>NC_134104.1:47657500-52657500 GCF_040939455.1 Microcebus murinus
TCAATCTATATAAAGTTAATATTGTGTCACTTGCTACTTTTTACTTCACACCTGATGCCTCCTAATTCCTATTTCCTGTTTGATAAATGTAATAGGCTTATAGCAGTACAATTTCATTTAACCACATCCCTATCTTTGTACTATAATTTTCACATTGTTTTCTTCAACAAATATTATAAATACCACCTTATAATGTTACTATTTTTGCTTTAGAGTCAATTATTGCTATGCAATGAATATTTGCATCCCTTCAATATTCACATGCTGAAATCCTAACCCTTAGTGTAATGATATCTGGAGGTGGGGCCTTTGGGAGGTGATTAGGTCAGATGGTGGAGCCTTCATGAGAGGGATTAGTGCCTTTTAAAAGAGATCCTAGAGAACTCCTTCACCCCTTTTGCCCTGTGAGGAAACAGTAATAAGACAGCCATCTATGAGCCAGGGAGTGAGTCCTCATCAAACACAGAATTTGCCAGTGCTTTGATCTTGGAATTCCAAGCCTCCAGAACAGTGAGAAATAAATTTCTATTGTTTAAACACTGCATGGTATGCTGTTATTATTGACTAAGACAATTGTATTTTAAAGAATTTATGAAAGGAGAAAAAGTAGGTGTGTGTTTGTTTTTTTGTGAGACAAGGTCTCACTCTGTTGCCCAGGCTGGAGTGCGGTGGAACAATCATAGCTCACTGCAGTCTGGAACTCCTGGGATCAAGCAATCCTCCTGCCTCAGCCTCCCAAGTAGCTAGGACTACAGGTCTGTACTACCACAACTGCCTAATTAAAATTTTTTTTGTAGAGATAGGGTCTTGCTATCAGCGATAAATTGTATTATTGTCAGTAATCAATTATATTGTTTCCTCCATATGTAATGTGCCTCTTTTCTCTGGGTTCAAGAGTTTATACATGCTTTTTGGTAGTTTGATTATGATGAAATTATGTGTTTTCTTTGTATTAATTCTATTTAACACTTGCCAAACTTATGGGTCTATAATTCACTGTTTTTTTTTAAAACAAAATTGAGAAAAATTTGGCTATTATTCCCTCAGATACTTTGCTACATTCACAATCTCTTCTATCACTGGTAATCAAATTAGATATATGTTAGGCCATTTTATAGCCTCTAATAGGTCACTATTGCTCTGTCCAATTTTCTTCAATTTTTCTTTTTTTTTTGCTGATTTTCGGATTGGATAATTTCTATTGACCTATCATCAAACTTGCTGAGTCCTTCTTCAATATTTCCTATCTGCTGATATCCTGTAATTTTTTTTCATTTCACTTACTTTTCAGTTCAAGAATTTCCACTAATTTTTTTTTAAGTTTTCATTTTTTGCTAAGGATCCTTCATGAGGAAAAGAATTAAGTTGTTAATACCATACTTTCCTTTAATTCTTTGAATATCTTTTCCTTTGGCTCTTAAAAGGTATTTATAATGGTTCCTTTAGTATCTTAGTTATTGATAGCTTTATTGCATGATTATCTATCACATTTTCCTATCTGTTTGCAATTTATTGTTATATATCAGATATTTTGGATAATGTATTCAAAGAATATAAATTCTGCTGTAGTCCACTAAGTGACTTGTTATTTATTTTAGTAAGAAATTTAATTATTCACTAAAAACCTTGAATTTGTGTCAGCATTGATTTCACTTGGTTAGTACAGATCAGACAACAGCATGAGATGTTTCCCAAGACACTTCAACTAGCCAGCATCCAAATTCCTCCAAATTATATGTCCCCTGAAGATTCTGTCAAGGATTGATTTAGAGTTTTATTGGGCAGGTCTGGAGTAGTCTGTCCTAAACCGTGTGGCATCTCAGCTGGAGTCCCAGGGTTCCCCAAGTGTTTTCAGAGGTCTATACTTTGTGTCTGGGCCAGACTCCGTCTTCCAGCACTGTTCAGTCTCTGATGTCAAGCTCTGAACCTGGTAGTAGCCATTTGTGGTAAGTCTGATGATTTCTCACTTTGCACATGTGCATCCCAGCCCTTAATAAAGGACTTGCCTGAAATCCCCAAACAGATTTCTGCTCATCCCCTCCACAGTCTCTTCCTCCTGATGCTCTAGCCCTCAGATTCCAGCTGTTTCAGTTACCCCAAACCCTGACTTCTCCCTTTTCAGCTCAGTAGGACCTTCATATTCTCTCTGGACTCTAGTTGTGAGTCAGGAAATCGTCCTTAGGCAAAAAACTGGGGCTCATTTTATGGGCTTTCCCTTCCCTCAAGGTTTATAATATTGTACTTCCTGTTATCAATACCTCAAAACAGTGGCCTCATACATTTTGTCCAGTTTTATAATTATTAATGTCAGAAGGGATTGACTTATATTAGTTACTTCATCATATCTAGAAGCAAAATGTTGTATTTAATTTTTGAAAAGGATGTAATATTCTTGCATAAGTCCCCAACTGTGCTTATCTCAGGTATAAGCTATTCTCTTTGTTGAATCTGTTTTTTCTCCTTCATGGCATTGCTGTTTCAGAAATTTATGATTCTTGGTTGCATGCTTATATCAGTCAAGGTCACAACAGGAAACCTATGGAACAGCCCAAATAGGATAATCAGAGGAGTGTTACCTTACAAAGGTATGGATGTAGGGAAGCCTTAGGATTGGATTTAGTACCAAAAAGAATAAGTTACTCTCTACAAAGGTACTTGTAAGATATTAAACATGGGAATTGTTGGTGTCTACATTTTCTGCCAGGTATAGTGAGAAATAATTGAGTCAGCATACATAGATGTGAAGAGAAAAAGAGAGTCATAGGCAGACACAGAAAGAGACAGAGAGATAGACAAAAAGAGAAATATGGAGAAGATGGAGAAAGGCAGAGACAGAAACAGAGTCAGAAAGGGAAGTAAAGAGAAGAGCCTGTGTTCAACAGCCTGGCTTTAGTTGTTCTAGCATCCATGTGTTTCTTGCTGTTTATTGATTT
The DNA here is from genome assembly GCF_040939455.1 of Microcebus murinus. Lineage (NCBI taxonomy): Eukaryota > Metazoa > Chordata > Mammalia > Primates > Cheirogaleidae > Microcebus > Microcebus murinus. The sequence goes on from NC_134104.1 coordinate 47,660,434, forward strand.
GGTGCCAATGTGGGTGTTGACCAACACACTGTCTTGTTTTCTCTTTAGTTAGTTTAATCTGGGTCCTGTCACTTGCCACAAGAAGAGTCGTAACTAACAACACAAAAAAGGTGAGGGAAATGAAGACTGATTCAAGAGAATTTATTCAATGTGAATAAATTCGTAACTAACAACACAAAAAAGATGAGGGAAATGAAGACTGATTCAAGAGAATTTATTCAATGTGAATAAGGCAACCTAAATTTTGCTGATCAGATTGATTTTGGGGGTGGGTGAATTCAGGCCCTGGTATCTGCCGTTTTGCTTAATGATAATAAGATTAAGTGTTTTTCACTTTGTTTTTTTTTCATTCTTTCCCATACCTACTAAAAGGGAAATGATATCTGAGTGTTTGTTTTTGGTTTTGTTTCCTTTGGATTTCTGATATTTTAGTTAATCAACTAAATAGGAATAGAAAGTATCATTAAGTATGCTGATTTACCAACTCAACTTTCCTTGAATATTTTATATCATGTGTGCTATGATTCAAGGGCTAGAATGACTAAAATCCTTAAATGGTTCACATACTTTAGATGCTTATTCTAAAAATGATTTCACTTATAATCTTAGGCAAAATGTCTATGTCTCAGCTATTTAAAGAATACCAATTTTATCACTACTTATGGAACAAAGGAGTTAAGGTGGTTAATGATTACCAAATTCATCACTACTAATGGAACAAAGGGCTTGCTATTTCCTGTTCAGGAGTTGAAGGTGATTAATTATTACATTACCTATCTTCATACAAAATAGTTATAATTTGGAGTAGAAGCTGCCACACAACTATTGAACAGCTTGCACAGGGTTTTAAAAGGAATTATGTTTGTTAACATAAGAAAGGCATAGCCTATTCAAGTTGAACACTTATTAATTAGCTGTGTTGAAACACAAACTTACACAAGTTAAAGCCATGAATGTAATGCTCCCCTCTTTTTAAATTTTTATTTATACTGTTTATATGAACAGGATATGGTAATGAGATGAAAGGATGCATTAAACAAGACAGAGCCAAATTTTATAGCTTGGTTAGGGAAAGGAAAACACTAGAGATGTTAAAATAAGACTTACAATGAATGTTTATGGAACTGGATTCAGGCAAGGCTGTTAAGTAACTGTACGCCTTTAACTCACCAAAGGCAAATAAATAATTTCATCCATCATGGTGAAAAACTAGCAGGGCTGAGTGTATATTCAAATCATTTATTACTCCTGAATTTAATCAGAAAATTTGTATATATTGAGGTTTCTGGTGTCTAATTGGTATCTCAGATAGTTTGGTGGGTAAGCAGGGAATTGGAGACTATGTCAGGAAAAAGTAAATATGGTTTCTGTTGAGGTTTGAGACTTATGTAAGATATACAACTGATCTGCCCATGTTTCCCAACATTATGTCATCCATCTGTAAGCAATTTTTATCTCTTCCTATTTTTCCCACCTTTTGGGAAGCATGAGAACAAGAGTCTGTCTGAAAATTATGCATTTAGAGAAAGTCTACACATTCCCCACAGTCACTGGTTCCTGGACCCTGAAGTCTTTACCTGAGTGTGAATGCCTTAAGGCAGCAAAAGTGTTTTTTTCTATTGTTGCCTTTCTTTGGGAACCGCCATTGAGGAGAGGCTTCAGTTTAAAATAGGAACTGCACAATGTGTATTAGACACAGGCAAATTATTCACCTCTACTTTTCTATGTTAGAATTTGGCTTCCATAGTTCCCCCCCCCACTTTTATTTCAGATAATATGGGGGTACAAATGTTAAGGTTGCATACATTGCTATTGCCTTCCCTCCTTCCTTAAGTCAGAGCTTCAAGCATGTCCACCCCCCCGACAATGCACATTGCATTTATAATGTATATATATATATACTCATCCCCTCCCCCCATCTGCCTGACACCCAACAAATTTTTTTTTTTAACATTTTAGTTAGATTTTATAACTTTGCCTTTACCTAGAAAAGGTTAGAGGTATGCCCTTTCCCTCCACACTGTTCGCCACATCCTGCAGATGTAGGTCTATCCCCCCACCCCCCGAATCTCTGGTGAACACCACCACCCTTTGAGCACCATATTGATAATCGGTCAGTACCAATGTGATGGCGAGTACATGTGGAGCCCATTTTAATGATCTTGTGTCACCTCACATTGGATAATGGGCTTAAGCTTAATCCGGGATAATATAAGTGGTGCTAGCTCGCTGTCATTTCTTAGAATTGAGTAATATTCCATTGTGAACATATACCAAATTTTAATCCAGTCATGAATTGATGGGCACTTGGGTTGTTTCCACGTCCATGCAATAGTGAATTGTGCTGCCATAAACATTTGGGTGCAGATGTCTTTATAATAGAATGTTTTATACTCTTTGGGGTAGATGCCTAATAATGCTATTGCTGGGTCGAATGGTATTTCTATTTTTAGCTATTTGAGGTATCTCCAAATTCTTTTCCACAAAGGTTGCACTAACTTGCAGTCCCACCAGCAGTGTAAGAGTGTTCCTGTCTCTCCACATCCTTGCCAGCATTTGTTGTTTTGGGATTTCTTAAAACAATAAATAACCTATAAAGGAAAGCCTATCAGACTGACAGCAGACTTCTCATCTGGCTTCCATAGTTTTCTAAGATAAGCCTTAGAGTTGAACAAGAACTTTGAGAACTCCTGCTCTTTAGGAGCATTGGAACTTGAACTAATTTTTCTTTCTTTTCTTGTTTTCTTGTTTTTGTAGTGTACCTATAAATGAGCACTGGATGGACTTCTACCCCTACCAATATTTGGAAATAATGAATGAACCATTCAGTAAATGGCTCAAAGATCCATTTGGCTCTGAGCTCAAATGGCTTGGCTGTGACTTTTGCAGAAAAGAGGGGTAGACATGAGGGTTAGGCCAATAGTTGAAACTTCAAAGGATCATGTCATGGCAAGGGAAAAGGAGGCCTGAAATTAAAAAAAAAATGTGTCAATGATTTAAACCACGTTTAATCTGAATCATATTACTGGTGCTATTCAGACAAAGGCCTCTGCCATCTTTGTCCTTCTCTACTTAGCACAAATCCATTATGGGACAATCTTATTTGTGAAACATAATTATCCCTTTTTCTTCCTTTGTTTTCCTTCCTCTCTGCATTCCAACAATCAAGCCATGACCACTCTTCTCTGATTATGTTTGTGTTATTTATATGAGTATTATCCAGAGGATCAGACCACACTTCAATTATCCATATAGCACAAGGTCATATAGAGCCATTTTCCATGGGCACTATATTCCTTTCCTAAGTGGGTCTTGATTGCACCTCAGGTTACCAGCTTGTCTTTCCCTGCAGCATGCTACTTATAATCACACAGTAGCATTTTTGAGCTTCTTCTGTGTGCCTGGCCCCAGGTTATGACATGGAGTTATTTCATTGAAGAAGATACCTATCCATTCACCCCTTTTCTGATCGCTTAAACATAACTGGTCTGCTCCCTCACCAAGTAAAGCTAGTCTGCTTTATCTAGGTATTCACAGGGACCATTCTTCCCTTCATTTTGTCTTCACACTCCTTCCAGTTCTCATTTCCCTGACTTGCCAAAGCTCTGTTTCTTCAACTGACTTTCAATATCCATGACTGGCACTCCACTTTGTTTGACACCATTTCCCAACTTCCTCTTTTGCTCTATCAACCTTGCTCTACAAGCTTCCTCGATTGTAGCATTACCAGTAATTTCCAATTACAGTAATCTTCAGGAGTCTTCTCTGAGGGGGAGAGAAAATGAAGAGAGACTATGTATAGCTCAGGAGAAAGGGAAGGAACTAATATTTGCAATAATTTTGTATCAAACACAGTAATAAGTACCCCACTTATTTCATTCAATTTAGTAGTAGAATTATATATAATATATAAATATAAAACATATAATAATACTATGTTAAATGAAAGACCCATAAACAGCAAAAAAGGTAACATAACAGAGAGAAGGGGTTACACTATCTGAGCAACAAGGAGGTAGCTAAATACTCTTCATGCATGTGATGAGTGTTAACCTGGTGACACACGAGCATGGGGGGCATAGTGTGCCCACTTATCTTCTTATATCTCTTCTTGCTGTCATCCTCCAGGCCATCCTACATGTGGCAGGCAGAAAGTATAAGCCTTCAATGACTTACCATTGGACTGAGACTCAAATTTTTTAGTGGTGGATAGGAACATAGATCTTACCTATCCTTTCAAAATCAGTTCTGGTCATTCTTCATCCACTCACTTCACCCCAACCATGTTAGCCTATGTTCTCAGAAATATCAGGTACTTTTCAGCCTAGGAGACTTTACATGTGGCTTTGTTTAGCACGTCCTCCTCTCACCCTCCCTCAGAGAACTGCATGCACTTGAAGTGGAGCCTGTATATCAGACTAATGACCAGATTGGAGGCATTTCAAACAAGTTCTGTTCATCAAGTACAAGAAAATCTTATCTGATAACCTGGCTCAGTAAGAAAAATCATTTCCTAAATGCTTATTTGTTAAATTAAGACCTTCTGTTTCTCTCAGAAAGATTAACAAGTGAAAGTGTTGAGTTTACCTAGGGAGTAGATTTGCTTATTGTTGTGTGTGGTATCAGTGTTGGTCTTTAGCTTATCATTGACTATTTATATCTGAAAAAACGTCCTTGCTCACATTATAAGAATTGGGCATGTAACTGGTTATGAACTTTGAATTTCTAATCTCTGGCTACTATTGCTATATTTTATGTAATTATTAGCTGTTTTGTAATTGTTATCAAAGAAACCAACAGAGTTAATCACATTTACTGTAATAGCAATTAATACATGGATACTACTTGTCTTCTTCCCCCCAGACAGTCTGAATTTTAGAGATTATTTTACTGCTAGGAAACGTTTAAACTGTTTAGGAGGACTTGCTTTTATTGTGGATGTTTTACATGTTGTGTAATTTTCCTCTACTCTCGTTTGAAAAAGCCAGTGACAGTTATTTGGCAAATGCACATCTTGGGATGAAGGTTGGGAAAATAAGAGGATGATTAATATGGCAAAAAGCAGTCTTCCCTGTCCGTGCCACTCCTCTACCCCCACGCTGCTCCATGATGTTGGCAGAGAGGGAGGCTGTCAGGTGAACAAATTTAACTGGACAAAGTGGGTGGATACCTGACACTCCTGTTAGGGTTTGGGATTTTTCAGGACTACTCCCTGGGGCTCAAGGATGGGCAAAGCAAGAGGGCTGGTTTGGATGACCAAAGAGAAGTAGAAAATCCTGTGGGGTAGGCTAGATGGAGACCTTAAACTAAGTCTGAGTCAAAGCATCATAGAATCATAGTCCTTCAGTACAAACTCTCATTCTCCTATCTCTCTCGATTATCCTAATAAAATATTAAAAACAGCCATATACTCATTACATGAGGAAGAAAACTTTTAAGAATTTAGGGCTTTGTATGTGTGTACATTGGAAGGGAGGGCATTATTTATTTATTTATTTTTGCAAGACATCATAAAACATGAAACGTACAATCACATATTCTAGTAAGATCAGGAAGGGTTATTATCTCATAATCAGGAAAGAAATATTTGGGCCCTGTATGCATCATTTTGAAAAAGATTGTATTGTATTTTAAAAAGACTGAGAACAATGGTCTTCACTGGGTGATGCTTGACGGGGAAGGTGGACTGATGCTGTGATGACTATTATGAAACAGACTGGGAAGCACACTGAAGGAGCAAAGAAATATCATTCTCACATAGACCAAAAATGAGCTTTAGTAGAAAAAAATTACCAAAAATGTTCAGTAAGACTATATCTGAAGAAAATAAAGTCATCTTACCTGAATTCATTTCTCATAATGTCCAGCCCCGCCTTCACAGTTCTTATTTGGTGATAAATGTTTTCCATATTGGTGCATCCAGTAGTAAAAGGAAACCATTCAGACTTGCACAAATGTGCACTTACTTAGCAGAGCCCAGCAGTCTGATCCATCAGACATCTTGGAAGCATACAAAGTTAATGAATAAATATGAGAGAGCTACTGTGTTTTGGATGGGGGTATTTGCCAGAAGTCAACAATCTAAATTTTCTGTTTCCAATCGAAGGTATATGAATGGCAAATTGAAATTAAAGAAGGAAATAGCTAAGAATTAGTATGGATATTTGATAAACACAAGGGACACGAGCTCCTTGTTCTTTCAATGAAGATATCACAATAAAAATAAAAAGCTAGCGTCTTCATCATTGTTTACTACCCTGTGTGAGAATACAAATTACCAGAGAAATGTGTTAAAAATGCATATTCTTGGAATGAAACCAACCTTTGAATCAGACCCCAAATGGAAAATATCTAGTGTAGAATCTTCATAAGAGTCACCCTACTGGTTGCACGAGGAATGAACATGTAACTTGACGAAGACAAAACATGGATGATTCGTATGGTTGCAAGACACATTATGAGGAGCAGTTTATATTTATCAGAAGATGTCCATTTTCCTAAATTGAACTTGAGTTCTCTCTGAATCATTTGCTGCCTGAATTGGCTTCTACTACTTGCTTTACTGTTCACTGGAAGACAACCACTTTATATATAGCTTTCCAAATAATTTTAATAAATGCAGAAACATTCATGTAGCTTTACACACATGCTCCTCTATCTGAATTCAGTTTTTTAAAAAGAGTTTTTAAAATTAACTCTGGCATTGTACTATGAAATCATGGTTCCCAAAATCATAAAATATAAGGTTATGAAGGAATCTTAGAAATTAAGCTCAGTAATTCTTAAATTTGGTTAGTTAAATATCACAAATGGCAAATCTACTGAATTAGACTCTGAGGATGGACTGATGCTATGTATTTTTATAATTCCTCAAGGTGATTTTTATGCAAACAATAAAAATCATTGTCCATTTTACAGAAAGATATCTCTGTTCTTCAGAAGCTCAGCAACATAGCCAAGGTCACAGAAACTGGGCAAGCAAGAACTAAAACTGAGAACCTTGGAATCTCAGGCCAGCAAGTATTCTTTCTGTAACATCAACAACAATAAGTTATGGTATACTTTAAAATAACTAACAGAGTTGAATTGAAATGATCCTAACACAAAGAAATGATAAATTTTTGAGGGATAGATACTTCAATTACTCTGATTTGAACATTAAACATTATGTGCCTGTATCAAAACATCACATGTGGCTCATGCCTGTGATTCTAGCACTCTGGAGGCTGAGGTGGGAGGATCACTCGAGGTCAGGAGTTTGAGACCAGCCCGAGCAAGAGCTAGACCCTGTCTTTACTAGAAATAGAAAGAAATTAGCCAGACAACTAAAAATATATATAGAAAAATTTAGCTGGGCATGGTGGCACATGCCTGCAGTCCTAGCTACTTGAGAGACTGAAGCAGAAGGATTGCTTGAACCCAGGAGTTTGAGTTTGCTGTGAGCTAGGCTGACGCCACAACACTCTAGCCTGGGCAACAGAGCAAGACTCTGTCTAAAAAAATAAAAAACAATCATGTGTATCCTATAAAAATACAACCATTTGTACCCATAAAATTCAAAATAAAAAATTAGAGATGTTGAGCATTTTTTTTCATATGTTTCTTGGCCATTAGTCTATCTTCTTTGGAAAAGTCTGTTGATGTCTTTTACTCACTTTTTAATGGGGATGTTTGGTTTTTTTTCATGTTGGTTTGCTTGAGTTCTTTAGTGATTCTAGTTGTCAGCCCCTTATTGGATGTATAGCATGCAGATATTTTCTCCCATTCTATAGGCTGTTTGCTCTATTGATTGTGTCCTTGGCTGTGCAAAAGCTTTTTAATTAGATCAGGTCCCATTTATTTTTATTGCTGCTGTGATTGCTTTTGGGGTCTTCTTCATAAATTCTTTGTCTAGGCTGATATTTATAAGAGTTTTTCCAACATTTTCTTCTAAAATTCTTATAGTTTCATGCCTTACATGTAAGTTTTTGTGAGTGGTGAGAGGTGTGGATTAATCATCAGAGAAATTCAAATCAAAACCACAATGAGATATCATTTAACTCCAGTGAGAATAGCTTTTATCAAAAAGTCTGCAAACAACAAATGGTGGTGTGGATGCAGAGAGATAGGAACACTCATACGTTGTTGGTGGGACTGCAAATTAGAACCTCTCCAAAAAGTAGTATGGAGATATCTCAAAGAACTAAAGGTAGAACTACCATTTGATCCAACAATCCCACTACTGGGTGTTTACCCAAAGGAAAAAAAGACATTCCATACAAAGGACACCTGTACTCAAATGTTTATAGCAGCACAATTCACAATTGCAAAGATATGGAAACAACTCAAGTGTCTATCAACATGAGTGAATTAATAAAATGTGGTATATGTATACCATGGAGTACTATTCAACCATAAAAAATGGTTAACTAATATTTCTTATGTTAACCTGGATGGAACTGGACACCATTCTTCTAGGTGAAGTATCATAAGAATAGAAAAACAAACACCACATGTACTCACCATTAAATTGGAACTAATCCATCAACACCTATGTGCACATATGGAAATAACATTCATTGGAAATTAATCAGGTGGGAGGGGGAAGGTGGGGATGCATAAATTCACACCTAACAGGTATAATGCACACTATCTGGGCAATGGGCACACTTACAACTTTGATTCAAATGGTACAAAAACAATTTATGTAACTAAAATGTTTGTACCTTAGTATTATTATTCTGAAATTTAAAAAATAAAAATTTTAAAAATAAGTTAATTAAGTTAAAATACAATTTTTTCTCATTGTGAAGGTACTAAATGCCATCATATTTTACACTTTAAAGTGGTTAATTTACATTATGTAAATTTTGCCTAATAAAAAAATAATAAAACCCATATGGAAAATCACTACTTTTATTTTACTATGATGTAGGCAATTGATTTTCTAAATAACACCTAGAATGGGAACCATTATTATGTCTGGCTAATGCAACAACTAACAGGACAACAGTTGATATGGATCATTCAAGTTACTAAATCAGCTCTACAGTTTGTAAAATGGGGAAGTAAGGATAATAATGTTTTGCTGTTGGATTGTGCAGCTTGGAAAGAAAATATATGTAATGTGCCTGGCACATAGTGGGTGGTCACTGCTAGTTTTACTTGAGGATGTATATAGCATGATATGTGCTTTTTTCTCTTCTTATCTTGCTTATCTCAGTGTCTTACATATGGTAGATGATTAGTAATTTATTTATTAACTTGTTGATTAATAAGACTCACAAAGAAATCACCACTGCCTCTTATTGGGTGAAAAGAAATTTTCTTAAAATCTCACTTTAAAAGAGAGTTCAGCAAATTCCATTTGCTCCATATGTGAATGTTCTGCTTTCCTGAGTCTGATTAGGTTACGAGTTGTAAGGGCAGGGCTCATTTTTTGGGTAATTACAGCTTTAAATGCACCCAGATGGCTATTAGACACTGGCCATATCCAATGCATATAATAAATAATTAATTGAACAAATAAATAAATAAAAATTACAGCTCATAAAAGCTCCTCATTAACTTGCCCAGTACTAGTCTAGCTCTTGCAATTAATTTTAAACTCTCTTGTTTCTCCTTTATTAAGTAAGCTGAAATGAAATAGAAATGATATAATTGTTTTTGCTTTCTCATTTGGAGAAATACTCATGTGGGCTCAGTTCTCAGACCTCACAGAAAATGATATTAGATGATCCCCATTCGATACACAAATAACATAGAATTCTGAACAATAATGGAATCACACTTACTTCACTGAATATATATATATATATATATATATATATATATATATATACACACACACACTTATTTTAATGCAGAAGATATAATTCTCATGGATTTAGAAAAATAAAAATAGAATCATTCTAGGGGAATAATTGGGATTCACTTCTCTTTTGTAACCATTGTTATTTGAAGTTTCCTCAATATTAAGCCTACCTTTTCTCATTTAGTGAGGAAAAATGCATATAAGCATTAGGTCCATATCTTGGAGATGACTTATATATTCCATCCCAAATTTCTGGTGTTATATAGTCCATACATGAAGGTGCCAGGATGTCTTCCACAAAAAGTATTAGGTGAAAGATTCTGTTTATTCTGTGAAAGCCACCTGATATAACCTTTAGAAAAAATGGACATGATGTGGTATTGTCTGGGGAAATTTTGTAGACCTTAAGAGTGTGTGGTGGTGACAGCGGACAGTCTTTGGCAGGGACATCTTTCCTCCTACAGGAAGTTGTGAGTACTCAGGCAGAGGATACACTCTACCCCAGCCGTGGGTCTGTTGGTAGATTATGAATTATTTGTGCAGGAGTACCTCTTTAAAGAACATTGTTTTGGATTCCTGAGAGCTTTAAATACAATTCAATGATTATTATTTTTCTAATCCAAAAATCACTAGAGTGAATAATGGCCTACAACATTCATCTGAAGGGATCTTGACGTGATTAAAATGAATCACCCAGGCTCATATAAATGCTCTGCACATAACTTCATTTTGAATTAACAATGTGGCAATGCGGTGCAAAGAGAACTGGACTAGAAGTCAGGGGACCTGATCAAGGCTGAAATCTTCTCTGATGAGCCGTGCGACCTTGGCAAAATCAACGCTTTCTGACCCCAGGTTCCCTCATTTGTATAGTGAAAGAATCAGACAACGCAAGATCCATTATAAATCCGAGTTTCAATCTAGCTCTTAAATTTATAATTTATCTGACATTTCTGGGCTCCCTCAGGAAATACGCTTTGTCTCATTAGCCTTGGGAAGAAAACAGGATACATCTTTTTCTTTCATCTCTCAATTTGTCAGAGGCGTTAAACAAATCCTGTCTCCCTTGCCTTGATGTTCCATCCTAATCTCAGCCACACTGTGGACAGAACATCATCAGCTGGGGAACCACAATTGGCTTCACTAGTGCTTTCTTGAAGCTGGTTTGTGAAAGGAGAGGTTTTTCTCTCAAAATGAATGGGAAGCAATATGTTTGGTATATCAAAGAAAAATAGCCAAGTTCCTATAAATATTGTGGTACTCAGTGAAGGAAGTGCTGAGAGTAACGACATGTTGTGAAGGGGTGAATTTTCTGGCATCTTGCAAGGCTATGAACATAGTTCTCCCTGGTGGAGACTGCCTGAGCCAACTGACATCATTTCTCCTCATGGCTGGCAGTTGTGGAGTGCAGTGGAACAATCAGTTCCTTGGTGATCCTCCAAGGTGAGCCAGGTCAGTTTTAAACAGCTTTGCTGTCAGGAAGCCTCATATTTTACTCTCGTCTCTTGACCTCACAAATCTTGAGGCTGGCACTGAAGTCAATGAGTCCTCTGCAGCCGGCTTCCCCACAGCGACTTCTCTCCTCTTACAAACAATGCCTCATGATGGTTCTGCCCACCCACACAGGTTTTTAGGGAGCAGGACTGCAATTAGTCAATGCAGCTGTAATTCAACTGTAATACAGTATTTGCTTTCACCAAGGGTCCTTTTTCTTTTGTAGCCCCAAATTAAGCACCCACCACAGGAAAATCGCCCTTGAAAGCTTGGCCCTTTTGTATCAAAGCACACAGCTGACTTTGAGTCTTGTCAAATGATTGTCATAGGAGAGGGTGAGATTACACACTCATCTGCTTATTAGCATTTCATTTAAAACATTACCATATCAAATTGACTTAATTCTCCTCAGGGTATAAATATTTAAATTTTCCAAACTCCCATTATGTTCCTTGCCCCCATTTTGTTCTTCACACAAGAAAAAAAATGAACATGATCCACAGAAGTGTCTGTTAATCTCACTTAAGGCATGGAGGAGCCTAAAGATGAATGGTTCATGAGTTGACTGATGTCTGAGTAATAAAATATCTCACAAGTAAGACCATTTCGGGTCCTATTTTCTTAAGTGACAGGGATGTTTCTGATGAAAATTACATTCAGTGTTTTATTTCAAGTAAACAAGCCAAATAATGATATTGTTTGCAAATAAGTCCTTGTTAATGAGCAATAGGTTCCTTGAAGATATTTACTGTTGGAGCAAAACCCTCTCTGGGTGTGCCCTGCTGATCCCTGTCTGTTCCCTGCATGTCCTTGACATCTTTAGGTTACCAGCAGGAAACTAGACATTCCACTGGAACAATCCTGGGAAAGGATTAAAAGATCTGTTTTCCAATTTTGCTTCTGCTTCTAGAACTGTGGACCAGCTGAGCTGTAAGGGACCTGTGTTGGTAGGCCTGGGACATTGTATGGACTGGCTTAGAAAGATTAATTGGTAATTCAAGTTCTCTGAAGTTAGTGGCCAGAGCCTGGACTAGAAGGAAGAGGGTAAACAATTTGCATGTTTGGTTCTTGATTCCCCTTGTCAGGTGTGTCCCTTCTCTCATGGTTGATACCTGCATCAATAGGGCTGAGAAGCACCTAAAAGTTAAGGATTTATGAAGAAAACATTATATAACCTATGAAACTTGGAAAGATGAGGCATTGTGGCATTCCACATCAGATGCTGTGAGTTGTTTTCCTGTTTCCTATTTCCTAGGAATAAATAGGATAGAGCCTTGTGGTGGCCCATGGGACAATTATAAATATAGCAATGTTTGTCTTGGGTTTCTCTGACAGAAACATATGAAGCAGCGTGGTTGTTTTGTTGTATTAAAATTAAATTTTGTTGTATTAATTAATTCATGTTGTATTATTGTGGGCTAATGGGCTGAGAATTGCCAATACCTGGAAAGTAGGGCTTTACTTGAAGGGGGTGATCATTCTTGTTATGAATCCATTGGAGAATCTGTATCTGCTACAAATAAGATAAAAACTCAGAGAGTCCAGCCAAGGTAGCCTGTGGCATTTAAATCTATCTTTCCTGGTCTTGACCATAAGTATATCATGATATCCAGGATAGAATAATTATGCTTTATGCGGAGGCCTTGTCTCCCTCGAAACTTTTCTACAATGACTCTGAAGTATTTCTTAAAATGCAGTTCTCATATCAATCATCCACAATGACTTCTTCACTGAAGCCTTCCATTAAAATCTACAGTATTAATGATGGCACCTCAAACTCTTCCTTCTTAGGCCTTAGAGTATCTCCTAATGCCGTCTCTTTTCTCCTGCCCTCTCATACATTATTTTCTAGTTGCATTGAACGGTTTGCTGTACCTTGGCTACTACATTTCTCAAGTCTTCTTGTGTTTGGATTTGCTATTTCTAAACCCTGTAAAACCTTTTCACATCTTAACTTGGCTAACTCATTCACTTTCTAGAATTTATTTGCTCCTTCAGGTAACTTCCTTAATCTTACATCACCACCCAGCACCATCTGGGATTTCTGTTCCTCCTGGATATTCTTTGTTCATTTAACTATCGCCCACCACATTGTAAGCTCCTGTTCCTAGAACTTGTATCTTTTATTTATCAATCTATGGTGCTTAGCTGTGGTTGATACACAGTGTTTGTTGAATGAATAAATGGGGTAAGCCAGGAGCCAAGATATGAGGGACCTAAGAAAGGTGCCTTGGAAGTTGGTCTGCCCTTTGGAACTGAAGTAGATATCTGTCTTTGAATAATGGATCATTTTTTTGTGTATTGCTCTGTTTGCTGCCCTTTCTCTGCTTTGGTATTTAATGAAGTCTGTTTTAAAGTTCTAGCCTCCCTAAACTGTGCTAACAGAAACATAGAAGAGATTTTATTTGTGCTTTAGATAGAGCAAAGAAAGGGCACATTACACCTCTTGGGACTAGCGAGATGGTGGCAGCAGTATCTGAAATGAAAGAATCCCAAGGGGAAAGCAAGGACTTCCAAGGAGAGTGGAAGAACTGCTTGGTTGATTATTTTCCCCTGTAGAAAAGCCTGGAGGTTGAAGTTTTGTATCAGTAAGGAAAATCTCAATATTTTATAGTGCCTTCCTGCTTTCTCCTCTTAGCCACATTCTCCTCTCTTTGCCAGGCTGTCCAGAGACCTTGTCTTGTCCTCTTGTTTCCCAAGAACCCCCACAGAGCTGCTACCACCTTTTCTGGCTTCCTATACATGCAATTGTTGGGAGCTTTGCCCAGGCAGCAGTCACATAAATAGAGCATTTGCACATACAGGTGCTGAGTCTTTGTGGCTGAATGTACCTCACTTCGTAGGGGCAGGTTTCACTCCAAAACTTAGTAGCTTAATACAGCAATCATTTTATCATCGCATGTGTTTTCTTGGGTTTACTGTGTCCAGCTGGCCATTACTCTGCTGGTCTTGCTTGAGATTTCTCATGTGGTGGCAGTCAGATAATGGCTATTGCTCTTCTGCAGGTTAGGGGAATCATCTGTGCTTGTCTGAGATGCGGGGATGGCTGCACCTCCCTCCTCCATAGGGTCTCAGGGCTTCTCCTCTATAAATGCCCTCCCTTTGCAGTAGCCAGACCAGGGAAGGAGCCTTCTTATGTGGCAGATCATAGTTCCCAAAACCATGCAAGAGGAGACAGTAGCTACCAGTCTTCTTAAAGTCTAGGTCTAACATGATCACATGCCACTCCTACTGCATACTATTGTTAATAGAAGCCGCAGGGCAGCCCAGATTCAACCTGAGAGAAGACTATACAAAATCACGAATACCAGAAAGTATAGGTCACTGGGAACATCTTTCAAACCCAGCTAACTAGTTTCCATAGGATACTTGCATTTTATTTTAACAACAACTGGAGTTTTTTTTTCTTAAATTATTTTAAGTACTGAGACTGTGCATGTTTTTTCCTTCTTGTAAAACTCTCTTCCTTTCAACTTTCTGCTCAATTTCTCTATCACTTTCACTCAACATTCCTTCTATCACTTCTACTTCATTACTTCACTTGTCTCCATCACTTTCATTGGTCCTGTTTCCTTTGCTTCTCTCCTAATAATGGACAAAACTCAACATACAGGCCTTGTCACGGTCTCTTTTTAAGCTTTGACCATCTCTCCCCCATAGACTTTGACTTAAATTCATTACAGTTCTTTTATGATTTCTCCTTGACTTTCTTTATTCTGTCTGTCTCCCACCACTCCTGTGTGTCCTAAGCTCTAGACATTTTGAACATTAACACTTCCTTACAGGCCAGGCATGGTGGCTCACGCCTGTAATCCTAGCACTCTGGGAGGCTGAGGCAGGAGGATCAATTGAGGTCAGGAGTTCGAGACCAGCCTGAGCAAGAGAGAGGCTCCATCTCTACTAAAAATAGCAAGAAATTAGATGGACAACTAAAAATGCATATAGACAAAATTAGCCACGCATGGTGGCACATGCCTGTAGTCCTGGCTACTTGGGAGGCTGAGGTAAGAAGATTGCTTGAGCCCAGGAGTTTTAGGTTGCTGTGAGCTAGGCTGATGCCATGGCACCCTAGCCCCAGCAACAGAGCAAGACTGTCTCAAAAAAAAAAAAAAAAAAAAAAAAAAACAACCCCAAAAAACAAAAAAACAAACAACAGCAACAATAATAAAACCTCACTTCCTTACATAGGATGTCTTCCTTCACATCCATTTGCTTTTACAGATACTGTGTTTTTTTTTTTCTGACAAGAAAGAGGGTATTTTTCTAAAACCCTTAGTATTCTCCATTCTACTCTTAGAACAAGTTAGAAGAATGTTCTTCGTGGCCTGGTATGAAGTCTCCTTTACCTTCCTCTGCATGATTGATTCATTATTCTCCTACTCTTCCACAGTACTTTTGATATAGAATTTATTTTATTGCATTGTAAACACTTCAGAAGTCTTTTTCCGGTGCCATATCTTATTCATTTCCGTGTCTTTCCATTCCGGCATTTCACAGTGTCTAAAATATAGGAGTTATAATTATACTCAATTGAATGGCTGAATCATTGTATTTTTATTTTCTTTTCTCAGCTACTCTGTGTAGGTAACTATTCCATATTTACCTCCAGTCCTTCAGCTATGTAGTCACATTTCACATTGCATATTGGAATTTATACTGAGTATCCTGTGGTCACTTCAAAAGTAGCATTTCTCTAATCACACTTACTTTGTTTCCCTCCCAAATTTCCTCATGTCTTTCAGTGAATCTGCCATCATCCCAGTTATCAAAATTAACCTTTGTCATTTTCACCCATCCATATCAGTCAGTCATAGATTCTGTTCTTCTTCTTTTACAGTTTTCTTCTTTTACATTGCTTTCATTTTACTTTTGTGAGTATATCCTTATCGCAATCCTCCTAACCCAGATCTTCCTTCTTCTCATGCCTGAATGATCACCTTGCTCATCTATTTTATTTCCTGTGCTTACCTGTTCCCCTTTCTAATCCCTTCTACTGTCACTGCCAGGCTATTCTTCCTAAAATGACTCTTTCACAATGTTGCTCTGAGCCCCCTAGACATTCTGTCTGTTTGCTGTTAAATCTACTCTTCTGCCTGGTTCTCACTCCACAATGCAAACGTCACTCACTGGTCTTCCTCTACCAAGGAGCAACCTCCCACATCTCAAATTATCTCCCTTCCTAATTAATTCTGGCTCAAACACTTGTTCAATCCCAACCCCAAGGTCTATCCGTCTGCAAGTTTCCTTGCTCTTCTCCTCTTCTCACATCAGAATTCCAAATATACAGGGTATAATTATGATTGTTAGTCAGCTGGCGATAGCACGAGACTGAAGATTCTGTGTTTGTATATTCAGGTCCCATTGCCGAGGGATTTCAAACTTCTCTTCCTCAAGCCAGCTTGTATAGTTTAGTAGCTTTCCTGTTATTAAAATGAAGCAGGTGATACAACAATTCAGAGAAAGATAGCAAACGTACAGGTAAGATAAAAGAAAGATTGGAAATGAAAAAAATATCAGTGAAAAAAATGGAGAACTGAAACTTTTGCACCACAATGTGAATGCTTATTTTTAAGATTATATCGCCACCTAGTAAATCAGCACAGAAATACATCCACAGAAAAGGACAGCTTCAGACTGGCACTGAGCTCTAATCTGGTTAACAATTCTTGCTGTCACCTTTCTCTCAAGACGTCTGAACACACGACAAGGGTGCTACCTCTGCAAGCTTTTTGAGTTTTCAGTGTTCGGCCTCAGCTCACATTTTCCTGTTCATTTGGGGTTATGTGATGGAGAAGTCAAGAGCACACATTTTAGAAATGAAAATGTGTCAAGAATTTCTCTCAATCAATCTGTTTTATCTACTCTTGTAAAATGATTAGTTAAAACCACACATATTATCATTTGCCAGTTCTAAATAATTTAACTCTGGGATAGTCATTAGTGAAAATATTTTGCATTTTTTACCTACCTTTATTTCTGCCTAGTAAAAGGAGTGGCCTGGTCATGATCTTTCTTTGTGAGGAAGCACTGGAAACATAGAATTAAAAACACTAAACAAAAAGCCAAAGCTGTAACTTTTTAAAAATCCATGTCTTAATTTCCTGTTATTTTAAACAATCTCTTATTTCTTCTGCAGTGGTTGTTTGTGCTGAATGTTTGATCACCCACCCTGTTTTTATTTTCTTTCTTTCTTTCTTTCTTTCTTTCTTTCTTTCTTTCTTTCTTTCTTTCTTTCTTTCTTTCTTTCTCTTTCTGTCTCTCTCTTTCTTTCTGTCTCTCTCTTTCTTTCTCTCTCTCTCTTTCTTTCTCTCTCTCTCTTTCTCTCTTTCTTTCTTTCTCTCTCTCTCTCTCTCTTTCTCTCTCTTTCTTTCTTTCTTTCTTTCTTTCTTTCTTTCTTTCTTTCTTTCTTTCTTTCTTTCTTTCTTTCTTTCTTTCTTTCTTTCTTTCTTTCTTTCTTTCTTTCTTTCATTAGATTGATAAGAAGACACTGCCCAGAGTTTTATGGTCTGGTATTTATAGATGATTACCTGAGTGGCATCCTGGCTATACTCCTTGCTGGTCCCAACTTTTTAAATCTGTGAGTTGGGGATAGCAATAGTATTAATATGTACATCATTGGGCATGTAGGTAAAACAAATTAATCAGTAAGTGCTCAACAATGTTAACTACTATTAATAACAAAAATACATAGATTAGAGGTAGTAGAAACAAAGGACAGAAACTGAGTCCATCTTGCCTCTCAAAATATTACTAGATCGACATGTTTAGTTAAATAGATAAACAGATAAATAGAGAGAGGTGGTATATATTCTAAAACCAGAAACCATCTATGTTTGAAAATTCAAGTGATTAAATTATTAAAAATTATAAAATTTTAATAATATTTAAAATAGATTAAATTCAAGTGCATAAAAAAACCTTGCAAATATATCTCTATTCTTTTTTCTATGTCATCCTCCTTCCTTTTAGACACCTATTCTCCCTTCAGCCCTCCAAATAATATCTCCTTTTTACTTGAAGGATTGCTTAGAATATTTTGACTGAAGGAATTAACCAAGAGTTTAGGGTAAAAATAGGGGAGGGGAGATTTTTGTTATAGAAGCTTTTTCCACGGGGTCTATCAGTCACAAAACTAACAATGTTGCCTAATCCAGACATGGCAGAGTCTGCTATTTGTCCTGAAACAGCCATTTTTCTTTTTCCGTTAAGGCGATAGAGGTTTGTGCTGGTACTTATATGGCTATATACGTCCTAGTTTCTTCCTCCAGTAAGTGTGGCATTGGAAATGTTATGTGCGTACCTTTTAGGTCATGCCCTTATGAAGACTATGCATGCCTTTCTCCCCTGCCTTTTTCTCCCTTTCTGCTGACTGGGATGTGGATATGATGGTGGGACTGGAGCAGCCATTGTGGACCAAAAGAAGGAAGCTAAGTTTTAATGAGGAGCAGGGCAACAAGATAAAAGAAACTGGCTTCCTAGCACTGCTGTTGTGTCATAACAGCCATGGAATGCCTATGCAGACCTATACATGAGAAAAAAGCCAATTCCTATATTGCCTAAGCTTATATATTTTTGAGTCTCTTTGTTACAGTAGTCTAAACTGTATTATAACTAATTCTACAGTCACAAAAAGTAACAATTCCTGGAAATATGAATGCAAAATTACATTTTAAGTATGGAGAATGCATACTGCAAGGTAGTACTTCCCAAAGACTGGCTCTTCAAGGATATTGAAATAGAAAGGACTTTTCATGTATTGAAAAAAAAAGTTCTTTTCTCAATAGGTGCTTGGAGAATTCTATTGTGTGGCACTATGAAGGGGGATCCTGCTTTCTTAAAAAGAGGCTATGAAGAAATTAACTCAGTATAGAAGGATGGCTTGGCTGGCACCCAAGTTTCATGCCGAACAAAGAAACAACTCTAGGGAAAGGAAAGGAGGAGGGGCTGGATCTGAGCACAGTGTGTTGGGAGAAGCATGGGAAAGGCCATGTGTTGTTGGAAAGACCAAAGAAGCCTTTGGAGAGAAGATAAAGTATTAATTAGAATTTATTAATATTTGCTACCTGGATTATAATGTAAGTCCTATTTTCTATCTCCTCTAATAATAGCTAGCCATCATTGAACACTTCCTATGTATCGGACACTGTTCTAGGGCTTTATGTCTATAACAATGTAATATTTACAGAAACTCTCTGAGGTAAGTGCTATTACTATTATTTATGTTTTCCAGATAAAGAAACTGAAGCATCAAGACTTGAAATTACTTGACAAAAATCATACCTGCTAATAAGTTTGGCATTTGAACTCAAGCACTTTACTCTAGCCAATATACTCTTCTACATTTACATGTTTAAGAATTTGCTAAATTCTCCATTGCTAACCATTATCTCCAGACAAAAGGATTTTGGTTACACAGGAACTAGAAAAAGAGGACATAACTGAACACACTGTTATATTTAGTAAATCAATATACATTATCAGACTGAAGCCTTCCTAGTAAGTAAATCTGCTTAACTCTGTTTAATTCACAATTTCCCAAATGTACTTGATCACAGAGCTAATATACTGAGCACTGTCTGTCACCACCCCCAAGAAGCTGGTGTCTCACTGAACACACTTCTCAAAACCTCAGGGGAGGAAAATATATAGGCCTGGATGTCAGGGGGTCCACATCATGGTCCTGATTTGGTACTTCTTTGTTTATGTGGCATTGGGCAAGTCACTGCAGTTTTCTGGGTTTGGGATTCTTGATCTAGTAAAATAGTGTCCTTGAAGTTGACGAAGAGATGACTAGGCTCGTACCTGGAAAAAGAAAGGCGAAAGCAGAAACACAGATATGATAAAGCCAGTTAATTAAGTCCACTTCTAAATGGAAAGGGCAGAAGTAGAAACAGGGAAATTCTGTAATGAGATTCTTTTCCTTAAGCATTTGAGAACTGGTATCAAAGCATATATGTAGTAGGTGACTTGGAAGTATTTGTTTGGGCTCTGCATTGAGACCTCATACATACGGGGGCACCACTGATTTTCATGCTACCTCTAATCTCACTATATTTCTTGCCTTTGTATTTTCCAATTTGTGACCCTAGACATCCAACCAGTCATTTGCCATTTATCTTCTTCATGAAGCATACTGACAAAACTGTAAAAGAGCAAGTCAAACTGATTTGACAGTTTATCCTTGGCCAGGTAAATGAGACAGAGGAAGATATTTCAGGCAAAGGAAGAATCATATGCAAAGCTTAAGTGTAAGAAATGGTAAGGTAGGTTCAGTAACCTGTGAATAGTGCAGACTGGCAGAGTGTGTGTTCATGGAATTTTTGTAGGTGTGGAGAATGATGAGAAAGGATCACGTGGAGAAGTGGCTAGAAATGTAAGCTGGGTCTGGGTGGTGAAGTTTGTATTGTGTATGGTGGTGTATTCTGGCTGCTTCCCTCTACATAGATGTAAGTTTTAGATCTATCTCAATCAGAGTTTCCAACAATTAAACACAAAAGAAAACTCCATTCATTCTGATCAGATTCCATGCCCTTTTACTTTATCTTTCTTAAAAAAATTAGGATAGAAGTAAGAGTACAATTAATTTTCAGTTTTGTTCTAGTAGAATAATCCAATCATCATGATACTGTGATTGGATGTATCATGAATTTTCAGATGTATACATATTTACATAAAAATACTTACCCCTCTTTCTATAATGCAATAAATTCTACAATAAGATCCTCCTGATATGGGCTGTCTTATAAGTCAGCCTACTGTGTATGATGAGGTCCTTTTGGAACTTTTGAGACTAAAGTTGTCTCTGGATGAGACCAGAATAAAAGGGAGATTTGTGCTTTAAATATAAGTGATGTTATTTCTGGGAACTACTGATAAAGGCAAGACTAGTTTCTAGTTAATGTTTAGGAAACCTTGATTTATAAAACACAAAACAAACTCTTCTACCTGGTCTCAGCCTATCTATTCAGCCTCATGTATCTCTACCTATTGTTTTCTTTTTTTTTTAATTTTTTTATTTCAGCATATTGTGGGGGTACAAATGTCTAAGTTATATATATTGCCTTTGCCCCACCTGAGTCAGAGCTTCAAGCATGTCCATTCCCCAGCACCTCTTGTATTATCCTGGTTAGAGCTGGCGCCCATTTTACTAAGTGAAATATCACAAGAATGGAAAAACAAGCACCACATGTACTCACCATCAAATTGGTGTTACCAATTGTTTTCCTGTCACAGTTCCATGTACCTGTTCTCTCCCCATTCAGGGTCCCTCACTGCTTCCCAAATATTCCTGCCCATTTATACTAAGCTTTTGAACATGATCTTTTCTCTACCTTGTGCAGGTAGAGACTTACCCTTGGTTGTTGTAATAATATTTTGATACAATTTAAGTAATTCTTGACATAAATTTCTTGCTGTTGAAAGAGTCAACTACTCTTTTTTTTTTTTTTTTTTTTTTTTTTTTTTTTTTTTTTTTTTTTTTTTTGAGACAGAGTCTCACTTTGTTGTCCAGGCTAGAGTGAGTGCCGTGGCGTCAGCCTAGCTCACAGCAACCTCAAACTCCTGGGCTTGAGTGATCCTTCTGCCTCAGCCTCCCGAGTAGCTGGGACTACAGGCATGCGCCACCATGCCCGGCTAATTTTTTATATATATATCAGTTGGCCAATTAATTTCTTTCTATTTATAGTAGAGACGGGGTCTCGCTCTTGCTCAGGCTGGTTTTGAACTCCTGACCTTGAGCAATCCGCCCGCCTCGGCCTCCCAAGAGCTAGGATTACAGGCGTGAGCCACAGCGCCCGGCCGTCAACTACTCTTAATCTTGCAGTTTCATGGAAGAAAAGGAATTAGAGAGGGTTGAAGAAAGGAGACTTGTCCCTCAACTTTCCTTTTCAAAGCTAAACTCTGTAATCCAAATTTACAGTTAGTAATTTAGAAGACAAATATCTTTCAATGAGATCTACCTGGAAGAAAAGAAGGTTTGAAGGTACAGAGCAAGGAGGAAGGAAACTACTCTATCCTGGGTACTCTGCTTCCCGAGTCAGCAAACGTGATCTCTTTTATTTCTTGCTACAATCTTGTGAGGTTGGAATCAGTATTTCCATTTTACTTTTAAGAGTAGAACACACACAAAATAAATAACATTTCCAAGGTTATAGAGCTAACTATATAATGGAGTTAGAATTGAATCCAAGCATTTAAGACTCAAAGGCTACCATCTTACCATCAGCTCTGATTAGTGCCTTTTACAGTAAAATAAAAAGTGAATGGGATCAAGATATTATGGAAATGGTAATTGTGGTCTCCTGATTTAGAGCCCAGTGTTTATCTCTATTCCATTTGAACTGCTGTCTTTGGAGGGGAGGGTACTGTCCTACACGTTTTGGTTGTGGCCATCAATATTAGCCATCTATTGAATGGCCATCTACTTAATTAATTTGGCACATGCACTACTCATATTTTTTTTTGAAATGATTGGAAATCTTACATAATTTTTGACTACTTGGAACAGACTACACATTGTAGATGATGTTAGATCTTAAAATTATTGTCAGTTAAATGACTTACTCTTTAGGATATATTAAACTTAACTAAACAGAATGGGCTAACCTAAATATTTGGCTGGGAATTTAATAAGCCATAGTCTAAAAGCCGTTGAGCCTCTGAATTCTTTGGGTATAATATTTAGAATTACTGTGGTAATGTGCTACAAAGTAAGGGTAATGAGGAGGGATAAAGGGGAACAAGGAGACTTGTATAATGTTTAAGGTGGTTGCAATTATAGTGAATAAGAGGACTAAGCTTGGATGTCCTATAACATCAGGCGATAGTGGTGCAAAAAGGAATACTGTAATAGCAACATTTTAAATGGGAAAATAGCTTTGCATTATCTCACCCTGGTCTATATGAGATGTTTGATCTTTCCAGTTAACTGGAAAAGTAAGTTCTTAATAGAATCCTCAGTAAGAAAAAATAATGGAAATTAATGTAGGATAAATGCTTTCAAAGCCACTGAAATTCAAGTTGGCATGAGATCTGTAAGGGTTAACTTCTTGCTTTTAAATTTTCTAATAAACTTGGTAACAGGCTGTTAAAGGTTTATTAGCTTGATGTTGGTTAATCATCCTTACTGTTTCTCTTTTGGACCACAGTAAAGTCACACAAACCAAATCAAACCAGCATATGAGCCCTTTGTAAGAACCTCTTAAAAATAATTTATTTAGCTTATTTACTCCCACATTTTTGAGTTCTCTGAATTATAGAATTCTCCAAATGAACCAGTACCCCAACTTGTTTGCCAAAATATAAAGATGAAAAGAAAAATGAGCTCTCTTATAATACCCTCTGGGACTAATTACCCTGATCTGACTAGACTGGTTGTTAGATCTGAATTATAGTCATGAATAAGTTAGATCTTAATTAAAGTCATGTATGGGGTCCAAGAGGCAATGTCATACAGGCAAAAAAGCTGTTTTGTAATAAGTGGAAATTAGTATTACAATGCTTTGTGAGAAATTGGGCTTCCAGTTGGAAACTTATCTGCTGAGATGTGTTAGAAATTTCAGGCTTAAAAAATTAACTCGTTGGAGATACCTTAAAGTGATATAAGTAGATCTACCATTTAATCCAGAAATTCCACTACTGGGCATCTACTCAAAAGATCAAAAGTCACTTTATGACAAAGACACCTGCACTTGAATGTTTATAGCACCACAATTCACAATTGCAAAGGTGTGGAAACAACCCAAGTGCCCATCAATTCATGAATGGATTAATAAAATGTGGTATATGTATACCATGGAGTACTATTCAGCT
Organism: Microcebus murinus; assembly: GCF_040939455.1. Taxonomy (NCBI): domain Eukaryota; kingdom Metazoa; phylum Chordata; class Mammalia; order Primates; family Cheirogaleidae; genus Microcebus; species Microcebus murinus. The sequence goes on from NC_134104.1 coordinate 47,684,531, forward strand.
TTAAGAAACAATGGTGATTCAGCTCTAAGAAACAATGGTGATATAGCACACCTTATATTTTCCTGGTTAGAGCTGGAACCCATACTACTAAGTGAAGTATCCCAAGAATGGAAAAACAAACACCAGATATATTCTCCAGCAAACTGGTATTAACTGAGTAGCACCTAAGTGGACACATAGGTGCTACAGTAATAGGGTATTGGGCAGGTGGGAGGGGGGAGGGGGGTGGATATATACATACATAGTGAGTGAGATGTGCACCATCTGGGGGATGGTCATGATGGAGACTCAGACTTTTGGGGGGAGGGGGGGAAATGGGCATTTATTGAAACCTTAAAATCTGTACCCCCATAATATGCCAAAATAAAAAAAATAATTAAAAAAAAAAAAAAAAAAAAAAAAAAAAAGAAAAAAAAAAAAAAAAAAAAAAAAAAAAGAAACAATGGTGAATATAGCACCTCTTGTATTTTCCTGGATAGAGCTGGAACCCATTCTACTAAGTGAAGCATCTCAAGAATGGAAAAACAAGCACCACATGTACTTACCATCAAATTGGTATTAACGGATCAACGCCTAAGTGGACATATAGAAAAAACATTTATCGGGTGTCGGGCGGGTGGGAGGGGGGAGGAAGGGATGGGCATATACAAACACAATGAGTGAGATGTGCAACATTTAGGGGATAGCCATGCTTGAAGCTCTGACTTGAGGGGGGTGAGGGGGCATGGGCAATATACATAACCTTAACATTTGTACCCCCATAATATGCTGAAATAAAAAAAAAAAAATTAACTCATCTTCTCTACCTATGCATGGTCCCTTTTAAATTTTCAGTTTGGAACCACATAATTACTGAATGAAATAGTGTTTTCAAAATTAGCTTATATATATATATATATATATATATATATATATATATATATATATATTTCCATTTCAAAGTATTATGAGGGTACAAATGTTCTTGGTTATATGGGTAGCTTTTATAATGCTCCTGTCAGGGTTAAAAGTGTTCTTGTCACCCAGATAGTGTTCTTTGTACTGGTTAAGTAGGAGGTTTTTGCCCATCTCCTCCTCCCTTCTTCCCCCTTCTCCCTGCTTGATTTCATTTGTGATTTACTTCCCTCTATGCACATGTGTGCTTATCAGTTGCTTCCGATTTAATAGTGAGTACATGTGGTGTTTGTCCATTCTTTAGATACTTTACTTAGGATAATGGTCTCCAGTTTCATCCAAATTGTTGCAAAAGGCATGAAGTCACCCTTCTTCTTGGCTGCGTAGCATTCCACGGCATACCACATTTTGTTAATCCACTTGTGAATTAATGAGCACTTGGGTTGATTCCACATCTTTTCAATTGTGAATTGTGCTGCAATAAACATTCGTGTGCAGGTGTATTTTTGATAAAATGGCTTCTTTTCCTTTGGGTAAATACCCAGTAGTGGGATTGCTAGATCAAATGGTAGGTCAAGTTTTAGTTTTTTGAGGAATATCCATACTGTTTTTCATAGAGGTTGTACTAATTTGCAGTTCCACTAACAGTATATAAGCATTCCTTTCTTTCTGCATCCATGCCAGCATCTATTATTTTTGGACTTTTTAGTAAAAGCCATTCTGACTAGGGTAAGGTGATAGATATCTCATCGTGGTTTCGATTTCCATTTCCCTGCTAATTAGTGTCATTGAGCATTTTTCATGTTTATTGGCCATTTGTCTATCTTCTTTTGAGATGCTTCTGTTCATGACTTGCTCTCTTTTTAGTGGGGTTGTTTGATGTTTTCATGCTGATTTGCTTGAGTTCTTTGTAGATTCTGGTTATTAGTACTTTATCAGATGTATAGCTTGTGACTATTTTCTTCCATTCTGATAGGTTGTCTATTTGCTTTGTTAATTATTTTCTTCGCTATGCAGAAGCTTTTTTATTTAATAAAGTTTATTTTCTTTTATCTTCAAATTTATAATAGCTTATATTTAATATTTAAACTTTCCTAATAGTTACTAACATCATGGTAAGTGGGAAGCAATGAAGCAAGAAAGATTTTGATTGGGTTGATGGTATAGGAGAGAATTTCCTGGTAGTAGAAGATGTTGAGCATTAGAAAATAGCACTGGGCATATAATGGCATTTTTTTCTCTAGAGGTTTTTAAATTTAAAAAAGTTTTACTCTGAAGGCAAGAAGATGAACTACATCTATATTTCTTGACTTATGCTTTTCCACTGAACAAGGAAAATGTTCTAAATTTATCACAAGCCACCTGAAAGACGTGAGGTATTGAATATGTATACACAAACTTCAACAGTAATGACCACTACCTTATTAGGACTAAGCAAGGAATCATAGGACATTTATGCCAGAAGGAAACCCAAGCTAAGTTCTGATGTTTATATGAGTCAATAGCCTTAAAAAAAAAATGGTGAGGAGGGTCTCTAGGCCACTGCATAAGAGTAGCCAGATGCCAAGTGACATGTGGGAGAGGATTCCAGAGGGAAATTAATTTTTCTGAGAGTTTAATTTACAATAGGGTTTCTAATCATTTCCTCAGTGGAGAGGGCAGGGTGCATCCTCACATTAGAATAGACTTATGAGTTTACAAAGTTTTCTTATATTTACAGTGAGTTAGTGCAGTGAGACCCATTTGGCACCAGTGACTGGTTTCATGGAAGACAATTTTTCCATAGACAGTGGTGGTGGGGGCTGGCGGTGGAGCTCAGGTGCTGATGCCAGCTATGGGGAGCAGCTGTAAATACAGATGAAGCTTTGATTGCTAGCACACAACTTACCTCCTGCTGTGCCCCCCACTCAGTTCCTAAGTTTTATGGAAGACAATTTTTCCATGGATGATGGGGGTGCAGTGGAGCCCTGTGGCCTGGTCCCTAACAGAACGGGAACTGATACTGTTGCTCCAGGGCTGGGGTCCACAGGGTTAGTGAATGAATAGAAGCAATCATTGCCATGTCATAATTGGAGAAATTCAGTGATTTTCTAAAGGTCATGTAGTTGGAAAAATGATAAAGACAGATCTCAAATGCAAGTCTTCTGACTCTAAGGTTAGTATTTTTCATATACAATATATCTTGCCATTTCTTTGAAAGGCTGAAAGTCCTACTTTGCTGAAAGTGAGGTAGGGAAGGAAGTTCAACCATTATCTTTCTTAAGGAGAATTCTTGAAATTGGCAGAGTAGGGCTCTTGGCTATTGGTTGAGAGAGATAAGGCCTCAATTTCAACTATTAGATCCACAAAGCCCAGCATATAATCTCTTTTTTTGTTGTTGTTGTTGCTGTTGTTGTTTTGTAAGACAGAGTCTCACTCTGTTGCCCTGGCTATAATGACTGCCGTGGCATCAGCCTAGCTCACAGCAACCTCAAACTCCTGGGCTCAAGCAATGCTTCTGCCTCAGCCTCTCGAGCAGCGGGGACTACAGGCATGTGCCACCATGCCCGGCTAATTTTTTCTATATAGTTTTAGTTGGCCAGTTAATTTCTTTCTATTTTGGGGGTCTTGCTTTTGCTCAGGCTGGTTTTGAACTCATGACCTTAAGTGATCCACCTGCCTCGGCCTCCCAAAGTGCTAGGATTACAGGTGTTAACCACCACGCCCGGCCTATAATCTCATACTATTAAGTAGCTTTCATGTACTTATATAGAATGGGTCACAGGCTCCTAAATTCTCTTTCATTCCAATGGCTCATTCCAATGGCTCAATTCATTTACTGTGAAGATCAGATAGGATCTTAAGTATCATTTAATACAGCATTTTGATTTACACATGAGGAAACAGTGGCCTAAAGGCGTTGACATGCATATTACACATATTACAAATGCAGAAATCCCAGGCAAAATGTTTTGAATGTAAAGAAAATTCCAAAATGAAATCAGAGCCACAAAACCTCTGACCATGTTATTTAATAAGAATTGAGAAGAAAATTGGCAGTTTCTTTATTAGCCAAATTTTAACATTATGTTTATAAAAAATGATGTTAGTACCACCATGACACATTCATGAAATGTTATACAATGTTAAGAGGTAAATACAGATGGTCTGGGGTTTCAGAATATTCAATCCACAAACTGATACAATACTATAACAGATTTCTTGATTTTCACAGTATTTTCTTCAGAATTTAGTAGTCTTAAAGAGTACAGTAATTTGGAGATGAGTCTGCATTCCCATGTGAATCATTTGGATGTGTGCAAAAAAAAAAAACAACATTGAATTTAAAAATGTATGTCATGTCTTTTGCTGTGTCTTTTTTTGAATCATCTATATCTTTGAGTTTGGCCTATAACATGCTATCCCAATCCATTCTGAAAAAAAAATCATCTGGACTAATACAATGTTCATTAGTGCCCTGAATGACTTATATATGCAGTATAATTGCATCCTTTTCAGCAATAAGAATACAAAATAAGAACATAAAGTGAAAATAATATATAATCAAAGTTGCTCTTGAAATATCCCATAAAGTATATCATTAAAACAACCTGAATAGGTTTTATACAGCTAATTTTCCTTCTTGTTTCTTGGAGTGAGCATCAGATGAAGCATCTGGCTTATTTTTAGGGGCCATATGATACAAACAAACAAAGAAACAAACAAACAAAAAAGTATAGCAATGTTAAACACTGGAATTAGAATAAGCACAGAGCATGTGCACAATGTGGACACACAGACCAGAGACCAGCTGAAAGAGCAGCAAATTCCTCCTCTCATATAATGATCAACTGGGCTATGGCTTATTGACTTAAACACTATCAGAATTCACCTGCTTTATATATATAGGTTTTTTCTTTTTTCCTCTTTTGTTTCAAAGTGCTTAGAATTGAATCAGTCAAGTTAAATGTGTAAATATCACTAGTCTGCTGTGTGTGTTTTTAGGCCCCTCCCCAACTAATTCTTTCTATTAACAAGTACTAAAGTAGAAAATAATTAGAAATACTGACTACATATGGTATTTGATGGCAACAGTGAGTAATGTGCTGACTTGGCTATGAGTTCACTGAATATCACAGTTGATTTAAAAAAATCTTTTGGCATCCTGAATGTTTAACAGCCTTATCACAAAACATAGTTTCTCTCATGGTAGGTGGTTCTTTTGTTTGTTTGTTTGTTTGTTTGTTTTTCTTCTTTTTTTTTTTGAAACAGAGTCTCACTCTGTTGCCCAGGCTAGAGTGCTGTGACATCAGCCTAGCTCACAGCAACCTCAAACTCCTGAGATCAAGCAATCCTTCTGCCTCAACCTCCCGAGTAACTGGGACTACAGGTATGTGCCACCATGTCCGACTAATTATTTTTTCTATATATTTTTAATTGTCCAGCTAATTTCTTTCTATATGTTTTTAGTAGAGATGAGGGTCTCGCTCTTGCTCAGGCTGGGTTTGAACACCTGAACTCAAGCGATCTGCCTGCCTTAGCCTCCCAGACTGTTAGGATTACAGGAGCCGCCACACCCTGGCTGGTTCTTTAAATGCAATTAACTCAAGAGTGTCAGGGAGGGTTAGTACAAACTATAGCAGACATGGTTTCTGGATTTAAGCATTTAAAGATTCCCCGCATCAACCATACACACTCATATGAGGACCCTCAGCTTTGACACTGAGGTATATCCATTGCTGGCAGGCAGGCAGGTCTGGGAAGAAGCCTATTTGCAAAGTAGGTAGAAAGGCTCCTTGCAGACAGGTCTGTGCAAAGGAAGAAGCCATGTGTGATAATCTGACCAATATGCCTTTTTTTTTTTGGTGGGGGGGGTCCAACATCCAAAAAGCTATGAAAATACAGATTGTTCCTAAGTTTTCTGCAAACATGTTTGGTGGGAAAACTTTAAGTGAACTGTATGTGAGGGTGCATACCTCCTCAGAGTCCTTATTCTATTCTCTGGAATATTCACAGCTTTCACTGTAAATTGGTGGATTGTTTGATTATAGGAGTTGGAACCTGCTGGGAATTTTATGCAATACATTGTATGGACATTGTGCTACCTTTTTAAAATTGGAAAATTTTTGAATTCTGAAACATATTTGACTTTCAGCAAAGGGACCGTGCACTTGGGGTATTTTGCCATGCACAGTTTCCACATTTTTCTACTAACAACTTATTTTAGGCCCTAAGTTTTTAGTTTTGAACATGTTTATTGTTTTGTCTCTGACATGATCTCTTCAGTTATGCTAAAATTCATGGTTAGTGATAAGGCTAAATCAGAGTGTTTACCTTTATGATATCTCCTCTCTACAAAAAATCCCTAAGTAGACTTTCTTTTTTATTAAATAAGATTTTTGGTTGTTGGTTTTGGCTTTCCTTGGTTCCTTAAGTTTGAAAAAGCAATTAAAAAAGTCAATCTGTCAGAAAAGACAAAACAACAGGAGTGATAGGGTATGTCTGGAGAACTCAGGGGCACTTGAGGTGTGGATCCGCCATAGTGTGTAATGAGTCTAATGGCATCTCTGTCACTGAGATAGCAGTCATAGCTATAACTCACTGAGAAGCAACGAGAAACACCCTCTGCTGTCCAGTATTTCAAAGCCCTTTATTGCTTTATTTGTTCAGAGGTGCATGAGGTAAATGGAGTGCTTATAACTGTAGGTGTAGTACTAGCCATTAAAGCAAATATATTTACAGCCCCTGTAATTATACTTCAGTAAAAGTTGTTCTGGATGGCTCAACAGGACTCCTCCATGGGTAAAACATATTTAATTCTGTATTTCTCCAATAATGCAGAATGGCTTACAGTCCAAACATTTTTTTCCTGATGATACTTTTATTTCTGGCATGACCTTCTTCTCTTCCAAGTCCAAAAAAAAAAAAAAGTTATAGAACATATACAGAGTGACAGATAAATGTAATGCACTCCAGGAACTTATTGATTTATTGACCAACAGTCACTTAAAAAAATCTATAATCCAAAGACTAATGAAAAAAGGAAGACATACTAAGAATGATGTTAAAGTATATGTTTAGGCATGATGTTCTTGATGTTCTTTGATCTGATGTTCTTTGATGTTGGATATTTTTGCACAGATTTTTCTATTACTTAAGAATTTACATAGAATAACAGGGCAATAGATGCTGTTTAACAGAAATATTGTATTCCAGCTTTCTATTTGGCAGCAACATGAGCCTTCTCTTGGGAGTGTTTTAAAGCTTACTTAATTAGGTCACCTTTGGGCAAATTGAGTTTCAGGCAAATTGAAAGGTATCTAAATTCTTTCAGATCACCTGAGTGCCATTTAGTGTCCTGGTATGTTAATTTGCCAAATGAAACCCCAGGGAAGAAAAGTAATTAAGTCCATAAATAAAGAAAATAAGTAAATGCTTACTTATAAATGAGAATATTCTATATTTTTGTAAGATCTTTGATTTGCTTTGTGGAATATGATATAAAATTTTGATGAAAAGGAGTTTTCATAATAATTTTATAACATTCTTTCCCAAAATGCATTTCCTTGTTTTTTTCTCACAGAAGCTTCGTAGATTATAAGGTCATGAGGAGGAATATTTTCTCTTTCTCTTGTAACTGTTTATAATGATTAGTTTGGTGCTTTGAATAAATGGTGGCTATCTACATTATTTCAGAAGAGTAGATGCCCAGTCTTATAAAATTCAGAGATTTTAGAGTCAAGTGAGACACAGAAATATAACTATTAGTAATATATCTCATAGAATTGTTTGGTCATTTAAAGCAATAGAAATATATGGTTTTTGCCTTTCCAATATCCCTTTTCCAATAGGAAATTGTCTCTTCTTTTTAATATGTGGTACAACATGTCTATTAATCATGTGTTCCACCAGTTCCTAATAGTAGGAACATGCCTTAGGCTTCTCTGAATGTGTTATTTCTTTTCCCATTCCCAGAGGAACTGACATCTGTCTATAACAGGGTTAATAAAAACCTTTCCATGGAATTTTAATATATTGATGTTAAGAGACAAGAATTCTTCCTTTTGAGTTGGAAGCTGTAAAAATACAGGCTTGTACTAGCCAGCATCTATCTTTTCATATAGACAGAGTCAATTTGTTAAAGGAGAGAATGAAGCCAATACAAAAAGAGCAGCAAGAAGTGGGGTCAGGGTATGGAAAGACAGCACTGATTTGCTTGATCTAACCATGTCTGAATTCTACTTTTGGACTTCCTAGTTACATGACTCAATAAATTCTCTTTTACTTAAGCTGGTTTCATCTAGGTTTAATTTGCATGTAACTTGAAGTATCCTGACTCATAGATTTTGCATGTTTGAAAATGTAAAATAACTTAATAAAAATTGTTTTTTTCCCCCTAGAAATCTCATTAGCTTTTTCAGAATCTGGCATTAAGTAAAAGATGATATTGTGTATGTAGATACATAGATTGCTCAGAATAACTGAGATATGTCAAATGAAATGTTTTAGTTATATTCAGCAATAACATAACTAATAAAACATCAATAGAAAATTTACATATATTACATGGATGGACAAAAGGATTGATTGTAAAGTACAATTTAAAGAACAACATCTAAGTACAATGATGGCATTTTACTCACTGAATCAAATGTTACTACTAATTGCTTAGCTAAGTATTGGCTTTTATTCTCACCCATGAAAATACACTTACTTTTCTCACCCATTTAATTTTATGTCCACACAAAATTCCACTTGATTCTTCCTTCTTCTTTTTGTCCTTTGCAATGAAAAGCCTTTCTACAGATGCTGCAGTTACTTCAGATTTCAGGGTAGAATAAAAAAATGTAAACTATCTTATAAGTACCATTCACTACCCAGTTGTGCCACTGGAGCTACAAAAATTTTAAACTATCTGTTTAGTTTCTAAAAGGTAATTTTGATTTGCCTTTTGTTTCAAGATATACTCTCTAAGGGGAAAGCTAGATTATTTCTACCCCTGTAGTCAAAGTAAAAAGAAAAATAAGCCCTTGTTGTAGGTGAACTGTCTTGGTTGTATAAAACCTTGTGACTATTTGCAATGATTATAATATTTTGCCAATTATTCCACATTCATTTCCTTCTTTGAAGATGGAATATGCTTATCCCCTTTCCAATTGTTATTATTTTGAACACATTTTAAGTAAGCATGCATGCCCAATTTTAAAAATCAGATACACATTGATTTCTCATCTATAGCAAGTCAGGTAAAGATTTGTAAATGAAATGTTCATAAATTTTGAAGTTACTTTTAGAACCCTAAATTTATTTCCAATTATTATCAATCACCATATGTCCATAACTGTGTTTCCCAAAATAGAATTGCTTTTGATGAATACAGTATGATCTAGAGTACTCCAATATACAGTCACTTGATAGTTGTTTTTTTTAATACTGGCAAGCCTGCACAGATTTTAGGATATATTAAAAGATGTATTTAATAAATACACAGGATTTAATAGATGTAATCACACAAAGGTTTTTTTCAAGCCAATTCAGAAGATACATTTTATAGGGACAAGATGGTGGCAATTTGTCATGAATGTTATCTTCTGGATGTTGTAGTTTTGACTGAGGCAAAGATTTGCAGTTCTACATCTACCTGTCCATGGTCAGTGTTTCTTTAACAGCTAACATCCTATCTGAGATTAAATTTATGCATCTGTTTTTGGTTCAAGGTTTCTTGCTCCCACTGGCAAACACAGATGCTCCTTAACTCCTCTCCACCTGAATGTGCATAGAATATAATTATGACAGGAACTACCATTATCTGAAATGCATTTCTGTTTATGCTTATAGACCAAGGTCAGAACAATTAATCTGAAAGATGGTAGCACCGCAGATTATGCCAAACAATATTTTCCCCAGGAATGTGATATCATATATCACAAATAGGCAAAATATTCATGCAAATTCTCTGCTGGCCTCTCTGTCAACCCAGGTTTACTGTCACTAAATATGAAGTTTACAAAATAGACTGCAGGGAATGCAGATATTTCTAGTGTGAGTATTTCATGCATATGTTGAAATAATATTCTGTGGGTTAATTTCACGTGTCAACTTGTTTGGCTGGGCCATCAAGTGCCTAGACATAGGGAAGTCCCAAGTCTGTTATAAACCTCCAGAATAGCAGGTACGGTGATGTTGAATAATATTATATTTAGTGTTCCCTCCCCACTGCTGCCCAGAGCAACTTGTGATATTGAGACAGCACTGTTGGCGTATTAAACTCCTCTCAGTAAAATCTGGCCTTTTGAATAGTCAGGACATGAAGGTTCAGGCCACGAGGGTTTTGACACTAACTAATTTTCAAAGGAAATCTTGTGACTCTAATATCAGAAAGGTAACTGGTTTGTCTGTAAGGAAACAGAAAAATCATATACAACTTTACTTATTTTGAAACATTAAACTAACATTTTTGCAAGTAAATCAATAATTAAAAATAATACTAAAGCCATTTTCCTTTAACTTCAAGCTTTCTGGGAACCAGGTAGAACCAAAAAAAAAAAAAAAAGTCATGGCAAAAACATGGTAATTGTTGATTAGGTAACACATTTCAAGGGTACTATTGCTGAAAAGCCGTTGCTGCTGTCAAAAGACAAAATTACAACAAATTCAGCTATAGATCTAATTAGCTTTTTTATTTGTGTTTCACGAATCAGTGAAGGCTCCATTCTACAAAACAGAAGGCTCCCACTGGGCAATGGCAGAACAGTGGGTTTTGTAAGGCGGTAACAAGGAAACAAAATAATAGGGGGAAAAGCTGTTTGGTTAACATCAGGCTATTTCAGGTTACTTTTTTGATAAGGCAGAGGGGACTTTCTTATTACATGGACTCAGGTAGACTGGACTCTCCTGCTTTCAGAAAAAATGAGTTTGTTTATAGGCTTCCTTAATATTTCAATTTGATTATGTGGCATTTAGCCAGAGTGACTCCATGTTGGTTTGGTTTGGTTTATTGGGGTCTAGTACAAAGAGCTCAGTCCAAAACAATGGCCTCCCGTAATTTTTGTTTAACACTGCTATGATTAGGGCTGGGGCTAGCTTAATAAGCTCTGCCATACCCTAGTCACCTCTTCCTTACCAAGAAAATACCCACTTCCTGCCCTGCTGTGTATGTGGGAGGTGCAGGGCATGCCAGTATGCCTTTGCATTCGGGTCCTCCACAGCCCTCTATTGACTATAATTTGGGGTTAAAATCAACTGGAAATTAAGCTATCAGGGTAATAATCATTTGGCAGAATTGAAGGCTAATACTTTAAACTGTCCTTGTCATTGATAAAATTATAGAAACACTCAGTGGTAGAAAAGGCCAGTCTTTTTATACTATGAGTATAACCAGCACTGCTATGCTCTGTCACTCCTTCTGTCATCCAGCACTTCATCCTGTAGAGCACAGGAGTCAGGGCTGCAGACAGCACATTTGGGTGACCTGGTGACTCTACTTTGACAGCAGGCTGCAACTGCATTTTTTTGTACTAATCGGCTCTATCTAAATTTTCCTGTTGTATGGATATGATCTAAAATGTGTAAGATATTCTAAAGTTTGAAGACACTTTGTATCAGTCCTAAAACCATGTTTTTTAAAATTAATTTTAAAAGCTATGGTTTGTGTAGGCTGGATTCTGGGATTTGAGTTTTATTTTCAGCTTTAAATCTTTATTTAAAAAGCAGATGTATCATCAGAAAAAAAAAATGTCTGTATCAAAGAGCAGAAGAATTTGATCCTGTGAATGATTGTTGCTAGGGGACCATTTCATGCAAATTAATCTGTAAACATTTAGCAGTTAGACACCGGATGGGAGGGGCAAAGAGTGGAGAAAATTAGTCAGGTAGAGAGCAAGAAAATTACTCCCATTTGATTAGAAAAAGATAATCATGGTGTTTTCATGCAGACTAGCAGCATCACGGCTTTCTTTCATTTATCTTTCATTTGTGTTTGTCTTGGGGGTGAGGTTAGGAAGCCCTGAGAACTGTGGGAGGGATATCTAGTGGATGAAAAGTAGTGCCTTACCTGGAAAAGTAAGGCAACTGATTATATTTCAGATAAAGACATAGCTATTCAGGTCTCTTATTTCAGAGAAGATCAAAAGCTGGAAATAAACCTGTAAGATATTTTCCCCAAAGCTTGGAGTTTCCATATCTGCCAATAGTTATGGTTCAATTAGAAAAATGTGTTCTACCAACATCTGAGGGTAACCAAGACCTATTTACTGCCATATTTGAGACAGGGTTGGATATTATTTATAAAAGATGTGTAGAAGAATCCCATTTTAAAATTTAAAATCTTAGTTCAAATATGTACCTTCCAAAAAGTATGTTTGTTATATTTACTGTTTTTCTTATTTATGCAGTTGTTTAGGGTTTAAAAGTTTACTTGTGTTGAAACTGAAACAATAACTATCTTTCTCTTAATTTTACCTGAGTTTGGAACATGAAACTAGAACTAAACTGTGATTGAAGTGTACATTTATTCTAGCAAACCTAAAATGAAAAAATGATGGTGAGTGTGATAGTACTTTTCTGTATCTTGAGTTTGGTGATGGCCACACAAATCTGCACATGTGAAAAAATTGCATTAAACTAAACACACGTACACATGTACTTAGAACTAGTGAAATCAGAATAAGGTCAGTGGAATGTATTAATGTCAATTTCCTGACTTCGTACTATAGTTATGCAAGATATTACCATTGAGGGAAACTGGGCAAAGTGCTTACCAGAAAACTCCCTGCATTATTTCTTACAATTGCATGAGAATCTATAATTATCTCAAAATTAAGTTTAAAAAGTTGTGAATATTATAGAATACATTACTCTTTATTTTATTATTTTCTTAAAAATTTAGATTTAAATACTATAAAAGCTAACTCTTTTGAAATTACTCTGAAAAATTATGGAAGAATTCAGAATCTGCAATTTTTCTACAGAGCAGAAAGTAGTAGGCATTTATTTACATGGTATTTACCTATAGTCCTTGTCTGAGTTCCCCTTCTGCTGCTATATCAGAACACCACAGACTGGGTAATATATAAAGAATAGAAGTTTATTTGGCTCACAGTTCTGGAATGTGGGAAGTCCAAGACTGAGTAAGTACATCCGATGAGGATATTCTTGCTGCATTATAACATGGTAGAAGGCATCACATGGCACAAGTGGAAGACAGAGAGGAAATCAAACTGAATTCATTCTTTTAACAGGAGCCTACTTTTACAATAACTAATGCATTATCGAGATGGCAGCATTAATCTATTCATAAGGATAGCACCTTCATGAATTAATCACCTCTTAAAGGTCCAACCTCTTAACATAGGCACAATGCCAATTAAATTTCAACATGATGTTTGTTGGCCATTAGTCTGTCTTCTTTTGCAAAGTTTCTGTTCATGTCCTTTGCCCACTTTTTAATAGGGTTGTTTGATATTTTTCTTGCTGATTTCAAATCAAAACCACAATTAGATATCATTTAACTCTGGTGAGAATGGCTTTTGTCAAAAAGTCCCAAAACATACAATCAAATGTGTGGAGTAAAAAGAAAAAAAAAAAAAAAAAAAAAGTCCCAAAACAATAAATGTTGACGTGGATGTGGAGATATAGGAACACTCATATGCTACTAGTGGGACTGGAAACTAGTACAACCTCTATGGAGTAATATGGAGATACCTAAAAGTGCTACAAGCAGAACTACCATTTGATCCCACAATCCAATTACTGGGCATCTACCCAAAGGAAAAAAGACATTCTATAAAAAAGACATCTGCACTAGAATGTTTATAGCAGCATAATTCACAATTGCAAAGGTGTGGAAACAACCCAAGTGCCCATAAATACATGAGTGGATTAATAAAATATGGTATGTGTATACCATGGAGTTCTACTCAGCCACAAGAAATGGTGATCTGGCACCTCTTGTATGAATACAGCTGGAACCCATTCTACTATGTGAAGTATACCAAGAATGAAAACCAAGCACCATATATACTCACCATAAAATTGGCATTAACTGATCAACACTTATGTCTCATATAATAGTAACATTCATTGGTGTCCAGCAGGTGGGAGGGGGGAGGAGGGGATGAGTATAGTCACTCATCCCTAATGAGTGTGGTGCACACCCTCTGGGAAATGGACACACTTGAATCTCTGACTCAGGTGGGGCAAAGGCAATATATGTAACCTAAACATTTTACCCCCATAATATACTGAAATAAAAAAAAAATTTCAGCATGAGTTACGGAGAAGACATTCAAACCATAGCAGCTCTAAAAGAAAAATCTTGAGTTATTATTATGCTCATGCACTGTGCTATAATAGTGCCAACACATAACTAGTATAAATTCCTTTAAATTAATCAAACAGGCCAGAACAGCAGAATGCAATGTAGTCTATACAAAGACCTACTGTAATAGTAATAGTGTATTGTTTTTAATATTTTGCTAAATGAGTAGATTATAGCTTCTCTTGTTTGGGCATGTGTGGATTAACTATATGGGATTTAAATATTTTAATTTGTTTCATTATAGTAGCTATTTTACTATATAGTATATGTGTCATATAGCATCATGCTGTATTTCTTAAATATACAAATTACAAATATACAAATAAATAAAATTTATTTTTAAAAAACTATGTTGTACATGATAAATATGTAAAATCTTGATTTTCAATTTAAAAATAAATAAATTTTAAAAAAGATCTACTATAAATGCACGGGGAAAACCATTTCCTTTTATTATGTCTGCAGATGAATCAGTTTAAGCAAAAACATTAAAATTTTAGAGCATATTGAAATATATTTTCCCAAATGATTATAACAAATATAAATATATTTTAACAATTAAAAATCAGTATTTATTTATTTGTTTGGAACCAAAAAGAGCCCAAATAGCTGAACGAAGCTTAAGCAAAAAGAACAAATCTGTAGATATTACATTACCTGACTTCAAATTATACTACAAGGCTATAGTAACCCAAACAGCATGTTATTGGTATAAAAGTGGAGGCATAGACCAATGGAACAGAATAGAGAACCAAGAAGTAATGCCATATAGCTATACCCAAGTGATCTTCAACAAGACAATAAAAAACACTGGGGAAAGTAAGCCATATTCAATAAATGGTGCTGGGAATATTGGATACCCACATGCAGAAGAATGAAACAAGATCCCCATCTCTTACCATATACAAAAATTAATTCAAAATGGATAAAAGACTTAAACATAACACATTAAGCCATAAAAATTCTAGAGGAAAACGTGTGAATAATTCTTCTAGACATTGGCCAAGACAAAGAATTTTTACTAAGATCCCAAAGGCAAATACAGAAACAACAAAAATAAATAAAAGGAGAGTTTTCTGATGTGAATAATCTGTCTCTAAGTTTCAGTATTTAAATATCTAGAGAACATCTAAATTTATTGGGTCCTCGTTTTCTAAACTGTAAAAAAAAAAGAATGATTCTAAGAATAATGATAATAACAATGAAATGATGACAGGGTAATTATGAGTTAAAATAAAATAATTATTAGAGCACATGTTGTAAAGTACAATACTTTTTAAATACTAGAAATTATCCTTCAAAGAAAAACAAGAAATATTTAGGGCCTATGGATTGAGGCATAGGGACTGAAAAAGGGAAAAAGGTTTTTTAGCTCTAACATGAGAAAATCACGTTTGAAATGAAAAATTTTGAAAGACATTTTTAAATTGGAAATTATTGAGTGTTCTGATAAATATAATTGGTTACTCTTGACAATAAATGATTATAAAATTTACATTTATTGTCAAGATTAACCAATGTCAATTTTATAATCATTTATTGTTTTCTAAGTTTTAATTTTGGTTCAATTGATTTTTAGAAACTTAGCTTTGGTATCATTTTCTTGTTTTTCTTCTCCATTGAGAAACTAAAAATAAGCTGCTTATATTTCTATTTTTTAAGAGATATATTTTAAGGTTTTAATTGGGACTTGTTGAGAAACTAACCAAGATCTCAAATAGAAATATCTTATTTTTCTATGTGTCCCTTCTATCCTTGTCCTCATCACCACATGACTACAAATAATATTATACTTCTTTATTTACTCAAATCTCAAGGAAAACCCAGGGCATGCACCTCTTTGCCAAAAATTACTCCTGCATAACCGCCCATCAAATATTTCTGAGAGTTTTCCCTTCAGCAGTACTGCCTCACATGACTCCAAAACAACACCTTCAGATTCTTTGACTTGAGCAGTTTTCTCACCACCAGTCTGCTACCCCTGTTGCTGAAGACACTTGTGAAATATGATTTCTGCTGGGCAAAGTTGTTTGGACTAGTGATGCTACTACTGCCTCCATTCTTATCTCATGTAGGGTAGCTGCTTGCTAACCTGTTCAAAAGTCAGTCTTGGCCACTCTTACCTGCTGTACATCTGTTGGCTGCTTCTGGAAGCCAGGCCCTGCACTATTCTGTTCTGACTGCCAATGGGAACCTTACTCCCATCCTGATGCTGGCAGAAGTTCACTACCCTCACTTCCACACTTGTCCTGCGTGGCCGCAAGAACGTCACCGTACTCCAGAATTCACTCCAGTCCGTTTTCCTCTTTGGTGTCCAATCCCTGTGAAAAAGTTCCTCCTCTATCTCAGTTCAAATTTCTGCCTGACAGTCTACCTTAGGTATAACAACTACTTGGGATGATTGACAGTGTGAATAACCTTTCTCTTCAGGGTATAATTCCACCCTCACCACCAACTCATAGACTTGACCTCTGCCTCTGATGAGGCCATTAAAAATTAACCCAAGACTGATAAATTTCCCCAAATCCAACTATTCTGTCTTTCTTATGATCACTTTGTTACTCATATTAAAACCAGACTGGTATTAGATACTTTGAAAGCTCTTAACGTTTGAGCTGAATGACTGTCCAGGCTGAATACAGTTAATAAATCTTAACAATGAAACTCATTTTGTTAAAGACTACCAGTAACTATGTAAGTAACACTTTATAGTGTACTTAACATTCTTCATAATTTAACTATAGGCAATAACTCATGTATCTGCTAATTTCTAGCTTTTTACTGATCTTCAGAATGTACTGATTATAATTCGATGATCACATCAGAAATGTCTTCAATAGCAACAAACTATAATTTGCAGATTTCTCTAAGTAAAATATACGTTATAAATATACATGTTCAGAAACATTGGGGTTTGTTTCATCTATGAGTGTACCTAATATATAACTATTGTCTTTAGAGGTTACTACCTCTTACAGGGCATAATGGTCTCGCCTGGAAGCAAATCTGTATTCAAGTGCTCTTTGTTCTTACCACTCCACTATTAAATAATTACCTAAGACTTGGGAAGTATCTAAATAAGAATATTATGTAATAAGAATTATTGGAGTTAATTCTGTTCTCAGATGTTCAAATTCATATTGACTTTAACTCTTTTACTCAGAACATCTATTATCTGTGACCATTCATGTACAAATGAGGCTAAGTAATTATGCAGGGTATTAGCATATTGGTGCACAGGGATGTGAAGTGAATACCTGATAACCCTGTGAGCTTTTACAAGAAAATGGGAAGAAACTGATATCCATTTAGATACCTTAAGAGGCACTCTTGATTTATCCCACTGAGAGGCATTTCTTCAAGTGAACTTTGGGATCATAATGTTTAGGCACAAATACTAGGAAAGTTACAAATCTCCATACTTCACGATGTCCTTTTGTATCTGAGAGTCTCTAGCTCAGAAAGGAAGCACAATTAAAGTTTATACTGTGCTTACATATATATATGTATGTATCAGATTGGATTTAGGCAAAACAACCTGATATGTTGTTCTAGCTCTATGCATTTATTTGCAAAAGACTCAGTTTCTTCATAAATAACTTGTCCACACTTAAGGATCAGAATACGTTTAAATCTCTGCTGATCTTAGGACAAGGCCCAAATAAATCTAAACTATAGAGGGTGCTATGAGATCTTTGAGAGAATGTAGCATAAAGATCTCATCATTTCAACTAGATTTAGTAACATAGGCTGGATTGTAGGGGTCAGTGACAGGCTGCATTTGAACTCCCTGTGCCCAAGGCCCCTTGTAGTTTCTATGTGCCCTACAGAAGATGCCTAAATGTTAAAAACTCGGATTGTCGAGAAGGTAAAATGATGACTTATTATTCAAACTAGGGCACTTTTGAGAGTCAAAGGGGGTTCTAATTAACAATTACACTGGCACAAAATGTGTATACCTTTTCCAGTGAAATCTGGACAGGAAAAGCATAATAATCTTTCTTCACAACACGCACACACACACACACACACATACACACACACGCACACCAGAATTACTTTCAGCTTTCAAGAAGTGATCCTCCAGCAGTGATCCACAGTCAATGGCTCACTAACATGGGTGCAACATGTCCTTTTCTTACCTCAAGAGGGGGACAACTTTGTAGAGCAGTTTATGCCCCATGGTCTCCTATGGATCAAGCCAGGACCAGACTTCATTAAGACCACATGGTCTTGCTTGGTTTGTTCCTCTCTTCCTATTTTACTTCTCTCACTCCCTTACAGTTTTACTTGAGGAATACTCCCTTGATTAATCACATTTACATAAATCCTTGTCTCAGGTGGGCTCTACCTCTAGGAGACTTGACCTAAGGCAGCCTCCTTTCACTCTTGAGAGTATCCTGATTTGGATGATGGATTCACCCTAACATGAAAGTCTAGCACAGCAACATTAACAGAGTGAAGGATAGTCCTGGTTGGTAGAAACAGTGAGATTATAGGAGAGCAGCAGAAAGGAAGAAAGAAATGGAAAGAGACCATGAGGAAGACCATATGTGACAGCCTCATTTAGAGATTTTACAGCTATACTACACAGAAGGATGAAGTGCTGTGCTAGTATATGAGAACTACTGATCCAGGAGACTTTGGGTCTAACTATTAACATGAATTTATTTCATGTGGTCCAGGGGGAGATTCTGTTTATGTTGATATTAATATAACCTAGATTTAGCTGAAGTTACTTAATCCTTGTTAGTATGATGAAATTAGCAGTTTTACTATCTTACTCACTCACTTTACAATATGAAGGCCACTGGTGGCATTAGCTGAGAGCTGATCTAGTGGAGTCATAGGGGTGCTCACTTGATTGGAAGACAGGGAGGTGAGGAAGTGGAGATATGGGAATGGACTATCTTGAAGAGTTTGCTAGAAAGAGGATCAGTAAAATGCTGAGGCTGAGATGGAAGATGGACTAGTGTCCAAAGAGGATTTTTTAAAAATATGGCCAATACTGAAGTATATTTCTATGTGAATAATAAAATTAGCTAACACTTATATAGCTTACCATGTACCAGAAACTATACTGTTTTACAAGTATCAATTTACTTAATTCATAATTTTCACAAGAACCTCTTACTTTACAGACAAAATTGAGTCATAGCAGGGGTTAGTAATGGGCTCAGTGAAGCACCAGGAGGGTGGGGCCAGTATTTCAATCCCAACTCTCTATTTCCAGCACCCATGCTCGTTAGAGTACAGAACACTGGCTCCCATAAACATGGGCATGGCCCTATAGGGGGAGAGAAGTTGATGGAATACTGTAGGAGCAAAGTCCTGGGGGATGAAAGAGGACTGGGATCAGTGTGCACGTAGAGGGATTCCATCCTTAGAAACCAGAACAATCCATTTGATGAACTATAGATGAAGGGAGGTTGTTAGCCCTTGTAGTGGCTCGCCTCTGATTTTGTTTTTCTCATTCCCTCAATGTAGTAAGGGATTGGAGTGAAGAGGGGCAATGTTGAACATTTAAGAAGAAACGAGAGATGTGAAAGTTTTGCAAAATAATCACCTAATTGCTTCATTTGCAAACATAGACCTTGAAGAGGATGTCAGCCATGCCAGGTCCATTCTAAATTTAGGACTTTGATTGTTTCTTACCACAGTGCTTGGTGGACTCCATCCATCTATGCCATGGATACTTTCTTAGTTAGTGATCCAGGAATTCTCTTCTTCATGAGGCTTGAATTCCTTTACATGACTGATCTTCATGAAAATGGAGGAATCTCTCTTTTCTAAGAACCCTATTAAGGACAGATGGGAACTAAAACAAGGTTTTAAGGTGGCCAAGGGGTAAATTGAAGTGTTTCATGTGCCTCGTTAAAACAAAATACCACAATTGAAAAAGAATGAACCTTTAAAACCAATTGTCTGAGGCCTCACCCCAGGAAGTTTTATTTTCCTACAGATTAAGCATGTCTTTTCATTTCCTTGGAAAGAACTGCTTGTAAAAGTGTTTTATGTACAATTTAAGTGCCATGCGTGTGGTGTCCCAGGAAAATGTGCATTGCTTTTTGAGTATACTCTGCATCTTTCCTTCTTTCTCCCTGTCAAAGCATGTCTTCAGTGCCTGCTCCACTCATATCTGAGATGTTCAAATATACACACGTTATAAATGTGTTTAAAATTTGGCAAAATGTAGTTATCTATTCTGCTGCCCATATTTTCAGTTCTAGCTAAGCATCCTTGACCTAGATTCTTCTACATATTAGTCTGAATGCCACCATATTTTAATGCCATTTCTAAACCATAAAAATCATGGCCATTTTGAGAGGAAACTTTGCCTCAGTTGTCTAAATAACCAACTGCATTTAACCAGTGTTCGGTTTTCTCAAAGGTGTTCTAAAAGCCATTTGGCTCATTTGTGTCTTAGTTAGTTAATCAGCACATGGTTGTTAATCTTGCCATGAAAGTGATTTGTCTGCACTTTTGTAACCTCTCTTCTTGGATCTACCACCAGAGTCACGTCTCTTGCACGGTTGTCAGGGGCCATCATAGCCCTAACTTCCTTCTATCTGGTCTCCTGTTAATGCCTGTCACTAGCATTCCCTTAACTCAGCTTTTGCTCTTTCACTTAACATCTCTACTTTTCAGGCCTAGTTTTGACAGCTTAATGCAGGCCTATTGGAATGTACACATAGATTATACTGGAACAATGCATTTAAAGACAATTTTATTGTTCAATTATTTAAAAATGATGATGGAGATTTATATCTCTTGCTATGGAAAAATGTGTACAATGTAATGTTAAGAGACAAAAGCAGATTATTAAAGAGTATCTGTGTGTGTGTGTATATGTATATATGATCCCCCTTTGTGTCAAAATTGTTTTTATTTTCTTATATAGAAAGTAGTTTGGAAGGATTGGTTATCAGAATTTAAACTGGTTATCTTTGGTTGCATAGTGATAATTCAAATTCTTTTTAATTTTATTCATCAATAAAGGTATTTTACTAGTTTAATAGAAAGCACAGGGCTGGGACAGGGGGAAGCAAGGAATAGTTTTCCTTTACATATATCCCTTCATGTCTTAGAATTTTAAGTTACCCAGAAATCTGGGTATAGGGTGCTTTTCAGTTCTCATTATTCTGTTTATTCAGTTTAGCATAATTTTATGCACATAGTCACCAGAGTACTTACTGTCCTTGTAAACTTATGCAGATCACCTAACTTGTCTGTGCCTTAGTTTCCTCACCTATAAAAAGGTATAATAATAGTTCCTATATCATAGGTTGGTTTGAGAATGTAAAGACTTAGAATAATGACTTAAACACAGTTATTTTCTTTCCTTCATCCTTATGTATTTAATTCCAGCAGAATGTTAGCCAACATGATAGCACCTGAAACTAACACAGAGAAGAATGTAGAATCAGTATCTTTCACAGTTTTGAGGAAGAGACAGACAAATATATGACAATGAATACTACACTGATTGTTAGGGATGTATAGAAAGCTATTGGAATGTTCGAGGGGCACGTAATCCAAAATAAAGAGACCAAAGAAGGCTTCCTCAATGAAGTGACATAATGGACAAGGAAGACTCAATTTGGGGAGGAGGGGTTTTGATTACATGAGCCAGGACAAAAAGCCAGGTGGGAGCAACATGATTTTCTTTTCTATATGCAATGTAACATGCTGTGAACTTCTAATTCTTCTTTAAATGTGCTAGGTCTTCCATCCACTTCTAGTTTTCTATGTGATGCAGACATTAATTGCTCCCTGTCTTTGAGGAGCTATGGAGAAATTATAATAATAATTTTTGAAAAAGAACACTGAAAAGTCATTTGTAAAATCTCCTTTGGGGATGGAATAATTAATCCTTGAATAAATAACTTTATAAGCCAGAAAGAAAAAGGCAAATCTTAGGAAAAATGTTAATCTATAAATCCTAGGCTGGCTTTTATTGGCCACTTATTAGACTTTTATTGAAAAGGGGCATTTTTAAAATTTCAGATTGAAACCTTTGAATGCTGAGGAGATAGAGAAGGCGCAGCTAATTTCTGTATGCACTGAGATAGCATTTAATGGTTTAATTAAGATGCAGATTAAGTGGTAGATATAAAACCTTACTATTCTGAGGTTTGACCAGGATTTTAAGAAGATTTTGTTTTCATTTTGAACAAACAAAGGCAAACAAAGGAAATCCTAGCTGATAAGGAGTGGTGTTGCTAGACTGGTAAATTGCATGCAATATGTCTGATGATCCTCTTCAGTAACTCCAGATTTTTTTTCTAGTTCATATATAATATACTTTTGGTGTCTTTTATAGTTTCAGTTATAGTAAAATAAAGTATACTTTAGGGACTTTCCTTTGACTTTGAATTAAGTACAAATTATTTTAGGCATAGGAATATGTCAAATCAGCTAGCCTCTGACCTTCGTTATTTCAATTTTTTATTAGGCTAAAATATACATAATAGAAAACTTATCCTCCTCACCATTTTTAAGGGTATAATTTGGTAATATTAAGTACAGTCATCGTATTGTGCAATCATCACTGTCATCTATCTCTAGAACTCTTGTTATCTTGAAAAACTGAAACTCTATACCCATCACATGATAATTTCCCATTCCCCTTTCTCCTAGTCTCTTGACTTTTAAATAGAGTGTATACTAAATGTTTTGTTTGTTTTGTTTTTGAATCTGAACTGCAATTTCTTTATAGAAGCAACATGGCAAGTGATGAATTCCCAAATGACTCCACAGAAGTATATATAGACTAATTCACAAAACCTTAAATTGATATAATTGACAAATTAATAGACAGAATTAGATGGCATAATTGATAGTAGGCTAAAATTTGGGGGTCAATGTAAGATATCTACACAAACACCCCACCTTATCTAGTCCAAGATGATCCTTAAGCAAAATGTGGAAATGGAAAAAATTTGTGTTTGGCCTCTGCCATGCCTTTTGTTGTGCTTGTCTCCTATGTCCTGGTGCTTTTCTTTCCAGTTCCTAAACTCTTGCTTCCCTGATGCTGTCCTAAGCTTGCATGTGATGACCCACACAGGCCTCTATCATTCCCTGAGAGTCCCACACTGTCAAAGTACTTCTCTCTGTTTGCATATTTTGATTGGAAATCTTCAAAAGAGAAAGTAGGAGTGTTTTGTATTAAAATAGACTAGAAAAATACCTTCAGATAGCTTTCTGAGAGTCATTTTTCATATTCTTAGAACCCATGAAAATTCAGTATTACTTGCCAGATAAACGGAAAAGAAACAGATTTCATTGCACCATGCAACATACTAAATGAAGTGCATTAAGAAGTACTAATGATGAGATTCCACGCAGCCTGGAATCTTTATCAGCCCTTTTTTAAATGCCAAATTTTGATTTACAGAGAAGCCGATCTGATATTAAACTTACAGAAAAAAACATTTCCTACAATTGGATCATAGATACTGAATTTTATAAATTCCCTCTAGTCAGAATCTCAATTTACTTTCTCTATTATGCTTTTCCTGTTTTGTGCTTCTTGAAGATCTGAGACCTGAGATAGAGGGTGGTGAAAGTTTAAATTGTAAATTTTGGAGGGGGAAGAGTGACTGTAAATCTCTAGGCCAGAAGATCATTCCTCTAAGTTTCTATAGATGGTTCATATGTAGGGATTTACATTTAATGGTCCTCATCCTACTGGTCATCATTAGCTTCTCATGTATCCTTCCAGGAAAAGGTGGCAAATTGTATTATAAGCCAATGGCTTGCAAATGATGCTTTATTTTTTTTATCATTATAATCATCATTATTTCCTGAGAGAGAATTTAAGCTTCCTAGTATGTGGCCTGAGCAAACTGTGATCAGACCCTCTGGAATCCATGAAGTTTGGTATGCTGGAAAACTGACAACCATTTACTTTTGTGATGTGAACTCCTGGTTTTTGACAAAGTTTGGGTCATGATAGTTTACCCTGGGATCTCTGGCAGCACATAAACTTCTCTGGAGAATTCAGGAAAGGGAAAGATTTCTCTTAATATTTAGTGTTGAATGTTTATATAAATCGCTTAGAGTTTCCTCTAAGTATACTTGGTGATATTGGTTGGACTCAAAAGAAAAGCTCTTCTCATTGGATTATTTCATTCCATTCCATTTAGTTCAGTTTGCCTGTGTTGAGCTCTTCTTCTGTAGCAGGAGAACCATTGCTTACCTCTCACTAGTACTTGCTTGAAGGTCATTCCTCCTCTGAAGGTTACCTTTTCTTGTTGGCTAGGATATTTCAGCAAATGCCTTTGTTCTAGAAAGAAATCATGCAAGCGTTTTACAGCATACTTTGTCTGGTAATTAAAATAACCACAAGTATTGTGGTCACAAAGCTGTTCCATTTATTATAGTATACTATTTTAATAATATTTCAGTTCTCAAAGGTTATTCCCATGCTGACTACTGTGCTAAAACATACGATTTATTCTCATACTTGGAGAATAGTATCATTATGGGTTAGATGTTTGAAAGGCATATTTTTCAATAACACTAAGCCTTTTCTTCTTATTCTTTTATTTTAATCATTGCTGTACTTGGTTTAAAACTGTGACATCTTCACATCAATAATTCTTACAGGTATAGTACCAAGTAAGGTTACCCTTTTCAGCTCAAACATTGCCATAGGATAAAACTAAACCGGGGTTAAGGAAACAATATAAAAGTAAATCAGAACAGACATTTATAGGGAGGAAATAATATTTTTATTGAATAGCCTACAGCAGCAGTAATGTTCAGAAATGGCCGATGCAAGGAAAATAGACAAATAACAGGACACTCAGTTTGAAGGACCAAGTACTTATAATTCATAAATTTTCTCAGCATCAAACTTTTTTCCTTTTATTTTTAGATGGCACATAATAATTGTACATATTTATGGAATATGTGATATTCCAATATATGTATGCAACGTGAAATGATCAAATGAGGATAATTGACATACCTATTGCCTCAAAGATTTATCATTTCTTTGTGTCATGAACATTCAAAATCTTCTCTTTTAGCTTTTTGAAAATATACACGTAGTTGTTAATCATATTCACTTGACAGTGATATAAAACCCTAGGAACTATTCATCCCTTAGTATCAGTAACTAGTTTTAATTTTCCATCTTTTCTTTTTTTTTGAGATAGAGTCTCGCTTTGTTGTCCAGGCTAGAGTGAGTGTCCTGGCGTCAGCCTAGCTCATAGCAGCCTCAAACTCCTGGGCTCAAGAGATCCTCCTGCCTCAGCCTCCAGAGGAGCTGGGACTACAGGCATGCACCACCATGCCCAGATAATTTTTCTATATATTTTTAATTTCTTTCTATTTATAGTAGAGACGGGTCTCGCTCTTGCTCAGGCTGGTTTCGAACTCCTGAACTTGAGCAATCCGCCCGCCTTGGCCTCCCAGAGTGCTAGGATTACAGGCGTGAGCCATCGCACCTGGCCTAATTTTCCATCTTTTAACCAACCCCTTCCTATTCTCCCCTCCCCTCTTCTCTTCCCTGCCAGCCTCCAATAACCACAATTCTACTCTACTTCTATGAGCTCAATTTATAAAACTTTTTTTAAATTAAGAAGATAAGCTTTTATTGCTTTATACATGAAGCCTGTTCTATGTAAATAAAAGGAAATGGAGAACTAGATAATGATGCAATGAAGCTGATCAGCTTAAGCAGCAGATCTAGATTAGATTAGTCTTATTATCTTTACCATCTCTATATTTGGTTTCTTTTAAAATTAGAATTATCTGTTATTTACTTCAGTTAATGGTCAATATAGATAAAGTCTTTGGTCTTAGATTTTTGACTATATCTCCCCAGGCCTAGTGACAGAAGCCAATTTTTTTCTGACCATTCATTTATGCTATTATAATAATAGCACCTGTAGTCAATCGTGCTCTCTAGGAGGACAGGTTGACTGGAGAAACAGAAACTATTAAATAAAAATATTCTTTTGCTACTATGCCCTATTTCAGTTGCTGGAAACGTTAGTTTCAGAGTTATTTGACACAGTTAAAATGAACCATTATGTGAATGCTCTGAAATATTTGGGAACAGCCTACAAAAGTCTCAGTCAAAAAAGTTTTACATATAAGCCTGAGTCTGGCTGTACATATTGACTGCAATCACCTGATAATTCACTAGTTATTAATTTTTTAAGCTTTGCTTCATACCTTGCAATGACTGAAAGGGTGTGTGGGCTCAGCTTATCATCAAAAATAACCCCCAAACTATTCACAGACAACTGTGAATACATTCAATCTCCAGAGTTCAGTGTGCAGGGCCAAGCACTTACTTGCCAAAAGGTACCTGAAAATCTTTTCATTTCATTTTTTGCTCCCTCTTCTTCCTTTAGGGTACCAGCTCTGTTTAGCCTTAGGTGTTTGTGTCTCAGGCCAACAAATTCCATTTACTGTTTGATATCAAGATTCTAAAACCCTGGTCAGTTCAAAATTCATAATCTTATTTTTCTATAAGACAAATAAATGCTCCTCTCTCAATAATATATTCTTTTTCCTTTTAAAGAATAGCTTTATACTTTATTATGCCAATATACCTGTTACCCACTGTGGGTAAATATGGGACAGGGAAAAGTGAGTGAAAGGTCCAGAGATCTTTTCACTTCCATGTACAGACACAGAAAGCAGCACATGATCTGTATTGGGTGGAAGGATGACCTGGGAAGGAAACCTGCTATTTTCAAGCTCTTCTAATATTATGAATTAAACAGAACAGAAAACAGAGGGCACTGTGCAACATTGTGGATGATACCATTATTTTGATTATAGTTTTCCTATGTTATTCTTTACCTATCAGGCACATTTTAAAGATTGTACTTTAAATATACAAAATTTTTCTCCAATTTTATTATCTACTCTTACATGTGATATTACATACAAAACTGAATTTTCTATACCCAACATTGACCTTATTGTTAGTAGCACCCTCATTTTCTATACTTTAGATCTAGAAAATTAATCTTCTTTTCACTTCTGGTTTTTCAATTTAAATGTGTATGGGAAAGAATATCCTCTTATAAATGTCTCACCAACAGGATTTTTCTACTTGCAAATGGAATTTTTAAAATTTGCTAATGTGATATACGGGTAGAACACTAAATCTTGACATATATGGCTCCTTTCCTACTGTTTTGAGATGACTTCAGTAACCTTTGCTGATGGAGGTCACAAAGTAAACACTGAAGGAAATGAGTTTAAAACATTCAGAAGAATGCTGAAAGATTTGAAGTTGAGTTTGGGAAGACATATAATTAGCTGGGCTATAGGTTTCAGTCACTCTTGAAATATTGGTGGAAGATTGCATTGTCTTAAAAAGCATTTCACTGATTTTCAAAGGTAAAGAAAACAACAAAAAAAATCCAAGATAGGAGAAATAAGCTGTATGCATCACTTCACTTGATGTAGAAACTGGAGGTTATAGAAAGGGATACTGCAAAAAGGTAACTCAGTGATCAGCTGATGTGGCAGTTCTAAGAGCTTGATTATTAGCAAATTGGTTACTGAATGAAAACTTGTATTTACTAGTAGAGAATCACTGGGTTTTGTAAAATACCTTCCAGGCATTTCATAAGGCACAGAAGATTCCCTAATATCATGTGGGAGGCATCAAAAGTTAAAAAGGGACAAGGCATTAACTTTTGAAGTATGCATTCTGAAAAATGAGAATAAGATATCTTGTAATTCATCTAGAATTTCTATGTCTCTTGCTATGTTCAACATTTTAAAAATTGTTTAAATATCATGGAGAAAAGGGAAAGCATCCGAATGTGTTATCAATATACTGCCAGTTAAATTAATCCGAGAAACAGCTACTGTTTTTTTGAGTCTTTATAAAGTGTGAGACATTATACTCCGAATTTTACATCTCTCATTTTATCCTGGAAATACCCTTTTTATCAGGAAGGTACTCTTATTATCTCTATATAACTATGAAGCTGAAGTAATTAACTTAGGTAAATTAAGTTAAGTAATTAGCATAAGATCACACAGCCAGCAAAGGATAACCCTTCAGATCTCTCCTGAACCACAACTCTCCATGGTGCTGAACTACATAAGCTAAACTGAAAAAAATCATGCCCTATTTCTTCTAGAAAAATTCTAGATAAAATGGCCAAAACCTTATAGTTGTCTATGTAGAAGAAAAATGAAAAATGGACTTCAGGCATATGCTAAGTCTACATGAGTGCAGTGCAAATATAAATGTAGAATTTTAATTTTTGCACATTTCTATTTCTGTGCTAGAACATTCATTTTATCCCTATCTATTAAACAATCTATTATATGCCAGATATTCTGCTAGATCCTGAGAATATAAAGATTCCTAACCTCAATGAGTTTATTCTCTAAAAGAGAAAATAAGAATAAAGAAGCAAACATAAAAATACAAAATTGAGATAAGAACTGAGAAGTAAACAAATGTGTTTGTGATGGAGAATGACCCATGAGAAGAACTAATTTAGATAGAATGATCAGAGAAATCCTCTTCTAGGAGTATCTGTAGGTGGCCCTAAACAATTAGCAGAAACCATTTAAGTGATGAAAGCAAATCCTAAAACTCCTAGTGCAGTTTTAGTGCAGAAGGGTGCTTGAGATACTGGAAGAATCCAAAGAAGACCACTGGAGCTAGAATATGGTGAACAGATAAATTTTAATTATGGTGGGTTAAGGATACAGCTAAGCTTTTCCACTTCTGCTAGAGGATGTCAAGAGACAGGCTTAATGCAGTTGGCTGTCAAAGGAGGTGTAATTTTATAAGCCCACATTTCCACAAAGATGAAGACAATCTCCGTAGGCCAAAAATCAGAGCTTGGAAAAGAAGAAGCTTATAGTTCCTTTCTCTCTACTCCTGAAAAGTGAAGCTTATTTATTTGTATTACTGATAATTGCTCATCAATTGTTGGGCTCCTACAATGGCTGCACCCACATCATAGCTTAGAGACCTTAAGATATGTGAATAGATAATTTACATTTGGGAAAAAGGAGTTTCAGTAGCCAGGAGATTTGTTAATTCTAGGATTCCTGAGAATTTGGAATCCTATGTATGCTTTTCCCCCACACCCCTCAGAGTTTAGCCCTGAATCAGTTCTCTTATTCTCTTGTACTCTTTTCAATACACACACTTAAACCATTGCTTTTAGTTTCAGACCTACATATTCAACTAAATGCAGGCTCTACTATGAATCTTTAGCTAACCTCCAAGCATTATAACTTGAACAATTTCCTTTTCAATTTTTTAAAAAAATTATCTCAACAAAAATTAGCTTTCCTAGTTAACACTTCTAAAAATGGTCCCTGACTTCGGAATTTAAAATTCTAAGAGATGTTTGTATCATCCTTTCTTAGAGCCACAAGTCAGAGAACAGTCACAACTTCTGAGGTCTTCTCAGGTTCTTTGGGAGAGGTTAATATTTATTCTATGCAAGCATTGCACATCCTGGGAGGGTTTAAATAAGATTTCTAAACTCAAATAAATAGCTTACTATCTGGATGGGTTAGAAGGAGGTTTTTATGTTTGTTTGTTTGTTGTTTTTCATCAACAGAAGGCTGAAATCACTAATGCTTTACTTGTTTTGGAGACTGCATTGGTCCTGGTTAGGGGTGGTCTTTGGGGTTGAGAGAAAGGAATTAGCTACTAACTTCCTCCCATTCTTTTACAGTATACAAACATAACATTTGATTAATTGGTGCAAGGAAATCTTGAGGGTTCCAGGGCCTGGGAAGCTATAGCTTTGGGAACAGAAACATCAAATCTATGATATCCTGAGGTCAACAGAACTGGCTTCTGGTCTTGACTGTGCCATTAACTCTCTGTACTATATGAAAGAAATCACTTAACCTGTCTTGACCTCAATCAGGTTACTCATTTGTTAAATAAATGGCTTGGGTCAGATTCTCTTTAGAGTGCCTGTGTTACTTCATTCACCAAATATTAAGTGAGCACTTACAATGTGTTAAGTACTCTGATGATTGCTAGATATTCAACACAACACTAAAAACACTTTGGGCAATTATTTCTCAAAGATCCAGCTTTTTTCATGCGTAAAATAAGTTGTTAAAAATAACTCCAATCTTGCAGGATTCTAAGAATAACCTATATACATGGGATAATCTGTAAAGAGTGCATGACACATAAGATGTGCTTAAGATATGGTCATTATTACTACTATTATTAATGAAGATTATAGTCCATGCCCTCATGGAGCCTCTGAGGGGATACAGACAATTGAAATTCTATGAAAAATGTCAAAAATGTCATAGCAAAAAGGCTATGGATCTGCAGGCAATTCATATAATCTCCAGCCTGGCAGTTGACTGGAAGTAGCCTGTGATTTTGAACTCTGAGCCTCATGATCTCACTTTTCTCTACCTCTTAGGAGTCATACATAAGGTCTGATCTACAGACCCTACAAATCTGCAGAAATGGTGAAATTTAGCCTCCAAACTCACTTGTCATCTTACACTGTCCAAATTTTCTCAGTATGATAAACCTTGATTAATGTCAAATTTTGCAGACCTCTGTGGACATTAGTTTTATTTTGGTATTATATTTATTAATTGATTGTGAAAATACATAATGACAGGTATCACTACATAGGCATATATTTGCAATCAATTTATGTATTTCAACCCTAGTAGTATCTACACACTTTGAAAAATATTATTGTTCAGTTAGAGTTCTCTAGAGAAACTACACCAGTATTATGCCACATGTATGGCTTACATGATTGTAGTGGCTGGCAAGTCCAAAATTTGTAGGATGGGCTGGCAGTCTGGGAACTCTTGAGCAGGAGTTGATGTAGTCCTGAGGCAGAATTTCTTCTTCCTCAGGGAACTGCACTTTTTCTCATAAGGCTTTTCATTTGATTGTGTGGAGGCTCATTCACATCATGGAAGGTGATTTTCTTTAGTCAGTTAAAGTCAACTGATTGTAGATGTTAACCATAACAAAATACCTTCATATTAATAACACTAGCTTAGTGTTTGATAAAATAAAGGATTATTATAGCTTAGCTAAGTTGACACATGACACCATCACAAATACAAATTTCTAAAAGATATTTTATTTTATTCTTTCTACAAATCATTTGTCATACACATGGATTCAAAAAACCCTCTGCTCTTCCAAGGGTTATGGACTATAGATTAGACTCCATAGACTTAGATCAATGAAAATGGCAAGATTCCTTAGAATTCCTGGCTCTTCTATATTAGGGGCACAAGAACATTAGGCAAGTGTTCAATTCCTTTTTCCAGGGAAGACTCTGATTTTGCTTATATCAAAGTTGCTTGGTATGCCTGGCTTACACTGTGACACTGCCCAGCAGAACAAGTAGGCTTCTGAGAATTTTGCATTTGTCATTCGTGGTTCCTGTTTTGTTGTGGAGTATTTTTCCTAAAAACTTAGCTAGCAAGATATGACTGCTCCAACTGGCCAACAAAGGCAGTACACAGAGGATTATGAATTATTAGTAAAGCATATATTGATTTTTTGAAATGCTGGCTGAGATTTAAAAGGAAACAGAGAAGTCAAATCATTGATTGTAAAAGTCTGGCTCTAACACAGATAGAAGAACATCTTTACAGAAATTTCTAGGAAAGATATATAGTTTTATAAAAAAAATAAGTTGTTTCATTGTAAAAGCAATTTCTCTTCTCCTTGTTTGCTTCTATCTCTCTCCCTTTCAGCTCCTCTGGACAAAAATTTTACAAAACAATGTTAATATTATAGGCTTTAGTCCAAACAGATTAAAAGTTGCCAAGAAGAATTATTGCTGAACAAATATTTATATAATATGAGAAACTCCATATAACATATTACAGTTGTTGCAGTTTCATGATTTTGTCATTGTAAGGTTTAAGAATCAGAATCTTTTTTCTCTTACTCTAGCCTAGCCTTAATACTGACCAAATATATTGCATTCCATGTTAGCCTTTTAAAAAGGCATCCAAACAAGATATAAAAATGATTATAGGAATTGAAGAGTCATTTGAGGAAAAGTTAAACTCTTATGAGAGGAGTTCTAAGGATCAACTTGATTGCTGTCTTTGAGAATTTGTAGGACATGTAGTTAGGGGATGTTAACTAATTAAACTTAATATCCATAAAGAAGTGATCAAGAGAAAATAATCTTAAATTAATGGCAAGAAATCACTGTATTAAAAATGGGAAGTACTTTTGATCATTTGGTAATAAAATACTGAAACTGGCTGGTGAGGGAAACAAGATAAACATTTGATATACTCGATGACTGTTTGTCCTAGTTGAATGAGAAATTTATCTGCCTAAAGATGGAAGACTAGACCACATGTGCTTTCAAACTCCCATGTGACTCACCAAATTGAGTTCAACCTTTTATACAAAAGCAAGTATTTATTGAATATCTATTATATTAGTTTTCTATGCTATCATACTAAATAACAACAAACTTAGTGACTTAAGATAACTCAAATTTATTATCTTACAGTTCTGTATGTCAGAAATCCAGGGCAGTTCTCATCTGTTGGCAGGCTGTGTTCCTTTCTGGAGGCCCTAGGAGAGAATCTACTTTCTTTATCATCTCGGTTTTGGTAGAATTCAGTTCCTCGTGACTATCAGCTAAGGGCTATTCCCACCTTCTCCAGGGTGACCACATTTTGCATTCCTTGGTTCATGGCTTACTTCCTCCTTCTTCAAAACCATCAATGGAGGGCTGAGTCCTTTCCACATCTCCTCTCTCTGATGCTCTTCTACTGTCCCGTTCTACTTTAAAAACCTCATTTGATTAGATTGGACCCTTCCCGACAATCCAGAAAAATCTCCCTATTTTAAAGTAATTAAGATATTAGGTTTAAGGTAATTAAGAAATTAAGGTAATAGGAGTCTTAATTACATCTTCAACCTTAATTCCTTTTTTCCATGTAACATAACATATTCACAGGATCTGAGGATTAGGACATGGACATCATTAGGGGGCCATTATTCTGTCTATCACAAGTGCTATACACTATTTTGGACTGCAGAAAAAAAAATCAACTTTTAAGAAACAATCCTACCATGCCGTGAGTTTATAGTGAATTAATTAATTAAGTCAATAATTTTTTTTGAGTATCAAACATGCCAGACACTGTACTTGGGGATGCTGTCCTTATGCTAAAGATCACATAGGCTATGGAAGACATCTGCTTTATAAACAGATGAACATAACATTTGATGAGTGCAATAATAGAGTATAACAGAGTGATATAATCACCAACTTTGTTTATGCTTGGGGTCTTGGAAAGTACAGAAAAGGAGGTGTTTAATTAGTCATTCAAGACGAATAGGAACGTATTCCAAGACAAGGGAACAGCACGCACAAAAGCATGGGAAAATGTAGTGGATGACATAGCCAGAGCTCAAAATATTGGGGCCATGTGTAAGTGTAGCAAGAGATGGGGATATGAGGGACTTGGACTTTATCCTGTTGGAAATGAGAAAAAATTCAAGAGTTCTAACATAAGCTTTGAATATCAGATATTCATTTCAGAGAGATTATTGAAGTAACACATATAGTAGAAGTAGGGATAAGAACTGGAGAAAGAATTTGTAAAATGTTTACTAAGTAAACTTAATAAGATCTGGGGACAGATTTTATGTGGTTGTTAAAGGAAAAGGAAGAAGGAAGGTAAATTACCAGATTTCTAGTCTGAATGATTGAGTTGGTGATGGGGTCACCACCCAAGGTAGGAGACAGGGGAAAAAATGAGATTCATGTAAGAAAATGTGTCAGTTCTGTACATGTTTAGCTTGAAATGTCTGCGAGGGATACAGAAACAGAGTCCAGAAGCACAGAGAAGACATCTTGGCTGGAGATAATATATATTTGAGAAGCTCTAAAAGCAAAGACATTCCCCAAGGGAGCAGGCACAGTAAGACATATGGGACAAGGAAAACTAGCCACACTAGTGGGATAGACAAAGAATGAGACACATGTGAAGGAGACTGAGAAGAGAAGATAATCATGACATTGTGGTATCAAGACTAATAAAGGAATAGAGAGCCCCAAAAAGAAGGATGCTATCTTTTCTCAAGTCATCTTTCAATAGTGTCAGTCTTCATGGATGAATACAATTAAATATCCAGATTTATTTGATTTGTGAGTTAGGTCATTAGTGACCTTAAATTGGTTGTTCAGGTACATAAAGTAGGTTACCTAGGTTGAGAAGTGAAAAGAAGAATAGCCATGTAGGAAATAATCAGGGGACAATAATAGAACTAAATTATAAGGTACTAACTATTGTAGGGGTTTGGAGACCTTTCTCCATATGTGATGCCTGGTGAAATGGGAAATACATAAGGAAATAGATGTATAAATTTAATTTGCTGCCAAAAGTGCATAGCATTGAGATCAATAAAGGTGAGTAGGGAAGACCCTTTAGGTGTATTTGACCTTCTATTGTATTATTGAAGTAGTCTGTATAGATCAGAGTTTCTATAGTAGAAAGTATGGGTAATAATTTGAGATGGAGGAGGGAAGTTGAATTATACAAACTATGATGCTTAAGAATGAGAATTTATGTAAAATATAACAATTGGGGATATATACCCTGATGAATTTTTAATATGAGATGACATAATTAAAAGGGTGTTTCCACATTTAGCATGAATACCACCACACCAAAGGACAAGGTTTTTTCTCCCTCTTCCTTTTCCACTTGCCACTACCAACTCTACCACTACAGAAATCACACCTTGAAGATATTCTTTGGATAAATTGAGGCAAATGGTAGGAAGTGATGAGAGGAATCATTCCAGGTGAAGGTGAAGAGGAGGTGGAGAGGAAAGATAAGCATGTCTTGCAGAAGCCAACTCATTTAATCCTCCCAACCTGCCTGAAAGGAAGGCATTTGTGTTCTGTTTCCATTATGCAGGTGGGAAATTTAGTCCCCAGTGCTTTGGTAATTAGAATTGAAAATCAAATTCAGGGTCTCTCTGCCTCCAAAGCCTAAGGGATATAAAATAAAAGCAGAGGAGATGTGGCTTCAACAGTCTTATCTTTCAAAGATAAGGAACTTAGGTGAATCAGGTATGAATTTAGTAAAGAAATTTGAAATTGCAGAGTATTTGGATACATAGATCACTTATAGGACAATATACAATGACTTTCGATGTCCTTGTCTTTCCATGTTGCTTCTTCTTATCCTTCTTATCTGTGTTGTTTCAGGTTCTGAGAAGCTTTTATATTTTTGTTTGTTGCTTTTTTTTGTTTGTTTGTTTGTTTTTTTTAAGACAGAGTCTCACTCTGTCCTCTGTGCTAGAGTGCAATGGTGTCAGCGTAACTCACTGCAACCTCAAACTCCTGAGTTCAAGCAATTCTCCTGCCTCAGCCTCCTGAGCAGCTGAGACTACAGACAAGAATCAACATGCTTGGCTAATTTTTCTATTTTTTGTAGAGATGGGTCTCGCTCTTGCTCAGGCTGGTGTCAAACTCCTGACCTCAAAGATCCTCCTGCCTCAGTCTCCCAAAGTGATAGGATTACAAGTGTGAGCCATCACACACAACCCAAGTTCTGAGAAGCTTTTAAATGTTCCCGGCTAGGCAGGAAGCTTCTTAACTGTGACTATTTCTATCAAAACATTTATAAGACTATTATAATTAATGGTTTACTTGGTCTTCTCTGTCAGTGTCCTTGGAAGAGGGAATGTTGTTTTTAACTTCCATTTCCCTGCCGCCTAGTTTAAATATCTGTATATAGCAGGTAATCAATGTTTGTTTAACAAAACAATGGATGATAAAAAAAACTGAATGCATCAATAAAAAATAGAAATAACCTCTGATTTAATTTAATGAACATCTACCAAATACTAATTATTTTCTAGACAATTTCCTTCATAGTGTATTTTGTATCCTATAGGAGTTGAAAATCTAGTGAAAATCTAGTTGAAAATCACCATATGCACAAATAACTCTAGGCAAAAGACAGGGTGTGACAAATTCTCTTAAGTGTGTAAACAAAGAACTATGGAGATGAAAGTGGGGAGGAGATAGTACTAACTGAGCTTCAATACCTACAGAGATTACTGGCTGTTTCCATAACTGACCATTTATGAGACACATTTATAGCAAACATTTCTTTAAAAGATCATACAATGTTTTATGGCCAATATTTTAATATTTATCCTTGAAATTTAGATACTAAATATCTACAAGTTATCCTTGGGGACTCACAGGCGCAAACAAAATATTGACAACCTGCACTGTAATTGAAAGCAATAATCACCACCCCATCACCCAATTTTCTCCCCGTTTGAAGTTGTTTTCCTTTCAATCAGTTCTTCACATTACTGCAGTATTAATTTTCTGGAAGCAATTATCTTACTAACACATCTCTTTTCAAACACTTAAAGCCAAGCTTAGATGTCTTAGCCTACTATTGAGGCTGCCATGACATGACTACCTTTTGAGTTCATTACCTTTCTTCTCCCCACTTCACGTAGACCGGGCACCACTGTTCTCTGCGCAGAGCCTCCTTCGCTGCCTCTGTGATTTTGCTCATGCCTGGAATGTTGTTGCTCATTTTTTCTTGGCCAAATTCTACTCATCCTCAAGATCCAACTGGAAGGAATGTCTGTTTCTCTTATATAATGCATCTTCAATTATTTTACTTTCTAGTCATTTATCTGCATGCTTTCCTTACTAAATTGAAAATCCTTTAAGGCAAAAAATCTGCATCTGATTTACTTTTGCATTTATTCAATGCTCAAAAGAGTATCTTTTAAGTACAAATGTGGATAAATATTTGATAAATAATGTTGAACATAAAAAGTGGAATGAATATAATCTTATTTCATCAGTTTTCAAATATTTCAATAATGATAATGTAAGTGAATAAAACATTACACATTTATAAATCAAATACTCATTTGTGGCATGAAATCAACCAATACTTGCATTTCTTCCAAGACAAATGCTATCATAAATGTTAGATTTGGATGGAGACCAAGGTTCATATTGAGGAAGGCACTATGCTAAGTGCTGAAGATTCAAGGAGGCATAAAGCAGAGTTCCTGTAATCCAGGAGTTTGTAGATATAGCTGGGGTAAATAAGGCATGCATGTGAAAAATTCTCTAACAATAAACAGGAACATGTGCTAAGCCACACTGCAGCAGTATACCCCATGAGTGTTTCTGGAAGTGAATGTCTGGGGAATTACTATGAGATGGTTACAGCTTAGAGACACAGACTTTTAGATAGACCTAGCTATGTGACCTTGGGAAAACTAGTTAATTTTTCTGTAATTTAATTTTCTACTCTGTGAATTAAGATAATTAGAATATTAATAATATCTACTTCATAGAGTGGTTGTGAAGATTAAATAAAATTATATATATAACATACAATCTTATCTACAAAATTACTTATCTATAATATAAAGCACAATGTTTGGCACATAGTAAAGTGCTGTAATAGAAACATTTTATCACCGTTTGTGTTCAAAGAAGATTAAAGAAGGCTTGCTGGAGAAGACAAAACTTGGATAGAACCATGAAGGATAAAGAAGACTTACGTAAGATGGGAAAGGCACATAAAGGGGTGCTGGAGGGACTGAATTAGGAAAGTGGAAATTCAACCATTAGCAGTCTTCTTTCTTTCTGATACACCTCCAAAAAATAAAGTGCTTTTAGTTCAGGGAGGTTAAGGAAATGTAAGAGAATGCCTGAAATTATTCTTCTAATATGACTGGTAATGTATTTAAAGGTGGCTTTAGTTGTGGCACAGGACTTTTAACAAGAGCAATGGCCATCAGAAAATGGATATCAATAGAATTAGTATATCTTTATTTAGAAGAAATCCATAGTGTATAAAGAGCACTCAGATCTTGCAGATTGACCTGATCTGAAATAAAGTGCTGAGGATGAGTCACAGTGTCACAGGCCAGGTGACTTAGCTAACCTGTCACTTCTATCTCTTCACTCAAGACTTTGAGGAGTCCCTAAGTCCTATTTCATGACAGGAGCCCATGGGGAAACTTGAGGTTTTCCCTTGTACCTTGGAATCCTCTGGGAAAATGAAGACTTGCTTTGAGAGGTAGTTCTGACGATGGAGGAATATTCTGCTGCCACATTTCTTAGGAGGCAATTGGTAGTATTCCATTCTTTGGATGCAAAAGGAGGCTTCTACTCACTGCCTACGGCTATGAGGTCAGAGATGTAGTGTACTATGAGATGAAGCATGGGCTTTGGACAACTCATGAGTGATTCCAATCTCATTATGACTCACTACCCAAATGTCCATAATCAAGGCCGAAAGTGTGAGCTGGAGTGGTTGAAGAGCACCATCCATGCATCAGACTGCCTGGATTCAAATTTCTATATTTCTATATAGAACTTGTTTGGGATAGAGAGCAGGACTTTCAGTGCTAAAACTGGGTCAGTGTTAGACAAACTGCTATAGTTGTATGTCCTTGGGAAAGTTACTCAATGTTTTTTGCCTCAGTTTTTCCTCCTTTAAAATGGGAATTATATACTTCTTCTTTTTTTTTTTGTCATTGTTGTTTTGTTTTGTTTTTGGACACAGGATCTTGATCTGTTACCCAAGCTGGAGTACAGAGGCACAAGCTCACTGTAAACTGGTACCTTTGGGCTCAAACAATCCTCCCGCCTCAGCTCCATGAGTAGCTAGGACTATAGACATGTGCCACCACTGACAAATACTTTTATTTTTTGTAGGGATGGGGTCTCACTATGTTGCCAAGGTTGGTCTCCACAACTCCTGTTCTCAGCCTATCCTCCTGTCTAGGCCTCCAAAAATGTTGGGATTACAGGCATAAGTCACTGTGCCCAGCCTACCACTTAGGTTTGTTGCACAATGATTTTTTAACAGAGCCCAGCACATGTAAAGCACTAACAGTTACCATCTAGGTGTATGTGCTATTTTCCTATGGTTGCTATACAAAATTATGACAAACTTGGTGGCTTAAAACAATAGAAATGTATTTGCTCACAGTTTTGGAATCCAGAAGTCCTAAATCAGTTTCACTGGGTCAAAACCAGGGTGTTGGCAAGGATACACTCCCCTGGGAGGCTCCAAGGGAGAACATGTTCCTTGCCCCTGACGATTCTGGTGTCTGCTGGCATTCCTTGATTTGTGGCCACATCTCCTCTATCCCTTCTTCCACCTTCACATCACCTTCCTCTTTTCTTTATGTGGCATAATCTCTCTTTGCCTCTCACATATAAGGACATTTGTGATTGCTTTTAGAGCCCACCTGAGGAATTCAAGAGAATGTTTCCAACTCAAGATTCTTAATTTAATCACATTGGCAAAGAAACTTTTTCCAGATAAGGTAAAATTTACAGCCTCCTGGGATGAGGACCTGATAAATTCGTCACCATTATTCAGCCTACAATGGTATATTATTAACCTTCCTTAACTTTCTGATCTCTATCCTATTTTTATTTATAAAAAAAATGGGCACAAATAGATGCTTTGTGATCTTGCTGTAGTGATCAAATGAAATAAGAGCTAAGCACATAGTAGGTGCTCAAAGTAGATTGAGCTTTCTTCCTATTCCTTTCTCTTTCTCTAATACAGCAATACACACACTCACATACTGTGTTGAGAAGTGAAACTGGGATTTATGTGCTTTAGCTACTTCAAGTTAAAATTTCTCTATGATATTGGTTGTTTCTACTGCTTTCTGAGACCATAGTGATATAGGCAATGATTTCCAAAACAAATTTTTTGAAGAACTTATGGTTGCTTTGTGATAGGAATCAGATACCCTGCAGGCAGTTAAGGCAGGGGTCAGAAGGAGAAGGACAACAGAATAAGAAGGTCATAAAAATGTGAATATGCTTAGCTAAGACAAATGTAGCCAACAGTTATTTAGTTATTCTATTTTGACTATACCATCTACTTCCTCTGAAGTAGAAAGGGAATACCTTTAATTGGAGCATGTGCATAGTTGAGGCAACAGTGCCCCTAAATGAACTAGAGTCATTAGCATAATAAAAAGAAACACCTACCAGTGCCATGACAGTTTACAAATACCATGGTGATCCCCCACTCACTGGATATTATCCTATATAGACTGATAAAGGGGAAAGACCCTTAGTTCAAGGAACTCTCCACCCCTTTCCAAGAAAACTCATGAATATTCCACCCCCTGCTTAGTATACTATTAGGGATTAGCATAAAAAGAGAAAACTCAAACCCTTGCTGGCTGCTGCCTCCTTTGGAGCAGTCTGCTCTCCACCATCTTTGAGAGTGTATTGTACTTTCTATACTCTGTCTTTAATAAATGTCTTTGGTTCCCGTGTGACCCTGTGTTTGAATTCTTTCTTGTGTGGAGGTGAAGAACCCTCTCTGCCATTGCCAGTGGTGGTCCACGCCAGTATCAGCTTGACTGACTGTTAAGGAGTTACTTCTCATGCTACTCCATACACTAGCATATTCCTTCCTTTGGAATTCCTTTCATTTTCTTGAAAGTCATCAAGACTAAGTCTAGAGAAGGAGGAAAACCAAGTTATTTATTTCCCATTGAGTTTTCAATGACCCTGAGCCCAAGAGTCTCAGAAAGGAGTGACAAGTAGAGTGTATGACTAGCAATGAAACCCCATATAGTATACAGTGTCTATTGGGTGATTTAATTTTCTAGGAGCCCTCCTTCATTGCTTTGGGAGATTATAAAGGATATTTTTTGCTGTCTCCCTAGCATCCAGTTCCTCTCTATCCTCACAGCAGTGGTGTATTAGTTTCCTACAGCTGCCATAACAGAGTACTACAAACTGAATGGCTTAAGACAGTAGTAATTTATTTCTCACAGTTTTGGAGACTAAAAGTCTGAAATAAAGGTATCATCAGGGCCAAGTATACCCTGAAACTTGTAGGAGAAAATCCTTCCTTGCCTCTTCTAACTTCCAGTGTTTACAAGCAATTTTTATTATTCATTAGCTTGTAGATTCATCAATCCATTTTGTGCCTCTGTTTTCAAATGGGCATCTTTTCTGTGTGTCTGTGTCTAAATTTCCCTGTTCTTATAAGAACACAAGTCACATTGAATTAGGGTCTATTCTGATTATCTCACCTTAACTTGATGACATACGCAAATAATCTATTTCCGGTTAAGGTCACATTAATAGATATTGGGGGTTAGAGCATCAACATAGCTTTTTTTGGAGACACAATTCAACCCCTAACAAGTGGCTTGATCTTCTTTTGAAAAATCATCATACTCTCAATATCAGATGTAAGTTTTGGATAGGATTGAATTGACCCCATCCCCAATTCCAAGGAAGGACTATGAATAATGTAGTCTGAGAATCCTGCCCCATCTCCTTGGCCACTCTGCTTGGTTCTCAGAATGCATATATCTTAGTCAAAACATTGAGACACTCAGAGAATTTTCTAAGAGTTCTCGGGAAAAAGAATTTTTTCTTTCTTTCTTTTTATTTGGAGACTAAGTATGGTATAAAGGTTTAAAATTTGGGTCTGATAAAGCCTTCCTACTACCATTACAGGTCTCACAAAATAAAAAATGTCAACATACAGAAGAAAAAATACCAATAAATATAGAGAACTATACCCTGATGACATTGTGTCTTGGCCAGTTAGCACCTAGAACCATCCCAATTGTTAGACTTTTCTTATACCTGAGCCAGTGTGTTGGAATTTCCATTCCTCTAACATAAGTGTCCTAACTCTATTATGCTGGATTTGGAGAGCTAGCTCTCACATCTACTACAGGCATCTGATAATTATTATTATAACAGCTAAAATTTATTGAATGTTTACTATGTGTCCAGTGTGGATTAGGTCTTCAATTGCTAAAACAACCTTAAGACTATTATCTCTATTTTGTTATCTAGGAAGCTGAGGCACAAAGAAGTTAACCTTCAAGTTCAGGCAGTGATTACATGGAAGAATGCAATTCAAACCCTACACCTTGGCTCTAGGACCCATTCTCTTAGCCACTATGCAATACTTCTTTTCTATCAGGGCCTGTGCAGCAGCATCTTTGAGAAAGTGCAGATATTTTATATATATATAATTAAAGTCATTAAAACCATTCAAGGAGACTCATTAAAACCATTCACGATCCCAACCCTTCCTACCCCTCTCTTCACACACCCATATTAGTTTTGTATTGTTGTGTAGCAAATTAATACAAAGCAGCACCTATTTATTATTTCATAGATTCTATGATTCCGAAGTCCCAGCGGGGTCCTCACAAGGTTAAAATCAAAGTGTTAGCTGGGCTGCATTCCTTTCTGGTGGAGTTTAAGGTTCTCTTTTACATCTATGTGATTATTGTTGGCCTTGAGCTCCTTTTAGTTGTAAAACTGAGGCCCTCAGCCTTTGGGGGCTGTCTACTGTTCCCAGCCATATGGTCCTCTCCACAATGTGCCATCTTGCTTCTTCAAGTCCAGCAGGCATGTCTAGCCCATCATTTTTGGCATATAATACATCTAATCAAGCAAGATACTGTCCTATCCTATTCCTAGGTTGTGCTCGCACTCATGGAAAAGGAATTATGCCAGGCATGCACACATTGGGGTGGAAATCTGAGGAGCTACTTTAAAATTCAGGTCTCTATTCTCCCACTCTCCTTCTTAATGGAAACAGGCTTACCTGGGGGAAGCCTCCGAAAGAGAACAGAACATATATCTGTTATTCCTCATTGAGATGTGGGGGAAAAACACATGGTAACCCACATAAAGCATTATGAGATTAAAAGACCTGGAAGATTATTGAGAATTTTTAAATTGAAAAAGACTTGAAGGTCACTCCTGCCTAAAAGTATTATCTCCATGGATGTGGTTAAATTGGGCAGAAACCACCTTGCAAAATGGTTATTATGGTTAGTTACAGTTCATTAAGACTATTCTGTGAGTGACTCTATAATGTTTCTACACATCCATTGCTTGTGGGTTAGTCCTGCTAAATCCAGCCTGCTGCCGTAACAGATCTTTTGGTAAAAATCTATGTGGGCTACAAGTATTTAGATTCAACCTAAATTTATTAGCCTGAATTTAAAGAGGATTCTTAATTCTAAATCTGTTTAAAATGGGTATTAGTTAAAATAGGCTTGTTTTTCATTAAAAAAGCATTTCCATGAAAGACTAACCTTAAATTACCTTTTTTTATTTAGCTAGAGTCTGCCTAGGAGAATGGGAGGTAAATAAGCACATTGCGTTATTGAGTAATTTTTATCTTTTGTTTATATTAAGTAGGCACAGCAAGCCTATCATTATTGCAAAGAAAATAGCACTATTCTTTTGCTAACTTTCAAGCTCTGAAACAGAAACTAATGTAAGCTTTTTAACTATGATAGTTGAATA
The DNA here is from genome assembly GCF_040939455.1 of Microcebus murinus. Taxonomy (NCBI): domain Eukaryota; kingdom Metazoa; phylum Chordata; class Mammalia; order Primates; family Cheirogaleidae; genus Microcebus; species Microcebus murinus. The sequence continues at coordinate 47,728,061 of NC_134104.1, forward strand.
TATATTTCCAAAGAAAATTGATTGGCCATTTAGAAATTTTTCAATTATTAACTATGGTCATCTTTTATCTCTGTTTTGATTTTATTTCTACTATTCTGTGTGGGAAGAAGCCACTAAGAGTTGGGGGAGTATGATCTTACAAAGAAATTGTAAAATTAGTATCGATCATTTTCAGTAGGCTCAATCCATTTAAATGTAATTTCAGATATCCAGTTATCTTATATGTATATTATGCTGACATCCTTTCTGGACACTGTCATTGCCATAGAATTAAAGGCTCTGTGCCTACGTCCCTCATTTTGCCTTCCTCATCTCCCATTCTATCTCTGCTTTTTCACTTATTCTAGCTGTCTGCAGTAGCAACTGCCGAAGACTCCGGTGTTTGTAGCTTCTCTGAGCCTCTCTGACTCCTAAGAGAGTGTTCATCAGCATACTAATGCTTCTTGCCCCAGGAATCACTGGGAGAAGAGGAACTGCAATGATGGAAGTAGTCTTTTGATTTTTTTTCCCCCATAACTACCCTCTCAGAACCTAACCATCCTCGCCACCCAACTCATCCCTACCAATATTCTTGCTTCAGCAGTTTAAACTTTAAACCTGTTTCTGACCCTTTTTGACTCTGTGATTGCTTTTGATCAGCTCTCTTCAAAGGTTGATTTGTTTCACTCAGGCTCATACCTAGCTGGCTACCTCAAGTAGGAACCAGGCTCTAAACTGCTTCCATGGAATTAACCCCTTGCAACAGGCAAGGACATCCCCAATCCCTGAAAGAAGAGAGAATAGAAGCCAGAAAATAGGAGAGATGGTTGGGAGATAACACTCTCAGATTAAATGGCATAAGTCAAATGTCTACTCTTCAAGTCCTTGGTGGAATACAACACAATTTATTAGCAATTAAAGTCATTCTTTGGACATGCCTAATGAAATAGGAATGCTATATAGGAATGCCTATATAGCTCTTTCATTTACCTTTACTTAAGTAAGTAAAGGTACTTAACACCAGAAGGAGAAAAGTACCTTTTCTATTTTCAGTGAGAGCTTCCTTAGTAGATACAGCAATTTTTATCATGAGAGACTACAGGAGAATTTGATTCTAACAGTCATGGTGTATTTGCTGAATTTTGGGCTTTAGCTATATTTCTCCACTAGCTCAGGTCTAAGCTGACTCCAGTCACTGCATAACTTAGATTAGTTTCCTTGGAAAAGGTTCAGAGACTGAGAATTGCAAATAGAAGATTTATTGAGGGCTTCTCTGATGAGATACATCTGCAAGATTGGGCAGAGGGAGAAGCTGACCCATAATGAGGTAACTAATGAGGCATTAGCCAATCCTACAGTGAGCTCTGGGTTTAGGACGGCTCTTTAGAGTTTTCCCAAATTGAGGCAAAGAACAGGGACCCTGTATCTCCAATTAATCTAGTCATTTACTTCTTTGGGCAGAGCACCATGGTATCCATTACAATACATTGTCACATAAAGAAACAGTGCACAGATAACTATAATAGCAAGTTAACTTATAATTAAGCAACATCTCAACATATTAAAAATTATGTGCCATTAACTATCATTAAGTGTATATGCCATTAGAACTTATGGCCAGTGTCTTGGGAGGAGACAGAATTCACCCCAGATGGTTCAAATAAAGAGATTTCTATTAAAGCACTGCTTCAAAAGTATGGATGGGTCAGGGGATAAATAGAGATGATGAAGTATCTGGAAACTAGCAAAAGTACGATGCAGTTAACTTCCTGGCTTAGAAAGGATAAGGGATGTAAGGAAAGTTACTGAAGCCCAGCTAGAGCTGTTCTACATCAGCAGAAGCTGCAGTCCTGGAGACCTGCAGCTACTGACAGAGAGGTACCAAAGCCCTTGGTCACATGCTGGTGCCTTCCTATAGCCAAACTCAACTGGAAGCCAACTAACAAATAGGTCTGAGACATCCAATGCACAAGTGTCAGTCTTATGGGGTAAAGAAATACAGGGCAAGAAAAGCAAAGAATGGATAAAAACTGGCAAATGGAGAATAACCAGAATAGTTCCCAAACAAAACATAGATTGCTCTTTTTATCCATAAAGCAAGCCATTTTCTCTAACATATTTGACAAATAATCCCCAAGTAAAACACTTAATAAAGATTCCACCAGCTGAGAATCTCAGGTCTCAAGACAGAAGAACTTCATCTATTCATTTTATTTTTATATTTTCCTTTTTAGAATAAGCCCTTGATAATAAAATGTTGGAAAAAATATTTCTAATTGCTAATCCTATGTTGTAACCACCAGTTCATTTTGCTTGTTGAGCAGGCGCCATATAAAAAAAAAATGCTGTTTTTGAGAACATGGCAATTAGAGATACTAGAGGAGCCACCAGGAGAATAAATAAATAAAAAAAATTATTACTGAATGTTCAGAGTGGAGTGTATGGCTTTTGCTGTATAACACCCATTAAATGATAGTCACATAGTTAAACCTTATACATATTTTTTCCAAATTTACCCCCTAAGGGGCAAATTACTAGCACAGTTCTGAATAACATTATTGTAGCTATTAGTCTTTGTGAGCATAATTCCCCATCCATGATGTTTACAATTTTCTCCTTAGTGTTTCTTTGAAAAGTGGTACAATTACATTATTTTCATTATGCTATGGCTAACATAGATAATTAAACAAATAAATATGCTCTTACACAATTCATTTTAAATGTTCCTAATCTTTACAAAACTCCCTCATCTTGGGAAGAATAATCCCTTTGGAATACCTGCAATTTTTGCTTTCTTTAACAAAGGCATCACCTGGAAGATTAATAGAGTTCATTGACTTAAGACATAACCAGTTTTTCTCTTTCAATGGCATCATTAGAAATTAAACTATTGCAAAGTGATAACAGCCTCACAGCTTTTACATGGGAGTGCTAAAAACAATATATTTTTGAATCAGAAAGATTAAAAATGTATTTCTCTCAATTTACTGACTTTATCATTGATGCAGTAGTTGAGTCCACTTGAAGTGTTTAATATATTACTAGGATGAGTTAAAATCTCAAAATTTTAGGTTCATTAACATACACTTTTTTGAGGCCCTAAATCTAGTAAAAAAACTTAGCAACTATAATCAAACCTCTCAAAATATCTAGATTTTATTGTCACAGTAATAGAATTTTAGACAATCTTGAAAAATAGGTTTATTTTACTAATAAAAAAATTGAGTCTCAGAAATATTAAAGGGCTTTCCAAGGTCTTACAGCTGGTTTCTGCCAGAGGCAGAATTATAAGAGTCAGTCTCCTAAATATCACCACGTTGTTGTTTCTCCTATTCAGCTTGCCTCTTCCGAGGGCCTTTTTACTTCAATAATCATTTTTGAGCTGCGATGCAAGTACTACTTGAGTTGTAGGGGACGAACAGTTGAGCAAGGCATGGTCTCAGCTCTTATAAAAGCCACAATTTAGCAACGGAGACAGCAGTGTAGATGAATAATTGATGTTTATTAATTATTGTAATACATGTTTTGAGAACACAGGAAAAGGAACGTTTAGCTCTCTTTGAAGGCTTTGAAGGTTTGATTTCTTATGTGCAACCAGTACAGTCACTGGATACTTCAAATGGACCAAGTTTCTCTCCTTAGCAGGTATGGTTTCTGGTTTCTTACATACTACGTCTGTTGATTTTCTGCGTTTTCCTGCCATCCCACCAGTCCTGTTTTCTTCCGTACTGCCTCATGCACTGTTGTCGTTTGTGTATCACTACATTTGATTTTGAAAGTTTGAAACCATCTGCAGCTCCAGAAGTGAAAGCTGCTCTCCTGAAGAAGAGAGGAGACTACTCACAAAAGTTACTGCTTCTTCATTATTCTTACCGAAAGACTGCTTTGTTCTTTATGTTCCCCTTTACCCCCAACTTCTAACCCTACCCAACTCCATACTGCAGAATGGACTTTCAACTACACCACCTGACTGTTACTAACTCAGTGCATAAGACCAGTGACATTCGTAAGTATGACATACCCCCATGGGTGTACCAAAGGTATGTACCAAAAACACACAAGGTTTAACTTTATTTCTTTCCATCTCCGTCTGAAAGTCCATAGGAAGAAAAGACAATGAGACTGTTATAAAAGAAATAAATACCTTATGACTGTTTATATAAGATTATGGAGTCAACTATGAGCAAAACCACTGTGCTACAGTCTATTTCCTCAATAACAGTCAGCCAAGATCCAGGATCGAGTAAAAGGCACCTGAATACTCTCTCCCTCAGTAAGGTTTTTTTCTCTTTCAGGGATATTCTGCCTGCCCCACATCTACTAAGAGATTCTAAAGTAACTTTGTTTCTTCTCTTTGTCTTTCTTAAGTTTGTTGTCTTAGAGCTTATTGTTGGAGGCCAAATCATCTTCCTAGCTCCTCCAGTAAATCCTTCATATCTTCATCCACTAGGAATCAAAAGGTGAACCCAGAGAGTAAGCTAGCAATAAAAAACTAATAATAATGGCTGGCCATAAAATAATAATAATAATAATTTTTTCTGTAATATCTGGCCAAAGTATTAGAGAAGATCTTGCCTTCTCTCCCACTACAACAGTCAGATGTTATCTTTGAATAAATAGTCTTATAACTATGTTACCATGCAAGTTGGTAAGGAGATCAAATAAAGTTTGAATTGCCAGCTGCTACCAGCTGAGTACTTTCTGGTTAACTTCTAGTATGTGATTAGCATTTGTCCTAACAAGGAAGACTAATGCCTCTGAAAACTTTAAATTTTACTTATTTTAATTAATTATGGTTATGGACACCTTTCTGTAGTGATATTTACTGATGACATTGAAAAATCCATCATGTAAGTTTCCACCTTAGTCACTAGATGTACATTAAAGAGAATGTGTGCCTTTTTATGGTAGAGGGGAAAATTTTGCTTAATTTAAGCATTGTTTGTACTTATAAAATGTTGTGAAAGATACACCTTAAAAAACTTATTATAAATAGTACTAATTTTGAGCCTCTGGGAGAATGTTGTACATTTGAAACGGCAGACATTGGAGCTTACCTGAGAAACTTCCCATCTCTTACTGCTGCAGTTACATGTGATAGAAAATCTAAGAGATGGCATGCCAGTTTGATGCTGGTTTCCCTTTATACATTGAGGACTGGATGTAAATGGGTGGTCCATAGCTTCTTATTTCTCAATGCTCTTTGCCACCGAAGATGAGTGTCTTAGAAGTTCCATCTGTGCCCCGATTTCATTAATGCCGCCTAGAACCTTCACAACATGCAGCTATTTATAGAGTCCGGTTTGCTTTCTCAAGGGAGAAAGCAGAGGTTTTCCTAGACATGCGTGAACTGTCTATGAGGATAGTATGATTTAAATGTGTATACAGAAGGATAAAACAGTCTGTTATTTAACTGTATTTTAACTTCTTATTCATTTTCCCTTTAATACAATTCTATGATCATTTCCCTCCAGTTCTCTGGCTTTGCACCTTTGGCCTAATTTAACTATCCTTACTTTTTGACCGAAGTCCCCTTTGATGCTTAAATGCAAAATCAATGTTTGATGACAGATACTTTGTGTTCATTTAATATGTGAATTATACTCCTCTTTGCCTTTTTAGTAAATGAGCTATTTGCCATTCGGAGCCTCTTCATTTCCTGTTTCATCCACCAATATTCTCGTTTCTTTCTTCATTGGTTTCTTGCCTTCCTGACAGTAGAAAAATTTTGTGAGTTGCATTTAGCATTACTTTGTATTTTTAATGTCTTTCTCTGCCATTAATTGGTATTTTGGTTGTTCTTCTGAAAATATATCATTACTTAAAAGTTTTATAAAATTTAAGAAAGTTCCACACTCATTTCTTTTCTAATTTCATATGTCCCCTTTGTTTTTCTTCCATAAGCAGCTTTTACTATATATATTAGAAATTTTAAATGCAACTGCAATTACATAATTATTTCCTTTGGAATCTGAATCTCAGCTATTTAAAATTTTTATCTTAAGGCAGGGAAGGAAAGAAAATACACTTGACTTTTAAAAAATAACTAATTCTTAAGTTATACTTAAATGGCATTATAAAGGTAGAGGAATACTGGTTGTCAGGAGACCTAGTCTCTAGTCATGGTTTTGCTGCTAATAAGCTGTGTGGCTGTGGGCAAGTTACTTACATTCTCTGAGTCTGTTTTTCTGAGTGGATTGAATTTTGGTTATTTTTGTTTTTATGATTCTATATGAGGAAAAAACCTTTTAATTTTACTTTAATGTATTATTATAATTGAAGATAAGACAGACGAAGGAAAAGAGGAAGGATTTTCTTGGATACAACATTAAATTGCAAATCATATAAATGCTTTGATTGAGATGCCACCTCACTGAGGATTGTATTTTGGGTGAAGAGATACAATAAGCCTCCGTAAGCTCTAGTTCTTTTCTCTGTCACTTCATTCTCTACATTTCAAATGTGAATGAAAAACCATCATATCATTAGAGAAGGTCAGGAAAAAAAATTAGCAAAAATCCTTTGCTGCATATTGGGAATCAGGAGTAACTAAATAATGGTGTATTTCTCCCATTAAAATTGCCTCCATAACCTTCACCAGAAATAGCATTTGAGACTAGAAGAGAATTAATGTTCAGTAATTGTTGGATCCTTATTTAAATGTGACTTTCAAATATCTTTCCCAAGAGGAGCACTTAAAAAGATCAATCAAAGCAATAGTGCTAATAATCTGCCAGGGGACCTGGGCAGTAGGTTAAGAGACTCACCTCCCATTAATTAGGTGAAGGATTCACAAAATGTTAGGAGTGTACCTGAGCCTAGTAGTCACATTCAGAAGAGTGATCTATCCATGAGTGAAATGATATTGGAATTATCAAGCATCTAGCCAAATGGAGGAGGAAAAAGTCCAAAGTCATACATTTGAAGAAAGTGTAGTGCTTTTTTTTTCTTTTAATTGTTAGAAAAGGTATGTACATGGAATCATTTTGGCATTCACTAAGAAGCAAAGAGTGTCTCTGTATGTGTGTGAGTATGTATGTATCTTAGAAGTGGTAATTCAAGTGTGTTAAGGAGCAATTTCTGAGGGAACTTTTGGTCTTACCAGCACTACGAGATTTCTGTTTCCTAGCCCCAGGTCACCACTTTGCTTTTTGTCTACAGCACCCAGTATGCAGGAGTCACCAATAAAGTCTTCCATCATTACCTTGCCTAGATGGTCCTCCAAGTATTCCAGGAAGTTGCTTAGGGATATTTAAGACTGTAGCATTGGCATCAGTTGATTCAGTCTCTTGGGGTTTGCAGGGACAGAATGAGAGCTGTAGTAAAAACAGCCCCTGAAAAGAGCAGGTCTCCACTTCTCTGGCACTGAGGAAGTCAGACCATCTCTTTACAGGATCAAAATTTTTGTCAGAGGCACAATCATTTTTAGAGGTGAGCTGGAACAAAATGATTTAATCACCATATCACGATACCTAAATTTAGGAAGCTTTTTATTCTTTTGGCTAATCCATTGCTGACACATATATAGAAGAATAAATTCTAACTTTGCAGAAATTACCTTTCATAGATTCTGAAAAATATATAGGGTAGAGTTAAAGGCTAAATTCAACAACATTATTTTGAAAGTTATTTGTGTATAAATCATCTATAAAACTTTGGTCATTAAAGAGAAGGTGTATAGCAAAGCCTGAATGAATCAAATAACTTCAACTGCATCTCTTTCCACCCTAAGAATTGTGTTGCTTTGTCCAGAACCTCCACTCTCCCTCCCTGAATCTCCCAGTCACTGTGTTATCTTTGATTTCCTCAGACTCTTTAAGAATATACGGGCCTTTATTTTAGCAGGAAGGAGTGAAGAAATCTGTTAAGGTCAGTCAGGTCTTTTTAATGTTGCAGAGAGATCAGATCAGTATGAAACTGGAGGATAAGAGTAATACAAGTGATACCCGCAACCACAAAAATGACCTCAATCTTCTAATGAGGCAGTGTGGCCATGATGATAAAGGTGCCTCTGATTGAGAAGTCAGGGGGTCTGCAGAAGTGGTTTCCTATGTCAATTTAAACTGGCTCGTGTTCATGCAAAATCAATTCACACTTCTGAAGATCCCACTTTTGTGGTGGGCTCTGATCTTAATTAGGACTCACAGGGCTCCTTCTACTCTTTGTCAAATATGTCTAAAATAGAATCACACTAAATTTACAGATTTTAAAGTTAATAAGATGGCCTTAATTTCTTGTATTTTCCTACAATCAGACTTTTGCCTACTATTGTTAGACTGACAAAGACTCCCTCCTTAACCAAACTGGAGTCCGGCTCTTCTGAGTACTCTTTCTGCCTTGGCCTTAAACACTGGGCTCTGTCCTTGGTACACTTGGTCAAGTTTTAGCATGAATCCTACTGAATCAGTTTACTGAAAATCCCCCACTCTCAGATCAAATTTCTTATCCCTCACTCTCAATATTACCCTGACTTTCCTTAGCAAGAATCCTGTTGAGGCTGGGCACGGTGGCTCATGCCTGTAATCCCAGAGGCTGAGGTGGGAGGATCACTTGAGCTCAGGAGTTTGAGACCAGCATGAGCAAGAGCAAGACCCTGTCTCTACTAAAATTAGAAAAATTAGCTGGATGTGACAGTGAGCAACTATAGACCCAGCTATCAGGGAGGCTGAGTCAGGAGGATTGCTTGAGCCCAAGAGTTTGAGGTTGCAGTGAGCTAAGTGGATGCCACTACACTCTAGCTGGTACAACAAAGCGAGACGTTGTCTCAAAAAAGAAAAAAAAGAAGAATCCTCTTGAGAAATATTAGCAAAAATCCCCCTAGCCCTAACATTACTTCTTACTAATATTTCATCCACTGGCCTCCACCAAACTCATTTGGTTATAAATCTCTACCTGTCCCTGTTGTATTTGTAATTGATCCTGATCTTTCACTCTCCTACTACAAAAGCCCCATTGCAGTCCCCTTCTTGAATAAAGCTTTCTTTGCCCTCTTTAACAAGTGTCTGAATAATTTCTCTTTAACAAGACTAAGACAGAAATGGAGTTGAGTATGTACAAGAGGTTCATACCCTTGCCTGTACAAGGTAAGAAGTTTTACCTTTGACCTTGCGAAATGTTGAAATTTTTTATTTGTGTCAGACCAACACTAGAGACTAAGAATCTAAGATGAACAGTTCTTATATCCATAAAATATGTACTTACATAAAAGGTGACAATGTTGAATTTTGCCTGAGCCCTATGCTTCTGGAAAACATTGATGGTTAAAGGAATCAGGAATCCTCTGTAGGGGGAAAAGATTTCTTTTTTCACCCATCACAAGGTTCATGGCTGAGACTCCTATTAACTAAAGACAGATTAACAAGAGAAAAGCACACAAATTTATTTAATATAAGTTTTATATAACATGGGAGCTTACAGAAATGAAGACCCAAAGAAACAGAGAAATTTATGTATTCGTATGCTAAGTTTGATGAAGAGTGGACAGCCATGCAGAAGTATGATTGGGCAGAGTGGGTGTGATCAAAGGGTAATAAACTGGGAAGATATTTTAGGTTTTTTTCTGCTGCTATTACAGAATACTGCAGACTGGATAATTTATAAAGCAAAGGACTTTTTTTGGCTCACAACCATGGAGGCTGGGAAGTCCAAGAAGAGCATGGTGTGAGCATCTGGCGAGGGCTTTTGCACTACATCTTAGAAACATGGTAGAAAGGCCAGCAGGCACATGAAACAGAGAGAGAAAGCAGACAAAACTCTTCCTTTGGGGGGAACATGCTCAAGTGATAACTAACCCACTCCTGAGATAACAGCATTAATCCATTCATGAGGGCAGATTCCTCATGACCTAATCACCATTTAAAGGTCTCATTTCTCAATATATTCTACCCCTGACACTCCAAAGCTTATGTCCTTTTTCCATACAAATTACATTCATTCCATCCCAGTAGCTCCAAAAGTTTTAAGTCATTTCATCATTAGCTCAAAAGTCCAATGTCCAGAGTTTCATCCAAATCAGAGATGAGTGAAACTCAAGGCAAAATTTATCCCAAGGCAAATTCCCTCCAGCTGTGAGACTGTAAAATCAAAACAACTCATCTACTTCCAAAATATATGGTAAGACAGGCATAGGATAGACATTCCCATTTCAAAAGAGAGAAATAGGTGAGAAAAGAGAGGGGTAACTGATCCCAAGTAAGTCCAAAACCTGACAGGGAAGTCCACATTAAACCTTAAAGCTCCCTCCACATCCTGGGGACACTGGAGTAGGAATAGAGCCCCCAAGGCCTCAGGCAGCCTCACCCTCACCCTGTATGGCTTTGTTGGGCTCAGCCCATTCAGTAGCTGTCACAGGTTGGAGTCACATGCCTGTAGCTTTCTCTGGCTGTGGTTGCACTCTGGTAACCCTGCAGTTCTGGGGTCTCCTAGGTGGCTTTGCTTCCACAGCTCAGGGAGCAGAAACTACCAGTAGGAGTCTCTGTGGTAGCTTTGCCCCTGCAGCAGGGTTTTGCCTGGGCCCTGAGGCTACCATGACCTTTAAAATCTAGGTGGAGGTAGCCATACCCCCACAGCTCTTGTATTCTGCAAGCTTACAGACTTAGCACCACATAAATGCTGCCAAGGCTTATAGCTTGTACATTCCAGAGGGGTGCATCAAGTCACATCTGGGCCCACTTGAATCACAGCTGGATTGCTGCACTGGAATGTGGGAGCAGGTACCTGCCGCAGCCCTGGGTAGTGAGCCCATGGAGGGTGCCCCATGCCCATTCCCCAAAACCATACGGCCCTCTTAGAGCTCCGGGCCTGTGATGAGAAGGACATCCTTGAAGATTTTTGAAATACCTTGGGGTCTCTTTCTCCCATTGTCCTGATGGACAGCATCTGTCTCCCTTCTAGCCACAATAATCTCTTTTCCTTGGCCACACAGTTTGTTTTACTTTCCTGAACACATTTTTTCACTACTTACATGGCCAAGCTTCAAATTTTTAAAATCCTTCTGCGATACTTTGCTTTCCATTATAAATTACATTTTTAAGTCATTTCTCTACTCTTAGATCTCACTGTACGCAGTTAAAAGTAACCATACAGAAGGCTGAATGCTTTGCTGCTTAAATATTTCTTCCATCAGATATTCTTTCTAGTTTATTGCTCTTAAATTCTGCATTCCATAAAGTCCTAAGACATCGACATAATTCAACCAAGGTCTTCGTGACTTTATAACAAGGATGGCCTTTACTACAGTTTCTAATACCTTGTCCCTCATTTCCATCTGAGACCTCATCAGAATGGCCTTTACTGTACATATTTCTATGAACATTCTGGTTATGGTTACTCAAATAATGTCTAGGATGATTTAGACTTTCCCCACGGTTCTCTTCTGAGCCCTCACCAGAATTGTCCTTAATGCTCTGTTCATGGCACTAGGGGCTTTTTCTAGCCTGCTTCTTAAAATTATTCAAGCTTCTATCTGGTTGCCCAGTTCCAAAGCTACTTCCATATTTTCAAGTATTTGATATTGTAACAATGCCACTTTTTAGTACTAATTTTCCATCTTAGTCCATTTCCTGCCAGTATAACAGAATTATCCACCAACTCGATAATTTATAAAGTAAAGAGGTTTATTTGGCTCCCAATTCTGGAGGCTAGGACTTCCAAGAGCATGCCACATGCCGCTGGCATCTGGTAAAAGCCATTGTGCTTCACCGTAACAAATTGAGCCAAACTCATCCTTTTCCCAAGAGTTATCTCCTTTAACTACCTAACCCACTCCAGTGATAACTAACACACTCCCATGCTAACAACATTAATCCTTTCATAAGGACAGAGCACTCATGACTTAATCACCTTTTAAAGGTCCCATATCCCAATACCATTACATTGGCGATTACATTTCAACATGTTTTTGGAGAGAACATTCAAACCATAGCAGGGGCTACTTAGCAAGGCATGTTTTTTCAGATTCTTTTTGGCATCTCTGTGTCTTCTGAGATAAGAATGTTCTTGTCCTCAGGGTCTAGGGAAGGTACCTCTGAAATGAATGAAGGTTTTATGACCTACTTTAGAGGAAAGTGGGAGAATTCTTTTATGACCCTGCTTCAGGTGAGACTGGCAGGAGAAGGTAAGGGAGATAGATCTCCCTGTTTCTGTTGTGTCCTGAAATGCCAAGGTGCTGTATTTTGTGGTAGTATGTCCTAAACCCCATCACCCTCCACTTTTTTGTGTTGTAGAAAATGGTTTACTGCAAAGAACACCCTTCTCCATACGACTTAGATAAGGCTCACTGATGCCATTTTTATTGGCCTATCACAAGGCTAGACCTAGACTCTCCAAATTTCCTTTTTTTTTTTTGCCTCAATTATGATTAGTTGAACTTTTTGTCCCTACTGATTACTGGGAACAAAGTGCTTATTAACCAAATTTTGGTTAAAATTCTCTCCTTCCTCCAGGCTCCTGAACTTTGGCTCACACTCAGCCTGAGCTAGCCTACAGCCCCTCCTGAAAAATAGGAAATGTGGCTGGCCTCAGGGTAAAACATTGTCTGATCTACTATTGAAGTCTACCATCCTTTCATCCCACTTCCCTGCACCTGAGTTCTATCTATCTTTGTTAACTCCTCTCCATAAAAGAAAACCCTTTTTGGCCTAAAAAGGGAAGCTTTCAGAGCTTATGTCACACCATTCTTCCCATTGCAATAGCTCTCCCTTCCCTTATTTTAATAGCCTCTTTCTCCTCTTGCAATAATCCTTTTCAATGAATCGTTCTTTATTAAGTCTGGATTCTTTTTTTATTTGACAAATGTTTATAAGTTTGTTCCCAAAATAATTTTTAGTTATGGTTTGTTAGGTAGTTAGCAAGGGATTCTGGGTCTCCCAGGGATGAAAGTGGACACTTTGCCTTGGTGCAATTGCCCACCTGGGAAGAAGGACAATGGTGGGCCCCAGGCCCCCATCTGACCCACTTTGATCCTGCCCTGAGTTACTGCCATACCTGGTGGAGGAGGGAACACGCTATGAATTGGCCTATCAACTTGGTGTACCAGCTACAAAAGAATTCAGAGGACTTTCTAGCCCACAGGCCAAGCAGCATAGGTATCAAAGAGGCCAGAAGTGACCTAGAAGACCTAGCTTGTGTAGTAATACAACTCCCAACTATTCAATCAAAGTGATTCCATGGTGATGTCTGAGCCACTAGGGTGGTCCTAATCTGAACATCATAAAACAAGATGAGGCCCATAACCAAGTCCCCCTTTGCCTTTCCTTTTGCTCTCCCTTTGCTGTGACAATGGGTCCAGTCGTCACCTGTGGCGTATGTATCATGCTCTGTAAACCTATATTATGCTATTGCTCTATAATCCTATCTTTCTCTCCTCAATAAACCTCATTTCTGTGCTTCTCTTACTTTTGTGCATCTGGTTATTCTTCGGCTATGAGCGTGCCAAGAACCAACATTTCAAACTGAAACCTGACCGAGCTGCTTTTCTCTATGCTCCACAGGCAAGTTAAATACTTATTTTATATATCAACTAATTCTAGGTTGATTTTGAGAGAAAAATTACTGTAGTTCTCTCTGAATTTGTCTGTTTCCTGTTTCCTGTGATAGGAACTACCTCTGAAAGGGAAGTTTTAAGAGCTTATGTCACACCATTCTTCCCATTGCAATAGCTCTCCCTTCCCTTATTTTAATAGCCTCTTTCTCCTCTTGCAATAATCCTTTTCAATGAATCGTTCTTTATTAAGTCTGGATTCTTTTTTTATTTGATAAATGTTTATAAGTTTGTTCCCAAAATAATTTTTAGTTATGGTTTGTTAGGTAGTTAGCAAGGGATTCTGGGTCTCCCAAGGATGAAAGTGGACACTTTGCCTTGGTGCAATTGCCCACCTGGGAGGAAGGACAATGGTGGGCCAGAGGAGGAGCATGTGTTATTAAATTCCTCCCTAAAAAGCTCTTCAGAGCTTTGGAAAACCAGACCAAATCTAGCTAGAAGTGAGTGGACTGTTTGATAAATTTCTAAATCTTTTGAATATCCAGAAAATTACCCAGAATTGGAAGATAATTCCATGATCACATTGCTGGATTTTGGATACCATCTACTTCTAAAGAAAGAGGAAGAAAACATTACTTATTCAGGTCATTCAGAAGGAAGGATTCTTATAAGGGAAACTGACACAGAAATGCATCCTGAGACAGATGCCAAGTTCTGGTAAATTTTACAGTAGTGAGGTTTCATTTGCAACTATTTTCATTAAACAGCAAGAGCCTTTGAGTCATTGCTTGGGGGTAATTGTCAGATAAAAGACTTAAGAGAACATGATATGTAAATGCAAAGAGGGTTGGCTCATTGACTCAATCACTATACAAACCAAATACCCTTTATGTTGTTGAGTACAATTATTGCCCACAAAAACCAGCACTCCCACCAAGCTGCAGTCCTTGAGTTTTCAGTCAACATGTTAAATCCTAGTGCTTGTCAGTTTTTACTATTGGCCTCCCTACTGAGTCCACAGAGAAACATAGGTTGAATATTCAGCTATGCCTGGGGCAAGATCTTGATTACCTCACAGTCAGAAGCAAAGTAAGCTATCTGCTGATATACCAGAGAACAAAAAGATTGAAAGATTGAAGCAATGGGGGAAATTGCAACTAGGAAATTTCTTATCCCCCACCTTTTCGAAGCTAGACTTTGCTCAATATTATTATTTATTTTGTATTTTTATCTATTGGTTTTAGCCTATTACAGTGTTTTCTACATTTTGATACAATGGTTCTATAAGTGTACTTATTTATTACCTTTTTCTTTTGTGTCTTAATTTAATGTCAATCATTTTCCATTTGAAAAGAAATGGTGCTCTTTGTAATTTGAACTTCACTGATCTTTTCCTCTTCTGTTCTAATATTTTAGTATGTACATTTCCTCTTATTTTACTATTTATAAAGTCATTATAAATCAAACCAATTGCAGCATAACAGGAAATGGTTGACATCTTCTATCTCAAAGACTCATTCATAATTTCTCAATTATATGTAGTTTAAATACATAGCATCCAATCTGCAGTCTTTGAAATGGTGCCAAATTCCATCTGATTTCCTGCATATTGCTATATTATTTCTGAGCATGGGCGAGAGAGGACAACTGAAACTCTAACTTGAACACACATCTCTCTCCACAGAATCTTACTGTTAATCTTGCAATTTTCTGTTCAATAACCTTCTCTTACATAAATGCACAGTTTTATTGATTTCTATCCAGCTGCTTAATGACCTCCACAAGCAACCTATCAGTATTTCTTTTCCATTCAGACCAAGAGGATCTGATACCTCTTCCAACATTGTCTCAAATTCATAAAAGGTCAATTCTGACAGAATGTGAATAAAATTGCCATATGCAAATGTGGGCATATGTCTGTGCCCGCATATGTTAAAAGTCTATCCAAAAGTTTAAATCATTTATGTTACACTTTGAGAGGGTAAATTTAAAATTTATCTACACACAATGTCACAGATAAGCTATCTTTATTTTCATATATCAGTTTTTCTTTAAGATTCCCTTTTTTCTCTTCTGCTGATGTTACTGATTTTCCAGGATACTTTTGGTGTAACACATAATATATGCCCAAATTCTTTAAAATAGGCATGAGGTCACGTGCAGTGGCATGTGCCTGTAGTCCCAGCTACTTGAGAGGCTAAAGTGGAAGGATCAATTGAGTCCACAAGTTCAAGACCAGCCTGGGCAACATAGCAAGACCCTATCTCTCTCTCTTTGTGTGTGTGTGTGTGTGTGTGTATACACACACACACACATATATAATTGTATACATACACACATATATACAATTAGGCACACTGAGATGACTTTGGGTTGACACAATTTAACATTCCTTTGGAAAATTTTAAATATCCTAGTGTGATAGTCTGCCATTCTGCAGACATACCAAACACTGAAACAAATAGAAAAAATCTTGTCTGTTATGCATGAGGACTAACATCATGATAGATTTAATACATAGACATAATCTCTAACATAGGATACTAAGCCAGCTATGACAAAATACCTTAGACTCTGTAATTTATAAAGAACAGATATTTATAGGTCACAGTTCTGGAGGTTGGGAAACCCAAGATCAAGGCACCAGCAGATGCAGTGTCTAATGTCTAGTGAGGACCTGTTCTCTGTTTCTTGTGTTTTCACATGGCAGAGGAGGCAAGGTAGCTCCCTTCAACCACTTTTATAAAGGCACTAATCCCATTCATGAGGAAATGCTTTAATCACTTTGCAAAGGCTCACCTCTTAATACTATTGCATTGGGGATTTGATTTCAACACATGAATTTTTGGGGGGACACCAATATTCAGACCATAGCAGACTCACAGCAAAAGCTCTGCCATTTCTTAAAAAAATAGGTATGTGGCTGCCTGCAGAAATACTCAGGTATTTTTTCAGTTTTGAAAAGTTTATCTTGTGTCTGTTTTATTTTGATGTTTTAAAAAAATATGTTGAATACCAATGGTGCATACTTCTTATATGATGACTTTCATTTGTTAGATGAACTCTCAAATATTGGCCCATTCAGCTGGCTTTCTGCATCCTTCTCCTTAGGACAGTGTCCTCATGTCTTCTACAAGTCTTTTGGACTTGCTGGAACATTTTTTTTCTTCTGTTTCTCTGTTTCTCTAGAAATATCAGCCTCCTCCTTGAGGTCCCTCCACTTCAGCGCTTTCAGTGGCAGCACAGAAACTGTCCATTCATTTTAGCACGAATTTTTAAGTATGGTGTGAAAATCTCTTCGAATATTCTATACTGGTGAGAGAAGTTGCAGCCACAATTATTGAATTCCTTTGCTAATTTGGCATAACTTTCCACTAGGTATAGGCTTCAGGCCAGAAACTTAGTTTTGTGGTAAATGGTGCATGTTTTCATTGTCTATGACTAAACATGACTTTGAGCCTAAGCCCTCATCCTGCAGGCTGGTAAGATATTTTAACTGTGTTGTGCTTTGGGCTTTCCTCCATCCCCAGAGATGGCAGAATTTTATTTAGTTCCACTGATTATGGATGGGGAGGGAGGAGGCACCCTCTGGTAATGGTCACATGCTCATCTGCGTAGCTCACTTAGAGCCAGCTCCTCTCAGGACACAGATTTGTTTCATGAGGCTGGGGATTCCAATGTCCATGTTTTCTTTTTCCAGAAATGTCACACAGATTTTTCTCTTGCTGTCTTTCTGAAGTGCTGTCAAGGAACAGGTTCAACTTCCCACTGATCTAGGATCCACAGCCCCCTTCCTTGCTACTCTGAAGCCCTAGTCTCTACACTGCACATAAAATTTTGGAAATCTTAGGTGTGAAAGTCCTGTTGGTTACTTCTGCTTCCCACATGCCAGAACCTCTCTTGCTGGCACAGAAAGGAAATGGAGAGAGATGGGGAAAGAATCTGTTTCTCAAATACATATCCAAACCCACATAAAATAATATCTTCTGGTTATTCCTCTGTAGTGAAAACTGAGCTGGTAACTGAGATCTTCCAGCAGCACTGAAAGACTTCTCCCAGCTACAAATAGTCCTCAGCTGTCTAATCTTCCTAGGAATTACCTCTGTGAAACAGACCCACTTTGCTGGAGGTCACACTCCTTCCCAGGAGCAGTTTGCAGCCAAATCAAGGACTCAAACCCAGTCCCCTTGCTCTAACCCAAGACAATTGGAAGGTCTATACTAGCTTTAGAGCTCCTGTGGGTTTGGCTGAGCCCTTTCTGTAATTGAATAAAGACACAACATCTCCCTCTGCCCAGTCCTGCTTTTTTCCATTTCACACACATCTGGATCCTGAAAACATTATTCATTAAACTTCCTATAGGCTAATCTCAGTCTGCTTTAGAGAACCTGACCTGCAACAGATTGGCCACTTGCTGGGCTGCTCTGCCTATTCCCTCTCACTTAAAGGTATGGGATATCAAAACACATAACACCTGATACAATGATCTCAGGTAATTCAAAGATTTATTACTCATCTGGAGATTAGTGATGGAGCACAGGAAATTTGATACCCCCAAATGTGGTGCTTTGGCATGCTGATTTCTTTGAATTAGAGAAAACCAAAAGGCCTCAGAAATAAGCCTCAGAACCAAGGTCTCTCTCTGACCTGTTCCCTTCTTTCTGATTCTCTTTCTTTCTGAAGCACCAAAACACTGGGAGGGAGGAATGCTTTCTAAAATGTCCTTATTTGATTAAGATCATACCATTTTTGTCCAATCATATTTCTAAATGGCTGTCCATACTTTAAGCATATAAATGGACAATTTCCCCTGTATCTTTGGATCTTTATTGTGAAGGCTCCCGTGTATAGACAGAAAATAAATTTGTATGCCTTTTCTCCAATTAACCTGCCTTTTTCAAGTTGAATTTTCAGCAAACCTTCAGGGCAAAAGCAAACTTTGCCCTCGGCCCCTACATTCCCTATTGGTAGAATAAAGGCTCCAAATACTTCTTCTGTGAAAAAGAATTTGATTTATATAAAATCTGCCACCAAATTCTTTAAACAACGCTTTCTTCCAATCCCTTTCTTGGGTCAAAGAATGTCTTACAGTTGACCACTATTTGATAGTTCCATATTGGCAAGCCAATTGCCTAGAAAAAAGCATAAGTTACAAAATCAGAGAATTGCTATACATTTTTCTGAAACTCAAATCCTTCAGCTGTGCTTACTGCCCCCCTCCTGCCATTTAGGCACAGAAGTATCCCACTAGCATATTCAAATTCTTCCTTCCCCTTAGATCTTCTGTGTACCAATATCTTAAACAGACACTGTTCTATCCTTTTCTAGTTATTTAAACTTGGATGACATCTATTCCTTATCTTTCAGGGGCTTTTTTTCTTCAAGACCTTTAATATCAATTCTATTTTTCTCTGAGCATTGAAATTCTTTTCCAATTGATTTATAGAACTATACTTCTAATCAATTTTACCCATTTAAGACAGTTACCAACTGGGTACGAACAGTAAAAATTTTCCTACAGGATCTGAATTTGTATGTTCTTGGAAAAGAATAGTGGCTTGGAATATCTTTTAATGCAAGTGGAAAGTCCAGGGACTTTGTAACATTCTTTGCAGGCTATTAAGTTATAGGAGAAAAAAATAGTAGAAAAACAAAGAGGAATCATGAGAGGGAAAAGTAGGGGGAATTAGCGAAGACAAAAGATTGAGACTACCTTAGGGAAGTAGAATTGAGAGAGTTGCTCTGCTTAAAGTATTCCTAAGAAATAATGACAGAAGTCAAAGAGTGTATCTTGATTAGTTAAATTTTAAGATCTTTTAATGGGAGAAACCTGTAGGCATAGGGGCTTCCTCAAATCACCTACATCAAAATCAAATTCATATGTGCATGTGGACCAACTCTGATAAGCTTGTCAACTGCAGAATGATGAGGTTCATAAATTTGAAAAGGGGAGCTTTATTTCACATAAAAGGTTATAGTCTGCAGGGTGGTTGTTTTGTAGGCTGGGAAGCATAGCCTTGGGCAGAAGCTGAGAGCAAGTTCTTTGACGCATAAAAGGAAGAGGGGTTTATGCTGAGTGGGGTGGCTGAATATACATATTTAATAAGCAATAAGAAGAGTCATGAATATTTATAAAAGGATAAAAATGCACATGTACAATTGAGCTTCATACCGCTTCAGGGGTCCCATGTTAAAAAAATGGCCATGTTAGCATGGTACGTGGGTGGAGTTTTTGGCCCTCTAACATCGAAAGGTGAAGCAGAGGACATGAAAAACCTCTGTGAGCAGCCTCTATAGACTGGCTAGAACCATTTCATGGTCAGTGGTCTCTCATATGGAAGGAATGCTAGTCAATTGTGTCAAAACTGCACAAAGGGAAGAGTAGCATTAGGCAGTTGGTTGAAATCAGCAGCAGAACAACTCTTTCGAAGGGCTGGTTTCTGTTTAACCCTTTGAGAAGAAAGTCTAATTGTGGTTAGTGAGGGAGGGGGTATAAAGAGTCATGTCTGACCTCTCATGCTGTCATGGCTGAGATTTCAGTTTTTAAGGTTTCTGTGGAATCTCCTTGGCTAAGAGGGCTTCTGTTCTGTCAGTTGGGGAACTTAGAATTTTATTTTTATTTCTCAAGCTGTTGCCGTTCAAACTATTGTACCTTTAAAATTTGTCTCCCTTTTTCAATGTCTACTATTCTCTAATCTGTAAGGCACTTAATTCAATACTTGACTTGGCACACAGTGTGAATACAATAAATTATAGCTATTATTATTTCCCAGGCTTAGTTTATAGCTTCACCTTTTTATTCTCCTTGATGAATGTTAAAATACTTTGATCAAATTAAAAAAAATTTATTGCTAATACATTCAAGTTAATTGGTATTTCATTACATAAAGCAAGGTAAGTCTTGCAAGCAGCATGGTAAATAAGAGAAAGGGGAGGAGGAACTATGATATAACTGGATTGGAAATGAGCGAGGTAGAAAATGGAGACAAATAATTTATTAAGTTTATAAAACATTGTTTTTGAGGAAGTTAATATTATAATACATACCCTTCCACATACTAGAAAGTTTCAAGGAGGTACCTAAAGATCCTACATGACCAGTTTTTGAGTGATATCTTTCTTACCTTTTCCTTAAACCTTCGCTTCCATCCTCAGGGTCCTTATGGCTATGTGTGGCAGGTGTGTGGTGTGCCGTGGAGATATAAGGGAGAGATTTTGAATAGTATAATACACTGTTCACTTTTATTTTCAGAATTCCTTTGACAAATTAACATTTTCAGATTAGTTGACTCATTTGGACAAAACATATTGGCATTCTAATACAAATGGAATAGAGGTGAATGACTGATTTAACTCAGAAGTGGAGGAGGAGGTATAGGAGAGACATTTTACAATTGACCATGGGAACCAACTCCTCTTTTGTTCTTTTAGTTCTGATCCAACACAATCCATTAGACTGCCACAATTCACACTTGCTTGTTATTTATTTAGTGAGCTCTATTGAGTCCTTGAAGACTTGTGGGCAAAGCTCCTTGACTTGAGAGACTGCTTTGCTAAGGGCAGAAGTGTTAATATAGATTTTGGCCCCTCAACCAGGAAAGCACTTAAAATGATGCAGCCACTAAATGATTCAATTAGTCTAACCTCCCACCTGCCCTTTTTAAGAAGAGACTCCGCTGCCACAGTAGTAGCCCAAGACCATCCCCTTTGTCCACACTCTTTATGGAGTGGAGTTTTTCTAAGCTGAACGCATCTGTCCATTTGGAGGACAGATCTAAAAGGTACAAGAAAGAAAAAAAAGGATTACTAATGATCTGAGGCTAAGGCTTCATGAAATGACTTGAACTTTTGTACCATCTGATCCTACCCTATTAGATTAAAAAGTGTTGAAAAAAAAGAAAGAAAAAACAAGTATTTTGTGTCAGTGATTTGACAGTTTTCATGATAAGAATTGAATTTACTAACAAATTGTGAATTCCTAGTTCTTTTCACTGCACAGTAATTTCCAGGCAGTTTAAAACCATTTCTAGCCTGCCCTCTCTATTTGAATCTACTGCTGAGTGTAAAAGCTTGTCTTGAGTCCCCTGTGTTTATTACTGATTCTTTTCCATTTGAAGAATCAATACTAAATGCAGGCACAGACAGACAGCATTTTATACTTCATATTTGGAACAATAGGAGGTCATCATTTATCAGTACTCTTTCAGGCACCAGAAATTTATAAGACAAAATAAATTTGTAGGTTAAACAATTTTTCAGTTACAGAGATTATGGCACATCAGCTCCTAACTAGAGATATATACTTAGGTAGACACAGAAAGCCCTGATAAAAATGTAAAAACTCTCTGAAATGAACTAGCATTGTTAGTATTGTAAAACTGAGGAAAATATTTTGTCTAGTCACTTCAAAACTTTTCAAGAAACCTAGAATCAAGAGACACTTGAAAAGTAACATGTCTGAGATGACATCTCCAAAATTTCTTTTTGGAAAGAAGAGTGGGGATAGTGATTTACCTTTTTTTAAAGTTTTGTATTTGGTGCACATTTTGGGAAATTTCACTCATCTGTAGTCAATGAGACACTGGTAAGCCTTGTAAAATGTTTCCATTTTTATTCCTTCAATTCAAACAATATTTATCTATGCTTTCCATAATCTGTCACTATGCAAGGCACTGGGAACACAAAGGGTCTCATTAAAACACTCCTTTCAAAATGTTTTCTCTGAACAGACATTGGAAGAAGTTTCCAGCTAAGCGGTTTGATTGAATAAAGAATAAAAAGAACAGAGTGACAAAATACTGAGCTTGGAAATGCCTTATTGTATTTTTAATTTTGGATTTAATGTATCTATCAGATGCCAACAAAGTCTGCTTTCTCTATGTCCAAACCATGTCTACATATTAAGTGTTTCCTAACTGAGAAATTATACTTTTAAAAATAATAATTTAATTCTTGTTTTTGAACCCATGTAGACATAAAATTTAAGACTAAAAAGAATCCAAAATTGTATGTGTTCTTCCACCTGAGATTCCTCAGCCAAAATATTTTAAAAATGGACATAGATTATATTAAAGAAAGGAAGAAGGGAAACTAGCATTTTGTAACATCACACTATATTCTAGGACATATGCTAAGTGCTTTCAATATTTTATATTATTTAAATCTTCTTACAACAACCATATGAATAAGGTATTTCACTCCTCATTTTGCACATGAGGAAACTAATGCTCAGAGTAGTTAAGTAACCTTCTCCTGCTCCTGTACTCAGTAGGAGATGAAACTGAAAAGCAAACCCAGAACTCTGATACTAAATATAGTCTTGTGTTGCTTAACAGTGGGGATACATTTTGAGAAATGCATTGGTAGGCGATTTCTTCATTGTGTGAATGAATATCATGGAGTGTACTTACATATACCTAGATGGCATAGCCCCAATATACAATAGGCTACCTAGGTGTAGCCTATTGCTCCTAGGCTACAAATCTATACAGCATGTTACTGTATTGAATACTGTGGGCAATTGTAATACAATGCTAAGTATTTGTGTATCTTAACATATCTAAACATAGAAAACGTACAGTAAACATATGGTATTACAATCTCATGGAACCATCGTTGCATATGCAGTTTGTCATTGACTGAAATGTTGTGATGAAGTGTGTGACTACTAATACAATTGCCCCTCCATATCTATAGAGGCATATCATTAGCATAAGTTTAGGTGTGATAAAAATAATTTGTTATGAATAACAAAATGCATTTCTATTACTTGGGGAATTCCAAGGGTTTTAGGAGCTCTGTTAAAAACCCAAATATTGTGTTAATAACAAAAGATGCTTATATCCCCCTTGTCACTCAGGAAATTCCAAGGGTTTTAGGAGCTATGTACCAGGAACTTGAGATGAAGACCAAATATATACTTCTTATTACATATGCAGTAAACAATTTTTCTCCCCCATGCAACATGAGTAATTTCTCTCAAATTATATCTTCATTTTATAACTAAATAAGATGAAGAACACTTTATTTTAACCATTCACCAGGTATTAAATATAACAATATATAACATAATAATAAATATAGTAATAATATCTAACCCAATTGTCACTACTACTACTACCAGTCTGAGTACTTAGGATATACTAGATACTGTTCAATGTACTCTGCTTGCCTTGTCTCATTTTGTCTTCACAATAGTTATAAATATTAATAGAAAGGATCCTCCTTTTATAGGGGATGAATGAATCCAAGCCTCACAGAGTTTGGAAACCTTGCCTTAAGTAAAAAAGGAGTAATTGCCTACCTATATATAAAAACTTTTCTCAAGAAAATTAACCAGCAGGACCCTTATTAAGTCTAATTTCAGGTTCTGTGTGGATCTTCCTGGGCTGGAACATCCCTTTTACTATAGATTCTCTGCAGCATATTTAAATGTCACAGATAATTCCTACAACCAGGCCTCTCTCAATTGTACTAATTTTACACAAAAATCTAAGAAAAACCAATAGATACATTTCAATTTACCCTTGAGAAGTGACCCTCATAGTATAATTTTGTTGCAGTTAGGCTAAAATATTATTTTTATTTAAAAAGAAGCACAATATTGTTGTCAAAACTGCAAGGGGGTTTCAACCTAAGTTCAGTTACTCGTCACACAAAGATTTAATTATTGAGTCAATGGGGATTGTCAAGGAAGAGAGGAATTTTTGATACAACAGACATCTTGTCCTCTTGTCAGGAAAATGGAAGAGCTGCCTCAAATCCATCTCTCCAACTAACAGAGATCATGGGCTTTTAAAGGAGGGGCTGTATGCCTTGAGGCAGGTCCTGGAGTAACTAATGAGGAGCTACATGCATTGGGGGCAGGTTGTGGGGAATGGTGAATCTTGGTGTCAGGAAGTCTGCTCAAGGGCCTTCAGAACTTCAGCTCCTTTTTCTTGCAGAAAATTCATCATTTTTGAGAAACAACTCAAAAGGTTAAGTAGTTAGTTAAGGAAAAGGAATATATATGGGTCATTGAAATTTGTTGAATAGGGCGCCAGTTATAATATTACCACATTATTATTATTTTGGAAAGTAGAAAAATGACACTGTTATTTATAATTTACATATTTCAACTCCGTGTTTCTTTTAGGTTTGGTTGTATCGTAATAAATCTATAATTTTGTATTTGGCTATTATATCCAATGATCGCATTCATTACAAAGTCCTTTCTGCTTTGTCTCCTAAATGTTTTCTGCATCTGATCATTTCTTTCCATCTCTTCTACCACCATCCTAATGTAAGCTATTATTTTCTCTATCCTGGACGTCTAACAATTTCTTGTTGGAAATGTTAGTTTCTACATTTTAGGATGTTCTTTTTAAAAAAGCAAGTCTAATCATATTATCTTTCTTAAAACTTTTTGAAAATTCCTATTAATTTTGAGATAAAGGCAAATTTTCTACAGAGATGCTCCCACTAGGTTCTCCACCTCACCTTGGGTTACCACTTCTAAAGTTCTGGAGGCCAGAGTCCAAAAATCACAGTGTCAGCAAGACCGAGCTCCCTCTGCAGGCTCTAAGGGAGAATCCCTCCTTGTCCCTTTCAGCTCCTGATGGCTCCTGGTATTCCTTGGCCCATGGCAGCGTAACTCCAATCTCTGCCTGTTTTCACATGGCCTTCTTCTCTGTGTCCTTTCCTCTTCTTATAAGGACACCAGTCATTGCATTTAGGGCCCATCTTAAATCCAGGATGACTGATTTCATCTGAAGATTCTTAAATATTAATAATTATATCTGCAAATACCCTATGTTGAAGTTAGATGCCATTCTGAGGTTCCAGGTGAACATGAATTTTTGGGAGACACTGTCCTAGAGATTGTCATCTGAGAAGAAGCAAAATGTTTCATGAGCTGCCTGCTTAAACCCCCCTCACCCTTTTTGGGAATTAAAACCTACATCTCTGTTTGAGGCCAGTAGTAATTAGAGAGGTAGGGGAGTGTTCTTTATTCTTCTTACCACAGGACATGGCTCAATGGAATTGTCCAGGCAGAGGTCATGAGATTGTCTTCACTGGAGATGCTATAGTTAAACAGCAATAGCATGAAGCTGAAAACTCCTTTTAAAAGCTCTGCATTTCTGCCTATGGATAGGAGGATGGTACTTTGAGATGAAAGTCTGCCATCCTACTAATTTGCTGGCAAATTAATAAACTTCTTTTTCCTTTCTCTCAAACTGCTTGTCCTCATTCTTCATTTGGCCATGGAGACAAGTACTAAAATTTCAGTAACAACACTATTTAACTTATTTTGAATATATTACCACTTTATCATATATTAAATATAAAATTTGCAAATGTATTTGGTTTTATTTGTAAACTTTCTTCATGCTTTTTAATGGTCAGTCTGTTTTAATTTTAGAAGCTTTGTAATATATTATAATAAGGTAGAAAGCTTTCCTGAAAATTAATATCTAATATAACTAGCCTTTGCACATTATTCTGGAGCTTTTCTATGATTTCTACTTGGATTATTTGTCATATTAACTTTATAATCAACTTGTCTATCTCCAGAAATAATCCTTTGTAAATCATTTTAAACATATAAATTAACGTAGGGGCAATTAGACATCCTTATGCTTTTGCTAAATTTATGCATTTATCAATGTTTCAAATATATCACCATATTTTATGGAAAATAATCTATTCCTTTTAAACTTTTTTATACTTTAATTGTTATTTTTTCCTTGTGAGTTTGTTTTATGAATATTTGTGTTTCTTTTTGCCTCATCCCAAACTTTATTTTTATTATGTTGGCTATTGGTTTGTTTTATTCAAAGAATCACTTTTTAATTCATTTATTAGTTTTTTAACTTATTATTTTAGCAATATTAATTCTTTTATTATTTTATTTTATATTTTATTTTGAACTTTGTTGACCCATTTCTAAATTTTGAAATTCAGTATTTAATTAGTTTATTTTTATTTTACTGATATTATTTTATTATCTTACTGGCATAGGTATATAACTTTGATGTTATACATGGTAAAAGATAATTTTCAGAGTAAGGCAAAGCCATAACTCTCACAGGGTTATAATAATATACATGTGTTAAATATTTTACTTTACTAACTAATCAGTGAGGAACCCATGCATTACAAATGGTCCCCCAAAAATGTCAAAACTGAACAATTTATATAGAATAAAGGAATGTTAATATTAATTACAAACAGAAACAAAACTTTTCTTCATAGTTGGGAGAAAATTCAGTCAAAATTCCACCTTATAAGATGGAGTTTGCATATCCATCAATTACTTGCAATTTTAAAAAAGGAACAAAATATCTCAATGACAATTAACAGTGCTAGAATCAGACAGACATAGACGATATACTATAGACAATCCATAGATTTTCATTGAAGTATACATTTTTTTCTACAAAATAATATCAGTAAGTTTTAGACTTATATGCTTAATTGACTTTCTTCTTCCCTTTTACTGGTATAGCTACAATAGTTCTACTGATATAAGTAAATCAATAGCTTTAGAAATTAGATGGTTAATTTAATTTTTGATTTTATTGTGTTTTATTGATATAAATATATAAAGTTATAAATTTTTCTCTGAGTACTGCTTTACCTGTATCCCATATTCTATTGTCATTTTTTAATTATTGTCATTTTATAGAAATTTGGAACTATTTACTGTGTTTAATAGAGCATTTAAAATTAAATGCAGGTAAAGTCTTCTTTTTTGATTTAGTAATAATTTCCAATTTTATTGCATTGTGGTTAGGGAATCCTATTAGTATTATTTCTATTTTCTTGAAAAAATTGAGGTATTTTTTGAGCTAGTATTGGGTATTTTTTCATAATGATTACATGTGCATTTGGATAACAAAATTTTTTTTAATGACCAAGAATCACAGTTCAATGTGTAATCTATGAGGCTTACATGTTATATATGTTTCTTAGGTCTTGTGAATTCTTACTGACATTCCAGTATCATTTTTATTTCAATACTTATGGTATTAAAAGTATTTAAACTTATTCTATTGGTTTTTAGCTTTAAATGATCAACTTTTACTCTATATATCAGTCAGGAAGCCTTATTTGCTGTGAACTTTTTTCTTTCTTTTCCTCCTTCCATTTTTGTTACTTATATTATTTCTGCACTGTCAGAGCATATATTTCTTAATATAATTTTTTTCATAGTTACCTACACCTTCAAATACTAGTATCATGGGTAAATATATTTAATACTCAACTGCAAATCTTAGGTTTACCCTTCTGAAATTATTCTGTGGTTGTATATAGTTTATTTTTTGTTATATTTCTCAGGTAAGGCTCCTATAATCAACATTCTTGAGATTTTGCATGTTAATAAATGTCTGTAGTCTTTATACTTGAAGAATAGATTAACTGGATATAAAATTTAAACATTTTTTTATTTTAATTATTATGGCTACAAGCACAGAAATAATAAATATAAAATTTTTGACTCACATTTTATTTATGTAAAAATATTTTTGTTTAAAACTCTAGTAGAAATCCAATGTTATTTTCCTTATACATAACTTGAAATTTTTCTGTATGTTTAAATAACATCTTCCCTTATTTTAAAAGGAAACAATTTTACTGAGTTTCATCTCAGAATTGCTAATTTGGAGTCTATTTTCACAGGTATATGATACACATTTTCTGTATGTAGTCTTCTTTTATTTCAGGAGTTATTGGTCCAGCAACTCTTTTTAAACATGAACACATACTTGCATTATTATCTGATAACATAAAATAAAAAAACCAAATGACATACCATTTCAACAAATCAGTTTATTGTTTTTCTTTCCACAGAGCTAGTTATACCAATGTTAAAATGAGGCTAGTGATCAGTATCATGCACTATCAAAATTCACAGACACTGGAGTTAAACTACCTGGATTTAAATATTAGCCCTGCACTTTTATTAGCTGTGCAATCTTGAGCAAGTTTCTGAACCTCTCTCTGCAACAATATTATCATCTATAAAATGAAGATAATAGTGGATGCTTCATAATATTTTTGTGAAATTACATGTGATAATTCACATATAATGCTTCAACACTGATAAGCTTGATATCAAAATACAATAAGGGCCACAGATATTTATTTTCAGTTCAGATTTTAATGAACTCTATGGGCCAAAAATCATCAGACAATTTCAGGCTTCCATTCTTTGTGTAATCACAATGTCCCTTTGTATAATATAAGGGACAGAGTGTAAGATATTGGAAAGTATAGAGAAAATATAGCTTCCATTTGTAGATTTACAGTGTGCTTGAATTCAGCTATGGATTGCTTGTAAGATGGGCACCATACTTCATCCCTGATACCCCACCTTTCCCACGACCCTTTCTCTTCGCCCTGGTCTACCTTGTCCTTATTAAAAAATCAGGCTGCACATTCTCTTCTTCAGCAGGCAATACCCTTTCTATGTATACCAGGAGCTCCCAGAATACTTTCTACTAACTGCTAGCTTAATTCTCATTGTATTTTATGATGATCTTCTGATTACATGGTTGTTTCCCTCAGATGAGATTTATGGGAAAGGAGTGTATTTTTAAACTTGTTTCCATAATGCCTGTTTTGTGATTAAGCAATATATTTTTGTCTGACTTACATTCTTTAAAGAATGATTGTATGGGTAAAATGGAAAAATATTAGTGAAGTTTTCCCCAAAACACATCAAGTATAAAATATTTAATAATTATAAATAATAGAACCCAGCTTTAGAGATTTGAATTGAAGGAACTGTGCCATTCAAAATGTAAATAGATTCAGCACTGTGCATAGAGGAATCAAGGACATCCACTTAATTTTAATATTTCTTTTGAAACCAAACAACATTACTAGTAATCAAATACCTTTAAAAGATCTGAGTTACCTTGTTAAGAGGCAGGCACATCTCTAAGTATTGGTTTATCATGTTTTGATTTGCTTGAGAAGCAAACAATTGGCTGTTCATTTTACTTCCTCAGTGATTTGTATAAACACCACAGAAATCTCTCAGCTTAATTCTGAGCTCTCTCAGCACTATCCAATTATACATGCAAGTGTACATATCTATGTCCTGTTAACAAAAATGCAGCACCATTTTCCCTCCTATATGTAGGCACAAACTTTCTATTAGTAATCATATGCTTAAGATAAAAAGAAAAATATGAAATCATGTGGATAAAGGTTAAAAGTTGTACAGATGGAAATTATTAGTGCCAATTAATGTGAAATTTGTCCTTAGCATTTTTCATATCCCATTTGTATATTTTGCCCATTTCTAGCATATCTATAATCATCATTACAATGATATTCTAGTAGATTGGAGATCTGAGTATGGTATCTTAGAGAACAATTAGGAGATTATAATAATATTAATTGCATTAACTCCCTATTTCTTAATGAATAAAGTGTAGATTGCCTATTTAAGAAAGAAAGTATTATTTACATACTTTGAATATGTATCTTATTTCCCTAATGTATTATCTCTGTAAGATTCTGCTCTCAAATCCCAGTATCCATCAAATGTTTGTCCCTTCTTTAAGATACAGTTTCCTGATACTTCTTCACTTCTGGCTTATAATTTTCTATTGTATGGTTATTTTTTTGTGAGAATTGCTATTCATTCATTTATTTATGAGACTCATATTTATTACTGCACATTAAGTAATGTGCAGTACTTGGTGACAGGGATTCCATGGGCAAATGGAAATAATATATTCTCCCTGACTATTGAAGGGTTCTAAGGAAGCAATGAGTAGTCAGTCGAAGCTAGATTTTCATCCATTTCTGGAATTATACCAGACATGCAGAGCATGTCTTTATCATTCTTGATAAAAGAATATTCTTTATCACCTCACTGTCTCCACACTACCTTCTTAAAGAACCTACATTTATCTTCTCAGAAAGCCTGTACTCTGAGCAACGGCTAAATAGGCAGTGCACTAGGTGACCCACAATGTAACCGCTGGACCACAGGTATACTCATGATCCGAGTAAGGGCAATACATTTCCTTTACTAGGATCTTTAAATTTGAACTCCGAATTGATTTAGTCTTTGTTGGCACTTGAAGTACAAGATGATAAAAAGCAGGAAACTTACATAGCCAGTCTTTGGTATGCTAATGAAGAATCGGAGAAATAGCCACCCTGAAAGACAGAGCCTAACACACACAGACTTGCAGAGAGAAGTAGGGAGTTGGAGAAAATAATCTTGATTCTCAACTGATTCTACTCTTTGGCAGGCTTGGCTATGTCTCCAGTATTCTGATACTTTTTATATTTTGCTTAAGTTCTATGAGTTTGTGTGCCTTACTACCAAATGGTAACGTGACATTTATCAGATAGTAGGAAATAATAGACCTTGGGAAAAAGTTGGGGAACATTAAAGACAGTCAAAATTTCTTCTTTTGGAGCAGAGGGATGGTCTCACTTATAGGTGGTAAAACACTTACTAAACCGACTCTTATATTTTTTTTGGCACATACTAACACTAAGACTTAAAGGAAAAGTTTTTTTTTTTTTTATTTCGGCATATTATGGGGGTACAGATTTTAAGGTTTCAATAAATGCCCATTTCCCCCCCTCCCCCCAAAAGTCTGAGTCTCCATCATGACCATCCCCCAGATGGTGCACATCTCACTCACTATGTATGTATATACCCACCCCCCACCCCCTCCCACCTGCCAATACCCTATTACTGGAGTACCTATGTGTCCACTTAGGTGCTACTCAGTTAATACCAGTTTGCTGGAGAATATATCTGGTGCTTGTTTTTCCATTCTTGGGATACTTCACTTAGTAGTATGGGTTCCAGCTCTAACCAGGAAAATATAAGATGTGCTATATCACCATTATTTCTTAGAGCTGAATAGTACTCCATGGTATACATATACCACATTTTATTAAGGTTTTAAAGGAAAGGTTTGCCAGCCCAAAGAAGAAGGGTATAACATTGCAAATATGAAAATGTCCTGTGAAAATCTCTGCCTATGACAGAAATTTCAGAAATTCTGAAATTTCTGAAATCCACATCAAGAAATCAGGTAAAGGATGTGTTGAATTGCAGCTGCTGAATTCTCTGCCCTGTTATACCTCTGTGGCAAACTACCCAGTTCAGCAAAAAATAAGATTCTAACTTTTGCAAAAAGTTAGAGACATGAGGAAGAAGCTGGAGGTGATAAAGGACTCCAATTTTACCAGGTTACTTCACCCCATGTTCTTCATATGGGTATTTCATGTGGAATAAAGTGGATAACATTTCCCAGAGTAATGTATCTTCAGTGATTAGAATTCAGTATGAGCCTTGCGGGATCTGGCATTCCCCGCATATCATGAAAACAAATTCTAGAAAGGTTCATTGTTTTTCTGCCTCTGTTCATTATATCATTCACTCTTTTATTCATTAATCTCTTCATTCATCAATCTTCTTTTGAGTATTTAATGTGTTCTTGCCATTCTTGTGGGCATAGATGATGCAATAATGAATAAAACAGTTTTTCTTCACAGAGTTTTCTAATGGGAGAGAGATTTCAGACAGTGATATAATCTTTGAAATAAAATAATAGAAAAGGGATTATGAAGGTAGAGGAGATAATACATTATCTAGGGTGGTCAGGGAAGTTTTCTCTTGCAATGGGATAACTGGGGTGAGATTTTAATAATGAGAAAGGGCCAATTATGAAAAAATTTTGGATAAAAGCATTATAAGAAGAAGAAACAAGTGTGAAGATGCTGGGATAGGAACTGCTTAGTGTGTTTAAGGGGCAACAAGAAAGTTCAGAACAGCGAGGGTACAGCAAAAGGTGGTGAATATTTTAAAAGATTAGATCAGGGATATTAATAAAGTTAGATCATATGCAGACTTATAGGCCATAGTAAGGCATTTAGATTTCACTATAATTGTGATTGCAAATGTATTAAAGAGTTGTAAGCAGAGAAGTAATGTGAATTCATTCAGGCTTTAAGAAAGACACTCGACATTCTCTGAGGAAGATGAAATGAAGTGAAGCAAGGGAAGAAGTAGATTTTGCAATGTTCTAGGAGATAAGAGTGGCTTGGGCTACAGTGGAAATGCTGAAAAGTGATCAGGAGAACAAACTGGATGTGCAAGAGAAGAAGAGGGAAGCGACTAAAAGGAAGATAACATTTAGTTTGTAGTGTATCTGGGTAGACACTGGTGTCATAAATTGATATTAGGAAGTACAAGTTGAGTATCCCTTATCTGAAATTCTTGAGACTGGAGTGTTTTGGATTTTGAATGTTTGGGGTTTTGGAATATTTGCATTTACTTACAGGTTGAGCATCCCTAATTCAAAACCCTAAAGCTGAAATGTTCCAATGAGCATTTCCTTTGAGCATCATGTTAGTGCTCAAACTTTTGGATTTCAGAGTACAATTGACCCTTGAACAAAAGCATCTGAATTATGCGAACCCACTTATATCTGGATTTGTTTTCAATCAAACAGATATTGATAAAACAGTATTGGTGGGATGTGAAACCCATGTTACCAGAGGGACAACTTTTGTATATCCAAGTTCTACAGGGCTAACTGTGGGACTTGAGTATTCCTGGACTTCAGTATACCGAGGGTCCTAGAACTAATCCCCCACATATACTGAGGGGACAACTCTATGATGAACAGGGGCCACCAGTGATTGAATTCAAGTCACCATATTTATTTATATTTATCCCCTGGGTTCAGTAGGAGGCATAGTAGAACTACTGGTTGGAAGATTATGGCAAACTTCCACTATGTGAACAGAAGTGTGGAAGAACCTTCTCTGCAGAAAGAACGAAGAAACATATAGAAAAACAAAGAGACAAGAGACCAAGAAACCCAGATAGATTGAGAGAATAACTTTGGTTCCAGTTATTGATTCTAATCCCTTTTCAAGTCTACTGCTTTTCTTGGTTTTGGGTTCTAAGATATAGCCCTTATCCTGCTACTAAATAAATTCCTCCTTTTTGATTATCTTAGTTTAGTGATTTCTGTGATTTGTAGCCCGGCCTCTCTCATAGATAAATATAATGAGGTCTTGAATTTAGCATGGATTAAATTAATGTTGTAAAGGCTAATTGTAAAGAACTAGCCTAGTTCTTTACAGGCTAGTTGTAAAGAACTACTCACAAGGAGTGACTCAGGAGAGAGACCTAATAGGTGGTCATGGAACAGAATATACTCATAACTATATTTTCATCAAATTTTAAAGTATATTTATTCATTCACCCAATTTATACATAACTTTTTTTGAAAAAGAATAAAAAAGACAAAATAAGAAAATAAAAATAATTCATAACTCCAAGAAACAGTATTACACTACTATTTTCTCTTTGGTATATTATTTATTAAATGCAAATGTGCCTCTGGTCATCAAATAGCTTCTTTTTCACAAATATCAGAGAAGATATTCTTTCAATTATTGTAGAAATATATCCCTGTAAAGGAATTCTCTCTTTCTCTTTGCCTCTTTTACTTCACACTACTTCTTTCTTTATTTCATTTTCAAAGAGAAGTGTTATTCAACCTTTGTTCCCTGAACTTTTTTCATTGCATCTCTTCAAAATACCATGGAGATGCTGGCATACTCTTGAACTCTCAGTGAGAAATTGCACTCGGGCTCTTGCAATTGTTATCCTGCATGGAGATAGGGATGATGCTGTCCAGGAGATTTCTACACTAATCACATTTTTAATTTCTTCAGCATTGAGCAATGTTTCCTTGGGATCTCCTCTAATGCCTCAGCTTAGAGATAGCCTCTGGAACTTTAGGCCAGCTCAACAGAGCTGTCACTGTAATAGCAACAACCTAAACAGAATTTGGGAATAGAAGAAAGCAAGCTTTGCAGCATTTACCCAGGGTTGCTGCAAAGGCTCTTCTTCTGGATGAAATAATTAGTTTGGGGCATTACCTGTTGACAAAACAGCATCCTAAGAAGCTGGAGTTAAATGCCAGAGACTTCCAAAAACAGAAGGAAGACAAGCCTCAGTTGCAAGGTCGTTATTTTTGGCAGCTTCTGTAGTTATGTGATGGGAAAATAAATTTTCCCCAGACGTAGCACTGTGATGAGCATGGACTGTGAGATCTTTTGAGAATAAGTCAATTTTCTGCTATTACAATGGGCTAAAATAATGCTACCTATTCACCAGCCCAGAGAAAAATTTGATTTTGTTTTTGTTAGACTGAAACATCTCTTGATACTCACTGTGAGTTCATAGGGGAGCAGTAACACAACATGTATCTGCTTCTTCAATTTAGAAAATCTTGATGTATATGTAATGGGGTGGCTGGTATAGGTTTTTACAGAAGCCACATACATACATAAAAAGCCAAGTATGTTTTTCTCATCTACCTTTTCAACAGCTATCTCTCTTACTCTCTCAAACTTGTCTGTATACATGTCAAAACAGCACAAGTTATTCCAAATCATCCACATACGTTTTCCATTTGGTAAAGATCCATCTACCTGAAAGTGATAGTTTATGATTGTGTTTATGGGACTCCTCTTACCCTGAATGCATTTCTTATGTCTTCAACAAATAAAACACTAGCTGAAATTTATTGAGAATCTATGTATTTATTATATTGTCTACTAGAATGTTTCATGAGGTCAGGGACCATCTCTGCTTTTTCACCCTGAATCACCAATACTTGTTGTCACAAGTGTTGACAAACACTTTGGCCCAAAGAAGGTGCTCCAAAAGTATGTATTAAGTCAACAAACTATTTGCACTCATGCCTTAAAACACTCTTGCATAAATAGGTATTACTGCCCTCATTTTATAAAAGGGGAAACCAAGGCTCAGAAAAATTAAGTATCTACCCAAAAGTCAGACAATGATTGAGTCAGGAAAGAACTGGGCTTCAAAAGCCAGGTTCGTTCACCTCCATCATCCTTTCACCCCATGCTACTGTGCTTCTTCAAATATAGCTTTGATGAGGAAGTCAACTATTTTTCTGACAGGTTTTCATTGCTAATTGCATGCTTCATACTTTTTAAGAATGCTGAGCACAAGCTGTCTTGCCATTCAAAAATTAGGGAAAGTGAGATCCCTGCTGATTTTTCTCACTTTATTAACTCAGACACACAAAAGTAGTTTTATGTTAACATGTTGACTTGGTTATTTTGGTTCAAGTTTGCTTTGGAAACTGAGTCAACTACTCCCTTTTCCCTGGGCTTTTCCAACAAGCTTGTCCTGTTGCTCTATCCACCACATCCTGCTCTAAAGACCCCCTTTCTAGGTAGCTATGAGGGTAGGAGATCTCTGTAAGTTTCCAAGTTAGTAACAGGGTTTGACCTGCAGTCTCTAATGGAAGATACCTTGAAAAACTCTCACCTTTTAATTATCAAAATGTGGTTTGATTAAGATTCCTTGTTCATTATAATTTCACAAAATCCTTTCTATGAAAAAATAATAAAATACAGTAAGACACCTAGATATCAGAGACCTCCCCACCATCCAGCTATTACATTTCATTTTTCTCTGTTGAATTCTTACACTGCTTGCATTTTAAATTCTGTTTCCCTTCAGGCCATTCACATCTTTTCAATATCACTTATGTGTATCCTACTTTCTCAGGCCCACCACATTTCCATGTTAGTTTTTGATTTGTTTAGTTTTGCTGCCCTCCCTTACCTCCCCTCTCTTGGATTCTTCTTTAAAAGGCATACGTTATTTTTTTCTTCTATATCTATTTAATTTGCTACTTGGAGAATATCTTTGGCAGGAATAAAAAGCTGCTAGCTGTTACTCTATTAACACTGAAAAATAACACCACCAATTGCACCAGCAATACACCAACATACACACACACTTACATACACACACACTTACATACATTTCATGTGCAAAAGAGATTTGAATGGTGCTGGGAAAACTGGATAGCCACCTGTAGAAGGCTAAAACAGGACCCACACCTTTCACCTCTCACAAAAACCAACTCACGCTGGATAACAGACTTAAACCTAAGATATGAAACTATTAGAACTCTAGAGGAAAAAGTTGGAAACACTCTCCTAGACATCGGCCTGGGCAAAGAGTTTATGAAGAAGTCCCCAAAGGCAATCACAGCAGCAACAAAAATAAATAAATGGGACATGATCAAACTACAAAGCTTCTGCACAGCCAAAGAAATAGTCATGAAAGTAAACAGACAACCTACAGAATGGGAGAAAATTTTTGCATCCTATGCATCCGATAAGGGACTGATAACTAGAATATACTTAGAACTCACGAAAACTAGGAAGAAAAAATCAAATAACCCCATTAAAAAGTGGGCAAAAGACTTGAACAGAAATTTTTCTAAAGAAGACAGAAGAATGGCCAACAAACATATGAAGAAATGCTCAACATCTCTAATCATCAGGGAAATGCAAATCAAAACCACAATGAGATATCACTTAACCCCAGTGAGAATGGCCTTTATCAAAAAATCTCCAAACAATAAATGCTGGCGTGGTTGTGGAGAGAGAGGAACACTCCTACACTGCTGGTGGGACTGCAAACTAGTTCAACCTCTGTGGAAAGCAATATGGAGATACCTTAAAGCGATACAAGTGAATCTACCATTTGATCCAGCAATCCCATTGCTGGGCATCTACCCAAATGATCCAGTGACACTCTACAAAAAAGACACCTGCACTCGAATGTTTATAGCAGCACAATTCATAATTGCAAGGCTGTGGAAACAGCCCAAGTGCCCATCAATCCAAGAATGGATTAATAAAATGTGGTATATGTATACCATGGAGTACTATTCAGCTCTAAGAAACAATGGTGATATAGCACATCTTATATTTTCCTGGTTAGAGCTGGAACCCATACTACTAAGTGAAGTATCCCAAGAATGGAAAAACAAGCACCAGATATATTCTCCAGCAAACTGGTATTAACTGAGTAGCACCTAAGTGGACACATAGGTACTCCAGTAATAGGGTATTGGGCAGGTGGGTGGGGGGAGGGGGGAGGGGGGTGGGTATATACATACATAATGAGTGAGATGTGCACCATCTGGGGGATGGTCATGATGGAGACTCAGACTTTTGGGGGGAGGGGGGGAAATGGGCATTTATTGAAACCTTAAAATCTGTACCCCCATAATATGCCAAAATAAAAAAAAATTTAAAAAAAAAAAGAGATTTGCAGACATTTAGTATGGCTTATTTCTTAGATAACTTTTTTTCTTATTACATTTCCATTTTTGGCTACTATTACCAAAAATGATTTTTAAAATTCATTATGTCATTTATTCTCCTCCTCCTTCTTGTAATGCTTTCATCCATCTTTCTCATTGTTCCTTATTCTTTCTCCCATGGCACTTTGGACCACCCAAAATGGATAGATCATGTTAAAAGCATTCAGATTCTGCTGCATTTTATTTCCCCAGGAGCCAGAAAAAGAACTGCTTGTTGTTCTAGTATTTTCATTAAGGTGAACACACCAAACTGAGAGAAAAAATAGTAATGCTTATAGTCTAGTTTCTATATGCCTGTTGACATTCTGATTTTATCCTATTTCTCCAGATATCACTTTTTTTGGCAAAGAGAATATGAGGGTGCTGAGATTCTAAGCGCTGGGAAAATTAAACAACTTATTTGCTCATTGGATGGGTGGCACGAATATCAGTGCTTTTCACATTTGGCACCATGAATATTTTTGAATACCAATCCAAATACATTCAGCTGTTGTGAATTAGCTATGCTTGGTCAGGAATATTGCCAGCTGCAGGTTGGAGCAAAAACCTTGAACTTCAAAGTGCATCATATTATTCAAATGGAAAACCCACTCAACAGAGATTGACTTAGTCATTAGCAGGGATCCAAGGCCCTATTGAGAAGATATTTAGGACATTTGGGGCTTCCCAGGTGATTTCTTCCACTTGCCTTATGTCCCAGACAGTACACAGGAATAATTCCATCATTAATTCAGGTAAACCTTATCCTCTGTACCTCTCATTTGGTGCTTATCATATATGCTTTATAGTCTGTATATACCTACACATTATGGGACATAAATGTCCTGTCTTTGAAATAAAACAATGCAATTCTTTAATTATCTCTAGCTAATGTCTTACACATACTACATCCTCAATCATAATTTTAATGATGATGACTGCTCAATTTCCTCTTATTTTTCATTTGAGCTTCAGCTGTGTTTTCTTATTTTACCCTGGCTTATCAACATTTTCCTAATGTTTCATCACTTTTTTCTTTGTTTATATCTTTGGAAAGTGTGAGTTTTCTGTCTGATTTTAAGAGCTCGAGGAAAATAGGTTACAATCTGAAGATGCTGCTAATCGCGGTGTGCAAGGCAGTCCGAGCAGTGATTTGGGAATTAAGGGTGAAGAGCATGAAGTTGAGGGTTGAAGCATTGTGGGAAATGAAAGTTAGATAGCTAAGTGGAGACAACTGATAGAGGCAGGGAACTAGAATTTATTCTTGCCTCTTCATAACTTTATTCCCATAGATTTCAATGACCTGTCAATTTTATTTCTAACTATCTCTTGAATCTGTCCAACTATCTTCATTTCCGCTAGCCCTCTTCCTGTCAAAACCCCCACATTATCTTCGTGAAATTCTATAATGCCATTCTAATTGCACCACATTCATTTATTCATTTGTTTATTATATCATTCAATAATTATTGAGCATCTGCCTAGGAATGCAGTAATAAGTAAGAAAGACATTTTCCTGCCTTAATGAGGTATCTAGTTTAGTGGGAGGAACAGCTTTTTAAAAGCTGAGCAAAATGTAATGAATACTGTGACAGAAGACATCAGGGTTGGCCTCTTCCTGAAATGAGCTCTCTATATCACATCCAGGGTTATTTCCTACAAATGCAAATGTTGCTGTGGTTCAGCATTGCCCTTCAGATGAATGTGGAACTCCTTAACATTGCCTCAGGGCTCTCCATGCTCTGGCTTCTTTGCTTACTTCTCTGGCCTCTTCTCATCTCTCCATACTTTTAGATTCTCTGTCTTATTATACAATTTCTCACCTCAAGGACTCTTCAAGTGTTCGTCTCTCTTCTTTCTTCCTGCAAGTCTCCCTTCACCACTCTGCACTGCTGCCTTTCTTAGGGCTCAGTTTAGATTCTCTTTCTCCTGGAAAACTTTCCCTGAACCACTGTTTGAATTTGGAGACCCTGTACTCTTCTGCCATGGCAACTCGTATTTCTATCATAGCACTTATATTCCACTGTAGAGGCTTGTTTGATGTTCTTTCTCTCCTATTACACTATAAGTTCTATGTTTGTCCAATTTATTTGCATCCTGACAAAGAGTCTCTGCTTGGCCAAACTTCAGTCAGACACCTGAAGCTTTTCCTAGGCCCATCTGTGTACTTCCTTATAAAATCTAGTTTTAGCAAAGAACCCTGCTAAGTCAATCGAGTCAGAATCCTCTATCCTTCAAATCTGATCAGGTTCCTCATCCTCTGTTATGCCCAAGAGGATGTCTGATTACACTGGCCTGTGTTCAGCACGAATACTGGTAGGTTGGTTTAGCCAGAATCTCCCTTATTGCTGATGTTTCCTCTAGTAATTTTGCACCCTGCACCTTGGCTATAAATTCCTACTTGCCCATGCTGTATTTGGAGTAGAGCACAATCTGTCTTCCCAAATCCTGTTGCTATGATTCCTATACCTAGCATGGTGGTCCTAAATAAAGTTTACCTTACCATGACTTTTATCATTGAATAATTTATTCTTTTATCAATTGCTAGGGACTAGCATAGTGCCTAGGCCAAGTGCAAAATAAATAAACAAATCCAGATAAATCCATCTCATTTAGCATCTTTGCTGTTTGCCTATTTTTCCTCCTAAGTGTTTCTCAAATTAATTTATTTTTTTCACCTTCTTTTACCTCTTTAACGTAGGCTTCAATCATCATAACAGTCTCCAAACAACTCATTTTACCTTTAATCTGATGTGAATTCAGCCAGAGTGATCTCACCAAGAGGCAAATATGACAATACTATTCCATTGCTTTAAGAAAGCATTTAGGGCTTCCTATTGCTGAGAGCATAAGTTCCCAGATTGCTGAATGGCATAATAGGTCCATTAATTTTCCCTTCTAGTTCTCTGATCTTGTTATTTTATGCTGTTTCACATCTCTTTGTTTTGACACATTTTGTTGGCTTTAACTAAAGCATCTTCCTAACATTCTCTACTCAACTGTTTGGAAAATTTCTACTCATCTTAAAGAACTTTCTCAATTATACCCTCTCTTCCTGTCCTGAGACCCTCCTCCACTGCTAAGGAAAGTTGTTTTTCCCTCCTTTGTGCTACCAGTGTACACCACACATATCTCTATTAAAGTGCTTTGTACATGCTAGTTCCAATATTTATATAGCATTTTTTGTCCTATTGGACTATTCTTTTATTCTTGGCACCTATCATTTTTATTGAAGAAAAATTGAAATACAGAGTAAATTACTGTAACTGCTGTGATATAGTTAAAATGTATTATATCTGAATTATCTACCACACTTTTGGCAAAAGACAATTCTTCCAGTTAAAGTTACTGGAACAGAATGATCCTAGAGGATCAGATATCATCAGTCCATCATTTATAACTAAATGATGTTCTTAATGCAATTTCCCACTTCCCACCTTTGTAATAGAGATATGCTAGAAGGCTCAACAACTCTAGTAAGCTCCTTCTTTGTTTACTTGTACAAATAAAGTCCTGGAAGTGCAGGGGCCTATGGGCACCTTTTATAGCTTCTCCTTCTTTAGAGCTTGTAATAATGATAATGATAGTTATAATAGGAGCTCACTTAGATACTTTGGTAACCTCATGGAAATTATACATAATTCATGATACTAAGGAACAAACAAAATAAGAAAACACAAACAAGAAAGTATGTGGAAAGCACATACCTCATCTGAAATCAGAGTTAAGATGGATAGCTTTAATTCTCTTAATTATAAGATGACTATATATCATCAGCTGATATTTACTCACATCCCTACCATGAGGAAGGCCCAAACAAAAGATGTTTTATTATTCTTATCCTCAGTAATATTTACATAGGATAGTTTATCACATTTAAATGGGAATTTTATCCTCTGATTTACTAATTTCCATGCATCCTATAATTGCCAAAGAACTAGAGGAATATTCATAGCAAGTGAGGCACTAAAAAACCTACAAACAGGCAGGAAATATATAGCCCATGGTAGATTGCTAGTGTAATCTCTGAGAAACTTTAATGGACATAACTTTCTTTTCATGCCTTGAAAAAAGAGCAGTCTAAGTAATTTACGAAGCAATAGCCAGAAATTAACTATGCAAAAGCTTCCATTATAATAGGCTCTACTGTAAGAAAATGGACCATAGCATAAAATATGTTTCTCAAATTGAAGTCAAGGTCAAAATATATTTTTGAGATAAATATGGCTTACAAAGAGCTTATAATGTTAGGTTTCATTGCAAAGAAACATACTTTGTAGAAAAAGGGTACTGGCAGGGTTAGGGTTAGAAAATTCTGTGGAACATGCCAGTAGCCAGGCAGATTTTGAAATTGTTAACTTGAGTCATTCTCTTTCTATCACCTTTAAAAGTTCAAAAGGTGTGATTTAGTCCAAAAACTATTGAGAAATGTCAAATTGCTCCTTGGTGTAGTTCAACAATCACTGAGAATTCATCTTAGAGAGACATTTTCATTTCAAAAACACTTTTCTTACTTCTGATGAAAAGAAACACAGAAACCATGTATTTAAAAATCTCATTTCCAGATGAACATGTATAATAGGTATGCAGAGAATTTTAAAACTGGTTAGTTACAAGGTTATGACTAAAAATACATATGCTGGATCAGAGTCTCTGAATGGAACTGTTTTTTCTATTCCTTAGATAATTTTACATGAAAAGAACAAAAACAAATAATTAGTTAAGATTAAGGGATTAAAAATAATTTAGATAAAGATTGAACATCATTCATGTTGTTTGGCAAATTCTTTATAGATAGAGAAATCAGCAGTTTTATCTACCAGTTTTGGATGAAGAGAACTAAAATATTCAAAATGCTTAATGAAAAAATCTTGACATGAAGTTTGGAACTCAATCATTTTATTATATTCCCTAAAACAAAGCTTACTTTTTAAACTTTCTGTGATTATTATGCTCTAAAGTAAAACTATAATCTCTAATATATATTTAGATAATTAA
Source organism: Microcebus murinus (assembly GCF_040939455.1). Lineage (NCBI taxonomy): Eukaryota > Metazoa > Chordata > Mammalia > Primates > Cheirogaleidae > Microcebus > Microcebus murinus. The sequence continues at coordinate 47,770,703 of NC_134104.1, forward strand.
TAAATTCTTACCTCATGATTCCTCTTTTTATTCCTAATTAGGAATTAACTTTATTCCTCCTTTTATTCCTAATATTTCACTGTATTCTACATTCATAAAAACTCCTTATGCAAGGATTTCCAAATGATTTATAGGCAGTGGTCTCATTATAGTTTGTTTTTAAAAATCAGTGTGACACACTCAATTTAAGGATATATTGTGCTTCCTTCTCCTAGTGCCCTCCTCTATGAATTTGGACATCACAATGTGCTCTTTTAGCCTGTACAATTACATTTGGAGAACATCTCTATGTACAACCTCACATGCAGTTACTTAGGGGGACATAATGTTTTATAAAAAAGAGACTTTTTCCCAAGGAGCTAACAGCCTTTAAAGAAAATAAGCCATGAATTAAAAAACAAATAAAACAATAACAAAAACAAACCTATAGCCCCAGATAGTATGTGTTAAATGTATGAGGGGAAAGAGAGTAATATTGGGGGATCAGAAGATGTTATGGAATAGATGGCTTTGGGTTTGAGCTTGGAAGGATGACTAGGTGGGGAACACAGGGCAGCATTACAGCATAAGGTGTCTTATGTCTAAAGTAATGAAGATTAGAAAGTATATGGTATGGCTAGTAGTTCCTATTTGGAGAAAAGAACGTGAGATGAGGCAACATTTTTTTTACCTCAGGCTTAACATACAGGAGGAGTTGTTTGGGTACTTTCCTTTCTAAAATGGTAGCCTAACTAATGCTCCATTCTCATGTTGTTCAATATATCCCAAGCTTTTCTTCTCTCTAAATAGTTAGAAAACACGGTAATTAAAGAGGATCGACAGTCCTATCAGGGCAGAACCAAGCCTCTCACAAAACTGGAATTTTCTAATAAAAGAAGTAAGTAGCTCCAAGTCACTGTAGAGCAGCACTACTGAAAGTGTTTTCTGGTCCATTTCAAATTGCTGGGAACCAGTCCACAATAGATAAGTATAGAATTTTCTAGTAAAGATTTAAATGCTTTTATGGCAATGTAACATTGCCACAACATCTGCTATGATTTGAATGATGGTATCCTCTCCAAAATTCAGGTCAATTCCCAATGCAACAGTAGTAAGAAGTGTAGCCTTTGGGAAGGGATTAAGTAATGGGGCCTCTGCTCTCATGAATTGGGTTACCCCTCATATAAAAAGGCTTGAGGTTGATGAGAGTGCTTTCTTGATGTGCTGTCCTTTCTGCCAGGTGAGGACACAGTGTTTGTCACCTCTGGAGGATGCAGCAACAAGGCACCATCTTGGAAGTAAAGACTGAGCCCTTACCAGATATCAATCCTACTAGCACTTTGCTCTTGGACTTCCCAGCCTCCACAATCATGAGAAATAAGTTTCTATTGTGTATAAATAACCCAGTCTTGGGTATTTTATTATAGCAGCACGAATGAACTAAGACAACATTCAAGCTCATGACTGATGGATTCATATTGTTAAACAGAGCATAGTACAGTTTCATGTGTTGATTGCTTGTACTATGTCATGTGTGACACAGGATGTACTTTTATCATGCTTAGAGGATTGCACAGAAGTCTGTGATGGGTTAGAAATGTTTTAAAAAAGTTTTGTTACCACAAGGAACTAGAGAAACACATCATTTATTCTCTTTAGCAAATGTTTATCTCATTTCTACTTCATGCTATATTCTGGTTGTAAAGTGGTGTGTTTTATTCACATGAGTTGCTGAAAGAATAATTTTCAGCTTTTCTCTTAAATTCAGCTACTTTTCTCCTGACTATGGAAACTAAGAATCAGGTGCTGTTGTCCTGATAAATAATTCAACAATATGCTAACAAAAATGCTAAAAGTTATTGAGCCTTTACCACATGCCATGCATTGTTCTAAGCACTTTGAAAATATCCACTTATTGTATGTCAAGGTCCAAGCAGAAAAATAATGACCACACTAAGCACTTGAGTTGCAGCAATTTAATATAGGGAATTGGTTACACAGGTATTGGAGAGCTGAGAAAGCAAAAAGGAAACACTCAGCTATAATAACTACATGAAGCAACTTCATGTGCTTTAACCCCCACATTTGGGAGACTCAGAGGTTGTGGTTACTGGAACCCCATATTTCACAGGATGGTATTTCTCAGACTTTTGATGAGAGTTGTCTTGGTTGCATTTGACATCTTATGAATTCGAGAAACAACCCCATAGAACTGAGACTTCGTTCTCTGAGATAATGGCATAGACAGGCTGCTGCTAATATCTCCAAGGGGACAGGTGTGTTGAAATAAGTTTGAGCAAAATGTAGTGAATAATACTGACAAAAATAGCAAGAAAGAGGAGGAAGTCCTTTCTCTCTTCTCCTACATTCTAGTATCTCTCTTATGCCTCTTAGTGACAGACCCTAACAAGATGATCACTGCCAAAAAAAGTATGCGGTATCATTGTAGAGTCCTTCCCCAGCATTGTAAGTCAGAGGATAGAAGAGTGAATTTGGTCTGAGAAACAATAAAAAAATAACAAGCACAACTATGCCCTCAACATTTTACTGCCTCTCTGTTAAATTGAATAGTAAGTTTATTAGAGATTGGCTGGTAAAAACCAGGTAGTTACATAGAATTATCACTGTCTTTTTATTTTCCTGATTACTGTTATTGTTTTTTATAAGTTAAGATATTTTAAATTTAATTATTAAAGAGCCTTTAAATGATCTTGCCATTATTCTATTTATAAGAAAGAGAAGGAAATAGGAAGAATGCATCATATTTCTGGTGTCACATATATTTAGTATGTTTTAATATATTTAATTAATTCTACATATGTGTGTGGCTGGAGTGGTATTGTGTGATGGAGCATGGTGTAAACAGGGTTTAGCCTTTTATTTATTTAACATATATTTATTGTTCCATTTATTCATTTCATACATTGTAGATGATGTTGAAATAGCAATTAAGCAAGACAGTTCCATCTTTAACAGAGCTTATATTTTGTTTGTTAAATAAAGTAGATTGGTGAGTTACTGAAAGCCAGTACAATGAATTTCAATGTATTAGTGGTTTTATTATCTTTAAATGAGTAATTGAACAAAACACAAAGTTTTCTTGAAGATGCAGATTTCATTCTTTCTGACTTTGCAACACAATCAAGAGCAGGGAAGTAGTGCAATGCTCAGACTAGAAATAACTATTTCTTTAGGACTTCAGAAGGCCGGAATGAACACACAGAGGTAAAGAAGGAGCCACAGATGCCTCATGGAAAAAGGCTTTAAAAGTATTAATGGCTAGAAAAATTCAACTGGAAATACATTGGAAATAAAGTTAAAGGCTATTTAGTAACTTTTTGCTGTGAAAACAACTCTTAGCAACGTAAGTTCAAGATAAGAGAGCAAATAGTTTGGAAATCTATAGATGTTCTATTATAAATTTTAAAGATTTTTCAACTGAAACCTAGAAACATTGGGGTAAGGCTTTAATTTATGGCAACCAAAAATTTAAGCACCGAGACAAAAAATGAGTTAGGCTGGATTAATTCTTCGTTCTTGCTTATAGAATATTTTTGCTATACTTGTAGTTATGAGGGAGAAGTCTGAGAAGACTACATATTTGAAACATTGGTATTTGTGGAATGTTTTTATGGGGACATGAGATAATTTCTGGCCTGATAAATAGATTATAAAATCCAGTATGTATCTCTATCCTTTTTATACTATGTATAATATGTCAACTAGCTAGGCTCTTAACTTCAAAAAATGTTGTGGGTATACTGAGACAGAAGCTTGGACCAGAGACAAAACCATATGAAATTATACATTATCAAAAGCTGTTATCTAGGCTGAGCTGAATAATTTGAAGACGTCTCCTCCAACCCTGCCATCCCCAGATAAGAAAGAAAAAAGAAGGAGTTAAGTCAAGAAATCTGCAGAGCAGAGGCATTGGAGAAGATTAGAGATGCTGCCAGATTGTACATGGGTTTGAGAAGACACAAGGATTTGTAAAGTCTACTACTAGAGGAAGACACCATTCTGGCTTTCAGAGAAATGCTCCCATCTGCAAAATCCTCTTTGTATTGTCCATTTGTTTCTTTGAGACATTTCTTGACTTTTTCCCATTTTCCAGGTCACCTTCCTTCTGCTTCAGCTCTTCAACTTTCAGCAGTGAGTGCTGATTTCCTAGATGTTGACCTTTAACTCCATTTCCTGGCTTCTGATTTCGTATCTTTCTCTTGATAAGGTGCCTCAAGGATTAATCCTTTGCTGAGAAGTTCTTTGGCTCAGCTCTGGGCTCCCACGCATATGCACTACCGTTACAGACAGTCCTAATAGGGGACTTGGACACTTAATGAGATAGTTAGCAAGGTCTCCTGGCGTGAACTCACCCATATGTAAAAAATGCCTGGTATTGCTAGGCAGTAGAGTAAGGTTTGTCTATAACTGATATGTATCCTTTTAAGCTTTCAAACTTTCTTTTACATTTTAAACTAGTTTTGATTTTAAAAAATTCCAAAGTGTTTTATAAACTTTCTTGCTTTTAGAAGCAGAGTATGATGAGCAACATTTAAGCATTTCTTGATGACTCAGTTTAATTTTCAAAATTAACTACTTCATCACAATATAAAACAGAGTATAGGCTCTACACTAAATGGTCCCAGACAGCTATATAGCTTGCATCCTTATGTCATAATTATTTTCTGTTTCCTTTCCAGTTTTTAAGCTATCAAATCAGCTGTTCTCCAGGATCTCCCTGAGTTCTCTTATAATATGTTGTCTGGAATTAGAAAACCAAATAACCAAACTGATTAAAATGATGTCTCTAATAAATTAGGCGATCTTTGAGTGACAGTTGACCAACTTTTCTGTTAGGAAAACTCAAAGTATTGAGTTCCTAAATATGGGCATTTATTGAGGCTGTTTAGAAGCTTTTTAGGTTTGTCTTTTAGTTCTCAGGTGAATTCTGGACACTCTACACCCCCAAACTCTCAGAGAGTGGTGTAACTTACTAATAATGGTTTTAGGTTACAAATCAATAAGGAACCAACAAAGAGTAACGAGGCCAACTAGACATGAGTTTGACTCTTCTTTCTGTCACTTGCTAGCCTGAGCAAGTCACACACACTTCTGCACCTCATTTTAGTCATCTGTAGAGCAGTCATAAATGGTGATCAGTATAGAGGGTCTTGTGAGGTATAAATCAAATAAATATTCTGTGGAATTCTTAGTGCATACTAGCAGCTTAAAATTTGTTAGTTACTTGAATGACTATAGAGAAACCAGTTGCTCTTACTTGAGGCCAAGACCCAGCTCCATTACATATCTTAAAGAAAAATACTTTATGTAACATGGGATGGAGTAGGTCAGTTCACAGAGTTTATCTTTGTAAAACCAAACTGTATTGTGTTCTATATGCAAAGCCATATGTGAAAGTCACTTTTTTTCAGTTTTAATCATCTTTAATGCTAGAATTCTTGTAATGCAAATCTCAGCCCACTCTTAGTGCTCAGCCACTTAGTGCTGACTAGATGGCCAGGAGCCCAGACACCATGCTCCAAATTTCTGTATCTCCGCTGCCCACCCTCCCCATGATTGCCTTTCTCAAAAGAAAATTTCAGTGAGGAAGAGCCTATCAAAGCCCAGTGAGAAAAATTTAATTAAATCCAGGAGGCCAGGACAGGTAGGCCAGAATTAGGGATGTAAGTCTGAGTGGCACTGGTTTAAATGGCAGTATTAGCTCTTAAGTTTTTCATGGAGCAGTTACTTTGGTTTCTAATAGCTACCGCTAAAGTAGCCAAAGCCTCTGACTCCAGTTCCTAGACAATACACCTTTTGTGTCATTCCCTTAGAATTTGAGGATCATGAACAACAGTGTGTGATTCTTGCCTGAAAGCAAGGAGAGAGGAGAGCCATGTGAATGGCACATATTCTCGAGTTGGTAGGACAAGGCCACCTGAGTTTCTTTATAAGTCAATAGACACTGCAGAAGAGAATTGGGCTACATCATTTATAAAAAGACTCTGCCTTCAAGGGTTTCTTGCTGGCATAAAAGGACACCAGAATAAATCCCTGGGCAGGAGTTGAGGGAGAACACCAAATTCCAGGATAGAGGTTTTCAGCATGAATGCAAAGGACTGGGGGTGGGGAGTGTTTCTTAAGAACCCACAAAAGTTCTCTAAGAAAGAGCAATGCATACAGGAGACCAATAAAGAAGCAATCAAGAATTATAAATAGCCAGGCAAGTGATATTCTGCCTTTTCCTTTAATCTCCCTTCTCCTTGTTGCCATTGGAGCCTAAAGCTAGAAAGCCTGGAGGTGGGGAGCAGGAATTAAAGCAAGAATACTGAAAGAACTGAAATTGTCGACGTCACTGGCCTGAGAAATCTTGGGTCAGGCCTGATATGCGAGAGGCAGAACTTTAAATTGCATGGGGACATAATTTAATTTTATTTATTTAGATTGAACTGGACTACTCTAATCTGAAAAGGATGGTATCCTAATACTGGAAAAGTTATATCATCTGCCCAAGATAGCCTCAACAGATAGGAAAGGAAGAGTCAACATAATTTAATTTGTTAAAGGTAACAGTGGAGAAAAGAAAACCTTCCTAGAGACATTCCTTAAATACAAATCATTTAAAAAAACTGAAAAAATAATTATATCTGATTAAAACCTGCTCCACATATGTTATATATTCAAAACATCCATTATTCATATGTTCACTTATTTAGTGTATTCTTAGAACTTCCAGCATTGTCCAGTAGACTTTATAGCGAACTTTAAGTACATTCTAAGATAGATGTTATAAAATATTAAATGGAATGCATTGATGTTTGCATTTTGAGCTTCATTATAAATGGAGATACCATATAGCAATGATGGAAATCAGGCTAGGGGAGAAAAATGAGAGAGGACAAATAGGGGATGGTAATTTAGTTTTTGCTCTGATCTCACTTCACTCTTCTTTGCAATGAAAAGCAGCAGGATGAACTTTCATTCTTGGAAATGTTGACTGGTGGTATGGGTTATTGCAAGCACATTCGCTGTATACACTGTGAAGCATGCCTAACCACAGTAGGAGCCAATACATATTTATGCTACAATCCTGTATTACATGTGATGACTTGGTAATGTACAACCCATTCAAGACTGTTTCCTAGAAGATTTTTATTGAGTATCGCAAAATCCACACTGTGTATACAATTTAGAGTCTATCAAAGCAGATGAGAGCATATCATGCTTACTGTCATGGGGAACAATTTCAGTCAGCATCTCCACTCCAATCTGTTATTAGTGGCCACCTATAGCACTGTGCTCAGGCTGATTCTATAATCACAGCAGAGTTCACAGGAGTACCAGGAGCAATTAGCAACATGGCCCAGAACAAGGAAAAAGGAGAGGTGGCAAGTGCGCCATATATTTGACATCTTTATGTTAAAGCCTATTTTTCCCTTCACTGAAGCAACTGATATTGAGACAAAAGCAGGCTATTGATTTATGTTGAAATGGAAAGAAAATGATGGTTTGATCACAGACAGGTAATATCAACGTTTGTAATACCCAAAGTGACATGCTACTTTTGATCTTTTCAGTTTTTTGTCTGACTATTAATCCAATGTCAGCAGCGTGTCTCCAGAAGGGGATGGGACTCATAGAATGAGAAATGAGCAACTGAGGATTTAGGCATTGCAAGCTCATGGATCTGGGGGGTATATAGACAAATGTCCAAGAAGCCACTACTAGCTCCAGCTTTCTTAGGGTGAGGGGATACATACATTGTTGGTTCTCATCACTCACTGTAGTTATGTTCTATAAAGTCACTGCGAACCTTGAATTAGTGAATACTGAACAATTGCTCCTGGGGAAATACAGGGTTAGGTTCCTATGATCCTTTGGGTGACATTTCTGTTTAAAGACATCTTATTTAATATATACTTTTGATGCATTAACATTGAACTCATAGCCAACAGCACTGTAATTCATGCCTGAACAAAGCATATCTAACACGTATTTTCTCCATAAGATATATATCACAGCTTCCTTGCACTTAGAAATGCTACACAGAATTGCAGCACTACACTTAGGGTTATTTTAAATAGCAAAATCACTAACAAAAAGCACCAAAAAAGCAAAAACAAAACAAACAAAAAAAACCAGCAACAACAAAAAAAACCATGGCACTAAGTAGACTGCAAAAATAACATTTGTTTACAATATGAGAGGTGAAACAAGAAGACAGAGAACATGCGCACCAGGTGTTCAAATTTTTCATCATTCTATGCATTTCCACAAATGACAGTGAAGGTGTCGTATCGATTTTGGAATTACAAATAAATTTTAGCAAATAGACAAATTCACAAATATGGGATCTGTGAATAATGAAGATTAATTGTGTGTGTGTATGACTTTTCAATTAGAAATAAAGGCCGTATCCTTCAATTGACCCCAAGAATTTACATTTAATTGAATAATTAGGACTAGCGCAAATAAAATACGTAAAGCAGATCTATAAAAAGACTTAACTCGATGGTTGAAAAGATAAAAAGAAATTAAAGGAGGAATCTTTGGAATACTCTGAGTAGAGATATTAAAAAAGAAGTGGGAATTTTTCTGACTTTTGACGTGTTGGCTAGACTATGTCTAAGAGAAATGTAGCAGATAGTGGACCTCAGGTGAGGGCCCAGAGTGAACAAAAGGTAAGAGGCAAGAATGATGCTCTGAGGGCCCTTGTAGTGTCCAGAACTAGCGGAGCATGGAAGCAGAGGTGGGATAGAGAAAAGGACTGAGCCAATTTGAACTATGCAGAGCAGCAGGTCTGAGGGGTTCATTCTGTAATCAGACCTTCATATTCTGATTTCAGGCTTAGGCTCTGTCAGAATAATGGCTGTGCCTTTTACGTACGTGTGTATTTAGATAAATTAAGCATGGGGCACTCTGCACAGATGGACACTTGATAAATTTGTTTCTTGGTTATCCCTTTACTCTCATCCAGCACAAGAGAAGTGAATGATTATAGCTTTTTCCTCCTTTCCCAGCAGTCTCACAGTGTGGGAGCACAGTGTTCCTTTTCTTTGCCATTCTCCTGTCCAGGATAAAAGAGAGAAAAGTGACATGAACCATAACAAATATGAGCCCAGTTACATCACTAAGCATTCCCAAGAAAGTGGAGACTAAATGAATCTACCATGTGACTTTTGGAGTTGGGGTATAGTCAGGGACAGTGTCTGTCCATAAGGACTTTATTTCTAGACACTTCCTGAGAAAGTGCCCATGATCAAACTCATGCTGTTGTTTAAAATGAGGGACTGCAGTATTTTAGTTTTATCTGCAAAATGTTTAAATATCCTTCATTAAATGTATTATTTTAAAGCATACACATATATTTTACTTGTTGCCATTTCTTCCAAAGCTGTTGCTTTATTTAAGAAAGAGGATAAGTAGATGAATGTTGCCAGGCTAAGATGATAGACTCAGGCAATCTTCTTGGGCAGGGATCTACAGCATACTTCGTAAAAGTTTGGTTAATAAATATTTTAGGCTTTGCCTATGAGTAGTTTCTTTCCAACTGCTCAACTCCTGTCTTAGTCATAGATAATATGTAAGTGAATGAGCATGGCTGTGTCCCAATAAAACTCTATTTATGAGCATTAGTGTTTGAATTTTAAGTACTGTAAATATTTGCACTTCATGAAATATTGTTCTTTTGATTTTTTTTCCCAACTGTTTAAAACTATAACAGCCATTATTGCTTTGTGGAACAACACAAAACAGATTTGGCCCATGGGTTTGTAGTTTGCAGACTCTCTACTCTTAAGAACAAGAAGGTAAATACCTTTCAGAGGCTGAGAGAAAGCACTTGTGTGGGTTAGAGGGGTAATTGTGAATTGTGAATCCAGGTAAGATAATGAGATTGTTGGTTCTGAAAGGTTTAAGTATTGCCCCAAAGGTATACTCTCTAGAGACTGGAGTCACTGGCTCTGGCTCTTTTATCAGCCTCAGAAGCTGTTCCAAAGTAGTACCAAAGTATCTACTTGCACTATTGCTTCAGGTTTCTCTGGAGATAAGGAGAAGGGAGATTAAAGGAAAAGGCACAATATTACTTGCCTGGCTATTTATAATTCTTGAATGCTTGTTTAATGGTCTGTCTCTTATGCAGTGCTCTCTTATGGAGAACTTTTGTGGGTTCTTAAGAAACACTCTCCATTCCCAGTCTCTTGCAACCATGCTGAACCCTCTATTCTGGAATTTGGAGTTCTTCCTCAACTCCTGACCAAGGATTTACTCTGGGTTCTTTTCATGTCAGCAAGAAGCCCTTGAAAGCAGAATCTTTTCATAAAGGCTCTAGCCTAGTTCTCTTCTACAGTGTCTATTTGATTTTTAGGGAAACTGAAATGTTCTTGTCCTACCAAACTCTGGAAATATGTGCTATTCTCATGGCTCTCCTCTCTCCTTGTTTTCAGGCAAGAGTCATACACTGGTGTTCACTCTCCCTAAATTCCAAGGGACATAAAACAAATTTTTCATTGCATAGAACATTTGTTCTATAATGGCAGCCAATGGATGAAGCTTGAAAAATAAGTCAGGAGGTCAATATCTCTTTCTTGTGACTGATCCTCAGTTTGTTTTTCATAGGATGGCTTGCCGCCCCTCTCACTGAGCTTGGAGTTTGGGAGGCGGTGCATCCTCCTCCTTTCTCTTATAGGAAGGGAAAAGAAATACCACGGTACCTCTTATTTCTACAGATTTCCTTCCATTATCCTTTCCTCTCTGATCAATCTCTTTTGAATTTCTTATCTTTCCTTACATGAAGCAGAGATGGACCCTAGGCTGAGGGTTGCAGAACTGATTTGTCTACCTCTTAGAAAATCCTGTGGGGCCACAGTGTTTGATGTATCATTCATTGCTCTCAACTTTGGGGCTTCATCAGGAGAAAAGAAAGCTAACATAACATACACACTGCACTTGTAAAGCAAGCCAAGACTACAACTATGCAGGTCTTTTTTTTTTTTTTTTTCACAATCCTTTTTTTTAGACTCACAGGACAAATAAAGATCATAGATGTCAGTTAATTCACCCAAGTGATGGCTAAATTTCCTATGTAACATCCCTGTGGATAACTTATACAGCCTCAAAACCTCCGGTCATGAAGACAACTCACTGTATTTGGGAACAGCTTTCTTAAAAGAATCTCCATGTGTCAAGCCAAATTCTGCTTCTCTGCCATTTCTCCTCAACATCCCTCCTTACTCTGTTCTTTGAAGCTAAACAGGACAAGCTGTTCTCTCCAGAGAATCTTTTACATGAGAATCTTTAAGTATCTGAGGGTAACAGAGATGTTTTTCTCTTTTTAGTTACTTGAAGATGCAGGATACCTCTTGACTCCAATTGTTCCATGATGACAGTGGTTCAAATCCTGTCACTACAGGGGTCTCCTTTGGACACAATTCATTTGCCAAGTGGGATTTGACCTACACCAAATAGAATGGAAGAATGATCATCCTTATTTTGGGATACTCTGCTTCTAAAATCAACCCCTTCTTCCACCTCTGAGACTCTTTTCTGGTGGAATACTATTCATTCTTTAGAATTTAGATATCTTTTTATATAGCTCTCCTCTCCCCCTTCCTCTGTTCTGAAATATATATATATACCTTTATTTCTGTATCTATCCCATTTAATGTTGAATGAATGAATGAATGAATGAATTTATTTATTTTATATCTGGTTTTCCCACTAAATGCTATTCTCTTCAGACAAGGACAACATGTTGTCACTGACATTCGCCAGACTTATGTCTGGCACAAGCTGAAGACTTGATACATAATGCTGAATGAGTAGATAAATGATTACAACCTAACACTCCCTCCATCCTTCTCAGCAGTTGTTTTTATGGTTGCACCATGTTGAGCACCTTGCCAGTTTACATTACTGAGAGCTTTTCACTTTTGCTTAGCTAAACCAGATTTTATCTGTACTCTTACACCTAATTGTATGTATTTTAACACTATATACCTATTGAAAAGTTAAGATCTAAAAAGTATATTTTAATGAAAAGTAATTCCAAATTATTTTAAGCTATTTATTAATACAAAGTAGAACTTATACTAATTCAAGTACAATAAGTACTTGAATATAATTAAATTTTATTTCTTTTAGCCAATGTTTATATTCCTTCAGATTACCTTCCTCTAGGGAGATTTTGTTGGCTGTTTTAGCTTCCTGAAATGCCCTCATTGTGAATCTGGGAGTCAACAAAAATAATAAAATAAAGAAAATTTGGGAGATTTTAAAATTTGTTTATTTTTTTATCTTCAATAATATTTTTTTTAAATTTCAAAATATTAAAGGGGTACAAATGTTTTTGTTACATGGATATATTGTATAATGCTGAAGTCAGGGCTTTTAGTGAGTCCATCACCAGAATAGTGTTCATTGTACCCAATAAGTAATTTTTTGCCCCTCATCCCCCTCCACCCTTCCCCCTTCTTCGTTTTCAATGTCCTTTACATCTCTTTGTGCCTATGCGTGCCCATCATTTAGCTCCCACTTATTAGTGAGAACATGTGGTGTTTGTTTTTCCATTTGTGAGATACTTCACTTAAGGATAATGGTCTCTAGTTCCATCTAAGTTGCTGAAAAAGACATACTTCATTTCTTCTTATGGCTGAGTAGAACTCCATGGTATACCCACACATACCATATTTTCTTTATCCACTCATTAATTGATGAGCACTTACGTTGATTCCATATCTTTGCAATTGTGAATTGTGCTGCGATAAATGTTCAAGTGCAGGTTTTTTTTTTTTTTAATAAAATGACTTCTTTTCTTTTGGCTAGATACCCAGTAGTGGGATTGCTAGATCAAATGGTAAGTCTACATTTATTTTTTTGTGGAATATCCATACTGTTTTCCATAGAGGTGGCACTGATTTTCAGTCCTACCAAGACTGTATAAATATTTCTTTTTCTCTGCATCTATCCCAGTATCATCTATTATGTATATACTTTTTTTTTTTTACTTTTTAATAATGGCCATTCTGACGGTATTATCTATTTGTAGTTTTAATTTTCATTTCCATGATGATTAGTAATGTTGAACATTTTTTCATATGTTTATTAGCTATTTATCTATTCTTGAAAAAATAATGTTCATGTCTTTTGCCCACTTTTTGATAAGGTTGTTTGTTTTATTCTTGCTGATTTATTTGAATTTTTGTAGATTCTGGATATTAGTCCTTTGTCAAATGTATACTTTGTGAATATTTTCTACCATTCTGTAGGTTATCTCTCTACTGTGTTGATTGTTTCCTTTGCTGTACAGAAGTTTTTTAATTTAAATCTCATTTATTTATTTTTATTGTTGCTATATTTGCCTTTGGAGTCTTAGTCACAAATTTTTGCCTAGGATGATGTCTAGAAGATCTTTTCCTATGTTTTCTTCTATAATTTTTATGGTTTCATCCCTTACATTTAAGATGAATCCATCTTGAATTAATTTTTGTATATGGTGAGAGATAGAGGTCATGTTTTATTCTTCTGCATGTGGCTATCCATTTTTCCCAGCACCTTTTATTGAAAAGGGTGTCTTTTTCCCAGTGTATGCTGTTGTCTGCTTTGTCAAAGCTCAGTTGGTCATAGCTATATAGTTTTATTACTGGGTTCTCTATTCAGTTCTGTTGGTCTATATCAAGACCATGCTGTTTGGGTTACTATAGCCCTGGAGTCAGGTAATGTGATGCCTCCAGATTTGTTCTTTCTGCTTAAGATTGCTTTGGCTATTCAGACTCTTTTTTGATCCGATATAAGGCCTCCATATAAGGCCAAAGATTTTTTTTTATAGATCTGTGAACTCTGGCATTGGTATTTTGATGGAAATGGCACTGAATTTGTAAGTCATTTTAAGCAATATGGACATTTTAATGATGTTGATTTTTCCAATCCACGAGCATAGTATGTTTTCCCATTTTTTTGTGTGTCGTCTACAATTTCTTTCATCAGTGTTTTATAGTTCTCCTTGTAGAGCTCTTTCACCTCCTTGGTTAGCTATGTTCCTAGGTATTTTCTTTTCTTTTCAGCTGTTGTAAGTGGTATTGAGTCCTAATTTGACTGTCAACTTGACTGTTATTAGTATAGGACACAACAAAAAGAGAAAGCTATAGACTAATATCCATTATGAATATAGATGCAAAATCCTCAATAAAGTACTAGAAAATTTAATTTAACAGCACATCAAAAAGATAATTTACCATGATAAAGTGGGTTTCATTCTAGGGATGCAAGGATGGTTCAACATATGCAAATCAATCAATGTGATTCACCACACAAACAGATGCAAAAACCGATTCTATGGCCATCTCAATAGATGCAGAAAAAGCATTCGATAAAAATCTATCACCCCTTCATGATAAAAACCCTCAACAAACTAGGCACAGAAGGAATAATACTTCAAAATTATTAAAGCCATATATGACAAACCCACAGCCAACATTATAATAAATAGGGAAAAGTTGAAAACATTTCACCAAAGAACTAGAACAAGACAAGTGTACCCAGTGGCCTAAGAACTAGAACAAGACAAGTGTACCAAGTGGTGCCACTTCTATTCAACATGGTACTGGAAGTCACAGCCAGAGCAATCAGGCAAGAAAGAGAAATAAAGGGCATCTAAATTGGGAAAGATAAGGTCAAATTATCCATTTTTTGATGATATGATCTTGTATCTAGAAAATTCTAAAGACTTCACCAAATGACTCCTAGAATTGATAAATAAATTCAGCAAAGTGTCAGATTACAAAGTCAAGGTATACAAATCAGTTTAATTTTGATAGCAAAGAATGTTACCAAAAGCTCAACACTTGTCCTTGAGGCCACATTAGAAGAACAAAGACAAGTGGTTTGAGAAGAAAGAAAGAGGAGTTTATTAATTTGCCAGCAAATGAGGAATATAGCAGACTCACATCTTGGCTTAAAGTACCAATTTTCTTCACCATAAGTAGAAATACAGAGCTTTTAAAGTGTGAGTCCTCAGCCTTAGGGTATTACCATTTAACTACAATTGATGATTCTGATCTGTCCCATCTCTGGCCAAGACAGTCTCTCCTGACCTCCTCCTGGACCTCCTATTGAGCCATCTCCTGTGGTACAAAGAATCAAGGACACTTCCCTGTACCTCCTGACCATTGGCCTGAGGCAGAGATACAGGTTTCAATTCCCAGAAAGAGTGCAGGAGATTTTAAAGAAACAGAAAACATTTTTATCCTTTTTTTCAGTCCATTCCCTCTGCTACAAGAAAACTATTGGAGAAGAAAGTTTTTCTTGTTCCTATTTCTAAGCCATGTGTTTGGATGAGGTGATTTCTTTTTTGGTTCATGTCTACAACTCTTCAAACAGATTCCTTTACTATGTTTTTGTGCCTCAAGACCAGATCAACTTGTTCATTCCTGAAAGCAGTCATTTGGTGCAACAAAATGATATCTGAGCAATCAAAATATCTTATCAATCATACACAGATATGGTAGAAACTCACATCTTCATCTGTGATTTTCTGTTCCTTTCAACTCTCCTTACTTACCATTGACTTTTCACATGGAATGTAAAAAAAAAGCAAATAAAAGTAATCCTGATGATTTCCATTCATAATTCTACTCTGCATTTATTAGGTACATAGAATTTATTATAGCAGGTTACATATTAAAGTTCATAGTGTGAGAGCTGTTGTCAAACAGTAACAAATTTATTTTGATCATTTATTATATTATTATCCTCTGTTAACTATATAATTATTTACTATATGCTCAAGTGTGCTTTGTATCTCTTCTGGATCCATTTTTCTCCCCTGGTGGAGAAATGTCTCTAGTTATACAATGGAGCTCCATGGGAAAGTCAGGTCAGCTTAAACTTATTGGCCTTGGCTATTTAAAATTTGTCATTGCAGGTGCCTGAATGAAAGAAAGGAGAGGGTGGGCGTGGTGGCTCACACCTGTAATCCTAGCACTCTGGGAGGCCGAGACGGGCAGATTGCTCGAGGTCAGGAGTTCGAAACCAGCCTGAGCAAGAGGCTCTACTATAAATAGAAAGAAATTAATTGGCCAACTAATATACATAGAAAAAATTAGTTGGGCATGGTGGTGCATGCCTGTAGTCCCAGCTACTCGGGAGGCTGAGGCAGCAGGATTGCTTGAGCCCAGGAGTTTGAGGTTGCTGTGAGCTAGGCTGACGCCACGTACTCACTCTAGCCTGGGCAACAAAGTGAGACTCTGTCGAAAGAAAGAAAGAAAGAAAGAAAGAAAGAAAGAAAGAAAGAAAGAAAGAAAGAAAGAAAGAAAGAAAGAAAGAAAGAAAGAAAGAAAGAAAGAAAGAAAGAAAGAAAGAAAGAAAGAAAGAAAGAAAGAAAGAAAGAAAGAAAGAAAGAAAGAAAAGAAGGAAGGAAGGAAGGAAGGAAGGAGAAATCAGCTAAAGATTAGTAAAATGCCTTGGAATGAAGGTTACAGCTTTGCCTGTGGTCTGAACTATTTCTTTCACATTTTTAGAGCATTTATTTAAGGGTCCTTCTTACAAACAAAGGTGATTTTTCAGACTCTTTGGTGATATAGTCACTAGGAACAGAAGTGTGTTTCAGCAATAGTCTGGTTTCTATTTGTATGTCATCAACATTTTAAGTAATTTTCCTGTATTTCTTTCTTAGTTCTTGTAAACTCCCGAAATTAAAATTCTGCCTCCTCTCTAACATTTAGCAAATTGTTGGTGCTCAATAAATGTCTAACAGTTGGGATACTTACGTTTAACAGCTGCAACATTGACTCCAAGGACAGCTGCATTTTAATGGTGTGTGAAGTGATTTATATGTAAGCTGCTAAAACTCATAACTAAAGCACTTAGCACTTTAGGCCCCCTTGAGACAAAAGGTGATAGATTAAGGTAAAATGGTATTATTATTTAATTCCGAAAGAGGTAAATTACACTGGCAAAATGCTACTTGATGTTACTGGCAAACCGCTGTGGTCTGGTGCTTTGTTGCCATCAGGAAGCGTGGTCCAGTGGTGGGGGCCGTGGTGAATGAGGCAGGAGCCCTGGGTACTATTTCTGGTCAATTTGCTGACTTCCTGGGTGACCTTGGGCAACTCACTTAACCTCCCCATGCCTCAGTCTCTCTCCCTAGAAGTTGAACAGGGCAATGCTTTTCAATATTCTGCTTTGAAAGGACTTTTTTAAGAGTGAAACTTTGAAATGCTTCATTTGGCGATAACATTTTTGCAGTAATGGGTGATTTATTTTTCTTCCAGCTGCACTGTTGGCTGTTAGAAAAGCAACATATATTAATGTGTCCTTAGCCTGAACACACAAAGTGAGTTTCCAGAGTGGCCATGGCACAGAAGTCTGTATTTTAGAACAGACTTGAATCACTGCCAGAGGATCTTGGATTCCACACCTGTCCACTCACATTTCATAAGACTTTGTTCTCACCAGGTTTTATAGATTTTGAAAGAAAGAAACACTCCCCTGAATCTTAGTGGTAAAAGCAGTCTGGATTGTGAGTCAGCTCTTACAGTTTGAGAAGAACCTGTTCATGTGTTTGGGAAAAATAAACAAAACCCCATATTTAGCTTCTGCTGATTCCTCAGTTGAAGAAGAGTATGGAAGACAACAGACAGATCACTGTCCCTGTCTATTTTAGTCTGTTGAGCCTGTTGAATGAGGATGTTGTGCAGTTGGAATGAATGGCATTTCAGATTCTGTAGGAACCATATTTTGAATTCTGCCCACCTTGCTTCACTCAAAATTCCTGGAATGAGCCAGGTGCAGTGGCTCACACCTATAATCCCAACACTTTGAGAGGCTGAGGATAGAAGACCGCTTGAGTCCAGGAGTCAAGACCAGCCTGGGCAACATAGTGAGACTTGATCTTTACAAAAAAAATTTAAAAATATTGGCCAAGTGTGGTAATGACCATCTGTAGTCCTAGCTACTTGAGATGCTGAACAGGGGGAGGCTGAGGCAGGAGAATTGCTTGAGCCCAGACGTTGGAGGTTGCAATGAGCTATGATCATGCCACTGAACTTTAACCTGAGCAAAAGAGTGGGACCCTGTCAAAAAAACAAATTCCCAGAATGGCATCTTAGCCTGATATGTTCCTGACCATACCTAGGCAGACATATTTATCTATACCAATGGTTAGCTGTATTTTCTTTAAGAAATGCATAGGCAGGAAGTGTGAAGTATAAGGAGGAAAACATAGGATAAGAGATCAGTATATAAAATACATGTAGTTTTCTTGATTAATAGACTAAAATGTTCCAATGAAATTTTTTCTTAATGAATTTTTATCATTTTTATCACTTAGTAAGCTGCATTGAGTTTTTTGGGGGGTTATGGAGACTATAACTGACTCTCATCCTTATTTTAAACATCTTCAGAAAGACAGCAATTAGCATGTACTTCAATAATTCAATGGCTCTTGTACAGGAAAATTAAAGTACACTTGAAGGGGGAAAAAAGATTATATGGGCAGCATTAATACACTCAGCTCCTGTTTTCAGTTTATGGCTACAGGGTTGCCATCCTATTTTTTTGTCTTTACTAATAGTGGTTATAAAGTGTAGTATTATAATTTATTGTTATTTTATGATTTTTTTAAAAAAAATCTTATTTCAAATTTGTGTTTTAGATATTCTGAGAATAGGTGCTAAAGCTGATATGATTTTCACATCTGTATATTGATAGGTAAACAAATAATTGGTTAGTCATTTATTTTTAACTTTAATCAAGAAATTAATGATCCCTACTGTGCAATAAAAAGAACTATTTGCCATAAAAATTAATTTTAGTGTTAGAATTCCTATAGGAAAAATAAGTTTAACATTGTGAGTCTAAAACTATGATTATGGTACAATAGTGTCTAAAACTCTTTATAAGGGATTTTTTGTTAATTTGAGGGTTCCTGGGAATGTAACTTTCAGATTTTGGCAGAAAAGGCAATATATACTAAATGCCAACAAATTCTCATCTGAAAAAATATGTCAACACAATATATATACTTAATATAGGTACTAAAAAAACTTAAAGATTTTATGACAAATAAAGAGCTGAGTATTATAATAGAGAGAGTTGCTAGTGATTGTTAAGAAAGTTCAAAGTTGATTTTACTTTGTTGATTATGTAGGTATTGTGATGAGGACATCAATATACCAGTTATTGCTGGTTAAGGTGGGTATTAACCCATGAAAGAGATGTTACAGAGAGCAATAAATAAGCAATGAATTTCATAAAATTAAAGACATTGAGCCAATTTTTTCCAATATATAGTCTGTCTCAAATCTTTGTGATTCATCGAAATCAAACAGAAGCTGAATTACTTGAGTTGCTTAGCTTCTCAGGGTGAAAACAATAACAAGTAATGACTGCCAGGTTTAAACAACAGCCCTATGAAGTATTAATATATATATTACTAACTCTAAAGAAGGTAAGTAACTTGTATAAGGTCACACAGCTAGTAAGAGGTAGAATTGGGAATAGAACACAACCTGACTCCACAGTCCACACTCTAAACCAATACGTTGTATTGTCTCTTCAGGACTTTTATGAATGCTGCAGAAATGGTAGGACTGGGGTGTCAAGGTACTATCTGGCCATAGACATGCTATAATGTTGTCCGTATAGGAAAATTACCTTTGGGAGATACTGACCCACCTATTTTCCCCTCCTCATGACACACACAGATCCAAAGACACACACAGATACATACATTATCAGCTTGTAAGGTATCAATAACTCTACAGTATTATAGCAGTATCTCATAATTGTAAAGGCTGTACATAACTTTTAAAAGTTCACATTTATGTCAAGAACCCTGAGGGTCTGAGATATTATCCTGCTTATAAGCTAAAAACTTAGCCTACCATAGATTCATGACTGCTGGCAGAAGATATGAGATTCCTGGGTCAGAGAAAAAGGACTTGATTATTCACTGCACAAGAGGCAGCATAAGCTTCATGTTTACATTGGTTACCCTTTCCCCACAGATCCCAAGGGAGTCACAAGAAGATAGTCCCAGGTACAATCTATACATGCAGTGTGTTTGTGTCATAGCTGAAAAATCCCAATCTTAAAAGGGGTTTCAAGCAAACCTGGTCAACCTTAGCCTAGAGGGAGATCTCACTATGTTTCCTTATCTTTATTATACTGGTCAGCAAACAAATCTGCCCTTTGCCCAGGAAAGTGACACTATTTCTATCTTCCAAGGCTGTTTGTCATGCTTGAAGAGAACATCTTTAAAAGACATTTTTGAAAAGATAGTCCAGGATAAATGCTATCAGTAACTCTGCCCACAAGACAAGAATACACACATAACAGAGTCATAAAAAAGTCTCTCCCAATGATATATTATTTCCTATAATCCATGCTATCTCATTTGACCCTTACACAAATTTTGTAAGATTAATGTGACAGGTCTTACATATTTTCCATTTTACAGATTTTGCTACATATAAAATGATTCTGTTGGCTAAATAACACTAACACAGCTTCCATAGCCTTAAAATATTTTAGTTGAAGAAATATACAGGTGTTTGAGAAAAATCTCAAATATACAAATGGATATTTAAAAGTATTAGTTCTTATAAAAGAAAGTATTAATGTAAAATATGATTTTTTTCTTCAACAGTATTTTATATTCTTCATTTATTTATTAGTAGCTACTTGATCAGGGGAAAAGGAGTTAAATATAAGGGTATAAGTTAGCAATCACTGGTTATCAAAGAAGGGATAGAAATAAAGATAATATACTTCCTAATTTATAATTTCATAGAAAAAGATGGTCTGAGTTGATATGTCATTTATGAGTATTTTATTAAGCAATGTAAATCTGTATCAGACGTTCAGTATATGCAGAATGTATTATATTACCAGTTTCTAAGGTATATAACTTCTAGGTGTACTCAACTGGGGGCCAAGTCATCTTATAATAATTATAAGAATTTACATCCTAATGAATATAGTTTACTCCAGGAATTTCAAAGTATCTATCACTAAGCTCTTTAATTTTGACAAGGTAAGTTAGATTTGAGCCACTTTGATGAATAAAATTAAGCCACAGAAAGTTGGTTCTTTGTCTAATGTTAATCAACAAAGAAAAGATACTAACATGGTATGGCTATGTAGGGGTATATGAAGATGTGGGGTAGAATGGCTTACATTTTTGTGGCACGTCTTACATGATCATTTACTTAGAAGTATTCTTTCAGTCTGTGGCTATTTTAATACCAAATGAGATTACTTTTTTTCCTTTTAGGGTGCCCTTCCATTATTATTGACTGGCACAAAGTAAAAATTGGCCATGACTGTACAACATACAAGATATGTTTGCAGTAAATTCTGGAAGATTTTCCCTCAATCATCAAGGGAATAGGTTGTCCTAAATGCATACTATCATTCAACCCACAGCATCTTTGTAGCAGTTGACACGGTAACCTTGTTCATTGCGACGTTTAAACCTTGTCTTTCTGTGAAGTAAAATGAGAGGAATGTTCTCATCCAAAGTCAAAATCTAGGCTGGATGTGGTGGCTCATGCCTGTAATCCTAGCACTCTGGGAGGCCGAGGCGGGAGGATCGCTCAAGGTCACAAGTTTGAAACCAGCCTGAGCAAGAGGGAGACCCCGTCTCTACTAAAAAGAGAAAGAAATTAATTGGCCAACTAAAAATATATAGAAAAATTATCTGGGCGTGGTGGCACATGCCTGTAGTCCCAGCTACTCATGAGACTGAGGCAGGAGGACTACCTGAGCCCAGGAGTTTGAGATTGCTGTGAGCTAGGCTGATGCCATAGCATTCTAACCTGGGCAACAGAGTGAGACTTAAAAAAAAAAAAAAAAAAAAAGTCAAAACCTAAAAAGCAAAATTTGATCTGTCAAATGGTCAAGTGTGTTAAAGATGAAAAATAAATTTGCTAAGACATTATGCCTTTTTTAGACTCTTATTTCCCTTGCAAGAGTCTTTTTGAAGGAGGACTCCTTTTTATACACATATCATAATTCTTTGTTCCCCCACACATAAGCTCTGAGCCAATAACATTAAGGTCATGTTAACAACTATATACAGGTTTCTAATCAACCAGTCATTATTGGTTTGTAGTATACTTTAGTGACTAGATCTTCAAACCTTAGTCTACCTCCCACCAGCTTCCAGCCCAGAGATTTGCATTATAGAACAAACAAGAATTCAGTACAAAATGGACTTAATTTTATTCAATATCTAAGATATTGCCTTTATTATTATTCTTTTTCTAGTGTTTGTTCATACCAATATCTACAATTATTATGTCATAGTAGCAAAAATGATAAATATAAAATATTTTACTTGTAGACAGGTCAGTCCTAATAGAAACTTACAATCTAAAATTTTGGCTAAATATTATCTTTACTGGGGAGGTGAGGTAGTGTTGCCAGATAAAATACAAATAGTCACCTATATTTGACTTTCAGATACACAATGGAGGTTTTTTTAGTATAGTTATACCCTAAATATGGCATGGGCATACTTATACTAAAATAATTATTAGTTATTTATCTGAAATACAAATTTAACTGGAAGAATTTTTATTTTATTGCTTCTTTTCTAAACCTGGCAACGTGGGGGTGAGAGAAAACCAAAGTTTGAAGAGAGAAAGACATCTACTGAAGTCTCAAATAGAAAAGCTGACGATACTTGTTAAGGTAGTTCTTGTAAGGTTTTCTCTATGCTTTCCCAGTTTACCAATCAAGGTGGAAGTAATTGACTAAGGCAACAAGCATTTGTCCTCACCACAGTCCTGGCTCATTTATGGAAGTATTTTCTTTCTCTGTAGAACTGAAAAACAAATCACTCCACTTGGAGATTGATTATTTTTCTCCGCGTACCATGCGGCCACTAGATGGCAGTAGCATCCCACTTTACCCCGCCCCCTCCCCGGCATCCTGGAGCCAATTTTCTGTACCTTGTCCTCTTTTCTCTTCGCAGGTTTCAGCTTGTCACTTTTCTTCTCCCTCTTTGTTTTCTATTTTTACTTTTATTCAAATGCCAGGAAAACCAGCTGGTTGAAGAAGTCATGCGGTGCTCCACACGTTTGTCACAGGGGGTGCTGTGACTGAAAAGCCTGATTTTCTAGGCTGCTGGAGCCGGATATCAGGCACCAGGGCAAAAGGACACTTGCACTGGAAGCTGTGGCTGGGCTGATGAGGACACGGAATTTGATCATGCTTTGCTAAGCCCTGGACACAAATCCGAGCCTCCTGCCTGTGGGAATCGCTCTCAGCTGCAGCCAGGTGCGAATAGGTGAACAAGCAGCTCCCGGGAGACTTCCCAAAAGGATGGAGTGGGATTTTTAGTGGCTGTAATGTTTTTTCAGTACATGAATTTTATTTTTACAGAAAAACAAACAAACATTGAATTGCAAAACTATACACACGGACGTGTCAGGAATTGATCTTGAGTGCTCCTTAGAGATTTTTTTAAGTCCGTAAGTGAAAGAAGAACTTTTACATTTTGTTAAAGTCTATTTTGTCAAAGACAGACTCCTAAAATCCTTGATCCAAGGAGAAGAATGGAGAATACTGTGACGAAATGAGTTAAAGGAATTCAAGTCCTGTTCTTACTCCTCCCAAGATCATGTTACCCATGTGGTGAAGGCACTTATTATTCCCTTCCATCCTCTGTGCTGGTCCCCAGCCACTGTGGTACCTGGTACCCAGCAGTAGGAGACGTCTGCACAGAAGGCTTTGCTATTGATGTTGACTGAGACCCTTTTCTCAGAATTCCTACTTTAGCTTTGTCCGGGAACATGCCTCTTTCATTTGAGCATTTCGAAGCAGATTATAAACATAGTTTTGATTCTATTTCCATCCTTCCTTGTTCTTCAATGTCAACTTAAAACTGCCCTATCATATTAATTTTTTTACCTGGATATTTCTCCTCATCTTTCTTCTCCCATTTAGTGAAGAAAATCAAGTTCAATACTTCTCTAATATAAATTAGATATATACTATAGCCCCTGAATTCTTTTTTGAGCTTTGGAAACAGTAATTTTGGTCAAGAGATTCTTTTAGAAGCAGAATGGACTTTACCTTTGTCACCATTGAAACCCTGCTGCTTAGCAATGATTGGGACTGACTATGGAGGAGATTTGAGGTACATACTCTTGTCACTCACTGGGGTGGCCTTGGCCTCCCCTTCATTTTAGATCTGTTTTCAGCTCTTCCTGGAGTAGGGTTGGAGGGGGTGGGTATTCAAGGCAGTCTTGTTATAATAAGAATCTTCTACCCATTGGATAGCTCCTGAATCTAGAAATATGTTGATTCTCTGGTTCTTCTTGCCTTAGAACATTTTTAAAAAAGAATTCTATATGTAAATTTCTACTTTGTAATTATCTGTAAATTATTTTATCCTGTACTGGTAGTTCATATGCAAATGACTTTTCTTAAGGGAGGCTTTTATACCGTACATCAAGAGATTGACAAACAAACACAAATTACATTTCAATAACATTTTCCATTGATGAATGTGTAATTTGGGGTGATCATTCATTCATACATTCATAATTCACTCATTCGCTCATTCATTCATACATACTTATTTGACAAATATTTATCTTATATGTGCCAGCCACTATGCTAACGGTTTGGGAAACAAAACAAAACAGAAACATCAAAATGGATATTTATTCAGTCTTCATGGGATTTATAGTACATTTGATGGTTTATTTGAATAGGAGTGGCATATGAACTTAGTGATTTTAAAATCAGAGGCAGTGTAATGCAGTGGAAATGGAAATAAACTAACATTTAATGAGTGCCTCCTATTAAATGTGTACGCTATCTCATATCTCACTTTTCAATCTACTATATCATTTTATATTATGAAGGCATAGGTACAAACATGTTTACCACTTTCAAACAATTACTTACAAAGTTTATCTGGTAGGAAAATTTCAATATATCTCACAATTATAAACTCTTTCTATATAATTATTCAACAATAAACAGTCTTGCAAGACCATTCAGTGCCCGATGTGTTATGGATATATTGGGTAGAGTAGTAAATGAGATGAACAATGTCCCTTCTCTTATGGAGATTATATGTGAATAGATGTAACAATCATAAATTGGAAGTATACATTTGACCACATTAGTATTAATTGGTAGTGAAGAAGATAAATCCTTTCTTCTGTGAACAAGAGATTCTTATATCTCTATTCCATAAGTCAATAAGACCTACTCTGCAACAATGGAGAGTCAGTGTTCAGAAAAAATGGAGACAGAATGTCTGCCTGTGCGCAGGTTTCCAAGGGAAGTGCAGATTATAGTTCTTGTGTCTAAGACAAAATTTGTCTTCCCTACTCCTCATCCCCATTTTATAATGAGTGTAGTATCAAAAAAGAAGACAAACCTTATATAAATAAGTAGATACTTGCCTATTCCTTTCTCCAAGTGTTGAAAAATATTTGTTAAAGTGTTTTGAGTGGAAAATAAAAATTATTTTGACATTTGATATAATATTTGGTGGACTATCAAATATCTATATTCCTATTTACTTCTGTTGAGGCTCTCTTTATCTCTCTTTTTAAATCTATCTATCTATCTAAATTCTAGAGAGTGATACTATGAATATTCAAAAATATTCTGGGATCCAGAGAGGCAATCAAGCATCAGATACTGTACATTGCTTTGCTACAAGTGATGGCAAAAAGTTCTCACGAGCATGTTGGCATAAACCTTCCTTTCAGCTAACACACTGATGGACAATTTTCTTTACAGGCAAAGCATGATGGGACTGTGGTTTTTATGGATTTCTGAAACCATAGCAGTTTCAATTGCCTCTCAGGCCAAATCTTCAAAAAACTTTGCCCCAAAACTTGAGTTTGCAAACTTAATACAGCTAAATATAAATGTAAATGTATATGGAACTTTTACTCCTTACATAAAATGCTTTTTATTTGATTTTCTCTTGATTACTGCCAAGATGAGTTGATAGATATGTTGCATTTTGTGGTTTCTGGATTTTGTTGCAAATGTTGGAGCAAAGGGTTGATTGATTGGTATAAACATGTAGCAATGGCAACAGCTGCTAAAAAAAATAGCAGAAAAAAGAATGAAATATTTTTAAATAAACAGTAGTTACATTTATGACATACATACTGCCTGGATATTTTTAATTTTCCTTGCCCTCACTGAAAATGAAACACTTGTACAGATAGCAGGAAAATAACCACATTCCAAATTCAAATGCTCGTGCTTGAGAAACACGATCCTTCTCTCAGAGCCTTTTCAAAAATTTATGTCTGTGTCTTTCTTTATTGCATTAGGCTAATTTTCTCATAAATGTTACCATATTTATTTGAATTTTAAAAATGCAGCTAGTTTATTGCATATTGTTTTCATTTATTTTCTCTGTACCATCCCTAAATTTTAACTTTTAAAAAGTAGATATCAATGAAAAAAGAATTTTCTTTATTATTAATATATAATTCTTATTTTAATTAGTCAATGATGTCATGAATTATGTAATAGCTAACATCTGAAATGACATTTTGCTTTCTCAAAAATTCTCAAACTGTTAAAGATGGATCTTTGTGTGATCTCCCTGTAATATGGAAATCTTGTTCCCAGGGATGATTGGGTTTAAAAAGTCTATGATGTCATAGAAATTTGCTTTATCTACCTTTGAAATTGTCAAAATAACACTTTTTTTAATATCTTTTTTAAAAAGTTGAGTCTTTTCTGGTCACCAAATAAGGAATTGTGAGAACCAGAATGGATTTTAGAGACTACATGATCCAAACTTCCATTATTCTCATGCTACTCTTGTGGACTAGAAAGGTTGAGGGCCTTTCCCAACCTCTCAAAACAAGTGAGAGAAAAAGTCAGAACTAAAACTAAAATTCGACAATTCAGTGACTAATGACATTTTTACATTTTTAAAAATACTATCTCCTTAGCTTATAATATCAACCAAAAGACATTATTTCTTCTCCCTAATATTTTATTCATGCATACACTTTTGTGACCTTGAGTGCTTGGGAAAAATAGAACCAGGTTGTAGAGTTTTAGGTCTTAATTATCTCATTTATTTCTCATCTTCTCCCTGGAAGACAAGTTGAATCATTGTTTCTGTATTACTGACAAGGAAACTGTGTTACAAAGAAAAGAGGGAAGAAGCACAGGAAAACACCCAAAACACCTATTTAATGTGGCTTATATCAAGAATATAACTCTGAATGAGGATCTATATGGAATAAACACGTCATCTTTAATAACTTTTCTAAGGGGAAACTGGGTTCAGAATTGCATTATGGGATACCGTATCTTTCATAAGTTCTTAGTTGTACCAAAATACAGATGAATAAGAGAAAAACAAGTTTATTAATGAGTACAGCATACATCCACATGGATGGGAGAAGCCTCAGTGAAAATTAACTCAATGCGTAACAGAGAAAATGGCCTGAAAAAGGGTAAAAATGTTTTCTGTCTCTTCAAAACCCCCTTACCCTTTTTGAAAACTAAAACCTACATCCCTGCCTCAGGCCAGTGTTTGGGAAGTGCAGGAAAGTGTGCTTTGTTCTTTGCATCACAGGAAATGGCTCAAGGTAATTATCTGGGAGGTCATGAGATTAATTTAGCAGAAGATGGGATGAATCAGAACCTTTAAAAGTTCTGTACTTCAGCTCAAAAGCAGAATGTGGGTACTTTGAAACAGGAGTCTGCCAACCTCCTCATTTGCTGGCAAATGAATTAAACTCCTCTTTCCTTCTCCTCAAACTGCTTGTCCTCATTCTTCTGATGTAGCCTTGGGGACAAGTGCTAAACTTTCAGTAATAAAAAGGGTGGCTTAGAACTGCACTTATATAGCATTTTCAACAGAGAACAATAAATTTATAGAAAAATGACTGGACAGAATAAAGCAGTTTTGGGCTTTCAAGGGTACAAAACTGTGGGAAGATAAATATATGGGAGGAAACCAATGGAGTAAAGTTTGTTTGCAAATACCTCTGGTGCTGTCTCTGGGCTAGTAAAAGTCCAGTGCTGTCTCCAGGAAAGGAGAATTTATATCCTGCCTTTAAGCAAAAAATGAGGAACATGGAGAGAGCTTTTCCTTTCCTGTTTCATAATTGCCTTTCACTCAAACATAATTTTTATGTCAGAGAGACATATTTCTGGATGTTGGGGCTCAGAAATTGGCACCCAAAATATGGTTTTTTGACATGCTGCACCTCTCTTGCTCCCCCCCCCCCCATCTCTCAATCCACTCTCTCTCAAAGCACAGGAAGAAGTTCTTCTCTGGGTTCCCTTATCTGCCCAACATTTGGACCTACCGAAGAAGAGAACAATTACCTCTGGTTCCCTTCCCTGAGTTTTCATTAACTGAACTTATATTGCAGGAAACACATTGAAGTCTTCACACACCTGGACAGACTTTATCACAAACCACTGTCTGCTCTGCGGTCCCAACAGATTTTGTTCCTGGCCACTATATGTTCTTGAAGCTCATTGAATTCCCCTAAAAATCATTTACTAAACCCTAAAATTACCTATATTTCCTGATCTTCATTTCCCTTAAGAAGTAGAATAAACGACTGTCTGTACCCACCCCATTGGGATATTGGGCAATCACTGTGATTCTCCTTTGTGCATGTTAATAACTTCATATGCTGTTTCTCCTATTAGGCTGACATTTTTCAGTTGATTTTTCAGCAAACCTTCTGAAGGTGAAGGGGAAGTTTTCCCTTCACCCAACCAGGGGTGACATGTTCTGGTTTCCTTCAGGGTTGAATAAGATACAATGCAGTCATAAATATAATCCTTTGGACATAATTGGATATGTTTGTTCTTTATTCCCATCCTATTCCTGCTTACATTTTTTTTCCCTAAATATTTTTCAGGTTTTTGGTTTGGTCCTGCCTCCAACATAGAGCCAAAAAGGGTGAAGTGAGGTGAAGTCATGGGATTTTAGGTTGGAATGTATGTATAAATAGGGGCTATATGCCAGTTATGTTTTAGAGGCTAATACAGGATTTCCCAGATTTTAAAAGGCTTGAAGCTTATATATTTTGGAGGGTATTCTTTTTAAAGGAAATTCACATTTACGCATATAAAATTAGGTTAAAAAGTGAATATTTATTTAGAATTAAAAAAGAGAACAAAATTACAAATTTTAAAAAGCTAAGAAATACCACAAATACCATGAAATCCTCCCACAAAAGAAAACAACATACAATTTTTATAAATTAACTCAACTTTATAATATTCCTTTTTTAGATATATATATATATACATATATATATATATATATATATACATACATATATATATAGGCACTTTTGGGGAATAGAAAGTAATACCCCAAAGACTAGTGCTTTTACATCCTGAGAGTCTTAGAAGCTGACTCAGAAGCAAGGTTCCTCTAACCTGTCTCTCACACCCCACTAAGAGCAGGGAGGGACTCTCTCTGGAATTTCCTTATCTGACTAAGAAAGCCTCTTTCCAAAAGAAATGCAAGTATCTTAAACACTCTCTCTAAGGATAGCATCAATAAACCAGGAAAGATCAATCTCTGGAGAAGAAAAGAGACTGGAAGTTATCTGGACACCCAGACAGACTTTCCATCTATCCTTCTGAGAGCAGCTTCAAGAGATTACCTGGCAGACTTTTTCTGCTTAATATGACAAGCTTTGTTCCTGTGTAGCTCTGCCCCTCACCTTCCCATAACGTCTGCTTCTTCCTCCGGCCTCCATACATTTCTCCCCTGTGAAGAGAGTATTTAAGCATCAACCATCTTTGGGTTCATATTTTGTATGACTCCTGTGCACATGTGTGCACATTAATAAAGTTTGTATGCCCTTTGATTTGCCTTTTGTTGGCTGATTTTCAGGGAACTTAAGGAGGGTGAAGAGGAAGTTCTCTGTTGGCCCGTACAGCAATATATAGGATCATGATTTAATAAGATCACTTTTAAAACTAAGAATAAAAGGATAATTTAATCTTCTATCACTACTGATTAAAATTGTTTTATCATGAATATTGGGGGTATATAAACATGATTTCATATACAGATGTGCTTGTAGTTTATAATTCTGTTACATGTTTGTAACTTCAAATACAGGGATTCCATACATTCCATTTCATGAGATACTCGTACAAATGTGTTGCCCGTTTGTACTTGTATATAATACATTATTAAATATATTCTTAACAGAATTGAACTTCCATTTTGATCAGTTATTAATGAGAACTGAATTTTTGCTTATAGTT
Source organism: Microcebus murinus (assembly GCF_040939455.1). NCBI lineage: Eukaryota > Metazoa > Chordata > Mammalia > Primates > Cheirogaleidae > Microcebus > Microcebus murinus. The sequence goes on from NC_134104.1 coordinate 47,800,940, forward strand.
TTACATCTCTGATGATTGGAATAACTTTCTATACACTGGCTTCTGACACAGTATCTTTCATGTCATTTTTCTTTCATATTCATTACTTACTTCTGGTACATGGCACTGGGGGAAAACATTTCATATAGCAATATATTAATGTGCTAGGGAATCAAGAGGTAGTAAGGGTGTTCCTGGAAGACATTCCCACCCTGGGATAGCTAGTTACAAGTTATCATGAATGGACATTACTATAATACCACATAAATTCCAATAAACTCACACTAAATATACACACATAAGATTTCTCTTTTTCTGGATCCCCAAAATGGCCATAGCTGATCCCAACCATCCTAATGGGACATATGATAGGCGAATTCAGAGTGGAAAAGAATAACTGTTTTAACAGACTGTGGTTAAAATACCTTATTTTTGCACAGTTTACAACACTTGATCATGTGGTCACGTTGTTAGTAGCTTGTGCAAGTAAGGAGTCTTGAGCCTGAAGCTTCAGTAGCTTAATGATGAATCTACCTCTGGACTCAATACATTTTCTTTTTCTGTTACTGCTCTCCAGACCCTGACCTCTAAAGCTGACTTGCCTGCTACCAATATTTATAAGCAGTGGATTCAGTTCTTATTAATACCTAATCAAAATGGAGGTTCTGTCCAGTCAGTAATATATTTAATAATGCTTTTATTCTTACCATGAATAAAAATTATAATTTATTAGAGATTCAGCATGGAGTATTATTTATTGTAGATTTAACAAATATTTAACATAGGCTGATAAAATACACTTAGTGCAGTGTTGATATTGTTACCAAACCAAACTTGGGTCCACTTGCCCAGTGCAGGAAAGCCAAACACTGATACTGTAACAGAGACAATGGCCTGAAAAAGGGTAAAAATGTTTTCTGTCTCTCTAAAATCTCCTCCACTTCTTTTCAGAATTATTACCTGCATCCCTACCTCAGGCCAGTGGTGGGGAGGAGCAGGTGAATGTCCTTTGTTTATTGTGTCAAAGGAGGTGGCTCAAGGGAATTGTCCAGCTGGAGGACACGAGATCGTCTTAGCCAAAGATGGGATTATGAGATTAATCAGAACCTTTAAAAACGCCATACTTCTGCTGAGAAACAGGATCTTGGTCATTTGAGACAGAAGTCTGCCAACCTTCTCATTTGCCTACAAATTGATAAACTGATCTTTCCTTCTCCACAAACCATTTGCTCTTGTTCTGGTGCAGCCTTGGGGACATGTGCCAAACTTTCAGTAACACCACCAAGATTTACAGCAAGAGAAAGAAAAACATTTATTGCAGAGTTCCAAGCAAGGAGAATAGGCAGGTAATACTTAAGACTTCATCTCCTCAATGGCTTACAAGCAAGAGTTTTTAAAGACAGGGGTGCATTTTAGGAAAGCAAAAATTACAGGCAAAATTATAAGTCAAAACATGGAGGTTATAATTGGTTTGGCCTCAAAAGAAGAGATATCTTGCAGAGAGAGCAGGAGGGACTTATGAGTCATAGGTAGATTTAGAGATTCTTTGATTAGTGATTGGTTAAGGAAACAAAACCTTGTCTAAAAACTTGAGGTCAGCAGAAAGGGATGTTAAGGCTTGGTTTATGGGCATGACTCTCTCCAGGCTCCTCAGGAAGAAATTTAGAACAAAGAACAGTAGGTCAGAGTTCAGTCCATCTAGTGAGGGTTGAGGGCTCTGAAAAACAAGAACATGAACATTATTTTTTTAGTGTCTATAGAGAACTGAAACATCTTGTGACTCTGGCTTACTTGGGAGACTATTGTTTTAAGTTATTATTATCCTCTCGCTTATTAGGTTGTTCGTTTATTTTTCAAGGCTAGCTAGGTGCCTAGAATTTCCCTTGAAGGGACTCAAGATTTTTCCTTTATTTCCATGCTTGAGCAGCCTGGCAGGCCCCTAAGAGGTGTCCTTGCTCCATCTCAATATCAACTTCCAACTTCTCTCTAAGAATTAGAAAACTTTTAACACTAGGTGTTTAAGAAAATTCAAGAAAAATTGCTTTCTCATTTTGACATTTGATTTCTTTTTTTTGCTTCTTCTGTTTCTGTTTCCTTTTAAAGGAAACTAAAAATATTTCACCCCAAAATATACTTCTTCGACATATTTTAAGATGGCTATTCAGAGGGATGGCAGACAGGAATATCCCTGCAAAGCTGCCTTTTGTGGAAGAGATTTGCATCTGTAGAGGAAATCTGCATAAATGAAATAAATAGCCAGACTTTCTTTGAGGCTCTGCCCCCATCTGGATCCAGGAAAGATGAACCAAGAGTTTGACACCTTTTTTTCCTATTCACTTTTTACTTGTATAGATTCATGGGGTACAAGTGCAGTTTTGCTACATTCATATATTGCACTGTAGTGAAGTCAGGGCCGTCAGTGCACATATCACTGAAGCAACACACATTGGGCCCATCAAGTAACCTCCCATCATCCACCACTCTGAGTCTCCATTGTCAATCATTCCAGACTCTGCTTCTCTGTGTACACATTATTTAGCTCCCACTTATAAGTGAGAACATGTGGTATTTGTCTTTCTGTGTCTGAGTTGTTTCACTTAACATAATGGCCTATAGATTCATGTTGCTGCAAAAACATGATTTCATTCTTTTTTATAGCTAAATAGTATTCAATTGCATATTTATCCATATTTTCTTTATTAGTCCAGATTCCATATCTTTGCTATTGTGAATAGTGCTATGATAAAAATATGAGTGCAGGTATCTTTTTTATATATTGATTTCTTTTCCTTTGGGTAGATACCCACTGTTGAGATTGCCGAATCATATGGTAGTTCTATTTTTAGTTCTTTGAGAAATCTCTATACTGTTTTCCATAGAGGTTGTATTAATTTACACTCTACCAACAGTGTGTAGGAGTTCCCTTTTCTCCACATCTTCACCAAAATCTGTTATTTTTTGTTTTTTAAATAATAGCCATTCTGATTGGTATAAGAGGATATCTCATTGTGGTTTTAATTTGCATTTCTCTGATGATTAGTGATGTTGAACATTTTTCCATATGCTTGCTGGGCATTTGTTTATCTTCACTTGAAAAATGTCTATTCATGTCCTTAGCCCACTTTTTAATGGGGTTATCTGTGTTTGCTGTTGTTAATGAGTTACTTGATTCTTTGTAAATTCTGGATATTAGGTCCCTGTTGGATGTATAGTTTGAAAGTATTTCTCCCATTCCACAGGTTGTCTGTTCACTCTGTTAATTAATTCTGTTGCTGTGCAAAAGCTTTATAGTTTAATTAAGTCCCATTTGTCTGTTTTTGTTGCCTGTGCTTTTGAGTTGTTAGTCATGAATTCTTTGCTTGGACCAATGTCCCAGAGAATTTTCCCTAAGTTTTCTTCTATTACTTTTATAGATTCAGGCCTTACATTTAAGTTTTTAATCCATCTACAGTGGACTTTTATAGATGGTGAGAGATAGGGGTTCTATTTCATTCTTTTGCAAATGGCAGTTCAATTTTCATAGCACAGCAACCCATTGTAGGGTGATGGATATTGCCCTAGGTGTCCATAAGAAAGCCTAGTTTCTCTGTCCCTCCTCCTTCTGGTGGCAGCTGCAGCCATGTCAGCCCAAACTCAGCCCAAAGGCAGGGCACAGTCTACTGTTAAACTCCCAAAATGGTGCCTTGGGCCTTCAACCAGAGACGGTGGGACCCCTTCCAGTCAGTCTGCTCATTTCTCAGTCTCAACAACAGTCTTCAGCACGGTGCTGGGAGCTTTCCCCAGGATGCATGGGAGCACCCAGTCCTCTCTCTTTCTTTTCAAAGCAGTGCAGCAGCAGCAGCCATCTCTGTAAATCCCTGGTGTCTAGGTTCTCAAAATAGCACCCAGCTGAAGCTGCTCTAGGCTTGAATGTCTGTGAGACTCCATGTGGGTTGCCTTTCTGGATCAACACCTCTGTGCAATCCCTCGGCATCTCCCTATGTTAGGCCCCAGGCCAGTGTGGATTGAGAGATTCTCCTGTAGCCAAGAGCATAAAATCTTGTTTCAGAGTATGGCACCCTAGGGTTTGTTTCTTACCGTTTCCCAGTATCCATGAGCTTCTCCTGGCTCTCAGCCCTCTCTTGGCCAGGCAAGCTAGCTTGAACCCTCTCCTTACTAACTTTTGGTGTTTCCTGTCACTTCTCTGGTGAATCCTAGCATTTTTCTCCTAAGAGCATTGTCTCCTTTCATGTTTGAAATGTGAGTATCTATTTACCATTCTCATTTGTCTCTGTGGAGAAGGCATATATTACCTGTGTCTAGTCAGCCATCTAGATCCCTTCATAGTCTGACACCTTTGAAAATCTGACAGAGAAACATTTCCCATAGGCCACCATCTATTCTTTTTGAGGACTGCTACCTGTGAGCTTTTATCTGTCTAAGAAGATTCATTTTGCCCCATACCTCTCCTCTTCTGTCCTCCCACATCCTGTTTTGCCATATAACCTATCTTACCATGCTGAGCCCTTATTCTTTCTGAAACTTCAAGATGGTATAAAAATGTCAACTAACTGCCCATTTCCTTGAGTTTTTCATATTTGTATGACTTCTGTGCCTGAGAGCACATTAATAAAATTTATATGACTTTTTTTCCCAATTAGTCTGTTATTAGTTTGTTTTATAGATCAAATTATCAAATCTTCACTGAACAATTTTAAGATTTCCTCCCCTATCTCCCTTCTTTCTGTCAGGTTGGCAACCTTGTTCTCAGTTCTTGGTGTGCTCTCAGACACAGTGAAAGTAAGGTAAGTACAAAAAGGAGGCTTATCGAGTAAAAGCAAAATACGTTTATAGAGCAAGAGCAAGATACATTCACCACAGATGATGAATGGGCCCCCTGTCACAACAAAAGGCTCTGCTTATGGTCTGGGGTCCTGTTTTATACTGTCTAGATTGGGCCATCCTCATGGTTGAGACATCACCATGGAACTACTTTTATGGACAGTTAATGACATAATAATTAGCCTTAGGTTACTTTAAGTCATTTTCCAGATCCTATTGTGCCTGGGCTGTCTGGCCTACAGGCTGGGGAATTCTCTGCATTCTTTTGCAGTTTGGCAGGGGTTCTTCCTTCCCTCAGGTGGGGCAATTGCTTGGGCAGTACCAAGGTGGGGTACCTGCTTTTGTCCCTAGGAGAGAGCCTGAGATCCCTTACTATCTGGCTAACACTTCCTTCCTTTCCTCCCTCTTATTTCCTTTCTTCTTTCTTTTTTTAAATTTAAAGACTTCAGAAATATAGAATTAGTTTAATCATGATCTTTAGTTTATTATGCACCATTATTTTTCTTGCATACCTTGCCTTGTTTTGATATTAAGTGATTTTATTGATTTTTAAATAATATAATAATGTAATGAACAGTCAACTGAATATCTAAAACAAAACCAATAACTCACATAAACTCTGTGTTCCTCCACTATCCCATCCCCCAACTTTCCCACATAGTTCACAACTATCCTAAACTTTGTGTTCATCATTCCGTTGAACATCTTTGTGTGCCTAAAGGATATATTGTTGGTTTTACTTAACTGTGAACTTCATTAAAAGGATTCACACTGTTGTAGTCTCTTGGGACTTTCTCTCAAGTCATTTTTGTAAAAATGTAAAATGTAAAATACATTTTTTACATTTAAAAATGTAAAAATACATTTTTACAATATATTATCCCATGTTAAAGCATTTAATTGTATTTATTGTACCAATATGATTATTCATCTTTTTATTCATAGGCATTTATATTGTTTCCAGTTAAAATAATTACAATCAGTGCTGCAATGAATATTTTTGTCATTGTCCTCTGATATTCATATGTAAGAATTTTTCTTGGATTTTTTCTTAGGAGTGAAATTATGGAGCTGTGGATTACCACTCTTTAGCTTATTAAAATAATCTTATTCTGTTTTCAAGAGAATCTGTAACCATCACATTTATAACAGCACTACATCAATAGATCCTCTTAATGTTTTTCTCCTTTAACAGAGTATATAGTCGAATGTTAATTTTAGCCAATTGAGTTGGAGTAAAATAGTATCTCATTGAAGGCTTGATTTACTTTCCTAATTATAGATGAGAGTATTTCTTCATATATTTATTGGCCAAAAGAACTTTGTTTGTTTTGCCCATGTTTTTATTGAATTTCTTCTTTTTTTTAAAGAGATTTTTATAGGAGTTCTTTTTATATTTTTGATAGTAATCTTTTGTCAAATATAATCTTTTGATACTAATCTTTTGTCAAAATCTTTTGTCAAAAGTGCTATAAATATCTTTTTGTGTGTGGCTTGTCTTTTAAAATATTTATTTTAATTAACAGAATTTCTGGCCAGGTGTGGTTGCTCATGCCTACAATCCTAGCACTCTGGGAGGCTGAGGCAGGAGGATTGCTTAAGCTCAGGAGTTCCAGATCAGCCTGAGGAAGAGCAAGACCCCATCTCTACTAAAAATAAAAAAATTAACCAGGCGTGGTGGCCTGTGCCTACAGTTCCAGCTCCACAGGGGGCTGAGGCAGGAGGATTGCTCTAGCTTAGGAGTTTGAGGTTGCTGTGAGCTACAATGATACCACTGAACTCTTGCCAGGGTGACAGAGTAAGACTCTGGCTCCAAAATTTTTTTTTTTTCAGAATTTTTAACTTATACATATGGTTTTCAACTTTTTTTCTAGTTCGTGACATCTGCGCCTTGTGAAGTTTTCTTATCTCTGCAGGAAACCAAAATATGCTACTTTGGTATATTATTTTGAGCTAAAGTCGCTTGAGAAACAGCAAATTCAGGGAGAGACTTTCTCGGAACTCCCCTCGTCTGCTTAAAGGCAGATCCTCTAAAAGGAAGTCAGTTGCCATAAATACCCTCCCCAGAAATCTCATCAACCAGGGAAGATTTGTTCTCATCAGAGAAGCCATGAGAATTTGATACTATACCCGGACAAACTTTATCACAAGTTATCGCATCTCTCATCCATTCTTATAAGGGCCCTTCCTTTTTTCCTAAAAATAATTTCCTCTCCCTTTCATGGCCTACATCCCTTTCCCTTTCCCCTGTTAAGATGATGATGTTGCTCTGAATATGGCACCTTGGCTCTAAAATATGGCACCTTGGCATTTGAGAAAACAGCAGAAGCCACTTTTATCTTCTCCTCATCCTCCTCCCCTGAAGTAGAGAATAGGCCCTTGTTACAGAAATACCCTTCCTATATCTAGAGGAAAGTAGTGGAAGACACAGAGGTACCAAGAAGAATCTGAACAAATGGGCCTTGCCATGTTTCCCCCAGTTTATTATCATTAGATCATACTCATTTGTACTCCAATCATATTTCTCTACAACTGTCCACTCTCCATTGAACTTAAGCATACAATACTCAGATTTATGTGTTTCTTTGTCTTTTCTTCTGAAGGCTCCTGTGTCTTACAAAATTTATATTAAATACACTTGTTTGCTTTTCTCTTGTTAATATGTCTTGTTATGGGGCCTCAGCCATGAACCTAAGGTGAGAAGAAATTATATTTCTTTTTCCTTTGGAGAGTTATTCTTTCCTTGAATTTTCTCATATGTATGTAACACATATACATGCTAATAAACTTCTGTTTGTTTTTTTCTTGTTAATTTGTTTCTTCTTACAGGGGCCCCAGCTAAGAACTTAGCAAGATTGAGGGGAAATTATTTTCCCCTCCTACACTCCAAAGTTAGAAAAAATTTATTTAAACAATGTTTGAAGATTTCTTTTTACATTTTAAGGTTTTAGTCTACCTGGCATTGATTTTCATGGCTGATGTGAGATGGGCTTCTAGATTTATTTCACTGCGGTAAGGAAAAATATGTTTCCAAGTTCTATTTATCAAATTATTTCTTTCCCTCTGCCCTTTCTAATGACTTGTATGACTTCATATATGAAACGTCCACAAATATGGGGTTGGTTTATAGACTCCCTAAGTTTCCTTCTATTAGTTAATTAGACTACTGTGCCAAACCATATTGTCTTTATTGTTACAGATATTGTTATAGACTGTAACAATTTATAACAATATAAGACATTTGTAGTTATTAACAGACCATAATATCTGTTGACTAAAAAAGGGAACTTTTTTTTTCTAAAAAGCAATCTGCAGATTGGGAAGATGCAGCTTTTGGTCCAAACTGAAAATGTGTTCTGGGAGGGGTGTTGGAGAGTTAGAAATTATAAAGTCAAAAACCACAGGGCAGGGAAAGGAAGTCAGGGAACTGAGCAACAAAGTCTTAATTGGTGGGTTCCAGGCAGTTTGTTGGTGGTCAGCTGGGGAAATTCTAGCTTCAGTCTACAGCACTGATAATAGAAGCTGGTTTGGCTTGACTGCAGAAACAGGGGCCCTGTGACATTTCTACACCATCCTTCTGAGAACACAGAGTACATGACCACTCCCTCACCCAGCTGTAGCCACTTCCTTCTGTTTTAACTTTGAGCACCTCATTTAGCCATGGGGAATCGATTTTGTCTGTTAGCCAGCGGAGTGGAGGGTCCATTTTAACATGATTTGATATAAAATTGATTTCCGATAAGGAAATTCCCTTGGCATTCTCTTTCTGCAGTGTATGTGTGTGTTTCCATCCATGCTGTACTAACATGGATGTTTTCTTATATCAAAGTCATTAATGCATTTGCACTTCCACTAAGTTCCGATTTTAATGGAATCCTCATGAACTATACAGATAAGTCAATAGATGCCTCCTAAAGGTTTTAAAAAGATGCCTGCTTCTACTTATTTATTACTTTAGATAAAACGTTCTCAAGCTTTACTAAGCATCAGAATCGCCAGGGTGGTTGCTTTAACTAAAGATTGATGGGCCCCACCCCCAGAATTTCTGATTCAGTAGACTTGGAGTGGGGCCCAAGGATTTGCATTTCTATCAAGTTCCCTGGTGAGGTTGATGCTGCTGTTCTGGGCATCCCACATTGAGAACAACTATCCTAGACTAACTTTGTGCATTTCTTATGAATTTCTGTCTTTATTCCTGTCCTTTCTGACCAGTGCTTCAGGGTTTTTGTTTGCTTACCATGCAGTGTCAGTGAGGTGTGCTAAATTCTACTTCTTTGTGGAGATGGAGAGTCAGCTGAAATTTATCTCCCCTAGGGAGATAATTTAAATAACACTTAAAATAACAGGCAATCTAGTGACCTTGCTGTGTAATAGTATGTAGCCCTCCTTTCTGGCTGCAACTGATTGGATTTTTGCTATTTAACCATTCAAAGACACTGTTGTCTGAGAGATAGTGCAGACATGAGTTCCATAGGGGAGGGCAAGGAAAGGCAAGAGGAAATTTGCAGCTTGTATTCCTAGAGGGAAAAGGGAAATACTTCTTCCAAAATAACTAGCCATAGGTGACTATTGTTTTTATTAAAGTAGTTATTTAATCTGGTTTAAAGTACTTTGGAGTTTTAAGGTATAGTCCTAGGATTTTGGCACTAGAGGCATCCTGACCTTATGAGCTCTGCGTATAATTTATTTGCTTTGGTTTCAGCAGAGGTTTGCTCTAACTGATCATTATGACTAATAAAATCTTCTTCAAATGCCGTCTGTTAGCTTTGCAGTTGTATTTACCATTGAATGAAGGAAATGGAATTTTAATTTTACACATGAAATTTCAGATTCATGAACACCAAGAGAGATCTACTCTTTGAACCTCTGTTTGGTTGTGCATTATGGACAACTTATTTTTTTTTTTTGTAAACTCAGTTGCTCTACAACAAAGACAATCATGTTAACAAAACACCTCAATTATTCATTTATATAGCAAAAATTAATTGAATGCCACCGGTGCCAGGTCCTCTGTTAGGTAATTGCAACAAAATGATCAGCAAGATTGATACAGTTCCTTTATGCCTTGATCTCCTAGTCTTGCAGGAAAGACTGGTAAGTAAATAAGCACTACCAATAAAACGCTGTATGGTAAGTGAAATGATAAGCAGGCTGCAGCTTGAGCTGATGGGTCATGTGGGAGTTGGCAGTGAAAGGACCCAGGAATGCTTTGGCATAATGAGGAATGGGGCACAACACAAAAATCAAGGAGATAAGAAGCACCTCTACTAACCTTAGATTTAAAAGTTGGTAGTCCTTATACAACCTTTCTTCTGTTCTAAACTGACAAACTTTTATAATCAATAAATATTCATGAGTAAGCATTTCATTTGAAAGCCAGTTTCAAAATGGCAAGCAATAGAGACCTATATCCCTCAGGAATAGTTAGCATCCTTTAAAGAAGAAAGGGAGACAGGCTCTTAATTTAGACACCATGGTAATCAGTGGTAATCACCACTGATCAGCAATAATAGAAATGGGAATGCAGAAAGACTTAATAAACATCTAAAGTGGAGCATTTGGCAAAGCTTGTCCAAGAGCAAGTAGGTGTGAGAGCTGTTGGAATCCCTTACCCACCTCTTTCCCCCAAAGAATCCATTTTGTCTACAACCTGAAATTCACAGCAGTGATCAACTGTTGTAACCCAGAATAATAGCATCTTTGGCAGTAATGCTTTCGAAAATAACAGGGGAATAGCAGGAGGCCTGCAAGAGCACCCTAGGGGGCTGAAATGCAAAGCTTTCTGCACTTGTAGGATAATGGGATGAAATTCCCTTTGGCCACCTGTTGTACAAAACAAAGCCCCCTAAGGGATAAAATCCCACAACAACCTGCCTCCCCCTTTACCAGGCTTGACATCCCTCCTCCCCACCTTGATTTTTGGCTTTATGTTTCACTTTTTCCCCCCACGAATAAAATTCAATTACTTTAAATAGTCCTCCAATAATTAATGTGCTTCTATTTTTAAAATGAACATCTGCAGTTGCAGGAAGTATTCATAAAATGTCAATCTGTTTTTGACACAGCATCTTCTACCCTGGTACTGTCACCTTCCTTCAAGTCCCTTGTCAAAGAGGCTACTGAATGACTGACACTGATAAAGTGAAAGAATGTTTTAGGAAGGGAAGAAGAAAGAAGAAAACATGTAAATCTCTCCAAGGTGCACTGTGCTCACAGACTTCATAAATCAGTTTCTGTAAGGAACTTTGAAGGGATATGCTATGTGAGAAGAAAGGTGAAGTTCATGTCTGATCATAAACTGAAAACTGAGTTAATCAGAAATTAATTTTAAGTCTAGGTAGGGATGATGTTGTGTGTGTGGGGCTAGGATCATTTCTACCTCTTTATATTTGTTATATTTTTCAGTGCTTTAAAAATGTTTAATGTTACTATTCATGTAATTATTCTTAAAGTAATAGAATTTCAGAGATAAATACAAACTACTGTATGGCCCTTGAGGTATCATTTTAATAAATCACTAGCAAGTCATAGAAATACCTTGAACATATGCACATATATTTAAAGTTGAATATGCCTTTGCACTTGTACCTAATTAGAAACATGATCTTGTGGGAAAAATCTGGAAAAAAAAATAAACCTTTAGTTTCCAAAAGGTTATTTCATATTACATAACTACTCCCACTTACCTATCTTTCCAACATCTGAAAATCAAAAGAATAATAATATTTTACAAATGTTCTGGGCTAGGTTTAGTTGCAAATGCATTTCATAAGCTTATACTGGAGGAGTTTCTTTGTACTGAAGCTGAAGAAAATGAACTAGGGAATTGATATGAACTTTCCAAAGCATAGTAAATTAATGCTTTGGTTCTCTGTCCCTGGGGAGCTAGCTACATTTGAATCTTGGTTGGCCAGTGATCAGGAGCACACGCACTTTTGCCAGGCTTAGTGTAGTATATACTGGTTGATTTAAGCACTAGGCAATTAGCGGTATTGACAAGCTTTTCTCAGCAGTTCCAGAATAGCTATGGAAAAGTAAAGTTGTGCAGGGATGAAGGGAAACTTCCCCTTTGTGCTCTGAAGGTTATTTTGGGGAATCATTTTCTGTGCCTCAATAGGTACTGCATACAGGTCACAGCAAATGATTTCTACCAGTAGAGACAGAGGAACACATACAGTGCATTTTTATACTATGCATGTACTTTGTATTTATAGAACATTTTTCATTCCAACATCTCAAAATAATTTCAAGCATATTTTTCAGTTGGAAGGAAGGTTACTTCTTTGTTAAAGACATTAGATGCTGACACACTAACTTTGTAAATAACCCAAGGTCACTCCCTATATTGGTGTGAAGGTCCAGGGCATGAAACTACGTGTGTGTGTGTGTGTGTGTGTGTGTGTGTGTGTGTGAGAGAGAGAGAGAGAGAGACAGAGACAGAGACAGAGAGAGACAGAAAGACAGAGAGAGAAAGAGAGACTCTCCAAGTCACATCTAATCTCCCTGCACCCTGAACCTAGAATTTTCTCAATGAAAGAACCAGGAAAACACCAAAGTATGACCTCAGATCTGGATTCTCTTCTGGATGTGGAAAAGGATGCTGGGAGCTAGGGGTAAAAGGGAGTATCTAGGGATGAAGTTTTTTTTTTCAATTTTAAACCATGTAATCAATCCATGTAATTAATCTATTGAGATTGAAACATTTGATACAGAGGAAACAATGTGTTCAGATGATACACCTTTTATCAGACTTTTAATGGGATACAGACTTTTAATGGGATTATCAAAAGTCTTGGAGCTGAAGGCTCTTTCTGCCTACCAGTCCTACTAGAGACTTTAGCTCAATATTCAGTTTATGAAGATTGAAGTTTTATACCTGTGCACACTGCAAAGCACATATGATAATATAAATTTGATAAGATTGAACAAATTATTTATGCAAACTTCTCCATAACATCTCATTTTCATTTATACCAGCCTCCATTATGTAACAATGCTTCACAACACATAAATATAAAAAGCAACCACCAAAAAAATCTATCAAATGCCTTTGATTTGATATTATTGCTTCTGCCTTTCTTGTTCTAACCTATGAAACATTATGAGCAACATCAGTCTAAGTGTTTTTCTTCTGATGAATGTATATTTTTGAAAGTGTGTTGATCTTCTAAGATAATAAGGCTGGAAGCAATATGTCCTGCTTTTATGATGTCTAGAATAACTTACAAATCATAATGACATAGACTGTCTTCTTATTTTTTTTAGCTCTGAAACTTGCAAAGGTGCCCAGAGGCTAATAAATGATGGGTGAATCTCATAAATATAATAAATACATAATACCTACCTAAATAAATAATAGATATACTGCTTTGCTATTGACTTGCATGAGAGATATGTGTGTATAGGAAGGAGAGATACAAGTTGACAGTTTTTAAAGTGCTTTATAAAAGGATCTATTTAAATATAATATATTGTTATTATTCTGGGAGCAAATACTTCCCTATAAGTAAAGGGCCTGTCAGCATTTCTGTTGGAAGCTTTCATTCTATGGGTGTGTAACTCAACCCTAAATTGTGCTGTCAGCTGAAATATGGTATATAAAGTTTCAGTGTCATTGCCATTTTTTTTCAACATTTGGAATCACAAAACCCCATTTTTTTCCTGCATGTGGACATTAATCTAAAGCAGAAGTCAGTAATTGCCAATGCTATCAAATTTTATTCCATCTGAATAGCATGATATTTCCTAAGAAATCAAGGCTTCCCATACTAAGAACCATACATAAATAGATTTTTGTGATTCTGCTTTATATCAGTGTTTTGGTCAAATATAATGTGTAGGTGGATGCGGTAATATTGGCTTCCAAGTCATTTGGAGGAAAATAATTATGCCTGGGGCAGTGGAAAAATTTCAATTTTGAACTAGAGATGTGAAAGTATTAACAATCACGCCTACCGAGATGAACTATCTACCGGTGACATTTAAAACTAGCCTATTCATTTCTATTCTTTATGGGCTCGATGTCTATTTCAAGAATTTATGGCAAACATCTGATCCAAAAGTAGTTATGTTCTTGACAACAAAAAGTGATAAAGAAGCTGTAGAGAGCAATGAAAATTGATGGGGATAGAGAGTGATAAACAGCAAAAGAGACCCATTAACGGCCAAATGATTGGTAAAGCCTGAAGAGAAGGGTCTGGGAGCTAAACTGGAGCGCAGGTTGATTGCTTCAGAGGAGCAATGAGCCAGCTCTTACCAGCCATTTCTAGTTTGTTCTGGATTGAAATCTGAAGCCAACTTAGGAGACTTAGGGTCTGATGTCATTTTGCAGTTGTGAGAGAAAAAGAAGGACCGTGACTTGTGTTTTCAGGGGAACTTAATATAATAAAATCAGAAAGTTTCAAGTCAAGTTTACACAGTATTTCTTACCAAGATTGAGCAAAATAAAAGTGAATGAGATCTTGATGGAGCGTGTTATTTCTAATGAGTTCTGACTTTTAAAAGCGTAGTGTGATCTTCTATTCAAATATTAGGGACTCATCTTTAGTCAGTTTTCCTTTTCAACAGAAGATTGAAAACACAAAACTTTGGTGTTTTAGAAATGACATTTAAGAATGTGTCTCCCTTTCCTCTCAGCAAACAGAAATAAAGACATAGTCATGTTTGATGGTTGTTTTCCTCACCACAATGCAAATATCAACTGAGAAACTTTGATTATGTTTTCTTCTCAGAAGCAGGTAGAGGGTGTGCCTACTATTATCCCAGCCATTTTGTGTATGTTAGTTCATTTAATTGTCCACACAGCATCTACCTCAAACAGAAATTATTTCCCCATTATGTAGGTGAGAAAACTTAAACTCAGATCAAAATTGCCTGCCAAGTTCACATAAGTAGTAAATTAGCAGAGATTGGTCTTTCTGGCTTCAAAGTCCATTCTTTGTCTATGGAAGCATATTAATCATGTTATGTAGAAAATATCAACTGATATTTTTAAAATTAGTAATTTTCTCAAAAAATTAAAATACTATATATTGATTTTTATTTCAGAAGTTATCTACCAGTATCTACTAATAAATCTATAGCAATTAAGTTTTTTAAAAGTGGCTTTGAAAATATCTAAATTGAGACTTACAACATTCTTGTTGGTTTACAAATAAGATTGTTAACTGCTTAAGGGCAAAAACATTGCTTTCTACTTTTTCCATGTAACACTTCTCAACTCCCAGCACACTGCTGCGTTTGAAATAGGTTCTCAAAAGTTCTGATAGACTCCAATGTCATCTGATACCCTGCATGAAGAAATGGATGTTTATGTAGCTTCTTTTATATCTACAATGAAATATCAGCTCTCTTTATTTTATTTTACTGTAAGAGACAGGGGATGCCTGAATTTTGTTTTGTGTTTGAGTTGACTTGCCTCTCCTAGTAAAATGCTTAGATTGCCTATTGGTTTATTTTATTTTATTTCAGCATATAACAGGGGTACAAATGTTTAGGGTACAGGTGTTTTCCTTGACCAACCCGAGTCAGAGCTTCAAGTGTGTCCATACCCCAGACGGTGCACACCACACCCGTTAGGTGTGAATATACCCATTCCCTCCTTCCCCTCCCATCTGCCTAACACACCTGACGAATGTTATTACCATATGTGCACTTAAGTGTTGTTCAGTTAATACCAATTTGCTGGTGAGTATATGTGGCACTTGTTTTTCCATTCTTGTGATACTTCACTTAGTAGAATGGATTCCAGATCTAACCAGGATAATACAAGAGGTGCTAGATCACCACTGTTTTTTTGTGGCCGAGTATTGGTATCCATGGTATTGGCTTTTCCTTGCCCACTTTCTTCTGCATGAACCTGAGTACAGACAGAAAACTCTTTCACCCAGCCAAGGCATTAAGAACAGAGAAACGATAGTATCTTTGGCTCAGGATCAAAGTGGCTTTATGGCAGAAGTAGATTTATAGGTGGCTCTTGAATCATGAGGCACCTGCACAGACCCTCTACAGACCCTCTGTTCAGTGGAGAGTCACAGAGATAAGAACGGATATCAGGGGGGTGCCACAAAAGAAGGTGCATAACAAACAGCAATTTAAGTTTGAAATCAGGGATCAGTTTATAGATTTTTCAACTAGTTTGTGGCTCCTTATTAGCCTCTTTTCTGAACAGGCCTTTCATGATATTTCTCCTCATAAAGGGATCTACCAGAGGTGACTTGTTTCCTCTTCAGACTCAGTCAGAAGGGGGGATTTTATCATTGATTCCATTGCTGTATGTTACTTATGAAGACATACTAGAGATACAAATGTTTATTTAACCAATAGAAAAATTTTCTCAGATTCAATATTTATTAAAAAAATATTGGTTACCTAACTCCTAAATCTATATTAGGATAAAGAAAGAAAATTGTAACAATATTCAGTAGTTAAATTCGCATTTTCTAAGTTTGCATGTGCTTCTCCCCACCCTCTTGCCTCTAACATCAAATGATAAAACAATCTAGAGAAATATCCTGTACAATTTAAAAACTTAATCCCAAAATGGGATTGCTTGAATTGGTACAATATCTTTTTAAATGATCTATTCTGAAGTAATTTTTAGAAAGTTTTTGGTGCTTTATGTTTTATAATGCATGATTGCCATTGAGTATGGGGAAATAACATATACCTGTTATGTATTCTGTAATACCTGTAATGTATCCAAATCTTGGATTCTTGTAATGCCACTGTCTGGGAGTGACCAGAACTAGCCCTTGTGAAAGGCACCCTCAAGGCACCATGCTTAAGACCTGCAACTTTGATTCTAGGCTAGAAATGGAACAGTGTCTTGGGGAAAATGGGCAAAATGTGGGATGGATGGCTTTTGCTTCCCTACTTTATCTTTTCATGTTATCATACTGGCAGAAGCAACTAAAGAAAGTAAAAGCAATGGTATGCAATTTTATTTTATAATATGTTAAAGAAGATGAGTGCCTTCTGGACTGAAAATGTAATATATACTAAGTTTCAGCTGGGAGCAATTTTTCCCCTCATAGTCAGTTATAATAAGTCTGTTCTGGAGGCTTATGGGTTTTATAATGGAAATGCTGAACCAAACTTAACGGAGGCATCATGTGAGAGTGTGGATATAATAACAGCTCCGAAACCTCCAGAACAAGAGGACGATGAGATCCTCTGTGAGTAGGAGGGAAAGACTGAGATGTACATAAAAAATGCATGCCAAAAAAAGAACAAATATGTGTTTTCAGTATTGCAGCCCAACATTTTGAATTATTTGGGGAATGATTTGGGTGGCTGTCTTTACAATGGAGTTAAATTGGTTTCTTATTTTAGCCACTGCATTGGTTCAGCTTCACTCTGTTCCATTCTAAAAATGCATCAGCATATCAGTCAGCTGCAGGGCACTTGACTCAGTGTGCGTGCCTGCTATGAGATTTGGGGAAGTGAGTCGGGACTTCGGAGCACAGATTTTAAAAGTTTACAATGATAGGTGACCTGAACAAGCAAAGCAAACCAGAACAAGCTCCAATGGGGTGAATCTCTACCACCCATCACAACGTTATCCATATTTTAAACTAATTCATTTGGCCTTGGGTCTGTTTGAGTATATTACACTTTGAATGTTTATCCATAACTGTTTTATACACTTACATTTTATTGTTGGATTTCCTACTTATTACACCATCAAATAAAATAATGGTGCCTTTGCGGTGAAGACAATTATAAACAGAATATAATGAAACTGAAGAGTATCAGAACCATCTTCCTTCCTATTAACTTGCACAACTGCACATGTGTGTCAGCAATCACAGATTAAGGAAGCAATTAGTCTGAACAGGGAAAACGTGAAGCTGATACTTAATACACTGACAGGCTGAGCTTGAGAGCCTCCAATTTTGATATGGTTGCAAGCAGTATTACAAAAATCCGTTCTATCATATCTCATTATTCTAATCAAATTTTTAAAAGCCAATATTGGTAAGTTGCATCCCTGTGTCATAAATTCACATTTTAGAGATTTATGGACCCTAGAGTTAACTGACATAATGATTTATATCACCCATGATTAAAAGCTGAATGACTTTATTTGTCTTGATGTTGTTTCCAAGGAATTAGACTCCTAAAACAACAAAATGTCAAGGAGCATCATTTAGTACTTTTCTTCACAGATGACTTCTCCAGTGCCAAGGGACATGTTTATGAACAAGTGATGCCACGGGGAAAGGTAAATGTGGAATGCCAATTGTATTTACTGAAATAAAATTTATAGAACTGTTGAGTGTAAGCAAATAGAGGAGAAAAATCAAGGCAATTTTCTTATCAAATGCAAATGTTCTTTCTTCTGTTTCAATCTTTTATTCTTTTCTGATCTACTAACCCCTCATTTCCACCCACCACACACACACATGTGCACACAAACATATACATTTATACATGCACACTTGCAGTTAAATAAAGTATTTAGAAGTGTATAGTAATTAGGATCTTCAGATACTTTCTCAGTCTCCATGCTTAGTAGCAATCAACAGTTCCAAAACATCTTAAATTTCTGGAGAAAACTTTAAGCAGATAAAGGGAACATAAGAATAAACAGGTACTTATGGAAATATTGATGGAATACAAAGATTTAAATCTTCCTTCAGTTATAATGAAAAAATGCAGCAGTACTTCTAAAGAATCCCTTCTGCTCACTGGTCATTTCAGCTAGGGCAGGAACCATTGATGTATTTTTTATAAATTTGTCACTCCCCTATTCATCTGGAGTGGTTTTTCAAACATTTTTGGTAGAATGTAACATATGATAAGGGTGATTCTTTTCATTAAGTAAATAATGGTTTTACTTAATCAACACAATTGGCAATATTTCAGGAAGAAAATAAGTCTGGATTTTACTTTATATTAAAAAACTAAACTATATAAGTATCAAATATCTAAATTCAGGCATTTAAAAACTTATATATACATTATATATGTATAAGTCCATGCATAATCTATGAATTTGGATGGCTTGTGTTATGAAGAAAGACTTCCCTGCTGCAAAAAGTAAAAATCTCAATTAAAACAAACAAAACTCTATTTGGCCATATAAACATATAGAAATATATTTCTATGGTAAAATATACCATAAAGTCCATAGTAAATGATTGGTTGAGGGAAATATTAATATTTACAGTGCATATGAAAGGTCAACAACTTTAGAATAAAATGAGCTATTACAAATTGATAAGAAAATGGCAAAAATAAACAATAGAAAAATGAACAAAGTGTATGAACAGGCAGTTCACAAAATCATAAATCTATAGAGCCAATACCATATTGACAGACACTCAATGTCATCGGTAGTCAGAAAATGCTTATTTTAGAAAAAGACATACACCTCATAACTATAAGCTTGATAAAAATGATAGAAGGGATAATGCTCTTTGTAGGTTCATAGAATAAAGGATAGGGTTATACTTTGTCCACAGAATGTTATTTCTTATAGCTTTCTTAGAAATCTGGCAACAGCTATTAAAATTTAAAAGGTACACACTTTTCCACTCAGCTTTGCCTCAGATGGGAATCTATGCTATAGAAAAAGAAAACACTAGGATATGTGAAAACAACACAAAGTGGATATCCATCAAAAGGAAAATGGTTGAACAAATTAGTATTAATCCATAACATGGGATAACACAGCTAAGGAAAATATAAAATTTTCTCTGGGGCAGTTGAATTGAGAGACAATTCCAAGATATAGTATTAAATGTTATAAGCAGAAGACAGATAAACATATGGATTCTGATCGCTGTAGTGAAAGAAATAATAATAAAAACTCATACTGTTATGTATTCATGATTATAAGTTATGGAAGGACACCCACCAGATTGTCAATGCTGGTTATACAGGCAGAGGAAAAGAGGAGAAAGTCAGAGGTGTACAAGAAAAGGGGAAGAATCAATGATAAAAAGACTGTTAGCTATGATCTCGATCATGCAAAATATTTACCGAATTTTTGCTAGTTGTCATTTAAAAGAAGTAAAATTTCAGGGGATTTATATCTTGTAGTTATAGCTGAGGATCTAAAGCTGAGAATAGGATAGGCCAAGTAGTTATAAATAATAAAACGAAAAGCTGTACAATCCTTACACTCCATGCTAACTTAAGCTCATCACTCACTTCCAAGTTACATAAAAGAAAATTTGAATATTGGAGAAAAATATTTTTTTTCCCATCACATTACTGAGGCATTCCCCTCTCTTTCCAGTTAGAAGACAGGTTTTCTCCAACTCTTCAAGCAAGTATTTATGCTTCAGATAGCTGTCAGAGAGCTGGGCATGTGTTGTATAGTATAAGGAACTCAGAAACTCATAAAAAATCTGAAGTGAGCATGTTGCTAGAGGAGTCTCTGGCAGGAAAGGCCGTGATGTGTTGGAAAAGGCTCCTGGAGTCTGGTGCAGAAAGGATACCTGCATGTTTCTGGTGAGTAAGAAGTAGATTCCACTCAAAGGACCCAGGCTGGGGTCATCTTGAAGAGTGCTTTATGCGAGAGTTCTGCCTGGATGATTCATTGACTCCAAAGGAGGGTGCTACAGACTGAATGTTCGTGTCTCTCCCACATTCATCTTTTAAACTCCTAACTCACAATGTGATGGTATTAGGAGGTGGGACCTTTGGGGGTCGATTAGGTCATGAGTGTGGAACTCTCATGAACGTCATCAGTGTCCTTATAAGAGAGACCTCACCTCTTCCACTATGTGAAGATCCGTCAAGAGGATGCCTCTATGAACCAGGAATCAGGCCCTCACCAAGCGCTAAATCTTCTGGCACCTTGATTTTTGACTTCTCAGCCTCCAGAATTGTGAGAAATACATGTTTGTTGTTAAAGCCACCCAGCCTATGATGTTTTTGTTATGGGCATGGGCTGGTGAGGGCTGTATCAAGGGGCAGATTTATAAGTGATGAGCAGAGGAGGCATTGCCTGTAACATGGAGGAGTTTCAGTGTCCAGTGTCTTTCAAGAAACATCAAAGTGTTACATGAGAAAAGAGTTAGCTTGAACAGCCAGAGGGCACCCATATCAAATTACAGCTATGCTAGTCTAGTAAGACTTCTTTCCCTTACTTTCCTTTCTTCTCACCAACTCCTCCTCACCATTTTCTTCTCCCACACTCACCTCCTGCAACTCTGTACAAGAACAATGTAGGGGAAAGGGGAAGCACAGAGAAGTGGACAAAACACCTCTTTTTTTTTTTTCTAGTGCATAGTTCCAAGCCTGAGCCTGGAAAGGAAGAAGATTTAAAGTGAATGAGATGCTGAAATGTTGTTAGCAGACAGCACTGTAGACTTTCTACTTCTCTGAATATGTAAATCATTTGTTAATTCATGCAAATGACCAGGAAAATTATAGGATCTGCCTGAAATCTCATTTGGAGATAGGGGGAAACAAGTCAAGAAAGGAGATTTAAAGAAGTGTTAACAGTATTTTCTGTTTACACTCCACTGAATCCATCTCTTTGAATTAATTAATGTATTAATACTTAATTCAATGATTTAACTACAGGTATACGCTTTTATGCATGATTAAAGAGTATTTAAATGATCCTTTTTTTAGTTAGAAGATAAAAAAATCTAAAGCTGTTTCCTTTATGTAAAAAAAAGAGAATTACCTTTCAGCATTTCAAAATAAAACCCAAAACATGTAACACTGGAGTTGCTCTGATTGAGAGGCTCACCCGTGGGCCTCTCCCTCAGTACCAATCCTTACTCCCATTCACTTATTATCCACTTCACCCCAACCTGCCTCCAAAAAATCGGGCTTCTTCACGGCACCTGAGGGATCTGTGGTCCACAATTTGAGCATCACTGATTTAGAACATGCATAGTAGGCAGTTTATAAGAGATAGTAACAAAAGAAAAATATTTCTAGAGTGCCTACCATGTGTCTGTCACTTTATACATATTATCTTTTTAATCTTCATAATAACCCTTTAATAAATTCCAATATTAATCTTGGAAGCTGAAACTTGCAAAGGATAAGTAATTGACTCAAGGTCACAAAGTAAGAGAACTGTGAAGTGAATCAAGGTAAGCCTGATTTTTGAAGTTTCTAGTCTTTACATCGAGATACTTCACCATACAGCTTGCATAGGTAAAACTGAGTTACTTGAAGTCCATAGAAAATAGATTTCCAGAAATTCCACTGCCTTTTGGCCAAAAGAAATGGTCCTGAAAGAAGACATAATTATATATTAATATCTTCCTCTGCATTACCAAATATCTCTCTTTCACTAAAGAGCTTATACAACAGTAAGACTCACCTTCTTAGTGATCTGAAGAGTAACTGAATGAAATGATGAGGTCTGGAGGATGTAAAGAATTTAGTTCATTGGTTTGTTATACATCTAGGAATGTTTCCTTATATAAAGATATAATTGAAATTATATATTGGGCATATATATTACTCAAAGCTGATAAGAGAATGAATAAAAGAGAAAACAATCCAGTTCTATTAATAAACTATCCAAATTAACTCTCAAAGTGGAAATAGGTACGAATCATCCATTTACTCAATCATTCACTAAATGCATACTGAGTTCTCACTACGTTCTAGGTCCTAGTCCGGGAATAGACAATGTAGAGAAAAACAAAGTTCATGACTTCCCAGATCTTATAATGTACAGGTTGATTTCTCTTATCTGAAATATTTTAAACCAGAAGTATTTCAGGTTTCAAATTTTGAGGGTTGTGGAATATTCACATATACATAATTATCTTGGGGGAAAGCACCCAAGTCTAAACAAAAACTTATTTATGTCTCATATACAACTTGCACATGGCCTGAGGGTAATTCTATACAATTATTAAAGTAATTTTGTGTAATAAATTATGTTTGTGTCTATGGAACCAAAACAAAGGCTTCACTATCTCAGCTACCACCACCATTTAAGTGCTTCCCCTTTTTCTTTCTTTTATTTATTTTTATTTTTTTGATACAGGGTCTACTGATGGGCTCAAATGATCCTCCTGGCTCAACCTCCTGAGTAGCTGGGACTACAGGCATGCACTGCTGGCTTAACTTCCTCTTTTGCTGCCGGCTTAACTTTCTCTTTTCCGTACCTCTGTTGCCAACAGGGGTATCTTCAGGCCTTTTTGACATTTTCAACAATATGTTAGAGAGTACACCACTGAGCAGAGAATAAGCAAAAAAACCAGAGTGAGTTATGTACACAGGTCTTCACCCCATGGTGGGCACAGTGGGAAACTTGCCCTTGGCATGTCCAGCCTGCACACAAGCCATTTTATTATGCTTTGTGGGGGAATCTGGGTATGTACGTAAATGATACATTGTAGCTGAAGAGAGCTGGGAGGGTCTTTTTTCCCTTGGTGACGTTGAATAAACTGTGCATTGTGCACCTGGATTTTGACTGTGGCCTGTCACTCAAGGTCAGGTGTGCAATTTTCTACTTGTGGTATCATGTTGGCATCTGAGATGACATTCAAATCCCAAATAAATCTTGTAGCTCTCTGGGCAAAAGCATGTTCTAAGCAGAGGGAATAGCTTGGCCAGAGGTATACCCGATATTCTGCAGGAGCAACAAGGAGGCCAGAGATGGACTTGTATATGAGTGGTAGAGAATAGAGTCAAAGAGGTGGACTAGGTAGGTCTTGTATGATGATGCTACAATGTTTTGTCTTAATAGTCTCTGATTCATCATTTAAACACACTCAGGACAGTAGAATAACCTTGGTACCCTATTCAAGATTGTTGATCATTTAACTTCTCTTGCTTTATGTCCTTGATTTTGAAATTCTGTTGATGAATATCCATAAAGAACATGCTCTGGAAAGGTGGAGATTTTAGAGAGCCAAAGAGCCTTTGTTCTAACTGGAATAGAAAATAACTCCATGGTCTTGAGAAAAATCATTTGGAAAAGAAAGAAATAATAGTAATTATAAAGTGGGAAAGGTTAAGGGAAACTGAAAGAGATGATGCCTTACCTCTGGGCTTACAAGGGCTGAATGCCATTATCATTTCTAGCTCTGGAGAGACTGGCCAATTAGAAACTAGTAGGACCCAGAAAGAGCTGTAGCTGGAGCAGTAGCTGTGGCTCCCTGCAAAAGCTGTGCCTGACATTATCACAGCCATGGCCAGCCCTTGATCTTGAGATGATGAAGCTGGGAAAATAACCCAGACCTCCCACCCTTCAAACTTCTGGTGTCCTCTCCATTAGTCAAAACCGACAAAAAGCCAAAGTGCCATGGGACCTGGGTGGAATAGTCTATAGAGGTCAATTTCCTAGGGCACAGAGCAGGGTGGAAAATGATAGAAAGAAAATGTGGCAGGTCAGAGAATTTCTGGGTCAGAGAATATCCAGTACATTCACATTCTATAATATAAATGAATTTATTAATCAGTACTTTTGTATGCCTACCAAACTCTGTGTTGAGTGCTGTGGGGTATTTTAATGTAAACAGCAATGTCAGTTTGTGTCTTCAATGAACTTAGTTTTTGGAAACAGAGCCAGATATGACACCAATGTAGAGTTAAAAGAGTAAAGTGCAGGCTCTGGAATTACTATAAATTTGAGTAAGTAACTTAAAACATTTCAGAATAGACCTTCTCATTTATAAAAATGAGAACAGAAATGATATCTTCCTAGAGAGAAAGTAGAATGATGGTTACCAGAGTCTGGGAAGGGTAGCAGGAGGGGAAGAAAAAAAAATACAGTTAGATAAGTTAGACAGAAAGAGTAAGATCTAGTGTTCAGTACCACACTAGAGTGACCATAGTTGAAAACGATGTAGTGTATATTTTAAAATAACGAAGAGTGGGATAGAACTGTTCCTAACACAAAGGTGATGGATTCCTCAGTTACCATGATAGGATTATTACATATTGTATGCTTGTATCAAAACATCACTTGTACCCCATAAATATGTACAACTATTGTGTATCCATACAAATTAAAAAATTAAAATAAAGAAATCATATCTTCCTCCTTAGACTATGTTGAGGATTCAATGAGCTGATTAATGTAAAGCATTTAGGACAGTGCTTGGCATGTTGTAAGCACCTAATAATGTTGGCTATTAGAATTATCAGCCAACTGTGATATAACAAAGCCCTATAACTGTTCCTAGGGGAGAGAGCATAACTCTGGAGGGGGCTGGATTCAATATTTCCAAGGTCTACTCTAGGCTCTGAGATTTCATGACAGTTCCTCAAGGGTACAGTACAGGTATAGGCGTTGTCAGAAATAGTGCAGATTTCCTATGTGCATTTAACCACTCAACCAGGCTTCCTCCCATCTTAGTGTCTGTAAACTCTATAAAGCAACCCTACTCAGGATGGTCATAAATGAAATACTGCATCAGGTATTTAAATGATCTAAAAAGCATATATTAAGGATGATGGTATTGATGATCTAAAATACTTACTGGCACTTGAACCCAATGCAGTAAAGGCATTTTATAAATCAGCCAACATCCCTTGTGTCCTGGGTCTAAATTTTGCGTTTGCAAGCCATATATCACAGATGTCTTTTTGTTGTCTATGCTTTCCTCTTTGGAAAGCAATTTATTATTTTTATCAATATTAATGTAATTGCCATTTTTTTGATGAAGTATGTATGACTATCCATATCTGTCTTGGACAAGTTTCTCTTGGATCAATGAGAACCATGCTGCTGGCTTTTTCTATCTCTGCAAAATGTTCAAATGTTTATTGCTAAGGTTTTTTTTTTTTTTTAAACTGGGTATCACTAAGTAATTTTAGTTTTAATTTATTCTATACTTTGACAAAGGGTAATAGCTAATCAATAAAATAATAGGAAGTGTCCCTTTGCAAGAGAGAAATCAGCTATTAACTAAAATGGTAAATTAAACTACCATCCAGCCAAAGGAGATTAGATTGGGATTAGATTGAGATTAGATTTGGATTTGGGGAAGACTTGATTTTGCCCTGTGGTTTTGCCATGTGCAGTGGTAGTAAACAAGAATAAGTAGTATTTCTTCCCCATGCCATCATTGCTTTACTAAGTAACAGTGATATTTTATTAAATATTAAGGGCTAGGAGGAAGCCAAGAAAATGGTGAAGGAAAATCCTGCCTTTTATAAATAAGAAAGAATATGTGGAAATTCAACTTGGTAACTTAGTTTAACTGGATTTTAAAAAATTTTCTCTGTTGCTAAGGAAGCTTAATATTATAGTAGGTATAGAAATGGGCTTAAAGCGAGGTCTTAGGAAAAGCTTTTGTGCAATAGCCATCACACCATTTATAAGTGGCAACCCATCTATATGGAAGAGGGAAAAGCTGGAAATGAAAATTGCATCATCCCTCCTATATCAGACAAGTTAATTAGTTGGTCCATAATCACAGACTCTGCTCCAAATGAAAAGAACAGCTTTGCTCCTTTTGAACAGAAAGGCACAGAAGGTGCAATACCCATGTAATTCATTAACAGTAAGAATGTTTTGAAGGAAAAACTGCTGAATTTAGATTATACTGAACTTCAACTTGTAATAGCCAAAGTTGTAGTGAGACTTTCGCAGTTTCCAAAAACAAATTTAAAATGTGATAATTTCCTTTTGTGTCTATCAGAAGCAACCTAAGGAATTTGGAGGATTTTTGTGAGGTGCTTTTTATTTTATTTTATTCTTTATGTTTATGATCTCAGGACACTATTTAGTGTGCTGAATAAGCTACAGAGCCTTGTTATTGAAGAACCAGTTAAACATATTAGATCCAAAGTAGCCACTGAAGTAACTTGAAAAATAGAAAGTTTGGGATCTAAGTTCCTGATTGTAATGTGTCACCACTTACCTACAACAATGTAAGAAATTATTTATGTATTAGTATCTAAGGTTCCAGAAGTTTCCATGACCAAAATAAGAGGGCTTGAAGGTCATGTAAGTATAGCCTGTGAAAGTTCGAAAGGAAATTTTGGCTAATTAGAGAGTGAGGAAGCTGATAGGTTAAAACATACAGAAAGAATGAGTCAGTGATTTGTTGTTGACAATGAACCTGAATAGCCAATTTTCTAATCTAGGTGAGATTGAATACATTTTTTTCCTCCCTTCCACTTTCAAATAAAAAGGCATGAAAGCAAGAAAGGTAGGCATGTGGTTCTGACAAGAGGGTGAACTCGTACAGGCTGTTGTGTCCTCCCCCAAATCTACTTGGAGAAACTATAGAACTGTAGAGAAGCCTAGATCTGGAAGTGAATATAAAAATTGGAAGAAAATTTTCTTTCTTCTTTCATACTACTACCTTTAAGGGTGACAGGCAGTAGTATGGGGTGGAGGGCAGTCTGACCAAGCTGCAGATGTGGAAGACAGTTGGAAGAGAGGCTTTCAGTTCTCTTGCTTCTTGCTGGTATGTACATTACTTTGGGACTATTTTTACTTCATTTTTATCACAGAAATCTGCACCAATGGCCTGGACCTCGCAACTTCAAGAAGTAAAATTAATATTAGAGTCTGCAGAATCTCTGCAGGGGTAAGACACTAATGGAATAGATGTCAGCTACCCGGGTTCTTACTTCCCTGTCCTAGTTCTCTGTAAATGCTAGAGTTAATGGACTTTGTTTTTAAAAGACTGTGACATTTTGTAAAATGATTCAGATGATTTATTGGTGGAGAGGTAGAAGACAGAAGCAATGAAGACAGGTTCTTTGGTACTTAAAGGCTTTTCTCTTAGTCTCATCCTCTCTTCTTTGTTTAAACTCACTAGCAGGAAAATAATTTAGGCTATTCCCTAATTCATATTATCAGACAGTATCATGAGTTCACAAGGTGAAAAGCATCTAGATACTGGAGACAACAATCTTTAAAAGAAAGGTGAAAAAATAATATCACATGAAACAGAATAGCTGAAAGAGATAGACTAAGAATTTAAAATAAATTTACCTGAAATGCTCAAAAGGAAAAGAAAGGTGTTAATAAAATGTGAAAGAAGTCTTAAGAAAGAACCAAGGGGAAATAATAAGTATGAAAGCTATAATAGTTGACATACAGATCAGAAGTTTATAGCAGCATAATTCACAATTGCAAAGATGTGGAAACAACCCAAGTGCCCATCAATACATGAATGGATTAATAAAATGTGGTATGTGTATACCATGAAGTTCTACTCCACAATTTAAAAAATGGTGAACTAATGCCTCTTGTATTAACTTGGATGGAACTGGAGACCATTCCTCTAAGTGAAGTATCACAAGTATGGAAAAACAAACACCACATGTACTCACCATTAAATTGGAACTAATCGATAAACACATATGGAAATAACATTCATTGTACACATTATGTACACATATGGAAATAACGCTCATTAGAAATCAATCAGGTATGAGGGGGAGGAGGGGATGGGTAAATTCACATCTAATGGGTACAATGCACACTGTCTAGGGGATGGGAAAACTTATAAATTTGACTCAAATGGTACAAAAGCAATTATTTAACCAAAATGTTTATACCTACACAATATTTTGAATTAAAAAATAACATAAAATTGTGCTAAAAAAAGAATAATAAACAAAAAGAAGAACCAAAGGATTCAGATAAGGAAAGAATTAGTTTGTTTGAAGGTCAAATTGAGCAGTTCCAGAAAGTAATAGAAAAAGATAAAATGAGGGAAAATATAACAATAAACTAAGACATTTGAACAATAAAAATAAAAATGCCAATATTCAGTTAATAGGATTCTTGGAAGAAAAGTTGTGGTGGTGCATGTTGGAGGTAAGGGGAGAAAGAAAGACATAGTCAAAGAAAGTGAAAGAAATAAAGACTATTGATATACCAGAACTATAGAAAGATGATAGACTTCTTATTTTAAATGACATATAACATAAACTTTCGATGCCTAAGTTTATCCACCAATAACATGAGGAAAATAAAATGTGTATCATTAAAAATTTATTGTGAAGGGCAAATAAATTAATGTATATAAATAAAGCCCTTAGAATAGTGCCTTACACATAATTACTATTTAGGAATCAGTTATTATTATTATTACTTAGATGTACTATAATTAAATTCTAGAACAGCAAATAGACATGAAAATGATTCTGGAGAGAATAAGTATATCATCTACCAACAAAAATATTTAGATTGATCCCAAGCTTCTTTACAGTGTCACTACATGCAAGAACCAAGGGCATTAAATCTAATCAGTCCTCATATTTACCATACAGAGACTCACTTTGAAAAACTCCTGGAGAATGTATTGAAATAAGAAGATACAGAGCCCTGAAACCTGTGGCCACTGTCTAAATAGCCTTACCCACCTGTCACTGCCAATACTGTGGGGAGTCCTATACATAGCAAACTCTCATACCACCTAACTCCATGGAGAGGGACTCACCCAGTCCCCTGCTGAACTTGCCAACAGTGGCCTGGGACCAACCCACAGCACTGTATGAATATCCCCCAGCACCAGTTTGGATTGTGATAATCACAGGGCACAGGATGATGCAGGAGAATAGCTGCATTACAGGCTCTCAAAGCATCTACCCTTCTCCTCTCTCCTGCCAGTTCAATTCTCTAGAGTAGGACACAATTTGTGCCATCTAAAGACCTCTCTTTCTTTTCACTGAGTAGAAGAGTTCCCAGCAGATGAGAATAGGTACATCACAAACATATCTGCCTTGAACTGAGGGAAGAGATTTCAGATGAGAAGGAACCATCATAGGAATTCTGACAAGGGGAAACAAGCTGTTTTGATATCCCCAAAACATCACACTAGGTCTCCAGCAACAGACTCCAAAATGAAATGGTTGAAATGACAGATATTAAATTAAGAATATGGATGGAAAATAATATGAATGGGGCTGATGAGAAAGTTGAAAACCAACACAAAGAACCAAAAACAACAACAAAAATTGAGATGATGAAAAATTCTCTAAAGAGAGAGATAACATGAAAAAAATAACAGAATTTAAAGAAATGAAAGGGTCATTTAAGGAATTTCAAAATGCAGCAAAAAGCTTTAGCAACAGAATAGAACAAGCAGAAAAAAAAAGAATTTCAGAAATAGAAGTCAAAGCTTTTGAATTAACCTAGTCAGAAATGAAGAGAAAAGAATCAAGAACAACGAACAATCACTCAGAGGAATATGGGGCTATGTAAAATAAGCTAATATAAGAATCATAAGAGTTTTCCCAACATTTTCTTCTAGAATTCTTATAGTTTCATGCCTTAGATTTAAGTCTGTTATCCACCATGAGTTTATTTTTGTGAGGGGTAAAAGGTGCAGATCCTATTTCAGTCTTCTACATGTGGCTATCCAATTTTCCCAGCACCATTTATTGAATAAGGATTATTTTCCCCAGTGTATGTTTTTGTCTGCTTTGTCAAAGATTAGATGGTTTTAGATGAGGATGGTTTTACATCTAGGGTTTCAGTTCTTTTCTACTAGTCTATGTCACTGTTCTTGTGCCAGTTCAATGCTGTTTTGGTTACTATAGCCTTGTAGTATAGCTTTAAGTCTGGTAAACTGATGCCTCCCTATTTGTCCTTTTTGTTTAAGATTGTTTTTGCTATACAGAGTCTTCTCTAGTTCTACATGAAGTGTAGAATTATTTTTTCTATATCTATGAAAAATGATGTTGATGTTTTAATAGGGATTGCAGTGAATCTGTAGATCACTTTGGGTAGCATAGACATTTTAACAATGTGTGTTCTGCTGACCCATGACTATGGTATTGTTTGGAGCCCATTCTACTAAATGAAGTATCAAAAGAATGCAAAAACAAGCACCACATGTACTCACCATCAAATTAGTATTAACTGATCAACACTTGTGTGCACATATAGTAGTAATATTCATCCAGTGTTGGGAAGGTGGGAGTAGGGAAGAGGGGATGGGTATTTTCACATTTAATGGGTGTGGTGTGCACCGTCTAGGGAGTGGACATGTTTGAAGCTCTGACTCAGGTGGGGCCAAGGCAATATATGTAACCTAAACATTTGTACCCCCATAATATGCTGAAATAAAAAACAAATAAAATAAAGACAATTACATTTTTAAAAAAGATTATAGGTATCCCTGAGGAGAAGAAGAAAAAACAAAAGCATGGAAAGCTTATTTGAGGGAATTATTGAGGAAAACTTACATAGTATCACCAGAGATTTAGATATCCAGATACAAGAGGGTCATCAAACACCTGGAAGATTCATAGCAAATAGAACATCACCAAGACACATAGTCATCAACCTGGGGAAGGTCAAAATGAAAGAGAAAATCCTATAAGCTGCAAGTTGAAAGGAAGAACTTACAAAGGAAAACTCATCAGACTAAGCACAGACTTCTCAGTAAAGACCTTAGAAGCCAGAAGGGACTGGAATCCTATTTTTAGTCTTAAACAGAATAACTGCCAGGCAAGGATTTTGTATTCTGTTAAACTAAATTTCATAAATGAAAGAGAAATAAAGGCTTTCCTAGATAAGCAAACACTAAGGAAATTTGTAAACGCTAAACCTGCCCTACAGGAAATGCTTCTAAGTGCTTTATACCAGGAATAGTACACTCAGTACTAACAAGTGTAAAAACACCTCAAAGTTAAAGCTCATAACTCTTATAAAACAATAGCACAAGAGGAAAAACAAAACAACAAGGTATTATGTAACATAATGAATAGGATACTATCTCATATATCAATACTACCATTTAACATAAGCCATCTTAATGCTCAACTTAAAGATATAGATTCATTGAATGGATGAATCAACACAACCTAAATATATGCTGTCTCCAAGAAACCCAACTAATTCATAAGGAGTTTCATAGACTCAAGGTAAAGGGATCGAAAAAATGTTCCACACAAATGGAAATAAAAAGTGAGCAGGAGTAGCTATTCTCATGCCAGATAAAATGGACTTTAAATCAATAATTATTAAAAAGACAGACATTCATTATATAATGATAAAGGTAGCTACTCATTAAGAAGATATAGCAATCACAAATACATATGCACCTAACACAGGACCTCCTAGATTTATAAAACAATTCTACTAGATCTAAGCAAAGAAATAAACAACAGTATCATAACAGCTGGGGAATTCAACACTCCACTGACAGAACTGGACAGAACATCAAGGCAGAAAGTAAACAAAGAAACATTGGATTTAAATGGGACTCTAGAACAAATGGAGCTAATAGACATTTATAGAAAAGCCTACCCCCAAACTACAGAATATACATTCTTCTCAACAGCTCATGAGACATCTTCCAAGATAGATCATATGTTAGAGCACAAATCAAGTCTCAGCAAATTCAGAAAAATCAAAATCATACCATATGTCTTCTCAGACTGCAGTGAAATAAAACTAGAAATCAATTCCAAGAGGAACTATTAAATATACACAAAGTCATGGAAATTAAACAACCTGCCGCTGAAGGATCCTTGGGCCAATGATAAAATTAATATGGAAATCAAAATATTTTTCAAACTGAATAACAAAGAAGACACAAGCTTCCAAAATCTATGAGTTATGGAAAAGCAGTGCTAGGTAAGTTAGTAGCTTTAAATGCCTACATCAAAAAGACAGAAAGATCACATATAAATAACCTCATCTCACACTTCAAGGAACTAAAAAAAGAACAAACCAAACTCAAAGGTAGCAGAAGAAAATAAATATCAAAGTTCAGAATAGAACTAACAAAACGAAAACCAAAAAAAGCAATATATGGGATCAACTGAACAAAAAGTTGATTCTTTGAAAAGATAAACAAAACAATAGACCGCTAGCTAGAGTACCCATAAATAGAAGAAAAAAAGACTTAAAAAAGCTCAATTAGAAATGAAAAAGGAGGCAAACAATAGCAATACAAATATTATCGATGACTACTGTGAAACCTTCTATACACACAAACCAGAAAACCTAGAGAAAATGGATAAATTTTTGGAAACACATAGTCTCTCAAGCCTGAATCAGGAAATAGAAATAATGAACAGATAAATAATGAGTAGCAAAATTAAAACAGTAATAAAAAAAATCCTTTCCAGAAAAAAGCCCTAGACCAGGTAGATTCACAGCCCAATACTACCAGAGTTACAAATAAGAACTGACACCCATTCTACAGAAACTGTTCCATAACATCAAAAATGAGAGAGTACTCCCTAACTCATTCTATGAAGCCAGTATCAACTTGATACCAAAGTCAGGAAAGGGCACACCCATAAAGAAAACTACAGACCAATATTCCTTCTGAACATAGATACAAAAATCCTCAAAAAATTAGTTGAATTCAATAGCATACTGAAAAGATAATTCACTATGATCAAGTGGGTTTCATCAAAGGGATGCAAGGATGGTTCAATATATGCAAATTAATATATGTGATTCACTACATAAATAGAAGTAAAAACAAAGTCCATATGATCATCTCAAGAGATGCAGAAAAACTATTCAATAAAACCCAGCACTCTTGCATGAAAAACCCCTCAAAAAACTATGTACGAAAAACTCTTCTAGACATTGGCCTAGGTAAAGAATTTATGACTAAAATCGAAATGACAAATACAGCATAAACAAAAATTAATAAATGGGACTTAATTAAATACAAAGTTTCTGCACAGCAAGAGAAATAACAGAGTGAATAGACAACCTACGGAATGTGAGAAAAGTTTTGCAAACTGTACATCCAACAAAGAACTAATATCCAGAGTCTATAAAGGACTCAAATCAGCAAGAAATAAACAACCCCAATGTAAATTGGGAAAAGACACGAACAGAGCCTTGTCAAAAGAAGGTAGTCAATGGCCAATAAACATATGAAAAAATGGTCAACATTACTAATCATCAAGGAAATGCAAATTAAAACCACAATGAGATATGCCTTACTTTTATCAGAACGGCCATTATTAAAAGAAAGAAAAATTGTGGGACTATAAATTAGTATAACCTCTATGGAAATCATTATGGAGATTCCTCAACAAACTAAAAGTAGACCTACAATTCTATCCAGCAATCCCATTACTGGGTATCTGGCCAAAGGTGGGGGGGAGGCACTATATCAAAAAGACACCTGTACTATTGTAGCCCAACTGACAATTGCAAAGATATGGAATCAACCTAAGTGGCCATCAATTGATGAGTAGATTAAGAAAATGTGGTACATATATACCACGGAGTACTACTTAGCCATAAAAAGGACTGAAATAGTGTCTTTTTCAGCAACTTGGATGGAACTAGAGACCATTATCCTAAGTGAAGTATCTCAGGAATGGAAAAGCAAACACCACATATTCTCAATAAGTGGAAG
The DNA here is from genome assembly GCF_040939455.1 of Microcebus murinus. NCBI lineage: Eukaryota > Metazoa > Chordata > Mammalia > Primates > Cheirogaleidae > Microcebus > Microcebus murinus. The sequence goes on from NC_134104.1 coordinate 47,834,989, forward strand.
TTAAATGATGGGTATATATGGTCATATAGTGGTGTAAAGGACATTGGAAATTAAGTAGGGTGGAGGATATGAGAGGGATGAGTGATAAAAACATATCTATTGGGTACAATGTATAGTACTCTGGTGACAGGCACACTGAAAGCCCTGACTTCAGTGTTATACAATTCATCTGTATAACAAAATCACTTGTACTCCCTTAATATCTTGAAATAAAAAAAATATAAACAACAAAAGAAGATACATAAATGTAGGACAGATACATAAAGTAATGTTGGCCCCCAAATATTCAGGTTATTATGGTTATTTTAAAAAGCACAGATTGAGGAAATTATCTAAATTCTAGATACAATGGATGATGTGTCAAAGGTGGGAGACAGAAAAAAAAGACCAAAACCTGCAAGATACAAATATTGCTATATTTAAGGAACTAATGAAAAATAAGAGGAAAACCCATAAACATAGATCCTAAGTTAGGGGCAACAGCCCTAAGAATAAAAATAGACAGTAAAAATTTTCATTTACCTCTTGCCAGATTTTTACAGCTATTCTGGGGAGCATTCTGGTAGTTGTTAGTCAAATTATCCACGCAAATACACTATATATAGCCTTGCAACTTCATTCCCGGGCCTGCATCTCAAGAAATTACCACAATGGTCTGTATGAGGATGACAAGTATGAGGACATTCATTGAAACTGTAGATGGGGCGTCCTGGAGGTGCCCACCATCAGGTAAATAAATAAGTTATCGAAGTGACAGCAAAAAGCCAGACCAGTAGCAGCCCCCGAACCAGCTGACTAGAGGGGCAGTGACATTATTGAACTTCCCTTGTGGTATGTGTAATTTGAGGAAAGGGTTCATTTTGGGTACTTCACTAGATGAAAGTTGACCCTGGAGAAGTGTCAGCAGAGTTGGAGAGAGGAAGTCACCATGGGCTACGAATGTTGTAGTGATGAGTTGTGGAGGCCAGTTTTTGCTGAGGTTGGAGCCATGTGGTTGATGTGGGGCAAAGTGTTTTTTATGAACTTTGGACTTCACATAGTTCTCAGTCTTGCATTGGTAATTGTGGATCCACAAAAGAACAAGAGAAAGGAAAGTGAGAGAAAATAGACTGGTTTTATCACTAGAGGAGTAAAGGCAACATGTTTAAATGTAAACTATTGGAAAGGCTCTTTTTTTTAATTTATTTTTTTTTTTAATTTCAGCATATTATGGGGGTACAAATGTTAAGGTTACAGCTCTTAAATATGAATTGAGGTTGGGATTCATAGGGATTCAGTGTGAAACACTAACCCTGGCTCAAACTCCTCTATCATTTTTTGTTCATTTTCAAATGATATTACACGTGGTATAATAGCAATTCCAAAATCTTGCAACACTGTAGAATCGATAATTTTTAACATTCATATGAAAGCTTAGCTACCACCTAGTATGAGACCCATAGGGGTGTGCTTAAGTGCTTAGCTCTGGGAGAGACTATGTGTGTTCAGAGTTCAGCATTAACATGCATTATTCTAATAGTGTATGTTAGAAACGGTGTATTCAAAGGGTCTGGTATATAGTAACTGTCAAACAAATATGTTCCTTATTTTCTTCTACTTAATAATTAATGTGAAATCTTCATTTATGTGATGCATAAATCACATTTATGTGATTGTTTCCAAATTGGATTGTTTGCCCAAATTGGGCAAAGCTGAAGTGTTGGATTCATCTGATTCTCATTGCTCAGTTGGGCTCAATTTAGGACCCAGATGGATTAGTCTCTTGAGAAGAATTAGGTTAGCTACACAGAAGTTTGGATTCTATGTTGGATCAATTTCCATAGAACATATTTGGTCTAGTATTCCCTAGTGGAATCTGAAGTTCTTGATTAATAACTAGCTATGCAAGGTACAAATAGTTATTTTTTATGTGACATAAATTTATACCATTATCCTTACATATTAATTTATAATGCTATAATATGTAATTATAAAAAATATTATTGTCATTTATACTTTTAGGCAAAAATTAAATGCCTGTTCTCTATAATTTTTAATCACTTCATTTTTCATGTTTACCTATACCATTTTTGGCATCTGGATTTGGAATATCATAGTTTATGATATATGCAGTGTTACTGCATGGTTGCTCTTTCCTCTAGCTTGCAAGAATACAATTGATACTGCCAATGTAGCATGATAAACAACTTAGAGGTTTAGAATGAGGAAAATACTAAAAATAATAATTATATTTGTCAAAACACATGTAAACATGAATTAATGAATTTATGATTTAGATGCTTATATTCATTTTTAGACAATTTCAGTAGTAAATGGGAGACCAAACTGCTTTAAGAGTGGGAATGTCAAATATACAAATAAATAGAAAGTAGGAGTTATATTCATTTTTTTCCACTTATATTCTGTGTGTGTGTGTGTGTGTGTGTGTGAAAGAGAGAGAGAGAGAGAGAGAGAGAGGGAGGAAGATAAATTTAGGAAGAAAAAGAGAGAGGACCAACATTATTAATACATTTGGTTTAGTTGATTATTTAAACACTTGAAGTGTAAATGACTAATAATATTTTCAAAGGTAGGAAAGAAGGCAAAGAACACCAACCAGAGCTTCAGTTCTGTCATAATTATGAGGTGAAATTAAAATTCTATTTCTTCTGGCAAGTTTTTCCTGATCCTCAGCTGGAGGGTAATTTCTTCCTCTTCTGACTTCCCAGTGCCTCTCCTAAAGCACTTAAGACCTTGTATTTTAGTGATTTATGGACACTCTCCAGGGTCTTATGATATTGTAAAATTATAAACTAATTGAGTAGAGGATTTATATCTGATTCTGCTTCAGTCTGGAAGGCAGTGGTTTATAATAGAAGACCATGGAGTTTAGAGTCTGGGAGAACCCAGTTTCCAGCCAAGCTCTGCCACTTCCTAACCGTCTGAACTGAGGCAAGTCATTAATTTCCTCTGTGCTTCAATTTCTTTATATATAAAATAATGATGATAATACTTAGATTATAACATATGGGAAAGTTTTATGAAATAATCATTCACTGCTCCCATTTCCTTGCATATATTCAATAAATGTTAGCTCTCTTCTTTCACACCTATAATAAACATTCCTTTTCTCCATGTAAGCGGCATTTTATGAATACAGTACGAGTCGGTCAACTCTCACTATTGGAAAGGCAATATAATCGTTATGTTTGGCGTGGCTTGTGGGACGTAATCTTGATGCAATTTACCTACCTCCCCTGCTGTTCTTCTAATTTGTTCAATGGAAATAGTATTTCCTCTTCTCCTGGATGAAATTTAAGGGAAACCACATGACTTGCCTGATCACTTTCAGATAATCAAAGTTCTTGGGTCAGTAATGTATAAGTCTCATTTCACATGATAATTAAAACAGTAAACATCATTGGGATTATAGTCACTTCCCCTTTCTCAGCTGAGTTTTGTTGTAGTTTAGTCATTGCCTAATGTGATGGTAGGGGATCAGATTGGCCTCTTCTTTCTTCCACTGATTTATGCTTCTATCCCTAAAGTGACAGGAAAGTTATTATATGACTGATACTATCATGAATTAGTGCCTGACTCTCAGATTATTATTGTTACTGTTTGTTTTGCTTTGTTTCTTTAAGATGTAATTTTATCTCTCAGGATAGTTTTAATGGTTTATTCAGGGACCATTCCCATCCAGGCCCATTGCTGGGGATTTTATATCTGCAATCCCTGTGATGTGAATGAAACGCTCTTTCTGGCTGAATGAGGTTCCCACTGTCTTCAAACTGTTGAAGGGTCTTTCACTCATTTTTTCAGATGATATTTATTAAGCTCCCACTATGTGTCAGAAACTCTTCTAAGTGGATTATTAGTGAACAAAGATTTCTACCTTATAAATATATATTTTAAAAGGAAGAGATAGAACAATAGACATAATTAATAAATAAATAGCATAGTATGTTAGAAAGTGGCATATACTATGGAAAAACAAAAAAATACAGCAGATTAAGGAGGCTTAACAGTGATTGTGTGGGGCTAAGTCACAATGTTAAAGAGGTTGATCACTATCGCTCTTATTGAGAAAGTGGGTTGCAACTCCCCCCATTCCTGTATGCTCACCCTTCACAATGTGACTTTGCTGCTCAAGAGGTGGAATCTCTTTCTATCCCTTGAACATGGGTTTGGCCATTAGATTTACTTTGTATAACAGACATTAAAAATTATAAAAAAGCAAAGGTATGACGAGTACTTGTGCATTGGGGTTTGCCCTCTCTCACAGATAGGGAGCCTTCTACCACCAAGTAAAGAAATCTGATTTTACATTCTGGAAGATGAGAACCCAAGTAGAGATAAAACTTCCAGCTTTCTCAAACATTTCAGCTAAGTTTCCAGCTGAGGCTGAAGACCATTCAGCTAAGGGTCATTCTAGACCACCTAGCTTCAGTCAAGCTGGCAGAGACAAGAAGAAAAGACTAGCCAACCCACATTATCATGGTCAATAAAAAATTGTGGTTGCTTTAATCCACTGAAATTTGTGGTTAACAATAGCTCACTGAGACACTGACGTTTTAAGAAAGGCTTAAAGGAAGTAGGGGAGTGTGATTTGCCAGTGACTGGAATAACAGCCTATGAAAATCCCCTAAAGCAGAAAGGAATCTGTGAGCTTTAGGAAGGGAGAGGAGTAGGATGACAAAGAGATAAGGGGGGGGGGTGGTAGGGACCACCCAAATTATGTATATTCTAATACATAATTTGGCTTTTACTTTGAGTAAAACAGGTAATTTTACCCTAGAATTCTAATTGTCCTTCTAGGAAGAACCATGTAATTGTATTTCTCCTGTGTAGCCTACCCTTTTCCCAGATTAACCCTGAGAGTACAGACGGATTCCAGTTGAAGCAGCCAGCTCTTCATCACTACTCCATCAGACAGGCACCTCCCAAGTGTGCCTCACTTTTCAGACTTCTCAGGAATGAGCTAGTCACCAGTCTTCAGTGTCCTCCAACGTGCAGGTGAGGCATAATAAGTTTGACTAGCCATCCTCCTAAAATATCTCTCTAGAATGTAGGTAAAGGGATGAAATGCTCCTTATCATCTCTACCTTTAGAAGAGAATGGGATTCATAACTTACCAACAAGTCTTTTGACAAAACCTTCTGCAATTCCAGCTCTCTTCTTTGCTTCTCCAATCTTTGTTTAGACTACAGATAATAGTCATCTAAGAACACAAAACTGTTTTTACAATTACCTTTTGTTAGTCTTGAATGTTCATCTTGCACCTTAGTTTAAAATGTGACATCTGTTATATTATCAATTACTCCTGAAATTACAATTAACCTAGTTCCTTTTTAATATACTGGCAGGGCAACTATCTGAGATGGAAGTCAAATTTTCCATGACTATAGTAGAAGAGGACATATTTAAAAAACTCTATCTTTAAAATTATTTAATTCAGATGCCATTTCTTAATCTGACTCTGATTCTCTTGCAGAATACATTATAATAATTCTTTTTTATTGAATAGCTAGTAGTAATTTCACTTAGCCATTCATTTATTAAATTTTTACTGAACTCTTAACCATGTGCCATGTCTGAATTAAGTGCTGGGGATGTAGAGAGGACAAAGACATAATTCCTGACTTTAAGGAGCTCACGGTTGATTGGCCAACAAATTGAAAAGCAATTTTAAAAAGGTATGCAAAAGATGTTTGGTGAATGTATTCACTCAGATGTTCTTCTGTTGGAATAAAAGAAAAACAAATTTAAAACTGGCTTAAGCAATAACAAACATATATATTGATACTTATAGTAGGAGATCCACAAGTTGGGCAGCTACAGAGTTGACTTAATCCATGGCTTTAGCTCCATTTCTCCAGTCTCTTTCCTCCTCTGTGTCTTAGCTCTATCTTTAGCCTGGTGGTGAGATAGTTACATTAGCTCTGGAATTGACTTACATGCCAAACAATGTCCAGATGAAGTGAGAAAATGTTGGTTCTAAAACACTTATCTAAGAAGCCCCAGAAAATTTCTTGTAACATCTAATTGTTCTAAATTGAGTCATATATCTTTTCAGAATCAATGAGATTGCCCCTTAAAATATCAAGCACTTCTCTCAAGCTAGAGCTGGGTTCGCAATCTCTTAGTACCTACATTTGTGAATTGAGCTGGTTACTTGAATAATTCCCAGGTTCTGTCAGGAAGAAAGAAGGTATGAACTAATGTCTGATTGGTAAGAATGCCCAGTGCTGTAGGTCCAGAGGGGAGAATTATACTCAGTCTGGATGTTTTGGAGGAGATAAGAAAATGAATCTATGTGGGAGTAACATTCCAGGGTGTAGCTTGGAATTCTAAGTAAATTTAGTTAAGAAGGCTCGGAGGGAAAGGGTGATGAATCTTTATAAGGGAGGTAGACAGCCTGGGCAAGAAATAGTGATCTGTGGATCATGGGGCTTTGGGGAAAATGCAAGTAAATATGTTGGTCTGGAGCTGAACTGTGCCCTGACATTTCTAACATGATCTGAAGGGACTTACCAACTGTGTCTCTCATGTAAAGGGGTTGAGCAATATCCAGAAACAGAAATAATGATCTTCAGCCGCCATAGCATCTCCTAAGAAATTTCCTAGGCAATAAGACACCCAGGAAAGGTCCAGGCAAAATCACTTGTATGTATTAGCTTACAAGGAATAGCTGATATTGTATTGTCATATAGAACTAGAAGAATTTCATTTGACCTATTTCTTTAAGAAGAAATACATTTTAGAAGAACATATGAACTCTGGAGCCAGACTGAAAGAATTTGAATCCCAGGCTTGCTGCTTGTTAACTGTTTGAAGAGCGTATGTAACATCTGTGTTCCTCAGTTTCCTTTTCTGTGAAATCGGCATAATATAATATCCACCTCAGATTTTATCAGTGGGCTTAATGCGTCGCCATGTATTAAAACGCTTAGGAAAGTACCTGGTGAGGGTTGTGAGCACAATATGAACACTAAGTAAGTGTTACCCTGTGACACAATTTGCTATTTTCGTAGGCTTTCAGTGGAGCTAAGGCCTAGAACATTAGAAGTAGGTAGAGCAGTCTCCTGATCTTTTCTTTTAACATACAGCTCTGAAGGCAGAACAAAGCAAATATAGAGTGAGGAAAGGAAGGAAGAATTTATTCTTGAGTCTGAAAGCAGATAACCCAGACGTCCTTTCACCAAACTGGCTATAGTTTAGCTTTCTCAGGTACAGCGTAGTGGGGATGCATGGGTGTGGGTCTGAGTGAGTAGCAGTGAGTGGAAAAGTTGCCTCCACTGAAAGGAGGAAGGACTGTGGGCCTTCATAATATGCCAGCTATGAATGTGGAAAGGATCCTAAAAAAATAGACACTAAAAAGTGACAAAGGGAAAATAGGCTTCCAAAGACATGAAGGGAATTCAGTGCTATATCCTCTTTGGTGATGTTACTAGGAAAGATGGGGGAGAGATTTGAGTCTCCTTCTTGTTCCTGACTGCCATTCCCTGCCCTTATTTCCAGAGTCTATGTGTAATATTTCATGACCTTCTATGATTTGCTGCTTGACTTGTGTATAAATACTCTTATCCACCTTTCTTATAGGTAGGACGTCAGGATTCATGGGATTGTATGTCTGTTCTTGTTCTGTGTAGCTATATGGAAGAATTTCCTGCCTTGTAACCCTATTATTACATTTTTTAACTGAATAGCTAGCTATTGCTCTGAAAGCCACTTCCCCTATCTGTTCCTGCCATCTAGGTTCAGAGAATCAGATATGCATTTAATCTATTGTAAAGGGTTGAATCGTGTCCCCTCATAAGCTATGTTCAAGTTCTAACCCCTGGTACCTAGAGATGTGTCTTTATTTGGACATAAGATTTCTGCAGATGCAACCACATTAAGGTGGGGTCATACTGGATGAGGGTGGGCTCTAAATCCAATGACTAGTGTCCTTATGAGGAGAGGGAGATTTGGAGACACAAAGAGGAAAGAAGGCCATGCCATAATAGTGGCAGAGATTGGAGGGATATAGCAGTAAGCCAGCGGATGCCGAGGATCACTGGCATGCCAGATTGCAGGGAAAGGCGAGGAAGAATTCTATCCTAGAGCCCTCATAAGGAGCATGATTCTACTGACAACCTGATTTCAGATTTATAGGCCTCAGAACTGTGAGAGAAGAAATTTCTGTTATTTTACTCTGCTGAGTTCATGGCAATTTGTTATAGCAGTTCTAGGAAACGAATACTCCTATGTTGAAATATGCAAAGACTCTAAAATATAGGCTATAGCACATGTTGAAACCTTTGGGTATAAAAGCCAGATTTCTATATCATTCTGCTGCAGCTGTTACACAAGCTCATATCAATAATCTTATCAGGAAACAATAGATCTAAGAAAGAAATTCAGAATAAAGAAATGAAGACTGTTGGTGAGAGAGAACTTTTTTGTTTCTGTTAGCTATACATGGCTGTTTATATATAGTTAAAATATATCCTGCCTACTGCCAATATAGATATCATCATTTCATCATTACCAATTTCTTAAATTTAAAAACATTTCTATTAATGTTCCTTTCACTGTATCAGATTTGTTTTGTGTTATGAGAATAATGATAGCCAGATCTTCATAGGATGCCTTTATAAACTTTGCTTTTGTTTTGTTTTGAGCAGACTTAATGAGGCAAATAAAGATTTACCAGTTCCCTGGATGCTTTTTTTATTTTTTAGCAAAGGAATTTGAATGTAACAGTTGCTGATGAAGAATGACAGAGCACTTTGGTTAGCGCACATAAAATTGTTGTTTGTTCAGCCTAGAACAAATACATTTTAAACTTAATTTCAAGTTTCCTCTTTTCTCTCCCTATGAACCTTTGCTTTGAAATGCTTCTCACAGCCGAAATGCTCTCCCAAATTGGATGGACACACCATTGCTTCTGAGACCAAATTAGCTTCCAAGATGGGCTGCCTGGTGCTCACACTGTCAGCATCATCACGGTCTGCAGGCCGGTTGCCAGTTTGTAACAGTGTCCAGGGAGATATCAGCTTCCTAACTGATTTCCTCCCTCTTCCCAACCTAATTATTCGGAGACCTTCAAGCTTTCCAGAAATATCTGCAATTAGTCAGATGGTATCTAGGGCTTTGTTTAAAATTACAATAGAAAATTTATCAAGACCATTTGGTCTAATCTCTCTCATCATCTTCTCAGTGGATTTTTTTCTTTTCTCTCTGGAGAGTTAGAAATGAGGCATCATGATTATTATATAATTACAGAGAATAATAACAATAATAATGCTTGATATTATTATTATACCATTAAAGAGAGTGATATGTGTAAAGATAATACCTTGTCAGATTTATAAAGATTTTCTTCCAGAAGCTCAAACAATGAACAATTATTAGCTTTAAAACCTCTCTTTTGTGATGGTGGTTAGAACTCTGGTTTTATAAACCCGAGGTCCTGAGTTCAGACTTCACTAGAGTCTCAACCTACTTGTAGAATTTAAATGTAATGGCTGGTGCAAAACTATTTTTCTATAAATATTGTTGCATGACTTAATAGGTAAATTAATAGGAAAAGTTTTTGAGGTAAATAGAAATTTTCTGAAACCTAATTAGCTTCTATTTTTTTAATAGAAATTATATTTTATTAATCTCTTTTTGTAACTACTTTTCTATAGCTTGTGTCTATATCATAAACACTTGGATAGCCAAAGTTAAAAAAACACTAGACTTAAAATTTGAATTTTATTTCTAGTTCTGTTTTCCAATTCTGTGTCCTTGAGCAAGTCACTAGCTCTCTGAGTCTAATAATCCCCAGTAAGTTGGAGTTTATAAAAACATACATTTTAGAAACAAAAAAATGAAAAAAATTACATTAAGTTTTCTGTAATGCAACAATAAATATAAACTTGAAAGCTTCTTAGTCTCCTATCCCCAATCTTATTTTCATTCTCATCTTCTCAGCATCAACCACTTCATGAATTTAATATGAATTCTTTCAGTTATTATATGAATGCACACACATCAATGAAGTTATTTTATGTGACGAAAACTTTTTAAAACTTACACAGATGTTATCAAAGTGTACATACCATATTATAACTTGCTTTTTCCCTCATCATCAGAATTCTCAAGATCTATTCTTGATAATATGTACTATCTTATAAATTATTTAATTCTCTAATGTATGAGAAGCAGCATAGCATAGTGTTTAAGAGGAGCATAGACTCTGGAGCCACATCATCTGGGTTTGTAACCTGGCTCTGCCATTTATTGCTGTGGTACCTTGGGGAAGTTGCTTAACCTCTCTGGATCTATCTCAGTTTATCATATAGCTGCTATGAGGATCAAATAAGTTATTAATCTGTTAGAATAGTGCCAGCACATTGGAACAATATATATGTTTGTCAAATCAAAAAAAACTATCGATCATTTGTTTTTAATTTTTTACTGTTATTAACAAGGTTCTCAAGGATGTCTCATATGTAAATTTTTGCTCATTTGTGGGCGTGTTCCTTAACAGTATGTTAGACATGGAATTGCTGGCTCAGAGGGTTTTGTGCATTTCTGACCTTAGATGATTCTGATGGTTCTCCATAGTGATTGTGCTAATTTATGTTCCCACCAGTGTTTAAGAATATCTGTTTTCTCTATATCCTTGCCTAATTGAATATCCTCATTTTTTTTTTTTTGCCAGTCTGGTTTATATAAAATGGATCTCACTTTTGTTATTTTGTCCCCTTGTTTTCAGATGATGATAAACCTTTTTTCAAATATCCTTTGGATGCCATGATTTCTTCTTTTGTGAATTATGAATTCTGCTTTGCTTGACATACAGATCTAAGTTTATTTTTCCCTATAGGAAATGATTATTATTTCCAAATAAGTTTTTGAATCAATCCCACACATGTACAATGCCACCTTAATCATATAACAAGTTTCCAGAAATACACAGATCCACAGATCTTTGTTGTGGCTCACTATTTTGTTCCTTTTACTTATTCTCTCATCAATGTCATCCCCCTATTATAGTAGGTTTATAATAATCTTGAAGGTCTGGTGGGACATTTTGCCTCTCTTTGTTCTTCATTTCTGAATCTGCATTGGCAATACTATATTTTTGGCTTTTCCACATGGATTTTAATATAGATTTTTTGCAGGTCCATAAGAAACTTTCTTTGAAAGTTACCTAAAATAGCATTTAATATTTATATTAATACTGGGGAAGAAATACATGCTTATGATAATTGTGATTCTCACTGAATTGCTCTCTATTTATTTAGTTATCACTTGATGTCCTTCAAAATAATTTTGTAAGTTTATCCTAAATGATAAAATAGAAATGTATGTAAACACACATTCTCAAATGAAAAGAGCTATGTGTAAGTAAACCATTGTGTTTATAAAGGAACTGTGTATAACTGGAATCTACAGGAAAATTCTTAAGATCTGATTTCATCTAATTGCATCACCTTTTGTCCACAGTACCAAAATTATTTAATCTAAATTTCACTCATTTTATTTTTCCTTTCCATATAATAATAGAAAAGTTATGAATAGTGAATTATACCAGGAGTGAACAGTTAGAAATGAAAAATTAGGAGATGTAAGCACTTTAAAAAATATTCTTCCAAGCTAGGACCAAATTATAAAGGTTTTAAGGGCATGCTCTAAACAAATTGGTCAAACAAATGCTGACTATGCTTATATTTACTTTCCTTTCTCATAAGTCCACTTTTGTCTTCATCCCTTCTTTTCTTCCTATGGTAGGTATAGATTTTTTCATTTGTGAAGAATTATGTTTGAGAAATTTTGGAAGACAGAAGATAATTTAAAAGCATGTTTTTGTCATAACTAGACGATATCACATATTAGTTAAATGACAAAAGAACATTGAAAAATAATCTATCTTTTAATAACAAATATTGTAGATTATAGGAAATGTTATTTGGTTCTTATCTGTCCAGACTGTTTATTGTTTATCTAGTTCAACATTTTCTTTCTATAAGGGTGCAGAGTAACTTACACAAAAATGCTATACAGTAAACATTGACCTTGTCAATCCATATACTTTAATGCTAATATCCCCTACTATATTAAAATATAGATGACAGTCCAGTTGCTGGCTTAAATGCTATGATAAAATGATCCATTGTATTTTGGAACTTGAGCCTCTGGTTAAAATTTCATCTCTAGCACCATCTTATATAGCTCATTAGATTATTTTGAGGACTCAATGGCATTATATATATATATATATATATATATATATATATATACATATATATATATATTAGAACAGCACTTGGAACATAGTAAATATTCATGAAATATTAGCTATTATTATTATTTCTTCCTTCTAATAATTTTAGAGCTTCAAGGATTATACAGGTCCATATATTTAAAGAGATTAATTTAGGACTTATCTTTGTATAATGATATAGAGAGAAGTTGTCATCCTAGCAGATGATATTTGGGAAGATATTTAATAAGGCCTTTCTAAGGTATAAGTGACCATTCTGTCTCTTACATTTCAGGATGAAGAAAAAAGCTACTTTGTATGGAAAAGAAGGAAGAGAAGAGAAAGATTGCGGTATATTCTGCTTCATGGTGGGTTTAAAGAAAGTGGGGACATAATGATTGGTACTTAAGACAGTGTCTTGGGAGAAGACTCATGCCTAACAGTCTTTTTTTTTTTTTTTCTCCTAGTGAATACTGTGACTCATGGACTGTGGTGCTTGTCTTTGATCACATCCACTTTCAATAAAATGACAAAAATCATAATTTACTTGGTGAAACAAGGTTTCTAATGGAAACAGGGAAGGGGGCTGAGCCTAAAGCAAAGCATACTAATTTGTGTTATGTGTACATTTTGTGGAAACCTGTCAGTAAAAGGGTTTTGCAATTCCAATTTTAAATAGAATTGTTGAGTTAGAGTTAGTGATGTTTTCAGTGGAATACCATGTTCTTTAATGAGTGCTGAAATTTGTTGAAATAGTTAATTCTATTTTTTTGAACTAGGAAGAATTTCTTGCAAAAGTATAGATAAATATGTTAGGTAAAATCATGATTGTCAGGATTAATATTCTAGAAAAATATGATTCACTTTTTGCATTAATTATAATTTTTTCATCATTATTTCTTTGCCCTTGGTTTATTTCTCTCTCTCTCTCTCTCTCTCTCTCTCTCTCTCTCTCTTTTGGTGCCCCCTTCTCTCACCTCCCCAACTCACCTCAGCTTCTCTCAGTTTACTTATTTATTTTCCTAGTAGAGCTCACTAGTATATCTGTTAGTAGGAATAGAGAGTGCTAATCTCTGTCACAGAACTTCTTACACTATCTTATAATTTCCTGTTTATTCTGTTTCCCAACTAAGACTGACTTCTTGGAGAGCAGGACTATGTTTTATTATTTTGTATTCTCAGTGTAGCGCAGTGTCTTGTAAACTAAGTGCCTTACAAATGTTGGTGGGATGACTTTTAATCATTGAAATCTTGATCCTGCTAGTGGAGCATCAGTGTTCCAGAAGAAAAACAAGTGAAATTGTTGAATTAAACCTGGAATTAACAACTTTAAGAAGGCAGTTCCTAGGATCACAGTAGCATATTTATTTATCTATTGATAGGTTCTTTCAGCAGGAACTCCCTGGAAGACCTGTCAGGCCTGAATATACAGTTTTGATTTACAACAGTTATTTTGGTTCTAAACTTTTAGAATCAAGCAAACTACAAGGTAACATCTCCAGGGAAAAACATGAAATTCACAGGTTATATGGAAGGAGTTCTATAAATTTAACAAAAGATACCCAATACTCTTTTTGTTTGAGTTTTTCTTTACTTTTTTTTAATTTCAGCATATTACAGGGGTACAAATGTTTACGTTACATATATTGCCTTTGCCCTACCCAAGTCAGAGCTTCAAGTGTGTCCATCCCCCAGACGGTGTTCATCATACCCATTAGGTGTGAATATACCCATCCCCTCTTCCCTCCTCTCATCTGTCTGACACTCGATGAATGTTACTACTATATGTGCACTTAACCACTTCGGTACAGTGCTCACCAGCTGCAAAACCTTGCCCACAGCCAGCACTCATAGCCCGCATGATAGTTTGTGCTGTGCATTGACAACGAATCCATTTTGCTCTTGTGTGATGAGGAAAGCTTTAAAGCACTGAAAGCTTGTTTTACTTTACAGGCAGCTTTACTTGTAATGTAAATCAGAATAGGTAACATATACATATATGTTTTCATTACATTATTTTTAAAAATTCACAATTTTATTTTGATAAATGAAAAATCAGAAAAGTCACATCACAGCTGTTGGCTAAAGTCGATGTGCGCGTTCATATGTGGCTATCGACTATAGTCGACGCTGGTACCAAAGTGGTTTTAAGGGACTTTGTCTTTCTCATCTGTGAAGTGGTTAAAAAAGTTAATATTTCTTTAATTATAACTTTTTTAACCACTTTGGTATGAGTGTCGACTATAGATGCTGTGGGCAAAGCGTGGTACCAAAGTGGTTAAGAGCATGAATGGGACCTTTTCAAAAGAAGACAGACTAATGGCCAACAAGCATATGAAAAAATGCTCAACATCTATAATCATCAGGGACATGCAAACCAATACTCTTTATTCAAAATATCCATTCAGCTAAACTCCAGAACTTGTAGTATTTTTTCATCATATTACCTTAAGTCAAAAAAAATAAAACAAACACCTGACAGGGGGCTTAGTCTGATATGGGGACTAGAGAAAGATATATCTATGAGGATAAGTAGATTTTGTTTTTTTATTATTTGTTTCTGGCTTGATGGCTTGCATTTTCCATCTTCCATAACAGATTTAATTATAATATTACATTTAAATTTTAATATATTTTGGACACTATTTTTTCTCTCCCCAAGATGTCAATATATGAGTTTGTAGATATGGGTTTTATTATGCTGTGTAGAAAACTTTGGGACATGGAACCACTGAGGCATGAAAATAGACTGCCTTCTATTTCTTACTCCAGTGTTTGTCCTCATTGTTATGAATTGAATGTCTGTGTCCCCCCCCCCAAAATATCATCTGTTGAGACTTTAACCCCCAGTGTGGTGGTATTAGGAAATGGGGCCTTTATGAGGTAATTAGGTTTAGAGAAGGCGATGAGGTATGATCTTCAAGACAGGATCAGTGCCCTTTGAGGACGAGACCAGAGTGCTCACTCCCCACCCCCCATCCTGTGAGGATACAGCCAGAAGGCAGCCCTCTGCAAGCCAGGTAGAAAGCCCTCACGAGGACCTCAGCATGCTGGCACCCTGATCTTGGAATTCTCAGCCTCCAGCACTGTGAGAAACACATACCTGTTTTTAAGCCACCCAATCTGTAGTATATTGTTATAGCATCCCAAGCCAACTAAGGCACACTTCCATCTTTCCTTATCAAGTCGATCTTCAAAGCTCTGATCAAGCATCCTCTCCCCCCAGCCTCAGCACACATCTGTGTATATGTGTGTGTGTAAATGTATTAGATGGGCAGACTATTTTTAAACATAAGTTATACAACAATATGTTTTCACTATAAAAGTTGTGTGAAGTGTAAAAATTAAAATAGGGAAACAATCCACCTGCCCTCACATATTCCTCAAGTCCAGAGTAGACATTATTATTTAAATAATATGAAGTATTTCTTTCTAGTCCTTTTTCTAGGAAAATTCTATCTCCAGTCCTTATAGTCATTGTTATTCTCTCCTGCTCTGGGTACATAGCATATTCTGTCTCATACTCAGAAGTGGCTTTACAGTAAACTAATGAAGCTTAAACTTCAGGGCCCTTTGCTTTCACAGGCTCATTTCAAAACTCTGGGGGGTACCTTGCCCAGGCGCTCATGTGCTCATTGTTTTATATATTGCAATTTGGGTTTCTTTCAAAGTGCTTTCCAAATTGCATTAAGTTCCAAGGCTCCATAACACCTGGAAATGCCCTTACTTATACATATATACATATACATTTTTACTTTTACATTATTTACTTATATTTACTTATATCATTATACTTACATTGGACTTTATTTACTTATGCATTTACTTATGCATTACAATATATATATATATTTACTGAAGTAAATGACTGTCTTCCTTATCAGAAGAGAGGTATTTTGTTTACCTGATTTTTTCTTTCCCTGCAACAAAATGTGCAGATTATCAATTTTCACATAGTGGGTGTGTGTCTTAGTCATTTTTGTGTTGCTATACAAGAATACCTGATACTGAGTAATTTTTTGAGACATGGTCTGAACTCTTTCTGTTGCCTGGGGTAGAGTGCAGTGGCATCATTATAGCTCACTAAAGCCTCAAACTTCTGGGCTCAAGTGATCCTCTTGCTTAAGCCTTTTGAGTAGCAGGGATTACAGGTGTGTACCACCACTTCTGGTTAATTTTCTATATTTTGTAGAGATGGGGTCTTGCTGTGTTGCTTAGGCTGGTCTCAAACTCCTGACCTCAAGAGATCCTCCCACCTCGGCCTTCCAAAATGCTAGGATTACAGGTGTGAGCTACCATACCTGTAGCTCCCCCACCTCAGCATTCCAAATCCTTCCAGATCCTCCCACCTCGGCCTTCCAAATGCTAGGATTACAGGTGTGAGCTACCACACCACGCCTAGCCCTGAGACTGAGTAAGTTATAGAGAAAAGAGGTTTATTTAGCACACAGTTCTGAAGGCTATACAAGAAACATGGTACCAGCATCTGCTTGGCTTCTGGCGAGAGTGTTTGTGTTGTGTCAAAGGTCAAAGGGGAAGTGAGTATATGTGAAGAGGGACCAACCTGAGGGGCTTCCTGCTATGAAACAACCCACTTTGGTGGGAACTACTCAATTTTCCCAAGAAGCAATCCACTCTTGAGAGAATGAGAACTCACTCACTGCTGTGAGAATGGCACCACGCCATTCATGAGGAATCCACCCCCATGACCCAAACACTTCCCACTAGGCCCCGCCTCCCTGCTTGCCACAGAGGGGATACAATTTCAACGTGGTTAATGTCTGAGATGATGAATATGCTAATTACCCTAATCTGATCACTATACATTATATGTATCAAAACATCACTATGTACCCCATGAACATGTACAATTATTTATTAACTTAAAAAATGAAAATAAAAAATTTCAACATGAGATTTGGTGGGTACAAGCCATATCCAAACCATAGCAGTGTGTGATAAGTACATCACATGGATGTTTTGTTTTCCCTTTTGTGTAATGTGGCCATCCATATTGATACATAATCATAACATGTTATTCTAGATTTCTACCTACATACTAATCAACACATTCTACCTGGTATATTTTGCATTTACTGCATTGAATGAGGAACAAAGAAACTCTGATCAGTTGGACCTCAGTATCCACAGGTTCTGCATCTGTGAATTCAACCAACCACAGATTGAAATATTTGGAAAAAAAACAATAAAAATAATAATACAAAAATAAAAAGTAATATAAATAATAAACAATATAGTAATACAGTAATAGTATACAGTACAGTATTAAATAATTACAAATACAGTAATACAAATAATTATAAATTATCTTTGTAATTACAAATACAGTAATAGTATAATAACTATTTGCTTAGCATTTAAATTATATTATATATTTAAAGTATGGAGGAGATGTGCGTAGGTTATGAACACATCTATGCTATTCTATATAGGAGACTAGAGCATCTGGGGATTTTGGTGTCTGCAGGGATCCTGAAAGCAATCCCCCAGCCATACATACTCAGGGAAAACTGCATTAGCATCTTACATTTCAAGAAGGCCAGGTTAGATTTCTGGCTTCTCAGACTATGAGACTTCATCTAAATCAGCACTATTGAATAAAACTTTTATGCAATGATGGAAATTTCCTAGATTAACTGTGCTGTCCCAGATGGTAGCTACTAGCCACCTGTGGTGACTGAGCTCTTGAAATGTGGCTAGTGTGGTGAGAAACTAAATTTCAAATTGTATTTAAGTGTAATTAAATTTAAATTATCTGGATTTAAGTCACATGTGGCCAGTGGCTACCATATTGGACAGTACAGCTATAGAGGATTCTGAAGAATTTGATCCACTTGGGAGGGCTTAATTGAAAATCGGTATGTCAGTTATAATAAATTATGAAGAATAAAGTTTGAATAATATCGTAGCCCACTCTCCTAGCAGAAAATTTGTGGACCATGTTTAGGCTGCATACAAACTTGAGAATGGAAATCAACACGCAACAAGTAATGAATTGAAAAACCAATTTCAAAGGAAATGCAAATGTTTAGTTTTTTCTTTTCTTTTTTAAAAAAGCTGTACTAAAATGAGACAGAATCAAAAGAAAATTCTTTCAAAGGTGAAAGAGCCAAGAATCCACAGTAAAACATCTCCATTTCTCTCAGCTATAGAACAGAAGCAGAACAAAAGAGAGAGATTAAGAAGGCCTATGGGTGTGCCAGGAGCCTCATTGTTTCACTGTATGCAAGTATTTATGTGGGAAGGGGTAGTGACTACAAAAACACTAATTTGAAAAGGTATGAGCCAGCAGGGACCTATGGTCCTAAACATTAGTGCCACTATAGTCCCAGAAATCTTTGGAATTTGCAAATTGCACTATTTGCTTTGCTAGCATGACAAGGGAAACATTCCAAATGATTTGCTTACCATGGTCAGCACTCTGAAGTTATTGTTTTATGCTTCCTGGTTAAAAAAAAAAGAAAGAAATACAAACAAAAACATCCCAGACCTCTCTATATTGTAATTGTGCATGGCAAGTTATGAATATAAATTCTTTGACAAGAAGATGAAAATATACCCCCAGGATGCAAATTAAATTATACATCCCTGAAATCCTCATTTTGTATTATTTTAGAAAGTGCCTGCATCTGTCATTGCTATTTAGCACATATTTATCATGTTATTTCAGTGGTGATGGTGGGCTTTTTGTCTAGAAGATGAATTTCTTTTACACACAGTTCTTGCAACTTATTTCCATTGTGTAGAGATTATTTGGTGACTCTTAGAAATTTAAATTTCAGTCTTTCAAGAGATGAATATGTCACCATGCATTTCTGTCTCCAAAGGAGAAAAAAGCAGATTTTGTTAAGTCATACTTTATTATATATCGGTGATGTTTTATTATTATTTGAATCATTAATCATAGGAAAAATTCTCATTATTTAGCTACTTATTCATAAAAGTGTATACAGCATATCCTTAAAAGCTCATAAAATTGATCTGCATGGGTTAAGAAATAATTCCACATATGGCTTGTTTCCTAAAGGATAAATAACATGGGAATAAGAATTATGTGGGTTCAGAATTCCTTCTTAGCTTATTGGACACAATAAATGATACATGTCAAGTATCAGGTGCCATGAAGAGGAACACCCGAGTTTTCTAGCTGAAAGCAAATTACCTAATGGTATGCTCCATTTGAGTTTTGCTTGTATTTTAAAAGCAATCTTTCCTTTCATCTTTTGTTGTTGTTTTTTTTTTTAACCAAAGTAATATATGAATATTAAAGAAAGCTATATTACTGTATTAAAACATAATGGTTGCTAATGTTTTGGTGAATTTCTTTTAAGTACTTTTTGTATCTTTAGTCTTATTTTAAATAGCTGCAATCATGCATATTCAATACTTATTGTTTCACTTGGCATTGAAGAACTAGTATATTTCCAATTGCATTATAATCTTTAGAAACATTGTTTTTATCGATTATATACTTGTCAACAAAATCCAGTATGACTGTTTGACTAATTCAAAGATTCAAGGATTTATTATCTAGTTTGCAGATTATTCAGAACTCTTAATGTTTGAAATTCCCCTGCTTGTTACAATCTTCGACAGTAGTTTTGTAAGACAAAGAAGATTAATTGAAATCAGTGAAATTTCCTTCTCACATATAGTCTAGTTGATTCAGCTGTTTTAAAAGGAAGACAAAACTAATTTAGGAAACTATGCTAAAATTCTCAGACTCTTACTCATTGCAGAGTCTCCCGCTTCACAGCTATAGCTAGATGCCTTAACATAAATGGGAAGCACCTGAGAAAGTTAGATGCCAGAAGGTCAAAGGCATTAGGACTTGGGGACAGAGGGTGGAGAGCAGATCTCACCCTCCTGAAGAGTGAAGCAGCACTAGAAGAGAGAAACAAGAAGCTGCTGGTCTCAGTGTTTCACAGATGATGTCAACTTTTGTTGAGGCACCAGCCCAAGACAGCCACACATGTCTTAAATAATCTAATAGGCTGTGCCTCAGTAGGCTAGGGAAAAATTAGGAGCTTGGAAAGATCAGTGAAACCAAGGAAGGAAGTACCTTCCAGATGTAAGAGGAAGTCAACAGAATCAAATATACTGAATATGTTAAAGAAATAAAGAAAGAGAAGCTTCCAACAGATTTGGTAAAAAAACTGTCCTTAAAAGAGAACAGCTTTAGTAAGATTGTGAAAATAAAAAGCTCATGTTATTAAAAGGGAGAAAGTAGGTAAAGAATTAATGGAGGGAGTGGATATAGATTACAAATTTGAGACTCTGAAATACAGAAAAAATAGAGAAATAAGATAGTAGTTATAGGAGGTGGCAGCATCCACAAATACTCTCTTTATATGAGTCTATTAGTTTTCTATTGTACTATAACAAATTATCACAAGCTTAGTGACTTAAAATAATACTTAGTGTTCTATAGGTCAGAAGGCTAATGTGGGTTCCAATGGGTTAAGGGGTCAGCAGGGCTACATTCCTACAGGCTCTGGGAAAGGGTCAATTTCCTTGCTTTTTCCAGCTTCTAGATGACATTGGCATTTCTTTGTGGCTCCCTTCCTTCTTGAAAGCTACCGAAGGCAAGGCAAGTCCCTCTTAGGCAACATCCTCTGACCTTGCTTTTATGGTCAAATCGTCCCTGGCCCCCTTCTGCCTCTCTCTTTCACTTTTAAGGACCCTTGTGATTACATTGGGCCCAACCAGACAATCCAAGATAAACTTCCCATGTCGAGGTCCTTAACTTAAGCACATCTACAAAGTCACTTTTGTTATGCAAGGGAACATTAACAGGTTCTGGGGTTAGGATGTGAACATCCTTAGGAAGCCATTAGTCTGCCTGCCATGATACCTACAGCTATGTGTAAACTGAGACAGAAGAATTCGGTGAAGAGGAACTGAATTGCTGAAAAAAAGGGGAAATTTAAGCATAGCAGTGTGTTGTTTCAGCAGTGAAGAAGGACAAGTTAACTTGAATCAGGAGGGTAGGTCGGCCATCTTTTCTGCCAGCGTAGAGAAGGGAGACAAAGACATAGATATATTGAATTATTGAAATGGAGAGTAAAAGTAAAAGAAGGAACTCAGAATATCACGTCACTGAAGGAGCCAATGTAAGATGAAGAAAGGCTGGATGGAAGTTTTCAAGTGAAAGTCAGTTTTAAACAGCATTTGGGGCTTGTAGAATGTTAAAAAGAATGCATAAGAGGATGGCCAGTAACTTTCAGGATCCTGATGATGCTAGTAGGATAAATGTATAGTGGGTCACATCTTCATGGTTCTAAACATTCCTCCAATTTCTCCAACAATGCTCAGCCCAAGCAGAAAACAGAAAAACAAAAATCAGGAGAGATGGAGGTATGAGAACTGATGTGAAGTGCTTTGCTGAGTGGCCTACATAGCTTAGAATATCCTGAAGATTCACATGTTGTACTGTGTCACAGCCTCACACATTAAGAGTTAAGAAAATTTAGGAATTCAGTTAGAAAATCTCAGTTCTACTGTTATATTAATAATTATACATTTTGCATATAGAGATCTATTATCTCCAGAGTTTTAAAATTATGTATCTGAATCCCTGAAAGGACTCAATGACTTGAGAATATAAGAGCATTGGCTTTGAATTCAGAAGTTCCTGTATTAGAATTCTGGCTATTGCTAATTAGCTAGCCATGTGGCTTAATAAATTGCAGCCTTAGTTCTCTTATATGTAAAATAGAGATCATGCTTAACTTGCTAGGTGTTTAGAATTAAAAGGCATGTAACATTACTACTAGTACTTGCCATATAGGAGAGAGTTGATCAGCTATTTTATACTATTTTTATAGCAATATAAATGGAAAAAGTCTCAAAATCTTTAATATACTTTTGATAAATCTACCTGACCAAAATGTTGTTAACTAGTTCCAAGAACAGCTTTTTATTTTCATTTTTATATTCAATAAATGATACATTTAAGATACTTCCTTTGGGTTTCACAGTAAATTGGCAAAGTAATGATTTTACATTTGGTTCTTTTCTTAATGTCTAATGGCAGTAAAATAACTTCTAGATTATTTCAAATGCACTGAAAACGTAAATAGCAATAGTTTGCCAGCTGCAAAATTGATGCTGAAGGTACTTAAATGGCACATAAAATGTTGAATGTCCATAATCACAAGCAAATTCAGTGCTGCCACTTGGCTGAAAACAGGAGTTAATGTTTTAAAGTAACCAGAACTGGAGTAGTATCTCTGCTGTCAAGCAGTTTGTTAGACTGACTGTGGGAGCATCGAATAAGCACATATGTTGTATGACATACCAGGTTGGATCTCTTCCTTGTATTTTCCGAATAACCCCAACTCCTGTGAATTTTAAGGATCATGTACCTACCTATAAGGTGCTCGACCAGCCTCTAGATGGCACTTTTACATTCTTGATAATTCTATTCGTGATTTGTTCCATGAATACACTTGTGGATGATACAAAGACATGTATCCTATTTTCTCAAGTGAATTAACAGTTTATAGGAAAAATACATATATTTCAAGTATATACCAGATCTCTGAATATCATATAAAGTGAATTTTTTCTCCTTGGGAAAAAATTTAGAGTTAATGGGAAAATTATGAAATTTTAATACTTGCCATTCTATGTCCTCTGTGAAGTTTCTTTCTTATTCAACTAGAAAAACAAACAAAACAAAAAAAATCCCTATTCTTAGTATTTTCTTTGACTACAAGACATCTGTCAGCATCTTCCTATTTCCACATCCTCAGCAACACTGCAGAGTGCCATACTTGTCACCCAGCCTGCTGCATCAGGACTTGCAGCTTTGCTTTCATTCAGCTAATGAAATGTTTAGATTATGCACATGGGCTTTTCCTATTAATTTCATTATTGGTGTTCATGCTGTGAACTTCATCTCTCCTTCTTCTCTGTTTCATCTTTCAAATAAAACCAATAAGGCCTCTCTTCTCTTACCATCCTAAGATGCTATTATCTAGTGAAAAATAACGAATAGGAATCCATTATGAAGACCAGTTCATAATTAGCTTTTGGTCCTTTTCACCTTTCTCCTTTATTTCCTTCCCTCAAATACAGGTATGACTTAAAGTGGATAAAATTGGTCAGTACTGAAGCTGTATAGAAGCTGTTATTGCAAATTTGCTTGCTTAACAAACTGCCTTCTCCTGTGTGAAAACCTCTTCACTTGCTCTTCTGCATTTTCTCTGGATCCTGTAACATGTCACTGCCTCAGAAACATGGCAAGACAGTCAGTCTCTTTTCTCTATCATTTATCTTTAGCTCCTGCCTCTTTATTAGCTCTTGGTCTATAACATTATCCAATCTTTTCTTATCCTAAACAACAATGAAAAACAAGCTCTTCCTAAACCCTGTCTTTCCCTTTCATTATGGTTTTATCTCCTTTCTTCCTAAAAAAATCATAGTTCTGAGAAAATAAAATATACTTGCACCTCAAGTCTTTCACTTTTCATTAATTTTCAGTTTGTGAGGAGGGTAGGTATTAGAAAACAGAAAAACTTATTTTAAAACACATTTTCTCTGCCATATTCCATTTCAACAACCACTTTTCAGAAAGGGGTACTTCAGTTTTGAAAAATGTCCCCTACCAGATTACCACATGAGAATCACTATCTTTGTGCAGTGCCTCAGACTAACACAGTTCCCCCAGAGACCTCTCACTAAGATAGCTCCCAGCTGGCAAACTCTGATGCCACTTTCCAGGCTTATTTTAGTTGCGCTCCCTGAAGCATTTGAACCTTGAAAGCATATTGACCATGTTTAAAATTCTTTCTTGCCACCCCTTCCTTCTTTTCTCTCCACCTCCTATACTGTTGTTCCTCCAGCCACTCTTCTGTCTCTCTATGCTGTCCTTGATGGGTCTTGTACAGCCCTAAACTTTTAGCTCAGTTATACACTGATGAGTCGCAAATACGGCCCTCCAGGCCACATCTCTTTCCTGGATCTTTGACAAGTACCTGTATCTGCTTCCTGAACTTCACCATTTGTAAGTGTATCTAAGTCCTACTCAAATTTCAAATTCTTTAGCTTAAATGTTTTGATGATTTAGGTAAGTAAATAATCTGTCTTTCCTACTAATCTATTATCTCGATTGAAGCAGAAACTAGGTTATATTTTTGCTAATATTCCCAGTACCTTATATTGTGTTGGGTGAAGGATCAAATATTAGAAATTAAAATATAATCCCTTTGTCTGTGAATACAGTGTATGTAAGCCTTTTATGGTATGGTCAAATTAACACAAAGGTTTCAATAGAATTCTTAATTAACAGAAAAGTAACACAAGAATGTTCTATGTGGTAGATGATGAAGGAACAGTTCAGTTGAATTCCCTGGACACATTCTTGAGTTACAACTTAAAAAATATTTTCCTGCTTTCCTCAAACATGATAAATTACTTATTCCATGATGATAATAAATAGTATTAGCTTCACTATTAAATAACTATAAACTTTATTGGAGGAAGGGAAGCAAGTTAAATAGAAACACTTATGGTCTGATATAGGGGCAACAAACTAGAGCTGGTGCTGGCAGACAAACCATGGCTTAAGGCTTGTTTCTGCATGGCTAGCAAGCTAAGCATGGTTTCATTAATACATTTTTAAAGAGATGTTAAAGAAAGAAGGATAAGGAGGAGGAAGAATAGCAGGATAGAATCCACATGTGGTCTATGAAGTCATATATTTGCTATCTGTCTCTTTATGGAAAAAATTTGCCAACCTCTGGTCTAACAAATTGTTTTCCTTACAAGTCAGGTAGCCATGTCAAGTTAGAGCTGCAATAAATTTATTTCAATCACAGCCCAAACCAAAATGATTAATTTAGGATGAATATATATATATATATATATATGTGTGTGTGTGTGTGTGTGTGTGTGTTTCTCTCTCTATATATATATCTGCCTGCTTTTCAGCTCCATAAAATAATGAAATTTATAATATTTCCTATTAGATATCTGATATATCCAAAATTTATTATTCTTTCTTATATTAAACAAAAGTCACAAAGGCATTATATTTTAACATATAATAGGCATTGGGAAAATACTTAAGGCCTTTTGTTTTCTGATAGTGTCTGCAGGTGTGCAACTTGTTTGATATAATTGAAAACATCAGAAAGTACCTGGTCAAACAGATAAACAAAACATTTACTATAAAATTTGACACTTTTATCAGCCATTCGATAATTCACTTTTATTCTTAATTTTGAGATTCACAGAGTATGTTTGCCATAAATAAAAGATTAATTATTTTAACAAACTAGATATTAGGATTAAGTGAGCCAAGGTTATTCTGATGTCCCAAGGAATGAAGAAGCATACAGGATGCAATTAACACCATGCGATACCAGCAAGTGCAGACTTTCATCTGCAGCTGGATGACCTGGCAGAAAATGTGGGTAGATTCACCTTTATCAGCCTCCTCTATTGGCTAAAGTCATTTGACACTCAGGGAATTGCTTATTACCACCACGACTGCATATTTGCTTGCCTAGGTTCACGTTTTTCCTCTGTATACTTATATGCTACTTGAGGAAACGCTGATTGAAGTCTGATGCCAAGGATGTTATAAAAGATTCAGTATCTTTCACTTCTCCCTTTCCTTTTCCAGGCCTCCCATATCCAACCTGTCCCTATCACTGTCATGGCTATATGGTTCCAGGACTAAAGTTCTAGATTGAAGAGCTACATTTGGTGACAACATATGGGGTTTGTAGAGGGAGAAGGAAGAGATACACCATTCTTCCTTTTCTCCTTCTGCCTAGGGACCATATATCAGTTCATTAAATATGAAATGTCCAATTTCAAATCAAAACTGTAGTTTATTGTTTCTCAGACAATAAGAAATACAATTAATCAAAAGTATGTTCCTAAACTATCAACACAGTTTTGCTATCTTAACCGTAGCATATTTATGCCTGCAGTGAAGAAGCCTGGAGAGCAAGTGGCCATGAAATCGCCAAAGGTATTTTCCACAGCATGTTGAGAATTGAATATTCTTCCTTGCAAGAAGTAGTCCAAAGCCTATAAGAAGTGGTAGTCAATGGTGCAAGGTGTGGTGAATACGGTGGCTGACAGAGAGTTTCCAAGTCCAGCGTCTATAGTTTCAGCAGCATTGTTTGTGCGACATATGGTCTAGTATTGTCTTGCAAGAAGATTGGCCAGTCTGTATTGACCAGTCTCAGCTGCCTAATTGCAAGCATCCTCATCATTTCATCCAATTAGGCACAGTAGATATCCGCTGTAAACCACTGACTAGTTTTCATGTAGTGGATAATACCAGCACTGGACCACCAAACAGAAACCATTAGCTTTGTTTTTGATAAATATTCAGTTTTGGATTGTGTTTCAGCACTTTGTCTTTATTCGACCATTGTGCTGAATGCTTGCTTGATTGTCAAAAAGGATTCATTTTTCATCACATGTACAGTGTAACAGTACAGTGTAAAAATGTTTCACCATTCTGTCGTGACAACAAAGACAGGCAAGTTTTGAGATGATTTCTCTTCTGATGCTCATTTAATTCATGCAGAACCCATCTATCCAGTTTCTTCACCTTGTTGATTTGTTTCAAATGGTCCAATATTGTTAAATAGTAATGTCAAACTTTGCTGCTATTTCACACATAGGTTGAGATGGATTTGCTTCCACTGAAGCTTTCAGCTCATCATTACCCATCTTGGTCTTAGGTTGTCCATGTGTCTCATTTTCAAGATTAAAATCACCAGAATGGAGCTTCGCAAACCATCGACATACTGTGCATTCATTAGTCACATCCTTCCCAAGCACTTCATTGATATTTTGAGCTATCTGAGCTGCATTGGTTCTACAACAGAACTCATATTTGAAAATAACACAGATTTTTGACTTATCCATGGTTTCACAAAAATTGGTGCAAAAATTTTTTTTGAAAGATGATCACAGCCAAACCATGTGTTTGAAAGACTCACTGTACCTTCACAATAAACACAAAACAAGAAGTGTCAAAGTGAAATAAATGTAAGAGATATCAACAGTCAAACTAAGTACTTAAGGAAATACGACATTTCATACTTAATAACCTAATAGTTTATAGGTGACATCTCTGCTTTGTGATTTGCTTAGATTCAAATTTGCATATGGGAATATAAAATAACAGACAAATGGCATGAACCTAAATGTAAACTGTGTACTAAGGATTAGTATTTACTTTTAGAATTATGACAAGGACACCAAAAGTTGAAGTTTAAAACTGAATTAAAGATGAATGTAGAATTCAGGCTGGGAATATCCAGGATAAGTGTGTAATCAACTGTAAACACAGCTGACCAAATTGAATAATGACAATATCGAACCTGTGTGATTGCTGAAAGTTTTGTTACAAAGGAAGAACACTACATGATCCATTGTAGATTTATAAAAAGGAAACAGAAATATCAATTGAGGGTATGTATGATAATTTCACTAGGAGTAAGAGAAAAGAGGGAATATGACTTTAGATATGACATGTGTGCTAGCTGTATCAAATTTCAGGAGCAAAAAGAAACACTCATCACCAACTTCTAGATCATAGGAAGAAATTTGTGGAATGGATTTATTTACCTGGATCAAGAATGAGCATTTAATCATAGTGAAGAATTACATAGTATATTCAAAACAATACAATGTCCCATCACAAACTACATTGCAATTGGTTACCCAAGAATTCTTCAGAAAAGATGGTTTACACTTAACAGTCAACCAAATACAAAATAAAAGTTGAAATTCTTTTTTGTTGTTGTTGAAAATAAATGTAGTCTGAGCACCTGTAAGTTTGGTCTTACTGTCTGGTAAAAGTCTTTAGCACTCTGAGTGTGAAATCAAGTAATTTATAAGGCTGTAGCAAACAAGATTCCTTTCCAAGGTTGATGAGAAGGTTACAAAAATCCTAAAAGGGTTTTGAAAAATCACTGACTCAAATAGAAAATTCATGAAAGCTGAGACCAGACCAAATTAAATAGGCCCAACTCAACTCAGTATTAAAAACGATTTTCCAAAAAGCTCCTCAAGTGAAATACACAGGCAGCAACTTTGTTTGTATACAAAATCACTCAGGTGCCTCTGGAAATCAGTTACTGTGAAGTGCAAAGCTAAATCTCCCAATTCATACATATATTATTTGAAAATTATGGATAGGATGGCCAAGTGAGCCAAAGAATAATAATAATAAAAAACTACAGTTATAGAACATGAATGAGGTTTTCAATTATTTTAACCATTGGAGAGTATTGATTTACATGTGTCTCTACATACTGATAGTCTTATTAATCCCCCTCATTGGAAATATATAAACCCTATATAATAAATTACTTTATTCGAAATAATTGAATTTTGTTGTCTTTTCTACACTGCAGCCGTTTGTGGAAAAAATGTCTAAGAATTGGTGGAGGTGAAGAGGAATGGTGGTGGTGGGTGAGAATATGGGAAATGTTTATGACAAGACCTCATAATCACCAAATCAAGAAAATGAGTGCTGAAAAAGTTCCAGGAAATGTCACCGAGTCTATCTTCTCTGTCTTTAAGCAAACTTAGTTGACAAAACCATCCCATATTCTTTTTAAAGGCTGGCAGATAAAAAGATTTTCTAAAGCTTACAGTGAAGGCTTAACAGACCCCTTTGTCAGCAGCTCCTTCCAGATATCTCACTTCAATCCCATAAGCTTTAATTTAAATCCATTTGTTCCACTTTGAACACAGAGAAAATAACTTTTTACAATGACCTATAAGAAAATTTAGTACAATTCTAAGAGAGAAAGAACGATAAGTAATATTCACAAACTTTAACTATCACCCCTTCATCTTAGTCTACGTAAGGATTTTACTTTGGTTCAATCTTTAACTCTTTTTACAAAAGTGTCATTAAATTATGAACTTCCATTATATGTTTTAAAAATATATCATTTTTAAAGACTGCAATAAAGATTTTTGAGGGTGGGGGCACTGTAAACAGAACAAATCAACATGTTTTAGCATAGCGTGGACATTAAGATGACCTTAATTATGAATTAGGCTATTTGAGAGTCACTGTGCTGAACTGTTAGTTACTGTAAGCTTCTTCCTTTCTTCCTTCCTCCTTCTTTTTCCTTCTGAGACACTGTCCTTGTGCGTTAGTTTCTAATTATTTTCTGAGCCATTAAGTCTTTAAGAGTAAAAAAATGGAATTTCCTAACATATTTATCACTCTATTCAGTATTTCATGGGACACATGTTAATTCTACTTGCATCACTCAAATATTATGAAAAGAGAATTTAGATTCAACCCTAAAGGCTGTACAATATTTTGCAGATATTTAGCATTTATTGTTCATTCTATTTATTTAGTTAGTTATTTACTTGTGTGACATTTAAAACAGCTTAATTTTATCTGTTGCATTTGGAAATTTAAGGTCATTGAAACATCAAGGATTGGATTTAAATAGGAACTAAGAGTTTTATAAATCTCATTTTTTGAGGCTGATTAGGTTGATTTCTTGTCTTTTGATGTAAAGAACTATGCTAAAGCTTGCCTGGAATAGGTAGCATTTGGGCTGTTTATCCATGAAATTATATTTCATAGAAAACTGGACATAAAATTTCCCTATGAGGATTGTAATATTTATCTACACATTTGGTTATTTTTACTTGCCATTTTAAGGAATCTTATATTGGCTTTTAAGATAAAAATAATTATTAAAACTTTAGAGCAGTTTAAGGAAATAAGTCTTATATGTCTTATATTTAACATGTTTTTCACACTGAGAAAAATAATATTCTATTTTATTCTCAGAATTATTTCCTAGTATTTTTCAATTTTGAAAATACCTATAAATAAGTGAAAAAAAAGATAACTTGGTGTCTGTCTTGAAGGAGGATGGGCTGAAGGAGATTTTAAAACAGAAGTTTTCTTATATTTCAAAGCATGCTAGGTCATTACTGATAATCAACTGTTATTAAATTCATGATAAGGAAGAACAAATTCTTATTGACTGCTACGAAGTTATACAAGTCAATATCTTTAAAGACTTTTTGATATAAGAATGGGAAACATTGATAATTGTCTCCACGGAAATTTATACTTCTATTTAAAAAAAACATTTTTATTGTACAAGAAAATATTGCTCACTATAGAAGAATCATCACTAAACTGTGGGGCCAACACTTGCTTCCAATCCTCAGACCTGACGGTGGAGATTGACTCACACATGCCTTGTAGTTTTTTTCCCCTTTCATTGTCTCTCATAACAATTAGGATCGCACACAATTGAGTTTAAGTCCTTTTAAGTTCATTGAGTCCATATAAAATTGTAAACATAGTTTAACTACTTCCCTAAGGAAGCTACTCTATTTTCCTGTAAATAGGAGATAAGTGGAGATAGGTACTTTGAGGAGGAGGAGGTGAACTTATCCACAGTCACAAAGTCCTATCTATCTAGTCATTGAACCAAACTGTGCACCTATATCCAGTTTCTCTCTACTTCACACGTGTTAGAAGATGATAATCACATGTGATTTGATCTGGCTAATAATATATAAATGGAAAATGTAGTGTATCACTTCTAGGATGGAAACATTTAAAAAGTGGCAAGTAGAGCTCCAACTTTCTTCCCTCCTGAGTTGACCTAGTTGTAGAACCAGATGGTTTTAAAACTTTCAAGAAACATTAATAGAAGGATGTACAGATGTTCTGTGGCTAAATGCCTGGCAACATTTTTATTCTAGTCTTCATCCAACCTGCTAATTACCAGGATGGTTCAATTTTTTTTTCCTGGTACAGTAACAGCATCACTTTGAGGTTTAGATTTCCTCTAAATACTGATTTCAGAATTTTTATTTCTCCAGATTGGTGGTTTAAGGTTTTTACCTCTGTACTATCTGTGATAGTAGTATTTCAGTAGATGTATTCACCATAAACCTTAGGGGGACTGCTTTGGCTTACATGGCAGGAAACATTTGATTCAGTTTCCTGACAAACTGGATGAGATTTCTCTTATAATGAGCATTCACACTGCCAATGAACATGCCATATGTTTAGACACATGGTTTTACTTTTATGATCTTTAAAACTTAATTTATTTTATATAGCCCATGGCTGAGATAATCATTTATAGGTTTCTGAGTACCAGGATTGGTGTCAGGTTTGAAAGTACTCTGCTTTGGGCAGGAATGAAAGTATTGCCTCACTGTAAGGCGTCCATTCAGAGAAACATATATATTATCATCACTAGGAAACTTCATAGCAAGTTCATTTTTTATTAGTACTTGATGGTGGTGTAAAATATTATATAGGATAGATGTAAGGGAAATGTTACCCACATATTGATTTAGAGAGACAGCATTATAGATTATATTATAGGCAGCCATCCTGTGCATTATTGCTCCATGTCACTTTTAAAATGCATATTGTAGATTGATTTTTTTAAAAAATATTATTTTCCCCTTATTTTAAGCTTGCTCATTTCTGCATCAGGGCACTACTAGGATAAATGAATGAACTTAATTCAAGGGAAGTGAAAAAATAATTTAAATGAATTGATATTCAAGCTGTATTCATAACTGCTTGTTTTCAAATGAAGAAATAAAAAAATTTAAATTTACATGTTTCTAATGTTTTAAATTACAAAATATTAAATATGTATTAATTTTGCTAATCTTTACATATACATTTATAACCAACAATAACAGATATTTTAATACTTGACAGAAGTTTTTAAATGTAGTGGAACAATTATAATTTTTCCCATTGATTATCATTTTTTTTTAAAACAGATTTTTTTAGGTATAATAGATATACAAAGGAAAGCACATGTCTAATGTGTATAATTTTATGAGTTTGGATATAGGCAAACACCCATGAGGCTGTCATAATAATCAAGATAATAAGCATATCCAACACCTCCCAAGTTTCCCTGTGTCTCTTGGTTTATTTTATTTTATTTTTTTTTTGGATAGGAACACTTAACATAAGATATATCCTCTTGAAAAATTTGAAGTGTGCAATACTGTATTGTTAACTAGAGACATTATGTTGTATAGCAGATCTCTAGAATAAATTCATCTAGTATAACTGAAGCTTTATACTCATTGAAAAATAACTTCCCATTCCCCCATCCCCAGGCTCTGGGAACCACTCTTATATTCTCTGTTGTTGTGAATTTGACTATTATAGATATCTCATATAAGTGGAATCATGCAGTATTTGTTCTTCTGTGGCTGGCTTGTTTCATTGGGCTTAATGTACTTCAGGTTCATGACTGCTTTTTGTCTAATGATTATGCGAAATTCCACTTGGCTATCTTAAGGATGAAGTTAATTTTTTCTCTGAATACTATATAAACTAAAACAATTATTTAATCCTAAAGGAACATGCGGAAAATTCACAATACTAGTTCTTAGTTCTAAAGCAATAGATACATAGAGACCCTTCTTTTGCTAGCCAATCTGCTAGAGAAGAAACAATGAGCAATACAGTCTTCCCTTCAAGACTCCAATGGCTACTTGGTTAGACGAGGACCATCAGATGACCCAAATATCTTACATTGGTAAAATGTCATGCAAAAAATAAGATTAAATGAAAAATGAGACATTATAACATATAATGTTTATTGTATATAACAGAGTGCTTTAAAAATTTAGCTAGAATAAACTCTTTATTATTATTTTATTTATTTATTTTTTTTATTTTAGCGTATTATGGGGGTACAAGTGTTAAGGTTATGTATATTGCCCATGTTCCCCCTCCCCCTTCAAGTCTGAACCTCAAGCGTGACCATCCCCCAAACGTTGCACATCTCACTCATTGTGTTTGTATATACCCATCCCCTCCTACCCACCTCCCATCTGCCCAACTGGAATAAACTCTTGATGAATAATATGATTAAAGGTTTCAACCCTGGCAATGTGAGAGAACTAGTGGTTGAGGGTGTAGATTTTTACATTTCTAATTTCACCATGGGGACTTATTCTTCCTAGTTTTACAAAACAAGATAAAGGGGTCCTAAATTTTATAAATTTTATGTAATTTTCTAGTAAATCCAATTAACAGTCTTTCTCATTTTAATCTTAAAATATTTGGCTGAATAAAGCATTCAAGTGAGACTCCCTCTTCCCATGAACAACTGCTAAAAATCCTGCAAATTATTAATTATTTTATATTTATTAAATCAAAAGATATGATCTGATTGACCCTACAAGAGCATGGCTATTTCATTTCAAAAAGCATAGCCCTCTACTCCAAGTAATGTATATAGCAATTGGTTGGATTTCCCAAACAAATGATACTGCTTCTTGGCATTAGTCTAATCTTGAATATTCAGGTTAATATTTATCAAAGGATAGGCAGTCTGTAAGGACAGCTTTTACTCTAGTTGCATTCTTTATTACCTCCTGGAAATATCCAACAGGAAAATAAATCTATTGTTTTTTAAGCCTCTACTTCTGTGATCAACTCTTAGTTTTATGCTGGGGCAGTTACAGTTGCAAACCTGTTTTCCTCTCTTAGAAAGCTGTATGTCAGTGGTATTGCAGTAGTTGTAGCTAAAAGAAAGGTCCTCTGATATCCTTTAAAATAGTTAAATTTTCAAAGGGGTAAATAGATATGTTCTGTTCTCCTTCCTTAAAAATGTTTTTCTTAGTGATCTGATGCCACTTTCTGATTAGTAGACACATAAATGCCCATTATAACTTTATCAGCTTGAATTTGATTTGTTCAGAAACAATCTACCCTGCTTCTTAATGTTTTTCTGAGAAAAATACACAACTGATTCTAAAACAGAGCCAATTACCTTTGATAGACTTTCCCCTGCTTTTAACAGTTTTCTAAGAGACAAAGCTGTAAAATAAATTACCTAATTTGGTTACTTTGCTGTTCTTTCATAAGCAGTTTATCTAGAAGTTATTTTTCTCAAAAGTAGGCATACTATGGATATACTACTGAGAGTTTATTTTGCCTGAGGCAGTTCTCTGTTTATAATAACCTCATCTTTAAAAAATAAAATTATTTACTTTATGTTTTATAGATTAGAATCTTGGACACTTGACCTCTAATTTGCCTATGCATTGGGCTACATTTAATAAACTTTTCTGTAGAGAATACTTGTCATGAGCTGGCCTTATATTTACGTAACTATCACTATTAGACACCTCAGCTTCTACAAAATGACTTTACCTCACAGTTTTCTTTGTTAAGAATGATATTTATGCTCATATGGTCACATGGAATTATTACCCCCAGACCTCTTTGCTAAGAGTCGAATCAAGTTCTGACACTCATTTTTCAAAATATCATTTGAAGAAAAGACTATTCAAGGAGGATTGCTTAAAAGTCAGACAACACCTCTCATTTTACAGATCATATGAATTATATTCCTAGAAGAAGCCAAAACAACAGAAAGCATGCCATCTAGATCATTAACACCCCTTTGCAAAATTGCTTCTTCTGAATTGCTTTTCTGAATTGGGCTCTGGTATGATGCCATCAGCCTATATTGAGAATTGAAGTTGTCATTATACTTGTTATATGACTGTTGTTTATTTCATTATACAATGGCCTTTATATCAGAGCCCTAGAAGACATTACTGTCTGGTCTTACCACCAAGATAAATTATTTGTTTTCTGAGCAATTAGTTTATTTTTATCTATTTTTAATTATAAATTATAATACTGATAATTGTGTCTTCTCAGAAAGGATGGAAATTTTTTTTCTCCCCAAATATTTGTTTCTTACTTTCTATGAACAAAATGCAATGATGATTCTTGAAGTTCTTCAGTGGGAATAAGTTCATTAACAATAGCTAGTACTTATTAAGTACTTCCTATGTGGCAGCAATATTCTAAGCAGATGCTGTGGTCTGAAAGTCCCTCCAGATTCATGTGTTGAAACTTAATAGCCAATTTGATAGTAATAAGAGGTGGGGCCTTTAGGAGGTGACTAAGTCATGAAGGAAGAGCCCTCACTAATAAGATTAGTGACCTTATATGAAAGGCAAATTCACCCCTTTCACATCTTTTCTGTCATGTGAGAGCATAGCGACATCCACTCTCTGGAGGATGTAGCAACAAAGGACCTCCTTGAAAGGGCCACCTCAAGTCTCTGCTCCCTATATTTCGGTGTAGTGCTCTTTGGCCACCACACCTGTGGCTCAGGTAGGCTAAGGTGCAGTTTCAGGCTCTGCACTGGAGGGCAAAAGTGGACAATGACATGATGCTAACTCTGCAGGCACAAGATGTGGAGGCATGGCTACCTCCACCCAGATTTCAAAAGATGCCCCAGAAAGCCTTATGGCCTGGGCAGAGAATTGCCACTGGGGTGGACCACTGCCGACAGCCTCCACTAGGGCAATACCCAGCAGAACCATGTGATCTTGGCCATGGCAGAGAACCCCTACTACGACAATGCATAGTGGAGCCATATGGGCAGGACCACCTCCAAGCCCCTAGACCTGTAGAGCCAGCAGCGTGTAACACTAGCCTGGGAGAGCCACAAGCACCTGACTCCAACCCTTGAGGTCTACCCTGTGGGCTACACCCAGTAAAGCTGTGGGGGTGGGGCCCCCAAAGCCTTGAGGGCCCAACCCTTGCCCCAGTATGTGTGGAAGGGTAGACACAGAGTCAAGGAAGATTATTCTCAAGCCTCAAGATTTGATATTATATGACTTGTTGGATTTGTAATCTACTTGGGCCCTGTTACTCCTTTCTTCTTGCCTATTTCTCCCTTTTGGAATGAGAATGTCTATCCTATGCCTGTGCCACCATTGGATTTTGAAAGCACACAATCTGCTTGATTTCATAGGCTCACCTCAGGATAAATTGTACCTTGAGTCTCATCCACATCTGATTTCGATGAGACTCTGAATTCTAGACTTCTGAGTTGATGCTGGAAGATTTGGGGGGTTATTGGGTTGAAATGAATGTATTTTGAATTTGAGAAGGACATGTATTTTGGGTTCAGGGATAAAAAAAATGCTATGGTCTGAATGTTCCCCAAAATTCATGTGTTGAAACTTAATTGCCAGTGTAATAATCTTAAGACGTGGGATCTTTAAGAAGTGATTAGGACATGAGGGCTCTGCCTTCATGAATGAGATTAGTCTCTTATAAAAGGACTGGAGAGAACTAGGTAGGTCATCTTTTGCTCTTCCATCCCTTCTGCCATGTGAGGGCATAACATCCATCTTTTTTGCAAGATATAGCAACAAGGTGACATCTTGGAAACAGAAAACAGCCTTCATCAGACATTGAACATGCCAGGACCATGATCTTGGACTTCCCAGCATCCAGAACTGTGAAAAATAAACTTCCATTGTTTATAAACTACCAAGTTTGTGGTATTTTCTTATAGAAGCCTGAACTAAGAGCTCAGGTTAATGTATTAAGTCTTTACTCTTATTATCCCCATTTTATACATGAGGAAATGGAGTTACTAAGAGACTCTAAGAGATTTAAGAAACTTGTCCAAAGACACACATCTTGAAGTATAGGAGCTATCATTCAAGCTCAGACAATCTAGTTTGGCCACTATGTTATGTTGCCCCTCAATTCAAAGGCATTTTTTGGCATCATATCTCATATCATATCATATATCATATCATATTGTCTACAAATTTTTTAGCTATGCACAGAGGTTTTATAAATCAATTAATTATTAAATGTTACTTCCAAGTTTGGAACACATAGCAGTAGGCATTCAGTAAATATTAATTTACTAACCTAGGGAATGTTAAGGCACAGTGCAGAAGGTATATAAATCCTATATCTAAGAGTTTATAAAGTCATTGTGTTAAAAACATACGTGCATCTAAAATCAAGTATAATATAATCATTAAACTGAGGCAGAGGATAGATTAGACTCTGTTGGCTGATTTAGGAAATAAGTGGAATATAAATAGAAAACAACAGCTATCACAACCAGTTCGTCAAGGGGGAATCTCTTGATTGATATGTTACTTGTGAAAGGATTTCTCCTATCTTTGAGAAAGAGAAAATGAACAGTGCCTTACCCATAATTAGTGTTCAAAGTGTTTTGGTTAACTAAAAATAAAAAGACAAGAAATATAGAAATTGTTTTTCTTATAAAACATATATAATTGCTACAGTGAAGTTCATCTCCAGTATTATGACCCTTCCTCTTTCAGATAGTTTAGTCTTCAATATACTTATTTCATTTCTCAGAAAAGTTTGCAATATGCACCATGGAACTTTGGTTGTTTGTCAGTTGTACACATTATACAGCTCTACACATTTCATAAATGTGATGAATTTAATTTTTCAAGAACAAATGCAAAGAGATTGTTGCATTTCCTCCAGTCTTAGAGTTTAAAAAGGCTGAGTTTGAGATTAAGATAACCACAGAAATTTGATATACAAACTTCTATAAATTTTAAGCTTGAACTCACAAAAAACAAAAGCTAACTAGTAGCAGGAGGCTACCAGCTGATTAGTGCTCAGCCAAAATGTATCAGAAGTTGAGAACTCCCACATTAGGGCTTTTTAGAGGAAGCATTTGACTAATTTAAATTTGTTCAAAGCTGAGAGCTGGCTGAGCTCTTATGCAATCCAGATTTTTATTCAGTGTGTTTCTGTGAGAAGTCTTTCCCAGACAATATGGAACAATCAGAGTGGGAAGGAGTTTTGCTCCCTGGAATCATTTTCCAAAAAGTAATTTCAGGAGGACAAATAAAACTCCATTATTCTCCCACAGAGTTCAATCTCATGAATTTCTGAACTTAGAAAATCAATGTTAGGCTTTCTTCTATTTCTATGCATTTATCAAGTGAAAAGAACAAAAAATCCTTTCTGAGAATGTATTAATATATCATTAATTCCATTCAACCAATATTCTCTGAATATCTGTGTCAGACACTGTTCTAGGATCTTGAGACACATTAGTGAACAGAACAGGTAAAGTTCCTGCCCTCATGATGCTTACCACACAACTGGGCTGATTAACAATTTATGATAACATGACTATGAACTAGACTGAAGAGTAACATGAAGAATCTGTTTTCTAAGCAAAGTAATTGCATAAAGAAAATGAGCAAAATGGTTTCTAATTTTCTAAGAATAAAACAACAAGAACCGATATTTAAGTGATTTTTTTCCTATTAATAGTGAGATGTAATAATTCAATTTCCAAATGTAGCTCTTGAATTCTGTTTCACTGTAGACTGTGAACTTCAAGCTTACAGAACTATTTATAATTCTCTTTATTGTCATGTTCTCTTTGAGGTTATCCTTTTGTTCTCTTTCTGGCACTCAGTTAATATATATATATCTCCCACTTCCAATCTCACCTCTCCTTTGCCTGGTTAATGGTTATCATTTTCCAATACTCATCTCAGACATCAGTGCCTGCAGAGAAACTTCTCAGTCCTTAGTAAACTTTATCACATGATAGTTATTTGCCATTCTTCTAATAGCTGTGAGGGACCAAATTTAACTTTGTATTATTGTTCAAGACAACACTTGGAATACAGTCATATTCAGGAGGTAAGACTTGAAGATTGACTTTGATTGGCTGAGAGAATGATGACCATCTGATATTCAGATACCTCCACGGTTTGAATTCTCTTCATCTTTTCAGCCTTATTTCTTCAGTAGGTTCATACTTGACAAATTGATCAATTCCAACCAAACTCATTTGTTTACAATTATTTGAATATGGCTTGTGCATCTTTGTCCATGCCATTCCTAAAGAATATCCAATAAGATTCTACCCATATGTCACATCTCAAATTTAATTCCATTTATTCCATGAAGTCTTCTGTGATTCTTTGAATTTATGCAGTACTTAGTGATGGTATTACGTGTTGACAAATAAGTTAAATGCCAAATGAAATAAAAATGAGACTACCTGGCTATTTACATATATTCTTATGGGGAAGGCTATCAGGGCTGTCTGTAAAAGCCTTTACTTGCAAGCATTTCATTAATGTGGTTTGCCTTACATTATAAACACTATATAAAATTTTTTTAAAAAAATTATTGCTGGTTGTGGAGGTTTTAAACAATAGTTATTATTGAAACTAGAACAGAGAACTGAAAGATAAAAGCTCATTTTTAAATCTTACTCGTATTATACTTTATTGTGAAAAACTATAGGGTCAACATAGTTTTAGATGATGCCTAAGATACAACTGGTGAGATAGTATGTTTTAAAATAAAGTGGCTAAAGATTAATTTGTATAATATTAGTAAGCCTGTCTCATACTTTAAATTGACCATGTAGAAAACCTCAGTACACAATAATTTTAAGAATGGATTTTTAATCTGGTTAAGGGAGAGGGATGATATAACTTTAATGATTTTGCAGCATGACTTTAAACATTTAAATATTAACCTAAGGCTAATGCCAATGATTTTAATTGGACTAATTTGATACTTAAAAACAGACAGTACCTGGTATTAATTCTACTGAACATTGGAAATAATCAGCTTGACTCTGAATTAGGGGCATCACTGCCAGAGTAATGTAGGTGACCATTCCATTTATTTGCACAAATCAAGAGGTCCCAAGTATGTGGCTTGCAGGAAATTTAAGAAATTTAATAATACAACTGAAATTAGTTTAGGTAAAGGTAAAAATTACTCAGTTTACCAAGTTCAAAAAGGAGCTAAGGAACCAAGCTTCAGTAAGGTAGGCTCCATAACTCATCCAAAGGCCTGAAAGACTAAAATTAGCATCCTCTCTTCATCTCTTTTCTATTTTGTCCATGGTGGCTTTAATGCCTCTAGACACTAAGCTACACAAAATAGAACTGTGCCACCTGGCATTTCCTGAACTCAATCCTCATGGCTCTATATGTACGAGTGGTCCCTAAGGGATTTTTTCCAAGTGTAAAACTCACATAAACAAAAAAACCACAACAAATACCAAAGCAAAACAACCCCCCACAAGATGACTCTGATTGGATCAGCTTAGGGAAGTGTTCATCTTTTGGACTAATACTGTAGGTTTGGGGATAGTTTAATTATGATTACATCAGCATAGGTCATGCAGGAACTCCATGGGTGGATCACAGATAAATATAATGATTAGAAGCCACCACTGGAGCCACATAATTGGACTTGAAGAGAAGGCGTTATTTATCATAGGAAGGTGATAATTTCTCCAAAAAGTAAAAGAAGTACTGGGAAGAAAAAAGGCTTTATATGCCATTATAAGTGTAGAAGCTATGGCCTTTTAATTCTGTGACTTTTTTCCATGAGGTGGTGTTTGGTTAAGGGGAGGAAAGTGGTGGGTAGATCATCTGGGAGAAAGAGCTGGTAAGAGCTCAGGGTCAGACATCTGAAAAATGGATCAGAATCAGTCCTCTATATTAAGCAGGGTTGGGGAACTATATCAGAAATCTAGTTATATATCCAGGTCAAATTAAAGCCATTGGAAAAAAAGAAAAGAAATCTAGTTATATACACTGGCAAGACAGGAGTATTAATATTGGTGTTGTAATTTATGAATTGTTGGTAAAGGTGTATTATGACTTAGGATATTTCAGTTTTATTCCTGATCTAACTGATATCTGGGTGGCTGGCATTTGGACCCCACTATCTATATGATATTATACCTAGAAAACTCCATGAATTCATCCAAGAGACTCCTAGATTTGATAAATAAATTTGGTAAAGTTTCAGGTTATAAAATCAATATACACAAATCAGAAGCATTCATATATGCCAAGAACCATCAAGCAGAAACTCAAATAAAAACACAATACCCTTTATTATAGCCCCAAGGAAAATTAAATTTCTAGGAGTATTCTTAATGAAAGATACGAAAGATTTATACAAGGAGAACTACGAAACACTAAAAAAAGAAATTGCACATGATTTGAGCAGATGGAAAAATCTACCTTGTTCATGGATTGGTAGAATCAATATCATTAAAATGCCAATATTACCTAAAGTGATCTACAGAATTAATGCAATCCCCATCAAAATACCACCAGCATTCTTTATAGATCTAGAAAAAATAAGTCTG
This sequence comes from Microcebus murinus, assembly GCF_040939455.1. Lineage (NCBI taxonomy): Eukaryota > Metazoa > Chordata > Mammalia > Primates > Cheirogaleidae > Microcebus > Microcebus murinus. The sequence continues at coordinate 47,876,221 of NC_134104.1, forward strand.
TACTTCGTATGGAACCAGAAGAAATCTCATATAGCCAAAGCAATCTTAAGTAAAAAGAACAAACTGGGAGGCATCAGTCTTCCTGACTTCAAACTGTACTATAAACCAATAACAGTTAAATCAGCCTGGCACTGGCACAAGAACAGAAGCATCAATATGTGGAATAGATCTGGGATACCAGAGATGAAACCATCAGTATATGGCAACCTAATCTTTGATAAAGCAGACAAAAATATACAATGGGGAAAATAATCTTTCTTCAATAAATGGTGTTGGGAAACTGGTTAGCAACATGTAGAAGATTGAAACAGGATCCCTACCTCTCACCTCTCACAAAAATTCACTGAAGATGGATAACAGACTTAAACTTAAGGCATGAAACCTTAAGAATCCTAGAAGAAGATGTTGGGAAAACCCTATCAGACATTGGTCCAGGCAAAGAATTTTTGAGGAAGACACCCAAGGCAATCACCGCTGCATCAAAAATAAACAAATGGGATCTGATCAAATTAAAAAGTTTCTGCACAGGTAAGCAAACCATCATTAGAGCAAATAGCCAACCCACAGAGTGGGAGAAAATATTTGCTCTCTAAACTTCTGATAAAGGTCTAATAACAATAATCTATCTAGAACTTAAAAAAATAAATAAGAAAAAATCAAACAACCCCATCAAGAAATGGGCAATGGAAATGAACAGAAACTTCTCCAAAGAAGACAGAATAATGGCATGCAAACATATAAAAAAATACTCAACATCTCTAATCATCAGAGAAATGCAAATAAAAACCACAAAGAGATACCATCTGACCCCAGTGAGAATGACTTGTATCAAAAAATCCCAAAACAACAAATGCTGGCAAGGATGTGGAGAGACAGGAACACTCTTACACTGCTGGTGGGACTGCAAATTAGTGCAACCTCTGTGGAAAAGAATTTGGAGATACCTAGAATGGAGATACCTACAGCTAGAAATAGAAATACCATTCGACCCAGCAATAGCATTGTTGGGCATCTACCCAAAAGAGCATAAGACATTCTATTACAAAGACGTCTGCACCCAAATGTTTATGGCAGCACAATTCACTATTGCAAGATCATGGAAACAACCCAAGTGTCCGTCAATTCATGAGCGGATAATTAAAATTTGGTATATGCTCACAATGGAATACTACTCAATTCTAAGAAATGACAGTGAGCTAGCACCATTTATGCTATCATGGGTTAAGCTTAAGCCCATTATCCAAAGTGAGGCGACACAAGATCAAGAAAATGGGCTTCACATCTACTTGACATCAAATTGGTACTGACTGATTAAAACTATGGTGCTCAAATGGTGGTAGTGTTCACCAGGGTTTGGGGGAGGCGGAGATACACATCTTAGGGTTGTGATGAGCATGGGGGGGAGGAAATACCTCTAACCCTTCTTAGACAGAGGCAAAGATATGCAATGTAACCAAAAGGTCAAAAAAGGAAAAAAAAAAAAAAAAGAAGAAGAAAACTTTTATCGGGTGGTAGGAAGATGGGAGGGGGAGGAGGGGAAGGATATATATTTACAAAATAGGTACGATGCTCACCACCTGGGGTTGGACACGATTGATGTTTTGACAAGGCAGGGGCAGGGGGGAGGAATGGCAGGGGCAATATATGTAACCCTAAAAATATTTGTACCCCCATAATATGATAAAATAAAAGGAAAAAAAGAAGATATGAATATTGAAATTGGGCATGCTTGAATGTTTGAATGTTAATGTTAGAAGAAGTGTACAAAATTGTGTGTAACAAATATATCAGAGATGTATACAAGAAGGAGGAAATGAAGGAGGGAGATATTCTATCTTTGAAGATATATTTTAAGAAAAAAACTATTCTTGCAAGCAGAAGAGTGGAAGAGGTGATAGAGAATAGTGGAAAGTTTCATTCTTTGAAGAATGTCTTTGTTCTTTAATCATTTCATCATCTATACATTCTCAAGAAAAAGCAATACAATGATATTTAAGCTGTTTCACTTTGTTTTCCTATCTAAACCCCAGACTTTGATATTCATGGATTCCCAGATTATTGGGGTGTGTCTTAGTGAAGTGCAGGAAAATTACTCAGGTAACTTTGGGGCCACATTTTTTGTAGACTTTATTTAAAGAATTACTGCTAGTACTTCCTAAACAACCAATGAATAAGGATTTTCAATATTAAAAAGTATGAGCTGTTTTCCAGCTTTCACCTAAGGCTGATGTATTCCTCATGTATATTTTTGGAGAGTTAATGAAATACATATTTGAAAGACACCACATTAATAAGAAAGAGTGATTAGAAAAGTGTTACCTGTATTTTGTTAATTTGCTGCGGGCTCACTTCCCCATAGCTGGCATATATTTTTAATATTTTTATTTGGCAGGGTGGAAGTATTAATATATGTGATGGGGAAACCAGCAGCAGTTCTTTTTCTTCATAAAGGAAAGGATGCTGATAATCTGACTAATTACAGCCCCATTTCAATTTTATTCACAGCACCTAAATTATTTAAATCTCTCTTCTGCAGTCAAAATGGATATTTTTTAGTTTACAGATATTTTATTACCATTAGGGCAATTTTGTTTCCATTATTTTAGCTTCATCATTCTGAGTTATTAAAAATGAGAAATAACCCTTACAAAATGAGTCTAAATTAGGGTGCTAGGGTCAAATTATATATATTGATTTGCCCAGGTTTTTTTAGTAGGGGAAGTACAATATATTTGAATAGATAAATTACATTCCCTTATGCAGGCATACCTCGGACATACTGCAAGTTTGGTTTCAAACCACCACAATAAAGAGAATATTTCAGTAAAGCAAGTCACACAAAATTTTTGTTTTCTCAGTGCTATAATGCACTGAGACAAAACTTTCGTTCACCCTATATTATAGTCTATTAAGTGTGCACTAGCATACTGTCTGAAAAAAGGCAGTGTATATACCTTAATTAAAAATACTTTTTTGCTAGAAAGTGCTAATGATCATCTAAGGCTTTTTGCTGGTGGAGAGTCTTGCCTCAATGTCTATGACCGCTCACTGATCACAGTGGTAGTTGCTGAAGTTTGGGATGACTGTGGCAATTTCTTAAAGTCAGACAATGGTGAAATTTGCCACATTGATTGACTCTTCTTTCATGAAAGATTTCTCTGAAGTATGTGATGCCATTTGATCACATTTTATCCACAGCAGAACTTCTTGAAAAATTGGAGTCAATTCTCTTAACCCCTGGTACTGCTTTAAGTTTGTGTAATGTTCTAAATCTTTTGTTGTCCTTTCAACAATGTTCACTTCATCGTCACCAGGAATAGATTCTATCTCAAAAAACCACTTTCTTTGCTCATCTTTAAGAACCACCTTCTCATCACAAATTCTCAACTGTTCAAGTTTTATCATGAGGTTGCAGCAATTCAGTTACATCTTCTTCAGACTCCACTTACAATTCTAGTTCTCTTGCTATTACTACCACATCTACAGTTACTTCCTTAACTGAGGTTTTGAACCACTCAAAGTCATCCACAAGTTTTGGAATCAGCTTCTTTCAAACTCCTGTTAATGTAAATATTTTGACCTCTCACAGATCACAAATCTTCTTAATGACAGCTAGAATGGTGAAAATTTTCCAGAAGATTTTCAATTGACCTTTGCCTAGATCCATCAGAATCACTATTTATGACAGTTATAGCCTTATAAAGTGTGTTTCTTAGATAATAGGACTTGAAAGTCAAAACTACTCCTTGATCCATAAGCTGCAGAATGGATGTTGTGTTAGCAGGCATGAAAACAACATTAATCTCCTTGTACATCTCCATCAGAGCTCTTGGGTGGCTAGATGTATTGACAATGAGCAGTAATATTTTACAAGCAATTTTTTTTTTTTCTGAGCAGTAGTTCTCAACACTAAGCTTAAAATGTTCTATAAACCATGCTGTAAACAGATGTGTTCTCATTCAGGCTTTGTTGTTTCATTTATAGAGCACAGACAATGTAGATTTATCATAATTTTTAAAGGCCCTAGGATTTTCAGAATGGTAAATGAGGTTTGATTTCAATTTAAAGTCAGTCACAGCGGCGTTTTTCCCCAGCAAGAGGGTCGATATGTCTTTTGAAGCTTTGAAGCCAGACATTGACTCCTCCTCTCTAGGTATCAAAGTCTTAGATGGCATCTTCTTTCAACAGAAGGCTGTTTTGTCTACACCAAAAATCTATTGTTTAGTGTAGCTACCTTCAGGTATTATCTTAGTTAGACTTTCTGGAAAACATGCTGCAGCTTCTACATCAGCACTTTCCACTTCACCTTGTACTTTTATGTTATGGAAATGGATTTTCTTTTGGTAAACTTCATGATGCAACTCCTGCTAGCTTCAAATTTTTCTTCTGCAATTTCTTCACCTTTCTCAGCCTTCACAGAACAGAGAATTAGGACCTTGCTCTGGATTAGGTTTCGGCTTAAGGGTTTGGCTGGTTTGATCTTTTATGAAGACCACTACAACTTTCTCCATATTAGCAATAAGGCTGTTTCATTATTATTATTATTATTATTATCATTTGTGTGTTTACTGGAGCAGCACATTTAATTTCCTTCAAGAATTATTTTCTTTGTATTTACAACTTAGTTAACTGTTTGGTGTAAGAAGCTTAGCTTTTGGCCTGTCTCAGCTTTCAACATGCCTTCTTTACTAAGATTAATCATTCTAGCTTTTGATTTAAATGAGAGATATGTGAGTTTTCCTTTAATTTGAACACTTACAGGTCATTGTAGGGTTATTAATTGGACTAATTTTAATATTGTTGTGTCTAAGGATATAGGTAGGCCTGAGAAGAGAGAGAAGGACAGGGGAACTTCCACTTGGTGGAGCAGTCAGAACATATACATTTATTGACTAAATTCAACATATGAGTGTGGTTTGGGGACCCAAAACAATTATAATAGTAACATCAAATGTCACTGATCACAGATCACCACAAGCAATGTAATGATAATGAAAAAGTGTAAAATATTGCAAGAGTTACCAAAATGTGGCACAGAGATGTGAAGTAGGTCCATGCTATTGAAAAAAAAATGGTACAGATAGGCTTGCTGTATGCATGGTTGCCATAAACCTTCAATTTATTTTTAAAAAGCCAGTATTTACAATGCCCAATAAAATGAGGTACAATTATATATATTGTGACTTTAGTGAAGCAAGAAGCATAATAATTCAGTTCAAAAATAAAAAATGTTGAGTACATTATAGAGTTTTTACATCAGGAAATTTAATACTACCCAGACTTAGGTCAGAATTTAGGGTGTGACAATTTTATTGATGGTGTCATGCTTAGTCTTTTGGTGCTGCTGATATTAGAAAGAAATAGAAGAGTCTTCATTTTCATCCCATTATTTTTTGTGAATGCAATTGAATAATAATTACATAATTAAAATAATTAATTCAAATTATTTTTTAACTTTTAATTTTAGAAAATTAGATTTTAATAATTTATCATAAGAGAATTTACACAGTTGGCATTAGAGTAAAAAATTCTTATAGGCTGTGGTTAGGTAGGTCCACAGATTTTTAGTTCTCATTTTATTGGTTATGATGAGGTATCTCATCTGTCCCTATGACTTAGTGTAGTCAGCCTTCTATAACACTTACTGCCAACACAGAATATAAGAATGACATGATGAAATAACCAGAAATTTTAGTTTATATGCCCTTGTATAATTTAACTACTTTGTAAATGTAAGCTCAAAAAAATCAACTATACAAAAAGATTTTTCAATTTTCACTATTTGTTATTTTATATTATTAATACTATTTGATCAGATATTTATATACCTTCATACTGACTGACTAAAAAAATTACAATATTATAATTATAAAATATTATAATTATGTAATTATTAACACTTTGTGCTATTATTTTCAGGGATGTGTCTTAGAGAAGTTAAATATTACATCACTTTAGTGATAAAAAAGTAGGTTCTCTGATTAGTTCTTTGAGATTAGGAGTGCTTTTTTTTCAATCTAATAAAAAAAACAGGTAGAAAAAAATACTTAAAATTGTCCATTTCAGAAACAAGACTTCAGAAATGGTGAAGTAAGGCACTCCAAAAATCTACTCTTCCATAAAACAATGAAGACACTGGAAAAAATTGTCAAAATCATTTTTTTCCAGAACTCTGGAAAATAAAAGGCTTTACTGTCTGTGGATTATATATCAACAATTGTAAAATAAAATAATATATTATCAATTATTTATATCAAATTATATGTCAACATTGCAAAATAAAAAGTGACTATTTCATCCAATCCAGGCTCACCAAATAACTTTCCTATTTCTATCTCTGTGGGTGGACAATGTAGGTCTTTTCCATTTACAGTGGATATTGTGAGTGACATAAATTTTGGGGAAAAGTGAAAAAGCAGAAATAGCCTGACAAGCAGACAGCCATAAGGAACCATGTTCATAGGCATGGTGTCTGAGTTGGCAGCTCTTGAAAAATCTCAGCATTTAACAAGGATCAAAAAAGATCTTGTCAATCCACACCATGAAAGCTCAGTCTTCATCAATGCCAGACCCTGCTAGAACACAGGCATGGATTTTTTAAGCCCTTGTGGGGAGGGGGCAGTTTTATGAAGGGAATCTGGGCTTCAGAGGCACTTGGATCCTACTTCACATCACATCTCAGCCACTTACAAGTTCTGTGACTTTAATTATCTGCTCCAAGCCTCATTTCCTTATTTGCAAAATAGAAACACCAACAGACATCTCAAAGCTCCTTTGTGTATACCAAATGAGATAACTGAGCAAAACACATGGTACAAGTCCAGGAACCTAATAGTCATTTCCCACTTCCCCACAGTTAAACCAAAAATAAAGAAAACTGGGATCACTCAGCCAGTTTCTTATTCTCATTCATCTAAGTTGCAATGTTAGAGTCCAATTTGTGGAATGAGACTGAATTTCAACCTTTTCACTTAGATGTGCAGAAAATTTAGCCTTACTTAGTTTAAATAGAGTTGATTCTGGATCTACATTCAATCTCAGGTATTATTTACGTCCCTTCCCTTTTCACCTTTGCAACTGATTATAGAGAGCTTATATAGTCTACAATATGATCTAATCTATGTACTGTAAGATCAAAAGCAGCTCAGTCTATGGTCATAGGGTCTGTTTTTGGAAAAATTTCCCAAACTGTGTTTTTCCTCTAACTTCCACACAAACACAACAATCAACACGGAAAAAGATTTCTGTGACCAAATGTGAGGGTTTTTCCCCCACATAGAAAATAATGGACACCAGCTAGGTGTCTTTTAATCCAATTCTGATACTATCTATCTGGTGATAGTGTCAGATCCCACAGACTGAGGGCTCAGTACCCCAAACTGCCCTTCCCCCTTCAGACATCAGTCTCGAGTCCAAGTCTTTGGAACTTCTGACCAACTAGTTATAAATTGGGGATTTCATGACTCTCTCTTTTGGTTCAATTAATTTGCCAGAGCAGCAAACAGAACTGAGGGAAACACTCACATATACAGGTTATTATAAACCTTTTTACATGGAATACAGATGAAGAGATGTATAAGGTGAGGTATGGGGCAAAGGGCACAGAGATTCCCGGCCCTCCCTGGGTGCACCACCCTCCAGGAACCTCCATGTGTTCAGCTATCGCAAGCTTTCTGAACCCAGTCTTCCTGGGTTTTTATGAAGATTTCATTATGTAGGCATGATTGATTAAATCATTAGCCATTGGTGATCACCTTAACCTTCTCTTTTCCCTCCCTGGCAGTTGGAAGATGAGACTGAAAGTACCAACTCTCTAGTCATGCCTTTGCCCCATCCTGAAGCTCTTAGTTAATATTAACATACAAAAAGACAACACCTTGGAGATTCCAAGGCTTTAAGGAGTTCAGTGCCAGGAAATGGGATGAACACCACATATACATTTCACAATATCGCAGAGTCCCTTATAGTTCAATGGCTTTCTGCTTCTCTGCCACTCAAAGGCACAAAGCACATAAATCTGGCTTTTATGGTCCAAACTCCCTTGGCACACTGTGTACCCAGTCCTTGCTGAGGTTAGCTCACTTTCCAAGTCAGTTGCTCCAGAAAGTTCCTCTCCACTATCCTGGGAATTTCTGTCCTTCATACCCACTCCAGGCAGGCTCATTTTCACATTGCTGATCTTAAAGGCAATTTCTACTCTCTTCCCTCCTCTTCTCAAAGCTCAACATCCTCTCTTTAATGAGAGTAGGCTTTACTCAAATATATGAATTAACTTTGTCATGATGCAGCTTCTGAAAATTTCCTGAAGCAAGGAAATATATTATGTGACCCCAATTGGAATTTGTGAGTGGATGAAATGCAGGTGGAATGCACAGCTGCACAAGCACACAGACACATACCATTATCTCAATAAATTGCCTTCCAAAATTGAGGAAGAAATATGCTCCTATAGATAAATTCTTATGACTGAGTGAGCATTTCACTGAACATTATGAAACAATACTGTGAGAAAGCTGAGCCAGGCAGACTCACTTTCCAGTGGTAATCATTTCTGTATTCCCAATTTAGTTTCACATCTATCTGTAGAAATAAATCTGTTGAAATTTCATACAAACCTCAGAATATTTTGGGGTAGCCATTAAATAGTTGAAATAATCCAATGCTTTGTGCATAGTAGATGCTGTATAAAATTGTTTTTAACTGATGATTTGAAGATAAAATGGAAAGCTGAATTTTAAACCCACTTATTTTTCATGTAGAGTGCAAGATAAGAAAGCATGTTTAGCTGATCAATGTATTATATTAACACTCAACTGACCAATTGGCATCCTGTGTAACAGAGTCAAAAGGGAAAAATATACCAATAGTCAAGACTCTTGGTTCTATTATGCATCTGTCAACAGAGATATGGCCTTGAGAAAATTATCAAACTTTCCATGTTTCCATTTTCTAAAATAAAATACAATAGTGATAATCCCATTTTATCTTGCTACCTTATATAGTTGCTGTAAAGAGTGAATGAGGCAATTGTAAATATTGGAGCTTAGTACAAAGTTACAGAATGACATTATAAACTATTTCTTAATATTAAGAATAAAGTTTTCAGTAAACCAATTTTAAAGTGTATCCTTTGCTAGGAATACTATTTGTCCCAGGGTTGTATATTGATGGATTGTACTCAGTTCTGAGTAAGGAAGTAATGCCAATGCGAAATCTGATCTGATATTAATGTGATAGAGTGATTGGATTTTGTACCATGACATTGTTTGGAATTTGGAAATTGTCCCAGATTACCATAAATAATGCTACTATGAGAAAATTTAGATTATATCTGCAATTTAGTCCTTGTTATCTGAGATAACATTGAGATAGATACTATCTGTCATTAATATCTTAGTGCCTGTGCGATGGTTAATTTTATGGGTCAGCTAGGAAGGTGTTTTGGGATGAGATTAACATTTAAATCAGTGAATTTTGCGTAATGTAAATGGGCCTCCAAAATGTAAATGGGCCTCATCCAGTCAGTTGAAAGCTAAATAGTATAAAAAGATTGACCTTTGCAGGCAAGAAGGAATCCTCCAACAAACTGCCTTTGGACCTCTATCTGCACGATTGGCTCTCCTGGGTCCCCAACCTGCTGGGCCACACTGCAGATTTTGAACTTGCCAGCTTCCATAATTTTGTGAGCCAATTCCTTATAACAAATCCCCTATATGCATAAACACACATCCTATTGGCTCTGTTTCTTTGGAGAAGCCTGACTAATACAGCATATTTAAGCTTTTTGAGGTTTGGTGAGGGGAAAATACTATTCAACAATACTAGGAAAAAAAGTATCCTACTTTACTCATTTTTAATGTTGATGCTTCTTGAGCAGAAGATTTCAAATCCAGAAGGATTTTAAGATGCATCAAATAGACATGAGAAAGATACATATTATATTTAATATAGACACAATAAATACAAGTTGTGTGGGTTGAACAGATATAGGAAAATTGGAGAGGATGTAAATAAAAAAATTCATGACGTGGCCAGTTCTTATCCAGAATGTCAGTACTGATATAACAAGCTGTCATCTGAAGTAAGCAGATATTTTAGTATGAAAACTGTTTAGGGATTATTGTGTCAAGTTCTAAATAATTCAATAACACACAGAGAGATTTTGAACCACCCAGTTATAATTTGAATGCCCCTTTGGAAAGCTGGGGAGATAAGGTAGCTTTTGCTTGTCCAATATGGCATTATTACTATCCTACCAAAGCTGAAAAAAAAAAAAAAAAGAGAGATGACCTCTAAAGCCTCTCATAATAGTATACTTTTATTATAATCAGGCAAGCTTTGCACATAGAGCCTACAAGATATTAAAATTTAGAATATTAAATAATAAGATCACATACAATAGCATTTCAATGCCATTAGCTTCCAATAAATCAAATTTGCAGGAATTAAAGCACCAAGTTATTATGTTTCACTGAGAGGAAATATTAAAATTCATGAGTATTCTAAAGGACACCATAACTAAAACAGACGAGATTATAGTTCTGCCAATAAAGGACCAGAAATTACCAATAGGTCTTTATCATGAAATTATCAGAAATCAATAGGAAAATAAATATCTGCATTGAAAAATGTGTAAGGTTAACTTGAATGATAATGACAGAAGATAAGAAAGTTAGGCAAGTAATTTAAAAATAGCTGATATCTTTTATAGCCTATAGGAAAAAGAAAATGCCAGCAAAGAGGTTAAAGAGAATATGAAGGGCATTTTAAAATAGTTTAAGAGGAACAAGAGATGAGAAAGATGAAATAGACCTTTTTAGATCAAATTGGATATTGAAGCCATAGAAACTGATAAATAATAATTAGAAATAGAAGCAGCCATAATTTACAGTAGAAAGAATATTGAAATTTTATAAACTATCATCAAAAGTCTATAAATTATAAAACTGAGAAGTATCATGGATTCAGAAAAAGTAAATCGAAAGGAATAAAACTTAAAAAAATGATACAGAATATTGTTTAATTGCTTGCCCCTCAATAAAGGATCTCCTGGAAAATCACTTTCTTTTTACAAGCTAACAACAAATTACCAAAAACACTTAAATAAAAATATACATTATATTCAGGGCCACCTTAGAAATCTTTATATCACAAGGTTTTTTTCGCCTTTAATATCATAGAAGTATGAAAAATGGTATCGAGTCCAGAATACATCAGTCAATTGAACTGCCAATGTGAATTTCTTTCTGAAATTAAGCTCTTTTACCCAAGAATGGTTGCTAGTGCTTAGATGCATAGGGGGATACGTTTCTAAAGGAATCTACTGGGGGCAGTCTAACTTATTGGATTCTTCTCCTTTAAAATATAGAAAGAGTAATAATTAATAAATTACTTTTGACTTTTCCTCTTGTACTTTCTTTTAATTAGCCCCAACTTTCATTAAAAGAGGTCACTTCTGTATAGTCCTGTGAGGCTTGATGTTCACTTACCCTCCGCTCTTGCCCATAGAGAGAAAGGCGCCATGTGTAGTTTAGAATGGCAAAACTAGCACTGAGGAAATGGTTGCAGTGCTGGGTTTCACCATGAGGACATCCAATGCTCAGGAACTTGTCCACGTCTAAAACTGAGAAGATGCTTTTCCTTTGTATTGCATATTAGAGAAAAGTCATTCCTGAAAAAGGGGGGTCTGTTCCTATGTCTATTATATGTGTTTAAAATAATTGTTTTACTCATTCATTTTTGGACATGTGGTTTGCTTTGAATTTTTTGTACTGTAAAAAGCAAGAATATGGATTTGATCATGGATTTTAGCTCAGTTACAAGCTCTGTACTTAACCTCTTTGAGTTTCCTTATACCATAAAGAGAAAAGTAATAGCTATGTCAAATGACTGATTTAAGTATTGTATTCCATGTGGCAGTTTATGCAAATGTCTAGCCTGGTGGCTTGCACATAGTAGGAAATAAAATTTAATTGTTTCTCTTTCCTATCTCATCCTTGTAAAATGATGTAGGAACTTGGAACTTAACATACTTCAAGTAGGATCTGATCACTGCAGAGGCAATTGGGGCTGTTACCTTCCTGTATTTCACACTGTCTTTAAATTAGTGTAACCTAAAATTTAAGATTGAGTCAGATTTTTTTTTTTTTTTGGCTGTCTCCTCATGTTGTTTCCTTTTATTGAATATTTCTCTAAAACTTCCTTGGTCTAAATCTTGCAAACGACTCAAGCTAAGTCTTGCCAATAAATTGTTCAGTAAATTCACTTTAGCAGAATGTTTTCTCCCACTTTCCTTACCAATAATTTCATTCCATGATTTCTCTTGCTTCCTGCTCCCTTCCATAAGTCTATATACTTCATGACGCTCTCTTGAGATTCCATTTAGGCTGCACAGAAGAGATAATCTCTGATTATCTAATGGTGTTAAAAAGTCACTCAAGAAGCAACAGGGATTTGGTAAGAACAAATGAAGCCAAACACCAAGGCTGTGGTGTTTGTTGCTAAATGAGTGGCATTCTGAAAAAATATTTCTTTTATTAATAGCTATCAATAGATTTCTCAAAATAATAAAAACTCAGTCTAAGACCAAATTACATTTAATGGTGGATGTTTTAAGTCATATGACGTAACTGAGAAAATTATCAAAGCAAGGATTATTTATCACTGAATTAACAGAAGATAATCTGCATAGTTATGGGTAACCACCTTGGAGAAGTGGCTAGATGTCTTTAAGCACAGCAAAAGACGGGCATAAGGATTATTGGAGGTTAAAAATTTATAGTTATATGGAGTAAATGAGCCAAGAGAATTCAGACTAAAGAAAAGAAGACTAAAAGAAATACTGTAAAAGATAATGAAGGAAAACAATCTAATTTTTTTATGACTCCCAAATGAAATGCAAACATAAAGTAAAAAGTTTGCTTCAGAATATTTATGAAGTTAAGCATTCACGATGTTCAGTCAGGAATTTGAGGATATTTCTGTCAAAACTTGTAGAAATATCCCTTTTCATGAGTAAAATCATCATTTAAAGACATAGGTTTATGGATGTCAGTGGGCTGATATGCCTTCTGTCCTTGAAGTAAGTTATCTTCATCTTCTTTCTGGTCTCTTTAATATGTAGTCATTGGAATTGATTTCTCTGAAATCACATCCTGCTTATATCAGTATATTTAGTAATGAGTTTATATTTGCTTACTGAATTATCCAGATTTTTTATTTAAAAACCTCTGATATAATAAGTCAATTATGGTTTAGGTATAGGTTTTTCTCTCCAAGCTGCATCCCTATCCTTAGGGATTTTATCTAGATGCAAGGATCCCTGTAAGGTTGAAGCAAAGGGAAGACATTCCTAAGGTGCTTTGTGGATGCATACCCAGGAAAGGGTAGCAGAATTGGAAAACCAAGAAAGTTGGACGTAAACTCACGCCTTGAGTATTAAGGGCCACTTGAGCGTAGTTGTGAGATCCAGTAGGATTTCCCAAAGGGCAGGGAAGTGGGATGTAAGGAGAGTTGTTAGCCAAGAGTAAGATCTGACCATTCTTTCCAGAAGTACTTAGTCCTCTTGTGGAAGCAGTGTGTCTACTTAAAGCAACCACACATTCAAGGATGGCTTGCACTCACCTTTCATTGTTTCACTAGCCTGCGATTATAAAATGAGATTACATTTCTCTTTTCCCACAAATGATGAGGAGATGATTCATCCCTGATCTCCTTCTAGGAACATAGCATCCTTTTAATAATTCTGTTATTTTATTTCTGGAAGTTTCCTAGAGTAATGAAACTACCGTCCTCTGGGAAAGGCCCTCCATCTCCTCTGATCTGGTCTTATATCTTCTGATTATGTCACTGAGCAACAGCTTCGACTGCTGTTGACCCTGTGAGTGAGCTTTTGGGTGGGCAAAGCCCCTCCACTGGTAGCTATTCTGATATACTGCTTTAACAAGTGTGGCCTACAATTCACCTCAATCCTCACCTGTTCCTTCTAATTTGATATATGATACTGCCTTTTGGGTTTCCTGACTCCTCCAGTCCTGTCTCTTCAGCTCAGACATTGTATGGCCTCAAGGAAGGGAACTCCATTCCCTTTCTTTTACTACAGCACAAATTGGAGTAGGATAGGACTTTTAATAAGACTATTAGAACGTTGCAGTACTGGAAAACACAGGGAGTAGCTTGAAATTTATCCTAGATGTAATTACTCACAATAAGCCACCTGTCCAAATGTTTTCTTGTGCTATTGGGCTTGGGGGGGGGGGCGCAAGCTCAACCCCTACAATGGGAATCTCCTGAGACTTGTACATCTCAGTCTTTATATATGCTTACATATGCATAGAAACACAGAAGTCTTTTCACCTCAAGTTTAAATTCTTCTTCCTATCCTGTCACAGGATATTCATGTAATCTTTTCCCTAACTTAACTAATGCCTTTCACTACAAATGTGTGGAGTAGTTTATATTGATTATACTATTCTATAGTATATTTATCAAAATTGAGTTAGGGGATCCTAAATTATTCCATTCGCTGTATCTTAGTCTAGTTTGGAGCTGTGTGAAGGTCATGACCATTCCTTCATACAACATTTTCTGTTACATGAGGTGAAAGTAACTTTGGATTCAATAATATATCCATCAGGGCAGAGTCTGACCTTGTGTGATATGATAGTATATGCGTACAGTCTTCCTCAAGGAAAGACATGGGGCTGTCCCAAGTCGAGATGATTTACAACATTTAGATTTCTTTGAGAGGCAAATGCAAAATAAAGTAATAATTAACTAAATAAAACATTTTTCCAACACTCTATGGGTAGTGCTATGCTGAGGAAATATATTTAAGCTAATAGACCAAGATCAAACCCCTCTGTCTCAAATTTGCTGAAGAACAACAGAAAGGTTTGTTTCTTACCTATATGTATAAACTGAAGGAGTCTACCAAGTGACCCCCAAACAGATAAAAGGGAGGATTTCCTTAAGAACAAATGCCATTTATCCTAGAAATTTGTAATGCTCAAAATGGCAGTTTTCCAATCTCAAAATTGAAAGAGACATTCCTCATCAAGTATGTTGTTATAAGGACTGGATATTGAGTATTGATAAACCTAAGTCTCACTCTTTGTCTTCAGAGGAAATGCTGACTTAATAAGACCGTTTTGGGGGTTTAGTTCTCTTCCTGACTATGAAGATTGTGTAGCTACTCTGCTTATTTATGGTCCTCACATGGGCTGTGGTCTCTGTGGTAAAATTTTAATTATTTCAGAAAATGTAGAACTCTTACATATTTATGATATTTTCCTACTGGGATATGGAAAGAACTCAGTTATATAGAGACATTTGTAATTTTTTTCCAGAAGTAGCTATGCTATAAGTTACATTTACAAAATAGGGCTATTATTTATTTTTATAGTTATATTTTTGGAGTCCATTAGGTCTACTCTTGAAAGTAGATAGATTTTCTTGGTCCTGACTATAACCATGACATCATTAGAGGTTACACTCTCCTTTGAGATGCATATAAAATTGATTTGCATCTCTTATTTTATGTCCAATAAGAAATCCAATGCTTTTACCAACATTTCTGTGAATTCCCAGGACTGTATTCTTCACAGTCACTTATAATTCCAATTTCTGGTTCACTGTGAATTTAATCTACCTATTTGTCACTTCCCCTAACTGCTTTCCCCATAATCTATTCAAATGAGGAATGCTGCCCATTTATTTAAGTTTTCCCATATACTACTCATGGAAAGCATTTGTAGATACAGCAGATTATACTGAAGATTCAGAGTGATGGGTGGTAGTGTGTGCATTGCAGTAATATATACCAATTCGTTTACAAAGTAAGTAGAAGCTATGCCTATCTTTAAGCTTTGGCTCTTTTCTTACCACTCCATCATTTCCATCAACAACCCAAAATTTCTAATTGGCAAAATTTCTCCAGGACCTCCACTGAGTACAGAATATTTTGACCTTACTATTTTTGAAGATCTTCTGAATAAAATGTTTTATCAGAATTATTTCAGTACTAATGGATTTTTACTTAGAAAGCATTTTTTTTTTTTTGCGGTCAAATAGAGAAAACAATTAATCAAATGTAATTAAAGTGGTTTTTTAATATAGCCCAGTTAAATCATTTAAATTTTTATCCTTTTATGGAGTTTTTAAAAAGTTGGCAGATTTTTGTAGGTTAATCTTTAATAGAAAGATTTCTCTCAGAAATTAGTACATTTATCTATATCAAATTTGATCAATTATAGCTCTTTGTTTTTCTTTTGTGGCTCTTTGTTTTCCTTTTGTGGCTCTTTGTGTTTAATAATAATTTGAATTTTCCCAAGTCAAGTTTTCCAAATCTAAATTTTTTCCAAAAGTTGATTTTACCATAGTTTTTAATGAATAACATGTTTTGATATGCACATTGTTGTCAATTGTCAACTTTTTATGTTGTTTCTAGAGAAATATTCCATTTGAATAAGATAGCTTAAATTTAACATTAATTTTATAACAACTATATCGTTTTATAAACTTAAACAATGTAAGTCTTTGCCTGAAATGGTCTTATGTTTTATCGTGGTTTCAAATGACATGGGGAAGGAAAAGGAGAGACCAGTGGTTGGGAAACAAAAGGGAAGCAAAGAAATAAGATAATTGAGGATTGAATTATTGCTGCTTCCTTTTGGCTAAATGGCTTTTATGACTTGCACAGTAGGGTCAGAATTCCTCTAGGGCTTATCTGTTTAGGTCCAAATGATGAGATGAAAAAGTTTTCATAATCCTACTTTAGATCTTGCTTCCAAGTGCCTCATTGTTCTGCTAGCCTTTGCTCTCAACCTGCCCTTTAATCTCTACTAGACATTCTCTACCCCTAAATCCTATTTTTCCTTATGGAGAGCAGTTTAGAAAGTTTTACATCTCCAGCTAAAACCATACAGTTTCCCATCTATAGTAATATGTTCGGCTAGAAATAAGAGCATCTACCCTAGAGAGAATTAGCCCATTTCCTTAGAGTCAGAAGTAACTCTAGAGCAGGCGTCCTCAAACTATGGCCCACGGGCCACATGCCGCCCGCCTAGGACATTTATCCGGCCTGCCAGGTGTTTTTGCTGCAACTGCCTGTCCTATTAGCAGCCGACTTGTCCCAGGCACACAGTGTGCACTCTCCAACAGTCTGAGGGATAGTGAACTGGCCCCCTGTTTAAAAAGTTTGATAACCCCTGCACTAGAGGGTTGTGATGGTCCTTGAGTGAGTTAAATACTTGTGGTATCTTTCTCCTCTGATGTGTTCTTTCCTCATCATTCCAGAAGCACCTTTAATTTCATCTCCATTCTCCAGCACCCTTTCCAAGTGCTTCCCTTTTTTCTATTTCCATTTGACTTTGTTTTCTGTAGTATGGAAGGTTTCTATTCAGGGGTCTCCTCATTTTATGACCACAAATCTCAAATGTACTTAAAGGTTGAAGGGATTTTCAGAGCTGGGCCAGCCTGTAGAGGAATAGATTTTAGACAGGACTTTTTCAGGGGGTGCTGCTCAGATTATGACTTATGTATGTGATATTTCACTCATGTTTAAGGCTAGCCTTAGAGAGCCAAACATTTGTGAGAATAAGTAGAGCGTACTATATTTAAAGTTTCCATTAGACATAAAGAATATATTAAAATGTGGTTTAACACCCTGTTTTCTCAAAGCTAAGCATTTAGAACATAATCTTGTTTCTTCAATAAGCCTGATAGCCATTGCATTTTCTCCATATTCACACCAAATTGTACAGATGACAGAATTTTAACTCATTTGAAACATCCTGCTTAGTTTATGCTTATATTTAAATTTAAAATGTCTATTAAAAAAAAGCATATGCACAGACTTGGGTGCACACATTTATTTATTTATTTCAAAGTCATGATGCAAATCCATTCAACCATCCTTTCTTGCTCCCGGCTCTAGCCTACACACAATTTTTCATTAAAATATTATTCAAACTGAGGACATCTGCAGTAGTCTGGAACATATTTTCTCCAGTACTTGATTTTAAGCTCTCTATACATCTTAGACTTCTCTCAAAAGGTCTATGACATGTATGAGTATCACTGAACAAGTAACAGCTATGCGTATATCAGGAGCAGTGCCAGCCAGAGTGGAAAATATACCAGCTTTATTAAAAGCATCTTTAATAGATTTAATTAAGCTTCTTATTCTGTCAATAACACTGTTCTCTGAATAAAAGACTTTTTTTATACATAATACCTTCTTTATTAAGACATGTTTTAAGCATAGAGAAAAGTATAGCGAAAATAATAATGAATATTACCATCACCCAACTTTGTCAAATCTTAGTATTTTGCCATATATGCTTTGATACTTTAATTAGTACATATTCATTTGACTCCTTCTGCTCAATTATCTCTGCTTCCATTTCCCTCTCCTTCTCTCTAGAAGTAACTGATTTCTTTGTTGCTTATACAAATAATGTACATTTATACTTTTGTTATATTTGTGTGTATTCTGAAATAATATTTAATGTCTTTTTATGTTTTTAAAACATAAATGTTATCACAATGTAAATGTCCCTTGGAAACATATTTTTGTTCACATTATGTTTTTTAAGTTTTTTTCTTGTTAATACTTGTAGGTGTAATTATTCATTTTTACTATGTAAGGATTCTATTGCATGAACATAGCACAATTTATCTTTATTTGTCCTGTTCTTCCAACTTGTTTTTCACTGTCCTAGCAGTTATACTTTCAAAGGGCTTTGTGATACAAGTACATGTGAGTGTTAATAAATGATTATCTTGTAAGCCATTGAAATTTGAATGTGTTTTTCCTGCAGCAACAGTACAAATTCCTTAGCTAAAAATAACAGACTATCTCTTTTGTTAATCACTGAAGCATGTTCTATTTCTCAGTGGATCCATGTTTGTAATGTCTTTGGCTGTACATATGGAGGGTCTCTATCATAGTTGACCTGTGAAGTATAAGTTCTTTGAGAGATGGGCCTGGAATCCTGATTTTAAATATTTATTCTTCTATACCATTATTCTTGGTTTGGTGATTCTCATGGTTATTTCCTTTCTAATGTGGTAAGATCAGTTTCATTATTCTTTTTCTTTTCTACAAATGCATAAACCACCTTCTTACTTAAAATGTGTGCATTCAATATTTCCTTAAAGTTTTTCTTGCTTGAGCATAGTTGATTATAAAGCATCCTATTCTTGGTTCTTTCATCTCTCTCTCCAGTACTATTTTCCATTTTTTTTAAATTTCAGAATATTACAGGGGTACAAATGTTTAGGTTGCATATATTGCATTTGCTCCATCTGAGTCAGAGCTTCAAGCATATCCATTCCCCAGATGGTGCACACCGCACCTAATAGATGTAAAAACACCCATCCCCTCGGCCCCCCTCCCACCTGCCTGACATCGGATGAATGTTACTACTATATGTGCACATAAGTGTTGATCAGTTGTACCAATCCTGATGATGAGTACACGTGGTGCTTGTGTTTCCTTTCTTGTGATACTTCACTTAGTAGAATGGGCTCCAGCTCCATCCAGGATTGTTCTCTGCTGTCCTCAACTCAATCTACTGAAAGCAAAATGTCTCCCTCTGAAATGATGCTACTATTGTATTGGACCTAACATCAACCCAGGCTGTTTTTTCCTTTCAGTTTAAGATTCTCTCCTAAACTCTTTGGGTTCACTTGTTTTTTTTATTTATTTGTTTTCTGTTTCTTACTAATCTTGTTCTTTGATTTTTAACAGTGCATATACTCCAGGGGATCATTTGTTTCAAAACTATTACTTGATTTACCATTAATTTTTAACTCCTCCTTAACAAACTTGAACTACATGTTTGCTCCTTGACTTTCATTTAACCCTACGAGAGATCATCCAATTCTGTAATTTTTCTGGTGCATTTTCCAAATGGAAAGGCCAATATTTATGTTTTATAAACCTTTCTCTCTTTTATTCCTTATCTTTTTACTAGAGCTATGTCTTAATGATCAGTTGTTTACGCTGAACATCAAGTTGTCAATTTTATTGCTCTGATGGTTACTTTATTCTAGCAATTACTATGAGTTAAAATTACTAAACTACAAATGATCCATTGTTTCATACTTTTATACTATGAGATGAGAACTTCACCATTGTAATTTTCGATTTGGTACAGTGAAAGATATGGCCTATGTTGAAATAAAGTGTTCCTGCTTCACCTTTCTTCAGGAAGACATACATTGAATTTCCTATTTATCATCAACAGAATAGCTGCCTTATGATTACTTTATTGTTTTGGATATATCACAATCCTATTATGTTTAATCATAAGGTGTTCACGCCTTAGATCAGGGTCTAAATTTTTCTTTATTTATGAGTGTTCCATGATGACCTTACTTCTAGTACTTTCCTTCGCTGTTTTTCTAGGTCTACTGAAACTTGGGCACAGTTGTCTTTTTTTAGAGGGGGAAGGCTGAAACATATTTATTCCTTAAATCATTGTATGAGAAGGGAAGAATCATTCCTTGCCAACTGTTGCCCTTCTATGATTCCCCCAATGAATAAGTTAGGATAATGGCTATGCTGTGTATAATGAGACCCAAAATAATAGTAAATTAAATAATACAGTTTTCTTCTCATATGATAGGCTAGTAATAGTGATGGGTAATCCTAAAATTGTGTAGTTGCTTTCTCAATTTAGTCATCCCAGGACCAAAGCACCTTATCTCTTGTTAATCTGCCATTTCTAGGGTGTTATTTTCATCTAATAGTTCAAGACGACTCACAAAAATGATCATAGTTTAAGCAGCAGTCTTAGTCAGTTGGGTATTTTTTTTAAACAGCAGATGGTTTATCAGTGTCTGTGGTACACTATTGTATAAGACAAACATGCTTAGCCATCCCTCTTCTGGAGCCCATCTCCTTATCCTGGGTACAGAAGAAGATAAATGAATACAGAACAAATGGAATAATACTTTCTGGAAAAAGTTGCTTGTGTATCAATTAACTCTATTCCTTAGAAAGTACAAAACTATATCTCTATGTCTTTAAGAGTTACTTAGATTTTACCATGAATGGATTCAGAGAAACACAGAATATCAAAGTTGGAAAGGATCTTACAGTCCATCTAATACAATTTCATTTCATTAGTGCAGAAATGAATGTGATAACTTAGAAGTCACATTTGACAGTTTACTTTAAAAGTAAGCAGACTTTCCAGTTAAACCACCTTGGGGAGATCTTATAATTCCTGACAATATCCTGTCCCTGAGTAAAGAACCATATTGCAAGTTTCTCAGATTGTTGACCGACTGATTCATGCATAACCTACTGACACTGGACAGAACACTGATTTAGTTCTGAATCATGAAGTTTTACTGATTGTCTTGTATGTAGACATCTTGGCCTGTATGTTACAATCTGTAACCAATGATTGTAACTTCTCTATTGTACTCTCAAATGAGAAAGGACAATT
Organism: Microcebus murinus; assembly: GCF_040939455.1. NCBI lineage: Eukaryota > Metazoa > Chordata > Mammalia > Primates > Cheirogaleidae > Microcebus > Microcebus murinus. The sequence continues at coordinate 47,897,682 of NC_134104.1, forward strand.
TTGATATAAGTCTTCCTTTCTTTTTCTACAACTTCCAATAAAAGTCTTACAACTTACAGTAGGTTCTGGAACATGCCCAACTTTGTTGGTGTGCCTTCACAGGTCAGACCTCACATTTGACTTCCAATAAAACTTTATCAAATTATTTCTGCCTCTACCACTTTAATTTTAGTCAACAAATAAAATAGCCAATATTTGACAAGTTTTGATTTTCAAAATGTAATTCTCATACTATTCAACAAACACATGAAGGGGAACAAGCCCCAGTCACTTGCCCAGTGAGATGTCTCTAGGGCAGGGCCACTGCACTATGTAGATTCATCCTCCATAATCTCAATGATACCACTTGCTCTGTCTCTCACTTTGCCTTCATCATTTTGCTTTTTAACAGAGTTGGTATATATTTAGAATGGAAACAGGGAGAAAGGAGCTACACAAAAATTTTCTTTAGGGGAAATTAGGACACTTCAAGTGAAGATAAACTATCAAGATATATTAGTATAATTCTTTGCCAGCAGGAAAGCATCCTAGATCATTTCTTTTGTTCCAAGCCATTTTGCTATTATCTAAACAGACTCTTCTCAAGTGATAAGTGGGTAGCATTCCAAAAAATCATTTGTAAGTGAATTGCTCTAGATCTTGGAAGGCATTTCCTATACAAATGGTATAATGATTGATTATTATGTCCTCTGACCAGTCTTGCAAAGTCACTTTAACACATAAGGTACCTAAATATATTAGAATTGTTTCAAAATACATCTAATCATCATCTATTTCATTATTTCTGTGGGGAAATTGCTTTTATAATTCTAAGTCTTTCTCTCAGTAGTAGTTGCCATTTCCAGCATTGTATAGCAGGGGCTTTATTGGAGGTAGGTTGAGGGATACACCCAAGAACCATCAAGGTAGTTTTTTTTTTTACTCAACCCAATTCTGTATCTGCATCACAGAAAGGGTGTCTCAGGACAATCACCCACCAGTTGTTCAGAATCCAAAGATAAAGGGAGAACTCTATCCACAAGAAACCTGAACCTTCAGACTTATGTGGAAGTGTTTTATGACACAATGTTTTAGAAACTGAGAACTACCCAATTTATATCTTTTGGGCTTCTCATTTGTATCTTAACCTCATTTGAGAAATTATGCTATTCTGTGTCATGCTTTGTAGAAATTTGAGAGCTGTACTTAATTACAACAGCAACTTTAAACTAAACTAGTTCAGTATTTTGAGTCAAAACTTTTGGAATTTTTTTTATTTGACCCAATGTTTTATTTCATTATACTTCATGATTTTTTGTAACATGTTCTGTGGTAGCAGGATCTTTCAAACTTAAAAATTAACTCTGACTTGCCAAAAGAAGCTTTGTTTCTGAAAGCAATTATTTGCAATAATTACCAGGCTGTTTTCTGAAGAGGTAAGATTCCTGTTGTCACATGGCAACTTCACACACACCATCCTTGAGTTTCCTGCTGGCTTCTGTCAGATTAATGTATGCAGCTCCCCTGCTGAAAAACCCACATGGGTTCTTTTCCTGGCCACCTGTGGAGAAGGAGAGGATTTTTAATTTTTTCCTTAAGTTTCTAATGCTTTAATTTTCTTTCTGATTAGAGGATGAGAAGAATGAATGTGAACTGGAACACTAAGTATCACTTATTGTAATGCTGTTTTTGACAAAACATGATATCAGGAACAAAGTAAGTTGGACTTCTGGTCTTACCACCTTCTAGTACTTTTCTTTCTCATTTTTCTTAAAGAATTTGATAAGACTTTGCTACTTCTACTTGCCCTCCCCTTCTGCTCAAATCTTGTCATCTTCTACTTCCTTACTTTATATCAACTTTTCTTTACAAGAGAGTAAATACTGGCTCTTGGTAAAGGCTGGGAAAGTTCAGGTGTGAGTGTCTTCCTATATTAATCACCCATTGGCTTGGCTTATTGTATCTGTGATTTTTCTCCCCTTTCTATCACCTGTCATACCTTATTTTTCTCAAAGCAAAATCATCACCAATGAACTTTAGGTGCAAGAACTCCTTTCTATTGTTTTCCCTTATTCAGGGAGAAGAGAAACTTGCAAGTGGGGATAGTTGTATTCTTATCAGTCACTGTCAGACTGTATTTTCACTTGAAGATCACAAGACCAATATGAATCTGAAATACCAAAGGTTCCAGGTGTGAAGGGTGATAAGTCTTTGTGATTTACTGTGCCAGATGTTTAAAATCAATTACAAACCCTGTTGGGATGTCTCTTAATTCTAAAAAGCTGGACTCTGTGGTCCTGGCATATTTATTTGTTTCTTCATGCTCTTATTTTTAGTAGACTCTCTTTTCTGTAGTTAGGTGAATGGTGTAAAGTTCTATACTATTGAGTTTTGATGCAAAAACAGCTTTGTAAGTCATTTTCTATGTTCTCAAGAATGATGTTCTTTATCTTAATGGATAAAATTTCCAGACAACATATCTACCCACCTCTTGGGATAATAGTTATATTTTTAATATTTATTAACTGAAAAAATGTACAATGATATATGCTATAAGTTTAATAGAGATCTTGAATGTATTTATTAATCACCAAGTCACATATATATATATATATATATACACATATATATATAATAGAGTATAGAGGGCATGAGGTATATTTCATTCAGTCTATAGACAATATTTGGAGATAAATAGATACAGTAATCTCTAATCACACCACCATGTTGCTCTTCTAAGGCCCACAGACATTGTCTCTTACTGAATGAGAACCACAGCTGCTGTGGTTTCATTAGAAGATCTAACATATGTTATTAATTACTTTATAAGTATTAAGCTGATTGTGTGGTTTTATTAGGGTATGTAATATATGTTAATCATTTGCTCATGAGATGAATGATAGACTATCAACTATATTCTATGTGAAATGCACTTAACCTTGTAGACAAAAAAGATAATTTAAAGATCTTCTGGTTTATACTAAATCTATATTTGTTATAATTCATGAACCTTTACTTAAACCCCATTCTTTTTTTATGGAAATTTTATAGTTTATTTAACTAATTCCCTATTTTTCATTAGATTGTTTCCAGTTTTTTAACATTAAAAATAAATAGCACTGAAATAAGCCAGTCACAAAAAAGACATTGTATGATTCCACTTGTATGAGGTAACTAGAGGAGTCAAATTCATAGAGAAAGTGCAGGAATCAAGAGTCGACGTTTGGTTTGTTAAGTCTGAAATATCTAGCTGATATTTATAGTCACACATGCTGCAAAGCCTTGTTTGTATGTGAACTAATCTCTTCTTATCACCACTTAGTCATCACTTAGGAAGGCTTAGCTCCATTGGTGATTACACATAACATTTGGAAAGAAACTTATTTTCATTCCCTAAATTTATTTCTGGTGAGTTACTGTTAACAGTCCATCTACCTTAGAGATCTAAAAGGAATTTGCTACCATGCAAATATCTGTTTGGCTTTGCTGATTAAATGCTGCTGGCAGGGAATGTGTAAGACCTTTAGCTCAGCCTGGCCCATTTTAAATCTAGCTCATTATCCTCCCAAATCCCTGTACATTTATGTCTTTTTCTCAAAGGTTCTTAGTCCTAAGTTTTTTGTTTTTGTTGTTGTTATTGTTTGTTTAAATAAAATTGAGAAATTATTCCTTCCCTTAATATCTGGTTATGAGTTAAAGCATAACTGCTTCCAGAGGTAGATGCTATTTAGGGCCTTGGGAAAGCCAAGAATCTAAGTGTAGGGAGGGTGCCTCTTTTGCCAATTCTAGTGTCCTAAGTGTCTAAAATAGGGACCTGCACCTAGTAAGCCTCAATCGACATTATTATATGACAGAATGAAATAATGTCCAAATGACTCTTGAATAGGGGAAACACAACCATTAGGGTACAGATGGTCCCCCACTTATGACAGTTTGACTTACAATTTTCAACTTTTTGATAGGGTTATGCCCCCTGTTATACATTGGGCAGTGTACTGAACTTATAAGAGGTTTATCCAGATTTAACCTCACCATAAGTTGATAAGCATTTGTATTTATTTCTGAGCCCTCAAATCACACCATTTATAAATAGCTGCCCACTCCTTTTACCTATAAATGGAGACATGAATTTACGAGGTCTGGTATAGGGGCTGATTTGTTGCTTTTCAGAATTTAGATCATCTCTCATATGATGGCTACTGTCTCCTTATTCAAATATAGTAACATGATTTTGGCATTTGTTTTCATCTTTGGCTTGTGGATTGTAGGTCTTTTCCTATTTGACCTTCTCCATAGGGCTGCATTTGTTGGTATAGACTAAGGAAAAAGTTATTCCAGAATTTAAAATAGGAATCCAGTTTCACTGATGAGCAGCTGACAGTAATAGATTGCTCATTTAATGGCAGGATCAGTGATAATATCTGCTGAGATCAGCAACATGGGCCTAGTTAGTAGATGACAGTACCACATTATCAAGTGATAATATGGCCATTAACACATTAATGCTCTTGTAAATGTTTCCCTCCTCAAAGAATCATAATAGAATCCTTGGACACATGAGAAATAAATCACTAGAGACATAATAGACAGAAAAATATCTTTGGTTCTCTCTTGATTGCTCTCTCTCTCTCTCACTGTTTCTGAGCTGATGGAAGAAGGGAATTCCTACAGCAAACAGGATTTTTCTGTGGCACTTAACACAGTGACATTACCTCTACAAATTGTTATAGGATATAATGCCAGATCACTACTGCATCTGTTCTGCTCAGCTCCTTATAGGCCTTGGCATTTATCCATGTTGAGAGACCCCAAGGCTTTGAGAAAAAGATTTGAGTCTCCATGGCCTATCACAGACCTTGCCAGGACTTGGAATGTAATAGATGTGTTCAGCAGCCAACAAGAGAAAGAAGGTGGAGAGAAGGGAAGGGAGAAAAAGTCGATAAAAATCTGCAAATACTATCAAGAATTTACCTTTGTTTTAGATCCTGGATTGTCAGAACTTGGAAAATTTGAAGAAAAAAAAATTTACAATCTACTATGAGATCATATATATGAAGAGCATCTTTAGGGACATGATATACTAAAAGGTCAATTGAACTGACACATTAAACCTAAAAAATCAGATTTTATTAATTTTACTCTTTCAGTAAAAATAATTGATAACACTCAACTATCCCTTGAATAACATTGGTTTGCACTTTCACATAAGAGAAGGAATCAAGGCCCTAGTCTTGAAAGTTGCCTATCATTTTTAATTATTGAGCAGAAGTGTCATGACTATCACATCTATGAGTATAGGATATTTGCTAGTGATATAATTATTTCAAGGAACGATAGTAAATATTGAGTTCTGTTGGTTAAATTTTTGGAATTAAAAGAAAAGCAACTCAAAAGGATCTGTAAATATGTTGAGTTAATCAGAGAAAGGTGCAAGATAAAAGTAGGCTATTTTTAATCCTTTTATTTAGCAGAGTGGTCATAATCAGTAAAGAGCACTTTATGTCTCTAGACTCAGAGAGCATAGTTCTTCACAAGATTTACACAATTGGGGAAGATTTTGTGAATATGTGTATACCAGGAGGACTTCACAGTGAACAAAACTGCTTTGCTGGAGAAGAGGTGGGCATCATTTGGGTTCTGTTAGCTGCATTTAACATTCATTGTCCACAGGAATTCCTGCCTATGGGCAAGTACACACTATTGGGGAGTATGCACTTCCAAGGGATTTAAATTTCAGCTCTGCTACCTTGTATTTATGAAACCTCAGGCAAGTTACTTAAAGTCTGTGGTAGGCAGAATAATGGTCCCCCAATTTGCCCATGTCCTAGTCCTCAGGACCTCTAGATATGTTGCCTCAGATGCCAAAAGCGAAGTTGCAGATGTGATTCAGTTAAGGACCTTGAGATGAGGAGATTACCTTGGATTATCTCAGTGGGCCCCATCTAACCACAAGGGTCAGAGTCAGAGAAGGAGATGTGACAATATAATAGAGGGGGTGGGAGGGGGAGAGAGAGAGAGAGAGAGAGAGAGAGAGAGAGAGAGAGAGAGAGAGAGAGACAGAGACATGCTGTGCTATTGACCTTGAAAATGGAAAAAGGGACCAAGAGCCAAGAAAATAAACTCTTCCCTAGGCCTCCATACCACCTTGATTTGGGGCCAAGGAAATAAGCATAGAACTTCTTACCTTCAGAAGTGGAAGGTTATAAATTCATGTTGTTTTAAGCCACTACATTTGTGTTAATATATTACAGCTGCAATAGGAAACTGATGCAACCTCTCTAGACCTCAGTTTGTTAAAAAGAGAGAGAGAGAGAGAGTGAGAGAGAGTGAGAGAGAGAGAATAATAATGACTCCTATTCCTTAGGATTTTTGAGCTGATCAAATGAGATACAACATGTAAAACAAACATGTATCATTAAATATATGCTGCTGGTGGTGATGATGGTGATGATGATTATGACAACAACTTTGATTTACTTCTAGTTGGTAAGAACCTGAGCCATAAAAATGAGGGTTATTCTTAACTGATTGGATTTTAGATTGCTGTCATCGTTTTCTACTTCCAACTGTCCCCCTACATAATAAACTTCCTCCTTTTTGCTTGTTTCCAGGAAAAGCTAGTTATATTCTTGTTCTCATATTAAATCAATCAATCACATTAACAATTGTTTTTTGACCATCTACCAACTACCCACGATGATATGTGCCAGGAATCAATTGGCTCAGTCATATTTCCCTTGAGTTTTTATAATGTATAGTTTTAAGGTTGGATGAGGTTATTTTTCCTTCCCAAGAAAAGCTTATTTTGAAAGTCTAATGGTCCCATGACTCTGCTGTTTCCCTTTTTCAGCACCTAGCATGTCCTCAAATGATGCATGTGATAAAAAAAAGAAATGTTTTGCCTTTCAAAGAACAGACGATTTATTGTAACATGTGTAACATGATCAAATGCCAATTAAATGGAGCACCATCAAAGAATGATAAAAGCTTATAGAAGAAAGGGATGCATGTTCATATGCTTGGAAAAGGCTTTAAGGAGGGAAGTCTTGAGCTGTAATTTGAAGGATTGGTGGGATTTGAATGGAAAGAAGGGATGAGGCAAGGTACTTTAATTTGCAGGGCACTAAAAAATCCATTGAGTGCATTTAGAGATAGGGATGAGCAGGACTTTCAAGGAAGAGGATTGGCTGGAGGGGGTTGGAATTAAGGTTAGATCAGAACATGGTCAGACTTTACAGGTATTGCAAGCCCTGCTTTTTCCACCTAATTCCTGACCCTTCTCAGAAACACATACCAGTGCCTCTGTAAGTTTATATAAAAAGACATTTCTTTCCATGGGTTTTATAGCAAATCAGATGAAAAAGTCTATATTCTTATCCATCCAAGCTGAATCTCAGCTCAAGGTAGCAGGGTAAATGACAGCCACTCCTTCTCCTACCAAATAGCTTGGAACCTCTGATATCAAATGCCATTAATGGTGATGAAGTTTCATTTTTAGATATTTTTAAGAGGGAAAAGATATCTGATAGGCATATGGAGTAGAGCAGAACTATTCTAAGTACCAAGGAGGCTGGCTTGAGGAAGGAACAAAGCTATCAGCAGTTTATCTTTATTACTGCTTCTGCCCAGTCACATTAATGTAAAAGGGGCCGGCACATCAGTGAAGGAATAGGATGCATTAGCACCAGCACCCTTGGCAAAATTTTTGATGCCTTCTGGGTAGAAGCAAATAATTGGAAGCAAATGAGATGATTCAAGAAAGTAGCAGAGATGGTGAATCAGAGCAGTCATGGGCTCCTTCAGAGATAATTTATGTTCATGTTCAAAACACAATGACTCCTTCTTTAAAAACACATAACAAAATAAATAAATAAAAGGGAAGGAAAGAAAATAGTCCATTTTGTGGCTCCAGAGTATACAATAAAAGATGTGGGGGTTTGGGGCAAGGGGAGTGTTCAAACTACATTTATCAGACGTGTCAGAAGAGATGCATCCCAGGCTAGAGAAGCACCAGGGCTCTGGGCTTGCGGCAGTCATTGCCTGGTGCTTCCCACACATTTTCCTTTCTAATGCTTTCATGAGCCTCCAACTATATGCATTAAAGTAAAATGAAGTAGCACAATGCCCTGCAGGTTTTTATTGGCTTTGAAACATTTTTAAAATATAATATATAAAAAGGGCATAAAACAAACTTTACTTGTCAGTAAATAATCATAAGATAAATACACATGTAATCACTACCCAGCTCGTAACATGGTACATCACCAGTACCAGGGATGCCCCCTACCCACAGAGACTGTGTCTCTTCCCATCATTGTTCCCTTCTCTCTCCTAAAGGGAACCACTATCCTAAATTTCTTGGTAATCATTTTATTGTTCTTCTTTATACATTGGGTGTGCTTGTACATACTCCATGAACACCATGATTTAGTTTTACTTGCTTTCTTAGTATTATGTAAGTGGAATTATGGAATAAGTATTCTTTTGTTTCTGGCTTTTCTGTTTTTTCTCTTAATGTGGTGTTTATGAGATTCATCTGTGGTGCTGTGTTGCTTGTAGTTCTTGCAATTGTTTTTGAAGTCATTCTAATGGATATTACTTTACACATATGCATTATAGAATGGATGTGTAAACAAGTAGATAAACATTTTAGATAACATTTCTTAACAGAATTCCAGTTAAAATGAATGCACATCAGTTCCTAAAGGATTCCTATTACTTTCTAGTGCTGTATAAATTACCACAAATTTAGCAGCTTGAAACAACTATTTTCTATCTCATAGTTCTGGAAGCCTGACTAGTTCCTCTGCTGCCAGTTTCATGAGGCCAAAATCAAGGTGTTAGCGTGGCTAGTCTCTGATATGGGGGTCAGGGAGTAATTAACTTCCAAGCTCATGTAAGTTGTTAGCATAATTTAATTTCTTGCAATTGTAGAACTAAAGTACCATCTCGCTGACTGTTGACAAAATATCGGTCTCAGCTCTTAGAAGTTGCTCAGGTTCTTCCATGTGGCCCCTCTATCCTCAAAGCCAGACTGGACACATCAAATTTCAGTCTCCTAATCTCTCTGACACCTCCTTTGCTACTAGCTGGAGAGAAATCTACTTTAAGTGATTAGATTAAGCCTACATGGATAATATCTTTTTTTGTCACATAATGTAACATATTCATGGAAGTGATATCATATTTACAGATTCTGCCCACAGTCAAAGAGGAAGGAGTTTTATAAGGTGAGGGTCATTGGGCATCTTAGAATTCTGCCTACCATAGGAGTAAGGAAAAGAACAATTAGAATCCAGGGCCCCATTGTATCCTGCTGTTGTTATACCTTTGGTGCTTAAAATGACCTGGTATACTCAATGTAAAATTGATACCTACCTTTTGTAGAGAAGACTGTTACTTGGCATGCTATTTTTCTCTATTTCTTAGTTTAAGATATATTTATTGGACATATTATATTAATAATGCACTGTGGATAGATAGATATGAAGATTATGTGTAGTTATTATAGCATAATAACCTATAGAACAAGAAAATGTAGCCACACAATATTTAGAAATCTACATGAACTCAATGGAGAGTAACACTATATTCTGCTGAGGGCACTGAAGAAGGCTTCAATGTTCAACCAAACTTAACACACACTCCTTGCCTTTGGACTGTCCTCTTTATTTATATTCTTTGCACAAATCTTTTTTTATTAATTAAACAAACATTTATATAGTTCTTATTGCCAAGCACTATTATAAACCTGTCAAAAATCTTAACTCATTTACTTTCACAAAAACTTTACCAAGGAGTTGTTAGGATCTGATTTCATAGGTGAAAATACCCAGGCACAAGAGTTAAGTAACTTGTATAAGTTTGCACAACTTGTAAGTGGCATGTACACGACTGAGCTCAGCCACACTGGCTTTCAAATCCTTGGTTTTAAACCATTATGCTATTATACTGCTCCTCTACCTAGATAAAGTACAAATGTAACCGCATTGTTTCTACTTTATATCTTATGCATTATCTAGGGCAATGGCTCTCAACCAGAGTAAATGTTTTTACTCTCACCTTCCAATTGGACACCTGGTAATATCTGGAGAAATTTTTGTTTGTTATGCTAGTTACTGCTGCATCTAGTGGGTAGAGGCCAGGGATGCCGCTGAAGTTCTTATTCCTTGCCTTCCACAACAAAGAAATAGCTAGCTCAAAATGTGAAGAGTGCTGAGGTTGAGAAACCCTGGTGTAGAGCCACCCCGCAATCTCCAGAATTAAGTCAAAGATTGCTCACATGACAAAGAAGGTGTTTATCTACATGGCCTTTCCCTTCATGCTCATCAGTCCCTCCAGTATTTTATGATCACAATATGCACGCATGGTGCTGTTTCTTATCACTGTGGCTATTCTCTACTCATCCTCTGACCCACAATTCTCAGTCATTTACTTATCATTTGAGTCTTTGCCACTGTAATTCATGAAGCCTCTTCCTAAACTCCGGATAGAATGAAGGCCCTTTTAGGATCATTCCAAATCACCCTCTGTACTTTTGAAGAGCTACATTCAAGACATCAATCATACTTTATCTCATTCTTTGCCCCTTTCTCCTTATGGGTTTGGGAACGTCTAGGGAACAGAGACTGTGTCATTCACGTCAGTAGCATGAGCATCTAGTAGAGTGTGATTTCTGGCACAGATGAATTCAATACATCTTAGCTGAGTGAATTAATAAATAAATGTATTGCATCAGTCTGCTTAGGCATCCCTAACAGAATACCAAAAACTAGGCGGCTTAAACAACAAAAATTTATTTGTCACAGCTCTGGAGACTAGAAGTCCAAGATAAAAGTGGTATGAGGCCTCTCTTCTTGGCCTGCAGATGGCCGCCTTCTTGACGTGTCTTCACATGGCCTTTCCCCTGAGCACATGAGCTCCAGGTGTCTCTTTCTCTTTTTATGAGGACAATAGTCCTATTGGATTAGGGGGCCACTCTTATGACCTCATGTAACCCTAATTACCTCCTATTGGCTCTGTCACCAAAAATATTAGGGTAGGGTTTCAATATATGAATTTTGGGGGCAAACTATTTAGTCCATTATAAGTATGGACCTATACTTAAGTGAGAAAATAAAGGAAACGGCAATTATTTCAGTTTAGTTAGGAAACTGCCTCTCAAATTCAGTCTTTTGATAGTTTCTCTGTTATTAAAATCTTTAAAAGATAGATATTTTTGATTAAATCTGTTCAATTTTTTTCTTTCAAATAAATGTATTTCTATTATCACTGTAAATGAAAAACAAGTTTCTGTTCTTAAAAGGTATACATACAAATATATGAGATAAAAAATGAAATATTATTAAATGGTAGTCATAATGTCACCTATGGAAAGATTTTAACTTGTGTTTGTTTTCTGTTTTATTAAAAAGATTAGCAAGTGTTAGAGATATATAAAGAATCACTTGCACCAAAGCAATATAGTCGGGAAGAAGGAAAAAAAAGTGGAAGTGGACTGTAACTCTTACTACAGGAGTCAATGCTACTCCTTATCCTTACCAAATTAGATCCATTCCAAATGTGAGCACCGGATAGGCTAGGGTCTAGGATGTGTGATGAGAGGTGGGAATTGAGCCTATGAGGCTGGATTAGGATAGGAGATTGTGTGGTGACTGATAGCCAGGGCTCTGTTTGCTCTTGTCTGCTCAATTTTATGTCCTATAACTAAAAATTGCTCTTTGGATTTCAAGTATCCTGAAAATTTTTACCATATATAGCCTTTGAGTACTAAGAGAATTTGCACACATGCCTTATAAGCCTTTTAAAGTTTATAATGCTAATTCAATTCTCATTCCTTAACTATGCTTTGTTTTTGTTGGCTTCATACTCCAAGCAATAACTTAAGGAGTGACTTTGTAGTACAGTTGGCCCTCTGCATCTATGGATTCTTTTTCTGTGTACTCAACTGGCCTCAAATTCAGGAATAAAGAAGCTTCAATATCGAATATGTACAGACCGTTTTTCTTGTCATTATCCTCTAAACAATACAATGTAACAACTATTTACATGGAATTTACATTGTGTTAGGTAATAAAAGTATTTTAGAGATCATTTAAAGAATGAGGGAGGATATACATAGGTTATATACAAATATTTTGCCATTTTATATAAGGAACTTGAGCATCTATGGATTTTGTTATCCATGGAAAGTCGTGGAACCAATCCTCCATAGAAACCTAAGGACAACTGTAATCTGTGGCATGCATCAGAATCATGTGGAGCTCTTGTTAAAACAAAGATCGTTGGACCCCCACTTCCAGAGTTTCTGATTTAGTAGCTCTTAGGTGGAGCCTGAAAAATTGCATTTCTAGTGCATTCTTAAATGATGCTGATGCTCCTTTTCAGGGGACCACACTTTGGGGAGCACTGCCCAGTGAGAATCTGGTATTTATATAAAGCACCGCTTTGCCCTCTTGGAGGATCCACGTATGAAAAATGACCACATATTGCTCTTCCAGATGCAGAGATTAAAGGCATACATAGAAGCAGTTTCCTTCCCAGAGCATCTGGGAAGCACTGTTGTTATTTTGAGTGCAGTTCTTATTAGACTTTCATTCAATCATTGAGGACTGATTTGTTGAGAGTCTTCATTTGCCAGGTTCTGTGACAGATGGTTGATATGCAACAGTGTGCACAGGCAAAGTTGCTGACATTATGTACACTATAGTGATTGCAAGCAGTTATGAGTCTGTTTTAATCAATGTGTGAGCTCACAGACCTGGAAATCAGGTTCAGTCTCAGTTTGCCAAAATCTAGCTTTGTGACCTTGAACAAATCATCTAACCTTCCTGGATCCCAGATTCCTCTTCTCTAAACTGGAATAAACATCACATTCAGTGATTCAAACATTTTTGGAAGGGTACTACATTAAAAAGAGGAGTGAAGCTGGGTGCAGTGGCTCATGCCTGTAATCCTAGCACTCTAGGAAGCTGAAGCATGTTTATTGCTCCTGCTCAGGAGTCTGAGACTAGCCTGAGCAAGAGCGAGCTTTTGTCTGCACTAAAAATAGAAAAATTAGCCAGGTGTGTGGCATGCACCTGTAGTTCCAGCTACCTGGAAGGCTGAGGTAGAAGGCTAACTTGAGCCCAGGAGTTTGAGGTTGCAGTAAGCTACAATGATGCCCTTGTACTCTACCCAGGGCAACAAAGAAAGACTCTGTCTGAAAAGTAAAAAAATATATATAGAGAAATGACAAAAAACCTCACTTCTTTCTCTTATTGTCTATGTGATATAATGGTATGAACTCAAGTGGCCACTGTCAGTAAAATAAAATAATAATTTGTGTGGCATTTTAGATTGGTTGCTTAGAATCTTGTTTAATAGGAATGACTTCTGCTCAGCAAAAGCTACCTGAAGTAGGTGCCAAACATCACACAAATCATGCAATCACATTGAAGCCTTCTGGATTACCATGTAGCATGTCCACTGTGAGGTCTTTTCTGTCTCTTTTATGAAGATTAACTCTACATTTTGGCAGCTACGCCATCTCCGACTTCATGTATGCTGAGATAAATCAGCACCCTATTTCCAGACAAAGGCAGAGTAAGAGACATTTGACAGTTACAAAAAAAATTCCTTTGTTCTTGGTGAAATCTCACAGATAATACAAGCCATCTCACTCATTTAAAATGGTTGTATTTTTCTCCTAAGTAATAGACAGAATATTGGCTTTGGAGCTACACTAATCAGTTTGAATCCTGACTAAGCTACTCAGAGTTTGGTGACATCAGAAGGATCTTATTTCAACTCTCTGAATCACAGTTTCGTCATTTATAAAAGGAAACTAAGATTTAACTCATAGGATGTTGTGACAACTGAATACAATAACTTGAGCAAAATAGGTAGCAACATATGTGACACATGGTAGATGTCAAATTTTATTTTTAAAAAACTCAGAAAGCTATTTCAACAAGTTTATAAATAATCACTTTGGACCCAGAAAGGACAGTAGTATGCAGACGTAGGTGGCTATGACCTGCTTATTCTCTGCTCCTGCAGCCATGCATGGATGGCCTGAGGTAGGAGACAGAACAAAGGCATGGGGAAATCTCTGTTATCCCCTGAAAGCAGATCCTGAGACAAGGCCTTAGCTTCTTTAGGAAGCAGAAACTGGGGAGTGGGAAGAATGAGACAGAGAGGGAAGGCAGGCCAAAATACACATGTATTTTGAGGTTGCCATTGTGGATATTGGGTGACAATTCCTCCTAAGAGGTATAGAAAGCCCTTCTCATGATAGTGAGGATTATCGGGGGCTTTTATTCATGCCTCTGAGCTGAATTTAAACATGGATTGAAAGAGTTCTCATAGCCTTGGATATACCTCCAATAGAAAGTGGAAAAATCCTCCAAGTATCCTTGACAGGTAGAGTATTGCCAGCAGCAAGTTTCAGTTGAGTCTGAACCTTGGCTAAGACCAGAGAGAGGTTGGCTGAGCAGCTCTGACATGGGGAAAACAGAGGCATCTGCTGCATGAAGCTAGAGTGATTTTGCTCAAAATTATGTAAGGCCAACACTTTTATAGCATGATGTGGCTAGAATAGATCTACCTTCTCTTTCCAAAATTTTCTAAAGTCATTAATCTCTATGTTCATTTCAATGACTATTGGCTTATTTTAAGCACAACCAGAAGAAAAGTTCATACATTCTTAAGTATAGCATGTATCCCCAAACATAACGTCCATGACCATGTCAATAGACTTCTTCTAGACAAGTGTTTTGCATAATGTAGTCCTTCCACTACCTGTAGGAGACAGCAGTAAGACCCACTACATTAGAATCTCTCAGGATAAGGTATTATATTTTTTCTTTACTAAACACTGTTCTAAAAGTCTGGGAATTATTATGCTATATTCTTTTTAGCTTTAGCTTCTCCCATTTCTTCTACATTAACTGTCTTAAAATTTTCTTCTTAATCCCATACTTATCAGTAGAATAGAATTGTATGTGTTTTTTTTTTTTCTGTTTTACATTGAAAGCATGGGAAAATCATTCATGGGAGTATTCTTGTTGGTCATATTGTGTGCAGTATGTAGGAGAGCAATTTCTTTACTGCCATTTCTACAAGAATGAACATAAACATGGTTAACATAACCCCTTATTCTTTTAGAATCATCCTGTCTCCCAGGTACAAGAAAGAGAGTAAGGTTGACCATATCATTACAGGAAATGAAGGATCATAACACTGAAATGCTTGTTTGTTTTTTTATTTTTAATTTTTAAAATTTTTTATTTCAGGATATTGTGAGGATACAAACATTTTGGTTACATTTTATATCATTGCCTCTCCCAAGTGGAGATTAGAGGTTTACCCTTCCCCCACACAATGCACACTGTGTCCTATTGTTGTGGGTTCAGCCCCCCCCCAACCCTCCATCCCTGGAGAATATTACTACGATGTGAGCACCAATATGTTAATCAGTCAGTACCAATTTGATGGCGAGTACAATTGGAGCCCATTTTTCCAATCTTGTGTTACTTCACTTCGGATAATGGGCTCCAGCTCAACCCAGGAAAATATAAGAGGTACTAGATCACTGTTCTTTCTTAAAATTGAGTAATATTCCATTATCTACATATTCCAAATTTTAATAATCCACTCATGAATTGACAGGCACTTAGGTTATTTCCACATCCTTGCAATAGTCAATTGTGCTACCATAAACATTCGGGTACAGATGTCTTTATTATAGAATGACATTTGCTCTTTTGGGTAGATGCCTAATAGTGCTATTGCTGGATGGAATGGTATTCCTATTCTTAGCTCTTTGAGGCATCTCCAAATTCTTTTCCACAGAGGTTGCACTAATTTGCAGTCCCACCAACAGCATAAGAGTGTTCCTGTCTCTCCACATCCTCGCCAGCATTTGTTGTTTTGGGATTTTTTTGATAGAAACCAGTCTTACTGGGTTTAGGTGATATCTCATCGTGGTTTTGATTTGCATTTCTCTAATGATCAGAGGTGTTGAGCATTTTTTATATGTTTGCTGGCCATTATTCTGTCTTCTTTTGAGAAATTTCTGTTCATGTCCATTGTCCATTTATTGGTGGGGTTGTTTGATGTTTTATTTCACTTCGAATACCAAGCATGGTGTGAGCTGAGATTAGAGGCTTGTGCAGTATTCTAATAGTGTTGATACAACAGCTGTCTGGAAAACTGGCATGGCAAATGGCTCACAGGTTTGTCGTTTTGTCTTTAAAAGGAGATAACAACCATATATGTTTTTCAGAATGCTCCTTTCTCAGACAGACTACAGTTTTCTTTTCAGACATTTTATAAAAGTACTTAATCTTATTGAACATATGAACAGTGATATCTAGGCACAACTGATTGATTTAAGAATAAAGAGAACACTTAAGCTCAGGATTTTCTTTCTTGTCAGCTGGTGTCGTTGGCTAGCTTTATGTAGCCAATAGCTAAAAGTCTATTCTCTTTGACTAGAAATATGCCATTTAATGCATGATGGACAAATGTATAGACTGTGACTTGTAAATTCTTTTCATTAAGTGTCCTCAGAATGTCCTTTTATCATTTTGGGTTCTCAGGACTCAAGTTTGCTAATAAGATTAGAGTGAAAACTTTATTAAACAATGGTTCATGGCAGATTTTATGGTTTTATTATACAGTTTGACTGGATTATTTTAAGATTGCATTGTATAGCTACCTAAATTCCATGCCTTTAATAAGTTCTGTCTCCAAAAGGGCATCTCTGTAATGCCAATGTAATGGTAACAGGAGAACTTAATGATTTTAGAGCATTATATTTTATAACCATTACCTATAATAGATTAGACAGTGGAAGTTTGGAATTTATTATGTCATAAATGGGTAATCATATATTTGGTTGGTGGAACTGATTAGATAAGTGAGATGGAAGATATTGGAGCTGAAATTCTTTGGGGCTGGTTAAGTGCGATCTCAGAAATATCATTTCTCATAATTAGCTTTTATGTTAACACTTCACTTAATTGGGGAGACTTTCACTCAGTTTTCACAATGGTTCAGAACCCAACCTAGAACCTAAAACTAAAACAAAAAATATTATACACATATATGCACTCACATGCATCCACAAATATGTAGACATAAACATATCTCTGTGGATGTAAATGACAACAAACCACTGCCTTTTTTTTTTTTTTTTTTTTTTTTTTTTTGAGACAGAGTGTACCTCTGTTGTCCAGGCTAGAGTGGCATGGCATCAGCCTACCTCACAGCAACCTCAAACTCCTGGGCTTAAGTGATCCTCCTGCTTCAGCTTCCCAAGTATCTGGGACTATAGGAGCATGCCACCATGCCTGGCTAAGTTTTTCTGTTTTTCAGTACAAGCAGGGTCTCGCTCTTGCTGAGGCTTGTCTTGAGCTCCTGATCTCAAGTGATCCTCCTGCCTGGGCCTCCCACAGTGCTAGGATTACAGGCATGAGCCACCACACAAAGGCTGAAACCACTAAGTTTTGAGTTCATGTGCCTACCTCATTTCCCTTCACTGTCAGACCACGAGAAATTACTTCTTTCTGCCTTAGTTACTTCATTTATAAAACAAAGATAATAGGATCACTTCTCAGCCTTTTGCCTAAGATCAAATGTAATAATAATAGTCACCTTCTAATGAATTTGTATAACATATGCGCACATATTCACATGTATATACATTGTGCCTGACATCACCCTGTTACAGAGTCTGCATAAACTACTCACAGGTGATTTGATTTAATTTTACACATAACACTAACAGTGTTGGCCATTTATTTTACTAGTCTACAAAAAAATTGGTTACAAGGGATATTACTACATAGAAGCACACTGAAAAAACCAATTATAATGTCATTAATAATAAAACTATAGATTATAGCTAATAACATATATAGTGTTTAATATGTGGAGCCCTCTAAATGCTTTATATATACATTGATTTATTCTTCACAAACCATTATTAATTGGCTACTATTATAATCTTTATTTTACAAATGAGGAAGCTAAAGCCGGAAGAAGTGATTGCTCCCAGTCTGACAGTGGGAGTAGAAGCAGGAAAATTATAACTATCTGTTCCATTAACTCAAAAAGCAATGGTGTGAAGTAATTATATAACTTTCATAGGTTAAAAAAGTGAAAACAAGAGACAACAGCTGCACAAAAAAAGATTTATTGGAATTTAAAGAAGTAATCTGGACCTTTCTGTTTCAAATACAGGGGTTTTAAAGTCAAGTAAAATTTCTCCTCTGTTTTTTGGCCTATGATATTACATTAGAGTTCTGTCACTCTTCATAACACATGCTTATACCCATCCATAACTTTTTCTGTTAAGAATGCCAAGAAATGATAATTTACTTATTTATCTAGATTGCCATTCACTTTCCTTCAAGTTGATGAATAGGAGTTACATATTTTGGTATTTGTCTGCTCTGTACATGCTGACCACGAGAGGAGATTCAGGGTATGCAAAGATAATTTTTAAAGCAAGGGCCATTTATGCTTCTAAAATGAGACTTAGGCACTGACTCCTTTTATGCCCCCTGATTGTGATCTGACTCCACCAAAAATGGAGAGTTTTGATTGCATCAGAATTAAAGATTTCTGTTTAACAAAGACAGCAATAGAGAAGTATATGGAAGGACAATAGGAAGAGAATATTTACAATACCAAAATAAGGTATAAGATGTATAGATATCTAGAATCTTTAAGAAACTTTTTAGCGCTATGTTAATAGAAGAAAAACCTAGAAAATAAAAAATAATTCAAACAGATGAAAAACAGAAAGACAAGTAAGCATTTGAAGAGATATTTATTCTCCCTATTCATTAGGGAAATACAAGTTAAAGGTAAAGAATATTTTGCATTCTTCAGAATGGCAAAAATTAAAAAAATTAGAAAGTTATATAATATCTAGTGAGGTAAAGCAAAATGGGAGCCCAAGTGCATTTTTGTTGGGAGTATATATTATTCTGAAGAATAATTTGGCACTGTCTAGAGAAATTAATTTGCCAACCACCTAGTATTCTCATTTCTGGGTACAATCCTACAAACATATGTACTTTATAATAGAACATGTGGTAAGACATTCATATCCATGCTTGGGTGATACCAAGGCTTGAAGGACATACAGTGACTATCACTACATAACAATAAGAAAAATAGAAGGATATTAGAAGCACAAAATAATTTAAATGAACGAAACCCACAAGTAAGAATAATATAATTTTTTAAGGATATAACTATAGCCAAGCAAATATTTGGAAGATGGATGGAAAGGACCTATATGTATTACATACACTAGTATATGTCTTTGTGAGAATGGAGCTTGGGAGGGGAGCAAAAAGAGGAGAATTGTTTAATAAAAGAAAAAGCAAATGACCATTACCCAAATCAATTATGGGATGAGAATGATTTTCTTAATTCTTAGTACTGTATTTGCATTCTACAAAAGGGAATAAACAAACAAACAAAAATCCCTCCACACCTCACTATCCTCTCTCTTCACGCAATGTATGTGGATAGACTAGAGGCGAGGGAGGCTAAAATTGAAGAGGGTTTTGGAAAAGAAAGGAATAATTTCTGTGATCCATAAAAGTCATATCCAAAGATCTTTGGTGCCTCTCATGAGCTTTACTGACTTCGTAAAGATAAAAATCTTCCAAAAGACTAAGAGAAAATTGCTTTATTTAATTCTTATATTACTTTGTTGATTCTAAGTGCCATGACTTCTGATAAATAACCAACATCACATGTTATAACACAGAGATCCTTTTAGATTATATACCTAACCTGGGGAAAAGGTTGATTTAGCATTGGCCACCAAACCAATTAGAGGTGGAGTTAGTTGTAGCCACCATGTACCAGATATGCAAATATAGACAGTTTTTAGAGTGAAGTATTGCCATCTAGTTTTGTTTTTATATATTTAATATTTATTGATCATGGCATTTGCAGTTCTAATTAGGGAATGGGTGAATTTAGTGAGAAATTTAAGTTTTATAAGCATATCTTGTAAAAAGATTATGTTTCTGAAGCACTTATGAGCTAATATATGTCATGATATTAGTATATAAAATTTTGAAATCCTAATAGGCTAGAATTTATTTTTAAAAATAAGAGTTATTTTTAATTTCATAAATTTATGATTTAAATTCATAAATCTCATTTATTTATGACTGAAAAACAATGGGAGAGAAATACATACATTGAGTTGAAAACTTTATGTATTTGGTAATAGTGAAAAGACTTCACACAGGTAAGGTATACATAAGAAAATATTTTTAATATAGCTGTAAAACATCTAAGATTTAATATCCTAATCAACTTTATAAATTTTCTATAATAAATTTTCTAAGACTAGTTGTGAGCTGATCTATAGAAACTTTAATAAATAAAAACTGATCGAGCTTGACAATGAATACAGTTGAAAACTGGGTACATGAATCTATCTGGAATAAGTGAATATTATCCATCAAAAATGGAGCATTGGTTATACAGCAAGACAAAATAATGACTATATTTTAGGACTAATATTAACCGATATTCAAAGATGACTGATGGTCCATAATAATAATTATCATGCAACAGTACAATCATATGATTTCCAGACTGTTGCATTATCTTCTTTACTAGACTGTCATGATTTTTTCAAGCTACGTATTTCACTTTATTGAATAAAAGAACAAATATATGAATAAATGATAGATGAAAAGGTGAAAACAATAAAATAAAAAATAGAGTTAAGTGAGAGAAGGCATGACTAGGTATATAGACATGCATATAAAATAGAAATTGAAGAATTTAGTCTGCATTGATATTTGAAAATAATCCCAAATTAAAATTTTAGCTATCAATATCTATAAAGTTCTGAATCTTACTGAAAATATGGAACTTACACTTGAGCTTAGCCAAAGGCTGAGAAGTGATGAAAATCTGAAACTTAGAATAAACATGTTTCCTAAAAGAAAAGTAATGGAATGAAGGGAAAAGACTATAAAACTGAGAGCTTGCAGTACTATTCTCATACTTTGCAGTCACTACCAGAAATAAGGTGCATGAGGTGAGGGTAAGTGTCAGAAATGGCTGTAGCTAGTTTCTTGAAAATAGTGGTACTGGAAGCCTTGATGGCATTTATAAAGATGTTTTATTTTTGACCAGGTGGCAAAGATCAAGGTACAGAAAGAATTCGGCTATGCTACACTATTTTGGCCAAATATTAAATGGGAGGCCTAGTTTCTTATCATTTATATAATGCAGCGAAGAATATCAATTTGGTTTAATTTGCTCCTTTAGATTGGTTATTAAGGAAACATGCTGTTGATAAAATGCATATGATCTTTAATTTGTATTTCAAATAATATGTGATAACAAAATACTCCATATTTAGCCTTTCACTCTGGATGTACATCTAATAGGATGCCCAGAATAAAGATTTTTTCAAAAGCATTTCTCTGTGTTCTGCAACATAATACATAATGATTAGATTTTCTTATAGGCTTCCATCCCTTTTCTTGTTTCACCAAGTATTTAAAATTTCCTGCAAAGTGTATATAATAAAGGATAAAGTAAAATTTAGGTAAAAGAAAAATAGAGATGGAAAAATAATAAAACCAGGTTAATGCAAACTATATTTTTACACCTGATACAGATTCATCTCAAGTGACTCCATGTTTGATTTTTTTTTTTTTTTTTTTGAAACAGAGTCTCGCTCTGTTTCCCTGGGTAGAGTGCTGTGGCATCAGCCTAGCTCACTGCAACCCCCAGCTCTCAAACTCCTTGGCTTAAGCAATTCTCTTGCCTCAGCCTCCCTAGTACCTAGGACTACAGCCATGCACCACTATGCCTGGCTACTTTTTCTAGTTTTGGTAGAGATGGGGTTTCATTCTTGCTCAGGATGGTCTGAAACTCCTGGCCTCAAGTGATCCTGCCACCTGTGTGTCCCAGAGTGCTAGGATTACAGGCATGCACCACTGTGCTGGGCCTTGATGTTTAGTTGTTACAACAAAAGACAATGCAAAATGCTTCAGATTTTTGTTCATTGAATTGGAAAACATTACAAATATGTTTAATCTTTAATTGCATAACTTTTCTTGATATCAAGACCTGATAGGGTCATGACCTCTAAAAAAGGACATTATAATTAATGATATCTCTAAACCTACTGTGTGTGTGTGTCTGTATGTGTGTATGTTTGTATGTAAAATTCTATAATGAAAATTCTATTAGAGACGTATTATAAAATAAATCAGTATAAAAAGCTACTGTGGTCTCTGATAACCTGACTTAATTCAAGAGAATAATTTAGACTGTCTTAACAAAGTTTCTTGCTTCAACTATGCGTATCACCACAGGGGTTCCAGGGCTAGGATGCAGGAATTCTTGTGAACCGACTTAAATTTTATGTAAAATATCACATGTACCTTTGTGTATTTTCTCTATATAGTATTCTCAAAGTGAACTGTAGCCCACAGAATTTAGAGAACCATTGTCCACCACATGTTTATCGAATCATTTATTTCAACTCTGAATTAGAATGTATAGTAATGTCCCTTGATGATTTATTACTATTTGTTAGTATAATATTTAAGAGATTTGCTACTGATATCAATAATGTCAGAAATAAGGGATCCTTTAATTTGCAATGTTCATGATATTTAAAATTACTGTTTTAGATAACTAATATGATTTTTCCCTTCCATTATTTAGCATATGTCTAGAAAGTCTTAACTAGCAAAGAGATAGATTTGTTACAATAAAAGCGATAGATAAATGGTTATGAATCAATATTTGGAGAAGAGTTTTATTAATACTTCTCCTTATATTCATACTGTTTTAATTAATGATACCCATCAAATCCAGGTCTTTGTATATTACCAAAGTCTCTCTTAATGTAAATTAGAAAAAATATATAATTCTCGTGTTATAAATTATTTTACAACTCAACTCAGAGTTTATACTTGCTACCTGGAGGATGTTGGGAGCTTACTCCATTTACAAACCTGCAGAAGGTAGAGGATGAAGACAATTGCTCTTCACTTGCAAGATAACTACCTCAAGTGACTCACTACTGATCTTTAGGCAAGGCAGAGCTTCTGTTACCAGAAGGGGGAGGAGGAACTTTTTGTGCTCTGAATAAAGACTCTGCTGATTTGTGCATCAAAGTCCTCAGATTCATAATTCATTCAAATACACCATTCCACTTTTCAGGGTCCTAGTTAATTTCTTAAATTTTTTGAGATCTGGCAAGGCTGCTAAATAAGTTTATGTTATGATGTAGCAACCTGTGGGAGAAGTTTCTGCTTCTGTTTTTCAGTTTGAGCAGTACAACTCTGAACCTACAGAATAAATAAGATTCTTTTAGGATAAACATGGGAGTTTTCTTGTTTTCTATCGTTACTTAAGCTAAAGATTTAAACCTTAGAGCTTACCTTTTTCTTTTTATTTAAATTAAAAATCTCCAGTGCCATCAGAATAGCTGGCCTACACTGTGCTACTTAAGTTACTCAATCTCATCATAATAGTCCCTCACAGCAGCCAGCTGACCTGCTAAAGCTTGCCTTGAATGAGCATTTTATTCCAGGAAATTATGGAATAATAATTTATATAATCATTTTGGCACACATATTTGGACTAATGATATCCCATTTTCCACTAATGATATTCTATTTTCCATCTTTCAAAGCCAGCCAAGTCAGATAAACCAATTCCGGATTCTCAATTGTTGAGAGTCAGTTTCCTGCAAACTTTCTAATTACCAAATACTCTCACACAAAGTTCTAGGTATTTTAAACAGAAAGAGGCTTAATTTCAGGGAATTAGGTAGTCAAATATCATTAAAAGTGTTTGAGTATGGAAAGCTAAAAGAAAACCTTTGAGTTACAGACCAAATCATTTTCATTGTAACCCAGAACTTAGGAAGCTGCTGCTGTCATCTGTGTTGCTTGCCTGCATGAATTACCTTTCATTCACGATGCTGGTGATTAGACACTGGAACAAGGAGTCTACCCCCTACAAACACTCTTGACTTTTAGAAGTTGTTTACCAATCACTACAGCTGAAGAAAGATGATCCTATTCCATTTCTGGCTTTCAAATCGTGGATAATTGCATCTCAACAGTAGAAACTAAATCGTATCCAGTACCTTTTCCACAAAGGAATCTGAGAAAAGACCTTTAGCCCTTGCAGTACAGAATGGAGCATGGGAGAGATTAGCTTTATGCTACCTTTTAGGCATCACTTAACACAGTTGATCTATTTCTCATAGCAGTTTCTGCTTTCTGCTCTTGCTTTCCACTTAATGACATTTTTCTGTATTCTCCTCAGACATTGCCTGCTATTTCTGAGGATCTTTTTCTGGATGGTGTCATTAAGGAAAATGGGAACAGAAAGACAGGGTCAGTCCGTCAGCTTTGATATAATTGCCAGGGAGATTTTTCTGAAGAGGTGCCATTTAAATAGAGACTCGTAGTGTGTGTGTGTGTGTGTGTGTGTGTGTGTGTGTGTGTGTGTGCGCGCATGTGCACCTACAGATATGAGTTAGGTTTTAGGAGTAACATCTATCATTTCCTTTTTTTAATTTCTTCCTTCCTTCCTTTCTTCCTTCTTCCTCTTCTGTGGCAACTGTGTATAAAGACCATATGCTTTAGGTAGCAGGATCACTAGAGGGAAGGCCTTGGCATCCCTGTGTAACTTCTTAATGGTAAACCATGCAAGAGAGCTCATCTATTAGAAAGAACTACATTGACAGTCATATGAAGACTAAATACTTTTTACATTGTTTTAAGAGACATTTAAAATAGAAGAGAGCATTTAGTGGTTTATTAGAAAATAGTGCTCTAAGGGACAGGAAAGTGTGGTTATTATGATAGACCATGAAATTAGAATTGGGTAAGAACAAGTGAAGTTGGTAGATAGTTAGGGACTGTCAGAGTCAAAATTTTATGACATTGATAAGTGAAAGAATTGTGAAGGTGTTTGAGCAAATGAGAAGAAGAATATAAGAAATGCTGTTTTAAAGTGGATGTTTGGTATCAACATTTGGTAGGTGTTCATTTTCTTGTGATCCCAAGATCCAAAGTGTGATCTTAGAAATGAATGGTGGATGAGATATTAAGGAAAAATAAAATCACTAACTATGAGATCAACAAACTGAAAGGCCAAGGGTTTATATGGAGGCCCATTTGAAAGACATTCAATTAATCCATTTCAGTACCATAAATATTTTAGCCTTATTAGAAGATGAAGCCAGAATAGCAGAAAAATCATATTAGAAATACCTTGATTCTTTTCTCTTGCTTTTTACAGAACTACTTTTGATGAGGCCAAGATAGTATTGCATATAAAAAACATGGGCATTGGAATCAGATGTTCCAGTTTCTGATCCTACAACAGTCATTTATTAGTTAAGTGGCACTTGGCAATCTGTTTATTCTTGAAAGCTAATTCTTTTTTTATGATGTAAAGGGAATTTTGAATAATTAATATTCAATAAAGACAAAAATATTAAATAAAGACAAAAAATTTAAATGTCCTGGCAATTAAATGACTTATTATTGTGTAATGTCATGGCTTCTCACTTTGTTCAATGATCTGGTATTAAAGTTCACCACTAAATTTACTGTAGTGACACAGGCAAGGACAATATCCACGATTACATTTACTATTCCTCATAAAAACTCTGTAGTTTATACATACAAAAAACAAAAACAGAAAGAATCTTCTAGATTAAAATTCTAGGAGATATTTTCTTTAACTGAGAAACCATTCATATTTTCTTCAAATTATCAGCAAATCATATTGATGGATATTCAAACTCTTAGCTTTGGTGACTAGGTAGAGTCAAAATTACAGCCTAACTTTAGTATAGGAAAGGATTCTGTGAATACCATCTTCCTTCCATAACTTTTCATATTAATTTATATTTAACATTTATTCAGTTTTTATATTGCATGCATTTTGCAAATTGCCTCAATGCCTTTACCTGTGTGTGTGTGTGTGTGTGTGTGTGTGTGTGTGTGTGTGTGTGTATGAATAACATCAATATCCCGGATTCTAAAACTACAAACTGTTGAAGAAGAATGCAGGTCCAAAAGACTTCTGCTATAGAAAAATTTTCTTTTCTTTTCTTTTCTTTTTTTCTATTTTTAAATTGTAGTGGAGGATTTTCCATCTAAGACTAGGATGATGATACTGTTTTACTTCAGTGAGGTGCAAATAGAGCCAGTTTCAACTTTTCCTGCATGCCTCATACTTATTTAAAAGGTTAGATGTACATCATTTATTTCTTAATTTCATCCTGTCTATGCTATAATTATTATTTCTTTACGTTGCAATCCTAAAGTCTAACAAGAGTTCTAGAGTTCTTTCTCAGTTAAATTTTTATTGATATTTAAATGGCAAAGTGAGGTAAAAAAATGTACTATTTTATGTTGTATCATTTGAATCAAGTAGAAGATATTTTAATAATGTTCTATTTTCATCACTGCAAGTAGAGCTAGCTGCACTGTGGCTGAGCTACCATGTCAAGTAGGACAACTGTGAGCATCTTTGAAAAATTACTCAGAGTTTAAATACTTCTCACTTCACATATCAGCAAATAATTTCCTCTTTGACCTGTAATTTGACATTCTAAGTATAGGATGTTCTATATTTTATATTAAGTGTGATTAAGTCAATTGGATTTCATGTAATCTTCTGCACTGGGAGAGCTGAGACTGTATCATTGACTTTAAACCCGACATAAGTAAATTTCAAGGAATGCAAATACACAAGAAGCAAAGGAAGAAAGTGCTGTTGCTACCAGCCTTGACAACAGCTCTCTGAAGTCTGGCAAATGATAAACTAAATAGTGTACTTAAATTTTTCTCTTCTAGACAGATTTATATTTTATTTTAAGAGATATTTGTGCATCCTTACTGTATGGAAAACACTAGATTCTTGAAGGACAGAAGAAAAGAAAACAAAATATTCTAGGCTTCAAGGAGCAACTCTTAAATACATAGTATTACCTATGTTCAGGGGAAACATGTGTTTTTACAGTTTTATTCTGCTGAAGTAAACTTTTGCAAATTTCTAAGTGGTTGGAAACTACAAGCAAGTAACATTTGGCATTGAGGTAAATTTTGTGAAGAGGTCGGGGGCTTAGGAATCCTGTCTCAATTTCAAATTCCCTATTCACTTGCCTGCTTTTCATGTTCTCTAAAATTTCTCTCTCGCTTTTCCAATTTGATCTTTTACTGCATTTAGACACAGCTTCTGCTTCATTTAGGCTGATTTCCTTTAATTTATCAAAATTGTATTCAAAGTTTCTTATGTATAAGGCATTGTCCTAGGAACTGGGAATCCACAGCCTGCAGCTATTAGTGCCTTAATCACTCTGCTCATGTTATTTTTCTCTTCCAAGCATAAACTTTATCATATTCTCCAACTACTTAATTATATGCCATCATTTAGGTATGATAAAATCTATTTTCTCTTTCACTCACTGAACCAACTTTCTCCAGTTTCCAAATACCACATTGTCTTTCTTCATTGAATTCCTGTACTATAGTAATCTACATCACACAGTTTAATATTGGTATTTCAGTGTTCTCTTTTACAAGTAATAGCTTTTATTTCTTTACTAGAATGTACAATATTGAGTGAAAGAATGAAATATAAAAATTATGTTTTCTCTTTACATAAAGCTTTTAGGAAATTATATTTATCTCTTTTCTTAAAACTCGCCCAATCCCTTCTATTACTTTCAGAGAAAGGACCAGATTCCTTTATATGACTAGAGGGACATTCATTCATGTGACAACTGATCAGTTCTAAGTTCGGTTTGCAGTATTTCACACCTAAAGTCATGGAAAAGATTGTTTTGTAATTCACCTTTCTTGTAATATTGTGGTAAGTTTTTTTGTTTGTTTGTTTTGTTTTTCTTTTTGAGAGAGAGTCACTGTTGCCTGGGCTAGAGTGCCGTGGCATCAGCCTAGCTCACTGCAACCTCAAACTCCTGGGCTCAAGCAATCCTGCTTCCTCAGCCTCCCAAGTAGCTGGGACTACAGGCATGCACCACCATGCCCAGCTAATTTTTTCTATATATATTAGTTGGCCAATTAATTTCTTTCTATTTATAGTAGAGACGGGGTCTCACTCTTGCTCAGGCTGGTCTCGAACTCCTGACCTTGAGCAATCCTCCTGCCTCGGCCTCCCAGAGTGCTAGAATTACAGGTGTGAGCCACCTGGCCCGGCCTGTGGTAAGGTTTTGATAGCAATGTTATCAAATTTGTTTCATAAAACAAATCATATATAGTTATCTCTTTTTCTATTCTCTGGAAAGTTTTAACTAATATCAGCTTGATAAAGAAGCTTTGAGGGAAAGCTTTTAATTATCAATTAAATTTCCTTGAAAGATAGAGGATTATTTGATTTTATCTTTATTTTGATATCTATTCTGCTAAGTTATTTTTCATTCCTAATTCTATTCCTAATTGTCCATTCTAATTTTTTCAATTTATTCATGTGGAAGTTGTTTATAACATTCTTGTATTATCATTGCAATATCTTTTCATCTGTAGTATTATCCCCTTTTGCATTCTTTACACCACTAATTATATTTTTGCTATTTTTTAATGAGTATTGCCATAGGTTAATTAATTTTTTCAAAGAACCAATTTTTGGCTTTGTTGATTTTCTCTATTATATGCTTATTTTCTAATTCATTAATTCTCACATATTTATCATTTCCTTTCTTTTATTCTCTTTAATTTGCTATGGTCCTTTTTATTTGTTTAAGAAAATAGACTTTTTTTAGAGCAGTTTTAGGTTCACAGCAAAATTGGGCAGCAGGTACAGAGATTCTCCATATATCCCCTAAACCCATACATGCATTAGCCTTCCCCCATCCCCATCAACATGCTCCACCAGTATGGTGCATTTCTTATTGAGGAACCTATATTGACACATTATTATCACTCAAAGTCAATAGTTTGCAGTGGATTCACTCTTGATATTGTACATTCCATGGTTTTGACAAATGTATGACATGTACTCACCATTATGGTATCATACAGAACGGTTTCACTGTCCTAGAAATCCTCTGTGCTTTACCTATTTATTCTTTCATGCCCCCAACCCCTGCTATCCAATGATCTTTTTACTCTCTACATAGTTTTATATTTTAAAGAATGTCATCTAGTGGAATCATACAGTTTGTAGCCTTTTCTGACTGGCTTCTGTCATTTAGTAATATGAATTTGTTTCCTCTATATCTTTTCTTGGCTTGTTAGCTAATTTTTTTTAGTGCTGAATAATACTCCATTATCTGGATGTCGGTTTATTTATCCATTCATCTACCGTAGGACATCTTGGTTGCCTCCAAGTTTTGGCAACTGTTAATAAAGCTGCTATAAACATCCATGTTCAGGTTTTTCAAGTCCTTTGGGTAAATACAAGGAAGTGCAATTGCTGGATCATATGGTAATTTTTTATTTAGTTTGCGAGAAATCACCAAATTGTCTTCCAAAATATATCTCTTCACATTCCCACCAGCAACAGTTCAGACTTTCTGTTGCTCCACATTCTTGATAGCATTTGGTGTTGTCAGTGTTCTGAATTTTGGATATTCTATTAGAATAGCCAAAATTCTAATAGGTGTGTAGTGGTATCTCATTGTTGTTTTAATTTGCATCTTCCTGGTGATATACAATGTGGAACATCTTTTCATATGTTTATTTGTATATCTTGTTGGTGAAGTGTCTGTTCAGATATTGTGCTCATTTTTTGTTTTATTTTTGCTGAGTTTTAGGAGTCCTCTGTATATTTTCAATAAAATCTTTTATTAGAAATTTTACATTACATTATTAGGAATGTCTTTTGCAAATATTTTCTCCTACTGTGTTGCTTGTCTCCTCATTGTCTTGACAGTATCTTTTGTAGAGCAGAAAGTTTAAATTTTAAAGAAGTTCATTTTATCAATTTTTTCTTTCATGGATTGTGCCTTCAGAGTTGTATCTAAAATTTTATCACCATGCTCAAAGTCCTGTAGATATTCTCCTGTGTTACCTTCTAAGAGTTTAATAGTTCTGCGTTTTACATTTAGGTCTATGATCTATTTTGAGTTAATTTTCGTGAAAGGTATAAGATCTGAGTCTAGATTTATTTATTTTTGCATGTGGATGTCTAGTTTTTCCTGAACTATTTGTTTGTTTTATTTTTTTTTTATTTCAGCATATTATGGGAGTACAAATGTTTAGGTTACATTTCCTGAACTATATTGAAAATGCTGTCTTTATTTGTCAAAGATCGGCTGATTATATTTATGTGGGTCTATTTCTGGGTTGTCTATTCTCTTCTGACTGATCTATTTATCTTATTTTATTTATTTTATTTTTTACCAATACCAGACTGTTTTGATTAGTTTAGCTTTATAATATGTCTTGAAGTTGAGTAGGGTCAATCTCATACTTTTTTGTTCTCCTTCAATATCAAATTGGCTATTCTGTGTCTTTTTCTTCTCTACATACTTTAGAATTTGTTTATCAATATCCACAAAATAAATTGCCAAGATTTGGATTGAGATTACATTGAATCTATAGATCATGTTGGGAAAAACTGGCCTCTTGACAATATTGAATGTCTTTATTTATTTAATTATTCTTTGATTTCTTTTATCACAGTTTTGTTTCTTTCATCCATGTAGATCTTATACACATTTTGTTAGCTTTATTTGTAGGTATGTCATTTTTGAGGATGCTAATGTAAAATATATCTTGTTTTTAATTTCATTGCTGATATACAAGATAACAATTGACTTCTGTAAATTAACCTTGTGTCCTGCAACTTTGCTATAGCAGCTTATTAGTTCTTGGAGTAGTTTTCCCTTCAATTCTTTTCAGTTTATGCATAGATGATCATGCCATCTCCAAACAACATAATTTATTTCTTCCTTCCCCATACGTATACCTTTTATTTTCTATTATTGTCTTATAGAATTTGCTAGGCCTTCTAGTATGAGAATGAAAACATATGGTAAGAGAAGACATTTTTGCCTTGTTCTTGATATCAAAAGAAGTTTCTAGTTTCTCAAGATTTAGTACGATATTAGCTGTAACTTTTTGTAGATTTTTTTAGCAAGTTGGGGAAGTTCCCCTCTATTCCTAGTTTGCTTTATCATGAATTGGTGTTAAATTTTGCCAGATGCTTTTTCTGCATCTATTAATATGATCATGTGATTTTTCTTCTTCCGTCTGTTGCTGTTGATGTAGTGGATTGTATTATGTTAAGTGATTTTTGAATGTTGAATCAGTTTTCTATACCTGGGACAAGTCCCATTGGTCTTTGAGTATAATTCTTTTTATACATTGTTGCATTTCATTTGGTAATATTTTGTTGAGGATTTTTCATCTATGTTCATGATAAATATTGCTCTGTAGTTTTCTTTTTTTCTAATGTCTTTTCTGGTTTGGGTATTAGAGTAATGCTAGCCTCATACAATAAGTTTGGAAGTATTCTTTCTGTATCTATTTTCTGAAAATGATTGTAGAATATCTTTGTAATTTTTTCATTAAATGTTTAGTATAATTCACCAGTGAACCCATTGAGGCCTGGTGCTTTCTGTTTGGGATGGTTATTAATTGTTGATTAATTTCTTTAAGAAATATAGGTCTTTGTTTTTTGTTTTTTTTTTTTTTTGAGACAGAGTCTCTCTCTGTCACCTGGGGTGGAGTGTCATGGCATCAGCCTAGCTCACAGCAACCTCAATCTTCTGAGCTCAAGTGATCCTCCTGCCTTGGTCTCCCAGATTGTTAGGATTCCATGAATGAGCCACTGCACATGGTCTGATATTGTTTTAAGAAAGAACTTCTTAGAGAATTGATTCTAGCCTTCCTTCTTTTCTCGCTTAAATTTTCCTCAAAAACAGGCCTTAGCTGCATCCACAAATTTTGGTATGTTGCATTTTATTAACTATTCACTTCAAATGTTTTCTAATTTCCACTGTTTTTTCTGTTTCTTCCTCCCCCTGCACTCTAGTTTATCTGGAAATATCTTGCTCAATCTCTTATTTCTTTTGCTTAATTTAAAATATTCAGAGGTGTTTTAGGTATTATTTGTTATTGATTTTTAGGTTTCTACCATGGTGGTCATAGAACATTAATTTTAATCCTTAGGAAATGAGAATTATTTTATAGCCTTGTATATAATCTATTTTGGTAAACATTTTATATGTCTTGAGTTTTTTTTTTTATTTTCCTCTGGCATTGCTGGGCAGTGTTCCATATATATTAATTAATACAAGCTTGCTTGTAGTATTATTAATTTTTACTGATTTTTCAACTTTTTTTTTAATATGTTGAACAGATATGCTAATTTTGTTTTTAGAGGCAGGATCTTGCTATGTTGCCCAGGCTGGATTCAAATTAGTGGGCTCAAGCAATCCTTCTGCCTAAGCCTCCCATGTAGTTGGGGCTACAGGTATGCCCCATTGTACCTAACAATATTTTAATGCAGATTACTTTCTCACAACGTTTTAGCTTTGTATTTTTTTTTTTACTTTATCTATTTGAGACAGTATTTTTTAATAACATACAAATTTAGGATGTTTATATTTTCTGGTGAGCTAATGCTTTATATCTTAATTTTTCATGCTATAATGTCTTTTTTTATGTGACAGTAGTATACGGAATTGAGAATTATTTTATAGCCTTGTATATAATCCATTACATCAGCTTTATTTTTATAACATTTAAGTCTTTATTTTTTTATTACTTTTCTATCTTTACTGATTCATGTCTTATGAAAACAGCATATGCTTTGCTATTTAAATATTCCACTTGTAAAAACCACTTTATTTTAATTAGAGTACTCAGTGAATTACATTTAATTTACTTATTGATATTTTTATATTTCAGTCTATTATCTCTCTGTTATTTGTTGCTCTTTCTCTCTTTGTGCCTTATTTAGGATTAATCATGTAATTTTATTACTCTATTTCCCAAGTATTAGCTTTATTTGTGTGTGTGTGTGTGTGTGTGTGTGTGTGCGCCAGGGTTTTTTTGTGTTTTTTCTTTTTTTGTTTATTTGTTTGTTTGTTTGTTTGTTTCAGCATATTATGGGGGTATAAATTTTAAGGTTTCGTATAATGCCCTTGCCCTCCTTCCCCCCACAAGTCTGAGCTTCAAGTGTAACCATCGCCCAGACGGTGCACATCTCACTCATTATGTATGTGTATACCTGCCCCCTCCTCCCCCCTCCCACCTGCCCAATACCCAATTAGTGTAATTCCTATGTGTCCAATTAGGTGCTGATTAGTTAATACCAATTTGCTGGTGAGTATATGTGGTGCTTATTTTTCCATACTTGGGATACTTCACCTAGTAGTATGGGTTCCAGCTCTATCCAGGAAAATACAAGATGTGCTATATCACCATTGTTTCTTAGAGCTGAATAGTACACCATGGTATACGTATACCACATTTTATTAATCCACTCATGCATTGATGGGCACTTGGGTTGTTTCCACAGCTTTGCAATTGTGAATTGTGCTGCTATAAACATTCAAGTGCAGGTGTCTTTTTGTAGATTGTTGTTTGTTCTTTTGGGTAGATGCCCAGTAGTGGGATTGCTGGATCAAATGGTAGATCCACTTGTATCGCTTTAAGGTATCTCCATATTGCTTTCCATAGAGGTTGAACTAGTTTGCAGTCCCACCAGCAGTGCAGAAGTGTTCCTATCTCTCCTCATCCATGCCAATATTTATTGTTTTGGGACTTTTTGATAATGGCCATTCTTACTGGAGATAAGTGATATCTCATTGTGGTTTTGATTTGCATTTCCCTGATGATTAGAGATGTTGAGCATTTTTTCATGTTTGTTAGCCATTATTCTGTCTTCTTTTGAAAAGTTTCTGTTCATGTCTTTTGCCCACTTTATGATAGGGTGGTTTGATTCTTTCTTGCAGATTTTCATGAGTTCTAAGTAGATTCTAGTTATCAGCCCCTTTTCAGATGTGTAGGATGTGAAAATTTTCTCCCATTCTATAGGTTGTCTGTTTGCTTTCATGATTGTTTCTTTGGCTATGCAGAAACTTTTTAGTTTGATCAGGTCCCATTTATTTATTTTTGTTGCTGCTGTGATTGCCTTTAGGGTCTTCTTCATAAATTCTTTGCCTAGGCAAATGTCTAGGATAGTGTTTCCAACATTTTCCTCTAGAATTCTAATAGTTTCATACCTTAGGTTTAAGTCTGTTACCCAGTGTGAGTTGATTTTTGTGAGAGGTGAAAGGTGTGGGTCCTGCTTCTGCCTTCTACAAGTGGCTATCCAGTTTTCCCAGAACCACTTATTGAAAAGGGATTCTTTTCCCCATTGTTATGTTTTTGTCTGCTTTGTCGAAGATTAGATGGCTATATGAGGATGGCTTTATATCAGGGTTCTCAATTCTGTAGCTTTTATCTTTATTAATTTTTGTGAGACATCTTTCTTTTCTTTTTGTGGTTACCCTAGTGATGACAACTTAGAAAATTAAATACTCCTATAAAATAGCACTTTGACTATTTTCCAGCCAATACTAGGACTTTAGAATACTTTAGCTTTTTTCAGTTTCCACTCACCCCAAAATCTTATGACCTCTTAGAGACATCCATGGAAAAAAGTCTGACATACAGTGTAAAATCCCTGGTGTCTGTGGCTCTTGGGAATTCTATACTCAGACTTGTTCATATTTAGCAATTTGTTAAAAGTTTTAGCTAATATCTTCTTGGCAAGTTACATGACAGTCCAGGTTTCCTACTGTGTCCTGCCCCAGATAAACCAGTACTTGCATTTCCTTAAAGGTACATGATTTCATCAGATTTTATACTATTTATTTCCCTTGTGACCTCAGCTATCAGATTAGATCAAAACAAATTATGGCTTGTAGATTATTTGTGTTTTTCTTGTTGTTTGGGTGGCAGCAATGCTCTTTCTACCTTTCTATATGCTAATTGGAAGCCAAACCTTTCTAGAGAAGATCTTTATTCAGACAAAGCATTGAAACTGTGCTTGCTTTATACAATAAGAAAGTTGCACACACTTGTATTGGGCTAGTAAGATAACTATTTATATTACCGGTTCAGTAGCATTACCCCTTTGAAAATTCAGGTCTTTATAAGGCCAGAACAAAAATATTCTGTGAGCAAAATGTGTATTGCAATGTCATATTATAAATATGATGCCTCTCACATATCATTCTTAAGCTGTAGGCTTTGAGTTTCCTTTTATTTATTTTTTACTAGTTGAGTGACAGATTAAGTAGATGTTCTTATGTGTACAGAGACATCAGAAATTACAACAATGGATATTTTAACACAATCTCACAGCAGGAAAGCTGATTTTACTACCTGTTCATTTTAAATTTTTGAAATTTTATTTATCTTTGGAGCATTTCAAAATGTGAGCACAGCGCTTCCTTAGGCAATCAAATAATTAATTTCAGCACATCAGATTCTTAATTCTAATGTATCACATCATTCCCATTAAATTTCATTTTATTATTCTTGCCATTATCACATTTGACTTAATCATTGTGCAAACTACTTGAAAATACAGTTTATATAAAAGAGACTAATGCACTCTTGACTTCTAATGAAAAAAGTAATAGTCTCATGGACTCAAAAATATTTCTTCAAAGCTGTTATAAGTAATAGAATTATATATTTACTCAGGTCAAAAAGTTAGAAACAGAATGACACTAAAACATATAAATAACAGCTGTGTATCATGAGTGTGCTTTGGCCCCATATTATCTTCCTTTTCTATTGCCATTGTCAAGAATTGGATGAAGAAATGAAAGTAGTATAAAATCATACTTGAAGCTTTGACTCAGGTGGGGCAAAGGCAATATATGTAACCTAAGCATTTGTACCCCCATAATATGCTGAAATAAAAAAAATAAAAAGCATAAAAAAACAAACAAACAAACAAAAAATCAGCTTAACTATGTGTTCTTTCTTTATTTATTTTTGAGACAGATGTTCGTGAACTTAGTAAAACTTTATTGAGGGCCTATTATATGGCAGGTGTTGTTAAAGGAACTATGGATATAGTAGTGACTAAAAGAGAGAACAATTTCTGCTTTACCAATTGCTCTCCAATTTTAAACCAAAAGGCACTGATCACACTTTTAGATTAACTTTCTTCATGAGATCTCATGTGTCATAAATTAAGTTTGCATGTCATTAACAGATTTCACCAGTAGACTATAGATTCTATTGATATATTATTTCTCTATCATGTATAAATGTCTCTTGAAAAATTTGATAACAATTAGAGTGGTATATATGTATTTTCTTCTCTAAGATTGTCAGTGAAATTGGTGGGGAACTAGAAGAGTCCATGAAATGCATGTTTCAAATTTATGCAAAGTTTTATGCAAAATCTTCATTCATTGATTTGTTCCTTTGGGTGTAAGATAATTGTCATCTCTTCTCAGTACTCTGTACATGAGACAGTACTAGGTTTTCAGCAATTTTAGCAACATGAAGAACAAGAATCCCTTTGCCACATCTAGATTAAGGTTGTACTAACAAAGTGTTAGTTTTGTGTTTTCTGTGGTGTGCTGGAGCCAGATCGTACTGGCTTTGCGAGAAACAATTATTAAATTTTCAGGAAATTTGAGACCATTAGTGGCTTAAAATCTGACACGGTGAGGTATTTAAATCATAAAATTGTCAAATATTATGAATCAGTACTTTCCACCTTCAAGAGAGCTCATTGCTAAACATTTACCAGCACATCAAAGGATTTTTACCCTGAAGAATGTGGTTCTATGAAGCACCTGCCTGTCTGAAGTCTTGTCCCATAGGGACAGGGAATTGAAGACCTTGTTTTTTCTCTTCCTACTCTTTCAATCTTTATCATAAGCCTGTGACCAAGGCCCTTTGTTGAGGTCCCAAGGCCTGAAAAAAGTGCTGCTATATTATTTTTCTCTCCCATAAGGTAGCCATTTCTTTATTCTCTTCCTCTCTTCTACACAAGAGGAAGAAATTTAGTCTCAGTGACAGCCTAATACTATGTAATAAAGTTTTACCTCCTTTACAATTTTTGGATCTTGATCTCATTTGTAGTCTTAACCTTAACTCAATTGCACTGAGTTTTTTTGTTATATGGTACATTTTTAGCCAATATTCTGACACTTGACATTTTATGTTTTTGTTCTGTGGTCCCCAAGACCATCTTCACAATCAAAGATTTCCTAGAAAGAATGATGATACTTAGACATAGTTAAGGATATATAATTGTATCATAAGAGAAAAAGACATAGATAGTCTTGGAGGAATCCATCTGAATGCTTCTTTATGCTCTCCTCCTCTCATGAGAAGCCACACAGAGCATATTCTTCCTCACCTATGAAAATGCAGCAAAATATGTGCAATGTTTCTATTAAGGGAAGCTTACTAAAAACCCAATACTCAGGCTTTTATTGGAGACTTGCAATACCCTAAACATTTGTGTCCCTCCCAAAATTCATATGTTGAAACCCTAATACCATTGTGATGGTATTTGAAGGTGGGGCTTTTGGAGAGTATTAATAATTATGTCATGAGGGTGGATGGATGGTATTAGTCTTAAAAGAGGCCAGAGAGCTACCTCACTCACTTTCTTCCATGTGAGGATACAGCGACCCACAAGAGGGCTCTCCTCAACACCTGACCTTTTTGGCACCCTGATTTTGGACGTCCAGACCCCAGAACTGTGAGAAATAACTTTTTGTCATTTATAAGCCACCAAGACTAATGGGTATTTGTTATCAGAACCTGAACTGATTGAGATGGGGCTAGTCATGTAGGCATTCTCTGCCTAGAAAACAACAAAATTTCAGACTCCCAGAAGGGAAGCAGGGATAGTATAAAACATGTTGCTTGAACAAACACTCAAGGCACAATGTACCAACTTTATCATTTAGAGAATGGTGAGAATACTCCCCAAATCTAAGTTCCCAGATACCAGCCAAAGGTCAAACTTGTAAGCAGGCTTTTCTAAGAAAAGCAGCTCCAGGCTAGCTATGCTAACCCTTTTATGCACAATTAACTTTGTTTCTAGTAATCTAATTGTAAAAACTTTATATATTAGCCTATATCTAGTTGTAAAAACTTTATGTACTAGTTATAATAACCAAGTTTTTAACTGTCTTTATATCTTAATTTTAATAACCATGTGAGATTATTAACCAGTTCCTATTAACCACGTTATCTTATTTTCTATTCTACTTCCTACCCCAGTTCTGATAACTAGATCTCCCTGCCTCCTTATCTGTGTTTGTCCTATTATTAATTTTATTTATTTAATGCTTCAAAGCTCTGCATATCATCAATATAACACAAAATATATAGTACAGAATAGTGCAAAGTTTCTTCTATAAAGAAACTTACACTTGTGTGTGGTGAGTATGTGTGTGTTGGAATATAGAGAAAATCAACTGGTGCTTAATATTTTAAAAAAAGGAAAATGGAGAATTATAGAGGAGGATTTGAGCTAGTTTATACATTGTTTTCAAGGAAGACCTCTAAGGCAGGGGACTTTTGAAAATGAGGATGTAAATTATACATATATCTGAGAACTTCCAAAACAGAATTTATCTCCCAGATATAGGAACTGATGGAAAATTTTAAGGACTTGTAGTTCATGTTAATAGTTTTAAATTTTCCTCTGAATGAGAAAAAAAATCCAGGACTATTTTTGAGTAGAGGAAGTGATATGATTTTAAGGACATTTTAGAATCAGAGCAAAGAATAGATTTGAATGGCAAGAGTGGACAAAATATTAGGAGACTATTTCAACAGTCCAGAAATAAATAAATGTGGTAGTGAGCATCAGAATATTAGCAGTGAGTGAAAAAAAAAAAAAAAAAAAGATGGGCTGGATGTATTTTGAAGGAAGACCCAATAGAAAAAATTAGGACAGACAGAATCTTCTTTCTGCATATTTTAAAGGTACTTTAAGACTTCTGGTCTAAGTAACTGGAAGAAAGATGTTGATGTTAATTGGAATGAGAAACACTGAGAAAGAAGCTCACTGGGGGGAAATCAAGGATTTATATTTGGATATGTTTAGTTTGGGACATATATTTGATGACTAAGTGCAGATGTTGAGTAGGCAGTTAGATATACTAGTCTGAAGACTGGGGGGAGGAGAGGGCTGGAGAATAAAACTTGGGAGTCATCAAATTAAAGATGGTATTTAAAGCTATGAGAATGGGAGATATTACAAAATGTAGTTGGAAAAGAACAAATTACAAGGACAAAGCCATGGGACATTCTCATTGGTAGACATGTAGAAAAAGAGTAGATACCTGCAGAGTAAGCTGAAAGAAGTAGTCAGTGAGGTCAGAGACCAAGAAAAAGTGTTGTTCAGAATCAATATGAAGAAAGTCTTTCAATTAGAAGCAAGTGATCCAACATTGTCAAATGTTGTTGATTATTCGTATTAGTTGAAGCTTGAGAATTGACCACTACCTTTGTCAAGGTGGACATCCCTGGTATTATTGGCAAAAGCAAATCAATGGAGTGGTCTGATATAAATTAGTGTGAATTCAAGAAGAATGTGAAAAATGAAAAGAGAGAATGTGAGTACAGATGGTAGATGGAGAGGGATTTGCAGTCAAGAAGATCTTTTAATAGTGTTAGTACAGCATATTTGATTATGAAAGAAATGCTTCAAGAGAGGGAAAACCCTAATAATGCAGAGTAAAGGGGACAATATCATGAGTGAGTGAGGTGAGATGTGATTTAATGCATAACTAGAGGAATTGATGTTGGGTGGGAATATTGATACAGAGAAACAGCACGAGAGAAGGCAGAGTATATGAAAATAAAAAACTAAGTGAGTTGATGGATGTGGCATTGGGTACTTCTGAATACTTCTATTTTTTCAAAAAAATATTTACAATGGGAACACCTGAAGGTGAGGAGTGGAGGGAGGAATAGATTTGTTTTAATTTGGGGAAAGAAGAAATGAATATACTATTTATCTAGAACGGTGAGTAGCTGAATTGACTAAGGAAATATAATAGGATTTCAATGAAGAACAGAGATTTGACCTGAGATACATGGTCAAGAAGGTAGAGTTAATAAGTAAGTCAGTTCAAGTCCTTCAAGAAGCAGATGCCAAGTTGGAATTAGATTTGCAATTGGTTTATTGGGAGAAATGCCTGAGAAGCATAAGGAGAGGGTTGGGCATAGGTGAGAAGAAGCTTCTGACTATGATGCAGGTGAGACACCTGTGAAGTGAGAGACAAGGCAGGAAAACTGGGTAAGACAGCTTCAGATTCCAGTGTATCTGAGAATGTCTTGGCCAGGCCCATGTGGAGTCCCCCAGAAAAGGTTGGCTGTTAGAAGAGTTGGGCTGCTAGAACATGGGCAAAAATAGCCCAGTCCTAGTATTCCTGTTGTGCCCAATTATTGATTTGGAGCAGCCTGTGAAAAGTGTGGCTTTGGTATGAGCATGGCAGAGAATCTGTAGGTGCTGCAGGTGGGGGCTTTAGTCATCCATGCCTACTGCAACAGGTTCTCTTGGAGGGAGATCTGAGCTGTCCACATCCATGACCATCCTGATCATCTTGGTTGTATGTTTTGCTCTAGCCACACTTAGCTGCTCTGATGCTTGTGAGGAGGAAGTGGAATGTTATATTCAAGTAGCTTTGAGGATTTCCAGAGTAATAATATGAAGAGAAAGAGGGATAAGCAAATTGAAGCATATACCATGCAGTTTAAGGAAGAAACATAGAACCTAAGCAGGCTACGGAAATGAGTACCTGAGGAGACTGTAGTGCTCCCCGGGCAAACAAGAAACTTAAGTCCCTTTATGCTGAGAAAACGTTCTTAATTCCTTAATTTTCTTTACAAGTTTATGTTTCTGAGTATAAAGGAGCCTTATCATGTCATACATACACACACAAACACACACACACAAATTACAAAATTTTCAGTATAAGTATTGACATATAGTTAGATGCGAGAGGAGAAAAGAATTTGCTGTTCCCAAGGTAAGTTTCAATTTCCATATGTTTCTTAAACTTTTAACTACACTGAGTTTGATCTGATTTTTATATATCTATTGAAGCATTGGTCCCAAATTCCATTGAAATACTTCATTAGATGCTCTAGTGAAGAGGATAAATCAAATCCACTGAACTTGTTATACTGGGAGATAATATGTAGTTCTGCAAAATAGTGCTTTACTGTGAGAATTTGGAGGGTATGTGGAACTCCAGGGAATTTATGCTTCATTCACTGACTTTAGAATTAAATCCCAGTGTAAGATCAGCCTCCACACTAGGACCTACACCTGGATTTCCTCTTGGTTTGCTTCTAGTTGCCTGTTATCTACTCCCTGAATGAATATTGTGGAACTAGCCATATGTGTGTGGCTTTACCCACCAGATGCCACTTTCTAACTTGAATTTGTCTGGAAGTTGTTCTCATTTGTCCTCAGTTTTTCCCCTCGGTGTTTTTTCTACCTCAATGGATAGATCTAGTTTCAAATCTGGTCCCTGTTCAGTATATCTTGTCCTGCTTCAATTAATAAAGCTATGCCTGCGTATGTCAGAGATACTGACAAGCAAATAATAATTATAGTCCCTACGCCTATTAACATAAGTGCCAGGACATAGGCCCTGCGGTGAGAAATTTAAGAAATAGTCACATCAATCCTCATAACCACACTCTATTTTGTTATTATTTTATTATTCCTATTTTATTGATGAGAAAAATGAATCTCAGGTCATAAACTTACACAGTAAATCATGGAACACCAGAGAAACCAAGCAGATTTCAAATTCTCTCCTTTAATAACTACCTTAGACCCTTAGTGTGGGACACTAAATATCTGAACTTTAAATGTTTGATGCCCATATTTTCAATACTGTCACAGATTCATCTCCTTTTAAATTTTTTCATATTAATATGTAAAGACACTGTATTGTCTACCTATAGAAAAAAAATCCTATGTATATACAAGGCCATTGTTAGGTAGTTGTTGATTTCTTTCAGATGCTGAACACATGGCTTAGTGCTTATATTTATTGATGCCTTAGGGTAACTCATTTTGGTTATAACTATAATAATAACCATCAAACAGAAGTGTATGTAATTTTTTTCCTTATAGTTTCAGGTCCTATTTTCATTAGAATTGTTGTTATAGGGCTTGAGGCTTTTCAGATCATAAAGCTAACTTCTTAAATCAGGAACAGAAAGAACTCTCCTACAAGATGATATATGCTTCCAGATGTGAGTGTCAAAATAAGCAATATACTTGTTAAAAGAAGATTTTACCTGTTTCTCTGTTTCTTGGCCTACCCAAAAGTTATACTTTCCAAAACTATATTGGAAAATTAATTACTTAAAATTGCAATGGCTGAAAAGAAAATCAAAACTTTAGTAAAGTCAGTGATAGTTTTCCACTGCAGAAATCAAGCAATTACTTGTCTGAAATTTGCCCTGTTTCTTTAAAATGTTGCTATTCGTCAGTTATGGTACCTGTTTCTAAAAGTTGTGAAGAAATAGGTCACAGCATTTGAGTCAAGTGTTTCATTTTAGGTAAAGGATTTTATTTGATAAAATTAGACACAATCTTTTTCTTGTTTTGCCTCATAGTCTGTATGGCAACTGAGAGTTTGTTTTTCTGTAAACAGAAGACATTTCTCCCACTGAATTGTATATAATGTTATATAAAAGTATTAATTTCACTGATAAATTGCAAAATTCAAGGTGTCGCATTATTTTTTTTCTGTTTCACAGGAATATAAATTAATGAAAGTGTGAAAAAAATAATTTTCCAGAATAGTTTAGAAAATAATTTTGCATAAATATGTAATAAAAACATCTTGTAACTTATAAAATATTTCTTCTGTCAACATATATTTACCATTTTAAAAACATTTTCAAATTTTCCATGAATAGTCAGAGTATAAAAAAATTAAATAAAAAAGTACTTTCATAGCTGTACTCTCTGATCCTTATTGTGCAACTCCTCTTGAATTGACAAATGAAATGAAAAGAAAAACAGAAATAATTAATCAGGTAATATAGCAGTGTTCAAAATTAACCATACTATTGGGAAGATAGTTTTACCTCTAATGTGCAATAAATTTTCTAATATGTTCTCCATTTTCAATCTTTCATATGTGTTTCTTCCTTTACATTATTAATAATATGGTATTATCCATATTTTGAGAAACTTCTCGCTTAGATAACTTCAATAAGCTTATAATCATGTTTACTGACACCAAACTCTTGTTACTTTCAAACTGCTTTCAGGTGCATATTTTAAAACATCACTTTTATTTGCTTGTCCCTGTTTAGAGCTCCTTATCACTTAGTTCCGACTCTAATTTTATTGACCTGCTTTCTGCAAGCACTATTTAGCAATGGATAACCACAGATGCTGTCATCAGTTTTGCTGCTACTGCATATGTTGTTCTTCAGATAAGCCAAATGCTGCCTTTCCTTCATGTCCAACACTGTGTACTCATTTCTCCATAAAGTCTCACCCAATTGACATTTCTGTTATAATTTTCTCTTCTTTGACTTTCTAAACCCATCTATGTTATATAACCTCAAACTGAACTCTAGCTTATTTTGTTTTCTAGTTGCTTCATATACTGTTTTTCCAAGTAAGTTATTAGTCTTAGAATATAATTTTATTCTCTACCAAGGCTTGCTGAACACTAAGAAATAATTGGAATTAGACAACTGTGAACATTCCAATGATACATATATCTAACACAGTAATAACATACTATTAAAACATAGTAGCATGCAGGTTAATACAAGCGGTTAAACTGTTCCTCAAGGTATCTACATTTTATAAAACATTTTTATGAATTAATACACATTACATGTGATTCTGAATCACAAAAAAAAGAATTAATACACATGAAATTAGCTACATGTCACTCTTGTATTTTTTCAAATAAGAAGTAGCAACATAGCATCCTATTTTAAACGTCAAAAATTGATCATTAAGTTTAAACATCACATGTTCAAAATATAAGCTGAGTAAAAATTTTTCAGCAATAATTTTTAATTTATTATATTAATCAAATATCAAGTTATAACACTCAAATTTTGTTCCTTAATATTTTGTTTTATATGCAATTTTGAGAACCTGAAAATAAGTTGTGGATTTGCCTACTATTTCCTCTTTACCCAAATAAAATGCATATGAGTATGCAATATATTTTCATGCCATTTGTTCTGGTTTGTGTTGAAAATAGAATTCCTTTGTACAAAATATACAGTAAATTTTTTAAAAAAGCCACATTCTGAGGAGTTTGAAATGAAACTAGTGGCTTCCTTAAAAAAAAAAGACATTAAGACAAATCAAGCAAGCAAAGCCCAGAAGAGTAAAGTTAATTCTGCTTAAAAGTATATTTAAATGAATAAGTTGTTGGTATTTAACTTAAGTAAGAAGTTAGTATTAATATTTTGGATTTGATTTTGATGTGGCAGAATTCATGTCGTCTTCAATATCCAAATGAGATTTTTAACTTTTCTTTTTGATGATAATAAAAGTTGATA
This sequence comes from Microcebus murinus, assembly GCF_040939455.1. Classification (NCBI taxonomy): domain Eukaryota; kingdom Metazoa; phylum Chordata; class Mammalia; order Primates; family Cheirogaleidae; genus Microcebus; species Microcebus murinus. The sequence continues at coordinate 47,942,207 of NC_134104.1, forward strand.
ACCTGATTCACAGAGGTTCATAGAAACATGTCAAATCAGAATTCTTGTAGTTTATGTTACCAAGCAAGGGTTAGGTTGTGTCAAGGAATTCATGATATTTCCAAGGCTCTGAGTCAGATTCATGTTAGATTGTTTCCTATCTTTTCAAATGAATGAGCTTAGTTTTTGCAATGCAGCATTACTCATGCTCACTATTTCAGTAAGAAAATATTTAAATCTATACCTTAATTTTACAAATGTTTTGAAATTAAATTTCCGAAGAGTTCTGCAATATTTTCATGTATTTGCAGATTTCTGCTCCCTGAGAAATTGACAAGGCTTTATGATTTCTGATTTTATACTAGAAAAACGCTTCTTCCAGGACTGGAAAATTCAAATAATTGTCCCTGTTGACTCTCCCTTATACCTCTTATTAGCTTTTTCATATCATTTCAATCTTCCTTTGGTAGCACAGAAGTTCAGGGGGATAGTAATAAAAGCAAATAATTCATGCAGTTGCTCACAGGTCACCCTGATACATCAAACCCATCAGTACAATGGTCTTCCTGGAGATTGTCTATGCAGTGATGGCATCAGATACAGCCAATGAGCAAATAGGAATTCATCACCACCTGGCTTATTTGTTCTTATAATGACCATTTTATCTGGACTTCTGGGAGGTCTGAAAAGCATTAAAATACTATTTATTTGTGATCAATATACATCCCTTTACAATCTGATCATTTCTCTGCTTCTAAAAGACCAAAATTGAGACTTATGAAAGTGTTATTGTATAGTTCAATCCCAGAAGGACCTTCTTCACAGTTTTGTTGAGACTTCAAATTTGTCTTTTTTTGGCCCCTCCCATCTATGTGATCACATAAATCATAAATATTGTACAATGTCCTTCTCTTTAATTTCTCCAGAATTGATTACTGATCAAATATGTTTCCTAAATTCAATTATTTTGTACAATTCATTTCTGAAAACATGCTTGAGTGTGTGTGTGTGTGTATAGTTTTACCTAAAACATATTTAATAAAATATAATATTTTATTATCAATATGCCCCCCAAATCCTCCCCTTACTTATTATATGGATTTGCTTAAATTTCCATCACCCCTGTAAAAAAATTCACATTTAATTTCTTACATTTTTCTAAGTATTTCCCATCAGTGTCTTTACAAATCTTCCTAGGTTTAGCCAAAGATTTTCTAAAGGATCAATAAAGATGACAACTGAGGCTTGTTTTGAAAAATTTACCTCATTCTGTGGTAAATTTATCTTCCATTTACAGACAAGCCATGAATAAGCTTTTCCTTGACCCATTATTCTGAGAGTGGACTTTCACATTCTTCAAAAATATTAAGTTCCATGCTGCAATAGTTGAGGATAGGTTCAGACAACTTGCTTCTCTAAGATTAGTCACAGCCTTAGCTCTGACATTAAACTGGTATTTATGGAAGAGTGATGGTTAAAGCATATTCCAGAGACCCTTGGTGTCCACAAAGATCTTTTCAGAGGGTCTGCAACATCATAACAATTTTCATAATAATACTAATTTATTATTTTCTTCTCTAACTCTCATTATCTCCTGAGTGAAGAGTTTTCCAGAGGCTACATGATTTGATATTGCAACACAATGAAGCAATAAGAAAGCAGGTGTGAAAATTCAGCTATTTCTATTAAGAGAGACAATAAAAGAATTATAAACTGTAAACAATGCCACTATTAACTCTAACTTTTTTGTTGTTTTAGACAGTACAGATTTTTTAAATAAAATATCTTATGTGAATAGAATAATGCATAAATATTTCTAAATTTCTGTTTTAATTTCTAATACGGTAATTATAGAGAGACATAGCTTACATAGACCGAAGTTCTTTGAGATCCTCAATACTTTTTAAGCCAAAGGATCCTGAAGCCAAAAGTTTGAAAACCACTATTGTAGAGGCTGCCTACACTCTTTTGAATCTTGAAGTATGTCGGGCGTTCGTGACATGCCCAATAAAGATAGGATCCCCTGGCAGACTGTGTTGCAAGAGATAAAAGAAACAAAGACACAGATACAGAAATAATAGTTAAGAAAGAGGGGAGGTCAGGGGACCAGTAGCACTCCCGTGCCAAGGTGGCAGTGACTCAACCCCAGCACTTGCTTTTTATTCTCTTTGCCATGTTGCAAAATACAATGATCTCATGTGAAAAAATCATGGGATACAATTATAAAAGGTTTTGGAGCTCCCTCCAAAATCACAAGGTGTCCTAGCTAATTTCCTTCTCCTTTCTAGAAGTGAAAAACACATAATTCTTCAGTAGGTACAACCCTTTTGATCAAGGTAAACTGATTTATCCCAAGCTCAAGCTATGTACATGGATATAAATCTTAAATGTCAGTAGTTGTGACCCATTTGATCAAAAACCAAGGAAACTATATGCTTTCCACTGGGAGACTGGTTTTATATTAACTGAGGCATTGCTGAGAGAAAGAGAGAGAAGAAGCTTGGCCTAGGGTTCAAACACTATGGAAGCCTTGAGACCCTTCTCCCAAGCTGACATATTACAATCTACCTCTATAGCCATGAGAAGTTTTCATGTCATGCCACTTGTGGCTTTTCATGCATGAGACCCCTTAGGCTCTGAGAGTGGAGCATGCTTTGCTGTACTCCCAGATCACTGATATGTGTCCCCCAACTAGGCAGTTAACATCTGCACTTATTTCAGGCAATTCCTTCACCTCCTATCCTCTCACAGCCTCAGACATAGCATCCCTAAGTCCCAGTGGTCTTAATCCCATCAGAAGTACAGCCAATCTTCTATATACAAATGGAGAACAACCTGTAAAGCTAGCTCTGGTTAGAACCAAATCCAAACATTTTTCTAGGTCCTATGCCCTGTTGGGTTTCTTGGTCATTTGATCTACTTTCTTGTCTTCCTGGATGATAGACCCTGAGTCCACTCCCCCGTGGTTTGGAAACTTGTTTGTATGCTCTTCTTGGCTTATTGATCCTTGCTTTCTAGTTTTACTCTCTTGACTATTCTTACAATGTCACCAAGGTTTCAGGAGGGAGATAATTCCTTGTATCAAACCAAGCCTGGATTCACCTGAGAAGATTATACACTTCTATGTCTGTATTTATATATTAGGAGTTTGGCATTTGGATTAATTAACATTGATACTAATTGTGTATCTGACATTTTATCTTAGATCTAATAGAGCTGATAATGCTCCCCCAACCCCAAATAGTATCCCTGATGTGTTTATTGACACTCATTTTTCTCCTTCATGTATAAATTTTAACATGACCCTAGGATTGAAGTTCTTCCTTGGCCTCTCTTTTAAATTCATTCTGCTTTTGCCTTAATACTCCAGTAATTCTACTGATGGATGTTCTTTCTGTCCCTGATATCTAGTTCTTGTAGCAGGACTCTTACTACCTATAATTGGAAGTCCCAGATTCTTCCTAGTTTAGCCATTTCTTATTGTAGCCTACTACTGAAACAATCAACTCACATGGATTTCTTTGGTTGTGATTCAAAGACATTTTTATTCAAGTATAACATATATTATTTATACATAAAAACTATAACCATTCAAGATGATGGGTTTTCACAAATTGAACACACTCATGAAAAGCAAAATCCAGATCAAGAGACAGAAGACTACCACCATCAAGAAGCCACTTTGTCTACTCTGGTCACTATTTCAAAACTAAAACAATGCTCATCTTGAACAACATGAATTTACCTGTGTTGAAAATTTATACATGTAGGATCAAAGAATGTGCAGTCTTTTCTATATAGCTTTTTTCACTCAACATTTATCATTTATGATTTATACATGTTTTTGTGTTGTTCATTTTCATTGTTGTATAGTATTCCATTGTGAAAAAATTCTGCAATTTATTTCACCATGTGACTATTATTTGGCTTCTGAATATTATTGCTAAGAAAATTTTAGTGTATTATTTTTCATGAACCTCTGTGTGCATTTCTGTTGGTTATGTGCCTTAGGAATAGAATTGGGGGCAAGATATTATTTCCACACGGAAATCTAATCTAGCAACATTTATTTAAAGTCCATTGTTTTCCACTACCCTACAGTATCTTTCTTGTCATAATTAGTTAATTCTGATGCCAAACTTTTTTTATGTCATTGTCCTATATCTGTCTTCCAATGCCAATCCCATGCTATCTTACTATTATCACTTTATAATAAGTTTTCAGAATAGATAGGGTAAATCATCCAGCTTTACTCCTCTTCAAAGCTTTATGTATTCTTCACCTATCATATTTCTATATAGATTTAAAACTAGCTTTAAAATTTTTATGAAAACAAATATATTGTTTGGAATTTTGTTGGGCATTATTATAGATTAATTTGGTAAGGGGAGACTAGGCATATTTAAAACATGTGACATGTGAAGTCATGTATCATGTTATAATTAGGAAATTCCTTTTAACTCCTCATTTATTAAGAGGTCATATCAAATGAATAATAAATTTTAATTCTACATATATTTAGAACCCTATAATATGAGTATTTGGATATTCAATATCTATGCATATTTGCCTTGTCTGGTGTTCTTCTTTTTTTCTTTTTCTTCTTGTTTCTTTTTTAGAGATGAAGTCTTACTGTGTTGCCCAGGCTGGACTCCAACTTCTAGACTCAAGGGATCCTCCCATCACAGCCTCCAGAGAATCTGGGACTATAGTAATACGTCATAGTACCCAGTTACCTTCTCTTCTTCTTTACGTTTCCATCTGAGATAGTTTTATTTCTGCCTAAAGAACTCCCATTCAGTGTTTCTTTTTAGTGCGGATCCACCTGGAACTAATTCTCTTAGCTTTGGTCTGAAAATGTTTTTATTGAACATTTATTTTTGAAAGATGTCTGTTCTGTATATAGAAATATCGGTTCAGTTTTTTTTCCTCTTGGCTCCAAAGATTTATTCCATTACCACCATACTTTCAAGAATTCAGCAGTCTTATTGTTTCTCCTTTTAAGTCCATAAGCCAAATTAGAGTTTCAGTCTGTTATTGCATTGGACTGGAGAGTTGGCTTGCATTAATACTCTTGCTTCCTTCGTTTGATTAACAAAAATAATTTCCTGTTGCCTTCTGTGAATTATATATTTTTAAAAAGCATTTACTACAAAAGGTGGCCAAAGAAACACTAACATTTCACATTTTATATTTCTAACTAGTGTAGACTTAGGTTTTTCCGTATTTGACCTCAAGTTGATCATTGACATATCTATCATTCACACATCCAATTATAGATTTAAACAAGGCCAATCCTTCTCCAGAATATATTTATATTATTGTTTTACTATTTCTTACTTATCATTAGCCAGCTTCCTTTACCTCTATGTGTCCAAAATCATTCCTTTTCAGCTGAACCTCCATTATATTAATTTCCTTATTGCTGAGTTTTAAGAGTTCTTTGTATATTTTGGATAACAGTTCTTTTTTTTTTATTATTTTTTTTTATTTTGGTATATTATGGGGGTACAGATTTTAAGGTTTCAATAAATGCCCATTTTCCCCCCTCCCCCCAAAAGTCTGAGTCTCCATCATGACCATCCCCCAGATGGTGCACATCTCACTCACTATGTATGTATATACCCGCCCCCCTCCCCCCTCCCACCTGCCCAATACCATATTACTGTAGCACCTATGTGTCCACTTAGGTGCTACTCAGTTAATACCAGTTTGCTGGAGAATATATCTGGTGCTTGTTTTTCCATTCTTGGGATACTTCACTTAGTAGTATGGGTTCCAGCTCTAACCAGGAAAATATAAGGTGTGCTATATCACCATTGTTTCTTAGAGCTGAATAGTACTCCATGGTGTACATATACCACATTTTATTAATCCATTCTTGGATTGATGGGCACTTGGGCTGTTTCCACAGCCTTGCAATTATGAATTGTGCTGCTATAAACATTCGAGTGCAGGTGTCTTTTTTGTAGAGTGTCACTGGATCATTTGGGTAGATGCCCAGCAATGGGATTGCTGGATCAAATGGTAGATTCACTTGTATCGCTTTAAGGTATCTCCATATTGCTTTCCACAGAGGTTGAACTAGTTTGCAGTCCCACCAGCAGTGTAGGAGTGTTCCTCTCTCTCCGCAACCACGCCAACATTTATTGTTTGGAGATTTTTTGATAAAGGCCATTCTCACTGGGGTTAAGTGATATCTCATTGTGGTTTTGATTTGCATTTCCCTGATGATTAGAGATGTTGAGCATTTCTTCATATGTTTGTTGGCCATTCTTCTGTCTTCTTTAGAAAAATTTCTGTTCAAGTCCTTTGCCCACTTTTTAATGGGGTTATTTGATTTTTTCTTCCTAATTTTCGTGAGTTCTAAGTATATTCTAGTTATCAGTCCCTTATCGGATGCATAGGATGCAAAAATTTTCTCCCATTCTGTAGGTTGTCTGTTTACTTTCATAACTATTTCTTTGGCTGTGCAGAAGCTTTGTAGTTTGATCATGTCCCATTTATTTATTTTTGTGCTGCTGTGATTGCCTTTGGGGACTTCTTCATAAACTCTTTGCCCAGGCCGATGTCTAGGAGAGTGTTTCCAACTTTTTCCTCTAGAGTTCTAATAGTTTCATATCTTAGGTTTAAGTCTGTTATCCAGCGTGAGTTGGTTTTTGTGAGAGGTGAAAGGTGTGGGTCCTGTTTTAGCCTTCTACAGGTGGCTATCCAGTTTTCCCAGCACCATTTATTGAAGAGGGATTCTTTTCCCCAGCGTATGTTTTTGTCTGCTTTGTCAAAGATGAGATGGCTATATGAGGATGGTTTTATATCAGGATTCTCACATCTGTTCCACTGGTCAATATTCCTGTTTTTGTGCCAATACCATATTGTTTTAATTACTACAGCTTTGTAGTATAGTTTGATATCTGGCATATTAATGCCTCCCATTTTGTTTTTGTTGCCTAGAATTGCTCTTGATATTCGGGGTCTTCTTTGGTTCCATACGAAGCGTAAAATTATTTTTTCTATATCTGTGAAGAATGCTGATGGGATTTTAATAGGTATTGCATTGAATCTGTAGATCAGTTTGGGTAGTATAGACATTTTGATGATATTGAGTCTGCCGATCCACGAGCATGGTATGGATTTCCATCTGTTTACATCCTCTGCTATTTCCTTCCTCAGTGTTTCATAGTTCTCCCTGTAGAGGTCTTTTACGTTCTTGGTTAAGTATATTCCTAGGTACTTTAATTTCTTTGTTGCTATTGTGAAGGGAATTGAGTCTTTGATTTGGTTCTCAATTAGATTGTTGTTGGCATATATGAATGCCTCTGATTTCTGTGTATTCATTTTGTATCCTGAGACTTTACTAAATTCATTGATCAGTTCCAGGAGTTTCTTGGTTGAATCCTTGGGGTTTTCTAGATACAATATCATATCATCAGCAAACAGTGAAAGTTTGATCTCTTCTGCCCCTATTTGGATACCTTTGATTCCATTTTCCTGTCTGATTGCTGTAGCCAAGACTTCCAGCACTATGTTGAACAGAAGTGGAGATAGTGGGCAGCCTTGTCTGGTTCCAGTTCTAAGTGGGAATGATTTCAATCTTTCCCCATTCAGTATGATGTTGGCTATGGGTCTGTCATATATGGCTTGTATCATTTTTAGGTATGTCCCTTCTATGCCTATTTTCTTAAGTGTTCGTATCATGAAAGGGTGTTGAATTTTGTCAAAAGCTTTTTCTGCATCTATTGAAAGAATCATGTGGTCTTTGTTTTTGCTTCTGTTTATGTGGTGAATTGCATTTATAGATTTACGTATGTTGAACCATCCCTGCATCCCTGGGATGAAGCCCACTTGGTCGTGGTGGATTATTTTTTTGATAAGTGTCTGGATTCGGTTAGCTAAGATTTTGTTGAAAATTTTTGCATCTATATTCATTAGGGATATTGGTCTGTAGTTTTCTTTTTTTGTTGCATCCTTTCCTGGTTTTGGTATCAGAGTAATATTCGCTTCATAAAAGGTGTCGGGGAGGTTTCCGTTCTTCTCGATGTTGTGGAATAGTTTCTGCAAGATAGGTACTAGTTCTTCTTTGTAAGTATGGTAAAATTCAGGTGTGAAGCCATCTGGACCGGGACTTTTCTTTTTAGGGAGATTTTTAATTGCTGTTTCTATTTCAGCTGTTGAGATTGGTCTGTTCAGGGAATCTATTTCTTCCTGGTTGAGCCTAGGGAGGCTGTGTGTTTCTAGAAATTTGTCCATTTCCTCCACATTTTCCAGTTTGTGTGCATAAAGATTTTTGTAGTATTCATAAATTGTATCTTGTATCTCTTTGGGATCAGTTGTGATATCTCCTTTTTTATTCCTGATGGAGCTTATTAGAGATTTCTCTTTTCTGCTTTTCGTTAGCTTAGCCAATGGCGTGTCAATCTTGTTTATTTTTTCAAAGAACCAACTTTTTGTTTTATTAATCTCCTGAATAGCTTTCCTGTTTTCAATTTCGTTTAGTTCTGATTTGATCTTGTTAATTTCACTTCTTCTGCTGGGTTTGGGGTTGGTCTGTTCTTCTTTTTCCAGCTCTTTGAGTCGTTTCATTAGATTGTCTATTTGTGATCTTCTTGCCTTTTGGTTATAGGCATTTATGGAGATAAACTTTCCTCTCAGAACTGCTTTAGCTGTGTCCCAGAGGAGTTGATAACTTGTCTTTCCATTGTCGTTTTCTTCATAGAACTTTTTTATTTCCGTCTTGATTTCTTCATTTACGAAGTAGTCATTTAGTAGGAGGTTGTTTAATTTCCACGTTTTTGTGTAGAAATGTGAGTTTCTGTTAGGGTTGATTTCTAGTTTTATTCCACTGTGATCTGAGAAGGTACATGGTATGATTTTATTTTTTTAAATTTCTTGAGATTTTCTTTGTGTCCTAGGATATGGTCAATCTTAGAGAATGTCCCGTGAGCTGATGAGAAGAACGTATATTCAGTGGATGTTGGGTAGAATGTTCTGTAGATGTCTGTCAGACCCAATTGTTCTAGAGTTTTGTTTAAGTCCATTATTTATTAATTTTCTGTTTGGAGGATCTGTCTCGTGCCGTCAGTGGGGTGTTGAAATCCCCGGTGATTATGGAGTTGCTATTAATCCATTTGCTTAGCTCCAGTAAGGTTTGCTTTATAAATCTGGGTGCACCTAAGTTGGGTGCATATATATTTAAAATTGTTATCTCTTCTTGTTGGACTGTGCCCTTCACCATTATATAATGACCCTCTTTGTCTTTTACTATTTTTGTTGGTTTAAAAACTAAATTGTCTGAAATTAGAACTGCCACACCAGCCTTCTTTTGGCTTCTATTTGCTTGGAATATTGATCTCCACCCTTTTATTTTTAGTCTATGTGCATCCTTGCAGGTTAAATTTGTTTCCTGAAGACAGCATATACTTGGCCTGTATTTTCTTATCCATTCAGCCAGCCTATGTCTCTTGAGTGGAGAGTTTAAGCCATTCACATTTATTGAGAGAACTGATAGGTAAGGTAGATTACTGATCATTCTGTTGGGTTGGATGTTGTTGCTATGATTTCTGTCTTGAGCCATTGTAATATCTGGCCTTTAATATCTTTGGGTTTTGGTTGTTTTTATATCCGTGGATTATTATTATGATGTTCCGTGCATAACGCTGTTTTAAGTACTTCTTGTAGGGCTGGTCTTGTCTTGGTGAATTCTCTGAGCCTTTGCTTGTCTGAGAATGTTTTTATTTCTCCTTCATATATGAAGCTTAGTTTTGCAGGGAATAATATTCTAGGCTGGGCATTGTTTTGTTTCAAAAGAGTGAGAATGGGGCCCCAGTCTCTCCTTGCTTGTAAAGTCTCATTAGAGAAGTCTGATGTTATTTGAATTGGTTTTCCCTTGTATGTCACTTGCTTCTTTTGTCTTACAGCTCTTAGAAGGGCCTCTTTAGTTGATACTTTGGTCAGTCTGATGACTGCATGACGTGACGTCTTCCTGTTTGCATTGAATCTCCCAGGGGTCCTCTGGGCTTCTTGAACTTGTATATCGAGATTTTGAGCAAGGCCTGGGAAATTTTCCTCTATTATATCTTCAAAAAGCTTGTCCAGCCCTTGAGTGTTGTCTTCCTCCCCTTCGGCTAAATCTATGACCCTCACGTTAGGTTTTTTCACATAATCCCACAGCTCTTGTAGGCTTTGGTCTTTTCTCTTGTTTCTCTGCTGTATTTCTGTGACTGATTTATTTAATTGGAAGGTGTTATCTTCAAGCTCTGAGATTCTTTCTTCTGCTTGATCTACCCTGTTCTTGAGACTTTCCACAGTATTTTGTAGTTCTCTGAGTTGATTCTTCATCTCCAGGACTTCGGTTAAAGTTTTCTTCACTGTGTCAATCTCTTTGTTGAACCTTTGTTCCATTTCTTGGAGGTTTTTTGTGTTTTCTTGGTGTTGGTTATTGAGTTGTTGTTGCAGCTGGGTGAGTGTTCTTATGATCCACATACGAAATTCCTTTTCTGTCATATTGGTTGCCTGATTTTGGTCGGTTTCCGTTTCTAGGGGGCTGGTGCTCCTCCTTGGGGGTGTGTTTTCCGTTTGGTTCTTCATATTTCCTGAGTTCTTTCGCTGATTTCTTCCCATGTCGATCAGTTGTTGTTTCTTTCCTTAGGTTATTGTTTGGGTATTCACACACCTTGTTTAGTTTCTGAGGCGTTAGGTGGTGCCCTTGCCGCTGGTCTCCGGGCTGCTCCGGTGGTCTCAGCCTCCAGTTCTCCTCCGCAGCCTCCTCCCGTGGAGTCTCCCGGGGTCTCAGGTACCCCTCCTTCCGGCCCTTGTCCGCTGTATGCTCGTCTTCTTGCTTCTTTCCTCTAGTTTCTGCTAGAATCGGTCTTTTCTGCAGAGACCCTCTGTCTGGCGGTGTTATTCGTCCGCCATCTTGCTCCGCCCCCTGAGCATTCATCTGGATAACAGTTCTTTATCAGATATTCCTTTTGCAAGATTTTCTTTCAGTCTGTGGCTTGTCTTCACATTCTCTTTTTTTAGCTTTATTAATGTTTAATTGACATTATATATATATTTATAGTATACAATGTAATATTTTAATATATGTATACATTGTGATATAATTACATCAAGCTAATATATCCATCAGCTCTCATACTTATCCTTTTGTGTGGAGAGAAAATGAACATTTAAGATATAATCTCAGTCATTTTAAAGTACATGATGCATTATTATTAGCTGTAGTTACCATGTTCATTGGTGGAAATGATCATTGGTGGAAATGTAAATTCATACAACCATTATGGAAACAGTATGGAGGTTCCACACAAACTTAATAATAAAACTACCATATGATCCAGCAATTCCCCTTTGGGGTACATATCTTAAGAAAATGAAATACAAATCTCAAAGATACATTTTCATTCCCATGTTCATTGCAACATTATTTTTAACAGTCAAGAATCCACTTAATGGATTAACGGATTTAAAAAAATGTAGTGTACACCCACATACAAACACACACACAATGGAATACTATTAAACCTTAAAAAAAAAGGATATCTTGTTATTTGCAACAACAGGAATGAAAGTGAAGGACACTATGCTAATGAAATAAGATTTGCACAGAAAGGTATACCACATCATCTGCCTTATGTGAGGAATCTGAAAAAGCTAAACTTACTGAAGCAGAGAATAGAATGCTGGTTTCCAGGGACTTGCAAAGTGGGAGGGCAAAAAATTTTTATATTCTGTTGATGGTGTTTCCATAGAGCAGACATTTTAAATTAATTGTCGTGGAGTAAAACTTATCAATTCTGTCTCTCTTGAATCACACCTTTGGTGTTGCATCTAAAAAGTCATCACCATACCCAACGTCACCTCGATTTTCTTCTATGTTATCTTCTAGCATTTTTATTGTTTTATATTTTATGTTAAGATCTGTGATTCACTTTGAGTTAATTTTTATTTCATTTTATTTTTGCATTTGATTTGCTAAGTTATAAGAGATGACATTTAATGTGCACTACATCAAACCAGGCAAGCTACTGCTTTTATTTTTAATTTATTTAAAAACATTTTTCCAAATGTAGTCAAGTCATATCCATTAAAATTGTAATGGATACATTAGTGATTTAACAGTAAACCATTCTCTTGATGCATCATAGAATACAAGTAACATTCCACGTTAATCTTAAACTGCTACATATCAGAGTTGTAAAAAAGTAAATTCAGGATCGTATTTCCACATGTCTCATGTCAAGGTATACAAGCCTGTGTCAACCCTTTCTCTGAACATCTCATATAATATTTTATTCCTGAAATATTTTAAGAAGAGTACTGCTAATATTGCTTGTCTTTGATTCTAGAGACTTAAAGTTTTGCAAGTGTCTTATCTAACCTACATATTTTTAATGGATATTAAAATAGGCATTTTCTTTACTTTCTAGAGTAGCACTTTATAAAATAACTTATCTAGAATCTTCAAGAAGGAATGAAGTTACTTACAAAATTTGAAACCCAAACTTTGTACAACTTAACCAATATGTCAGTTAATAAATATTTATTTGGAAAATGCTGCCCTAAAATCTTCAATTTAATGTGCTAAAACACGTGTTTTTGTCCCCTCCACAAACCAATATGCATATGAATGAACAATGTGCTAGTGAAGATACTAGTTGTTACTAATGCTTTACTTGTTCCTGCTAGGCATTAACTTGCTTGTTAACATTCATTGATTCAGTAGATACTGTAACAAGCTTCATTACTGTAGCTGGGGGAGGGATATACAAAGATAGAGGAAGAACATACATACAATGAAACAAAACACATCTGCTCTAGAGACAGTTTTAGTCTATTTAGACTGTATTTGCAATATGCATGGAAATAACCTGAGAACGTGTTCTGAATAACACTTCATTAGAATTCTAATGTTCTTTTTGGTAAAGAAAGAATAGAAAAAAAAAGCCCATATATTTTATACTTTCACCTGGTTAGAACTCATATCAAAATTTTATACATAATTAAATAATTTTATATTACAATAATGTTCTCTATATAATTTTATAGAAGAGACTAACGTAATTTAAGAACTTAAGTGCAAAGTCAAAGGGCCAGAAAAAATGATATTTGATCTCAAATCTAGCTCATCTCAAAGATCTTGTCCTTTTTACTATCTGTAACTCAGATGTAACTTCCCTCAAACTTCATGTTCTTTTTATTATATTATGTAATATAGGAAAAAGCAAAAAGTTATTTTAAAATTTTTCAATCACATTGTGAAAAACAAGTCTTCTTTTAATCTATATTTATACTGAAACAAAAATATATCATTCCATTCGGTCCTTTACTGATGGCAATATGAGGTAGGAAGGAGTCATTGCAAATTAAAATGTCTGTTCAATGTATATATAAAGACGTTCTTTCAAATCATGGCCAAATCACCAAGGTTACATTAAGCAAGTATGCTAGACTAAAGCACAAATTCTTACTTTTCAGATACCAAAGCCAGAAATATGTCAAATCATTTTACAAAACAAAAAGTTATGTTTTAGCAAACTTACAAGGTTACTCAATTAGCCTACTTTATTGATGTTAATTTTAACAGTGTGCTCTTTTTAAACAATTAGCTAATTGCACAAATTATGAAGTACTAAATATGTGCTCATTTAAAATGGTCTGTATTAACTTTGGGACATATTTTTGACAGAATATAATAATTACCTAAATAGTAATGTCAGGATCTATTTCTATTTCAACCACCAAATTGCAAAAATCACAAAAATATAACTTTTTCCCCCTCATTCAAAAATATGCCAAAGACCTTCACAAAATAAAACTCTCCCACTATAATGTAAAATCCATGAAGGGAATAATTATGTTATTTGTTTGTTATTTTTCTTTAATGAATGACTTTGAAATTTGACTTAATTTATACTGTTTTGGACCTTTTTATTACATATTCATACCTAGTTGACCATTGTTGATGAATCTGCATTTACAAAAGTCAAAATTCTAATGGTTTTCCAGGAGAAAAAAAATTTTAAATAATAACTATAGATATAATAACCTTTGTTAATTCACTTCAAAAATATTGCTCAAGTAGATATTATTTGCAATAAAAGGGGCATGAAAATCATATTGATTTTGTACAACAAAATTCTTCTTTATTCTTTAGCAAGAATTTCTAGGTTTTAGCAAGACTAAGTTAGAAAACATCCCCGCCCCCACCAAGACAATTATATAAATAGCTTAAAGAAGTCACTGCAGACTGGGTGCAGTGGCTCACGCCTGTAATCCTAGCACTCTGGGAGGCTGAGGCAGGTAGATTGCTTGAGCTCAGGCGTTCCAGGCCAGCCTGAGCAAGAGTGAGACCCTGTCTCTACTAAAAAATAGAAAGAAATTAGCTTGACAACTAAAAATATGTAGAATAAAATAATCAGCTGAGCATGGTGGCATATGCCTGTAGTCCCAGCTACTGGAGAGGCTGAAGCAGTAGGATTGCTTCAGCCCAGGAATTTGAGGTTGCTGTGAGATAGGCTGATGCCACGGCATTCTAGCCAGGGCAACAGAGTGAAACTCCTGTCTCAATAAAATAAAATAAAAGAAGCCAGTGCAAAACTCAAGAGCATTACTTGTTAAGAAATGTGATTTGAAATTAGATTATTATTTAAAATTTCACTAATTTCATTTATTCTTGCTCTATGATATTAAAAAATTGGAAAAAATCTAAAGATATGAGGAATAGTCTTTTAAATTCCAGCTGGAGAAACATTTATTGTTGTTTTGCCTTTAGGTTTTATGTAGCTTCATGACAGACTTCTTTATTTGTCAATCAATTGTGCCACATGTAAATACAGTATATGAATCTTCTTTGGTAAGAAAATCTGCAAGGATATTAAATTGAAGGCTGTTGATTTTGAGGAGAGAAAAACATTTTAAGCAGTAAATAATACAAAGCATCATGTAGTAAAAATTACCTCTGATTTGGCTTCCATGTATAAGCTTGTGTTACAACAGAAACAGAAGTAATGAACAAAGCTGATTTTAAGTGGTAATACAAATCAGAAAAATAGCTTTTTGATTCATTTAATTCTCTGACTTCTTGATTGGCATGTGGTTTTTTGTTCATTTTCTTGTTTAATTTGTAGAAGGCAAACAACAGAAACTAATCCAGATGATTAAAATATCTGATTATTAAAACTGAACTGAAATTATATAAAATAGACTTACCTTTATTATAAAGTTTAAGATATATTTGTGTCTATGCATGCAAGATGAATACCTGAATAATTAGATAGAGTGTACTTTCTGTTTTAATGAATATAATTTAAATGGATTTCCAGCAGTAAAATTTCCTTTGAAAGAATAACAGAAGAGAAAAAATAAAGTCTCCCCAAAATGGCATCTTACCACTAGCAATTCGCACCAGATACCATAGGCTTTTGTGAACTTATTTGCATTTATTTGACTACTATGAGGGCATGTTAAAGCCAATTTTAAAATATTAACAAAAAATTCCCTTCCGTGGCGTAACTTCAACTGTGCTAGGAATTTGCAGTTGTATCAGCTGCAACAAAGGGGGTCATCTAGGAAAGTTTACCTATGTAGAAACGTAATATACATTTATGTATTAATATAATACAAAACATAAATACTTTAATATAAAATATACATGTCTACATGCATAGAAATAATATATAAGCCATTCATTGCTGAAATGGAAATTTTATATTTTTTTCTTTTACTTCACTTATGAATGGATGTTTTAGATTATCTGTATAAACTATCTGAAATTCATTGCTTTACGTAACTCACTTGTACAGACTTCTAAACATATTATTATCGAAGAAACATAGAAAACAATAACAGAAATACTGTTGAATATGAATTTCAAATTATTAGGAAGAAGTTTTCCAAATGTATTCCATTGTGGAATCCAAGCTGTCTTTGGTTTTCAGAATATTCTCCTTCATTACAACATTGGTTGCCTGTTACTATTACTCATTTGGCCATATTAGATTTTACAATATTTAAAGTGGAATACATATCATGTTCAACTTTAAATTCCTGTTCTTCATGCATCAATAACAACATACCTATAAAACTGTTTTTATACCATAAGTACTTAATTGATATATATTATGTAAATGTGAATTTCAATATAAATGAACATACTCAATTTTATTTCAGCCTTTAACTTGATAAAACCATTTTTTGTAATAGAGACTAGTGAAAATGGGGTTACTTTAAATATATGATGATAATATATTTGATATCCAATATAACTTAATACTAAATAAAATTTAGCATCTAAACAAAATCAGAAATTTTACAGAGTAAGAAGAGAAATTTAGTAGGGTAATGTTTCTGGCATACAGAAAACTTGGTGTTAACATGCTTCCAGATTTAGCAAGTCTTCTCTATTCTGTCATTTACCGCTGTTCAATGATTAATTAAGACTTGATGTTTACAGGAAGTAACTTACCTGTATGAGTATCAGTAGGCCTATCGGCCTTCCTTTTGCTTGGCAAACGAAACTTTCAATGTAGCCAGAGTAGACAATTACTTCAATAATTTTTCTTGTGGACTGAAATAACCAGAGGTTGGTTAACATCTGTCTCTCCTTTTCCATTCTGATGAAGATTCATAATTCAGACATGTTTAGCACACCTAGAATATGTGGTTATTTTGTACTTTCTATCACCAACATTATAGAAACAATGTTTTGTAATTTTCTGCTGGATTTTTCAGACTGCCTCAGTTAAAAAACAAACAAAAAAGCTATTATCAGCAGGAGTAATGTGGGTGCATTAGGCAATGCTGAAATGGAGACTTGCTAAAGAATAGTTTATACGGGCATAGCTTTCAGAATAGCTCCCAAGAGTAGTATCACAGAAGATGAAAACTCAGGCAAATTCTTCTATAAATGTTTTAATGCTAATGAAAAAATCCTGAAGTTTGTCACATATTTCTTGAGAAGTAGTCACATGTACAGAACATAAGTGAATATAATTCAAGAATCTGTGAACATACATTATGTTGCCCTAACCCTAACCTCGTGATTTGATAGTGATATAGTCTTAAATTTCAAGGAAAATAGCTATTGTTTTGTAAAATGCAAGCCTCCCTTAAAGGAGTAAATTCAAGTTAATGCTATGAGTCAGTAGATTAAAAATTGCACAAATATAGAAGAAGTTTGTAAACTGAAAAAGACCATAAAATCATTGATTTAGTGTTTTCAAAACCTTTTTCACATCATCATTGGCTATTTTAACATAATATTACTCAGTTTTGCTCTCTGTATGATATTTTCTACACTTGCTTTTAGTATATTCATCATTTACCTTTCCACTTAAGCTATTAACCTTTGTCATAATCTTTGACTTCTCCCTTAATCTCCAAAGATAACCCAACAAATATACATCTAATTTTACAAAGAAAAGATTTTTTCAAATTTTATTTCCTATTTATATCCTAATTATTAAATTCCTTTCAATTTGTATCTAGAGTGCTATAGTTTCCTTTCTAATTGGTCTCCTCACTTGACTATTGTCTTTATCAAGGAAGAATATGTACTCTTTGGAATGATCTGATTTAGCATTTCTTAAAATTACATGTGCATAGCAATCACCTGGGAACCTTGTTAAAAGTCAGATTCTTATTCAGTAGATCTGGAATAGAGTCTGTGCTTCTGCATTGACAAGCTCACACATGATGCCGAAAATACTGTTCTGTAGATTACATTCTGAGAAGCAAGACTCACAGCAAAATCTTAATTGTTCAAGTTACTCCCTTTCATGAGATTTGCCACAGAAACCCATTGCTATTTGGAACATAAAGTGATTCAGGACCTTCATCATCATGCCCTATATTTACAATGACTTGTTTTTAGCTTCTCTGTCAGGGACAGGACTTAATATGCAATCTACCCATATCAAAATTGAGTATTTCCAAAAATGTGGGGGTACATTATGCCTACATGCCTGTTATATTATTCAGGGCAATATAGATGCAACAGGAAATCCATATTTAGATAGATAGATAGATGAGAGAGGATTTATTAAAAGAATTGGCTCATGTGATTGTGGAGGCTGAGAAGGGACAGACCATCTGTAAACTGGAGCCTCTGGGACACTGGTAGTATGACTCATTCCAAGTCCAAAAGCCAAAGAATAAGGAGAGCTGATGATTTAACTCTCAGTCTGAGGACAAAGACCTGAGGAATGGGGGTGGAGTGGGTGGGGTCCTGGTATAAATCCTAGAGTCCAAAGGAAATCTGGAGATTTGATGTCCAATGGCAAAAGAAAAAGAGGAAATTGCCTTTTCTCTGCCTTTTTTGTTTTATCTAGGCCCCTAACCAATTGGATGGTGACTACAGATCTTCCTCACTCAGTCCACCAACTCACATGCCAATTTCCTCTGGGAACACCTCACAGATATACTTGTAAGTGATGCTTTACTAATTCTCGAGGTATTCACTAAAATTAGCTGTAAAACCTGTTGACATACTCTTGGTCTTGCCTAGGACATTCTCACTGCCATTTTCTTCTGTGTTCAAGACTAACTATAATTGTTGTTTCCTCTAGAAACCCATAATTGGAAGCCCCAGGCTTGCTTTGATGATTCTAAGCAATCTCTCTTATCACTCTGGGTTGACCGTTATGACAGTACTTAAGATGGTTCTGAAATTATTCAGAAGTATTTATTTCATTGGTTTGTAAGTTCAGAGCCATGGTATTTTATAATATGATATTCTATAAAAACAGTAGTAAAGAAATTCAGTCTTTCCCTTAGCATTTTAAGTCGATTTTTAATATTACTGATACTTATTATGTGTAAAATATATTACTTTACATACATTTGTGCCCAAAGTTTATAGTACTGCTAGAATTTTGTTCCCCAAAATACATCAATTTTCATAAATTCATTTTGTGTCATATATATCAAATTCAAGCATTAAGGTATGGGACATTTAAAATTTTATACACTATAGTTTTGAATAATTTTATAACAGAGTAAACTATCCTTTTGCATGTGTCAATGTGAAAGGAATCTTCTAGTTAAAATATTACACATCTGAAGACTAGAAGAATTTTCCAGACTAATTTTTGTTTTCATACATTTCATAATTTAGTTCTACTCATTTTCCAATACTTCTGGAGCCTGTCTCTAATAGGCAAATTATCATCTTCTACCTTTCATGTTGGTGTGTGGTTGCTGAAAAGTCAGCACAGTGGGCTATAGGCATATTTCTGATACTATTTCAGGAATATAGATAGCAAAAATTTAACTGCATATGAAAGTGATTGCAAACAACATAACGTATTTTGCTATGCCCGAACTACATGCTTTGTCAAATCAGCTTTCCCTTTCTTGGAAGTGTGACGGTGGGGAAGTCTGAGTGGGAAAGATAGTGATTGCAACTGATTAGGTAAAATGTCTTACTTTTCACATTTTACAAAAAGACATATGATCCTGGAAACCCAATTCTAGCACTCATCCTAGAACTTTGAAGTGGGGATGAGCTGCTAAAGCTTGGTTTCACTAGCTTTCTGGAATATTGATCTTTGTTAATAGCCATTCTCACAAAAATATGAATAGTAAACATCTTAATCTAAGAATTCAAATAATTGAGGGAGGAAGGAATACAAGTTGTGGTTCCCACAGTGTTTTGGTGTATACAAAGGGGACACGGTAAACTCCATCCTGCTAGAATCTACAATTTTTCACAGAATGACTTGTGTTTCTTTTTCTTATAAGGCCTGTCTAAGAAAACAGAACTTGAACAATTTATTCTAATGTAAAAGAACTCTGTATTTCAATTATTGGGTTTCTTCTTTCTTTTTCCTAAAATGTTATAGTTCCTCAAAGAGCTGGCAGTACTATATAAAATATCTATGATTATAATAGATGTTAGTGTTGACTCTGTAAAAATACTTTACTTTCAAAATGCCAAATTCTATATTGTAAAACCTTCCCTTGCTTTATCAACAATATTGGTTTGAGATTTTAGATTGCATATTTTCTAAAGAAATATTGTGGAATGTTGCTATCGTCTGCTGTATTCAACTTTCTCTTATTAATATTTTAAATGTACATTTTCATTATATATATATATATATATATATATATATATATATAATTTTTATTGTTTGGTTTTGAATCTAGAACTCCTAGTTTGCTGTACTCCTTGGCTGAGAAATGACCAAGCAAGATTTAGTTAATTATGGTTTACAGTGGAAATGAGCCTCTGTGGAGTAGGTCTCAAGATGGTTCAGATTGTAGCCTTATGAAAAGGTTTGGCATTCAATATTTGATAAAGAAGTTAGTGTTCTGAAGGCACATTTTGCTTGCCCAGAATGAATTTTAGGAAGCATTAGATTTCATTAGCTAGACTATACCATTTGGAAGGAAAATTCCTCCTTTATTTTGTTTGAGTGCTGGATTGTGATAAGCACTTTTGCTTTTGCCAGAAGTGACTTAGTTGATGTAGTTCTCTGTCAATTAAGGCAGGAGCCAGGTGTCTCATGTGGTGATTTTGCTTTGATTACCATGTCAGAACAATTCTGGCTTGCTTACCAGGCCAAACAGCAAGCAAGGGCCACATTCCAAGGGAGACACTTTTACTTTACTATAAGAAAATATCCTAAAAGAAAATCCTGGCTGTGGCATTTGAAGTAAATTGATTGGATAGTTCTTCTATGGATAAGGGGTATATTGAAAAAGAAATTATAGGCCGGGCGTGGTGGCTCACGCCTGTAATCCTAGCACTCTGGGAGGCGGAGGCGGGCGGATCACTTGAGGTCAGGAGTTCGAAACCAGCCTGAGCGAGACTCCATCTCTACTAAAAAAATTGAAAGAACCTAATTGTCCAACTAAAATATATATATATACAAAAAAAAAAAAATTAGCCGGGCATGGTGGTGCATGCCTGTAGTCCCAGCTACTCTGGAGGCTGAAGCAGGAGGATCGCTTAAGCCTAGGAGATTGAGGTTGCTGTGAGCTAGGCTGACGCCACAGCACTCACCCTAGCCTGGGCAACAAAGTGAGACTCTGTCTCAAAAAAAAAAAAAAAAAAAAAAAAAAAAGGAAAAGAAAAAGAAAAATAAATTATAGACAATATTCAGCCCTATCTTCATAAATACATGGTCATCTAGGCAGGAAAAATAAAAATTTTGAATTTCAACTGCAATTTATGTGGTCATTTTAGTTACCTCTTCCAAGAAGTAAACATATCATTTTAGCAAAGTCCCATTGGCTACCAGAACTCTGTTATTCCCCTGGGTTTTCAACCAAGCTCTCACAGTATTAACTGTTTTAGGCAATTTATGTAATCTCCCTATTGGTTTCTCAGTTTTTAAATTGTTCTCTAGAATCAGCAGAGATATTATACATGTATGTATATACACATTTTAGCAGTAGTCAACTTTTTCAAAATAAAATCTATTGGGGAACCTCAATATATTAAATAGATACCAGTATAAATTTCTATTTTAAATTCAATTTGTATTTTTTTAACTACAAAGCAATCAATGAGAACATTGAAGAGAATCCAAAGTAAACAAAATGTGAAATTAGAACCTATATATGACAACAGGGCTTATAGAAGATTTTGTAGTCAAATATTCTCTGTTTTATTCCCTTTCAAGATATCAACATGATTGGATATTGGAAATTAAGAAGGAGGGAGAGTGAGATGGGGGTGAGGGATAAAAACTTATCTATAGGGTACAACATACACTATTCTGGAGACAGGCACACTAAAAGCCTTGACTTCAGCATTATACAATTCATCTATGTAACAAAAACACTTGTACCCAATCAATTTTTAGAATAAAAAAAAAATAAAAGATATCAACATAATCTTGGTTCATATAGATCTGCAGTCCCCAACCCCTGGGCCAGTCAGT
Organism: Microcebus murinus; assembly: GCF_040939455.1. Classification (NCBI taxonomy): domain Eukaryota; kingdom Metazoa; phylum Chordata; class Mammalia; order Primates; family Cheirogaleidae; genus Microcebus; species Microcebus murinus. The sequence goes on from NC_134104.1 coordinate 47,964,076, forward strand.
GGCCTCTTAGGAACCAGGTTGCACAGCAGGAGGTGAGCAGAGGATGAGCCAGCGAAGCTTCATCTGTATTTGCAGGTGCTCCCCGTCGCTTGCATCACCATCTGAGCTCTGCCTCCTGTCAGATCAATGGCAGCGTTAGATTCTCATAGGAGCATGGATCCTACTGTAAAGTGCACATGCGAGGGACCTAGGTTGTGCCCTCCTTATGAGAATCTAATGCTTGATGATCTGAGGTGGAGCTGAGGTGGTGATGCTAGCGCTGGGGAGCAGTTGCAAATACAGATTATCATTCACAGAGAGGATTGACTGCACAATAAATGCGATGCACTTGAATCTTCCTGAAACCATTCCCACCCCTGGTCCATGGAAAAATTATCTCCCATGAAACAGGTCCGTGGTGCCAAAAAGGCCAGGGACCACTGATATAGATGATTTCTTATAAATTATAGAAAGTTTTTGTTTTTGTCATGTTTTATTTTGCATCTTGTCTCTCAATATGTAAGCTATGTGAGAACAGATACCTTCTCTGTTATGTCAATTATGTATTCTTGGCATTTTGTAATAGTTGCTAGAAATACAAATATATGGTGTATTAACTTGTTAAAGATACTTTGATGTCAAAGCAAAATAATAATAATGATAATAACAATAATCACTACTATTTTTTGAACATTTATTTGCTAGATAGATTTTTATGTGCTTTACAGATATTAACTAATTTAGTACCTATAATAACATAAGATAGGTACTACTAGTAATCAAGATTTTAGATTAATTTCCCAATGTTTCAGAACTATTTTTATGAGAGCTGAAGTTAAAACCCATGCAGCCTGACTCCAGAGTGAATACTCTTAACTATTAGTACTACATTAAGTCTTTCAAAATAAACTAAACTTAAATCATTAAAATTAAATAACATTTTAAGATAAAATTAAAGGAAGAAAATCAGTTTCTCTGTCATGTTAGTTAGATTTCAAGTTCTCAATAGCCACAGGTAGCTAGTGGGAATTGCATTTGACAGTACAGACATGGAACATTTCTATCATCCCTGGAAGCTTTATTCAACAGTGTAGGTCTAGAATCAGGGACTTTTTTCTATGAAAGGAACATATAGTACCTCAATTTTGCAGGCCACACTGGTTTCTTATTTTTTTTTGAAAATTACTAATAAAAAGTTTAATTTCAGAAACTGAGTTCACCATTTATAAATACACTTGCAGCTAGTCAACACTGCCACTGCAACGTGAAAGCAGCCATAGGCAATACATAAAAAAGTAAGCATGGCTGTTCCAATAACATTTTACTTATGGAAAATGAAATTTGAATTTTATATAATTTTTACATCTTATAAAATATTAGTAATATTTTTCTCTAACCATTAAAAATGTTAAAACCATTCTTAATTCCCAGGTCTGATATAATAGGCAGTGGGCTGAAATTGTCTCATCCCTGGTCCAGAAGTTATCGAATGTATTAATTCTAAAATGCTATAATTTTAGTATATCCACAAATTTCAACAAAATTATTATCTATATGATTATGGAGGTTTAATAAGGATTAGCTTTAAAACTCATTTTCCCATACTTTTAATATTCTTTGACTATTTCATTTATGTTTCAGTTACATTAAAGAAAGTGTAGCTGTCTGAATACCAAACTTTCTTACCAGTTAGTGTTCTGTTTGGTTGAAATCCATGTCTAAAGTTTCTTTTAGCATTCTCAGAACAATGTGTTGGCCATTAGTACACATATGGTGCCTGCTTCTTGAATTAGTAAGGGCATAAACTTAAAAATTTGGAAATAGAAACAGTTTGTTGTACAAATAAATGTTTCACATCTCATGACACTTACATAGCAAAGGTTGTAAAATATAAAACATTGTCATAATAAACACTTTTCCAAAATGATATAATAGTGAAATATGAAAAAGAAGAGAGGGTTAAGAAGATCAACTTTGGGGGCATTGTGCCCTTTCTGAAAGTTGACAATATAAGATTTTCCAAATGTTGACATTTCTAAGAATAAATCTAAGAATGGTTCACCATGTTCACACAGAGGTATTTTCAAATCATTTAATTAACAAACCTAGTGAGCATTTCTAGGTGTAGTGCATCCTTATAACTTTTCAACATAGTTACCTCATTGTAGAGAGTAGATGGAAAACCTACTTATTTCTGATTATTTTCTGAAAATTCAGAATGTAGTGAAGACTTTATTAATTATCTAACAGTAACAATGTGATCCATAAATTCAGACCAGTGGTTTTCAATATGATACCCAGGACTTACCCTAGACTGTGAAATGGTGGCAGGGTGAGGTGGTAAGTGGGCATCTGAAATTACTTGAAAGTTACCAGGAGATTCTATTATGTAGCAACAATTGGGAAACAATGATTGACAAAATATCTCATTAAGGGTAATTTCTCCAATTTTTCTATGATATTAAAACTGGAGCCTCGGCTCTCCACACAACTGCCTTAACACCCAATGCACTGCACAGCACAGCACTGGAAAGAAAACAGACGGCCAAAGTGCTCTGCTGGCATGGTAGTCATGAGAGATCCCCATGGATACTGGTCAATCTTATAGTGAAGTGCAGTAGTGACTAATTGGGAGGTGCTGCAACCTGATTGTGGGACTCACAGAAGCATGAACATAGTTACAGCTGAAGTCCAGGAGAGACCTACACAAAGAACCATTACAATACAAATCTAGATTTTAGGTCATGGCACTGAGACTCTTAGGAACTGCTTTAAAATAGTGGCTACTCAATTATTATACAGATTATGGAGCAATTTGTGTAATATCCTAAAATATTTAGGATAGTATCAAACAGCATCAAAATAGTATCAAACTGTTGAACAGTATCAAACAGCAGACACACACACAAAAAAAACCCCAACAACTAAAGAGATAAATAAAAAGAGAGTGTAATGATATAAAAAACATAAAATAAAGTTGGATTAAAGAACTAGAGGATAAAAGATATTCAGGATCCATAAATGGTAAGATATGATGTTTAAATACAGTAATAAAACTAAATGATATATATTATATGATATAAACATTATTATGAATCCTTCTGAAAAGGCATTTTAGATTATTTATAGTTGTATTGGAAAATTCCAGTTAATATTCTCAGGAAAAAAAAAGAAAAATAGCAAAGGACTTATTAGGATAAATTAGTACAAAAGTGATATCAAATCCTTGACAAAGAAATAATTGTTAGTATCAAGATGAAATGATAACCAGGTTTTTATTTTAAAGCATGTGAATATATTTAATTTGTCTATGATTAAGAATGTTTCACAGCTTTTTCTGTTAGAAGACAGATAAAATAATTCTGAATTTTATGTTAGGGTATTTTTTCATAGTCATATAACTAAAATTTTGATTGATGATTTTACCATGATAAATTAAGAACACTTAGTCACAGTGAAAATAGTTATTTGATAACACAAGAATATGGAATAATTTTGCATAATGTGATAGATAATAGCATGTTAAGTTGACTATACTTAATAAATTGATGTGAAATGATTTGTTAGGAGACACAATTTGTACGTATCTTTTTTTCTTTAAACTCATTTTAGTGAGTACATTATATTGGATTCCATATAGGCACTTATTATGACTTTATCTGTAGCAAGATTTTATGGAATTACAGAAAAGTGAGTTATAGAGATGTAATAAGATCTTCGGTAACTGAAGTTTGGGTTTCTTGGTCTGCTGAGTTTTGAATTTGAAAGTTTTGCACGTATGACCTATTTTTATAGACTTGAACCCCTTAACATGTTAAAACACATAAAAATTACATCTATATAAAAATAAAAATGTGACTAAAAGTCATCAAGAAATCAATTTTGATGATGGTTTGAGTTTTTTCTTGACAATGCTTTCTTACCCAAATGTTTGGAAATGTGTCATTCAAGGATCAATTGGTTTTAGACTTCAATATTTCCTACAATGCACAAATGGTCCTGCTATCATGAATTTGATGTATTTAGACAGTCTATTATTTGCTTTTAAATTGTATTATATGTCACTCATTTATCATTGCTATTAGAGGTCAAAGGAAAACTAATATGCCATTGTCAAAAAACCACTAGTGATTGAGAATTTCGGGAACATAATATGATGCTCTGTCAGTATTTTTTTTTGGTAACATAACAGATAATAGCTTAGCTTAATAGATATAAATGAACGTGCATTTCTGTTGCTCAAGAAGTGGCTGTGTATTGATGTTGGTTAGTAATTTATATAAAAATAAACCTGGAAAATGGAACCTAAGGAGGAGAGATACAGAGTAATACTATTTATAAAATGCTTAGCTGGTCATATAATAGACTAGTTTTAAGAGAAAGGAGAATTTACTTTACTTTCATTTAGAACGTCTATAATTTTAAGGTTCCTGAAATTTTGGTCAAGCTCTGGTACACAGAGACTTAGACAAACATACTAATGGTAAATCAAATCTGCTTCTGTAATGACTCTTCCTTGAAGGAAATGACTTCCCAATACTTTAAACATGTTTTTGATTAGGTAAATATGTGTAAGTAATGAATCATGTGAGCTTAATTCACTATAAATTTAACACCTCTTTAATGACACGTATCGAGAGTGTTTGATTTTATTAGAATTTTAAGACTAGATAAAACATTATCTTGATGGATTCCTAAACATTTGGATATACTTCTCATGGTGTTTCCAGTTACTATTTCTCTAGATTTTTTTTTTTAATTGGTTTTTCAGATCTGTGTTTACCTTGCTTCCTTATATTTTAGATTGATGTTTTTAGGCCCAGAGAAATATTCAGTAGGGATGGAAACCTAAGATTTTCACTGCAACTGCACACAAATTTGATGTTACAGTTTTATGTAAAAATTTACTGTAAATTCACTCCAAAATCCTATGATATTGATAGTAACTTAATTGAACTTTGCCTACAACTAGAGGGTTATTTTCATGCCAACTGATCTAGTGCCTCTGTGATTTACTGTTGCTTGAGAAAAATGCTCCCAAAGAGGTTCAGAATTTCTACAGAAGGTGCATTTTAATGCTACTATTTAGTTTTATGACTAAGGTTTAAATTACCACTTGACCCTTACATACATTTCCAACCTGATATAATAATGTACATCACCCTATATCCTTCTTGCCCAACAAACTGTTCTCCTTGCTATTACCTTTCATTCCATGAACCATTATGCCTCTATTCTGGCTCATCATGCTTTTTCTGATTGAAATATCTGTCTGCTGCCTCCTCACTCCTACCTTTCCTTCCTTTCTTCTTAGGCTCTTTTATTTTTTTCCTTTAACCTGAATATTTCCTATACTATTTTTAGAGTCTATTTTTTCTTCCAGATTCCATGAAGCTTTTCCTTATTATGTCACCTCTTTATGATTTTTTTCTTTCTCTGAAATCCTCAAAATTTACTTCTTTACCCTTTGTCTGTAACTTGATCTGTTTTATGATTCATTGCTACATATTTTTTCATATATATGTGTCCTGTTGTTTTCTAATGACACCAGACATCAAAGGAATCCCTGGTTTGGAAGAATCATATTTCAATCTATAAGGAATACTAAGAACAATTGTGTGCAGTCTCTTAGTGTCAATAGAGTGTCCTTAACACTAATATTGTTGGCTGGAAAGGGTTGGGGTGACAGAATTTTATTGTGGTCAGTTTCTTCTACCTATACTCAATTCACTATTCCTGAATTTTCTTTAAACAACTATTTACTCAATAAATATTTATTGCATAGTCAATGCTTGTAGAGCACAGTTCTAAACTCTGGAAAGAAAGTAATAAATAAAAAAGACTGAGGTATTTGTACTCACAGAATTTGCATCCTAAGTTCAGAAAATTGACTTAATGTTGCATTAGTACTTACAGCTTATTACTCATACTCTTCATATTTATGATATGAATTAAGAATTTCCTTATTCACAAACTGAATCAAATAGTCATCACCACATAAATTCTTAAAAGCAAAAACTTCATTTGGAAAGTATAGTGGATCAAAATATTTAGGCACAGGATAGAGAAGTAGTTAGGAATACAAGGCCTAGTTTAGCAACTCCTGGATCCAAAGAGTGGCTTTGTGGATTTCCAGTTTCATCTTTGAAATCATCACTCCTATCCCCATAATAAAAACAAAGCTGGTTAGAATGAAAATCAATATTAAGGAAGACCACTATCCTGAAACCTGAAGAGACAGACCAGACAGGAGGGTCACCATAAGATTGGTTTATCTGTAGCAGAACCCACTAAAACTCTTAGTGGTAATTTTCACAAATAACTGTAGGTTGAATATGAAATGTGTGAAAGTAAAAAACCAACCAACCAAACAAAAAAACTCTTGGGGGCCACAGTATTAAGGAAGACCCTGCACTTTGGGTTTTACTTCTAATAATCTCACCAGGTTTATACCAGGAAAGAACTCTTTGTACCTCTGGTAGGGGAAAGAGAAAATTAATCATCATGAAATATGATGAGAACATTGTTTCTAAAAAAAAAAAAAAATCCTGCTCTTCAGGGTAAAAGACTTTGCCAGGGCTTTATCTCATTTGAGGAAAGGCATTTGACTCACTCTATTCTTATTTAGCCTCCATTTCTACTTAGATCGTGGGTAAAAAAAAAAAAAAGGCAAGAAACATTTGTGAAGGTCACGGCCCACAGACACAGACCCACTAAAAGATTGGAATTTAATTCTAAGTTGTTCAATTGCTCCCCCTCGGCCACTCCCACTGTGTTAGTTTGCCCGAGCTGCCATAACAAATACCACAGATTGACTTAAACAACAGAAATATGTTTTCTCACAGTTCTAGAGGCTAAAAGTCCAAGACAACATTTTTGGCAGGTTTTTCTTCTCTGGAGGCCTCTCTCCTTGGCTTATAGATGGCCACCTTCTCATTGCGTCCTCACCTGTGGTCTTTTCTCTCTGTGTGGGCATCCTTGGTGTCTCTTCCTCTTCTTACAAGGATAGCAGTCATATTGGATTAGGACCTGCTCATCTTGTTTTACCATATTTACCTTTTGAAAGGTCCTATTTCTAAATATGGTCCCATTCTGAGGTGCACAGGGGTTGGGAATTCAACATAATTTGGGGGTGGGCATTTTGATTTTTAATTGATGTTAAAGATATATAGGAACATAGGATATTTATATGATGATCTTGTATACTGTGACAATATTAAATATATAACTAATTATAATCATCTTTTTTGTAAAATATTTCCAATTTTCTATTGAGTATCATAATTTCTGTTAATATCAAAGTTTTTGTCTACTTTCTAATTCTTCCAATTCATATAATTTATAATTAATTTCAAATGCATGCCAAATTTGATCTGGGTTTCTTTTCTCTCTCTTTACTTCAAAGGAAAAAATGTTCCTAATATTTTATTATGATAGACTGTTTTCTTGTAAATAGGTAGTTATCTTTTATCAGGCTGAAGAAGTTTCGTTTAGTCTTGCCTTGCTAGATTTTTTTCATGGATTTCTTTTAAACCTTGAAAAAATATATTTCAGCATCTAATAACTTAGGTATATGACTTTTTCCTTTAATATAATAATGTATTTACTTACACTGATATACTTTGTGAGGCTTTTTATGTTTGGAATGAACTTACCTCAGCTAATGATATTTTTGTTACTGTTATTGTTTAACTCATAATAAGTTTGAGATACTCCATCTATCCTTATATGTTGCAATGGTTTATGTATTTTTTCCTCACCAATACTGTCCTTGCCAACATTGGTTAATTTTATTATATCAGCCTTATAAAACGAGTTGTATGATTTTTCCTCTTTTAGTCTATTCTTTAAAATATTTAGTACAAGATAGAAATGATCTGGTTTTTACAATAAAAAAACTTGCCTACAAATCATATTGAGCATGGCCACTTTTTGCTTGAAAGTTTTTACTAGCTATTCAGTACATTTAGTGATTGTACAACAATGGATCTTAATTTTCTCTTGGGTCTGTTCTGCAGATTTTGGTTAAAAAAATGTAAAGCCTTTTTTTCTGGAGCCAACTATAAAGTGACATGATGTAAACTATAAAGAGAAACTTAGGGAAATCTATGCTCAAAAATATTTAATGTTCAGGTATTATAAACAGAACAGAAATAAAATGATCAAGTTCTACTCTAGATACAATTGAATTGGACCCAGGTACCTATCTGTTCAGTTTTGTATATTTAATTTAGTAATGAAGGTATTAATTCAATGTTATTGACTTATATCTGAGCCTTCATCCAACCATGGCAGATTGGGCTTTAATTGTGGTTTAATTTCATATTAAATTTTATGGTAGGTGCAGACATTTTATATGCTTTTAGTGAGCAAAGCCGAGGATGAAATTTCTAAGGTGAATTAATTTAGTGACCACAGAGATAACATAAACTGCTGGGGGTTTTTGTTTGTCTTTTAGACAACATATCTAAATAATGGTATTGACAAAGTATTTTTGATAGTCCTGCTTGGAAATCAGATTTTCACATGCCATTTGAGATTGGGATACCATACATGCATGATAATGCAAGGGAACTCTGATCACGGTTTGGGAAGAATCTACCCCTGCTAGTGCTTGATTAAAGATATGGTTCAATGTCCAAGTGTCACTCCATCATATTCTCAGTGCTTCTTCCTGATGAAAGTTGTTCTTGGTGGAGAAATTGTTAGTCTTATGTGAGAATAGTTGCAGCTGTTGTGCATATTTAAATATTGCCAAGGGATGAGATTATCAAATTGTACAGAAAACTGGTTTTTGTACCTCTTTGTGTGGAGAAAATGTACAGTTTTCCAAGTTATTCTGCTTTGCAAATTGTCCAATCAACATCTGTGAAAAATATTAAGAGAATGAATGGAAGATACTGGTATGTTTACTCTAATAGTAGTAGCCACAATTTTGTGATCCAAACACACTTTGGATAGCCTATTTAGACTCTGGAAAATATATATTGTTTCTACTATTAAACATGAAGAGCATATTTAATAAAGTCATTTTGTAGAAAACACAAGAGGTTAAGCTTTTAAATTTTCTTCTCTTCTTCTTGTTATTATCATTATTTTATAATTTCTTTTCTAAAGGATTATTTTTCTATTTAAGTGGTGGTCATTTCTTGTATTTGAATTATTTAGTTTTAGCATTTTAACAGATTTTGTAACTCTAACTTCTATTGAAAGAAAATCAATGTTTTCGGCATTGTTCAGAATAACATTATTCCTGAAAGGCATGTGCCTTTAGTCTAGTTTAGTCTAAGTTCACTCTTAGACTGATTCTTAGAAAACTCATTTCCAAAACCCATCAGCAAAAGTGGTAAAATAAATAATTACCTAAGACTAAAATTACTTTGAAAATCTATAATCCTAAAAATATTACTTTATGTCTTAGTCATTATGATTCAATGACCCTTTGAGGAATCACATTTTACTGTTAGAACAAACCCAAGAATCCTTAATAACTCTTAAGATTTCTTATTCTTAATACCAATTATGGAAGAGATAATTTCAAAGAAGAATATAGATGAAAGAAAGAAGAAGATTACAATGGAAAAGAAATATTTTTTTCTATTTCCAAAATGGATTAATAATGACATTAAATAAGACTGTCCAACTCAAATACTTTTAAAGACTTATGACACAGAATGGATGAATTCTTGGAAATTTTGATTTGTCCTGTAATTTTATTGCCCACCTACACAGAAAACTTAGGCTTTTAGCATATCCTGTGGAGTGAACTAACTCAGGATGACAGAACTTTGTATTTTATAGGGTCGAAAATAAGTGAGTGTAGTTTAAAAAGAGCAGAAAAGTAGATTTAAGGTCCATGTCTTAGTCATTGCCTTGTGGCTCTTTCTGTAGCTACACCTCCTGTAATAAAATATATAACATATACTGGGCGTTTACTAGGTGACAAATACTGTGTGAAACCATTACAAGCATTGTCTTAGAACAAATTTTGCTTTGTGGATGAGGGGAAAAAAAAAGGTTCAGAGAGTGACTTGCTCAAATTCATGGACTTGTCAGTAACTGGAAGAGCTGGAATTTGAACTCAAGCATTCTGATTCAAGAGTTCTCATTCTGCATTTGCAGGCAGATAGACAGGCTCAGAGCTATCAATATATATCAGCTTTATTAGTCATCTTCTCTTCTACTGTACTTACAAAGAGCACCACCAGTCTCTCACAAAGGATATTATTCAGGATATTAAGCCAATAATGTAAGTTTTTTGCTATGCACATATCTGAGTAAAAGGGGACAGACACATGTTTTCTGTTTTAGGCTAATGTTAAAAGCAATAAAGAGTCAATCATATCTAGATAGATTCTTTGAGAAAAGTAGTCTAACTAATAATGCCATATATCCATTTCCTCTTTAAATTTAAACTTAGGCCAGGTATAGTGGCTCGTGCTTGTAATCCCAGCACCTTGGGAAGCTGAGGAGGGAGGATCGCTTGAGCCCAGCCTGAGTGAAAAAGTGAGTTCTTGTCTCTACAAAAAATAGAATTAGCCAGTCATGGTGGTGTGCACCTGTAGTACAAGTTACTGGGGAGTCTGAGGCAAGAGGATCATTTGTACCCAGGAGTTTGAAGTTGCAGTGAGCTATGATGATATCACTGTACTCCATCCTGGGCAACAGAGTGACAGCCTATCTAAAAAAATAAATAAATTTCTCCCAACTGAAGCCCCCAAATACAATGATCATTATTTCCCTTATATCTCACATTAAACATACACATACACTTTTATTATTTTCAATTGACTAAAATTTTTAAACTGAAAATAACTACATGAAATTTTGTCAGTATAATAAAAAAGAAATATAACTTTTTTCTTGAGAATACCAAAAAAAGAAGGGTAGATTTCAGTTGGATAGGTTTTTATTTTAAAATGGGAACTTTTTTGGACTATATTATGCACTTTTTAAAGACTCATATACAGATGAAACTCCCTATTACAGATGCACCAAGCTCTACCACCATTTATTATTTATTTGCCATATATGTTACTTTACATTTATTCCCAATAAGGTGATTAACAACTATTTCTTCTAACACACTAAAATAAAATCTCTATATGGAAAAGGCTGGGCATCTCTGGCACCTTGCACAGCTTCTGGTATGGCCTCAACTCTCAATTAATTTATGGAAAATGAATTAATAAAATATGCCACATGAAATAATTATATATTCCTTCTAGTTTGGAAATCATGTCTTATGTAAAAAAATTTGGTAAACTAGAAAGAATTATATAGTAAATATTATGATCATTTTATTGATTATTTTGGACTTTTATTATAACTAATTGAAACAAATATTTATTTAGTATATATGATTTTTAGATCTTTTTATTTTCTTTTAAAATAGATTTATTTTAAAAGCAACCTACCGATTCAATGCAATCCCTATCAAAATACCAGTGACATTCTTCACAGGAATAGAAAAAAAATCCTAAAATTCATCTGAAACCACAAAAGGCATTGAATTGCCAAAACAATTCTTGAGCTAAAAGAACAAAGCTGGAAGTGTCACACTATTTTACTTCAAAATGTACTATAAAGCTGTAGCAACCAAACAGCATGGTGCTGACATAAAAACAGATACATATATCAGTAGAACAGACTAGAGAACCTAGAAATAAATCTACACATTTACAGACAACTGATTTTTGATAAAGGTGCCAAGAACACATAATGGGTAAAGCATAATTTGTGCAATAAATAGTGTTGAAAAAATGGATATCCAAATGGAAGAGAATGAAATTAGACCCTTATCTCTCAACATGCACAAGAATCAATTCAAAATGGATTGAAGACTTAAATGTAAGACCTACAATTATGAAACTACTAGAAGAAAACAGGGAAAAAGCTCCATGACATTAGTTTGACTAATGATTTTTTTTTTTTTTTGGATATGACTCTAAAGATATAGGCAAGAAAAGCAAAAACTACAAAGGATTACATCAAACAAAGCTTCTACACAGCAAAGATAATAAGCAACAGAGTGAAGAGGTAACCTACAGAATGTGAGAAAAACATTAATATTTATGAACTATACATTTGATAATGGCTTAATATCCAAAACATGTACGAAACTCAAACAACTCACTTGCAAGAAAACATATAAGCTGATTAAAATGGGAAAAAAACTGAATTGACATTTCTCAAATTAGTGGCCAGCAGGTATATTAAAAAATGCTCAACATCACCAATTATCAGGGAAATGCAAGTCAAAACCACAATGAGATATCACCTGACTCTTGTTAAAATGGCTGTTTTCAAAAATACAAAACAAAATAAGTTTTGGTGAGGCTATGGAGAAAAAGGAACAAACACTGTCAGTGGGGATGTAGATTAGTACAGCCATTATGGAAAACAGTATGGAGGCTCCTGAAAATATTGAAAATAGAACTATCATATGATTCAGCAAGCTTACTACTGGATTTATAAACAAAGGAAATGAAATTAGCATGTCAAAGATATATCTGTACTGCCATGTTTATTGCAGCATTATTTACAATAGCCAAGATATGGAATCAACCTAACTGTCCATCAGTGGATGAATGGATAAGGAAATTTGGTATGTATATGCAGTGGAATACTATTGGGTTGTAAAAAAGAACTAAATCCTATCATTTGTGACAGCATGGATGAACCTGGAGGGCATTATCTTAAGTGAAATAAGCCAGGCACAGAAAGACAAATACTGCATGATCTGACTCCTATGTGGAATCTAAAAAGTTGATCTCATAGAAGTAGAAGGTTGAATGGTGGTTACCAGAGTCTGGAGTGGTTGGGTGGAAGGTGCGGATGAGGCAATGTTGGCCAAAAGTTATATAGTTATACTCAGATAGGAGGAATATATTCTAGAGAGCTATTATGCAGCATGATGATTACAGTGAATCATGCTATATTGTATTCTTGAAAATGCAAGGATAGTGAATATTAAATGTTCTCACCACAAAAATGATAATTAAGGCCGGGCGCTGTGGCTCACGCCTGTAATCCTAGCTCTTGGGAGGCCGAGGCGGGCGGATTGCTCAAGGTCAGGAGTTCAAAACCAGCCTGAGCAAGAGCGAGACCCCGTCTCTACTATAAATAGAAAGAAATTAATTGGCCAACTGATATATATATAAAAAATTAGCCGGGCATGGTGGCGCATGCCTGTAGTCCCAGCTACTCGGGAGGCTGAGGCAGAAGGATCACTCAAGCCCAGGAGTTTGAGGTTGCTGTGAGCTAGGCTGACGCCACAGCACTCACTCTAGCCTGGACAACAAAGCGAAACCCTGTCTCAAAAAAAAAAAAAATGATAATTATGTGAGGTAATATATTTGTATATTTGCTAGAATTAACTATTTCACAATGTATATATACTTAAAAATATCATGCTATACATGATAAGTACATACCTTAAAAATTATTTAGAACAGATTTTACTAAAGGATCTATATCTAAATGGAAGAAGGAAAACAACTTTTTTTACATCTTAGACAGCAAAGGCAAAATTAATGATACTACTCAGCTTCCTTAACTAAGGTAACATACTCAAATCATGGTTTTAAAAATAGGTCTGTTAAAATATTCAGGCAATTTATTGATTCCCCATGTAAAAAATAAATATATCTTAATGGGCAGATAATTGCACTCTCATCTCAATTCCCATGGTCTGTTTCACTGATTTCATTCTAAACTACACTACCTATTACAACATCCTTTGTGAGCGATAGGGAAAAAAATATACCTAAGTGCTTAAATTCTGAATTAAGCCCCCCACTCCATTTTGATCTTGGAAATTCCACAACATGAACGTTGTTACTATGAGATAAGTATCTTTAAATTATGGTACAATGGCTGCTTTGGATATATTCATGATGTTTACAAGTGGAAGTTTGTTTTGTATTCACAACTGATGCTATCTACTATGTGACTACAAGATGAGTCATTGTCTTAATACTCCTACAAAGACAAGAATGCATTCAGGCATGTTCAATTGATTAGAAATAAGTCTCCCTTAGGATACCACAGAGAATTTCTTTCTTCATTTCTAATTTTCAGAACAACTTGTTTTTGGTGAAATGTTCCAGATCAACCTTAAAGACTGATGGCCTATCAAATCCTCAAACATGGCCAGTGAATGTGATCACTGCATGAAATTCCAACTCTGTTTCAGAGAATGATTTCTCTAGAAGCCATGAAAAGAAACATTACATTTTTAAAAATACTTAGCACCCTTTGAGATTATGGGATTTCTGGAGGATACACTCTTTACTCCTCTCTCCTTCCCCTATGTTCCCTTTCTAAATCAATCAGAGGGGAGCGGGGAGAAGGGGCTGGGTGAAAAACTACCTACCAGGTACAATGAACACTATCTGGGTGATGAGGACATTTACAACCTTGACTCAAGCATTACAAAAGTGATGCTTGTAATAAAAAACATTTGTAGCCCTGTAATACTTTGAAATTTTAAAAAAATGGAAAAATAAAAAATAATAACTTTTGAGATTATAGGATTTCTGGAGAATATACTCTTTTCTCCTCCCTCCTTCCTATCTTCTTCTTTTTTTTTTTTTTTAGCAAACATATAAACATATTGGGCACTTATATTGGACATATATTCCAGGCACCATACTATATTCTGGGAATACAAGCCTAGAAAAAGTAGAGCTTCAATCCTCCAGGGTCTTATAATCTATTTAGTGAAATGAACTAAGAAGAAAATCCCAGAGAGTATCACATGCTCTATGATAGATCTTTACTTGTAATTAAAAAATAATAACAAAAATGTTACTTAAAAGTCTCTACCAAAGATGTATTATATATTCAGTTTTTAAAGGTTTTGTCAGATTCATGTACTGGAAAGAAAGTGGCCACTTTTACCATTTAGTACAGTAAAAGGCAAACTTCTAACTAATAATTGAAAACTATATATTTTAATAACATAATTAATAAAATGTTCGGTGAGGAGATCTATAAGTTTTTAAAAATCATTGAACCTGAAAATATGTCTTCTCTGAATTAAGAGCTATAGAAATGAGACCGTGTGGCAAAATATGAAAATGATTGAAATACAGCTGCAGAATGTTGAATCTCAAGCAAATCAAGTTTCCTTCTCAGCTTCTCCTCTATCATTTCCCTTGTGAAGATTAAAGTGCTTCTTTTACATATATTTATGTCTATACCATCTTCTTCTGGTCCTTTTCTGCATACTACCAATTCTTATACTTCCTCTTCTTATGATTAAAAAAATATATCAAGACTAATGTCTCATTCTAAAATTCCAGATGCAGGTTGTTTTTCTTCTATGGAGTTTTTCTTTAGGAGTTTCTGAAATAGAAGTAGTCCTTAATGTGCACCATTCATTTAATGCTTGGCCTTCCATCTGAAATCTCTAAAAAGAGTACTTATATATGTTAAAATTAGACTGCTCTTATGCAGGAATTTGTGAAGTGAGATAGAGAATCCATCTTAATATTTTATATACATAATGTATATATACACAGAGAGAGAGAGAGAGAGAGAGAGAGAGAGAGAGAGTCTCGCTCTGTTGCCCAGGCTAGAGTGCCATGGTGTCAGCCTAGCTCACAGTAATCTCAAACTCTTGAGCTCAAGTGATCTTCCTGCCTCAGCCTCCTGAGTAGCTGGGACTACAGGCATGTGCCACCATGCCCAGCTAATATTTTCTATTTTTAGTAGAGACAGGGTCTTGCTCTTGCTCAGGCTGGTCATCTTAATATTATATTAATCAGTTATTAATCAGTGAAATATCTTTAAAACTATTTCCCTGATTATAGAAAAATATAAAGTATGAAATAACCCTACTTATAACAAAAGTCATATTTAACCACTGTTAGTATTTTGGAATACATATTTCTAGTCTTATACATTTCTTACATACTTAACATCATATTATATATACACAGTTTTCATTTTACTTAAATTGACTTTTTGATATTTTTTTGCTATTTCATTAGAAGATTCACATTTAATGGCTGCATTATAGTACATAATATGAGTTCACATCTGAGTTCTTGGATTTTGAAGTTGAATCCATGTTTCAAAGTATTAAGCACTACCTTTTGTGATTTCAAACTTTCTGTCTACTCCCTTCCACCCTTGCTATTATCAGATCATTGATAAATTAGGGGAACACCTATCTACTGTTATCAAATAAAGGTCAGTCGTCTACTTGTGCTCCAGATCCCCTTTAGCCCTGTCTCATCTTTCAAGGTCATTGTTTCTGAAATTTCTCTCTCTTCTATGCCAACAGTCTTTCCCTTTCTATTTTATTATATTCATCAGCATAAAACACTCTTTAGGTTCTTCCATTTATTAAAAAATCCTGCTTATTATAAAATATAACCACATTTCTTTCCTCTCTTTTACGGCATAGCTTCTTATAAGGGTTGTCAGTAGCTTCACATGCACTTCCTTACCTTTGTTTCTCATCAATTCCAGCCAGACTTCTGCTCCTGAATCTACTCTTAGCCAGTCTCCAATGACCATCATGTTACCCTATGCAGTGATTCTTTCTCAGCTTTCAGATGACCTCATCTCTAGGCTTATTTTGTCAGGTTGAAAATCCCATTTTTGGTTGACAAATATTATTCTATACTCTTGTATATTGTATAGTTTTGGATTTTCTCCTGACTCATTGACTGCTCCCCCTCAGTCTCTTTCCTGGTTATTACTCTAGATCTCTGCTTGTTCAGGACTCAGAGATGTTACCATTGTTTTCTCTATTTATTGACTTTTCTAGAAAATCTCATCCATTGTCATGGCTTTAAATACCTAAATGCTAATTATACCTCCAGTCCTGGTCTCTCCTTTGAACTCCAAATTCATAGCCAGCTGCTACTTTATCTCTCATTTTGAATTTCTAATAAATATCTCAAGGTTAACTTGCCCCATTTAAATTCTCAGTCCACAAACTGCTTTGCTTATGCACATCTCAGTAATGCTACCCTCAGCTACCAGTTGATTAAACTAAAAATTTATCAGGTATGGTTGATTCCTTTATCTTAATCCAGCCAGACAATATTGCACAAAATCCCATTAGCAGAACTCATCCTGTTCCTAATCCATGTAATCCTCTTCATCTCTCCTACCACTCTAAATGCTCACCTAGTTGATGCTTACAAACAACTTACTAGAATTATTTTTATAAAACACTATTTTCTTCATTTATCTGTATAACCCATTCTATTTGTGTAGTGTTGTTTTTGCTACAAAATCTAAATTCATTACCTTGGCCTTTTGTTTGTTTGTTTTTTCTTCCTTCAGACATTATTTTATTGAAAAATATATCTTTATGATATGAAGAATACAAATAGATATCTAATAAGTGTTTATTTATTTTTATTTATTTTTTTATTTTAGCGTATTATGGGGGTACAAGTGTTAAGATTACTTATATTGCCCATTCCCCCTTCCCCCGTCGAGTAAGAGCTTCAAGCTTGGCCTTTTGGATGCTGAATTAGGCTGTGTATATCTCCGTGGCATCGTCTTATACAACTCTCCTTGCATTTATTGAATACAGTCTCACTGCCATTTTTCCTTTTCTTGCTATTGCTGTAATATGCCAAATTGTATGACCTTTATGTCTGCTTCCTATGTTTGGTACACATCTCCCTTTTCCATTTCTGGCTTCTACTTTTTATGCATTTCTTAGACTGTATATTACTTCTCTACTTAGGCTTTCCCTTAGCCCCCAATAAAAAGTATCTCCTGAGTCTCTCCATTGCATTATCTGGTTTTCTTTTTATCATGGAACAGATACTTTCATATTTATTCATTTATTTATGATGTATTAAAACTTTTTTATCCTCTATGAGAATGTCAGTTCCATGAAGTAAGAATCTTACTGTATTCTTTCCTGCCCTAAAATATGTATGAAATAAATATTCAGTACACAAGTTGGAAATTTCTGTATAAACGCAATCTTTGTATGCATTTTTTATATTATTTCCTTAGAAATAGTTCACTATAAAGGAAATAATTACGCCATAGTCAACTGTTTTCTAGAAATTGTACCTATATTAGGGTTGCAAATTCAACAAATAAAAAATAAGATATATTTTATTTATCTATTAATGTATCTATGGACACTTAAGTTGATTCCATATCTTGGTGATTATGATAATGCTGCAATGAAGATGGGAGTGCAGGTATTTATTGGAGATATTCATTTCAGTTTCTTTGGGTACATAAGCCAAAATTGAATTACTGTATCATATGGTAATTCTATTTTTAATTTTTGAGGAGCTTCTATATAGTTTTCCTTAATGACTGCATCAAATAATATTCCTACCAAGAGTGTACAAGAATTAAAACTCACTGGAAATCAAGTAAGGGGGAGGGGGAAGGAGGGGATGGACAAAAACCTACCTAACAGGTGCAATGAACAATATCTCGGTGATGGACATGCTTATAACTCCAACTCAAGCACAACAGAAGCGATCCATGTAAACAAAAATGTCTGTGCCCCTGTAATATTTTGAAATAATTTAAAAAAAGAATTCTCTTTTCTCTGTATCCTTGCCAATGATTATTAAATCCTGACCTTTTGATAATAGTAATACTAAAAAATGTGAGATGATATCTCATTGTAGTTTTGATTTGCATTTCTCTGATGTTTGGTGACATTTAGCATTTTTCAAATACTTCTTGGCCATTTGTATGTCTTCTTTTGGAGAAGTGGATTATTCGACTTTTGGGGTATTTTTAGATTTTTATTGTAATCATTTTTATTTTAAAAATTTTAATTTGTTTTAAATTTCAGAATATTATGGGGATATAAATGTTTTGGTTGCATGATTTGCTTTTGTGCAGTTTGAGCCAAAGATATATGTGTACCCATCATCAAGTTAACATGCATGATACCCATTAAGTATAAATTTACCTTTCCCATTCTCCCACCTCCCACCTGCTTGGTTTCCATTGAGATTTACTACTATATGTGCACCTGGGTGTTAATCAATTAGTTACAGTTTAATAGTGAATACAAATCGTATTTGTTTTTCCATTATTGCAATGTTTCACTTGGAAGAATGGTCTCTTGTTACATCCCGGTTGTTACAAAAAGTATTAGTTCACCATTTTTTATGGCTGAGTAGTACTCCATGGTATAGATATACCACATTTTATTAATCCAATCATGTATTGATAAGCACTTAGGTTAATTCCACATGTTTGCAATTGTGAATTGCACTGTTAAACATTCAAGTGCAAGTGTCTTTTTGATAAAATGATTTTTTTCCTTTCGGTAAATATCAAGTGGTGGGATTGCTGGACCAAGTGGTAGGTCTTTGAGATATCTCCATAGTATTTTCCATAGAGTTTGTACTAGTTTTCAATCTGAAAAAGAGTGTATAAGTGTACCCTTCTCTCCACATCCATCCCAGCATCTGTTGCTTTGAGACTTTTATGATAAAAGCCACACTCACTGGAGTTAGGTAATGTATCATTGTGTTTTTGATTTGCATTTCCCTAATGATTAGAGACTTTGAGCATTTCTTCATATGTTTATCAGCCATTCATCTATTTTCTTTTGAAAAGCTTTTCTGTTCATGTTTTTTGCCCACATTTTTTATGGGGTTGTTTGATTTTTTCTTGCTGATTTTTTTTTAGTTCTTTTTAGATTATGGTTATTCACCCTTTCTCAGATTTATACCATGGAAATACTTTCTCCTATTCCATAGGTTGTCTATTCACTCTATTGATTATTTCCTTGGCAGTATAGAAGACTTTTAATTTAATCAAGTACCATTTGTTAATTTTTGTTGTTGCTATGATTACTTTTCAGGTCTTCTTCATGAATTCATTGCCTACGCCAATATCTAGAAGAATTTTTTCAAGATTTTCTTCTAGAATTCTTAGAGTTTCATATCTTAAGTTTAAGTTTGTTATCGATTATGAATTGATTTTTGTGAGTGGTGAGAGGTGTGGGTCCTGTTGCAGACTTCTACATGTGGCCATCCAATTTTCCAAGCACAAATTTTTGAATAGGGATACTTTTCCCAAGTGTATGTTTTTGTCTGCTTTGTCAAAGATCACCTGGCAACATAAGGCTGGCTTTATATGTGGGTTCTCTGTTCTGATTCATAGGTCTATGTCTCTCTTTTTGTGGCATGCTGTTTTGGTTACTATAACCTTATAGTGTAGCTTGAAATCTGGTAAAGTGATGCCTCCTGATTTTTTCTTGTTGCTTAAGGTTGCTTTGGCTATTCAGAGTCTTTTCTGGTTCCATACAAAGCGAAGAACTATTTTTCCTAGTTCTGCAATAAATGATGTTGGTATTTCAATGGGAATTGCATTGAATCTGTAGATCACTTTGGGTAATAGAGACATTTTAACAATGTTGATTCTGTTGATCCATGAGTTATGATATGTTTTTCCATCAGATTCTGTCCTCTGCAGTTTCCTTCCTCGGTGTTTCATAGTTCTTCCTGTAGAGGTCTTACACTTTCTCAATTAAATATATTGCCCAGTATTTTATTTTCGTTGTTGCTATTTTGAAAGGTATTGAATGTTTGATTTGGTTCTCTGCTTGACTGTTGTTGGCATATATGAATGCTACCGATTTGTGTACACTGAATTTGTAACCTGAGACTTTCCTGAATTTGTATATCAATTCAGGTGTCTCTTGGCAGAATCTTTGGGATTTTCTAGATATAATATCATATTATTAATAAAGAATAATAGTTTTACTCTTCTTTCCACATTTAGATACCGTTGATTTCCTTCTCTTGTCTGATTGCTCTGGCTAAGACTTTCAGCAGTATGTTGAATAAAAATGATGATAGTGGGCAACCTTGGTTGGTTCCAGTTCTAAGTCCAAATGCTTTCAATTTTTCCCCATTTAATATAATGTTGTGTGTGGGTTTCTCATAAATGGCTTGTATCATTTTTAATTAAGTCCAATCTATGCCTATTTTGTTAAGCATTCTTAGTATAAAAGGTGATGAATTTTGTCAAATGCTTTCTCTATATCTCTTGAGAGGATCATATGGTCTTTGTTTTTGCTTCTATTTATGTGGTGAATTATATTTACAGATTTGCATATGTTGAACTATCCTTGCATCTTTGGTGTGAAGAAGCCCACTTGGTCATGGAGAATTTTTTTTTTTTTGATGTATAGCTGAATTCAGTTTGTTAGGATTTTATTAAGAATTTTTGCATGTATATTTATAAGGTATATTGGTCTGTAATTTTCTTTTTTTGTTGTGCTGTTTCTAGCTTACGTGTCAAGGTGATGTTGGTTTTGTAAAATGAGTTGGGGAGGATTCTCCTTCCTTCTCAATGTTATGGAATAATTTCTGCAGTTAGGTACAATTTCTTCTTTGAAAATCTGGTAAAACTCAGGTGTGAAACCATAAGGACTGGGCGTTTTTGTGATGGAAGAGTTGTTATTGCTATTTCAATTTCAATACTAGATATTAGCCTGTTAAGAATTCTATTTTTTCCTGATTGAGCCTACAGAAGCTGTGTGCTTCCAAGAATTTGTCCATTGCTTCCACATTTTCAAGTTCATGTGCTTAGAGGTTTTCATAGTATTTCATGATAATGTTTTGTATTTCCATGGTATCAGTTGTAATGTCTCCTTTTTCAGTTCTTATTGAGATTATTAGAGTCCTTTCTTTTCTGGTTAATCTAGCTAGAGCCCTGTCAATTTTGTTTATCTTTTCAAAGAACCAATTTTTCTCATTAATCTCTGTATAATTCTGTTTTTATCAATTTCATTTAGTTTTTCTGTGATCTATTCTTCTGCTGGGTTTCAGATTGGTTTGTTCTTCCTTTTCCATTTCTTTGAGATGATTCATTAAATTGTTAATTTGTGATCTTTCTGTCTTTTGGATAATGGTATTTAAAGCTATGAGTTTTCTTCTCAGGACTGCATGAGTTATATCCTACAGATTTTGATAATTTGTGTCCTCATTGTCATTTAGTACAAAAAATGATTCAAATCCCATCTTAATTTCCTCTTTGACCTCCAGCTATTATTCAGCAATAAGTTGTTTAGTTTCCATGAGTTTGTGTGTAGATGAGTGTTTCTTTTGGAATTGAGTTTTAATTTTATTCTACTGTGGTCTGAAAAGATACATGGTATAATATCTATATATTTTTTTAATTTGTGAGAAATGTTTTGAGGCCTAGGATGTGATCAATTTTAGAGAATGTTCCATGAGCTGATGAGAAGAATGTATATTCAGTGGTTTTTAGATAGAATGTTCAATAACTGTCTGTTAGGCCAATTTTTTCTGGAAATTCATTTAATTCCATTTATTCTTTGTTTATTTTCTGTTTGGAGCATCTGTACCATTCTGTCAGTAGGGTGCTGAAGCCCCTGTCTATTATGGTATGCTCTTTTTTCATTTTGTTTAGATCAATTAGGATTTGCTTTTCTATCTGTGTTCCTGTGTTAGGTGCATAAATATTTAGGATTGTTAAGTCTTCTTGTTGAATAATTCCTTTAACCATTATGTAGTGACTGTCTTTGTCTTTACTTTTGCTGAAGTCCATGTTATCTGATATGAGAACTGCTATGCCAGCTTTCTTTTGGTTTCCATTTGCATGGAATATTGTTTTCTATCCTTTCACTTTGAATCTGAACAAGTCCTTGTGGATGAGATGTCTTTCTTAGAGACAGAAGATACTTGGTTTTTATTTATTTATTTATTTTATTTATTCAGCCAGCCTATGTCTCTTGAGTGGGGAGGTTAAGCCATTTACAGTTATTGAAATAATTGCCACATAGGGTAGATTTCTGTTCTTCCTGTTGAGTGGAACTTTATTGTTCTGTTTTACCTCTTGAGCCATTGTGTTATCTGGACTCTGTCCTTTATATTTTGGGTGATTTTACACTGGTGGATGTCTATTGTGTTTATCTGTGTAATGCAGTTCTCAGTACTTCTTGCAGGGCAGATCTAATCTTGATAAATTCCCTCAGTGGTTGCTTGTCTGAGAAAGTTTTTATCCCCCCCCTCATATAAGAAACTTAGTTTTGTAGGGTACAAAATTCTAGGCTGGCCATTATACTCTTTGAGAAGATTGAGAATGGGGCCCCAATCCTTTCAGGCTTGAAAGATATCAGTTGAGAAGTCTGCAGTTAGTCTGATAGGTTTTTCTTTGTAAGTTACCTGATTTTTTTTCACCATACTGCTTGTAGGAGTGCCTTTTTCATGTTTACTTTGGCAAGTCTAATGATTATGTATTGTGGTGATTGACTATTTGCAATGATTCTCCCAGGAGTCCTTTGAGCTTCTTGTATCTGGATATCTAGATTCCTAGCAATGCCAGGGAAATTTTCCTTGATTATTTTTTAAATAGATTTTCCAACCCTTGTATATTTTCCTCTTTGCCCTCAGGGATACCTAATATTCTTATGCTTGGCCTCTTTACATAATCCCACATTTCTTGTAGGCTTTGTTTATTCCTCATATTTCTCTGTTCTTTTTTTTAACTGACTTGTTTGGCTCAAAGTGTTATCTTCAAGCTCCGAGATTCTTTCTTCTGCCTGATCAAGCCTATTCATAAGGCTTTATACTGTGTTTTATAAATCTTTGCATGAATTCTTCATTCTAAAAGTTTTGTTTGGTTTTTCTTTAATAATTCAATTTCTTTATAGAACTTATTATTCATTTACTTACTGCATTGTTCTTGTGACTTCTTTGTATTAGGTTTCTATTTTCTATTGTATTTCATTGAGCTTCTTTACAATACATATTCAATATTCTTCATCTGTCATTTTAATCTTTTCATTTAGGTTGGTATTCATTGGTAAAGGGTTATTATTTTCTTATGGGGGTGTTCTTTCACTTTGATTTTTTTATATTTCTGGAGTTCTTTTGCTGTTTCCTTCTTGTAAGATTCTCAACTGAGAACTGAGGGTGGTAGGGCTATGTTTCTATTTGGCTATATTCTGTAATTATTTTTAATTAGTCTTAGTTTTTAATGTCTAAAATAGTTTCTGATAGAATATTTATAAAAATAATTTGCAATATGGAAGGTCATTTACATTGATCAATAAGTTATTCCTTTATATCATTACATTTACTGGTTAAACATACTAGTAAAGTGGTTTTTCCTATTCAGCTTTTTTTACAAAAGAAAATCCTATTATTTCCAACAACATGACAACATGAAGTACATTATACTAAATGAAACAATCCATGCACAGAAAGACAAATACCGTGTAGTCTCACTTATATGTGGAATCTAAAAAAGTGAAACTAATAGAAACAGAGTAGAAGGGTGGTTACCAGAGTCAGGGGTTGAGAACATTAGGCAAATTTTGGTCAAAGGATACAGATATTCAGGTATAACATGAATAAGTTCTGGAGATTTAATACATAACATCAGGACTATAGTTAAAAATATTGTATACTTGAAATCTGCTAAGAGGGTAGATCTTAAGTATTCCCATTACAAAAATAAAAAATGTTAAGTATGAGGAGATAGATATTTTGATTAGCATGAGACTAGTAATCATTTCACAATATATATGTACATCAAAACATCACATTGTATACTTTACATTCAGTCATGCATTGCATAATGCTTCAGTCAGCAGATCACATATAAGATAGCTATCCCATAAGATGATAATACCTTATGTTTATTATAATTTTTCTATGTTTAGATATGAATAGACACACAAATACTTACAATTCTGTTACAATTGCCTACTGTATTCAGTACAGTAACATGCTATAAAAGTTTGTAGCCTAGGAGTAATAGGCTATACCATTTAGTGTAGTAGGTGTGTAGTAGGCTATGTAATCTAGGTTGTTGTAAGTATACTCTATGATATTAACACAATGATGAAATCACCTAATGACACATTTCTCAAAATGTATCCCTGTTATTAAGTGGCACTTCATATATAATGTTTGTCTGTTATATATCAATAATGCTAGAAAAAAGAAATGTGAAAATCAATTAAATTTAAAGTTTAGGTAAATGAAAAATATTTTAGCATGTTTTATACCATATTTGTGATACATTTATACTAAAAAAAATATTGTTTGTCAGAAATTAAAATTAAATTGAGCATCTAGACACTAGATAATTAGAAATAAGAGAAAAATGAAAGTCTATGCCTAGATTATAATCTATTTCCCAAGATATAAACTTTATTTTATTGAAATCATGCTTAAAACTGTAGTCAATCTATATAATGCCATGGGTGATCAATACAAGTTTTTTTGAATCCATGTGTGGATCTTAATTAGATCATGAAGTTGTTTTGATTTGAATGGACTTTGTGAACCGTTATTGTTACCAAAGAATAATGTGGAGGAAATCCAGTTCTTGCCTGGGTGATCTGGTGCACCTGGAAAAAAGATCAGAGGCCTGACGTCCTATGTCTGTGGAATTTAGAAAACATTCTGAGAATTAGTCTGACATGTCTGGGTCACCTAGGATGATCAAAAAGCATTATAAGAATCTCTGAAAAAACAGTTTTCTGATCTATGACTTCCTAAATATTCACTTAATACTTTGTATTTTTGTGTCTTTCTATAAAGGAATTTAATGCTCTAAGTAGATGTGATATTAATTATTTTTTAAGAACTACTAGCAAATAGTTGAATGGGCAATTTAATCTTTGCTGTTGAGTTACTGTAAACTCATATAAGAAATTTGCAGCCTATAAGTGTGAGAATGACATCAAAATATGTTTTTGTTGTGTTTTTCTTTATTAATCCACTATAAGACTAATATGTTAGGAACTTGAAAAGGAAATATAAAAACCTAGGAGTTTCATTAAATGAAATAACATTGAAAATTCTGAAGCAAAAAAGGATTCTCATTAGGGGGTCTCTGTATTTTGAAAGCCTTAAAATTAAAAGTGCTGCAAGTAATTTTCTTAAATAGCTGACATTTTTTTGGTTTAGACTAGATTAGACACTGCATTAGGTGCTGAGAATATTCTTTCCATTGTTCCCAACCAGAAAAGTTTGAGTTTCATTTAGCATTTCCATATAATGTATTATTTTCTGAGTTCTTACTATTATTTATTAGGAGTGTCTTTTAGTCTTCTGTGACTTAAGTCAGAAGGGTTTGTCATTATCACGGGCAGCAGTGAAAGAGAAAGAAAATACAAAGGCACTATAGGAGGACACCTGACCTCACCAGTTTGTACCATTTTATCCTTAGATGCACAATTATAAAGCAAGGAATTATACTTCAAGCACACCTTTATCAAATAATAGTAGCAATTGTTAAAATCTGTAAAGTGCTTATTATGGTGTGTATAAATTGGTATTGTTTGATATTTAAAATAGTTCTGAAAATGTAAGCTTCCTTTTCTACCACCTCCAAATGACCTTTGTATCATAACGAACCTCCCAGAAAATTCACCATGAATATGTAAATAATGCTAGTGATCCACGGTACCATAGCCTGTTTCCCCTTTGCACTATGCTTTTATGACTTCAAATGTCATAGCACTCAGCTTCAGGGTGTTAAGGCAAGAACAAGTTCCCTGGTTCTCCCTGGGTTTGAACTCCATAGGGGAAGAAAGATTTCTTTCCTCACCCATCAGTAGGTTCATGGCCGAGGCATTTATAAAAAAAAGACATTAACAAGAGAAAAGCATACAAATTTATTTAATATAAATTTTACATAACATGGAAGCTTTAGAAATTAAGAACCAAAGACATAGGGGAAAATGTGTGTTTTATGCTTAGTGGATGGAGAAGAGGATAGTCATGAACAAGTATGATTGGACAAAGGAGGTCTAATCTAATGGTAATGAACTGGAAGGAACTTATTAGCAAGTATTGTTTGTTCAGATTCTCCTCTGTATTTCTGTTGTCTTCAGAGATAAGGACATTCTTTTTCTCCAGGTATAGGGTGGGCATCTCTGGAATGAAGGTTTTATGACCTGCTTCAGGGGAGAAGGGCAATGGAAAGGCAAGAGTGACCTTCCCACTTCTGTGGTTTTCTCATATCCCAAAATATCATATTTTGAGGTAGCATATTTAGAACCCCACCAACTCTGTTACTAACAGAGTTAGTAATAACTAACTCACATTTCAGTAATAACTGTACCTCACTCAAGTTTCAATTTCTATTTATTGTGTGAATGCTTGATTATTTAATGAGGAAAAATGAGTAACCTAAGGAAAACTCTTATCACCATGCTTAATGTCTATAATAGGGATTCAAAAAATATTGGTTTATTCTTTTCTTCTCCCAAGGAGAAGTCCTAGAACCATTATGCTTCATTAACACCTTAGTCTTATTAAGTGTATAATATGTGCCAGACAATATCTGATTACATAGTTTATAGGCTCTCATTTAATGCTCACAACACTTTTATGAAGCAATTTCTATTATTTTTATCATCCTCATTTTATAGGGAAGAAAATGAGAGATTGAGGCTCAAAGGTATTAGTCACCCTTCAGTGTTGCTCACTCTACTTTTCCTCACCTAACAACCTTACCACTTAAAATTTGGGCATACAAGGTTTTAGACACACATTGTATTAAATAATACTCTATATCTTTCCATTAACTATGTTTCAATTCAAAGATTCAGAGTGTATTCCTTGTCTAAATATAATGCATTATGTTAGGCACTGTGGAAAAATACACATCTGACTCACAGTCTCTGTCCTCAAGAGAGGATGCAATTTGAGAGGACTCAAAATTGGATGCAATTTATATACATTAGTTCCAAGCTCAAACCCATTGACTGAAGCATCAG
This sequence comes from Microcebus murinus, assembly GCF_040939455.1. NCBI lineage: Eukaryota > Metazoa > Chordata > Mammalia > Primates > Cheirogaleidae > Microcebus > Microcebus murinus. The sequence continues at coordinate 47,991,791 of NC_134104.1, forward strand.
GCTATGATTACTTAGAACAAAAAGAAAACAACTGTAATGTATTCTCTTGGGTTATTAGAAATCAGAAATTGCCAATATAGATAAATTGCCAAGATATGTAGCTGAGAATTTATATACATGCTAATGAAATCTGGTCACCAGGGCAATTTACTGAAGTCAAGGCAACTCAATTAGAACACGAAGGATAATGGATATAGAATTAATTCAAAGAAGTAATTCTATATGTAGACACAAAGAGTTCAGCTTTCCTTGCATACTACAGGATGAAATCATAAAATTTAGACCTGAATATAATGGTATTTAATCCCAATTATAATAAAAACTTGAAGAAAAATAATTATCTAATTCCATCTCCCATAAGCAATGAGATTTTTAAATGTTTTTTTAAATGAAGATCAAGTGTTCTTCTATCATTATAAAAGAATCCCCAGAGTGATATTTTAGTAAAATGTAATTAAAAACTGATAAACTAGTAAACTTAGCACAGCTTAAAATAAAAATTCTCATGTAGGACAATCAACATGGGATTAATGCTGTTGTCTGCTATAATCTCTATGCAGTTCAGGGCCTGAATACCAGCATTATTTTAAGTTTCAAAATAATGGGGACATTAGACAGTCAGAGTGACTTTACAATATTGAGCAGTGTACAGTCATGTTATAGAACAGAAAATTAATACTATTTTTCTTTTCAGAGTTTTAATAAGAACTAGATTGTCAGGGAGGCATCTGGATTATTCATTTATTTCAAAAAACAAGATCACTGTATTAGATTGAATGTGAAACTGTCTCACTCTTTGGTTGATGAGTGACCAGAATATTATCCACTGGGCTTTGTATATTAATACAGATAGTGAGTTATCTCTTAACACAGGATCTTTGGTTATAAATTTCTTAAAAAGATACTGGCTTTAAAATTTTCTAGCTATCAAAGGTTTTTGGGTTTTTTTTGTGTGACATGTCCTTTCTAAACCACCATAATACTCAAATGATCTATTAAAACAAATAGATATGGTAAATTAGAAAATGCTAACAAAATACTCAAAACAGTTTCTGGCTAAATACTAACATGATTGAATTTTAATTGCACATGTCAGAATATTATCAACCGTTGTATTGCTGTTTGCTTCAGTTTTATTCTCTAGGATGCTATGAATTCATTTCAGTTTTTCTGCAAATGCTCCAAACATTTTGTGAGCTAATTTTTGTAAATTATCATTAGAAGTAGAAGCATATTTTTTTGAATATGCAAAACTATGATAAATACACAAAAATATATATCATTAAATAGGAAAATAGTTACAGAACCCATTTTTGGGAAAAATGCTACATATGAGTGTATATGTTTGTGTGCTGTGGAAAATATTGTGGATGGATAAATACAATATTATTTACTGATTATTTGAGGAGAGTGGGACCAGACAATGGAAAATAAAGATATTTAAATTTTTTTAGTATTTTTTGGAATTATTGTAATTGCAAATATATGAACTATAAATAGTTGAGAAAACAATGAAGTAATATTTTAAAAAATGTAAAGAAACTAAATTACACAAAAGAAAATATCTTTCTTCTTATAGAGAACAAACATAGCATGACTTCTTAGGAACTTCTCAAAGTGAAATATAAAATCATAAAATTGATGGAATCAAACAAAAATTCACAGTTAAGATATACTCCATTCATAATGTTAGACATTGTTTCTTCTTTGATTGTCAGCACAATCTTATCTTGAGAAATTGAGATTCATAGAGTTAAGTAATTTGCCAAATAATACACAGTGCTAAATGTTAAATTAAAATTTCTAATCGTTTTATGCCCAGGACCTGTGTTCATAGCTGCTATATTATACTCCCTTCTCTTATTTTCAAAAAGCTTTTTGTATTTATTTGTGAAATCATGTCCTTTTATTTGTCCTAGAGAATCAAGCAAAAACAATAAAATAATCCTTTTTAAATTGAGATATATTTATTATCTTATTGAAGATATGAAATTTTTCATTAAGAAGTGTACTTTTTTGTTCTGGCTTCTTTTCCTCAACATAATGTTTTTTAGATTCATTCATGTTGGTTTTATATCTGCAACTCATTCTTTTTTATTGCTGAGTAGTATCTATTATATGAATATATCATAATTTGTTTATCTAATCTCCTTTAATGGATATTTTGGTTGTTTGCAGGTTCTTCATATTACATATAAAGCTGGTGTGATCATTCTTGTGTAAGTCTTTTTGAGGACTCCCCCCAACACACACACACACACACACACACACACACTTCTCTCAGATAAGTATGTAGAAGTAAAATTGCCAGAAGATAGGGTAAGTAAGAAACTGCTAACCAATTTCCCATATTGTGCCACTTTACATTTTCATAAGCAACGTATAAGAGTTTCAATTTGTATATGTCATTTATATTGTCCTTTCTCTCAGAAATTGTGGAGAGTTTCTTGAAAAATGCCCGTCACTAAAATCTCTATAAGGCAATTAGAACCCAAGTAGCACTTCACTCTGACTTATACAAGAGTATGATGCAATTGAAATCAAGGGTAAAGTCAGCCTTCCCTTCTATACTGTTTCACATTAAAATTACATTTGTGAAATCATTCATAACGATGGTTCCTTGTATAACCAAAACATCTTGTGTGAATAGACTTACTCAAAATGTCAGTTACAGAAATATAAGAACTGATAGATTTTCCAAAATGGAAGAATTTGACAGTAATGATTATTTGAGTGAACATGTAAGACAACCCCTGAATGTGTCTTTAAATAGTAGAAATCCTGAGCACAGTCAGGATTTTAGAAATCTACCAATAAAGCCAGAAAATATACCATTATTACTACTTGCCAGAGTCTTAAGGGAAAATATTAATATTTGATTTGACTTGAATGCTGCCTGATAAAGATAGAGAAATACACACGTGTTTTGCATATGGTCTTTACATATACACATTTATAGAAAGTAAAATAACCCTCTTTAATAAAAAACAGAGTTTACTTCCTTTTAACTTTCCTAAATAACTAGTTTCTAAATAGTTGTAGTGTCTGGGTGATGGGGGGATAAACATCAGGATTATTATTGCAGTTAACAACCAAGTCAGCTAAGTTTTTCTACTAGATTGAAAAAAGTGCTTTGTGACTGTTTTTCGTTAACTGGATAGCATAGATGAATTAAAATAAACAAGAAAATAATTATTGTGCCTTTCTTATATATATTTTGTCTCTTGAAATATATAATAATTAATCTAGGAAAAGTTCCTCCAAAGAATTATTATAGAATTAAAATTTTTACAGAATAAGTAAATTATTGTCATTGAAAAACTACTACTTCAAGCACTTTTCATTTTTAGGACAGACATAAAAAGTAGATGGCCTTATATTAAGGAATACTTTTTCCCCCCAAAAGTTTATTTATATGTCAGTTATTTGAATATATTTTAACATGAATTCAATGTTATATGGTTGTTAGATCAAACACTAAATCTATGTATTATCATACACTGAAGAATAATGAAATCACAAGGTATCTGGATTGGAAAAAAATATTCTAAAATACTATGTCTAATATTGGGATTATAGTGAAAATAATTTCAAGCTCCAATTTAGATTCTAAGAATAAATTTGCTATGCTCTGACAGCAGCAGAACACATTCTCACATATTTCTTGTACCCTACTTACTTTGGCTCCTCTGATGTCTCTGGCAATGGAAATGAAGTTAAAGTGCTACCTGGAGAAACTTATGAGGAAATAAAGATTGTATCAGCCACCTATTAATTCACACAGATCAATAGAAGAGGTAATACCCTGCTAGACAAAATAATATCCTGTTCTAAACTAACTGTATCAAAACTTTAAAAATGCATAAGAAAGTTCAGGAAGAAGGTCCTTTATAAACATCTGACTTGAAACAAAGAAGATATATGGCTGATAAAAATGATCCGTTAACTTTAGTCAGTCAAGAGTTGGAAGCTGTTTTTCTTGCTTTTATTCTCTCTGTCTCTCTCTGTCTCTCTCTCCACACACACACGAACACGCATAAACACACACACTTCCTACTATTTTTTTTCTGTTTTCTCTGGTTTAGGCCACTATGAGAAACAGAAAAAAAAAACTTTATTGTAATATGAATTTTAGAACAACAAAAACAATAAAAACAGCACACATGCGTGTGTACATATGTGCACACACACATGCACACACGGAGAACCTTAAACAACAGATTTGAAGATAATCAAATTCAGGCTATTCCTGAGACTTTTGTTAGTGGGAAAAATTTGGGAGATTTGCCCCAGTGTCCTAATGGAAAATAAATAGATTCTCGTCATTTATTCCATACTACTTTCATGCAATTTAAAATGCAAAGTCCCAGAAAGAAAATACGACAAAGTTAAGTTCACTTCTTGCAAAGGATACAGAAAGAGAAAGATCTGGAGAGAAAGCTCCAGTCACCAGAAATGGCAATAGGAGAGATGGAGTTACTGTTCTCAAAAGGAAATCAAATATAATTAGGATGATGAATGAATACTGGGGACCAAAACCAAAACTCTACATACTCTTCTGAATATATACATTCTTACCTTATGAACTGAAGGTAAGCAACACTAAATGACTCACTAATACAGATGTTTCAAAATGACTAATATCACTAGTAAAATGATAACTTTAAAAAATAGCAAAAAAGAAAAAGAATGCATCAGGCATTGGGCAAGACAGATTGAATATTGGTAAAGAGTGTACTCCCATCATCCTGACCATGGTGTGATCTGGAGCATCTTACTTTACCCTCCTGCCCTCAGATTCATTATCTTTCAATGGAAAGAATACTACCTTTCTCCAAAAGTTATGAAGAATTGACTATATATATCATGCAGAATTAACTACAATATATTAAAGTACTTTGCATAGTGTCTGAACACAGAGTCATCTATCAATAGATGGTAGCTGCTATAAACACATTTTTATTATTTTACAACATTTTATTTAATTTCTCCTTATTGAGTAGCATGTTATGGATGTTTTTGTTATTATAGAAAAAGTTGACTGACCCCTGTAAAGTATATTCTACAATTTTCAGGCCAGCAGGAAAAATTAACAATCTCAGTAATTGACTATTTCATTTTCCTTAATGTGCTCAGAAAAGTGTTATCTACCCAAAAGATCCCAAGGAAGCTTCTGATTGTCCTTTGGGGTAATATTTCCATTGGCTTTCATCATTCGATAGAGGAGGATTTGTTGAGCAAACACAATGCTGAAAGGAATGCACAAATATATTACAAAATCAGAAAGTGGACATATGGGGATAAAGTGAACAGCTCTTATCTCTTCAGGGTACAATAGTTCTTTTATGTCTCCTTTTTAATTTTTTTTCAGGATATGTATTATACAGAAATTTGAGTATATTCTTCATTAAGAGTTTTTATGAAGATGGTCTCGTTCTCTTGGTCTAGTGTCTAGACAGTTAAGGGATATTGCTGAGGAAAATTGAACATGCAGGGTTAATGATTATAACAGTCTGGTAGGGCTGCAATAACAAAGTGCTACAGATTGAGCGGTTTAAACAATAGAATTTTCTCACAGCCTGTAGACTAGAAGTTCAAGATCAAGGTGTCCATAAGATTCATTTCTTCTGAGGCCTGTCTCTTTGCCTTGTTTGTGGAATCTTCTTTCTGTGTCTTCACATGGTCTTTTCTGTGTGTCTCTGTTCTAACTTCTTATAAGGAAGCTATTTATATTGGATTAGAGCCCACCCTAATGACCTCATTTAACCTTCACTCTCTCTTTAACAGGCCTATCTCCAAATGCAGTCACATTCTAAGGTAACCGGGGATTAGGACTTCAACATACATATTTTGAGGGGACACAATTCAGCTCACAACAATGGTATTTCATAACTCTCTAAAAATTTATTTAAGAAAATTCTGAACTGAAGGCCCTTTCTCACTAGAGAAAACATTTCCTATATTCCTCTTCTCTCTAGGCTCTTAAAATTACATTTTAAGCTGTTGAAAAAGATTATTATGAAGTATCTCAAAAATGCATACTTTCTGTGAATTTTTTACAGCAGATGAAAATCCTAAACAAAAACTTAATGTTTTCCTTTAATCATGACTATTTTTCACATATGTGTATAAATATAGTTCATGATTCTTTTTCTTTCTTTCTTTCTTTCTTTCTTTCTTTCTTTCTTTCTTTCTTTCTTTCTTTCTTTCTTTCTTTCTTTTTTTTTCGAGACAGAGTCTTGCTCTGTTGCCTGGGAAAGAGTGCCATGGCATCAGCCTCACTCACAGCAACCTCAAACTCCTGGTTCAAGCAATCCTCCTGCCTCAGCCTCTCGAGTAGCTGGGACTACAGGCATGAGCCACCATGCCCGGCTAATTTTTTCTCTATATTTTTAGTTGTCCAGCTAATTTCTTTCTATTTTTAGTAGAGACAGGGTCTTGCTCTTGCTCAGGCTGGTCTTGAACTCCTGAGCTCAAACAATCTGCCTGCCTCAGCCTCCCAGAGTGCTAGGATTATAGGCATGAGCCACCGATCCCGGTCCATGATTATTTTTCTTATCAACATTATAGGACCTTTGCTGGCCAAATAGCATTAGATAAATATCAGGCAATTGTTCAAAGAAGTACAAGGCCACTGTCTAATTTATTCAGAGATTTGCTGTATAGATTAGATTATGATATTATATTATGATATTAGATACCAGTATCAATCATAGCTCTGTCCTGAAGATTAACTGAGAAATCATTTTATTAATGGTACCCAAACTAACTTACAGTACACAAAATAAATTAAAACAGCTTTGTTTCCTTCTTTCCCTCTGGATAATCTAACTTTCCTAGTTCTTATAAAATTTCTAGATGATCTCTATTAAAATGAACCTCTTGATATGACATTTGATGGTCTTTGAGTTTTGTCATTCCCTACTTTAAAGTTTGTTTACTGTGGAATGATTTTTTTTCAATACTGGTGAAAATATTCTGCTAGGCATGCAACTCAGATGCAGCATGTAAGGCTATATGACGGAAATCTATGCTTAAGAAAAAGTTGCTCAATACTAAGATATCAGTCATTTTTCAATCTTTAATATAAAAAGTCAGAAAGGGCATATCAAGATGATAAACTGTCTATTTTGGCCATTTTAATATTTCTCAAAGCAATAGATTTCTTTCATAAATGTCAACTATGCTAAAATGCAAAGACTTAACCTAATAAAGATGTGCATATAGCCATTCAATTAGATTATCTTCTCCCTCTTAAAGAAGAACTATAACTAATGGGCCTAATTGCCTCTGAGAGCTTGGGACATGTTTATTCTTGCCTCCCCCACCCCTACAAATGCTTTATATGTCATTTGAGCAATGAGAACTTTCTGCGATAATGCTTTTACACTTTAATTACAGAGTCGAAGTCTGATTTTAATGCTTAAGCAGCCCACCAAAATGGAAATTGTGAATATTTTTGAAGAAGAGATACCAGCAGAATTGTACTAAACCCTACTGCTAAAATATTATAAATATAACATGTGCTAGGTTTAATTAACTTCCATTATCCATCAGTAAGGCTACATACCTGGCAACAACAGTGAACAGATGTATAAATACTGAAGGAGATTTTCTTGCTGAAAAATTCCAAAGATTTTCTCAGTCGGTATGTATAGCCTCCTGCTAAAAGATGTGTTACTTTTAAAATTGTGGCAAACATTCTACATTTTGAAGGGAAAGATGAATTTTTAGAGTCTCTCTTCAGCATGGGACCATATTTTTCCTTCTCAAAATTTAAGTAGAGTATAATTTTTTCATAGTATATGTAAACAATGGTTCATGCTGCAGTGTTATCAGATGAATTTAGGAAACAAAATATTTTAGGAAATATAACCAAAGCAATAACCATCCAATGTTTTTTACTGAGAAAACCCAAAATATATGTATAAATATGCATACATATGAGCATATGTAACATGTAGTGGTGTGTGCTTTATTAGAAGTATTTAAATCTTTCTGCTCCAGATGGCTGTCATTCAGAGAGTACACACAATTAGGGGTCCAATGTAAGTTAGAAGAAGTGGTACAGGTCATAGGATACTCAGTGAAGTGTGTGGTCGCTCGGTCTTTTATACGAAATACAAGAAGTAGAATGTCTCTTCTGTTCAAGTTCTGTTGCCTTGTTTCCTGACATTAGGTGAGTGGTGAAGTGAAGACACCCATAATACCTATCACAAAACTATTTTCATGCCTGCTCCACTTGGCAAGACCTTTTCAAGGGAACTCCTTTGATGATGCCACACCATCTGATGATAATTTAAGCCTCCATCCTTAGTGTCTAAGCTACCTGGAATGCTTAAAAACTGTGACAGCAATAGCCTACACATGAAGAGCTGGCATGAGAGACAGAAGAGGAAACGTTTTATTAAAGAAATGCCATTCTTTGACTTTTGTAATGATCATTTTTTCTCTATGATTGTTCTAATGAACTTTGTTAATTCTCAGGAATCAATATATCCCACAGTGACTGCTCTAGGTTTTCTAGATGTAAGTGACTATTATCTGGTTGTTCATGCTCTGTATCTGTTGTGCCTTTTACTGCCATTCCATAACAGCAAAAAGGAGAAGATAGACAAAAAAAAAAAAAAAAAAAAAAGGATTGATCATAAAATGAGAAATAGAGAAGAAAAGAAGAGCTTGTGGGTAGAGATGAGGGTAGACAATAAGGAGAACAATGTGAAGTTTCTAAGGTATATAAATAAATGGCCACATTTGTAATCTTACCCTATTTGCCTGGCTTCTACTTTGAGGACAACATATATCACTAGTATCTTGAATGACACTAAGTCTTGAAAACAACACAAACCTGTGTCAGAAGCAGGTTCTGGGACTTTGGGAGCCCAGAGATCTACAAGAGGCCCCCTTGAGTAATAAGCAAACTTTCCAAGCCCTAGTTTCATTTTCTTCCTCACAATGTTCCCTCATTTTTAAATTCCTGCCATGATGAAGAAAAGCAAAAATTCTCCAGTACTCACCAAATCCTAATACTCACCAATATCTTATTCCTAGGACTTGATACCAAGCTGGTTTGACAGCATTCTTAAGAGGATGATTGGAAGGACAGCTACTTTTTAATTTATTTTTTTACCTGAAATTGTATTTAATTAAATGTTTGTAAAATTCAGCTTCTGATTTGTAACCTCCTATGGGTCATTTTAAAATGGATTTATATTACAAGATAAAACATAAACTCTTCTCTGAAATTCAATACTCTATCCAGAAAATCTACTCACTGACTGCCTTTGCAAACATATCTCCATTTATTTTGGAGTTCCAAAAGAAGCACTTCTCTCTCTCCCTTTGTTTCCCTCTTTGATCTGCTTACTGAGGCATGCAAACCACTTCCACACCTGAGCTTTTGTTTAAAATATTCCTCCCTTCAGAGCTCTTCTCTTCTCTTGGCCCATTCAAATCTCACCAACTCTCTGGACAAAATTTATGTCCTACCTTTTATGAGATGCTATCTTCTGATTATATTGTTTTGTAATAATTTTCTAAGTTCCCACAGCCCTTCCTCAATGAGCACTTATGTAGCATTTGCATATTGACATTGAATTTGCCATAGGCATCTTTTTTCCCTAAAGAAACATAAATTTTGAGATCAATGATCTTAATTTAGAATTTTCTTTTTATCATTTACAGAATCTGGCATGGTATGATATTCATAACATATAAATTATTAAATAAATGAGTACAGACTTCAAAACTTTTTTGGTTTGAATAATGCAAATGAATGTTTAAGGTCAAAAATTAAGTTTGATAATCAAGCAATTGCAAATTAACAGTATAATAAGTACTAAAACCATATTGTTTTTCCCTAATAAAAATAAGAAAATAACAAAAATGACAAAAGAAATGCAACCAGATCATATTTGCAAATTGATAAAAGACCTTAGCTTAACTTTTCTAATGTCTAAAAGTTCTTAATTACAATATTAAAGTAATTGGATTTTGATTTTAAGTCTAGCATCACAGAAACTATATGTTGAAATGTCTATTACCAATACACAAGGAAAATAATCTCTTCTTATTTTGTTATTATAGTTGATATAAAAAATAGATAAATAGCAATAAAAGGGCTTCTACTATCTACAGGAAAAATGCAGCTAGAATATTTTTCCATTCCTAAAAACAACTTCAAAAAGATATCTGTTCTTTTTCTCCTTTTCTTTTAATCACAAATGCAATCTGGAACAGAAGCCAAGAATAAACTTAATCTCTTGGTGAGTTTGAGGCATTTGACAATTATATAGGTTGGCTCATCAAGTAGGTATTGATTGTTAGCATTAGCCATGAGTATATAAACACTTATAAATATTGCATGCAGAAGAGAAGCTGCACTTAGATGGATGATTAATAGTCCTGTTGTTGGTAATCTATTGTATCTTTTTTGCATGGAAAAAGCAATTAGAAACACATTTCCGACTATCTCAGACAGACCTTAGATGCTTCATAGCGGAAAATTAAAATTTTAGACATTGCAAAGAGTGTAATAGATATATCTTCAGTCACCACATAATAATAGTACCTGAAGGACCTGCAGAAGCTCATAAGACCACAATTTGACTTACCTTTCCTCCTTTTGATAATCTATTTTTATAAAACCATGAAATTATTTGACAGTGAATTTATGTATGTAGGTATGTCTGTGTGTGTCTGTATATGAGCATGCATGGGAAGATAAAGAAGGGAGGAAAGGACGAGGGGAGAGAGAAAGAGAGAGAGAAATTAAATCAGTTCACAAAAATAAGTACAAATGCACAAGGAATAATAATTTTGAAATCTGTGCCATAATAAACATATATACATGCAGGTCAGGAGCATAAAATGACAGCCTAGGAATAAATTTTACTATCAAAATTCCAAAGTCTTATTATAATCTTTGATTAAAATTGATATTTAAAATATGAAATTTGAAATATGAAAATATGAAATTTAAAATATAAAAAAACCTTTTATTGTATCCTTAGAGTTTTCATTATATCTACCACAAACTAGATATTATAAATCAGGTAAGTCACTCTGAGCTAAAATCTGCCGTATCAGATTTCTGTCTGGAAGAGAATTATGATTCATATTATTATTATCACTTACACTAAGGAAATGCTCACATTCTAGGAAAACTTTTTAAAATCCGTTTAAGGTGAACAGAGAGTATTGAACTAAGTTCATGTTATTAAGAATCCATTAAAATCCTTCACAGACATTTCCTTTCCTTCTTTTTAAATTGCCATGAAACCAGAACATTTTTTTGCAGTAGAGAAATTGGGCTTACAGAGGACAAAAACATCTGAATTCAGTTCCCACAAATGAGTACATCTTTTCCTTCTTATTACATGCAACATGTTCACTATATCTGACTAATGAAAAAAACCATGAGTTTATTGTTTTAGAACTATTTGTTCTCATCATATTATTTTTCAGAAATTCCATATATTAACTTTTAAATTTTAACTCCAAATATTTTAACTCCAAACTATTCTAAATAGTATAGTGGTAGAATTTCCTATTAAAAAGCACTTAGTGATAACATCACAAAACCAAAAATTTATGCAGTACCTCTTTCTTTCTTTTTGGAACCTCCAACCCATTAAACAAAGTTTTGAATTTGACAAAGGTTGAGTTTTGTAGGTCATGGTAATGAATATTGAAGAGAGTGGATGACTGCTCCAACTTGCTGTTAATGAAACTTGTAAGTGTGTCTTATTATGTATTGTGATAAAGCATGTCTGTTCTTTGAATCCTAACATCCATCCATATGCTTGTCTATGCTTGTGATAACAAGAGTGATTTTGGAAAAAGGAAAGAGACAGTCACAAGAAAGGGAGAAGAAAAAGAAGGTATTCTTATAGAGAATAAAACGATGACACTTTCAAAAATACATCTGATGCATAGTTAAAATTTGCATTTATTTGTGGATACTGTAGTATTCCCATTTAGGAATAAAACATCTATATATAATAGGATAAAGTTTTAAATTAATTAAATTTTTTATGTTATTGGAAACCATAGATTGTAATTTTCCAGTCTATAATGAAATTTGAAACAAAAACCTATAAAATGTACTGACCAATAAGAAAGGTTTATCAGGTAAACCAAAGAAAATTTATGAATCCTTATGGAATTGCTTTCCTGGTAACTTGTTTTAACTACCTTAATACATGCTGGTCCTACAAATAATGCTTTATGATGCAGCTTTTTTTTTTTTTTTTTTTTTTTTTTTTTGTCAAAACTGATTGGGACTTTTCTGGATGTTCAAAGCAAGATGACAAACTACATAATACATCTTTTGGGTTGACTTGATATAGATACCCAATTTAACTGCTTTTATTGGGGCCAATAAGCTCAACTTAATGGCAGTCATCAGATCTCATTAGGAAAAAAAAAGGAGTACTAAGACAAGGCTTCATTTGGAAAAAACACCTCTTTTCTGCTCCAGATAGAAATTTGAAGGATCCAGAGACATGGCTTAGGTACTGCCTCTGTGACAGCTTTGTGGCAGAGCAGTATCCCTTAATTGCCCATCTAGCCGGGAGGAAGTGTTATTAGACACATTTATTATTCCCATTGCTACTGGTGTTCCACAATATTACCCTCCAAGTCAATTGTGTGGCTATTTTTCAGGCCAAGTGAATATAGCACTACTGAAATGACTATTGATTATTTGGACTATAGGAAGAATCAAATTACATTGATTTTATGGCAATCTAATTGTATGTTAATAATTTAATTTATATTTATAAAGTAAAATTAGCTTATACAATAGTTTTTCAGTATACAGGTATACATAATAAAGCCATTTTTTCTAGAAAATTATAGTAAAACACTATATGGTCAAATTTTAATTACAATTCTCAAATGTGCATAGATAAAAACAGCTTACCTCTGCCTCAGCTCATTCCTCTGTGTGCTCTTCTTATGTCATTTATACAACTGCTTCCCTTCTGGACTCTGAAGGAAAGCAAACTTTTGGGCCACTCCATCTCTGAGAATGATTCTATCCTTAGAAGCTTCAGATCCCTCTAGTGCTATTTTTCTGAATGGATTTGTTTTTGTGCAGTGATGATTAGAGTATACAAACCAAACTGCATGTGAAATATTGCCCACCTGCAAAAGCTCTCAAAGGGCACTAAATGAGGTAACCATGCCATGAAAGAATGATTGTTTCTGGAATAACAGGATAGAACTATACAAAAGCAATGCTCTCTATGTAAACCTGAAGTGAGTCATTTGACATATTTCAGGGGGCAATGTGAACAGTTTAAAAAAGGCTTATTTAGTAACAGAAAAGAAAAAAAAATTTTGATAGAGCTATGCATTGGTTTACTTAAATTGGTCTCACATTTACCAACCCTAAATACTAACTTCCCTATGTATAATATTCTCTCTCCTTTATCCCTCCCTCCCTCCCTCCCTTCCTTCCTTCCTTCCTTCCTTCCTTCCTTCCTTCCTTCCTTCCTTCCTTCCTTCCTTCCTTCCTTCCTTCCTTCCTTCCTTCCTTCCTTCCTTCCTTCCTTTTTTCTTCTTTTAAGAACTTGCCAATACAAACCTCTGCTTGTAAAAGCAAGTGACAGCTCCTTCAAGTTCATTGTACACTCTCTTTCCTTGAAATCCCTGTAGAAGTTATCTTGATGTTTAATTATTCTTTACCTTATAGTGATTTCACATTATTTAATACCATAAATACTTTCTTTGTGAAGTATATTATAGGCAGAAAATATTTATATGTGCCATTAAAGAATACAAAAATATCAATATCCATATTACTCAGTTCAAATATAATCATTGCCATCAATTTTGAAGCCCTTGTGTGAAATTTCTATTTATGTCTTTTTCCTGGCTTCTATTATATTGTCTTCTTTTTATTTATTTGTAAGAATTAATTTTATATTCCAAATGTAACTTTTCCTCAGATATGTGTTGCAAAATCTTTTTTAAGTTTGTGACCTCAATTTTGTTTTTAAATCCTTTATCTAGTAAAAAATATATGAGACTATCTTCACAACCTTTGGATAAAGAAAGTTTGCTTTTAAATAAGACATAAAAAACACACACCATAAAGGAAAATATGGAACATCTTTACTACATTAAGACTGAGATTTTATTTTAATTAAAAAATGAAGATGAAAGAAAGAAAGCATAACACAAATAATTATACTTTGGTACATATTTTTTCTTATCAGTATGATGGTATTTCACTATTTTCTGGCTTCTTTTTTGCTGTTGAGAAATAAACTATCTGTTTGATTGTCATTCTTTTGTAAGTCAACTGATATTGTTCTTTGATTGCTTTAAAGACCTCTCTTTGCATTTTGTTTCATTGGTTGTTTCTTTTGCTCTGATATTTTACCAGGGCATGTCAGTGTACTTTATTTTTATTTATTCTGCTTGGGATTCTTTGAATTTTCTGCATCTGAGGAATGTTATCTTGTATAAAATCTGGGGTATTGTTTATTGTTATTTCATTGAATATGGCCTTCCCCCAATCTGATTCTCAGCTCCTTAAAATATGATTAGACAGAATTTGGGCAGATTCACTCTATCTTCTCTATTTATATTTTTTATCTCTTTGTCTTTCTGAATTGTTATATATAGAACTATGTTCCACTTCACTAATTCTTTCTGCAGCTATGTCTAGTTGCTTTTAACTTAGAGATTGAGTTATTGAAATTGGAAATTGTAATATTAGAAGCATTTTTAAATTTTTATTTTTTTTTATTTTTATTTTTTTTTGAGACAGAGTCTCGCTTTGTTGCCCAGGCTAGAGTGAGTGCCATGGCGTCAGCCTAGCTCACAGCAACCTCAAACTCCTGGGCTCGAGTGACCCTTCTGCCTCAGCCTCCCGGGTAGCTGGGACTACAGGCATGCGCCACCATGCCCGGCTAATTTTTTATATATATATCAGTTGGCCAATTAATTTCTTTCTATTTATAGTAGAGACAGGGTCTCGCTCTTGCTCAGGCTGGTTTTGAACTCCTGACCTTGAGCAATCTGCCCGCCTCGGCCTCCCAAGAGCCAGGATTACAGGCGTGAGCCACAGCGCCTGGCCTTAAATTTTTATTTTAATATTAGTAGTATTGATATTTTTATATGTGTAATATATATTTCTCATTTTTATAAATTTAATTGTTACTATTTTTCAAATTTTCAGATGAATTTTGATGTGCTATATTCAATGCTCTGTCTGAGATGGTCCTTCTGCAGGTGAACCTCTACTTGCAATCTTTGATCCTTTCCTTGAGAGCAGCCAGTGCAGGCTGCTTCTAGTGTTCCCTCTTGCTTAGCATTCCCATTATTTTCAATTATCCTGGTTACTGTTCTCTGGGCTTCTTGGAGGTGTACTTTGATGTCTATCACTAATTTCAAGAAGTTCTTGGCCATTTTTCCTTCAAATATTTCTTATGAATTCTTCTGTTTTTTCTCTTTCTTATATTTCAATTACATATACATTGCACTATTTGATAGTATCCTATGGTCTTAGATATTTTGGTCTGTTTTTTATTTTTTTCTCTCCTTTTTTTCTTCCTTGTGTTTCAATTTGGAAAATTTCTATTTATCTACCTTTGTTATTGGTTATTTCTTCAGTAATGTTCAGTCTAGTGATGAGTCCATCAAAATATTCTTCATTTATCTTACTGTGTTTTTGATTTTTAGCATTTCCTTTCAAGTCTTATAGTTACCATCGCTCTAATAACATTTTACATCTAGTCTTAAAAGCTGCCTATTTTTTCCTATCTGATATTTCCAACATCTGTTTCATACCTGAGTCTGGATAGGATATTTGTATTCGCTCTTCAGACTGTGTTTTCTCTTGGCTTATAGAATGACTTGTTATTTTTTTGTTGAAACAAACAATATTATACCATGTAAATAAGCCTTCACTGTGAAGATTTTTGTCAATCTGGCTAGAAGTTTGGCTGTGCTTATTAATTACTATAGCTATAGGTATCAGAAGCTTGAAATTCCTCTAATGTAGTTTGTTTTTGACTACTCTCCAGGTTTTAGGACTTCTGTTTTACTGCTCCTCAGAAAGTCTATGTCTTGCAGTTTTTCAGCTTTAATCCACTGTTATTTCCTTGGGAGGTTGTTGGTGTGGTGGAAGTGGGTACTGGAGCAGCGGTGGTAAGTTTTTTAGTGGGCATGCATCTCGGGGGAATGAAATTTATAAGTGCTTCTGTCCTGACTCCATGGGTATAGTTTTCCCCCCTTGTCCTTGTACAGCTAACATAATATTATATATTCCCTTGAAGCCCTGTCCTATGTTCACTTTGCTGTTGTTTACCTTAAGTGAGTTTGGAAAGCTGGACCTGGAGTAGAATTCCCTTCCCTTACCTGGGATAACATTTTGGAATTGCTCTTTGGAAATTCCTTCCCCTAAAGATCAGGTTTTTGCTAGAGAAATGAACTTGGGTGAGTTTCAGGATGGCTGCTCTTCTTTTCCCTTAGCCAGAGCCATGAATCTTTATTAGTTTCTCACAGTAAGAAAATGATGGGATTCCTAGAGTGAATGTCTGTGTAAATGCAGGAGGACCCTTTTGAATGCAGCCCCCAGGAACATCTCACTCTCGAGCAATTCTCCAAACTCGGTCTGCAACAATTTATAAAATAACCATTTGATTATTTCTACCAGCTTATGGATTCCAGTGGCTTCTGCATGAGGAGAGCAAATATTACAAGTTGTATCTCTTTGGATGCTCATGTCTCTCCAGATTTCAGGGCAGTGATTTGCTTTGGTACCTCAGTTTGTTAATGAATTAAAGAAAAGTTGATGTTCATTTTGTCTAGCTTTCACTTATTGTAAGGATGGGAATAATGACTTCCAAGCTTTTACATGTTGGAGTTGAAACCACAAGTATATATATATATATTTTTTTCATTTAAACACTATGTAGTCAGAATAGACAATAAATAAAATTGTGAGAAATACCCATCAATTGTCAGGACCTTAGTACAGCATAATCAAGGGCTTTACTGTCATCTCTAATCTAAATAGTAATGTAAAAGTGATTCCTAAAAATATTAAAAGTATTCTTAAAAGTATTTCTCACATATTATCAGGAGCAAAGGAGAAATCACTGAAAGCAATACCTGCAAAAATGGGCAATAATTTACTCCGTTGTAACATTATCTTTCCTATAGGCCTTAGAAAGAACAACTGCATTCTGATTTTCTGGTATTGGAAATATGGTACATGTTAATGTCCTTCCCAAATCAAAGAAAATTGGCACCTGGGTGATAAGGCTAGCTTTCATTTGGTGGGTTTCTTTTGAGTTCTGGAAATCATCAGCACCCACTTTGAAAGTAACAGAAGGTTGAGAAAAAAGCATAATCCCCAATTGATGGTCACTGTAATGTGCAATGAAAAACCCTCTTCATTAAAGAATAACTTGACAAAGCTACTGAGAATGTTGTCAGTACATAATCTTCTATTGTCAAAGCTTTAGGGATTGCCTCAGCAGAAGTAACTTTCCAGGGCTGGCCCATATTCAGCAACATCCAGTGACTATTTGATTCTGTAGGATAAAGTACCTCTTGGTTCCTCGGGACTTCTCTGAAGGCCATTCTAGATCCATCACTTATCTCTGTTTCAGAATCTGGACTTTTATAAAATATTTTCAAAATCCATATACAATATTTTGGAATTTGTATATTTCACTGAATGTTAATGAAGTCAAGCTATGTTGTTGTTTTCACTGATGTATTAATGTAATATTTAGTTGTGTGACTATATCACATATTTTAAATCTATTTACCTGCAAATGGACATTTAACATGTTTTCTGGTTTTTATTATTATGAACAGGGCTGATATTGACATTTTGTATATATATCTTGGTATACATGCTCAAGCATTTTTCTTGAATATAGACCTGAGATGACTTAAGATCAAAATTATCAGGTTATAGGTACCATATAATTGTTCTCCATATCATGATATTTTTGAGAATGAAAGGTATTAATTATCATTATAGGTGCATACCTACTAGCCTGTACCAAGCTAACTTGTCTCATTGTAAGGCATTTATTTTACTCATTTATTTATTTTTATATATGTAAGTATATACCAAAATATGGTAGTTTAAATTAGAAGCTAGTTTATTTGCTCATGATTTTATGGGCCAGCAACTCAACTGGGAAGCTTTTCTGCCAGTCTGTTCTGAGGTCACTCATATAACTGCAGCCACCTGGTTTTACAACTTGGACTGGATAGTCTTAAAAACATCCCACACTCTGATGTTGGGGATTGCTAGTTGTTTGGGTCTCTCTCCATGTGATCTTTCATCCTCAAGAAGAACAGACAGAATTCTTTAAATAGTGATCTGGGATAACAAAGGATGGCAAGCCCCAAAGTATACCTGCTTTATAGTTTCTTACATACACCATGATTACCAATGTCCCACTGGTCAAAACAAGTTACATGGACAAGTGAAGTTTCAAGGTAACAAAATTAGTGCTAGCTCTTGATAGTAGAAGCAGCAAAGTCACATCACAAAGGAAAGTATATGTAGGAAAGGGAGGAATTTGAGGCCGTAAAATTATCCACCACAGTGTATGAATGTTAACTTTACAAGAAAGTGTCAAATAGTTTTTCTAAATACAGTTTTATCTAACTTGAAGTTGCCTTACCAATGGATAAGTGATTCTATTGCTGTATTGATTCATACTATTGAACATTTGAATTTGTCTGACTGCTTAAATTTTGCAGATTAAAAGGGTATTAAATAATGTCTTAGTTTATGATTTACATAAAGTGTACATAAAGTGTAAATATGATTTACATAATATAATTACTTCTTTTGAGCTCATTTCATATATTTACTATTCATGTATCTTCTCTTTTATGAAATACCTTTCTGAGCTATTGGGTTTTTGCTTTTTTCCCTGACTAGTTTGCATTTCTTTTAGATTCTATAAACTATTTTGTCAGTAATATGTATTGCAAATATTTACTTCAAGTATGTGGCATAGTTTTTGATCTTAAGGTTTGAATTGATGAAGAGATGTTCTTAATCTTTATATAAACTGATATATCAAGTATTATACTATCTTAGACATTTTGTTGTCTTGTTCAGAAAATACTTTCTTACTCTTAGAAAGTCACTTATATTTTGAAGATTTCAAAAGTTAGCTTTCACATTCAAATTCTAAAGTTGATTATCTTTCTTTTCCTCATCTTTCACTCTTTTATTTTACAGTGGGAGGTAAGAATCCAGTTTTATTTTTTCATATGAATACCATTTTTTCTTGCACTTTCTCTCTTATCTGCCATTCTATTTTGGGCAGATACCAGAAATCTTTGTAAGTTTCCATTAACTAGTCTATTCTGCTCCATTCATTAATTTGTCTACCCTATACCATGCATTTATTTAATATAGATTTACAATCATCTTCATATATGGTAAGGCAAGTAAACCATCTATTTTTCTTCTTTGGAAATAGTTATTTGCTCTTCCATGTAAACTTTAGAGTAAATCAAATATTATTAAAACTGTTAAGATTCTGATTGAGAGTTCAATGAATCCATACATTCATTTGGGTAAAATTGCCATTTTAATGTTATGAAGTATTTTTATCCATTCTTATGAGTTATCTCCATTAATTTAGTCCCATTTTATTGACTTTCAATAATATTTCATAATTTTCATGGTGTACAGCTTGCATATTCTTATTTGTATTTTGTTAATTTTTGTTATTGAGTTTTTTGCATTTCAATACAATTTTTAATGTTTTAGGATTATTTTTATAGTTTTTGTTGGTGCAGGAAAATGCAAATGAATTTTGTATGTTTATTTTTATTTAGTACTTTACACATACTTCTATTATTTGTAATAATTTTCAAAATCATTTGCTTCTCTATGTATATATTTCTATCATTTAAAAATAATGACCAATTTATTTCCTCTGTTTTAATCATTTTGTTTTCAATTTATTTTTTTGTGTGTGTTATCACTCTGACAATACAATATGTGGAACAAAAAAGGTAAGAATGGGCTCGTCTATATTATTTAAAATCAGTTTTTTACACAATATTAAATATGATCAGAAAAGAGAATATTCTGATGTAGTTCCAAAGAATGTTTCAAAAAAGACAATAGTTGTTAATTTAGCTTTTCTGTGAGCAAAAATGAAGAGGAAATAATAATGATTTTAAAGTGACACAATTCTTGGTTCTAATGTTACTTGTACACTCACTGGGTGTTTTTCAGAGAATTTAAAATGTTTTTTAGAGTTAGAATAAGGCATTAATCAAAGAGCAGGTTAGTATGGGAGAGGGATATGTACATAAATTGCTACAAGTTAGGCCCAATGTCCCCAAAGCTTATTGGACTGTAGATACAAAAGGGACAAGTTAATATAGTTTATTAATAACTAGATTTCCTCTGCTCATCACCCACAGTAAGTATTTCTGGAAATTCTCAGAGGATACTGACATATGTTTACTTATAATCAGTTTCTCTCAGGACTTTTATACTCTTTCAGGGAGTATTTCTATCTGTAGAAGGCTATTCTCCAGTGTATGGTCACCATGGGTCCTTTAGACATTGCAAGAGTTGCTGCTAATTATTGCAGTTTATCAGATGACTTAGTGGGACTCTTGTCCTGGCTATGGCCAGGCTCTCTTGTGGCTTTCTCTATCTCTCCTTCTGGTCTATCTCAGTGTGACAAAACAGGGCTGCTGCCTATTTGCATACATGCCAGGATAAGGATCATTATCTATATCCCATAGGAAACAACTGCTTTATTTTTAGTCACTTCTTTCTCTCTTGGACTTGAATACAAGACCAGGAAGCAGGGATGGAAAAGGATTTGAATAACGGACACATCTTTGAATGCAGAATCACTCTCCGTTAAACAACTAAAACTTATTCGTGGCTTCAGTTCAATCCTGGGCACTGAAATTTCTTCTGATTGACAGAGCATATTATCTAGCAGAGACATATACATAAATATATTTCTATTAGGCCCTTTGCCACCAATTTGAAACACTGCCCAGATAAATCTGAACCATAAGCAGTAGATGACATAGCCTGGGGACAAGCAGAAATCTTTCCTATACAGTGTAACAATATACAATTGAGGATAGGCTTCCTGTCTGGTTTATCTTTATATCTTGAAAAGAGCATAGTGCAGTACAAATAGCATTGATTGTGGAGGAAGTCAGGTCCAGCTTGAATCAGATTTTTTCCATTTGCTTAATTTGCAATGCAATTAAGGATGAGTTATTTACCAATTCTGGGCCTAACTTTTCTTGTAAAAGATAGTTTAATATCTACTTCACAGTTTCTGTGAATATCAATTATATTACATATATTTTTGATATAATTGTTTAGGAAGACCTCTGTGTTTAGCATATTTCTATTTTGAGATGTAATTTTTAGACTGAATGATACAATAACATACTGATATATGCCATTATCTTTGTGAAACAACAGACCAATTCCATGATAAAGAAGTAAAGCCATGTTTGTATGTTGTTATTTATAGATAAAACAGTTCATGGGTTGATTATATTTTTTACTTTTCAAAGATTGGTAGTTCAACCCAATCTAAGATATTTAGAGTATATACCATTAATGACATTTATTTCACTGAATTTGCAGGCATAATTCTTATAGTTTTGGTGTTATGACAATGATTATTGCCAAGAATAAAAAATTTGACATTGTGTCATGACCTTTGTATAACAAGATAGTTATGACAAATGCTTATTAAAGAATATTTAAGAAACCTGGAAAACATTGGAAACACTCTTCTAGACATTGGCCTAAACAAAGAATTTATGAAGAAGACTCCAAAGGCAATCACAGCAGCAACAAAAATAAATAAACGGGACCTGATCAAATTAAAAAGCTTCTGCACAGCCAAAGAAACTGTCAAGAGAACAAACAGACAACCCACAGAATGGGAGAAAATCTTCATAAGCTACACATCCGATAAAGGGCTGATAACTAGAATCTATTTAGAACTCAGGAAAATCAGCAAGAAAAAAATCAAACAACCCTATCAAAAAATGGGCAAAGGACATGAACAGAAACTTTTCAAAAGAAGACAGAATAATGGCCAAGAAACATATGAAAAAATGCTCAACATCTCTAATCATCAGGGAAATGCAAATCAAAACCACAATGAGATGTCACTTAACTCCAGTGAGAATGGCCTTTAACAAAAAGTCCCCAAACGATAAATGTTGGCATGGATGTGGAGAGATAGGAAACTCCTACACTGCTGGTGGGACTGCAAACTAGTTCAACTTCTGTGAAAAGCAATATGGAGATACCTTAAAGTGATACAAGTAGATCTACCATTTGATCCAGCAATCCCACCACTGGTCATCTACCCAAAAGATCAAAAGTCACTTTATGAAAAAGACACCTGCACTCAAATATTTATAGCAGCACAATTCACAATTGCAAAGGTGTGAAAACAACCCAAGTGCCCATCAATACATGAGTGGATTAATAAAATGTGGTATCTGTATACCATGGAGTACTATTCAGCTTTAAGAAACAATGGTGATATAATACCTCTTGTATTTTCTTGGATAGAGCTGGAACCCATTCTACTAAGTGAAGTATCTCAAGAATGGAAAAACAAGCACCACATGTACTCACCAGCAAATTGGTATTAATGGATCAACACCTTGGTGGACATATAGGAATAATATTTATCAGGTGTCGGGCAGATGGGTGGGGAGGGGATGGGTATATACAAACACAATGAGTGAGACATGCAACATTTGGGGGATGGTCATGCTTGAAGCTCTGACTCAAGGGGGGAGGGTGGCATGGGCAGTATACATAACCTTAACACTTGTACCACCATAATATGCTAAAATAAAAAATAAATAAATACAAATAAAAAATAAGAGAATATTTAAGAAACCTGATTTATGCAGAATCTGAATAAGAGTATCTTAGCATTTCTTAAATATTTTAATGTTTGAAATAGGCCTCGGTGGTGTAGAATTATAATTATATTCAATTACATGTTTTTGCAAATAGAATACATTTGAAAATATGTTTTCTTCAGTTCATAAAACAGAAAAAAAAGAGAATTACATATCTTTAATTATTCTGTCAAGTATA
Source organism: Microcebus murinus (assembly GCF_040939455.1). NCBI lineage: Eukaryota > Metazoa > Chordata > Mammalia > Primates > Cheirogaleidae > Microcebus > Microcebus murinus. Next base: position 48,014,919 of record NC_134104.1, read on the forward strand.
CATGAAGGCTAATTTGGCAAGAGATGCTCTTTCACATTTTTGGCCTACTGGATTTAAAATCATGAAGTTTATCGAAATATTTACTTATCTCTGATATCTGGTCATATATAGGCTATAGAAAACGTTACTAATTCTTTAAAGATAAGGGCAAGAACTATTATGTAATGTCCTCTGAGATAGCAACTCCTGAATCCTGAGGTTATTTGTTAAATCATAGATTGTTGCTTTCAAAGCTTGATGATGCTATTTTCTCAGGCATGGAAATGTAATTAGAAGTATCTTATATAAGTTACCTTTCTAGGTGTTGAGGCAAATATGTATGCAGGATTTAGGAACCACTTCTTCTAGCATGATTTAAATTACTCTGATTCTATAAGTCAACTATCAAATAAGGCCATCAGCTATAGAGATTTTTTTCAGAAGCTTACAGCAGAGGAATTATATAACATAATGATAGAAAAGCATTCTTTCTAATTATTGGGAAATATTTATCATTGGAAAATGCTTAATTGATTTTCATTTTACTTTCTTTGATTAATATTCCTTGATTTATCTACTCAACAAAAACTAAAGTTTACTTTGACATTTAACTGACTAGGTTTGCTATTTTCATCTTGATTGATGGTTTTCTTTATATCTCCTTTAAATATAGTCACTATTTCTCAAATAAATCCAAAAGGTTAAATAATTGCATCCAATATACAAAAAGATGATACATACCAATGATCAGTGGAACATTAAGGCTATTTGTCCCATAATAATCCCATAATCTTGTACAGGGAAAACATGGTCCAAAGTAATGAGGAGACTCCCCCTGGGTCATGTGTGTGGACATAAGCAGATGAAGTCCTAGACAGTGGGCATCAGATTTGCCTGGATGGAATTCAGAAAGAAGACTAACTCTGAGAAGTGGAAAGTGATGACAAAATATGTGTTGTTAGTTAAATTAATGCATGAGTCTTGGAGGCTTGAATGCAAGGAGGGACTGGGGCTTTTTCCAGCAAAGATATAAAGGTCTGTATAAGCCAATTACTGCCTCTGAAGACAAAGAGGATTAGAGAGGAATCTTCCTAGGATCAGAAACAATAGAGAGTGGGGACAAGAAAGGGTAAAAGAGATGGAGAGTAGGGTCTTAAATTGATTCCAAATGTGGGATGAGGAAGAATTTCCAGAACTCCAACAAGATTCAGAGAACCCTAAGAATAGAAGCTGTGATTTTCTTTGTTGATAAATACTGGGGGAAATGTACAGGCAAATCTTATTTTATTGCTCTTTGCTTTATTGTGCTTCACTGATATTTTACCAATTGGTAAATTGGTAAAATATTTTTTACCAATTGGTAAAATAATATTTACCACTGATAATTTACCAATTGAAGGTTTGTGGCAACCCTGCATCAAGCAACATTATTGGCATGTTATTTTTAGCAGCATGTGATCACACTGTAATTCTGAGTCACAGTTTGGTAATGCTCAACAATATTTCAAACTTTATTGTTATTGTGTCTGTTATGGAGTTTGTAGATCAGTGATCTTTGATATTACTATTGTACTTTTTTTGGGTGCCATGTACCATACCCATAAAAGATAGCATACTTATTCAATTAATGTTATATAATATGTTCTAACTGTTCCCCTGTCTCTCTCCCTCTCCCTGGCCTCCCTCTTTCCTGAGACACAACTATATTGAAATTAGGACAATTAATAACCCTAGGAAGGCCTCTAAGTGTTCAAGTGAAAAGAAGAATTTTATAATTCTCATTTTAAATTAAAAGTTAGAAATGATTAAGCTTTGTGATGAAGTCATGTTGAAAGCTGGAACAGGCCAATAACTAGACCTCCTGCACCAAACAGCCAAATTGTGAATACAAAGGAAAAGTTCTTGAAGGAAATTTAAAGTGCTACTCCAGTGAAAACATAAAGCAAAACAACCTTATTGCTGATATGGAGAAAGTTATAGTGGTCTGGATAGAAGATCAAACCAGCCAGAACATTCCCTTAAGCTGAAGCCTAATCCAGAGGAAGACCCTAACACTGTTCAATTCAGTGAAGGCTGTGAGAGGTGAGGAAGCTGCAGAAGAGTTCAGAGCTAGCAGAGGTTGATTCATGTGGTTCAAGGGAAGAAACCATCTCCATAACATAGAAATGTAAGATGAAGCAGCAAGTGCTGATGTAGAAGCTGCAGCAAGTTATCCAGATCTTGCTAAGAGAATTGCTAAAGGTGGCTACAATAAACAATGCATTTTTGATGTAGGTGATACAGCCTTATATTGGAAGAATATTCCACATAAGACTTTCATAGCTAGAGAAGAGAAGTTAATGCCTGGCTTCAAAGCTTGGAAAACAAGATGAATTTCTCATTAGGGTCTCATGCAGCCAATTCTCGTTTACCATTCCAAAATTTTAGAGCCCTTAAAAATTATGCAATATCTACTCTGCCTGTGCTCTATAAATGGAATAACGAAGTCCAGATGACAGACTTCTGTTTATAGCATGATTTACTAAAAATTTTAAGCCCACTATGGAGACATACTGCTGAGAAAAAACAGATTCCTTTCAAAATGTTACTGCTCATTGACAATGCACTTGGCCAGTAAAGAGCTATGATGGAGATGTACAAGAAGATTAATGTTGATTTCATGGCTGTTAATACAACGTTCATTCTGCAGCTCATGAATCGAGGAGTAATTTCAACTTTCAAGTCTTACTATTTAAGAAATACATTTGGTAAGGCTATAGTTGCCATAAATAGTGATTCCTCTGGTAGATCTAGGCAAAGTAAATTGAAAACCTTTTAGAAAGGCTTCACTATGCTAGATGCCATTAAGAACATTTACAATTCATAGGAAGAGGTCAAAATATCAATGTTAACAGGAATTTGGAAGAAGTGGATTCCAACTCTCAAGGATGACTTTGAGAGGTTCAAGACTTCAGTGAAGGAAGGAACTACGGATGAGGTAGAAATAGCAAGAGAACTACAATTAGAAGTGGAGCCTGAAGATGTGATTGCTGCAATCTTATGGTAAAACTTGAAGAGATGGAGATTTGCTTCTTAAGAATGAGCAAAGAAAGTGGTTTCCTGAGATGAAATCTATTCCTGGTGAATATGCTGTCAACGTTGTTGAAATTATAACAAAGGATTTAGAATATTACATGAACTTACTTGATAAAACAGAGGCAGGATTTGAGATAATTTTCTTTAATTTTGAAAGGTGTTCTACTATGGGTAATGTGTTATCAAACAGCATCACTTGCTACAGAGAAATCTTTCCTGAAAGGAAGTCAACTGATGCAGCTATCATTCAAACTTCATTGCTATCTTATTTTAAGAAATTGCCACAGCCACTCCAACCTTCATAAACCACGGTCCTGATTAGTCAGCAGCCATCAACACGAAGGCAAGACTTCCACTTCAATATGACTCACTGAAGGCTCAGATGTTAGAAAAATATTTTAGCAGTAAATTATTCCTTAATTAATTAATTGTTGTATATCCACTATCATGCTTTTGTAGACTATATGAGATTGACCAAGGGGTCTTTGGTTATGTGAACATAGCTAAAAAGAATTGAAAATTTGAGATGATTTCAGATTTTCATTTTTCCATAATATTATGACACTTGAAGAAAGCAGAGATTTGAACATTGTGGTCTCTGTATTTCACCTTACTCAGTGAATTTTTCAGATCCTTAGTCAACCCTATTCTTCACTTTCTTTGTACATATTTGACCCAAAGTTCAAGGTCAAAGATTTACTTAATCCTTTCTAATTGCCTTTCCATTATTTTTCTGTAGAATTTTAAGATGAGAAAACATGTAGTATTTCAACTCTCTAATTGTCTAAAAATAGGCCACTTAATCTTTAAGTTTGGACATTAATGAGCTGTCTACATTTCTGTGGAGAGCTTTCCTACCACAGCAATAGCAAACATTCTCATTTAAGGAAGATCAATAGCTGCACACATTTCTCTTTTATGTAGTCCAGTTTACACTCATTTTTAATATCATTTAAAAGTACATAAGCAAATCCTACAATAAAAATGACATTTTTATTATGATTGCAATATCTCAAGTTTAATTTTTGGCAATAAATATAGTCTGGTGCAAACTTAGAAGCAAAAAAAAAAAAACCCTTGAGTTTAAATATATTATGATTTATATGGCAGTTTGACTTCTGGGGGTGTATACCATTTTGGCAAAAGACACCTGAGCCTGTGACTAATGTAAAAGAGTTTGATTTTCAAATGGTCTCTAGAGGTTTTATTTTATTTGTATTTAACATACATTACATTTTAGGAAGCCTACCAAGGTTTATAATTATGTTTTTGAAAGATTTTTCATGGAGTTATTATTGGTACATCAATGGATTTTAATTGACGCAGTCTACTGATTTACATTTTTTGAAAAGCCCCAAATTAATTGCTGAGTACAAGGGATGAAAGATAGTTATTTTTACCTTTGAATGCATGTTTAATCATTAATGTAATGTTTAGAATCTGCCAGAGAAAGGAGAAAAGCAGGTTAAAAAGCCAGGACTCTGGGATTACAGCTACTTTTGTTTGTACTTTCTGCACTGCCTCTTAAAAGTTGAGCAATCTGAGCAAAATGATTTATCCCACTTAAATCTCAAATTTCTTTAACTGTTAAAGGGGGTGAAAATAGTCTTTTCTTTATAGAATTAGTGTTAAAATAATTGCATTTGTACAAATAAAAAGCATGGTAATTTATTTTGCACATAGTAATCACACACTAGATACTGTTTCCTATTATTAGACTTTTTCCTGGTCCAGGAGTGGAGTTGGTGGGAGTGATGGAAGGTGAGGGTATTTGGGTAAAATGCACAGGATTAGTACCATCTGATGATGAGCAGAAGTCAAAAGCCATTAGGGCTACTCAGAGCTAACACCAGAAGGCACTTTGCTGTTATCCTGGGAATGTACATGGTTGGCTCCCAAACTTTGTAGGTAAATCAAAGCAGTTGTGCCTACTTTAGATTGCTTTTCTTGACTCATGATTTTTGCACCTTAGAGATTCGCTAGAGATTTAAATAATGGTGTCAGGGTACAGTTAACATTGTCCTGGTGGTGGGTGCACTGAAAGCCCTGACTTCAGCATTATATGGTGTATCCATGTAACAAAACACTTGTACCCCCTTAATATTTTGAAATACTAATAAAAATACATATACTTTTGAATTAATCTGTATAGTTTTCAATATATAATGTAATATGTTACATAGACATTGGTGGATAAAGAAAAAAGATTCCTATAATTAAAAAAGTAATGATGTCAATTTACATTTTCAAAAGTTATTCACTACTGAAACATGATAAAATATATGCTCATGTAAGATTTACAAGGATGATGGTGGAACAACTGATAAGTGATCAAGTTTCTAGAACTGTCTAATCTATTTACTAATGTCAGATAATGATTTTTGTCAATGTTGTTATTCCCTCTTACCTCTTGCTTTTGTGTTACAGATGAAAGTATGTAGGTAAAAACTTCTGAATGCCTTTGAAGAAATCAATGAAAGAATAGAAATTTATTGTTACCCTTCTTTGTAGAAAAGACTCAAAGTGAACATAGAAATGATAGGAATTATGGTATTATTTATATGTGTGCATTTAAAGAACTGTTTTCAATGGCCTGATATTTTGAAATATTTTACTTTTCTTAGTTTTGTATCCAAGAAAACTATAGATTTCTGAAATAGTTCCATTTTGTAGTTAATTTTGGCCATTATGTATTTTGGTAATCCAATCAACAAAGCTTTTAATTTCTCACTGTGTTTGGAAGCTTCTTTGGCCAAGGATTTGACATCCAGCAGGGTGGCGTCCACTTGCTCTTGGCATCTAATAAAGAGTGGGTTTAATGACTGAATGCTCGCAGCATGCTCAGGCTGTATCATTAGTACTATGCAAAAACCTTATGATTTACTTAATGCACCTTTTATGCTACATATTTTATTATTTTAAAATGGTGTCATGCTATGGCTATTTCAAATCATGTTGCCTTAAAATTCACTGTTTTCTGCATGTTATCAATTTAGGATACATTAAAAATAAATCGTTAAAGTATATTTGAATTTTCAGTGCTGTATTAAAACATTTTTATTATGCAGTAAAATTAGTTATGTGGAATATTTACATTTGAAATTAAATAAAGATGTCTTATAGAAATGAGATAGCTGCACCATTTATTTCAATGAGATTTGATGTAGAAGAATACTACACCATCCTATTGCTTAATATTGAGGAGAAGGATCTAAAGTAACTGTATTAACTTATGAGGCCATCTTTTATTCCATTATTCATAGTGCTAGCATACATTTTGCCCATTATGACCATAGTGCCTGGTACACAGAAGTACTCTGAAAAATATCAGAAGCTTTTTTGCCTAAAATGGCATGTCCTCCTTTCAGATCATTTGAGGATGCTTTCACAAAATATTATACAGAAAATAATTAGCATACCAAGCTTCTTATTGCCCTATTCCCTGCCTCCAGAAAAGCTCTGCAAATGAATTTTTATTTCAGGTACTGATGACTAATATATTTTTTTCTGATTCACTTACTTCTCATTAAAATATCATTTGTTAAAACTGAAATCTATATATATGACATTCACTACAAGGAAACTGACATTAAAATTTTTTCCTTTAAGTAATAAAAGATTAATAACACTAATTTCAAATTTGGGTGTAATTGTTCTACCATATTTTCTTGCTATTTCCATTTATTTACTATTAGAATTTCACATAAGAGAATTATGGGTGTGGGTATTGGTATGAAGGAAAATATTCCTGACTATAGAATAGCCTAATAATTGTAGATAGAAGGAACCTTTGGAATATTAGTAAAATATTTTCTCATTTTTTTAATTTATATTTTGACTTGCCTTATAGATTTGTGGGTTTTTTAAAAATTATGTGGTTGATTTAAATATATGAAAAACACCTATAATTATATTAGAAAAAGACCAAAACCTGAAAGAAAAATAAAAAGAAAACGAACATTTGGGAATAAACAGCTCATAAAATAAGAAATAAAAATGATGTCTAAAGTAATAAAACTATACTCATTCTTACACATAATACCAAAAAGATGCAAAACAAAACTCCCCCCCGTGTGTGTGTGTGTGTGTGTGTGTGTGTGTGTGTGTGTACACATATGGTGTTTGAGTAGATATATGTATATATACACATATATGATATTGGGTGTAGATGTATACACACACATACACATAAGTGTGGCAATATTGAAGCCAACCATAAACATACCTGGTATTCTTTGACCACACAATTTCATATTTTTCAATATAGTCTATACATACATTTCACACACATGAGATGACATAGATAACAAAATGTTAATTTCAGCATTAATTAGCAACAGATTGACAATGACCTGCATGTTTATCATTAGAAGACTCCTGAAATAAGTTATTAATGTAATTATTAGAAACATAAGAACTTTTTGTGATGTAATGGTAAGATCTCTCTGATTTATTGTGGAAAGTAAATATTATATAAGAGCACTGTTGCTCTGTTTATAAAATAACTATGGAAGGATTAATAACAGAGGTTACCGGTAGAGAGGAACAAATGGATGGCTGCAAGAATGAAACTTTTCGATGTATATCCTTTTGTATATTTCAATTTTGCAACCATGTGACTATACTATCTGTGCAAATATGTATTATGAAATTAAAATTTAAAAATAGAATAAGGGCACAATTAAATTATCTGAGGTATTCTTACTTTCAAATAATTGTTCTTTGTAAACAAAAAATCAACACTGATACATAAAATGATTACTTTATACATTACACACAGAAAGTGTATTGAGGAACCAAGAATGCTGGTCAGTAGCAGCAGATTTACAATTGACTGAAGAGTATGATTGCTAAGATTGATATGTTGATATTTCACATTTCTGTCCCTTTACATAGGCTGCTCACTGTGGCTCAAACTTCTTTCTCTTCTGTCTCCTGCTTTTCTATCTGAGAAATACTACTAATTTTCCAAGGCCTGGTTCAAATATTACTTTTAAAGATTTAAACAGACACTCCTAATGCAATTGATCTCTAATTATATATCTATTATAGCATTTATAATTATCTATTGCATTTTTTTCTTGTACTTTCCCTTAACATACTGGAAACTTTATTGCACCATGGATTGTACCTTATTCAATTTGTATTTCCAGAATTGGAATTGCCTGGCACATAGTAGGAGACTAACACTTGTTTTTAAAATAATTGAACAAAAAATAAAATGCCTCAGGTAGCCAAATGATTGCATGAATATATACTATTTTAAATAAAACACAAGAATATTTGAAAATGAATTTTAAAATGTACCATTATAAAAATGAGCATCAAAAAAGTGCAATTTAAGAGTTACAGCAGCAATATCGAATTCTGAACAGTATACTCAAACCTTGGCATTATTCTAGTTTTGCAGGTCATTTCACTGAAGTTAGTAAAAGTCACTAATTTTCCCCAGATAAGACAATTAAAAAATTGAACATTTAGGGGTTTAAGTGCAGTCTGTATCTTCCCCAAATCTGTACTCTCTGTACTGTAATTCATAGATACCTTAAACCAGGGAGATGATAAAAATGACTGAAGAGGAATATGGACTTTAGAAACTACCTAAAGACACATCTGCATTGATTTTTTCTAGCAATTGGGAACTGTTGTACCAATGAGGAAAGGAAAGAGTATAGAGTACCCATGAGTACCATATCTTTCAGTTATTTTTAGCTGCTGCGTATTGGCTCTTCTCAATGTTCATGAAGGATGTGGGAGATGACGGGATAAAACCAAAAAACATAATTTTTACTTCAGGATATTTTTCCTGAGAGAATGAAACATTGGCAATGGTAACCATGAGAGTATGTGGACTCTACTAATGAGTTAGTCTTTTTAAGATAGTAAGGTTATCTGATGGCTAAGATGTTTTAGATTTACTTCTGTCAAAAGCTAGGGTGAGTTCTTAAAGTTATTTCTTTCAATTCCTTTATTTAGTCAGCATTCTGAGTTTTAAAATAATAGGATTCAGCTTTAGATCTCAGTCTCTATGTTATTTTTTTATTTTATCTTCAGCCTATAAATTTGTCTTAGTAATATACATCAAAGTTAATATTGTTCATTGATATTGCCTGGGATATTTTATGATACATCCAGTTGAATTCCTCATTCCTTATTTAATTGGATTATATGTGCTCAAGATCTTTTTTATACTTAATACACATCAGTGGAAATGCCATTACTTGTTCAAAAACAAAAATAATCAAAAAATAATTAAAACTCAAGAAATTAGCCTCAAACTTGGTTAGAAAAGCCACTTCTGTTTATTCTGTTCACTTAAGCTAATACATTCAGTTTAATTTTTTCCTTAAGTTATAGATTTAATAAAACTAAAAACAGAAAATTAAGAATGACTAGTAAGTTCTAGTTAATATATGTGTCATCTTTGATTATTGTATTTTATGTTCTTTAAAATTGGCAAAATTGTTATGGGCATTAAAATACAGGAATGATATGAAATTCACTGATGTTTATTAAATATTTTCACACAATGGAAGAGAGCATCTATAGAGAGTTACATTTATAACCCATGTACATGACTTACATTATGATTGTTCAGCTGCTTCACATATGTTAACTTCAAAAAAGTTATGAATTCTCCTCTGACCTTGAGAAATCAAGATAAAATTTTTTTAAGATAATGACCTTTTAGATATATTAAAATAGATCACTCAAGGCTGTATCTAATAGTCAGCCAACACATTCCATATTCTCAGAAAGGTCCATTTCCTACTGAAAACTTCTTTTGGTTATATATGAATTCATCAGCAGTCAAGGAAAGAAAAGAAAAAGTAGTTTCATTATTTATTTCAACAGTCTCACCTAATGTATTATTCTTAAAAATCTAGGCACAGACCATGAACTAGCTAAATTTTAGTTTGATATATTCTATGACAAGTTGAGCAGAAAAAGAAATGGATACATTTATGAGAGAAGCAGAGTAGGAATAATTTCTATTTCCATATTAGGAGCTCAAGGCAAGTGGTGAAAAAGATACGACACTACATATAAACTAATTTTCTCTCAGACACTGTATCAAAGAACAAGGAGTACAAAATATTCACTGGTACATTGTGTAGTGCACTGAGGAATTTATTTTATTTTATTTTAGCGTATTATGGGGGTACAAGTATTAAGGTTACTTATATTGCCCATGCCCCTCTCCCCCCTTGGGTAAGAGCTTCAAGCATGCCCATCCCTCAAACATTGCACATCTTACTCGTTGTGGTTGTATATACCCCTCTCCCCCTTCCCCCCTCCTGACACCCGATAAATGTTACCCATATTTATAGGACATTTGTTAATCTGTGATGTGATCCTGACAATGCAATGGTAAGGCAGGATTTGTATATTTCTCTGTGGATCCAAAACTCACTTATTTGTCAAGGCTTGCTCAAGCTCCTTCTTCCATGAAACCTTGAAATGCCTTAACTCAGGCTACTCTCTTCTCTCTCAGGAGTCCTATTGGATTGTTAGTTAGTTACAATCTCATATTTTAGAATACACTAACTGACAATGAAGTCAGTTACTACCTTAGATATCAAAGTAGTGGTTAATTAAAGGGAAATTCCGCCTTTTGCTCTGTTATTTTGTTTGGGGGCTTTTGTTTCCCCCAAAGCCACAATGTGTCTTTTTGAAATCAGAATGGCAGAGACTTTGCTAAGTGTGATCAATGGAGAATTATCTCTTAAAAATATAAGCCCTAGAAGAGATAGAGATAGATATGGGTGGTGGGCAGGAGGGAGGAATAATTAATGCCATTCATTTTAGGCTACTTCATCAAAAATCCTCATACTGATTTTGTCCAGAAAAAATTAAGTTCAATGCTTCAATACATTTGTGGGTCACTAAGGAATCATGGGGAAAACAGTTTAGTTTAGATATTCAAGGGCCACTAATTGGGACAATATTAATCCAAATGTATAACCTAAAAATAAAGAATAAATATGTTTTTGCATCCTCTCTGCAACTGTATATGACTGCTCTCCCTTCTGCACTATGCTTTCTATAGAAATAATAAATAAGGGAAATATTTTAATATATAATACCTCTTAGCACTCTTCCATATCACAGGATTCCTGTCTTTTAAAATATATGACCAATGGAGAAAAGTAGAGCTTTAAGGGACCTTTCTGAAAAGACAGATATCAAGATTAAGTTTAAAGATAGCACTGGTAGGAGATATTTTCATTCATGATATATTTTCTTATTTACAATTAAAAATGTTACCTTACAAGCCTTTTACTTTTTATTAGACTTTGCTCAACAGTATTAAAACTGGATTTTGCATAGCCATAGTGGGAAAGTCAAAGTTTTTTCAAGATGTATGGGGGATGGAGAGTTTTAAGGGAGTAAGATTATCATTTTTACTAGGGTAAATGTTGATCTACATGTCTAAGAAACCAGGAGTCCGTGAGAAATGGTTTAATGCTTTTCCTTTCTATGCTTTCACGATCTCTCTTCTACTTTACAAAAAAAAGACATGAATCTAAGTCATCTTGAAACTTATTACAGTGCATTGTCTTCTGCACTGAATTGAAGAAATAATTTCACAGTGCCTTTAATTGTCACCAAAAAACTGCTCTGCTCTTGTTTATATCTTTAAGACATGCATTTGCAATAATTTTTTGCATAATTATTTTTTATCAAAGTTTGTCATTATGCTGTTTTGATCAGTTTACATTATTTATAATTGTGTACTGGCAATAATCATTGCAATAACTCACAATAAAACACAATACGTGCTTAACCTGAGGACATTTGAATTTTTGTTCTGTGAGGTATATTGTAGTGATCAATAAAAACTCCTTTGAGCAAACAAACTTACTGTTAAGATTAAATTTTGTGGGGTAATGGGAATGTAAACATAGCTTAAAGACATAAATGACTTAAAATTTGGGATTGCAAGAGAAGTAGTTTACACTTGTTAATGAATAGATGATTGTAGGTATTAAACCACAATAATACTTATGGTGTATTCTATATTGGATATATTTTCCATAGCATTAAGATAGTGTCTTCTTTTTCTTTTTCATGTTTTGATTTCATAATATTACAGGGGTACAAACATTTTGATTACATAAATTGTTTTTGTACCATTTGAGTCAAAATTATAAGTATGTCCATCCTACAGATAGTGTGCATTGTACTCACTAGGTGAGATTTTTACACATGCCCTCCTCTCCCCTCCCGTCTGCTTGATTTCTGATGAATATTATTTCTATATGTGTACATAAGTGCTGATCAATTAGTTACAATTTAATGGTAAGTACATGTGGTGTTGGCTTTTCCGTTCTTGTGATACTTCACTTCGAAGAAGGGTCTCCAGTTCTATCCAGGTTAATACAAGAGGTATTATAATACTTCATCATTTTTTATGGCTGAATAGTACTCCATGATATATATATATACCACATTTTATTAATCTATCCATATTGATGGACACTAGGTTGTTTCTACATCTTTGCAATTGTGAATTGTGTTGCTTTAAACATTTGAGTTCAGGTGTCCTTTCTTATAGAAAGAATGTCTCTTTTTCCTTTGGGTAAATACCTAGTAGTGAGATTGCTGGATCAAATGATAGTTCTTTTAATTCTTTGAGGTTTGTCTTCTAATTACAATTCCTCACTAAAAGAAGCTTAGATCAATGGTTGGCTTTAGGTTTAAGACAAAAATATATATGATAATACTTGGACTGGGATAGCTGTTTTTCATGTGACAGAAAGCAAGTAAGCTATTAAAAACACAAAGCAAGCCGGGCGCGGTGGCTCACGCCTGTAATCCTAGCTCTCTGGGAGGCTGAGGCGGGCGGATTGCTCGAGGTCGGGAGTTCGAAACCAGCCTGAGCAAGAGCGAGACCTCGTCTCTACTATAAATAGAAAGAAACTAATTGGCCAACTAATATATATAGAAAAAATTAGCCGGGCATTGTGGCACGTGCCTGTAGTCCCAGCTACTTGGGAGGCTGAGACAGAAGGATCGCTTGAGCCCAGGAGTTTGAGGTTGCTGTGAGCTAGGCTGACGCCACGGCACTCACTCTAGCCTAGGCAACAAAGCAAGACTCTGTCTCAAAAAAAAAAAAAAAAAAAAAAAAAAAAAAAAAAAACACAAAGCAAACAAAGCAAGGGGACATGTCATTAAAAGGAAGCTTCTAATGGCTAAAAGATAATAATATCAAAAAGAATAGGAAATATATTTAACTTAACAACATTAGAAAATTAATTGTCCATAATGTTACTCAGTACAAAAGAGAAAACCAACCACAACACCAACAAAAATCTCGAACTCAACTCTCTACTTTTTATTGGAACTAACTGGGGTGCTAATAACTTACTCTGGAATTTGGATATTTAGAATAAATTATTAAACACTCATCCTGCATTTCTTACACAAATTATATTTCAAGTTAACTCAATAGCTATAATTGTTAAAGAAAATTCCTGCTTTATAGAAGAATTCTAGCACAAAAATGTGAATGGATTTGTATAATTATAAAGCAAGTATTTTATAGACTCTAATTTTTTTTAGATAATAATTATCAATGGATGAATCTGTAAAATATGAAAGGCAACCTCATAATAGAGGGGACTGGCTGTCATTATCTGCACCCACTGAAATCTTTCTATACCTGAAAGTTGTGCAATTGTCTATTTTTTTAAGTCTTTGGTATCTTTATTTCAGGGAGATGCTAAACATTCAGATTAATACATTCATCTACTTTGAGTCCTAGATCCTCTTTATAATTTGGAAATATTTTATTTTGTTTTATTTTATTTTATTTCAAAATATTACAGGGGTACAAATGTTTTTGGCTTCATGGACCACTTTTGTAATGCGTAAGTCATAGCTATAAGTGTGCCCATAACCCAAATAGTGTTCATTATACCTTTAGGTAGGTTTTTGCCCATCTCAACTTCTTCCCTGCCATGTGATTCTTTTCCAATGACTTATACTTCCTTTCTGTGCATGTGTGCTCATCAGTTAGTTCCAATTTAATAGTGAGTACATGTGTTTGTTTTTCCATTCTTTAGGTACTTCACTTAGGATACTAGTCTCCAGTTTCATTGAAATTAGTGCAAAAGGGATTAATTAATCCATCCTTTTTATATGGCTGAGTAGTATTCCATGGCATACATATACCACATTATGTTAATCTGTTTATGATTTGATGGATACTTGGGTTGATCCCACATCTTTGCAATGGTGGATCATGCTCCAATAAACATTCAAGTGCAAATGTCTTTTTGATGAAATGACTTCTTTTCCTTTGGGTAGATACTCAAGAGTGGGATTGCTGGATCTAATGGTAGGTCTACTTTTAGTTCCTTGAAGAATTTCCATACAGTGTTCCATATAGGTTGTACTAATTTACAGCCCCACCAACAGGGTATAAGTGTTCCTTTATCTCTGTATCTATGCCAGCATCTAATACTTTTGGAATTTTTATTAGTAATAAAAGCCATTCAAACAGGAGTAAGGCAATATCTCATTGTGGTTTTAATTTGCATTTCCCTGATGATTAATAATGTTGAGTATTTTTTCACATATGCCATTTGTCTATCTTCTTTTGACAAGCTTCCGTTCGTGTCTTTTTCCCTCTCTTTAATGGTTTTTTTTTTTTCTTGCTGATTTGTCTGAGTTCTTTGTAGATTCTGGATAGTCTCCCTTTATGACATGTACAGTTTGAAAATATTTTCTCCCATTCTGCAGGCTATTTACTCTGATAATTATTTCCTCAGCTGTGCAAGCTGTCCTCTAGTAAAGTCCCATATATTATTTTTGTTGTTGCTGTAAATTTGCAATTGGGGTCTTAGTCATAAATTCATTGCCTAAGTCTATATCTACAAGAATTTTTCCTATATTTTCCTCTAGAATTCTTGTGGTTTCATTTATGTAATTCCTGTGTTACACTTAATTCTTTTATCCATCTTGAATTAATTTTTGGGAATGGTGAGTGATAGGGGTTCTGCTTCATTTTTTAGCATGTAGATATCTAATATTCCCAACACCATTTATTGATTAGGGCTTCTTTTCCCCAGTGCACATTATTGTCTGCTTTGTCAAAGATCAGTTGGCTGTAGGTAGATGGTTTTATATATGGATTCTCTATTCTGTTCCATTGGTCTATGTCTCTATTTTTGTACAAATACCATGCAGTTTTGGCTACTATAGCCTTGTAGTATAGTTTGAAGTCTGGTAACATTAGGCCTCTAGATTTATTATTTTTCCTCAAGAATTCTTTGGCTATTTGAACTCTTTTCTGATTTCAAATGAAGCATAGAATTATTTTTTTCTATACCTATCACATATGACTTTGGCATTTTGATGGGTATTGCATTGAATCTATAAATAATTTTGAGTAGTATGGAAATTTTAATAATGTTGATTCTACCAATCCATGAGCATGACTTGTTTTACCACTCATTTGTGTCATCTGTGATATCTTTCCTCAGTGTTTCATGGTTCTTCTCATAGAATTCTTTCACCTCCTTGGTTAAGTATATATCTAGGTATTTTATTTCCTCTGTAGCTATTGTGAATGGTATTGAGTCATTGATTTGACTCTCAGCTTGACTGTTATTAGTACATAGAACTGCTACTGATTTGTAAGCTGACACTTTGCTGATTTTATTTATCAATTCCAGGAGACTCTTAGTCGAGTCTTTGGGATTTTCTAGATAGATACAAGATCTTATTGTCAACAAAAAAAGATATTTTGACCTCCTCTTTTCTAATTTCCTTGACCTTTATTTCTTTCTCTTGCCTAACTGCTCTGGCTAGGACATCCAGCATTATGCTGAATAGAAGTGGTGACAGTGGGAATCCTTGTCTTTTTCCACTTCTTTGGGGAAATGTTTTCAACCTTTCCTTATTCAATATAATGTTGGTTGTGGGCTTGTAATATATAGCTTTCATAATTTTGAGATATTTTCCTTCTATGCTAGTTCATTGTGATTTTTTTTTTAATCAAGGAAGGTGTGAGACTTTGTCCAATGCTTTTCTGCATCTATTGGGATGATCATATGGTCTTTGTTTTTATTTCTGTTTATGTTGTGACTTATATTGATTGATTTAGGTATGTTGAACCATGCTTGCATCCTTGGAAGGAAGCCCACCTGGTTATGGAGGATTATTGTTTTGATATGCTGTTGATTTCGGTTTGCTAGTATTTTATGGAGGATTTTTGCATCTATATTCATAAGGGATATTGGTCTGTAGTTTTCTTTTTTTGTTGTGTCCTTTCCTGGCTTTGCGATTAAGGTCATACTGACTTCACAGATGAGTTGGAAAGAATTCCCTTCTTCTCAATGTTATAGAAGAACTTCTGCAGCATAGGTACTAGCTCTTCTTTGTAGGTATGTAAAATTCAGCTGTGAATCCATCTGGTCTGGTGTTCTTTATTGGTTGGAAGATTTCTTTTTTATCACACCTATCTTGCTGCTCATTATTGGTCAATTCAGGAGTTCTATTTCTTCCTGATTGTTTCTTGAAAGGTTGTGTATTTCTATTTTCTGGAAACATTGTGTTCATTTTCTCTATGTTTTCTAGTTTATGTTCATAGACATATTCATATTATTTACAGATGATATTTTGTACTTTGTGATATGAGTGGTAATATCTCCTTTTTCATTTCTGATTGAGCTTATTTGGGTCTGTCTTTCCTATCCCTGGTTAATTTAGCAAGAGGTCTATCAATTTTGTTTATCTTTTCAAAGAACCTACTTTTTTGTTTTGTTGATTTATTGTATTTTTTATTTGTTTGTTTTCCATTTCATTTAGTTCTGACCTTAGTTATCCATTTCCTTCTGCTGGCTTTGTGTTTGGTTTTTTCTTCCTCCTCTACTTCCATGAGATGTGACATTAGTTTTGTTAATTTATGATCTTTGTATATTTTTGAGGTATACATTCAAGGCTATGAATTTTCCTCTTAGGACTTTTTTTGCTGAATCCCAAGGATTTTGATAGCTTGTAATCCCATTTGTTATTCAGTTCAAGGAATCTTTTGATGTTCATCTTAATTTCATTATTAATAGAATAGCCATCAATCAGTAGGTTGTTTAATTTCTATGACTTTGTTGAGTATTTGTCTTGGAACTTATTTCTAGTTTTATTCCAGTGTGGTCTGAGTAGATACATGGTATGATTTCTCTCTCTCTTTTGCATTTGTTGAGACATGTTTTGTGGCCTAAGATATGATCAATCTTGGAGAATGTTCTATGTGCTGATGTGAATAATGTGTATTTGGTAGCTTTAGGGTAAAATGTTCTATAAATGTTTGTTAGACCCATTTACTCTGGAGTCCCATGTTTATTTATTTTTTGCTTGAATGACCTGCCCAGTTCTTTTAGTGCAGTGTTAAAGTCACCAAAAATTACTATGCTGTCATTTATTTCTTTGCTTAGATCTAGTAGAATTTCTTTATGAATCTAGGCCCCCCTGTGTTAGGTGCCTAAATATTTAGAATTGTTATGTCTTCTTGTTGAATTTCTTCCTTTACCATTATAAGATGACAATCTTTGTATTTCTTTATCATTTTTTATTTATTTATTCATTCATTCATTCATTTCTGAGACAGAGTCTCATTCTGCTGCTCTGAGTAGAGTACTGTGGTGTCAGCCCAGCTCATAGCAACCTCAAATCCCTGGGCTCAATTGATCCTCTTGCCTCAGCTTCCTGAGTATTTGGGACTACAGGCACACATGACACCCAGCTACTTTTTATATTTTTAGTAGAAATGGGGTTTTGCTCTTGCTAAGGCTGCTCTTCAATTCCTGAGATCAAGCAATCTTCCTTCCTCAGCCTCCAAGAGTGCTAGAATTGCAGGAATGAGTACCCATGCCCACCATACCATTGTTGTTTTAAGGCCAATTTTATATGATATGAGAATGGCTATACCTACTTTCTTTTGGTTTCCATTTGCATGGAATATTTCTTTCCATCCCTTTACCTTGAGTCTGTATGAGTCCTTGTGGGTTAGATGTGTTTCTTGGAGACTGCAGAAACTTGGGTTGAATTTTTTTTTTCTACAGAGCCAGGCTATGTCTTTTGAGTGGTGCATTCAGATAATTCATGTTCATTAATAGAATTTATATGTGGGGTGCTGTTCTGTTCATCCTGTAGTACCTCATTGCTTTATCTTTTTTCCTACTGTTTATATGAGCTGTGAGCTTTAGCTTTGGGGTAGTTTTACACTGGTAGACATCTATTTTATCTGATTCATGTAAAATGCAGTTCAGAATATTTCCTATAGGGCAGGTTAGGGCTTAATAAATTCCCTCAGTGTTTGCTTATCTAGAAAAGTTTTTATTTCTCTTTTATATATGAAACTTTGTGTTTCAGGATACAAAATTTTAGACTGGCAAGTGTTCTTTTTATGAAGACTTAAGATCCCATCCCTTCTGGCTTGTAAGATCCTGTTGAGAATCTGCAGTTAACCGGATAGGTTTTCCTGTAAGTTACTTGATGTTTTTGCTTCACAGCTTGCAGAATTCTGCCTTCATTTTGACTTTGCCAGTCTGATGACTATGTGTCTTGGTGATTTTCTCTTTGCAATGAATTTCCCAGGGGCTCATTGAGCTTCTTGTACCTAGATGTCTAAATCTTTAGCAAGACCAAGGAAGTGTTCCTTAATTATTCCCTCAAATAGATTTTCTAGGCCCTGTGAATTTTCTTCTTCACTCCTGGGATGACTATGATTCTTATATTTGGCCATTATTTGTAATCCCACAATTCTTGTAGGCTTTGTTTATTCCTCTTAATTCTTTGTTCTATAGTTTTGACTTACTAATTTAAATGAAAATAGTTATCTTTAAGTTCTGAAATTGTTTCTTCTGCTTGGTCTAGTCTATTCTTAAAGTTTACCACTATCTTTTGTATTTCCTTAAATGAATTTTTCATTTTCAGAGTATGTCCTGCTGTGATGGAAAAACTGAGCAAGTAGCATCAGGGAGGGCCAGTGAGTAGGGAGCTCACTGTCTGAGCATCTCTTAATCTGTTGCAGGTCTTTAAGAGAAAATGTGTAAGCCCCACTCCCACCAAAAGAGAGGAAGCAGCCACTCCTAAGAGCCTGGCTCAATCATCTCTCTTGGCAGTGATGCATGGGAGAGGTGTTGAGGAGACAAAGAGTCTGAATGGAGGAAAGTTAGCACTATGGTAATTTCTGTACCTCTCTGCAGAAGGCAGCCCAACTGGAATATCCAGCCTCTGAGGTCATACAGATCCTATGTGGCTCTCACAGCCTGAGCCAGAGTTGGGAAATGTGTGTGTGGGAATGAGTGAAATGAAACTGATGGGCTGAAGCTCACTGGGGAACACAAAGGTGCACAGTGGGTGTGCACAATTAATAAAGTGTCTGCAGTCATAGCTTGGGTGTGTGGTAATAGAAAGTGACCCCAAAGAGACTGGTAGCCTGGTGCTTTGTCCTCAAGAAGCTCTCAGTTGACTGGAAGCAGCTGCTTTTGGGTTTGTGAGGGTGGAACAGCTCTCCGGCAGCTCTGGAGCCTGCTGACTGCCAGAGATGTGAGGGAGGGAGAAAAAAAGCTCTCCCACCTACCCTTTTTGCTGGACTCCAAGCCTCTCAGGAATTGATTTCTGCTCATATCTTGCTCCTTCATGTTTTGCTTTGCAACTTCTTCCCGTGGAATCTCTGGTATGTTCTGGCACTTTTCCCTTGGAATTCCACCTGATCTATGTTTGTTTGTTTGTTTCTTCTTCATCTAAAACATTTCTTTCTTTTTGAGATGATCTGGCAGCTGATGTTCCTGGTTAGCCATCTTGTTTCTCCCACCTGCAATTGCCTGTTGTCCTTATTCAAATATTATATAATATGAAGCACCTGGCATCTTCTTGGAGGCATTTTTGCTAAAGTACTTTTACCTGATGTTAGCCTAGTTAAATTTATGAGAAATATAGGGTGTAAAAGAACAAGTTAAATAAAACTTCAAGGGAGTATACTGGTAAATACAGAATGTAGGTCATTCTAGAGGGTAAGTGGTTTTATTTCTACAAAGAATTGATGAAATAAAAATGAAAAGAAAGGATATACATCTGTAATCTAAAAAATAGAGATTTGATAAAATGGGATATGTGGCTCTCAGATGGACCTTGTTTTTAATAAAATAACTTTAAATTGTTATTTTTGAGGGAAATGGAAAATTTTACTATAAACTGGCTATCAGATGATAGCCAGATGATAAGCCAAGGATTTATGATTAATTCCATCAGGTATGATAATGGTTATGGTAGAAAAGTGTGTATTATTTAGAAATGCCTACTGAAATATGATCATAAAGGATGGGATTTCTGTGATTTGTTTTATAATACCTCATAAAGGGGGAAAACAGTGTTGGATAAAGAAAAAAACTAAATAATTTTTGAATCTAGATAATGGATAGAAAGTATTTATTATACTGTTTCTTGAATGTAGCATATATTGAGTATTTTTCTAATAAAATAAAATTTAAATTTTAAGGTGTCAATGTAGATTGTCTTGCAAAAATATATAATTTGTAATTATTTACAAATGTGATAAAATTTTGCAGTTAATAATCTGTGAGGGGTATAAAGTGTTTTTTTTTTCATTTTTACTTTTTAGAGTACCCAAAGAATAATGATTAATTTGCCCTAAATAGACATCACCAAACCTATCAAGCAGTGCACAAGGACTGATCTTGAATTTTCTTATGGTATCTATGCCCACTCAGAACCATACCCATAACAATGAGGTAGTATCCTAGAAAAATTCTAGAGTTATGTATTTATTTATGTACGTACATACTGATTAATTGATTCAATGTTAGAGTTTTGCTCATAGGATCTAAATTGAAACTTTTTGTACTCTTCCTCTGCTCAAATATCCCTTATTGATTGTTCCCATACACCTTTGCAGTTAAATCATGGGATTTATTTTTAACTCTTTTTCAGTATCCCCTGTAGACTTGAACGTAACATTGTAAATTCCCGGTTTCCGAAAGTGTGATATACAACTCATAGCCATCACTTTCAAGTGGATATTGAGATTATTGGTTGTCAATTTATTTGTAAGATCTCCCTTTTACCACTAGAGGAAAAGATATCTCTAAATATGTCATACATTTGGACACATTAGATGAGAAAACATACGCATAAGAGCTTTCCCTCAAATATCTCACTTTAAGTGTCAGATATAAAATCACAAGTAACTTCTTTATTGGCCAGCAGATGGCAAGACATAGCACTAGTTATAGCATCAAAGGATAGTTCCAAGTTGTATTGCAATGAAATGCCAATCCTTGGATAACACATGCAAATAAAGTTGGGTGTTAAGCACCCAAATTCTAAGACCAAAATATTGAGAGTGAAATGGATTTTGCATTTGCAGATATAACACACACTCTTTACCAGTAATCTTCCACTTGAATAGGGCATGGCTGCCTTTATATTAAGTCATTTCAGCAGTGTGAAAGAGGAAAATTCAGTGAAAGATGTGTGTGCCATTATTTCACATTGAAAGTGTTTTTTTATTTAACACTTTTGAAAAGATTTATCACTTGAGAAATACGTTAAGGTAGACCTCAAGCATGGAGGGCATGTTTACTCTTTTCCTATCATAGTGAAGTAAAAAGCCATGAGCTAAGGCAGTTAAGGAGGGTGGGTCTTTTAACACACTGACCTCACATTGGCACTTTGACAGAATCAGTACCCAGGACTTACATTTCATCTTGTACAATCTTTTGAAAGCAAATGCACAAACAAAGCCTCGGAAATCTCAGGAGTGGGAAGAAAAAGAAAAGTGTTGATGCTTTCATAAACCCCTTCCTACCCTGTGTTCATGTCAGATCTACACAACACCATATAGGGAAAGTGAAGGTTCACAAACTCAGACTAAAATGCTCCATGGCCATTCACAGAGCTTTAAGATTAAGAGGGCCCCGGTAGGCTTAAAAGAAGCATCAGAGAACTTCTCACAAGAGCCATTCATCCTCAGACACTAAACAACTGAGTCTTGATTCAGCTTCAGCCATTAAATGGGGCTAAAAACAGACCTTGAGTAGAGTACACACCATTAGAGTAAAGCTTATCTGTAGGTGAAGTAGATATCTTTGCAGTGCAATTAAAGGGTCTTAAAAGGACACTTAACCCCCAAATGTCTACTCCTTGCTATACTCTCACATCCCACCTTCATCCTCACTACTACCACACATGTGGTTGTTCAAGGCCCTTGACACACTACAAGTTTTCATGCCTTTATAATTTAACTTTTCTTTCTTCTTGGAATGTGTTTCTTCCTATTTTTCTTTCAATATCGATCCTTCTTCTTGTCCCTTAAAATTTTATTTCTAAATAATTTTATAAGAATATTTTCTAGATAAGCATGCTCTCTTGCATATCTTTCCTATATCTTCAACTTTCCTTTTTCCCACAAAGTACTAGAGAGATGGTTCCTCCATTCCAATATTACACTTATTCATCTTCACACTCTTTCATTCTAGCTTGTACTTTCCTACCTTCAGATGAGATTACTGATTTTTTAAAGATCTGTATGTCATATTTAATAAAATTCTGCTTCTGTCCTATTTCTTTACTGAAGCTCAATATAATTAATAACTTCTAAGGTCTGAAAAGTTTCTGCATATTGGACAAACACCCCAAAATATATAGTGGGGCAAAGCCTATTTGATTCACTTCCTAAGATCCTACAAATGTCAGTATATATCACTATTTATCCCTTATCACATTTTGCTAAATGTTTTTATATATCTCCCCCATTAGATCTTTTGATCAATAAAGGAACTATGTTTTGAACTTATTTTTATCCTTCTTAATGGTATAGTAGAGTACTTAATATTGGAAGAGGGTTTTCTAGGATCCAATGGTTACTGAGAAATACAAGAATGACAAATTAGCAAAGTGGGTATGTATGTGCATTTGAAAGTGACAGAAGAATGACTAAACACAATCCACACTAAATGTTGCTGCTGAGATATTTCCATGTGATATGACCCATCAGAAGGGGTCTGTTAGTACGTTGTCAATTGTATCCTCATCACCATTGTTCTCATGAGCTCTTCAGAAGAATACTTGCTTTGCTTGTTACCAGAATCTCAAGACAAAAGGGGAATGGGCCCACCAAATATGCATTGAATGAAAAAGAAGAAGAGAGTATCTGGGAATGCCCAGTTGCACATCAGAAGTCCAGCATTCAGGGACTATGCATTACATGTTCTCTTTTATATACCCATCAAACACAAATGCTTATCTAAATTGAATTTCCTTCAAGTTATATTGACTCTCAGATTACTCAGGCACCCATTGGAAAACCGTTATCAGCAAACATAACTTTTAAATGTCTAAATAGTTTCTCTCTGTTCCTCCTTTTTTCCTAAGCCCAGGGATAGAGCCAGGTAACATCTAAATAAGTTTCTTTCTCCCAATCTGTGTTCATTTCCCTAAACTGTATTCTTTATCTCCTATTAAAAATGCAAAGTAAAGAAAGGGATCTGGCAGCCACTCTGTAAGACTCTTTGAGTTAGTGAATGTGACATTTTGTGTCCTCTAAGATGACAATGCCAACATTATATGTACAAGAGATTTCCTTAGGAAAACATCTATGAAATATAAGCCATCCGGTGTGATGACCTACAGAATTTTAAAAGTAAATATATATGGAATCTTTACCTAAAACTCCAACTAATGATTCCATTATTTTATATATAGAGAGATAACTTGAAGCAAAGAAAGATAAGAGAGAGAGAGAGAGAGAGAGAGAGAGAGAGAGAGAGAGAGAGAGAGAAGAGTCAGGAGCACCAAACAGGTATCTGAGAATAAAGAATGGTGAAAATTGAGAGATGTCTCTAGTCTTTCAGGCTAAAATATACCTTTTACTTTTCTGTGACATTTAGTACACTTTTATACCTCTATAATGAATGTTATCTTTGTGTATTTCTTTATCTACCTGGTACATCACAGCTACTTAAGAGAGACAATGAAAGCTTATCAAAATTTGGATTCCCTATAATACTTGGGACATCATTTTAATTTAATTGAAGTGTTGGAATAAAAGTAGAATGCAACACATCAATTGATATCATATATCACATGAATATTAAATCACTTAAAGTTAGAAAATACATGGTAGTTTTTAGATGGGTTTTTCATCTTATGATACACAGAGAAAAGGTGCAGATATTGCATACGAAAGGAATAATATAGTGTACACCTTTGGCATATCTGTTATATTTCTAATATCTTCCTTAACTACCTCCTATAAGCGCCCCTTCAAATTAACATATGCAGGTCCAAGCAAACCTATTTGTGCAGGACGACTGCAATTCACAGTCACAATTGTCAGGACTAAGGATGGGCACCTGGTTTATTCTTCTCCAATTAAAATACCTTCTGTTAGAAGAGGGACCAAGAGAGAATGAGGCATCTCATGTATCTGAGCCAATGATATGTAAATTCAGAACTTATTAGCAGCCCAGTTTAGCAGTATATACTATAATACAAATAGAGAAAATCTGTATAGATATAATAGAAATCCAGACATGAGTAGATTGTGGAAAGAAGAGAAATAGAAAGTATATTACCAGGGCCCCATGGCTTTTTAATTCCTAACTTTCGATTCTTCCTGGTAACTGGCTACATTTTTTACTCTGAATTACGTATGTCTATATCATATAATGTATTCTTCTTTATTTTTCCTTAAGCTTTCAAGTTAGTTTCTGTTACTTGTAACCAAGGAGAATTTACTCACTCAGGTATTAAAGAAACTTGATAAAGAGATAATTATTATTCTCTTTTACCATATATATAGATTTAGTTTACATATTTATATACTAGAATTTTAAATCTGATATTTGAGAATCATGCACATTCATTTTTTAAGTGTCAACAATTCAGGTTGGTCACATAAAATGGAAAAGAATAGTTGACAAAGTTAAATGGAGAATGATAGTTTTCTTATTTTTTAGTATACAACTTTTTAAAAGTAAGAACTGATATGAAAACTAAAAGAACTATAATCACATTTATTAATTTGTGGAATATTTTGCTAATTATATATTGAAACTCATAGCCACTGTTTTTGTTTTTGTCAGTTTCAGTTGAAAATTAGTATTTGGTTTAATGCTGAAAAAGTAGATGTTTACTTTAGCTCCAAATCTTGCCTAGCCCATGTACTCAATCCTATTACCAATAATATATATTGATTTACACAGCACCTCTAACAAGATTCACAGAATTAAAGGCTGTATGTAAAAACATAATAAAATGGCTACTTTGTTAAGTGCTGAATTGTTTTTCTGATAGAAAACAGCAGCTAAAATAATGGGGAAGTGCTGTTCAACAAATTAGAAGCAAACAAATAGCTTATCCAATTACAGAAAAAAGGTGAAATTTAGATATACTCATATAGTATTTGAGATGAGGCATTTGGCTGGGTACTTCCAGAAACGCAATGGGACTGAGGCAATGGGACTGAGTAATGATAGTATTCTCATAGACACAATACAAAATAATTTCTGTTGAAATTCCTTTTGACTCACAGGTGAAAGATAATTTTGGTGGATATACAACTATAGAAGAGGAAATGTTCTCTAATCAGCATGATAGAGAAGATAGCCAGATGCCTTTTTCATTCTATGAAAAGATTAGAATATTGAGAATGTGGGCTAGTATAACAAGTCTTTTTTTTTTTGTTTTGTTTTGCTTTGTTTTTGCTTCTCTCTCTCTCTCTCTCTCTCTCTCTCTCTCCTTTTAAAAACATTTTACTTCCCTTTCTAAAACTCATCAACTTATCTCCCACCTTCTGGTCTTGATTATTCATTTCCTCTGGTTCTCCAGCCCCCTTTTCCAATAACTTTTAAATCATTTATTAGTACAGCTACTTTTAGGCAGTGCTCAGGAAGATATTTGTCCAATTAATTTAATTCATGCCATGATGTAAAATACTAGTAACAAGAATTTCTCTCTTCATTTGTTCCTTTAGCAATCAATTACTAAGTTTCTACCATTGACCTGACACTGGCAGTTACTGAGACTCAGAGGCTGACCCTTTGTGGAAAGCCCAGAGACAAGTACAAAAAAGAAAACCTGCTATGAACTGTTGGTTGTCTTGGTGGATGTATTCACATGTTTAATAGAATTACAAATTGGAGTGTGGTTAATTCTACCTGGGAGTATAGGTCAGAAAATTTGATTTTCAAAATTGTAAAGAGAAATTTGTTGCCTATCTAGAAGGAGGAGTATATTCTAGGAAAAAGAAATAGTTGAACATGCATACAATTTTGGAGGTAGCAAACAAAGATTATTAGCAAATAATATACTTTGGCTAAAGTCTAGAGTGTACAAGTAGGGAGAATGTGTTTAAAAATGACACTGGAGAGAGAGGAAATCATTTAATTACAGAAGACTTTGTATAACATGATAATGTATTCAACTTTACGTTCTACAGAAAACTACAGAAGAGTTTTAAGCTTTGGAGAAGAAATATAGGTGCGTATTACAGAGTATCTTTACTTACACTGAGAAGTTATGGAAGACATCTTTTGGGAAGTGACTTATAAGGTAATTATCAAAAAAGGGTAATGACTCTCACAGAAATGTATATTTTTTAAAAAAAACCCATGTTAAAGATTTCATTGAAGTCATGAGTGATGTTATACAGATATTATAATTGGTTGAGAGATAGAATACACAAATAGACAATGACTACACATGTGATAATGGTATTCTAACCCACAACCTTGGATTTTCACTGGACTAGCACCTATTCAAACAAACTTTGCTCTGTGGATCATTAATAAAACAAGATGAGTTTCTCCTTCTATCTTGTTTTCTTTCTTTCTTTTTTTTTAATTTGTCTGAAGAGCTTAGCTTTGATTCATAGAGGGCATTCTGTCTTACTTTCCACTTGCTAGGAGAAGAGAGATGTATAGGTTGTAGATTCTCTCTTTGAAGACAGCTGACCATCAGGTTGAGGGACCAAAACACAAAGACCAAAATCATCAAGATACCACAGACAGGGTAATTTATAAAGAATAAGTTTATTTGGCTTATGGTTCTAGTGGCTGGTAATCTAAGAACATGGTGTCTGCATCTGGTGAGTGCCATCTCAAGTCTGAAGGGAAAAAGTTAGAAGTGAGCATGTGAGACAGAGGAAGGCACTGGAGACTGGACTCACTTTATAACAACCTCGTCTTGTGATAATGAACCTGTTCACCATGACAGCAACATTAATCCATTCAGAAAAGCTCTGCCTTCATGACCCAATCACATCTTATTAGGCTCCACTTCCCAACACTGTTACATTGGGGCTTAAGTTTCCAACACATGAAATGTTAGGGGATACATTCAAACCATAGCAGCCTCCAAACAAAATTCAGAATCAAAAATTATTTCACTAAATGATTACTTGCTCAATGATAATGAGCATTTGACAAACAACATCTAACTAGATTCATTTCACTAGTAAATCTTTTCCCTCATTTTCTGCAAGTTTTCTCCTCTACATCCAACTCCCCACTTCCCCCTTATCCTTTCAATATCTCTATTTCCACACCTTCATCAAACCCTCAGTCTTCTTTCTCTTCTCTAGGCCTCCCACTTTTCCCCAGTGACTCTTCAAAGACCCAAAATACCACTGGCTCTAGAGACTCATTTTTTCATAAGGCAGGTATGCATGCAAGTATACAATTTAAATCTTGGGCCCAAGATAAATTAAGAACTATGATGAGGAATTACATAAACCCAGATAAGCTCAGATAAGACCAAGAATTATTCATAGAATAATTTAGAATTATTTTTGATTTATATGATCTAGGTTTACCCAACTTATATCACTTATATTGTGCTCATGTTGGTCAGAACCTCAGAGGCTAAATTCTGAATAGCAAAACCTAGGAGCTCTGACTCAAAAAGGGGCCTACAGGATCTCTTTTATTAGGGCCACAGAAGGCCCCCAAGTGAGTCAAAGTCTTTCTAAAGCCATAGTCAAAACATTTGCAATAAAAATTGTTTAGACCATAATTGAATCAAGCAAACAGGAAAAAGATGAAACCATAGGAGATTTTGGGATTAGACTAGAAAATTCCTTCCAAGAACATCAAGAATTAAAGAAGGTACTGCTATTATATAGCAGTCTTTTCATAACATTTTGTCCTTGGAGTTAAATATGAAATTAGAGCTCTAATTCTAATTAGAATGGGAAACTGTTCTATTACCTGCACTATAACACCTGGAAGAACATTTTGAAATTATTTTAAAACAACGATAAGACATCAACCCAAATAGACAGGTGGCTCTGCAGACCAAGCATCTCCATTGCCCTTCATCCTTCCAGTAAAGAAACCAAATAGGTAAAGACACTGATTTTGATTTGTTCAAGTCCTCAAGGCCATCAACAGAATGTTATGCTTCTCAGCAGTACCTAACCCAAATACCACCTTGTCATCAATTTCACCCAATGCCAGTTGCTTTTCACTGTAGTTTCTTTCCTCTGCCTTTTCCAGTATACCTCTAGATCAGAACAGTTAATACCTTTGTGCTTTACCTGGGGAAAAAAAACAGTTTATCTGAACAGTCATTCCCTAGAGTTTCACTGAAGCCCTCAATTTTTCTCAGGCCCTCAATCAAGACTTAAGAGATAAATTTTTGTGATTCCCTTCTGATAAAATATGTAGATGATATCCTACGTTTTTCAGAGAATAAGAAAGCCTTTTGTAAAAAGGCTTCAGTTTATTTGCTCTCAGCCTTAGCATGAAGGAACATAAAGTTTCAAAAGATACAGTTCTGCTAAAACACTGTCTACTATTTAGGATGTGACCTATCTAAGGAGGGAGAATCACTGTCTTATGATAAACTAAAAACTATGTGAACTTATTTAGGACTCTTTACACAATGAAAATTGAGAATATTTCTAGGATTCACTAGATATTGCAGACAATGGGAGCAAAATTGTCTGAGATTGTCACACCTCTCTATGAGTTGACTTAATCCTCAGTAAGAGACCATCTTCTCTGGAAGTACAAAAGTGAACAAGTCTTCCAAGACCTGAAGAAGACTTCTCAGCAGACTCCCTCCTCAGTATCACTAATAGTATCACTAACTTATGCATGGGTGATCTGGACGAACTTTGAAATTTTAACTGAGTTTCATGGAGACCATCAAAATTCTATCACTTATTACATCCTTACTCTTGACTTTGTTGAAAGGTTTATCCATCATGCTTGAGGGCAATAGCTGGCACTTTAAAACCTGTCAATGTTTCTGACAAACTAGTTCTAGGTTTCCTGTTTGCCTTGATTTGACATTACTACTGACTGAGAATACACAACTCTTTTCAGTCAACTTATTAAGTAGTTGAGATTGTGTTATTATCTTTCTCACATTAGTATTCACAACTGTAGCACCCTGAATTTTGAGACTTTCCTGCCCATACTGGAAGAATGAGAACTTATGATTGTGCTGTCTCAAATAGGAAACTTTCTCTATCTTGTTCAAATTTCTTAGAGACAACTATTCAGTTTTAAATGCTTCTGCACAACTACCCTCTCATTAGATGATCATCATGATGGCACAACAGAAAGATCAAGAAGATCTTGCAATATAGTTGACTATGGAGATGAATGAACAATCCCTGTCTGGTAATGATCTAGTTATACAGACTTCCCTGAATTAGTTAACCTCTCTCAAGTGAAAGAATGACCAAGAAAAGGGTATTGAATTTACAGACAGTGGCCAAAACATATATCACACTAGAACTGTCACCCATAAACTTCAGTAACCAGTCTGAGAAGTCAAACCACAACACCTACAGAACAGTCCAAAGTTTGTCAATGACTGCCAGATTCCCAAATTTTTGCCCCTGCTTTTGACTCAGACCAACTCAAGAAAGTCAAATATGCTACCCAAATCAATCTCATAACATTACCCAATTTACATTATCCCACCTCTACTTTTCCAATAACCTACATGCAGAACATAACTGAAGTCTTCCCTTTATTCACTACAGAGTTTTCTGAAGCCTCCACTTGTCTTTGAGCTTCTGCCAAATGCAAGCCATGGTTTCCACCGTAGAAAAATTATTATTTTTTGTAATTTAGCTAAGCTTGTGAGTTTTGAGAAGGGAAAACTAGACCTGGGCCGAGAATTAGCAATGGATTCTTTTCAACAATCAGTACTTTGTTCTTCTGACTTCCCAACTTTCATTTCTTCCAGACCTCAGGTTCTCAAGTATACCACAATTATTCCTTTTATCTAAATGTATGTCTGTACTAATTTACCAAACTGTCTTCTTCCTCCCATGCTCCACACCTCACAGCCTCAGGTAACTATTATTTTATTCTCCATCTTCATGAGGTGTTTTTTTTTTGTTTTTTTTTTAGCTTCTACATATGAGTGAGAACATGTAATCTTTGTCTTTCTGTGCCTGGCTTATTTCACTTAACATGATTTTCAGATCCTTTCAGATTGCTGAACTTGACAGGATTTCATTTTTTTATAGCTGAATAGTAATCCATCATTATATAACAATCTTTTCTTTATTCTTCATCTTTGGTCGACACTCAGGGTGACTACATATCACAAAAGCCATATGGGTTGGCTTTTGTGAATAGTGCTGCAATAAACATGGGGTTGCAGATATCCTTTTAGTATACTGATTTCCTTTCCTTTGGAAAAATACCCAGTAGTGGAATTGCTGGATCATATAGTAATTCTGTTTCTAGTTTTTTTCTGAGAAACCTTCATACAGCTTTCCATAATGGCTTTACTAATTTACATTTCTACCAACAGTCTATAAGATTTCTCTTTATTCCACATTTTTACCAGCATTTATTACTTTTTAAAATTTTTTTGAAAATAGCCATTCTAATTGGGGTAAGATGACATCTCATTGACGTTTTGACTTGCATTTCCCCAATGATTGAGGATGTTGAGAGTTTTTTCATATACCCATTGGTCATTTGTATGTCTTCTTTTGAGAAATGTCTATTCATATACTTTGCCTGCTTTAAGGAGGATTATTTGGGTTTTTTGCTGCTGCTGAGTTATGTGAGTTTCTTGTATATTCTGAATATGCAAGTCCCTTGTTGAAGGAATAGTTTGAAAAAAAATTTCCATTCTACAGGTTGTCTCTTCATTTCATTATTTATTTTATTTTCTGTGCAGAAGCTTTTTAGTTTACTATAATACCATTTGTCTATATTTGTTTGTGTTGTATACACTTTTGAAGGCTTAGCCATAAAATCTTTGCCTAGACCAATGTCCTGAATCATTTCTCATTGATTTCCTTCTAATAGTTTTATTAGAGTTTTGGTTCTCACATTTCAGTGTTTAGTACATTTTGAGTTGATTTTTGTATATGGTGAGAGATAGGGACCTAGTTTCATTTCTCTGTACATGGATGTCCAGTTTTCCAAGCACTGTTTATTTTCCCCATTGAATGTTCTTGGTACCTTTTTCAAAAATAAGTTGGCTGTAAAATGTAGATTTATTTATTGATTCTCCATTCGGTTCCCCTGATCTATGTATCTGTTTTGGTTCTTATTGTTTTCCTATCAGGGTAATGCTGGCCTCATAGAATGAGTTAGGAAGAATCTCCTCGTCAATTTTTTGGAATAGTTTGAGAATTGGTATTAGTTCTCCTTTTTAAGTTTGGTAAAATTCAATAGTAAAGGCATTCAGTCATGGGCTTTTCTTTGTTAGGATACTTTTTATTACTGATTCAATCTCATTACTCTATTTTTGTTCAGGTTTTCTATTTCTTCCTTATTCAATTTTAATAGGCTGTATGTTTTCAGGAATTCATCCATTTCCTCCAGTTTTTCCAATTTGTTAGCATACAGTTGTTCACGATAGTCTCTGATTATCTTTTGTATTTTGGTTGTATCACTTGTAATGTCTATTTTTGTCTTTCAATTTTATTCATTTGACTCTTTTCTCTTATTTTATTGCTTAGTCTAGCTAGTGGTTAATCGATTTTGTTTATCTTTTTAGAGAACCAACTTTTTGTTTCATTGACCTGTTGTGGTTTTTTTAAAGAACCAACTTTTTGTTTCATTGACCTGCCATTTTTTTTTTAAGTCTCTATTTTGTTTAGTTCTGCTCTGATCTTAATTATTTCTTTCCTTTTACACATTTTGGGTTTGATTTGTTCCTATTTTTCCAGTTCTTTGAGGTGCATCAGTAGGTTGTTTATTTGAAATCTACCTACTTCTTTGATGTAGGTGTTTATTGTTGTAAACTTTCCTCTATTAAATTGGAACTGATTGATCAACACTCATGTGCACATATAGTAGTAAAACTCAGCAGTGACCATGGAGGTGTGAGGGGGGAGGAGGGAACAGGTAAATTCACACCTAACGGGTACAATGAACACTATCTTAGTGATGGGCACATTTATAACTTTGACTCAAATGGCACAAAAGCAATTCATATAACCAAAATGTTTATATCCACATAATACTCTGAAATTAAAAAACAAAAACCAGGCCGGGCGCTGTGGCTCACGCCTGTAATCCTAGCTCTTGGGAGGCCGAGGCGGGCGGATTGCTCAAGGTCAGGAGTTCAAAACCAGCCTGAGCAAGAGCGAGACCCCGTCTCTACTATAAATAGAAAGAAATTAATTGGCCAACTGATATATATATAAAAAATTAGCCGGGCATGGTGGCGCATGCCTGTAGTCCCAGCTACTCGGGAGGCTGAGGCAGAAGGATCACTCAAGCCCAGGAGTTTGAGGTTGCTGTGAGCTAGGCTGATGCCACGGCACTCACTCTAGCCTGGACAACAAAGTGAGACTCTGTCTCAAAAAAAATAAAAATAAAAATAAAAAATAAAAAAAACAAAAAAAACAAAAACCACTTTCCTCTTAGCATTGTTTCATTAATTTCAAGAATTTTTTTAAAAATTTCCTTCTTAATTTCTTCATTAACCCAATGGTGGATCAGGAGCACATTGTTTACTTTTTGATTAAACACTTTGGCTGTTATTCTATAGGTGAGTGCACTTGTGTATGATTTCTCTGGGTATAATTAAGCAGCTGTGGTGCCTGTGAGTTCCTCAGTAGCTTAGACTGTGGTTGTTAGTGAAGGCTGTGGTAAGGCATTGTTGAAGATATGGTCACCAGGCAGGCTGGTCCTCAGGCTCCAGTAGTGGTGCATGGTGGGCAGTGAGTGAGTGCTGATACTTGGACTCCTGGATGACATAGGCAAAACTAGTAGTAGCAGTCCAAGTGGGATGATCCTTGGGACTATAGAGCCCCAAGTAGACTTGATTAGTGCTGGCAGTGGCAGTGGTGGGCCTGGTGGCTGGGTGGTTTTTGGGCCCCTGGACAGTGTGCATGGCATTGGTGATAGCAGCAATAGCAGTTAACCAACTGTTGTGCTCTCTGGAAGCATGTGCCAGTGACAATGGTGGTGTGGCAAGTTGGGTGGGCCAATCCCAACGGCCACAGACAGCATGTGTAGGTGAGTTCCAGCAGTGATAGTGGCAGCAGGCTGGGCATACCTGTTCTCAGGCCCCTGAGGGGATGCATGGATGCTGGCAGTATTACGCAGGGCTGGTCAATCCCTAGGTCCGTGGAGAATGGGTGCTAGCACTGGCAGGGTGGCATGAGGAGGGGTGGGCCTATCCTCAAACCCACTGATGGTGCCCGTAGGCACAGGCTCTGGTGGGCAGAGCATGTCAATCCCCAGGCCCCTGGAAGGAGTGCTTGGGCACTAGTGATAGATGGGTTGGGCCTGTTGTCAAGCTTCCTGATGCCTGCATGTCAGTAGCAGCAGGTTGGGCAAGTCCTAAGATGTACTTTTTTTTACCTTACGGTACGTAATTGCTTTTATTATGTCCATGGTCCTCTCAAGACAAATATCTTACTAAACACATTTCTGTCGGACAATTTATGAGAATTTTTCAGTAAAAACCAACTAGAAAAGAAAGAAACTAACAAAAACTAATATAAATTATGAAGAAATGTATCAAATATTAGCAGGTACTTATTTCCTGTTGGGCAGTAGATATTGTATTATAGCTTTGAGTACTGGAAGTATGTTTATTAATGGTAAGTCATACTTCTGTTATGCCCTAGTTTATTTACTTTTGATGTGTACTCATCGGGGCTTATGTCATTGTCTATTTCTACAATCATCTGATGATTTACTGATACAGGTTATGTATTTTTAAAATCTCCAATTCTCTATCCATAATGCACAGGTCAATTAGGAAGATAAATTTAATTTTCACATTCAGACTGGTACCATCTACTGCTACAAAATTTATTTTCCTCCTTTTTGATGTATCACCTAGTTTGAGTAGCAGCTCTCACCCAAGGCGTTGGTGAAATAGTCTCCATCTAGTTGTGTTAGGTGATTGACATCTAGGTTTCTACCAGTACAGAATGTTGCTGAGTGGTTTTTATTCTTGTTCACTGCTTCCCTTGGGTATGCCTGCTTTCAAGAGGACACAATATTTTCTGTTTTGTTTGTTTCTGTATTTGTTTGAGAAAGACTGTAACATCACGGCTTACTCTTCCATTCCAAATGATAAGCTTTAATAAAGAAGTTATTGGAATCATTTTTTTATATGTATGCCTGTGAGATTATTATCATTTGTATATATAACTTCACTACAGGCTGTCTCTCATTAAGAATCATTTTGTAGAAATCGCTAATTAACATAATTTCTTGTTGTACAGTGGACATGTGCAGAACTGAAGTTCATTTCTCAACAAAGAGCTACATGTTTTAACATTCACCACAGTCCCATATAATGCACATTTATTCATGTATTTATTAAATATCATTATAGCCACCAGCTGCATTTTTTTCTCTTAGGCACTGTGGAGGATATGAAAACATAGTAAACATTTTATAAGGAGCTTATAATAAAATAATGGAGAAGAATTGTTCAGAAATTACTATAATACAATGCAGCATATAGTATAGTACAAAAGTAATATTATCACTAAATTCTCTAGAGTTCCAGGAAGAGAGAGGGCCTATGTTTATATTACAAATGATTTGGGTTATGCTTCAAAGGATGGGTGAGATTTTGAAAGTCAGAGAGAATATTGTAAATGGAAACAATGTCATGATTCAGAGCTGGTAAGGCCCAAGAGGTGTCCAGAGAAATGGAAGTCATTTCTTAAGCTGTAATATAGGTTATGCATATGCAGATGATAGGATAGTGTGTTTCTAAAATGGAAAAAGGACAAGAGGAAAGAAACTTCACTGCTTTATTGAGGAATTTAAACTTTTTTAAGTAGGCAAGGAGTTGGCATAATGTGATGTTACATTAGAAGGGTCAATCTGTTGCCTATGGACAAGATGAATCGTGATGTGGTGGCATGAAAATGGAGAATTATACAATTGAATGAATACACACAATTATGAAAGAATTATACAATTATAATGTGTTGCTTATTTTTTAATCTTTTGATCTTATCTATCTAATGATATACATTTTCCTGTGTTATAATTTTGAATCTATTTATGTGAAAACCAGACCAACAAGTTAATGGAAATAAGACAAGAAAAAAATAAATATAACATATTTTGAAGAAAATAACAGAATTCTTGATTGACAGATTATATGTAAAATAATATAGAAAAAGAGGTTGATTTGGACACCCATATGTTTTGATCTCAGATGTGTAGGAGAAGTGTGGCAGAAATAGAAAAGTCAGGTGAAACTGTGCTAGGAAGGAAAAAACTAACCAAATTAAATTAAGGCTTGTTGAAATTGAATATCCTAGAATATCTACATCAATGTGTGCATCTGGAATTATGATTAGAATCTAGATGGTGGGAAGGGTTAATAATGCAGATCTGGAAGTCTTTATTATATAGCTTAACATTGAATTTAGGAGACCATGATAAATTACTTAAAGACAGACATTTACACAAATTTATACATATAGTTTCTCCTAAGCTCCAAATACAACCCTGCATATTAAAATAATAACTCATTCATTTAAACTACTCAAATAAGAGTTCATGATAATTTGAAAGTGGCTTTGCCATCTGTGAAAAACAGAACTTGCCAAGTAAAGCCATAGGGTGATCAAATTTATAGCTTGGGAAAAGGTATAGTAAACTACACAGGAGAAAAAATTATTTGTAACTATTTGAATATATTAGAGGAAAGTAGACATTTTTAAAAAATTGTATATCTTCTTCAATAGATTACAACATTTCAGAGGTCAAGAACAACTGTTTATTTAGATATTTGTGGCATTCTAATTAACACACGCTGAGTAAAATATTCATTGACTGAATAAAGATTGTTTATACTGTTCAAATACTCCTCCCAACATATATAGTAGTGGAAAGAACAAAAACTCTGGAGTCCTCAGATGTGAGTTGCAGCACTGGCTAGGCCACTTAGTAGATGTCTGACTTTGGGAAAAATGACTATTAAGCATAATTATAATAAAAGCTATTTCTTGGGCTTGTAATGAGAAATAAATAAAATAATGCATATGGAAAAAGTAATGAAAAATGGTTTATACTCAGGAAAATTGAGATGAAAACACTCTATTTGGTAATGCATACTGATAGACACTCATTACTCCCTTCACTCTGTCTTCATTTTACTCTTAAAGAGGATGTAGGCAGCTATGTATTAATTGAGTTAAAATATGCTGATTATGCCACAGTACTATTTAGTGGAGTTACTACTACTCTGAAAAAAGAAGGTAAAGGTAGTGCCCGCATGGGGATACATTTTGGCCTATTTTCTCTTTTTAATGACAATCTGGAGAACAATGTCAGGTTTGGAGGTATCTCTGCTTGGAGATCTGTCCCTCAATATGGACACGTGGGGTAGGAGTCAAGGACAGCTCTAGTTCAGGTATTGGCAGAAAAGACATTCTCTCTCTTTTTAGCTATGCTGTTCTTGAGCTAGCTTCCTGCTTTTCTTGTTGACTAGTATGCTCATCCTGGACTGGTTATTTGCGCCACCAGGATGCAATAGTTTAGTTGAATATTGCTGTCATCTGAGAAAAGGAAGGTTTGAAAGAGGCTGCTCTGCCTCTATTAGTTCCAGGCCTTAGAACTGATTTAGTCTGGGAAAAACAGCCCCCTTAATTGTCCAATCAAGCCATATATGAGACCATATTAGCATTTATGGACAGACTTCATAGTATTATAGAATTATAAGGAGGGAGAATGAAGAAGTTACTGTGACTTTACTGAACCAGGAATTTTAGATATTTACCTCTTGCCATCTCTATTGTATATTTAAATATTTATTAGTCCTCTTTGAATAAAGTAGTTTATTGCTTTAGTTCCTGTAATGATAAATATGTAAAACCAGATCTTATACTATCTACAATAGGTATCCATAATTTATCTAAAATATTGTGTGTTCCATAAATATTGAGTATCTTCTTTTTGTAAGTCAAAGTGCTAAGAATTCTGAAGAATGACAAAAGGAGTTAGACATACATTGCCCTTATAAAACTTTCAATATAATATTGGAGAAATGTTATATACATAATACACTAGGACAAAGTGAATAATATTTTTAACTATGAAAATGGTGATGATATTAACATAGAATAGGTGCCATAGCTCCTTGAAATCTAAGGTGAAGAATTCAGTTATACATGCAAAGTTTGAGATAAAGCCAACCAGATAAAGCTGGTAGAGATATTTAACAATCAGTTGGAAATGCAAGACAAAATTTGCAAGAGAGATCAGTGTTAAAGTAGAGTAAGAAAAGGCATATATAACACCAAAACCAGCAAACAAATCTGTGGAATTAAAAATGTAAAGTAAAACTTTTCTTTGGATAGGAGCATAATGAACTCTTCCAATAAGCTGTCAGGTTGTTCCTTAGCATTCAATCCTTTTAAAAATTTTTATTGAATGTCCACTATATATATATATATATATATATATATATATATATATATATATATATATATATATATCAGGTACTGTGGGATTCTGCAATGAACAAAACAGTCTAAAGTCTCTGTCCACATGGAACTTATAGGCTAATAGTTGACACAAATTTAAATATATGCATAGCATATTATATGTCAATAACTATAAAGAAAAATAAAGCAGTATAGAGGACAGGGAGGGCTGTCATTGGAGAGGAGAATGTCCAGGTTACATAAAATGTTACTGAGAAAATTCCAAAACTTGAAGAGAGTGGGGAATAAATGTATGTGAAGATCTAGGGAGAGCACATTTCTGGAAGAGGGAATAAGGAATGTAGAATCCCTGAGGCAGAAATGGACTTGAAATATTCCTGTTTTAAAAAAATACTATGGAGGTTAATATGCCTGTAATGGAGTGAGCAAGGTGGAGATTAGTAGATGCTACAAAAGTAAATTTTCAGTGAGAGAGTTACATTAGGTAAACACATATAGTAAGAACATAGACTTTCTCTCTGAGTAACGCATGGGATGTTATTTGAGCAGAAGAGTGAGTGGCATGATCTGAATTACATTCTTACTGTGTGTAAAATAAAATGCAGGGAAAAAGGAAACAAGAACAGGGAGATGAGCACAGTTGATGGCAATAACTCAGACATAAAAAGGAAGATGGCCTGGACTAGCATGTTAATGTATCAGTGGTTAAACATAGGTTTCAAAATATATTCTGAAGGCTAAACAAATTGAATTTGCTAATGTATTGAGTATATGGTTTGAGTGAGAATTAAATTTTTTGCTCCAGGCAACTGGAATAATGGAATTATTTTTAATAAAATGGGACAGAAAACACATTTTGGTGGACATCTGTGGTTTTGTTTTGGGCATTGTAAGTTTGAGATGCCTTCTTTATATTTCAAGTAGAGATGTCAAGAAGGCAGTTGAATACCCAAGTCTGTAAGAAAAGTCAGAGCTAGGGATATAAATGTGGGAGAAGTCAAAGTATAGACATATGTAAAGCCTGAAGGCATGATGAGTATAAAGAGAATGGGAGTAGAGAGTAAACAGTATCCACAGACTAAACCCCTAGTCTTTTCAGTGTTTATAGAATTGGGACTGCAAATATGAAAATTAGAAAGTACAACCAGTTAGTAAAGAGGAAGATCAGAAGGAAGCATTGGAAAAAATCAGAAAAAAGTAAAGAATTCTTTACTGAAATTGTCTGAATTATTTAATGAACTAATGTAATTCCATTTCCATGATGTCTGCATTGATATCATTATTTGGAATTGCTAAGTGTTTTTTATCTGAGCTTATTTTTAAGTCTTAGCTATAAAATGTATAATGGAATCTGAGTAAAGTTTTTTTTTTAAATAGAGAAATAATTGATGTATTTTGTGAAATGATACCCGGACATCAATTAAAATGAGAATCAAGAATGAACCACAATATTTTGTAATGGAAAAGTTATTGATGATCCGACCACCCAGTGCACATGAACAACTAATGAAGGGACAAGAAAAAATAGAAGAAGTGTGATGCAAGGAATAGGATTTCCCAAAATTATATTATGGGCTTATTTAGGTTTGTCTTCATACCAAAAAAAAACCAAAAAATTGACAACTTCCTTCAGCAGGAGAATTTTATCATCCTATGGATCTCAACTAGAATTCCACAAACAACTGAAATTCGAATGCAATAGCATCACCGTTGTCTATTTTTTTTATAACCCAGTGACAAAGCCACTTTCATAAGGTATCCATATTAAAAGATAAAATAGCAGAGGATGCATATGTGTTTCAGTCCATCTATGAAACACGTGTCTACTCTGCATGACAAGTAGATTGAGCCAGGTCCTGGAGAGTTGCTTGCCTGCCTGCCTTTCTTTCTTTCTTTCTTTCTTTCTTTCTTTCTTTCTTTCTTTCTTTCTTTCTTTCTTTCTTTCTTTCTTTCTTTCTTTTTCTGAACTTAATCTTGCAAGTTTCCCCTTTCCCCAAGAAAACCTATTTTTTTTTTTTTTTTTTTGAGACAGAGTCTCGCTTTGTTGTCCAGGCTAGAGTGAGTGCCATGGCGTCAGCCTCGCTCACAGCAACCTCAAACTCCTGGGCTCAAGCGATCCTCCTGCCTCAGCCTCCCCAAGTAGCTGGGACTACAGGCATGCGCCACCATGCCCGGCTAATTTTTTCTATATATATTAGTTGGCCAATTAATTTATTTGTATTTATAATAGAGACGGGAATTTCGCTCTTGCTCAGGCTGGTTTCGAACTCCCGACCTCGAGCAATCCGCCCGCCTCAGCCTCCCAGAGAGCTAGGATTACAGGCGTGAGCCACCGCGCCCGGCTAGGAAAACCTATTTCTTAAGCCATATTCTATGATGTGGAATCTGTCTCACTCTCTGATATGAAATGATATAATAGATTCTTTGAAAAATGCTATACTACTTTCCTCCCTGTATCTGTGTTTCTTCGAAATGTGATTTTGTGGGTCTTCCCATAAAGATGTGGAGTCTTTTTTTTTTATCCCTTAATTCTGGGCTTGTTTTGACAAGTAGAATGTAGTAAATGTGGTTATTGTGCCGATTCTGGGAATAAAACTCAGAAGACCCTTTGGCTTGTTATTTTAGCACCTTGTGCTCATGAGGCCATTCTTGACAACCCAACCCCTAGGATATCTAGTATTTTTACTAGTGAAACATGAATGACCCCAGCCAAGGTCAGCAAAACTATCCAACTGAATGTAGACTTGTGATTTTTTAAAAAATGTTGTTTTACGTCACTAACTTTGACATAGTTTTTTAATGCAATAATAGATAATCCTTACAGAGGGTACATAGAAAATACCTTTGAGCTTTCCATAAAGCTGCAGTCCCCAACTCCAAGGTTGTGGACAGGTACTGGTCTGTGGCCATTTAGGAACTGGGCCACACAGCAAGAGGTGAGCAGTGGAAGAGCAAACAAAGCTTCCTCTGTATTTACAACTGCCCCCCTTGCTGGCATCACCACATAAGCTCCACCTCCTGTCAGATCAGTAGATTCTCATAGGAGCGTCAACCCTACTATAAACTGGGTGAGAGAGCTAGGTTGCTAACTCTTTATAAGAATCTAATACCTGATGATCTGAGGTGGAGCTGAGGCAGTGATGCTAATGCTGGGGAATGGTTGCAAATATAGATTATCATTAGCAGAGAGGTTTGACTGCACAATAAATGTAATGCTTGTGAATCATACAAAACCATCCCCCAACCCTTGTGGAAAAACATCTTCCATGAAACCAGTCCCTAGTGCAAAAAAGATTGGAGACCACTGCTAAAGGGATGCAGAGAAATAGAACAACAGCTGGAAAAAGATTTGAGGCCAGGAGAGTTTATTTATATTAAAAAAAATTGGAACTTGTTTATATGCTATTGGATATAATAGGATAGAAAAGAGAGAATTAATACATTTAGAATATAAAATCATTAGAATATAAATTTCATGAAGACAGGAATTTTTGATGTTTTTTCGCTATTGTATCTCCAATGTCTAGAATAATGTCTGACATATAGTAAGTGCCAAATAGTATTTTGTTGAATAGTCAATGAATCAAGATACAGGAACATATAGACACATCTCTGTATGAATGATCCAACAATATCACAAATTCAATGCATCAAATACAGAACTCCTATGGTTGTCCACAAAATATGCTCCTTCTCAGAACTATACTTTTAGTTTTACTTCCATTTATGTATTTACTCAACAATTATGTATTTGTTAAGTAAGTTCTATGTGCCAGACACTTGGTTATGTGCTGGCAATGCAACAGTGAATAAAAGAGACCAACTCCATTCTTTTCATGGAGCTTGCTCTCTTATAGTGGAAGAAAAATAAAAAAGGAAAAGAAAAGCAGTAATATTTAATTATTTATAATTGTGAGAAATAGCATGAAAGTTATACGAATATTTAATACAGGAATCTTAGAAGGCATTAGTCTTCTTCAGTATGTCAACTACAAATTTAGATATATTCCTCTTTTCTCTCATCTCCTATGTTCAATCAACGATCAGTCTGTTTTAATTCTGAACTATTCCTTTCATGTTTGTTTTAAGTGCTCTATATCAGGGACCAAGCTGTCAGTATCTATTTGCTGAACTATTTGAAAAATATTCCAATAATCTTTCTTCATCTACATTTCTTTTATTTGTATCAAATCTCTTCTGTGTTAAAAACCACAAAAAATAAATTTTCTCTGTATGGTCTTTTAGGTTTTGGCATCAAAGTAACTTTCCAAATTTTTCTTTAAATACATCTTTTTAACCTGTTGCTTAGATGATTTAGAAACTCTTATTTCAATACAATCTTTCATACTATAGCTCGAGTTGATTATTTTGAACATTCACTCTTCAGTAAATAATACATAACTTGCATGGCTCTATGCCTCTGCTCAAGGCAGTTTCCTTATCTTTAAAACTGCTTAAACCTTGTTTATTGAAACAGCATTCTTTACTGGACTCATGTCATTCCACCATCTCCATGATGTCTATTAATATATTGATGTTATTATTTGGAATGGCTAAATGTTTTCTCTGAGCTTAATTTTAAGTCTTAACTATAAAATGCATTATGCTTTACTTTGCATTTTAAGATTTGCAAATGCATTCAGCCACTACATTTTAAAATATTAAATTGATACATAATAAGTATACATATCATGGTGTGTATGTGGTATTTCAATACATGTATAACGTGTAATGATCAAATCAGGGTAACTGGGATATACATCTCCTCAAACATTTGTCTTTTCTTTGTGTTGGGAACATTCAAAATCCTCTCT
The DNA here is from genome assembly GCF_040939455.1 of Microcebus murinus. Lineage (NCBI taxonomy): Eukaryota > Metazoa > Chordata > Mammalia > Primates > Cheirogaleidae > Microcebus > Microcebus murinus. The sequence goes on from NC_134104.1 coordinate 48,057,681, forward strand.
TCAACCTATTTTGAAATATAAAATAAATTATTGTTAACTATAGTCACCCTACTGTTCTATAGAACAGTAGAACTTATTCCTTATATCTAATTTTAATTTTTTACCCATTAAACAACCTCTCCCTATCCCCCTCTTCCCTCTACCTTTTGCAGCCTCTGGTAACTGCTATTCTACTCTCTGCTGCTATGAGATCATCTTTTCAAGCTCTCACATGTGAGTGAGAACATGTGGTATTTGTCTTTATGTGCCTGGCTTATTTCACTTAACATTTCGCCACTACATTTTGAGTTAAAACTACAACTTAATCATATTTGAAAATGCCTATTCTAGTTCATTGTACCTATTAGATGTTCAATATCTAGTTCCAATTTATTGATTTTCAAATGCCAATTATAGCTTCTTAGCACTCTGTTCTAACTGAGATGTTTTAAGTGTTTATAGGTATCATTATTTTAAAAATATTTAAAAATTCAAACTTATTTGGATTAGGGCAAAGGAACTGAGAGATGCAGACTACAGACGACAATGTTCTGACCACAGAGAGAAGAAGAGTAGAGAAGGTTGCATGATATATCAGTCCTGGGGACAATAAGCGTGGGTGTGCAAACAGAGGACACCAGTAATATTTCAAAGTATCAGTAATTATAGCAATGTTCCCAAGTCTTTTCTCACTGTTGGCGAAGCATAATTGATCTCCTTTAAGCAAATACTCACTTCCACAAATACTATTTTTCTGCATTTTGGTAATTTTCAGCAGTAATTATATCTTAGATGAAAGGAGACTACTCATCTCATAGTAACACATAATAAAAAATGAGAAATCTAGGCCATTTTCTTCAGCAGATGAGTGGAAAGAAGTAATAGTGCTAAAGAAGAAAGATACTTTAGTTTATAGGCTGCGCTATTCACACTCTCTTGTAGGCATGGTTGTAATTTACAGTCTGACATCAGTTCTCTTAATACGCCAAGATTATCATTTTGCCTAATTAGTATTACTTTATATCAAAGGTTGTTTCTGCACCTGCAGTGGGACAGCTGAATATGGATAAAAAGTATACCGTATAGTGATGACTTTATATTCTATTTTAAATTCAAGGCTGTTAATGCTGAACACTGCCATGCAATCCTGCCACATTTCTCTGAAGAGTCACATCACATCTCACCTTCTAAAATTTTAGTGTTTCAAGGCTTAATCTTAGTGTCTATTCCCTCCTCTACTTACACCTGACCTTTTATTATGTCATTCCATCTTTTGCCTTTAAATGTCTTCTACTCTGATAATGCGTATATTTTCATATCCAGTTCAAACCTGTCTCCTGAACTACCAATTTGTATATAAGTGATTTGCCTATTGAACATCTTGATCTCTGTATCTATTAAATATCTCACATACAACATGTCCAAACATGTCCCCAAAAATTGTTTTTCTTATAATCATCCCTAACATATAAAATAAACACCATCATCCAGTTGATCATCCCTAACATATAAAATAAACATACCATCATTCCAGTTGCACATTTGTTGAACAAATAATTTTGGAGATTGTTAATTTTTGCACAATTTCAGAATAATAGAGACATGAACTCTCATTTTGGCCCTTTCCAAAATAGGATCTTTTTAGTCAATGATAACATTCTATTATATTCTTCTGTCTGGCCTCAACCATGGTGGGTCTACAGATGTTTCAAAATAATCTGTTGTTAAATTCCATTGAGACTGGTATGAAATGATAGCCTTAGAAACTTGTTATTTGCATAATTCTATTTTCAAATAACCTCCTGCTCATACTGCCTCTTTGTCCAGTGCATCTACAATATTTCCTTTTATTTGTATTGTAGTGGTGGTTCATGTCATTATATTTCTCTGAAAAAAAATTTAAATCATGCTAGTACCTTAACAATCTCCTAACTATTATTTAGGTTGTAGAAATAAGCCAATGTTAAGACTATATAATTTATTGATCATCTGCTTATGTTCATGAATTCTTGTGTCTGCTGAACATTACTCCTGGTAATTCACTCCCGATTTTCAATTTTATAAAGCAACTCATAATTTCTCCTTCCAAAGTTGAGGGTAGGAGATGGAGAAATATGTATACAGCAAGAGCACATACATTAAAGTAAATTTTTAGCTATGTTTGTCTTCTCAGAAAACAAACGTATATGGCTTCTCCAAAGAGAATTATAATTTTTTTTCTGCTATAAAATATGCAACATGTTAAGAATGGATTTTTTCTTTCAGTTTTAAGAAATATTTTTGAGATCTCTGAATCCCCTGCTGCCAAAGGTTATTATTCTCACTGGTGGCTCCAGTTTAGACAAAGATGCAAGAAGGATGCTACAGACAGAAATAACTGGGTGAAGGGAGCATCAGAGCTGGGTAAAAGAACTGAAAAACATATCCTGGATTTTTTTTAGGCAATAGGACAATTTCTCTTCCTATAAAATAATAGTTATGATAATCTCAGGCATCAAAGAAATAGCTACTTGATTAACTGATAATATAAAGAAAATCCTTCATTTGAGGGAACAGGGAATGACTATTACCCTTGCAGGCAACTCTGGTTATTCTAGGTTATATGGAGTTTTGACATCGTAAGTAGCAAAATCGGCAATACTTGTAAATATACCAATATAAAAATCTATTTAATAGCGAGCTATATTATAGTTAGAACTGTAAGAATTGTTGTCTAGTCCTATAGTGGCAAAAAATTAGATCATTCCAACATTCACCATTAAAATAAAGTGCTTCTGTGACATATGCCAGTTGGGAGAACGTCAGGCAAACATAATTGGAAATGAAAAAATTGCAGTGATGTAGCTTTAATAGATTTGGGTTCCGAAAATCAATCTACAAAATGAATCTTTTCCATTTCCAAATTCATTTCACTTATGTAGATATATATATCATTTTTGTGACATATTTATCAGTAAGTGATAACTGTATGCATTTTGATTATTAAATCTACTTAAGCTTCTTGAAATATAGAGTGAAGTGCAAAATTAATTTATGACTATTCAGAAAGTTCAGAATTGATGCACACATGATCTTAACCAAAATTATAGAGAAGAAATTGTCTAATTTGTAACTGGATTAGTGTACAATGCTTGGTGAGACTAAAGGGTGTGCAATTGCAATTCAGGAGAGGTTGATTGGCACTAAGAATAATTGCAAGTACACAATGAGAAAAAACTTCCATGATGAAATAAGCAGATAATGTAGTGTCTAACAAGACAATAGAACATGTAATTGGATGATGTACTGTGTTTCCTGTTATAGATTAGGTGAACAGGCACAAAAGAGTTACTGTCATGTACATCAAAATTGGATTTTAACTACAAATTGTTAAATGGACTAATGCTGGATTAAAAATAAGGAGAGAAGCATGTGCACAAAACAGCTCTATAAAAGAAACAGAAAAATACTTTGATTATTGACAAGTCATTCTACCAAGTGAATAATTTAACAATGGATCCAAAATTGGTCTATATTTTGGCAATAAAGGATGAGTTTAAAATGTATTTAAGCACTTGGAATTGACAAAGGAACTCTGTTTTAGAACAACTTACCAGAAAGGAAGTAGGAAAGATCATTGTGTATGTAAATATAACTACAAGTTACTTTTTCCTTGTAAAATATAGGAAAGTGCATTGGACAGGGTACGCACATAATTAAAAGTATTTTTTTATGCTTAAGAATACTGTGCCTACTACAAATTACTAAATTTGTAATCTGTGTCTACTACAAATTACTAGATTATTAAGAACTTTAGCTTCAGTAACTTTAGCTACTAAGTATGCAACTACATAGGCCATCTGGATAATTGGCTTTATATTACCTTTTTTTTTTTTTTTTGCACATTTTAAAGAGTGGCAAATCACTGATAACATTCTCACAAATTACTTACAAGGAAATTTTAAAAGGATTTGAATTGATTATCCTACGTAAGACACAAGATGGAATTGATTAAATGTTTATCATGTTGGAAACATTTCTAAAAGTTCTTGAAGAATATTTTTTTAAATATTCACATAATAACTAAAAGAATATGAGCTTAAATTGAAGTTCAAATATTTGTCATTAATTACTTTCAAATACTCAGCTAACCAACTGTTAACTGTGAGGTTTTAGAGATTCCCTCTCTAAGAAAACTGGAGCTGAATATACTTTCTATATAGTAGAAGATCAAACATCTCTAAAATTGACTAGGCTGGGTACAGCATATAATTTTGTACAAATACCAAATAATAAAATACCTTTCATTAAAGCTTATTACATTTTATTTTTTAAGACATCACTCAGAACTTTCAATACTCAGTTAAATATGATTGCATAGAGTACTCCAGAGAGCACAGGACTGTATTGACAGTTTTAGGAGTATCAGTATGTGACATCACTGGCATTGAGATTAGCAGTTGTACACCAGATGCTAAGACAAGTGGGTTCTGGTCAGTGACAGATGACAGACTTCATTGAGAGAGAAGTGAGAAAGAAAAAAAAAGTAGTGATACCACATGCTAAAAGAGAGGATTGCCTTATAAGTTCACAGGAGACAGTATTTTTGCAATAATTGTCTACATTAGAATTATTTGAGGGTTGGAAGGTGTGAAATGAAGATTCAACTCTTATCCTCAGAGATTCTGGATTCAGTATATTTAACAAGCATCTCAGACAAATCTCAAGCAGATTGTCAACAAATGGCCTTCTTGGAGAAAGACTATTTTACTTCTTCCCAAAAGTAAATAATCCTTTTTCAAAGAGGATAAATATCCTGCATTATGTTAGCATTTGGAAGTATGTGTGTGTGTGTGTATATATATATATATATATGCACATATATATACACATACATACACATATTTATACACACATACATATACACAAACACACACACTGTGTTTATAATAAAATACTATTGGTGCGTTAATAATGGAAGATAGAATAATTGTTTGCCCTCACTCCCCTCTCCTGCATTCACACCCTTTCCCTGGCCTGTTCATGATGTTGGTCCATTGACTTTTGACTTGACAATTTGGCCTATTTTTCTGCTTTGGACAATGACAGAAAAAGTGACAGTCTTAACCCTAAACCTTAAAAAGTCTCATGTGTTTCTGTTTGTCTTCTTGCATGTCTATCATCAAAATGAGATTAGCTTATGAAAGATAAATTTTATAAAAAGTTGTGTTACTAAAAGTAACAAATACTTTAAGTAACACAATTTTTTATAAAATTCATATATGCCAAGAACCATCAAGCAGAAACTCAAATAAAAAATGCAATGCCCTTTGCTATAACCCCAAGGAAAATTAAATATCTAGGAGTATACTTAATGAAAGATATTAAAGATTTATACAAGGAGAACCATGAAACACTAAAAAAAGAAATTACACATGATTTGAGCAGATGGAAAAATCTACCTTGTTCATGGATTGGTAGAATCAATATTGTTAAAATGTCAATATTACCTAAAGTGATCTACAGAATTAATGCAATCCTCATCAAAATACCACCATCATTCTTTATAGATCTAGAAAAAATAATTCTGCACTTTGTATGGAACCAGAAAAAACCTTGTATAGCCAAAGCAATCTTAAGTAAAAAGAAAAAAACTGGGAGGCATCTGTCTTCCTGACTTCAAGCTGTACTATAAAGCAATAATAGTTAAATAAGCCTGGCACTGGCACAAGAACAGAAGCATCGATATCTGGAATAGATCTGGAATACCAGAGATGAAGCCATCAGCATACGGTAACCTAATCTTTGATAAAGCAGACAAAAATATAGAATGGGGAAAAGAATCTCTCTTCAATAAATAGTGCTGAGAAAACTGGATAGCTACATGCAGCAGATTATTTCAGGATCCCTACCTCTCACCTCTCACAAAAATTCACTGAAGATGGTTAACAGACTTAAATCTAAGGCATGAAACCTTACGAATCCTAGAAGAAGATGTTGGGAAAACCCTATCAGACATTGGTCTAGGCAAAGAATTTTTGAGGAAGACCCCTGAAGCAATTACCGCCGTGTCAAAAACAAACCAATGGGATCTGATCAAATTAAAAAGTTTCTGCACAGCCAAGGAAACTATCATTAGAGCAAATAGACAACCCACAGAATGGGAGAAAATATTTGTTCTCTACACTTCTGATAAAGGTCTAATAATAAGAATCTATCTAGAACTTAAAAGAATTAACAAGAAAAAAATGAAACAACCCCATCAGGAAATGGGCAATGGAAATGAACAGAAACTTCTCCAAAGAAGACAGAATAATGGCCTGCAAACATATACAAAAATCCTCAACATCTCTAATCATCAGAGAAATGCAAATCAAAACCACAATATTATACCATCAAACACCAGTGAGAATGGCTTTTATCAAGAAATCCCAAAACAACAAATGCTGGCGAGGATGTGGTGAGACAGGAACACTCTTACACTGCTGATGGGACTGCAAATTAGTGCAACCTCTGTGGAAAAGAATTTGGAGATACCTCGAACAGCTAGAAATAGAAATAACATTTGACCCAGCAATGGCATTGTTGGGCATCTACCCCAAACAGCATAAGACATTCTACTATAAAGACATCTGCACCCGAATGTTTATGGCAGCACAATTCACTATTGCAAGATCATGGAAACAACCCAAGTGTCCGTCAATTCATGAGTGGATAATTAAAATTTGGTATATGTTCACAATGGAATATTACTCAATTCTAAGACATGACAGTGAGCTAGCACCGTTTATGCTATCCTGGATTAAGCTTAAACCCATTATCCTAAGTGAGGGGACATAAGATTAAGAAAATGGGCTCCACATGTACTCACCATCAAATTGGTACTGACTGATTAAAACTATGGTGCTCAAATAGTGGTAGTGTTCACCAGGGATTCGGGGAGGTGGAGGTAGACCCACATCTTAGGGTTGTGGTGAGCATGGGGGGGGGAGGGAATATCTCTAACCTTTCTTAGGGAGAGGCAAAGATATACAAACTTTTATTGTGTGGTGGGCAGGTGGTGGGGGAGGAGGGGAAGGGTGTATACTTACATAATGGGTGCGGTGTGCACCACCTGAGGGTCGGACATGCTTGATGTCCTGGCACGGCGTGGGGGGTGGGTGGGGGGGAGAGGTGGCAGGGACAATATATGTAACCCTAACAATATTCGTACCCCCATAATATGATAAAATAAAAGGAAAAAATAAAAGCGACAAACATTACTGGATCTCTTTTAATAGGTATTTTGAGTACTTGACATTTATTCCCTAGTGTGCAGAGAAGTTTGTCATCTTTACTCTGCCCAGAATCTTTCAGAATGAGTTGATTCTTATATCCATCCTCTGGGTACTAATTGCCTCATGATTTGGAGCCCCAGAAGAAATGCATATATACAGCAGTGCCAACTTAGCTAATGCACAGACCTGTAGTGATAAGAAGAGCCACTCAGCTGCTGCAACCCAAAAGTGAATCACCCAGGCAGGCATGCCTGGTCTCTATCAGCAAAACTGTTTCAACTGACCCATGGACTGACTCATGAGAATAAATGATTATTATGTTAAGATGCTAAGTTTTGAGGTGGTTGATAACATAATTTTACTGTAGCAACAGTTGACTGATAGATATTTATCTGACACCACGTTTTAGTAAGGTTTCTAGTATGATCATGCTGAGCATCAAAATAATCCCCTCTTTTTTTACCCTCAAATACACACCAAATCTCAGACATAGAAGAATAAGTACTTTTTCCTCAGGCAAGGGTTTTTGGATTAGCTTGTGGCTTTGCTTCGGGCTGAAAATCGGCTTCAGAATATTTCTACCTGTCTCCCAATCTAGAAACAGGGCATGTTGTTTTCATGACAGATGGCAAATGATTTTCGCAGATGAGCATTCATGATTTTATATTTATAGCACTAACCTCTCCCCTGAAATGTAGCCACTTATGTCAATTTCTACTCAACATCTTACTTAGATATCTAGTGACCAATTCAAACTTATTTAAAATTAAACTGCTGATCCATATATCTCATAACTGTGCCCAAATTTTCTTTCACCAGATATCTTCATCTCAATAAATGATGATTTCAAATCTTTATTTCTCTAGGCCATTAAAAAAATCATGACTATCCTTGTAGCTCCAAATTCAAAACAGATCCATAACTCTCCATTTTTTCATCTACTACCATCTTTTCAATGATATCTTCGTCATTAATATATCACAAGAGCACCTTAACCAGGTTCCCTGTTTTCACTCTTGTTCAGCCACAATTTGTTTTCCATTTGTCAGTCAGAATAAGCCTACTATAATTTCATCCCTCTCTCAAATCACTATAACAATAGTACTTGAACGTTCCACAGGGCCCTGCATGTATTGACTTCTAGCTCTCCTCTGGCCATATTTCTAATAGTTTAGTCTCCTTCCCTCATCTATTTTCTCCCCTCCTACAGAAAACTTCTATCTTGTTCTGTTTGTTACATCAGTGGTTCTTAAATAGGGGTTGGGGAGGAAATAGGAGAGTAATTCCGAGCTCTTCTTCCCCAGAGGCATGGGTAACTTTTGGAGACCTTTTTGATTTTTGTAACTAGGAGTATGTGTGGAGTGTTGCTAGAAGAATCTAGTGGGGAGAAACCAGGGATTCTGTTAAACAATATGTAATGCATAGGAAACCCCCCACAACATTTATCTGGCCCCAAATGTCAATTAATATTGCAGAGGCAGAAAAACCCTGTATTACAGCTATAATGATACCCTTGCAATTCTCATATTAAAAATATATTAACATATTAAGAATGCCATTCTCCCTGGTGTTTTTAATAAATGTTGCCTCTCTTTGGAACATTGTTTAATTGATAGATGATTTTATTTTATTCAGATCTCTCTCAAATATCATCTTAGAAAACCTTTCTTTGGCCATCCTGTCTGTCTGATCCCCAAGTATTCTCTATCATTAAACCTACTTCCTTTTCTTTATGACATTGCTACATACTCAATATATCATGTATTATTTGTATATTTGGTTGTTATCTATTTCTTTCCACTAGAATTCCAATTCCATTGTAACAAGGTTGGATCACTACCGTATCCCTTATCCCTACTCTAGAAACTGTCTGAAACATGTCAGGTACTAATAATATGATGAATGAATGACAAAATATGTATCCAAAGTCAACTCATCCTATGCTATTAAATTTTCTCTATCTGCAATAATTTCAAGCTCCTAAGTTTTTAGAATTTCCTCAGTCTTCTCTGAGAGTGCATACTGTGTTCACTTGTTCTTTGGAATTTGAAAATGATGGCACTTCTGTTTTCACATAAAATTGTCAGAGTTGTGTGTGTAATTTTAACTACTTAGCAAGAAATAGCCACAGTAAACCACTTATCTTATGTAGTTTAGTAGTTCACTGCTTCATAAAGTATTAGTAAAATTTCTCTGAATTATGAAATTCAGTTTTTGCATTAGATACTATTTTCTTGGTTGAATACCCCTAATTTTTATGGCAGCATATAGTTTTTAAGTAAGACTATAACAACCTTTCCTAAAAAATCACAAGCTGTGACAATCTTGACTACAAATATTAAATTTAAGTTATCAAAAATATCCTCTTGATATTAATAAAAAATGACTCAGAATAATTTTTAGAAAGTCAGTTAAATTATATGGACCATGAAAAAAATTACTCTCTCTTTCTTCAGACATATTTTGTTTTTATCTATATGACTTAGAAATCTAGAGTTCCATATTAAGTCATTAATAAATGAAAGCTACGGTTAATAAGATGGGTAGAAATTAAATGGATAGATTAATCATCACCTTCAAATGAAGAATAATTCTCTAATCATGGAACATATGGGTCCTAATAGGGAAAAAAGATGAGTTTTGAGTCCTGGGCCTTCTTGGTATGAACTGATTTTATTCTGTGATGAGTTGAATAACAATGCCAGAGGGTTTTTTCTTTCATCTTCTGCTTAGGTTTTGTGTGTGTGTGTATGTGTATGCATAAATGAAGAAAATTAAAGTGAAAGTAAAAGCAAAAGACTAACAGCTAATATTTATATACATATATTTATAACATGTACTATATAAATGTGTGTATACAGATATAGGAATAAGAGATATGGTAGTGATAAAAACCCTGCTGCAATGGAGATTGTATTCTAGCAAATAATATTTATATACACATATTTGTAGTATTGCATATATGTTAATTGTAACTTTAATTTTCTTAATGGTATACTTCATAAAGGAGAACATTCTAATTTTTATAAAGTCCAACTTATCCTTTTTTTGTGTGTTGATTTTATGTATATGTGTATATTATTAGGATATCTTTGCCTAACCTATGGCCATAAACATTTTCTCCTATATATTGTTTTAGAACTCTTACCATTTTAGCTTTTACATTTCAATCTATCATCTGTTTAATTTTTATAATAGTGTGATGAAAGTGGTAATATTCAGTTTTTCTCTCTTTATGGGTAATCTAGTTTTTCTCTCTTTATGGATATCTAGTTATTCCCATTTGAAACTTCTTGAAAGCTTGATGAAAAATCAATTGATGATATGTGTGTCTAATTCTGAATTTTCTATAATGTTTATTTGATCTATACATCTAAACTTATACCACATTACACACTCTCTTGATAACTTTATCTTCATAGTAAACTTTAAATCAGTCAGCATAAACTCTGTAACTTCTTCATTTAAATAAATTTTAGTCGATTTCTACAAACATCCTTCTGTAATTTTAATTGAGATTAATTTGTATCTATATGTCAATTTAAGGTTAATTTATATTTTCATAATATTTTACTTCTCAACTTATAAGCATAATAAATCTCTACATTTATTTAGGTCTTCATTACTTTATCTCAATGATATTTTTCACTTTTTAATGGATGAGTCTTGTATATATTTTCCTATTAATAAATGTATTATTAAGTATTTCACTATTTTATGTACTATAATTGTATCATTTTTCTTCTAATCCTCTATTATTGGGTGTGAGTATATAAAAACAATATTAATTTCTTTAGTAATATTATATCGTTAAACCTTAAATTCAATTCTAGTGAATTTTACTTTTGGACTTAGAATACTCTCAATAGAAAACTGTGTCAATTTCTTGTTTTCCAAATAATCATTATTTTAGTAATATTAGTTCTTCTAGCTTTAATACCCTGGATAAAATCTACAATCTAATGTTGAATAAAATATATTTTAGCCTTGTTTTTCTAATTTTTTTTATTTTAGCATATTATTGGGGTATAAATGTTTAGGTTATGTGTATTGCCTTTGCCCAACCAGAGTCAGAGCTTCAAGTGTGTCCATCCCGAGATGGTGCACACCACACCCATTAGGTGTGTATATACCCATCCTCTCTACCCCCCTCCCATCTGCCCAACACCCAATCAATATTATTACTCTATGTGCAGTTAAGTGTTGATCAGTTATACCAATTTGCTGGTGAGTAGATGTGGTGCTTATTTTTCCATTCTTGTGATACTTCACTTAGTAGAATGGGGTCTAGCTCTAACCAGGGTAATACAAGATGTGCTATATCATCATTGTTTTTTATGACTGTGTAGAACTCCATGGTATACATATACCACATTTTACTAATCCACTCATGTATTGATGGGTGCTTGGGTCGTTTCTACATCTTTGCAATTGTGAATTGTGCTGCAATAAACATTCAAGTGCAAGTGTCTTTTTGATTAAATGACTTCTTTTCCTTTGGGTAGATACCCAGTAGTGGGATTGTTGGATCAAATGGTAGGTCTACTTTCAGTTCTTTGAGAAATCTCCCTACTGTTTTCCATAGAGGTTGTACTAATTTGCAATCCCACTAACAGTGTACAACTGTTCCTTTCTCTCAGGGAAGTCTCTATTGTTTTTGAACTTTTCAGTAATAGTCATTCTGACAGGGGTAAGGTAATATCTCTTTGTGGTTTTAATTTGCATTTCCCTGATGATTAGTGATTTCAAGCATTTTTCATGTTTGTTGGCCATTTGTCTATCTTCTTTTGAAAAGCTTCTGTTCATGTCTTTTGCCTACTTTTTAATATGATTGTATTTTTATTGCTGACTTGTTTGCATTCTGTGTAGATTCTGGATATTAGCCCTTTATTGAATATACAGTTTGTGGATATTTTCTCCCATTCTGTAGGTTGTCTATTTGCTCTGTTGATTATTTTCTTTGCTATGCAGAAGATTTTTAATTTAATCAAGGCTTATGTCCTATTCATTTATTTTTGTAGTTGCTGTAATTACCTTTGGGGTCTTACTTTTTTTTCAAAAAAAGAAGGAACGAAGGAAGGCAGGAGGAAAGGATTGGAAGGAGCAAAGCAAAAACAGTATATCATTCTGATTTTACTCATTAAAACATCTTTTGCTTAAAACATAAAACTGAATCCTAAGGAAAAGGATTAGTGGTAAGAGTTTTATAAAATATTTACTTTGGGGAGTAAAGATATGTTAAGGAATCTGAAGTTAGCAAAACATCAATGATTTGAGTTTACTATAAATACTTATAATAAGGAATCATTCTCACAGTTGATTAATTATATGGAAAGATTATCAAAAAAGCATAGCTTCACTTATCTTGAATGTGTTAAATGTGATCATGTTAGAGGCAAAAGGTTAGGCTTGATCACCTTTTAGGGAGAATGTCAGGCCCAAGAATGCATCTAACATGTAGCTAAACTGCTCCTTAAGCTGTTGTATTACTATGAGCCTGCTCTCTGGTTGTGAAAGATTGGTGATCTAACACCAATGGAAGAACAATAGAAAAACACGACAAAATACATCAATAGAGATATATCAACAATATAGTAAGAAATATGACTAAAAACCCATGTGTACTCCACAGCATCTTGCATAATTAAGATTCTTGGTAATATATTGATTTCTGGCAACAGATATGGTATGATCATGCTAATCTAAAACAGTTTCATAATAGATATTTTAATAAATACCTAATAATTTTACGTGAATCACATATTGTAATTATAAAAATGATTTTGATTTTGATTATATCTTCTACTTAATTGATTTGTTAAATTGGGGATTTAAAACCCAATTTGTTTTGGAGAAACAAAAATTATCTGTAGTCGATCAGATAATTTTAAATCACAAGTGTTAGAGTCACCAGAGACTATTATAAACATTCTTCTATTATTACAAGGAAAGGAGGAAAAGTATCTTCTGCATGATAAGGATATTTAATGTGGGCTAAAAAAACACAATAACAAAACAAAACCCTTTTCCTCTACATTTTTAGCAACCATTATTGTCTTAAATAGAGGAATTTCAAAATAAGAATTAAATTATTAGGGACATCTTAAACAGTTCTTACTATCCATCTATCTTTCAAAGAGAATGAACTTGTATACAAACAACAATGGCCAATTTAATAATTACTAAATTTCCCTAGTGTAAAAATTAATCTTTAGAAATAAATCAGGTCCTTGGAAGTAAAGAATTCTTCCAGGTCTACTAAAATTTCTTTTTATAAACTATGTTTGTATTATTAAAGGGAGTCTAGGAGATTCAAATAATTAATTTATCCCTCTATGTGTCAATGTTACTCATGAAAATATACACAGTGATTAGTGGAATATGACTGACAAATAAGTAATTTCTTGTTTTCTGATTTTTACCAAATATCCCGTCATTAACAGTTGTATTCTAGCACCTTTCCCAGAATTGTCTTTATACCAGAAATCTAATTTTCCTAAAAGTTCTATTTTTAAAAATTATGGTGTACAATGCTTGAAAAGGAAAAAATAAGAATGGATGAGAATGTTAAAATGGCTTCAGTTGTGTTTAAATCTAGTTCTTCTTTGTCACACAAGTAATCCCGACTAATTAAGTACAAATGGTGTTTGTGCTAAACTAAAAAGGACTCCACAATGCCTAGCCTCTTCTGTTCTCTTAAATAACATCCACTCATTATTTGACTATTTCAGGACAAGAAAAATATAATCCTAAAATCACATTTTATTCCTCACTTGGAAAAATACTTAGATGATCATAAACTTAGTGTATAAACCAGATAATTTCTATGATGTATTAAATATATGCATGAGCCAAGAATGACTTTGTTGACTTTCTAAAACTACCACAAGACAAATACGCTGCATCATTGTCCTTTAGATTATTATGCCTGTATAGTTTAAATAACAAAGTTAATAACAATAGTTATTGTTATAATATTGTTATTATATAATATTATATATCATATATTATAATTATATATTATATAATTATATATTTTATATATAATTTATATTTATATATTTTATATATAATTATATATCATATAATATTATAACAATATAATATTGTTATAATATAATATTATTGTTATAATAACAATAACAAAGTTAAAAAAACAAAGGCAAATTTTAAGTAAGTCAAATTAAAAATTGAATTTCAAACTCTGATTTAATATTCAAATGACAAAATATTGATGCAGAAAACTCAATTTGATTCCCTTAATCAAGTGGTTCTACTGTTGGAAGCTGCATACCTTCCTGGAAGTAGTTTAGGAAAAAATATAGGTATGAATTTTATCAGAAAGTGAATTATACTTTCATAGTCACTATTTGGATAAAGCTCAGACTAACTGTGTAGATGATCTGTATAGATAAGGTTTATGAGATTATACTAAATATGGACAGATTTTGCATGCACACATAAGTATATGTGTCCGTTTTTATATCAGCATGAACCCCTGGTCTTCACATTTAATTTCTTTATCTTTTTGAACCGCTTCTTCCCAAGCACAACAAATTGGCTCAATGCTTGATTTCTATTACTATGATGGCCATTAGCTGTGTCTGATTTACAAAACTTCTTGATCATCTCTAGATCTATAAAAAATCAGTGCTGACAGTCCACCAAGTCAAAACTCCCACTCTGTTATTAACATGTCTTACCAGATGTCCCCAGTAATGATATGACTGCAAAACGCTCTTTTTTCCTAATTTGAGAATGGAAGGATATTAACCCTTAGTGTATAAAGCAGTGGAAGTAATACACACAGGGCAAATTTTAAAGAAGGTTGTTTTTGTCATTGTAATACATTGCCTTGCAGCTCACTGAAATCCAAATCTTTGAAAACTGAAGGAAAAAATGTCTTACTTTATGTTTAAAAAATAATTATCAAATAATAAAATAATTGGATATGGTTTTGATGTTTTGATTCCTACAACATTAGCAGTTCAGAATGTTCTGATTAATCCATCATTAATTGGGTCCAAAAACATTTTTATTACTACTAATATAGTGTCTTCCCAAAATACTGCCAATGAATCATCAAATGCATTGAAAAGAAAGCATGAAGATGGTGATGATGCTGATGATGATGCTGATGATGCTGATGACTATGATAATTTGTAATCTAGCCTTGATGCATGTAACATGTATATTTGGCCTTGAATCCCTTGTACTGAAATTAAACATGCATGCTGGATGTTTTCAAGTTGTGTTTTAGAAAACTTTAATGAGTAAATATAGTTACCATACTTTCAAAAAAATTATTCTTTTGTATTTCCTAACTTAATGGTTTCTTCCATTGGGAGATGGTAGAAAATCCACAATTATGTTTGTTTTGAGCAGTGTAAATAACTACCTATCTGACAAAGCAAAGGTTTTGTTGTTCCAAAAAGTGAATGTAGGGTTGATATTTTCTTAAAATAAAATATGAAAATGTATTATAATTATTTAATGTTTTCAAAAGTTCAAGGAGAAAACTTCATTATAGAAATCCAATGATCAGAGAACATTTAAAGAGTTGCCTTTTTCCCTCCAAGTTGGTCAACTTATAAATAGGCCTTGTAGCTTTGTGAACCACCTGGGATTTCTAAGTTTCCTTATTGGTCAGAGTTACTGTCATCAAACGGGGCAGGTAAAGGGAAAAAATTGTGTATTCAATGTAATTTGGAAATATTAGGTGGGATGAGATAGGACACACAAATTCTTATTCCTGTGTATGTTTTAGTTCATTCTGAATGATTTTGGTTAGGTTTTGCTTAATGGATAATAATATAAAAAATAAGGAGGAACATATGGCAATTGAAGTAAATGGTATAAATAAATTTAAGAGGAAATTAAACATTTTTTTCCAAGAGAATGTTACACTGAAAAGGGATTAAGAGAACAAGGAGTAAGGAAGCAGGTTTATCAGCTGATTTATCATATGGGAACAGGAGCATGGGACAAGTGGCTATTTTCTACCCTGTAGTTTCTTATGTCTCACTGGAAGAACCTGTATTTTAAGATAATTATGTACAGTCATGGAAATGGTAGCAGCTGCATTTTGGCAACTAGGCATGCAAATTACTAGCTCTATTTAGGTCATATAAGCATGATTTGATGGGAGATTTGAGATGGAAAGACAGTCAACAGCCTCTGGTTGGAAGACCTAATGAGCATTGTGAAAGTTAAAGGAAGTAGGTAGAGCACTGTCTGCAAAGGTTCAAGGATTCTGAATCCAAAGAAAATGTGAAATTTTAGATCATATTCATAAAAGAGCACAAAGAATACACATCTACAGAGAACATGACATCCTTAGATATCCCAATTTCTCAAAGAGGTTATATGTTCTTTAAGTTTCATTTACTGGGTCTAGTATGATCCCAAACTGAAACAGCTGCAAATGGTATATAATTGGGTCAGAATGTTTTGTTGTCAGGATTCTCAGTCACTTGCATTGGCTTATGAAAAGGTCATTATGAAAAAAGAGATCTGAATAGCAAAGAGATTCCAGCTGGTTAGCTATTATTTTAATTATGCAATGGAATCAGCTGTTTTCCTGCCAGTATCTGAAATTACTTATGGAAAAGTTATTCAGAGACTCTGTGAAGATACTCTTTTTGTATTTCTTTCATTACTTGCATGTCACTAATCCATGTTTATCAACTTTTCTGTATGTTTCAAACTTCCTGTCAAATAGTGCTTATACATACATTTTCCCAACAGTATTTTAGGAAATAAAATATAACAGTGATTATAAAGCAAAATATGAACCCTCTGAGCATACATTTCTAATTCATATTCTCTATAGTTGTTAAAAGCTCAATGTTTAGAATCCTGACAAATTAAGTTATTTCTGTTATCTTTTCTGTTTTTTCTCACCTATAACACTCAAGCTTGCATTTTCTTCTAATCTTCAGAAACGGAAAAGATGAAAAACAAACCTCAGGCTTTCCTTTAACCCACTTTACTAAGCTTTGGATGTTCTGTGAATTTCATTATATTTGCAAATTAAACATAACTTGGTCACATGCACCAGCAATTAAAGTATAGGAGTTTTAAGGGTTAGACTAAGAATGGCAGGAGAAATTGGTATATTTTATAAATCAATTCAGTAAACAGTTAATTGGCAGGAAAGACTTATCTCTGGGACTCAAAATTTAAGTAACAATTAGCTTTGGGAGTAGTGGGCAGAGCAGAAGGTGCCTTTTGCATATGAATATAAAAATATGTCAGGTCACAAAAACTACAAATGGATTTAAAAGTATTCACAGGTTTTAAAAATTATTACACAATGTTTCCATGCATTATATTTCCCCCTTTAATTTGACCAAGGCAATGTGAAGGGATTTACCACTAAATTAAATGGAAAAATAATTAAATCTAGGGATTTTATTTTTTATCTGAGCATGTGGGTATTATTAATCTTCATGGGGGTGGGCACTAGTAAGTGCTATAGATCACAACCACTTCTATTTAATTCCTGCTAATTTAATTTTATTTTCAGAGCTGCTTCTTCACAGATTGTTTGGAAATATATGGCTATGTGGGGGAGGACAGAACATCACAGCTATAACATTAAAAACAGGCATATACATTCCCAGAACCCAGAAAATACAAAAATGTGCTGAAGCAGCTGGAGTGTCCTTTTTTTCTGATAGCTAGTTAGAAGACAGGAGGATGAGTAAAACTGGCAGTTGCATGGTACTGACAAAAGCAGAGCAATTCATGCAAAGAATTTGCTGTGAGTAGGTTTGAGACTGACACGTGCAATCACATTTTGGCTCTATTGGCAGTGTGATAGATACACAGAAATGTTAAGTTTGATAGCTCCTCATAAAATATTTCATACTTAACAAAAATGAATGTGTGCTCTTGTTTTGACCAAGTCCCATTGGAGAAATGTGGGTAAATATTTATATTTAATTTGATATACCAGTTTGTCATAAATGCTTTGGTTTTATGGTTTACTAAATTTGTATCTGGTAAGAAAAAAATAGAACAATGAAAAGCTCTTGTTTTTTTTGGTACAAATTAGCTCATTAATGTATCCAGTAAAAATTCAGAAAAATAGATATACATTTCTGAAATTCAATTATTTACATTTGCTCTTAGCAGCGTTGATGAAAGATTTAAATTTAAAAAAAAAGTGATTCAAGTGTCTTGACCATTTAGGAATAAATAAGATTTTGATGTTATTAATGTATTTTAATTATTTTAAGTAATTTAAATTCCTATTAAGCACTTCAATTTGGGAATTTGCTTAAATTATAAATCATATAAATCAAACATTTATCCAATGTGGATTTTCATATAAGGTGGGAGCTGGCTCTCTAAGCCTGACTATCTACTGTACCTTCAAAATGGAGCAATGATAGCAACACAGAGTTCATGTAGCATGCAAACATCATAGAATTTAGGAATATTAATCAATATTTTGCCAACCCTGAAGATGCGTAAGGTCCTGGAAA
The DNA here is from genome assembly GCF_040939455.1 of Microcebus murinus. Taxonomy (NCBI): domain Eukaryota; kingdom Metazoa; phylum Chordata; class Mammalia; order Primates; family Cheirogaleidae; genus Microcebus; species Microcebus murinus. Next base: position 48,076,408 of record NC_134104.1, read on the forward strand.
AAATGTACAAGATATAAACATTTAAGGTTACTTTCACCTTCCTCAACTGAACCAGAAATACAGAAACATAAATAAAGAGGGAGAGAAACCAGGATTATTTATTCTAAATTTTCACTAGTAAATGTCTGATTGAAGGATAGAATTTCAAAGAATAGAACTTAACTCAGATAGCAAATGGAAGGTAACTGGTATGTCGTACCATGGAATGTGAAATCTACATTGTGGACAACTACACAAGATGTATAAAAACAATATTCTGTGGCATTATACTTCTTCATGTACTGTTTAAGATACAGGAATTATTATAAATAATTAAATTTATTAAAAATTTATTAATTAAATTTATTAATTAAATAATTAAATATACAGGAATCAAATTATCCTATATATAGGTAAATAGCTGTGTTAATGTGTTATATACAACACATTCTCAATCCAGCAGTTATAAATTATTGCAAATAACAATACAGTCAGTAAGTCAAAGTCCTATCATAAATTTGTTGTTTGCATTCCTAACATATCTATATCTTAAACATTGGTAGATGATAAAATAGAAATAGAAAAAAGTGATATATTGTCCCACCAAAAAGGCATTTTTTCATGGAGTTGAAACTGAAAAGGACCTAAAAGGAGAAAGCAAATAGTATTGAAACCTCGACACTACTGTGTCTCATCAAGATACAGAGCATGGGTGGCTGAGTCTACTCCCATGATATACTCCATATGTAACAGTGGTTCAGGACCAGGTTAATTGTTTGAATCTAGGATTTGAGCTCAGGAAATGCACTAATTTTGTAATTTTAAATAACATTCATGGGTGTTGGGTGGGTCGGGGGGAGGAGGAAATGGGTATATTCACACCTAATGGGTGCAGTGTGCTCTGTCTGGGGAATGGATATGCTTGTAGCTCTGACTCGGTTGAAGCAAAGGCAGTATATGTAACTTAAACATTTGTACTCCTGTAATATTCTGAAATTAAAAAAATATATATTTTTTCTAATTTTGCTATTAACTATCTTGATTATTTCTTCTCTATGAATTTCTTCTTTTTGTGTCTGTTTTTCTTTTCTTTTTTTGGCACTCCAAATAATGTGTATATATGTTTTTAAAAAACAAGTAGAAATTGAAGTAAATAATATGTATCTCCAGACAATTGCATGTTTCTTTTTTAGTCAGACCACTTGTGTGGGGTGATGGGTCAGCCTAATCTTTATTTTAGCTTCGTCTAGGATTTGTCACAGTTTTAGTTAGTATTAATTAACAACGATTTCAAGCATTTTGAAGAAAGGATTAGAACATTTTCTTAGACAGGGCTTAGAATAAGAGGACTGAAAAGGCTACAGAGTTTATAACCTAGATATAAACTTTATGTCTGGATGCCTGTTTGGGGGTTCCTAGGTAATGTTAAATTCTTGCTTTTATCACCCTTAGATCTCCCTCCAACCTACTGCACTGCTCCAGGCCTTTCAGTGGGCAAGGCAGTGCTTTTTGCCATGGTCTAGAGTAGACTATTTCTCTTCACCTTCCTGCCTGCCCCCAGCCTTCAGCAGGTGTTGCATTGTACTGGGGAAGGCACTTCCTACACCAGGAGAAAGGACTCTCAACTCCCTGCCCAGCTCCCACACTTGGCACCTCCCTTCTTGCCTTTTTGGAAGACTGTTGTATAGAGGGGAAGGGATATGTTGATGGATCAGGAAGACTTACTCTTTCCTCAGTTCTTCAGGATTCAAATCTGTCACATTAAAAGCTTTTAAAAAACATCATCTGGTTTCTACTTACTCCCATTTCTGGAAGATTCCTCCTGTGTCTGCTGTTCTGCCAAGGATGAAAGTAGACACAGATCTCTTTTCTTCTCCAAAGGGCTCTGCACTTCCTGTAATTTAGTGCACTTCGATTTTTTTTGCTTCCTCATCAGTCTCGTGCTGTGTTGTCCATTACAATATCCACTAGCTACTTGGGACTATATATATTTAAATTTAAATTACTTGAATTTAAATGATACTAAAATTCAGTTTCTTAGTTGTACAGTCCACATGTCTAGTTCTAAACAGCCACCTGTCACTAGCGATTATTCTATTGAACAGTGCAGATATAGAACATGTCCATTGTCACAGAAAGCTATATTGGACCACACTGCTCTAATGGGTTTAAAATAAAGATTTTGCAGATTATCCACCTTGATCTCATGATTTCTGTGAGAATAACCACTTTTCATAACATGTTATCCCATAATCAGAATTGAAAATACTTTCATTATTTTCTCAATGCATGCTTATTAGGGTTTTCCTTTTCTGAATGTGTAGATTGATAGTGCACATTCACTTACATCTTCTGTCCTTTTATGATTTTAGCTTTATTTTTCACATTTAACACTATATTGCAGTTAAAATACAGTTTTAAAACAATAATTTGAGTCTCTTGTGTGTTTATTGTTTTAAAACAAATATCTTAACACTATATATAGTCTTTATTTTCATTTTGCTTTTATACCACTGTATTATATTCTAAATTTTTATTTTTACTTTTTCTTTCTTGGTTTTTTTTTTTTTTTTTTTTTGAGACCGAGTCTCACTCTATCACCCAGGCTAGAGTGGCGTGGCTTCAGCCTAGCTCACAGCAACCTCAAACTACCGGGCTCAAGCAATCCTTCTGCCTCAGCCTCCCGAGTAGCTGTGACTACAGGCATGTGCCACCATGCCCGACTAATTTTTTCTATATATTTTTAGTTGGCCAATTAATTTCTTTCTATTTTTAGTAGAGATGGGGTCTTGCTCTTGCTTGGGCTGGTTTTGAACTCCTGACCTTGAGCGATCCACTGGCCTCGGCCTCCCAGAGTGCTAGGATTATAGGCGTGAGCCACTGCACCCAGCCTAAATTTTTATTTTTAGGTACTAATTGTCGATATTTGAGTTGTAGTTCTATTTTTATTTCAATACCACACTCACTCGAGTCCCCACTATTTTACCCCTATTTCAAAAATAATGTTTAATATTTTCAAAGGCAGTGTCTCTTATAGTATTTTTTGTTTGTTTTTTTCCTTTGAAAAAAGTTTGAATCACTCTCTGGAGTGATTCACATGTCCTTCACAATACAACTACACAAACAAAAGTAGAAATAACTGTGGATGTATATATTTTTTTGAAAATTACTAACTTTATAAAATAACTGAAAAATAAAATCTATACTTCAACCTTTGTCCCCTACAAGTTTTATCCCTCATTTATTCATGTTTCTAGTGAATTATTTCCTAAGATTTTGCATATTCATTGTATTTTGAATGAAATCATTCATTTTAGTTTTTAACTGGCGATTTTTAAGAAAGATACTTTTTATTCCTACATAATTATTTTGTGTTCAGGCCATTTGTTGCTTTGGTATTTCTCTTTCGTTTAACTTTAAAATTTTCTTTTAGTAAAATGTCATATAATTAATTCACACTAATAGCTGACTTTCTATCATACTCTTGCCACTCTGCCTTCTATTAAGCATCTGTTTGTATTGACTAGAGCGTCTACTATAACATTAAATACTTATGGTGACAGTGAGCATTTCCTGTTTATCTCATGTTAATTAGAAGACATCTGGACTTCACCATCAAGTATGATATTGACTTGTTTTTTCAAAGTTTCATTACAAAGAAAAAATTCTATTTTACTGTCGGCAAAAATTTTATTAAAATTGTTGCATATGATCAAAAACTATTCATTTATTTAGTGCAGCACAAACACTCCAAACACATTGGTTTAAAACAAAATCAATTTTTTTTTTGTTTTTCACACTTTTGTTATTGATACAACCCAGGTGGGCTTTTCTTTTGTTCCACATTATCATGTCAGCAGGGATCACTAGTATGGCAGCATCCAGTGGGAGCTTAAATCTTGGAAGTTCTAAGAAGGCTTTGCTCACATGTAGGAAAGTGCTCCTTCCTCTACAGTTCCTCTCCTTGAAGTTAGCTTGGGCCCTTTCATGGAATGATGATCTCAGGATAGTTGGACGGTTTGCATGTTGGCTGAATTCCAAGAGAGAGAAAGCAAATAAGTTCAGTCCTCTTAAAGACTAGGCTCAGAACTGGCAGAGCAACATTCTGCCTCATTCACCGTTTAAAACAAGTGACAAGGGCAAACAAGAGCTAAGGGGAAGGAAAATAAGTTACACCCTTTGATATGGAAAAAGGTTAAATAAAAATTATATCAGATAGTTAGTGGAACTGTGGCTTGTGTGAAGCTGCTTACCTAGGCAGAAAAGAGGGGAAAAGTAGAACATCTAACCAAGCCTTGAGCCATATTATTAGTCAATTTAATGATTTGATGTTTCAGCCAGGCACAGTGGCTTAGACTTATAATCCCAGCACTTTGGGAAGCTAAAATGGGAGAATTGCTTGAGCCTAGGAATTTGAGACCAACTTGGGCAACATAGTGAGATCCTATCTCTACAAAAAATATTAAAATTTAGATGGGCATAGTAGTACACACCTGGAGTCCTAGCTACTTTGGAGACTGAGGAAAGAGGATCCCTCAAGTCCAGAAAATTGTGGGTACAGCAAGCTATGATCATGCTACTGCACTACAGCCTCGGTAACAGAATAAGAGTCTGTCTCAAAAATATAAATTTACAAATCAATCAATGTTTTAATCTATAAATTTCCCAAAGCATCAAGTATGGGCCCTCCAGCAATAATGGTACCTGATTCTGGATTGAAGACCAGGGGACAGGTGCAGGCAAACTAAAAACTACTCTAAGGTAAGAACACTTGAAAAGAGAAAAGTAGATTAAAATTAACAAATCAAGATATATTTGCAAATCCTTAATTCAGAAGAAAAAATTATGTCAGCAGAAAGAATCATTTTAAAGTAAAAAGTGCTCTTCAAATGCCAAGAAATAAAATAAGTTAGTAGTAAAATAAGCAGCATATCAGTTAACAATTCAGAGAAGAACAAATCAAAGCAACAAAAAAATACTGTTAAAATATTCTAGAAGTTAGAAAGATGTAAGTTGAATTAGCAAAAACACCCACCAGACAGCAAAAATGTATACTTTTGAGTAAGGATAAGGGGAAAAGGGCAGTTTTATATACTTCAAGAAATAATGTAAATTGGCAGACTATTTTTAAAGAATAATCTGGAGACATCTACTAAAATTAAACACAAAAACTAAAAATTCTAAGATGCAGATTTTTGGCACAGAAATTCCCCTCCTGAAAATCAATTCCATAGAAATAAAATAACATATAGATTTGAATATATGGGAGGGATGTTTATTGCAGTACTTTTGCATAGCGGCAAAAAGTAATAACTAGAAACAGGTTGAATGTATACTAGTAGGAAAATGATTGGATATATTAAGCTACATATATACCATTGAGTATTACTTTATATTAAAATAATGTATAATGCTATAAAAGTTGACTTGAAGGAGTGTGCTTAATGAGAGTAGTTTGTAGTATATGATCCCACATCTTTATTAATAAATAGAAAATTGTTTGCTTTTGTGTGTATTTTCATTACTATGCTATAATAGATAAAATTACAGTTGATACATGCAGATTTTTTAACAAATTTACCAAGGGTAAAGGTAAATATAGAAAGAAATTAAGAGACAGAATGGAGCAGAGGAAAGGAAAAGAAAAAAATAACACAACAAAGGGTTTATGTGGTGTGAACCCTTTCATGCTAATTATATGTGTAGACATGTACATAAAGAAGTTATAACAAGGGCAGTTGGGTATATATGCATTGACTCCCAGAAATGCATGCAATATATTCAAGTGAAAAACAGAAGCTGTAGTCATATGTACAGTAAGGTTCTATTAATTTTATTAATATAATAAATAGGAAATGAGGAGTTGTGACAACGTGTGCCTCTGTTTGATAGTCTTGAGTGCCTTGGATAGTGGGATTGTAAATTGGGACAGGATAAGGATATTGTACATATATATGTATATATATATATGTATTATGTTTATATATATTTGTGTATGCATGTATATATATATACTTCCACTATATCTATCTCTATATATTTCCAATATATCCACATATATATACATTTATATATACATTTTTCCACATATATATACATTATATACATACATTTATCCACATATATATATTTTTTTCCAGTATATCCATATATAGAAATCATGATCTTGGATATTAGCACTCCCATATTCTTTGCAGCACTATTCACAATAGCCAAGATGTAGAAACAACCCAAATATTCATGGATGGATGAATGGATAGAGAAAATGTGATATATATATATATATATATATATATATATATACACACACACACACACAATGGAATATTATTCGGCTTTAAAAAAAGAAAAATCTGCAATATTTAATAACATGGATGAATTTGGAGGACATTAAGTGAAATCAGTCACAGAAAGACAAAAATGCATGAACCTATTAATATGAAGTATCTAAACTAGTCCAATTCATTGAATCAAAGAGTGGAATATGAGTTGCCAGGGGCTGAGGAATGGGGATACTGGAGAATTACTATTATAATTAATGGACCTAAAGTTTCAATTAAGCAAGATAAGTAAGCTCTAGGGATTTGCTGTATGACATTGTACCAACAGTAATTTATTGTACACTTAAAAATTTGTTAAGAGAGTGTCACGTTAAATGTTCTTATTGCAATAAAATAAAATTTTAGAAAATAACACACAAAAATAAAGCATCTACCTACAGTAACAAAAAATAAATAAATAAAAATGACATAATAACCAAAACAGACAAAAAAATATATGCAGCTATTAGGCAGAAAATAAGTTAACACAAAAGTTTAAGCAGTATATAAAATTTACCAAATATAATAATCATTATCTTATCATTACTCATCAATAAAGCATTAAATCATATAAAATAAATTAACAAAGATAAAACAACAATCACAATGTAATAACCTTTTATGCCTCCACTAGAAATGGCTATATCATAAAGTAGAAAATAAATTAATAAAATATAGATTAAAATAACAATTATAAAGTGAAAATCATCATAACAACTAATCAAATACATACACATTTAAAAGCACAAGAAAAAATTAGATTTTTACTATTCACAAAAGAGATTCCTATAAATTTTAAAAATGTAGGACATGTGAAAGACAGTATCTGAAAAGGTATTAAAACTGCAATCCATTAGTCAAAATAACTCTTTAGAAATTAAAATTTTTGATGCTAATATCACATCTTTAACTAACTTGTGGATTAAAGAGGAAATTACAATGAAACTGCAGATATTAGATATTAGATATTAATATCTAATATTAATATCAGATATTAGAAAACAGATATTAGAAAAATCTATGGAGACAGATAAATTATTTATTTATAATCATTATTATTTAGCTTATAATTATAATTATTTATAATTATTTAGCTATAATCATGAAAGCATTTACTTAAAAAAGAAATTAGTAAAGCAAAAGAAATGGATTACCAAAGACAGGAGATACTAAGAAAAAATATATAATTGAAGAAAATAGTGAAATAGAATAAATGAATGAATCAGTATATAAATAAAATAAGAAAGATTAAAAAAAAATAAAGCTAGACTTCTCACAAATATAGCCCCTTCCATTAAAAAAGGTAAACACCAACAAAACCCAAAATAAATAAAATACAACCAACCAATTAAACAATTAAACAAAAGAGAATGTTAGACTGTAAAAGGTATATCTTTTAGCATATAAAAATATATAAAATGTCAGAAGTTAATATGATGAATTTTATGTCCCCAAATGGTGAAAAAACAGATTAAATTGGCATATTTAGTCAAAAATGAGTTCTAATACTTCACTAATGCATTTGAAAAATTGAAATAAATGTTTGATTATATGTAATAAATTTTTGCCAAAATTTTTATAATTTTATTCTCATTACTCACTACTCATCTTCAAAACACAATGAGTTTAGACAATATTTATAGGTCAATGTTATTGAATTTTCAAGAAAAATATTACTTCATACAATAATTGAATTAGTAAAAAATAGTATGACACAATTTTTATAAGATTAATATAATATTGGTATCATAGTCAAGGGCAGTGAAAGAAAAAACAACTATATACAGAAACTAACTTGTGAACATATTATAAAAACTCCAAGTAAAAATAGATATTTGAATCCATTAGTAATACAATTTCTGTATACATACATACATGCTGACGCACATCAAGGATGATGTATGCAAGAAATCCAAAAATAATTAAAATCGGAATTACCAATTAATATAATTATCAACTAATATGTATCTTCTTAGAAATGTAAAGATGAAAATAAGCATCTTAAATTTACAAGATCTTCTGCATGAACACTTATAAGAAAGACAGTGACAGTTTTGTTTGCATTAGTGAAAAATTGGAAACAACTGAAATGTTTAAAATTAGGAAAATGGATAAATAAAATCTTCTATATTAATGTAACAAATTAATAAATATGTGATAGTCAAAATGAATAAACTAGAGCTACATGTTTAATAAATTTGGGGATCATCTCCCAAAAAGATATAATGGTCAATAACCATATGAAAAAGTATTCAGCATCATGAGCCATCAGGGAAATGCAAATTATAACCAGAATGAGATATTGCTTAACCAAAAAAAATGACTAAAATTAAGGAAGTCTGATTATATCAAATGCTGGCAAAGTTGAGAGCAACCAAGTCTTTTAATGGAATTGTAAAATAGTGTTACTAGTTTGTAAAATTGTTAAGCAATTTCTTTTACATTTAGACAGTTATGTACCTTATATCCAGCAATTCTACTATTTTACATTTGTGCAGCAGAAATGAAAACATATGTCCACAAAAAGATATGTTTGAGCATGTTCATACTTGCATTATTTATAAGACAGAAAACAATGGAAACAACCTTAATGTCTATCTCTAAGAAAAAGATTAGGCCAATTTATTTGGACAATGAAATACTCAGAGTGAAAAAGAATTGATGACTTATGAGCAAAACAACATGGATAAATCTCAGAAACATTATGTTTAAAAAAAAATCCAGGCTGGGCGCAGTGACTCACGCCTGTAATCCCAGCTCTCTGGGAGGCCGAGGCAGGTGGATTGCTCGAGGTCAGGAATTCGAAACCAGCCTGAGCAAGAGTGAGACCCCATCTCTACTATAAATAGAAAGAAATTAATTGGCCAACGAATATATATAGAAAAAATTAGCCGGCCATGGTGGAGCATGCCTGTAGTCCCAGCTACTTGGGAGACTAAGGCAGGAGGATTGCTTGAGCCCAGGAGTTTGAGGTTGCTGTGAGCTAGGCTGACGCCACGGCACTCTAGCCTAGGCAACAAAGTGAGACTCTGTCTAAAAAAAAAAAAAAAAAAAAAAAAAAGAATCCAAATATAAAATAGTAAATATTTTATAAATCTTTTTATATGAAGTCTAATATCTGGCAAAACTACAAAAACTTTTTGAAAAGACATTCATTAAAAAGTCAGAAACAGAGTAGAATTGGTAGGGGGAGGAGAAATGGAAAGATGTATGTCAAAGGATAAAAAGTTGCAGTTAATGTGGTATGAATAAATCCAGAGATCTAATATATAGCATGAAGAGTATAATTAATAATATTATATTGTATACTGGAAATTTTCTGAGAGTAGATTTCAGGTACTCCTACAAATCTCAACACACAAACACAAAGAAAGGTAACTATGTGAGATGATGGATTTGCTAATTTGCTTGAATGCAATCTCTTCACTATGTACATATATATAAAAACATCATGTCATATACAGTTCAATGGCTGCAAAGTATAATTATTTAATAAACTAAGTAGTGACATAGAGTAAGTATATTGAGAAAATGAGCTTTGAAATCTCACATATGCAGGTTGAAATCATGAATCTTTCACACAGCTATGTGAAGTGAAACAAGTTATTCACATGATTTTTTAAATTTTAAAATTAGTATAATGATACTTAACAGCATTTTTAAATTATAAAGTCTGGAATATTATTGAAAGATTTTGGCATGCTGCTCGAAATATTGTAACACCTCATAAAGCTGTCAATATCTGATGGCTGAAAGAAGGAACAATTATATTTAAAACGGTTATTGGAAACTTCCATGTACAATATATAAGTGTATAAACGAAACTTGAAAAATACAAAATGCAACTTCTTTCCCTGAATCATATCTTCATTGTGGTTTATTTAATTTTTTTTTTTACTACTTGATATTTCACCAAGTTATCAAAACTTTAAAGTAATTTCTGATGACTTCTCCATTTCCCTTACATGATGGTCTTCAGTCCCATGCATCCATTCATTCAATGGAATGGGTCCAGAGAGGGACCAACATTACAAAGTGTACCATGATCCCCTTTACCATTATGGATAAACCACACAACTTTCATAATACATTAGAAAGTTAATATGTTTCATTTTATTTAAAAAAAAAAACATTTTTCAGGGTTTGCTATATGTTTCACCCTAAGTTTTTATTTCAAAATATTAAGGGAGTACAAATGGTTTTGAAACATGGCTTGAGTCAGGACTATAAATATGCCTGCCCATCAACCAAATAGTGTTTTTTGCAGTCATTAAGTGGATTTTTGCCCCCTCCCTTCTAAGTTTTAAGGCACTTCACCATGATAAAGGTAGTATGTGAAATATATTTCAGGGTAAAATTTGAGGAACAAAGAATTACTCTAGTTGTCAGAATAGTAAGCAATTGATTAGGTTAAAGTATTTGAGAAAGGCATAGCTAAGTTGGAGGACATAAATTGGCTGTTAAGCTATGGAAAAGATGTGGATCAGAGAAGCTTGTCTCATACATAAAATAGATTTAATCATTCACTACCTTGTACTTGAATACTTACTATGCTAAAAGGCAAAGAATAATAGTGTCTCCTTTGAGAGAATCTTCCTGAATGTTTGGACTCAAAATACTTAAAAAATATGTGAGACAAAATAAATTATTTACTAATGTTTTAAATTTAAACTTGGCAGGCAGCCACTGAGTTAGTGCTTAAAATAGTTCTGCACGTATTATGATGTTGAAAATTAGATTTTAAGGCCAGTCGTGGTTGCTCATGCCTGTAATCCTAGCACTTAGGGAGGCTGAGGCAGATCACTTGAGCTCAGGAGTTCCAAACCAGCCTGAGGACAAGCAAGACCCCATCTCTACCGAAACCAGAAAAAAATTAGCCAGGCATGGTGGCATGTGCCTATAGTCCTGCACTAGCTGCTCTGGGGGCTGAGGCAGAAGGATTGCTAGAGCCCAGGAGTTTGAGGCTGCAGTCAGCTATAATGACACCATTACACTCTACCCAGGGTTACAGAAGGAGACTCTGTCTAAATAAATGAATAAATAAATAAACAATAAAATGAGCTTTTAATGAAGACAAAAAGCCTGTACCATTCAATATTTATTTATTTATTTTTATTTCAGGATAATATGGGGTTACAAACATTTTGGTTACATGTTATGAGTTTGCCCTGACCCAAGCCAGGATTAGAGGTGTGCCCTTCCCCCATACAATGCTTACCGTGTCCATTAGTGGCAAGTTTACCCACCCACAACCCCTCAACCCCCAGTGAATGTTACTACCATGTGAGCACCTTAATGTTCATCGGTTAGTGCCAATTTGATGGGTGAGTACATGTGGTGCTTATTCTTTCATTCTTGTGATCCTTTGGAGGATGGCTCAAGCTCTATCCAGGATAATATAAGAAGTGCTAGGTCACCATTGCTTTTTGTTATTGAAGAAAAAATATTCATTATTTATTAATCAAAATTTCACATTAATATCTTAAATATATCCACTGGTTTATTAACAAGAAATGTCAATACTTTGATATAACCCAAATATGGTGGGTTTAGTTTGAGAAAGGCTCTGGTGTGTGACGCCTTTCTCTCTGCCTTAACTACATGGGGATTTGACGAAGTTCTGTATAAATCTATAATCTTATTCCTGATATTTGTGATTCTTCAGAGTCTCAGAATAATCCTGAAGTGTTTACAGAAATATTGTTTTCTTTTAATTGCTCTGGCTCTTTCATTGCTGCACACAACTTTCTATGGTCAGGTTATTCTTCAGGAAGACAAATTATTTTTACATAGAGCCATCTTTCTGAATAAATCTGTCTCACTTTCCTTTTTCAGGCTTATTTCCAACTGACCAGATGCATTTAGTTAAGCACATTTATGTAACCTAATGCAGCCTGGCAAAAACATTTCCAGCTATAATTACATCTCAAAATCATATGAAATTCATAGTATTTGCAGAGTCTCATACTGAATGATTCAGATAATTTATTCATCTCTACATCTATACATACATTTATACATTTAGTTTTATTTTCCCTCATTAGCCCGTATCTCTGAAAAGACCTCTCCTGGTCCTGCAGCATTTACTAATCAACACTCTGTCTGCTAACACTAGCTTTATTATTATTATTATTTCTATAGATTTAGTGGGTACAAGTGCAGTTTTGTTAGATGGATATATTGTATAGTGGTGAGGTCTGGGCTTTTTAGTATACTCATCACCCACATGTCATAAATTATGCCCAATAGGTAACTTTTCATTCCCCCACCTTTGAAGTCTTCAATGTCTGTTGTTCCATGCTATCTGACCATGCACACCCATAGTTATTTTCGACTATGGTCAGCCATATGCTGTTGATGTTGAATGTGTAGCAAATCTGCAAAGTTATTAAGGGCTATGTCTTTCAGGGTATTGTCCTCTTCCAAATCCTGGGAGAGTGCTGTTCTAACCATGTTAACTGCTAAGACTTACAAACATCCTGACAAGAAGTTACTTAATAGATACAATGTACATTATTTGGGTGATGAATACCCTAAAATACATGTCTATTATGTAATATATCTATGTAACAAAATTACACTTGGTCCCGATAAATTTATATGAATTAAAAAAAAGACTTACAAACATCCTACTTTATAGTATCACACACTTGTATTCTCTATGATTTTTTGCTTGTTCTCACATCATTGCCAATTTTCAAGGACAAAGGCCAAGTTGAACAGTTCCCTTTTGCTCTCCATAGTGTCTAACACATAGTGCGCTTTACCTCAAAATGGATCCATGTTGCCTTTGTTAATTTTCTAATACAGTGTTCAAGGCTTTTTATGATATACTCCTGTTTATTTATTTGGCATTAAGTCTCACCTTTCAAATCCATAGCAATTTGATTAAAATTATTATCAGTTCCTTAGAATTGTCATTCTCTCTCCTTCCTACTTGGCCATTGTATATGCTACTCCTTTTGACTGAAGCATTCTTCATCAATTGGCTCCCCACCTTTTTTGGTAGAATTCATGTCATGACATTTGTAGCCATTTTCTGAAAATACCATACATCACCTGCTCTTTGATACTGAAATTAATTAAAGTTTGTTGTGGAGAATTTTATAATAGTCAGATAACTGGAAACAAATGAGTTATTTCAAACACAGAATTTTATATACAGAAAAAAAGAGGTCCATTGACTTAGTCCATGCAAGCATATTTTATATAAAGAAGCATAGACATGTATAGATAAAAATATATTCCTGATTATCTTCTTTATTAAATCTTAATACCACAATAGAAGAAATATTCAGTCAGACATAACTGTGTTCTATTTTCAGCACACGAATTTCTGCTTCAATTTGTCTAAAGCAATTACATATTGGCAATTTCATATATTTAACCTAAAACTTAACACAAGTCTAGGCACAAAGTAATTACTCAATAAATATCTAAAAATCACTCCTAGGCATAGTCATCCCAAGTCAGACTTTCTTACCACTCTGTCTGGTCCATTGTGTACATATCCTTTTTATCAACTATACCATACATATTCAGTAAGCTAAAAATCTTAGTTTATTAAATTTTAGTATTTGTCTTTCTCCATTTATTGATCCCAATTGCCAGCTCAATGCTTTACAGAGTTAATGCAAAATGATTAATGAAGCACATAAGATCTCTGCATAGCACATTTATAGGATATACACATGGGAGAATGCATACCTTTTTAGAATAAGCCCATTATGTAATAAATATTAGGAAAGGATAAAGTGCTACAAGAAGGTCAGGGGAAAGGGATTAGTTTTTAAATGTTTTGGTGTCAGGAATTTGTTACTTGTCAAAAAGAAAAAAAAAATCAGAGTCTAAAATGCATTTGTTAAAAAATATATACTGTTATATTTTGAGATCTTAATATTTTAAGTTCTGTCTGAGAATAGCACAAGTAATCAATGATGTTTTCCCTCAAGTCCTGTGTAATTCCTGCTCACAATTAAGTGTGATACTACAAAATATGTGCAATAGCATTGCATCAATACTTCTTTTAATATCTACTTAAAAACCATTTACATGTGTTTTCTGTTAGCATTCAGAATGCTCCATAAAATCCAATTATGACTTTAGACTTTATGGGCAACTATCAAAATGTCTTTAGTTAATTCAACTGATATTTCAAAACAGTAAAAGTCTCAAAATGGAGCCACCAACTATAGAAACTATCACATGCTGCTTGTAATGGTATATTGTACATGATTTTCATATAGCCATAACTCATGTTTCTGATGTATATATTTGCTCTTTTAGAATATTAAAGCATATTTTAATTTCAATATTAAGTAGAAACTCTGCATTTTAATGGACAGTTATTACAATTTCTAGTTGTTTATTTTTTTATTGTTATAGACCAAGGCTTGGTTTCCTGTTCAGTTATAGAAAAATTTCCTACTATTACACTTTAAAAAATAACTCACTGATAGAATCAGTGATAACTATGAACTTGGATTATTGATTTCATAAACTTGTAAGTACTTATAAGAAATTGTCAATTAGTGGACTCAAAGTATAATTGGGCATATTTAATAACATAAAATTATAGTTCTTTTAATTTTTTAAAAATAGAATGTTAATGACTATCGGATCATGAGTAAGAAGAGGACAAAATTGTGAGGGTAAGAAAGGAGTCATTATATATGAAGGCGAGACAAAAAAAAAAGGCTGAACTGTGTGCCTTGCATTTAGTAAGCTGATGCCTATGACCAACATTTCGCTTCAAAAGTCAATTGATGTTTGAATGATTAAGAAACTAGACTTTCTCCTTAAAAAACAGCAAGCAACCTAACAAATATATTCTCTATGAAAGAGGAAGATAAGAGGCCTGAAAACAGATTTATTTTCTCTTTTGAAGTTGGTATGAAAAATTATTTTTCTCGTGACTGAAAGACTTAGTAATGATACTAGTTCTTTGACTTTGTCAAATGGAGAAAGGAAATGGCAAGCTTAAAGTGAGAAGAAACTTAATAATTTAATATTTTAAGGTGAGGAATGAGACATTAATATCCCTTGATTGTATTCATTTTTTGGCTATTTTTATAAACATGAATGCCTTTATAATTGGATTTATATTATATAAATTAAACTATACAATACAAGCTTATAGAGAATAGCATATAGTTTATCTGACTTCTTTACATGAAAAGTGAAACTTAAATATCACATGCGAAGAAAAATAAAAGATGACGAGAACCTGAAGCTCTTATGTCTTGGCTTTTCCCTATTGCTAAAAGTTTCCCTTTTTATTTAATAAGAATAATAATAATTATTATTATTAGTGTTAATGAGTGTAGTAGAGCCGGGATATTTGAAAAAGTGTATTAAGGAGGAAGGCACAAGAGTCAGAATTATTTTTAAATAAATTCCTTATTAATATGAAACAAATTACAACATGAAGTTAAATGCCTTAATCACTGCTCTCATAACAGTCACATGGCATGATCTAGGATTTCTTAGTGAAAATCTTTTGCTTATTACATGCTCAGGTAACTAGGAGGATGGGCTTACCTGGAGATTTTATAATGCTGAGATCACAGAGTCTTGAATTACTATCATTGCCTTGGAAGATACATGAAAGGTGACACACAAATCACATTTTAATTTACACTTGTACATATTGGCTAAATATTCTAGTAGGAAGCTGAATTCCCAAGCTAAATCAGAGAAAAGAATATGAAATTGCATCTTTGGATAACCATCTATTGTTATCCTTATGTGCCCTTATGTCTATCTGTGCCTTTTTGTATCTTCCTGACAATGGATTCCAGGGAACATTACTTCTTATGCTATCCAAGACTTATCATTGATAATATTCTTAGGTCTTTAGGCTCTCTGACATTTCCCAAGTTTGCAATGTGACAATTAAATTATATAAATATTAAATATTTTTTATGTGCTTGTAGGAAAAAAGTAGAGGCAACTGTTTTACTTCTCCTTAAAAACAACCAACATCTTTAAGTTCTCAGACACGTTTCTCTATGCTACTCTTCAAGTCATTAGTTAATCTGACCAAGGGTACTTTAAAATAAATATGAAATGATTAGCTGGGAAAACAGAGACAACAAACCCAAAGTCATTCCTATAACTTATTATACCCTACACGAGCTGGTGCTCAATTACTGCTCTAACTCTCTTTTTAGTAGTTTTATCTCTTTCTTCTGATTGAGTCACACAAGTCATTATATATTATTTTTGAACAGCTATATATGGTTCCAGTTCAGATTCTTTGTGATTGCTGTTCCTTCAGCCTCAAATGATCTTCCCTCAGAGATCCTCATGGTTCACTCTCTAATACCCAAAACATTATCTTGTCATAGAGGCTTTCTTTGCCCATTTTATATGTTAATAAAATCCCAGCATTGTCATCCCCGAATGTAACAGATCCCTTGTTGCTTTATATTTTCTCCTTAGCACTTGCCTATATATATATATATCAAAGAGCAAATCATGTAATTATTTACTATTTTATGAAATTTTTGTTCACATACTTTCTTTTTAAAATTTTTTTGTATTATTATGTATTTTACTTACCATATTTTATACCAAAGTCACTCTAAGTTGTAAGAAAGCTACAACATGTTTTCACATAGAGCTATGAAACAAGTGCTGCCAATTAAACAGTGCCATGTAATTGGTGATAGATGCATTATGAGTTCAGAGATAATAAAATATATATAAAATATAGACTTATAATCATTAAAATGGATTGATTATTTATTACATTTATTTCTGCTTCCCTCACTAGAAACTTTCATGAGGACAGAGATCTTTTTAGTGGTTTCTTCACTGCTATCCACATTTAATGGCACATATTATTCCTATGACATCATAGTAGGTGTTCAATAAATATTTTTGACTTAATGAATATTTGAATAGATTTTAGTAGTTTTATGTTTGGATGTTCTGTCACCTCAATGACTTATAATAGCTACATACTACTCCATGTCTTTTATCTATTCTTTCTCATGCAACACCTGGTAAAGCCAGACATTTTTAAAAAGTATGTTTTAAATTATATCAAATTGAGGACTTTTGACTTTACTGGAGGCAGTATGTGTGTGTGAGTATGTGTGTGCATATCTGTATACATGTGATGATTTCAGAAAGCATGATTCTTTTGATTAATTAGGGTTAAATTTGTCCATGTGTCACAAAGTAGAGAAATTGATAAGTTGAAGTATGGTGGGCAGTGGAAAGCTGTTGTAATGCCTCATGGTGTCCAAGACCTAGGGTTCTTTCCAACTTGTTGCCTTATCCTGCATGGCTTCCAGGATACAGTTCATTTCATAGTCTAAGAAGATGCTTCCAGCTCTAAATCTATGTATGTTATGTCAGCGGGCAGTAAAAGTACAAAGGAGAAGGATATAGAAAATGGCTAAATAGAAACCTCCAGCAATCGCCCTTCATACAAACACCAAAGTAAACAACTATCCACAATAGCAAGCAGCTCAGAAGAATCAGAAATCCGGTAAGTGATCATACCATCTGTTTCTTATATTTATCAAGGAAAGAGGTGCTGAATAGGTATCCCCACCCCCAGCTGACAAAAAGCAGCCTAGGGCCTGGATTAAATTCATAGACAGTTGAGCCGCAAAGGCTGCCATCCTTGGATAATTCCTGTGGCTATGCTGGCTCAGAGCTAGTGGACTTTGGGTACATGTGACCCAGCGAGACACCAGCAGTGTTGGCCAAGCCAGTGTCTGTGTTAACCCTAACCATAGGCAGTGTGGTTCAGGAAGTCTTCTTCCACTTGAGTAAAGAAGAGGGAAAAGTTAAGAGAACATTTGCAACTTGAGTACCAGCTCAGCCATAGTAAAATGAAGTACCAAGCATACTCCTGAAGCACCTGATTCCAGGCCTTAATTCCTGCAAGGCATTTCTGGACCCACCTCGGGCCAGAAGGAAATATTCTAACAATTCTAAGTACATATGCACCCAATACTGAAGCACCCAGGTATATAAAGCAAATATTATATTATCAGAGCTAAAGAGATACATAGACTCAAAAAAAAATAATTGTTGGAGACCTCAG
This sequence comes from Microcebus murinus, assembly GCF_040939455.1. Lineage (NCBI taxonomy): Eukaryota > Metazoa > Chordata > Mammalia > Primates > Cheirogaleidae > Microcebus > Microcebus murinus. The sequence continues at coordinate 48,094,771 of NC_134104.1, forward strand.
CACTCCACTTTCAGCAGTCTGGGTGGTGGGCAAGCTTGTAACTTTGACTTAGGTGGTACAAAAGCAATTTATGTGATCAAAGCATTTGTTATCTCCTAGTATTCTGAAATTTAAAACAAGAAAGAAATAGAACATGTGCAATGAAATGAAAAATGGATGATGGAAAATAATCAACAGTCATTGGCCATACCTTTTATTAAATCTATACAAGAAAAAAAAACCACTTTCTTCCTTGATAGACCATTTCCCATAGGTTCCATCATCTGAGCTTAGAAATGGAGTGAGTGACCTACTTGATAGTATCTCAGCCTTCATAGCAGGCTTTCTGCTGGCCCATGAATGGGCCTGCTGTTGCTTTAGACTGTAAACAATTACATGCTTTATCAGTTAGAGCTTGCAGCTTTGACAGTATAATTTTCCCCCAAACTGAATAGATTTCTGGTCAATTTCTTTTAAGATATTCCATGTCAACTAATTGCAGGCAAATATTTTGATGATATATGTTATTTTAAACTTAAAGACTCTTCTGTTTATCATCCTCTTACTTATTTTAAAATACTCAAAAAATATCTGAAACAATAGCTTTGGGTAGAAAATGAACCAATTTAATCTGATTTTTGCTATAGAAAACAAAATGTGTTTGAAATAGGCTTAGGGGAATAGTCTTAACATGTTCAAGTCCATGTTTATGAGCTACCATCAGTAATGGCTTTGGTTTAGGGTACAAGCATATATATTTCTTCACTCCTCTGAGTTTCCAAATTTTGGGACTTTCAATCAAGGAAAATTACCCTTCATGGGTCCAGATTGTTTTCCTAGGCAGAATGATAATCTTTGTCAACTCTGCTTTTACACTGGTAAATTTTAGTCCAAGTATTGCTCTCTGTTAAGCATATAGAAACAATCAATCATTACATACAATTTGAAAATGTTCTATCATTTGCTCTCATGCTATAGCCTCTTTTACCATATGACATTCCTTTAAACAAACGGCAACATGACAATTTGTGGCAAATATTTTGACACTGTCATTACTTTTTAATATGTAATCCTCCTCACCCAACATATGATAAATTCCAATAATCCAATGCCACATGCTTAGGTTTTGTTACTTATAGTATCATAATCCAGGTACAAATTTTATATTAGTCAATATTAGGTTTTACTGTGAGTGGCTGAATAACTACAGTAAAAGTGTTTGACACATAAAATTCCAGTCAGTATTCTTGCACTCTTCACAGTGTTCGATCTAAGAACTTTTTATCAAAGGGCAGTAAAATATGGCAGTTGAGAATATGGTCTGATGTCATACTACCTGGATTAAAGTCTTACTTCACTTACTCTATGTGTGGCCTAGGATGTATAACACCATTTCTGTGTGCTTCAATTTTTTCATCTACACAAGTGAGATAATATATACCTCATAGTGTTACTGTGAGAATTAAGCAATTACTACATATAATGAGCTCAGAACACTTCCAGGCACAGAGTAAACTATAAATATGTTAGCCTGTGATCAGGTAGCTTTCACTATGCAAGCACCACCCAAAAATTAGTGCCTTAAAATATGAACCATAGACATTCCTTACAGTTCTTTGGGTCAGCAATTTGGGCTGGTTTGAGATGAGCTCAGGCTAGGCTTACTCATGAGTCTATAGTCAGCTGGAGGTCCACTGGAACTGGTTTGTTTATCATGACTTCAACTGAGAAAGCTGGGATGACTGGACCCTTTGTTGATGGGTTTTCTTATTCTCTATCAAGCTAGCATGAGCTTCCCCATGTGGCAAGTTCTAGTGTACAAACTTTTTCCCAAATCTTTGTTTGCATCATGTTTGCAACGGTCACAGTGGCCAAAGCAAGGAACAAGTCAGTACATGTTATAAGAGTGTAGAAAAACTCTGGTATTTGATGGCAAAGGTTTTAACATCGCATTGCAAGAGGAGAAAAATTTGTAGCCTTATTTGCACTCAACTACCACTATGATAATTATGGCTGTTGGTGTTGAGCTCTGCCATAGATGGCCTCATTCCCAAGTTAGTTAACATCATAGTCTAGTTTCAGACATCAAAGTTTGCATTCCAACAGAGGAAAGGCAAAAATACCCACTTTCATTTAGGGTAAATGTTGAAAGTGTCTGCACTAGACAGAATGATGCCCAACACCCAAAGATGCCTACATTCGCCTCCCCTGAATGTGTTATATTATGTGACAAGGGAGGATGTAGGTTACAAATTAAGGTTGCTAATCAGTGGACTGTAATTTGAGGGGATTCTTGTGGATTATCCAGATGTGTACAAGGTAATCACAAAGTTCCTTGCAACTGAAAGAGGTAATCACAAAGTTCCTTGCAACTGAAAGAGGGAGGCAGAGGAGTTAATGTCAGAGTCAGAGACAGATTGGAGATCGTATGCTTCTGGCTTTGAAGGTGAAGGAAGGGGCCATGAGTCAAGGAACATAGAAGGCCTCTACAAGCTGGGAAAGGCAAGGAAATAAACTATCTCCTGGAGACTTTAGAAGGAATGTAGCCCTGCTGACACCTTGATTTTAATCCAGTAACACCCATTTCAGACTTTTGACCTCCAGAACTGGAGTGTAATCAATTTATGTTGTTTTAAGCCACCAAGTTTTGTTGTAATTTGATATGCTAACAATAAATGCATACTCTAATTCTACTTACCTTTTGTTGGTTAAAACTTGACATCGCCATGTATAACTTCAAGAGAAGTTGAGAAATGTAAATTTGTTTTATATAGGGGGCCATACACTTAGCTAATTTTAGAAATTTTATTTCTGTAGAAGAAAGAGAGAAAATATACTAGGGAAAACCAGTAATTTTGGCCACAGTGAACTTACAAGTTATATCAAAGCAGAGTTCATGCAATTATCAAGTATTTTAAAACATATTCTTCAATCCGTAAGAACCTGATTTACAGTTTAGAATGAGAGACCAAGAAGAGAGAGATAAAGAAGAGTCTCCAAATCTTTTAGGCTAATGGAAAATATGTACAAAAATAAACATCTATTCAGGAGTTTTAAATGAGTTAATATATGCAAAATCCACATAACTATACTTGGTACATAAATTAGCACTATATAAATTATACCCCTTATGATTTTTGTGGTTGATACTATGATTCTAAAACAATACCACCCCAATCTGCTTCTATCGATTTAACTGCTTTCATTACTGGGGAAGTAGTTTCTCATAAATTTTCAATTAGAGGAAAACAAAATATTTGTAATGCTATTTTTTAAAACCATCAATTTTATCCCTCTTTAGAAAGTTCAGAGTTTAGCCACATATCTTGTTTTATTTTCCTCTAATTGTTTTGATTTTACACAGCTGTATATTTGCAGTTATTAATGATCATTACAGCAAATTGAACATTATTTCTCTGATGCTAATTGGTAATAGTCAAGGATAAGTAATGTATATATCTATAGCAAGTGGGAGAAAACACATAATCAAAGACAAATTAAATAAAGGAATGTTAGGAAAATTAATGGTGAAGCATCTATAAAAATCTAGTTTTAGGACATTGCAAAATAAGTATTATTGCATTTGCTTATGTCTACTCTATATTGAGCTCTAATCAGGAAAACCAGTTGTATTTCTTGAGCATCTATACTGTTTCTAACTTTGTGCTAGGTACTGTAAGTAAAAGGAAATAAAGAATATTCCCTACATATTCAGTTTTCATAATGAATTACTTACCCAAATAAATTATTGTTATTAAGTTATAGCCATAATTTTATTATAACTGTTATTATTCTGCTTTCACAAATGCAACATTCGAGGCTTAGAGAAGATAATTTATTTATACTATCACACATCTAGCAAGTTAAACAAGAATTAGTAACAAGATTTTTCTGAACACAGAGTCTGTGCTCCTCCACTCATACTTTCAACTTAAATTTTTGTTAGCCTCCAGGCCCACCTCTTGTTTCCTTCCCCTACCCCAAGTTTAAGGAGTAGAAAACAAATGGATTTTAAAATTTGAGGACATTCTTTTATGCATCAATCTCTGCATTGAGTGGCACTTTAAAAGAAATAAAATCAAGAGAACCCAGATATAAAACCATCATCATATCACCATCTCATCTTTGACAGAGTAGACAAAAACATACAATGGGGAAAAGACTAGCTATTCAATAAATGGTGCTGGGAAAATTGGATAGCCAGATGTAGAAAACTGAAACAGGATCCACACCTCTCATCACTCATAAAATTAATTCACGATGGATAACAGACTTAAATCTAAGGTAGGAAACTATAAAAATTCTAGAATAAGAGGTTAGAAAAACCAATAGATATCAGCCTAGGCAAAGAATTTATGAAGAAGACCCCAAAGGCAATCACAACAACAACAAAAATAAATACAGGGGACCTGATTAAATTAAAATCTTCTGCATACCCAAGGAAAAAATCAATAGAACACATAGTAACAAATGGAATGTGAGAAAATATTTGCATGCTCTATATCCATAAAGAAATAATAACCAGAATCTATAAAGAATTCAAGCGAATCAGCAAGAAAACATCAAAGAACCCCATTAAACGTGGGCAAAAGACATGAACAGAAACTTTCCAAAAGAAGGTCCACAAATGGCCAATAAGCATATGAAAAAATGTTGAAAGTCTCTAATCATCAGGGAAATGCAAATAAAAACCACCATGAGTTATCACTTAATTCCATTGAGAATGGCTTTTATCAAAAAGTCCCAAAACAACAGATGCTGACATGGATGTGGAGAGAAAGGAACATTTATATATCATTGGTGGAACTGCAAACTAGTATGTCTATGTAAAGTAGTGTGAAGATACCTCAAAGAACTAATAGTAGAACTACCATTTGATCCAGCAATTCCGCTACTGGGTATTTACCCAAAGGAGAAAAAGACACTTTATAAAAGAGACACTTGCACTCAAATGTTTTTAGCAGCACAATTCACAATTGCAAAGATATGGAAACAACCCAGTGCCCATCTATACAAGAGTGGATCAATATAATGTGACACACACACACACACACACACACACCATGTAATATTACTCAGCCATAAAATATGATGAACTAATATCTTTGTAACAACCTGTATGAAACTGGAGACCATCCTTCTAAGTAAAGTATCATAAGAATGAAAGAACAAAAGCCACATGTACTCACTACTAAATTGAAACTTACAGATCAACAGTCATGTTCACATAAGGTAGTAAAATTCAATGGAAATCAAGCAGGTGGGAGGGGGGAAGAAAGGATGGATAAATTCACACCTAGGGTACAATGCATGCTATATGGGTGATGGACACACTTATAACTTTGACTCAAACTGTACAAAAGCAATTTATTTTACCAAAACATTTATACCCTCATAATATTCTGAAATTAAAAAAAAAGATCCTGTGTATATAGTTCTTTTAAAAAACATATGACAGCATTATTAAAATACAATTTTCTTATCACAGAATTCACCCTTTGGTGGACTATTTTTAGATTGTATACAAAGTTGTGCAACCATCACCACTACCTAATTTTAAATATTTTATCAACCCAAAAAGAAACTCCATATCCATAAGCACTCAGTTCTGGTCATCCTTCTTCCTGTAACCTCTGGCAGCAACTGATTTACTTTTTGTTTCTATAGAGTTCCAGATTCTAGGCATTTCATATCAATGGAATCATACAAAAATGCTTCTTTCTGACTAGCTTCTTCCAGTTTACATAAGATATTTATAATCATCCATGTTGTAGCAGGTATACTTTATTTCTTTTTATTGCTGGATAATATTCCATTATAGGGATGTATCATCTTTTATTTATCCATTTATCAATTGATATCAGTTAAAGTATACGATGTGTCTGGCTTATTTCTGCTCTGACTATTAATAATGCTGTTATAAATATTTGCATACACATTTTTGGGTGGCTATAACTCCTTTCTCTTAGATATATACTTAATAGTGGAATTGATATTTCATATAATAATTAGATATTTAATCTTTTAAGAAACTCCCACACTATTTCTCAAAGTGGCTGCACCATTTCATCTTCTCAGAAACGATATTTGTAAATTCCAATTTCTTTCCATCCTCACCCACACCTGTTATTGTCTGCCTTTAAAAATTGTAGCCATACTAGTAAGTGTGAAGTGATATCTCATTGTGATTTTAATTTGCATTTTCCTTATGAACAATGATGCTGAGCATTTTCATGTACTTATTAGTTATTTATGTATCCTTTTTGGAGAAATTTCCATTCAAATTTTTACTCATTTCTAAATTGAAATATTTGTCTTTCTATTGATGAATTGCAGGCACTATCTAAATATTTTGGATACAAGTCACTATCAAATTACGACTTACTTCCATTCTGTGGATTGTCTTAGGACTTTTTTGATGGTATCCTTAGAAGCACCAAAGATTTTTCATTTCAATGAAGTTCAATTTATCTATGTTTTTCTCTTGTTGCTCAAAATTTTGATGTCACCCTTGTGTATTTTTCTAAGAATTTTATAATTTTAAATCTGTTTACATTTATAATAAGTTCAAAGATAAATTTTTAAAACATATTTTAGCTTTATTGAGGCATAATTGACAAATAAAATTGAATAAGTTAAGGTAATTTATATATAACATGATTTGATGTGCATATATTAATATATTGTAAAATGATTACCACAATCATGTTAATTAGCACAATTTTCACCTTATCTAGTTACACTTTTCTTTGGCAGGGAGATGTAAGAACATTTAAGATTTAACCTCAGCAAATTTCAAGTATACAATACAATATTTTTACTATTATGATCTATTTCAGTTAATTTTTGTATATACTATAACATTAGTGTCCAACTTCATTCTTTTACATGTAATGTAACTATCTAGATATTGCAGGATCATATTTTAGGTTTTTTTGGTTTTACATAGTCTTTTTTTATTTCTTTTTATTTCATCATATTATGGGGGTACAAATATTGTTAAGGTTACAGATATTGCTACCACCCCCAAGTCAGAGCTTCAAGTGTGTTCGTCCTCCAGGTGGTAGACATCGCACTCATTATGTAAGTATACACCCATGCCCTCCTCCCAACTACCACCTGCCCAACACTCGATAAAAGTTTTTGGGTTTTTTTTGACATTTTGGTTACATTTTATGTCTTTGCCTCTCCCTAAGAAGGGTTAGAGGTATGCCCTTCCCCTCCATAATGCTCACCACTTCCATAAGATGTGGGTCTACCCTAATCGCCCGAATCCCTGGAGAATACTACCACCATTTGAGCACCATAGTTTTAATCAGTCAGTACCAATTTGGTGAGTACATATGGAGCCCATTTTCCTGATATTGTGTCACCTTACTTTGGATAATGGGTTTAAGCTTAATCCAGGATAGTATACGTGGTGCTAGCTCGCTGTTGTTTCTTAGAATTGAGTAATATTCCATTGTGAAGATATACCAAATTTTGATTATCCACTCATGAGTTGATGGGCACTTTGGTTGTTTCCATGTCCTTGCAATAGTGAATTTTGTTGCCATAAATATTTGGGTGCAGATGTCTTTATAATAGAATGTCTTATGGTCTTTTGGGTAGATGCCGAACAATGCTATTGCTGGGTAGAATGGCATTTCTATTTCTAGCTGTTTGAGGTATCTCCAAATTCTTTTCCACAAAAGTGCACTAATTTGCAGTCCCACCAGCAGTGCAAGAGTGTTCCTGTCTCTCCACATCCTCGCAAGCATTTGTTGTTTTGAGATTTCTTGATACAGGCCATTCTCACTAGGATAAGGTGGTATCTCATTGTTGTTTTGATTTTCATTTCTCTAATGATTAGAGATCAAAAATGCAATACCCTTTACTATAGCCCCGAAGAAAATTAAATATCTAGGAGTATGTTTAATGAAATATATGAAAGATTTATACAAAGAGAACTACTTACGAAACACTAAGAAAAGAAATCCCAGATGATGTAAACAGATGGAAAAATCTACCTTGTTCATGGATTGGTAGAATCAATATTGTTAAAATGTCAGTATTACCTAAAGTGATCTACAGAATTAATGCAATCCCCATCAAATTACCACCATCATTCTTTACAGATCTAGAAAAAAAAATTCTGCACTTTGTATGGAACCAGAAAAAACCTCGTATAGCCAAAGCAATCTTAAGTAAAAAGAGCAAACTGGGAGGCATCTGTCTTCCTGACTTCAAGCTGTACTAAAGCAATAATAGTTAAATCAGCCTGGCACTGGCACAAGAACAGAAGCATCAATCTCTGGAATAGAACTGATTCCAGAGATGAAACCATCAGCATACGGTAACCTAATCTTTGATAAAGCAGACAAAAATATACAATGGGGAAAAGAATCTCTCTTCAATAAATGGTGCTGGGAAAACTGGATAGCTACATGCAGCAGATTATTTCAGGATCCCTACCTCTCACCTCTCACAAAAATTCACTGAAGATGGATAACAGATTTAACCCTAAGGCATGATACATTAAGAATCCTAGAAGAAGATGTTAGGAAAACCCTATCAGACATTGGCCTAGGCAAAGAATTTTTGAGGAAGACCCCCAAGACAATCACCACAGCATCAAAAATAAACCAATGGGGGAGGGGGCGGGTATATACATACATAATGAGTGAGATGTGCACCATCTGGGGATGGTCATGATGGAGACTCAGACTTTTGGGGGGGGGAAATGGGCATTTATTGAAACCTTAAAATCTGTACCCCCACAATATGCCGAAATAAAAATAAAATAAAATAAAATAAAAAATAAAAAAAAAGAAAAAAAAATAAACCAATGGGATCTGATAAAATTAAAAAGTTTCTGCACAGCCAAGGAAATTATCATTAGAGCAAATAGACAACCCACAGAATGGGAGAAAGTATTAGCTCCCTACACTTCTGATGAAGGTCTAATATCAAGAATCTATCTAGAATTCAAAAGAATTAACAAGAAAAAATCAAACAACCCCATCAAGAAATGGGCAACAGAAATGAACAAAAACTTCTCCAAAGAAGACAGAATAATGGCCTGCAAACATATATAAAAAAAAGCAAGACCATATTTTGAATGCATGTTTATTTTTGTAGATCTTATTTTCTCCCATGAGATTAAGATACTTCCCTAGAATAGTCCTTTTGCTCTGTGCCTGCTCCCTAATGAAAAAAAAATATATATTTTTCAAAATAGTAGAGGGAATCCAGTTTTACATTTGGTATTACATAAATCACATTATATCATCTGACTCTCCTCAACACTGGATATGTTCTGCTTCTTCCTGAAATAAGTGTTACAAGAATTGAGATTTAGTTAGGTTTTATGGCATACTTTGTTTCTAAGTCAATTAAGCTTTAGATAGAAGTAGGCACAGTCTGTTCTTGTATAGTTTGACATGAAGCTACAGCCACTGATAAAGAATTCAATCTTCCACTTGTGTCCTCTGTGTGTGTGTATATTTTTATCAGGGACCTTGCAGAGATGGCTATACTTAAATAGTCAAGGGCCGGATTTAGACATTATTGGATTCCATAATGAAATAGCTTTTTAAATTTCTTTTCATCTCATTCCAAATGTCTGCCTATGTGAAAATATAAATTTTATTATGAAGATAAAAGTAGCACAGATGAATGTGTTATGATCAAAATATGCAGCACAATTATAGAAACAAATAATAGGATATATTACCAGAAAACACTTATATATTACAAGTAGAAGGAATTAGAAAAAGATTAATGCAAGCCAGTAAGCTTAAGTATATTCTACTAGAACACTAGTTACTTATCAATATTGGATACAATATAAACTACTAAGCAAATGTAGTGTGTGAAAACACATTCTTTCTGATATAAGACAGACATACATGTGATTGTTGACTCTTCCTCTATTTGAATGATTATAGATATGTTAAATTCTGTGACTCAACTTCTTTACCAGTAAAATTAAAATATAATGCTTGTATTTTATAAATACTATAAAATTTCAACAAAATGATCTGCAATAGTAATATGTCTGGTGCAAAGCTGATATATTTAATGTACTCAACTACAATCACTATATCTTTTAAACCCTATTTTATTATTTTATAATACTCGTCAATCAATCATGACCTATATTTATGTCTATTTTTTAATTTATTTATTCATTGTCTTAAAAACCATGAAAGCAGGAGTACTCTCTGCTTTGTTCATTACCATGTCCCAGCACTCAGGGCCATGTCTGGAATATAATAGGAACACATGAATATTTGTTGAGTAAATGGATGAATGATGCTTATTTGTAGTAGGCACCATTACTTTAATTTAAGCACTTTGGAATTTAAGATGACAACTTCACACGACCCTTTACTTACTCATTATGCTTTGTCAGCAAAAGTAAACACTTGCACCTGGCTGATAAATAATGGCTTTTGTTATCTTATTAAAAAATCAAGGTTGGGCACGATGGCTCACACCTGTAATCCTAGCACTCTGGCAGGCCAAAGCAGGTGGATCACTCAAGGTCAGGAGTTTGAAACCATCCTGAGCAAGAGCAAGACCCTGTCTCTACTAAAAAATAGAAAGAAATTAATTTGCCATCTAAAAATATATGGAAAAAATTAGCCGAGCATGGTTGTGTATGCCTGTAGTCCTGGCTACTCAGGAGACTGAGACAACAGGATCTCTTGAGCACAGGAGTTTGAGGTTGCTGTGAGCTATGCTGATGCCAGAGCTATGCATATGCTCTGTCTCAAAAAAAAAGAAAATCAAGTCATTAGAATGTGGCAAAGTAGAATTGCATAGACAGTAAGTTCAACATTGTGATGGGAACAATAACTCAGTAAAAATAAGTATACTTAATATAGTTAATAAATATTATACTGTTCTTGGTTGAATTATGCCCCCCAAAATATGCTGAAGTCCTAATCCCCAGTACTTAGTAGGGACTGAACTCTTCACCATGGACCACCTAGTTACCATGACAATTGAGCTGCCCATCATGATCTGTTGGGTGGGCACAGCACCACTCCACCATCAGACAGAAGTAGTATATAAGACATTGGGCTTGAGCAGGCCCTGAAGGCATGAGAAAGTTACATGAAGAAGTGCCTCAAATATCCATGGCCCCACTGCTGCTATACTGCTTTCTGTCTCTAACCCTGTACCATAGATATCATGGGAAGCTCCCTATGATCAATTAATTGGGGAAGAGAAATCTTGGGCCTAATTTATGAATGGTTCTGCCTGATATACAAACACCACTTGAAAGTGAACTATAGGGCCTTTCTGGGGCATCTCTCAATGACAGTAATGAAGAAAAATTGCCTAGTTGAGCCAAGAGGGCAGGGCCAGTGTCCTGATGGGCCAAGAGGCACAGTTTCAAGACACAGATGACTATTCTTATACCTTGACATCAAATATAATTTTTCCTGCTAGATATTGGAATTTTTTTTAATTTTAGAATACTTTGGGGGTACAAATGCTTTGTTTATAAACAAAACAAAACATAATAAATTGTCTTCACACTGCCTGAGTGAGAGCTACAAGCATGCCCATCCCTTAGACAGTGTACACCACACCTGTTAGGTGTGAATGTACCCATCCTCTCCTTCCTGCTCCCACCTGCCTGACACCTGAATGTTACTTCCATATCTGCACATAAATATTTGTCAATTAGTACCAATTTAATGGTGAATACGTGTGGTGTTTGGGACCCATGACCCCTTTTTTTTTTTCAGTTTCTCCCTTTCAAAATAGGAATATATATTCTATGCCTTTCCATTGTATTTTGGAAGCAGATAACTTGTTATATTGTTTCACAGGTTCACAGATGGAGAGGAATTTTGCCCCAGGATGTATCATATACTGAGTTTTACCCATAACTTATTTTGATGATGAAATTTGGGATTTTGAGTTAATAATATTTAAATGAGATTTTTCACTCAAAGTTGAGGCTGAAATGGTCATGACTGGGGCATGTTGGGTTGGGGTGAATATATTTTGCATATGGGAAGCACTGGGATTTGGGTATCAGAGGTGGACTGTGTGGGTTGAATTGTGTCTTCTTAAAATATATATTAACATCCTCGCCCCCATTACTTTAGACTGTGGCATTATTTGGAAATAGGGTCATTTCAGAAAAAATTAAATTGAGATGATGTCATATTAGAGTAGAATGGTCCCTTACTCCAAAATGATATGATGAGTGTCCTTATAAGAAAAGGACAGACAAATGAGAGAAGACCATGCCAATATGGAGGCAGAGATTAGAGTTATGATGTGATAAACCAAGGAACTACCAGAAGCTGAAATGGCAAGGAAATATTCTCCCTTAGAGGCTTCAGAGAGAGAGCATGACCAAGCCAACACCTTGATTTTGGACTTCTGCCATTTGGAACTGTGAAAGAGTAAATTTTTGTTGTTTTAAGCAACCCAGTTTGTGATACTTTGTTATAGCAGCCTAGGAAATATATGTGTTTTAGGTAAACATAAAATTTTGTATTTTACAAAGTGCTGAATTCTGCATTAATCTGATTGTTTCCTACAAAAACATTATAAAGAATTATCATACAAATGATAGAAATTCTTCAGTGCCAACAATTCCAATGATATTTCTTAAAACTCAAACATCATTGTTTGCCTTTAATTTCTAAATGAAATTAATAATGAGATATTTTAAGTTCAAAGACACCCCAAAGATTGCAATCATCTAAACAAATTCATGTGCATACTGATTTCCTAGTGGATGCGACTAATGAGGGTTGTATAAGATAAAAAAGAAAATAAGTAACTTAGGTCAAAAAGCCAAAACTGAGGCAATTATCTCTACCATACTTTCTGTCCTCAAATTAGGAACATAATGGGCAATATTGCCACTGTATCTATAGTCAGCTAAGGATAAAAGTGTTTTTCAATAGGAATGCATTTAAATAGATGAACATTCAACATGCATGAGGTAGATTACTGTAGTTTTCATCAATGATTCTCTGAAAATTATTCTGTTGATCTTTAAAGTATTTCCCTTTTAGTTCCCAATCTTTGTGGTATATATTAAAGTCATAAAGTTCACAGAAAATGTGTGGAAAAGGATGATGATATAAAGAAGTTAAAAACTTCACAAATTCTATCATGGGGAAAATCTTTGTTCCTTAGTTTCATACGCAATACTGTCTTAAACATGCCAAAGCACTTAAGAAAACCTAAACTTACAAATTTATCTCTGTTATTATCTACATATAACAATTGGGGGCAGGAAGATGAGAGATCAGGAGGTTATATTGTTTATCTAAATTACAAAAGTCTAAAACAGAGCAATAAGTTGGTATAAAAATTCATATTCTGAAATCGATAGTTATCATTAAAAAGTATTAGGCTTTTCATCCAATGACAAATTTTTCTATCAAGCAGCAATAGAGCAGACCTTTTTGTCCAACTTGTGAAGGATTTAGGATTTTACCCTACTTATAAGCTAAGTAGTTATTCTTAATTCTTATTCTTCTTACTATTACTGTTTTGTGGAGCCTGGCAGAAGACACAGACTCTTTGATGGAAGGCAAAGAACTTTATTGCTCATAGCAATAGCAGTAGCCAAAAATTCATATTGGTTTGTATTGGTTCCTATGCTCCACCAAGCCATGCAGAGACATAAAGGGGTCATCATAGATGTCTGCACACCAGAGTGTTGTGTTACCCGAGGGACCCATTGACCTTGGAGGATTTATTGATTTCATGGTGAGCAAAAGCAAGCCCACTTCTTAGGAGTGGAGGTGTGGAGTGATATTTCATTACATCTCAGAGTTGCCTGCTGAGAAATGACCTAGTTAAAAGGCAGTCAGCTCCTTGAATTCTTAGCATAGGTAGCAAGAACGTTCATGGACATTCACAGCTCAGAGCAGATCAACCTTCCCAGCAATCTGCCTCTCTGTCCTCTAAGTTCTTGACAGAATTCAAATTTTCAACATGAATATGCCATTCTGTCAACCACTTTGATTAATATAACTAATAAATGCTGGCACCAAATCTATTCAATTTGTCTCCTATGGTATTTTGGTTAACATGAATAGAACTATGAGCCTCTGTCCAAACCTCAGCACTGACTGACTCAGTCAGGCCTCTAAGGACACAGATTCAGTGACCTGTAGGTCCTAGTGAGGAACAGTAGATCTTATTTTAGAAATTGACATCTAGGATATAGTCTGAGGCCAGGAAATTATCCACTCTGACCAAGGCAAGAGAGTTTAGACTGACATCTTTGGTGTCATTATGAACAATAACAAGGATAATAGATAAGCCAAAAAGCAACCTCTATTTCTAATGCAAAGAAAGTTTATGCCAGGTTTTTTCTTACATACAAACATACAAACTGAACTGACAAAGGTCACTCCAGGTTGTAATCTGGTTTTGTCATTCTGAGCTCATTTATTGCTTTCATGAAAATTTGAGGGGTTTTGTAAAGACTCAGACATGCTCTGCAGGAAATACTAAGAACTGAATTATAAATAGTTCAGTACAATGGCCACTCACCAGTGTAAAACCAACCAAGAGCTAAAGTTCAGAGCTCAAATAAAGCAATAGTATAAGAGGTAAATTAAAAAATAAGATACTACCAACAGAATGACACAACAGCATCTATTGCATCAATTCTATCAATTGCTTGGAACTTCAACACCCTAATGACAGGATTGGCCAGGTCATCCAAGCAGAAAGTAAATAAACATTGGACTTAAACAGGATTCTAGAGCAATTTCTCCTAACAGACATTTGCAGAACATTTTACTCCAAAACTACTGAATATACATTCTTCTCATCAGCACATGGAACATTCTCCAAGATTGATCATATTTTAGGCCACAAAACATGAATCAACAAAATAAAAAATTGAAATCATAAGATGTATCTTCTGAGACCACAAAGGAATAAAACTAGAAATCAATTCTAAGAGAAACACCTAATTCTATGCAAAGTCATGGAAACTAAACAACCTGCTGCTGAAAGATTATTGGATCAATGATGAAATTAAGATGAGAATTACAAGATTCCTCAAACTGAATGACTAAGGGGACATAAGTTATCAAATTGGGATAGAGTAAAAGCAGTCCTAAGGGGAAAATTCATAGCCTTAAGTGCCCATATCAAAGCACAGAAATATCACAAATTAACAATCTAATGACATGTCTCAAGTAACTAAAAAAGGAGGAGTAAACCAAATCCAAAGCCAGCAGAAGAAAAGATATAACCACAGTCAGAGCAGAATTAAGTGTAATTGAAAATAAGTAAATTATACAGAAAATCAATGAAACAAAAAGTTGGTTCTTTGAAAAGATAAACAAAATTTGTAGACCTCTTACTAGATTAACCAGGAATAGAAGAGAAAGGACTCAAATAAGCTCAACTAGAAATAAAAAAGGAGATATTACAACTGATACCACAGAAACACAAAATATCATCTGTGATTACTATAAAATCTCTATGCACATAAACTTGAAAAGATGGAGGAAATGGACACATTTCTGAAAACACAAAACGTTCCAAGAGTCAATCTGGAAGAAATAGAACTCTTGAACAGACCAGTAATGAGCAAAAAGATTGATGCGGAAATAAAGAATCTTCCAAGCAAAAAAGCTTCAGAACAGATGGATTCACAGCTGAGTTTACCACACCTAGAAAGAAGAACTTGTACTCATTCTGCAGAAATTATTCCATAACATTGAGAAGTACAAAAACCTCCCCAATTCATTTCACAAACCAAGTATCTCCTTGATACCAAAGCCAGGAAAGAACACAACAACAACAAAAAAGAAAACTATGGATCAATATCCCTTATGACTATAGATGCAAATTCTTTAACAAAATACTGGCAAACTGAATTCAACAGCATATCAAAAAAATAATCTACCATGACCAAGTAGGCTTCACCCCAGGGATGCAAGGATGGTTCAACATATGTAAATCAATAAATGTGATTTACACATAAACAGAAGCAAAAACAAAGATCATATGATCATATCAATAGATGCAGAAAAATCTTCTGACAAAATTTACCACCCTTTCATGGCAAAAATCCTTAGAAAAGTAGATATAGAAGGTATATATCTTAAAATTATAAAAGTCATATATAATAAACCCATAGCCAGCATCACATTGAATGGGGAAACATTGAAAGCATTCCCACTAAGAACTAGAACAAAGATGCTCACTGTCATCACTTCTATTCAACATAGTACTGGAAGTCCTACCGAGAACAACAAAGAAAGACAAAAAAATTAAAGATATTTAAGTCAGGAAAAAAGAAGTCAAACTATGGAGATTGCAGACAATATAATCTTATACCCAGAGAACACCAGATTCCACCAAGAGACCCCTGGAGTTGATAAATAAGTTCAGCAAAGTCTCAGGTTACAAAATCAATGTACACTAATCAATAGTATTCCCATACATCAATAACAGTCAACCTGACAGTCAAATCAAAGACTCAATATCATTCGCAATTGCTACAAAGAAAATAAAATACCTGTGAATATACCTAACCAAGGAGGTGAAAGATCTCTACAAAGAGAACTCCAAAACACTGAGGAAGGAAATCACAGATGATATAAAAGTGGAAAATATATCATGCTGATTGATCGGTACAATTAACATTTTTAAAATTTCCATACTGCCCCAAGTGATGTATAGATTCAGTGCAATCCTAATTAAAATATCAAAATTTAATTTCACAGATCTAGAAAAAAATAATAGTACATTTCATGTGGAACCAGAAAAGAGCCCAAATAGCCAAAGCAACCTTAAGCAAAAGGAACAAATCAGGAGGCATCACATTACCAAACATCAAACTATACTACAAGGCTATAGTAATTTAGACAGCACAGTATTGGCACAAAAATAGAGACATAGACTAAAAGAAAAGAACAAAAAACCCAGATATAAAGCTATCCACAAACAACCAACTTGTCATTGACAAAGCACACAACAATACACACTGGGGAAAAGTATCCCTATTCAATAAATGGTGCTAGAAAAATTAGATAGCCTCAGGCAGAAGAATGAAACAGGATCCATATCTGTCACCACTTACAAAAATTAATTCAAGATGGATAAAAGACTTAAGTTTTAGGCATGAAGCCATAAGAATTCTAGAAGAAAATGTTGGAAAAACTCTTCTAGATATTAGCCTAGTCAAAGAATTTATGAAGAAGACCCCAAAGGCAAACATAGCCACAACAAAAATTTAAAAATGGGATTTAATTAAATTATAAAGCTTCTGCCCAAGCAAAGAAATAATTAAGAGGGCAAATAGAAAACCTACAGAATGAGAGAAAATATTAGTCCTATATATCCAATAAAGGACTAATAACCAGAATCTAAAAGAACTCAAGCAAATAAACAAGAAGAAAATCAAACAACTGCATTAAAAAGTGGGCAAAAGATATGAATAGGAGCTTCTCAAAAGAAGATAGACAAATGGCCAAGAAACATAGGAAAAAGTGCTCCAACATTACTAATCATCAGTGAAATACAAATTAAAATCACAATGAGATATCCCTACTCCAGTCAGAATGGCCTTTATTAAAACGTCTGAAAACAACAGATGCTTGCATGGATGCAGAGATAAAGGAATACTTATATGCTGTTGGTGGAACTGCAGATTAGTAAAACCTCTGTGCAAAACAATATGGAGATTTCTTAAAGAACTAATGGTTGACCTACCATTTGATCCAGCAGTCTCACTACTGGGAGAATGCAAAGAATCTACCAAATGCAAAGAAGTCATTTTATCAAAAGGACAACTGCATTCAAATGATAATTGAAGCACAATTCATAATTCCAAAGATGTGGAATCAACTCAAGTGCCCATCAATTCATGAGTGGATTAACAAAGTGTTATATATGTATACCATGCAATACTACTCAGACATAAAGAAGAATGACTTAATGCCTTTTGAAACAATTTGGATGGAATTGGAGATTATTATCCTAAGTAAAGTATCTAAAGAATGGAAAAGCTTCTGCACAGCCAAGGAAGCTATCAGTAGAGCAAACAAACAACTACAGAATAGGATAAAATATTTGCATGCTACACATCTAATAAAGGGCTGATAACTAGAATCCTGTAACCCAGGAAAATTAACAAGAAAAATCAAACAACATTATTACAAAGGGAGCAAAAGTCATGAACAGAAACTTTTCAAAACAAGACACACTAATGGCCAACAAACATGAAAAATTGTTCAACACCTTTAATCATCAAGGAAATACAAAACAAAACCACAATGAGATATCACTTAACTCCAGTGAGAATGGTTTTTATCAAAAAGTCCCAAAACAACAAATTTTGATGTGGATGTGGAGAGATAGGAACACTCAGACACTGCTGGTGGGACTGCAAATTAGTACAAACTCTATGGAAAGTAATATGCAGATACCTCAAAGAACTAAAAGTAGAACTACTGTTTGATCCAGCAATCCCACTACTAGGTATTTTCCAAAGGAAATAAAAAGACATTCTATCATAAAGACATGTGCACTTGAATATTTATAGCAACACAATCATAATTGCATAGATGTGGAAACAACCCAAGTGTCCATCGATACATAAGTGGATTAATAAAATGTGGTATATGTATACCATGGAGTACTATCAAGCTCTAAGAAACAATGGTGATATAGCACCTCTTATATTTTCCTGGATAGAGCTGGAATCTATTCTACTAAGTGAAGTATCACAGGAATGGAAAACAAGCACCACACGTACTCACCATTAAATTGGTACTTATCAATGAACACTTATGTGCACATATGGAAGTAACATTCATCAGGTGTCAAGCAGGTGAGAGGGGGAAGGAGGAAATGGGTAAATTCATACTTAAAGGGTATGGTGTACTTTTTCTGGGGGTTGGGCACACTTGTAGCTCTGACTCAGGCTGTGCAAAGGCAAACTGTTTGTACCCCTGTAATACTCTGAAATTAAAAAAAAAATAAAAAGGAAAACAAACACCACATGTACTCACTATTAAACTGGAACTAACCAATGAGCACACATGTGCATAGAAGGTGGTAAAACTCAATGGAAATTAAGCAGGGGTGAGGGGAGAAGGAATTGGTGAAAACCTGCCTAAGGAGTACAATGGGTGTTGGACACACTTATAACCATGACTCAAGCATTATAAAAGCGATTCATGTAACCAAACTATTTGTACCCCCATAATACTTTGAAATAATAAAAGAAGACATTTAAACCATTTAAAAAACTCGACAAAGTGCTAAATACACAGTGTAGATGAAATGAACATTGATTGTACACCATATATTATCACACATTTGGTGTTTTATATATTAAGTTTTCTCATGGACATTCTTTTGAATAAAATAAAATATTGATAATAATATTTGAAAAAAATTTCATTGCAAACTTATTTTCATTAGATCTTAGTGAAATACTTATCCTTTTTAGATATTAAGATTAGGGAGATACTTTAGGAATATTGTTCATTTTGAAAAGAAGGGAATTTCAACTTTTCTTTGCTAGATCTCTGCAGTTAACTTTAGCCAGGACACCTACACAGTGAAGCACATGACTAACCACTGGAGTCCCAACCATCCCAGGCCTCTTGGCAGACATCTTCATCTTGTAGCCGCGTGTGTGTTTGTCCACCTGACTCACTACCAGTGATTCTTCCTCTGGTTTTGAACGTGTACATGCCTCCCTGGTCTTAAACTGACATGAGCTGTCTGACTTTGCTAATTGTCATCCTACTTTATGCTTCTAATCTAACCAAGACTGACCCAACATTCCTATGTTCCGCCACTAAAATGAAGTAAGGGATATGGATTGAAGGCTTATTTAAAAAAAAAAAAATCTTTTGCCACAAAGAAATTTTTTTTCTTTGTCCATTTTTTTTGCATTTATACTGCTACTCCCATAATAGAAGCCTTAAATTTTATTTTCGAGCCTTTCTTTCTTCATACATGAGAACTAGTCATATTGCTAGGGCTGTGCTTCTCAGTGAAGTGACCTTCCTCTTCTCTGCCAGTCCTAACCTTGCAATCCTCTAAAGCCATATTAAATCTGTCAACTTTCCAATAACTCCAGTTCATATTGACCTCACTGTTTTGACCTTCCAAAGCACTTATTAGTTGTGTCATGAATGTTGACATTGGATTATGCTCAATTTGGCACAGTATGTCATCTCAAACAAATCCCTGATATTGCAGCTAGTGTTAGAGGAAGTAACAAGTTCCTTATGAAAAGAGAGAAATGCAAGATAATGTAGATGCTGACTATAGAATGTTTTTCTCAACCTAGCACACTGGACAACCACTAAGAGAACTAATGCATATTAGATATTAAATACAGATGTGTGCCCAATAAATAACCAATTAATTCATAAATAAATGGGTTGTAGTAATATAACTTTTCCAAATGTCCAAATTGAGTTTACTTTATCTTCCTATGGCATAGGTTAAAATACACAGTATGTTCTCTTTCTCTATTGTGAAAGAGAATGTGAGGAACTTACCTTTAGGTATAAATTTGGAATTTTACCTTTAAAAAAAGCACTGGTGATGTTATATAGAAGTTCTGATTCTCAGAGTAAGTTCAAAACCCATTATATTATCTGTACTCAGATATAAGAATAAGTAAATAAGGATTTAAAATTTTATTGTGGCTGGGCAAGGTGGCTCATCTTTGTAATTCCAATGTTTTGGAAGGTCAAAGTGGGAGGATCACTTAAGGCTAGGAGTTCAAGACCAGTCTGGACAACATAGCAAGACCCTGTGCTACAAAAAATTAAAAAATAAATAGCCAGTCATGGTGTTGTACCCCTTTAGTCTCATCTACTTGGGAGGCTGAGGCAGGGGGATTGCTTGAGCCCAGCAGTTCAAAGCTTCAGGCAGCTATAATCAAGTCACTACATTCCAGCCTGGACAACAGAGCAAGACCTTGTCTCTAATAAATAAATAATTACATGAAATTATAAAATCAAATTTCACTTTAAAATAATCTACATGTGAAGGTTATGCCTTTTTCTGGATATATAAACACAGAAATATTGCATAATGCCAAAACATATGTATATTTAATACTTTTCTTATACTGCGAATATTGTTAGAATTAGGAAAGCCATTTCAAAAAGTCCAATGGTCTTGTTAGTAAGCCATAAACATTATTAGGACTTATTTCGAAAACTCTGTTTCCATGGAGACATTGAATACCATAGTACTTATCAGAGTCTCATTTCAGTAAAGGAAGTTGACTACAGATTTACTGAAAATTGTTTATGAGAAGAAATTCTGAGAGACATTAATAGTTACACATAGACCCATCATTAGAGAAGGTACTGGTTTCTGATTAAGATATGGGACTTCACAGAAATATTTAGTTATACTTGGAGCTTCTAAGGAAAGTGAAAAATTTAGTCCCAAGGTCTTAGGCAATTTTCTTTCCTATAAAAACAATGTTCTCTTCTATTCTTTACTCAAAGGGAGATAATTGATTTTAGTATTTGTTTCTCTAGAAAGGTTAAGAGAGAAACTCTCCTGGAGAATAATCCTCCATTTTCTTGACAGATGCTTCCTTTTTAGTGCTATTTCACCGTTTGCCACACAGTGTTGCTAACTGCTCAAGTGGGGTTAAATCCCCACTGAAGGCCAAGAGTCTGATCATTTCCCAGCAGATGATTAGGGTTGTGGAGGCATCTTAGCCTGGAAAGTCCTGGGCTGCTGTAAACACCACATATTTCTTAGATGTTTTCATGAGGTGACACTGTAGCTGAGATTCTTATTCACAATCCTAGTGTTTAGTCTCCTCTTTTCACTTAAAGGTAGGACTCTGCTTTCATGAAGATTGATATACCCAGCTGAAAAAGTGCACTTCTAAACCTCCCTTTAAAATGGGGGATAGGCATACGACTAATGCTTTGGCATGATTTTATAGTCAAACATCACTCAACAGGGCTCCTATCAAAATTTCTTAATTTGGGTTGATTCAATCAGCAAATTCCTTTTTGTGTTTGTGTACTTTCTATCTTCGTCTACGTGCAGCGAGACTATGATGGCTGGAACTTCATGTAATGCAAACATAAGTTAGCTGTGCAAATGGATGCACATGCTAGAGGTGGAGGAACAGAGACAGAAAAGGATTCCTGGAAACTGTTGACATTATAGGACTATTGTACCATTCCTGGTCTATCTACCTTCTGTCTTCATTTTACATGAGAGAAAAATGAATACCAAGACTTTAATCATTTGCTAATTTATCTCTATTATTAGAAAATAAAGAAATTTTTCTGTGATTTGTAGTATATAAAATAAAATGTAAATTACAAATTTCATTAGGTTATACCATATTATTTATGGTTTCTGCAGTTTATTTAAAATTTATTGTTACCTAGCATATAGCCTGGATATACTTTATGTGCTCAACAATATTTGAATTGAATGTCATAAAAGACATGTCTGTTCTTTTTAATGATGTTTGAAATACAATATATATTTAAAGAGATGGGAGAAAGAGAGACGAGAGAGAGAGAGACAGAGAGAGATTGAGAGAGAGAGAGACATTGAGTAAATAGGATATGAAGCATTCTCTACTGACAATTTAACATGAAGAAAAAAAGCTGTTAGTGAATTCAGAAAACCAGGATTGTATTTTGGAATCAAACATGTCATTTCCTCATTATTCTGCTTTATAAAACAAGTTGGATTGGATTATCTAAGAAATAACTTTAGATCAAAAAACCCAATAGTTTTAGAATGTATTATCTATATCATACACTATGAGGCTTTCACTTCTGGATATTTTCCAACAATAATAACAAACATTTTTTATTACAGATAATGTCAATAACATATCATACTATTAGTAACATCCTGTAGTTTCACATCCAAGAAGTGGAATCTGAGGGCATTCAGAGGGTTTTTTGTTGTTGCTCATTTTGTTTTGTTTTTAATTGAGATAAGTTTCTTCTTCCAGTAGGCAAAGTATTCAGTAGTCAGAAAGATACTTCGTGAAGAAATTTCTCAAAATTTTAAAAGGTTCCCAATAAGTATATATGTATATGTAACTTTCTTTCCTTACTCCTCCAAATAATTTTATTTGACATTTGTGGGGAGATTTTAATAAACTCCCGGTATATCCTTCCTTGTTGGTAATAAATTCCTGTTACTAGCTAGTAACATTGTCATTTGAAATAAAATTCATTATTCTGCTCTACCACTGCTTTGCAACTAAATGTGACCATAAGACTAGATTCTTCTAATAAAAGTTAAACAGAAATATAATGTGGCATTAAGGAAAGATTTCTCCCCTTAAAATGGAAGACTAATACATTTCCTAAAACTCCTCTTTGGTGCTACTTGATATACTTATAGGTCCCTCTAATATAAGGTTGATGTCACAGGCTGAGATGAAATTAAGTTAGAACATATGAAGCACTTTCATCAGTGGTGAGTCACAGACCTCTGTATCTCTTTAATGTGACGCAATAAATAAACTGAATCTTAAGTCCTTAACCTGATTTTTTTCTTTTGTATGTATCCAAACCTAATTCTAATTGAAACCATATCTACATTCTTATATCTATAGAGCACAAAATGCACATCTCCTGGATCCTTACATTTAAAAATCTGAGGCAGATTTTTAAATGTAAAAGTGAACTTGCTCCTACAAGTTCTTAATTCCCTAACTCATGTATTGATTCCAAATTTGTACACACTGCTTTTTTAATAGTTATTTTTAGTCATTTTTTTGCAAATTTTAATGGCACATGCCCACAAACATTCTACTAAATTAAGATGTTCATAGAAAAAGGAAAGATTTTAAATCCATTAATCAAAGAGATTTAAAAGAGACATTGTAAATAGTAAAAAAAAAAAAAAAATCTAGGCATCAGTTGTCCGACTCAAAATAAGAAAATTCAAAGCAGGAAAGAACACCCATTTCAGAACTTAAATGTAATCATTGAAAAGCTTTAGTGGGGAGAGGACATTATTCCCAAATTAATTGAAACTTCTTATTCCATAAAAATTTCCAGAGAATTTTGATTTTGAAATTAGGCTTAGACCTAAAAATATCCTTAGTCCTTCAATGTGTGTACATATGTGAAAGTGTACATTATATTTACTAGATAGTGATATTCATGATGAAGGTATCAAATTGTGTAAATGTATTTAGGTATTTGTCTTTAAAATTCTTGCTCTAGATGTAGAATTTGTAACAATTTAGTAATTTTAATGTCATATTCAATATTTATGAACTTTACTACATAGTGCATTGAAATAAAAAACTGAGACTTATTGAGAACTATGTAACAAGTAGATCATATAATGTTATTATAGCCACTTTATATATTTTGTTTTTTAATCTCAAACCAAGAAGAGAAAAAGCAAGGATTTAGTCCATAGCCAGATTTTTTTCACTCTGTTGCATTAAGTCTATAGTTTCAATTTTGTTAGCAAATATAAAGGATAATTTAGTGATTGATTTACAGAAAATATTGATGTCCCTTATGCCTACTTGCTGAAATGTCATTGTTTGGGCCTCTAAGTCAAACAGACAAGTCAGCAACACTGATTTGGTGGAAACATGTACCCATTGCAGATGGAGTAAATAGTGGTTTAAAAAACAAAACAAAATAAACAAACAAAGAAAACAACCTAAGAACTAAAAGCAACCTTTTTAGAGCTGAACTTGCAAACCTAAAAATATAAAGTGGTGACAGTATCATCATAGACTGCTTAGAAACTTGAAAGAATTCTCTTAAGTGTGAAGCCTGATGTTTGTTTTGACAGAGTTTGAGAGCTGATAATTCCTTCTCACTAATCTCTTTTTTTTCCTAAGAAACTCTATTTGTCCAAAAAATGATTTCCAATAAACCACAACATTTAACTTAAAAAAGCAGAGTAATGTTACAACTGGAAAGGAAGAGTGCTTCATAATCTTCTGAGGGTAGTTTTTAAGCCCTAGATTCCTCCATACCACTTTTTAATGGTTTTGTTACAATGTCTAGTACTTGACCCGGGTGTATATATGCTTAAGATACATACCTAGAGATTCTCCTGAAAATGGTCTCAGGAAAACATTTTGAAAATTACTGCATCTCCATATTAACATACTTTATGCCATAGTACATAAGCATATAATTATAGATTTAAGTGAAATAAATGAGTATGAGAATTCTTAATTTACCAATGAAAAAACAACTCAGTTGAATGTCAACTCAGTTAAATGTGTAGGATCTGAGATTTTTCCCTGCCACAAAAATTACTTTGCAGTGGTTTCATGGATGCAGGCAAAAGACGTGCTCTCCTAGATCAGAAACAAAGGACTTTATTACTCTCTGCACAGCAGGCAGCATGGGCTTCATGTTCATCCCAATTCTCCTGGTCCCACCTAATGTCACAGCGATGACACAGAACAGCACAGGCAGATGCCACACACATAGAAAACCTTGATTTCTTTTACAACAGGACTGCCCCCAAAACAGTCTAAACATTGCCATATTTTGAGATATTATTTCCATTAACATCAAATTAGCCTGCCTTTTCTCTGGAGGGAAATACTATCTCAATCTTCCAAGGCTGTTTACTTTATAAACATCCTTGAAAAGTTAGTCTAGAACAAAAGCTTATAAGACATGCAGAAACAGGAAAGGACTTCATAGAGAAGTCTCTCCCAACAATAACTTTTCCTAAACTGGATATTTTACAAGATATAATCACATGAATCTCAATGTCTTATGTCATCTTCAATAAGAGTTGGTGATTTTTGCTGCTCCCCCTAGACGGATATGAAAATTTCTCACTAACTGCCTCACTAGGTTTCCTGAATATTATAAGAAGGTGTACACATGGTGTAGTTCCATGAGGAAAAGATGACTTATAATATTACAGCATGAAGCTGGGTAAATGTGGCCTGGAATTCAGTTCCTGGGCACTGCAATGTGCACTCAACTTTCATTCTTTTAGATAACTTTCCAAGGCATGATGCATGTTTGGAAAGTCTATTTAGTCCTCTCAGTTTTCTTCTTCCCTCAAAGTTCCCACCCCTTATCACAGTTTCTTTTTCTCTCCACAAAAATGAAAAGCAAGTTCAATTACTTCACTCGCACACATTGTAATTTTACAATAGAAATTGAAAGACCTTAAACACCAGGTAGATTTTGAGAAAATTCTTCTCAGCTTCTCTAAAACTGGGAGGTCTCAATCTCTCAAACTTGACCAATATATTTTCATTATTAACTTCAAGTACAGCAAAGCCATGTAGAAAAACCCTTAATATCCACATTTCCCCAGTAAAGTCAATAGTAATATTCTGGCACAAATATGTAATATTTTCAATATTTTTTTGCTCAAGACATTAGACTCAATCCAAAGTTGGAATATTAGAAAGATGAGCTCAGAAAATGATGGAAAGTTTAATAGTTGATCCTGAATATATTCTTATTAGACTTAATAGATTTTTCACACAATCTTTCTTTTGTTAATACTTATTATTATTATTTATTGGGAACCTTCCAGTGCATGGGGTAGATTTCTGATGAGATTAAGTTTTATATGTAAAGCACACAGGCTAAAAGGAATTCTGTAAAGCAGCATGATGGTTACTACTATGGGTAAGATAAATATGGCACAGCACCAGACCTCAAAAAGTGTATAGCCCATTAGGGAAAAACTATTTTGCACAAATAACTGCAATGCAGGGTAACAAGAGATACCTCTTTGAGGTAAAATCATCATCTCTTTGAGGAAAGTTTATTAGTTTCCTATTATTGCTATAATAAATCACCAAAATTTAGGGGCTCAAAACAATGCAAATTCATTCTCTTAAATTTCTGGAGGTTAGAAATCCCAAAGCAGTTTCTCTGGGCTAAACTTAAGGTGTTGGCCCACTGCCTTCCCTGTAGAGGCTCTATAGGCTTTCTCTAACCTTTGCTACCATTGCCACATCTCCATTTCTGACACTGGCATTCCTATTTCTATATATTCCTTTATATGGACCTTAGTGATTAATACACTCGCACATATAATCCAGGATAATCCCCCCATCTCAAATTATTAATTTAATCACAACAGCCGACTCTCTTTTGCCATATGGGGTAACATATTCATAGGTTATGGAGACTAGTATGTAGATCTATTTGATAGACAATTATGCCAACTAACACACAGCTTTATATATCTTTGCAGTCATTACCAATAACAATCCTATAATTTTAATTAGATACATCCTTATAATTCTAATTATATCCAGTGAAAAAATTATTAATCTTATAAACAATACAGGTAAATTATTTGTATATCAATTTTCAAAAAATAAATTTAAAAAGTATTAAAACTGAACTAGGCCATTTAGGAAGATAGAGGAGGGGGAGAACTTCTGTGCTTTCTCATATTCACTCATGAAGGCAAACTGCTAATCTACCTAGAAAAAGAGAAGATTTGGAACATTTTTTATTACTCTAGTGAAAAATTCTGTTAATGAAAGAGTAGTTGACCTTAAAGTTGTCTGATATAACAGCTACTGAACTTGCTTACTGCTTATTGATTTCTTAGCTTGTTTGCTAATATTCTGTTCACAGGTTCAGCATCCATAGCTTGAGTGTGATGACTATATCCCATTCCAAAACTTGATAATAATTTCAAAGGAGAAAGAAGCAGGTGAGCTTCTTATCACAATATGGTAATATTTTGACACTACTGTCTGCTTTGCAGTCAAAAGACTGGAAAGGGCATACCCTTGAAGCTTCATTCTGATGTCACAGTATGGTCTAAATGAATATTCATGTTTTCCAGTGTCTAAGATGCTGTCATGTCATGGTCCCATCAGTTATTAAGCAATAACAACATGATCTTGTTTTGATTATTCCTGTTTTATTATTCCTACCAATTGCTGTAATGTAGACTTGAGCATCAAAGTTCTATTTCCTAACTAAAGCAGATTTGTTATTTTAATGGCATCTTAAAATAACATGTAATTCATAAAAATTACAGAAAAATATAGAAACGGTGTAACAACCGAGCACGATTCTTTCAGCTTTAAAAACTTAATATTAACTTCTGCTCCCAACAAAGATAGGGTAATAGAGATGGATTCATCCTTCTACCTGAAAGAGCCCAAAAAACAGACAAAATATATAAAACAATTGTTTTCAAAGACAATGAATGAAGAACATGTGTAAAATGAAAAAAACATGAGGATGCTAAGATTGTCTGAGCTTTACCCTAGGTAGAGTGTTTTCAAGTCATATGACAAAGTAGGTATTCAGGCAGAGCATGAAAAATTCCCTGAGGAGATGGAGCTGAGAGTCCAAGGAGACTAACTAAGATGGCTCAAGTTTGAAAAGCAGAGTACAACACAGCAGGGAGCTTCACAGAGAGAGAATTCCAGAGATCTAGAGAAAGTCCTCCTCAAGTATTCAATGAGTTCTACCATATGTTAGAAAACTACCTGAGTCTGGGGAACAAAACACCCAAAGGGGTTAGCTCCTGATGCCCATATAGGGCAGGAATAGTACTAGTTACCATCACAAATACTGAAAAGCTTCATAATTCAGAGAAGATTGAATATGGTATACAGGAGTGTAGTGTCTCAGTAGAGAGGAATAATTAGCCCTAATCTGAGCACTGCTCCAATCCCATCTACCAAGGCTTAAAAGCTGAAGCAGAAAGAATCAAACTATCTACAGAAACCCAACTTCATTGCAGAGCAGAGCTCAAAATATCTATAAGAATACAAAACATCTCCAACCATGAGCCCATTCTACTGATTATCATAAGAATGGAAAAACAAGCACCACATGTATTCACCATCAAATTGGTATTAACTGATGAACGCTTAAGTGCACATATAGTAATAACATTCCTTGGTTGTCCAGCAGACGGCGATGGGGAGGGAATGGTTATATTCATATCTAATGGGTGCATTGTGTACTATCTGGGCGATGGACACGCTTGAATATCTGACTCAGTGGAGAAAAGGCAATATATGTAACTTAAACATTTTTACCCCCATAATCTGCTGAAATAAAAAAAATAAAAAAGAATACATGATATCTACCACCCTAAAAAATAAAATTCACAATATATGGTATTCAAATAAAGAATTAATAGAAGTGAAGAAGCAATCAATTAAAACATATCTATAGCAGACAAGGTTGTTATAATTAGCAAAGAAATTAATACAATTGTTAGACATATATTCTGCATCCTCAAAAAGTTAAGTGGAGACATGAATGATATAAAAAAATCAAATTTCTAGAGTTGAAAATTAAAATATCTGACATAAAAATATACTAGGTGGGATTAATGACAGATTAGAAATTGCAGAAGAGTTGGTGAACTTGAATAAATAGGAATAATAATTTTACTAAAAAAATACAAAAAGTAAGATAAAATAATAACAGAATATCAGTTAACAATGAGAAAATCTCAAATGGAATAATTTACATGCAATCAGAGTTCCTGAAGTAGAGAAAGGGAACAATGGCAAAAATATTAAAGAAACAGTGACCGAAATTTGTATAAATTTGATGAAAATCACAAACCCATACTAGAAGAATATCAATGTACTTTGAACAAAGAGATGAAGAAGACTACTCCAAAGCCTATCGTAATCACATTACTTGAAACCAGAGATGAAAAGAAAACTTTACAAGCACATTGAGAAAAAACACACATGAACAGAGGGACAAACATGAGCATGATGACAAGTGAAAAGAAAGCAGAGCATGTTTAAAGTTCTGGGAAGAGGTGGGGAAACCTGTCAAAGAGAATTTTATACCGAGAAAAAAGTTTCTTTCATTAAAAAGGAAAAATAAAGATTTTTTTGGACATGCAAAATGCGAAGGAATTTATCACCATCAGATCCACAATGCAAAGACATTTTAAGAAATGTTCTTCAGGCAAAAAGAAAATGATACAAGATAGAAATATGGATCTACACAAAGTAATGGTGAAGACCTGATATGGCACATGCATGAATATATAAAATCTGTTTATTATTGTATAAACATTGTAAATTTTTCTAAAATATTCACATAACCCAGTAAAAGGTAGGAAAAAGAAACCAGAGAAACAAAATAACAGAAAGAAAAGTAGAAAGTGAAAAATAAAGTGGTAGAGTTAAGCACTAATATATCAATATAACTTTTAAGTGTAAATGACATAAATGGAATACGTTAATTAAAACACAATTGTCAAATTGGATGAAATAAAAGCATGATTTAATTATATGCTATCTACAAGATTTTTGATTTAATTTAAACATTATAGATACGTTGAAAATAAAAGGATGGAAAATTATATATCTTACAAATATTAATCAAAGGAAAGCAGGAATAGTTATACTAATGTCAGATTAAGTAGATTACAGAGCAAAGGAATTGCTAGAAATAAAGAGGGCCATTGTGTGATACTCAAGTGTTTATACTTCAAAAAACAGAACTTCAAAATACCATTGGCTCTTGAACATCCGTTTGAACTGGGTTCTGATTCTTCCACCTCTGTCAGTTATATCAGCTTTTATTTAACATACAATTGACTCTTGAATAATGTGAGAATTAAAGACATCAACCCTTGCACAGCTGAAAATCTGCCACCTCTGGCAAAATCAGAGACTGCTAGACCAACCCTTCCCCTTCCTCTTCTTCAGCCTACTTAACTTGAAGGCAAGGAGAATGAAGACTTGTGTGATAATCTACTTCCACTTAATAAACAGTAAATATGTTTACTGTTTATTAAATAAAGAGTATTAAATATATATTTATTAAATATATATTTCTTCTTCCTTATGATTTTCTTAACATTTTCTTTTTTTTAGCTTACTTTATTGTAAGAACACAGTATATAATACATATACACCATGTATTAATCAACTGTTACTATATGGCTTCTGGTCAACAGTAGGATATCAATAGTTAAGTTTTTGGGAAGTTAAAAGTAATGCCTGGATTTTCAACTGTGCAAAGGTTAATGTCTTTAATTCCCACATTGTTCAAGAGTCAATTATATGTTAAATAAAAACTGATGTAACTGACAGAAGACAAACAAATATATTAATATAATTATTGTTATAGACTTCAACATCCTTTTCCTAACAACCAATAAAACAACTGGATAAAAAATTAGCAAGGATATAGAAGAATTCAACCACACTATCAACAAACAGGATATAATATAAATTAATAGAACACTTCACTCCAACAACAATAGAATACACATGCTTTTCTGGCATCCACAGAACACATACCAAGATAGATTACATTTTGACCATAAAACAAACCCTGACAAATTTTTAAACATTTTAACCTTACTAAACTAGTCTCTGATCATAATAAATGAAATTAAAAAGCAGTAAGCGAAGGGTAACAAAAACATCCAAGGACTTGGAACTAATCCCGTTTCTAAATAATAAATTCACAAGGATTTAAGTCTTGAAAATTTTAACACCATATGGTGTTAAAATAGAAGTCAATAATAGAAAATAAGAGAAAGATTTCTAGAATGGTCCCATTTATATAAAATTAAAATTTAATAAATCATTTCTAAATAACTCATGGGTCAAAGAAGAAATCAAACAGAAAATCAGAAAAAATTTACAACTTCATGAAAATTAACAGGCAATATATTAAAAATTTTAAATGTCACCAAAGCAGTGACTAGTGGCTGATAGTATTAAATGTTTATATTCAGGAAGAAGAAATGTCCCAAAGTAACTCTTCAGTGTCTTCATGAAAAAAAAGGATAGGAAAAACTAGTAAAGGGATAAATAATACCGGAAGTAGAAGAAAGAAAAGTTAAAAAAAAAAAAAAAACTAGAACAGAAAATACTGGAATAGAAAACAGAAAAACAATACAGAAATGAATAAAACAACTTGAGGCAATTTTCAAAAATATTTTCATTTTTAGGTAAGTCCCTTCTATACCTGTTTTGTTAAGTGTTCTTATCATAAAATGGTGCTGAATTTTGTTGAATGCTTTTTCTGCTCTATTGAGAGGATCATGTGGTATTTGTTTTTGCTTCTATTTATGTGGTGAATTACATTTACAGATTTACATATGTTGAACCATTCCTGCATCTCTGGAATGAAGCCCAATTGGTTGTGACGGATTATTTTTTTGATAAGCACCTAAATCTGGTTTGTTAGGATTTTTAAAGACATTCTATAAAAAAGACATCTAGGCCGGGCATGGTGGCTCATGCCTGTAATCTTAGCACTATGGGAGGCCAAGGCAGGAGGATAGTCCGACGTCAGGAGTTATATATAAAATTACCCAGACATGGTGGTGCATGCCTGTAGTTCCAGCCACTCAGGAGGCTGAGGCAATTGCATGAGGCTGAAGAATTGCATGAGCCCAGGAGTTTGAGGTTGCTGTGAGCTATAACCTTATGTCTGACGTCATGGCACTCTAGCAAAGCAACAGAATGAGACTCTGTCTCCAAAAAAAAACAAAAAACAAACAACAACAACAACAAAAAAAAAAACCACACAGATGTCTGAACTCTGAACTAGAATGTTTAAAGCAGCACAATTCACAATTTCAAAGATGTGGAAACAACCCAAATGTCCATAATATGCTGAAGTGAATAAATAAATAGATAAATAATTTAAAAAATATTTTCAGACGGCCGGGCGCGGTGGCTCACGCCTGTAATCCTAGCTCTCTGGGAGGCTGAGGTGGGAGGATTGCTCAAGGTCAGGAGTTCAAAACCAGCCTGAGCAAGAGCGAGACCCCGTCTCTACTATAAATAGAAAGAAATTAATTGGCCAACTGGTATGTATATAAAAAAAAAAATTAGCCGGGCATGGTGGCGCATGCCTGTAGTCCCAGCTACTCGGGAGGCTGAGGCAGAAGGATCGCTGGAGCCCAGGAGTGTGAGGTTGCTGTGAGCTAGGCTGATGCCACGGCACTCACTCTAGCCTGGACAACAAAGCGAGACTCTGTCTCAAAAAAAAAAAAAAAATATTTTCAGACAATATAGAACTTTTACTATTCGCTTACAATAATTTAAAATGCCATTGCTTTACTTATAGCTTGCATAGTATTTTTTACAGAATATTATTGGTGTACAAATGTCGAGGTTACATATATTGTCTTTGCCTTGCCTGAGTCAGAGCTACAAGTGTGTCCATCCCCCGGACAGTGCGCACAGCGCCCATTAAGGGTGAATAAACCCATTCCCTCTTTCCCCCTCTCACCTGCCCAACAACTGGATGAATGCTATTTCCATATGCTCACATAAGTGTTGATCAATTAGAACCAATTTGATGGTCAGTACATGTGGTGCCTATTCTTCCATTTTTGTGATACTTCATTTAGTAGAATGAGCTCCAGCTCTGCTCAGGATAATTCAAGAGGTACAAGATCACTTTGTTTTTTGTGGCTGAGTAGAACTCCATAGTATACATATACTGCATTTCATTAATCCATTCATGTATTGATGGGTACTTTAGTTGTTTCCACATCTTTGCAATTGTGATTTGTGCTGGTACAAACATTAGAGTGAGTATGTTTTTATTATGGAATGTCTTTTATTTCCCTTTGGGTAGGTGCCCAGTAATGGGATTCCTGGATCCAATGGTAGTTCTACTTTTAGCTCTTTGAGGTGTCTCCATATTGCTTTCCATAGAGGTTGTACTAGATTGCAGTCCCACCAGCAGTGTATGAGTGAGTGTTCCTATCTCTCCATATCCACACCAACATTTGTTGTTTTGGGACTTTTTGATAAAAGCCATTCTCACTGGAGGTAAGTGATATCTCATTGTGGTTTTGATTTTCATTTCCCTGATGATTAGAGATGTTGAACATTTTTTCACATGCTTTCATAGTTTTTGATGAGAATTCTATTACTTTTTTCGATGTTCTTATTTTTCTGTGTGTAAGTTTTTTTCTTATTGCTACCCAGATATTTTCTTCATCTTTGTTCATCAGCATTTTGGCTTTTATTTGTCAAGCATTTTTTTTTTCACTGCTTGTGGTTCCTTGTTTTGTTTTTGTTTTAACTGTGCTTCATTTTTAGTTAATTTTGGAAAATTCCTTGTCACTATCTTGTCAAATATTTATTACACTCCATTCTCTTTCTCTTATCTTTCTGGACCTCTAGTGACAGAAATGATAGGCCATTTATAATAGGCCAATATATAATTGTCCCACAGCTACTGAACACTATTTTTAAAAATTTTCTTTTCTTTTTAGGGTTCAGCTTGGACAATTTCTGTTGACATATCTTCAAATTCACTGTTGTTCTCAGTTGTGCCTAGTCTTTTCTTGAGCCCATCAAAGGAATCTGTGTTGTTATATTTCCAAATGTAGCATTTTCTTTGTACTTTTTGTATAGTTTTCACCTCCTTGATGAAATTCTCCATGTTTTCATGCATGTTATTCACCTTTTGCACTGAATCCTTTGTCATATTTATCATAATTATTTTATACTCCCTGTCTTATGTATCCATCATCTGCATGATCTCCAAATCCAGTTTTTAAAATTATTTATTGGAAAATATGGGCTTTTTTCTTGCTTTTGTGTGAATCTTCTAATTTTTGATTCAGCTGTTGGAAAGAATCAGAAGAAAATAAGGTAACTAGTAGTTATACCTGGGCATACCTCACCTTCTGTCAGGCCATTAATGTGGACAGTTGCTGCTGGGCTGCTGTTATACTATTATTGGAATAGGGTTTGTAGGGATAGAGGAATTTTTTAGGGTTCCTGCTCCACTCTCAGTTTGTAGCAGTTACTGCCTACCTGTGCCATGAAGGAGGTTCCTCTCCCTGATTTTATCATCCCCTTAGTAAAAGGGGATGATAGTATTAGTATTACTTAGTATTACCTTAGTATTACTGCTTGTTCCTTAGGACTCAATGAATAGAGGAACAGCAGGTATGTTTTATTTTCCTGGATCAGGTTGAACCATAGGCAGGCCCTTTGTACCTGGGCCTAAGGGGTACGGATTCTTCAGCATTCTTGCCCAACTTTTCCATTACAGCTAAAGTCTGTCATCCACTTGTGATTGATCTTACGTAGGAGAGATATTTCTACCTAATCTTCTGGACTAGCAAACTCTTTTTGGTATTGGCATATAAACTTGGGCATAGGGGTAAATGTCTTTTTCTTTTACCCTTCATCATCAACAATGAATCATTGCTGTGCTGTGTGTTTGAAAGTGTTTTCTACCTATCTCCCCAAAGCAAATTAATTTTCTTTGTTGCATTCCACCAGATTCAGTGGATTTGTATGAGTCCTATGGGTGAAATGATTTGCTGCTTGTGTACTGTTAGCCTTTACTTCTTATGAGGAAAGTGACCAGGAAAGCAGGCAGAGAGCTTCATTTTCATCTTTAAGTAGCACCTGACCATATCCTGAATACTTGTGCCACCAAATAGTGTCTTTCTTTAGACCTAGGTCCTACTTCTAATCATTCTTATGAGCACTCAGTGAAGGCCTTTGAAAATATCTTGAGATTAATTGTAAACTGGCTTTGCTTCTGGGGCTCCCAGTCATGCCAAATTAATATGGTAGCTCATACTTGGTTTTTAAGAATTTAAAAAAAAATATTAGCTGATGTTATCTTGGACACATTTATGATGATTATCTATTTGTTCCATGCTCTACATAGGATGTATTCTTTTTCTCCATGGAAGGGATTTTTTACCCCTTGAAATATGGGAGTTTTTTTAACTTTGCTCTGATGGACTCAAGAAAAATATCGTTTTAAAAATTGTTTGATTTCATTATTTTTTAAGTTGGAGAAGATATTGTTTTACAGCTTTCTGCTTTCTAAGTAGAAGTAGAACTCCCTTCTATATTTTATTTATAATTTTTATGTATTTACAATGGAGTCTGTACATAGAAATAAGAATTTTCCATATTATATTGACCAATAATTAGACCCTGATTGTAAATAGCATCAATAGAATTAAGATATATGAGACAGCTGATGAAAAATTAAAGAGGGTGAGATACTGTTCTAGAGTTAACACATATTATGACTGACAATTATGTTTTAGTAATAGTAATAGTTTGTAACCTTTTTATGCATCAGTGGTTTTCTTAGTATTACTTAAATGGTAATGATCCCTAAAATCAATTAAGACTAAATCAAATGTAGTCCAAATCTGCTCCAGTCCTATCTGAAATTACACACAACTCAAATTTGCAATATTTTATAAGCAGTATCTTCAGGCTGCCAAGCTTTATCTTAAGATATGCAGTAGGCATAGTAAAAAAAGTTGTCCATTTATTTAGAAAAACTAACTCAACTTTGGAATCCTCAGGGATGTTGTATATATATGTTACCAAAAGACCTCAATTACTGTTTAGGTATCACTCTATTTTCACCATCCAGAAATCAAGAGATGTCTTTCTTTAGAGGAAAAACCTCTTTTAATATTCTTATCAACCCTATCTTAATCTTGTAACTAAAGCAAATGATAGTCAACTATCATTTTGAGTGATATCATGTGTTACACTTAAAGCAATCCTCAGACTATAATTTAAGGAAAGTGAAGGCCAACAATTTATTATTAAAATAAAAATATAATTAGTAATTTCTGTCATTTT
The DNA here is from genome assembly GCF_040939455.1 of Microcebus murinus. Taxonomy (NCBI): domain Eukaryota; kingdom Metazoa; phylum Chordata; class Mammalia; order Primates; family Cheirogaleidae; genus Microcebus; species Microcebus murinus. Next base: position 48,131,312 of record NC_134104.1, read on the forward strand.
TTCCAGGTCACTTAGTCTTTTTAACTAATATTTATTCAGCACTTCTATTGTGCCAGATGTACATTAGATACAAGGGATAAAATAATGTGGACAAGTAGACATGGTGGCTCTTTACTTGTAAACATTAGTCTAGCTGGGGGGAAAGAGCGTAAGCAGAAAATAATGCACTATAATAAATACTACAATATGTAACATAGTATCTACTCATATTATGATTACTTATATAGAGAAATAAAGAATATTTGTTTTTTCTGGATTATACAGCGTGGAGAAATGAACTAAGTATGATAAGCATTATGAGTTACTCTGCTAGTATCCATATTTTAGGTATCCATATTTTAGGTTCTGGAATCTACAGCATATTAGGAAAGAGCTTTGAACTTTATTACATGGATGGAAAGTCCTATTTGAAATTTAATTTGTAGTTAGTAATTTTTACAAATATATATAGAAATCTGATTTAGATTTCTGATTAGAGTATTTTCTTTGAGCATAATGTAGGTGCTCAAAAAGTTTTGGATTTTGGAGCATTTCAGATTCATATTTTCAGAATGAGGATACTCAAGTTGTATCTTGATCTGAAATGTGACAACATATATCAGTCCATTGTTTCTTTTTATGTGCAACAGCTTAGAAGCTGTGTGATATGATAAAACCCTCCACTTGAAGAAAGGAAAACTGAAAACAGATTTAATTTTCAGGGTAAATACTAGAAATTCTTCCTTTAATTTCTGAAGTAATATATAATAGGAATTACTAGTACATAATCAATATCATAGTTTTCTAGGTCATCAGTTTGTTAATTTTCATTGAAATACTAGGACATAGTCCATACAACTTCAAATAATTAAAATAATTAATTTCCAATTACAGAGAAGTATTTTTATTTTTTTAGTCACACTGTTACAGACACTGTTTTAGGCTCTAAGGGTAAGGTGGATATCTCTCATGGTGCACATATCCTTATAAGTTGAAGAAGGACAATAAATAATGAAAAGAATAAATAAATTTCATATAATAATAAGTGCTATAAATAAATAGCACTTATTATTATAAGTGCTGAAATAAATAAAAAATATATAAGGAGCAGGAGATGGGCCATTGGATATTTTTGATTCAGAGAAATAAGATGATCTGAGTGATAAGTCAACCTTTTAACAAACTTACTTTTAACTATATATACTTAAATATAGTTTAATATATATAGTTAAATATAGTTTATATATAAACATATTTTATACATACACACACACCCACACACATATGTATATATATACTCCTGAGTAAGAGTTTGCTAAAAGTAAATTTGTTAAAAGATACATATATATGCATGTTTTGCACACACACACATATATATGTGTGTATATATATATGTTTTCCATGCACATACACATATACGTATATGTGTGTGTGTGTTTATGTGTCGTTTGAATCCTCTCTTCCAGTAGTTGAATCTATTTGTCGTTTGAATTTCTGTCAAATAGCCTCAAGGACCTAAGGACCCTATGTAAAACTACCAAGACACATAGTGATACCCTGCCAATGTGTTTGGTTTCCTAGGCAGGATCTTGGAGTCATGCTCTTTAAGGGTAATATATTTCAGACTGCTTAACAGCAATAATTTCCATCTCTTACTACCTCTATTAACAGGGAAACTCACAAAATTTTTGGATTAATGGAAAATTATAACATTATAAATTTTTAGACCAAAGGTCTCCTAACTTCATGCAATCTAAAATTTTAGTAGACATTATTATTGATAATTGAGCAGTATACATTCTAATGCCTACTATTTTACTTATTCTGATTTTAAAACAACTGAACTCTTTAAAGAAAACTGGAGGTATTTTCCAATGGACTGAGTAATTTTTACTCAACCGTTCCTACTTAAATGCTGTGAAAAATGTCTCCCATCTCTGTTTTTAGTTTTAAAAACATTTACAAATGACTGGCATTATACACAAAAATCTCAGCAACAAAAGACAAATAAAGCAAATCCTGTATTAGTATGCTTCTTTTTTTGATTCTTAGTTTTTTTAGACAGGGACTTGCTTCACCACAAGAATATAAAATCCCCTGCAAAGTACAGATATAATTCAAATTATATTGCTGCTTGTGTTTGTGTTTTAATAATCAAGGGAGAGAATGAAAAAGAAGAGGAAGATCTTAAAGATAATAACTGGATGTTTTCCCTGAAGCCATAGAGTAACTAATATAGTGGGGTGAATAAATGATATTCATCATTTTCTTCCATTCATAATTTCATATGTAGCAGAATAAATATGCAACTTCAAAAGATAGTAGATATGAGGTTTAAGAAAATAATATGGTAAATGCAGTTTTCCTCTTTTCCTCCTCATCATATATCATTTCAAGTCTGCATTATAATTAAGTACATAGAATAACTCTTAAGGAAAATACATTTGTTTTCTAAGGGTTAAACAAAAAGCAGGCTAAACACTCCATATACTTGTAAAACTATTGATCTAAAAGGTGGGACACTTTCCTAAACCCAAAAATACAAATCGTCCAAATTTAACATGGTAACTTTGACTATAATTTTAAATAAAAATGACAGAGTAGTGTAGTGTTCATGAAAATGTGTTTCTCAGACTCCCAACTACGATTGGAAGAGTCTAAGTGGCCAAGAGTCCTTGCTACTGAGCTTTGAAATTCATTCCTGCATTTGCAGTGAGGCCACATTTCCCATGGGCTGCCTTCAGCCAATGACTGAGCACTGTGGCAATACAAAAGTAGACTCTTCTATGGTAGTCATGGTACTCTTCGGAAGGTCAGTTTTGACTCAAAGATTCCCTATCACCCTTGAAGTCTAAGATGCGACCATCCACTTTCTTTCTCTATTTCACTCAGAGTTCTACCTCATCATAGTCTGATGGCTGTCTCAGTCTTCCATAATTCCTTTCCCATTTTCTTCCATAGGCATTTATCTTAAAATCCTTACATGTTTAATACTATTTTAATATCCACAAAAAAGAATGGCCAGGCTAAAATAAACAGTTAATATTTCCATGTTTTTCACATATAGATGAGTGTGATCACCATAAGAGTGCTGTGAAAAAGGCAAAATAAATATTGTCATTATTTAACAGAGGAAAACAGAGAAAATTCAATGACATTCTAGATTATATGTGATCTGAAAGTGACATGTTGTTGCTGAAAATCAAATTCCAACCCAAAGTGACCTTTTCTTCAGTTATCACCTCTAATTTGGTATGAATTAAATAAAACCACCTAACATTCAATTAAAATGGATTAAAAAGTCACTGCCTCAATTTCCTTTACACAAAAAAGAATTTAAGGAAACAGTCCACAGACACTGGATTCATGATATGGAATAATAACATGAAGAAAAATTACAAAAAGAACAGCATATTATTGCATACATGACATTAAATCAATAGTTTTTTGTTGATTTCATCCAATTTTCAGTGATTTCAATCACCTTAATTTATGAGTTGGATAACCTGTCATATCAGTTAACACAACAATCTTCTTGATTAGGACTAATTGGACCTGTCACTGATGATAGCCCAAATTAGAGAATATCATGGTGGAGGAACTTTACAGTCAGTGACCTATGATAGACTTTAGAAGAATTGGCCAGAATCTACATTGTGGGCAAGGGGAAAATATCATACAACAAACATGTATGTGTATATACTTATTTCATATATGAAACTTATATTACTACTTACTTTTGTATTCCCATATTTTTTGAATGTGACATATAATTTATATTTTCCCACGACCTCAAATGTTTATTGAAATATATTCTTTTACTTAATCCTCTGTGAAAGGACAGATGCTCAAAGAGGTTAGGTAACTTGATCAGATCACATTGTTTAATTAATGGGCATAATGATAATATTATTTAATACCTACCATATACTGTTATTGTGATTATTAACTTAGTTAATCCATGAATCATATTTAGAATAAAGGTAAACACATTGTAAGCATCAATCAATGACAGCAATTATCATTCATATTATTTTGGTTGTGCCCAGTCTCTGCTTCTATACTTTCTACTACATGATATTACTGGTTTTGTAGTTTTTAAATCCACAGATAAAATCTATTTAAGTGTCCTGATCAATAATGTATAATTTTTCACAATGAATTTTTAAATGAAAATAATAACATGTATACAGTTTGTTCTGATATATATGTATGTGTATATATATGTATCATATATTTGTATAATAATATAAATATGTGTTATTATTATTATTGGCCTTAGATGCTACTGCATTTATCTTGTTATTCACAATATTTAAATACCCACCCAAAGTAAATAAATAACAAAGGCAGTTAGTGGGCTTATTCAGTTACTTATTGGGCAAGACAAATCATGGTGTTTCTTTTGTTACATTATGCCTTTCTTAGAAGATGTTATAATAGGATTCACTAATAAGAAATTATTCTGCTTTTCTACTTAACTGATAATTTTTTAAAGAAAAATTCCATGGAAAATATTATTTGAACCATAAGGGTTGGAAAGTATTGAGTAATAAATTCATTTAAAACCAAATTAGCAACTAGAAGAAACTAAAAATTATATATTTGTGGCCAATACATCTTGAAGACTGTATTTTTTTAAAGGTATCATAGGAAAATGTGTACAACTCTTTGAGTCTGCTTTAGTTTCCTTAATTTCACCCACAGAAATAGTCATCCTTCAAAGTGTAATTATGTTTCTTTGAGACAGAAACTGCATGAATGTATCTTGTTCTTTCAAGAGCTAGTTTACTTATCAAGGTTCATGTTGTGCTTTCCAACAATCCTAACAGTGGGCATTAGAGATGGCACTGTGAAGGTTACAGAAATGATTAGTGAGATGTTTTTCTCAGTATTATGCTAACTGCAGCTTGCAAGAAATATACAAGACATGGGGTAGTGGCAAGAGAGACAACAGAGGGTGAGCTGGAGAAAATAAAGGAAAAGGAGCTAAAAGAGGAGAAAAGGGAGGGAAATAGACTGGCATCCCACATCACAGTGTTTACAGGGATAGATTCCCCTCAGTGATCTGCACTGTTTTAGAAGTGTCAGTGCAATTCTATCCTGGAAACACAGATCAAGTTACTCTGCTAGTCTCTTTTTTTTCCTGTCAAATATTTCACTGATTATGAATTCTGTGGATGGTTTAAAGCTGTTTTATGCCAAGGTTAGTTCATGCCTGTCTTCTTCTGATTAACAAGGAAGAAATGGTTAAAATTTTCTTCTTGAGTGAGCAATGCTGGAAAGATTCTTGCTATAATGACAGTTGTCACTTAATGCTTCAGTATATGTTCACTTTCCCCCAATCTTCTTTTTCAGGTTAGTATTGCAGCTATGAGATATAAATGCAGATACTAGTAGATATCAATTACTATTAATACAATGTGGTCATGAGAGCTCACAGATTTAAACAATGACATAGCTTAGAATGATTTAATTGAATTGTTTTCTCTGGAAAAAATGTGTCTGCAATTTTATAGTGATCCTTTTTCTTGTAAATTGAGATTTTTTCAGTAAGGTCATTAAACAAATGTCTTAGTTTTGTCCCGGTTTTCTTTTTCGTCAGCTTTCCTTGGGTCTGCTCACCAAAAATGCTAACTAATTGCATGCCTTTAGCCTGGTTCTTTCTCTCTGAGCTATAACACTTTGGAGCTAGACTAACTCATCTCTAGGGTCCCTTACAATTCTATGATTATAAAATATTACTTCCTGCTCTTATTCTCTAAAAACATGGGGTGTTACTAGGTAGTGATATAAAAAGCAGACAGAAGCATGATATATTAAAAAGAGTATAGATTAAGGAATTTGATAAATGTGATTTTAGATCCAGCTCTTTTACCAAATGGTGCAGAATGGTGAATAGGTCATTTAAATTTTCATCCTTATCTATAAAATGCGGATATTAGAATACTGTTGTTAAAGTTGAAATAAGATGCTATAGAGAAAAATAATTCAATGAAAGCAAACCGTTCTGGAACTGGAAGCTATTGATTAGTTTTTATTGAAACTAATTGAATAAAATATTTTTAATGTATCTTAAAATCTCAAATTCAAATGCTACCTCCTCTCATCCATATATTCTTCTAACTATGGAAAATTATAAGCCACATCTATAAGCACACATTTTTCTCCAGGAGTTATATTTTTTGTTTCTTTGGATGTAGAATGGATTTTGCCTCTGGGGTTTTGATTTTCTAGAGATAAGATTTTTATTTTTTTCCTATTCTTTCACACCTTCTGATCTGATGATTTTTAGTTACTATTCTCTAAATAAGTCCTCCTCTTAACTCCAAATTGCTCTCATTACTACTTCTACCTCTACTACCTTCTTTCTCTTGATCTAATCCAACATTTTTCACATTTCAGAATTGTGCTTTGAATACACACCTATTTTTTCCATTATGCCATTAATCACGACACCAGTTAATTTTAATATATGCCTTTAGCTCCAGTAACTCTTGGGGAGTATATTTCTTTACAAAGTAGCAATCACACTCTCAGTCATATCTATTAGCTGTTTTAAAAATTATTTGTAGAATACCTAAAAAAAAAGCTAGCATACAATCTCATTCTTCTGAACCATGCTTTTATAACTTAATTTGAAATAATTTTAGAGTTTCCATACAGTTGCAAAACTGATACAGTTAGTTCTGAGAAACCATTCACCCATTTTCTCCTAATGTTCATATTTTTGTATGATCATAGCACAATATGAGGCCTTATTCCTAAAACATGCATATTAAGTTGGTTAAATGATATTGACTAAACTACAGAGATTTTTCAGATTTTACTTTTTTTGATTAAATACTTTTGTCTATTCCATGGTTCCAATCCAGAATACCACATTGCATTTAGTTGTCATATCTTTCTAATTATTGAGTTATTTATTGATATAAGTACAGACTCATGATTGATTATTGATTTTATTTTATGAGCTATTATCAAATTCCATTTTTATTTGTTTTCAAGTTTAGTCATTGGGTAGTTTTTTAGGTTGGTTCTTATGACCTGTGGACCCACCCTGATCCTTTTTGAGTACTTCTTTATTTTCTGAAACCACAAATGTTCTAAGCTCATCTTGGGCATTTCCTTAGCCATTCCTGGAATCTACCATTTTTTTTCAAGGAGCCTTAACATTTTTTAATATTGCTAAACCTAAGAGACCAAAACTAAAGTGCTAGCTGTGCTCATTTTCATGAAGTATTACTGCTTCTCAGCCCTCTTGGTGGACAAAGCTGGAAAATATATGTATGTTACCAACATAAGTTCACATACATATTTTCACCTGTATGTATGCATGTATGTATTTAAATGTGTAAATATTTAAAAACCACAGGTTCTTAATAACACCTGTGATTTTAACTGAATAGTACCACAGTGTTCATTTTAGCCTTCTCCCTTTCCTTATTTGTAACTTCTCATGGTTTATGTTATCCATGATATATTTACTTATTTGTTCAACCCTAGCATACAGATACGTACTTTAGAATTATTGGCCCATAGCCCTGTGAAAAAGAAATTTACTAACTACAATATAGTATTTTTATAAAGTTCTTTTACTCTTTAGCCTTATTTTAAAATACTGTTTTCTAAGTCACCTGTGTTAACTCTCTTCTTCCTTACTCCTTTTAGTTTGGCTGTTATTGATTAGTAAATGCAGTTAGGCTTAATTATTATAGTTTGTATTCATTTCCATAATTATTATATTATTTATTTTAATGACACACAGTAAAATTAACTCATTGTGGTGTGTAGTCTATGAGCTTTGACAAATGCATACAGTTCTGTATCCACAGCCATATTTTCAACATGTCGAAAATTTCCTCATGCTGCCAATTTGTAATCAGCCCCTCCTTATATCCCTTACAACCACTGATTTAGTTTCATTTTGTCTAGAATATCATATGAATAAAATAACACAATATGCAGTCTCTATAGTTTAGCTTTGTCTAGAATATCATATGAATAAAATGACACAATATGTAGTCACTATAGTTTAGCTTTGTCTAGAATGTCATATAAATAGAATGATACAATATGTAGTCTGAATCTGTTTTCCTACACCTTGCAAAATGCATTTAAAATGTATCTGTTTTACCACATTAATCAATGGTATATTACTTTCTATTACTGAGTAGTATTTCATTGTATCGATGCACATATTTAGTTTATCCACGTACCAGGTTTTTTCCATATTGAGACTATCATGAAACAGAAGATGAACATTTACTTTTTAATTTTTTTAAATTGCAGCATATTATGGGGGTACAAATGTTTAGGTTACGTAGACTGCCTTTGCCCCACTGGAGTCAGAACATCATGCATCTCCAGACAGTGCACACCACACACGTTAGGTGTGTATATACCCATCCCCTGCTCTCTCTTCCCATCTGTCCAACACCTGTTGAATATTTACTTTTTTGTATGTTTACTTAAATCTTCCTTTGTTCTGAATAATTATCTAAGAGTAAGAGTGCTAAGCCATAGGTTATATGTGTGTTTAAGTTATTAAGAAAGTGAAAAACTGTTTTCCAAACTTGCTGTATTCTTCTTTTTAATCTTTTTAAGAGTTCTGGCTATTCCGGCCGGGTGAGGTGGCTCATGCCTGTAATCCTAGCATTCTGGGAGGCCGAGGCGGGAGGATTGCTCGAGGTCAAGAGTTGGAAACCAGCCTGAGCAAGAGCGAGACCCCATCGCTACTATAAATAGAAAGAAATTAATTGGCCAACTAATATGTATAGAAAAAATTAGCTGGGCATGGTGGCACACACCTGTAGTCCCAGCTACTCAGGAGGCTGAGGCGGTAGGATCACTTGAGCCCAGGAGTTTGAGGTTGCTGTGTGCTAGGCCGATGCCACTGCACTAGCCTGGGCAACAAAGCGAGACTCTGTCTCAAAAAAATAAAAATAAAAATAAATTAAAAAAAAAAAAAGAGTTCTGGCTATTCCACATCCTTGCCAACATTTAACATTTTAAATTTCTTTGATATTAGAAATCATAATTGATGCATAATGGCATTATATTGTTATTTCAATTTCAATTTCCCTAACTAATGATGTTGACTATTTTTCATATGTTTATTTTCCATTTATATGTCTTGTTTGGTAAAATGTCTGTTCAGATATTCTCACCATTTTTAGCTGTCAGCTGTGTTTTGTTCTTATTGTTTAATTTTGAGAATTCTTTGTATAGTTTAAATACCAGTTCCTTGTCAGAAATGTGCTTTGTAAATATTTTTTCATGGACTGGTGCACATATATGTGCACATACATGCACTGCTTTATGATGGAAGAATGGTTCTCTAAAGAAGCCACAAAAGTGTTCCATAAGGAAAAGTGGCAGCTATAAACATCAGCAAGATCAAGCTTCAAACAGTACCTGTTGAGTTCGTGTTTTACTGGTAGTCTATTTCTTCTCCCTCCTGACTCTTAAGATGAAAGTAGTCAACCATAATCTCTTATCAGGAAGCAGACAGTGCAACACCATGGTTTTGAGCAGTTAAAGCAATTTTGTATGAAGTGAGAACTGATGGTTATTACATGGGACTGAACTTCTAAGTATTGAACTAAGCTTAAGTGTGATTTTCTTCCCTAAGTTATCATAGACATGTTCCCAATTGATGCATGTTTAGAAAATCAATGAAACCCCCTAAGTTTCAAATAGGGAATGGGGAATAAATGAATACATGTTAAAGATATGGTGGAAAGCAAAATAAGTTGCTTTTTGAGCATATATAATTATTCTTGTATGCTCAGTGTATTAGTATAGTTTCTAAAAAGAATCCCACATTCCTATGAATGCATTCTTTTGTAAGGATGTGTCATAATTGATTTCATCCCTGCTCTGTGGACTTTAGATTATTTTCAATTTTTAGTTGTTATAAATAATTCTGAATGATCAACCTTATATGTGTATAATTTTTGAAAGATTCCTTCTGCAAGAAAAATTCCTATATATGAAATAGCAGAGACAAAAATTGTGTGCATTTGTAGTTTTGGAGACATTACCTTATCACCTTCTGAAAGATTTTAGTGATTTGCACTTATATTCACCTTTAGTTTTTTCAATTATTTGGTCTGTTGCCCTAAATTATTGTATACATTTATTTTAAATGACTTTAATTTAGAATTCATCTATCATATGTTACATTTCCAAATACATTTGGGTATATATCTAGGCTTTCCTGCCTACTCTAAAATCTATATCTTAATGTATTGTATTGCACTATATCAATTACTGTTTACTTTATAATATATGTAAATGTATACAATTGGATATCCCCTATCTGAAATGCTTGGGACAAAATTGTTTTGAATTTTGATTTTTTCTGAATTTTGGAGTATTTGCATTATACTTAGCATACATAATCTGAAATTTTCCAATGAATATCATGTTGGACCTTAAAAATTTTGAATTTTGGAGTATTTCAAATTTTGGATTTTGAACTAGGGATACTCAACCTACATAGGATTTCAAATAAAAATCAGGCAAGTGTAGTACAGATCTTTGACCCTATTTATCAATCTTATTTTTCAGAATTTTATAAGATGTTCTTTCTTTTCTCCACATTGGATTTTGAGCTATTAAACTCAAGCTGAGCTTTAGTGATAATAATAATAATTATTATAAATTGGGGGACTGAGACTTAATAATGTTTGTATTTAATGCAATGCAAGCACAGTACCTAATGCCTAAAAGAGTCTAAGTAAATCATTGAATGGTTGCTGGATTAAGCTGAAATTACTTATTTTAAAATTGTAGCACCACAAAACCCATTTTTAACCAGGAGGATGCCAATTTGAAATTTTCTGCCTAGACAGCACACAACCGCCAATCAAGAGAGAAGGGAGGGTGTGGCAGGACAGTCGCTCACAGGAATGGGGAAATATTGATGATGGGAGATTTGTTACATTTCTGGAAAAATATGTTAGTTGAATTAATATAACATTTTCAAACTCACAGGGCTCTTTATCAGTAAACTGACAATAAGCATTTACATTCTATTTTATCACTTGTCAAGAATAGACTTTAAAATAAATCTATTGTTTTTGCTTACTCTGCAACAGTTTTCCCTTTTGCTTATAACAGGACTCTTATTTTCCTTCAAGAACCCCCTTTTCTCATTTTCAGTTTGCACAGCTCTTTTAGACCTCACTGAGCTCCAGAGTTGAGCATAAAATCCAGGCTTTGTTAATCAAACCCATTCCCAGACCATACAGTGCGTGGCTTATTAACATACAGGATTCTAGACTTGCTATTCATGGATGACTACCCTCAATTTAAGTGCTGTTGAAACTACAGAAGAGAGAACTTTTTGTCTCTCTCACTTGCATGTTGGAATGTAGGATTGGAATGCTGGGGTCAGTCATATTGCAAAAGGCTGTCTAAAAATGTAAACAAAACACAAGAATAAATCAGAGCCAGAGGGAAAGATTACTGCTCCAGATGTCATTATTTGAGACCCTGGATCCAGCTGTGAGTTTTCATTTAGATACGCCAATAATATCATTTTTTAGAAAAGATTCAAGTTAGTATAACTTGAAATTTTTGTTTCTTGCAATCAAACACTTTAATCAATACCTGCCACATCTAAGGACATATTTGAAATAGTTCTAAAGCTATGTTTTTCACAAGGCATGCAGATATAAGTGTGAATGTGGGTATGGGTTTTTTTCTAAAATAAATTCATTTTTTCTAAATATTCAATAGACTACTCTGAACATCCTGGCAATGTTACTTGCCACTGATGGAACTACACAAAATATTTGCCTAAATCACTTTTTTAAAGAAATATTTGTAGGCATTAACAAACTGGTCTTCCTTTTTTAACTTTTTAAATTCGTTTTTGCTTTTCAGAGATTTTCACACAACCTTTTTTATATCCCCTACAGGGATTTGAAGAAACATGATGCTGACAATTCATACCTTAAAATTCAGAACTCTGAAACTCTCCATGAAATGTATCCTTTTTTGGAGTCAATTCTCCAGTTGAACTCAGAGATAATACTAAAATATCTAGAGTATTTTTTTTTATATCCCCTGCAAATTTAAATAACAACAACATTTAGAAAAATGTATGGAGAAGGAGACTTCTAAACATTTTTTTAATGTAGAAGCCTCTCCTATTACCATTGGTACTTTAATAAGTCTTTTTCTGTGTGGCAACATGAGGGAGATTTAGGCTCTTAAAAAAGCAGAAATAGAAGTGAAACAACAGCACCAAAGAATTTGATGAAAGAACAATGTTTGGTGTTCCTAAAGCTTGATTGCAGCTTAGAATAGGATCATATGACTTATGACAGTATAAGTTTTATATGTGCTGGTAATCTGGAATTTCTCCAATTTGTTTTACTGTGTTTACTACTGAATATCAGTTATGCCAGGCTATGCTGCTACTGCAATGTTCAGGCAACATGTGATTTGCAGGCTGCATAAAAGGAATGGGAAATAAAAATATACGAGGCGCTTATTGATTTCCAAAAATGCATACAAGGTATGCAATTGGGAAGATATCTCAAAACATCCTTTCTGTTCTTTCAGAATTATAAAATATTACCTTCCTGTACTTCTGTTGGTGCTCTTGCTTTCTAGACAATCAGTTCCTGTGACAAAGACACAGACAACATCTGCCACATTCTTTGAGCCAGTAAAAACAGCCATTTCACGAGAAAAAAAAATGAAATGAAAAATAATGAGCGATGATGTTTGTTTTTTCTCCATTATCTTTTGTTTTAAATTTGATTTCCCTTTGCTCTCAGGTAGGTTGTTTACTAGGAGGTAATCACTTTTAGCACATCAAACAATAAGGCTGCACCTGCCAGCTATCATAGCGAAGAAGACAGGGAAGATCCACACCCCCAACATCGACTTTTCTCTGACAAATGCAGCATCAATTCATTATTTTATCATGGACCTGCTCAGGCAAGGAAATAGTGGTAGTTTGGTTCTGTGTATGAGAAGTATTAGTTTGTGTGATTTAAGATTTTCGCATACACCACTGTCCCGTGCAGGTTTGTATAAGGTGAATTTAAGTTACAAGTTAAATGTTCCCCAAAGGTAATGCTTCACAAGATGCCCTACAACCCATTATATTAATTTTTACTGTTTAATATATTGCATTGGACTTGTGAAGATTAAGGAATAAAAGTATCATAAATAAGAAAGTTACAAATATGAATGTGGGGTACTTTTGTAATTAGCAGTACATAATTTTCTCTTGTAATTTCTTATTCTATCCAGTGTGGGAGTACTATAATAATTAAAACATGTAGGAGTGAGTTGGAATTACTTGGATAAAAGAATACTAAGAATAACTGTCATCTATTTAGAGCATTCTGTATGACAGAACTTTCTGCCTGGTCCATATAACTATAGCCCTGAGAAATTGTCCCTGAAAAAAGGTGTGACCACAGGAAGAAGAAGAAGAGGCCCTCTTTGTTTATATATGTGCTGATCTACTTTGTCTGGCTGGCCCTATTTTCAGCGGACACTCAAATTCATAAGGAAACAATTCTGCATGAAGGCTTTCTGAATACTCTAGCTGTAGTAAAAAACGATCTTAAATAATGGCTAGAAGATCCACCCACCCTCCATGAGTAATCTCTTTAATAATAAAAGATAAAGTCTTTTCATTCTGCTGGGACAGTTGCTAATACTGATCCTACAATTTCATCAATATGCCTAATGGGAATAAGAAGAATATAAGAGAAAGAGACTTCTGTTTTCCTTACAGGATTCTTTCTCTAGTCTGCCAGCAACAAGCAAAGGAAAGCGTTAGATTGAGTCATGTTCATTTTGGAAACTCCAAACAAATAAAAACAAAAGAAAAAATATAATTATCATTTGCTTAAAGAATACATAAAATAAATTATGAGTAAAAGGAAAGGTTTTTCAAGAAGAAGAAATCTGAAAAGCTATTAAAATTATGTTTATTTTATGTAATTATAAAAGAAATTGAGTATGAGTTATGCAGGGAAAGATTTTGACTTAGAAAACATTCCCTAAAGCATTACCTAAATATTTCAGCAAGACTGTTAATTATAAACTGTGTGTTTCCAGATAGTAGAATTTATCAGATGCTTGATGGATCACTTTCATAGAAGAATGCTACATGGATTCTTATATAAAATAGGTAGTTTCCTTCAATAATAAAAATCCAAATTTTTGGTGTTTACTGAGTGTTTACCATGTACAAAAAACATCATTTAACCATTTTTCATAAATCATCCCATTTGATTCTCACAAGCACTGGCTGTTAAAAGGGATGTATTCAAGAAGAAGAGAAGTAATAAAGACAGGGTAAAAGGAGAGGCTGGGCTCAGTACAGTGGCCACAAGGCCTGAGACAACCCTGTGTGAACTCTGAAGCTGAGCTAGCCCTCACAGTTATTCTGATTTAGAGCAATGGGCTGGGTTTTTATATGCTTATGATAATCCGTCATTGGACAAGAGCTGTTTTAGGAATAAGGCCTCATATTTTTTTGGGGGGGCAGGCAGCTTCTTTCAGTTTAGGCCACAAACTCGCAAAGAGCCTGACAACTCGGTGCTTCTTGAAATGCATCCTTCAGTTGTGATCCCTGAGCTAGGGCACACAGCATCCATGCAGTCGCTTAGTATTCTGCCAAAGTATTGCTAGTGCATTCTTTCCATTGCCTATCACAAAGTACATTTCTTCAGTGATCCTTAGTTAAAATACATCTGCTTAAATTAGCAGTATATGTTATTGATGGTATATTCTTTATGTTGAAATTTCAGGCTGTGTGTAATGAGTGTTATAAGCTTAGGAAAGTTGATTACATTTCATCATTTAACTAACACCTCTGGGGAGAGTGAATGAAGGATATTTGTGGTATGTGGAATGTTTTATTTTATTTTTTTTTATGTCTCCAGTCCCTAGAACAATACTTGGCACTTACATTTGATAGATATTTATGAAGTGAATGAGTAAGAGATAGGGAAGTAAACCACTAACACTTTTTTCATATTTACTATGAATGAGGCACTGTTTTAAATCCTTTGCACATATTAATGCTTTAAACACTTACAACATTACTTTAAGACAAGCATTACTGTAATTTAAGAAACTGTGGCAGAAGAAGGTTAGGAAACTTCCCATGGCCACGCAGATGCTACGTGTTGCAGTTGGCATTCGAACGCTAAGAGTCTGGCTCCAAAGTTTGTGCTCCAAACTACATGCACTTCTAGTGACCATTATGCTTCGCTGTGCTTTTTGAAGATATCTTGGGATAGATTCCCAAATCCAGTGATGAAGAAAAAGTGATTTACCAGAAATTATAAACTAATTTTTTTATTAAAGAGTTTATAGAGGTTTTTTTTCTGACAGAATCTGAATATTTGATGGAATTTTACCCAATTATCATGATCATTTATCCCTAAAGAGATTTGAGTATGATGTTTCTGTAGATTTTCTGATTGCTCCCTTTTACACATGTGCTCCTGTTTAGGTACTGGGATCTGGGACACAACAAGCTCGCTGGTCCCAAGGTAATCTTTACTATTGTAAAAAGAAAATCACAACCTCCGGCACCTGCGAAGAGCTGGCCCCACAGATCATTCATTAAGGAAATTTCTTGCTAACCTCCCATAAGCAACGGCACGCAAACTTTACTTATGCATAGCACTTAAAACTAAAGGCCTATCCAATTCCACACTAATAATGAATTGCCAGTTTAATCTTACACGTAACAGAACTGCAGATAAAACAGAATCAGACATTCTTCCACCTACCCAAGAAATCTACATTTTGTATGAAATAAGGGAGTGAAAGAAGCATCAATTAAGTGAATTTCCCTCTATGATTTTCTTGGCACACTGTGGTGTTGCATTGGGGTTACCAACTGTGCCATGATTGCTTGAGCCTTTCCCAGTTTTTGCACTGATGGTCGCATATCCCAGGAACTTTCTCAGTCATTGGCTAACTGGAATGATTATTTTACTCTTTGTTGCTCCCTCATTCTCAAAGCTGATGTCTTTGCCCCACACCCATCTCATGGGGGAAATATTCGATTGAGAAAGCCCAGTTATTTGGCTTCAAGAAGAAAGATGGAGGGAAGCAGGGGTCCACTGAGAACTTTTCTTTTGTCCCTCTGTCAGGAAGAGGACTTTGAGATTTCCAGGATCTACACTAAGGCTTTGTGTGATCCCTGCATGAGTGTTGGCCATAGCTCAGCTGAGTGTACCTTCTGCAGCCAGGATATTTTATGAATGCCTCAGAGAACTTTCCTCCTCCCCCCAATTTTTTATCTCTCAGTCTTCCAAATTAAAAAAAAAAAAAGCTGAAATTTGTTCCCACCAATCCCGGACTCATCATTCCTGACTAATTGCTAAACATATGCATCAATAGTTAGGATTATGCCTGTTTTTAAGTGTGATCATAAGTTTTCATAAAAGTAGTTCAGATCATAGAGTTTTACAAGCCTTGTTTCATTTTAACATGCCATTTTCAAAATAAAATGAAGAGTTGTGATCTTTCTTATTTAAGCTGTGTGATGTCAGGAATTATTTAATGATTTTAATACCTATTGTTAGAAAAAATAAAACAACTTTTTAGTCAACACTCTTATCAACAAAATAGGAATTCTGGTTAAAGAATGTTGAAAGAGGCCGGGCGCTGTGGCTCACGCCTGTAATCCTAGCTCTTGGGAGGCCGAGGTGGGCGGATTGCTCAAGGTCAGGAGTTCAAAACCAGCCTGAGCAAGAGCGAGACCCCGTCTCTACTATAAATAGAAAGAAATTAATTGGCCAACTGATATATATATAAAAAATTAGCCGGGCATGGTGGCGCATGCCTGTAGTCCCAGCTACCCGGGAGGCTGAGGCAGAAGGATCACTTGAGCCCAGGAGTTTGAGGTTGCTGTGAGCTAGGCTGACGCCACGGCACTCACTCTAGCCTGGGCAACAAAGCGAGACTCTGTCTCAAAAAAAAAAAAAAAAAAAAAAAAAAAAAAAAAAAAAAAAAAGAATGTTGAAAGAAGTGTTTCAAGTCCTAAATCAATAAAAACTTAGAAAAACATGAAAGATGACTAATGAGAAAATCAAGCCCTTTACACTTTGATGAATACCATCAGAATGTGTCAAAATTTGCAATGTAGTACCAGATTAAAAAGAGCATGAAACATGAAGAAAAGCTAATTAGAGAGAGAGAGAGAGAGAAAAAAAAAACATAACCACAAAAGCAACTTTGAAATGGTTGATGAGA
Organism: Microcebus murinus; assembly: GCF_040939455.1. Classification (NCBI taxonomy): domain Eukaryota; kingdom Metazoa; phylum Chordata; class Mammalia; order Primates; family Cheirogaleidae; genus Microcebus; species Microcebus murinus. The sequence goes on from NC_134104.1 coordinate 48,148,547, forward strand.
TAATTAAGCTGAATAGTCAAAAAATACCAAAGGTCTTAGGTTTAGGATACTTATTTTATCAGTAGTTTAAGGTGATACTGGGGACTCAGATACTAGAATTGGGTACCCTAGTTAAATATATGTTAGAAAAAATTTAAGTTATGTTAGAAGATGACATAAGTTCTACTTTACTGATCATTTCTCATAAGCTATTACCCATAGTTATATTAGTTACCTCTTGATTTGAAAACTTTAGAGGATAAATGAGGTTATATGTACTTAGTATTGTATTGCCTGAATCTTTCATTATATTTACACACCAACTGCAGTTTGATGCAGAAGTTATGGAAGATTCAGATGCCACTAAATTCTTGGAGAGTTTTTCTTTTCCTATGTGTTTTGTTTTATTCTGCTTTAGGTCACACACATAGACAATAGAGAGGATCTTGGATTTTCCTTCTCGGATTGTATTTGAAAAGACATAGCCTCGGGCATGTACACAGTATTTCAGACTGGAAGAGATGACTATGATATTATTTTTAAGCCTGGATTTCTAGGAATAACTGCTGGGTCACAGCAGCCAATTTTTTTTGTGTTTGATCAGAGATGGTATTTAATTTCCTCATGTTGGTGAGGCTTCAAACCTACTGATTCCAAGAAAATTATTGAGAATGTACCTGATTTCTCCTTATGGCTGATAATAAAACATGAGAGGAAGGAGATATGTTAAAGGAAAAATTATTAAGCAAAAAGGAATTAGGATATGATAATTTGTGACATTCTCAGGCTATGTAGATTGCAAAGCATGACAAAATCAATTTACTGCCAGGAAAGGACGCTTTTGAGGAAAAGCCAAGGGGTGGCTGGACAATTATTTGATAATGCTTTGGAATAATTAAAAGGTCAGAGTATTCAGTCACACAGAGGGCTTTGTGAAGATATTAGGCATATGACCTATTGGTCCCCTCAGCCATTTCAGCAGCAGCCAGAAATAGAGTTGAGATTATCCAGTGAAGATCTGTAGAAGAAACTTTTGTCTAATGGAAGGAATCCATGTAACATGCATGGAAAAAAACACAAAATACTTGAAATTTTTATACCAGCAGAAATACTGTCAATATATACTGAAAGGGACAGAGAGAAGAGGAAATGAAAGAAGGCTGTGAAGATGCCCAGTATTCTACAGACAGGAAACACAGATGATGAAATTACCCAGCTTCAAATAAATGCTACCCTTCCTGAAAAAGGGAAAATAACTCCAAGAAAGAGCTGTAAGCACAGAGAACCAAACCTGAAACCAGAGTACTACTCCAGGCCTGGAAATCTAATGTTTTCTTGAATTTAAAATTGCATGGGATTTGCTACTCCTTTTGTTCTTTTATTTCCTTCCTTTTTGAATGGTTATCTCTATACCTGTTCATCTGGTCATGTGTTATCACTGTGTTTTGGGAGCAGAAAACTTGTTTATTAGTTTCACAGGTCTACAGATGAAGGGAAATTTTGCTGTGGGAAAGATTATACCCCTATTCTACTCTATACTTAATTTAGTTGAATTAGATGATGAGATCTGGGACTTCATATAATGGAACTGATAAGAAATTTTGAATTGAAGTTGATACTCTAATGAGTTGAGACTTCTAGTGACTGTGGGAGACGATAATTGCAATTGCATGTGGGATAGATGTGAACCTGTTGATGCCATAGTGTGTACAATGGTAGGCAGAATTATAGCCCCACTTATGTCCATATCGTAGTCTCCAGTCCTGTGAATATGTTACATAAATGGCAAGGGAGGATTAAGTTTGCAGATGAATTAAGATTGCTAATAAACTTACAATGAGATGAGGAAATTATTCTCGGTTATTTTGGTGAGGCCAACCTATTCACAAAAGTCCTTAGATGTGAAACAGGAAGGTAGGAGAGTAAGAGTGCTGCAATGCAAGAAAAAGTCACCATCTAAGGTTTTAAAGATGGAAGAAGTCAAGAGATGTGGGCAGCCTCTAGGAGCTGGGAAAAATAAGGAAATGAATTCTTCCTAAAGCCCTCCAGAAGGCTTGTTTGTCATCTGCCAACACCTTGATTTTAGTCGAGTGAGATCCATCTTGAACTTCCAAGCTCCAGAACTGTAACATAATAAATTTGTGGGGTTTTTTTTTAATTTCAGAATATTATGGGGATACAAATGTTTAGGTTACATATATCACCTTTGCCCTGAGTCAGAGCTAAAATCGTGCCTATCCCCCAGACGGTGCACATATTTGGTGTGAATATACCCATCCCTCCTCCCCCCTACCACCTACCCAACACCCAGGTGGTAGGGGGGAGGAGGGATGGATATACCATATGTGCACATACATGTTGATCAATTAGTACCAATTTGATAGTGCGTATATGTGGTGCTTGTTTTTCCATTCTTGTGATACTTCACTTAGAAGAATGGACTCCGGCTCTATCCAGGATTATACAAGAGGTGCTAGCTTACTACTGTTTTTTATGGCTGACTAGTACTCCATGGCATGAAACTATAAGAATTCTAGAAGAAAATATTAGAAAATCTCTTATAGACATCGGCCTATGCAAAGAATTTATGAAGAAGATCCCAAAGGCAATCACAACAACAACAAAAATAAACAAATGGGACCTGATCAAATTAAAAAGCTTCTGCACAGCCAAGGAAACTATCATCAGAGTAAATTTGTGTTGTTGTAATTCCTTAGGTTTGTGGTAATTTGTTATCATCAATAGAAAACTAAGACATGACATTAATAGAATAGTTGGGGTTTCACTTTGTTTAGTTCTTTGCAAATAAATATTCTGTTTTGCTGGGACGAGTGTCCTTTGTACTCTTTACTCCACCATTTTAGAAGTGTTCTCCTGAGGTGTCTCTTTTTTTCATGTTTGAAAGTTTGTTGGTATAGAATTCTGAGTAGACATTTTTCCCTCCAGTTCTTTAAAATGTCACTCCATTGTCTTCTAATTTATATAGATTTTGCTGAAAAATCAGCTACATTTATTATTTTTATGCCAAGAAGAAGTCTGTTTTAATTATTACTTTTATGCTCTGGAATATTTTAATGTATATTTTTTATCTTTGGTTTTCAACAGCTTAAAAATAACATGCTGAGGATATGGGTATGTGTTTTATTTTGTGTGTATGTTTTATACTTATCCTTTTGGTTTGCTAAACTTGTGGGTATTGGAACTTGGTGCCTTGGCCCTTATCTCTTCAAATATTTATTTCTTCTGTCTCATTCTGTTTCTTATTTTCTTCTAAGATATTATTTTCTAATATTTTAGATATTATCCTACAACTCTTGGAAATCCTGTTTTATTTTTCACTTGGTGTCATTTTTTTTCTCCTTGTGTTTCTCTTTCCATTCTTGTTATTGGCCTAGCTTCATGTTCAATGATTCTTCTCTTTACTGTGTTGGGTTTATAGATGAACTTATCTGTCTTAGTCTTCTTGGGCTGCTATGACAAAATACCTTAGACCGGGTAACATACAAACAGTAGGGGCTTAATTCTCACAGGTTTGGAGGATGAAAAGTTCAAGATCAAGGTACTGGCAATGGTTAGTGAGGGCTGCTTCCACATAGATGGTTACTTATGCCTGTGTCCTCACATGGTGGAAAGGGCGACGTAGATCTCTGAGGCCTTTTCTATAATGACACTAATGAAATGTATAAAATCTAAGCTATCGTGGCCTAATCATCTCCCAAAGCCCTACCTTCTAAGGCCATAACCTTGGTGATTAAGATTTGGTGAGGGCAGAACACACATTCATTCAACAGTACCATCACAAGGCATTATTCACTTCCATTGCCAGGTTTTTCCATTTAATTCTTTCTTTCAGTTTCTATACCTGTGTTGTAATTCTCCATCTGTCCATACATGTTGTTGACTTTTTTCTCTAGAGATTTTAACATATTAATCAACCCACATTGAAGCAATATATACTTATTTTATATTCTCTAATAGTTCCAACATCTACATCACATCTGAATCTGGTTCTGTGGTTGCTTTGTCTCTGGGAAATACATTGTTTTCTTCTTGCTTCTGTGTGTGTCTTATAATTTTTAGTTGACAGCCAGATATCTAGCATAGAAATATAAAGACTGAGGTAAGTGATATTAATGTATTAATGCCGGTTCAATTTGAAGCTTTTTTTTTTTTTGCTAAACCTTTAGTGAGGGCAGCTGAGTAAATCTAGTCAGAAAGGAGCTACGTTATTATGATTATAATTATGATTACTAAATTTACTCTATTTGCAACACCAACTTAAAACTTTTCTAAATGTGCCTTTTGTTTAGTGTGGGGGCTGGTTGGTTTCTTAGAGGATTTTTAGCAATTTCTTCTCCATTCTCTGGTTTAGGTCTTATTTTATCACTTTTGTGTCAAAGAGAATATTTTGCCACAGTCTATTCTTCCTCAAGCAGTAAGCTGTTGTTTGTCTTGATAACTTTGTAGTAGAAGTAGAGGGCAGGAACATTTTTGGTGTTCTGGTTCAGCCTCAGTCTTATGCAGACAATGATTTTCTGAATTTCGAGGGCATCAGGATATCTTTGTCAGCGATAAGGATTCCTTTCCCAGTGCAGAATTCCTAATGATCCAAGTCTTGAGTATTTCCTCATAAAGGTATCTTTATGCATTTCCTCATAAAGGTATCTTTCCTATTACCTCCTCCCAGATACAAAGATTCTTCACCTATTCCTGCCAGACAACATTTTACTCCTGTATTCCAGTTGCTTAGCCCCTAAAGGGACTATAGGGGAAGCTTTGAGTGAGATGCTGTGCCTTTCCTATATGAAAATCTTCCCTCTTAGGCCCACATCACGAGAGGCTCTCTCCTGTTTCACTATGGCTTTAGTTTTTCTCATAACTACTTCTTAAGGTGTATGGAGAAAATTCTGCAAATGAGCATGAATCATCTTTGTGGTTTTTAGCTCTCAGAAATTATTTACTTTCACGCTTTCCCAAACTCATTATTTAGCAATTTGTTTAAATGTTAGCTGAATTCTTCCTTCTTGCTTTTTGGCTTATTGTGTCTGCCCTCGGTAAGCAAAGGCTTGTATCTTATCTCTCTTTGGATGACTATGTCTTTCCTTAGATTTTTGGTTAGTTTGTTGTCCTGTGAACCCAGTACACTAATAAGCTCAAAAAAAGTTTGGTTTGTACACTCTTCAACTTGTTATATTTCTGTTGCAGGGATGAGAAATAATATTCTTTATGTTATAACATTATACATCCTAATCAGAAGCATAAAATTCCCTTCCCTTGTCTGGAAGGTTCTCAGTTTTGATGTGAAGATTGATCCTTATACAATGATTATCATTGCATAGCTAAGTTCAAAGCAAACTGTCAGAGTCATTCTGGGGAGTCACTGTCTTTGGAGGCTGTGTTCAAGGAAGAACAAAATGTGCTGACTATACCAGAAATTCTCTCTAACTCTCTCTGCCCTCAGGCTGTCTCAGTAACTGGTTCTTTTTCCTTTCTAGAGAAAGCCTCCATCTGGGTAAAGTTGTTTGCCTGTCTACTTACTTTTGTTACTTTTGTTTCTGTTTTTTTGCAGAGAGAGAGTGAGTATGAAAAAAAAAAAGAAAGAGAGGCTGTGCTTGATGACTCACACCTGTAATCCTAGCAATTTGGGAGGCAGAAGCAGGAGGATCACTTGAGGCCAGGAATTTGAGGCCAGCCTGGGCAACATAGTGAGACCCCACTTCTATAAAAAGTTAGCCGGGTGTAGTGGCATCTACCTGTAGTCCTAGCTACCCAGAAAACTGCAGCAGGAGGATTGCTTGATCCCAGGAGTCAGAGGCTGCAGTGAGCTATGCCACCACACTCCAGACTGGGTGACAGAGTGAAACCCTGTCACCAAATGAGAGAGAGAGAAAGAGAGAAGGAGAGAAGTCCTGACATTTTGCGCGGTTTTTTCAAGAGCTAGAAAATTTAGCCGAAAATGAGAGAGTAAGATTCTTGACCCCGGGTACCTTTAGGCTTAAGGTATGTATACTTTATAGTTTAGTAGTTGCAATTAGATAGAATGAGGTAGCATATTTAATAAACTCCCTTAGTTTAACAAGTTTGACAAAGAATACATTTTTAGAAAATTTGCATTATATTTCCATCAATATTTTGTTATGAGAACATGTTTAAGTATAAGCTCCATAAGCAAAGAAACCGTCTTTATTGCATTGTTTTCTAATCTTACAACATATATATTCTATACACGTATTATGTGTTCAATAAATGTTCCAGATTCATTAGACCTGTGTATAATACCGTGCCTACACAAACATGAGAGTTGTTCATCATATACTGTTATTATTAGTTCATTTGTAAGGTTGATTGCCAAAGTTGAATGTTTATGAATTGATATTAGTTGTGGTAATGTTTTCTTCATTTCATTTTATATTTTCAAATTGCAGTCATTGAACATTGTACACATTTTGAATTTCTAATGGATAGAAGCTGAATGAATATGCTCAAACTCATTTACTGTCCTGTTCAATCCAGAAATATTGTGTAAATTTGCAATTCCCAGCCAGTCTTGTTCAAATAGGTATGTAAACCCCAACATTCGTTTCTAAAGCAGTTCATTTGACAGCGTGAAGCATGGATGACTAAATTATTTTGTTTTGTCCTGTATTTGATAGCTTTTTATTATAAAATTTGAGGAGCATATCACTGGTGCTTTTAGTTTGCAAAGTTCCTTTATATAAGGTGTAAAGTTTAATAAACTTTATTAAAGAATATTCTTCTATTTCTACATGATGAATTTGATATCCAGTCAAAATCGAGCATTTCCGAGATGCCTCAGAGTTTACATTTTTAAGAGGAGAACTTTTTAATATAGTCATCTCTTTATTATCCTACTTGGAGAATAAATTAGTGCATACAATTTTTTATTATTATTTTATGTAGAGAACTCAGTGACAAAGGCTTTACTCAGGAGGAAATAAAAACATGTTTAGCCTCAGTTTTCTGGGTTTCTTCAGTTTCTTTTTGTATCTCCTTGCTAAAAATAGATAATATCTATCTAAACTGGCAAACCTGGCTTTTCTTTCTTCTCTGTGCCTGTTGATTCTTACCTACCACAGGAAAGGTGCTGCTATTTTTTTTGTTTTTTTTTTGGTTTACTGGGGTGGGGATAATTATTGTTTGTTTTTATTTAATAGTCTCCGTAGCTGGTAGTTTATGGCAAAGTTTCTGTTCCTGTTAATAAAGTATTAATTAATGTGACTAATTTTTAATCTCAGTTGAAACTTAAAAGGAGTTATAGCAGTGCTGGTAATCTGCAGAAACAAAATTGTAATTAATAAAATTCCAATTTAGATACTAAACTCTTCTCCGATTTAAATAGCAGTTCACTGGCTAAAATATCCTTCCGCCTAGAGAATTGATATATAAGCCATAGTGTAAACCACAATTCTAAGGCTACCTAATATACCAATTTTATAGACTATTTAAAATAAAAGATTCTGGAGTCACAATGCCTAGATTGAAACAGTGTTCAAGTCCAGGCATACTGACTTCACAGCCTGTCATTTTAAGTATTAGTTGAGTATTCTCAAAACAATTATTCAGTTGAGTATTTTCAAATGTTAAAATTCTCTGTCTCCTCATTTGTAAAATAGGGATATGATTAGTACCTTCTTCTGAGGGAGAGTGTATATGTGTGTAAAGGTAAGAATTAAGTGAAGAAATATATAAAAATTAAGAGCAGTAAGCACATAAATAATATTATATGTTAATGTTATTGTTAGTTTTATGCATTTGAAATGCATAGCATATTCCAACTTCTTTTAATTCTTAGAACCTAGGAGAATAAGAGAAAGTGAAAACCCAGGCTTTAGACTCTTCCCATGTAATATATAATTAGAATAAAAGTTTGCTGCTATAGTTGCTGCTATGCTTGTGGGTTTGCCATTTTCAATATACTGGGTTTCCAGCTATCAGGCAGGTGACTAGGCATCCTTTATGCTTGCTTGCTATGCTGGATATGTAATATCTGGCATAGTATTCAATAAATTTCTGCTGTGAGTTTGGTAGAAAGGTAGGAGGTGGTTGAAAAAGTAAGGGAAGATGGGCCAAGATAATTCTCCAATTCTACTCCTCTAACTATTGCTGCTGAGAGTGCTGGAGTCAGTTAGATGATCATTTATTTACATTCATTCTTGATTAGCGTATTGTTTCCATGTAGTCTATATAAAAAGTCTGATGCTGCCTTGATTTTATGGGTCATATGCAACATTTTGTAGCAATAAGAGCATAACATGGTAATTGTCATCTCATGCAAGTCTCCATGTGTCTGTTGAAGACTATGAGGGGAGAGTTTGGGCAGTCAAATGACCCCAGTTGCTATAACATCCTTAGGCAATTATCAAATTGTTTAGCATAATCCTAGATTTTTCTGGGAAATATCATGAAAATTTGCTTTGCTAAAATAACCCAGAAAGGTCACCTGTGTAATAGTCACCTCATCCTTTAGGAGCTTAGTGGGGGGACTAACAAGGATATTACTTCCTTTGATGATAAGTAAGAATTTATTTCCTTTCTTGATGACTCTTCTTCCTATTTACTTGATTGTGGATGGAATTACACAGTGCACAGAGTTACAATAGCCTGGCAAATTCAGACTCAGACAAGCACATCTAATTTACCTTTTGAATTGGCTGTTGCTTCTCTCCCTGTACTATGGTGTTCAATTTGGTTTTCACCTAGCACAAGGTATTTTAACTGTCAGTCACACAAATTAGAGTCAGAAAGGGCCTATTAGGTCATCAAGTCAATTTTTTTTCACCAGAGTAGGATAGATTGCTGATGTTACTCTTTTTCTTCTATTTTCCCCCAGGCTAGAATTGAGCATGTTTCTTGTTATGTCTTGAGGGCAAAGAAGATAAAAATCAATAATAAAAGTATATGTGGGTTTAGGAGAACTTGTATCTTAAATGGAGAAGGGGATTTCGCTTAAGCATTGGCTGAATACTTTTCATTCCACTGGCTAATAAATGACTCCTCCTCCCTGTTTCTTTTATGAGCAAAAACAAATAGGCATTTTATCACTAACCAAAAGTCAGATCTAGAATTGTATCACTGGCTTATGTATTTCCCCAGAGAAATAAATATACTACAAAATTCCCCTTATCTGATGAAAACCCTTTTAGATATATTTTTTGTTTAATAGGATAAGAATATTGAATTTCCACATTTGCCTAAGGAAGTATATGAGAGAGTGTGTCCATGTGTATGTGTGTGAAGTGTGTACAGTATCCATATGTATGAGCATGGTATGAAAACATTGATTATGTTAAAATAAAACATGGTTTCCTCAAAAAATATTAGCACTGGAATGACATTAGAAATAATTTAACCAAATTTTCTCATTTTACAGAGAGGCTAAATATAATTTTCTCAAGGTCACTAAGATAGATAGAAGATGATTCAGAACTAGGCCAGATTTCCTGATTTCTAGTTAAGTGTTTCTTTCTCTATACTACTTTGGCTCAAGATTATTTTTCATTTTTATCAAGAAGAGTGGGATTTCTGAATTATAAATGCAATAGCCTAAAGTCTAGTCCTGAAGCAATGAGATCAGAATAGAGAAAAACTTTGGTATCTTTAGATCTGATACGCTTTGAGAAATGTCATTTCTGCAGCAAATATTCTTCAAGCCAGACACAGAAAAGACTGATGTCAGTTATTTAAATGCTGATGGTTGTGATTTCTGATATCAGGCATTTTAGTAAAAAGAATCAGGCATACGCACAGTTTTAAAGTTATATGATTTCTTGCTATGGTATCTTATCTTTCTGGGATCCTATTGATTAAAACATCAATAAAATTCAGTTCTGGCCTAGATTAATTATAATAGTAAATAATATACAAATAAAAATAATGTATTAGTAATATAACAAAATGTGTAGGGCTTTGATTCATCTAAACTTATTTATTAAAATGCATCAGTAGTCAATACTGATGAGCCTATTGTCATAGTCTCGTTTCTGTACTTACAAATTAAGAGAAGATTAAAATGAAAAGAAGAAATATATATCTCTAATGGCAAGGTAGTCTCAGGATTTATCAGAATTATGATTCATCCCAGGCTTCATAATTATCTTTTTTTACATTTGCTGTGTTATAAGAATGTTCCTCTAACAAAGTATTTTCATCTGTTCATGAATAAACTGTTTGAATACAGAAAACAAACCATGAACACTTACCAATATCACAACTATTTCTTTTCTGAAAAGTTCCATATCAACAAAAATGATGATTTCAACATGAGCATTTTTCACTTGTTGAATATATAAGATGCCTATCTTTGTTTTTCAGATGAAGACAGAGTCTTAGACAGGTTAAGTAACTTACCTGAAATTACACACTTAATAAATGATAGAGCTAGCTATAAATTCAGGTAAGTCTGACATCTGAATCCACAGCATTAAACCCCGCACTACAGTGTGTGTGTGTGTGTGTGTGTGTGTGTGTGTGTGTGTGTGTGTGTGTGCAAGTAAAATGTGTACTGGTGTATGCATATACACCAGATGTGTTGATTAGAAGAGGGGAGATAATGTGAGGGAGAGGATAATGAGATGAGCAGGTGACAACAGTAGCATCTCTGGTCAAGGTTTTACCCTTTTTCATGTTATTGAATAGGAAGAACAACAGACTGTGTATTTAGATCAAATGGGAAACATGATTTGTATTATTGACACTTTTTTATTCTGTCATTTAGAGTAATAGCCAATATCTCACTTGATAAATAACATGATTTTTATTGCTTAAACTTTTCCTATGTTCAGCTGTGTTAATAAATATAGAAGGAAATAGATGTCTAAAATACCTTAATGTAAGATGTTCGGTACTTAACTACCATATGTAAAGTGTTTACATTTCTGTAATTTTTGGTCTTTGGAGACTGCATTTTTCACCATCTTTGGCAAAGCTATTTGACAAAATAAAAAATAAAATACTAAAGTAACCTCATTTTGAAAAGTAAAATGGAAATAGAGCAGATGTCATTTTGTAAATGGAGAATAAAAAGGTTTCTGTTTGTCAGTATATGAAAAGTTTAAAATAATTTTACTTCATGAAGAGTTAGACTTTAAGTGACATAAAATTTACTGATGGGTGGGAATAATACAATTAAATCTATTAAAGTTCTGTGGGTGGCATTTATAAATTCAGTGGATCATACATTATTTATTTGCTAAGATAATGCATTATGCAATTAAAGCTATTTTTAAATTTTTTATAATTGAAATTCTGTATTAAACTGCATTTAAATAAAAATTCAGACAATTTAGTTTGTGCATCTATCGCAACTAAGGATAGCAGGTGTCTTGGATATATTATAGGAGGCTTGATTTATTACCAACAAATTGCTTTATAAAAAATATTGAGAATTAATTATCAATCCAACCTCAATTAAACTGTTTAAAATTATATATTTCCATGTAAATTCATTCTAAAAAATGTTTCTTTTACCCCCTTTCCCAAGGATAGTCCATTTCCTACTATTGGCATCAATGAGACTTTAAAAATACTGAAAGAAATGCCTGAGTTTTCTAATTCTTGTCCATATGTCCATAAAACTTTAAAAGTTGCCAACATATGAGAGTTAATATGTAATATATAGTTGTATTTGAGGGGAGTGGTTTTTAAGTAGCAATTCTTCCTTCCTAATGGCATCCACATTTCTTTTTTTTATCCTCTGTCATATAGCAGGGCTCTTACTATATGCATTGTTCTGCCCTTGGCAAAGTGCATGCTCTTCTACGCAACCACGGTTAATTAGAATCAGAAATTTGAACAAGCCACAAAAAGATCTAAACACATTCAATTTCATTGTATTCTAGAAGAGGTTCCTAGACTACATGGCTCCTCCTATAAGTCCAATGTCATTGCCATCTAGAATTTCCTGTTTAATTTCAAGCCTAGATTTCCCATTTCATTACCAATTTTGTGTGCTTCCAAAATACCTTTGAAGTGGTTATTTTGATTTAAATAAAGAGTAGTCAGTTTCTGCAATTTGCATTTGAAGAATACCAATATTGGAAAATTTTAGTCTGTGTCTGCATTAATTTGTCTTGAAAGTACTATAATGTTGGAAGGTGACGTGTTATACATGGTTTGTCAAAGTATAACACTCGGTTGTCAAAATCTGCTCCCTAAATACATATCAAAAATAGTTGATTCTGGGGCACAGCCACCATATTCAGACTCTGGTATACAGATTTGTGTGACATGATTCATCATGAGAATGTTTTACTTTTGGCCAAAATATTCATCCTAGTGTGTTTACCTAACTATAAAAACAAAACTTAATGTATTTTAAGGATGAATTTAATGTAATCTGATACAACATAATCAAGATCTAGAAGCTCAGTGAAGGGTATGATACAAAAAAATCCTTTAAAACACGTAAGTTGGTCTCACACTGGGCTCCTATAAGAATATAATTTTTTGTTGCTAAGACTGACTTCTTTGAATATTCTTTCACCTGAGTTATTCAAATGACTTTTAACAGGGACTATGATGCAAGATCAAATGTCTGCATAAAAGGCAATGCATTGTAGGGATGTAATTTTATCTTTTAAAAGTTGAAAAAACATGCACATTTACAAGTTAAGAGTATTTCTAGGAAAAATAGGTATAAATTTTAAGGAATGTTTTCCTTTGGACTTTATATAGCCAAAGAAACTCGTTGAAATTTCTAAAATTCCTCTGTTCCTTTACCATCTGTATGATTATCTTCATATTTTGGCTCATTTTGCTGTTTTTAATTAACGCTCTTCCATGAATTTCAAACAAAACCATAGTTTTAAAACATAGATTCTTCTAGGCAGTGACTCCAGAGAAATAAAGAAAATACTAATCTATTCCATATAACTAGGCGATATTCTTGATATTCCTAAATTGTAGGTTGTGGCTGCTGGAAAGCAGTGTGGCGGAGGCTTGCATCGTTATGCCCCAGCATCTTATTCAGGGGAAATGCCTACACTGAGGTTCGAACACAGGTACACAAATAGAGTCTAATTATGAAACCATCAGTTTTTGTGTTACCACAGAATGCATCCAGAACAAATAAAAACAAAACGATGATGTTAAAAACCACTTGCTAAATATGTTTTTGTGATGTTGATGATGTTTTCTCTTGCACTATTTTGCTAACAAATCATAGAACTTTGAATGCTCTTCCTCTATCAGATGGAATCTGAATATGGTACCTGTTTAATCCATAATAGGACTGTGAAGGTTAATTTTACAGGAAAATTGCTACATGGACTAAGAAACAGTTATTATTTTCTTGTTTCGTGTCAGAGGCTTTATATAGAACAATGAGCTGTCATTTTATAATTCTAAAAAAATATGAGAATGATTATGAGAATAGGTGGTTTACCACAAGGTATAAAACATTGGTTGTATTGTTGTTTGTTCATTTTGTTTTCTTTTTCATTAAGCACTAAGAGTGAAGATGATTCCATATCAGACAATTTGTATGGCAGTGAATAAGATATGTGAAAATTAGAGGTTGCAATTTATTACCTAGTGGGAAGAATTTATGGAGAGAAATTCAGCACTTAGTAGAGTAAAATACATCCTTTTTCCCTTAAATCATTTATTTATATCACCGATTAAAAGAAATTTTACCTGTATAACTGGAGTACTACAACTACAACTGGAGTACTACAATTGAAAGAGACCACAGTCAAGGACAGATAAACAATATGCCATTCATGAAACTTGCTAGACTTAGAAACAGGATGGTGGGAAGACAGAAAAACATCTATGACACCCACAGTTTTCTCTTGCCTTGAAGTTGAAGTACACACTCTACTTCTCCTTCTGATTCTACACCTCTGGAAAGTAAGATTTGGTAAAAGACATTCTTTTTACCTTTTACCTGTCCATCAAATAACCACTGTAGAGCAAAACAATCAGATATTTTTATTTAAAAAATAATCAAATAATAATTGTAATTTTAATAATAAAATGATTAATAGTGGTTTAGACTTTATGAGTATTTACACTGTATTATACATAGCTTTAAATTTATTAACTTGCTTCTTCTCAAAAACTCTATAAGGTAGGTACTATTATTATCCTTATTGTACAGACACAAAAGCATTCATCACAGAAACACACCTCCTAAGTGATGAAAGGGAATTAAATTTTAAATGCAGGCCTTTTGGCTCTATAGACTAAATGGCTAATCAATGAGCTTGCTTTCTTTACTTCTTTTTCTCTTCAATCAAAATTATGATTATGGCTATGTTTGATCATTTTATTAGTTTTCTATTGTTGCAATAACAAATTACCACAAATTTAGTAGTTTAACACAACCCAAATTCTTTATCTTATAACTCTAGAACCCAGAAATTCTAGGTGATAATCCATTTCCTTAGCATCTAGAGACTGCTAAAAGTCCTTGGCTTGTGGCCTCCTGTGAGCAATCATATTATCCATCCTGTTTCTCTCATCATATCTCCTCCTTTAACCCTGATTTTCTTACCTCTTTGTTATAAGTATCCTTATGATTACATTGGTCTTACTTGGACAATCCAACATTAATTTACCCATCTTAAGATTTGGAATTAATCATATCTGCAAGGGCATGGATATCCTAATGTCCTTTGTGGAGATCATTTTTCAGCCTACCACAATACGCAATTAGTAAGCAAAGTTTTTAATAATAATAATCATGGTCTTACCATAGCAACCAAAGGAAAGAAAGGATATGCATCTATTACTAGAATCCGAATTTCAAGACTTTAGGACATTTGAATTCTGTAGTATTTAAATATTGTTCTCTTCCCATAATTCAGAAATTAAATGATTTGAACTTAAAAAGAGAAATCAGTAATTTTTTTAGACATTTAGCAACAAGATTGAGATAAAAACCAGTTGCAAATAATTGAACAGAGATGCTTCAGAGATACTCACAAAAACCACATAGTTCAATGTGTAGTCCTAGTCCTTTCCAATGTTTGGACCTATGTTACCTGTTTTGGCCCCTAATGTGACTATCCAAAAGACAGAACCTAGATGATACCTGAATAAAAAAACCTGAATATCAAATTGTGATGCTACTCAAAGATTTTTCTCAAGAACACAAAAGAAGCCTTAAAGGCTACAATTTTAACATTTGGCATGGTCTATAACACATATATATGCTTTAAGTTATACAAAGTGTTTTTATGCACATTGCTTTTTCCCAACCTTATAATATGCTTGAGTTCATTTGGGTAACTACTAGTTTCATGCCCATATTATGGCTAATAAAATTAATTGCCAATATCAACTTTTGGAAAATAGTTGATGATCTTAGGCTACAAACTCATTTTATGATTTCTACTCATTCTCAATCACATATACTATGTGACCTCCTAAGAAGTAACCTATTTAATTGCAAAATTCTCTAGGTTTATCTTAATGTTTTGCAAACAATGATAAATTGTTGAATGGTTATTCTATAAATCCTTAATTTGTTTAAGCAAAAAATATATGCATGTTTTAAAAAGCCACCAATAAACAAAGTAAGCACTTAGTTAAATTTAATATAGAGGATAGTTTTGCATTTACTAATAAACACATATATATATGCATATATATTTTATATATTTATGTAAAATAATTAGATACAGAAAAAAACATTATTGAATGAATTATTCACTCTAACAAAATTAAATGCATTTCTTCTTCTTTTCATTTTTATTCTATTCTGTGATTCCTTCGATTTCCCCTTTGAAGTAGAATACCATGGTATCTCAGTACTTCAGTCTTCCCCAAACATTACCTATGTTTTTCCCTTTATTCGGTTATAATAGTATTATTATTCAGATAATAAATCATCATGTGTCAAACATTCTAACAGGCCCAGGAGCCCTGAATATAGAAGAATGAAACATTCCCTGCTTGTCGAGTATTTATGAGCCTCCAGGTGAGATCAGATATGTACACACAGCTGATTATAATAAAAGGTAAAGCGTTAAGTATAGTATGGGTAGAAATATATAACTGTGTCCTAACTTATCAATAAAACATTCACTCTTGATTCCTTACTCTCAAGTACCCATGGAGGGGGAATTTCTATTAAACGATTTTAGTAAACTGGTTAAAATTATTCTTATCACTAATACTGATAATGACTTATCCTTAAGACAAAGCTTAGTAAAAGAAAATATATAAATATGGTTTATTTAATCTGAGGAAATAAATTTTATAAAATAAATTTACTAAATATTTACAAATTATCATATTTATGATGTCAAATAATCTGTAATATAGAGAAAACAAAATTGGTCCATTGATAATTGTTGAAGCTGGGTGATGGATATATGAGCTTCATTATACTGATCTGGTATTGTATATGTTTGAAATTTACATAATAAAAAGCTTAAAAACTTTAAAAAGGAAAAGTTTCAGATTTGGTGGTAGGTTTATATTAGTCCTGTCCTTCATGGAAGAATTCTTCCTGTACTCTTTAAATCACATGTTTGTAGAAAAATGAGCCTTGCCTATAAAATTTTAGGATATGGTCCTATAGAATAACACCTGATTCAATAAACTTAGAGCAATGAGCATGAGAATCAACTGGAATGCTCACACTAAATACAGAGGTGCCTCTTAGTTAACTTTTTTTAGAAAAGCTCAGGAATATATCTTTATGACAAGCTCCTAAGTAATTTTGAGATGTGGTTCAAAGAACTCATTTTGAGGAAAACTGGATTGAATACATACATAAAACAAATTAACAAGTATAATTCTCAATAGTTCCAGCATTTTGAACTTATATACATATATTTCCCAACAATCTCTAAAACATTCAGCAAATTGCCCAATCTGTTTCACCAAACACCTTTCCTGTCTAACGCAAAAATGAGATCCCCAGAAACAACCTTATATTACTTGGCTCAATTCTAAAGCTATCTATTTAATGATGGATTCCTAATTTCCAACATTTGAGCTTAACAGTAATGTTAATATATCCAGTTCTAAATAGAAGCTCCAGTCAATGTGAAAGAAACAACATTTTCCATTGGAAAGTTTACAAGAGTCTAGTGCAATGCCTGTCTTCTAGTTGATTATTGACAGTCCTGACAATCATTTTCTTTATTATTGGCAAAGCTATTTAGATTCAATTCTCCAGCAGATGGCTTTCAAATGAGTGACATATCACCACCTTCAGCATCTTGACATGCCATGACCTTCAGATTGTGTATTATTTTGCTTAGTTTCAATCATTCAGTAACGATTTATTTACTGAATTCATTCGGTTAATGCTGTCCATTGTCCTTTGTATATATTTAACACACACTAGTCTTCTATTGATAGGAAACAATATATTTTAACATTAGGTAAGAAAAAGAAGTCATTTACAAGCATTCTAAAAAATTCTCCATAATTATTTCTAAAAGGCTGACCAACAAAACCAGTATTCTGTAGCAGAAATAAGTGATGCAAAATGAGATGGTAAACAACCATTATTTTCCAATGTTATTTTCATTTTACTTTTAAATTCATGTGCATTTTAGGGAAATTAAATCTCTTCTATTGTGTATTAATTTTCACTTACAAGAGAACCTTGAATGATAAAAATTGAGCTCCTAATATTTTGCTAATGAGGCTAATATTTTGTGTATTTGCTTTTAAGAAGAGGACAAATACAAAGAATACTGCATGATTTTTAAATAGGTGATCTTCTAAAATAAAAATACAGCATTGAGAAAAAACAGATAAGCATACAAAAATAAAATTTGATGAGAAATGCTACAATTCTTTACAACTACTTAATACAAGGAAATAATCCAATCTAATTATCTTAAGACTATTATAATTAGAAGCAGACTGCGTGGTTCCTAATATTGTGCAAGTTATGAAACCTTGATGGGGTTCAGTTTCCCTTCTGAAAGTAGACCTCCTATTTTCTGCACTTCCCAATTTGTAAAGCTGTAGCAAGGATCACATAAAGTAAGTCACTGTTTCCTGAATCTCCTTAATGACAAGCGTTGCCTGTCGTGTTTGTGGAAGCTGTAACTACCCAGACTTCTCCCAAAGGAATTCTGATTCAGAAGGGCAGAGATGTGAGTTCATATTGAAATATTAACAAGAGATTCAAGTGAATTTTACATTATAGAAGTTTGGCTGACAATAATGGGATTGTTTGCATTTTATTTATTTATTTTTTTTACTGGTAGGAAATAGTGAGAGGTTAATGTAGAGTTAATATTGAGCCAGAGCTCATTGGCATGTCCTTAGCAGTAATTAATATTGAAATACTTCTGACCAAGTTTGCAAATAACCATCTCTGGAAGCAGCTGGTCTGTCTTCTGGCTACTAAGATCCTTCTGCTTGCTCCACACTGCCACCAAAAACTATGGCTGAAGGGTTAGTTGGTGTCACAGCAGGTAGCCTGCAGGATTCTTCTCTAGGCTTCAATATCAGTTTTTCTGTATTGGCCAGTAACTGTGCCATATTGGTTGCTAAATATTTATAATTTCACCTGTGGGTCAAGGCATATGTTTAGTAAATCCATGGAAAGATTGCCCAATTATTTTTGAAGTAAAATTGTGTATGGTCACTGGAGAGTCTAAACAAAACTCAAAAAAAAAATGAGCACTGCAAGAACAGAGTGCTCACATTATTTCAGAGGTTTTGTTTGCCTGGGAGCTAGGCTTTTTCCAATATTCCAATTTCAGAACTTATTTCAAGGGAAAATTGGTAGTTATTCTCATTGTGAATAAATTCAGTAAGAAAGACAACACATATGAAAGAATTGAAGAACAGTAGGTAAGAAAGTGTGGAGCCTTCAGTGTAGATGAAATGTATGCTGGCAGCTCAAGTGTAGACCATCAGTGAATGACAGAGAGAGAGAAAGAGAGAGAGAGAGAGAGAGATCTTTTCTTAAAAATACAGAACTACACATAGCACAGAACAATGACATATGTGAAGATTGAAATATATAGAATATGAAGAATATTCTGCAAAAACAAATTGTATTTTTGAGAGATTGCAGCAAGAGCAACAAAGCCTCTCAAAGAATTATTGAATAAATTAAAAAGCTTTTGAAACTGTGCTATAATATTATGTCATAAATAAAACATGAATGATCACTTACACTAGGATTTTAGAAGCTTAGAGGTTTCAGAATATGGACCTCAATTTATACAATAAATAAGAAAAATGGAATAAAGTGAACAAACTCTTAGATAAGTTATCTCAGAATCTTTTCACTGGAAGTGCTAAATGATTTTGAATTGCAGGACAATAAGCAAAGGAATGAGAATGGAGATTGTAGTTCAAAGTATTGGTGACAACAATCTCAGAACCTGTTGTCCTGAGATTATGATAAGAAAATGGGCAGGGCAACAGGATCTGGCATCTGAGAACACAGCTCAAGCTGGAAGCCCACACAAAGCCACCATGGGGAATAATTTATATGGGAGCTATTATCTCCAGTAGGCTTTTATGGCTTTTATAGGTTTCCTCTGCCATGATCTGTGGAGACACTGACTGGTTAAAGTGTCAAGGACAAATGAAAATGGAACATTAATGATCTCTTACTAACACCCTGGTGAGGAGAATGCAATTGTTAAGGCTTACCTCATAATTGAATGTGTCAACAATCAGTTGGGAATTAGTTGGAATGTGTCAACAATTAGTTTAACTTAACTGTTTGGTAAGTCTGCTCTTAGATTTATATATAACATTATTAAGTTTTCCAAATTATTCCCCTTTGCTTGAATCTGTAATTAAAGACACAAAATTAGTTAATGTAAAGAGATGTCTCAATCCAAGTGACCATGCAATTATCTAACTACTAGGCTAGCAGTGCCCAGAGTGGGGCATCTTGACTTTAACCAATTTTACCTATCCTCCTTTAAATAAACCTAAATATGCATGATTTTTAAAATATAAAGATGTTAACAGTCAATTATGTCTTGTGATCTTCCTAGTTGAGTTGTGGTTTTTCATTCTTAAATAACTTTTTTTTTCTATTCCTGTGACTCAGTAGCTTAAATACGTTTAGTCACATAAATCTTAATTCCAAGTTCTAGGCTAGCAGTGAAATAAGTGTACATTTTACTCACAAATCTGTCTGAGAGAACTCCAGAAAGTAACACACATCCATATGCTTAAATTTAACAATACTGTATAAAAAGGATTTCTTGCTGTTGATTTCATATCATGTTCACTAACCAATTTTTTTTCTTTGTTTCATAGTTCATCTAATAATTTGAGATGTGATACATACTCCTTGAAATCTTGTCTTCTTCCACATCTACTTACAGAAAATTTCTTTGGTTTCTAATTTTCTGTAACTACTGACATGACTCTGCAAAATCTCTTTTGTTTACAGAGTAAAATATCTCCAAATCTACCCATTTCTGATAATACTCCTTTGCTATCTGCTAGATAGCAATCCAAGTCACTTCTTTAATGACTATTCTATTTCTCTCCTCTGCTATCGGTAAATGTTTTCACTAGAGATATTGTCTTTCTGCTAACAAACATCCTGAAGTTTCTTACGTATTAAAGTTTTACTTTCCACTCTAATCATTGCAAGACAATTCTCTGTAGATTTTTCATATTTCTGCATGTCTTGCAAGCTGAGGCATTGATTGACTTTCTTTTGAGCTATCTTTTCAAGAGTGTTTGTATAGCAAACAGCTTTGGAAGAGAGAGATAGCGTCTCCCTCTGGAGCAAGAACCAAGTTTCTCTCTTGTGCAGTGTAATAACGGCAATGTCTTCCATCATGGCAAAGATCAGACAAGCTTATGAATCATTATAAATGAGTTATCTAAACTCTGGATTCTTCTCCTGTAATTAAATCCACTGCATGTGCAGATATCTCACCTGGCATTAGGGCTCAGTGTGTAGGTGCAAATACTAATGCTCTGTCGATATAGCTGTTGCTATTAGTAATAATTTTCTCTGTCTCTGACCCAGGAGTCTGTATCTTCTGCCAGCATCCATGAAAGTGTGACAGGCTAAATTATTTACTTGCAAATAGGGTGAATTCTCAGCTTCTTTTTAATTCTCAATACAAACATACCTTCAAGATACAATTTCATATTGTTCTATTTTTTTTTACTACCCCAATCATCAAAGAATAACCTATGTGCACTACTTAGATTTCTTCCTTAACTGCTTTCTCTTTAACACAGTGAAGTCTAACTTCTCCATAATATTATTGAAATTTCCTGTCTTCGGGGACACAATTTTTTTTTTGTCATTGAATCCAGAGTTCTTTGAACAATTCCTGATTTTCCATGATCTCCCTGCAGCATCTGTTCTGATTGAAACTCTTCACTTGTAGTTCCCCTTTAGCTGTCAGTTCCTTCTCAGTTGCTCTCAGTGACCTCTCCTTTAGTAACATCTTATTAGAGGGATCATATTCCACATGTTGTAGGACCAAAAAGCTCTTCTTTTGATAAGTTCTTTTCTTATAATACACTAGTAGTTTAAACATCTTCAGCTAAAAACTGTATCTCCACGTTGACCTTTCTCTGTTCCCCACTCTCACATCTCCACCCTTACCAGTCACTTCTACCTTAGCATCCCTATCTTCAGTCTCTCAAAGTCAGCATATGCAAAGTCACACATCTTTTGGCTTAAACCAAATTACTTTTTTTTCTGGAAAAGGTGAGATTTTTAATCCAGTTTTCTTAATTTTAGCATTTAGATACATTGTTTATTCCTCCCATATATACACACTTTTTATCCTGCAGATTCTTCATTATTAATGTTTTCATGTGGCTCCTTATTTATACTGTTTATTTCATTGTCCTAATTCAGGACACATCCATTTTGTTCTTGGTATATTCCATGGATTTCCTAAACTCAGGATCTATTTTCCTCTATTTGTTGTATTACTAAGCCAGTAATTTTTTTCTCCAAAATACCACTACAATTTGTTTCAACTTACAGCTTAAAAAAATTCTTGCCTTGAAAATACTTTATGTTGAAGATCTCCACAATTATATAATAAGTTATTTCTCAATTTTCTCTCTTATCACTTCTCTAAATACCTATATTCATTCATTCATTCAACAAAAAAAATTGATTATCATCCATGTTTAAAGCACATTGCTAGAACTAAGAAAGCAAAAAAATGAACAAAACATATTACTTGCACTCAAGTACTAGGGTAAAATAATTATTGAATAGGAAATATTACAATGTAGTGTTATAAAAATATAGTGTCTAATGATTATAAAATGTATAGAGGGCAATGGTAAAATGCCAGACTTTGAAGGTCAGGAAGCTTATTGGCTTTGTTTCTAAGCCTTCTATAAAATACCATTTTCCATATTTTTGCTCACGTCATTTTCTGGTACTGAATATCATCTTTTTTCTTTCTCTCCACTTACGTGTTTTACTTTTTTTTTTTTTTAAGTTCAATGCCTAGCTCCCATTCTATTTCTGTATGAGATTTTCCTCCATGACTACAACTGTATGAATCTGTGTAGTAATTAATACCAGTACTACTCAATTTAAACTCAGCATGAGCTATTTCATTTTATTATTAGTTGTTTGCTGTGACTTTGGTTGTAAAATGTTTAAAGTATATTAACTAATATGCTTTAAGCAAGTATATTGGTTAATACTAGTATTCAACTCTTAGTAACTAAAAAATGCTTTATTTTTCTTGCTTAACACAAAAATTGGAAATAAGAATTTCCTGTAGTAAGTAGCTCAAGCATATAAAGGCTGAAGTTATTGTGATTTTCTTAGCTCTTTAGCTATATCTCGGAATAAATTGGTATTACAACTATAGCAATGATGCTTTCCTTTCAGTGAATTAAAGGAAGGAACACTAGTAGAAAGATGATGTCAAAATTAGGAAAAGAAAAAGATACAGGGAGAAAAGTTGAGATAAATATTCATTTATATCTCAAGAGTTTAAATTTTATTTCAGGAAGCCGATCTTACATACAAGAAAATATAAATTTTAACCTGAGTATGTTGTTACTCATTACAAAATTGCAGTTCTGTTAGTAAAAGAAGGAGAGACTGAACATTTAGTAGGTCACTGGTAGGGTCTGCCAAGGTAAAAGACTATTTCTATTATCACATGCTGTCATTAATTGATATTAATGTAAATCACTACAAGTGTCCTGTATGTTCTTCCCTTTACTGATAGATCTGTCTGTTTTGATAGACATGCCTATGATTTGTAGAACTATGTTGAGTTAGTGATCAGAAAAGACAGAATATAACTTCTGGGATGATAGCAATAATCCATATCTTAATTTTCATGGTGGTTATAGGGAATATAGAATTGTCAAAAACACTCCAACTTAACATCACTTAGTATCTGTGATTTTTACCAGATTTATTGAGGTAAAACTGACAAATAAAAGTATATATATTTAAGGTGGACAATGTAGTGTTTTGATAGGAGCTCATAGAAACACAGTGGGAGTATTGTTACCAGGTATGGGAGAGTAGGGGAAATGGGGGCATGTTGATCATAGGGTAAATGCTTTCAGTTTTAAGATGAATAAGTCCTGGAGACCTAATGTAGAGTATGGCAACAACAATTAATGATAATGTGTTGCATACCTGAAATTTGCTGAGAGTATATCTTAAGTATTCTCATCACACACACACACACACACACACACACACACACACACACACACTCGAAAGAGCTGACAGATACATCAATTAGCTTGATTGTGGTAATCATTTCACAGTGTTACATATATCTGTGATTTTATCATACATACATTTTATCTCAAAACTAAATAGAAAACCACTAGATTCCTTCATTTGCTATTTGATGGAGGTTGTGTTAGTTTCCTATTGCTGTTATAGAAAACTTGCATACATTTGGGGGGTAGAGCAATGAAAGTTTATTTCCTTACATGTTTAGAGATCAGAAGATATCTGAAATAAGATCACAGGGTTGTGTTCCTTCTGGAGGCTGTAGGGGAAAACTCATGTCTTTGCCGTTCCCAGCATCTGAAGGCCATCCATTTTTCTTGGCTCCTGGACCCTTCAACTTCAAAGTCATCACTCCAACTTCTAGTCCTCTCCACATATTCTTTTTATGACTTTTACCCCATTTGCCATCCTGTTATAATAACCATATGAATACATTGGGTCCACCAAGATAATCCTGAATAATCTCAAAATCCTTAGTTTAATCAAATATGCAAAGTACCTTTTGCCATACAAGGTAAAATATTCACAGATTTTGATGATTAGGATGTGGACATCTTCGTGGGTAGGAGTGGGGAAATCTGTCTTTAATCTGTCTACCACAGAGGGCAAATGACCAGACCAATTAAAAATAAAATTCTCGGAGTCACTGACATCAACTTTGAAATGCAAGCAGCTGTGCACAAATCAAAGCCATAATTAGACTGGTCAAAGTATTAGAAATTGGAACTGTCAGCAAATGTAAACTTTTTCTTTGTATGAGATTATTGCCCAGGCGCTGAGGAAGGTATGCCCAGTTGCAAAAATCTATTGACATGTCATTCTTGCAACATACAATATAGTCATTGTTGGTACATGATTACTCCTATATATCTCAGTGAAATTACAGCCATGCACCTTCCTAGTAGCATCTGGTTTGTGCTAAATAAATATTTGACAGGATCTTAACTAAGAAAGTGACTATGTTATCATTGATGCCAACTAAGTGGATTTCCGGTGATCTGCAGAAGACATAATGCTATCTTGAGCACCTGCTTCACACTTAGGGGCCAACTGGTTGGAAAACATGACAAATAGTAATATTTAATCAAATACCTAAGTATTTCTCAAACACCAAGGTTCAGTTACTGCATGCTTGAATTTAATTTATTATTTTAAAATATAGTCTATTCCTTAATGGAAGCCAAGACTTTCTTCCTACTCTTCTTGCCACCAACTCATTTTTTTTTAATTACAGATACTGATTCTAGAGAAGGTAAGGGACAATTATTAACTTCCCATTAATTTACAAGCCCCCTCTTACAGTTTACACTACACAAACCCCATTCTTTTAACACTTGGGGTCTGTTAAAACAAATAGAAAGTTTTCACAGTCACCATTTCAATTAAGCTAACCTGACCAATTTAGGACTTATAGACACATTAGCTCCACAAATTAAACGTCTGTTCCTATGAGCCTTTACTGAGCTTATTTATTTGGCTTAGGTTTTTAAGAATAGTTGTCTGCCAGCTAGCTCTTCTTTAAATACATTTGTCTCTTGGGGACTTTTGTCTCAGAAGCCTTCATATACATAATTACTTATTTTCTTTTCAGAAACACAAGGCATCTTGTCATTTTTTTTTACTTTTAATACTATATATATTGTGTGTATGTGTGCGTGTATTTAAATACTATATATATTTAAAATATATATGTGTGTATGTGTGTGTGTTTATATATATACATGTACACACCTAGAGATGTAAAGTTGATTTAATGTTGATTTAGAGTTGATTTAAAGATCTCTCACTGCAATCAACCATTACCTATTTACAGCTCTGTAGCTGTAATTCTACTCCTCAGAATTAGTGACATAGCATTTCCAAATTACCCGAAAACAATTGTTTCAAAGAATACATTTTTCTTCTCTGTTTCTCTGTTCTGGGTTAACCAAGGATAATGACTACAATAACTGCAACTTATATAATTAACTAGGTCGCTGGTGATTTAAATTGAGAACAATATTGAAGTTAAGGGGTCACTTCTCTAACAGTCAATGAGTAGCTTCTTTCATTGTTGTTTCAGGCTCATTATGATTGAGAAACCCATTATAATTTGCTGGGAATTATATGTAAAATGGTGGGGAATTAAGAGTTTTCTCTGTCACTATTGGAGATTACTTAGATCATTTTTCATTAAGGAATGATTTATGGTTGAATGAGAGTTTTCTAAGCAATCATGAGAGCTTTTCATGCATCAAGGAAGGAAATGGCTTTCATATTATACACCTGCAATTTCATGAAAATTGGCCAATATTTTAAAAGAATTATAGAACTACGATAGTGCAGATAGTTTAAAAACTGGCTTGGACCATTGTCTTTCACCCTTTGACTTCAACTTTTAGTGCCTCTAAATAAAACTAGACACTTAGAAGTGCTATCTCATATTTAGAGATCTTTCCAGGACAACCCACAGTCTACCTGGGCAGTCCATCCCAATGCCTTACAGACCTCTTACTCCTCACAATGAACCAATTTTCTCTGAGTTTTTCACAATGGAATTAGAGAACAACATATGAATATAATGCTATAATGAATCTCTACAAATCAAATGATTAGACTATTATTTATCCAGCTAAAACTAAATAGCACTCGGTTTCCTAGGTTTCTTTAAAATATATTTTCTTAGAAATTCCTTTAGGCTAAATAATGACTTTCTTTAAATTGTCTACAATCTTCTTGAATTTACTTATTTTATAATTTGACTGTGTTATTTTATCTCCTTCTCAACACATCTGAAACTCAAACCACCACCTCTTCTAAATTAAGTCCCTCTCCTGAATTCTCTATTGACTTTCATTGTACTATCCCCTTTCATATACACAGGGTCAAACTTTTAAGGATATATTCTTACTGGCCCCATCCTATAGTCCAATCAGTGTCCATGTTCTTGTTAATTAAGCCTTCTAAATGTCCCTTTATTTAACATCATCTATTATATTCTCCCAGGCAGTATGTTTAGGATCATGTTGCTTTTTATTGGGACTACTGCCATTGTCTCTTAAATAACATATATATTTGTCTCTTTTTCTTTATTGTTCATTAATCTTCAGGAAGCTAATTTTAGTAAAGTACAGCTGGGAACATATATAGGGGACATCTGTAAGATTCATTCTCAGGCCCCTTTGAACATATTTTTTATGTTTTGGTATTTCTCTACCCATAAATATCAACTTCCCAAAATAAAACCAGAAAATCACTTTCACAGACTCCTGTGCAGCTGAACCATAGGTACCAATCAGACTTATTGGTTTGATGTTTTGACTGAGAAGTAAGAAAAATGAGGGTGCAGACCCCATGCACAATGCAGCTATGAAGGTGGTGGAGCACTTGGGTTTGGAGGCAGCAGTGATGACTAGGGGCCTTTCCTGAAACAGAATTAGCACACATGCATTAGCAGTAGTAGTAGTAATGTTGATTTCTTGGTCCAGAAAGGGTAACCATACAAAAATTTTGGTAGTGGTAGTTTTTTCATAGACCCCTTATACAGCACGATTTTGGTGTGTTTCCAAATGCCTACCCAGAAGTTCATCACTGAGGCCTCTACACAATTCTCTGAGCTATACAATATATTTGTATAATCATTTTTCCAGGAAAATGTAACATAGATCTTCTGTAGTTTATAAGTAAGAATCTAGAGTAATATCACATATAACTGCCTGCTTCAAAATATTTTGTATCTCTATTTCTAAACTAATATTTCCCAAATTTCCCAAATTCAGGCCTCAAAGTCTCATTTAAGTAATTGATCTCTCTACTACTCCATACCAATTATACATGCCAGCCCAATTGTTCTAATTATAATTCTTTGAAATTACTCTCATTTATGTACTTTTGAGCCCTTTTGTGCCACTCTTACTGCAGTTTCTTAAAAAACCCATTATGTCTCCTTTAATGACTAACTGAAACTCTACCTTCTCTGATACCATTTTATCTGATAAATGCAGATGAAAGTCTCATTTGGCATCACCTTTTTAATGTTAACTTTTTTTCTACATGTTTTTGTGTCACTGCATCATTATCACATATGATTTTGAAGTACAGAGGAATTATCCAATTCATCCCCCTAGACTATTTCTGCTAACCCCCAATAGAACATGGCCAGGTGCTCGATATATATTTTTTGCAAGAGAAATTAGATGACACCTCACCCCTGGTGAGGCTCTGTCCCAGTGGAGGATTAACTTGTAGAATTTATTTGTATCATACATATTTATTCAGCCCTCTGCAAGAGTATGACTCAAATAGATCATTTCTTGAGTTAGATCTACCTTGAGTTAGGTCTACTCATTATTTTGGCCAGAAAATAATCAGAATAGTATAGAATTTGGCCTAACATAACTCACAATTCATGACCAGTCAACTTATATTTTATGATTAGGTGACATTAGTCACTTTAACCAGTCTCAATGGCTTAACATAGCAAATGTTTGTTTCTCATTTACTTATTATTTATTGTCAGTGGCCAGAGTTTTCCTCCATGTTGTGAACAGAAACCTAAAGCTCTTCTATTTGTGATGTCATTATTTTAACACTTGGTCCCCAAAGCAGGAAACTATAGAAATACAGGAGACATAGAAACTTTAAACTGCATTGGGCCAGTGGCATATGTCACTCCTGTTCATAGTCTATTGGCCATAAGTAGTCATATGAACTTAGCATACCATAATGCAAGGATAAGAAACACACAGGAAAACATGGAATATATGACGAGTACTATCCCTTTATGCCACGTAATCTTAAATTACTCTGATGTATTTTAAGCCTATGTAAAATTTGAGTAACACCAAAAATTAAACTTATTTTTCATTAATTTCCAGAAAGATTAATCTTCATTTTTTTTAAATATCCCATAAACTACACCCATAAACATACCATGCTTCTTTTAAATTCATTTCATATTTTACTCATCCGTGCTACTAATTTTCTTAAAAAATTGTCTGATTTTCACTCATGGTCTATTTAAATCTGAAATATGCTTAAGCCCTCTGTCAATTTTCTTTCATTTATGAGGGATCCTTAGATACTTTGTAACTCATTAATATACCGTTTCCAAATTTCTATAGCACTTAAGCCACAAAACATAAAGCTAAATTATCTTACCATTATATGTAAGTACTATGCACAGAGAATTCTGTTTGTCATAAGGATAAAAATATGGTTTTATGTAATATTATGTAGATGAAAAATCTTATAAGAAGACTTCATTAATAAATGAAACCAGTAGTAGTTATTTTTGTTAGTGAAAAAAGCGATATAACACGGTAAGTAACTTGGCTTTATTACACTATGTTCCAAAAATTTGTCAAAAGAATGCTTCAATTATTAAGTGTGTGGGAGGGACAAGATGAATTTAGAATTTACCTCCAAAATTTGGTACTGACTGATTAACACCATGGTGCTCAAATGGTGGTGGTGTTCACCAGGGATTCAGGGGGTGGGGGAGTAGACCCACATCTGAGGGATGTGGTGAGCGTTGTGGAGGAGAAAGGCATACCTCTAACCCATGCTAGGGAGAGGCAAAGATATAAAATGCTACCAAAATGTTTGTACTCTCATATTTTTTGAAATAAAAAAAATCTAAATCAATACAGAAATGGACAAAGGAGTGAGACATCACTAGTAGTTCTACTGATGTAAAGCTGATGTCAGGAGGATACTAGCCATACTGACACGTGCAAGCTACCTGATACTCCCTACATCGTTCATTAAGTTTATCTGCTCATAACAGGTAGATTGAAAAAATACATATTTTTATTTCATTTAGGGACAGACTAGTTATTGCAAAGAAGAAAAGGGGGGTGACCTGAGAGCAAGCTGATTAAAAAAACAGACGAACAAACAAACAAAAAACCCTCAGAAAACTATAAAGGGGGTTGTGCCACAGAGTTCCATATACTTTTCTATATATCGCCAATCAATCATCTAAATCACTTTTCCTTTTCTGAGGACTTGGTAAGTGGTTGTGGATAAAAGAAATGAAGAGACCCTCCAAAACCTTTTACTTTAGGAGAGAATTTCCCTTCCTTCTAGATAAACAGGAAGGTGAGGAATAAACATTTTCCCTTTCAATAGAAGGCATCATGAGAAAATGGAATTGGAATTTCTCTATGAAAAAAAAATTGGAGGAGTGTGTGTTGCCTGGTCATTTGTATAAAGTCAGGGAAATAAAGTCTGAGCTTGAACAGTAAGGTTTCCTTAGAATATTATCTTCATGAAGGTAAGTTCTTTGTCTTGTTTCTCCCAAGTATGTCTAGGATTATAAGTTGCATGTACTAGGCACTCAATAAATAGATTTTTGAATAGAAAGAGATAGTGGCCAACTTATGAGGGTCTTAAATCAGTGATTTAAGTAGGAATGTTATTTTATAGAAATGAAGTGTAGATTTTCAAGCAGGGTCTGACAAGAACAAAGTACCATTTTAGGAAGATTAATCAGGCAGTTCTTTTTGCAAGTGGTTGCATTACCAAGAGTCTTAAGGGAGGGAGCTCAATTAGTAGATAATTGCAAGAGCCTTAGGATGATCTGATGGTGGCTTTGATTAAAGTAGAAAAGGATGAGTCTGAAAGAGAGTAAAGGACAGTTATGTAAAACCGAATAGAGGAAAATGATCATGCCTTGATAAATGATCTGAAGAGAAGTGTGTGGGAGGAATGGGAGAGAAAGATAGATCAACAGACTCATCATTAATTGAGCACTTGTCCTGATGGAGGACTCTTGGGGGAGCAAATTCAAATATGTGACATAATTATTGTTCTTTTCATAGAAATGCTTTGTTCATAGGGAAAAAATTACATGAGAAACAAATGAAGATGTTGTCTAAACTTTGAGAATAACTGGGATATCTGTGCAGAGATAGTACCTACAAATGGGACAATAAAATCAGATTATTTTTTGCAACTGAGGGATCAAGAAATAAAAATAAAATATTCTAGAGACCTCATTTTGTATGAGATAAACTCAGATTTTCACATTGTTTTGAGTCTCAGGATCTGTCCTGAAAATATGTATCAACAAGTATCATGTGTCAATTTTACCTGTGGAATTTATTTCAACCACTCTAACATTCTCAGAAAACATAAATATGAAATAATGATATTAATGTCTGACCCTTTTTATAACATAAATATTATATTTATATTTTTACATCAAGAATAAAAACAACTAAGCATGAATATATACAAAGAAATGCAAAATTGCAGAATATTTAAATGATAGTAGTCCAGTAAAGGAGTGCTGAGTACCTATAAACTTTTTTCTTTTAATTAGGTAAAATAATTGGTCTATGAACCTTCATTTCTTTGAGGTCACTAGCAGAAGTCAATATATGTGTTAAACAGGAGAGCATTGAGAGATTTTTCCACTCAGAGTGAATTTGCTGTTAGGAGGATCTCATTCTTTCTGCAAGTGACAAGGGAGAGTGCTTTCCTATGAAGCTGACTGCAATTTCATACTGTGATGTCTCACATTAGACATGGCGAAGGCAGGAAAGAAGATATTCACCATATTCAGAGTCAGGCTGCTCTAAATATATATGCCCTATGCCTTTTTGTCCACACCATACACACATGTAAATAGGCCAAGGGCATTGGACAGCTGCTTTAAAAAGTTGGAGAGCAGGAGTGTTGCTTCAGAATAGCCAACAGATTCCAATGACATCTGGGTTTCAGCCTATTTTCAGTGAAGAATTAGGGGTTGGGGACAGGGTGAATAGAGGACGTATTCCTCCCTTTTATTATTTGAAATATAACAATCTTTGTGCTTAAAGGTAGAAAAATAGGCTAGAAAGGTAGAAAATAGGTAGAAAAGTAGAAAGATAGAAAGGTAAAAAAATAGAATTTTTATAATTTTAATATTAAACTTAGTTAAAGAAAATGTTTTAAATTTATATTAGGCACATAGCTAGATTTCTAATTATTTTATACTGGACAGGAGTTGTGTCTTACTCTTTGATCATTGTTGTGTAAATTATGTTATAATTATGTAGCTGAACAAATATAAAACATTGATTAAAAAGCAAACAATATGCATAAATTAAAAATAAAACCTTGAGTAGAACTGTATTAATTATGATCATTGCTTTTGCGTTAGTTTCCAAATTATTTCCCAATAAACCAGGGCTATTCCAAGAAAAACTATAAGAGAGCTATCCTTCTATGAGGTGTTCTCCATTTCTGCTTAGAGTGTACATGGGACTATAAACCTCTACTCCTCACAGATCTTTCCTTTTCCTTATATCTCATCTCTTCAAGGCTTGTTCTACTGCATATGATGATATAAAATAATTAGATTACTAATTTTACCTCATGGTTCTACTAAATTTCAATAAAACCACCTTGGAAACATCAAAATCATCTTTGACTTCTCCCAGTCCTTGTGCACCTAGAGAGTAAATCATTTCCAGTTTCATAACCTACCAGTGAAATATATCAGATAGCTATCAAATCCTTTTTATTCCTGTGCCCCATTCCTAATGTTATCATACTTGTCTGGGCCAATATTCCTTCCTTACTTGGAAACTATAAGCAGTTTCTAATCAGTAATTCAACTTCAATCTCTCCTAAATTCAGCTGCCAGAACTCTGACTGCAAAGTATTGCTTTCGTGCTGGATTATGTTATTTCCTGCTCAAAAATCTTTCCTATTGCCTAGAAAATTAAAAATACACACAAGGCATTTAAAACACTAAAATATGTTCTCAATCAGCTTATCTACTGTTATCTCTGACTACTTCCTTAAGTGGTTCCTAAGTCTTCATCACATTGGCCAGCTTGTTGCAGTTTATCTTCATATCCCTGGAAGCCTTGAATGGTATACTAAGCTGGACAAAGAATTTCAAAATAAATAGGGCAAAGCCTCCACATTAAAAATAACTTCTACTCTAGTAATGAAAATATAAATACAGATGAAAAGTTTCCCTCTTCTCATGAAATTATCATTCATTTGATGAGAGGGTTTTGTAAAAATAAGAATCACGATAGACGTATTGAAAATTTGCAAAGTATTAGTTTTGGCCAGGGAAGTTAAAAAACAATATTTGACAGAAAAGGTGACATTTCATGTCCTGAAAGAATGAGTAGAAGTCCGTCAAGTAAAATTGGAAAATCAGAGTAGCAGAAGACTATTCCAGATATGGGGAAATTATATGAGCAAAGGCAAAACTATTTCAAAGTAGTAGTATGTGTTAAGAGAATAGTATCTACATTAGTGTGTATAGTGCAATGTTTCCTACAATATGTTTCAAGGAGTATAAATTTTGTAAGAGACTCGTAAGAAAAAAATGGGGGTCTGATGAGATATGACAAACTTAATCTGTGGAATTCAGCAATCCATATATGTTTTGGGAGGCACAAATAGTGCTCCATAGATCTTCGATTTACTTTTCTTTAAAATTTATTCAAAATTTTGGAAATATTTTACCTCTCCTTTTAAAGGAGACAGATTTTAATATCATTTTGAATAAATGTTATACAAAAACTCCTTTGGGGAATAAGACTGGACAAACACAAATAATTCTGGAAATTCTTGCACTGAGACAATCGTCAAAGTGCATGAAAATTATTTTAAATAACAAGGATAACTTTTATACTACTTGAAAAACTAGATAAGAATACACATGTAAAGTTCCCTGATAGAAAGTGTTCTATATTGAAGACATAGAGTTTTCTTATTTACTCTTAGTTTAACTTTTAGGGCAAATTTAGCAACATGAATTTCAAATGATGACATTTTCTTGTCCAGTGTGGAAAAGAATTGTTGAGGAGAAGGGGTGGTTGGATGTGGGAGGTACTAGTCATTTTGAACATACATTATCTCTGCTGGTAAAATTTTATATAAAAAAAGAGAATTATGAACTAAATTCTGGGATTCCAAAGGAATGATCCTCAGCAGACCTGGGGAGATGTGCTCTGGTCCTGTATTGTCTTAGGGGAGTTTGAGCCTGTTGGGTTATCTTTGACCTGATGTCTTCACCTTCTGCTTATAGAGTTTAGTGAGTTTAGGCCCCTTTTTTAGACACACCCAGGGGTTAGATCACTCTTGTGAGTACAAGTCCACTATCAACCTCTAGGTTGAGGTGGGAGGCACTATGTTAGGTTCTGAGTTGAGTCTCTCTTTTGTTACTTGTGGTTTGTGAGGAGGAGTAAGTTATCAAAGTATTCCAAACTCTTTGTAATACGCTTTAAGCCTCCAAATAGGATATCCAGGTATCTCAGTCTTTGGATAATGTCCTGCCACTCCCAAGTGTTTCCAGAGTCCTGTTATCACCTAAAGTAATGACAGGACCCTGTACCCAAATGTTTATGGCAGCACAATTCACTATTGCAAGGATGTGGAAACAACCCAAATGCCCATCAATTCATGAGTGGCTTATTAAAATTTGGAACATGATTACAATGGAATATTTACTCAATTCTAAGAAACGACAGTGAGATAGCACCACTTATATTATCCTGGATTGAGCTTAAGCCCATTATCCAAAGTGAAGTGACACAAGATTGGAAGAACTGGCCCCACGTGTACTTGCCATCAAATTGGTACTCACTGATTAACACTATGGTGCTCAAATGGTGGTGGCGTTCACCAGGGATTTGGGGGTTGGG
Source organism: Microcebus murinus (assembly GCF_040939455.1). Classification (NCBI taxonomy): domain Eukaryota; kingdom Metazoa; phylum Chordata; class Mammalia; order Primates; family Cheirogaleidae; genus Microcebus; species Microcebus murinus. The sequence goes on from NC_134104.1 coordinate 48,182,840, forward strand.
GGGGTAGACCCATATCTGAGGGATGCAGTGAGCATTGTGGAGGGGAAAAGCATATCTCTAACCCTTGCTAGGGAGAGGAAAAGTTATAGAATGCAACCAAAATGTTTGTACTCTCAAATTTTCTTGAAATAAGTAAATAAATAAAAAGAGAATTATCAGCTGTGGGGGGGTTGGGGCAGGCCCATGAGGAGATTAGCTACTTTTCTCCACAGTGTCAAGTCCCTTAGATAGAAATCACCACAGAGGATAAGAAAATTGATAGGAAATATAATAAAAGAATACACAGAGACTAAGGTATATAGTTTTATATAAAAAGATCAGAATATTACAGTGAGGATACTCAGGAGACTGGACATATTCTCTGTGAATGTCCAGCAATATGGTTAGAGTCACACAGGTTTTTATTATCACAGATATCAATTACCAGTTGTCAGGATAACATATTTGCATATCAAGGAATGCAGTTGCTAAGGGAGACAGGTAGTGGGTTGGGGTCAAAGTCCTCTTAAAGGGCTTCTAACAAGTTCTAATCTATCTCGGTGAACGAACAGGTACAAAGTCTTTCAAGGGCTAACTTCTAAATTCTAAGAGGTAGTTGTCAATTAACAAAGGTATAACAAAAGAGGTATAGTGAATTTATATTTCTTTGATTTAGTTAAGAGAGAGAAGGAAGCCCATCTCTATAAAACAGGTTGTTTATAACACAGGGGCATGTCTCTGGGAAAAATGTCTCTGGCTCCCGTCATGTGGGCCATATTTTCCTTGTCTTGCCTTTCAAGATACAAGGAAGCTCACAGATTTTGAGATACAGGGAAGCCTTCCTGGAAAACATCCCTACTGGAGATTTGAGACCTCTCCCAAGGCAGCCTCTGATAAGAGCACTAATGATTTCACATATTTCTTCAGGGCAGAATTCTGCAAACTCCTGTTTCTGTCTTTAATATAGCAATATTGGGTGATACAATAAAATAATGGTCTTATGAACTACATCTCATTAATTCATCAACCATATTTCCCCAAGAATCAGCATATTTACTGCAGAAAACAGAGAGAAATTTGTGACTACATTGTTTCAATTGCCGAGCTGTGTATCAATGAGTACAGAATAGTTCAAAGTAGCCCACAGTACGTCATCTTGCATTCTTGCTGATTAAGGATCCACTTGAAATTCATCCTATTCCATCTCTCAGGTAGCATTAAATACATTTTCAAATTATCCCAAATTCTTTACCCCATTCCAGAGGCAAATATCACTCAGGAAAATTTTGCTTGAATTGATATACAGATGTGATCTATATTCTAGTGCAACTCATCTAACATCTTGAATAGCTCCTTAGCTGGGAAATATGGGCAATCACAGAAACTACCACTGTGGAGTTCAGTGTAGATTAAATGATATAATATGTGGAAAGTATTTGGCATAGCCACTGGACCATAATCATTCAACACATAAAAATTATGGCGCTGATCACAATCATGATGGTGATGATGTTGGTAAAGTCATGTTAAGTGAACAAGATTTGTTTATTTTTTTATTATTAATAGTAATAGTGTTTGTTTTTCTTAAGAAGTTATATTTAGAGCAGTTGTACATTCACAGACAAATTGAGAGGAAGGCATGTAGATTTCCCACATGCTCACAAACATGTCTAGCTTCCTCCATTATCAACATCCTCCACCAAATTGGCACATTTGTTACAACTGATGAACCTGCTTTGACACATCATAATCACCTGAATTTCATAGTTTACATTAGCATTTATTCTGTGTATTGCACATTCTGTGGGTTTGAGCTAATATTTAAATGGAGGCGAAAGTAGGAGAGAATAAAGAGAAAGACAATGAAAAACTAATGGGAAAGTTTCTTATTTGCATTGTGGTTCTCCCTAGAGCCTGAGTTATTATTCCATTCCTCCTAGAAATTTGGTTAAGTGAATCCATAACTGTCTCATTTATGTTTAATTTACTTTAAATTGCCACATAAAAAATCTTGAGTAATAGAATGATAGTAAACGAGCAGTAATTTTGTGATATATGCTAGGACTTCTGGAGCGTTTTCTTTTTAGTTTATAATAATATCTTGATATTTTTATTTACTGTAATTTGAACATATTAAAAAAACTTACATTCTTTACTGAAAGAAAGGGCTCTTCAATCAGTTGTCCTATGATTCATCTAGAATGTTAAATTTTTAAGCTTCTTTAATTTATTGTGTATTATATTAGGATATTCTTTATTGCTACTATTAAGTATATTGCTTAACTAACAATAAGTTATTTATTGGAAAGACATTTAAACAAAATGCACTGAATAGTTTTATGACATGGTACCTGTAAAATATTTTCTCTTCTGAATGTAGTATTATACATATTCAAATAGTGAACAAAATATTTCTCATCTCAAACAAGGAGTATTTTAGCTCTAAGATAGTACATGTGATTCTCTAGTTGCCATGATAACTAGTTTTTATTGTACAAAAGCACAGATGTATGAAGCAAGAAAAAAATAGACAAGAAAAAGGCAGTTTTTCCAGAAATGGCACATTTTGTTTAATTCAAACATTGAATTTCTTTTCTTGCAACCAATAACTTTTGAATCCTTATTACAAACAAAGCAGAAAAAGAGATTTTTAAACTTTAGATTTTGTGAAACATTATTAAATAAAAATCTCACAAGTCCAGTGATGTACTAGATGACCTTGGCTGACAACAGAAGATGACTAGTACCTTATTAGTCATTCTCTGCATTATCAGGTTTCACTTTATGCACTGATAAGATTTACAAAATTCTTTTCAAATCAATTGTGTTTATAGAAAATGGTCATCCTGAAATAAAAGTGGAGATGCAGTTTGGGTTTACCTGCATTGCCTAAAATATTGTCTTGTTTAATTCTTTCTGCACCATTGATGTGCTCTACTCAGCAAGAAATGTATCTCACTCACCCATGTATTTTCCTAATGCCTTCAGAATAATGAAATAAAATATAAAATACAAAAATATGTTTTTAAAAATGTTTTCCAACTTTTTACTTAGTAAATCATAGGACATACTAGAACAATATTGTCCAATAGAAATATGACAAAATTATATATGTAATTTCAAATTTTCTAGCATATATATATATATATATATATATATATATAGGCATATTACAGGGGTGCAAATGTTTAGGTTACATATATTGCATTTGCCCCACCCTAGTCAGAGCTTCAAGCATGTCCATCCCCTAGATGGTGCTCACTGCACCCATTAGGTGTGACTATATTCATCCCCTTCTCCCCCTTCCCACCTGCCTGACAACTGATGAATGCACGCATGTGTTGATTAATTAATATCAATATGATGGTGAGTACATGTGGTGCTTGTTTTTCCATTCTTGTGATGCTTCACTTAGTAGAAACTTTTCAAAAAAGACAGACTAATGGCCAACAAACATGAAAAAATGCTCAACATCTCTAATCATCAGAGAAATGCAAATCAAAACCACAATAAGATATCACTTATCTCCAGTGAGAATGGCCTTTATCAAAAAGTTCCAAAACAATAAATGTTGCTGTGGATGTGGAGAGATAGGAACACTCATACACTGCTAGCAGGACTGTAAACTAGTACAACCTCTGTGGAAAGTAATAGGGAGATACCTCAAAGAGCTACAAGTAGAACTATCATTTGATCCACCAATCCCATTCCTGAGCATCTACCTAAAGGGAAAAAGGACATTCAGTAAAAAAAAGATACCTGCACACAAGTGTTTATAGCAGCACAATTACAATTGCAAAGATATGGAAACAATCCAAGTGCCCATCAATACAGGAATGGATTAATAAAATGTGATATATGTATACCATGGAGTTCTTCTCAGCCACAAAAAACAAGGGTGATCTTGCACCTCTTGTATTATCCTGGATAGAGCTGGAGACCATTAAACTAAAATATGCTTAAATGTAGAAAAATTATAAGACAATTTTGAGGTCAATTCTAAAGAAGCATTAACTTTTGCTTGAAAAACCCAGCCTCACTTTGACTTAATTATCCTTCAGAATTGTATACTATTATTGCTAGAAAATATTTCTGACCAAGGTAAAAGCATTTGTTGAATTATATTTAATCTTTTTCATAAGAACTGTATGCCAAACATTCTTACGCAAATACAATTTTGATATTTCCTCAATCATTATTTTACACTGTTTCTTAAGCACCAGGAAATTAAAGGAGGCTGCAGAAGGCTCAATAGCAAAAGTTCTCACAGGGCTCTAAAGCAAGGTTCTCAGTAAATCCTTCCTAGGTCAAAGGTGGTTTATTAGGCATTTTTCCAGAAATCTGTTCAATTGACAACAAAGGATATTTTCCCCTCCCAGGAAATGCCTACAGTGCCTTTCTCCATAAAATGCCATATCTCTGACCAAGCCTATGAAAAAGTAGTAGGACACATTTTTATATGTTTTCCCCTCTGTCACAGAGAAACCAGTGTCAAATCTGTGCTGAGGACCCCTGAGTGACTAATGATAGAGTGCCTTGAAATGTTTAATTTGAGACAGTATTATAAAAAAACAAAACAGGCAATGTCTTCTCACAGACATCCTGAAATTAAATAGTCTGTAATGAAATTACCAAATTAGTATATTCACTATCTATAGCTTTAAGGGGGAAAAAGTTTTTTAAAATGTGGAAAATAGAACCTGATCTACAAAATGAGTCCCAGTAGCTTTTCAGCATGTTAACTGTTTATCTCCTGCATTTGCTTTTTAAAATCTGCCTCTCCACTTGCTAGAAGCATGGACAAAATTATAAGCATTTTTTAGAGTTATGTAATTCAAAAGATGGCTCATTGGCCAGAAGCATTGACATCACCTGGGATCTCTTTAGGAATGCATCATTTGAGGCTTCACTCCAGACTTGTTTTCTTTGATGCTGCACATTACCAAAATACTCAGGTGATCTTTGTGCATGTTAAAGTATAAAAAGCATTGCACTAGATGAGCTCTAACTATTTATCACTTGTCACTGTCTTCTGCCTGATCACAACATGATCACAAACAAAACATCTGACAACTCAAATATATCTTCACGTGTTTATGCCCATGAACTAATGTGGACTGGAATAAAAATTGTAAGCCACCATATTCAGCTCCTATATGGGTACAGTGCTCAATATTTTCACATATATTCTCTTATCTAACTGTTGTATTCATCTTTGCTAGGCAATATAAATCACATTACATCATCATTATTATTACTATAGGTTGAGTATCCCTTATCCAAGCTGCTTGTGTTTTGGATTTTGAATTTTTCAGATCTTGGAATATTGGAAAATATCTTGAGAATGAGATATAAGTCTAAACATTAAATTATTTTTATGTATCCCTTAAACACATCACCTGAAGGTAATTTTATAGAATATATTTAATAATTTTCTACATGAAACAAAGTTTTTCATACATTAAACCATCAGAAAGCAAAGGTGTTCACTATTTCAACCACTTATGTGGACAATCGGTGATTGTTTCGCATCAACATCATTCCTGACTCAGAATTTATATGTCAATGATAAAGAATCATTTTTTATACTTATTCAAATATAAGTACTTAAAAGTAAAATATATAACATACCATTAACACAGTGAAAAAAATGATGTGTTCATGGTAACTAAGCAGCATAGTAGCATCACCAGAATACTTGCATTAGCTGTTAACCAATAGCAATAGGAAGCTACAGCAAGTTTTCAGTCTCTACCTATAATGCTGTGTTTTGATTAAAAGGTTACTGTACACTGTATTTTTTTTTCAGGTTAGAAGAAACATCAGAAGCAGTCAAGGGACCAGGAAGCAGGTCTTCTAGGGATGAGGAAGTATTCTGCTGGAAGGCTTTTAAAAATGTTTCTTCCAGTGTCATCTGCCTCATTCATGATGGTTTTGGTCTTAGAAGTCTCTCTACAATTTTGTAAACTGACACGATTTCTTGTTCTGCTACAAATGCATCCTGGTCCCATCCTTCAATAAGCTTATCACACATTTTTCATTATGCCATCTCTAGGTGCTTTTTCTGCAGTGTTAGTATCATCTTCTTCATCGTCACTATTATTGTGATCACCTTGATTCAGAACCAGTTCAGCTATTTCTCTACCAGTCAATGAATGTATTACTGGAGCCTCATTATTGATAAAAAAATTCTTTGATATTCTCTTCTTCCAGCTTACTTGTAGGCTCTAAATATTTTTGACATATGTAAGGAGATCAGACATCATTTTTTTTCACTTGGCAAACAAAATCCTTCAAAGTCACCATATGGTTCATCATCGTCACTGAACATAGTCACAAGGCACAGGCCAGAGGTTGTTCCTCACAGGCACAACTGGGTCTTTAGTCAGTGGGTTCCAAGTGTTAGCAACATCATATGCAGCATCCTTCATGCAAGACTCCCTCTGAAAACCTTCCACACTCATGCCTTTGTTCATTGCTGCTAGCATGATGTTCAAAAAAGTATTTTTATTGTTACTATTCATTGAACTTTCCTGGACACATGGATAAATCAATTAAGTATTTTGTTAGCATAATAATGGACAGGTAAGAAAGTCACTTTTTAAAAATAGTGAGGACACCAGCGTTTGCTTATCACAGCAAACTTACACTTATGCATGCCTACTGCATTAGTCCATCCCAGTACAGTTATTTGTTCTTAGCATCCTTAATTCCTGAATGGGCTGTCTCATCAGCCACAGTCAGTGTCTTTCTGGGGAAGGAATGCCAACACAATAATGTTTCATCAGCATTTTAGACTTTTTTGGCATCATGTTATTATCAGCAATGATAATGATAATGACAATGGTTTTGCCAAATCATCAACAAATTTCACCAATTCTTTGTGAACAGCAAATTATTTATCAACACAAATCTTTAAAAATTTATTACTGTTTCTTTTATTAAATTTCTACACTCAGCCTATTGAGTATTCACAATTTCCTTCAATTTCTAGTTCATTGTGATAAATCATTGCTTATTTTATGATCAGCAGACCTTTAAGAGGCATGTGTCCACTGCAACAATGGATCCACTCTTTCAATACACAATTGAGATCTTTTTATTTTAGTTTTATACAGTGTTTTTACTATTTTTCATGAATTTCTGCTTATCGCTTTTAGTGTTGAACTTCAATATTTTATTCTGTTTCTTCAGATAATATATGATGGCCATTCCAGCACCATACCCTTCTGTAAAATGTTTCACACTTAGACTACTGTCCAGTTTCTCTAACAGCTTTATCCAACATTATAGACAATCATACATACTTCCTATTTTTATCACTTTTACCTGTAGTGATATTTGTAGGCCTTTCTGACATTCTCCGTAATATCTTCACACCACAGAGCACAGAATAAGGAAAACATTGCATTGAGTAATGCAAATAGGTCTTGGCCTCATTTGAGTCATTGTGGGGAACCTGCTGTTGACATGTCTGGCCTGCACACGTGTAATTTTATTACTCTTTGTGGGTGTGCTTATATGGAAGACTCTGGGTGTGTGTGGCATAGATGTATCACAGCTGATGGGGGCTAGAAAGGTCTCTTTTCCCTTTGGGATAATGAATAAACTGTGTTGTACACCTATGCTCTGGCTGCAACACATAACAAGACATCAGGTGTAAGAATTTTCTACTTGTGGCATCATGTTGACACTCGAAAATTTTCAGGTTTTGGAGGATGTCAGATTTTGTATTTTTGGGTTAGGGATATTCAAACTGTAATATATATATATAATACTAATGAAACAGAAGCCTTAAAATAAGGTCAAATAACTTAATATTGTAGACATGTAAACACTGGGCTATTTTATTAAGACTGTTAAGTAGCTTCCTGATTAATCTCACTGATTTCACCTGTACTATCTTTTATCTGTACTATCTTTTATGCTACTAACAGATTAATTCTTCTAATATGCAAATATAATTCTACCAATTACCTGCTTAAAATCCTGTGATAAATTTCCATATGATTTAGAAATCTTTTGATTTTTCTTTGCATATATTTTTTTGTGTGTGTATGGTTAACTATTCTGAGGTGAACATGTCTATGAACACCTACTCCCAAAGGATGAGGAAGCTGAGAGGCTGAAAAAAGAAGCTGATAAATTCATTTTCTCAGAAAGAAACATTTAATATGGACTAACAAAGTAAAGCCATGTCTCAGGTAGTGGAGAGATGAGATTGTGAGTCCTCACCCTGTTACACCATCAGACCTTGGCCTTATATAGCATAAAGTAGAATATGTAAGACAATTGAAGTAGACCCCCAGGGAAAAGCAAGAATTTGCCTAAGGGCAGAATTTATGGGAAGTACACGAAAATAGAAATCTCAGAGACATTTCCTGAACTGGGGTTAATCAGAAGTCAACATGGTGGATTAGCATACAAGATGGACTTGCTTTATCTTCCACAGTTACAACTATAATTTTGGACTTTTCTCCAAACTAAATTATTTCTTGCTTCCATAACTTGTTTAAATGTGTTCTTCCTGATGCTAGAACATTCTCCCTCCTTTTATTTATATACCTAACTGTAATTCTTTTTTAAAACCTATTTCATCACATCCTCTAAGAATCCTTCACAAACATCTCAATCTGATATGAATGTTCCCTGAATTAAACCTTAGAAGTCCTTATCCTATACTTTTAAAATCATTTCTTTCTTATTAGGCTCATTTTTAGAACTATAAGCTTTTCAGAAAAAGAAACACATGTTATTTTTTTCTCAGCAGTTTTTCAACACAGTGCTTGACATACATCAAGATCCTAATGAGTGCTTATTTTGTGAACTAAGACAATACTAAAAAATAAGCAGGACAGGATAGGTAGGTCTGCAAGATTAACATTTAGAGCAAGTAATAAATGGACCAAGTCTGGAAGATCAACTAACAAAGCTGAGAATTTCATATGAATACTGAAGGTGGTGGGAGTATAGCTCTGAGTATGGTTCTGAGTACTTCTCACAAATTAGCTTATTATATAATATTTCTTAAAAAACTGAATTTGGTCCTAATCCTAAGGGACCATACTTTTTATCTTCTGCATTTTTGTCACATTCCTGATATCTATGGACATGATATTACTATTAGAGGAAGAGTTTAAAGTTATCAGGTGGACCTTACCCTTAGTAATAACTGGAATAGGTATTTGGATGGTTCTGCTCAATGGAACAACATTTGATTTCCATATTATATAAAGTACTAACTAGATTTTGTTGAATTTTTTATGTGGTAAACATATTATTGGTACTTTAAATTGATCTAGTTAATCCTGGTCAAAAAACCTGTGAAGATTATATTGTTAGCCTATTTTATAAATTAGTAAACCTAAGACCACACAGGCTGAAAAATGAATGAAGCCAGGAATGAAACCTAGCTTTCTTTGATTTCAGTATGACTTTGACAGAGCTTTGTACAGAAGCTTTCCACTCTTCTGTTTATCTATGTAATTCAGATTAAGCCTAGTAGAATTAACAATTAACAATGTTTCTCCAGGAATGGTGTTCTTGGAACTATGCTATAGATAGGAGTAGGACTATCCTGCAAACTTTCTGACCTGAAAATTTATGCTGGCTTTGATCGGGGCAGGTGTTGAGGGGAGAATCATGCTTTACATTGCAAATGAAAAGAATATTCTTCACAGGATCTTCACTAATTCCTTCAACCTGAAGTGTCTTGAGTTTATACATTCATTCATTAAGCATTTTGGTACTCATCTCTACATTTTCACTAATAACCTGTTGCTTCCAACTTATCCTTGGGCTGCTTCCCAGAGAATCTGTAACATCCTTAACTTTTGATTGAGATGTTTAGAAGTCCACGGAATGCCGCCCTCCTACCCCTAGTTTTTCCAACTGTAGACATTTTTGCTCTTTCCTGCAAATAGAGTGCAATGTTTATGGAAATTGTGACCAATATGCTGGGACAGCTCTGTACGATACATAAATGAGCTACCAATAGTCCATGCAGCACCATTTAAAAAATAAGCCAAATCTAACTTCTGGTAAAGTATTAAAGGTCTATAAAATGTTAAAATCATTTAATTATTTTAACATATTCTGTTACTTAATGTTCTCTTAGGTTTCACATGTGAAATTTCAGTCTACAATGAATTTTACAGGCAAGGTTAAAACTCTCAAAATGGAATTTTAGTGGAAATGCTAAGATATTCTCAAGTATAGCTGCATAAAAGTTGCAGGTTTTTTTTTTTTTAAACTATTTCCATCACGGTTTAAAACATATGGCAAGTCTTTTTTGGAACTCTTCTGATGGTATGTAGAATTTGTAGTTACAAATATTCTGCCATTTAAATAAGCTCACTCAACTTCACCTTTCTGAATTAGCAGAACTTAACTATTCATTGTCAACTGATTCATGAATATAGAACCAAGCTTCATTTGGAACATATGGTCTAAAGATAATAAATTTAAATGCCTGATGTAAAGTAAATTAGAATTGGGATTGTAATGCTGATAGCTTTTTCTACAAGACTCTTATAACATCTGTCCAGAAACTTTAATTTTTTCAGATGTTTTTCACACATGCTGCTTCAAGTCTCTATACTTGTATGTATTCTAATTTTCCTTCAAAAGAATAATTAGAAAAGTTAGTTATTATTTAAGAATTAAAAGCTATATGTGTGACAAAGTAAAACTGTATCATCTTCTCTCTTTTTGAAGAGCCCGATATTTACCAATTGATAAAAAAGAATATTAGAAGGAAAAACTAAATTTTGGGTTGGGATTTTTGGGATTTGAGCAAGTAAAATGCCTATAAATGAATTTCCAAAAAAAATAAATAAATAAACACTATATCAGATATGGCATATCTTCCCTTTTAAACTTTCCTATGCATGACAAGAATTAGAATTTAGAAGCTGGATTTTCCAGTATCTCTTTTCAGTATGGTTAGATCCCACCAATGAAAGGTACTCTCAAAATATTTGGGGAATAAAAGAAGAAGTAATTCTTCTTCAGTCAACAGCTATGGGCAGACATGTGACTTTGGTAGATGTCAGCCATGAGTTGTTGTTGTTTGTTTGTTTGTTTGTTTGTTTTTTTTTAAGGCTGGTCAAGTGGAGCAGTGGGTGTGGAGAAGGAACAAAGGAATCTGTAACTGGTTGTGATCAATTAGTTGTAAACATCACTGCACTCAGACCAACTGGCCAGGAGTTTTTGCCAGCATCTTCCACGTGTCCTCTTAAGAATCATCCACTCCAATGTTGTAGGCATCTGAGAACATCAATGGCTATTTTCTGCCTTTCCTATGTTTTTGATTTTATAAAACCTACTAGGAGTTCCCTGATCTTCACTCCCCTAGCACTTTCTGCAATTATTCAAACTTCTCATTTCTAGTTTTAAATTTCTTCCTATTTGAAATACCTCTGTTAGTTTCTATCTTTATGACTCTTAACTGATGGATACATGCTACTATGCAAACTTGTGATCTGTTTAAAGAAATTGGGCTAGATTTATGTTATTTGAGAACATTACTACAGCTATGGAAATGTAAACCAAATTTTTCAACAATTCAGAGGCTTTTCATCAACAGTTATTATTGATTTATGATTTGAAGAAATAAAGATGTTTTAAAATTTCACTGATATTAATGTCATCAGAAATTTCCACTTGTTATGGATGGATCCTTAGAGCTCTCTGTGTTGCAGACATTCATTTATACCCCAGACTGTATAAATGGCACCCTGAACTTGTGTAAGTAGGCTATATTAAGCTGTTCCTAATGGCACTGTTACATTACAGTTTCCGTTGAAGGAGAAAGAAAAATCTCATGCTTCCAAATGTCTCCCCCTCCCAGTGGGATACATTATCCCAATGCAAATTTTTGTTTGCTTGTTACTTTTTAAGAAATGAGATCTCACTATGTTGTCAAGGCTAGATTCAAACTCCTGGGCTCAAACAATCCTCTTTCCTCAGCCTCCTGAGTAGCTGGGACTATAGGCACATGCCACAACACCTGTCCAGCCAATGTGTTTTTTAATTTCAGTTGCGCTATATTTATATGGTTGACTATAGATCTGTAATCAACTATATATGCAGGAGAATATCTGATCCAGCCTAGGAGATGTAATAGTCTATGAAATTGGTGTGACAAAAAAAGATGATAAGATTGCTTTAAAAATCAAATCATATTTTAAGACACAAAACTAGTTCTAAGAAGTCCACATGGTGTTGAAACTCAATGGATCAACTTCTGGTAAGCTCCTTATTAAATAGAGTGGAAAACTCAGGAAAACAATGGGCTAAATGAGTGAACTTCATTTTTAAATAAATTTAACTTGTAGCATATGAAGCAAAAAGCTTAATTTAGTCTGACAAATCCCCTATGAAATAGACAAATTTAGTGTAAATTTTACTTCACATATAAGATAACATATCGGATATGACTTTAAGTAAATTGGATAGTATTATTTCTCAAATTAGTGACCACCTATAGTAATCAAAATAAGATCTGAGAAAGGGAAATGATGGTTATTCAGATATCATTTTTAATACTTAGAGGTTATTCATAGTAAAAACATAATTTGATTAGTTTTGAACAAAATTCAAAATATATGTACCTAAACATCAAAAAAAGAGTAGAACTACAGAGTCTAGATGTGGAAAAAGCAGGCTTTTGATGATGATTTTAGACTACAACAGTATTGGTGTTAATGTGTGTGCCTCCTTTTTAATTTTTTTTTATATTTCAGCATATTATGGGGATACAAATGTTTAAGTTACGTATATTGCCTTTGCCTACCCAAGTTAGATTTTCAAACTTATCCCCCAGACAGTGCTCACCGAACCCATTAGGTGTGAATAAACCCATCCCCTCCTCCCCCCTCCCATCTGCCCGACACTTGATGGATGTTATTACTATATGTGCACTTAAGTGTTTTTTAATGTATGTATTCTTGGGAATTTTCATTCATATCAATGTTTATATGGCATAGATATATGTTTACTCTAACATGCTATTTAATGTTTTATTAAATAGTGGTGAACTAAAGTTACATATTGTTTTATATTTGCTTAAAGGAAATGTGCATAGAATAGGAGGCCTATGTTTATTCATTTACTTAGGAATGCATATTGAGTGCTCTATGTCAGGCAGTATGTTAACAGTTGCATATATAAGGAAGAATAAATCAGATATTTTTCTCTCTCCATTGTTTTTGTGGTTTAGAGATAGACATTAATCATATAAATGTACAGATGGATAAATATGTAGATAAATAAATATAATTAAAGAATGATAGATTTTGAAGGAAAGTACTGAGATATTGGAAGCTATAGGATTTTTAGGAGACTATCTGATCTAGTCTAGGGGATATAAATGTTTATAAACTAAACATTTCCCTATAAACTTTTCCTAAGAGAGTGACATTTATGCTGAAATCAGAAGAATAATTTGTCAATTGGGGTGCAGAAAGGGAAGCAGAGTTGTTATTAAAGTTAATGGATTAGGGACTCATTATAGGAATTAAACCTTATAGAGTTGTGGAGGGAGGTCGAAGGATTGAAGGTTAGAAGAGAAGAGTTAGGGGATCAGAGAACAAGTCACTAACTTTTCTGCCTGAAGTACTTTTATAAGGGAATTAGTCAAAACCTTCAAGGGAGTATGAATAATCAAGAGAATCCGGTTGCCAAGAGGACTGTGAAGAGAAATTCCTAAAGAATTTGTGAGGAAGCTATTGTTTCTGTGCAACTTCTGCCTCAATTTTGGTCTGGGGCCATCATTGACTGTCCAATTGTCAGCAGTTGGGCAGAGGGAATGGACAACGAGTGGAGGAGATCAAGATCAAGTGAGAACTCATCAGGTACCTCTGGGTATCTCTGCCATCCAAGTGATCACAAAAAGCCATTTAGAAGATAAAAATGGTTACCTCACTTTCACCTCTCAAATCCTCCACAAATTGCTCTTTGGGCCAACTTTCACCAGTAGCCCAATAGAAAAGGAATTCTCTGCAATACAGTTCCCCATCTAACCAATCGGCCAATAGAAAAATTGTAGTATGGATGAATAGGAGTTAACTAGATGATAAGGATGTCATCTCATCCTAGGGGTGTAGGAAAAAACAGAAGCCAGAGGCAGAAAGACCAACTGACAAATGCTGTATTTATCATGTGTATTAATTGTGTAACATAAGGTAAATCCTTATATACATTTTACCAAAACTATTACATCCTAGTTTTTTTTGTAAGAGAAGTGAATTAAGAATTAAAAATTTGATCACCTCATGTAACATTTTTTAAAATAAAACAAAAAAAACCCCCTATTGTTATATATGGGAAGTGTGACATTAAAAATATCACTTTTGTCCTTACATAACAAATAACTAAGCAACACATTATGAAAGAAGCCAGGTTTCAAAAGAAAAAAAATAATAGACAGCTAAGCCCAAATTGGGAATGTTTATATTTGTTTATATTCAGTCAAGAAGACAATGTACCATTTGGCTGTTATCTAATCTTGGTGGAAAGATAGTGAGAAATCTTAATATTATATGTTTTCTTTCACTTATCAGTAAAGTTGAACCAAAAAAATCAATAAAATATCATGAGAAAGAAGTTAGGATGTAAATTTAAATTTAGACTGTTAACAGACCAGTAGCGGTAGCAATAGCAGATTTCCTCTATTGTTTTCTCTTTTCAGGGAGTATAAAAATTAGATAATTGTGATTTATAGACTTTATGAATAAATCCTAAATCAGATGTACATTATGATGAGAAAGAGCCAGAAAAGAATGAAAAGAACATTTGCTCATATTTTTCTTTTTTTCCTGTTTTATTTATTTATTTATTTTTATTTCAAGATATTATGGGGGTACAAACATTTTGGTTACATGTTATGACTTTGCCACACCTAAACCATGATTTTAGGCATGCCCTTTCTCCCCTACAATGCTCACCATGTCCATTAGTTGTGAGTTTACCCATCCCCAATCTTTCTGTGTGTGTGTGTGTGTGTGTGTGTGTGTGTGTGTGTGTGTGTGTGTGTGTGTTTGACAGGATCTTGCTGCAGGGGCATCATCATAGTTCATTGCAGCCTCAAATTCCTGAGCTCAAATGATCCTCCTGCCTCAGTCCCCTGAGTAGCTGTAATTATAGGTACACACCACCATACCTGGCTAATTGTTTCTATTTTTGGTAGAGATGGGGTCTCGCTCTTGCTCAGGCTGGTCTCAAACTCCTGAGCTCCAGGGATCCTCCCACCTCGGCCTCCCAGATTGAACCTTCCCCACTTTTGCTAACATTACAACTGTCTGGACTGAATTTCTAATCTTTTTTTACACCTTTTTCTGCAATTGGCTTCCAATTCTGCCAATACATCATTTGTGATTATTTTCACATCCACCTTAGTAAGTGGAGTTTTCTGTTTTTCCCTTATCCATTTGTTATTCTGGCCATTAATTTATTGAATGAACATTTATTAAACATCTATATTAGGCCTTAACTATGACAATAATTTCTTTTTAAAAAAAATTCAGCATATTATGGGTGTACAAACGTTTTGGTTACATGTAATGTGCTTGCCTCCCCTGAGCCAGGGCTATAAGCGTCTCTTTCCCTGTACAGTGCACTCCACTTCCGTTAGTTGTGGCTTTACCCCCGAGCCCCCTGACATGACTGGCACCCAGTGAGTATTACTACCATGTGAACACCTTAGTTTGGTCAGTTAGTTTCAATTTGATGACGAGTACATGTGGTGTAGGATTTTCCATCCTTGTGATACCTCACTTCGAAGGATGCACTCAATCTCTATGGGAGAAAATATTTGCTTTCTACATATCCAATAAAGGGCTGATAGTAAGAATCTACATGGAACTTAAGGAAATCAATAAGAAAAAAATCAAACAGCACCATCAATAAATAGGCAAAGGACATGAACAGAAACTTGTCAAAAGAAGACAGACTAATAGCCAGGAAACATACAGAAAAGTGCTGAACATCTCTAATCTTTAGGGAAATGCAAATCAAAACTACAATGATATATCACCTAACTCCATTTGGATAAATGGCCTTTATCCAAAAGTCCCAAAACAACAAATGTGGGCATGGATGTGGAGAGACTGAAACATTCTTACACTGCTAGTAGGACTGCAAATTAGTATAACCCCTGTGGAAAGTAATTTGGATATACCTCAAAGAGCTAAAAATAGAATTACCATTTGATCCAGCAATCCCACTACTAGGCATCTATCCAAAGGAAAAAAAGACATTCTGTAATAGAGACAATAATTTCTAAATGAGCCTCTTATCTTTGCAACTTTTTCCAATCCATTCTACAAGATATTGACAGATTTTTTTTTTTATTTCAGCATATTATGGGGGTATAAATGCTTAGGTTATGTATATATGCCTTTGCCCCACCCAAGTTAGAGCTTCAAAGCTAGTTCCATTAATGTCAATTTTCTTTCCATCAAATATCAATGACACTCGTGTGTCAGCAGAGTAAAGCAGGATATTAATAGATAGCAATCTCTTCACATTTTCTTGTCCCAGTGCCTATTTTAACTTTATGATTCTATTTACATGCAGGAACATTTTTTACAGTAGTATGGTTTCCTTAACCAATCCTCAAATGTGTCTTTCTAGCTTTCTCCCTAGCATTTATTTTTTTCTAATGCAAAAATTCTTTCCCTTCCTGTTTCCATATAAAGCTTATCATTGACTAAAAATCAAACCAGGTATATTTTCCAAAGCAAAATCAGGGATGGGATGCTTATTTAAGGTAGAATAAGGTGTCTGTTATATATAGTATTAAACAATTTAAAAGTAAATAATCAACACCAAGTTAATATTTTTTTCTAAGTTAAATGAGAATATCCCTGTGTCAAAATAAAAACATGAAAAGGGTCATGCCAAAATATCCAGATGGAAATCCCTTTATATTTTTATTTATCCTTAAAATTCAATATCTTCACCAAAATATGTCTGGTAGGAGACTGTTAATAATTTTGTCTCTTTAGGTTGACCCTATGATCCAGAGTTTTGAGTTTCCTTTATTTTAAAAAAATATTATTTAATATCTTCATTTTTTTTTCTGATTTGCTTGTAAATTCATTCCTTCTGTCATACCTGTGCCACTCTAATTGATCATTCTCATGTATCTTACATGTTAATCACCTTATTTTTTATTAATTAATTTATTATTGTAGTGTATTGAATTCCAGCTGCTTTCCATTTGTCTTTTTCCATCATTTATTATGAGTTTTGCTCCAAGCACTGCTAATATATGGTCATACATTGTTTAACAGCGGGGTTATGTTCTGAAAGATACACCATTGTTAGGCAATTTTGTTATGCAAACTTACACAAACATAGACAATATAGCCTACTACACACCTAGGCTATATGGTAACTCTATTGCTCCCAGGCTCCAAGCCTGTACAGCATGTTACTGACTAAATACTGTAGGCAAGTATAAGGCATTGGTATTTGTGTAGCTAAGCATATCTAAACATAGAAAAGGTATAGTAAAAATATGATATAAAAGATAAAAAATGGTATACTGGTATAGGACCCTTACTGCGAATGGAGTCTGCAGGATTGGAAGTTGGTCTAGGTGAGTCAGTGATTGGTGAATGTGTGTAAAGGCCTAGGACATTATTTTATACAACTGTAGACTTTATAGACTTCATAAACACTATACACTTAGGCTACTCTCAATTTATAAAAAATCATTTTTCTTTCTTCAACAATAAATTAACCTTAGCTTACTGTAACTTTTTTTCTTTATAAACTTTTTAATTTTTTAAAACTTTTGACTCTTATTGTAATGCTTAGCTTAAAATACAAACACATTGTACAGCTTCACAGAAATATTTTCTTTCTTTATATTCTTGTTTTATAAGCTTTTGTCTAGTTTTAATTTTCTTTTTTTTACCTTTTATTTTTTTTAGTAAAAACTAAAATACAAATGCACACATTAGTCTAAGCCCATGTAAGATCACAATCATAATTATGACTATTTTCTACTTCCACATCCTTCCAACTCCTTCTACTTCCACTGGAAGGCCTTCAAAGGCAAAAATATGCGTGGAGCTGTCATTTCCTATGATAACAGTAACTTCTTCTGGAATATCTCCTGAAGGACCTGCCTGACGCCGTTTTAGAGTTAACATTTTTAATATTTTTTTAAAAAAGAATACCCTCTAAAATAAAGATAAAAGTATAGTATAGTAAATGCATAAACAGAACCATAGTTGTCTACTATCATTATCAATTATACTTCACATATTGTATATGATATACTTTTATGACTGTCAATGAACAATGTATGTTCATACCACTTATGTGAATATTGAAACTCTTCTAATTCCCCTTTATCTCTTATTTTATAAAGTTGATTACAAATTTTCTTGAATGCAATGTTATGCAAATATCTTCTTTTCCTAGAGTGTCTCCTTCAAAAATGTATTTTCTATCATCTACATGTTACAAATATTTGCATAGTCTCACATATTTTTTCTCTTTTCTCTCCTATTATCATTCGCAGTTTTCTTAAAAAATATTAGAAATTCTTCTTGATTCCCTTCCCTGTTTATATGAACATGATTTGGGTCTTCTTTGTACCACAAAGGAATTCTTGAATGCCAAAGGTTTCTCAAGACCTGTTCAGCCATGCAATTGCTTGCAGCAAGTGTGAAATTACTGAGTTTATAGGTAGCAGCAGATGGAAAACTGTCTCTCTATGCACATTCCTTTTTAATGTTAAAATCTCTATATTATTGTCATTAATTTGAATGTATATCCCATCTATAGAGAAATAAGTATTTTTTCAGATTTATGTTTGTTATTGTTTTAAGTGGGCCATCCTCTTTAGTGGGAGGTTGAGTTTGGAAATGATTCATGATTCATTGGATTTACACTTGGTTTCTCATATTTAAACAAAGTATAATGTATGAGAAATATAGAAATAAGGCTGCAATATGACACCAACTTAGTTAATGAGAACGCATTTAAGCTGGAAAGCAATCAATTAAAAACAATTAGAATTCATCACAGAAATGCAACATTGTAAAGCAATGATAAGGAGCTGAATAATTTACAACAGGATGTACCTATAGCAAAATCAAACAGTTTAAAAAATATGGAGTCAATGTGTGTGTGATCTTGTGATTTAAAATAAGATATATATATAGGCACATACATATGCACATACACTGTCCCCATATCAATGGGGACCAGAAAATTTCTTTATTTTAAATATAATATAAAAAATGTATATATTTACATTTACATATGAAGTAAACATAGTCAAAAAACTCCCTGACATTGTCCTTGGTAATGATTTCTTGGCTATCACACTGAAAGCTCAAGCTACAAAAACAAAACAAGTAAATAAATGGGGCTACATCAAACCAAAAATCATCTGCACAGCAAAGTAAGCAGTCATACTAAAAAGACAACCCATGGGTTAGAAAAATATATTTGCAAACCACACATCTGGTATGTGGTTTATATGCTAAATTTATAAAAAGCCCATACAACTCAATAGCAAGAAAACATATAACCTGATTGAAAAAAAGGACAACAAACCTGAATAGACAATTTTCGAAAGACATAAAATTAGCCAACAAGTGTTTGAAAAAGTTCTCAACATCACTAATCATCAGGAAAATTCAAACCGAAACCACTATGAGATATCACCTGTATCTGTTAGGATAGCTATTATCAAAAAGACAAGAGATAGCAAATGTTGGCAAGGATGTAGAAAAGGAGAACTCTTGTACACTATTGGTAAGAATGTAAATTGGTTCAGCCATTTTGAAGAACAGTAGGGAGGGAGGGTTCTAGAGAAATTAAAAATAGAATTGCTATACAATTCAGCAGTTCTTCTTCTGGGTATGCAGAAGCCCTTCCTTCACCATGGGTTGACTTTCTGTGGTTTCAATTTCTGTTGTCAACCACGGTCTGAAAATATTAAATGGAAAATTTTAGAAATAAATTTCCTGGAGAGAGAAGAGGTGCTGAAGTTTGAGTTGATCACCAATAACCAATGATGTAATCAATTATGACTACATAATGAAGCCTTCATAACAACCTTAAAGGACTGGTTTGAGAGAGCTGCTGGATAGTGAACCTGTGGAGATAGAACCTGGAGGATGATGCCCCCAGAGAAGGCAGGGAAGCTCTATGCCCCTTCTATCATAACTCACTCTATGTGTCTTTTTTAATCTGGCTATTCATGGGTATCCTTTGTAACATCCTTTATAATAAATGGGTAAACATAAGAAAAGTGTCTTCCTTATTTCTGTGAGTGGCTCTAACAAATTGATCAAACCTGATAAGGAGGTAATGGGACCCTTTATATATAGTTACTTGGTCAGAATTACTGGTCACAACCTGAGACTTGCAATTGACATCTGAAGTGGTTGGAAGTCTTGTGGGATTAAGGCCTTAACCTATGGGTTCTGATGCTATCTCTAGGTAGATAGTATCTGAAACAAATTGAATTATAGAGCACTCCTTTCTCAGTAGAGAAAAAGGGGCAGAGATAACCTGTTGTAACTTGCTTAAAAAAACAAACATTTTTAAAAGTTACCTGCTTCTCAAGAGAAAGAAAAAGTAGAATGTGGTGTTCTCATAGGGTGTTGGGATTTTCCTGAGGGTATATCTCATAATATTGAATCTAGCCTGCTTCTGTATCTACTGCCCACTGTTCCGTTTTCCTTATCAGTTTTTTGCTAAAGAAGGAACTACACTTGCAAATACCCTGTGATTTTTTCCATGTCTTACCCTGTGATGTTCCTTGGGCTATCAGTCACTTTCTCCTTATATCTACCAAATCAACCGAGCTAAGAAGTCATATCTTCTGGAAAGTCTGCTGTGTCATTCCCTTCAAACAACTGGTTAATAAAGCCCACCTATGTGGTGCATTTGTATCTTGTAGCTATTTCTATGATTGCACTTTTCATTGTATTATAATTATTTCTCTTATCTGTCTTGAGGGCAGAATTTTTGTCAAATTTATCTTTGTTATCTCTAACACCTAGCAGAATGTGGCAAAAAATTATAGATATTCATTAATTTTGTAGAATTTAATTAAATATTTCAGTACCCACTAGTTTTTAAGTAGGTTTTTTCCCTCCCCCCCTCCGTTTTTCTGTTTCTTTGTTTCGACAATGCCATACATTAAGTTGAATGAAACTTACAAAGGCATTTTTTTTCATTTTTTAAAAAAACGCATTATGTAGGAAGAAAAAAAGGGAAGATGACTGTTTTAATCTTCTTTCTGCTGCTATAACAGTACACCTGAGGTTGTGTAATTTATAAACAATAGAAATTTATTTGGCAAAAGGTTCTGGAGTCTGGGAAGCCAAGGACATGTCCCCAACATCCTGTGAAGAACTTTGTGCAATATTACTCCACCAAAGAAGGCAAAAGGGAAACTAAGTACATGAGACAGAAAGAAAAAAATGGGTCAAACCCCTGAGATAACTAGCCCACTCCTGTGATAATGACATAAATCTATTTATGAGGACAGAAATATTAATCTCTAAAATGCCCCACCTCTTTAATACCATCAGAATGGCAATTAAAATTCAACAAGACTTTGGAGGGACATTCAGACCATAACAATGTTCATTTGTTGAGGGTACTGTGATTATAATATTTACTATGTTCCTAACATGGTCTGAGCTACCTGACATATTGATAACAAATTTTCAGTATAATATTGCTGTATAAAAATTTGGACCTCAATTTATAAATGTGGAAACTGAGGGTCAGAAACATATTTCTTCAAGTTTACTTTGGAACTTTGTCTAATGCATCTGTCAATATTTGCCTTTTGTTCTGATTGGGACTCCACTGGGTCTCTGCCATATATTTTAAAAATAAAGATTTGTATAAGTTGAGACAAGTTTAATTTGAAATATATATTTTTAAAAAGGTAAAATGGCATGATTATATATTTTTAAAATTCAGATATTGATTTGATCTTTAGCTTTTGAGTAGATTTACATTCATGAGTGTTTACTGTGCTGATCCGTGGGTAACACTGTTTTGAGTACTTCTTGAAGGGCTGGTCTTGTCTTGGTGAATTCTCCCAGTCTTTGCTTATCTGAGAATGTCTTGGTTTCTCCTTTGTATACAAAACTTAGTTTTGCAGGGAATAAGATTCCAGGCTGGGCATTATTCTGTTTCAGGAGAGTGAAAATGGGGCCCCGGTCTCTCCTTGGTGTAAAGTTTCAGTAGAGAAGTCTGTTGTTATTCAGATTGGCTTTCCTTTGTATATTACTTGCTTCTTTCATCTTAAAGTTCATAGAAGGGCCTATTTGGTTGATATTTTGATCAGTCTGATGTCTGCATGTCATGATGTATTCCTGTTTGCATTGAATCTCCCAGGGGTCCTTTGAGATTCTTGAACATGTATATTGAGATTTTTAGCAAGGCCTGGGAAATTTTCCTCTATTATATCTTCAAATAGCTTATCCAACCCTTGAGTGTATTCTTCTTTCCCTTCGGGTAACTCTATAACACTCATATTAGGTTTCTTTACACAATCCCTCATCTCTTGTAGGCTTTGCTCTTTTCTCTTGTTTCTCTGCTCTATCTCTGTGACTAATTTATTTAATTGGAAGGTGCTATCTTCAATCTCTGAGATTCTTTCTTCTGTTTGATCCACCCTATTCTTGAGGTTTTCCACTGTGTTTTGTAGTTCCCTGAATTGAGTCTTCATTTCCAGGAGTTCGATTAGATTTTTCTTCATTGTTTCCATTTCTTTAGTGAATTTTAGTTCCACAGGGATATTGACCAGTGGAACAGAACCGAGAACCCAGATATAAAACCATCCTCATATGGCCAACTAACCTTCGACAAAGCAGACAACAACATACACTGGGGAAATGAGTCCTTATTCAATAAATGGTGGTGGGAAAACTGGATAGCCACATGTAGAAGACTGAAACAAGACCCACACATTTCATCTCTCAGAAGAATCAACTCATGCTGGGTAACAGACTTGAACCTTAGGTGTGAAACTATTAGAATTCTAGAGGAAAATGTTGGAAATATTCTTCTAGACATTGGCCTAGGCAAAGAATTTATGAAGAAGACCCCAAAGGCAATCACAGCAGCAACAAAAATAAATAAATGGGACCTGATGAAATTAAAAAGCTTCAGCTGGGCGCGGCGGCTCACGCCTGTAATCCTAGCACTCTGGGAGGTCAAGGTGGGCAGATTGCTTGAGGTCAGGAGTTCAAAACCAGCCTGAGTAAGAGTGAGGCCCCATCTCTACTATAAATAGAAAGAAATTAATTGGCCAACTAATATATATAGAAAAAATTAGCCGAGCATAGTGGCGCATGCCTGTAGTTCCAGTTACTTGGGAGGCTGAGGCAGTAGGATTGCTTGAGCCCAGGAGTTTGAGGTTGCTGTGAGCTAGGCTGATGCCACGGCACTCACTCTAGCCTGGGCAACAAAGCTAGACTCTGACTCAAAAATAAATAAATAAAATAAATTTAAAAAAATTAAAAATCTTCTGCACAGCCAAAGAAACTGTCAAGAAAGCAAATAGACAACCCAAAGAATGGGAGAAAATTGTCACAAGCTAGACATCTGATAAAATGCTGATAACTAGAATTTATTTAGAATTCAGGAAAATCAGGAAGGAAAAATCAAACAACACTATCAAAAAGAGGGCAAAGGACATGAACAGAAACTTTTCTAAAGAAGACACAATAATGACCAAAAAACATATGAAACAATGCTCAACATTTCTTATCATCAGGGAAATGCAAATCAAAATTGCAATGAGATCTCACTTATCTCTAGTAAGAATGGCCTTTATCAAAAAGTCCTCAAACAGTAAATGTTAGTGTGGATGCAGAGAGATAGGAACACTCCTACACTGCTGGTGGGACTGCAAACTTGTTCAACCTCTGTCAAAAACAATATGGAGATACTTCAAAGCGATATAAGTAGATCTATCATTTGATCCAGCAATTTCACTACTGGGCATCTACCCAAAAGATCAAATGACAGTCTACAAAAAAGACACTTGCACTGGAATGTTTATAGCAGCACAATTCACAATTGCAAAGTTGTGGAAACAATCCACGTGCCCATCAATTCATGAGTGGATTAATAACATGTGGTATATGTATACCATGGAGTACTATTCAGCTTTAAGAAACAATGATGATATAGCACCTCTTGTATTTTCCTGGGTAGAGCTGGAACCCATTCTACTAAGTGAAGTATCTCAAGAATGGAAAAACAAGCACCACATGCACTCATCAGCAAATTGATATTAACTGATCAATACCTAAGTGGACATATAGGAATAATATTTATTGGGTGTGGGGCAGGTGGGAGGGGGGCAGAGGGGATGGGTATATACAAACACACGATGAGTGAGATGTGCAACATTTGGAGGATGGTCATACTTGAGGCTCTGACTTGAGGGGGGAGGGGGCATGGGCAATATACATAACCTTAACACTTGTACTCCCATAATACACTAAAAAAATTCAGATAAACTAATTTATCTTTTATCTCTACTGAATATCTTTTGATAAAAATAAAATCATAACAAAATATATTTTGTGTCTTGTGTTTTTTATATATTATATTATGAACATATTTCCATACCAATAAATATTCTACTGCTTCATTTTTAATGTATTATGCATACATCTTCATTTATTCAGTGTATCCCCTACCATAGAACATTTAATATTTCTTCAAAATGTATTATTTACAACATTGTTATAACAACCTTTATAACTCTTTGTATAAATCTTGTGAAAAATCATCATTTCTTTATGCTATATTCCTAAAAGGAGAATTATGGTTTTGTGTGTGCTAAGATATTCATATTCCTGCAGTATGTATCTGTGGCTGCTATAGATTATAAATTCCTGAAAAAAAAGTGCTTTCTAATTTCTTTGCATACCTTAGTTATGTACAGTACTTTGTATTTACAACGATTACATTCTGTTTAATGTCTTTTATCATAAATATTTGGGAGTTTATAGAAAAATGAATGGGTAAGAAAAAATTAAGGAGGTTAGTTTTATTTTACAAACTATTAGGATTTTTTTTTTTTTTTTTGCTTGGTCATAGGTGTATTCATCTGGCTTAGTTCTGTTTTGTTCTTATTATTTTTTCTGTTGAAATCTTTAAATAGGATTTTTGCTCTTGAAAAATAACTTTAGTTAAAAAAAAAAAAAAGCACAAGCGAAACAAAACATAGCAAGCACGTCTAACCACCAAAAGAGCTACACATGACCCATGGATGGTTATAGAATAAATCTAAAAGTAAAGCAATGAATCAACAAATGGAATAATGAAGCAAGAGGAAATAAATCCATATTGCTCCATTCAACAGACGCTTTCTCCTCATTCTCTTGTGTTAGCAGGAGTTAAAACCCCAGGTGCTCAGTGAAAAGTGGGGTGTATCCTTGGGGAGGAAGGGTTTGGAAATTGCGTAGGTCTAATGTGGCGACACTGGTCATATTTTTATTGGTAAAAGCTGCCTGGCTCTGTGATGTGCCACATCCTAATAAAATGGAGACTTTCTATTGTGGTCTCTATCAACAATGTATTTGAAAAATAATATTGTTTCAGCAGTTAAGTTTTAAAATGTTTAACTTTTTCTTAGCTTGAACTTCTTGCCCTCTTCCCGTCATGCCTTTTAAAACAAATTTCTTGTCAAGTTACAATTTACTTTATATTCACTTTTAACAAGTATATAGGCCTGTGACTAATCCAGAGATAATTATATTGCCAATCCTATTGACAAAATTGAAATACTGAAATAGAAAAAAATCTACATTTCCAACTCCCTTTTCCCAGTTATATTAACCTGTCACTTCAGTGCTGTATCAAAGATTCCTTGGCTTTTCTTTCCTAAAATCAAATTTGCCCAAAGCCCTGAGAAATCACATTTTCATAAGCAACTTAGTCAGGCTACATCTACAAGCCCCAGGAGTGAGATTACCACCTTGCCTCCATCAAAAACTTCACATGTGATATTAAGAACTTTGAAAACTGACTTATGCTTCTCTACTAAATTCGTGCTCAGGATTTAGGGGGATCCCTAATTAGCTTCTTATGCTCTAGTTAAAGTGCTAACCAGTTGAGTTTCCATTTCAAAGGCAACATAATGGAAATGTGCATGTTTCTCATCTAAGAACTACCACACTCATATTTGCACAGTAATTCTGTATGAAAACTCAGAATCATGGAAAGTATAGCAACTGAGAGAGCTATAAACATGAAGAATTTGCAAAAGATGAAGCAAAACATTCATGAGGCAATTTACACCTTGTTACCTAATTTGAATTTTAATAGGCAGACTCCTACAATAGTTACACACTGGAAGGAAACATTGACTGAAAAGAGTCAAGGAAGATATTACCAGATAATTATCATACAATTTAAAATGTATATTCTATTGTTCATATACAGTACTTTAAAAAGTCAGGGCATCATACAAAATTCAGAGGGTAGAGCAGAAATGCAATATCAAGTACAAAACAAAATTATTAAGTCATTAAATATGAAATGTCTGAATTCTAATCAAAAAGTGTGGTGCATTATATCTCAAACAAGAAGGGGTACAATTAATTAAAGTATGCACCTAAATGATCAACACAGTTTTGCCATCTTAACAGTAGCTTATTTATGCCAGCAGTGAAGAAACCTGTAGAACAGAACCAGTAGTGGTGAAATCACAAAAGGCATTTTCCACAGCTTGTTGAGAATCGAGTATTTTTCCTGGCAAGAAGTGATCCAAAGCCTGGAAGAAGTGGTAGTCAGTTGGTTCAGGACTGGTGGATATGGTGGATGACAGAGAGTTTTCAAGTTCAGCTTCTGTAGTTTGAGCAGTGTTGTCTGTGCAACATGTGGTCGATTGTCTTACAAGAGGATTGGCCTATCTCTACTGACCAATTTTGGCTGCTTAATTGCAAGCATTCTCATTATTTTATCCAATTGGTTCCTGTAGACATCTGCTGTAATTAATTGACTAGGTTTCATGATGCTTTGGACTGTGTTTCAGCACTTCATCTTTATCTAACCATTGCGCCGAATACTTGTAATTGTCAAAAAGAAGTCATTTTTTTCATCACATGTCACAATACGGTGTAGAAATGGTTTGGCCTTATGTTGTGACAACAAGAAAAGGCAAGCTTCCAGATGATTTATTTCTTTTAATTCATGCAGAACCCATCTATCCAGTTTCTTCGCCTTGTCAATTTGTTTCAAATAGTCCAATATTGTTGGAATGGTAATGCCAAACCTTGCTGCTAATTCACCTGTAGGTTGGGATGGATTTGCTTCCCCTACAGCTCTCAGCTCATCATTATCCACCTTGATCTCAGGTCACCTACATGGCTTATTTTCAAGATTAAAATCAGCAGAATGGAACTTCGCAAACCAGTGATGTACTGTGCATTCATTCCTTCTTAAACACTTTGTTGATACTTTGAGCTGTCTGCACTTCATTGGTTCCACAAGGAAACTTATTAAAAAATAGCATGAATTTTTTGACTTATCTATGGTTTCACAAAAATTGCTCTAAAAAAAAACCTGAAAGGTAATCACAAACCAAAATGTGCATTTGAAAGACTGAGGATGTACAATATGTTCAGAATAAACATAAAATAAGAAGTGTCAAAGTGAAATGTCAGATATCAGCTGTCAAACTTAGTATTTAAGGAAATCAGACATTTCATTCTTATAACCTAAAAATATATAAAAATATATAAATCTCTGAATATCGAACTTTTACTTTGCCATTATATAGCAGTAAGGTTAGGGAAGAACCCTCATTACTCAAAGTGATGCTATATCACTAAATATTACATAAAAATAAAAAAACTAATGTTTTATATAATGTTGTACCTGCAGAGCTGTGTACCACACATGGAAAAAACACAGAAAAAGAAGGTCTGAGAAAGAAAAAGTAAAGACAGTGAGGAATAGAAAGAGCTCAGAAAGAGAGAAACACACGTAAAACTGTTGTAGTGTTTGTTATTAAGAAGAGCCTAAATAAATATTCTGAAATCAATGTAAGACCATTTAAAAAGTTTTTAAATGTTCCTGGCAATTGGCGGGCCTATTACTAGCAGAAATCTCTGGAGCACACAGAGTGAGTACTCTTGCCTAAATAAACCTGAAAGCAAACTAAAAATGAATTTCCCTGGTTTCCTGTGGTGAGTTCTGCCTAACGTCTCAACAGAAATATGCAGCTACCTGCTATGTCACCATGTTACAATAGTGTACATGTATGCACACACCCTCCATATATCTCTTTTAATCAGAATGTAATACACGCTGCCTAAATCTTTATCTCCAAAGAAAAGAAGCAATGGATAAAAACCAATTTTACCTGAAAGTCCTCATTAAATAAATGTGAGAACTTTAATTAAAAATGACTGTGAAAGGCAGAATTGCTTTTTAATTCTGTGTTATTTTAGGAAGCTATCAGCAGGTAACACATAAAGAGAGTGTTTTTTGGCTTGAATGTTTCTATCTTTTCTCATGGACTTGGGTTGTTTTCACATTTTAGCTATTGTGAATAATGCTGATATGAACATGGGTGTACAAATGGCTCTTTGAGATTCTGCTCTCAATTTTTTGAATATGTACTCAGAAGTGGAAATGCTGGATCATATGATAATTCTACTTTTAATTGTTTAAAAAATATCATACTGCTTTCCACAGTAGCTGTACTATTTAACATTTCCACCAACAGTGCACAAGGATTTCCATGTCTCTGCATCCTCATCAACACTAGTCATTTTCTGGCTTTTTGATAGTAAAGGATGGCTTTGAAAGCTGCCATCCTTGCCTTGTTCCTAATCTTAGAGGAAAAGATTTCAGTTTTTCAAATTAAGTGTAAGGTTAGCAGTGGATTTTTCATATATGACTGTTATACGTTTTATATGTTGACATAGTTTCCTTACATTTCTAGTTTGTTGAAGATTTTTATTATATTATGAAATGGTGTTGCACTTTGTCAAATGCTTTTTCTGCATCAAATGAGATGACTATATGGTTTTATTCTTTTGGTTTTTTTCATGGCCTTATAGTAATTGATTTTCATTTGTTGAGCCATCCTTACATTGCAGGAATAAATCCCACTGGTTCACATCTATAACATGTATAATATGCTGATGAATTTGGTTTGCTCTTATTTTGTTGAAGATTTTTGCTTCTTTATTCATCAGGAATATTGGCTTGTAGGTTTTTGTGCCTTGTATTATTTTTGTCTATCTATAGTATCAGAGTAATGTTGGCCTCATAAAATGAGTCAGATAGTGTTCCTTTGAATTCAAGTTTTTGAAAAGGTTTGAGAAGTATTGTTTGTATTAATATTTAAATGTGGTACAATCACCAATGAAGTTATCAAGCCCAAGATTTTTCTCTTTTGGAATATTTTTGTTGATAATTCAATCTTTTTTTCTAGTTATAGGTTATTCAAATTTACTATTTTTTTGTTGTTGTTGAGTCTTGGTAGGTTTGTGATTCTATAAATTTGTTCTTTTAATCTAAATTATTCAATTTATTGGTCTACCAATAAATTGAACTTTCTTATAATCCTTTAGAACTCATAGAACTCTCTTATAGATCTCTTATAATCCTTTTCATTGCTGTAAAATTGGTAGTAATATTCCTACTTTCCCCCTCTCTCATAAGCTCATAATACTCTCACACTGGTACATTTCTTAGGAATTGGTATTGCTCTGGAGTTAGTTCCACATCATGCAATAGTAACCCCTGAATGACCGGTATCTTTGAGTAACATGAACTTTACAATGCATTTGAGTCTTTGATTGTTTTTGAAAGCTTCTGAAAGAAGATTTCTTAGGGTGAAAGCTGGATTGAAAGGATTTATAACTCTTCCAGTTAGTTATTTTACTGTTAAATGCCTACTCATCTTTCCTGGTAGGAGTAGGTCACTCTCCTTTTGTAAGGAGTGGGGTAGGGCATTACTCTCTTCTGTGAGCCCCATGGCCACCCCCAAAGCAAGAGAAAATTTCTCCTGCCTAATTGTCTTGTAAATTTCTTGACTTCAAAGTCAATCTGAATTACTGGCTCTTCCTAGGTCTGGAGCCTGAAGGCCTTTAGACTGGAAATACTCCATAGATTTTTCTGTATCTCAGGCCAAACCAGAACTAGAACATTGGCTCTCCTTGATCTCCATCTTGCTGACTCACCTAGAAGACCTTTGAACTTGCCAATCTCCATAATCAAAGCAGTCAATTCTTTTTAGTAAAACTTTGTATGTCTATCTCCTATTGGTTCCGTTTCTTTGGAAAACTCTAATACAACAGCCAAGCAAGTTTGCTTCATCTTTTGCATTCACACCTGAAAACATTACATAGCCTAATTTACCTCTGATGTGGAGTGAGGAAGATAGTCATATTTCTTTCCATCCCAAACCACTGACTTGTTCTTTTTTAGAGTAGCTAGGAAAAAAAGAAGACCTAAGCCCAAAGTCAGCAGAAAGAAGAAAATAATAAAGACCAGAACAAAGTAAATAAATTCATAACTAGAAAGACAATAGGAAAGATCTACAAACTAAGAGTAATTTTTAAAAAGATATACAAAATTGACAAACCTTTATCTAGATTAATCAAGAAAAAAAAGAGAGGACTAAAATACATAAAATAATAAAAAGGGAACATTGCAACTGATACCACAGAAATACAAAGAATAAGAAGAGACTACTATGAGTAATTATATGTGAAGAAAGTGGCATATAACTAGATAAATTAGAAAAAGATGAATAAATTTCTTGAAATATACAATATACCAAACCGAATCATAAAGAAATAGAAAATTTGGATAGATCAATAACAGGTACTAAGACTACATCAGTAATCAAAACAGTTCAAAAAAAGAAAGCTCAAAACCAGACAGCTTCCCAGGTGAATTCTACTAAACATTTATTCTTCTCAAACCCTTTGCAAACAATTGGAGATGAGTGACCACTTCCAAACTCATCTTGGGAGGCCATCATTACCCTTTTAGCATAGCTAGATAAGGATGCTACGAGAAAAGAAAATTATAGGCCAGTAACCCTGGCAAATATAGATGCAAAAATCCTTAACAAACTACTAAAACTTAAATTCAATATACAATGAAAGGAACCTACAACATGACCAAATGAGATTTATCCCTGAAATGTAAGAAGAATTCAACATATGCAAATCAATAAATGTGATACATCACATTGACAGAAGGAAGGATAAAAATATAGGATCATCCCAATAGAATCAGAATAAGCTTTTGAAAAATTCAACATAGTTTCATGATAGAAATGTTCAATAAATAAGGTATGGAAGGAATATACCTTGATATATTCCTTCTCATATATAGCATAAATGCTATATATGAGAAACCCACATCTAATATCATACAATAGCTTTTCCTCTAAGACTAGGAATAAGACAAAGATGTTCACTGTCACCACTTCCATTTAATATAGTACTAGAAGTAATAGCTGGATAATCAGAAAATTTAAAAAATCATACAAATTAGAAAGGAAGAAGTTAAATTGTCTCTATTTGCAGATGACATAATCTTGTCACCAAGTGAAACATTCTAGTGCTGGTAAAACTAGTGAAGAAAGGAAGTAGTCATCATGGCAGAGAGGAAGGCATGCATTAGCCTAACTGTATGACTCATATTCACCAGTGTTGGTTTAATTATAGCTTCTGCCAATTGTCCAACCTACCAATTTTCAGGAATAAAAACAAAAGATTACTCATTAATATGGGACTCATTCTGAGGAAGCCAATCTGTCACTTAGTGATAAAATGACTGAATTGAATACTTTCTACTCAGAAAAGAGTAATTCACTTTGACAAGGATTAACATATATTTAGGGTACATTTACTTTTCTTGATGGTAGAGCTTCAAAAATTATCACTATTCAAGGTGGTATTTGATCCATTCATGTGGGGTCCTGCATAACATCAATAGAATAAGGGGGCCACTCTAGAGCAAAAGAGATGCAGCAATGGACACGTGACCATGATAAATACTGTATCCATGACCTGAAAAAGTCATAGTGACCAGGAATTAGGTCCCTCAGGAAAAAGGGTCTGTGTCAAACTATCAAGTAAGTTGCCTAGACTAGTAGAGGTGCTAGCCTAGGTTAAGGAAAATCTAAGACTGGTTATAGAGAAGGAGAATAAGTATAATTGTGCCTTTCACACCAGATGCAACAATTGTGGCTATAATATGTCTCATATTTCTTTTTTTTTTTTTCTGTTACAGGGAAGGGATAATTCTAAGCAAGAATAATGTCTCTTTCTTTCTTTCTCTTTCTTTATTTCTCTTTCTTTCATCACTTACATAATATTTAAAAATATCTGATTCTCCAAAATAAATAGTTTTACCAATTAAAAAATGTCATTTGAGAGGAGTTGGTCAAGGGGTACAAAAAGAAAGATAGAAGAAATAATTTCTAATATTCAATGATATAGTAGAAAATTTGTAGTTAACAATAATTTATGGTATACTGTAAAATAGATACAAGAGAATTTTAATGTTTTCTACACAAAGAAAAGATGAATGTGTGAGGTGGTGGACATTCCAATTACTCCGATTTGATCATAACACATTGTATACAGGTAGCAAAATTTCATATGTACCTCCCAAATATGTACAACTAATATACATTAATAAGAAAAAATGTCATTTGAAATTAAATATCATGGCAATGTGCTCATAGGGTAGATGTTGGTAACATAATAGTTATGTTTTTATATCATTTTATATGATTTATAGCTTGTATAAATAATTTTGTTAAAAATATGTTGGTAATCAGACCACAGATGAAAAGAAAAAGGAAAATGCATTGTTGGGCAACACAATGGCACACAATAAACATTAAACCTTTAAATGCTAAAAACAATTGTCTGTACTATTTTCAACACTAGGGTAAAAGAAAAAATCAGTAAACTCTTTATTCAGCAATAATGTTGTTAAGCAAGTAAATATCAAATAAGAAAAGTTAATGACATTTTTTTTCTTTTAAGATACAGGGTTTTCCTCTGTCACCCAGGCTGGAGCACAGTGGCATGGTCATAGCTCACTGTAACCTTGAACTCCTGGGTTCAAGTGATCCTCCCATTCTCCCACCTCAGTCTCCCATGTAGCTGGGACTATGGGTGTGGACCGGAACACTTGGCTAAATTTTTGTAGACACCAGGTCTTGCTTGTTGCCGATGCTGGTCTCAAACTCCTGGCCTCAAGTAATACTCCTGCCTTGGCCTCCCAAAGAGTTAGGATTGCAGACATGAGCCACTGTGCCTGGTCAGATATTTTAAAAATCTACTAAATGTTGAAATTCAGATACATATATAGCCAAAGTCAATTTAAACTTGGGAAAGAAAATAAAGTCTAGTGAACAAAAAGATAAAACATAAATATGGAGTATCAGAAAACACCACAAAATGGGAAATCTATAGAGTCAGAGTTACATGGTTTAATAATTTTTACTGTGTCAATGACACATATAACTGTAACCTCTCTACTAGGTGTCAGATTGACTCAGCCTGAGTACTGTTTGATAGAGTTGTTCCAGATTCTTTCTTCGCTCTGTCTGGAAGATCAGTGGAATAATGGGGTACCCTCCATATCTGCTGTGCATTAACTCCACAGTTACAAATTTTGATTTTATTTCCAGCTGTGTGATTCTGGATTGAACTGGAAAATAATAATAGAACTAGATATAATGCAATCCAAATAGCTGGATATTTAACTTCTTAGCGGTATTAAATTCAAACATGATCATGAATCTGTATTTCTGCCTTTATGAAACATTTATTTTCCCTTCTATTAATAGAGATTCTGTGTTCACTGTCACAATTGTAACACTCTCTATTTACACTGTTTTTCCCTCTGTTGATCCTATGGACAAAGCTATGTTTTCTGTTGTGGTATGAAAGGAAAGACTGTCCATCTGTTTGAAATAGAGTACTGCTTCAAAGTATAAAATGTTTATCTTATAGCAAGACAGGAGCTGCAGAACAAATACAACTGATTAAAGTAGAAGCATTTGTTTTTACTTGAAAAATACAGCAGCTCTACTAGGAATCTGAAAATGTTAAAGGACTAAAGAAGGTTTCATTTCTGTCAAATACTGTTACAGCTATTACAGACGTTTGAAAATAAAATAGTATAATGTAATTTCCAAAAGATCTCAAATTATAGCAAATGGTTATTCCCCTGGTCACTCTTTTGTTCATATTGTTTTTTTCATTTTTCACAATGAAAAGTATGAACTAATTATGGCACAAAGCCATAGCAAGTATACATGTAGTTGAAGTATTAAGAAATTAGAAATAAATGAATATATTTTATAAAAGGACTCTAAATATTCTATCAATTCAATTGGTATTTGTACCAAGTTTCTATTTTCTAAGTCTCATCATCTGATAAACAGGCCTCCTAAACTTCTCTATTCCCTCTAACATTTTGTATTGACTCTGGTCACTAATGCGGAAGTGCCAGATACATGAGATAAATCCTTCCTTGGTGGTATTTCTAATATGCTATCAGGGACTCGAGAGACTCGGAGAAGTGCAAGACAAGAATTCACAGTGTAAACTCTGAAAAACCTTGGAAAATCATCTTTTAAAGGATATGCTGAAGGAATGGTTTGAAAACAAGAAAATAAACATAGCTAGAGAACTTTACTAAACAGAATAGAGGAATATATCACTGGATTCTTGCTATTTTTTCTTATTAATCGATTATTATTTCAATTTCATGGTTTTCCATGAGAGGCAATAAACACAGACATATCAGAATATAAAAACATAAATATTAAGATTCAGAAAGAAAATATTGCCGGGCGCTGTGGCTCACGCCTGTAATCCTAGCTCTTGGGAGGCTGAGGCGGGCGGATTGCTCAAGGTCAGGAGTTCGAAACCAGCCTGAGCAAGAGCGAGACCCCGTCTCTACTATAAATAGAAAGAAATTAATTGGCCAACTGATATATATATAAAAAAATTAGCCGGGCATAGTGGCGCATGCCTGTAGTCCCAGCTACTCGGGAGGCTGAGGCAGAAGGATCACTTGAGCCCAGGAGTTTGAGGTTGCTGTGAGCTAGGCTGACGCCACGGCACTCACTCTAGCCTGGACAACAAAGCGAGACTCTGTCTCAAAAAAAAAAAAAAAAAAAAAAAAAGAAAGAAAATATTTTTGGGGATCTGTGAAACCTCACTAGCTTCATATTATTCTGAAGTTTTGTTTGTCTTTGTTTGCTTTTTGAAACAAGGTCTCTCTCGGTCGCCCAGGCTAGAGAGTAGTGGCATCATCATAACTCATTGCAACTTCATACTCCTGGGCTTCAACGGGGACTACAGGTGCACACCACCATGCCTAGTTTATATATATATATATATATATATATATACACACACACACACACACACACACACATAAACATATAGTAGTGATGGGGTCTTGCTGTGTTGCTCAGGCTGGTCTCAAACTTCAGGCCTCAAGTAATCCTTCCACCTCAGTCTCTGAAAGTACTATCATTACAG
This sequence comes from Microcebus murinus, assembly GCF_040939455.1. Taxonomy (NCBI): domain Eukaryota; kingdom Metazoa; phylum Chordata; class Mammalia; order Primates; family Cheirogaleidae; genus Microcebus; species Microcebus murinus. The sequence continues at coordinate 48,218,383 of NC_134104.1, forward strand.
GGATTAGTTACTATGCCTGGCCTCTGAGTTGTTTTGTTTGTTTGTTTGTATGTTTGTTTTGAGAAAGGGTCTTGTTCTGTTGCCTGGGTTAGAGTGCAACTCTGAGTTGTTGTTGTTTCTAATGTTTGTTTATACATTATGCTACTGTTGTAAGGAAGAGTGAGGTGAGAAAAAATAAACTATATTTCTTTGATGTGTAACTAAAGTGCAACAGTAAATTTTATTAATGTCATGCCGTATATAAAAGTAGTGAATCTCTTTTTATTTAAAAAATTATAATATTTTTACACACTATCATATATAAATTTGATAAAAAATGTTTTAGGAATCTAGACAGTATCACTCATGCAAGTTATAAACTTCTGAATAGTATGGTGAAGTAGGAGGAACTTGGTGGTATTACACAGAGACCAGCAGAATTTATATTTCTTTTTTCAAGGCAAAATATGTTTCCAGCTACAACCTCAACAAAGAAAAATGTCTACTCAATTGCAAAAGTCCATAAAGACAGAGAATAGATGGCACTCAATATTTTAAGTAGTATTTCTTAAATTTGGGAGCATGTCCAACTGTAACAGAAGCATCTTAGGGTTCTACTATATCAGAATTTATGAGTGGACCTTCGGATATGTATTTTGATGACATCCAATTGAAACACTGAAATATAGGAAGTTGGTGAAGCTGTCATTTCTAGGTTGAAATGCAAATTATACAGCCATCATTTTGCAGACCTAATTGAATTTAGCCAACCTCAATAATTGTTAATAGAGAAAATGTGAACATAAAACAAATTTTTAGCAATTATATGGAACTGGACACATTCTGTAACTAGTAATTAGATACCTAAACAAAAAGAGAATGATGTTTTTAGTATAGACCATTTTCACATATTATAAAGAGTACATACAAATGAGTATTAGATCTTTGAAAACTAGAGTATAAACTAGACTAGAGCAAATACTCTCCCTTATATTTATTAAGAAGTGGCTAAAATCATAAACTTGTCTCCCCTTTTATGTTTCCTGTCATCACTGAAGCCCCCTTATATGCTCCAGGTGTTTCTGGAGTCTGGAGAAGCGACAGAGCCCATCACATATTTTAGAAGCTGAATATACCAGATACTTTCTTGCAGCTAGGGTTCAGGAACGTAGACTTCCCCAAACAGACAGATCAACCTCAGATACTGAATTTGTTTAACTAATGAAAATAGAAGCAGACACTTAGGAGAATCCTTTGTTTGTGATTTTGTAGTTATAGAAAAAATAAGTTCCTCGGGTAGCAAAGGCACCTAAGATTGTGGTGATGGTAGCTTGCAAGTTGAAGCATTACTGTGCTGCGCAGTGGTATTCCAAACACACTGTTTCCACAGTCTACATTTGGGCTTAGCATCTGGTCCTACAGCCTCTGATCCTGGTTGGAAAATCTCTCAGTGGTTATGGGAATTAATCAATATTCATTTAATAAATTCATCCTCTACTTAAAGCAAACAGAAGCATCTCCTGTTGCTAATGATTAAGATCTCTGATAGATGGATACAATACAAGAATTGCAATATAAATATTGTTTTATTTATATAAAATGTTAAAATATAAATATTTTGTACATTATTATTATTGGTTATATTAATGTTTGTTAAATGTATATTACTTGTAAATTGTTCTCATTTTGAAGTACAGTGTTAAATCAAAAAATTTATATTGTAAAGAATGCTGTCTATATTGGCTATATTACTCATAATTATTTTCACATGATTTAAATCTCATAAGTTGTTGATGCTCACTTTAGACAAAAGAAAAAAAAGAAAATATAAATGATTTATCTAAGGTCACAAAATCAGGAAATGGCAGTAAACTGTCTTAAGTCTATAACCTTCTGGTTTTCAACCTATACTATGTTGTCTTTAACATGAGTTACAAGGAAGAAGGAAACAAGTATCTATCCAAATGGAACTGAAATTTGATCATAGAAAATAAGAGTAGACAATTTAGAATTTATTTTTAAGATTATATATCTACATCTACATGAATATCTTCATTTATAGCTACATCTGTATCTATATTTACACATTTTCAAAAATTACAGACTCCCAACAACCTATATATTCTTTTCATGTTGTCTTGAAATACCTGTGCCCAGAGAAAGCTCAAAGAAATTATATCCACTCACACTTAAAAAGAGAAAAACAATCCACATTACTGCCACAATCAAATTTTAATAAAATTCTGAGGAAGAGATGATGGGGAAAAAAGTTTATTCCATTTTTCTGAAGCCTATTTATGATTTTGCTTCATTGTGACCTACTATGCCTTTGAGGGCTGCTATAGGAAGTAATAAGCAAATGTAAATTGTCACAAAATATCAGAAGTTTCCTGCAGCATGCTGCCTAAGACAGCAGTAGAAGTTGTGAGGCTATGAATGAGAGCTATTGTTTTTTTATAAGCAATCGTCCAGTGCTCTTTGCTGAATTTTCCTTTCGTCCCCTGAGTATCTTCTTAGACACCCACTCTTGTATCCCTCCAAAGCAGCTCCTCAAAATTGACTGTGGAGTCTGTATGCAAATTATACCAACAATAATTAGCTTCATTTGATTTCTGAGTCTCAAATTAACAGAATTTACTGCTTGTAATGTTTTGCTAGACTTGCTACAACCCATGTCATGGGGTCTACCTTAGTAGCATGACTTAGAGCTTCTATTTTGTCACTTACTGAAAATTACTGTTTACACTGACTTGGCCTTCTGCAAGGGAGTGATTTCTGGTTTATAACTCATAAATGTACCATAAAATCTGAGGCTGTTTCCACACTCATTCAAATCTTCCAAGATACTGACTTACATTCTTCATGCTAGAGCTGTTGTCTGTCCCCACCTGACTTGAGCCAACACACAAACATGCAAGCACACACACTCACACACACACACAAATACGTATGTGCATTATTCCAGCTTCCAAATATCTTCCCATTTATATTAGTTATTTGAAAATAATAAAAAATACTTGGCCATATTAATCATTTATAAGGGAATAAACTTGGGCTAGGATTAAACTTTTGAATTTCAAACTGCTTCCAGCCTGAAACATACTTTGTCTAGAACCCATAGCTTTTTAATATACTGTGGGCATAAAACTAAGAAGACCCTCTTGAGAGCCAACAGCTATAAACCATCTGTACCTGACATACTCTAGCTCTCAGAGGTTCTCCTGGCAGTTACTATTTTGGTACGCAATCCCACTTCTTCAAGAGTTTGTCAGAGGCACTGGAAGATCTTCACAGGCCCCTGTTAAAAAGGGAAAAAAATTAACTGAGAGGGGTCATAATTCTACCTAGTCCACTTCAGCCTAAAGGAGAAAAAAGGACAAAACCATCCTTAACCTTTATAATTCATTTAGAATATCTAGGTCCCTGACAAGCAGAGAAAAATTGTTCTGAGAAGTGCAAATGTACCTAGAGTTGAAAGTTTTAGCAACCATGACATAACAGCATAGAGTTTTTAGGAGAGTAGGAATGTTCAGAGAAATTGTCGATTATACAATTTATTACAGTGTCTGTTAGAAAGCAATATTCTCTTTAATTGCATACACTTTTGTTAAGAATCTAAAGTAGAAAACTATTTGCCCTCTTTTGGCCCCATCCCATCACTGTAGATTAGAAGTGCAAATCTATATTGGCCAAATGCCAGGATAGTTTAAGACACTATAATTATAGGGCTTTGAGCTTTCAGGAGAATTAATGATCATAGCTCAAGAGGATGAATCAAAGTTTAGATAAGTATGGTATGAGTGTGTTCCTTTTCTTTGCAGGAATAATATTCTTTTTCCTTTTTTCACTCTTTTTTTTGGGGGGCTCTTATAAATCCAAATTGCTGGCATTGAGACAAGCCTAAGAACTGTATTGGTTCCCTAGCCTGAGAACTTTGCATTCAGGAACTTCAGCTCTACAAGGAGTTAATGATAGAAAAGCATATGGGCATGGTCTCACTTCATAAACCTCCTTCTGTGTTTGTGATTCCCGCCAACGTGCCTAAGGAAGAAATCTCAGGTGAGCTTTGCACTAAGCACTGGGATTAGTTTTCCATTTCTACTGAATCTTCTCATTCGCAAATTTGCTAAGGATAGGTAATATAATAATAATTGGACTTAGGTTCAGTTATTTGTTGAGGACTAGGCAAAAAAAAATTTAAAAAATTCCTGCTTTGTATAGAATCCCTCAGGCCTACATTGTTTAGGGAGAAAGGAGCTCTCAATTTGTTCTGCTTAGTTTACTAGGATTTTATATTAGAGAACAGAGTTTCACCCAGTAATAAAGTGCTAATTTGCCCTGAGTTGTTTGTCAGGGATTTGAAGAGAGAAGTCATTAATCAAGGGAAGGATTTGGAAATTCCTATATGTCATGATATCCTTGAGTACATGATTTCCATCCCTTTTAATGACTACTGACTCTATAAATGGTATTTTACAGAGATATAAATGGTAGAAAGCAATTTATTCATTCCAGCTCTTCAGCAAAAGGCTCTGTCAGCTCCTTCGAAGTCTGTTCCAGTTGAAAACAGCCTCTTTGTTCCAGACTATGCCCTTCCTTAGGCAGCCTAAGCAAGTTGGGGGTAGAAAGGTGTGGACATTTCCACCGACATGGGGCACTCTGCCTGGAATACTCTCTCTAGAGCTCCCTTTCAGTTGCCTGAGGCTTTGTTAGTATTGCATCATCATTTGGCTTTTTACTCCAATCCTGCTTCCCCTCTTTTTCCATTAAAGGTATTTATTGCTAATAAACATCTTGAACCCCAAACACTGTGTCAGCTTCCACTCTAGAGAATCCAACCTGTCATATATATGTTATTTATATTTATATATACACATGTTATGCATATTTATAAACAAAAATGTGTGTGTGAGAGAGAGATTTTTACTTGAAAGCAGAAGAAACTGACCTCTTGCCTTGGATCTTCGTGCAGTCCTATTTAAGGAGCTTTGGAATATAATTGATAAATGAAATTAAGCAGCATTTCTGTTTCCTCAAGGTTTTGAATTCTTTTCTCTGCGTTATTCCAAAGGATTGTAGCCACTTAAAATATTTCACCATGTGCTGGTGTTGGATTTGTGTTTGTATCAACCACCTCAGCTAGTAGTCAAAGGAACAAAATGTTCAGGACTACCATATTCAATACAGATTTGGCCTTTTTTCTTTGTGGCTACTTATGTTGTATGAAGGTTTAATAGCCTAAAACCACTTGGAGGAAGGAAGGGTAGTTAAAAGAAATGATCTAAATAATAAGAACTAGGGGAGGAAAATTAGTCTGATCAGCAGTGCTGTCTGCTTCTAGAATTATCTATTCTGTTGGATCGGGTATAAGAGTTGGTAAATTAAAAAATAAAAAAAAAGTGCTAATGACAATAGCTGTTTATAGCTATGCCTGAATGTAAATCAGCAAGAAGGAGGAAGAAGGGGACTGGGGAAAGAGAAAAGAGAGAGAGAGAAGAGAAAGAGAGGAGAAAGGAGAGAAGTGAAAGAGTAGAGGGAAGAAAGGAGAAGGGAGGTGGATGTTGAAGCTTTGAGAGTGGATTATATTTCTGTGGGTCTGTAGGACCCTTGGTGATAGATTAGTATTGTCCCAGAAACTCCTATAATAGCCACATCAGTGTTCATTTCTGAATATTTATTAATAGAAACAGCAGTAAAGTATGTGGTTATATCTCACCTACATCAAACATATAATTACACAAAAATACTAGCTAAATCTTAAAATTTCATCTAGTTGTTATTTTTGATACCTTACTGTTTCCCTCATTGGCAAATATAGTCTGCTGTGTCTTTCCTGAGACATCTCAACAAACCCATGGAGTTTGATTTGTAATACGTGGCCCTGCTGTTCCAGCCACACTGAGTAAATCAGTACCAACCCAGTGATCCCTGGATAAATGACCTTAGAGATTCTTATAATGATTAATTAAAGACATTAAATAGGTGCATGAAGCAGTGCTGCCCTTATTAGATGCTCAATATTTGGTAGATATTGATATAATATTATATTGATATTATGTGATTGGCACAATTGTCCTCTCTGTATTCTCATCTTCACTTTCTGATTGCTTTTTATTTTCTGCTACCTTCTTAAATTCTTCTACCATCTAAAATCACATAATTACATGGGATCTCCAAGGCTGTTCTTGCCCTGATGTTTGCCTCTGCTTTGCTTTCATCACTCCTGTTCTTTCCCTTCTCTTCCTTCATCTTTCTCTTCTCTCTCAACCTTCTGTTTCGCAGTTCCCACCACTTTCTCTAAGTAATTATTGCCTAGATTTGGCTTCTAACTTGCTCTCCAATTCTGCCGTCCCATTCCTATAAAGTATCTTTCAAGGTTAAAAACTTTGAAACTGTTTTCTGCTGGTTAATGAAATAGAATACGGAAATGACAAAGGCTGAGGTGCTGAAGTCATCATTTCTGTTCTCTACCCCTTTTTAAATTTAAAAATAAGAATTTTGCTGGGGGGAAAATAACAGAGGAACTAGAGCACTACTTGAAGAAAGATTAAGAGATAAATAGAAAACAATGTCTTCTAAAATTACAATAACTAACGATAGTGTGGTAGTTTGCCTTTTGCAGTAGATGGTGGCTTAAGCCCCGTGGCTTCTGCTTCAAAGGGAATGATGAGGAAACAGGTATTCAGAAAGACTGAGCACCTTCTGCATGAGATTGCCTACATGCAGTGAATAAGGAAGGGACCCAGGTTTCCACATGGAACATGATCCGGTGTTCATCACAATGCTGACAGAGTGTCCTGTTTCATTAGCATTCTATAGATCTGTGTGAAGAAATAAAACATGACATTCCTTAATTAGAGCTGTCATTGTTTTCTGCCAGCTGTAAATGAGGGTCTACTGGTAGGACTTGAGGAAAAGGATAGTCGGAGAAAAGTTAAATGGCTTTGTGTGAAGTACTCTGCTTTACACACTTTATAGTGCACAGGGGGCCTTGACCATGGCATCTATGGTGGAATAAAGTGAGCAGCAGGTTTCTTCCATTTTATCAAGGAGTCTGGAAAAAGGGCCTGTACTAGGTCGGGCAGATAAATTAAACATGGCTTTGTCCCACCTAAAAGCACATTCTACTTTAGTAGAATCAGTAGAATAGCTATTGTCACAAGCCTCTCTCAAAGTGGGCTCTACATGTGGTTCTGGGCACACTAGTATTGACACACTGGGTACTTTACAAATTCCTCTTGTGTAAAATGAGGGAATAAAACTAAGAGAGATTTTAAAGAATTAATAGAGATCTAATGCTTATACACGTCATTTGGTGCCTAAAATATACTTGTAGTAAACACTATTGTCATTATCATTATTATTACTAAGCTGTGGTGAAAAAGATACACATTTTGGGGGTTTAAACAGATGTGAGTTCAAGTTTCTATCTTACCAATTATCCACTGTGTCAAAATGGGCAGATGATTTATCTTTTTATTAGCCACATACTTCCTGTATATTGGGCATATTACTATCCTATGGATGCAGAGTGAAGATTAAATATATATGTCAAGCTTATAGAACACACAATGCCTGACAGATGGCCAGATATCAACAAAAGCTCTCTTCTTGCCCTTTGCCTGAACATGAATAATCTGAGGTTCTTAGCAAAATGCATTTTTGTTCAAGCTGTCCATTAGCCATGTTAGGGAGAAAAATAGCTCTTTCAATCTTTCACTGTTGCTACTTACCTGGCTGACCATTTTCTGAAGCATTTTGCTGTCATAAACCTACATATTTCTAGTCACACTTTGTTCATATATTTGTTTCTATATTTAAACATTCATCTTTTAAATACAAATTTTTAAATAAAAATTTCTGTACTTTATAAAATTTATAAAAATTTTTAAATAAAAATTTCTGTACTTCATACAGAAAAATATGTATACTCAGAAAATGTACAGAAAAATATGTATACTCATGTACCCAACACAAAAATTAAAGAAATATTAACATTTACTTATTTTTTTATTTCAGCATTTACTTATTTTTAGATGTCTATTTTTCTCTTTTTAGAAAATAAAACATTTAACAATGTATTTAAAGCTTTATCCTTCATCTCTTTGAGTTCTCTTTCCTTCTGAGAAATAATGACAGTTTAGTGTACTATTTATTTTTATATTTTAGAACATAAAACTGTATTCATAATATATACTGATTTTGATGTATTTCTTGAAGATTTGATAGAACTCATCTGAAAAACAACTATATCTTTGTTAGGTTTTTAATTTCCAGTTTGATTTCTCTCATACATAAAAGTCTCTTACAATTTTAAGTATATACATTTTAAGATGCATTTTCTAATAAATGTTTGTCTAACTTTTTATTACCAGGGGCATAAAGTTGTTTATATAATTTTCTTTTTTCTCACTGTATCTGTAGTTGTACTCTCCTTTTGATCTCATTATTGCTCAGCTCTTCTTTCAATTCTTAGGAAAAACTATAGCCTATCTTAGTATTCTTCCTAAATTAATAAGTTATGGTCTGAACCATTCTCTGTAGTTTTTCTGGGGTTTTATGTTTGTTTGTTTTCTATTTTACTAGCTCTAATTTTTATTTTCTTAGATCCATCATTCTATGTTTTTTTAATTACTTATTTTATTACAATTATGATTTCAATTGCCAATTAGTTCCTTAGAAACATGTTTTGATATTTCCATATGAAAAAAGTTTTGATGTTTTGATGTATTCAGTATGAAATGTCTGATTTCCTTAAGTACTAAGTTTGACAGTTGATATAGCTGACATTTTACTTTGAAACTTCTTGTTTTATTTTTATTGTGAAGGTACATCCTTAGTCTATCAAACGCATGTTTTAGCTTGTGAGTATCTGTCAAGGTTGTTTTTAGAGCAAATTTTGTGAAACCATGTATAAGTCAAAAATTTATGTTATATTTTCAAATATGAATTCCCTTGTAGAACCAATGCAGCATAGCTTGAAATATCAAAAAAGTGTTTGGAAATGATGTGGCAGAGTACATACATGGTTTGAGTAGTTCTGTTCTAGTGATTTTAATCTTGAAAATGAGCCATGTGGGTGACCTGAGACCAAGGTGGATTATGATGAGCTGAAAGCTGTAGTGGAAGCAAATCCATCTCAACCTAAGAGTGAATTAGCAAGATTTAACATTACTATTCCCACAATATTGAAAGATTTGAAGCAAATTTGCAAGGTAAAGAAGCTGGATAGATGGACATGAATTAAACAAGAGTCAGAAGAGAAATCTTGAAGTTTGCCTTTCTTTGCTGTCACAACATAAAGGTGAACCAGTTTTACACCCTATTGTTTCTTGATGATAAATGGATTCTTTTTGACAACTGCAAGCATTCGGCACAATGGTCGGACAAAGATGAAGTGCTGAAACACAGTCCAAAATGGAATACTCATCAAAAAAAACCTAATGGTGTCTGTTTGATGGTCCAGCTGGTATTATCTACTATAGCTTCATGAAACCTGGTCAGTTGAATGCAGTGGATGTCTACTGAAATGAACTGGACAAAATGATGAGGATGCTTGCTATTAAGCAGCTGAGGTTGGTCAATACAGAGACTAATCCTCTTGCAAGATAACACTCACCTACATGTCACACAAGCAACAGTGCTCAAACTACAGAGGTTGGACATTTCATATTTAATGACCTAATATTTTTTTTTTGCTATTGCATTGGGATCAGAAAATGTCATCTCTATGATAATGATTCATTGGCATTTTTGAGCCTCCTATTGTGGTTTAATACATTGGGAAATTTTGTAAATGTTCTATGTATGCTTGAAAAGAATACACATTCTTTAAGTATTACATGCAGTGCTCTATTGTGTCTTTATTGGAAAATTAATGCTCATATTTCTATACTTTGATGATTTTTTGACTCTGCTTGAACTATTAGTGGGAGATGTATAAAAAAAACAGCTTTTAGCGATGGTGGATTTGCCTATTTCTCATTTTAATGCTTAGTTTTTGCTTTATGTATTTTGAGGGCATACAATTTATGACATACCATGTAATAAGGGATAAGACTCTCTGATGCTTTCTTTCTTTTATTATCTAACTATATTTTTATCCCAAAAAATTCATTTTGCTTTAAAATTGGTTTCAGGTAATATAGCTAACTGCATTCTTTTTCTTGATTTTTAACATCATGGTTCTCTTTCATCTCTTTACATTTTAAATTTCTGTTTTATTTTGCTTTAGGAATAATTCTTTTAAACAGCATATAGCTGTTTTATTTTTCTTAAGATCTTCAATTGGTGAATTAAATTTAGTTTATTTGTGTGTGTGTGTGTGTGTGTATGTTTGTGTGATTGCTGACGTATTTGGATTCACTTGTATAATCTTATTTGGTGTTTATTTTGTTTATTACACATTTTCTGAGTATACTTTTCTTTTTCTCTGTTCTATATTTTATTGACTAATTTTTCTACTTATATTTTTTATTTCAACTTAGTTAAAAATATTATATTCTGTGTTTATTCTTTTAGGGGTGACTTTGAAATATTAAATATTCTTAAAATAAAAAATAAAAGATAATCTCAATGCAGTCAATAACTCTATCCGTTTTCTTAACAACAACAAATCTTAAAAATGTTTAAGTCTGAATGAATATTTTACATTTTACATTGTAATATCTTTCTTGCCTTTTAGTTACATATTGTGTTTCACCTCCAAATTTATTATTCTTGTTGCTTTATACAGACAATACTTATTTATATTTTGCTCTATTTTTATAAATTCCATTATGTTCTCTGGATTTGTTTCCTGATTTTTCACTTGTTTATTCTGGGAGATTTCTTTTTTTTTTCTTTTAAATCTTGGAGGACATTATTTTGTAGTTCTTTCAGTTAAGGTTTGAGTTGAAAATTTCAGTGTTTACCTGGAAATATTTTTATTTACCACTTGAGTAACAATTTAACTGTTTATATGATTCTATGTTAACAATTATCTGACCTGTGAACTTAGTTATACTATTATCTAACCTCTAGCCTTTATTTTTTTTTAATTTCAAAACATCAGGGGTACATTGTTTTTTGTTACGTAGATAAATTGCACCATGCTGAAATCAAAACTTTCAGTGTACCCGTCACCAGAATAGTGTACATTATACTAGATGGGTAGATCTTTATCCCTCACCCCCTCCAACCTTTCTGTTCTTAGTTTCCAATGTCCATTACACCACTTTATGACTATATGGACCCATTGTTTAGCTCCTACTTATAAGTGAGAAAGTGGGGTATCTGTTTTTCTATTCCCTGAAATACTTCACTTAGGATAATGGTCTCCAGTTCCATCCCAAGTTGCTGTAAAAAATAAGGGCATACCTCTAACCCTTTCTAGGGAAAGACAAAGATATAAAATGTAGCCCAATTGTCAAAAAACATTTATTGGGTGTTGGGCAGGTGGGAGAGGGGAGGATGGGATGGGTGTATACTTACATTATAAGTTCAATGCCCACCACCTGGAGGATGGACACAATTGAAGCTCTGACTCAAGGGGGGAGGGGAGGCAAGGGCAGTATATGTAACCATAACAACATTTGTACCCCCATAATATGATGAAATAAAAAAATGTAAAAAAAATATTATTTTTGGTATTAAAAATTTTCCTTTTCTTTATACATGGTGCTCTTTTGTATACAATCTTCAGATTAGAATTGATTTTAAGATTGTCTTTTTTATACTGATTTTTATAATTTTGCTTTAACATATTTAAATTTTTACTCTGCTAGAAGCTTTTAATATTTTTGAATCTCAAGATTTGTATCTTTCATTCTAAAAAATTTTCAGACATTTTTACTATTACTTCTCCAAAATTTTTACAATATTTTTCTTCCAGAATTTGATTTGGATTGTTCATTCTATTCTCCATGAATCTTAACCAATATTTGATGTTCAAAATTTTTTTCTCTGAGACAATTTGTTCATTATTTCATCAAATTTTATTTCAATTCACAAACTTTTTCAGTTGCGTGTTCTTCAACACATTCATTAAGATTACATTGCAATTCTACTTATTTCATTTCTACTAGTTTTCCTGGATTATTTTATTATTTTTCTGTTTTTCCACAAAATTTCTTGATTCTTTTTATTCTTTGTTGTTAATTACTTCAACAAGTATTGTCTTTCATTTTGATATTTTATTATCTTAATTCCTTATGACACTTATCTTTTGGTTTTTCCAACTAATGGTTCTTATTTATTGTAAATTTTGTCTGTATGTGTGTACATATGTGTGTGAGAGCTCATTTTTAGTGGCACTGTCCTGTTTGGTAGGATTTACAGCTGGGCTGGGCATAGGAAGTTCACTTATTCTGAGTCTGCTATATCTTCAGGGTTGTCTAGTTCATGCATAAATTTTATGTTACCTTCTTGGCTTAGGGTTTCTTAAAAAATTGAGGAAAATAAATTTGATCCTGAAACATGTAAGAGTCATAAGTCAAGGTTTTTCTTACCCAGGGATTATGTTTTCTGCAGCTTGAGCTTCCTTGCCATTTCTCTCAGCCTGTTGGACAACATTTTATAATCACACTTACTCTAAGTACATTGATCTTTGAGAGTCCTGTCTTCAGCAAACCTGCAGCTTGGTCTTTTGCTTTCAGGTAAGTATTAAAATCTGAGATTTTGTTGGGTTAATGTGACAAATAACCTACTAGAATATGTACTTAGTTGTTTGAATACTAATCATTCTGTTTTTTTAGATTTTGTGTTTTTTTATGGCACATAGAGATTACCTTTCTTCTTATTGGTGAGCTCCATGATGTATTTATGGTCGCTTTTATTGTTGTTGCTATCTTTTATGCAGTAATTCTAGGTGCTACGGATAAAAGATTTATTCATATTATGTTAAGTCTCCCTCTGGTTTATAATTGGAATTCTCTTCCTGTTGAACCTTTATAAGGAAGCTAAAAACGAGGATGTTTCAGGCTACTAGATTCTAAGAAAGAACATTAGGGACATATTTTAGTTATTGAGATACAACTTTCAAGATTTGTGGCTTAAGCATATATGACGTTCACTAGTATTTATTTATTTATTTCATAGTGTTTGTTAAATCAACTCATCAAAACACAAAACAAACAAATAAAAATAGAGCAAACAAAAACAAAAACTCAAATGGTCTGGGACCTAAGCAATAATAACTGGCAAGTCGTAGTTTTTGAGAAACTATTTACAATTTTCTAGTTAAGCATTAAAGTAGATATGTACTATCTAAGCTCAAGTCACATGAAAATAAAAATTCCATAGCACATAGTAGGAAACTAGAATAGTAAAAAATTCTTTATCACCTGTGGTCTTAAAAATTAGGTGAATATAGTTATCAATGCATTTTTGCATTTATTTGAATATTTGTAGATGAAATGCATAGTATGTTTGAATTTTAATAGTTTACTAGATGATGAATATATTATTTCTATCCTTTAATAAACACTTATAATAATTAATTTTAATAATTATTGTTAGTCCTTTTTAAAAACTTTTGTTTTTGATTTGTTGAAATGACATCTACTGACACTTGATTTTTAATTTTTTTATACTCTTAGATTATAATCATATCAATGAATAAAAATATGCCTTACTCATCTTTGAGTTCTCTATGATGTTCAGTAAATTACTTGGGATGGAAATAAAACTCAAAGTTAAATTGAATTACATTTTGTTAAAATAGTTGAACCTACTTGGTGTATAGATGACCTTGACAACTACTGAGCAATTGTTTTTCATGGAATAAAATGGACCTTGATTATCTGCATCATATCAGAACCAGAGTGTCTGTAGTCACTCACTCAAGTGGGAAAAATACTAATGCTTTTAATTTTATCTGTGCAAATTGACACTTTCTAATACTTCTAATATTTTTATTGTGCCACTAAATCTTCTATATAATTTAAGAGTAGTTAACATATCATGTATTTTCTTCCACCAATATTGCATTTTTGCTTTCAAAATTAACATAAATGTTGTTAGAGAAATGTAGCAATGAACTATAATAAATCTCATTCAGTAGCATTGTTACATATCATTATAAATCCCAATAAAATTGTTATTTTTCTTAATAAAAACATTATTGAAAACTATGGCTTGATATTCTTATTGTTTTGCTCACAGAGGCATGAAAAACAATATTAAAAATACAATTGTTTTTCTGCTTTTCTTGTATTTGTTATTCCCAATCCAATTACAAAAGCTTGAACTGTGAGAAAGTAAAAATACATATTAATTCTTCAGTAACAGTTTTTCTAACTCTAATGACAAAATTTTCCTTAAGTATGAATATCCCAAAAGAGGGAGCTTTTATTAATAATATAAAAAATTACAAGACTATAGAAACTAAATTTCATTTTAATAAATAGTTATTGAGTGCCTAGTACAACCAGAATACTATGTTAGGCACTAGGGATGCAAAAGTAGTCAAACATTGGTCCTGTTTTCAAAGAGTTTAGTAATAGAATGACTGTATTGTTAGATGTATAGCTTTTCAAGATAGTATAGAGCATTATTAGGCTTTGATTCTGTCATAAAAGTAAAGTTTCTATACAGAAATGTGAAAAGAAATTTTCCTTCTAGAACTGGGTTGTAAATGTATTTCTGAGAGAAGAAATATAAAATTGCACAGACATAGCACAATGGCATATCAGGTGAAATAAAGTCTTTGAATATTGCTTGATATATGAGTGGCTGGGAAGCTCTAAGACATGAGTTTGGAAAAGTGAATTGTGGATATACCTTTTAAATTACAATTTGAGAACATGAAGAATCATAAGGAATTAAACTACACTTTTAAAATCTGACACTTGGCAGTGAATATTGATATCTAGTTATGGATGTTGTGCTCAAGTCAAGATACTGAAAACAGAAACAGAAAACTAATAAATTATTCTGGAAGAAAAGTTGACAGTAATGTAGAACACATTTAACAAGAACTCAGAAATATGCTATGAGAGTTCTGTAGATACTTGCAGTGGCTGATAAAATTTTTTCTAGGATTAATCTAATAATACTTGACCAAAAAGCATTGTACAGAATGTATTTGTTATCAACTGACAGGGTGAAGAATATAGAAATATACAGTTTCTTTACCTCGGTTACAGATATGAAATACTAGTAAAATGATGTCAGCTAATTTTAAATGTACTTAACTGTTAGAAGAATGTGACTTCCATTAGAAAATCATCCTTATAATAATTTATTTTTTCACGCATCTAATGATTTATTGAGTATAGGTATGTTCCATGAATGTGTCCATGCATATTAATGCAGATGGATTTAGTATTTGCTAATACTTATTTTGTAAAATAATTTTTGAAGTGTTTAGAAGTATGGGCTTTGTATTAGGATTCTCAGAGTTTACAGTTTGGCTTTGCCAAATATACATGAACTTGAACAAGTAATTTCACTTCTCTTACTTTGACCTTCTTCAGCTTTACAATAATGATGTGTATATTAATATAACATGAGTCCTGGTGAAAACTTACTATCAAAACTATACGCCAGAGCACTAGTCGATAGTTTGTCAATCGCCCACAGTGTAAGTGGAAAGAAAATGACCTTATATATATTACATACATGTATTTGTGTGTATGTGTATAAATCTTATCTATACTTTCTATATGTACTTCTATAATACATATCGAGGCAGTATAGGACCTCATATTCTGTTAAAAATACAATGTATAAATTTTGTTTCAATTAGCTATCTTTGAATTTTGTGGAGCTATATCTTATTAGGTTGTTGTAGATAATACCTTATAATAAGATTAATAATGAGTTTATTCTTGAAATAAAAGACATTTTAATTTTGTTATTTTTTGTTTGTTCATCTTTCCAATATTAAATGTATCTTTAATAATCAGTTGATTTGAAGAAATCTTTTTAAGTAAGTCTACTTGATATGGGTAAACTTAGTTAAAATTAGATAGGATAATATATAAATACAATTAATTAGCACACGCAAACTATAGTTTATATCAATGTGCTAAAAGTTAAGGATGGATTTGTAATTATTGGTTCATCTTTCTTTATTCTTTCATTTAAAACCATTTCATGAGTGTCTATTAGGTGCAAAGAACACATTTAGATAGCAGCAATGGAATCAAACAGAGTAAATTCAACTGTCCAGAATCAGATAATTAAAAAGTTAAAATAAAATATATATTAGAAGGATTTAAGTACTATGAAGAAGAATGAAACCAGGATAAAGAGACAAGGAAGTATGTGATATGGTGGTGGTGAGAATGAGAAATAGTGAATAGCAGCTTTGAAGAGGGGGGTTAGATCGTGTGCACTGCACCTATTAGGTATTAATTTACCTATCCTTACTTTTGCCTCCTACCTGCCCAATACCCAAAGAATGGTATTATTATATGTGCACTTAAGTGTTGTTCAGTTAATACCAATTTGATGGTGAGTACATGTGGTGCTTGTTTTTCCATTCTTGTGATACTTTACTTAATAGGATGGGCTCCAGCTCTTGAATAAGTAAATAAAGAACGTTTTTTTAAAAATCTAAAACATGATAGAAAAAAAACCAACACTTTTTTTCCTAAAAGAAAGAAAGTGAATTTCTTTTTGTGGAAAGGGAATAGAACCATACCAGCAAAAAATAATGCAGAATGATCAACTTAAGCATATATCTGACAAATTTACTGTAGCCTTAGGATGAATTAAAAGGTTTATGGCTTATATCAGTAAAAGGGAGCCATATAGAAGAAGGAAAACTCAAGATGATCTTAGCCTTGTCCACATCAATCTGGAAAAGAATAAAATGTTCTCTACCAAGGTTTGAGAATAGGGAAGTTTTAAGAATTCTATACCAAATAGAGTTGTCCTTTAAGTATAATGCAAAATGCATTTATGTATTCAGAAAATCCAGAAATAGAGCACTCATAATTCACTCTTGGAAAACTGCCAAAAATTATTAAAGCAAAAATGTAAATCGAAAAAAGCAATTTCATAATAAAGATGCTGTGATAAAATGACTGATGATAATCATTCAAATATATTTAAATACAGAACTAAGACTGATCAATCTTGCCAACCATGGTAGATCTTGAAATGGTAGAATATTTTAGATACCAAGAGACCATGTGGAATTCTGAAAACTCACCTTTTATCAGGTAGTCTGACTTTCCACACACATGTGACTACAAGTCACCAACACCATCATTTCTAAAGTTAAAAATGAGTGTAAACCACTCTAGCCTTAGAGAAAATTATCATGGATGGATATCATGGATGAAGTGTAATGGGGCTTCATTCCAAAGGACATCTTAAAAGTCAATATGTAGAGTACTTTTTGTGCCTCTAAAGATACAAGAATATACAAATTTTATTCAGAATCACTTCTTGGCTTTGGCAAGTGATTAAGCTGACTGCTATGGTCACTGTCATCTGTACTATTGAATTTTTTAACTGGACAGTTTTGTTGATTCCGTTATCTGACATAATTTTGAAAGGGCAAAATTTTATTTCCCATAGGAGTACTTTCCAATAGCTGGCAGGAATTCAGACTGGAAAACTGATGAAGTTCACTGGCATGGGACACATTTCAGAAGCAGTTAACTAAAAATGAGAGCAAACTAACCAGAAATGAAGTCATATTACCCTTAGATAAGAATAGGCCCAAATCCCATTGGCCATTTCCAGATTATTTTGTTCCCTCATGATGTATGACAACACAACACACTGGCTCTTATCCTATTATACTATGGAGGGACTTCAAAACACTTCTGGAAAATGGAATGAAAAGATAAAAATAGAAAATGTAAACTATTTTTGAATATATAGTCCATCATTTCTTGTAGCTGAATAGGACTCCATGATGTACATATACCACATTTTATTCATCCACTCACGTATTGATGGGCACTCGGGTTTTTCTTACGCACCATCAAATTGGTTTTAATTGATCAACACCTAAGTGCACATATAGTAATAACATTCACTGAGTGCCAGGCCCTTGGGAGGGGGGAGGAGGGGATGAGTATATACATACATACCTATGTATGTATGAGTGCAATGCACAATGTCTGGGGAATGGACATGCTTGAAGCTCTGACTGGAGAGGGTGGCAAGGGCATTATACACAACCTAAACATTTGTACCCTTATAATATGGTGAAATAAAAAAACAGAATTTGAAGAGGGGGAGATACAGACTTTATACACACACACACACACACACATACACACACACACACACACACACACACACACACACACACTCCATCAAAGTCAAGACACTTGTAAGGAAGATACTAGCCATTCAGACCGTCCCTAAAGGACTGAGGTTCCTGGTTATTTAACCATGTCAATATGTTCTTTTTATATTATTAGTATTAGCTGAAGAAAAACAGGTGCCCTTTAGAGATTTTGTATTATTAGGAAACAAAAAGAAGTCAGAAGGAGCAAAAATCACAACTGTAGATGAATACCTAATGATTTCCTATGAAAACTCTTACATCAAAAATTGCTGTTTTTTGGGTGTGCAGAATGAGCAGGAACATTGTGATGGAGAAGCACTCTCTGGGAAAGCTTTCCCAGGTGTTTTTCTGTTAAAGCTATAGCTAGCTTTCTCAAAACACTCTCATAATAAGCAGAGGTTGTTGTTCTTTGGCACTCCTGAAATTCAACAAACACAATGCGCAGAGCAAATGTTGCCATGACTTTTGCTTTTTACCATCTATTTTTGCTTTGACTGGACCATTTCTGTCTCTTGGTAGCCATCAATTTGATTGTGCTTTATCTTCAGGATCCTACTAAAACAGGTTTCATCTGTTGTTACAATTCTTTGAAGAAATGCTTCAGGATCTTAATCCCATTTGCTTATAATTTCCATTGAAAGCTCTGCTCTTGTCTGCTACCAATCTGGGCACAATGGTTTTGATACTTATCAAGTAGAAAGTTTACTTGACTTTAATTTTTCAGTCAGAATAATGTAAGCTGAACCAATTAACATGTTGATGTGTTGGCTATTGTTTCTACTGTTAATTTATGGTCCTCTTAATTGAGGGCAAAAATAAGATTAATTTTTTCCTGAAAATGGATGTGGATGGTCTACCATTGTGGGGTCTACTTTCAACATCAACTCCTCCCTTCTTAAAGCAAGTTATTCATTTGTAAACTACTGATCCCTCTGGGTCATTGTATCTATGACATTTTTATAAATCATCAATGATTTTACCACTCTTTCACTCAAACTTCACCATAAATTTGATGTTTGTTCTTGCTTTGATTTTAGCAGAATTTGTGGTGCTGTGATAGAGCACTTTTAAAACTGATGTCTTATTATTCTTATTGCCTCAAACTAGATCCTTTTTAAATATGTTATAACAAGTTAGTATGAGCTTATTTGCTGCAGAAATTTTTAGAGTCCATGTATAGTTATTTTATAATATGCATTTTTAATTTTTTTATTTTTAATTATTATGGGTACATATTATTAGTGTGTATTTATGGGGTATATCTGATGTTTTGATACAGGCATACAGTGTGAATTAGTCAAATAAGGGTGATTGGGCTATTCATCACCTCAGGCATTGACTATTTCTTTGTTTTAGGAACATTCTGATTCTATTTTTTTAGTTATTTTATAGTATACCTTCACTTTTTTTGACTGTTTTTTCCATGACCTTTTTAAAGTCCCCTGGAATTATATATAGCAGTATTGGCCTTATCTGTTACTGGAAGTTAGATTGCATCTTACACCACTCCATGCCCACAATAGTAAAAGTTATACCTTTACAGAGTGACTCTCATTCAGATGGCAGGTTGTTTTCCTGGATAATGGTGCCATTGAATCATCCAACATTAAAAGTTTTACTTAGTATGCAAATTAACATGAAATACGTTTAAAACCCAGATCTGTTTAAAACAGGGCAGATATTTTGAATAAAAAAAAATAGCCTACTATTTTGCCCACTAGTTCCAATAGCAGAACACAGGGAGACTCCTTATGTCTGGGTTCCAGAGCTTCAATAAGTCTTACCTTATAATAGTATATGTAAAGTACCAGCATCACCCTGCAAAGATCAGATCCCTAAGCCACAGTAACATCAGCAGTGTTCCCTTGGTTCATCCTGGGTATTGGGATTAGAGCAACAGGCTTCAGAAGACTTTACATTATTTAATTTTGGACATTTTTCTGCTTAGGACAATCCAGATTTTACTACGTAAAACTACAAACAAATTGTCTTATGGTAGTAGTATAAATATTTTATTGAAATTTCTGTGAAAAAAATGAAGAGCCTATGGACTTTAACAAGTTATGATGATACAATGGATGAGGAGACAAAAACTTGTTTTCAAAACTAAAGAAAAAAGATATTCAAACCCTATTATTTACACCTCTTATTAAAGTCACAAGATTCCATCTAAATATCTTTGTGAAGGGTAATAAAAAAGAAGCTAGAATGAAAAATGTAATAAAAGCAAAAGATAGAAAACTCACACCAGAAAAAAAAAATGACCATACACTGTGGTCTGAAGTTTTCCAGTAAAATTGGCTTGGAATAACTATATAAACCCATCTGGTTCATGACTTTTTGATGGTGTACATTTATCCTTTCAGATCTTATATTGAACATAATATATCACCATATATGGAATGGATATAGTTTTTATTAGAGAAAGTTAGATCTTATCAAGCTGAAAAACTATGAACTTCAGAAAGAAATTGGGTATTTATGCCAGAGAAAGAAATGTTCTTTAAAACATTGACTTTCAGTGTTTTCAGCAAGATACATACTTAATAAATAAGTGCTCCCGTGCAAAACTTCTTGTAAAATCTTCACTTTTGTGAGTTATAGAGTGGTTAGTCTTGGATTTGGGCTTTTGTTGAAAACAGTTACATGTTATATATCAATTGTTTAAATGTTTGCTCTTTAGTAAATTTACTTCATTAGTTGAAATTGATTTTTATTAGAAAAATCTCCTTGAAAATCCAAACTCAGTCATAAGTATATCTGTCAAATAAGATTTAGCTTAAATTTCACATTTCACCCAATTAATCAATTGAAATCATAGAGAAGATGCAAATTTTATAGCACATCTACTCATTATAATAAGCCTACTCTAAATCAAACCCTTTGTCGTTAACTTCAGTAAGAAGTAGGATTACTTTTCCAAGACCTAGAGGATTATATGAAAATGGATTAAGGCTGCTTTATCTATTAAGCCAATCACAGATTCTGTCATACATTCCTTCACCTGAAATTAAATAGAAAATGCTCTTAACAAGAAGGAATAATACCTCATAATTTCAGACAACTGAATTGCTAAATAGAGTGATAAATTTTAAATCTCATATTAAACACATAGGCCAAAGGTACAGGAAATAGGAAACTGATTGGCATGCAACGTTTAAACACTTTAAGATAAAGGAAAATTTTATCTGTTTGCAACTAACTTAAATTTTTGTGCATTTTTAACACATAAATAAATTTTCTCTTTTTTAAATACTCATTTTGAACTGTATTATATTTTCGATTTAAATACATATGCAGTTGTCACTACTGCCAAATATAATATGAACATGAAATTTAATTTTGCATTTATTTGAAAGTGAATGTAATAGAATGATTTCCTCTTTACTTTTTACTCTGATGCTTATCCCCTTCTCTGGAGAGAATATCTAGTTTTCTTTAACCATGCAAATAATGCAACTAAATATTTAATCAACTTTGATACAAAATTACTGATTTAAAACAAAATCATGAGAAGAAAATTAATAAAATAGAAATAGGTCAGAACAGTATTGAAAAAATACAAAAAAGGAGAAATAAAGGAAAAATCTAGTCCTCTTAGGTAATATAGTCTATTTTTTAAAATATGGCAATTAAAACAGTGGCTTAATAATAATAATAGACTAGAAAACTCAAAAGAAGAAGCAGAATAGTTACTTCAAAACCATATTAGATATAGATAGCAGTTAACATATTAGAAGGGGATATGACTCAATGCTATGTAAATAATACAAATCAAATACAAAAAAAAAAAGCAGAGAAATGCTGATGTATAAATGGATAAAGAACTCACACAGTATAGTTACTAAAGAAGGAGTATCGATGGGGAGTATATGACTTTGCTGGGCCTGCCATAACAAAGTACCACAAACTGGGAGGTTTAGAACAAGAGAAATTTATTATCTTTCAGTTCTGAAAGCCATAGTCCAAGACCAAGGTGTAGGCAGCCTCTGTTCTTTTTGAGAGCTGTGAAGAAATCTGGTCCATGCTTTTCTCCTTGTTTCTGGTGCTTTGCCAGACATTTTTGGCCTTCCTTGGCTTCTGCTGCATCACCCTGACCTTTGCCTTCCTTCACATTTCCACAACATTGTCCCTGTGTGTGTGTCTGTATCCAAATTTTTCATTTTTACACAAACACTAGCCATATTGGATTAGGGACTTACCCTACTCTAGTATGCCCTCATCATAACCTAAGTATATCAGCAATGATACTATTTCCTAATAAGATCATAATCTAAGGTACTGACAGTTGAAACTTTACCATATGAATTTAGGGGAAAGAAAAATCAACCTGTAACAGGTTGTAAGCTCCTAAATATAAACTCTATTCTGCATGTAATGAAAGAATTTCAAATTAAAATTATCAGCATAATACCATTAAAATAAATAAATATTTACATTATTAAATAATGATAAATCAATAAATCACTTCCACAAACTCCTAGTGACTTTTCAAGTCTGTGCTATCATCCTGGGGAAGGGGCGGAATCTGTCAAAATGTACCAAATATCTTCTAATTCTGTATTTGGCTAATCATTTAACATGTGAGAATATCTTCAAATAAAATTATTTTAAAAGTAGTTACATGTTTTCAGAAAGATGTTCCTCAAGACATTTTTATTTAATAAATACCAGAAAAATGATTTCCAACTTTAGGGAACAATGGAGCAGATTGGTTGTCTTTCAAGATATATATGATCCAGACATTAAATAATGGTGGCTAATTTCTTTAGAGAATTACTAATATGCTAGGTATTAATCTAAACACATTATTTGTATTAACACAGAGAAAATTTATAAAGACCTGATGAGGCATAAGCTACTATTATCTCTGTTTTATTTTGTATAAGCTTTAAGTGTAGAAAAGTTAAATAACTTGTCTAAGGTCAGTCACCTAGTTCTGTAAATAACAGAGCTGGGATTAAAACCCAGGCAACACCGCTCCAAAATCCATCTTCTTAACCACTTTGCTAAAATGACTTTATAAACTGATATTGAATTACGTATTACCAGATTGTTTAAATGAAACAAGGTATAATATTAAACATTTATTACAGTTTACAGTTATTTGTATTGGAAAATAAGTGAGGAAAATAATATGCTAAGATATTAACATCTGTTGCCTTGGAGTTTATCAGTGATCTTTATTGTTACTTGAACATTGGTATTATTTTTTAATATATTTAAAATTTTTAAATGGGACATTAAAAATACTAAGATGTTTATAGACATTTTTGATATGTGATGTTTACTGGATCAAATACAACAGTGAGATACTTGAGAATTTAAACTTCTGTTCCTCTCTAGGTAAGCTCTTGTTTTCTCAATTTAAGCTCGAGGCAGTTAGATACACTGACAAAATATAAATAGATTACATGTTTTGTATAATTAACCTAGGGTCACTATCTATTAGAGTTTAGTTTGCATCACTACCTTGGGGAACTGTGGAATACTCAGGGTGCTCCATGTGACCTAATTTGCATATATGACCCAGAGCCCTGATGCACAGGCATATTCCAAAGGAATTTTAGCCTGTTGCTAGGTTCTCTGGTTCTTAATTTTGGTGACTACCACACAGAATTATATTCACTAAAATATTCCTTAAAAAAATGACCCTCCCCCTCAATTTCACATTTTCCCCCAGCATCATGTGTATATTATACTTATTGCCTGAATATTGAATATGGTGGCAGAGAGAGAGGGATGTAACTGAATATGAATTAATTGCAACAGTTTATAGTCAGTAATCTCAAGTATTAAACAAAATCATCTTTATTTTTGGCTAATCATGGCTACAAACAAGAAAAAAATATGACATTATCTGGTTTCAACCTCTATTGCTTCATATCCAGTTGTATGCTTCAAACCCACATATTTAAAATTTATTATTTCATTCAATATTTCTTGCTAAGTATGTGATGTATTACATTATAAAAGGCTTATATCTCTAAAATAATTTAGGAAGATTTCAGAGAAATCCCTTAAACCTTGGGGGAAAATTTGATAAAATGCTAACAGCAATATTTCTGGTAACAAGGGAGAAATTCAGATTTTAGAGCTGAGACATCAAGTCAGACTTAAATCAGTCACAAGGCTGATAATTTAAGCACCCAAGATTTTGCCCTGATAACATTCTGCATCGTTCAAGCCAAAAGTCAAAATTTCCTCTACGTATTAGAAGAGCTTTCTTTATAGGGAAAATTTAAAAAGGTGTTGTTGTCTACACTGGAGAAAAAAATGTAAAAAATGAAGTTTTTTAATAGCTTCCAAAGATTGGAACTTTAAGATGCTCTTTCTGCAAAATATTTAGGTCTAGCTTTACTTGAAATTTATCTAAAGACATAGACACATACACACACAAAAAAAAAAAAAAGAAAGAAAAAAAATGAAAAGAGAAACTTTGAGTTTGGTCACGTTTATTTTTATTCTGTGAGGATTTTCAGTTATGGGTGTCTTATGCTTTTATCATATCCAGTTTAATCATAGGTCTTTTATATAATAGCTTAATATGAAAAACATAATATCAATCATTCACACTAATATGTGAATTTAAATTAATAGATCTCTTCTTTATGTTAAAGCCATCTCGATAAATAGTTGTGTTTTCTACTAGACATAAAACTAGCCTCGAGTTAGAAAGATTCAGACTAACGTTTATCAGTATCATATGTCTTTGCATTATTAAAATAACAGGTTAATCAAGTTAGCTGTCATTTTAATATGCAGAAAAATTAGCCAAAATTATAATCTGAGGCATACACTTTTAATTTAGTATGCCAAAGATATAGGTAACATCAAAGGTTTTGGGACATTTTTCTAATTTATGTGATGTATGTATAGAGGGCAATACATTGTTTAGAACACAAAGGTGACAAGGATCAGAAAATTTTTTCCCTTTGCCCATATTCACTTTCTTTAATTTAGTATCATGTCTTTTATTCAAAGATCAATATTTATCCACAGAAATTTTGGCACATATTCCAACTAGTTGTGACCTGTGAGAACTTTTGTTTACTGTGGTTTAGAGATGAGGTAGAATATGGGCAATTTTCTGATTCAAAGTCTCATTTCAGATGCTAACATTTGGGGCAAAACTATGGGAAAAGGTGTGAAAGAAGAAAGAGCTTGAGTGGGTCTTATTTACAAAAGTAAAAAATAAACAAAAAGGAGACTGTGTACATGAATACACACCTGCTGTATCTTATATTTTGGCTTTCATGTGCTTCAAGTAAATGAGGTCCTATCACCTAGCAGTTCTGAGGGATTCCTTCCATGCAAGCATTTGGCCTTCTATGTGCCAGATTGTGACTGATGCCTATGGTCTATTTTCCTCCTCTCCCCAAGTTTGGAGCCTCTTTGTGACCAGCTGATTTTTATGTCAAGTCCCAGTTCTGATAATTGAGGGTTTTCTCTGTTCTAAAACCTTCCCTTGATTATCTGATGACTGCCTTGCGTTTACGGAATTAGACTCTGCTCCCTTCCTCCCCTGTGCCTCAATTTGCCCAATTGTCTGGGTACTCAGTGTCCATCCTCTCTACTCCAATATACTACCCCACAAAGTTTTCCAAGTATATCTAGTATTGTGCTGATAATGCGGAAAACTTTTGTTCATCCCATTATTAATACTTATTAATGCCTATTGTGTGGCATAGAATATTCTATATAATGGGAATGTAGAGATAAAACATAATCTCTAGCCTAAAGGAGTTTTTAGTGTAAAACAGAAAGATCCACTTTCCATTAGTCTATCTCTGTTTTGAGGGAGGAAAACCCAGGGAACTATGGGGAAGAGAAGAGGGGTATCCTAGGTAGATTGGCTGCCATAGGGGTGGCATTAGAAGTCAAGCACTGTTAAGAACATGCTCTTTAAGAAGGTGATGCTTGAGCTGATAATATAAGGATTTCTTTTATCTCTATATTCACTCTTTTACCCTTGTCGGTGTATTGAAGAAGCTATAGCTCTATTGTTTATTTGAAATTAGTAACAGACTTACAAGAAAAGTGGAGGACTCTTATGAGTGTGGTAGATTATAGGAGCAATGAACCAAGTACTATGTGTCAAGATGTTTTAGTTCAAATTCCAGTCTTCTCTTTGATAGCCTTTTGTGACCAATTCATTCGCATCTCAATGTCTAAGTTTTCATATAGACAATTTTAGAGATCTGGGTGTTACCTAAAATATCTTATTTCATGAGCTACCTCTCAGGAGTCTTATAGGATAATTGATAACCTTTTTGTAAGTGGCATTAGGAGGGAAAACTCATGAATAGAATTTGAGTCTTAGTGCCACATAAACTACTTTCCCTGAAGCCTAACAATAAAAGATAAATGTAGCATCTACCAGCCAGCTTTTTCACTGCTCTTAACTGATAAGAAACAAACTGAGCTGGGATCCTTTTCACTATCAATATGGATTTATAGGGGAATATGTCTGGAGATGTAAATTTTTTTTGGACTGCATTCATGTAAAAAAAGAAAATCATACAGTTATTTTAAGCTTTACCTGTCATTCATTTTCAGAAACTTGTTCTACATGGATATTATCTTCCAATACTATTTTGACAGAATTATAGAGAATAAAAATGTGGGCTGTTCTTAAACAAAAGCCAAGAGCAGAAATGAAACTATGGAATCTGTGAATTTGATATCACAAACTGTAATTTCAATCAATGTGTTATAGAAAGGGCCTCGGCTCTAATAGCACAGTTTTAGAAGTGGTTTAGAATACCCCAAAGGAAAAGCTTAGCAGGCAGAGACTGCAGGGCCATTTCAGACTTTTGCTTTCATATTTTTGGAAGTCTAAAAGTCAACTGTGAAGTTACAATGTATATTAAAGAAGTTTCAGTATTAGCGCCATATTCTAGGTCGTAAGTCCAAAATTGATGGATGTAGCAGGAAACACAATCAATATTTCTACTCATTTGACTAATTTTATACTGTAAATAGAGGTGAGAAGCAAGAAGTTTCAAAGAGGCCTGTCATGGGGGCGAGGTCATTGTTGTAGAATTAATATTTGTAAGTTTTATTATACTATTCAACCAATTAACTGGGCTATGATACGAATTTATTACCAAACAAACAAACAAAACACACAAAGATTAAGTAACTGAATAAATGATTCCAGAACTGCACATTCTGGTGATTGTAAAAAACAACTTCCATTCACAACTCAGAAGTTGTAAAGATTGGAAACTTGCATCCAATTATTGAGATAAAAAGTCAAACTTAGGCTCTGTTGCATTGTCAAGAACTGTGAAGCATATAACATTTTCCTCTATTGGATGCTCATACTTTAATTTCTCCCAGTTTTATTGATGATGACAAAAGACATAAGAATCCTGGTTCAGAAGAACTTTATTGTCATGGCACAGCAAACAGCATGAGCTTCACATTCACATCCATTTTTCTTGCTCCCCAAGTTCTCTAGAGGCACCATGGACAATTCCAAGTGAATGCTGTTCACTCAGTGACTTGGCATCACTGCTGAGGGACCCCAAGTATAGTCAACTCTAATCTTTTCTATTGAGCTGCGAGCAGATCTGTCTAATCTTTACTCCCTGGAGGGAGACAATGTCTCTGTTTTCCAAGACCATCTGCAAGAAGAGAATCCTTGAAAAGATAGTCCAAAAGTGCCTCTGTGCATAACATTGCAGAAAAGCAAAATACCCATGGAGAATTGTCTCCCAAGTTTCTTATGCTTGAACAAACTTTTAGTGCAGCAAGTGTGCAGTTGGTTAGTTTGCTTATGAAGTCGTGGGTGTATTTCAAAATGTTAAAAGCTTATTTTTCAATTTTTCTAAATACCCTTTTCCCATCAGCTTGGTCTTTTGGCATTTCGTATAATTACCTTGCACACGTGGCCATCACTTTGCTGGCAAGCATTTAGTAATTATATTCTCAATGATCTGGCATGACATTTTGGGTTATTTGATTGTGCACTCAGTATCATCTCTAATTGTTATTAAGTTTGCTATTTCTAATTTTAATCTGAATATCTTGATAGTTCTAGCTTCTAAGTTGGGAGTTGCTAAGGCCTTTATAAAGTTAAGATATGTGTTTATCTTTCTTCACTAATTAAAAAAATATGAAAATGCAAATCAGGATGAAATCTCTATTCAACTTTTCTAGGGAAAAAACCTTCTTGTCATCTTTCTTTTCCTCCTTTTAGTGATACACTGCTAAGAGCAGTGAGAGTCATTATTACCGTTCAGATGTACAATGGCTGGAAAGAGATCAGAGCCCGAGTAGATTTTCTCTGAAAAGTATGTGTGCAACAAACAAAGACAGCAGAATCACAGTTGATGAAGAACTTGTGATAAAACTGGTCTTTCTCTAATGTTATCATAAGTTCCATACGATACAAAGTACCTCTCTTAACAATCAGTATGGCAGTGTTTGCACATAATATGAGCACCATTATTATTTTGCTGATTTATTTAATGACGTCATGTATCCATATGGTACTGGTTATTTCTCATACGAGGTAGCTTGAGTATGGGTTTCATAACTGGCTTTCAGAATCAACCCTGCATTCAATTTAAGAATGAAGACAATGTCCATATGCACTCACATCTGAATATCCTGTACAAGATCTCTGCCATTAACATGCATTTCACTCTCATTGTAACAAGGTGAAGGCTTAATCCAAATTATCAAACACTAATTTCATACAAAATGTTCAGAGAATCTTGATTTTTATTATAGATTACCAATTAAGTTGCTTACCAGACTCAGACAATTGTAGTAAACAAATGAGGTGGGTCAATTAAAATGAAGTTGACACAAGATTTCAGTGTCAAGAGGACAATAAGGAATAGTGGGATGGTGGCAAGATGGAAAGTGCGTGCCCTCTCTACAGGAGAGCGTCTGTCACCCAGACTCAGTCAATTGTACACATGTGACATGTTGACAGATTTTCCAATATTTTCAAGAGGTGATTAAGAATTTTATGTAAACTCCCATTTTTTTAGGCTACACTTAGGTTAGCTTGTGAGCTGCCTATTTTTGACCTTTGCTTTTTATGGGAAATGGCACTTAAAAATAGGTGCTATAAAATCTTTTCATTTTCTAATGGGCTACTACACTAACCTTCTTGGTCTGAACGTTTCTGAGGATGTAGAAAGCATCACGCCTTCACAGTTGACTTATCATGCACACCTTTGATCTTGTGAAGAAGGCCTAAATGATCAGTTTTTGTCATGTGTGCTTTTTTGAGTAAAAATTCTCCAATTGGCAATGGAAAGAAAGAAGATATTCAAAAGCAAAAACTAATTATATCATTGAATCAATAGTCTCAATGTCAAGGAACAATGTTAGATCCTCGAAGTGTAAAACAAACACGCTCATGCCTAGATATTCTCAAAGTTGCTCTTGGGAATGACGATGCAAAGAACATCTGGCCCATTTGTTAGGGTTGACTTTGAACCAATTTAACAGAATTACTGACCTCATAACAAAACCATATGAAGTTGAAATATTAAAATCCAGAACCCATCCAATGATATGCTAAAGATTATATGTCTTTTTTTCCCCAGAAAGATAATTATATTTAGGTATTATAGTCAAACTTCACTTTAGACCCAGAAATTTTATTTTATTTTTCTGGCATCAAGCAGGTAGCCACCCACCCTTCTTTTATTTTCTTGATTATGATATGATGTTTTGGAAATACTTACAATGAATTTAATAATCAACCCTAGACATTAATAGTGGTGAAATTAATCCTCTGGGATTAATTATACAAAAAGTACTCTGGAGTTTGAGGAGATGTTAGTTATAGTATTGAATTAATGATTAAATAATAGAATGTAGTGAGTAAGAGGAATATTGCAATCAAAGATATTTTTTAAAAATTCTAATTGAAATATATAGATGGGCTCCTGGTGATTGGCTTTAATTCAATGGGAACTCATAACAAAAAGGGAGGAAGCAAGTATGTGAAAAATAATTTTAAAACAAAATAAATTTTCTGTGTTTAGGTCTTTAGAATACTAAATTTAGGATCAGTCATATGCTGGAAGGCACAGAGAAAATGCACAAAAGTAAGTTTTGCAGGATGCCACCCAAAAGTTTCCTAACATTATGCATTCTTCACTTGAGTGTCATTCTTTTCAGCATTAGGGATATGCTTACTTGACTATCTTAGGAGGTGTGGAGGTATAAGGTATTTGTAACTATATCGCCCCAACAATGTAGCCTTTTTTAGAACATTAGACAGCTGTCAGTCAAGAGGCAATATATATCCTAAAGATACAGCATGAAAGGATTAAATGCAGATCAATCTGGAAGACTATGTTACTGGCTGGAGAGTCTAATCTTTGAAAAAACTTTGAAAAATCAGAAAGCTTTGCTCCTCTGAAAACTTAGCCTTATGCTCTCTCAGTTGTTCCTTTTTTAAATCTCTATATTCACATTCAACTACTTTCTCAAGGTTTATATTTAAATTTGATTGCTTTACTTACCTTAAAAACAAAGAGACAAGAAAAAGAAAAAATATAAAAAAAGACTTCCATTAAGCCCTTCCTCCCTTCAGGTATCTCTCTTCTACCTCACAGTCAAACTGTTTAACAGAATTGTTTATTGTTTATATTTTCTATGTACTTTTTCTGACTTCTTGTTCACTGTTCAAATTATTCCAATATTTTTTAAATTACCATCAATCCATAAAAATAGGTCTACTAGATTCCAGATAACTTCCTTATTTATGGCTCTTAAACATATCTCTTCCTTAAAAAATGAGTATAAACTTTGTACTCAATATTTCCTGTAAAACATTTACAAAGAACATTTCTCCTTTCCTGGGAGGAACCAGTGGATGTTGTTGGATGTGGCTGCCAGCCTTAGAGGGTCATCTTAGTTGACTTCTCAGCTGCATAATTTATGTTCTTCTATCTGCACTAAGACTTTGCAAGCAAGGATGTATTTCACATTTACCACGTTCCCAATTTGGACTGACATTTTAAGTGCTCAATAAATGCATGTGGCTACGGGATACTGTATTGGACAGCACAGCCCTACACTTTTGCCTAGTTAACTCATAATATTTTTTTCATCTCATCTAATGCACTATTTTTCTCAAAAAAATGCATTCTGTGGTAGTCTAGTTAGTATATTTTTATATGTAAAATCATAATATCCCTTTTCTGTTATTAATAATACTTTTATTTCAAAATTATCCATTTATATAGAGTGATGATTTGTTTGACATCCTTTCAGAGAAGGAATTTTTTTTTCCATCATCACATTCCCAAGTCTTTAGCTTAGTACCTGAGTAATAACAGGCACACAATATATATGCTATATTAATGGTTACATGAATGACTAAATAATTGAATGTGTAGGAAGGAAAATGAAATACTGGAATAGAAATGAAGTGACAATGAAGACAAACTCTATGATGTAATACAAATGGTATATGTTTGTATTGAGATGGATATAGATTTAAAATCTGATTTTCCTCCTTTAGTTGGGCAATTTGGGCACATTTCTTATAATTTTAATTTTCATTAGTGTTTCATATAATTATGTAAAGAAAATGCATACATTACAATTGATAAAAACACCTTCATATACTAGTATTTATCTGTAGATTATTGATAATTGAACATTCACCAAGAGGACAGTATAGGACTTTGTTAAATTTCATTATGCATGAACATATATATGTATTAGTGTTATATTTTGAGTCCTTCTTAATTTTCATCTAAGGGTATTTACCTACTAAAGTAGATTATTAAATATAGAAACTATTAAATATAGAATTAAAATAGATTATTAAATATAGAATCTAGATTATTAAATATGTAATGGGTTCTGCATAAAATATAGAATGTCTGATTTCTTTAAGTACTAAATTTGACAGTTGATATCTCTGGCATTCAACTTTGACACTTCTTGTTTTATTTTTATTATGAAGGTACATCCTCAGTCTTGCAAACACATGTTTTGGCTTGTGATTATCTTTCGCATTTTTTTAGAGAAATTTTTGTGAAACCATGGATAAGTAAAAAATTTGTGTTATTTTTGAATATGAGTTCCATCGTGGAACCAATGCAGCCTAAAATATCGGATGTGGCTAATGAACTCACAGTACATTGATGGTTTGGAAAGTTCTCTTCTGGTGATTTTAATCTTGAAAATGAGCCACATGGGCGACCTGAGACCAAGATGAATAATGATGAGCTGAAAGTTGTAGTGGAAGCGAATCTATTTTGACCTATGCATGAATTAGCAGCAAGGTTTGACGTTACTATTCCAACAATATTGGACCATTTGAAAGAAACAGGTAAAGTAAAGAAGCTGGATAGATGCGTTCTGCATAAATTAAACAAGAGTCAGATGAGAAATCCTCTCAAAGCTTGCCTTTCTTTATGTCATGACACAAAAGTGAACAATTTCCACACTGTATTTTTACGTGTGATGAAAAATGGATTTTTTTGGACAATTAAATGCATTCAGCACAATAGTGGGATAAAGATGGAGTGCTGAAACAGAGTCCAAAACCTTATATTCATCAAAAATAGCTAATGGTCTACTCCTGTATTGATGGGCAGGAGTGGGGAGGAGGAGATAGGTATATGCACACCTACTGACACCTAATGGGTGCAGTTCACACCATTAGGGGGATGGATGTAGTTGAAGCTTGACTTGGGCAGGGCAAAGGCAATATATGTAACGTAAACAATTGTACCCCTGTAATATGATGAAATAAAAAAATAAAAAAAAAATAGTCCCCCCAAAAAAGCAAAAAATAAAAAAAAACCACACTTCTGAAGCAGCTGAGAACCTAGGAGAAGAATAGGATGAAGATGTTAATAAAGCATTTATTTTAAAAAATAAAAAAAAAACCAAAAAAACAGCTAATGGTGTCTGTTTGGTGGTCCAGCTCTGGTATTATCTACTATAGCTTCATGAAACCCGGTCAATCCATTACAACGGATGTCAACTGAAGCCAGTTGAATGAAATGATGAGGATGCTTATGATTAAGCCACCAAGATTGGTCAATAGAGACAGGCCAATACTCTTGCAAGACGATACTGGACATGTCACACAAACAACACTGCTCAAACTACAGAAGCTGGACTTGGAAAATTCCCGTCATCCACCATATACACTGGACCTTGCATCAACTGACTACCACTTCTTTCAGGCTTTGGATAACTTCTTGTAAGAAAAAATGTTCGAAACTCAACAAGCTATGGAAAATGTCATTTGAGATTTCATGGCGACTCATTTTCCAGGCTGCTTTGCTGCTGGCATAAACAAGCTACTGTTAAGATGGCAAAACTGTGTTGATATTTAGGTGCTTAGTTTGATTAATTGTGCTGTTTCTTGCTTGAGATATAATAAACTACACTTTTGATTTGAAATCAGATATTTCATATTTAATGACTTTAACCAGAAGAAATTTTTTGGAAACATGACAATCTGTTTGTCTTTACGTCAGTGGTAATGAAATGTATTTATTTCCGGAACCTACATGATGTAGGATTAGGAAAATATAGGTTCTTCAAAGAGATAATTTGTAAAACCATATTTGTTTTAGCATTCCTTTCATCCTAAGGCTGATTTATCCAATGGCCTCAAAAGGGCAACAATGGTGTCAGACAACATATTTGTACATAGGGATCCCTAGTGATTCACCAGAAAGCCTAAGAGGCCTCAGAAGCTGTTGTAGTTAGAGTTTATTATACTGAAGAGTTGCATATTAAAATAAGCAAAGGGAAAAGGCATGTGAGACACAGTCTGGTGGACAAGCTTCTAGGTGTTCCTCGAAGGTACAATGTTCTAGGTGTTCCTCTCAGTGGAGTTGAACAATATATTTAGTTCTCTCAAGAATGTGTAACAACAAACTCTTAGGTGTTGCCAGTGAGGGAAGCTCACCTGAGGCTTTGTGTCTAGAAACTTCACTGTGGTCAGTCATGTAGGCCATGCAGCACCAGTGTGACCACATCAGCTTTTCAGACTTTAGAACTCCAGAATAGAAACTGGTGTTCACCATAAATCACATTGTTAGCTTAACTCTCTGGTCAGACTGATAGAGCATGACCCAAGGCCTCCGATATACAAAAAACTTCCATCAGGCAGGGCATTCCAAGGGCTCATAACTCGGCAACCAGAAGTCAGCCAATGGCCGGTCCTGAAAACAGGCCCTTCTTGGAAATGTACAGGGTTTGACCAGCCCAGGCCTGCTGAATTAACCCTTTCCTGTGCAACATCTAAACACAATATTTAGACTAAAGAAAGAAGTCTTCATCTCTAGTGTCTCTTTTTTTATTTTTTATAAGAGTCAGGGACTCATTCTCAGGACCTTCTGGCAGATGTGCC
Organism: Microcebus murinus; assembly: GCF_040939455.1. Classification (NCBI taxonomy): domain Eukaryota; kingdom Metazoa; phylum Chordata; class Mammalia; order Primates; family Cheirogaleidae; genus Microcebus; species Microcebus murinus. The sequence goes on from NC_134104.1 coordinate 48,252,963, forward strand.
TACAGATTTCATATACTCAAAACAATCCCAAACAAGAAAAATGGGGTTTCCTGATTGGCTCTAATATTTGAACTAGTATCATCTTATCTGAGGGGAATACATAAGCATGTTAGGGTTCTTTTAGGAAGGGGGAAGGGGAGAAATAAATATTTGTCAGTTGAAAATTATGATAGAACAAAACATAAAAATATAAACAATAAGACTATGCCTGGATTGTAATATATATATGCACAGACATCTACATATATATCAAAACACATGTGTATCAGTTATATATGTATATTAATATATGTACATACAGATATATGCCCTCTGTCTATATATATATTATATATTAATGCTCTATGTAAGAAGAAATTAGGAATAAAATGAAATACTGCAATATGTTACTTTTAATTAAATATTCTTACTGTCAGACTTTGAGGCACATTGCAATACCATCTCTTTTTCTTTCTGAATAAACTAACTTCTCATTTTCTTATGCTTGCTCCAAACTTCTTTTCAATTTCCTAAAACATGATTGTTTGAAACTTATGAAATATTAATGCCCCTCTGGGTCCAGCTTTATTCATTCCCAGGAGCTTAAGTTTTCTTATCCAAGCTTTTAGAGAAAATTGATGTACATAAAAATTGTCTCTTGTGCTAAATACCTTTTATTTCTTTTTTAATGCTTCCTACTACTCTTTGTTCTGTTGCCTAATATCCTCTCCATCCAATCTAAAGAAATTAATTCATTTTATGTATTTCTTATCTAACTTCACAGATGCTTGAAATTTTAAGTGTAACTTCAGAAAAATGATCAATGTTTAAACCAAAGAAATAATAAACTCTTTTAACTCCAGACAGTCAATTTTGAGAAGGAGGAGCCTTAAATTATATAGGCTTCTACTAGCTCTACAGCAATCCTTCATGAATCCTTTGGAAAGCTGACTATCTCTTCTCCTAGTGTGTCTCCTCTCTGTCTTCTCCTCCCAACACCACAGCCCCTTTAGAAAGAATTCTATTATAAGCTTTAATAACCTGAAGAAATGAGAAAATATAAAAAGAAAAGCTGTTGAGCAGAGAATATATTTAATTATCAAACCAGAATATGACAAAAACCATTTAAGGATTTTCATAATTGGCCTCAATGTGCTTGTCTAACAGCTATAACTGCCGTTTCCCTCTTGATTTCTCACACCTCCACATTGTGTGCCAGCCCATGTTACTAAATTCTCTAATGGGTTGTTCAGCTTCTTTAGTCCTTTATTTATTTCAATTCCCATTTTCATTTGTTTTATTATTCCATTCTATTTATTTTAATTCCCATTATAAGGGCTGGCCAGTTATGTAGCCTGCTTATGTACCTTCTTATTCTCCATTATTTAGTCAGCTCAAACATAACATTTTGCAAGGGACATTTCTCATTTCCCCTGACAGAATTAATTACATTCTTTTCTAATGTTGCAAGGTACCAAGCCAAACCTGTACTAGCTCTTATCATATTATATACTCATAATGTACCCCTTCATTACCTAGCAAAATATCTGGCTTATGTGGGTGATCAATCTGCATACTGGGGAGGTTTTACAGAAATACACCAGAGGTAAATATAAAAGACTGTTAAAAACAGTGAGTGGGGAGGAGAACAGTGTTGTGACTTAGAGAAGGCTTCAAAAGAAGTAATGTGAAAAACTAGTCCTTACAAGATAAATTGAATTTTACCACCTGGAGAATTACAGAATGAGCATTACAAACAGAAGGAATTAAGAGTAATAATTTAGTTCATAAATGTGAATTTTTTTCTGCCAACAACAGAAATTCACATAGATATCTTAAGTAGAAACATAACTCTATTAAGAAGATATCTATCAATATCTATATCTACATTTATATCTATATCTGAATCTATCTCATGGAACCAAAAGCAGGGTTTACAAATGGTCTAACCCAGAAAATAAAACCTGCTGAGGTTCCCTCTTTCTCTCTTTTACTTGAACACCAACTTTCTCTGTTGTTATAGTCTATATGTGGGTAGGATAGGAACAGGGAATGAGAAGATAAATCAGACTCAGCTTCCAAAATATCATCCTGAAGTGTGTCAAATAGGAAGCCTCAGAGAACCCACAGGCACCCAACAAGTTTTATCAATAAAAATGAGAGCCCATCTTCTCCACAACTGTCCCCGAACCAACTGTTTATATGGCTGGAGGAATGTTTTCATTCCCTGTTATCCCTACCTCCTTTGAAATAATATTTTTCTCACTAACACTGATCTATATATGACCATCTTTTATGAATATAACATTTCTCTTCTTAAACACCCCAAAACTCTCTCAACTTGTTCCTTGTACGTGTAAGGATGTTTTCTAGAACCTGTCAACTGAGCCTCATTATTCAAATTCTAAACCTAGTCAACACAAGTTGGTCATGGAAGGCTACCACAGCCCTGTCTTATCAGATTATGAATGTCGATCTTAATTATATGCCTCTCTGCATCAGTCTTGATATATCCTGGCTAAGAATTCCTATTATTCTTTCAGATATCTTAGAATTGCATTGTCCAGTATGGTAACCATTAGCCACATGTGGCTCTTTCAGTTAAATTTAAAATAAAAAAAAATTAAATAAAATGTCAATCCCTTATTTTCATTAGCCACACTTCAAATGCTCAATAGCAAGAACATTCCATTGGTATTGTTTTCCTTAAGAATAGAGTTAATAGCCCCACCTACCATTTCAGCCTCCCAAAGAGCCAGATATGGATTGACTTCTACTACCTTATTTTTAAGTGAGTCTCTTATATCCTTGCAGAGATGTTACCGGCCACTAAAGAGATACAGGCCACTAAAGAAATGATATTTGTAAATATAATTTAAAATGATTATTACTTAACAGTAAGAGATTAATATAGAGTGATATTGGGGAATGTTTTCACCCAATTCCTGATGTTTTCCTCTAGTTGAATAAAACTTAACTAGTGTAAAAGTCTCATTCTTACTCAGCTTCATCAATTATTTCTTATAGGAAGGAGGAGTTACCTAACTTATTAGTTTGATTGGAATGAGGAACTGATTATGCTTCTCCATGGTCCTTTTTCTTTCCTCTTTTTCTGGGAAATTATCCGCCTGCATGAAGCATGTGCTCTTAAACACTCTCAGTCATGTGATGTCTTTCCATGGTGAGAGGGACTGAGATAGGCTGTTGCCACTGGTGACTGACCAGGAACATCTGTTAGTATCATTAAGCTGACTAGGCCAGAGATACAGGCCATTTTTTTTCAATATTCACCCTATCAGTAATAAAGATGATTGTTTCTATCTGTTTTATTCATTATCTTTTAATTTCTTGAAAGCTCAGGTAAAAATGATGCTTCTTATTAATGGGACACCATCAAGCACCAACAGATGAGATCAGATACTTAAAATTTCTTTTTAAAAGAAAAACTGAAAAAGCACGGTGCTATTATTAATAGTAATATTGCTTATACACAGTGTGTCCATCTTTTTGAAGAATGTTTTCCATTTTGCAGACTACAAAGTGAAGTATATTTACTTTTGCAAATAATTGAGAAAATTATCTCTTTGTATAGAATTTTAAATATTTATTTATAAATTTACATACTAGTTCTTTAAGAAATATAAAATTATTTTTAACTTTTGGCATTTTTTTTCAAGCTTATAAAGTATGTAAACCTTCTTTGTCCAAACTAAAAGGAGATTGAACATTTGCATCTATAGTGCATTCTTCGATGCATTCTATAATGTTTTCAAAACTTTTATTGGAGGAGAACTTTCAGCAAATTAAAGTCTTTTGGTGGCATACTATTAGAAGTTATTCTGATTTTTTACATTATTATCTTATGAAAGTATCAAATATATTAGGATTAACTTAATAAAAATATATTTTATCAATCAATTAATTTGATTTAGAGAGAGAGAGAAAGTAGGATATACAGGACACTGAAAAAAATCAGGGCTCCATTTACAAAGCTCATATTTTAATTGCTATTAAATAGTATTAAGTTCCACTGTAAAGTACACTGGTTGTACAAAGTTGGCACTGATGTTGGTAGTGTACTAAATCATTTCTGTAAGGCCTTCTTAAAATTCAATGTCATTGCTTTACAGGCACACCAGTATCACACTTCTCATATATACTACTTTTCCCTGAGCTAATGAAGAAAGAACCAGCTTTGTAAATGTGAGGTGTTTCTGCAGAGAACAGTAAATTACCCAACAAGAAACTCTTTATATTATAAACAAGAAAACCTAATAAATGTATTCACTTTGCGTCTCAATGTTTCCAATTTGAATGTCTGAAGTTTTCTAAGTATATATGAAGATTCTGAAATTATTGCAAATGATTTCTGCAAATCGTCCCCCTAACCTCCTCCATTTTTCTTAAGTCCTCGGTGTAGTCGCAGGCGATGTGCCCTTAAAATTAGAGCTCAGAGGACTTTTTCAGGGTTTCTATATTTAGGATATTCTCTAAACACTGGAATACTCTATGCAGTTAAAAAGTCAAGGGGTTGCTGCTTGTGAAACTATTAAAATCTGTCTGTCTCTTATGATGAGTCTCTTACAGGCATTACTTGTTATTGATGATTAAGTCAGGTATTCATAACTATGTAGTCCAGATATTTCATTCTGTTTGGCTACAGAAGTAGACATGAAATGCTGCTTATAAATAACAAATTTGTTGAAACTTTTTAAGGAGAGAATACTTTAGTGATGTGCATAATTTCATTCTCCAGGAAATTATTTTTGAATTTTGTTATTTTATACCACATTTAAAACGTAAATTGGTGACATGTAAGTATGAAATAAATTAACTAAATATTTGTCAGAACACTGTTTTATTTTTTGTGCTATAAACAAAATATGCCACTGACACTTTTATGTTTCTGGTGCCTGAGGACAATTCCTTTAGAAAAAGAAAGAAGAACTATATCAGAATAAAATGCATGTTATTAAATACTCAATATCAATTGGCATGAGCACAATTAGGCAAAGAAATAGTCAGTAAAATTAAAAACAGTATGCGCCTCTTTTAAAAAACAGAACCAACATTTCAATAGAGAGATTAGTGGTCAAATTAGACGGGTTGCAATTACAGCAAGACTAATATGATATACCTTAAAGTTTTATAAAGCTGCCCTTGGGATGCTCAAATCAAAGAGAAGATGACCAAGCAAACCTAATTGGTCTATATTTAGCTTTCTCATTACTACCACAGAATTCCTCACATCAAAGTTTTACTTTTGAATGTATATTTTCTGGCTTTGGAAAAACAACTAAGATGCATGAAAACTGGAAAAGTATTCAGGATTTTAAAATTTCATTATTTTACTTTCCAGAGGATCTAGGAAAGACATACTTTAAGTAGAAACACATCAAAACACCAGTGGGACAGACTGCTCCCCATGGAAAAAAAGAGTACAATGAATTATATGAAAATGGTGTCTTTGTCCTTATTTTGCCTATTTTTCCCCTGAAAAATATGTGGTTGTTTGTGCCTCTATAAATTGAACCAGTGCTGACATAAATATTTAAACATGACTAAATGGCTAAAGAGAAAGAATACCTAACTTTCAAATAGAAAGAGTGGTTGTGATTGAATATTATTAGTACAAATTTCAAATCATGCCATAGACAAATGTAGGAGAATTTTTCACTTTTGGTGTTTCTTGGCATGTGAAGACCCTTTTTTTTAGGTAACTTACTACCTTGGGAGCTGTGATATAAGGCAAAAACTGTCTGCCATGACTGAAGTTGAAAGTGGTTGATACTCTCTTATCTTCCCTTGAAACTAGTCTGTGATCATATAACCCCTAATTCTCTTATTTATAAGTTAGTACTGCAGAGAATCAGGAGCAATGGCAATATCATGTTTCCAGGAATAGCTCTGACTCTAGTTTAAGTTCTGAGAAGACATAGTATCAAAATAAACAAACAAAAAAAGATTTAAGAACTATGCCAAGGAAATAAATTAAGGTGTGTTTATGGCACAGAGGCTTGCCTGGAAGGAAGTAAATCAGAAGCCTATTGTGATTCTGAAATAAGGACATTGTCAAAAAAAAAAAAAAAAAAAAAAAAAAAAGATTCCAAGAGCTGACCTATAAGTTATTTGAATGATTGAGCAGGACACAGGCTGCAAAAGAGACACATTCCCAAAACACCCATGTTAGATATAGTCATGGAAGATAAAGATGAAGCTCTCAGAGGTTGGGACCAGGGTTCTGGAAAGAAAATGGACAAGTAAGTTCTTCCCATAGGACAGAATTGGGGTACTCTAAGCATTTCCCTGTAGAATTCTATCATCAGTATGCATCAATGGTAGCTATTTCTCTTATCACCTTTTTTTTTTTTTTTTTGAGACAGGGTCTAGCTCCGGCTGGAGTGCAGTAGCCTCATCATAGCTCACTGCAACCTCAAACTCCTGGGCGCACGCGATCCACCCGCCTCAGCCTCCCGAGTAGCTAGTACTACTGGCATGTGCCAATGAGCCACCACACCCAGCCACTATCTTTGACAATAGAAATTTTTATTGTGTTTCTTTTATCCCAACTATGTAGGGGGAGAATAGTACTGAAATTATGTTTGTGCTTTTGTTTTCATAGTTACAGGAAAAGAATGAATTTCTTTTAGAATTGTTGGAGAAGTCTCACATAGAGAATATGAACGTTGACCTGAATGTAGTCAGGAGGTGGAACTTTGGGCTTTCTCTTATATGTGTATGGGATTATGAATTGAGGGGAACACACTTTCCATGGGTATGTGGTAGCCAGATTCATCACAGTTGCCTACTTATAATAAAAAAGATATGCTTCCTTTTATGGGCTACAGTTATTTCTGTAGTCAACAATACTTCCAGCCTTCTCCATTCTCACCATTGACCACTGGAATTATGTGGAGCCATAGTTGTCACCAATAATTTTGGAGTAGAAGTGATGAGTATAATTTCTGGTCCAATGTGGTTAAGAAGATTGCAGCCTTCTTCATTCTCTCTCTTCTTTGACATTTAGGTTTGTGTCTATGCCAATGACAAACTGGGATTCATGTACTAAAGGTATAAAAGCCTATGTAAGCCTGTAGCCTTAAATGACTGCCAGGAGTACATACTACCCCCACCACATTATCAACCAGAAACAAAAATACTGGTATTTCTCTGACTACAAAAATAAACTAAGTGTCTATTGTCACAATTTACAAATATGGTAATCTAATGCCAACTTAATTAAAATGCTCTGTAACACCTTAAAACAGAGACATGCAAAAAAATGAGTAATTATCCTTTTCAGCTTATATTAAAATAGCCACCTGATTAATAATATTTATAACATATAATATATTATTTTCTCATGAAGTATAAAGTATAATGTTCATATTATGTGCTCCCTTCCTCATCTTTCAGTCAGAATTGATTGATTCAATGTAATACCAAATATCACATTTTCAAGGATTTGGATCAACAGATTTTGTCAAATAGTACTGTAGATTTGTCAATATCTATTAAACTAAAGGAAGAACAAACAATGATCAAGCCATTTTATTTCTAGGACACAATAGAAACACATATCTATATTCATCAAAAGCCATGTATAAATTTTTTTGTATCAGCACTACTGGTAATTGGCCAGATTTAGAAAAACCCAAACATCTATCAATAGTAAAATGGATTTAAATAACTGTACTTCAACTGCATGTAACTTCATGCAACTACATGAATTAATCTCATAAACAGAATATTAAGCAAAAAATTCAGAGTCAAAGTGTGCTAATTATACTATATATATGTATATATATATGTATATATATATACACACACACACACACATAAAGTCCAAAAAAAGACAAAACTCATCAATATTGTTAGAATTCAGAATAGGAGGTACTTAGTGACTTCAAAGGAGAAGAGGGGATTTGGGGGATTCTGCTAATGATCTGACTTTTATCCTAACTGTGGTTATATTACCTGAGGTGGTCTAACTGGGAAAAGAAATAAAGTCTTACATTTATCTGATGAGCACATTTCATATATAAGTTATGCTTTAACAAAAACAGTTTATATTAAGAAGTCCCCAAGTTCACTGTAGCATGAGTCACAACAGCCAATATGCTGATCAACCTAAGTGTCCATCTATAGATGAGTGGATAAGGAAAATATGATGTATAATGCAATATTATTTAGCCTTAAAAAAAAGGAAATCTTATTTGTGAACAGATGAATAAACCTGGAGGACATTATGCTAAGTGAAATAAGTCAGGTACACAAAGACAAATGCATCATCTCACTTATATGTTGAATCTAAAAAACTCATACAAGCAGAGATTAGAATGGTGGTTTGCCAGGAGCTGGAGGATGGCATGGGTAAAGGGGAGATGTTGGTCAAAAAGTATGAAGTTTCAAGTAGACAGAATGACTAAATTCTGGAGCTGTACTGTACAGTATGGTGACTAGAGTTAATAATATATCATATACTTGAAAATTGTTGAGAGTAGATTTTAAATGTTCTCACCACATACACAAAAAGTTACTGTGAGATGATGGATGTTATTTAGCTAGATTGTGGTAATTATTTCACAATGAATAATATATCTATCACACTGTACATTATATATATATACAATACATATATATACATATATACAATTTTATTTGTTCATTATATCTCAATGAAGCTAGAAAAAGTACCACAATTATGTAGTTCAATAATTAAAATAATTTGGAAATAAATTATTAGAGGAAATAAATCATCAAGCTTTTTTATATTATATAACTCATCAACTCAGGTGTTATCTAACTTATCATAAACATGGGCAAACACATATTTCATTTTATAGTCTATATTGCCTTGCATATTGGTTAAACTGTATTCTAGGAAATCTACATGACCTTGAATAACTTGAACTCTCTAAAATTTTGTTTCTCATTTTAAATGGAATTAGATTTACATCTCTAAAGTTCTCATCACTCAAAAGCCTGTTTGCAAAGCATACTATGTTTATATAAGCTGTTTGCAAAATATTTAAAATGCAACACCTATTTAATTCATTTTATAACCTAAAATTTTAAATATATCAGTAAAATTTGCAATGTACCTATATTTAAATGTATTTTATAATACAACATGTTGCTTTTCTTGCAGATTTGATTTAAAGAAAGTATTTATGTTCCCCAACCTGAAGAACCATAAAATACATTATTGGGCGACTTGATGTAATAGTTTTAGTTTTAGTTCAGAAATACAGCAGCCTTGTGACCTTGAATAAGTCACACACACACAAACACACACACACACACACACACACACACACTTTTTGCCTCAGATCCTTAATTCTTTGAATGAATAATATATCGTCTGCCACCTCAGATGGCTCATGTGTGGATTAAATGAGAAAGCATAAATTAAATAACTTAAACTCTATAAAGCAGTCCACAAATGCAAATGTTATTACTATTACCTTCATCATATAGTTTCTAATTATATAAAACTACATCTTTATATTTTACATTTTAAAATTACATTTTTAAAATTTTAGAATCCCATTTTATATTTTTCTTCATTTTAAGGAAGAAAAATCATGCTCTTAATACACACACAAACACACAATTCCTTTACTGATTAGAGGGGGGAAAAAGTAGTGCATTTCTTTTTCTACTATTTAAGCTCTATTTGCTCATTATCCTTCCATTACTCTCCTTTCATCTTCCTCCCATAGGGCAATGAAGAAAAGCTCCTGTTGATAGTTCATGAATTTCAGTTTATGTACCCAGAGGCAGGGCATTTTCTGTGGAATGTCCCTAATGTTAGAATTTCCTGAAGCTTCTGTTTTCAGAGTCCATGTTTAAATCTTCAGGCCAATATGTAAATCTGTTTTTGTTCCTTTAAACAGAAGACTTGTGGTTGTTTCCAAACAGATATGCATTAAATAAGTATTTATTCAATGTTACAGATGTGAGAACTAAGAGACTTTCCCAGGGACATATAAAGTGAAAGAGACAGCAGGCACTGAGGCTGCCTTTTCAAGTGCCTGGGTCCTCAACAAGTGTCTACCCGGAAGCGTAATTGGAAGGATTATCTCATTGTAAAGAAGGACATGTGCTTGTGCCTGAAGAGAGGCATTGAAGTGCAGTCCTTAAAATGCTTATGGATATTTTGTCAAGGTGTTAGGATTTCAGTTTGCATTTATTCCTTTATACTTTCACATAGTTACAATTATTTCACAATCAGCATGTAATTTTTACATAATTAGAAACTACATAAAACAGATATTTAATAGTGAAAAAATACTGCTATTCCACTACAATCCAATACCTTACAATAAATAGTTTTAGTGAGTTTTATGAAACCTATTATACTCACTGCTTAAAGAATAATTTAAAAGGGCGAATGATTCTATGTGTTGTATGCACTTTCTCTCTTGTAAAATAATTATGTTTCTTTTTTCTCTGGTAACCCTGAATTTAATTTAATTTTATTTTCATCATTCCATTACTTTTTTTTTATTGTTGATTATATATGGATGTATTTCCAAACATATTTGGTTTTGTACTTTTTTGATTTATATAAAATTGTTCACGTTATACATACATCTTTTCTGTGACTATTCTTTTTTTTTTTTTCATTTAACCTTAATGGTGAGACTCATCCTTCTTGACACATGTAACAATTCTTGGATCTTTTTATTGCTGAACAGTGTTCCCTGGAAAGAATATAGTACATTTTACTTATGCATTCTACTGCCCATAGACAAAGATATTTTTTTCTAGCACTAAAAATACTGATAAAATAATTATTCTACAAATATTCTCAGGAGCATGAACAAAAGATTCTTTACATTGTGTAGTACAAGGAGCGGATGTACTGGATCATGGGATGTATTCAATTTCATGTTTCTATCCATTATACCAATATTTCTCTTGACTTTATTGATTTTCACCATTATATTCTTCAATATTTCATTATATTCTATTGTATTTTTATTTTTTTACTCTATATTTTTGAGGTACATATTTTTTTCTCTCTCTAACTTCTTAAATTATATGCATTAGAAATTAAGGGAGGAAGACTTGGTCTTTCTTCTTTTCTAATGTAAGAGTAATGGTTTAAATATCCTTTAAACACCACAATAGCTACAGCATGCAAGATTTAATGCATATAATTTTTTATTTTATTTGTAAGTTTTTCAACATTTATAAGTTAATTTTAAATTCAAACATTTTATATCTGTGTGTATGCATGCATATGTTTTTCTAATTTTAAACTTATTAATTTTTCACTTAATTCTGATAGGAACAGAGGATATAATCTGCTTGCTACTGACTCTTGAATTTTCTGGAGCTCTCTTTGGTACCAATTATTATAAATACTTGATTTGCTTGAGATTAAAAACAAAAAAGATTTACAAAAGTTAGGTATCAAATTATATATGTTTGATTTCCTGTAGCCAAGTTTTACCTTATATGTATAGGTCTATAATCTATTTCAGACTAAGTTTCAATGTATACTTATTTTTCATATGAATATTCAGTTGCTCAAAGAACCATTTCCTTTTCTCACTAAATTGCCTTGGAATCTTTGTCAAAAATCAGTTTATATGTATATATTTACAGACTATTGTGTTTTATTAATCTAATTTCTATTTTTTTAGCAATACTATACTCTCTTGCCTACAGTAGCTTTCTAATTTGTATAGTAACTTTGAGTCTAAAATCTTAAAATCAAGTAGACTAAATCCTCCAATTCTGCTTTTTTTTTCCTTTTTAAAAATTTATTTGGCTCTTTTAGATTTTTTCATTTTCATAAATTTTTTTATAAACAATTGGTCAATTTAATTCAAAAACTTGCAGGACTTTTCAATGGGCTAATTTGAATATATACATTCATTTGAGTATAATAGAAATTTCACAATTTTGAGTGTTTTAACTCATGAACATGGAATATGTCTCTATTTGCTTGGTTCTTTATTTTCTCTAAATATTTCAGAGTTTTTAGTTTAAGAAACTTGCATGTCTCTTGTTAAATTTATTTCGCTGTATTTATGTATTTTGGAGTTATTGTATAAAGGATTTCAAAAATCTCATTTTTTAATATTGCTAGTATATAAAAAATATAATCAATTTTCAATATGAACCTTGTTTTATGACCTGGGTAATTCATTTATTAGTTCTTTCTGGTTTGTAGGTATCTTAGGATTTTCTGCATTAAATAAACATGCTACTTGTAAATAGAAAAGCATTACTTTTCCTTTCAGTGCTTCATGCTTTTTATATATTGTCCTTGCCCTATATACTGAAATTCCTTGACTGGGGCTTCTGGTATAATATTAAAAATACGTGATTTGAGTGGAAATTCTTGTCTTATTTGCAAACATAGTAAGAAAAAAAAATCAGTATTTCACCATGTTAACAGAAGACTATGAGATCTGCAGAGTAAAATTGGAGAGCTTTGTTTTCTGTATGCAATCTGCAGGTTGGGGAGACAGACACAGCCTTTGGTGAAAACTGAAAATGTGCTGGGGTGGGAGCTGGAGAGTTAGAGATGATACAGGGAAAACCACACGGCAGGAAACAGGAGTCAGGGGAATGAGGAATAGAGTCTTGATTAGATAACCTCTAAGCCTCAAATCACTAGTCCCTCTTAACTGGCTGGCTCTGGGTGGTTGGTTGGTGCCAGCTGGTCTGCTGGTAGTCAGTTTGGAATTTCTAGCTGCAATCTATCTTGGCAGCAACAGCAGGAACTGGTTTGACTTGATTGTAGAAAGGAAGATTCTGTGACACTTTTGCATCTTTCTGAAAACATGGTACCTGACAATTCCTTCACCTGTCCATGGCACCCTGATTTTGTTTTAACTTTAATCAGCTCAGTTAGCCAAAGGGAGTACATGTTGTCTGTTGGCTAAAATTTAACAAGTACAATGTTAGCAGTAAGTTTTTGTTAAATATTCTTTATCTGATTGAAAAAGTTGCCTTCCATTCTTAGCGTACTGAAAATTTTTATCATGAATGGACGTTAATGTTTTTAAATGCTCTTTCTCTTTCCATTAATATGTTAATTTGCATTGATCACTTTCTAAATGTTAATACAGTATTTTGTTACTATGGTAAATCACATTAGTTGCTTTGCTTATTTTAAAACTCCATTAAAAAGTGAGCAAAGGACATGAACTGAAACTTTTCAAAAGGAGATAGACTAATGGCCAAGAAACATGAAAAAATGCTCAACATCTGTAATCATCAGGTAAATGCAAAAATAAAATTTATTTATAGATACTGCAAAAAAAAAAAAAAGCCCACAATGAGATATCAGCGAGAATGTTTTTTATCAGAAAGCCCCAAAACAACAAATGTTGGCATCGATGCGGAGATATAGGAATACTCATATGCTGCTGGTGGGATTGCAAACTAGGACAGCCTCTATGGAAAATAATGTGGAGGCACCTCAAAGAACTAAAAGTAGAACTACCATGTGATCCATTACTTACTGGGTATTTACTCAAAGAGAAAAAAAGGCATTTTATAAAAAAAGATATCTTTACTAGAATGTTTATAGCAACACTAGTGACATCATAGTCACCTTAACAACATAGCGAAATGCATTACTTACATGTTTGTGGTGATGGTGGGGATGTAAACAACCTATTGCACTGCCAGTGCATAAATGTATAGTCCATACTATTATGTACAGTACATATACTTGATAAATGATAATAATCACTATGTTGCTGGTTCATGAATTTACTATTCTACATTTATTATTGTTATTTTCACATATATTCCTTCTACTTATAAAAAAAAAGTTAACTGTAAAACAGCCTCAGGCAGATTCTTCAGGAAGTGTTACAGAAGAAGACACTGTTACCATAGGAGATGACAGCTCCATGCATGTTATTGTCTTTGATGATCTTCCAGTGGGACAAAATGTGGAGATGGAAAATTGTGATATTGATGATTCTGACCTAGGCTAATGTGTGTGTGTTTTATGTCTTAGCTTTTAACAAAAAATCTTAAAAAGTAAAAAAAAAAATTAAATAGAAAAAAACCTTATAGAATAAGGATATAAAGAATGAAAATATCTTTGTACAGCTGTACAATGTGTTTCTGTTTTAAACTGTTATTACAAGACTCAAAAAGTTAAAAAAATTAAAAGTTTATAAATAAAATATTACAGGTAGTTAAGATCAATTTATTTATTTTTTTTTTTTTTTGAGACAGAGTCTCGCTTTGTTGTCCAGGCTAGAGTGAGTGCCGTGGCGTCAGCCTAGCTCACAGCAACCTCAAACTCCTGGGCTTGAGTGATCCTTCTGCCTCAGCCTCCCGAGTAGCTGGGACTACAGGCATGCGCCACCATGCCCGGCTAATTTTATATATATATATATCAGTTGGCCAATTAATTTCTTTCTATTTATAGTAGAGACAGGGTCTCACTCTTGCTCAGGCTGGTTTTGAACTCCTGACCTTGAGCAATCCGCCCGCCTCGGCCTCCCAAGAGCTAGGATTACAGGCGTGAGCCACAGCGCCCGGCCAAGATCAATTTATTATTGAATATAATTTTTTTATAAATCAGGTATACTTTAAGTGTACAGTGTTCATAAATCCTATAGTAATGTACAGCAATGTCCTAGGCCTTCACATTTACTCACCAGACACTCCCTAAATCACCCAGGGCAACTTCCAGTCCTGCAAGCTTCATTCATGGTAAGTGTCTTACTCAGGTGTATCGTTTTTAATCTTTTATACTGTATTGTATTATACATTTTATATGTTTAGATACACAAATGCTTATTGTTGTGTTACAATTGCCTGCAGTATTCAGTACAGTAACATGCTATACAGGTTCTTAGCTCAGAAGCAATAAACTATGCCATACAGCCTAGTTGTTTAGTAGGCTACAACATCTTTGTGTAAGTGCACTCTATGATGTCTGCACAGTGATGAAATCACCTAACAATGCATTTCTCAGAATAACTCAAGATATGTGATGGGAAGATGTTCCACATCTTCTAAACACACTACAGAACTAAATTAGCTTTTTGTACATTTCTGTCCTAAGAATCAACTAACATCCTTCATCCCATACTTCTGGCATCACTCATCCAATTTATAACGAAAACTAGATTAGAAGAAAAGTAGGAATATGTTGTATTAGAGGGGAAAGAGTTATTGACTGAGAATGAGCTTTTCTCTCACAGTTTAGGTGTATACAAGTATATTTTTCTATTCAGTATAAAAAGTTATGGTCTCTTTCGGGGATATTTAATAGTAGATCAAACCAACGTTTTACTTCCTATCCTGTCAAGTGAGCTGTATTATGAATTAATCACGTTAGAATATCTATGATGTTCCTGAAGTAGGTAAATTTTATACATTTATCTTTGCTCTTTTAAGATCCCTGCATGCCTTTATTTATCATTCTCTTATTACTGTTAATGACATGGTCATTCCATTTTCAAAATAACTGAACAGATTCCTGCCATTTGAAACCATAGGAGTCAGAAAAATAATAATCTGGAAGTACAAATGTATTATAGAATGTGTTCCACTTAGTTAATTAATTTCCCTGTGATAATTTGTATTGTGTTAGTAAGATACATAGATTAATTTACCTCTGTTTATTTTTCTAATAGAAGTGAGAATGAAAAAAATACATTAAAAAAAGGAAAGAAAATGATTCCTATTTTATTCATGAGTTCTAGTCACATTGTTTCTGGAATGTCAAACAAACTTAAAAGACATAAACACCATATGAACAATACACACTTTATAATTTAACACCTGTCTCCCATGAATACGCTATGGCATTTTCATGCTTATGTGTTAATGCAATCCATTGCCTTTTCTGCTACTATCGTGGAATATCTGGAATGGAGTTATGTGTATTTTTTAGTTCACTATGGAATGCCTGCTCTGAGGTTCCATATGCATTTTTTCCCAATCAGACTCATTTCACCTTGCATGCTCTTTGAATTATAAATGTCACAGCATTGTTGTTTAAATGTGACTACAATGCTAACGGAAGGGGAATTTTAGGTCAATACAGATATAATACATAAGATTTAGCTTCTGGCTAATATTTTTAGGAGAATATCTATGAGCAACAACAATATTATCAGTATAATGTATTTACATGTCGCTGATAAAAGTACTGAAAGGTGGGGACAACAAAATATTATACTGTACTATGGATTAGTAGTACAGAGGATATCATGCCTCAAATCAGCTAAGAGTATAGCCAGAATTATGCATCAAGTTGCAGTATAAAAACTATTTTGCTGTTCCTCTTTTGTATGCTCTTTAGGATTGTGCAGCCCTAAACACAAAAGGTTGTGTATGGATTTTCATACCAGATTTCAGAGACTGACGGAGGAAGGATGGAACAAATGTTTCAGAATTAGATGTAATCCTTTTAAGCCTTTATACACTTTGTGATCTTAGAAAATGTACAGGAAATTGTTAAGCCCAGTTTCACCTGTGAAATGAGAATAATAATGAAAATAACTTCCAGATTACTATGGCGATATATTTTCACATTGCTTGGTAAACTGAGTTTCAATATAAATGCCAGTGATATTTGTGTAGTGTTGACAAAGTTTTTATACTATGCATACTACATTAATTCATCCTCATAACAACACCATAAGGAAAGTACTATTATCATCCTCATTTCACAGAAATGAAAACGGAGTCATAAAGAAATTAAAAGATTTGGCCAAGGTCACACTAGTTATGGAATAACCAAGAGTTGGCCCAAGCAGCCTGATTTTGCATTCTTACCTGTTTTACTACACTGACTCTCAAGTAAATGTGCCCTTTAGATGACAATCATCTCATCATCTCTCACCTCACTTTATGAAAATATTCTTTGGTGGCTCTTGAGAAATGGCCTGTAGATGTGCTAGTACATCAATTTAGTATTGCCTCCTCTTCTGCAGAGGATTTTCCTGAAAGGAAAGTTAAAGATAACATTTACTTACTCCCAACTTTGTCTAAGATTAATCTTGAATGATAAAGTTGGGGAGCTCATGTTTAGAAAACAAAGGTAAAAGGTAAATGGTGTGGAACAGCACTGGAACAGACACTCAGACATAAGTTTCTAGGCAAATCACTTTCTCATACTCCTATATTCTTACTTCATTCTGGAATAAATCCTTCTAAATTAAGAACATTTTTCTTTATCCTTGGGAATCTTTTATTTTTCCCTGAGTTTGTTTGATACTTTTTAATGTACTTTCTACTTTGTTCAACAACAAATGTGTCTCATGTCTGTGAACCACATATTTCAAGTTCTTTCTTAGGCTTCAGCACTGATTTCTTTGATTATGTTAATTCATGAATAATCTCTTCCATCACTGTCTTCCTCATTATGATTATAGTCACATAATAATTCAAAATTTAATGATTCCTTAATGACTTGTTCTATAGGTAAACACTAATCTCTGCAAGTCCTTCATATGCCATGCATAAAAATAGATACATCAAAGATTTTCAATAAATGTGTTGTTGATGAAACAATGGATATATCTTAGAAAATAAACTTGCTTCTCCTTAAATAAAGGCAGGGAGACATAAAATAGGATTTAGTGAAATGGGGAAAAAGAGAAAGGAAAGGAATAAAAGTCCAGTTGTGTCAATGTGTCCAAATGTGTCAATGACAGATGTATTAAGACTGCAAAAAGGACAGAAAGTCAAAAGTGAAAGCTGTCTTAACACCAGCGATCTTTTTCACTAACTGTAAAATATCAGAGCATTTTCTTTTCTCTGCAAAAGATTGGGGTGAATCTTGGACACATTCCCTTTCCCACTAGAAAGATATTGACCTCCAAACCTCAGCATTTATTTTGTTTCAATTTTACAAAAGAAATAGCATCTTTTAAAGTATAATTTACTTGTGATTCCCCACACATTATAGTAGCATTTACTTTTACTCATTTCTAATGGATTCTAAAAATTTAGTTAGTTCCCTGAAATTCAGTTATATTAGTGCTGAGAATAATCTGTCATCTTATTACACAAAGAAGTAAATATATATCATCTCTTCATGAAAATATGTCTTTATTTCTGTAGATTATAATTGTTTTTTACTAACTCTGTGTCCTCAGATTTGAAATCATTGACTCACACTGTTTATTCTTAGCCTCTAACATCTACAAATGTCAGAATCAATCTAACTCAACCATCCCTGCTTGTCTACCTCATGAGATGCCCTTCACACCTTTACATACCTGCTTCAACTTTCTACTGTTGCACACTCTAAAAATCACAGCCAAAGCCAACCTGTAACAATTGAGTCTTGGTTTTACTTATTGTATGTAAAATAGCAAGTTAACTTTTTCCTTGAGATTATTCTTGACTGCTTTTACTCTGTTGTGTTCCACTCACATAGCTCCTGTGTTCTACTTGAAATTTGCACTGAATTTTTGTTTTCTGAAGTCTTGCCTCGGTCCTCAGTTGTATTCCTTTGCCAATCATTTGCTACCCATGATTACCAAATTTGATTTGCTCTAACAGCAAGTTAAATCTGGATCTATTTAGTTTGAGTGCTACATACATGACCTAATATTTGTACTTTCTAATACCTTTGTTAACACAGCAAAATGTAGAAGAATATAAGTATCCTAAAGGCAAATTTTATATAATGTGCACATGCTATTGCTACCACACTTGTTTAGAAAGAATGTGGCTATTTTCTAAGACACGTTCAAATGATTGTGAAGGCAGAGAATTATAGGTAGCTTCCCATGTTCTAGCAAGGAAAATGTTGATTCCTGATACATTTTGGAATCATTGTTTACATTTCACTCAATATCATTTTTGTCTTCTTGGTTACTACTGGATTATCACTGAAATTATTATCAGTATCATGAATTCTTATTGATAATGTTCATAGAATTGCTAATGAAATTTCAAAATATAATAAAATTCAGATTTGGAGAACTTGAGTAGGATTTTGTCTATTCTTATGAATTCAAAGATCAAAGACATGAAATGATTTATAATTTAATTGAAGCAGAATTTAGATTTCAAGAACTGAAAACACTAGTGATTAATCTAAGTTGGCCACTAGCACCTTCACTACAAAATTACTTTTGTGCCCATCCTTATTGTGTATATATGTTTTGGAATAAAATCATTAAGAACAGAGGTATCTCCAGAAATTCGATCATGCTACAGGATCCATTGAGACCCATTTCAGATTCTTTGCAGAATTTCAGAAAGACATATTTTAAAATTTCTATAAGTATAGGTAAATTACTAATTTTTGCATACAATGAATGTGCAGAGGTTTTTATAATCAGCTTCAGGTTATGAACTCTATTTATGGAAAGTTCATATATTAGAATCTCCGAATGCATGTGCTGAAATATTAACTTATGTGGAATTTTAGGTAATTATAACATTCCCGAGATTAATTCAGTTCTGTGTACATTGGTGTCTTTGTTTCATAACAAAGAACTGTTTGCGAATACTAATTAAGTTTTGGGTTGCCTAAAATGTTAAATATTGTATTTAATTGATATGCTTTGCCTTAAAAAGAAAACAATATAATGTAAAAATAATTTGAAAGATAACAGAAGCAGTTAGTGATTACAAGAAATATAAATTATGGAGTAAACACCAGCAAAGCTGAATGGGAAATTTAAATAAAAATTAAGGCAAAATTTATTTCCTGGCAGCAGAGGGAGCTCTTATTATTTCTTGCAAATACCCTGTGGAATGGCATTACACAAAATTAATAATGCTTTGTGGAAAATTCAACCTGCTTACTTAATAAATCCTGTTTTCTAATGCAATCTAAAAGATATAAGTAGGAAAATTAGAAGTGCTATATATGATTACATATTTCATATTTCTATAATAATGATAATATAAGCATGTTTTTGCAATTTGGGTTTGCATGGAAATAGCAAATAGATCACCTTAAGTAATACTTTCACCTGCAATGGTATCTTTGGAAACAAAATTAAAGTGTTTTAATTTGACAAAGATGTGTCTCATATTTGATAGGTACTTTTTCAAATGGTACAAAGTAGAAAATTATTGACAGGAAAGGTTGTAGGTGTTCTCTCTTTGGCAAGCTCTTCAAAATTTTTCATATTTCAATTGAATTATTGATATAAAGATGAACTTTTTGAATTACATTTATACGTTGGAAATGGTCATAGAAATGAAGGGTAATCTATATGCAACATAATTTTGCACAGAAGCAAAACAACTAAAATAGTTTGTAACTTGTCTCTGACTAAATAACCGACTAAATAACTAAATAAAAATTTGTATTTTCTGTCAAAAAAGTTTAGTTCTGATCATTGATGTTACATATTCCTTTTATTACTAGTATTATAATTGACTTTATATGCCTATAAATACTGGTCTAATTCTGCACATAGACAGAACTCAACAATATGAGACCTTGTGTTCAGAGACATGGCACAAAATGGGATAGGAAAAAAGAAACAGATACTGTTTAAGGTTTGATAAAGCTGGAAATATATCTGTTGCTACAAGACTGACATAAATGAAAACAAAACTAAAATAAAAAACAACAAGCAAATTCAAGAGACTATATAATATCAAGTGGAATTATGTTTACACTATTATTTCAGTAAAATTTTAGTGAGTTCTCACTCTCCTTCAGTGTGGTTGATAGACAATGGGATTCAATATTGAGTGGACTCTTCTCTCATGAAGACTTACAGAACTGAGACAGAAAGATAAATACATTTTGATGTCAATGGACAGACATAGTGCTATGTGAGAAAATATGTAGGGTTCCTAATTCATATGTGGACCTAACTCCCTAAACTTGGAAGTCTACGGATGCCTTGACTTTTAGGAGACCATCTCTGCAGATAGGGTAGAGCAAGTCTGTGCCACTTGAACAGATCAATTCTATCTCCTCTGCTTTTGTCCCTTATAAGTAACTTTACTGTGTCTTCTAAGAAACATGAACTTAAAGGGGTTTACTCCAAAGGCATCCGTCACTAATCTTTAGTTTAACGTACCCTGATAGAAGGTAAAGAAGAGAGTTATTCAGGTTCATATCTATCATCATTTATTTTCATCCAACTTTAGAAAACTGATACTGTGTCCACAAGTAGAATATTTTCAGAATGGTGGATTCTACCTTGAAGAACTGCACAAGGTGCCCTATAAATATTGTTCAACAAATAAGATTTTAGTGAACTTTCCTTCCTTTCCTTTTTCCTATCCCTCTTGTTGTTCATATACGCATTTGGCATTTTCTTAGTATTTACTAAGTACTAGGTTGTTTTGTTACTTATTAGAGATTCACTTAATTACTGAAACATGATATCTTCCCTTAAAGAAAGCCCAACTCGGGAAAAATGCCCCAATAGGAGGAACCTAATATCAGTCCCACACCTTTGGTGTTTGTTTCACTCTATTCTTTTGTTTTGAGACATGCACGCGCACACACACACACACACACACACACACGCACACACGCACGCACTAGGATTCTGTTTCATTTATGCTGTCCTGAGCTTCCCACACATCCTCCTTAAATCTGAAGAAAACAAGCCAAGGAGTGGAAAATGTATTTATTTTTAATTAATTTTTAATGTTAGCATATCTGAGTTATAATGTTTATTGGGCTTGACATGTCTTTCTTTTTAAGTTCATTTAATAGCAATTTTTCCACAGAACATAAGGTCTGTCAGTGAATTTGAAGGTTACCCCTTTAACTAACTGAGAGGAAATAGTCTGTATCTAAAATACATAGGTTGCTAAAAAAAAATAATGGCTATATCCAAGTATCTATTGTGCATAGCAAACAGGTGTGCTGTTCTCAAGTCACAGTGCTCTTTTTACTTTTTCCCTAACCAATGGAATTCAGTCTCTCTTTTCTTTAATACTGGGGTGAGTGAATTCTTAGCATAAGGCTGAAACCACCATTTCAAACTCTCCCCTATTTTCCTTCATCTACCTCCTATTTATCCATTTGTACTGGTATCTTTGGAGCAGTTCTTTCTCTCTCATCCCTAGAACAATTTACCTCACGTGTTCACAAAGGCTATCTGGCTACCTCTGAATCTTTTACACATTAATAACACTTTTTATTTGTAATAAATTTTATTTATAGGGAAAGATAATTAACAATAAACAAAAATAATTAACAATTCAACAAAATTATCAGCTTTAGATAGTGATGCTTCTGTTATGTCCATGGAAGTGTCTCACTAAAGCAACAGCTACAGAGGTCTTTAAATGGAATGCACATCTTGTTCATTTAAAGTTATCTCTTCAAATACTATATTATAATTGATGTTATTATTTTTTGTAGAACCAAATATAGCTCTTAAAAAATTAAGACATTTGTGTTGAAAGATACAAATAAAATACTTCTTATAAGTATATTTTCTTATCTAGAATAGAGCTTTCCTTAGAGAGTATGCCTCCCCTCAAAACAGTGAGGAGAATGTCTTAGTTCAAGTCAAGCTTTATGAAGTTTCTCACACTGAACTACAAATATAATAATACTCCAGAAGGGATTTTATCTCATGGCTTCTAAATCTAAGCATTGTGAGTTCATATTCTAACTCTGTCATGTATTAGCTCTATTATGTTAGGCAAGATATTTAACCACTCTGGAGCCCATTGGACTCATTTGTAAAGTGGAGGAATATAATGGTATTTCCAGGACAGCTGAGAAAGTATCATTAATACTAATAATGCATGCAATACCCTTACATATGTTAAACACAAGGTTAATTGTTTCTACCATTTTAGGTATCTAGTAAGTTCGAATGTTACTCTTGGATGAAAGTTGCTGTTTTTATGTGTGTGTCCACAGCCCTTAGCACAGAGTAGGCAATGCAAATTTTGGAAGTATTGCTGGATTCTAGGTTTCCATGGTTACTTTTGAGACTACCTGCTGTATATATGCATACATTCTCATTTGTAAAGTATTTAAAAATGGCATTGTTAATATAATTATATAATGTCTATTTTCCAAAAGAGATTTTTGTCTCTAGAGAAGACAGAAAATTGTTGAGAAATAAATTTGATCAAAATCTTTCATGCATGTTCAAAGATCACTGCAAATTATATTACCTTAAAAAGATATGTTTGAGGTAGAGAGGCACAAGTTTCTTGAAAAACATGAGTTAATTGCAGATGTTTCCTGGATTGAGTGTCATAGGGAAAAAAGTAAATGAGCAAAAGAGAAGAAAA
Source organism: Microcebus murinus (assembly GCF_040939455.1). Classification (NCBI taxonomy): domain Eukaryota; kingdom Metazoa; phylum Chordata; class Mammalia; order Primates; family Cheirogaleidae; genus Microcebus; species Microcebus murinus. The sequence continues at coordinate 48,276,141 of NC_134104.1, forward strand.
TAAATTAAATACCTCTATGATTTCATGTAGAGACAAACACACACACACACACAGAAATTTAAATACCACTTGCAGTCTTTGTGTGTCAAGATAATTTTATTTTACTACCCTCTTCTGATCAAGGTGCTGGGGGAATAAAATACACAATTAAAATGAGATAACAATAATAAACAACAATAGTTAAAACATCATAAAAATACATATTGAAGATGACAAACACAGGAATAAGGAAGCTGTTGGCAGTTGGAGATCATTCTTTAAATTCAAATCTGTTAATAACAGTATAACAATCTGTATTCCCTGAATTGAGTGTGTGATGACTTGGGATCCAGTTGCCTGTGATAGAGGCTGGCATTGTAGTTGCATTAGTTCTTTCTGTCAGGGTTGGGAAACATAGATCCTAACAGGCCCACATGCAAAGATTTGTATTGAGCTTAAGATATTCATACAGCTCTGATTTACCATTGTAACTCGTTATAGCTTAGCACTGTAAGTGGCTGCTGTCATTATCATGCTGTTGTATTTCAAAAGAGCTTTAGTTGGCAATGCTGCTATTTCTATAAAGGCAGGAAAGTATCTCCAGCAACTTGAGGTATTAAGGAGGCTGGCAGCACATTTCTGTAATGTTGTGAAACAAGATCAATTGTTCAAAGATGTTACCTTCAGTGATTGCTCTGGAACTAAACTAGAGAATGGATATGTTCAGTTCTGAAATTTTCAGAATGGTCTTGGCTCACAAGAAAAAACAGTGTATCCTGTAGAGAAGGGATTAAAATGTAACAAATGGGGTTATATAAAATATAAATAGAGGTTTTGAAACTGTGACCACCTTTGAGATCTGAGAGGTTAAAATTTAGGGGATTCATAATTTTGTTCTTTTTTTTTACTTCAAAATATTATAGGGGTACAAATGTTTTTGGTTACATGGATTATTTATGTTTGAGTCAGGGTTTAAGTGCATTCTTCACCCAGAGTGTGTTCATTATACCCATTAGGCAGATTTTGACCCATATCCTCCTCCCTACCCCTGCCCCCCATTTGATTTCCTCTGAGTTTTACTTCCCTCTGTGCATGTGTGTGTCATCAGTTAGTTCCAATTTAATAGTGAGTACATGTGTTGTTTGCTTTTCCCTTTTTTAGATACTTCACTTAAGATAATGGTCTCCAGTTCCATCCAAATCGTTGCAAAAAGGCCTTAATTCATTCTTTGTGGCTGAGTAGTATTCCATAGTATATACATACCACATTTGTTAATCCACTCATGAATTGATGGTCACTTGGGTTGATTCCACATCTTTGTAATTGTGAATTGTGCTGCAATAAACATTCAAATGTGCATGTCTTTTTTATAAAATGACTTATTTTCCTTTGAGTAAATACCCAGTAGTGGGATTGCTGGATTAAATGGTAGATCTACTTTTAGTTCCTTGAGGAATATCCACACTGTTTCCCATAGAGGTTGTACTAATTTGTAGTCTTACTATTAGTGTATGAGCATTCCTTTCTCTCTGCATCCATGACAGTATCTAGTTTTGGGAGACTTTTTAATAAAAGCCATTCTGACTGGGGTAAGGTGATTTCTCATTGTGGTTTTAATTTGCATTTCATTGATGATTAATGATCTTGAGCATTTTTTCATATGTTTGTTGGCCATTTGTCCATCTTCTTTTGAAAAGCTACTGTTCATATCTTTTGACATTTTTTAATGGGGCTGTTTGTTTTTCTTGCTGATTTGTTTGAGTTCTTTGTAGATTATTACCCCTTTGTAGATTGTTATCCCTTTATCAGAAGTATAGTTTGTGAACATTTTCTTCCATTCTGTAGATTGCCTATTTTCTCTGTTGATTATTTCCTTAGCTATGAAGAAGCTTTTAAATTTAATCAAGTCTCATTTATTTATTTTTGTTGTTGCTGGGATTACCATTGGGGTCTTCTTCATAATTTTATTGCCTAGGCCAATATCTAGAAGAGGTTTTCCAACATTTTCTCATAGTCTTCCCTATGGTTTCATGCCTTACATTTAAGTCTTTTATCTATCTTGAATTAATTTTTGTGAGTGGTAAAAGATATGGATTCCGTTTCATTCTTCTGCATGTGGCTATCCAATTCTCCCAGCACCATTTATTAAATAGGGCTTCTTTTCTCCACTATATATTGTTGTCTGCTTTGTCAATGATCAGTTGGCTATATGTGGATGGTTTTATATAGATTCTCTGTTCTGTTCTATTGGCTTGTGTTTCTATTTTTCTGCCAATCCCATGCTGTTTTGGTTACTATAGCCTTGTATTAATAGGATAATTTGAAGTCTGATAATATGATGCCTCCAGATTTATTATTTTTGTTTAAGATTTCTTTGGCTATTCAGGCACTTTTCTGGTTCCAAATGAAGCATGGAATTATTTTTTCTAGATCTGTGAGATATGATGCTGGTATTTTGATGGTGGGGATTTCATTGGATCTGTAAATCACTTTAGGGTTCATGATTTTGAATGGAAAAATATATCTTTCTTTTTAGCAATCTTTAATTAAAATTTATCATTTTCTTGATTTTGAATGTAGGCAAATCACAATAGATAGCAATATCTATAATTTTGTTACTAATATAAATGATAATATATTTTTATATTTTATTAGTTTATTGTGAATATGTTGTTCACAACAAATGTATTGTTTGTATCCATTAGTACTTAAAAAATTAAGATGAACATAATTTTTATACCTGCACTATAACACATTAAAAAACCCACATATACTACTATAACACAAATGTCCATTTATAATATGTTGATAATTGCATTTAAACATACATTGGTTCCTTTGTAACATGTAAAATACATTTTAGGCATTTAAAGATATTATTTTGATAGGCATTTTAGAGTCCACAGCTTTCACTATACTGCCAAAAAGTGAATGTCACACAATAGGTGAAGAACTCCTTGTTCATTGGGGGCAGAAATATATTCTGCCAAGGCTAAGCAATTCATGGCCAAAAAACTTTTTAGCACAAATAAAATATCCGTACCTTTTGGAAAGTAACAAAAATCAAATTCTGTTGCTGACAATCCTTTCTTTTACAACTAAAGCAAACTAACTGCAAAAGATGCCAAATAGCATCTCCTAGCATACAAATACTTCTGTATTATCATAGAAAAATATGCGTGCCAGTGCCTGTGTTACAGGTATCTCAAAATAGATATAGAGCAGCCTGGTAGGGTGGACAGATCACCTGGCATAATTGTATCCTAATTTCTATCACAAGTTTCTATCTCACTTTGCTGCTATCTAAACTTTCAGATTTGTTTCTTGACTTATATAATGAGGAAATTGGACACTTTAGCTCTTTTAGATCTAAAATTCTGTTTCAGATATCTGTAATCCCTTGATTAAAATGATTTTTTGACTCTCAGTATAATCAAATGTGTTACTAAAAGGTTTCTGCAGTGAACATTTATTGTATTGATTCTTCCACAATTCAAAACGTTAAGACTAACCATCTTTTCACTATTCGTTAGAATTAATTAGATTTCAACCAGGGCTACATGTTTCAAAAACCAGGTACTTACTTCTTAGATATTTCAGCTATTAATTAGCTACTCATGCAGGTTTTCTGCAAAATCAGCTCGTGGTTTTTCTGTGAAGAATTTTAGTCTCTTATTCAGTACAAATTGCTATGGCAGTTACTTTGATCACATGAACATTTCACCTGGTGCTTGGAAAAAAAATTATAAATCTTTCTAAATTTATTGGTAAAGTGCTTTTTCTCTGGAAAGGATTTTTTTTTCCCAGAGGGTAACTTAAAAACATACCTATTTATTCTCAGCCTTTAAAAAATTTTTCTCTATCCCTTTCTGGTTGGGCAATGATATACATAATTTAATCCTGAAACCTTGACGATTAGGATTACCTTTCAGATATGATCCTTTAATTTTTTTTTTTTTAAATTAAACCTTGGTCACTCTTTGATGATCCTTTAATTTTTTAAGAGGACATTGAAGCTCTTAAAAGTTTTATATATTCATGTGAAGCTACTCTATGAGACACTTCATATGTCTTACTAACTTACTTAGCATTTTATAAACAGAGGTTTGAGGTTTAGATTTCTTTTAAGTATATTAGTAAACTGAATAGTCTGCCTAGAGAATCCAAGTGTATTGTTTATTCCATAAAATATCAAGAATAAAAGAGATAGGGTTAAGGGAATTTTTGTTTTTTTAAAGTATTGCCTAGTTTCTTAAGCTAAAACTCCTCAATTGCTCTTATCAAATGAAGTAAATTGTATGGAGGGGAAGTGTTGGGATGGATTAGGGTCATTTTATAGAATTGTGAAAGGGTGACTTTACCATAAGCCATTTTCATTCCCATGGCATTGATGTCTTAGATAATGCTATTAAAATTAAAAAGCTGCCCATAAGCCTAGTAATGAAATGATAAACAAACAAGGACAAGTATTTCTTGCCAATGACAGACAGTTGTTTATAAGTATGCTTAATCCACAAATTGCTTTCACTTAATTAATTAGTTTAATGTTTGCAAAGCACTTTGAGGATGAAAGAAATGAAAGGAATTATATAAATGCTAGAAATTTTTAATGGACTCAATTCGCCTCTCAGAGGCTGAGAGCTCACCAGCTGCCTGTCTTCCTAGATGAGGACAGGAGAAATTGTCCTCTAGAATTTCTCCAGGGCTACGTGTTCTGCCCTGTGATCTGCTGGTATCTGACCTTCTGAAATGTCAGAGAACCAAACCTCTCCTTTCTTTGCATTTTGCTAACTACAAGAAAGCCTTTTTAAAAGGAGGAAGGAAGGTAAGTAAATAGTTAAAAAAATAAAATAGAAGGGAGGGAAGAAAACTTATTACCACTCTTTTGCCCTATATTTTAGGCATTTTTTTCCCAAGCAAAAGTGAATTCCAGCCATCTTTTCATTAAATTCTGCAAGTGAGCAAACAGATTCATATTAGGATCATGAGTTGTTTTTCAGGCATTTTCATAAAAAGCAGCCGGGCTTGGTGGCTCCTGCCTGTAATCCTACCACGCTGGGAGGCCAAGAAGGGGGGTTTCTTGAGTTTAGGAGTCAGAGAGCAACCTAAGCAAGAGGGAGACTCCATCTCTACTAAAAATAAAAAATTAACGAAGCACTGTGCCATGCATGGTAGTTCAAGCTACTTGAGAGGATGAGTCAGGAGATTGATTGAGTCCAGAAATTTGAGGTTGTGAGCTAGGCTGATGCCTTGGCACTGTAGCCTGGACAACAGAGTGAAACTCTATCTCACAAATAAATAAGTAAATAAATAAAATCCAGAGAAGCTATATTAAAAGACTCAGATTTTGTTATGATTCCAAAATTAATATCTGTGTTTAAAATGGTCTAGGTTTTATCTTCAATGCAGGAGATTAATATAGATACTAAAAATTAACATTATTTCACTCACAAAAAATTAACTAGAGGAAAACAAACTTGGAAATATATTTTTTATTTATAGTTTTTCCAAATAAAACTTCTATATCTTAGAAGTAACCAAGTACTAGCTCTCATTGTTAAAGCCCTCATATAAAAATGGCTAAATGAAATATGTATTTCTTGATCTTCATTCATAACAATGAAACAGATGAAAAAATCTTTGATGATGTCTATTATATATTTGTTGACATTTTATGAGCTGCTTGAAAGCATTTTTTTAAAGTAGGATAGCATAAGCTATCAAAAAAGAATCAAGAATCATTATTACTCTAATAAAATGTGCTCCCAAGGTATTACATGCACTGTAATTTAGTTTTCAAAGTTTGGAGGGGGAAGAAAACTTATAACATTCTATTTTACTATAATAACAAATTAGAAGAAAAAACTTAAAAGCCTAAGTTTATGTTCTAAAGTTCAGAGAAATATTTGCCTCTGTAGCAGCCAAATCCTTAAGAGATAAAAGCTGGTGTCCTAGAAATAAAATAATGCTAAAAATTGAAAGAAATAGAGCCCCAATTATTTATTATTTAAATTTGGTCCATCAATAAAAAACCCAGTTTCTTCAGAATAAAGCTGAGAGTGTACATGGCTAAAAACACTTGGACATTAGATAAGATTTAGTGGATAGGATAGAATAGAACTCAAGATTTAATTTACTTTTCCATATTTAATAATATACTTAAAAAGACAAACCTGTGCATAAAATTACTTTTTTATTCTTCAAAAAATCATCTTTCTCTGATCAAAAACTGGACTATTTGTATTTTTAAATAAGGATTATAAAGAATGTTGGCTGTTAAGAATGTGGGATCTGAGATGAGAATGATAGGTTTTGAATTGGGACACCACAACTGACTAGGAAAAGACTGTTGTAAAAATTGTACCTTGAGGTCTTCACCTGTAAAACAAGAAACTGTAGACTCTGGTGTCCTCATCTGAAAACCAAGAATAAATATAATGCCTCTCTACTAGGATGACCTTAAGTTTTAAAGAAAATAAAAAGGCACTTAGTTTATGCCTAGTATACGATGAACAGTTAATAAATGATACTCAGTCTTGTTTGCAGGAAAGCCAGTAGAGCAAGGACATGAAACCTGGAGCCAGACTTCACAGGCTTGAGTCCCAGCTCTAATCCTTACTGGACTTGTGACCTTGGGCAAGTTTTTAGTTTTATTTTATTTTATTTGTTTTCTTTTCATGGTCAGCTCTTACACAGAACTTGGGCAAGTTAATAAATCTCTCTGTGTTTCCATCCTCCTATAGGTAAAGGTAATAATATTACTCATTTTTTTACTGTAAAGATTACATATGTTAATAATACACAATTCATTTTAAAACATATCTTGTATTTGTTAAGTGCTATGTATGTGTTAGCAAGTATAACTTAAATAGTATTAATGTATATGACATAGGTAATTAAATAAGTTTTCAAGAATGTTTAAGTTATAATCATATATAGCTATATGGATTCATTCACTGAATTAGGAGGAACTGGAAGACATCAGGTTTGTGAAGACATTAATGGGTTTGTTTCTGTATGTGCAGAGTTCAATTCCCTTGACGACATCCAAGTGTGATATTAAGTAAGCATCTGGACATACAGATTAGGAGCTTATGCTAGTGGTCTCAACTAGTGTTTAGACAAAATGGTGGTGGTGAGAAAAGGGGGATATAGATGAAAACCGAAGTGAGGGTCACAAATGACATAGTCTAGAAGCCCTATTGAGGCAGTAAAAAATGAGACTTTTAGTTAAAACTCAAAAGAGTTTATTACAAAATCTTTTTGAATCCTCTGGCTAGGCACCAAGGCCAGCTGTCATTGTATTTCCTTAGATTAAAATGACCACAATAAGTATTGCCTCCTGAGAAATTGGATCTGTTTTAAATTCGGATGTAGTCATTGGAATACAGCCTCCTCCTTTCTCCTTCACTTGCCTGGCAATTGGGCAAATGGTAATGAGCCGTTTCGAGCCATAGCTGTAGGTAGTTCTTAAAACTTTTGGCAAGGGCTGTCATAGATTGCAAATTTAGGAAAAGGACTGGTAAGGTTCATGTAATGAAATAGTGACTTACAAAATTGAATTAGAGAACCAAAGATCAAATTGAACTTGGTAATTCCCAGACATCCGAAGTTACTTGTTTGGGGTTCTTGAAGACATGGCCTTTGTGAATCCTCTTGATTCTACTAATGCCCTGGATATTTGACATTTGTCCAGAGTTTGGCCAGCATTCTTCTCTTCCTGCTTTTATTCATGTTTCAGATTTTTTTCTTTCATTTTCCTGCCTATCAAAATTCCACTGTTCTATCCTTCTGTTTCTAGTGTAAGGTAAATTTCTTTCTGAATTTATTTTTCTATAATAAACATTAATGACAATAGAAATTAAAAAATCAAATTCTTTCCCCTCACTCTACGACTCCCTCCAATGTATATTTAATGTTGTATGTCTTAGATTCCCAGAAATGATACATGGTAGAAATGTAGAGATTATGAGATTATATTTATACATATGTGTGTGTGTGTGTGTGTATGAATAGATGATAGATTTCTAATACAATTTAGTCATATACTATTTCATTGATAGCTAAATGTTCTGATAAAATGAAACGAGGGAGGAAGTATTAGGCGCTATGAAGGTGAATGGTGATGGACCTGGAGGAGAAGTAATGGTAATAACAGATGAGAGAACAGAGAAGAACAAAATAAGCTTACTTTTCCTTTTCCTCTCCCTTTCCTGCTTGCCACTGTAGCAGTTCACAGGCATGCCTCAAAGTGAGTATATATCCACACACCTCCCTGCACACACATACACACAAACATAATACAAAAGCTTGGCATTTGCCATTGTAAATGCTGATGCTTGTTAACACTAACTGTAATCCTAATAAGGTTCTTTTTGTCAGGAAAATGGGCTTTTAATTTTAAGATGTACTAGCTCAAAAAAAAAAAAAAGGAGGTCTCCTAAGTCTTATTTATACTTTGAATGATGCTTTTAATCATATTTCTCCATTTTTGTGCCATATCCCCTGTCTCATGCCAGCTGAACTTGCAGTAGCAGCAGTGAATCTTAGATATTTTTTGCTGCCTGTGGCTGAGCCAAAAACTGACTTCATCACAGTCTTAGTACCAGTTACATGAATAATGCCATTATATATTTTGCTGGTCAATTATTAACATTTGGGGCCATTATTTTGAGGGCCACCCCTCCATCTCTCCAGGATTGTGGAGAGATGGTATTAGAGATACTAGCCTCTGAAGGTCAATCAAAGAGAAAACCCTGGATTCCCAATGACTACAGACGGTTGTAATTGAAGAGGAATCATTTTAGAGACACTGGCTATGTGCAGAAACTACCACAAGCTGAAAACTTACTTTGTTTGATGTATATATTTGTTTGGAACAAATACCTTTGTGTTGAAAGTAATAAATGTCCTCTTGTTTAAATGACAATTATTGTAACTGTTACTCTTGTCAATCTGAAGATAATGAAAAAGAATATCTAGAAATATATAGATATTGAATTGATATGTTGTCAAGAGGATTCCAGAAGATGGTATGTGTAAAACATCATGTCTAATGCATAAAGAGACTTAATACATGATGACTTTGGGTTGTGGTGAACAAAATTGTCATATGCATGTTAAATCTGAAGTAATAACAACACTAATAATCTCTAACACGTGAGTCTCATATGTTTATCCCTTTATACCTTTAATTTATCCTTTTATCTCTCTTCTAACATCTTAAATTTTCTTTTCTCATACTCTCACCTAATACTTGCATTTTCATCTCTCAGTTGTATTTTTTCCTACATATTGACCATTGCTTAAGTCTTGTAGTAGAACCAGAGGTACTAAGAAAAAAAAAATTATTACCTTTCAGCAACTGGAGGCAATCCACATGCATCCTTTTATCCATCAGGGTTTTTAAATGACTTCTCTATTTCTGAGTAGAGGGAAGAGCTGCAAACCATGATCTTCACATACATATTAACATTGTTAGTGGAATAATCAGGAGGGGGAGGCAAGACAAGGAGGAATGAGACACAGGATTCAATTTTCACATTCACTATAAGCTAGACTTTGTGCATATTGTCCTTTTTGTAAGATAGATTTATCAGACAGTTATGGTTAGGTAGTGAATAGGCCATGCTTTTGAATAAAATTATTTATATAGATACTAATAATTCCACATTTCCTCAGTGGAAAGCCGTTTCCTTATTTCCCTCTCTTATACCTTTTCTTTGTCTTCCTTCACTTTAATGCAGCTACCATTAATCACTTTTATAGATTCCTTGTGTTTCCTCTGAAATTACCAACTTATATCATATACCACATCCTGTTTCCCTCATGTAAAACTCACCATTTGACCCCTGAGTCCTACATATTCTTCAACTTGCTCATTTTCTACTTGCAACAGATTGTTGTTTCTACAGCCCTCCTCTTGTACCTACAGCTATAGATTATGACTTTACATAAAATATTTCCATTTGAGAGATAGCAGGGTTAGTTAATCCTGTACAATGAATATTTCTAACTCTTCCTTCTGTTGAACTGGGTTCAATGAACTAGAACAACTCATAAATGCTTAGGCTCCAGTTGCAAGGAAACCTTAGGAAAGCCAATTAAGTATCTTGTGGACTCCTATATTGCAATAATCTGTGCAAGCCTATCTCATTTAAAAAGTTGTAAACCCCTTGAGATAAGGGGATATGTTTTATTGGTATCTTCTACTCCTAGTGTTTTTCCCCATGCTGAACTCTTATTAAACATTAAATGAGAAACAATGGCTTAATTAATGGAAAATTTCCAGCGGTGTGAGTGGATGGATAGGCATGGAATTCAACATTATTCTACATATGAATAAGGGTTAATTAAATACTTAAGCAGAGCTGAAACAAACAGCTTTAATGAATCTTAACCATTCTAATTGTTCTAATGCATCTAGACCAATGCCTACACTTTAAAAGAGAAAAATAACCACATTCAGAGAATCTATACACTATGTATAAAAAAGCTGGCATTTGTCTATTATAACAGGATGCCCTACATGAAAGAAAACTTCTGACTCCATCAACACTGCAAATGAGCCTTTCTTGCATTTATGGGTAAGGAAGCCCATTTATTTTATCATTATTTGTTTTAGTACTAATAACAGGCTCTTTACACCTACACATGAGGATGACAATAAAAAGGAAGCAATCACTGGAAAAAATACAGACTCTACATAATACCACCATTGTTATCATGCATTAAGTGTAATTGCAATAAATTATGGTTGCCCTCAAAATCAAGTCCTTCTTCCAGTGTTCCAGAAAGAAGAGCAGATTAAGCAAATAATTTCTGCTTTGCACTAAGAGGCAATCGTTAGCAATTTGGTAAGACCACTTAAACTTATTTAATAATCAGAAATGTTAAAGTCCTTTGGAAATTTTCTAGTTAATAGAATTAACCTGTAGTGTAATGAGACGTGTCTGAACTTCAGTCCTTTTGGAAAAAGTCCTTTTGATTATACCTAGAGTAGAAATCATCTCTAGGGATAAAGAAATTGGTATTCACATTAGTGGTAAACTTGTTATCAGAATACTTACTCTTTGGTCTTTTATCCTTGAAGAATTCTACAACTGGATAGATTCATAAGTTTGCCCTTCATCATCACCTATTTTGCCTGTTTTTATTTCAAGGAATATTGGCTTTCATCACAATTTCCAAACCTAAACTTCAAGGATAAAATAATCTGCCTTGTCCTTTTCCCACTTCTGTTAGGAAATGCAGGGTAAAAACAAGCCCAGTACAATCTACTCATTTAGCCTGAAAATTGGCAAAGGTGCTATTAAGGAATCAATATAATCACTGCAGCCAAACTCATGCTAGCGTTTCAGAAGATGAACTAAATACTTATGCCCAAACTTCATCTCTTCAAGGCAAGATTCCCAATTCCAAGAGCACAGATAACTCCAGGATACCCAGTAACGTTTCAACATCATCATGTTTATGAAGAACTACAAAGAAGGTACACTCATTTATTTGTTGCTAATACTTACACACATAAATATATATTTTGCATTTTTATATCCTTTTTTTCTAAATTTTATATTAATTTATAGATTTCCCAAGAAGTTCCTTATGTTCTCACTTCAAAATTCCTTTCTGTACAGTGTTGCACTCTCTGTATAGATTGAGCACCATATCAGAGGGCGAAACTGAGTATCTTTGACTTCCCATTGTAGGCAGTGCCACATGTTTTCTTCTTTGGAATTCTGTCAAGTACATGTTTCTGCACTTGTTTGTCCTAAGAAAGCCCTATATGGATTATATGCAAGGTTTTATTTAGTATAGTAATAATATAGACTATGAGCTGGAGTTTAAATTTTGAAGTTTACATTGTATAACAAAATATTTGTGTTATTATTGGCTGATCTATGAACTCCTTTGTTTCTTCCCTGGTCACTCAGGATATAAGCTCACATGACTTTCAGGCATTGTAAACAAACGAACACTTCTTAGTGCTTTCTTGGGTGTAAGGTGCTATTATTATATTACCCTCCGCCTTAAGAGTCTTTGTCAAAAAATCAGATATGATATCACCCTTGTCTGGACTTCTGGGTCTCTTTGTCAATTTAATTTCTCTTGTTTTGTTTTGTCATAGCTATGTTTGGACATACATTATATTCTACAGCAAATCTGTAATACCACTTGATAACTTTGTTTTGTCCCTTCACAATGACTAACTTATCATTTGAGCCTCACAGTCTTTGTTTTGAAAATCAAGTAAAACAAATCATGGGAGGTATTGTAAACTATAACTGTTTGTAAAATCACAAGGTATCCCAACATGCATCAAATGCATGTGACTAAATTAAAAAAGTTATTTTCCTCATTCAAAATTAGCAATATAAAAGGAAAGGGAATTAATGAATATTAAGTTTTTAGAATATACTAAAACTGTATATTATCTCATTTAATCTTCACAAGCTAATCAAGTATCCCCATATCCTGATGAAGAAAAAAGGTGATTTTGAGAGATTAGGTAACTTCTCAACTCTACAGCATAGATAGTTACATATGATTCACTCCCAGATCTTCTGAAATAATAGTCATGCTCTTTCTTCTACCATGCATTACCTATGTTTTAGAATTATTGCATATGTAAACTGAGATATGTCATGTGTAAATTTTTATTTTTTTATGTCTAGCACTATACAATATAATTTACTTTTTCTATGAAACCAAATGAATTCTAAACATTATGTTCTCCTCTTCTGACTAGAGTACATAGAGGAGTGTAAGATTATGCATGCGGCCTCTAACAAGATATTTCATTAAGATTACTTTTTTGTATGAAAATTTATATGGTGCAATTATAAGGATTCCTGGCCCCCATCTATAGAAACATGTCTCTAGCTTATAGATCAATGATTAACATTTCATAATGATGGAATTATGTCTTTGTTATTATGTCTAGCAAAGTATCAGCACGTAGCAGATATTCAATAAAAGAACACATTAAATGAGCAAATGGGGGAACTATAGGAAGGAATAAAGACGACAGTGTGTCGTGAGAAGTACAATATGACTAGTAGCTGGGTGCCTTGGCTACCAGTTCTAAATCATTCATTAATCAATTGCTCCTTAATTAACTACTCAAATGACTCAAATGACCTGTAGAAAGTCTCCTAATTTTTGAACTTCTGTTTTTTCATCTTTAAAGCATATTACATCTCTCATATGCTTTCCATTTCAAATATGTACCAATTTTATGGATTACTCAGGAAGATATTATTTTCCTTTATTTCTTAAATTATAAAACTTTAGCTGATATTAATATATAATGGTATGGTCAACTAATTTTTAACAAAGGCACGGATAGGGCACAATGGGAAAAGGGTAGTCTTTTTAATAAAAAGTGCTGGTAAAACTGGATGTCCACATGGAAAAAAATACAATTGGTTCCTTATCTTACACCATATTCACAAATCAACTCCAAATAGATAAAAGGCCTACTTGTAAGACCATAAAATTCCTAGAAGACAGAATATGAAGAAATATCCTTGACATTGACCTTAACAAAGATTTTTGACTATCACACCAAAAGCTCAGGCTACAAAAGCAAAAATAAATAAGTGGAACATCAAACTAGAAAGTTTATAAACATCAAAGGAAAAAAAATCAATAAAAAGAAAAGGTAATCTATAAACTAGGAAAAAATAACTGCAAACCACATAGCTGATGAGGGGTTAATATCTAAATTTTATAAAGAACTCTTACAACTAAATAGCAGAAAAGCAACCAAATTAAAAAATGGGCAAAGGACATGAACAGGCATTTCTCTAAAGAAGATACAAAAATGATCAATACATATATGAAAAAGTGCTCAATGCCAAAAATTTGACTCATAATAAAATGGACATCTGATGTCCAAAAGAAGAAAAAGGGGATGATTCTATTATATTTGTACAGTTATACTTTATTTGGTTCTAGGAAGACATCTATTCAGTGAAAAGCTGGAGTTCATCCAAAGTAATGTTATTAGGCTGAAGATACATGTGTTTTTAATGTTACAGTGAGCAATATATGCCTCTAAGAAGAGAGGCAAGAATGCCAAGAATCCAGCATTTGCATGGGAGAATTCCACACAATTAACAATGCCCCCTCCCAAAATTATAATAGTGTCTCCTGTGAGAATTATGTATCAATATTAAAAGACAGAATAAACAAAACATGATATTTTAGTTTATGTGGAAATACCTGGGGACATTTAACTTGGGGAAGGTAATACCTGCCATAGCATAGAGAGCTTTCCTATAGCAGCAGGTTGAAATGAGGTTAACAGGAAGAAGTTATGGGGTGGGGAGAGAAGAGCAGATTTTAACTCAATATGTAAGGAATAAATCTTTATGATTCAGAATCAGAGACAAAATCTTGACAAATGGTCATTTCTAACTCATTCTCTTTCTTCTGAGGATAATCATTTTTTATCAAGGTTTATCTTTTTACTTGCTCAGCACAAATTGGAAGAATTTGACTTTTTTTGTCACGCAACGAATCTAAGTTATCTATTTTTAAGAATCTCTGTCTTGTGTACCCTAAAGATCAACTACATTTCGGAAGATTGACGTCTCAGCTTTTACATTTCCAAGTTAGCTGCCAATAGCTCTTTTTAGTTTATGGAAAAAACATGACAAATCTAACTCTAACATTCTCATTCTGTATGTGATACTATTTTAGAACTTCACTTTACTTATGCAGACTTGATTTCCTTGATGGAAGCTGAGCTAGAATTTGCTATTGTCTATCTGACATCTAGACTTTTCAATGTTTGCTTCTTGCAGTTCAGTCAGGTAATTCCTAAATACATTTGACAGATTATTATTCAATAATTATTTGTGTCAAAATACAGACTTTTGATTTCCACGCCACTTTTGTCCAGAGTTTGATTAATAACAACCCAATCAGTGTATTGGGTTGTTATTCTGAAGCATTACCTGAAACATTCTGAAGCATTAGAATGATATATGTTAGCACTATATACAATTAGCTCTAAATACAAGGTTTTTATTCAGTCAAGCACCAATGATGGGCAAGAATGTATGGACGACAGAAGAAAATGTTAAGGAAGTTCTACTGCACTTGAACAATGCATTGAGGCCAATTAAGCAAAACTCTTCCAGGTTGTAGTGGGACTTGTCCTAGTCAGAGACTAATTTAATATCATCTGGTGATGGGAACCAGAAGATATTTTAATCATCTGGAATAACATAATATTTTGGATATCACTGTTTTAGCATAATTTAATAGGGGTTCTGTCCATATGTAATATTTTATTTTCTTTAAGTTTTAAATACCAGTTTGAGGCAGTATGAAATCAGCGTGTGATTGGAAGATTATGAGAATAGGGGAATGAACTCTATAGCGGAGCAGGAGCTTTTAAGAAATAGATTGCAGTTTATGCATTCAAGAGAATGCTTTCTTTCAAAAGATAGATGGACCTTGACAAACTTGTTATGGGCAAATTGCCATTACTTCAAAGATAAATTTTGGATACTTTTCTTTTGTAATAATCTTTGATAAATTTATAGTCAATGTACTTTGTTTTATTTCTGGGCCATCATCACATTACTCTTTAGATTAGCCTACATTGCCATTTCTTTTAACTCAAAGTTTTATTACTTAATTATTATATTTATTTAGTTAAATTATCAATAAATAAAAGCAGCAACAAAGATGTGCCTCTGAATAATTTGAAATATTTTAAAAATATAATCTGAAAAATATCATTATATAATCTCAAAAGCAATTTCCAAAGAGAGATTTCAAAACTGTTTTTGAGCAATACCATTTTGGTTTGATTGAGCATGTAAATTTGAAGGACATTAATGTAGGGGGGAAATATTTTGATTTTATGCTTTATAATAGTTTTTCCAAACTCTTTTGCATACTTTTCATCATTTTCCATATTCCTATGCTTTATTTTGGGAAAACTCTCAGGAGTTATGCTATTTGAGCTGAGATGCATTGGGAAGAGTCCCAAAATACAAATCTTATTTTTTCAAAGCTAAAAAGTAAAATTATCTAAAGAATAATTTCTCTGCACCTCTGATTTACCTACTAAATAAAGCCTCATTTGGTCATCCCATCCCTTGAGAGAAAAAATGACTAATCATTCTACTTCTATCTAATTGGGAAAAAAGTGATTATGATAAAAAGGAGAGATCCTCTGCTTTTGCACACATATGTGTTACCTGAGGAGGCCACCTCATTTGAAGAGACATGGGATAGCCCGTTAAGATTTGCAATAGAAAAAATAAATCTAACTTCTCATGTTGTTGACTTACACTTAACCAGTAATAAAAAGATTTTAAACTCCAACATCTTATTTTTGTTCTAATGATTCATTTTGTTTAAAACTTGGCTAAAGAAAAGGACATTATCTATTAGGTGCCCTCTGAGAGAACAAAAACAATTTATTTGCTGTTCTGAACACAATTCCCCTTTCATTCATATGCTTCCAGCTCTTGTGGATGAATGTGTTCCTATTTTCTCTAAATTTAATAATTGATCTCTTAGAAATTCAATTGTTCTCTTATAATGCTGTGGCAAAGGGTTTGACTTGCTCATTACCATTCTTTTACCTACAGAGAGAATCACAAATCACATTTCTTAAATTCCAAGACCTTCTTAAGTATATAGTTTGAAATTTAGGAACCTGGTAAAATTTAATTCTAAAATATTTTTTGTTTTATTCTAATAATTGATTCAGTAATCTCTAGTTTTCAATCTCCAAGAGTTGACAAATTTCATTAAATTTTATGCAACCTGGTATGCACAAGTTAGAAAAATGTTTACTGTCACTAACCTTCACCCTCTGTAACATCACTTCAATTTTTAAAGTAACTTTTATGTCCATAAGATGTGCTAATATTGTTTTCACTTAACTAGTAAAATAAAAATATTACATTATCAAGTATCTACTAGAAAAAAATAGAACAACAACAAGAAAATATGAGACACCAAAGCACACATTGAGCTGACGGGATCTTGTATTTATATCATTAGAAAATCATAAAATTGTTTTTGGTAGAAATATTAAAACACAAATAATCAATGCACATAAATACTCAAAGTTATATTCACTCTCTCTGATATTATAAAGAAACCTTCCTTAACTTTTAGTATATTAGTTAGGAGTTGAGACACATTCAGTTCATATTTTCTGCACTTATCTTTATAACTGGTTAAAGGACAGCTACGAAAGACTAAATATGATGGCATAGTAAAAATCTGGTTGTTTTTTTTTGTAACTTTCATGTGCTCACTCCTCCTGCTCTATTTCCCCTTTCCATTTCAATAACTATTGTCAAAGGAATATGAAATTATTGTTCATAAATAAAAAGGTATATTACATGAGTTTATTGATCATACATAATACTCCCAACACCACCTCTTTTAACAAGTCAGAGTGATAATATGGTTAATGAAGCTCTTATACAGTTTAATAGCAAAGAACTATTTTCCACCTAAATTGTCTTATGAGGCCTCTCCTGTTGACCCATCATAGATAAGTCTAAGAAGAAATCCCCATGATCTATGTGATGGGCCTCAAAATAGTGGTGGAATACAGTATAAACTAGGCCAAGAAAGTAAAGTTTGTTTTGTGTATATACAAAAAATGAGTATAAGCCGGGCGCGGTGGCTCACGCCTGTAATCCTAGCACTTTGGGAGGCTGAGGCGGGCGGATCGCTCAAGGTCAGGAGTTCGAAACCAGCCTGAGCGAGACCCCGTCTCTACCAAAAATAGAAAGAAATTAATTGACCAACTAAAATATATATATACACAAAACATTAGCCGGGCATGGTGGCGCATGCCTGTAGTCCCAGCTACTCGGGAGGCTGAGGCAGTAGGATCGCTGAGCCCAGGAGATTGAGGTTGCTGTGAGCCAGGCTGACGCCACGGCACTCACTCTAGCCTGGGCAACAAAGTGAGACTCTGTCTCAAAAAAAAAAAAAAAAAAATGAGTATAGCATATTCACAATAGCCAGGAGTATATTTATTTGACATACTTTCCCTTTGAGTAAATACTCACTAGTGGGATTGCTGGATCAAATGGTAGGTCTACATTTAGTTATTTGGCGAATCTTTATACTGTTTTCCATAAAGGTTGTACTAATTTTCATTTTATACCAAATGTGGTATATATTTAACATTGAATACTATTCAGCTATGAAGAAGGATGACTTAATACCTTTTGCAACAATTTGGATAGAGCTGGAGACTGTTATCCTAAGTGAAGTATCTAAAGAATGGAAAAACAAATACCACATGTACTTACTATCAAATTGGAACTAACTGATGAGCACATATGAGCATAAGAGGAAGTAAATATTGAAGGAAATAAAGCAGTGAGGAGGTGGAGGAGAGGATGGGTGAAAATATACCCAGTGGGTACAATGAACATTATCTGGATGATGGGCACACTTTTAACTCTGACTCAACATTACAAAAGTGATTTATGTAAACAAAAACATTTGTACCCCTATAATACTTTGAAAATAAAAAATAAATAAATAAATGATCAGTAATTTTTGGAAAAAAACAAAAAAAGTAGACAGTAGAATATTGGTTACCAGGGGCAAGGGGTAGGGATATTGGGGAGATGTTGGTCAAAGGGAACATAGTTTCAGTTAGACAGGAAGAATAAGTTCTGATGATCTATTGTACAGCATGTTGATTATAGCTAATAATTTTCTACTGTATACTTGACAATTGCAAAAAGAATAGATTTAAGATGTTTTCACCACACATACAGAAAAACAAATATGTGAGGTGATGGATATGTTAATTAGATTAATCATGCCATAATTTATATAAACATCAAAACAGATCATACTCCATAATATATACAATAAAAAAGAAACAAAAAACAAAAACAACAAAATAATAATCACAGACAAAATAAAATAAAACTGACAAATCTTCTAAAGACTAAAATATCTAAATAAATCATTCCTCTCACAAAAATCTGCAATCCAACCATGAAGTTTCTTACTCCTGATTTGTATCAGGTAATTTGCTCATATTTTACCTGTCCACTAGAAGAAAATTGTATTCTTTGTAAAATTTTTTCATATACAATGTTGGCATTCAATATAAAATTAAACAACATGCCAGGCAACATGTCTACATGACTGAATTCAAGAAAAAAGTTAACAGAAATAAACTCACATATGATCTAATTATTGATAATATTAAACACAAAACTTAAAAATGAATTGTGATTCTAATTTTAACTTCCTCATGGAATTATGTGAAGTTTACAAATCTTAAATGTAATGATCAATGCATTTTAAAAGTTTTTATCTGTGTAACCATGATGCATATTAAGATATAGCACACTTCCAGCTTGTCAGAAGCGTCCTTTGTACCTATTTAAGTCAGTATTCACCAAAGTTAACCATAATAATGTTTATCACCAAAAATTATGTTTGTTTTGGGAAAAAAGAACATATAAACAAATACCAAAAAATGACTTGAAACGTGTTTGTAAATTTGAAGAAACTTTTTCCAATGGATCATTTGTAATTTTCACCTAATTTCATTGTTGATGTTTTAAGGATTGTATAGAGGGTGTCACACCAGATCTAAATTCAGTGTGAGATTATGTTTATTCTGGAACAATTTTTCAGACTTTATTTTTCATGACATTGAGATTTTTGACAAATACAGGCCAGTTGTTTAATATAATTTAACTAGATTCATGAGATCATTGTATTCAGATTCCGGATCTCTGATGGGGATGTTAGAGAAAGCAATCCTTTGTCCTTCTCTCTGTACCATACCAGGAAGTCAAGTTGTTGGTTCGTCCAATTATTTACAGTGTTAAATTGATTATTTAGTTAGGGTTCTGTCTGCCAGGTTTCTTCACTAAAGAGTTACTATTTTTCTTTTTGATCAATAGGTCATTTATGGAGACACATTTGGATATTATATAAGTATTTATTATGTTTCTCATCAAATGTCTTCCCAGTTTCAATGTATATTACTGGTAAATGCCTGAATAAATTATTACAATAATGATTATAAAATGCTCTATCATAAACTAATGTAAAAGTTTTTTTAACCTCAAATTTACTTTTTTATAATAAAAAATTAAAATGGTTTTAAATTTTCTAAAATAATCATCAAGGCATTCTATTAATCCAAAAGGCATTTGGATTTCAAATAGTCTGAAAAATGTCAGAGTAAAACAATTAAACCAAATTTTGTGGTTTGGGCACAAGGATTATAGGAGATAGAATAATTTAAAATATATACATTGAAGGAAAAATTATACAACAAGAAGAGACATCTATATAAATTACCAATTTTATTTGTGTATGCTTGACTTCCATGAGCCTGTTGCACAACAAGGTGGAAATAACAAGGATAATTATGGTAAGAATTTGATTTTTTGCTTTTTTTTATTATTCACAGTACTCTGGGAGCTTAAATATATATGGGAATCAGGGAAATGAATGATATTTTTCTCAGCAAGAGTATTTTTTTGTGCAAACAGAGGGCTCAGAACAAATCCATGGGAAACACCAAATTGTAAAAGAGCAGAAAATGAAAAGAAGCCAGAAATAGTTCCCAAAAACGTAGTAGAAGAAGGAGAGAGTGGAGTCTGAGTATATAACAGTAAAAAAGAGAGGCACTGTTTTGCTTTCATGGAGTTGTAGGAATAAAGACAGGAGACTCATTGAAGTGCCTAATCTAATCTAGAGTGGGGATGGTTATCAGGGAACATCTCAGGAAAAAAGTACCATCTCTGCTGAGATTAAAAAGGAGGCGAAGAATCTGAAGTATAATGTTGTAGTTAGAAGGAACATCATGCAAAACTGTATGAGGGGGACACAATCAGCTCAAGCCACTGAGCTAAACACTTGAGTGTGAACCAGAGCATGATGTGAGCTAACATAGAAGTAGGCAGATCAAGAATAAAGAGGAGCTTTGAAATTTAGTATTAAGAATTTGTGTTTTGCCTGAATGGAGCGAAAAACTAGTAACAAGATTGACTTTAGGTAAGGGTTAATTGGCTCAAGGAAAGACATGGTGTATTTTCAGAAGAACCAATTAAATATCATATGAGAGTAGGGTTCATATCCTGGATTTATCTGTTATTAACTGTGAGAATTGAGAAGCAACTTTCTCTTAAAAATAGAAATAACATTACCTACCTCTTCAGGTTGTTGAGATGTTTGAACAGCATAACCTTAAATTGTGTCTATGCCTGCAAACAAGGTATAGTTAATAGTTCTTTTTCGCCCCTTTGCTTTAAAATGTTTCCCTTTCTTATTACATATAATAAATAAATTTTAAATATTAAATAAATAAATTTAATAATTTAATTTAAATTATGTATGCTATCAAGATCTTAAACTACTTGCAATGTCTCTCTGGTGCCTGCACCACATATTCTTTGCTCATTGCTGTTTTTAGGTGCTGTTACAGTGGACAGTTCAACCCAGGCTCACCTCAGTCTAACAAAGTCCTGACACAAGTATGCACTTGTGCATCCTTTTACTGTTTTCCAGGGCCTTCTTTTAGGCGCTGATAGCCAGTAATGGAAGAATAAATGGACCCTCAAAAATAGGGAACAGAGACAGTGGATAAAATGCCATCCTTCTATCCTTTTGGCAGACATTATATATCCATTTCTGGAAGTCCCATAAGAATCAAGCTCTTGCTCCCCTTTGCCTGCAAGACTGGACTCATTTAATCCAGGCTGATATGGCTCTATTTTTGTCTGTATTATACTTCATGTATTTTTATCACTGCTTTGTGAGATCACCTCCTAAATAAACTACCTACTCCCAACTTCTCCCAGGCTCTAATTTCAAGAGCCCAGACTAAGATTCTATCCAATACTATTTCATAAGAATAAATTTTGCTTCATTAATTCTTTAAATCTATCACTTTAAATTGCTATATTTCTAGTTTATCTATCCTAATCAGCTCTGCTATATTATTCATGCCTATGAAATATAATCCCAAAGATATTCTGCCATCCAAAGCCTCTTTTCTTTTACCTCACATAATTTTCTTATTTGAGAAACTAGATAATCTCTATTAAACCATCAAGATCTGAAGGAAATTTTTGATAATTTGTTAACTATGCTAAAACTTTAAGGTTTATTAAAATATAATGCTTGACACCTTTTAGACTATGTCAAATATTAAGATGAGTTTGAACTCTACACGTTACCAATATTTTAGAAAACCAGGATGTTTGGTAGACATTGCAGGTGCCCATCCCACAGCCCTACCCACCCCTCCACATCTTTTCCCCTAATAATATAGTCATGATACATATAAGTAGAGGATAAAATCCCACTAATCTAGGATATGTGAATTTCAAAAGAATGAATCATTATTTTGGAAATCTGTCATGAGAACTCATTTCCCTTAGCTATGATTAGTGTAAGAGTAGGAAAGTGACCCTGTTCTGGCCAAAAAGACATAAGAAATCTATTGAGAAGCAAGTATGGCTTCAGTTAAAACAAACAAACAAACAAAAACCCTCAAATCTACTTCAGGAAAAATTTATCTTCAGCTTCTCTTTTACTCTAACCTTCACTATGGCCAAGGATTTTTGAAACTATATGTTAACTGCCTATACTCAGACTCCCTAATTATGAGGAAAAATACTTTCTAAACTACTTATTACTTAATAGTTTAATAAACAAATCTATTTACTTACAGTTGAATCCATTTCTGACATAGAGAAGGAAGATAAAGGTTAGTAACATTTTTCTCAAAAGAGAAAGTCAAAAGCTAAAATTTTCTTTTGAATATCATTGATTTTGGAATGTCTCAGATGGATGTACAAGGCTCTGAGGAAGGAATTTAGAGACCTTGTCAGGGATGGAATCGAGACTAAGAGTGAGATGAAAAATCTATGAAATGGTTAACCTTAAACCCACTTAAAGCAGAACCCCTAGGCTGCTCCTAAGTTTCGAGATTTCTGATAAGAACAATGTTTTGGTTCTAAAATAGTTGAAAATGATTAATATGAATCATCATCATCAGTATTATATAAATAGCTATTTAAAATATTAACCACATTGAATTTTTAAAAATTAAAGTATATTTTACATTTCCCTATTAGAAACTTCTACCTATTCTTAGATTAAAAAGTTAGCTGATGGCAGGAATTTGACCTAATTGTAGATAATATTATTTATGACATTTATGAAGCTCAGCAGTAATAAGCTGGAGGAGTTTTGGTGATTTTCCAGAGAATTCTTATTGAAACTTAAAACCAGATTGATACTTTAAAACATGTAAAACTTTGTGTTGTTTTTCATGGTTTAGCTACATTTTTACAGACTCTATTCTTGGAAAAAATGACTTGTAAGTTAAAAGTAGAACCTAGGATAGTTAAGTAAAATATTAATAGATATTGAAGATACTTAAGAAACTTTTTAAATTTTGTTTCACTAGTATTCAATAATAAATTATTTTTCTAAACAAGTTTTGTAAAAAAATTAATGGCTTTGAGAATTTAATGTAAGATATTACCTTTTTCCAGACAAAGCTGTCTTTCAATTCCTTTATTTGAAGAATATTATAAGATTAGGCGATAGTCTAAGTTTACTCATTCTATATCTTGGTTGATTTTAAAGATTTAGATAAAAGTGAACACAAAATACAATGTAGAGATTTTTCAGATGTGGCAATTGACTTTAAGAGAATGTGAAAGAAATGAATATCTATTTGAGATTTTAAAAATCATAAAATTGTGAATAGATATTCATACTTGTGTGGTAGGCTTGTGTGAATATCTAGCTGTGGTCCTATTAAGGTGATTTGTATGATCAAATACAATTTCTTTTAATATCCTGCACTTTGTAAAGTAATTTTAGATTCACAGAAAAATAGAAAGTACGCAGAGTTACCACACAGAGTCACCCCCACCATCAACATCACACCAGAGTTGAACATTTGTTACAACCGTTGAGCTAATATTGACACATTATTATCATAGAGTCCATAGCTTACGTTAGGATTAACCCTTGGAGTTGTAAATTTTATGGATTTTGACAAATTAATAATGACATACCTCCACCATTATCATATTATACAGACTATGCAATGACTTTTTCAAAAGAGATCAGAGTGGAGAACCAAATATTGATCTAAGAAATCTAAACCACAAAGAAAATTAATCCATTTTGTTATGTCTATAAAACCTACATATTAAAAAATACTTGTTTTACCTTAAGTTATACTATTTATTGTGAGGATGTATGTAATTTTTTCTTGAAATACTCTAACATACCATAAAATCAATGCTTTAAAATGAACAACTTTGTGGTTTTTAGTATATTCACAGTTAAACAGCCATCACTTCTAATTCTGGAACATTTTCATCAGCCCAAAAAGAAATCTGTTAACCATTAATAGTAGTTTTCCCCCCTCACATGGCCACCACAAATCAATTTTATGTTTATAATATTTGCTTTTTGTGGACATTTTATGTAAGTGGAGTCATACAATTTATGGCCTTTTTTGTATATCTTTTTTCATTTTGCATACTATTGTCAATTTACATGAGTGTTCTAGAATGTATCTGTAATTGATCCTTTTGTGGCTGAATAATATTCAATTGTATGGATATATCACATTATGCATATTCATTCATCAGTTGATGGACTTTTTGGTTTGTTTTTTCACTTTTTAGCTATTATTAACATTGCTTCCACAAACATTCCTGCATAAGTTTTTTTGTAAGCATGATTACAATTCTTTTGGCTATGTACCTGAGTGTAGAACTGCTGGTCATATAGTAATGTACTATTTATTTTAGGAACTACCAAGCTGTTTTCCAAAGAAGTTGCAAAATTTTATATGCCACTAACAATGTATGAGGGTTTTAACTTCTCTATATCCTTCCAAAAATTGATGTTGTTCATGTTTCTGATTATAGTCACCGTAGGTGGGAAGTCATATATCACTATGATCTTCATTTCATTTACCTAATGACTAATGATGTGGAGCATCTTTTCATCTGCTTATTGGTCATTTGGGTATTGTTTTAGGAGAAATATCTATTCAAATAATTTGCTAATTTTTAAAATTGGATTAAGTATCTTCTTATTGTTGATTTGTAGGAGTTCTTTATGTATTCTGGATGAAAATCCTTTATCAGAATATAATTCACAAATAATTATTCATATTATGTGACTTGTCATTTAACTTTCTTCATTTTTTTCGGTTTTTAACTCTGTGGTGGGTTTTTTGATTTGAGGTCATTGTGAAGTTTGCAAAAACCATTTTATAACCAATTATTTTAAACTGATGACAACTGCTTACAAAAAACAACCAAGCAAAAGGCAATCTAGAAGAAACTTTACACTTTAACTCCACTGCCCCCACTTTTTGACTTTTTGTTGTTTCCGTTTATATCTTTTTATACTATCTCTCAAAAAGTTGTTGTAGTTATTATTTTGACAGGTTTGTCTTTTAGTCTTCCTGCTCAACATATAAATGGTTTATACACCACAATATAGCAATAGAGTATTCTATATTTGTGTATTCACTGTTACCAGTGAGTTTTATAGCTTCAGATGATTTCTTATTGTTCATTAATGCTCTTTTCTTTCAGATTGAAGAAATTATTTTAGCATTTCTTGTAGAGCAGGTCTGGTGTTGATGAAATCCCTTAGATTTTGTCTGGGAAAGTCTTTATTTCTCTTTCATGTTTGAAATATATTTTTGTAACATATAATACTCTAGGGCTAAGGTTCTTTTCCTTTAGCACTTTGAATATGTTATTGTACTTTCTCTTGGCCTGTAAGATTTCCACTGAGAAGTCTGCTGTCAGCCCTTTTGGAGCTCCTCTATGTGTTATTATTTTTTTCTTTTTTCTTGCTTCCTTTAGGTCTTTTCTATATCTGTGACCTTTGGGTACTTGATTATTATAAAAAATGCCTTGGAGTAGTCTTGTATTGGTTAAATCTGCTTTGTGTTTTATGACCTTCTTGTAACTGAATATTGATATCATTGTCTAGGTTTGGAAAGTTCCCTGTTATTATTTCTTTTAATAAAATTTCTACCCAATCTCATTCTCTACCTCCTCTTTAAGACCAATAACTCTAGATTTACCCCTTTGAGGCTGTTTTCTAGATCTTGTAGATGTACTTCATTGTTTTTTATTCTTTTTTATCTTCTGGGTGTTTTCAAATAGCCTGTCTTCAAGCTCACGTATTCTCTGTTCTGCCTAATCAATTCTGCTGTTGAGAGACCCATATGCATTTTTCAGATTGTCAATTGAATTTTTCAGCTCTAGAATTTCTTCTTGATGTTTTTTTTTTCTTTTTTTTTTTTTACTATTTCATCTCCTTGTTAAATTTATCTAATAGCCTCTGAGCGCCTTCTCTATGTTGTCTTGAAGTTCATTGAGCTTCTTCAAAACAGTTATTTTTAATTCTATATCTGAAAGTTCACCTATATTCATCACTTCAGGATTGGTCATGGGTCCCTTATTTAGTTCATTTGGTGAGGTCATGTTTTCCTGGACATTCTTGATGCTTATGGATGTTTATTGATTTCTAGACATTGAATATTTAGGTATTTATTATAATCTTTGCTATCTGTACTTATTTGAACCTATCCTTCTTAAGAAGTTTTACCAGGTGTTCAAAGGCAATTGGGTGTTGTGATGTAAGTCTTTGGTCACTACAGGCAAATCACCACTGGCAGTGATCCATGCCAAGTGACTTTTGCACACTCCTTGCACACTCCCAGTGGTATTGCCTTGGTGGATTTGGGTAAGAAATGGGAAAATTCCTTGTATTACCAGACAATGTCTCTCCCTCTCTTCCCTCACTCTCTGTGCTGGGCTAAGGAGGAGGGAGTACGGGGAGGAGGGACATGGGCACTATCTTGTGGCCACCATAGCTGGTACTGTGCTGGTTTACACCTGAAGTCAGCCCAGTCTTGCCCAAAGCCTGTGGTGACTGCTGCCTGGGTACCTCTGATATTTATTCAAAGCCCAAGAGCTCTTGAATCAGCATATGGCAATACCTGCCAGAACTTGGTCCTTTCCTTCAGGGCAACATGTTTCCTACTGGTCCAAGGTGGGTCCAGAAATGCTATTAAGGAACTAAAACTGGACTCAGGGTCTTCAGGAGTCTACTTGGTACTTCATTTTACTGTGGCTTAGCTAATACCCAAGTTGCAAGACAAAGTCCTTTGTGCTCTCTCCTTTCCTTTCCCCAAGTGGAAGAAGGCTCTCATCAAGATGCACTGCCTGGAGTTGGGGAAGGCGTGGTGTCTCACTGTGTCACATGTACCCCAAGTCTGCTGGCTCTGAGCCAGCACAGACACAGGACTTTGCCCAAGGACTGCACACATTGTGGCCTGACTGCCTTTCAAATTTATTGCAGACTCCAGGCTGCTTTTGTTAGCCTGTTGTGGAGCCAACCTGCTAGGTTGGAGGATTTCCTTCTGGCAGGGTGGTCTAACTGATCCCTTCACAGGAACAGCAGAATTCTGCCCTGTGCCATATGCCCTTGTGACAGGGTAGCTCTGAGTTTCAATGCAAAGTCCCACAATCACTTCACTCTCCCTTCCTGAGGCACATCAGTTCTCTCGTGCCTATGTAATACATTTGGTAGGCATATGAATAAATGAAAATATAAAACTATATACATATTATGTTATACTGTGTGATGTTTTATTATATGTATACATGATGGTAAAACATATAATAACAGTTTTATTGACATTTTCAGTAATTACAATCTTCAGCTATAGAAAGTATTACAATTAATGGTGAGGCAGAATAAAAGCATTATTAACATATCAATATAATTTATATAAAATAATCTGAAAAGTACTAAAAGTATTTAGTTTTTATTAAAAGTTTTCAAATTTAATTAGGCATTTTTAAACTTTGCTTTAGCTGCTTGTATTTAAAAGTACTTCATAAATAACCACTTCAAATACTTAAAGTACAATTATTAATTAGCTATTTCTTCCAAAACACCTCAGTAAATGAATCTTCTCTTCCTCTTTTATAAATTAAGAAAAGTATCTCTAAATGAGATAAGTTTATGTAAGAGCTTACCAGCTGTTTTTTTTTTTTCCCCTAACTGGTAGAAATGGATTTAAAAATGTTTTTCAAATAATTATTTTAAATACATACATCATTTCAAAGGGACAATATTAATACCAAGGAATATAGGAGGAATAGGTCTGATGTTCAGTTTAACAATAGCTAGTTTTGTGCTATTTGATTTTCTTCATATATAGCTCTGCCTATGTAATTTTAACCATTTTTATATTTTCCTGGATGCCTAAATAGTGACTTTTACTAAATTAGATATGTAAGCTTGATGCCAATTTCTTGCTCTACATCTTAGTTTCTTTGTTATGTAAAGTTATGTCAATTTTAGAAAGTTGCTAAATTTGACTGTATTAATAAAAAAACCTTTATCATAAGATGTCCCCATATTAGATATTCCACAATGGGGTAGATTTCTTCCTTTACACCTCCTCAGCATTTTTTTTTCTTTCTCCTTTTTTTTTTTTTTTTTCTTTTACACAGGGTCTCACTCTGTCACCCAGCCTGAAGTCCTCTTGTGTCAGCGTCCTGTGTAGCTGTGATTATAGGAACTTGTCACCATGCCCAGCTAAATTGTTAATGTTTTTTTATAGAGATGGGGTCTTGCTATGTTGCCCAGGTTGGTCTTGAACTCCTACTCTCAAGCAATCCCGCTACCTTTGCCTCGCCTCCCAAAGTGCTGGGATTAACTGTGTAAGCCACCACATTCAGCCTCTTCGGTGTTTCTATTTATACCCATAGTTATACTGTTCAAGGATGGACAAAAAAATGTACTGGTGGCTTAAATAAACTTAATGATAACTTAACAAATATTATACAGGTCCTTCTGTTTATGTTTTTGGCGAAAGGCTTAAGACTCAAACCACAGTTGTATGTGTAAACTAAGCTCATGATCCACTTAAACCCGCTCACGTGTTTCTCCTTTTGTCAGCATACATGTATAAATTGCTCTTCAGTCAAGTATCTCAATCCAACCCTGATTCTTTTTGTTTCAGCATATGTAAATATTATGCCATTTATAAAAGTAGTTTGAGGTAATATTATATGACCTTCATGAACTTTCTACTCTTCAACTTCAGGTTTTTGACCATTTCATCCCTCTTAATTAAGCAGTTATTTTCTAGGCTCCTTATCTCATTTTTTGCCTCTTCTTTAATGGAAGGAAAACGTATTTGCTTACATTGTCAGTGTAAACTACAAAACATTAATATCCTCTGATGAGAAATAATGATTCTATTCCACCAGTCAAGAATCAAGAGTAGAGAACAAGATAGGAAAAATTAGAGATTTTCCCCATAGTTATTTGATGGGTAACTGGAAAACAAATTTTCCATAATTTTTCTGCTTATTTTTTTGCTCACAATGATACACAGTGATATTATAAGTTGGCTGCCACCCTTGTTCATGATTTTGCCCAGGTAAGACAGATTTATGGCTGAGGTCTGAACTATAAATTAAAGTCTGCCATGGTTAATCTGATAAATGTTCCACAGAATTGGCACAATTGTGTGCTTATCAAGAGAAGCCATATTCTCCTCTGTGTCAATGTCTGTTCTGTGGAAATCATGATTGTCTTCAAAGTCCTAATTGAAGGAATTTCTGAAGTATAGTCATAGGTAACAATTGTTTTAAAAGCTTACATATAGGTATACATATATACAAAGTACAGTTCAGACCAATTATAATTCTTTCCACAGGGTGGATGCTGTAGAAAACAAATGTAAATGGACCAGCAAAAATTTGAGCATGACCAAACTCCAAAATGGAATGAACTAATAGGTTTGCCTGCCAGCAATGCTGCAGTTCTGACTAGCAGATGATCATTTGGCACCCTAGAACATGGGAATGATTGACTCTACATGACCAACATTTCACAGATCCTAAGCTGGTGCAGGTAGAGGTGGGTAATTACTGCAGCCACCCAAGGGGAAAGGAGGGAGCAGGTGTTAGGCTGCCAGCACAGCTCGAGTTGCAACTCATTTCCAATATAAATGTAGCTACTGGTAAGAGCCAAGAAATTTAGGTCAGTTGAGATTTTTGCCATCTCAATTTGGGGATTATAATTGAGTTTTTGCCTCTCTGACCCACTTCTTTCTAATGTATTCCCCATATTGGTAACTTTCAATTTAACTTTTTCCCTAAGTTCTTTGTGTTCTTTTAGAATCACTGAATATAGAACTCACATGCTGTTTCAGTAACAACTGACAAATTTGTCTTTTGAGAGATTTACTGCATCAGCTTGCCTGACAAAGAGCTGATCACAGAAAAGATAGATTTGTCTATTTGTCTCACAGAGTTCTTTACGCTCTGTTAACAGCCACAGAAGGATTGAAGTAGGGAAGGGGAGGCGAGTGAATGACTGCACAGAAAGTGATAAAAAAAAAATTTAAATGATGGAAGAAAGTACCTAGGTAGAAAAATGATCTCTTTTTTTCTATTAAAATAAAAAAACTTTAGGAAAAATTTAATGGTTACATACTAAATGTGACTGTCCTGATTTATTACTCAAATGACCTACTGTACCTCAGTAACTCATTAAGCTTCTTCTCTTGCTCATACTTATTGATATGCGTTTGCACATATTAAACTTCTGTAAAGACATCTCACTTTCCAAACACATTTTTTGTTGTTGTTAACCTAGGCTTGTCATTTTAAACATCAAATTTGGGGGCTGGGGATGTTTGTTTGTTTAACTTCCTATTTAGAAATTTAATGGGATAAAATGTGTTATGTTAAAAGTATTACATGTTTTCTCTATTTTTAGAACCAGAGTACAATTTACCTTTTTCAATGACAGAGACATTAATATAAGCACATTTACTTTGGTAAACTATTGTACCTATATAATATCCTCAGAGGATATTGAGGAATATAGAACTATTTGCCTATAATAAATAGATATGCTTCACTGAGTTCTTTTGTATTTTCACAGATATTTACATTCTTACTCAACTGCAGGCTATAGGCTTCACTCTTGCTACTGCATTATTACTGCTTGTTTCTGCACCTACTAATTTACCGCCTTAAGTGTGCCCAGGCTCAGGAAAAGAGATAATAGTCTTTGTAGAATTATGTACAAAGATATCTTTGAAGATCTCTTGTAAGAGTTAACCACAAAATATTTTATGCTTTATTTTGTTGTTAGCAGGACATTTTTTGTTTGACTTCCATATTTCAGTCATCGTAGATGGTAAAGGTTGTTAAATATTAAACCTTAAAGAAATGTAATAACATTGCTATTTTTTTTAGTTTGTTTGCGATTTTACTGGTTTTCTTTTTTCTTTAAATACATTCCATTTGATATCATTTCCTGCTTGAACTTTCCCTCATTCTCTGATATAAAATCGATGTTTTATCTTCCAACTCCCAATAGCCTAATCTGTTATGTGGCTGGTTGACAGCCTGGTATTAATTTATGAGTGAAAATTATTCTGCTTGCTTGGCAGAGAGCTTCTCCTAGCATTATTTTAGGCATCTACCATATTATAGTATGATTAAGGCTAACATAGTTTTTTTTTTCTTCATGTAGCATCTATTAAATAGAATTTAAATAGCCTAATTTATTTTCCAAATTCTAATTTATAACTTTCAATTTCTGTGACCATTTTTGGAACATAGTTGTCAGCTGAAGAGGAGATTCCTAGAATATGAAAATAATGGAAATTAAAGAGGTCCTGGAAGGCTCTAATATATAAAATTCCTAAATTTGGATATCATTATCAATATATTGACATACGCATTTTCTGATAATCTATGTTAAAAAATAGATTTACAGTGAGTGTTTTCAGAAAATTCTGTCATTCCATAGCAAATTAACCACAAGTATTTAGGTCAGATAGACTTAAATTTTAGTCTTGTCTCTGTCATTTAAATGTCTCTGTCATTGTATTATCTTGAGGACTTGAATCAAATTTTCTAATGCTCCATTTCTTTATCCATAAAAAGGTGATTGTAATATTTATTTTAGAGAGTGAGATGTTTTGTGCAAATACTTGGCCACAAATATTGAATGCTTAATTAATTTCACTTTTATTATATGT
This sequence comes from Microcebus murinus, assembly GCF_040939455.1. Classification (NCBI taxonomy): domain Eukaryota; kingdom Metazoa; phylum Chordata; class Mammalia; order Primates; family Cheirogaleidae; genus Microcebus; species Microcebus murinus. The sequence continues at coordinate 48,308,245 of NC_134104.1, forward strand.
TGAATCTAAGTTTTTCTTCTATTTAAATTCAGTTTCTATATGTCATTCTCAGTGGATTTTGAAAAATTAGATCAATGATCTCCACCATAACTCTTTAATGGCTATGATTACAGTTGAGAAATCCTTGGGAGTCCTTAGCCATTATTTCTTTACTTTTAACATTTTGTCATTGATCTTTTTCAACAAAGCCTATTGAACATAACAGACAAATCCCACAGCTATACTTGTGGGATTTGGATCAGGGTGCTTACTAAATCTGTGACTTTGAGCCATGTATACACTTAGGTGCTTTGATACCTATCTACTTTTTAAATGTTGTAAAGATTAAATAAACTGATACTTGTTACAGCCCGTAACACAGAACCTCCGGCATACGTTCAGGAACAACTTTCTTCTTGCAAGTCTGCTTTGGGGCCCTGCAGCAGGCATCACACACACACACACACACACACACACACACACACACAAAAACCAGCACCACCACCAACAACAAAAAAAAGCAGTCATTAAGAACTCCCAGTTCAGATGAATCTCCAGTTCCCTTGATTTGTTCCAGGAGCTTTCTAGCTCATTATTTTGCAAATTTTTGTTTGTTTACTGCTGTATTTTATCTTAATGCTTTAAACTGGCTCACATCATGGGCCTCCCTGCACAGTTATGATTTCTATTCTCCTCCTAATTATGCTATTTTGGCAGTTTGGTGTAAACTATTCCTCTTGTCCATCCCAGGATTATCTATGCCCAATATGGCCTAACCACTCACAAAAGTATTCAAGGGTACACAGCACAGTAGTGAATAACCTAGAAAATATTTGTTATTTCACGAACTTATTTCTTGCACTCTTGGAGTCAAAGGACTAATCTAGATAAGACACTTTCTGATGGGCAAAGCAGAATTCATTCCAAAACTTTGATAGGAAGAAACAATCATCTAAAAATTGCCACATGAGGAATTATGGTAAGAACTGTAAATGGCCTTTGTTAAAAACTTAGGAGGGAACATAAAATCTCTTTTCAGGTGTCTGATATGCTGCCATATGGAAACAACAACAGACTTTACTTTTCCTCTGATACCATAAAATAGTATTAAGAGGAATGAATGACAGTGAAAAAGATTACTAGTCAATAAAAAGCACAATATGGAAAATATAGTATAAACGTAGAAAAAAGTCCTTGTTACTGAAAATATGAAGCAGAAGATTAACAATTCCTTCTGCCCATATTCCACTACATAAGGGTGAGTGTGGAGGAGTATATAGAGAGTTATTCCAGAGCAGACTATTAGGAAATTTAACAACAAAGCTGCATTCAATGCTGATATTCTCCAACCCTCTTTCATTCTTTGAGATACAACCAAAAAATAGATTTTCAGTAAGAGAATAACATATGACACCACTTATGATGTGAAGAGATTTAATTAATCAAAAATAATTAATGAATAGCAGAGTTATGTATCAACTTACTGGTAGACGATATACAGGATAGGTATGAAATGTAGGATGTGACCCCTACACAAAAGATGGGTGATGATTGCAACCACTTTTTAGGTGGGATAAACCACTTTTGGTGCAAACACTTTTTAGGTTCACCCTTAGAACCAAATTACGTCTATGTACCTGGCATTTTTCATCAGGTGAGTTTTATTACTTAGCTGTGATTTTCAGTCTTACCATATGTTTTCCCATCCTGTGATTAATGAAGAAAAGCAAGATACTAACATAAGACCTGCTCCAGCATCAGAAACATTTTTAGAAAATATGCCTTATAGGAGAATATACATATTTTGTAAACCATTTGCTATTAGTAATATTACTAACAAATATTAGTCACAATCCACATGTATACAGTTTTACAAAAATCTTACCTATGTTGAGTATTGAAATTCTAATTTTATATTAAATATTTAAAAAACATGTTCACATATGTAAAAATTATATATTTTATTATTTTATAAGCTAGAAAACTGACCTATTTTGAAAATTGAACTAGTGTAGCATTAAATCTTACAACATTACAGCCTGGGAGAGGCCAGAATTTGGAAGTAGATCCTGAAAGGTTTCTAATGCCCCTACAGCTGATAAAGCTTTGGCTGACAGAAAAAGCCTAGAGATGACTGGGTGGGGAGGAGGATTTTGAGTTATTCTGATCAGTATAGGGCCTGGTGATTTCCCTTACGCAACAAAACTGTCCAGAAAAGTGTTTACCACCTTACCCATGTTTTAAAGGCCTAGAAATGTCCTCAGTTGGTGAAAAGGAGATTGTTCACACAAATTAGTTTCAAAATGGTACACACAGTTGTCAGCTAAGTTAGTGACCAATGGGCTCTCTTCAGGTTGTGATTGATGTGAAATTCTGGCACCTCTGTGCGTGCAGGAGAGAGAGAATGAGAGAGAAAGAGAGAGAGAGAGAGAGAGAGAGAGAGTGAGAGAGAGAGAGATATGTAGGGGGGACTTTAGACCAATCTATTTATATACCTGCCTATGTATTTAATCTATCTATCATCTATATATCTACCCCATTAGCTAGCTATATAGTATAATGTTCTCTTGGGTGGAAAAAGGTCAGTGGTTCAGTTCCCACGAGATTCTGTGATATTGGTATATTTCACAGAAACAAAAGTACCTCTTAAATCTCTGATTGTAGGAAGCTTAATTGGTTGTATGCCTCACCTACTCCACCCTGAGATTCATTATTGTGTTCATGTTGAGGACACACTTACCATGAGCTGCTGTCTGGCAATAACTGTGGATGGCAGGGATACTAAGGTTGGACATCTCTGGGAGAAAAGAAATAGTTCTGGCCGGGCGCGGTGGCTCACGCCTGTAATCCTAGAACTCTGGGAGGCCGAGGCGGGCAGATTGCTCAAGGTCAGGAGTTCAAAACCAGCCTGAGCAAGAGCGAGACCCCATCTCTACTATAAATAGAAAGAAATTAATCGGCCAACTAATATGTATAGAAAAAATCCACCAAGCATGGTGGCACATGCCTGTAGTCCCAGCTACTTGGGAGGCTGAGGCAGTAGGATTGCTTGAGCCCAGGAGTTTGAGGTTGCTGTGAGCTAGGCTGTTGCCACGGCACTCACACTAACCTGGGCAACAAAGCGAGACTCTGTCTCAAAAAATAAATAAATAAAAAAAGAAAGAAATAGCTCTGATATCAGACTTTGGCTGTGGGATGTCCCATCTGTCCTGCTGAATATTCATAACTCTGAGCTGCAATCTAAGTAGGTTCTACCCTACCTTTTCCCTTCTATCTCTTTCACAAGGTCACATCTGCATTGCAGACAGGTGGTTTCTGGATCCATTCCTATATTTTTTATAACATGCTTTTCACCTAACAAATCTTTGATGCATACTGCCATCTTAGGGTCTGCTTATTGAATAACCTGAATACAAAGAATGAATGATTGCTTCTACTCATGAGGAAGATGAGGCATATTTGTAGGGTGTATGTGGGTTGTAGGATCATGGCTATAGGATAAAAGTGAGTTGTAAAATGAAGGTGAATAGAAGACTGCTTTGAATCCCACAAAGCAGGCATTTGAAGGTAACAGAAGATACCAGAAAGGTCTTTACAATGATTGTTTAATATCAGGTCTTCAGATTAAAAAGAGATACATGGTTTTCTGGAAGAACAAACCAAGACATCTACCCTAGAAATTGAGTTTATATCTAATAATAATTCCAGTCGTAGGGGTTGGTAAATTCATCCTGTGTTGAGGCTGAAGTTTATTTTTGTATGATCAAAATCTAGAAATTTTTTACACATTTAAAAAATTGTACCAAAAAAAAAAACCACAATGAAAAATATGCAAAATAAAGTATATGTGGTCCCTCAAGTCTAAAATATTTACTATCTGGACTTTTATAGAAAAATTTCACCAATTTCTACTATGGAGGAATTCAGGAACAGAAAGTAAGGTTGAAGCTAATATATGAAAACTCAGCATGTGACAGACCCTGGCTTAGAGTGAGATAAAATAGAAAATCTAGGGTGTCTAACCTGGGGAGAGTTTCCAGAATAAGAAAATAGAAATATAAGACACTTTTTAAAATTTAAATTCATGTAAACCATGACTAATTTTTAGTATATGTATGTTCAAATAATGCATAGAACTTACTTACATTGAAAATTATTTGTGGCTTAACTAAAATTTAAACTGCAAAGTCTGTATTTTATCTGGCAGCACTAAGCCTAGGACAATTCCAGAAACAGCATGACAAAATCGATTCAGTGTTTCATCTAGGGTAGAGGAGAAAACTGTAGGAAGATAAACATTAAAGCTTGCTAAAACTTACTGGAAACATAAGTGAAAAATTTAGCTGACATGAGAATCACTATGTCCTTACAAATACATTTTCAAAATCAGCCACTATTCAATAAATGTTTCATTGAATATTTCTTATATTTTAGGCACTAAAATAGTAGTAAGAAACATAAGCCCTTAATGAAGATTAAAGTATAAAAAGGGGATGAAAAATTATATATATATGTGTGTGTGTGTGTGTGTGTGTGTGTGTGTGTGTATGTATATATAAAATATTTCATTATTTTGGGGATAAATGACACTAAGAAAAAGTATAAGGTGATATAAGAAAGATATGAGCAGTCAAAGTTTTCTTCTTTGCCATCTTCCTTTATGGTCAAGGCCCTTGGCCCACCAAATGGCCCACCAAAAATATCCATTCTCTTATCCCTGAAACCTGTGACTATGTTAACTACATGACAAAAATGGACTTTGAGATGCAAATAAGGTTAAGTCCTTCAGATGCATAGATTATTTTAGGTATCTTGGGTAGGGCAGGGACTCATCTAATTATATGAGTCCTAAAAAGTCAAAAACCTTGCCTGGTGGTGACCAGAGAGAGATGTGATGGTGAAACAAGAGTCAGAGTCTTTCTAGAGAGGGACATAGATAAAAACATCAGAATGGGTGGCTCTGAGTGTGGCTCAACATAAAAAACCAGTGAAATATAATGTATAAATAGAATGAAGAAAAAAAAAATACATGATAATCTCAAGTGTTGCAGAAATAACAACAACAAAAAAAAACAAACATTTGACATAATCTAACTCTATCATGATAAAAATGTTAAAATTTACAAACATAAGAGAACTTCCTCAATCTGATAAAGGTCATTTTTATAAAACCCATAGCTAACTTCATACTCAATACTAAGAAACTGAAAGGTTTATTTTTTCCCCTTATATTTAGAGTAAGATGAGGCTGCTTGTATTTTCCATTGCTATTCAACATTGGATGAGGAATTCTAACCGGAGCATTTAGACAGGTGAAAGAAATAAAGATGAAAGAAATGTAAATTGAAACCCAAGCTGTAAACCAGTCTTATTTTCATAAGACATGATCTTATATATAGAAAATCCTAAAAATTCCATAAAAAAGCACTAAAAAATGTAATAAACACATTCAATGTAGTTGTTGGATGCAAGATCAACACACGAAAATCAATTGTATTTCTATATACTATACTAGCCATAAAAAATTCAAAGATGAAATTAGGAAAACAATTCTACTTACAATAGCATCAAAAAGAATAAAATTCTTAGGAATAAATTCAACCAAATTGTGTAAGGCTTATACACTGAAAACTATAAAACATTGCTAAATAAATTAAGGAAGATATAAAATAACGGAAAGACAGCCTGTATTCATGGATTAGAAAAATTAATATTGTTAAGATGGCAATGATACTTAGTGGTTTACAGATTTAAAGCAATCTTTATTAAAATGTAAATGGCCTTTTTAATAAAAACATAAAACCAGATTCTTACATTTGTATGGAATTGCAAGGGGCCCGTATAGCGTAAACAATATTGAAAAAGAGTAATGATGTTGGAGAACTCACACTTTCTGATTTCAAAACTTACCACATAGCCAGTGGTCAAAACAGTGTTATTCTGGCATAGGTGCGGATGTAAAGAACCATGGAATAGAATTCATAGTTTATAAATAAACCGATAAATCTGTGATCAATGGATCTTTTACAAGGATGCTATGTTAGTTTGTTTTGTGTTGCTGTAAAGGAAATACCTGAGGCTGGGTAATTTACACAGAAAAGAGGTTTATTTGGCTCACAGTTATGCAGACTATAAAGAAGCATTGTGCCAGCACCTGCCTCTGATGAAGGTTTCAGGGAACTTCCAATCAAGGCTAAAGGTGAAGGGGGAGCAGGCGTGTGTCACATGGCAAGAGAAGGGGCAAGAGAGGGAGGAGGTGGTGCCAGACTGTTTTAAACAATCAGCTTTTGTGTGAATAAATAAAGTGTAAACTCATCATTACCAGGGCAGGGCACCAAGCCATTCATGAGGGATCTGATCTCATGACTCAAACACCTCCCGCCAGGCCCCCACATTCAACACTGGAGTCAAATTGCAACATGAGATTTGGAGGGGCCAAATATCCAAACATCCAAACCATATCAGATGCCAAGACTATTCAATAATACTGGTTTAGCATCTTTCATCTGAAAATCTGAAATCTAAAATGCTTCAAAATTTAAAACTTTTTGAGTGCTGACATGATGTTCAAGGGTCATGTTCAAAGGAAATGTTTCTTGGAGCATTTCAGACTTCAGATTTTTGAATTAGGAGTACTCAAACTGGTAAGTATATGTGAATGCTCCAAAATTTGAAAAAATGTGAAGTCTGAAACATTTCTTGTTCCAGGCATTTCTGATAAGTGATACTCCACCTACAGTCTCCTGAACAAATGGTACTGAAACTATTAGCAATCTACATAAGAAAGAAAAGATGGACCCCCGACCTCATACCATATAAAAATTACTCAAAATGGCTCAATGACCTAAATGTAAGAGATTAAAGTATAAAACTTTTCTAAGTAGAAATAGAGATATATCTTCATGAGTCTGGAATGGATTCTTAGATATAACACCAAAAGTGTGAACAGGAAATGCAACCCTGCCAACATCTTTACTTTAGTTCAAGGATCCCTGTTTCAGGGTTATACTTATAGAACTGAAGGATAATACATTTGTCTTACACTCTAAATTTGTGGAAATGCATTACAGCAGTGATAAAAAGCTAATACACCTCTGACGAATGCTTATCTATAAATGCAATTTTCTTATATTGATGTTCTCAGTAATTATATTCTTCAGCTTGTCAATCTTTTTATTCAGACCATAGTTTTTTCTTTAAGAAAGGGTACTGTCTTCATTTCTTGAGTCTGAAGAATTAGAACTATGAAAACAGAGCAGATTGTTATTAATTTCAAAGAAATAAAGTAGTTTTCATGGAAAGAGTTTGATTTGTGTGTATGGAAATGTATCTAGGCAACAATTTAGTACCGCTCAATCTCAGACAACACAGACCGCTGCTCCAGCCCTCACATGTTAGAGGGGCCACTTCTTTCTTAAGATACATACACATGCATGCGTGCACACACACACACCTTATTAAATAAATCATGGGTACTGTTTTCTCTAAGAATACAGGTGCTTAGTGCTGGTACAATACAACTTCTATCTCTGAGAATATGTTCTTATAATGCTATTTGAGAATCAAGGTGGAAAGAAGTGACTGCAGAAAATTGCTCAGGAGGTTGGAGCTTATCTGCCACACAACATCAGAGATGGACACTGCTTTTAGTGAGGAGACAAATTGTATTGTCATATTCTCTCTTAAATAGTGTCAATGAAATAGAATCTTGCATAATAAAATATCTTCTAGCATAATACCAACCATTATTTTCTCACTTCTCTTTCATATTCCAACACCCAGCTCCAAGGAAGAGAGGAATTGGTGTGGTATTTACAACAATTGCTTATGATGGCTGAGGAATATTATACAATATTAAAAAATTCTCGGCTGAGTATGGTGGCTCATGCTTGTAATCCCAGTGCTTTGGGTGGCCAAGGTAAGAGAACAGGAGTTTGAGTCCAGCCCTGGCAACAAGTGAGACCCCCATCTCTACAAAACATAAAAAATTAGGCAGGCATGGTGGCACTCCTATGTAGTCCCAGCCATCTTGGAGACTGAGGTGGAAGGATCACTTGAACCTAGGAGTTCAAGGCTTCAGTGAGCTATGATTGCGCCACTGTACTTTAGCCTGGACCACAGAGTAAGATCCTGTCCCTTAAAAGAAAAAAAAAATCCATGCTACTTTTAACCTACTGTTTGATCCAGTGAACCCACTACTATTTACCCAAAGGAAAAGAAATCATTTTATCAAAAAGACACATCTACTCAAATGGTTAGTGTTGCACTATTCGCAACTGCAAAAGTGTGGAATCAACACAAATGCCTATCAATTCTTGAGTGGATTAACAAAACATGATATATATATATACCATGGAATACTACTCAGCTATGAAGAAGGAAGATTTAGTGCCTTTTGCAACAATTTGGATGGAAGTGGAGACCATTATCTTAAGTGACGTATCTAAAGAATGAAAAAATAATCACATGTACTCACTATTAGGTTGGAACTAATACATGTACATAGGGGGTAGTAAATCTCAATGGAAATCAAGCAGGGAGTGAGGGGAGAAGGGGAAGAGGGAAAACCTACCTAACAGGTACAATGAACACTATCTGGGTGATGGGCACAGTTTTAAATCTGACCCAAGTATTACAAAATCTATCTGGGTGTGGTGTGGTGGCTCACCCCAGTAATCCTAGTACTCTGGGAGGCTGAGGCGGGCGGATCTTTTGAGCTCAGGAGTTCGAGACCAGCCTGAGCAAGAGCGAGACTCCATCTCTACCAAAAATAGAAAAAATTAGCCGGGCATGGTGACACATGCCTGTAGTCCCAGCTACTTGGGAGGCTGAGGCAGAAGGATCAGAAGTTTGAGGTTTCTGTGAGCTAGGCTGACACCACGGCATTCTAGCTCAGGCAACAGAGTGAGAAACTGTCTCAAAAAAAAAAAAAAAAAACCAAAAACCTATCTATGTAACCAAAAACATTTGTACCCTGTAATATTTTGAAGTAAAAAACATGATCCAAACTTCAAGAAAGTTAGGCCAGGAAGATTCTTATTTCTTCTATCATTAGTTAAAATTATAAGCATTTCAGGCCATTTATAAGAAGCATGCCTCTATGGATTAGATATTTTAATCAAAGTGAAATTAAAATATTAAAATTATTTGCAAAATTAAAAAATAAAAGCATATACCCTCTCAAGAAGAAAAAAAGGAAATAGATAAATACATAGATGTTTGTAGTTACATACTTACCTAGGTTCAGAAGTAACACATGATTATTTACATTGAGATATCAAAGGACATTGAATGTAAGAAATGCAAATAATATACTTTTTATAAAATTTATAAATAATTAAATAGTACAGGTTTATGTAACTAATTTTGATTTAAAATATCAATGCTCAGTTACAATTTGATTTTACATTTTAGTAGATTACTTGAAATATTTTAGAAAAGATAATTTGTAAACATTTTAATATTAAAATTTCCAAATATTACATTTATGTTAATGTGTATATTTGATAAAAATAATTCACATTTTGCACACTCCAAAAATATTTTTTAAAAGTTTCAATCATTAGAGCTGAAATAATTCAAATTATGTGAAAAAGTAGATTATAACTGCCGTAAATTATTTTGGAGAAATAAAGCTAAATCAGATACATTTTATTGAATTAATATATAATAATTCATGAATTATGTATGTCTATATTTTATTGCTAACCAAAACATCAGCAGTCTATCTCAAGAACACTAAGTTACATGTAATAATGAGTAACCCTATTTATCCTTGATATTTTGACAGTTTTAGTTATATAAAAAACATAATTTGAGAAATACTTATTTTTTTACTGTAAAGGCATAAGTATGGACATAAGGGGATACATGTTTTATTTAACAGTTTCTGAATTTGATATGTAACTTTTAAATATTTACACATATTTGTATGTAAACTGCCATTTATATTTGTGCCATAGGATCAGTAAGGATACGAATGAACGCAAAACACTATAATGGAAAATGACTTAAGATATGGAAAATTTGAGAGTAAAATTTGAGCTCACATTGACCATTGCTCCTCACTCTCTCCAAGATCGTGTCACAGAAAGGCCACTGGCAGATGCAGCAATAGATTACCTTATCCCTTACCTCCTTTCTTTGTCTTTTCATCAGAGATTCTTCTTAGTATATTTTCAATATGCCACTGATTTTATCAAATTATAATACCTTATAATGCAGGAATTTTTCTTATGGCCCCTTTGACTGCAAGTTTGTTCCTTTACTTAGGTCTCTTTTTTTCTTTATCATCTCCTATAGTTTATCAGTAAGTCAAAAGATGAAACTGGATAGCAACATCATGCTTAATGCATACCATGTCTTAATGCATAACCTTTGATAGTCCTTAGTTTAAATTTCTATAATTGTGTAATGCAGATATAAACTGATAAGCTAATTGCCTCAGCACACTGAAGAGTATTATGTAGATGGCATACCACAGTGGGTATATCTAGAAATATGAATAGAGAAAATACTAATGCAAGTATTGTTATTAATAATAAGAGAATGACTTTGAGATGACAATAAGATTTGGGATGTGATGCAAGTTACCAAAGATTTGTTTTAGTCAATGTATCAGAGACTAAGCAAAGATCGTTAGAATCTAAGTGATAACCAGGGGTGGAGGATGATTATGAAGGAAACTCTATTAGCCACAGACAGACCATTAACACTGGCAGTTCTGTGAACAATGAAGGAACACTTCCATTTGCTATAGCTGTTTCTTTCTTTTCTCCATAAATAAATTCTCACATAAAGTGTTGATTTTATGCAGAGGCAAATGAGGTAGCGGGGCAAGTAAAAACAGTCATTCATCAAAAACATAGACTTTTGGGTTTCATTATTTAAAAAATATGTCCCATAATTCTTCTGTTTCATATGTCTAATTTACCTTCTACACTCTCTGGGGATTTTTTGAAACATTTGTATTAACTTGTAGAATTCTTGGATTGATTTAAAGATTGAAGAGTTTGTGAATTTATTTTAGTGGATGTATTTTTCTAATGACTTTTTGTTTTCAAATGATCGGTTAAGAACTAAGTAGCAAGGAATTAAAATTTTAGATTGACATCATTTATGGGGAAAATGAAAGCATGTTATTTTGTTATCAGAGATGTACAAAGACAGCAAACTAAATTTCTTAGCTTGACAACTCATTGTCTATATCTCAACAGGCTTTATATGGTGAGTACAGTGGCCTGTTAATTGCCGATCCTTAGATTTATTATAAAGAAGTTCATGTAAGAAAAGGCACATTAAAATAGGGTGAAAATAATAGCAAATGTTCTAAATGTTATCTGAATTCCTCTGCCTGTTACATAAAAAAATGACATGATAAAAATCAAAGAAATAGATTTAGAGGCTCTAATTCAATGCCACTGAGATTCACCAATGGTATTAGTTTCTTCTAATTTGTGCATATTTATGGTTCTACTGTATTTCTCCCAAACTTTTTAAATTGAATGAAAATATAAAACGTATCATCACATTTATTTGACATTTCTAAGAAACAAAAGTAGCAAAGTTTTTAAGTGCTTTACCTATATCTGACGTGTCTTTATACTTCTCCTTACTGGAAGCACTGGTAGCAGTTGCTTTGGTAGAAGTACTAGACCAGGGCTATCATTCAATTTACAGAATTTGCTAAGACCTACTAAAGGAAATAGTAAAAAGAATATAAAAGGAAAATAAATTCAACCTTAAATAATATTATAGTAAAAGAGCAGAGGAGAGTACCTCATTAAATACAGGAAAAAGTAAAAAAAAGACAACAAGTAAAGCAAAGTGATCTGGACCAGCATGAAAAACAGGAAGAGTCATACAGCAAGAGAGAGTGTCAAAATAGTAACTGGCAATCAGATCATGTAGAGGCTTTTAAGTCATGAAGACTTTGGCTTCTCTTTGGTGATATGAGAAGTCATTGGGAGATTTTGACCAGAGGAGAGATGTGATCAGACTTCCATATGAAGAAGAATACTCTATTTGCTATATTGAAGATAAACTGCAAGAAACCAGTTAGAAGGTGAGAGATGCTGGTGGTTTCAAACAGGCTGGTGACAGTGGTCTAATTAGCAGTGATGAAATTCTGAATATGTTAAAGACAACGTCGATAGGATTTTTGGCTGACCAGAGTGGGCTTAGAGATTTAGAGAGGGCTCGAAATTGAAACCAATGTGTTTGCCTGAGCAACTAGAAGAATGAAGCTACAATAAACTAAGATGGGAAAGATGTGAGAAGAGCTGTTTGGGAAATGCTAAGTCTAAGATCTCTGTTGGACATCCAGTTGGGAAATGTTAACCAAGCAGTTGGATACTGATTCTGTAATGAAGAAATGCTATAAAGATGGGAATAATCAGCATATAGATATGAGACTGGATGAGTTAACAGAGACATCTAAAGGCTCAAATATCAGAGGTCTAGAGAAATCAGCAAATCAGACCAATAAAAATGGTCAGAGATGTAGGAGGAAACCCAAGTATATATGATTTTCTGAAACAGAAGAGGAAAATAATATATTGAGAAAATAATTACCAGTACCAAATGTTGCTGCTAGGTTAAGTAATATAAGAACTTTGAGATGAACATTAGATTTGAGATATGAATATTATTGATAAACATATAATGGCAACCTACAAATCTTATCTTAAAAAAATTTTCATTATTAAGATATTGACATGCTTTGACTTAATTTTTCATTTAGTGATTAATTAGCTGGCCTACAGGAAAATATAAGCTTACCCAACAGAAAAATATAAGGCAGAATCAAATCTTTGGCCTTTTGTGTAACACTTATACATGGATTAAAATAAAAAAATAATGCAAAACAGTATAAACTAGTAGAGTGAAAAGAGAAAATCCATACTCTAGTACTTCTCCCTATTTGGGTAATAAGTTAAATTTGTTTTGTACCTGTGTGGAAAGAATTTCAGAGTTCATCTATTTTAACAAAACTGACATCTGAAAATATTGATTTTCTTTTTTTTAACAATTATTTTACTGTGATGTGGAGGGCACTTTACTGATTACATTGGGTAGTTCAGAGTTTTCTTAGCATACTATTTGCTACCAAGTATAAAAGGTCATCATGAATGTCATTTGCTGATATTAAACACAGTAACATATACCATTGAAGAGAATAATCTCATGTTTAATTAGAGTAGTAGGTTCTCTGGAACTGTCAGTCAGATGTTTGCTTCTAGCTATAATGGCACAAAGAAATTGAATTAGAAGAATGTTGGACAATGCTAGAAATAGTTGAGTAGCATTAATGAATCTACAGTTGGGGATATTCAAAACTTAACCTTAACTTTAATATCATCAAACCCTGCCTCTCCTCCCCATAAAAGAAAGAAAAACACCTAAGTTCTGATTTCATTTCATCCTCATGAAAACAAAAAAAGCTTAATATTTTATTGCCTCATTGTCTCCATCAGAGTGAAAGAAATAATTACCCTTACAGAGCCTTTAATTCTGTGACCTCCAAAGTCAAATTCACAGTCATACAGAGCTGATGTTTTGTTTTGTTTTTTCTATAAATTGCCTTACTAATTGCTTAACTCTATGCTTCACTTAGTCAAGATAAAATGGCCCAGAGAGAGAAGAGAATTATAAAAATATTCTAACAGGTATCCCTAGAATTTATATGTCAATATAAAGAGGTGTTATTGTCTCAAAAGCTTTTTAGAAGCATTTCTTTAGTCCTGGTTTGTAGATAGTCACTACATTGATTTGTAAATGCCAACAAAGTTCATATCATATTTCATTTCACTAAACACTCTAAAAGAAAAAAATGATAAAACTAAAGAAATTACAAAAACAATTGAAATTATTTTTTTAATCAAATGGAAGTAATTATTTCCAGAATATATGCTGTATTTTAAAGTTCCTTTTGTCTAGAAAGTATTTAAAGAGGACTTATCTTGAGTAACTTAATCTTTGAAGTTTTTTAGTTATATGCATACTTCAAGCCAGATCTTTTAAAATAATTGATTCGCATATAGTTTGTTAATGTGGTGGACAAATGGTAGAGATGTACTACTGCTTTTTATTTTTTCCAGCTCTACAAAACGAAGAAATTGTTGAGAAAACTTAACACAAACTTACGTATATATTCATACACAATATTTATGATATGATACAAGAATATATTTGCATACATTAATAGATATTCATCTATATGTTACAGATTATAGTCTGTCAAAAAACATTTTCCTCTCCAAAAATATATTCCTTGCCTGGCTTCCACAGGATATAAAAGTTTTATCCTTAGTAGAATATTTGGCTTCTTACACTATTCATTATCCCTAAAGCATACATTAAAGTTTTGGTTTAGCTACCTAGTCACTTAATTGGGGTTTAATAATGTGAGATGAAGATCAGGTGGAATTTATTTCAGAGAAACAGTGGTCAGGATTACTATTCACTTTGTCAGTCATTCTAATAAAACAAAGCATTCTGTTAAAATTGGAAAACTTTACCAATGGACTATCTAATGAAACATAAGTCTCTCATTGGCAAGTACACTAGATATAATGCATTAGTACATACTTTATTAAAAAGGAAAAAAAAATCAACAACAGCATTAACCACAGCTGGCAGTATAGCATGTTGAGACATCTGCTCCAAAGTAAAGACCTCATACATCCTAATCACTAAGAAACAGACATATCACTTGTAGGCCTCCTCAGATTTTGGAGACAGCACATACTAGCTTTGGTAATTATGCAAAGTTCATTTATTGGGTGTTTTGGAAGGACTGCACTTTTGAATAGGGCCAGAGCAAAAGAGAGGACTTCATAAAAGATTCAGGTTATAATACAAATAGACCCTGCCTCTTGGGCCATGTTACATCACAGATCCCATCATGTTATGGATGGGACATTCTGTGAATTTCTACAGCTGTATTGGAGGACTTCCAGCACAGACCGGTGAAGGCTCTGGAATAATTCCATGCTGTATACATCAGATATGGATTTAACATCTGTAAAACAGCCATTGCCATGTTCTTGCTCCTTAGTAGATGCAAAGCACCTGACCTTGGAATATCAAATGATTATACAATCAGAAATGAGTACTATCTACTCTACCAAGTCATAAATACAGACATGCATATTAGTAAAGCATAGTATGATAAAAGTGACTTATTCAGGATCAGGTTATAAGCTGGCCTGGAGGACATAATTACATTACATAAGAGATGGTCATGGCTCCCCCAAGTCAGCTACCCCTGTGTGACTGTGACTTTCCCTCAACACACACCTATGGCCCTATGAGGTTTTATTATATTTACTTCCACATGATGGGGGTAGAATAAGAATCTGGTCCCGGTTTCGTGGTTGGAATGGCTTAATATATGGTGAAGGCTAAAAATGGACTGCTGCTACACTGCAGCTTCCTGTTGGCAAGGTCTGAAAAAGTCTTCAGGGAAATCCTCCTATTCAGTAGGACAACAAGAAATTTATAGAGTCATAACCTGATGTGAAAAGAGAAGCATCTTAATTTAGCAATATACCTGAATTTCTGAGTATAGCTTAACTGGTAGGTCAGTACTTTGGAAGGAAGAAGAATTAAAGATTGGAAGCAAAGAAGTTTGGGAATTAGTATGTAGTGAGAGTGTACAGAAAGTGCGTAGATCATTATTTTTCATGTCAATGACCACCTGCATGCAGGCTGTTCTAGCAAAGAACATGCATATTTAAGTTTTGAACCTCTTTGTATAAATTGAAATTGAGTTTGTAGAAACCTGTGGCCTCCCTACACCAGGCTCTTTCCTCTCTGAATTGTATACCAGGAAATGGCTTTAAGTCCCTCTTTTTGACTGTCAAAAATACAATCAAAGTTTTTAGCTTTCTTAGTTCTTAACTAGAGTGAAAATAGTTGATTCTGCTCTTTTGCATGTTTCTTTGCAAATTCATGTTCTTTTTTCAAGATCTATTTATGAAAATATTCATAGCTTATTGATATTGCTCTGTGGTCTATGGAGCTACAATTGTCAGGGTCACCCTAAAATTGTCCACAGCTGACAGAGAGTTGAGATATATGATCTATGCCAATCAAAATATGACTGTTTTTTGTAATTAGTATATAATCATCTGTACTTAATGAGCAACCTCAAGATGGCTCACTGGGTGGATTGGCTCATACTCATAGAGTGCTAATGATGTTGCTCAAATTCCAGAGGAGCAACTGAAGGAAATCAGTGCCCATATCCTGAAAGCCAGATAATTACCAGACAAATTCCCATCATTGCAAGTTATGATTTGTCTAGAATCCTTTTCCCTTGCTTAGTGACTGACAGATGCTCTGCGATGATAACCATAAGTCATCATTTGTCTCCTTTCAACTCATTCTTGCCTTGAGTTCTTCCCTTACTTCACCTAAAGGAGGAAAAGAGAATTAGTGGGCAGGTAAAATCTAAGGGCATTAATGATACTCTTCAAGTTTTTAAGGTTTAGAGTAAAGTAGTCCTATCTCTACCTGGGACTTGGGAGGCAGAGACAATTCTTAAGAAGCAAAATCCATTTTGAATCTAATTGCTCTTTTGTATAGGTAGGCTTCCATCGATGGAAGAGTTTTTCTATGAGACTGGAGTAGTTATATTCAGAAGGGAAGTTGCCTCTTCACAACTGTCTTTGCCTCCAACGTCCCAGGGTGAAAATACTGGGGCTTCTTTACTCAAACTTTAAAGAATAGCTGTTTTCCTTCTAGCTTCTACTTCTCTGGCTTTAACCCCTTTTTCCCACCCTGAAGCTTCCTTTATATATCATCACCATGTTCATTTGGGGTTCAGGTGAGGGTTAAAATGGGAAGGGTCACAGGAGGCCATTTGGCTTACTGTTAGTTTTGTAAGTTCTTTATGTCATTGGTGTCCTTTGTCATATGAGTCACATTGTGGTTTAGCATGGCACAGGCACACTATGGGATGCAGTTTGGAGCACCTCACTCACGGTAATCAATAACTTTAGTGAACACTTAAAAACTACATTACATATGTGGTTTAAGTATGTTGATCAGTTTACTATCACCAAGTGCCTATATTAAAAGTCTTATATTCATCATTCTTATTTTCAGGAATGATATTTTGATTTAATATTTTGATATAGAAAATCTATTAACTTACTCAATACTATAAAACTGTTAAGAAGAGAAGCTGAGATCACAGCTAAAGAAGTCTGGCTCCATATTCAACCATAATAATTACTTTACTATAATCATTTTACATAAACAGCATACAATTGTCAGACCTTGACTTCTGGATAAACGTTGTTAAATGTGGTGTGGCTATGGCAGTGCTGGTTAAGTTAATGGAATATCTTATTCATTTTACAAGTATTTATTTAATATTTCCTTTGTGGCAAGTTTTATGTATCATTTCCCTGCCTCCCTGGACAATAATCTACCCAAATAAATATTTTTACAAAAATAATACTACAATAATATAATTTAGATAAGGACACCTTTGTCTTTTCCATAATTTAAATAAAATAGGTAAAGTTAATAAAAAATAACATTAGTTAAGCAAAATTTTAGTGGTAGTTATATATCTAAGAAGTAAATTGGAAGAGAAGAAAGAGACTTTATATAAAATTATATTTATAACTCCAAAAATATAGAGTGGGAGAACTTGATAATTATGAAAGTAGAACAAAATGACTTTTTCATGTATCCAGGCTTTAGTGGTACTTGTCTCTGATTTGTGTCAGAGCAAAAGAGAAATAATCTTTTCATGCCATTAGTAAGAAAAAAATGAAATGAAAGTGTCTGATAGAAGTTTTTAATTATAAGACACTACAAATAAAATATTTCAAAAATTGTGGTTCAGGAAAAGGAATAGAAATTTGCTTAGCAAATCTATGATTGGCCTTAACTTCATAGATTCACTTTCTTCTAATTAGGTTGATCGGATAAAATTAAGCTGAAGTTCACCCTTCAATGTAATCAGAACTTGTTTAGATTTAAAGATCTATATCCCTTTTTCTACTAATACATTAGAAATGACTTCATTCTTTTTAACTTGCCTGATGCCAATTGATGAAACCTGACCTTTGTCCTTTCCACCCAAGGACCTAAACTGGAATATTCTTTTATTTCTGTGTACTGATAACAACATTTCTCTCTCAACCAAAGTGTCCACATTGAAAAATTAAGACTGAGAATAACTACTATACATAATATATTCAATTACTACACATATTTACTAAGATTTCATCCTTAGAATATCTTTGATAGCTAAGCATTTTATTCTGAGTTCTCTGGTGAAATTTTATTCAGTTTTAAGAAGAATCAAATATTAACGCTTTCCAGAAACCATTTACAGACTTCTTATCCTAGTAATTCTCAAAATGTAGTCTCTGGACCAGCATATTAGCAATGCTAGTGAACTTGTTAAAAATGAGATTTTGGTTCCTGTTTTACTGCTCTGAATCTGAAGCTTTTGGTTAGTGTCCAGCATCTCTGATTTTAAAAGAACACTAGGTAAATCTGATGCAATTTGGGAATCATCAGCTCAAATTGTGTTTTTCTTCTTCATGTTCTAGTATTATTGTGTGCATACCTCAGATATCAAATCTGACACATTTTATTTCTATTATGTGGTTATTTTTTTCTGTGTCTACTAACTAATTCCTCATCATTTTTTAGAAAAATGACTTGGTCTTATGCATTCTTATATTCTCTAGTGACCAGCAGAATATCTGTCAAATTCTAGGCCAGATATTTGTCTAAGATAAATTTATAAAGCATTATTCTGGCCTCTGTTTCATGTATAAATTACCCCACCACTTCCTTTAATGGAAGGCTTTTATTTTTCTAAAAGGATTAAAAAATCTGGTGGCAATGAAATGCTCTAGATTTACTGGCAAAGCTATGCAAAAAAGTTAATGTGATTAAGCTCTAAAAAGTACATGCCACAGGACAAATACAAAGTATCAAATAAAAATAACAGCACATGTCCTGTGGTATTTTACTCCTCTCATTTTTAGCCTTTGTCTCTTTTCTTTAGGTTTACATATTATAGTTTATTTGATCTCTTCTGTAGTGTTTCATTATAATGTCCTAATTTTCTCAAAGTTTATTCAAATAATCCATTCATTTTTACACTTAAAAAGTTTTTTCATATGTATATAAATGCTCAGAAATGGCTACAGTTCTTAAAATTGCTTGTGTGCTATGTAAACTTTGAAATAAACTATATATTTTTCATGTTAAAAAAAAGTACATGCCAACTTCCAGTTCTAAGCAAGCTGAAATAGACATATTTATCCCTATTCCTACCAATAAATATGGCTAGAAACTTTGAACATCAAATAAAAAATAAACACAAGACTCTGAAATAAGGAGAGTAGAAGACATATTGTCTATGGGCCTCTGGACTAGAGGAACAACATGGAAGTTTCCTGAGTCCTGTTTTTGTTTGTTCATTTGTGTGTGTGTGTGTGTGTGTGTGTTTTCATATATCCCAATAGGTGCTGGAGAAGTGGGCTGACTAGAAATAGCAACGAAAGTAGAGAAAAAAAAATCCATGAGCATTACCTGTTCTTAATAGCTAAAAGACAAGACAAGAAACAGCCTAACAAAAACAACCCAACTCTAGCAAAACATCATGGAAAAAAATCTCTGACTTCACATTCACCTCCAACAGCAAAGGAAGAGGGAGCAGCCTAGATTTCCAGACTTGTTTGGCTGTTGTTAATCACTTCTTCTTCTTATGGGAGTAGTGTAAGAGAAAACCAGGTGGAGAGCTAGGACTTTTATTCCTAACCTACTGTTTTAATATTTGAAAATCAATTTATGTAATCTATTACCTAAAAAGGCTAAAAGTCACATGATAATGCCAATTGACCAAAAAGTCATTTACTGAAGTTCATTAGTCTTGATGAACATTCTCAGAAACATTAGGAATAAAGAGGAATTTCTCCAAAATTATGACCTACTTTTTAAAAAGACTTTACTGCTAATATCATTCAGAATGATCTAAGGCTGGATGCTTTCCCCCTAAGATTGGATATATATTTCTATCTATCTATATAAATATATATATATACATATATCTGGATATGCATGTATCTGAGAGGAAGAAAGAAAACTGTCTCCATTTGCAAATTGTATGCTGGTATATGTATGAAATCCAAGGAATTTACAAAAAAGTGCATAAACTAATAAGCATTTCAGCAAAAACACAAATAAAAGATCAGCATTCAAAAGCATATCATATCTATTATAAGTAGCAATGAAAATGTGGAAATCAAAATTGAAATATAATATCATTTATAGCATAAATACATAATATACATAATATAACTAATGTAAAAAATGTAAAGAAAGAGTATAACCAAATTTGTACCCTGAAAACTACAAAAAGTGATGAAAAAATTAGAAAAAAGTTGAAGTATTTTTTCCTCAGAATTTTGTAGTTTATTGACTCTCCTTATCTCTGGGTTCCACATCCATGGATATAAAAGGTGTCTGTAAGGGAATAAAACACCTGCAAATTTTGGTATCTACAAGGGGTCTTGAAACCAATTGTCTGCAGATACCAAAGGATGACTACATATTGAGAGAAATACTATGTTCATGTACTGGAAGACTTATTCTAGCAAATATTTAAATTGTCTCCAAAATGATGTATAAATTTGACATAATTCCTATTAAAATCCTCACAAATACTTTTATGGACATAAACAAGATCAGCCTAAAGTTTATATGACAAAGAATAAACTTGAAATAGCTAAAATAATTTTGGAAAGAAGAATATAATTTTAAAAATGACTCTAATATTAAAGCTTAACATGAAGATACAGTAATCAACATTGGATGATATTGACAGAGGGACAGACACATAAATGAACATGCATGTAGATCCACACAAGTACAGCCAACTGATTTTTTATAAGAGAGGCAAAATGAATTCAATAGAGTAAGGATAATTTTTCAATAAATAGTGCTAGAGCAATTGGATACCATGGGCAATAAATACATAAATTAATTAAATTAAAAGATCAAAACGTATAGAAGAAAACATAAAGAAAAATCTTTGAGACCTAGGGATTGGTGAAGAGTTCTTAGATATGATAATAAAAGTATGATACATAAAATAAAAATTGATAAATTGGACCTCATTGAAATTGTCAACATTTGTATTGCATAAACTCTGTTAAGAAGATGAAAAGAGAAAGTATGGGCTGGGAAAAAATACACATTTATGACAGAGATATCCTATTTAGAATATATAAAGAATTCATAAAACTCAACAGTAAAAACAAAACAATCTAATTAGAAATTGTGCAAAATAAATAAAAAACCTTCACTGAAAGAGGTTATACAGGTCATAAGCACATGAAAAGATGTTTACCATCACTAGCCATTAGGAAAATGCAAATTAAGACTATGAGAAGATATTGCTAGACATATATTTGAACAGCTAAAATGAAAAATTATAATAATACTAAATGTTTAACGAATGCAGAGAAACTGGATCACTCAAATATGGCTGGTGAGAATGTAATTTATATACCCACTCTGGAAAATGGCTTGATGTTTTCTCATGTAACTATTAATAAATATACTCCCATATAATCCAGCAATCATACTTCTGAACATTTATTCCAGAGAAATGAAAACTTATTTACACACACACACACACACACACACACACACACACACACACACAGAATACATGAATGTTTGTAAGCAGTTTTTTCTGTAATAACCAATAAGTATAAACAACCAAAATGTCCTTTAGTACATCAATGGTTATAGAAACTAGTAGAATTATACTAGGGAACATTACTCAACAGTAAGGTGTGAACTACTGATACACATAACAATTTTGTTGAATCTAAGGGGCTGTCTTAGTTTGCTCAGACTGCCATAACAAAACACCATAGATTGGGTGGATTAAACAACAAAATTTTATTTTACAGTTTTGGAGTCTGGAAGTCCAAGATCAGGGTGCCAGCATGGTTGGGTTCTGATAAGGGATCTCTTCCTGATTTCCATATAGCCATCTTTTCACTGTGTGATTACATGGCTTTCCCCTAGGTGTGTCTCTGTGTGTGCATTTGTGTGTAGAGAGACAGAGAAAGAGAGAAATAGCTCTCTAGTGTCTCTTCATATAAGAGCACAAACCCCATCATAAGGCACCCATACTCATGACTTTATGTAGAGTCCTAGGTGTCATCATCTTCCAGTATAAGGTTATTTTATCTACATTGAAAATCTGTTGTTTAGTGTAGCCACTTTCATCAACTATCATAACTGGATCTTCTCCATAACTTGTTGCAGCTTCTACATCAGCTGCTTCACCTTAAACTTTTGTGTTATAGGGATGGCTTCTGTCCTTAAATCTTGTGAGCCAACTTCTGCTAGCTTACCACTTTTCTCCTGTAGTTTTGTCATCTCTCCCAGACTACGTGGAATTAAAGAAAGTATGTTTACCAAGGGAGCACTTTTCATTTCCTTCAACAACTTTTTCTTACTATTGACAACTTGGGTGTTTGGCACAAAAGGACTAGCTTTCTGCCTATCTAGGTTTTCAACATATATTTGTCACTAAGCTTAATCACATCTGTATCACATCTTAATCACATTTTATTAAAAATGAGAGATGTGTAACTCTTTCACTTGAATACTTAGGCCATGATAGGGTTATTAATTGACCTAACCTCTTTATTTTTTATTTCGGCATATTATGGGGGTACAGATTTTAAGGTTTCAATAAATGCCCTTCCCCCCACAAGTCTGAGTTTCCAGCATGACCATCCCCCAGATGGTGCACATCTCACTCATTATGTATGTATATAGCCACCCCCTTTGCCCCTCCTACCTGCCCAATACCCTATTACTGCAGTACCTATGTGTCCACTTAGGTGCTGCTCAGTTAATACCAGTTGCTGGTGAGTATATGTGGTGCTTGTTTTTCCATTCTTGGGATACTTCATTTAGTAGTATGGGTTCCAGCTATAACCAGGAAAATATAAGATGTGCTATATCACCGTTTTTTCTTAGAGCTGAACAGTACTCCATGGTATACAACCTAATTTCAATATTATTGTATCTCAAGAAGTAGGGAGGCTTGAGGAAGGAGAGACAGATGGAGAAATGGTGGCCAGTAGAGCAGTCAGAACACACACAACGATCGATTGTTATCGATTGTTTGCTGTTTTACATGGGCACAGTTTGTGGTGCCCCAAAACAATTGTAATAGTCTCACCAAAAGTCACTGATCAGAGGTCATCATAGCAGATACAATAATAATGAAAAAGTTTGAAATATTGTGAACATTTTCAAAATGTGACATAGACACAAAGTGAGCACATTGGATAAATGGCACCATTTGACTTGATTGACAAAGGTTTGCCACAAATGTTCAAGTTGTGAAAAACATGATATATGCAAAGTATACTAACGTGAAGCACAATAAAATGAGATATGCCCATAAATGGCTTTGGAATTACATAAATATGATAAAGGAAGATGGAAATCTTTAGAAATAGATTAGACTAAGAGGATAGATACTATTATGGTTTGCATGGTTATCTCTTCCAAAATCCACATTGAAATGTAATTGTCATTATAACATTATTAAGTTGGAAAAATTGGAGAGCCACAGGCAGAAGAATGAAACTGGTTCCCTATATCTCACCATACACAAAAAATAACTCAAGATGGATTAAAGACTTAAATGTAATTCATGAAATCATGAAAATTCTAGAAGAACATAGGATACACTCTTCTGGACATTGTCCTAGGCAAAGAATTTATGACTGAGACCCCAAAAGCAAATACAGCAATGGCAAAATAAATAAAAGGGACTTAAATAAACTAAAAAGTTTCTATACAGCAAATAAAATAATCAACAGAGTAAATAAATATTCTATAGAATGGGAAAAAATATTCACAAACTATACTATCGACAAAGGACTCATATCCAGAATCTACAAATAACCCAAACAAATCAGAAGCAAAAACATAAATAAATAAATAACCCCATTATAAGCTAGGCAGAAGTCATGAATAGGTTTTTCTAAAAAGAAGATATACAAATGGGCAAAAAATCACATGAAAAAGTGCTCAACATCACTAATCATCAGAGAAATGCAAATTAAAATCACAGTGAGATACCAACTTTTCCTGTCAGAATGTCCATTATTAATAAGTCAAAAAGAATATATGTTGGTGCAGGTGCAATGAAAAAGGAACACTTGTACACTGTTGGTGGGAATGTAAATTAGTAAAAACTCTATGGAAGACAGTATGGAGTTTTGTCAAAGAACTAGAATTAAACCTACCATTAGATCCAGCAATCCTACTATTGGCTATCTGCCCAAAGGAAAATAATTATATCAAAAAAATCTGCACCCAAATGTTTATCACAGCACAATTCACAATTGCAAAGGTATGGAAATCAACCTAAGTGCCCATCAACTGATGAGTGAATAAAATAATGCAGTGTATGTATACCATGGAGTACTACTCAGCCATAAAAAGGAATGAAATAATATCTTTTGCAGCACCGTGCATGGAATTGAAGGTTATTACCCTAAGTGAGGTATCTCAGGAATGGAAAAACAAATACCACATGTTCTCACTTATAAGTAGAAGCTAAATGATGGGTATATATAGTCATAAAGTGGTGTAAAGGACACTAGAATTTAGGAGGGGCAATATTAGGAGGAGGGTAAAGGATAACAAATTACCTATTGGGTACAATGCACACCATTCCAGTGATGGGTACACCAAAAACGTTGATTTCAGTATTATGCATTTCATTCATGTAACAAAAAAGACTTGTGCCCCATAAATATATTGAAATGAAGAAAGAGTTAAAAATTCAAAGAATGAAAAAGAAATAAAAAAGAGCTGGGACTTTGAAAGGTGATGAGGCCATGACAACTCTGACCTCATGCGTGGCATTAATGCCATTATAAAAGTGAAAGTTGGGCCCCTTTCTCTTGCCCTCCTGCCATGTGATGACATAGACACAAATAGGTCCTCAATAGATGCCTCTGACTTGGACTTCCAGCCTCTAAAAGTATGAGAAAATATTTTTTGTTATTCTTTGTCAATTACACAATCTAAGGTATTATGTTAGAACAGCATAAGAAGGACTTAAACAGACATTGAAGCAAGAAGAGTCTAAGGGTCAAAGGCAGAAATGATGATCTGATCTTTAAGTCAAAAAGAATTTCAAGAATATACTATCCAACCCTAGGAGAGCCCCTGAGGAATAAATTTGAGAAGTCTCATGTACTTGCCCCAGGTTTATTCAGATACTACTACCCTGTTTTTAAGATACTTTGACTATACCTGGACCTATTCTTATTCCCTTTAGACCTTAGAGAGTCAAGAAATAGTCCCTGGATTTTAGATCCTTCACTAAATGGATTTTTTTTTTAAAAAAAGACTTCATTTTGATGACTCCCTTTGGCACCCTTTTACAAGGCTGTGCACAGTTTTTGTGGACCTGTCTGATGGGACCTTGGTAGAAGCTTGAACCCTTCTCATACTACTTTTTAGTTTCTGGGGGTCCCATCTTCTTTGAATAAATACTATGTAAATGAAAGAAACTTATAATAAAAATTGAGCAAAGTATTAATTCCTAAGCATTTTCTTTCCTTTAACCTTATTTGTTATGCTGCCTGTCTGAAGCAGATGGTGGAATGAATGGTACCTTCTCACAATGTTAATAGTCATTATCACTGTGTCATTTGAAGTGTTGCTTTCATCCTGTTTATTTCTCTTTTTCTTTCATGTGCACCACAAATCCCTGATATTCTTTTATGCTTTTTTTTTTTAGTTGGTATGGAAATCCTTCTTGATGTGGAAAGAAAAAAAAAAGTAATAATGAGCCTGTGATGTATGAGGTGACTAATGAGGTGTTAAACTCAACAACTGCCTTCCTTAAAATTCTGGAGGCATGAAATGTGTATTTTTCTCATCAGTAGTCATACCAGTGGGATTACAGCTTTTAAAAATTAAGATACTGAGGTCAACCTTCTGTTGTATGACACTTAAAGAAACAGTCATTACGATGTGTATTCTGTGACTTGTATTGCACATAAAATGTAAAAGTTATTAATTTAGTTAAATGTGACTAAACCAGTGCTGACTTATAAATAAAATTTCTAATTAATGGATGATTCTTTAGGCTTTCACCAACCTGTCAAGTAGTTTTTGAAAGAGCAGTATTGGGTACTGCACCTTCTATTCTTATATATTTTTCCTTCTCTTCAGTTGCTCTGTTAGAAAATCTGAAGAGTGATGAATGTATAAGATCCACTGCTAGCAAAATTTACATGTTCTTTTGTGGTAGAATATTCTGAAAAATAGCAGATCTGATATGCAATGTCATTTGAAAGGAAAAATGCAGTCAATTTGGGAAGAAATGTTCAATGCACAGGACTCAAATGTGTGTGCTGGGAAGCATAAAGGAGAGTAGACAAAAGAGAACATACCCCATCATCAAAAAGAATAAGATAGATGAGAACACATTGTGCACATAAGAATTGTTTCGTCTCCTGAGCAAATTGAAAATTCACAAATCTTATCATTTTAGTTTCCTTCTGATTTTTAGCCTAAGGATGATATGCCTAAGTAGTTTGGGATATAAATTTTTGTGAATTTCAGTAATTATTCATTACTATCATTCACAGATGATTGTGCTATTTTTAACTTAATATATAGAATTCTAAAACATAAGTCTATGTATCATTTTAAATATAAGAAACTTTATTATGAAAATTGTCTGTGAATCTTTATGCTAAATTTGCAAACACTCAGTGAAGCATAATTTTTTAAAAGTATTATTATAAAATTTCAAACAATAAATCACAGTATATGCTACAAGTTGGGAAAGCATAGTTTATGTCTTCTGTATAATTGCCATCCATAGAAGTTTTGCAAGCTAGGTGTGTTGTGTACAGGATACAATGAGATACACAGTAGATTTTTTTAAAATCCTTGCAAAATATTAAAAATGCCAAGACTGAATTTCAGTTTTTAAAAAATCCATTTACACAGGTGGTATAACTGTTTCACAAAGCAAATTTAAATGTAAGTAATTTATTCTTTAAAAATGGGTAAAAGCATAAGTGAAGCCACGATTCATTGCATTGATTGATTTTTATCTTTGAAAGATTCTCTAACAGAAAATATGTAAACTTAGTAGTGAATTACATTATAATAAGTACATTAGAAATGAATAATGACTGCAAAAAATGCATGTAGAATTTCATTATCTTCAAAATCAAGCACATTAAGACAAATTAGGGATTGTCTACTCATTTAAATGCTACGAAGCATTTAACTTGAACAATCAACCTATATTGAGAAATAGGTAAAAATTCTAATGTATCTGTCAAATTTAACCTGAAATGCTAGGTAAACAAGTTGAGTTTAGAAAATTCATATGCCTTTCTCAATTCTCCAATTTAATAACTGCATAAAATTTTTCATAGGAAGATCCATTAGACATTTTCCTCTTTTGAATTACTTTTGTTTTTAAATTACATATGCTGTTATTTCTCCTTTTATCAAAAAATTTACTGGATTTTTTAGGCCCTCAAATTTGCCTTTTGTTAATGAACAAAATTTTCCGTCCCAGAATTAGAGATAATTTGATTACAACCTATTTTTTGTCAATATGTATGGTATGAACTCAACATACATTGTGGTAGAAGGTGAAGCTATATCATTACTTTGAGGGAAATATGTTAATTGAGTAAGCATAAGAAATAAAATGAAAGGAGAGATTGCAAATTGAACATATGCACCAACATTTGTAGAAAGACTGTTTTAGTGAAAGATGGACAATAAGTCGCAAAGAAATTATTTAAAACCACAGCAGTTGTACAAAGGACTTTATCTCAGCATCAAGAGGTGTGACAGAACAAAAGAGGAGATGCAGGGAAGACAGGTAGTGATTTTTAGATGGCTACCGTGGACTTAAGAGAGGGCATGGGTCCTCTTTGAATTGCTTCCCTTGATTCCTAATTAACTCAATATTAATATGCTACCTGGCTGAAAATAGTATTTTTGCTTCAAATTATTATCTGAATTTTTGGATGTTTTACTATCTGTTCTTCATTAGTTAAATTTGAAAAAATATTCCAAAGTTAAATAGGTGAATTCCTTTAACTTCTAGTGATCTTAATAGACATCCATGGAAGTTTAGCAGTAGATATTCTTTCTCTACATGAGGAGACCAACACTTGGGTACTTTTGTTCAACCATGGTTCTCGGCATATGCTGGATAATCAGTTGAAAAAGGACCCTCAGTATATCTGAGAATATACGTCATGAACAGAGGAGGGCAAAGATAAGATTCTCCTTATTATATCCCTGTCTGAGGATGGGATTTTTTGAAAATAATTCTCTGTCTACATCCTCCATGAGAATTAATCTTCTTTTCTTCTGTATTTTATTGTTTGCATTCAGAAGTATTGTGGGAAATTTGTTCTATCTATTTTAACAAGAAGAAAAAATATCAGTCAGTGCAATTGTATCAAACTAATATTGTTCTTGATTGAGATATCACTCATTTTTTTTAACTTTTACAATATGCCTCAAATTGAGCTTAAATTTTATCAGTATTGTTTTTATTACATCAAAATCATCCTTTCATAAATTTCCATTGGTTTGCTCCTTATCTCTTCCTTGGCATGTACATTGTCTTACACAAAAAGTCAATTTAATCCAAATTAGTTTTCAATATCAGGACAAATACAATTGCATTTAATTCAATCAAAAAAGTTCATCTCTGGCCCGCCATTTTGAATTTTTTACACAGCTCTTCTCCACCGGAATATTATAGCACATTACAACACTATATTAACATTATAAAAACTAGTGAAGCTATCATTAATACACAAAGAATGCACATAACTAAGAATAGAGCAACCTAATAATCAAAATCTGGGGATGCTCAGGAGAGTTATTCATCTGAATATATGTTACTATGGGGGAAAAATGTTAAGAACTGCAAATCTATCTCAGCTACAGAGAATTCTATAAAAGACTATTGACAACCTGGTTTTGTGCACTCTTATCATAGACTCTTGCCTAGAAGTGGATGTATTAGTCTTCTATTGCTGCTCTAACAAATCATCACAAATTTGGTGGCTTAAAACACATAAATTTCACTGTTATGTAGGTCAAATATCTGACACTTATCTCATTTGGCTAAACTTAATATGTTGTTAGAGTTGTGCCCTATTGATTTCTCCCGGGTAGAACGTGTTTTCTTACATTTTTCAGCATCTGAAATCTGCCCATATTCCTTGGCTTTTGGTCGTCTTGAAAGACATCACTACCTTTCTAACTCTACTGTAGTCATCACATCTCTCTTATATTGCAACTGGGAAAGGATTTTTAAGGACTCATATGATTGGACCACCTTGATAATCCAGGATAATATCACCATTTTAAGGACCATAATCTTCAGCATATGTGCATATTCCCTTCTTTCATGTAAGAAAGCGTATTCACAGGTTCTGGGGGATTAGAACATTAACATCTTTGCGTGTCCCTTATTTCTCCTAACCCAATAGAATACATCAAATCACAACATATTTATGTGGCATTATCTGAAGGTAATTTTACACAAGATTTTTTTTCTAAAATAAAAAATAATATTGAAAATGACATAATCTTTACTTTAGAATAAATTCTATTTTGTCTACATTACATACATTTTATTTTAAACTTACAAATACCATGGAGCATGTGGTTATTATACCAGGCAATCTTATGTTATCACATTAAAAATGAATTAAAATACGTAAAATGTAGTCAATTAAAATTTCATTGTTTACTTCCATCTTTTATCATATACTAAAGAAAATCCAATTGAGTATTTCTTATTCCCAATAATCTTTACTATCCATCCCTCTTTCTATTCCCTTTCACTTCAATTCATCCTATGTGCTATTAAACCTCTCTTTCATTAATTCACATCCCCAGATAAAACAAACTCCTTCTCTATCCCAGCCTATTAAATTTTATCCTCCCTTTTAGACCTTTGTTTTGTAGATTAACTATTAAAAATATTATTTTCTTTCTCCCAAATCTTATCTTTTTTTTTTTTGTCTACTAAGTACCACCATGAAAGTTTAGATACTTCTTGCAGGAGAGTAGAGATAAGAGTAAAAATGGTAGAAATGGTTGAGTTGTCAGGTACATTAATAATTACAGTGTTCTCTTTGGACCACTGAGGAAGACTACACAGAAGAGATATTTTAGCTTTTTTCATGCTTATTTATTTATGTGTTATCTCACTACATGATGAACTAGGTTTAATTCTTCTTAGCCAAGCAAATGGTGATAGTTCTTTTCTGAGGTGGCTAACATAATATCACCAATTAGCTAATTATTTCTTCTTTGTGTCTTGTATTGAAAATTGTCTTAGTTTTTGCATCAGAATATGGCTTTTGGAAAGTATGTAACTAAATTCATTGGAATGCTTTTCAGTCTTTTCTCTAACATGCTTTTCTTTCTCTCTTTTTCTTTTTATTTCTTTTTGCAATAACTATGATGCTTTATCTCTCTTCTAATCTCAGGATTTATAATACAACTCTGTAGTTTGGGTGACTGTTCCTTTGTCTATTAGAACAGAAGTCTCTATTTGTTGTTTTCTTCCTTTTATGGTGAGAGACGAAGATTTAAAGCATTTAAAAAACATCTATCGGGTGTCAGGCAGGTGGGGTGGGGGAAGGAATGGATATATACATACATCATGAATGTGATGCAACCAACTGGGGAATGGACACACTTGAAACTTTGTCTCTAGGGGGGAGGGTGGCAAGGGAAAATACGTAACCTCAACATTTGTATCCCCATAATATGCTGGAAAAAACAAACAAAAATTCAAAAATAAATAATAAAAATAAAAATATACAAAAAAAAATAAAGTATTTGTTTTGAAGGAAAAAAGTTTACTGCTCAGCATCCAATGAGGGGGAAATGGGCATTCCAATTATTAATAGACACCATTTGTATTTTTAATGAAACATCATATATATTGCTCAGGCAGCAATTCCTAAAGAGAAACTCATATTCCTTCATCTTTGACTATTCAATATGTAAAAGAGGGGACTGTGAGACTGTAGCAATTGTTTTGGAAGAATAACGCCAAAAAGTTACAGATTGAACAGCTCTAAAATGGAAGAAGAACAAGATAAGCATTTGCAACAGCAAAGAGAAATAGAATATGGGAAAATGCCCTAAAATACACTCATTTAGTATGATAGATAAATAGATGGATTTTATGATAGATAGCTAGATTGATAGTCTCATTCTAAGATTTCCTGAAAACTCAGATTAGCAAAATAACCAACTGAATTATACACCCATTTAAAAAAATTCTGTGATTAGCTCTTGACCATATATTTCAACTAGTTATTTTATCTAAATTTCTAGGGAAAATAAAATGAATTGGATACATACCCTACTTTTAGAAACATATAATATATTAGAAGGTTATAAGTACACATGTTAATTAGAAATTATTAATGTTATAGGAGTCTACACTAGAAAGGGATTCCACCTGGGAAAATTAAGAAAACCAACCTATAAGTATTAATCAATAAAACTGAGACATCTTGAAGTGGAGAGATAGCAATTTAGATGACAGAAAAAATGGAGGAAAAAAAGCAGGTATAATAAATAAACACAACAAAGAGTTTACCTGCAAATGTGGATAAGGGGTGACTTTGAGAATGCCTCAGGCTGCCGAAACAGAAAATTATATTCAAGCTGGCATAAACGATAAGGGAATTTATCATTTCACAAAACAAGGAGTCCAGAGGTAAGCAGACTCCTGCAAGAAAAATTTAGTGTTTCAATTATATCTCTATGCAATTCTCTCAGTTCTGCCTTTCTCAAGATATTGTCTTTGTCCTGAAGTGGGTCTTCTTCATAGCTATAATAAAAGATGACAGTTATTAGCCAACAGGGCATCATACCTATTTGCTACTATATTTATCTCTAGAAGAAGTAGGGTAGAAAACTTTACATTCAACCACAAAATACAAACTCTTCCTTCTAGTCCTTGCCTCAACTTATATCCCTTGACTTCTCAAAGCTAGTTACTCTTGCTAAAGTATTCCCACCCTGATTTGCAGTCATGTTCTGAGGACAGGAAAAAGGTAGGCACTTGATTAAAAGCAAGAGTTTTGTCAAAAATTAGGTTTCCATATGTACAGGGTACAAGCATTGCCCTCACTCAAGATGATTTGCAACCATACTAAAGCTCATTCAAAATTTCAAGAATAAGAGTTTGTACACATTCTTACATATTGCAGAATGATACAAATAGAGTGATACTGCCAAAATAATCACATAGCCATTGGGTATAAGATCACTTAGAGTTGGTAGGAGGAGAAGAACTAGGGGCCAACAGGGTGAAATATTGAAACAGCGACAAAGGAAAAAAGAATCAGCCAAGTGGCTATGAAAATGGAGATGATGAGGAAGATGCAAGACATTTTATGGCAAAAAATGTAAGGATTTAAAAACTGATTAGATTTAAGGTCAAGGGAAAGTAAAAGATAATGTTTGGCAGTTATCAGAGACAGATACCATGCAAAGAGGGGGCATTTGGATACCAGGGATGATGATGAGTTTGGGTTTGGATCACTGACTTAAATGAATGAAAGGATCATCTGTTAGTGAGATCCCATAGACTCTGGGAAAACAAAGAATGGAAAAAAAAATTTAAAGAGAAAAATGCATTAGAGCAGCACAGTTTTGAAAGAAAATCTGAAACCTTGAGTAATACAGAGGAGAAAATACAGAGTCTCCCAATTGTGTGTGTATATATACACACACACACATATATATATACACACACACATATATACACACACACACACACATATGAATAATAATATACCATTGTCTTAGTATTCAGGCTGTTAAAATACCATAAACAAGATAGCTTACCAACAACAGAAATTTATTTCTCACAGTTCTGGACTTTACAGATCTTGAAGTCCAATATCAAGATATTAGCAGATTTGGTGCCTTTTGAGGGCTTGCTTTCTGACTGATAGAGGGTACCGTCTCACTGTGTCCTAACACAGGAAAGAGCAGGGGAATTTTCTCAGGCCTCTTTTGTAAAGGCACTAATACCATTCACGATGACCTCCTAATCACCTCCCAAAGGCCTATTTCCAAATATCATAACACTGGTTATTAGGTTTCAACATGAATTTGGGAGGAACACAAACATTCACACAATAGCAAGAATATACCCAATTAAGAGAGAGAATAAGTTTACACTGTGATTTTCAAATGAAAATTGAGATTGCAGGGTTTTTATTAGCTTAATTTTATATTTGCATTTCTTTGCTTATATGGAATAACTTGATTCTAATTACAATAACATAATTACCCACTTCCTTCATACTCAGCATGCATATAATAATTTCAAAATAACAATGTCAATTTTAAAGCCAAAAATAGGGACTAATAACTAAAATTTGGACAGCCCTTGTTATTAAAATTTATTCAAAAAGGTATATACAACTGACACACATGAGTATATCTTCCCTTTATGATTACATCATCAAGTTTATATACAATTAAGATCATCTATTTCTACTTGCATTTTATTATTTGAGGAAAATATTTTTTCACTCTTAATTTTAGTTATATAAATACACATAAAATATATGTAAATATTGAAATGATTCTGAAGCCTAAAGTATAAATCAATTTTTATTAAAGGACATCTAGTTTCCAATTTATACATTTAATTCTGTTCCCTTGATCTTCCTATAAGCAAAACTTTTTATTAGTTTTATTTAATCTTTCAATTTCTTCCTTTTGAATATATAAGCAAATGAATATATCTACACACAGAAACATGTACTCAAATACACATATGTGTTTTATCTCCTTCTTAAATAAACGTAGAATATTATTCAACTATTCTTCATTTCACTTACTGATAATTTGTATATATCCATAATATTCTGTGAGATCTTCCCAATTAAATTTTCAGCAGCATCATGTAGCTACATCATGGTTATTTAGCCATTCAATTCTTGAGGGTCTTTTGAGTTACTTGTAGTCTTCTGCTGTTAGAAATAGAACTATTATGCAAAATTTTTGCATATCTTATTTCATGTTTTTATTTGTATAGATCCCTCAAATGATAATTCTATGTTAAAGGAAAATTAGTATGAAATATTTCTAGATATCATGTAATGTTTCTTTGTCAAATTGTACACCAATAGGATAGGGAATCAAAGTTTTGGAGATTTGATAAAGAGATACATAAAAAATATTTCAATTTAGTTTTAAGATAAATTTCTTACTTTTAATGAAGGAGACCATCCTCTTATATGTTTAGAGATCATTAACAATTTATTTTCTTGTTTATAGTTCGTTTATTGCCCATTTCTCTCTTGGGTTGATGCACTTTTTCTTTTTTTCTTGACAAAATATTTATGTACAATCTTGTACCACATAACACTGTTTCTGTCAAGGATGGACTGCACATACTATGGTGTTTCCATAAGATTATAATATTTGTACCTTTTTATGTTTAGATATGCTTACAAATACAAATACCACTGTGTTACAATTACCTGCAGTATTTAGTACGGTAACATGCTGTAGAGGTTTGTAGCCCCAAAGCAATAAGCTCTACCATACAGCCTAAGTGTGTAGTAGGCCATACCATCCAAGTTTGTGTAAGTGCATTCTATGACACTCACACAACAATGAAATCACCTAACAATGCATTTCTCAGAATGTATGCCCTTCATTAAGTGACACATGACTGTATTATGCGTAATAACCCTTTCTTTATGATGTCTTTGCAATCATTTTCTGTTTCCTAATCACCCCCTCCCCCAGTCTTTTTGTCTATCAAATCTATTTGGTAGCATTAACCACACTCATCAATTATTCTTCCTTCCTCCCCCAACCCCATCATTCTGGCTATAACTGCTTGTCTTCCAAAGTACTTAGATCGAAATAAACAAACAACAAAAAACAGATTATTCTTTTTTGTTAAGATTTTCCAAACTTGGATAAATTAATTGGGGGACATAATGAGTACAAGAACAAAGCATACCTTACATTGGGTTTGGTTTACTTTTGTTTCTTAAAAAATATATTTTGTAGTTTTCTCATATTGATTTCACACAATTCCTATGTTTATTCTGGGAGTCGTTTTTGAGTTTTGTTAAATGATATTTTTCTTCCATTCTATTTTTAACAGTTTTTTTTTTTTAATATGGAGGTTCTTGGTTTTACTAATTTGATATGGTGCTACCAGATTACATTTTCTTGGTTGTAGTATTTTTTTCATCGATTTGTTCGGGTTTTCAAAATACTTACAAATAATGTCTGTCAATAGAAATAATTTCACCTTTCCATTCATGTTTGCATGGAATTGCATTCTGTCCATGCAATCTCATTGGCCACTATCTCCAAAATCAAGGTTACATGCTAGTAAAAAGTTAGAGAAACATCCTCAATGTGCTCCTGAGAACACTCTGATATTTTCCTGTATTGGAATCATTAGTTGAACAATTCTACTTCTTATGGCCATATTTTGAACAAAACCCCCATTGCTGGGCTCATTCCCATTCCCTGACAAATCCAACCAGGTAGTTAAGTTCCAGGGACTGTGACTAATGTAAATGTAGAGGAGGACATAGCATGGCTCCAACCTTCTCTTATTTCTTGGTCTCTCTCACTTTTTCTCTTCCCTTGAACTCTCATATTTACTACTTCTGGGTGAGCATACAGTTTATCTATTTTTCTTTCCCTCACTAGCTGTGTTTCAAATACAAAAGTACCAATAGCTCTTATACCAGTGATAATAATGAGACTCAGAGAAGAAGAAAAGATCTTTAGTTGCCCCAGAGGCTTGTGGAGGTGATATCAGAATACTGGCCCATTTGCTGAGAATGTTTCATCTCCTGCTAGTTATGATATATATACTCAACTCACAGTCCTTACAAGAAGACCAGATGATTGACCCAAAGAAGGAATAGAGTATGTTTGGAGTATTTCCTGGTCAAAAAGATATTTTAGCTTTTATGAATCTTCATGAAACCAGAGAATTGTATGCACATACATTTAAAAAATCAGCATGACTAGAATATAACAACTATCAAATCATTAATTTTAGTAGAATCCCAAATTCTTCCTGCTATTAAAGTGTCATTTTGTGGATGCATTTAACTTCATCCATTTGAATGAAAGGAGCATCATTATAAGATCTTGACTGTGGCACCATGTCAATTTTTATAAAACATACAGATGATCAGAATGGGGATATTATTACTTGCAATGTCTCTGAATGTTACTTGGCTTACTGAGTTATTGGAAATGAGCCTCTTTATCCATTCACCTTCTGGTGATAAAATGAGAGTCATTCCTTGCTTTCGTTGCCACATTTTCTTAAGTAGGCATCTGTGCTTACTTCTTAGTTTCTGATGAAAGTTTTCCTTCTCCATGAAACGTTACTGAACAGTAAAACTGTTAAATGTAGATGTACACTTGGCATATATTTAAACACAATGCTCAAATTATTGCAAAAGTATTTTATTCATTTGTTATCTTTATGTAGAGGTAGTCATTTTCCAACATATTTATTACTTTTTGTGGGAATGTTATTAGTGCAATTAATATGAATATGTGGAAGTACCAAGGCACAGGGAGGAAATAGGCAGAGTACAGATCATAGCCATAACCAAGGTAATGCTATCCCCTGGAAAGGAAAAATACAGTGGTGTAAACATATGGAAAGTATATATCACATAATAGTAAAAAAGGATAAATAATATATGCATATTTATATATGTGTATAAACAAGTACATTACTTATATATGATGCATATAACATATCAATTATATATAATTTATGAACTATAAAAATTATAAATAACATGTGTATGTTATGTCTATACAGTATATTATGTATATATGCATATGCATGAGTATCTTTGCAAATGCATATTAATAAAAATAAAAAAATATTTTAAAAAGAAAGCAGTCTTTAGGCCAACACATATACACAACAATTCTAGTTATATTTAACAGTGTCTGTAACTTCATTACCCTACATCAGCTGTTTTTCATATTTAAAACTTTCCTTTAGAATTTGAATTCAAATATATCAGGTCATTTAATGTGTAGATGGGAGCCTAAAGATCTTCTAGAAAAAATAGTTAAGATGTTTTCATTTTTTTAAATTAGGTAGAACTATACAGTGTTATGATACTGAAGGTCAAGATGAATTAATGTAACATTTTGCTTCCCAGTATTTCTCTAATCTACAATAAAAATTATGAAAACATTGGAAAATGCAAAAATGTGTTCTTAAATGAAAGAAGTAATAATGAAGTGAAACAAAATGTCAATATAAAAGTGTTTGTCATCCTCTGATTTTGAAATAAAATAGAAAATTTTAGGTGAGAAATTGAGACACTAAGGTATTACTCTCATGTGAAACTGTTAACTTTTTATTGCAATTCATTCTCCTTATCAGAAATTAAGTCTGAAAATGGGAAACACAAACAGCTTTCTCTTTTGGGCTGCTATCATTGTCAATCTAACTCTTTTTCTATTCCAGTGAACATAAATTACTAAAAGCATTATTATTGGATGGATAATTCAATAGATGTGAACAAAGGTATCCCAATGTGAATGGCCTCACATTGAGAGGTGGCTTTTTCATGGCCCTGGAATTGTCATCTAATTAATACTTGGACTGTGTTCGATTGCCCCCATTGCCATCTTCTAATTGTTGCAACCTGAAATTACCTTTCTAACCTGAAAATAATAGGCAATTTAGTTCCTTAATATTGTGCTATTTAAATGATCTACATGAACTATTTGATTCACCAGTAATATTTAATTGATCATAAAATAAGAAGAGATGGATGTTGCCTGTTTTATGGAAACTGTACCTTTTGGAGTTATCATCAACCTGCATTTTCGATCATACCCTATGAAGTTCAACACTCTCTTCTTAGCAAGATAATTGTGTTGATGGCGAATCTACGAAGTGCAGTTAAAAGTGAAAAGATTTGCCCTTCAACAACTAAAGACTTTTTCTCTCTCTTCTTTCTGTCTACCTTACTTCTTTTGGCTATCTTTCTTTCTTTTGAAAACTTTATCTCTCTTCTACGGTTTTCACTTTTTCCCCTCTCTTCTCCTCTCATTATTTTTCTTTTAAAAAATCTTTTCTAGTCTTCCTTTTTACTCTTGTTTTTAAATGTTTATCTTTAAACTTCTCTATTAATTTATTTTAAGATACCATAAGATACTATGACTAAAGATTTACTACAATAAGGACTGAGACTCAACAGGAACAAAGTACAGCAAATGAAACAGTAAGGCAAGCAAGGTCCGAACAGACTTGTGACAAAACACTGGAGGGCGAGGATATGAGCCCAGATGAATTAAGCATACAATATGTAAACTGTGCAGGAGGTTCACCAAAAACTATAGCAAGAGGATTGACTTAAACTAATGAGGATTTAATGGACTTGAGGTGTACTGTACATTTGTATGTCAAAACCAAATTTGCATTTGTTTCTTTGTTGAAGACAGGGCAACACTTATTTTATATCAAGGGTGTAGTGTTGCTACCATTGATATTGTCTTGGTTGTCAAATGATTCTGTCCTCACCACTTGAATTTTGATACATCCTGTATTTGTTATAATAGAGGGAGACACTGAGGAGTCAGAGAGGATTCAATAGCATCAATGTGCATGAATGAATAAATCTGAAAGTCTTTTTTTTTCACCCATAAAAATGCTCCTAACTCTACAAGTGGAACAAATAAAACAAGAGCTGTTTGAGATTATTCTGGGTAGTTAGGAAAAGATGAGCTTCATAGAACTTGAAATGCAGATATTAGGAGTTAACTACTCATAAATTTGACTATTGAATGCAGTGGGTAACTGAAATGTATCATGTCTCAGCTATAAATGCTTTATGCTTTTTCCTTTAATTCTTTAATTCCTTACTTATTAAACATTTTTATCTCAGATAAATTATATAACCAGAATATGATAATCTATGAAATGAAAGGTTAGATAAAATCAATATTTAAAAGGTTTAAGAATTAAATAATTTGGTTACTTTTTAAATGGGTTCTTAACTATTAAGGATTTTCTTATGAACATAATGAAGAGAAACACTTGGTGAATGGTTAAAGGGATAGGGAAGGAATACAAGAGAGTAAAAGTTAAATATTAAAAGAGACACTATTTTTTTTAAAAAAAATTAAAGACTATTTTTCATAGAAATTTAATGACCACAAGTTTGTAACAAAAATATCAGCACTATAATAAAATATATTTAATTATGCTATAAAATATTGTCATTGTTTTCTCCTTAGATTTGCCTAGGAAATATTCACCTAATTGTTAGCCAAGATTTCAAGTGTTCCAAAGCACACCAAAATAGCATTTATGGGTTTTTAATTGTTTTTTTTAATTTTGTTTTTCCTTTTTCTTTTGGGAAACTTTGTTTTGTTTATAAAAGAACTAAATTCATGACTATTAAAGTCTAGACCATTTTAAAGAAAAAAATCATAAATGACAAAATCAAAGGTAATAATGTACCCAGATTAAAAGCTAGCCATGCTTTGCATAATAATGGAATGTTAAAGATAGTAAGTACTATCTCATATTTATCACTGTTCACATACACATAGTGATGAATCAAAAAGTTCAGCAGTGTTTTTGATATAAATTTTTAATATATCCCCCACCCATTTCTACTCTCAATCTCAGAGAGTCTATCTCCAGAGAGTCTATCATATTAAATGATTTTTTTTATTTTTTTCAAGAGATTTTTTCAAAAGTCCACATAATATATTTTATTGATTGATTATCAACCATAGAAAACACCCTTTTACTCTCCAACATAAAAATAATGTTAACTCATGTCTCTTTTCTTTTTAAAAAATATATGACAGCTATATAGTTGTTTATTTTACTATTACTTTGTATTATTGATTGTCAATTCTTAATGTTTCTTTTAATATCTCATTATTTATTTTCAATACTATAATTCTATTCAATAGAAAGGCAAACATATCTTGCAGTCTTTGACCATAAAATGAATTAAAATAGGTAATTTGCATTAATGTGTGAGGATAACATTTTGTTTAGTAAGGGTCTCTTATAAACTGATGAACCTTTAAAACATTGACATGTTGAAGCCCTAAACCCCAGTAGTTCAGAAGTGTATGTGGTGATAATATTTGTAAAGATGTACTTAAGATAAAATGAAACCCTTAGGGTGGGCCCTAATTTAATCTGACTGGTTTGTTTACAAGAAAAGGAATTTAGTAACTACGGAGATACACAAAGGAAGTGTGCACACGGAGAAAAGACCACAGGAAGAAACAGGGAGAAGGTGCCATCCACAAGCAAAGGAGAGAGGCCTCAGGAGAAACCAAATATGCCTACACCCTGATCTTGGACTTCCAACCTCCAGAACAATGAGAAAATTAATTTCTGTTGTGTAAACCATCCAGATTGTGATATTTTGTTATAACAGCCTATCTTAATTTGTTTTGTGCTACTATGACACAATACCACAGAGTAATTTATACAGAACAGAAATTTATTGCTCACATTTCTGGAGGCTGGGAAGTCCAAGATCAAGGTGT
This sequence comes from Microcebus murinus, assembly GCF_040939455.1. Taxonomy (NCBI): domain Eukaryota; kingdom Metazoa; phylum Chordata; class Mammalia; order Primates; family Cheirogaleidae; genus Microcebus; species Microcebus murinus. Next base: position 48,348,916 of record NC_134104.1, read on the forward strand.
TGACATCTGATGAGCCCCTTCTTGCTGTGTTCCCACAAGGCAGAAGGCAGGAGGGGGCAATGGCAGGAGGGGGCCACCCCCCTACAGTGGCATTAATCCATTCGTGAGGGCAGAGTCCTCATGACCTAAACACCTCCCATTAGGCCCATCTCCCAATTCTGCCTCATTGGGGATTAAGTTTTCAAAACATAAATTTTGAGGACACTTTCAGACCGTAGCACAGCCCTAACAAAAATAATAATCAGGCCTAAGTTCATGAACACTGCCGTTGAATGCAGCATTTTACTAAGATCAAGGAAAATAATTGTCATGATCTTCTTGTATATATTATTTATTTTCTCTGAAGTTTTTATTTTCCTTATATTTCTTTTTTGGCATTATTTGCCATTGCCACATCTCCAAAATTTTAAAAATGTTAAACATATTTATATATTCTAAACATTTCTTTTATTTATTTATTTATTCCTTTTATTTTATCATATTATGGGGGTACAAATATTGTTAGGGTTACATATATTGCCCCTGCCATCCCTCCTCCCTACCCCTCGCCTTACCAAGCATGTCCTACATTCTTAATCTCCCAAGGTACTTACTGCTTTTTAAAGATCACACCTTCCTGCTCTGTATAGGTTGCTCTCCAGGTCTGTTGTAGATGCTCATCTTGGAAAGAACATCCTGGTCCTCCTTTGTTCTACACATCAGTTCCTGAAACACATGGCTTCCTCCTTCTTGATGCCCAAATTTATTTCACTGAAGTACACTTTCAAAGAATTTCCAAATAAAGATTCTTGTTAAAGAAATTTTCCATATCTTTGCATGTTTGGAAACTTTTTCTCTGGACATTTAGTGATGCTATGGGAAGATAAAGAATTCTAGGGTAAAAATATATATTTTTTAGAATTTTGAGGCTGTTTAAATGTTTTCTAGTATCTAATTGAAATGTCATGCTACAGAACTCATTTGAATAAAACAAGGTTTAATTGTGAGAAGAAAATGTCAGCAAAAGAAACATTTTTTACTTGTGCACATATTATATTCAATTTCTTTAGAAAAGAATTTAGTGGTTTCTTGGCTCCAGGAAATATACATGTTTTCTAGGTGTTGATTTAAGGTAGAGTGGGGGAGGGTAATATAAGGATGGTGATATTAATATATGCAATGTGGGGCTACTGTGATGGAAGTATCATATGTGGAGAGATAGGAACACACATACTACTATTTGAACTGCAAATTAGTACAACCTCTATGGAAAGTAATATGGAGACACATCAAAGAACTAAAGGTAGAACTACCATTTGGTCTGGCAATCCCATTGCTATGTATTTATCCAAAGGAAAAAAAGGCATTCTAAATAAAGACATCTGCACTCGAGTCTTTATAGCAGCACAATTCACAATTACAAAGATGTGGAAACAACCCAAGTGCCATCAATACATGAGTAGAATAATAAAATGTGGTATATGTATACCATGGAATACTACACAGTACCTCTTGTATTAACCTAAATGGAGCTTGAGTCCATTCTTGGAAGTGAAATATCACAAGAATGGAAAAATAAGCACTGCCTGTACTCACCATTAAATTGGCATTAATTGATCAACACTCATGCACATATGGAAGTAACATTCATCAGGTGTCAGACTGGTGGGAGGGGAAGGAAAGGATGGGGTCCACACTTTCTGGGGAATGGGCACACTTGAAGCTCTGACTCAGGCCATAAAAAGGCAATATATGTAACTAAAGTGTTTGTACCCCTGTGATATTCTGAAATTTTAAAAAATCACAATCTTATATATGTGTATAAATTGAAAAATACATGTTTATCTGATTTATTAAACCTGATGTTAACATATATTAGTAAAAAAATGATTTATCTCACTTACAGGACTTTCAGACAGTCCTATTTTCATCTCTGCTTTTCACTTCCACCAACCATTATACATGTTGGCTTAGAAATCAGGGTCTTTTCAATGTCCTGTTTGGCAGATTGTGTTCCAATATTCCTACAGCAATTTGCTCTTCCTTCCACTAGCCATCAGTTAGTCACATTTAAGCTAACTGTGTATAAGGTAAAACCTGAAATCTCGCTTATAGGAAGCTCCCAAAGCTATATGGATGGATCATTTGAGATATATTGATATATATTAATAATATTAACATAATATATTAAATTGCATTTAATATAAATATAAATACTTTATATAAATATTATATATAATATGTATATAATATATAAAGGAACACAGAGGGCATAAATGCTTGAGAGAAGACTAAGAAAAGAGTAATCCTGAGACTGAAAACAAAGCTCACCCAAAGTCCCATGTTAGATGAATAAAGTAAATAAAATATATATATATGTTTTTTAAAAAATCATAACTTGATTAGAAGAATAATGGAAAGAGAAATATGATGAAGAAAGCAACTTATGGAGATGATAACAAGAGTAAATTTTTTATGTTTTGAATTTTATTTATGGAAATACAGATAATATTTTTTTTCTATCCAAAATTTCTAGCTTCTTTTAGAATGGTAATTAATTAGTTCTGTGACAAATAAAGCCCCTATAGGTTAAAAATAAGTACAACTAGGAATAGAAAAGTTATATTCAGAAATGATAATTTTATCACATTTGCTTTATTTATAAACTTAATGATTAAAACAACGAAGAATAAATAAACTAAATTATTTCTACCAATATGAAATTTCTCCCACAAAACCTTAGCCACAATGGAACTGACAGACAGAAAAGCATATCAGATGCTTATATTAATACATCCAACATAAATTAATTTCTGTGTATGGCATGCCTTAGAAATTTCAAAATTGCTTAAAGTGAATCCAAGGATTTTATTTATTTTTTATTTTTTTGGCTAAGACCATTAAAATCTCTTCTATTAGTAATATCCTTGAGTCCTTAAACATATTACTATTCTGGCAAATTTGCAGCCTCTATTGCTCTATAACAGGGTAATGGAGAAAGTACCTCCAATGGAGATGCAGTTCCACCTGGATTCTAGTCCTGGTTGTGCACTGACTAGTTCTGCTGAACTTGGGCAAAGCTTATAAACTCGTTAGGGCCCATTCACTTATTTTATATGAAGACTTAGGAATTAAACTAAGCCCTGTAACATGTATAATTATTATTATTATTGTCATTTACATTTTGTGTTGGACTAATTCATTCTTAGTTCTCAAATTCTCTAACATTTTATAATTTTTCTAAGATAATGACACAATTTCTTAATGTTACATCTGAAATAAAATATAGATAATGTGGAATTCATTATGAGAAGCTTTTCACTCTCAGAATTCAGAAAACATTAAGTTATCAAATCCTATTAAAATGTGCTCTCAGCATATAGTCTTGCTCTTCAAGTTAGCATATGTAATGTTTAATGATCAGGGTGTTTGTGGTTCCTTTTGACTGTAAAAATAATGATCCTTCATTGTAATGAAATATTCCACTACTGCATGTCTGTGTTTTATGAATTATTCTACACACATTTTGCGTCAATTATAGGCCATGGAATAAAAGGTAACACTTCAGCCTTTAGGCCGAACCATTTATTTGTACCTCACTGATATATTCTTAATTCAATTTGAAGTCTCTCCCCACCCACAGTTTGTGTAGAGATGGATGCAAACATTTTTCTTCATTGCCAGTGGCTGGAGAATGCATCAACATGACAAATATTTTCCAGGAGGGAAAAAGCCAAAAAAGGTAAAACCCTGTAAATCACAATATCTTTCTCTCAAAGGAAAAAAAGATAATTATAGTAATATGTATAACGTTTTTTGTTTGTTTGTTTTTTTAATCTCAAATGAGCCTCCATGCACTTTAGAAATGTTAATGATGACTTGGTTATCTGCATAACCAGGGCTTCACACCTCCCATCACTGAAACAAAATCATGTTTAACAGTGCATAGGGATGACAGACCCAGAGAAAGCCCTGCTGAATTAATGATTGCATCTGTAGGCTGGAAGAAGAGTGATGTTTATTCCAAACTGCTCATGCTGGAATGTGTATTGGTGACAGAATCTAAGACATGAGGTCCTTGTATATGTAAAATGTGATGGATACCATAACATTTACCTGCTTTCACACTGAAGTATTGATGAGGCTCCACAGTGTACTCTACCCCACACCATCTGTCAATAGAGATGACATTATATCTGTTAATAAGAACATTAAAAATCATTAAAAATATTTACTATGATGCAATGAATTAACATTACTTCGCTTCATCAGGATATTTTAAAAATTGAGTTTTCAGATCCTATGTTAATGTATTTATAGAGCAGTACACGCATAACTACTATTTTCAAAAAGAAATAAATATTTATATGTCATCTCTGAATGTCTTAATGTAAAGCATGTGACTGACTTAGACAATGATACGTTGCAAATTCTATGATTAAAATCATTGCATGCACAATTACAAATGAGAATTGATATTTTATAAATACATACATAAACACATGCATATCCATACATATGGTATATTTAATCTACCTTTTATAGTTTCATCATGCTTTGATTTGTATCATGGGCTATTATTCACCCCACAGTCACTAATAGTTAAATTGGGGGAAAAGTCTATATGAAAATACATTCCAGTTTTTAAAATTTCATTCACTAAGCTATTTTGTGATCAAATTTTATTCATTTGTGTCTTTATTAATTCTGTGATTACTAGACTCTATTCTAGTCTTTAGGCATTTGAAGAGAAATATGATGTATTCCTTATCATCAGGGAGATCATACTCTCCTGAGAGAGATAAATATAAAAATAGTAAATAGAGTTCCATAAGAACACGAAACAGGTAACCCATAACTCTAAAAGATGAGACAGGGGCAATTTTACAGAGGAGGCAGCATTTGAATTGGATCTTGAAGATTGAATAGGAAATGGCAGCCCAAGAAGTATTTCTGTCAGTGTTCTAATTGTAATGTTAAAACGTTTCCAGCACTGACTGACATAAAGATATGGCCTCAGAAATATTAAATTCAAATGAGTAAAACAGAGTATGACTTTCAACAAAGTATAAGCAAAGCAGCCTACTGATATTCTCTATCTTCTCTTTCACACTCACACTTATTTGTCTAGAATTAGATATAAAATTGCCTTTTCAAAGTAGGGAACTATACCCCCAGATCCATAACATTTCCTCATGCCATATGGCCATTTACTTTTAGGTGCCACTTATAATCACATCCATGATCCATTTGAACTTTCATATATGACCTTCTATTTTTCTGCCTCTAGTCCTAATCTGCTAATGCAAAGTTCCTCTTACCTGCATCTCCATTAAGTGTCCTCCATATTCTCAAGTTGAGTGAGCTATGATGCAACATCTTCTGTTTCTTTCCTCTTATTTTTCCTCTCTTTTTTCCTCTGGGTACTGGTATGTGCCTTGCACACGTCTGCTGTTTCTGCTTGACAACAGTACAATTTAACTGGACCCCACAAGTCTATCTGCCTTTGATGGAAACAACCATCACTTCTAAGAAGTTCCTACAAAAGACTTCTGTTTCAAGCTGCTGCTAATACACAAGAAGTTTCCTGGTTCTAAAACTGCTTGGCAATTTATTGGTAAGTCAGAAAAAGCCAAGCTCTTTATGCCTAGTTTGTTTTCCCACTTTCAGAGGGTTCCTTTATCTCTCATGCCAATAGATTATTGTCAGATCACAAACCAAATAGGCATTATTACTAGGCATTATTACCAGACAGAACTGAAATCCCAGAAAAGAACAGGAACAAAATATAGGTAGATGTTATGGATTGAATTGTATCCCCCAAAAAGATATGCTAAAATTCTAAGCCCCAGTACTCCAGAATATGATTTTGCTTGAAAATAGATTGTTCACAGACATATTCAAGCTAAAATGTGGTCATAAGGATGGATACTAATCCAATACAACTGCTATCTTTTTAAAAGGGAGACATTTGCACACAGAGACAAAGATGCATAGAGGAAAGATGGCGTGAAGAGACACCAGAAAATGCTACATAAAAATGAAGGCAGAGATTGTAGTGACGCAGGTACTAAGTCAAAGATTGCCAGGAAACCACCAAAAGTTGAGAGAGTTTTTGATAGCTGGATTATATTTTTAAATGGAAGAAGTCACTGAAGCTATTGAATAAAATAATTATTTGTTTCATAAAGAAAAACAAGAACCAAATTGATGTAAACAATTATGATATAAACAAAATTATTTACTTCATTTTATTTAATATATCTACATAGATACACATATTTCTGAAAACTCATTAGTATTTATGACTATGAATTCTCAATGAAAACATATATTTCATAGAAATACTCTAATACATATGTATTTATAATTTTATGAGAGGTTGTTTACTTCATGAATATTAATTATGATTTTAATCTTACTGCTGAAAATACAATATTGATTGTTATATTATTTTGTATTACATCATAATACTTTTTTAGCAACAATAAATCTAGCTTGATTTATAATATATTAACACAAACAGAACCACAAATTAATTTTAAGATTAGTAGTTAAATATATCATAACCAAAATGCAACAGACTAATAGGTGTTCTATACTATGAATTTTCTGTATTATTACTGAGACTTCTATTAGCTCCTTTTTAAGTATATTCATTTAACTGGAAAATTGGCTTAGTACTAATGTATAACCCATTATGCTGTACTTTAAAGAAAAGAATGTCATATTTGTACAGGGACACTATGAATAATAAAAATGGTTATAAATGGTTTCTTATAGAAAGTCTGAGGTAATTTAGAAAACTAATTTTTCTCACACCATAACTAAACATATTGTTAATGATGTCTATGTGAACAACTTCTTTGACCAAATTAACTTTAAAAAATAAAACAAATGTGATATATATAATTATATATCTTAAAAGAGATTTTAGAGAAGGTCAGTTTAAAAAATGAGCCCAAACCATTCAAATAATCTATAGAATGATTTCCCAAGCTTTTAATTTTCAGCTATCTCTTTTTGACATTATATAGAAATGAAAACATTATAATGTATGGTTGGTGAAGAGCAGTAGAGGATGAATACTATGTGGAACTAATTTTTTGCTCTATGATCCTGGTTTCTTTTCTCATTAGTACAAGGTCAAATATTCAGTTATCTTTATTGAGTTTGAAGTTCAAAGTGAACCTCAGCTAAAACAATGGCCTGAATTCCTAGTGGGAAATCTTAAGACCACAAATCAAATAAATTCATGTAATTAAGCACAAGCCATGCAGGTCAAATTTATGTTCAATAAATCTGGACTTGTAAAATTATAACAAAAGTAAAAATTTAATAACTTTATTTTTAATATAAAAAGTCATTTAGTAAAAAAATTGATTTTTGATTGGCAATCATGAAAAGAAGAAATTAAACTGACTAATAATGACTACTGATTACTTTTTGAAAATTATTTCATGCTTTTCCTGAAAAATCATTATGTATTCCACTGTGATTGGAAGCCTACTCTGTGAGCTGCTATGATAGGTAACAGGGACATACAAGATGAACAATTGAGACCAGTTCCATGCAAATGTAATTATAATAAAACGGAGCAAATAAATGCATAAATTAGAGCTGAATTAAGTAGTTTCAGACTATAAATGTTTGGGGAGGGTATTCATCCACCAAACTCTCACAAGACTTTCATATCTGTGGTAGAAGCTAAATTCAGTCCTACAGAGAACATAAAAGTTGCTGTTCTTAAGGATCTTAGAGGATAGTAGGGAGGTATTGTATTCATACACATAATTATATCAGGAAGTGGCGTATTACATATTTCACATAAAATATAGAAGGAACAAAGTGAAAAGGGAATTCAAATAAGTGAAAAGTCACTATTGGCTGAGTTAAAGATATAAAGTTCCTTTAAGATGCAATAAATCGGAAATTTGTCAAGTTGTGGGTAGAATAGGCTATGTAATATCTTTAAAATCTTCCTTCCTAAAAGAACCTTATGAATTTCAGATATGAGTTATTTTTCTGAGATAGTATTCTATTCTAATTTATCATAATTCCTCTTTATTTTGGGGATAATTCAGAGGTCATTGATGATTAGGCATTATAACAACATTTTACTCCTTTTTAATTAAATCCATTTAAACATGAGAGTCATTGAAATTAAAATTAAAGTCTCTAGAAACATGTCAATAAAATCTGGACATGTGAAGAAGCCAGTGAAATTCATTGTCTTTGAAGTTGGCCTTACTCATCTTTCTGAACATATTTTGTAAAAGCAATTAAGTTAAATAAAAGAAAATAACTATAAATGAAACTTGCTTTCACATTTAAATTTCTTACTTTTAGATAATAACAGTCTGATCACTGGCACAAATAAATATATAAATCTCAAAGCAGCAAATCCTGGGGAAGGGGAAAAATCTGATTTCCAGAGTTACCACGTTATTAAATTAAAATGTCTAGTTTCCAATAAAAATTCACAAGGCATACAAAGAAATATAATACAAAAATATAGCCCATTCAGAGAAAAAATTATTAAATCAACAAAAACTGTGAAAAAGATCTGATGGCAGATCTACTGGAGAAAAACTTAAAACAACCGTCTTAAAGGTACTCAAAAAACTAAAGGAAAATATGGAGAAATTCAAGAAAGCAATATATGAGTAAAATGGAAATATTAATAAAGAGATAGAAATCCTAAAACTAAACCCAAAAGAAATTATAGAAATGAAAAGTACAATAAATGAAATAAAAAATTCACTAGAAGAATTCAAAGGCAGAATTGAGCAGGCAGATGAATCAGTGAAGTAGAAAATAGGACAATGAAAATTAGCAAGATTGAAGAATAGATAAATAACTGAAGAAAAGTGGACAAAGCCTAAGAAACTTCAGGACAGAATCAAGTAGACTAACACATCCATTGTGAAAGTTACAAGGAGAAGAGAGATTAAAAAAAAAAAAAGAAAAGAAGAGTAGAGGGGATATTTGGAGAAATAATAGTTGAAACTTTCCCAAATTTGATGAAATGCATATAAAAACACATCCGAGAATCTCAATGAACTCTAAAAGTGAACTCAAACTTACACAAAAGCATATTATAATCAAACTTCAAAGCCAATGATGGAGAATCTTTAAAGCATCAAGAGAGAAGAAACTCATCACCCATAAATGATACTTAATAAGATTTTTAGCTGATTTCTTATCAGACAATTTGGAGGTCAAGCTGCAATGGGCCAATACATTCAAAGTGGTAAAAGAGAAAAACTGTCAATTAAGAATCCTATATTTGACAAAATTGTTTTTTTTAAGTGAGGGAGATATGGTAAAAATACCAGGGACACAAAAGCTGAATGAATTCATTACTACGAGACCAGCCCTGCAAGAAATGTTCAAGGGAATACTATAAGATAAAATTAAAAGACATTAGAAACAACTTAAAGCTATATGGACAAAGATTTTAATGAGATAAATATATGAGCAATTATAAAAGCTAGTAATATTGTAACAAGGGTTTGTAACTATACTTTTTGTTTTTCACACAATTTAAGAAACTAAAATATATATTTAAAATAGTCTAGAAGCTAGTATTATAATTTTTGTTTGTAACTGTATATTTAGTTTTCTAAATAATTTCTAAGACTAATGCATTTAAAAATATTAGCTTATGTTTTGGGACATATGATTAATAAAAATTTAATTTTGTGACATTAACAACCAAAAGGTTTAGAGATGAAGGTATAAAGGAACAAACTTTGCTGTAAATTAAAAATAGATTGTGTCTCTAATGTACCCACAAAACATAGACATAGAATATATAACTTCAAAATAGAATCAAAATAAAGACATTCACAAACAAAAAATGAACAAAAAATGAGGAAATTAATCACCAGAGTTGAGTCCTGTAGGAAAAGTTAAAAGAAGTTCTTCAGGCAGAAGAAAAATGATATTGGTTAATTTGGATCTACAAAGAAATGAGAGTAATGAATAAATAAATGAAAGTGGAATAAATTATATGTTTTAAAAATATGTCTTAATTCTAAAATATAACTGCTTGAAATAGTAACAATATAGTCGGTGATGATAGTAAATGGATAATTGGAATGTATTTATAGCAATGCCATATTAATTCTTCCAATCTATGAACATAGATGTCTTTTCAGTTATTTGTATCTTTTACAACTTATTTCATCAATATTGCATTGTTTTCAATGTATAGATATTTCATCTCCTTGGTTATATTTACTATTTTTAATGCTATCTTAAATGAGATTGTTTTTAAATTTCTTTTTTAGATAGTTTATTGTTAGTGTATGGAAGTACAACTGATTTTTGGATGATTTTGTATTCTACAACTGTACTGAATTTATTTATTCTAACAGTTTTTTGGTGGAGTGTTTAGAATAATATAAGATCATGTCATATGCAAACAAAGACAATTTTACTTTTTCCTTTCCAATTTAGATGCTTTTATTTAATTTCTTCTTGCCTAATTGCTCAGGGTAGGACTTGCAGGATTATGTTGAATAGAAATTGCAAGATATCCTTGTTTTGTTCCTGACCTTAGAGGAAATATTTTCAGGTAGGTATGACGTTAGCTGTGGGTTTATCATATAATACTTTATTTTGTTAAGGTACATTCTTTCTAGAACTAATTCATTGACAGTTTCTATAATAAAAGAATGTTAAATTTGGTCAAATGCATTGTCTGAATTTATTAAAATAATCATGTGATTTTTATCCTTAATTATGTTAATGTGATATATCACATTTGTTAATTTGAGTATTTTGAACCATCTCTGCAACTCAGGAATAAATCCCCCTTGGTTATAGTTATGATTCTTTCAATATGCTATTAAAATCAGTTTGATAATATTTTATTCAAGAGCTATTAGGTACTTGGTTAAAACACACAGAATCTAAAAGAAAATTATTCATTAAATTGAGCTCAGTTTCTTAAAGTTTCACGTTATCATGGTTGAACTTATATGTAATAGGTCATATAAACATAGGAATAATTTTTCATTTATGTTCCATTGCTATATATTTTTTGTTTCCTACATCCAACTGGAGAATCAGAATGATGATTTTTCTCTTGTGGAATATTCATTAATTCTGTTCCTCTTAACCAAAAATGTATGAATGTTAGTATTGCTGCTTATTCATATTTATCTATTTATTTAAATCATGAAATTGATTATTATAAATAAAATTTGCTGAAATTTTTTTCAGTATTAAAGAAAACATCTTTAAAGCCTAAAATAGTTGCCTGAATTGTGACTTAATTTACTCATTTCCTGAGAGGCTGCTTTGAAAGAAAAGCACAAGCAGATAGTCAACTGAAAAAGATGATGAGGTTATCCAGGACATGGTAGATTCATACTAGTTCCTAAACCTCAGTAGCAATTCATGACACAACTTAGACAATGACTTTATCTATTTTAGTGCATTGTTAACGTATAGTAATGTAAAAAAATTCTAAACTGCTATAAAAATTTTCAATTAAGAATAAAAACGAGATGGGGGAAGTATGTGCAAATTTCTTATTTATTAGGTAATGTCAAATAATATCTAACAAAATATGTACAAACAAATTCAAAGACAAAATTGCAGAAATAATTATTCAAATAAAATCAAAATTACAGTTTGTACTTGTACTGAGAGATATAAAATTGAGTTTTTCTTATCTCCTGTTCCTATAATCTCAGGTTTTCTGAAACTTCCTTCCATCCCTTAGTAGCTAAACTTTGGGAAGACAAAAATAAATGAGTATTGTCATTGTTCTAATAGAGCATGTGTGAAATGTTGGATTAGTCCTAGATGTCATGTAGTTTATTTTCTCATATTTTTAAAAGCCAAAGTTTTGCAATATCCTCAATATTGTGCTCCTGGATTCTGGTAACCAGATTAAATCCTATGAAAATTTTCGTTATTCATGCCATGACTATGGGTAAAGGCTCTATACTAAATATATGAGTAAAATAAAAGAATATGCAGGGATTCAAAAAAATAGATCACCTACTACATAAATTTCAACATAACTTTTTTTATTAATTTACTTTTGTCATTTTTTTTTGAGCTTGTAGCATGTGTCAGGTGAGAGTATAACACTGTCCCTTCCCTAGAGAACTCACAGGCTAGTGGAAAAGACAGACTTGAGACAAATAAGCTATGATAGTGGCAGGTCCTTATTGGTATGTGCTGAGAGGGCTCTTCAAGCTTAGGAAGAAAGTAAATGGATGAAAAAATAGATCCTTTCTATAAATCATATCAAAGTTTTAGTTAATAATATTATGATTCTTTCTTGTCGTTTAATTTTTTCTCCCTTAAAGTTCTGAGAGAAATTTAAAGAAATGCATGGTTTTTTACAAAGGTATTGAATGTTAAATTTAGTCTGGTTGCTTTTTTTTACTGCTCAATTCACGTCTCATAAAAGTGTCAAATGATTTAGAGACAATATTGAAAGTGTAATATTTTAAGCACATGCTTTTAATTTTGATGCATTTTTCTCACCTTTAACTCTAAGAATCTAGAATTCTAATTTCAGTTATCTTGTTACTTTGTGCCTAGCAGTGAAAATTATTCATGTTCACAACCAAGTCTCAATGTTTTTATACTTAATGTTAAAAGTAGCATAGATAAGAGGTAAAATTATGTCTCTTTTAATATCTGTATTTACTCACTCTTTGAATAGCTCACATGTCCACACACACATTTTTCTCTATCCATTTAACTTTATTGCACTTTAATTAAGCATGCTGAGATCAATTTTGGTTTTCTCGGACTTCCATGATGACTGCCCTTCTCAATGTTTTGTGTGCTTAACAACCAGACCTGCATAAAAAAGAAAAACCATATCTGGTTGTCATCTGCCAAGAAGTGGAAGGTTGCATGCAACAGCAGGCTGACTGAAAGTTTCTAAACAAATGATTTGTGATGAGATTTGCCTCTCCTTTATGGACTCTACCTTGGTGTGAATGCTATGTTCAATTTGAGATTATAAAAACCTGGAAGTTAGCACAAGGTGAATTTCAATAAATTGAATTTATGATGGGTATGAAGGATAATTTGCTGACAGCTTTAAATTGTAAGCACTTGTTTCACTTGTAAATATATCCAAATTGCTTTGTTTTTCTCATAAGAGATTCAACATCTTGAAACAAAGATTTGCTATCAAACAAGCTCTCCAGCAAACATCTGCTCCCTGTCTCTAAAGCCCTGAGACAGGTAAAATATAACTTTGGCTATATAGGCTATGTTTTAAAGCTTTGGCAATGCATAGGAACTTATTCATTAATTTTGTATCCGTAAAAGGATTAACATTCTTCATTAAAAAGTGAAAACATCAGACCTGTTTCAAATATATCCTTCTAGTCTGGAGCATCCACTGTAGCCCTATATAAATATGAAGCTATATCAATGCAAATAACATGATAATAAAATATTAGCTGTTCCCATTTTAATGCTGAAATATTTGTGTGTTTAATGTTTGGGGATATTCACTAGGTATTTATACATAAAAATATGACCACATATTATCAAAGTTAGAAATGTATAGAGGAATTTTTCCTCTGGAGGGCTTCTTGATCTATAAATTTTCATTTGTCCATATTTATAGAAATGTAGAATGTTAATAGAAGATACTATGCAAGAAAGAGCCCATAAATTAACAAACATGAAAATGTACACAAAGTCACTAAGTGATCTCTTAAATGCTTGGAGATATCATTGTATTAAAAGAATTTAAAAGTGAGATAATAGTAACTGTGGGAAATGAATTGATGTTGAGCAAATTAAAACATATATGAATTGCTGGTGAGAGTATAAATTGTTACAACCACTTTTAAAGGCACTTGACCATTTCTAGTAAATGTGAAGGTAAATGTACATCTGTGATTTAGCAAATCTACACCTAACCATATACCTTAGTAATTCTGTCAAATTATGTAAATTTAAATTTTCTGATAGCCCCATTACAAATGAATGATACAAACTATAATATTTTATTTAACTTATATCTAAAATATCATCTCAATATGTAATCATTATGAAAGTATTGATGATATATATTATAATTTCCTGTACTGTCTTCAAAATCAAGTGTTTATTTCATACTTAGATTACATCTCAAATTGGAACAACCACATTCAAGTGCTCAACAGCCACGTGTGGCCAGTGTCTCCTGTACTAGACATTCAGTCTTATAAAACTCTTTCATCTGTGCCTCGGAAAGCATATACAAGAATGTTCAGAGTAGTGGTGTTTTAAATAGCTGCATCAGTCAAGGCTGAATCAGTAAAACAGCCCATACCCACAGTCGTGGAGAGGGGAATTTGGAATTAAAAGGTACTCGCAATAGTATCAAAAGTGCTGAAAACTCTCCAGAACCAAAGATCAGTGATCCTGAGATAGTAAGCAGCTTCACCCCTTGAGTGGGTAGAATAAAAACAGAATGTGACTGCTTAGAATCACTTATAGAAATGTTAGTGATCTTGCCTCCATCTCTTTCCATTTTCAACTTAAAAAAATTCCCTACACTCACCATATGTTCCAATCATATCAATCTACATGTAGTTCCCAAAATATACTCTTTTGTGCTTTTATTTCACATCTTCATGCCATTGCATATATAGTAAAATGGCTTGAAATGCTCTTAACAACACTCTTCCTGATCACATTCTGCTTTCTTTGACCTCAGACAGATGTTAACCTTTTTAATAAGAAAATTCTCTACCTTTTCCTCACCTCCCACTTGCTGTGCTGGGTTAGCCACTCTTCTGTACAACCATAGCACTAAACATACTCTTATTTGCCTAAACATACTCTTATTTAAATACTTCTCATGTTTTTTTGTAATAGTGGTCTTAATTTTCAGCTTTTTCCACTATATCATAATATATTTGACAGTAGGTATTTTTATAATTTCTATATTGCCAGCTATTGGCACATAGTAGGTATTGGAATGAACTTGATAAATAAGATGTTCAATTAAAAAACTTCTAACACAAACACACTTTGGAATTAAAATGATTTGGTTTACATATGCTTCCCAAAATTATGTTAGTTATAACTATTGAGACTGTCTGTAATGCCAGATCATGACTAGCCAAGACAGAGACAAAGTTCAAAGAAAACTATATCTAATCAATGAACTCTGGCCACTATAATTTAATTTAGGAAAATATTAATTCTTCTTTTCATATATTTATAACTTAATAATTTATTAATGGTTAATGTACTACAAATAATGTAGAAAATAAGAAAATATAAAGTAATTTTTACAAAGCAGAGAAATAAGACAGTAAGGAATATTAAAATTTCCTTGCAGCTTTGATAATTATTCAAGAAAAAAAGGAAAAGAAAAGAAAAATTCCAGTTTCTTAAATAGTAAGAGGCTGAATTTGTTTGGGAAACTTTTGTTTATTTGTATTTATTATGTAATATAAAAATAACCTCTACTAGGAACTGTTTATCCTTTTTATTGAATTCAGGGGGAAAAATACTTTCACATACCTAACTCTGCATGGTAGTGTAACTAATGTGAAACTCTGTAATCAAATCTGAAAACTGACCATGTTTCTCTTCTTGAATTCAGTCTAAAAGAGATGCCAGATATTTATAAAATGGCAGGAAGAGTGAAAGAGTATGTGGACGAGCAAAGTGTATCTATTTTAGTACAATAATGTATTTGCAGAGTCTTTGAAGGTATTTTATTTGTTTCTATATTTAAAACAAGAATAAAATTTATATTTATTCCTATCAGAAATATAAGCATCAACAAAGCTAATAAGTATATGTGCTTTGGCTGGGTTTATTGATCCTTGAAATTTTCTTGGAATTAAAACCAGTGTTATTTTCCTAGCAGCTATCTATTTTTGAGCACCAGGAAAGTGGAGTCCTTTGGAAACAATGCCTTTGTATAGGAATATATGTGTGTTTGAGAGAGAATATTTTTGTGCTCAGGTTTAATATGAATGAGTCAGTTCAATTCTGAACATTTCTTAAAATTCTGATTTGGGGGCCACAGGGAAAATATGCATTAACATAACAAAGACAAAGAACTTCAGACATCATTTCCACGAATATGGAATATGGATAGTTTGAGTCAATAACTCCCTTTCCAAACGAGGTAAATTTTAAAAATTTGTTTCATCTTTTCTATTTTTGGCTATTTATTTGGATCAAGAATACTGGATGGGTCTCAGCACTTCAATTTACTTTGCTTTACAGAGACTTATTTTCTTTAGCAAAGCAATGACTTAAGCACATACAATGTCTAGCGAAAATGGAGGCTTCTCAATATGATATGTGAATTCCAGAGGAAAGAATGTCTGGCCAATGCCCAGTATTTAGAAATAGCCCATGCCAATAAAATGTTTTGAAGTATTTTTATTTCTGACATTCTTCATCTTTTCCTTATTATCTGCTTTAGTGCTCATTACTGAGCACTTTTATTTTTCATGAAGTTTGTCTGAGTAAATTATAGCTTGCCTTCTTATTGAGAGACTCACTCACCAATCATCCTAGCATAGATTCCTGCAGAAAACTTCTCCTAGTAACACAGGACCCAAGAGGGAGCTGGAGATCTAGTCAGATGGGATACCATGAAAACCTGTTTTCTCCATGGTTTTTATTGTGTAAAATATGATTTTTCTGCACTTCAAATTTTGTTAGTGTGATTTGTGTGGCTGAAATTCCTATATCCTTTTACTTTTCATTCTTTTATAAGTTCTTCGTATTTTAAAATCATTAAAATAAATTTAGTTTGATTATTTGTAGATGAGTTCTGCATAATTTTCTAGGTAATTAAATTTAAGAAACTTCAATGGCTCTATAAAATATTTGCAAAATTTTTTGTTGCCAAATGCTATATTAGTATATGTAGAAATTTATGTATACAGATGGTCAAGTCCTTATTTAACTTTCTCAAAATTCTTCTAATAATTATAATTTAGCTTGTCTCACAATTCCATTCTTCACATGAAAGATGGAGAATATATGTATTAAGGTTAATGCAAAAGTAATTGTGGTTTTAGCATTGTTGAAATTTACCATTCGATATTGGAATACATTCTTAAATAAATGTGGTTATGTCATACATCATTTTAATTTGGATTTCTTGTTTTATTTATTTATTTATTGTTGCTAATGCCTTATTATTTGCTGTTTATTTTATATTTATTTTAGACTATGGAAATGATGTTAGACAAAAAGCAAATTTAGGTGATTTTCTTATTTGAATTCAAAATGGATCACAAAGCAGCAGACACAACTCACAATATCAACAACACTTTAGGCTCAGGAATTGCTAACAAATGTACAGTGAGTGCAGTAGTGGTTCAAGAAGTTTTGCAAAGGAAATGAGAGCCTTGAAGATGAGGAGCACAGTGACCGACCCTCAGAAGTTGACAATGACCAACTGAGAGCAATCATCTAAGCTGATCCTCTTACAACTTTAGATGAAGTTGCTGAAAAACTCAACATTGACCATTTTACTCTCGCTCAGCATTTGAAGCAAATTGGAAAGGTGAAAAAGCTCAATAAATGGGTGCCTCATGAGCTGACTGAAAACTAAAAAAAAATCATCATTTTAAGCTGTGGTCTTCTCTTATTGTATGCAACAAGAACAAACCATTTGTTGATCAGATTGTGATGTGCAATGAAAAGTGGCTTTTATACAACAACTGGTGATGACCAGCTCAGTGAATGGACTGAGAGGAAGTTCCAAAGGACTTCCCAAAGCCAAACTTGCACCAAAAATAGGTCATGGTCACTGTTTGGTGGTCTGCTGCTGGTCTGATCCCCTGCAGTTTTATGAATTCCCGGGAAACCATTAGATCTGAGAAGTCTGCTCAGCAAATCAATGAAATGCATCAAAAGCTGTAAGGCCTGCAGTGGGCACTGATCAACAGAAAGGGCCCAATTTTTCTCTATAACAATGCCCAACCGCACTTTGCACAATGAACACTTCAAAAGTGGAACCAGGCCGGGCGCGGTGGCTCACGCTTGTAATCCTAGCACTCTGGGAGGCCGAGGCGGGCGGATTGCTCAAGGTCAGGAGTTCAAAACCAGCCTGAGCAAGACCCCGTCTCTACTATAAAAATAGAAAGAAATCAATTGGCCAACTAATATATATATATAAAAAAAAAAATTAGCCGGGCATGGTGGCTCGTGCCTGTAGTCCCAGCAACTCGGGAGGCTGAGGCAGTAGGATTGCTTGAGCCCAGGAGTTTGAGGTTGCTGTGAGCTAGGCTGACGCCATGGCACTCTCTCTAGCCTAGGCAAGAAAGCGAGACTCTGTCTCAAAAAAAAAAAAAAAAAAGTGGAACCAATTGGGTTAGGAGGTTTTGCCTCATCTGCTATATTCACCTGGCCTCTCGCCAACAGACTACCACTTCTTCAAACATCTCTATAACTTTTTGCAGGGAAAACACTTCCACAACTGGCAGTATGCAGAAAATGCTTTCCAAGAGTTCATGGAATCCCGAAGCACGGATTTTCACACTACAGGAATAAACAAACTTATTTCACATTGGTAACAATGTGTTAATTGTAATTGTTCCAATTTTTATTAATAAAGATGTGTTTGAGCCTAGTTGTAATGATTTAAAATTCATGGTCTAAAACTGCAATTACTTTTGCACCAACCTAATAATCTGCTAAGACTTTTTGTGTAGGCTAATTTTTTGAAATATAAAATGTGAGGAGTTGAGCTTATGACAGCATTGTGTATTTGGAATAATTATCAAAGTGGAAAATATAATACCTCATATTCTTTTTTAATAATAGATAATGTATGTAATCTATAAATTAACACAGCACTATATTTTATACATTATACTATTGTGTGCTGTCGGATTGGCCAAACCATTTTTGTTTATTTCGATGCATGTAAAAGTGAAGAAATTCCCCTGCAAAAATATGTATTTCTTTAATCTTATAAATGTATATTTGAAATTGTCATTGTTTCTGAGAAAAAACCTGTGTGAATGAACTTATTTAAGAGAAAATAACTATCATGTTCAACTATCAGTAAGATGAAACAGGCATTTGCCAATGACCTGCAACTAGAAACATCATGAATAGAATGCTAAGTATACATAGAAAAGAGCAAGAAAAATCTTGTAAAATGTATTAAAGAAATAATTAAAATGTAAATTTGAGAATGTTTTAATCTTAATATAAAACACTTAAATAAATTTAGCTAAAATATAACTTACACTTTTGAGATTTGGTCCCTGACTAAAAAGCTTATATTTTTCCCATGATTTATGATATATTATGCTTTCCATTAAAACTGAAAAACATTGTTGTTTTTTGTTTGCTACATCAGACTCCTTGTTCAATTATACTGGTAAAGATGGGCTAGTAGTAAAAAAAAAAAAGCCACATAAAATTATTTTCTTCTAGGAAAGAGAGTACATTCAAAAGGGTGAAATATTTTTTCTTAAACTTTATGGATTTTTTTTTTATTTCAGCTCTAAGGATTTTTTTTTTCTCTCCACTTCAGAAAACCGTCTTTCTAGTGGATCTTTGATTTTCTTTTGTTTTGAAGTGCCACAGTATTCTTTAACTTCCATAACGAAAAAAAAAAAAAAATCTATGTCATGTTGACTTGGTTACCAAAGAGATTCCAACAAATTCCATAGTCATGTACATCATTCTTATTTTTATGAACAAAGTTCATAACCAAGAAGGTAGCTTTCTGGAAATGTACCAAGACCAGAATCAAATGGATCTAATATAATTAATATCTTCTACTTGACTATTAAGCCAGGTTAAAATCTGTAAAGAAATATGGAATTAAAAAGTCTGAATTTCTTTGCAATCTTCGCATTGTATACTGACTCTTGCATAGTTAGTGAAAATAATGATAATGCCATAGGTAGGTAATTATTGTGACTTACCAAAATAATTTGTTGGGTAATGTGCATTAACATATTATACTCACAAGAATAGATGATTAAAGTAAATTAATATTTCAAATACAATTTATACTAATACATTTCTAATCATTCTTTTTCTGTTAGTTTACATTTCTGCAAGATATATATATATATAATTTATATATTACCTTGACTTTTATATTCAGACAAAAGAGAGGAAAAAAGAAGCTCATACTACTTTCTAAAAGCCTCCTAATAAAATTTTCATTATTCCTTCATTATATTTTAACATATTTAGGTAATAGGAGTCCAATTATAATGTCTAAAATTCTATGAGTCTAGAAAATATTTAAACAATAAAAATCCAATGACCTAGGAAAACAGTTTGTAAAATTATGCTGAGAATCATATCAAATATGATGAAAAGAGTTTTGACATTTCTGTAGGTCAAAGTGCAAATCATCATAAAGTTTATTTGTATTAATATTACATCTTACCATTCAAAAGAAATTGTTTTGATATCAATTCCGAATAGCATTTTGCTATATGAAAAGGTTTACGGCATTATTATTTTTAATGTATAAAATCAGGTAAATGGAATTAAATGCAAAATACAACTGTATGCTTCTGAAAGCAATCTGATTCATCAGGTAGCCAAGGACAAACAGATTTATTGGCAAGATGAAAAGAAGGGGGAAAACAATAGCTGAGTGAATATAAAAATATCAGATAAACTGTGGGATTATATATTGGATCATATAAACCTCTGGACTGTGTCTCCAGACAAAATATATCTTTGTTGTCAGCTCTGCTGGTACCAAGCTGCAGAATTTGGAAAGTTATTCCAAAATTTAAAATTGAAGAAACAATTAAATGAGAGAAAGGAAGCATGCCGCCCCCAAAAAAAGGCTAATTTTAAAAGTACACTTCATCATTATTATATTTAAATAAGGTTCTTGATCACTTGATCTGACCCTGTGTGGTGCATAGCAACTGCAATTGCACAATATATTTGAATGAGGATTATTATAATTTACTAAGAGGTGCTGCAGGGGATTAGGAAACTTGGAAGGCCAGTGCTGCACTTCCGTAATAGACATCTCTGCCAGATAATTAACCTTGCTGTTTGTTTAGCATTCACCGAATGCTTCATTACTGATTCAGTCAATTATCTCCTGGTAATGACCGCTACAGAAGGTAGAATTGCTTAATTAAAATTATTTAGACCAAGAAGGAACTTTGATTGGGCTATGCATATTAGAAAGGC
Organism: Microcebus murinus; assembly: GCF_040939455.1. NCBI lineage: Eukaryota > Metazoa > Chordata > Mammalia > Primates > Cheirogaleidae > Microcebus > Microcebus murinus. The sequence goes on from NC_134104.1 coordinate 48,370,048, forward strand.
TTGATTAATCTCGATGAGATACATAACTCATTTAAAGCTTTACTTTATTATCTCAAAATGCCAAATTCATCCTTTTTCCAGTTGAAAATAAATATAATATTTTATCCTTAGCCAATCACATTTTTAAAAAATGAGACAGCAGCAAGGGGGTGGATGAAAATCAGCCTTCTCGGTGCTAACTTTACTATAAAATGTTTGAAAGCTAAAAGTGGAATCCTATTTATTTCATAAAATGCAATTGAGGTAAATTAGGAATTCTTATTTCCTGAAGGAATGGTGTACCTGGACAAACAAAAATGGCAGTTTGTGTACATACCAGTTAAAAGATGCAAATATATTTCATTTTCACTTTTCTTCATACACATACACAGGTTAATTATCTCGTCCTTTCTTCAAGGCACATTTGAATATGACCACCTGATTTTAGAATTGGCCAGTTGATATTCTTTGTACATGAGTCATATGCAATGATAACTTTTGTACAAGAGTCAGAATGCGAGACAGAACATATCTATTCCATTTCAGCACCAATATTAGTTTTATTTTGTCTTCACTTTAGTAAAGAACTACTTTTTTTAAATGAAGATACATTTCATTGTTTTGCCTCATTTCTACCTATAACTAGATCAAAGAATAGTATTTAATCTTCTTGGCATCATAGTCCAAAATTTTATAAGTGAACTTTATTAAGGGGCAGTCAAGGAAAAATTGACTATATTTTGGGTTTGTTTTTCTTTTCTTTGGTTAGGAGCTACTGGTTTTATATATATATATATATATATATATATATATATATATATATATATATATAGTCTTATTTCAAAGCTCTCCAAAACTTCAAGAAGGTGCTAATAACTGTATATACTTCCCAACGAAGATATATATTCATTAATGAGCTAACATTATTCCTAATTTTATGTATTATGCATAGATATGTTAGGTATTTATAGGGTATCTTGGACCTAAATATAATTCAGGAAATTATTGCTCAAAGCCAATGAAAGAGCATCTTAGCCATCATTAGATGTGATGCAGATTTCTCCATAACACTTCTCTCCCTGTGAAGCCCAAGGGTTCAACTGGCATTTCAATTTATACTGTATAAACTTTGACAACACAAAATAATTATACCAATTCAAAGATAAATAAAAACATATAGTGATCTAAACTCTCAGCAAGGAACTTACATTATTATTATCACAGACTCTAGGTAAATTATTCTTACCTGGAAATACACGAAACTGAGATTCAAGAAAATGTTGTGAAAGAAAAATGCCATAAAAGTTCTATTTGTAAAGATAATCTTAGGCAGACATTTATTTTTCTTTCTAACAAGGAAAATAACAACACTCTTACATGCTTTAATAACAAAAACAACAATAATAACAAAAAGCAACCAACAAAAAAACCCATGCATTTTAATAAAATTTAATGAAGAGTGCATTCATCAACATCTTGTAGAATCATATATTAGCCTTTATTTAAAAACTGTATATAATGATTATGTTCTTTAACTCAATGTAATAATGTAGACAGCATTATTTAAGAAGATGACTAAAGTATCTGATGGATACATTTTTACGTGTCCATGGAAACAAACAAAATTAGTTCAAGATCACTCTTAGAACATACCAAGTAATTTCATGAAAACATAATGGAATTTAGAAAGTATTTGTATTTAGTGATAATATAGCATGTATCAAAATTTGAGAGTTTAAGCTTAAGTAGTATTTGCAAGGAAATTTTCTTCCCTTCATGATTGTAATGGAAAAAAGGACTAAAAATGGGTGAGTATCCAAGTAGAGATTAGAAAAATAACTGAGAAAATTAAAAGAAATTGGATAGATTCTAGTTATCAGCCCTTTGTCAGATGTGTAGCTTGAAAAAATTTTCTCCCATTCTGTGGGTTGTCTGTTTGCTCTCTTGACAGTTTCTTTGGCTGTGCAGAAGCTTTTTAATTTTATGAGGTCCCATTTGTTTATTTTTATTGCTGTTGTGATTTCCTTTGGGGTCTTCTTCATAAATTCTTTGCCTAGGTCAATGTCTAGAAGAGTGTTTCCAACATGTTCCTCTAGAATTCTAATAGTTTCACACCTAAGGTTCAAGTCTGTTACCCAGCGTGAGTTGATTTTTGTGAAGTGTTGATAACTAGAATCTATTTAGAACTCAGGAAAATCAGCAAGAAAAAATCAAACAACCCTATCAAAAAATGGGCAAAGGACATGAACAGAAACTTCTCAAAAGAAGACAGAATAATTGCCAACAAACATATGAAAAAATGTTCAACATCTCTAACCATCAGGGAAATGCAAATCAAAACCACAATGAGATAAACCCAGTGAGAATGGCCTTTATCAAAAAGTCCCCAAACAATCCCCCAGTGGTGTGCATCACACATGTTATGGAAGCATACACCCCGGGGGGAGGGAGGGGGGCAGGGGCAATATTTATAACCCTAACAATATTTGTACCTCCATAATATGATGAAATAAAAAAAAAATCCCCAAACAACAAATGCGGCATGGATGCAGAGAGAGAGGAACTCTCCTACACTGCTGGTGGAACTGCAAACTAGTTCAACCTCTGTGGAAAGCAATATGGAGATACCTCAAAGCGATACACTCGAATGTTTATAGCAGCACAATTCACAATTGCAAAAATGTGGAAACAACCCAAGTGTCCATCAATTCATGAGTGGATTAATAAAATGTGGTATATGTATACCATGGAATACTACTCAGCTTTAAGAAACAATAGTGATATAGCACCTCTTGTATATTCCTGGATAGAGCTGGAACCCATCTACTAAGTGAAGTATCTCAAGAATGGAAAAACCAGCACCACATGTACTCACCAGCAAATTGGTGCTAACGGATCAACACCTAAGTGGACATATAGGAGTAACATTTATTGGGTGTCGGGAGGGTGGGAGGGGGGAGGAGGGGATGGGTATATACAACCACAATGAGTAAGATGTGCAATGTTTGGGGGATGGACACTCTTGAAGCTCTTATTTGAGGAAGGAGGGGGGCGTGGGCAATATATGTAACCTTAACACTTGTACCCCCATAATACGCTAAAATAATAATAATAAAAAAAGAAACTGGATAGGGTAGAAGATATAATAAAGGTAAGGGTGGAAACTCACATGACAGAAAACAATGCTGTAATAAAAAATTAGTACAATTCTTAAAAAACCTAATAAGAACTTTTAGTGCATGTGATTAATAAAATCAGAAAGCAGAAATAAGACAAACAAGAATAAAATGTCAAACTGTAACGAACATAAATTTTTATATATAAGAATAGAAAAAACAATATAAAAGCATTATATTAAAGGGACAATTTCATTAAAAATTATACCTAAAAAGTTATGCTAAAACACATGTACAATGAATTATAAAAAGAAATATGTGGATTTCAATGAAAAAGAAGAAAGCTGTTATTTTTGATAAACAATTTAATTCTATGTGAAGAAAACATGCAATATGAAATTGTTATTCAGTCACTTTTGATTTACTAAACTTAAATAAAAATGAATCAAAATGGCAAACTCATATTATATTGAACATAATATGAAAAATCCACACAAAAACTATTAAAAGTAAAATTTAGCTGTTGTTGAAAATAAATTTTTTTCTATATATTAGCTATACAATATACTCAGAAAAAATAATTTTCCAAGTGCTAAGAATCAAAATCTATGAGCTACCAATAAATAAAAATAGGAGTATGTGTATAGAACCTTTAATAAGAAAGTTACAACTTTATTAAAAGACATGTACACAAAAAAACTTAAATGAAAAAATATCCTATAGTTGAGAAGATTAAATGTTACAAAAAATGTTTACTTATTGACCTCAAATTAATCTTTGAATTAGTTAAATTAATTAAGCATTCAATATGTTCGCTCAAAGAAATGTATAATCTATTTACAAAATATTTGTGGAACAGAAAGGAAAAATGTTAAGAATTCTTATTACACTAGTAACAAGTCTTAATGTACCTATCTTTAAAACAAGTGTGGAATTTGCACAATAATGGATGAAATGTTTAATGAAAGAAAATAGAGATTTTAGAAATAAGACCAACCATATATGAAATCACATTTATGAGCTAGTTCATATCCTGAATTATTGGAGAAAATTAGAACATTCACTAAATGACTTAGACACTATTGGATTCCTATGTTAAAAAGTAATATTTATTCTCTAATTTATACTATACATAAAAGTGATTTGGTGTGATAGGTAAATTGAAGACATATGCTAAGAATAAAACTTTGAAATATTTGGGGGAAAATAAACTAGTTTTGGGTACAGGGAAATTTCTTAAACTAGACACAAATGCATATTATTTAAGATTAAAAGATATAGTGACAATAAGATAAAGATATTCCATACAATAAAAAGACATCATAAAATGTGAAAAAAACCACAAGATATAGAGTGGAGGAAGTGTTTGGAATTTATGCCTGACAATATTATTACTATTCAGAATATATAAAGATCATCTAGAAACTTATTATTAAAAGGCTAACAGTCAAATGGAAAAAAATAAAAAGAAGGAAAACATACTTGAAGTTCATGAATCAATAGGCAGTAAATACTTGAGAGATATTTGGTTTTCCAGAGCAATGAAAATTAAATCTTCAATGCAAAACCATTTCAAAGTAATCTATGGTCAAAACATTAAAGTTTGCTAATACCAAGTTGGTGTTTTGGTAGTGAAATAAAATTTTCATACACTTCCATAGTAGTGTTGTATAACCACTTTTGGAATCCTTCAGCAGTATGTCAGCTCTGAAAATACATGAATTTTAGGCCAGAGGTCTCCGTTTCTAGATATCCACCCTAGGGATTCTTATGCACATATGTACATCCAGATATGCATGATTGAATTTACTGAAACACTGTTTATGAACGAAAAAGAATTGAAAAATCTTAAATGTCTATAAACAAATGGAATTCTCCATAGCAGTTAAAAATATATATCAGTATGGATTTATCTCATAAACACAATATTATAATTTTAAAGAAAACTACATACAATGCATACAGAATGATTCTATTTAATGAGGTAGTAACCGTTCAAATGCTACATATTGATTATTCATGCAAACTGTAACACCATGAAAAGTACGACAAGATGCAAACTATAGCAATATGTATGGGAACTATGAACATTAAATTTAAGCAAGTGGTTATATCCATAATAGACCAAGAAAAATTGGATTGAGAATGAATATACATAAAAATTTTATTCAATTTTTAATATTTTACTTTTCAAAAGAATCTGAAGTAAACATCGCAAGTGATAATATTTGATTTAGCTGATTGTTGCTTATGTAGATGATCATTATATTATTCTCTGTTCTTTTCCTATTCTTTCCAATATTTTGTTGGTAAAATGTTTTATGACATTTTATATTCTCTTGTAACTATAGTTATCTTGATCTTTAATAAAAATGCTCTTTTTTCACTCCTCCATCTACTTAATCAATTTACATGAAAGTGCTAGCAAAAGCATTCTCCCTCTATACAAAAATAAAGATATCTTTGCACCCAAAAAAGTCTTATAAACCAACATACTTATAAACCAACATACTTGTGCTGGGGACTAAACCCTGATCTATTGGAAGTATTGCATGAACAACCCAGACAACATGGATAATGATAAATGCAACAGTATGTGAAGGTATTGAATGAAAACCATTATTCTGATTTACAAACAAAGAATAAAACTTTTCTGTCATCACTCTCCTTCAGTATTCAGTATTGAAACATTTTTCATGAATGACTGGATAATTAGCAATAGTCTTAATCTAGATCTGCTTTAGGATTTCAACATTATTAACTTTAATTTCTCCAAAATATTATTTCTAAAAAACTAATAATAATTAAAAAATACAAACATGGTATATTCATGTGTGTTTCAAGCTTAGCACCCAAGGCTTCTACAATCTGGTTCAACTCAAGACTGTCTCAAACGACACAATTTCACAGATCTCTTCTGATGTATGATAGGAAATATTATACAATAAGAAGGACTGAAATTTGGCTTCCCCAGTGCCAAATCTGTATTATTCAGGGTTCTCCAGAAAGACAGAACCAATAGGACATGTATACAGATGTATGAGAGAGAATTTATTACAGGAATTGGCTCAAGTGATTATTGTGACATATCAGTCCCCATGACAGGGCATCTGCAAGCGCTGGTAGTATGGCTCAGTCCAAGTCCAACCAGGGAAGCCAATGATGTAACTCTCAGTCAATGCCAAAATCCTCAGGACCCAGGGAACAGCTGGTGTAAGTCCTGGAGTTCAAAACTTGGTGAGCTTGGAATTCTGACATCCAAGATAGCAGAAGAAAAGTCTGCCCTAGCTCTTGGAGAGAGACAAATTTGCCTTCTGTATTTGTTCCTCCTGGCCTCTGGCAGATTGAATAGCATCACCAAAATTGAGGGCAGATCTTGCCACATCTAGTCAGTACTTTTAGACTCACACACTAATCTCCTCTGGAAAGACCCTCACAAACACCCAAAATAATGCTTTGTCAGGTTTCTAGGTATTTCTTAATCTAGTCAAGTCAATACATAAAATTAAGTCCACAAATCCACCCTTTGTCAACTTGACACCCATATGTACGTACTTTAAACATATTTAATCCCCAAATAAAGACACTAACAAGGTAATAGTCTACTTAACATGATGCAACTGCCCTGTTTGTAACTGAACATGCACTAATCTCTTCAGAATTTGGCTTTCAGGATTTCAACATTTGGGATTTTAATCTTTTGGAGTTATAATTTTTGAGATTTTAGATGTTTGAAATTGTAGGTTTTAGGAAGTTTGTTCTTTTAGTATTTCAGCATTGGGGATTATGGCATTTGGAATTGTGTCTTTTGGGATTATGATCAGCACCAATTCATCACTGTAAATCTATTCCATTTTTCAGGTATGTGGATCCTGGAACAATGAACCTGAACTCATCTTATGAGTTCCTCAATTATATGGCCTAAAGAAGTCACTTAATCTGTCTGGGCTTCAGTTTTTCTCATCTTTATATTGTGCCTCTTACAGCTGTGTGAGGATTAATTGAAATGGTAGACTTGAAAATGCTAGACCATGCTTATTCCACCACAAGTGTATCAATCTGGGCTTAATCAGGAAAATAGAAACCACTTTAAGTAATTACAAAAAATACAATGCAGAGCCCTACAATAATGAAGGAACTGAGATGCTGTAAGAGCCAGAATAAAACCTTTGAAACTTTCAATAGCATGGAGTCAATACCACTCCTAGGCTGGAGCAACAAAAGAAGCAGGAGGTGTTACTGGAATGAAGGGGCTGTGGTAGCTCCAGAAAAGCTAGATTTAATGCAGGGTGACCCATCTAGAACAGAGGAGATGCACTCATTGCTGAGATGCCCCTTGAGATCAAGTGGATAGTGGATAAACACCCTGGGTTCTCCCTCTCTCACAATTTTCAACTGCCAGTGTCATATATTTTTAAAACTAGCAGAAAACCAGATAACACAGTGGCCTTAGAAGGGAGGTATAAGGAGTCAGTGTCTCATCCCACCACCAGCTCACCAGAGAAAGGACCATGGCAAGTAAAGGATATGAGGACAAATAATATTAATACTAAAATCTACACAGTGCTTTGGATTTAATACTGTGAAGAATTAAAAGGTAAATAATGTATTTAGACAAATGAAAAATGATTACTACCTTTCCTATAATCAGAACTCTGTGAAAGTAAATGAGAAAGGCATGCTAATATATAGAAAGAAAAAACTTATAAGAGAAATTCACAGAAATTGTTCATATATGTAAACAGAAGTTAAACATTCTTAAAATCTGACACAAATATTCAGAATGGCAATTAAATATTATCAATATATGTTGATAAATAATGTATTGTTACCTTCCAAAGCAGGAGAGATAAATAAAAAATAAGTCATATATTAAATATTTGAATTGTCTTTTTCATTTACAGGCGATTTTATTATAGAAACCTTGAAAATACAATAAGTTAAAAACGAAAGTAAAAATCTCCTGTAATTTTATTATTCAGCTAACAAACTGATATATTTCTTTCCATATATGGGGAATAGATGCAAATGTTGAAGAAAATACACATTTTCCTGTCTGTTGATGATGTCTTAGGTAATCTTTTATCCATTTATATGAGAAATTTTACTAACATTTAATATTTCAAGGATGAGATTTCTAATGACTGCATGGTATTCCATCTTATATGTACAACAAAGGTTATGTATCTGCTTCTATGTTGTTAAATCCTTAAGTTTCTTCCAATTTATAAGTAGTATAAATGATATTGTGATAAAATAATTGTGCAATAATGTTTAAAATGGCATTACAATTTATTTTCAGATAAGCAAAATTTTAAGGAACAAAAGTATAATACTCACTCTTGGCAAAACTGAAAGAAAATTGCACTCTTATACCTTTTGAGTAAATTATAGCATTCCCTTTTGGGATAATGCTTTTGTAATATATTTTTAAAATCTTACAATAATCTAACACTTTAGTAAGAAAAATTATTTCTACTTATCTTAGAGAAATTACCATAAAAGAGTTCAGAATTTCAATTCACGAGTCTGTTTATTTCAGTAATATTTATAACATGGAAAGATAAGAGAAGTATATGGTATTAGTATAGAATTGGAAAAAAAATTTATTTATTTCCATAAATTAGACTTAATATTTGTTTAAAATACCAACACAAATTCATAGTTATTGAATTTAAAAAGAAAACATGGGAAGTAAAAAACACATATAGGGTATGAAATTAAAAATATGTATGCAAATGTGCATTTATGTACGCATGTGTGTTGCTGTGGGCTTGTACATGCAGTTACGTAGGGTAATAGTCTTTTATAATTTTATTTACATGTATAAACACATACAATTTCTAATAATATACAAGAAAGCTAAGTGCATAAGCATGAATCAGTTGCCAAGTGCCAACACAATGCCATAGTTCAAAAACTTTCTTGATCAGTTGAAATATGAAAGTCCAAATACTGCTTGTGAAAGACACCTTTTATATGTGCATTGTATAGAAGTGGAAGAACTATTTTTGTGCCTTCTCTAACATCAAATAAATTAATTCACCTAAAAATAATAAAAAAGATACTCTTAATTATCAGTATCAAGTGACAAGAAAGAAACACTATAAAGGAGCTTGAATTGCAGTTAGGTGTGTTATATTTTCTCATGATTCACATGGGTCCTTGGTAATTTCATTAAAGGCAAAACTTTCATAGTAGATATTCACTTCATGATACTTTAAATAAGCTCTCATCATTCTGGGACTGATTTGCAACTGAGTGTCCTTCCTTTTTTTCTTCCAAACACAATCAACTTAAAATAGAAACTGAAAAGAAAAAGTACAATGGATTCAAGTACATGTCAAATCTATAATTTCTGTATAAAAAATAATGAACACAGTGCAAGGCACTTCAAATCTTATTTCATCCAGAAAGAGAGTGTAATCAGAGTGTAATGAGCATTGAAATTAATAAATTAAAAATAAATGTCCATAAGAGAAAAAATGTATTTCAATCAGGCAGTAATTATGTTTTCAACATTGTAAATTAATTCTCCAAATGAATATCTTTCAGTGTAGCCAATCTATTTTCATCTTTTTATTTAAAGCTCAGTATTCCTAACTTGACTAAACCATTACATTATTAAAAAATAAAACAAGAAGTGTGCTATAATCCACCTTCTGACATTCCAACCTCTCAGAAAATCTCTTGCTGATTTTAAATGCTGAAATATAGCTTGAAGTGCACAAGCATTTCCCCCCAGTGGTGACAAAGAAACACATAGAGCCACATGTAGTTTTAGATAGAAAATCTGTGAGGATATTAATATCAACTCATTGAAAAATGAATAAGGATGACACATTAAATCATTAAATAAATTAAATTGTGCATTTTTTTTTCAGAAGACAGTTTCATATAATAGTTAATTGGTTGGGTCTGAAGTAGGTGTGACATTCTGGTTTTTACTTGTAGGTCTCTCTCCCACCATGATCATAGGTAAGTTACTTCCTTCTCTGTTCAGTTTTTCTCATCTAAAAAAAAAAAAAACACACGAGAAAAACATTTTACATCATAGGGTTATTATGAAAAACAAATCATGTAATTTTTTAAATATTTGAGTTGATTATTTGGCACATAGTAAACGCTTAATTATTAATTATTTTTAGTATTTATCAGAGTGCCTAAAGTAGTTCTTTAAGCTATATCCTTTTTCTTCTATTCTATTACCCTGACAGTAGCCATCATGTAAATCATCTTGGATATCAAGGTTGTGTCTGTGTATAAGAAATAGTTCAGTGCTGCTTTAGGTAATATTAGCAACATAGTAATTCTAAAACAATGGAGGAAATGTGTAAGGAGCCCAGGTTCTGGAAATTATAGTAAAATTAATGTTAGATAGAAAAGCACACTAATATAGGAAGTACATTTTATGTGCTTTATTAAAAAAAAGGAAAGAAGATAAAATGTTAGAATCTAGTTTGTGATCAGACATTATTTTCTATTTTAGGATTAAAGATTGCCTTCAATTTTCGTGAGTACATAGGTAAAGGTTTGGACAAATAAGCTGTTTCATAGTTTGTGAAATTGAACTATTTATTAATGAGAGAGAGAAGGAACAGTATAAGTGGTCTCTAGCTATGTGTTACAGAAAGAGCATTGGAAAAATACTCAGGTATCTGGCTTCTAATCCTAGCTCTATTATGAACTGTATGTCCTTCAAAAAGTCACTTCCATGGACCTCAGTTGCCTTTAATAAAAGGATTTTGGATATCTAGTAATGGCTTAAATGTTTTCAAATACCATGATGCTGTTATAATCTGGACTAGTTTTCAAAGCATGGGTTGAGGACACACTAAATAGTATTAGGTTATTAATTCTGAAATGTCCTATTTCCTTAAGTACTAATTTTGACAGTTGATATCTCCAACATTTCACTTTGACACTTCTAGCTTTATTTTTATTGTGAAGGTACATCTTCAGTCTTTCAAATGCACATTTTGGCTTTTGATGATCTTTCAAAAGTTTTTTAGAAAAATTTTTGTGAAACCATGGATAAGTCAAAAATTCGTGTTATTTTCGATTGAGTTCTGATGTAGAACCCATGGTACACAGACAGCTCAAAATATCTAAGAAGCATTTGGGGGAGGATATGGCTAATGAAGGCAAAGTACATCAATGATTTGAGAAGCTCCCTTCTGATGATTTTAATCTTGAAAATGAGTGATCTGACACCAAGGTGGATAATGATGAGCTAAAAGCTGTAGTGGAAGTGAATCCATCTCAACCTATGCATGAATTAGCAGCAAAGTCTGATGTTACTATTCCAATAATATTGGACCATTTGAAACAAATGGACAAGGCAAAAAAGCTGGATAGATGGGTTCCACATGAATTAAGCAAGCATCAGAAGTGAAATTGTCTTGAAGCTTGCCTTTCTTTTCTGTCACAACATAAAGGTGAACCATTTCTACACTCAATTTTTATGTGTGATGGAAAATGGAGTATTTTTGGACAATTGCAAGCTTTTGGCATAATGGTTGGATAAGGATGAAGTTCCAAAACACAGTCCGAAACTGAATAGTCATCAAAAAAAAAAAAAAATGGTGTCTGTTTGGTGGTCCAGCGCTGGTATTATCCACTAGAGCTTCATGAAACCTGGTCAGTCGATTACAGTGATATCTACTGCAACCAACTGGACTAAACAATGAGGATGTTTGCAGTTAAGCAGCAGTTAAGAGACAAGCCAGTCCTCTTGTACAATAATGCTTGATCACACATTGCACAAACAACGCTGCTCAAACTACAGAAGCTTGGAAACTCTCTGTCATCCACCAGACCTTGCACCAACTGACTACCGCTTCTTCCAGACTTTGGACCACCTCTGGCAAAAATTATTCAATTCTCAACAAGTGTGGAAAATGTCTTTCGTGATTTCATCGCCAGTCACTCTCCAGGCTTCTTCACTGCTGCCATAAACAAGCTGCCATATTATACTTTGTTTGAGGTGTAATAAATTATACTTTTGGCTTGAAATTGGACATTTCATACTTAATGACTAATATATAGGTGGGGGGATTTTCTTTGTAAACTTCAACAAAACAGCTTGTTATAACAGATTACATGCAGAAGCAAATAAGAGAATCTAGTTGTCTTCCATTTAGGCACACATTCCTTAAGTTTGCAAAAATATAAAATAATGACATAATTCTCATGTTTCACAAAGATGTGTAAACAACCCAAGTGCCCATCAATACATGAGTGGATTAATAAAATATGTTACATGTATACAATAGAGTACTACTCAGCCATAAAAAATGACGAACTACCTATTGTATTATCCTGGATCGAGCTGGAGCCCATTCTTCTAAGTGAAGTATCACAAGAATGGAAAAATATACACTACAGGTTCTCACCATTAAACTGGCACTAATTGATCAACACTAATGTACACATATGTGAAGTAACATTAACACAGTGTCAGGTAGGTGGCAAGGGGGAGGGAGGGTAGCTAAATCCAAATCTAACAGATGCAGTGCATTAGGTCTGGGGGATGGACACACTTGTCAGGTGGTGCAAAAGCAATTTATGTAACCAAAGCATTTGTATTCCTGTAATACTCTGGAAAAAAACAACAGAGAAAGAATACAACATTTTTATCTTATAAAATATGTTTTTCTTCATAAATTTTTACCTATGCAATCACTGGTTTATTTTTATATAAATAATAACAATTTTTAAAAATAATTTCTCCTTTTTAAATGTTAATATAATAAACATTGACAAATATAATTCACATAAACTAATTTTGAACTCAATGATTTCTAACCATATAAAGAGATTCTGCATCATATTTATCTTTTCATGGAAAGCCATTTCATTACTTTTCTACTCAGTTTTTCCCATTTAGTCTTTCCCACAATGATAATTTATATTCTGAATACTCTAATGCCTTGCTGTAAACTCAATTTGATATTTTCAAATGAGTATTTTTTCCAATAAGGTAAAAATCATTCAGTATTTTCCTAACTACCAACTAATATTGAATTATATTTCAGCACATGGTTACCCTAAGGGAAGTTTCCATTTCCTCTATAAATACTGACAATATAAGGTTATCATGGAAAAAATATGAAAAATTAGTTCACAGCAGAGCTCTTTACATAAAAGGGGAAGGTGTTGCATATAAATTTATGGATTACAAGGACATTTTTACATTGACTTTTTCAGGTCCCAGCAAATATCTATATATATTATGGAAAGTCAAAAGGATCACATAAGTATTTTTCGATGGTCACTAGAGTCAAGTTACAATTTTTGTTGTTATTGTTTTGTTTTTGTTTGTTTTCAGAGAGACTTGAGAATATAGGCAAATATTATGAAATTATGTGCTCTAAGACTGGACTAAACAAGTTTAAGGGTAGAATAGTTTCTACTTCATTTTTAGAATGATACTGAGATTGATAAAGTCAGGACTTGGCCTGATAAGATTTTCATTTCCTCTGCTTAAAGATTTCCATTTCCTCTGCTAACACTCTACCAAAATCAACCTGTTCATTACCTTTTTCTGTTGTTGGTTATTGTCAAATATTTGTAATGTAAGCCAATATTCGAAAACTAATAAAACTTTCTTTCTTTGAACTGTAAATTTCAGGGTACAGATAGAAAATTAATGATTTCCTTTTTAGATACTTCCATACTAAAATCTAAATGCAGGGCAGATCTCTGGGTGGCTTTGGACTAACCCAACTCTCCCTACCTTCTTTCTCACTTATAGTTTGCAGGATTAATTGTAGAATGTGCTGGGACTGCAATATGCTGGGATAAGAGAACATTTGGTCAGATAACAGCCCAGGCTCGGTTCCAGACCCCCACGGAACAGGATGTTTTTCAGTGATTTATTCTAGTGCATGACATGGCCCCCCAGGGTATAAAATCAAGGATGGGTTGCTTTTCAGGGTCCCTGAGCTGCAGTTTAAATGGGACATGCACAGGAGGGCTTTCATACACCTCAAGCAGTTTTCCTGAGCTTACAAAGACCAGTACACAATGAATCCTAGACTTCTGCTATTCCTGCAGCCTACCTATAAGTAATAAACCCTATTCATGTGTCTCATAATCAGTGTGGGTGTTCTCTCACTGGAACCAGACTGGAGCACCGTGGACCTGCTTCACACTGAAAAGTATCAAGGAACTCTGGAGGATCTGAGATTTTATTCTTCTTACAAAATAACATGTCAGTGGACCATGGTTTCATAGATGCTGACAGAGGTATAGGACTCCTGGCACAGAGACAGAGGGTTCCATTATTTATGACAAAATAGGCATCACAAGCTTCACATTCCCCCTAGTAACACAGAGTCATGTGGAGTAACCTGGTGATTGGTACGCAGTGTATTTGCATGACAGCTTAAGAAGACTGAATTTAGGGAACCTCCAATATTATAAGGGAATCCTAATGACAGTGTTCAATGTTTTCCCCAGAAGGAAACATTATCTTTATCTCCCTGTGTAACAAACAAATTTGCCCTGTGCTCTCTCTGCTCTGGAGGTAGACATGGTCTTTATCTTCAAAGGCAGTGTGATAGTCAAACATGCTTCAACAGATACTCTAGAACAAATTCTCAAAGCTTCTGCTCTGAAGACTTACATATATAAGAGAAACCATAGAGAAAAGGAGACATAAGATAATATTGTTTTCTCCCAACAAATTTGGATGGCTTCAGACTCCCCCTCCTGTGGAAAAAATATCTGGAATATTCCCCTACCCTATTTCACATAAAAAATGCTGCTATTCACAGGGAGTAGAACAGTAGCTCAACCATGTTGTCCCTTTAAAAACAAGTGTAAGAGTAACAATCACTCCAACTGAAAGCTAACAGCTCACTCTTTTACAATGCCTAATTGTGTGTTTGCTTGAGAATTCCAGGAACTGGCCTTGAACTAACTGTAGAATGAAGATTTCAGGACTCTCCCCTGGAAGAAAATGCTGAGCAGTTAGTTAACCTTCAATTCTGTTGCAGTCTAGCTGATACCAGCCAGACCACCAAACTAACCATTGGAACAAGATATGCTGACCTGCATTTAGCCAGCTCTTTCACATAGTTTTCCCCAAATCCTTACCCTTTAAAATCCTTCAGTCAGCCTGAAGAATTTGAGATGGTCTTTGTGACCTGAGTCCACCATTTCCTCAGGTTGCTGGGTCTTGAATAAACCTGCATTTCCTTCCACCAACTCATCTCTCAAGTTTGGGTTTCTAGCAGCAATTAACAAAGCCTAAGTTTGGTTACACAAGAACTATACCCAGTTATTCAAATGAAACTAAAACTTCTAATAGCAACTAACCAGCCAGCTGGCTGCATTAGGGGCATAATCAACCTATGTCCCTGGATGATGTATGTTCTACCTGGAAGGCTGCAGTAGTTGTAAACAAAATTTCATTTCCAGGGTCATTATGTATGCCATTGGGTTTATACTTCTTGTGTGACAGTCAAGCATTATTTTGCCTCAATTTAAAAAGTATGGTGACTTGTACCTACAGAGGGGTCATAAGAAAACGTCAAGTGTTCAAGAAACACAACTTCAACCCTAGAAATCATTTAGGTCAGCCTTTATTCACTAGCAAGAATTCTTATGGATGATAGAATTCTCTATGCATTTGCTAATGTATACTGCCATACCCAGAGTAATGTCTCAGGCTAAAAGTAAAGGTCAACACAAAAACATATGGAGAACTCCCCTAGCTTTCTAAGGTAGATTCTGATGGTTTAGGGAATTTGCTTAGCTAGGACACTGGGGTGGCACTGAGGTCAAAACTGCAGTTTAGTTTTATCCTACTACATGGAGTCCTGTTGACGTTAGCCTTCATTAAATACTGCCTACAACATCTCCAACAGTTTCTGTCCCAGCGTGTTGGTCAGATGTATCAATGTGGGTGACAGACTGGTGTGCTCATGGGAAAAGTTACAAGAAGCCGAGATGGTATAGAAATGAAGGATGGCTATTGTGAGTGAATTCTCCTTGGATTGCTTCTGTTTCTGCATTGCTTCTTAGGAGAGGTATTGATAGCTTTTGCTCTGAACAGTTCATTCAAGGATGGCTGCATATGAAAGAGCCTGGAATTATATAGATAATGTCTCCCTCAGGGGCAGAGAGTAGATTTGTTGGCTAGCCAGGATAGTAAAGATAATATCTTTCTTCTAGACAAAGGATGTCATTTGTTAGCAGCCTTGTTTTAAAATTGGAATTTCCTAGGTTTGGGGTTCCTCAGATATGACTTAAATCTATTACATTTGCAGGATTTTCCTGGGCCACTGCACAAGTCCCTACGGGACTTCGAAGCAAGAGTAACCAAGGGGCTCACATAGGTCATATTGTTTGCTGTGCCATTAGTTACGTAGTCCTATCTTTCACCCAGGAATGTCCTGCCTTCTTCCAGAGTCCACATAACTGTAGTAAACAAAGTTGCCAGCTTGCAAGTATGATAAAATCTCATACCCTTCAAACTATTGACAAATATTAATATTTGTCAACATCAGCTTTTATTAATTGATGAGACTATTGCCATAAGAAAACTGTGATTGTGTTAGCTCTTCAGAAAATTAAATATGCTTGGGAAGTGAAAATGATTTATTATTGATCTCATGAAGTTCTTACCTCAAATACAAATTGATACATAAGTAAACAATTACATTTTTTTCTCTACAGTATCAATGGAGGAGATTGCATGCTTTTTATCATTATTCTTTAATGCTGTAGATGGGATTGGTTAATCTATTTTTAATTTTAGTCCACAAGTTGCTGAGGTTTTACATTCCTTTAAGTTACCAACATTTTAATAAGCAAAGACATAGTCAACTTGCTCAAATAACCATGTTTTAGACAATTAATAATATCAGCAACTCTCTTTATTAAGACAAGTTCTATTCAACTTCCAGTGTTTGTAGATTTTCATAATTTTTCTAAAACCTGTTTATTTCATGAGTAAAGATACATATTTGGCACCTATTTGTTCAAAACCTAATACATGATCAAATGCAAATGCCTGATTTTTCAAATTTACACACTCTGTGTTTTCTGACATGGTTGTTTTTCATTTCAGAATAATTAAGAAATATTTGTATTGTTGTATTTTGCAGTTTCGTTTTGCTTTAATTCCTTTTGCCAGCTTGAATAATCACAGCAGTGTTCTGTACAACAGTGTGATGGAGCATTCCTTACATCTCCCTCCTCCAAAGAATGCATATTTCCTACCCAAGAAGCCTTATTGACGCATCAGCTTGGCTCCTGGTCTGTGGTCCAAAGTGTGTCCTTTTCTCGTGTGAGGAGTTATTTTCTTAGGGAAGACATACACAATGTGTGTTGGTATTTCTTTTTAGTTGCTGCCAGTAGGAAATATTTTTAAAGAAATAAATAGTGGCACGTCAGAAGATTTAGAACAACACTCTCATTCTAGCCTTAGCTATGACATATAATTCGAAAGTTCTACTGGTATGTAATTTTTATACAATCTCTCTTCAGTTATGCAAAAAATGAAAAATGTGCTAGTATTTTTTACCTGCAATTTCAAAAGGTATGGTGATTTAGATTGTGACTGCATGATACTTAATATTTTCCCCCAATCTTCAGGCCTCAGACCAATCACTTTGTTCAAATTCTAATTATTTTCAACCAAAATGGTTAAATATGAAATAGTGCTAAGATAAGATTATTCCATGAATGAAATGATATTGCTTATGTCAGTGATTGATGATTACTAGAATAAAAAGGAAATAAAGAAACACAGCAACTGTGGATGAGGCAAATAAGCTGTACCTCAATATCCAATGACATTTTTATTAGCAGAGGAGCTATTTTGTTATTAAAGCACTTCATAGAGGAAGGCTTTAGGAGTTGCAAAATTTGACTAAAAGGAGAAAGAAAGAAATCACAGTTAATCTGGATTTTGACTGTTTTGTGTAAACTTTAAAGTACAGGAGATAAATAACATGTCCCATTCTATTATCCTAACTTTCTTCCCAATTGTTCTAGATATAAAGTTTCAGCATAAGAAAGATAACAGAAAAGGCAAAATGTGAAGTAGGAAATGAAGGTAGTTTGGCATAAAGAGTAAATACGTGGTAATTTTTAGAAAATGTATGAAAGTGTAATATAAAATAAACCTATGAAAGTAAACTTATAGAGTTTTAACATGAATGTATTTAATATGACAGTAGGGCAGGTCCTTTCATTGTTATCTTCATTCTGGCTTTTCTTAATACAACTATTTAGAATTTTTATCTTGATAGCCTATATTCTGTAACTATAAGAAATTGTATCATGGTTACCTGTTCTTCATTCCTTCTTTCGATTCCCTTTACTATGTGATTTTGTTGTGTCTCTCTCACTTTACTAGGAGTGTATAACCCTACTCCTTGGATTTGGACAAATCATATGACTTTCTTTGGACAGTGTGATACTGTGAGCAAGGTGCATGACATCACCAATGTCAATGTGCACATACAATGTCCTTCTGTTTTGCCCTTTATTTCTTGAGTGTCTGCCATGAGAAGAAGATGATTCAGCTAGTTTGATGTCCTGTCCAGAGAAAGAGACACATGGAATAGACTCGACACAACTTTTATCTTAGACTTGACAACATTAACCTTTACTCTGTTAAACTTTACCTGTATGCCTGGAAAATAGCAACAGTTAAGTAAATATCCCCACCATTTTTCATTCCAGGAAATAGCTTATTTCAAAGAACCGCTCTTCCCAATCTTTTTTAGATAAAACTCATCAATTCTCCCTCTTGTTTATCTGTGACACAACCCTCCAAATCTTCATCTTTTCCACATAACCAATAACTGAACTGTTTTTATCCATTTACCAGTTTAAACAAAATACCTTGTTTGACCAAACTTTACTTAACCTTCTCTCCCTTCTTCCAGTTCTTAATTTTTATCCAACTTCAGCCTGAACTACCGTATGACCTCTCTTTAATGGCCCCTCCTGAGTATAAACTGACTACAAGGAAACACATTCCCTGATCAGCTGACAGAACATGCCACCCACTCCACCATAATCTGTTCTCTCTAGCCTGTTTACTCCTCCTTATGAAATAAAAGCCTTTTTCTGCCTGACCTTTGAGATACTTACAGTGGGAATGTTCTTTCTGTCTCAATATCCCCTTTATCTCTAGAGCAATAGTCCTTTATCTGTATTGTCATAATCTTTTCAAATAACATAACATCTCTCTTTAGTTAGGTCCAGATTTGTTTTTAGTTAACAGCTTTCTGGTATTGTGACTCAGATGGCATGCCAGCCACCCCTCAGACCCTGATGTCTTCACCCAAGTATTAATGCCACCTCCTTTGAACCTTTGTGTTCTTCCATAGCTCAGAAAATCCAGATCCAAGGTGGTGAGTCGCACCTCACAATCCAGTGCTCTGGACATTTTTCTCTCACAGCGTGGTAAGGAGCTATTTTTGTTCTTTCAAGCAGAAACATTTATTTGGATCTTACATGAAACTTCTTTTATTTTCCTTCAGCTCCTTGAATCCATGGGTTATGTGAGGTAATCTCATTGGGTCTTTGAACCCAGGGATTAGACAGAGGTATTTGCTAATATTCTCAAACTGTGGATTATGTGAGGAAATGAATTGAGCAGGGCTCTTTTCTGGCTTCATTCAGGTCTTATCTCTCATTTAACTATCTATCTAAGCTGATGTGTAACTAGTATGCCTTTGTCTTCCTTGGGTGAATGCATGCTTCACCATAATGGCACTTATTTAGTTCAATATTTTCAAAAGTGATAAAATTTTACCAAAGACAATTTAGAATTACAGTGCGTATTTGGAAAAGCTTGGAATCTCTCTAAACTGGCTCATCTGAGACTTCTTCTTTCCTAGCAATTCCATTCTTCCTTTTTTCTTTTTACCCACAACTGATCTTCTCTTCTCAAGATCAAAAACCTCTCTTGAGTCCTTTGATTTATTCCTCTTGTTAGGCAGGGACCAAATCTGCAGGTGGCAGATGCAGGCCAGGAAGGCAGTTCCTAGGGGAGGAGAAGCCAGGGACCAATCAGAGAAAGCGACTGCAGGAAAATGCAAAACACCTGACAATCATGGATCAATCATCTGATAACATCTCACACCCTCTGACCCCTCCCCTGACCAAGCCAATAAAAGGAAATCACTTGGGTATTCTTAACATCTTTCTCCACTTATGGAGACTCATCCGTTTCTCTCTCTGGAATGTATTTTCACTTTGTATAGCTTCCTTCCTCCTTCTTTTCTCTAATAAAAGCTGTTTGTGTGGAATTGCTTCCTGTCTATGATCACTCTTTTGCACCAGCCTTCTTGTGATTCTACCAAGCAAGATGCCAAAGAACCAGGACAACAGTCTTCTAAGAGGCCAGACCGGACACTCTTTAGTACCTCTATTTCTTCAATCACTCTGGCCACCTCTGCCAGACCTTTGTCTTCCCACTTAAGCCCCTGATCTTTCCACAGTTACTCCAACTTCAGACTCTTCTTTTCTGATCAGGGGCTCTCCAGGACTGCAAAAGCAGCTGCCTGAGACTGAAAAAGCTAGTTGAACACATTGGACATTATACCCACTCAGGTAGGCTTCAGAAGCAAGCATGTGACCACTTGGTCTCTTCTGAGTCCCTTGCCCAAAATTTAGTCTACAGCCTCCATAAGAGCCTCCATCAAGGCAAAGAAAATCTTAAGTCTCGATAAATACTGCTAAAGATGCTATTAAGCAGGTAAACTTACCTTATCCTATTGAAATTTTAGAACTGAAGGAAAGTCTATCTTTGTCAGTATGTATATATGTCAAATCTACCAACTTCCAGTTAATATTACAAAATTAGATTATAAAATCCTTTTAAGGATCTCTACTCTGATTTGTTTAAACAAGCACTTACAGAAATCCAATATTCTTGAAATTTGCAGAAATTAAAGGTATATTTAACTTGCATACTTTTTAAAGCATTGTACTGGTTAATTTTAGATGTCAACAGACTGGATTAAGGAACATCTAGAGAACTTGTAAAGCATTATCTCTGTGTGTGTCCATGAGAGTGTCTCCAGAGAAGATGAGTGTTTGAGTTGGTGGACTGAGTTGGGAAGATACACCCTAAATGCAAATGGGCACCATCTAATCAATTGGAGTTCTGAATAGAACAAGAACAACAAAAAGGAAAAAACAGAGGAAAAGCGATTTCTTCTTTCTCTTCTGGAGCCGGGACATACATCTCCTGCCCTTAGACATCAGAACTCTAGACTCTCTGGCCTTTGGACTCTAGAACTTATATTAGTGGCCTCCTACTTCCTCAGGCCCTCTGCCTGGGACTGAGAGTTACATCGTCATCTTTCCTTGTTCTGAGACCTTTGAAATTGGACTGAGTCGTGCTACCAGCATCCCACGGTCTCCAGCTTGCAGATGGTGTGTCTTGGACCTTCTGAGCCACTATAATAACATGAGTCAATTCCCTTAATAAATCCCTTTATCCCCTTTCATCTCTCTCTGTCTCACTGTCTCTGTCTCTGTCTCTCTTCTCTCTATCATAGAGATACAGATAGAGACCTATATATTATATTGAGTCTGTCTTTCAGAACAACTCTAATACAAGTATTTTCACAGAAACTATTCCTAAAGTTTTAGGGATTTAAGTTCACATAATTTAGTCAAATAATTGACAGACTAGTTTAATATTGTTGGCTTAATAAATACAGCTATGTTTTCTGAGTTAGCATTAAGTATGAAAAACATGTGTTTTTATTCTATGCCCTAAATTTCTGCCAGTTCTATACATGAGACAAAGTATGCATCTTCCTTATTTGTATGACTAGGTTTTCTCTTTAGTTTTTGCTTTACACAGTTGCTCAGTGAGGTCTTACCTAGTACCATAACTAACTTAGACACCCGCTCAAATAATATTTATTTCTGATATTTTAATGTAATTCTACTTATTTTGTAAAAATTAGTTGTTATCTACTTTAATTCTTTCTTAGTCACCAAATGAAAGCTACAAGAGGATGGGACCATGTTGAATTTGTTTACCCACAGTCATGTAATAGCTGACTAGTTATTGCATAAATATATGATTCCACTTTACTATAAAGGATAATATAATTATATCAGAATACACATTTTTTATTTTTAAATATTAACTTAATAAAAAATAATTTCTTTGCCAATAAAGCACATGAAGCCTGGGAATTTGAAATCAAAGATAACAACCAAGAAACAAACTGAAGGCAGTTTAACATTAATGCAAGCAAAATACTAAAGAGAAAGAAAAGATTGTTTGATTTCTATCTTTTCAAACTTTGACCAGAAAAGTGACAATAAATAGCATATGAACAGTTCAGTCAAAGCCTTCAAGTCAGTTGTGCCTATATATGTAGGCATAATCTCATTTCTGCCTTATCTTTTTTGATGATAGTTTTTGAAACTTTCAAGTGTTTTGTCACTTAGCATCTAAGCATTCAGAGAATCAATTTATTGAAATAAAATCCAATTTCCTAAAGTAAATCTTGAAGAAATGGATTGAACTTGGTCTCCTCTGCCCATTAGTAATTCAAAAGTTTAATGATGAATTCTCTCAATTTGATGAGCTTCTGACAGTCGTTGGTTTTGTTCTGGGAGTTGTGTGCATTTTCTTTCTGTGATATTGAGAGAACAGTTATTGAACTATTGAGCTGAGATTACAAAGAAATTTCCTGACCTTTATTACAGATTATATGTTTATCAGAAAATAAATACAATCTTTTTAATTGTTCTTTTATTGTTAAAAATAAAAAATTCAGTTATAATAATAGGTATAATCTACTAGTATGCACCATTATAATTTTTTATGATTGCAGTAGTTTAGATATCATTTTTTAATTTCTGAAAGGAAGAGTAATAATTGGTTCATACCTTTCTCAGAAGGATGTTGCAAGCATCAGTGAGATAAAGAATCTAAGAGTTTAAGGTTTCTGCAAATAACAAAAAATGTGCTGGTTTATTTATTACATGTAATCAATCAGTTAAATTGATTTTAGATGCCAGCTCATAAAATATGTAAGAAGGAAATTCTTTTTAATTATAAAACAATTTTTTACAATTATTATTAAGATTTATGTAACTAATAGGAAATAGTGATTCAAAACGTTAGATACTACAAGTGTTTTTATCTTTCTTGTTCCAGAGCGTTTTTGATTGACTTTCTATTTCTGTTATTAATTTTCTTGCCTACTAATAAAAAGGAAAAATAAGTTGAGTTGAATTTTTATGATTTAAAGTTCTATAAATTCAATACAAATACCTTGGAGCCCCTAAGAGACTGTAAAGCAGTTATAATTATTGATATTTTGAATTTACTTTTCACAGTTAGTAAATAATTATTTTCACATTTGTATTAAACCAATAGAAATAATGTTTTCTTTATTAAACAAACTGCCTATTGAAACACAGAGAAAGAAAAAAAGCAGAAACTATAGAAATATGCATATAATTTAAAACATATATGTTATAAACTTATGTTATATACTCTGATGTGCACTTTATTTGTTCAATTCATTTGATCATTATAAAGTATAACTTAGATATCTGTAAAATGCATATTTATGCATCTTATATAATTTTTTATATTTTATATTTATGCATTTTATATTTATATAAAAATCTTTTATATTTATAGTTATAATTATAGATCAGAAAACTGAAGGACAGAGAGCTTTAGTAATTTGTGTGAGGTCACACAGCTATTACATAGCAATACTGAAATTTGAATCCAAGCAGTCTGGCTCCAGAATTTGTGCTTGTAGCTATTACTTCATAATGCCTCTTATTAATTCATTACATTAACAGCATCATGAAAAAAATGAGAAAAATATATTTTGACAAAAAGAATAGGAGTTTGCTTGAATGTAAATATCATGAAATATGACTGGTTACAAAATCATAGTCTTGTGTTTCTGTCTTTGTTTTATGTTTCTATAAAAAAATACCTTTGCCTGGGTTCTTTATAAAGAACTGAAATGTATTTCTCAAAGTTCTAGAGGAGGGGAGTCCAAAATCAAGGCACTGACAGGTTTGTTGTTGGATGAATGTCTGGTCTTTTCTTCCAAAAGGGGTGCCTTGACTGCTGCATCATCTGAAGGGGAGGAATGTTGTGGTCCTCACATGGCAGAAAGCAGAAGAGGATTAAAAATAAGCTGTCTCCATTAAGCCCTTTTATAAGGATATCTAATTCCAGTCTAGAGGGCAGAGCCCTAATGACTCAATCAGTTCTCAAAGGCTATACCTTCCAATACTACTGCATCGGGAATTAAATTTCAACATGACTTTTGGAGAGGACAAAAACATTGAAACCACAGTATTCACTTTTACTTTTTAATTCTTTGAAAATTTAAAAATTAAAGAATTATGAAACTATCACAGAGAACAACAACAGTGATAATGAATCCAGTGATCTGCCTTTTGCTTCTGACTCTGTCACAAATTTTTAAAACTAATACATAATTACTACATGAGTAAATTTCAACTGGGAACTAATTTGCACCATTTAAAATTCTTAAAGAGTTAAGTATTATAATATTCTCTTCTTCTCCAATGACATTAGTTTACTTTTATTACCAGCAGTAAGCCAATACCACTCCTTCAGAAATATAATGAAACCAATGAACTTCAGAGAACTAATGTAGATGTTCTCACTTTGCTCAATGTGTCCTAGATCTTACAGTCTACATTTGCTCATCTAATTTCTAAGTATTTCCTAGCCATAAATTATAGATATTCTGGAATTTATCTTTTCATATTCTTCCATATTCTTCCCATGATTTCACCTGTAATATGCCTCAAATCCACAGACACCATTTTTATCGCTGACATTTTGTATTGCTTCATATATAACATTTAATCATCAAGGCTTTCAAGATTAAGTAATTGAAATCTCATAATGACCTATAATTTCATTGAGATTTTAACTAAATATAATAAAAGGAGATGTTCACAGATTAGAATGGCAAAATTGCTCAACAACGTTGCATGTCCAACATAATACTTTTCCTTTGTCCTCCATATTTTTGACTAAGCATAATAGAGAGGAAATTACTGACTAGACAGGGATAATATCTACCAGACGTTTGGACTACTGGCACACAGTTGCATACTTTATGTGAATATTTATTTAAGTGCTACAGAGAAAAAGAACTTTAGGGCAGAGAAAGTTTACTACTTCCGTGAAATTTTTTTCTTTCCTCATGTAACCAAAATGAATGAATAAGGCATCTGATTTTTCAATTTGACTGTAATTTACAACTATGAAATTATTTCAAGAAACTGAGTCAAGTTCCCAGTACTCCACATGCATGGTCTTCATTTTAAAACCAAAGAGTTTTCCTAATAACCACCTTCATATGGCAACATAAAACTTCTAAGTACAGATAAAATGGCCTTATCAGAAATCTTGATAGAAAAAAAATTTACTCTGGAGTTTATAATGATGGGGGTCTGGGTCTATCAGCTTAGAGCTAGCTATATAGTTCCTGTTAAGAAAGAAATAATGTGGACAGAGGGCAGGCAAGATGGCAGATGAGAAAAACTGCCAGCCAGAGTGTCTGTGCAAGAAAGGTAGATTTTAGATGAAAGTGAAAAAAACAAACAGGCAAGCAAACATAGATTGGATGAGAGTCAGAAGGAAGGGCGCCTGAAACTATAGGAGAATCCACAGAAAGAAGTCATGGAGAACTAGAAGGAGAAAGGCATCGGCAGGTTCTAAAACCGGAGAGCCTTGGAGACCAGCGACAATGGTAGGTGGAACAGTTAAATTTCCCCTCCCTCATTTCTCGGATTGTTAGTGGGCTCCTGAGCTGCTGAAGAGATGTGTTAACACCAGCCCAGGGATGGCTGCCCCCAGCTACCTTGAGGCATCTCCGACCCTGCAGATCTGAGCTGATCAGCAGTGACCATATTGCTTCATTCTCCCCTTCCTCTCCCCTACCTGCAGCTGCCAAGAGAGACAATTTAGCCACCACCCAGAGACATCTGCAGATGACAGGACCTATACTTCAGGGCCCTGCAGTGGACTGAGGAATACTTGAACTGTGAGCTCCCTACCCACCAGTCCTCCCATGTACTGCTTGCCTGGTGACTCCCGCAGACTGGGGCAAATTCCGAGACAGAGAGACATTAATCCAGCTTGGGCACCATTTGGGTGACTTGAGACCAGCATTCTTCTTCCAGGCAAGGTCAGGGATTGATCTCTGGGGCCCAGGGGACAGGCCTGCAGTCCAGTTCCAGGACACCCAGGTCTCAATTGCATTGCCTGAGGACACAGAAAAAATATTTGTGAACTACTCTACTGAGGTGTATATAACTTCAGGAGCAGATCAGAGTGGTACCTAGCTGCAGCATGCTTGAGGGACAACCCTCCTCCCAAGAGAGGACCTGATTATAGCTCAGGCTATAATCCTAGGCAGGAACCCCTCAAGTTGTGACACAGTCAGGGGAAATCTGCTGGCTTGAGAGTTTGCCAGCTGGTAGAGGCCCAGAAGAAACCCCAGAATAGAGGAGGGTTGAAAGGAGCAAGGCCTGCTCCAGACTACAGGTCTCAGATGACTCCACCCCATATACAGACTTTTTGGCTAAGTGGGGCGATTTCAGCCCCTTCTTAACAGCTGTACCTAGAAGCAGAGAACAGAACTTTGACCCCTGCTAACAGCATTTGTAGAGCTTAAGGGCAGGCTTACCCTATCCAGTCCCACCCAGCCTAACTCACCCACTTGCCCTGGCTGAGGTAGAGAATAAGGACACACCTGGAAGTTCCAGGGCATGACCCACCACCTGAGGCACTAGAGTGACTCTCCAGAAGAACAGTGAACTGGTTACAGGACCCAAAATCAACACTGCAGCTTGTTCCTCCTAGTGAAACCCACAGGGAGGTCAATTTACACACCCTTTTACTTCATTTAATGACTCATCATACAGGGTGTGGTCAAATCTCACCCCAAACACCACTTAAGGGCTCATAGACTAAACAAAGCATGCCATTATCTAAACAAAAATGTTAAGAAGCAACAGCTAGCTGTTCCATATGAGAAGGAATCAATAAAAGAACTCCAGAAGTATGAAAAATCAAACTGAAATCACACCCCTAAAGGGGAACACTAGCCCTCTAGCAATAGAAATGAACTACATTCAGAATACTAAAATGACAGAAGAATTTCAAACATGCAAGAAAACTCAATGATATGCAAGAGAAAATGGATACCCAACACAACAAAACTACAAAAAGAATCCAGGACTTGGAAGAAAAATTCACTAAAGAAATTGAAGTATTAAAGGAAAATCAAACAGAACTTCTTGAAATGAAGAATTTATTCAAGGAATTACAAAGCACAGTAGAAAGATTCAATAATAGGGTAGACCAAACAGAAGAAAGAATCTCAGGGATTGTAGATAACACCTTGCAATCAAATAAGTCAATTGCAGAGATAGAGCAGAGAAATAAGAGAAAACAGCAAAGCTTGGAAGAAATGTGAGATTATGTGAAGAGGCCTAACATGAAACTGAAGCAGAAAATACACAAGGTTGGATAAACTATTTGAGGACATAATGGAAGACAATTTCCTTGATCTTGTTAAAAATCTAGATATCCAGGTCAAGAAGCTCAAAGGACACCTGGGAGATTCATTGCAAATAGGAAGACACCACAAGACACAGTCATCAGACTGGCCAAAATAAGCACCAAAGAGGCCCTCCTATGAGCTGTGAGGCAAAAAAAGCAGGTAACCTACAAAGCAAAACCCATTGGACTACATGTAGACTTCTCAACTGAGACCTTACAAGCAAGAAGAGACTGGGGCCAAAAATCTCACTCTTCTCAAACAGAATAATGCCCAGCTTAGAATCCTGTACCCTGTAAAACTAAGGTTCTTATATGAAGGAGAAATAAGTAGTAGGAAGTAGGAGGAAATAGGAGTAAGTACCCTGCCCTTCCTATAGGGCAGGGTACTTACTGCCCTATAGGAAGTACTCAGAACAGTGTTACACATGGATAAGTATAATAAACACTCACCAGTGTAAAATCATCCAAAAGCTAAAGGTCACAGGCCAGATACCACAATGGTTCAAGAGAGAAAAAAAAGCAACAAAGTTCAACTCAACAGGATGAACAGAAATCTGCCCCACTTATGAATTCTTTCAGTAAATGTGAATGGCTTAAACTGTCCACTAAAGAGATGTAAGCTGGCCAAATGGATAAATATACACAAGCCAAATATCTGCTGTTTTCAGAAAACACCTGTAACCCATAAGAATTCATTCAGACTCAAGACGAAGTGATAGAAAACAATATTTCATGCATATGGAAGACAAAAGAAAGCTGGCGTAGCAGTTGATTTCACATAACTTAGTCTTCAAATCAACAAAAGTAATGAAAGACAAAAATGGTCACTATATAATGGTGAAGGGTACAATTCAACAAGAACACATAACAATTCTAAATATTTATGCACCTAACTCAAGTGCACCCAGATTCATAAAACAAATCCTACTTGATCTAAACAAAATAATAAGCAGCAACATGATAATTGCTGGAGACTTCAACATCACTCTGACAGAACAGGACAGATCCTCCAAACAGAAAATAAACAAAGAAACAATGGACTTAAACAGAACTCTAGAACAAATGGTCCTGACTGACATTTATAGAACATTCTACCCCCAAACCACTGAACGTACATTATTCTCATCAGCTCATGAAACATTCTCTAAGATTGACCATATTCTAGGCTACAAAGCATGTCTCAAAAAATTCAAATAATAGAAATTATATCATGAATTTTTTTCAGAACACAGTGAAATAAAATTAGAAATAAATTTCAACAGAAACTCTTATCTCTATGCAAATTCATGGAAACTAAACAACCTTCTGCTGAATGATTATTGCATTAAGGAGGAAATTAAGATGGAAATAAAAGATTCCTTGAACTAAATGACATAGGTGACACAGGTTATCAAAATCTGTGGGACACAGCAACAGCAGTCCTGAGATGAAAATTTATATTCATAAATGCCTACATCTAAAAGACAGAAAGATTACAAATCAAGAATCTAATAAATTGTCTCAAAGAACTGGAAAAGGATGAGCAAATCAAACTCAAAACCAACAGAAAATAAGAAATAACAAAGATCAGAGCAGAGCTAAATGAAATTGATACCAAAAAAAACTATATGGAAGATGAATAAAACAGAAAAGTTGATTATTTGAAACAATAAACAAAATTGACATGTCTCTGGCTAGATTAACAAGAAGAAGAAAACTAAGGACTCTAATAAGCTCAATCAAGAATGAAAAAGTAGAAATTACAACAGATATCATGGAAATACATAATATCATCTATGAATACTATAAAAACCTCTATGCTCATAAAGTTGAAAATGTGGAGAATATGGACAAATTCTTATAAACACACAGCCTCCCTAGGGTCAATCAGAAAAGAAACAGAATTCCTGAACAATCCAATATCAAGTACCAGGATTTGTAGCAGCAACAAAAAACCTTCCTAAAAAGGAAAGTCCTAGACCAGACGGTTTCACACCTGAATTTTACCAGACCTACAAATAAAAACTGGTGCCTATCCTGCAGAAATTATTCCACAACAGCGAGAAGGAAGAAATCCTCCCCAACACATTTTATGAAGCCAATATCATCCTGATACCAAAATCAGGAAAGGACACAACAAAAAAAGAAAACTACAGACCAATATCCCTTATGAATATAGATGCAAAAATCTCAACAAAATCCTAGCTAACCGAATTCAGGTGCTTATCAAAAAAAAAAAAAAAAATCCATCATGACCAAGTGGGCTTCATCTCAAAGATGCAATGTTGGTTCAACAGATGCAAATCTATAAATGTAATTCACTACATAAATAGAACCAAAAACAAAGACCATGATTCCCCCAGTAGACACAGAAAAAGCATTCAACAAAATTCTACACCCTTTTATGATAAGAACACTTATCCAAATAGGCATAGATGGGACTTACCTTAAAGTTATACAAGTCATATATGACAAACCCATAGCCAACATCATACTGAATGGGGGAAAATTGAAAGCATTCCCACTGAGAACTGGAACCAGACAAGGTTGCCACTATCACTGCTTCTGTTCAACATACTGCTGGAAATCTTAGCCAGAGAAATCAGACAAGAGATGGAAATCAAGTATATCCAAATGGTCCAGAAACAAACTATTGCTCTTTGCTGATAATATTATCTTATATCTAGAAAACACCAAAGATTTTGCCATGAGACTACTGGAATTGATAGACAAATTCAGCAAAGTCTTAGGTTACAAAATCAATGTACAGAAATCAATAGAATCCCTATATGCCAACAATAGTGAAACTAAGAACCAAACCAAAGACTCAATCCCCTTAAAAATAGCAACAAAGAAAATAAAATACCTAGGAATACATTTAACTAAGAGGGGAAAGAACTATACAAGGAGAACTACAAAACACTGAGGAAGAAAATAGCAGAGGGCATAAATAGCTGGAAAACCATACCATGCTCAGGGGATGACAGAATCAACATTATTTAAATGTCTATACAACCCAAAGTAATCTACACATTCAATGTAATGCCTAATAAAATACCATCATCATTTTTTGCAGATCTAGAAAAAATAAATCTATGTTTCGTATGGAACCAGAGAAGACCTCATATAGCAAAAGCAATCTTAAGCAAAAAGAACAAATTGGAAGGCATCGATTTACCAAACTTCAAGATATACTACAAGGTCATAATAAATAAAACAGCCTTTGATTGGCACAAGAGCAGACATAGACCAATGGGACAGAACTCAGAATCCAAATATAAATCCATCCTCATATAGCCATCTAATCTTTGACAAAGCAGACAAAAATGTACACTAGAGAAGAGTCCTTATTCAATAAATGGTGCTGGGAAAATTGACTAGCTACATGTAGAAGACTGAAACAGGATCCACACCTTTTACTTCTCACAAAAATCAATTCACAATTCATGGTGGATAACAGACTTAAACCTAAGCCATGAATGTATAAGAATTCTAGAAGAAAATGTTGGGAAAACTCTTATAGACATTGGTATAAGCAAATAATTTATGAAGAAGACCCCAAAGGCAATCACAGCAGCAAAAATAAATAAATGGGACCTCATCAAATTAAAAAGTTTCTGCACAGCCAAAGAAATTATCATGAGAGTAAACAGATAAACTACAGAATGGGAGAAAATTTTTGCAACCTACACATCCAATAAAGGGATAACTAGAATCTGTTTAGAATTCAGGAAAATCAGCAAGAAAAAATCAAACAACCCTATCAAAAAGTGGGCTAAGGACATGAAGAGAAACTTTTCAAAAGAAGATAGACTAATGGCCAACAAACAAAAATGCTCAACATCTCTAATCATCAGGGAAATGCAAATCAAAGCCACAATGAGATATCATATAACTGCCATGAGAATGGCCTTTATCAAAACATCCCAAAACAATAAATGTTGCCATGGATGTGGAGAGATAGGAACACTCATACACTACTGGTGAGACTGCAAACTAATCTAACCTCTATAGAAAGCAATATGGAGATACCTGAAAGAGATACAGGTAGAACTACCATTTGATCCAGGAACCCCATTACTGAGCATCTACCCAAAAGAACAAAAGACATTCTATAAAAAAGCCATCAACACTAGAGTGTTTATAGCAGCACAATTCACAATTGCAAAGATGTGGAAACAACCCAAGTGACCCTATCAACATATGAGTGGATTAATAAAATGTGATATATGTATACCATGGAATGCTACTTAGCCACAAGAATAATGGGGATATAGCACCTCTTATATTATCCTGGATAGAGTTGGAGCCCATTATATTAAGTGAAGTATCATAGAAAGGAAAACCAAGCACCACAGGTACTCACCATCCAATTTGTATTAGCTGATCAACATTTAAGTACACATATAGAAGTAACATTCATCGGGCATCAGGCAGGTGTTAGGAAGGGGATGGGTATAGTCACACCTAATGGGTGCAGTGCACATCATCTGGGGGATGGGCATGCTTGAAGCTCTGACTTGGTTGGGGCAAAGGCAATATATGTAATCTAAACTTTTGTACCCTCGTAACATACTGAAATAAAAGATAATAAAAAAATAATCTCATAAAACATAAAAAAACTTTAAAAAAGTAGAAATAACTCTGTGAGAGGCCAAAAAAAAAAAAGAAGAAAAAGAAGTAATGCATTTCCATACACTATTAATTATTCACACCCAAATAGCTAAGGCAAACATTATTCATTAAATATACCCTAAGAATAGGTCTTATTATTGTCATGGTGGATATCAAAACTCCAAGATAACCAAAGCTATTATTTAATTCTTGAGGGGATGTCTGCTTTCTCCTAACAGCAACTTTTCCAAATGTTTTCTCCTCTGCATAATAACAGTAACCATGATCCTGTTTACTTCTAATTATTCAGTAACTACCGTGAAATCAAAGCCTAAAACTCAGAATTAGAACCACATAGCAAAGGGCCCATCACTGCCCCATAGACAGGGTATAGGTCATGACTGAGAAAAGGAATAAACCTTGGATCCTTTTGTGATTCCTGTCATCAAATTCCCCGTGCATTTATTTAAGAAGCTAACAGTGGCAGAATTTAATCAAGAGACTTATGTTAAGAGTGGTTTTAAATTTTGAAGGAAAATTAAGGTGACTTGCAAAATAAAATATCTATTATTTTTCTACATGAAATTCTCATCACCTGCCATATCTAAATAATCTCTATCAGTTTTTAAGTTTTTTCCCCTCTTACAATAACAGGCACCTTTCACATCATGCAAAAATTAAATAAATAAATAAAAGTGTATTGAAAAACCTAGTGATGAACAGTATGATTTGGAACAGTCTATGGTGTTTGGATAAGAGAAAATATGCTTCAGAAAACAACCATAACTAGATCATTATAAATTTATAGCAGTGAAGAGAGTTTATCAGTTACACTTGGTAAGTTTTAAATATTGTTTCTCTGTACCATTTCTATATGAAAGGATGTGATATGCTCCCATAGAGCTTGCTTGATTTATTGGGAAAATAATATGTATTTTGAAAAATGAGCTTTGTGTGCATTGAAAAAAAGACTGAGAGAACACAGAAGGAGAGGTTACAGTCTGCTGCATGAATAATGCATTAGAAATCTGTTCCTATTCAAAAACACAAGTACAAAAATTTTAATAGCACCCAAATGTTAATTCTTGAACCCTTCATCAATTAGGAATGTAATGGTTATTTTCTCTTCTGAAGATAAATGTATTATTTTAAATTTTATAAAGACCCAATTTTTGGTATTATAAGACGGATTTTGGTATAAAAAATTGCATCCCCATGAATACATGGAAAAGGTAACCATTAAAGTTCAGATATTTAGTCATAGGGTTCATAAATTTAGAGATTTCAGTTTAAAAAAATGGTTAAGAAATTAGGTTCACAAAATGTCTCATAAATGAAAATAAGGAGCCAATCAAATTTTGATTCACAAGGAAATTAATATGAAATAACAAGTAGTTTCATGATAGAAATTTATGAAATAAAAAGTGCAACATGTTTAATTTAAATAGTAATTTAGCCAAAGATAACTAAATTTTCTCTATTTTTGAAAACTTGTTTGAATTATCCAATAAAAGTAATTTATAAAGGAGATAAAATAATTTGTAAATAGTGATTTTATGATGTTATTGTACTTTTTTCTTCAAATTTATAATTCTCCTCCTAACTTGCTAAGTATGTTCATTTGCTTTATTAGTCTTTCTTTCAAACTTCAAGGGTCAGGACTCACTCCAATCATATCCTAGCATACAATAATAGTTTCATCAGAAAACTCAAGTCACAATAATTCATGTAAGTTTTTAAAGTACTACAAATCGTCACTTTTTATTCATTATTATTTCATTTTATAATAAAAATTAATAAGCTGAATTCTTTTTCCATTTTCTTAGTCCATTTTTTATTATCTCAGATGGGAGTGATCTTGACTTCTTGAGATTTTTGAAAGTCTATCAAAATTTAATTTCTTTATACTTCTCTACTCCCTAAATAATAGAATGTTTCAATTGAAAATTTTAAAGCAAATATTATTTATTTCTTTTAATATTACAATAATATTCTGAATTCACATCTTAAAATATGTAATACCAACTTAGTATGCTAAATGTTATACCCTAATAACGAATGGTTTATGCCGGCATGGTGGCCCACATCTATAATCCCAGGGACTAGGGATGCTGAGGTGGGAGGATTGTATGGGGCCAGGAGTTTGAGACTGGCCTGGGCATCACAGAATGACTTGTCTCTAAAAACATGAAAAAAAATTAGCAAACAGTGGTGACTGGTGCCTGTAGTCTCAGCTACTCAGGAGGCTGAAATAGGAAGATCTCTTGAGCCCAGGAGTTCAAGGCTGCAGTGAGCTATGGTGGAGCCACTGTACTTCAGCCTGGGTGACAGAGAGAGCCCTTGTCTCTAAAAACAAAAGGGGGGATTGTTGTTTTATTTTAATACAGTAATGCAGTAGATTTTGATATAAAACTCTAACAGGATGCAGTACATATATGCAAATGTATATATTAAAGAACCAGGCCCTAACTATATGTCCTTCTAGTTATGGACCCAATATATTAATATTTGTGTAATATATTCACACGTATTTTTATGGTTGTATGGTTAATGGGTGTCTGACTTGGCACTAAATACTTCCATTAATTATCTTACTCAATTTTTCCCAAAAACTCCTTGAGGTGAGGACTTTCATTATCAACATTTCCAAGATAAAGAAATAGATTTAGTTTAAAATATTATTTGCAAAAAATGGTAAGTGTAAGAGCAGGTTTTAAACTCAGATCTGTTTGACAAACCACTCTGTGTTCTTGAGTAGTCTATTATTCCACCTGACTACAGATAGAGGGTCAGAGAAGCCACTTAGGTGAATGTTACCCTCCACCCTACTCTGAGGAGTCTCAGGTATGCCTCCAAGTCTATTCAGTATGATCTTTGACAGAGTAGAGTATTCAAATGAATACATGTCAGTAGATACTTTCCAGTAAAAAGGAAATAACGATAGTATGATATAATGCTAAGAAAATTCCAGAGCAAGTTTAGCTGAAAGTCTGAGAGGAAAAAGCACTCAACTGAACTCTACTTCATAATTAAACTTCACTTCATATGACAAGACCTCACATGGCTACATTTCTATCTGCAGCTACCGTCTAATCCTTCTTCGTAGAGGGCTATGGAACAAATAACACTTTATGTCTCTTCATCTTTGCTCCATGAGTAATTTTGGTGCAAAACATCATCAGTGCATAAGTTTACCAAGTATAATAACAGTTGAAGAAAATAAGCCACTAGGGCTGGCTGTGGTGGCCCACATGCCTGTAATCCTAGCACTCTGGGAGGCTCAGGCAGGTGGATTGCTTGAGCTCAGGAGCTCAAGACCAGCCTAAGCAAGAGTAAGATCCCATCTTTACTAAAAATAGAAAAAAGTAGCCAGTGTCAGTGTGCCTGCCTGTAGTCCCAGCTACTCAGGAGGCTAAGGCAGGAGGATCACTTGACCCTAGGTGTTTGGGGGTGTAGTGAGCAATGATGTTGCCACTACACTGTAGCCCAGGCAACAGAGTGGGACTCGGTCAATAAAAGAAAAAAAGAAAAAGCCATTAAGTAGCAATTAATTCATGGGGTGTTTGTGTGGAAGTGAGCATAGACAATTTGATAAATTTTAGCTAAGGATTCTGGAGGTGTTAAGTCATGGAATTTTTGTATTTATTCAAACACCACAGAGGCTAACTCTCTCCGTGGTCAAAGTAACCCAGAATTCATGTATGGAGGCCTCAGCTTAGAAGAAAAGCATATTGCCAATATCTCATCGTGATTGGTGAGAATGACTTTTATCAAGAAGTCCCAAAACAACAAAAGCTGGCATGGATACAGAGAGATGAGAATACTTCTACACTTTTGGTGGGACTGCAAACTAGTGCAACCTCTATGGAAAATAGTATGCATATACCTCAAAGAACTAACAGTAGACCTACCATTTGATCCAGCAATCCCACTACTGGGTATTTATCCAAAGGAAAAAAAAAGTAATTTTATCAAAAAGAAACTGGTACTAGAACGTTTATAGAAGCACAATTCACAACTGCAAAGATGTGAAATCAACCCAAGTGCCCATAAATTGATGAGTGGGTTAATAAAATGTGGCAAATATACACGATAGAGTACTAATCAGCCATAAAAATGAATTGATTACCTTTTGCAACAATCTGGATGGAATTAGAGACCATTCTCCTAAGGAAAGTATTGCAAGAATGGAAACAAACCCCCCATGTACTCACTATTAAATTGGAACTAACCAATCAGCACTCGTGTGCATAGATGGAAGTAAAACTAAGTGGAAATCATGCAGGTGGAAAGGGGTGGAGGGGATAGGTGAAATTATTTTTAATGGGTATAATGTACAACTACCTGGGTGATGGACATACTTCCAACTTTGACTTATGCAGTACAAAAGCAATCCATGTAAGCAAAACATTTGTACCACCATAAGATGCTTTTTAACATCTTCTAGTTGTGTTATTAGTTTATATATATATATATATATATGTATATATATATATATATATATATCTGTATCTGTATTAGAGCCACGAATTTTTGAAAATTCTTTAAGACTACTGAGAATGTATAGTCAAATGTTATATTTTTTCTTGGGAGTTATGTTTCTAAACTGATGAAAAGTTATGACATTTGTTTTAATGTCTCTTCAATTTATGGGATTACTTTCTTTTTAAATTAATATTTAGGCTACTTAATTATTTAGATAATTTTAAAGTTATAAACATTAAATACAAGTCCAGATTATACAATAGTAAACTAAGAGAATTTTACTGACATTCCTGATGTCAACAATTACCAAAGCTGTATAAAATATTTTAAATGCACACTATTTTTTTTTTTTTTGAGACAGAGTCGCGCTTGTTGCCCAGGCTATAGTGAGTGCCATGGCGTCAGCCTAGCTCACAGCAACCTCAAACTCCTGGGCTCAAGTAATCCTTCTGCCTCAGCCTCCTGAGTAGCTGGGATTACAGGCATGTGCCACCATGCCCGGCTAATTTATATATATATATATTAGTTGGCCAATTAATTTCTTTCTATTTATAGTAGAGAAGGGGTCTCACTCTTGCTCAGGCTGGTTTCGAACTCTTGACCTTGAGCAATCCGCCCGCCTCGGCCTCCCAGAGTGCTAGGATTATAGGCGTGAGCCACCGCGCCCGGCCCCCTAAATGCACACTATTGTAAGACACCAATGAACTACAAATGCAGAGGTAAATTGTGGAGCTAAGATGAAGAAGAGGGGGGAAGACAAGGGTGATAAATCTTCCTACTATGTATTGATTTTCCTCATAAGAGGAAAATGGTTCCTCCTATATGTCCAGGTTTGAAGGTGCACCTGACAATATGACAAGGCATTCAATAGGCTCAGATAAGTTGCAATTCAGGGATTGATAAGAGAGAAAGTCCATGATAAACACCAGAAATGTTGGCTTAGAACTACAAAGATTACAACATAGGACTAAAATAAACAGGACATAGACCAGTTCTCAGGGGAACAGAAGCTCAGAATCAAATAATCTTTATCACTTTTTGTTTAATATTATCTGGAATTGCTGCTGACCCTAGCACAGCTATCTGGCATAAGTAAATGGAAATGCTTAGTGTAATAAGATAAATTCAGCCAGAGTCTCAAAAAGTTGATGCAATTTTTCATATGCAATTCCCAACACTATAACAAATTAAAGGCAAGATTTGAAAAATAGTTGCAACCAAAACAAAAACAAATAGTAGGATTATGAAATGTAAGATTATAAATACATTGTGTCATAGTCATATAACAATTCTGTAAAGCAGTGAAATATAACAAACTATTGCTGCACACAATGTATGAATGAATCTTACAAAAAGTTCAGTGAATAGAAATAATATACAAGTAATACATACCATATAATTCCATTTATGTAAAGTCTGTACAGTGTTTAATTTGGAGAAGAGAATGGGGTCATATAGCAGATTCCTAGAGCTGCTGTAAAAAAGTACCACAAACTGGGTCACTTAAAACAACATTATTATTTTATAGTCCTGGAGGTTAAAATACTGAAATACAGATATTGGCAATACTTGTTCTTCCTAGAGGTGCTGAGGAAGAATATACTCCATGCCTTTCTCCTAACATCTGGTGGTCAGAAATCCTTGATGTTCCTTGACTTGCAGACACATTGCTTCAATCTCTGTCTCCAGTTTCCCATTTAATTTCTTTTGGTATCTGTATGACTCTGCTTTCTCTTCTTGTAAGGACATCAGTCATTGGATTAGGGATCATTCTAATCCAGTATGACCTCATTTTTAACTAATTACATCTGCAAAGACCCCATTTCCAAATAAGATCTTATTCTGAGGTTCTGGATGAACATAAATTTTGGACTCTGTTTAATAGTACAAGTCATATGGATCCTTCTGGGGCTGTAGTTAATGTTAAATATCATGACTTGTGTGGTGGTTTCAGAAGGTTGCTGAGTTTGTTATAATGCATCAAGCTAAGCAACAATTTTTGTCTGTGTGTATGTTATATTTTAATAACCGAAGATAAGGGGAAAATATATCAATCTCACACTTTAGCAAAGATAAGAAGGAATGGGAACTGTCATACATTGCTAGTTTAGTTGCAAATTATACAACCAGATTGAAAAGTTGGCACTATCTACTTAAGCTGTAAATGCTCATGCTCTAATACACAGAAATTTCACTCCTACACAGAAAGCTAAAGAAATTGCATGGATATATGGATCAAAATACATATACAAAGATGTTCATAGCATTAATGTTCACAACAGCCAAAATCTGGCACCCCCCAAGGATGATTTCAACAATAGAATAAATAGATAATTTGTGGAATAATCTCAGAATAATTATAGTATTTAGAAAATAATGTAAAAAAGATGGAATTAGTATTACACATAACATGAATGAATCTGACAATTGTTGAATTGACAGAAATAAAATCCAGATGCAAAAGAATACATGCTTTAGTTTCATTCAAAGATAAAAAATGTACTCTCTCACCAAAAAAGAAAGAGACAGACAGAAAGATACACACACCACACACATACACACAGACACACACACAGAGAAAGAGAGAGGAAAAGAGGGACTACTGTGTTTGTGGTAACACCAAGAATGAAGATACAGTTGTTGGGATTATTGAAGATAACAAGACAGACACAATGGATCATTTATTATTTGACAGTGGGCATGAGGAGGCCTTTTGTACTTTTTAAAAAAATATTCCATTCCTAGATTGTATGGTGGTTACGTAGATGTGTTTATTATATTATAATTGAAGCTTTGTAGTCACACTTGATTCTCTTTCCTTTATGTGTGTTCTTTGTAATAAGAAAAATATATAGTAATGGAAAAATTATATAACAAGTACATTCACAGAAATATCACCTCTGTTACTCTCTTCATTTCCACCCTGTTTTCTCTCTGCTTGTAAAGGAAATCATTATTACTATTTTTAATTTTTATTCATTTTTGCTTGCAAATATTATGTAATCACATATATACACATATGCCATCATCTCTGTCACAAAATGATGCATGCAGCCTATAATGTTCTATGCCTTCCTTATTTCACTTAATTGCATGTCTTGGAGATAAGTCCATGTTCTCATTCCATTTGCAGATGTATACTCTGTATTTGTGAAAATATACTAGAGTTTATTCAAAATATCCCCTATTAATGTGTACTTATGTCATTTTCAATTCTTGTCATTATAAATGATACCTAAGTGAATAAATTTATGCCTATGTCATTTTAATTTTTAATATAAGATTTTTGATTTTTTTATTAATTATCTTTTAAATAAATTCTTATATGTGGGAATAGATTTATAGAAATGTCAAAGGGTCATTATAAGTGTATTTTCATAAGATATTGCCAATTTCTGCCCCATAGCTGATGTATAATTTTGTATTCCATCAAAAAATATGAGAGGAAATGACAGAGAAAAAAATGATGAATCAAATAGCTCCTCAGTGAAGAAATTTTTCTCTATCCTTAAGTGACTCAGATGACACCAAGAGTTTAGCATTCATTTAGTATATGTTTACTAAATAAGTAAATGAGGCAGATGTTTGTTTTTTATGGACAAAAATCTTGTACAGAATGTTAGGAGAATGGTTAAGAGAAATAATGCTTAGGAAAGAAATAAAAATTCTTGGCTTAAATATGTTGGCAGTTAAAAGCCAGTTAGCATTTATTAAGAAAAACACTATGACTTGGAAGCCACTTAAAATGAAAAAAAAGTCTGCAAACAATATAGATACCTACCTGTGTTTCAGCAAAACACCCCAGACTGATAGCTAAGTAAAAAAACTGTGAAAGATGAGTAAAATGGTACTAAAAGAAAAACTGTCTCTTAGCAAATTTTGCACCCATGAGGATAGAGTCATTTCATTTTCTAACAATAAAAAAAAGATCTAAAGATATTTATTCTCCAAAACCTAACTTTTTAGCTTAGAAACATTAATCCCCGAGAGAAGGTCTGACATGCCGATGAAAACACAGGCAACTCCAAAATGCATTGTGCCTTCAACAAGTGAATTCTGACCTCACAAGACCAGATTCAGACCATTTAAATTTTTTCATACTTAGATATTCTGAAGATCCACTTTTCCAAAGTCTCAAAATATACTTAAATTATATGGAACTTATGAAAGAGAAAAATAAAATGCTTTGGAAAGAATATTACAATTGTTCTTCAAGGAGAACACAGAGATGCTATCTTGAACAGAACACAGAGTTAAAGGGTCAGTATATGAACAGTACATGTTTTCTTTCCCTATGATAAATAGCAATGTCTATTTTACCATAATCTCTAGTTTCCTTGACAACCATACTGTACATTTGGAGATAGAGTATTTAAATAATATGAAGATAAGAGAAATATGGGGGAAAAGTATTTGGAAGAGGTTCCTTGAGTTTTTCTCCTTTTGTAAACCATATAATTAAATACATGAATATATATATGTATATATTAGATACATCATTAATTCATTGATAGGTCATAATAATATTAATACTTTTTCTTAATTATATAGTAAAGATAGTAATAATATGTACACAAATGTCAAGTTATGTTTATTGATACTCTAGCAATGTTTTCTTCAGCTAAAATCTACATACATAGCTCTCTCCTATATATTATATACATCCATTCATTTATTCATTTCAAAGATGTTTGTTGACTTTCTCTTTTGTATTAAAGATAAGATGTTACATCATTAATGTATCTTATTTATGATTTCATTACCTCTTAATTCCATTTTTTTAAACTCCAGCCATTGTTTTAGGAATAAATTCCACATAAGCTTTGAAAAATTTTACACAGGTAAAATTTGATAGGTCCCTGCTGTGTAAGGCATCAGGCACCTCTTGCTTCCTTCAAGAGCTTCTCTATTTCTTTAGTGTGGATGCCTGAGAGACATCACTAGATATTCATGCATGCACAATCTGTATGTATATGGAAATTGACATATACCAGGTCTCTGATCAATAGAGGACAAACACTGAAGAAGAAATATATTCTTATTTTATCCCCTATGAAAACAGATTCTCAAATTCATAAGAATCCTGAAATGTTCCATGAAATTAAGTACCAGTATTTCATAGGAGTGGATAATTATATTACATCCTTGTATTCATTAATTTTCCTTAATGTTTCAGGTTACTAGTCCCATTCAACTACTCCTTGAAAT
The DNA here is from genome assembly GCF_040939455.1 of Microcebus murinus. Lineage (NCBI taxonomy): Eukaryota > Metazoa > Chordata > Mammalia > Primates > Cheirogaleidae > Microcebus > Microcebus murinus. Next base: position 48,412,012 of record NC_134104.1, read on the forward strand.
CAAACTGCTAATAGACCATCTTCACATAAGCCTTTGCCTTTGCCTTATAATTCGTAGACTAAAGCAGTTGATTAACTTCAGGTAGAATTTTGAATTTGGATCACATAGCCATCAACAGAAAATTAGGTCTCTATTACTTTGGTAATTAGAACAGTGAACACCATATACTTGTGATAGCACTAAAATTATTCTTACTTTCACTTGAGGTGATTAGGATTAGGTGCAGGGATAAAGGGACATGTTGGGTTACAAGGAAGCTGTGGCATTTAAAATGAAGGGGCAAAGTTTATCCTTCTTTATGGCGGAGTGGTATTTTATAGTATACATAAGGTCTTTTGCAACAATTTGGATGTAATTGGAGACCATTATCCTAAGTGAAATATCAAAAGAATGGAAAAACAAACACGCACATGTACTCGCTATTACATTGGAACTAACCGATGAGCACACATGTGCACAGAGGAAAGTAAAACTCAGTTGAAATCAAGCAGGGGGAAGAGGGAGAGGAAGAGTGAAAACCTACCTAATGGGTACAATGAACACTACCTGGGGGATGAACACATTTATAACTCTGACTCAAGCATAACAAAATTGTTACATGTAACCAAAAACATTTGTACCCCCATAATATTTTGAAATAATAATAAAAATAAAATAAATAAAATAAAGAAGCAAGGGTTATATAAGGAGTGCAGTGTTGTATGCTTTTATCAACTGTTTTGGAAACCTTAAAACCACAAAATAGCACTCTTCCCTTCAATTAGCACTCTTCTCTTCAATTAGCTATCTAAGCAACTCAAGGCATATTTTAAAGCTAGAAAGCTTCTGTAGCAGTCTTTGAGAAGATCCTCTTCTCACACAGTTTCATGGCAGACTGTGCTAAAAATTAGGCCCTGGTCTTACATTAGGGCAGAAGGGCATCAGAGGAACCTGAAGATATGGTCTTTATATACCTCGCCTATCAAAATGAAGTATGTGATAGATGAATGGGGCCTTGAAACTCAAGATAAGCCTGATAACCTTTGGATCCACAGATTTGTTTGAATACTTTGAGACATATAGCACTATGTTCTCAGTAACTGAATACCAATCTGTGAAACACAGGATAAATACAGGCTTTTCTCCTGTCCCTATCAGTTCAATGACTTACTTATGTGTTTCATCCTTATCCTTATAGTGACAACCTTGGCACAAGATTAGAAACTTAATTCCCAAGGGGAAAGGCTTTTGCTGGGTATCACAGTAATATAATCCCATGTAAAGCTTTATCAGTCTTGTGATCACTTTGTGCTTCTCATGCCAATGGACCAGTAGAGAAAATGTAGAGGGGTTAGGGCTATGAGGTCATGGACACTGAGTACCATGGGAAACTGAGAAAGCATCCACACAATTGAGGAAGAGACAAACATGTCTGGAACCAGGGATATACACAGGGGATATCTCTTCAAGCTTCCATAATAGTTAATGATCTATTGAAGGAACTTCAGCACAACAAGGGCAAGTAAATTAAGGATTTAGACTCCACATGAATGAAGTTTAGGGTCATCTCATCAGGGAATGTAAAGGGGTGGAGGACAAGCTGTTGAAGAACAAAGAAGAACTGGCTAAACAACATCCGCAAGCAGCAGAGTGACAAGGATGTGACTGGAGAAGTAGGCGAGGGCCAGATAGGGTGGGACCTTGTGGGCCATGTGATAGGTGTTAAAGTTAACTTTAAATATAAGGGCCAGATTTGAAAGGTTTTAAACAAGTGGGTGATAAGGAATTGCATTTGTAGTTGATACTGTAACTGAAATTAGAGAAGACAAGGATGGAATCACAAAGAAAAATGTTGGCAGACTGGAAAGGGAACATAATTGCATAGAAGGGCGAGGATTGAGTTCTACGTAATAATTATACAAGATGCAAAGAGAAGAAAACTGAACCCAAAGCATCCAGCTCTAGAAAAGATATACAAGTTAATCTTTATCATACCAAAGTGTATATAACTATGTAAATATTATATAAATATCTATATTGGTGAGAGTTACACTAGAGAAACAGAACCAGAGGACACACATACACAAACAGGACAAGAAATTGGCTTATGTCATCATGGGGGACTTGACAGACAAGTTGAAAATCTGACAGGCAGACTGTCAGGAGGGTCAAGCTGGTATCTGGGTGAAGCTGCAGTATACAAGTTGTATTTCCTTCTTTCTAATGTAAACCTCAGTTCATTTGTAAAGTCTTTCAACTAACTGGAGAAGATCCACCCAGATTATCAAGGAAAATCTCCTTTACTTAAAGTCCACTGTTAAATTCCATCCTAGCAATGCAAGATTAGTGTTTGACTGAATAACTGGGGACTACAGCCTAGCCAAATTGACACATAACACTGACAATCACAACATCTCAATTTCGTCTTCAAGATCCTACCTATTTACCTCTAGCGAAAGTGTATTTCCTTCTCTGACTTAGTGATTTAGACAAACACATGATGAACTCTTGACTTACGTGATATTTTTTCAAAATAAAACTTGAAAACCATTTAATCTAAAAGCAGTTAAAACTAATGTTCCTCAGTACTGATTCTGAAAATGTGACCAGTAGTTCAACATCTTATTTATAACCTAAGTTTGGATAAATTTTCTGACTTTATTTATAATAAAATGATTAATTATATAGTCTCATATATTCCAGATGAGAGTTGAAATTAATCAGTATTTCCAGATGGCAGTTTAGCAGTCTAGATACAGAGCTTTAAAAGTAGTTCTAACATTTGACACAATAATTATAAACAATTATCATATAAGCATAATTAAAAATTTGTTCACATAAAATTATCAAAAGAAAAATGTTCTAAATATGAACAATATAAAAATAATTAAGTATATTAAAATCTGTCTATGCTATGTTTTATAATATTTTAATGACACAATATTTGGTCTAAAATAACAAGTGGTACAAATTATAGGTTATTGCCTTTATATAAGAAGGCATAGCTCAAGCATAATAATTTGGGTAGCATAGTTGTAAATAAAGGCTTGACGAACACAAATACATGATACTATCAGCTTCCAGAATGGCAAATAACAAATAGCTTGTACCAAACACATTCAAGAATCCCCATAAAACTAAAGGTACATCAGGAATCTTTGCAAAATTAAAGTTATAATGTAGGTGCAATATGAACCATTAAACAACTTTTCAGCATAAAAAACTTCATTTTTATTTTAATTAAGCATAAAATAATAAATAATTATTATAGATTTCATGATTTGATATTATTTAGACATTTATCTTCTCTTATTTAGGCTCTCTTCCTCACCACTGAGGTTTTGTCTATTCATGTTTCAGTCAAAAAATCTTTTTGAGTATATATGCAATTTCCCTGAAAAATATTTTTTGTCTGATGATTTTAGGAGCAAATGAAAGACTTAGTAAAAAAAAAAATGTTTCTATATTGAGAAAAAATTTTTGAATAGAATGGGCAATCCTTAACTCTGAATACAGTTGTTTAAATGGTGGATAAAGGGAAGGGAAGTAAGGATATGCTAAAGTAATTATTGTTAAGAATTTACTTTAGTTACATAATATATAATTTACTTTATATAGTTTTTTTTTTTTTCTGCTGGGGTTTGACACAATTATCAGTTTTTAGTTATATTATGTGCCAGATAAATTACAATGATATCTAGATTAACTGGTCTGAGCCTATTTGAATATCTTAATCTCCACATCTGTGCTGCACAGTCCTGTCGTGGACCTGAGCCTGCCTTCTAAAAGCCCAGCTCCTTCATAATGGTCCCAGCTTCTCTGCCTTAGCAAGGGCACCTCCATCTTTTGTCTCTCAGCTCCAGGCAAGTTGGTAGCTTCCTGCCCTTGCGGTTCTCTGGTATGTCTCACTGTCTCTTGTCTGTCTCCTCAGCTCTTTCAAAACCTGTTTAACCAATTCCGTGTATTCAATCTCGGTCCCTAGCCTTCTTCACCCAGCTCTTTTTTCCACTTTTTATAAATACTAGAGTGATTTCTGCTTTACTGTCTGAATCCTGATTAATATGTAGACAAATCCAAACAGGCCATGAAATTTTGTTTTTAATAAGCCATGTGATTTTGAATAACACGTTATTACACAATGTTCTCAAGGCAAAAATCACTTAATGGAAGAAAAATGGGCAGCTTAAAATAAAGGCAATCTTACTGCATTTTCCCTTTGTATGTTTGTGGAATAAGAAATGACTTTGAATTACTCTATTCAACAATAACAACAACAAAATAACTGTGGTTTTTATGTTGGAGTTCTAAATAGAAGTTATAATAAGTAAAATTTCCCAAAAGTTATTTATGAATCCCTTAGGGGGTCTTTCAGCTATAGTCTATTTTGGTGTTTCCCTGTATGAAGAAAAAAGAGAGGTTAAGTATATGAAAAATAAAATTTGCTCATATTTTTCCTGTAAAGAGAGTTCTGAAATTAGTATGTTGCCTTCATAAACTTTTCAATGACAACACATTTGAATGTTCTCATTATGGTTTATTTGAGAAGTCAGTCAAAGATGGAAATTTGGGATAATTACATCCCCTTAACAAAGGGGAAAAATTCTCAGAGACATTTAGAACAATAATAAAAATCTTATTTTATTAGATGGAAAGGTCTGTGAGGAGTTTTCTATTAATAATTATATCAAGGTTTATTTTGATTTAAAAAAACCTATATTAAAGCAAATTTCAAATAAGGATGAAAAATTCTTTGTATTGGCAATCTATTCCCTACTTTTCTAATACAGTTTTTATTTTCCAAAAACTTTTTATCCCACCATTTTTATACCTTCAGACTCCATATATAATAATAAAAAAAATCTAGAAATTCTAGAACCTGGTGGTGTACTCTATACCCATGTGTACTCTATACCCATGTACTCTATACCCATGAGGAAAATGAATGATCTTTTTGGATGTGTTTTTAATTTTCAAATCTGTCACTCTGTATGTTGTTTACTTATGGCTTGTCTGTCTCTCTGTCTCTTAAAAAAACCATATATATATATATATATATATATATATATATATATGTAAATGGCACATATAAGAACACACACATATATACACATATATAGTGTATATTTTCTCATACATAGATGCTTTTAAAATTCCTATTCCCACTAATTAGCTACTGCTTCATTTGTTAAATGGCACTTTCCAAGTGTCAGAGTCCAGTACTCCTTTTGAATTGATTCCAAAATCTTCTGAGCATGTTTTTTTTGTTTGTTTGTTTTTGTTGTTGTTAACTTGCTCCAAATCCCTAGTTTCAGTTCTCTCAATTATTTTTTCTCCTGTAACCAAAGTTCATAATTGCTATAAGAATGGAAGTGTGTAACATTAAATCTGTGTAATATTAAATCTGTGTGATAAAGTGTAAAAGTTAATCATAGATTCAGAGAATCTCATATCTTTATATCTTTTTTGAGCAAATTGCAAATGTTACCTCATCCCTGAAAGGAAACTATAGCACATAGCACTAAAAGAATACTAATATATTTTTTACTATGAATGTCTATGATCCTATACAAGATATGTAGGGAACAAAAGATTAGTTATAAACTCTTATGCTTACTAAAAACACATTTTATTTGGGAAATTTAAGTTCATGAATAATGATTCAATAAAGCAAGGGAACTGAGATCACAGTCTCTGCTTCAAGATTGACTGGCTTCAACTTCTCTTTCCACTATTGCCTTAATATAAGACTTTGAGAAATATCCTTAACCTCCATTACCTTATCTATTAATAGGCATCAAAAAAGTACTTTCTCTTTAGATACATATGTATATATGTGTGTGGGTGTGAAAAAGGGAAAGAGTGAGAGAGTGAAGCAGAGAGAGATTAACTGATTGAAGACATGTAAGACATTTAGAAAAGTAACTGACATATAGTATGTGTTCAGTAAATTGAATAATTATAACTATTAATATTATTCAATAAATATGTATTTGAGGTGTGTTATATGTAAGATATTTTGCCAGTGATCTTATGCAAACAAAAATAAGAAACAGTCACTGCACTTTGATTTTCGCCTAAAAGGGAGCATGATATATTATATAACTATATCAATATATTTACATCCCTATATGTGTATGTATAATTGAAATATAACACTTTGGCAGAGCTGAATTATACATATAATAGTATATCAAGAAAGGGATAGAGATGACTTCTTATCAGATCAATCAAAAAAAGTCTTATAGAATGAAGAAGAATCTAAGCAAGACTTTAAAGAATGGATGGGATCTCATAATTAATAAGAATGAAGCACTCTGAATAATAGGGAAAACATGTAATATGGAGAAGTAAATAGTACATTAGTCCTCCCTTCTCAGCAGTTTTGCTTTTAGTGGTTTCAGTTACTTGTAGTCAATTGTGGTCCAAAAATACTAAACGGAAAATTCCAGAAATAAACAATTCATAACCTTGTAAATTGTGTGTCATTCACACATTAGGGTTGATTTCTTGGAACACTCGCCTTTGGAGCCAGCTGCCATGCAGTAAAGATATATAAATTATCCTCTCAGAGAGATCACACGAGAGAGGAAGTTTCTAACTTTTGAACTATCTCCAGAAGATGACAGATATTTAAGGAAAGCCATTTTGGTTGTCCCAGCCCTACCTCTGACTGCAGCCACACGACAAACCTTAAGGGACTGCAGGAGAAGCTTCCAACTGAGCTCCCGTCAAATCAGACTCATGAGAAATAATAAAATGGTTACTGTTTTAGTTACTAAGTTCCTTGAGTGGTTAGTTACACAATCATAAATAACTGTAACAATGACAGAAGATAGCAGGAAAAGGTAACTTCTGAATAGCCTGGAATCAGGGAAATGTATAACCGTTAGAAGTCTTAGAAGCAGCCTGGCAGGGGTGGTTCATGCCTGTAGCCCAAGCACTTTGGGAGGCAAAGATGGAACGATTACTTAAGGGCAGGAATTTGGAACCAGCCTGAGCAACATAGCAAGACCCTCTACAAAAAACCAGAAAAATTAGCTGGGAATGGTGGCACGCACCTGTTGTCCCAGCTACTTGGGAGGCTGAGACAGGAGGATTTTTTGAGTCCAGGAGTTGGAGGTTGCAGTAAGCTATGAAGACATCACTGCACTCTAGTCAGGTGACAGAGCAAGACAAAGTCTAAAAAAAAAAAAAAAATCTTAAAAGATTCTAGTCAACAAGCATGAGAGAGAACAAAGAAACTAAATCCACCCTGTTTCCAAACAAAAGGCTTATATAAGGCTCTTTAAAATTAAATCAATAGAAGTAAATAAAACATGAAAATTATGAAATGCCTCTTTAACAAGTGAGTGGAAATATTGCAGTTAGGCATTTATGAAGGGCATGTCTGAGGAAAAAATTTATGACTACATTTTAAAATGCCTAGTGGGCACTGAAGAGGAATGCCAGAGGAACGCTTCTTGAAGACATGATTTGAGTTTAATGCTTCATCTTCTTTTTCTCCTAAAACTTCATTAAAATGATAATAAAGGAATAAAAATATAAATCCATAAAAAAAGAGATAGCATTTGTAAAAGTTATTTTATCCTTTTCTGGAAGATGGAAGTTGGGAAGGAGAGGAGACAGATGAAGGAGAGTGAAGAAAGCAACTGTGTAGAAGGACACTCTGAGAGAGGGTAGAGCTGATCGGCCTGACAGAACTCTGAAGACCCTCCAGACCTAGAGCCACAGGTGCCATGCATGACATACAGACAAAATGAGGCTGAAAACTAAAGGACCGAGTGACAGTTGTCTCACTAACTATTTGACTTTCCCACTACTCTTAAGGGCAAGATGACTTAAGTCCTCATCACCGAACAAAATTCAGAGGCTTCCTCAGTAAAGAAATTTCATTAAATTTCTTGGGGAAAAGAGCAGCCAAAGCAAATGTTGGCATCCTGTCTATCTAGCATTTCAGGATCCCATAGTCTTAGGGCCATGGGATACATTGTCGCTCTGCACCCTGCATATGTCTGGACAAGAAGGCAAGTGGAAAGTGAAGCATCCCTTACACTGTTTCCCAAGCCATGTTCCAGGGCGGCATCTACCTAGAGAAATGGCTGCCTTTTCCTAATAAACTTATAGCCTAGTAACATTCAGTTCTGCATAATAATGGATTTTTACCCACTGTCCTTAAGTGAATCCTATCCATTGAATAGAGATTGCAACCAGTCATTCCATTACTTTGTTCTTAAACATGAAATTACAGACAGAGGTTATTGGCAATTTTAAGGAACACACAATGTAACAAGATAGAAATATATAAATAAGAGAAAAATAAATTCAAATACAATATACAGTTAGTATATTTAGAAATATTTGAATATATATTACATCTATTAAATAAGAAAATACCACAACAAATAAATATTATAAGACAAAGAATGAGCTCTATAAAATTCAATGTACTCTAGAGGAAATCCATGAAAATTCCATGAATATTTTCTTGTTGGATAACAGGTCAAATTTTTTTTATACTCTTCTACATTTTGCAATTTTTCTACAACAATCATGTATTCATTTTATAGATTGATATAATTTGTCAATGACCATAATATTTACTGACATAAGAAATATTGTAGGAGCTGAGGGTTTGTTAGTACATGTGTATGGTAATTATGTATGTCTGGATATGGCTATCAAGAGTTTGGGAGTTGATGAAGGAAGATTTTTTTGTACTTCTTAGACATATAATTACAGAAATGAAGTAGACATTTGCATATATTGCCTTAAAAATTTTAATACAGATCTGTGTTAGTGATAAAAGCTTGGAAATCATCTATTTATACAGATTGTAAGTGAAGTCATGGGATTGGATGTTAGAATATGAAATGACAGTGTATCTCTAGATTCTAAGATAAATTCCACTCAATTTAAACATAGAGTACAGATTTGAAAACTCCTTAGAGTTTCATATAAAAACAGATATAATCTTCAAAATAAGAATGACATATTTTACAGTATATTAGTTTTATTAATACATAATAATTGTCGATATTTATGGGGTACATGTGATATATCAGCACACATACGCAATGTATAATGATCAAATCAGAGTAAATAGGATATTCCTCACCTCAACCATTTACCATTTCTTTGTATTGAGGGCATTCTAAATCTTCTAGATACTTTGAAATACACAAAAATTATTAATAACTATACTCACTGTACTGTGCTATCAAACACTAGAAATTAGTCCTTCTATCTAACCATATTTTTGTACCTATTAACCAACCTCTCTTTATCTCCACCTCCTTTTCCCCTCCTCCCCTTCCCAGCCGCTGGTAACCACTGTTCTACTCTCCACCTCCATAAAATGAACATTTTTAGTTCCCACATATGAGCAAGAACACAGAAGATTTGTCTTTCTTTGCTTGGCTAAGAATAATATTTCCTATGAAACACCAAAGTGTGCTTTTTCAATTCCAAGAGTGCTTGGAATTGAAAAAAATATATAAGCTCAAAATTTAGAATTATATTCCAGCTTTGATTTGTTGTGTTGACACTTATGAAGATATAATGTCTTTATAAAAATTATAATTTTTGCAAGGACAATTGTATAATAAACTTTGACTTTCATTTACATGCTTAACATCAAAGTGCTTCTTAAAATAAAATGATATTTTACTTGTTGCCAGATAATACTGTTTCATATTTATAGTAACCACTTTTTAAAAGAACTTAGAATGCTGTTCAAGATGGACTCCATAACAAGATAATGTTACATAGTTGGATAAATTGACTAAGGACTAAGCAGATTCCAGAATACAAATGATTACAGAAATTTCAGGATTCTTCATCAGAGTTGATATACACTGGGGTTTTTGTTTTGAGGAGCTAGAGAAGAAAACAGATAAGAGCTTGTACAAAAATTAAGAAGCATTGTAAGAGATACAAAAGGTAGTGTTAATGCAAGTAGATGGCCTTCCCCTTAACACCATATTCCATATTTTTCTCGAATATTTAAACTCTTCTCATAAAGAAGCAATTATTTGAAATTACTTTTCAAACATTTTAAAGAAAGTACTCAGAAACTAATTATTCAGAATCTTAAAAACAGTTTATTCATCTTTCTTTATTTGTGATTTGATTTTGCTATAAATATTTTTGAAATATGAAGGACAAAAACATAAAAACAAAACCCCACAAACTTTTGCATCTTTATTGTGAGTAATCTATAAGAACTAGAGATTGGGCTGGGAACTCACCCTGCGGAATCTCAGATTGGCTCTGAAAGAAAATGTCAGTAGGGATTTAGGCAAGAAAATGTACCTCGGAAAGTAGCACACAATTCCCCAATATCCCCAAAATATCCACTCTAGAGTTAGTCAGCTCTTCTTTGCACTCTTCCTGAACATTGCAAAAGCTTCCTTTCTTGCTAATTGCTCTATACTACCTGGCACTGTTATTTAAATAAGCACATCTAACTCTCCTACTGGACTATAAGTATCTTAAGATGAAATTTTGTCTTATTCATAGAATTTAGTAGATCAAAAGATAATTAGAAGATACTAAAAAATGTTTGCTATATGAATAAATGAATCTGACTGGATGTGAGGTGAACACTGATTCTTGCAAAGAGAAGTATTCCCTTTAAATGTGTGAAAGAGCAGAGATGTTCCAAGTTATCTACTCCCAACTCCTTTACCTGGGGTCAGTGTGAAGAAGTAGATTGTACGTCAATGCCAGATAACAATTTTAAATATATATGCACCCAACTTAGGTGCACCCAGATTCATAAAGCAAACCTTACTGGAGCTAAGCAAATGGATTAATAGCAACTCCATAATCACCGGAGATTTCAACACCCCACTGACGACACGAGACAGATCCTCCAAACAGAAAATTAATAAAGAAATAATGGACTTAAACAAAACTCTAGAACAATTGGGTCTGATTGACATTTACAGAACATTCTACCCCAAATCCACTGAATATACGTTCTTCTCATCAGCACACGGGACATTCTCTAAGATTGACCATATCCTAGGACACAAAGTAAATCTCAAGAAATTTAAAAAAATAGAAATCATACCATGTATCTTCTCAGATCACAGTGGAATAAAAGTAGAAATCAACTGTAACAGAAACTCACATTTCTCTACACAAAAACGTAGAAATTAAACAACCTCCTACTAAATGATTACTTCATAAATGAAGAAATCAAGATGGAAATAAAAAAAATTCTATGAAGAAAATGACAATGGAGAGACAAGTTATCAACTCCTCTGGGACACAGCTAAAGCAGTTCTGAGAGGAAAGTTTATCTCCATAAATGCCTATAACCAAAAGTCAAAAAGATCACAAATATGACCCACACCTTTCACCTCTCACAAAAATCAACTCACGCTGGATAACAGACTTAAACCTAAGGTATGAAACTATTAGAATTCTAGAGGAAAATGTTGGAAACACTCTCCTAGACATCGGCCTAGGCAAAGATTTTATGAAGAAGTCCCCAAAGGCAATCACAGCAGCAACAAAAATAAATAAATGAGACATGATGAAACTACAAAGCTTCTGCACAGCCAAAGAAACAGTCACGAAAGTAAACAGACAACCTACAGAATGAGAGAAAATTTTTGCATCCTACGTATCTAATAAAGGGCTGATAACTAGAATATACTTAGAAATCATGAAAATCAGCAAGAAAAAATCAAATAACCCTATTAAAAAGTGGGCAAAGGACTTGAACAGAAACTTTTCTAAAGAAGACAGAAGAATGGCCAACAAACATATGAAAAAATGCTCAACATCTCTAATCATCAGGGAAATGCAAATCAAAACTACAATGAGATATCACTTAACTCCAGTGAGAATGGCCTTTATCAAAAAGTCTCCAAATAACAAATGCTGGTGTGGATGCGAAGAGAGAGGAACACTCCTACACTGCTGACTAGTTCAACCTCTGTGGAAAGCAATATGGAGATACCTTAAAGCGATACAAGTGAATCTACCATTTGATCCAGCAATCCCATTGCTGGGCATCTACCCAAAATATCCAGTGACACTCTACAAAAAAGACACCTGCACTTGAATGTTTATAGCAGCACAATTCATAATTGCAAGGCTGTGGAAACAGCCTAAGTGCCCATCAATCCAAGAATGGATTAATAAAATGTGGTATATGTATACCATGGAGTACTATTCAGCTCTAAGAAACAATGGTGATATAGCACATCTTATGTTTTCCTGGTTAGAGCTGGAACCCATACTACTAAGTGAAGTATCCCAAGAATGGAAAAACAAGCACCAGATATATTCTCCAGCAAACTGGTATTAACTGAGTAGCACCTAAATGGACACATAGGTACTACAGTAATAGGGTATTGGGTGGGTGGGAGGGGCGGGTATATACATACATAATGAGTGAGATGTGCACCATCTGGGGGATGGTCATGCTGGAGACTCAGACTTGTTGGGGGAAGGGCATTTATTGAAACCTTAAAATCTGTACCCCCATAATATGCCGAAATAAAAAAAAAATTAGCCGGGGGGGGGGGGAAGAACATTAGAGTTGAAAGAGATTTTTCAAGATGACATCCTATTATATAAGAGAGGAGCAGACATTTTAAGTGACCTCCCCAATCATAGTAATTTAGTAGCAGACATAGAATTACAACTTTATGTTCAGACTCCAAAGTCCTTTCTTTACATCAACTTTACAACAACTTACAACCTTTTTATTTATTTATTCTCAGGATATTGTGAGGGTACATAATTTTGGTTACATTTTATATCATTGCCTCTCCCAAGTGGGGGTTAGAGGCCTGCCTCCCCCAACAATGTGCACTGTGCCCTACAGTTGTGAGTTTACCCCCCCCCCAACTCCCCATCCCTGGAAAGTATTACTACCATGTGAGCACCATGGAGTTCATCAGTCAGTACCAATTTGATGGCGAGTACAAGTCTTCCGATCCTGTGTTACCTCACTTCGGATAATGGGAACAAGCTCAATTCAGGAAAATATAAGAGGTTCTAGATCACTGTAGTTTCTGAAAATTGAGTAATATTACATTGTATACATAAACCAAATTTCAGTAATCCACTCATGAATTGACAGGCACTTGGGTTGTTTCCACATCCTTGCAATGGTGAATTGTGCTGCCATAAACATTCAGGTGCAGATGTCTTTATTATAGAATGTCTTTTGTTTTTTTGTGTAGATGCCTAATAGTGCTATTGCTGGATTGAATGGTATTTCTATTTTTAGCTCCTTGAGGTATCTCCAAATTCTTTTCCACTAATTTGCTGTCCCATCAACAGTGTAAGAGTGTTCCTGTTTCTCTGCATCCTCGCCAGCATTTGTTGTTTTGAGACTTTTTGATAGAGGCCAATCTTACTGGGGTTAGGTGATATCTCATTGTGGTTTAAACAAAATAACTTTTATCATTTTTCCCCCATGTCCTAAGTTTTAGAATGTCATTTCTATCAAAGGATGATTTTAACTAACAAAGCCTTTCTTGTGTTTTAGTGAATAATAATACAGTAAAAGTAATAAAAAGACAACATTTGAACAGCAGAGAAAATTAGATACTAAAATTAGTTAATTCTTGATTTGAAAGAAAAATACACCTCTAGTTGAAAAAATACTACATAAATGAAACTTATTTTAGTTTTATAAAAATGTCGAGAATAGATTAGAATTTTGTGAAAACTTTACAAAGTTTAGAGGCCCAAGATTTCTCAGCTAGAACTCTTTTACTATATTCTAATGCTTTGAAAATGTATTCTGTCACTGTGCTTCCACCACTGCCAATATGCTGGTAAGAAAATTTGTTACGCAGTGACCTTATGGGTCTGAAAAAATGTTTCCATGCTATTTGGTTTTTGAATAATCTGGAGTTTTAAAGTAATGCTATTCAGTGAAGAATGTCAGTGAAGGGTGTTCAGTTAGGGCACTCAGCAAATATTCCAAGAAATTATTATAATAGAAAGTGTAATAATTTCCTCATCACAGAGCATGTGCATCTGATGCAATAATGTAAACTCATTGTCTTTCCAGTCTATTTTTTTTCTGATTAATAAATTCAAGAGGTTGAAAATCTCACAGGAGAAATCACATTTGCATTAAATAAGAGGTTGTTTCTGTGTTGCAGGGCTGGGCTAGTTGATGAAGTGAGTATAGAGAATGTTGTAGAACCTATGGACAACATTTTAACTTCCATTTTGGTCGCTAGGACTCTCTTTACATATACCCTACAATGAATGCCATTGCAGTCAAATAAGCAACAGTAAAGACCTATACATTTTGGAATCTCTCTTATTTAAAATTATGTCTCTACATCTAGTAAGGAATTAAATTGTCCCTAGTATCAAATGAAATTAGACATTGGACATACCAAATACATGCCAATCCACAGATTCGTTCATTATCCTTACGCAACCCACCCTGATTCTCATATGCAAAAGTGAAAATATATACTACAGAAAAAATTTTTGTTTAATCACTGCCCCTCCCATCAAATTTAACTATACTAGGTACAGAGATATACGGGGTAAATATATTGCTAATTAACATTATCTTAAAATCATTAGTTAAATAGAATTGTTAATATAAAGAAGGAACTAAGAATGTCACCTTATTTAATATAGTGGATGCTTTGGTATACTGCCCAAGGCTCCCTGCTTTAGGACCTAGGTACTAATTTCCCCGTAAGATTAGAGTGTTTGCCTACTAATATCTCCTAGCCGAATCCTGCAGGAATTGCACTCAGCCAGAGGTCATTGCCTACATTCAATAACTGGTTCATGTGGGGGTAAGTCCCAACCCCTCCTTGCTTCAATCTGAGACATCCATGAAAGCCATTATAGCTTGGGAGCCAGAGCATCCTGTAAGATCAGCTGAGGCCTATACTGCAACAGCATCACAGTTCAAGTTCTCCCTTATCTCAACATGTTTCCTCTCCCACTTATTTTTTCTGAGAATAATCCCCTATAAACAAACTGCACACAAATCTACATCTCAGAGGCCATTTCCTAAAACCTGACTTATGATCCCCAGGTGCACCTTAATAGATACATGATTTTCATTAACTTAGATTTACTTTATTTGACTAAGAATTTCTTTATTCCAGTGGAGAGACATAGTTTAAAACATTTCACTGGAACTTTCACAATCATCTCCTAAGAGTTTATTCTTGAGTAAACAATTCTGCAAATATCTAATATATAGATAAGGATTATTTGGCTTCCAAGTAACAGAAGATCTGACTTGCAATAGCTCAAACAAATATACAAATATAAAGATAATTGGAATGGAACTGAAAGTAAGGAACGATGGTTATGAAGAAATCATCATGCTTTTCTATTTTTACCACTTCTTATCATGAGAATGCTTCAATTTCTGTTCAATGAATCTTTCTTTAAGCTATGCAAAAGATAGGGCTGCAGAGACCTCCTACATAAAAATGCACAGAAAGAGAGAGAGGAGGACTTTTCTTTCTAGATTCTCTTTACAAATATCACTGGAATGGACTCTTATTTCCATGTATGCCTCACATTCTCTCTCCTGGTGAGCAATCAACTGTGGTTAGGTTTAGCTAACATATTTTATTCACATGGCAACTCTGCAATAATTATGTGGATGGTGTGTAGGGTAAGAGTGATTTCAGATTAAGGCAGTGGGAAGTAAAATGCTGTGCAAATTAAACAATAGATATTAAAGAATGATACACTGGATATAGCTTTTAAAAGAGATGGGAGGAAAGGAGGGCAGAATTTCTCTTAGCTAGTAGAATTCATTAGGAAGAATTCATACTAACAGGAAGATTAAGATAGTAAAACTATCTAGCTAATGGCTAACCGTTGCTCTTATTTAATACTATAATAAAGTCAGAATCGCCTGAATGAATTTCCTGGTGTAGCTTCATTTAGAAAACAAAAGTTTGCCTCAAAATAGCCTGCATACCATATTTTAAAAATATTCTAAAATTTCAAAAAAATATATTCTATTAATTATAGGATATTCTATGTTTAAAAACTTGCATGTTATAGTTAATTTTTGTTTTGCCTGTAACACTGACCACTTTGTCCTAATAACGTCAGATAAAGAAAAAGGACCATCAGAGCCACTGATGAATTTCTTTTAGTGTAAAAAGATCCTCAGCTCTCATCCACAATAGAAGATCTTAATATCACCATCATATTTTAAAAGTCATATTTTACTCTACTACTCTAGGAGAAAGATCTTACTAATTACCCTTTCAGGAGGTTGCAAAACAATGTGATAAAGCATGATTACCAGTTATCCTGAAGTCAGAGGACATGGGCTTTTATGTCATTCTTAATTGTACTAATGGATGAGATGGCATCAGAGTGGTGATGAATAGGAAAACATCATGTTGCAATAATAACTGCTTTTGGACAATTGCACCCCTTGTGACTGCCCCTGTAATGCAGTCATAGGCAAAGATTGCTCTTTGTCCTTGCTCCTCTGGCACTCTTGAATATTATGATTCTGCAGTTTCACTTTCAGTGGATGACTTTTTGGCTCTAACAATGGGAGCTGTGCAGATCATCCTGCATTTTGTTCTTCTCTTTGAAAGCCGTCTAAATCACACTCAGCATAAAACTAGTAAAAGGAAATCATCTATCAGTCCAAATGCAAATAGTGATGTATATTGTAGTATTTTAATAAGTCTTTAAATATATGGTATATAAACTCACTAAACTCATCCTACTAAACAAATGGACACTAATTATAATATTGACATACTTCAAATGTGATCCTAAAATTCACGTATTTATGAATATATATGTATGAATGTATGCATGTAAACTTGACTAGATAAGTACTCTATTAAAATAAATACATGCTTTACCAAATTATATATAAATTCTATGTGTGTATATATTTAGATATAAATCTAGCAAAGTCATTTGCAAAAATGAATTCTCTTTCTCATTCTCATATAACCAAAATCACTGTCTTGCTAATCTTAGACTAGAAATTGGCTTATGCTATGAAATAACTGAGGATATATAGGCATGAATAATGTTGAATATCAAGTTTGCTTAAGATATGGAAACAAATTAATATTTTTTTCCAAATTTAGACAAAATGTTCAGTAGAGTGTAGGCTTTGACTCCCTTTTGTACAGCATCAGCATGTGAACTTATTCTCATGTATGCTTACTGTTATAGATTGAAATAAATGCTCAATTTCTTGGAAGAAAGAGGTATTTACAAAGAAGTCGATCAGTTGCACATGGTAACAAAAATCAAATGCTACTGTAATGATTATAAAGAAAAATAATCCATTACTCTATGTCCTATCATCAATCAACATGCATATTCTTTTAACAGATACTCTGGTAGGAATTTTCCTTGTTATAACTAGTATTTAATAACTTTAAACTAAATCTAGTAACTGGAATGAATGATGAGTATTTAACTCAAACAACTTTCTTCCAATCTTCTATTTCCTTCTAATTAAGAATACAAACAACAACAACAACAACAAAAATGTTTTTACAAATAGGAAACATGATTGTTATGAAAAATTTAAGCAGAAAATAAATAAAGAATGATATAAAATCACCTAAACATGATAATAAATCTATCTATATATCATTTCCATATTTTAAGAGATGAATAATGAGAGAAAGGAAAGTGCTCTTAGAAAAATAATATCATAATAACATGCTACTTGAAACTTTTAAAAATTTTAAATTAACAAGTGAAAAAAAAGAATTGATGGTATTAAAAGAATTGCTGAACTAAAGATAATTCTAATTTTATCTCAAAGAATAGATCTTACTTCCTGAAACAGCACTCTAAGTTAAAGACAATGCATAATAGTAATTTAAAAAATAAGCTGGAGATATTTTTCTAAATTACACATTCTAAAATTACAAACAACTGATTGTTTGAAATGAAAAATAATTTACATAGCACTCTTCAGTTTCCTCCCATTAACTTCTAAACATTTCTCAATCTGTCAAATTTTATTATTTTTATATTTTAAATATTTATAGCTTTAACCATTTTGTTCTATAATGACAATTCCAAAAATGTAGTTTTATCTTATTTTATTTTCTTAAATCCCATTGCATTGCACGTGATCATTTTATTTTATTTTATTTTTTATTTCAGAATATGATGTGAGTACAGACATTTTTGTTTACAAATTGCTTTTATGACTTTATATTAAAAGGAATGAGTACTATTCATTGGTCATTTTGTCAGAATCTTTTGTTTGTATGTCATTTTCACTTAAATTTATCTAGAAATTGCCTTGATTTTAGAGTGCAGTCTTTTTATTAAGGACAAGGTAATGATTTTTTACATTCTTTTATGTCTCAAAATATTAGTCATTGGTTACCTAAATGAAATTTTAGTTGATAAATACCATTAAGCTATACTTTCTGTAGAATTTGGAAGAAAGTGATCATAGTCTTTTGGAATTGAATACTACTGTGGCGATGTCTGAGGGCAATTCAATTTTTTTCTTATCTTTTAGGCATTGCCTAGTTATCTAACCAACTGTTTATATTTGAGAGAAATGATATACCAGATTATGCAGAGGCTTACATGAATGGGGGCTTATTTCTCATTCATATGCTATAATTGTGTGATGGATTGTGTGTATTTCTGCTCACTGCTCTTTTAATTCTAGAATTTAAGCTAAATTAACAAACTCCACATGGAACATCACTGTTTAACACAGCAGGCAAAAAAGACATGTTGGCTCTTAAATCTTCTCAGAATGGTACACACTGGTTATGTTGAGATTTTACATGACTATTCAGGATGGGTTGTAAATTATTATATAAGGAGGAGTGAAATGTTATATAATTTATCCCGATGACATTGAGCAATAAACCATAAGGCCAGAATGTACCAGGAGAAGAATGGTATATATTGACTTGTGGGTCCTGGTAAGAGGTTTGAATGTTATTCTAAAGTGTGACGAGAATATGGAAGGTTTTGAGTAGAGGATTACAAAAATTATTTGTATGCTGTGTTGAAATATACTCTGGCGGGGCAAGTATGACAAAAGGAAAACAAGTGTGACAAAAGGAAACAGTTGTGATAGTCCAGGAAGGAGACGATGAAGATTAGTGGAGGCTGCCAGGAATGCAGATGGGGAGAAGTAATTGCATTCAGAATATATTCTAGAGTTAGAGCACATAAGCTTTCTCTGAAAAATATCTGTTTTATCAGGAAAAAGGAAGGATAAATCTTAGACTAAAAACAACAACAACAAAAAACAAACAAACCTTAAGCTACCAGGTGGTATCATTGACTCTGAAAGTGAAGACCGAATATAAGACGGTTTGAAGTAGATAACTCGTATGTCTACAGTTTCTGTAGAAATTATATGATAAGTGATTTTAAGTGAAGACATCAGAGGTCAGAGGTCCCAAGTTCTCCAATATTTAGACATCAGAAAGAAAAGGAGCATGCCAAGTAGACTATAAGCAGCTACAGTGAGGTAGGGATAAATGAGAAGAACTTGATTTCCTGTATTTAAAGTGAAAAATATGTACCTAGGAAGAAGGAATGATTGACTGCCTCATATCCCTTGTACCAGTCATTATTTCTTTGAAGTTTACAGAAAACACTCAGGCTAGTTTAAGCGGTAAGTTTAACAGTAAAACGGGTGCATACAAAGATAAGGAGAAAAAACCCAACAAACAAAAAAACCCAGAAAATAACCATAGCAGTAAAGGAACCAAGGGAGGAGCAAGGAAACTAGAATAAAAGCAAATTAAGAGACAAATAGCTGATGCTCTCAGACTCTTGGCCCACCTACTGTTCATTTTAAATTTGGTGGATAAGTTCCATATAGGCTGATAGCTTCTGACCTTAAGTACTTGCATCTTTGTCTGAGGCTTTACATGATCACAGGAACATGCTCTGTGTTTTGGCAGGCAAGAGTGACAGAGCTTTAAGATCCTAAGAAATAACTTCAACCAATGAGAGGTAGAAAAAGCTGGAAAAATACCTAAGATTTTTCAACTCATGTAGGATTTAATTGAGACATATTCTACACTGTCTCTCAAAGGATCTTCCAAAGAGATTAAGCCCTGGTTGCCTGTGGTTGAAACCCACTCATAACATATCTTTTTCTGTCCTTCCTTCACTGTTTCGTTTTCCTTCTTCTACACGAAATTTTCTGAGACTATCTTCCAAATATGCTCCTTGCCTCTGAATTTTTGCATAGTTTGCTTTTGTGGAAGTACAAAATAAGATAATAGGAATATGACAAAATTAATGAATTATAAATAAAAAGTAAAAATTTAGAAAGAAAATGACATGTATAGAAGATAGACGAAATCTAATATATTCATAATTGGAGTCTACAAAGAACTAGATAATTTCCAGGAGTATAACTTCTGATATAATAGGATATTTAAAAATATTCCCATATTTCAATTTTGATATGAACAAACCATTGTGTTTAAGAACAGACCACTACCTCTCCCCAAAACTACAGATTTATCTCATTTATAGATAATGAAGGCAAAATCCTTAATAGAGCACTATGAAACAAAAAAATAGAGCATAAAGTTGAAAGTAAAAATGGTTCAATGGAAGGAGATTTATAAATACAATTAATCACATTAAAATATGAAGAAAGATTACATGACAATTTAGTTGATATATTTTGAAAAAAAATGATAAAATTAGGTATCCATTCTTGACAAAAAGCATTAAAGAAATAAGAATAGTCTCTCTATTAAATTCACAAGCTAACTTCAGAGCTAAATATGTATGTTCTTCTTCTCTTTTTTATTATTACTCAAGCCTACAAGGCACAGAATTATCCCCTGATGAAATTTAATGTAACCTCTATTTCAATATATAATGCCTACCCTTATTTCAAAATTTCTGACAACATAGAGATATACAGATTCCAGCTTTGGATTTGAATAACACATCCAGAAAATTATATCATTTTTTTGTAATGAGTCATTATTTTAATATAAACATTATTTTCACCAAAATGTTTAATAATGCATTATGCTAAAGTACAACAGCATTTGGTCTTCTGTTTTTATCACAAATTAAAAAATTCTCATTGATTACTATGTCATCAATCTTCAATGTCAATTTCCTTTCTCAAAAGACTGAAAACAGATGCAAAGATTCTGGCAAAATTTTGGAATAGAAAGCATCAAAAATATGTCTTCTCACCATCTAAAACAACTTGCACTGGAACAATCCATCTGATGCAACTGTTTTGGAATTCTGGTGTCCATTGAAAGCTTGCATTTCTAGGGGAAAATATTGGAGAGTAAATTTTGGATAATTTTATGCAATTTTAGCTCAGGGCAGATTGAATATCTATCTCACACCTCTGGCAGAAAGTTGTGCTGTTGTTTACTTTGTTAGGATATAAAAATCCAACTGATTTATTTCTTAAATTTAGTACTGAAAAGTAAATGTAAGAAAACAAGAACCTAAAAAATATAAAATACTTAATAATAAACTTATCAAGGAGGTAAAAGTCTTAAACAGTGAAAATTACAAAAAAAATTAAAGAAAAATAAAGAAATGGAAAGATAACCTATGTTCTTGGATTGGAAGACTTAATATTGGCAAAATGTCAATACTACCCAAAGTGATATATGTTCTTTTGCAGAAATAGAAAACTCCATCATAACATTTATATTATAATCTCAAGGAATTTTGAAAGTAAAAATAATCTTAAACAAGAACCAAACTGGAGGACTTGTATTTTCGGATTTCAAGATTTGTAACAAAGCTTCAGTAATCAAAACAGTGTACCACTGGCATAAAAAGACATATGGTCCAATGGAATAGAATACAGAGCCCAGAAATAAACCCTTGCACATATGGTCAAGTGATTTTCAATAAGGATGACAAAACCATTAATCGGGTAAAGACAGTGTTTTTAAAAACTGATGCTGGAAAACTGAATATTCAAATGCAAAATGGTGAAGTTGAACCCTTAACTAATACATATACAAAAATTAACTAAAAATGTTCAAAGACCTAATTGTAAGAGTTTAAAACTCTAAAACTCTTAGAAGGCAACATAGGCCAAAGTTTAATGCCATTGGATTTGGCAATGACTTCTTGAATATGACACCAAAGGAAGCGACAACAAAAGAAAAAGGCAGTGAAATCAGACTTTATCAAAATTAAAAACTTTTGTGCATCAGAGGAAGCCATCAACAGAGTGAAAAGGAAACAGAATGGAAGAAATGTTTGCAAATCTTATGTCTGATAAGGGATTAATACTAAAATATATAGAGAATACTCAAAACTGATATCAACAGAAAAAACAATTCAAATATGGACAAAGAACTTGAATATGGTAATATAGACATTTATTCAAAGAAGATATATGAATGGCTGATAAACACATGAAAAGATGCTCAAAATCACTAATCATTAAGGAAATGCAAATGAAAACGATAATAAGATAACATCTCACACCTATCAGAATGGCTAGCTTCAAAAACATAAAAAATAACAAGTGTTGTTGAGGACATGGAGAAAGTAGAGACTTAGTATATTGCTGATGGTTGTTGGGAATTTAAATGGAATAGCTGCTGGGAGAACAATGGTGGTTTCCCCCCAAAATTAAAAATAGACTTAGCATGTAATCCAGCAACTCTATTTTGGGGTATATATCTCCCCTCTGAGAGGTATTTGTGCATCTATGTTCATAGTAGCATATTCACAATAGTGAAAAGATGGAAGCAGGTGAATGTACAAACAAAATGTGGCATATAAAACACCCCCACACACTAGAATATTGTTTTTACCTTTTTTAATTAACATGATAATTTTACATATGTATGGAGTACAGTGTGATATTTTAATACATGTATATTATGTATATTATGTATAATAATCAAATAAAGATAATTTGAATATTCATCACCTCAAATATTTATCAGTTCTTAGTTTTGGGAACATTCAAAATTCTCCTAGCCATTTAAAAATATACAATAAATTAGTGTTAATGATAATCACCCTACAATACTGTGGAACACTAGAACTTATTCCTCCTACGTAGCTGTAATTTTGTTAACCAAATTCCATCTTCCTTCTTTACAGTCTCTAGTAACCACTATTCTACTCTCTTCTTCTATGAGATCAACTCTTTTAGCTTCCACATATGAATATTTATTTTTTTGTCCCTGGCTTATTTTTCTTCCATAATGTCCTCCAGGATCATCCATATTGTCATGGCTGACATGATTTCAATCTTTTTTATGGTTGAATAATATCCCCACAATAGAATATTATTAAACTATAAAAAGAAATGAAATTCTGACACCTGCTACAACACGGATGAACTTTGAGGTCATTATGCTAGGTGAAAGAAGCCAATGACAAAGAAAAAAACTGCATGATATCACATATAAAGAACCTAGAGTAGTCAAAATTATAAAATAAGAATGTGGAATGTGGTTTGGGCAAACTGGATGCAGGAGGGAATGAAGAGTTATTGTTTAATGGGTATAGAGTTTCAGTTCTGCAAGAGGAAAAGAGTTCTGGAGATGGGCAGTTGTGATAGTTTTACAACAATATAAGTGTACATAATGCCACTGAACTGTGCACTTAAAATTTGTTAAGATAGTACATTTTATGTTATGACTTGTTAACACAATGAAATGTTTTAAAAAGATTACAAATAATTTTGAACTTTTAAATTATTTAAAATTTTGCATAAATGCATAATATTTTCCTAAAATTTGCTATTAGATTTTTTAAGTTTTACTAATATATGTGCACATGGGTGTTCATCAATTAGCTCCAATTTAATAGTGAGTACATATGGTATTTGTTTTTCCATTCCTTCAATACTTCACTTAGAAGAATGGTCTCCAGTTCCATCCAGGTTGAGAAAATAACTTCATTTTTCCAATGGCAAATGTAGAAAAAAAACAGTTGGAGGTACATATCATTGTTTTCATGTCCATTTGTTAAAACTAATACCAAGTTAGAAGGCCACACTTTTGTTTTATCTCTCTTTATTCATATTTGAGGTGACGGCTTTTTATTTAATAAAGTTAGAGGATCCCAAATCTGAAAGTTTAAAATGCTTCAAAATCTGAAACCTTCTGTGTGCCAACATGATACTCAAAGGAAATATAAATGTACGTTGAAGCATTTATGATTTTCAGATTTGGGATGCTCAGTTGGGGTAAGTATAATGCAATTACTCCAAAATCCGAAAAAACCTGAAATTCAAAATACTTTTGGTTGCAAGCACTTCTGATAAGGGATACTTAACTTATAGTGCCTCTTCAAATTGCATTAAAGGTGTCCTTCTGTGCTTTAGAAAGTTTTTAAACAAAATACCTTTATTCTGTATTTGATAAACTAATGTCTTTGACATTCACTTGGTTTACTCACCATTGATATTTAAAGGAATTTAGAATCATTCTAAATCAGTCTTAGCTGGGCATGGTGGCACATGCCTGTAGTCCCAGATACTCGGGAGGCTGAGGCAGAAGGATCACTCAAGCCCAGGAGTTTGAGGTTGCTGTGAGCTAGGCTGATGCCACAGCACTCTAGCCTGGGCAATAGAGTCAGACTATGTCTTAAAAAATGGGAGGGGGGAAGAGGGGATGGGTATATACATACATAATCAGTGTGATGTGCACCATCTGGGGGATGGACGCGCTTGAAGCTCTGACTTGGAGTTGGTGGGGGAGGGGGCAAGGCAACATATGTAACCTAAACATTTGTACCCCCATAATATGCTGAAATTAAAAAAAAGAAAATTAAACTAAAAATAAAGCTATGATTCAACTCAAAATAATATATACATATAGAAATCCGTCTACATGATTATTTCTTCAATGTGTAAGTAAATTATACAACAACCAAGATCAGTGAATTTTAGCAAGATAAGTCAAAGGAAATATTTTGCTATATGGAAATATGTATATGTAGGTACTGATGAGAAAACTCAGTAGGAGAACAGATTAAATAACTGAAGATAATATAAGTCATAAATATTAGGTTAACAGTGAATTACATGTGATTAAAAATCACAGAAAATATTTTAACAGGGTGATATTTTCTAAACAAAGTAAATCTTTACATATTTATGAGTAATATATAAAAAGATTGTTGAAAATCCCTTATTATGTTAAACAGCATTTACTCATAAATATTCATGTTCAAGAATGACCCATTCAATATCAATATAAAAATATCCTATTGTGATCTTTTCTAAAAGGGTTCATTCACTGGTTATTATTTCACATGAATGAGAATGATATTTTATATGTTTTAATTAAGATATTCAATTAATTACTAAATTAGCTACATGCAACACATATATCTTCATCCACTATTTGTTTTACCCCTCCTTTTATTTTTTTTATTTTATTTTTTTCTATATTGTTTTTTTATTTCAGCATATTATGAGGATAAAAATGTTAAGGTTATGTATATTGCCTTTGCCTCCCTTCCCCCTCGAGTCAGAGCTTCAAGCATGTCCATCCCCCAGGTGGTGCGCATCCCACTCATTATATATGTATATACCCATCCCCTCCTTACCCCTCCCACCCGACAACCAATAGATGTTACTCCTATATGTCCACTTAGGTGTTGATCAGTGAAACCAATTTGCTGGTGAGTACATGTGGTGCTTATTTTTCCATTCTTGAGATACTGCACTTAGTAGAATGGATTCTAGCTCTATCCAGGAAAATACAAGAGGTGCTATATCACCACTGTTTCTTATGCCTGAATAGTACTCCATGGTATACACAAACCACATTTTATTAATCCACTCATGTATCAATGGGCACTTGGGTTGTTTCCACATCTTTGCAATTGTGAATTGTGCTGCTATGAACATTCAAGAGCAGGTATCTTTTTTATAGAATGTCTTTTGTTCTTTTGTATCCCTCCTTTCCTGATTTGCTTGTTCTTAACCATGTCGTCAAAGCTGTGTATCACAATCCTCTAAAACTTTCTCTGATCAATTAGGGCATCCCTCACCTCCAAGTTTCATCTACTGATTATTTAAGCAAACTCAAGCCTTTTTGATCTTAAACAGAAATCAAAACAAAATAAAAAAGAAAACAAACAAAATCACAAAAATCAAATGCTCATCAAGCTATTATTCTAGCTATCTTTTGCCATCCAATATTTTGAAAATACTTTTGTACCCTTGTTATTAGGATTTTCACCCTCTCCTCATCTCATACAAGACTAAACTATATGCATAATGGTTCACAAAACTGATGCTGTTTCTAACATCAACAAACAAATGAAATATTAGTAAATCTCAGAGATGCTCCTTAATACTTGCTACAGCTACTCAGTAACACTCAAAACGGTTAACTGCTGCCTTTTTCTTGAAACACTCTTGTCTTTTTTCTGTATCATCCCCCCATCTTATTATGTTTTTCTCAGTTTATCTGTTTCTTATTAGTCTTTCTCTGTGACGTCCTTATTTTTCTGACCTGTAATTGTTGAGATGACTCAGAGGAAAATCATGGGTCCTCTTTTTTTCAATCACCTAATTTCTTTTGGTGATCTCACTCACTCTGGGTGCTTAAACATCTTTAGGTGACCAGAAAACTCACTCTAAAAACATTGGATTCAAGCAGGTATGAATTCACACATCTAATCCATTCCTTCTTTCAATCTATTGCCAATAACTATCACTTTTGATCTCTAAATCTTTCTAAGATTAATGCAATTTTTTCCAAACACATCATCATTCTAATCCAATTTATGATTATTTCTCAACTTAGTTTTTCATTTCCAGTCTTGCATCTCTATTATGCTATGAAAAAGATAGATAGTTTATTTTTAATGTTTTAATTTAATTTGATGTTTACATTTCAGGGATTTCCTGTCATTTCTTTGCTTAAAACTCAGAAATGATATCACATTGCTCTTGTAATAATGTATTTCACAATTAATTCAACACTAAAGACCTCTGTCATGTGGGTCCTTCCTCCTGCCCTCATTCACTCAGGCTCATGCTACTAGTTATCTACTGCTTCCTATCTACACCAGGGCCTTACGGGTGTTTCCTAGAACTTGCACTACTCCTTCCTGATCTAAGATCTTTGAATCTGCTCGTCTCAGATGGTACTCTCACTCCTTTGAATCTGCTTTACCTACCTACCTCCAATTCATACTTTAGGTTGCTGTGTAAGTATTAGTTCCTAAGAGGAGCTTTCACTGACTCCTAAACTTAGAGCTCCTCATTGAACATTTTTATATAAATTTTTACTTCAAACAAATTGTCAAATTAAATATATACTTTTTTCATTTTTCGTATTTGTTGCTTGTATTCTATTTTAGACTATCAGTGACTATATTTAATTAGTGACAAATGAAAGCCTCATCCTAGTTTTCTAGAAGAAATTCAATTAATACTTGCTCAATGAAAGAAGAACAGAAAGAATTAACTGGAGTAGGGAAGGGTTTGTGAAAGATGGTAGAGGGGGATGTGTCAGTAAAGACCATGAGTGTGAGAATGGATGTGAAAGTGATGTGAAAGGAAAAATGAAATTTACAATGTGAGAATTATAGGACACTGAGGATTTAGGAATGATTTCTTTACTTGTGATTTTTACAAGTCATATTTACTGAAATAATGTCATTAAACCATCAACTTTTAGTGCAAATCATAATTGTAATCATAATTGTTAGCAATGGTCTATACCTGAGAAATTTAGGAAAATCTATAACTTACCAGAGTAAGTAAATAATTCTAAATTTTTTAATAAATTTATAGTTATGCATGGATAATGCATTGCTTATGTAATATTAATATTCTAGGTTGAAAATTTTATTTAAAATATATATGCTGAAATAAAATATCTGTATTTTCAAGAAGTGAACTAGTTGTATTGGTGCTATAAATGTATTAAAATTTATATTTTCAAAATAGGCATTTTCATAAATGGACCTGCTGAAAGTCACTTGTGTTATGCTTTTGGCTATTGAGATTGATATTTTAAAATTCACTATTATTAATTAGCAATTTGTTAAGTGTAACTAAATTTTAAATGTCTTGATATACACTTGTATTAATATAATTATTTTTATTTTACTATTTTTCAGTTTGATCAATGAAGTTTAAATATTAGCTCCATTTCTAATTTATAAATCTCTATGTAAATACCCAGGTGACACATATTCAATGGAGTTTTTTTTAATCATAAAGATTAATTCAGATGCAGTCTGGTGATACTATAGAAATGACATGTATAAAGTACTTTCATATCTTTGAAGGAAACCATCTACATAAAAGTAAAGTACTTGTTTATTTGATGCTTATATACTGAAATGTATTATTTAAATGTGGGGTCTCAAGACTATAATATGTTTACTGTTTTATTTTTTGGAGGCAATAACTTTTGTTTTTCATTTTTGTTGCAATAATAGTAGGACTTTTCTGATGTTTACAGAAGGTATGATTATTTGTTTGTTTTTCTGCAGCAATAAAATCTTTTTTTATTGCCTGTTCCTCTTCACAATAATTATTATGACTTTGAAACCCTCTTGGCATTTTGTAAGTAACACAATGAATAAAATCATGTCAACTTCTCTTTTTATTATAAAATTTCAGTACTTGAAAGATACCCTGAAGCTCAGGGGCTTTATAAGGAGTAAAATATAATATAGCTCTTTAGCAGTGTTTCAAATATGACCAGGTCAGTAGTGATCACAATTAATAGGTATATATTATCCATAAGAAAAAATATATATGTAATTATAACTCAAGTTATATAGAGCAATTTTGTGCAAAATATACCAAGGAATGTAAATAATTTTATTCAGTGATGCTGAATTGAAGATATTTTCATAGTTTATAAGAGATTGCTAGAGTTATTTGTAAATGAATTCGAATGAATAGTCATTTTAAATATACCATTCAGTATAAGCCAATCATTCTGGAACTTACTTTATCTGGGTCCTAGCATATTCTTAAAGCTCTCCTGATAGGCAGAGAGTTAAAAAAAAATTTCTGATTTAAATGAATATAATATGTTTACATTATCTAGCATGTTGCCTCATCCATAGTAAGCAGATAGTAACTACTCATTATTGATGGTGATGACTATGATTTCCAGGTCAGTCATATTTTGGGTCATATTGCTGGGTGCAATCTAATTGCCTCAAATGGGTCCTGTTTACCAATAGTTTTAGAGTATGTATCTGGTTCCTAAGTTGTACTAGCTCCTATTGTATGAATGTGATCATTCAAACAATAAGCAATAATAAAAAGATAATGAAATATTCTCTATTAATATTTGTGCATGCAAGCACTCCATTGTCTCCCAGTACAGGGCTTCACTCTTTGGTCTTGCCAGAACTGATGACATAAGGGTCATCCTTTAATGTAAAATGTCTGGGTCTGTAGAATAGACTGTGAGCTTTTTACTTAACTAACTTTATGGATAAAAATGCCTGAATGAACTCTCCAGGTAGACCAAAGCCTACTCCTAAAAGCCAAAATCTGAATATACTTGAGGGAAAGGGTAAAATATTTGCTCCTTTCTTTAAAAAACAATATCTTTGCCATCTCTTAAACCTGGCTCAAAGAATGTGTTGCGATCTGACTAATTAGATTAGTAAATCTTCCTCCCTGGAAATGACATGAGGGAGAAATGTGGGCCTGGCACAGAAAGAAGGAACCAATAAATATTGGAAGCCAACATTTTAGTTTCATGGAATTGTTGCAGTTTCTGTTTACTTTGGAGACAACTGAAGAAAAGAAAATTATACACACCAGGAGTTAAACTTTACCTCTTCTACTTATTAAAATGTATCTTGAAAATAATTATGAAATATATTTTAATTCCACTCTTCATTTATAAGTAAGTTACAATATTAGTCATATTTCAGAAATTTTATATGAATAAAATAATATAAATATATTTCAAAAAGTGGTCCATGAATTATTTATATGAATTAACAATAAAATACTTTGATTGTATAAAAAAGACATCTGCACTTAAATGTTTATAGTAGCACAATTCTCAATTGCAAAGATGTGGGAACAACCCAAGTGCCCATCAATACATGAGTGGATTAATAATATGTGGTATATGTATACCATGGAATACTACTCAGTTACAAAAGCAATGGTGATCTAGTACCTCTTGTATTATTCTGGATAGAGCTGGAGCCTATTCTACTAAGTGAAGTATCACAACAATGGAAAAACAACCATTACACATACTCACCATCGAATTGATGCTTATTGATCAACACTTATGTGCACATATGGTAGTAACATCATCGGGTGTAGGGCAGGTGGGGGGGAGGAGAGGATGAGTATATTCACACCTAATGGGTGTGGTGTGCATTATATGAGGGATGGGCACACTTGTACCTCTGACTCAGGCGGGGCAAAGTCAATATATGTAACCTAAACATTTGTACCCTGTAATATTCTAAATTAAAAAAAAATGGTTCCACAGTTAAATATGTTTGGGACATAATATCTTTATTGTAATATTTCTCAGGGGCTTTAAAATGCATTGTAAATCTCAAGAGGAGAATATAGCAGTGTTTTCCCCCAAAATTATTTATCCACAGACCTTCTTTTCCATAAAGCATTTCAGAGATTCCATACTGTGTTGAGAAACCATTGTGAAACTCTGAAATAAGGATCATAAATATAGTGATTAAGTGACTAAGAAAGCACTTAACATATTTAATTTTTTTGTGTTCTATGTTTTGTGAGCAATACACATTTTGTGTTAGCTGTATCTTTTGAGTTTATATATATTATGAGATTGAAATGGTAATATTCGTGTATGATATATAAATGGTGAGAATTGAAATTTTCAGAAAAGTGTTCGGTACCAGAATTCCACTAGGTTGTGAGATATGAAAATAAAAAGATTTGAAGTTCTTTTCATCTGAGTCTTAATAAAATTTGCAGGATTAAAAAAAAAAGCTAGCTCTTCACCAATCAGGAGCTTAGAAATAGAACTTTAAGAATAGGTTCGATTAAAATTAACACTATGCATCCGATAAGGGACTGATAACTAGAATATACTTAGAACTCATGAAAATTAGGAAGAAAAAATCAAATAACCCCATTAAAAAGTGGGCAAAGGACTTGAACAGAAATTTTTCTAAAGAAGACAGAAGAATGGCCAACAAACATATGAAGAAATGCTCAACATCTCTAATCATCAGGGAAATGCAAATCAAAACCACAATGAGATATCACTTAACCCCAGTGAGAATGGCCTTTATCAAAAAATCTCCAAACAATAAATGCTGGCGTGGTTGCGGAGAGAGAGGAACACTCCTACACTGCTGGTGGGACTGCAAACTAGTTCAACCTCTGTGGAAAGCA
This sequence comes from Microcebus murinus, assembly GCF_040939455.1. Lineage (NCBI taxonomy): Eukaryota > Metazoa > Chordata > Mammalia > Primates > Cheirogaleidae > Microcebus > Microcebus murinus. Next base: position 48,443,318 of record NC_134104.1, read on the forward strand.
ATATGGAGATACCTTAAAGCGATACAAGTGAATCTACCATTTGATCCAGCAATCCCATTGCTGGGCATCTACCCAAATGATCCAGTGACACTCTACAAAAAAGACACCTGCACTCGAATGTTTATAGCAGCACAATTCATAATTGCAAGGCTGTGGAAACAGCCCAAGTGCCCATCAATCCAAGAATGGATTAATAAAATGTGGTATATGTATACCATGGAGTACTATTCAGCTCTAAGAAACAACGGTGATATAGCACATCTTATATTTTCCTGGTTAGAGCTGGAACCCATACTACTAAGTGAAGTATCCCAAGAATGGAAAAACAAGCACCAGATATATTCTCCAGCAAACTGGTATTAACTGAGTAGCACCTAAGTGGACACATAGGTACTACAGTAATAGGGTATTGGGCAGGTGGGAGGGGGGAGGGGGGCGGGTATATACATACATAATGAGTGAGATGTGCACCATCTGGGAGATGGTCATGATGGAGACTCAGACTTTTGGGGGGAGGGGGGGAAATGGGCATTTATTGAAACCTTAAAATCTGTACCCCCATAATATGCCAAAATTAAAAAAAAATTAAAAAAAAATTAACACTGAAAATAGGTGAAAGGTAAAGAAGGAATGGAGGGAGGGAGGAAGAGAGAGAGGAGGGAAAGAAGGAAAAAAGGAAGGATGAAAGAAAGAGAAGTGGAGGAAGAGAGGGAGAGAATATGGAAGAAAGTGTGGATCATCCCTGGTATACTGGTAGACTGATATTTGGCTAGAAATTATGTGACAGAGGGGAATTAACAAATATTTCACAGCCAAGGGATTTCTCTGTGAAGCCTCAGTAAACAGTTTTCTCTCTACTTGAATGAATCAAGACTCTTTTGTTTTGTTTATACATATTATTTGTCACTGGAAAATTTTCAGACATACAGTGAAGTAGTACCTGGTTCTAGAGAAAATTGAATAGTATGACTACAAGTTCAAAGCCCAGAAATAAGACCTTGCAGGTTCATAGGCAGTAGCGGTTGTGGGTTTAATAATATACCAATAATGCAGAGAGCTCCCTTCATCAAAATACCTAAGATATTTCTTCCTGGTCTCCTATATTCTACCTTAATCAGGGAAAAAGAGTCAACATCTTTGTTTCCTTAATCCTTTTTAAAAACCTATAGACTAAGTATCAAAGGCAGCACAATTTATTTGAAGTTACTAATTCCTTTCTGCTTCTGTTCCTCCATCTTTATACTGGAATAATAATATTTAACCACCAGAAACGTACTCTGGTGGTTCAAACTAAAAAAAAAAAAAAAAAATCACTTGAATATAAATTCTTATAGTAACCAAAATCTGAGCAAAAGGCAAATAAATCATTGAGTGCTGGCTTTTAAGACTGCTCCTCATTGTTACACAGCCCCATCTGCACCCTAAGCTGTATGCTGCTGAGTGATTTCACAATCCATTTCCCACCCCATTCTGTGTAACCTCAATAAGCATAATTTCAGATCTGTCACAACTAGATTGTTTTGATGAATAAAAAACATTCTAAAGAGAGAGAGAGAGAAAGAGAAAACCTATGATCCACTTCAAGGAAAGTCTGCCAAATACTGTTTAAAATGCTGGCTTTTCTCATCCGGAAACCAATGTAAACCAAAATATAGACAACTTCATTCATGTTAAGTTTAATAAAGTTTCCTAATTCTGCAAGGCAAGTAATACTGGATTAACATTTTGTTTTGCAGTAAGAGAAACTGCAGCATTGTGCAGGAGTATGTAAAATGCTTTTGCAGCGCATGCCTTTACATTGTTCCTCTAAATGTCCATGAGATTAAGATTAATGTCACTGGTAATTGTACAGTTAATCCTCAGGTTTTAGGAAGTGAAAATTCCTCATATGAGAAGTTATGCAAGCACCAAGATTAACCAAAAAAAAAAAATTTAAAAAAACTAAATTTAACCAATTCTCCTAGAAAGGAAGTACACAGACCCATTGCTTTTGGTTTAATGGAGTTTAAAGATATTTTATAAAAATTCAATAGTAGAAATATTTTCTGCATTAGCTCAATATAATCAATATCTTTATACCTGGATGGTTGTTAGAAGAAAGGAAAGCCAGCACTGTTCATAAGATTTTCCATGGAAATAATGTGGATACAGGGACTAGAATTTCTAACAGTGAATATTGAGATTATATTCTTAAATTGTTTTCAGCTGGAAATGCTGAAGTCCCACCCCACTACCTGCTGAGGTATGTGAGGCTAAAAGGAGAATTTCATAGGATGCTACATTCCTGGACTTGTCCTGTGGGACTGCTCTATTTCTGCCTCTTTAATCTTACTTCAATTTGCTGGATTCCTTGAGAATGATCCCCCACTAATGGGATTCCTCTTTAGAGGCAATAAATTTAAAGCGGTTTCCTTTCTTTAGTTCTGTGTTAAGGAGTTCTAGGCTATGACAGAAATAAAGAGTGAATAGTAGTGCAACCTTTACCATGAATTTTCTAACTCTGATAGACGATCTACTTCTGAAAGACAATTAGCTCTTCTAGCTTAATAATTTTGGCTCTTTGTACCTGCCTACAGTAATATTTCCAAATACAAATCTACCTCTAATGACACCCTCATTTATGATGTTCTTTGACATTTTTCCCATAGACGGCTTCATCATACATCACAGGGACGTGAGGACAGAACTAGAAGGCACAAATTTGCTTACCCAGTTCCATCGTAGCTCTTTATCAAACTTGCTTCTCTAGTTTTTAGCTCTTATTGCATGGAATAGCCTCCAGAAGTTACCATACACAATGCTTGTGACTGTTTTGCATTTATTGCATCTCAGGTCAAAATCCACATCATTGAAGCAAGGGCTCTGCCCTTTTAAATACTGTTCTTTTGTCAGCTGGCAAAACCTAAAGCTTTGTCAGTAGATGGTGATGGAGACAATACAGCAAGAAGAGGCCTCCATTCCTGGTTCTGATGTTTCTTTCGCGGCCTCCTGCAGCACATGAGCCTTCCTTAGAGGCCACCCTACAGTGTGGAAAGTTTTCTAGTGCCCGGTTCTGCAGCTCACGTAGTTTCTTTGGCATCTGACTCAAGCAATATTGAAGGCTTCTCCAGCAGGTGGATACCACCTTGTGAGAGCACTTTTTTCGTACAAGGCTCCTGCAATATAGGTGGCTTCTTCAGTTGCCAGCTTCTGTAGCACAGGGCAGCCAGCTACATGCAGCGACCCCTGGCTCCCTCCTCCAGCAGTTCCATAATGGACCGCTTCTGCTGTGACATGGCTTTTCACGGCAATGTAGAGGACAGATATCTTGTAAGTTCCACTGGTGCAGCAACACAGCTACTTCTCTGCCATCCAATGGGGAATGGCCACGTATTCTTTTTTTTATTATTTCAGCATGTTATGGGGGTACAAATGTTAAGGTTACATATATTGCCCATGCCCCCAACCCCCTCTATTCAGAGCTCAAGCATGATCATCCCCCAAACATTGCACATCTCTCTTATTATATTTGTATATACCCATCCCCTCTTTAGTGATGCCTGAATCTTGTCCTTGAGACAGGGGATTCTCTTTTTTTTTTTAGGTGCTTTATTTTAGTCTAAGGGGTACTGGCTACTCCTACTGTCCACTATTACTCATATTCTTTAATGTTCTCTTTACTCCTTCTTAGCCATGATGGTTAATTCTGTGGGCCAACTCAGTTGAACTATGGTGACCAGTTGTTTCTTCAAATGCTACTCTAACTGTTGCTGTAAAAGTATTTTTAGATGCAATTAACATTTACAATTAATTGACTTTAAAGCAGACTGTCCTCTATAATGTGGGTGGGCCTCACCTAATTAGTGGAAAGCCTTAAAGGAAAATATAGAGGTTTCCTAAAAAAGTAATTTTGTCTGAGTTTTCAGCCTTCAGGCTCAAGACTGCATTATTTCTTCTTACCTGAATCTCTGGACTATTGGCTTGCCCTATGGATTTCAGACCTGCCCACTTCCAAAATTTGTTGAGCCAATTCCTTAAAATAAATCTTTGTCTTTCCATCGATATGTTCTATTGGTTCTGTTCCTCTGGAGAACCCTAACACACTAGCCAATATTTTGTTAGAGTTAATAATTTCCTATATTAAGCTTTCCCTATACAAATTACTACATAGTTTCTGTTTTCTGATTGTATCTGACTGATCCATATTTATGAATAGCCTATAGATCTGTGAGAGAGTTCCTGGTGATAAAGTTAGGATCCTGAAAGACAGTATCCAGTATTAGGAAGTATTTCACATGCTTCCTCTGTACCCACTCCTATTTGTGTTTTTCTAGGCTTCTGCTCTTCTTGGTTTGAGGTGAGGTGTAAAGAGCTACAGGAAATTGAAATCATTGCCTAAAACAATGAGGTTACACATACACTTTAAAAATTATATGGCTATTGTTTCAATCATATTTCATTTTCTTTATTTGTATTGTGAATATATTTCAAATGGAATAGAAAAGATAAAGAACAGCAATCACTCCCTTATTATTCTAATATACATTAGAATATATCCCAATAATATAGATTAATGTAATTATCAAAAGTTGTAGAATAATAGATCAGTTCACATTTAGAAACACATGTAAAAGAGAACAAGTCACAAATAAGCTTTATGGTTTTCAATTTTTGAAGAGGTGATTTTGTAGAAAAAGTAAGTTGAGTTGCCTGATTCTTTTTCATCTATATAAACACACCTCCAGTAACCAGATACCTGGGAATCTTTTAACATCACCTCTCTTCAGTCCTTGTAACTGTTCACCAAATTTGGCACCTGTTAAGCACCAAAATATATCTCAGTCATTTCTCTCCAATTGCACATTCACTACACTATCCTTTGGATTATTAGCCTTAGCTAATTCACTATCATTTTCCCCTGCATTGCTGCATTGGCTTCTTACGTATCCTCCCAGATTTCATCATTTCCTCTTTCAGTCCATCTTTACAATCGGCCTAAGTGATACTTTAAAAGGTTAATAGTATCATGCCACTTTCCAGCTTCCAACTTTAAGTCTATTTATGACTGCCTATACTTTTGAAAATGAAAACTAAATTTATTAACATAAATTAAAACAACAAAAATAACAAAACTAAAATGTATTATGTTTTAGCTTAAGCCAGGAACTATTCTAACTACTCTGTACATATTAAATAATTTACATTTCACAACAACCTTATACTTAATATTGTGTAGATAGTATTATTATTATTATTAGTTCATAAATGAGGAAACTAGGTGCAAAAAGAATAAATAATCTGTCCATGATCACTTAACTAATGTCAGATACTATCAGAATTCAAACAAGATTTCTCTCTTTAGAATTAATCTGCATGCTTTACCTAGATTTTTGTTCAACATAATTCTCCACAGGCATCAAATGCAGCTCTCCCACTTACTCACTGTGCTCCTAACCACACTGGTATTTTAAATGTTTCTACAATGTACCAAACTCCTTTCCTTTTCAGGCCTTCCCACATGCTGTTTCATCTTCCTGGTATGCTTTTCCTCCCACTGTCCACATGGTTATTTTTATTCATCCTTAGGACTAAAATGTCACTCCTATAGAAAAATTACAGAATCACTGCCCAATCTAAAAAAGTTCCTACATGTTACTCTTCCATGAGACCTGTATTTTGTACTTATGACAAAAAGTGTATATTTTTTTCTCTATTTGAGTAATATTCCTTTTCTCAAGTAAAGTTTACAAGGAGATGGATTGAGTCTATTTTTTTCATCAAAGGGTTTTCAGCGCCAAGCAATAAATAGTTTATGGATGAGGAACAAGTGAGGTGTGGAGGCAGATCTCTGGATAGGAAGCTGAAGGGGTTCCCATCTGGCAGCTTCCTTTATTTCTGAATACAGGATCTTTTTCTCAGTGAGGGATGAAAAAGAGTTGGATGTGTGAGGAATATGGAATGGTTTAATACACTGTTGCATAAAATGAACAATGCATATGTGGTGGTAGCAATCTGTCCTATGGTATGATTGATTTTTTTTTAAACATATAACTCATTTGAGGGGGGGGTATGAGAAAGAAAACAAGATGGCAAGTATTTTATTTTAGTTATTAAATATATTTGAAGTTTGGGCACATAGTGAAATGAAAAGACAGAGGTCAAGAAGCAATCCTGAAATGAGGAGCATTTTTAAGCTGACACTGCATGTTAGGGGTGGAATGTGGCTGTTAAGACAAGATGACCTAAGGTTTCAGGTTTCGGTCATGTTATGAAACAGTTGTAACAGGAATAGCTGGACAAACAAGCAGAAAAGAGGAATATTATGATAAGGGAGTGGGTTATTTGAACTCATGAAAACAGCGGTGCTCTTTTGGATGTTGGATTGGAAGCAGGTGGCCGAGGTGCAAAGGAGACAGTCATTGGAGACGAGGAGGTCAAGGAACAGAGAGACCAATGTGTGTGGCTGGGGAGTTTATGTTGGGGTTGAAGAAAAGAGGAAAAGACAGAAGTTGAGGTGATAAAAATTGTAAAGTAAAACAGTGATTCCAATAATTTGATAGAACAGTCATCTTAAAGTGGCATCAAGGAGCATGTAAGTTATCAGTCTCAGCAGAGAAATATGAGGATAAGAAAATAATGTCCTTGTTTTTCATAGAACTATATGAGAAATGGTCTTTGAAATTCATATAAATTTATTCATTAAAAAAAAGTAAATTTTTTTGAGATGTTAAGGGTATAAATGATTTTGCTAATTAAAGAGAAAGAGTTTTGGAGAGCAGAGTGGTAGGTTTGAGGAGAGCAAGAAGAGAATGGGAGCCAGGTCAGCATTATAAACTGTGAGAATAACAATACAGCAGAGATTGCTTAACTGTTGTTGTGGAAGGAGAGGGTTTTACACTCTTCATTTTTGTAGGAAAATAGGTGTGATAGGCAAGGTGAATTAAATCTTGATATGTTTTTATGAGATCATGAAACTTTGAGCCTAACATAGTATCGATGTAGTATAGAATGTGAACAAGGTCTTGTGATTTTGGTGTAAGACCAGATGTTGCTTTTCTTCATAAACACAGATATCAGGAGCAGTCACAGTTAAGTATGGGCCTGCACTTGGAATGTGGAAGAGGGGAACTAAAGACAGATGATCCAAAATGCATCAGATTGGTACTCAGTGTAGTTTGGTTGTCACTTTTACCATGCCTCGGGGGCAGGGAGTGCTCTCTGTGATTTCTCATTGTCTAACTTAAAGTTTATTTTTCTCTAAACTATTCAAGGTTTTTAGAATTTTGTAATTTTTTAAAATTTTGCATTCGGCATTCATATTACTTTTCTTGTATAAAGTATCACAAATGTTTCTGCTTTATTCTCTATAAATGATAAAATTTAGCTCCTATACAACATAATACATACATTTATACCTAAAAAGCAATAGGAACTTTCTCATTCATCTGTTCATTTTTTCTCATTGTTAATCTCTGGCCGATCTGCCACATCACATCTTTTAAAAGTTGCTTCAGTTTTTTTCTTCAGATTGAATTCCCATTACTATCATTAAACCCCAGGCTAAGTTCTTCAGGTACTTTTCTGGCAACTCAAAGAAAGAAGATTCAACCAAATAAGCCGTGATGGGATTGGCCTGAAACAATTGTTATTATGTTCAGGTTTTACTTCTTTGTTGTTATTTTGTACTTTGATTTGAACATTTTGTTTCATTTTCTGTACAAATAATATTATGTTTAATATTCAATCCAAGAAAATAGTTTTGTAATTCCTTGAAGACATATACGATGAGTATGTATTATTATTTGACAGGAATAGCACTGGATAGAATGTTTTTCATGCATTCCTGGAAGTTCTTTCAAGAAAATCAATATTGTTAACCACCTTTATAAAGTGCAATACGGTGCTGTTGAACGTGTCTTATATAATACTATGTGAATAGATATTACTCTGAAATCACAAAGGAAGAAATTTAAAAATGTAAACCAGTTATTTATGTATTATTAATTATCTACTTTTTCATATTCTTTATATATCTTTACTGGGTATATTTAGAGGTAAAATAAACATTATTTAATTTTGCATATTTACATAGAAGGGAAATATCAGCATAATCCATTTATGATGAAACTAACTTTTTAAGAAAATTTTGTAATCCAAAGTAAAATAAGCTATTTTAACATATTTTCTTTCAGAAATATATACAACAGAAATGAAGAAATCAGAGTTGTCATCTGGTTTCCAACAAACAGCTACCTGTAGAATGAATGTTAATGTCTAATATTCCTTAGGAATATAGAGATATGAGTATAAATATGATCATTAATATTTTAGAATATAAGGAAATGGCCAATAGAAATAGATGCTAAATGTTGACAGATATACCATGTTCATTTAAATGTTGGAAAATGAATTTCTTAAATTATAAGTATATAAATTTAAATTATCAGTCTCATGTCTCTATGAACCAATATTGGAAGTTCACCCAAAACAATTTGAAAAATGTGTGGAGTAGTGATTCCAAATATCAGAACCATAGAAAATGGGGGTATTATGTGATTTTTCAACTTGTAACATCAAAGAACTATTGGTATTTTTTAAGGTCATTTGAAAACTACATTCCTAAGACCATATGGTTCCACTTCTTTAACATTTCATGGTAACTTATGATTATATTCTACTTTAGTAAATTATCTTTAGATTTTATGCCACATAAATGATGGACTAAGGGCATTGGTTAACATCTTGATTTTAACATACTGGAATCTTTTGCCAATTATTTAGTCTTAAAATGCTTTAGTTTCCTCAGCTGGAGAAAGAGAATAAAAGATCTACCTCACATCCCTGCTGGGTGTATTGAAAAAAGAAAATGCAGGTTAAAGCACAATGCAACTATCTTTTATTGGTAAACTTGTCAAACCTTACTAACAATGACAGAACTATTGGGAATGCATTTCACTGAGAGATGATCTATAACTCATGTACAAATCTTACTTAAAAGTGAAAAAGGAAAAAAAGCTCCTTATTTCATTTATAGCAACATTTGAGAAAACATCCTAAAAATAATCCTAATGAACTATAAGAAATAATAAAACAAAAAAGGATTCCATTTAATTACATGATAAGAAAACCAAATTAAGGACTTTGGGGTTCCATTTAATATGTACAAAATGAGAAAAGCATAATTTCTAACCACAAGATGAAAGATATGCCAGATATTCTGAAAATACACAATTTTCTGTAACTAATCAGAGAGGTAAGGCCTAAAATAAAAAACTCAAATGTTGCTAAACAATTCTGAAGAACAAAGTTGAAGGACTAATGCAACAAAATTTCAGGACTTATTACAAAGCTACAATAATAAGTGGTATTAGCAAAACAAACAAAAAAAAAAACAAAAAACAAAACAGATTCATAGTTCAATGAATCAAAATGTATAATTCATTAAAATCTCCATGCAATTTAGCCAAATCATTTCTGACAAAAGTTTAAAGGCAATTCACTGAGAGTGGTAGTCTTTTCAACAATTACTGCTGAAAGAATATGTTCATATATAATAAACAAATCTGTTTAACATATACTTTGCACCCTACATAAAAATTAACTCAAAATAGATCAGAGATCATAAGGTAAAATGCAAAATTTAAATCTTCTAGTAGAAAGCATAAAATAAAATCTGTGTGACCTAGATTGGCAATAAATTTCAGAAACCAAGGGCACATTTATGAAAGGAAAAAATGGAAAAGCAAATTAAATAATACAAAATTAAAATTATTTTCCCTGTGAAATGTATTGTTAAGAGAATAAAAATCCAAGCCACAGGCAGGTAAAAATTTTAATGTTACATATTAAAATATATGACATGATATATGATAAAAGCATATAAAGAACATTTAAAAATTAACTGTAATAAAATAAACAACTCCACTAAAAATGAACAAAATATTGGAAAAGACTCTTCATGCAAGACAGTGTATAGATTGCAAATAAACACGAGAAGTTGCTGAAGAACTCAATGCCAACCATTTTATGGTTGCTCAGCATTTGAAGCAAACTGGAAAGGTGAAAAAGCTGGACAAGTGGGTGCCTCATGAGCTGACTGAAAACTAAAAATATAGTCACTTTAAACTGTGGTCTTCTTTTATTGTATGCAACAGCAACGAACCATTTCTCGATCAGATTGTGATGTGCAACGACAAGTGGCTTTTATACGACAACCTGTGACAACCAGCTCAGTGATTGGACTGAGAAGAAGCTCCAAAGCACTTCCCAAAGCCAAACTTGCACCAAGAAAAAGGTCATGGTCACTGTTTGGTGGTGTGCTGCTGGTTCGATCCACTACAGCTTTCTGAATCCCAGTGAAACCATGACATTTGAGAAGTATGCTTAGCAAATGGATGAGATGAACTGAAAACTATGATGGCCTGCAGCCAGCATTGGTCAACAGAAAGGGCCCAATTGGTCCCCACAACAGTGCCCGACCCACGTGGCACAAACAATGCTTTAAAAGTGAAACAGATTGGGCTACAATGTTTTTCCTCTTCTGCTATAGTCACCTGACCTCTTGCCAACCGACTACCACTTCTTCAAGCATCTTGATAACCTTTTGCAGGGAAAATGCTTTCACAACCAGCAGGATGCAGAAAATGGTTTCCAAGAGTTTGTGGAATCCCAAAGCATGGACTTTTATGCTACAGGAATAAACAAATTTATTTCTCATTGGCAAGAATGTGTTGATTGTAATAGTGCTTATTTTGATTAATAAAGATATGTTTGAACCTAGTTATAATGATTTCAAATTCATGGTCCAAAACTGCAATTACTTTTGCATCAACCTTAATAAATTATGCTAAACATAAGGAGGCAGATTTTAAAAGTTACATACTGTATGCAACTATATGTAAGTTCATTTATATGTCATTTGGGGAAGGTAAAACTGGAGGGATCAGTAGTGTCTAAGGCTGAGGATAGGAAGACTGATGAGTGTCAAATGGCATAGAATCACTAGGTTGATAGAACTGATTTATCTTTATTATGGTTGCAGTTGCAAACATCATTATATGTTTGTTAATACTCACAAAGCTATTCATTAAAAAGGTTTAATTTCAGCGCATATAAATTATGCCCTAATTTTAACAAAAGAAAAATAAATCTTAATTAGGAACAACATGTGTCTGTATAAGTAGTAAATGTACTATGGGAAATATTACATCTATTTACAAAGTAACTAAAACTAGATCTCCTAAGAAGCAAGGAAAACATAGAAAGAAAATCATTTACTATTTTTACATAGTAATAACAACCACAACTCAGACAAAACTTTTTATGAGAACAAAAGGCAATAATATTTATTAATGCACACGCAATATGATATCATTTGAAAAGGTCTGTTCAAAAAGTTTAGACTACTTCTTAATATAAGTTATTAATGGAGGCTGGGTGTGGTGGCTCACGCCTGTAATCCTAGCACTCTCAGAGGCCGAAGCATGAGTATTGCTCGAAGTCATGAGTTCGAAACCAGCCTGAGCAAGAGCAAGACACCTTCTCCACAAAAAATAGAAAGAAATTAATTGGCCAACTAAAAATACATAGAAAATATTAGCCGGGCATGGTGGCGCATGCCTGTAGTTCCAGGAATTTGAGGTTGCTGTGAGCTAGGCTGATAGCATGGCACTCTAGCCAGGGTAACAAAGTGAGACTCTGTCTCAGAAAAAAAAAAAAGTTAATAATGGAAACAAGAAATCACTTCCATTGGTCAAAATAAAAGACAAGCAGAAATGGACAAAAGAATAAAGGGGAAAGAAATAGAACCAAGATGTGAGGAAGAGGAGGAGCAAGGGGAAGGACTAGAACATCTCTAAATAAATAGGCACATTTTTAAAATATGGGAATAACATATACAAAAAAGATATAGATTAATTAAAAGAAAGGATAACTATTATCTTTAAGACTAATTAATTAACATGTATATATAATCTACTATATATCAAAGTCCTGTGGTGGGTGCTATGACATACCCAACATATTCCAGAGCTTATAACTCTGAGAATTTAAGTAATCCATGAGATGCATCTCAAATCATTTCTCTGTGAGAAAACTATATATATATATATATATATATATATATATATATATATACAGATATATATATACTCCCACACATACACATACATACATACACATACACATGTACATCTGACCTATATTTTTTGTATCAGATGTATCAGATATAAAAGTAATCATATTAATAGTATTGAAAACACTAACTATATCTTATATATTACATTTTTAGTGTTTTACAATAACATCAACTTCACAAATCTAATTTGATCTTTACAAATTTTATGTATTATTATTATTATTTTAGAGACAAAGTTACCTATTTTTCCCAAAACCAAACATGGATAAGCCAAAATCTGTCAAACTTCAGAATTCTTAGTCCAGTGTTCTTTTGACTCTGCCGCCCTGCTTGGTATACAAGCAATAAGTATTATATAAACATAGAGAGGAGAAAACTTCAAATAAGAAATAACAACTGGCTAAAAATTTAACTTTAGAAATGTTCACATTTAGGGTAGACGAACAGGAAATTATGAAAATATGACAGACAATATAGCTGTTACTATGGCTTAGAAGAGAAACGAGGCTTTTAAACATTAGAAAAGCTATAAGAAAAATATTAAAAGGGAATAATATGGTATTTAATGGTGAAAAGGAGTTAAATACAACAAGGAAAATGGAATAATAATTGGTTTTGGTGATTTGACATCATTGGATATTTTTGAGAGAGTTATTTGAGCAAATAATGGTTGCTTAGGTGGTTTACTGAAGTATGTTAAGGTGGAGGCTTTTGCTCCAGATCTAACAGACAAATTTTCCAAGTTCTTGGTTGCTATTTGATGTTGTCATTTAATTTAGTGATGGAATTTAATATTTTTGTTGATCATTTTCCTATAAGTAAAAAATCTAGTGTTGGTGTTTACTTTCATTCAAAGTCTATGCAGATCTCTCTTCCTACAGTTAACTCCATTTTTCCTCCATGCAGGAAGATTCCTCCATCATCCCACATCATGTTTTAAAAGGTAAATTAAATGAGGAAGTGATTCACAAGGCATTACCTGGAGCAGTAAATGTGTACAAGAATGTATAAAGATCATGTGCAAGGAAATTACCATAGATAATTTTTAAAAATTCACATTACTGGTTCTTATATCTTCAGAAATCAGAATCTGGTGAGGAAGACATTAATGTCCCAAATTCTTACAAATTTGATTATGTGATTCTAATACATGATAAAAATATGAGAAGCATTGTTTTGCTTTATCCCATCTACTGCCAGGACCTCCTTGGAGCTAAGCATGGGGTCTGAAATATACAGAAGCATTATGAAAAGTATATTTCTAAGATTCACCAAATGTTTTTATATCAGGAATGAAAAAAAAAGGAGAGATATACTATAGGTATCTATTTTCTCCTTTGCAACCCCTCAAATGGGTAATTATTTAAGCAAACAATAAAAATAACCTAAGTAAATATTAAAAAAATAAAATAAGCTCTGGAAATGTTCAGCTCTTTGCCTAAAATGGAAGATGATGCTAAAATTTTGCTTGGTTTGGAAACTTAAATTGAAACCAAATGAAATGAATCTATAAAGATATGCTGAAATTTCCTACTCAGTGAAATATTTCTACCTTGCTTCACTTTTACTCTGTTTTGTGCAATCAGTGTTGTGCCAATTTAATGTTTTAATGAATTGATTATATAAAGGAGTCTGGAAATATTATTATGATAATGGGACAAAAAACACCTTCAGTTTTCAGGCTGATATCCACAGGGTGTTAGTAGACGTAAGTCCTCTCATTATACTAATTTGCAGTTCCTTCAAGGTTTGTTAGTAATGAATCTTTCACAGATTTTTCCCATTTCCTCACCCATTCACAAGCAGGAATTAAGTTGTTGAGATTAGGAACCATCTATGCTTTGACACTTTAAAAAAACATGCAGTTTTCAATGGCAAGCTGTAATAAAAAAAAAAAACAGAAATTTTATGTTGTGGCATGATAATAAATATATACTTAATTTACCTTAATGTAAAATGTTTACCTTTGTAACATTTTTTGCATATAACAATGACAGGTTAGTGAAAAATATAGGAATTTTTAAAGTACCTTAATATCAAAAGATAGAATTATTAAATCATAAACACTGATGCATTCTCTCTGACAAATAGGAAGTCAAAGGATAGTACATTAGCACTAAAGTAGATGCTCTCAGACATACTCAAAAGTGTCAGGTTGTTCACTAATAATTATTCCAGAATTTTGGCCAGTAAAAAGAATAAAAATACTGTTCATGGTGCACAGCAATATTTTCATCTTTATGAAGAAGGCTTCAGCACCTCCCAAACCTATTTATGTCTCATAAGTGGATAAGTAAAATCCTGTGTCCAAGTGTAAAAAAGCAGCAAATATATCCTATATTATTCTACAATAGATTCTGCCTTTTATCTTTAAAAGGCTAACACTTAAAAGAAACAAAAGTCAATAAGCTGGTGTACTCCCATCCTATATATTATTGACATAAACCCATCCAGGACAGACCCATCAACATTTGTGCTATATATTTTCCTGTCCAATAACAGTGACAATCTGTCTTAATGCATTTTTATTAAATCAATGGTAAGCTTTGGATCTTTCTGTTAACTAGCTTTATAGATTCTTGCTATGTCAGTGCTAAAAATACTTTTAAAAGATCGTCTTCTCCTACCATTTCATTTGAAGTGCAGAAAAGTGAAATTAAGAAATGAATTTATTCAAAATTTATAGATAATCTATGCTAATGAGTAAAAGTTTACCAATAAAGATTTTTTTCTTCATCTGCCAAAATGTGTCCATTTTAACCTATACATCTGGAAGCAATGAAGTTCCCCAATTTATACTCTTAACTCAAAGGAATGTATTGTACTGTCGGATATGTCAGGCCAGTTAGAAAGAGAAGGTGGTTACAACAAGCTGGGGAATAGATAGTGTCAGAAATAACTTGCATTACTCCTATTCCAGGATGCCGACGGAGTGAACTGGTGGGGGTGGGGAGGGCAATGGGAGGGTTCAGTATAATAGGATATATAAGTTAAAGATAACAGGCCAGGATTCTGTGGAAAACCAACTGGTGGATATGATGAGATACTGTTTTATCAGTGACAAATCCGTGTGTCCACTTCCTTTTTTGTGACCCCTGGTCAGTATCCTTTATCCTTTCCCCTCCAGCTTCAGATCAGATGGAAAGGGTCTTGAACTTTCACACTTAACTGTTGAGAAGCTGTGTTAGGCACCTGACATTAATTATCTACTAGAAACAGGATTAATCTTCTGCAGAACACTATAGGACAAGCTCCAGTGTGCTGAGTCAGCACATTGTTTAAGGGTACTAATCCCTCTAGTGGGCTGGCAAGAATTTTTGAAATATCCAAATTGACCTTTTCCCAGTGCTGAGTTTTTACATGATATTGTCAGAGGGGTTTAACTTTCATAGAATTTATTAACATTCTTGATTTATAGTTTTAAATTCGGAGCTGTACTTCCAAAAGCTTTGCCTAGTTTCTGTATTCACTAACCTTTCCTTCTTTGGAATTATAAACCATGTGTCTGGACCTCCACTTCTATCTTGGCCTCTTCTTAGTGTATGTCTTGTGAAAGTTATTTGGTTTGTCTTAAATTTCTTATCAGAAATGTGAACACAATTATATCTATAACATACGGAATTGTTGTAAATCTAGCTATAATGCATTTATAGAAATAAATATATGAAGTTCTTCGCATAATGAATGGCACATATTTGATGTCTAATATATTTTATCTATTGTGAACATGTATTGGTTCCTTCTGTCATTCAGCCTCCAATATAGTTCCTAACATGCACTAGGTTCTGGTTTAATATGTACTAAATATATGAATATATCTTAGAAATGGTTCTCCTGCCATTTCCCCCTTATTTGCTTGTGTAATTTCTAAAATCAGTTATTTTACGTGGCAAATTATTTTTGTAATGTATTCTCTAAGCAAAGCAATATATTGAAAGTCTTTATAATATTTTTTTAATTATTTACATTCTAACAGAGTTTATGTAATTGATTATCATAAAATGAATTCCAAAGGAGTTTAATTCCTTTTCAAAAAATAATAAACTGCATAGGAAAATATATGTCAAAACATGTGAATGTGTGTGTGTATGTATTATTTGCACAAAGTATATGACCTGGCTCAAATATTATTTCTGACAATTTTTTGTTTGGAACTCAATATCATCTTTAGTATGTTATCTAAATGTTAATTCTTTTAAGTGAATTTTTGGTATCTTCTCTTTGTATATTTGCTTTCACCAACTGCTCAGCTTTCTTTTTATTACTTTTAAAAGCCTGTTTGGCATGTTTCCCTGCCCAGAACTTTAGTTCTGGTCAAATAAGTATTCACATTTCCATGTGCTTATTTGAATTTTCCATAACATGAAAATATATACCTTTACTCGTCTTAAAGGATGCATAGTTTTACTTCTTACAACCTATTAGGTTTTAGTCAATTTGTCTTTTTTTGAAATTGTCACTCCCAACTTCATTGATCTTTATTTTTTTTCTTTTGCCATTTTTAATCTTAAAATAAGAATTCTGTATGGAAGAAACTATAATACAGAACATCTACCTTTCATTATCTCATTTCTTTCTTGTCTTTTAACTGAAATAATTATATGATTTTCAAAATTCAAACAAAAATCATAAAATTTCATTTTATGTTTTATTGAGAAATATTTCATTTCTAGCATGTTTATCATTAATTATAACATAAAATACTTATTTATTATTATGACCCATAAAAAGGAACCTAATATAATATTATATTTAAGCTATTATAAAGTCTAAATTCCATTTAGCAGTTTATATGACTGTTACAAATAACTTTTTTAAGGTTATATAGTCAAAGAATATTTCCTGCTTTCAATACTATCCTACAAGGAATTGAATAGACAAAAGGTAAAAATTCTATTGTTGCCATCTCAAATTGCCACAGAGGGTTCACTCATCTTGCATTAAGGGAGTTACAGAAATTAAACATGATTGTGGTATGTTAGTCTCATAATTAGTACTTTCTAATTCTATTCACAAGAGCCAACCACCTAGTGTTCTTAGTCACATCTGATCTACAAAGCAAGTAATTTGCATGTGGTAAATGGTAGCAGTTTCCAAAAAGCAGTTAATCATTAAGGAGGAAAAGCTTTTTGGCATTTATTGTTCACAGCACAAGAGAAAGGTATTAATACGGCTGTAATTTTCAATTCCAAAAGAATTTCTTCACAGTTTAACACAGATTAATGTCCAAATGCCATTAAGTGTTTCTATACCTTTCTGTTAAAGATTGGAGCTGTTATTCTACAAATTGATGGAAGTTTTTGTGCTGAACCTACAGGTCAGATAAGATTTTATGGTACAAAGAAGCAATCAGTGATTTAAAACTCCTGCTTTGTTATGCTGCAGAGAAACAGGAGAACTTCTATGCTTATTGGACTAATTGGCCACTAAGTGAAAACTTCACTGACAAGTTGTCAGTAGAACTGTCTTCCTACAGCTACCTGAGAAGAAATGGTCATGTCAACCTTGAGTAATGAGATTCAGAGAATATGACTAAGTATGGAGTTGATTCCAATGCAAAGCTTGAGGATAGTCACCTGGAAATACTGACTTCAAACAAATGGGGACAATGTTCCAAAGTGGAAAAGTTAAGGTTTCACTTATGAAGGCAGAGACAGAGATGTTCCAGTAGGATTACAACATTTTCCATACAAGAGCAGTGCATAGGCCACAGCAATTTGATTACAGATTGCTGCAATCCAAGGAAGATTATTTATTACTCCATGAGGAGGGGCAATGACCTGAGGGGGTCTTATCTCTGGTGCTGCTTGTTTTACTTAATTATTTATAGGAAAAAAAGAAGGCAAAAGTTGCATGTCATGTGACTCAGGCTATATAGCCACATTTCTCCATAGGCTCAGAATAATTTAAAGTTCTAATAACTTTAAGTTTGAAATATTTAATTTCATGCTTATCATGGGTGACATTTTTCTGCTTGAGGAGAATAAAGACCATTGCAGCAGCCTAGGCAAGGACTGCTTGTTTCTATAGCAGAAAATAAAACAAATGGAGGACCTATCATCAACCTAGCTATTTATTATCCATGGATAGCACCAAGGGCACCAAATAATCTGTA
Source organism: Microcebus murinus (assembly GCF_040939455.1). Lineage (NCBI taxonomy): Eukaryota > Metazoa > Chordata > Mammalia > Primates > Cheirogaleidae > Microcebus > Microcebus murinus. Next base: position 48,461,548 of record NC_134104.1, read on the forward strand.
CTAAAGCAGCCAAGGGAATTGTTAACCCATTGACTTGTAAATTAAAATAGTGAAAGATGAAAATAGGAACACATTCTACAATTGGAAGAAGTAAGTTCTTCTATATCAATAAGCTATAGCTTGAAACAAAAATGAAATCTGATTTTCATCACTCTAGTTTTCAGGGTTTGGGTCATTTTCAATTGCATTATTGTCAGACTGTATTTTTTTTCTCTTTCTTTCTTTCTTTCTTTTCCTTTATTCTCATTCACTATCTCCTTCTTTTTTAATCTTTCATTATTCTCAATTCCTTCTCCCATCCAAATGTCTACTTCTCCCCAAAGTAACATCAGTAGCAGTGTTTAAAATATGCTGCTCTGTGATGACTCATGGGTAAAAAGGTTAGGGACATTTTAATAAATGGTTACTCAAATGAGCAATATATATACTGAGAATAGGTTAGACACAAAGAAAGGAAACAATGGGACAGATTTCCAAACCACTTTATCATGGACACTAAAGTGCCTTAAATCTAATTATGTCTCAAAATTAGATTAAGATGTCTGTCTTACTTAAAAGACTTTCTGTGAAAATCCTTTAAAATCCCATTCCAGGATTAATAAAATGTGGTATATATATATACCATGGAGTACTATTCAGCTTTCAGAAACAATGGTGATATAGCACCTCTTGTATTTTCCTAGGTAGAGTTGGAACCCATTCTATTAAGTGAAGTATCTCAAGAATGGAAAAACAAGCACCACATATACTCACCAGCAAATTGGCATTAACAGATCAACACCTAAGTGGACGTATAGGAATAACATTTATCGGGTGTCGGGCATGTGGGAGGGAAGAGGAGGGGACGGGTATATACAAGCACAATGAGTGAGATGGCAACTTTTGGAGAATGGTCATGCTTGAAGCTCTGACTTGAAGGGGGAGGGGGGAATTGGCAATATAAGTAATCTTAACATTTGTGCCCCCATAATATGCTGAAATAAAATAAATAAATAAATAAATAAATAAATAAAATTCCATACCAACGTAAGTATAATAGTAATTACATGCTTTGTTATTAATATTATTATTAATATACTCCCTATTGCAAGTTAGATATATGCTTTTCTGCCTTTTAACCATGCTTCATTTACACATTTTTCTACATTATAATTTCAGACAGCTTGTGTATAAGGACAATGGAAAGTAGTGTCTGTCTTCTTTTCTATTATTTTTGTAACTATTAAGAAAAACACCAAAAATGCAAACTCAGAAGAAAATGAGCATTAAAATGGGCCTTAGTCTTGGATGCAGAGGTAAAGCACTTATAAACTTTGTAAACTTCGCATTTTTCAATGAGATATTTAGTCTTCACTACCTTTAATTTTTTCATTTGTAAAATACAAATCGTCAGACCTCAGAAAACACTACCTTAAAGTACTTTGAACTGAAGGAAATTGGGAGGGCCTTAGGCACTCTGACCTTTCCCCATCTCTCCACATAAGAGCTGACCATAAAGAAAATCTTTGACCACTTCACCTTAAAGTAAGTCATTCCAGAAGGATCCTGCCCTATAGCCAAGGGGAATGAATGCCATACGTAAAGACAATGAAAAATCTGGTTACTATGTGCTCTGAAAGGTAAAGGGAGGAAAGGATTTAGAGAAGTTGGTTAATGAGAACAAAAATACAGATAGATAGAAGGAATAAACTCCAGTGTTCAAAAGCACAGGATGACTATAGTTATCAATCATTTCATTTATTATATATTTCAAAATAGCTAGAAGATTTGGAATTTTTCCAACACAAAGAAATGATAAATATTTGAAGTGGTGAGTATCTTAATTACTCTGATTTGATCATTGCACTTTTTATGCATATATCAAATATCACATGTATCCCACAAATATGCACAAGTATTATGTATCCATAAAAAAATCGAAATAGGACTTTCTAGGTTTCCCACCTCAGTCTATTAGCATTACATTATACCCTTTGTCCAATCATATTTCCATAGGGCTGTTCATTCTTAATAGAAACTAAGCACAAAAAAGAAAATTTTCTGTGGGTCTTTGGGTCTACATTTCCCAAGGCTCCTATGTCACATAAAACTTTGGTTAAATATTTTTTTTATTTTTTTATTATTTAACTTGCCTTTTATTATAGGACTATGAATCATGACTCTTATAATGGCTGAGGAAAGGTGTCATGCCTTTCTGTCCCTACATGATAATACTGAACTCAAAGTGCTACTATGCAGATTGCATATGCCTACTATGCCAGACACATAGTAAGCACTTTAAAAATGACAATCAGATATGAACCAGTAAATGGTGTTTATATTTTATAAATGAAATACAGAACTATAGCTATTCAGTTTTAGATATTTGCTTAGGAAACTTTTGGTTACATTATTGGACAGATGGCATCCAAATTTAAATATATTTTCTAAGCCCTGAACATAGAGTTGCATGCATTTGCTTTCAAAGTCAGTTAGTAAATATAGCTCTTTAAGTATTATAGAATACACACACAATGTAAGTTTTAAAGAGGAAAAATATAACTCTGTTCTTCTTTTAAAAAATTATGTAAAACAATAGTAAAGCAAAATGTATAATAAGGGTAATTTCAACCTGGTTAAGAAATCAAGAAATGTTTACATTATCAAAAGAAAAAAATATTTTGATTTCTTTTCATAATATGAATTATAGGTTTGTTTACCTTTTGCTTTTCTTTATCCTGCAAACTGTTATCTCTGGCACACACTGCTTCTTTTTCTCTGTTGGCATCTGGTTTCACAATAAGTAATTAATTTTCAAGGATAAATACTTTTTTTCTATAATATGCTCAGGTTAACTTTTTGAGTTTCTAAAATAAACTCAAATAGTTCACTAGATAAAATGGACATTACTACATGGCCTCTGGGAGGCCATGGCAGGAGGATTGCTTGAATTCTAATTGAGCAAGAGTGAGACCCCATCTCTAGCAAAAATAGAAAAAATTAGCCAGGTGTGGTGGCTTATGTGTATAGTCCCAAATAATTGGGATGCTGAAGCAGGAGGATTGCTTGAGCCCAAGTGTTTGAGCTTACAGTGAGCTATGATGACATCATTGTACTCTATGCAGGTTGACAGAGTGAGACTTTTGTCTCAAAAAAAAAAAAAAAAAGAGTATTAAATGCAAGTGTTTAGCCGAGGCGGGTGGATCGTTTGAGCTCAGGAGTTCGAAACCAACCTGAGCAAGAGCGAGACCCTGTCTCTACTATAAATAGAAAGAACTTAATTGGCTAACTAATATATAGAGAAAAAATTAGCCGGGCATGGTAGTGCATGCCTGTAGTCCCAGCTACTTGGGAGGCTGAGGCAGGAGGATTGCTTGAGCCCAGGAGTTTGAGGTTGCTGTGAGCTAGGCTGGCGCCACGGCACTCACTCTAGCCTGGGCAACAAAGAGAGACTCTGTCTCAAAATAAATAAATAAATAAAAATAAAAATAAATGCAAGTGTTTAACATTTAAAAAAATGAATTCATTGGAACCAAAAAACAAAAAATAGGACAATAAATTACATAAAAATATTAGAAAAATTACCATCAGTTTTTAAAACTAAGAAAAATAGCAATTATGTGCTAGTACTGAAAAAAACGCTATCAAAATAGAACAACTAGCATCAGGTTAAAGGAATGATTAGGCAGGCTTTTAATTTACCATGGTGAACAAAATAGCTAATATTTTAAAAGGTAAGTGAAAAGTGTGGTGGAAGAAGATCACTAACATTGTTAATCAGGGAAAGACCAGGGTTGCATATAAGAGTAGTTTTGCATATAATAGTAGTTTTGCATATAAATAGTTTTGCATATAAGAGTAATTTTACCACCTATGTTACTCTAAGGCATCTGGATACACAATAGGGAACACATGACTACATGAGACACTGAAGGGTCAACTTGTTGTGCTACAATCACTTTATACTTGGCACAAAAGCTCTAAGATCTGTACTGTCTAATTCAGTAGCCACTAGCCATTTGTAGTTATTGGGTACTTACAATGTCAAATTTCACAGCAGATTTCAAAACTTAGTATATAAAAATAATTTTAAAAAGTCTCAATGAGTTTTTATTGGGTTACATAACATTAACAGAATGAAGGATAAAAATCATATGCTCATTTCAATAAATGCAAGAAAAGGATTTGACAAAATTCAAAATAAATACCTAGAAATAAATTTATCAAATGAGGTAAAAAAATCTATACAATGAAAACTATGAAATATTGACAAAACAAATCATGGAAGATACAAGTTAATAGAAAGATATTTTTTTGTTCAGGGATTGGAAGAATAAATATTGTAAAAATGTCTATAATACTGAAAACAATCTACAGATTCAATCCTATCCCTATCAAAATTCCAATGCCATTCTTCACATAAATATAAAACACAATCCTAAAATTTGTATGAAACACCAAAATATCTCAAATAGCCAAAGCAATCTTGAGCAAAAATAACAAAGCTGGAAGCATTACACAATTAGACTCCAAAATATACTACAAAGCTATAATAACCAAAACAGCATGACACTAACATAAAAGCAGAAGCAGACATAGAGACCAATGGAACAAAATTAAGAGCCCAGAAATAAATCCATACATTTACAGCTAAATGACTTTCAACACAGGTGCCAAGAACCACAATAGGGAAAGGACAGTATCTTCAATAAATGGAGCTGATAAAACTGTATATCCACATGCAAAAGAACAAAACTGAACCCCCTCTCACTATATAGAAAAACCAACTCAAAGGGATTAAAAACTTAAATGTAAGACCCCAAACTATGAAACTACTAGAAGAAAACATAGTGGAAATGGTACATGACATCAGTCTGGGCAAGAGGTTTTCAGACAAGACCCCAAAAAGACAGGCAACAAAAGTAAAAATAAGTGAATAGGATTACAGCAAACTAAAAAGCTTTTGCACAACAGAGTGAAGAGAACCTACAGAATGTAAGAAAATATTTGCAAATTTTGAATCAGAGAAAAAGTTAATATTCAGAATGTATTAAGAAATAAAATAACTCAATAGCATAAAACCAAATAATCTAATTTTTAAATGGGCAAAAGATTCCAATAAAAATTTTTTAAAGAAGACATAGAAATATATGAAAAAATGCTCAATATTGTCAAACATCAGGGAAATGCCAATCAAAACCACAATGAGATAGTACCTGATCCCTACTAGAATGGCTATCATCAGAAAGACAAAAAAAAAATGTTGTCAGAGATGTGGAGAAAGGGGAACTCTAATATAATGTTGATGGAAATATAAATTAATATAAACATTATGGAAAACAGTTTATAATTTCTTCCAAAAATTAAAAATGGATTTATATGATCCAGCAATCCCACTACTAAGTATATATGCAAAGTAAATGAAATCAGTATATCAAAGAGCTATCTGCATTTGCATATTTCTTGCAGCACTATTCACAATAATCAAGATATGGAATCTGGCAAGATGCCTATTGAGGAACAAATGTACAAAGAAAACGTGGTTTATATGCATTGTGGAATACCATTCAGCCATAAAAAGAATGAAATCTTGTCATTTGACACAACGTGGATAAGCCTGGAGAACATTAGGTTAAGTGAAATAAGCCAGACACAGAAAGACAAATACCTCATGATCTCATTCATATGTGGGATCTGAAAAAAAAATAATCTCATAGAAGTTGAAAGCAAAATAGTTATTAACAGTGTCTCAGGAGAATAGGGGATGGGAAAGATGAAGTTTGTCAATAGGTACAAGGTTACAGTTAGATAGTAGGAATATGTTCAGGTACTCTTGCACAGATGGATGACTATAGCTAACAATAATGCATTGTATATTTCAAATAGCTAGAAGAGAGAATTTCACATGTTCTCACAACAAAGAAATGATAAATTTCTAATGTAATTGACATGCTAATTACCATGATTTGATCAGTTCATTGTGTATACATGTATTGAAATATCACATTGCACTATATAAATATGTACAATTATTATGTGTCAAATGTATTTTAAAATAATATTTTATATATAGAGGTTAAAATATATCATTAAAATTAATTTCACTTTACATTTTTAAAGCAACTAAAATTATATGTGCAGTTCTAGTTTGGTATTCACATTATATTTCTATATTATGGTACTTCTCTAGAAAACAAAAATAATAATAATAATTGCACAACTCTGATTAGCTCATGGCAGTATAACAATGTCTGGTAGAAAGCATGGGGTGAGGGAATTACATCCAAGATAGGGCCAAGATATGTTAGTGATGCAGAAAGCAAAAGCACATAGGGTCCTGGTGAAGTAATACTGGCATATTTAACCATTTCAAATCTTCACATGGGGGTTAAATATCAGGACAAGAATCAACAGAATTTCTACAAGATTTAATCTTAATTTCTCATGCTATATGAGTGTATAATTCCATTTATTAGTATGAGAAAGCATAGAGTAATCACCAGACATACAAAAACATATAGCAATTCAAAAAAAGAGACCATGGGGAAGAAACAAATCAAATGACTTCTTATGAAATTAATGTCTTCATCTATTCAAACAAGCAGTTTTAATAGAACATTGTGTCTGTATGGCTAGAAAATGAAGAGAGAAAAAATAGGCCAGGACAGATCATGTCAAAACAAAAATATTGAAGACTAATTTATCAAATATAATGGAAGCAGAAATGAATTTTGAATTTTCCAAGGAACTAATAAAGCTCAAGCTTCAGGGCTGATTGTAAATTGCAGTCACTCATGTACGTTGACCAACAGATATTCACTAAACAACTGATTTGTGTCTGACAATCTGGGTAACAGGTGGTGACCAATACATTGCTGACTCCGGCCCTTTGGAAGATGTTCTCTAGCTGGAGAAAACAGACTATAAACATGTTATAATGGGTAAATATTGAAGATAAGTAAACAAATATAGATGTACAAACAGCGAAAAAATTATTATAAAGAATTTTTCTACCCAATATATAGGCTCTTTTCTGTTTGCCTAGTATTTGAAGTATTCAATTTAACTTCCAAGCTATACTACACAGATAAGTTAGTCAATTCAATTTCTCATAGTAAACTAGATGTTAACTTTAGAAATGAATACCCTGATTCTTACAGCTTATATTTGTATATACAAATGCAAACACACATGGGTATATACATATACTTATATATAAAGCATGAGTTTTATCATGGGGTAGTATATAGTTTGTCTTTTTTGTACTGTGTTTTCAATAACTCTGGTAATATATTCATATTAAATTTTAGTCAAATAAAATAAATATTATTAAAACCTTAAATTTTCCTCATAAGATATTAAAAAGGTATGTTTTTTTTCCTCAAAATCTTCTACATTGGAAGTGTAGTAAATTTGTAAACATTCCTTGCAGTTGTATTGGTACCAGGCAGAATTTCATAGGCTATCTCACAGTTAAAACTTGCCACTATTCAGCAGTGATCATATGTACTACCAATTTCCTTGGCACTGAGAACAATAGATATGGGGAAAAAAGGATGGTGGTGCTTCTTGTTTGATGCTTCTCTAATTGTGAAAATGGCTTCCTGCCATATTGTTGATTAAACTTTCTCTCTATAACATTAGTTGCCTGAAAAAGAGGACCTTTACAAAAAATAAGGGAAAAAATATAACCGCAAAAGTAGATATTTCAGCACATATTTTTAATGTTCTTTATTTAATTATTTTTTTATTTCAGCATATTATGGGGGTAAAAAAGTTTAGGGTATGTATATTTCCATTGCCCCATCTGAGTCAGAGCTTTAGGCGTGTCCATCCCCCAGATGGTGTGCACTGCACCCATTAGGTGTATATATACCTATCTCCTTCCATCTGCCTGACACCTGATAAATGTTACTACTATATATGCACTTAAATGTTGATCAGTTAATACCAATTTGATGGCGAGTACATGTGGTCCTTGTTTTTCCATTCTTGAGATACTTTACTTAGTAGAATGGACTCCAGCTGAATCCAGGATAATACAAGAGGTGCTATATCACCATTGATTTTGTAGTTGAGTAGGCCTTCATGGTATACATATACCACTTTATTAATCCACTCAAGTATTGATGGGCACTTGGGTTGTTTCCATATCTTTTCAATTGTGAATTGTGCTGCTATGAACAGTCTAGTACAGATGACTTTTTTATAGAATGTCTTTTGTTCTTTTGGGTAGATGGCCAGTAATGGGATTGCTGGATCAAATAGTAGTTCTACTTGTATCACTTTGAGGTATCTTCATATTGCTTTCCACACAGGTTGTACTAATTTGCAGACCCACCAGCAGTGCATGAGTGTTCCTATCTCTCTGCATCCACACCAACATTTATTATTTTGGGACTTTTTGATGAAGGCCATTCTCATAGCAGTTAAGTGATATGTCATTGTGGTTTTGATTTGCATTTCTCTGATGATAAGAAATGTTGAGCATTTTTTCATGTGTTTGTTGGCCATTAGTCTATCTTCTTTTGAAAAGTTTCTGTTCATGTCCTTTGCCCACTTTTTGATAGGGTTGTTTGATTTTTTTCTTTCTGATTTTCCTGAGTTCTATATAGATTCTAATTATCAGCCCTTTATTGGATGTGTAACGTGCAAATATTTTCTCCCATTCCATAGGTTGGCTGTTTGCTCTCATGATAGTTTCCTTGGCTGTGCAGAAGCTTTTTAATTTGATCTTCAAGCTATACTACAAGGCTATAGTAACTAAAATAGCATGGCTCTGGCACAAGAACAGAAACATAGACCACTGGAACAGAACTGAGAACCCAGATATAAAACTATCCTCATATAGCCATCTAATCTTTGACAAAGCAGACAAAAGCATACACTGGGGAAAAGAATCCTTATTCAATAAATGATGCTGGGTAAACTGGATAGACACATGTAGAAGACTGAAACAGGATCCACACCTTTCACATCTCACAAAACTCAATTCATGGTGGATAACAGACTTAAACCTAAGGTGGGAAACTATAAGAATTCTAGAAGTAAATGTTGAAAAAACTCTTACAGACATTGGCGTAGACAAAGAATTTATGAAGAGGACCCCAATGGCAATCACAGCAACAACAAAAATAAATAAATGGGACCTGATCAGCACACATTTTGAATATTTTTATTTTATTTACCACATAAGATAAAAGGAAGAAAGAGGTAGACTACCGACAGACTGAAGAAGAATTGAAAACATACTTAATCAACAGGAACACAAAGCAAAGTACATATGGAAATTTTACTACATCAATGAATGGTAATTACAAAAAGCAAACAATAATTTAGGGATAATTTACATTCATTCTTCAGAACCAATGAACAGAAAAAAACTAATATGAAAATAATAATAGACTGAAACTGTGTATCCTTGTTCGACTGAAATTATTTGGGGGTACTGACAGTGAGCCTCACACTTCTCCACACTTTCAGATATTTGCCTGATTTATGGCTATGGATAAAATCCTTGCCAAATCCAGAATTGAAGGTCAAATAATTTATGACTCGATCCTGTATGCTGCCAGGGCTACTTTTTCCTGTCGGTGAGTCTCCACATGGTCTGATTGAGAGTCACCAGGTAGCTTTCCTGCTCAAAATCTTCCCTCTTTGTAGGTGCCAAATAACTTGACATCCTATTAGTGGAAATTCTTTCCTATGGAATATTCAATGCTAATAGAAGGTAGTGGGCAAACATAAAACTACTGTCCATATTTAATACATGACTGAAACATGTCAGATATTTTCCAAATGGTTTTGATAGACAAGAGCAAGAACTAATTCAGAATAGAAATCACAGTAGATAAGCTTTGATAGACAACATGTGGAGAGATCCAGAATTGCCTCAATGCGATGGCAAGGTGATGGAGGATGCATGTTGGGATATGTGATAGGATGGGGACTGGACTGTAGAAATGAGTATAATGGAAAGAAAAGGAGGTTTTACATTTGGAAAATAAACTATAGCCAGCACACACTGAGATTGCTTAGTCTAATAAAAGTTGACTATAAGAAGATGATTGATAGAAGTAGAATATAATGGGCAGTCTGGTAGAAAGTGGAGTTAATTCTTTGGGAGTCCTACAAGATGAATCTGGAATAAATATGAACAGACTATATTGGTGAAAGTAAATATCAATATACAAAACCCAATTAAGGAGTTGGTTCTTGCCAATGCCTTTCTTTATTACATACATTTCTCCACACATAGCTTCTCTGTCTATGGGTAAAGGGAAACTGATTTTGCCCTCCTTTCTTTCACTCTGATTAAATCATGAAAAAATGGGATTTAATAGCATCTTTGAAGGAGAAAATACCTAATAACATTGATTTGTGTGTGTCTCATGTTGGGTTCTAGAGAAACAGATGCTGAGACTGACTTTTGAATGCAAGATATTGATAAGGGATCAACATCTGTAGGAGTAAGAGAAGGAAGCACATTGAGTACAGGAAGAAATGACAGTGCATCACAGGCCCAGAAAACCCTCAGAGAACTTGGCAAGAAGATCTGGAGCAAGGATTGGGCATAAGATTATCCCACAATAGGATGAAATGGATGAAGCTTTATACCAATGGTCAACATACTATGGCAAGCTAACTACCTATTTATATATAGCCTGTGAGCTAAGAATGTTTTTTACATTTTGAAATAGTTGAAAAAAGCCAAAAGAATAATATTTTCAAACATGTGAAAATTATACAAAATTCAAATTTCTATATCCATAAATATAGTTTTATTGGCACATAGCCATGCTCATCCATTATGTATTATCTATGGCTGCTTTTAAGCTACAACAGCAAAGTTGAGTAGTTGTGGCAGAGATTCTATTGTCCATGTAGACTAAAACATTTACTAAACATTTATTTGTCCCTTTATAAAAAAGTTTTCAAACACTTCCTTAATTCCCCTGCTTTATTCTATCACAGATGTGGATAGTGTTTGGGTAAGTCAGCTCTCTGCCACTGAGGCAAATCTTGAAAGAGCTGACAACCAACCTTACTTCAGGGCTGAGCAGCAAGTTCCTCCTTTTAAAGGTTATGATGGCAAATCTCTCTCTGTCTACCACAATGCTAATGTTGACAAATCATATACTAAATGACAGCTATGCAAAATAGCCATTGACAAATAAACTATTGTCAAATTGAAAATAAATTCATTTTTGCCATTGTTCCAATATATTATGATTTTAGGATATAGAGGTTTTAGGATATTAGAAAAAAATATTTTCAAGATGTATTCCATCAAAAAATTTGGACCCAACTAGCTGTGGTTAACATTTTAAAGACTTAAATATCTGTTTTACAATTATATTTTTCATAAAGTGCTTTATTGAATAAGTGTAGAAGCAGTTACAGTGAAAACAAAGTGCATATATGCTTTTTCATCAATTGTTTAATTATTATACATGATTATGTTGAATGAGTGAAAAGTGTTATAAGATTTTTTTCCAAATATCAAGTACTGTATTGTTTCTATTTAAAAATTGGCTTTGTAAATTTTTCCTGAGTCTCAAGAAATGTCCAGTTCTTTCAGTCATACATACCCCCCTGATTATTATTTCCTCTTTTTCCCTTAGTTACTTTCATGGGTTCCATTTCAAAGCTTTTCTTATAATAGATTGTGCTTTTGTCATTATTTTCTCTGAGAAATCAGATTCAGCTCTCCCTTTTTTCCCCCTAATTGGCATTTTTTGGTCTAATTGCAGTACATTTCATTAGTTCTTACAGAACTCATGAGCATGAAAGGGTATTTTTTCTGTTGCTTTAATGTTGAAAAAAATGCAGACATCTAATAATAAGCACTGTCCATTTTAAGAATATCTTTGTCAAAGTCCCCATTAGCCCATTTGCACATTGGCCAAAAATACCACATTAAATTCAAAGGAAGAGGTTGGATTTCAGGTCTGAAGATCTAAAGAACTTAATTTAAGCAGACTTTCATTGGGTAATAAAAAACCAAAAATGCAGAGATAATTAATATATTTAAAAAGAAGTCTGTTAAAGACTGAGTTTAAATGGTTGAATAAATTAAAAAAATTCTGTGAGAATTTAAAACAATAAACCTGCATTATTAACTTGTCTTTTGAAGTTAGCACTTTTAACTCAACAAATTCATGTGAAAATTTTAGAGGAAATATTTTGCAATTGTGTTTTTTTTACAATTAGTTTTTCTCACCATTCCTCATTCTCAATTCATGTTTATTTCTTCCCTTTAGAGACATTTTTACACAATCTTCATGTAAAATTAGGGCATAAGAATGGCATTAGTGTCAAAAGAACATGTGTCCCACGAGGAGAAATCTGCCAAGTCAAATAAGAGAAAAACTTCACAATGTTAATGAGATTAACATGACCCTGGCTTTAAATTACACATATCCAGAATGTTTCGTGGGTCACCTGGTGCCATTTATTTTTACTAACTTAATGACTATTTATTAAATGCCATGTGTATGTCTGAGGAAAGAGCTTTCTAAGAAAGAACAATTACTACAAAGTTCCTGACCTGGGACTGTTAATACTGTTAATATTCTAGGAAAAGCAAAGGGACAGTATGGCTGGACCTCAGTAAGTGATAGGACTCATAAAAGGACATAAACAGGACATAAGTATTGTGATCCATCTGAGAGTCAATGGATCAATTCATGTGTGGCTATTGGTGATTGTAAGGACTGATAAAGACTGTTAATATTTTATGTAATTTACAGCCTAACAAATCAGCATGCTTCAGTTTCATAGATGTTAAAGGAAGACACACAATTCTGAGTCAGAGAAAATAGACTGAATTACTCACAGTAATACAGGCAGCATACTTGTGCCTTGTACCTCCCATGGGGTACAGGGTGGAAGTCCCATGGTAGAACAATATAAAATAGCCCAGAAGGATTCTACACAGTAGGATGGTAACTACAGATGAGAAATTCTGAATTTAGAAATCCCCCATTTTAGTTATGGTTCTCTAGAGAAACAGAACCAATAGGATACATACATATATATGTGTGTATAGCCTACAGGTATTTATATATATATATATATATATATGTCTCTCTATATAAATATATGATTTATATATATTATGATTTTACATATATTTATGATTTTCCATAATTTATTATTTATATATGTATATATATGAAAGGATATTTATTATGAGGAAATGGCCCATGTGATTATGGAAGCTGAGAAGATTCACAATTTGCAGTCAATAAGCTACAGACCTGAGAGAGCTGGTGTTACGGTCCAGATTGAGTCTAAAGGCCTAAAAACCAGAGGGTCACTGGTGGTAGTTTGAGGGAAGAAGACTGATATCTCAGTTCATCAGTCAGGCAGAGAGGCAGAGAAATTCTTCCCTCCTCCACATTTTTGTTCCATTCTGGCCCTCAACAAATATGATGATGCCTACTCCCATTGAGGAGTGTAAGTTGCTTTACACAGTCTACCTATTCATATGCTAATTTATTCTGGAAACATCCTTTCTGACATACCAGGAAATAAGGTTTAGTCAATATCAGGGTACCCCATGGCCTAGTGAAATTTACACATAAAATTAATGATTATAACCCCCAATCATATAAGAGGACAGCTAGCAAACTTAGCCAACTTTTACCCTGAGAGGAGATATTATCTTTTATTCTGTTCCAGAAACAAATCTTCCTTCTGCCCTGGAAGGAGGCACTATCTCTATCTTCCAAAGATACTTACTATGCACACAAAAGACTCATAGAGAATTGTCTCTCAATAAGGATTTTGGCAATTACCGTGAGTAAAATGAGTAGTCATTGCAGGGATTTTTTAAGAAGAGTGACATGGTATGGTTTTTCATTTTATTTTATTTTATTTTATTTCCTTCATATTATGGGAGTACAAATATTGTTAGGGTTACATATCTTGCCCCCTCCCCCTCCCCCACGGTGCTATGCCAGAGCTTCTAGCGTGTCCAGCCTCCAGGTGGTGGGCACCGCCCCCACCGTGTAAGTACATACCCTTCTTCTCCTCCCCCCCTTCCACCTGCCCACTTCCCAATTACAGATTTTTTTTTCAGACATTTTGGTTACAATGTATATCTTTATCTGTCCCTAAAAAGGGATAGAGGTAATCCCTCCCCCCTACAATGCTTGCCACTTCCTTAAGATGTGGGTCTCCCCCCCAAATCCCTGTTGAACACTATCATTTTTTGAGCACCGTAGTTTTAGTCAATCAGTACCAATTTGATGGTGAGTAGATGTGTAGCCCCGTGTAGCCCCTTTTTTCAGATCTTGTGTCCTCTTGCTTTGTATTACAGGCTTAAGCTTAATCCAGGATAGCATAAACGGTGCTAGCTCACTGTCGTTTCTTAGGATTGAGTAATATTCAATATTCTTTTTAAAAGATTTACTCTGGCTATTGTGTTAAGAATGTATCCATGAGAAACAATGGTAAAAGCTAGGAGATCAATAAGAGCAAGAAATAATAGCATATCGGGCCAGATGGTAAGAGCAGCAATAGTGAGAATTACATTGATTCTGTATATAGCATGAAATTAGGTCCCATAGGATTTCTTGATAGATTGGTCATGAAGTGTGAGAGAAAGAATGGAGCAAAATTTGAAGTTTCTATTAAATAAGATTGGAAGGATTTCAGCTGGAGAGAATTTGGAAAGGAAGAAAATAATTTCAGTGTAAATCATATAGAATTTCGGATGCATATTAGATTTCCCAGTGAGATATTATGGAGAGAAATGAATATGTTAACCTGGAATTTGGAAAAGAGATCTAGATTGAATAAACATACACACACACACACACACACACACACACACACACACTTACTATTCTGCTTATAAATTTCCTTTCTATTCTGTCCTTCCCATTTCGTTGCTTGATAATCAGTTCTCATGACTGTTAACCTTCCTTTCTCTCAACTCTATTCTTGTTTCATCCTAGAGTGTAACCTCTTTGAATGGTTAGCTTATGTTTAAAGGGCAATTATTTATTTTTCTCTTTGATCCCCGCAGATTTGAACTCCCTCAAGTACAATTCATATCACCTAAGCTCATCTCCCTCATTCCAGACTAAGTCGATGGAAAGCTAGAAAATAGATATTCCTTCTCCAGGCCCAGGTTTTTGGTAGTGGGATAAAATTCCCTTAAACCCAACATGTTGGTAGTGGGCTTGCTTTCACCTCTATTTCTCTGTTGTGACTGTGGGATCTTTGATTGGTCAGTAAATCTCTGCCTAAGTTTCTAGTTACCATCTTGAATTCCTATTTTATAATCAACTTCTCTCTGTCTTTTCCTACTTTTACCCTGGTCCCTGGCTTTATTACTAGAAATTTGTTAGTTTCCTTTGGAGCTGTATTTCTGATGCTGGACCTGAGCCCATTTGATGGTGTCATCCTATCTGCTCAAAAATTCCATAATTATTTATTCTGCCGACAAATGTTTCCAATTATTATTTAATATTGGTCTATGTCAATTACTCACGTCTCAGTTACCACATATTTTGCTGTTGCACATCCACCATCTGGATTTGCTGTTCACTTTTAGTACTTGCTGTTTTCTAGCACTATTGTCTGCTAGCCAGAACATACTTTCTACTCTGAACTGCCTTACAAACATTTCAGGTGGGCCTGTACTCCTGTACTCAAAAATAGTGGATTTTTTTGGGGGGGAAACCAAAAGAGAAAATATGGCTTGAACTAATGTTGACGGACTGGATCTGGAGAAAAATGGATGGTTTCAAGAGGCACTTAGTAATGAAAGTGGATGGTATAGTTGATCAGTGGTATATAAAGAGGTGAGGAAAAGCTAAATGTAAGGCCTTTTCCTTGTGATAATTTCTGGAAAGTTGTCCATGACATTTACTAAAATAGGGAACAATAGAGGAAGATCAGATTTGAGTAGGAAAGATAATTTACTTACACTTGTGTTGAAATTCACATAAATGTCTCCACTTAAAATTCTCTTCTTATAGGATTCCATTTCTGATATCTAAATATAAATGAGGATTTTTTTGTTATTATCCTTTTAGGGTAAAAATGTATGTTTATTGCTATAATTAACAATTTACCTTATTAGGCATAACTTGTTCTGAAACATTAACTGATCACTTATTCTTTTATTCTAAAACAGTTATTAACAACTTATTTATTAACTCAAAAGCATTTACTAATGTAACCAGCAGATTTAATCCATGACAATAATATGTCTTACAATACATTTTATTAGAGTATTAGACTTCTTACTTGCCTATTTTTAATAAACTTTTATTTTGAAATACTTTTTATATTTCAGAAAGGTTGCAAAGATAATACAGAGGTCTGCTATACAATGTTATAGTATGCTATAATTTTCATTTATAGACCTTATCATAATTATAGGTATATTTTTCTTTGCACAGTTCTATTGTTTTAAAGTGTTTCTTCAATTAAAGTGTAAGGGCAACAGTCATATTGCCTTGCTCACCACTGCATACCTAGGAAATAGCAAGTATTCAATAAATATGTATTGAGTTAACAACAAATGAGAAATATAAATTTGTAAGTTATTTGCTTATAGATAGTATTTGAAATCTTGGAGTATATAAAATGACCTTAGGAGGAGGCTAACAGTATAAGCTTGGATAAAAGAATATAGGCCCACACTAACAAGAAAAAAATGTAGAAGGACCTGCCAGAGCAGGAAGGAAATAAGAAGACTCCACATTCTAAAAATGTAGAGAGTGTTTTAAGAAGTATTTGTGCTTAATATTGCAGAGACTTAAAGCCATGTGGGAATTGATATACTTCTGAGAGAGGTGATGATGTGAAAGTCACTGGTGATTTCAGTGAGACTTGACTCAGAAAAGTGATGAAGAGAGAAGGCTAATCAGAATGCGTTCAGGGTTGAGTGGAAGGTGAGCAAATGTTTGCGGAGTTGACTATGCTTTCACAGTGTGTGATTATGAAGGAGAGGGGGAAGGTAAGGTAGCTATTGGAGGGGATGACTAGTTAAGGGGCCACTTCCATTATGGTTTGCCTGTACCTATACACATGACCTTTTGCATATTAAAATATATTTTATTCCATATTCTCCTCCTAGTGTATTTGAACAAGTGTCCAGCATCTGATTTCAAGTGAACAGAAACTTGATTATGACTCTCAGGGCCATCTATAAACACTTAAGAAACTTAATGGATAAAAAGTGTACAATTTCCTATCACAATGTGTTATCCTTCAACATTTTCCTAGAAAGTTCAAATAATTTAAAAAATAAAAGTACTTTAATACTAGTTAGTCATAAATTTATACTTGCCTCTAGGAAGGTCTCTCTACAAGGCTAATACCCATAGGGTATTTTAAAGCAGTACATTATTCCATAATATTCTCCCTACCCTCTGAGAAGATATAGAATTAATCAGCTTTTCATTTTAAATAAAGCCACCTAAAATATCTGAAATCAAGTTCTTATTTATCAAAATAATTGTCTCACTTTGACTACAATAATGTCTCCTCAAAAGGGAAAGCTAAAATCATCTAATTACTTCCCATTAATGAAATGGACACATTTCAGATTAGCCTTTGAAGGAGAATGCTATGTGAACAGCACACAGACACACACAGACACACACAACATCTCAGCAGGGATTTCAGGAGTAAAAATTATCTCTAAAGTAGACGAACGTTAAGTAAGAGGATCCCCGGATTCACCAGTATAGATCTAGAGTTGACATTTTATTTTTGACACAACACAACATCCTTCCTGAGATTCCCTAGAGGATTAGGAAAGAATCTCTTTGAAAATTTAAAGTATTTACCCAGTGCAATAGGTAATGATCCCTACCTTATACTCCACTGAGTGTTAGTTGTTGTGTATAGCTGACTACCTAAGTTATTGTCTAATCTGGGCATACTGACAATAAAAAGAGATGGTATTAATTATCAGGGAGGAAAGCAGGAGTAAACTGAAATTTTTCAGGGAAATCACTTTAAGTATGGTCAAACAAATGATTTATGTACCCCTATTTTATTTCCTAGTATAGGAACAATGGGAAGTCAATATAACCTAGGTCTTGTCTTTATAGTCTATAAAACATACATACCTCTTAGAATTGTCATAATGATGAAACCTGATAATTTATTTAAATAACTTTAAGGATAGTAAAAACCCCTTGTATTTGTATTTACATATTTATATGAGTGTGTATATATATATATATATATATATATGTGTGTGTGTGTGTGTGTGTGTGTGTCTAAACTACATCATTTGTTATTCTTTTTATTATACTATAATACTAAGAGGAGAATAATTTGTCTCACTCAGCACTGATACTCTGCAATATCTAGTTATTCATTTTTAGATTACCAATAGTTTTCTATCACTTTTCTTCTAAATTCTTCAAGATTAATAGGTATAACTATATCTAGGAAACAAAAATGAATTTTTTATGAACTATAATCTTTAAAAACTGGCAGTCATTTTTTTAAAAGGCATAGAAATAAAAATATCAGGAAAAAAGAAGAAGTAACATGAAAGAAAACAAAAGAATGTCTTGAGAGAATGTTTATCTATTACTCACTATATAATTATTGATTTCTGATGAGATATTTGAGAAATGTGTATTCATCTGTATGTATTTATGCCACAAATATGAAGTGTTATAAATGTAAAGATGAAAAGGACACAATGTTGGCTCCAGATAAGTATCCAGGGCATATTTTTCCCACAAATTTCTCTAGAGGCAATATGTTACATAACAAAAAGGGTTCTATTGTCAAGTAAATTTGGAAAACCTTACTGAAGCAAATGTAAAGAGGTTAAGGCTCATTTGTTTATTCTCGTTTGATTTTCTTCCATATGATTTCTTAGAAACTTTAATGTTCAATGTTTGTTATAAATTTACAGAAGAAGATGGAGTATGAGTCTCTTTTCCAACTTAGTTAATATTTAAAAAAATTCTCATTTAATGACTTGCAGTACCCTTAGGAGCTTTCACTGTGAGTATATGGTCATTCACACAAACTTCGGTATTCCAACTCTGGGTGGACAAGATCTGGATCATTCAAATCCTGTTCTCTTCCTGGCTTTTGGGGCTATAGAAAATTTAACTCCTTCAATTTCTTATTCTAATTTATTAATATATTCAGTTTTATCTTTCCTTACTTTTAAATTGTGCCTGAAAATAATCCAATCACAATCTATATTTACCTCAATGCTATCTACACACTAGAAATAGCACTCAACATATTGGCTATATATACATCAGGGATATATGGTATTTTCTTTTGCAGAGCTTGTAAGTCATCATAGGTCTAAACCTCAGAATATGAAATAGCTAAATAAAAATGCTTTTCAGAGAGACTATTTGTTTATGTCTTAGATTTTTATTGCTTGGCATTTTCCTATGCTCCTTCTCATCTTGGAGGAAGGCAAAAGTATGACCAGATGTTATTATGTTTTAGGACTCTACAATATCTCTGGCCTTGCTTTACAAAGTTTTCTCAGTATTGAAAGAGTATAAATCAATTCTTTGTGGGTAATTATTTAGTAAATAAAGACTTCCTTCCCTGGTATGGACTCTATTTATGCTGCTAAAATTGTTCTATTTGGGCAATGAATTAGAGTTGATAGGGTCGCAAAAACATTAATATTAATGTCTACCTATCCAAGATTATTTTCATTATAAAGGAGACTATCATTTGAGTTCTACTTCCTAGGTATTATTCCTCAAATTCTCAGCCACATGCACTGCAAGAATGGATAAAGTTCTACTGGGGTAATGTTGTTTGCAAGCATGGCTTCACCTAGACAATTGCAATTGTTAGTTATTTTTTGGAAATATTCAAATCTATTGTGCTGACACATTGTTTCAGGGCCTCATACCTGATACATTGATATAACTGGTCTTTCTGACTCTGAATGTCTTCTCCTCAGAGCCAACATCTACCCTGCTTCAAAGTTATACGCAAAGAGACCTGATCACATAATCTTCCCTCTTAACCCTGATCTCTTCCTCTTATCTACAGGGCAGTTATTTATCAAGGCTCTGCTTACCTCGTTAATTTCACCCAGGTTTTTATTTCTTTCCTGTTAAAAAACTCTAACTCCAAACCCAGCTCAGAGGTCTTTGTGCTCTTTTACTTATCATTCATTCAACCAGAACATTTGACTTCATATTATTTACATTCATACCTTTATTTATTCAATGAATGTCCATTTAA
The DNA here is from genome assembly GCF_040939455.1 of Microcebus murinus. Lineage (NCBI taxonomy): Eukaryota > Metazoa > Chordata > Mammalia > Primates > Cheirogaleidae > Microcebus > Microcebus murinus. The sequence continues at coordinate 48,481,750 of NC_134104.1, forward strand.
CATGTCTTTTGTGCCAGGCACTTTTGAGGACACTGCGGATATGTCAGGGAACAAAGAAGACAAAATCCTCTGGATTCAGAAAGCTTAGATTCTATTGGGGTAGGAAGATAATAAACAAACTATATAACTAAAATATTTTAAAAAGTAAATACTGCAAATAAAAGCAAAGAAGGGGACTAGAGAGTACCAAAAAGTGTGGAAGGGTTGGTTTAATCTTAAATTGGGTGGGTTAGGATAGGCATACTGAGAAGCTAATATTTCAGCAAATGTTTGTTGGATGGATACATGGGGGAAAAATGTAGCTCTTTAGGGAAAAGGCCAATACAAAGATCTTAGGGCAGCAGGAGGCCTAGTATGTCTGAAGAACAACCAGAAGATCAGCATTGCTAGATCTGAATGAATAAGGAATTATAAACCCACGGCTAATGGAACGGGGCACACTGTATGGGGGAAGGACATGCTTGTAGCCCTGTCTTGAGCAAAGCAAATGCATTTCATGTAACCAAAATATTTGTACTCCCATAATATCTTGAATTAAACAAAAAAAGCGAAGAGGACCCAGATGATATAGTGCCCTGTAGGCTATTAAAGGACTTTGGCTTTTCTATAAATGAGATAGTAAGATAATCCCAATGAGATGTTACAACCCTAGGGTATTTCAGCTGCAGAGAGGAGTACTTTTTCCCTATATATTTATTTCCCTCTCCATTTGAGTCCACTAATACTTTGGATGTACATTAACTGCAATTTTATGTTTCTCTAGATTAGATTTCTTAAGGAAGGAGATCCATTGCTTGACACAGAGTAGGGATTCTGTAAAGAATTTACTGAATGATTCTATAGTAAGTACATTTTTATTAAGGGCAACTTAACATATTTAAACATTTAATTACCACAAAGCATGAAGTAAAATTTTAATTGTATACTTAAAAATCTATTGAATGATAACAAATTCTACTTATCTGTAGCATTTTCCCCCAGATATTATACTCTGTTAGGATTGATCACACAACAATCCCAAAACAGTTCATACTGAATTAAGTACCTTTAAAATAGTTCGTTAAGAAATTCAAGTGATATTTTTAGTTCTAAATTATCTTAACTCACAAATATGGCCAAAACACATTATCTAATATTTTGACCTATAAACATAAAGTTGTCATTTTAGAAACATTAGGGGAAGTATTCACAGTTAAACTAATTTATTTTTCACATGTCCTATTGTTACTAACAGCATATGAGTCTGTAACTTGACAGCACAGAATAAATCTATTTGTAAGTTTGGACATTTTCCATTTTTATATTTTAATTGAAAAATGAAAAGAATAAGAAACATTCTTCCCTTGGGATCAAAAATAATCACATGTTTAAAATAATATTTATTAATTAGTTTGAGGATAACCAGTTCTGAAGACATGTTCTTTCTAATCATTTTTCACCCTCTGACATTGATCTTCATGATACTTAACATTTGCACTTGGGTTTCTCTCTTGATTAAATCATATATTTAACCACTGCATTCATAGCAAGAAAATATATGTTATATGCTCATTGATTCTGTCAAATTCACGCTCATCACATGAGAATCAGAATGGTTAATTGACATTGAAAGTAAAGCAGTGAACAAAACAGACAAAATTCTCTGGGTTCATAAAATTTGTCTTCTAGTGAAAAGAGAAAGATTGAGATAACATAAGTAGATTATATAGTGTATTATTACTTTAATATGTTGTTAATTATGGAATATTAGTAAAGGTTGGATTGGAAATTGTTTGGTCTCATAGGAATTGCTAAGGAGTTGTAACTTGAACTTGAAAAATGATTCAGCGTCTCTTCTTAGCCTGGGATTCACTGAAAATAGTGTCTGAAGCAAAGGCTTATGTGCACTAATAGAGGGTGAAACCTCTGGGGAGCAGAAGTGAGACAAAAAGTGAATTAGGAAAGGAGAGAAAGACCTAATGTGGGGGTATGTTGCTTAACTGGCTATTGTTTGATATCAAGAGCAACTGATTTTTCTCTTAGCAAAGTCATCTTCTGAGTGGATGTTTAAATGACTTCCCTATGGATGTCCTCTCCAAGAGAAGGAAGAGGTAAGAATTTATCCCCTGGCTTCCATATCCAATAGGTCAAAGTTTTGCCTTAGGGTTACTCATGACCTGATATTAACAGAGAATTCCCAGAGCTAGAGACAAGAGAGAGACTCATAGGGTGAGTTGAAGATAGACATTTTCAAGTGGGTCATCATGACAATAATGGGAATTCATGTAAAGCTAGTTACCAGAATAATTGAATCAAGAGACAGGTAAGTCCAAGAAAGTATGAGTCCGTACTAAGAAGTATCTAAGATAGCCTTCAACCCTGTGTTAACCAGGGACACTAGAGGTTTCACATATTTGAGTTTCCTATAAATTACATCCTTTGTGGAAAAGAATTTGGAGATACCTCAAAGAGCTAGAAATATAAATAGTATTCGACCCAGCAATAGCAGTGTTGGGCATCTACCCAAAAGAACATAAATCACTATATTACAAAGACATCTACACCTGAATGTTTATGGCAGCACAAATCACTATTGCACAGTCATGGAAACAACCCAAGTACCCGTCAATTCATGAGTGGATAACTAAAATGTGTTATCTGCTCACAATGGAATATAACTCAATTCTAAGAAACGACAGTGAGCTAGCACCATTTATGCTATCCTGGATTAAGCTTAAGCCAGTTATACAAAGCGAGGCAACATAAGCTCTGGAAAAGGGGCTACACATCTACTCGCCATCAAATTGGTACTGACTGATTAAAACTATGGTGCTCAAAAAATGGTAGTGTTCACCAGGGATTTGGGGGATGAGACCCACATCTTAGAGATGTGGCAAGCATTGTGTGTGGGGGAGGATTACCTCTAACCCTTTTTAGGGAGAAGCGAAGATATACATTGCAACCAAAATGTCTATTAAAAAAACCGTTATTGGGAGGTGGGCAGGTGGAAGGGGGGAGGAGGGGAAGGGTTTGTACTTACATAATGGCTGTGGTGCACAGCGCCTGAGGGTTGGACACGCTTGAAGCTCTGGCATAGCGGGGTGGGGGAGGGGTGCCAGAGGCAATATATGTAACCCTAACAATATCTGTACCCCCATAATATGAGAAAATAAAAGAAAAAATTATAAAAATAGGAAAAATTTAAAACTACTAATCTATCTCAAGCCTCAATTATTTGAAGATGAAGAGATTAAGGTCTAGAAGAATAAATTTATGTGTCTTAAACTAATTCAATAAATGTCAATATTGAGTTATTCTGAGGACTATATAGTTTGGTGTCTACTGACAATGTATCCTTCATAAGGTTATTGATGTTGCATATCTCCTATAATATGTCTAGATCATGGATAAAAGAGGAGTCTGCACATTTATCTGATGCTTCAAGAATATGTAAAGTCTAAAATGACTCTTTGGAAACTAAGAAGGAGGGAGTATGGGAGTGCAGTGAGGAATAAAAACTTACCTACTGGGTACAATGAACACTGTCCAGGTGAACAGCACACTGAAAGCACTGACTTCAGTATTATACAGTGTATCCATGTAACAAAAACATATTTTTAAATAAATAAATAATAAAATACCTCTTTGATTAATATGATTCATAATAGTCATTAGACAAATATATATATACTAATCTCAATGACGGTTAAATTTTCCATAGTGAAATAAGTTATTAATCGTGCAGGAAGAACAATTTGATCTTTTTCACCAAAATGAAGTATTTCCTGCTCTCTCATGCTGCTCTCTATATTACATTTTGTTTGCAGGCCCACTGTGGCCTTAGCTACCTCTTCATTGAAAAATATCCATGTTGTGGAAACAGAGAGAAGGGTGATGGTTACTAGAGACTGGGAAAGGTATCTGGGATAGGGAGATAAAGTAGGGATGGTTGATAGGTACAAAAACAGATAGTTATTAATAGAATTAGCAATATTTGCCAGCACAACAAAATGACTATAGTCACTAATAAGTTAGAATATACTGTAAAATAAGAGTGGGACTGACTTTTTGTTTTGTTAAATTGAAGCAAAATAATTTAAACAAAAAATAGTGAACTTAGAAATTGGGTTCTGGTACAGTTATTGACTGATATTTGATCTGGACAATGTGTAATAATGTCCAAACTCAAAATTTCAGAAGTATCTGCAAATATTTTTTGTAGTCCTGACTGTAAAGCCCAAATTATAGTTTATTTATAAAAATTTATGTTTTGATAATCTTTCTAGAACTCTTAGGCACAATTAAGTATTTTTAAGTGATTGTGTAATGTTTTGTGTATAAATTTTGAAATTCAGTGCAACAAATTTCACCTAAATAGTAAAGCTAAGGTATCTTTCCAGTTTGAGCCAAATATTGAATCATTTTGACAGTCAAACTATTTCTAATGGATTTTGTAAGTTATCTACATATTCTTTTAAAAAATTATACCTTTTCATAAACTAAATGCAATTTATTCCACATAAAAGTAAATATTATACTGACAGTCTCAAAATGGATCACTTTTTACCAAATAAATTGCATTTCTTTTCCTAAATTTAGAAGATATTTTTCTTATGCAAGATAATGTCTTGCACATATCAGAGAAATGGTATTTTGGCAATTTAAAAAGTGTGTTTTTAAAAAGTGTATTCTGATATGCTAAGTTAATGCTTCTATGAAAATAGTTAACATATACTTAAAGGAAAACAATAATTAATCATTAAACTTTCTTCCTTCTGCCTTTTTATAAGTTTTGTCCTTTGGAAGGTTATAGATTGCAGTTATCATCCATCAATGAATGACACATAACAAGATAAAGTGATGGTCTTAAATCTAAATTCTTGACAGATAGACCAGACACCAAAACTTTCACATCTGGTGGTAAGACATACATGTGGGTTTCAAACCTGCTATAGCTCTGAAGTGCTATCATTTATTTGCCTACACATTATTAATTAAATAACAAACATTGTCAAATATCCACTTCCCAACAAATATTATGTGTGTTATTAGAAATGAAGGTACATATCAGGACCTCTGCCTCATGGAATTTTTAGTCTAGTACCAGGGACAGAAAAAAACAGACACATAACCATCATACTGGGTGATAAGTATCACAAAATATTTATCATATGGATTTATTTGATAAGTAAAAAGTCATTTAACAAAAACAATCATAAACACACTAGAAACAATCTGATAAACCCCTGCATTGTTCCCTATGCCAGTCAGTACTAGGTCCTCTAGAGTAATGGTTGTCAAATACATTCTGATCAGAATAATCTATAGGGCAAGTTGAAACACAAAATGTTCAGTTCCACCCTCAGCATTTCTGATTCATTAAGACTTGATTTGGAGCCTAGAATTTGCATTTCTAACAAGTTCCCAGCTAATGGTAAAACTGATAGTCTGGTACCATATGCTGAGAATCACTTTTCTAGAGTCAATTTATAGACATTCTTTGTCAGCAGTATGACAGGAATTACATGTTTTGATTTCTTACAAAATTGTACTTAGTCATTTTGATAAATCATAATTTCATGGAAATGCTGAGCCTTCTTGTATGTTCTTGTGTCAATCCAATATATCTTCTTTTTAGGACTGGTATTCTAGAACTTGAAGCAAATGTTTCTATTTTTCCATTTATCTGACTTCTTTATCATCCTGCCATTTTCCAAACTGCCAATCTCCAGTTTCCTTTTAGAAGAATTTTTTTTTTTTTTGGATCAGACTGAGACATCCCAGACTTGGAGATAAAATGAAAAGAAATATACAATATATAAGATATATGGTATTGGACCCCAGATGCATTTCTTGTCCTCAGAGTAAGTCAATATTTTTTTCAATTTTATAATTTTAAATTATCTTGAAAATACATCAGCTTGAGAACATCTAATTATTTTGTCTACAATAGAGTACATAACACAATTTTCCCTCAAGATTAGATAATATCTATCTCTGTATGGATTTTTATATCATTAATAAAGCCATAGGAGCCAAACATCAATAGACAAGAAAAAAAAATACAGTCCTGAGAATTATACCAGTGGCAAGAGAGAAAACACTTTCAAATCAATCTGGCAAAATTGTTTTCCAGACTCTTAAGCAGTTTCCAATTTCCTTGGCTTGTTATTTTGGAAGACTCTTCTGACTCTTCCACATTGAAATCTAGAAAGTCAGTGGAATCAAATAATCTGAGTAAATTAAATTTAAAAACTACTTATCTAATGGATATCCAATAAATTATGAGGTCCTGTCATGTATACCTCCTGTGTATTTAGAAACTGTATGCTTTTCTTCCTACATGGCCCTGCTATCTTTATTATCTTTTCCTTGTATATTTGCAATGCCTTGCATACAGCTTCCCTAAGTACTTCTTTCAGAGGTCCAACATACACACTGATCTCAAGTTATTTTTCCAAACTGAATATCCTGGCAATTCAGTTGTTTAATTAAAATTTTTTAGCAGCTTTCTAAAATATATTCGATAAAGCCCAAAGTCATCAGACTCTGTAGTTAAAATCTATCTACCTCTTTAGTTTCAGTCTTGCTTCTTCTTCCACCAAACTAATCAGTCAGTTTGAACTACTTATGTATTCACGCACTGTTTACTTCTATAGACCCTTAGTATAGTTATTTACTCTCCCTGCAACTCCTTTACTTTTCTCTTCATGGCAAACCTTTCTCCATCCCTCAATTAGTCTGGTATATGTTGAAAGACCACTTGTGCCATATTCTATGTAGCAAAACTATTCACAAGGTCAACTAAGGCTCTGGGAGGCTAGAAAAATAGATCTCAAAATTCTGCATGTAAGGAGTGTTGCATGAGTGTGTATATTGGAATAGGAAGGATTTTTTTGCCTTTAAACAATGTAGTACTTTCTTAGTCTGTTCTGTGCTTTTTTTTCCAGAGTACCTGAGGCTAGGTATTTTATAAAGAATAGAAATGTATTTGGCTCATGGCTCTAGAAGCTGAAAAATCCATGATCAAGAGGTCACGTGTGATGAGGGCCTTCTTGCTGCATCATCCATGGTGGAAGGCAGAAGCGCAAGAGAACACGTATGAGAGAGAGAAAGGGGCGGAACTCATCCTTTTATCGGGAACCTACTCCCACAATAACTAACCCACTCCCTTGTTAATGGCATTAATCTATTCATGAAGGCCACTCATGACCTAGTTACTCCTTAAAGGTCCCATCTCTCAACACTGTTGCCTTGGGGATTCAGTTCCCAACCCAGGAATTTTGGAGGACACATTCAAACCATAACAATAACATTCTACACTTTGGTCACAAATTATTCACATTTCTCTCATAGGCAAAATTTGTTAAGCCAAAATTTGCTAACCTTTTCCCAGAACACTCTCTCTTATCATCCTAATTATAGCTTCAGCTCAGTATTTCTGATCTTATGATCCCTATCACTATCCAGATAGCACTGAGGTTCCTTGTGTGTGCTTTTGTCTAAAATCTGTGAACACAAAAAGAGCATGCCTTTAGATATTTGAGTTCTTATTTTTTTCTCAATATATTTCTTTTATTTTTATTTATTTTATTTCAGCATATTATGGGGGTACACATGTTTAGGTTACATGTATTGCCTTCCCCCCCTTCCCCCTCGGAGTCAGAGCTTCAAGCATGTCCATCCCCCAAATGTTGCACATGGCACTCATTGTGTATGTATAGGCACATCCCCTCCTTCGCCCTCCTACCTGCCCAATGCCTGATAAATGTTATTCCTGTATGTCCACTTAGGTGTTGATCAGTTAATGCCAATTTGCTGGTGAGTACATGTGGTGCTTATTTTTCCATTCTTGGGATACCTCATTTAGAAGAATGGGTTCCAGCTCTATCCAGGAAAATACTAGAGGTGCTATATCACCATTGTTTCTTAGAGCTGAATAGTACTCCATGGTATGCATATACCACATTTTATTAATCCACTCATGTATTGATGGGCACTTGGGTTGTTTCCACAACTTTGCAACTGTGAATCATGCTGCTATAAACATTCGAGTGCAGGTGTCTTTTTTAGAGTGTCTTTTGTTCTTTGGGGTCCTTAATACGTTACTTATAGCCATGTTGTTGAACGTTCTTTCCCTAAATCCGATCCTTACCTTGAAAATCTTTCAAAATCTTATATTTCTGCAAAATTCTGCTTTCAAATTGAACAGTTCCTTCTTTAGTTTATTTCTGCTTTCCTATAGTTATTACACAAAACATAAATAAATAAAAGGCACAGGATTCTTTCAACATTCTGCCTGAAAATCTTTTTTATAGCTCTAGTCACAAGGTATATTTTACTTTCCAATTTACCACATGCAAGTGTTTAATTATTTTTCCACAGCTATATAATATAGGTATTTTTCCCTCCAACATCCAATTGAAGTTTCTTCACTCTACTTCCTGACTACCCACTCCCCAGCTTTCTTTGCCTTTTTCCGTTTCCATTTCTTACTAGTTTTAAGTTTTAGGGTTTTGTTTGTTTTGTTGTTTTTTTAAATTTGTTCTGCCAGTATTTCAATTTTAGATACCAGTCTGAGTATCAATTATCCCTGAAAAACCACTCCAAAGCCTATGATTTTGGAGTGATGACATACTATTAATAATATGATATGATGATAATATGATGATAATAATATGATGACATACTATTGCTCTGTAGTCTTTGAGTTATCTGAGTGGTTCCTCATTGTTTCACCTTGGATGATTCATTCTCATCTGGGAAGCTACATTTAGGTGAACATTCAGCTGAGCTGGAAAATCTGTCATATTGCCACATATACTTGGTCACTGGTGCAGGCTGTCACCTGGAATGACTTAGTTTATCACATGGCTTCTGATCTTCCAGTAGGAGGGATTGTTTTCCTTATATGACCCTCTTACAGAAGCAATCCAAGGTGAAGAAGGCAGAAGTGGTGAAGCCTCTTGATGCCAATAGTCTGAAAATTGCATAATATTACTTATGCCAGGGTCTATAACCTTAAATAGGATGTCTGAAATCTAGCCCCATATTAAGAAGATGGAGAAGTAGATATGGCCTTAAGATAGAAGTAACACATATCCCATTATATAAAAAAAGTTTGAACTGTTATTGTAGGAGTTTGGGGCACTAACAATGTACCACAACTCATTAACCAAAACTAAGCTTTCCTAGAAAAAGAAACAATTGGAAAAATAGTTAGTAATTTTGTAGCATTTTAAGGAAAATTTACCTATTGCCTAAAGCATCCTTTTAATGGTCTGACCCAGTGTTTTCTTTGTTTTTTCCATCTTTCTTGAGGTATAATTGACTAATAAAAATTGTACATATTTAAGGTGTATACATGGACACAGTTTTCTGATGTGAATATACATTGTGAAATGATTAATTACTATAACCAAACTAATAAAATATCTATGATATCCCATGTTTACCTTTATATGCTTGTGTTAATAACACTTATGATCTATTCTCTTAGCAATTTTCACATACAATATGCGTTATTATTAGCTAGTGTTTTCTGTCAACTATTTAGGTGTGTGCAAAGCTTTATCAATCTCACTGCTTTTATTTCTTGCTCTGAGATTGTATGGCACAAAACTGGGTCCGCCATTTTTTTAATATAATAAAATATTAATAGTATAAAAAATAGTTCTTTTAAAATGAGAGCATGTTAATAATAATAGTATTGGTATAAAATATTTGAACTTTATAAATTAATTTTATTGTAGCATTGATAACGTTTACACATTTTTGGCTCTCATTCTTTAGCATTTCTTCTTGATTAGGCAGTAATTGAGCCCACTGGGTGTGTGTGTATATGTTTAGAGCTTATTCATGTTGTAGAATCAATAAGAATATTATCTTTGTAAACCATATGTATTAATTATATACAAGCATAAAGTGACTATGAAAGGAATTACAATTTTATCTTTTAAATAGAATATTTTTAATATTCTGTGGTCATAAACCTTGAGATAAATTATTTGATACAAATACGTGAATCATGGGGGTAGGGCTAGAAAAAGTTCATTCCAAAAGAAATGCTACAAATACTCCTCCAAAGTTAATCAATTTTTATAACAAGTAAAATTCTGACTACAAATTAAGTGCTGCCTATCTAATTTGTGGAATGCTCAACAACTACTTTTGAGTCCCCTAAATATAAAAATTAAAAATCATAGAATCATCTTGCTGTGCTCTGAATATTTATGCCCTCCCATTCATATATTGAAATCCGAACCCCTAAATTGATGTATTAGGAAGTGGGGCATTTTGGGAAGTAATTAGGTCATAAGATTGGAGCCCTCATGAATGGGATTAGCCCCTAATGAAAAAGGCCCCCGAGCACCACCTTGCCCTGCCCACCATGTGAGGACACAGTAAGAAGGTGCCATCCATGAGAAAGTGAGCCCTCATCAGACACTGAATCAGCCAGCACCATGACTTTGGACTTCCCAGACTCCAGAAATGTGAGAAATATATTTTTTCTTTATAAGCTACCCAGTTGATGACATTTTCCTATAGCAGCTTGAATGGACAAAGACATATCTTTTGTACAAAAGCTGCTTTCCCTTCAGGTTCTTCAAGAACATATAAAATGATTTAATAGAATTACTATTGATGAACTTAATTATGATACTGAGTCTTGAGTTTGGAATGTATTTTAATTTTTTAGGCAATACTTATTTCATAAAGGTACTATTATTTAAATTAATTCTTAACATTTCCTTTTTATTATTTATTTATTTATTTATTTATTTATTTATTTATTAAGGACCTTATTGGAGTACAAACATTTGGTTATATGTAAAGGGTTGCCTCACCCAAGCCAGTGCTACAAGCATGTCCTTTCCCCACAATGTGCTCTGTTTCCATTAGTTGTGGGTTTACTACCCCCATCTGACCAGCACCTAATGAGTATTACTACCATGTGAACATCTTAGTGTAGATCAGTTAGTACCAATGTGATGGCAAGTACATGTGGTGCGTGTTTTTCCATCCTTGTGATACTTCACTTCAAAGGATGGGCTCAATCTCTATCCAGGATAATGTAAGAGGTGCTAGTTCACCATTGTTTTTGTAGTTGAATAGTACTCCATGGTACACATATACCACACTTTATTAATCCACTTTGATAGGCACTTGAATTGTTTCCACATCTTTGCAATTGTAAATTGTATTGCTATAAACTTCAAGTGCAGATGTCTTTATTATAGAATTGTCTTTTTTTCCTTTGCATAGATGCCTAGTAGTGGGATTGCTGGATCAAATGGTATTTCTATTTTTAGCTCTTTGAGATATCTCTAAATTACTATCCACAAGGGTTGTACTAATTTGCAATCCCACCAACAGTGTAAGATGTTCTGATTTTTCCACATCCACACCAGCATTTGTTGTTTTGGGGCTTTTTGATAGAGGTCATTCTCACTGGAGTTAGTTGATATCTCATTGTGGTTTTGATTTGCATTTTCCTAATGATTAGAGATGCTGAGCACTTTTTTATATGTTTGCTGGCCATTAGTCTCTCTTCTTTTGAAAAGTTTCTGTTCACGTCCTTTGCCCATTTATTGATGGTGCTGTTTGATTTTTTTCTTGTTGATTTTCTTAATTTCTGTATAGATTCTTGTTATTAGCCCTTTATCTGATATATAACATGCAAATATTTTCTTCCATTCTATAGGTTGTCTATTTGCTCTAATGATAGTTTTCTTGGCTGTGCAGAAGCTTTTTAATTTGATCAGGTCCCATTTGCTAATTTTTGTTGCTGTTGCAATTGCTTTAGGGCTCTTCTTCATAAATTCTTTGCCTAGGCTGATGTCTAAGTCTTCCCAACATTTTCTTCCAGAATTCTTAAGATTTCACATCTTAACATTCCCTTTTTAATGTTCAAAAGGTTGAATATCACTCATAACCCCCTTTTAAGGTCTAAGCTAAAACCTCTCATTTTGGTTACAGTGGTTTAATTTAGCTGTCTTAACTTTTTAATTTTGTATGTGAATTATTCATTTTCCAGAATGCATAGGTCTCCTATTCTTCAGATAGTCATATCAATAGTATAAGAGCTCCCCATGGGAATATGTTTTTATCCAAACCAAATCAAATAAACTAACTGCCAGAGTATTTCTGTGTGCTGTACACCCAATTTGCTTGGATAGATTTTGATTCTACTTCCAAAATCAGTCAATCAGTCATATTTAGCTTCTAATGGAAAAAAAATCAGATGATTAAGACTTGTCAAATATTTGGCCAAAAGGATGTTGATGAACTGAATGCTTTTAAGGAGTTTTTCTAAACCAAAGATTAAAATTTGAATTTTCCAAGGTAAGTAAAAATCCTACAAAATTCAATATTGAAACTACATTATCAATTTAAGCAATATTTAGTAGCAATGATTTAGCATATCATTTAGAAAATAGATTAGAACAGAAATGTGCAGTTTTTCTCTGCATTTGCTGCGGATTAGCATTTCCTGAGTACCTGCTAGAGGCTACGGATACACCAAAATGTATAATAAAATGAACATCCACAGTTTTAGTTACATGTAAATGGAGAATCCAGTGAGATATATAGGTTAAATAAATATTTTTAGCATTATTTTAAAAATAGAATACCATTGCATTTTTCCCCCACTAATAATTATATATACTGGATTAAATTCTTGAATATATGGATCTGGAACTCAGAAAAACATAATATATAGCACTCAGAAGCAGATACAAGATATCAATTAGGTATATGCCAAGATACAGAAATAAGAATAGATATAAATATAGATTTTTTAATCCATCAATATAATAATGTTTAAAGCCAAAGGAGTAAATGTGATTAACATGAAAGAGTATGTATAGTAAAATAAGAAAGTCGAAAAAAGTCTCTGGGTTACACCTATATCATTGGCAATGACTCTTTTACCATGACAGAAATAGAACTACATGAAGGAGACTAAGAGAATAGGCAGAGGGGAGGACAGAAATCAAGCAGATGTCATGTCCATGGAGAAATGACAAGAGACGGGGCTTTAAAGTGGATCAGAGTCAACAATGGATTGCATTAGATCACGTTAAATAAAAAGTATTCATATTAACAGCAAAGACTTGGACAATAAATTGATGTGGTTTTATTGAAGTTTTTGCTCACAGCATATTATTAACAAGAGTTGTGAGAGAGTGAATAATGATGATCTGTAAGAATGTTAGAATTAAGAAGATTCTTCATTCAAAGGTTGTGAGAAAGGGTGGTAGTTAAAGGCCAGTGTGAGGAAAAGGGTATTTGTTTGTTTGTTTGTTTTGTATTTTTAAAACGGGAGAGATTTGAGGTTGCTTAAAATCTGAGGAGAAAGATTCAGTATCGAGGGGTGCTTGACGAGAGTGTATAACTGAAACATCACAAACCTTGAAGTTCGCGGTGAAGTGGACACTGACTGGTGGGGAAGCAAGAGGAATGCAGGGGAAGAAGTGGATAAAGGGAATCTGTCCATTGCTTCTGGTATAAGTAGAAATAGTCCTGCTTGGATGGCTTATATTTGCTTTATAAAGTGGAGAGTAAGAGGAGAATTCGAGGAGAGTAGGAGATATTGTTAAGAATAAAAGGCAACTGAAGAGTGGTGTGTGTAGGTGTGTATGTGCATGTGCATGTAATGTCAGCAAACTAGTTTAAATTTGAGGATCTGAAAAAATTTACTATTATACTGTGTCAGTTAGGAACTGAAATACAACTGTATGGAAGAAAGAGCCCTTCTTAGGACAGTCTTACGGTAGGCAAAAAGGATATTATAGCAAAGACTAGGTGCTTGGGTAATAAATACAGAATAATCTTCTTAATAGTCATAGAAGTGGGATACGTGTGTGTTTATAAGTGTGACAGAGGAAAAAGGACAATATTGTCTATCAGCTTTAATAAACAGTAAAAAATTTAATACGATTTTATTCAGTTAAGCTTTTTCAATTTACTGGAAGATCTTTTTTTTTTTTAAGCAAGAATTAAATAAGTTTGGATTAAAGCATTGATCACATACTGTATGTTTAGTGTCTAGAGATTAAGTTAAAACATCAGGCCTCCTGCTCTCTGAACAGTATTTATCCATAACTGAAATTTTCAGGTAAGTAAATTATTCATTCCATTTCAAAGATAACAAACTAATACACCTATTAATTACATCTCTGAATTTTATCCTTAGGAAAATGTATTTTTTATAACACATTTCAGACTATACACGGTACTAATAAATAGTATCTTGGAATTATGTTTGGCCCCACTTCCTTAAATCTCATATCTAATTTGTATCTAAACTCTCTCATAACTGCTTTCAGTTTCACACACTACTGCCATCCTATTTTGAGTTTGAATGACCTCTTACATGTAACTTTATACCTATAACTCTTGTAAAAGCTTTCTAATTGATTTCTTTAGAAGCAGTCAACTGCCATGCCCATTTTCTCCCTTACAAATAACGATCAGATTAATCTTTCCAAAATGTTTGCTCAATCAAAGCACTCTTGTTTAGAAGCCTTCCTTGACTACTCATTGGGATATCAGAATTTGAAATCCTGAAATATTAGCTTAAAGATTGGACTCTCTGATATGTAAATGAGGAAAATGTAGCTTAAGAAAAGTTAAATTCTGAGTATGTACTGTGAACTCTTTTAAGTAGGTACTCTGCATATAGCATTTAGTAAAAGAAATAAAGTCCTTAACCTCAGAGCGCTTATACAAAAAGGTGTGATAAACAATAAATACATTCAAATATATAAATAGGCAATCTATAACCAGTTTTATTAGTGTTATAAAGAAAATTAAAATTGGGTAAAGGGGAAGGGCAGTGGTCTCCAAACTTTTTGGCATCAGGGACTGGTTTCATGGAAGACAATTTTTCCAAAGATTGGGTAGGGAGGCGGAGCTCAGGTGGTGATGCCAGTGATTGGGAGCAGGGAAGCTTGGCCATATGGACCCAGGGTTAGGGACCACAGTAGGAAGGCATGAAGTGTGAATGTGTTTGTTGTCTGTGTGTTTGTATATGTCTTTATGTGTGCCCATATGTGAGGATGTCTGTGTGCATGTGTGTGTGCGTTTATACATGTCTCTGTGTGTGTCTGTATGAGTTTGTCTGTGTTTATGTTTGTGTGTGTACGTGTATGTCAGTGTGTATGTTTGTATGTGCGATTATGTGTGTACATGTGTCTGTATGTGTTAGGTGGATACTCTTTTAGAGAGTGTGGTCAGGGAAAGCTTTCCCTCAAGATATCTGTGGATATTTGGGGAAAGAGTATTTCTAGCAGAGTGCAATAAAGATAAAGTATAAGGCCCCGAGGCAGGGTCATGAGTTGCCTGTGCAAAGAATAACAAAGAGACCAGTGTGGCTAGAATGGATGAAGCCTGGGGATAAGGGATTGGAAGAAAAAATTATGTCAGAAAAGTACTTGGAGTACATTATATAAGTAGAGTATGGCAAAGAGTTACTTTTATCCTATCTTTGACAGAACACCATTGAAAAATTTAATATAAGAGGCTACAGAAGGCAAGCATGGAAGTCTAAATGAGAAATAAAGTAGTGGTTGGTAGTGTTAGAAGTAGTTAGAGTCAGGTGTTATTTTAAAGGTAGAACAGATTTGCTATTGGAACACATGTAGAGTATACAGAAAGATTAAAATGGTATCTGAGGTTTAGGGTCAAGAAATTAGAAAAATGATGTCGGAAAGCCACTGTAAAAGCAGGTCTATAAGGACTTTAATTTTGGTCAAGTTTGATTAAAACAACCATTTAACATCTAAGTGCAGTTATTCAGTAGGTAGTAGGGTGATTTGAGCTGAATTAAATTTTGGAGTCGTCGGTATATAAGATGTCATAGTAAAACTGATAGTTGGCTATTGGATGTCTAATCTCTAATTA
This sequence comes from Microcebus murinus, assembly GCF_040939455.1. Lineage (NCBI taxonomy): Eukaryota > Metazoa > Chordata > Mammalia > Primates > Cheirogaleidae > Microcebus > Microcebus murinus. The sequence continues at coordinate 48,497,638 of NC_134104.1, forward strand.
TACCTAATAGAATCCTCTTATTAGTGGCAATAATAATACATTCATATTAAATAGAATGCATTTCCTCACCTCTTCTGACAACAGGGGTGGACAGTGAGATGTACCCACCAGTTTTGGGTAAGGCTTCAAGGAAGACAATTTAATGGAGTTAATTTGGCCAGGAAGCTTAATTGTGTGTTTATTTTCTCTCTCTTTCCTAGCTATCTTCTCTCCAACTGAGCATGAAAACATCTCGTGGCCAAATTGTTATTAGACCCTGGGTCACAGATGTGTGTGAAACTTCCATATCTGCTCTAACCTGGCTATTTCAGGACATTTATTAATGAGAAAGAGAAATCTTTCTCTTGTTTTAAACTGCTTTTTTTTTTTTTTTGGAAATTTTTCTTTGTAAAAAAAACAGTCTAATTTAAACCAGGTAGAATGCTCTCACCTCTCACAAAAATACACTGAAAATGGATAACAGACTTAAACCTAAGGCATGAAACCTTAAGAATCCTAGAAGAAGATGTCAGGAAAACCCTATCAGACATTGGTCTAGGCAAAGAATTCTTGAGGAAGACCCCCAAGGCAATCACTGCAGCATCAAAAATAAACAAATGGGATATGATCAAATTAAAAAGTTTCTGCACAGCCAAGGAAACTATCATTAGAGCAAATAGACAACCCACAGAGTGGGAGAAAATATTTGCTCTCTACGCTTCTGATAAAGGTCTAATAACAAGAATCTATCTAGAACTTAAAAGATTTAACGAGAAAAAATCAAACAACCCCATCAAGAAATGGGCAACGGAAATGAACAGAAACTTCTCCAAAGAAGACAGAATAATGGCCAGCAAACATATTAAAAAATGCTCAATATCTCTAATCATCAGAGAAATGCAAATCAAAACCACAACGAGATACCACCTAACCCCAGTGAGAATGGCCTGTATCAAGAAAACCCAAAACAACCAATGCTGCTGAGGATGCGGAGAGACAGGCACACTCTTACACTGCTGGTGGGACTGCAAATCAGTGCAACCTCTGTGGAAAAGAATTTGGAGATACCTTAAAGAGCTAGAAATAGAAATACTATTTGACCTAGCAATAGCATTGTTGGGCATCTGCCCAAAAGAGCATAAGACATTCTATTACACAGACATCTGCACCCGAATGTTTATAGCAGCACAATTCATGATTGCATGGTCATGGAAGCAACCCAAGTGCCTGTCAACTCATGAGTGGATAATTAAAATTTGGTATATGCTCACAATGGAATATTACTGAATTCTAAGAAACGACAGTGAGCTAGCACCGTTTATACTATCCTGAATTACGCTTACACCTGTTATCCAAAGTGAGGTGACACAAGATCTGGAAAATGGGCTCCACATCTACTCGCCATCAAATTGGTACTGACTGAACAAAACTATGGTCCTCAAATGGTGGTAGTATACACCAGGGATTGGTGGGGGGAGACCCACATCTTAGGGATGTGGTGAGCATTGTGGAGGGGAAGGGAATACCTCTAACCCTTCTTAGGGAGAGGCAAAGATATACAATGTGACCAAAATGTCAAAAAAAAAAAAAAAACCCTCAAATTTTTATGGTGGTGGGCAGGTGGGAGGGGGGAGGAGGAGAAGGGTGTATGCTTACGTAATGGGTGCGGTGTGCACCACCTGGGGGTTGGACATGCTTGAAGCTCTGGCGAGGCATGGGGGGTGGGAGGAGCAATGCATGTAACCCTAACAATATTTGTACCTCGATAATATGATGAAATAAAATAAGGAAAAAAAGTTACAAGACTGCACGAGATAGGAGGTAATATAAATAAGAGAGAAGAAAGCTGAGGAGGAACCCTCATGTACCTTCATTTAGGGGATTGAACAATGAAAAAACATAGCACTAGACACTGAGAAGTAGCAGACAGGGGAGGCCAAGGAAAATAAGGATAGGATCCTAGTATATATACTACTTTTTACCATTCCTCTTAAATTCAAATTTCAAAAGTAGACATTTTCCACGATGTTAAACATTAAATAGGCATTTAATGGATCACAAATATTTTTAAATGTCATCATATGGGTATATTATAAATTACAATTAGCTCAAAATTAGAATATCTGTAGGAAAGAATATGAAATTAAAGAAAGAAATTCGAAATATTGGTCTTTCTAAATCAATGTTTTATAATCCTCTAAGACTAGAATTCCACATATCTTTTAGCACAACTTATTAAGTTTTGAAAAGCCTACTGTTTCACTACTGTTTTGACAAAGCATTTCAGAACTGAGAGCAATTTACCCTACATCCACATGGATATTTTTGTCTAGTTTAGTAGAACTTAGTACAATATAAATATTATTAAAGATGAAAAGTCAAATTTACTTTCTTTCTTGTTCTGCCAAGGGATTTCAATAGAGTAGCTTTAGAATCCAGATCCTCATCTATACTATATTCATTAGACAAGGCAGAAAATTCATCATTTAGAAAAAAAACATACATAGGGAGACTCCTACAGGTGAAAAAGAAGCTATTATGTAGTTTATGCTGCAGAATTCTTTCCTACTTACATAAGTCATCTCTGAAAATTAAACCCTATAGTCTTGATCTTTTCTAAATCTATCAGTTCTGCAAGACCCAGTGCAAGCCCCCCCCCCCACCTCTTTATACCTTCTTCTTTAACTAGAGCTAATATTCATAATTCTACTTTGGACCTGTTGTACTGATTGACATGGTAATGCATTAATTCATATTTGGTATCATGTTTGATTCTTCACCACTTTATCCTTACATTATTTTACTTGTGAAAGTGATGTTATCACATTATAGTTCCGTTTTTAAAGCATAGCAAGGCCTCATGGTTATTATGGATATAAAAATGATCTTTTACTGCTCATAATAGTTTATTTATTTATTTATTTTCTTACTTATTTCTGTTTCTTTTTCAAGTGTTGGTAGAGAAAAGATTCACTTATAATCCCCATGAAATAATCATATTTGATTAAGGATATATATATTACTTTTTTTTAACTCATGTTAAAAGAATCTGTTCCTCAATGATTTAATTTTTCAAACCTTCAATCACACACACAGAGAGAGAGAGAGAGAGAGAATTTGGTGAATGGTGAGTGATAACTGCATATTTTGCCAAATGTATCCTCATGAAAAGTCTATGTTCATTTGATTCATTTTTTTCAAACTTCCCCTGGCCAAACTTAAATATGCTACCATATTATGGGGTATACTAAACATTGAATCATTTTGTCACTTTTTCTTAATAATTCAACCTCTGATAATACTGTATCTGTGTATGTTTTGAAGTACAGGAATATCTGGTCTCTATTTTATTAATTATATTAATAGAATAATATTAGTTATTGGTTCTTTTTAATAGTTGACATTATTTCTCTAGGTCCCAGCGTCTCTCCATCAAGAATAATTTATTGAGAACATAGTTTTATTTGGTACAAACACTTTTCTTTAAAATAAGGAAGCCTCATTTCTTATAGTTTGCTTTGCTGAAGATAACAGAAGCTAGTTAACATAGGAGTTTGGTAAACTAATATATAATATAGCCACATCATAATATTTTGAAATTTCTATGTATCCATTAAAAGCAAGTTTTAGTAAACCATTTAATATCATGGGAATAAATTACCCTCTTTTATAGTACAAGAAATGGGATACAAGTGGTATATTAATAGGATTCCAAGTTCCTAAATAAAATATAGATTTTAAAAATCTAGAAGAAAGCAGTGGTTAACTTTGGAATATTTTTTTTTGAGACATAGTCTCGCTTTGTTGCCCAGGCTAGAGTGAGTGCCATGGCATCAGCCTAGCTCACAGCAACCTCAAACTCCTGGGCTCAAGCGATCCTCCTGCCTCAGCCTCCCGAGTAGCTGGGACTACAGGCATGCGCCACCATGCTCAGCTACTTTTTTCTATATGTATTAGTTGGCCAATTAATTTCTTTCTATTTATGGTAGAGACAGAGTCTCACTCTTGCTCAGGCTGGTTTCCAACTCCTGACCTTGAGCAATCCGCCCGCCTTGGCCTCTCAGAGTGCTAGGATTACAGGCGTGAGCCACTGTGCCCGGCCTGGAATATTTTTTAAACTTCTAGTTTCCACAGTGTATAAACACTATTATTTTTTAAAATATAAAAGTGGTGCTTATACACTGTGGAAACTAGAAGTTTAAAAAATATTCCAAAGTTAACCACTGCTTTCTTCTAGATTTTTAAAATCTATATTTTATTGATGAACTTGGAATCCTATTGATATACCACTTGTATCCCATTTCTTATAGTATAAAAGAAGGTAATTTTTCCAGAGAAGACCCCATATATCAAAAGCAATTCTAGCCAATAAAAACAAAATGGGAGGTATCAATATGCCAGATTTCAAACTATACTACAAAGCTGTAGTAATTAAATCACTTTGGTAATGACACAAAAATAGGAATATTGACCAGTGGAACAGAACTGAGAACCCTGATATAAAACCATCCTTATATAGCCATCAAATCTTTGGCAAAGCAGACAAAAACATCCACTGGGGAAAAGAATCCCTATTCAATAAATGGTTCTGGGAAAACTGGATAGCCACTTGTAGAAGGCTGAAGCAGGATCCACACCTTTCACCTCTCACAAAAATCAACTCACACTGGGTAACACACTTGAACCTTAGGTGTGAAAGTATTAGAATTCTAGAGGAACATGTTGGAAACACTCTTCTAGACATTGACCCAGGCAAAGAATTTATGAACAAGACCCCAAAGGCAATCACAGAGGCAATAAAAATAAATAAATGGGACCTGATCAAATTAAAAAGCTTCTGCACAACCAAAGAAACTGTCACGAGAGCAAACAGACAACCCACAAAATGGGAGAAAATTTTCACAAGCTACACATCTGATAAAGGGCTGATAACTAGAATCTATTTAGAACTCAGAAAAAATTAGCAAGGAAAAATCAAACAACCCTACCAAAATGTGTGCAAAGGACATGAACAGAAACTTTTCAAAAGAAGACAGAATAATGGCTAACAAACATATGAAAAAATGCTCAACGTCTCTAATCATCAGGGAAATTCAAATCAAAACTGCAATGAGATATCACTTAACTCCAGTGAGAATGGCCTTTATCAAAAAGTCCCCAAACAACAAATGCTGGCATGGATGCGGAGAGAGAGGAATGCTCCTACACTGCTGGTGGGACTGCAAACGAGTGCAACCTCTGTGGAAAGCAATATGGAGATACCTTAAGGTGATATAAGTAGATCTACCATTTAATCCAGCAATCCCATCACTGGGCAACTACCTGAAAAAACAAAAGTCACTTTATAAAAAAGACACCTGCACTCGAATGTTTATAGCAGCACAATTCACAATTGCAAACCTGTGGAAACAGCCCAAGTGCCCATCAATTCATGAGTGGATTAATAAAATGTGGTATATGTATACCATGGAGTACTATTCAGCTCTAAGAAACAATGGTGATATGGCACCTCTTGTATTTTCCTGGATAGAGCTGGAACCCATTCTACTAAGTGAAGTATCCCAAGAATGGCAAAACAAGCAGCACATATACCACCAGCAAATTGGTATTAACTGATCAGCACCTAAGTGGACAGATAGGAATTACATTTATTGGGTATTGGGCAAGTGGGGGGAGGGAGGTAGGGATAGGTATATACGTACATAATGAGTGAGATGTGCACTGTCTAGGGGATGGTCACATTGAAGCTCAGACTTGTGGGGGGAGGGAGGCAAGGGCATTATTTGAAACCTTAAAATTTGTACCCCCGTAATATGCTGAAAAAATAAAATAAAATAAAAAATACATTTTTATTAAACTATATATATATATCAGATTAAATTAAAACAAAATAATTTGAAAGACTTAATAGTTCTGGATCATTTGATTTTAGAAATAATAAATTTTAATGCCTATGAATCTGATTATCTGATTTTGAATTTAAAGTATAAAGCAGAATATATATATGTGTAATTCCCAGACATTAAGGTTGGAATGCATTTGCAGATTGCACAACCCCCAGAGAAAATGTTTCTTTAGGTACCTTTGTGACTGTTGCAAAGATAATACCAAGTTACTATTTTGGAGTATGATGATATCACATATGTACATGTTCTCACTATTATTTCCTATGACTAATTATAGTAAGCTTCAGTGATGCTTACTGACTGTGATACTAATGTACACACGTATGCACACACACTAACTCATAAATACATATACACACACAAATGCACACTGACTTAACATCAGCAATTTACAAACTAGTCCTCAGTTTCGGGGGCACCATTTGTAGTTGTGAAATGGTACTTGGGACCCGATAAAACAAAGGCTGCATTAGGCATTCTGTGAAGCATGGCTGATTCATCTATGTAGAGACTAATCTACTTTGATGTTATATTTTACTTTTCCTGAGTGTCTGGAAATCAGAGTGTGTGAAAAAATGCCCCTGATGATTGATTCAATGTAGAAAATAGTACAATAAATAAACCTTGCAACCTATGAACAGTTTTGATCATCCACAACACTCTTGCTAATGGTTCGAAGATTTAAGACCCAAATCATGGAAAGCATTTTCCAGAAAGGATCCTTGGCTTTGATATTTCCTTTTCATCCCAGGCTGAAACATTCTTAATTTACTGATGGTCGTAATGCATGATATATAGTTCTACTTCATGTATCAGTCTCTAATTACCAGGAAGAATTTTCTAGGAAAAAGAATCTTGTAAGCCTCAAGTTTTTCTTTCTTTCCTAGACAGGAAACCAAAAAAATATGTATTTATTGAGAGTTTTACAAAATCAATTCACTTAAATATTTTGGAAAATCTGATTTCAAGGTGAGTTTGTTTCATCATTATAATATAAACATATGAAAAGTAGTTTTATGAATTTTTCTTATTTCATTTAGAATTTCATAAGAGTCTTCTCTACATGGATGAGGTTCTAAAATGTTGTTTTTTTGTAAAGAACTTTTACAGAAATAAAATATCTTTCTCACAAAATTTTTCTTATTTAGCCTTCCAAGTATCTTGCAATAATGCAGGCATTTACCTACAATAGCAAGAACCAATTGGGGAATATATAATTTCCTGATCATATTACACTGAACATTTTCCCTTTAGAAAGTTTGTATCTATGGTATTTAAGGATATTAAGAAAATTGATAAATAGACTAAATGTTGTGTCATGACATGAAAAGGGTCCATCTTAATCAAAATGTTTTCATCCATATATTGCCAAATCTATAAACATTTAGATATCATCCTAATCACCCAAATTGTTATTTATTGAGCACTTAATAATCCATGTACTGATCTGGCACTTTATGTATGTTATTTCTGTTAATACAACTCTACCGAAGGTGCTGGCTTTTTGTTTGTGTGTTTAGGGTTTTTTTATAGTATGGGATACTTTTTATGGGATATTTAAGAGATTTACAGGTCTTATTGATGTCAAGTTATAGGCACAGCAGTACTTTGCATTTAAGAAAAGTGAGAAACAGAGAATGTAAATAAATTTTCCAAAGTTATATAGTTAGTAAGTGGTAGGAGAAGTTAAGCCAAGCAGAATTTTTTTATGATTCTAATTTATGTTTTTCCTGCAATGATGTCTTCCATTTATGAATTTCTTTCTTCAGTGTTATTTACCAATATCCCGGCAGTGTGTATGAACATATGATGAAAATATCATGTTCCATTCATGTTTATGTTCACATAACACCTAAAAGAGTGCATTATACACAGTAGGCCTCCAGTGGCAGTCAATTAAATCTAAATTAACATTATGAATCATCATTTTAATATGATTAATCATTCCCAAACATATTGAGAATTAATCGCTTAATAGATAGTCAGTTCATTTCATTGCAAAAGGTTGCATTGGGCCCAGAGTATGTATTTATGGGAAGAAGGATATGTGTGTGCCCAACTTGTATTAATTCTAATACAGTTTCACACAAACACATGCAAAATGTCTGAATTCCCAGCCATTCTTTGATGGCACACAATCCATCTTTCCCCATGATAAGCAATAAGTCACGGAAGATATGCAGCTGCCTTCTTTGGGAGAAACACGTGCTCTCCATTTTACCACAATCCTTATTACCTGTTGTGTCTTAAAGCCAGCTAGTTTCCACTGTAAAATTTAGGCTATCTTTCCAGTCCTAAGCAACAGCACTGATTACTTGCTGTTGTGCAATTGCATAGAACCAGGTGTTTCTTAAGGGGCTACAACTAAGTAGAGAAGAAAAAAAAAAAGAATAAAAGAATATAAATTAGTACAACCTCTATATGGTGATGCCTCAAAGAATTTAAAAGTAGACCTACCATTTGATCTAGTAATCCCACTACTGTGTAACTATTCAAAGGAATATAATTCATTATATCAAAAAGACACCTGCACTAATGTATTTACTGCAGAATAATTCTCAATTGCAAAGATATGGAATTAACCTAAGGGCCCATCAACTGATGAATAGGTAAAGAAAATGAAATACTACCAAGCCATATAAAAGAATGAAATAATATCTTTTGCAGCAACTTGGATGAAACTGGAGGCCTTTATCCTAGTATCTCAGGTACAAAAAATCCAAATACTACAAGTTTTCATTTGTAAGTGGAAGCTAAGTGATGGGGATGCATGATCATATGGAATGTTATAATGGATATGGAAGACCCAGAAGGGGGGAGGTTGGGAATGGAGTGAGGAATGAAAAATTACCTGTTGGGTACAATGTACACTGTTCTGGTGAGGGGTACACTAAAAGTCCAGACTTCAGCACTATACAATTTATCCATGTAACAGAAAACCATTTATATCCACTAAATCTATTAAAATAAAATTTAAAGAAATTTTTAAAAGAAAGAAAAAAGCCCACAATCACACTGCCTCAAGCTGTGATAGTTAATATTTTTACTTAAAGGGCACAATTTTATTTTATCCCTGACATTATCAAAGAACATTAAGAAATTAATATTAAACCTCATTTTTATTATAGGATTCTGTGCCCAGATTTCATGAAAGCTAGGGGAAAAAATGCCAGCAAAAAGTCACTTAAAAATATGAAAACAATTATGACTCAGCTTTTATGTGTGGTTGTCATAAAACAGCAGATGAAATCTGCTCTAGGGAAGGGTTTTCTCCATGAATAGGGCACTCAGGATGGCAGTGGGACACCAGAAGGGGGAATGGAGTGTGATCACACAATTGCAAAAGATGAAGGCCAGGGCTGAGATGGCAGACTAGGAGCAACAAGCACAACACTACTCTAGTGAAGAGGATCAGAAGAGAATATATATTCACCTTTGGGCCAATCGTGTAAGGAAAAGCACTGGGAATCAACAGAGTGGAGGTGAGAGTGAAGCAAAGAAGAGAGAAGTAGGACAACCTGTTCAGCAGGACCAGAGGTTCGGAGGTGCTGAACCTGACCTCTGGTTCAGCAGGACCAGAAGTAAGGTGCCCACATGTGGGGAAAGGACTGAGGAGAGAACCTGGAGCTTCATTCTTCCCCTGAGGATATTGCAACTGGAGAGCTGAGAGGGCCCCTGCACTGTGGCAGGCCTCTGGGCTGATACAGAGACCTGAGGGGAGGCTGTATAGCCACATTGCCCCAGAGAAAAGGTACACCTGACTTGTGAGCCCTGGGTGCTGTGGCTGGCAACATTGTGACATTCCAGCCCCAGAGTACTGCTACCCCAGGGGTCAAAACTGTAACTGCTACCTCCTCCTTGCCCCTGCAAGTTGGGGGGGAGTGAGGAGTCCCAATGCCCCATCGGCAAGTGTTGTGCACCCACACCACAGCTGCCGGAGGACCTGGGAAGAGCATGAGACCATAGACGCAATATTTGCTGCTATGGTCTGGGTGATCCCATTCAATCACACCTACCACAAGACCCAGATGGGGCATGCACCTGTCAGCACCCACTGCCCACTGTCCAAGCAGCAGGACCACCACTAGCACTGTCTAGAAGGTCCCAAGAAAGGCAAAAGACAGTGCAACTGCTGCCTTTGAATGTGGGTAGACTGCCTGCCATAGGTCCACACTGTCCTGCACAAGTGCCTTATGTAGTGAATCCCATGTGTGCCCTGCCCCATCTGCAAGCTTGGAACTGCTGCCAACTAGGCTCATACACAGGCACACCATGTTCAGCAGGCCTGCTCCATCCTGCATATGAGCTCTGTCCTGTGGGCCAGCTGTACTTTGCATATGCTCCTTGCACAGGTCTACCTGTGCAAGGTCTACCCTGTGACAGTGGTCCTGTGACAACCACAGGGGAATAGGGGAGACACAGAAGAGCAGCAGTATTAAAGGCTCAGTACATCTTCCTCTCTCTTGCCTGGCCAACCTTCCAGAGTAATACTCAACCATGCCATCCAGGGACACATGCCTATCTTCACTAAGTAACAGGATAACAGGTTAACAGGTGTACCATATCTGTTATCCATATTGAGCTAAAAGAATAGGCCTCAGATAAGGAGTAACCGGCATAAAAACCTTGGCAACATGAAAAAACAGGCTGTCTTGAGACCTCCAAAGGATCACAATAGTTCTCAAGTAATGAACTCCAACCAAAAAGAAGTTGTTCAAATTATAGATATGGAACTCAGATTATGGATGGCAAGTAAGATGAATGTTACTGATGAGATGATAGAAAACCACCACACACACACACACACACACACACACACACACACATACATAACTCAGAATAGGAATGAAAATTTCACTAAAGAGAGATAATATAAGAAAAAAGAGGTAACAGAACTTAAAAATATGAAAGACTCATTTAGAGAATATCAAAATATAGCAAAAAGGTTCAGCAACAGTATAGATTAAACAGAATAAAAAATTTCAGAACTTGAAGACAAAGCTTTTGAATTGACCCAGTAAGTGAAAAATGGAGAAAAAGAACAAAGAAAAATGAACAATCACTGTGAGAAATATGGGATTATGAAAGGTGAGCTAATAAAAGAATCACAGTTATCCCCCAGGGAAAAGAAGAAAAAGCAAAAAGCATGGAAAATGTATTTGAGGGAATAATTGAGAAAAAAAATCCTAGGTATCACTAGAGATTTAGATATTCATATGCAAGATGGTCATTGAATACCTAGAAGATTCACAGCAAGTAGGACATCACCAAGACTAATATTCTTCAGTCTGGCCAAAGTGAAACAGAAGGAGAAAATCCTATAACCTAGAAAATATAAGAAACAAGTTATTTAAAAAAAAAAACCTTCAGACCATTAGTCTTTATTTCTCCTTCATTTATTAAACTTAGTTTTTCAGGATACATAATTCTGGCCTGTCACTTACTGTGTTTAAGAAAACTAAAAGTGAGACTGCTCAGCAGAGAATTTACAAAGCAGAATGTATTGCGGTCTCACTTTTAGTTTTTTTAAACACAGTAAGTGACAAGGCCAGAATTTATATATCCTGAAAAACTAAGTTTCATAAATGAAGGAGAAATAAAGTCTTTCCCAGATAAGAAAACACTAAGGGAATTTTTCACCACTAGACCTGCCCTACGGAAAATGCTTAAAAGGACTCTAGATATGGAAAAGAACAATCAATACCCACCAATATAAAAGCACCCAAAAGAAATACTCAAACCTACACAAAGTAGAAATGAAAATTAAACAACCTGCTGCTAAATGATTCTTGGATAAATAATGAAATGATGATGATGGAAATCAAAAGATTCCTCAAACTGAATGACAAAGGGACATAAGCAAAAAAAAAAAAAAAAAAAACATATAAAAGATGTTCTATGGCACTAATTATCAAGGCAATGCAAATTAAAATCACAATGAGATTCCACCTTACTCCTGTCAGAATTACCATTATTAGAAAGTCAAAAACATATATTCCTAGGTACTTTATTTTCTTTGCTGCTATTTTGAAGGGAATTGAGTCTTTGATTTGGTTCCCACCTTTACTGTTGTTGGCGTATATGAATGCCTCTGATTTCTGTGTATTGATTTTGTATCCTGAGACTTTACCAAATTCATTTATCAATTCAAGGAGTCTCTTGGTTGAATCCTTGGGGTTTTCTAGGCATAATATCATGTCATCAGCAAAGAGTGAGAGTTTTATCTCTTCTGCTCCCATTTGGATGCCCTTAATTCTGCTCTCTTGTTTGATTGCTGTAGCAAGGACTTCCAGCACTATGTTGAATAGAATCAGAGATAGTGGGCAACCTTGTCTTGTTCCAGTTCTAAGTGGGAATGCTTTCAATTTTTCCCCATTCAGTATGATATTGGCTGTGGGTTTGTCATACATGGCTTGTATCATTTTTAGGTAAGCCTTGTCTATGCCTATTTTGTTGAGTGCTCTTATTATAAAAGGGTGTTGAATTTTGTCAAATGCTTTTTCTGCATCTATTGAGAGGATCATATGGTCTTAGTTTTTGCTTCTGTTTATATGACAAATTACATTTATAGAATTGCATATGTTGAACCATCCCTGCATCCCTGGGATGAAGCCCACTTGATTTTGATGGATTATTTTTTTTGAGAAGCACCTGGATTCAATTGGCTAGGATTTTGTTGAGAATTTTTGCATCTATATTTATAAGGCATATTGGTCTGTAGTTTTCTCTTTTTGTTGCATCTTTTCTTGGTTTTGGTATCAGGGTTATGTTCGCTTCATAAAATATGTTGGGGAGGATTCCATTTTTCTCAATGTTGTGGAATAATTTCTGCAGGATAGGCACCAGTTCTTCTTTGTAGGTGTGGTAAAATTTGGGTGTGAAACCATCTGGACAGGGATCTTTCTTTTTAGGAAAGTTTTTTATTGATGTTTTAATTTCAGTACTTGATATTGGTCTGTTCAGGAATTCTATTAACTAAGGAGGTAAAAGACCTCTATAGGGAGAACTATGAAACACTGAAGAAGGAAATAGCAGAGGATGTAAACAGGTGGAAGAATACACCATGCTCATGGGTCAGCAGAATCAACATTGTTAAAATGTCTATACTACCCAAAGTGACCTACAGAGTCAATGCAATCCATCTTAAAATACCATCATCATTTTTCACAGATATAGAAAAAATAATTTTATGCTTCGTATGGAACCAGAGAAGACCCCATATGACAAAATCAATCCTAGGCAATAAAAACAAAATAGGAGTTATCAATTTATCAGACTTCAAACTATACTACAAGGCTATAGTAACTAAAATAGCTTGGGACTGGCACAAGAACAGGGACATTGACCAGTGGAACAGAACAGAGAACCCAGATATAAAACCATCCTCATATAGCCAACTAATCTTCGACAAAGCAGACAAAAACATACACTGGGGAACAGAATCCCTATTCAATAAATGGTGCTGGGAAAACTGGATAGCCACATGCAGAAGACTGAAACAGGACCCACACCTTTCACCTCTCACAAAAATCAACTCACACTGGGTAACACACTTGAACCTTAGTTGTGAAACTATTAGAAATCTAGAGGAAAACGTTGGAAATACCCTTCTAGACATTGGCTTAGGCAAAGAATTTATGAAGAAGACCCCACAGGCAATCACAGAGGCAACAAAAATAAATAAATGGGACCTAATCAAATTAAAAAGCTTCTGCATAGCCAAAGAAACTATCAAGAGAGAAAATAGACAACCCACAGAATGGGAGAAAATTTTCGCAAGCTACACATCTGATAAAGGGCTGATAACTAAAATCCATTTAGAACTCAGGAAAATCAGCAAGGAAAAAATCAAACAACCCTATCAAAAGTGGGCAGAGGACATGAACAGAAACTTTTCAAAAGAAGACAGAATAATGGCTAACAAACATATGAAAAAATGCTCAACATCTCTAATCATCAGGGAAATGCAAATCAAAACTGCAATGATGGCCGGGCGTGGTGGCTCACGCTTGTAATCCTAGCACTCTGGGAGGCCGAGGCAGGCGGATTGCTCAAGGTCAGGAGTTCAAAACCAGCCTGAGCGAGACCCTGTCTCTACTATAAAAATAGAAAGAAATTAATTGGCCAACTAATATATATATATAAAATTAGCCGGGCATGGTGGCGCGTGCCTGTAGTCCCAGCTACTCGGGAGGCTGAGGCAGTAGGATCGCTTGAGCCCAGGAGTTTGAGGTTGCTGTGAGCGAGGCTGACGCCACGGCACTCACTCTAGCCTGGGCAACAAGTGAGACTCTGTCTCAAAAACCAAAAAAAAAAAAAAAAAAACTGCAATGAGATATCACTTAACCCCAGTGAGAATGGCCTTTATCAAAAAGTCCCCAAACAATAAATGTTGGCATGGATGCAGAGAGATAGAAACACTCCTACACTGCTGGTGGGAATGCAAACTAGTGCAACCTCTGTGGAAAGCAATATGGAGATACCTTAAAGTGATGCAAGTAGACCTACCATTTTATCCAGCAATTCCACTACTTGTCATCTACCCAAAAGATCAAATGACACTCTACAAAAAAATGCACCTGCACAATTCACAATTGCAAAGCTGTGGAAACAACCCAAGTGTCCATCAATTCATAAGTGGATTAACAAAATGTGGTATATGTATACCATGGAGTACTATTCAGCTCTAAGAAACAATGGTGATATAGCACCTCTTGTATTTTCATGGATAGAGCTGGAACCCATTCTACTAAGTGAAGTATCCCAAGAATGGAAAAACAAGCACCACATGTACTCAACAGCAAATTGGTATTAAAGGATCAACACCTCAGTGGATATGTAGGAATAACATTTATCGGTGTTGAGCAGGTGGAAGGGGGAAGGTGGGGATGGGTACATACAAACATAATGAGTGAGATGTGCAACGTTTGGGGGATGGTCACTCTTGAAGCTCTGTCTCGAGGTGGCAGGGGGGGCATGGGCAATATACATAACCTTAACATTGTACCCTCATAATATGCTGAAATTAAAAAAAGTAAAAACAAAGGATGAAGTGGTTGTGATGATAATGTAGTTCTTATACATTGTTGGTAGGAATTTAAACTAGTATAACTGTTATTGAAAGCAGTATGAACATTCCCTAAAAAACTAAATGCAGACCTACTATTCAATCCAGCAATCTCACTACTGGATATCTATTCAAATGAAAATAAGTCATTATATCAAAAAGACACCTTCTCCTGAATGTTTATCACTGCACAATTCACAATTTCAAAGACATGGAACCAACTTAAGCGCCCATCAACTGATGAGTGGATAAAGAAAATGTGGTCTGTATATACTATGGAGTACGACTCAGTCACCAAAAGGAATGAAATATTATCTTTCATGGCAATTTGTATGGAACTGAAGGCCATTATTCTAAGTGAAGTACCTAAGGAATGGACAAATAAATACCACATGTTCTCACTTAAAAGTCAGGCTAAACAAGGGACATATATGGTCATGAAGAGGTGTAATGGACATTTGAAACTAAGAAGGCAGAGGTTAGAAGAGGAGTGAGGGATAAAACTCTACATATCAAGTACAGTGTACACTATTCTGGTGATGGTACACTGAAAGGCCTTACTTCAGCACAATACAATTCATCCATCTAACACATAACATTTGTACTCCCTAAATTTTTTAAAAAATCAGAAAAGCTGTTCTTTCTTTTCTTCTTTAAACCACAGAACATATCAGATTTTTTGCAACATATTTTGATACTAATGGGTCTTTTCATATTCAGACTGACTCCTGTTTAGCACTATTTCTTAGGCTCCAGAATTCTTTTTTTATTATTTGAATAAAGATAACATGCTTTGTAGAACAGGAATTGAACATTGGTTAACCTTGTTTCACCTTTCACTTGAAGAAATCCAAGCACTGTTTTATTTTTTCAAAGGAAACTGTCTAAATATCTCAGAAGATGATTCAAATGTTAAGTTAGATATGGATAAAGTTTGAGTGACAACTTTTAATAAGTAAAATATTTCAAAATCTCAAATCTTGAAAAAAGATTAAATGGATTAGTAAGGATTATTTTCCTTTGCACTGTCATCATTCATAGAAGATTGCACTACAATTCTGTACATGTAAAAACCTAAGAAAGCTTAATGTGAAAGAGAGGAATGTTTTATGAAGCTCTGTAAAGCACCTATGTTGGAAGGTAGTTATTTAGGTATACTTAACAGCACATATTGATTATTGCAGGTTCAGGCTTTGTATGAAGGTTTTCTTTTTTCCAGTGTAGATCTATAGGACTTGTGGGGTGCTTAATCAATTGAAATTGGTAAAAATAGTGATGATGATATGTTGTAGGAGTTAATCTTTATTTTTTAAAAATCAACTCATCTTTGCTACTTGGGTAACAAAGAAGCTTAATCAAGTCTGGTATTCTTTTAAGAAAAGTCACAAATTTAAGTTTTGTACACTTTTTTCTTTCCCTTGGGATGCTTTTCCTGTGGTCAAAAAGGCAGGTTAGTTCTGGAGTTCAGTTACGTCATCAACCAATGGGAATAATCACACATTACTGGTCTGAAACTAGGAATTGAATTCACAGGACTGGCAACAACCTTTAGAAGTATAGTCTTATCCAAACTGTGTTTTCAGTAATCAATGCACATATCTAGCTTCAAGAATGTGTTTTCATTCTGAATCTAGTGATGGCCTCACATTTACAATCACAGTATGACCTAGCGTAAACATTCTAATATTATTTTTCTTGATAACCACTCTTGCTTTATTCTAAGTCTTTCTGTACCCAGCAAGAACAATTATGTAGATCCCGGTTCTTCCATGCAATGTTTATTCATTCTTTTTTTTTTTTCTCTTTTAGCATTCAGACACCTAATGTAAATGCAATGTACAATGCAATGTACAAGAAAAAAACAATGTGAAAAAGTAGTATTCATAACAGAAAACAAAAGTAACAGATAAATCAAAAGTATTTAAATTCTAAAATTCTGGGAGAATAACTTAGGACTATAGGATAGAATAGATTGAACTATTGTTCCTAAACCCCTACTGCTCTAGCCTCTTATACCTTACATCAATTTATAAAATACTTTTATTTTTTTTTTATTTTATTTATTTATTTTTTGAGACAGAGTCTCACTTTGTTGCCCAGGCTAGATAGAGTGAGTGCCGTGGTGTCAGCCTAGCTCACAGCAACCTCAAAATCCTGGGCTCAAGCAATCCTACTGCCTCAGCCTCCTGAGTAGCTGGGACTACAGGCATGTGCCACCATGCCCGGCTAATTTTTTCTATATATATATATTAGTTGGCCAATTAATTTCTTTCTATTTTTAGTAGAGACAGGGTCTCGATCTTGCTCAGGCTGGTTTCGAACTTCTGACCTTGAGCAATCCACCCGCCTCAGCCTCCCAGAGTGCTAGGATTACAGGCGTGAGCCTTGGCGCCCGGCCTATAACATACTCTTAAAAGACCTGCAATATCCCCAAAAGCATATGTTTAATTTTCCCTGTAAAAATTTTGTAATATAAAAATTATTCAAATAATTTGATTAAGGCAGATATCACAATAGAAATTCATCCCACTTAATAAGAAAAAAAAAGTCAAAGCCATACTCATAAAACAGATCAAGAAAGAAATACTTTATATTAATAATCCTTTATTCAGTCTAGTATTTGTATGTTTTTAATTTAATCTGTATAACTCATAGTATAATAAAAAAAACATGATTTTTGAGTGCACAATAATAAAAAGTGCCAGACATTTTACTAGGTAATATACATATCAATTTATTCTATCTTTACAGTTAATTTTTTATTATAATAATTTTGATGACAAAACTGAAGCTTAAAAAATTCTAGTAATTTTACCCCAGTTATCTATCTATACAGGTAGACAGCTGGAATTAAAACTCAGTAATATCTGCTTTCACAGTTTACACTTTCTACCTCATTCCAAACATTAAAAAAATACATATTATATAAGGGAGAATTATCTTCAGAAATATAAATTTCAAAATAGTAAGAGTTAGAAAAATAGATATAGTAGTATAATGTATGTGTGCATGTGTATACATATGTATAGTTATATTATTAATAACACTTAAAGCAGCAACAGAAAAATGACAATTTGAATTTTTTAATGTTTTCTCAGGTTTTTTGATGATTGTATTTAAACTTTGTAATTTAGCTTCATCTAGAACTAGTTTTTTCAATTACAGAAAACAACCTAGTGTGATGAAATCATCTGTCCCCAAGTGCATTTGTGTTTGATTCAACTCTCTATGTTTTAGTTACTATCAGAAACCAATAAAAATATTGTTTATCTCAAAATGCTACTAAATGTTTTTACATTATGACCTTTTTAAAATTTTATTTAACAGTATTTGTGTCTATTTTTATTAGTTTTCCCAACAGATGTTAAGAAGAAACTTAGATAATAATGGAAATATCAACATATTAAAAGGAAAATCCAACTTTTCTAGAAACCAAACATCTTTTTTAGTAGCCTGAATATGGAAATTAACCTATGCTCAATTCACTTTAGTTTCAACCTCTAATCTTGTAGAATAGCAGGTACAGGTATATAGGACTATAAGGATACAGTCCTTGTGAGTTTGGTCTATGTGTAATAGGTAAAAGGAACAACTGCCTATTGTCCTGACACATTGAGGGTAAAAATCATGTTATTTCAGTGTTTGTATCATGTGCATTTTGTATTTACTAGCAGCAGTCAGGAAATATCGATAGAATATATGAATAAGTAAATGAAGGGAATCACAGTTTTTTATGTCTTCATAGATGGAAATATTACGACAAAGTAAGTTTCATAGATTTAAAAAAAAAGAGGAGGAAGAAGAAGAAAAAGCCCTTAATCCAAAAAAAGCTGTTTTGTGTTCTTTAGGGAAAAGTGATATATAAAATATGTTTTTTTCCCACAAAATCTTACATAGAGATATGACATAAATACTTGCAAACTTGGATAGTGCCAAAAAAATGACCTATATGGAAATTCTGAAAAGCAATTTCAGAAATATTGCTTGACAGTAAACAGTTTATTGCCAATAACTGAAACTTGCCTTGATATAAAAACTCAGAAGTCTAAGTAATCAGTTCAGGCTGGATTGTCCATGGGAAGCTTTTAAAGAATCAGTAATGGATTACCAGTTTTGAACAATAGATACAGTGATTCGAAGAGAAGAGGACAGGAAATGTCATTCTGGTTGATGGAATGGTAATCAAAAGTGTCCTGTTTAAAAAGTACCAGCTCTGTTTTGAGAATCCTCAATAAATCAGTTTATGGAATGAAGTACTAGTGGATAACAATAAAGATAAGAATATACTCAAAATAGGTTAAATCTGCAATATAAAATTGTGTAAAGAGTCATTTTAAATATTTGATTTGGACTTGGAAGCAAGACATTGAAATACTATTAGAGTGACCATATTTCTTACCCAAATTCATTATGTTGCTTTGGTTCTTCCTCTTTCATTGCTATTTTATAAAATAGTCTATTTTCTATTTTCTTCCAAAAGTAGATCCAGTAGAAAAGAATCAATATTATATATTTAGGAAGAATTAGGATAGTGCATTTCAGACTAGAATTGAGGTTTATAAGAAATATGCTACATACATGTGAAAAATGACATTACTAAAATATAATTTAGTATCAAGAGCTTAAAATATGTAAGACAACAAAAATAATACTGAAATACATGAAAAAATTAAAAGGAAAAGAAAATAAGAAAAAATCCCATTAGAGATTATGTTAAATTGCCATTGAGAAAACAAAATTAATTTTTAAAATCAAATAACTTTGAGAGTATTGGTTTTATATACATTATTTTAATTGTAAGTAATAAACCAGACCAAAAAAAAAAAAAAAGAAATAGTAATGATAGCATATCAACAAAGGACTGAATGTCTAGGATGTTTCACTTCTGAATAACTAGCTAATATAATTCAGTTAACTTGGGCATATTCATTAATGTTCCCAGCTATTCCCAAAGGAAATGTCATATACAACAATTTGTTCTCATGTCCTTTTCCTTAAAAGGAGATAATAAAAAAACACCATCAGTCCCTTATCGGATGCATAGGATGCAAAAATTTTCTCCCATTCTGTAGGTTGTCTGTTTACTTTCATGACTATTTCTTTGGCTGTGCAGAAGCTTTGTAGTTTGATCATGTCCCATTTATTTATTTTTGTTGCTGCTGTGATTGCCTTTGGGGACTTCTTCATAAACTCTTTGCCCAGGCCGATGTCTAGGAGAGTGTTTCCAACTTTTTCCTCTAGAGTTCTAATAGTTTCATATCTTAGGTTTAAGTCTGTTATCCAGCATGAGTTGGTTTTTGTGAGAGGTGAAAGGTGTGGGTCCTGTTTTAGCCTTCTACAGGTGGCTATCCAGTTTTCCCAGCACCATTTATTGAAGAGGGATTCTTTTCCCCAGCGTATGTTTTTGTCTGCTTTGTCAAAGATGAGATGGCTATATGAGGGTAGAACTCACGAAAATTAGGAAGAAAAAATCAAATAACCCCATTAAAAAGTGGGCAAAGGACTTGAACAGAAATTTTTCTAAAGAAGACAGAAGAATGGCCAACAAACATATGAAGAAATGCTCAACATCTCTAATCATCAGGGAAATGCAAATCAAAACCACAATGAGATATCACTTAACCCCAGTGAGAATGGCCTTTATCAAAAAATCTCCAAACAATAAATGCTGGCGTGGTTGCGGAGAGAGAGGAACACTCCTACACTGCTGGTGGGACTGCAAACTAGTTCAACCTCTGTGGAAAGCACTATGGAGATACCTTAAAGCAATACAAGTGAATCTACCATTTGATCCAGCAATCCCATTGCTGGGCATCTACCCAAATGATCCAGTGACACTCTACAAAAAAGACACCTGCACTCGAATGTTTATAGCAGCACAATTCATAATTGCAAGGCTGTGGAAACAGCCCAAGTGCCCATCAATCAAAGAATGGATTAATAAAATGTGGTATATGTACACCATGGAGTACTATTCAGCTCTAAGAAACAATGGTGATATATAGCACACCTTATATTTTCCTGGTTAGAGCTGGAACCCATACTACTAAGTGAAGTATCCCAAGAATGGAAAAACAAGCACCAGATATATTCTCCAGCAAACTGGTATTAACTGAGTAGCACCTAAGTGGACACATAGGTGCTACAGTAATAGGGTATTGGGCAGGTGGGAGGGGGGAGGGGGGCGGGAATAAACATACATAGTGAGTGAGATGTGCACCATCTGGGGGATGGTCATGATGGAGACTCAGACTTTTGGGGGGAGGGGGGGAAATGGGCATTTATTGAAACCTTAAAATCTGTACCCCCATAATATACCAAAATAAAAAAAATAATTAAAAAATAAAAAAAAAACACCATCAGAAATGTTATCTGATTGCTTCTTTTTTGTGAACATTATGTCTAAAGTTTGCTTGTCTATCAAGAAAGATTTCAAATATTTTTTTAACAGCTATGCTTCTCCGTTTATCTTAAAAATGGGTCCTGGGAAAAGTCTTTTAGCTTTGAACTTTTGTCACAAAATTTTCTAGCAAAAAACCGGCTGTTGGATATAAATATGAAAATATCTAGTATTTATATATATTGCTATCATTAAAATATAATATATAGAATATCGACTGTCATGTAACACACAAAATACTCTGTTAACATTTTTAGTTATTAGTAGAATTTAGCCTAAGCAAAATTATGGTGCAAACTCAAGATTGTTGGCAATTGAATAAGTACACATTTCCCTGGTATTCCTCTTTCAAAGTTAGTTTATTGTGGCAAAATTTCTGGGCCTTGTATCTTGTTCTAACCCTTGCATGATCTCTTGCTTCCCATTAACATATCTATTGACAAGTTATTTCCTCTACTGGAATAAATATTTCCTTCTACTGTTTTATAGCACTTTGATTAAACCTTTCTATAGTCTTATATTGTGTTCAAAGATTTGTGTACTATAATGTCTTATATTAAGGTTGTTTGTGTAAGTTTTTCTGTCCAAAATTAAATCTCCTTGAGGGAATAAATTGTACTCTAGTTTCTTTTTAAAAGAATATCCTAATATATTTATAAAGACAATGTTAAAACATAAATTTAATTTAATTTTTATTAAGTCCACTTAACTACTAATCAATTAATATTTTTTCCTGTTATTGAGGCCTGGTTGTTTTTCTACATTGCAACAGATGCAATTTGTAATTTCTTTAGCTATTTGTATTTTTGTTTTATTGGCTCTTCTGTGTTTTATGCGAGGCTAGAGACCATGTGGTTTTTTCATCCTTCGTTGTCTTTCAAGCTTTAAATCTTGTAATGCATGCATTTATTTCTGGCATAGGAACTTATGAACTATTGATTCAATTCAATTAAACAAATATTTGTGAGAAGCAGAGGTAGATGAGTTTCTGAGAGTGAAGGAGATTAATAAATAAACAGATAATGGTAGCAAGTGTTGTATTAGAGGTGGCAAGTCCCAGCACACCACATTTTCTAGCATATAGTCTCATCATTACTTTTGTATTAGAAGGAAAGAAGGAAAGGAGAGGGGACTTTCCTTACTTTGGCATTCACAAGCCCCCAAATTTTAATTTATTTGCTGTCTCTTAAACACTAGTTTACCAATTGTATTTATATGTGACTTTGTTCTAGAAATAGGACATATGCATATGCACAGTAAAGTTGCATCACATTTAGGAGATTTATGAAAATTCTAGTATGACTATCCCAAGACCACAATCTCCAAGTGTTTCTTAGTATTATTACAATTAATTCTTTTTTTAATTTTTTTACCCTACACTACAGACCAGCGCATCCTTGATTTGAAACAACTGCAGGATAATTTTCAACTCAAATGAACTTAAAAAGTATTTTATTATCATTTATCCTCTATAAAATCTCCAGAAAGTAGAAAAACTGGTGAAGGCAGAATTTATATCACTAATAAACATTGTGACACTCTCAATTTAGGGTAGGTTAACAAGCATGCTTTGTTCACCTGCCCTGGACCTGGCATTGCCCACAGTTTCAAGATTCAAGGTAAAGAAGACAAGAAGGCTTGCTTCTCAAGGATCTCATCATCTGCCCAAAATGCTGTTATGCATTTATACTTTCAGGTTTCTTTCTTTCTCCTTCTGCTTGTTCTTCTCCTTCCTCCCTTCCCTCTGGTCTCCCCACCATGGGCTCCACATTTTCCTGCTTTCTCCTTCTTCCTCTTGTAGGTTTGGGAAAACATAATCTTTAATATTAAAGTGAAAACTAGATTTCTCCATCAAACATGACTAGTTTAAGTCTGATAGTCTCATTTGTAAGGAAAAGTCTGTAAAATTATATTAGTTTGCAAATTATTCTATCTAAGAATGTAAAGCTTTAATGAAAGTTTTCAAAAGCTACATGTCCTAAAATATTAATGCAGTTAAATTATAAGTAACCTAAAAGACATCTTGTTTACAATCACTATAAATGTGAACTAGTGAAAGCTCAAGAGTAAATATGTGTGTGTGTGTGTGTGTCGATATATATGTATGTATATTCTCCTTGTGCTGAGATTTATAAGCAAAGTTCTTTTAGCATTAATGGGAGTTATATATGTACATAAATGATTATTCTCTTTTATTTACTCAAGGCCACCTCCTTCCAGTGCTTTCAGTCCTTTCTATCATCACTAATGTTCAATAAAGCCTTTCATGCTGTGTCTCCACAACCTCGGAAAATTTATTAGATCCAAAGCATTCAGATGTACTTATTATATGCTGGAGTTACCCAAGTCAGTATATCCATGGTTTAATTCTCACTGCATGTGTTAGTAAAAGACTGAGAATTTGGAGATGGATGATGCCATTCTGGAGGTTATGTATGAAGAAGAGGAAAAAGAGAGTTTTCAAGGAATAGAAATGGAGAAGAATGAATAGGTCCATGATATTAGCAGTAGAGTGATTGCAAGTATAACCGAATTCTTAACCCTCCTTCTATGCACACATTTGCAATATCTTTGCTTTTTCTCCATCAAGAAATGAACCTTATTTTCTCATTCTTTGAATTTGAATTGGCACTGTGACTTGCAGCAGAAGTGAGAGTATATGAGTTATAAACTGAGGCCTCAAGAGGCCTCTGTGTGCATTCAGTTGTACTTTTACAATGCTGCCTCTAATATGTGGGAAAGCCTGGGCTAGCCTAATGAAGGAGGAAAGATCACATGGGACACAGTCAACCAAACTGGTCCAGACTAGTCCCCAGCAATGTCAGAAATCGCACTCAAGACATGAAAGCCTGCCTTCAGCCAACTTACCAGTTGAACATAAATGCAGAATCAAGCACAGGCGGGACAGTCGAGCCCAGCCCAGAACAGAAAAAAATGGCTCAGATGACTTATAGACTAGTAAACTAATAAATGTTTACTGTTTAAAAAAATGAATGTATATTGTTTAATGGTTTGTTGCATAGCATTCTTATTGCAATAGATAACTGATCTAGTAGTGAAATAGCACTAGAAACTGAATTACCCTAAGTTATCTAGCTCTGTTATTGACAAAGAGGATGGATATAAATGAATAACTCACCTTCTATAATATTTCTCCATTTTCAAAACTCCAAAAAAGGAACATTTATTCAGATGATTTTTAAATTCCTCTTTTTTTTCATATACGAGGGTTCTAGGAAACTTGAGGAAGCAGAATTATAAAACACAATTCATGAACTTAATTTTTAAAATAAAAATATACTTTGTTTCTTAAAATTATTAACCAGAAACATTATTTCTTTCATTTCTAATGTATCATTTCTAGTGATTACAAATAAAAGTAACGAAAAATGAAACCCATAACTGGAAGAAATTTGCCAACAAAAACGTTAAAGACTCTAAAAAGCAAATGAGCTGTTTGCTCAGCCATGGGAAGAACAAAATCAAGATAAAACATTGGAAGTACATTAAAGTGCTTATGCATGAATAATTTTGGTATCCAAGCAAAGGATATAAAAGCCTCAAAAGATTATATAAATATACTTTGGCTCTTATATACAGTCAACAAAAAGAGTTTTTAAAAATAAATTACTGGACTTATTAAAGAATAGTGAGGATTCTTAAGTTTTTAAGTAGCCACCACATTAGCATAATGTCCGTCTGGCTTCTTGATATAAGGAACACATATCTCTTAAAGTAAGTGAATCCTAATGCATATTTATCCAAGTCATTTATATGTTTAATACTAAATCCACACCACTCTGTCAGCCTTCATAGTTAGTAAAACGGATGGACCTGGAAAAAAAAATGGGATATAGGTAACAATTTCCTCTTGGGCTTTCAATTAAGGTAAGTGGCTGACTAGATAATTTTACTGATAAAATGGTTTAAGAACAGGGATCACTGAATGATACATGTATCCATCTATGATAAGATTTTAACATGTTAACAAAGTGTTCCAATATCTCGATCCAAAGGAATAAGACTTATAGGTTATCAGTAAGAATGGAATTTTAGGGTGGCAGTGTTCTGTACTCATTTCGAACCATCATGAGTTTCACTGTGGAGAAATGTCTATGTGGGGAAAACAGCATGAATAGAAAAAATGGAATTGTTTTTACATTATTATGTTGATGGTCAAAATGACTTGTGAACATTTTTTTGAATCGCTTGCACTTTTTTAGGTCTTAACAATGACTAATCCATTAGCGACATATAATTCCGTGTATTGTTTCCTGAAGCATATGAACATCACTAATCTACTTTATTCTCTTTGCCAAATCAAATTGTGTTTCTTTATCTCTTTTTGTAGAAGTTAAGAGTTCAATTACTCTGTTTACTCAGGAGAGATACACACTCAAACATAAATACATAATTTTTTAAGAATGTAGTAAGGAGAAAAATATCTCAAACTACTTTATTCTATAATCTCATCCTAACCTGTAGTTCAGAGGTAGAGCAGGTTTCAATCTTTGAATCAGTCAGTGATTCAATAAAGTCATGATCTTAACTTAATACCCTTGGGGTTATCAACTAATGAGGTTGGTTCTCCTTTTGCTCATAGCTTGCTGTGATGGCAAGTTAGATTATACAGTTTCTTACTTCCCTATGATTGGGCTTAGGTCAGGTGTCCAAACGTGAATCAATAACTTTGTTCAGGTAACTGACAAATGCTGATTGACTTTTAGTATAGGTTTCTGAAATCTATCATTATCAAAGAAATTGTCATTCCTATGATTAGTTTGGTCGTACCAAAACTCAGGACCTGTAGATGGTGTTCACTTCTTTTTGCAAACATAAGCTGCATGAAAAAAAGTAGATCGATAGAAAAAATTAAAGTTCTATCATGAAGAAAGAAGTTGAGAATGGATGATGGGGCAGAATAAGCAACCAAGACCACTAAAGATATTCATAGTATCGAGTCTGAGAGAAAACAGTGAAAGTGTTTTCAAATATTGAAGGCCTGCAACATGGAAGTTAATTTAGTTTTTATAGTTCTTAGGACAGAACTAAGAACAGTATGGAGAAGACATCAGAGGTGGGTTTTAGCTTATAATTAGAGATTCCAACAAAGGAATCTGAAATATTATGAATATATGGAGTATATTTATCTGGAAAATTTCCAGTATGAATTGGAGGAGTAGTTGTCCAATTAGTGATAATGTGAATGTCTCTATTGGGTAAGTACATAGTTTTTATGTATTAAGATTCTGACTGCATCATGAGTTAATTTCTGCATACCTTTTAATTTAAATTATTTATTGTTCTCATAATTATTTTTAGTATCATTTAAAAAGCAATTGTCATTCATCTCAAGATAATTTCAGTTTAATTATTTAATCTTCAGGCCAATAGTATGTAAAAGAAACCTAAATGACTTAAATCTTCATATTTTCTTTAACAAGATTTTTAAAAATATATTTTTCCTCACAGTATACAGTTGGTTTTCATTAACGTAAAGGACTTTTACTTAGGCTGGGTATGGTGGCTCATGCCTGTAATTCTAGCACTCTGGGAGGCCGAGGTGGGTGGATTGCTCGAGGTCAGTTTGAAACCAGCCTGAGCAAGAGGGAGACCCCATCTCTACTATAAATAGAAACAAATTAATTGACCAACTAATATATATAGAAAAAATTAGCCGGGCATGATGTCACATGCCTGTAGTCCCAGCTACTCGGGAGGCTGAGGCAGGAAGATTGCTTGAGCCCAGGATTTTGAGGTTGCTGTGAGCTAGGCTGACACCCCGGCACTCACTCTAGCCTGGGCAACAAAGCAAGACTCTGTCTCAAAAAAAAAAAGGACTTTTACTTGTTCATACTTAGTGTCATAGGAGTTGCAAGATGAAGATAAATCAGATTCAAGGAACAACACTTAGTACTTTTTCTGTTGTGTTTTATCTTTTTAGTCTCCAAATAAGTAGTAAAACACATAGACAGAAATAGGATAAACCATAAAATTTACTTAACCAATGAAAGGAGGACAATATTTCTGAACTATGTCAAAAGTAAGCATATTAAAAATATAATATAGTTGGAATAAGCCTTTCCTTAGAGAGAATTAGTAAATATGCTGTCAGATGAGATGCAAAATGCTGACAACTCCTTGTTGTAAAAGATTATACTACTAGTTGCTTACTATATTCATGTGTAGTTATAATTAATCAATATTTTATAAATGTATTTTTGGGATGGTTTGTGTGCTAATATCTTCTTGTTCATTTCCTCCCTTATATATATTGGTATAAAGCTTTCTTTGTACAATGTGTGCTGCCTTTACATGGAACTCATCTGCTTAGAAGATGACGAAAATTGCCTTCCCTGAATATCATAATTTAATATGTAAATTCAAAATGCTACACAGAAAAGGTACTCAAGATAAAATAAAATTATTAGATAAAAAAAATTTGAAAAATCCTTATTACTGTGTGCAATCAATATTTGTTCTAAGAATGAAGAGAAGCAAACCAGATACCTAAGATATGACTAATGCATAAACAGTATGTGTATTCATATACACATATGCCTATAATTAAGTAGATCTTTCATCAACTATTAAAAGTTTAGTTATAAATAATTCCATTATCTAAAATGCATATAATGACTTATTTTTAATTTTATTTTAAGTAAGAGCTATGTCTATGTGCTGACTCTAGTCTTAACTGATTATATGACAAACTAACCATATGACAAAGACAAACCTTAAATTCATGTGGTCTACAGAATTTCAGTGTGTAAAGAGATTGATCAAATTATCTCTATGATCGCTTCCAATTTTTGGAAACATTTGTAGTTAACTTTAATAAAAATATTATAATTAGAAACTGTTATAGGGTAAAGCTATGACACTACCAATGCAAGTTGCTATCTTCCAGTACCTCAAGGAATGTTCTGGGTAGGAATGATAACCACATATGGTTATAATCTACATTTTAAATTTTTATATTAAGTGTTTGTCAATGAAGAGGTTTAGGATATCTATGATATTTTAAATATGAATATTAGTACTAAAATAATAAAAACAAGCATTAAAAACTATGAGTATTTTCAAGCCTAATAATACATTAAATAGTCAAAACCAAAATATTAAATTTTTAACTACTAGAGGTTTTTAAACTACTATAGGCAGTAGTTTGAAACTTATTCTGAGGAAGAAATAAAAATGTTACCAAAATTAACAAGTTCCCAGACAGAAGAGGTCTGTCTTGAAATTATCCAGCCATTGTTGATATAATGAGAATGTTTACATGGCTGGCTACTTTCTGGATATTATAACCTCTTACATCAATTTGATTATTAAAGGTATAAGTAAAATTATTTCACTTATGCAAGCAGTTAAACATAACTATCATACAAAGAAAAATCATTCTATTCTACTAACTGATCATATTAACCTATTTATTTAAGCAATTAAAATTTCTCACAGCTGTTTATACAAATATTTAAGAAAATTATATTTTACATTTTACTAAAACATTAGATTTCTTATATTTAAAATTAAAACAAAATACCCAGACAAAATATGTTTAAAAACCAAGTGGAATCATTATCACATATTTGCATACATATCGATGGTCATACTGCTTACTGACATTATATATGGCCACTCTCAATTATTTAATATTATCTCTGACGAGATAAATCAAAAGAGAACTTGTTCAACTACAATATCCTTCCTTTCAGAGATACACATTTTGTTATATTTTCTGACTGGTCTACTGTTTTTCTTTTAAAATTCACTTTGTTTCAAGAAATAGATAACCTAAATCTTTTATTAATGATAAAATTATAAGATTTTGAAATTATAAAGAATATTATAGATGAGATTGGGTATTTTTCAGAGTGGTGTGGTGCTATTGCATGTTATCACTAATATATGGGAGCTGATAAAAAAAAAGAAGAATTTAACTCACATATATAGAAAATAGAATGGTAGTTACCAGAGGCTAGGAACGGTAGTTGTAGGGGCAGGGATGGATAAAGAAGAGATAATTAATGGATACAAAAAATACAATTAGAGAAAAAGAATAAGATCTAGTGCTCGGTAGCATAATAGGGCAATTATAGTTAACAGTAATTGCCTGTATGTTTCAAGATAAAGAATGGAATTGGAAAGTTCCTACCACAAAGAAATAATAAAGACTTGAGGTGATAGATACCCCAATTACCCTAATCTGATCATTACACATTGTGTATGTATATTAAAACATCACATCTACCCCATAAATATGTACTTTTATGTATCCATACAAATTAAAAATAGAATACTAAACAATAATAAATTAATCAGTCTGATAAAACAAAGAACCTTACAAAACTCTGAGTTCAACCATATGATATACTATTTATATATGAGAAAACTGAGGATGTTATTGAATCTACTTCATAAAATTTCTAGCTTGGGAATTCCAGCTTAGGAATCTAAGCTAGTATTTCAGAGATGCCTGAATTAAAGTAATCTTAATAAGACAGATCTGGATATGGATTCTCAATTAAAAGAAAAACTAACCTTTTTATTGTACTATATATTTTGAAAGGTTAAAGTTTTCAATTTTACCATTATAGATGAAGTTCAAAGGCAAATGATGATACATCAAGTATTGAGAGACTAATATTAAATATTACCCTGGAAGTGAGTTTAGATATAGAAGTATAGGCTAAGATATGAGGCTTCCTAAAAAAAGTGCAATAATAACTCGAATTTACTCAGAAAAGGCATGATCACAAACATCTTAGTTACTGCCAATTGTACACACCCTGTAACAGGTCCTGGAAGATAGTACAGCCTTCTATTTTAGATATGTGAATACCAGCAAAAATATATAAATAATTGCAGCAGCATAAAAAAGAGTCAAGAGATGTGTGGAAGCATCTAAAACAATTTTTTTTTTCTGAGTAACTAAAGAAGTTGTATTGAAATTAGAGTATTTTTTTATCTCTATGTCTGAAAACTTGGCTGAATTTTCCTGTTTCTTAATCTGCTCCCCAAAATGCCAAAGTACAAAGCCATTCAGAATCAGAATCTTGATAAAAAACTCTACTCTGGATTATATGTTGTGGCTTCATGTTACTACCACCCACAGATTTATGCACTGTGACAAAATGACTACCACTGCCACAATGATAATGATACAGCTCTCTTAGAGAAACAAAGAAAGCTTGATTGGTGGGGTGGGGACATAATTCAGTCACCTAATAAATCATAGGATTTTCTTAGGGATATTAGCAATTCTTATGCACATATTTTATAAAAAATAAAGATCTAGTCTACTGATACCAATCATTGATGAAAATACTTGCATAGTAAAAATATTATTACAAGATAATTCTAATATGAAATTGAAAGTTTAATATTTCACGTTAGAAATAAAAGATACAACACCCATTAAAATGTCTAATTTATATGATTAAATAAAGTTAAAATGGTCTTGTCTTTTAAGATAGCTAATTGTAATATATCTAATTTATAATAATAGCATTCCAAAAGCTCGACATAATCACATTATATAAATAGGGAAATTATCATAAACTGGCTTTTAAAAAATAACTTCAGGGTGGAGAGTGGTGGGTCATACCTGTAATCCTTGCAATTTGGGAGGCCAACGCGGGAGTATTCCTTGAGGCCTGGAGTTTGAGACCAGCCTAGGCAACATAATAAGACCTCATCTCTTTAAAAAATTTTTAAAAATTAGCTGGGCATGGTGATGCATTCCTGTAGTTTCAGCCATTAATACTTACTTGGGAGGCTGTAGTGAGCTATGATCATGCCACTGTGCTCCATCCCAGCTGACAGAGACTCTGTCCCTAAACAACAAAAAATTCAATGTGACCTTTCCATTACTACACTGAAATACAATCATCACTTTTATTTGGACTGTTGAGAATCTCCTGTCATCACTATTCATTCTCCTGTTTCATTCATCCAGTTGTCCAAAGAGCAGCAAAAATGAACCTCTTAAAATGTAACTCATGTTATAACTCTGCAAAATAATTCACTGGGTTTCTATCTCATTTTAAATAAAATTCAGAATCTTTGCCATGCCTGATTAGGTCATACATTGTTTCTATTTTTTTAAATATAAAAGGTTATACCATATGTTACTAATGAATGTCTTTTAACAATCCAGGATTTACTATTCCGTATGGATGGAGATTCATTGTTTTCCAAAGTAAATATATTTCTCTCACATCACTCAAAAAATAATTCTTTTACTCAATTAACCTGCAAAGCCCCTCTGTTATATATCAAATTCTCACATATGTCTAGACATGTTGCTAGACTTTCTCCTTTATTCCACTGATCTATCTATCCCTGCACAAATAGAACTCTGTATTCATTTCTTCATCTCTAAAATAATCTCATTCTCTGATAGAGAAATTCTTCCACACTATGTCTTAAAAATTATCATGATTGTCTTCGTTGTTTTCAGATCTTGATTATCTTGACCTAAAATTTTGCATCAGTTGGAAGTTTGAAAATCTTTATGAAATATTAATTAGATTGACTTCAATACATAGATAAACCTTGGAGAATAAACATCTTTTAAAAATAGAGTTGTCCTTTTTATAAACAGCTAATATTTCTCATTTTATTATGATCCTTTCTGTTTCATTAAAATATGAATTTCTTTCTCTATATCAGAGTGCATTTTGGTTAAATATATTTATTGAGATGGCATATGGTACTATTATATAGTTTTTATTGCTGGTATATAAAGAAATTGAATTTTGTACATATGTGTTACATATAGCAACATTACTAAAAGTTATTAATTTTAATAAATTATATTAATAGTGTATACTTTTATGTAAACATTTAAATATTTGTTATAAAATATATTTGGTAATTTCTCAACATTTTTCAAAACTTTTACTTATGTCCTATTTCATTATGCTGGTTGGGACTCCCCGGTGCTGTTGGAATAGCAGACATACTGTCTTAGTACAGATGTTAAAAAGAATATTTCTAGCATTTTTACCATTAAGCATAACATTTGGTGGCATTTTTAAAATATAAAATCTCATCTTAAAAACTTTATTGTGAAAAATTTGAAATGTAAACAAGAGAGACAATAGTGTAAGGAACTCTGTACACTCACCATCCTGATTTAACAATTATCGAATTTTGTCACATGATTTTCTTTCTCATTCCTAGTCCTTCCCCCATATTTTGTCTGAGATGTTTTAAAGCAAATTGTAGGCCTCAGGTCATTTAACATTCCACAATGTTGCATGTATCTCTACAATATATGGACATTTTTCCAATAACCAAAATGCTATTATTACTTTTAACAAAATTATCAATTATCACTTGATATTGTTGAGACCTCATCTTATGTCCAAATAATGCCAATTGCATCAAAATTACATTATTATAGTTTCTTGAAATTAAGGTCCAAACAAATTCCATATATTTCCCTCCTTGTTTTTATGGCATTATTATATCGAAAAAACTGGATCAGTTATCCTGCATTCTAGATTTGTCTATTTGGATTTTCATGATATCGTATAATTTGTTTTTCTATAGGCCATGCATTTTGTGAACTGAAAGTTAGTCCTTAGATCTAGGTTGTACATCTTTGGGCAAGAATATTGCATGAATGGTGGTAAGTCCATTGTATTGTATCACATTAGAGATGCATGATGTCTGAGTGTTCCAATCTCAGGTATGCTAATAATTATCAGTGAATTCAGGTAGTAACAGGATATAAAATGGTTATTGCCTAATACTCTATATTTGGCTATCCTAAAATACAATTTCTATAGGAAAGATAGAATTAAATGCTTGTTTCTTTCACTGACAATTTTCTGAGTAAGAAGTAGGTGTTCTGACTACCTCCAATTGTGATGTGACAGTAATAGATTTTTCTTTTTGAAGGAGAAGTAATAATTCATTCAGAATAACATTAATTATAATTGCATAGATTTTATATACAATGTTTCAAACAGTTGAGTTGACTATGATCTTGAGCAAAATTTTCAATTTTTGGCCAATGGAATTAAAGATACTGGTTCCTTAATTTTTTAAATTGAGTTATATACTCTGTATACATTGAAATGTTCAGATATTAAACATCCTGTTTAATCAGTTTTGACAAATGGATTACATATACTTAAGTAACTCACAACCCCTTAAAACATTGAATAATCCTAACATCCAGTAATATCTATTATTTCCAGTCAATCCTCTATTGGAATAAACAATTGCATCTAATTTCTATTTAGGTTATATTGGCTCTTTTAGAATATCATTTCAATGGAATCATACAATAGGTACTTTTTTGTGTTCGACTACTTTCATTCAGCATATTATGATGTTGAGATTCATTGACGTTGTAAAGTAGGGGTTGAGTTTTCTTTTCCCTCCATATAGATACTTAGTTATTCCATCATGAATTGTTGGCATTGTGTTTTGTTTTTTGTTTGTTTGTTTGTTTGTTTGTTTGTGGTCTGGCAACCTAAAAAGAGTATAAATGTGGGCATATTTCTGGACTTCGTACATTGTTATATTGGTATATTTGTCTATTATTTTGTAAATACAACACCATCTTGATGTTTTTATCCTTATAGTAATTTATGAAATCAGATAGAATAAGTTCCCAACTTTGTTCTTCCTTTTCACAATTGTTTTGGTTATTTTTGGTCCTTTGCCTACCCAAGTGATTTTTCAAAATTGTCTTGTAACTTTCTACAAAACACTCTACTGGAATTTTGAGTGTTCTTTTATTCAATCTACAAAATAATGTGGAGGAAATTGGTATATTAATCAAATCCAATCTTTCAACCACTTAGTATATCTCTTCACTCGATCTCCTATGATTTTACTCTGCAGTGTCTTTATACATAAACTTTATCTAAGACTTTTTTTTCCACTTATATCTATTTTTCTTAGATTTTTATTTTACATTTTAATGGTTGGACATTCCAAATATGGGGGAGTAATGAGGGGAGTAATGAGGCAGGCCTGCAAGGAGATCAGCTGCTTCTCCCACGGAGCCGGTCCCTTAGATAGGGGTCACCACAGAGGCTAAGGAAATTAATAAAAAATAGAAAGAATAAAAGAATACACAAAGACTATAGTATAGTTTATAGTTTTATATAAAAAGATCAGACTATAACAGCGGGGTTACTCAGGAGACTGGACATATCCCTGTGAATATCCAGCAATATGGTCAGATTCACACAGGTTTTTATAATCACAGATATCAATAACCAGTTGTCAGGGTAACGTATTTGCGTATCAGAGAATGCAGTTGCTAGAGGATACAGGTAGTGGGTTCGGGTCAAAAGTCCTCTTAAAGGTCTTCTAATCTATCTACACAAATAAACAGGTACATAGTCTTTTAGGGACTAACTTCTAAGTTGTAAGAGGTAGGTGTCAATTAACAAAGGTATAACAAAAGAGGTATGGTGACTCTATATTTCTTCAATTAGTTATTGTGGACTTAAAGGTAGACAGACAGGAGAGAGCAGGAAACCCATCTCTATAAAACAGGTTGTTTATAACCACCAGGGCACATCTCTGGGCAAAGTGCACTCATTGTCTCTGGCTCCCATCCTTTGGGCCATATTTGCCTTGCCTTGTCTTTCAAGACACGGGGAAGATCACAGATTTTGAGATACCTGGAAACCTTCCTGGAAAACAAGCCTACCAGAGATTTGTGAGCTCTCCCATGATAGCAGGCTTTAATATGTGAACCATTGAGTTCACATATTCCTTCAGGGCAAAACCCTGCAAACTCCTGTTTCTGTCTTTAATAGAGTAATATAGGGCAATACAATAAAATAATGATCTTATGAGCCACATTTCATTAATTCCTCAATCATATTTTCCCAACACAGATAAGTGTGTGTGTGCAACACATGTACACATGCAATTGATTTGTTTCTATTTTTTTGAAATCTTTGCATCTATGCTCACAAATGATATCAGTTGGCAATTTTTTATCTTATTTTAACTATGTTGGTATCAACCCAAGACTGACAAAGTAAAATTAATTTATGGGAATTTCCTCTGCTGTTCTTTAACCAGTGTTTTTGTGTTGAAGTCAGTGGGAATTCCGATGTTTCCGGAGCTCTCCTATGTCAGCATCTATAGCTATTTTTGTTTCTTTCTTTGCTTTTTTGTTAATGTGTAGATTTTTAAGTTTTGCTTAAATGACTTTAATTGTAAAAATCTAGCCAGGATTTCTATTTTTTTCAGTTAGTTGTGGCAAGTTATACTTTGTCCAGGGAATTTTATATATTACCTAAGATTTTAAATTTAATAGAATAAAACTATTCAAATAGTCACAAATGACATTTTAATTTTAAATATTTCTATCATTACTGCCACATTCAATTGTTATATTTTTATTTCTCTATTTTTAAGTAATCTTAGAAGTTTGCTATTTTATTAGACTTTTCAAAATAAAATTTTGTTTGCAAATCGTCCCTGTTTTTCTTTTTGAGGAGTCTTTTTTCATGTTTGTTGTTACTTACATTTTGTTTGTTCACTTTGAGATACTGAGCTCATTCATAGGCAGCCATTATTGTGGTCAAACATAGACATTTATGGGTACATATTTCAACAAATACACTGTTTCATGAGGTTTACTGTAAGTTGATAAATTGTATTTTCATTTGTTCTTATTCTTTTGTATTGAAGACCTCAAGATCTTGCTTTGCTGTGGTTCTATTTTAACCTTTGTGTTGTTTAAACTTATGTTTTAAACTTGAAGACATATTAATTAATATAATATACTTTTTTTCTATTTGACTTTTAACCTAATTATATTGTGGTTAGATACTCTGGTTTTTCTTTAGATCATATAAATCCTCTTTTACTAAATTATGGTTAGGTAAATTTGTTAAAAACTATTTATTGCGTAGTACATATAATTGGTTTCTTTCTTTCTTTCTTTCTTTCTTTCTTTCCTTCTTTCCTTCCTTCCTTCCTTCCTTCCTTCCTTCCTTCCTTCCTTCCTTCCTTCCTTCCTTCCTTCCTTCTTTCTTTCTTCCTTTCTTTCCTTTCTTTCTTATTTCTTTTTGACATAGAGTCTTTCTCTGTTGCCCACACTAAGCTTACTGTAACCCAAACTCCTGGGTTCAAGTGATCCTCCTGCCTCATCCTTCCTAGTAGCTGAGATTACAGGTGCCTGCCATCACCTCACACCCAGCTAATTTTTCTATTTTTTGTGGAGACAGAGTCTCATTCTTGCTCAAGCCAGTCTCATATTCCTGACCTCAAGCAATCTTCCCACTGTGGCCTCTCTAACTGCTAGGATTATAGGAGTGAGCCAACAGGCCACTAGAACATAATTAGTTTTTGACCAATAATTCTCAAAAACTTGAAATAAATGGGTGAACTTCTTTTTTTGGTGTAGTCCTCTATTCTTGCCACCAAAAAGATAGATTTTTAAATACCTCTTACTATGATTATGGGTTTACTAATTTTTCTCATAATTCTGTGAAAACTTTTTTAAAAAGATATAGGATAAACATATTTAGAATTGCTGTGTCTCCCTAGTTAATTATAAATTTATCATCATAACATGTTGTGAAACTATTTCTAATAATGCTTTTTTACATAAACTCATTTTCATCATATATGTTATACATATGTGTTATTAAATGGGTAATACACACTTTTTTCCTTTAGTTTTCTTGGTATGTCTTTGTTTCTTCTTTTACCTCCACCAATCAATTTTTATGCTGCATTTCTGTATTGAATACCATATAGTTCATCAGGTTTTAAATTGAATTTTGGAATCTTTTTCTTCTATTTTAATAAAATAATTACATTTATATTTTTATTATTGCTAATATGATTCGTTTTATCCCATCAACTATTTTTAAGATTTCAGTGTAGCCTTTCTTTTGTATCTCTTTTTTTAATTTTCTATCTTTTGAAATTATAGTTATTTCAATTATATTTTTTCTAAAATAAATTTAAAGTTATGTATCCACTTTATTCAACTCTTTCACTATAAATTTTCTTCTAATTTCTTATCTTAACTAACATTAAAATGTATTAATATAACTCTTGCCATTCTATATAAGAAAGCTGTTATATTTAACTGAGCATTCTATAGTATTATCCAGAATTTTTAGAATCACCTAAAATGTTTGTTTCACAAATTTGTACTGGCAATTATTATTTGTTTTCATTAAATATCCATTAGTTTTACCTACAGTTTTATCAGATTTTTTGTCAATGTATCTTTTACTATCTGGGTTCAATGTCGCTATTGTATTCCAAACACTGCTACCACATAAGGCATGTAATATTTGCTTAAAAACATTGTTTTTTATGAAAAAAATCAAAGCTGAATTGGCTTTGTGGCTTTCACTTGCAGTTAGTGTAAATATCTTTCTATTCCAGGGATTTTCTATGATCCTTAAAACCAGATGTAATTCTCCATGTACACTCTTTCATATGTCATTAGCTTTTCTCAAGACATGTGTCACATATTAAACAATATATATGTTATTTTTGTTGTTTTTAATGTCTATCTACCCCACTAGGTTCCTTAGGGAAACTTAGTGGAGCTTAGTGATCTTAGTGTCATTAGAGCAGGAACCAAATATATGCAATTATTCACAATAAACCCAATTACCTAGCACAGTGCCTTGTCCATAGGTAGTAAATAAATATGTTAGATTGAAAGTATGGAAGACAATTTTAAAAGATTGGCAAAAGCATTATGAGAATTAAAGAAGGAAGAATCAAAGATCAGAAATTTGTCATAAATCATCACAATCACATTTAAGTTTATCTTTATCAAATGCTAGCTCTATATTCATGGGCAATTTGCTTAATGTCTTTGAGCCTGTTTTCAAAACATCATTAAAGATTACATTATTTACTTAAAGTCAGATGAATATTAAGTGTTCAATTCCTCATATCATTTTACCTGTAATCCTTATTTCCAGAGAGAGTCTACACACCCACACTTTTATTTTGATCAGCAACACTTTTCTTCTATTTTACAGAAGGATGATTCTCAGAAATTTATTCTGCTGTTGTTTCCATATGGAACTGTTAACAACACCATTTTAAATACTAACTCTTTTGTTTAAAATAAATTATCAGGCCATTGGTAGATGCACGATGTAGCAGAATGGAAATAAATACAGTGCAATTTTTGTTGAAGACAGGAAGGGAGAAAGAAAAAGAATCTTGGGAAAGGAACATTCTTCCAAAGAAGAGGAGTTTTATGGAGCTGTTTGTTCTGGAATCATGGACATAGGAAAGACAATTACAAACTCACAGAAATTATTGGAAATAGGTATGTAAAATGCGAAGATTATCTTACCATTTTCAGCTGAGTTTCCAATAATATCCTACTTCAAGCTATTTTCATTATGTTCTCTTACTTCCAAACATATATTTATCACTACAAAAGTGTAAATCCGGTACACTTTTGTCCCTTAATCATTCCCCCTTTCATCTCTCTCTCTCTCTCTCTCTCTCTCTCTATATATATATATATATACATATATATATATATATATATATGTCTCATACACACCCACACAGAGCCCTTTTTAATTTAAAGAGAAAGCTGTGTGACGTGAAATTATTTTTTTTACTAGGGCTTAAATTGTTCTTAAGTGCCCTTCAGCATTTTGACTTTGATCAGATAGATTATTTCATCACTAATTAAACTTACTCAACAAATGACTTCACCTAGTTTGTAAGATATTTTGGAATTTTTTTCTTTGCTCTTCTCTTTTAATGAAGTCCATTATAGCAATTATAACCATTTAATAGTCGTGTACCTATCAGTCTCTAATTCTGGATTTAATCTCCTTACAGCATTCTTATTCTCCATTTGTAATACTTCTTACAGCAATATCTTGTTTCTAGAAAATATTTTATGCATATTAAATGTATTTAAATTAACCTATATTTTGTTTCCATAATCACTCACTTAGTTTCTATAAACTATGTTTCTTATGTTCCTTAATATTTAATTTTTTGAGTTTACAGGAAAGTTGAAAGAAGAATACAATTAACATAAGTTAAACAGAAGTTAACATCTTTCAGCTCCATTAGGTTTTTAATGATACAAAAGCAGACAAGATTTTGCTGGAAGGAGGATTGGATTTTGTGAAACAAACAACAGGGATATGGCTTTCAGTACCAAATTAGATTCGACAGAATCATATCTAGTAAATTCTGTGCTTATGAACCCTGGAGTTATTGACATTTCTATAGAATTATGACTAATATTTGGTAAGAATGAGGGTTTGGTTAATTGCAAGATCTTTAGTCTCATTGAACATTTTAGGTAATCTCAATCAAGAAAATTTAAATAATAGCTGAGAAAATTAAGAAAAGATTACAGTGTTATCATAGATTAGTGATTATGAAGCATAGACAAAAATAAGAATAAGAAGAGGGTTAGTTGGATTAGGAGACAGTCTCAGTATAGCTCTATACCTTCATGGTTATCTTGAAACTGAACTCCAAGAATGAGTTGTGATATTTAGCTGAAACTATGAATTTCAGTCCTCATTTTTCCCCTTTTTGAATTACTACATAGAAACTACTTTTCATATGCAAAAAAATTCCATGCTTGTGATTTTTCAAATAAGTAAAAATTTATGCCAAACAAGACAGTGCTGTCCATAGTTCTGAGATTGTTTCCCACTCCATATGATTGTGTAAATATCTGTGATTCTTGCATATATACCAGTATAGGCACATTACTTTAATAGAAACATTTAGGTATAGGTAAATCAGAAGCAGGGATATGGAAAATTAAAAGTATAGTAAACATATCAGTTACTATCTGTCACAATAGGGTAACATATTTAACTATTGAGTTCCATGTGATAGAGCAATATTTAAGCTCAGAATTGCCTTGACTCTTATAGAAAGAGGATTCTGTAGGTAAGAGCTGACATATGAATGATTCCTATAGTTGAGGAAAGGATACGAAAAAAAGTTAACATCACACCAAGCTAGATGATGAGAAAAAGGTGAATTGTTTTAATTTTCAGGCAAATTAAGTACTTTAGGGTTATTGTGTTATCATATTAGATGTGAGTAAACTGATTCAGGACCACTTTTCCTTAATAGAATAAAGCTGAAAAGTGAGGAGTCATTTAAAAGTTCTAGCTGAGAAATTCAATCTGAGAAGAGTCTGTATTATCACCAGTGTGACCCTTTATTTTTTCTATTGCCTTTGTGTTTACCATTAATTCATTAAAATGCAATTTGAGTAAAATTATTATTATAAGAAGAAGAAAAGTAAATAGGCATAATTACTATTATTGTGTGATTATTATGTACAGTTACTGTTTTGCATTATTTACATGCATTATCTCATTTAATAACAAATATAATTCTGTATTGTATTATATTTGGAGGCATGTGGTTTAACTGTCCCTCTCATGCATATAAAGAATTTGTGACTTAGACAATTTGAGTTAAAGACCTAAGGTCACACAAAATTTAAACAGAAACTCTCTGACTACAGAGACATTTCATATCTCATCATTAATTTTAAAAAGCATATGCTACTTCTATATAAGTTAATAACAGTTGAGAAATGTTTATTAGAGGAATCTTTCATCCATCCTAAAAATATACTTTTCAGAAAAAAAGTTAACAATTTAACACTCCAATTAATATGCCTGTCTGTTTTTCTGTCTGTGTCCCCACGTCAACATTCTGTTTCATATGTTGTATCAATGCAACAGAATTTTTCATTGTAATCTATTACAACTATATTAATATTTTTATAAATTGTATATTTTAAGATTAAAAATGTTAAATTCCAGAGATATTACTAAAACACACTTATTTTTGATACTTTCATTCTCCATTAGCTCCTCAATTACTTAGTTCTAAATTTTTATTAATAATTATAATTATTTATAGTGATTTGGGGCTTGTTTGAATTTTGTAATTTGGTAATTGTTTTGTCTCCTCTTCCATCAGGAAAGAACCTCTTTTGTGATTAAAAATGTCTTTCTTCTATCTGTATAAAAGAAACAAAAGCTCAAATGGAACTCTGCTTTTTTTCATATTCAATTCTTCATTTTTATTCTACTTTCTTGTACTATAGAAAAAGCTGAATTCAGCGTGATATTATACCTCACAGGTGCCTTATGTTTTTGCTGTGGTACTTTTAGTTGTTTTGTTTTTAATTGAAGCTCAATGGCTAAATTAAGGTGTATCTTACTATAAATCACTCTTTATGAAAATTTTCTGGCATTTGATGCATGTATTCAATAAGTAATTAATTTGATAATTTTTTTCAATATGTTTCAGTTATTTATTTTCCTTTTAAGGATTACCTATTTTCTGTGTGTTATCTTTGGTTATCTTTATGTTGCCTCATGAGATGTAGTTTAACATAAGGGTTGGGACATTCATTCTATGAAAGCCTGAATAGGTCTCAATGGCAGCTCCATAACTTAGTTGCTGTGAAATCAGGATAATTTATTAATATATTCCAAAGTACTTGTACCCACCTCCCAGGAGAGAAGAGAGACAGAAATGTCTCTCATTCAGCTCTCCAGATGTTCAGTTTTTCCAACTATCCCATTGTGATGTTCAGACAGTGAGGTATTAATAAAACACTCTGTGTTCATTGACAATTCTTATATATTGTTTACTATATGCCAAACATGCTTCTAAGTATATTTTTATATAATAACATTCTTAATCCTCACAGTAAATCTATCAGCTATGTATGCTATCATCCACATTTTAAGAACTAGGTAAATAAGCACAGGTAGGTTAATTACTTTCCTGAGTTCATTGAGATAGAAAGAGATGGAGACATAATTCATACCCAAGAAGTCGGGCTGCAGAGTCTCTGTTCTGAAGCATTTCACTTTACTGCTTCTGCATCACAGGATGTCTATGTAATATCACTGCTAATTGCTCATATTATATTTTAAAGGGCTTGTTTTGTTTAGCATAAAATAAATTGATTCAAATATATAGATGCTTATATCCCTTAATAAAAACCTCTTAGACACATATAGCAAGAAAATGTAAAATATAGCCCTAGAAAGAAACTATGTCATACCACAAGATTGGTAAAATTTGAAATGCACAACAACATCAAGTAATAGCAAGAAAGTGGTAAAATCAGAACATTTGTTTGCTGTTTACAGGGATTTAAAATAGTGCAAGCCTTTTTATTAAAATTGGATGTGGTAAACACTCTGTATATGCCCCTGACATCTGATACAGCAACCCCACTCCTGGTTATACAGCCTAGAGAAACTTGGAATTGTTGGAATTATTTTTCAATATTCTCCATCAAATTTTCAATCTGGTAAAATTTAGGAGGACTGGTTTGTGTATTTTGAGAGTATGCCGGAAATAATCCTTTCTGAAGTTTCCAGGTGGTACTTTCTGTAAGACAGATTGTGGTTTGCTTCCCTAACATGTACAGAAGACTGCTAACAGCTTTGTTATTTCCTGATGTTATGTTTGGATGTTTGACTTATTCTGTGGCAGAGAAGCTTCTGGATCCCAATGTCAGGAGATTTTCTTGAACACTGGCATTCTATTTCACACTGACAAAAATGCTGGCTTTCTCAATTCTGTTTACATTCTTTTAAAAAATGTCTTCCTTTAACTTTACACGTAAGACAGCCTGTCTACAGTATCCAAAAAGCAGTTTGTCCTGTGGGTAAAAGCTGATTTTAAGAAGTGCTTGACAAAAAAATCTGATAATTCCAAGCAACATGTTCATTAATGAAGCTACTTTATAGAATACTTAAAAAGCAACTCTTCTGTGGAAAATTTCAAGCATTTCTCAATAAGTCCTATGGGCTTTTATAGTAGTGGTATGAACTAGGTGACAAAATTAAGATGAAGAATGAAAGTGATGAGGTTTTACACATAGCAAAGTGGGAAGTAAACATCACATTTCCTGGATTTTATTTTAATCTAATTCAGAAGAACTGTGGTGAGAGTGCAATACAGTAGTCCCCCCTTATCCATGGGGGCTATGTTCCAAAATCTCCCATGGGTATCTGAGGCCTCATATAGTACTAAACCCTATATATACTGTGCACAAATTTCTTTTTTCTTCGTCACAATTTCATGGATAGAAGATCCATTCTTATCATAGTAAATGTCAGCAAGCTAGGTATATGATTTTGTTTTTCTTTCTTTATTAGAGAACTTTTCACATTAAGGAAACATTTAATGGCTTCTCTTCAGCATATCTGAATTGCCAGCATCATGACTCTTGTGCTTTGGGGCCACTATTAAATAAAATAAAAGTTACTTGAACACAAGCACTGTGATATCATGGCAGTCTAGCTCATAACTGAGCAGACTGCTAAGGGACTAATGGGCAGTACTGTCTACAATGTGGAGACACTGGACAAGAGGATAACTCATACTCCAGTGGGGACAGAGCAGGACCTCATGAGATTTCATCACATCATTCAGAATGACCAATGCAATATAAGTTAAAATTGCTTATTTCTGGAATTTTCCATTTACTATTTGTAGACCACAGTTGACAACGGGTAACTGATTGAAACTGCAGAAAGCAAAATTGAGGATAAGAAGAAAT
This sequence comes from Microcebus murinus, assembly GCF_040939455.1. NCBI lineage: Eukaryota > Metazoa > Chordata > Mammalia > Primates > Cheirogaleidae > Microcebus > Microcebus murinus. Next base: position 48,541,566 of record NC_134104.1, read on the forward strand.
TACCGTATAATAAAAGCACAGAATTTGGAACCAGACTACTTAAATATTACCAATTGGGAGCAATAACATGGGGGCAAGAAACCAATCAAATACGAAGATTCAAATAGTACATATAAAATAGTACATTGAAATAGTACATATAAACCAAAAATATTTGAAAATTAGGAGCACTATATAGTTATATAAAGAATCACTGCTCAAATGAGAACATGATTTCTACTTCAAAGGAATGTTTGTTTTGATTCAACGTTTTAATTTTTGTTTTCTTGGTTATAGCCTAGTAGGAGGTCAGTATTTTAATATATGTAGTATTCTACAATTCAGGAAAATTTAAAAGTCAGAATAAGTGTGACTGCATAGAATTTACTTAAATATGGCATGTAGTATATACATAATTCAAGGGTTCAATTTTGCACTGCTTTTCTCTGAAATATAAAAATATATGCTAGAATAACTGAAAGTAGAGAGAAGGACACATGTGTGATAAAGAAAGCATGGCAACATCTGGGTAGTGAGCATGTGGGTGATTATCGTACAATACTTTCAACTTCCTTGTATGTTTGAAAATTTTCATAATTAAATGTAGAGAATGAAGGAATAAGCAGCACACGTGAGGGTTGAAATCGCCTTTATTCTGACTGAGATCCTGAAAGATGAAGTACTGGGAAGGAATGGTTGAAAGAACAGGCTGCTGACATGGGGTGACCTTCCCTTCAGGTAGTAGGAAAAATATAAAAGATTAATATATGTCTCATATTCCTGATTGCCTTGAAAAGATCACAGACATTCTAAGCCCTTGGTAGGTATGTTCTGTGATAGAGAAATTTTGAATCATTTAAGTTTATGAGTGGGCTTGTGGAGGAATTCTTTGACATAGAATTTTTGATTCCATTTAAGACTTTGCAGTCATCAATTAATCCATATTTCATCTATTTTAAAGATTCTTTGCCTATTTAAAAGATGCACATATTTTATTTTGTCATTTATTGCCCTTTAAATCATCCTTGCATACCCAAACTGGGCTTTGTGCCAATGACATATAATTATATTAGGAGACTCAACTTATATTGTTTCTATAATCATAAATACAGTTGCATCTCCTGAAAGTTAAAAAAATATGAATAAACAGAGGAATAAAAGGAAGAAGGAAGGAGGAAAAAAGAAACATCAGATTCTTTATAGAATGTATCTAAGTAGCAAATATCAGTTATGTTTAGATGGCTGGACAATTTAATAATTTTATTTAGAGTAAATACAATTTAATTTAAAATTGAAACCCTGTTTTGAGGATTGTTATCCTTTCTCACCACTTTTTCTCTGACTGGTTTCTTTGAAATATTTTTTAAATTGAATTTTAAATATTTGGCAAAATGTAAGTATTCTACAGTATTGAATTAAAGGCCCTGGCTTTTAGGTAATTATTCTATATCTGAGACTGCTTTTGAATTTTGACTCATGCCACTGGATTTCTTTGGGTAAACATCTGTCCTGGCTACTGAAGAATCCACTATTGCCACACACTTTGGCACACCAAGGGACTGCCCTTCTAACCTCAAGATTAGGGTTGACTAGGCCCACTTCTATCACAGTGGTACAGATACTCTGAAATCATGAGGCATGTACCTCATCCTATTGTTGGCTTCAGTAGTTGATTTTGCAGTTATTCTTACAGGGTCACTTCACCCATCACCAGGGCAACACCATGGTAGGTGCACAGTTTTTCATTTCTCAGTTATCTATTATTTGCGAGGATGATATCAGTCCTATGTTACTTGCAGACCTAAGTGCCTGACAAATGCACTCCACTCTGCATGTAATACATCACTTTGTGATAACTTTTGCTCCAGATTCCTAAATAAGGAGAAAGCCACATGTTCATCTATTTTCACCTTTCATCTCTATCCATCTTAGCTTCCCATCCTGTTACTATTTCCTATTTCCCTTTTTTGGACCAAAGATTAGAAGTGAGAAATGATGAAAGTTTGATTTTCTGATATATATAGATATGGTTTTTTTGAGGGGGGTTGTTTGTTTTTCCCATCTATAGCCCTCTCTACTTCCCTTTCCACCAAGAGTCCTTGCCTTTTTACTACCAGCTGGCAACATCACTCCTTTTTTCCCCTTTACCCTCAAATAAAAACCTTGGACCCCTTACTCTCTCTGCAAAAATGCTGACACTTTTTCTTTCTCTTGTGTTGTGCCCTTCCCACCTTTGGGAAGTAAATAAACTCTCTTTCTTTAAAATTATTCTAATCCTTGTGTTGAGAATTCTTTTTCATTCCATACTGTGAGTCCCTACCCTAACATTGATCACCAATGCTCATTGATGTAATTGGTCATGTCTGCATAATGAAACCCCTATAAAAACCCAAAATTGTTGGGTTTGGAGAGCTTACCTGTTCTTGAACACTGGAGGAGCCTGGAGGGAGGTGCAACAGAGAGAGAAAAGAAGCTTGACTCCCTTCTCACATACCTCACCCTACATATCTCTTTATCTGGCTATTCATCTGTATCCTTTGTAGTATTGTTAGGCCGGCGAAATGTACAGCCCATGTGGGGGAGAGACGACCGCTCAAAAAGACTCAGAGTCCAGAGACTTGATGCAAGAGCAAGAGGATTTATTTTCCAGCGCAGCGCAGGGGCAAACAGCACCACCTAGCTAGCGAAGCTGCCACGCCGACCTTTTTTTCCTTAGGATTTTTATAGGCAGAAACCACACGCAGGTGGCTAGGGATCACAGGGTGGGGGGAAATTCCATGGGCTTTGACCTTGCACAACATGTACCAGATGGGCTAATATCGGGAACTTCTAATCTTGGTCAATAAACTCCAAGGACTAACGGCAAGCGGTTTTTGGGGAGTTACAGAGTGGCGCCGGCGCCAGCGGGAGAAGGGAGTAGGGTTGAGCGAGCGGATTTTACAGAAGCAGAACAGCGGGTTAGATTTGTCTCCACAGTATCTTTTATAATAAACTGGTACACTAGCAAATTAATCAACCCCAAAGGAAAAGTAGTGGGAATTCTGATTTGTACTTGTCTGTCAGAAGCATAAATGACAAACTACCACTTGCACTGGCATCTGAAGTCGGGGACAGTCTTGTGTACTAAGCCCTTAACCTGTGGTACCTGACTCTAACTCCAGGTAGATAGCATCAGAATAGAATAGAATTATAGGATTCCCTGCATCTCCTCTGGAGAATTAATTAGTTGTTTGTTAGAACAAATCCCACCCACCCCATATTTTGGTAACCAGATGTATAGTAGTCTCTGTTCTGTGTTGACTATGTAAGAGCAAAAGGATTTATTTTATGCTACTATTAATATGATGCTAACAACATCTAAGCCCCAAACTATGTATATTATTCCTGTATATGATTCTGAGCATTGCTTTCTTATCCATAAACATATTATGCTTTCCATTAAAATATCAACTTACAATTTACTTACATGCCTTCCCTATAATTCAGCAATTTCATTTCTAGAGATATACTCAAGAATAAACCCATATGTTGATCAAAATACCTATACAGAAATTTTCATATCACCTTGATTTCCAATAGCCAAAAACCGGAAAAAATCCAAATGTATGTCAAAAAGTTAATGATAAAAATTGTGTTACATGATACATTGATCAATCTCACAGATATTAGTTGAGAGAAGAAAGAAAAAAGTGTAGTGTGATTCCATTTACATGAATTTCAAAAAATAAATAAAGCTACTTCATGATTACAGGAGACAAAATATATATTATTTATCAAATGTCAAAGAAAGGGTACTAAAGAATTATTTGAGGTGCTAGACATGTTCCATATCTTAATCTAGGTGGTAATCACACTGGTGTCTACATATGGAAAAATTATTCAAGCAAAACACAAGTTAATGCAATTTAGAATTTGCACATTTCACCATATTAATGTCATACCCCCTTTAAGAAGAAAGAACATTAAGAATAAGCTTTAAACTGAGGTGTTTTTATGGAATAGTTACAAATTATGCACAATTCTATATATCATTGTACAAAGCACATTATGGATACTGTATAATAGATTATGTATTATAAATAATGGCATTATAGACTAATGAAAATATTGTTCAATTAATTAAATGAAATAGATCATTGTCTATTTGCATCTCCTATCAAGCAAGATATTAAAAGTAAGACACATAAAAGACATTTATAACAAAATATTGACATTTTTCCCCTATAGAGTTAATCATCATTCATAAAGTGTCATATTAGTATCTGAACTGATTGCTACCTTTTCCTTTTTCTTTACGTGCAATTAATGTTAAGAACACTGACATGTAATTCTAAATAACTGCCAATTTTAAGAAATTTTTAAGTTTATAGCACTTGGCTAGCATATAGAGATATCAGGGCCTTTGGGATTAATGGTCCTACATTCAAGAATGTTGCTCTTTTATATTCCAGTTGTGTGAACTTAAGCACATCTTTTAACCTCATTGAGTATCCTTTGGTTTTCACATCTTAAAAATGTGAATATTTATATCTTTTGCATAGATTTGTTTGAACTAAAAAGAATAACAAGTCAAATGCATAATAGACCAAATGAAAAACCACAGCACCTAAAATGCAGTCAGTGCAGTATTCTTTATTAAATATCACCGTTGCATATTTTTAGACAGAAGTAAACAAAGTGGGGAAATAACAGTAAGGGTGGGATGAGAGTGGATACAAAGATAAGATGAAGCCTCTGTTCTTTGTCCACACACAATCAGTTGTAGTAAAACAAGCATAAACATAAAGTAAGATAATTATATAAAGAGTTATGCAAAGTAGTAGGGTGAGGTCTTTGATTATTCAGGCTGCTATAACAATATACAATAAACTGAGTAGTTATAAACAACAGGTATCTATTTCTCACAGTTCTGGGGACTGAAAATCCAAGATCAAAACACTAACAAATTTAGTGTCTGGTGAGGGCACACTTCCTAGTTTATATAAGACATCTATCTTCTTCCTGTGTCCTCCTGGTAGAAAATATGAACAAGCTCCTTTGAGTTTCTCTTAATAAAGTCACTTGTCATATTCATGAGAGCTCTTCCCTCATGATTTAATGCCTTCCCAAATGTCCTACATCTTAATGCTATCACCTTAGGGGCTTAGATTTCAATATATGAATTTGAGGAGGACACAAACATTTAAACCATAGAAGGGGATTAAGCATAGAGGAGCATCTCTCCTCTGGGGAGCAGTAAAGATCATATGAAGATCACATCCATTTAAGATAGCCTTTTACATATAACAGATGGGAACAGTGTATGAACAGCATGAATGTAGGGATGCACAACACCTCTAGGAAACATACAGCTAGTTCAAATTTAACATAAATATTTAGCATATATATAGTGAATAGCAGAAAGTAAAGGATGGAGTAGGGATCACAGGGATGTTGTAAAATAATAATAATGCCATGTAAATGTCATTAGAAAAGAAATATGTCCACATATATTTTTTAAATGAAGACCAAGATTATTATTGTCCCTCCGTCACATAAAATGTATGCTGAGGATATTACATGCACATATAATAAAATATTAATAGAACTAATAAGAATGTATGTAGAGTGATGCACAAGAATCATTTTTTAAATCACTAAAAATATAAATAATTGACCTTCTTAGGAATGGAAGAAAAGCATCCTTCCTATCTCTCTTTTAAAATAGATTTCTTCATTTGTATATCCAGATCAATGAAACGGCTCTGGATGGGATCTGGTGGGGAAAAAAGTGTTGAATACTGATGGCCAGGCGCAGTGGCTCATGCCTGTAATCCTAGCAGGCTGGGAGACCTAGGCGAGTGGATCGTTTGAGCTCAGGAGTTCGAGACCATCCTGAGCAAGAGTGAGATTCCGTCTCTACTAAAAAAAAAATATATATATATATATATATATATATAAATTAGCTGACAACTAAATATATATGTATATATGTGTGTGTATATATATATATAAATTAGCTGACAACTAAATATATATGTATATATGTGTGTGTACATATATATATATATATATATATATATATAATTAGCTGGGCATGGTGGCACATGCCTGTAGTCCCAGCTACTCAAGAGGAGGCTGAGGCAAAAGGATCGCTTGAGCCCAGGAGTTTGAGGTTGCTGTGAGCTAGGCTGATGCCATGGTACTCTAGCCTGGGCAGCAGAGTAAGACTCTGTCTCAAAAAAAAAAAAGTGTTGACCGCTAAAACTGGGGTAGATTTATTGTCTGGAAATACCTTAAGACCTCATTGAATATAATTCTCAAATTTCTAAGCAGATAATATTCAGCAATGAAATTGTGGGGCCAAAGACCTCAGGACTCATATTGACACAGATTAGACTCTGCTTTCCTCTGAAACTACTACAAAAGTGACAATAGCATTTTAATTAATTCAGCAGGTAAGGACTTCCATCTCTACTCTCTCTGCTGTGGTTTTTCCCTCTTGCCTTAGTCTCCAACGTACTCCTATTCCCTCTTGCTCTTTGTCTCCCCACTTTCTCCCTAAAACACAGACAGATAAACACATGCACACACACTTTATCAGGAAGTGGTAAAATCATCATTGGATATTTACTCAAGACATCTAAAAAATATAATTTAGCATCACAAGTTAAAATTAACTTCTTTCCTTAAAGTCAAAATTTTGCTTATTGAAAAGGAGCTTTGCTTATTGAAAAGTAGCTACTGCTTTTTTCCAGGTTAGAAATCTCCCTTAAAATAATGGCTTATTAAAGAAATACTACAGGCTGTCAACATTAGAAGCAAGAAGAGTGCTGCATTTGTGAACAAATTCTGATGAGCATCTCTCAGTCTGATCTAAAAGCAATTACAGCAACTCATTTTATTTTTTACAGTGAAACTGAAAAGATATTCCAGAACACCTTGAAAATGAGGGATTCAAAATGCTTTATTAACATGGAGATAGAAAAATATCAAGAAAAAGAAGCATAGGTACTTGACAATATGACAACAAAGTTTTTCTCAATTAATCTAGGAATACTATTTCCATGGGTAGATCTATGTTTTGTGAACCTTGATGGCTTTACAAATTGTTGGGCCTTCTTTAAGAATACAAAATTGCATATAATACAAAATTAGGTACATAGCCTTGGAAGGGCCAGTGCAAGTGATAGATCTTGAAGTATAAATGTTTTTATTTTCAGGGCAAATTCTTCCCAGCACTCCATCAAGAATGTGGGAAACTTATTACTGACTACACAAAAAACTGTGCTAAGGTTTTCTGAGATTTCCTCTGGTCAAAAAAATTTGAAGAAGCCTGTAAACTGAAAACATACCATATTGTTTTGATAGAGGTCTCTAGATTAATCTAAGAATTTCAATCTAATTTTTAAGGTGAAATAGCATTGATTCAATATATAGCTGTGCTTTATACAAATCAATGTTATTATCATTAATTATTTGTTTATTTTATAAAACACCTTTTCTACATATTTCAATAAGCACAGAAGTGTATTTCCCTTCAGATGACTTTTTATTTATTATGGTTAGCTGTGTATGAATAATACTCATTATCATTTTTATTGAAAACTGTCTTATATTTTGCTTCTCTCTCTTCAAATATAGCACATTCTATTTATTTGTCCAATTTTATGACATATGAACTCTTAACCTTATATAGAAATGAGATTCCCAGAGTGATTATTTGCCTTTACCATATAAGAGAGTCTAGGGGAAATAAAAAAGTATTCACTTCTAGTTGGTTCTAGAATTTCTTTTTGCTTGCTTGTCCATCTCTCTTTTATTCAGAAATGTCTTCATTCTTTTCCTGAACATTATATCAATCAACCTCAGGCAAAAGATTTTTTTTGGATTAGAACTGAATTGAGTTTATCTACTTGTCTGTATTGAAATACTTCATTCAAAATTTCTCCAAAGAAAGGATTTAGATAGCTTTTTTAGCCTTTCAGCTTTTTATTGACAAATGGTATTTTCTCTCAGTTATCCCAGCCATTATTCAAAAGATATTTTAATTTAAAACCACTCACAGTTGTAATCTTAAGTAGTACCTCACTTACATGTTACCAAGGAACTCTGGTCATCTCATTATCAGGAATATCATTAAATTCCCACTGAAATAATAATGATGATTGCAACAAGAATAAAATGGTGTACAAAAACGAATTTCATGACATTGAATTGAAGGTCTTCACATGATTGCAGATATATAGAGTAGAAGAATGAAAAGCTTAGTAAGAACTGAGACCTTCTTGTATGTAACCAATCACTTGTCAGTAAAACATATTTTTGCAACAGTTGAATCTAATTACTTACTTTTAATAATACAAATGTAACGTTATAAAAATTTCTTTTAGGATGGATATGGTATTTTGTATTTTAAATATTTTTGAATAATATCACTATCTGTGCATAAACACCAACATTTAATAAAGGTTGAACAGCTTCCTTTGGTAAATGGAAAATTTCACTGGATGATAAAGCAGATACTCTATCATCAAGAAAATTACTATATTTTGAGGATATAACATATATATAAAAATTAAATCAAAATTTTAAATAATATTTTACTAAAGTCTGAAAGCATACAATTTATAATCAATTGCTACACAATGTTTTAGAACATGCTTTTTGAAAATGAGAGTAACTATTCAAACATACAAATGTGACAAAATTTCTAAATATCTAAATTAAAAGACTGAAGTTATATGTTGTATTAAAATAGATTTTTGGATAAATGTATACAGCCCACAGATTTTAAAGCAAATGTTTGTATCATTGTATTTTTTTTATTCAAGTTGTTTATTTTTAAAAGTGAAACTTTTTTTCTCTATTGCTAAAAGTAGAGCATTACATAAAATGCTATAGAGCATAAATGCTATACAGTAACATCAAACTAACTTGGAATATCTGATGTGGCAAAAATAAGCTGTAATTCCTACAAATAGCTTTCATTTTTTCATTTTTTATCGATACACATTATATGTATATATTTTCCAGGTATATGTGATAATCTGATACATTCATATGATCAAATGAGGGTAATTAGGATAGCCAGCACCTTAAATATTTATCTTTATACTATGAACATTCAAATTATTCTCTTCCAGATATTATGAAATGTACAATATATAAATGTTAGCTATAGTCATCCTATTGATTTATCAAACAATAGAACTTAATTGTTCTATCACAATTTGTGTTCTTTAATCAGCCTCTCTACAACCATGCCCCACTTCTGGGTCTGGTAACCATGAATCTACTCTCTATGTTTATGAGAGCCACTTTTTAAGCTCCATATATGAGTGAGAACATGCAATATTTGTCACTTTGTGCTTGACTTTTTTTACTTAACATAATGATTGTTAATTTCATCCATGTTGCTGCAAATTATAGTATTTTATTATTTTATAGCTGAATAATGTTTCATTGTGTTCTAGAATTTCTAGTATATACTAGATTTTCTAATCTGTTCATTCACAGATGAACACTTAGGTTGATTTCATGTTTTGGCTACTGTGAACAGTGCTGCAATAAATGTGGAAGTACAGGCTGGGCGCTTTGGCTCACTCCTGTAATCCTAGCACTCTGGGAGGCCGAGGTGGGGGGATTGCTCAAGGTCAGGAGTTGGAAACCAGCCTGAGCAAAAGTGAGACCCCGTCTCTACTATAAACAGAAATAAATTAATTGGCCAACTAATATATATAGAAAAAAAATTAGCTGGGCATGGTGGCGCATGCCTGTAGTCCCAGCTACTCGGGAGGCTGAGGCAGGAGGATTGCTTAAGCCTAGGAGTTTGAGGTTGCTGTGAGCTAGGCTGATGCCATGGCACTCATTCTAGCCTGGGCAACAAAGTAAGACTCTCTCAAAATAAATAAATAAATAAATAAATAAATAAATAAATAAATAAATAAAAGTAAAATAAAAAAAAACGTAGAAGTACAAATATCTATTTAATATATTAATTTCCTTGCTTTTGGATGTATACCAAGTAGTGGAATTACCAGATCATGTGGTAGTTATATTTTTAGTTTTTCGAGGACCCTGAATACTGTTTCAAAGGGCTATCCTAATTTAAATACTCACCAATTGTGCACAAGCTTTTCCTCTTTCTCCACATCCTCACCAACATCTGTTATTTCCTAGCCTTTACTATATTTAGGAAATTTCTTTCTGTACTTATTTTGTTGAGAGATTTTATCATGAAAGCATGTTTAGCTTTGCCAGTTATGTTTTCTGCATCTATTAAGATGGTAATGTGGTTTTCATCTTTCCTTCTCTTAACATCTTATATACATTGATTGCTTTATGTATGCTAAACCAAACTTGCATCTTAGGGATGACCCACTCTGCTCATGGTTATAATCTTTTTGATATGTTTTTAAATTTGGTTTGCTAGTATTTTATTGAAGATTTTTATTTATCAGAGATATTAGCTTACTGTTTGTTTTTTTGTTTTTGTTTTTTGTGGTGGTGTCTTTGTCTCACTCTGGTATCAGAATGATGACAGCCTTGTAATATGAGTTTGGAATTATTTCATCTTCTTACGTTTTTTGCAAGAGTTTAAGGATTAGAATTAGTTCTTCTTTAGTAGAATTCAGCCATTAAGCTATCTTGTCCAGGGCTTTTCTCTATTGAGAAGTTTTTGATTATTATTTCAATCACTTTATTTGTAATCAATTTGTTCAGATCTTCTATTTTTTTCTTAATTCAGTCATGGCAGGTTAATGTTTTTAGGAATTTATCAATTTCCTCTAGGTTACCCAATTTGTAGGCCTAAAATTATTAATAACAGTCACTTATTATATCCTTTTAGCTCCTGTTTGGAGATAACATAATCTTATATGTAGAAAACTTAGAAAACTCTAAAGAGTCTACTAAAAAACTGGTAGAATTAATAAGTGAAGTCAGTAAAGTTGCAGGATATAAAATCAACATACAAAAATCATTTGGATTTCTTTATAGCAATAATGATCTATCAAAAAAGTAAATAAAACAATACCATTTATAATAACATTGATAATAAGTAAATACATACAAATAAAGTTAACCAAGGAAGTGAAATATTTCTACATTGAAAACTACAAAACAGTGATAAAAAGAAATTGAAGAAGATACAAATAAATAGATATCCTATCTTTGTGCATTGGAAGAATGAATATGATTAAAATGTCCATACTACATATATGCAATATACAGATTCATTGCAGTCTTTGTCAAAATTCCACTAACATTTTTCACGTAAATAGAAAAAAATCATAAAATTTATATGGAGCCACAAAAGACCCTGAGTAGCTAAAAAAGTCTTGAGAAAGGAAAATAAAGTTGAAGGCATCACACTCCCTGATTTCTAATTATATGACAAAGCAATAGTAATCAGAACAATACAGTATTGACATAAAAAAAACAGACATTTAGACCAATGGAACCGAATAGACAGCCAGAAATAAACCCAAGAATATATAGTTAACTAATATTTCACCATACCACCAACAAGACACAATGAAGAAAGGATAGATTTTTCAACAAATGTGTTGGGAAAACTAAATATCCATATGCAAATATGTAAAATTGAAATGTAATGTTACACTATATACAGAGACAAACTCAAAATGGATTAATGAATTAAATGTTATCTCTGAAACTGTAAAACTCCTAGGAGAAAACATATGGGTAAAATTCCTTGATATTGGCCTTGCCAAGTATTTTTTTGATATCTCACCAAAAGCACAAGCAGCAAAAACAAAAATAAATAATTGGGGCTACATCAATCTAAAAAGTTTCTACACAGACACAACAACAAAAATCGATAAAATGAAAAGGCAGCCACTGATTTGGAAGAAAATATTCATCAACAATATATTAGATAAGATGTTAATATCTCAAATATATCAGAAACTCACATAACTCAATATTTAAAAAAACTGTTCTATCAAAATCTAGTCAAAAGACTTGAATAAATATTTCTCTGAAGAAGAAATAAAAATGACCAAACAGGTATTTGAAAAAGCATTCAATATCACTAATGCAAATTAAAAACACAATGAGATATCACCTCACACCTGTTAGAACAGCTATTATCAAAAAGACAAGAAGTGTTGACCAGGGTATGAAAAGGGAATCCTTATGCACTGTTGGTGGGAATGTAGACTGTATCTCCATTGTGGGAAATGCTACAAAAGTTCCTAAAGAAATTAAAAATAAAACTAATATATGACTCAGCAATTTCTCTTGTGGGTATATAGACAAAGGACTGAAATCATCACTTCATAAATATATATGCACAATCACGTTATTATAGTATTATTCACAATAGCCAAGATATGGAAACAATTTAAGTGTCCTTGTATGGATAAATGGATGAAGAAAACATTATATATAATCTAGATTTATGTCACATACATATGTATATGTATACACACAATGAACTATTATTCTGCCTTATAAAAGAAGGAAATCTTGCTATTTTTTTTCAGAAAGGATGAACCTAGATTACATGTGCTAAGTAAAATAGGTCAAACACAGAAAGAAAATATTGCATGATCTCACTCATATGTAGAATCTAAATACACACACAAACACACACATGCAAACCTCCCCCTATAAACATCAAATATATAGAAATAAAGAACAGAAAAGTTGTGAGGTAGAGGTGGAGGTCAAAGAGTACAAAGTTTCCATTATGTAGGGTAAATAAGCATAAAGATATAATATATGGTATAAGGACTATAGTTAAGAATATTGTACTGCATATTGGAAATTTGCTAGGAGTTTATTTTAGGTACTTTTACCAACACACACAAAAGGTAACTAAGTGAGATGATGGATATGTTAATTTTGACTGTAATAATTATTTCACTGTGTGTGTTTACCAGTACCTGATATTATATACCTTAAATATATATAATAAAAATTGGACTTTAATTTATTTTTATTATTTGAGCTTATTTTTATTGTGCACTTCTTACTATTTTCTTTCTATGAAAATAAATATTTCTTTTATAAAAACTATGTTTTTGTAAACATGTAATTTCTCAAAACCAAAAAAAGAAAAAAAGATGGATATTGGAAAAGTACAAATGGGTCATACTGTTATATCAGACTAGGAGCTAAGAAGCACTGCAGTTTAATGTCAGCCTCCACAATCTCATTCACTGAAGGTGGTCGCCTGATGATTAGTTAGTACATAAAGTAACCTTAGACATAATTTTAGATTTTGGGCCCTAATAGTGTTAGGGAAAATCATCCAAAGCTTAAAGATGGGGAAATATCTTCATGAAATAGTAAAAACCCACATCAAAATCTGCCTAAATTAGAATTATATTTATATGTTCTACATATATTTTGAAAAGAATATTAACTCAAAACATTGTTCTTATATTTTAGTCTCTAATTTCAACATTAAATTTTCTGCCAGCACAAAATTTGTCTTTATAATTAAAGAAAACAACAAGTTATCAAATTCAAACATACATCTGGAAAATAAACTACTGCATTATTTAGGGTCTTTGATATCACTGGAGACTGAGTTTTTCAACTAAGTTTTAAAATATGAACATAAAACGTGAATTTTGATCAATTTAAACTATTGCTGATTTATTCTTGGCTCCAGTTCTGCATGTGCAAAACACGAAAGAAGTATGATTAAAGAGAGAAATGACTTTCGCAGCTGATACAAGCAGCTGAGATAAATTCACGAAGCAACACTTCTTCCTGCCTCATATGTTACCAGTTCAAGGAAACTGAGCCATTACTAGTTGTATTCTATCATCCAGTATAGTGATTGCAATAAAGCTGAAAGTCTCACCCATGATTAGATAATGTGTGGGGAAAACTTTATTACCCACTGACCCTGCTGGGATGGCATCGAATGCATAGCAAGGATCCTGGCAGTCTGGACCATGGTTTCTGAAAACAATTTGCTGGTTCAGAGAAAAATATATGCCTCTGGGCTGAACTGTGTGTGCCTTTTTGCTCTTTTTTCTATATCCACCACTATTTCACAAATTTAGATCAAATTCTAGCGCAAGGAACAAAAGGACTTCAGCAGTTTTTGTTTCCTTGTTTTCAAAAGTCTACAGAAAATGTTGAATTAATAATTACACTTTATCTTTTAGCAAGGAAAACTATATATATTTTATTTAATAAATATTATACAAACAAAATACTCAAAGACACATAGTAAAATATAAAATCTAGCTTTGTACCAATGAGGTAATCAGTTTATCAGCTTCCTTTTGGAGAATCTTTGTAAAAAATCATACTACATCATCATTATAAATGAGAAGGGAATAGGAAAGCCATATGTTGAAGGAATTTGGGAATGTGAATATTTGGTCTCGAGACAATAGCAATGACCAGATTCCTACTGCTCTGCTAGGAAGGCAGAAGAAACAAATGGAATCAGAGCTGCCCAAGAAAAAGGGACCAATTCAAGAGAAAGTATCAATATAAAAAGTGGCTATCTTTCTTCTTTTTGATTCATTTTGGTGTTTTGTTTTGTTTTCTGTGAAGTACTCAAATCTAACAGAAAAAGAAATATTTGTAAATTAATTTATACCAATAAGCTAGTGAAAGGATGTATTGTTTCTCATAAGAGTGCCTCTATTTTAATACAAAAAAGGGAGGACAGCCCTTGACAGAATGACAACAAAAACAATTATGTAATTTTATAATTTACCAACAGGGAATAAATAGATGTGGATGGAGAACTTCCAGGCTAGTGTCAAGTCTCCCTGTGAAGACTCCTGCGTTTGTTGCCTCAGTTTATGAATATCTCATAACCCAGCCAAGAAATGTAGTATGTGTTTTCTGACAAATTAGCCGGCAGCATTTCATCTCAGTACTGGGGTTCATCACACAGCAGCACTTTGTGATTTTTGATTACTGAGAATTACTGCAATATAGTGGACTAAGGGGAAATCACTTGCAATAATTCATTCCATTTTAGTACCTGCCTTAGGAAATCTTTCAATCTGCAAGTCGTCCTTCCTTCCTAGTTATCCTGGTCATTATTCTCATCTGAAAATTTAATCGTAATAAAGTCAACCAAGCACTGGTGCCACTGAATGTTAGGTGAAGCTTGGCTCCTTTTTTTTTTTTTTTTTTAGTATGAGCTGTTTCATACACAATTGGGAAAATACAAGGGTCTCCTTCAATGCCTCTGTCTCCCTAATCAAACTCGGTATCACCTCTTTACCCAACACTACATGTAGCCTATACTGCCACCCAAAAGGAACTGTCAGAAAATAAAGGACTTAATAAACAAATTCAAGCTGAGGTGTTAAGGTCTCAAAATGGATAATTTTAACTTTTGGATACTTATTAATAATGTAACCAAAAGAAAGATACCTTACATGTGTCATTGCATGTTTTGTTTTTTTTTTTTTTTCTGAAAGTACAGTTACACAAGATGAACCTTTTAATACTACTTACACCAGTGTTTTTGAACCCCAGGACACATTAGGTCAATTAGAGGGGCTTATGAAATGAGGCACTTCCAGAGAATCTGATCTGGTACATCTAGGATAGGGTCTGGTAGTCTGTGTTTATAAAGCACAGCAAAATCTGAAAACAGCTAACTAGATCTCACCTTTAAACAGCAGTTTATTGTGTATAAATTTAAGACTGGTATGGCTGATTGGATTCATATTTTACAATGGAATTTGATATGAATTTGCTTAATTGCATACTTTGATAAATTAGGAAGATTCTGCAAGTTGACTTAATAATGGTAACATAAGGCAAGGGAGAATTAGCCAATGATCTATAAGAGATTCCACCTTCCACCAAAATTCAAGGACTCTCTCTTTTAAAAAGTCATTATTACAGCAGAAAAATAGATACCTCTTAACAACTTAACATATACTTTTTTTAAAAAAGTATATGAACTTTTTAACATGAAAGTATCAGATTCTCAGATGTGGTTTTAGTGAGGAAAGGTACTGGCAAAAATTCATATAAAGTTAACAACATTTTAAATTTTGTTTTTTTAGAGGAACATCAACATACATTTTCAAATGGCGAAGAATACTGTGAAATATTTAATTCATTCAGAGAAAATGTTTGGGGTTCATATATTTTCACTATAGATTGAAAGGTAGTTAAAATCTGTCTCTTCCTCAACTTGCCACCTTAATTCAAGGTCATATGGAAATTTCAATTAATTAGACCACAGCAAGTTTACCTAGATATATTTATTCCAATCAATATGCCTGAGAAGAGAGAAAAGTCACACTCCGTAACAGATGGCATCCGGGGTGGCAGGCAACTGCAGTCGGTTAGAAAGTGTTTTATTTAACATTCAGTGTACCTTCTCCTACAAAATTCATGCAATTTTTTTGTTTGTTTTAATTTTGCTTCACAGTTGAGCGTCATTGTATTATTCTTTAAGGGTTCAGTTTGTTCTCACTGCTCATCTGTATCATGCTCAACTATTTTCTGTAACTAGAGAAATCTCAAAACAGGTGTTTAAAGATGCTGCTCTTTTCCATTTGGCTCACAAAGAGAGAACAATACAAACAGCCATTTCTCTCAGCTTTGGCTCTGCACCAGTGAGAAAGTGCCATAACAGAAGCAATCACACAGAGAGAAAGTAACACATGTATTTGCTCTTCTGGGAAAGCTATAGGGCACTTGAAAGATGATTGGTTTGTGGGTCTGGCATTGTGAAAGGGGAATGAGCAGCATCCAGCTGTGATGAGGATAGGGAATAAGGAACAGGTGGATATACATATATGAGTGTATGTGTAGAATTAAAACATATAAGTTTAGGTGACTCCATTTTCAGGGGATCATTCTGTCTTCTATCCTTTTTATATCAGTCAACAAAAGAGGGCCCAGTCCTCTGTGTCACCCTTTATCTTCTGTACCCAATCACTATATGATCTTCAAAGACCCTGTTCTGTCTTTTTATCTCATCCTTTCCCAGCACCTGTAACTCTGTCCCTTTGCCTTCTAACAGTCATGGTCTTTTATACTCAAACTGTTTTCAGGTCATCCCCATAACTTTCTCATTGTAACAGAAACTTTGTCTCTCTTGAAGGTACTTGTGTCCCCTGCAGCTTTCTCAAATCCTGTCAGATTTTCTTTTTGTTTTTTCTCCCATAACTCTCATAAAACTGAGTCTAGAAGTAAGGTAGGTGTGATCTCCTTGCACTGCCTTTTGATGTTTAGTCCTCACCAATTAGCTAACATAATTCTTGTCAAGTACATCTATGTCTTTATGTTTTCAAAATCTAATTATTATTCTTCACTTTTATGAGCTTTCATCTTTACTGACCTTTAGGTGGCATTTGACCTACTTGAGGATTTTCTGCCCTTGATGCACGTTCCTCACATTGCATCCAGAATACCACTGTCTTAGCTTTCCTACTCCACCACTGGTTGATATTTACTAGTTTCTTCTGAAGATCGCTTCTCTTCTTTACTGCATCTACCTGCACTCCCTGGGACCTTAGAGTTATCCTAAGAATCATGCTTGGTTTCTTTCTTAAATTTGACATTTAGTTCATCAGAAAACCCTGTTGGCTCTGTCTTCTAACATCTCCTGAATATGGCCTTCATTGCCACTTCCCTATTTTCAACTTTTCCCATCTGAATTAGTACAATAGGCATAGAACAGGTCTATTTGCACGCACTTTTATGCCTCAAATTGGGGATTGAAGAGAGAAACAAGGCATTATATGTTGATAAAACCCTTGAAGGGAAAGAGTCTATGTGATGACCTTACTTTTTAATTTTTCTATCACGAAAAGGCAGAACTGCTGCTGCCCAGAGTAAGAAGACAGGAGAAAACAAAAGATAACTTTAAAACTTCTCTGCAGCCCTAAAATTGGGAAATTGATGGGAATCTTAGAATGTGAAATTTTGCATCTGAGAAAGCCAGGTGCCCGTTCACGATTGTCAACAGAAGAAGAAGAAAAGTGTCTACTTCTCTTTTACTTTTTGACCATAAATTTTAAAGTCACTCTACTTATAAAGTAAATTTTTAGCTATTATACATAATTTACTCTATTGACTTTTTTTCTACAGTTCTGGTATCTCATAGGAGAGACTATTACTTTCAAAACGTTATAAGTTGTTGTTTGTATAATGTACAGAATATCTGGTTTTTGAAAAAAGTTAATCATAAAACTTGCCCTCAACTGAAGTATAATTTCACTGGAATAGTGCACTCAGAAAGGAAGTTACCTTTAAGCTCATAATCTAACCAGTAATGACAGATATTTATTGATTTGATACTATAACATGGATTGCTACAGAGTCACTTACAGTTGGTGCAGGCAAATTTAATATTTCTATAATTAAGCAGTGTGCTTTTGTACTGCAACTACAAATATATGACTTGTCTAAAATATGTCTGTCCCCTGTATTTTATTGGATTTTATAAAACAACAACAAAAATGTTAATTGTAACAAAACAAACTGTGAAATTTATAAACAAGAAGTGATATAATATGCCTTTATCTTTACTCATTTACAACTCCTTAAAATTAAAACTACTCATATTTTGGTGTGTTTTCAATTATACAATTATCTATACTTAAAAATACTAAAATACATAAACATGTGCATACAATGCTTTCTTGAACAATAAAAATAGAATCATATAACACACTATTAAAATTGCTTTTTAAAAACTTAAGAACAAATCACAAATATATCTCTCATAAATCCATAAGGATCTGATCTACTCTTTAAAATATTCCATCCTGTTTTCTGATATGGATGCATCATATATTATTTAATTTTTCTTCCATTATAGAATATTCAGATTTTTCCAGATTTTTGTACTTCTGAAAAACACCTTTATAAACATATAGAAATTGATATATAGATAGTGATAGAGTAGATATATAGATTAGATAAGACAAATAGATATTGATATAGATATTTTCTTAGCTCCTTAGCATGTTCTATTTGTTTGAACTCATGTGAAACATTTCATAGATGTTAAAGTTCCTTTTCCATTGCACACATTTGGGTATAATTAATAATTTTAACTTTCCAACACAATACAATTGACTTGTTTAATGTGACTCTATCAATCACATTTTTGTACAAACTTTATTTCTAATAAATAAAAAATATTAATGAAATTTTCTTCATATGAAAAAATTATATAAAGAAAGTTAACTTATTATCTTCCTCCCCTGAAAATATTGGACTTTTTAATAAAGTGAAATGCCTAGATTTATTATAGACATCAGTACATGTAACCTAAATATAAGTGGATACTCAGCCTGTTCTGTCTCCAAATAATATAGTTTCAAAAAACAAACACAAATCACCAAAAAAATTAATCCTCATTTTAATTATTAAGACATTCCTTCAAGATGTGAAAATCAGGATGAAAACAATTTAATGCATGAAGAGTATTTCTAAAACTTTTCTTTGAATCTCATCCACTCTTAATTTTCTCTACAGAGTGATGTTTTTCCTCAGATTTTAACAGTCAGATAAAACTCTTGTCCAGTTAATTTGGCTTTTCTCTTTCATTCCAATTTCCCTAGGGCCCTCCTAGGTAATTTTGAGCTGATTCTGAAACGAATTCCTCTCTTTGCTTCTTCTTTTTATTCTCTTTATTCAGCTTCTTGAAGTGCCTAAGAATATATTGGGGAGGAAGACAGATGCTAAGAATACTGACAGGTTAATAAATGAGAACCAATATTCTCTAGCATGTATGTTAAAAAAATAATTGCATAATATGATAAAACCAAATTTTATTAATTTCATTGATTCTTAAGGAATTCATTGGTAAATTAATTATTCAATTAATTAATATTGATTCTGGAACTTGTTTGATAAATGAAACAATCTTACAAAAGTATGGATACTGAATAAAGCAAAAGATCATTCAGTTAAGTTGGGATTGATGATGGTGATTTTTTCTTAGAAACAGAATAGCTTTTTGCTCTTAGATAATTCACTTTATTCTAAATGGAATTCTAGTTTTAATGAGTAAACTGTTGAAGGTTAATACAGTCAAAAATCAAAGACTTAGAAACTATAATTCTATAAACACTTATTGAATATGTATCTTTAAGGCTCTCTGCTAGGCACACCACACTCTTTTGACAAAGTGCTTGGTAAGGAAATTCTAAACTGACAAACTTTTTAAATTGTCACAATGAAGTCCAGAAAGCCCTTACAGTATTTTATACACATTACACACAGGCACACACAGGTACACCCAAACCTTTGTATAGAATTGACAGAGAGAAATCTGTAGATACATAGGACGTTTTTGTGTTTGGTTTGTATTTTATTAATTTCCCTTGTTTTTGTTTTCCTTGATAATGGTTATGATTCTCCCAATGTAACCTAATTCATCTTGAAACATTAGGTTGCTTTTCACAAGAGATTCTACAATAAGCCATTCATTCCATAATATAATTTAGAAAAGCATTGGGAGTGATGTGTGGTAGCTTGGGCCATTGTGGTTAAGTGGTATTAAAAAGTAGCGTGAATAAAATGTAACCACCAAACCCTCATTGTGAAGTATGAGAAGATAGTTCATCTTTGGATTTTATGCCACCTGTCAGCACTGATTTTATTCATTGTAGCTTGTGCTATCCATTAAAGCATCATTAAAATAAATTCTATGAAAAAGCACACTTATCTTTGGTTCTGATTACAAAGCCTAAAGATTGTATATCAAGGCAGATTTTAAATATTCGTATCATAATTGGACACAAGCTGCTCTGAACATCTGCTTGTTATCAAGAATAAGAATGACTATCTCTTGCTCTAGATTTGTTTAATGGTCAAATTTGGAAATTACGCCCACAGTATACTGAGACTTTGAGCCAGATCCTTTTTACATGAATGAGTTGCAGGAACTTGATAAGTGAGGGGAAAAAAAGTGGTACCTTTTTTTGATTATAAAGAACATTTGATTTTAAATGTGATAGTGTAACATATTGTGTATATACTCATTAAGACTGTGTTGACATCAATATCCAGGTGCATAACCACTCCCTATTCTTATCTTCAAAATCTATTAAAGGAGCCATTAGTAATAACATCTTCCTGTTTATTTTTAATCAATTTTTACAATGTTTCATGTAGGCGTTTTTCATTACTTTAACAATTTATCACTTGTTACTTAAGATGTTTACTAACCAAAAGATTTCTTTAAAATTCTTAACTCTATATTAACAGCAGGTTTACTCTTATTATCTAGTGCTGTTTGGGAATTTCTGATGCATAGTCTATTAACGTAAAAATTTATTTATTCATTTATTCCACAAGCTATGGCTTAACATTTGTGTGTGTATGTGTGTGTGTGAGAGACAGAGTGCTGAGCTAATATAGATGACTCTGGTTCTAGAAGATAAAGAGAAAATTAATCAAGTAATCACTAAGTGATATATGAACACAAACTGCTATACTAACTATGAAGAAAAGGGCCTCATTCCTATAAGAAAAGATTTCAAAGATTATTGACTTACACTTGGAAGTCAAGGAAGTCATACATACATGCTTAAAACTTAAGCTGAGACATGAAGAATTTTGGTTAAAAGGATGGGAAAGGGGAAGAGGTGATGTAAGAGTTTTCAGTGTAACAGCATGTGCAATAGTCCTGTGACAGAATGGAGCTCAACACATTGTAAGAATAAAAAACAGGCCCATTGTGGCTGGACTTTATGGAGCTAAAAATGACATGGTGTTAGATGAGGGTGAATAAGTAAAAAATAGCTCAAATGACAGATATGATAAACATTTATCCTCAGAGCAATGGGAATTTAGGGATTGTCAGTAGAGGCATGAATATATCATATTTAAACCTTAAAAGTATTACCTGGGAATGGAATAGGAAATAATGCTTGGAAGATAAATAAAGTAAATTTCTGAATAGCAGTTAGTGCAAATACTTCCTGTGTGCCATAAAATTTGATAGCAGATGAGAAAAAATGAAGCCCCATATTTAACTTTAAAAATAGTTACTGGCCCCTTTTCTGCCAGTGCTACTGGCTTGTCTTCCCACTCACCATTAATATGAGATCTTCAGCTTGCAGAATTGATACATACTGAGGAGAGGAAAGCAAGTGAAAATGTGAAGGAAAATAGATTTAGGTCTGCTTTTTAGAGACAATAGATGCCCTCCCTAGCCACTGTTGCTTCATGCTGTATCCTTTCCATGCAAATGATTTATTACATTAGTCTGGCACTATCATGATTTTGTCTTTGGAACATTTTAAATAGCTTTAAAAACTCCTATAATCCTTATTTTATTGACTTGTGTTTTTCAGAAACACATCCATCATGGGTGATTAAATGTATGTGGTATGATAGCTAATAATTTTTAACAAAGAGTGAAATGTTCCTTAAAATTTGACTTCCAAGATTCTCAATATACTTTTATTAATATATGTTTTTTTCAATAATGATACCTTGCCATTAATTTGGACTGTGAAACATTTACAAAATATATGTATTGTAGAGTTTGAGTAGAACTTTGAGCTTCTAGTCAGAAACCATTTGGTAAATTGTATAGATAAAATAAAATTTTAAAGAGGCAAAGTCTCAAGAGAAATAAACATGATCAGAGTTGATAGATCCTGTGGCTGGCTATATTTGTAAGAGAGAAAGACAAAGAAATGCCAAAGGCTTCTATTGAATAATCGTGAATAGAGAAAAAAATCAAAAATATAGGGGACACAATGAAGGTTAAAACAAACTTACCTTTTTCTGATAATCTCTTATATTTTTATACCAAATGTGAAATTGATTTGACCAATTGCTAACTTTTCGTATCTCTGCTGTCAAGAAACAGTCACAGAATCAAAAAGCTGAAGCCCTGTGCAAGTCTGGACTATATAGAGTAAATGTCTCTCCATCAACCAATCAATAAAGCCATATCTAACTTTTATTATTCTTTTTCAAGGTGATGGCTGTGGTGAGTTTATACCTATAGGGCATCTAGGTTTGGTACAAATGAACACCTGCTTTTGAGTCAGATGCTTAACACATCAAAGACCTTATGATATATGAAATTCTATCCATAAACATAAAACTATGCTCAAGTAAATGGACTTGGTTTTGTGTTTGTTGAGATGAGCCAATCCAAATTATACCCCATGTAGGGATCCCACTGTGTTCTACAAAGACAGGGCTGAATGTGGGGTACTATGTCTGGCAAGCTCTGAAATCTTAGATTGCTGAGTCTGACCAGAATCTGGTAACAATGTGGGAAATAGTCATTCCTAGAGAAAATAGTATTTATTTATATGGCTTCCTCACTTTGCTGAGAATATCTATTGGGGGAAATTACAAGAAAATATTTCCTGGGTGTTTCCTGTGTCTATCTGTAATTGCTCGCTTTATAAATGGTAGCATCACAACTCTCGTTTGGCTTATATGCCTTCCCAGACAAAAACTTCTATATCACCTGTATTAGTCTGCTAAGTCTGCCATAACAGAATACCACAGACTTGATTACTTAAACAACATATATTTATTTTCACACAGTTCTGAAGCATGGAAGTTCAAGATCATAGTACCAACATGAATGGCTTCTGGTGAGGCCTTTCTCCTTGGCTTGCAGATGATCATTTTCACTGTGTCCTCCCATGGCCTCTTCTTTATGCAAGCATACTCCTGGTATTTCTTCCTCTTTTTATAAGTACAATAGTTGGATCAGGACCCCACTGATGTAACCCTCATTAACCCTTAATTGCCTTTTTAAAAGTTCCATCTCCAAATACAGTCACGCTAGGGAATAGAGGTAACGTATACAAATTTGGGGAGGACATAATTAAGTTCATAACATCCTCCAGTCCTATACCAACTTTTAGATCCAAGTAGTAGTCATTCTTGAACATACTCCATAGTAGGCTCAGAAGGAATGTTTTCCCAGTGTTTGAGAATGATGTCTACATATTGAAATCATACAATGAGTTGCCCTGTATCCTTCCTCTTTCACCCTTTCAAATGCTTCAAATAACAATTGAATATCTGTGCTTTATAAGAAGTATAACTGATTGTAAACAAATATATTCAACAAAGTGATAAAAACCAAGTAATGTACTTCAACACTATGAATTTACCTTTAAGACCCCTAATTGTTCCATGATTTTGCCAAGATTAAAAATTGAAGGTTTTTTGTTGTTATTTATTTGTTTGTTTTTGTCTTTGAGAGCAACACAAACGTTAAGCTGAGGTCCACTCCAACCATGGCCACAGAATTAAGATGTGCTATTTCTGCCCAGTGAGAACTCAACCATAAATAACCATGTGACTTTTTGATATAAGTAATAGATCACCATACTCAGTCAACACTCAGCAGAAAACCAATGTATAAAAAGAGTTTCAATAAAATAAATAAAAATTAATTTATATTTCATAGCCCATATGTCACAAATAAATTATTTGAATTGTTAGCAATGCCCAAGTTCATTCTTCATAAGAAACAGTTATCATTATCAGGTGTATTTTTTTATGCTCTCCTGCTGGTAATTCTTCACACACACACAGGAATTTACAGTACCACCTACCGACAGATTTAATTTTTTTATAATAGGAATAATTATCTTGACTATACCCAGGATCTGAGTTAAGGAAACTTGTTAAATTCTGGTTAAAGAAGGAACAGAGAAGGAAGCACTGATCGTATTTTTCACCGAAATATTAATATCTTGCTTATCTTAAAAACATCAAAATAAGAAGTTGGCCATCTCTTCTATTAGAAAATAAGTTATTTTTGAATAGGGTCCAAATAGGGTCCAAACAAACCTCATTTGTCACACAGTATAAACTCTCTTTGTACACCTCAGGTAGAATTTAGTCATATGGCTCCATCAGTGGCAGGGCAAACACATTACTTTGATGAAGCTGTGCCTTCTGCATCTGTGACGTCTATTCCGCTTGGTTGTGGACTCCCTTGAGTTTTCTTAAGGAAGAAGAGAGATCAAAGATTATAATCCTTGCTCCAGGTAAGCAGTGCTGTATAGACTTTATTCTAGGCCCCAATTTTTCTTGCCTTCCTTTGAAGATAAATGATCCAAGTACTATTATTTGTCACTGTCACACACTTAAATATACCGTGACAAATAATGTTACAATTAT
Organism: Microcebus murinus; assembly: GCF_040939455.1. Taxonomy (NCBI): domain Eukaryota; kingdom Metazoa; phylum Chordata; class Mammalia; order Primates; family Cheirogaleidae; genus Microcebus; species Microcebus murinus. Next base: position 48,566,631 of record NC_134104.1, read on the forward strand.
AGTAATTTTTTCCCTCTAGTTAAAGAGTGATTTTTCAATAATGATCAGTGTAGGTTTCAAGAATAGCTCAAATATCAAAATTTTCCATACTTATTTTAATTATGGCTAGTCACATTTTTGGGGTATCTAACAAAATATTAGTAATTTTAAGCAATCAACATTTAAATAATATCATCAAAGCTTCAAGATTTAACTGAATTAACCTGATTTTTCTTAATCATCCATTAAAAGAATTACCTGTATTTATTAAAAACGTATTTTAAAACACAAATGATACCTTAGTTACCATAAAAAGACATTTTCTCATTTACAGTTGAAGAAACTTATGCCATAGAAACTTATGCCAACAGAAAAAGCCTGATTTCAAACAACTAGTTGGTGTGAAATCACGACGATAGCCTGGTTCACCAAATTACAAGTTCAAGGCTATTTTCAAGGTTTAAGGCCATCTTTTTTGAAGGAAAGATAAAATGGAATTTGGTTTTAAAACAGAAAATACTTTAATTTATATTTTTTTTCTAGTAAATTAATTTTTCTTTACAAATTGTGAGGATTCAGAAAGGCCAGTAGACAACTAAAGTTTTGTTTACAAATATTTACAGAAAACTTTCAGGAAAGCATCTATTTTATCTCAAAGGCAGAGGGATCAAGATGAAAGGATAAAACTTTTGTTTGAAAATATCACTCTGTAGGCAATACAGAGAATGAGATAGGAGGAAAAGGCTACTGAATACAGGCATGACAGTTAAGACACCATTTATGAAAGAACTGTTGTTTGTTTGTTTTGTTTGTTTTTATAAAACAGTATATTTAACATTTACTGAGTACTTTTCTTTTTACTGGCATTATTCTAAGTGCTTTGCCTGGATTATGTCATTTCATGGCACATGATACTCTAAGGTATTTTACATCATTATCTAATTTATAGTAAGATAAAGTGAATCTTAGAGAGTAGAGAAGTTAGTGAATTTGTTCAAAATTACAAACAATCAGCTGTGGTTTCAGAATTTGAACCCAGGACTTCAGATTCTCAATTCACTGTTTTATTTTAGTTTCTGTGTCTACTGTAAATGAGAAAGGTTTCCTGATCTCTGTCCTTAAGTGTCTTGTTATAAGGGCAGTGGGAGGAAGACAGTACTTCATGCACTCACATAATACTGTAATACATTTGTTTAAAATTCACCAATATTCCCAAAGTATACATTATCTAAATATGATAAAGAGTGTGGGATGGTCATGTGACTATATTAACTGGATATTTTTCTTCCTATAGACAACTATAAGTTATAAAGAAATTATTTTTCAGTACAACTAAGCACATGCAAGCTAATGTTTAAAAAATTATACCAGAGGGATTCTTGTCATATATTATATTAGTCATTTCTTAATAACACTACTTTTTATTGGGAAAGATAAAATAACAACAATGAGAAGCCAAAAGTAAAAAAACAAAACAAAAAAACACTGTACTACTGAAGAACCCTGACAATACAACTACCAAATATTAAAACATATTATATGAGTCTGTTCTAGTTAGGATATGAATGGGCATGAAAGCTTTCATCATCACCAGATAAATTTTGAAAAATCACACTTTTTTTAAAGCCATAAGAAACCTATGAAAATGGGAAATCTGCATGCACTGAATTCCATAGGGAAGAGCCAATGCTAAATGAGCAAGGAATAAAAGAGGCTTTTATACCTGAAACCAGATGATAATGTTGGGTTCTAAGGAGACAGAGGAGCAAACCTACTATAAAAGGATATTTTCACAATTGAAAAGATGTGGAAACAACCCAAGTGCCCATCAATACATGAGTGGATTAATAAAATGTGGTATATGTATATTATGGAGCACTATTCAGCTATGAGAAACAATGGTGATATAGCACCTCTTGTATTTTCCTGGATGGAGCTGGAACCCATTCTATTAAGTGATGTATCCCAAGAATGGAAAAATCAGTACCACATGTACTCACCAGAAAATTGGTATTAACTGATCAACACCTAAGACATATAGGAATAACATTTATCCAGTGTCGGGCAGGTGTGGGGGAAGAGGATGGGTATATACACACATAATAAGTGTGATGAGCACCAACTGGGAGATGGGCATGCTTGAAACTCTGACTCGACGGGGGAGGGAAGGCAAGGGCAACATACATAACCTTAACATTTGTACTCCCATAATATGATGAAAATAATAAAAAAATAAGAAAAAATAAATAAAGTGTGCATATAAAAAAAGGATACCTTTTACTTAGATTATGAAATACCAGTCAATCTTCTAACAAATCAGTTGGTATGTTGGATTTGAATCTATAGTAACACCGAAAGTGAAGACAGCACACTATGCCAAGTAATTTTCCTACATGGGGGTTTTGCTAAGAAAGCAGACTAGAAACAGTGGAAACAAACCATGTGGTCTAACAGTCTCCCAGTCACCTGGCCTCAGCCTCTCACGGCCTTGTACTATCAACACCTAGCAATCTCAAAGTCTCATGTGGTATTGTAATCTCATGATGCAGTGATTCTCTTTTAATGTTCACTATCACAACCTCACAGGCTAGGAGTCATAAAGTACCTGATTTCTAAGTCTCAAAATTTCATGTTCTCTTAGTCTTGAGGTCTAGCATATTCTTTGGCATCTTTGTGTTCTTACAATTTTGAAGTCTGTCTTATTTGTATTCTGACTGTTTTGAGATCAATGTTTCACAATATTTAGCTAAACTACTCTCCTATGCCTATTTTGTTAAAAGAATTTTTAATCATAAAGGAGTATTGGACTTTTTCAGATGCCTTTTCTGCATCTATTAAGAGAATCATATGGTCTTTGTTCTTGGTTTTATTTATGAGGTGAATTGCATTTATAGACTTGCATATGTTGAACCAGCCTTGCATCCCTGGAATAAAGCCCACCTAGTCATGGTGAATTATTATTTTTTTTTATGGGCTGCTGAATTCTATTTGCTAAAATTTTGTTGAGTATTTTTGCATCTATATTCATGAGGGATATTGGTCTTTAATTTTCTTTCATGGCTCACACCTTAAAATTATCAAATCAATTTATGACGAACCGATTGCCAATATCATACTGAATGGGGAAAAATTGAAACCATTCCCACTTTGAACCGGAACTAGACAAGGATGCCCACTATCTCCTCTTCCATTCAACATAGTGCTCAAACTCCTAGATATAGCAATTAGGCAAGAGAGGGGTATTAAGGGCATCCAAGTGGGGGCAGATGTTATCAAACTCTCGCTCTTTGCTGATGATATGATATTATACCTAGAAAACCACATGGATTCATCCAAGAGACTCCTAGATTTGATAACTGAATTTGATAAAGTCTCAGGTTACAAAATCAATATACACAAATTAGAGGCATCATATATGCCAAAAAACATCAAGCCGAAACTCAAATCAAAAATGCAATACCTTTTACTATAGCCCTACAGAAAAGTAAATATCTAGGAATATATTTAATGAAGGATATGAAAGACTTATACATGAAGAGCTATGAAATGCTAAAAAAAAATAAATTGTAGAAGATGGAAACAGATGGAAAAATCTACCTTGTTCATGAATTGGTAGAATCAATATCATTAAAATGTCAATATAAATGCAATCCCTATCACAGTACCACCATCATTCTCTACAGATTTAGAAAAAATAATTCTGCACTTTGTATAGAAACAGAAAAAACCTTGTATATCCAAAGCAATCTTTAGTAAAAAGAACAAACTGGGAGGCATCAGTCTTCCTTACTTCAAGCTGTACTATAAAGCAATAATAATTAAATCAGCCTGGCACTGGTACAAGAACAGAAGCATCAATCTTTGGAATAGGACTGAGATTCCAGAGATGAAACTATCAGCATATGGTAACCTAATCTTTGATAAAGAAGACAAAAATATACATTGGGGAAAAGAATCTCTCTTCAATAAATGGTGCTGGGAAAACTGGATAGCTACATGCAGAAGAATGAATCAGGATCCCTACCTCTCACCTCTCACAGAAAACCACTCAAGATGGATAACAGACTTGAACCTATGGCATGAAACCTTAAGAATCCTAGAAAATGTTGGAAAAACCCTTTCAGACATTGGCCTAGGCAAAGAATTCTTGAAGAAGACCCCCAAAGCAATCACCACAGCAACAAAAATAAACAGATGGGATCTGATCAAATTAAAAATCTTCTGCACAACCAAGGAAACTATCATTAGAGCAAATAGACAACCTACAGAATGGAAGAAAACATTTGCTCTCTACACTTCTGATAAAGGTCTGATAACAAGAATCTATCTAGAACTCAAAAGAATTAACAAGAAAAAAATCAAACAACCCCATCAAGAATGGGCAATGGATATGAACAGAAACTTTTCCAAAGAAAACTGAATAATGGCCTGCAAACATATAAAAGAAAAAAATTCTCAGCATCTCTAATCATTAGAGAAATGCAAATCAAAACCACAATGAGATACCACCTAACCCCAGTGATTTGATATCACTGTTGGCCTGTATGAAGAAATCTCAAAACAACAAATGCTGGCGAGGATGTGGAGAGACAAAAACATTCTTACACTTCTGGTGGGACTGCAAATCAGTGCAACCTTGGTGGAAAAGAATTTGGAGATACCTCACAGAGCTTAAAATAGAAATACCATTTGATCCAGCAATAGCATTATTAGGCATGTACCCAAAAGAGCATAAATCATTCTATTATAAAGACATCTGCACCCAAATGTTTATGGCAGCACAAATCAATATTGCAAGGACATAGAAACAACCCAAGTGCCCATCAATTCATGAGTGGATTATTAAAATTCGGTATATGTTTACAATGGAATATTACTCAATTCTAAGAAAAGACAGCGAGCTAGCACCACTTATGTTATCCTGTATTAAGCTTAAGCCCATTATCCAAAGTGAGGTAACACAAGATCAGAAAAATGGGCTTGACATGTACTCACCATCAAATTGGTACTGACTGATCAACACTATGGTGCTCAAAGGGTGGTGGTGTTCAACAGGGATTCAGGGGTTGAGGGTATACACCCACATCTGAGGGATGCTGTGAGCATTGTGGAGAGGAAGGGCATACCTCTAACCCTTGCTATGGTGAGGCAAAGATATAAAATGTAACCAAAATGTTAAAAACAACAACAACAACAACAAAAACGTTTATCAGGTGTCGGGCAGGTGGAAGGGGGAAGGAGTAGATGAGTGTATACATACATAATGAGTGCGATGGGCACCATTTGGGGGATGGACAGGCTTCAAGCTCTGACTCGAGGGTGGAGGGCAGGCAAGGGCAATATATGTAACCTTACCTTAACATTTGTACCCCCATAATATGCTGAAATAAAACAAAACAAAACAAAAAAACTACTCTCCTGAAGGAAAAGGCCTGAACTGACCTTTAAACTTTCCGATCAGTGGAGTAATATGTCTAATCAAAGAGGCATTGGAAACCAAATACAATTCAACACTTAACACGATCAAAGATATTAAGGTAGTGAAGGCACACGAAATTGCGTACTGGGCTAAAATTCAAGCAGAGAATCTTCTAGTTTCCTGGTTCTTGCATTCTCAAGTTCTGCATAAAGTGATTAAACTGCAGCCCTGCTTCAGACATGCTCAACTCTTAATTGGATCACCCTAATCAGTACCTCATTCTAGCTGCTTGGAGGAAAAATGTTGATTATTGTAAGAAATACAGAGGCAGGGATGGGAAAGAAAGAAATGGGTTGGAGAAAGGGAAAGGAAGGAAAGAGGGAGAGACAGAGAGAGAAAAAAATGATATGTTTTAGCATCTATAGCTCATTAAGGTACAATGATGTCTGATGCATAATCAACAGTTATGGGACATGCAAAGAATGAGGAGAATATGACCCATAGTTGCACTGGTGTTAGCTCAGAACCCGTGTCCAGTTGCCTATCCTTTACTCAATACACACTTATATTTGTAGAAGGATAATTTTAGGAAGTGCTGTGTGGAAAATTTAGAGAATATACTTAGGGCAGTTTAAGAGAGTCCTTTCTCAAGATATTCAGCTTCCTTTCAAACTCATGAGGTCAAGTTCTATGAAAAGATTCTGGTCTAAGAATTAGACCAAGGTCTATGACTTTCCATAATAGTGACTCAATTTGGGACTCTCTTAGGAAGTTTTAAAATTTTGATTTTGATTTTTTTAGTTTTACAATCAAGTATGCCCTTAGTAAGCTTTTCATCTATCCAGGTCCTAGTGAAAATATGATTAGCTAATAGCAAAGATGACTGCATTTAAAAGTATTGTGTTGACTGCTGTCTCCATGCTATCCATTATGATAATCAGACTCACCTAGTGCCTGGTGGTTAAGTACTAACACTTGTCCTCTGCTATTCTGGGATTGCATAACCCCCATTATAATCAAGGGTCCCATTTCAATAGTAAAAGTCATACCTTTGTTTCCATCTTGCAGAGGACAGCCACAGCAACAAGGCCTTGCTGAATGTATAATCTTCTTGGAGATTTGCTTATCAAATAGATGAGTACATGACAAACCTCTTCAACAACTCCCTCAGCCTGCCTGTGCATGAGTCCCTTTTCATTATATCAATGAATTTCTCGAATCTCCACTTTGTTTAGTGTAGTATACTACTGGGTCCAAGCTTCTTGCCAACCATCTGAGCAATCTGTTAGAACCTCTCCCAGAAACTGTGGCAAGTGTACCCATACTAATATACTTGGCTTAATTTAAAATTGTAGTTTTTCTGCTTATTATAGCACCATTAAAATATGTTCTTATATGTAGTGAATTATTTGGACCATCTCAAAACATCTCACATTGTTGCCTGTATAAATTAGCAAAATTTTACAATTAATTTTCTATGTAAACTTTTACTTCCTGGGTACGATTTTCTACCTGTGTCCTTAGAGCACATTTGAATCTTAGCCTAGTTATTTGTATGAAGGGAATGAGAAGTGGTGAAGATTAGCCATCAGGAAATTTGGTGTCAACTTGATAAAACAAAGCAAAGCAAAAACAATTCAAAAACACTGAAATAAATAAAACAATAAAACGCTGCATCAGATAAGGTCTCAAAAGAGGACTGAAATGAATGTATCAGACAGAGAATTAGGAATTTTGGCTAGTAATTAATATTTAGTATGTTTTGAGATGGCCCAAATATTCAGAATAATTTAATATTTATATTACCCAAATGTCTTCATTTCAATTGATTCACTATTTCTAAATCAATACTTTTAACTTGTACAGAAGCAATCTGAAAAGGGTGAGAATTTCAATTATAATTAAGCAACTTACACAATTAGTCTTTATTTCTGGTGTTTTTTGTTTTCTTGACCTTGTTCCTATAAGAGCTATGGATGTTTGTGTGTGTATGTGTGTGTGTGGGTAGTCATAGAAACTTTCTGATATTCCTACAATATCTTGACTTGAGGATTTAAAAACCTTAATTCTTCTTTTTCAGTGCTGTCAGACTTTTAGGCTTTCCTTTAATTCTTGTCATCATTATTCTCACCATAACAGTCTTTTGATCATCCACCGGTTCTACGAAAGACTTGCCTTCAATAGAATCTTCTTAAATTCTCGTTTTTAATTTTTATGGATACATAATACTTGTACAAATTTATGAGGTACATGTGATATTTTGATACAAGCATTCAATGTGTACTGATCAAATCAGGATAATTGAGATATGTATCACCTTAAACATTTACCATTTCTTTGTGTTCAGGACATTCATGTCCACTCCCCTAGTTATTCTGAAATATACAATAAATTACTGTTAACTATAGTTGTCCTATTGTGCTACCAAACAGTGTATCTTATTCCTTCTATCTGGCTGTATTTTTGTATCCATTAACCATTTATCCCCTCCTCCCCACTACCCTTCACAACCTCTGCTAACTATCATTCTCTCTACCTCCATGAGAACAATAGGTTCTTTATTCCAGATAACCCTAGGAGATACTTTAAGTAACTATGTTGCCCCTGTATATCATATATAATACTGTTTCATTTTCAGAAATAAGGAAATATTCCCTGTTGTCATACCAATGAAACCAGATGTCATTCCTTCAAGGGCAGTACTCACCAAATGTTATTATAAGTCAAAATACAGTATATTAAGCAGAATAAAAATTAGGAATTATTTTATATTGCATGATAGTATTTTATTTTAGTCTTATGTTATACACAATTAAGGTGACTTATGGTTTTTAAGATGAATCAGAATTTAGTGCTAGATTCCAGGAATTTTAACACTAGACCCTAGGGATCATGAGAAACTGGAAAGGTAGAGATTTTGTTGGAAAAATTAGGAAAAAAATGCATGCACAGAAGAAAAAGGCACTATCTGATTTTGATAGAGATTAAATAGAGAGAATTAGATATTTGTAAAATTATTAGAAGGTCTAGAAAAGAAATGGGCCGTAATCTCAAACTCAAGAATATCTAACGGATCTGACCTCCCTCTACCCAGGTACCACTTGACTATTATGTTTGAATTTAAGCATAAACTTCATGCCCTTAACTACAATCTAGAATTTAGAAATCAAAAAGCATTGTACTACTGTAACTATTTTTGGTACCCAGAAAGCTGAAGAATAAACACTGGAATGTGGTTATAGAGATTCTTCATGTTAATAAAGTTTTTTTTTCCAAGCAGGAAAAAAAAGGAGCCAGAAATAGCACATAGATGGGTTCTTCTTTTTGTTTGCCTCTACTTTCAAATTCTATGAAAACATTTTTAAAAATGGAGCTTAATTTACTGCTTGAAAAAGAATGAAATGATGGCTGTTTTAGCCAGTTTATGGTATCCAGCCACTATATAACGAAAATCAAAACACCCAATTAGAATTTTTTCCTATGTTATAGAATGATAATGGAAAACACACATACATGTGGATGTATGCTTATATATGTTGGTTTTGACAATATAAAACCATGACATAGAGTGTTAAATACAGTACCATAAAGTTATTTTAGACAGAAATAATTTGTGCATAAATGTGAGGATATTATCATAACATCTCTTTTAATTATGTCAATAATTTCATTCCTATGTCATTAGTTAGAAGACAGATGGGTGGCTGACTAGTGTGACTTCACTTGCCAGTATGGTGTGTAACTTATAATTAAGCCTTAATATTGTTTTTAGAGGGTATTCATCTTTCACCTTATTATAGGAAGGACAACATGAAGTGCTATATTTAAACTTAAATAATTGCAGAGCTGAACACAAATAAGCCATAATGCATAAATATTTATGATACCTAACATGCTCCTATGTTTATTGGCTAGAATTTTTATATATTTAGTTATCTAGGCTTAATATAGGATTGGTGACTTCTCCATTTTAATGAGGAAAGAGCTGACCTTTATACTTCATAATGTAAATTATTTCCTATGTAGTGGAATTTGAGTGGCTATAGTTGATCACTAGATAAAGCATTTCCCCTAGCTATTATCATGTAATTCCTAAAGTTATGGTCATCAGCACTACTTTTTAATATTCTTCTTAGCTAGATTGATGCCACTGTGGAGATTAGTTTATTTAATTTTTTTCCTACATAAATTGCTGTTTAGGAGATTTCAAGATCATAAAGAACTGTGATTAATTATGTGTAAAATTTGGAACAATGAAAGGGGTCAAGACTCTGGTCTTGCATCTGGTGTGCTCTAGTAGCGATCTTTTCCCATCAAGCATCAGAGCAGGTTCTTATGGGTTGAATTGTGCCCCCTACTCTATATGTATGTTGAAGTTTATGCTCCCAGTACCTCAGAATGTGACTGTATTTGAAGATACCATATTTAAAGAGTTAATTAAGTTAAAACAAGGTCATTGTGGTGGGCCCTATCCCAATATGACCGTTGTTCTTCCAAAAAGACACGATGTGCAGAGAGGGAAGACTAAATGAAACTGTAGGGAGAACATGGTCATCTACAAGTCAAGGAGTGAGATTTCAGAAGAAACCAACCTGCCAATACCTGGCCCTGGGACTTCTAGCCTCTGGAGCTGTGAGACAATTAATTTCTGTTGCTTAAGCCACCCAGTCTGTAATATTTTGTTATGGAAGCCCTGGCAAACTAATTCACGGGGCTATGAGAAATCGTGAGGGTATGCCAAGTGCCTTGATTGAGGAAAGAGGTTGCTAGAATGTTGAGCAAATTTTTTCTTAAATTATTTGCTTAATTAGACTGAAGATATTAATGATTTATCTTTCAGAAAAATAAAAGCCACATAAACTGACTTTAGAACTATTTACTCAGGTGCAATGGGTAACAATATACCTTATATTTCTTAAGGGTTCATTCAGATGCTACATCTGAGAAGTTTAACACTATCATGTTTATTCCTTCTAAGATGGCTTGGATTTAGAAAATCTTTCTCTCTCTCTCTCTCTCTCTCTCTCTCTCTCTCTCTCTCTCTCTCTCTCTCTCTCTCTTTCTCTCTCATTTTTTCTCTCATACACACACACACAAACACACATACAGGATCATACATGTAGAGGTGGATTTATCTGGAAGCTAAAACTAGTTAAGCTTCAGGGTTCTCATGTGCTCTTGCTCTTTCCAAGTCTCTGTATGTATTAATAATTTTGTGTTTGTAATTTTATGTTATTTTTCTTGTATTAGAACTAGCCCCCCACACCAAAGTAGTATATCCTTCTGTGTGTGTGTGTGTGTAGTGTGTATAAATCTGTCTTATCTCAATTTAAACTAAAAAGACGGCTGATATTCACCTGTCTCCTTCCCTAGACTTTGCAGTAGTTGACTTCTTGAGAGCAAGGATTATGTTTTAGTCATTTTTATTTACTCAGAGCCTATAGAGTACCTGACATATAGCAACAATTTTAAAAATATTTGTTAGTGAAAGGTAGAGAGGAAAAAATTCAAAATCAAAAGATAAATAATTTATCAGAAATGAGGGTACTATAGATTCTTGAATCAAAAAAAGAAAAATAAAAATAGTTATAAGAATGCTATAATACAAAGCAAATGTATAAATGTACTATTTAGACAAGATAATGTACTTATTAATAGTGATTAAATAGTCTCATCTATTACACAGAAGTTTTACATTTACTCATAATATTAATAAGTAGAAGAAACAATATACTGAATCTGCTTTGTTCAGTTACTAGTATTTCATATTTATGTATTAGGCAGATTTCATTGATGTGCCCATTAAAAATTAATTATATGTGTCTTATCCATATGATAGAATATCCTTTTAGGCAAGAGTTAAAGATATCTTCACTGGTGCCTGGTTCTGCTTCTGTGGGTGCTCTATTTAATTTTGTTATCATTTGGAAAAGCATCAAAGGAACATAGATCTAAATTCAAGAGATCATTAATGGAAACCCAAACATAGCTTACTATGTTACAGTCATAAAACTTGTGTGCAAATTACAGCTACATCCCTTTTGATTCAACTAAGAAGTTAGATGAAGAGACAACCATATAGTTCTGCCTTGATAGAGTTCATATTTCTTGAAGCATAATGAAGAGCAGACACGGAAATAGCTTATCAACTGCCAAGAGTGACTGAAAAAAAATTGGCTGACTATCTGAAATTGGCTGACTAGAAGGCATATAAAAGCTTTATATTGTAAGAGTATTTACTTCCATTGCCTAGTCTCCTAGTCTCTATTTTCTTTTTTGAGGCAGAGTCTCACTCTGTTGCCTGGGCTAGAGTGTCATGGCGTTAGCCTAGCACACAGCAACCTCAAACTCCTGAGCTCAAGCAATCCCTCGGCCTCAGCCTCCCAAGTAGCTGGAACAACAGACATGTGCCACCATGCCCGGCTAATTATATATATATATATATATATATATATATATACAACTAAGATATATATATATCTTAGTTGTTCAGGTAATTTATTTCTATTTTTTTAGTAGAGACAGAGTCTTGCTCTTGCTCAGGCTGGTCTTAGTCTCTATTAATAAGAAAATAAAAGGCTTGATTTCTGGGATCCTATAAAGTATAACATATTTGAAGATTTTAAAAACATAAAATTTTAATTTATGTGCATGTGAAAACAAGAATGGAAATGAATAGTGTAATTTACCTACAGTGCTATTAGATTATGCTGATTTTTTTCCTTCCTACGGCTCCTGATATAGAGGACGATAAGAATAGAGATTGTAATTAGTTCATTCACTTATTTTACTCATTATTTCTCTGATCTAGAAGTTATGGTATAAAATGTTTGGATCATATATGTCATTTTTTTCTCCTAGGCCTATACTTCACCTTCAAAAGAGGTTGAATTCAATGGTCTCTAATAAATTATATTAATTATATTTATTTTTCAGCCTTGACTTTCCCACCAAAAGGAAACATCATAGAAAGATTTGTAGGTAGCAGACAATGTGGTTATCTAACCATTTCCTTTTTCATGTGGTCATAGGGTTGGATTTGATATTAGCACACGTAGGAAAGAATTACACACTCACACATAAACATACAAGCATTCGTATTGCCTTTTATTCTATTAAATTCACCTTTTCACAATTAGAATAATTTGTATGTGATATGTAATTGCAAACATTTTCCTTGAGGCTTCAAAAGTTGAGAGATTTAGAGGTAGACTAAAGGGCTTGAGCTTGCAAGGAGACTGATAGTAGCAGACTGTAACATCTGGCTGCATAGTGCATTGAGCTACACTGAGGATCAAGTTGACTATCATAGAAGCAGGGAACAGTGGTTAGCAAAAATTCAGAACATGAAGCATACCCAATGTGTTAGGGAAAACTAAAGCAAAAAGATATAAGGGTATGTGGGAGGCAGACACTGGAGGATGTTCATCTATATAACCATGCATACCTTGAGAGACTAGGCAGGAAACCATAGAAGAAAACAATGTCAAAATACAAAAGTAGGAATAGTAGTCAATTAATAAATAGATAATGATCTCTATAAATGAACTTCACATTATATTTAAGTCACAACATCAGAAAAATAATAATCTTTCAAAATATCAATGTGTAGATTTCAAAATCAAATGTCCACCTCTTGATATTAAACTTGATTTACCCGTATTAAGAGGTATAAAGCATTTTGTACTGAAATAAACAGTTCCAAGTAAGCTGCCATAGTATGCAGACCAACTTAAGAATTTTCCAAATTATTGCAGTTAGAGAATTCCTCAGGAAACCTAGTCTAAAAATAGACATGTCTTTGACAAAATACAGCACACTTTGAGGAACATATTTGAAAATATATTGTTTTGATCATACAAGTAATATAACATTACAGAATAGTTGAAATTTAATGAAAATTTAAGTAAAAGTGTTGAAAGAATTAAACCATAGCTTTTTTATTTATTTGGGAAGAATTAATTCAGACAATTTGAATAAAATGAATGCTTATGGATATTAAATTTATTAATACTACCTTATGGAATTTAAGAGTTAACGATAATCTTCTATAGTGGATATTTTATATGAAGTTTGTCACCTCATCTAATTTACTTGTCCAGGCCATTATTTGAATGTTATCATTCACAGAGTATTATTTTTTCTCCTTATCATTTGCTTATCAAGCTAGAGGGACTATGAAAAACAAAACAAAGATACAATAATTCTACCCTATTTTCTTGTATACTATTTTAGTAAACTTTTACTCTTCCTGATTATCTCACATCTATAATTCCATTTCACCTAATTAATAAAATCTCATCTTTAATTTCTTTTTATTCTCATAACATTTCTGTAATAGAGAGTAACAACCATCTCATTTTGTAGATTGGACTGACATAACTGATTTCTAATAAGTGTACAGCTTTTATATGGATCATCTTCCTAACGTGCAAAAATGCTTAAAACATGTTAGAAAAGTATAATAAGTTGAATAGCGCCCCTCCACAAAATGACGTGTCCACTTTCTAATCCCTGAAATTTGTAAACGTGACCTTATTTGAAAGGGGTCTTTTCAGATCTAATTAAGTGCAGAATCTTGAGATGAGTTCATCCTGGATTTAGGGAAGATCCTAAATCTGATAACAGTGCCCTTGTAAGACCTTATAAGAGAAACGCAGAGAGATTTGAGAGACACAGAGAAGCAAAACATGTGAAGATGGAAGCAAAGGTTGGAGTTATGCAGCCCCAAGCCAATGAACACTTGGAGCCACCAGCAGCTGGAAGAAACAAGGAAAGATTCTCTCCTAAAGCTTTTGTAGGGAGAGTGTGAGTCTGCTGACACTTTGATTTTAGACTTCTGCTCTCCAAAACTGTCAGAAAATAAGTTTCCATTGTTGTTAAGATGCTGCATTTTTTTATAGCAGCCCTAGGATAATATTACAAAAAATATTACTTGAAATGTGTAAGAGGCCAGCTTATATCCTCTTTTTTCCTAAAGATATTGCATATTTGTTCAAATAATGTATTTTAGTTGTCTAAGCCAAAATCTACAGAATTCAAAATTTTGGATAGAAAATTAGAACAGATTTCATAAAATGTAGTTATTTTTCTATTATAAATAATGTATCTATCATGTTTGCCCTTATGTTCTAAAATACTACATTTTAAAAATTGAACAAATGCTCATAGGGCATGTATGATCATATTTTACATGCAAAAATGAATATTTTAAGCCCAACTGCAAATGAACATTAGACGATTTCAACCCATGTGTGTCATTACGTGCATTTGTGGTTCTGAGAAAGAGACTTAGATTTAGAGTGTGTCAACTTTAAGCCTTTCACCCCATAAAATTTTGGTCTAGTTGGAATAGATAGGGTTTTCTGAATAAAATTTGTCACACTATACAAGCAATAGAGCATCTGTCATCAACTGTCTTCAAATAGTCATATTTGATAAAGGCAATTACAGCCTGAGCAATGATAATCATTTCGTATCTAATCAAGCAGAGTAAGTGAACATTACAACTCAACAACAATTTATAGCATTGAGTGTAATGTGTGAGGTCAGATACAGGGGACATTTCTAACTCAGGATGACAGAGTATTCACCTTAAGCCAAGGAATAGAGTCAAATTCAGGCAACATTCAATGTTTCAGAACATTGAATGTTCTGAAAATGAAATCTTCATTACATCATGTGTAGTGTTTAATGGTTTCACAGTACTCTACTGGGCAGTACTTCAGTGACAAGTACATACTATATCATACTGTAGTTTATATAGGTTAGGGTACCTTGTTCATGATTTAAAAAGTGATTGTTTTAAGCTTAATAGATTCTTCCATAGGCTACACTACAGATTAGAGGTTTATGGTGTCCACCGAATCGATTTTATCAACCTACAAATTGGTATGAATTGTCTCCTAGGGGCATAGAGTTGTGCACATAGCATTGTTTCTATTTTACAGAAATAATGTGAATCTGAGTGTGCTATCCCATTATACAATTGAAATATGATGAAGTCAGTCTAATTCTATTGACTACTCATGTATTGAATGCTTATAGAGAAGTTCTAAGCTTCTGAAAGCTAATTTTATATTATATATATATATATATATATTTTGCCTAGCTATCTGTGCTTAGCAGTATTCTATTTTTTGAGGCTCTTTCCTCTGAGTAGACTTCTGCATTCTATAATGTTTATGGTGCTTATATATTATCCCTTTTGATACTTATAACCAAGTTGGGAAGGAATATTTTAAAGCAATTATTATAATTCACAGTTTTCAAATATGTCAGTTAAGACTTTGAGAAGTTTGTGAATTGCCTGAAGTTGTATTATGAAACCAAAATAAAATCCTCCTTTTCTCATTAGAACATTCTGAGGAGTTACAAAGTCTTTCCTGGAATGTAAGCTAGAAATTGATATAATGTCTGGGGTTACCTGGAGTAGGTTTTGTGGATTTCCTGCACCTGAAATAACCTAACATAAATTTTTACATATTATAATTTTAGATTTCAGGATTTAGATATTAAGATGTGACTTAGGATATATGAGCATTCCCAGCAAATCAGAATATAGGATCATAGAAATAAAAAAGACACCAAACTTTAAACACATACTGTATTAATCAGTATAGGTTAGATTTTGTTGTGTCATAAAATAAAATAAAATAACCCCCAAACATAATGGCTTAAAACAACAAAGTTTACTTCACACACACACACACACACACACACACACACACACACACACACACATATACACACAGTTGCGCACACAGACACACTAAGTCCAAAGCAAGTGCATTGTGTGGAAGGGTGGAGGAAGAGGGCTTAGTTGGCATTATTTATTGTGATCTCCTGGGGGTCCAGGTTGATGGAGCCTCCATCTCCACCCATACTTTCATGCTTACTATGAAATAGAAAGGGCGTAGCTGCAGAATCTCTCTTCTGCACCTGAACACTTCACCACGAAAGTGATTTGCATCATTTCCACCCATTAGTCACTCACCAGAACTAGTTATACTTAACAAAATGGTGGGGAGAGTACAATATTTATTGTGTCTAGAAGGAAGGAAAGAAGCCAGATATCAGTGAGTAGTTGAAACGTATGCCAGGGACATCAGATAGCCTATTTTTTAAAGGTTGGTTCTCATTTTTTGGAATATAATGAAGATAACTCAAAAGCAGATAATACATGCAGAATCTGAAAGGTGAAAGAGATCTTGGCACTTGGAGTAATCTCCAATCAATGCAGAAAATTCTTCTTAAATATTCTCCATGAATTCTCCTTGAATATTTCTGGTGATAAGGTGTTGACTATTTGATCTGGTAGCTGTTATTCCAATGGATGATTCTTTTACTAAAGCTTATTTATGATGGACAAAGCCTAAATCTTTAAAACTGAGGCTCTCACTTATCACCTTTTGAGCACCGTATAACAATACAAATGGATTTCACAAAAATTCAGGACACTAGTAGAAATAGCATTTAAGAAGCTGCAGACATAAAGCCAGCACTTGATCACCAGATTAAACACCTCCTGCAGAGTTGTAACTGGCTCTTATGATACACTGTCTTGTTTCCAGGTCTCATCAGGTGGCATGCACCTCTTGCCTTGTGAATTTCTCAGAGGAACTATTAGCTTGGAGATGCAATTGGTCATCTTTTATATTTTTACTCTTAAAAAAAAATCCAAGCCTGAAGCCACAATGAGATACCACTTTACAACCAGTAACATGGCTATTATCAAAAAAGCAGAAAAGAAAAAGCGTTGGTGAGGATGTAGAAAAATTGAAACCTTTGTGCATTGCTGTGGGAATGTAAAATGGTACAGTGTCTATGAAAATTAGTATGGAAGTTCTGCAAAAAAATTAAACATGGAATCACCAAATGATCTAACCATTCCACTTCTGGCTCTATGCTTAAATGAACTAAAAGCAGGAACTTGAACAGATATTTGTGCACTCATATTCATAGAAACATAATTGACAATAGTCAAAAGGTGATAACGACTCAAATGTTTATTGACAAGTGAATAAACAAAATGTAGTACATAGATACAGTGGAATATTATTCAGCCTTAAAAGAAATGGAATTCTGACACATGCTACAACATGAATCTTGAAGACTTTTACTAAGTAAAATAAACCAGACACAAAAGGACAATAATTTAAGTTGTCGGATGTACCTATGTACCTCAAATTAATAGAGACAGAAAGTAGAATAGTGGGTACTAGGGGGCTGAACTTACATTATTTGAGTAGTCTTTGAGACTTAGTTTATTTTCCTATAAAATGAAAATAAAATAGTCATGTAGGGTTGTTCACAAGGCTAAGTAACCTAGTCAAATCAACTGGAACATAATAGGTATTTTGCAAAATATTCAAGGAATGTGATAGTTATAAGAACCCATTATTATATTAGACATTATGAGAAATACAAATTAAATATTGGAGACAATATAAACTAATTTCAAATATGAATTCATTATTTTTTCCATGCTTGTGCCCTCAACAATAGCTCCTTATAAGGTATCTAGAAATAAGACAGGAGTGTATATAATTAAAAATTAGAATTAAATTATATATTTTACCAATATCTTTCCTTTTATTCATGACAGGGTCCTGGAAAGTGTGTTACAGAAGAGATTATCACAAAGCAAATCATACTCCAACAGAGAAGCAATTGTGAGTATTTAATCAGTGCCAAAGACAGAGAATAAAATAAGACATAAATGGAATCAGCACATTTGTTTCTTAAAATATAGCCTAAGACATGTAAAGGAATAAAATAAGCTCTGCAAATCAAATCCTTCCTATGCATCAGAAATCTAATCCAGATTCCCAACCTCACTGGTGAGAAAGCAAATCTAGAGAGTTTGAAAAATTTATAAGCTTTTCAACTATGTACTCTCTTTTAGAGTAAGAGAGAAATACTAAAAAAAAAAAAAAAAAAAAAAAAAAAAAAAAAAAAAAAAAGAAAGAAAAAAAAATGATTTTCCAAAGCAAGATATAGACAGAGGAGTAATTAAGGCATTTGCCCCACAGGTTGGTGAGGAAATTTTCTCTTCCAAGTTCTGGAGAGGATTTTGAAGCCAATTATTACTTTAGTAATCTCCAAACCACTTCCAGCTACCATCTTCCCTAAATCTACCCATCTATATTGGTATTGGTATGAGAATAGTTTAAAGAGACTTCAAAATAGAATATTTAAATAGACTTTAAACCCTTTAATTATTCCCCATAGCCTATGAAATGAAATCAATTTTTTTTTTACTATTTTACCCAAGTATGCTGTGAACTATTCCAGATTCATCTTATTACATCTCCTTTCCTTACTACAACCCCTAGCACAACCTATTTATGCAAATACATGCAGTTGTCCAAATTTTCTTTTGCTTTTCATGTCATCCAGCCCTTGATAATACATATATCTTAGCATTTAGTTGCACTCTATGCTTCAGCTGCTGCAATATAACTCTTCTAGCAAAAAATTCTACTGTCATCAGAGTTAGAGTGTAGTTGGTTTGGGTTAAGCAAGGTCATTTTTAATAAATGGCAGGAACCTAGTGGTCAGGTTCTACGGACAGTTGAATCTAAGACCTTAGAGTTGCATGTGGGAGGTTTATTGGGAGCACTTTCAGGAATAATACCTGTGAAAAATGGGAAAGCAAAATTGAGCAGAAAGATAAAATGAACTGTGATGAGACTGTACTGGAGACAAATTTTTATAAAAAATTAATTAAAATTTTAATAAAATGGTCACTTTTAATAAAATATATTCATACCTGAGAAGGAGGTCAATTTCTTATTAACTTTGCCATGTAATAATCTAAAAGTCAATCATATTTTTATAGACCTGGTTAAAAATTCACTTCTATCATTGAGGCACTCTATATAACTTAAAATGAATATTGGGCTGGGCGACAGGGTATGCATGTCTAGTCTGGTGCTGCCATTGACTCAAGTAAGTGATTTGGAGCAATATATTTACTCTCTTTGAACTTCAGTTTTCTCACTTGTTAAATGGTAAGGGAACTGCCATATTAACTCCTAGGCCTTTAGGTTTTCCATAATATTCTGTATCTTGATATTCTTCTCCATTTATTAATTCTTAAAGTGTTTGCAAGCTATCTTAGTTTAACATGTCACTTCTTTTATACTTACAGAGGTTGGTAGGTGTTGGATGTGAGAATACATCTGAGGCATTCTGAGACTGCTCCCTCTGCACTGCCCATTGAGTAAGATGAGAAAATCAAGAATATTTTACGAGGGTGAAGAGGATGCAGGGAGCATTTTTTAAAAAAATAAATGATTGAGTGTCTTGGCTAATCAATAATATAATAAGCAACTAGAGGTCAGGAACCCTGGCTTTTATTCCTTTTATTCTCCATAGTGATGAGCACACTAATGGAAGTAATCAAATCTTTGTAGAGTGTGCAGCTATTTCATAACATTAAGTACTACTAAAGATCATTCTAATAAAGGAGCAGAAGTTGAACCCTTAAGAAATAAAATTTATTTTTTTAACAAACACGTATTGCCTATCTGTAATGTGTCAGAAGGCTGTCAGTGCAATATCCTTTGTCTTCACTGAACAGTTAGAAATATTCTTACCAAAGCTTTTAGGATATTTCAAAACCTAGTTTTAAAGACTGGACCTAAGTAAGCAAATCAAAAGTATATCTTGCACCAGTTATTATTATTTTGTTTGTGGGAACTTGGTTGGTCGGGTTATCTGAAACAGATGCAATCCTAACTTTGAAATCTTTTCAATCTCTTATAAGCAAAAAATATATTTATTCATTCAGTTCAACAAGATGTTTTCACTGTTATCAGCTTGTATTTTTCTGATCATGATATCTAGAGAGGAAAACTATATCATGTGTTTACCTTTAAAGTGCAAGAAGCTGATTGTTGTGGAAGCTGTACTCAGAGGCCAGGGCAGTGATTCAATTCAGCTATAGGAAAACCCAAAGTAAGACTGTGTGTCTTTGTCTTCTTCCCACACTTGTTTTAGACTCATTATAATATGCAGAACTAAAACAGTGCTTATTTCAACAAAACTTTGGGATGTAAGTTCAATTTCCAGTACAATATAGGTCAATTTGGAGATTAACGAAGAAATTCAGTGTATACTGAAAAAGCATTATGCAGCCTGTGGAATGCAGATTCCTTTTAATTCCTAATGACTCCTTTGATCCTGAACTTGCCAATTCATATGATTCCAAAATTAAATCTTATAAAGAGCTCGATTTGAATATTACATTAATGCAACATTAAGGTTGACATTTTTAATTATTAATAGTTCTAAGCAGAATAACTCAGTTACCTTTCACAGCCACTGTGTCACCAAGGCAAATTTATACCTCACTTATTTTGCTACCAAATACAATACAAAAATTGAACATATACATGCAAATCAAAACAACTTTTCTCTTCATGCAGCATATAATTACCAGGACTTTTAAAACATAGTACAAAGCAAAAGGACAATTTCATATTTATCAGACTTATTTGATGAACATAGATAAATCTAGAAAGCAGATTTTTCGGGACTTGATTTCACTTCTTAAATTTACCAAATAATTAATAACATTTTCTTTAGTTACTATGCCAGATTTATTTTGCTATAGAGACAGAGATTAAATGCCCCATGTTTTAGATAATTTACATTTGGCTGGGCACTGTTATAAAATCCTGGTTTTTACATGAAAATAGAGATATGTATTGTATGTTTATAATCTATTTATGAAAGCATAGCTAGATAATAGTAAACCTATATGGTGGTTGATAGTTTAGTTCTTTCCTATTTATTATTAATTAGTTTTCAAGTTATTTGAACTGACTCATTTCTGTATACTGTTATTTATTATCTATCCATGATCTATCCATGATCCATTTTCCCCATGATTTTTGTGTCTACCTCTCTCCCATAAAGTCTATAGGCTTTATATTAATACCTGTACCATGCAACATAGTAGCCACTAGCCACACTTGGCTATTTAAATTTAAATTGATTGAAAATTAAATAATATTAAAAGATACTAGGTACATTACAAGTGCTTGGTGGCCACGTGTGACTAGTGGCTAGTGTACTGAACAGCACATATAAACAATGTTTCCATCATTACTTCAGTAAAGAGAGTTTTACTTCTCAGAAATACAACTTAAAAATTTACATTTTGAGTTTTTCAAAGCTTACTGAATAATCTTACCTAATATATTCTTTATATTTTCAGTTTTAATACAGCTTAATTCATGTGATTCCTATGGTAGACAGACTCTAAATCAGCCCCAAAGATCCCAGCCTCTCACACTGCTCACTTAGCAAATTGCTTCTAATTAATATATTTTAGCAAAGGTGATGGGATGTTACTTCTGTTATTAGGCTACAAGGGATTGTAACTTCTGTCTTGCCAACAGACTCTCCCCCTCGCTGGCTTTGTCGAAGCAAGCAGCCATACGAAGAGACCCATCTGGCAAGAAACTGAGGACAGCCTCCAGTTAACAAGAGGCAAGAAACTGAGCCCCCTTGTCCAGCAACTCGAGGTGACGAGCTGAATCCTATCAATAACCACATAAGCTTGGAAGCAGATCCTTTCTCACTTGAATCTTCAAATGAGAAATCCCAGCCCTAAGCGAGGCCTTGATTACAGCCTTGTGGAAGACCCTGAAGCAGAGGATCCAGCTTAGAGATGCCTGGATTCCTGACCCATGGAAACTATAAGATAATAAATGTGTGTTGTTTTAACCCACTAAGTTTGGGGAAATTTGTTATTCAACAATAGATAACTAATGTAATTACCATATTTGATTATTAGGAAAACCTGAAAGGGAGATAAAAAAAATATTTGCACTTCTATTTTACAGAGAAGACAAACAAAGTTTCAGAAAAGTTATTTAAATTATCCAAGATGTGAAAGATGGTACTATGATCGAATCCAGGGTCATTTTTAATATTATTTTCTACTCCTGCCAGTTAGGCAATTCCTTGCACTGGACTTGAATATTTAGAAAAATGGAACTGCATGTTTTACCTTGCTTATGGTAGAAAACATCTTTTATTTGCTTTATCCAAAAAAATAAATGTAAATTGTTTGAGTATCCAATCTTGGCTCTAAATCAATTCATCACAGACACTTATTTCAATGTACAATCTCAGTGATAAAACATTCATATAAACACAGTTGCAAAGTTTAAAAATGTATTTTACTGATAGTCCTGAATTGTCACACTGCATTCTTCCACCTCAATACCTGTAGCAGATATCTTCATTACAATGTATTTAGCACATTATAAATAAATCCAGACCTTGCACTAACAAAAAAGTGGGTATATGTGAGTGAACAACAGTCAAGATACAGCCTGGATGCCATATTTGTGCTAGCTAGAAAGAGGAATACAAGAGTGATTATTTTGCACATTTATTTTTTTGGGAAACAGGCTCTGGCTAAGCGGTAGAGGGAAAAAAATGCTAGTATATCACAACTGGATAATGGACATTGAACAATATACCCTTTAATCTACTTCACTTAGTTTAGACATTGGTTTGATCAAGTGGCTGGATAGTTACCTGGATAGGTCACTGAGTGGTGGTGTTGGGACATCATGCTCCAGCTATGGGGGTCAAAACACTGTATTAGGATACTCACTTTTCTTCTAGCAGATTTATTAACGTTGATGTCCAACACTATATTTGTTGCAACACAGTACATAATTGAGAAAAATGTTGGTCATTATCTGATAATTATTATATTCTTTATATCATCAATTTTTGCACAGCTTGATTTATATGATTAGAATATGGTCAAAAGCTAGTGATTATATTTTTACCTTTCAAATCATCCTTTCAATATCGTCCTACTGGTGTCCTGTTTTAAACTGCTTCTGCCTATAATGGTAGGATATGCCTTTCATCTATTTATCCCTGCTTTTAAGAAAAGGGCATAAGGCTCCTTGACTTTACCCAGAAGCCATTGATAATTACTCTCACGTGCTTGTTTCTTTTGTTAAAGTGCTTGTCCATTGGTGCACCTGACCCCCTTTTTGTAGTAAATTTCCTGTAGTGATGGTGACACTTGACCTAGGATATGCATGCTTAAGAATCAATTAATGATATGAAGGGGCCCATAGTTAAATAATTCAAGGTATTTCAACCATATTCTGGAAGTCACCCTGTTACATAGATAGTTAGGATCTCTGGCTCTTCTTGGGAAAATGGTTTCCTGCTTTGGTGGTGTCTTGAGCAATTGTTCAACCTGGGAAGAAAGATAAGTGGGCACTCCATTTTGTGTTTTCCCACCCTTAATCCTATCCTGAGAAACTGCTACACCTGGCAAACCAGGGAATACTTTATCAATCTGGGAATCCCCTACCCAGGTATGATGGGATTTAGAAAATGACCTAGACTAAACTAAGGGTAAATATTATGCCATTAGCTTGACTCTACATTGTGATTTACCACCCCTGGCCAGGTGGGCTTTTGGAAGGGGCTTAAATACACAGATGGAAAGATGGAATTTTTAGGACACCTGATGATCATTTGATAATATTCCACACCTATTAAGACCCCTCCCCCTGGACTCGGTTAATATAAAAGGAAACAAACCAAGAATTCAGTGTGAGTGTGTCAGTGAGTGAGTGAATGAGCCCTCAGGGAGACAGACCCGTTTTGTTTTATAATAAAGAGCTGCTCAGGTGAAACTACTTCCAGCCTGAGGTTACTCCCTCACATTGGCCCTGCTGTTGACTTTTCCAAGAAGAGAGCCAGCGGGCCAGGATAATAGTCTGGACTTGACACGTGAGTATGTCTGCTCATTCTTCTGCCAAGAGCACACCATGAACTGAGGGCGGACCGCCACCCTGACAACTCAATCTCCATCTGTATGCCTTGAGACAACTCACTTTGCTGTGAAGTTCCAAATTACTTAATTGTAGAATGGGACTTAATGTCCTCTGAAACACTGAAAATTTTCTTTTAGCAATATATAAGTTCCCTTCATAGTAAAAACTTTTGGCCCAAGTTCTATAAATTTGTACAGTTTGTGAAAATTGAGTTACTAATGCTAGTTAAAATGGATTATTTGATATTTAATGTAACTACCTAGTATAACTTGGCTAATAAACAAGACTATTCAAAGATACAAGTAGTTAGAGCTCTATTTTTTTTTCCTTAGAGGAAAAATTTAGCAAGGAATATATGATAATTTTTCTTCTTCAGATATACTAGCATGAAATGGCTCTTCATTATAACAACCACAATACAACCATATAACTCTCTCTTGCTTTCTCTCTCTCTACATATACATACATTTATACATACACACATATAGTATATATGTTTAAGAAGAGCTAAACAATTATGCATACAAGTCCCTTTTATCTCTCACTAATTTATGTTCAGTGCCCTCAGATGGCTTTTGAAAAGTACTTACTAAATTTCTTTTTACTAAAACCAATATTGCACAGAATATCTTAATATTTGAGCATAAAAGGCAAAAAAGCAGAATAATAGGGATTTTTTTTCATAAGAATTGAATAATATAAATGAGAAGGAAGAAAATTGCCACAATTATATCTAGAAACATTGGAATGGAAAACAATAAAACAATAAAATGACTATTCCAGGAAAGACAAATAACATTGTAGTTTTGAACTGATTCTATGAGATAAAAGAAAAATGTAGGGTTTATATCTATATATTAAGATACAAAGTTGTATCTATAAAATATATAATGATTGAGCAACTTTTCAATTACCTGATTAATACAATTAACCTATATTCTGGAGGAGTTCAGGAAATTTCACCCCAAAATATGGCTTCTTGGTATAAAGAATATTTTGAGTTAAATGCCCTTATAGATCAACATGTATTGGAAAGGGCTTTCTCTCAATCTGCAGAAAACCAGATGAGACCCATCAAAGTAACAATGAACTTCCCTTCCCTTCCCTGTTATCTCAAATATATTACCAGAAAGAAGATCAAGAATGCAACCAGACCAAACTGAAATCATTTTAAATGTAATGCTTGTCTCTCAGGCTAATTTACTTTGCAAAGAGAATCATTTACAAGTTAATCTCTGTTCCTCCATCCATTCATCCTCCCTAGTAACCATTTTATTGTCCCTAAACAGAATTACCTATATTCCTCATGTCCCCTTCCCCTTTAAAATGAGGATATATAAACTCCTGGACACCACTGGGATCCTGGGAATCACTTTCTGAATCTCCCCTTTTGCACAGTAAATAAACCTCTTTCTCTTATTAATCTGCCTTAATTATGAGTTGATCTTGTAGAAAACTTTCAGGGGAAAGGGGGAGTTTCCCACTCATCTCCATGATTCTCAAACTCAATTATTTAGCCCAAAGTGGTCCTTTCCATTAATGAAATTAACCAAGCAATTTCCAAATCCAGGGTTTATATGTGAGCCATCATGCCATATTGATATCCATATATAGGTCATGTGTAAATATATATGTATATATGTAAATTCTTTAATTTGCAAGCTATAGATGATTTCATTGGCTAAATCCCTACTTAAGTTCACTCAGTTGAATTAAATATTTTCCCAACAAATATCCTATGGACATGAAACTATTATTTTTTTTCTCATTTTTGTGAATTATATCTTTACTAATTTAAAAATCTGTTCAATAAGTGCCCCAAAATAACAACTTAGTTTTCAAAACTATTTGGAAATCCTAAGATGTAAAACACTGTGACATGTATTAACTTTCCAATTTTGTGATATATATCTTACTAAACAATTTTTAATTCATTAATTTTCTACTTTCTAGGAGTGAATTCATCATAATTATACTTTGTTCTAAGTACATATGGATTAGGAGTTTAGTGTAGAATGAGGGCATTACCTTTATTGTACACAAGCAGAGAGGATGGGTCCAGAGAAACAGAACAAAATACAGGAACAGGTTTCTCATGCATAATTTTGACAGTAGTATCTTAGACTAGTAATTCAATTATAATGGAATACTAATATTATTGAAAAAGCATATGCTATAGTTATAATTTTGCTTTTTAGTACTATGTAAATATTATGCTCTTTTCTTTGTCTATGATTTATAAACAGCAAAAGAAATCCTTAGAGATGAAATTGCATAAAAGAATGAAGGCTATCTTAAATATGAAAGCTTTGGGATGAATTTCAGTAATTCATGCTTTCTCCAGTTCTAAGGGATATGTGAGGTAGTTCTCAGGAGTCTTTCTAAAAAATCAAACTCAGTGAAAATGTTTGTTTTGGGGAAAGTCTTTTTCTCATGTAACTATTGGCTAACTAAATTTAGTCAAGTGAAAAAAATCAAACTGGATCAAGGACAACCCAATCATTTTGAAATATGTAAGATTTCTTTATTTCCTACACATTTGAATTGCTTTCAAGTAGTTTGGCAAGAGTTCCGTACTATATATAAAATACACACTTAGTTTCTAAGTACATCCGGAGCAGAAAAGATCTCATCAGAAAAAGTTCATAGGAGTTAAGAAGTAAGAAGGTAGCAGGCTTGTAATGTGATAATCTCCCAAATACCATATCTTCTAGACTTCACAAAGATCAGGACTATTAGAGAAGTGCTAAGTATTAAAGTAGCTTCATTGTATGGCCAAGAACTGTTTCTTTTGAAATGAAGAGAGGGGATGTTGATAAAACTTAAAATAGCATTCTCACCCTTGTTTGATTCAGTGTATGACTTAAAGGTTACCATAGATTGATTCAATTGACCTTGATGGATGTTTTCAATCAGTGCTTTTTCCTAGCAGTATCAAGGCCAAGGTCCACCAGATGTCAGTACAATATAAATTATCCAAATTCCTTTATTTAAAAGCCAAATATAGAAGACAAAAATGAAATTGCCATAAAACAAAGCTGTTTCATTGAATTTTAACAGATTAGTCTATATCAAATAGGAGAGAAGGATGTAAAACTGGTCATTATAAACTGTACTATGATTTTAAAAATGATTTCTAAGAGCCCTCTGTTAACATTAATGTAATCTGATAAAGCTGATCTTATATTGTTCCTTTTTCCTGTTTCTTTATCATTCAACTGTAGTATTTGCCAGATGACTTCTTTATTCACTGATGTTTATGCATAAACATTTCCACATTACATTTTTACCTTGATTATTTTTTTCTACTCTAGGAAAAGAGACAAATCATGAGAGCAATGTATTCCCTGACATGTTATGTTTCTTTACTTGATCACAGTTAAACTGAAGGTTAATATGTGTGACACCTGCTGGTAATGAGTTGAATTCTTGATGTTGAGATATGTCAATGACTTTTTTTATCAAATATTTTGGAAAATATAATTTTTGTGGCTGATGAAAATTTGTGAGTTTATATCATTAATGCACACACACACACACACACACACACACTCACACTCTTAATGAAGAAAAAGAAAACATTCTGTAGAAGTAGGAGAGAAGTATCACCAAATTCATTGTTGTCTCTATTGACAGGTTATTTGTGTGGAAAGGGTGAGGAAAGGGGATTTGCTCCTACTGGTTAGCATCAAAGGAGTCCTCTTTCTTTCTCAGATTGAGTTTCTTTCTGTTCAGTTTATGACACTCAACACATTTTCCTATGTCAATTTCCCAACCCCAATACCTATATTGTCTTATACCTAGTGTGATTACTGCAGAGGATTATACAGTGACAGAATTTAAGGACAAAGTAACATGAAAAATGGACAAGGTAATTTCACCCTTCATGCCTATAGCTACTAATGATATGCTTTTGCCAACCTAAGATTCTGCCATAAGCAACATATTCAGCTACTATTTTATCCTTGCACTTTCAAGCAAAAAGGCCACCTTGTTTCTTTAAGGAAGTGGTGAAGTTAGAGTTACTTGAGAGGACCGGTGAAGTTGGGTTGAGCCCAGCACAAGCAGAAAATTGAGGGCTCAGGCACCTGAGGAGAGAAGACCTGGATCCCATCAGTAAAGCCACTCAAACCAGTGCTGGCAAAATATGAAAGAAATAGAGAATGAAGTTAGACCGACAACTTCTAAAGAAAACATTAGTAAATATTTATTAATTTAAAGAAAAATGATAATGAAAAAATACCACTCATTAAATAGATCACATTTTTAACAGAAGAAAACTAGATAATTATCTAAATAGATTTTTAGAATACATTCACTATGATTATCTGTCTTCAGAAACTTCCTGTAAGCCTGTAAGTCTGTTTTCTCTTTGTTTTGATTTTGTTAACAGTTAGGTAGCACACTATATTGTTATTGTCTTCCTTCTTTTTCTGCCTCATCTCTTTTTTTTTCCTTTAGTTTTAGGACCATATCTCATTTCAATAAAACATTAGTATATACTTATTGCTTTAGTATGTTTTTTAGAAAACCTGGATTAAACAAGTTCCTAGTCAGTGCAATAATTAACACAAGGGAAATAAATTAAATGAGAGATTATTGAAAAATAGAAATTAAATGGCCACTAATTGTTGACAAAATAGTCTATAAAGATAACTTTAAAATCTGTAGATTAATTATAAGATTTGAAAAATATGTTTAGAGTCTAGCAGTGACTTCTGGATACAAATGTTGTGTACCAAAATAGCTGTTAGTAATAGAATGAATTAATACATTTTGGTATGTAGAATGAGAATACTTTATGGTATTGAACTAAAAACTATAGCTTATAAATATCATTCATCTCAAAATACAATGTTTTCTGAAAGAATTGAACCATGGAAAAACACATGAAGTATGTTTCCATTTATATAACTTTCAAAACAGATAAGATAGATTACCTGCCTGGGTACATATATGGTTGAAAGTGGTATCAAGTAAAGCAAGGGAAAGATTATAACAAAATTTGGCCTTGTGTTACCTTATAAAGTGGATGAGAAAAGAACAAGATGGGAAGTTTTCAAGAATAATACTCTTTCTCTTTCTTAACCTAAGTGGTAAGTTCAAGGGAGTTCATTTGAGCCTCCTTTTAACTCTACACATAAAAATACACATGGTTAGTATGTACAATATATTTCACATTAAAATATTACATGCCTTTGAAAGTTCTTTTTACAAATCAAGTTATACAAAACCATTCTCTAGATATACTGAGTCAATTTTGGGTAAGAGAGAGGCAATCATAGTTCAGAAATCTATATCTGAGTAAGCTCTTAAGGTAAATTCCGATGTGCGAGTAGTTTTAAGATCACCAGGCTAAAATAGCAATACGGCTTCATATTCGGTTACATTTTGCTCCTATGAGTTGGCCTAGAGATCTAACCACCTTATTGAAATTTTTCTTTTCTCCCCCAGTGGGAAAATATGTTTCAAGTTCAAAATAACCAACCCATAAACTCTTAGTGCACAACTCAAATATCCATCTAGGGCTGTCTGCTGGTGGTACAGCAGGGGCAAGGTGCAAAGTATTATTTTCATGAAGTTTCATTTGAATGTATCATTGCCCCTGCAGTGTGAGGGTTTTTGAAAGAAACAAAAATAGACAGTATGTGCTTAGGGGAGAAAATTCAGGATTTCAAGTTGGCAGTATCAAACGATAGATTTAATGTGTTTTTTTTTTCTTTTGATGGGAGGAATTTTCCCCTTTTATACTTTAAAATAGATGATAACTTTTTTATTATTTCTTATAAGGTTGGCTCATTACTTTGTATCTCCTGCATAGAAGATGATGATTTCAAGAATCTGAATATGGTATAACAAAGAATTAAAATCTTAACTGAAGTATTTAAGCACATAGAAGACTGCCTCAGAATGACACAAAATGAGAAATGGGAGTAGCAATAGACAAACTCAAGTGCATTTTGCAAGCTGATTGTGTTTTAAACAAGCCCAAGGCTTTCTTATAACCATATCTTACATGCAGAGCCTAAGCCTTTACCTTTCTGGTTTTTTTTGTTTTTGTTTTTGTTTTTCTTGCACCACATCATTCACTCAAATTTGGCTTTTATTTCGTGCTATGGGCTTTCTCAGACTGGAATAGGCTCCCAGATCTTAAGAAAAATCTCTTCCATTCAGACCATAGGAACTTTCTATATGATTTTCTCCAAAATATAAAATAAATAAGTTTAACTTCCCTATATCCTGAAAAGTTAAATCACAGAGCAGAAATTTTCCATTGAAGAAATTATAGCTAAATGTATTATATATATATTAATTTGTATCAGAGTTAATATGATGGGAACAGAGAAGGAAACCAAAGGGGAAAAAATAATTAGAAACAAACGTACATATGCTAAATCGCCAAATGATTCCACAGGGAAAACACACACATGCTAAACAAATAATTTTTTAACAAACAAACAAACAAAAAACTGCTTCAGTTAGAGTGCTGTACCAGTAGTGATGGGCACCTGATCTGTTGAAAGTTCCACTCTGCCCTTTACTCAGCAGGCACACATAATTACAACAGCTAAAATTACAGGGGAAAAAAAGAGTGAAAATGGTTCAGCTCTTGGGAGCCAAATACAAACAGCAGCTCTGACCTTTAAATCTCTAGTGACTGCATGAGCAGTGGCTTATTTCAGCACAATAGGTTAAAAAAGATTAGTAATCAGTTTTTTTACACATTGCAGGTATTTCAATTGAATGATCATTTGCAATTAATAACTAAAAAGTCAAAATTGACTTTTATTCACATGCTTGATAGGAGCCAAGTTTAGTATGGTTGGACATGGTATGTGGAAAGCATTCAGCTTTTTACAAGAAAATAATATTTATTCATGTTTCACCGTCACAATTTTCAGTTTTAAACAATTGTTAAACACAGAAACAGAGGAATTAAATGAATGGCAGTGTGTGTATCAGGAGAAGTCCATTGCAATGGCTGAAAAAACGCTTTAAAATTCACACTTCCTTCTCAGTGTTAATGTCTACAGGCATTGACAAGTTGTTGGAACAGAAACAAAATCAAATGACAGGGATTACTCTTTGCTTCTCTCTCTCTGTCTCTCTGTCTCTTTCTCATTTTCCCCACTTTATTGAGGTAGAACTGACAAATAAAAATTGTATATATTCAAGGCACAAAATGTGATGTTTTCTTTCTTTCCTTTTTTTTTTTTTTTTTTTTGCTGAGACAGGGTCTCAAGAGCCTCCTACCTCAGCCTCCCAACCTCCCAGCAGCTGGGAATACAGGTGATCACCACCATGTCGGGCTGATTTTTCTATTTTTTGTAGAGACTGGGTGTCACCACATTGCTAAGGCTGGTCTTGAACTCCTGGCCTCAAGTGACCCTCTCTCCTTGGCCTTCCAAAGTGCTAGGATTACAGTTTGATTCACCATGCCTGGCCTGATGTTTTCATATATTGTGTATATTGTGAAATAATTTCTAGAATGAAGCTAACTAGCATATCTGTTATCTCACATAGTTGTCTCAATTTGTGTGTGAGTTTGAGAGTGTGTGTTTGTGTGTGTGTGGTGAGAATATTTAAGATCTACTTTTTTCAGCAAATGTCAAGTATAAAATCCATTATTAATTACAGTCATCATGCTGTGCATTGGATTTCCAGAATTTCTTCTTCTTATAACTGCAAATTTATCCCCTTTGAGCAATATCTCTCCATTTACCCCACTATTGACCCCTGGTAACCACTCTTCTACTCTCTGTTTCTATGAGATGGACTTTTTTAGACTTCACATATGAATGAGATTATGTGGTATTTGTCTTTCTGTGCCTGGCTTATTTCACTTATCATAATGTACTCAAGGTTCACCCATGTTGTTCCACATGGCAGGATGTCTCCTTTTTCTGAGGCTGAATAATATTCCATTGCATGTATGTACATATGTATGTGTATATACATGATATACATATATATCACAATTCCTTTATTCATCTCTCGACAGACACATAAGTTGTTTAATAAACATTAGCTATCTAGAATAATGCTGCAATGAACATAGGAGTGCAGATAACTGTTTTAGATAGTGATTTCATTTCTTTGGATACACACCCAGAAATAGGATTGCTGAATCAGGAATTACTCCTGCAAATATTTCTTCTTCTTCTTCTTTTTTTTTTTTACATTTGCTTATTTTTTAATTTTTTTTATTTCAACATTTTACAGGGGTAGAAATGTTTAGGTTATATATATTCCCTTTGCTCCACTTGAGTCAGAGCTTGAAGGTGTCCATCCCCAGACAGTGTGCACTACACTTATTAGGTGTGTATATACCATCCTTCCTCCCTCCCTTCCCTTCCCTTCCTCCACCCTCCCACCTGCCTGACACTCGATGAATTTTACTACCATATGTGCACATAAGTGTTGATCAGTTAATACCAATTTAATGGTAAGTACATGTGGTGCCTGTTTTTCCATTCTTGTGATACTTCACTTAGTAGAATGGGTTCTAGCTCTATCCAGGATAATACAAGAGGTGCTAGGTCACCATTGTTTTTTGTGGCAGAGTAGAGCTCCATGGTATAGATACGCCAACTTTTATTAATCCATTCAAGTATTGATGACACTTTGGCTGTTTCCACATCTTTGCAATTGTGAATTGTGCTGCTATAAACATTCTAGTACAGATGCTTTTTTTATAGAATGTCTTTTTTTCCTTTGGGTAGCTACCCAGTAATGGGATTGCTGGATCAAATGGTAGTTCTACTTGTAGCTCTTGAGGTATCTCCATATAACTTTCCACAGAGGTTGTACTAGTTTTTTTCTTTATTTTTATTATTGATAAGCTTTTTAACTAATCTTAGTATACCTTATGTAAATAGGTAGACATATACAAATATATAACTATATTTTGAGATAATAAAATTAGAGCTTTTACATTTAGCTTTATACTTAATTAACTTTATCAGCATAGTAAATAAAAAATCTATATATTATATTTAAATTTATAATTTTAATTAAACATAAGAATTCTCTAAATAAACTGACATAAACTACATTTGTTACCTTGCATGAACGCTCAATTTTTTTCTGTTATTATCATGCTTAGTATATTTTCAATCATTTTATTAGTTATCGTCTTTAACCAAAGTGACAACTTTTGTTTCCTCCTGACACATAGAGAAGTGGAATACAACAAACCAAGACCTATCTAGCTATTTTATTTTCATGAGCACACATTTCACATTACTTTTACAAATTTAAAAATGGCAAAAACTCTCACATAAGTAACATCATTCAAAATCATTTGTATACTCGCTAGTCCCTGAGCATTTTTAAAAAATGTATAAGAATTAATTTTTAGTTACTAAAGTTTTATGTCAAAATTATTATCCAATGATTATTTATTAATTCATTAAATTCAAAATTTGTAAAGTTAACTAAAAATCTGCAAATTACAAATTCATTCAGTTAAACATAATTTTATAATCTTAATTTATATAAACAATGATAACTTGAATAACTCATAAAACTAATATAGAAATTTAGAACCTTAAAATCAAGAGTAATTTGATCCTACTCTTCCCTAATCTAGATTATATTGACTTTAGTTGTATGCAATTCAGTGAATGAGAAGACAAAGATTAATCTTGAAGTCAAAATAATTAACTCACTGTAAGTTTTCAAAAATTCATTTGTTTATCATGGATATTGAATAAAACATATCTAACATAATTTAGAAGTTATGTTTAATTTGCTTAACTCTTTAAACAATGTTTAAAATATCTTATTATATTATCTTGGGACTAGAATTCTTACTTTTAGTGAGCAAGAATATTATTTCATTATATTTCTTAGTTGAAATTTTAGAATAAACAATTGCTTGCAGAACCAACATTTTTAAAGCTCAGAAAATAAAAACTTTACTTTTTCTTACTCTTTTTTTTAGAGATTTTTAACACTCCATTTTGACAATTTCTAGTATGCACAAATATTGGCAGCACTTTGATTAATCCTTAGGGTTTTTTTAAGAAATAGAAATAAGAAGTAGAGGGAATGATAAAGGTAAAATAGAGATAGACATGAAAGAAGACAGGGAACAAGAGGGAGGGGGAAAAAAAGAGAAGGGAAGGGAGAGGGAGAGCAGGAGAAATGAGCAATCAATTATACCTAGGTTAAATAATGTCCTGCAGCCTTGACAATTTTACCAAGCCACAAAATTAAAAAGTCATTATTTATTAATCTAGAAAGTGTAGAACCTGGGGTAGAGGGAATTCCCATTCCCATATTAAACAAGATCTTTAGACAGGCAAAATCTCCTCATGAAAGTTTCTTCCTTTTTTTTTTTTTAAATTTTTTTGTCCTAAGGCATTAAGTACTGCTTATGTCCAAAGTTCCCACAAAGTGGCCTCACCACAGTGGCTCTTGATTTTCCTTGGTGGTATTGTACCAAAGAAGTCTAAATAACAAGGAGATAAATCTGGGAGGGAGTATATCACCAAAATATGAAAGGGTCACGTACTTCTAATTTGACAGGATATATGCAAGTTTGTGCGCCTGGATGCTATGGGATGAATTATATCCTCTCATAAATTCCTCAGAATGTGCATGTATTTAAATATAGGGCCTTTAAACACTACAGACATGTGCATGAAGAGGAAAGATCATGCGAAGACACAGTGAGAAAGTTATCATCATTAAGGTAAGAAAAGATGCCTACAAAGAAAGCCTGCTGACACCTTGATCTTGGAGTTCTGGCCTCCAACGCTATGAGAAAATAAATTTCTGTTGGTTAAGCCATGTTTTTTCGTGTGTTTTTTTTTTCCTTGTTGTCATTTCCTCGAAGTCTCCAGGTCGGTGATTTCTTTTGTGTCAATAAATATCACCAGATAAACTTGTGCAAATTTTAGTTTCCTACCCATCCCCCAAAATTTTATCTGTATATGTCTGGGGTAACACCCTGAAATCTGAAATTTTACAAGCACCCAATAGTGATTCTGATGTTAGAGCACTAAGAACAAACTTTGAAATAAACTTGTATGGATGTATGTAGGGAATACTCACATTTAGGGAAATTACGCATGTAGGTGTTCTCAAATCAGTTCGACACATACACAGGAGAATGTGTATGGCTTTCTACTCTTCCCTTAAATCATAAATGCAGACTGTTCAAGATGTATTTTTAATGATTGTGTGATGCTTCAGTTTTATCCATTAAGTTAATTGACACATTGCACTTATTAAGTAAGGATAGCTTAAGATCAATCACCGTGTCGTGTCTTTTATGCTGGGATTTTTATCCACTTTATTTTTGGGTTGTTTACTATCATGGTATGTATATATATGTATGGCCAGCTTCATGGGTATATGTCCTGCACAGTAACCCTGCACTTAAGAAGAGTTGTATCCTGGGATTAAAGCTCTATGATTGCCATCTTGAAATTCTTAAAGATTTTTTAACAAGGACCTTGCATTTTCATTTTGTACTGGGTCCTGCAAATTATGTTGCTGGTCCTGAGTACCAAATCAAGTTTATGACTTATTGCAAAGACTTCTATATTTCCCTTGGGTTTCATTTATGTTTTCAGCCTCAGAAGTAATCAGAGTCGAGTAGAAACCATGTGATAGGAGTCATTCTCCATGTTTCATTGTCTCTAATGAAAAGGAAAATGTATCTGAAGAGTTGTACTCATCTCTTTTGTGTGTTTTTCACATATACAAGCATTTTCTACCCCACAAAAAGGCAGGTGAGAATCCCTGGGGAAGATACACTTTTTAACAACCATCAGGTGAATTTGGTATGCTCCTCATTTTTTATCTTTATTTGTCCACAAATGAAGAATTCTTTAATCACAGGTTTATGGCAAAGCTCATTTCTCAAACTTTAAATATGCCAGGGAAAACCACGTTAGGAGTATCACTCCTTTATTTCAAGCTATGTAACTTATTTTATCCTTTGTTTTCCTTTCCTTATTAAGCATAATTATGGAAAATAAGATTTTTATCTTGTCAAGATGATATGTTTAGAGAAGAATTAAGAGTAGCTCTTAAAACAGCCTTCGATCTTTTTTTGTTCCCTTTCACTTCACACTTGTTATACTCAAAGAAACATAATTATGCATTATAATTTAGAGAAAATTACCTCCTGCAAATCTATATTCTATAAACTTAATTCCAGAAATCTGATTAAGGCTTAAATATGAATTAAAATGTGTAGGTAGTAATGAGAATTATAATGATAATAATATCTAATATACATTTGTATTCATTGTTTTCCATATGCTTACTAACTGCTTTACATATATCAATTTATTTAATCTTCACAAAAACCACATGAGCTAGTTACCACACATTTTGGATGATGAAACCAAGGCACAGAGAAGTGTAGGTGCTTCTAGGATTATTCATTGTGCAGTAGAGCTACCTAAACTACAATATTAGGCAGAATACAATGAGAAATTTTCAAACTCCTCTTTTGTGTCTTTCTCAATAAAACTACTTACTTGCTTATATACTTTTAGGCTTACTTATAAATTCTTAAATAGCATCATATAGTTTATCACTCAAAGTATAGCAAAGTTCTAATAATCAGCTATGCAAGATATAAGCAGCACATCCAAAAATTCTATGATAATATTTGTAATAGTATATTCAAATAAATATGTGTTATGGTCCATTATTCCTCAACATAGATTATCAGCATTCAGTGACTATTTAAAATAAAGGGCTACTTGGGAAATAAAAAGTAAAATGTCTGTATTGTGTGAACCTTTAAATATACTTATATCTCCTAATATGAGACAATTCTGAAAATATCAGATTAGATGTGAATATCAGATTAGAAATTAGAAATAGAAATATCAGATTAGAAGTTCATGACATCAGATCCATGAACTTAACATTTCTGTTGTTGTCATTATTGGGCTTTAGGTGGTCACTACTGTGAAAAACAAAGTATAAAGTATGTATATGTGTGTCCTATGAGGATGATTTTATTTACGCTATCTCTAGATCAAGTGGGAAAAGATGAGTGCTGAGACACTGTCCAGACAGAATATCCAGGAGAACTGGCTCATATATCAGATCATCTGTCTTTCAGCAAGTTTGTCATGGTTTTCAGAAGCAGAGGGAGCAGAACCAGAGAAAAGAGGAAAAGGAAGTCCTAGATTAGAGCCATGTAGATCTGCAGTCCCTATCCCCTGGGCCGTGGATCAGTAGTGGTCCATGACTTGTTAGTGACTAGGCTTCAGGACTTGCCACCCTGCACCCTCAACCCTCCACCCTCCACATAGGTGGAAAAATTGTCTTCCACGAAACTTAGGGGGAGGGGTGTGCACAGCAGGGGGTGAGCAGCAGGCCAGGGAGCACTCCCTGTGAATTGCATCATAGCCTGCACTCTGCCACCACCCCTGTCCCACCCCACCGGTATCCATGGAAAAATTGTCTTCTATGAAACTGGTTCCTGGTGCCAAAAAGGTTGGGGACTGCTGCTGTAACTAACATTTTTTAGCCCAGTTATAAAATCTTGGGCACATTGTAAGGAAAGTGAGGTATTACCTCTTCACTGTTTCTTCTATGTATGGAGACATTGCAACTGGCCTTAAAAAAATATGATTTCATCATCTGAAATTCAAAAACTTAAGCCAAGGATGAAAAATAATGTGTTCATATATTCAATAAATATTTACCGAGCACCTACTTTGTACTAGGTTTGTTCTAGGGCTCTGGTCATCTACCAATAAATCTAGGTGAACAAAACCCCATGCTCATGGAGGAATACATCAATTCTGATTGGTTGGAGTGAGTGCTTGGAGTGCTGTTTGGAAGGGTCCTGAAGCCATTTTAGCTCTCCAGAAGAGATGAAGCATGATTAATTAGCAGTATCAGCCACCGAATGCATGCGTGTGTACCTACGTATGTTTTGCTAAGAGGTGGCCTTCACCTAGAGATATGGATTGGTATTTGCTCATTAATGTGGAGAGTTACAAGTTGCGAACTCCCATCTGTTTCCTACTTAAAAATATGTTACATTTATCCTAGTAGTATGAAGCTGATGGGGGAAATATTTTCCCTAAATGTGCAGGTGAACCAAAAAGTGCTAAACTTATGCTAACAGATTTTGGCATATAGAGATTTTGGAATTACTGGCTGACCCCAACAGGAGGAGGGATTTGAAAGATTTAGAATAAAAGTCATTGCCTTTGTTAGCTCACTGACTAGCAAAAGCAGAGAGATAAATATATATTCTAATCAAATTCTTTGCAAACATCATCATCCCACTCCACCTCACCCTACTTGGATAAAAAATGTTACTAAAATTTTTCCTTGTAATGTGGCAGTCCCAACCTTTTTGGCTCCATGGTTTCATGGAAGACAGTTCTTCAACAGACGGGAGTCAGGGGTGGAGCTCAGGCAGTGATGTGAACCACATGGAACAAAGCCGCCATAAATGCAGATATGAAGCTTCGCTTGCTCTCAGTCACCCCCTGTGCTGCACCCCTCGCCCCTTCCAAAGTTTGGCGGGATCGTGGCAGGGGAGCAGGACCTCAGGCGGTGATATGCATGCCTGTTCCTAACAGGCCACAGACCGTTACTAG
The DNA here is from genome assembly GCF_040939455.1 of Microcebus murinus. Classification (NCBI taxonomy): domain Eukaryota; kingdom Metazoa; phylum Chordata; class Mammalia; order Primates; family Cheirogaleidae; genus Microcebus; species Microcebus murinus. The sequence continues at coordinate 48,605,456 of NC_134104.1, forward strand.
GCCATGCCCAGGGGATTGGGGACCGCAGATGTAGTGTATACAAAAGAGGTCAGTTTCCTTTTTGGAATATTTTAACTCGCACACTAACAATAGAAGCCTCTAAATAAGTATTTGTACACTAAGCACTTGTTCAAAGGCTTTACCTGACTTAATCCACTTAATCTTTAAAATAATTCAGTGAGATAGATAGTGTGTCCTGCGATTAACTCCGTTTTATAGAAGAAGGAATTGAGGTACAGACAGGTAAAGTAATTTCCCCAGTTTGCACAATTAAGAAGCTGAAGAGCCAGGATTTGTATCTGCCAAGGCTCTCTTGGCCTTTCAGTCTGCTGGCTAAATTGTAAGCAAACGTGCTGCCTTTTTGATTTCAAGGAATTCTTGCTTACCTCACTTTAATTTCCAATATTTCTGCGTTTCCTGCTGCGGAGGAATATGAAAAGATAAAAATAAAAATATAACAATCACATTGTTTAATTTATTTATTTACTCAACAAATATTTATTATGTGCCTACTCTGCACTATGACTATTTTTGGTGCTTGGGACACAATGGGAGAAAACAAAACAAAAATCGTAGGTTTATGTTTATCGGAGAATACCTTTCAGTGGGTAATAAATAAAGAGATAATTGATATTTTTCAGGTAGTGAAAAGTACTATGAATGAAAAGAAAACAAGTGTTACAGGAATAGAGCATAGTATGTGGTCAGAGAAGGTCTTTCTGAGAAATGTTTAATGAAGTGAGGAAGCAAGACACAAAAATATCTACAAAGAATTTCTTGACAGTAGGAAGAGCAGATATTAAAGCTATAAGGAATAATGAGGACACTTGGCAGGAAGAAGGCAAATGGGTTGATAAGACATATATTAAAGAAGTAGAAGCTACATAAACACAGGTTCTTATAAGGTGTGGTAAAAGCTCTGAATTTTATTCAGATGTCAAACAAAAGTCTTGATAAGGGAACAAAAAGTCCTCTGATATGAAAAGGCAGAACTTAAAAATAGTTGCTGGTGTGAAAGGCTGAAGTCATGAGTTGAAGGTTAAAAATCTTCTCTCATAGACCCTGCAGCTCGGAGTTAATGTGCTAGGTCCCCCTGTGATTTTGTAATCAAGTCTCATTGTCAGGGAACGTGCAGTCTTATTGGCTGAAAGCTTCAGCAAAGGCATCTATCCAGGCTCATCATAACCTACCCGGCATGTGTTTGAAAGACAGAAAAGTAGACATGTTAAATTTGTACATTGCTGCCCCACAGAAATGCACATAATAGCACTCTACTAAAACATTCATGTTTTTTTTTTTTTACTTATGGAGGCTTTCCAGTCTCCTATTTTTACAAATAACTCTTGCTCTAATCACCTGAACACATTGGTAAGATTTTGGAGATAATTATGAAATGTGATGACTGCTCCTGGAAGCAGACAACAAAAGGCTCCATTTCAATGTGATCTGTGACTGCCAAAGACAACTAGAAAGCAGAATATTTACTTTTTAAATGGTTATAGATAGAGTTACAATAAAAATTTTGAAAACCGTCGGCATTTCTATTGTATGTATTGGCATCTGGGGAAGAAATCATAAATAGAAATATGCTATTAGACTCTCACCTCATTCCTACTCTATCCTGGCAGTGTTTTACTAATGAAAAATCAAAATCTTAAAATAAAATATAGAATTCTAACCTCTAATCACTAGAGACAATCTTTAAAACTGCATAATAAAGCTCAATGTACTATTGATCTTCAAATTCTAAATAAGTTTAATGCATTGAATTTTTTAACTAGAAACAACTAAGAAAATAGTATTTATTGTCAAAGACAACTTAGCCAGTTCAAAGACCTTAGCAACTTTCTGTTTCATCAGAATATTTTCTGTGGGCCAGGCGCAATGGCTCACGCCTGTAATCCTAGCACACTGGGAGGCCAAGGTAGGTGGATTGTTTGAGCTCAGGAGTTTGAGACCAGCCTGAGCAAAAGCGAGACCCCCACCTCTACTAAAAATAGAAACAAATTAGATGGACAATTAAAAATATATAAAAAAAACATTAGCTGGGCATGGTGGCTGGGCATGCCTATAGTCCCAGCTACTTGGGAGGCTGAGGCAGCAGGATTGCTTGAGCCCAGTAGTTTGAGGTTGCTGTGAGCTAGGCTGATGCCATGATACTCTACTTTGGGCAACAGAGTGAGACTCTGTCTCAAAAAAAAAAAACAAAAAAAGGAATATGTCCTGTGACTATTACAATAAGAGTGGTTTACTAGTTACAAAGAAATTATTATAATGCCACTGTTCATGCTGAATTAGGTTGAGACTATATCAGCATTTTTTCTATAAACCTTTTTTTTTTAGAGTTACATGGTGCTATAGTCAAACAAAAGGATATTGTCTGTAAGTAAACAGCTTCCACAATCTTAGAGAAGAAATCATGACTCCAGCTCCTTATTTCCTCTCTCCAGACATCTAATGCAAGAGAGCAAAGGTAGCAGTAAATTACAAACCAATCTTTGGGTACCAATAAAGGAAACATAAAATCTGACTGCATATGTAGCTCCACAAATACAAATCTGCCTTCCGCTCTAAAGTTATGAATCATTTGTAGAAATAGCAGAAGATTTCTCTTTGATGGTTGGATGAATTCAGTCACCAAAACAAAGCTAATGAAGAATTTCTAAGGCTTATATTTCATAAGCTTTTCTTTGCTGAGTCTTATATGAGAAGTGTGATTTTTGATAATATCTTTCTTTCCTTTTTCATGGATAAGAAGAGGTAGCCATAAGGGATGCTTTTGCTATAGGTAATACAGCAAGGAAAGAAAAGAATCAGTAAACATAATCTTAGTGCTGACTGCAGTGGCAACTTTTTTAGTTTTATAGCAACTATGATCCCATAAAGAATTCTTCAAATAAAGCAGAAAACCACCATGCACATACAATTGTTCAAATCATATCATGACCTGAAACAGAAGCAAACACTTTTCTCACCACAGGCTGTGATTAATTTATTCTCTAATGTGTAAAACCTATTCTAGCAAGTAAAACTACAGATAATTTTTATAAAACTGAGTCTTTTCTCCAATTTCACATCTACATTTTTGCCTGTGATGAAACATTTAATGTTCAGAAGAGATCAATGCAGAGAAGTGAGAAATATGGAAAAACGAACTAAAACCTTTTATTTATCCTCTCTATAAAAATGGAAAAGCCACTTGCCTCAGTCATATCTGATGTATTAAACCAAATATGATCCCACAAAAGGTTTTGTACAGTGAACTGCATAAAGCAAATTAATGCCAATATAAGTCACTGGGGCTTAGATGCTTAAGCCACATACAGGTAGTGGCTTATTATTCCTGTAGTCTATAAAGTTGTGCTAAACACTGAATTAGTGAATATTGAATTGTCACCCCCTAGAGAAGATAGAGGGTTAAAGAGCTGAGATCCTCTAATTACATTTTCACTAACTGATTGATACATTATTTTCTGTATGTTTCTGTCTAAAGACAACTTATTTAATATATATTTTTAATCCATTAACATAGAACTCAGCCAACAGCATAAGAGCTCATGCCTACAGGAAGCTTCTCTCTCACACACAATTTCATCATAATATAGATTTCTTGAGCTTAGGAAAACTAGACAGCACTTCAGCACCACACTTGGAGGACATTTAAAACAGTGAAATCACCAACAAAATGAACAGAAATACAGAAAACGTGGCACTAAATAGGCTGCAAAAGGACATAGTTCGTGGTATGAGAGCTGAAGCAAGAAAGCAGAGCTTCGCCTTGTTTGACCTCAGACTATCCTAGGCAACTCACATTTTTTTGCCACTCTGCATGAGTGCCTGTCCTTGAATGACTTTGAAAACACTGCCATTATTGATTCTGGGGTTAAAAATAATTTTAGCAAGCTGATGAATTTGAAAACACAAACTCCACCAATTAGGAGGATCGACTTTATTCCTTTTAGTTCATTAGGAAACAAATGCTAAATAGTACAGAAAAGAAGTTTGCAAAATTTATTCAAAAGTCCCGTGCCACCTTTAGTATCATTCTAAAATGAATACTAATTTCAAATTAAAATATCATTTAAATTAAATTACATATATTATTAATATTTAAATTCACTTAATTGACTTTCCTTATAAGTGTCCATTTTAAATATGTAGATTATGTAAATTATCTCCCCAATCTATTTAAACAATTAAAAACTACTAATATTCCACATGACTAAAGGAATGGTTGCATCATGTTTATATGTTCCCTATAATGGGCTATAAACTAAAAATCAAGAGCTAGAACTTAATAGTCACTCAGTTTAAATGTTTAAGATATCACCTTCTTTTCTCTCAAAAAACGCCTTTCTCAATATATTAATACCTTGTGATTCAAATCTCCTAATTGCTAGGTAGAGTGAGAAAATACAAAATGACCTGAACTACAATCAGCGTTAATCAGTTAAATATGTAAAATGTAGGTTTCAGTGAGTTCATATTCAGTAGTAGTTAGGATAGGTGAATGAGAGAGAACTCACTATCAATCTTGATCCGTTTTGCCAAAGCTACCTTAAATAACATGATGTATTTTATGAATAGTAAGGTTTCTTAGTCTTTTATAAAATAATAACAACATCTTTAGAAAAGATTGGTATTTTAATTTATCTATATATACATATATGTTCTACATAAAAATAATATGTTTTCTGGTGTAAACATAGTTTCAAGGTAAAGCCCCTACTCCCTTGCTTCCTACCAAATTTCCACCCCTAAAGGTACCATGAAAATTCTGGATAGTTCATGAATCAAGTGAGAGTTTATGAGAGAAACTGTCCATGTTCAAAACTACTGAGCACCCAAAGGTTTTCTTTAGCCAGAAGCATGTGATAAATTAGAAGCCATGATATGATTTTTAAATATGCTTTTAAAAAGCATATTACATTGTGTATCATAGCCCAAGGAAAGGTTATTTGATGTAACATCCTAAATACATATTTAAGTCAGGAAAGAGAAACAGCTTTTGTCAAGTAAATAAAACATTCTTTACCACCTCATGCATCCAATTACCATAAAAGAATAAAAAGAAAATGAGAAAATTAAATAGAAATAATTATACTCTCAATTGAGAATTCAAGGTCACAGATAGACTGCTACCCCACTTTGAAGGGGAACAGCAAGCTGACTTTCTACTGAGAGTGGCTCACATTGACAGGGCATCTTTAATATGGATAAGGCCCTCAAGAGTTTGTTGGACAAAAATCATTACATTAATCCAATCAAAATATTTAATTTCTGTACATAAGCTGCACATTAGCTTTAAGGCATAAAAAAATTATAAAAGTAAACAACTAGGCAAGAACAAATGCTAGGTGGTATAAATAATAAGATTAAATCCCAATCAAAGTTTATTATTAATACATGATATTCATCTGACATTAAATTCAATTTTCACTAAATAATAAATATTAATAATATTTCTTAAACAATAACATTCCTTTATTGCTTATATAAATGTTAGCAATAAATATCTAGCACCATATGAAGAAACCATCACAAGAATATTTATTTCCTTGATAGAAAATATTAGTGTTTATAAGAAATGACAAGTTAGCTGTCAGGATGAGCTAGCAAATGGAAGGCTTAGGATGCATAAGGGATAGAATTTGGAAGTTCCATATGAGAGGAAATCTCCTGCTCCCAAAATATTTTTTGAACTATTGTAACTGAGCTTCAAATTTCACCTTTGGGAATTCATCAGGATCTCAATGTATCACTGATCTCCAAAAATTATTTATTAAACTATGAAGAATTTTAGGATAATATCTGAAAATACAGGGAAGATAATAAGCTGAGAATATGGTCCTATGGGAGTGACAAAGTGTAGGTGCCTGGAGGGAATGGGGTGATGTAAAGGGTGTGTGGACTTCTAAATTTTGCCTCTGGAAGCCATAAGGCTGTTTTCAAATGGAGCCTATATGGAAAGTGCAAAGTTAACCTGATCACACGAACAATGTTAAATACGGATATTCTATGTTAAATACAAGTGTTTTAAGAAGACAGAGGGAAAAATATCCATGTGAATTTTCAAATTAAATTTTAAGAAAAAAACAAAATTTCACAAACATACAGTGTTTGATGTTTTATCTTCTCGTTTACATTTTAATATCTTATGGAATTTTCCTTCTCTAGTAATAACTTAAGCTGAAGCCATAAGAAAAAGACAGTGGAAATGACCAAGGTACTTTTCTTAGATTTAAAAGAGCAAGAACTTTATTAACCCATGTCATTCAAGTGAAGAAAATTATATTACTTAGAAACAAAAAGATCAGATATATCTTTCCAAAATCCATTTTCTTACCTGCTACTCTAGGCAATTTGAGCCTTATCTGTAATAGGAGCAAGTATAGGCAGACAAGATATTGCTATACAGCACACATTATCTCATTTGACTGTCATAATTCTGATTATGCACCCATTAGCATCCAAAAGAAAACAAGTCCAAGAGATCAAATGTTTTTGCCTAGGGTAACCTAGTTTCTAAGTAAAAAATATGCAACACTAGAACTCAAAGTTTCTGTCTTTCAGTTCCTTTTCTTCTAGTCTGAGACACTACATCATATTAACTCATTTAGACATTCTTACTAGCCTAGACTCCTTTTGCCACTATCCAATGGAGATTTTTCCATCTCCTTTCACAATGACCTTGACTGGCTCTTTCTGCAGTCCCAAGCTATCCATGTCCAGACCCAATTTCCCATTCAAGTGGTGAATCAATCATGATGGAGTAAGAACTCAAGCATTCACATACTGCTTGGTAGTTCCCACCTAAGTCATAGCTATAAAAAATAAAGGATAATTTCTAAAATCAAAAGGTAGCAACAACAGGAAAGGAATAATTCTAGTTTATGAATCACTCTGGATATGGACTAGTTTACTTCTGTAGACTTTTAAGCTATTAAAAATCCTTATTTAACTGGTTATTTAAGATTCATTCAACCATTTGCATGACAGGAAGTTGCCCAGGGCCACCAAATATAAGATCAGGATATTCATCAAGAACCACCCTGCTGAAAATACTTACAAAGTAGACCTGGATTTTTGCTTGGTGCCAATTGATTGATGGCCCTGGTTATTCGGATTGGATTCTGTAAAACCTCCCCAATTCAGTCCTGCACTTGTCCATATAATTACTCTTTTACGTGCCTAAGAAGATCAAGATATATATTTTCTCACAACATTTGGATAACTATCTGTATATTTACTTAATTGCTTCTTTTTTCTTCAATAATAAAGTTTTTTGGTCAAGATGAAAGAAGAAGTAGGTGGTGCAGGTCAATAAAATTTGGAAGACAGTGAGCATGTGCTATGTTTCAATCTTCTTTGCTGAAGAAGAAATATCTGGGGCATTTAAGCAGCTGAAAATTTGAATGAATTCTGAGCTGCTGGATACAACCAAGACAAGTTGATTACAAAAACAAAACAAACAAACAAACACCTCCAGTTATTACAAGTTAATAACTTTAATAATAAGTTTAATAATAAGTTATTATTTAGTGCCATGATATTTCTTATTTTCAAAAGTTAATGTATGGACACATGCATACACACACACACACACACACACACACACACACAGGAATAATGTACTACTATAAACAAGTTGCAGAATAACAGTATCCCAGTCTTTGACAAGTACATTAATAAAAGGTTAACTTTATAACAGAGGCCTTTGTCTCCACAGTGTCTTAGATTGCTTTTGCTGCTGCTAGAATTAGTCCCAAGAAGTCATTTTTTGTTCTGTTTTATTTTTACCCTACTTCCCATAGATACAAATTAAAAATGCCCATTTTTAGTGACCTAAAGGAAAATTAAACAAACATCAGAAAAAAACAGAATCCATTAATATTAGGTATTTCTTGAATTGTATTGTTTATGAGGTGAGTTCTTTTACTAAATTGGTTAAATTTTCTAGGCCACTCTGTCCTTTGCTTCCTAGCCCAATCTCTCTCTCCCTTTTCCTCTCTCTCTCTCTCTCCCTCTCTCTCTCTCTCTCTCTCTCTCTCTCTCTCTCTTTCACTCTCTCTCTCCCGTCCTCTCTTTCTCTTTTTCCTTGATCTCTCATAGCACTGAGTCCTGGACTGAACACAGATTAAATATTGAAAGAATACTGAATAAAAAGACAAAACAGCAATAACAATAGTCAAATGATTCTCAGATCTTACAGCTACTCTCTTTTCTCTTAGTTTCTATTTTTACTGCAAAAAGGTTTGCTGCTTTTTAAAGGGTTGAACTAGACATAATACTACGGTATGAAACATAATATTTCTAACTTTCCTCCTTTTATGGTCTACAGTAGAACATGATAATATTATTTGGAAGAGCACTGCTCCATATAAACCATGAAGAAAAACATCTCTCGGACTAAGTATCAATAACTAATTAAGAATTGGCTAGCACTATGGAAAAATGGAATTGTGTGCTTTGAAGTTGTAACAAAAATTCCTAGTGCATACTCTTTCAGTTGCATTGAAGTAGAAGCAAGGACAAGTGAAAGAGTGAAGATTTGTTAATGTTGGTTGAGGCCTGACTGCCTTTCTGCAGTGGAGATCTAAGAGTCTGAAGGTCTGCACAATGTCATGGGAGAGCAAGAGCCAATCAAGTGAAGCACATTATCTAAGAGACATTCTGCTGTTGGATATGATACTAAAACCTGCCAATATTTCTAGCCCTAGTTTATTTTTTTTAAAGGGCAGCCAGTGGTCCTGAATATATACCGATGAAGAATATGTGGGCTGACATTTTAAAAGACAGACAGAAGAGCTGTGCTATCATCCTAAATGATACTCAACATCTATAGGGCTTCTTCTAAATGCCATTGAAATTATACTTCTCAACATTCTGTGAGTCAAAGTCAAGAGGAAAAGCCACAGAAATATTCATACCAAATATCCTATGTTAGAAGATTCCTTAAAGGTAGGACTGAATCTGTGAGATGGGAAGGGAATCATTTATTCCAGTATCCCTATGATCTCATTTGGAATCCCTTATACTTCTTTTATTGGCATACATATTCACCTTGACTCTCTATTCCCTAATACACAAGCCCTCATTGTCAAAAAGGTAATAAAAATCCTCCATAGAATTATTTCAATATTACCTGAAAATTATTCAGTATTTTCATAAAAATATTTTCACACACATTTTAAACTAGCATCAACTTTAACAACCCAACATATTTTTATGGTATTCATTTTACAGAAAAGAAAAATTTATCTCAGATAATTTAATCAAGATAATCCAGTGGCCTATAACTGCACACACTGGTTCACATAGGGAATCTCTTCAGTATTTGTTTGTTTGGTTATGCATTGGCAAGGGAGTCCCCTAGGTAAAGCACAATGTATACCCCCAAAATACCAAAATGAGAGACCTAAGGATGTGTGAGTTGCATTTCTTCTTCTTGGGAATTCTTAAGAATGACTCCATTTAAAGCACTTTGTACTGTGCTACAAAGTCACCAGCAATGTACACATTAAAGATGGGAGCACCAGCATAAAGTGTTTTGAAAAGACTTACTGAACTGCTCACATGTTTTAAGGACAGCAGAAAGCTGCTGATAGCACCTCCAAGTCAACAGTAAGTCCTGGGATTGTGCACTTTTTACTGGATAAGCAAAGGAAATATAATGTGCAGCAATTCTTAAGCCTCTTTATAGTTTGTCTTGGGAGTAAACATTTTTAAACATCAAATAAAAAAAAAAAAAAACCTGTTCTCAAAAGCAGATGCTCCTTTTAGACCATGGTGAGGTTTGTAAGGTACTAGAGAAGAAAACTAAATAGAACTAATTTCCCATTCCACCTCTTCTCTATCTGAGCTTTTTCTTATAAGACTTATATCAAGCAAATTAAATAATCCCCAGCGACCTTGGTGAAAGACTACTTTTCTCAGGCTTCTGAAATCAAAGCAGAGACAATCTGATAACCTGTTTCAAAGGCTGAGGACTACAGTCACAATAATGACATGCTGTGAATTATCTTAATCTCATCAAATATTTTTCAAAAGTGTCACTATCTTCCAAGAAAATATCTTATAATGCAAATATTATTCCAGTAACAAGATTAAGTTTTCCAGGATTTATAAAGGTTGTTCATTAGCTATTAGGATAACAAATGAATTTATATGGTTTCTGGGTATTTTTGAATAGTATTGTGTTCAGAATAGTGTTGTGTTAAGGCCTATACTTCAGTTAATTTCAGCTACATAAATTTGTACACACAAAAATAATAACAACACATTTCCAAGATTAATGTTGAACCATACATTATATAGTGATTAGTGCATAGTGAGGAGGGTGGTAAAATATTATAGGTCTTTTTTTTTCTCAAAACTTTTCAAAATTTTAATTATTTGTTTATTGCCTTTCTTCTATAAAACCACTAAGCTGCGTCTTTGCTGGTTCATAGCTTTATTTTCAGTCCTCAACAGCAAGCTGGACACATGATTGCTACATAATGCCTGGCTGAAGGATGCTTGAAAAAATAAAATCAGGCAGGAAGAGTAAAGCAAAAGTGAAACACAACAGTCTTCTCTTCCCTAGTCTCTTGACAGATCGTCTTACCCACTAACCCTATTTCACAACTACGTAATGTCTCAAAATATTACCAACTTGGCAAAAAGGAATCATTATTGCTTTGCCCTGTGCTCACAATTTTCTTCCTATAATTTAACAAAATTCCAAGTTCATTAATACCCTAAAGATGAGAAGATTATTAAGAAAGTTTAATTTAATAATTTAATATGCTCACTGATAATGAGCTTGCTTTTCCAGTATAGAGGCTTCCTAGTAATAATTCCAATGTTTACCTTTGTTACTTATATACTTATGAATTTTATACTTTTTATAAAATTTTAGTAATTTTAGTAATTCACTGGATATTCTGGGAGAACTGGCTGCCTATGTAAGAGGAGACTAACCAGTGACACACAGCGGGGTTTTTTTAAACAACTCAAAAAAATAAAAAAAACTCAAGATTTCACATTTCAGTTTTAAAGATATGCATTTTTGGATTTTTTTGAAAAAGAAAAAAAATAAGCAGTGGATCTGGTAACATTAGCCTTAAATTATAACATGACCACATCATTTGGACATCATTTTTGTACTTACCCTTTATGTTCTAATTTCTCCACAATCTATCTTGTTTTCATCTTATTTACTGCCAACCTCTCGAAGCCATATGACATTATTACTTCAACCTATAAATAAGACTAATAGGAGTTCAAAAGTTGATTGTCAGATTTAATTGGGTAGAAAAAGTTTGGTAATAAAAAATAATTAACTAATGATAAATCTCCTTGAATTATCTTTGAGTAGATATAATTTATGGAAATAAACAAAAGAGCTTGGTAAATATGTTCCAGGAAACACAGTAAGTATAAATAGTTATTAAAAGACTTCCAAAGAATTCAGTCATATATCCAAAAAAGTATTCCAAAAATTTGACCTTCTTTTGATTAGATGATTCTACTTATTAATAATATTTAATGTTATTTACATATGATGGTTTAAAATTTATTTTAACAAAACATATTTCACACATATTTTTTTATCTGTGGAAAATATAATTCAAGAAAACATTTTCATTTTCCCATAGAAGGCTTTTATTTCACAATATATTTGTATACTTAAGTCATAGTTATTAGGAAGCTCAGAAGCAATTTAAGTTGAAACAGAGATTGCTTCAGTAACATTCTAATACAGAGAATAGTTACTCTCTTGTTTTAATGCATACGTATATGGAGAAAATACCTATCCTTTTTTTAATTTCAGCATATTATGGAGAAAATACCATTTAATGCATTGACTATGTAAATAATATTGACAACTTACAAAATACAGCTGTTGAATAAAGAAGCAAAAGCCTCAAAAGCTTTCTAAGTCTTTTTATGCAATTATTCAACATAATATTGCTATTATCTGAATATATGTGTTCCTGTAAAGAATTTTATATTGAAATCTAATCCCCAGTGCAATGACATTAAGAGGTAAGGCTTTTAGGTAGTGACTAATCATGAGGATAGAGCCCTAGTGAATGGAATTAGTGCCCTTAGAAAAAAGGCTCAAGAAGCTCTCTGCCTCTTTTTTGCCAGGTGAGGACATAGCTGGAAAGATCTATTTATGAGGAACAGGCCCTCACCAGACACCAAATCTGCTGGTGCATTGATCTTGGACTTCCCAGACTCAAAACTGTAAGAAATAAATTTATATTGGTTATAAATTGCCCAATCTAAAGTATTTTGTTATAATAGCCTGAATGAACTATGATACGTATTATTTGATTGGTTCAAAAGTTCAGGAGACTTGGGTCATTTACACATCTTTGCAATTGTAAATTGTGCTGCTATAAACATTCGATTGGATTAATAAAATGTGGTATATGTATATCATGGAGTACTATTCAGCTATGAGAAACAACAGTGATATAGCACCTCTTGTATTTTCCTAGATAGAGCTGGAATCCATTCTATTAAGTGAAGTATCCCAAGAATGGAAAAATAAGCACCACATGTATTCACTAGCAAATTGGTATTAATGGATCAACACCTAAGTGGACAATAGGAATAACATTTATTGGCTGTCGGGCAGATGGGGTGGGGAAGGTATGGGTATATACATACATAATGAGTGGGATGCACACCAACTGGGAGATGGACACGCTTGAAGCTCTGACTCGAGGGGGCAAGGGGGCAAGGGCAATATACATAACCTTAACATTTGTACCCCCATAATATTCTGAAAAAAATTAAAAAATGTTCAGGAGATACTGATATAATTTTTAATGATATTATTTTACCTGTGAATAAAACTTAACTAACTTAATCACTTTCTTGAGACAAGAATTTCTAAAATAAATTTTGTGAAATATGGAAAAAAATTAGAAACATAAAATGCAAAAAAGATGTGAACAATGTCTACCTACCCAATTATTCATCTTTCTGTCTAAACCCTGTCCTCTATAACTATCACTGGAAGTTTGGGAATAGGATTAAAAAGCTGAATAAAGATAGATAAAGCATCTTGAAGAGACCTGGCATTCACATTTTAATAGATTTCTCAATATTATAGAATCACCTCAAAAGTACTCGTGGGTATATCACTGTTTCAAGTTCTATCCTTTTTTATTACCTTTAGGAACTCTATTAGAAATAAAATATTCAGGAAACTGTGATGGAACAAACATATCATTTACCATTAATCAAGTTAGAGGCAACACATCTTCTTATGACAATTTTTAATGGGTAGCACAATCTAATAGTATTCTCCCTATGTCTGAGTAATGCACTCTATTGCTTTGCTAAATTGAGTTTGGCATTTGCTCTATTTGTCTAAGTTATTGGTCATGATAACTGCTTAGCATGTTTGAGTCCAAGTATTATCTTTCATGGAAGTTTTAAGAGGCTAACCATAGACATTTTGAGTAAGAGCAATAGAAAAGAAAAGCAAATTGTCTATACTGATAAATATGATTAAATATATAATGCAAAATGAAATAAGAAGTAACAGGCATTCACATGAAACTTGTGAATAAATTCAGGTTCCCATATCCCCACAATAAAGAGATTTAAAATAAATCTACATTTTATCACTATCATTGCAAATTATGCTGCTTGGTTTGCAGCACAGACTTCAGTTGTTGTAAAATGCTGTTATTTAATTTATGTTTTACAACACTAACTTGTACAAAATTGAGAAATAATATAATTCCCACATAATTAAATGAAAGAAGAAACAATGATGGAAAGTTGAGGTTAACCTCAAATTTGCTTTCATACAAGATTGTGTGAAAAAGAACCAAGTTAGTATGAATTTTAGCAGAACATATAGAAATGGAACTGGAGTATGAGACATAACGCCTGATAATTTTTGTACTTTGGCTCACCTTTCTATTCCTAAGCTGCTATCAGAGTTGAGGCTATTATTACCTATTACCTGAGATATTTTTATTAACTTTTCAACTTATCTCCTTACCTCCAGTCACTTTCTATCTTGGTTCCTTTCACACACTACTGTTAGACTCAATATCCTGAACCACATTTGTGTTCATGAATCATCTCAGGTCACAAACTCCAGGGGCTTTACTTTCCAATAGTCTGAAGTTGAAATCAGAGGAAAGGGCCAAGATGCTGGAGTAGAAGCAGCCCACACACGTTTCTGTCGAGGAGAGGATCAAAAGTTGCAAGTATATAGCCACCTACAGAGGGACTCTCTTGGACGGAGCATTGTAAATTATCAGAGAGGTGATGGAAGACACTCAGAGTGAAGGAGATGGGATGGAGAATTTCACTTTTCAAGATCAGAAGGCACCTGGAGGAGATGCTTACACATGGGGAAGTGCTAAAGGAGACCACCCCAGAGCCTCATGCGCTTTACAGACACTGTGGCTTGAGCTGAGAGGGCCTCCAACCCCACCGTGGGCCTCAGTTCTGATTAGGAAACTGCTTGGACACTGTATGGTAAAGTTGAATCTGAGAGCAGGCTCTGCAGGGACCCACTGGTATCTGTTCCCCAGGTTGCCACAGCTAACACCACTCTGAGCTCATTGACCTGGAGCTCCTGGTCTACAAAGGGATCAACTTCACTGCAACTGCCTTCACATCACCCTTTTCTGGGTCAGGTAGGGAGCAAAAAGAGCAGACATTTTCACATGCCTATTACTGGGAGTCAAGCAGTATGCCAACTAGGAAATTTGAATGCAATAGGCACCAACACCATTCAAGAGGCCCCACAGTAGCACCCCAGTAGAACCTGTATGAGGAGCGAGCCCCAGCCACCCAGCAGCCCAGCCCATACTGTCCTTCCTGCCAACCAGCAAAACAAACCTCCTGATCCCATGCAACACCACACTAAGGCTCACACCCTGCAGACTTGTACACAGGCCAGTGGGCCACACACACAGGGGCCTACATCCTGGCCAGTAAGCCATGACCCCCCAGTCTTAGTTGCTGACTGGTGAGCCACAACTCTGCAGACCCCACACCCTACAGCAGGCCACAGGCCCTGGTTTTGCACACTGGCTGGGAGGCCACACCATTGTGTGCGTGAACCCTTAAAGAGTGTAGAGGTCCATGCCTCCACTGGCCACTTGGCTAAGCAGGACATGTCCTCTGGGCCCATATGATGGCTGGTGGGCCACAATCCCACAGCATGGTTGCAATGCCACACTTGCAGTACACATCTCCATCATGGACCCACTAGCTGCAAACCACCACCTGCCGCCCCCCACCTCCATGTACCATCATTACAACTGTACCTGAGTGAAGAAAACACCCACAGCCCTAACACCTGTGGCCACCACCCAGATAGTCTTGCCAAGCCACCCTGCTACCATTGTGTGGAGACCCAGACACAGCAATTTTCCATAACAACTACTTCCATGGAGATGGACTCACCCAGTCCCCTGCTCAAGCTTCCTACAGCAGCCTAGGGAGCAATCACTCCAAAGGAAGATCCCCCAGCAGCAGCTTGGTCTATGACAATAGGGGAATAGGACAATGTAGAACAGCTACATTATAAGATCACAGTGTATCCCCCCATCTCTTACCAGATCAATCTTCCAGAAGAAGACACAAAATCACCACAAAGGGACCTGTCCTTCTCACTAAATAAGGGAGTTCCCAGCAAAGGAGATAGGAGAACTGCAAACCTATCTCCCTTGAACTGAGAAAAGAGATTTCAGATGAAAAGAAACCAATAAAAGAACTCTGAAAATATGAGAAAACAAACTTGACACCACCAGTGGATTGCAATAGACTACAGTAATGGACTCCAGCCAAAGGAAATTGTAGAAATGTCAGAAATGGAATTCAGAATATGGATGGCAAATAAGATGAATGGAATTGAAGAGAAAGTTGAAAGCCAACACAAAGGAGCTAAAAAAGTATTTTGGGACATGAATGAAAAAAATTAAAAATTCACTAGAGATAAACAACATAAGAAAGGATACAACAGAACTTAAAAAGAATCACATAGGAAACTCCAAATTACAGCACAAAGCCATAACAACTGACTAGTCCAAGCAGAAGAAAGACATTCACAGCTCAAAGACACAGCTTTCAAACAATTCAGTGAGTCAATGATGCAGAAAAATATTATAAAGAAGAATGAACAATTACTCAGAGAAATATGGGACTATGGAAAGCAAACCAATGTAAGAATTATAGGTATCCCTGAGGGAGAAGAAGAAAAAGCAAAAAGCATGGAAAACCCATTCAAAGGAATTATCAAGGAAAACTTCCCTGGTATTGCCAAAGATTCAGATATCCAGACAAAAGATGATTATTGAACAACAGGAAGATTCATAGCAAATAGCACATCTCCGAAACACATATTCATCAACCTAGCCAAAGTCAAAAGGAAGGAGAAAATTCTATAAATTGCAACATGAAAGCAAAAACTAACCTACAAAGGAAAGTGCATCAGGCTAATAGCAGACTTCTCAGTGGAGATCGCATAAGCCAGAGGGGTTTGGGGCCCTGTTTTCATATCCCTAAACAAGCAACTTCCAGTGGAGTATTTTGTATCCTGCAAAACTAAATTTCACAAATGCTGAAGAAATAAGAACTTTTCCAGCCAAGCAAATACTGAGGAAATTTGTCACTACTAGAACTGCCCTACAGCATATCCTCAATAGTACACTATACATGGAACAGCACAGTCGACACACACCAGTATAAAAACACCCTAAAGTTAAACTAACAGCTCTTATAAAGCAATAACACAAGAGGGAAAACAAAGCAATAAAGTATCATTCAATATGAAGAACAGAACAATGCCCCACATATCAATTCTAACACTGAACAGAACAGTATTAATGTTCCAATTAAAAACAGACTGGCTGAATGAATGAAAAATCATTGCCCAAGTATATGTTGTCTCCAAGAAACCCATCTAACTCACAATGGTGCATACTAACTCAAAATAAATAGAAAAAAAATATATTCCAAGCAAATGGAAACCCGAAGCAAGCTGGTATAGCTATTGTCATAGCAAATAAAATTAACTTTATCTTTGAATGGTAAAAAAAAAAGACAAAGACAATCATTATATAATTATAAAAGGGATAATTCAGCAAGAAGACATAACAATTTTAAATATATACGCACATAATACAAGAGCTCCCAGATTCATGAAGCAAATTTTTACTAGAGTTAAGCAAATAAATAAATAGTAATATATTAATCACTGAGAACTTCAACACCACATTGACAAAATTAGACAGATCATTGAAGCAGAAAATCAACAAAAAATTACTGGACTTAAATGGAACTCTGGAAGAAAATGGCCTCAACAGATGTTTACAGAACACTCTACCCAAAAACTACAGAATATATATTTTTCTCATCAGCACATGGGACACTTTTCAAGATTGTTTATATCCTAGGCCACAAAACAAGTCTCAGAAAATTAAGAAAAATTGAAATTATACCATGTATTTTCTTAGACCAAAGTGGAATGAAACTATAAATCAATTCCAAGATAAACTCTCAACTCCACATAAAGTCATGGAAATTAAACAACCTATTGTTGAACAATCCTTGGGTCAATAATGAAATTATGATAGAAATCAAAAGATACTTCGAAGTGAACAAAAAAAGAGAACACAAGCTTTCTTTCAAAACCTATGGTATATAGGAATGCAGTTCTAAGGTGAAAAGTCATAGCCTGAAAAGCTTATCACCAAAAAGACAGAAAGATAATGAATTATCAACATCACATCACATCTCAAGGGACTAGTAAAAAAGAGAACAACCAAACCCAAAGTCAGTAAAAGAAAAGAAATAACAAAGCTCAGAGCAAAATTAAATGAAATGGATACAAACAAAAAAGCCAATACAAAGGATCAATAAAAGAAAAGGTTATTCTGTGAAAAATTAATAAAATTGATAGAAAACTAGCCATATTGCCAGAAATAGAAGATAAAGGATTCAAATAACTGCAATCTGAAATAAAAAAAAGGAGGCATTACAACTTATACCATGGAAATACAAATATCATTCATGAGTACTACAAAAATCTCTGCACACACAAACTAGAAAACCTAGGAGAAATGGATAACTTCCTGGAAACACATAACCTCTCAAGCCTGAATCAGGAAGAAATAGAAATCCTGTACAGACCAATAACTAGCAGCAAGATTGAAGCAGTAATAAAAAAAATTCCCAACAACAAAAAGCCCCAGACCAGAATTCTACCAAATCAGCATGGAAGAACTGTCACCTATTTTACAGAAATTATTTCATAACTTTAGAATGAGGGAATCCTTTATAACTCATTCTACTAAGCCAGTATCACTTTGATACCAAAGCTAGGAAAGGCACAATGAAAGTTAGAGCAATCAGGCAAGAGAAATAAATAAAGGGTATCCAAATCAGGAAAGAGGAGATAAACTATCCCTGTTTGGCCATGATAAGATCCTATATCTTCAAAACACTAAAGTCTCCAGCAGAAGAATCCTAGAATTAATAAACAAATTTAGCAATGTGTCAGGTTCAAAATAAATGTTCACAAATCAGTACCTATAACTAATCAGTACCTATAAACTAATAACAGTCAAGGTGAGAGATAAAAACTTACCCATGGTGTACAATGAACATTGTCCTGATGATGGGCACACTGAAAGTGCTAACTTCAGCATTATAGAGTCTATCCATAAAACTATTTGTTTTGCACCACATTAATATTTAAATAAAAATAAATAAAGTAGAAATCCTTAGATTGAATTAAGTGTTCCAATAACCTGACTCAAACCTACTTGTTCAGCAATATTACCAAATATTTCCAAGAACCCTACTTTTAGGCAAAAGTAGTGATTATAAAGTAATCACTCTTCCATTCATTACTGGAATGACTTTCTCTCCATTGTGACATGTGCAAGTCCTAACTATCTCTTAGAACCTATCTGATGGCCCACTGACTTTTTAAAAGTTCCCAGAATTCACACCTCTTGAAGCAAACTTTCTCTCCTGCAAATAGAAGTGAACTCTGTTCGCCATATTGGATAAAATGCTTTCTTCCTTAAAATATTTATCAGGTAACCAACCATGAGAGTGTTTTACTCTAAACATGTTTTTTTCGTGTATAAAATCATAAATATTTATGTAAAGTATCTAGCAATATATCTATTTTATTAGGTACTCAGTCAAGTATATTAATATTTTCCTCCTCTCTTCTTTCACTGCTCTATGGTCTATTATTGGATTATCACTGTAATTTCCAGAGCACATAATCTAGTATTTTCTACATAATGAATGCTCAATAAATATTTTTTCAGCTATCATATGACCCCTTTTTTAAACTATTAATTTCTTTAAAAACAGTCACACTAATCTTATTAAATGTTGTTTTGTTACAGTTCATATTATGAAAATGTCCAGTTCCTAGCTTTGCTGTAGTACAAAACTGGTAATACTTTTACTTTGCAAGCTCAAAGAACCATTTCAAGTATACATAATTATTTAATTAGCTTTGCTAACCATAATAAATAAATATTTTCAAAGAAGAAATTTCTTTTTTTAAGAAGAGAAAATATCAAAGCTGAAAATGTCACAAGTACCTATTAATGGATGTTATTGTTTCTTTTATTATACTTAAAAGGGGAGCAGATCTTTCATGTTTATGTTCTTGTGTTGTACAAACCAGTTAGCATTATATATAACAGTAAATGGATTGCAATCACTAACACAACATATACAACTTTTACCTTTAAAGATATATGCAATCAAATAAAGAAAATAACAAATGACCAGTTCTCTGTCCTACATGGAATACACATAGCAAGTAAACTTTCAAGTATGATTGATGATGTCAGTGTATAAGAAATATGTGTATAAAGAGAGACATAACTGAAATATATATGGAATCTACTGATTTCTTAGCTATATCTAGAACTGTAATGTTTTACTGAATAGCATTTTAAAACATGGGTAAGAATCAAACATCTGTTTGAGAGAAAATTTCAAAGGCAATACTCTTAGAATCCATTTGCTCTTCTCCAAAATCCAACACAAACATATGTGGATTTTCTATCTTATAATCTATTTTGATAACATTTTATGGAGCATATTCAGTAATATGTTCAGTAATACTTTGAATGCTTTAAGTCAGGTGTCCTCAAACTACAGCCCACGGGCCACATGTGGACTGCCAAGGACATTTATCCAGCCTGCCGGGTGTTTTTGCTGCGGATGCCTGTCCTGCTTAGCAGCCTACTCATCCCGGGCCCACAGTGCACATGTGTGGAATGTGCACCACACTCTCCAATGGCCCTCCAACAGTCTGAGGGAGAGTGAACTGGCCCCCTGTTTAAAATGTTTGAGACCCCCTGCTTTAAGTGATATATAAAATGCATTGGAAGACTTTACCCACAAGGAATTTATAAATTAACACATACATAAAATAGATAATATTATGCAATATATATGTAAAGTTGAGATAGGTCATGTGGTTTGTACAACTAATTACTTTCAAGAAGGTTCAGGAAACATTCTTTGGAGTAGTTTTATGCATCTGACTGAATGAGTTCTTTGGAAGGATTATAATGATGATTTATTCTTACTGTGTTTCTTAGAACATTCTTACAATGATTTTTGTTTGAGTAAAAATGTCTACCCTATAGCTAGCTACTCAAGGGTAATTATAGAAGAAATAAAAAATGAATATTTTATTATTCCTAAACTTTTTCTACTCAAAATTAATGATTAAGGACTTTTGGTTTTAGGGTTGGCCTATAAAGTGTTTGGAAGTTATCATTTTTGGATGTTTCATAGAACTGAGGTCATAGGAAAAACTCTCATCTGAAAATCTTGAGAGAAAGAAACATCCAGAAAAATATAGGTGTAGTATTTACCTAGAACAGAAACTTCTGGAGATATAAACTGGTAGGAACACTTAAATAATAATTTTGAAAAATTGCTAGAGGCTGAGTATGGACCAGCCTTACAGTAAGAAATTCCTGGAGCTGCAGTCTGAGATAGAGCCCCACTCTTTAGTGGGATTTACTTTTAGGAATTCTATCATATTCTCATAAGGAATATCTGCTAAAGAACTCCTCTTGGCTCTTGCAAGAGAGAGTAGGAGCATTCATTGTAAATACGCCCTGAATTTTCTCCATTTAGGGCCTATTCTTTGGGGAAAAGACTTTGCCAGAGTTTTTGTCCTGAGGGAAGAAAATTCTTACCACTCCCTCCTACTCCTAATTCTGTCTCATATAAGGGAAAACTGGCACGAATCAGCATTTCCACGGAATAGACTGGGAAATGCTGCTGCCAAAGAGGTGAGTAGGGGTAGAAGAGAAAAACTATAACACTTGAGAAATACTTGTGAAGGTCAAAGACCCATTAAAATCCACTCATGTATTGATGGGCACTTGGGTTGTTTCCACATCTTTGCAATTGTGAATTGTGCTGCTATAAACATTTAAGTATAAATGTATTTTTTATAGAATGCCTTTTTTTACTTTGGATAGAAGCCAGTAATGGGATTGCTGGATCAAATGGTAGTTCTGCTTGTATCTCTTTGAAGTATCTCCACATTGCTTTCCACAGAGGTTGCATTAGTTTCCAGTCCCACCAGGAGTGTATGTGTGTTCCTTTCTCTCCACATCCACATCAACATTTATTGTTTTGATAAAGACTTTTTGATAAAGACTTTTTGATAAAGGCCATTCTCACTGAAGTTAAGTGATATCTCATTGAGTTTAATTTTAATTGTCTAATTAATTGA
The DNA here is from genome assembly GCF_040939455.1 of Microcebus murinus. Lineage (NCBI taxonomy): Eukaryota > Metazoa > Chordata > Mammalia > Primates > Cheirogaleidae > Microcebus > Microcebus murinus. Next base: position 48,627,222 of record NC_134104.1, read on the forward strand.
CTCACTGATTTAGAAAAGGCCTATATCTAATATTTGTCTCTGTAATATAGCAAATACCCATTAGCTATTTAGTATATTTTAGAATAAAGCCATTGAAATAGTGTACTTATGGCTTCACTGATTTTTTCTCTTATTCAGATCCCTGAGAATCATGGCTACTGTATTTCTAGTTAGGCTTCTAAAAAGTAAACAGGCATTGCTCAGAGATGTCATCTTCCAAATAGCCCCTGACATGCTGGTTTTTGTCAGTGGACTGATTTCACAGAAGATAACCCAAGTAAGTAGTTATTCTCTGTATAACAAACAACACAAATCACAACTTTGTGCTTCTTAGTTCCAGAAGCAGTACATATTTACTCAATAAAATGGGTAAATTAGGATAAAAAGCCCACATTATTGGAGTTAAATATCAAGGCCAAAAATGTTAATCTGTGTAACAATATTTAAATGAAGACAAGACTTGGATTCGAAAATTAAATCTATAACTTTGCCCTTTTCTTATGTTTGCATGGTTAATTCTTTTCAATATTAACTTATACAGGTTATTGTGCTTAATTAATGTGAGGATAAGCTCATCATTATTTCCATGGAACAAACTTAGTTAGAGTGATGATTTTCTGACATGAGTGTAATATATGTTGATATCACTAACTAACATTTCCATAGATGGTTTTTAAATATTGATAATGTTTAAAATATTTTCTTATTACTTTTTGAATCATAACTCATTGTTTTAGAATCATAAGGAAAAATATTATTAAAGTATAAAATTTGTAGCCATTGTAGAAAGTTAGATTTCCATATTTTCACAACCAAACTCATTGTAAGCAGCAGCAGTAGCAGCATCTTTATTTTATTGTCATCATTCTTGCTATTCACAGTATGGTCTTTGGACTAGCAACATCAGTGTCACTTGAAAAATTTTTTAAAACTTATTAACCTTAGTTCTTACCTCAGCCTTCTGAAGTCTAATAAACTTACCAGGTTATTTGCATTTACATTAAATTTTGGGAAGACCTCACTATCATGATCATCATCACAAACATCCCTCGATTTGGTACAACAGAGATTCTGCATGTTTTTAAAAGTGTTTTCTATTTGTTTGATTTCATTTGTTGTTTTGTATGCACTATATTATTTGGTGTGTATGCTCCAAGGGGCATATAATTAATCTATATCACTTATATGCTAAGATGGCATTGCAATTATAAACATAAATCATTTTATGTGTCTACATATAGTATATAACTCTCCCCTAAACTGTACTCCAATTAAAGGTACAAAAAACATGAGTTTGTTAGAATGTAGATATCAGACCAGGGATTGAGATCCTCCTGGCTTCTCTATGTTTTAATGAATCCTATATAAACAACCTGATATCATTTACCAGACTAGTTATCCCACTGCAGAATAGAATTATTTTAGAGTTCACTATTAGCCTCCACTCTTCATAGGATGGGCACTTAGCCGTGTCTTAAACCAATCAGACTTGGAGAGAGGTAATCTATGTCATTGATTTCCTGTGTCAGCTGCCATCAAGGTCCCTTTGGACAGGAGTCCACTAAGAAGGCACTCATATTTCCAAGGGAAAAATCAGGCTTATTTTTTGCATAATTAATGATGTCATCTTCTGCATAGAATACAATTTATAATTTATCTTAGACACAAACATTCTTACTCTGTACAAAATTTGAACAATCTATCCATGTGCCTCTTCTCTTTAACAACTTGTTACCAATTCTCCAATCCTGATATTTTCCAATCCACAATCCTACAGGAAAATTATTATTCAGTGTCTACAAATCTATATGTAGCTACACATCTGGCTCTTTATCAGCCACATAAAATGAAAGACAAATATACTACTTGATGTTCTGCCAACTGGGAGGATTCTCTTTCATTATCTTTAAGGACTACATCTGAAAGTGATGTTATTTTGGCAGTCTACTTCTAACTAGCACCAGGTGATTAGGCAAAGCCATTCGTATTAGGCAACATAATGACTCCCAAAGATGTCCACATGCTAATTCCATGACTCTGTCAGTATATTATGTTAACATGGTGTATTAGTCAGTTTAGCCTGCTCTAACAAAGTGCCATAGACTGGATGACATAAACAACATATACTTATTTTTCATGTTTCTGGAGCTTAGGGAGTTCATCAAGAAGCCAGCAAATCTGATGCCTAGTGAGGGCCCACATTCTGGTCCACAGAATAGCATTTACTCTGTGTGTCCTCACAGGGCAGAAAGGAGGCTAGATAAGCTCTCTTGTGTCCTTTTTCTAAGGGCACTAATCTCATTAGGGAGGGCTCTGCATTCATTATATAATTTCCTCCCCAAAGTCCTGTCACGTTAGGAGTTAACATTTTAACATATAAATCTCAGGGTGATGGGCTACAAACATCAGTCTATCACACATGGCAAGGGAGAATTAAGATCACAGACATAATTAAGTTTGTTAGTCAGCTGACCTTGAAATGCAAAAAGTATCTTAAATTGTCCAGGTAAGCCTAATATAATCTCAACAGCCTTCATAAGAGAAAGCATGAAGCAAGATGGCTGGAATTAAAGAATTGAAAATACTATGCTGCTCTGCTGATAGAGCCAGGAACCATGAGCCAAAGAATGCAGGTCCTCTAGCACCTGCAAGGAAAAAATGCATTTTCACCTACAGCCCCCAGAAGAAACACAACCTTGCTGACACCTTGATTTTAGTTCATTGAGAATCATTTTGATCGTCTCCAAAACTGTAAAATAATAAATTTGTATTGTTTCAGGCAACTATGAAACAAGAAAGTAATATATCATCTTACTTTTTTTCCTTCTGCCAACTGGTCATAGCAAACTTCCCATGAGGATATAAGAATCATTTGAGGGGGAAGTGACAATGAGGTAGAATAGTCACTGTGAAAATATGAGAAACTTGCTCATGCAATTTACTTGAGCTTTCAAATCTTCTTAGGCCCAATATCAAATATACCACTTTCTCTTTAAGATTGGCCATTTCTATCTTCACCAAAATTTATAAGTTCATGGATTATAAAAGATTCAATTAATAAAAAACAAATAGGGTTTTAATAGCTACTTGATATTCTATGATTAACATTCAGTTTCTACCAATGTCTAATAGCAAAACAGGATCTATTTTCAAGGAATAATATTTAACTACAAAAGAAGACATGAATTTACTTCCATACCCTAAGGTGTTCTGCTGAGATTCTCTTGTTGGGGCTTTCCAAGCTACCTGCTGTTTCAGCAGAGCATAAGGAAGAAGCATAAGAGAAACCATTATACTATTTTAACTTCTTAAAGCCTAGCATTTCTACCTAGAATCTGAATTTAGTTTTCCTTATCCCTGACAAAGAACTAGAAATTAGTGGGTGGAGAGGGTGGATGAAGATGTCTCATAAGAAGCTCCTTTCCCACACTCCTAAATACAACACCAGATATTGGGAGAAATATTTCACAGACCATTTAAAAAGCTCGTTGCATACTTGCTGTTTCCATTAAATTTGTTCATCATCACACCCTTTTTACACAGTAACCAATATAGTTAAACAATTTAGAAGAAGTCCTGATGGGATAGTAATAAGATTGTAGATACATGCACATGGAATACTGTTTAACTGTTCATCTTTAAAAATGCCCATAAACAAATTTATATTTCTATTTTGTAACCAGCACCTGTGCAGTGAAGAGAATTCCACATATTTCTTGGTGTTCTAAATATCTCTCCAGCTGTAATAATATTTCACAAAACAAATTAGGTAGGCATTTTAGAGGAGGCAACAAGTTTATACCAGAAGACTAATCACAACACTTTTTAGAGGAAACAACTAAGTGGAAAAAAGAAGTAAAATTTCATGAACTACTGTTTTCAGATAATTTTCTAGGGTGTGTTTCAGAGTTCAATTAATGGTAAGGAATGCTTTGACATAACATGGTATGTTTTTGAATAGTACGGAAGTAATGACAAAGTATATGTTATGAGTACATAAATATAAATTTGGCAATATATTTACTACTTTGAAATTAAACTCCTACTGCTTTACACCAGGGTGTGTTGTGTATAGATTGTGTTGTCTAATTGTGAATGGATGCACTGAAGAGCAAGACTGCACTTAACTGTTTACCATAGCATGGAATAAACCACATGGCCACATGGTCTCAATAAATTATATTCTGTTAGTTATAAACTAATGAATAACTTTCAAGTGAGAAACTTTACTTTTGTACCTTATTTTTAACTCATTATATCCACATCAAAAGCTTCCAAGATCATTTGCTTATTTCTAAAGAATTAAACCACTATCTCTCCAAGAAAACCTTTTTAAGAAAACCATCTCCAATCTTGAAACTATTTAATTGACTTAGTTCAAAGTATAACCTCATTAAGTTCTTTAAAAGTCTAAATGCATCAGGATAGAAAAGAAATTATATAAATCTTTTCCAACAAAATAAATCAATGACCATCACTCAAATAATGGCTCAGCAGCCTTCACAGAAGAGAGCACCACATTTTATTCAAGGAATAAAAAATGGTTTAATGTGAATGAAACTCAGGGTTCTAGTATAGAAAATGGTCGAATTCACTAGAAAACACAAAAAAGATCAATAGTAGTTCCCTGGTTTAAGGAGAAAATATAATATAGTGAAGGGATGATATCATGGATTGAACATAACAACAGGTGATAAACTAAGAGATGTATCTGGAACTTTCTTGTTTTTTCCACACGGGAAACTTTGCAAGGTCTAGGCTATAAGCTGACAGCAAGGCTGAGTGTAAAGAGATGATAGCTCAGCCAAGCAACGATGCTTGAGTCAATGTTCCTTAAAGTGAAGACATGCAGATGAGTACACAGTAGTGAAGAAAGTCTTAATATCAAAGAAAGTATCCAAATGGCTGATAAGCATAGGGCAATGGACTCGACATTAGTAATCATGGGAATGCAAAATGCAGCCATGAGATACCACTTTACATCCAACAGAAAAGATTAATAAAATAGAAAACATAAAGAGATAGAAAAGTTTTGGAATACTCAAGAATACTCATATATAGCTAGAAGTAGTATAAATTTGTACAGTAACTTTAAAAAAGTTTGTCATTGAAGTGAAACATGTGCACACTTGCTCAGTAATTCATATCTTTCTTAGGAATATACTTGTATTAGCTTGTTAGGTAGACTTCCATTAAATAGTACCGCAGACTGGGTAGCTTAAACAATAGAAATCTATTTTTTCCCTATTCTAGAGGCTGGAAGTCTGAGATCAAGATTATGGGAAAGTTAGTTTCCTGCAAGGTCCCTGATGAAAAGTTTGTTCCAGGCCTCCCTCTTTGGCTCGTAGGTGGCTGTCTTCTCCCTGTATCTTCACATTGTCTTCTCTCTCTGTGTGTCTGTGTTCAAATATCCTCTTCTTATAAGGACACTACTCATATTGGATTAGGGTGCATCCTTGTGACTTCATTTTAATTTAATTACCTCTTTAAAGACCCTACATTTAAGGGCAGTCACATTCTTACGTGTTGGGGGTTAGGACATTTTTTTTATTTCAGCATATTATGGGGTTACAAATTTTAAGGTTTCAAATAATGCCCTTTCCCCCTCTCCCCCCACCAAGTATGACTTTCCAGTGTGATCATCACCCAGACGGTGCACATCTCACTCATTATGTATGTATATACCCATCCCCCTTCCCCTCCCACCTGACCAATACCAAATTATTGTAGTTCCTATCTGTCCACTTAGGTGCTACTCAGTTAATACCAGTTTGCTGGTGAGTATATGTGCTGCTTGTTTTGCCATTCTTGGGATACTTCACTTAGTAGTATGGGTTCCAGCTCTAACCAGGAAAATATAAGATGTGCTATATCACCATTGTTTCTTAGAGCTGAGTAGTATTCCATGGTATACATATACCACATTTTATTAATCCACTCAAGAATTGATGTGCACTTGGGTTGTTTCCACAGCTTTGCAATTATGAATTCTGCTGCTATGAACATTCGAGTGCAGGTGTCTTTTTTGTAGAGTGTCATTGGATCTTTTGGGTAGATGCCCAGTAATGGGATTGCTGGATCAAATGGTAGATCCACTTGTATCGCTTTAAGGTATCTCCATATTGTTTTCCACAGAGGTTGAACTAGTTTTCAGTCCCACCAGCAGTGTAGGAGTGTTCCTATCTCTCTGCATTCATGACAGCATTTATTGTTTGGGGACTTTTTGATAAAGGCCATTCTCACTGGAGTTAAGTGATATTTCATTGTAATTTTTATTTGCATTTCCCTGATGATTAGAGATGTTGAGCATTTTTTCATATGTTTGTTGGCCATTGTACTGTCTTCTTTTGAAAAATTTCTGTTCATGTCCTTTGCCCACTTCTTGATAGGGTTGTTTGATTTTTTTATTATTATTTTTTTTTTTTTGCTGTTTTTTGTGAGTTCTAAGTATATTCTAGTTATCAGCCCCTTATCAGATGTGTAGGATGTGAAAATTTTCTCCTATTCTGTAGGTTGTCTGTTTACTTTCATGACTTTTTCTTTGGCTGTACAGAAGCTTTTTAGTTTGATCATGCCCCATTTATTATTTTTGTTGCTGCTATGATTGTCTTTGGGGTCTTCTTCATAAATTCCTTGCCTATGCCGATGTCTAGGAGAGTGTTTCCAACATTTTATTCTAGAATTCTAACAGTTTCATACCTTAGGTTTAAGTCTGTTATCCAGCATGAGTTGATTTTTGTGAGAGGTGAAAGGTCTGGGTCCTACTTTAGCTTTCTACAAGAGGCTATCCAGTTTTCCCAGCACCACTTATTGAAAAGGGATTTTTTTTTTCCCCAGTGTATGTTTCTGTCTGCTTTGTCAAAGATTAGATGACTATATGAGGATGGTTTTATATCAGGATTCTCAGATCTATTCCACTGGTCTATATTCCTATTTTTGTGCCAATACCATATTGATTTAATTACTACAGCTTTGTAGTATAGTTTGATATCTCGCATATTAATACCTCCCATTTTGTTTTTATTGCCCAGAGTTGCTTTTGATATGCGGGGTCTTCTCTGGTTCCAAATGAAGCGTAAGATTATTTTTTTATATCTGTGAAGAATGATGATGGGATTTTAATAGGTATTGCATTGAATCTGTAGATCAGTTTGGGTAGTATAGACATTTTAGTGATGTTGAGTCTGCCAACCCATGAGAATGGTATGGATTTCCATCTATTTACATCCTCTGCTATTTCCTTCCTCAGTGTTTCATAGTTCTCCCTGTAGAGGTCTTTTACCTCCTTCGTTAAGCATATTCCTAGGTACTTTATTTTCTTTGTTGCTATTGTGAAGGGAATTGAGCATTTGATTTGGTTCTCAGTTTGATAGTTGTTGGCGTATATGAATACCTCTGATTTCTGTGTATTGATTTTGTATCCTGAGACTTTACAAAATTCATTTATCAGTTCCAGGAATTTCTTAGTTGTATCTTTGGGGTTTTTCTAGATATAATATCATATCATCAGCAAACAGTGAAAGTTTGATCTCTTCTGCCCCAATTTGGATACATTTAATTCCACTGTCCTGTCTGATTGCTATAGCCAGGACTTCCAGCACTATGTTGATTAGAAGTGGAGATAGTGGGCAGCCTTGCCTGGTTCCAGTTCTGAGTGGGAATGCTTTCAATTTTCCCCATTCAGCATGATGTTGGCTATGGGTCTGTCATATATGGCTTGTATCATTTTTATAGGTATGTCCCTTCTATGCCTATTTTATTAAGTGTTCGTACCATTAAATGGTGCTGAATTTTGTCAAAAGCTTTTTCTGCATCTATTCAAAGAATTATGTGGTCTTTGTTTTTGCTTCTGTTTATGTTGTGAATTATATTTATAGATTTACGTATGATGAACTATTCCTGCATCCCTGGGATAAAGCCCACTTGGTGGTGATGGATTATTTTTTCAATAACCATCTGGATTCAGTTAGCTAGGATTTTGTTGAAAATTTTTGCATCTATATTCATAAGGGATATTGGTCTATAGTTTTCTTTTTTTGTTGCATCCTTTCCTGGTTTTGGTATCAGAGTCATATTCGCTTCATAAAAAGTGTCAGGGAGGTTTCCATTCTTCTTGATGTTGTGGAATAATTTCTGCAAGATAGGCACTATTTCTTCTTTGTAAGTGTGGTAAAATTCGGGTGTGAAGCCATCTGGACCGCGACTTTTCTTTTTAGGGAGAATTTTAATTGCTGTTTCTATTTCGGGTCTAGATATTGGTCTGTTCAGGAATTCTATTTCTTCCTGGTTGAGCCTAGGGAGGCTGTGTGTTTCTAGAAATTTGTCCATTTCCTCCACCTTTTCCAGTTTGTGTGCATAAAGATTTTTGTAGTATTCATAAATTATATCTTGTATCTCCTTGGGATCAGGTGTGATATCCCTTTTTTTGTTCCTGATGGAGCTTATTAGAGATTTCTCTTTTCTGCTTTTCATTAGCCTAGCCAAAGGCATGTCGATTTTGTTTATTTTTTCAAAGAATCAACTTTTTGTTTTATTAATCTCCTGTGTAGCTTCCCTGTTGTCAATTTCATTTAGTTCTGATTTGATCTTGTTAATTTCATTTCTTCTGCTGGGTTTGGGGTTGGTCTATTCTTCTTTTTCCAGCTCTTTGAGTCGTTTCATTAGATTGTCTATTTGTGATCTTTTTGACTTTTGGTTATAGGCATTTATGGAAATAAACTTTCCTCTCAGTACTGCTTTAGCTGTGTCCCAGAGTATTTGATAACTTGTCTCTCCATTGTCATTTTGTTCAAATAATTTTTTTTTGTTTCCATCTTGATTTCTTCATTTATGAAGTAATAATTTAGTAGGAGGTTGTTTAATTTCCTTGTTTTTGTGTAGAAATGTGAGTTTCTGTTAGGGTTGATCTTTACTTTTATTCCACTGTGATCTAAGAAGATACATGGTATGGTTTCTACTTTTTAAAATTTCTTAAGGCTTACTTTGTGTCCTAGGATATGGTCAATCTTAGAGAATGTCCCGTGAGCTGATGAGAACATATAATCAGTGGATTTGGGGTAAACTGTCCTGTAAATGTCAGTCTGATCCAATTGTTCTAGAGTTTTGTTTAAGTTCATTATTTCTTGATGAATTTTCTGTTTGGAGGATCTGTCCTGTGCCGTCAATGGGGTGTTGAAATCTCCAGTGATTATGGAGTTGTTAATCAATTTGCTTAGATCCAGTGAGGTTTGCTTTATGAATTTGGGTGCACCTAAGTTGGGTGCATCTATATTTAAGATTGTTATCTCTTCTTGTTGAACTGTGCCCTTCACCATTATATAATGACCATCTTTGTCTTTCACTACTTTTGTTGGTTTAAAAACTAAATCATCTGAGATTAGAACTGCCATGCCAGCCTTCTTTTGGCTTCCACTTGCTTGGAATACTGATCTCCACTCCTTTACTTTGAGTCTATATACATCCTTGCAAGTTAGTTGTGTTTCCTGAAGACAGTGGATGCTTGGCCTGTATTTTCTTATCCAATCAGCCAGCCTATGTCTCTTGAGTGGAGAGTTTAAGCCATTCATATTTATTGAGAGAACTGATAGGTGAGGCAGATTACTGTTCATTCTGTTGGGTTGGATGTTGTTGCTTTGATTTCTCTCTTGAGCCATTATAATATCTGGCCTTAATCTTTAGGTTTGGGTTGTTTTTATATTCATGAGTTTTTATTATGCTGTTACATCTGTAACAGTTTTGAGTACTTCTTGCAGGGCTTGTCTTATCTTGGTGAATTCCCTGAGATTTTGCTTATCTGAGAATGTTTTAATTTCTCCTTCATATATCAAGCTTAGTTTTGCAGGGTACAAGATTCTAGGCTGGGCATTATTTTGTTTCAAAAGAATGAGAATGGGGCCCCAGTTTCTCCTTGCTTGTATTGTTTCAGTTGAGAAATCTGGCATTATTCAGATTGGTTTTATTTTGTATGTAACTTGCTTCTTTTGCCTTACAGCTTGCAGGAGGGTCTCTTTTGTTGATATTTTGGTCAGTCTGATGACTACATGCCATGGTGTTTTCCTGTTTGCATTGTATCGCCCAGGAGTCCTTTTGGTCTCTTGTATTTCTAATTCTAAGTTACTGGTTAGACCTGGGAAATTTTCCGCAATTATTTATTTAAATAGCTTATACAACCCTTGGGATTTTTCTTCCTCCTCCGGAATCCAGTGGACCTGCAGGTTACTTTTCTTTGTATAATCCCACAATTCTTGTAAGCTTTGCTCATGTCTCTTATTTTTCTGCTATAACTCTGTGATTAACTTATTTGATTTGAAGGTGTTGTCTTCTATCTCTGAGATTCTCTCTTCTGTTTTATCCACCCTATTTTTGAGGCTTTCCACTTTGTTTTGTATTTCCCTGAATAGATTCTTCATTTCCAAGGTGTCAGATTGATTATTCTTCTAGATCTCGATTTCCTTAGTGAATCTTAGTTCCAATTCCTGTATTTTCTTTGTAGTTTACTTGTATTGGTTATCCATTTTTTCTTGCATATCATTGAGCTTTCTTACAATTCAATTTTGGAATTCTTCTGTCACTTTAGTGGTATGGGTTTCTTCTGTCTCCATTTCTTGAGAGCTGGTGTATCTCCTAGGGAGAGTGTTTTTGGTTTGATTTTTTGAATTTCCAGATATTTTATGCTGGGCTCTCCCCCTCTGGATCAATTGATGGGGCTCAGGCATCCTCTCTTCTGTAGTTTCTTGATCAGCCACTGGGAGGAGCTCTTCCACCACACTTGGAAAGTTCCCCTGATGGGAAGGGTTGCTTGTGTTGCCAACTCCTGACTGGGGAGGAGGTCCAGTCCCAGTTTTTTGTTCACCTGGGTGACCTAAGCTGCTTTAGGAAGCAAAGTCTTTATACTGCATGCTTACACACTTACACCTAGCGGGTTCTCCCTAGATCTGGGGGAGAGTGGGTTTTCTTATCTCACCCCGCCTCCAGGGGTGGAGCCTACCACTTTCTACAGGAGAGATGCAGGCTGGGGGGAGGACGTAGCTCCCAGTCTGCCCTGCACCTGTGGCTGTGGCTCCATTGGCACTAGTTCTCTCAGCAGTTAGTTGATGGAGACAGGCCTAGAGAGCCAATTGCAGATTGTGTAGGGGGAGAATTTTCCAGGAGAGTCTCTAGGCTTGGCAGGAAAGGGGGGCTTGCCCGCCACACTGTATGACCGCTGGGCTGTGGACCCCCTCAATGGTGACCTCTTGCCCACTCACAGAGCACCAGCACTAGGGGCAACTGTTTAGTGTGTGGCAGGTGTCCGGCTGGGAGTCTGGGTTGTCAGGCCACCCCATATCCTCCTCTAAGCCGCCTGCCCGACCACCTGTTCAGCCATAGCCCTTGCTCTTATTGACCCACCCTGTGCAGTCTTACTCGAGGCAGTTACAGCTTAGAGTCTCCGACTTAGTGAAGAGCTCTGTAGGGCTGGCTCCGCTGGTTACCAGAGGCAAGACATCTAGCTACCTCCCCTATCAGCTCAGTTCAGTTTCCTCCCACCTTGGAGCTGTCCTAGCACAGGGCTCAGGGGAGTTCATGTTGCTTTCCACCAATTATGGCACTCTCCAGCACCCTCTTCTCCTGCCGTGATTTCACACCAATTTCAGACAGGTCCCTGGCTGGGTGGGTGTGGAGGTCAATGGGGAAGCAAGGAGTTCTTCTGTAGGTCTGATCCCACTTCACCCCCAGGCCCAGCAGGCTGGCACCCTTTCACACACTCTATTGTTTGTTTTGCACTCTCCAGAGAATGGATCTTATCTTCCCATCACTTTGTTTTTGCTTTTTTGAGAGAGTCTCACATTGCACCTCTGCGGATTCTCGATGCTGTCCTTGTAGTGGGGAGATCCACTCGTGTGTAGGAGACCAAGATCTACGTCTCCTTCTCTGGGAGCAGGATTGGGGGGAGCAGGATTGCTCCACCATTTTCAAAGAGATCTGGGGGGTTAGGACTTTGACATGAATTGGAGGGAGTGAAACACAATTTAGCCCTAATGATACTCAAAAAAATGCCTATTTATGCTTATAAAAAACTCTGCATAACAATGTTTATTTTGGTTCTATGTATAATATTTCCCCAAAGTAAGCCACCCAAATGAACATAACAAATAAAATGAGTTAGTCAGTTTTGATATATTTATACCGTGGACTACCATATAGCAATGAGAATGTGTGGGTGAATCTCACAAACAGAAAGGGAAGGGGCAAACATAAAGAGTTACTTGCTATGATTTCTTTTACATGAATTTGAGGAAATGGAAAAATTAATCTATAATATTAGAAGGATAGGAATTACACTAGAGGGATGGGCAGAATTGTAATTGGAAGGAAGATGAAGGGAATTTAAAGGTACTATCCCAGGGTTTTGTTTTTATTTTAATCTGGTTGTCTGGTTTGTGAAAACGTATTATATGTATAAAACATATATTCATTCATGTATATTCAAATGTATATTTGGTAATGATGCACATGGCTGAATATTTTTATACTGTCATAAAAAACTTTAGAAAGAATATGTGAATCTACTGCCTGAGTGAAATCACTGATGTTGGTATTTATAACAAAACACACTATTTTGTACTATTTAGAGGAGAGTGGGTGATGACTCATTAAAATTCAAAATTAAACACTTGCTGCAACTATTTGTGTGTTTCAGCTCTGGCTTTTTACTAGGTTCAAAACCATGAAAAATCTTTTTCCCTCCTGAGCCCCAGACTTTTCCTCCTTGAATTAATGATTTTTATAATCTCTTTTCCTGAAGATCTCTTTCAACTTTAGAATTCTGTATTGTAATTAATTTAGGGGTTGAATTATTGAGCACATATTATCTTTAAACATTTGATTTAAAAAATGATAAATTTCCTAATGGTGAATATAAAATTTTTTTTCATATTTTACTATAATGGTAATGCTAGGATTAAGTTTAGTTATAAAATTAAGATTAAGTTTTGTGTTATTCACTTTGACAAATTAATTTTTATTAATTTATTAATTTTGACAATTCAGTTGTATGTTTTCAGAGGGGATTTGTTTATTTGAAAATAATTAAGATGGCAACATTTAAAGAATATCCACTTATTTATAATTTGAAACTTGCAAAATTATTTCTAATAACATCTATTCTTATGTAATAGAAACTATCATGAATATTACTATGGAACAAGAAAGAGAAACCATGCCAAAGGCTACATAAATAGAAAAGGATGAATTGAGTTGTAGAGTATTATCACTGGCACTGAAAGAGGATTAGGGCGATTTGAAATCAGAGGTTGATACAGTTAAATCAACTGAAAATAATAGTGGGTTAGTCTGTATGTGAGGGGTAAATCAAAATAGTTCAACCAATCACATCTGAAGAAGAATTAAGCAAAATGGAAATCATATCATGTGTTTAAGCAAATTTCAGAGTCTTCTGGGTACACACGCTGAGTGATTTCTGTAAGCTAACAAGAAACAGGAAATTTTGATTCACAGGTTGCCTTATGTATTGCATAGCAAAACTCAAAATGAAATGGCTATATTGAGCTTTTTGCTTTCAGTAACCATGCAGCATATTTTACATTAAGAACTGCTATAAAAATTATACCCATGTCACAAAACAAGAAACGTTAGTAAGAAGAAAGATGAACCCAGGTCACCCTTAAGTAGCAGCTGCCTGATATTGCAGCACTTGCTTTTCAGGAATATTCATAGAATACAATTGATGTTGGATCCATCAAAATTATTGTGTTTGTAAACAATTGGAGAGAGAGAATGTGAAATATAATGAATAGCTTACTATTTCTAAATGCAAGCAGAGGTTTAACTGTTTTACACTTCCTTTGAGTGGTCATGCGGTAACCTTTCCAAATCTGAGAACAAACAGCCTCACAGTTGACCAGTAATATTACCAAGTAGAAAATGCCAAAACACTTAAATAACAAAACCTATTCATCTGTCAAATCCTGGACTGTTTGTTTTTTTTTTTTTCATTGCTTTGAACTTTACCTTTATTGTTAAAGCAGTTTTAAAAAGGGAAGAGAATAGTAGAATAACTACCTGTAATTGTTTTTAAAAAACTACACACAATATTAAGAGTTTTGAGATGAAGAGAAGTCTTATAGTCTCACAGATATAAATTTTAAAAAATCCTTTATTCTATTCTATCCGTGAAGCACACCATTTGTCCTTGGATAGGTCACTTAATCTTTCCTGTATGATTTTATCATTATGCAATTAGATTAGTAGTACTAACAGCTGACTTAGGAATGACAGGAAGAATAAATATTGAATTATATAAAATTCAATAAAAAATAAGTGGTTAGAATAACAGTCATAATATGAGGGGGTGGTTGTGATGAGTTCAACTAAGACCAATGCGAATTTTAAAATCACTTGTAACATATTAAGACATTAAACCTATTCAATGTTTCTTTTAAAGATTAATAAAAAAATAAATACCTAGTATTAATGACTTATCTTTTCTTACTATCTGTAACTAAGGTTATTAAAAACAGCTTGTGATAATATAATGGAAAAAACATCAGTCTTGTACTCGGAGTTCATTATTTCCATTGCTTAGTCTTGTCATTCAAATACTAGTATATCATGTGCAAATTCTATTGTCCTAAAGAAGCACTTTAGTATTCAAATCTCCCCTGGTGCAGGTCCCTAGTCTGTCATAAGGCTGACGTGAATGGTGTCCTATAGCACTGATTTAACTATTAACTGCTGTCACACATTGCATCAACTGATTGAAGAGCGGTTGTTTGACTAGAATGCAGAAAGACATGAAAGATACTTCAAGGAACATCAAGAATGAATTTTTTCACCAATATATACATTTGTTCATCTTTTCACTTCTTTGATTACAAAATATTCACTAAACACAATGTGTCAGCCTCCTCTCTTTTTGGTACTTAGAATAGATCAACAAATATTAGACAAATGTCCTTCTCCAATTTATTTTCTGGTGAAGAAGATATCAAATAAATAATATAAGAAAATAATATAATATTTTAGCTCTTAATAAATGCTATGTGGAATCAGAAGGTAGAAAAGGGAAAGGGAAATTGAAATTGTGAATGGTACAGGGGGAGGGGAAGCTTGCAATTTTTAAACAAGGTGGTCAAAACAGCCTGGCAAAGAAAGACCTGTCTTTTGAGCAGACTTGACATAAGTAAAGGAGTTAGCACTGCAGATATGTGAGATAGAAGTGTTCTCATGAAAGGAAATGGCCAATACAAAAGTCCTAAAGTGAAAAGATGTTGGCTGTGTTCAAAGTAGAGCAAGCTAGCTAGTGAGACTGGAGTGGGGAAGGAGTAGGGCAGGCGATGGCAAGAGATGAGGTCACATAGATAATGGGGGCCAGTCCATGAAGGACCTGGTAAGGCATTGCAAGGACTTTACTTTTATTCTTAGGAAAATAGGAAGTCATTTTAGATTTTTGAGCAGCCATACATCTTTGACTATGGTTGTTTTGTGGGGAATCGATTATAAGGAATCGATGTGACAATCTACTCTAGAGATGATGGCAGCTCGAACTAGGTGACACTATCAGAGATAGTGACAAAGGATAGATGTCTTTATATATTATAGGTAAAAGAACTTCATGATGCAACAGATATGAGGTGTGAGAAAAGGAGAGTCATTGGGAATTACACCGAGGTTTTGTCCTGAGTAGTTGGAAGGATGGAATTGCCGTCAGGTGAGATAGGGGTGGCTGAGGTTGGAGCAACCCCTATTAAAATCTCTCAAATCCCTGTGGGCTTTCTTCAGAGTAACATGTTTCAGGTAAAAAAACAAAAAACAAAAAACAACCAGCTTGAAACATCACTGGAAATCAGACCAATGTCATGGCACAAAGGTATTTATTTTTAATTTATTACCATACAAATGATCTTCTTGCAAAGAAAATAAAAGAAATAAAATATTAAAGGAAAGTAAAGAAAGGGCAAGATGGAAACTTTTTAGAAAACTCCACAATGATAATTGTAGGGAAACCAAAGGTAAACCTCCCCTTGTTAATTATGACAACAGGGCACTTATTTTTAGATATTTTAGTTTTAAAGAATAAGCATAAAATAACTTTGTTATAACTCTGACAAGCAAAAAGAAAATATTTTCATGGGACAGTGGTTTTCAAATTGTTTTGTAGAACTGCAGGCTTCTTAAAGATTAGGGTGGGCAGGATTAGAACCAGGCAGGACATAACTTCATTTTTACTGCTTTAAAAAAAATTATTAGCATTCTATAAATTAATTTACATACAAAAAGGTACTGCTGTCTTTTGTTGAACTGTGAAAACCACTATTGTAGATAAAGTCTTCTCATTTTACTCCTCAACTGAAAATGTACATTTATCTTTTCTTACATATCTTTCTTTCAAATTCAAATTTTGAATTTGTAATCACAAGCATAGTAAAAAGAATGCATACATAGATGTGAAATATCATGTGACTATACATGACTACTTTTATTATGGAGGATAGACAAAATCCAGCAATAATTATTTCTCTGTTCTTATACAGGAAATAACAATTATGTCCCAACATTGTGAAATCTAATAGTCATTGCATTGAGTTAAAATATTTAGATATCATTTTAATTTAAAGTTTCCCAACTAAGAGCTGTGAAGTGGTTCTTCTAAGTATACATGGCATTTATTTCCTGGGAACATTGGACATTATTATTAAAAATGTAAATTCATATAAATGTACAATTGTCTCACATGCATGTATTTATTAATTTCAAAATCCATGAAATAATTTTTACTTTAATGTCTTTTTCAAGAAAACAAAGCTAATTTTTATTTCAAAAAAGGCACTTTCTACTGAAAATAAAATGTGAATAAAAACTGTTAGATTTTCAAATTACATGATACTCATATTATTGAAAGAATTTCTTTTGAAACAGAAAATTAAAGAAGCATTCTTAATAAAAGAGCCCCATTAAATGCTATTTGTTTTGCAGATTTAGATCTAACAATTTTAGATCATTTCATTCAAATGAAATAACATTAAATAATTATTTTAAAAAGTGGCCCATTGGCTTGTATCTCAGGCAAGAAAACATATTTGTTTCAGTCCAACTAAGATTTAATTGAGCTGTAATAACTTTATTCCCTTTGGAATGTGTTACCACAGCTCCCAAATATTCATATTACATTTATATTAGAAATTTCAACTATCTTGCTTTTCATTAAAGCAAACAAAAAAAGTAATTTACCATTTTGTTAGTGTCAACTCTTTGTATGTTACATAGTAGCTGTTTTAGCAGCAGCTATAATTTTCTGCATAATTCTTTATATCTTAATGAAAATGTGCCTTCTAAAAATCCTCATCTCTACAATGTTTAAGGGATACAAAGTCTGCACTTAAATAATTTTTACTTATAGATTAAAATTTAACATATAAGTCTTTCAAAGTAATTATTTAAAGAGCAAGTTATCTAGTAATTAAAAATAAAAGTTTTACAATTATTTTCCATTAGGAAATGTTTCCATAAGAACATTGTACGTTTCCAGAAGAACATTTAATTTTAGTTATTAAAATTTAAAAATGCTTTATAGGAATGAGTGTGACATTCCTTTGAGGTTTTTTTCCTCAATTGTTTCATATTATGAATTGTGTCCATGCTGATTATGCCAGGAAATAGTCATGTCACTTGATATGCTAAAATATTATGACTGTTTCACTAACAATTTTGCCTTAATAATGTTTTTATTTGACACAAATTGAATTTACTTCAACAGTATAATTATATATAAAACATATACTTAATGTAAGAAATTGCATTAAATGTTATTACAATTCATTTATACTCAATACATTTTTATATGTTTTGGAGATAGTATAAATAATTAGGGGTTGAAGATGGAACACTGGAATTCACTATTAAATACTGTAAGCTACTACTAATTGAAGAACAATAGGATATCAAGGGACATCTCTAGGATGTGATATTGAGCAGGGACCTGAATAATGTGAGAAACCAGATGCACAAACCCACAGAGACTCACTAAGAGCCAGGTGCATTTAGGGACCTTTGCCTAGTTCACGTGACTGAGTATGAACACATATGTAGTCAGAGGAGCCTGTGTATTACCATTATATTAACAAGTTTGGACTTTGTTTTGATATAAGGATTTATAAGATTATTTTAAGAAAAGTTATGGCATCATTAGATTTTCATTTTAAAATGATAAAAAATTTAGGGAAAAATTAAGCAGGCATGGAAGTTGAATAATATCCAATTTGTTCAAAATGAGATATCACTATACATATGTATGGATCTGTCTATATGTGTGTGTGCGTGTGTATATATAAACATATATATATGTGGAAATCACTTGAAGGTATAAGATTTGAAATATAAATATGTGACTCAAACAAAAAAATTAATTCTTAGCATGTAATATATTATTTTTCTTGTTATACAATATTCATATACATATAAATATTTTAAAACAGTAATTATTTCTATAGCCTGATATGTAAAACAATTAAAAAATCTCAAATTTTGTGTGAGATGTAAATAGGGAAGAAAAGTAACTAAATCTTAATTTTTTGGTATCTTCTGATACTTTCCTCCTAGTGTCATACATCATTTAAACTTTAGCCCATGTTCTGTAAATTATCCCTATGTACTTTACTCATGCTTTCCAGAAATTTCAGTAAACTCACCAAGCCACAGAAAGTGGAAAATTCTGGGTACAATCAGAAATATATGGAATTTCGTATTGGGACTAGAAAGAGAGGTACAAGGATGACAGGCACAAGGACTGATTTTGCAATTCACTTTTAGCACACATCAAAAAAGCTGACTCAAATCCTTTTTGGCAGGCCTCAGAAATGGGTTCCCACCTGCTACTGAAGTGTGTACAATGCTAACATCTGTGTCAGAACATATTGCCATCTTGGTTTCTGTTGGGATTTTCTGCATAGAGTTAAAATTCTGCAATACTGCAGAATCAGAGAAGGGTAAAGAAATAATCTGTCATATTTGCTACTGTCTCCTAAGTGATGTTGGGCTACATAAGTTAATTAGCTGATCCAGTATTTTATCTTCAAGAAGTGTGTGAACCCCTTTATGTTGCTAATAAGTAGGAAATAAGAGAAGGCATGCTGTCTTTGGAGTTAGGCAAAAATGGTTTGTGTTCCTATTTAGGTGCAGTTAAAAGTGAATATGTTACTTAATTTTCTAGGCTTCATCTATAAACTCATCTGGTAACACTTTCCCCATAGTATTATTGTAAGAATAAGATGGGATAAATATATGTAAAGTAGCTGGCAAGCAGTGGGCACTTAATAATAAGCACATAGTACTTTGCAAGTACTAACAATACTTCACCATTAACTCGTTTTCTTCCTCCTAACTTACAAAACAACACTCTAGTCTCTTAGGAGCCATAAGAAATAAAGTCTATGATAGTGAGAAGATCCAAAAAATTAAAACTTCAAAACAAAAAAAAGGAGGACACAAACCAGACCAGATCTTTAAGAGGCAGGGCAGAAAGTATCCTGAGTTGTCCATGGAAGATTCAGAAAATTGAGTAGGCTGGACAGTTGATTAATTTTAACATCGAAAAGTGCTTTTTATATGATGCTCATGGTGTCAAACAAATGTTGCTGGAATTACTATAAAAATAATTTTTATAATTTCATAAAAGATTATAGTAGAAAGAATGATAAGCTAACATAAAATGAATAAAACAATGCTGTTTTGGATAGAAATAAACAGATTGAGAATGGCACTTCTGGATAGAGACTCCTCTTCCACCACAGATGTGGCAACTGGGAAACTGCAAGTGAGAAGAGTGAGAAGGATTCTGAGAACTACTGAAAAGACAGCAGTGGTTATAGGAACCAGTGTGGATGAGGAAAAGGTAATGGAGCAGCAGTGGCTTTGGATTCTCGGATGATGAGTAAAAAAGCAGCAGCAAGAGAGCAAAAATGGTACCCATAGAGAAATATTGGACCTCCAGGATGCTTATAAAATGATGGGATGAAAGTTACAGGGATTTAAAAATTCAGAATTTTGTATGGGATGCAACATCAGAACCACTGATAATTCTCATTGACATTTATCTGATTCATTTGTCATTTTATAGATTTGGCTAACAGAGCAAAATAATGAATCCCCAGTGGTGCTTAGAGATAAATTGATATATCAAATACTAATACCCAAATATGCTAAAGATCCTTTTGTATTATTCTGAAAGAAATAAAAAAAAGTGGGGACAAATTGCTGGAATTTGAATCTTAGTTCTGCCAATTACTTTAGTTCACACATTACTTAATATCTTCATTCCTCAGTTACTATTTCTATAAAATGAAGGTAATAAGGTAGTTTCATAGATTAAATGAGTTAACATATGTAAGGCACATATTGGTGTTCAGTAAACTTAGGTGTCATTATCTTCTTCATTAGAGTTATTATTATTTATTATAATTATTGTGCAAGTGGGAAGAAATCCTCATTTCAAATGGTTGTCATCTTACTTCCTACATACTGTTTATACTCACTAAATTCTACCTAGTCATTTCACAGATTTCTTTTCTGCATGAGGAACTGAAACATATACTCAAGTATTGTCCACTTTAAATAAAGATATTTTGTCTTTGAAATGCATATGTTATAATCATTTAAACTATCTGAAATAGTAATACAAAATGAATATAATTAAGGGTAATGAACTACTGATTATTTATAATAAATTCAACTGAATATATGTTATACTAACTGATCTATCTTCCTGTAATGTAAGTAATTTGAGCGTTATTAATGAGAATTATTTGGGTCATTTATGTGCAAATGATGCATTACTTACACGTAAAAAGCACCACAGTTATTTAACTCTCCAGACATTAAATCTTTCTCCCAGATGAAAACAAACACATATATGTATCACATACACATGCTGACACAGGAACACATATAATTCATGGAAATAAAATGACACATTTAATTTTTCATGGATATTTTTATTATGAATTTTATTTTGTGGTCTGTGCTATTTGGAGGAAAAATAAAGTATTTCATAAGCAATGATTTTTTTTCCAGAGTAACATAGTGAAAGATCACAGAGAAACTAAGACCAGATACAGATAATGGTACTACCAAACTTTTTGATTGTGGGCCGCTCAATCTAGAGTTGTTCTTTAGAAATAAAAAAATAATTTTAATTATATTAACATTACATATTTCAAATATAATTATCTTATTTTAAATTTGAAAAAAAATTGTTCTTCCTCCACATAATTTGTATAATTATACAGACTTATGAAATCATTTGACATAAAATATAAATATTCAAAAATTAAATTACTCAGCATTTATTTTGGATTTAAATGTTATGGAAATACATGGAACAGTTTAACCATTCTCAAGTATGATACCATCTAGATTAGATCAGGTACTTATTGTGCTTACTAATCACTCTTCGTGAAGTTTCTTTAATAGTGCAATTCCTATAGACTGAAAACAAAAAAAATATATTTTAAAACTCAGTCTCTAGTTTATATAATTGTTTATATAATAGCCTTTCTTCTGTATAGAAAGAACCATTATAGGTTACACATGATATAAATTGACTAAAATAATGTATGTTGACTAAAGATGATGAATAGTGTTTGGCTTTTCTTCTGATGTGCTTCTAGTTATGAAAAGGAATCCAAATCATAGTATGTAAAATATTTTCTTATCTGTTCTATGAGAGATAGCCTCCTTCTTAGAGAACATGGTTTCATAGAGAACCTTTTTCAGAGTCTGCTCCAAAAGGTTTTTCTAAGGACGATCTTAATACATCTTCTGGCCATTGCTGATAAGAAGACAGGTGTCCACGTGTCCCACGTCAGACTATTGAGCGTCTCTTTCCTAGAAAGAAATTACACACAGTGACTGCATTCAGCCTCTGTTGGGCATAGGAACTTAAATTTAGGATGTAGAGCTAAGCAGCCATTTTTTACAAGAGTGTTCCTATCTTTCCACATCCACATCAGCATTTGTTGTTTTGGAAGTTTTTGATAAAAGCCATTCTCACTGGAGTTAGGTGATATCTCCTTGTGATTTTGATTTGCATTTCCCTGATGATTAGAGATGTTAAGCACTCTTTTTATATGCCCAAAGAGCAGGTAGGATGTAGAGTGAGAAATACTAAGAGGTTATCTGAGTCTTGATTCCTGGTGGCTTTACTGTTCCTGCTTTAAGTCCCTTGGGAAACATTTTGGAATCACATTTTTGTTTAGGGTTCTCAGTAACCTTCTCAAATTCTTCTTAATTATTATAGGAGTTTTGAAGACATTTGTTACTTTAACCAAACCAATAAACATAAGTAACAGATAACTGTTTCTTATAAGAAAATTGAGAAATACTGAATAGTTTTGGTGTTGGAGGCAGAATAGGAAAGAGATGAAATTATTAATCAAATAGAAAAGTAAAGAGATTACAATTGATAATGGTTAAAATTGCCAGGAAAACTAAGTGAAAGCATATAATTTCAAAAATTTGCTAATCCACTCATGTATCGATGGGCACTTGGGTTGTTTCCACATCTTTGCAATTGTAAATTATGCTGCCATAAATATTTGAGTGCAGATGTCTTTATTATAGAATGTCTTTTTTTCCTTTGGGTTGATGCCTAGTAATGGGATTGCTGGATCAAATGGTATTTCTATTTTCAGTTCTTCGAAATATCTCCAAAATTACTTTCCACAGAGATTATACTAATTTGCAGTCCCACTAGCAGTGTAAGAGTGTTCCTATCTTTCCACATCCACCTCAGCATTTGCTGTTTTGGGACTTTTTGATAAAGGCCATTCTCACTGGAGTTAGGTAATATCTCATTGTGATTTTGATTTGCATTTCCCTGATGATTAGAGATGTTAAGCACTCTTTTTATATGTTTTCTGGCCATTAGTCTGTCTTCTTTTGAAAAGTTTCTGTTCATACCCTTTGCCCACTTTTGAAAACAATTATGAACTCATACATCTTATATTATCCTGGGTGGAGCTAGAGCCCATCCTTTGAAGTGAAGTATCACAAGAATGGAAAAACAAGCACCACATGTACTCGCTATCAAATTGGTACTAACTGATCAACACTTAGATGCTCACATGGAAGTAATATCATCAGGTGCAGGGTGGGTGGGAGTGAGGTGGTGGGGATGGGTTAACTCACAACTAATGGGTGTGGAGCGCACGACATAGGGGTTGCGCATGTTTATAGCTCTGGCTTGGGAGAGGCAAAGGCATTACATTTAACCAAAATGTTTGTACCCCCATAACATTCTTAAATTAAAAAACAATAAGTCAATTTTTTTTAAAAAAATTGCTTTATTAAATCTTCACTCAATTATAAGCCCACTGATTAATTCCTTACAAGATATTAACTATTGTTTATTTTTATAATGAGTATATTAGTAGGAGAGTTTATTAAATTTTCTGAAAGAACAAACAATGAAAAAAGAATCAGGGCTAGAAGACTGGAGTATTGATGCATTAAAATAATTGTCTTTGAGACATCCAAATACAGATGACAAGAAATCAACAGATTTCTGTCACATTTAAAAGACAGTTTAGATAGGAAATATTATTTTTAGAAATCATTATATATACATATATTTTCTAGGAAAATTGTGGGAAAAGATAAGAGAATAAATTTAAGAAAACATCTTGAAGATCTTCAATATTTAAGTGCTAGATAGGTAGTGATGTGCTGAGAGAACTAGAAAAGCTTGTGGTGTAATTCATTCCAAGGATGAAGACCTAAGTACTAGGGAAGTTGATGGTGTAGTTGCTAGTCTGAGGCCAAATGTTGGTATAGGTCCCAGGGTTCAAGATCCTGAAAACCAGAGGCTCCCAGTGGAGGACAGGGAATGACAGATGTCCCAGTGAAAGGAAAGATGGAGAGAATTCACCCTTACTCTGCTTTTATTTTCTCCCGGGGCCCTCAATGGATTGGATGAGGCTAGCTCACATTAGTGAGGGCAGATCTTTTTTACTCAATCATTACTAACTCATTTAAATGTTAAGCTCTTCCAGAAATCTCTTCCAGACCCACACAAAGAAAAACATGCTTTACTAGCTGTCTGGGCATCCCTTACCCCAAGTAAGGTGATACATAAAATTAATCATCATAAGTTGACCCCTTGTCAACTTGATACCTGTGCACATCTCCTCAAACCATGCTTAATCACCAAATATCAACAATCATAAGGTCATAATTCCACTTAACATGATACAGCTCTCCTGCATACAACTGAAAATTAAATATTTTAATCTTTTCCCCAGAAGGAGTAATAGCCTTGTATTGTTACTCTTCTTCTATCTCATAACTTAAATATTATGATGTAAAATTAACAATCTTTAAATACTGATATAAAGTCAATACATCTTACATTATGTGATAAATGATTAAGAAAGAAAAGAAAAAATATATTGTTTAATTGCTAAATTTATGTATATATATGCACAAATTCATAAAATACAAGGAAGAAATACTCAGGACAATTATAGCCCTCATTTCTATAATTGTTCCTATAGTCATAGCTGGTATTATAATTACCTTCTTCTACCCATTCTGTATATACTTTGCTTTTGGCAAGAATCTCAGCTGGTCATCATTCTTTACCTGGTCAGGTGACTCAAATTTTCATTCATGAAGATTCTGCACCATTCATAATCCTGCCAGGGTTAGGGTGTTGTAGTTTTCTATTGACCTTAATCACAAGACATGTAATACTCAGAGATGCCCTAAGGGGTTTCCTATATTCCAGAGATACTCTTCCTTACTGCCACTGTGCAGTAAGTCCAGTCTTTCAGGGTTGTCCCAGAAAACAGCTGGAGTGCTACATCTGTCCACTTTTACATGGTGCCTGTATATCCATATGGAACCATCTGTAAACCAGCCTTGTGTCTTCTCTTCTTTCATCACTGATCACAGGGAACTCTCAATGAGTTGATTTGACTTTTAGATTAAAATATTATATGTGATCTTGGGAAGGGCAAAACTTTTTTGATTCTCCTTTCTCATCTATTAAAATATTACATTGATACACATATGCAAGTATTGTTATAAGATACAAGTAGCATACTTACCGAATACTTAATTGACAATAACATGCTGTTTCCTTTTCCCTTTTTAAATTGTGTGTGTGTGTGTGTGTGTGTGTGTGTGTATTCTACCTGAATGATCTCATTCACCTTACCTGTGAGCTACTTATGTACTAATGCCTTACAAATGGCAAAAGTCTTCTAGAGTTTCAGACCCGGATTTCAACCATTTATGAATTATACATCCTCCAGATGTTTCATGCTTACCTCAAGTCTAAATTTGACTCAGAATTTATTTATCCCAAATCACTTATAATCCCACTGGCTAAAATTCAATCTTATGAATATTTTTTAACTGCCACTAACATGCTGCAATATCATATCTCCAAGTCTTACCATGTTCCTTCTCGTTTTGTATTAATGGTAAACTGAAAAGTTTGAATACTAAATCCTCTTTGATGCTAGCTATGAATATCACTGCAGACATCCTAGGTAGGGTAGGTTTTTTATATTTTTAGTGATTTATTGATGTTCATTTCTTTTTATTTCTGCCAGAGTTACTTAGTGTCCCTTTCTATACAGAACCTTTATTAAACCAAACTGAAACAAAACAAAATAAAATGAAACAAAAATATAAATAACAGCTTTTGACTCAAGAAATCAAGTCAGGCCATTCTTACTAGGCTATACTTTAAATCTTCTCTTCAGATATCTCAATATGCCAACATATTTTCTGATACTCAGATTCTACCTTTCTTCAGAGTCTTGTAGGTAGGAAAGTTTACTTAATCCAGTTTCACCCTTGAAGGCACTTCTGAGTTTACCACCTCCCCACTGTACAGTTCAACAGTTAATCCCATGAGTACACTCTCTGCTGGGTCTTTTAGGGCTCTAGATAGAGTCTGGGATCCATGTTTTAACTTATTTGACAAGAATGAATTTTACCAGGCAATGCAGTAAAAGTTACTTTTATATCTGACAGTCTTCCCATTGACGCTAACTTCTTTAAGTTAGGTAGTGTGTATGTGTTAGGCATTTTCTTTCCAGTAGTTATGATAATGTATGTCATATAATACTTAATTAAAAATTTTTTAAATAAAAATTTATTAAATAAAGGAGCAAAATTCATATGCTAACCTTTACTAACAAATGTGCCGGCAACAATTATTCTGTTTCTGGATTTGCATATGAATCCATAAATTATATTCCTATATTCCGTGCCTGATGCCAGCAGGCTCAATTCCTTTCAATGCTTGGGTTCCAACTCAGGACCTAAGATATGTATGAGCTACTGGTCACCCTGTGAGCAGCATATCTTCAACTTCTCCCTGTTAAGCTCCCTTTGTATATTTCAAATTTTTATGGAGTGCCAAGGAAGATTCCACATCTTTACTCTTCACCATGGTGACAGACATTTTCCATTTTCTCTCTTCAGTGGTAGTTGGACTAGGTAGAAAATTGTAGTAGGCTGAAGCTACTTTTTTTTCACAGCATAGCTAAGATATTCCTGTTCTTTATCTGACATTCACTATTGCTGATGAAAAATCCAATGTCAGTTTTACAATCATGTTTTCTAAGAATCTGATTTCCATTCAGTTTAAGTAATTTTTTTTCTTTACTCATTGTTTTCTAAAACACTGAAAGAACCAAGTGTCAAGGTATTTGCTATTTTATTTTAATCTGACTCAACATTTATTGACATATTAAACCTAATTACTCATGTTGTTTCCCAGTCCAGGGTAATTTTGATCATTACCTCTTCAAAAAATATCCTTCTATCATTTTTATTTCTTAAGTAATTTGAACCATTTTTAATCATATGTTTAGTCTGATGAATCTATTTTCTGTTCTTTAATTTTTATTTGATATTTTCCAAGTCATTGCTTTGTGTGTAGCATTCTCATAATTTCCAATAATGTGATCTTTTACTTTACCAATTTGCTTTTCAGCTGAGTATAATTTGCTATTTAACCCCTGAGGATGAGCATTGATTCCAGGGCCAGAATGCCTGGCTGCAAAACTCTGAGTAAGTTACTTAAATTCTCTGGGCTTCAGTTTATTTTTCTTTAAAATTAAGGCAACTGTATTACCTACTTTGTGGTGTTATTCTGAGTTAGTATTTGTATTACATATATTCCCTTCCTTTCTCTTACTCACATAAGTAAGTCTAGACTGTAAATTCCACATATCTAGATAGATTGTTCCAATTGATTTCCCTTGGGAAAAAAAGTAACTTCTTTACAATTTATCTTTAAATTATACACCACTGCCACATGCATGTTATCATTAATATTTTGCACATATTCTACCCACATCCCACATCAAAAAATAATCCTGGATTATTTTCTTAGAATGAAGTCCCACAGTCTGTCAGGCATATGGAGCCCTTCGTTATTTAGACTTATTTCTACTGGTTTAATTTTTCCCTATTTCCCTACCCAAGCACTTCACTTAGATAAATATTTCGACACATAGTACAATAAACATGTCATACACACTTTGTATTTATTTGTATTGTTCATTAATTAGAACATTTACCTATTATGCATTCATTATTTATGATTTCATATTTTATTAAAGGTTTTGAGAACACAAAGATGAATAAGTCATGATTTCTGCTGTATGCTGAAGTCATGGATATAAAACCATGTAAATAATTTTAGTACAAAGTGATATGTAGCATAATGAAGATTTTAAACATCAGCCTGTACTGTCAAACCAATTTATACTTCTTTTAAATTATGAAATTTTCCATACATACAAAAAAGTACAGAGAGTAATGTAACAAACATCCTTTTAACTACCATTTTGAATTAGCAAATGTCTACATTTTGTCACATTTGTTTCAGAAATTACCATTTTGTAAACACATGAGTTTTGCCCATTTGTCTAGTCATTAGAAATAGCCATGCTTACAATTGCCAAAGACATTTTAAAAATATTTATATACTACTGTAAAATACGGAAGAGTCTCTGCAAAATTTAGCTAATTTCCAACAGTACAAATGAGCCAGTTTCAGTAGCAAAGACATTTTCCTGAAACTTTGGTAATGGATAAGACCATATGAATAGCTTTCTTTAAATTGTTTTAACTCATTTACACCATCAGAAATACTTCAAGGTGAACTGGCTGCTTGCATGCAATTTATATTCCAAGACATACCACATTTCTTGGCAAGAATTAAACCCTTCCCAGGATGACCAATGTAAAGAAAGTATATTTCCTTCAGTAGAGAATGTTGTTCCCCTCCCCCAAAAATGTATTGTTTCCAACTACCCTGACATATGGCCTATATATTCAATAATCAAAATATATGTTTCTGGAATTTTGAATGATTCAACTTTAAATAGCAGCATATTTATTACATTACCCTCTTTCTTCTAATAAAAAAATAAAGTGCAGCTTTTCTTCATATATTACCTGTTCTTTATTTTTATTTCAGAATATTACGGGGGTATAAATGTTTTGGTTACATGAAATACATGAATTGCTAGTTGAGGTCTGCCTCAATGTCGATGGCTGCTGACTGATCAGGGTGGTAGTGGCTGAAGGTCAGGACAGCTGTGGCAATTTCTTAAACTAAGACAACAATGACATTTGCTGCATCGATTGATTCTTCCTTTCAAGGAAGATTTTCTGTAGCAATGTGATGCTGTTTGATAGCATTTTACCTACAGTAGAATTTCTTTCAAAAGTGGAGTCAATCCTCTCAAAACCTGCTACTGCTTTATCAACTAAACTTATGTAGTATTCTAGATCTTTTGTTGTTATTTCAAGAACATTCACAGCATCTTCACCAGGAGTAGATTCTACCCGAAGAAACCACTTTCCTTGCTCATCCATAAGAAGCAACCCCTCATTTGTTCAAGTTTTATCATTAGATTGAACCAAGTCAGTCACATATTCAGACTCCAATTCTAATTCTAGGTCTTTATTTCCATTACATCCGCTGTTACTTCCTCCACTGGAGTCTTTAACTCCTCAAAATCATCTGTGAGTATTGAAATGAACTTCTTTCAGACTTTTGTTAATGTTAATATTTTGCCCTCCTCCAATGAATCACAAATTTTATTAATGGCATCTAGAATGGTGAATCCTTTCCAGAAGATTTTCAATTTATTTTTCTAAGATTTAACAAGGAATCATTGTCTATGGCAGCTATAGCCTTACAAAATGTATTTCTTAAATGATAAGACTTAAAATTCTAAATTACTCTTTGACCCATGGACTGAAGAATGGATGTTGTGTTAGCAGGCATGAAAATAATATTAATTATTTTGTACATATCCATCAGAGTTTTTGGGTGACCAGAATTTGGGTGACCAGTTTTTGGGTTCATTTAATGCATTATTAAATGAACAGTAATAATTTTGAAAGAAATCTTTTTTTCCCCCCTGAGCAACAGGACTCAAGAGGGAGCTTTAAAATATTCTGTAAACCATGCTGTGAACAGATATGCTACCATGCAGGCTTTTTGTTCCATTTATAGAGCAAAGGAAGAGTAGATTTGGTATAATTTTTAAGGTCCCTAAAATTTCTGGGATGATAAATGATCATTGGCTTCAACTTAAAGACACTAGTTTTATTGGCCCCTAAAAAGAGAGTCAGCTAGTGCTTTGAAGCTTTGAAGCTGGTTCAAAGCTTAGGTTTATGTAACCTAAACATTTGTATAGCCATAATATGCTGAAATTAAAAAAAATAAAAAGAATACACACAATGTTTATTGTTTATTGATTCAGTTTGCCATCTTATATAGTTGTGGTTCACAGAGCTCCCACACAATTACAATTAAATATCTCATAGCAATTGTTTGCGTATGTTGCATTTTTTACAAACTGAAAGTTTGGGCAAACCTGCCTGAAGCAGGTCTATCAGTGCCATTTTTCCAATAGCATGTGCTCTCTTCATGTCTGTCTGTCACATTTTGATAATTCTTGCACTGTTACAAAGTTTTTCATTATTATTATATCTTTTGTGGTGATCTGTCACCTGTAGTCTTTGATGTTATTAAAGAAAAAATTAGTCTGTTACAGAATATATATATTATATTTCTGTAACAGACTTTTTCTTTAATATATTATTTGATATAAATGTATATTAATATAAATTTGTATAATATATATTATGTGTATAATATATATATACTTGAAATATATATTATATTTATGAAATATAAGGAAAATTATTTGTTAGACATGAGTGAAGAATGACCGATTAGTTGGACTACATCAAGATATAAAACACAATTATAACCAAATTTTAAAAAGCTCTATA
Source organism: Microcebus murinus (assembly GCF_040939455.1). Classification (NCBI taxonomy): domain Eukaryota; kingdom Metazoa; phylum Chordata; class Mammalia; order Primates; family Cheirogaleidae; genus Microcebus; species Microcebus murinus. The sequence continues at coordinate 48,657,552 of NC_134104.1, forward strand.
AACACAATTAAAGAACAAAAAATTGCCCAGAATATGTTTATACAGTATGAAACAGAGAAAATGGTAAGTTTTAGATATGTAAATAGCTTCCACAAATCAAGAAGAAAAGGGTAAACAAGTATTTCCTTGAAGAGGACAATTTTTTGGCCAAACTATATATAAAAATATGTTTGACATAATTAATAATAAAAGAAATATAAATTAAAATGAGACAATTTTTCACATCCAAAAAGATAAGCAAAAATTAAATATCTCATAGCAATTGTTTAAACAGATTGGAGAAAATTAGATCTTGTATACATTTCTAATAGTATTGTAAGTTTTAAAAATTATTTTGGTGAACACTTACAAAATTTAGAAAACCTGAAAATGTACTTACCTAAAAGTTATATAAAAGTAATTTCATGTGCACTCAGGAAATGTTTATGTGCTTTAATGTCATAATAAATAGAATATAAAACTAATATTTATATTGATATATTGGAGTACTCATTACATGACAATGAAAATGAATGTGTTATATTTAAATAGATTACATTTATATATATCAAAGAGGTATATACAACCAAACGAGTAAGATGTGCAACGTTTGGGGGATGGACACGCTTGAAGCTCTTACTCAAGGGGGGAGGGGGACATTGGCAATATATATAACCTTAACACTTGTACCCCCATAATATGCTAAAATAAAAAAAATAAAATAAAATCACAAATGTTGAGTGAGAAAAACAAATTAAATAATAATGCATATACTTTATCATTTATGTACATATTAAACTGATACTTTTTAAATATATATTAATATACACATCCCCATAAATAATATTGAGCATAGATTAAATAGATAATATATAATTGATGATAATGGTTTCTGACAGTAAGAGATATAGTAATAAGATTGTACTAAAGGGAAGCAAGTGGAAAATCAAGTAAATTTTCTATATCGATTCAAAACATATTCCTAAATTTTATATTTTATACTCTTCATTTCACATACATCTGTTTTTCATTTTTTTAGTGCTACACTTCTTTGCTTTTTAAACATTTTAAAAAGTTTTCTCTAGTTTCTTTATCAATTTTCATCATTATTTCCCTCATTTGACTCTTCATTTGAGACTCTGTGACACACTTATATTTCTTGTAATTTTCCCTAGATTTAATTTTAATTTTCTCCTGTCTAAAAGGGTTTTTTCATATCCTTGAGTATACATAGTTAATGTTGTTAAATTATCTTTTCTGTTTTCTTTTAGATTTTTTAATTTAAGTCTTTATTGAGTTTTGACTTAAAATATCAGGAGAGAAAAATAAAAACCTTGGGTAATTTTCAGATTAGTCACACACCAGGGTTTACATTTATAAACTTTGAGAAAGACTGCTTATCACTTAAATTATATCCTAAGAAGACAGACAGAGAGCATCCAAAATTGATAAAATAAGTGACTCTTCTAATAAGAAATAAGATACTCAAAGTTTAACATTACTTATGTGTATACACCATACATATATCCCTCCAGACTACATTTGCAATATCCCCATAAAAAATTAGGACTTTTTTAATAGTCTAATAGAGAAATAAAAGTACCAAATTACATTATCTTTTCTAATTCAAATTGTTATTTTGAATAATGCTAGAAATACTTTTAGTTTTTATAATTTTCAAATTATTTACACAAAATTTTTTTACTGCAGTGTTTTTTTTTTATTTCGGCATATTATGGGGGTACAAATTTTAAGGTTTGAAAAAATGCCCTTCCCCCCCACCCCCCACAAGTCTGAGTTTTCAGCGTGACCATCTTCCTGATGGTGCAGATCTCACTCATTATGTATTATATACCCGCCCCCCTTCTCCCTCCCACCTGCTCGATACCCAATTACTGTAGTTCCTATGTGCCCACTTAGGTGCTGCTCAGTTAATACAAGTTTGCTGGTAAATATATGTGGAGTTTGTTTTTCCATTCTTGGGATACTTCACTTAGTAGTATGGGTTCCAGCTCTAACCAGGAAAATATAAGATGTGCTATATCACCATTGTTTCTTAGAGCTGAATAGTACTCCATGGTATACATATACCACATTTTATTAATCCATTCTTGGATTAATGGGCAACTTGGGCTGTTTCCACGGCCTTGCAATTATGAATTGTGCTGCTATAAACATTCGGGTACAGGTGTCTTTTTTGTAGAGTGTGATTAGGTCTTTTGGGTAGATGCCCAGTAATGGGATTGCTGGATCAAATGGTAGATCCACTTGTATCGCTTTAAGGTATCTCCATATTGCTTTCCACAGAGGTTGAACTAGTTTGCAGTCCCACCAGCAGTGTAGGAGTGTTTCTGTCTCTCCGCATCCATGCCAGCATTTATTGTTTGGAGACTTTTTGATAAAGGCCATTCTCACTGGAGTTAAGTGATATCTCATTGTGGTTTTGATTTGTATTTCCCTGATGATTAGAGATGTTGAGCATTTTTTCATATGTTTGTTGGCCATTCTTCTGTCTTCTTTAGAAAAGTTTCTGTTCAAGTCCTTTGCCCACTTTTCAATAGGGTTATTTTATTTTTTCTTGCTGATTTTCCTGAGTTCTAAGTAGATTCTAGTTATCAGCCCCTTATCAGATGTGTAGGATGCAAAAATTTTCTCCCATTCTATAGGTTGTCTGTTTACCTTCATGACTATTTCTTTGGCTGTGCAGAAGCTTTTCAGTTTGATCATGTCCAATTTATTTATTTTTGTTGCTGCTGTGATTTCCTTTGAGGACTTCTTCATAAACTCTTTGCCTAGGCCAATGTCTAGGAGAGTGTTTCCAACATTTTCCTCTAGAATTCTAATGGTTTCATACCTTAGGTTTAAGTCTGTTATCCAGTGTGAGTTGATTTTTGTGAGAGGTGAAAGGTCTGAGTCCTGCTTCAGGCTTCTACAAGTGACTATCCAGTTTTCCCAGCACCATTTATTGAAAAGGGATTCTTTTCCTCAGCGTATGTTTTTGTCTGCTTTGTCAAAGATTAGATGGCTATATGAGGATGGTTTTATATCAAGATTCTCAGATCTGTTCCACTGGTCAATATTCCTATTTTTATGCCAATACCAGATGGTTTTAATTACTGCAACTTTGTAGTATAGTTTGATATCTGGCATATTAATACATCCCAATTTGTTTTTGTTGCCTAGGATTGTTTTGATATTCGAGATCTTCTCTGATTCCATAGGAATCATAAAATTATTTTTTCTATATCTGTGAAGAATGCTGATAGGATTTTAATAGGTATCGCATTGAATCTGTATATCAGTTTGGGTAGTATAGACATTTTAATGCTGTTGAGTCTGCGTACCCACAAGTATGGTATGGATTTCCATCTGTTTACATCCTCTGCTATTTCCTTCTTCAGTGTTTCATAGTTCTCCCTGTAGAGGTCTTTTACCTCCTTGGTCAAGTATATTCCTAGGTACTTTAATTTCTTTGTTGCTATTGTGAAGGGAATTGAGTCTTTGATTTGGTTGTCAATTTGATTGTTGTTGCCATATATGAATGCCTCTGATTTCTGTGTATTGATTTTGTATCCTGAGACTTTACTAAATTCATTGATCAGTTCCAGGAGTTTCTTGGTTGAATCTTTGGGGTTTTCTAGATATAATATCATCTCATCGGCAAACAGTGAAAGTTTGATCTCTTCTGTCCCTATTTGGATACATTTAATTCCACTTTCCTGTCTGATTGCTGTAGCCAGGACTTCCAGCAGTATGTTGAACAGAAGTGGAGATAGTGGGAAGCCTTGTCTGGTTCCAGTTCTGAGTGGGAATGCATTCAATTTTTCCCCATTCTGTATAATGTTGGCTATGGGTCTGTCATATACGGCTTGAATCATTTTTAGATATGTTCCTTCTATGCCTATTTTATTGTTTGTATCATGAAGGGGTGTTTAATTTTGTCAAAAGCTTTTTCTGCATCTATTGAAAGAATCATGTGGTCTTTGTTTTTGCTTCTGTTTATGTGGCGAATTGCATTTATAGATTTACATATGTTGAACCATCCCTGCATCCCTGGGATGAAGCCCAATTGGTCGTGGTGGATTATTTTTTTGATAAGTGTCTGGATTCGGTTAGCCAAGATTTTGCTGAAAATTTTTGCATCTATATTCATCAGGGAAATTGGTCTGTAGTTTTCTTTTTTTGTTGCATCCTTTCCTGGTTTTGGTATCAGAGTAATATTCGCTTCATAAAAAGTGTCAGGGAGGTTTCCGTTCTTCTCGATGTTGTGGAATAGTTTCTGCAAGATAGGTACTAGTTCTTCTTTGCAAGTGTGGTAAAATTCTGGTGTGAAACCATCTGGAGCAGGACTTTTCTTTTTAGGGAGATTTTTAATTGCTGTTTCTATTTCAGCTGTTGAGATTGGTCTGTTCAGGAAATCTATTTCTTCCTGGTTGAGTCTAGGGAGGCTGTGTGTTTCTAGAAATTTGTCCATTTTTCCTCCACATTTTCCAGTTTGTGTGCATAAAGATTTTTGTAGTATTCATAAATTATATCTTGTATTTCCTTGGGATCAGTTGTGATATCTCCTTTTTTGTTTCTGATGGAGCTTATTAGAGATTTCTCTTTTCTGCTTTTCGTTAACCTATTAATGGTGTGTCAATTTTGTTTATTTTTTCAAAGAACCAACTTTTTGTTTTATTAATCTCCTGAATAGCTTCCCTGTTTTCAATTTCGTTTAGTTCTGATTTGATCTTGTTGATTTCATTTCTTCTGCTGGGTTTGGGGTTGGTCTGTTTTTCTTTTTCCAGCTCTTTGAGTCATTTCATTAGATTGTCTATTTGTGATCTTTTTAACTTTTGGTTATAGGCATTTATGGAAATAAACTTTCCTCTCAGAACTGCTTTAGCTGTGTCCCAGAGGATTTGATAACTTGTCTCTCCATTGTAATTTTCTTCTTAGAATTTTTTTTATTTCCATCTTCATTTCTTCATTTATGAAGTAATCATTTAGTAGGAAGTTGTTTAATTTCCACGTTTTTGTGTAGAATTGTGAGTTTCTGTTAGGGTTGATTTCTATTTTTATTCTGCTGTGATCTGAGAAGACACCTGGTATGATTTCTATTTTTTTAAATTTCTTGAGATTTACTTGGTGTCCTAGGATATGGTCAATCTTAGAGAATGACCCATGAGCTGATGAGAAAAACGTATATTCAGTGGATTTTGGGTAGAATGTCCTGTAAATGTCAGTCAGACCCAATTGTTTTAGAGTTTTTTTAAGTCCATTATTTCTTTATTAATTTTCTGTTTGGAGGATCTGTCTTGTGCCGTTAGTGGGGTATTGATATCTCCAGTGATTATGGAGTTGCTATTAATCCATTTGCTTGGATCCAGTAAGGTTTGCTTTATGGATTTGAGTGCACCAAAGTTGGGTGCATATATATTTAAAATTGTTATCTCTTCTAGTTTAATTGTGCCCTTCACCATTATATAATGACCCTCTTTGTCTTTTACTAGTTTTGTTGGTTTAAAATCTAGATCGTCTGAAATTAGAACTGCCACGCCAGCCTTGTTTTGACTTCCACTTGCTTGGAATACTGATCTCCACCGTTTTACTTTTAGTCTGTATGCATCCTTGCAGGTTAGATGTGTTTCCTGAAGACAGTATATACTTGGCCTGTATTTTCTTATCCATTCAGCCAGCCTATGAGTTTAAGCCAGTCACATTTATTGAGAGAACTGATAGGTAAGGTAAATTACTGTTCATTCTGTTGGGTTGGATGTTGTTGCTTTGATTTCTCTCTTGAGCCATTGTAGTATCTGGCTTTTAATCTTTGGGTTTTGGTTGTTTTTATTTTCATGAGTTTTTATTATGGTGTTCCGTGCGTAACACTGATTTGAGTACTTCTTGTAGGGCTGGTCTTGTCTTGGTGAATTCTCTGTGACTTTGCTTATCTGAGAATGTCTTAATTTCTCCTTCATATATGAAGCTAATTTTGCAGGATAGAAGATTCTAGGCTGGGTGTTATTTTGTTTTAAAAGAGTGAAAGTAGGTCCCCATTTCCTCCTTGCTTGTATTGTTTCAGTTGAGAAATCTGGAGTTATTCGGATTGGTTTTCCTTTATTTGTGATTTCCTTCCTGCATCTCACCGCTTGTAGGAGGGTCTCTTTTGTTGATATTTTGGTCAGTCTGATGACAACATGGCGTCGTGTTTTCCTGTTTGCATTGTATCTCCCAGGAGTCTTTTTGGCCTCTTGTATTTCTAATTCTAGGTTATTGGTTAGACCTGGGAAGTTTTCCTCAATTATTTCTTCAAAAACTTATCTAACCCTTGGGTTTTTTCTTCCACCTTCTCAGGAATCCAGTGCACCCACAGGTTATTTTTCTTTGTATAATCCCACAATTCTTGTAAGCTTTGCTCCTGTCTCTTATTTTTCTGCTCTAGCTCTGTGATTAACTTATTTGATTTGAATGAGTTGTCTTCCAGCTCTGAGATTCTTTCTTCTGTTTGGTCTACCCTATTTTTGAGGCTTTCCACTGTGTTTTGAATTTCCCTGAGTAAATTCTTCATATCGAGGATGTCTGATTGATTCTTCTTCAAGATGTCGATCTCCTTAGTGAATCTTTCTTCCAATTCTTGTATCTTCTTTGTGGTTTCTTTGTGTTGATTATCCATTTTTTCTTGCATTTGATTGAGCTTTTTAACAATCCAATTTTGGAATTCTTCTTCTGTCAATTTTAGTCTTTTGGGTTTGTTCAGGCTCCATTTCTTGAGAGCTGGTGTATTTCCTGGGGGGAGTGTTTTCGGCTTGATTTTTAGAATTGCGTTGGGTCCTTCCCATCCTGGGTCAATTGCTAGAGCTCAGTCGACTACTTTTTGTGGTTTCTTGATCAAACACTGGGGGGAGCTCTTCCACCACACTTGGAAGGTTCCCCTGACAGTGGTAGCTTTTGGGGAAAGTGGGTCTTCTTGTCTCGCCCTGCCTCCAGGGGTGGAGCCTACCACTTTGGGCAAGAGAGTTGCAGGCTGAGGAGAGGTGGTATCTCCCCAGTTTGCCCTTCACCTCAGCGCCCCAGTAGCTGTGACTTCCCTTGGCTGCTAGGCTTCTCAGTAGATCCTTGATGGAGCCAGGCCTGACGAGCTGATCGCAGATTGTGTAGGGGCCGGATTTGCCAGGAGAGACTCTAGTCTGGGCGGGGGCGGGGGCTTTGTCGCTGCCAGCTGGGCTGTGGACCCCCTCAATGGCGATGGCTAGCCCACTCGTAGAGCACCAGTACTGGGGGCGGCTGAATAGGATGCAGCTGGTGCTGGGTTGAGGGCCTGGTTCAATAGGACGCCCTGCAGGTTCCTCCACGCTGCTGCCTGCCCGCCCTCCTGTTCAGTCAGAGCCCTCACTTTTACTGACCCTCCCTGTGAGGTTTTATTCGCCTGGGGCAGTTCCAGCTTTGAGCCCCCTCTTAGTCTCGCAGGTTATCGGAGGTGAGATCTCTAACCACCTCCCCGGTCTGCGCTGCTCAGTTTTCTCTGTCCAGGAGCCGTCCCAGCACGGGGCTCAGGGGAGACTACACAGCCACCTCTCACCATCAACCACACCCTCCAGCACCATCTCCTCCTGCTGCGATTTCACACCAGTTTCAGACAGGTCTCTGGCTGGGTGGGTGTGGAGGTCAGTGGGGAAGCAAAGAGTTCTCCTGTGGGTCTGATCCCACTTCACCACCTGGCCCGGCGGGTCGGTGCCCTCCCACACGCCCTATTGTTTGCTCTGCACTCTCCAGAGAACTCGATCTTATTTCCCTGTCACCTTGTATCGTTTTAGGGGAGTCCCGTGCTGTACCTCTGCGGATTCTCAATGCTGTCCTTGTAGTGGGGAGATCCACTCGCGTGCAGGAGACCAAGATCTATGTCTCCTTCTCTGGGAGCAGAAGTCCAGAGAGTTACCTCTACTCTGCCATTTTTGACAATCTGAGATTATCTCTAGTGCAGTGTTTTGTTTTCCTTTAAACTCATAGATTTATTTTCTTTAGTCCCAAATATTTGCATGACATCTCATTACTATTCATTACTTTACGAACTATAGTAAAAAAATAGAAACATTTGGTCATTCAGTTCATTTTTCTTGCCAATATAACTGACTTTTAGTATATTTTCAAAGTAGAATATGGTTAACACATTGGATATTCTGTCAATAAACCAGACTTACTATTTAATCTTGAATTCTGACAAGATACAAATTAATCAATTAACTAATTGAGCCACAAACCAAATAAAACTACCAGTCCTTTGCTTTCATTATCACAATTTCTCAAAATCTTTTGTAAAATGTGGAATCCCTTTATATTTTCCCATTTAAGTGCCTGCTTTTTTCACAATCCATTGAAAGCATGAAGTTGTTCTCTTGACTTTTCTCCCTAAACTTTTATACAATATCCTCTACAATCAAATGTGAAATATAATCTCAGAATAGGAGCTATCATACTACCTTAAAAATCATTATGAAGGCCGGGCGCGGTGGCTCACGCCTGTAATCCTAGCACTTTGGGAGGCTGAGGCGGGCGGATTGCTCAAGATCAGGAATTCGAAACCAGCCTGAGCGAGACCCCGTCTCTACCAAAAATAGAAATAAATTAATTGACCAACTAAAAATATATATACAAAAAATTAGCCGGGCATGGTGGCGCATGCCTGTAGTCCCAGCTACTCGGGAGGCTGAGGCAGTAGGATCGCTGAGCCCCGGAGATTGAGGTTGCTGTGAGCCAGGCTGACGCCACGGCACTCACTCTAGCCTGGGCAACAAAGTGAGACTCTGTCTCAAAAAAGAAAAAAAAAAATCATTATGCTAAATCTTAATTTTACACTAATTCACATGCTTTCCAGAAGACATCCATATTAAGCATGCCACATTCAAGCATGTGACTCAAACAGATTTACATTTTTGAATAAGATGTTTTTTATGTCACATTCTATTGATGAACATCATTACCCTAAAATTTGGTGATTCCTATAAAATTCTATTCACCTTCTCCTTTTAAAATTTGCACTTATTTTATCACTCAAAATTAGTATTCATAAACTTTCTTCTCTGCTATTTCCTAATGATAACTATTATGCTTTCTTTTCAGCCATGTATCTGTAATATTCACTAAAGTTTCTTGATCTGGGTGTGTCTCATTTTTCTCTTTGAGTACTTGTTTCTAATCTCCACATTACACAATCTAGCGAGCCAGGAGCTTGCTTTCTTGATATTAGTATCCATGGAATTGAATTCTTTTTATGATATCATCTAATGTACCATTTATGCTTTTTCCTTTCTAAAAATATTGACCAGGGAAGAGATTAAAAATACCACATGGGTTTCAAAGTCTTTCGATCCATAAATAGGATTTCAAAGCTTGGCTTGACATTTTATTCTCATACAAATCAAACCACTGATTATGTTCAACAAGTGTGAAGAGCCTCTTTCTCTTCAAACTTGTGTTTCTGATTTCTATTCTCCACATTACTGAAAGATTTATCTTTCCAAAACAGAAGTCTGATTTTGCCAATATTTTTAAAGACATGCACAGTCACAAAGCATTCCACACTTAGATCTCCTTTTGCTCTAGTTTTATATCGTGAGTTTTCCTCTTTCCTGGCTCACCTAGATTATAAACTATTTTTGCAACTGTGAACAGTGCCTTACCAAAATCCATTATACTTAGAATACCCTAATTACTCTTAAATTTCTGTGGTTTTTGGATGCTTAATAAATCTTGAAAGATTACTGCTTTGGGTTGCAATGCTTTATATTGTTATTTTAGATGTATAATGCAGTGTGTTGCTAAAATCCCACACAAGAAATTAAATTTTTTGTTAAAACAAATTTTTTTTGATACAGAGTCTGACTCTGTCACCCTAGCTAGAATGCCGTGACATCAGCCCAGCTCACAGAAACCTCAAACTCCAGGGCTCACGCAATCCTCCTGACTCAGCCTCCCAGAGTGTTAGAATTACAGGCGTGAGCCATCATACCTGAAAAGAAATGAAATTTGTACTGTCCAGTTACAAGTCTTGGTTCTGGTAATAACCAAATCTTATCCAAAAATGTTGTCACTAACCATAACAGTAAAATTGTTCTTCCATTCTGTCAAACCTGTTTTTCTGTGACCAAAGAATATGGCTAAATAAATGAGCCAGTGAGGTGGAATGAAGTGAAGAAGAGGATATGAAGCATGAGATGGTGCTTCTTTCTCCAAAATCCCAATACATTCTCTATAAGAAGGTATTCATTTACTTTATATTAGTCTGATTATTCAGAATTTCTTGGCTTTCTTTACTTCCTCTGCATTTTGTTCCTTCTCTTACCAACTTTGTGACATTTTAAGAAAATGATTAAAATGATGTGACTTAAAAGAGCTCATGGTCCAGTTATTCAAGTAAGAGAAAGTACATGAGTACACAATTAAAATATGGCATATGACCTGTAACCAGGGGCAGGAGAAGTACAGAGCTTTGGGATATTGAAGCTCACTTGGAAAAGGCCAGGAAATGCTTCATAGATAAAGGAATATTTAAGCAGTACCATTAGGAATTCTGTGGCCAGTTCTGGAGCATAGATTCCATGTAGATCAAATAGCATGTATAATGGGGTAATGAGGGAAGGCATTCAATGACTACCTCAGCTCTGACTTGCTGGAACTACAGGTAGGCCTTAGGAAATAAGGGAAGAATAGATTTCCCAGGTGATGTTGAGCCAGATAATGAAAAGACTAAAGAGTTTGAATATTAGTCTGTAGATGATGAGGACCTATGAAACATTTTACAAGCATGGAGTGACATGATCAGCTTTATGCTTAAAAGATAACTCAAGATAACATGTTGTGGAATGGAAAATGGAGAGGTTGAAAGAAGATTTCTCAGACCAGAAATGCTAAAATTTTGAACAGAGGGGCTAACAAATGACCAATATGTGGGAATTGTGTATAAATAAATGTAAGAAGACACTGAAAGAGAAGCACAAATATCATGACATGTGTTTTGTCTATAAACATAAAAGTGACAAACTTTACTAATTACTTCAAAAATATAAATTAAGCAAAAATGAGATTGCATCTATCCTCTCCAAATGTGGCATACATATTAAAGCATAATTAACTTGTAAATATGTCTTTATTCCTTGTAAACTTTGTATTGTCCTCAAATGTGTCATTAATTGTTATTTCTGACTGTAGATAGCCTCGGGCCAGTGTACTCACTTTATACAGTTATAAAGAAGTCACATTGGCAACCATTAATCAGAACTAAGAAGCAGAGAAGACCTTCAGTAATTTAGGCACCCAGAATGTTATGTATAGTGCCTGGGAGTACTCACAAAAATTCTTGAGGATAAAGTTGGCACTTGTGTCCTACTTGCTGGCAGCACAGCCAAAGAAGTGGCATAACTATGTGCTCTCCTAGAGATGAACGTGTGCTATTGTGAGAAAGACAGATCTCTGATAGTGAAGTTCTCAGCCTTGCTGAGACTTGAGAGACCAAATTACTTACTCATGTGTCTTCTTCTTCCAAATTTGAAATCAAATGACAAATAAGAGCTGAATATACAAAGATTAAAATATCATAATGTGTGACTATTTGGTCCTGGCATTTGTCCCCAGAATTAACCTCTTTCTCCTAGTGTCAGATGGATCTAAGCAACTACTGGCCTTTTACTAGTCCAGAGCCTTCCTTTATAAACTTACTACTTAGAGGAGTGGATGAATAAACATTGTGAGGACTACATACTGCAAAAGAAAGAAATCAGAAGAGTCTGATCACATCTTCAGCTTCTTCTCCAGACCTTTCTTCATTCGAAAGTAATGAGTGAGGTTGGGGAGAAAAGAAGTATTCATCTTTGAAATTTTGAGAAGTAGAAGATATCTGGGCCCCTTCATATCCAGTGGTTCTGACTCAGGAGTTGCAATCTCATCCCCCTAGGGGAATTGAGATATGTATAGGAGCAATTTATAGTCGTCATTTGACTGGAGAATCCTATTGACATTTGTTTCCTAAAACAGGATATGTTGAATATATTCCCATAGCCTGACAAAGTGAAAACTTGCCCTGACTGAAATAGTAAGGGTGTCCCCATTGGAAAACACTATTGGAACCTTACTCTGAAGGGCCTTCTAGGCCTCATTAAAGTCAACAAACTTCTGTTGCTTTTTTGCAAACTATAAAATATATAATTTTTTCCTCATATGTGGTAACATGTTTCAATTCTCTTTTGTAAATGAGATGTGTTAGTTGAAATATCAGAGAATTTTGCAATCTGTTTATTTATGTGTCTATATTGTATATCTATAGTTAGAGTCATTTCAAACACCTGTAAGATAATTGAGAAATGCGTTTCTGAGGTATAGAAGCTTTAAACATGAGCTGAGTAGAGCATGATATGGAATCTAAAAGGGTGAAATCAATATACTTCAAAATTTTAATATGTTTATAGTAGACTTTATACAGTAATTTTTAAAAACTCAACCCATCGGCAGGAATGAGAGTATTCTGAAATTCTCTGTGATCGGTTCCATTCTCCAAATGATTAAAATAAGGTTGTGTTGTATATCTGTTATTAAACCTGTATCGTGCAGAGATAATAAGCTGTTTTGAAAGTAATAATAATTTTTAAAATCTTCTTAAGAATTAATCTTCTGTAATGAGTACAGATAAAATAGTCAGACAAGCTGAATTAAATGTTCTTTTCTATTATGCTTATTCTGTTCAACATTCCAGTCTATCTGAGCACTTGCTTGTTTTTTTGTTTGTATGTTTTATCCCTATTTTAAATGTTTTGTGAGATAGGAGAAGTACTCTCTGCTTTCCTCCCAAACTTTTAAAATCTTTCTTACTCTTGTTTTTCACAATTCTGTTGATATTGCCTTCAGAAGTAGAATTTAAGATCATTTTTTAAGTGATGTGAAATTAAAATGCTATTAGAGTTTAGGATTTGGACAGAGAAAGATACATATCATGTTTGGGGGAGTCATGAATTATTTTTAATTTGGTAGGTAATAGAGACAGATGAATCTGAAATATCTTTAGCATATTATGTAAAGAGTGTAACATAATTAATAAGGTTCCTTTGCAGATTAATGAAGTTCACTAGTCAAAATCTGAAAACTTCTTTTCAAAAGCATCAACTATAATAGAAAAATAATTAAGAGTTATAAAATGAACTATGTAACAATAACTAAGAAAATGTTATATAAAGTTTATTAAAAAGCTCTTGAGTTAGAAATAAGTTGATAATGTAAATATATAATAAAAATTTAGTGAACCTGAAAAAGAACTGTAAAATTCTTGTAGTTTTGTATGTTTTATCTTATTTTACTCTGTAACTTTAAAATCACATACCAAAGGATATAACAAAATAATAATAGATGAGTAAAAATTAACTTAGCAAGTGTGTAATATGTTTATGTGTATATTTTATCATTAAATCTGACAAAAAGTAAATGGAATATTGATAAGTCCAAAATAACAAAGATTTTGATAAAATGTAGGAAAAGTGGAATTAAAAGAATGAAACTCCTATGTAGTCCCTACTACTTAAGGATTTCTTAAGTTACTATGAAGTTATAAAGTTACAATTCATCAGATTCTGGTGAATTAATTGGTTAATATAAAGTTTCATTTTACTTCAAAAGGAACTCTGTGAATAAAGCAAGCCTCGCATTTATATACACACATGGATTTTTTTTAAATATCTATATTAGAGAAGTGAAGATGGCATTGAATATATCCATTGATGTAATTTTTCTAAATGACTTATTATCAAAGCTTCTAAGAAATAGAATCAAATATTTGCAATTTATACCTACTCTCTCTTTGAATTCAGCCCCCTTGTTATCTGTTAGGGAAGTTTTTTTATCTCCCAGGGGGGATAAGTAGTGGTCTCCAAGTTCTGCCCCAGTAGCCCAGTTGTAGTAATTTGCAAGTGTAGTAATCATCATATTTAAGGAATGTATCAGACTCATTTTTACTTCTGGACCTACTCTGAGACCATTACTAGAGATGGAAATAGGTATTTCCGTTGTCTAAATCATAATAGTAGTGTTAGGTAGATAGTGAGGGATTCCGGGTCTCCTAGGGACAAAAGTGGATGCTGCTGTGATTCACTCTCCACTAATGAGCTTTCAGAGAGGCTCATGGGATATCTCCATGCTCAGTAAGGCTCAGGTCATGCAGCTCCCAATTGTCCAATGAAAGTGATTCCATGCTGATATCTTCACCACTAGGGAGGTCACAATCTAAGTACTATAAAACAAGACACAGACCATAACCAATTTCCTTTTTGTGCCCTTCCTCTTCTCTTCCTTTGCTGTGACAGTGGATCTGGTTGTCATCTTGTGATCCTTGGCATATGTATCATATTCTGTAAACCTCTATCTTGCTCTTGCCCAATAAGCCTATCTTTCTCTCCTCAATAAACCTAATTTTTGTGTTTTCCTAACTTTGGTGTGTCTAGTCATTTTTCAGCCACAGATGCACCAAGAACCAACATTTCAGACTAAAACCAGACAGTAGTTGCTCATTAACTATATAGATTTTTATTAGATGCAAAAGAAAAAAAGATAATTCCAAGTAAGTTTTTGTGATCAGAAAACTAGAAATAAAACACCACCAACTTTTATAAAAATTAACCCTGTTTTAACAATTTAATCTTCTGTGATACAGTAGAAAGCCTGAGAAAATCAAGGAGCAGTAACAGATTTAATCTATCTCAGTTTTCATTTTGACTTTTACAAATTGGACACCACTGTGAAATACATGCAAACATTTATTCTGTTCCTAAACCAGGGGTGGGGAGAGGAGGGGATACGGGAGCCTCACAGAGGACAGGGCTCCTGGGAAAGACAGTGTTCAAAGTCAAAGGCTCTGGGGTGGCGGGGTGTCTGGATGGGGGAGGGATGGGAGTAGGGGGGAGCAGCAGGCGAGCAGCATGGGGCAGGGGAGTCATCCTTTGATCTGGGCGTCTTCTTGGACTTTCCAGAATACCAGGCTCATGCAGGCAGCGGCGTCCTCACTGGAGATGTGCCCGTCCTCTTTGTCCTGGATGATCTGTCTGAGGTAGCTGGCTGTGAGATTCCGCAGGGAGCGCTTGTAGGGGAGGCCCAGGTAGTGGGGGAAGAGCACAGACGTGTCCACCACAGTACTGTGGATGACCTTCAAGGCCAGCAGGTCGCTCTCCAGGCTGTGTCCAATGAGGATGGTTTCTTCACTGAACATGCTCAGCAGGACTGTCTGGACGTCCTGCAGCCTGGTGCTTGTGTTGGCGAGGTCAGCCTCCGTCACCCCTGAAAACCTGGTGTTATAGTCGACGATCTCGTTGATGGGTTTGACAAAGGTGTCATAAACCACTTGCCGCTCTGTGTTGACCACCGTGACACGGGTCACCTCCAGCCCGTATGTGGTGTAAGACATCTCACAGTCCAGGGCGTAGATTCCTGGGTGCGCGTCTGCTGAGGATTCCTTCCTGAAGGTCTTCACGAAACCCTGAAGGTCTTCCTTCCGGCTGTCCCGCACGTGTCGCTTTGCTACCTGACAGCCCACGGAGCTGGGGGGAGCCGAGCAGCACGTGTACCGTGTCTCCCAGCGTCCCGCCACTGGGTTCTGGTGGAGCCGCCCCCAGTGGTAATGACACTCCTCATCGCTGACACAGTGGCCGGAGGAGGACACAAGGTACTCAGTGCCACAGCGGCAGCAGACCCTGCAGGAGGAGTTCTGGGGCTGCTGCTTTTTGGCGGTGAAGAGGACGGCACCCCCTGGCAGCTTGGGGTGCAGGAAAGGGTAGCCATTCTCCTTGAGCTGGTCCTCGGTGAGCACGTACTCCTTCAGGCGGCTGTATAGGGCGGCCCTGTTGAGCCCGGGCACGGCGCTGGGGACCAGACCTCGCAGCTGCTTAAGGGTGTTGGCCGTCATGTTCAGGTAGACGTTCATGCTGGGGCTGCTGTCGTAGGCCACCTTCTCCTCGTTCAGCGCCTTCTCTACGGCCTCGTGGTTGGAGGCACAGAACTTCAGACACTCCTCGATGAAGAGGAGGAGATAGTGCCTCCGGATGATGGTGGTGACATTGTCCCCGAACTCTTTCAGGATAGTGAGTTGCTTTAAACTCTGAAAAGACTGGCTGTGAGCAACCCGCTTGTGGGGCACGGTGGTCGTGGTTTTGACGGTTTTGGATGCCATCGCGGATAGCTTGCACGTCTTCAGCTGCTGGCGGCCGGATCCTGGAGCATGGTAAGGCTGGCTACCGCTGGCTGCCATGGTCCTCTTGGCACCTGTGCGGGCTGTGACCAAGTAGACGTTGGGAACGTGGGTGATCCTCTTCTTCTTACCAGGGGCTGAGATGTGGGATGAAAAGGACTTCATCCGCTGCACACTGGAGGGCAGGGTACCCTTGGCGTTGCCTTTTCCTGCTGCTGCCTCCACAGCACCGGGGCCCCCCACTGGAGGGGCTCTGCCACCACCCAGGCCTATCGGGCCTCCCTTTCTGTAAGCTGGCCGCCGAGGTGACTGAGGATGGCTTTTTCTTGGTCCCTTTCTGCTGGTCTGCTTCTTGACAGCTGCTGGCCTGTGAGCCCTTCCTGTCCACAGGGGACTTCTACAAAGGCTTCCATCAGTTCCACAGGCCTGCAGCCTGTTGGCCGACTCCCTCTGTGCCTGCGGGGCACTCAGGCAGCACATCTGCTGAGCCGTCGTGGGCCAGGCTGGGAACACATCTGGACCTCTTCTTGGGGGCTCTGCCTGGATGACGATATATTCCACTGTCTGGTTGCACATCGGGTGTCCGCAGAACAGGCAGTCCTGGGAGGGCTGCCAGAGGGCTGAGGGGTGTGACTCCCTTGCCACCTCAGAAGCTTCGGGATGCCAGCACGGGGCGGTGGCCCTCAACGTCATGCTGCCTTCGCTCCAGGAGCGCCTGCCTGGCCCTCCTCTGCCGAGTGCTGGTTCTTCTGAGGGCCCTGGCTCCGCTCTCCGTTTGAATATATATACAGTCAGAGGATAGGGCGGGGCTACCACGCCCTTGATTAAGTTAGCATTTAATCCTACCTCGATTAATCTGCAAATCCAGCTTCAGAATCTCAAAATCCTCCCAGGGCAGGGTCTCGTAATGGAATGGCAGACACTCCTGGTTGCTAACCTGAGAACCACATTCTCTGTTTTTCCTGTGCTCACTCACTGTCACTACACAGCAGCCTTATAACTACAGCTATCTCTGGACCAGAGGGGGAAAGCAAGCCTCAGAGAGGTTGGCCAACTGGAGCCAGGACGGGGGCCAGGCAGCCTGCTTCAGGCTGGAGGGCAGGGTGGTTCCAGGGCTGCTTCTCCCTGCTGTGCCCTCCCCAGTGCTGGGGGTCCCCACTCGAGGGGGTCGGCCTCCACCCTGGTTTGTCAGGCCTCCCTTTCCCTGAGCTGGCAGCCCAAGTGGCCCAAAATGGCTTTTTCTTGGTCCCTTCCGACATTCCTGCCTTACTGCTGGCCTCTTCCCTTGGGGATCCTCCAACAGGCTGCCACTGGCCTTTGTCCTTAGTCTTGTCTTTCTTCCCAGCACCTTTCTCATAGTCAGGGGCTGGTGGGATCCCACTCTTCTTCCTATTGAGTGTTCCCTCCTGGAGGCAGCCCTAATCCTGCGAGGCCCTGTCTGGGGAGGAGGATTTGGCAGGGCGGCTGGGGGACCCGTCTGGGCTTTACGGAGGTTGCCCGAGGTGCTCCTCACATAGCACTGCAGGACCCGAACTGTGGCAGCATCATCTTCAGAGTCGAACAACCTGGCCTCGCAGCCACCACAGGGGTCACAGGACTTCTTGAGGGCAGCATGTAGGGCTTGCACCGGAGTCTCTGGGTCACTTGATGGCCCTCTCGTTCCTGGAGCTCCTGCACATACCAGCCCAGCTAGTCTCCTCAGCCCAGCGGCAATTCTCCCAGCTAGTCCCCTTGGCCCAGGGAGCAATTCTTCCCTCTCTTAGGGGGACTTCGGCAGCTTAGAGTTGTAGGGCTCCTAACCCAGCCCTTAGACTGCAAAAGCAAGATGAAATCAAATCTCCCTGCTGTTGGAGCCATGAACAGAATGATTTTTCTAGAAAGCAGATTTATAACAATTCCGAGCAGTTCAAATGCCATAATCCTCAGACTCAAAATTCTAAGAATCCACCCAACAGAAACACCAGCACAGAGGCAAACATGCAAACGTGTCTCCTGCAGTACTCAGAGCAAAGTGGCCGTGTGTACACAGCCCAGTGGCTTCCCCTCTCTGGGCCTGTTTCCTAGTTTCCTCATCTGCTGCGGGTGTGTGGGGGGGTGGAAGGGGACTACCGTGGTGACAAAAGTGGCAGATGCCCCCCAGGCGCCCCAGCTGATAGGGGCAGTCAAAGGCTGGGGAAGAAGCCAGTGGAGTGTAGTACCACTACACTCTTGCCCCAGGGCCTTGTACCAAACTCTTGCCCCAGGGCCTTGTACCAAACTCTTGCCCCAGGGCCTTGCCCTCGGGCCATCCTGGCTCCACCCCTCCCACGCCCTTCCCTGGCAGAGGTCACCGCTGCCCCTGCCTCATGGATCTCCCGCCACGACCATCTTCACATCTGAATATTCTTAAGTTAGTTTCTGCCAAGTTTCTCAGGCATTGTTTGACTAAGTCCCTTTTTACTTCTATAAGAGATTTAGGATATTGGTCATAAATTCGATGCTCTATATCTTCACACACAGGGACATATCTTTTTATCATATAATTTCCAAGGTATCTATTATTTCTACTATCATTGAAAATTATTTTATATCCACTGTGTAAGTCCACAGTCCTACCATGGTCTTGAGGCTTCCAGAATCTGTTCTAGATTTGTAGCGAAATCAGTTAATCCAAAATGCCTAGTGACCTATCAGAGTTAATTAGCTCAGATCCCTAGAGAATAATCTAAAACTGTTTTGTGCATGCCAGTGATTATGCACATGTGAACACTGATATTTCTGTTAAATAACTAATGCTATGCTCTTTGAAAAGGTTCTTAGGCTTAAAATGTGCACATTCTTTAATTATATCACATCTTTTTAGCTGCTATTTTTGCTACTAGGCCTCAAAGGAGTTTCTTAGATTATATAAGATATTCTGCTGGGACTAGTTTAATTTAAAGACTATTTGCTAATTGTTTATTTCCAGTCCATACTAGATAGATATAGGTAAAGTTGTAGCAATATTTGACATATGGTTAAACAGGCTGCAAATCAATTCAGGTGTTGTGAAACTTTTGTGCTAAGTTATATGTGGTGCAAGTTATTAGTCATGGACAATCAGAACACATATCTGTTGGAAATTAAACAGAAAAATGAAATATCAGTCTTTCTCCCCAGATAGCTTGAAAAGCACTGTCTTTGACTATAGTGGCTTGATTTGGGGATGGGATACACTATTTTGGCTTTTAATATTTTAATTCTATTAATATTTCCAAATATAAAATTGATGAAATGTAAAAAATTGTGAATGTGAATATGAGAAAAATGGAGGGGAACAGTAAGCTAAATCAAAATATGATATATACACTGTAGACAGAAATGGTTTGCCAGAATAGGCATTTTTTGAAGAGCTGTTAAATTTTAATGTATTATAAAATGAAATTATAAAGTATTGGTTGAATCTTTGTCTTCATAGCTCACTCATAATAGAATGCAATCTTATCTGTTTTGTCTTGCTTGTATATGGAACTCATGAAAGACAAGTAGATGAGGCACAGATAACATGTTTTTGTACTATGTATGACCTGAAGCTGAGCATATGTCATTTACTTTTTTACAAACCTTTCTCAACTGATAACTGTGCCAAAATCTTTAATAACATTCAACTTCAAGCATCCAAAAGTCAAGGTCTTGATTTCCTAACATTCATTGCAGAGAGATGATAATAAGTATCTACATGTTTGGTACTTCAATAGTAACAAAGAACTTTTACATATATTAGTTGGGTGATCTTCACAAAAATCCTGCAAGACAAGAAAGTATTTATTTTCATTTTTATAGAGAAAGAACTCAGCACTAAGTACATGATAAGAACTAAGACTCAAAAGGAAATGGTTGAACAAAATAATCAGCCCAAAAGTAGACAGATACAGAATACTCCATCAAAAAACAGGAAAATTAATGTTTTTCAAGTCCTCATGGAATGTTCACTGAGAATGAGACTATGCTGACCCACAAAATAAATCTGGAGAAATTTGAAGCAATT
Organism: Microcebus murinus; assembly: GCF_040939455.1. Classification (NCBI taxonomy): domain Eukaryota; kingdom Metazoa; phylum Chordata; class Mammalia; order Primates; family Cheirogaleidae; genus Microcebus; species Microcebus murinus. The sequence goes on from NC_134104.1 coordinate 48,677,732, forward strand.
GAAATCATGCAGGGTATATTCTCTGATGATAAGAAAATGACACTAAAATTCAGTAAGACAAAAGTCAAAAATATATTTAAGCACTTGGAATTTTTTTTTTAATTTTTATTTGCAAAACTAAGTTTCTTATATGATAAATACCTGGAAAGCAAAACACTTTTAAATAGGTCAAAGAAGAAGTCTCACAATAAATGATAAGATGCATAGAGTTGAGTGGAGTAAATACCAAGATATGTAAGATACAAATAAAGCAGAGCAGAGAGGAAAATATATGGCATTAAACATTTAGCCTTGAAAATGGGAAAAGTCTCAGTTCAATACTCTATGTTCTCACCTTGAAAAACTAGAAGAGAAAATAAAACTACAGCAAACAAAAGCAAGGAAATAATACAGATAAGAGGATATATAAATTCCACTATTTATTATTTATTTATATAGCATCTTTTAAATGATTGAAAACAATAGAGAAAAAAAGTCAGTAAAACAAAGGCTAATCTTTAAGAAAATCAATAACATTGATAAAATTGATAAAGCAAGATTGACAAAAATAAAAAAGCATAGACCTCCAGTAACAGAAATTAAACAAGGGATGTCACCATAGACTTTATATCTAATAAAAGATAATAACAGAATCATACAAATAACTTTATGCTCATAAATACGACAACTGAAAGGAATGAATTCTTTTAAAAACCACAGATTGCTAAAACTCAATCAAGAGAAAATAGACAAGCAAAATAGTTCTACAACCACTAAAGACACTGAATTTGTAATTTAAAATTCCTGCAAAAACAATTATCCAAGATCAAAAATGGTTTGCATAAGCACTTCTGCCAATATTTATAGAAGAATTTCAACAAATCTTATATAATCTCTCTCAACAATTAGAAAAGGAAAGAATACTTCCTTCCTAACTTGTTTTAGGAGACTAGTATTATCCTGATACTAAAACCAAATAAAAACAGTTTAAAAAAATCCTACAGACTAATATATCTCATAAATGTAGATATAAAAGTCATCAAAATATATAGCTAATTGAATTCAGCAAAGAATAAAAGTAATTATACAACATGACTAAATGGGATTTATTCTAAGTATTAAGGATTATTCAACATTTCAAAATAAATCAACATAATCTATCAACAAGGTAAGGAGGAAGAAATCTCATATTCTTATAAATTGATGCAGAAAAATGTGACAAAATTTAATACATATTCATATAGAAAATTTCAATAAATCAGGAATAGATGGGAACTCCCTTAGGATAATAAATAGAGTCTGCAGAAACCCTACAGCTTACATCATACTTAATGGTGAAAGATTGGATGCCTAACCAGTGAGACTGGGAACAAGAAAAGAATGTCTACTCTCACTTCTCTTATTCCACATAACACTGAAAGTGCTAGCCAAGGCATTGAGGTAAGAAAAAGAAATAAAACGCACACAAATTGTAACAGGAGAAATAAAGAAATTTTATGTGCAGACGACATGATTGCCTTTCTAGAAAATTCCTAGGTATCTACAAAATAATTTCTAGAAACTATAAGTTAATTCAGCAAATTGGCAGAATAAAATTTTGATGTTTTGCTGAAAATAACTCAAAAAGTTATATTCTGCATGATTCCATTTACATAATATTCTTCAAGTGAAAAACTATAGACACGGAGAAGATATAGTGAAGGTCAGGGGCTAATAAGGTTGGGGAATGAGATAGGGGAGGTGGCAATGGCTATAATAGGGTAGCAAGAAGGACTTTTATGATAGAATTTTTCCTCATCTTTACTGTGGTGGTGGTCACACAAATCTAAAAATATGATAAAATTACATAGAACAAAATATTAATAAACACACACAAAAATGAATGCATGTAAAACTGATGAAATCTTAGGCTGATGGGTTGGACCAATGTCAATTCCCTGGAAAGACATTGGCTGATAAACATAACAGGTTTCTGTCTTGTTTCTTACCCTTGCATGTAAAATTACATCTAATGGAAAGTTTAAAAAAATAAAGGACATGGTTTTGTCAACTTTTGCAGAGCAGCTGAGGGCTGGAGGAAGAAATGAATCCCATGCCTTGTCACTCTTACCCTGAGGTTCTTTTCCCTCGCAATGGTGAAGGCTCAAGGTAAATGGTGATATTAATTGAAAAAAAAGTTATTACTAGTTATTTGCCTAAACTAATTTTATTTTGTGAATTCCTATAACTGAAAAGATAAAATTATGAAAGTGTTGCATAGGAAAGTAGGGCCAGCCAGTATTTTTTCCCATGCGTAATTGTCCTAGAATATGGAAATGTAACACAGAACATCATGTGCAGGGTGACTGTACTACTGATTCACTTGCATTTTATTTTGTTTTCTGGATGATATAAAACTATAAATGTTTCTAAAAATTAACACATTGACTGTCATGTGAGTTGTATTTAAGTGAAGCTAGTTTTGAGCCTAGGGCCGCATGAAGAAAAACCCTGCAATTGGTTCGTGAAAATCTTACTTGTTGACGTTCTTTATGTTATAATTAATATTGATAATTTAATTCTAAAAATGTGGATTGCATTGCATATAACTCCCGCACAGAAAACAATAAAAAAATAACAAATTAAAAAGGATCGTTTTGTTTTAATAAAACACCTTGGCCCCAGGGAAAAAGGTTTTATTTTTTTCTGGTGTGGCAATGTGTTAATAATTGTCTTAAATTTGAAAATGGGAAGAGGAAAAAGCAAATTACATCTGATCTCTAGGTGTATTCATTTCCTATTGCTGCTGTAATAACCAAAAACAGTGGTTTCAAAAAACAAATTTATTATCTTTCACTTCTGGAGATCAGAAATAGGTCTTAAGAGCTAAAATCAAGATATCAGCAGGGCTGTGATCCTTCTACAGACTCTACGAAGAATCTATTCCTTTTCTTTTCCAGAAGCTTCCAGAGGCTGTCTGCATTCCTGAGCTCATGGCCCCTTTCCATCAATAACATCATTCCGACCTCTGCCTTCATTCTTACCCTCCTTCTTTGACTCTCACCCTCCAGCCTCTCTTTTATAAGGATCACTATGATCACATTGGGCCCATCTGGGTAATCAAGAGCAGCCTTCTCATCTCAAGATCCTTAACTTAATCACACCTGTAAAGTCATTTTGCCATGTAAGGTAACACAATCAAGGCTTCCAGGATTAGACCCTGGACATCTTTGAGGGAACATTATTCTGTCTATTCTATGGGCGAATTAATAATCAATACATTATCACATTTCAAAATAAAAATTCAAGACCAGGCTATCACTGAGTCAATGTTATAAAGTATTTCAGGACTTAAAAGTGCATCTCCAGAATGTTGCCAGTATTTGGAAATAGGACCCACTCCATGTAAGCATCTCCACTGTAGAGCATACGAATCTCAAATGACAAGCAACTCTTTCTTTAGTTACCATGAAAATGAAAGTTATGATTAAATTGTATCCTCATAAAGTGTATATATTGACAAGAACTGTGTGCATGTTGTATAATCAGCAGGAATTTTTATAACGTGAAGCATTTTCTCTTAATTTTTGTCTTTTGAAAAAAATACAGAGCAAAGCTATATAAATGCTCATATACAGACTGTACTAACATCCTTACATAATAGTTCATACAGAATAGCTTCTTAATTTGAATGCAATACTGTGTAATATGTTTAATAATTGAATAATAAAATATTTTTGACCTGAATGATGAATGTGGGATCTGCAATCATTAAAATTCAAGCTTTTATAAATGATTCATGATTTAATGATAATTACTGAATTTTATCTCCCTCCCACTACCTCAATAAAAAGAAATCCTGGATCTTCTTAAATGATAAATTGTTCCACAATATTCTCATGCATCAAATTTCTAACAACTACTATGATATTAGCTCTCCTCTGATCATGTGGCTAATAATTAATGATTTATGGGATATGGGTTTTGCTCTTTCATTTCATTCAGAATTTATAATGTGGACCAAAAAATCAAAAATAAGTTTCTGGTGTGCCAACTCTAGTGGTGTGTAGGATATTTTGCATAACTGGAGGCCAGTTATATTGATAAACTATCTGTGAGGATTAGTTATTTTAAGCCATTTGCCAAGTCATTCTAGTTATTTTCCCCTCTACTAAAAATTAGAAAATATTTGGTTAATGAGACTTATACTATTATGAGTGTCTGTTTGTAATTATTTTTGAAATCAGAGAATTTTCCTGAGGAAACTGGATGTTGACTAAGGTATCTAAAAACTATATGTGCATTTTGATGGTTTGGTCATGTACTGAATATTTTTATTAGAAATAGTGATGTCAGGGGATTTGGTTCTATTTTAGTCTTTTGAGCCACACAGTGCTGAAGTCATTTACAATTTTTGTATAAAATGATTGGTATTAATATTTTCACAAGAAAATATTTCAGTGTAAATAAGGAACCTAAAATGATTTATGCTCAAATTATTCATTTTGGTCTGACTTATTTTTCTTGTCACTTACAATATAGTAATGAAATAAGCTATGAAATTTTTTTACTAAAGCTCTATTCCTAAGACAACTAAATAAACTTAGAAATCTCTAATAAAAGCTATGAGAGTCTTTGTTGGGCTGCAGAATTGAAGTGTATCTTATTTCCTGAGGATAGTCCATAAAGCTTAGAGGTTTATCATTTTGTATTTTTTTTAAAAAAATTGAGAATGAAAAGATTATACAGTTAATGCCAGCTAATGGTTGTGGCTCTGTAATGTGTTTTAGAAGTTTTAGAAGTGAATAAATAAATAATCCTACATCCATAAAGATTTTAAATGCATGACTCCATAAGCTGCACACACATAAAAAGCACACACTTGCAAACATGAATGAGAAAACAGCATGAATGAAAGTAGACTCACCATGAATTAAAATAATACCCATTCTTAGACACTTATAAATGCACATACCGAGAGCACAGAAGAAGAATGTTCCATTTGCTGGGAGGTAAACTGCTCTCTGGAAAAGACTATGCCAACATTTACTGTGTCCACATTTAACTTGCTCTGTATTTGACATTTGCTCTGTGAGAGCATTTTTAGTTTTGAAATTAGTATTACAAATTTAATCATTGATTGATTAAATTGGCTATGGAGGGAGCATTCCATGCTACTAAAAAGGAGTGTAAATCATGCCTTCTCTTTATGCTTCTTTTTATAAAATACAGACTGCAGCAAGGTAGTCATTATCCACTTCATTCAGGAACGTTAACCTAGGGATGTTGTCAGAATAGAGAAAACAAAATGTAGAAATTCAGTACAGCTTAGGATGTAGTAAAATATTTTTTAATGAAAGTAATGCCATTATTTGAGGAGAGGACATCATCATTTCACAATTTTATTTTTTTGTTTTTTAATTTTTTTATTTCAGCATATTATAGGGGTAAAAATATTTAGATTACATATATTGCCTTTGCCCCACCTGATTCAGAGCTTCAAGCATGTCCATCCCCCAGAAGGTGCGTACCACACCTACTAGGTGTGAATATACTCATCCTCTCCTCCCTGCTCCCATCTGCCCAACACCCAATTACTGTTACTGCTATATGTGTACTTAAGTGCTGATCAGTTAATATCAATGTGATGGTGAGTACATGTGGTGCTTGTTTTTCCATTCTTGTGTTACTTCACTTAATATAATGAGTTCCAGCTCTATCCATAATACAAGAGGTGCTACATCACCATTGTTTTTTTTGTTTTTCTTTGAGACACAGTCTCACTTTGTTGCTTTGTTGCCTGGGCTAGGCTAGAGTAAGTGTCATGGGTCCTACCTCACAGCAACCTCAAACTCCTGGTCTAAAGTGATCTTCTTGCCTCGGCCTCCCTAGTAGCTGGGAATACAGCATAAGCCACCATGCCCGACTAATTTTTTTTTGTTTCTATTTTTAATTGACTAGCTAATTTATTTTTTCTTCTATTTTTAGTAGAGACGGGGTCTCGCTCTTGCTCAGGCTTGTCTCCAACTTCTGACCTCAGGCTATTCTCCCTCCTCGGCCTCCCAGAGTGCAAGGATTGACATGAGCCACTGCACCTGGCCCACCATTGTTTTTTGTGGCTGAGTAGAATTCCATGGTATACATATATCACATTTTATTTATCCAGTCCTGTATTGATGGACACGTGGTTGTTTCCACATCCTTGCAGTTGTGAATTGTGCTGCTATAAACATTCTTGTGCAGTTGTCTTTTTTATAGAATGTCTTTTGTTCTTTTGGGTATGTATACTCACAATATTGGCAGCTTCTATATCAGAGTAATAATGACATCATTATGTAAAACAATAGAAGAGAGGAGCATTTTACTTGTAGTCTAGCAACTAAAGTCTGAAATGATCTACCCGCTAAGAAGCATAAATATTGATCCTTCCTTCCTTCCTTTTTTCCTTCCTTTTTTCCTTCCTTTTTCCTTCCTTTTTTTCCTTCCTTCCTTCCTTCCTTCCTTCCTTCCTTCCTTCCTTCCTTCCTTCCTTCCTTCCCTCCCTCCTTTCTTCCTTCCTTCCTTTTTCCTTCCTTCCCTCCTTCCCTCCTTCCTTCCTTCCTTCCTTCCTTCCTTCCTTCCTTCCTTCCTTCCTTCCTTCCTTCCTTCCTTCCTTCCTTTCTCTTTCCCCCTCCCTCCCTTCTTTCCTTGTCTTCCTTTTTCATTCCTCCTCCCTCCATATGTCCCTCTCCCTCCTCCATCTCTACTCCCACCCTTTCCCCTCCTTCTCCTCCTGTTTCTCCTCCTCCTTCTTTATTGAGGGTTTCTCTTTCTTTTTAATCTTACCAACATCTTTACTCCTATCTAAGCAGTTGGTAAGCTCTATTTATAAACATTACAATTATGGTCATGAGTCACATAAACAGATATTAAGACAAAAGAACTATAAATAAATAAGAGAAATGAATTATAACTTTATTAAGTTACTTCAAGTCATTTAAAGAAGATTGTACTATGTAAAACAGACATATGGCAACAAGAGCAATTGATATGTGGTCTTTCTTGAAAATTGTTGGCGCATTAAAGTTATGATGCTATACACAATTGTTCACTTAAATTGTATGACAATCAGAAATGAATATTTTCATTTGTGTTATCTGGGTAAAATAAAACTTTTATGAGAATATATTAAAGCATTAGATAAGTATATTCTTACTATCACCATTAAGTAAATATATATTAATAATTACAAACATCTACTTAGTATTATGCATATTGGAGAGTGACATCAGTATATCAAAGAAAAAAATATTTCAGATATCAGAGTTATACATACAGATGACTAGATCATTCAGTGTCTTCAATAGTTAACTGCAAGTCTCCTGAAAAGTGTGCTGAAATTATACTGACAAATTTGCTTGGAAACCCAATCATATTTACTGTATTTTTAAAGACTGGGAGAATAAAATATCCTGTTAGTTTTGATCTGTAAAATGTTAAGCAAAGGATGAATTGGTTCACTTCTCTTAACCAGGAAAGAGATTTTCAGATAGAAAATCAAACTTGGGAAAAATAAAATGTGTCTGAAATATTTCCTTAATGCATTATACTCCTATTAGGGACCAAATCCAGTAAAGAGAAAATTAAATATCACATTTAGACATTTGAGATAAAAACTGGGGTTTATCCTCCTGTAACCTGTTATTTACTTTATATTAGCAATTTAAAATTCCATGATACTCAAAAAGCACCTCTTTATATGATTTGTAAAATAAAAAAATAGTTTCCTTGAATCCATAAATATAGTGATATGAATACATATGTATATGAATATATGTATAGATATATGTATATGATATATGTATAGATATGAATATATGTATATTTATATATATACACAGAGAGAGAGAGAGATCTAGATGTATATATTAAAATAATAACTGTTTTTAGGATACCAAAACAAGAACAATGATGTTAATTATCCATTGACAAGAGGGAGATAAACATTCTTCCTCAACGTGAATTTATGTTTAATTTAGACAAGACTTCCTTTCTATTTCCCCAGCCCACAGTAGATTTTCTTTTATAGCCACCGCTATATTCGGCTCAAAGAAAGATTTATTGATTAAGGTTATAACTTATTCTTAATTATTTCATATAATTTCCAAAAGTGCATATTAGAAGTTGAAAGTTTCCTTCATCTGAAACCCTTAAGGTAATTGGGGAAAAAAAGGGAATAGGGAGAGAGGGAAGAAGAGAAGAGGAGGAGAAAGAGGAAGAGAAATAAATGAGCTGCATAGTGAGCTACTCTCTCTGCTCTGTGAAACAGGACAAATCATTGTTTATATTCTTCCCACAACTTCAGCTCCTCTCATCTTACCTAAAATGTAAATGATTCTCCCTCTGAAGGGCAGAACACAAGGGAATTATAATGGTTATAACTGTCAATTTGAAGACACATTACATGGAAGTCAACCTATTCTAAAATATTTCCCTGATCTACTTACCAAAGAGCAGAAATCCCATCTTTAAAGAGTATTCAACAATTAAAGGTAATTTAATTAAAAAATCAGACAAAAATGCTAGTGGCATGTTATGCTTTATTAATTCTAAGATAAAAACCTGCACAGCATGACAACACTGTCTTACTTTATGGTGGACAAAAACATCAACAAAGAAAATGAAAAGCAAAAACTGTACGGTATGGAAAATTGGAGTACTTAACAGAAAAGTTAACCTGTCTATTCTATGGTAGTGACTAAGGGTTAGCAGCAACGTGAATTTCCATATTTTTAATATCCCAGTGAAATAGAGTGAAACAGATATGTTTCTTCCTCTATTTGTAGATTAGAATGGAAATTGGAATATATATCTCCTTACTTATAGTCCAAAGCTTTTTATGAGAAGTCTGTGGAACACATATATCCCTCCATATCTTGTGGTGCTGCTGGGGAAACATGTAAGGCATCAGCTACCTGGGGAGTTGTTGAAAGTTGATTCTATGCGCCGGCCCTGGTGCACATGCTTCATCACATAATATGATCATTGAAAGAACAACTTTCCTATGACTTATTTTTTACCAATCAGTGCAAAGTTTCAGTTCCTTAAAAAGTGCCCATCAATCCAAGAATGGATTAATCAAATGTGGTATATGTATACCATGGAGTACTATTCAGCTCTAAGAAACAATGGTGATATAGCACATCTTATATTTTCCTGGTTAGAGCTGGAACCCATACTACTAAGTGAAGTTTCCCAAGAATGGAAAAACAAGCACCAGATATATTCTCCAGCAAACTGGTATTAACTGAGTAGCACCTAAGTGGACACATAGGTACTACAGTAATAGGGTATTGGGCAGGTGGGGGGGGGAGGGGGCGGGTATATACATACATAATGAGTGAGATGTGCACCATCTGGGGGATGGTCATGCTGGAGACTCAGACTTTTGGGGGGAGGGGGGAAATGGGCATTTATTGAAACCTTAAAATCTGTACCCCCATAATATGCCGAATTAAAAAAAAATCATAATGATCTATTAGGGGAGACTAAGAGAACTGTAAATACAGAATTAATAACTGCTTTCCTGTGAGTGTAGTTACCTTGTTTTGAAGACAGTTACTAGAAGAAGGTCTGAAATTATTTTGAGCAATGGCATTACCATTAAAGTAACTGCTTGAACTTTGAAAGCAACTACTTTGAAGAAAATCTGGTTGATTCTTTTCTGCTAATTTGTAGGAAGGACACATTATTTTGTATTGATGTTCCATGTTTGCTAAAGTAACTACTCCTAGGCATTGTGGGCAAATTTCCATAATGCCACTCTAAGGACCCAAAGATTATTAACATGTCTGAAGAAAAGTACATTGAAAGATAAGGGAATTAGGGAGAAAAAGCTAAACTAAAAAATTGTTTGATGACTTTGAAGAATATGCAAATTATTACTATAGGGAAAGAGATCATTAGTGTAAGAGTATGTCAATTAAATTATGTGGTATATATGATAGCTAGATAGGTAGATAATTGTACCTAAATATTGTACATGTTTATTGTAATATGTTGGTCACAATTCATCATAAGCATTTTTATAATTCTCCCTTATTTTTGAAAGATTATATATTTTAAATATTTTTTCTCAGATCCCCAAACACTGCTATTTTAAATCTTAATAATATCTTCCTGTATATAATCTCTTAAATTAGTAAACAGTAAATATCAAAATTAACTCTTAAGAGTAAAAAGATAAAGCCTGTACTTATTGCATAGAAGAGGAAATTTTAAGTCAAACATTCTATAGCAACTATATCATGCTGGGAGCTGTAAGAGTCATGCAGAAAGACTATTTTCCTTTTTAGTCATCATAAGACTTCGTCAGAGCAACTTGTTAGTAAATGAAACAGTCAGTTTATGCTTATTGCTGTGTACTCTGATTTATCCACCATGTTCTGTGCTTGTTCTGTGAACATCTGGAACAAATATGAGAAAGCATTTTGAAGTGAAATAATAAACATTTGAGCAGAAATCAGAGAGCTTTTGAATGAAAACAAAATATTTTTTGGAAATGTAATTTTAAGCAATTCTAGGGTATTCAGACACTGATGTTAACATGTCTCTTTAGACTTACATGACATTTAGCATAAATATTAATGACAATTTCATTAAAATATGATTTCCCACACAAGTGGATTATTCTTCTATTGGCTTCTGCAATTCAAAACTACTATTCCATGTTGAATATGCGCAGAATAATTCAAAATTGCGGTGTGTGTCATACTGTTTATTACATACTTGAAAAAAACAAACATTTTTCAAATTATAGATATTTACAAGCAAGGAGAATAGAGTACACCCACATTTGATATCATAAGTATCAATGTGTTCATGCAACTCTATAAGATACTGTCATGAGTAAAAGTGTAAAAGTGTCAGCTGAACAGTTGGGAAGTCAGATAATTTCTCAGATAAGCATGCATCACATATTAGGAAAATACTCCTCTTGATTTTCTTCTTTATTATGATTATAGGGTATTGCATAGTCCCATTTCTCTCTATGCTTATATTAATTAATTCATACTAATGTTTAATATCTCAAAGAAATATCCTCACCATATAAAAAATTAGTCATATATGAGATCTCCCTCCTGATTGTCTCAATGTTAGTGACCATATTTCAGTCAGTATAATAGTCTTACTGTAAGTGATATCTTTACAGAAAACATATAAATATGATGGTTCCCAGCATTATGATGTCATAACACCTATAAATATAAGGGGAAGAGAAATATATCGTTTTAAATTGAGAGTTTATAGTTCTCTTGTGGATTTCTTCCAGCTGAAGATGAGCATCTATAATTCTTCTTTGACAGAATAAATTGTAAATCCATGATTTCTATCAGGTATTATAGAAAGTTTCAGACACCTTAATCCATAAAATACACAGTTGATGAGAAATCTGACCTAATTTTTATTTCTAAACTATTGTTGGCAAACACAGGTCATACTAACAAGATAATAAATCTGACTCAGTAATCTTACTAAGTGATTACTGCCATTCAAATACATAATAATCTTCTATTTACTCATCCATAGTTATACAACAGTAATTGAAATCAAAGATTGTCTGCAGAATGAAGAGAGAAAATAATGGAGTCTGAAAATATGGCTACTAAATAGTAGATTATTTTTTTCTCCTGCTAAAGATGCTACACTGTTCTTTATCATAGGTATGACATTTGAAGCAAAGTCATGCAGTGTATACAGCCATTTTATCTATATTCTGGCAAGTACCAACCAACGTTCTTTGAATTTCACATTTCCCTATCTGATGATTTAGTTTTTTTTATGATAACCATTTCTGTTTTTGAAATGTCACATTAATAACCTAATTGTATCTTTAAAATGTCAAGCAGCTAACTATCATGATTTTTGCTACATATCACTCTTTTGTATTATGACTATGTAGTGGTTATTGAGTAATGGTATGAAAGGCCATTTCCTCAGTAACCTGTTCCAGTTCCTGAGTGATCCATGGATGCTCTGCTATTGTAAATATGCCATTCTATTGCCTAGTTCTGTTGGTAATTGGCTATAAAACAGTTGGCCAACCCATATCAATAGTTAATCTTAAGTTTTACTGAAGCAACTCTTATTCTTAGACTAATAGTGAAAATAAAGTTAGAGGCTTATATTAGTTTCAGAAACTTCAGGAAGCAAGTTCCCACTATAAGGGGTCTTATTTTACAGTTACAGGATAAGGATGGACTTGAAGCCATTTCACAGGCTAAAGATGGCTTTGCTTTTGGACTTGTGGGTGGGTGGGTGTGACTCCCAGCTCTTCGATTTCGGACACACATCCATACAGTACTCGCCAGTATTTATTTAACTCGGTTATTTTTTGTTCTGTTTTTAAATTCTTTTTTTTTTTCAATTGTTTTACAATAGGAATTAACACTTTAAAAATAAGCAAGATATTTTACAGTCTCCTGCTGAAAGACTATTTCCTCTGAGTTCCAGCAAAGATGGTAGGGATTTTATAAGAGGAAAAAAATATATTAGCTCTCATTTTAAAGTTTATGAACCGGGTGCTTGTGCCTATTATCTTGATAAACTAAAATATCAGTTCCTCAAATGGATCTTTTGCCTTGCTGCATTAGTTTATTAGAGTTAGAAAATAATTGTCTTTCATATTATCATTCATTTTTTATTTGTTTACTAGGATATTTCTATAAAATAAGAACTTTTTTGTTTACTAGTTGTTACCCAGTGGTATAATTTGTACAGGAAAAGCAATATTAAGTGCAATGTTCTTTCTCTGTAGTTACTACCAACACCCAAAAACAGTGAGTTATTCTCATGCAGTCTTCAGTAATAACATATTCGATTTTTGTCCCATTATGATTTCAGAAATGTTATCAAATCTTTGATACACTTAATCCACTACAGTTAATTCTTCATCAATCCTAAAAAACATGCCATTTTTGAACTTTCATACCTCTTCTAGTTAAATCCTGAATTCTTTTGACATGACCAAAGTGAAATTTTACAATTTTTTGTTTTCTAAATAGACAATACTTTTCCGGTTTATACTATGTATTTAATGCTCTAGACTTGGAATCAAACATTTTTCTATTAATAGCATGCACTAGTTGCTTTGAGTAGAAAATATCGTGGTTTTTAAATGACTTCAAAATTTCTACTGCTAGTCCAAGCTAGAAGCATAGACTCGAAATAACTGGAAATCATATCGATATACGTCTCACATGTATTTCAAACTCAGCACATCCAAAACTAATCCTATTCCCACAAAATTATAACTATAACAAAAACAACAACAAATGTTTTCTTTTCTGTACCCTTGTATCTCCAACACTAGCTGATGTTACTAACTTATACCCATTTATTCTAGAGATTTGGGAATCATTCTAGATAATTCTCCCTTCTTCATACTATATTTAGTACTCAATACAATTAATTTCATTTTCAAAATATTTCATAATTTTACCCCTACCATTTCATTCACTCTAATATCTTATCAATCTGTCATCTGTAACAATTTTAGAGTTAATATCTGCCCTAACTGACCAGTATATACCAAACATTATTTGCTACATTAAATTGTGTGGACTCTTTTCAATAGGAAGTAGAGATATTCTTGAATAGTATCCAGTCTCTCATCCCCCACTTTTAAATCCATTCTCACATTGCAGCCAGACTGACTATTGAGTCAAGAATACAGATATAGCAATCACTTATCACTATAGGCCTCTTTAATGACTCTTCATTCTGCGAGAATGATACTCAAGTTCCCTAGGATCCCTTGCTACACCTTTACTGCTTCTTGTAAGTCTAACTCATCACATCAGCAGCCTTTAGGCATAAATTGAAACATATTTTGACTTTTCTACTCCAGAGACATCTCCAAAGTAAGAAAAGTCTCCTTAGCTCCTATGTTGGTGCAGTCTGGAAGTATGGGAAGTTAATATCCTCACCACCAGTCTTAAATTAATGAGAGCAGAAGTGGGTGTATATCTGGTCCATACTCCTGCAATCTGGAAAACCAACTCTAAGGTGCATCAAATACAAATCCTCAGAAGATTCATAATTAAATTTTGTCTCACCCGTTCATGGCAATACCAAGCTCAATAAATAATAGTCCTCTTGACTTTTCTGCACACTTCAATTCTGCTCTCTTTCTCTACTTCTTGAGATTCCCCCACTAAATCAACTCTGTGCCTAACTATGTCCCTCTTCCATGATTCAGGAGCTGTTTTTGTGAGAACTGAAGCTCAAACGATAGTTTATTCTCATAAACCCAATATCAGTAAGTAAGCATTTCTTCATCTTCTCTGTTTATCTTGCTCACCAAGGAAAGGTATCTAATGCTGGCCAAAGATTCAATTAAGGGTCTACAAGAAAGCACATACAATTGTTACTGAGGTATAGGCTTTTAGATAGGAGAAGATTGTTGATTGCTTATTTAAATTTAAAAAAAATTGTAAATATTTATTACTGAAATAATAAAAAGTTAAGTGAGTCTTCCAAAATGACAGAGTTAGGTATAGAAGATTAGATCTGTGGGTCAATATTCTTTCTTTTAGTATTAAAACAGTTTTGAGAACTTTCTTATATTGTTTTGGTTTGCTATAATAGAATAGCATACACTGGGTAATTAATGAAGAAAAATTTATTTCCTACAGTTCTGGAAGCTGGGAATTTCAAAGTAGGGGCCCACCTTTGGTGAGGGCCTTCTTGTAGAGTTATAGCATGCAGACAGCAAGAGAGTGCTCAAGAGACAGAGCAAGAGGGGGCTGAACTTTCTTTTATAACAAAGCTACTCTTGGGATAAGTAACCAACTTCAGTGATAATGGCATTAATCTATTCATGAGCGCACCTAATCACCTCTTATTAGGCCCCACCTCTCAACACTGTTGCATTGGAGATTAAGTTTCTAACACATGAATTTTGGGGGACACATTTGAACCATAGCAACAACTAAAAATAAATAAATTAATGAACAGAACATACTTCATGTTGAAAATGCACCAATGACTTTCCATTGTCTTTAGGATAAAATGTTCAATCTCTATGATGCCCTAAAAGACCTTTTTTCTTTACTTGTTTTCCACTTATCTTCTCATAGTATTCTTCTCTTTACCCTCCCTATTAGAATTTTCCATTTATTTGAACACATTATCCTGCTAACATCTTAGAAACTTTCCCATGGTGTCCTGTTGGACAGTTTCTCAGTTTTCTTCACCTAACTAACTTCTCCATAACTTCTTCATCTAAATTTTAATGTTATTTCTTCAGGGAAGTATTTCTTGAGCACAAAGACGTGGTTGCATTGAACTAAAGTACTGCATAGAACTCATAGAGTTGGGAGTCATTTGTAAGTACTTACTGAGTGCTTAATACATGCCAGGCACTGCTCTAGGTTATTGTGTATAAAGCACACAAAACAGACAATTTCTGAATTCAGAAAGCTATGTCCTACAAAGTATTTGATTAAGAAGTATCTCTAAGCAAAACTCTATGTTCTAGTAAAAGAGATAATATCTACTTTAATCATATAAGAGGTTGCTAAACAAATAGTTACTGATTTTTGTTGATGTTCATAAAATCTTTTAGAAATATGGGTAAGCCTCAGCTTCTGGGCTCTCTTTCTCTCTTGCAAGTTTATATAAATGCACATATTGAAAGATATTCTGGGACCTCTCTTTCTCTTTTGTGAGTTTATGTAAATGCTCATATTTAAAGTTATACATACTTCTAAAATACTTGGGAGGCCGGGCGCTGTGGCTCACGCCTGTAATCCTAGCTCTTGGGAGGCCGAGGCGGGCGGATTGCTCAAGGTCAGGAGTTCGAAACCAGCCTGAGCAAGAGCGAGACCCCGTCTCTACTATAAACAGAAAGAAATTAATTGGCCAACTGATATATATATAAAAAAAAAAAAAATTAGCCGGGCATAGTGGCGCATGCCTGTAGTCCCAGCTACTCGGGAGGCTGAGGCAGAAGGATCACTCGAGCCCAGGAGTTTGAGGTTGCTGTGAGCTAGGCTGACGCCACGGCACTCACTCTAGCCTGGACAACAAAGTGAGACTCTGTCTCAAAAAAAAAAAAATAAATAAATAAAATACTTGGGAGAAAAATCACACCCAGGGTAGTACATGTGTGAGCAAAGAGCAAAATTCTTGAGGTACATATAGACCTTACTCAAGGGAAAGTTACTTGAGTAACCTGACACTGACATGAACCTTAACATATGTTCGTGTCAGTGAGTTGTAATTCTTAGTTTAGCTGACTAGGACACTATTGTAAGAAGAAATAACTATGAGTGTATGTATGTGTGCTTCGAAGGGGGTACATTTGGGGTTCTGCTACAATAATCTGATACCTAATGACACACAATGCTTGATGCTTTATTTGAGTAAATATATCAGCTGGACATTTAAGGGTCCACACATGCCTCTCATTAGTTTTTAATAATTGTCATTTCTTCATTAAGTGTTTTTGGTGGATACAATTTCCAACATGAGATGGCACCAGGTTCATGTGGGGAAAACCCATTTTTAAAAGCAAAATGGAAGATGTAACTTATGGGAAAGACAACTAGCTGAGAAGTAAATTATATTACTACAAAGCAAATGCAATAGTGGAACATTATAGCTTTCTTTTTCCTTGAAGCAATAATTTAACAAAATAATTAAGCCTGGTTTCAATAACTTATTCTGAAATTTTATCTCTCCAAGTCATTATTTGGTTCAATCAGTGGGTCCCTTGATCCTACATACTCTCACCAGAAAAAACAAAACAAATAAAATGAAATAAATTTAGGAAAGAAAGCAACATGATTGCTCTACTTTGTGTTCTTAAGTTATAAGGGGAAAAAAAAGTTAAGTTTATCTAGTTTTATAGGCATTGTGGGAATTGGCCCATTTTGTAACACTGGATCTGTCCTTTCACAAAGAGTGCTTTGGTGGACAGAAGCAGCTGCTGGAATATTCTGCTGAGTCCTGGCACCAATCAGTAAGTCTTTATTTGGTCACAAGCAGTGACTTGACAAATTCAATTTTCTTATCTACCTTTTCTCCTAGGGATATGGACCCTTAGAAGCCTCATGATACCCAATCTATTAAATAACTCTGGGTGGGCCACACTGCTCTCATGATTGACAGCATCATCCTTCTCAGAGAGCCGGCTGGATATGCTAAGGTTGCTTCCCAGCCTCTGAACTACTACATATTTGTATTATACATGGCCACCTCAGCTGGCTGTGTTAAAAAAGACTCTCACAGACTTAACAATCCACTCTGCCATCAGATGCTCCCTGAAGGGTAAATCACTCTGAGGAACTTTATAATTGTGTTAGATAATTGATTCAGTGGTTGTGAATTGTTATAAATTATCAGTAAACTTTCTTTATTAAATAAACAACAAGCCCTATAAGAAATAGACTTCTATTTTAAGCCTGCTATTTCTATTCTAAAGAGGCCTATTATCTTGATTGTATTCCACAAATTTTATTTCTTATATGATAAGTCTTGTTGGATTGTTTTTAATGCTGTTATTTAAAAACATCTTACAAAGTCACTCAGCTACTTTTCTTGGCTAACACAGACAGAGAAGGTACAATTTATTTCTTTTGAATGACTTAAAACAACCTAAAGCATTTTTTTAAATTTATTTTTCAACTTTAAGATCTCTCCAACAAGTATTTCTTGAATGTCTCAGAAATTCTAGACATGCAAAGATGAGTAAGCCATGACTTCAGCCTCATTTTTGCACATTCCAGACTGAGTGCCTACTACCTCTATGCGGTTAAATTTTCTTCACTTGAAAAGATTTTGTGACATAATCAAAAGAACAAGGACTTTAGGACACCTGAGATCTGATTTCAAATTCCATTCCATATCTACAATCTAGTAGGCATTCGAATGTATAACTGCACTTACCTTCTCCTACTTTCATTGTTCTCACTATAGCCTATAGAGTTGTTTTAAGAATATAAATATAGAAATGCACCACATAATGACATTTTGATAAATGATGGACTATATATATGGAGGTGTCCCATAAAATTATGCCATATTTTTACTGTACCTTTTCTATGTTTAGATACACAAATACCATTGTATTACAATTACCTACAGTGTTCAGTAATAGTAACATGCTATACAGGTTCTTGATCTAGTAACAATAGGCTATATCATATAGCCCAGGTGTGTACTAGGCTATACCCCCAAGGTTTGTGTCAGTACACTCTATAATGTTTCCACAATGATGAAATCACCTAAATATGCGTTTCTCAGAAAGTATCTTCATTGTTAAACCATGCATGACTATAGTATTAGAAAATGTCTGGCTTATTGTCAAGATCTTAGTAAATAGCAGCCATTACAACTATCACAAATTAGGCAATTATATGGGAATATTTTGGTAAGTTGCTCTAACAAGACAACCACAAAATACCATGGTTTAACAAGGTAAAGGTAGGTAACTGTGGAAAGGTAAGCATATTAGAGCTATTTGTGCTGCTCTGACATTCTTGTCATTCTCTGAGTCAAATGTGCTATTCCAGTTTCTGTCATCGTTCTACCAGTGGACAGAGGAAAAGGACTAGAGTAGAACATACTTAATTATTTTATGAATAGCATGAGAATCAGAACCCATTCTATCATGCACATCAGATTTGCCAAAAGTTGATTACATGCTCATGTCTAACAAGATGAAAAAACAATAGATCTTGCATTTAGCTGGGTGGTCACATGACCATCAAAAACTCTATTATTAATACTAAGAAAGAAAAACGGATATTGCCTGCTAATTAGCACTCAGCTAAGCTTGGGTTCTTTTTTATTCTATTTTCTTATTTTTCCCATTATTCTCTATAAATAAAATCTGGTTTGCAGATTATAATGTTCTGCCTCCTGTAGTAGTCATAGCCTTAGGATAATCATTAATATTATGAATTCACTGCCACGCTACATATGGCATTTGTTGTGAATACTGACTTCAGTTACAGAAGGCCGACTTAAAATGTGCAGCCTTAACCATCCACAGAAAAGTCTTACAAAACTTGTCCGTCTTATTCCAATCTACGTTTTGACAGCAGAATTGGCACTAGTACAACAAGTATGTCACATTTATTAAAAATAATGATGAAAATAAAGCCTAATGAACTCCATTTCATGAATCAGCATATTCATTTCTGTCCTTCTACTTCTCCTCAATAATAGAAGGAAAAGAAAAACAACACTAATCTTGGCAAACTACTGCTTCAGTTTAAATAATATTTAAAGGAATAGTTTTTATTATATGCTAGTAGCTTCGAAACCCATTTCCCGTTATGAGATATATGTCTCTTTTATCCTGAAGTTTCTTGCATACCATTCAGTTTTCTTCTCCCACAGCATGATGTATAAATTTCTATTAACATAGTAATTAGTGTGTAGTAATTTTCCTTCCTGCTCTCTAAAAAACTATGTTATACTTTTCCTGTCCTCTCAACTGTCTCCTTTTTTACAAGCTTTGATTTTCCGGAAGAGAGTAATGCTCTCATTTGCCACTCTAAATTTTCAGTCTGTTGATAATCCACCTATCTCTGTCATCACTCCCTTCATAATGAAATATTTATTTTTATTTTAATAATAACCCTATTAATCCTCTGAATTCAATTTTCTTTTGCCTTCTTTACCATTTCTCTCCTTAAATTAAAGCCTGCAACCCATCATCAATATTTGATTCTACATCAGCTCATTCTCGACATACAAATACACTTCCCACCAGCTCCTGACATTTGCATATTTTATTTATTATTATTTTTATTTTTCAACAAGTATGTAGCAGTTTAATTCATACAATAAACTTTATATATATAAATTGTTAAACTTTGTATGCATACACTCATGAAACTGTGACCACAATAAAGATAGTAAACATGCATACTATTTTCTAAATATTAACTAGTTCCATTTCGATCATTTTTTTGTCCCTATCCTACCCTTACCCACCCCTCACCTTTACCTTCAAGTAACCACTGATTTTCTTTCTTTCACTATAGATTATTTTTTGGAATTTAAATGAATTGAATCATGCAATATCAATTTTTTGTTTGGCTTCAACTCAGTATAATTACTTCAAGATTCATCTATATTTTTCTGTGTATCAATAGTAATTTTATTTTTAGTACTGAATAGTATTCTGTAGTATTGGTATGCTAAACTTTATTCATCCTTTTACCATATGGACATTTGAGTTATTTGCAATTTTTGTCTGTTGAAAATAATGCTGTCATGAACATTTGCATAGAAGTCTTTTTATGGGTAAATGTTTTAATTTCTCTTGGTTAATATCTACGTTGGTATTGGTTTTTAAAAATTTTATGTTTCAATTATATTGTTGCTGGCATATAGAAGTATGGAAGTATTAGTAGCTTTTGTATTTTGACCTAGATGCCTGTGATCTTCCTAAACTCATTTATTATATTTTTCTTAAGATATTTTGGATTATTTGTATAGATAATTATGTCACCTGTGAATAGAGAGTATTTTGCTTCTTCCTTGTCAATCTGTTTGACTTTATTTTACTTGATATATTATACTCACTAGTCATTTCAATAGCATGTTGAATAGCAATGGTGAGAAAAAACACCCTTTTCTTGTTTCTGCTCTTCAGAGAAAAGTATTCAGTTTTTCACCGTTAAGTATGATGAAAACTGTAGGCTGGATGCAATTGCCTTTTATGAGGTTAAGGAAGTACCTGTCTGTTGGTGCTTTACTCAGTTTTATATTTCCCATGAATGGATGTTGAATTCTGCAAATGCTTTTTCTGTATCTATTGAGATAATAGAATGACATTTATTTTTTTAGCCTGTTAATATGGTGAATTACTTGATTTTCAAATGTTGAACTAACCCTGCATTCCTAAGATTAACCCCACTTGTTTTAATGTATAATTTTTTAATTTATTGTTGGATTCCATTTGTTAATATTTTACTGAGTATCTTTAATGTTTATGAGGGATATTGGTTTATAGTTTTACATTATATTTGCTATTAGGGTAATGCTGTCTTCAAAATGAATTTGGAAATGGTCCCTCTTCTAATTTCTGGAATATATTATATAGTATTGGCATTATTACTTCCTTATATGTAGAGTTTACCAATGAAGCCATTGGGCTTCAATTTTTCTTTATTTTTCATAGTATTATTCAGGTTTATCTATTTCTTCTTGAGGGAGCTCACTACTTGATATATAATGCTATTTTATTGTATTTATATGTTCTTATTTTTCAGCATATCTTTCTTGGTCTGTTCAGAATGGTTGTTTTTTTTTGTTTTTTTTTTTTTGGTGAGTTGTTTGTTTCCATATTATTTTTTGTTTGTTCTTAATGTATTTGGAATGAATCTCATTATACATTGATGACTATGTAATACATGATACATTATTTTACTGAGGTATATGGTATGAATTGAAGCTTGTTTTTATTGCACATGCATATCCACTTTTACCAGAACCATTTACTAAGATTATCAATACACAACTCAACTCCCTTTAGACAGTTCTCCAAAACCAGGTTTCCCTATATGTGTGGTTTTATTTTTTGCTTTTCTATTACACTGAATATGTAGATTAATTGAGAAATAATTAATACTTTAACTATAATTGTTTTTTCAACAAATAAACATGCTGTATCTCTCCATTTATTATATCTAAATCTTCTTTGATTTCTTTCAGACATGTTTTCTAGTTTTTGTGTTCACGTCATACACATCTTCAGACTAACTTATAAATAGATGTTTCAAAGTTTTGATGCAGTCATACATGTTATATTTCTTTTCATTTCAAATTCTAATAGTTGCTATAGCAAAGAAATTGATGTGTACTAGAACAGAAATAAAATTGATTTTTGCATATTGACCTGGTGACAATTAAAGCAGTTCTAGTAGCATTTTTGTAGATTTCACCATATTTTTTATATAGACAGTCCTTTAATCTGCAAGTATAAGCACTTTTATATATAATTTCACTGTTTTTTAAAACAAAAATAATTTCTAGTTGCCTATTTACTTGAACTGGTTAGACGTTCAGTAGAATATTACATAGAAATGGTAAGCATAAATATCTTTGCCTTCTTTCTGATTTTAGCACTATAGCATTCAACCTTTCATTATGAAATATATGCTGTAAGTTTTTGTACATGCTCTGCATCAGTTGAGAATAGCTGGTTCCATTCTTAGTTTGCTGAGAATTTTTATCAAGAATGGGTGTTCAACATTTTTAATTGTTCTTTCAGTGTTTATTGAGGCGTAACATAGCTTTTTAAAATATTGTAATGTGTTGAATGATGTGATTTGATTTAATTACACCAACATTGCATTCCTCAGATAAACATAATTTTGTTAAGTTATACTATCTCTATATTAAAAATTATATTAAATTATATTATACTATATATACTATATTATATTATACTATATATACTAAAATACTATATATTTTTAATATAATTTTCTATAATTTTGATAAGCTTATTTGTATCTATGTTAATGAGTGCTATTGTTCTATAGCAATGATGTGAACAATGATGTTCTATAGCATGATGTGATTTCATATTAATCCTGACTTCATAGAATGAGTTAAAAAGCATTTATTTCTTAATTTCCTGGAAGAATCATGCAGAATTGGTATTGTTTCTTTCTCAAATGTTTAATAGAATTTCCCAGTAAAGCTATAAAGGCCTGGAGTTTTTTTCTGTAAGAATATTGTTCATAAAACATTTAATTTCTTTTATATAATAAATATTTAGTTTATATATCCCTTCTTGAGCAAATGTTGATAGCTTTTCTCTTTTAATACATTTTTTCCATTTTGCCAAATATATTGCTATAAAGTCCCTGTTATTCCTTCATTTTACATTAAATAGCTGCAGAATCTATGGCAATGATACTTTTCTCATTTCCATTTCTTGTAGTTTATGATTTCACTTTTTTAGATCAGTCTGGCTAAAGGAGTACCTATTTTATTTCTCCTCTAAATGAAGACCAAGTTTTTCTTTCATTGTTTTTTTCTCTATTATTCAGCTCTTTTCTATTTTGTTGATTTCTGCTTCTTGTTTTATCCTATCTGATGCTTCTTGCACTAATCTGCTCTTTTTTTTTCTAGTTTCTTGAGGTAGAAGCTGAGGTCATTGGTTTGAGACCTTTTATATTTTCTAATAGAGGCAGTATCATTAATTTTCCTGTAAGTACTGATATCTGCGTGTGCAAAATTTTATGTGCTATGTTTTCATTGACATTAAATTTAAAATATCTAATATTAATTTTATTTATTCATTTTTCCTGCATTATTTATAAATAGTTTATTTCATTTACAAAATACTCAATAATATTTTATACATATTTTTCTATTGATGTCTAATCTCAATCCATTGTAGCCAAATAATATACCTTTTCTGAACATGATACTTAAAATGTATTCAGATTTGTTTTATGGCCTAGAAAATGAATCTTGGTCAATATTATTTCACTTCTAAAAAGTGTATACTCTGTACACATTTCACATTTCACCTATTTTTGTCTTTGTGTGGCACATGGAGACTTGAATTATTGACTTTTTAAAAATAGCTCCCAGTTCAACAGTAAAATTTTCTATTATGAACACATTAATCACAGTCATGTCAATGTTCCTGTCTAATAACTTCAATATGTAGATCACCTCTTGGATCTCTTCATTGTCTGTCTTACTTCCTTCTTTTCTTCTTATACATACTAATTTTTTTTTTTTTTTTTTTTTTTGAGACAGAGTCTCGCTTTCTTGCCTAGGCTAGTGTGAGTGCTGTGGCGTCAGCCTAGCTCACAGCAACCTCAAACTCCTGGGCTCAAGCAATCCTACTGCCTCAGCCTCCCGAGTTGCTGGGACTACAGGCACGAGCCACCATGCCCGGCTAATTTTTTATATATATATATTAGTTGGCCAATTAATTTCTTTCTATTTTTACAGTAGAGACGGGGTCTCGCTCAGGCTGGTTTTGAACTCCTGACCTTGAGCAATCCGCCCGCCTCGGCCTCCCAGAGTGCTAGGATTACAAGCGTGAGCCACCGCGCCCGGCCTTATACATACTAATTTTTAAATAAATTTTGGACATTTTTTATAAAAATTATTGAGGTTTTAGAATATAGATGATTCATTATATCCTTTACCAGGGAGCTATTGCTAGAGTAGACTACCTTAATACACTTAGATTCTAAGCTAATTCCAAATCAGTTTGAAGCTGTATCAAATTTGGTGTATTTGTTTTGTCAAAAAAAGGAATTCTTCCTCTTTGGCAGTCCTTCAATTCTAATTATTCTCTCTCCAGCATAGAGAGATTTCTAAAATCTTTATTGAGCTTTTAGCCTGTTTTCTGCTGACCTTATTGGCTCCTTACTTTGTACAGCTTAAATAATTGTTAAATCTCTCAAAGGTAACACCTCACAGAATTTCAGGCTCACTCCTCTCTAGCTCTAATTATTAAGAAACTTGAGCCTAGAAGCCTGGCTTCTCTGGCGGGTTCATAATTCATGTATTATCATAATAAAAAATCATATAAAAGGGGATTCTGTCAATGACATTTGGAAGTCACTTCTCCCCTAGTATATATGGGTCTTCTGAAGGAGGAGGATGAAAATCTCAGAAACTTGGCAGTGCCTTTGATCCTACCAGTACTGGTGAAAATCTTATCGCTGTTCTGAATCTCTTTTTATTCTTTTTCTGAAGCTCCAAATATATGTATGTTAAATGTCCTTCTTGCATCTGTTTATTTCTGTATTATATTTTCTTTTACATTATCTCCTTTTCATCATCCTGAATGCATTATTCTGAAATATCACCCACTTTACAAAATGTCTCTTTATTTCATCTGATTTTCTCTTAAATCATCTTCTCTGTTATTTAATTTAGTCATTGAGATTTTATTTCTAAAACTTTCATTTGTTTCTTTATGTAATATCTACTTTTCTGCTACAATTCTCATTTTAAAAAATTATCTTTAACATAGTGGCTACTTTCTAAAACCGAGGAGAAATAGCATACCAAAAACTCTACATGTTCTATGAACTCAAGCTGGATAAATAAAGAAAATCATACCTAAGCAAATCATGGGTAAACTGCTGAAAACCAAAATCAAAGGAAATTTTAGAAGCAGCAATGTCAACAATAAAACCATCTCCAGTGGTGCAACAATTAGACTAGAAGCTGACCTATAAAATTTAGGTTAAAAAAAGTTTTCTCTTAAGAAAATATTAATAGGAATATATTCTGCAATATATGCTTGTAAAGAGTCACTTTCAGTTCACGCTTATTTGTAAATGCCAAATTCCATGTTGATTCCAGAGATCAGGTTTTGATAGAGTAATGGCAATATTATTAACTGTATATCTAAGACTCTTCAAAATAGGAGGAATAGTACATACAAGAATGTTTAAGTCAAACTTCACAAAGTATGGATATATGCCTCTTCATAGAAAATGCCTTTGGTTTGGTAATAGTTGAAAATGATGATCCTCAATGTCATCAGTTAAAAATATTCTATATTGCTGATACATTACATATGATCTTTTAGATAAAAATGTATAATTCTAACTATAAAGTATTCCAGGTGAGGGAAGTTGAATTTTTGAATATGACTTGTTTAAGAACCCCTATTTTCAGATTCCCTTAATTCCTTTCTAAAACAAAAACTTATGTTTACCATTTCCATCTATGTTTACCATATTTGAAAATTGTATAACTTTTCTTTGTAATTAAATGCATACTTTAGATTATGAAAGGCATAATTACAACATAAAATATGTATGTACTGTGAAGAAATGTGCATGCATCATTTACAACATAGTGAAACAGATACACTTTTAATTAAATTCTATGATATACAATATATGGCCAGAAAAATTATACTTTGAAAAGACAATTCTATGAACAGTCATAAAGTGGAATATATGTGTCTATATAAATCATTCATTGAACACCCCATAAAAATGAAAGAAAGATATACTTGATTTTAACACTAATTTTATGATAAATTTTTTTTGTTGTTCTAAGCAATACAACAGTTGTGCATTCCTCTACAGATACAGCAAATTATTGATGACAAATAAAAAGGCAGGCATGATCTAGCTCTCCATCTGCTGACTCACAGACCATGTCTGGCATTATGGAATGAAAGCATATTAAATGGAAGAAGCACACTTCGTAGTCATAGATTTAGGTATTTGAAAGAGTTTCATTTGCACAGGGTGCAGGAAATCTGTTGTTGATGTCTTATGGACTAGCTATGTAGTCATTTCCAGGTGTGATTCAAGATGCTTACCACCCAGGGGGCTGTAGATGTTTAGGGAAGTAATTCTCATACTGGGAAATGTATAAGAATTACACAGGTTCTATTTCAGTATGTGGGACTAAAAATCTGAATTTAGGTGCAACTGTCACAGTGGGTCAGGAACTATATGCCAAGGATTAGACCATCTTTACACAATAAGTCAATAATGCAAGGCCAGGAAGCAGAATGTGAATGGGGATGCACAATAGCTCTAATCTCTATCTTCCTTTTTGTTTATTCTAAGAAATAGAGTACTCCACAGTTTTATTAGAGAAAAATTACGTTCTGTATTTCACTGTAAAAGACCCTTGCCTATAATATGTCTTATTGGAACTCTGTTTAAGAAATGTAGTGATATTCAGTTCTCAGTCTGTACGTTCTCAAGATCTGTTTAGTTACAAAATTCTGGATGAAACAGTGCTACCTGGCAATGCAGTGATTTTCATGGATGACTTTCCTATGAGATGATTGATTTCTCATCTGACTAAATCCTAGCCTGAAGTTATACATGAGCTTCAGGGTATCTGACAAATGTCCCTTCTGAGAATAGTTTTACTCTTTGCTTGTGTGGCTTCATTGTACATAAATGTGCAAATGAAAATAATAGAAAAAGTAAAAAAGAAGTGAAAAATATGCATTTTGAGAAAAGCAGGTTTGCCTTTCATTTTAACAACAAATCTTCAACCTGCAATTCTGAGGTAACTCATAAAATCAAGAGATATATCATTATATAATTTTAAAGAAAATAGCAGAGTAAAAAAATTCAGGATTGCACATTTTTGGATATCCAGAAAGAATTATAATATTTTCATTACTGAATCTTTCAAGTATTATATTACTAAGCTCAAAATGCAGTGGCTAACATATTAAGTGAGCAAAATTATATAATCCCCATATGGTAGAAAGTTTAGGAGATTGCCTTTTTCCCAAAGACATTTTAAAGTTCATTACTGAAATTTTCTTATCTATAAATTTTGATCTTGAAAAAATTGACATATCCTTTTATTACGGCATATATTTTGAACTTTGAAGGCAGCCAAGAGATGTTTTTTTTCTTTTTCTTTTTCTCTTGGATTTAGAGGAATGATGGCCTCATAAGAATAAATTCTGAACTCTTGATTTCCAGCTAATCAACCTTCTAACTATGAGAGATGAAAGAGTCCTGCCAACGAGAACAAGTCTTTTGACAGTGGTCATGGGTAGAATGGCAAAAAAGAACTTGTGTGTGTGTGTGTGTGTGTGTAGTATACACACACTACATACACACATTCTCACACATTATGTATATCCACTATGTACATATATATTTTACATATATGTGATTTTTCTGAGATAAGCAGGCTTCAGAAAAGTTTTATTAGGGGGCAGGGATCAATTGTCAACTTGCTCTTCCAAAATATGCTCTTATACTTTATGAGCAATAAAGCATTATTTCAAAGATGAAGATTATATCTATCTTATTAAACTTTGAATTATAAGCACATAAAATCTTTTATTTCTAGCAGCTAGTTCAGTGCCAGACATAAAGTGGCTGCAATTAAATGTGAGAGAAAAAGAGAGGGAAAGAAAGAGACACAGAAATGAGCAGCTGGAGGGAGAGAGGAGGAGAAGGAGGAAGAGAGGGAGAAAGAAGAAAAGCGTAGGGGAGAGGGAGATAGAGGACAATGTTTGAAAGTTAGGGTGAGAAAAAGAGGGTGGTAGGGCATAAAAATCTCAGGTAATCTATCCGATGGCATTAAAACTTTGGGTTCTCATGTCACAAATACTTGAGTTCAATGCAGTATTTACTATTTGTTCTTAGGTAATTAGTTTAACTTCTTTATGTCTCTAGTACCTCAAAATAATTATAGTACCATTTCCAAAGAAAGTTGAGAGGATCGAATGAAAAAATAATTGTAAAACCATCAGCAGAGCAGTACAGTGCTGAATATTTATATAGTGCTTAAGCACTTGTAGCCTTTCAATATGTGTGTTATTTTATATCTTATGTAGAACCTTGCCAAAATAACATGGAGTCTAAAATTAAAGTAAAAACATAGACAACATCACAAATTAATTTTCAAGTATCATACTATTTTTCCTACTTTTAGCCCAAGTTCTTCAAGATTAATCATATATGTATGGCATTCTTTTATGTGTATGTTAGTATCCCATGATATGCATGTACAGTTATTTTTGTTTGTTTGTTTAACCATGTACTGACTAAAGAACATATGAGGGGGTTCCAGCTTTGGGTTGTTATGGATAATAGGTTTCTACATGAATACAACTTTTTATTTCTCTAGGATAAACCAGGAGTGCAAATTTCTAGGTCATGTGATAGGTGCATGTTACAATTTTTTTAAGAAAATGCCAAACTGTTTTCTAGAATGAATGTACAGTCATGTGGTACCAACAGCAATGTCTGAGAGATTCATGTCCTCACTAGCACTTGGTGTTGTCAATAATTTTTATTTTAGTCGTTCTTATATGTGTGTAGTGTGTATATGTGTGTTATATTACTATATCTCTCATTTATAGGTTTTCTTAATAATTAATGGTATTAAAAATAATTTCAGGTACTTATTTGTCATCTGCACATTTTCTTCAGTAAAATGTCTCCTTATGTATTTCTTTTTATTTTTGACTGGATTTTGTTTTGTTTTGTATCTGTTCTTGTATTTGTTTTACTGTTAAGATTTGAATGCCGGGCGTGGCAGCTCACACCTGTCATCCTAGCATTCTGAGACGCCAAGGCGGGTGGATCATTTAAGCTCAGGACTTCGAGACCAGCCTGAGCAAGAGTGAGACCCTGTCTCCACTAAAAATGGAAAAAATTAGCTGGGCGTGATGGTGCATGCCTGTAGTCCCAGCTACTCGAGAGGCTGAGGCAGGAGGATCACTTGAGCCCAGGAGTTTGAAGTTGTTGTGAGATAGGCTGACACCACAGCACTCTAGCCCAGGCACCAGAGTGAGATTCTGTCTCAAAAAAAAAAAAATCTGAATACATTATATATTCTGGATACGAATACTACACATTTTTTGGACCCTTAGTTTACAACTATTTTATTCTGGTTTGTAACTTGTGTTTTCATTCTTTTCACATTACCTTTTGCAGAGCAAAAGTTGATAATATTAATAAAATCCAACTTATTATTTTTTATTTTTATAAATTGTGATTTTGTTATCTAGACTAAGAATGTGTTGTTGCCAACCACTTATCATTTTCACCTACATTTTTTTCTAATAATTTATGGCTTTCTGTTTTACATTTAAGTCCCTGATACATTTAAGGTTTTTGTTTGTTTGTTTGTTTGTTTGTTTATAAGATATGAAAGGCCTACATGTTATTTATTTATTTAGTCTATGGACATCCAGTTTTTCTAATACCACTCATTAAAGGCAGTTTATGCTTCATTGAATTGATTTTGTATATTTGTCAAAAATTGGTTGAGTATATTTGCAAATATAGAGTTTATGAAAATGAAAATCTACTGTATTTGAAGTGCCTTATTCTAATAGTATATAGTTGGATTCTGTTGGTTTTTTTATATCTACTCTGCCAATATCTGACCTTTATTGATGTATTAAGTTCATTTACATTTAATGTAACATATAAATTGCAATAAATTATATATCAGTTGTATTAATGCAAATGGTATGTTAGGGCTTAAGCCTGATATTTTATTTTTTATTTCTATTTGTTCTCTCTGTTTATTTTCTTTCTGCTTTATGCCTTTTGTGGGGTACTTGAATATTTTTTAAAATTCCATTTTGATTTATATAATTTTTTCAGGTGTTTTTTGTATTTTTTTACTTGGGTGATATAGTAGTATATTTTACATATGTAACATGCTATAGTCTACTGTTGTCTTCATCTTACCATTTCAAATGAAATATAGAAATCTTATTTCCCTTTGCATCCTTTTGTTCACCCCTATTTATAATGTAATTTTCTTAAATAATTATTTTATATACATTTAGATTCACATCAAACAATATTATAGTTTTTGTTTCAATCATCAAATATGATTTAGAAAATTCAATGGGAGAAGAAAAGTCTATTATATTTTCTTCCTTTCATGTTATTTTTTTCATACTCAATTATTTCTTTTTTATTATTTCTGCTCTGTTTCAATAATATCCTTTCACATTCTTTCAGGATATGTCTTCTCACAACAAATTTTCCTGGTTTTCCGTCATCTGAGACTAGCTTGATTTCCCCTTTATTGTTGAAGCATAGTTTTGCCAGGTATATAATCTATGGTTGATAATTTTTCTTTTCATTGATTAAAAAATTGTGTGTCATTTCTTTCTGATTTCTTTTGTTTCTGACAAGAAATACCTGTCATTTGAATTGTTTTCACCTGTAGGTATTCCATCCCATTAGAAACTTTCAAGATTTTTTCTATATTTAATTTTCAGAGGTATAATTATATGTTTTGTCATAGTTTTCTTTGCATTTACCCTGTTGGGTTTTGCTCAGCTTCTTGGATCTGTAGGTTTATTGCTTTCATTGTTTTTATGAAGTTTTCAGCTATTGTTTCAAATAGCTTTTTAGTTCTGTCCCTCTTATACTCTCATTCAGGGAATTCAATGAAAAAAGTTAGACCATTTTTTATAGTCCCATGGGTCCCTAAGGTTTCTTATTTTTATTTTTTTTATTTCAAAATATTTCACATGGGTACAAATGTTTTTGGTTACATGTATTGATTTTGTTATGCTTGAGTTGGGGTTATAAGTGTGCCCGTCACCCAGATAGTGTTCATTGTACCCTTTAGGTAGGTTTTCACCCACCCCCTCCACCCCTCGATTGATTTCAGCTGAGTTTTACTTCCCTCTGTGCACAGCTGTGCTCATTAGTTAGTTTCAATTTAATAGCAAGTTCCTGTGGTGTTTGTTTTTCCATTCTTTTAGATACTTCACTTAGGATAATGGTCTGCAGCTCCATCCAAACTGCTGCAAAAGGCCTTAATCCATCCTTATTTGTGGCTGAGTAGTATTCTATGGTATACATATACCACATTTTGTTAATCCACTCATGAATTGATGGGCACTTGGGTTGATTCCACATCTTTGCAATTGTGAACTGTGATGTTATAAACATTCTTTCCTTTCAATAAATACCCAGGATTGCTGGGTAGGATTGCTGAATCAAATGGTGGGTTTTGATCATGACTTGGGGGGGGGGGTTGTTTTTGGTTTTTGTTTGTTGTTGTTGTTGTTACTTAACCTACTCAATCTCTGTTCATATGGACAGTTTCTATTGTTCTGTCTTTCAGTTCACTGATCTTTTATTCTGTCATATCTATTCTGTTGCTGAGCATATCCACTGAGTTTTTATATTGATTATTTTATTTTTCAATTTAAAAGTTTCCATTTAATTCATATATATATATATATATATATATATATATATATATATATATATCAGCCAAAAGTGTAAATTAGAGGAGTGAATGTCAAAGAAGTGTTGAAACACTGTGATTCATCTATTGTCTATTATTTGCATGATGGGGAAATTGCTGAAGAATACAGATAAGGATTGACAGGTAATTGTGACAATGACAATGACATAATGAACACATCCCCATTGAAACTACAGTGAATTTTTGTGATTTGTTAATTACTGACCTTGAATAATTTGCAGTTGATGGTGAGCAGGTGATAATGGAAAACTACTCAATTAGAAGCAGACTTCTTAGTAGGAATCTAAGTCCCTGGGTATGACCCTAGAGGAAGCCATTAGAAAGGCAAATCACCTACAATGTGAATTCTTCTTTATATATTCTATTACATTGTTGAGAATCTCTGTTTCCTTGTTTTATCTTTTTAAATTTATTTCTTATATATGTTTAATTAGGTTTTGCAACATTTTTGACATGCTTGTTTGAAAATATTTGCCAGTTAAGTCTGCTATCTCTGTTATCTCAGTGTTGCCATCTAATGATTAGCTTTTTTTTTTTGAGACAGAGTCTCACTTTGTTGCCCAGGCTAGAGTGAGTGCCGTGGCGTCAGCCTGGCTCACAGCAACCTCAATCTCCCGGGCTCAGCGATCCTACTGCCTCAGCCTCCGGAGTATCTGGGACTACAGGCATGTGCCACCATGCCCGGCTAATTTTTTGTATATATATTTTTAGTTGGTCAATTAATTTATTTCTATTTTTGGTAGAGACGGGGCCTCGCTCAGGCTGGTTTCGAACTCCTGACCTTGAGCAATCTGCCTGCCTCGGCCTCCCAAAGTGCTAGGATTACATAATGATTAGCTTTTTAAATTCATTCCAAGGTCTTTTTAATTCTTGGTATGATGAGTGATTTTTTTAAAACTGGGCACTTTCTCGTATTATATTACATGACACTGAATCTTATTTAAACTTTCTGATTTTATTGGTTTTCTCTGACACCACTCCATCATGGGGGTAAGGGGGAGTCACCTTGCTACTGTCAAGTGGAGGAAGAAGTCCATGTTTCCTAGGCAAGATGTGTTGACATCTGAAGAAGGGACTCCTCATTTCTGCGTGTTGATAAGAGTTCCAGATCACCAGATGTTCTGCACTGACATTTTGGTGGGGGTGGTTTCACTCACCTAAGTAATGGTTAAAATATTGACTCTCCACTAGGCCATGACTGACACCACCTCAGCCAAGAGAGAAAGGAATACATAATTCCCACAGGGTTGGGATGAACTCCAGTGTGACCTCAACCGTCAATGTGACCTCAACAGACACCATGAGTACCGAAGTGTTTTAGGAGGTGTAGCTGTATTAAGTAAGGATAAATATCACAGCTTAACATTTTTCCTTCCCTAATACCACCTCAGTAGAGATTTTAGGATGCTTCATTACAACCTCATGAGGGTGGAGGGTCTTCCCACTTGGCCTTAGCTAACATTGAAAGGGGTGAGAACATAGTATTTATTTGTGGTATTTGGTTGAAATGGAGTAGCTATTGTCTAAAAGTTTTCTATCTTTCTAAACTATCACTTTCTTGGTCGTTGGCTAGAAAGATGAGGCTTTTCTCATTTGCTTTTTGTTTGTTTTGCAGTCTATCTCTGTTGGCATTTTAAGGTTACTGGCTTCTTTAGCTTGAACTCTGAGATATATGAAGCAAAAAGAAAACCCAGGAAGCTCACAATTCTGTCATTTCTCAAATCTCAAGTTCTGTAGCTAGTCAGGTTTCTTCTCTCCACCTTTCGTAATCTTCTTGTTTCCATTTTGTATACAGTGCCCAAATATGTTGGTTGTGCATAGAAGACAGAATATGGAAAAGTACATCTGTCAG
Organism: Microcebus murinus; assembly: GCF_040939455.1. Taxonomy (NCBI): domain Eukaryota; kingdom Metazoa; phylum Chordata; class Mammalia; order Primates; family Cheirogaleidae; genus Microcebus; species Microcebus murinus. The sequence continues at coordinate 48,711,285 of NC_134104.1, forward strand.
GGTAGCAGTCTGCCCTAGGTTTTTGGTGTGCTCTTGGCCAAAGAATAACACCACACACTGAAGTGTCAAGTCCAGACTATTATCCCAGTCCTCTGGCTCCTTGGAAGAAATCACCAGCAGGGCCAATGCGATGGAGTAACCCCAGGCAGGAAGCAGTTTCACAAGAGCAACTCCTCATTGTAAAATAAAACAGGTCTCTCTGTGAGTGGAGAGAAACAGACTGACTGGCTCTCTGACTGACCGACTCACTCTCTCTGGGATTGTTTCATTTTATTAGCCCAGTTGGGGGGGGGGCTCTCCAGAAGGTATGGGATATTATTAAATGATCAACAGGAGTCCTCAAGATTCCATCTGCACATACAAGCTCCCTCTCAGAAATCTAATGGCAGGGGGATGAACCACAATGTATATCCAAGCTAATAGCATAATAATTACCCTTAGGTTACTCTAGGTCACATTCTAAAATCCTATCATGCCTGGGCTGGGGAATTCCCAGAGTGATAAAACCTTCCCCCCTCTCCCAGGTGTAACAATTGTCAAAATAGCATTAAGGGGGTGGCAACACTAACATGGAGTGTGTTCCTTTATCCTCCTTCCCAGATGGAGCGATTTCTCGTGACAGCACCAAAGCAGAGAACCCTTGTCCCAAGAAGAGCCAGAGATTCTAACTATCTACCTAACACATCTACTCTATCTTCCTGGCCCTGGAGGTACAATGAAAATTCTTTTTTTAAGTATATGACCAAATTTGTACCACATAAGAAAATAGAGAATGAGATAAGTCATTGAAGTTAGAGAACTCTTACATGCTCCTCATCCAGATTCATTTGTTAATCTCTCTCTCTCTCTTTCATATTGTTAGGGATCAACCTTCCACAGCCCCACCGGACAGAAAAGCAGAGACATTGAGGATGCAATCACACAAGAGGAGGTTTATTTTCTGGCTAGCCAGGGTCCAAGCCCCAGAGCACCAACGCAGTGGCCACTCTCACAGGCAAGGACCCCGACCGGTGTTGCAGCGTGCCTTTTATCTCTATGGTGCATACGCTATGCATTGGCTGATCACGCGTGGATCATGCATTGACCTTTAACATGATTGGTTGGCTGGTAGCCCCCCTATACAGGGGTTCAAACAATGCAAAGTTGGCACAGCAAACAAGCAACAGTTTCCAGAAGCGGACATCTCGGTTAGCCTTCCCGGATGTTGCTTCCGGCTTCACTGGGGGTGCGGGGCCTTGCAGGTGTGCAATGACTCAACCCCTCACATCCCCCCTTTCTTTAGAAGCTGGTTGAGCACTCTTGCTCGTCTCTTGGGTCTCCTAAATGTTCCAAGTCTGTGCTACCTGACCAGAGCTTCTGATACTGCTGCTGCAACACTAAAAGCTGTACTGTATTAACCCTTTCTTTTACGAAGTTTATTATCTTGTTTAATATGCAGGGTCCGAATGTAAAGACTAAGAGCAGAATTACCAGTGGTCCTAATAGCGTTGAGATAAGGGTAGTCAGCCAAGGGGAGCAGTTAAACCAGGATTCAAACCAACCTGCCTGCAGCTCGTTTTCCTGCTTGCGGCGGGCAAGCCCTTCTCTAACTTTAGCCATAGATTCTCTGACAACTCCTGTGTGGTCGGCATAGAAACAGCACTCTTCTCGGAGGGCAGCACATTGTGCGGGGTGGTGATAAGCCCCCTTGCTGAAGGAATACTAGATCTAGCCCCCTCCGATTTTGTAGTACCACTTTGGACAGGGAGGTCAGAGACTTTTCTAGATGGGAGATAGACTCTTCTATTCTTGCAATGTCTTCATCAATGGCTGCTCTCAAGGTGCTGAACCCTCTCTGTTGCATCGCTAGGGAGGAGATACCAGTCCCTGCCCCTATTGCCCCTAAGCCAAAAAGTGTGGCCACGGTAACGGCTGCAAGGGGTTCTCTTTTTCTCTGGAAAATAAGGTTAGTGACCCCTTGGCCTGCCCTGCTTGTGTACATTGTCTCTTCTGTATGGTATGTTATCTTAGGGAACACTAACACCATTATACAGTAATCTTTAGACCCATGTAAGGTCATGGGGTTGGTGGGGGTTCGGGGCGGTAAGTACAGCTGTAGGTCTCTATCCCAAAAACATTAGACCCACAACAACCAACCCCCACAGCGACCTGTCCATGTTTGTCACCCAGTTCAATCCTTAGATGCCACAATCCCAGTCCAAGTCTGTGTCAGCAGTCTTGGGCTGTCACCGCCACACAGGTCAGTCTGGTCTTCAGAGGATTTTTTGGGTCTGCAGTCACTTTCCACTGGTCCTGGCACCGCTCCTGGTCTTTTAATTAGCAGGTCTCACGTGGGAGTGGTGTATCCAGGTTGCTATTCTATCGACCTTAAGAGCAGTGGGGGTAACAAGAATAATTTGATAGGGGCCCTTCCACTTCGGCTCAAGGGTTCTGCTGTTATGCCCTTTCACCCACACCCAGTCCCCCAGCTGGTGTGGGTGAAACGGGTGTCTGGCACCCTCCTCCTCAGGCCGGTAGATAGCACGGAGGGCCGGCCATACTTGACTGTGGACACGTTGCAGAGCCTGCACTGCTTGTAACACTTCTTTGGGATGTCCCGGAAGAGCCTCAGGACTCATCCTAGGAACTACAGGAGGGGGTGTGCCGCACATGATTTCAAAAGGGGTTAAACCCAAGTGATAAGGGGTGTTCCTGGCTTGGAACAGGGCGAAGGGAAGAAGGGTCACCCAGTCTCTGCCAGTCTCCAGGGCCAATTTAGTCAGGGTCTCCTTTGTTGTTCTATTCATTCGCTCTACCTGCCCAGAGCTCTGGGGATTATATGCACAATGCAATTTCCAATCTATCCCCATAGCCTGGGCCAGCCCTTGACTAACCTGACTGACAAATGCAGGTCTATTATCTGATCTTATCCCTTCTGGCAGTCCATACCTGGGGACTATTTCTTCTAATATTTTTTTAGCTACTGTCAAAGCTGTTTCTCTCCTTTCGTAGGGAAGGCCTCGACCCACCTGGAGAATGTATCTACCATGACCAGCAAATACCAATACCCATATTTTCCGGGCTTTACCTCTGTGAAGTCCACTTCCCAAAATAGTCCTGGCTTCCTCCCCTTTTCCCTCATACCTGCGTGGGTCCCTGTGGTCTTCCCCGGTTGCATAACCTGACAGGCTCGGCAGCTTCTGACAATGTTATCTGCAACCCGTCCTTGTGACTTGAACGTGAGTTGAGCAGTGTCTAGCAGCTGTAGCATTTTTCTCTTCCCTAGATGCATGGTCTGGTGTAGGTGCTCCAACAGGTGGCATCCTAAGGTCTCTGGCACTATCAGGCGATGCCCTTCGTCCCGAAACCAGCCATCCTCGCCTTGTGTTGCATGCAACTGTTCTGTAACCCAGGCTTCGTACCGTCCCAAAGGCATAGCGGCTATCGGTGTCATCTACTATGACCACCCCTGCGTACCTGCGTCCGTCCCGGAGGAAACTGCTTCCGTCCATGAACCAGGTCAGGTTGCTGCTTGGAAGGGGGCGATCCTTTAAGTCTCTCCCAGCCATCTGGGTTTCAGCCAGGATCTCAAGGCAGTCATGCTCAGGCGTGGCTGAATCGGGGCCGGGCAGAAGCGTGGCCGGATTCAAGGCAACAGGTGTTCGGAACTCAATGTGGGGGGCGTCCAACAGAAGCACTGGTAGTGTGTCAGCCTCGAATTTGTGATCCACCATCCCAGTGGCTGCTTCAGGACCCCTTCTATGGCATGCAGGGTGGTGATCTGCAGCCGCTGCCCTAGGGTGAGCTTATCAGCGTCTTTGACCAAAAGGGCTGTGGCTGCAATGATTCGCAAGCATGCTGGCCACCCCGCCACCACCGGATTTAGTTTTTTTTTTTTGACAAGTACACCACTGGTCTCTTCTAGGGTCCCAGGGCCTGCGTGAGTACCCCCTTGACTATTCCCCTCTTCTCGTCTATGAACAGGTGAAACTCTTTTGTAGGATCAGGGAGTGCTAGGGCTGGGGCTTCCAGCATGGCTGCCCTCAGGGCCTGAAAAGCGTCTTCTATTTGCACAGTCCATTCCCATGCCCGCCCCGCCTTATGCCCTTCATACAGAGGTCGAGGCTTTTCCGCAAACCCTGGAATCTAGAGGCAGCAATAACCCACCGGCCCCAGGAATTCCCTCAGTTCTCCGCTCAAGGCTGGAGTGGGTATCCCCAACACAGTCTGCTTTATTGCCTTGGTTAGCCACCTTTGGCCACCTTTTATTTTCACCTGTCCTGCAACCATGACTTTTTCAGGACCTCTAAGTCTTTGCCCCCCTTTCTTTTGGGGGCACTCTCGGGCCCAATGCCCATGCTCCTTGCAATTGACACATTGATCCTTGCCTAGCCTCTCCCTCTGGGGCCTTTCCCTCTCCTCTGACCCTATCTGCCCCCCTCTTGTGGTGGCTAGCAGGATTTTAGCCATTTTTCTGTTTGCTTTACGTGCTTCTCTAGCTTGGAATTTCCTATCTTCTATCCCGATCCTCTCTAACCTCTCTTCTGGCGTCTCTCTATTGTTATAGACCTTCTCCGCCACTTCTAACAGGTCCTGCAGAGTCTTCTTGCCTAATCTATCTATTCTCTGCACCTTGCGCCTGATGTCTGGGGCTGCCTGATTAACAAACGCCATCATAACAGCGGCTTGCTCTCTTCCATAGTGGGATCTATGGGGGTGTACTGCCGGAAGGCCTCCATGATCCTCTCTAAGTATGCTGCCGGGCTCTCCTCTGGCCCCTGATGAACATCTCCTACCTTGGCCAAATTGGTCGGCTTTCGCGCAGCCATACGGAGACCTGGAGATGCTCCCTACCTTCAGCCTCATTGTAGTCCCAGGGTGGCTGTTCAAGGGGGAAGGTCTGATCAATGGTCCGCGGATTCGTGGTAGGTCTGCCATCTTCACCTGGGACCAGCTTCTGCGCCTCCCCCTGAATTCTTTCTCTTTCCTCCATTGTGAAAAGCACCTTAAGCAACTGCTGGCAATCATCTCAGGTGGGCTGATGAGTAAAAAGAACAGAGTCTAAAAAATTAATTAGGTCTCTCGGATTCTTGGAGAAGTTCGAGTTTTGAGATTTCCAATTATAAAGATCACTGGTAGAGAAGGGCCAATATTGGAATGTCTGTGCTCTGTCCTCCCCCAGGGGTCCCACTGCCCTCAGAGGGAGCGCCTTTACGGGCTCCGGATCTGGGGCCCAGCCAGTCGACTGTCTGGTCTCATAGGCCGGCCCCGCTGCCGGTGGTCCCGCATCCTCCTGGGCCGGGGGAGCTGCAGAGGCTGCCCCAGGGTTATAGGGCAGAGGCGTGTTCCATTCGAGACCTGTCAGGTCTGGGTAGAGATTGGAGTCCAGCAACACTGGTGTCCCAATGGACCTTGGACTCCGTGCCCCCTCCTTTCTGACTTCTTTAACTGCCAGAACTTCCGCCTTTCCCCTCGGGGCAGGGTAGGAGGGCCTTCAGCCAGGGTGGTGGGTCTCGAACCAAGTCTTGCCAGACCACAATATAGGGGATCTGATCAGGGTGGTCGTGGTGGCCAAATACCACCCCTTTTACCTTTTTGATCAAGAAGGCATCAAACGAGCCCTCCCTGGGCCACCCCACTCCAAATGTGGGCCACTTGGCCTCACAAAGGGTAACAAACTTTCCCTTCTTGACCTCCAGGGACAGGTTGTGTGCCCTTACCCTGACATCCTTAAAATGGCTCACCAGATGGACAACGGCGTTGTTAGGGCCTGTCCCGTGGCTAGTCAATAATAGGCAGATGTGCAAACCAATATTCCGCAGTTGGGGCACTGGGGACAAGAATCTGAATCCCTAGCCTTTCACACTCCCTACAGAGGTAACAGCCGTACCCCTCCCGCACTAGCCACTCCTGGCACGGGCGGCAGGAGATACACTGTGTGCTGCCAGCCCATGCAGGGGAATACTCACCTGGAGGTTCTAGTCACCCCTGCGGATCTTTTTGTGGGTCCCCTGATTCCATGGCCCCAGCCCGAAAACCCATGCAACCCTGATGGGTTCTAGGGCTGAAACCACAGAACCCAGAGACTCCAACAAGCCAATGAGAGATGTCACACTCACTCACACACACACAGAAAGCCAGCAACAAACAAAGCAGACAACAGACAAGTGGACAGTGAGGTAAACAGACAACCTAACCTGGTCTGGACCTACTCCCCGGTCTCCTTCTGACCGAGCCCTTGGCTATAAAGTCAGCTCCAGAGTCCCAATGGGGCCAGAGGATGTCTCCGCCTGGCTCCGACCGGCGACTCACCAGTGCGTCCGCCTAGGTCCTGTGCCGGAGTCCTGATCCTGGGTCCTGCAAGGGGATTCCGAGTCCCTTGCCCAACACCACACCCGGCTAGTCTGGGGTGGATTTTCACACTCCTCCCTCAGCCCTGAATTCTATCAGGTAGTCTGTGGGGAAGGCAAATCCCAGACAAGCCCCTAAATGTTAGGGACCGACCTTCCACAGCCCCACCGGACAGAAAAGCAGAGACATTGAGGATGCAATCACACAAGAGGAGGTTTATTTTCTGGCTAGCCAGGGTCCAAGCCCCAGAGCACCAACGCAGTGGCCACCCTCGCAGGCAAGGACCCCGACCAGGGTTGCAGCGTGCCTTTTATCTCTATGGTGCATACGCTATGCATTGGCTGATCACGCGTGGATCATGCATTGACCTTTAACATGATTGGTTGGCTGGTAGCCCCACTATACAGGGGTTCAAACAATGCAAAGTTGGCGCAAGCAAGCAACAGTTTCCATGGCGCAGGCAAGCAAGCAACAATTTCCAGAAGCGGACGTCTCGGTTAGCCTTCCAGGATGTTGCTTCCGGCTTCACTGGGGGTGCGGGGCCTTGCAGGTGTGCAATGACTCAACCCCTCACAATATATATTCACACATACACGTACACACACACAATTTAAAAAATTTTCTGACCCAGTTAGGTTAGGTTGCATATATCATGTCACTTTATTGCCAAATTCTCCTCCAAAAAATTTTACCATTTTTCATTATGACCAACAATGTACCAGAGTGTCTTTTCATCACAGCCTCAGTGGTATGTCCACACAATATTAATCTTCATTTATTTTAGTATGAATAAAGTGTAACATTTTTTTCAGACTTTTAAAGATCATTTTTTGTTTTTTTGTGTGAATTTTGTTGATATTTTTCTACCAGATTTTTTGTAGAATTATAACTATTTTTTTCTCTCTCAATGTTAATTTTTTCAGTGTTCATGTCAGGAGAGGGGACCAGATGTCAGGTCTCTTTGTTCCCTGGTCTCTTTGTTCTTGGTTCCCAGTATTGAAGAATGGTTACTGGTACCAAGTCGACGGAACAAATGAGCAGACCAAGTAGATGCAAGCAAGCAAAGTGCCAAAGTTTATTAAAACATAGCACATTTCAGAGAAGGAATGGGTGTTTCCTCTCCTGAGAATGTTGGAAACCCTGATTTTAACAAGATTTTCCCTTTTATGCTGATTCCCTAATTTTATGTTAAGTGGGAAGTGGAATATTCACGGTTTTTCTCTGAGAAAGATGGAAAATTCCCAGAATGGCAAAATTCTCCCCTTTTCTATCCTTGTAAGGCAATTTCTGGGGGTTGCCATGGTATTTGTAAATTGTCATGGCTCAGGCAGATGTGATTTTTACTGTGCTAATAAAGGTAAGTCACTTGAGGATACCGTCACCTGACTTGTACACATGCTCCAAAGACCTTCTTTTATGGCCTTGGTCATATCTCCACTTTGTGGCCTTTCTACCTCTTTCTGGTTTGTCAGTCCTTAGAGACACCCTATTGTAGACCAAACATCTGTTCAGTCTTTGGAAGCTCCCTTGACATGTCATTTGTTCTTTCTTGGAAATCCCCTTTCTGGATAATTTGTTCCCTGTATTGTAGACAAAGCATCTCCTAGTGCTATCTCAAGGGAAACCCCCTACACTAAGCATCTGTTCCCCTTCATCCTTGTCCCAACCTAGCATTAGAAATATTAGTCCTTTATATTATATATATCACAAATATTTTATTCTTATTGGTTAATTGCCTTTTGACTTTTGTATGTTATTTTTATTTTGGTCTAGTGAAAAATATTTAATATTTTAGGATCAAATTTATCACTCTTTTCTTTCATTGTATCTGAATTTTTAGTCTTAGAGGGCCTTTTTTGATAATCCAGTTTGTAGAAAACTTTACTCATATATTCTTCTAATAATTATATCTTTTCATTTTTATATTTAAATCTCTAGACCAAAATGTAAATTATTCTTCTGTCTGGTGTGAGGGTCTATATAGATAACTGTCTAATTAGTTGTTTTGAGTATAATTTATTTCAAATTCCACATTTTTCTAATAATTTGAGATACTACTTCTATTAGTTTCCTAAGGCTGCTATAACAAAAAACTACATATTAGGTGGATTAAACAACAGAAATTTATTTTTTCTAGTTCTGGAGGTCAGAAGTCCAAGACTAAGGTGTCAGCAGCTGTGGTTACTTCTTAAGCCTCTCTTGCAGATGGCTAGCAGATAACCATCTTCTTGTGTCCTCAGGACTCCTTTCCTCTATACATGCATGGTCTTGTTGTCTTTTTCCAGGTCTAAATTTTCTCTCATGTAAAGACACCAGTCAGATTGGATTAAGGCCCACCCATATGACCTCATTTAACCTTAATTACCTTTTTAAAGACTCTGTCCCTAAATACAATCAAATTCCGAAATACTGGAGGTAGGCTTCAACATAAATTTTGGGGCACACAATTTAGCTCATAACATTTTATTGTCATATATTTTTTATATTTAGTTTGTATTTTTGTGTTTTCGTTATAGAGGCTTTGTAGTATATTTTAAACTTTTTGGTAAGGTTAGTCAACCTTAATAACTCTTCTTTCTTGGTGTCTTAGATATTCTTATGTGTTTCTTTTTCCCTATGAAATTTACTATTAATTACCTCCAGACCCCCCAAAAAAATCTTATTGAAAGCTTTACTGAGTTCTCATTAAAATTATAAATAGTGAGAACTCAGATATCTTAACAAAGGATAGGTATGTATTTTCATTTCTTCAAGTCTACTTTGTTTTCAGAAATGATTTAGTTTTTTCACATAGGTTTAAAAATATCTTACTAAGCTTATTTCTAAGAGTTTTATATATTTTGTTACTGTTTTTTTAGTGAGTCTCATTTAACTGTATCTTTTAAGTAGTTATTATTTTAATATTTTGCATATGTTAACTTCATATACTACTTTTTTTTTTCTTTTTTTTTATTTCGGCATATTATGGGGGTACAGATTTTAAAGTTTCAATACATGCCCTTATCTTATTATTTAAACTAGTTTTTATTAATCCTCTATGTTTCTCTAGGTGTACATTTATAACATTTATACATTTATGTCATCTTCAAATGAAAATTATTTTTTAATTCTTTCTTTTTAAATTCTGTATAGAAAGTGGGGTTTCACTGTGTTGCTCAGGCTGGTCTCAAACCCACAGGCTCAAGCATTACTCTTGCCCTAGCCTCCCATTAGTTGAGACTATAGGTGCACACCATCGCACCAGCTAACTCCTATTTCTCCATTTGTTTACTCTTATCTAACTGCATTGAGCAATATTTCTAGTATAATATTAAATATTACTGAAGATATTGGGCATCCTTGTCTTATTCCGGAACACAATGAAAATGCCTCTAAGGTTTTTCCATTAAGTAGAATGCTGGGTTTAAAATTGGGATATAGGCATATATTTTGTAATATTAAGGAAGTATTCACTTATTTTTTACTTTCCAAAGATTTTCATTTCTAATATATGTTGAACTAAGTGAAAATATTTTTATAGCCTCTAGGAAGATATTATTTTGCTCCTTAGACATAGTAATATAATACATTATATTAAAATATCTCATATTATTGAATTATTTTTGCATTTCTCATATAAAGCCACTTGCATATGTTGTATTATTATCTTATTGTGATATTAGATTTTGTATACTAATATTTTTATTTAGATTTTTATTAATATTTATGTATAATATTGGTATGTACTTTTGTGCTATCTTAATCATCTCTAAGTTTTATACTTAAAAGCAAGTGGAACTTTTTTCCATTTTCTTTCCTCTTGAACAATTTATGTACTATTGATACTATATTATCTTGAAAGGTTTTGTTTTATTGGCCATCTGGGGCTTTGTGTATAGGTATATATGGATATGCCCATCGCTCCCTTTTTGTTAATTACTGAGAAGGGAGTTCCTTTATAAATTTCCTTATTTAGTTTTCTGTGAAAATTGATGTACTTAAACTGTTCATCTCCACTGAAGTCAATTTTTGTCTTCCTATGAAATAACCCACATCTATGTTTTAAAGTTTATTTATGCAAAGTAATACAAAGTTGTTAATTATAATTTATTTTTCACTATTTATTTGGGATATCTGATAGTTTGTTCTTGATTTCTGATTTTTTTTCATGTCTTCTTTAGTTTGATCTGCTTTCATTGTATTTTTTCTTACTGTTTTTACTGTTTCTTTACAGAATTTTTAGATTTCATGTTTTAGATTTTTTTTGTCACAAGTCTATATGATGATTTGATTATTTTGAATATAGATAAAATGTTTTCATTTTCTTCAGTTTTGTGGGTGGTCTTGGTAGATTTTGATTGCATTTTCTCTTTTCTTATAGTGGTTTCATATGAACTTTGTTTCTTTTTTAGGCATTTCTGATAAATGGTCAAGAGTGTCCTCTTTTTGCCATTTTCTCATGGCTATGGAGGTAGAAATTTTATTGGATATGTGATTGTCTAAAGGATGTATTTACAAAAATAATATTATGTGATATTTAAAATAAAGATCTATAAAAACTCTAATGATTTCAAATTATATTTTAATCAACAAAATACACATTCATTTTTTATTATTTTAAGTATTAATTTTATTTTGAATTGTTAGAATGTTTTTGAAAAATAAAAGTTAATGCACACTGTCCAAGTTGATAATATTTTGTGTGTGCTGTCATACATAATATACTATCGAATGAAGTGGACTGTAGTGGATGTGTATATGTATAGCAAGACACAAAGACCAATAAACAGATAGATAAAATAGACACATACACACACACACACACACACACACACACACACACACACTCACACACACAGAATTATATGATTTGGAAACCCTCCATGATTTGCCTAGAAAAAGCTTTTTTTGCCAAAAAATCTTCCATTCTTCTCAGAGGGCCTATAAAGAGGAAAAAAAAATCCTATAGAAAGGGCAAGATCTTTCTTCAGTTTATACAAAGATCTTGGTGCTTCTAAATCAGACCTGACACATGCTTGCCTGTCCATGAGATGACAAGAAGACAGAAAGCTATGCACCTGCTGACACTTCTTTTTGTAAGACCCAGTCTACACTGAGGCACACTAGCTGATGTTTACTAGAGTCTTTTTCTCAGTTTGACATGGTTCTCCTCAGCTGTCATGGTGCCAACCCAATTAGAAGTTATTCTTGTTATTCTGGCAGGTCACTGGCATGCTAATGACCATGTGTTTATTATGTGACTGTATATGGGTGCCAGACAGCCCTGATTGGGAAAATCATGTGGCTAAATTAGTGGAACCAATATATGCTTTGGGGAGTGTAAGGAGCGGTGTTAAGAACACACTTTTAAGGGCAGCATATGATTAACAAATGATCTTGCTAGCCTATGCATTATGATACCAGTGGCAACAAATCATGTTTTTACTTTCTTTAAAGAAAAATTTAAAAGGTCTACAATAATGATCAGATAGTCTTACTTTCTAGTTGCTGAATATTTTTAAATATAAACCAGACTCTAGTTGAAGAAGATTTATGCTGATTGGCGTTAGTAAATTTTAGTAAAATGTTTCTTGACATGTTGGATTGTGATTTATCTTTACACACATCTTTCAGGAAAGTTTACTAAAATATGTATATGAAAGGTAACAATTAATATACCTCAATGGAAGACAATTTTTAAGAATTTGAGTAGATTTTAGGAAAGAAATATTTGCTGCTGAGTATAACTGAACTGTATCTGATATCTATATATAGTAAAGCCACCAAGACTTCTTTAGAAAAATATGCATTATCAATCAATTCAATGTAGTAATCCTTTAAAGTGTATATAATTTATCATTTTTTAAAGATGGTTTATTATAAAGTATCTAAATATATGAATATCTCTACCCTAGCTTCACTCCGAGATTTATTTACTATAAAATTATTCACTGTGGAACACATGTGTTAGGAATATTGCTGAGTTTAGTGGTGCCTCATTCCTGAAAGATTTAACTTAAGTTGATACATTTTTGAAGGGGTACCTAGAACCTTTCTGTTATGTTAAGGATCTAAGTTTCCATTTACTTCTTATATTTCTCTTTTTCCCCAATTTGTTAAACATACATTTGACCATGTAACTGGTTGGCCTCCGTTGTGGACGGTTTTTTGTTTTTTTTTTTTCTCTTTGCTACAACAGTGGCAATCACATTTCAGGAAATAAGAAATTATGCTTTAAAACAGCTCAATAGATTTTGTACCTGGATACAGGCACCCCAAATTGGAAAATACAAAAGTTTTCTCATGGCTCCACAGAGGTTAAATATGGTTCCTCAGTAAAGGGAGGCATTAAGCACAGAGCAGCTCCATTGGTAAAGCAAAAATAACTGTTATGTGGGAGCTGTTAGACTGGCAGTAGATTGCTATCTAGGGATTTTTCACTCTCTGCTAAGTTCCTTCTCACACCGTGTGGGAAATGGCAACAAGAGATATTTCAGCTATGATATAAAAGAAGATATATATTTCACACACTTAAAGGCATAGAAAATCAGTCAACTCCTTAAAATCTCCTTGGAAAGCTCAAAGTCCACATCGACTTTCCAAATGTTCTATTAGAAGTGTCCCAAATACAACTTATGGCCATACCTTCCCTGAGTTTGTTCTAGGATAAATGCAGTAAGAGTGTATACTCCTGGCTTCCACAAGATTAGGTATTTTCTTGTTCACTGATGAAGAGATAAACATACCTGTATCATATATACCCTATCTCTTATTATTTATATATTTTGATTATGGAATGTTAAAATTACATCTTCAAATTGTAACGTGGTTTCAAGACCAAGTAACTTTTTAAGACATTTATGTAGATGATAAAAAAGACTCAGCTGACTGACTAATAAGGTGACTGTATACTTTATTGTCCAAACATGAATGCTATAGAGAATGAAATAGAGAGCTAATAGTAATTATGTTTAAGATAGTAGTAGCAAACTAGGCCTTACCTGGGAAACCAGATAGATATATAGTTTCCCCATCCCTGGTAATGATTTGTGTATGTATATTTTTATAAATATAATTATGTCTCAAAAATGGCTCAACTCTGCCTAGTGAATGAGTTTAGAACTAACAAGGATTCTCTAGCCAAATAATTGGAACTGGGTGGGGCATAGATGCGGGTTTAACATTTTATGTTAACAAGAGGTTTAACCTGGTAGCTGGCATTTAAGCTTAAATAAGGCAAGGTATTTAGTTGTTTGTAAATGTGAATGAGAAGTAGGAGACTTATCAGCTAGTTCTTTAGTAAGAAAACTGAAATTAAAGTGGGAAGTCTTAGCTTCTAGTCATATTTGAACTTCTATTTCAGCTTATAAATTAAAAGTTCAATTTTATGTATTTAAGGATGTTTATTTGGAAAATGAAGAGTTTAATATACCATATTTAAAATCCCTTTCCAGCTTTAATAATCTGTGATTTCTACTACAGACAGTCCCGATGTACAATGGTTTCACTTACAATTTATTGACTTTAGAATAGTATGAAAGTGATATGCATTTAGTAGAAACCATACTTCAAATTTTAAATTTTTATCTTTTTGCAAGCAGACTAGCAAGAACAACAATGATATGTGGTGCGATATTCTCTCAATATGCTGTGCAGCGGTAGGGGGCCACAGGTCCCCATCAACCACGTGATCACCAGGGTAAACAACTGAGATGCTGCAGTGTATCAAATTCATTTTGACTGACAATGTTTTCATCTTACAATGGGATTATTGGGATGTAACCCAATCCTAAATTAAGGAGCATCTCTAATTCTATTTTCTTGAGTGTACAAGAACATCCTTGGTCACATCGAACCTTTCAAGAGACAGGAGATTTATGGGGAGGGAAGATAGGCAAAGTGAATAAAGGAGAGTTCAAAGTTCCGTGGGATCCTTTATATCCTCCCATTGCATCGTATTCACTCTCCACTCAGGCACGTTGAACTACTTGAAATTCTCAGCACACTTCTATTCCTTCATGCAGTCTGTTTCCTGTGTCAAGAATGTTTTCTGGTCTTCATTCCTTCAACTTTAGCTGTATCTAACTCCTATTTATCCTTCAAACATTGATCCTCTAATCTCAGTTTGAAACCTGTTTGCTGAAATCCAATAGCACCCTGAGCACAACTCCATCATAACATTTTCACAAGCTCTGTTGTAATTGTCCATCTATTTTACTTCCAAACTAAACTCCGAGCTACATGGTTTTTTTTTTCTGTCTTGGCATCACCAGCACCTAACCCAGTGTGTTTCAAATAGAATGTGGTCAATAAATCATTTATTGAGTCATTGAAAAGCAATTATTCCTCCTTCCAAAAAAATAAATCTGTAACAACAAAAAATATTTCTGTAGATGCCTTGCTAAAATGTCTATCACATATATTATCATATATGTAAATCAAGCTAAAAATAAATTTGGTTTGGACTGCACCCTATGTTTTATGTTACAGAACACCTTGGGATTCATGCTGTTGGAGCTGCTGCAACTAAAACCACTTTATAAGGCAAAAAAATGAGCTTATGATGACCAGGATACCGTGTTAGGCATAATAATTTAGACACTAAATTGACCTGAGTGGTTTCCAAGATGAGTCTACTGTACACTAAGTTTTGCCCTGTACTGTTCTAGCGAGGTTTTATAAAATAAAAAATGATCTATTTCATTTCTTTTTGTGTCTGCATAGCCTCTAAATAAGCAGTCAATTTATTTTATTACTTTTTGTAAAGCTCACACTCTCTTCTTCAGCAACATATACTGGCATCTGGACATGTCAGCTAATTTTAAATAGGCTTAACAGGATCTCTCTTTAAACAATGTTAAACATAGTAAAATATATATATATATTTCTTGGTTCTTTTTTCTTCACTTTTGACTAACTGGTTTAATTGAAAAGCCTTGTCTTCAACTTCTGAAATTCTTTCTTCTGCTTGATCTAGTCTGTTTTTCAAACTTTCCACTGTATTGATTCTTTCATTTCCAGGAGGTCTGTTGTATATATTTTTTAAAATTATCTCTTTGGTGAATTTTTCATTCATGTCCTTATTCTTTTTGGTTGCTTTTTTTGTGTTGGTTTTCAAATTTTTCATCAATCTCATTCAGCTTATTTGTTATCCTTATTTTGAATTCCATATCTGACATTTTAAAATTTTCCTTTTAGTTCAAGTCCACTGCTGGGATCTAGTGTGGTCCTTTGGGGGCGTGAAAGGAGCCTGCTTTTTTTTTTGCCAGAGTTCTTACACTGGTTCCTTCTCATCTGGAATGTCTTAGATCAGTTCAAAACAGATAGCTTTGTAGTTCACCTGTTCTTTTCTGCTGGGGCCCCTGCTGCTCTGGACAAATACTCAGGCAGGAGAAGTACAGATTTACTATGAGCCTGTGACAGGAGGGACAGGTGTCTCTTGATGAGATTAGCAGAGGCAGGTAGCTGTGGGTCACACAAGCCACTCTCAACTATCTCTCTTAGCAGTGACAGCAGTCTCTGTCTTCCAGGGGCCCAGAAGTGCCAAGATGCCAGTTCCCACCCTGGCCCCAGTTGTGGCAGAGATAGCTCAAGCCACTGTGTGCAGAATTAATGACACAGAAAACATTGGGTGCCGGGATGCAGCCCCTGGCTGCCTCCCCATCACACTGCATCACCATGGGCCAGAGGTGTGCCCACTGGTTGGAGGGCATGCTGCTGGGGCCATGTGAGCCCCCTGCTGGCTGTCCAGACCTGCACTCTGCGATGGCTGCGTGATCCTGATTGGGTACTTTCTGAATCCCACTATTGCTCATTGGATGTTAAAGCTTGTTGCTCATTGGATGTTAAAGCTTGTTGTTGATTGGATGCTTTTTGTAGTCCTACCAAAGGTATAAAAGCAGGAGGAGAACAAGGAAAGAGGGGGTCAGAAATAAGAAGTCGACAAGAGAGGATGTCAGAAGTTGGCTGAGCCTGCTGGCTGAATAAAGGCTGTTCTCCAACTCTTCATGCACCGCTTGGTTCTTTCCCCTGTCAAGAGCTGTAACACTAGCTGTACACATTGCTGTAACATTAACAGACTGGCTGTGGGCTATGGCTAAACTGCTCTGGCAGAGGAACTGTGTTTATGCTAGGGACTTGTCTCCAGGGATGGTAGGCACCGCCCAGAAGAGACAGACAGCTCAGGGAGACTACTGCTAGTCTCACTGTCTCTGAGAGGAGGTGGTAGCTTCCATTTTGGGGGCACTCAAAAGCCCTTGATTTTTCTTTTTAGAGAGAAAGGAATGAGCCCTAAGCTCTGTGGATTCAGGGCCTTCAAGGCTGCAGAGATCCGAGTGAGTGCTAGGGAGCATTGGCTATGGACCCAGTGATGTAGAGCCCCAGGGGCTGAGATTATCAGGTCTAGACTGCCTTGCCAAAGGCTCATGCTTAGAAGCAGAAGTGGCTATGTCTGCAGCATTCAGTAGTTGGAAGAGAAGAGGTCTCTGTCTCCACATCCCTTCCTGGGCACAGGAGCTTTTCTGCTCTGTGGTGGAGAGAAACCCTACAGACTCCTCTCTACATGTACATCTCCACTGGGAGGGGTGCAGACAACTCAACACCTTCTCTGAAGCCTGTAGGACCTCACTGTGCCATCCCTACTGAGCAGTGCCACTGCACAATCTCTAGTCAAATCCCTGTTTTACTCTGGAGGCCCATGTGTGTGGAGAGGCCCTCAAATAGCTAGAATTGTAAAGTCCTGGCAGGACTGTGGTGCCTGGAGGTCTCTCTCCTACCCCTTCCCCACATGCAGGGGCCTCTCCCAGCTACCACCAATCCAGCTGAGTGAGGCATCCTATTTCCTTCTCCTTTGCTTGTGGTGGCTTCCATCACTTCTCTGTTGAATCTCAGTGATCTCAGATGATTCATCCAAAGGTGAATATCTACTTGCCATTTTAGATCCTCTCTGTGGGAGCAGCATGTGCCGGCTGCTTCTAGTTTGCTATTGTGTAAGAAAAACACTCCAGAGAAACCTTACTTAATGAGCTCCCTCCTCAGCCATCAGGACCTCAGACAGGTGTTGATTTCTTCCAAGGACCTGTCCCCAAGTCTGTCTGAAGCAGCAGTGGTGCCTCCTCAAGTTAGTCCTGCAGTAAAGGAAGCTTCTGTTCTAAATTTGCCTCTTATATCCAAGTACTCACTCAACATTTTCACCTGGTTGCTTATAGGCAACTCACAGTTAATATACTCAGAACCAAACTCCTTATCCTACCCACCTCCTAACAAAACTGCTCTCGCAATCTTATGCCTCATGATAGCTCTATTTCTCTAGTTCCTCGGGTGAAAAACTTAAAACAACATTGAAACCTATCCATTTCTTATATACTGACTGCATCCAACCCTTGGCCACTTCTCACTGCTTCCTCTGCTATTATGCTGGTCCAAGCCACAGTCAACTCTCCATCATTTACAAGGTTCTCAACTTGTATCTTTGGCTTTCTACTATCTTTTCTTAGCACAGTAGCAGAGTTATCTTTATAAAAGTATATCAGATTACACATTATTTTCTGTGCAAAACCACTGAATGCCATCTATCTAAATACAAGAGAGAAAAAAACAGAGGTTTGTACAATGTACTGACACAAATCTGCATAATATGTCCCTCACTGAGTGCCCTGGCCTCATCTCTTGCTATTCTCTCCCTTATCACTCAGTTCCAGTCACATTAGTCTCCTTGACTTTTCTGAATGTATAAAAATGCTGCCACATCCATGGATTTGCATATTCTTTTATCCTCACACAGCCATAGTCCACACAGTAGGTTCTCAAGAAATATTTGCTAAACTGAAGGATAAATGAATATGTCCTTTGCATGATAGTTTTCTCTGTTTAGTTGCGTATAGAAGCATCATAATCTCCCAGGAGTTATTCTGGTTCAAACACCAGCTCTGCAAGCATTGGCTGCTTGTTCAACCTAATTAGCATTACTTAGAAAGGAAATGTAGAGCAGCCCAGTGCAAGTATAAAGAGAGCATTAATCAACCTGAGTGCAAAGCTTAAAAGCAAGATACTAACAGAATCTGCTTCCCCACTCCTTTAATTATTCTGGCAGCCACAAACAAAGCAGAATGATGAGAAAGGATGGAGGCACTAGAGAGAGCACTACCAAGATTATGTCCAAAGAAAGTCATTCTTTCTCCCATTCTCTTCCAAGTTTCTGGCACCTCCATCCTATCAATTCCTCCAAACCTATATGCATCTAAATAAATAAATAGTGCCAAATCTTTGCAAAGTGAATTCAGTCACTCTAGAAGGAACATGCCTGTATTCTCTTCTCTGTATATAAAATCCTGGCTTATATTAGCTAAATAAAAATAAAATCTCATTCAGTGCTTTAACACAGATAGAAGGGAGCAGCAATGAGCTGATGTAAAATGATGCACCTGAACATATGTTCAGAACAACTTTCTCTATTTAACTTCTTACCTAATGGTATTTCTAGCCCTTAATTCACTTAATATTAGTGTTAAATTATAATTTTCAAAGGAGATAAACTTTTGATTCATATACAAACATTATACAAAACAAACACTTGTCAAAGATTTTTGTCAACTCATTAATTAATGAATGAGCCAATAGAAATGAAAACCAGTTCAAATGAGAATTTAATTACAGAGACTTCGATTCCTTATGGGACAAAATTAATTTATTTCCATCACCATGAACAAGAATTACTTGCATTGTTATCAGCATTACTGTTTTATATAAGTTAACTTCTATCTCCAGAGTTGTTCAATTGCTAGTCAAAGACAAAATTGTAAAACCCTGTGGGCTCAAATAATCTCCAGAGACTCCACTAAATAATGCAAACATGCTACTCCAAAGACACCAGAATTCCATTTTCACTATTTCCAAGTCATTAGCAATTTTTCCTGACATTAAAAAAATTAATTACTTTATTGAAGTATAATAACTTTTTAAAACAAGTTGTACTGAAAAATCCCCTTGACGGGGAACTACTTTGGACATCTTTATCATATTAAAAAAACAATGTGCACATGTTTTCTTCCAGACTCTCCTTTGACTTATGACTTTTAAAAATTTACTCTCTAGAGCAGTGGTCCCCAACCTTTTTGGCACCAAGGACTAGTTTCATGGAAGATGATTTTTCCATGGACTAGGGCAGAGGTGGGATGGTTTCAGGATCATTCAAGGGCATTACATTTATTGTGCACTTTGTGACTATTATTATTACATTGTAATATATAATGAAATAATTATACAACTCACCATAATGCACAATCAGTGGGAATCCTGAGCTTGTTTTTCTGCAACTAGATGGTCCCATCTAGGGGTGATGGGAGACAGTGACAAAATGCGTTGCTTATGTCCAGTCTACTCCATAATCTCCTTTTGGTTACTGTCACTGCATAAAACCCTGCTTCACAAAGATAGGGTGTTGGAAATGGAAACAGACTTTTCAGTGCTTTTGTAGTAATTTCAGGATATTCTTCTAAACTTTAATCCAGAAAGTATGAATATTTGAATTTGTCTCAAACACCCTTTTAAGGACACCATCATTTGCGATCTCAAGCAGTTGATTGCCTTCTAGCACGAATAAAGTCGATTCACCTGGCTTATTCACAAATGAGTCACAGACACATTTCTTCCCAGTTTAGGGGTCTTTTGTGGTTGGGAAGTAATGTTTAACCTCTTTTGAAAGCTGAGATAGGTGACCATGCACCAGCAGGGAGAAAGAAGGCCCTGGCTCAGTCTCTTTCGAAATCTTTGCTAATGTTTGAAACATGTCAAAAATCCCAAAAATTCCAGTTTGGCTTTGAATGCAGCCACTTTATCTGTCAACTTGAACACAATTGTCATTCTCCCATCAAGGGACAGATTGAGTTTATTGAGAAGGTTGAATATGTCACACAAGTGTGTCACTGAAATGTGCTTCCAATGGTGACTGTTTTTCTAAAGGAAATCTCTAGAGCAGCTCTCATAACTAAAAACTCTGGCCAATGATCTACCTTTAGCCATCTACCTTCTGTGTATAAGAGAAGACATATGTGCTCTGGATCCATCTCCTCACAGTTCTGAGCAAACAGACATGAGTTAAGGGCATGTACTTTAATGTTGTTGCTAATTTTAATCACATCCTGCAAAATGTTGTTTAGTTCAGGTGACCTTTTTTAGCTAACCAGCATTTCTCTATGGATGATACAGTGTGATGACTCACATTCAGAAGCGACCCTCTTAACTCGAGCAGTGAAACTCGAAAGCCATCTAGTCATGGCAGCCACTTTGTGCATAAACTGACACAAAATGATCAATTCAGTTTTTCTGATATGTAACCACTCAAAGACTTGAATAGTTCTACAGCTAAGGTGTTGGTTGGCAACAAAAGTGCTCATAACATGTCCTCATGCACATCCTCCTGAAAAATATATGACTCGCAAACAAGCATTGTTGCCTCAAGGGCTGTCAACATCAGTAAACTTGTCAACTTGGATTGCATACCACAGTGACTCATTAATCCTAACAATTGTGCCTCAACATCCTCTGCTATTTTATCAATTCTTCTAGTTATGGTGCAAGCTGAGAGAGGGACAAATGACACCTTTTGAATTGCAGCCTCTCCTAAAAGTTCACAGCAAATGTCCTTAGCAATAGATAAGATCAACTCCTCAACAATAGTAAGGGGCTTTTTAGCTTTAGCAATGCAGCTACCCACAAAGAATGATGCTCTCAGTGCAGATATATTTGATGAAGTGGTGGTTTCTAATAATTACTTCTGTTCGTGTTCACATATTTTTTTCTTTTGAGAAACTCCAAAGGCTTTTAATGCAGATACTTGGTCTCCATGTGGCAAAGCAGTTTTGAATGGTTCATGGCTTCATTGGATGGCTGGTCGCCACATATTTTACAAAATGGGATTGGAGAATATGAATCACCTGTTGCAATGAATGCATAATTTATGTGGGACTCTTGGCATCATCTTTTAAATGCAGCTTTCGTTTTGTTGGCCATCTTAGAGGCTTCTGATGTCTCATCATTGCGTCTTTCCCCCTTTTCAAAGAAGCTCACCAGAAATGTTTGTTTTTTACTCATTTTTGCTAGGGTTAGATTGTGGGCTTATCAAAACTGTGACTGAGACAAGTGCTCAGTAGGGGAAAGAAGCTGGTTCAGTGGTGAATAAAATAATGGGCAGGCCACACAAGGACTAAAATAAGTGTTGGATTCTGACATAAAGCTTGCCATCAGATGCAGCTTAAATGTCACTTGACATTAACTGATAGGGTTTTGATATTAGCCTGCAAGCAATTGATTTATTATGGTCTCTGTGCAGTCAAACCTCTCTGCTAATGATAATCTGTATTTTCAGCCGCTCCCCAGTGCTAGCATCACCGCCTCAGCTCCACCTCAGATCATCGAGCATTAGATTCTCACAAGGAGCATGCAACCTAGATCCCTCCTATGCAGTTTACAGTAGGGTTTGTGCTCCTATGAGAATCTAATGCTGGCCACTGATCTGACTGGTGGCAGAACTCAGGCAGTGACAAGAGCTATGAGAGTGGCTGTAAATACAGATGAAACTTTGCTAGTCAGTCCACTGCTTACCCCTTGCTGTGTGGCCAGGTTCCTAACAGGCCATGGACCAGACCAGTACTGGTCAACTGGCCAGGGGTTGGAGACCACAGCTCCAGAGGACTGATTTAAAAATATAAAACAACAGTTCCACTCTCCATTGCCTCAGTGAAAGCATCATTTGTCATCAGTCTTGACTGCAAAAATGGTGGGAAAGCAACAAGAAAAAGGCTACAGTAATGCCTTATTTACATTTATTGTTTTCCATTTTTCATTTTCATGCGTCTATATCCCGAATGCTCCTGCTGGCAAGAGAAAAGTTCTTTTTTCTTTGGAAAAAGTGAACTCATTGAACAATGCCACATACATTGTACAATACTGTTCTCACAGTTGCACTATGAGACATAAATATAAATATATTCACAGGATACTATTCTTTCAATATTTTACACACATGGTTATCCATAAGCATTTGGATTTTACAGTTTTTCATGATTACAAATGAAGAAATTTTCAGAAATGTACATATGGTTCAAATGTCTTCTTACGTTAATGGCTTAGAAAATGTCTTCATTTAACAATAAACAAACAAACAAATCAACTAACTCTAACAAATATTAATCATTTCAAAAACACATAAAAATTTTAAATAGGATGGGCTATACCAACATCACCACCACCACCACCACCAATAACACCATAACATAAAATTCATTCTATTAATAATAACAGCCAGTTTTACATATTAGCAGTAGATAATATTTTACTGAAGATCAAATCTTGAGAAGAGTTTCACAAATCTTTGCTATTTGCTGAGCACACACTCATTTTCCTATTTTACTCTTTTAAATTCAACCACCTCCTTTCTGTTATACACTCTCAGAAACAAATTTACATCTTCTCCTGCCCTATAAGAAATTTTCTTTATGGCAACATATACCTCCCTGATTTTTCTTATCTCACTTGGGGATCATGAAAATGACACATTAGGGTTCATATGAACGTACATCAAATCATCTGTATGGATATTAAAAGTCGGTCTTTTGTGATGCTAACATCAGTTCCATCTTTTTTTATGAACTTAACATCTTACTCATTTCATTTTGCCTTTAGTTTTTCAATTATGGGCTTATTATTCAGTTGTCTTATGACACAATTACTATTTCAATTTAATCCTGACAGATGTTCTTGTATAATTGAAAAAATATCACATGCATCATTATTTCTTGATATGCCAACAATTCATGATTATAATAAATATTTAACTCTTTGAAAGCATATTTAAAATGTTATTTATGGTTATACATACACATTCTTATGTAAATAAAAATAGATGTCCACAGAAAGATGAGACACCTCAATTGTGAATACCAGTGATTATTAAAACCTATACTACATTTATATGATTCCATATTAATATAACTTGATTTTAAGATATTTATGATTAAAATCTAGGATTATATGAAGAATAAAAATTAAGATTTTCTTTTAGTAACACTAAATTTGATAGAGTTCTAATTCCTTCCAGTACCTAATGTTGTGAAGAGAATTGATCACTGATATGACATATAGTGAAGAAAGCACAATAATCAACAAGTATAAAAACAATCATGATATTTTGAATAATTTCTTTTATAAATAGCTTGATTTCAAGAAATTAAAATGTAACATTTTGGGGGAGATTAGGCCAGTTTTTTTGTAAGAAAATAGATAATGTACAACCAAGGTATTATAATTTCAAAGCAATGATTAAAAATAAATGTTTTTGTGTTTATCAGCTTTACAAAAGGAATTTCTTAGCTGACTAGCTATAGAATAGAAATTTGCATTTAAATTTATTTAAATGTTAATGCTAGCAGAAGGATTAAAAATGTCAATTCTACTTATTGAGACATTTAGCTTACTCAGAGTATAGCAATTCTGGTATGTGCAAACTGTAAGGCAGTGCTCCTGAAACTTAAGTTATATCCAAGTAAAATTTAATGGAAGGATTTTTACTGGATTCCATGTAAATGCATGTTATATTTATTTTAATGTTCTTTAAAAATGAATGAATATAACAATAGGTACAAAGCACTTAATATAATTTTAAATAACAATAAAACAAATTTCAAATGAAATATAATTTATTCTATAAAATCAACCAAATTCAATGAAACATTAATGAATGAAATGAATGGAACATAATGAATGAATGAAACAAATGAATGAAACATTAATGAATTAAACATAATTAATGAAACATTAATTAATGTGGTGGTTTAATTTGTTGCTCTTTTTCTTTTTTTCCCTGAAACCGGTTTACCAACTTTGAGTATGAAGTTAAAAAAATAAATAAAAAAGCCAGTGGGGTGGCTCACACCTGTGATCCTAGCACTCTGGGAGGCCTGAGGCCTGTGGATTGTTTGAGCTCAGGAGTTCCAGATCAGCCTGAACAAGAGCGAGACCCCATCTCTATTAAAAAAAAAAAAATAGAAAAAAATTAGCTGGACAACTAACATATATATATATATATATATATATATACACACATACACACAGACAAACACATATATAATTCTCCAGTATAAAATAATTCACCTTTTCCATTTAATGTTTTTTGCTTTTAATTCTATGTTTTTCATTGATTGTTACTGTTGTTTTTATTTGACCGATACATCACTGGCCATTCTTTTATTTTTAAACTCTGTCACATTGTCTTATATTCCTGGTACAAAAAATATAGTTGAATATTATTTAGCCTAATCCGGGAGTCTTTGCTTTTTAAATAGGGAATTGGACTTTAATAAATTTGTATTTTTCATTAAAAAAAAAGAAAATTAGCCAGACATGGAGGTGAATGCCTGTAGTCCTAGCTACTCAGGAGGCTGAGGCAGGAGGATCGCTTGAGCCCAGGAGTTTGAGGTTGCTGTGAGCTAGACTGATGCCATGGCACTCTAGCCTGGACAACAGAGTGAGACCTTATCTCAAAAAAATAAAAAATAGTATCAAGTTAAGGTCTAGATTTATTATGATTTTTTATTTTAATTTTAGTAAAATTAAGGCAAAAATGCCTATTAACATAGAATGCTGTACAAATAATTATTAATAATTTCAAAATATATTTGCTAATTCAGAATAATTACAATTTATTCTTTCAGTGACCACCTCTCAAAGGATAATTTTAACATGATATCTCTAAAAACTATCCCACTCTCCTGGAGATAAATTTATATGTATTATTTCACTAGAACTTACATTAAATTGTAATCTAATCCAATTATTGCTAGAATCAGGAATGAAGTATTCATTTTATATTGACTGAAATATTTATTGCCAATGCACTTTCACAGTATGTAAAAAATTATGATTAATGTATTATTTTGCAAGTAATATGAATATACTATGATGATAATAGTGTTAAACTATGCCTATCCAACAGACAAAATGAACTCCCTATTGCTTAATGTGGTACTTAAAGTTAAAAAAGAACCAGGGGGGCATGGCTGGGTGAGGGAGTCTTCACATACTCTGTGTTCTCAGAAAGATGCTGTAAAATTGTCACAGGATTTCCCTTTCTACAGTTGAGCCAAATCAGTTCCTGTTGTTTGTGCCAAGATAATTATAGCTAGACTCACCCCATACATCCTGCCCCACCTCACCTCACCTCCCAGCCATCTGACAGAGGCTTGTGGTTTGGGACTTGAAAACTACCCAATCAGGGCTCAACTATTCCTGCCAATCAGAACTGAACAAGTTTTAATCTGTCATTTGCATAAATGGACAGTATGGAAAACAGCGCAAGAACCTTCTCTATTTAAGCCAGATTCCCTCCCTTCATTTACTGGAGAGCATATTTTACACTTGTATTGCAGCCTGTGAATCTCCAATCTGCAGGGGGTTTTTTTGTTTTGTTTTTTGTTTTGTTTTTTAATAAAGAAAATAAAGTTCTCACTTTTTCTTTCACAAACCTCATGTTCTTTTATAATAGAAAATTTCATTGAATTTGATGTACCTGTTTTAGACATGATTTAATGGCTTAATTTTTCCACTATTTTTGTCTGTTTTTCTCTTATGAAATAGACTGCAAAAGTGATAATAATCATCAGCTAAGTAATTCATTAAGATATTTAATGATTCAATGCTTGTGTCAATAAGTATTACATCATGCTTATTACTGATGTTCACTGGAATAAAAATGAGAAGTTTTCTAAGTTCTTGTAGAGAATTTACTAACACTAACCCTTGAAAATATATTTATTTATTTTCTCATTTTATTTTTATTTATTTATTTTTTATTTTAGTGAATTATGGAGGTACAAGTGTTACTTATATTGTCCATGCCCTTCTCCCCCCTTGAGCTTCAAGCATGTCCATCCCCCAAACGTTGCACATCTTACTCATTATGGTTGTATATACCCATCCCCTCCTCCTCCCTCCCACCCTCCCTACACCCAATAAATGTTACTCCTATATGTCCACTTAGGTGTTGGTCCATTAATGACAATTTGCTGGGGAGTACATGTGGTGTTTGTTTTTCCATTCTTGAGATACTTCACTTAGTAGAATGGGTTCCAGTTGTATCCAGGAATATACAAGAGATGCTATATCACCATTGTTTCTTAAAGCTGAGTAGTATTCCACATATACCACATTTTATTAATCCACTCATGAATTAATGAACACTTGGGTTGTTTCCATAGCTTTGCAATTGTGAATTGTGCTGCTATAAACATTCAAGTGCAGGTGTCTTTTTCATAAAGTGACTTTTGATCTTTTGGGTAGATGCCCAGTAGTGGAATTTCTGGGTCAAATGGTAGATCTACTAGTATCATTTTGAGGTATCTCCATATTGCTTTCCACAGAGGTTGAACTAGTTTGCAGTCCCACCAGCAGTGTAGGAGTGTTCCTCTCTCTCCGCATCCATGCCAGCATTTGTTGTTTGGGGACTTTTTGATAAAGGCCACTCTCACTGGAGTTAAGTGATATCACATTGTGGTTTTTATTTGCATTTCCCTGATGATTAGAGATGTTGAACATTTTTTCATATGTTTGTTGGCCATTATTCTTTCTTCTTTTGAGAAGTTTCTGTTCATGTTTTTTGCCCATTTTTTGATAGGGTTGTTTGATTTTTTCTTGCTGATTTTCCTGAGTTCTAAATAGATTCTAGTTATCAGCCCTTTATCAGATGTGTAGCTTGCAAAAATTTTCTCCCATTCTATGGGTTGTCTGTTTTCTCTCATGACAGTTTCTTTGGCTGTGCAGAAGCTTTTTAATTTCATTAAAGGTCCCATTTGATTATTTTTGTTGCTGTTGTGATTGCTTTTGGGGTCTTCTTCATAAATTCTTTGCCTAGGCCAATGTCTAGAAGAGTATTTCCAACATTTTCCTCTAGAATTCTAATAGTTTCACACCTAAGGTTCAAGTCTGTTACCCAGCTTGAGTTGATTTTTGTGAGAGGTGAAATGTGTGGATCTTGTTTCAGTCTTCTACATGTGGCTATCCAGTTTTCCCAGCACCATTTATTGAATAAGGGTTCTTTCCCTAGTGTTTGTTTTTGTCTGCTTTGTCGAAGATTAGTTGGCTATATGAGGATGATTTTATATCTGGATTCTCTGTTCTGTTCCACTGGTCAATGTCCCTGTTCTTGTGCCAGTAAAAAGCTGTTTTAATGACTATAGCCTTGTAGTATAGTTTGAAGTATGGTAAATTGATACCTCCTATTTTGTTTTTATTGCCTAGGATTGCTTTTGCAATACAGGATCTTCTCTGGTTCCATACGAAGTGTAAAATTATTTTTTCTATATCTGTGAAAAATGATGATGGTATTTTGATAGGGATTGCGTTGACTCTGTAGGTCACTTTGGGTAGTATAGACATTTTAACAATGTTGATTCTGCCGACCCATGAGTATGGTATACTCTTCCATCTGTTTACGTCCTCTGCTATTTCCTTCTTCAGTGTTTCATAGTTCTCCCTGTAGAAGTCTTTTACCTCCTTAGTTAAATATATTCCAAGGTACTTTATTTTCTTTGTTGCTATTTTGAAGGGAATTGAGTCTTTGATTTAGTTCTCACTTTTACTGTTGTTGGCGTATGAATGCCTCTGATTTCTGTGTATTGATTTTGTATCCTGAGACTTTACCAAATTCATTTATCAGATCAAAGAGTATCTTGGTTGAATCCTTGGAGTTTTCTAGGTATAATATCATGTCATCAGCAGACAGTGAGAGTTTGATCTCTTCTGGTCCCATTTGGACGCCCTTAATTCCACTCTCTTGTCTGATTGCTATAGCGAGGACTTACAGCACTATGTTGAACAGAAGTGGAGATAGTGGGCAACTTTGTCTTGTTCCAGTTCTAAGTGGGAATGCTTTCAATTTTTCCCCATTCAGTATGATATTGGCTGTGGGTTTGTCATATATGGCTTGTATCATTTTTAGGTAAGCCCCACCTATACCTATTTTGTTGAGCGTTCTTATCATAAAAGGGTGTTGAATTTTGTCAAATGCTTTCTCTGCGTCTATTGAGAGAATCATATGGTCTTTGTTTTTCCTTCTGTTTATATGGTGAATTACATTTATAGATTTGCATATGTTGAACCATCCCTGCATCCCTGGGATGAAACCCACTTGGTTGTGATGAATTATTTTCTTGACAAGCACCTGGATTCGATTGGCTAGGATTTTGTTGAGAATTTTTGCATCTATATTCATAAGGGATATTGGTTTGTAGTTTTCTTTTTCTGTTGCATCCTTTCTTGGTTTTGGTATCAGGGCTACATTTGCTTCATAAAATGTGTTGGGGAGGTTTCCATCCTTCTCGATGTTGTGGAATAATTTCTGCAAGGTAGGCACTAGTTCTTCTTTGTAAGTGTGGCAAAATTCGGGTGTGAAACCATCTGGTCCAGGACTTTTCTTTTTAAGAAGGTTTTTTATTGCTGTTTCAATTTCAGTACTTGATATTGGTCTGTTCAGGAATCCTATTTCTTCCTGGCTGAGCCTAGGAAGGCTGTGTGTTTCTAAGAAATTGTCCATTTCCTCCACATTTTCCAGTTTGTGTGCATAGAGCTTTTTGTAGTATTCATAAATTATATCTTGTATCTCTGTGGCATCAGGTCTAACCCTAGGATATGGTCAATCTTAGAGAATGACCCATGAGCTGATGAGAAGAATGTATATTCAGTGGTTTTGGGGTAGAATGTCCTGTAAATGTCAGTCAGGCCCATTTGTTCCGTTTAAGTCCATTATTTCTTTGTTTATTTTGTGTTTGGAGGATCTGTCCTGTGCTGTCAATGGGGTGTTAAAGTCTCCAACTATTATGGTGGTGTTGTTTAACCATTTGTTTAGATCAAGTAGAGTTTGATTTATAAATCTGGGTGCACCAAGGTTGAGTGCATATATATTTAGAATTGTTATGTCTTCTTGTTGAACTGTACCAGTCACCATTATATAGTGACCTTCTTTGTCTTTTATTACTTTTGTTGATTTAAAAACTAAGTTATCTGTAATCAGAACCACCATGCCAGCTTTCTTTTGGCTTCCATAAGGGCTTGAAATATCCCACTCCTTTACCTTTAGTCTAATTGCATCCTTGCAGGTTAGATGTGTTTCCTGAAGGCAGCAGATACTTGGCTTGTGTTTTTTTATCCATTTGGCCAGCCTATGTCTCTTGAGTGGGGAGTTCAAGCCATTCACATTTATTGAGATAACTGATAGGTGGGGCAGATTTCTGTTCATTATGTTGGTTTGAAATTTGTTGCTTTGTTTTCTCTCTTGACCAATTGTAGTGTCTGGGCTTTGATCTTTAACTTAGAGTACATTTACATTTGTGAGTGTTTATTGTGCTAATCCGTGAGTAACACTGTTTTGAGTACTTCTTGAAGGGCTGGTCTTGTCTTGGTGAATTCCCTCAGTCTTTGCTTATCAGAGAATGTCTTGATTTCTACTTCATATACAAAACTTAGTTTTGCAGGGAATAAGATTCTAGGCTGGGCATTGTTCTGTTTCAGAAGAGTGAGAATGGGGCCCCATCTCTCCTTGCTTGTAAAGTCTCAGTAGAAAAGTCTAGTGTTATGCGAATTGGCTTCCCCTTGTATGTTACTTGCTTCTTTCAACATACAACTCTTAGAAAGTCCTCTTTAGTTGATATTTTGGTCAGTCTGATGACTGCATGTCGTGACGTCTTCCTGTTTGCATTGAATCTCCCAGGGGTCCTTTGAGCTTCTTGAACTTGTATATCGAGATTTTTAGCAAGGCCTGGGAAATTTTCCTCTTTTATATCTTCAAATAGCTTGTCCAACCCTTGAGTGTTTTCTTCTTCCCTTTCTGGTAACCCTATGACACTCACATTAGATTTCTTCACATAATCCCACATCTCTTGTAGGCTTTGCTCTTTTCTCTTGTTTCTCTGCTCTATCTCTGTGACTGATTTATTTAATTGGAAGGTGTTATCTTCAATCTCTGAGATTCTTTCTTCTGTTTGATCTACCCTGTTCTTGAGGCTTTCCACTGAATTTTGTAGTTCCCTGAATTGGTTCTTCATTTCCAGGAGTTTTGTTATACTTTTCTTCTTTGTATCGATTTCTTTGGGGAACTTTTGTTCCAGGTCCTGGAGGCTTTTTTGTGGTTTCTTTGCGTTGGTTGTTGAGTTGTTCTTGCAGGTTGCTGAATTTTCTTATGATCCACATTTGGAATTCCTCTTCTGTCATTTTGGTTGCATGATTTTGGTTGGTGTCTGTTTCTAAGGGGCTGGTGCTCCTCTTTGGGGATGTGGTTTCTGTTTGGTTCTTCATATTTCCCGAGTTCCTTTGCTGATTTCTTCCCATGTCGATCAGTTGTTGCTTCTTTCCTTTAGGTTTTCCTTTGGGTATTCACGTGCCTTGTTTAGTTTCTGATCTGGTAGGTGGTGTCTGTGGGTGAGATTCGACCACTCCCTGTATGATGAGTCAGTAGATGCCATGAAAAGGGTATGCAGGATGTCCTCCTTGTCAGTAGGTGTCACTTGCTTGGAGGAACAGGCTATGTTGTTGTTTTTGTGACATGTGACCCGCTCTTGTTCCTCTAGAGAGGCACTCTAGTGCCTCAGGTGGTCGGTGGGGCCCTGGGACTTCCAGATGTGTCCTTTTCTCCCTCTCAGTGAGGACTGGTCTGGGAGTGAGTCTGGGCAGAGCTGGGTTGGGTAAGCCTGCCCTCAGGCACCACCAATGCTGTTAGCAGGGGTCAAAGTTCTGTTTTATGCTTCCAGGAAAAGCTGCCGAGGAGGGGCTGGAATGGTCCCACTCAGTCAGAAAGTCTATGTGTGGGGGTGGAGCAAAGACCCACAGTCTGGAGCAGGGCTCACTTCTTTCCACCCTCCTCACTCTGCAGCTACTCCTGGGCCTCTGCCAGCAGGCCAGACCTCCTGCCACCGGGCCTCCCCTGGCTGTCATGCTGGCCGGGAAGTTCCCTGCTCAAGAACGCCACCTGGGCTGGGCGCATGGCCTCCCTTTGGTAGGAGGGTTGCCCTCTAGAATGCTGATCTGCCCCTGAAGGCACACACACCTCAGTAGGTTGTTCGCATATATCCCTTCTGTGTCCCGGATAATGCGAGACCTGGGTGCACGGGATCTGGTCTGCAGGTCTGACCTCTGGATCCCAGAGTTCAAACTATATCCCCACTAGGGAGAGGCGAGGCAATCTCAATTCCCCCACAGGGAGCCCAAGCTGGGTCTATGTCCTCAGCCTCAGGATCTGCCCCATTCTCCTGGGATCACCAGGCCAGCAGCCCCTGGGAGGGCTGGTGGGTAAGGAGCTCAGTGTCTGAGTTCCCCTCAGTCAGCTGTAGGGCCCCAAAAGGGGAGGTCCCATTCCCTGGAGGTGCCTCCGGCTGGTGGCTATATTGTCTCTCTTGGCAGCTGCGGATAGGGTCGAGGGAGGGGAGAAGGAGGCAATATGATGCCTGCCGCGCAGCTTGGGTCTGTGCATAGGGAAGTGCCCTGCAGGATTTGGGAGCCTGGTGCTGCATCTGCTACAGGCTTACCACTCACTGCTGGTGGCCGTCTCTGGGCTGGTGTCCGCAGGTCTCTCCACCCACTGGGGAGCCCACCAGCAGTCTGAGATGCAAGGGAGGGGAGAATTAATCGCTGCTCCTACCCTTGATGCTGGTCTCCTGGCTGCTCCAGAGGTCTCTGCTTCTTGAAAATATATTTAAATACCCCCTGTAGCCCAGTTAGAAACTGACTCCTATGCGATAGTAGTACCTAGGGACAGATGAGATCCCATGTTGAACTGATGACAGTTGAGATAGGGAAGAATGACTAGATCAAGAGAACAAGTCACCAGCTGAGAAACATGATTAGTGTGAATTCAAAATGGGGGAAAAAGTCACAGTAAAACCTCTGGAAAACTGAAGGAAAGCATTTTGGTCATGTAGAAAACATTATACCAAAGGGTCAAAAAATAAAGAATGTGGTGGGAGAGAAAAAGAGAAAATTACCTTTTAGCCTAGGGTAGGCTCTGGAGGCTAGCCAACTGCTACTTATTTGAGCATGATCTGAGGAAAAGCAGAGACACGAATGTATTTTGGAGCTAATTTCTTTCCTAAATATAAGTTATATTTTACTTTAAAGAATCAGCAACTCTCATCTTTCGCTCTTTCTTCCTGATAGAATCAAATCTATTTATTCTCTGAATGCCTATAACAATACTTTATAATGATGGAAATCAGCTGAATTATGTAGATTTAATTAAGTATAAGCATAATTAAATGGAAAAAAAGAACCCCTGAAATAACTCTTAACTTCTCAGTTAAAAAGACAGACAGTATCCAGGTCAATGTTTCTGACTAGTGCTATGTTAAGAAACTACTGAGCTTCAAAAGTGATTTGACCATCTGTCTTCCTTTAATTAGGTCCTAACAGATAGGTTGTAGGCATGGGGCACAGAAAATAAGGATGCGAGGAAGTGTTTTAGGGAGGGTATCACACTAGGTCACTTGTTTAAAAAAGGTTCTGGATTAAAGAAATAAATATGCTTTTTCTCTTCATAAGCTTTTTTTTTTAATTTTAGAATTTCATTTGCATGATGTTAAAATTAAAATTAAAATTATGCACTCATATTTTCTCATAAATTTGAAATGAGAAATTGAAGTCACATGATTAGATATGTTGGTATTCCCTCTCCCCAAATGGAAATTTTCTGTGTTATATGTCACCTGAGAGTTCACACTACATTTTTTGGGTGCTCAGCCAGCTCCTCTTTTTCAAACCTCTGAATATAAACGAAGAAATCCTCAGCGGGAAACTGAGTGGCTGCTAATTGACATTCTTAAATCATCATTTGGCCCTACTACTGAATGCCTTCTATGCTGTTCTCTTACAAAAGGATGCAGACAAATATCTATAATTCGGTACTACCACTGCTAATACTAACTTTCAAAAAGCTACACAAATGCTAGACCAATTATCTTTATTTAAAAATTTCTAAACAGCTTGAGTTACATTATGGATTTGCACCATCTTTCATAAAATCCTACTTTCACTAACTTTCATAAAATCGTTGTACTGGTGATGGATAAAAGAGAATCTTACTCTTAGCCCTTAACTATTACTTTATGTCTAACAATTCTAATAAAATATTTCCCCCAAATTCGATGAGCCTAGTAAAAATACGAAGTAGGCATTGACTTTGGGATGACTATGAAAGTTTGGTTTTTAGACAACACCTTCTGCTTTCCCCTAACTATCTTAGAGCATCATCCTCCAGAAGGAACTTCTATTAAATATTTCTGGGTTAAGTGCTTCTGATGATTACTTCCATAGTTGTAGCATTTGATTTATCAAATGTTTAAATGCCAAGATGAAGATTCAGCCCATTCTTCTCCATTCTTAATAATATCCAGGAGGCAAGCAATATACAATTATGCTTATGTGTGTATCTTTTAAAGGTGTATTACTCTGGATTTAATCTCTGTTCTACTATTTTATAGCTTTGAGATTTTAAATGCACAGTGTACAGAAAGTTTTTTTTTTCTGTATAACAGTCATATAGTATTTACCTTAAAAGATTATTGTGAAGATTAACTGAGTAAATGCATGTCAAGCATATAGAACAGATACCAACACATAGATAACACTCAATAAATGTTAGTTATTATTTCTCTACTACTCCCATATCTTTTCCTATTGGATGAGTTCAAAGCCCTGGTCCAAGCCATGATTATTTCTCATTTAGACCAGTGCAAAATGCTTCATGATTAAATACTCTCAGTGCTATATTCCACATTTTCATAAAAAGCTAGAGTCTTTTTTTATTGTAATGTCTCAAAAATTTCCAGTGAATTTTCATATCATTTGTAATAAATATCTTAATATTTACATTTGTATATAATGCCTTATCATATGTAGGCACTTTCCTGTAACCACACTTATCTCTTCTACTGTCTCCTTAGTTCATACTCACTCATACCTAGCCACTTTGGCATTATTTCTATACCTGTAGCACACCACCAACCACAACTCAATATCAAGACTTACTATCAAGCTACAGTAATAAAGACAATGTGGTATTGGCAAAAGAATAGGTACATAGATCAGTGAAACAGAATAGAGATCCCAAAAGTAGACCCACACAAATATAGTCATCTGACCTTTGACAAAGGCAAAAAGTAAATGCAATGGAGAAAAAGGAATCATTCAAGATATGGTGTTTGAACAATTGGAGATCCATATACCAAAAAAAAAAAAAGAATCTAGACACAAATCTCACACCCTTCACAGAAATTAACTCTAAATGGATTGTAGACCTAAATGTAAAAAGAAAAACAATAAAAGTAGAACATAACACTGGAGAAAATCTCCATCACCTGGGGTTTATTGATAACTTTTTAAATACAATACCGAAAGCGTGATCACTTAAAAAATCATAGAACTGAACTTCACAAATATTATTTTTTTTAATTTCAGCATATTATGAGGGTACAAATGTTTAGGTTATGTATATTGCACTTGTCCCCTTCCAACCCCAATCAGAGCTTCAAGCATGTCCATCCCCCAGATGGTGCACATCACACTCATTAGGTGTTTATATACCCATCCTCTCTTCCCCCCTCCCATCTGCCCGATGCCCAATAAGTGTTATTCCTATACATGCACTTAGGTGTTGATCAGTGAAGCCAATTTGATGGTGAGTACATGTGGTACTTGTTTTCCATTCTAGGGATACTTCACTTAGTATAATGGGTTCCAGTTCTATCCAGGAAAATACAAGAGGTGCTATATCACCATTGCTTCTCATAGCTGAATAGTACTCGATGGTATACATATATCACATTTTATTAATCCACTCATGTATTGATGGGCACTTGGGTTGTTTCCACAACTTTGCAATTGTTAATTGTGCTGCTGTAAACATTTGAGTGCAGATTTCTTTTTTATAGAATGTCTTTTGTTATTTGGGGTAGATGCCCAGTAATGGGATTGCTGGATCAAATGGTAGTTCTACTTGTATCACTTTAAGGTATCTCCATATTGCTTTCCAGAATGGTTGCACTGGTTTTCAGTCCCACCAGTAGTGTATGAATGTTCCTATTTCTCCACATTCACATTTATTATTTGGGGACTTTTTGATAAAGGTTCCGGTTAGGCAGTGTGGAGTATGCTGAGGATTGTCCAGGGGAAACACATTGCCTGTATTCACCTCACCCTGCTCCTCCAGGGAGGATCTAGGGATTGAACAGAAGCTTTCTAACTAAACTCACTCATAACACACAGGAGAAGGAAACCAAACTGAATCACAAAGGAAGACTGTGTGGCTGATTCAACACCTGCAGCATTTATCTTCTTTAACTTTTCAACCTCCTCTTTACAAAGCCAGAACAACTAATTAAAACAGAATTATGCATGGAAGATAGCTCTTATTTAGATCTATTTGCTCTCTATTTGGATCGAGGGCAGTGTACAATGGTTGACAAAATCAATGAGTAACTGATGGGGTTTGACTTTTCTTCCAGATTTTCAGGGTCTTAAAGACAGAAATTAAAGGGAATTGGTTGCAAGAATATGTTAGTATATCATGCTTATTTTTCTATCTTCTTGGATCTAAATTTCATATATTATTCTCAATTCTTTTTCATGTACCAATTAGTAACATTACAGTTGATGGGAAGAAAAACAGGATTGTGTGTGTGTGTGTGTGTGTGTGTGTGTGTGTGTGTGTGTATGTGTGAAAATAAGGACTTCTTCTTAAATAAAGCAAACATAGAAACAAAAAAAATTAAATTTTTTTGTAATATATTGTCAGGAGAATAAAAGCATAAGTAACAGGCTGGGAAAAAATACTTGCAAAAAACATAACTGATAAAGAATTGTTATCAGAAATATACAAAATACTCTTTCAATCTACAATAAGAAAATAACCTTATCAAAAGGGTGTCAGGATTTTAACAGATGACTCAACAAGGAAGATGCACAGATAGCCAATAAGCACAGAAAAACATGCTCCATATGTCATCAGAGAAATGCAAATTAAAATAACAAGGAAATACCATTACCCACCTATTAGAAAGGTCAAAATTCAGTACATTGACAACATCCAATGCTACAAGCATGCGGAGCAATGGGAATTTTCATTTATTGCTATAAGAATGAAAAGTGGTACACTGAGGAAGATAAATTTAGCAATTTTTTTACAGAACTATATATATTCTTACAATACAAACCAGTAATTGTGTTTCTTGGTATTTATTCAAAGGAATTGAAAATTTATGTCTGCACAAAAACCTGCCTCTAGGTATTTATAACAGCTTTAGTCATAATTGCCAAAACCTGGAAATAACCAAAATTTGTTTCAGTATGTGAGCAGATTAGTGGTTGCTAGGGGTTAGCCTGGAGAAAGGCATAAATAGGCAGGGCATAGAGGATGTTTAAGACAGTGAAACTATTCTATATGAGACTATAAATGTTGAATTCTTGATATATTTCTCCACACCCATAGAATGTATAACACCAACAGCCAAATCCTAATGTAAACTGTGGAATTAAGTGTGTCAATGCAGGCTGATCAATTGTAACAAATGTACCTTTATCATGGGAATGTTGATAATAGGAAAAGCTAAGCATATCTGGGGCAAGGAGCATATGGACCCCTCTGTACCTTCTTTCAACTTTGCTGTGAAACTAAAACGGCTAAAAATTAAGTCTATTAAAAAATTTTTCTTACTCCACCCCACCACTGCCTATATATTTTCCCTGATTTATTTATTTCCATAACATTTGCTACTTTCTAATATACTGTATATTTTTATTCTTTTTGTTTTCTTTCAATGTTTTTCTTATAACATTCATGAGTTTAAGTACTTTTGTTTATTTCTTGTCATATCCTTAATGTTCAGTTTTTGGCAGTACTTAGACCCTCCTGTGTTGAATGTTAAATAAATGAATAAATTGATGAAAGTTAATTGAAAGACTTTAATACACTTCCAAAAAGAAAAGAAAATTTAGAAGAGAATCACAGTTCCGATATCTTATTTCCTACTCAAATAATGTAATTGAAATTGCTTTAAGTATTATACACATATTATTCATTTAATCCTTGTAATAACTTTATATATTATCCCTATTACAAACACACATGTACACACACACACAGAAAACAAACATAAAATTTTTTCAAGTTCATATTAAGTGGAAGAGTAAGAATGTCAACATGGACAGATTTGACTTCAGAGTGAATGCTTTTAACCACTGTTTCACACCCACCTCATGGAATATTCTC
The DNA here is from genome assembly GCF_040939455.1 of Microcebus murinus. NCBI lineage: Eukaryota > Metazoa > Chordata > Mammalia > Primates > Cheirogaleidae > Microcebus > Microcebus murinus. The sequence goes on from NC_134104.1 coordinate 48,748,891, forward strand.
TGTATTTAGAAGGAAGAATTGGCTTAGAAATAGGTAATATGGGTAGGATGAACAAAAGACATTTCTCTGTCTTGAGAAATTGGGATAAGTTAATTTTAAGTGAGAAGAACTATGATAATACTAAAGTTTCTTAGTGTATAATCTAGAAAAAAGTGCCAAATGCCATTTTATGTTTGGAAATTTAAAACCCATTGAGTGGAATGAGAAATTAGTCTACAGAACACCTTTACCAGGTAGCATAATAGTGCACAAGGAAATTAATATCAAAATGTACATTGCACACCTTAAACTTACATAATTGTGCTTGTCAATTATACTTCAATAAGGCTCGAAAAATAAAGATAAAAATAAAATAAAAACATCAAAATGCACAAGCATAGATACATATATTTGTATTCCTTCCTTCCTTCCTCCCTTCCTTCTTCCCTCTTTTTCTTTTTCTCCTCTTTCCCTCTGCCTTTTCTCCCTCATTCCTTTTTCCAGTGAAATCATACCAAGAATCATAGGCAAATAAATTAGAAATAAGCTGAGCTGCTCTTGCTGAATTGTAATGAGGAACTAAAATTTTGTGTATTCTTCTCACCTCCCACAACCACCACCAACCAAGCAACACTTAAGATGATCCTGTGCTATCTAATTATTTTCCTTAGAAACAGAAACAATCTGGAGAACAACCAATTTAAACACCCTGCATGCTTAAGTAAGAGCCATGTAGTATTATTTATGAACTACAATCCTCCATAATTCTAATGATTATTTTCATGAGGCTGATTATAAAATGGATATCTATGTCTACTAGACATTTCCACACATAGCACAACACACAAATTCTCACCAAAAGTATTCCTTTACTTATTACCTTAGTTAATGTCTCCTAAATCTTAAGTGCTTATATTTAATTTCTATTTGTTCATCTGCTCTACCACAAAATATACCAGATGTATCCTTCCAGTATCTTTAGATACAGTCAATCCTGTCCTTTTATACTGCTTCTATTTTAAGGCCCTATGGTGATTAATCTCTGTTATCCTCTTGCGTCCAGCTTTGTCTTCCTGATCTGCACACTGCCTGTACAGTGATCATTCTAAAACACCTTGTGGATGATAATAGGTTTTTAATGGTTCTCTGTTATCTATAAGAAAAAAATCCTATCCCTTTAACAAGATCTCCAACTTCTATTAGCATACCACTCTATAATTTATTAGATTATTCCTACAATTTCTCCCAGACCCTATAATGTAGACAGAATAATTTTATGTCTAGGTCATATCATTCTCTTTTTGGTCTCTGTATTTATTAACAGCTTTCTCCTCTGCTCAAAGTTCATTATTCACATTTTCCATCTAATCATAGTCATCTATGCTGTAAATCCTTTCCTGACTCTTTCTACCATGAAAAATCCTCTCTGAAGCACTTCACTGGGCTCCAGTACAACTTCCTTCATGTCTCTATTATAGACATTCTTGACTATAATGTAATTATCTTCTACTGTGAGAACTTTGTTGTTAGAAATGAATGATGTTTTATCTGTTCTCAAATATATATATGGACTTGGGTATATATAATTATCCCTTAGAAAAGAGAGATTCATTATATCATATATATCACTATTTTATATACAAATAAAAAGGAATAAAATACAATTAAATTAAGATATATCATTGAATATGAGACATCCAGATTTTAAGGATGTTAAAATATAGGAATAAATGAGTGTCATAAAATGGATAAAGTATGTTGTTATATTGTGAATGCTAAAATACCATTCAGGGAAGATACAATAATCATAAATGTTTTCAATCAGCATTAAATTGCATACTCAAAGAAGATATTTGTTTAAATTTTTGTTAAATAAAAGGATGGGAGCAAATGAACAACATAAATGTGGCAATTAATCTCAGGAATTCAACCTCACAATTGCAAGTATTTAATATAATTACAAATAAGTATTTTAAGTAACTTAAAATAAGTACAGAAATTCTAATGATGTATAAGTGGGTTCTTGTGGTACTTATGGACCTACATGGATTTAAAAAAGTTTCACATAAACAAATCCATATTCAACAACTTAAAAGTAAATTAAAATAGTACTTTCAGGAATACAATACTAAGTGAATCAAAAACTGAAATCATAAATGCCAGACACCATTTCAATACATTTTTTCTTGTAAAAATTGATTATAGAAAAAGGGATGTTTAAAATAAGATATGCTAATTTTATAATATATGTAAATTAAATAATTAATAAATTTTAAATATATGACATGATATATGTTTAACTATATGATAAAATATTAAATTAAGTATTTTAGATGATATTTATCTTATTCATTTACATATCAAAAATTTAATTGGGCAATTTGGGTATTTTCTTTATTGGTAAGTAAGTCACTTTTATTGAAATCATTATGAGATATGCATAGTAATTTTGGATTCACACAGTGCTGAGGGCATTGCCCATCCCAAAATATGTTTTTTTAACAAAAAGATGTATTGCCTAAATATATGCTCATGCTAGAAAATGTTTGATCAAGACAATAGAAACAAAAAAAATATTGAGGTCTGGCATAATACTTTATTAAAATAAAATGTCTAACTTAATTAAATAAAAGAATATAAAATTATGGAATTCTTCATGTAACTCTGAATGTCGGATCTTCAGAAAATTAAAATGAAACAAAAGAATATGTAGAGAAAGAACACTGAGAAACACAAACACACCCACACATTCACAGGTAGAGATTGATAGGTAGGTAGATGACAGATAGAATGGAAATAGCTATTGTATAAGAAAAGATAGAAAAGAATAAGACTTTTCAATATGAATTACCAAAAAGCCGGGAGATGGCATGAAAGAAAAATCTGCTAAATATTTAGATTTATGACTGAATTAAACTAAAAGAGATACAGATATATAGCAAATTTTATAATTCTAAGATAAAACTTTTGTATAAATAATTTAGAAAAATTATTTAAAGCAACATTTTACCAGCAGATAATCTTAGTAAAGAGTGGTTTAGTGGTTCCTGCCTATAATCCTAGCACTCTGGGAGGCCTAGGCAGGAGGATTTCTTGACATCAGGAGTCCAAGACCAGGCTGAGCAAGAACAAGATCCCATCTCTACTAAAAACAGAAAAAAATTAGCCAGGCATGGTGGTGCATGCCTGTAGTCCCAGCTACTCAGGAGGCTGAGTCAAGAGGATCACTTAAGCCCAAGAGTTTGAGGTTGCTGTAAGGCTGACGCATAGCCCTCTAGCCCAGGTGACAGAGTTGTACTTTGTCTCAAAAAAAGAAAGAAAGAAAAGAAAAAAGAATGTGTTTGCCTTTCTTGTCAAGAAATTATACAAAGATAATTATATTAGCACTCTGGGAGACGAAAGTAGGAGAATCGCCTGAGGCCATGAGTTTGAGACCAGCCTGAGCAAGAGCAAGGTCCCATCTCTCCAAAAAAAAATAAAAAAATTAGCTGGGCATGGTGACACACATCTGTAGTCCCAGGTATTCGGGAGGCTGAAGCAGGAGGATCACTGAAGCTCAGGAATTGCGGTGAGTTATGATGATGTCACTGCATTCCAGCTGGGGCAACAGAGTGAGACTCTATCTCAAAACAAAACAAAACAAAAAGACAATTATATTATAAAAAAAAAATTCCCTTGGAACATGCAATGTAAGAAATTTGTGAGTAGAACAGGTCATATGTTAGAAAGAACTCTACAAAGAGAACTCTAAATCACTGAGGAAGGACATTGCAGATCGATGTAAACAAATGGAAATACATATCATGCTCATGGATCAGCAGAATCAACATTGTTAAAATGTCTATACTACCCAAAGTGATTCACACATTCCATGGTATCCCCATCAAAACACCAACATCACTTTTCACAGATCTAGAAAAAATAATTCTATGCTTCATTTGGAACCAGAAAAGAGCCTGAATAGCCAAAGCAACATTAAGCAGAAGGAACAAATCTGGAGGCACCACTTAACCAGACTTTAAACTAGGCTTCAAGGCTATAGTAACCAAAAGAGCATAGTACTGGCACAAAAATAGAAACACAGACAAATGGATCAGAACAGAGAACCCAGATATAAAACCATCCACATATTGCCATCTGATCTTTGGGAAAGTAGACAAGAATATACACTGGGGGAAAGAATCCCCTTTCAATAAATGGTACTGGGAAAATTGGATAGCCACATGTAGAATATTGAAACAATATCTGTATCTCTCATGACTAACAAAAATTAGTTCAAGATGGATAACAGACTTAAACCTAAGACATGAACCATAAGAATTCTAGAAGAAAATGTTGAAAGAACTCTTCTAGATAGTTCCCTAGGCAAAGAATCTATAAAACTCCAAGGGCAATCACAACAACAACAAAAATAAATAAATGGGACTCAATTAAATTAGAAAGCTTCTGCACAGCCAAGGGAACAATCAACAGAGCAAATGAACAACATAAAGAATAGGAGATAATATCTGCATGCTATACATTCTATAAAGGGCTAATAACCAGAAAATAGACTAATGGCCAATAAACATGGGCACTATATGCACAGTCTGGGAGGGGCACACTTGTAGCTCTGACTTGGGTGGTGCAAATGTGATACATGTAACCCAAACATTTGTAGCCCTGTAAAAATTTTTGAAAAAAAAATTTGAAAAAAATGCTCCACCATTTTTTAGCTACCTAGTTTTGATGAAATTTCTAAAGCTCTCTTTGTGTAATTTTTTTGTCTATTAAGATGATAATAATAGAACCTTCCTCATACTATTATTGAGGAGAAATGTCTAGTATGTTGTGATGGTGAATTTTATGTGTCAACTTGACAGAGTTAAGGGTTTCCCAGACATTGGGTATGTCTTTGAGCATGTTTCTAGAAGAGATTGGCATTTGAAACAGTAGACTGAGTAAAGAAGATCTGCCCTCACCAATGTGGACAGGCATCACTCAGTCAATTGAAGGGCAGAATAGGAAAAAAAGGGGCAAAGGAAGGGCAAATTCCCTGTCTCTTTTTCCTTGAGTTCAGACTTCCATATTCTCCTGCCTTTGAAATGGGATTTTCTGGTTCTCCCATCATCAGGCCTTAGGACCCCAGGACTTATACTAATACCAGCACTCATCCACCATGCATCCTTTCTCACCCCTGTTCTCAGGACTTTTGCCCTAAACTGAATTGCACCATCAGCATTCCTGGTTTTCCAAATTACAGACAGTATATTGCAGAACTTCTTGGCTTCCATAATTGTACAAGTTAATTCCCATAATAAATCCATCCATCTAGGTATCTATCTGTTTATCTATCCATTCATCCACACATTCATTCTGTTTCTCTGGAGAACCCTGATTAATATATATGTGTAAAGTTTTTCCAAGACACATGGCATGATAAATTCCTAGCTACAAAATCATGATCTAAGTTTAAATATTAAGAAGGTATAAAAAGGACAAATTAGAACTAAAAGAAGTAGAAAAAGAGAATCAATAAAAATGAGAGCAGAAAAAAATTAAATAAAGATAGGCAAATAGGTGAATTTCAAAGGTAGTTCTTCAAAAGAATAAATTAATATATGTCTCTACAGAATGACCAAAAGGAAAAGAAAGAGAAACAAATTACCAGTATCATAAAAGTAGCATCACTATTGACAGTACAGACACTAAAGGATTGATAAGGAAATATTACAAACAATGTCATGTCAATATATTTGCTAACTTTAAAAAAGCATGTCCTGCTGACAAGGGCCAAAACAACAACAATAACAACAAAAAAAGCATGAGTTTTTTAAAATAAAAATATTATAAATGAATCCAAGAAAAATTAGAAAATCTTACTAGCCTTATATCAATCTAAAATTACTGATTTTGCCACTATCAACTTTCTAACAAAGAGACTTCTATCTTTATATGGCTTCAGTGGTGAATTCTACAAATCAATTAAGGAAGAATTCATCCTAATTCTTCACAAACTCAGAGAAGAGAGGAAGAGAGATTTACAAACTCATTTTATGAGGTCAATATCAGCCTGATAGCAAAACCAAGTACATTACAAGAAAAGAAAATCCAAAGCAATTTCTCAACAGATTGAATCCAACGCTGTAAATAGAATGTATAACACATTATAGCCAAGTGAGATTTATCTCAGGAATAAAATATTATTTTAAAATTTAAACATGAATCAATATAATTCTCCATGAATTTAAACATGAATCAATACAATTCCCCACCAAGACCTCCAATATAATGTGGGTTGATGTGATGATAGAGAATATTCTTTCTTTTCTGATCTGAAGGAAAATCATTCCTTATTTACTGAGGTAATGTTTGTGTATGGTGTGAGGAAATTATCAAAGATTGTTGCTGATTTTTAAAAATTTTTTTTCGAATTTGGATATCCAATAGTCCTAGTACCATTCATTGAACAGACCATCTTTTTCTCCAATACTTTTGTGGTGTCTTTGTAAAACTCAATTGGATTTTTATTTCTAGGCTCTCAATTTGATCTCATTGATCTATATGTCTATGATTATGTCAGTACCACAGTGTCTTGATAACTACAGCTTTAAAGGAGGTTTATAATTGGGAACTAAAATTCCTCCAGTTTTGTTTCTTTCAGGAACATTTTGCAATCAGATTCTTCTCTCCTCTTCACAGTTTTTTTTAATCATTATTATAATTATTATTTCAAAATATTAAGGAGGTACAAATGTTTTTGGTTACATGGATCACTTTTGTAAGGCTTTAGTCACAGATATAAGTGTGTCCATCACCCAAATAGTGTTCATTGTACTCATTAGGTATATTTTCAACCCTTTTCACTTCCCTTCTCCCCTGCTTGATTTCCACTGAGTTATACTTCCCTCTGTGTCCAAGTGTGCTCATCAGTTAGTACCCATTTAATAATGAGTATATGCATTGTTTGTTTTTCTACACTTTGGATACTTCATTTAGGATAATGGGTTCCAGTTCCACCCAAATTGTTGCAAAAGGTATTACTTCATACTTTTTATGGCTGAGTAGTATTCCACAGTATACATATATGACATTTTGTTAATCCACTCATGAATTGATGGGCACTTGGGTTTATTCCACATCTTTTCAATTGTGAATCGTGCTTCAATAAACATTTGAGTGCAGGTGTCTTTTTGATAAAATGACTTCTTTTCTTTTGGATAGATAACCAGTGAGGGTGCTGGATCAAAGGATAGGTCTACTTTTAGTTCTTTGAGGAATCTCCATGCCGTTTCCCATAGAGGTTGTACTAGTTTGCAGTCCCACTAACAGAGTATAAGTGCTCCTTTCTCTCTCCATCAACACCAGCAACCTATTTGAAGGAATAATTTAGGAAAATTTCCTTCTTCACAGTTGGTTTTTGTTTTCGTTCATGTTATTACTGTTTGTTTGTTGAGTGTCTTTCCTGGAAGAATTCTGTAAAGTTTATGTCCCCTGTCATACACAGTGACTGAAGTATCTGTTTGGTTAGTTTGCTGGTTAATTAATGATTAGTCAGCATTTCCTTGAATGCCTTACACCTTAATCTTTCACTTTAGCTTAAAGCAATTGTGTGAGAAAGAGGGTGTGTGTGTTTGTGTGTGTGTGCACATACGTGTATGTGTGTTGGGATATACTTTCAATTCTCAGGCAGTTTGTAAGTCTATCTTAGTCTTTACTTCTTGTTTGTACAGAGCTAATTGGTGATGTCTTACATCTTTTCTGGCCATGCATATGCACATTACCTTCTACATCTTCTACATTTCCAGGAATTTATCATTGCTTTTTGAAGTTCCCTATTGGCATTTAGTTCCCAGACCTTTCTTTTGAACTTTGGCTTAGCTTTTGTTTGCTCCACCTAGTATCACAGCCTTTGCTAGTTTCTATTATTTTTTTCTTTTATTTCAATATATTTATGAGGTATAAGTGCAGTTTTGTTACATAGATATGTTGTGTATCAGTGAAGCCTGGGCTTTTAGTGTACCCATCACCATAATAGCATACATTGTACTCCATGGGCAACTTTTCATTCCTTGTCCCCCTCCTACCCTTCCAACTTTGGAGTCTCCAATGTCTATTATTCTACTCTGTATCACCATGTGTATACATAATTTAGCTACCAATTTATAAGTGAAAACATGTAGTATTTGATTTTCTGTTCCTGAGTTACTTCACTTAAAATAATGGCCTCCAGTTTTGTCCATGTTGCAGCAAAATACATTATTTCACTTTTTATGACTGAGTAGTATTCCACAGTGTGTGTGTGTGTGTGTGTGTGTGTGTGTGTGTGTGTGTGTATCTCCTATTTTCTTTATGCTTTATGCACCACTCATTAGCTTGTGGACACTTAGGTTGATTCTCATCTTTGTATTTTGAGTAGTGCTGTGATGAACATATAACTGCTGGAATCTTTTTGACATAATGAATTATTTTCCTTTAGGTATATACTCAGTAGCAGGAATGCTGGATCCAATGGTAGATCTACTTTTAGTTTTTTGAGAAATCTCCATTAGGATATTGCCTATTAACTCTGCTGATTATTTTTGTTGTTGTGCAAAAGCTTTTAGTTTGATTGTCTTATTTGTTTATATTTGTCTTTGTTGCATTTGCTTTTGGAGTGTTGGTCATTAATTCTTTGCCTATACCAATATGCAGAAAAGTTTTTCCTAAGCTTTCTTCTAGAATTTTTATGGTGTTCCATTTTACATTTAAGTGTTTAATCCATTTTGAGTTAATTTTTGTATAAGGTGAGAGATAGGAATCCAGTTCCATTCTTCTGCAAATGGCTATCCAACTTTCCCAACATCGTTTATTGAAAAGAGTATCCTTTCCCCAGTATATGATTTTTGTCTTCTTTGTCAAAGATCAGTTGGTTGTATCAGAACTGTAAGGGGGTTTTGGCCTAGGTCAAGTTGCTCATCACACATGGATCCAATTATTGAGATGACAAGGATTTCCAAAGAAGAAAGGAATTTTTAGCACAAAAGATTTCTTGTTGGAAGGAGAAGCTGCCTCAAATCCATCTCTACAACTAATGATCATGCATTTTAAAAGGGAGGCCTCATGCCTTGGGATAAATCATGGTGTAAATAACAAGGAGTTTAAGTGCACTGGGGGAAAGTTGTGGGAGATGCTGTATCTTGGCATCAGAAAATCTGCTCAAGAGCCTTCAGAATCTCAGTGAGTTTGCCTTGCAGTGAATCCACCATTTCTGAGAACTCAAAAGTTCAAGTAGTTACTTAAGAAAGAGGATTATAAAAAACACATACGGGTTGTTGAAATTTATTCATAGAGCCAATTACAGTTGTAATTATATGGTTTTATTCATGGGTTCTTTGCTCTGTGCCATTGATCTATGAGCCTATTTTAATACCAATACTATGGTGTTATGGTTACTATAGCCTTGCAATATAACATGGAGTCAGGTAATGTGATCTCTACAGATTTGTTCTTTTGCTTGGAATTGCTTTAGCTCTTTGAGCTCTTTTTTGGTTTCATATACATTTCAGGATTTTTTTTAGTTCTATGAAAAATGACATTGGTGTTTTAATGGGAGTTGCAATGAATCTATAAATCACTTTGGGCAATATGGACATTTTAATAATATTGATTCTTTCAATCTATGAGCTTGAGATGATTTTCCATTTGTTTGTGTCATCTATGACTTCTTTTATCAATGCTTTATAGTTTTCTTCATAAAGATTTTTTACCTACTTGGTTAAATATATTCCTAGGTATTTTATTTTTTATGCAGCTATTGTAAATGATATTGAGTTCTTGATTTTGTTCTCAGGTTAGTCATTATTGGTGTATAGAAATGCTACTGATTTGTGAACATTGATTTTGTAACCTGAGACTTCACTGAATTCACCTATCAAATCTAGGAAACTTTTGGATGATTCTTTCTGATTTTATAGTTATAAAATAAAATCATCAGCAAACAGAGATAATTTGACTTCCTTTTTTCAAATTTGGATGCCCATTATTACTTTCTCTTGCCTGATTGTTCTAACTAGGAATTCCAGTACTATGTTGAATAGAAATAGTAAAAATGGGTAACCTTGTCTTATTCCAGCATTCCATGAAGAATGCTTTTAACTTTTTTTCCATTCAGTATGATGTTTCTCTTTAGATCACTGTGAAATAAAACTAGAAATAAATTCCAAGAGGAACTCTCAAAACTATACAAACACATGGAAATTAAACAGCATGTTACTGAATGATCTTTGAGTTAATGGCTAATTCAAGATGTAAATGTAAAACATTTTTTAAATAAACCAAACTCATGATGCAGCATATCAAAACCTCTGGGAAACAGCAAATACAGTGCTAAGAGAAAAATTTATAGTGTTACATATCTATATCAAAAAGATAGAAAAATCACAAATTAGCAACCTAACATCACTTTTCAAAGAACTAGACAAACAAGAACAAACCAAGCCCAAAGCTAGCAGACAAAAAGAAATGACAAAAATCATAGCAGAACTAAATGAAATTGAGACCAAAAGAAAAAAAAAAAAGAGTAGATGAATGAAATAAAAAGTTGGTTCCCTGAAAAGATAAACAGAACTGATACACCACTATCTATATTAGCCAAGAAAAGAGCAAAAATTCAAATAAGCTTAACCATAAATAGAGATATTATAACATTACTATAGAAATGTAAAAGATCATCTGAGACTACTATGATCATTTCTATGTTCCCAAACTAATAAGCCAAGAGGAAATGGATAAATTCCTGGAAACAAACAACCTCTCAAGCTTGAATTGGGAAGAAATAGAAATTCTGAACAAAGAAATAATGAGTGGTGAGGTTGAATCAGTAATAAAAAAAATCCCCCCCAAAATAAAAAATCCCCCACCAATAAAAAGCCAGGTGAATTCACAACTGAATTCTGCCAGATGTACAAAGGTGAACTGTGAACTATCAATCCTACTGAACTTTTCTAAAAAATGAAGAAGAAAGGAATCTTCCCTAATTTACTCTATGATGCTAGTGTATCCCTGATACCAAGGCCTGGAAAAAGCACAACAATAAAGACCAATATCCCTGATAGACCTATATCCAATATCCCTGATAAACACAAATGCAAAAATCCTCAACAAAATTCTAGGAAAATGAAACTATAATAATTGCACATGAAAAAAATAATTCACCACAGTCAGTGAGTTTTATCCCAGGGATTCAACAATGGTTCAACATATGCAAATCAATGAATATGATTCAGCACATGAACAGAATTAAAAACAAAACCATGTGATCATCTCAAAAGATGCAGTTTCTCTGTTAAATAATTGCAGCTGATTGTTTTTAACAAATGCTCTTGGGATAAAACTTTTTTTTTTTTTTTTTTGAGACAGAGTCTCACTTGTTGCCCAGGCTAGAGTGAGTGCCGTGGTGTCAGCCTAGCTCACAACAACCTCGAACTCCTGGGCTCAAGCGATCCTCCTGCCTCAGCCTCCCGAGTAGCTGGGACTACAGGCATGCGCCACCATGCCCGGCTAATTTTTTCTATATATATTAGTTGGCCAATTAATTTCTTTCTATTTATAGTAGAGACGAGGTCTCGCTCTTGCTCAGGCTGGTTTCGAACTCCTGACCTTGAGCAATCCGCCCATCTCGGCCTCCCAGAGAGCTAGGATTACAGGCGTGAGCCACCGCGCCCGGCCAAGGGATAAAGCTTTTTTATAGAGGATATTCCAAGTCAGGTCACATGTTGACAATGTCATATAAATGGTGCTTTTCCAAGGAGCTGGAAGATAAGTCAAGTAGTAACACTGCCCTGGCTGGGGACTGTCTTGGCCTCATAAAGAGCTCCAAGCCAGGTCTGTTTTCACCAATGGCTGCCAGGATGCTGGTTTTCATTGTTGCTGTAATTGTGAATTTGTTGATCTTTAAGACTACCACAAGTAGGATGAAGGGGATAAGAGTAGGCCAAATTAAATGTTATAAGCCTCACCATTCTTACTAAGGTTCAGCACTTTTTCTTGAATGAATTCTTTTCAGACAGTTGCAATTCTTTGGTTAATTTTCAGAGTTCTGAAAAAGTGGATTTTTATAAATTTTTTGGTATTTTCATTGCTTTTTTGAGGAGTGCATTTCTGGAGGTCCATCATCACAGAATTCCGACCCCACATCTTTAATGCTTAATAAAATTATCAATATGATTAGGTTTTATCTATTATCATGTCATTTTTTCTCATTTATTCTTGACTTATTTTTCTGGTTTATTTTGTCATAATTAGAAAAAAAATCCTTATCTCATAAATCTGAATATGTATATATACTATTTAACAAAAGAATGGTCTATTTATAAAAATGTTTCCTAGATCTATTCTTCCCCATATGCCCCAATTGACAAGTCCAAAATATTCATTAAATGAATATTTGAAAAAAGAAAAAAAAAACCACTAAAATCTAAATTTCCATTGGCAGGAAAATAAATAAATAAATAGATAGATAGCTTACAATTCAGCAGTGAGGATGAATGAACTTCAGATGATAAAATCAACACAGATAAATTTTGAAATCATAATGTGATGGGGAAACAAGACTACTGAACACTTATGTAGTTTGGAGATAAATACTGTTATGTGTCTTCCCAGAGTAGGTGCCATGCTCATCATTGGCAGATAATTTTATTGACCTGTTCTTGCCTAAGTTCAGATGCCCTTTTCTACTTCATTTGCAAAACCATGCTTACCTTCTAGAAATGTAGAGCAAAACAGCAGTATACTCCCTCTCCTATAGTATAAAACATTGTGTATCCACCCAGACACTAGCCCCTCCACATATTTCTAAGAGTTGTTGAGAGCTCAGAGATTATATAACTTACCTCACCTCACTAATTCTCTTTGTTAAGAACTGTAGAGGCTCTAAGATTGATCCTACTTTCAGGCTACATTTTAACTTATTAAAATTTCATGAATGTTGACACCTGGCTTTGGATAATACACAAAGGATTTTTTTACTCCATTCAGTAGTTGAACCCTGAATATCAGAATTTTTACACCCCAATTTCCACAGGGTAGCTCAAATAAATCCAGATAATATCTGTTAATATAGGGATTATATTATGGAAGAGAAACCTGAGCTTATGAAATGGGATTTTTTTTTAATAATGGGCAGTAAGTATACCTACACTTTGCACCAGATAAAGATATTATCTCAGTTAAAGTGAACAGTAATTGCACTTTGATTTGGAAGATGACACTTGACACTATCTCTATGTTACAAGCCATGTGTAAACCTGCCCATTGCTCTGAAGATAGATGCTGTTGCTCTTTTTATGCTAAAGAGAAATGTCCCAAGGTTGAACACTATACAAATGTCTTTGAAAAATTCCAAAAGAAAAGACAGTCAGTGTGTTGTTCACAAGACATACAGAAACCTAAGAAACACATGGAGAATCGTCTACCAGTAATCTTCAGGTTACTTTTCCCAATAAAGCCTACTTTTTTCCCTGTCCAGCTTGCTGCTTTGGTATGTATATTCTCTTCAATTGTTGACTTAAAATATTTTACAAAGTTTTGCATATATAGATAGATAGAGAGAGAGAGAGAGAGAGAATGCACCCCTTTAATTCCTCTTACCTAAAGTCCAATAGGTCATATTAATAAAAATGAAGGATAACTATATGAGATAAAACAATAAAAACAACACAAATATTGGGAAAAAAAAGTCATCAGGATATCTGTATCCACTGAGAAGGAATGACAAATATGTACAGGCAGTCCCTGGGCTATGGACAAGATATATTCCTCAGAATGTATTTAGGTCGAATTTGTATGTAACTTGTATCCCTGATGAATAGCATACATACAATAATAATAATACCATTAACACTACTATAATGACTCATGTGATAATAATAATAGTGTAATAATAATAATACCCCTGTACTGTGATAATAAGTTACAGAGTTTATTGTGCTCTTTTTGTTCAAATACCACATAAAAACAAACTCATACAAAAAAGGTTAGATAGGAGTTAGGAAAAATTTCAAAAAACATATTAATAGTTGACACCTAATGTTTCATCAATGTCTTGCTTACTGAAAGGTGCATTATTGAGGCAAGCAGGTAGGGCAACTTAATCAGAAGATGATGATGGAGATGGTGCTGGAGACAATGGAGTGGGTGCTGCAGAATCAGGATTTGATTCTTTTGTTAGAGGAGAGGAGTTACCACTGAAACCAGTTTCTTGAAAGAGTTATCTAGGGTTGTTTGCATTGCCTTTTTCATTTTTTCATCATAAATGGCCTTGTAGCTGCTAGTGTTCTCATTAACTCTAGAGTAAAGCTTTGTAAATCGCTCAATGTTAGGATGTTGCTCCTCGAGCTTAGCCAGTCCTGGTTCAATGAGATAAAAGTCTTTAGCCAATTCTTTTGTCATAAACTTTCCTGCTTCTGGATCTTCTGAGTCTTGATGTTTTTGTGTTTCTCTATTAGCTGCTTCTCTATCTATCATTATGAGACTAGCTGCTAGGGTAAAGATGCTGCACCAACAAGCTGCTTATGCCATGAGGGTTTCTTTGCAAGCCTGAAAGAAACTAGCCCCTGAATTATTAACTTTATTATTTAATTATAAATTATTCTTATGGGAGTCTTGGGAGCTTATTTGGAAGTACAGAACACCATAAGTTGGATTTTCCATATCATCAGAGAATAATTTACCAAGGTACTTTATGACATTTGTAATATTCTATACTTAAACAGGGAACTGAGGGAGATTTTCCCCTGACAAAAGTTAGAACCTCATATTATACATACATATCAATATTTAATATAAACATTCAAATTTCTATTCTAATTTTCTTTAAAATCATTATAGCATTATCTGGAAATTTAAAAAAAATGAAGCAGATGGACTTAATTTGCTTGCATAGTGTAAGATTAATTCGGTTCTATCATCACAAACTGTACATTTAGCATTTAATTTGGGTTTTTCTAAGTTCACACTATTAATCATAAAAGGAGATAGGAAAAACAATTGCTTATTTGGTAAAGCAAAGCAAATTGCTTATTTGGTAAAGTTATTTTCAACTGGCTAAAAGCAGAAAAATTGTGTAAAGACAATGGGATTAGGTTTTATAGTAAAGTGTAAGTCTAGTTGGACTGATATAATTGGAAAATAACTTATTTTCTTATGTTTTCATTATGATATCTATAAAATTATGAAAATTAAACCTAAGTATTTACAATTAAATTATTTCAGAATTTTATGATTGTGACTCTAAAAGAGTACAATATTTTCTAAGATACAGTACAATGAGTATTAGAACAAATCATTAAGTGATAGTAAATTGAGACTATTTTTAGTTTTTGCCAATTTATCAACTTATTTGAACAGACTTTGTTTTAAGGTCAAATTATTGAAACATAAATTTCATTAATAAATCTATACTAATTTCATTATTACAATATCAAAAATATATTATCATTTTTCTTATTTTTTATAACATCCATTCCTCTTCTTGTTTATGTATAAGTGTTCTCTTGTTTTCAGAAAACACTATGTTGTTTAGTTATTTCCTTAAGCATCCAGAGATTCTTGGGATGATGGAAACCATGACTCCTGAGCCCTTGGCATTTAAGAAATGAATTAGATTATCATATATTGCTTTATGACAAATTTTATGAGACTCACTGCACCATACTTATAGTAAAATAATACTAAAAGTAGCAAAATCCTTGAAATTATTTTTAAGGCAGTATGAAAATTTTATTAATGTAGGTATTGAAACAATTCTAAGAGGAAACTATTGAAATGTCAATGAGTTGTAGCCATGTGACATTGAGTAAGTTGTTCAAAACCTCTCTGGTCTTAATTTCCAGTTTTGAAATAAAGGGGCTAATAGAAATGACATTATAGAATTATTTGGAACATTCAATAGAATGTATGCATATTAAAACACTTCATTTCATGTCTGTAAAAATGTAAGTACTCAGTAATCAGTGAATATTGTCATATTTTTTACATTTCAAAACCTGCAGCTATGTGAGAAATATTAAAGTGGGTCAGGTAAGATCAAAAGTGTGTGAATACATATCTATCTATCTATCTATCTATCTATCTATCTATCTATCTATCTATCTATATCTATCTATCTCTGAGAAGAATTAAAATGTTTTCTAATAGAAGTTTAAAAGCAATCAAATTAAAACATAAAAATCTGTACAATGACTGAGGTGCCTTTACTTTAGCAGCTTTCTTTTTTTTTTTTTTTTTTACTTTTCAAACTTTTCTATTTTTTTTTTTTTATTTCAGCATGTTACAGGAGTACAGATGTTTAGGTTACATACATTGCCCTTGCCTGAGCCGAGTCAGATCTTCAAGCGTGTCCATCTCCGAGACAGTGCACACTGCACACCTCCCTGCTCCCATCTGCCCAATACCCGATGGATATTACTACTGTATGCGCACTTAAGTGTCGATCAGTTAATACCAATTTGTTTGTGAGTATATGTGGTGCTTGTTTTTTCAGTCTTGTGATACTTCCCTTAGTAGAATGGGTTCTAGCTCTATCTAGGATAATATAAGAGGTGCTAGATCACCACTATTTTTTGTGGCTGAGTAGAAGTCCATGATATATACAACATTTTATTAATCCACTTGTGTATTTATGGGCACTTAGGTTGTTTCCACATCTTTGCAATTGTGAATTGTGCTGCTGTAAACATTTGAGTGCAGATGTCTTTTTGATAGAATGTCTTTTGTTCTTTTGAGTAGATGCCCAGTAATGGGATTGCTGGATCCAATTGCAGTTCTACTTGTATCTCTTTGAGGTATCTCCATATTGCTTCCCACAGCAATTGTACTAGTTTGCAGTCTCACCAACATTGTATGAGTGTTCCTATCTCTTCACATCCACGCCAACATTTATTGTTTCGAACTCTTTAACAAAGGCCATTCTCACTGGGGATAAGTGATATCTCATTGTGGTTTTGATTTGCATTTCCCTGATGATTAGAGATGTTGAGCATTTTTTCATATGTTTGTTAGCCATTAGTTTATCTTCTTTGGAAAGTTTCTGTTCATGTCTTTTGCCCATTTTTTGATATGGTTGTTTGATTTTTTTCTTGCTAATTTTCCTGAGTTCTACATAGATTCTAGTTATCAGGCCTTTATCAGATGTTTAACATGTGAATATTTCCTCCCATGCTGTAGTTTGTCTGTTTGCTCTCTTGATAGTTTCCTTGGCTGAGCAGAAGCTTTTTAATTGGATCAGGTCCAATTTATTTATTTTTGTTGTTGCTGTAATTGCCTTTGGGATCTTCTTCATAAATTCTTTGCCCAAGCCAATGTCTATAAGAGTTTTTCCAACATTTTCTTCTAGAATTCTTATAGTTTCATGCCTTAGGCTTCAGTGTGTTATCCACTGTGAGTTGATTTTTGTGACAGGTGAAAGGTGCAGATCCTATTTCAGTCTTCTATATGTGGCTATCCAGTTTTCCCATCACCATTTATTGAATTAGGATTCTTTTCCCCAGTGTATGTTTTTGTCTGCTTTGTCAAAAATTATATGGCTATATGAGGATGGTTTTATAGCTGGGTTCTAAGTTCTGTTCCAGTAGTCTATGTCTCTGTATTTGTACCAGTCAATGCTGTTGTAGTTACTATAGCCTTGTAATATAGCTTGAAGTCTGATAAATTGATGCCTCCCAATTTGCTCTTTTTGCTTAAGATTGTTTTTCTATATGGGTCTTCTATGGTTCCATATGAAGCACAGAATTATTTTTTCTAAATCTGTGAAAAATGATGTTGATATTTTAATAGGGATTGCATTGAATCTGTAGATTGCTGGGAGTTGGCTACTCTCCCAGAAAAACAGGCCCCAAGGCAGAATCATCACAATGGATTTGTAAATAATAGGAAATAAAGAAATAATATAGATAGAGAAATGATCGAGATGGAGAAAAGGTGCAGTTTAAATGATGGGGCATTAGGGGGTCTCCAGCATTCCTGTGAGCTATGAGACCACAAGTGGAGTCCTGCATCAATATTTATTTTTATAGTAAATAGTGGTCTTTGGTTAGGGAATTATGTGTACAGTTCATTTTTGAGGTTTCCAGAGAAACCTTACCTAATTCTGTCTACAAGAATAGATGATTACAAAATTTTCCTAAGATAAGCATGCTAAGCCCTAAGTTAAAAACAGATGTATCTGAGCAGACAAATTAAAGATAAAATGTATAAAATGAGAACACTGAGTCTGTGTACTACTCTAATCTACTTCTTCTAAACACAGAGACATGTAGTCGGAAGTGAAGCAGGAATAGCCTTGAAGTCTAGGATAGTTCCAGCTACACTTTATCTGCTGTGCAGGCATTTTAATCAGCTTCTCCACCAAGGATCCAAAACAAGCTTCTGCCTTATAAAAAACTCAAGGCGATGGCCGGCAGCAAAGAAGAAATGTTGCTTTGCAAATGTCCTCTGACAATGCCTCCCTTGTTGGAAGTAGCTTCTATTCTGTGAACTAACATATTCACAGATTCCTTCAAGTCAAAGCCCGGCAAAACCACTGAAAATTTTTATGTCTCTTAGCCTATTTCCCAACAGTAGATCACTTTGGGTAGTATAGGCATTTTAACAATGTTGATTCTTCCAATCCATGAGCATGGTATTGTTTTCCATTTGTTTATGTCCTCTGCTATTTTCTTCCTCAGTGTTTCATAGTTCTCCTTGAAGAGATATTTTACCTCCTTAGTTAAATATACACTGAGAAAAAGAATGCCTATTCTTAAATGGTACTGGGAAAATTGAATAGCCACATGTAGAAGATTGAAACAGGATCCATATCTCTCACCGCTCACAAAAATTAATCCGAGATGGATAACAGACTTAAACCTAAGACAGTAAACCATAAGAATTCTAGAAGAAAATGTTGAAAGGATTCTTCTAGATATTGGCCTAGGCATAGAATTTATAAAGAAGACACCAAAGTCAATCATAGCAACAACAAAAATAAATAAATGGCAGGAGACACTGTCCAGAAACTGACAGGCAGGGCAGCCAGACCCCCCATTCTCCGTCTTCTGCCTCTTTAATTACACAAATGGAGATAAGCAGCAAGAATGAGAACAGTCTCTATTTCAGCTCTGCCCCAAGGCGGAGACAGAACCTTTGGTGCCAAGGGCCCAGCTCCAAGTCACAGGAGAGTGTGAGTGATAAAGTCTCTCCACCTTATAACTACAAAAGACAGCCTCCTTCGTGGCTTGGCCTTGCCCAGGCGGGCTCTGCTCTCTGGACACAGAGCACGGAGACTTGTGCAGGGAGAGACTGTCCAAAAACCAACAGGCGGGGCAACTGGACCCACAATCTACCACAAAGAGCATAAGACAATCTATTATAAAGACATCTGCACCCGAATGTTTATGGCAGCACAATTCACTATTGCAAGATCATGGAAACAACCCAAGTGTCCGTCAATTCATGAGTGGATAATTAAAATTTGGTATATGCTCACAATGGAATACTACTCAATTCAAAGAAATGACAATGAGCTAGTACCGTTTATACTATCCTGGATTAAGCTTAAGCCCATTATCCAAAGTGAGGTGACACAAGATCAAGAAAATGGGCTCCACATCTACTTGCCATCAAATTGGTACTGACTGATTAAAACTATGGTGCTCAAATGGTGGTAGTGTTCACCAGGGTTTGGGGGGGGGTGGAAATACACATCTTAGGGTTGTGGTGAGCATTGGGGGGGGGAAGGGAATACCTCTAACCCTTCATAGGGAGAGGCAAAGATATACAATGTAACCAAAAGATCAAAAAAGAAAAAAAAACCAAAACTTTTATCGGGTGGTGGGCAGATGGGAGAGGGGAGGAGGGGAAGGATATATACTTACAAAATAGGTGTGGTGTGCACCACCTGGGGGTTGGACACGATGTTTTGGCAAGGCGAGGGGCGAGGGGAGGAATGGCAGGGGCAATATATGTAACTCTAACAGTATTTGTATCCCCATAATATGATAAAATAAAAGGAAAATAAATAAATAAATGGGATTTGATTAAATTAAAAAGCTTCCACACAGCCAAGGAAACAATTAACATAACAAATAAACAACTTACAGAATGTGATAAAATATCTGTATGCTATCCATCCAATAAAGGGCTAATAACCAGAATCTACAAAGAAATCAAGCAAATCAGTAAGAAAAAATCAAACAAGCCCTTTAAAATGTGGGCAAAAGACATGAACAGAAGCTTTTCAAAAAAAGATATACTAATGGCCAACAAACACATGAAAACCTGCTCAACATCACTAATCATCAGAGAAATCACAATGAGATATCACCTAACCCCAGTGAAAATGGCTTTTACCAAAAAGTCCCAAAACAATAGATGCTGGTATGGATGCAGTAGGACTGCAAACTAGTGCCACCTGTATGGAAAATAATATAGAGATTCCTGAAAGAACTAATAGTTGACCTACCATTTGATCCAGCAATTCCATTGCTGGCTATTTACCCAAAGGCAAAAAAGTCATTTTATCAAAAAGACACTTGCATTGTGATGTTTATGGCAGCACAATTCACCATTGAAAAAAATATGGAATAAACCTAAGTGCCCACCAATTCATAAGTGGATTAATAAAATGTGGTATATGTACACTGTAGAGTAGTACTAAGCCATAAAAAATGAATTAATAGCTTTTGCAACAATCTGGGTGGAATTGGAATCTATCCTACTAAGTGAAGTATCTCAAGAATAGAAAAACATATCCCACATATACTCACTATTAAATTGGAACTAACTAATCAGCACTCATGTGCACAGATAGAGGTAAAACTCAACCAAAATCATGAAGGTGGGAGTGAGTAGGAGGGGAGGAATGAAATCATACCTTATTAGTACAGTGTAAATTATCTGGGTGGTGGACATAACTATAACTTTGACTTAAGCAATACAAAAGCAATCCATGTAACCAAAACATCAGTATCCCTGTAATATTCTGCATTAAAAATATTAAAGATTAGAATAAGATAAGAAGCATGATTAGAGCACTCCTCCTAAAACTTTAAAGTGAAACTCATTAAAAATGCAGCTGATGATCCATTTTGACTTGGGTGGGACATGAATTTCTTTATTTGTAACAAGTTAACTGTTGATCCTGATGTCTCTGGTCCTGGGACCACAGTTTAAGGAGCAAAGCATTCAAGTTTCCCCTATTTTTGAAAGTCTCAGTAATTATAGGGAGTCCCATAGTTCACAGACAAACACACCAGTGTCCTTTAAAGTTATTCATTTGAACGATAGTTAATGATTACTGGAGGTGAACAGAACTGTGGGATATAAAAGCTTCACTTTTGCTTTCTTCTCAGCTCCAAATGACTGCTTATAGAATTGCTGTGGGGATGATATTCCAAGATCTGCTCCCTATGGATGGATGGTAGTGTGTTGTTTGGCAAAGAATTTCACTACAATTTTTCCCATGCTGTGTAGACATGCCAAAGTAAAGAAAAGAAAACCACTGTTAACTGACAAAATATGGCTTACTTAAAGAAAATAATTTGGAATGTATTCTGACCTTTCAAAAATCTAAACTTGTTTTTTACAAAAACATTTTATCAAAAAAAAAAAATCATAGCTGTATCTAGGAGCTTTCAATTGTTGAACATAGAATTATTCAACATAGAACAATAAAACATATTTTCTAGCATATAAATTCAATTATGCTTATTTTCCTTTGCATGTAAATAAACACAATTTAATTCCAGGTTTAAAAAAAATATATTAGAACATACCTCTTCCAGGGAAGCATTTCTAACATGTGATTCAAGTGTATTTTTTTAGAAAATTCCTTTGTGTAGTGTTTGTATAATCTGATTTCTAGAACCTTGGAGTTAGATGTAGCCTAAGGAGTTTAGCCTTCCTGTTCACCTCTCTTCTCCACATCAGTGGTGCAGATACTCACAAACTAAAACGTCAAGAATCTCCGAGGTTGGGCTGCTTTTCACTTTTAACCACAGTGTTCAGAGCATTTCCTTTAACTTACTACTTCAGAAGAAAAAGAGAGTAAACAAAAGCCCAGAAAGATAAACATTCCAAAATCTTTCATTTCAACATAGAAGTCAAAACTGATAAAAACTTAAGAGATTTCTCTTCCCATTGCATGAAGGAGTGTCCACTGTAAGTTACCTGGACTAGTTGTCTTACACTATCTAACCTTTGTGAAGGCAGAGGTATCGTCCTGTCCACTGCTCAATTAGTCAGCGACAACATAGTGTCTAGCAATAAATATTTTTGGAATGAATAAATGTTAAATCAGGGATGGGAAGATCACTACATCATAGGAAAGCCTACTAATGTTTGGAATAAATAGAAGTTCGGATACATTTATCTACAGGAAATTTTTATGCTTAAAGAAACCACTTTTATTATAATTTCTCATTAATATATATAAACTTTACAGTTTATAAAATATCTTTTACAAATGAGGGCTATTCAAACATTTGTCATAGCTTACCCAAGTCTTCTCATATAGCTTAGTCTGAAGATACTACATTCTCCATGAACATACCAACTTTGTATGGGCCTGTGTCAAGTTTAAGCCTTACTTCTTATGCATGTTTTCAAGCCTTCTTTGATTTAATCATTTCTGTTATCTACATTTCCTCTGTTTTATAATTATGTAAAATTTTTACACTACATTTAATATTTTACCTTGAAATTCATGCAAATTACTCTCATTTTCATTTTGCTTTCTTTCAGACAAATGCAAAGTTTTTTATGTTGTATTTTTAATGGAACATATAGATTTACCTTGCATATTTTACCAATGCTTATTATGAACATTAGTTTTACTACTTAATTCAAATAATTTACAGAAATATTCAGCTCTTGAAGTATAGAATCATATAGCTCAATATCTGATATTTATTTTAATTATGCTTATGTTTTATATTAATATATACTATTGCATTATAAAAAATTTTGTTGTGATAAATGTAGTAATAAGAATATGAGAACTCCAAAATACTTGGCTGTAATTTTGCAAAAAAACACTTTTATTAAACTTTTTCACAAAAATTTTCTACTTTCCTATTCCTATTAGTATTGATTGATTGCACTGAATCATGTACACATTCTACATAGGTGTATCTTGTGTTCAACTGCAAGATAGCTGGCAAGTAGACTGAAGTCCCTGACCTTTAAACTGAGAAATTTATTTTTTGCAAAGCTGACTTAGATCCACAAGTATAGCTCTATAAGTATTATGGTATAACCAACTGTAGTAAATGGCTAGACACAATGCTTAATACAGGTTCAGAGATAGCCATAAGATTAATCATCTTATATTAATCACCATCATGATCACCATTATCTTGATCAGGACTGTGATACTTATGAATTGGTCATTTAGTTATGACTGTAATCTTTCAACTTAATTCATAATGGTATAACTGTCTGTTCTATAAAACACAAGGAGAAACTGACCTCCATTGTCTTTTCTATCAGAGAATGTCTAATGACTCAGATGCATTGCAGGGACATAATTGTAGGAGAATAATTCAATATTTGACAGTTTTCACTGCAAATTTCCTGGCATTGTAGTCTTGTATTCCCCCACCCCATTGTTCTTTTATAAAAATTTCTCCATTTTTACTCCAAAACTGGTGCAGAATGTCAGTGAAACCAAATGTCCATATTAATACTGTACTTTCTTTTAAAAGGACCATTTTGTAATTTTTTTTTAGTGATTATGGATGGTATATCTATACTG
Organism: Microcebus murinus; assembly: GCF_040939455.1. NCBI lineage: Eukaryota > Metazoa > Chordata > Mammalia > Primates > Cheirogaleidae > Microcebus > Microcebus murinus. Next base: position 48,772,622 of record NC_134104.1, read on the forward strand.
TTCAACATGTAAAATGAATATAGACATAAGAAAACAGTAAAAAGTCAAACACATTAATGTCCCACGATAAATATTTATGCCAATTTCCAAAATTTTTAACATTTTATCAGTTCTTATCTTTTCCCTATTTTCTACTCAATGTGTTTCTTTGCTTCCTTTCTTCTCTAACCCCAATACCCATTTATTTATAGAGTGCTACTGTTCCATTTCATTTCCATTTCTGTAATCATAACCCATATGCTTTCTATCATTGTCAAGCTTGTCATATTCCTACCCTATCCTATACATAACTCTCTGAACAAACTCTCGCAAATTGTTTTATAAACCAGAATCATATAAAATATTATCAATACTAATATTCTACCACATTATACTGGGAAGTACAAATAGGAGTGAATAAACTACATGCTATATTTATTATCTCAGATGGGGATAATAAGAAATCATAATTTCTTCTTTATAAATAAAGAAAATAGGTTCAGAGATGTTTGGAGAAACCTCAGATTTAACTACACTCCATACTTAGATGCAAGTTGAATTCCAATGTATTAAAAAAACACTTGCAGATTTCAATTTTACCCCTTTCTGATAACACACACACACACACACACACACACACACACACACACACACACAGAGTCATGTATTGTTTAACGATGAGGATATGTTCTGAGAAAAATGTAGGCAATTGTAACAAGTGCTAATCATTTGTATATCTAAACATATCTCAACACAAAACGGTACAGTAAAAACATGGTATAAAAGATTTAAAATGGTGCATATATATAAGGTAGCTATGCTAAAATCTTATGGGACCACTATCATATATGCAGTCTGTTGTCCTAAAGGTTGCTAGGTAGCATATGACTTATACATGTAATTTACAAAATTTAGGCTCATGTGTCTTGTAAGAGAATAGCACATATATCCTACACACAACATTGGGTTACATGTATTTAATATTTATAATTTTAAATAATGTTAGATATATTCTTCTGCAATTTGCTCAGATTTATTCAACATCATATGTGAGAGAGATTTATCCTAGTTGTTCACTCAGTTTTATTGCTATTAAAATCTATTGCAGGATTATGACAAAATCTATTTATTTATTGTCCTGTTGATAGACAGAATATTACCAGTGTTTTAACTTTTTATAATGCTATTTTTTCCATAGTCATTAAAGAATAAAGAATACTATGAACACCCATATTTTCCCAAATTTGATAACATATGTGAAATGTGCCAATTCCTTGAAAAACATACTGCTTAGCTTACACCAGAAGAAATGGACAATTTTAATATATGTATATCTATTCAAGAAATTGAGTCAATAATTAATAACCTTCAAAAACAGAATGAACCAGCCTTGAATGGACAGTTAATTCTACAAAATATTTAAGAAAAAAATTATACCAATTCTCTACAATCTTTTCTAGAAATTATTAGCAAAGGGGCTACTTTCTAGCTGATTCTATGAGGCTAAATTACTCTAATACTTATACCAGAAATAGGTATTATAATAAAAGAAAGATACAGACCGATACCTTTTATGAACATATATGTAAAAATCCTCAACAAAATATTAGTAAATAGAATTCAACAATGTTTAAAAATAATTATACACTACAAACAAGTGAATTTATCCCAAGTATTCAAGTCTGGTTCAACATTCAAATATCAGTTAATATAAGCCATTATATTAGCTAAAAAATAAAAATCACATGATCATATTAAAATATGTAGAAAAAGCATGTCACAAAATCTAGCACCCATTCATTGTAAAAACTGTCAGCAAACTAAGAGGAGACAGGTCCTCAAATTGATAGAGAATGTCCACAAAAACCTATAGCTAACATCACATACTTGATGGTGAAAAACCAGAAGATTTTCCACTTAGATCAGGAACAAGACAAGGATGTCCTTTCTCATCACTGCTTTATTTCATGCCATTCCAAAATTCAACTTCAGATGGACTGGACAGCTATGTATGTACATAAAACAAGACTATTTCTATGACCTTATATTAGGGTAAGGTTTAGGCAAACTTAAACGTATAGTTTACCTATACCCAATATTTTGGGTGTAGGTAAACTACACCCAAAAAGTCATAAAGAATTAGTTAATTTTGTTTTCATCTTTTCCTACTGATATTTAGTATCATCTCTACTAGATACTAATTTTTGCATTTAAGCAGGTCTCTCTACTTGTCCTTTATCAGGCCTAATTACTCTGACTTATTAAAAAACAAATAACCTCAACATACACCTAGTTTGTTTGTAGTCTTTTCAAAAATTCCTTGGTTGTTTTTAGTCCATTTTTGTCTATTCTTTTGGATTTATAATTTTTGTTTTTTAATTTGAAATGTAGTAAATTACGTTAATAAATTGTACAAGTGTTAAATACTTCTCTTCATTCCTGGATAAAAGTGCTTAGTCCTTTGTTTATCATCTTGCCAGAGGTCTATTATAATCATTTCTCAGAAGACATGTTGACCTTCATTTTTTTGTTTGCTTGTTTTTATTATTAATCTTATTAATTTCTTCTGTTTTCATTGCTTCCTATTTTTTTACAGACAATATTCCTCAATAAATTTTGTGCAGATCTAATTATTGGGCATTCATTGCTTTGTAATCTGGAAAACATATAAATAAACAAAAGACTTTATACACCTAAATTAATCAATATAAAAGTTCCACAGAAGTCTATATTAAAGCATTATTTTGCCAAAATTTTATAACATGACATGAAGATTTAATATTTTTTCTTGAATTTTAACACTTACGTGGCCTTTTCACATATCCATTTTTCACATTTCTGCTTACATTTCTTTTCACAAATTAAAAATTTAAGGAAGGATAGTCTGCTAATGTTACAAAAAAACAACTTTCAAACATTTCTGTGTCTGCATATACATCTCTTACCATCAATAAGAAAAGGAGTATGGGAATGTTGACCATCTCTCTTCTTTTTTTTAATTTCAATGGATTTATGGGGTACAAGTGGGTTTTTTTGTTTTTTTTCTTTTCTTTTCTTTTCTTTTTTGATACATAGATGAATTGCATAGTGGTGAAGTCAGGGCTTTCGGTGTACCCAACACCTGAATGGTATACATTGTACCTTATGGGTAATTTTTGATTCCTCACTCCCCTCCACTCCTGAGTCTCCAAAATTCATTATACCATTCTGTATGACCATGTATGCTCATCATTTAGCTTCCACTTATAATTGAGTACATGTGGTATTTCTTTTTCCATTCCTGACATACTTTACCTAGGATAATGGTTTCCAGTTCCATCCAAGTTGATGCAAAAGACATCCTTTCATTCTTTATTAAGGCTGCATAGTAATAATTCCATGTGGGTGGGAGGGTGGTGAGTGTGTGTGTGTATGTGTGTGTGTGTATACACACAATTTTGTTATCCACTCAGCAGTTGATGAGCACTTAGATTGATTTCATATCTTTGCAATTATAAATTGTGCTGCAATAAATGCACAAGTGCATTTGTCTTTTTGATATAACGACTACATTTCCTTTGGGCAAATACCCAGTAATAGGATTTCTGGATCAAGTGGTAAGTCTGCTTTTAGTTACTTGATGAATCTCCTTACTGTTTTCCATAGAGGTTATACTAATTTACATGCCCACCAATGGTGTAGAAGCATTCCCTTTTCACTGCATCCATACCAATATCTACTGTTTTTGGCTTTTTAATAATGACCATTCTGACAGGAGTAAGGTGTATCTCATTTGAATTTGCATTTCCCTGATGATTAGTGATGCTATGTGCATTTTTTCATATGTTTATTGGACCTTTGTATATATTCTTATGAAAAATGTATGCTCATGACATTTGCCAATTTTTAATGGGGTTATTTGTTTATTCCTGCTGATTTGTTTGAGTCCTTGTAGATTCTAGATATTAGTTCTTTGTCAGATATATAATTTGTGAATATTTCTCCTATTCTGTAAAATGTTTACTGATTATTTCTTTTGCTGTGTAAAAATACTTCACACAGCAATAAATACAGTTCCATGTATTTATTTTTGTTGTTGCATATTTGCTTTCGGGGTCTTAGTCATAAATCCTTTGCCTAAGCCAATATCCAGAAGAGTTTTTTCCCAAATTTTCTTCTAGATTTTTTTTATGGTATCAGGTCTTACAGTTAAGTCTTTAGTTCATTTTGAGATAATTTTTGTATGTGGTGAAATATAGGGATCCAGCTTCATTTTCTACATGTGACTCTCAAATTTTCCCACCACCATTTATTGAATAAGGCAATCTTTCCCCAGTGTCTGCTTTGTTGAAGTTGATCGGTTGTATGTGTATGGTTATACTTTGGGGTTCTCTATTCTGTTCCATTTTTCTATGTGTCTACTTTTAAATGAGTACCATGCTTTTTTGGTTACTATATCCTTGTAGTATAATATGAAGTTGGGTAATGTGGTGCCTCCATATTCATTCTTTTTGTTTGTGATTGATTTGGCTATTTAGGGTCTCTTTTGATCCCATATGAATTTTTTTCCTAATTCTATAGAAATTTACATTAGTATTTTAATGGGAATTTCATTGACTGTAAATCACTTTGGCCAGTATAGACATTTTAACAACACTATTTCTTCTAATCCATGAGAATAGGGTGTTTTTCCATTTGTTTGTGTCATCTATAATTTCTTTCATCTGTGTTTTGCTGTTCTCCTTGTAGAGATCTTTTTCTTCCTTGGTTAAGTATACTCCTAGATACTTTTTTTCCGAACTATTATAAATGGTATTGAATTCTTGATTTGATTCTCAGCTCAGTTGTTATCAGTGTATAAAAATGCTTCTCACTTCTGTTCATTAATTTTGTAACCTGAGACATTACTGTGAATTTATCTAATAATTCAAAGAGTCTCTTGGAGGAGTCTTTAGCATTTTCTAGATATAAGCCATATCACCAATAAACAGGGTTAGTTAACCTCTTCTTTTCCAATTTGGATACCGTTTATTTCTTTCTCTTTCCTGGTGGCTCTGACTAGGACATCCAGTACTGTGTTGAATAGAATTGGTGAAAATGGGCATTCTCATCTTGTTCCAGTTCTTAGAATGAATTCTTTCAACTTTATCCTATTCAGTTTTGTGTTAGCTGTGGGTTTTACAGTATAGTGATTATTATTTTGTGATGTGTTTCTTCTGTGCCTAGTTTGTTAAGGGTTTTTATCATAAATGGGTGCTCATTTTATCAAAATGCTTTCTCTACATCTATTGAGATGATTATGTGGTTTTCCTTTTTACCTCTGTTTATGTGCTGAATTACCTTTACTGATTTGCGAATGTTGAATCATCCTTGTATCCTTGGGATGAAACCCATTTGATCACGGTGAATTATTTTATTAATGTGCTGTTGGATTTAATTTGCTGGTACTTTGGTGAGGATTTTTGCATCTATATTCATGAGAGATATTGGTCAGTAGTTTTCTTTTCTTGTTGTGTCCTTTTGTTGTGTTATCAGTGTGATATTGGCTTTGTAGAATGAGTTAGGTAGAATTTCCCCCTTGTGGATGTTATAGAAGAGTTTCAGTAGGAGAGGTGCCAGTTCTTTGTAACTCTGGTAGAATTCAGCTGGGAATATCTCTGGCCCGGAGCTTTGTTTTTTTGGGAGATTTTTTATTATTGATTCAATCCAGCTACTGAATGTTGGTCTTTTCAGGATTTCTACCTTCTTTTCTTAAGCAAGGTTTACTTTGTAGTTATTTTAGCCACAATTTTCTCCAGTTTCCTTCTTTCATGGGAAAACTTGATGTCTGGCTTGCTAGAAGGCCAGAAAGTCTTTCAATGACAAATCTTTAGACTTTAGCCTTTACCCACTCTTGAGCCACAATTCTCATGCACACTTATTCTTCCACTTTAATCTTTAATTGGTTCCCAGAAATTTTCTTCTATGCTGAACTACCTCTATAGGAACTCTACTGTACATTCATTACTATCTGTAAATATTTGCTTTTGCTATTTGTCCTACTTGGATAGTCTTTTCTAGTCTTCTATGCCAATTTCAATTTATAAAAGGTCTTCAAAATGTATCTGGGGGAATTTTAATTTTTGAAATAGTTTTCTCAATTACATTATCATTCTACATTTTCAAAGAATTATAAGATAAATATGATCTTGAACTTTATTAGCTATTTGATATTCCTGAGTAGTAAACAGTTTGAAAGAAGGGGATCTATCTTTAAAGTAATTTTACAACCTTATATAGTGCACAGCTGGAATTCTCAAATGCATGAATGTTTAATTAATGAACCACAACACTATTACTCTAGAGACAGCTCAGAGAGAAGCATTCAGCAGGAATATAAACTGCCATTCACTGCTGTGGGAGTATAAATTCGCACAAGTGTTTTGAAGAGTGCACCATGTCAATATACATAAAAAATTTATTTAAAGTTGCTTTCTATTTAGTAAAGCAATACCATTTCTAGAGATTTATCTTAAAAATGTGAATGTGTATGTAGGCAAGGATTTTGTTGTATGGATATTCCATGCATCATTGTTTAGAATTGTAAAAATTATGAAATTGTAAGGTTGAATATAGGAATGTATTAAGAAAACTATATTATAACCATACAATAAAACACTGTATAATCATTAACATAATATTTTAGATAATATTTAAGTATGTGTTTAAACTTGCTAATTTTGTGGGTAAAAGGCAGATTAGAAAATATTAAATCTACATATATGACTTATTTTTAATCAAAAAAATTTAAAAAATACATGTATAAAATGTTAGGGAATATATTTATTTATTTTTATTTATTTATTTATTTTTGAGACAGAGTCTCACTCTCTCACCTGGGCTAGAATGTCATGGTATTATCATAGCTCCCAGCAACCTCAAACTCCTGAGCTCAAGCAATCCTCCTGACTCAGCCTCCTAAAACAACAGGCATACACTACCATGTCGGGATAATTTGTTTTATTTTTATTTTTTGGTGGAGATGAGGTCTCTTTCTTGCTTAGGCTTGTCTCAAACTCCTGAGCTCAAAGTATCCCCCCCGTTGGGCTTCCAGAGTGCTAGGATCATAGGTGTGAGCCACCACACCCGGCCAAAGAATGTAATTTAAAATAGTCTACTACTTATTGGAAATTACTATAATCAAATGAGTTTTTTTATATTTGCTTGCCTATATTTTCCAACTTTTTGTAATAAGCATGCTTAATTTCTCTAATTAAATAATTATACAGCAGATAGGCATTTTAACATAGTTTCAAAGAATGTTTATGCATATAGGAATATTTATGAAAGTATCATAATTAGAGTTTAAGTCCACACTTATATAGAACATTAAAATACTAAGAATTTTTCTTTCTGATTGAGGAATTACTGAATATGTTTTATGTGTGTGTTTGTATATTCTTTACTTGTTCTTTATTTGTTAAATTTTCTATGATGACAATTTATCTATTTTAAAATGTTTATCTATTTTAAAACATTTTAAAACATATAAATTTTTATATTTAAAACATATAAATACATTTAAAACATATAAATATTTAAAGAAAAATTCAGTCTCTCTTTGGCTTATATTCCACTTTATTTCTTAAATAAGCTATGTCTCAGAAAAAAAGGTAAGTTGTAGTCATTTTATTCTACAAACACATTGGTGATAAATACATTTTTTTTTTTTTACTGTATGTAGTGTACCATAGAGGTACTTTCATGAAATAGCCCTGTATATGTCAGTGATAGGGTGTACTACAGAAGAAAGTTCTTGATTATGAAGTCTTTATTTTAACAAGCACTAAGAGATGACTTTTGTCTAGAATGACAAAATTTTATGCTTGAGACCATGTGATTGGTAAGCAACAAATATAGCTCAGAATTTTTAATTTTCTCTATGTAGCAATCCTGATTTATAGTCCTGAATGGGAAGGTCGTCCAAATGTGCAAATCACTTTTCATTCATAATCATTTGTACCTGTGTGCCTTCCTTTGGTTAGGTTGATCTCTATCGAAGATCTTTTAATATTGCTGAAACCAGAAGAAGCCTGTTCTCAAATAAGAAACGTTTTTTCTCATATAATGTGAATATAATGCATTATAATGCTTTATTAGTTTGTTGGAAGGAATGACCAAGCTATAGTTCACAGCTTTAGTTTATTTCTCTTGATAAGTGGCCTCATAAGGGCAGCATAAGGGTAGCATTGGCACCCTTTTGATATGGCTATGGAAAGCACTGCTGAACCAGCTTATTTGCTCTAGAAAACACAACCAGCACATTTGCTTTTGCAGCAAGGCTTGTATGTGAATGGAAGACTTATTCTGTTCCTATGGTACCTCTGTAAGTACAGGTTCTTTCCATACACCAAAGGTACATAAGTTACATCTAAGGTAGAATTTCTAAACCTTGGCATTATTGACTTTTAGGCCAGATAATTCTTTATTGGGGGTTGGAGGTGGTGCTGTCCTGGGCACAGCAGCATCTTAGCCACTGCTGACTCGATACCAGAGCAATTCTCCAGTTGTGATAACCCAAAAATGTCACCAGACTTTGTAATATTTTGCTTGGGTTCAAAATAAGCCCCAGATGAGAAACATTAATCTAGGGATAGTTATAAAATAATTACAATTTCATCATAGAAAGATACATGGACTTGAATTAGTATCCTGATTCTACTATAGTAGTTACTGAAACATATACACTGAGTCTCAGTCCCCCCCATAATATTTGGATAATATTATTCATATTCACATCACAACCTATAATCCATCTGCAACTTTTGGTGCCTCCAACAGTGAATACTTTCATTCTCCAATAAAAGCAGGAGTTAATTTCAAGAGAGATGTGAGAAGGAAAGAGTGATGTGTGGTCTCCTCCTGCTGCATACATCTAAAGCTCCTTGGTGGGGATTTGCACACCAGTATTAAGGCATGTTTGTCTTATAAGATTCTTAGAGGAATTTTTCTGCTTTGAACCAATGAAGTTTATGTATTTAATTCGATGTTTAAGCTTTCCTGTAGTTCAAGTGAAGTTGAAATTACTTGAGAACCACATTGCAACTAAGTTAGCTGAGAAATTGGCAGGAAAAAAAAAAAAGAACATTTTACTCAACTCTATAGCAAAGGGGTGGCTTGTCCTACTGGAAACAGAATCTTAATTTGTAATCATGACCACCCTTCTAAATATGGGAATGCTTTCATTTAAGGAAAATTAAAACATAAGCAAAAATATATTTAAATATACAGGTCAATTGAATTTTGTCTTTCCATACTCAGATGACAATTGAATACTGTACAATTTTTCAAAACTTCTATTCTCAGCAAATGCTCCTCTATTGTTCATATTTGATTCAGGTTTGTCACTTAGAGAAAAAGGTTTCTCTTTGGCAAATAAGCAATGCATTAGCATTGATTTAAAGAAGTACTTTCTTTCTACCCTGTGTAATCATTCCAATCATTAAAGTACTACTCAGATTTCAACTATATGATATATATATATATATATACATATATATATATACACACACACACATATATATATATATAGTTTATGATGAACAAGGATACCCCAACTTAATTTATTAAAATGAAGAAAGGAAATTAAATCAGCCTCAAAGAATGATAAAAAGGGATTGGTGGAATGGTAGCTATTTTTTCCCAAAAATGAAGACCTAGAGTTTGAAATCTTAGGACACAATGAAAAGCAAAGAAATATCAGTGGTAAATACAGAAGAAAGAGAGCACAGCAGAAGTTAGAGAACATATGTCTTTGTCACGGTACCAGAGACACAGAGAACACCTGGGGATTTGCTGTGAGCAGTAATCTGCATATAAATTTAAAGACTTGGAGAGTTAAAATGTTGGATAGATTTTTTTCCCTCACCTAGAATGCTTTTTCTCCTCTTCCCCATGAATATTATGTGTCTTTTCTTAAGGGTTAATGGAAAAGTTCATCACAGCAGAGAACATAAACTATTTAATCCATTACTTAGTCTGACTTATGTGCCACTAGTCACTGATTGTCTATTTTAGTAACATGCGCGGGTCAGAAGGTTCCCAGTGTAAAGGAAGCATAGATCTTCAGGTGACATGTAACTCTAACATCTAAATTGATTGGTCATGCATGGTGAGTGATCATCCTTTTGAGTTCATTTTAGTTATAGAAGCTTGTAAGATCTGAGTCTGGAAATGTGTTATTTGTAGAAATTCAATGATTGTAAAAACTAATTATCTGATAAGTCAAATAGGGCAAATATTCCTAAAAATCCCTTAACAGTAATTATTGGCTCAAATGCTGAACACCTAGTTTTATTAGAAAGAAATAGGATAGTTAGGCAAACTGGATTAGAAACATTCACTAGACTGTGAGGAATACACAGTGTGAATTGGGGCTTGTGGTTAAATTTGACCCTCAAAACTAGTTCAACCATTATTACTGTGGACACACCTGGAACATTTTTAAAATCATCTGGAATGATCCATTTGAAACAACATATTTAGGCACTCCAATCTCATGAAAACTTCCTATTCCTCTTGCTTTCTCATGCAATTACTCACAATCCCACTTTAACCTCATAAAGCTGTCAAACTGTTAGTTATTCTTTTTCTGCTAGTTCTAAACCCTTTCTGTCTTTCCAGCTTAGGTTTTCCTGTCCAGTGTCATCAATTCTCTTATTTATTATATTGTCTTTTCAATACAATCAGATAAAATTTCAATCCTAGATAGATATTTCTGTCTTCTCTAAACCTAAGTACAGTCCAGTAAGAAATCTATCTATAGCCATATATGGGTATTGTGATGGTTAATTTTATTCATCAACTTGACTGGGCTAAGGGATGCCCACATAACTGGTAAAATATTATTTATGGTGTGTCTGTGAGGGTATTTCTGAAAAAGATTAGCATTTGAATCAGTAGACTTAGTAAAGAAGATTCCCCCTCACCAAAGTGGGTTGGCATCATCTAGTTCATTGAAGGCCCAGATAGAACAAAAAGGCAGAGGAAGGGTAAATTTGCTCTTTGCTTGAGTTGGAACATTAATCTTCTCCTGCCCCAGAGAGCAGCAGTCCTGGACTTATACCGTTAACTCTCCTTTTTCTCACATCTTCAAGTTTGGACTAAAACTACACCACCTGGTTTGCTGGACCTCAAGTTTGCAGGTGGCAGATTGTGGTAATTCTCAGCATTCATAATCATTTGAGCAAATCCACCATAATAAATGTCTTTCTATCTATCCATCTACCTATATATCTATCTCCTATTAGTTCTGTTTCTCTGGAGAACTCTGACTAATAACTAACATAGGTGCTTCTATAATTTCGAAGTTTCTAACATAAATTGCACCCTGGCAATCTTATTGTGTTTATTTTATTTCCCCATGTACATATTAGATATTTTAAATTTTTCCATGCTTATAATATTTCTCACAGCTTATACATCAAACTTCATTTTTAGCAGATATATTTATATACTGTTCATACAGAGAGTCAAGTAATGAGATACGAATTTAAACTTTCACCTACAAATCTACATAGGGATTTACCAATACTGTACTGTTTTCCACTGAGGCATAGAAGATGTGCCCTTTGTACCCATTGTCTATTTCTAATCCATCCCTCTCCTTCGCAGCTCTGACACTCATCCCATCCTGTAATCTCTGTAATCTCCCAGAGTTTACTCTATCTGCTAGCTCCTCTCTTACTTCTTTATATATAACCATTTCTTTCTCTGTATTAAAATTGACCACAAAGTTTCTACTGATATGCAAGTTTTCTCCACTTTACACTGTCCTACATTCCATGTTCATGAACAAACTCATTTCATTTTGTATCTAACAAAAATAGCCCATAGAATACATAATGAATGCCCCCCTGCAGCAGCCCCCGACCTTTTTGGCATCAGGGACTGTTTTCATGGAAGAGAATTTTTCCATGCACAGGGAGTAGGAAGGCCAGGAAGGGGTGGCAGAACTCAGGACTCAGGCATGATGTAAGCAATGGGGGACAGCTGTAAATACAGATGAAGCTTCTCATCCACTAGGTGCAGCTACCTCCTGCTGTGTGCTGCCTGCCTTTCTAAATTTCCTGGAACCACTGGAGCTCTGTCCCAGTCCCTCACAGGTCATGGGCTGGTACCCATCTGCAACCCGGAGGTTGGGGACTACAGTCCTCTTGGACACAAAAAGACATATGACCTTGGTGAAAGAAGTAAAGGTATAAATACAGACAACATCTATGAATAAGTAAAGAGAAGAAAAGCTTGAGAGCAAATGGTCCAGGGGTGAGCATGAGGGCCATATTTCAGCATCCATGTCTTGAACAGGATAAGGCTCTGTGATGGTGAATTAATTTGGGACAAAGTTTCTTTAGTTATTAAATTGTAATGACAGTTCAGAAAGATACCAAGGAAGTGATAATGAATTTGAAATTTTTATTTTATTTTTTTTATTTATTTTTTATTTATTTATTTATTTTTTTTCTTTTTTTTAAGTTAAATCAGATCTGAGGAAATATTTTTATTTTAAAACCATGTGAATTGGATGTTCGTGAAGAAAAGATTTATATGACATTATTTTTATTTCATGTAATTTAGGGAGTTTAATTTTCAAAATGAATTTCCTTTTTAAAAATTGAAAGTATGACAAAGAAGTCAATGTCAGATCTATATCTGTCTGGGTTAGTTTAATAATACCATTCTGCACTTACAATGTAGACTGAATTCCTAGAAATAGTATTATTAATTTTAGTACTATAATCAAAAAAGCTTTAAAATTATTGATATTATTGATGCTATGCTTATTTCATAGCCTTCTATTTTTGTTTATGGGTGAAATAATTTCTCATTATCTGAGAATACTAATTAAAGCTTTGTCGATATTCTCTACTGTTCCTTGTTTTATATTTTTTACTTCATTGCTTGAAGAACAATAAAACCCTACTTATATTTCTCATGTTTTTTTTCTTTTTATAATCAACCAAATCAAAGATTTATTTTATAACTAATGAGGAAGAAGTTTCCCCATCCAATATTGGGAAATATTCTAGTCCTTCACATAGATATTTATTTTCAAAGTCAAAACACAAACTATATATTTATAAGGAATATTGTAAAAGAAAAAGAGAAGCAGCCTATTACTATATTATCACTTATTTTCTAAAATTAACAGCTGTGTTTAGATTTTATATTTGAGCTTTTTCTGGTTCTGACTTCTCTCTGCCATTATTTTACTAATTAAAAGGTAAATTTATTAATATGCTTATACATACATGTTCTTTATATGTGCTCATACATGCATATTCTTTCTAAAAGACTGAGCCAAAATAAACTATGATAACATATTATTCTATTTAAGTTTGTTTACATATTATTAAATAGGTAACAGTTTTTGTTTTCACATTTCATTTCACTTCAGCTAACAATTGCTGAATGTTTTCTTATTAACTATATATTGATATTGTAACATAAAGAATAAACATGAATTATTGTACATGGTCTCTCTAGGAGATAGAAGCACCGAATGGAGACATGCACACAAAGAAGTGATGCTAATGAAACAGTGTGCCACACCATTGGTTACGTACAAAGTGGTATGAGGTGATACATGGATTAGTTTTGCTTTATGTAGTAGAATTAGAGAAAGAAAGTGGTCAGTGAAGCCTACATTTTCTAGAAAAGAGAAGGAAGACCAAGTCATGAAGTTATTGCCTGAGCAAAAACCAAAATATTTTTCTTCCTTTTATCTTGCAACATTAAGAAAAACTTTCTTAGAAATGTTCTAAGATGGTTTTAAATTCCAAACCATAGAGCAGTAAAGAACTACCACAAGGGATTTGTACAGGTAGGACACTAGGACCTCCATAGAACCTGGAATAAGCATCATAATGTAACATAATTTAGAGCCACACATATAGAACACATGTACTGAAATACAAACTCTTGTTGAGATCATAATAAAGAAAAACATCCCATGATGTGGGTATTGTAATTAGCATTATATCATATGATTAAGAAAAATAATTTGTCAAAAACATTTGCTAAATACACATGAGCACGTATGCACAGGTACATATTTTTGTGTTGGAAAGGAATGTGGAGAGAAAAAGCATTATTTACTTTTAACACCAGGAATTTGAGAACTGGATTTAGATCATTAAAGGGAAAATGTCTTCATGGTAAATAAGAAAATTTGAAGAACAATAATTAAGCATAAATACATAAATTGTACAAATTATATTCTGAGAAGTGTTTATAGCACTTCACACACCATGCAACATGTCATCTTGACATTTTAGTGAACTCCTTGTCTCCACAAAGACATATCTTTTTTGATTTTGATAGGAATAAGCTTTCTTGACTACACTACCAATGACTATTTGGTTAAAAAATGCATTTTTTTAAAAAAAGATAAGCCTTAAAATGAAACCTAGGCAAGTAAGTTTATTATATTATATATTAATACCAATTTTATATCTAATGAAGCAGTAAAAAAAAAAAGTAGAAAATACAATTGCTGGAAGAAAAATGCAACTGAAAGCTTATCCAAGGTCTTAGTCACACCAGCAAAATTACTCTTTGAAAAATACGTACCTAGAAATTTCTATCCATAACCATTCTTATATATCATGCGTACTTCAGTTAGATGCTGGGTGATGATTCACAGAGTAGTAGAGACAGAGTCAGAAAGCAAACAAGCTTTGCATGCCTTTTGTATTTAGCATATCTTATCTTATTTACCCATTCTATCTTTTTCCATCTCCCTTTCCATGATAGTACAGTTCAGTACAGCTGGCTTCATTCTGTACCAACTCCGATTGGGTCAAAATACAAAACTCAATTTATTTAGTAAGTCCATATGAAATAGAGTTCTGTGAATTTGGGCAATTAACCATTCTGACTTCTATAACTAAATTATTATATTAGTTGGAATCTCTAGAGTAGAACTAACCTCTTTATCTATCCTTTCCATTCTCAATTAAAATAGTTATTCTCTATGAATTAAGACAAGTGAGACAGATGAATATTAAAGAAATAGTATATTCTTTAGAAGAAAAAAAATTACATACACACACATGCACACACAAATATATTGTCTTTTTCCTTTCAAAGATTATGCGTCTTACCTGCTACACTTATAGGGAACACTAATTGCAACTCTGGTTTCTCTTGTTCTTTTAGGCTACATGCAGATTATTCTACTTTGTTTCCCATTAAAGCTCAGCTTCAAAGAAGTAATTAAATATACCAACTGCACTGTCTCTATGTAACTGACATTTATCATTCTTTTTGGCTACATGTCTTAAATGAATACATTTTGTATCTTTGGCATTCTCCCAAGGGAAAATATAAAAATTTGCCTCTCCTGCCAAGTTGCGTAGATTTGACCTATGCTCCACAAATCAAAATCTATACATGAAGCTTTAATGTGGAAATCAGCCATGTGGAGAAGTAAGCAGCATTTAGAATTCACTTTCATGACATGGATGGCTGCAGTGATGTTCCACATTCAGGGTCAGGTTGGTAGTAATTGTAGTAATATTACCTGGTGTCAGCATGTGCTGGACAAGCTGTAGCACTTGTGTCTGGGACTGCCTGAGATCAATATGCTTCCACTGAAGTAATCTGTGGTGTCATTTTCCTAATGCTCATGATTATGACTAGAGCCTGGTACTCAGGCATTCCTTAAGATTCTGCAGGCTCTGTAACTGATAAATTCATTTTCTCTTAAAATGAATTTAAGAGAAAGACATTTTTGTTGTTTGCAAACAAAACAAAAAAAATTGTTATTTTCAAACTGACTCATATACTCTAACACCAACTTTAAAACATCTGCAATAATTTATTGCTTTAGGTTATTTGAAATAAGTAATAGAGAATATGTATTGATGAGTGCAGAGAACAAAAACCATTGGAAACAGCATCCCTGTCCATAGATGTAAGGAAGGAGCAAATGCTTTCCCTATTATTCTGCTAAGGAGAATATATTTTTCTCATAATTCTTTGCTTTATGGCACTTTTATTTTATACTCTGAAGTATAATACAGTTCCAGTATGCAAAGGAAAAATGGCCTCCATTGGAAATATAGTTAATATGTAACTCCAGGTTGTGGCTTATTGTTAAAAGATGTTGCTTTGCTCCATACCAGCATGCCTTTAATCTTTGAGAGAGCTGTGGACAATGCTGATGAGTCACTTTAATGTTTTTCTTACCAGGGTTTTCAACAAACTTTTCAAATGATCTGTGGGCTTTTGCTTATATGGTTGTTTCTTCTCTAAAAACCCAATGATATGGTCAGTTCTTTTGTAAAGACTCTGGAAAGAAAACAATTCAAGGATAATATCTTGAGCCATTACTTATGAATATCATATAATAGTATATAATGTGTCTTGGTGCTGCAGGAAAAAAATATTTTTAGAGTGGAAAATTTGATATAAAAAGATTTCTATTATGAAGGAAGATTTAAGGTCATCCTAATATGGTGGTTTAAATAAAAATGTTGATTTTAGGTAAAGAATGCAAATAACAAAAAGCACAGAGATAGAGGCTTGAGTTAGGAGAAAGGAGGATGCAGCATTAAGTGGGCATCCAGGGATTAACAAGGAAAATTTTAATAATTTTCCCAGATCAATAATTAAGATCTCTGAAACAAGAAGCAGATATTCTAGAGTAGATGATGTGGGTAAAGAGTGAGATGGGACACAGAAGAAAATCTTGACCAGGAAAGCAGAATCTGTGGGCTAAAAGCTCTTAGTCTACAGTGGCCAACACCAGTTCTAGAGAAGTAACTGGAAACTGACCTGAGAATCTAGTGTGTTTATGTACACTAGATATGTAAGCTCTGATAAAGTGTTCTCTATATATGTGTGCAAGTTATTTATAGATATTGTCACACATATGTGTGTATATTATATATGGCATATATGTGTGTATATGCATATATAATAACATTATGCCTTTTGCCAACTTCATAAAGAAGAAAGTCTTTCTCAAGAAAAAGAGAGCCTTTATGTATGGTTTTATGTTAGTTATGTGGTTAATGTAATATCATATGACAATTAAAATCAAGATTCTGGTGCTCTAAGTGGATACTCTTCTAGGCTATAAGAGGTCAATTTACGTCTAGCTATTTTTTTGAATGAAATGATGAAAGAAAACTTAAAAATATTTCCAATAAGAAAATAAGTATCAAAACACAGGCTTGACAAATTGTCGAAGATAAGTTCACTATAGATGGGTGGATTTATTTCTGGGTTTTCTATTCTGTTCCATTGGTCTATGTATCTGTTTTCATGCTAGTACTGTGCTGTTTTGGATACTACAGTGCTGAAGTATAATTTGAAGTTAGGAAATGTTATTCCTCCAGTTTTGTTCTTTTTACTCAGGATGGCCTTGGTTATTCTGGGTCTTTTTTGGTTTCATCTAAATTGTAGGATTATTTTTTTCTATTTCTGTGAAGAATATCATTGGCATTTTAATGGAAATTGCCTTGAATCTGTAGATTGCTTTGGGTAGTATGGACATTTAAAATATATTGATTCTTTTAATCCATGAGCATGGAATATCTTTCCATTTTTAATGTCCTTTTCAATTTCTTTGATCAATATTTTATTGTTTTCATTATAGAAAACTTTCACTTCTTTGGTTAGGGTTATTCCTGGGTATTATTTTGAGAGGAAAGGACAGTCTCTTCAATAAATAGTGCTTGGAAAACTGGATATCGATATGCAGAAGAATTAAACTATATCGTTTTGTCTTACCATGTATAAAAATGAAATAAAATTGTATTAAATAATTAAATCTAAGACATGAAACTACTAAAAGCTTCAGGACATTTGTTGGGGCAAGGACTTCTTAAGTAATATGCTCAAAACACAGGCAATCAAGACAAAATTGAATAAATGGGATCACATCAAGCTAAAAACTTCTCCACAGCAAAGGAAACAATCAACAAAGTGAAGAGACAACCCACAGAATGGGAGAAAATATTTTCAAACTACCTATATGGCAAGGGATTAATAAATAGAACATATAAGGAGCTCCAACAGCTCAATAGGAAAAAATCATATAATCTAATTAAAAATGAGCAAAGGATCGGAATAGACATTTCTTAATAGAAGACATACAAATGACTAACCAGTATATTAAAAATGCCCAATATCATTAGTCACCAGAGAAATGAAAATCAAAACTACAATGAGCTATCATCTCACCCTAATTAAAATGGCTTTTATCAAAAAGACAAAAAATAATGAATTGTGGCAAGGATGTAGAGAAAGGGGAACCCTTGTATACTGTTGGTGGAGATGTAAATTAGTGAAACCACTGTGGAGAACAATGTAGATGTTCCTCAAAAAGCTGAAAATAGAATTACCATATGATCCACCAATCTTACTGCTGGATATATATCCAAAGGAGGGTAGTTCAGTTTATTGAAAAGTTATCGGCACTCCCATATTTATTGAAGCACTATTCACAATAACCAAAATTTTGAATCAATTTAAGTGTCCATCAGCAGATAAGTGGATGAAGAAATGGTGGAACATACATCTAATGGAATATTAATGGCCACAAAAAAAGAATGAAATCCTGTAATTTACAATACAAATGGAACTGGAGGATATTATGTTAAGCGAAATAAGCCAAGCACAGAAAGATGAATCTCATATTTTCTCACTCATGTGTGGGAACTAAATATTAAAAACAATTGCTCTCATGGGGATAAATAGTATTAAATGGAATGATGTTTATCAGAGGCTGGAAACAGTAGCAAGGAGTGGGGGATAAAGTGGGATTGGTTAATTGGTGCAAAAACTAATTAGATAGAATGAACAGTATTTGACAGCATAACAAAGTGACTATAATCAACAACAAATTAGGATTCACTTGAAAATAACTTAAAACATGGAATTAGAATGTTCCTAACACACAGAAATTAAATGCCTGAAGTGATGGATATTCTAATTACCCTGATTTGATTAATTTGCATTGTATGCCTGTATCAAAACATCGCATGGACTCTATACAGATATACAACTATTATGTACTCATAATAATTAAAAACAAAAATTTAAAGTACCCAAAAAAAAAAATACTTGAAGCACACTTCTTAAGAAATGGAAGTAGACAGAGCAGAAACAGTGAGATCAGCAGAACTTACAAAGATGAGTTTCATTTACATTTTAGTCTGATTGAAAGCACATATGTAAGATGCTTAAAATCTGCATGGTAAGATTAGAAACAGTCTAATCTTAGCTTTAAGTGAGATAAATCAGCAAATAATAGGATTAGTATCCTATTGCACTTTTACAATGAGGGGAAAGTATTTGCTAATTTAAACATGATATTTTATCTTGATTAAACAACTAGAACAAGAGTATGAAATGTGAGCCTAAATCCCTGCTGTGAAATATAAGACAAAATATGTCTTACTAGATCATTAGTCCTCATTAATCCTAAAATAGTTTATTAGAGTATGAAATGCAAAGTTGACTTGATGATTATGAAAATAAGAGGTTAGGAAAGACATAGAGTCAATTGTCCTATCACACTAAGCTCTGTTTTCACATGGAGTCATTATGTTACTTAGATGTTATGGGCTGAATTGTACTCCCCCCCCACCCCCCCAATTCATGTGTTGAAACCGCAATGTTCAGTATTTCTGAGTGTGACTGTATTTGGAGATAGAGCCTTTATAGAAGTAAAATAAAATGAAACCAGTAGGATGGGCCTTAATCCAATCTGATTGGTGTTCTTATAAGAAAAGAAAATATGGACACACAGAGAGACACTGAAAGAGTTCATACATGGAGGAAAGGTTATATGAGAACACAATGAAAAGGCTATCATTTGCAAGCTGAGAAGAGAGGACTCAGAAAAAAAAACAAACCTGATGACATCTTGATCTTAAACTTCTAGCCTCTAGAACTGTGAGAAAATAAATGTGTTGTTTAAGCCCCCACATTTGTGGTTGTCGTAGAAAACTAATATACTTACCATTGGATATATTTTGGTGAAGCACATTAATATAATCT
Source organism: Microcebus murinus (assembly GCF_040939455.1). Taxonomy (NCBI): domain Eukaryota; kingdom Metazoa; phylum Chordata; class Mammalia; order Primates; family Cheirogaleidae; genus Microcebus; species Microcebus murinus. Next base: position 48,792,632 of record NC_134104.1, read on the forward strand.
ATACATGATATACTATATTCAACAAACATGGTTTATTTGGGTATATTATTGTCCGTCTCTGTTATAACATATGCTGATGATTGGTACACATTAAGTTTCCATAAGCCTCGACATTTTGCATGAAAACCAAAGCCATATCAAAAGGAGGAACTATAATATAAATACCATTTGTATATCTCCATGTCAAAATGGTTAACACTATCTAGTTTCAAATTATGGATATGCTAACTATATGTTATGCTTAAATTTTTGCTCGTGGTACATTTTAAACCATGAAATATCCCTTACAATGATCAAACATCCTTTACTCTGGACACTGCAGTGAAATAACTTAATATTAAAACACAAGTTTGATGAGTACAGAAAATTTTCTCTTTTATTTTCATTTCCCTGTCTTTATTTATATAATTTCCACTTTCAAAAAGTACTGACAAAAATAGTTCTTATAGAGAAATGATGGCAGGCTTATGAGTATGAATATATCTTTGTCTGCTTCATCATAAAGAAAGGAATGATCAGTCTTAAAAATAGCAGATGTAGTGAAAAATTTGGGTAGTCATGCTAATCAATTTAGAGAAAAATGGTATAATAAAGACTGATGTGGTGACTCCTTTTCCCAATTCTCAACCTCCCAGACACTGCAGGTGCATTTTTTTCTTGCAAAAGATTTCCCTAATGTATCACATTCTGAATTCTAAAATATTTCTGAGAATTTATATAACACTCACTATAGTCCAGAGGCTAACTCATAGCTCTTAATATATATGTAATGAATGTATGAATTAAATGTTTTGAAAGTATTGCAGTAGAATATGATTTATTATTGAAATATTTATGTGTTACAATATTAGCAACTTAATCAATTGTATATAGCTTATTTTAGGTCTGGATACTACATAAAACTATGATCAAGAGAATCAAATGGTTCATTATGGGCTTAATCATGCTGCAAAAATGAATTGTAAAAATGAATTCTTCTCCCAATTTATTATCCAGATTTATTACTGACAAATTGCTTACCATAACTTAATTCCCTGACAGCAATATATTATTTAATTTTCACATAAAAATGTAAGATAAAAATTTTGAAACTGTAATTCTAATTGTATTAACAAGCACCCATGCTAAATTGAGAATCAATTGTGCATTTAAAAACAGACAGAAGTTAGTCTACACAAACTTTTGCTTGCCATTTAAATGGCTTATGTAACTAAACCTATTCATGAATTTTTGCTAACTTTTTTGTTTTATCTATTTTTAAGTGACAAATAATAATTGTATATATTTATGGAGTACAATGTGGTGTTTTGATACATGTATACATTGTAGAATGATCAAATCAGGATAATTAGCAAATCCATCATCTCAGATATTTATCATTTCTTTGTTGTGAGAACATTTACAATTTTTTTTAGCTATTTAGAAATATACAATACATTATTATTCACTACAGTCACTGTGCTATGCAATAGAATACCAACACATATTCCTCCTATTTATAAGAACTAATTGAAACTTTGTACTCATTGACCAACAGCTCCCCTTTCCCTATACACCTCACCCCTGAAATCTCACTCCAGCCTCTGGTAACCACCTTTCTACTCCTTTATATTCAAGTCCTTTACCCATTTTCTATAACAACCTGATTATGATTTGTTTCTATGTGAGTGCCCACGTATTCATCTTAGCTGGTGTCTGGATCTGGATTTTTATTTCCTTCCCCAGGCTTGGAAAGTTTTTTTTTCCCATTATTTCTTTGAAAATGTTTTCTGTCCTCTTTATCTCTTCTTCAGGTATGTTGTTATACCTGATAGTGTCTCATTAGTCTCTTAAACTATCTTCACTCTTTTTCATTATTTTTTCTTTTTGCTCCTCAAACTGCATGATTTTCTAGTGACTAGTTTTCAAGTTCACTGATCCTTTCTTCTCCTTTATCTAGTCTTCTGTTGAACCCCTCTATTGAAATTTTAATTAGCTATAATCTCTTTCAACTTCATGATTGATGTTTGTTTTTTTTATATATATATACTATCTGTCTTTTTATGGAAATTATCAGTTTGTTCTTGCATGGTTGTCCTGGCATTAGGGAACATCATTATGACCATTATTTTGAATTCCCTGTTGGATAAATCGCATTTCCACTTTATTTTTTGTCTGTTTCTTGTTATATTTGGAATATAGTCATATGTTTCTTCATTTTCATCGACTCTCAGTGTTGGTTTCTGCACATTAGATAAAATAACTACCTCTCCCTGTCTTGTCAGTCTAGCCATGTGAAGGAGAAGAATCTTACCAAGCCATCTGGCCAGATATTTTATGCTGCTTCTTTCTTTCTTTTTTTTTTTAATACTGGTGTCTCTTTGGTGGCCTCCTGGAGCTTAGGATGTGCCATATCCTGTCAATACCTCCAGACCAGTAATATAGGAACCAGACTTTCTAGAAATAGCTGGAAAGATTGGAGTGTTAGATGTGTGTTACAGTCTCTTCTATCTTCACAATGAAGCTGAGCATGGGCATTTATCTTCCACTCTCCCTGCACTAGGGTGGAGACAGGATCTATGGCAAATGCCTGCACTCGTGTTCAGGCTGTTCCCACTAATCCTGGGGAAGTGGGCCCATTTTATGTCCACATCTTTGTTTTCTGTGGTCTATGACAACTCAAGAATTCAAAGCCCTATCAACTCCCAGAGGTAGATTGTTAACAAGACAGTCCCTTGCGTGGAAATTATAAAAGTTGTGGCACTGGATGTGTGGTTAAATTCCTTCCAGGAGGAATGAGTAGAACTGGATATATCACCAGGTAAGCTGGAGGAAAGGCTTATGAAATGCCAAGCACTGGCTTAGGCTGCTGGAGGGCTACAGTCTGTTTGCTCCATTAGCTCCAGAGTGCAGGTTTCTTACAAGCCAGTCTATTTCTGTGCAGTCCCGTGAGGATGTAGCCCTGGAAGTGTTTGCATGCCAATTTAAAACCATTTTTTTGTTCTGTGATCTAGAGACACTCATATATGGCTAGTCCCTTTGCAAACTTTTGATAAGAGGTTTAGTATGGAGGTAGTTGTAAAAGTTAAGGTGCTCAATACATAGCATAGATCCCTTCTGGAAAGAAACAGTGAAGTGTGTTCTTAAAGCCCTTCTGCTGCATTGCTCCTAGGAGATGAAGTCCCTGGAAGTGCTTGTGCAAGCATATAAAACTGCTACTTGTTTCCTGGGTGTAATTGCTTCTACTCCCAGATTGGTGAATCGAGTACCAAACTCTGGAGAATCTTATAGTTAGGGCAATCTATTTCAGCTATAAACCCTGCTCTCTACAGGGAGAAGCTGGGTGTTAGGGATTTCTTTCACAATTTTTTTGATGCAGTGCTAGGGGCTGGGACCATGCTTGAGCGTGTTTCAGCTGTTCCTATTTGTTTAATGCGGGTGTTTTCTCCGTTGCCTGGTGGGTAGAAGTTTCACAAATAGTCTCTGACTTTTTCTCAGAAGGATTGGTCCATGGATATATATTTCTTTGGTTTTTCTGTGGGTGGAGGAAAGTGAGGAGCTTCCTATGCCACCATGTTGCTTGTGTCACTCTCCTCTGTTACATTTTGATGCAATGTAAAGAGGTCCCCATACTACTTTTTATTATCCTTCTAATTAGGGAATGAGGAAAGATGTTTACCATTGTTTATATGCTAGTGAAAAGCCTCATGTAGAATTTTGTCTTTCTCTGGAAACCTGATTACACTTGTAAAAAAAATTTTAAGACATTTGTCTTGGTCTGTTCTAGGTGCTATAATAATAAATTACTGTAGTCTGGATAGCTTATAAACAATGGGAATTCATTTCTCACAGTTATGGAAGCTGGGAGTCCAAAATGAAATCACCAGCAGATTTGGTGCCTGGTGAAAGCCCAGTCTTTTTTAAAAAAATTAATTAATTAGTTAATTTAATTTTGGAATATTATGGGAGTACAAACAATTTTGGTCACATATATTGCCTTTGCACTGCTCAAGTCAGAGCCACAAGAATGCCAAACCCCCAGACATTGTGCACCTCACCCACTAGGTGTGAATTGATCCATCCCCTCCTCCCACCTCCCACCTGCCTGACACCCCATAAATGTTGCTTCCATATGTGCACATAGTGTTCGTCAATTAGTACCAATTTAATGGTGACTATATTTGGTCCTTGTTTTTCCATTCTTGTGATACTTCACTTAGAAGAATAGGTTCCAGCTCCATCCAGGGTAATACAAGATGTATTGGTTCACCATTGCTTTTTGTGGCTGAGTAGTATTCCATGGTACTATATACATATACCACATTTTTATTAATCCACTCATGTATTGATAGACATTTGGGTTGTTTCCACATCTTTGTAATTGTGAATTATGCTTCTATGAACATCCGAGTGCCGATGTCTTTTTTATATAATGCCATTTTTTTTCTTTTGAGTAAATACCCTGTAGTACAATTGCTGGATCAAATGGTAGTTCTACTTTGAGTTCTTTGAAGTATCTCCATATTACTTTCCATAGAGGTTGTACTTAGTTTGCAGTCCCACCAGCAGTGTAAGAGTGTTCCCATCTCTCTGCATCCACACCAACATTTGTTGTTTTGGAACTTTTCATAAAAGCTGTTCTCCCTGGAGTTATGTGATGTCTAATTGTGGTTTTGATTTTCATTTCCCTGATGATTAGAGATGTTGAGCATTTGTTCATGTTTGTTGGCCATTAGTCTATCTTCTTTTGAAAAGTTTTTGTTCATATCCTTTGCCTACTTTTTAATGTGATTGTCTGATTTTTTTCTTGTTGATTTTCCTGAGTTCTATATGGATTCTAGTTATCAGCCCTTTATCAGACTTGTAGCTTGCAAATATTTTGTCCCACCCATAGGTTGTCTATTCCCTCTAATGATAGTTTCCTTGAGAGCCCAGTCTTCATAGATATAGCAGTGTAGATGCATCTTCACATGGTGGAAAGGGAAAAATCACTTCCTTGTGCCTTTTTTAAAATCACTGATCTCATTCATTATGGCTCTGTTCTCGTGATCTAATCACCTGCAAAAGGCACCATCTCCCAATGCCATTATCTTTTGGGGTTAGGATTTCAACATACGAATTTTGAGAGGACTTTTGGATCATAGCAACATTCTCCTTCTTGGACACTTTTTAGGCAAACTTCAAAGTCTCTGCAAATATTTCACTTTTGTTTGAATACTCAAGAATTTTCCTGAAAATTGAGAAAGAAAAATGCAAATGTGGCATTGATTTACTTATGATTTGACAACTATGACAATGTATTTTTCATTACTATGTTTGAAAGGCAAAGGACTTCCATTATCCTATTTACACAATCCCAACTTCCATAACCGATTTAGAAACAATCATCTAACAAGTTTTCATACATGCATTGATAAAGATTTTAGACTTACATCTGCTGAGGAAAAGAAAAAGGAAAGGAGGAGGAGGAGTAGAAGAAGGAGGAGAAGAAAGAAGAGGGATAAGAGAAAGAAAAAGGAGAAAGAGATGATGGTGCAGGAGATGAAAAGGAAGTCCAGTAAGAGAATGAAAGAAGGAGAGGAGAAGAAGAGGAGAAAAGAAAAGAGCTTTGATTTTCATGGGTATTCCCTATAATACAAAGTTGTACTAGCTTTTAGATTTCTCTGTTTTCTGGTTTGCCTGCTTAAATTCATGTTGTTTTCCAGCTTCCTATTGGCTTAGAATAAAATCCAAACTGCTTATCTTCATCTATCTCTTTCATGATCTAGATTTTACAACCTGTCTAACTTCTACATAAATCACTATTTTACTTGATCACTATGTTCTAGACACCAAATTCATTCACTTATTTGCTCTTGTGGTCTTTCTCTTGACATCTTTGTATACATATTCTTTTCTGACATTTTCCCCACTGATTCTTTGAACAGCTGACAGCTTCTCTTCCATCAGATCTGAGCATGTATGCCAGTTTCTCTGAGAGGTCCTCAATAACATTATTATTTAAAGTAACTCTTGGTCTGTGTACCATAGTACTATGTCTGTATTGTTTTTTTATGTCTAATAATTTATTTTTTTGCTTGCTCTTTTACTTTTATTTAGACTCTATTTCCCACTAGACCAGAAATGAAGCAGGGTCAATGCTTGCCTTGATCATTGATTATGGAATGCTGTGAATGTATACCTTCTATACCTTCTATAAAGTAGATGCTTTTAAAAACATTTTTAAATAAAAGAATCAATGGATAAATTAATGTTATGAATGCATGAATGAAAAAATAAATGTCTCCTGGTTCAATGCTCTTTATGGTTATAGTCTTCCCATTACCTTGACAGGTCTTTGAGATTTCCCCTTTCCCCTTCATATGTAATAATTCAATTACTCTTTGACCTTGGCCACACTTTAATTCTAAGATTTGTTTTAATTCTTTTGGTCACAATTCTGAGTTTCCATTTCCATCATAAATTTCAATCAGGGTTATATTTTGAGAGCCTTTATATATTAGTTCATAATCTGATAATCATAGCAGGCTGCTATAGTTACCTGCATAATAACCATTGCTTGTGGAAGTAGATTTTATTCACTCATACGACTCAAGATAAAAACATCAGATAGAACAAAAAAACTGAGTAGTCCAATATGGTAGCCCCTTTCTTTTAGCTGTGATTCAGTAAAATTTCTTGTGAAATCAGTAAAATGTCCCAATTTTGACAAAAGATACATGAAAAGAAACAACCTCCTCCTCTTCTGGATTTTTTGGTGTCTAAATATTGCATTTGTTACTGGTTTTTCTATTAAGTTCCAGCTATAATATAAAACCAACGTTGGAAGAAGAGCCATGATAATGATCAACAAATTGGGAAACTGGAATGCCATGAGACTCCTCTCTTTTTCAATACTTAGAGGCACAAGACTCTTAAGAGAAGCAGGTGATAAAAAAAGAAAAAAAAAACAGACAAAACAATACCATTTTATCATATTAAAGTGTATAAAACTCCTTATTACTTAGGATTAAATAGATTATAGTGAATATTATTGAATCCTGTCTTGTTGATTCAGAGTTCTTGTTCAGAATACAAATTATTATCCTCAGGGGCTTTTGTTGGGTTATAGGTCTGTTTATACTAATTATAAATATCTTCAGATGGCAAAGTGTATTTGCCTGTTTGTGTATTTCTTCTAATTCCTTGATTTGGTCTGTTAAACTTACATACTGCTTTCAATCTGTTGGCTTTAAAATGTAGATGCAAATTTATAATTACTATCTGAGTGAATTTTCTTTTTTCTCATATCTTTTAAAATTATAATGCCTGTATATTTCATTTTCATGACTAGTAAGGTGTTTCTCATGTTTATTTCTGAATTTATGGCATTATTTAAATAGCTGACTTTCCCAGAAATCTAATACTATGATTGCAGCACTGTATTTTGTATACAATATATTAATAAAATACAGTGTTTATCAGTCATTAAAGAATAGATTTTGATTCAAAGATTTCTTGCATCATTTTGGTCAGTGTTCTAAACATCTCTAGGTGTTAGGGCTCTTGTGAATGTCTTGAATTCGTATAGCAGTTCTTGTAAACCCCAGCTACTCAGACTTCCACTTTGGCATTCATATAACTTGAATTTATTTGTATGGCATTGTCTTAATGACCATAGGAAATATTCTCTGTTTATAAGCAACAGTCAAATGCATGTACACACAAACACATGCATTTTTAAATTACTAGGTGCATCAAAAATCCCCTTTGATTCCTGTTTTTAAACAATTTTCATTGCAAAATATTTGTTCTGAATTTGTGCTGTAGTAAAATCTTGTCTATACTTTAGCATCGCATACTTTGTTGATTATTACTACTCTTAATTGTTTGCCATAAGGACTGAGATGTTACATTACTGCTGAAATTACTATAAGCTATTGCAAACAGAAGACAAAGACATTTAAATTTATAGTAGCCACTTTAAGCAGAGAAGTTAAGGGTCTGTTTGCTAATAAGCACATTTATTTAAAGATATGTGCAAAGTGATGAATTTAGAATAGCAATGTAAACAATGGTGCCAACTCTAGCTTTACAACCCAGGGATATTTCTTGTTGTTCCAGATCTTATCTTCACTTGAGATATAAACATATACCCCCAGAGAGATAAATCTCTCTGGAGTTCTTTCTCCCTCTAATTAGTCTTAATTACTCTCTAAGCCCTCCAAGACTTATTTTTTTATCTCAGTTTCCAAGTTTCAGTATAGTTTGCTCAGAAAGCCCTAATTACGCAGATACATCAAAATATTTTCACAGAACATATTAACTCCTCTGCCTATAACTGCAGAATTTTCTATGTCTCCTTTTATGCTGTCAATTTTTGCTTCATATGAGCTTCTATTATTAGATGCATATGCATTTTCAAATGTTAAATCTTGCTGCTGTATTTTTATTTGTATTGCTGTGATGTGTTCCTATTTATCTCTGGTAAAATTCTTTCTGAAAGTCTTGTTTATCTGTATTTTAGAAGTCATCCCAGTCTTATTATGATTATTATTTGCATGCTTTTTCTCTCTCTTTACTTTTGATTTATCTTTGTCTTTATATTTAAATTATATCTTTTAGTAGGCAGCATATAATAATTTCTATCCAATCTCTGCTATAGAATATATGTTGGATTTTACTCTGGGTATTCTTAATGTTATATTGCCCTTTAATAAGAGTATTTAGACCATTACTATTTAATGTAACTATTGATATGGTGGAATTTAGGTCTCTACTAAATTCATTTATTTATCATTAGTTTTCTGATTATCTCCCTTACTTTTGTTTCTCAGTTCCATTTTTTTGACCATCTTCTGATTATTTGAATATATTAAATCATGTATTGATTTATAGATATAACCTAATTAGGGATTGTAATTAGGGATTATAGTACGTATATCAAACCTTTCACAGTCTATTTACAGTGCTGATTGTACCATTTGGATTAAAATGTGGAAGGCATGCAACAATAAATATTCTTTCCTTTAGTTTATGTTCTTTATGTTATAGTTATAATGTATGCAAACATTGTAAACTCACCAGAAGACTTTACATATGTTTGTATATATACATACATGTATGTGTGTATATATGTATATTTATGCATATATCTGTGTGGTGCATGTGTAGTATTATTCTCTGTGGCATTATTTCCTTGTAGTCAGAAGAACTTCCTTTAGAAGCACTTGTAGAGAAAGTCTGTTCTTCATGAATTCTTTCAGTTTTTCATTATCTGAGAACACCTTTATTTTTCCCTAATTCTTGAGATTTATTTTCTCAGAATATAGAATTGTTGGTTAGATATCTCATTTTTAAACATTTTAAAGATGTGATGCCACTGTGTTGTTGACCAAGCATTCTGAAGTCATTTGAATTATTGTCCTGTATGTATTATGTCAATTTCTCTAGCTATTTTGAAGGGGTATTTTTCTTAAATTTTGGTTTGCACTAGTTTATTCATATTTTGTAAGAGGGGTAAGTTTTGATTTTTGTTTGTTTGGAGTTTTTTTGTTATTTTATTGAGTTTCTCTTGGTTTTACTGAATTTCTTTGAAAATGCATTAGGGTTCTCTAGAGAAATAGGTAATTTATTACAGAAATTCGCTCACATGATTTTTATGGAGGTTAAGATGTTCTACAGTATGTCATCTGCAAGTTGGAGGGAGACCCATGAAAGCCAGTGGTATAATTCAATCCAAGTCCAAAGACCTGAGAACCAAGGAGCTGATGATGTAAATCCTAGTTCAGGGCACAAAAAATGAGATGAAATGTCCCATCTCAAGTAGTGAGGTAGGAAAAAAGGGATGAATTCCTTCTCCCTCCACATTTTGTTCTATTCATACTCTCCAGGGATTGGATGATGTCCACACACACTGGGGAGGACAATCCACTTCACTGAGCTTATTAACTCAAATACTAATCTCATTTGGAATCACCCTCACAGACACATCAGAAATAATGTTTAATCTGGGCACCCTATGGCTCATTCCAGTTGACACATAAAATTAACCACCACAGGAAATTTTGGCCATTATTCCTTCAAATATATTTTTCTGCTCTACTTTCTTTCTCCTCTCTTTTTTCTTTTGATATCAATGACATTAATAGTAGTGACATTGTTGCACAGGTCCCTGGAGGCACTATTCATTTTTTGTTTCAAAATTTTCTCATTGTCTTAGTCTATTTAGGCTAAGACAGAAAGAATTTAAGCTAAGACAAAATTCCATAAACTAGGTGATTTATAAACAATAGAAATTTATGTCTCACAGTTCTGAAGGCTAAAGAGTCCAAGATCAAGGCAGATTTGGTGTGTGCTGAAGGCCCACTTCCTGGTTCATAGATGGCATCTTTTTGCTGTGTCCTCATGAGGCAGAAAGAGACAAGAGAGTTTTCTGAAGCCTCTTTTATAAGGGCACTAATCTCATTCATGACTTCTCTGGCCCCATGACCTAATCACCCTCCAAAGGCCCCCATCTGTTAATACTGTTGCTTTGGGGTTTAAAATTTTGACATATGAATTTTGATGAAACACAAACATTAAGTCTACAGTATTGTTCTTTAGATGAAATATTTTCTATTTATCTATTATTCTCAGTTTCAGTTATTCCTTCCTCTTTTCATCTCCATATTTATTAAGTCCACCCACTGATTTTTAAAAATTTTATATATTTATTTTTTATTTTATTTCCATTATTTTATAATTTTTATTTCTGTGCTGAAAACTTTTATCTTTCTATTAATTTTTTAAACTAGAGACAGAGTTAAATTCATTTTTATGTGTATCATTCCTGACTTACATTTATCCTGTATGAAAGTGGTTTGAAAAACAAAACCAAACCAACCAAAACCAAACATCAAACAAACAAAATCTTCTCCACCTTAATATTAAAGGAAGATGCGAATGGACAGTTAGGTATTGGTATAATACCCAGGGAAGGGGAATATGAATTATTTTACCACCTGCAGCTTTTTGGAGGCAGTAACACTCTTGAGCTAGAAAGTTTTTCTTCATTTTCCAGAGGGCCACAGGGTTGGAGTTGGGCTTTTAGAATAAGAATCTCAGGCTTGGTCTAATAATAAGAATCTATCTAGAACTCAAAAGAATTAACAAGAAAAAAATCAAGCAACTCCATCAAGAAATGGGCAACAGAAATGAACAAAAACTTCTCCAAAGAAGACAGAATAATGGCCTGCAAAAATATTTTAAAAAAATGTTCAACATCTGTAATCATTAGAGAAATGCAAATCAAAACTACAATGAGATACCACCTAACCCCAGTGAGAATGGCCTGTCTCAAGAAAACCCAAAACAACAAATGCTGGCGAGGATGTGGAGAGACAAGAATACTCTTACACTGCTGGTGAGACTGCAAATTCTTTCTATTAATTTAATGAAGCATATTTACAATAGTTGCTTTAAAGATTTTGTCTAAAATTTTAATTTTTTCAGGTTTTAAATGTGATTGCTTTTTCCTTTAAAAATTGGTGAGATATCACTAGGTCTTTGTATGTTGAATAATTTTGTTTTATACCATGGACATTTTGAATGTTACATTTGGCAGACTCTCTTATCTATACTAATGCTCAGGAGAATATTGACTCTCTTTGTTCTGTTTAACTAACTTAGTTTCAGAAATCACATTCTAAAAATATTACCTTGAGTTCATTTTTAAAAGAATTTGCTATGCTTCTTTGAATTGGTCTCATGCATGTACTACTGAGATTAATTAGAGACTGTTGGGGTGGGTTTTGAAAGAGAGCTGTCCTGGTTCTTTAGCTCTTGCTTAGAAAATTCACAAGCAAGGCCAGTGTAATGCAGTGATGAGAGACACAAAGCACCTCCAAACAAGCAGTGTTTATTTGCAAAGCAAAAGCAAGTTCCAGAGAGAGAAATAGAAGAATAAGTCTGTCCACACAAGTGCAGAAGACCCTGAGTTTAAGGACAGAGTATAGTATAGTACTCTCAAAGTGAGTACAGAGTGGACTGCTCTAATAAGGAACAGTGTCATCCCAGGGTTAGGGCCTGTCTTTTATGCCAATCCGTAATAATATGTTAAGCTAGGAGTGGAATATTCATGTATTTTCAGGGAAGTGGGTAGAGATTCCTGGAATCATGTACTCTCCCATTTTCCCTCCTTGTATGGATGGCTTCAGAGCTGTTGTGGCACTAGGGGTTGTGATTTTTACTATTCTAATGAAGGAAAGTACATGAAAGTTCACTTTAGGTCAGAATCTCCGCTTTCTGTGCCTGCTCCTAGTCAGGAAAATCCCTAACCTCAAGTTCTTGCTGTTGATGTTTCTATTCCTTGTCCTCATGGGTCTATGCCACCTACACACCCTCACCGCTACCTAACAAGACCTAAATATCTCTTGCATAAGTCCCTGAAGCTGAATTCATTCTTTCCAAGCTTTATTATGTTGCTTTTTTCTGTACTGTGTCTGAGCAACTCAGAAGTGAAACCAAACCTTGTACTGCTTCATGCACACAATTAAGGTGCTTGCCTTATCCAACTCTCTCCTTTCCAGGATTCCGTCCACAGTCTTCAGCCTCAATTTGCATTATTTGCTTTCTTTCCTTCAGAAAAATGGGTTTCTGAATTATGTTCCTATCAAAAAGTATGTTGAAGTCCTAACCTCTTATGCATATGAATTGAACTTACTTGGAAAGAAATTTTTTGCAGTTGTAACAAAGATCTAAATTAAGATTAGGTCACACTGGAGTAAGGTGAACCTTTAATCTAAGATTACTACTGTACTTATAAGAGAAGGAGCAGAGACACAAAGATAGACACATAGAAACATGAGAATGTCACGTGAAAACAGAGATACACAGAGAGAAAATGTCCATACGATGATGGAGGCAGCTGACAGAGTGAGTGATGCATTTATAAACCAAGAAACACCAAAGATTGCCTGCTAATAATACCAGAAGCCAGAAGAGACAAGAAAGGATCCTTCCTTTGAGTTCCAAAAGAAGCATGAACCTGTAGACACCTTAATTTTAGACTTCTGGCATCCAGAACTATTAGAAAAATTTCTGCTCTTTCAAGCCACCCAGTGTGTGGTACTTTGTTATGGCCCTCCTAGCAAAGTAATGTAGTGAGTTTAAGTCTCTCACAATACTACTCTGCCAGGCAGCTCTGGCACAGCAGCCCACTCTCTGGGCAGGTGTAAGAGGGAAAAGAGAAAAAAAAATGACATAATGAAATCACCTTTGTGTGGATCACATTTCCACGTTTGGAGATCCCACTATAATCTGGCTGCTTTTGCTTATTTTTAGAGTCCTTACATCATTTGTTATGTATGATAGGCTTATAACAATACACAGAGTAAGGACTTATATTTAACTTTTAATTTCTAGAATTAAATACATGTTTCTATGCTGTTCATTTTAAATTATACTTCCATATCAAAGCTATTTTTGTCATATCTTTTAATGTAAAAATTTGATAGCATTACCTCCTTTATCTTTCTCCAATTCATTTTTAAATATCATGGAAAAAGGCCAAGAACAGATATCTGAAAAATGCCATTAAAAATAAATCCCTCTCTTAGTTAGATGTCAATCTTAATTAGCCTTTTGGCATCAAAGCCACAAGCAACATATGAATTGATTAACTGGTGCCTCTGCTGGCCCACTTCAAGGATCTCATAAAAGATCTATCAAGGACTTTTTTTATAAATTCAACATATAATATATCTATGAGTTCATTTTGCTCTACCAATAATTTTATTACACACACACACACACACACACAATAATGGTTATATGATATAACTTGCACTTAGTATAGCATATAAATTTATGATACAGTGTATTTTAACATCCAGTGGGAACTTAATAGAAGTCTTATTTTTATTGTCAAGTAAATTCAGAATATTCTGGGCTATAAAATGATCAAGAGACATTTTTTCTAAATTGCATTCTCTGAATCTTTATTGCATTAATATAAATAATAAATATGTAAAAATATATATTAGGCTGAATTTTATGAACTTTTTTGACAAAAGAATTATTTTTCATGAGATTATTAACATTTAGAACAAAATTACTGTTCTTTAAAATATATTTTAGAAATACACTTATAGCTCACCCATTTTAACTCCTAATGATACCTGGGTTTTTAAAAATTCTTTTAATATTTTTTCTTATATTCATAAAAATTTGAGGATACATATTCATAATTTGCCAATATGGCTTAAAACTTGATGCCAGGAATTACATCGTTTTCAACAACCTTTTTTTTCTCTCTCTCTTTTTTTTTAAGTTGTGAAGAATTTGGTTCCCCATGTGGGATGATTGCTATTCACAATCACTATGGTTCTTCTAGTTCATTTTCAAGTACCCCATGCCCTGTTACCTCGTCATGTCATTTGTACAGATTAGAAGACTATTTTCTTTGTAATAACCCTGATGTTTCATGACCTCTTCAAATATATTTGTCTTTATTTCACTCTTATTCATGTTTGAGTTAATACCTTCTACATAAGAGATACTTTTATTATTACTCCATTTTCCCCAACTAACCAAATTTTCCTTTTATTTTCATTAGAATTTCATTATTCAAATTGTTCTTTTTATTGTCCTTACCCTTATTCTTCTTGTAGATGTCACTTCCTAGAGTTTATATCATTTATTCTGATGAACTTTTTTATACATGATATTTTAAAGTCAGAAATAATCAGTTTCCTCCATGTGCAGTCAAAACAATTCCATTAGGTTCCAATTTACTGAGATCATTTGCCTTTGCCTAGTCAGAATTGTTTTTTTAAAGGTTACCATGACTTTTGAACTTCTTCTCTTTTAAAATTTGTAATTAAAAAAATACACTTTTTTTGTTTACCTTGTTTACTTTTCTTATTTACCTTTAAAAACATAAATATTTTGTAAACTGTATCTTGAAAACTACGATATTGCTTTAAATTCGCTAAATCAAAATGTTTTGAACAATTATTAAAATTTCAGGGCTGGGCGCAGTGGCTCACGCCTGTAATCTGAGGACTTTGCACTTTGGGAGGCGAGGCGGGAGAAACCCTTGAGACCAAGAGTTCCAGACCACTCTGAGCAACAGCAAGACCTGGTCTCCACAAAAAGTGGAAAAATCAGGGGGCATGGTGTCGTGGTGGCTGTAGTCCCAGCTACTTGCTTGGGAGGATGAGGCAGGAGGATCAGTTGAGTCCTGAAGTATGAGGTTATAATGAGCTATGATGATGCCACTACAGTCTAGCTCAGAGGACAGAGTGAGACTCTGACTCAAAAAATTAAAAAAAAATTCAGATGTCCACACTGACCCTAGGCCTACTGAATCAAACTTTCCAGGAGAGAAAATCTTATGTTTGAAGTTTCAACCAGCACTTAGTCCTAAGTATTAACAAGGTGTTAAAAATTTCAAACCATTGATCAAAGATTAAATCTTATTGTTTTGTGTTATCATCTAGAATATTAAATTGCAGGGCTCCCTCCAATGTGATTTATTTCTTTTGAAATTAACGCAACTTTTTATTCCAGTCTTTAGTTCTATTTAACAATGTCTGTGATATTACTCTAAAATAGTGTTCACCCATTTTTATTAAAGTGTAGCTTTCCTGTACCAATTAACCATGTATTTTGTGTACATTTAATGTTTTTTATTGTGTGGATTCCCCAAATAAATTTTTTAAATTTCTTATGAACTTCATATTGTGCCAAATGTTGAATTGTTTCTTTGTGTATTATTGTCCATGTCATCCTATTCCATTAAGTGCAAATTTCTCTAAAGATGGGAACTAGGCCTTCAGAAATTCATCTTAGAATGCCTACAGCAACTGGCACAATATTTTATACATACAAGGTGCTGAATATATTTGATGAGTTGAGTTGAATCAACGTTCTTTTCTGATCATTTCTTCCCATTGTTAGAAGAAGCTTACTTCAATAGTGTTTTAATTATTCATTTGTATTTATTCATCTTATTGACTCTTCTGATGTTGTATATTTGGGAATTTTTTTCCTGACTCTTAAGATGCATGCCAACTTTTGCCAGGAACTTCTCTATCATTTATGTATTACTATCTATTTGTTACTGTTGTATGTTACAAAATTATTTTATTCACTGTTTCTCAAAATGATGTATCTAAAAATATTATCTGTAATGGTGCTTGAACAAAAAAAATTTCCGTGCTAATATCAATTTGGAAAATACTGGACTCAGTAAAGTTAAATCATTTGTTCACTATAGAACTCTCCAAGTTCTTCAGTATATTAATCAATAAATAATTGTAGTGTTTAGCTTTTAAAATTTATTTATCCCAAGAAAAATAAAGTAAAATAAAAAGAGAATTCTTTTCCAGTATATTTATTCCCTAGAACAGTATTACTTTAATTATATATCATTTAGTATTAGTAAATTAGTATTTAGTAAATTAGTAAATTGATTTTTAGAAAAATAGTTGAAAAAACATTTCAGAACAAATAAAAAAGTATCCTTAAACTATTTGCTGAGAGATTACAGGTTCTTGATTTAAAACAAAACAAACAAATAAACAAATAAAAATTTCCCAGAGAATTCTGGGGTGTGATATAAGGATTGTAGTTTCTGCAAAAGTTATATATAGCATATATCTATGCTCTTTTTTTGATGGATAATTATTTCAAATCTTCCTCCCTCAACATGTTCAGTGATAATGAAAAATTAACATAAATTCATTCATGTCCAGTTCTCATCATGATCAACAATTCATTCTTGTCAATCACAGATGATTTTATGTCATAGGATAAACTATCATAATTAATTACATTCACCAGGACCACAACTAACATTGATTGTTCTTTTTCTCTCATCTTCAGGTCTAAAAATTATATATTAATTCTGTCTCTCTGGTTATCAGTTAAAAAAAACAGAAAGAAATTATATATTCAAAATTTTATATGCCAAAATTTCTTACACAATGCTAAATAGGCATTAAACATTCAGTGAATGTTTCCTTAATTCTTACTCAAACACAGAGTGAACAATACATATATCTGCACTGGATTTAATTTTTATAACCCTAAAGTTTGCAGTCTCCCTGGATAACCCATATGTACACTATTATGATTTTCACATATATAGGAAAAACATTTTTAAAAATTGAAGAAGTGTTTAACTTTTGTCAAGAGGCATTATACCATCATTTGTGTTAAGTTATTCTTAGAACAGTATTCGGTGGTCTTTATTTAGTCACTGCACTGAATGTCCTCATCTTATTTTTCACTGAAGGATCCAATCAATCTTGTCATTTATTATTCTATCTTACCCAGCTATATCACCTTTTTCATGGAGAAATCCCCAGTTCTGTTATGTCATTCATTATAACTTGTTATTGCCTCTTGACAATTTGAGTTCACATTAATTGGGAATCAAATTAAGAGCTGATGATGAAATTAATCAACATGTTTCCAATTTAAGGCTCCCTGCTTGGGAACATTGCTAAAAATAAAGCTGAATCATTCAAGAAACAGGAGAATTTGTCAGCCATCTCTAAGACTTAAATTTTTCTAGTGCTATATAAAGTTGGTGCAACCCTCAGCAAATTTGATCTCAAAAGAAATGCTGTTCTGAGCTTTCTTCAGTACTCTATTAGGACTTTGACTAAAAGACAGACTTTTTCTTATAATTATTGCCAAATATTGCATTTATAGATAAAAGAAATATATTCTGACCTGTCAACTAAGTTTTAGAAAGTACAAGTCATACGATGTTTTCAATTTAGAGTTTCCATGAAATTTCTTTCATATAATCCTATATCCCAAATACCATTAACTCAATATACTTTAGAATTTGGCAAATCTTAAATCTTCTTTTAGTCAATCCTCCTGAAGCATATTTTATGATAAAAAATTTGCACCATTTTTATAACATGAAAAATATGCAAAAATTAAAATAAAGCCTGTCCTTTCTATGGATGAAATTAGACTTTGAAACTAATGTACTTTTTTCTTACTTACTCTAAATCCATAGATAAAGTATTATAGCAATTCTCACATTTAATCCTATTACTCATGAATTTTTATTTTGTTTCTTAGATATTTATAGTTCCTATGTTGGTCTGGACAATTTAAAGTGATACTTTGCTAGATGAATCAAGTGGAATGTTTCTCTCCATAGACAAGTAGATAGATAGATGATGGATAGATAGATAGATAGATAGATAGATAGATAGATAGATAGATAGACACTAATTATGTGACAACCAAAGCAAAGTTTGTTAAAGTTACTAATATTATTTAATCAATCAAATAGTATAAATAAAAACAATTGAAATTTTAATGCATGTAAATGAAGGTTCTTCAGTTTGCCTACTGGCTTCATCAGCCAATCTATTTTTATTTATTTATTTTATTTCAAAATATTATGGGGATACAAATGTTTTAGTTACATAAATTGCTTTTGTACCATTTGACTCAAAGTTATGAGTGTCCATCACCCATATAGTGTGCATTATACCCGTTAGGTGTGAATTTACACATCCGCCCATCTATGAATTTTCAATGAATATTATTTCCATATGTGCACATAAGTGTTGATCAATTAGTGCCAATTTAGTGGTGAATACATGTGGGCCTTGTTTCTCCATTCTTGTGATACTTAACATAGAAAAATGGTCTCCACTTCCATCCAGGTTAATACAAGAGGTATTAGTTCACTATTTGCTTTTATGGCTGAGTAGAACTCCATGATATATATATATATATGTATATATATATATATGTATTTATATATGTATATATACACATAACACATATATATACATATATGTGTATATATATGTATTTATATATGTGTGTGTGTGTACATATATATATATACCACATATTATTAATCCATTTATGCATTTGGGGGCACTTGGGTTGTTTCCACATGTTTGCAATTGTGAATTGTGCTGCCATAAACATTTGAGTTCAGGTGTCTTTTTGATAGAATATCTTTTTTTCCTTTGGATAAATACCTAGTAGCAGGATTGCTGGATCAAATGTCATTCTACCTTTAGTTCTATGAGGTATCTCCATACTACTTTTTTTTTTTTTTATTTCGGCATATTATGGGGGTACAGATTTTAAGGTTTCAATAAATGCCCATTTCTCCCCCTCCCCCCACAAGTCTGAGTCTCCATCATGACCATCCCCCAGATGGTGCATGAGGTTGTTCTTTCCATAGAGTTTGCAGTCCTACCAACAATGTATGAGTGCTCCTATATCTCCACATTTATGCCAGCATTTGTTGTTTGGGGACTTTTTGGTAAAAGCCATTTTCTCTGGAGTTAAGTGATATCTCATTGTGGTTTTAATTTGAATTTCCTTGTTGATTAAAGATGATGACATTTTTTCACATGTTCATTGGCCATTAGTCTGTCTTCTTTTGAAAAGTTCTTTTCACGTTTTTTGCCCACCTTTTAATGGGATTGTTTGATTTTCCTTGCTGATTTGCTTGAGTTCTTTGTATATTCTAGGTATCAGCCCTTTATTAGATGTATAGCATGCAAATATTTTCTCCCATTCTGTAGGTTGTCTATTCAATTGTATGATCATTTTCTTAGCTGTGCCAAAGCTTTTTAATTTTATCAGGTGCTGTTTATTTATTTTTATTGTTTCTTAATTCTGTACACATCTATATTTCTCTTTACTCATGCTAGTTCTTCAATTGCCTTTGATGTTGTGCCTTTAAGTAATAGGTTAGGCATACAACAAAAAATTATATTTGTTTAGTAGTGGCTGTCATTAATGGTGCATCGATTATTTAGACAGACTGCATAAATAAGAAAGCCAATAACAAACACATTTACAAAGAGTAATCATGATTTCTCTACCGGAGAAGGGTAGGAGTTAAATAATTAAACAAAATAGCAATAAGCATCTTTATAAAGCAAGAGGAAAACATGCATTCTGCCTCTTTGTGAAGGGAGGAAAAGGTTTATCATTTTTATTTAGTTATTTTTCCATTAGGAAGGTGTCTTCTCTTTTAGTTGGACCCATCATACCAATTCCATGTATTCATTTAGAAAATCATGAACCATAAAGTAGCCATGGCCATAAAAACATAAAATATATAAAATGTGTAAGGTTATAAATTATCTGAAAGGAAACTTATGCGGTTGTTTTGACATTATGTTTATGAATGATCAGGATATAAATTTCAAGGTCAAGAAAGAACACTAGGCCCAAGAGTTTAGTCAAGTCCCTCTTGAAATGAAATAAAATTCATTGGCTTTACTCTATTGTCTGGGTCTGATTTTTTTTTATCTGCTACAACGTTGGGATAAGGTATCACACACAATGCGGTTTGTAAAGCTTGATAGAAGTATAGTACGTAGCAAAATGAGACAGAATGGAAAGATAATTCTAGAGCTGAGAATATGGTAGGGTAAAGTCCAGATGATGAAAATAATTGAGAGAAAAAATTCCCTTCTAGGTTTTCTATAGGTATAGGTATCTTTAATCTTATATAGCTTGACATCCTATCACATAGTTCAAGCATCTTTTTTAAAATCCAAGTTCTTAAAAAATTATAAATATTTAAAGGCAGATAACAACAGGTTTAATACCTATTGTGAATATTAACCATTTTAATTCATTTCAGAAGTATCCAATAAATCAATATTTACTAACAATAGTGGGCAATGATGGTATAAGAATTTTATTTTTTTATTTCTCTAGTCCTTTGTATCTTATATCAAATTACTGATGGCTATGCTGAGAAAATAACTATTAATATTTAGGAAAGCTCATACAGAATAATTCTAAAATATTAACTAAAAATGGCATATTCTAGAAGAAAGGAATTGTTAAGCGTCTAAGTACTTATGCTAGAGCAAGCACAGGACTTACAAATGCAGCAATCTGATTCCTGTATCAAGGCATGTGACTGATTTGCATGAGGCTATAAATTGGAATATAATTGAGACAGAGAAAGTGTGTGACATCAAAAGTGAAATCTTTACCCAAATATTGATATGAGTAAAAGCTGGAAACTTAAAATTTGAAGGTAAGATTATTAGAGTGATGCACCTGTATATTCCATTACTGTTGATCCTCTAGGGGAGAAAAATCGCAATAAGCAAAGCAGCCAAAATTTAAGCACTAAGAGGAAGGAGAAGTAGCCAGAGGCATGAATTATCCTTGCACTGGACTGGGTAACCAGCCACTGAATAATTGAGGATTGACTTCAGGTTGAATGTTGAATTTCCAACATGTGCACGAGCTCTGGAGGGAGCCTTTAGGTAAAGATTTGATTTACATAGATTAAATCAATAAATACAGGATAAACATAAGGAATAAATAAAAACCCATCTTCAGATAGAAATCATGCTCCTAAGGTTTGTTTAGCTGAATTCTTCTTGAGAGGCAAGCACAGAAACTCTTTCGGTTTTAAAAATCAAGTATCTAAGCTGCTCTCTTCCATAATGCAAGAGAATATTATAATAGCACACAATGAAAGCAATACAATAATGTACTTAGAAATTATTCTTCAAGCTTGTTCAAAATACAGTTTAGGGACAAAGATAAACTAATGGCAGTAAGGTTATAATTATATACAACCTATCTTTTATCAATTTAATATTATATTTTGAGGGATTTTTTTTCCAGTTCAAACATCATAAATATTTATTTAGGGTTCTTTTTACATAGAAAGTTTCAAATTATCTGATAATAGTAAGTTCATTATATAATTACTACAAAATGCAAATTGTTCTGTTGTATCACAATTATTTTATTTAAAAATTATCATTATGTGTCTTAGAATCTTAATTTTCCACTTACTTTATTAAAATTTATCATAGGGAAAGATGAAATTATTTCAATAGGTTCCAATATTAAAGAGTCCATTGAAAAATGAAACTTAAAACTTTAAATTACAGGCTAACTCTTCTGGAAAATATATACATCTCCTTTGAGGACTATTTTGCTTACCTTCTATAGTTAGTCAATTTGTTATAAATATAGGATCCACAGATATTTTACTGAGGTGAGAGTGGATTACAGCATGTGAATGGTATGAGGTCAGACTATGTATAAAACTACTGGTGGATAGTTTGCAAACTATCCATCTGAAAAGAGATTATAACTAAAATATAGGAAACTAAAACAACTCAACAGCAAAAAACCCAAATAATCTAATATCAAAATGGGTAAATGATCAGAATGACATTTCTCAAAAGATATACAAATGGCCAGCAGGTATATAAAAAATGCTGAACATCACTAATCAGGGAAATTCAAATCAAAACCACAATGAGACATTATCTCACCCAAGTTAAAATGGCTATTATCAAGAAAAGAAAAACTCAAAAATAAAATGCTAGTGAAGATGCAGAGAAGGAGGAATGATAGTATACTGTTGGTGTAAATGTCAATTCATACCAGTCATTGTAGAAAACAGCATGGTTTCTCAAAAACTAAAAAAAAGAATTATATGCTCCAGCAACTCTACTATTGGGTATAAATTCAAAGAAAAGGAACTGAGTATGTCAAAGAGATATCTGCATATTTATTGCAACACATGCACAACAGCTAAGAGATAAAATCAACCTCATTATCCATCAATGAAGAAATAGATAAAGAAAATATGGTATATAAGCACAATGAAATATTATTCAGCCATAAAAAACAATGAAACTTGTCAGTTGCAACAACATGGATGGAAGTGCAGAACATTATGTTAAATGAAATAGCAAGCACAGAAAGACAAAAATTGCATATTCTCCCTTTTATGTGGCAGTTTAGAGTGTTGATCCTATGGAGGTAGAGCATAGAATCAGAGTTACCAGAGGATAGGAAGGATAAGGGGAGGGAGAGATGAAGAAAGTTCTGTTAATCAGTACAAATATACAGTTAGATAGGTGGAATAAGTTCTAGTGGTTGATAATATATTAGAGTGACTATAGTTAACAATATTTTATCATATATTTCTAAATGGCTCGAAGAGAAGATTTCAAATGGTCCCAACACAAAGAAATGATAAATGTTTGAGATGATAGATATCCCCATTAATCTGATTTGATCACTATGTGTTGTATACATGTATCAAAATATAACATGAACCCCATAAATATTTATAATTATTATCAATTAAAAATTGAAAAACAAAAGCACTGAGAAGATTATTAGGCCCATGTCCCTTTAAGTTGCTGCCCATGTTTTTGTTTGGTTTTCGGTTTTATTTTTCCCAATTTTATACAAAACATTTTATTTGTTATATTACATATGTATAATCTTCATTGAATGGAAAACTTTATTTTCTATATTATCACTGTTAAAACTTGACATATGTTTTTCTCTTTTCCTTTTTTGGAAAATGTGTCACTTCTCTAAAGTCTATACACAATAATAATGTACTCAGTGTTGTCATTTTCATATAATATTTTTTAAGAAAGACATAAAATTCTCAGTATTACAATGCAAGTGTAAGGAATATGATCATATGGTTTTAGAACATAAAACTAGCCTTAGCATCTCTACTATACCCATTTTGCCTTCAGATGAAAACAATAAGGTTCATAAAATTTGTGAATTTTTTTATACTTACACAAAGAGTTAATAAAAGAGCTAAACTTAGAGTCCAGTCCTCACAATGTTTAAATTAGAGCTGTTTATAAAGCAATATCCAGTTCTTTTTGAGCTCTTTTAACAGTAAGAGGACATGAAATTGAAGTAATATCCATAGTAGACGTATACTTTTCCAACATTTTTTTCTTATCACACATCTGGGGAAATGAATGACTCTTCTTGGTGAGAGGACATACCCAGGGTTTCTAGCTACCTCACATATCACCCCACTATCACAAAAACTATAGGAATAAATATTTCTGTACCTCTGTAATACATTCAACGCAGGAGCATTCTATGTATGGCACATGATTTGAGAAGTCTTTCAATTTGTACAATATTATAATCTTACTTTTAACTGTATTTGAAGGATATTTTTAGGACTTTAATTCTTATGAATTAGAGCCACTAAACTACAAATAAAAGTGCAGTGGCCTTAATGGCTTAAGACAATATTAAAAATTGTAAGGAGATATCTACTCTACTAAGCATTTCCTTTGTCTGCCACCATTTTGAAAGGCTGCGATATGCCACACATTATGTTAGTACTGAGGACACAATAGTAAATATGTCAAAAATTACAAATAAGAATTAACCGGGTAAAGAGGGTAGGGATACATTACAAATGCTTTTTAAAGTTCAAAGGAAGTTATATCAAGGGTTGAAGCTAGAGCTTGAGTGAGAATGCTGTTGGTAGACTTTTGGGGGAGTTTTAAAAAGTATAAGAAATATAGAGACCTTTTAAAGTAAAAAAGTTACAGCATTAGATGTGTGGTTTATGAAAATGACTCTGGCTATAATGTACAGAACAGATTACGTGGAATCGAGCCTAAAAGCAGAAAGACCAGTTAGCAATCTACGATGGTGATTATGAATACCTACATCTAGGTAATGCCACTGGGAATGGTGGGTAGGTAAAAAAAATATTTGAAACATGTTTCGGAGATAGGTTACATGTGGAAGATAGGGGAAAGAAAAAAGCCAAAGGTACATGCTTTTGAATAAGATTTTTACAAGCAGAAGCATAAGTTGGGGGCATTCATTATGAAAATTATTTGGGGGGAAGAAATTGATTAAGTAATTGTACATATTAGTTTGGGGCTACTAAATAGAAATAGTAGGTAGCCAGACATAGATATAGGAAAGAGGTCAAGGCCAGAGGTGAAAATTATTATTCCCATTATATAGACAAGGGGACTTATAATCATAAAGAATAAATAATTTACTCACACAGAGTAGATCTCATTAATTTGGCATTGATAAGCAATTGACTGATTATTGAAAACAGTCTTGAGTGAGGAATCTTTCAATAGTTTTTGGGTCAATTTTATATTGGGCTATCCAAGTATATCTGACAGGGTACCCCAATATTTTTAATCCATGTTGTTCTGATTCCAAATTCTGCACTTTTTAAAGCACTTGCTGGAGTTTTTCCAAGTATGGATTTTAAACAGCTTGTATCAAAATTTCTTAGGGTCCTCTGTATAAATAGATAAATAAGTAAATAGTAGAATCTCAGGCCCCACCTTAGAACTATTGAACCCAGATCTCTGTGGGATGATATTTGAATAAGCAGCACAAATGATTCTTAATTTGATAAACATTATAATATACAAACAGTAATATTTCTCAAAGGGTGATCTGCAAACCACTGAGGTTTCTGGTGAAATATTCAATAGTTTTTTGACAATTTGGTAAACTCAAAGGGAAAGGTATTAAAAATGAGTTTGAATAATTTATTCATACATTTGACAGTATTAGATAATTGTAATTTTCACAGAAATGCATTATTTTTAATGATGTGGCTTAAAATTGTGTATATAAATTTTAAGGACTATGTTGGTAACTTTCAGTAAATACATATTTATATTATTTGTGTTTGTTTACTTTTGTGAAATTTAATGATCTTGTCTTCTTTTGTGTTGAATCATCTACATATATCACAGAAATAGTACAATAGCTTAAAAATGCTTTAAAATTCAAAAATAGTTCCATAAATAGTGATATAACTACTATGGATTAAAGTACATATAAGGAACAGGTTATTTGTAAAAGGGTGGATGAGTTAATCTATGAATATCTTAATTTCACAGAAGCAACCAAAAGAAGTGTACAGATAGGAGGTGTGAAACGAATATTATTTGAAAACTGAATTTATTAAACTTGTTATTTACCACTATATTTTAATACATTTTCTTTTATTAAAAAAGCCATCAAAGCTTTTGAGTCATCTCCTTTGATAAAGAAATTAAGATTTCCCAAAAGTATTTCATTGAGGAACACATGACTTTTGTCACTAAATTAAGGAAGAGTAATATGAAGAAAGATATAAGGTTGCAACATCATAGTCAAAAGACAGATAAAGCACAGACTATTAAGAGAAGAGAATCCTGCTAAAAATAAAAAAGCTAAAAAAGTTACACTTGAATACTCATTTTAATTTAATTTAATTTAATTTAATTTTATCTTATGTATTGAGATAAGTTCAAGTATAGTTTTGGTGAAAACATTCAATCACAAAGAATTTGTCTCTGTTGTTTACTTAATAGTGTCACAACAAATCAAAAATAAAAATTGATAACACATTGTTAGGTAGTCATGAACTATTAATATATACACATGCTAAAACCAAGCGTTAATAGGTTTCATAGCTGACATTGCCTTTTTTTTTTAATGATTTGTCAAGTCACAGCAGACATTGCTTTTTAACCAAAGGAGATCAAGAATCTATTCATCACGTTTTATTATGAGGAAACTTTCATTCTTCCAGATTTTGCCTGTGATCTCAGCAACTTGGCATTGACAAGCAATTGACCGATTATTGAAAACAATCTTGAGTGAGGAATCTTTCAATAGTTTTCAGGTCAATTTATATTGGGATATCCAAGTACATTTGACAAGGTACCTCAATATTATTATCTTTATATTACTTGCTTAAAATTCTAGGGCCTATAATTTTAAGCAAAAATTTATATATAAAATCCAAGGAATAAAACTGGTAATGTCTGAACTCTGGCATTTGGTTTATCTCTACTGAAACATTATCCATCCCATTGACATAAAGCAATCAAACTCAGGTCTGATCTAGAATGTTCTGGATGCAGATTTGTAGTTAGAAGTATCAAAGAGCCTGCTAATGAAATAGAGTGAGGATAGGGATTATCAAGTATTTATATTCACAAGAATATTTATGGTCAGAATAACAGGGATACCTTATTTTTTTTGTACTCTATAGATAGTGAGTTTTTTACAAATTGAAGGTTTGTGGCAATCCTGAGTAAAGCAAGTCTATGGGTGTCATTTTTCAAACAGTGTGTGCTCACTTTGTGTCTCTGTGTCAGCATTTTTTAGCAATAAAGTATTTTTTAATTAAGGTATATACATATTTAGACATAATTCTTTTGTACCCTTAATATACTACAGTACAGCATAGTGTAAATCTAATTTTTATATGCACTGGGAAACCAAAGAAATTGTACAACATGCTTTATTGCAATGATCCGCAACTAAACCCACAAATTCCCCAAATATGCCTGTAAATATATACAAAACAGAGTATATCCCTCATAATATAAACACTATTAGAAATTCTTATATTATATGGTATAAAGTGGTGTTAAAACAGCCTCCAAAGCAAGTAATTCAAAATATAAATATAAAACATAAAAATACAGAGATAGCATCACAGCACAAATAGTAGTAGTAACATATAAAATACCAGAGTTGTGACACAAATCTTATTTACAGAATTATCTATGCACTTCAATTCTGAGAACCACACTATATTTCCACTAATATTCATTAGAGACTTAAGGGAGTCTCTCCTACAAGAATCAGGCAGTGTATGTATGTGTATGTGTATGTGTGTGTGTGTGTTAGAGAGAGACTAAGAAAAGCTTACAAAAGAGTTTGAGGTATATTGCTCCCATAAAACATAAGGATTTTCAGATATTTCCCTTTATATAACAAGTTTATGGGTTTCTAGAAGATATATGTTCCTAAAAATGAATAGGCCAGAAAGAAACTAAGGTGTGTGAAGAATGGGATCTATCCAAGAAGCAAATTGCTAAACAATGTCAACTCCATATTCATATGATTCACATTGTCATAAAATAGAAATGGATGTTATAATGTGTAAATTCTGTTCTTTGACATTAGAAAGACATAGCTAAGAAATAGAGAACTGTAAAAGTAATTATTAACTACCAATAAATTTCTAAAGTGTTTTATTTAGGAAAGAAAGCATATAATTAACTGGTTATTTCTCTGCATAAATATAATGAAGTGTGCCACCTTAGTGGCATTTTCATGGAATAATCTGGAAAAGAAAATCCACAATGAGCCCTCAAATTTGTAGTAATACTCCAAATGTAATGGCCTGAATTATAAGAAAAAACTCTGAAGCTCTGAGAATGAGCAGAATAAGTAAAACTTTAAGACAGACATAGATAATGTGGAAATTATCCAAAGTAATCTCATAGTAGGATGTATTCCATTACAAGATAGTAATTCCTACCTAGAGTGGCTAAAATTAATAATAGGTAAAAAATTAAAAAATAGATACAGACATATATTTAATATTTCAGAAAATCTAGTGGAAAGTGAAATATTACCTTCAACAAGACTACACGTTAAAAGTCATGTTCCTTTTCTAATTTTTTATTTCTCTGTTTGTGTTATTGACATGGAATGATGGAAACATGTATAGTAATGTGGTAGCATGTTTGATAGGCATTAAAGTTCTGTTATATGTTACATAAACCTTATGTATTTATTTATTAGTGCTATAAGCTTATCATATTAATATGCATCATCATAAACCTGGCAAGACGGACTTAATAAATCTTTAATTAAATATTATTGATATTGCTGATTGTGTCTTATATACATATAATTTAAGTAAAACTTAAAATTAAAATAATTTTAGTAAATGAAGCCTTTTAAATATTGAGTTTTTTTGAATTTTTTTGTTTTTCAAAACTGTTATATTGTTCATAAAGGTTTTTAGTATCTGACATAAATAGTTATATATAGAATTTACCAGATACTTTTTCAAATATGTCTTTTTAAATTAAACATGCAGCTTATATGAAGAAAACCCCCGGAAATAAAATGTAAAATATACGAAAATAGTATGCTAGAATTGTGAATATTAGGTGTGCATCAGGACACCATATTTTAAGAAAAACAACTCTCTTCTGTTATCTTTGTCTTAAATATCTACTCTCTGGCATATCCCCACTTGCAGATTAATATTTCTAAAGAAAATCACAAAGCAATGCTGACTGATCTCACCTAAAATTCTGGATCATGAACCTCATTATCAAAATACTATCAACTCTCTCAGGTGATGATTATGCCTCACATTTTACTAAAAAAAAGGAATTGAGGAAAGTTCTTATTGTCTCACAATCAAATCTTTAAAAACCTGCATCTGTACCCAACAATTATTCTTTTGCTCTTGTGTCTCTACTCCAAGCTTCAATTTACTTGATTTCTAAATTTCCTCTCCTCTAGAACACTCAGTATCTTAGCTATGGTTATTACATTGTTTCTGTACTATATCATCCATTTTTTCTTGTCTACAGAGTCATTCCTTTCAGCACATAATATATTTTAATTTTAGATCTTGTCTATTTATAAGCAAACTAACTAAAAATATCTCCCTTAACTGCCTTTTCTTCTCGACTTACTTTCACAGTTCTTTCACCCTCTTATCAACACAACTTTCAAAAAAGAAAACACATTGTGTACAATGAACAGTGTGGCTTAGTTATCTTATCTTCTCTCACCTCACCACTTCATCTTCTTCAATTCTATGAAACTACTCTTGTCATAGTCATCAATGACACTCAAGCTATAATATCTAATATTCATTTCTCTGTTTGTGCCCTTTACCTAATCCTATCTCTAAGCAACATATGACTAAATTGAGCACTCCTTAGTTTCTTGCAGCATTTTTGGATTGTGTTTTCTGTAACAAAACGTCACTGATTTTCTTGGTACCTCATGCTTCTCCTACTCTTTCTCCATTGTTTTAGCTTTTTGCATGTGATCAAATTCCAAATAATGTCATGTCTCATGACATTTCCTCAGAATTTCCTTTTATTAGTATCCCTATATCACCTTCAAAAACAGAAAGAAGGCCAGTAAGGTAGTATAACACACTCATGAAAGTCAAGTTTTAAATGATGCCTTTATAATTTTTACTCTACACAGAAGGTAGCATGATCATTTTGTTATTCAAATCTTCTAATAAATTTATACTTAATCTAAACTAAAATATAATCTCCTTACACACTCTTTATAAAGTTTATAAATCCTTACTTACATGATCCTGCCAAATCCGTGTCTCCAACTTCATGTTACAGTATTGTGTTTTGCTTTTGTCTGGCATGGCTATCCCTCATATTTTCAAGATTAGCTCCTTTTCAACATTCAGATCTTAGGTCAGTCTTTCTCCTTGGGAGATATTAACAGACTACTTGATCTAAAATAGCCAACACTCCCCCTCACTCTTATTCTCTTAACTATAAATGCTCCTCAACTTATTGTGTTGGGTTATATCCTGTTAAACCAATTGTAAGCTGAAAATACCCAAATATCATAAGTCAAAAATACATTAATACACCTAACCTACCAAACTTCATAGCCTACCTTAAACTTGTACAGAAAATTATATTAGCTTACAGTTGGGCAAAATCAGTTAACACAAAGCTTATTTTATAATAAAGTGCTGACTATCTCGTAGTATTTATTGAATACAGTACACTGTATAGTATGGGTTGGTTATCCTCCAGATCACGTGGTTGCCCAGGAGCTGCCACCCACTGCTGCCCAGCATTGCAAGAGAGTATCACAGTTTGCTACCCCAAGAAAAGATCAAAATTCAAAACTCAAAGTAGAGTTTCTACTGAATGCATATTGCTTTCACTCCATTGTCAAGCTGAAAAATCAAGTTCAACCATCCTAAATCAGAGATCATTTATATATCCAATTCTTTTACTTTCCATTGAACTATCATAATTGAAATAATCTTAATTATTTACTTAGCTTTTTTTGTTATTGAAACCACAAGTGGACTTTGGTCTATGTTCATTGCTCATTACACAAAAATCCAATTATTAAAACAACAAGGATTGTCAAGGAAGAAAGGAATTTTTAATATGAAAGATATTTTGTTGGGAGAATGGGAGAAGCTGCCTCAGATCTGTCTCTCTGACTAATAGAGAACATGGGCTTTTAAAGGAGGGTCTACATACCTTGGAACAGGTGGTGTAAACTAAAAAAGGGCTATGTAAAATGAATAAATTTTAATCTAAGAATATAAAAACTAATATTAATGATATTTTAAAAAGTTATTAAGAACATAATTATGGTGAACTCTGTGTATTTAAATATGTTTTATGTATGTACATGTAGTATATACTATGCCCAAATGGTACCAAAATTGGCTTATAAAGAAATGGAACTCTCATAAAGTAAGTGAATGAGGCTTTTCGAGTTTACATGAATTTAGTAATCTTTGGTAAACAAGCTGGTGTTTAAAAATTATTGGTAAAATAAAAATAAAAATGTCTTCAAAATTGTCAGCATACATTTTTGCCTGGGGATAGTGGTCATTTTCGTCTTTGAAGGTGTCAAGGTTTGACACAAGTTATAAAACTATAAACCCAGACAAAACATAATGATCTGATTTCTGATAAGTTGGTGTAATAAAAAAAGCTGAACCTAACAGAAAAGTTACCCCCGTGTTTAAGATTCTTGGTTAGGTAAAAAATAGGCATGCCTAAACAAAACTAAGTGTCAGTATCAGAATAAATAAAATTCTAAGTAAATGATGGCATAAAAACAGAAACTTATGGTAAAGGTTGATAAAGATATTTTGATTTTGGTCTCTTTATTGCAGTTATTGATGCAGTTTCTTCCATTGACTTTACTGACTGTAAAAAGGTATACACAAAACCTATTTAAATCAAATTAGAGGTGTCCCTTTGGTCTGGCTCACTTTTTATGTGTTCTGAGTACTGGTATAAAGCCAGCTTGTTGTATGTTATTTGTTATAACTCTACTAAACTAAAGGGCTTGTGCACCAGGGTTTCTCTGATCTCCCCTGCTGCTTCCACCAAGGGCAGGAGCCAAGCCACCTTTCCCCCTGGTGGAGGTAGAGACCCTACAAAGTAAGCACTGACCAAATCCTGCTTTCCTTGACCAAATCCTGCTTTCTTTATTACCAGGTGTACAAGATCACTCTGAATAAGTGAGCCAGGCACTAGATGGCTTAGTGATGACAAAACTAGGAGGAGGAAACATTGATTATCCTTATCATGGGAAAGGACCATAAGCACCCTATCAGATCAGAAAGAAAAGTATATTGTCAAAACCAACCAAAGCCTGGAAGCATAAGAGTTAAAGCACAGAACTTCTTCCCTAAAGTGAAACAAAATGAAAAATTTCTCCCCTACTGTGAGGGACATTTCCCCCAACTTCTTATCACACACTCGGGTTTAGCCAAGAACTCAACTGTGCAATCTAAGAAATGGTGAGAGTAGAAAAGCAAAAGCAAGCACCAGTGCCCCCTCAAGCACTGGCTGCAAGGCAGGAAGAGCAAGAGCCTTTCATGGAAGAATGTGAGCTGGCTTACCTAGACAGAGTGATCCAAGTCATGGCACCAAGATATCAGGTTGGCAGTTGTTGTTCTCAGTTCTTGGTGTGCTCTTGGCTGAAGAATGAGCAGACACACCAAAAGCAAGTCAATCATGAAATAGAGTTTATTGAGGAAGAGCAAGATAGGTTTGGAGAGCAAGAGAAAGATGGTCTTGTTTTATACTGTCTGGATTGGGCTCTCCTGGTGATTAAGACATCATCATTGAACACTTTGATAAATAGCTAAGTACATGACAATTAGGGTTACTAAATAGTTACTTATTAGGTTACTCTTGCTCATTTTCCAGATCCTATTTTGCCTGGGCAGCCTGGGGAATCCCCTGTATTATTTTGCAAGTTAGTAGGGTGGGGTGTTCCTCCTTCCCTCAGGTGTGGCAATTGCTTGGGGCAGGATCAAGGTGGGGCAGCACCAGAGCAGGGCACCCACCTTTGTCTCTAGGAGAACCAGAGTCCTTCACTATGTACCTAACAGAAGTATTACAGTACTCAAATTTACACTTAAGTAGAAAATTGGTTTGAGATCACTTAGATTGTTTTTAAAATAGCTTTACCTTGATCCTAATGTAAAAATATTATGACTTTATGTCATTATTTGAGATAGTAAGGATTGATGTTAGATGTTTATTTAGTCTACAGTCAGGTGATGTCATATCAATAAATTTTATTTTGAGATGTTGATATTTTAAAAAGATGTCATCAAGTAAAATCTTTAAGCAAGATGCTTTCTAAAACTTCTACTATATTTATATAACTTAAAGATATTACATTATTCAGAAGAGCAAGTCTTAATAGAATACTTATGTTAGGTAGATAGGGAGAGATTCTGGGTCTCCCAGGGATGAAAGTGGTGCCTTGCCTTAGTGCTGCCTCAAGCAATTGTTCCACTTGGGAAGAAGAACAAGGGTGGGCCCCAGGTCCCCCCTTTTGGTGCTACTCCACTGTAATCCTGTCCCCTGTCCCAAGTGACTGCTGTCCCTGGGGGAGGAGGGAACACCTTACCAATCTACCAATCAGAACTTAGCACACCAATTGCAAAGGAATGCAGAAGACTCTCTATCCAAGTGGCATGGGTACAATAGAGCCTGGAAGGTGACTTAAGACAACCTAAGGCTAATTATCATGTCATTAGCTTAAATCTAGATTGCAGTTAACCTCCCAACCCCATGGGCTTTCAGAGAAACTCATGGGAGATCTGCATGTGCAGTAAGACTCAGGTCATATAACTCCCAACTGTCCATCAAAATGGTTCCATGATGACATCTGAACCACAGGGAGGTCCTAGCTGGACAGTTTAAAATAAGACCCAGATGATAGCCAAGGGCCCTTTTGTTATGTAAGAGGGGTCCATTTGTTGTTCTGTGGCAAACGTACCTTGCTCTTACTCTGTAAACCTGTATCTTGCTCTTGCTCTGTAAATCTAACTTGTCCTTCCTCAATAAACTTTATTTTGCTTGCTTTTGCTTTTGGTGTGTCTGGTCATTCTTTGGCCAAGAGCACACCAAGAACTGTAAATAGACAAGATTACTTACCCTGAACACTGACACACTTGTTATCTTGGTGGGTTTTTTTAAGTTTAAAAGTAATAATTAAAACTATATTTTGTGATTATTTCTTGGTTTATGTTTTGTGAAGTAAAATAAAATCTTAAGTTCTTCCCCCTACCAGTGGATCCCCTCTTGGCCAAGGGGATATCCTAAAACTAAATTGCCTGCCATGAGGAGGGAGGTCAAACATGCCTCATTATGCCCCCCCCTACCTTCTTGGAGATATCCTTTGTAACCCTTTAACAGGCCTAAGCGTTTGCAAGACAAACCTGTTTATAATCATTTATAGTCCAAGATTTTCTTCTTTTAAGAAAGGTCATATAATGACCTGAAATTTTTTATGACTTTTTATTTAAACCATTACTGATTCTTTTTGCTTTTTCTAGAGTCAAGACAAATATTAGATAATAGCAAAGTTTACCTGATATCTCCAGAATTTAAAAACTATTCCATTGCCAATATCCTGCTGCTAAAACTACAAACTCCTCCTTCTAGGCCCAGGGACAATCATGGAAGAGGGGCGCATATGAAATTGTAAGGGCCAATTTTGAGAGATGGAATTAGTTCAGACCCTCCAGGTCAAGGATGGACACATAGATGTCTAAATAGCTGGCAAAAGGAAGAACATTACCTTTTTGGGCCACATGGTCAAGGCATCTCTCCCAATCATAAAGAATATCCCACTTCCCATAGACTTAAAAGATAGTAACAGAGAAGATATCAAGATACCTGATAACCGAGCTTCCTGGGTATAGTTGTTCCCAATTATGGAGTTTATGCAAATAAACATGTAGTAAGAAATTTATTGAACACCTTAGGACAAATTACTAAAGTAACTCCAAAAAATATTATAATACAATGAAATTCTCTAAATTTCTTAACATAAATGGTTAACAATTCTTATGTTTTATACAATAAATTGCCATAAGTCTGTAACTAAACCCAAAATAATAGTAGCTCAACATTTATAGATAAATTAATTTTATATCCCTGCTTGTGGTATTTGGTTTTGTGGTCTTACATTGTAAAAGTTGACAAAAACCTGTCCATCTCCATTTCCATATGGCCTAGACCATTTAATTGGCTAGAAGTCTTT
The DNA here is from genome assembly GCF_040939455.1 of Microcebus murinus. Lineage (NCBI taxonomy): Eukaryota > Metazoa > Chordata > Mammalia > Primates > Cheirogaleidae > Microcebus > Microcebus murinus. Next base: position 48,827,501 of record NC_134104.1, read on the forward strand.
TGATTTTTAGTCATTTGGGCCATAAATTTCCCACTGAGGGACAGGATGAAACTGGGGCAAGTAGCCACACCCCCCCAGCAATGATAGGACAAAATAAGTTTGGCTATCAATGCTGCCTTTGGAAAATCTTGGCCAAAGGGGGGAAATGTAACCATAAGCACCATCTCATATTAATGGAACCCCTCTTGGCCAAAGGAAGTAAACAAACACAAACTTTAAAACTGATTTCCCAGACATGAAGGGAAGAGAAAGTGGACACAACTACTGGTTTGTTTGAAAGCTAAGAGCAATAGACAAAATAATGGAATATATTCATCTCCTTAATATCTTATCTAGAAATTTTGCATGGCTTTTAACAATAGATTTAAAAGGGGCTTTCTTTTGCATTTCTCTTGTTCATGAATCCCAAGAACTATTTGCTGTTGAATGGAAAGACATAGTCTAAAGCCAAATGCCAATGCTGCTACAGTGTCCTTCATCAGGAGTTTAAAAACTCCCCAACAAGATTCTGGCCAGAGATTTGAGGGTAATAGTTCTAGGCAAGGGAATGATTTTACAGTATGTAGATCATATCCTGATACTGAGCCTGTAGCTGAATCAAGGCGATATGGCATAATTGCATTAAACTTACTGGCTGACAAAGGATATAAATCATCCTCAGAAAAAGGTCAGATTTCACTTCCCACTGTCAAATGTCTGGAGTTTAGATTGTCTCTTGGAACTTGGAACCTCCTCCCAGATTGCAGAGAGGCTGTCAATTGAAAAACAATCCCCATCACCCTCAAACAGTTGTGAGAATCCTTGGCTATGACTGGTATTTGCTGGGTTTAGGTTCCTAACTTCAGACTAATAACAAAACCCCTCGATAAAGCCTTAAAAGAGGAAGAAAAAGAACCACCTACTTGGAGCAGGGAATGCCACAAAGCCTTCTTGACTATTAAAAAATAATTAATGACTTCCCCTGCATTGGGCCTCCCAGACTTATACAAGCCTTTTAATTTGTTCATTCGAAAAAGACAAGGAATTGGACTCAGAGTATTGTCACAAATTTGGAGAATCATGAGCAACCTGTACCTTATATCTCTATACAATTGGATGTGGTAACAAAAAGATGGCCCACTTGTGGGAGAATGGTGGCTGATATTTATGATAATTTACAGGAAGCTGAAAAGTTTACCCTTTGACAACTGGTGACTGGTCACAAGATGCGTTATATATTACCCCTACTAGAAGGAAAGGGAGCCTTTCAGTTAACAGCCAGTGGGTGAACAGGTAAATATCAGGCTATTTTGTGAGATAATCCTAATATAACTCTAAAGGTGGTGTCTACCTTAAATCTAGCCACCTTTCTGCTTTTGGACTTTTGCTCCATTCTATGATTACATTCAGATTATTGACCAATTGTATCCTAGCCTCCAAAATTTAACTGAGCAGCCCCTGGTGGACCCAGATAAGGAGCTCTTCATGGATCTAAGCAGCCATATGGAATAAGGGCAATGCAAAGCTGGGTATGCTGTGGTTACTGGCCAACAGGTAATTGAGCCACAAACCCTACCCCTACGGAACATCTGCCCAGAAAATAAATTAATTGTACTAACTAGACTGATTCTAAATATGTCTTTATAATGGCACATGCTCATAGATGTGGATGAGAATGAGGACAAAGAGAATAAGAGGTTTCAAGTTTTGAGTTTGGGCAACTAGAGAAGAATCATGCCAGTGACATTGAAAAAGTAGAAGGATAATATATGGATAATGATTTATTATGGGAAATATGGAAGATTCAGTTTTTTATGTTAAGGTTTAATAGTACATTAAAATTAACAACATCTCTGAGACAAAATATAAACAGGATTTATTGATGATACACATAAAAGAAGGAAAAATCTTTCTGCCTTTCCATAACCTCGGAGCAAACCACATTATTGTTTCATTACTGGACATCAGATATATACTAAGTACTCTTTGGCACTCTGAAGATGTATCTAACTCACTAAAAACACCACTCTCTCAGTAATTTTATTATAGCAAGCTAGAGTACAATAATTAGATATTTATATTGTCCAGTCATTCGTTCCTTTCTCATCATAAGCAAAGTTGTAGCCTTCAGGTCTATTACACTCCAAACAACTTGGCTTTCTTTTAACACATCCTTTTTATTTTATCAGAATTCAGTAATCCTTGTTCTTCACCCCTACTTCTTGCCAACAAGTCTGAGGCTTTCCCTAAATCAATGTGTTTCATACACATGGGTAACAAATAACTATTAAAAATGGGAAGATGATTTTTCTAGATATTTTTCCCTTTAAATGTTTAGATTTTGATTCATAAATTTTGGATTTTGAGAGTTTTAAGTTTTTTGGATTTCGATCCATTCATATGTTTACACACATACATATACACAGAGCACAAATTAGAGAAATATTTTATCATAGAGCTGCATAGTGATTGACTTTAGAAAAAGAAATCTAAACATTACATGGAAGAGTAGTTAGTTGGCTCTATCTATGAGTTCCCCATTATGGATTCAGCAAATTGTGGGTTAAAAAAATAAAATAAAAAATAATACAGCAATAAAAATAATATAAATTTTAAAAGCAATATAGAATACATATACATAGCATATACATAGTATTTACATTGTATTAGATATAAGAAATCTAGAGATAATTTAAAGTATATGGGAGAATATAGGTTATAAGCAAATGTTATGCCATTTTTTTGAAAGAGACTTGAGTATCCACAAATTTTGGTATCTGAGGGATTTCTGTAACTAATCCCCCTTGGATACCAAGGAATAAGTATGTTTACCCTAGAGATTTTGTTGGAAATTCAGTACATAGAGCAAAAATTTCATTTAGTTTAAAAGATACTCTCAAATCTCTCAGAGAGTCAATACCAACAGGGAAAGCTTTTTCTTTAGTGTGTATATGATCAGTCTTCATTTGATAATCCAATGTTTTAGTTTCTTTATATTTAGATATTTATTTCAAATCCATTTAAATTATTCCATATTTCATACCTAATAAATACAATTTTTTTACAGCTAATATAATAAATGCCCATCTGAAGAAATGGTTTCTCTCTGTTATCTGCACTGTACTCTGTGATTCATGGGTTACATGCCCCAGAGGAAAGAGCTTTTTACAAATACTGGATTAACACCATAACTGAACTTAGTTTGGAGAAATGCTGACATTATGGAAGTAAAGGGCAGGTATTACAACTGATAAAGGAGATCTAGGGATCCAATCATATACATTGGGGGGTAAGCTTATTGAGTAGAGTCAAGCAGAGTCAATGGCACTGCATGCATTATACTCTTTTCTCTTTCTCTTTACAAGGCATTGGATTACATTCACACTGTCAGGTTGCAGTCTGTTCTAGATTCTTGGTACACTCTTGCTGAAGAATGACAAGACACACTGCTAGCAAAGCAAGCAAGAGGCAAAGTTTATTGAGCAAAAGCATGATACATTCACCACAGGCAGCAAACAGGACCCTGTTGCTATGAGAGGCCCTGATTATTAACTAAAGTTTTATTTCATATTTTGGGGGTTGGACCCTCCCCAGCAGGCATGGTTCATTCACATCACCTTGATAGACAGCTGTTGGTTATATAACATGAGTCTTACTACACATGTAAATTCCTGTGAACCTCTCTGAAAGCTCACTGAAGGTGGGAGCAAAACAGCAATACAGATTTATGCTAATGACATGATAATTGATCTGAGGTTACTTTTGGTCACCTTCCAGACCCTACTGTGCCTGTGTTGCCTGGCTTTCTAGGAATTCCTTCTTCCTGGAATTCCTGGCTGCTTTTTCAGTTAGCATGCTGAATTTTGATTGGTGGTACACTCCTCCTTGTGGCTGTGGTTATCTGCAGCAGGCCACTTGTCCCCCCCACTCCCTGTCCCTAGGAAAGCCAGAGGTCCCACTATCTACTTAACAACATCATTTACTTCCTTGTAATTTTGGTGTCTCTTTTCCCCCAAACCAAGCTATTGTATATTATAACAATATATTGCACTCTATTATTAAAATATCAGTCATAGATCAGGGAGTAGAATATAGGAAAAGTAGATTAGGCTATTTAGAGCTCTAGTGAAACATTAGAATCACAGAGGGATGTGGAACTGCTGAGTCAAGAAAGCTTTAAAATTCCTCAGAGTCAAGAGGTGATGTGGGTGTTTATGGACATCACTTCCTATAGTATATGAGAAATAAAATATAGAAAGACAAAGACACATCAGTCCATGTTCCAAAGAGAGGAGGATCATGGGATCACTCCTCTCTTCCTTTTTCTTTCATGTTGTGCTTTGCACAATCATTTGATATTGATTTGTTCCTCTCATCATGCTCTTACACCAATGTTTGCACCTGACCTCAAGTAGTTTTCAGTCTACTCCAGGAATATAGCATGTAAACAAATAATTGCACTTAAATGTGAAAAGTGGGAACTGCTTCGAGGATGGGGACTTGGAAGTCATTTGTCAGGTGCCTCTAGTTGTGAGAGCTAACACTTAAAAACCCAAGAGAAAGGGTGATAACAAAATATCAAGGGCTGACTAAAATTATTGATATGAAGAATCATTCTAGAAATCTTATAGCAGATATTTCACCTGACATAAGATTTCTCTTAATCCATCTTTGTTTAAGAAACAATAGTACTTGTGTATGAAAAGACAGGTCTTGGATCAGAGAATAGAAACTCTAAGGAGAGGTCAAAATTGTAAGAGGGCTGGTTTCCTCTCTAAACAAATGAACAGAAAGAGTTGAGAATTTCTTTCTTTTCTATTTTTGTTTATTTGTTTTGTTTTGTTTGTTTGTTTGTTTTGGTCTAATAATGTTAGAAGAAGAGAAAAAAGGGTAGAGAGACAGAATGATGGAGAAATAGAAAGAGATTAGTGCTCAAATTTTGTCCTTTTAGAAACTGGGATGTGAAATATTCAGGTTTAAGTTATTTGTATTATTGCAAGCCATGCATTTCAAAACTGACAGTGACTTACATGCACAAAGGCCATAAGAAAATATAGTTGTCCCTCAGTATCTATGAGGGATTTGGCCTGAGAACTGCCAAAGATAACAAAATGCACATATGTTCAAGTTTCTTATATAAAATTTTGTAGTATTAATATTCACATATAACCTATGCATATCTTTGTGTATACTTTAAATCATCTTTTGATTACTTATATAATTCCTAATACAATGTAAAAGTTATGCAAATACTTGTTATATTCTATTGTTTAGACAGGAACATGTATAGACTTTTTTCCTTGTTGTCTGCAAGGAAAAAAAGTCTAGACATGTTCAGTAGAGCCCAAATCACCCACTTTAATATTTTTTCGTCCATAGTTGGTTGAATATATGGATGCAGAACCCATGGATACTGAAAGCCAACTGTCTTTGTTTCATGTGAGAAAGAAAAAGGTCCTTGCAGTTGCAAGATAAAATTTCCATATACTTAAGGAAAACCAATGGAAGCAGAATATCAGATCCATGATATTCTGATCCATGAGACAAGTACATAAATTTCCTGGGAACTTACATTATATTTTTTAGAGGATATGGCACCAAATATGAGTTTATCTTCTCTAAATATTAAAGCATAGAGTTGCTTCACCTTGCACCTGACATTATTATTTTCCTCTTGCCCATTAAAGAACTAATTTGGGTTACACATCTACCCTCTCTAAAATTAAAATGTTAATGCAAATAGTCACTTAATGCTTGCCTGGATATTCTTGTCCCTCTAGTTACCATTTCTTGTATTTTATTACTAAACTTTAGAAGAAGTAGAACACAATGATTGCATCTACCTAATCACTGCCTTACATTATTTTCTATTTCATACTTTCAAACTATTTTAACTGCTCTCACAAAAGTAAACAATATTGTCCTAATAACCAATTATAACAACGTCTATTAGACATCATTTTCTGTCTCTGAAATCCTTTTGCATAAAGTGAAAGACACGAAGTTTAGCCTTTGTCGACCACCATAATCTGGCCCCAAACTATTTTATTTATGATTGATCTCCTACATGAATGATGTGTTCCAGACACATTTTATGCTCACTACTGACAAAATAAATATTTCTATTCCTTTGCTGTCTATGCATTTTTTATTGCATTGCCTTCATTTTATCAACATCTCCATCAAATATATTCTCTTTACTCCAGGCATCTAAATTTTCTCTGACCTTTCAGATATGGCTCCAAAACATATTTTATATAATATTTATATCATTGTAATCTCTAAAACTAAAGCACTAAGATCCTGACTACTTAAATCTCTGATTGTATCTATCCCATGAAAAATAATATTGACTTATAAATATTAATAGATTTTACAAACATTTTGGATACTTTTTCAACGTGGGTGAGTTTGAAAAGAAGTAACATAGAAGAACTCTATGTTATTTCTTTTAATCTCATCAACCACCAAAAACTTTTCTGAAACTTTTGCCCAAACACAGGAGAGAATTAAAAAGTTTTTTAAAAATTCAGTTCATCCAACTTTTCCCCCAAATAATGAACTACCAAATAGAAGGAAAAATATCCCAAATATTTATAAGTTAAAAAAATTAAAAATATGATGGACTCAGTCAGTATATGGTAATGAAGAAACATAAATTGTTCAATCTTTTACTTTATAAACACATTTCTCACTAAAATAGAATACAGTTATAAGCATAGTTCTATGATGTTTAATAGTTTTCATGTTTACAAAGTTGTTTAGAATCATAGTCTACTGTTTATGGAGAATATTTCACCCTTCCACTTCATCATCTTATCACTTCAAAAAATTCCATTGCTTTGATGTTGTCACAGTATTTTGATACCTAGGAAGATCTCTAACTTGCCAAAAAAAATCCTAGAAAATTGCTAAATGTTAAATGAGAAAAAAATATCAGAGTATATGACAGATGGGTATATAAAAAAGACTCTCCTGGCATACCTTTCCTTATGGTATTTGAGATATTGACTAATTGGGCTATAAATTAAATCATCAGTAAAATTATATGAAATGGAAATTCTAAGAAGCAAGTTTCATGTAATTATTCTGTCATATTTGAGATCATATTAAAATCATTGTAAATAAAATCTGATTTTCTATAAACCTTCATTGCTGATTTTCTCATTTAATATAATTTAATCCTCATTTGCTATAATCATCATGGTTTTCTCTGATTAAATGTCAAATGTATAGACAAATATAAATGTCTTAAAATGTGGCCCTTTAAGAAATGACAATTTGCTTATCTGAGTCAGTATATTTTGATTCTTTACATTTTGAGTCCAAAGGAAATATAAATGCTAAGTTTATGTAGATTCATGAACAAAGTTTCTATGTAATGAAGAAATAACAATTACATCTATTATTGTTTTTAACTATACTTCATTCAAATAGCATTTTGTAAAACAGTTTCTTCCTTAGGTAATTCTGTCTTCACTTTAACAAGCTTGTGAAATCCTTCCAACCTGTCATTAGTTAAGTTTGATTTGAACACAGGTACTGAAAGAATGTGTTATAGAAACAACAATTACAATAAAAGGAAACAAATAGCCTAAAATATTAAATATACTAGTTATTTGCAATATATACTATAATCCAAATTCATCTAACTTTCAACCATTTTATTCTAGTTATATCTTTAAAGTTTAATAATCACGTGTACAAATTATTAAATATTGATTATTAACACATTCATAAATTGTAAGAGATCTCTGGTTACTCTGGTTTAAGAAAGTGACATATTCTTGAAAGCTATACTATTTATGTTAAAAGTCTGTCCGCATTTTTATTATTTCCTCTTATTTTTTATTACTTTTTAATCTGGACTATAAAAAATGTGCTTCAGGAACAACCTGGACAAAAATGACTTTCCCTCGAGGAACACATTTTTTTAAAGGAAATATAAAAGGCATTTTTGTTGTTGCTAATCATTTGGCTTATGCAGTTTTATTTGCTTTTCACCCTTGCACTACTAAATACAACTCTATTTAAAGAACAAATGGGTAGAATGCCACTTACTGGAGAAAATTGCACAAAAGACCACTGTTGATTTTCTGTTCTTTCAGTGGCTGTGACCTTGGGCAAGCCACAGAAAGATTCAACAGCTTGCCCCTTAAAGAAAGGAAGCTAACGCCACCACTTCTAATCTGACTTTTGACAATACTGAGTGGAATGATACAAAGCTATGAAAAATGGGCCATCACTCACCTTGGGAATATGTCTCTAGGCCTTCCACTTTACACCTCTCCTTTCTCAATTGCTGTTCTTAAAAGAGAATACCTTTTGAAATATAAAAATTGAGGTGTCCTGGTCATCATTTTCCCATTAGTCCCTGTCACTCTCTCTGGAAGCTGCATTGATTCTCTCTTGCCTATACCAAAAACTTAAAATCCTTGGGTAATGATTTTCTCAATGATTAACAAAATGCCTTGCATCATTTCGTAGAGATTTATGTGTTCTCTCGAGTTATAGTCAAATTTGTTAGATAAAGTGACTCATCTTGGGAGAGACCCTTTCCTTTATATTCATTACATTTTTATTTGTAGGCAATAAGTTCAACATTTCTCTTAATCAGCAAGTATTTACTGGGAAGTTATTAGATATATAGACCGATGAAGTTATTGAAGAGGATACAAAGATATTTGAGATAGTCCCTATAGCTTAAAATCCTAGTTGGTAAAATGAGATGTAAATACATAAATCCATTATATGACAGTGTAAATAATTTCTGAGCTATCATAGATATGGTTAGACTTGAGCTGGGCTCATAAATAAATACAATCTGCATAAAAAATAAGGAAAAGGAGAAAATTCTAAACATTTAGAATAGAAAAATGTGCTCAGTGTATAATGCACTCAATAAAAGAAGAGAAGCTGTCTGGCTGGAGATATTGCTAGGAAAATAGGCAGAAGTTGGTAAAAAAACAAAACAACAACAAAAACTTGAGCTGTAGTTGCATCGATGTTTTAACTTTCTCTTTTATTTCAAATACTGCATTGTTTCAGAGTAACTAGATTTTGTGATAAAAGTCTATACTTCTTATTCTAAAGTATTTGTCCCACATCAAAAATTATATCATATTATCATTCAGTTCAAGTTCAAAAGTTTCCCTTTATTTCTGCTTTTTTTTTTTTTTTTGAAACAGCGTCTTACTCTGTCACCCAGACTAAAAAATCCAGTGACATCACTATAGCCCACCGCAACCTTAAACTCCTGGGCTCAAGCAATTCTGTTGCCTCAGCCTCCTGAGTATCTGGTATACACACACATACCACGATGGCCAGCTAATTTTTTCTTATTTTTTTAGATTTTTTTAGATAATGAGTTTCACTGTTTTGGTTCAGCCTGGTCTCCTAGCATCAAGCGATCCTCCAACCTCAGCCTCCTAAAGAATTAGGATTACAGATGTGAGCCACCATGCCCAGCCTCCCTTTATTTCTTATTATATCTTTGTTTTAGATACTTTAAATATGAATTTTTTCTTATTTATTAGCTCATCTTGCAGGCTCTTAAGTGAAAATGTACCAAACTGAAGTCATTCATCATTCTACTCATGATCAACTTCCTCTTCTCGTCTTCATGACATGGAGAATTACGTCACCACTCCCCATATCACCCAAGCCAGAGGTCAAGAAGTCTGTCAATTCAGGGTTGTAACTTGGCTTACTCAAATTTCAATTGTTTTGGTTTTTCCTATTCTATTTGCTAAATATTTTCCAGAATGTCCCAGTGTTTTTGTTTGTATGTTTGTTTAACCTAGTTCAACTACCTTTTTCTGACTTTCATCAATTATTACCAGAATTCTGTAAATCCTAGTAGTAAACTATTAAAACTCTTCAGCTACTACTTTTTATTTTTATAATAAAACAAATCCTCAGAATAGGAGGATTCAAATTCTTTAGGATTCCTTCCTAAGGATATCTAGGATCCCTATCCTAAAGGATACAAATCCTTTAGGATCCCTTCCATCCTTTCCAACTTCCTTTCCCAAAGCTCTCTTCTTCTTTAATTATTTCAGACCAGCCATTTAGAGTTAATTCATATCCCATAAGGAGCTCTTTACAGATCTGTGGATTTACTGATGTCACTATTACATCTTACAACTTAATTTCCCCCCTTTATTCAACTTACTGTCAACTCCTGGTCCTTCAGGACTGCTCAAATATCTGCTCTCTAAAAGCCTCTTGTGAAAATGCCAACCTGAGTTGAGTTTCTCTTTTAGTTTGTTTATTTGATTATATGATACACTTTCAAACTTGTGCCATACTAAAATTATCAACTTACTTATTTTATTTACCCATATTCTGCAAGTTTAAGTTCAAAGATTCATCTCATTCTCTGCTTCTGGTTGAGCCTTGGGCCTGCCTGGCTCATAATGAATGTTCAATACTTGTTTCCTAAATAAGAAAACCTTATTCAGTTTCCCTAACATTTCCATAAGAAAAATAAAAGGGATGGTGTTCAGCCAGGAAAAAGAGAGAGAGCGAGAAAAAAACACAAACGTTTAGCATTCCATGACTCCAGGCTATTGGTCAAACCATGCTATGGAGGATCAGAGAAAATCTCTGAAAATTAGAAACTATATATACTAATCCAATGAAAAGCTGATAAAAGAGCAAATTCTTTGTTACCAGAAGGGTTCAAGTAAAAATGTACTACTTGGTTTTAGAAAGATAATTCATGCTTCAGACAACACTTAGATTCTATTTTTAAATTCACCTTTTAGATATTATATCTCAATCAAATTCAATAAATATTTTGAGCTCTATCATGTGTCAGGAATCATGTTATTCTGTGAAATGCCCAACATACCTATGAGGTTGCCTGGCTCCAGACACAATATTTTAGTTGTAAGGTTGGAAGGTCACTACAAGTTTAAGGGAAATAACTTTAAGAAAGAGATCTTAAAGTGGTTATTTACAAATGCCAAAATAAAAATAAAGAATAGTTAGCATGGAAATCATTACCTTTAGGGAGAAATATAAGGATTGTTATATCAGTTCATACAAAGTATGTGCAGGTAGATTTTTAAATATCACTTCAGATAGTTTTGTGTGAATATTCTATGAAATGAAAGCTTAGAAGTGAGGGAATAGTATTGGAACAGGCAGGTAGTCATGCTTATTTTGAGGAAGAGATTTGAACATAGCAATCAATGAAGCAAAACTTAACCATGCTAACAATGAAAAAAAAATTTTGCAATTTAAACAAGTATTTTGAATTTTCATCACTTGCATGAATATTCCTACTTCATTGGATTTGGGCAGGAGTTGGAAATGTATAGAAGGAAGAAACTTTGCTTTCATATTAGAAGAGCAATTATCTTTAGGGTACTTTTTTTCTTTTTCTTTATTCTTTTTTCTTTTTTTTCAGGGAAAAGGAAAGAGGAGTTTATTAATTTGCCTGACAAATGAGGAGGATGGAGACTCCTGTCTAAAAATATCATCATCCTAATAATAAGCGGAAATACAGAACTTTTAGAAGGATGCCATTCCACTTTAGACAATTTCTGTTCAACTACAGCTGATGATTCCAATCATAGCATCTCTAATCCATCTCTACTGAAGATAATCCCATGAAACTCCGCCTAGGACCTCCACTGATCAGATAGTTCTATTGAGCCATCTCCTGTAGCACAAAGAACAAGGGACATTCCCCTGCTCCTCCCAACCACTGACCTGAAGCAGGAATGCAGATGTCAGTTCCCAAAAAGAGTGAATGAGATTTTAAAGAGACAGAAAATATTTTTGCTGTTTTTTTGTTTTTTTTTTCAGGCCATTCCCTCTGCCAACCCCTCTGTTACATATTTCCCCTGTGTCAATTTTACCCTTTCATATCTATGGGAGGAGAGGCAATGTAGTTATTGAGCTACTTCCTACGTAAGTATAAACTTTCCATCTTAAACATTTCTTTATTATATGAAATATAATAGTTATCCCCTAAAACTGCATAGCATGCCTCTTCAGAAGATAATTGGAAAGCCCCTTTCAATAGGTCTATTGTTCTAATTTGTATCTATAAACCCGGGGGTTGTTGTATTTCATACTCATAGTGCAAGTAGCCACTGTTTTTTAACATATAGTCAATGAGGTAATTCATAGTTTCTCAATATTGATTGACATTTTCTTGTGAGACTAATATATGTAAATAATCTGAGGCAATCATGAATTGATTTACCCATTTCAGAATCAAATAGATTTCCCTTGAAATATTTATAAGAAAAACACAATTTAGACAAAGGAGATGAAAAAGCAATACTATAACTGCATATACATAAGTGGAAATTTTATTTTATTTATGCACTTTAATATTGACCTCAAAATGATTTCTCCTTATACACGACACTAGTAATGGTAGCTTTATCCACCACCTCAACTAAAAGGTCAAGGCATTTTTTTCTAAGTGAATATTGCACAAAGTTACATGACCAACTCAAGCAGATATGTTTATAAAATATTGGCTATATATTTACCTATTTATTAATTAAATGATCAAACAGAAATGATGCCTTGGTCACACAGAAATGTCCCAGTCTAAACTAGGTACTAAGAGAGGTACATTAAAATGCTGAATGATCTCTCCAAACTGGCAAATTCCTTAGCAATTAGAAAATAAAAGAAATCTATTTTTTTGTTAAGAATGTCCACACACTTTTATTATTTTCATTTTGCTCCATCTGGACAATATACAGTGCTCATAATAGAGCTATTGGTCTTTACTAAGAATAGTAAGATTGATTTACACTTTTAATAAGATTTACTTGAAAAACTAAGTAGTGACATAAGTTTTAGGTTAGGCCAATTCATTCATTTCCCTAAACAATAACTAATGTACACTGAACCACAAAAATGAAAGAAAATTATATGCCTGTCAGTAAATGAAATTATGCCATTGCATGTGGTTCTTTTAATCCCTTTATTCTCTTAATTGTGTTTTCTTCTACATACAGACAGATTTGTAAAATTCAGTAATCTACAAATTGTTTCTCCAGTTATTACAGCAATGGCCAAGATTTATTTTTTTTAATTTTTTGAGCTGACCTTTTAGTCACAGTATCCTTCCAAATGAGTTTAAGGTTTGAGCCTACAATCACTTAACAGGACTAAAATATGCACAAGAAACTAAATTGTGCCCACATGCAACTAAATGCATAAGTAGCCACGGGAATTCCCATTGCCAAGAATACTACAAATTAGGCACTCAGTTGCACCTGCAACAGGACACCTGTAGGGTCAATTAGACACACACATAATTTTGCCTCGACAATACATATCTGTTACAAAATAGCTGATTTACAGCTTCAGACTAAGAATAGGCACTTGGCCTTTTAGAACTTCCTTGAAGAACATAGCTTTGGAATGTTTTCTTATACCCAGACCTTGTCTGCTCTCAGGCAAAGTTCTCCAAATATTTCTGCAATGTAATATTTAGTTCTATGTTTTCTTTTCTCATATTTCATCTCTCACATAGAGTTGAAATAGTTTATGATTCTGTATCTCTGAGAATTGTCGCATTTGAGTATCAGTGTTCTATAGAATTATGCATGTCATCCTTCAACACAAACCAACTTGTAATTACAAATGCTTGCTCAGGTAACACTGTGGTTTTCTAAACATAATGTATTTTCATGGAAAATTTACATATTCTTGAGGCACAATTTCTATTTCAAGGGTAACGTTAAAGGAAGACAGTGTTAATGAATCATGTTCATATTTCTTTATTAGATTTTAGTATGCTCTCACTAAATTCATGTGTGGAACACATTTTTCTTTTTTCTAGGATGACATTCTCTTGTTTTGAAGGCTTAAAAAGAAAACCGATGACTCATACTTCAGGGAAAAAAGTCTAATAAAATGGTGAAATAATTTCTTTGTGCTTTTCAAAAATGCATTATAAGACATAAAGGTACCATAAGAAAGAAACTGTCTATGCAATCAAATTAGGCAAGATATTTGGAGAATTATCACAATTTTCCTATAATCCCTTTGGAAAATAGGCAAATGGATTACTTCATGTCCTTCATGTGAATCTCTAGATATGTATCTTTGTCTTTCTTGGTATTTTCTATAGATTAGGATATTTTACTTTTCTGTAAGGAAAGATGTTAACATCCAGGAATATGGTAGCAGTGCAAATAAACTGGTCTGATCTTATTTGGTAAAGATGCAAAGATTAATTGAATGCTCTAACTACAAAGTTTATACTTTTATTGCCTTGTAGCACATTTTGTTTGTTTGTTTGTTTTCTAAATTAGCCATTCTATTCAAACTTACTTCTTTCAGTGAAGTTTGAACTTCCTTATGTTTGGGGCAAGGAAGTTATCATTCTCAACAAAAAAGCAGAATACCATTCTCAACAAAAAAAGCAGTATCCATCAGAATAGAATATGAGCAAGGCTTGATAAATCTCTAATATTATCCAGGGCTTTTATAATAAACTATAATTTAGCAATGGAATATATCTAGTATACATATAGAGACTGACATACCTATTCAAATTTCTTCCTTTCTCATTCTTTCATTCTTATTTTACTTTGAATGCTACACAATTTAAAAGAAACAGTACAGACATCAGATGGGCAATTTGAAGAAACAAAATTTTATAAAAATCTTCATTCATTGAAGTAGTGCATTTGATATAAGGCCAAAAATCTTATATTTCAGTTGGTATTCATTTGCTTGTACACATTTCAATTTGTAGCCAAATTCTTACTTTAGAGATATTCATAAGTAAATTTATCTGTACTTCTTATTTGGGAGAACATTTGGTAGAATAAGAATCAGAGCTAATAATTACTAATATTGTTGATGTGCTATCCCACAATTTATGAATAAGTATACTGGGAATATATCCTGCCTTTGCCATGACAGATGCAAATTCAATATCTGGTGAAATTTAATTGCATCCCAAGATGAATATTCCATGAGAATATGAGAGCAAGTAAAAGCTCAGATTTCAGGGATCAACTGTTAATAATAATTACACATAAAATATACACTGTCAGTTATAGACTCATTTCTATTTATTAGTTTTAAATTTTCAAACCCAGCCCAGTTTCACTTTGGAAGTACAAAGGAATTTCTCTTTCCAGCAATAATGAGATATAATGAATATTGTATATATTTTTTCTCCATCACAATTTCTATTTCCAGTGACCAAAACAATGTCATCTACACACTTTCTATATTTTAAGTACAAAACTTGAATATTGCAACAATGTAGTCCTCAAGCAAATTCCTGATTTTTAATTCATGAAATAGAAGCTTACAACCTGAAGATCACTATAAATAATTGTATACTTTCTTTGTTTTCAGGGATATTCAGAGTCAGGCAGCTGATAAACAGTATAATAAATTGCTACACAATTTGCTAGTAATGGTAGTAAGTTGTTTACCAGCCTAGCTAGTTCTGTTATAAACCTCATATGGCTAAGAGTCTACTGAAGCCCCCTTTGGAAAGAAATCTAGCTTTCAACCACTTGCTATTGCTTCTAAGTGCTCATAATGTACTCCTGGGACCCTTATAGATGCAAGGACCTTATTGAATCTATTCACTTCCCTCAGGGGAGAAACTTGATAATGAGCATGCATATTTTCATCAGCTATAATATAGCCTGATTCTTTCATAATGGATAGAGTGAGATTGAGTGCCATCTATGTATACCCCTTCACATTATAGCTTTCCTGTTAGTGCCAGATGTGTTTTCAAGAAGGAGACTGGTTTTAGCAGCTCAATGTGGCACCTGGTAACTGCTCTTTTAAAATAAGATGGCTAATTGGGTCAAATACCCCTAAAAAGAAAAAGAGAACTAGTGTCTGATTTTCTACATTTCAACATTCTAAATCTCTTTCAAGTGCCTTTTGACATTTAAAAAATATATTTCTTTTTTTTTTAAAGAAATTTAAAATTTCTGAAGCCTTGCAGTTTAGTGTGGGACATAACGCACCCTACTTACAGCCACTCAGACATGTATAAACTACTTGAGTCTAGAATAAAGATCTTTTCTGGTAAGTATTTTGAAAATCAAGTGACAATCCTGCCCACAAGTGGAAAGCTGTTTCTCGTATATATTAGGAGGTAATCATCCTTTTCAGGGCTTTGCCTCCTTCTATCCTTTGAATTCTACTCTTTCATATTCCCAGATGCTTTTGCAAAGTAAATAAACCAAGCTTATGTTTATTAACATGTAAAGTTTTTTTTTTTCTGATTTGATTTTTATACATCTCTTTGAGTTTTTTCAGTACATTTTTACCAAGTTTTGCATGAACAACTATTATATCCAAACATATTTCATCTAGCCATATTCTAGTAGTAATACTCTTATCTTATCCTTTCCTAAGAGAAAAATAAGAAAAGAAAGCCAGCTAGAGGTTTAGAATTGCTAAAATAAGATTATAGTAAAAATCTTGTTGTTACTTTGTCTAGACAGCAGAGAGCAGTATAGAGCTAGTCCTATGCAAATAAATTGTATCACCTTCGGGAGCACTAATGCAGCCTGGACACAAACCCTGGGAATGCTTTTCCATTCTTTCCTCTTCCCTATTTTAAAAGAGAGTGTCTCAGGAGGAAATTAAACAATACTATAAGTGGACTCTCTTATCTCTCTCAGGAAACTGCCACCACCATCATATAGCATTCAATTTAGACAACTAATCAACAAAACCTGATTTCATACTAACAAAATTTTAGAGAAGACCTCTTGCTTTTTCTGAGATGCTAATCCCACCTCTTAGGCCAGTGAAATTTCTATCTAATCAGCTGGAATGTGGCCAAATTAAATCAATCTCGGTACCATTTATATTTAAGCTCTGGTGCTATTTCACCACTGGAGCTTTTAGTTTGAGCTTTTAGCTTACTGGAGATTTTAGTTTATTCTTCAATGAAGTATGGCCTCATGAATGTCAAAAAAATGAAAATTCTGAATAGCTACTTCCTAAGAGTTTATTTTTTTCTTGAAGCACTAAATGATACTCTTAAGAGAAGAGATAAGGCACTTCAGAATTCATTTGCAGCCTTTACTTTTAATCATTCAAAGTACATACAATGAACAGATATTGTCATTTGACTAAAATGAAATATAGGCGTTATATTTAAAAGTAACATCTATAACTCTGAAGGTTCTCTACATAGGATATGAATTTGAGTCCTGATAATATTGCTTTTTTGAATTATTCTTTTGCTCTTTGTTCATTTTGTCCTATGTCAATTTTTATCTTAGTCTGAATTTGCTATGGTCACTATTTTGAAGCTTCCATATAGTGAAATCTGACAATTCCAAACTTTAAATAGACATAATCAAGAATTAAGATGACATACAAGCAAAAAAAAAAAAAAAAAAACCAGCATGTGTTTAACTGTCCTTATAGTTTGAGCATAATTACCTCATATCTTTTTAAAACCTGTACTATTGTCACTTAAGATTGTATAAGAAGTCAATAAGTTAAGGGCAACCATGAGCAAACATGCTTCTGGTTAAGGACAGCAGTGGATTTCACATACATGTATAGGCCACCTCCCACAATTTCACTAAATTTACTCGTATTTCAAACTCATGTTCCTTTGAGAGT
This sequence comes from Microcebus murinus, assembly GCF_040939455.1. Classification (NCBI taxonomy): domain Eukaryota; kingdom Metazoa; phylum Chordata; class Mammalia; order Primates; family Cheirogaleidae; genus Microcebus; species Microcebus murinus. Next base: position 48,845,090 of record NC_134104.1, read on the forward strand.
TCAACTAATGAGCTTTCTTCTCCCTGGCAACATGGTATAGTAGCAAGAACATAGATTTTGGAGACAGACAGAATTTATTCCTGGGTCTAGTTTTTTATTATTTTTAAGCTATAGGGTATTTACTGTGTCTTTACTGTGTCTTAGTTTTCTCTCAATAGAATTAGGAAATGAATACTTTCTTTGCAAAAATTCTATGTATAAGAATTAAATGATTTGCTGTTAATGAGGTACACAATCCTTTGTAGATGCTAAAAAATGGTAGTTCTTCCCTCCATCTCTTAAATTTATGAGTTAGTAATTAAAATTTAAATATCAGTTTCCTTTTTGAAGGATATTTGTTATAAGACACATTGACTTCAGGTTATGACATTTCCACAGCATCTCCCTTATGAATTATATAGTGAACAGAGGATTCATAACATAACTCTATAGGATAGAATCATCCAAATTCTATTTGCATGCATATTTTTAAATTTCAGAGTATTACATAAATTATATAAATTGCCTTCACACTGCCCGAGTCAAAGCTACAATCATGCCCATCCCTCTTGTAGCAGGCACTGCACCTGTTAGATATTAGTTTACCCACCCCCTTCCCCCTCCACTTGCCCAACACCCAAGGAATGTTACTTCCATATGTGTGCATAAGTTTTGATAGATTAGCACCAATTTTATGGTGAGTACGTATGGTATTTGTTTTTCCATTCTTATGCTTCATTTTGAAGGATGGGTTCTGGCTCCATCCAGGATAAGAGATGCTAGTTCACCATTGTTGTTTATGGTTGAGTAGCACTTAGTGGTATACATATACCACATTTTATTAACCCACTCATGTATTGATGGGCACTTGAGTTGTTTCCACATCTTTGCAATTGTGAATGGTGCTGCTATAATCATTCTAGTGCAGATGTCTTTTTTAATAGAATGTCTTTTTTTCCTTTGGGTAGGTACCCAGTTAGTGGGATTGCTGGATCAAATGGTAGTTCTATTTTTAGCTCTTTGAGGTGTGCCCATGCTACTTTCCATAGAGGTTGTACTAGTTTGCAGTCTCACCAGCAGTATATGAGTGTTCCTATTTCTTGGCATCCACGTCAACATTTGTTGTTTTAGAACTTCTTCATGAAGGCCATTCTTGCTGGAGTTAAATGATACCTCATTGTGGTTTTGATTTGCATATCCCTGCTGATTAGAGATGTTGGGCATTTTTTCATATGTTTTTTGGCCATTAGTCTATTTTCTTTTGAAATGTCTTTTAAAACATTTTTTTCAGCTATTGATTTCAAACTATTAAAGGTACTATAACTTTGAGTTGACAAAACTTTTGTCTCCAAACCCCAGACTGTGATGGACTGTTATTTGGAATACCCCAATGAACAATACTCTAGTATTGATACCCCTGCATTGATTCTGGGCTTGATCAACTTTGGCCAATGGAGCATTAGTTAAGTATGATGTATGCAGACTTGATAAGCACTTGCACATAGGGGAATGTTTGCTTAGAGCACTCCTTCTTAGAATCCACTCTAAAATAAAGCCAACACAACTATTTAGAGAGGCCCACATGAAAGACAGCTGAACTTCAAGATGGTGGCTAGCATCAACATGGCTAGCCACAGGAGAAAAGACATTTTGAATCTTTCACTCATCTCAGTAGCCCACACAAGACCACATGAAGGATAAGAACCACCCATTCGACTTATAGACTCAGAAGGAATAATAATTTTTTAAACGGTATAATATGCAAAAATAGAATACCAAACACAATATAATGGGTCTTGAAACACTGGATGTTTTTAAGGCTAGTTATGAAGTCTATGGTCCTAAAGAAATAAGAGGAAAACAAAAAAAAAAATAAAAAGGAGTATTATTCATGGTAAAAGAGAGAGCAAAAAATAGAATTAATACCTAACCAATAGAAAAGAAATAGTTATATATTTCAAAAAGGGGATCACTTTCTTTTTTTCTCCTTAGTGATGCAGAAATAAAAGATAATACTATAAATGTGAATGTAAACTTAAAAAATAAATGTCTATAAAATTACTTGTTTTTGTTTAATTTAAACCATCATTTACTACATTATGTCTTGAGAAAATAAAGGTACATAAAATAAGGTATATGCCATTAAGGAGTTCAGAGAATAAAAACTCTGTGATTCTAATGCCACAGATCATCTACTTCTAATTAAAAATAAATGTAAAATCTTTTTTCTTTCTAATTCCATCAACCAAATCAAAGCCTTAAAAATTTCTAAGGATATTCTTATTTTTAGCCAAATTATCTTGATAATATTGTTCATCTTACAGTCATGCATTTTCTCCTATGCAGAAAACAACAAAGTACATGTCTGATATAACAAAAAACAGTGTTTAAAATTGATTATAGGGAGTTACCTGTGGTTTATTTTGAATTGATTACTTTTCCTTCTTTATTCATTTATATAAGATTTATATTCACTTCCCTAGGGCCCATGGGCCACAGCCACAAACCCTAACTCATTAAAAGTATCATTTGCAGCTTATAAACTCCTTCCACATTTAAGCACTGTTGCTTCACATAGTCAATGTTCAACCCAAGATGAGATATGAGTGGAATTTCTTATAATTCTGCAGCTTTTTACGTGTTTAAAAATCAATAAGGCTTTACTCAGCCACATTGTATAATCGCTCTTGTGCTTCTCAGGCCAATAAACAGTCACAAATCACAGAGTTAAGAGAGGTTAGTTATTCTGGATTTTTAAAAAATGTGTTGCATATTTTAGTACTAAATTCAAATTGAAATGTCAAAATTTTTTTCTTTAAAACAAATAAAACAAAACAATAAATTTGTCAATAAAATAAATGGAATTTCTTTACAGTTATAGTATTGCAAGATTATAATCATATTTTAATATACATACATATATACACAAATACATGTTCTGTTTCTTGATAGTTTATGCATGCACTCTGCTATAAGGATTTATTTCTGTGCAATTGGAATAATACCTTGTTTTTATATGGGCTTCTCTCAAACAAGTGGCAATAAAATCTTTATAGCACCTCATACTGACATGTTTTATTTATCTTTCTTGGTTTCTTTCAATTTTTCTTCTTAAACCACATAAATGGACATTTTAGAAACAATGAGATTATTGATAACTCAGGACAGAAACAATTCAAAGCATTTAGCTTGATAAAGGATCAAGGAAATTAAGAGATGAAGTAATATGTAACTTATTATTCCCCAATGAAGGATTACCCATAATTTAATATCTTATACAAAATAATTCTTACATCTAGGACTTTGAGAGCATATTTCAATACCTATTATGATGGATTACTCTTAGTAGATTGACAAAAATGGCTATGAGAGAAAGTCCGGCAATCCTGGTGTAAACACATTTGAATTAAGGGCACTAATGAGCTTGGGCAAGTTTTGGTCTAACGGCCTCTCCCTTCCCTCTCCATAGTTTAAAACTTATCCTACTTTGGTTTCATAATGAACCTTTAGAAGTAATTAAATAATTAATCAGATTTTCTCTTTTGAGTAACTTGAACTCACAGTCTTGCTTTACAGTTGCTTCTCTTCCTTACCACCCATACCCATCCATTTCTCCAGGCTGGTCCACTCTCTCAGCCAGTTAGGGCTACTCTAAAAAATTACCATAGACCGGGTTGCTTGAGCAACAAACATTTATTTCTTACAGATCTGAATGCTAAGGAATTCAAGATCAGGGCTGAGGCAGATAGTGTCTGATGAGGGCCTTTCTTCTGGTTTATATGTGGCTGTCATCTCCTTGTATCCTCACATGGGAAGTGGAGAGCAGAAAAGAAGTAATAAGCTCTCCTTACTCTTCTCTAAGGGCACTAATCTCATTCTCAAGGGTAACATGCTCATGACCTAATTAGCTCCTAAAGGTCCCACATTCTAATATCAACACATTAGTGCTTAGAATTTGAATTTTATGGGGCACAGACATTCAGGCCGTAACATCAGTCTACTTTAATTCTTAGAAAATTTTATATTCACATATCAATACCCCTCTATCTCAGCTGTCACCAGTTTAGTTCAACTCCTATCATTTCTTCACTAGATCTCTAACACTATATCTATATTTTATCTTAAAATATTTATGCAGGAAACAATATAACTCCTGTGTGAGTTTAGACTACTCTTCAGGCTTTGACTATTCTCCTCACCCATAATTAACTCCGCATTATCGGCAAATCGGTGTGATATAAGCAAAGCTACAATCCAAATGTAGCTACTGGGCTACTCTCAGTGCCATTAGCCACATCTAGAAAATAAGAAGTGGTTCTACTAGTTATCATGATGAATATTCAATTGTGCTTCTTAATTAGCCCAGCAAATGCTAGAAATTGGCCCTTAAAAGTAAATTGTAAGTGCTTATGATGTATGAATTATGAAAATATTTTAGAAATTTTTTTCTTGTTATGAACAGGACATATGAATTTAGGGAAGCTTATATCCTGTATCATTGAAAATGTTGCTGAAGCTTTGATCCCTACTTAGAACTATACACACACACACACAGACACACACGCACACACACATATATATTTAGAAAAAGAAAGAGGCAGAGAGAGAATTTTTTATTGACTTTTCATAACAATAGCATAATAGAATTCTGACTTTGGAATTTTGTGACATTGGCCTTATGAAACTTCATATCAGTGGTGTTGAGAAGATTGAAAAGGATAAAGAACTATTCAGTAGATTAAATATTTGTGATATTACCTGTGAAATCTATATGGCCAAAACTCTAATCTCAATGTGATGTTATCAGGAGTTGGGGCCTTTGAGAGGTAATTAGGTCATGAGTGTGGAGCCCTTGTGAATTATATTCGTGCTGTTATAAGAATACAAAATGCTTGTATAACCAAATTGATGTAGGTGAGTTCTTAACCACACCTCCAGTATCATCATTTTTCTTGTATGCATTATGTTTCCTTTTAACCCTATTCACCATACAAGCTTCAGGAAATTTTCATATCAGTCTCTTGTTTAAATTATTTCAAATACTTCTGAATACTCTCAGAACATGATCCAAGATCTTCCAGAAGGTCTGTTTGATCAAATCATCTTCTCTCCACCATGATATCAGGCCGTTCTCTCTCTCAATCACTACTTTTCCTCCATCCCCATTTCTATCTTTAGGGTTCTTTCAACTCCTAGAACATTATTATCTTTTCTCAATTATTATCTCTTTCTGGGCTTCTCTTCAATTTTTTTTTTTTTTTTTTTTTTTTTTGGTCTAGGCAACTTCGTCCCTCAACATAAATGCCCATTTTAGGGAAAACTTAATTGAACCTCTAAATTAGTTTGGGTTCCTATGTTAAAACACATCGAATTTTTCCTATAGAGGGATGATTTTACCTTGTTAATTATTCTATTTCCAGTGCCTATTTCTCTTTAGTACAGAACACACATAAAATGAAATTTATTTTAAAAAATGAAACATGAAGAACGGAAACAAAGAAAAAGTCACTAAGAACCATTTTGTATATTTTTTATGCTCTAGAGGATGGTAGCTCAACACCACAATTTGATATCAGTTCATCCTTTTTTAGCCTATGATAAGGACTAATAAGATAACTAATCTGACTTACTTGTAAACTCATCATTGCCAATTTAAATTACTTCAGGGCCCAGGAATCTTTTTGCCTATGCTTGCCTCATTTCCCACACCTGAGCCTACACTCAACTATTCATAGAGAGAAAAATAAAAAGTCATATAGGCATTAAATGAGTGTGATTGTATGCTCTTATTTTTGAAAGAGCAGATAAGAAAAGCAAATACATCTATGGTGAGTAGTGATAAATGCAGAATGCATAGTACATAAAATATGAGAGCATATAGAACAGGGTGTAGAAGCTGAGGCAACAAAAAGAGCAAGGTTGGGTCTCTCCAACTGAATTTAAGCAAGGCCTTAGAATGTATGCAACATGTTGGGGATGGTTGTTAGATCCACCAACCACCATCCTATTTCCATTCCTTACTACACAGATTTTTCATACTTTTGCAACAGGATCCATGTGTCCTGTAGGACAAAAAGATGATGACTTCCATGCATATTCTATATAAAAGAACTAAATGAGAAACAAAAAAATATATAATTACATTAATTAATATATTCAGTGTTGGACCCAGTCAAATTAAACTCAATTGCAGTCCTTGGAAATAATTCAAGATTTTGAGATATAATATCAAAATATTATTACAGCTACATTACCAATAGCTTCCTAGTGAATGAAAATGCTTAAAAATACCACCAGGTAAAAGCTTTGTGGGCATAATAATCAGATACAAAGTTTAAGAGTTTGCTTTTTCAATGAATAAAAATAGAACTTTTATAGTTTTGAATGGTAAATTTTGATAGTGAAAGTATTATTTATTCTTGTTTGTTATTATAACAAAAAGGCCCCAAATGTCAGTGGCTTACAGCAACAAACGTACATTTCTCACCCGCATGACAATATTCCATGAACAATTGTGGGTGACTGCTAACCACTCTCTTCCACGTGTCTCCTCTGGAATCTAACCTGAAGGAACCGCTCCTATCATGGACATGCCATTCTCAAGGCAGAAGAAAAAGCAAGAAAGATGGCAGAAACATGCAATGACTCAAAACTTTTGCTCAAAACTACCATACACTAATTTCTGTCATGTTGCATTATACAAAGTAAATAACTTTTCTAAGACTGTGAGGTAATAATTATGTCCCTCACACAGAAAGACAAACAAGGCCCATGGCAATGGGTGGGAATATATTAACCTCTGGGGAGGTGGCAAATGACTAGTTTTGAAGAAGACATAGCCACACACAACTTTTCTGATGAACCAAGCTTATATGAATTAAGAATGATAATTTGTGGCATATAATTAAATTAAGATTATAAATCCATAAGAATGAGAGAGGTGCCAGAAGTCTAAAGGCAGACATAAATGCAGTGTTACTATATAGAAAAAAAAGTGTTGATTTTTTAAACTTCTAAGAATTTGGAGATGAGTCCAGTAAAATTCCAGAGCATATTTTTCAAAGCATATTTAAAGAACACTTAGAAACAAAAAGGCTAATCATCTGGAACCAGCATGGTTCGCAAAGAACAAGTCATGCCAAACTTTGTTGGTGTAGTGTATCAGAATTTCAAAAGGCATCTAACAGATTTTCTCAGGATAATTTTGGCTTAGAATCCAATGGGATAAACTGTCATTCTTCCACTTCCCCCACATTTCTATCTCATTTACAAAAATTTTTATGAGAAAATCAGGCAAGATTCCTTTTGAAATTCAGTTACACTATGTCAACAAAACTTGGTAGAGGGAAAGGAGGAAGAAGCAAAAGCAAACCCCAAAGAGAGGGGCAAGGATAGCGTTGATGTTAAGTACTACAGTATTAGGCTACAGCTTCTTCAATTTTTCTAGTCTATGGAATACAAATCCTAGAGATTTGTATTAAGGCTGCAGGTAGAACAAGGTGACTTCATGGTTACTGGGACACAGGGTCTGAAAAATCTTCAAAAGTAACCACAGTCAGGTTTGACCAAAATTCCACATTTAATAACACATTAGCAGTAACCAGACATTATGAAGTAAAGAGTTCCAGTTAATTTAATAATTTCCTAAATGCTTGCTTACTGAATTTAGCTACACTGGAGATGAATTTATTTGGGAACCATTTCCTCCTCCAAGATTCTGTGAAAATGTAACGTGTTCATATTAATCCAATCTTATCTCCTCCACTGGATACTTTTCTATTTCTATATTTTAAGCCTTACAACTTCACAAATTGTTTTTTTTTTATTGCTTCTGTTTACTTGCTTTGATTGTTCCCATTATTATTTATAATTATGCCATTTCCAACTCTGAATACTCATTTTCTATTTACTATTTCCCCCCTTCCCTATAGATGTTTTGGGTTAACTTAGGAGGATACCCTTGTGATATTGTAACATATTTTGTCCCTTCTTCTAACAGTTTTCAGATTCCTGAATTAATAATAGTGAGGCTAACTTCAAGTTTTACCATTGTTGCAACAAGAATTTAAACAAACGTTTCTTTCATCTAAAATTAATTTCATAAATGTTTTTATTCTAATACTATTGTATTTGTACTGTCAGTTCCTATAAATCAAAATTTATATTGAAAGAGTCCCACAGTGGGAGGAGCATATATGTAAACAAATACATAATAACATTAGTACTATGCAAAGGAAACACAGAATGTGTTAAATGAGAACTGTGTTGAAGTGGGAAGTCCTGGAATGTTTTTAGAAAGAAGGCAACATTTCAGCTTATCCTATAATTGCTGAGGCATATTGAATGTTAAGTATGTAGTGAACAAAGATATAAGCCCTTTTCATATTCTTTTTAGTTCCTGCAATAATCCTATAAATTAAGTATCATTACTTTATCATTATTTTAAAGAAGATGATAATAAGGGGAAGGCTAAGCACCTAGCCTGATATTTTACAATTAACCTCACATACTGAAAGAGGAATAAGACAAAGACTAAATGACTCTCAAGTCAAAGATGTTTCACTTTACTCTAAGAATTACCCAGAAGGACAAGCAATGGGATGGTTATTTAAATATAGGACAAACTATTAATATTAACTCATTTATTTTTTCATTTGACAAATGTTCTCTTAAATTCCAGGCTCTTGAATTTTGGGATATAGAAATGTTAAACCAGCCTTGCATTCCTGAATACACCACACTGGTCATGATATAAAATTTTCAATATTTTTTAAATTTTTTATACAATGTTGAATGAAATTCCCTAAAATTTTGTTTTGAATTTTTGCATCTGGGTTCATTATGGATATTTGTATGTAGGACTTTTTAAACATATTTTTCTTTTTTATTGTAATTTTTGGTGCAAATTTTCATATCAGGCTAATGTTGTATTAGTAGAATGAGTGAGATGTATTTGATCCTCTTCAATTTTCTTGAAGACTTTGTATAGAATTAATAATATTTTGTCTTTAAATATTTTAAAAATCACAGGTGGAATCATCCAGACTTGGAGTTTTTCTTAAGGAAAGGTTTTTAGTTACAATTTCAATTTCTTTAATAAAAATAGTATTATTCGGGATATTTATTCTTTTTGAGGAGGATTTTGCAACTTCTGTCTTTCAAAGATTTGTCCATTAAACCAAAATTGTAAATTTATTGTCATCATATTGGTCATAATATTCCTTCATATGTTAAACTTTAGTATGTGCAGTATATGTATTGAAGCAATCTGCCTCATTTATGGTATTGGCCACAAGGATCTTTGCTGTTTCTTCTTCATTAATATGACCAGAGGTGTGTAATATTTTATTCATTCAAATAATCAGTTAACTTTTGCTGATTTTCTCTATTGTTTTATTTTTTACTTCACTCACTTCCAATCTGATCTTTATTACTTTCTTTTTAAAAAATCTTGCTCATAATTGACATATCATTTTACAGCTTTATAGAGTAAAATGTGACGTTTCAATACATATATACATTGTATACTGATCAAATCAGGGCAGTTAGCATATCCATCTCCTCAAAATGTTATCATTTGCTTGTGGTGATAACTTTCAAGATTCTTTTTATGAGCTATCTTGAAATATATAATATATTCTCATTAGTTATAATCATGCTACTATGTAATAGAACACACAAACTTATTCTTACTATCTAACTGTAACTTTTAACTCATTAGCTAACATTTCCCATCCCCTCAACCCTTTTTGCTCCTCAGCCTCTGGTAACCACTATGCTTTCTTCTATAAAATTAACCTTTTTGGATTCCACGTATGAGGGAGATTGTGCAGTATTGGTCTTTCTATGCCTTGCTTATTTCACTTAACATTATGTTCTTCAGGTTTACCCATGATGCTGCAAATGATAGTATTTCACTCTTTTTTAGTAGTTGAGTAGTATCTCATTGTGTATATATGCCATACTCTCTTTTTTCATTCATCTGGTGATGGACATGTAAGTTGATCCCATATCTTGGCTATTGTGGATAGTGCGTCAATAAACATGGGCGAGCTGGTATCTCTTTGATATACTGCTTTTCTTTCCTTTGGATAAATACCCACTAGTGGAATTGCTGTATCATATGTTAGCTCTCTTTTTAGTATCGTTTTCCAGTTTATTTATTTATTTTCTTTTTTTTTTTTTAATTTCAGAATATTATGGGGGTACAAACATTTTGGTTACATATAATGCCTTTGCATCACCCAAGCCAGAGCTACAAGCATGCCTATCTCCCATACAGTGTGTTCCATACCCATTAGTTATGAGTTTGTCCAGCCCCACCACCCCCTCCCACTTGCCTGACACCTAAATTATTTTAGAGTTTGGGTTTCTTCATCGACAAGATATTAAAAATTGGAACAGCATGATTAAGAATCTCACTTAAGGGATATATACATGTAGGCCACAGATATCAAAATTAAAGACTATAAATGTTTTTCAAATGAAACAAGTTTCAACAAAGTCTACCTATTTGAAGTAATACATCATATGTTCTGTCACAGAAATGCAATTAAGCTAGATAGAAATCAAGAACAACAGCAACATCAAAACTAGATGATTTCCATATATTTGGAAATTTAAAAACATACTTACCTATGACTTATGATTAAGCAAATATAACTGAAATTAAAAATACATGGAACCAGATTTTAGCCTTAACCAAGCGTGTACAAAACCACAGGAAATTGTCACTCTTACCTTAATAAGCAATAGCTAGAAAGATTTACAAAATGGGGAGCCCATCAAAGAGCAAATTAACAAGGTACATTGAATACCAAATTTAATAATGACAAGCTACTCCAATGAGAGAGGGGACACAAATAGTGTTTCACCTTTGACAGAGTTCAAGAGGGAAAGAAGACTTCCATAAAAGCAGGAAAGAAGAAAATGGCTTAATTCTCATTAAGGTCTGAAGGTCTGTGCATTTTGCCCAGACGCAACCAGAGTCTGTGTTTCCCAGTGATTTTCTATTGGCTTTTGCAGAGCACTAATGAGAAGCTGGGGAAGGACTCGAGAAACAACAGATGTGCGACGCTGGACTGCCAAGAGCATCAGGGACTATTTTGTAGTGCAGCGAATGTATTACATCTTGATCTGTGGTAGTTATATGACGACATTTGAAAAATTCATTGAATTATACACTAAAGAAGGTTGAATGTTATTGAATTTAAATTGCACTTCAATAAACTTGACTTAAGAAATTGTGTTTAAGAGAAAGTTGACATAAGTTTGTTTGATATGACTATGTAGATTGGGAAATACTGTTTTCTATTATTCTATTTTATTTTCTATTAAAAATTTTGATCCTGACACTTTAAAATGTGTTTAATTAAAGAATAATGGAAATTGTACATTTGCAAGTCATGATAGGCAGATATAGCTGTGTCTAGAAAAAAAGTCAGCTTTAAAATGCATACATTAGGGAAGAAATAAGAAGCTAACCATCTGTTTCAAGATATTAGAAAAAATAATAGCAAAGAAATTAGAAGCACGGAACCGAAAACCACCTAAGCAATGACATAGAAAGCACACATTATGGAACATGTAAAAAAAATTTTAAAAATTTGATTTTTGGAACATAATAATGGAGTTGGAAACATTTGATGAAATTGATTAGGAAAAAAATGGGGTGGGGGGAAAGAGAGAAAGAGACAACACTAGCCCAAACCAAATTAAATCTAGCCAACACTACAGTCACTATATTCATTGAAAATGTAAGTAGAAATGAACAACTTCATGTCAACACAATTTTTAAATTTTTATTGAACTAGTACAAAATTTATTAAATCTACTAAAATAAAATTTGTTAATCTTAAGTGCTTTGGTAATTTTATACAACCATGTTTGCACCATCACAATCAATAAATAGAAAAATTTTGCAGCCTAGAAAATTTTCTCATGTCCCTTTAAATTGATCCCCTTTCTTTACATCCCACCCTAAAAACCACTTACGTGCTTTCTGTCACAATTTCACATGTCTAGAATTTTTATAAATGGAATAATACAGGAATATTCATTTGTATATGATTTATTTCAATGAATAAAATGTTTAAATTTTTATTTATGTTTTGTGATCATTTATGTTTAATTTCTATTTATTACTGAATAATATTTCATGGTATGGATAAATTAACATTTATCTATTCACCAATTGGGTTGCTTACAGTTTAGGACTATTAAAAGAAATGTTGCCACAAACATTTGTGCCCCTGTGTCTTTGCTGTATTGTTTTCTGTTGTGTCTGTCCCCAGCACTAGGATTTTGCTGGAACATAATGGGCCTTATTATATATCTATTAAATGGATGATTATGTTTCTCAAGTAGTATAGAGTGGAAAAAGCAAGAATATTTCTCTAAAAGGCAAAGAAAGCTTGCCGACTCTCCCAATGACACTTTGCATTTCCTTAGGTAAGTTGCTTAAAACCTCAATTTAACCTCCACTTGTCAAATGAGAAAAATAATGAGTCCCTGCCTTGAAGGGATGATGTGAGGATTTATAACTTAATATTGCATGTAAAAATTGCTCTGTGCTTCTAGCAAAAGGAGTGCAATTTAAATATAACAAATTCTTTTCATATTTTTTATCAGCTTGTATCTGTTTTTGTTGTAGTCTGATTAAATCAGTGTTAACAAAAGTTAAAAAATAATTCTAGTGTTATTCTAATGCCACAGAATAATTCTAATGATTCTGGGGGAAAAAATAAGTGCATCCTGAAGCTAAGTCAATAATTGCACAGTAATATTGCTTTACAATTGAAAGTATACTATAAACTTCTAAAAAATATTTCAACAATTCATAAACCCAAGCTTCTTACTGTGACCTAGAAGTCTTGCTGTATATAGAACAAAATGACTCCTGCAGGCCACACTTCTTGTGTATTAGTGTGTATACAAAATGATCCTTGAGAGGCACATTAGCTAGTTATATGGCATAACTGCATTTAATTGAATTCACATGCTTCTCTGCAATAAAGTGGAAATGTCAAAAAACAAGTTACACATTAATTTACTTTTCTTTTAGCAACAGTGATAAATTAGAATTTCATTTTAGCACCAAATAATCTTCCTTTTACTGCCTAAAAGACGACAAATTGTAAGGGAAATAGAAAGAGAAAAATACTAGAGTTATAAGTAATTTGGATCACAGCAAGTAGTACAGTTGGAGAACATTAGACTTTGAGCATCTTAAAATTGTAATGGTTAAAATGTGACAAAATGTAGACACAACTTTGCATAAGTAAAAGCAGAGATAGATGTGGCAAAATAAGAGCAGCATTAAACTATGCAGCATAGATTCACAAAAATATTGAAATCATGGGAGTTTCAACAGATTGCACATTTAAGTATAGTCATGTACCCTCAATGATGGACCACATATACGTAATGGAGCTGTAAAATTCTATTAGTGACTTCATAGTCATCTCAATGTCATAGTGCAGCACATTACTGATGTGTTTGTGATGATGCTGGTATTAAAAAAACCTACTATGCTGCCAGTCATATAAAGTACAACACATACAGTTATGTACAGTATATAATACTTGATAATGATAGACAATTATGTTACTGGATTATGTATTTACTACACTATACTTTTGTCTTTAAAGTATACTCCCTCTACTTATTTTTTAAAAAAGTAACTGTAAAACAGCTTCAGGCAGGTCCTTCAGGAGCTATTTTAGAAGAAGGCATTGTTATCATAGGATATGACAGTTCCATGCATGATTTTGGGCCAGAAAACCTTGCAATGCGACCAGATATGGAAGTGGAAGCCAGAGATATTGCTAATCCTGACCTTGTGCAGGCCTAGGATAATATGTGTGTTTGTGTCTTAGTTTTAAACAAAAAATTTAAAGAGTAAAAAAATTCATTAAAAATTTAAAAATAGATAAAATCTTATAGAATAACAATATAAAGAAAATATTTTTGTATAGCTGCACAATATGTATTTTAAAATAAGAATCATTACAAGAGTCCAAAGATTAAAAAAAGGTTTATAAAGTAAAAAATTACAGTAAGATAAAGTTAATTAATTATTGAAGAAATTTTTAAAATAATTTAGTGTAGCCTAAGTGCAAGTGTATCCTAAGTAGCCTAAGTGTTTATAAAGTCTATACTAGTGTAAATGTCCTAGGCCTTCATATTCACTCACTACTCACTCACCAACTTACCCAGAGCAACTTCTAGTCCTGTAATTTCCATTCGCTTTAAGTACCCTATATAGAGGTACCCTTTAAAAAAATCATTTACAATATTTTTTTTATGGTTAGATACACAAATATTTACTATTACGTTACAATTGCCAATAATATTCAGTGCAGTGACATGCTGTACAGGTTTGTAGACCAGGGATAATGTTATACTCTATAGCTTGTATGTGTAGTAGGTTATACCTGATAAGTTTGTATAAGTGCACTCTAAGATGTTCCCACAATGACAAAATCGCCCAAAGATGCATTTCTCAGAATGTACCCCTGTCATTAAGCAATGCATGACTGTATAAAGCAAAATGAGCACAGTAACTATTCACTAAAGTGTAATTAAAATAATTGCTTGAACTTATATTAAATCAGTATGTCTTAATTTGGACTAAAAGAATTCAGCTCATAAATTTCCTATAGCAGTATTTCATTATGGTTACATTTTAGAATCACCTGGAAAGTACCAAAATAATTTACCAATGTCCAGATACCACTTGGGATATTAGGATAATTTTGTTCAAAGTGGGACACAAATATCAGTATGTTTTAGCACCCCCTCCATTGAAATATTTAGAGTGATAAAATCACAAAATATTAGAAATAAACTGAACTTTAAAGAAAAGATGGCTTGACATTCTCATGTGATTTATGTCACATGATTAAGTTCCATGAAACATAAAGTAGTGCTTAAAGTTATGTAGTGCAATGGTGACTCAGCCTATAAAGAAAATGTAGCTCAGAGTCTGCAGTTAACTTGCTTGAAATGAAACAAATGTTAAGTGGTAAAACTAGATTAACACCCAAGTTTCTGACTTCAAAATTTGTATAATTAACCCCTTAGCACTACCTTAAGTGTAAGTCTTGATTTGTACTTGTAATTGACCAAGCTAGTAAAAGCAAAGCTATAACAAGAACTCCTTAGATCTATAAAAGATTTGCACTAAACAAATTCAAAACCTAAAGGTGAATAAAAAAATAAGTAAGAATGATTCACAGAGTCTCTTAAAATGATATTATGGGCATTTCACAGTGAAGAGACAAATAATAGTAATGAAAGAGAAAAAGAAACATCTTGCCAAATTCATGGGAACATCATTTTTTTTACACTATTATAAATCATTATTTTGGTTTTTGTGCTTGGAAGATATCACCTTACAGTACAAGAGGCTGAAAATGGAAAAGAAAGAAAGAGAAAGAATGAAAGAAAGAAAGAAAGAAAGAAAGAAAGAAAGAAAGAAAGAAAGAAAGAAAGAAAGAAAGAAAGAAAGAAAGAAAGAAAGAAAGAAAAGAAGAAAGAGAGAAAGAAGAAGGAAGAGGAAAGAGAGAAAGAGATAGAAAAGAAAAAGAGAAGAAAATGAAGGAAAAAAAGAAAAAAATTGGTTTTCATCTTAAAGGTCATCTGAAAATATGAAAATTTCCATTTTTATGCCATCTGGATGTAGATGTTAACATGTCATAGTTAGATCTAGATCCCAGGTAATGACCCTGGTGACAGAGTCTTCCCTAAGGGAATGAGGTTTAAATAGATTTAAACAGGAAAATGTCAACACCCTATTCAGACAGTACTAATTTGCTGGAAGATCTGATAGCATTTTAAGTGCTCAGCATCTAGAGAACCTGCTGCATATGTTCTTTTTTCTTTTTTTTATTCTTTTGAGAGAAAAGACCAAATCAATATTATACCAAGAAGGGAGGAAGATTATAAAAGAAAGCCAAGAATAATAAAAACTAGTGAAATAAATACCTGACCAATATATATATTGAATTTATTTTATCTTTCAAAGAGAAAGAATGCAAGCTGTTAAAGATGTCAAGAAACCTGTATGTCATCTCCATGCAATAGCTACTTGAGCTACATTCTTATAACTCTAGATCCCTGAAGCTGCAGCTATCATCCCAGCATCAAACAAAAACATCATGGGAGGCATATATGGATCCATTAATCCCTGGCTACTTATCTACTGGCTGAGGTTGCTCCAACTAGTAGAAAGTTGTCTAAGAAGAAGGTGAAATTTCAGGGCAATGTGCTTGCTGAATTACTTTAATGCACAATATCCAAAACAACACTAAGCATAATTGCTAATGCTTAAGAGGAAGGAAGAGTGGCTTCATGGATTGTCAGCTGTTGAAGGACAAGAACAGGACTTGTGGCTCAACCATTTCTGCTCACTCTGGAATACACCAGAATTTTTAAATAAGGATAGTTATGGGATAAGAGCCTGAGTGTGTAGTCATCAATACATTAAATAGAGGTGTTGTGTTCCTGCTGCCTACACTTTCTATGCCAGATAGAGCAGCAAAAATGTACTGGAACCAAAGGAGGTAAGGATAACAGCTCTTAAAATAATAAAGAAAAGGAATGGTAAAATAGCAGGGAATGTAAACCACTTTTCTAGGGAAAGAATACTTTGAGAAATCCTTTGGCATGACTAATTCAAAATGCTAAGGGCAATGAGTCAACAGTAAGTCAGTGGTTCTCAACAGGGGATGATGCCAACCCTCCAAGCCAAGTATTTGGAGGCATTTATTATTATTACAACTGAAGAGGTGATAATGGCATCTAGTGGTTACAGACGAGGGTGCTGTTAAACATCATACAAGTCATAGGACAATTCATGACAACAAAGAGTTATCCCATCCAAAATGCTAATAGTGCCAAGGTTGAGAAAAACTGGTATAAAGTAACTTAGTATGTGACAGACCATGATAAAATTCTTCTAAAGAATAATCACATTCAAAAGAGTTATTTCAGAAAGTTCACATGGAAAGTACCAAGCAGAAATGCATTTTTACCGAAGGAACCTCTATTATAAAAGCTATCTGGATATAGAAGTTTCACACATTTTAATACTGAAATTTAAATGTACAATTCTTAGGGAAAGGCAAAAAAGCTTTCACTGACCTTAATTGTTATTTTTTTTTTAATTTTACATTTCCATTTCTATAGAGTAAATTTTAGTCTATACTTGAAACTTACATCAGGCCTCAATTTGCATGATGGCTATCAAAGCTGTGAATAGTTTCCTTTTAATATTATTTGTAGTTTGCAGTTAAAACATAGATTGTTATGAATCTGACAAAGAATTTAGCTTTATCAAATAAGGACATTACATGGAAAAATAATCAGTCTCCCAATGTCTTATAACCATACTTCTTATAAATAACGTACAGAAACAAAAATATGCATGTATTCTGCATTCTTTAATGTCAATTCTCTTAATTATAGCTTTTCACTTTTACTTCCTAAGTTCTCCTGAAAAGAAAGAAAATATGGCTTGCATGTCACTTTCCCAACTGTAGCCACTTCTACATAATTGCCACCATTTAGGGTCACCATGTACAGCTCTCTAAACTGCTATGTTGTGGTGCCTTTGTTTGGATTTCTGAGATTTGCATCTGCTGTGACTGTAAATGTCAAAATAGAAATATTTACAAAAACAGAAAGAAACCATTCCCAACAAAAATGGGTCAAGATAACACTGACATTCTCAAGTCGATAATTAAGTTAATTTTCTGTATCATCCAAGCCTGAATTATAATTTCAATAAAACATACAATTTAACAAACATTTATTTAGCACCTGTTCTGCACAAATAATGTACAACATGCACTGGAAGATAAAAAGATAATCAAGACAGAGTCTTTCCTGTCCTGACTCTAGAGTTGAAATGCCTGGATTGAAATCCAGTTTTATGTTTAAGTCCAAACTAGTTAACCTCTCTATGCTTAGTTTCATCATTTTCGCAGATGATGAGGATAAAATGCTAAAAATTATCCCTGACATATACTAAGCCATCAACAAATCTGGCTATTTTATAAGTGCAATTTTACTAAGTGAGAAGGGACTTCCAGCATGAGCAAAAGTCTAGAAATAGGAAAGAAAATGCAGACTATGACGAGAAATGATGAAAGATTTAGTGAAACTGTATTAATGGGATTGATTGGAAGACACAGTCAAATTCTAATGAAAAAAGCCATGATATGGCCAAAATATCCGAGAGATTTGAATGTCATTCCAATGAATCCAGAATTGTCAGTGTGTGTGAGAGAGTAGTGGAAAACAGGGGTTGGGGGCTGGGAGGAGGCACCATCAAAGGTTTTAAACAAAGATTTTATTTATTTAGATCTTGAAAAGCAACCCCAGTGGCAGTGTGAAGTCTATATTGGAAGGTAAAAATTGTAAGATGGGGGGAATTTAGGAACATTGTCATAAATCAGATAAGAGAGACCAAAGTCTGAATTAAAGTAATGGGATTAAGAATGGAAAGATTTGATGTTGGCAACATTTCAGAAGAAAAATGAACAAAATGTGTTGCTTATGTTAGTAGAGTAGGTGAAGAATCAGACATCTGTATTGTTTAGCTTATTTTAATTTATATTGCTCCCTGACAATTTGCAATTCCACTTTCTCCAGGAAGAGTACAAAGTAACACTCACATTATTTAGGACTTCTTTGGGCACACGTGTTCTGTCTGGTGGGCTCATCATTTAGTGGCTATCAGGAAATCTAAACAATGTTTAGCCATGTTATAGACATGGTATATAAAAATGTAAAGAAGTTACCCAGTGTAGTGATAAAAAGAGGATGAACCCTTTCTTTCCTTCCCATCTTAAGGGTCATGACCAACACTTTTTAACAGAAACAAATTAACAAAAGAAAAACATAACAAATTAATTTAATCATAGTTTTACGTGACACAGGAGACTTCAGAAATGAACACCCAAATATACAGGGAAAACTACTCATTTTTATGCGTGGGTTTGATGAAGAATGGAAAGCCACATAGAATGGGGAAATTCAGCAAGGCCTGTGTGTTCGGATTCCTCTTGTCATACCTTCCTTCTGGATGTGGAGCAGGACCTCATCCGGGTTGGGAATCTTATGATCTACTACCAAACAAAGTAGGTCAGAAAATTTCTTTATGGCCAGCTCTTACACAGAAAGGTGGGGGAAAGTTAGAATAATATCTTCAGGATTTATGGTTGGCTCTAGGGGAGAGGGGTTCTAGTTTTGGGAGGGATTCCAGTTTCTATGGTTTGCCTTGGGGGAGAATGAGGGACAAGAGACAGAAGGGCAGGAGAAGGGTGAAAAGAAACTGCTTCGGGGGCTTCACTTTGCTGTATTGTTTTCTGAGCCCCAACACCAGGACTTATGAAATACAATTGATATAATAGAATTTGTGTCAGCTCCAAAATCATATGCATAAAAATCTTACTTTATGACAACTTCCTTTCTAACTAACTGCAGATTTGGGACTCTCAAGCCAATATTCTATATGGCAAACAAGTTTGCTTCAGGCATAGTAAATTTACTGTATACCATTTTTAATTTCTATTATCTTAAATAAGGAGAAATGTGATCAAAACAGTTTTATGATCAATGAAGCCTAAAACACAAGCAAGCAAGAATGCCCCACTGTTCGCTTGACAACAACTCAAGTGCACCAAGTAGTTTAATGTTACAAAGAACCAGACATGGCTCATGAACATAATTGAGTTTTTCTATGGCCACTAGTACTACTGATAAAATCTGGGAAATATTTCCAAGGTAAAACAAATTCTGCAGCACCAAAGAGGAACGGTCTCAAATGAATAATGGTCTCAAAGTGCCCATAAATCAATAAGGAAAAGACCACCACCTCAATATGAAAAAGAAAGTAGGGTAATTTACATATGAAAAGACATTCACCTTACAATAATGAAAACTCTAACCACACCAAGCAACAAGTTTTTCTCCAAGAAAAATAATAAAATGTTTTGTTGGGGAACAGATACGCTCACATACTACTTATGAGATAAAAGTTAATACCATGCTTTGTAAGACAATTTGGCAGTATTGTTCCTGTTTAAAATGCACACAACTCTCTAGGATATTTATCCTGGAAGTGCACTGCAAATATGTACCAGAATATTTAGTGCATACTTATTTATAACACCAAGTGCTTGGAAGCAATTTATATGCAGATCAGTTGGGGGACTATTAAGTATATCATGGTCATCATTCTATAGTATAATGAGCAAACATTAAAAGAACGAGGTAACTGTGAATGTACTGATAGGTTCATATGGGTATTCTCTAATAGATATTGTTTAGTACATAAACAAGGCACAGATTTCTGGGTATAAAAATTAAATATTGGTGTGAAAAATAAAGAATGGGTTCATACATGTTTATGTTTAAGTAGAATGTTTATGGATGGGATTACAACAAATCAGTAAGAGAAATGTGTTTTAGGTGGAGAATTGAGTGTTGGGATAGACAGAGTAGAATGGGGGCTTAGTATTCATGGTGTAAGCTTATGTCCATTTGAATTCTGTATCATATGCCTGACTTTCTTTTTCAAAACGCATGTTAAATCATAAAGTTTATGAAAATATAAAGGGATAATAAATGCTGCTTCTCTGACTTCCTTGTAAATGTGTATTGCTGCAAATAAGAAAGGTTTTAATTGTCATCAGATTCTCGAAAGAGTCTCTCTCTCCCTTTCCCTCCGTATGAAAAAAAATGTTTTTTTCTTCAAACTCTGTAAATTTTTATACCTATAACTCCTTCTGTAGCTGCAGATTCTATTACATCTTTCTTTCTTTTTTTTTCTTTTTCTTTTTCTCCTCAACCACAGCATAGGCCTTGCTATTTAATAAGGAGTTCCTCAGTGAATGTTTAAAAATGTTGAATAATAGACACAGGGACTTTCTTAGCATGTGAATACCACTCAGTTCCTTTTATGGTGAAAAAGATAACACTGAGAATTAATCAGAAAATGTGTGTAATATTTTCTGAGATTTATAGAAAAGGAGTTTTGTAACTTTAAATGATTATTATAATATTAATATATTCATCTATTTCCCCATCCTTGTGGTTGCACAGAGAAATAGGGATCATTAATGAGTAACTAGCAATTCACTAAAAACTGGCAGTATCATTTTAGATTATATAACACCAATAATTTTGCAAATAAAATTGGTATAATGTTAAAGTCAAAATATGCTTTTACAGGTATGAATAGAATGTTCAGGGGTGAGATAGTAATAAATGACAATTTTGAAGGTTTGTTTAAAATGTATGCTACTGAAAAGACATCCGGTGATTTCTTTAAAATGTATACTAAAAAAATAGAGGAAAGTATTGCAAATGGATTCATTCACATCTTTTACTCTGCTAAGGTAAAACCATCTTAGAATTTAACTATCAATTTTCATTTGCGTTTCTAAAGAATTTAGCTGGAATCCACTGAGGCTTATACCAGTTCATATGGAAAACAGATACTCTCTTTCCAGATTGTTGTATCATTGTAATAAAACTTTCTTGTATACAATCCAGACTTCTAATCTAACTTTGTCATGATATGATTATTACTGTGATTTAGATAATGATGTCTTTTCTCAGGCTAGCCTAAATGAAAGCAAACTAAATGCTTCTAGGGATGTTTGTTGGGTTGGAGTTTTGCTTATTTGTTTATTATTTGTCTTTTTAAAAAGTTTTTATACTCATAAGTATACTTTTATTTTTCTGACATGTGCCTCCTCCTTTAAGTCTTTCATCCCAAAGACAACATAACTTCTCAACCAAAACTCTCACTTGAGAATATCCGTGCTCTAATGTTGTTTAATTTCCGTAGTTATGAGAACCACTGAGATTTAATCTCAGTTTGATAAGTGCTCTCAAAGTCTTCTCCTGACAAAAATTAGAGGCTTTTATGTTTTGTTTACAAGCAACATTAAGAAATAGTATAGCTTGTTTATCTGATTTATCATAACAAATAATAATTTGCTTGGCACACAAGGTAAATTAAAAATCATATTTCAAAAAGAGTGATTATACATGTTTAGAATATACTACATTTTTATGTAGAAATAAAAATTAACATCTGAGTTGTGTGTGATTTCAGTTTTTTTATATATACATAAATGAACACACATGTATATGATGGTGGAAAGAGTGCCATCCTGATTGTGACTTATCCGTAACTCTAGTAATTTTTTTAAATCCTAATCTTTATCACACTTTTAAAAATACTTTTTTAGAGGTAGCCCAACTACTAGCCCATCATTCATTCAGTCTTGTCTGTGAAACTTATAATGTGTGCTCTCTAAGAGGAAGACTAGAAAGAAAGAATAATTTTACCATTTAAGAAAATATATAAAATAATTCAAATGGTTTGTTTTTGTGATCATCTTGTATTTATCTCCTTATGTATCATTTGTTACTAACATATTCAATATCTGGATTCCAGTTCACAGTCCTTCAAATATTAGACATTTGAATTTTACAGTGTTAAGGGAATTTCTTATAGATAACATGTTTTATTTTTTTAAAAAATACTTTTTTTTTGGTTGACAAACTTTACAATATACATGTTTAAATAATCTGAGCTCACCTACAAGCACCTTAAAATAGTCTATTCCCAATTTCTTCTTCTCATCCCTTGTGCCAATTTTGTCAGACTCTTTACTTTCACATATGTTATAAACATACAATATATTGCTACTACATGTTTTTAATCAGCCATTTTTAGAGAAATTAAAGATAATATAGATTATATTTTACCTTTATTATTCCATTACCAGTACTGTGTGTGTATATATCTAAATTTTGATCTCTAAATTGTGTTTTTTTCTGCCTGAAGAACTTCTTCAATATTTCTTGCAGAATAGGTTTGCTAGTGATAAAGTATCTCAATTTTGTTTGTCTGAGAAACTCCTCATTTTTATTTTACTTGTAAAAGATACTTTTGGTGGATATAGAATTCTGAGTTGGTAGGTTCATGTCCTCTCCCTGCCCTAACACCTTAAATATATCCCTGCATTTCTCCTGGTTTACATGGTTTTCAATGAGAAGTCTGCTGTAATTTTTATTCTTGTTTCTCTGTAGGTAGTAAGTTCCTTCTCCCCCTTACTCTTCCCATGCTGCCTTCAAGATTTTGTTTTGGTTTTTAGTGGTCATCAATTTGAATACACTATTACTAGTTTTTTAAATCTGTTTTGTTTGCTTATTTGTTTAACTCTTGTTTGATGTTCCCTAATTTTTTTTAATCAAAAGCTTGTTATCTATCAGTAATTTTGGAAAGTTCTTGGTCACTATTTCTGCAAATATCTCTTTTGCCTTAGTCTCTCTTTCTTCTCCTTCAAAGAAGAATTTCTGAGAAATCCAATTCTGTTTTATGTTACACCATTTAATATTGTCTCAGAGCACTTGTATTTTCTATATTAAAAAAGTTCTGTTATGTTTTGCACTTTAGTTGTGGTAATTTTTATTATCCTATCTTAAAGTTCATTGAATCTTTCCTTTACAGTGCAAAGTCTACTGATGAGTCTGTAAAAAGAAATTCTTAAATTATGTTACTGTGATTGATTTTCAGATTTCTATTTTGTTGTGTTTTATAGTTGTGATGTCTCTGTTGAATTTATCCACCAGATCTTGCAGATTATCTACCTATCCCATTATAACTTTTAACATAATGATCGTAGTTTTTTAAAACACTGAACTGATAGTTTCCACATCTCTAGCCCGTCTAATTCCGTTTCTGATAATTTTTTGTCTCATTACTCTCTTTTTTTCCTCCTCTGTGGTAAAGCTGATGATACCTTTGGTGAAAACTGGCTAAGTGTATGGGGCAGTAGATACTATAGTAAATATTCTTTTTTATGTTTATAAATGAGAAATTTTTCCTTCTGTATGTAATCATTGTAGAAATTCACTAATCTAGTAATAAATTGTGCTGGATTTGAAGTTTTTGTTGATATGATTGCCAGATTTAGAGTCTTTATTTATATGGACACTACAGACTTCAAAATCCTCTAGTTATATATGGTTTTCATTTCTTTACTTAGATTTATATCCATTCATTGCCCTACTTTCCAAAAAAAGTCTACTTCTTTCTGTTATCCTAGCTTTATTCCTCTGTTAATTTTTTATTATTTTATTTGGCATGTTTATTATATTTCTTCTGCTGCTATGTCTCTGGTAATAAACCCACATACAGATATCAGAGATTGTACTCAGAATAATGAAATCAGTCTCTGTTATTTTTACTAAATATATGTTACCAGAAGTGGTTATCAATAGAATTGTCTTCTCTGGTGTTTCGATTAAACCTCAGTCTTAGGTAGGGACTCTAAGCCAAGGTCCCTTAAGTTTGACCTTCACAAGTATCCCTATCCCTTCTTCAAGAATAGAGCTTTGTTTTCCTCTCATTCCACTGATTCACTATAATAAGTGTATACCAATCCCTTCAAGCTATGAAACAGATACCCTTTAAAGTTCCATTTGAGGCGTTTATTACTTTAGGGAGGTAAGGGAGATGACTCTGGGTCAAGTTGTAGTGGCACTCTCCATTTGCCTCCCAACAACAGTAGAAGTTCCTCTAGTGCCCAAGACTACAGGTTTATGATCCCTCACTTTTCTTTCTGTATCAAAGACAGTTGAAACTTGTCTGAGCAGATTTCAGCAGTGACTGCTCTTCCCCTGCTCTAACCAGTCTCATGGGGGGAGTTTTATGTGAATTCTCCCCATATTGCTCTACTAGACACTGGTGGAGTTCATGGAGGAAAAGCTAAATAGGTGCAAATTCTCGTATGTCTGTGAGGCCGGTGGGCCTCACATTCTCTACCTAGCTCACACTGGGATTTTAGCAATCAATTAAAAAATTTTAGTTTAATCTTTTTATCAGCTTGTGTGGCATACCACAGCATCTACCTCAGGCAAGCAGATGTTCAGATCCTGTTTCTTCCTTGAGATACCTATCTCTCTTCAAATTGTGTGCTGGTTGCTTTTCTGGTTCTCTGGTTCTCTGTTTTCTCAGTTCTCTGGTTCATGAAAGCTTGCCAATTTGTACTTTGTTCAGATTTTATCCTTGAAAAAAATTGAGAAAAATGTTCTTTCCAGCTGTCCACCTTTCTGAGCTGAAACTGTACTTTTGTACTCTAGAAAATTATTGTCATGCAGACTATAGTAAGGACTTTGTTTTCAACATTTTTTATTCTTGTGTTTGTTAACTACTTTTTTTTCAGCTTTTTTTTGTCTATAAAATAATGACAATATTCCCTGCAGTAGAGAAGGGTCAAAATATTCTATGTTGTAATAAATAAATTAAAAAGCTGGAAATCTCTGCATTTTAAAATATGGTTAAAATTACCCTGAATCTCTAAACTCCTCATTAATGGATACATAACCTCTTACTAATAGTTATATGTACATTCCAAGAAGTCTCTCACTTGCTTCATTGAAGTATGTTATTGAAGTTATGAAAGTTATAATAACTTATTTTCAGAAATCTACCAAATTAGAGTTCTATTTATAGGATAAAAGAGTAAATTACTAACATATTGATCCTCCTGATAATAACAGCCAAGACTCTAGACAAAATACAAAACACAACTATATGGGAGTTCTGGAGATCAAACAAAAGCAAACAGACTTTTGAAAAGAGTCAAAACTTCAAGCAAGAGACTGTAGAGGAGGCAAGCCTCTGCTTGTTTAGGGTCCCACTGAGCCTGAGTATTAAATTGACATAAGTAGGATTAACAGGAGAAAATATGCAAATTTAATATACGTTTTATGTGTCACAAAAACCTCCATAAGAAAATGAAAACTCAAAGTGTCAAACGATAAATACTTTTTTTATTAGGTTAAACAAAGAGAGACCATTGTGGAAAAGTAACTGAGGAAAGACTTTCTGAGGAAAGGCTTAAGGTGAGTAAGAATTATTTTAGCAACGTCTATTTGCATAGAATTCTCTCAGCTGACTCCTCATTGAAAAATATTTATTTTCTCCTGGTATAAGGAGGGCATTTTTCACATGAGAGTTTTTATCTCCTGTTTGCAGGAAGAAAAGGGGAGATCAGAATGCTCTTCATGTACCTGATTTTTCAACTGCTTTTTATTCAAAATAATTCTTGTATTAGTGGTGTATTTGGTGGGGAGGTATTCTGCCAGAATTCCAGACCAAGGCAGAATAAATTTCCTATATTGTCTCATCTTGTTCTGGGCTATAGAGCAGGAGGGCAAGAGATGGATAAAAATTTGATAGTATACCCACACTCTTTCTCAGGGAAGGAAAAGCAAACTAAGAATTGTAGCTGCTGGAGAGTAAAGAAAACAGATCTGGAAAAAATGGTAAGAGAGAGTCTCTAATTCTCAATAAAAGGAAACATTCTTGATCTGATAAAAGTATCTGTACAGGTATGATACAAACAATATTTAGCTAATGTCTAAAGCATAAAAATTTTAAGTGACCTAATTCCCTGCCCATTACAGACTTCAGCATCTTTAATTTGAGAGTAATTAATTTAACTGCTAGTAGCACAAATCATAAACAATTTTTGGATAAATATAAGATAATTCAACATGTGCAGAATATGTTATTCACAATGGCTAGAATATAATCCAAAATTATTTAATATTCAAAGAGCCAGAGAAATGTCAGTCACTCCAAGAGGAAAAGGCACTAACGAGATGTAGCCCTGAAATGACATTGCTGTCGAAGCTATCAAACAAAGAATTTAAAATAGCTATTTTATTATGTAGTTTTTATATAGTTTGTGAATATATGTATAATATAGTTACAATAATTTCTGATCACAATGAAATCAAAGATAGGATAGTTCTACATAGACATAGAAAATAGAAAAACAATCACATGGACTTTAGAAGTAAAAAAATAATAACAACATACGAATTTTAAAAGAAGACACTGGATACTCCTAATGCTGTTGCAGAATATAAAATTGATATACAAAATCATTAACCTTCATATATAAAAACAATAAACAGAAAATAATAAAATAGAAAATGCAATTTATAATAGAAACAAAGATAATTAATCATATACTTAGGGATAAATTTGATAAGAAATATGCAACACCTATATGAAAAACATTTAAAATAATACCAGCAAATGTGATAAATTAGTCAACTATCTTGAAAGACATAAATTATCAACATTTATATAAGAAGAAATATGTAACCTGAACTACGCTATATTTATCAAATACATTAATTTATCATTTAAAAAAATTGGAAGGAAAACTCTAGGACAAAATGGACTTTCTTTTGAATTCTACCAAACTTTTAAGGAAGAAACAACTCTAAATATATACAAAACTTTTCGGAAATTATAAGAATGGGGAATACTTTCCACTTCACTTTTAGGCCAGCATTATCCTCATTTGAAACTACACACTTCATATAAGAAAATTACATTTTTTTATATGTTTGTTGGCCATTATTTTGTTTTCTTTTGGAAAGTTTCTGTTCATGTCCTTTGCTCACTTTTTGATAGGGTTGTTTGATTTTTTTCTTGCTGATTTTCCTGAGTTCTAAATAGATTCTAGTTATCAGCCCTTTATCGGATGTGTAGCTTGCAAACATTTTCACCCATTCTGTAGGTTGTCTGTTTGCTCTTGTAACAGTTTCTTTGGCTGTGCAGAAGCTTTTAATTTGATCAAGTCCCATTTATTTATTTTTGTTGTTGCTGTGTTTGCATTTGGGATCTTCCTCATAAATTCTTTGCCTAGGCCAATGTCTAGAAGAGTATTTCCAACATTTTCCTCTAGAATTCTAATAGTTTCACATGTTAGGTTTAAGTCTGTTACCCAACATGAGCTGAATTTTAGAGGGGTGAGAAGTGTGGATCCTGTTTCAGTCTTCTACATGTGGCTATCTAGTTTTCCCAGCACCATTTACTGAATAAGGATTCTTTTCCTCAGTGTATGTTTTTGTCTAGTTTGTCAAAGGTTAGATGGCTATTTTAGGATGGTTTTATATCTGGGTTCTTTGTTCTGTTCCACTGGTCAATATCCCTGTTCTTGTGCCAGTCCCAAGTTTTTTTAATTACTGTGGTCTTGTAGTATAGTTTGAAGTCTGGTAAATTGCTACCTGCCATTTTGTTTTTATTGCCTAGGATTGCTTTTGCTATATAGGGTCTTCTCTGGTTCCATACAAAGCGTAAATTTTTTTTTCTGTATCTGTGAAAAATGATCATGGTATTTTAATAGGGATTGCATTCACTCTGTAGACCACTTTGGATAGTATAGACATTTTAACAATGTTGATTCTACCGACTCATGGGCATGGTATGGTCTTCCACCTGTTTACGTCCTCTGTTATTTCCTTCCTCAGTGTTTCATAGTTCTCCCTGTAGAGGTCTTTTATCTCCTTGGTTAAATATATTCCTAGGTATTTTATTTTCTATGTTGCTATTGTGAAGGGAATTAAGTCTTTGATTTGATTCTCAGTTTGACTGTTATTGGCAGAATAATGGCCAACAAACATGTGAAAAAATGCTCAACATCTTTAATCATCAAGAAATGCTAATCAAAACCACAATGAGATATCACTTATCTCCAATGAGAATGGCCTTTATCAACAAGTCCCCAAACAATAAATGCTGGTGTGGATGCAGAAAGATAGGAACACTCCTACAATGTTGGTGGGACTGCAAAGTAGTTGAACCTCTGTGGAAAGCAATATGGAGGATACCTCAAAGCAATACAAGTAGATCTACCATTTGATCCAGCAATCCCACTACTGGGCATTTACCCAAAAGAATAAAAAACACTCAAAAAAAAAGACATTTGCACTCCACTGTTTATAGCAGCACAATTTACAATTGCAAAGATGTGGAAACAACCCAAGTGCCAATCAATATGAGTGAATTAATAAAATGTGGTATATGCATACCATGGAGTACTATTCAGCTATATGAAACATTGGTGATATAGCACCTCTTGTATTTTCCTGCATAGAGCTGGAACCCATTCTATTAAGTGAAGTATCCCAAGAATGGAAAAATAGGCACCACATGTACTCACCAGCAAATTGGTATCATATAGGAATAACATTTATCAGGCATTGGGCAGGTGGGAAGGGGGAGAAGGGGATGGACATATACATACATAATGAGTGTGATGTACACCATCTGGGGGATGGACACGCTTGAAGCTCTAACTCCAGGGGGGAAGGGGAGGGAAAGGCAACACATGTAACCTAAACATTTGTGCCCCCATAATATGCTGACATAAAAAAAAATAAATAAAAAATTTTAAAAAGTAAATTACAGATCAATACCTATATTCATTATATTTACAAATAATATTATAAAAGTTTTAACCAACTTAATTCATAAGTATATTAAATTAATAATACATTATGATCCACTGACGTTTATTCCAAGATTACAGGTTTGTTGAACATTCAAAAGTCAAATTAATTCACCATACAAGCAAAATAAATTTGGAAAATATATGCTCATTTCAATCACGTGACAAAATTTAACACTTACTCCTACAACAGCATCAAAACAACACGACAAACACAGAAAACTAAAACTAGAAAGTATCTTCCTTGATTAGGTAAAGGGCATGAAAAAAAAAACCTATAGCTAATATTGTACTTAATGATAAATTATTAAATATTTTTTTCTAAGACTGGTAAAATAGCAAAGATAAATGCCTGAATACTCATTTTTATCTTTTCTATTAAACATTTTACTAGAAGTTTTAGCCAATGCAATAAGTCAATGCAAAGCTATAAAGGTCATGAAAATCAGAAAAGAAGAAGTAAAACTCTATTTTCAGTTGATATGATTGTTTATATAGAAAATTTGTGGAAATGTGCAAAAAATTCAGAACTACTAAGTAGTATAATAAGGTTTCAGGATACAAGAATAATTTTTAAAGTGTAGTATTTTATATACTAGCAGAAAAAATTAGAAAATGAAATGTAAAAATTCCAAATCTTATAATTTTAACAAGCAACATGCAAGAGCTGTGCTTTGAAAACATCAGAATATTGCTGACTGTAATTAAAAAGACCTAAATAAATTGAGAGCTATCTCATGTACATGAATTGGATGATGATTCAATTTATTGAAAGGACAATGACTCCAAATCGATCTATAAATTCAATGCAATTTCTATTAAAATTCTAGTTGGCTTTTTTGTAGAACTTCACAAGGTGATTTTAAAATATATATTGAAATTTAAATAAACTAGAAGAGCTGGCTGTGTGTTTTTACCTTTTAAGGCAAAGCTGAGGAACTTATCTTACCTGATTTCTGGAGTTGCTATATAGGTACAATAATCAAGAAAATGTGCTATAGGCCAATGTATAAATATATAGATCAATGCAACAGAGTCTTCAGAAATAGATTCACTCATTTCAATAAATAGATTTGGAAAAGCTGTGCATCCATATGGAAAATTTGAAACTCAAATTTTATCTTCCACCATATACAAAAATTACCATGAAATGCCTCATAGACCTAAATATAAAGGCTAAAATTATAAAACTACTAGATGAAAGCATAGGAGAAAATCATTTTTAATAGAGAGTAGAAATAGGTTTCTTAGAGATGACTCTCCAAAAAACAAGAATAAAAACAAAAGTTGATAAACACCAGTAATAAAAACAAAAGATGAATAAATTAATTTTATTTCTAATTAATTTTTTTGCTCCGCAAAAAGCATTGTCAAGGAAATTTTAAAAAGACAATTCACAGACTGAGAGAAAATATTTGTAAATTATATATCAGATAAAGGACTTATTTACAGAATCTATCTAGAGTTCTAATAACTCAATGCTAAGTCAGTAGTATAATTTTATCGAAGGAAAACAAAGTGGATAAGATATTTGAATAGATATGAGGGAAATATATGGATGGGAATTAAGCACAGGAAAAAAGGTTCAAAAGCTTTTCCCTTAGAAAATGCAAATTAAAATCCCAATTAACTGTCACCACATTCATATTAGAAGGGTAAAAGGAAAATGTAGACAAGAATGTAGAGCATCTAGAATTTTCATACACTGTTTGTCAATATATATAATTATACAGTTGAAAATAGAAATTTCTTAAGTAAATAGTTACTTCTGTAAAACTAGGTGCCTATCACTGTGCTCTTAAAAAAGATATAGAATTATTTTAATCATTTTCAGTTGAGAATCAGTCATTCATTTATAATATATGTGTGTCATAATATCTCTCCTAACATCATACATTGTTTTTGTGGAAATTAAACAAGATAATGTGTGCAAAAATGTTTATTAACTGTAACATACTGAAAAATGCAATATTATTATTATTCATTGCACAGCATACAGTGCAAATACAATAAAATGGATACTTGTTTGAGAAAATATAATGATGTCTCAAAGTCTGGTTACAGACTCTGAAATATGCTCAAGGGAAAGTATTCATCATCAGACATTGTGTTTGCAGAGGAGAATAAATTGCTCACAAAGCAAATTATTATTGTTGTAAGTATTTATATGGCATGTTTTTGCTTGCTGCTTGATAATATTTGGAAGAGAACAGAAATGCCACTGCAATCCACATAAAATAATTTTAAAACTTTGTTAGCTTCCTTGACTTTGTGAACTCCAATTTAAAATACCTTAGTTTGTTCCTCATTAAGTACCTTTTCTTCTCAGACACTCTGCTTATCTGAATCTCTACACTACAGCAAATACTGACAGTTCACCTGGAAGAGCAGAAAAAGCTGTAATGGAGTAGAACGAAAGCAGGAAGCTGAGTCCTGTGAACCAAGTTTTTGTCTGGGTTTTTTAGTAGGTGATTTTTTAGTGGATGAAGGATGTTTTGAAGGCTAATTTGTATGCATCTTAGTCTTCATTTTTAAGACAGAATGATTGATTTAGGTCATCCCAGATGTCCTTTTTAGTACTTCTTTGATTACCTATCATCTAGAACAAAATAGAAATAGAAATATGAATGCAAATATTACATTTTCCCTTGTGCCTGTTACATGTGTATTTCCTGTGATTTGCAAGCTTTTGCTTTTCTTTATTGATATAGATCTTTATTTTGTGATTTGACACACTTGCAGGAATGTTATCACTTTCAAACAATATGCATTTATTCTATTAATGCTGACATTTGTCATTGACACTGTTATTGTTGTATTCTTCTATAAGGACTGCCCCCAGACTCAGTATTCATTGAACCTAAATCATTATTATTGATTAAATTATATATCTTATATTTTTACACCACTATGAAATAAAAAAACACTGCCAGCTATATTTGTCACACCATTTACTGTAAGATATATCATAATTTCAGGGTTGTTAAAATCTGAAAAACATGTGCCTATTATCAAGGAAATAGATTTTCATTAAAATTTAGATCAACTTTAACAAATGATTCCAAATTTAGGTTATTACTGTTCTGTTTAAATTATCAGTATTTCACTTACAGTCATTAAAAAAATTAAAAATAAGTTTTTAAAGGTATTATTCAATTAGGTCTCAAAAATGTCATTTTTAAACAATCTTCTGTATGATTATTTTTTAATGCACTAAAGGAAACTCCACAGTATGCAAAAGTTTTTTAATGTTTTGACATATATTAAATGCTCTATAATTATATTTTAACTAGTTGCTTCTACTTGTTCTATACTGTTTCATGTCCAAATAAATGAGGAACTGGTTTCTAACAGTTGGTTTACTAAGGGGCATCGTATATTGTAAGGAGGAATGAAACTACCTAGAAGATTTAATTCCTATACATCTCCAATCAGGCCCAGAGACATTCTACTTATCACTTAATACCCCCTCATATTTTTCCACTCTTCAATTCTCTATAGACATAAGCTTCTAAAATTGCCAACAGATCTCATAACTCTTCTCTTTTATTTCACCTAATCAATTGTCCTCTGAAATTATGTCCTTTCTTCCTCATGGAGGCAACTCACAAATACTTTTGCCTACAATTCTTTTCTGTATTTCATTACCTAAATTCTACTCACGTTTTAATATTCTACTTTGCACTCTCCATGAAGCTTTTTCTAATACTTTCTTTTTGCCATTATTATTCATTCCCCAAAATGCAACTCATCAAAATGTATTACCGTTATTGCTTTGAAGTCAATTGTATTAGTTTTTAATTGCTGCTGCAAATTACCACAAATCAGTGACTTATAACAACAAACTGTATTGTCTTACAGTTTTGAAGAGGAGTGCCCTGTAATGGGTCAGCAGAACAGCATTCATTGTGGAGCCTCTAGGAAAGAATTACTTTCCCTGTTTTTCCCAGGTTTGTGGAGGCTGCCTGCATTCCTTGGTTTATGTTATGGTCATGCATAACTCTGACCTTTGCTCCCGTTGTACCATCTCCTCTGATGGTGATCCTTCTGCTTCCGTCTTACAGTTGTGATAACTTTGGGCCCACCCAGATAATCAAGGATACTCTCCCCATCTCAAGATACTTAACTTAAGCACATTTGCAAAGTCACTTTTGCTATGTAAGGTAACATATGTATAGGCTTGAGGGATTAGGATGTGTGCACCTTTGTGGGACCATTATTACCTATCACATTAACTTCCCCCCTTGAACTCTGAGATTTAGCATGAGCTATGGAATGAACTGTGTCCCCACACAAGAAATTAGTTGAAGCTCCATGCTTCAATGTGACTGTACTTGGAGATAGGACATTTATAGAGGTAATTTAACTTATATAAGATCATAATGGTCGGGCCCTAATTCAGTAAGACTGTGTCCTTCCAAGAACATGGAGAGACATGAAAGGGCCAACACACACAGAAGAAAAGCCATGTGAGGACACAGTGAGGAAGCGGTCATCTGCAAGCCAAGGAGAAAGGCTTCAGAGAAACTGAACCTGCTAACACCTAGATCTTGAACTTCCAGTCTCCTGAATTGTGAAAAAAAAATAAATTTATTTAGTTTAAACCACCCAGTCATTGATATTTTGTTATGGTAGCCCTAGATGACTAATATAATGTGCTTAGTTACTTTTTAAAATTTTAGAATTTAGCTTAGTGACTAAGCTAAAAAGTTGGAAGCAGATATTAAATTTATAGAAATAAACTCATTTGCACATATGTGTCTTTAGGAAAATTTTAAGTGATTTCAGATTGGCACTGGACGTTTAATATAATACTTAACTTGGTCATTTAATTTATTTAGTTACTTACGGTTAAAACCTTATCTTTTTTAGAATAACTATTCATTCAGATTCAAGATTCTTACCCTTCTGTCTCCTTTCCAAGATGGCATTGCATATATTCAGGGAAAGAATCTTTCCTAGGAGGTCAATAGAGGATCTGTGTGCATTTGGAGCTTGGACTTGCTTGGACATTTGGACCTGCTGTACTCATCCCTGCAAGTGACTTCATGAGGTCCAGAACCTAGAAGTGAGCTGTTTCTCTGCGAATGTTCTGACTGTACTGAGTTTATCTACTGTTGTGGTCTTGGAGTAAGTTG
This sequence comes from Microcebus murinus, assembly GCF_040939455.1. NCBI lineage: Eukaryota > Metazoa > Chordata > Mammalia > Primates > Cheirogaleidae > Microcebus > Microcebus murinus. Next base: position 48,879,549 of record NC_134104.1, read on the forward strand.
TGCAAGCAGAGACCATATTTAAATTTACCCAGGTTTCTAGGCCTGAATAACTTTGAGAGGGCCTAACTCTCCCTTTGCTTCTTCCAGGGTGCAGTAAAATGACTACAGGGACCACTGCATAGCCTCTCAAATAGGCTCAGGGTTTTATTGCTTGGGGTTTAAGGTATTGGGCTCAGGTTGAGTCCACCTGGATCACTGGGTAACAGGGAGGAGAGGGCAACGTGTTTGCTGTCTCCCACTTAGATTTCTTCAACCTACTGACTCTGGGGAACTTCAGTACTCAGAATGTAGAGGACAAAAACATTTCTAATCGCATGTTTTGAGAACTGCTCCCGTAAAACATGGAAGGTAATCTTTCCTTTTCATACCATCTCCCCAAATCAACATGGTATGCAGTATGCAATTCTCTCTCTCCTCAACTATTCTGCTCTGAAAATTACCTCTCTTCATGTCATCTTTCTAATCTGCCATAATAGCTTACTTTCTACACTGGGACATGGGGTGTGCGGGTAGAATGGACACAAAGTGTTTGTTTTGGAGAATTCCAATCTAGAGATATATTTGCTAAAATTAGCATTTATTTGGGGAGTTTGCATGAGTGGAATGCAGGAGATAATTATGAGAATGTGGAGGAAAAAATAGAACTCATTCTTCTGTTTTGTTTCAAAACAAGTAAATATTTCATTATTAGTATTTCTGACATGAATGAATGAATGAACTTCTAATTGTCAGAAGGAATTATAGTTGGGAAACTTCTAAAATCATCACTCTGAGGTATATGTAGATATCAGCTGTAGAATGAAAGTTTTATTAAAAATCTGGAGAAACTTGATTGAATGGTATGTTCCTGACATCGTCACTTCCATTAACTTTTGTCTTAAATTTTTCAATCTTCTGTTGAAACATGTTTCATTCCTATGTCTGTGTCATAATTTCTCCAACTTAAATCTAACAAACGGGGACTAGCTTGTGTTTCAGTACATGCCAGAATATTTAAAAATCTTTTCAGAATAAAATTAATGAGAGAACAAAATGCCCCTTCTCATCCTCAAAGTGAAAACACACGCTTTCAGTCTTTTGGAATAACTTTATCTCTGTATTTTCTTACATTCAATGTGTTCAATGTACTTATAATTTATCATTTTAGAAAATACTCAGACTTACTTTTCATTATAAATTGATTCTGAAATTTTAGTTCATTTAATCTTTGCTCTATTTATTAACGACCTATATACCCATTGTTTCATGATTCCATTACAATTCTGTGCTTGGCCTTTTAATCCCTTTCCCACTAGTTCTTACATAGCAAACACTTAACTAATGCATCCAATTTATGTGTTATTTATTTAGTTGTCAGGGCTTGTGTGAATGATGTCATGCAAAAATTAAATCAAGTATAGAATGTAAAGAGAGGAAAATCTATATAATCAACTGAAAAAGAACATGATATTTTATTTCTTGCATCTAAGAAATGGAAAAAGACACAAAGGTCAATGAGAAATTTCCATGAAGTATGATAAAAAATTTAGCATCACTTTAAAAATAGCAATATATTCCTGAATTATCTGTTAAATGCTATTCATAAATACAATTTGAATCAATTACAAAGAATCACATTAACCTTTCAACTAAGGTAGCACTCCTAAATAGTTTTACTAACACATGTTACTTCAATTTGAAATATTAAAAATAAATATATTTCTGCTTCACAAGGTGACTTTTTTACTTATTGCTTAAAAGAATGTGTTAAGTTTTTGTAGAGAATTTCAATGAAGTTCCAAATTTTCAGCAAAGCACATATGGGGTAAATTCTAATTTTAAAACTTTATTTTAAACATCAGATCTATTTTTAGAAGTTCCATTCAGCTTATTTTTCATAATTATTAAAATGTATCAGTTCTAAATGATATAAGCTGAACAAATTTAGCATATTACTGAAATAAATCAATTGATAGCTAAACATAATGACACTAGAGAGCTAGAAAATATCCATAATTATTTTGAATTTCACTATTGAAAACAGTGAGATTAACCTACTATTGAAAATAACTTGATATGATATACATTAATCTCATCTTGATTAAGAGCATCAAATGTTAGATCTTACCTGATCTTTTTTATTTTACCTGAAAGACTACATCCATTTTGTAGCACAACAAGCCAACTCAGAAACTGATATTTTAAAAATAGTTCTGAGAGTTACAAGGTAAATCAAATACCTGAAAAATATAAACTCCTATAGAAGTTCCTCACCTTTACAAAGAAACAACTAAGAGTGAAAACCAATAGGACACCAAGGTGTAAAAGATTTCTTGCAATAACAAATTGTAATATACAGCTGACTAGCTGTTCACTAACTTCAAGGAATAAACACTCAGGCATACAAATTAGTGCACATTCATATACTTAAAGTTTAAAAATACTTTGCCATACTTAAATCATTTAAGACAAATCCAAAAGACTTTTTTTCAATATTAAGTGAATACTTATGTAAATTACTTTTATGATGCCATGAATGTAATAAAGATTCAATAAGATAGTCATTTCCTCATACTGCAGAATTAGAAAGCAGACCAAACCCCTAAGAAAGATTGCATATATTTTCATGTAATTAACTTTACAACCTTTGCATTCTTTTTATGGTTTTTATATTGTTTATATTTAACTATTTTTAGCTATATGATTTATGTTGTGCAATTTTTGGATAAGTACATGCCAGTATAACTCTCTCTCTCTCTCTATACACACACACACACACACACACACACACATATATATATATATATATTCATCTCTTTGTCTCTCTCTCTCTCCACACACACACATGCAGGTATGATCAAATAAATTAGTATATTCATATGTTGTATGACAGACTCTGGATAGTTATTTCAAGCTTTAGCTTTGGGCCATTGCTGAATAATTGTACTGGACTAGCTTTCTCATGGTAAATAACCATTAAACTAAAAACAAAACCAAACAAAGCAAAAACATGGTGGTGGGGTCCTGTAGTCCCAACTATTCAGGACGCTGAGGCAGGAGGATTGCAGGAGACCAGGAGTTGGAAACCAACCTAGGAAACATAGCAAGACCTCTTCTCAAATAATAATTTTAAAAAATCACAAAAAGAAAAAAAGGAGTCCACTAAATATAAATGAAGGCCAGAGAAATCCTGAACGTGTGCAGGAGGAGCAGAGTCACCAAGAAAGTCCCAGATCCAAACTCAGTGACAGCCTAAGGTTGAGGGTGAAAGAGAATAACAGAGGACTGCAGTGATAAAGAGAAAATCTTGAGGGATAACAGAAAAAAGCACAATACATACAGAGAAATGCAGATAAAAGTTGGAGTAGATTTCATGTTCAAACCATGTAAACAAAAAGAAAATGGAATAACATCATTCAACTTCTGGAGAAAAAGGACAAATGTGAATTCTATTTACAGAAAATATATATTTCAAAAATAAACTGGCTATTTCTCTGATAAAAATTGAGAGAATTTATTTTTCAGAAGAAGTTCTCTAAAATGAACTTCAACAGGCAGAATACTAGATACCAGACATAAATTAGATCTATACAAAGAAATGAAGTACAGCAAAATGTTATAATTCATATAACTATAAAATTTATTTCTATTTTAATTGTTCTCAAGACAATCATGTTTCTAAAGCAATAGAAAAAAATTAATTGTGTGTTTATAATGTGTAATAAGACAATGTTTACAAAATTACCACAAAGTATGGGAAGGAAGAATTAGGAGTGTACTATTGGGTGGGTTTTATGACACACGTAAAAGCATATAATATTATTTGAACATAAACTATGATTACTTAAAGATGACTTTTGTAAACCCTAGGATGGTAACTGACATAGTTTTTAAAAGAGGTATAAAAATAAAGCAATAGAGGATGAAAATGAAAGTTTCTTTATGTCATTTGCCAATACAGAACTGGAGTGTGTTTGGCTAACATGAAGGTGATAAATAGATTCAATAAGAACTTATGGAGTCTATTTGTGTGTGTGTGTGTGTGTGTGTGTGTGTGTGTGTGTGTGTGTGTGTGTGTGTGTGTATTATGGGAGTAAGAAGAAAAGGGGGAAGCAAAGAGAAAGAACATACAGAAAAACTGAAGAAGAATCACGTTTTATAGAAAATTATAGGCAAAGAGGGAACATTAAGAAATGAAATATTTCTATTTTTGATGGGAATATGATTTATACAAATAATTTTTGAATGGGACTAATGAGACTATCAGTGGGTTTTATATATATGTAGATATATATATGGAAACCCTGTGTTAGTGGTATAAATGAGGACAAGAAATAGATTATCCACACTCTAGGGATTAATACAATTTTTTCTAAGTAAAATGTTGATAGAATTCAGAGTAAAGAGTCATGTGAAATAGCTGTTTGCATAAAAGACACATAGACAAATCTATGTGTTGACCTCAGATATCACTCTGATTTATTCCTCACCCACTCAGGTCATCATACCTCTTAATTGATAACTAACATTTCTTAAAGATGTTAATTTTTTCCTTTTCTCTTTTTATTTGGACCTGAATCTGAGTCTCTGGCTGAAACTTATGCTAATCTGTAAAGAAATATAACCATCGGCCTTTTACAGGGTTTATTCTAGTTTATATGATGTGACTCCTGTACTCCTGTAGACCTCTCTAGCCTGTTTCTACCATTTATCCCCAATTTTGAAGAACAGGATCAAGATAAGAAACAATATAAGAAACTATGAGAGAAAGAAGCCTACTCTTGGATATTAACCCACAAATAATAACAGGAATTTTAAAAAATGTAAGAAAGACAAAATGAAGCAGGAAATAAGAGTTAAAGAAATAATATATCTGGAATATTATATTTTAATTAAATATTCATATGTTCATTTGTGTAACTTAAAAGGATTTTTTAATAAAAAGAAAATAAAAGAGGTACAAAGAATGAATATTTTCTAATCCACATGAAGATCTCTGTTTGGAAATTGAAAACCTTATATTCTGACCAAATTAATAAAGAGATTCATAAGCATGTTGTGCATACATGCACAGAAGAAATATTCAAACAACATAGACTGAAAGAATCAATACCCATTTAAGGGGATGAAGACAGGTTATCCATAAATAAATGAACTAACCAACACAATATTCTATAGCTTTAAAATTTCCTCTTTAATATTAAACATTAGGACACTAATGAGCAATATGGATCAAAAATAAATAACAAAGCTTATCATCTAAAAATCCTGTTTTCAGCAACATTATTATTAGTGAATTTAAGAAAATAAAATATTTCTTTATAGAAATGATTATAAAAATGGTATTCAGGTACCATTTGAAATTTAAATACTAGAAAACAGTAATAAGAACAGTGAAACATCAATCAAAATCATGACATCATCTATGAAGAAAGTATAGTCATGTCAGTGAAGAAAAGGAAGCAAACTTTGAAATAATAATGTGTTAGCTTTGTTCATAACTTTACATCAATATTTTAAAAAGAATTATGAAAATAAGCTTCAAATTTTATTTTAGTGATAATGTTGTAAAAGAAATGTGATAAAATTTAAATTCTATATTATATATTTAAAAATAGAAAAACACATGAGAATATGGACATACTTTGAAAAATCATAAATTCAAATAACAAATACTGTTTTCTTTTCACTTTAATGGTTTAATACATAGTTAAGAATGTATTAATGTGTTTAATACATGGTTAAGAATAACATAAGAGATGCTACTTCACCATTGTTTTTGGTAGTTGAATAGGATTCCATGGTATACATATACCACATTTTATTAATCCACTCATGAATTGATGGGCAATTGGGTTGTTTCCACATCATTCAATTATGAATTCTGCTGTCATAAACATTCGAGTGCTGATGTTTTTATTCTAGAATGTCTTTTTTATTTTGAGTAGATGTTTAGTAGTGGGACTGCTGGATCAAATGGTATTTATGTTTTTAGCTCTTCGAGATATCTCCAAATTACTTTCCACAGGGGTTGTACTAATTTGTGGTCCCACCAGCAGTGTAAGAGTGTTCTGATCTCTCCACATCCACATCAGCATTTGTTGTTTTGGGACTTTCTGATAAAGGCCATTCTCACTAGAGTTAGCTGATATCTCATTGTGATTTTGATTTTCATGTCCCTGATGATTAAAGCTGTTGAGCACTTTTTTATATGTTTGCTACCATTAGTCTGTCTTCTTTTGAAAAGTTTCTGTTCATGTCCTTTGCCCATTTATTGATGGGGTTGTTTGATATTTTCTTGTTGCTGCTGAACAAACCTAAACATAATACTAGACACCAAGTTGTTATAAGTAGCACAATGAAAGGAGATTAGGAATTTTAAGATGACAGCATTCCATTCCTGATTAATATGGTGATTGAATATGAACAGACGAATGGTCAGGGAAATGAGGACTAGAAGCAAACATATCTTGGACTGAACACTCCTATTTAAGTATATGGGGCCTGGAATGTGGAAATCCAAGTCTGTACTTGAAAGGAACAGAAATTTCAAATGCTGAAGTAGAAATATGGAATTTTCAAAGCCTAGTAAGTAGATTGGTATGGGGAATACAAGACTAAGATAGATAAATAAATAGAAAGGCCAGGAAGCTTTAATTTTATTTAAGTAAACTTAAGAAGACTATTCAAATCAAGGTGAAAGCCTAGGATTTTTTTTAGAGATATGAGTCTTCCAAGATTGGAAGTTCACTCTAAGGATTCCCTGGGTACTCTGATTTGTCATGTGTTTTCTTAATTCTGAAAGAGGGCATAATGTTTTATAAATAGTAAACTTTTGTCTTAATATTCTAATTTTAAAGTCTGTATCCTCATCCTTTTCTAACTGCAGTGCTGACCCACTGGAGTACTCAGAAATAACCAATCCTACTACCAGAACTAAGAAGCCATTGATCAACTTTGGGAACTGAAGCTGACGTTCTTGGACAATTAAGGAAGCTAAAAACTTATAAAATTTAGACTTTGCAGAGATTTTTCTTTTCCAAATTACTCCTTTAATATATAAGCCATGGGCTTGAGAGCTTAAATCAGAGGTTGAAAACTTTTTCAAGGGTCAGATGGTTAATATTTTAGGCTTTTAGGGCCTGATAGTTTCTGCTGCAGATATACTTCTCAAGACTGAAAGTGACAATAGACAATATGTAAACAAATGTTGTATTTACATGCTAATAAAACTTCATTTACAAAGACATGTGGCAATCTTCAGCCCATGGATTTGCTGAGAACATCTGATTTTTCTATTTTTGGCTGATTTTTTTCCCCTTAAGATACAGTTATCTTCTGACATACTCAGTTGTCTGAAATATAATACAGAAAGCTTAAAATAAAGTTACTCCATGCTTCTCTCTTAGGCTTATGCTCTGTATCTCTTTATACTATGCTGGCCTAGTCCTTGGGTAGATAAAATGTTCTTAAGATTCTGTTGACCATTTCTCTTTAAAGTCTATGGTCTAGAAAGAATTCTAGGCATCAGTGCACTGTTCCTTTTCTTTTAGGACCTGTCATGATCCTTTTTAACTCTCCATAGCTGAAAACTTTTGTAAACAGAAAATACTCTCAGCCTTCAATGGCTCTGACTCTTACCTACCACTTGATAAAACTTCAAAGAGAGGAAATGGTTAGTTAATACAAGAGGTAGAATCAATAAATGATTTTAAGATGGAGTACAGAGGAGACTAAAGATTATCAAGGAAAAGAATATCTATAGTTTTTTTTTTTCCTGGCCCTAGGAAAAAGCATGCATTTGTGATAGCTAAATTGTTTCTACCACTGAGACAAACAAGATTTTTACTGAAATTGTTGGAGTGAGGGGAAAGGTTATAGGATAATGAAATCCATTCCCTTAAAGTAAATCAGAGAAAATAATAGACTGGAAAAACAGTAAAGTAACTAAAAGTCAACAAAGTCTTACTTTAAACAAAAAGATCTAGGAAGTCTTCATCATGAAATCTTGGGAAAAAGAAAATAATTTTGTTCGGTAGATAGCGAGGGATTCTGGGTTTCCTAGAGACCAAAGTAGGAGCTGTTGCCTTGGTGCAATTGTCCCACCTGGGAAGAAGAACAAGGATGGGCCCCAGAGCCCCATCTTGGTACTGCTCCACCCTAATCCTCTCTCAAGCAAGTACCCTACCTGGAAGAAGAGGGAACATCCTATGAATCTGCCAATCATAACTTATCACTTCAGCTACAAAAGAATGCAGAGGACTCTTTAGCACATGGGCCATGCAATATAGGTACCATAGAGTCCAGGAGATTAACCTAGAGCATCCAGCCTGCGTAGTAATGCAGCTCCCAACCCTCCAATCAAAGGGGTTCCATGATGATGTCTGAGCCACAAGGGAGGTCCCAATCCAGGCACTATAAAAGAAGATGCAGACCATAACCAAGTCTTTTTTTCTTTTTGTACCCCTTTCATTTGCTCATTCCTGCTGCAACAAGGGGATCAGTCGCCACCTGTGTATTATGTATCTTGCTCTGTAAACCTGAGTCTTGCTCTTGCCCGGGAATCCTGTCTTGCTCACCCTCAATAAATTTCACCTCATGCTTGCCTTATTTTGGTGTGTCTGGTCATTCTTTGGCCATGAATATGAAGTAGATAGACTGAAGATGGCTCCTGTAAGTCTAAAATGGAGTCAGTCTTGCTCTAACTATTAGTAAAAGGTCCCCGACCCTGTAAAAAGTTCCCAGAGGAAGTTCCCAGAGGAGGGAGGAGGGAGTCGAGGAGGCCTGTTCCCAAAAAGAATAGAGAGGTCCTGTTCCAGGAAAAGTCCCCTGTCCCTCAATGCACCTTTCCATTGTTCGCTTGATTAACAACTAACAGCAAAGTTCTGCTTCTATGATTGCACGCTTGCATAGCTGCCAGCCCTTAAGGTATAAGAAAACCACAAAGGCTTTGTTCAGGGCTGCTTCTCCCTTTTTGCATGGAGTGGTGACAGCCCCTGCGCAGGTATCAATAAACTAATTTGACTGATTGGATTCTGGTGTCCGAGTCTCCTTGATCTGCTGGTTTACAACAAATACAAGAACTCAGAACACAGAAGGAGACTATATCTGACAACTTTATGGGAAAAAAATGTAAGGTGAACAAGAAAGAGTGGAAAGGAAAATAATCTCCTAGTTTGGGGAAATGAGGGTGGCTATAACATTGTTGTTAGTGGTTTTTATAAGAGTCATGTATTGTCTTGCAAATGGGGAAGGGAGAGAGTCTATATACAAATGAATGGTGATGTCTCTGTTCATTTTTTTTTTGTCTCTTTCTTTCCTGCAGTTTATTTGTGTATTTCCTGCTCACAGGGAAAAACTAAGCTTACTGAGGTTTTTTTTTTTATCAATGTCCTATTTATTGTTAATTCAATTTTGTTACTTTTTCATTTCAAATATTGAAGTTTTCAATCCTAGAATTTCATTTTTCAATGTATTTTTTATTTTTCTTTTGAGATTTTTTTTTTGTTTTTGAGATAGAGTCTCGCCCAGGCTAGAGTGAGTGCCGTGGCATCAGCCTAGCTCACAGCAACCTCAAACTCCTGGGCTCAAGCGATCCTCCTGCCTCAGCCTCCCAAGTAGCTGGGACTACAGGCATGTGCCACCATGCCCGGCTAATTTTTTCTCTATATATTAGTTGGCCAATTAATTTCTTTCTATTTATAGTAGAGACGGGGTCTCGCTCTTGCTCAGGCTAGTTTCGAACTCCTGACCTCAAGCAATCTGCCCGCCTCAGTCTCCCAGAGTGCTAGGATTACAGGCGTGAGCCACCACATCCAGCTAATTTTTTCTCTTTACTCATTATATTCATCTTTTTCTTTAAGTCTCTAAGCATATTAATCTAAAGTTATTGATTAAGACATTCAAACATCAAGGTGTCATCTCTTTCTCTATTTCTATTGACTGTTTTGTTTTTTTTTTTCTGTTTACAGGTTACATTTGCCTCTTTCACTGAATGTCTAGAAACTTTTGATTGTATGCTGGGCCTTGTGGATTATTATACAATTTAAAAACTAAATTGTATTTTATTCCTGTGAAGATTATTGAGTTTTAATCTGTCAAACAGTTAATTTAGTTGCACTATAGATTGATCCTATTGAGGCTGAAATTTGGCTTTTAAAATGTATGTGTAGAGTGGCCCTTGCTTTAAAACTAGAATGGCCTCACATTTTAAAATGTGATATGTCTAAATTCTCAATGGAATTTGCAGGCTCTTTAGTGAGGTCTTAAAGATATAAATATTTGGAACTCCAAAGTTTCCCAGCTCTGTCCAATTTTCAGAAACTTTATTAATTTCACAACCCTTCAGTATCTGTTCTCTATTCATGTTCCTGCAGTCTCAGGCTACATAAACACATCTTAGTATAAGAACAAATACTCAAGAAAAGCCCTGAGAACATGTCTGGGGCACTTGCTCTGCAACTTCCTTTTATCTGGTAACTTTCCCTCAAATAAGCCTCACCTCCCCAAATCTTACTTCTTTTCTTTATACTCAGCAAGTTTGCTGCTTTCTGTTTGTTTTTCCACATTCTGGAAATTTCCCTTTAGGGGACATATTTAGTTTACTTTCCATGTTATTCTTTGTCAAGGATCAGAGTTCTTTATTATTACTAGAAACCATAATTTTTTATGTATTTTGGGTTGTTTTGTTGTTATTTATAACAGGAGGATAAGTACAATAACAGTTACTTTGCCATCTCCATCTCATAAGTTCTTAAACTTACAAAATTTTGAAAGAAAATACTAAATACCAAAGATATATAAAGATATTATTCACTTCCAGAGTGAATTCTATTTTCATATATGTAAAAAATTTGTATTAAATATTTCAGAAGAAATCTTAAATAAATACATTATAATTAATATTTCAAAAGGGAACAATGACAAGAAAAGGGAATCATAATAAATAAAGTAGTTATAGGCTATCAGAAAATGTGTAATAAGATTGCCAAATAAAGTTCCTAAAAACAAAATAGATACATTGCAATATACATATTAATGAATTTACAACTAAAAATAGCATATTATTTAAGACACTTTTAGAAATTCTTTGAGTGAAATAAAATATAAAAATATGTATAAATATTTTATTTGAAAGGGCTAATGGAAATGAAAGTATTCTGAAAGTCTCAAAAAATGGGATTGGATAAGGGGTTAACGGGACAATTATTAATATTTTTGTTTTTACCTATACACACACACACACATTATGCTCTTTATTGTTTAATAAGCTTTTTCTCTAAGTTTAACAGTAACAAGAAGTAAAAATATATGAAAATCAGTAGCTCCCACATGAACAAATGCAAGAAACAAGTCTGCCATTATTTTATGTACCTCAACTCAAACACTTTAATGTGCATTGTCTATGAGTTCTGATTCCAAAGAAATGCTGTTAGATTGAATACTTCAAAATATGTACAACTTAAAAATATTTAAGAAATTTTAATAGAAAGTTATAAAATATAAAATAAGGTAAACTCCAAGAGGGAAATATATATGTAAATACACAAATGTAAAGTTTTTCAAAAGTAGATATGGTCACAAGGAGATCCAGATAGACTTTCTTTAAACGAAGTATATCACTGTTCAATTTTGATTTAAAAAAATCAACAAGCTCACTTAACCTGTTTGTAGCATTTTATACTCTAGCTCTGTATCCACAGATTTATTTCATCTATCAACTTGCTTTTTACAGATTCAAGCATTCAGTGATTTATTTGATATGCAGTTTATCAGAATCCCTTACAGGTGCCATGGGTAGTTATGGATTTTATCATTACCAGAATCAAATAGATAACCAATATTTTGCTATTTGCTACTGCTTAAGAACATAAATGGAGGGAACAGAAATGTCATAGTATTATTTCACACAGCATGTGAAATATTTGGAAAAGGGTTTTAAAAATAGAGCTTTGAATATTTAAGGATAAAGTAACAAATAGGCATGTGTGTGAAAATGGATTAAACTGTTGGAAAATTGCTATCAGAAATGAGATCAAATTCTTACTTAGATCATAAGTACAGTATATTAAAAATTTCAGTTGTCTATTAACATCCAGTATTTTGATTTAGTTCTCAGTTTGACTGTTGTTGGCATATAGGAATGCCACTGATTTCTGTACCTTGATTTTGTAAACTGAGACTTTGCTGAATTTGTTTATCAATTCCAGCAGTCCCATGCTAGAATCTTTGGGGTTTTCTAGATATAAAATTATATCATCAGCAAAGAGCATAGTTAGACCTCTTCTGCCCCCATTTGGATGGCCTTGATTTCCTTCTCTTGTCTGATTGCTCTGACCAGGACTTCCAGGACTGTGTTGAATAGAAGTGGTGATAGAGGGCAAACTTGTCTGGTTCCAGTTCTAAGTGGGAATCCTTTCAATTTTTCCCTGTTCAGTATGATGTTGGCTATGGGTTTGTCATATATGCCTTTTATCATTATATTAGTTAAGCCCTGTCTATGCCTATTTTGTTAAGTGTTCTTATCATAAAAGGGTGCTGAATTTTTCAAATGATCAATACTTATGTGCACTATAATAGTAACTTTCATCAGGTGTCAGGCAGGTGAGGGGAGGGGTTGGGTATATTCACACCTAATTGGTGCAGTGTGCACCATCTTGGGAATGGACACGCTTGAAGCTCTGACTCAGCTGGGACAAAGGCAATATATGTAATGTTAACTTTTGTACCCCCAAATATCAGCATATATATATATACATATATATATATACACACACACACAAATACACACATACATATATACACATACTGACATAACGGAGCTTACCAGTGTTTAATATCAGAAGTATTGGTATTTGTTTCATGTGAAAGACTTTTGAGTTTCTGATAAAGTTATTGAAACAGTTTCCAATACTACACTTATTAATATATAATATTTTTTTCTTTCCATGGGTAGCAAGCTTAAATCAACCTTTCTCCATCATCAACAAAAAAAATTATTTTTTATTAAAAGTGGGTCAACTTCCCATTCTCTACATTAGTTAATAAAGTCTTTCTCTAAATTATGAGCAACTCAGTCTCATTTTTCAAACATTGTATATTTAAATCTTTAAATGAAAGAGTCTTAATTATAAATGGGAAGAAAAATGAACTTATCTAGGCAGGAAACAAATGACATGCATAAGATTTGCTCTTAGCTAAGCAAAGTAAAATAATTTTCTAAGCAAACATTTATGTTACCCTGCATTGACATAAATACAGAGGAATATTTATGTTGATTACATTAAGAAAAAAGCTTCTATTTGTTATTAATAGTGACAAAAATTATCTTAAATACAATTGGTGGGGTGAAGAAACAACTGAGTTTTATTTTTAATTTATTCTTTTAATTTAAAAAGTTTCCACTGAAGAACTGTCATTCTTACCATTGTTATATAACTATTTTAAAATTTAGCAAGTTAGGGTCCTAATCTATTGCTAGCTTATCTGTTTAATTCAGAGATTTGAAAAATTCATATTTCTTTTCTGCTTTGATTTCTCTGATTGCTAGCTTTCTTTTTGCTTATATGTTTCTCATTGAACACTGAATATGGCAAATTTCTTAAAATTATTGGAAATAAGTAAATGCTGTTGAAAAGATTACTTTGGTTTAGAAATTCTTCTTTGCAGCAATTTATCCCATCATAATTTGTGCAAGTCTGTGAAATTAGTAGCAATGAGAATAAGCTTTACACAAACCTCATTTTTCCTCACTGGAAATTATATTTTGAAATTGGAATATTTTTAATCTGTTCATTGGCTTTGTTATTCCTTTTATGGTGATGTAAATCTCATAGACAACATTCACTTAATCTCTTTATTAGGTTTTTTAATGAAAAATTCTGTTAGGAAGGAAAATTGTGACTAGTTCTCTAGAGTTAAATGAAAGAGGCAAGAAGTAAGAGGATTGATAATTAAAACAAAGAAAAATCAAATGTCCTCAATTTCTCAGTTGTAAAATAAAGCTTGGACTAAAACAACTGGTGACAAGGTATCCTTACTACTCACTGAATACTTTATGGGGAAATGATTATTTTACAAAACCAGAGGTATTTTTTTGTTAAATATTGATAAGGTTGCATTTTAATATTAACTCACAAATTTTCATTTCTGCCATCCTTTTGGTTTTGCTACTAGGTCTTCTATGGCATGTTCTTCTAACTAACTCCTCATTAAAAAAATTTAGATTGTAGTCATTAACATGGGAATACTTAATTCATTCACCTAAATCTCTAAGAAATTTTAACCATTTACTACTAGTTATTTTTAAATCAACTAATAATTTAACATTTATGTTTTTTCACAATAAGTTAAAATACTAGATTTATGTATGTATCCAGAAAAGTGTTTAACTATAGAAAAATTATTCTAATGTGCAATGTTATAAGAAATGTGTTATACTACATATACATGTAAGTTTGGATCTCTGAACAAAGCTCAATATGTTAGAGGAGTGACTAATATAGGTGAAAATAAAACTAGAAATGATACCATTTCTAGCTTTCCAAGTGTAAAGAAAAAGAATAAAGAAGGAAGAAAAGCTGTTATCATTTTGAATTTTTTAATTAAATTCAACAAGTAAATTTGAAATAGTGTTTTTATTTATGGTGACACAATTCTAGGAATTACCTGTTCTTGCTAACTTAACCTAAATTCTATTTTTCCTGTCTCACCCCTTTTCCCCTTCCAAGAAAATAAAAACCCTTATTTTCCTAAACTATTATTAATCTATTAATTATCACTGTGCATTACTTAGTTCAATAATACTTATATAAGTAAGGTAATTTATTAATGTTTGAGAATTGCACAAAAGAAAGTAATTAATAGGATATTGAAAGTATTTGGAATCAGATAAAGGGTGGAGAAGAGAAGGGAAAGTGAACAAATAACTGTGATTCATATAAGAAAATACCCCAAAGTTTCCGGTGTTCCCCAAAGAAAACAGACCATTAAATTGAGCTTTGTAAAGTAGTATAGCCATTATGGAAAACGGTATAGAGGTTTCTCAGAAAATTAAAACTATGACCATAAAAATTAAAATATGATGATAAAAAATTAAAAATATGACCATATGCTCCAGCAATCCCTTTATTGGGCATATAGCCACCTGAAATAAGATCAGTATGTCGAAGAGTTGTCTGTATTCCCATTCTTATTACAGCACTATTCATAATAGCCAGGATATGGAATCAATTTAAATATCCAACTACAAACAGAAGGACATAGAAAATGTGGTATATATTATATATATATACACAATGGAATACTGTTCAGCCATAAAACAGAATGAAATACTGTCATTTGTGGCAACATGGATAAACCTGGAGGACATGCTAAGTGAAATAAGCCAGACACAGGAAGACAAACACTGCCTGATGTCACTCATGCGAAATCTAAAAAAGTTGATTTCATAGAAGCAGAGAGCAAATTAGTGGTTACCAGAGGCTGGCAGAGTGGGTGCAGGAAATGGGGAGAGATGGGTACCAAATTACAGTTAGGATAATTTCTGATGTTCCATTATATAGTAGGTTGAATATAGCAAATAACAATGTATATATTTCAAGATGACTACAAGAGATTTTGAATGTTATTAGCACAAAGAAATGTTAAATGACTCTGATTTGATCATTATACAATGTATACATGCATTGTAACATCACATTGTACCCTATAAATATGTATGAATATATGTCAATTACAAATAAAATCTATTAATAATAAATGGAAGTTATCTATTTATAATTATAATCACTGTGGATTTAGTATAGCATATACTGATTAATTTATAAAATTTTCTTTAGGATTGATAGCATCTAATTAACTTAATGAGAAATTATTCACTCTCCTTTTGTCCAACTCTTAACATTTTCTCAGAAATGACACTTGTTTCTTACTAATGTGCTGTATTGACTATTGTTTTCTAAGCTACTTAATTTTTCTTTTACCTTTTGTAATACTGCTTTACTATATTTCCCTTTTTACCAAGTAATTAAAATACATTTTTGTTGGTAATTCCACATGCAAGAATTAGAGTCAAATTATATTGTGTTGAGAATTTAAGGATTCCTTTCACATATCTTTTTCTAGGAATTAGATTTCTAGGTCAGGATTATGTCCTTGTGATTTTTATTTTTAGTAAAGATACCCCTACTGAAATGTTTCAGATGGATAACTTTACACAGTAAAATACCACTGTAGACAAAGAAACTGTACTTCACTTTTGGAATGATTTTCATTTATGTAGTTTACATAGGCTTCTGATTGTAATTTAAAGAGATTGATGAAAGGGAATTGTTCAATACTGTAGTAAAAAGAATTGTATTATTTGGTGGATTTAAATTTCAAAAGTTATTTATTTATTTATTTATTTTATGAAGTCTTAGCTTTCCAATAATAAGACTTCCAAACAAACACTTAACTTAGTGATGCACTATTATATTGGCAATATAGTTGGTAAGAGGGGAAGGTGTCCTGTAATCAGTTACTTTGTTGATATGGTAAAACTGAGCTTCACTTGGATAAACTTAAAAGAAAGGGAATTATCAGACAAAGTTGTTTCTTATTATTCAGTATAATCTTTAATTCTTAGTTGTTATATCTTTCTTAACCTCATTTTTATGGAATGATTTTTTATGGTTAAATTTTATTTTCTCCATATAGCTAGATATAAACCAATCTTTGCTTTATTTCTTATTCTTTTAAATTTAATTTAACTTTCTACTTTTATGCAACTATATTTCTTCTTAGTATGTCTTTAAAATCCAGGACACATATATTTACTAGAGTCATGGTTCTATATTTAAACAAAAAATTCAATATGTATCTTTGAACATTTGAAGTTATTAATTAAAAGGATAGAAAAATAAAATAATAAAGTCCTACTCAGATAACTAAAAGGAATTAAATCATTTCCCTACTCCATGGAATATTAGACATTCATTACAAGTGTGGTCCCCAACCTCCCAGCAGTGGACCAGTACAGGTACATGGCCTCTTGAGAACCAGGCCACACAGCAGGAGATGAGCCATGGGCCAGTGAGCAAGCAGAGCTTCATCTGTATTTACAGCCACTCCCCATGGTCTGCATCACTGCCTGAGTTCTGTCTCCTATCAGATCAGCACAGCATTACATTCTCATAGGAGCACTGACCCTACTGTAAACTGAGCATGAGAGGGATCCGGTGGCCCCTCCTCATGAGAATCTAATGCCTGATCTGAGGTGGAGCTGAGGCGGTGATACTAGTGCTGGGGAGTGGCTGAAAATACAGATTATCATTAGCAGAGAGGTTTGACTGCCCAGAGACCATAATAAATCAATTGCTTACAAATGCATGTCAAAACCCTATCAGTGAGTCACAAGTGACAATTAAGCTGCATCTAGTGGTAGGCTTTATAGTGCTAAGTGAGGATCTTACCTCAGTTGTAAAGCTAAATCTGGTGACAGACTTTAAGTTAGAATCCTTAGTCCTTGTATGGCCTGCCCATTATTTTATTTACCATTTCCATCTGCATCTTTTTCCCAGTCTGCCCATTTGTCTTAATAACAGTTTTGTTTTTTTTTTTTTTTGAGACAGAGTCTCGCTTTGTTGTCCAGGCTAGAGTGAGTGCCATGGCGTCAGCCTAGCTCACAGCAACCTCAAACTCCTGGGCTTGAGTGATCCTTCTGCCTCAGCCTCCCGAGTAGCTGGGACTACAGGCATGCGCCACCATGCCCGGCTAATTTTTTTTTTATATATATATCAGTTGGCCAATTAATTTCTTTCTATTTATAGTAGAGACGGGGTCTCGCTCTTGCTCAGGCTGGTTTTGAACTCCTGACCTTGAGCAATCCGCCCGCCTCGGCCTCCCAAGAGCTAGGATTACAGGCGTGAGCCACAGCGCCCGGCCTTAATAACAGTTTTGATAAGCACACAAGCTAACCCTAGTAAAAATGAGTAAAAAACAAACATCACTGGAGAGATTTGAAAAGTGGAAAAGAGCCAATGATGAGACAGCAGAAGACAATAAGACTGCCAACAAAATGAAAGCTGCATTTCAAAGAAAATACCAAGAGTCCTACTTAAATTATGCATTCATAGCAACAGGTGATTCACATTCACCAATCCCACTTTGTATAATATGCGGTGACTGGCTATCCAAAGAAGCCATGAAAGCTTCAAAATTACTTCACCACATGGAGACAAAGCAACCCACATTAAAAGATGAGCCTTTGGAGATTTTCAAAAGAAAAAAAATATGAACAAGAAGAACAGAAGCAATTATTGAAGGCTGCCACTTCATCAAATATGTCTGTACTGAGAGCATCATTCTTAGTGGCTAATCTCATTGCTAAAAGTAAAAGGTCCTTTACTGTTGGTGAAAAATTGATCCTACCTGCTACTAGGGAAATTTGCCATGAACATTTAGTAGAGGCTGTGGTTCAAAATGTAGCACATGTTCTTCTTTTGGTTAGCACCGTAAGTAGACAAATTGATGAAGTAGAAGAGGATATTGAGGGACATATGCTAGAGAGGATTAATGAGTCACCATGGTATGCAATCTAGGTTGACAAGTCTACCAATGTTGACAAGTCAACAATACTTGTTTTCGTGCTATATATTTTTTAAAAGGATGTGTATGAGGACATGTTATGTACACTTTTGTTGCTAACCAACACCACAGCTGCAGAACTATCCAAGTCTTTGAATGATAACATAACTGAATTGGTCATTTTGTTTCGGTATATGCACAGACGGAACAGCTGCCATGACTGGACAGCTTTCTGGTTTCACTACTTGGGTCAAAGAAGTCTCTTCTGAATGTGAGTCATCACACTGTGTCATCCATAGAGAAATACTGGCTAGCTGAAAAATGTCACCTGAACTAAACAACATTTTGCAGGACGTGATTAAAATTATCAACCATATTAAAGTACATGCCCTTAACTCACCTCTGTTTGCACAGCTTCATGAGGAAATAGATGCAGAGCAAACATTTTCTCTTATACACAGAAGTCAGACGGCTTTCTAAAGGTGGACAGAGTTTTGAATTATGAGAGCTACTTGAGGGATTTCTTTTAGAAAAACAGTCACCACTGGCAGCACAGTTCAGTGACACACTTGTGTGACATATTCAACCTGCTCAATGAACTCAATCTGTCACTTCAGAAGAGAATGACAACTGTATTCAAGTTGGCAGA
Organism: Microcebus murinus; assembly: GCF_040939455.1. Lineage (NCBI taxonomy): Eukaryota > Metazoa > Chordata > Mammalia > Primates > Cheirogaleidae > Microcebus > Microcebus murinus. The sequence continues at coordinate 48,898,744 of NC_134104.1, forward strand.
TAGAGTGGCTGTAGTCAAAGCCAAATTGGAATTATGGGTGCAATGAGTAAACACTGGGATTTTTGACATGTTTCAAACATTAGCAGAGATTTTGAAAGAGACTGAGCCAGGGCCTTCTTTCTCCCAGCTGGTGCATGATCACCTATCTCAGATTTCAAAAGAGTTTGAGCATTACTTCCCAACCACAAAGAAACCCCAAACTGGGAAGGAATGGATCTTCAACCCATTTGTGAATAAGCCAGGTGAATTGACTTTGTTTGTGCTAGAAGAGGATCGACTGTTTGAGATCATAAATGGCGGTGGCCTTAAAAGTATATTTGAGACAACTTCAAATCTCCATACATTCTGAATTAAAGTCAAGGCAGAATATCTTGAGATTGCCACAAAAGCACTGAAATACCTGCTTCCATTTCCAACATCCTATCTTTGTGAAGCAGGGTTTTCTGTAGTGACAGCAACTGAAATGAGATTATGGAGTAGCCTGGACATAAGAAACAGACTTAAGGTGTCACTGTCTTCCATTGCCCCCAGATGGAACCATCAAGTTGCAGAAAATTGAGCACAGGGCTTCCACTGACTCTGCATTGTGGTGAGTTGTATAATTGCTTCATTATATATTACAATGTAATAACAATAGAAATAAAGTGCACAATAAATGTAATGATCTTGAATCATCCTGAAACCATACCCCACCAAACCCAGTCTGTGGAAAAATTGTCTTCCATGAAACTGGTCCTTGGTGCCAAAAAGGCTGGGACCACTGCATTATAAAATCTATGCATAATCTAAGAATGAAGCAATAAGATCACTTACATGTAAAAATGAATTGCTTCATAAGCTTCCATTTATAATCTGTGCATTTATGTATTGAAATCCCCATCTTCACAAGATTTTGAATCCAAATGCTTCAAAATTTTTGATGGGAACAGAAGAAAATTGAAAAATTCTGGTTACACTCTGGGAGAAAATTATTACAATACTGAAAATTGAGTTGGTTGTAACCTATCATATCTTGGCTTGAACTAAGGGTTAACCACTACTTTATATGAAACACTAATGTTAAGAAAAGATTGTTTTAAGATATTTCCTGTACTCATTTTGTCCTATGCATCTTTCCTGTACACTCAGAGAAAAATGATTCTCCTCAGGAACTTCTAGAGAATTCACTATCTTTGTGAAAGGATCAAGTTAGATGTTTCAGCCACTCTATCAGCTAGCATAATATTTCTATTATAATTTGTGAAATTGATATTTTTGCAAATATACAACAAGTAGATAGTGTTTAAGAAAATTCCAAATCTGAGCATTTACTGGCTGTTCTGAGATGCATGCATTATGTTTACATATTTCTAAGAAATACTAGAATATTGCTTATAGAACAAGTATGATATGGTTCTCAAAATGGAATTCTAAAGTATATCTAATTAAAGTCTTGATCTCACAATGATTGTATGTATTGCAGGCCCATGATTATGCTGACTTTCCACAAAGTAAGCATTCATTTTTTCAGTAATGATCCCCCAAAATATATTTTTTCAATATGAGAAGATATAAAAGGAAAGAATAATGGTAGCTATAAGCCAGAAAAAGGGGCCATTTTAGCAGATCAAATGTTCAAATAAACATTTTCAATTAGAAATTTCAGTATTGAAGAAATAGTTCTATAACTAAGTTCTATAACTGACCCTGTTAGATATTTCATCAGATAGACAGATATACATTTAATTTGCAAAAACCACCACCATCATCTGTGTGGAGAAAATTGCCTTTTCCTACTTTTTTTTGCCATTGAGTCAACTTAAATGTTAAAGTAAATACATAATTTATTTCTCTCATTATAGAGGTCCAATTAAATAATCTATATTAGGGAAACATTTAACTGCAGTTAATCATTTTTTCTAAAAAAGAAAGAAAAGATTTTCAAAGAATTTTGAATATGTGATTCTGTCCTTATGGGACGGGAAAGTTGAGGGTCACATAGCTTTTTGTGGTGATTTTCAGGAACTCATTTCTTATCTCCAAAAAATTATCCAAAACGAGCTCATTGATATCTAAAGTTAAAAATTAGATACTTACTCTTTGGGTTTTGATTCAGTGCTTTGACTTTCATTTTCATTAAAATGCAAATATCCTAAAGATGGAGCTTACTGTTTTATCCACTCATTTATATCTTCCTGTAAACAATGAGTATACAATCAATATTTCTTAATTCACAATGTCAGATGATTTATTAACATAGAACATGATTGATCTTTGGAGCAAAAGAGAGAAATAAAGAATCAATTCCCAATAAGGCACATAGTGCAGAAGGAGAAAAGTAAAACTGGGACAGGAACTCATAAAGACAAGGTTATTTATTTCACAATTTTGCTGTTGACCCTGACTCCAGAGAAAACACAGTGATAACATGAAATAAGTTCTGTATTATTATAGTATACTGAGTGGTAAAAGTGAGTATCACAGATGGCCAATATTAGAAAATATTTTTTATAATATCGGTCAGTAAATATTTAGAATGAAACATGAAAAATGTGCTTTTTGTAAGACAGTTAATATGAATATATATATATATAAACTATTATAACCACTATTATACACAGAACACAGAGTACAGAACACTTTGAACAACTTAAGCATCCTTTGTATTCAGACTCTCCTCCTTAAATGGAATCATATGATATTAACATTTTGGGGCTTGACCTTTTTCATTTAGCATAATGCACTTGAGACTCATCTATGTTATTTTATGTATCAATAGTTTCTTCCTTTTTATTGCTGAGTAGTATTTCATTGTGTGTAGGTAAAGAAAATATTATTCATTATACTTGTTAAAGATGGTAAGAAAGACATTATTCAAGGAGGGATCATCAAGATAGGCATAGGGACTCCTACAATGGTACTTTAGTGGGAGATAGAGATTGGGCTTGCCTCTGAATACAGCACGAACAGGTGGAGAATAAAGATATGTAGCTAAAGATAAGTAGGGTGAGGTCAGTGGATGGAAAATTACTAAAACCAATACAGTTTGCTAAATAATGGGTACATATAAGAGATACTTGATACTATGCCATTTTTTGTCAATGTACACTCATTTCACTCTTTTATATTAAAGGAATGAGGACTTCTGAACTCCTTAAAATTAAATTTTTTAGACTCCCCCACAAACTAGATTCTAGTTAGTGTTGGCAAGTGGAAGAAACTCATAAGATTTATTCACGTACATAGTTATATGTCTGTTACTTTTTATTTTGAATTAATTATATTTTCACAGTAATTTGTAAAAGTAACACAGAGAGGCCCAGTGTATTCTTTACCCAGTTTTCCCCAATTATTACACCTTATGTAACTCTGGTACAATATCAAATCCAGACATTTAACATTTATTTTATATATATATATTCCATGCTACTTTATCACATGTACAGATTTATGTAACCATCACTGTGATCAAAACACAAAACTGTTTTGTCACACAAAGATCTCTCTCCCATTATTTATAGTCACTCCTATCCTTCCCCTTTGGCCATCATCCCAAACCTCCAAACCACTAATATGTTTTCCATGTTTATCATCTGCCATTTTGTCATTTGGAGAATGTTATCAATCAAATTGTACAGTATGTGACCTTTGGTCAGCATAATTCCATCGACATTACTGATAGGGACTTTGGGAGGAGGGATTGACTTCAGTGTTTTTGGTGTTCCAGCAGCAGCAGCAACAGTGGGTGACTGCCAGCAGCTGCAGGCAGCAGGGGCTTTCAGCAGCACTGAAGGCTGGAACAGAGAGTACTGCAGGCCTCAGCACATTTTAGAGGTTCTGACATTGGCAGTTTCCTGCAGGATCAGTGGGTCATGCACCATGGGCACTGGAAATACCATATTTCTTCCTTTGGTTTTTCCAGCCCTCTGGGATGGGAGAAGCTTCTTGCCATTATCAATCTTTCATTAATAGTTCAATATCTCTTCCTTTTGTTCCTTTTACCCTGTAACCAGCCATACTATCTTCTGTATTGAATTACTTAGCATGACTTCTGTTTTCCTGGCTGGGCCCTGATAGAGGCATCATCAAACACCACTGATGTTAAGGAGCTAGCCATATAAAACATAAAGCAAAAGCATACTTATGGTATCAATATTTTACTAATATTAATAATAAAAGAGCTATGCTTATTGTGAATCTATTTTATATGAGGTTTTTTGTATAATAGCTTCTTTTCAAATAGCTTATGTATACAAGAGGCAATTAAAAAGTGGAGTAAGAAGAGTTAATGCTACACCAGCTTTGAATATGGCCTCTTTGAATTGTAGAAAAGCATTGTCTATGTGAATTCGATGAACAAAAATTTAAAGTCAATGCTCTCAGTTAACTATTTTGAAGTTAATCTATCTCACGTGACAGCTCACTTAGGGGTCTAATGGTCATCCAACTGTCAATATGGTTAAATTTTTGATGTTTTATGATAGAATCAGAACATGTTGCCAATAAAATGGTCTGGTGTTAAAGCACACACATTGTGAAATGCTGCCCTGTCAAGCATTTCAGATGCCAAGTCCACTTCAATATTCTGTAACTTCTGAAAATACTTTGGCATTACATTTTATGTTTGCTGAAAACTCACTCTCAATACGAATAGTTTGATGTTGCCAGTTGAGGCCTTGTGCAGCTGGCAACTTCTGTTTCCTGCACAACATAGAATGACGATGACATCAGTGGCCTAGTCTAACAATTGATTGCTGTTTTGAAAGAAACTGTATGTTTTATTTTGACATGCTACATTTTTTAAAAAAATCTTTCTCTAAAAGAAAGAAAATTACATCAAAATTCTAATTTAACAAAAAGCAAAATTTGTATTCATTGAATTACTCTGAAAAATTTTTAGTTATCTTAAATAACCTAAATAACTTTTAGTCTATCTTAAATAACTTTTAGTTATCTAGATCTTGTTAGTCAACTACAGTGATTATTACTAACTTCTCCATAAATTTTAAATAATAATTTTAGTCTAAATTGAATTCCTCCTAACAAAAAATTGTACTTTATAGTAATTATGTCGCATATTCTGTGTTATATTTTACTAATTTAACACTATTTTTGTTTTTAAAATTATTTAATCCATTGTAATATTAAATATGTATATCTTATATTCTCACCATATATAAAATTTCTTAAAGAGAAATATATAAATATATCAGCATTTGTGTATATAAGCTCTTGCGCTAATAAAATTTTTGACAACTTGTATGTATGTCTTTGTTTTAACATTTATAACTACTAATTTAATAGTGAATTGTTAAAGCATTCCCTCTTGAACTAGAGAATTATGCACCATGAGAACCATACAAAGTCTTTTGATCATCATAGATGCCGTCTGGTTCAGGTGCTCTCTTTGCCTTGTTAGTTAGTGATTAAACTGGGTAATATCTATTCAACAATCATTGACTCAGTGCTCATTCCCAAGTGGAAACAAAGCACTCAAGTTGACAAACAAGGTCTCTACTCTCATACAACTTTGATTAAAGAAATATATAAAATATTAAATAAAAAGATTATTTAAATCTTTAAAGATTATTTAAATTTAAAAGATTATTTAAAAATCTTAACAAAATTTATCTTACAACTCTAAATATCTTTTAAATAAAAATGAAATTGCTCATGATAATGTTAAAGAGAATAAATCATAGAATTATTATGATTTGAGGAAGAATGGTTTTAAATAAGTTAATAAAGAAATCCTCTTTAGAGTATCTAATATTTAAGCTAAGAACCAAATACCTTTTCAGATAATCAGTCCATTACTATCCTAAGTCCTAGACGAAGGAATAAGCTTGAATTACTTGAAAAAGAGGAATGACAATTGTATTTTTTGTTGTTTGGGGGGGGTTTTGTTGTTTTTTGTTTGCTGTTTTCTTTTTAAATTAGGGTCAGTAGTTAGGATTTTATATCAAGAGTAACAGGAAAGAATTTTTTGGTTTTGTATTGGAAAGTAATCTTATTTTTTTTTAATTTATGATAATAAATCTGGGAAATGTACTACCCAAACTGATCTACAGATTCAATGCAATACCTATTAAAATCCATCAGCATTCTTCACAGATATAGAAAAAATAATTTTACGCTTCGTATGGAACCAAAGAAGACCCTGAATATCAAAAGCAATTCTAGGCAACAAAAACAAAATGGGAGGCATTAATATGCCAGATATCAAACTATACTACAAAGCTGTAGTAATTAAATCAATATGGTATTGGCACAAAAATAGGAATATTGACCAGTGGAACAGATGTGAGAATCCTGATATAAAACCATCCTCATATAGCCATCTAATCTTTGACAAAGCAGACAAAAACCTACGCTGGGGAAAAGAATCCCTTTTCAATAAATGGTGCTGGGAAAACTGGATAGCCACCTGTAGAAGGCTAAATCAGGACCCACACCTTTCACCTCTCACAAAAATCAACTCATGCTGGATAACAGACTTAAGCCTAAGGTATGAAACTATTAGAATTCTAGAGGAAAAAGTTGGAAACACTCTCCTAGACATCGACCTGGGCAAAGAGTTTATGAAGAAGTCCCCAAAGGCAATCACAGCAGCAACAAAAATAAATAAATGGGACATGATCAAACTACAAAGCTTCTGCACAGCCAAAGAAATAGTCATGAAAGTAAACAGACAACCTACAGAATGGGAGAAAATTTTTGCATCCTATGCATCCGATAAGGGACTGATAACTAGAATATACTTAGAACTCACGAAAATCAGAAAGAAAAAATCAAATAACCCTATTAAAAGTATGAAAAAATGCTCAACATCTCTAATCATCAGGGAAATGCAAATCAAAACCACAATGAGATATCACTTAACTCCAGTGAGAATGGCCTTTATCAAAAAGTCTGCAAACAATAAATGCTGACGTGGATGCAGAGAGAGAGGAACACTCCTACACTGCTGGTGGGACTGCAAACTAGTTCAACCTCTGTGGAAAGCAATATGGAGATACCTTAAAGCGATACAAGTGAATCTACCATTTGATCCAGCAATCCCATTGCTGGGCATCTACCCAAATGATCCAATGACACTCTACAAAAAAGACACCTGCACTCGAATGTTTATAGCAGTGCAATTCATAATTGCAAGGCTGTGGAAACAGCCCAAGTGCCCATCAATCCAAGAATGGATTAATAAAATGTGGTATATGTATACCATGGAGTACTATTCAGCTCTAAGAAACAATGGTGATATAGCACATCTTATATTTTCCTGGCTAGAGCTGGAACCCATACTACTAAGTGAAGTTTCCCAAGAATGGAAAAACAAGCACCACATATACTCACCAGCAAATTGGTATTAACTGAACAGCACCTAAGTGGTCACATAGGTACTACAGTAATAGGGTATTGGGCAGGTGGGAGGGGGGAAGAGAGGTATATACATATATAATGAGTGAGATGTGCACCATCTGGGGGATGGTCATGCTGGAGACTCAGACTTGTGAGCGGGGGGAATGGGCATTTATTGAAACCTTAAAATCTGTACCCTCATAATATGCTGAAATAAAAAAAAAAAAAGAATTTGAGCTAGCAAACTGGAATCCTTCGTTGGTTCAGGGAAGAACCAATGGTTGTTGAAAACGATATCAATGGACATAAAGAAAAAAGGTTTATTTGCAATGTGTCTGCTGGATGAATAAAAAATATTTGCCAATGGTAAGAGATCGAAAATGTTAGAAGTACTAGTGAATATTTTAGGAAAATCTAATGGAAAAGCTCAACAATGTTAAGAAAACTGAAATTTCTTTACTTCTTATAATCACTCAAATCATACATAATTCAATCATTTTAACAATTATATGAAATAATAGTTCTTGTACTCTATAGATAAATTTACTGAACATCAGGAAGATTAACTCAACGTCTTAAGATCACAGAACTTTCTTTAAGAAAAAGTTAGTGTTATAAAAAATGCTTCAAAAACCATTTTGAGTATGTGTGGTAGAAATAACAAAAACAGAATTTGGATCAAATATTTTTGAAATTGGAAGTTACTGAGAGGAAGGGGTTTTTAACATTTATATTGTTTATAACTATGAGCAACTGCAATAAAGTATGCGTACCTTAAACACATTTTTACAAATAATTTGATTGATTTTTCACATAGAAAACTTTAAATTTTATTTTTAAATGATCAGAAAAAGTAATTCTTCATCACCACACAATTTAATGATATGAAAATTTTGAGTTTAACATCAGAAGTTCAGCAGTGTATTAATTAGGAAATTAAGCATGGGTAATATTTTTTTATTATACTATTATTTTTAGGTTAGTAATTATGAAGTACTTAATGATAGTTACTTTCTATAAGTTATTGCATTTAATTCTATCTCTGATGAGATAGAAAGCATATGAATTTTTCCAATGAAGATATTAAGAACTTTGTTAAGATCACAAAGTTGTACACTAAGTGGGATGTGACCCTTAACTAAATTTAGTTCTATTTACAGTAAATACTTCTTAAGCAAATACTACTTTTCCTGCATTATGCTATGTCCTGAAGAAAGAGTTATAGTGGTTAGGTTGTATTTTTTGTTTTGAAGTATGTCTAAAAATACATTTTGGTTTGTATATGTTTAATTCATTTTCCTTATACAAATATACTCATAACATATTTCATAACACTTGTGGAGTTATGTCTAGTACCTCTTGTGTAATATAGAAAACCTAAAAATTTTGACATGGATAGTCATAAAACAATGAAAGTTGGTGTCCAGGGATAAAAATGCTAATTAAATTATTAATTGAAAGTACGTTTTGAAAAATTCACAAAACTTAAGTGTGCAGCTCAACAACTTTTTACAAAGTGACACATTCATGTGACCACCACCCAAGTAAAGAAATATAGTAATGCTTGCAAACTACTGGCCTCCTGCCTCTCTGCCTGCCCTCCAGTCTTTATCCCTTCTGTCCTTCTCAAAGCTCATCCGTATCTTCACTTAAAACCAGAGATTAGTTTTGCTTATATTGGACCTTTATATAAATATAATCATTTAGCATGCTTTATTTTATTATGGCTTCTTTCACCCAACATTATGTTTGGGAGAATCATGCAAGTAGTGCCTGTTTATTTAGTTAATTTTGTGTCACATTTTCAAACATACAACAATTCTTCAGCACATTCTGCCCTCGTTAAACATTTGGATTGTGTTCAGTTTGGTACTATTACAAATAATTTTCTATATAGAAATCCATTGACAAAACATTTATAAAATAGTCTATTCTCCACTGCTATGCTGCGTCATCTTTGTACAAACTAATTGTTCATGTAAAGTGTTCCAGACTCACTATTCCAGCCTATCATTCTATCTTTTTTAAACTTGCATGAATACTACACCATCACAATGACTTCTTCTATAAGTTTGAATAATGTTTTCTACCGTTTCTCCCCTTACCTTCAAGAGTCAAGCTATATTTTGTCTTTGAATTTCTAAGAATTTAGATATGTTTACCAATTTTAATAATAGTTATGCATAAATTTGTTTGGGAATGCCTTGATTCTACAGATCAGTTTGTAAAGAATTGACATCTTTCAAATGTTAAGTCTTTCAATCCATGGATGTACCATATTTGTCTATGTGTTTAGTTCTTTAAAACAAACTATCTTAATAAATATTTTATATTTTCAAAGTCTTTCACAGTTTACCCTTATTTATATATTCCCATGTTGAATATTTTAATGCTGTTCCTAATGAGGGGTATGTGTGTATGTGTGTATTTATCATTATTTGGTTTGAGTCTAGGAATACAATCAAGATTTTATTGATCTTGTATCCAGAAATATTAAACTCATTTGTTAGACCTTATGATTAACCAATGGATTGTTTGTTTATTTGCATATAGAATCATTTAAACTATTAATTATGGCATTTTCTTTCTTTACTTATACATTTTATTGTTTTATTTCTTTATTATTGAACTGGCTAAGACCTCCAAAGTACTATCAAGTAGAAATGGCAGTAATGTGTTTCCATGTTCATTCCTAATCTTAGAAAGCTGTCAAAATTTCACCATGCAGAGCAATGCTTTCTGTAAGATTCTGTAGATATACTTTATCAAATGTAGCCTAGTAGTCCTTGAATAAGGCAATTATTTTGTAATGTATTGTGCATTTTATTTATCAGTGTATTTAATCTGCTAATGTTTTGTTTGGATTTTGCATCTATGTTCATGATAGTAAAAGAAATTTTTTTAATAATATCTTCAGACTTTGACATCAAGGAAATGCTGGCCTCAGAAAGGGAATTAGAAAGTTGAGTTCATTTAGTTTAATTTGTTAATATTGAGTTTAATACTTTTCCCTAACATTTTGATATGGATTCTTACATAATAGGAAGACTTCCAGACTTTTTAAAAATGTATACATTTAAATCAACAAAATTCAGGCTAGTATAACTTTAGTTGTATCCCATAATTTGAGTATGTCTTATATTTATTATTATTTAGTATAAAATATTTTGTAATTATGATTATAATTTTTTCCTTGAGCTATGGGTTATTTAGAAATAAGCTTACATTTGAAATACTTACATTTGAAAGCTTACATTAGAAATAAGCCTACATTTCTAGGCATATGGTGGTTTTCAAGTTATATTTAATTATGGTTTCTATCTCTCATTGTTCTGTAATTAGAATAATTTTGCAAGATTTAAATATTTGAACTATGTCAAGCAAAAACATTTGCTTATTGGAGTAACATATGGTAACTTTTTATTAATGTTCCATGTGTGCATGAAAAAGATGTGCTTTCTGCATTTGGTAGAATTAGTCTTCCATAGATAAAAATAATATCAATTTTCATATCAATGTGCTTGAACATTCTGTATCCCTACTCATTTTTGGTCTGATTTCCCTATCAGCTACTGGGAAAGATATGTTAAGTCTCCCACTATAATTGTAGATTTTTATATTTATTTTTTCTTCTGTCAAATTGTATCTGTTTTGATATGATATTATGTGCATATACATTTAAAATTGTTATATTTCTTGAGTAAACATTTTACCATAATGAAATTTTCCTCTGTCTTTATCCTTTTTACTTAAATTAAATTCTGCCTGATATGTCACCCTATCAATTACTTTTGGTTAATGTCTTAGTTTGTTAAGGTAGCTAAAACAAAATGCCTTAGACTAGGTAATTTAAAAACAACATAAGTTTATTTCTCATAGTTCTAGAGGAGAGAAAATGCAAGATTAAAGTTCTTCGGTGTGATTCAATGTTTCATGAAGGCTTAGCTTCTGCTTCACAGATAGTATCTTTTGTCGCATTCTCAATGGCAAAAGAGGGAAGGAAGCTCACTAGAGCCTCTTTTATAAGGTGGAACTCTCATGTCTTAATCACTTCCCAAAGGCTCACCTCTTAATATTATCATGCTGGGAATGCCAACTTTCAGACTAGAGCAGTTAGTGTTTACAAAGTATTGAATTTTCTGTGCTTTTACTTTTAAATACTATTTATATTAGTTATCCCATTAGCAGTATATAACTTATTCTCTGTATCCAGTCTGATAATTAATATCTGGTAATTGAAACACAAATTCTACTCATATTTAATGTAGTTTCTGATATTGTAAGGTTTAAATAAACTATTTTATTATTTACTATTTATTCTACTTCTTATGTGTTTCTTTTATTATTTATTTGAAATCCATATATTGATGTTAAAAAATTATTTCATTTTGAATTCTATTACCCTTATAGTGTGAGCCATTATTTTACCATTATTTTAATGGTTAACAGAATAGATCATATGTTTCTGTCTTATCAAAGTCTAATAAAAAATAAATATTTGTATCTCAATCGTAAAATTTCAAGATCTTAGATTAGATTAACTTTATTTGATTTCCTTTAAATTTGTATTGTCTTTCTCTTATCTACTTTAAATATTTTAAACTCTATTAGATGTAACTATTATTTTCATCATTTAATACATTTAGATTTATCAGTGTTTCTCTTTTACATATCCTTTATTCTTTTTTGAATATATAATTTTCCATCTGGTTTCAATTATATTTTGTTTGAAGATAACCTTTTAATAATTTTTTTATCACCAGGTACTCTGGTGATCCATTTTCACACACACGCACACACACGTGCACACACACACACGTGTCTAAAGTACACAACTCTACAATGGCAGTAAGCTATCATTCTTATGATATTTAGCAAGTGAGAAAAAAATAAAAAAGAAATTATATATGCTTTTAATTAATCAAATGTCTGGCTTTGTTCCAATCTCCCAGAATATAATCTAGAATGGGGGGAAACAGACTTTCAGTGTGTTTGTTCCCATAACCATAAAGGGAAGAACAACCAGGTAAAAACCAAGGCAGGACCCACAACAATACAGCACGCAGGGCAATGGCACATTTTGCCCAGATCTAAGGATGGCACTATCTTCCAGCAGTACCATGCGTCTATGACAATATTAATAGGCACTGGAAGGTGAAAACATGGGGATGTTTAGAAAGAAGCATCAGTAGAAACTCGGTGAGGAATGTGAGGGATATTATATTATATTTACATAAGAGACTAAAGCCAAATACAGAGGAATATTAATTCTGTGAGCTGCAGCTAGGATGAGTCATAGCTTGTAAATGCATCTTATTAGGCCATTGGCAATCCAAAGTTAGAAGATTATCAGGATTTAAGGTCAAACTAATAGTGTACTGCTGCTAATAAGATATCTTCATGATTTCTCACCAACCTACACATGGAATCATCACATTTCTGTTATCTTTTACACTATTCACTAATGTGGATTCTTTTCCCCTCAAAAGAAAATGTAACCTATGATGACATACTCCTTCTAACAGAAAATATGAGAAACTAAATGTCATGTAATCAATCTTGAAAAGGCTTGGCCTTATTTCACTCTGTCCAGTTTTCTGCATCTTTTAATATTCATTCACTAAGTATAATAACAAAAGCCATTCTTCTAGATTAAAGGAAAACAGTGCTTTCCCTGATTCTTTTTTTTTTTTTTTTTTTTTTGAGACAGAGTCTCACTCTGTTGCCCAGGCTAGAGTGAGTGCCATGGCGTCAGCCTAGTTCACAGCAACCTCAAAGTCCTGGGCTCAAGCAATCATACTGTCCCAGCCTCCCAAGTAGCTGGGACTACAGGCATGTGCCACCATGCCCGGCTAATTTTTTTCTATATATTTTTAGTTGGCCAATTAATTTCTTTCTATTTTTAGTAGAGATGTGGTCTCGCTCTTGCTCAGGCTGGTTTCAAACTCCTGACCTTGAGAGATCCTAATTTTTTCTATAAATTTTTAGTTGGCGAATTAATTTCTTTCTATTTTTTAGTAGAGACAGGGTCTCATTCTTGCTCAGTCTGGTTTCGAACTCCTGACTTTGAGTGATCCTCCTGCCTCAGCCTCCCAGAGTGCTAGGATTACAGGCGTGAGCCACTGTAAAAGCCACTGGCCTTTCCCTGATTTTTCAACGGTTTTCAAGAGCCTTTATCTCAGATTCCTACTAAATTCAGACCAATTCCATTGTTAATGGGTATATTCCATTAACATCAATTATTTGAGCCCATGCGACATATACATAGTGTACAATTTTTAAGTATACAAATTATAAATAAAGGTAAAGAAAAGTTATGAAATTTATTCTAATATGTTATTGCATTAGAAATAATAATAATGTAATTAATTGCAATATATCATTCCATAAAAAGCTTCTTAGTTACCACTAAGGTAGAAGTGGTGAGAAAGAATAATTATATTATCACATTTTTTTAACCTCTAGGATAACTGACATGTAAAGAGATTCACTTACTCTAGTTAAAAAAGCAAGACAAATTTTTAATTTAATCCAAAGTGAGTTATTCTGCTTTCCATAGTTATCTTACCACCAAAAAAATAAATAAATAATCAGCAATTTGGATGTATTAACTATGTACATCATCCCTATTATTTGAATGCTTGTGTTCAAATTATAGTGTAAGTCAGTGACCCAGAAGAAATGAACAAAAGGCATTTTAACAGACTCTCTGTCTACTACCAATCCTACTCATCTTAGTAATGTTAGTGCTTCTGCTTATCTGTTCCTTTCATTTTCACATTTGCACTTAATTTTGGATTAATATATTCATTAAAAAAAGAAAAGATAGAAATTATCCACACATCTCCTTCCCCAGCGGCAGGGTGTGGGCAATTGGAGATCTCTGGGGAGGGTCCGCGGAGGATGCCTCTCACCCCGCCCACCTCTCACCTCTCACAAAAATTCACTCAAGATGGATAACAGACTTAAACTTAAGACATGAAACCTTAAGAATCCTAGAAGAAGATGTTGGGAAAACCCTATCAGACATTGGCCTAGGCAAAGAATTTTTGAGGAGGACCCCCAACGCAATCACTGCAGCATCAAAAATAAACAAATGAGATCTGATCAAATTAAAAAGTTTCTGCACACCCAAGGAAACCATCAGTAGAGCAAATATACAACCCACAGAGTGGGAGAAAATATTTGCTCTCTACACTTCTGATAAAGATCTAATAACAAGAATCTATCTAGAACTTAAAAGAATTAACAAGAAAAAATCAAATAATCCCATCAAGAAATGGGCGACAGAAATGAAAAGAAACTTCTCCAAAGAAGACAGAATAATGGCATGCAAACATATAAAAAAATGCTCAACATCTCTAATTATTAGAGAAATGCAAATCAAAACCACAATGAGATACCCCCTAACCCCAGTAAGAATGGCCTATATCAAGAAACCCCAAAACAAATTCTTTTATACTTTGTATAACCCATACTTGAGAAGTGAGAAGTTATGATCTACCTCCCTGAGAATAGAGTAGCTACATGAAATGTTTTAAATTCTTTTTCATAGGAGATTTGTACATTTTTATTCATTCATTTATTCATGTAAATATTGATCCATGAATATTTATTTTGCACTTTGGGTTATAATAAAATATTCTTGTATCTATTTTGTTGTTCAAATTATTCCATATTTTGCTATTCAGAGCTCTTACAGTTGGCTCCTACATAAGTGTTTTGCTTTGTTTTGTTCTAGAACTTTCTTATTTCCTGGCACTAGAAGGTATTCCAGGCTCATCTTGTGTATTTCTAACTCAGTCCTATTATCTGTCATTTTTCTAAGGAGCCCTCGTGTCTTTAATTGGAAAATGGTGTTATAAACCAAAATGGTGTTATAAACCAAAATCTGGGAACTAGGTAGGCACATTATTACTAGGGTGTCATTACTTCTAGTTCCTCTCAAATGATAGAGCAAGGAAATATCTATACTAACCCACATGTACACACATATCTCTAACATTTCTATATGTAACTGTCTATAGTTGACCCTTTAACAATGGGAGGGGGTTAGGGATGCTGAACCCTATTCAGTTGAAAATCCACGTATAAATTTTGACTCCCAGAAAATAGCCTACTGTTGACTGAAAGCTTTACCAATAACATAAACAGTTAGTTAACAGCTAATTTCACTAGTATCTACACATATTTTATGCATTCATGAAATACCTCCAATAAAACATTTTTTGATATTTCTAGGTTGAGCAGTTCATCTATAAGTTTCTTCAAATTGTCATAAGTTGAGAAAAATTTTCCATTACAATTATTGAAAAAAATTCACATATAAATGGACCCATGTAGTTCATCTTCTTTCCTATACTCATTGAGTATATTTATTTCCTCACATCACTGGCAGTATTTTGTAAAACAATTCATTATATTAATAATATTTGCCAATATGCTAAAGGTAAAGAGTTTTTTCTTGTCAATGTGTATTTTTGATTACTTGTGGTATTGAGTATTTATCATTTATTTACTAGCATTTAAAAATATGTCTCTGGGTGGGAGGGAGGTAAGAGATCAAAAATTACCTGTCAGGTACAATGTACACTATTCATTTCACTTCACCACTATACAATCCATCCATGTATTAATAGCAAAAATATAAAATAAAATAAATACTTGTACCTTATACCCAATCTATTCAAATTAAAAAATATTAAAAATTCAAAAATTATCTGTAAAATACAAATTATTCACCAAATTCTTATTTACTATTTGAGTTCTTATTAATAAAACATATTAAACTGTACTCTAATAAATATTTGGCATGTAAATATTCCCAGATAAAAACTGTTCTTTCAATAATATTTATGGGATCTATCACAGTAAATAAGTTGTTAAATCTTATGTTCACAAATCTATTAATTTTTTCTTTTATGATTTTCTATGTTTGGTGCTATTATTAAAGAGATATTTAATATTAAAAACTTTATGATTGAGTCTCCTTTTATTATTTCAAAACCAGTGGTCAGTGAAAATTCTCAAGTTTCTTTTTCTTTTTTTTAACCCAAAGGCCCATCAATTCATGAGTGGATTAAATAAAAACATTTGTACCCCTATAATACTTTGAAAATTTTATGAGTTGCTATGTTTCTGTAATTTTATATCTACATTTTTTAATTCACTAAATAGAGTTCTTGGGTATTGCATGTTATGAATCAATTTTTCACACTCAATGCATAGCCAGTTATCAAAAATAAACTAAGATAGAATAAACAAACTAATAAACAAAACCTACATTCCACCAAGGCATCTGGACTATTCATTTTTATCCTGCTGATGGAGAGGATACCACAGTATCCTGCAAGGAGGAGTTGCCTTGAAAGATCCTGCTATTTAGCATAATTGCTCTTCTCTGAATTTTTAAACATTACTTAAATCATTCTTTCTTCATAGTTGATAATTACAATTTATCTGGGCTATTTCTCTGTTTTTTGCTTTTCATTAATTTTATCTGGTACATGGTGACCTCTTTGTTATTTCAAATTAAAGCCTTTCCTTGATTTTGCCTTTTTTTTTTTTCTATTTTGGACATATTCTTATGTTCGATTAATTGTATAAATTTTCAAATGTAATAACTAGCCAAAAATACTATTCTTCAGACTCTGTTCTACATGGAATTTGGGGTCAGTTTGACCTGCTTTAAATCAGCCATTTAATAACTGAACTGCCTGGGGCAAATCAATTAACAGCTTTCAATATTAGTGTCTGCATCTCTTTAAATTCTCACTTCATAGAGTTATGGTAAACGAAATTTATAGTTAAATTTTGTTTATAAATATATTTGGATGTTTACCATGGTTCCTAGTATCTTTTAATTAGATTATAAATGGCAAATGACAATACATTTAGGCTTCCTGTATGCCCCAACATCTTTCTTGCTTAAGAATATTACCCTACATTGTCCCCTTACCAATATTTTCTGTGTATATGAGTTTTAGGTCATTTTTTAGGTTCATCTAAAAGTCTCCTTTACAGGCAGAACTTTGGTAGCCATTCTACCTAATAAGGGGCCTCCTTCTATTGTTTTCTGCCTTACTTCTTTTATTTCTCATTCGATAACTAACCATACTTTGTTTCTTTTTCAAGCACATTTTTATTTTTCACCAAGAATGAAGACATTATGAAGTTCGGTATTCTTTCACTTGTCCTTCTTTTCTTCCTTCCTTTTCTTTTTTTCTTTCTTTTCTTTCTCTCTCGCTTTTTTTTTTTACTATCCATATTCCCATTAGCTAATACAATGCCAAGAAGGTAGTAAGTGTTTAATAAACACATGAATAGTTTTCATCAGTATTATTTTCCAATTTATTCCAAAAGTTATTTATTTTGCTGCAGTGTAGATTTTATTTTTGTCAATTTCTAAAGATTTCACTCCTCTAACGATCTAAATTTTTTCATTATTTTTGTAACTGTCAATCTTCTCAGCTCAGTCTCTTACTTTTACATCTCCTTTTTCATCTCTTTCATTTCCTTAAAAGGACTAAGATGATGCTGTCAAAAGTATACCTTTTATTTTTATGAGAATATATTGCATTCCTCTCTACTATTTCTCTTCCTATATGTTTTACATGGTATAATTATTATTTATTTTATTTATTCAACTTTTTCATAGGTTCCATGGTGACTTTGTTGTTATTTATTCATTTTTAAATAAGATCAAATGTTTCCAGATCTGACCAAATGGCATGACTGTATGACCAAACTCTTTCAGTGTCCTCTCACTGTTTATCTGAATAATGTTGAAGCCTCCCTGTGATCTTATCCTACAGAGGAATATGATATATATGAGATATATTTATATTTATAATATTATGTATATTTGTGTGTGCATATGCATATATATATATATATATATATATATATATATATATATATATACATAAAAACTATCTAACAGCTATCTCCTATCTATATCTATCCATCTAGCCACAAAGTTTAGCCTTTCACAGGCTCTAGGAGTCTAGGAAAAGAACTAATGCCAAACACTTTCAGTAGGGGACACGCTCTTTGACTAATTTTTCTTTTTCTTTGTCCCACAATCTTTTCAAATCCAGAATAACAATATTAAAATTTTATATGCTATACACTGATGTGGAAACAGAATTAGCATTTTTTTCTATAAGAATCTTGGCAAGCTCAGAGTTTATATTTCTGCTGTGGATAGTATAAAACAAAGCCAAAAGTAAAGAAAAAACACAAAACCCAAGAGTTGACAAAGATATCTCAATTTTTCTTCAAGCCTGAGACAGTTTCAGAGGATCTGAGGCCCTTTCGGGTACTGTGTATGTGCCATGTAGGCCCCTCTGACCCAATCTTCCTTTTGTTTGTGCTGTCTTGGAGAATTGTCTGTATTGGTTACATAAAAGTTATCACCAACTATCTGGCTTCTATCTGGTTTCCAGCAGACAACCTGTAAGTTAAAAGGAGAGAGAGGAATGAGATTGAGGCTATGTATTCCCCTGAGCCCTCCCTACTGGGTCACCTTGGCTCCTCCTTAGATCAGTATTAGTGGGCCCAGAAAATAGATCAGCTTCTGAATTCTGGTAACAGCTTCCTTCCTTTGCTAGTTGACGCTGATGCTCATCTTGCTGATTTCTGAATTCTCACTGTCTTAATGGGTGATTATTTGATACATCTGGTACTTACTTTAGTTGCCATAATCTGCTGAAGACTAACTCTTCAGATGGTAAAACTTGGGATGTGGTCTATAACCAACATAGAGAGTACCAGTTGCAGCTCCAACTCCCCCACCCAGTTTGATCTCCAATTTGGCACTTTTAGGCTGGCAAATAATTCTGAATCTCAGCCATCTTCCATCCAATCTGTGGCTGAGGGTGTTCATGTAGCAACTTGCTATAAGATATCTCATCTTTAGGCAGAGTAGCTCTTTGAAAACCTGCTGTCTCTTGCCAGTAACTTCTAATTTACCCCACTGTAATACACAGATCACTGAGAGTCTGCCTAAAGAAGAAAAGAGCTAAAGAATCCAGATTTGATAGTTAGCGTAGGGTATTTGACTGCATCCACACTGTCCATTTCTAAACAACCATTTGAGAGGTACAACCTTACTCCAACCCCATGATGAATGCAGGGACTCTATAAGGGGATTTCACTTATCCTAGGCATCACCAGCTGTATCTATACTTTGCAGAAGAATGTTCTAACCACCTCCACTCCTGTCCATTTCTGAAACTATCATGATGAAATGTCAACACTAAATATATAATTTATGAGAGAGGAAATTAAAATCTTTATTGGTTACATATGTAATTTAAAAAAAAATCTGTTACATTGGTTTTCTGTTTAACTTGGACTCTGCTCTAGATAAGCATTGTGTCCAGGTATAGTCAAATCTTTTGTAATTTTGCTAGCCAATTTGGGATAAATTGGAATTTTCTCAATGCAACAGAGGTTTGGTCTCTGATTTAAGATCTTTCCTATAGAGAATTCTTTGTGCTATGACAGGGAAAAAAATCATTCAGGGGCAATCCCTATTGCTTGCAGGTGCTATTGTTATGGCTACACATATTTTTTGTTCCTCTATTTTTCTAAAAAATATTGCTTCCTGGAGATAAAATATCTCCAAGGGTAGGGTTGCCTGTATTTTCCATGTTACAAATTATACTCTAGACTTTACTGTAGTAGGTGATTTAGGATATGACTTGCTGATGTCTGGGTTATTTTAAACCCCTATTGGGAAGCCAATCAGAATAAAGACCAGCTACCCATAGACTTTTTCATTAGTTGTAACTTTCATTTGCTGCAATAGCAGACTGACGATCTCTTACTGAAGCAAAAGTCGCTTCTATTGGAAGATGCAGAGTTGCCCATAAAGTACCTTCACCATCCCATCAAACTCTTGCCAACAAATTTTAAAGATTTCAAATGGATTCTCTTCATTTATTTCACATAGCACTGAACTGATTTTGCAGAAATGTGAATTATGTGTTGGCAATTGAAAAATTCTTTCAATATGGCACCATCTTCGCTAAGTCTGGAAAATATTCTTCTATTCAACATTGGGTTCTCACCATGCTCTAATGTTAATGCTAAAGAAGGTTCTCTGCTATTTCTTTTTCAGTTTGGCATATTCTGTGAGTTCCTGGGATGGTGATTTTGAGTACTATTTTTTTCCTGTCACCTTTTTTGGAAGTTCTTGAGCTTGATTTGGAGAAATAAGAAGACATTAGGAAGGAGAGGAAAAGTTGAATGATCTTCCAAATAAAATAGTAGTAACAAATACATACAAAGTCTCCAAAGTACATTATCATGTTAGATAATATGTTCTTTGGTGTATTCCCAGAAATATAATGAAATATTTCAGTAACAACCATATATAAAATTTAAGGAATTGGCAATAATCAACTAATTTACTTTCTATGTAATAAGAATCCATAATAGAATAATACATAAAACTTTTCTAGATTTATTATTCATAAAATTATACAATGAAAATTTTACTAGCTTTAAAATCTAGGTATATAGCTGGAAAACAATCATTTTAACCTCAAGTGTATTTTCCTAAAATTCTAAATGTATTGTTCTTTATGTAATAATAAGACTCTGCAGAATCAATGGTGAATATGATAGCCACAGTAATAAAAAAAATCATCCTGCACATTTGTAGGTCAAACTATAGTGAAGGTTAACACAACAGAAAGCTGCTGAGAGGCTATATTATGTCTAGTATTTGAAAGCATTGTATAGGTAATTTGCCATTTAAGGAATAGCAACGTATGCACATATTCCCCCATACAATCTCATACGAGAACTCAAAGTTAAATTTGTCATATGAAAGGATGTAGCTTCTTCAGAGTAACTGTATTTTTGAAATCTTGTTATTAAATCCTAAATAAGATCATCTCTTTTTAAAGCTCTAATCACTAGTTGGGGAAAACTATTCTCCTGAAAAATTTTCTAAAATATTATTTTTATTATACATTTCATAAGTAATAATTAATCTCATTGATATAAATTCCTCAACCTTCCCTATTTATCAGCCTCCTTTCCACTATTTTCTATCACTAGGCTCATAGTAAGATGAAATAATAAAAGAGATATTATTCTCCCAAGTATGCTGCTTGAAATATCACATCATTTGCTTTAGAAACTCGTGCTGTTTTCCTCATGAGTTTCATTTAATGTATTTTACATACATTCTTAACAGGTGTTGAAAAATCCCACTCCCTGCTTATAGAAAGATCATATTTCACAGCTAGAAATGGTACGTAAATGGAGGGTTATATTTCACTGGAGCAAACACATGTTAAAGCTAGTAATTACAATTTATAGTGCTGTCCTTATGATGTCTAGCAGCCCCTTGGCGCCCCTACACCATTCATGCTAATTTTCAGACAAAAATTTCCACATGAAAACAAACGTAAATCTTTCAAAGTGGGCATGAAGATACTCTTTGTGAAACTATAAAATCCATTAAATCGACAATTATAATATTGTATGCATGAGTATATCTTAAACCCATGGACCTATATAATTTAGCAACAGGAACTCAATATGTTACGTAAATGGCAAATACCATTCAATTATCTCCATTATCAAGAGGGACAGACAAAGTACCAGGAAAGCTAAGCAGCCTCTGAAAGGCTACATGAACAGAACTTGTATATTTCCCAAAGAATTATCTAACTAAACTATGTTTGTTGTAGAAAATATATAGTGATGAAAGGAATTATTAATTATTGAGAGATGAAAGGAATTGCGATTTAGAAGGTGTAAAGTCTCCAGTCGCTGTCGCTATGGCATCTTGATTTTATTCTCAAAACCAGTCATACATCATTATACTATAATGTCATAACTACTTTTTATTGCCTCCAAACCTCGATTTTAGTGTATATCTTATGATAAAGAATTAATATTCTGCCTATCCTTGTGGTATCAAAAATTCTTTCAAAATCTTCCTTTCTCCCATATCATTCTTTCTTGGTGATTTATATAGATGGACTTCTCATAATGCCTTGGTTTGCTCAATATTGCTTAGCACATTGTTTTATGACAAGGATGACTTATAGGTAATTACCTAGGTCTTTGATCTTGAACACTTTATATGTGTGGTAGCCAGTTCCTTTAACTATATACTGAAGGAATTTAATTAAGGTACCCCTGTAACCCATTTCTGACTAACATTAATTGCTATGTAATTTACTTGTTTCCTTCATTACATGCCTTCTATGTGGAAAAGTAGTAACCATGTAGTTTCCCAGTCAAAAAAGGAAAAGCATCATTATCCTGTCCTGCACACTTTGATGTTTCCTTCAGCCCTTTTAAAAAGGGCCCAAATTTCTACTCAACTGACAATACTATTTATATTTGATAATGTAATGTATCAAATCAAAAAATTCCAGTGACATAAGTTTACCTTTGAAATGTAGTTAATCCCACCAAACCATTTAAACTAATAATAGGAAAGAAAACAATGGTTTCTTAAAGTGATGCTGGGTGAGACAAAAGTGTATGTCACTTTGATTTGGCAACTGAAAAAGAAAAAATAAAGTATATTTTATTGTATTTCCACAATTACAACCTAGCACTATTATAATACTACAAGGAATATTTGCTATGGAAAGACATGTACTAAATTCCCAACTGTATAGGAGATACTATTTGCCTGAAAAATAATCCAAATCCATTATTATAGCAAAGTTCTTCCTTTTGGTATTTTACTATGAAAATAATCATAAACTTTATTCCTAAAGCATAAAGAAAAGCATAATCGAAAAACACTCATTTAACAGGCACTAAGAGATTCTTCTAGTGAATAAATCAAAATTTAGTAAAACATCCCTTTACTTTTAGAAAAGGGCATTGCATTATGCAGTTTCACCATTCCTTATGCACTACAACTTGAATTTCTCTCTGTAAAATCCAGACATTTTCAGGGAACATTTCAGAAGAATAATAGTTATCATACATTCCTCGTTAGCACCTTTCACATCTTGTAAGTATCATTTTATTCCAGACTTTTTTCCCCTTTTTAAATATTGAGGCTTAGTTTACTGATGAGCAAGCAAAAATCTTGTCTAAACTTTTGGCCAGGATAACTGGCTTTAGGCAATTACTTTATAGTTTATGATATCCTAAGAATTTACCTCATGCAAAATGGTTTGACATATAAGCATTTATGATGAAGAGTGTATGCTGCCTACTGGTGAATTTATTAATGATAAAATGACACGACATACCTCCCAAAAGGTATGCTTATTTTCTGATTATTAATATAGGTTAACCCATTCAGTAAATGCAGCAAGAAACAAAATAAATTATATTTATATGCCTGTTTTACACCTACAGGTTGATATATAAATGGGCAAAAATGCTTCTTGTATTTTGGCCTAAAATTGTTCCATGTCTTTTACTTCTTCTTATCAGCAGCCAGGACCATCAGTCCAAAGCTCATCAGTGCCAAACTCAAATTCTTACAAATCAAATTATTTTAAATATAGTCCAAATAAATATATTTTTAATCTTTGAGAGCCTATCTACTTCGCATATCACTCAAAATTTCGCCCCACATTTGATCAACTTAGATAAGACAAACTCTGTAACTGTAGAAGACCCCAAACCATTGGTGCCCTTTAGAACTCTAAGAGACCTCCTCCCACCCCTGACTGCTGAGTGACATCACCTACATACATTTGCCTTTTGTCCGGTTCTTCTCTCTTCCTGGGAACATCTTTTGCCCTTTCCCCTGGGGAAAGGGTGGTGGTCTTGTGCTTTGTTTCTGGAAGCCTGTTCTTATGAAACCTATTTGAGCACTGTTCATTAAATCTTGCCATGTGTCTTCATGTCCCTTTGCCCTGTCCCTTCCTTGCTTGACCCTGAAATTCTGAAGCTTATTACATAGGTAATATATGCATTTCAAATTATAGAATTTCTTTATCTTAATCCAGAATTCAGAAACTAAGATAAGGAAGAAAACATGACTTATTTTATTTAAAGTACTACCTATTAGCTTCTAAGTGAATAAGAATCTAATATGCTATACTTATCTATTGCCTGACAATTCATTGAAGGTAACAGCCCAAGGGTAAATATTTTGTTAATGAAATTTTTGTAGGTACTTAAAATTATAAAATAGAACATAAAATGGACCTCTTTACCCCTCTCACAAATTTGAGACTGTGAGAAAGAAGGTAGAAGAGAATGAGGAAGAGGAGAGGAAAGAGTAAAGCCAAGACTACTCTTAATATGTAAATAAAAAAAGACCAAAAAAAACCTGAAGTTCTTGAAGATGATAATGACCTAAGTCATAGCCCTGAAGAGAAAACAATAAATTTACTACCTTTTAAGTTTTCTAGAGTAAGTAGATTATTTAAGTATTAATCTATCCAAAAGCTTTGTACAAAAGAAGTTGCTCTAGTTGTAAAATTAGGGGAAAAAAAGTCCATGTCCATCCAACTGATATTCTAGTTGTTCAAATGTTTAAGCCCAACAGTTTTCTTCTCCTAGAAAAAAGTAAGCTGTAGGGAAAAATATTTAGAGCTTGGTGTTGGAGTTTTTAGGACAATTACAGTGTATGATATTCCTTTCTTCTGGTTTCTTCTTGCAACTAATATAGAAATAGAAATAAGACAGATGAAAATTAAATATCAACATTTTTATTGCTCAGTTTGGACTAGAATACTAGATTTTCCTATCAGTGAACAAGTGGATCAAAAGGAGAGTTTAGAGCATCTGCATAAAATACAGTCAGTATCTGCCCAAACTCATCCATCAGTGAGGAGTAGCAAAAAGGAGCTCAGTCTTCCTCTCACAGGACTCTCACGTAAACAGTGGACAGTGGCTTAAAGTTGTTCCCCATATTTAAAAGCAAAGGGTTTGATATCAAAGGAAAAAAATGTTCAAATCACAACTTCATTGCTTGTGGGCTACATGAACTTGAGAACATTTATTAACATATCTATGCTTCTGTTTCCTCTTTAGTATGAAAACAAATCAAAATTTGCTTCAGGAAGTCTTGAGAGAGATTAATATATCTGCAAAATGTTGAGCTTGATAACTGACACTTAGGAACACTTAAATATTTGGTAGTTTCAGTTGTAGTGATTGTGTAGTAGTAGCAGTAATACAGTAGTACTCAGTCATAAAGGATAAGTTTGGTACCCTTGTTATTCCTAACGAGCATATGATTATTTCCTGATCATAAATTTAGGTACTAACTTATATGATATTGAATGGTATGTGAAAAATATTCAAGTTATAAAAATTTAACACCATAATTATCATCTATGAAAATTGTTTTATTAATTTAAAGAATCATCAAAATAATTTTTAAATATTCAGAGTTCAGAAGGAAAAAATAGCAAAAATTAAAACCCTTTTCAATCAACATTCAAATCCTTCTCCCATATTCTGAATTTTGAAACTGGGTAATACCCTAGAATTATTTTCTACATGTTTACACACAAACACATGCACACATAAACATATACGTACATGGAATTATACTTTACATGACATAGTTATGTACTTTATTTAATAAACATTATAATTGTGGCTTTGTCTCATCTACTTAATGGAGGTATAATGAGGATATTTCATACATTCAAAAAAATCTTTCTTTTAATTCGGGATATTTATTTTATTTTTTAAGTTATTGCCATTTAAAATAAGAAATAAAATCATCATTTTTATAGAATTATTTTTGTACACATATATGAGTATATCTAGAGCATAAACTCCTAAAAGTAGAATTTTGAGCCAAAAATATGTCTATACATTTAATAGATACTGCCGGGTTGCTTTCCACAAGTAATGTAACCAAACAACCTTGTCTAAAGAATTTATGAATTTCTAATTTGATTGATTCTTGTAAAAAAAAAAACCCACATAATTAGTCTTTGACATTATTGTCATTGGATGAGTGAAAAAATATTTCAATATTGTTTTAATTGCATTGTGTTTGATTATCAGTGACTTCGAGTATCTTTTCATAAATGTATTAGGCATTTACATTTATTCTTTGGTGAGTTGCTAATTATCATCCATTGCTTACTTTTATATTTAGTTGTCTTGTTTTTTTCCAATAAAATAATAATTATCAATATACATATGAAAGCATATATTTAACTATCATAAATTATGTTACAAGCTATTCTAGTCTATTTCTTATCTTTAACCTGGTATAAATCATCTTTTTTGCCTCTGATATCTGGCAATTATATAAGTGAGGCATGCATGATTGGGGTAGGGAGGATTGTTGGAGAATTGTTGACATAATTGTTGAGTGGGTGGAAAGAAAAATAACAACATGGAATGATACTAAATGAAAAAAGTTTAAAATATTCTCATTCTGTTCTATCACCACTTTACTAGATTTAGGTATCTTCACATAATTCTATTTTTTGTTATTCAGTGGTTGTCAGATAATTACAAACAACTAATTCTACATTCATTTCTTGAATTATCAGCATTTTATGATTTCCATTGATAATTTTTCTTAGTTCTAATGCTTTTGATTCTATGCATGTAATTCAATCTGGCTTAAAAGATAGTGTATTTTTATTTTATTTTACATAATAGTTTTAAGGATGATTTATCTTGGAAGTTCAATTATGCCATCAAAATAGTTTCTTTCTAATCTATTCTGCCATCTGCAGAGTCAACTTTATCTTTACAGGTAGCAAATTGGTTACTCAGGTTCTAGGCATCAAAAAGCTCACGTAAAAAATCCAGAAGAAGAAGAAAGAACTTATGGTCTCTTTTAGGAGTTAAACTGATCTCAGAAGTCCCTCAACAGTCTTCCTTTCCACTACACATTGGCTGTGATTAAATCCCATGCTATTCTTGAACTAATTAATTATTGGGAAGATTAATTAGATGACACTTTGACAAATCCAGGCTTCTGCTGGAGGTGATCATAGAGTCAATTTCTTCTCTGATATGAAGCTTCAAGGGAAATATTAATATATGAACAATATTGATACTTGATTAGGAAGCAAAACAATGGAAATGGGCTGTATTAGTAGCCAGCATCATTATAGATTCTAATACAACATGAGAGAATAGCATACTTGTGCTTTCTCTCCTTCCAGTGGTACCTTTAGAACCCATTCTACTAAGTGAAGTATCTCAAGAATGGAAAAATAAGCACCACATGTACTTACCAGCAAATTGGTTTTAACTGATCAAAACCTAAGTGCACATATAGTAATAACATTCATCAGGTGTCAGGCACATGGGAGGAAGGAAGAGGGGATGGGAATATACACACATATTGAGTGTGATGCACACCATCTGGGGTATGGACATGCTTGAAGCTTCGATTCGGGTGAAGAAAGGGCAATATATATAACCTAAAGATTTGTACCCCAATAATATGCTGAAATAAAAAAGAAAAAAAATCTTAAAAAATTATTTTATTTTGAAATATTTTTAGACAAATTTGGAAAATTATTGCAGGTATCCTTTACCCAGCTTCTCCTAATGTTAACATCTTTCATAACCATAGTATAATAATCAAAACAAGGAAAGTAACAGCAGCACAACACTATTAACTAATTTATGATACATTCACTATTGCTCATTATATTTTGTAGTTTGTTTCTGCGAAATTTTAAATAGGATATATTTACCTTTTTTCATTGTTTTAAGAACTTCAGACTGTCTCTTGATTAATCCTATGAAAGAGTAAGAAATTAATGCCCTACTTACACTACGAGTTATTTTTCTACTTTGACAGTCTCCTTTACTACCAAACTTTGTCTTTATTACTTTCACCTTTACATGGTTTATAATACATGGCACTGCACTTATAAATAAGTATTTGTATTCTTCTGTGGAAGAGTAACACTAGATGGGCAGTACTAATTCCAAAATTTCTAACTATAGTTCTGAATTTCTTGACCAATGTTTATTCTAGTTAGGAATTGTTTTTTGAAGAAAAAAAATAAATTTTACCCCAACAATCTACCTTTTACACCTACATACTAAATTTGTAGGTACCTCTTATATCTGATATTTTATAATTGATTTTATTCAACATTTATTTACATTTTCTCTTCTCTTCAATTTATCCTTAGGTCATTTAATTTATTCTCAAGAATTCATACATCATCTAGTAGTTCCACCTAAACATCTGTTCTGAGCTCCATCTTGTACATATTAATTTCAGTACTTTACATTTATCTTAAACCTAATATATTCAAAACTAAAATCATTATTGTTTCAATAAAAATAAGTATATTATCTTATACCACATAGTTACTTCTATTCCAATAAATCTCTGCCTTCTAAATTGTTTTGCACATGCAGTTAAGCAAAAGTTAACAAATTCTGCCAATTTGACCTTTAAAATATAGACTAACTTGTTTCTTTATCTTCAAAGGCAAATCTCTAGTTCAGTCCAGAATCATCTCCCCTTCCAGCAATGCTTATTCAATAATAATGTAGTGACATTTCATTGGTCATCCTACATAACACTTCCTTCCTCTCAATTCGTTATCATCTATGTAATCATAGTGATTTCTTTTAAAACATAAATCAGAACCAGGCTATTGGAAAATAATTCTCCATGGGTTTCTTGCATTTCTGAGTGTCTTTTGAGCAGAGGTACTAATCTCCCTTTGCTCTAGATGATCATTTCAAGAATGTTTGTAAAACAAAGAGCAAGTTTTCAAAGAGAAAAGTGTCTAGTACATGACCCAAGAGGATAGGCATGCTTACCGATCATGTCTTTTCCTGGAGAAGGCACATGCTTTCTTACGTTTTTTACAAGAGTCATGTTCTACAAGCTCAGAGTTCTCCTGCAACACCACCCATCGCCTGTCTCAGAATCCATCTAGACTTATCTGTGTCGCTACTATGGGACGTGGAGATAAGGGAAACTGGCACAAATATGTTGATCATCATGCTTCTTGCTATGCCATGAATAACAATGTCCTTTGTCTCTGGCTCAAGAATCTCAAATCTTTTAACA
The DNA here is from genome assembly GCF_040939455.1 of Microcebus murinus. Classification (NCBI taxonomy): domain Eukaryota; kingdom Metazoa; phylum Chordata; class Mammalia; order Primates; family Cheirogaleidae; genus Microcebus; species Microcebus murinus. Next base: position 48,928,061 of record NC_134104.1, read on the forward strand.
GCATTCTTAACTTTGACAGACTAATTTATAAGCTTGCAAAGGTAAAATCTCCAACTACTCACATACCTCCATACACTCTACCTGGCAACAATGTTTTATCATAATAACTGAAAGGAAAGAAATCAGGTCTCTTTGTAACACCTGAGATGTCCTGCCTGACCTGTACTAATTTATTTTATTTGGTATAGTGCCACTGTTTCATTTACTTACTAAAATTTAGCTATTCTAACCTTCTTTCAGTTTCTCGAATATACCAAGTTTTTTCTTGTTTAAGGGATTTCCCCTCACTCTGTTATCTAAACATTAGTTTCCTTTTTTAACCCTTGAGAATATGTCTAGTTACTTCTTCAAAGGGAAGTCTCTCTTTACTGACCTATCACTCCTTCATTCTAAAATGCTCACATCATCATTCAGTATCAGTTGCCTGGTTTCTTTCCTCCTAGTTCTTACTATCATGTGTTATTTTGTTTGGTTATTTACCTTTATGTTTGTTTATTTGTTTCCCCACTAGGTTATATCCCTAAATCTTAGTAAAGAGTTGAAATATATTAGATTTTCACTATGTATTTGTCATACCCAATATGGTTGTGACATAAATAATTTTTTCTGTTAATGTTATTTTAATTAAAAAAAAGGGGGGGAGATGAAGATGGCGGATGAGAAACACCGCCAGACAGAGTGTCTCTGCAGAAAAGACAGATTCTAGCAGAAATTAGAAAAAAGAAGCAAGAAGACGAGCATACAGCAGACTAGGGCCGGAAGGAGGGGTACCTGAGACCCTGGGAGACTCCATGGGAGGAGGCTGCGGAGGAGAACTGGAGGCTGAGACCACCGTAGCAGCCCGGAGACCAGCGGCAAGGGTAGGTGGATTTGCTGTTTCCCCTTCCCTGCAATTGGGACTGCTGGTGGGCTCCCCAGCAGGTGGAGAGACCTGCGGACACCAGCCCAGAGACTCCCGCCGCCAGCCAGCGGTGAGCCTGTAGCAGACATGGCACCAGGTTCCCAACTTCCTCCGGGCACCTCCGTATGCACAGACCCGAGCCGCGTGGCAGGCGCCATATTGCCTCCTCCTCCCCTCTGCCGACCCTACCCGCGGCTGCCCAGAGAGACAATACAGCCACCAGCCAGAGGCACCTCCAGGGAACAGGACCTTCCCTTTGGGGACCCTACAGCTGACTCAGGGGAACTCAGACTGTGAGCTCCCTACCCACCATCCCTCCCAGGTGATGCTGGCATGGTGTACCCAGGAGAACAGTGCCGACTCAGAGGCTGAGAGACATAGACCCAGCTTGGGCTCCCTGTGGGTGAATTGGGACCAGAACTCCTTTGCCTGGTGGGGATACAGTTTGAACTCTGGGACCCAGAGGTTGGACCTGCAGACCAGATCCCATGCACCGAGGTCTAGCATTGCCTGGGGCACAGAAGGGTTATATATGAACAGCCTACTGAGGTGTGTGTGCCTTCAGGGGCAGATCAGCGTACTAGAGGGCAAACCTCCTCACAAATGGAGGCCATACGCCCAGCCCAGGTGGTGTTCCTACACAGGGAAACTCCCCGCCAGCATCACAGTCCGGGGAGGCCTGGTGGTGTGTGGTCTGGCCTGCTGGCAGAGACCCAGGAGTAGCTGCAGAGTTGGGAGGGTGGAAAGAAGCGAGGCCTGCTCCAGACTGCGGGTCTCAGACAGCCCCACCCCCACATCCAGACTTTCTGGCTGAGCGGGACCATTCCAGCCCCACCCTGACAGCTTTTCCTGGAAGCAGAGTACAGAACTTTGACCCCTGCTAACGACATTGGTGGTGCCTGAGGGCAGGCATACCCAACCCAGCTCTGCCCAGAACAAGAGCTGATAACAGGACACAAAATCAACAGCATAGCCTGTTCCTCCAAGCAAGCGCCACCTACTGACAGGGACGGCATCCTGCACAGCCTTTTCACGGCACCCACTGACTCAATATACAGGGAGTGGTCGAATCTCACCCACAGACACCACCTAACGCCTCAGAAACTAAACAAGGTGTGTGAATACCCAAACAAAACCTAAAGGAAAGAAACAACAATGGATCGACATGGGAAGAAATCAACGAAAGAACTCAGGAAATATGAAGAACCAAACGGAAAACACACACCCAAAGAGGAGCAACAGCCCCCTAGAAACGGACACCAACCCAAATCAGGCAACCAATATGACAGAAGAGGAATTTTGTATGTGGATCATAACAACACTCACCGACCTGCAACAACAACTCAATAACCAACACAAAGAAACCACAAAAAGCCTCCAGGATATGGAACAAAGGTTGACTAAAGAGATCGACACAGTGAAGAAAACTTTAACTGAAGTCCTGGAGATGAAGAATCAACTCAGGGAATTACAAAATACTGTGGAAAGTCTCAAGAACAGGGTAGATCAAACAGAAGAAAGAATCTCAGAGATTGAAGATAACACCTTCCAATTAAATACATCAGTCATAGAGATAGAGCAGAGAAACAAGAGAAAAGAGCAAAGCCTACAAGAGCTATGAAATTATGTGAAAAAACCTAACTTGAGGGTCATAGGGTTAGCAGAAGAGGAAGAAGACAACACTCAAGGGCTGGACAAGCTTTTTGAAGATATAATAGAGGAAAATTTCCCAGGCCTTGCTCAAAATCTCGATATACAAGTTCAAGAAGCCAAGAGGACCCCTGGGAGATTCAGTGCAAACAGGAAGACGTCATGACATGCAGTCATCAGACTGACCAAAATATCAACTAAAGAGGCCCTTCTAAGAGCTGTAAGAAGAAAGAAGCAAGTAACCTACAAGGGAAAGCCAATTCAAATAACACCAGACTTCTCTAATGAGACTTTACAAGCAAGGAGAGACTGGGGCCCCATTCTCACTCTTCTGAAACAAAACAATGCCCAACCTAGAATCTTATTCCCTGCAAAACTAAGCTTCATATATGAAGGAGAAATAAAGACATTCTCAGACAAGCAAAGTCTCAGAGAATTCACCAAGACAAGACCAGCCCTACAAGAAGTACTCAAATCAGTGTTACGCACGGAGCACCATAATAAAAACTCACGAATATAAAAACAACCAAAACCCAAAGATTAAAGGCCAGATAATACAATGGCTCAAGAGAGAAATCAAACCAACAACATCCAACCCAACAGAATGAAGAGTAATCTACCTTACCTATCAGTTCTCTCAATAAATGTGAATGGCTTAAACTCTCCACTCAAGAGACATAGGCTGGCTGAATGGATAAGAAAGTACAGGCCACGTATATGCTGTCTTCAGGAAACACATCTAAACTGCAAGGATGCATGTAGACTAAAAGTAAAAGGGTGGATATCAGTATTCCAGGCAAGTGGAAGCCAAAAGAAGGCTGGCGTGGCAGTTCTAATTTCAGACGATTTAGTTTGTAAACCAACAAAAATAGTGAAAGACAAAGAAGGTCATTATATAATGGTGAAGGGCACAGTTCATCAGGAAGAGATAACAATTTTAAATATATATGCACCCAACTTAGGTGCACCCAGATTCATAAAGCAAACCTTACTGGAGCTAAGCAAATGGATTAATAGCAGCTCCATAATCACTGGAGATTTCAACATCCCACTGACGGCACGAGACAGATCCTCCAAACAGAAAATTAATAAAGAAATAATAGACTTAAACAAAACTCTAGAACAATTGGGTCTGAATGACATTTACAGAACATTCTACCCAAAATCCACTGAATATACGTTCTTCTCATCAGCTCACGGGACATTCTCTAAGATTGAACATATCCTAGGACACAAAGAAAATCTCAAGAAATTTAAAAAAATAGAAATCATACCATGTACCTTCTCAGATCACAGTGGAATAAAACTAGAAATCAACCCTAACAGAAACTCACAATTCTACACAAAAACGTGGAAATTAAACAACCTCCTACTAAATGATTACTTCGTAAATGAAGAAATCAAGACGGAAATAAAAAAGTTCTATGAAGAAAACGACAATGGAGAGACAAGTTATCAACTCCTCTGGGACACAGCTAAAGCAGTTCTGAGAGGAAAGTTTATCTCCATAAATGCCTATAACCAAAAGACAAGAAGATCACAAATAGACAATCTAATGAAACGACTCAAAGAGCTGGAAAAAGAAGAACAGACCAACCCCAAACCCAGCAGAAGAAGTGAAATCAACAAGACCAAATCAGAACTAAACGAAATTGAAAACAGGGAAGCTATTCAGGAGATTAATAAAACAAAAAGTTGGTTCTTTGAAAAAATAAACAAAATTGACACACCATTGGCTAAGCTAACGAAAAGCAGAAAAGAGAAATCTCTAATAAGCTCCATCAGGAATGAAAAAGGAGATATCACAACTGATCCCAAAGAGATACAAGATACAATTTATGAATACTACAAAAATCTTTATGCACACAAACTAGAAAATGTGGAGGAAATGGACAAATTTCTAGAAACACACAGCCTCCCTAGGCTCAACCAGGAAGAAATAGATTCCCTGAACAGACCAATCTCAACAGCTGAAATAGAAACAGCAATTAAAAATCTCCCTAAAAAGAAAAGTCCTGGTCCAGATGGCTTCACACCCGAATTTTACCACACTTACAAAGAAGATCTAGTACCTATCTTGCAAAAACTATTCCACAACATCGAGAAGAACGGAAACCTCCCCGACACCTTTTATGAAGCGAATATTACTCTGATACCAAAACCAGGAAAGGATGCAACAAAAAAGAAAACTACAGACCAATATCCCTAATGAATATAGATGCAAAAATTTTCAACAAAATCTTAGCTAACCGAATCCAGACGCTTATCAAAAAAATAATCCATCACGACCAAGTGGGCTTCATCCCAGGGATGCAGGGATGGTTCAACATACGTAAATCTGTAAATGCAATTCACCACATAAACAGAAGCAAAAACAAAGACCACATGATTCTTTCAATAGATGCAGAAAAAGCTTTTGACAAAATTCAACACCCTTTCATGACACGAACACTTAAGAAAATAGGCATAGAAGGGACATACCTAAAAATGATACAAGCCATATATGACAGACCCATAGCCAACATCATACGGAATGGGGAAAAATTGAAATCATTCCCACTTAGAACTGGAACCAGACAAGGCTGCCCACTATCTCCACTTCTATTCAACATAGTGCTGGAAGTCTTGGCTACAGCAATCAGAGAGGAAAATGGAATTAAAGGTATCCAAATATGGGCAGAAGAGATCAAACTTTCACTGTTTGCTGATGATATGATATTATATCTAGAAAACCCCAAAGATTCAACCAAGAAACTCCTGGAACTGATCAATGAATCTGGTAAAGTCTCAGGATACAAAATCAATACACAGAAATCAGAGGCATTCATATACGCCAACAACAATCTAATTGAGAACCAAATCAAAGACTCAATTCCCTTCACAATGGCAACAAAGAAATTAAAGTACCTAGGAATATACTTAACCAAAGAAATAAAAGACCTCTACAGGGAGAAGTATGAAACACTGAGGAAGCAAATAGCAGAGGATGTAAACAGATGGAAATTCATACCATGCTCGTGGATCAGCAGACTCAACATCATCAAAATGTCTATACTGCCCAAACTGATCTACAGATTCAATGCAATACCTATTAAAATCCCATCAGCATACTTCACAGATATAGAAAAAATAATTTTACGCTTTGTATGGAACCAAAAGAAGACCCCGAATATCAAGAGCAATTCTAGGCAACAAAAACAAAATGGGAGGCATTAATATGCCAGATATCAAACTATACTACAAAGCTGTAGTAATTAAATCAATATGGTATTGGCACAAAAATACGAACATGGACCAGTGGAACAGATGTGAGAATCCTGATATAAAACCATCCTCATATAGCCATCTAATCTTTGACAAAGCAGACAAAAACATATGCTGGGTCATCCCAGGGATGCAGGGATGGTTCAACATAGGTAAATCTATAAATGCAATTCACCACAACAACAGAAGCAAAAACAAAGACCACATGATTCTTTCAATAGATGCAGAAAAAGCTTTTGACAAAATTCAACACCTTTTCATGATACGAACACTTAAGAAAATAGGCATAGAAGGGACATACCTAAAAATGATACAAGCCATATATGACAGACCCATAGCCAACATCATACTGAATGGGGAAAGATTGAAATCATTCCCACTTAGAACTGGAACCAGACAAGGCTGCCCACTATCTCCACTTCTGTTCAACATAGTGCTGGAAGTCTTGGCTACAGCAATCAGACAGGAAAATGGAATCAAAGGTATCCAAATAGGGGCAGAAGAGATCAAACTTTCACTGTTTGCTGATGATATGATATTGTATCTAGAAAACCCCAAGGATTCAACCAAGAAACTCCTGGAACTGATCAATGAATTTAGTCAAGTCTCAGGATACAAAATCAATACACAGAAATCAGAGGCCTTCATATACGCCAACAACAATCTAATTGAGAACCAAATCAAAGGCTCAATTCCCTTCACAATAGCAACAAAGAAATTAAAGTACCTAGGAATATATTTAACCAAAGAGGTAAAAGACCTCTACAGGGAGAACTATGAAACACTGAGGAAGGAAATAGCAGAGGATGTAAACAGATGGAAATCCATACCATGCTCATGGATCGGCAGACTCAATATCATCAAAATGTCTATACTACCCAAACTGATCTACAGATTCAATGCAATACCTATTAAAATCCCATCAGCATTCTTCACAGATATAGAAAAAATAATTTTACGCTTCGTATGGAACCAAAGAAGACCCCGAATATCAAGAGCAATTCTAGGCAACAAAAACAAAATGGGAGGCATTAATATGCCAGATATCAAACTATACTACAAAGCTGTAGTAATTAAAACAATATGGTATTGGCACAAAAACAGGAATATTGACCAGTGGAACAGATGTGAGAATCCTGATATAAAACCATCCTCATATAGCCATCTCATCTTAGACAAAGCAGACAAAAACATACGCTGGGGAAAAGAATCCCTCTTCAATAAATGGTGCTGGGAAAACTGGATAGCCACCTGTAGAAGGCTAAAACAGGACCCACACCTTTCACCTCTCACAAAAACCAACTCACGCTGGATAACAGACTTAAACCTAAGATATGAAACTATTAGAACTCTAGAGGAAAAAGTTGGAAACACTCTCCTAGACATCGGCCTGGGCAAAGAGTTTATGAAGAAGACCCCAAAGGCAATCACAGCAGCAACAAAAATAAATAAATGGGACATGATCAAACTACAAAGCTTCTGCACAGCCAAAGAAATAGTCATGAAAGTAAACAGACAACCTACAGAATGGGAGAAAATTTTTGCATCCTATGCATCCGATAAGGGACTGATAACTAGAATATACTTAGAACTCACGAAAATTAGGAAGAAAAAATCAAATAACCCCATTAAAAAGTGGGCAAAGGACTTGAACAGAAATTTTTCTAAAGAAGACAGAAGAATGGCCAACAAACATATGAAGAAATGCTCAACATCTCTAATCATCAGGGAAATGCAAATCAAAACCACAATGAGATATCACTTAACCCCAGTGAGAATGGCCTTTATCAAAAAATCTCCAAACAATAAATGCTGGCGTGGTTGCGGAGAGAGAGGAACACTCCTACACTGCTGGTGGGACTGCAAACTAGTTCAACCTCTGTGGAAAGCAATATGGAGATACCTTAAAGCGATACAAGTGAATCTACCATTTGATCCAGCAATCCCATTGCTGGGCATCTACCCAAATGATCCAGTGACACTCTACAAAAAAGACACCTGCACTCGAATGTTTATAGCAGCACAATTCATAATTGCAAGGCTGTGGAAACAGCCCAAGTGCCCATCAATCAAAGAATGGATTAATAAAATGTGGTATATGTACACCATGGAGTACTATTCAGCTCTAAGAAACAATGGTGATATAGCACACCTTATATTTTCCTGGTTAGAGCTGGAACCCATACTACTAAGTGAAGTATCCCAAGAATGGAAAAACAAGCACCAGATATATTCTCCAGCAAACTGGTATTAACTGAGTAGCACATAAGTGGACACATAGGTGCTACAGTAATAGGGTATTGGGCAGGTGGGAGGGGGGAGGGGGGCGGGTATATACATACATAGTGAGTGAGATGTGCACCATCTGGGGGATGGTCATGATGGAGACTCAGACTTTTGGGGGGAGGGGGGAAATAGGCATTTATTGAAACCTTAAAATCTGTACCCCCATAATATACCAAAATAAAAAAAATAATTAAAAAAAAAAAGTTTAAAAAAAAAAAAAAAAAAACATATGCTGGGGAAAAGAACCCCTATTCAATAAATGGTGCTGGGAAAACTGGATAGCCACCTGTACAAGTCTAAAACAGGACCCACACCTTTCACCTCTCACAAAAATCAACTCATGCTGGATAACAGACTCAAACCTAAGGTATGAGCCGATTAGAATTCTAGAGGAAAAAGTTGGAAACACTCTCCTAGACATCAGCCTAGGCAAAGAATTTATGAAGAAGTCCCCAAAGGCAATCAAAGCAGCAACAAAAATAAATAAATGGGACATGATCAAACTACAAAGCTTCTGCACAGCCAAAGAAATAGTCATGAAAGTAAACAGACAACCTACAGAATGGGAGAAAATTTTTGCATCCTATGCATCCGATAAGGGACTGATAACTAGAATATACTTAGAACTCATGAAAATCAGGAAGAAAAAATCAAATAACCCCATTAAAAAGTGGGCAAAGGACTTGAACAGAAACTTTTCTAAAGAAGACAGAAGAATGGCTAACAAACATATGAAAAAATACTCAACATGTCTAATCATCAGGGAAATGCAAATCAAAACCACAATGAGATATCACTTAACCCCAGTGAGAATGGCCTTTATCAAAAAGTCTCCAAACAATAAATGCGGGCGTGGATCCGGAGAGAGAGGAACACTCCTACACTGCTGGTGGGACTGCAAACTAGTTCAACCTCTGTGGAAAGCAATATGGAGATAACCTTAAAGCGATATAAGTGAATCTACCATTTGATCCAGCCATCCCATTGCTGGGCATCTACCCAAATGATCCAATGACATTCTACAAAAAAGACACCTGCACTCGAATGTTTATAGCAGCGCAATTCATAATTACAAGGCTGTGGAAACAGCTCAAGTGCCCATCAATCCAAGAATGGATTGATAAAATGTGGTATATGTATACCATGGAGTACTATTCAGCTCTAAGAAACAATGGTGACATAGCACATCTTATATTTTCCTGGTTAGAGCTGGAACCCATATTATTAAGTGAAGTTTCCCAAGAATGGAAAAACAAGCACCACATATACTCACCAGCAAATTGGTATTAACTGAGCAGCACCTAAGTGGTCACATAAGTACTACAGTAATAGGGTATTGGGCAGGTGGGAGGGGGGAGGGGGGCGGGTATATACATACATAATGAGTGAGATGTGCACCATCTGGGGAATGGACATGCTGGAGACTCAGACTTGTGGGGGGAGGGGGGAAATGGGCATTTATTGAATCCTTAAAATCTGTACCCCCATGATATGCCAAAAAATAAAAATAAAAAAGGAAGCTCAAAACATTTCTTACACTTACACTAATTGTTTCTGGAATAAAAGAGAAAAATGCACCTTATAAATTAAATGTGTTTGGTTTTATTTGCAAATGATTTTTATAATGTATGGAAACAGTATAAACATTCAATATACCGCTAATAGATTTCCATTATTGACTAGAAAAGAAGTGTAGTGCCCTAAAATCCACAATGCATAATCAATAAATTTATCTTACCTCTAGGTCCACATAGTAGTCATTCTAATGTTAAACATAAAATGATCAATAAGTATTTTTTCGATTAATTGAAGATATATCTATATGAGCACTTCATGTAAAGTGGACTAGAGTTTTGCAAAACAATTGAGTATTATTGGAACCAGGGAAAGTGATTAGCTTGATGTCATTGGCTTTTTTAAATTGTACTTGTTTGTCCACATGATTTAATTTCAAATTAATTAATTAATAATATTTGAGACTGGTTAGTTTTCTAACATTTTTAAAACTGGAAATTCAAACTTCTGAGTTAAAAAATTTACTTAAAGCAATAGTCAAAGCTTTCAAGTGAGTCACAAATGCAACATATATTGTTCAGTTATGGTGACGGGAGGTGCATGTATCATTCTGCTGCAAATAGGGACTGCTAAGGATGGTCATATAAGACCGCATGTGTGAAGCGCAGCCTCAGAGTAGGCATCTTATATTATCTCAGTTGCCATAACTCGTAAACTACCAGTAAAAGGATATCTAAAAGGGTAAGAAACACAAGTCACTGGTCATTGCAAAAAGAGTAACTTGGCTAGTTTTGCTGAGAGAAATATAGTTTTTTTAAGTTGAACCGATCAGTGCAAATAATTCTGTGAGTTATGTGAATAGCAGTATTTCTGGAGGAATGACAACTGCTTTAAAACTGCCATCATTTCTGCCATACCTTAAGCCAGCACTTGTTATCTCAGTTTTCTCTGGGGCCTTTTCACCCAATTCATGACAAATCTGTTCTGGGAGTTTGCAGACTGAGGGTTTCTCTGAATCTTGGTGTAGTAAGAGACATTGGCGCTGGAGCACACATTAGGCAATCTTGACCACAGAGGTAGGAAGTATGCATATTATGTTGCTTTTAACATAAAAGGAACTAAATATCATGAACACTTTTCAGGGCTTTATCAAGTTCTGCTTTTACAGTGTTTCTTGCAGACAAAAACTTCAAGGCAAAAATCTAAAATGAGAAAAATATTACTAATATATGGGAAAGATATGACTATTTAAATTATATCTCAAATCGAAGTTTAATCAAAAGTAGGAAGAAATGAAATAAAAGTATTTTCTTTTATTCACATACATTAAAATTTTCTTTAGGAAATCTTGAGATTTAATTATTTCAGTCCTTCTCACCATAAGAAGGAATGATCATTGTATACCTATTCAAGTGTATGTGTGTATGTGTGTGCATGTGCACTCATGTGTGTCTGTTAGTGAAAGTGAGTGGCAGAGACCAAAGCATTGAGCTGTTGATAGAGTATTAATTAACTGAGTCATTCTTTATGAAGTACGACTATAAAAATTATGACTGTCAAACATATTGGACAATTGGAAGTGAGGGAAAAGAGGAGCCAGCCCTAGGGAAAACTTCCAGGAGTCCAGTCAGATAGCCCTTCTCGTTATTTTTCCAGAGATAATCCTAAATAAAGTTTTTAAAGCTATATATATTAATACACATATATTCATGTATGTGTACATATATATTTTTTTCATCCTCTGTTAGTCTCTTTAATAGAGTAGGACACTTCTCCACAGAAGAGAAATTATGTGTTTCAATGGTAATGTTCTTTCAAGTAGAAATTAATCTATTGAAGGCAATTTGATAGACCTATTTATGTGTTTCTGCTGAATGTGTTCATACTTGAGGACAATTATAGAGGAGGCTCAACTATGACTGCCAAATAAAATAGAGAATAATCAGTTAAATTTGAATTTTGCAGAAACAGCAAATAATTGTTTGTATGTCCCAAATATTAATGAGACATAATTATACTTGAAAAAATACATATTATTTATCTAAAATTTAAATTTACCTGGGATTCCTGATTTTATTTGCTAAATTGCACAACCCCAGATCTAGGGCACAAAGGGCCTAGCATGAGGCTGTCAATTGTGCAATGGAGGAGAAGGAAATAAGCTTAAAAGCAAGAGGTGTAGAGATTATAGCTTAAAACTTCTCAAATTTACCTCGGATACACCTAGGGTAATGAGATCTTTAATACGGATTTTGTAAAATCTGACTATTATTGAATTATAGAAATATTATTAAGTAGGTACATTCCTAATTGGTAATTTAAATTCAGTGACTATGTATAGTAAGTGTTAATAAATGTATTCTTCTATTTATCTATCTATGAGAACTCATAGTCTTCTAGCTAACACAAATATAAAAATGTTTCCTTTATATTAAACTGTAGGATTTTTATGGATTGAATTATTTGAGCATAATCAAAAACTTTGCAATTCAGTTGTTTTTCATTTGGATGTTTTTATGGTTTGTTAGAAAATGAAAGATGCGTTTAAAAAATGATATCTTATTTGTTTATTATTTTCTTGTCATTTCAATTAGTGTTTTGGAAGGTGATATTATTTGGTTCTGTTGAGTGTTATGTATTCATTTTGCTCTGATTATAAATTTTAATTTTTTCATGGTTAGAATGAAAAGGCAGTCACAAATTCAGTTTTATCATTTAAGTTTTCTGGTTTATAAAACTTTCCAAAAATTTATTTTGATGAATGTATTATGCATAAAGTAGGATAAATATGCATATTTAATAGGTGGATTCAACAGTTTATAAATCAACTAGTGAATAAATTAGCAGTCTGTTTTAAGTCAATGGTTGGATGGCGTAGTTACTATTTATAAATAAGAGTTATTTAATATTTATGATTCTTATTTGTAAATCTGACATATGCCAAGAATTCTTCTAGACACTGAAGATATAATACTGAAAGCAACAGAAATTTATCTTTCTTTGTAAGGTTATTTTTTAGAGTAGGTGTCAGACTATGAATAATATAAATGGATAAAATAAATAAGTTAACTATATAGTACATTAGATGCTAAGAAGTATTATAGAGAAAACACAGATCAAAGAAGAATGCAAAGAAGTGAGTAGTTAGTATTAAATTGAAAAGGGAAAGACTCACTGAGAACGTGATAAGTAAAACAAGACTTGCAGAGAGTGAGACAACATTTGGGAGGAAGAACAGATATGAAAATCCCTATGGTGTAAGCATTTCTGGTGTATCCTAGGGACAAAAAGGGGCCAGTGGAGTTGAAATGGAGTAAGCTGAGGAAGAGTAGTAGAAGGCCTGGGAAGAGAAAAAGCCATGGTGCTAACTGTACAAGGCATTAGTTGTATCATCTACATGGATAATGAAATCATAAAGAAAAACAATATCAGTACTAATGGAGAGATACAGTCAATGAGTTGCTAAAAGATCCTAGAAATATCAGAAAGTGTTCAAGGATTGTTAGATGACTTCAAAAAAATCGGGGGAGGGGGAGGATGATTTGATGATACTTCACTCATCTTCAGGTCCTATGGTCTCCAAACTAAGGCTGAAAAATTTTCTACCATTTGTGCAAACTGAACTGGACAGGCAATTTTTCTTGAAGGGGGAATGTAGGAGAACTTTCTTAAAAGACATAAATAATGTAGGGGATTTTAATCATTCCTGTAGGCAGAGTAAAAAGAGCTTAAGAGGAGTTAGAGATGGGACAGAAAAGGCAATGTGAAGAGGGTATTGGATTGTAGGTGGGAGGAGAGGGCTGAGGTCTTGTATTTCCTTGTGGGTATGAATGAATAATCAAAACAGAGGCATAGGGAACAATAATATTTGTGCTAATAGAACCAAGGCAAACAATGGTTGTGAAGTGGTGAATGTTAGTGGAGTTTGGGGTCTTTTCAGAATCTCAGAATTCTGGGGCTCCTCCTAGATTCATGCTGTGAGGATGAGGAAGAACAGCAGAGAGGTGGCCTCTGGGGCTGCCAACTGACCCCTCTAGAAGTGAGTCAGACCCAATGACATAGGCTCCCATGGTGGACAGCAGATTATTTTCTTAATACTTCTAGAAATTAAAATTTGTATTTCTCTACATTATTTCTGTTTTTCACTTTGAAAGTTCTAGATTTATTAACCGATAATATCTTGACATTTAAAAAAATAGCATGCACGTTATTATATCTATCCTGGGATTATCCAACAAAGGAAGAGTATATTAATTAGCCAAGGAAAGGGTAGAAGATACACAACATAATTATTTCTCTTTCTGTGTGTGTGTGTATGTCTGTGTTTGTGCATCTGTTCATGTGTCTACATACAAATACATGCTAATACCATTTATGCATGTGTGTATATATATATAGTTATATATACACTCATATTTATATTTATATCCATGTAATATATTGGCAGATATTTTAAGGGAGGTAAAGATGCTAGAAAGCCAGAAAAAATTACCTTTTGATCAAGAACTTAGGAAACCACCTATTTACTCTTTGGTTAAGTTCTACCTTGATCATGTTCAGAACAAAAAAAATTTTCAAAGATTTAAATGCCATTGTTATCTTTCATGACAATGTCTACACATAGGTTGATTATATTTTATTTTTCCTTTGTTTGAACAAACTTTTCTTGAGAAGTCATTAAAACAAGCTTGATACATGATACTAAACTGTAACATCAAAAATGTTATGCAGGTATTATTATATTTGCATAATAGATTCTCTTTAAATTGGTTGCAGAAACATTTATTACCTAGGGCTTCTATAATAGCAAAGTATAATGTACCACAGTTAAAACATTGATCCCCATCTGGTTTAAAGATTGCCAAATGGTATAATGATATGTGTGCTCTAGAAGATTTAGAAAGGATATTACATGGCTTGAAAGACACTTAGCTTTATGGCTTTCAGCAGGAACATGATTGTTAGAACTCACTTATGGGGTCCTAATCTTGTTTATATCCATAACTTGCTGGGAACTACATTTTTTTCTTAAACTGTATGCTTCGAGAGAAATAGCTACATGCTACCTTAGTGGCCTTTAAGAGCTGCTAGAGATTTCCCTGTTAGGAGTTTAAGAAGAGAAAGAATATGGCAATTATGCTGCACATGTTATTTCATGGGCTTACTGTTTGATCCCAGGCAATCGAGTGAATGTTATTATTAAAAAGAAAGTCATGTGAGTGGCAGATTTTTAAGAATCACTGTCATACATTTGTGGTAAAGCTAAATAATGAATAAGCTCCTTCCTCTTTCAACAGAAACCAATTTTCATCCAATCAGTGATTTTAAGTCAAAAAAGACTTAATTCATTTTAAGTTTCTGCTGAAGTTCCTTTTTTTAAAATTAAAAAATATTGACCATTGTTTAGCAGTGAAGACCTTCCATAATCTGATCTCATTCCATTTTTTTTCTAGTTCTCTCTAACAATACTCTTTTACTACATTTATATTGAATTAAATTACTCACGGTAGGCTTAGTTAGACACCAGTGTTCTTTCCTATGTCTATCTTTGCTTCATTGACGTTTTAGTGATAGATCTTAAAATCTACACATTCTGTAAAGCCCTGCTTAAAGATTGCTTCCTTAGCTCAATCATTCCTGAAAAATCTGCTTATAATTTTTCCCTTACTCAATTTCTTTGTAGCATTTATTATTTACTAAGTGGTTTAGTAGGAGAAAAACTACAAAAAGAAATACCCTATATACATTGCAGACACTGTGACGCTCCCTGTGGATGCACAGATAATTTTAAAACATTACTTGTTCGCAAATAGCAAATATTTCTTTTTAATTTTTAATGTTTTTGGAAGGAAGAACTTCAAGATTGTATACCATTTGTAAATAATAAAAATTATATGCCTTTCTTTAAGTATATACTAAAAAAGAAGTGATGAGTTAGTAACGAATTTTTTTAACTATAGGGACCCTTTCTTCATTTAATAATAAATTACATAGCTGAATTACAAAATTATTCACATAGAATCAGGCCCTAAAACTTCTGACCATATGCAAACTATAAATTATCTTTTTAATTGAGAAGAAACAGTAAAACTTTGACAAAGAAGACAAGGCATTTATTTGCATTTTGTTGTTTATTTTTTAAAATGAAGATCACCTATTCCTAATTTTATAAACATGGTGGTTAAATAATATAATTCTGTGATTTCATTATAAAAACTGAAAACATTAAATTGGAGTGAGGGACAGCATTATAAGCTTTAAAATTAGAAAAAATATAATTTATTTTCATAGAAAAAATTTAACAAAGATAAACTTGAACTAATAATGGACAAGCAGCCCCAATTAAACATTTTTCTACATTGACGCTTAACTATTCATTTCTTTAGACTTCATTTTTTTGAGACATATTTTTTTTCACTGCTGCTAGAAAACTCTCTTATGAGGCCTTACCAGGTTATTTATTTATTTAAAGACAAAATAAGAAGTTTTGCAAAGTCCTGGCCTACAAGGTCCAATTTTAAGGATGTAGACTAAAAATCTCAAATTAAAAACACATTTTTGATAAGGATATTATTAATTTTAGATGGTTGACTTTTTATTTCTATTTTTATGTCAGTGATAGGATGGCCTTGCTAACAAGGAAAAAATTATCTAACCCACAGTCTTTCAGTAATGGCTAAGATCAATCTTATGAGTTCTCTCTTGCTAATGGGTACTGGGTGGGGTTCTGACTTCGCAACATCTGAAAAGAGCTAAGCAGACAAAAAGGAGATGTAAATCTTGTAGATCTCTTTTATATTCTATAGATTATAGATTAAACTGCTTTTGAGAGTTTTCTTTTACAACCTGAGCAGACAGTGAGTGGGGGTGTGATCTTCAGGCCTCGAGGCCTGCCCAAAACCATATCTCAAAGGCAAAAATCACAGACAAGATCACATCTCTAGTTATAAGCCTGTCTCCAGGGGAAAGTAGAGAAGCCAACTCTTTGACATCTGTCAGACACTTCTGTTATCAGCCTGCCACTAAGAAAAAGAGAAGAAGCAGATACAGCAGTTTCACAGCTGTACTTTGCTAATTTTACTACAACCATAAATCTTCTTCACCCCCTTTACAATCCCTAAATAAAAAGCCTGAGTAGCTGATTTTCTACACCAGCACTCTTTCCCTCTTTCACTTTTGTTCTGGTCCTTTTTCAGCATGGAAAAAGTAAAATAAATTTTTCCTTCTTTCTATCCTAATCTTTGTGTGAGAAATCATACTCCACTTTAGCCATGAACACCTTATGAGTTTTCCGTTCTTATAGGCAGCAATGAAGGTAATATTTAAAGACCTATTCAACCTCATCAAACTATATGATGAATACATTTATTCATTTTCATATATATGTCATGTAGGATCAGGCTTTCAGGCACCTACATCTCAATACATATGAGTAGTAGTTTCTAGTAGACAAATGTAGAGAATAATGCAGTAGATGGAGAACACCTTTAAAAAGCAAATATTTTTTTAAAAAACTTAGAGAACTGTTAAGTAAACAATAGCATGAGGAAGAAAACAATTCATGAAGAAATGTAAATATATTGACATGCTAGGAGATATTAAACAACTGTTTTCTGTTTTAGAGCACTGGCCATCTTTGAGTGCCAGGAAAACCCTTGAAGATACCTTGCAAAAGAGCAAAAGACCTGTACTAACAAACAGAGAAATCAACAGAAATATTAATAGACTCTTGTCCCAGAAAAATATGGAAAGCTTTAGTTTCAGCTTTCCAAATAAGAACAGAGAGCTATAAACTTAGATCCAATTGTCTGATGAATACCTCCTCACCCAGGATAGTTCTTCAATTATAAAACTGCACAAAGAAGAAAGCTAAGATATCCGTCAAACTGCATATGAAAATCGAAAGCAGATATTTTGACAGCCTGGCAGTCCTGGGAAGATAAATGAGGAAAGATTATGATTAGAGTCCAGGGCTTCTGTGTGAGCAGGTGGCTGGCTTCACAAAGTACCCCAAGGATCCAAATACAAACTATCTTTCAATTGGTTCCCTCTCTGATTAATATAATCTGTTCATATTCCTTTTTATTAAGAGTATAATTTTAGAGCAGTTTTAAGTTCACAGAAAAAATCGAGAGGACGGTATAGAGATTTCCTATATACTCCCTGCCCCCATATATATGTAGCCTCACACCTATAAGAAGAAAATGTGAACTTACTCTATAGGTAGAAAACATCATCTATATATTTTACAGTTTTTTAAACACAATGTCAAACATTGAAGAAAAAATTAACAGGCAAAATAAAAGGCAGAATGTTAAAACAAAAAGAAAAGAAAATATAAAGAGAACAGCATGCAATAGAGATATTGGGGATACATAGAGAAAAATATGGAAAG
This sequence comes from Microcebus murinus, assembly GCF_040939455.1. Taxonomy (NCBI): domain Eukaryota; kingdom Metazoa; phylum Chordata; class Mammalia; order Primates; family Cheirogaleidae; genus Microcebus; species Microcebus murinus. The sequence goes on from NC_134104.1 coordinate 48,946,072, forward strand.
AAGGGAAGAAAGGATGAAAATTCCACCAGATACTAGAATTTGTATTAAATAAAATAGAAATCATAGAACTAAAAAAATAATATATTAACTGAAATTTACAACTATGTATATGAGTTTAGCAGAATATTAGACATAGCAGAGAAGAGTAGTTTAATGAATTATAAATAAAATTAACATAAAATTTCCTAACTGGTAATTAGAGGGAAAAATGATAAAATATATTTAAAATATCATTAGAAATCTGATTTTAAAAGTTCATAAGATTATATTAGGCTTACCCAATTAATTTCCCTATCATAAGGTCAATTGATTTGAGACTTTAAGTACAACAGATTACCCTCCACATGTAGGTGGGCCTCATCTAATTAGTTGAGGGTCTTAAGAGCAAAGACTGAGGTTTCCTGAAGACAAGCAAATCTGCTTATGACTGCAACATAGAAACTCCGCTTGAGATCTTGGTTTGCTGGCCTTTTCTGAACTTATGGGACTCCAGAGTACAACAACCCTTTCCTAAATCTCCAGCCTCATGACCTGTCCCACAGATTTCAGCCTTATCCACACTCAGAATTATGTGACCAATTCCTTAAAATCAAGCTCTCAATAGATAAAATTGGTATAGACAGACAGATATAGATGTAAATGTAGATATTTATTATCTATATTTATATATCCTATTTGTTCCCTTTGTGTGGAGAATACAAATTAATATAAAAGCAAAAACATAGTAATAAACTAATATTTTTGAAGATTTAAATAAAATGGAAAATTTAAAGTACAACAAATTTTACTATTAAATAAATTTGAAACAAAAATTAAAAGTAAAGAATTGTGGGAGGGGGACAAAGAAATTTTAAAAATAGAAAAATATGTGCAATTGTTGTATAGACATTTTAGAAATGGGTCTGTAATTAAAAGAAAACTATCCACTAAGAGACATCTTTATTTTTACATGATCTTTTTAGTAAATTCTTCCAAAATTTTAAGTATGAAATATATTTATGTATCATATAATGACATTTCATTCAATGTAGATGGCATATATGACAGTGATCCCACAAAATTATAATACCATGTTTTTACTGGACCTTTTCTATGCTGAGACATGTTTATATATACAAATTCTATTGTATCATAAGTGTCTACAGTATTCAATATGGTAACATGCTACACAAGATTGTAGCCTAGGTTCAACAGGCTATACCATATAACCCAGGTATATAGCAGGCTGTACCATCAAGGTTTGTGAAAGTACACTCTATGATGTTCTCATGATGATGACATTTCCTAAGAATGCCTTTCTTAAAACATATTCCAGTCAGTAAGTGACAGCTGACTGTAATGCCAATCTTACCCCAAATCTCTGAGAAAATAGAAAAAAAGAATTAACAATCTAAAAACTCAAGTGATGTAGCTAGCATCTTCTTGATTTTGTAAGATGAAAAAAAAACTTTATAAATAAAAAAAAGCTTTAGACAGTTTCTTTCATGAGGACTGATGCATAAAACATCAACAAAATATTAGTAGATTAAGTTTAGAAACAGATGCAAAGGATACCATATGAAAACAATGTTGTGTTTATCCCAGGAACACAATGTTAGTTTAACCTTCAAAAATCAATCATTGTAATACACTACATTAATTAAACAAATAAAGAAGAAAAAAATCACATGGTCATTTCCATGAATGTGGGGAGGGGAACACCGCCTAATATAATTTGGGGTAAACCACATCATAAGATGAACCCAAAGACTCCCAGCTTCTTGTTTACACATCTTCTCCCAGTTAGTCAATCAAACAGTCATCTAGATGTTGTTGAAAAATCTTGCAGTGAAACAGTGAAATTAGCTGGGTGAACCTGATCAAATCATATGGTCCTTTAGTTCTAGAGATCAGAGATAAGAAAAATTAAAGATCTAAATCATGAGAAGGATTCAATGGGACATTGCTGGCTTTAAGATGGTGCACATTTTTTCCCTAATCCTTCCAGACAAAAACTCAGTCCAGCCAGCACTTTGACTTCAGCCTTCCAATACTCTGAGAAGAGAACCAAGACACACTCTGGAAAATCTCTGATTTACACAGTTGTGAGCTAATTTATGGTTGTTGTTTGAAGCCATTAAGTTTGTGGTAATGCTTTATGCAGCAGTAAAAACAAACAAACAAAAATAACACATAATTCAAAATACACACAGTTGGCTCTCTTTATCTCTGTATTCCACATCCAGATTCAAACAACTGCAAATTGAAAATATTTGGAAAAAAATAACAATGCAACAAGAAAAACTAATTCATATAAAAACTAATAGAATACAATAGCTACTTCCAACTATTTACACAGCATTTACATTGTATTAGATATTATAAGTATTCTAGAAATGATTTAAGGTATACAGGATGATATGAATAGGTTATATGCAAATGCTGTACAACTATATATAAAGTACTTGAGCATCCATGGATTTTGACATCTGCAGGAGGTTCTGAAACCAATCCCAGACAGATATTGAGGCACAACTATATTGTAAATTCTAAGAAAAGCAGAAATAAAACAGGGCTTTAAGTGTTGATAAATAATTTCTACAGAAAAAAATTTACTATAACAAGCATCAAACAATGCTAAAATATTTAAAAATATCCTCCATGAGATCAGGACAAGGACAAGAATGCTATCGCCATTTTTATTCAATACTGAAGTTTCTAGCCAATGCAATTAAGATAAGAAAATGTAAATAAATTGGGAAAAAATATAAATGTCATCATATATAAATGATATAATAATACATTGAGAAGATTCTACAAACTATTAGTACAGATATGTAATATCCCTGGAAAGATCAGACTAAAAATTAAATGATTTTTGCATATACCAGGAACAAACAAAAAATGAAATAAAAATACTATTCACACAAGCATAAAACATTCTACTACTTATGAATAAATTTAACAAAAAAGATACAAATTTCTTTTGTGTACAAAAATAACATCATTAATATTATTGTGAGAAATTAAAGACAAACCAAATAAATATAAGATCATGCTACACTCATAAAAAGGAACACAATGTTCTAAAGCTATCAATTCCACCAAAACTGACATATAAAAGCAATGCAGCCACAATAATAATAATCCTAGAAAAAGTTTTGAAGTAGAAAAGCGGATTCTAAAATTTCCATCCAGATGTAATGCTTATATATAACCAACTACTCTTGAAGAACAAAGTAAAAGATTCATATTAGCAGATATCAGGCCTTTTATAAAGTTGCATTAACATGGTCAGTATAGATGTGAGAGGGGGAAAAAAAACCCAATAGATTATTAGATTATAATAGTTTCCAAAAACAGACTCAAGCGTATATCATCACTTGATTTAAGCCATAAATGGCATGGCAGTGCTGTAGGGAAAAGATGATTGTTTTAATAAATACCACAGAGTCAATTGGGTATCCATGTAGGAAAAACATATTCCACTGTACTTCATACCATACACAAAAATAAACTTTAACTGTATTCTATAACTAATGTGACATATGATATAATAAAATGCTTTTTTTAACAAGGTAAAAAATTACTATAAAATTGTGAATTTTACTACATTAGAATTAATAATTTTTAACTTTTATTTTATTTATTTATTTATTTTTATTTCAGCATATTATGGGGGTACAAATGTTTAGGTTACATATATTGCCCTTGTCCCCACCCTTAGTCAGAGCTTCAAGCATGTCCATCCCCCAGACTGTGTGCATTTCACTCAGTACGAATGTATATACCCATCTCCCCTCGCCCCGACCTGATGAATGTTATTACTGTATGTGCACTTAGGTATTGATCAGTTAAAACCAATTTTTATTCTTCATAAAACTCTATTTAGGGTAAAAAGCTAAGGCACACATTGGCAGAAGATACAGTATTTTTAATGTGTATATTTGGCAAAGGACTTATATCTGGAATATATAAAAAACTTCAATCAGTAGGAAAAACACTATGCAATAGATACTATGAGCAAATGGTTTGAATTTATACATTATTTTTAAAAAGACATAAAATTATTAATAAACTTATGAAAACCTGTTTAAAATCATTGGTCATCAGAAAAATTGCACACCAAAAGAATAGGTGTAATGAAACACAGATAATAACAAATGCCAGCATACATACAGAGCAATTGTAAATCTCCTATACTCCTAGTGGCAATTTAAACTGAATCTTGCAAGAACATCTTTGCAACTATCTACTAGCACTGAGCATACAAAATCCTATGACTTAGCTATTCCACTTCTAGGCATTTACCTAAGAGAAATGTGTACACTATTTATCAAGAACATGTATGAGGATTCTTTTAGCAGCACTTTACATGATAGCCTCAATTTTAAAAAATGCTCATCAAATTTAGAATGGGTTATCACTGTGGTAAATATATACAATGTAAAACTGTATCACTAGGAGCACAAATGAATTTGCTATATGCAACATCATGGATAAATATCAGAAATATGACTTTTAGCAAAAATCCAGCCACAAAATAATTCATACTGTGTAATTCAGTTGTCATAGAGTTCTAGGGAATAAATAAATTGCTAAAATCAGGATATCATTATTCTATGACAACACCAATGAGTAGGAGGCACAAAGAGAACTTCTGGAGTTAGGGTAACAAGATGCCTTTTTTGTGTATTGATTATATGAGGTGGGGTCAGTATGTGACAATGATATTTATAGTTTGTCACTGTATTTATATTCAACCTCTTAAATAAATATATGAAAAACATGATCAGAAGTCTAAAATTATTTTAAGTTTACTTTGTTTTTGTAATATGAATATTGAAAAGAAGATTCTTTTATTAATATTTAATAAAATATACCAGAAAGCATGACTTAGGGTGTGAAAAACAAACATAAAATGTACTTATGATTGGAACTTAATATAGCTTTCAGTTAACTAAATTTAATAAAATATTAAAAAATACTTACAATCTAGGAGTCAAGTCTCTCATTTTGGAAAACAAAGTTGAACAAAATGAAACAGAGGAGACCAGAGTACACCTTGTAGTGTTTGATTATAATGGAGGAAAGGAAATAGGAGAGAGGGAGAGAAAGGTCAGAGAGAGGAAGAGGGAAGGGGACAATGAATTACCAAATATAAGTAATCAGTGTATCTTTAATATCTATAATAATATCTATATTTCTTAGCTCTTTTTTTTGAGACAAAGTCTCGCTTTGTTGCTCAGGATAGAGTGCCATGGCGTCAGCCTAGCTCACAGCAACCTCAAACTCCTGGGCTCAAGCGATCCTCCTGCCTCAGCCTCCCAAGTAGCTGGGACTACAGGCATGTGCCACCATGCCCGGCTAATTTTTTCTATATATTTTTAGTTGACCAATTAATTTCTTTCTATTTATAGTAGAGACAGGGTCTCGCTCTTGCTCAGGCTGGTTTCAAACTCCTGACCTTGAGCAATCCACCTGCCTCGGCCTCCCAGAGTGCTAGGATTACAGGTGTGAGCCACCGTGCCTGGCCTCTTAGCTCTGTTTAACATGAGGACCTTGAGGCTGTGACACTCTAATAGTAAAGAACACTTCAAACACTCAGATCTTACTATGAAAATGTCATTTTCCATTTAAAGGAATCAATCCTCTTTGGAAAAAAGGCAAAACTCAATACTGAGATAGGGGAAGTACATGGTAATTCTGAAATATCTTAATCTCATTGTATGTAAAATTGCTCAAAGAATGATAGAGACAAATCAAAAGGTCAAAGTTGCTGTCTCAGAAGGGCTCTCCCAGGTGAAATCTGGAGAAATTTGTAAACATAGAAGCAAAGATAATAATGGATTATAATGGACTGAATATCAAAAGACAATATGATTTCATACTGGTATTAAGAAATCAAAGGATAAATATAGAAATGCGGTAGAAGAGAAAGCCCTTCCTTACATTCAAATGACAACTTAAAAATATAGATAGAATGATGGAGTTAGAAAATCATCAATAGGTATTAAAATTAAAAAGAATTTTATCTTTAAAAGCACATCTACATAATCTCAAAAAATTTACTTCAAAATACTTAATAGTTAAAAGAAGAAAAGTAATAAATTTACAGTGAAGAAACTTGAGGAGCACTACCTTAACCAAGTGATCAGGGTTAACATCAAATATTGAAAATAATACGATAGTAAATCTATGGTATTTCTCCCTAAAATGCACAACTTGATCTAATCCTGAGAAAACATCCAAAAAACATACAATGAAGGATATTCTACTTTTCAAAATGTTGAAGTCAAGTAAGCTTAAAAATTAAAAAAAAAAAAAAGAGGCTGAGAAGTTTCCAAGTTAAAAGTGCTAAAGAGATACAGCAACTAAATGCAATGAGAGAATTGCATTTAGTTGCGAGAGAGAGAATAAAACCTGTAAAGGACATTTTGGGGACAATTGATCAGATTAGATATGGACTATGGATAACATTTGTTATTAAATTTTACTTTGGTAAATGTGTGGTTTTATAAAGGAATGTCCTTGTTTTGTTTCTTAGAAAATACACACTATATTACTTAGAAATAAACAGCATGATATGTCCAATTTACTCTCTAATGTAGGATTTATTTTCATGCCTGATTGTGTCCATCTCTTTGTGATTATCCTTTAAGATTAATCTGAATTTCCTGAAGTAAACTCTGAGGAGCTATTAAAAACTCCTTCTTACATACCAATAAGATATTGGGTTTAGCTATGAAATTAATCCAATGCACAGATGATGCTAACATTTAATGGACAGCCCTTTTGTCCATTTAATGGAGTCCTTTTAATGGAGCCCTGTTGAATTTGCTGTAAAGTGCTTTCTACATTTGTTCACTCAGCTGTGCATTGTGACCTTAATTGTGCACAAAAAAATACATATATATAAACTCACCCTTGAAGAATTCTGTCTGTAGGCAGTTCAGACTGAGCCTATATTTATGTGTTTATATCCATATACTTGACATATTATTTATGTTAGAATATGCCACCTGAGTGCTGTGTTGACTACACACTGAGGTTTAAAACAGTATATAGCCATTTAAAAACAACCCATCTGAGTAAGAGAAGGCAATTACCATTATTGCCTGCCAGTTTTGTAAGTTAAATCCCATGTATAAATATATCCCCAAGAGAAGGTGACAGATTGCCTTTTTGTTAAATTAAGGAGGTTCAAGGAGTGCCATTTTGTAAAGCATTGCCCTGCTGTTTCTATACAGCCTCTACTATTCATACTTGTAATCAGACTCAAGTACACAATTGGACAGAGCTTGCCTGGCTTCATAGCCCTACTTCATATCTAGAGGTTTTCTTTTGATGGATGTTGTGTGCTCAGCAAGCCCATCTGGTGGCATATGGAGAGGGTGTAAAAAAATTAAAACAGCCACATAAGTTACAAATCAATGACTAAGCTACTTTATCTTTTTATTGGCACAATCAGAGCATTGAACACATTGGCAGGAAATAAAGATGATTGGTGATGTTTGTGCATTTTTTTTTTCTTTTAGCTGCTGTTAACAGTAATATTATCAGCATGAGTGGAGTATAATAACATTTGTCTCATATTATCCTGTGTGGACATGTCTCTAACCATTGAAATGAGGAATTTTTGAATAAAACAACTTTTTAAAAAAAACAATTTTAAAAACAATGTAAATTGTCTAATCTACACTATTATTATCATTATCAAACAATAAAGACAATAGCAATTTACAACTGGTTAGAACCCTTTTTATTTTATATCAACAAATTCTAGTTAAGAATAGCTAATGTAAAGCTTTGGTTGTCTTTTTTGTGTATAATTTGTACCCATTATAATGGCCTTCAAATATCAAGTTGATCAAAACTACACAGTACTTCTAAAAACACTTTGTTGAGGCCAATTTAGTAGGTGGGCAAGTTCTAGCAGTAGTTTTTCTCTCTTTCTTTTGCCTTAGAAGTATATGACTATATGAATTATTATTACAAATGCATAAAATAATAGAGTAACAGAGGTTAAGGATACCTTAGAATCTATTTTAAACTCTACATGATATTAAAAAGGAAACAACCCAAGGAATTTACATTGTGAATCTGATACTTTGCCTATATAGTAATTTATCATTTATCGAAGTATAATTAATTAAATGAAGATTTTAATCAATCAATAGTTTTGAAGCCTAGCTATGCACTTGGTACTAGTCTAGTGATTTAGAGAAATAGAAATAAATAAAGCCTGTCCTTGTTCTCAGACACCTTACCTAACAAAGAAAATAAGGCATAAATGACAATATGGTTGGATTACATAATACGACTAAACTATATTTCAGAACTACAACACAAGAGTGTCAAGTGCCACTGACTTGTTAAATGTCAAGTTAATTGCACATCTTAGTAGTAATTTTAGATTTTTGGAAGATAGTGATAAAACATTGAGATAACCTAATTTGGAAAGAAATCATGGAGAGTAACAGTGGACTTGAAGTGTTTGCAGAATTTGGGTAGAAAGATAAGTGGGGTATTAATCAAAGGCAAAGTGATTAAAAATCTTAAATACCATTTTAAGGATTTAAAAAATCTGCAAATGGCCGGGCACGGTGGTTCACACCTGTAACCCTAGCACTCTGGGAGGCCAAGGGGGGTGGATCCTTTGAGCTCAGGAGTTTGAGACCAGCCTGAGGAAGAGGGAGATCTCATCTCTACTAAAAATAGGAAGAAATTAGCTGGACAACTAAAAATATATAAAGAAAAAATTAGCCAGGAGTGGTGGCACATGTCTGTAGTCCTAGCCTCTGGGGAGGCTGAGGCAAGAGAATCACTTGAGCCCAGGAGTTTGAGGTTGCTGCAAGGTAGGTTGATGCTATGGCACTCTAGCCAGGGCAACAGAGTGAGACTCTGTCTCAAAAAAATAAAAAAAATAAAAAAATAAAATTATATATATATATATATATATATATATATATATATATATATATATCCAAGCTGTATTTTTTCAAGTTATTTATTTTAAGCAGCAGTAGGTGAGGCAAAAACCAATCAAACTTCACTTTCAATGCAAGGACAAAAAAAATTAAAAGAGCCACATAAATTATAAATCACTGTAACATTATTCTGTCACAAAGGATAAAGCCAGTAAGTTAAAATTATGTTCCTCCTCTATTTCCTCTGATAAGAAGTTAAACTGCTTAGCCATAATTTTCTTGGTAGGAAATAAGAGGAGGAAAAGAGACTTTGGATAATCCAGAAAAAAGAATAATTTTTCACTGAAAAATGAGAATTTTGCATTTGATAGCCTTCAAAGTCATTCTGAAGAATATGATTATAATATAATAAGAATATGTTTTGTAATAGCATTGCTGTATCTTATACAAATTTTATGCAACTCAATGGAGATTTCTATAAAAAAATTTCCTATGGAACCATATTCTACCTATGATTACATGATGTTTTATAAACACTATCAGTTATATAGATCATTATGGTGATGTTAAGAAGTTATGGTTCATAACAATCACACCTGCTGTGGCTTTAATGGTATCCACCCTGAGAAATATAAGCATTTTTAGATATTTTAAGTAGAAAAATCTCTTTCAAGTATCTTCTACTCTAACAATTCTGATACCTAATGACTGTAAAAAAATCTGCTAAGATTTTTTAACTCACTATATTTTAATGGAATATTTAAATTCATATCTTTCCTATTTTTATAACTTGATGAATCTTCCATAAGACTTCCCTAAGACTTGATGGATCCCAATCTTAAATAAATGTGCAAATAAAAATATTTACTGTAATTACCACTTAAATCCATAAATTTTCAGGAAATATTGATGAATATTTTCAACTATTTAATGGACTTTCAGTAGGAATGATATAAGTAACTTGTCTCTCAATACTCAGAATATGTTTAAGGAATGTAAATTTGTGTTTGCTTCAATAGAGTCTCCATTTGGTGAAGTAGAAACTGAATTAGTGATGTTCAAAACATTTTAGATCTTAGCGTGGTACCTGACACTTTGTATGTACCTAAATAATATTTATCAAATGAATTTTTTCTGAAGTAGACTAGGAAGGAAATAGGGAAGGGCAATAAAATTATCAGGGTAGATGCTTCCTTAGGAGGCATCAAATTCTCTCTGATGGAAATATTTAAGCACAGACACAACAAATGGTGTAACAGGAAGCATGAAGTTAATGGAGGTTTGACTTAGTTTGGCATTTTTCCAACTCTGTTTTTATAGCTTCTGATACAGTGGCATAACTGAAATATCATAATAAACTTTTATTCACCAGTTTTTTTGTTTGTTTTTTGTTTTTCTTTTTTAACTTGGTACATGACATGGCACAAACCTTCGAAACTGGCTAGAAAACGACAGATATATGTTGGTTTATGTAAGTAAAACAATCCAAGATGAGTTTAGCCTCTGTCAATAGAATTATAGAAGTGTTATAAATAGACATGTTTTAGATTATCAAGAGTCAATTTCTGTTTAATTGTTTCTCCTACTCAATCTTCTTGTGAAGTATGAGTTGTACGTGACTATCTTTAATTGATCAGCTTCTACTGTTTCTAATATATGTCAGGCTACATGTGATATCTAATTAAATATTAAATAATATTCTGTTATGTTATCTTCACTTTCTATAAGAAGAATAAGAGTATCAGAAAGTTGAATTAACTTACCACAGGCCAAATAGGTGTTTAGCTAAAGAGGTTAAAACCTGTGTCTACACTCATATTTATACACACGTTGATGCCTACCTCATGGTCATTATTTGCAATTTATTTTTTGGTTTTTTCTCTTTTATTATTTCAGGAAATTATGGGGGTACAAACATTTTGGCTACATGTTATGACTTTGCCACATCCCAACCATGATTTGAGGAATGACCTTTTCCCCTCCACAATGCTCACCGTGTCCATTAGTTGTGAGTTTACCCACTCCCAACTCTCCATTCCCCAAGAATATTACCATACAGTGTGAGCACCTTAGTGTTCATCAGTCAGTGCCAGTTTGATGGCGAGTATATGTGGAGCCTATTCTTCTGTTCTTGTGATACCTCACTTCAAGGGATGGGCTCCAGCTCTATCCAGGAAAATATAAGAGGTGCAAGATCTACTGTTTGCTATTTGATAATTGAATTTTTTAAAAAAGCTAAAACTCCTTTGGGTTCTTAACTTATCAGAGTAAATGCATGTACATTTTCACCTTTAATTCAAAAAGGATCAGAAGGGATGATTTTTATTCACTTGGGTATTTTAAAATCTATTTAGGTATTAACACTTTTTAAACACAGTCTTTTCTTTTGAGTGATATTTTCTTGCTTCAATCCTATACACATATTTCTTTGAGAATAGTCCTGGGTTTAGAAATCAAAAAGAAATAGCAAGTGATTCTGTCTTCCTTAGTGTTGAAAGTATAAGGAGTTGAAGTAAAATAGCTTCCCAGTATTACTTTTTCTTGAGAAGCATAAGTGAAATTTAATATGTACTCCACTAATCTCTCTTCCTAAAGAATGCATTTTTAATATTAATATCATTTCTACTTTCTTTCTCTTTTGTCATTTGATCACTGCAAATATTTTTGACAAGTGGCAAATAAGCAAACAAACTTTTTTCAAAAAGAGCCAACAAAGCAATCAACCAAATACATACAAACGCACTAACCAAATAGGCACCCTGCAAATAACTCAAAGATAAACTTCAAATGATTTGCTAAACAGAAGAGAAAATAGTAGGAAATAGACTTTGTAACTTATTGAAGGAAAGCACATGCTTGTCTATTCCACATTTTCACTGTCCTCAAGCTGTGTTGGATATCTCAGAATTCATGTAAATGCGCTTCTCTAGCATAATGTGACAGGCTTGCTCCAGAACAGATTTCTGTGCAAATAAACTAATAAGAAACAATCAAAGCAGCCTCAGAAACATCCAGAAATGAAGCAACTACTCCCTATGATATTCCTTTTTTCTTTTCGCAATGCAATTAATGTTCTCATAGAATAGGGGTTACTATTGGCATTAGCCATTATTGTTTTAATCTTTTTTCCATAAACTCAAAGTGAGTGTGTCTCTGAATCTTATGCATGTCCATAGATTTAAATGGTATGACTTCGCTCTCTGCTCCAAATCTCATTGTCTTTATGATCATTGATAGTGTTATTACAGTTTATATTCATTAAATAATTGTTTATTATGGGTATTTTTTAGAGTTCTGTATGCATCAGTCCATTTAAAATGTACAAAAATCTACTCTGTGACCTAGGTACTATTATATTATCCACTGAAAACTGTCTATCTAATGAAAGATCCTTTTAGAATATATAATATGCTGAAATATTTAAATGTGAGAAAATAAGACCTCTCAATTCTTTCTTAACACGAAGATGCCGTATGTTGTGTGATTCAGTCATTTACTTTTGCTTTAGTCTTTGAAAAATTTGATAATTGCATTCTAGACAAATGACCTGTAAAGTAAAGGACAGTGTTGCTGTTTTTCAGAATATCAGAATGCTGTTGTTCAAAATCTGTACATAACTTAGAAATAAGAGTATTTCATATAAACAGTAAATTCATGTGTTAAAAATACGGTTTAACTAGGACTTTTTAACCTCAGAGGAAATATAAAAAGGAGAAAATCAAGTCATATGGCCTTTGCCAAAGTTTCCAATGAGAAATACACTTAACCTAACTTTCTAGCCACTGTTACAAACCCTTGTTGTTTCTCTTCTAATCATTCCTCTTTAAAAGAGAGAAAAAAAAAATATGACTTTGTCTCCTGACATTTTGTTAGGTATTTTTTTTTTTTTTTTTTTTTTTTTGAGACAGAGTCTCGCTTTCTTGCCTAGGCTAGAGTGAGTGCCGTGGCGTCAGCCTAGCTCACAGCAACCTCAAACTCCTGGGCTCAAGTGATCCTCCTGCCTCAGCCTCCCGAGTAGCTGGGACTACAGGCACAAGCCACCATGCCTGGCTGATTTTTTTTTATATATATATATATATTAGTTGGCCAATTAATTTCTTTCTATTTTTATGGTAGAGACGGGGTCTCGCTCAGGCTGGTTTTGAACTCCTGACCTTGAGCAATCCGCCTGCCTTGGCCTCCCAGAGTGCTAGGATTACAGGCGTGAGCCACCACGCCCGGCCTGTTAGGTACTTTTTAATACTATCATTTTAATTATATCTGATAATTTCTTAGCTATTTGCTAGATATCTTATGTGCAAAGCATTGGGGATTTTAGGCTAGATAGTGACATTTTGGAAAGGGGAGCTATTACTGAGTACAACCAGTAATATCTAATAGAATAATGTCTCATCCACCCATGAGAAATTGCAATAACTGAATAAAATAAATTTAAAAATCAAGCTTTTTGTAAAATATGATCTGACTTTAATTTCATAAAATTTTATATTTTTAATTATCCAAACTGCAAAGATTAGATATTTTTAGTAATTAAATAAGAGTTTGTGGGTATAACCCCCCCAAATATATGTCCTATCCTATATTCCTAAAATCTATAATTGATATTTTTTTAAGATTGAAATGTATCTGCTTCCTGTGGTTTGGGATTTAAATAATGGAGAGTCTACTAGATGACACAAACATAAAGAAGAGGGCAGACTTGAAAGATAAAAGTTATTATTTTTGTTTCTTTTTTAATTGTATATATTAAAGACATAAAACATGATGTTTTGACACACCTATGTAGTGAAGTCATTGCTACAGTCAAGCAAATTAGTCAGGTTATTTTCTTTAGATAATGAAATTTCTTAACTAAATATTTATCTTAATCTTCATTTTGGACAATCTTTGACACATATTTTAGAAAACTCTCAGTCAACTTTTGTACAAATTTTACCCTTAGCCCCAAATTTTAATCCCCAAATTTAAAAATAGCACTCTGATTTTATTAATATTTACACTTTTTTCACTTTGCTTATTTAATCTCCACATCAACCCAGTCAATACTATCATTATTATCGACACCATTTGCCAATGTGAAAGTTGAAAAACAGAGAGGTTATATAATTTTTCTAAGGTCCAACAGCCAATAGATGACAAAACTTAGTTTTGAACAAGAGCCGTATGGCTCCCAGATTGAGTATTCTCAATCCCTATATTATATGATACTACAGGGTGGTTATATGAACAATTACAAAAATTGGTGCTCATAAAAGTTCTTTGTGCATTTATTAATACAAAGTGAAACAATCATTAATAGTTATTAAAAGGGTTAAAAATCTTGGTACTAACAGTGCATCCAGAAGTTAACAGAATATATTATAATGTCTTTAAGTAAAGTTCACAACAACATAAAATATAAAGTACTACAGTCCTACTTTATCACCACAATCTGGAACGCAAGGCTTTTCCAAACCTATTCCTCTGGTTAAGAAAGGTTCAAAAGGCAACTCAAATGTTCATGTGCTCTAGTGAAGGCTGGCCTTAATCATAAGGCATGCTCACACTTTCTACTTCATCGCCTTTCAGGTACCTTGCATTGAATGACTAGAGCAGCAAGCTTCTGAAAAGCAGTGATATCTGTCAGCCAGAAGCTCAGTTGATATATCTTTGCTAGATGTACAGAAATTTGAGACAATTCTTTACATTATAACATTTTACTCTTACTATTTTATTTCAAAATGAGAAAGTGGAAAACTATAAAATAAAATAGAGTAAAATAATAATATAAATTATTACGTGTGCTGAAAGTACTGGATCTTTAGCCTCCATTCGATATTTATTTGACTAAAGCTGATTTACTGTGTATTCAAATATGAACGAACAAAAGGTTCTTTGCTTGAATCCCAAAACAGTTCGGTGACAGATGCTCAAGGATGGGTATTTAAGAGGAAATGCACAGCAGTGAATTGCTGTACCCAATTATATGATGAGTAGCACCCTGTCAGTTTTTCCTGACAGAAATTGACATGAACTGTGGAATATGACAACTTTCCTAAGTCTGAGGTCTCTGAAGTGTGCCTGTATGCAGCCTGCCTCTGTAATAGATTGAAAAAGACATCTAACAGTCAGTGAGCAGAGCTAACTGTTAAGAATTATAAGGGTCTTGCTCCTAATCCGCCTTCAGAGAGGAGTCATTTAACCTACTCACTGATGCAGAAATTTTGATACTTATGAGGTTTCTCAGGAAATATTTTTCAATTGTTCTGAATCCTGCACAAGGGCTGATCACTATGTTACACAGAACATAGAAGAGGGGTTGAACTGAGGCTATTTTCAGAGCCACTTGTGACTGGTCACAACTTCAGATATGAAAGGATTGCAGTATAATAGCCACCTAACTGTTCATTTTATGATAGTTAATAGTATCTGCCAAAATCTGCTTTTGTTTATTAGTTTTCTGATTGGGGGTTTTATTTTCCCTAATCAGAATCTAACTTCATCCTGAGCAGGCACTATGTGCTGACTCATTTTATCTTTTTACTATTTCCAATGTGCAGACTAAAATGTTCACTAACTAATCTAATAGTCCTCTTATCTCAATAGCTTAGTGTGGTCCCCGATCATGGTCCTTGGAATCTATTTCTAACAACTTATTAGAGCTCAAAGGAGCCAGAGAAATTAATGTCATCTGACCTTCCTTATAGTGAAAATGAGAGAGCTAGTCTAGAGAGATCAATCAAGTTGCCCAAAGTCATGTAATGTTTTATGTTTATGCATATCCTATGGTGAAAAGATTTATGACAGTTTAAAACAATGTCTAAAACAAAGCAAGAAGGTATAAGGAAAACTAGCTGAAAAGAAAATAGGTAAACAAGATTAATGATAATGGGAGATAAGAATAAACATGAAATAGAGATTAATACAGTGATATTACATATATATTCTAGCATGGGGACATTATTTTTTGTCCAAATTTTTAGCAGCCATCTGAATAGGAAGATCAGATCAATGAAGTAATTTTAGAAAGTTTAATAATAAAATCACACAGATTACTGAGGAAAAGAACAATTATTACTGGCATTATAACAGAAATATATTTCTGTAACCATCCTCAGAATGAGGACTTTGCAGTAATTCATAAACTTATTCTTTTATTGGGCGATGAGTCTTACAATGCCTTTTTATGTAAGCCAATGACATCATACCAAAGCATAAGTGAGTGAACCTATTTGTATGAAGACTAATAAGAAAATTAGTTACCCAACATTTTACTGGTGTTGCCTATTTCAGAGATTATTTTATATTCTCTGATATAGGTAAACTTCATAAGCTTCAGTCAATTCTTCATAATTAATTATGTCCTTCAGCAGAACTTTTTATACCTTCTGAGTAGCATTTCATTCAAAAAAATTGTGTTGCCTAGTAAATATACTGAATTTGTTCTGCGTTAGTCTATTTTTTCTATTGTAATAGATTAATATTATTTGGTGACAATTTTTCTTTCTTATTATGAGTCACTTTGGGCAGAGATTCTTTCCTACCTATTTTATTCTGTTTTGTGTTGCTACGAAAAAATAGCCAAGAGTGCATAATTCAAAATTGACATATTTGTTTATGGTTCTTGAGACTGGGAAGTCCAATATCAAGGTTCTGGCATCTGGAGAGGGACTTCTTATTGTGTCATCATCACGTGGCAGAAGGTGAGGAAGTAAGAGAGAGTGGAACCTGCCCTTTTATAAGGGCACCAATCCCAGCCATGACAGTTGAACCCTCATGGCTCAACATTTATTAAAGTTCCCACCTCTTAATAATGTCACAATGGCAATTAAATTTCAACGTGAGTTTTGGAGGCAACAAACACTCAAACCATAGCACTACCCCACTGAATATAAGTTTGTAAATAATAGCTGTTTTTTCCAATAGAATGTGATCAGAGACAATGTATCTGTAACCAGAGTATTTAAATGTGCTTTTATTGTTGATCTTACCCTCTTGTGGTCCACCACACCTGTACAACAGTACTTCCTTTAGCTCAGGTTCTGAAATAAGAGACATGCAAATAATCTAATCCTAAGCCCAAATAACCTCTCAAACCTGTAAGTGAAATATGTGTCATTATGAGATACTAAGATATGGGGGTTTCTTGCTCTTCCATATCATCACAGTTCTACCTAATAAAATTATTAAATGCAGAATATTATGTTCAAATATGCACATTATAAAAGGTAAGATTGGTATCTCATATTTTTAAATTGTTGAGCCATATCATTAAAGTTTCCAAATGAAAGGCCATCCAGATTCAGTTCTAATTTGAGCTGAGGAAAAACATGGTGAGATCAACAACTAGTTTTGGAATGATTCACAATTGTCCCCACTTACATTTCCTTTCAAGATATTGCCTTTCCTACCACTGTTAAATAAAACCAGGGCAACTAAAATGAACCTCTCTTGTAGCTATCTACATGAACCCCCACACACACTCTGTCCGGTAATAGCTTTATATGTGAGATCCCTGTTATCACAACTTTGCATATTTTTATAGTTGATTCTTCTGTAAAGTGTGTGTTTAGGTCACACACATTTGGCCTAAACTGGGCCAAAATTTTTAATTTGGGAGAAAAAAAGTTAAGAAATGAAATGGCTAAAGATGTATCACATATAGTTGATTGGTAAACATTTTTTTTTACTTAAATTAATTGAGGCTGTCATCAGCTTTCTAATAGTTCCACATCCCCTATCTTTTCCTATTTTTAAAAAATCTAATTGGGAAAATTGCTAATACCTGCGGAGTAATATAGCAGGTTTTGTGGGAAGGTTATTTTTTCTAACAAATGGAACTGGGATGAGTTCCTTACAGATTAATTCTTTACATTGAATGTGTCCCGAGTGACTATAGTCTCATTTATATTACTTATAAGTCATATTGCTTTTGGGAATGCAAATAACCATCATGTCCAGGGAAACTTATTTTTAATGATAAAACACACAATTTCATTCCTTTAAAGGGGAATATCATTTTTAAAAACCCTGCCACATATGACTTTATTATTAGTATTAATACTAAAGAATCAAGCCCAGGTTCTTTGTTTCAATAACCAGGTTGGCTGTTTTCTTTAGATATAAAGAAAACAAATTTTATATTTTCATAGGCTTCAGTGGCAATGGCCCCTATTGCTCCTTACCCTGACATGGTACATGCACACAAGCAGTCACAGGTAACAGCTTCTGGGGAAGCTAATTAGATCCAATTATTACTCACCTGACCTAATTTGACATCTGATGTCTGGGAAGAAGTCATCTGAATTAACTGAATAGAGATTTAGCTACTACATACACATGAGTTCCATGGATAATTTATTCCTAATTGAAACTCATTTGGAGAAGAAGAATGTACTGATTGTGATAAAATAATCAGAAAAAGAGAGATGATCTAATTCAAACCTCCTAAAGGAATATGATAGTGCAGTATAATAGCATTCATTCATTATTCTACTCATTTACTTTTTTTTCAATATAATATCTTGCTATAAGTAAAAAGTTCTTAATTTTATTTCTAAATGTCCAAGCCTAAATTTTCTCATTTGATAAGGTTATTGGATAAGCTGATCAATAAATCCTTTCATCCATGGCATTTTTCCCAAATACGTAATTTATTTAAAATAGTAACTAAATGCAAGGCATTCTTCTTGATTTTGTAGTTTTCACTTGGTTAACAAAATCCACACTAATTTATACAGGTGATTTCTGGGGTTTGGCAACACCAAGATATTTTAATATCTGCTAAGTATAGAGAAAAGTACTCTGGGCAACCAAAAATAGTTAATGGAATATAACTTCTACTAAGTCTGAACATGAGGAAATCCCCACTGGCCTGAGCTCAGAGTGAAAGGTTTCCATGGGAAAGTTGGACAGATGGAAGATAATTCACAAATACCCTTTATCATTTATTCAATTATTCTTACTCATTGATAAGACAATATTAATAGATATTTTATACCATGGGAACTTTATGAAGTTGTGCTGAGGGATGACTGAGAGTGAAAACCAATTACAATATAGAAAATAATAAACCTCAGCTCTGAAAGTAGCTATTATACAAGATGATGACGAAAGAAGATTAAAAGGGAGAGATGGTTTATAATTATACTTGTCTTGTCAGATCTCTGAGGGAGTTAGCAAAGAACACTGCTATAAAAGGAAAACAGAAACAACCCTCCTTACACCTTGTCTTTTATTCTTCTAGAGAGTTAGCTAACTACATCCTGTAGCAAATGAGCGATTTCTAATCTGCTCATGCTAAGCTGCCTAATTTGTGGATATAGCAGCAGCAGTAGGGCAGGCAGGGGCAGGCAATGGAGGGAGAGCAGTCCTGTACTTTGCAGAATTTGTGATATCCTATAACAGGTACGTTACTCAACCCTCTCTTTTATCCTTTCAACTTGATGCTTTATGTACTTTCAGATAGCTGGTAAACTTGTGACACACTTATACCATCATCAGTCACATCTAAATTAGAATGATTTAAAGTTCTGGGAGTAGGTATCAAGGAAAGAAAAGTGAGAAAGACAGCATGAGGGCATTTTGATAACATGAAGATGTGTAAGGCATTAACCCTAACAGGACAAATAGAAATTGCACAGAGAAGAGTGTATGAAGAATTGACACCATTTCTTAGCCAATGACAGCTCTTCCTAACAAGCCCAGTAGCTCAAGAGATCAGACACTGGACCCATTTGTTTGCATGAAGGAGATCATTAGTTCACTCATCTATTTCTTTATCCAACTTCTTCAGACAATGCAAAGCTACATGAGACAAAATCATGTCTGCTATATTTAGTCCCAATACTGCAAAATTGATGACAATGTATGCATTTATGTGAACTGAGCTTGTGCTATGTGCCTGAAATGCTGCCAAACATTTAATAGGACATATATATGTAATATTTAATGAAAGAAGTCTATAAGCCCCATTTTAAAGACAAGGACACTCTGGCCCAGAGAAGCTAAATAAAATTCAAAAGGACATGGTGGCTAACATGAGAGATATAAATCCAGGCAGCTTGATTACGGGTTTAATGGGCTTACCCTATAGCTTTGCTATACTGTCTTACTGAAAACACTAAAAAAAAAAAAAAAAAAAAAAAAAAAAAAAAAAAAAAAAAAAAATCAGGGAATCAGAATAAGAAAAAAATCAACCTATACTTAGTAAATAAGTACATTTCATAAATTTTAGAAAGAAAACATATTTACTTGACAAAATAAGTTGAAAATTATATGAAAATTAAGACAGTCTCTTAATATACTTAATACATTTTTTTTCCTTCATACAACAGCAGATTTCTTTCTGTCTTCGTATGAAGTAGATGGAAATTTTCCGTAACCTAATTTTGGCTCTGAGTCACTCACAGAAAACCGACCAGCCGTCTCCTTGATCTGATGGACTCAGCAGGCCAGCACAGATGGGCCTCCATCACCTCCTGTCAGTGAATGCATTATTGCTGTCAGCCCCCAGATCCAATTACATGACTGCTGCTTGGCCAAACACCAGGGGCTTTCCTTGTCTCCACTATCTCCTTTGTGAAGTATGTACAACATCATTTTGCCTCCCGGTGCTAGAGATGGCCTCCTCGCTAATCTCACAGAACAGAAAAATAATGTGAACCAGCCCAATGCTGGAGACCACCTCAGTGTTATTATTATTGTTTTTTAACACTTGCAATTCTATATCTTAGTAAATAAATATAAATATTTTAAAAATAAAATAACTAAAGCCATTTTTCTTGGCAACTGAGACTGTAGTGCCTTGGGATACTATTTCTCATTTAGAATTAGCAGCTCAGTGCATAAATTTTCATCCTGCCTCAAAACTCATCCAAGATTCCTTCCTCACCCGACCCCAACACATTATCCTATCACCAGGTAGTATTAAGACTTTTTTCTAATAAAATTTCAGCTTTGATATTTAAAAATAATGTGAATTTCTGCAAAGAAGTACGGCCATTAACAGAAAATTCTCAGAAGGAAGAAAAAAGCAACGATTGCTTTCCCACATATTAGTATGTGTTTGTGTGTTTATATATTAATAACATAAACCGAAGATATGACCGACGGATTTGGAAGCTGTTATTCAGTTGCTAATAGTATGCTGGCTTAATTTTTGTTTCTTTTTTGTTATTGTTGTTTGTGATGCGCTACTTTGGTTCTTTATGTATTTTAACATTCATTTTTGAGGTCACATGTCCTTACAGAGAGTGGAGATATGAATAAGGAATTCCCAGGTAATCTTACTAAACCTTTTTAAAAGCAACAAGTAAACTGTTGGAACATACTTTTCTTTTGTATTCTGTCTTGTCATTCCATTCAGAATGGATGAATGTAAATTTTAAAATAATTTTTGAATAATGTTTTATCCATGTATAGTTTAATTACGTAGAAATACAGTCTTAATGGAAAAGAAGTTAGTAGTGATAAAAGTAAACATAATCATAGAGTTTCTTTCTTTACATTGCTATTCATAGGATTGGGAAAACTTCTAAAATAATAAAACTTCTAAACAACATAATAGCAGGTTAAATAATTAAGAGCTTGAGCATAGGAACAGAAATCCTACATTCAAATCTCAGACCAACCTCTCACAGATATGTGAGACACAGGCAAGTTACTCAACTTCTCTGTCTTATTTTCTCATCTATAGAATGAAAGTAATTATATTCCCTACCTCATGTAGTTTTCATGAAGATTAACATGTTGATATTTGTGAAACACTTAAAGTAGTACATAGCGCATTGTGAATGCTATGGAAGTTAAATAAAACACACTACTTCTAGTAAAACTAGTTAAATTAACCTTTGACTCTCATTGTAATCTATTATGGAAGAGAAATTTGATGATTAGAAATAAGAGCAAAACAATTAATAGATTTTTATCTCTATACTCCATCTATCTAATTTGAATTCAAAATGGTTAGCTGCTTTTCTAAAGCATGCTCAATTAAGACATTTGATATGAACATCATTGTTAATCAAGTCACGAAACAATTTTAGTTATATGGAATTATAGGAAATTTGGCTATTTTTCAATTCATTTAGGATGTATATAAGCCATATATTACTATCTAAAGTAACATTTGTGTTTTTCTAATAAAGGAAATAACTCAGTAGACTTTGCTTAGAGGAGCTCAGAAATGCATGATAGCTTATAGTCACTATTGCTAGTCCTCAGATTTATACTTGACTTGATATATTCTTCATTCCAGAAATATGACACAATCATAATAGCAGCAATAGTAACTCAGGATATGAAAAATATTTTAATTGTCACTCCAATTTCCTTAATTGGTATCTATCAACTATTTATTGTCTCTTATTCGCTAAATGTAACTAAAGAGAAAAATCAAATATCATGGATACTAAGCAAGTATCTAGAGATCTATTTTTCAATATGTTGTCATTTAGTATGTGTAAAGTAATAGGCTTTGAAAGGAGATTGTATTTCTTTATCAAATGTTCACTAAAATTTGCTCCAAGAATGAAAGTTTATACAAATTCTCTCTTCTTTGAGGAGGAAGAAATATTCTGGCGTAATATAAGCAAATATGGCAAAACAGAGTTCAGAGCACTTCTAGTAAAGTTTGTCACTGAAAACTGGCTAACATAGCCCATTGCAACAGTTTGAAATATTAATTAGAGAAATATCCTCCCAAATATAAAAGCAGACTCTGAACTTTCAAACTATTTGGTTTTCCATAGTTTTTCCTTAAAACAACATTGGAAACAATGAAAGTCTTATCAGAGATAAGACAAATGCACAATTCATACAAATACGATAGCCTTGACAGAAACATGGGTACAAGGATAAGCCAGCATGCCCAAAACGTTAGCTGGCATTTTATGGAGAGAGCATCTAGAGCCAGGGTAAGAAATGAAGGGAAAAGATGGAGGTTATCATGCTAAATTAGATGAGCCAGGCACAGAAGGTAAATACTACATGATACCACCTCCATGAAGAATCTGGAATAGTGAAACTCATAGAAGCAGAAAGTAGAATGGTGGTTACCAGTGGCTGGAGAGAGGGCAAACATGGAGGTATTAGTCAAAACAAAGTTTCAGCTATGAAAAATAAGTCCTAGAGCACTACAGTACAGTGTAGTGCTTATAGTTAACAATGCTGTATTGTATAGCTAAAAATTTAATAAGAAGATAGATCTTATGGTAAATATTCTTAACAGACACAATAATAATGGCAATAATTAAAGAGGGAGGAGGAAACTTGTGGAGGTAATGAATATGTTTGTGGTATAATTCTTCTGAACACTTCATGGGTATATACTTATCTCCAAACTCATCAAGTTGCATATATTAAATATGTACTGCTATTTATGTTCACTCATATCTGAACAAAGTGGTTAAAAATGGAAAAATTGCTGATATAAAAAACAATTCTCTTATTAAAATAGTTGAAATAAGAGAATCAAGATTTGTTAGCATCTACTACAACAGTAATTAATGGTCAACTTATACTAAAAATCTTATGATAGTAAATTTAATTAAACATTGTATATAAAAAACCTTTTGTTTAAAATTGTTTTTAAAAATAAAAAGCAAAAATAATGAGTAATGTTCAATGGGGAGTTAAATTTGCTGAATTACTATAGCCATAAGTATTCAAAGGCAATGTATGTAACCTAAACATCTGTACCCCTGTAATATGCTGAAATAAAATAAATAAATAAATAAATAAAATGGCAAAATAAAAAGTGTCTAAATAAAATTAGAGGCAAAATTTTAAGACAGACAGTGGAAATCTTTATAAATTCAAAGAATAGAAATTATTTTAATAGCAATCAGGTACTTAAAACATAAACACCACTTTTAGGAAATCAGATAGCAATGGGGACAGGAAAAAGAAAGGGAACAAGGGATCTAAATGGAATCTGGGCTTTAATGACATATGTAATATTTCATTTCTTTATGAAAATTATATTAAATGTGGCCAAAATGCTAGATTTTATTAAAATGTAGAGTGGGAATATGAATACTGTGTTATTCCATACATTAATGTACATATGTTTGAAGCATTTCATAAGAAAAATAAAGAAGGCTTAGGGCTCACACATGCTTAATTTTAATGCCATATCTACAATTACAAGCTTTATGACTTTGGGCAAGTCATTTACTCTCTCTAACTCACTTTCTTCTTAATTTTATATTCCAATAAATCCTGAGATAATTCAGAGCAAAATGGGTTATCTCAGATTTAACTGCCAGTACATAATGTAACTAAAATTAAAAAGGAGAAGGTCACCAATTATTCCTGTTTTCTTACTAAGTACACAATTGAAAAATGACAATAAATGAAGACTTTCCACTATTAGTGACAGAAAGTTCAGTGATTGTGGAATTGATGCTTAAGACACAAAGAGGGAGAAAGAAAACTTAATACAATCTTCAAAACATCACACAATAATTAGGTTTTTTTTTTACTTTCAATAATTTACACTCTATCAGACTATCCCTATAAATTATGAAAAATAATAACTCTGAAATGGAACAATAAAGATACATTACTTAGGACAGTGAGCACCCACTGAAAACCACTAATAAAGGCAACTCCTGCCATATCTAGCAGAGAGGAGAAAAATTTCAGGAGCAGAAGAGCGTACAATAAAAGCTCAGAATAAAAAGAAACTTTATAATTTTCTTATAATTATTTTATAACTATCTCTTAAAAAATTTAAAATTTTATTAGAGGTAGAGTTTGTGTGGATCTTATATAATCATGTATATCAGTGATTACTGACTATAGTTGTACATTACAATAAACTATGGAGATCAAAAAAATCTATCTAGAAAATACTTCCAGAAATTCTATTTTAATCAGTCTAGGTTAGGGCCAAGTATATGTTTAAAGCTTCTCAGCTCATTCTGATGGGAAGAAGTCTCTGAATGAAGTCTTTGAATCTGGGTGGAATATTACCAAACATGGGAAAAATTAAAAACAATTCAGAGAAAATGAACAATAAAAGTTGAAAGTTGGAGGCCTAAATTCTTACTAATGTTTGACTACTAGCACTCTGAATTGGTAAATTCCTTTCCAGTCAACAAATATTAGACACCAACTGTGTTGAAGGCAACTATGTCAAGGCTTATAGAAATAAAAGTATGCCTAATGCCTGGCCTCAAAAAACTTCTCACTCCTAAGTGTATGAACCAAGTACACAAGTATTCATTTTAAAAATACATTATATACTAAAACGTTGTCAATCCCACAATCTACTATCATTCCAAGGTTGGAGCTGCTTGGCATGACTACAGCTATCCTAGTGAAAAATGGGGCTAACCTAATGTTAGTGAGCTGGCTCCCAGTCCTGGTGAGGTTCACAATGCAATGGCATTTACTGCTGCCTTGTAATTTACATAAGATGTGCAGGAAATAAAATTAAAGTTTTTTTAAAAACACTTTTATCTAATAATACAGGCAGCAAGTACATTACAAATGCAATATGTCTTCACCTTTTACAAATTCACTATATCTCTCTATAATTACATTTTATAGCTGTATGGAAAATCTTGTTGAAACATGTAAGCACAAAAGCCAAGCCCCTTTAACTTTCCTCAGAGAAACAAAGGAAAGTGGTTATGACAAGGCTCCATGTACCTTCTCCACTGGTAAAGTCTGTACAAATTAAAGGTCCTTGCACAAACACATAGGAGAGTAGGTCAGAAGTGTCAACATCCTTATATACTACCTGCTGTTTTGCTCTACTCTTGTAACAAATAATATGGCAAAACATAAGTCTAAGCTGCTCTGCATGTTGTGAGAATAGAATTTTGTCATAGTTGTCTGTCGTGTTTTATATCTGAATGTCTTTTCTTTTATATCTGAATGTCTTTTCCTTTATATCTGAATGTCTTTTCCTTCTTCCTTTTAAGTCAGGAAGATGTCCTATGGTTTTCTAATAAAAGTAAAAACAAAACTAATCTAGAATTGTTCTGAAAAGTTATTCCCAAATACAATTTAAATAATGAGTCTAAAAAACTTGATAATTAATCACACACAGCCCTTCCACAAAACTAAATTATTTACACTTTATCTCTCAAAATAAGTTAAATTACAAAAAAGAAAAACAAAACATAAATTAAAAAAAAAGCTTGACAAATAGTCAACAATTTTGGTATATCCTTCTTCGTGGTGTCATTAGTTACCCTTTACATGACCTTAGGCAAAGTACTTCACAGTTCTGATTCTCTTTTTCTTTATCTTGAAAACATGATAAAAAAGATTATTGGATTGTTTGTCTTGCCCATGAGCAAGATATCAAAATATGTTGTTAAAAAAAAATATTATGGTATGCAAATAATTTCATAGACCCTAGAATTTGAGGGAAACAAGAAAAGTATTTCAAAGGCATTCATAACACTTTAGATTTTAAAAGATTATTCTCCAAACAAATTTACTTTAATCAAAAGATTTCATTTCCTAGTCTATAATTCTAATAATAAGGGATAAGTAACATTTGGTACAATACCATGTGTGAGTGTGTGTGTGTGCAATTTTTATTTTCAATATTTACAATTAATTTGGAGACAGAGCATTTAAACACTCTTTCTTAGTTAAACATTTAGTTAGGTAAGTAGTGAGGGATTCCGGGTATCCTAGGGACAAAAGAGAGTGCTGTTGCCCCCATCTTGGTCCTGCCCCACCCTAATTCTCCATACCTGGGAGAGGAGGGAATACCCTACCAATCTGCTAATCAGAACTTGGCATACCAGCTGCAAAAGAAGGTAGAGGACTCTCTTGCCCACAGGCCAAACAACATGCGTACCATAAAGTCTGGAAAGTGATCTAGAGCCCACATGCTTAGTTAAGGCTCAGGTCATGTGACTCCCAATTGTCCAATCAAAGTGGAAGTACCTATTGGGACACCATAAAACAAGATCCAGACCATAGGCAACTCTCTCTTTGCCCTTCCTTTTGCTTGCCCAGCTGTGACAATGGGTCCAGTCCTCATCCATGGTTTATGTACCATGCTCTGTAAACCTATATCTTGCTCTTGCCCTATAATCCTATCTTTCTCTCACCAATAAACTTCATTTTCATGCTTGCCTAACTTTGACATGTCTGGTCATTCTTTAGCCATGCCACGCAAGAAGAGACATTTTCAGACTAAAACCTGACATTTTGAAAAATAGACCTTGACACAAAACCTTGGTTGAATGTTGTTTATGTAGGACCTGATCTCAGGAAGAGCAAATGGGGGAGTAGGAAAGTGAGACAGTAAAAGGAGAAAACACAATCAGGGTGAATTGGGTAATGTATCCAGCAACTCCCACTTTTTGTTTACTAAGCACTGCCCCAGGGGATGTGAAAACCCAGCACTCACATGCTACCCTTTCTTTGGTTTGACAGCCTTCATGGTCTGGATAACTCTCCCAGGAAGAGAAGCAGAGAGCAGGCCCTTGAGGAAGGAAGCCTTCAGCACACACAGAAAATTTCCACTGCAGCTACAGATGAATTTCCAGATGGGCAGAAGGGATATTCATAGGGCTGGGAAACCACAACATATGTTATATGCAATTAAATGGAGTGCTGTATTTACATTGTAATAATAAAAGTTAATGCAAGTATTATAAGTCACGAAAATGTAAAAATATGACTAATACAAATTAGGACATGGAAGAAGAAGAGGGGAGCGGGGATTTATAATAATAAAAACAACTTGAAAAGAACTAAAATACATAATTTAAAAAGTAGGAGTTGGGTAGATGGGAGAAAAGGTAGGAGGTAATGTATGTGCACCATATTCTGTGCTTTTTCAGTCTGGACTATCATCACTTGCTTTTATAGTTGATGCTTCCATAAGTAGAGATATAAATGCATCATTTATCCTCATCATGGTAACCACCAGAAGAATTAAACTTGGAGATTTTAAACATGATTTCCTCTAGGGAGTTGGAGCAGCCCTGGGAATTATGAGCCCAGAAAACAATTCCTTGCTGTTTTATATAATTTTTTCTAAACCCATGCATATACATTAGATTGATCTTGTTTTTTCAGAGAATTAAACTGTGGGACATAGTGAGAAAAGTGAGGAGTGCGAGGTCACAGTGCACGATGATGATATATATTAGGCTTGAATCTGGTTCATAATCTGGCTTGTAAATCATTATTTACAATCCCACTCCTTGTATATGTCATAGAGATCATAGTCCATGTTTCAAATACCTTTTACATAAATAAAGATTAAAAATTGTTCTTAAATTGGGCTTTATTTTATAGAATGTATTTGCTATCAAAGAGACACCATAATTTGATTCATGAGTTTTTTTTTTTGTTTTGTTTTGTTTTTTTTTTTTTTTTGAGACAGAGTCTCGCTTTCTTGCCTAGGCTAGAGTGAGTGCCGTGGCATCAGCCTAGCTCACAGCAACCTCAAACTCCTGGGCTCAAGCGATCCTCCTGCCTCAGCCTCCCGAGTAGCTGGGACTACAGGCATGAGCCACCATGCCCGGCTGATTTTTATATTATATATATTAGTTGGCCAATTAATTTCTTTCTATTTTTATGGTAGAGACGGGGTCTCGCTCAGGCTGGTTTTGAACTCCTGACCTTGAGCAATCCGCCCACCTCGGCCTCCCAGAGTGCTAGGATTACAGGCGTGAGCCACCGCGCCCGGCAATTCATGAGTTTTTGATTTTCCTCTCTTCTATTTTTATGTTAATCATTTTCAGCTGAAAATATTATTATTATTTCAAATTTTAAAATAATAGCTTTGGTTTAGAACATCAGGTAGATCCACTGCACTGAAATTAAGGCAGCAAACCAATTCTCTTTAAAAGTGTGAGCTATTTACTTTGGTGACACTGAAACACTAATAAAATGGAAGGCAGTTTTCCTGATAATGACTTTTGATCAAACTTTCTGTATAGCTTCCCAAAATGGCACATTTTTGATTGTAGAATTCATATAGAAGAAAAAAATTGAAGAAGCAAAGAACAGGGTAACACTGTTGAAATTTTTACTGACTACCTGCTAGGAAATTACACACAGTAGGATTTAAACTGCTCAGAGAACTTTTCCTGCTTCTTGCACTCTCGCAACATTATTGTATTTCTCTTGTGCAGCGGTGTGGCAAAAGCACTATGTTCTTTAAAAGTTATTGGGTAGCTATTTGTTCTAGAAATGAAATGTCAAATGCGGCAGTAGTTGAAGACACAGAGGAATATTTCGAAATTGGAGGTGATAGTGGAAGCTAAACAATTGTGAAACAAGATTTGGGAAAAGCAATCCTTAATAAACCGACATGAAATGTTATATTTTAAATGCTGAAAATATTGCTTGATAATATCCTTTTTTAAAAAAAAAAATCAAAACAATGCAAGCAATGGAAAACTATCTTTTCTTCCTCTCTCATCACCTCCATGAGGTTCGTTGTTGAACAATTGTTACCATCCAACCAGTTCCCCTGTCCACTGCCCTGATAGAGGCTAATGTACTGAGACAGCAGGAGTTGTAGAAGAGAAAGTTTGTTTAATATTGCAAGGCGCCAGATGAGGAAATGAGAAAACTTCCTCAAATCCATCTCCTTGAGAATTTTGGGGCTAAGATTTTTAAAGGTGATTAGGCAAATAAGCGGTTAGGGAATTGGGTCTGCTGACTGCCTAGGGATGAACTCATAGAGTTGGGAAGCAGAAATTGTCTTCTTGGCACAGACAGTCCCTGGGTAGGGGATCTCAGGACTTGTTGGATCAGTTCCCACACACAGCCACTGGTTCAGTTGATAGCGGTTGATCCCCTGAACACAGAGTCTGGAGGATTTATCAAAGACCATTCTTAGGATTTACAACAGCAATGTTATTCATAGGAAAGATTAGGAGGTTACAAATATTGCCCCTGTCAAGGATACATGACACTTAAACAGTAAACAGTAGGGAAATTAAAGAATAAGGGCTGGTTAACTTTAAGCTATATCCATAGTTCTGCAGAAATCAGAGTTTTAGCACTATTCCTGCCTGTGGACTTACATTATTTTAATATAGGTCGTTTCACAATCACAGGCAGCTAACTATTCATGATCCAGATACACAAAAGTTTATTACTAAGGGAACAGCCAACCTGATGAAATTGTAAAGCCATCATAAAGTGTGTTTGCCCTGAGAAGGGGTCTGCCCAACTTCCCATATCAATGCCAAGCGGAACATCCTACACAAAGCAGATGATTTGTTTCAAATCCAAGCATGTGGGACTGGCTTTGAGATGACTGGGATATTTATCTGCTAAATATGTCTGTTACCCACGTTTTGGTAAATGGTGTCATTAAGGGGACCTCTTTTGCATGAGAACCCCATATAACTTTACTGCTGCAAAGTTGAATAGTCTGAGAAGCATTATTGGATTTGGTGTCCCAGCTGCTTCATATATTTCTTAGTGATATCAAGAACATTAAAGTAATTAACAAGAAAATTGGCAGACACAATATGAGAAAGTCAAAGAATTTGTCCTAGCAAGATGGAAGTCTTTAGATGATTATTGGAAAATGAGATGAATATGGTAAACATTGATGGTGATGAAACACATGCGTTGATGCAAAACTGTTAAAAGTTAGGTGGATCAATGGGATCTCCTGCTGATCTCCCAATATTAAAGGATCCCAAATGAGTGCACTCCATTCATCACAGTTTGGAGGGATTTAAAAAATCAGAGGCAAAGATTCAAATGAGAAACATCAGCCAGAATAGCCTGGGGCTATGATTATGCAGTTTAATTGGGGTAAAGATTGATGGATAGGCCAGGGTCTTCTGGCCCAATGCCTGGCTTAGGACTGAAGCTACACACACACACACACACACACACACACACACACACACACACACGTGTGGGTAAAATGGCTGTGGTGGGTTAGAGGAGGGAAAAATAGACTTTTCTGGGACTCAATACAATAGTCGAATGCACTGTCATTCCAAAACCTGTTGATAAAGTCTTAATGGGGACTAAGGTTGGAAGAATATAAGTGATGGGATTAGGGTAAAAGTTTGGAGGAAAATTGTGATTTTGAATAGATTTTTTGTAAAGTAGTCCCATCTCCTAAACCTGGATGTTTTATTGAGATGGATATTCTGTCTAACTGAGGATTACTTCTCCTCCCTCACATTATAAAACAGAAGGTGTATAAGTCTGCCCCCAAGCTAGCCTTGACTGAACATGCTAGTGGGAACCACTAGAACTGTACTGTTGTATCCCACATAGGTAACATGGCTATTTAAAACAATATAGAATACCTGGTGGGTAAAAGAGATAACATAATTACATACTAAGCAAGAGTGCTGGTACCAAAGTATTTTCTATATAGTAATCCTGCATGGCATGTAAAAAGGCAGCTGGCTCATGGAAACTAAAGTAGACTATGGACCTATGCTGGATAAAGTTTTACCACCCATAGTCTCAGTAGCTCCAGATATGCTTTCAGTAATATAAAAAAAATATAGCAGGCTAAAGGAAACTAGTATTCGGTGACTGATTTTGCAAATGCTTTCTTCTCTGTCTCAATCTCAGGAAAGAGCCAACTGCAATTAGCTTTCATATGAGTTGGATCCCGAGTTATGTTTACTTTACTGACACAGGGTTATCTGAACTCCTCATTTTACTGTCATAATTTGGTCAGAATGGGTTTGGACTTCATGCAGGTCCCAAATGAAATTGTACATTATATTGATGACATTATAATATCAGAAACTGAAAAGTAGGCTAAGAGTATCTGAATGCAATGGTGACTCCCATGTCCTACTGAGGCTGGTTAATACATCCAACAACTAATCAAGACTCTTCCCAATAGTGAAATTCTCAGAAATAACCTGAGTGGGAGCTACTTGGGATATTCCACAAGCGACTAAAAGTAAATGCTGTTGTCAACTACCCCTATGACCAAAACAGAAGTGCAAAAGATTATTGGTTTATTTGGATTTTGGAAAACACATTTTCCACATTTGGAAATATTGCTAGCTCCTATCTACAAGACTACTCAAAAGAAAGTCATATTTGAGTGGGGAACTTAAACAAAGACAGGCCATGTCTGAATTACAAATAGTGGTGGCTCCAGCAACTCCTCTGGGCTCTAATGATTTTCACCTAAATATAATTTTAGAAGTGTACCACAATACTAAGCAGGTGGGAGCCATGGCAAAATCCTATGAGCACTTCTTATTGGTGATTGTTGAGATTTTGAGCCAGAAAATCTCCAAATTCAGCCACCTGGCATAAACCACTTGACAGATGATTAATAGCTGGCTATTAATTGAGACTGCTTCAATGACTGAAGGGCACAAAACAATCATAAAACCTGAGACACTCACAATGTCTTGAGTGATACAAGAGAAACATTCTAATGAGGAGAACAGTGCCCAACAGTGTATGATGATAAAATGGAAATGGTTTGCACAGGAGCAAACTATCAGGGAATACAAGGAAGAACCCACTGTAACCATGAGCAGGTATCCTCTCTTCCTCTGGGACCAAGTTTGAAACCACCTGAGAAGCTGTCAAAATCTATTGCCACATGGAAAGTTCCCCATGAACAGCTTTCAACTTACCAACAAAGAGCTTCTTGGGTTACAAATGACCATTCCCAGGTAAACAGACAGTGTCCTGTCTGGAAAGACACGTTATTCAGACCAGTGGGTGGAAAGACCCTGACTGAAGAATGTAAAAGTAAATCAGCTCAATGGGCTGAATTCTATGCCATTAGCAGTGATGGAAGAATTGAGGCATAGTAAAAGCCCCTGTATTTGGGGTTTTACTGACTTATGGATAGTAGCTAATGGCTTAGCCACATGGTTAGGTAGATAGGCAACGGAAATCTAGACAACTAAAAAGATGCCCACATGGTGCAGCTTTATGGAAATACCACTGGGCATTTAATGAGTATGTGAAAGTAGGCTATGTTGATGCCCATTGGAAGAACCCCTTTCTGAATTTGGAAAGTGATTGGAACCACGAAGCGGTTCCATCCCTTCAGGTGGGCACCAAGGTCTATAAAATGAGTGGACATGAGGGGGACTGCAGCAATGCAGAGATGGGCTGAATCTAGATATATTTCACTTGTACTTTCTGAGGGACATAATGCCAACAAGAACTGTGCTATCTCTCAAAAAGACAGAGAATTTTGGTCTTTGTTCCAGAGAAATAGAGATTACAGATGGCTATGGAGAAAATTCCCTAGGGGAAGGCCCTGCACACAGCTGACAAATGTATTATATTGCACCAATGCCAGAAGCCCTGAGGGGTTATAAATTGGTCCTGAGAGGAATAGACAGTTACTCTCGACTAAACTTGCATACCAGGTGGTAGATGCAAAGGGTCAAAATACCATTAAAAGATTGGAACAGAAGATACTGTATCAATTTGAGCTGTCAAGTTACATTTCTTCAGATCAAAGGACACACTTTATAGCAAGTAAAATCCAAGAGTGGGTAAAGAGATAGCATATCAAGTGGACATATTATGCTGCATAGCATCCTCAGAGTAATTTTTTTTTTTTTTTTTTTTTTTTTTAGACAGAGTCTCACTCTCTTGTGCTTGGCTAGAGTGCCGTGGCGTCAGCCTAGCTCACAGCAACCTCAAACTCCTGGGCTCAAGGGGATCCTTCTGTCTCAGCCTCATGGGTAGCTAAGACCACAGGCACACACCACCATGCCTGGCTAATTTTTTTCTATTTTTAGTTGTTTGGTTAATTTCTTTGTATTTATAGTAGAGAGGGGTCTCACTCTTGCTCAGGCTGGTCTCGAACTCCTGAGCTCAAGCAGTCCTCCTGCCTCAGCCTTCCAGAGTGCTAGGATTACAGGTGTGAGTCACCTTGCCTAGCCCGAGTAATGGTTTAATAGAAAATTAAAATGGGTAGTTAAAATGTTTGCTGTTTAAAACTGAGGAAGATAAAGCTTTCACAAGTGAATACTCACACTCAATATGAGGAGTGCTAAGGAAGAGTCCAGGCCCCACTGGATAGCTTTCTCTACTTTTCTAGGTTATCTGGGGATGAGGGGATGGGGGAGGGTACTGGTGAGACTATACAATTTCTTTTTAATATTACCTCAACTTTTTTATTTCCTACCTGATACAATGGTCCCAGCATCAGGGACACAACTGCAGGTGCCAAGAGCAAGGATAATTCTTAAGCAAGAATCTGTAACTATACTTTTAGACCTTTATGTCAGAATTCCTAAGGGCCTGATGGGTGAATTGTACCTTCACCCCTTCTGGCAAAGTTGGGATGACAGTTAATGCTACTGTGTTGCCCAGTGGTCAGGATAGCCCCCTAGTTCTCTACCCATGCAATCCTACCATACATGAATAGGAAGGGACTGAGGGGGAGGCACTTGCTAGGTTAGCATTGTTGTTTGCAATCTGGACCAGCACAGTGACTGAACCTAATGTCCCTTAAAAATGTAGAAAAGTTTGGACAAAAATAAATTACAAACACAGAAAAGGAGAAATAATAGCTTAGAGGAAAGAAATAAGTAGGCTAAGCATTGAGGGAAATCCAACATTATATTAATATCTCAAGAGAGCATAAGAGCAAGAGAATATTATCTCTTAGCATAATTTTACTAGGTGCCCAGATTTGCCAAGACCACCCCGCTTTTGGAATCTGAACAGGTCTATTGGCAGCCTGCAAACCTGAGTGGCATTGCTCTGGGAGACATTTTGGTTATATGACATGCTGACAAACTGGGCAAACTATTAATGGCTAAATAGAACTCTAGTAATATGTCATATCTTTTCACTCTTATTTTTTGGCCTACATCTATTACAAAGGATATTATTTGGGAAGGAATATTTGAGAACTGCGTCCTAATGGGACATATTTTCTTTCAGAGCCCCTAGCATACTCCTTTCACAGCAATGCTGGCATTTTCTACTATTTATTTCAAAACCTTTCAGTCTCTATCCATTGCCCAATTCCAAAGCTACTTCCGCCTCACTCCACTTATTGGTACCAATTTCTGTCTTAGTCAGTTCTGGCTGATCTAACAAATATCATAAACTGAGTGGCTTAAACAACAGAAATTTATTTCTTATAGTTCTGGAGGCTGAAAAGTCCAAGAACAAGGTGCCAGCTGATTCAGTTCCTGATGAGGGCTCTCACTCTGATTTATGGATGGCCATCTTTGTCATTGTATCTTCACAAGGTAGAGAGCAGAGTAAGAGAGAGGAAGCAAGCTATTTCATGTCTCTCCTTGTAAAAGCACCAATTTCATTCATAAGGGATCCACCCTCATGATCTGATTATCTCTTTAAGATCCCACTTCTAAATATCATCCCATTTGGGATTAGATTTTAACATATGAATTTGGGGTAGAGGCACAGACATTCAGTCTATATCAATTGGTAATTCAGTTATATTTGTAGATGGAAGTCTTAACTAGGTAGAGAAATACAAATCTAGGATTCCCCTGTTATTGTGTAGGTGTCTTCCCAAAGAGGCTTTTGCTTTGGAAATAGAACTATTCAAGCACGATGAGTTTATACCAATTGGCAATACACCAGCATGTGTAGGGGAGGAGTAGAGAAATAAATTAGACATCAAGCTGTAGTCTTTTAATTAATTACTGTTAATTATCCTCCATAATCCTATGGTCTACAAGGATTATGTAGGATTCATACATCCTAGGATCAATGACAAGGTAATCGGTTAGGGTTTTAAAAATGTTAAACTATTTAATTTCAATCTCATTGATAAAACCCCCTTTATTTTACATATGTTTTAAATATATAACTTATGAATATTTATATATACACACATATTTTTCCAGAGAACATAGGCTAAAAAATGATAGTGCTACATAATCAATTTTTGGAAAGCCACTTCTATGCTCCTTTATGCTCACACAAACACTTTAAGCTTAGAGCTATTTTTCCAGTGAAGAATACTTATTTATGACTCTTCTAACAATTTTTACTAATATTATTGCTTTATTGTTCTTCACTCACTTCTCATAAGTTCTCAACGTAGCTATGGATTTGTTCCTTAAAAAAAAAAAAAAAATAGATACATTGTTTATTCAGAGGGAGTTGGAGAGAAACAATTAATTAGTCAAGATCTAGTACCTGAAGCCTCCACAAGCTTTTCAAAGAGAAGTTATTCTAAAATATTTGAGTCCAGAAAACTGCATTTTTCTAACAAAATTTGCAGTAAAGGGCAGAAAGATTCAGGATTTGAGAGAGAAGAGGTAGTTATGAAAAGAATGTGAATATTGAAGTTGCTTTTTTAAATAGGTTTGTTGTTATAGCTAGCATATAAAGAAGAAAAGAGAATAGAGTTCAACAATTCTCTTAAAATCTCTTCAAAGTAACCATAGTACATAGCACATTGTTTTATTTATATAGTCCTACCCAGTAATAATGAATACAATAACATAGAAGGTATAATTCCATGGAGGAATGCTGTTAAAATTAAACTCTTCAAGTGTTTTATCCTTTGAAATGTTTCAACAAATTACTGAAAATTTTAATTTATTGGCTCTTTTTCTTTGAATCTTCAGTTTTGTCCTATGTAGAAAACTATATTCTAAGTTATCATAGACTTTTAGTTAATTCTTCAGTTTCTTTTCTTAAAACTCTTGAGGAAGTCATCATCATATATTTGTTTGATCATTTGAGCATATTTTCTTCTTCATCAACTTCTATAAACATATAATATCATTTATTGTTTTATACTACAGGATTTTCCAATACATATTTATTATTTAACTATTTTTTGTGGGTCTATAATCCATTGTATTGAAAACAGCATTGCCAATATAGTGTTATCTTCTTTCTCTTTTTATTTTGTATAAGGAAGTCTAGGTGAACTCAGTGTGAGCTTGATATGACACTATGGTATACCATACCATAGTGGATCTTTAATATTGCTCTGAAGCAAATGGAAGGCCTTTATGAAGCAAATGGAAGGCCTTTATGATCTTTAATATTGCTCTGAAACAAATGGAAGGCCTTTAGGAAGTATGCCTTTTTTAAAAAATGTAGAAAAATAACACAATAGACTTCAAATAGGTGTAGATATATGATATAAGGAGGCAAAACTTGAAGCAGAAAAGTATACGTGGGACCTTTGTAATGGGGCCTTACAGAACTAGAGGGCTGTAACAAAGCTAAAAATGTTTATACAAGTATGGCTGCAACATTTCTAAATTAAAGAGACATGGGAGAAGCTAATTACTCCTTTGGAGATTAGGAAACCAGTCATGAAGCTACTTTGTCTTAGTAAACTCACTCTTTTTATTTTTATGACATGGTTGACTGGGGTGGCTTTGAGGAAGTAGCAACTTATGCACCCATTCAGACTGTAGTTCTTTCTAGGATTCCACCATACTCAATAAACAATATAGGAGAGTTTTCCCCTGTAGGTTGGTTGGGATAATATTCTAGTTAGAAGAACATAGAACTTCTAGAAATAGTAGTTTAGTGGTGGATGGACTTGCAGTCAACAATTGCATTGAATTCCTGATAACCATTCGATTTCTAACCTATTGAATAACATCAATGCAATTTGAAGAACTGACCTCCATTTATGCAATAATGTAGATTGGACTAAAAGTAGTTTCATTCTACTGGCCAATTATCAGTTTAAAAATGGCCACAGGATACTGATGACTAATAAAATATCAGGCAATTGTTATAGTTTCTGAGAAAGTTATTACTTATTCTTAAAAAGGGCATTATGAAGTCAGATTCTGCCTCACATTAGACATGATAAAGGAAGCATATGTTCTATAGAATAAATGTCTGTATCCCCTCCAAATTTATATGTTGAAATTCTAACCTCCAAAATGACAGTATTAGGAGGTAGGGCCTTTGGGAGTCGATTAGGTCATTAAGGTAGAGCTTTCATGAATGAGATTAGTGCCCTTGTATAAAAGCTCCAGAGAACTGCTTCACCCCTTCCACCCTGTGAAGACATAGCAAGAAGCCACCCTCTATGAACCAGATGGTGTGCCCTCACCAGACACTGAATCTACTGATGCCTTTATCTTGCACTTTCTAGTCTCCAGAACTGTGATAAATAAATGTTTGTTGTTTAGGCCACCTAATCTCTGATATTCTGTTATAGAAGGCTGATAAATAAGACAATGTAGTACTGATTCTGTGGGCAGCCTTCTTACACACAGGATAACCAGACTTCTCATCTGTGAAAGGCACGGAAAAGATAAGTAAAGCACCTGGCTTCTTAATGATATGGCAGACTTACTGTTGAACGACTGATACTAGAGGGTAGGTCCTACCTCTCTTAGCTAATACATTGCTATTTTTCTGCAACTTAGTATAGGCTTTTTTTTTTTTTATTTCAGTCAAAACATCCTGATACTGTAACTTGAGCTGAAACTTTGCTTATCTAAGTCCCTATTGGGGTTTTCAGGAGCATAACCCATCCATGTTACGCTTTTATTCAGAAACTATGTGTTATGCCATTCCCGACAACCTCAAAAATGGGAATGAATAGTCAATACAAACTCTGAATTTCTCCTTGGGTGATCATTTACTAAAACTGATTTAACAAGTGTATAACAAGTATAATTAGAAAATAAATTTTGCATGTATGTGTGCATATGATGTATAATCTGCAAATATTCACCTGATATCTGGGGATTTAAAATAGTTTTATAGAATTCAGGCTCCCTTCAAAGATCCTCATTTTAAAACTATTAGAAACTTTAAAAGAAAAACTGCCAAATTCAAGACCTGACCATTTAAAATTAGTCCTCCAATGCAAACTTAGTGTCTCCTCAAATTTACCAAATTAGTCAGGTGTGGTTTTAAGCAATTTTCTTAGTAAATGGCATTGTTCATATATTTTGAAGTTGTTTATTTAGCCCCGACTGTAGAAATTTTTTTATAGCTAAAACATAGTAATGTGAAACAAAACATTATCCACTCCACACTGGGTAAATGACTGAAAAGAAAATCACACAATCCATCTCACCAATAATTTTATCCAACACTCCTTTTCAGAAAATAACAATGAGAAATACACACCATGAATCTCCATTTACGGAAACTTTTTTTTTTTTTTGGCAGCATAGCTTTTAATATGACAGAATTTACACTGTGGGAAAAATTGTTTCTTGGTGCTAGATTTCAGTTTAGTGTAGCTGAATATTCAAATTTCTCTTCACTCTTTATCACTCATCTTTGAAATCAACATGTTTCCTAAATTATTTTTATAAATTTCCATATGTATCTGACTATTTATAATTCTATGAACAATTTCAGGTTGTTTAGGGAAGGTCAAACTATTTTTATTATCTTACCCATGCTTGATGATCAGCAGGACAAGCAGTCAAAAAAGAACTTTCTGAATGCTTCAGTAGGGTCAGTTGCACCAAGATTGCACTTGAAAGGTCCTCCTAATGACTGTGGCACACTTGGAAAAGGAGGACAGCAAGATTGGATTTTGACATTGTAATTCCACAAATCCAACAGGACAGTCATTTCTTGCCTTTATGTTAATTCTGGAAAAATTTGCTTGGCAGAAAAATTAGTATTCCTTTTATTTATCATGAAGCAATTGGAATATTCTGTCTTGCAGAGAGATGTATCATTGACAATTAAGAAACTGACATAGAAGGAAATGAATCAACTCTAGAAATGCAGAGAATCAAATTGGATTTGTCTCAAACTATTGAGCTTTTATACCAGTCAGCCACTAGATTTTAGAGCATTAAGCTGCCCTGAACTTATAAATATGAGAAAAAGCATTAAGTTATTATATTCAAATGCTATTTGCATATAAATGGCATATAGGTAGAGTTACTTAGCAATTTTGCCAACATACTATTTGCCAACATAATATTTGCCAACAAATATTTAGTATTTATACTAAATAAATTTTATTTTCTACAACTATGTAGATGATATCTATTTTATATGTCCTGTACATATGGGGACAAATATCTCAGTCTAAAGATGAATATCAATGATATTAAAAATCTTAACATTACCAATTAAGATTGATGTGTCTAATTTATTAAATGTTTTCTATACTTTATTGAAAAATACCTCCCTTGTGGTTTACTCTTTTCTTCTTGAAGAGGAAAATAAATTACCTGAGTATTGGGGATAGTTCAGCTTAATAATAAATAATAGATTTATTTATTTTTCACTAAAGGGACATATTAATTTTAAAAATCAGGTCAACTCATATGGATCCTAGAATAAACAATTATTTTGAAATTTGTTTTGCTTTCAAGAATTATGTAGACCCAATGAGTTCTTCTTGAAATAGTAGCACTTGTGGGGCCTTATGGATCATTTTGAGGATTTAGCTTTTATTCTCAGTGAAATGCAGAACCCATAAGAGAGTTGAAAAGAGAAGTCATCAAGCTTCTCTAGGGTTTCTGTGTCAGAATCAATTCCTAAAAAACAAAATTAGAAGCAGGAGGTTGAATCCAGATTATATTTTGTAGGGAAAGTTGAATGATTGGCTATTGAGTCGCATAGAAAGAGAGAAGTCAAGGATGACTTCAAGACCTTTTGGCTAAGGAACTGTGAGATACTTTTTGCTTCTATTTTTATCAAATAGGACTGAAAAAGAGAGAAAATATTTGGGGGATTACAGGTAATTTAAACCACTGGATTGCCTTGGTACCTGTCCTATGCAGTTTATCTCTGAAGGCACAAATAATACTATTTTACATCATCAAAAATGTCTACATGAATATTTTTAGCAAGATAAAAGTATGTGTTGTATTTTAATAGTTTTTCAGATTTTTAAAAATATTTATAACTTGATAATTTAAATTTTTAGGTTAGATCAACATGGTTCAAAACATTTCTTCTAATGGTGTTATCAAAAATTTAGCACTTGTTCCTGTGGCTGAACCAGAAGAACAAGGACAAATGGTTTGAGGAGAAGGAAAGGGAAGTTTATTAATTTGCTGGAAAATGAGGAGTATGGAAGACTCTCATCTTAAGGTACCTCAGTCCTTCCTAGAAGCAGAAATACAAAGGGTTTTGGTTTGGGACTATTGCTGCTTAACTATAGTTAATGGCTCTGATTTATCTCATCTTCTGAGAAGACAATCTTGTGACCTCTGCTTAGAGAATTATGTTGAGCCATTTCCTGTAGTACAAATAAACAAGAACACTCCCCTTCCTTGGTCAGGGATGCAAGTTTTAATTCTCAAAAAGAAGGGGGGGGACATTTAAAGAGACAGTTTATAAAACATTTTACCCTTTTCCAGACCTTTCCCTCTGTTATAATAGCATTGAAACATCCTTAGAAATTGACTAGACATTCTGGTGTTAGGGCTTTAGGGACCAATTTCACATCTTGTTTTTTATTTGATACTTTCCTATGGAATAATGTAGCTTTCTTCATTGTTAAAGGGAAAACAAGAAGAGAGTGGAACCTAGAATGGTTTGTGTGGCTTCCTCTAGAAACAGGACGATGCAGGCCCCCCATCTTCTCCTCAATACAGTACCATGTAAGATGATAACAGTTATATTACACAGAAATAGGTATTTTAGTTGTGGATAAATGAATTTAAACAAATATTTATTGAAAGCCTTTGTCACTCAAAACTGTTTCTTTATCTTTCTGGTTGTTTTGTTTTTGGATCATCTTTGCTCTTCACCTGTGTAGGGGTGAGGAAAAACTTCCCCTTTCTCCCGAAAGTTCGCTGAAAGATCAACTCACAATTAAGGCAGATTAATAAGAGATAAGAGAAAATTTTATTTACTATGCACATGAGGAGAATCACAGAGTGATTATCCAATATTCCTATGAAATTCAGATATGTTTATACTTGTCTTTTAGAGGCAAGAGGGGATGAGTAGTAATAAATGGTTGCTAGGGAGATGAATGGATGGGGGAAACAAGTTGACATATAAATTTACCTGAGATACAGGTATCATGTTTTAAATTATTCATTCCAGGTCTGGTTGCATTCTTGATCTTCTTTCCTGCAATATATTAAGACAACAGAGAGAGGAACGGAAGCACATTTTTCTTTTAGTTTATGCAGATAGAGAGCAAGCCTCTTCCAAGGACCTGTTAATGTCTAAGAGCCTTAATTCAAAATATTCTTTAAATCAAGAAGTCACATTTTGGGGTGAAATTTTTTGAGCTTCTTCACCGGAGTCAAAGCCAGAGAAACAAAACAATGGATCAACTGATAAACAGAGCTGAAGTCAGACTGTCTGAGCTCTGTTCTCAGATTATAGGATACAGATGCCTTTAATAATATTTAATTCCTTTGCCAAGCCCAGCCAGCATTTGGAAAACCTGACGGGTACACTGTGTTATTTCAATTTGATTTCAGCTGGCAGGTCTGCTGTGCCATCTTATTAACCAGAGAACTATTTAGCCCTATAAATCTCAATAATGTCACTAGTAGACACACCCAGTTCCTTTACTTCACTGCTTGATGGACAGGGAGCAATAGTTAGTGGAGAATCATATGTATGATTAATAAACCAGGATGAGCTTAAAATAGTACTTGTTCTATACAATATGTGCTTCCATACATTAGGTAAAAAAGGCAAAAGCAACACCCTGATGAGAGAGGTCACATTTTTTAAGACCACTGGAGAAGGTGACAAAAGCCTTATTATGTATGAATCTCCAGGAAATCTGTTCTGCATTAGAATAGAAGGAGGCTTACTAACCTGTGACTGTCAGAAATGTGCAGACAGAGTTTTTCTCAATAAGCCATTGAAGGAAGGTAAGACTATAACTACAAAGGAAGTACATATAGTTAAACATTACTGGGGGAAAAAAGAGAAAAATCAACAATTTCTCTTGATTCGACATAGTATCTTGATTATTATCTCTCTTCTCATTAAGAGTAATCAGTGGACTGAACTTTCACCTTT
Organism: Microcebus murinus; assembly: GCF_040939455.1. Taxonomy (NCBI): domain Eukaryota; kingdom Metazoa; phylum Chordata; class Mammalia; order Primates; family Cheirogaleidae; genus Microcebus; species Microcebus murinus. Next base: position 48,988,824 of record NC_134104.1, read on the forward strand.
TACTCTGTCCCCTACAGGGTTGGTTTAAGGTAGAGTGGAGAAGTAGATCAAGACACAGCTCACATGAAGGAGCCTAAAACCACATGCAACAACAACCAGAGCATTTACTTTTGTGTTTTATACGTTTTCATTCACATAAACACACATATGTATCTCTTATACAATATATGTCATATGTGTATATATATGTATATTTTTTTCTTTTTAGTTCTCTATCTTTAGTTCAAGAGAAATCTATCTTTGTCTCATCAAAGCAACGTATCAATATGAAAGAAGGACAGAATTGAACCTTTAACAAGTTACAGCAAGCAGATAAATAGTGAAAAAGGAAATATTAGCGTAGCAAGGGGAAACAGTGTTAATTATATCTATATAACTACTATATATAGATATAACTAACACTGAAGTAAAATTGTATATAAAAATATTTTTAAAAGAAAGTTAATATTGTGGGATCATACATTTTTATTAAAATATCCATGTATTTTGGAAAGAACTTGTAATCAGTTCCATGAACAAATTTTAATGATCCCTCTATATTTTTTATAATCCTCCCCCCTAACTAACTACTTGAAATTTTGAGTTGTTTCCAGAAATGGTGGATTTTCTGCAAGACAAAGGAGTTGAGATTCTGAAGGCCCCAGGGCAGACTTCCTGACACCAAGACTCACCATCCCCCTTAACCTGCCTGAAAGCATAGTAGCCTCCTTTAAAAGAAAATGATATCCTTAGTCCTGTCCCCCAAGATATATCTTTCAGATTTAAAAATTTCTTTCTTCATGGGTAGTTCTCCTTGTCTGAATAATTGGATTTTTGTGTAGAGAGAAAATGGACCTACACTTAAACTCTCTTTTGGTTTCAATAATAAACTGAACCATTATTCTAGATAGAAAGCAGTAAAACATGTACTCTTTAAAAAGTAGAAGAAAAAGTTTTGAGGTTAAGCTGAAAATTTTTCCACAATTAAGAATAATTGTAAGTAATTATTAAGTTAATTAGGCCACACGAGGTATGAGTTTGCAAAGTACATGAACAATAATCAGATTCAATTTAAAAATATTAGGCTTTTTTTCCCTTGTATTTGAGAACACAAAGAACTCATAATTTTTAAATTTTAAAATAAGTTGCTAACGTGGCTTTTAAAACTTTAAAAATCACTTTTTTGGCAGAATATGTTTAAGGAAGTTACTATTTGATTATGCCTTTCAGAATATGCTTTATTCTAACAACACTCATCAAAACTGTGGCCATCCATTCAAAGAGAAACAATACTCTCATAAGAATGGTTTACTTAAGAATATAACTCAAGTACCTCAGCACTCCTAACTGTATGTACCTATTTTTCTTCTCAGAAAATATTAGTTAAGTATTTTAAAAACAGCAAACTAATTTGAACCAAATTGGGATCTGCGCACCAAGCATAGTAAAGCCAGACACTAGAGCCCAGAGTCACCAAGTCAGAAGGGAGCATTTTTATTGCAGGGCACCATAAAAGAACAAACAGTTCATTCTTAAATTTCTGTTACAGCATGTGTTACAGCGGGTGGACTGGAGGACAAACCCAGTGGCACAGGAGTTGGAGAATCAAAGTTTATTCCCTGGCAGGGTCAGAGGGGCCTCACCACCAAATTCTAAGCACCTCTACCCGACTTTTCCCACTTTTATTAAGTTGTGATGGTCCCAGGGCTGGGGTATGAGGTACAGGTTAGTTGATGTGTCACACAATAGGTTAATCAATAGGTTAATATCATGTTGATCCGCCAGGCAATAGAGTTAGTGTTATGCTGATGCCAGGTAATAGGTTAGTACTATGCTGATGTGGGTCTTTTGGAGATGGAGGATGATGGGATGTGTCTCTGATGCCTGAAGTACCAAGTAACAGATGGACGTTTCCCTTGTCACTTCAAATGCTTCAATAGCTTACAATTTAGGGTTTTTAAAGGTAGGTGTACCTTTCAGACAGGCAAAATTTTTGACCTGGCCAAAAAAAGCAGTATCCTGATAAAAGGAGTAGGCATAGATAGGTTCAGAGTTTCCTGGATTAAGGGAAAGGAATGTTAAGGTAGGTGTGGGAAGGTCCTTACTGGGAAATGTAGAACAAAGAATGGCAATCAGGGTTCAATTTATCAATTCCCTATTATTTGTGGCCCATTTAGTTTTCAAGGCTAGCCAGTTGCCTGAAACTTGCCCTGAAGGAACCCAAGATTTTCCTTTATTTCCATGCTTGAGGGACCAGACAGAGAGGCCCATAAGATAGGTCCTTGCTCTGTCTCAAAACTGTCCTTAGATTTGTTGTTTTTTTTTTTGTTTTTTTTTTTTTTGAGACAGAGTCTCACTTTCTTGCCTAGGCTAGAGTGAGTGCCGTGGTGTCAGCCTAGCTCACAGCAACCTCAAACTCCTGGGCTCAAGCGATCCTCCTGCCTCAGCCTCCCGAGTAGCTGGGACTACAGGCATGCGCCACCATGCCCGGCTGATTTTTATATTATATACATTAGTTGGCCAATTAATTTCTTTCTATTTTTTTTATGGTAGAGATGGGGTCTCGCTCAGGCTGGTTTTGAACTCCTGACCTTGAGCAATCCAGCCGCCTCGGCCTCCCAGAGTGCTAGGATTACAGGCGTGAGCCACGCGCCCGGCCTTTAGATTTGTTTAAATTAGTTTGTTTAGTCAATGCTTAACTACTTCTGTTAAATGTCTGATCTAGTTACAGTGGGCTACTCTTGTTTTTCTGGTTATATATTGATATATGTGAGCATTTTATCTGTGTTACTGTTTTATTTTTTCCCTTCTTATGGCTTCTCACTTTGCAATCTCAGAGTCATTATTAACTCCTTTTCTCTTTTTTCTTCACTTAACTGGTAGTAATATTACCAAAAGTTTAGTACTTATCCCTGAAGCCAAACCAGTGAGAATGAAGAATGAGGACAAATGATTTGAGAAAAACAAAAGAGAAGTTTATTAATTTGTTGGTAAATGAGGACTACGGCAGACTAGTATCTCAAAAGACCACCATTCTGCCTTTAAGCAGAAATACAGGGCTTTTTAAAGGGGGAGTTTCAGTGGTTGGGCTTGGGTCTATGTGACCAGTGTCAGATTTTGTGGCTTCAAGTTATTGTTCAACTACAGTTGGTGGTTTGGGGTGACCTTATCTCTGGTGAGGATATGGACAACCTCATGGCCTTTGTCAGACAATTCTGTTGACCTATCTCCTATGGTTTAAGATGCTAGAAAACAAACAGCAAAGAACATTTTCCCACCCCATTAATTAATGGCCTCAGCCAGAAATGCAAGTTTTAATTCTCAAAAAGGGTGAGGGTTTTAAAGAGACAAATAATAAAACATGTTGCCCTTTTTCAGACCTTTACTTCTATTACATTAGCAAAGTCATTGATATTTTTGCTTCCCAAATTCTTCAAATTTTGTTTTTGTGTTTATTTAAAGAAAGAACCATAATAAAAAATGTTGTAAAACAAAATATTCTAAAACAGATGTATCAGTCAAGATTTTTTTCTCCTTTCTCCTCCTGGATAACATAAAAATACAACAAGGACAAAGAAAAAAAATCAAAACTTTTTTATTAGTTTTAGAAGATAAATGTAATCTTCAGACTTCAATTTTTGTTTGATAAACAAAAACAGATTGATACTAAAAGGGCACATAAAAGCCAGGGGAAAATATTGAGTATATTTAAGAATGAACCTTAAATAACCAAATTTTTCTAAGGAAATCAAGGTAAGATGACTGGTAAGTAAACATTGAATAATAAGTATTAATAGTAGTGTTACTGAAAGCTTGGCACCTGTCCCTGAGGCCACATCATAAGAACAAGGACAAGTGGTTGAATAAAAGGAAAGAAGAATTTATTAATTTGCCAGAGAATGAAGAGGATTGAGACTCCCATGTTAAAATTCCATAGTCTTAATCCTAAGCAGAAATACAGAACTTATAAAGGGAGTGTTTTAAGCTTCAATCTATTGCTGTTTAACTATAGTTGAAGATTTTTGGTCCATCCCATCTCCAATTAGAACAATCTCTTATGACCTCTGCCTACCCAGAACTCCCAGACCTCCACCTGGACAATTCAGTTGAACCATCTCCTTGGTTCAAAGAACAAAGGACACTCCCCTGCCACTCCATACCACTGGCCTTAGGTAAGGATATAGGTTTTAATTCCCAAAAAAGTGGGGAAGGTTTTAAAAAGATAGAAAACATTTTTACCCTTTTTCAGGCCATTCCCTCTGTTACATATTCCCTACTGTCAATTTTACCCTTTCATTTCTATGAGAGGAGAGGCAATGTAGTCATTGAGCTACTTCCTGCTGAATTGGAATTATGTTTTATATGAAATGTTTGTATTTATTTATGCCATTGCAAACCTTTGGCAGTAGATTTATAAAAGGAAGAAAAGGAAGGGAGGTAGGAAGGGATGAATTAACTGGTGGAAAAAGTTCATGACAACTACAACAGTGAGGATTGACAAAGCAAAATGGATTGTCACTTTGCACACAATGTCCAATACCGGACTTGGTTAGAAAGAGACATGGAACCTCTGAGTACGGAGCTATTAGTCAAATCCTGTAGGTCTGAAGTCTGAAGTCTCCAGCGAGTGAACAAGCAAAGCTTCATCTGTATTTACAGCCATTCCTCACCACTCGCATCACTGCCTGAGCTTTACCTGCTGTCAGATCAGTCAATGTCTGCCATCACTCCCAGATGGGACCAGCTCATTACAGGAAAACAAGCTCACGGCTCCCATTGATTCTGCATTATGGTGAATTGTATAATTATTTCATTATATACTACAAGGTAATAATAATAGAAATAAAGTGCACAATAAATGTAACGTGCTTTCTTGAATCATCCCAAAACTATTCCCCTTCCCAGTCCATGGAAAAACTGTCTTCCGTGAATCTGGTCCTCGGTACCAAAAAGCTTGAGGAATGTTGCTGTAAGTGATCTGAGGGATCAGCTTCTGCAAATTCAGAAATCATATATAGGAATACTTGCATTGAACAAAGTCTAGGATGACAAACCCCGGCACCAAGGCAGATTGGCAGAAGAGATGATGGCCTGAGAAATTCTTACTAAGGAGTTATCTCTCCATCCTATTATAGACAGAACAAATAACCAAAGAAAGGTTAGCAAAAATATCAACATTTTTATTTTTTCTTCTTCTTAAACAGATATTTTAGCTTACCTAAATGCTCACTCATCCACTGGGATTCTGAGTCCTCTTCCTCCATGAAATACCTTTTTACTCTAATATGATGGACCCAAGGTTTTACCCCTGGCAGTTTCAACAAGGTCTGAGTTGTTAGAAGCACTTTATAGGGGCCTTTCCTCTTCTCTGTCAGTTATTGTTTGGGTCCTTGTTCTTTCCATGCTTTCAGTAACATATGGTCCCCTGATTTAAAAGGATGGAGGGGTGCCTCTAGCTGAGGTAAGGACCTAAAGGAGGCAAACTTGTGTATAGTGGTTAGTATTTAACTTATTTGTTTAATATATTGCTTTACTCTGTTTTCCTCACTTATGATTATGTTACCATACCTAACATGGGGTGCTAGGAAGGGTCTCCCATAAGCTATTTCAAGGGGCTTAACTTAAACCTGCTTCTAGGTGCCAACCTCATCTGGAGGAAGGCAAGAAGCAATATCTTATCCCACTTCAGGTGGGGTTCCTGCATTAATTTTGCTATAGTTCTCTTTAAAGTATGATTCATTTTCTTCATCTTTTTCTCATAGATTGAGGTCTCCAGGATGCATGCCATTTTCATTCTAGATGCAGGGCTTTAGTACTTGCCAAGCTACCTTCCACATAAAGAAGGGTACATTACCACTCTGTATGGAGAAAGGGAGCCCATACCTTGGGATAATTTCCTTCCGATGCTTTCTCCATTCAGATAGTATAATCCAGTACTCATAATGAAAATGTATCTACTAATACAAGGAAATATTTGAAATTTCTAACATTTTAGGCATCTGAGCAAAATTAATTTGCTGATCATAGAAAGGGTGAATCCCCACATGTTGAATCCCATGTGCAGCAGGTTGATTTTCTGGTTTTGGATTGTTTTGAGCACATAGAGGGCAGTTCTAAGTTAGTGGTTATAGAGTTTATTGCAAACAAGCTTGTCTTAAATGAGGTTCTACCAAATCCATTAAGGCATCATGCCCATAATGTGTTTATTCATGTAGGTGTCTCATAGGGGGCCAAATAAAGGCTTTGGGTAGAAGAATGAGTCCATGGGAAATGTATCTCCACCTAGCTGTGTCATCTCAAGTGTCAAAGCCCTAATCTTTAGCTTCTTTTTTTTTTTTTTTTTTTTTTTTTTTTAGTTTCATGGGCCTATTTATTTTTTTTATTTTTTTTTCCTTTTTTTTTTTTATTTTGGCATATTATGGGGGTACAGATTTTAAGGTTTCAATAAATGCCCATTTCCCCCCTTCCCCCCAAAAGTCTGAGTCTCCATCATGACCATCCCCCAGATGGTGCACATCTCACTCATTATGTATGTATATACCCGCCCCCCTCCCCCCTCCCACCTGCCCAATACCCTATTACTGTAGCACCTATATCATCCTAATCAGGGCAGTGGGTTTTATATTGATCTAAATCCAACTGAGGCATCAAGGCTCCAAGAAATAGATCACTTTTAGTGGCCTTCTCAGTGGCCCTGTCAGTGGCCTGATTCCCTTTTGCAACATAATTTCCCCCTTATTGATGACCATGGCTACCTGCTTAGGCTCAGTTATGGCCTGTATCAGGGCCATTATTTCAGTGTCATACTTAATATCCTTATTTCCTGCTGTCAGTACCCCTTTTCCTTTCAAATGGCACTATGAACACATAGAAATGTTTGCCTTTTTCCCTCTGGATAATTGAAGAGGTCTGGTTAAAGCAATCAGCTCATCTTTCTGGACTGAAGTTCCAGGTGGCAGTGCCATTTCTTTCACCACTTGTTGTTCCATGACTACCACATATCCAGCCCTTTGTTGTCTATTGTACATAAAAGTGCTTCCATCAGTGAAAAGGCCCCAATTTGGCTCTGGTACCGGTACCACCTCCAGAATTTCTAGAATTTCATGCTGCAAAGGCCCATTCTTCAGCTGGAAACAGGGTGGTGGGATTGAGAGTGGACACAGTCTTTAATTTAATGTTGGGATTATCCAAAATGATGGCCTGGTATTTTCCCAGCCATCCTATGGTCAGCCAATAACATCCCTTCTGTCCTAATAAAGTTAGAACCTGGTGGAGTGCATATACTAAAACAGGCTTTCCTAAAGTGAATTTTTCAGCCTCTTGCAATAAGTCACAAATAGGTGCCACTACCCAGAGGCAAGGAGGCCATCCTCTCGCTGTATTATTCAGCTGTTTTGACAAGTATGCCATTGGCCATGGGATGTGTCCCAGCATATGTACTAAATCTCCAAAGCCCCTGTTTTTCATGAATGCATACTTGAAATTCTTTCTGCAAATCAGACATCCTGAAAGCAGGGGCAGTCATAAGACATTGCTTTAGTCTCTCAAAGGCATTTTGACATTCTGTGGTCCAGATCAGGAGCCCCACATCTGTCCCTTTAAAGGCCTCATACAAGGGCTTTGCTATTAGTCCAAAGTTTGAGATCCAAATGAGATAGAGCTTTGCCATTCCTAGGAACCCACGCAGATGCCTTTTATTTCTGGGTACCTTAAGATTCAAGATGACTTGCTTTCAGTCTCACATTAAGCTGCAGGTTTCCTTGCTAATTTGGAATCTCAAATAAGAAACTTGCTGTTTGCAAATCTGTGCCTTTTTTTGTGACACTTTATAGCCACATGAGGCTTGAAGATTCAGCACAGCCACTGTATTTGCAAGACAATGATCATAATCAGGGCCAGCTATAAGTAAGTCATCCACATATTGTAACAGAATCTCTTGATCCAATTGCAGATTCCACAAGCCTCTTGACAAGTTTCACTAAACAGGATAGGAGTTTTTAAACCCCCAAGGCAACTCAGTCCAGCAGTACTGTGACGTCATCCTAGTCTCAGGATCCTGCTGTATTCAAGTGTAAAAAGGAGCTGGGTCTCTTTTTCAAAGGAATACAAAAGAAAGCACCTTTTAAATCTGGTAGCAAATACTATTCATAGTCACCTGGTATTGTTGTCAAAGGAATATATGTGTTTGGCACTGTAGTGTATATGTTGTGAACAATATCATTAATTGCATGTAGATCCCATACGAATCAATACTCATTGGTATGGGGCTTCTTGATGGATAACAATTGGTGTATTATTATATAAGGGGACTAACAAGGATGAACTGGTTCATGCTCTAGAAATATGTTCAATATAGGTTACATTCCTTTCAATGCTTCCTTTTTGACAGAGAATTATTTCTCATGAGGGCGTGGGAGGCTCCTTCTTTTAACAAAAAGATAACTGGTGTGGTATTGCCCATCCTGGGGTCCTTTCAGGCTATCCTGCCTTATTCACTTTTTGGGAGACCTCTTAGGGACCAGATTTGCTTTGTCTTCTCTGTGAGTAGACGTTGAAACAAACTAGCATTTTCAGGCTTGACCTATAGGTGGAGCTGTTTCTTCTCTGGAGAAAAGGTTATTTGGGTATTCAACTTGCACAACAAATCTCATCCTAGGAGAGTTATTAGACAACCTGGCATGTAATAGAAGCTGTGTCTCATCTTTTGTTCTCCTAGCTGGCACTCAAGAGGTTGGAGTATGGATCATTGCTGAGTCTGTCCAGTCACCCCAGCCACTGCCACCATGTCTTCACTAAGGGAAGTTAATTTAGAGTTTAGGACAGAAAAGGTAGCTCCAGTATCAATTTAAAAATCCACTAATCAAGTGCCCACTGTCAATTTTACCCAGGACTCCTGTGGGGATATTTGGATTGGAGCCTTTAGTTAGGCGTGGAGCCCTGGGTCCCCTCATTCATCATCAAAGTCCCAGACTCGAAAGACCATTTGCTCTCCTAGGGCTTTCTTGTTACCTGGAGCCCTTTGTAACTTTGGACAGTGCTCTTCCCAATGTCCATCCTTTTTACAAAAAGCACACTGACTGTACCCCACCGGGGATGGCCTTTCCTGTCATTTGTTTTTGACTGTCTCAAAGGACCTTTGGATGGTACAGCTAACAGAACATACATAGATTTCAGTTTCTGTTCTTCCCTGGTATTATATACTTTAAATGCAATATCAACCAGCTGTGAGGGATTCATGCCAATTACTACTTCCACATGCTGTGGCTTTCTCCTTATATCTGGAGTGCTGTGCCTTATAAAAGTCATTTTTGCCATGCACAGGTCATCAAGGGCTTCTGTATCTGCATCTATATTTTCCATATGCCTGATAGATGCATTCCAAAAATCCAGAGGGATCTTTATTAGCTTTCTGCTGTAACTCTCAGACCCTATTTATATTCCTCTGTCTAGGCACTCCCTTCCAGAGGACTGTCAGAATACACTTTCATAATGATTTATCCTTACAATGTCTGTGTCAATATTAGGATCCTAATTTGTTCTGCTATCAGAACAGCAGCACTGGGTTATGTGGTATGATTAGGATTCTACCCTGGAGATGCTGTGCCTCCTCCTTGGCCCTGCCCATTGTTAGTTGATGCTCATCTGCAGTATGTAACATATTCAGTAAGGTTTGTACGTCCACCCAAGTGGGATGGTGCTTAGCAAAGATGGTTGTAAACAACTCTGTCATTCTGAGTGTCTTCTCTATCTATAGGTTGGGTTTGACTTTTTCCAATTCAATAAATCCAAGGTACAAAATGAGGGCCAATAATACCCTGCCAGCTGTTCTTGCATATCCAAGCCTCCTGTTGGTACTGCCACAGTGGAAATTGTCCTGCCTCAGCTATGGATACCCTCTGGCTAAATTGAATTCCCTGCTGGGTCTCAGAAGGGGAGCCCATTCCTATTCCCAAGTCATAACCTGGGGGGTTCTGGGGAGTACTGAGGAATCTGTCCCATCGCTGCCCTCCTCAACCACGGGCATTTCCACCAGTGGTGGTTGGTATAGGGGAGCCAATGGTGGGGGAGGCTGTTCAGAAAAGTTTGGATTGAAAGGGTTCATGAGGTCTAATATGGCTAATTCCTCAATTTTATCTTGTGGGGTGTGGCTCCCCTCCTCAAGTATATAGGTAGACATTTTGTTTGTATCATTAGTTTTGTCCCAAGCCTTTCAGCCTCTTTAGAATGCAATTGCATGAAAGACTGTACATATGGAATCCTGATCCATTTACCTGATCCTTGACAAAATAATTACAGTTGTAAGATAGTATAATAATTTATGGTTGCATTCAACACCCACTTCTCCTCATACCACAAACATATACGTTGGTCAAGGAGTATTACAATAATACACCATTCTTTTTTTAGACATGGATTTATAGATATAAATTGACCATTCAGGCAAAATTTTTCCCAAGGAACTTTCAGATGGATCAGAAACAGAATCTCCCACATTGAAACAAACTCACAAATGACAAACACAGACATTATAGGGAATTCCCAACACAAAATGCCAAGGTCTACCAAACAAATGAGAACCACTCAAAATGAGAACCAGATTCTCTCAATTGAGAACAAACATCACCCAATCCCCCTTGGTTCCCCGGGAACCGTAAATGAGATCCAAATTCAAATCAGTTTCCCTACTTCCACTTAACTTCGTGACTTCCACCCTAAACAGCACAGTCAAAAAACCAAACAAAATACCCTGCCACAGAGCAGGAGGTTCTGAAAACCTCTCAAATAGGTGGAATCAAGGCTCTATGTGTGTGCACCAGGGAACTTATTAAAATAAAAAGGCCACACTGAGGCTGTTGCAACAGTTCCCAAATATATTTCCTTCTCTTCAACTCAGTTCAGGGGGTAGGGAGGTACATCTATTTCAGTGGGGGGAGACAGGAGTTTCCCAGGGCTAAAATAGGCCCCAGCAGCTGCTGGGGTGGTCCCTTGCTGTCTCACTGTGGAAAGACTTTGCTCGTACTGGCAAAGACCCATGGCTTGATCTGGGGCTGCTCCCTGCCTCTTCCAGCAATCATAGGGTGCTGTTCTACTGGGCTGCCTAAGTCCCACCCAAGGTGGCCAAATTCTGTTACCCAAAGCTTGGCCCTTGTCCCTAAGGTCACATCAGAAGAACATGGAAAAGTGTTTGAGGAAAAGGAAAGAGGAGTTTATACCACTATATTGGAATAAAAGAAGTAGTAGGATAATAAGCATATTTAGCAGTACAAAGTTTATCATAAAAAGATTATATTACTGGCTAATATTGTATGTTAGAAAAAGAGAAAGGGATGAGAGAAGAGGAAACATGTTAATTTTGTCATTGACTCTCAGAAGGAATTAAGAAAATATAGGACAAAGGAACTCTCACAATTATTAATCACTACAACAAAAATACTCTTCCAAATATCAGAACAACACATACACAAACAGCAAAGAAACCAGACTTTTAAAGAACTGTAAAAAGATAAAACAAATATGGCAGAATTAAAAGCAAATATGTGGCACAAGGTGGCTTCAACTCCTATTAAATAAATGGTTTTCATGTTAAATCACAAACAAAATCGAACTGTAGTTTTTATACAAGAAATGAATCTAATTAAAAAGGATATTGAAAGTGTGAAATTAAAGACAACAAGGAAATTTATTCAACAGTATTCTATGAGCAAAGTAAAAAGTCCAAAGGCATTGGGTAAAGCAAACAAGGGCACCTCATAATTCTAAAAAGTTTAATTGATAAAATGAAGATATAGCAGTTGTGAGTATTCATGCAAAATTATCCTAGCAGCAACAATCATAAAACAGAAACTGCATGAGATACAAAAAGAAATATATGGAACATATCATAGAGACTAATTTATCTTTTCATTCATGACCAATACAGTGGCAAAACAAACAAAACTCTAAAATCATGTAAGACATAAATGACATCATTAAGAAGGTAAATATAATTGCTGTTTATATAAACTGGCTATTTTATTTATCTTATATCCACTATACATTTGGATCAAATAAAGATTTTTCATAAAATGAATAAATTTTGTATTCTGTGTATTAATTTTTTCTAATTTTTAAATTTTTCTCTTGATTTTATTACATCTTTTTCTCTTTCAATAATTTATTTATGAATCCAACTCCTCCATTAAATCCTTCCACCTCAATTTATACCTAATTAAGTTATATCTGGGTTTTGGCTATAACTTCCCAGTGATCATCCAGCAGTATAATTATGCAGCATAATGCCAGAACGATTTTGCCAATGTGTAATTCTTTTATGGACCCTTCCTGTAATAATATTTGAGACTCCCTTATTTCTAACTACATTAGGTAAAGATTTCTTGAGACACTTTACAAGTTTCTCCAAAATTTATGATGAAACCCCATTTCCAGCCTTACCCTATAATGCTCTTTCATATTGCTGTATTCTTCTCTGATCTATTGTTGCTTTTTAAATGTTTGCCTCATTTTCTGGGGTTCTTGCTTCTGCTTATATTTCCAGTTACTTTGAAATTTCTTCTTTTTATTCCCTGGCTAATTCACTTAGCAGCAGTGTGCATTTTTAGCATACTCTTTGCAAACCTGGAGTTTTCTTAGAACAAAATATACATGTTCTTCAAATTTGTGTAAAAGAGACAATGTATTTCTCTTAGGCAGTAAAGAATATATATAATAGTATCTTAAAGGGTAGAACTCTTTCTGCCTTCCTTCCATCCTACACTATTACTCTCATCCTGCACTATGGATTGGATTTAAATTATTTTCTCTTGTTTGATTTTTAAAGGAAATTTTGGACTAAGTTATGAAAATATTGTTTTATTCTAGGAGACTGAATATTGTGCCTTGGACTAGGCCGATGTTGATATGAGAATACTAGAGAAAAGTACATAGATATGAGAGAGATTTAGAATTTCTCATTGACATACATTAGGTGAAGATTAGATCTGGTAGTTCTTCAATCCTCCGTCATTTTCCAGCCATGCTCTCATTTCTCCATCATACTTCTGACAGAGAAGTTTGTTTAGATAGATGGTTGTCACAAATCTTCTTCTTAACTTTTTCGCTACTTTCTTTCTTTGTAATTCATTTTAACTGCCACTAAAATCACCAATGACGTGGCAAAATTCAATGAATATCAAGTTTGATCCTTTTATTCACACATTCTTAAAATACTTACAGTGAGTTTGAATACCAATCATACCAATCACAAAATTCTTATGTGCAATAATGTAAATATATTTATTTCCTATTAATGACAACTTTACTTAATTTGACTTCTAGACCTCATTTCACCATGCCAGTGGATAATGAGACCTCTGTATGCAAGGACAAGACATTTGGGACATGGTGTTACAATTATTCCTGGATAACAATCCATGTGAGTTGCCTTTGTGATGGCCCTAGTTCATGTCCACAGGACTCTCTCAAATATGGCCTGTCTCTCACTTTTATATTTCAGCAGTAGAACTGTGTATGTTTTCATGTGGCTGGTTGCAATATATCCCTGGGATCTTATTACCTCTGCTTGGATAGTGTTAAGAAGTAATTTGGGAATCTCCCGCCCCAATTATTTCCACTCTCTTCTCCCTTTCTTCTTTTTGCAACTCATGAAAAGATCTTGAATGTTAATCTAAAATATTTCTCCTTTTAGGTTTTCTTAAGAAATTCAGACTATGTCCACAGACCCCAACTTTGATCTTCTTTAGACCCCATCCCCTTTTCTCCACCTGACCTCACCTCAGATAAACAGTATTTTAGCTTTTGAGAACCAAAAGACATAATGATATGTGATATATTTCTGATTTTAATCTACTTCATGCCTCCTTGGGCATATAAGCACAAGATTCATTGTGTGTTTGATTGAGAGATGAAAGTAAAGCAAAAGGGAAAAAAATGTTGATTATTATTCCACTAGTTTTTTCTCCTAGTTATTTTGTATTCCTAGGATTTGTTTTTGTTTTTTTATGGGTTTATTTATTTCCTTCAGGTGCACATGATTGTTTTGACCACACTTCTTAGTTTAAGGCACATTTCTATCAGCATACTACAGTTCTTCCTCACAAATTTTATTTTCTTCTCCCTCATCTGATTTAAATACACATTATTATAAATAATATTTGTCTTCCAAATTGACTTTCAAACACACACTTTCATGTTATATCCATATGCATCCATGAAAACACATGGCACTTAAATGCTCTTTAAATAGATTCAAGAATTTATATTCCTGACACTATGAAGGATCATATTTTAACACATTATCGCAAGCCCTTACTTCTTAATTATTGCTAATACTTTTGATGGAAAGTGTTATGGAATAATTATAAAGATGCCTCTATCTACATGTTTCCTGTTATTAAATCAAACACTAATCTAGGTACAGATGTTCAGTACCTAGAAACTTGGAAGTACTTGGAAGATTAAATTAGGGTCAATAAACAGCTGACCTTAAAATAGAGAGGTGGTCCTGGATTATATGGGTGGAGCCAATATAATCACATCAACATTTAATACCACAAAAGGAGGACACAAGTTTGAGTCTGAAGGAAGAGAGGCAGTGGAGAAATGAGGCAGAAGGGAAACCTGAGAGATTTAAAGCATGAGAAACACTTGACCTGACACCTCTGGCTTTGAAGAGGGAAGAAGGGAATCAGGAGCCAAGAAATATATATGCCCTCCTGAAGCTGAAAGTAGCCTCCTGGTGACAGCCAGAAAAGAAGGGGGAAACTCAGCTCTGTAGTTGCAAGTAACCGACTGTAGCCAACAATCTGAATGAGCTTGAGGCATATCCTTCCCGGATCCTTGCAATAAGAACCCTGCCTGCCAACACATTGATTGTGAGACCCAGAACAGAGAAGCCAGTTTGAGCTAACTCCAAGTGCTGAGTTACGTAATTATGAGATTATAAACTGTTTTTGCTTCAAACCATGAGGTTTGTGGTAATTTATTATGACAGCAATAAAAATAAAACTAAGTAGAATTTCACTATTACTTTATTTCATATTTTCCAAATTCTAAGATTATACATATATTCAAGTAATTCTTAATCATTAATATTTTCACCTCTATAGATTGTGATTCACATATACTGCCAATCCAATTTTTCTGCCTTTATAACATAGGTTTAGAATGATTTCTTATATCCTTTCTTTTATATATATATTCATCAACAATTAAAAATATCAAAAATAGTTTGCCACCCATTTGTAAACTTTGTCTACGGTATTCACTGAACAGAATTTTTTAGTATTATGAATTTAAGTCCATCAATTATTCTTTAATGTTAATATTTTGGCATCTTATTTTAAAAATTTTAAAAATTATCAGTCTAAAGTCAGAAAAAAATACTTTTATATTATTCACATTGTATTATATTTTACTTTTCACATTTAAGTCTTTGATCTACCTGAAGTTTGGTAGTTGTTGTATGAAGTTATAGTCTATTTTTCACCCTAAATTTGAGTCAATTCTCTTACTTTTTACTAAATACTCTGTCTAATGCTTTGTAGTATTTCTATAGCAGTGATTCTCAAACTTTAACATGCATCAGAATCTTTAGGAGTGTTTGTGTGTCAATCAGGGTTCAATAAAGAAGTTGGGATTTATTGCAGGAACTTGACCTTACACAATTGTGGAACTTGGTTAAACACCCTCGCCAGACTGTTTTCTCTGTGTCTAATGCTGAAGCTCAAAGTTCACAGTCCAGGCAATCAAAAAGAAAGTTTTATGTAAAGTGGGAGAGAGCAAGAACAAGCTAGATACCACCCAAACTGGATGCCATAAAACGGGACTAACCCCATAACAGTTCTTGCTTCTTTTAGCCATGATGGAGTGGGTATTTAACACACAAGCACATACACACACCTGGCCCAGGAGATGGAGAAGCTGAAGGATGATTCAGGGGAAGGGAAAGCAGTTGCAGGTCCAGTTACTACTTCTGGCCAATGAGTTGAGCCAGTAGGTAAGAGACAATATGTGAGATCCTCAAAATCATGCTGCTTCATTTCTTCTCTACAAATCTATACTATCTCTGTTAAATCCTTCCTAATCATAAAGATGCAGGAAAGGGAATTCTTGGAAATTAGTTCAACCTAGTCAAGTTTATGTATTAAAAAGATACCACAGCTAGTTAAACATAGATTGGTGGAGTGTAACACCAGAGTTTGTGACTTACCAGTTCAGAGGTGAGACACAAGTCTTTGCATATATAACAACCTCCCTTGAGGTGCTGATGTTGTTTGGTCTAGGACCCACATATTGAGAGTTGTGCGTATAATTAGCATATGTGCATAACTATTGCAACAATTCCCAGATCTGTCAACAATCCAGTATTTTAATTAATGTGGAATGGTAATATGTCTTAATTTTTGTTATTCTTCTGCAAAACTTCTTTAGATATTCATAGACTATATATGTTCACCTGCATTTCAGAATCACTATGTCAATTTTTGCTGAATTTGTATTAGAATGCAGTGATGCTAAAGATATATCTTTTTAACCAGATCTTCTTTTAACTCTTTTAATAGAACTTAAATTTTTTTTAAATAATGATCTTATGTATTAGTTGTTATACAATCCCCATGTAGGTGTACCACTATTAAGAATATTGTATGTCTACTTTTAGTTCTTTGAGGAATCTCTATAGTGCTTTCCAAGTAGTTGTACAAATTTACAGTCCCACAACAGTGTATAACTGATCCCTGTTCACTGCAACTGCAGCACCATGTATGTTTTTGACTTTTTAACAATGGCAATTCTGACAGGGGTAAGGTAGTATCTTATCGTGGTTTTAATTTGCATTTCCCTAATGATTAGTGATGTTAAGCACTTTCTCATGTGTTTGTTGGCCCTCTGTCTATCTTTTGAGAAAAGTCTGTTCATGTCTTTTGCCCACTTTTTGATGGGATTATTTGTTCTTTTCTTACTGATTTGTTTGAGTTCTTTGTAAACTCTAGATATTAGCCCTTTGTCAGATGGATAGTTTGTGATTATTTTCTCTCATTCTGTAGGTTATATATTTACTCTGATGATTATTTCCTTTGCTGTACAGAAACTTTTTAGTTCAATTAAGTCTCATTTATTTATATTTGTTGTTGCTGTATTTGCTTTTGGGGCCTTACTCATAAATTCTTTGCCTAGGCTAATGTCTAGAAGAGTTTTTCCTATGTTTTCATCTAGAATTTTTATGGTTTCAGGTCTTAGATTTAATTATTTAATCCATCTTGGGTTAATTTTTGTATATGGTGAGAGATAGGGATTGAGTTTCATTATTCAGTTTTCCAAGCACCATTTATTGAATAGGACATCTATTCCCCAGTGTATGTTTTTGTCTGCTTTGTCAAATATCAGTTGGTCATAGCTATATGGTTTTATTACTAGGTTTTCTATTCTGTTCAATTGGTCTATGTGTCTACCTTTATATTAGTGTCATGCTGTTTTAGTTACTATAACTTTGTGGTGTAACTTAAGAAGTCATTTTGTAAAAAAGACAACTGCACCTAAATGTTTATCGCAGTACAATTCACAATAGCAAAGATATGGAATTAATCTAAGTGTGCCCCATCAAATAATAAGTGAATAAAGAAAATGTGTTACGTATGTGTGTATTATACAAATGCACACATCATGGAGTACTCAGCCATTAAAGAGAACAAAATAATGTCTTTTGCAACAACTTGGATAATAGTCTTGGAGACTATTATCCCAAGTGAAGTATCTCAGGTATGCAAAAAAAGATACCATATGTTCTTACTTATAAGCAATAGGTAAACAAAGGATATATATGGTCATAAAGAGCAGTAATGGACATTGGAAACTCAGAAGGGGGGATGTCGGGAGGGTGGTGAGGGATAAAAATCTCCCCATTGAGTACGATGTACACTATTCTGGGGACAGTTACATGGAAAGCTCTGACTTTAGCATGACACAATTCATTCATGTAACAAAAAACACTTGCGCTCCCTAAATTTTTTGAAGTAAAAATAAAAATAAATATATAAATATTGCATTTCTTATTACATTTTCTAATATTTTTATTGCTAGTGATGGATGTTGATTTTTTATGTTAATGTTGCATTTGCCAGATTGGTTAATTATTTCATAGTTCTAGTAGTTTTGTGTTTTTTTCATTTTAGCATTTCTGCTAATAGTACACAAATTTCAAATTCTGGTATTAATTTGCATTTCCTAAAGAGCTGAATTTATTTTTCATCCATATAAATATCCTTTTTAAAAAAATAAATGCCTATTTAGATCTTTTGACCATTTTCTGTTTTGTTGTCTGCTTTTTAATTTTTATTTTATTGATTTGTAGGAGTCCTTTTTATATATAGTTGTTTTTTAGATAGAATTAATTTCTATTGCTTTGTGGCTTGCATTTCATTCTTTTATTAAGATCTTGTCATGATTAATTTTTTATTCTTACAATAATCCAATGTAATTTTTCCTGTTTTGAGTACAACTTTAGTGTCCTGTTTAATCTTTGCCTCTCCTATGTTCATGAAGATATTCTTCTATGGTTTCCTCTAATGCATTATTATTGTTATTTTTTTAATTATTTGCTTTATTCAGAGGTCACATCAAGACTAGAAATTAAACTGTTGTGTGCTAGACTGTTTCTCTATAAAATCAAAATAATGTTACTAAATATTCTTTTTTTCTTCCATTTTTCTTATTCATTCCTATGGTGGCTGAATTCTTACTTTATCATTTATGACAGTGATTTCTTGCTTTTTAGGAAAATATTTGTTTTTCTTCTAATGACAATTTTTCATAAAATCCTTTGGAAGGAATTTGTAGATGCTCTTGTAGACAAGTTTGTCTGAATTCCCAGAGAAAATTTCAGTATGTGAATTATGATGTGAATGAATATTGGATCGCTGACCCAAGAGAAATCATGTTTATCTTTAGCAAACTCACAAATAAAGGAGATGCTTTGTGACTAATAATTAAGCTAAGCTTTATCAGATGCATCATGATTGATACTGCTGGGAAATAGTTAGTGACTTTTTTAAAAAACAGACCTATAGCAATTTTTTTCCTCTAGGTTGACTATAAAATTTTTAAAACATCTCTTTGAAAGCAGCAAGTTTTGTGAACCTAGGAACCAATTACTTTTGTTTGTCATAATCTTGAGAATTAACTGGGTTATTCAAATTACAAAACCACAATCCTCAAAAAAATGTGAAGGCCAAGAATTGAGAAGACTTTGAAAATTAAAGACCAATCTAAAATTTTGTTTCTCTGTTCTGTTTCCATTTCCATCGATTCATTATAAATTTTTTTTTTTCTGTTCTTTTGTCTGTAATAACTATTTCTTACAGGCCTTGTAGGCTCACTGGCTAAATGTAATTGATAGACATCTCTCCTCTTCCACTGACTTCATGGTATATTTTCTCACTTTTGTCTACATCATATCCTACTATAATTTTGAACTCTTTCCATGTGGTAATTAACCAACTAGTTTCCAACTGCCTTCAAAAATTTCTGTTTTACTATGTCTTGTAGGATTATCCTGAAGAAAAGAGATTTAATAGTTTGAAAATAAAACAGAATGCAGGAACCATATAGTACAGTTAGCAAAGACTACATTTAGTCTATGATGTAGTAACTTTCTCCATGTTTTCCTTCAACTCTTTATTTCTTTACTTAAAAACATTTTTTTTTTTTTTTTTTTTTTTTTTTGAGACAGAGTCTCGCTTGTTGCCCAGGCTATAGTGAGTGCCGTGGCGTCAGCCTAGCTCACAGCAACCTCAAACTCCTGGGCTCAAGCGATCCTTCTGCCTCAGCCTCCCGAGTAGCTGGGACTACAGGCACGCGCCACCATGCCCAGCTAATTTTATATATATATATTGGTTGGCCGATTAATTTCTTTCTATTTTTATAGTAGAGACAGGGTCTCGCTCAGGCTGGTTTTGAACTCCTGACCTTGAGCAATCCGCCCGCCTCGGCCTCCCAGAGTGCTAGGATTACAAGCGTGAGCCACCACGCCCGGCCTACTTAAAAACATTTTTAAGTATTTTTTTGGGGGGGGATAATTGTGCATTCACATGCAATTGTAAGATATAATATAGAATGATTCAGTGTCTGCTTCACACAGTTTCCCTCAATGGTAATATCTTAAAAACTATAATGCATTATTTATAGCTTTTGCTTTAGAGGAATATTGGAATATGAGTTTGTAGATATTCAGGCATAGTGTTTCATTAGGACTAACGTTACTATGAACTGAAATGAGAGATTTTTTTCATATTGGTAAGAAAATAGGAGTATCTTTGCATATCTATGACAAAGATTATTTCATATTGTATATTGTCGTTTTTGTATGCACGTGAAGTAACTTAAATGTTTTATTTAAAATTTTTACATGTATGTCTTGCATTTATTTCTTGCATTCTACTTTCAACTTTTGTTATCAAAATTATGCTTACTGCATATAATTTATTCAGTAGTTTTCTTTCTGTTTTTATTTTCAGGAAATGTAAAATAGAGCTACCTACCCTTAGATGTTTGGTAGAATACACTGCAAAGATGCTTGGAATTGGCTCATTTTGTGAGTAATTTTTTTTTTAAATGCCATTTTAATGATTGTAATGGTTTTGTTTTTATTTATGTTTTGAATTTTGTTTTAGACCAATTTCTAAGTATTATATTATTTCCAATTTATCAAAATTGTTTAGATTTTTTAGCATATTAGTATATATTTTTTAAATGTAAGATTTAATGATGATTTTTTTTCCTATATTTTTTTCATTGCCTTTCCTTCTCAATTTTTTTTTCTAATTTTCTTCTAACTTTTTCTCAGAATTAACCTTTGTTTTTCAACAACTAATGGGATCAGTGTTTTTTTTTCTACTCTATCTATTCCTGATTTTGTATTATTGTATCTGTTTTTGTTATTTTTATCCAGTGTAATTACTAGTTATTTTTTTTCTTGTTTTCTAATAGTTTAAATCAAATATTTTCCTATAAGTACTCTTTCAGGTTCAATCAATACATATTGATGTTATTACATTATTTGTTATTAAGTGGATATATTTCTTAATTTCCTATGATTCCTTTTAATCTGTGAATTATATAATAGTACATTTTATTTCATTTTTCAAATACCTGGGGCAACTTTTATTCTTCACTTAAAATTTTATTTTATTGAAGAACGTAGAATATAATCTATGTGATGCTTATTTCTTTGTAACTAAGTGTATAAGTTTTTTAGTGAATGTTTTATATAGGCTCAAAATAAATGCAAGCCCTTTGTTACTCAATACCACTTGTGATACTAAAACATATAATATTCATTTTTTTTTCATTTTGCTCTTCTAGTTTCTAAAAAATTATGCTAAAATCAACCAGATCTCTTGATTTGACTATTTATCCTCATTACTTTTATCTTTAAAAATCTATTTTAACACATTGCCTGCAATGTGAGTTGGATTTAACTTACAGGCTAGTTTTGATCCCGGGGCCTCATGAAGCAAATCCCTGCAGTTGGTTAGTGAAAATCTTACTTGTTGATGTTCTTATTGTTATAATTAATATTGACAATTTAATTCTAAAAATATGGATTGTGTTGCATATAACTCATACACAGAAAAGTATAAAGAATAACTCATTAGGCCGGGCGTGGTGGCTCACGCTTGTAATCCTAGCACTCTGGGAGGCCGAGGCGGGCGGATTGCTTAAGGTCAGGAGTTCAAAAAACCAGCCTGAGCGAGACCCTGTCTCTACTATAAAAATAGAAAGAAATTAATTGGCCAACTAATATATATATATATAAAATTAGCCGGGCATGGTGGCGCGTGCCTGCAGTCCCAGCTACTCGGGAGGCTGAGGCAGGAGGATCGCTTGAGCCCAGAAGTTTGAGGTTGCTGTGAGCTAGGCTGACGCCACGGCACTCACTCTAGCCTGGGCAACAAAGTGAGACTCTGTCTCAAAAAAAAAAAAAAAAAAATAACTCATTAGAAAGGATTACTTTGTTTTAATAAGACACTGTGGCCCCAGGAGAAAAAAATTTTTTTCTAGTGTGGCAGTCAATATGTTAAAAAGGATTAGGTGCATATGTTTTATCTTCCTACCAGTGTGTTCAGCCATAGTCCACTTTGTTAATTCACTGAGAAAATGAAGGTAAATAGGAATGTGTTACACAATTTAGCAACCTCCCTTCATCTGTATCCATATACTTTGCATTCTTTTCTCATACAATGGATTAATACACTGTTTTTATGCTAGTCAACCTACAAACAAGTGCATTAGATACATTACTCTTTCCTAATAAGGAAATTTGATTCTCCAATAATTCCCTTTTGTTTTGCCTCACCATTTTTCTCTCTACTGTGTTATTTTCTTTTGCAAATGTGCATGTTAGATTAGTTCTTGTTAATAGCATAAAATGAGCCATAAATTGACAATATTAGCCTTGACATGATTAGTTCTTACTCTTAAAATAATCTATCTTTTTCTTTTATGATTACAAATTTTGTTTCCTGTTTAACAAAGCTTTGCCTCTCTTGTGCTCATGAAGATGATCTTCTATGATTTCCTTTAATACAATATTTAGAGATATAATTTCATTAGCCAGAAATTCTTATAGGATGTATTGTGTTTAAATGAACTCCCTGATTTCAACAGGGGTATTAGGAACTTGGAGTTGCAAAAACCAAGCAATGACACAATTAACACAGGTATGATGAGTGAAGTTACACAATAAGCAGCCGGGGGGGGGGGGAAGATATATACTATGGTTTAGTGTAAAGGTATTTTTAGATATGCTTAGTGATTTGGGGGCCCCATTTTGAAAATTGACAACCACACTGCTATTATCCTATGAAAGCAAATAAACAAAACAAAAATATAAAAGCAGACAAAAACATTAGGTTGGGTTTGGTGAGCCATTAAAATAGAGATTCATGAAACATGAGAGGTAAAACCAATAAAATCTTCAAACATTAGTGAGTTATGCAACTTGATTACATAAACTTCAGAAATTTCTTTATGAGAATTCAGTGAAAGACCCATTGCATGACACAGTGCCTGATACAACTATTTATATTTTGAAGAAAACATGTGATATTTGGATTTCTGCTCTTATCCCTTTATTTGATAACTGAAAGAAAGATTGGCATGTTTGAGTCCAGACCACAGACAAGGAGTCTACAGGTGGTCCAAGCACTCAGACCCAGGAGGATCAGAGTGACTATGCCAGACTAGGATCAAAGCTGCTGAAAGAAACTTGCAGCGGTCCGAGGAGGAGAATCTTAGTTTGCTCTAAGATTTTGTAGCAAAACCTCATCCTCTTCAGAAAGTGACTAATCTTTTTCAAAGAAATACCTCTGTTTTTCAGGAAATCCTAACTAAGACTGAAGTTCTGACTATGGGTGGGCTCCTCACCATGTTGTATTTCTCAGCAGGTTGTGAAGAAACAAGAAATGACAGGAGCAAACAACACTGTCTCTATGTCACATCTTTCCTCTCTGCCAACCCTCTCTCAATTTACACATGTGGCCTCATGGGGATTTTCCTGTAACCTCTGGAATGAGAAGAAAAAACGATTGCTGATCATTAGGAATTATACTATCAAGAATAAAACCAATTTCAAGATCAGTAGAAGGAAGGAAAATATTTTAGGGACCATAATTTTAGGCAATACACTTCATTTATCCTTTGATTGTAATAAAATCTGAGATAAGTATCAACATAGATTCATGAGTAGTGATTAAAAGTCTGGACTATTTGAGTGGTCAGGGCTTTAAAATAAAAAGTCATAGTATAGTGGTGATTTGGGAGTATCAGGAAGATACCTAAGGATGAATCACTTAGATTGGAATATTCAGTTACTACGTGAATACCCACCTAAAGAGTCTAAGAAATATTTTTTAAGATGAGTGGGTCTAAGATTAAAACTATATGGTCAATTATATTCAGGGAATTCCAGATTTCTTTCCACTCTTTTTTATCATCCTGTTCCTTCTTTTCTCAAAGTATATTATTTTATCAACAATCTATGTTATTTATTCTTCTGTAATTTTTATGAAAATGTGAGCAAAATTTTCACATATTTTCAGTCTCTACAAAAAATACATTTATGTTTTATATTTAGGGCTTTCTAAACAAAGAAAGCTGAAACCAGGGTTAAAAAAAAGTCTTGGAAATTACAGAATAGGTAGCAAAAGATTTACCTTATAGGAGGTATGTGATTATATATAAAGTTGGATGAGACTCGATACATCGCAATGATTGTCCACCTGGAAATACTTGTGGTATTTTCCCCCTGGAGACACTTATTTACACTGCAAAGGGTAAAACCCCAAGATTTCCACTTCTCCTCCCAAGGAGATTTGTTTACTATTAGGCAAATAGGGTTTTCCAACTTCTCTCAGGAGGGATGGAGTGTTTTTTAGGAGCTGTCCCAAAGAGCCATCCAGAATCACAATTTTAGGTTTCTAAACTATAGTACAGATCCGAGTAGTGTATGTAGAACAATATCTAGCTCTTTGCAAATTGCCTTGTAAAGGGGAAATTGAGCACAGAGAAATTGGCACAATTATTACTGTAAGTTAGTGACAGTAAATTTGTCCCTGACTCAGGAGCATTTTGTCTACATTCAGAACAATATGAATAAATATAGATATTAAAAACCGTGTATTCATATATATTTGCCTGTTTGTTTATATGTCCCCTGTTTTCTTGCACCAGCAGTTCTCAAACTTTCCTCCTTGGGACCTCTTTAAACACTCAGAAATTATCAAAAACTTTAAAGAGCTTTTGCTTATGAGGGCTATCTCTATCCTTGCCTTGTTAGAAATGAAAACTTAGGCATTTTCAATATCTATTAATCAATTAGACAGTACATAATAACCACATTTCATGTTTTATGTCAATATATATCATATATTTTTTATGTACAATAATATATTTTCCAAAAAATAAAAGTATGGCATTGTTTAGGAAAAAAAAAAAAATATATATATATATATATATATATATATATGGAAAAGGGAAAGCTTGTTGACTCATAGAAGATCAAGGTAATCCCCAGAGTCCTTACACCACACTTTGAAATCTACTTTCTCAAAAATAGGGAACATACTATACACATGTTTCTGCATTTTACTTTTTTCCATTAAAAATATATCCTCTATCTCTCTCCATGTCAGTATATAGGTTGCTTCTCATATTTTTAAAATTGAGATAAAATTTATTTACTGTACACATTAAGTGTACAATTTAGTATACAGTATATATTTGTGTATCCAAAGCCTCAATTAAGGAAAACAAACAAACAAACAAACAAACATACCACATTGCTGTAACTCCAGAAAGTTATCTCATACCCATTCTATTCAATGTTGAGCAGCTGTAGCCAACCATTTCTTATTACTCAAAATTCATATAAATGAAAGCATACACTATATCCTCTTTTTGTATATTTTATTTCACTCAAAATGATGTTTTTGAGATTTATACATATTGATGGATATATCTATGGTTCATTTGGTTTTAATGCTGAAGAGTTTCTTATCAAATGACTATACCACACTGTGTGTAGCCATTCTCTCATGATTGGACATTTAGGTTTTTTCAATTTTGTGCTATCTTGGATAAAGCTGCTATCAACATTTTTGTATAAGTGGTCTTATAAATTTATTTTTAAGCTTATCATGGTTAAATACCAGAAGTGGAATTGCTGACCAATAGGTTTAGTATATATTTGTCTGTATAAGGAACAGAAAAATCATTTTCAAAAGTTATATCACCATTTTACAGTCATACCAATAATTTGTGAGAGTTCCAGTTGCTCCTTATCCTAGCAATTATTTGATATTGCCAGTATTTTAATTTTACCCATTCAAATTAGTGTGAAATTGCATCTCATTGTGGTTAAATTTGCACTCCCTTGATGATGTAAGTCAGGGTCTGATAGGGGAAAGAAACAACACTAAGTATTTGACAATAGAGAATTTAATAAAAAAAATTGTTAACTACATACAAAATTTTTGACTAAGTAACTGAAAATTTATTAATGTGCACATAGAATATATATGTAATTGTGTTGTGAATGTAGCACAGTGAGAGCAACCACAAGAAAAAGCTGCTATCTCTAGGGCTAGAGGAACAGAAAAAAGAAGTTTGGATTATTACAAATTAAAATTTGGAGGATGGGCCCTGTGAAGTTAAAATGGGGTGCTGTTTGACTGATGCTAATATCTCTGAGCCTGGGGAGGGTCCCTGTGGACCTAGATAACAGGCATCTGAAGAGGAGGCACAGATGCCCAGGATTGATGTCTTTCATAAGGGGCATGAACAAATTTGTTTTGTAACAGTTGAGTAATATATCATATGGGATTCAGATGCTATTATAGGAGGGACCTGCTGTTGCCCATTTGAGAAAACATTGCTAGGGTAAGAAACAGAAATGCAAGCAGATAGGAAGCTCACAAGAGGCATTCAGGAAATAGAAAAAAAGAAAATTGCCCCTTTTCTGTCTTCCAATCTTAGAATCTATTATATCCTATGAGAAGAGTTTAACATAGAACAACTAGAAAAGCAGAAATATTGTAGGCATAGTATGCTTAGTCATCGCTCCAGTGTCACAAGGTCCAAGAAACAATATGTTAATAACTAGCACAGTCAATGAAGTTGAACACATTTTATGTTCTTATCATCCATTTAAATTTTATTTCTGAACTATTTAAGATTGTTTCCCATTTTTAATTTAGTTGCTTATTTTAGTATTTTGAAGTTTTTTTTATATATTCAGATGCATGTTATTTGACATATTTGTATATTGCATTTTTTTCAAGTTTGCTGCTTTCCTTTTTATTTTCTCAGTGGTATCTTTTGAGAAGCAATTTTTAACTCTGATGAAGTCCATTTTATCAATAATGTTTCTTTAATAGTAAACTCATTTTGTCTACTGAGAAAAACATGCTTCCCATGATTATAAAGATATTCTTTTATGTGTTCTTCTAAACATGTTATAGTTTTACCTTTTATGTTTAGGTCTATGATCTATCAGAAATAATTAATTTTATATTTAGTATGAAGTAAGATTTGAGGGTAATTTGTACTCATGTTTATCTAGTTGTTTTAGTGCTATTTGTTGAAAAAATTTTCTTTATTTATTGAATTGTTTTGCTATTTTTATTGAAAATTGATTGACAAATTATGCGTAGTTTATTTTTGGAATTGTCTGGTTAAAAGAAAAACTTGAAATAAATGAGTAGAGTTTATTAGAACCATGAATAATTCATAGATTGAACATCATTTAAAATGAGAAGACGTTCAGAGAATTCTGTCCAAAAGAGTATGCAGTGAGCTTTTGTAGGCTGAAATAGAAGCAAAGCAGAGAAATCACCTGATTGGCATCTGCCTTAATTAGACATGCCACGATGAGTTGACTTCATGTATTGGCTGAAATGTTGCTGTTCATTATACTCCTAGTTAGGTTTTGGTTTGTTTATGTACTAAGTTAGGTTGCAGTTTGTTACTTAGGAAGTTAAGTATAGAGATAGCCTCAGGGTAATGGCCTCCTGCTTATTTAATTTAACATTCTATTCTAGTCCATTAATATACGTATTTATATCCAACACTATTTGTGTATGTGTACTTTTACAATAAGTCTCAAAATCAGGAAATGTAAGTCTTTTAATTTTCTTATCACAATTTCTTTGATTAATTTTCACTTAAAAAGCCTGTTTGTTGCAAGTTTTGTTTGGGATTATTTTCAATCACTCAAAAAGAAATGACATTTTAACAATCTTGAGTTTTATAATTTATATACATGATATATTTATTTATCTGAGTCCTTTAAAATTTCTTTTAACAATATTTTTAATATTTATTGAAAAGGAGCTTTACATTATTTAAAAAAATTTTAATGCATTTTATATTTTTGATATGATTGTAAATGTTATTTCATGACAGTTGTTTCTTTGCCAGTATAAAGAAACATCATTAGCTTGTGTGTATTAACCTGGTATCCTTTGACCTTGCTAAATCTACCTTTTAGGTCTATTTGTTCTTTTTGTTCAGTTGTTTGGTTTTCTATGCACACAGCCATGTTGTCTATAAACAATGATGGTAAAGCTCTTTTTCCCTTAATTTCTATGTCTTTTCCTTTTTTTTTTTTTTTTTTTGTGAAATTTTATTCTACATTGCCTTGGCTAAAATATGTAATTTTAGTGAGTGCAGAAATCATTTTGTTTTTACTAATCTTAAGGGGAAAATAATGAAAGATATTAGTCAATTCTGTCTAAAAGACAATTTTTTGTCTTTTGCTACCTACGATGGATACATAGGCATTCAATTTTGCAAATACTATTTTCTGTATTCATTGAGATGATCCTGCAATCTATGATTTGTTTCATTTTTGTACTGAATTGGTTAATTTTAAAATGTTAAACCAATATGACATTTTGTTTTGTTTCAAAAAACTCTAGCTAAAGGAACAACAACAAATAAGCAAAATAAGCAACACAAAACACATTTTTGTTCAGCAGTCTGATGAAATAAGATGGTCAAAATGTTGATAATTAGGAGATTTGGATGATATGTTCGTGATAGTATGTTAGAGTGTTCTTCTTTCTATTTATATACAACTGAAATCCGGTCCAGTGGACAATATTGCCTGCTGGGCATATCAGTCACCTCTGTCACCAAAAGCCTGTTTCATCCTCATTAGACTGATAAACAGATTTTTCATGGCAGCAGGGATGTAAATTATTTTTCTGTTCAATCAGTTGGCATGTGTACTGCCACTTTTAAATAGTCCATCTTGAAAGCAACAGCAACCAAAAATGAGTTTCTTTTATGGTACCATACCCCAGAATATCAGGTGACACCTTGGTGACCATTTGTTTAACTTATGAGGGTTATATTATGAATAGGATGTTGACTTATTAACAGTGGAATAAACCTTGTTTTGGATTTTGGGTAATTTTTGTGTTAAATTATGTAGACATATTTTGTCAAGCTTTCATCTCAGTTGTTTTTTATTATCAGCTTTCAATTAATATTTAATTTCTTCTTCAAGAAAGTCAAAGATGCTATCACTTCCCACTTGCTTGGAATCTAAACAATGAATGCATTTTTCTTCTTTTGCCAATATTCTGGAAAACTTTAAATCAATCCAATCAAGTTTTGTCTACCTGTGCTGATTATTTCAATCTTGATTATTGTGTCTGTTGCTACAGATACATTCTCACTGAAATGGACTCATACAACTATTTTATGTTGTCCTTTCTTTTCTCTTTCTTTCTTTCTTAATATGTATTTTGGTAGAAAAATATTGTTAAATTCTATTCATATGGATACAAGTATAATGAAAATCTAAAGTAACATATATATAAAGATTCTAAACTTGATTAAATACATCTTACAAATCATATTAATGATCTTAATATATATATTTAAAGGCTATGCTAATATTTATACAAATAAATACTGAAAAAAGTATCTAAATCCAACTATAAGTTTGTGTTTCACAGAATATAATCTTAAGAAATTATAATATTATCAGCTTTCAATTGAGGAAAATTTTCTTATAAATATTTCTTGCAAAATTAAATCTATATACCATCTAAAATAATTTATTTGATTGATCGAATAATCTTCAAAAAATTGCAATATCAAACTATACCTTGACATGCCAATTGAAAAGGGAAACAGTTAAGGTCACCTGTTTTTTTCTCAATAAAATAATTATATTTTCTTCATAGGTGGTTTTTACAATTTTATTGGGAAAGTCAACATAACATATGGCTTGTAGAACACCTGCTGAAAAGAATATATTTGTAGAAACAGTAAACTAATTAATTCCTTAATGATCCCCATGACTTTTGACACATTATGCTATAGAATCAAATGAGAATTGTATCTTTGTCTTTGGAAAAATATTTCGTTACCAGCATATAGCCAGTGACTTAATTGGAAAGATAATCTTGTTTCTTTAAAAACTATGAAATGACGCTCTGAGAAATAGCAAATTATCATAATAAAATGAGCCTAACCACCATCACCATCATAGTATTGTACCCAGTATTTCCAAATTGTTGGATGTAAATCCAGAAAATATATTCAAAAGTCTATACCCCTCTTTATGTTGCCTTTTTTTTTTTTTGTCAATAGAGCCCTCTAGCTCTGATTCTCAGTGTTTGTTTCCCATATCATGTAGATATTTATTAATTTGACAGGACATATATATAACTTTAATATTATTGATTGAACCTTTCATTTTTTTCAACCTGTTTGGGTTAGCTTATTTTCAGCTTCTGCTTCATTCCAATACCTTGAAACAATAATATTTTCACAAAATTTATGTCTTCCCTAAAATTGCCTGTAACCCATTTACTGCTGGTAATCAGTATCAGTTTGTTTGATGAATCAGACATCTAGTTAGTCTTCTTCCCAATTCTTTTATAGGACACTTTATCTTTTTTCATCAAAAATAGTTTATTTTCTTTGACATGATGAGAAAAGATATTTTCAGAAGAAGAAACTTAGATAATGACTATGTTTTCCAAGTCTTAAAATTTATTGTAGTTTTAGGATTGTGCATAATTGGATTTATTTTTATGGCCAGAATCATTTGCAAAACTATCAATATTTTATAAAAAGTAGTTCTACTACTTACTAAATTCAATAATATTCTCAAATGAGAAGCAGATACTGCTTTCACATTATTTAATAGCATATTGCAATGGCACATCATAATCATGTATATTCTCAAGACAATTGCAAAGAGTAGGAAGAAAAAAGCAAGTATGAAGTTTTTACCAGGATATTGGGAATAAAAAATTGTCATGATAATACATTGTTTAGGTTCATTGCAGCAATTTTTCAAACTGTATGCAATAAGAGCAACACCCTATCACATCACAGATAAGTGTGGTGAATGAAATACATTGTAACAGCCTGTCTCAGTATAAATGGTATATTGGTGAATTAATCACTTCTTACTTATAAACCAGCATTAAAAACTGTTAGAATAAGGTGATTAGAATAATGAAATTCATAACTAAGTCATGGAAAATGATTAATCACTTAACTATTCTTCAATAAATTCATATTTAGTATTTTGGGGAAAGTTTTCTAAATGTAATTATATTTAAAGTTGTAATACCTTCAGTTTAAAAGTATGTAAATCACTCATAATTTCAAATTAAGTATAGTTGACCTTTGAGCAATGCAGAATTGGGGGGCCAGCCCCTGCACAGTCAAAATTCCATGTTTAACTTTTGACTCCCCCAAAACTTATTCACTAATATCCTACGGTTGACCAGAAGCTTTGCCAATAACATAAAATAGTCAATTAACACATATTTTGTATGTTATATGTATTATATACTGTAGTCTTACAATAAAATAAACTAGAGAAAAGAAACTGCTATTAAGAAAATCATAAAGAACAGAAAATATATTTATTATTCATTAAGTAGAAGTGGATCCTCATAAGGTTCTTCATCTTTGCGGTTTTCATGTTGAGTGTGATGAGGAGGAGGAGAAAGGAGGAATTGATCTTACTGTCTGAGGAGTAGCAGAGGTGGAAGAAAACCTGCACATAAGTGGACCCATGAAGTACAAACCCATGTTGTTCAAGGGTCAACTGTATTTGTAAACTACACTGATAGCTCCCAAATATTTTCAACTTATTTTATTTAAAATAACATCAAAAATATCTTAAAAAATACTTCTCTATGTACCAGAGATTACTCTATTATGCTGATTGGATCTTGCTAACGCAACCTATATATATATTGCACATACTCGTAATTTAATCCAGAACAAATCTTTATTTTTCATGAATTTAAATCAGCAATTCAAATTCAAATCTTCAATTTCTTTGAATTTTCTTTAGGGGCTAAATGTTTTGGAAAATGTGACCTCTATAATATAATCTAAGAAAAAATATATTACAGAATCAACTTTAGAGAAATGTGCTCAATTTCTCTGAGAGAGAGAAAATTCCTCTATGTAAAGTTTCAAATGTGAATTCGTCTCTTATTTGCTTACATTCTTCATTCTATGCATTACAAAGAATTGTGCTTGGAGTGACAGGCAAAATAACTCCTCCCCCCACCCCCATGAATATATTACCTTACATGACTGCATAGCAAAAGGGACTTTGCAGCTGTGATTAAGGTTAAGGATTTAAAGATCAAGAAATTACCCTGGAATATTCTGGTTGGACTAATCTAATCATATAGATCCTTAAAACTAAAGAATCATGACCAGCTTCTAGAAGCTGGAAAAGCTAAGGAAATAGATTCCTTTAGCAAGGAAATAGATTTCTCTTGCAGAAGGGAATGCAACCCTGAGAACACCTTGATTTCAGCCCAATAAGCACCATTTCAGATTTCTGACAACCAGAACTGTTAGATAATAAATCTGTGTCTTTAAAGCCACTAAATGTGTGGTATTTTGTTATAGCTGCAATAAGAACTAATGCGCACATATCTAAAGGGCCTAAAAAGGGCATTCTTTTCAATTCAACAATCACCTCTGAGTCTGAATTTTTTTTTTTTTTTTTTTTTTTTTTTTAATTATTTTTTTTTATTTTGGCATATTATGGGGGTACAGATTTTAAGGTTTCAATAAATGCCCATTTCCCCCCCTCCCCCCAAAAGTCTGAGTCTCCATCATGACCATCCCCCAGATGGTGCACATCTCACTCACTATGTATGTATATACCCGCCCCCCTCCCCCCTCCCACCTGCCCAATACCCTATTACTGTAGTACCTATGTGTCCACTTAGGTGCTACTCAGTTAATACCAGTTTGCTGGAGAATATATCTGGTGCTTGTTTTTCCATTCTTGGGATACTTCACTTAGTAGTATGGGTTCCAGCTCTAACCAGGAAAATATAAGGTGTGCTATATCACCATTGTTTCTTAGAGCTGAATAGTACTCCATGGTGTACATATACCACATTTTATTAATCCATTCTTTGATTGATGGGCACTTGGGCTGTTTCCACAGCCTTGCAATTATGAATTGTGCTGCTATAAACATTCGAGTGCAGGTGTCTTTTTTGTAGAGTGTCACTGGATCATTTGGGTAGATGCCCAGCAATGGGATTGCTGGATCAAATGGTAGATTCACTTGTATCGCTTTAAGGTATCTCCATATTGCTTTCCACAGAGGTTGAACTAGTTTGCAGTCCCACCAGCAGTGTAGGAGTGTTCCTCTCTCTCCGCAACCACGCCAGCATTTATTGTTTGGAGATTTTTTGATAAAGGCCATTCTCACTGGGGTTAAGTGATATCTCATTGTGGTTTTGATTTGCATTTCCCTGATGATTAGAGATGTTGAGCATTTCTTCATATGTTTGTTGGCCATTCTTCTGTCTTCTTTAGAAAAATTTCTGTTCAAGTCCTTTGCCCACTTTTTAATGGGGTTATTTGATTTTTTCTTCCTAATTTTCGTGAGTTCTAAGTATATTCTAGTTATCAGTCCCTTATCGGATGCATAGGATGCAAAAATTTTCTCCCATTCTGTAGGTTGTCTGTTTACTTTCATGACTATTTCTTTGGCTGTGCAGAAGCTTTGTAGTTTGATCATGTCCCATTTATTTATTTTTGTTGCTGCTGTGATTGCCTTTGGGGACTTCTTCATAAACTCTTTGCCCAGGCCGATGTCTAGGAGAGTGTTTCCAACTTTTTCCTCTAGAGTTCTAATAGTTTCATATCTTAGGTTTAAGTCTGTTATCCAGCGTGAGTTGGTTTTTGTGAGAGGTGAAAGGTGTGGGTCCTGTTTTAGCCTTCTACAGGTGGCTATCCAGTTTTCCCAGCACCATTTATTGAAGAGGGATTCTTTTCCCCAGCGTATGTTTTTGTCTGCTTTGTCAAAGATTAGATGGCTATATGAGGATGGTTTTATATCAGGATTCTCACATCTGTTCCACTGGTCAATATTCCTGTTTTTGTGCCAATACCATATTGTTTTAATTACTACAGCTTTGTAGTATAGTTTAATATCTGGCATATTAATGCCTCCCATTTTGTTTTTGTTGCCTAGAATTGCTCTTGATATTCGGGGTCTTCTTTGGTTCCATACGAAGCGTAAAATTATTTTTTCTATATCTGTGAAGAATGCTGATGGGATTTTAATAGGTATTGCATTGAATCTGTAGATCAGTTTGGGTAGTATAGACATTTTGACGATATTGAGTCTGCCGATCCACGAGCATGGTATGGATTTCCATCTGTTTACATCCTCTGCTATTTCCTTCCTCAGTGTTTCATAGTTCTCCCTGTAGAGGTCTTTTACCTCTTTGGTTAAATATATTCCTAGGTACTTTAATTTCTTTGTTGCTATTGTGAAGGGAATTGAGTCTTTGATTTGGTTCTCAATTAGATTGTTGTTGGCGTATATGAATGCCTCTGATTTCTGTGTATTAATTTTGTATCCTGAGACTTTACTAAATTCATTGATCAGTTCCAGGAGTTTCTTGGTTGAATCCTTGGGGTTTTCTAGATACAATATCATATCATCAGCAAACAGTGAAAGTTTGATCTCTTCTGCCCCTATTTGGATACCTTTGATTCCATTTTCCTGTCTGATTGCTGTAGCCAAGACTTCCAGCACTATGTTGAATAGAAGTGGAGATAGTGGGCAGCCTTGTCTGGTTCCAGTTCTAAGTGGGAATGATTTCAGTCTTTCCCCATTCAGTATGATGTTGGCTACGGGTCTGTCATATATGGCTTGTATCATTTTTAGGTATGTCCCTTCTATGCCTATTTTCTTAAGTGTTCGTATCATGAAAGGGTGTTGAATTTTGTCAAAAGCTTTTTCTGCATCTATTGAAAGAATCATGTGGTCTTTGTTTTTGCTTCTGTTGATGTGGTGAATTGCATTTATAGATTTACGTATGTTGAACCATCCCTGCATCCCTGGGATGAAGCCCACTTGGTCGTGGTGGATTATTTTTTTGATAAGTGTCTGGATTCGGTTAGCTAAGATTTTGTTGAAAATTTTTGCATCTATATTCATTAGGGATATTGGTCTGTAGTTTTCTTTTTTTGTTGCATCCTTTCCTGGTTTTGGTATCAGAGTAATATTCGCTTCATAAAAGGTGTCGGGGAGGTTTCCGTTCTTCTCGATGTTGTGGAATAGTTTCTGCAAGATAGGTACTAGTTCTTCTTTGTAAGTATGGTAAAATTCAGGTGTGAAGCCATCTGGACCGGGACTTTTCTTTTTAGGGAGATTTTTAATTGCTGTTTCTATTTCAGCTGTTGAGATTGGTCTGTTCAGGGAATCTATTTCTTCCTGGTTGAGCCTAGGGAGGCTGTGTGTTTCTAGAAATTTGTCCATTTCCTCCACATTTTCCAGTTTGTGTGCATAAAGATTTTTGTAGTATTCATAAATTGTATCTTGTATCTCTTTGGGATCAGTTGTGATATCTCCTTTTTCATTCCTGATGGAGCTTATTAGAGATTTCTCTTTTCTGCTTTTCGTTAGCTTAGCCAATGGCGTGTCAATTTTGTTTATTTTTTCAAAGAACCAACTTTTTGTTTTATTAATCTCCTGAATAGCTTTCCTGTTTTCAATTTCGTTTAGTTCTGATTTGATCTTGTTGATTTCACTTCTTCTGCTGGGTTTGGGGTTGGTCTGTTCTTCTTTTTCCAGCTCTTTGAGTCGTTTCATTAGATTGTCTATTTGTGATCTTCTTGCCTTTTGGTTATAGGCATTTATGGAGATAAACTTTCCTCTCAGAACTGCTTTAGCTGTGTCCCAGAGGAGTTGATAACTTGTCTCTCCATTGTCGTTTTCTTCATAGAAGTTTTTTATTTCCGTCTTGATTTCTTCATTTACGAAGTAATCATTTAGTAGGAGGTTGTTTAATTTCCACGTTTTTGTGTAGAAATGTGAGTTTCTGTTAGGGTTGATTTCTAGTTTTATTCCACTGTGATCTGAGAAAGTACATGGTATGATTTCTATTTTTTTAAATTTCTTGAGATTTTGTTTGTGTCCTAGGATATGGTCAATCTTAGAGAATGTCCCGTGAGCTGATGAGAAGAACGTATATTCAGTGGATTTGGGGTAGAATGTTCTGTAGATGTCTGTCAGACCCAATTGTTCTAGAGTTTTGTTTAAGTCCATTATTTCTTTATTAATTTTCTGTTTGGAGGATCTGTCTCGTGCCGTCAGTGGGGTGTTGAAATCTCCGGCGATTATGGAGTTGCTATTAATCCATTTGCTTAGCTCCAGTAAGGTTTGCTTTATGAATCTGGGTGCACCTAAGTTGGGTGCATATATATTTAAAATTGTTATCTCCTCTTGTTGGACTGTGCCCTTCACCATTATATAATGACCCTCTTTGTCTTTTACTACTTTTGTTGGTTTAAAAACTAAATCGTCTGAAATTAGAACTGCCACACCAGCCTTCTTTTGGTTTCTATTTGCTTGGAATATTGATCTCCACCCTTTTATTTTTAGTCTATGTGCATCCTTGCAGGTTAAATGTGTTTCCTGAAGACAGCATATACTTGGCCTGTATTTTCTTATCCATTCAGCCAGCCTATGTCTCTTGAGTGGAGAGTTTAAGCCATTCACATTTATTGAGAGAACTGATAGGTAAGGTAGATTACTGATCATTCTGTTGGGTTGGATGTTGTTGCTATGATTTCTGTCTTGAGCCATTGTAATATCTGGCCTTTAATATCTTTGGGTTTTGGTTGTTTTTATATCCGTGGATTATTATTATGATGTTCCGTGCGTAACGCTGTTTTAAGTACTTCTTGTAGGGCTGGTCTTGTCTTGGTGAATTCTCTGAGCCTTTGCTTGTCTGAGAATGTTTTTATTTCTCCTTCATATATGAAGCTTAGTTTTGCAGGGAATAATATTCTAGGCTGGGCATTGTTTTGTTTCAAAAGAGTGAGAATGGGGCCCCAGTCTCTCCTTGCTTGTAAAGTCTCATTAGAGAAGTCTGATGTTATTCGAATTGGCTTTCCCTTGTATGTCACTTGCTTCTTTTGTCTTACAGCTCTTAGAAGGGCCTCTTTAGTTGATACTTTGGTCAGTCTGATGACTGCATGACGTGACGTCTTCCTGTTTGCATTGAATCTCCCAGGGGTCCTCTGGGCTTCTTGAACTTGTATATCGAGCTTTTGAGCAAGGCCTGGGAAATTTTCCTCTATTATATCTTCAAAAAGCTTGTCCAGCCCTTGAGTGTTGTCTTCCTCCCCTTCGGCTAAACCTATGACCCTCACGTTAGGTTTTTTCACATAATCCCACAGCTCTTGTAGGCTTTGGTCTTTTCTCTTGTTTCTCTGCTGTATTTCTGTGACTGATTTATTTAATTGGAAGGTGTTATCTTCAAGCTCTGAGATTCTTTCTTCTGCTTGATCTACCCTGTTCTTGAGACTTTCCACAGTATTTTGTAGTTCTCTGAGTTGATTCTTCATCTCCAGGACTTCGGTTAAAGTTTTCTTCACTGTGTCAATCTCTTTGTTGAACCTTTGTTCCATTTCTTGGAGGTTTTTTGTGTTTTCTTGGTGTTGGTTATTGAGTTGTTGTTGCAGCTGGGTGAGTGTTCTTATGATCCACATACGAAATTCCTTTTCTGTCATATTGGTTGCCTGATTTTGGTCGGTGTCCGTTTCTAGGGGGCTGGTGCTCCTCCTTGGGGGTGTGTTTTCCGTTTGGTTCTTCATATTTCCTGAGTTCTTTCGCTGACTTCTTCCCATGTCGATCAGTTGTTGTTTCTTTCCTTAGGTTATTGTTTGGGTATTCACACACCTTGTTTAGTTTCTGAGGCGTTAGGTGGTGCCTGTGGGTGAAATTGGACCACTCCCTGTATATTGAGTCAGTGGATGCCGTGGAAAGGCTGTGCAAGATGCCGCCCCTGTCAGTAGGTGGCGTTTGCTTGGAGGAACAGGCTATGGTGTTGATTTTGAGTCCTGTTATCAGCTCTCGTTCTGGGCGGAGCTGGGTTGGGTAAGCCTGCCCTCAGGCCGTTAGCAGGGGTCAAAGTTCTGTTCTCAGCTTACAGGGAAAGCTGTCAGGGCAGGGCTGGAATGGTCCCGCTCAGCCAGAAAGTCTGGAGGTGGGGGTGGGGCTGTCTGAGACCCGCAGTCTGCAGCAGGCCTCGCTTCTTTCCACCCTCCCCAACTCTGCAGCTACTCCTGGGCCTCTGCCAGCAGGCCAGACCACAAGCCACCAGGCCTCCCCGGACTGTGGTGCCGGCGGGGAGGTTCCCTGCACAGGAACGCCACCTGGGTTGGGCGCACGGCCACCTCCTGGGAGGAGGGTTGCCCTCTAGGACGCCGATCCGCCCCTGGAGGCACACAGCCCTCAGTAGGCTGTTCGCGTATAATCCTTCTGTGCCCGGGGCAATGCTAGCCCTCGGTGCAGGGGATCTGGTCTGCAGGTCCGACCTCTGGGTCCCAGAGTTCAAACTGTATTCCCACCAGGGAGAGGATTTCCGGTCCTAATTCACCCACAGGGAGCCCAAGCTGGATCTATGTCTCTCAGCCTCTGAGTCGGCAACGTTTTCCTGGGAACACGGTGACAGCAGCACCTGGGAGGGCGGGCGGGGTCCCAAACGGGAAGGTCCCGTTCCCTGGAGGTGCCTCCGGCTGGTGGCTGTATTGTCTCTCTGGGCAGCCGCGGGTAGGGTCGGCGGAGGGGAGGAGGAGGCAATATGGCGCCTGCCGCGCGGCTCGGGTCCGTGCACACGGAGGTGCCCGGAGGAAGTTGGGAACCTGGTGCCACGTCTGCTACAGGCTCACCGTTGGCAAGCGGCGGCAGTCTCTGGGCTGATGTCCGCAGGTCTCTCCACCCACTGGGGAGCCCACCAGCAGTCCCGAATGCAGGGGAGGGGGAACAGCAATTCCACCTACCCTTGCCGCTGGTCTCCGGGCTGCTCCGGTGGTCTCAGCCTCCAGTTCTCCTCCGCAGCCTCCTCCCGTGGAGTCTCCCGGGGTCTCAGGTACCCCTCCTTCCGGCCCTTGTCCGCTGTATGCTCGTCTTCTTGCTTCTTTCCTCTAGTTTCTGCTAGAATTGGTCTTTTCTGTAGAGACCCTCTGTCTGGCGGTGTTATTCGTCCGCCATCTTGCTCCGCCCCCTCTGAGTCTGAATTTTTTTTTCATTTAGCATGATGCATTGGAGATTTATCAATGTTATTATGAATATCAGTAGTTCATTCCAGTTATTTGCTGAGTAGAATTCTATTCTATTAGTATCCCTTCAGTAGTTAATTTTTCTCATTTTTTACAATTATGAACGAAGCTGCTATAAAAATTTACATGCAAAATTTTCTAAAATTTTCTATTACCCTATATTATAAACAGGCTGCCCCACCTTGCATTTCCAAAAACAAAATATTAGAGCTTTCTTGCTGTTTTACATCCTTGTCAGCACTTGCTATTGTCCTGTTGTCAGAATTTTTTGTTTAACAGTTCTAAATAGTGTATATATATATATATATATACTAATTAGTATATATATATAAAATAGTATATATATATCTAGTATATATAGTATATATATATATATCTAATTAGTATATATATACTAATTAGACATAATATAGACACACACACATATATATGTATATATTTTAGATAGGTTTTCACTCTGTTGCCTGAGCTAGAATGCAATGGCATCATCATAACTCACTGCAACCTCAAACTCTTGGGCTCAGGTGATCCTCCTGGCTCAGCCTCCTGAGTAGCTGGGGCATGCACCCACTACCATGCCCAGCTAATTTTTTTCTATTTTTAGTAGAGGTGGGGTACCGCTCTTGCTTAGGCTGGTCTGGAACTCCTGATCTCAAGCAATCCTCCCACCTCAGCCTTCCAGAGTGCTAGGACTAGAGACAGGTGTGAGCCACCATGCCCAGCCTCATCTTGTCAATTTCTAAAGAAAAAAATTATAAATTCTGCCATAGTTGTGATTGTGATGATGTTGAACTCAATTTGAGATAGTTGACATCTTTACAAAATGTTGAGTTTTCTAATACATAAACAAGTTTGTAGTAAAATTTATTTAGGCCTTATTTCATTTATTTAATAAGTGTTTTATAAATTGCATCATAAATGTCTTGCATATCATTATATTTATATCTACTATTTATTTGGATTGCTGTTATATAAGGCATTTGAAAAAATTTGAAAAAAATTTAAATCAGCCATTTTTAATTGAAACATGATAGCATTTATATATTCACCTTGTATCTTGTGAGTTTTATAAGCACACTTATTGTCTCTAGTAGCATTTTTGTGGATTATTCCACAAGGCATTCTCTATGAAGACAATAATGTCATTTGGGAATAGAGATAGTTTAATAGATTAATTTCTTGTTCCAGTCTACATGTTTTTATTTATTTATTTTTCTTGCATTTTTGACCTGGCTAATATATCTAGTACAATGCAGAATAGTGAAAACAAATATCCTTAACTTCACCTGATCTTTCAGAAAAAGCATTCAACTTTTTTATCATTAGTTACGTTGTCAGCTCTTGATTTTTTTATAGATGCTCTTTATCATCCTAAGAAAGTTCCCTTCCATTCTTAGTTTGTTGAGAATTAAATTTTTTCAAATGCTTTCAGTATCTATTGAGAGAATCACGTGTTGTTTTTTTCCTTAGTATGTTGATACATGATGAATCAAGTTTGTTGTTTTCTGAAAGATGAATCAAGCTTGCCTTCCTAAAAATATCTTAACTAGTTTATGATATCTTTTGTCTTAATTTGCTTTTCTTGTATTCAACTTTTTAAAATATTTTGTTGAAGATTATTACACCTATTATCTGCAATATTGTTTTTGAAATATGTCCATTTAGTTTCAGTTTTATGATGATGATGACCTCATAAGATAACTTGAAAGTATTCCCTAGTCTTCTGTTTTTCTGACATTTTGTGTGAAGGTTTTGCTTTATTTCTTCATACATTTTTTGGTATAATCCATCAGTCAAAACTTTTAGAATTCTTTTGTTAGATATTTTCAATATGAATATAATTTCTTTAATAAGTATAATATTCAAACAATCTACAACTTTTTATGGTTTGGGTTATTTTTTTCTTGAGAAACTTGTGTATTTTATATAAGTTGTCAAAATTATGGGTATAGACTTGTTTGTAAGATTCTCATATCCTACTTTTAAGGTCTACAGATGGCTAAAGTGACATCCTTCCTTCATTTCTAATAATTGTAATTTGAATATTCCCTCTTGTAATTTTCCCGATGAGTCTGTATAAAGATGTGACAATATAATGTCTTAAAAAACATTAAATCAGAAATTTGCAGTAATTTCCCTTATCATATTTTAGTTTTCATTGATTTCTTCTCTTCTCATTATTTTTTCCTTTCCTTTTTTGCTTTAGATTTAGTTGTTTTTTTCTATTTCTTAAACCTAAACAATGCAGTTTATATCATTGCTTTGAAATCTTTCTTTTATTCTAAAATAACTATGTGTTGCTATATATTTCTCATTAAACATCACTTTCACTGCATTGGACAAATTTTGATATGATATGTTTTCATGTTTATCAATCCAAAATATTGCTAATTCTCCCTGTGACTTCCTCTCTTTCTATAGCTTACTTAAGGTTATATTATTAAATTTATAAACATTTTGGGGGTTCAGTTATTTTTATTTAAGTATGTTGTAATAAGATAACCTATTTTACATAATTCTAATCCTTTAAAAAATCCAAACCCAAAGCATGATCTATCATGCTGTGTGTTTCATGTATGCTTGAAAAATGTGTGTTCTGCTATTGTTGGATAGAAACAGAAGAGATATGGGATAAGTGAAGACATGAAAGTATACATGAGAATATATAAAATTTTTTTGCTATGTGTATTTTCATTATTTGTGAATTTCTTTATTTGCTTTCAATATATTGAATAAAATTTATTTTAATAATTCACACATTAGTGAGAAGTGATTTGAAATATTGACCCTACAGAAATTAAAAATTTTTTGTGGGTTCATGTTACATTAGTGAATATCTTTCCACAAATTAAACCAACTCAATTTTCAATAATAATCTCTATATCATAATTTTTTTTCACCTTCACTAGCATGCAGTTAATTTGGTAGGATAGGTTAGAGTTTTGTGTTTTATTTTCTTTAGCATTTTGAAGTCTTCACTGCATTGTCTCACTCTACTGGAATATAAGGTCTAGAAGATAAATAACCTCATCTATCATATTAACCAATCTCTTTCCAGCACTAGCTCATAGAAATTTAATCAAGGTATTCAATAATATTTTTAAATATTTATTAGTTATCTTAATATTAGTTTCAAAATACACCATAATAACATTCTAAGCTTAATAGCATGGCACTGTATGTAGGCTTTCAAAGATGAAATCACATTATGCATTTTATGCTTTCAAATTATTACTTTTGCAACTTAGCACATAATATGTTGCAAGCAGTAGCGTGAGAGTAAAAGCAAAAGATATATCAATAATATTTGATTTTTATTGAGAGATAATGGTGGTATGAGCCAGATTGGTATTAATAAAGAAAATACAGGATTTAGGGATGAATGCTATAACCAAATTAGACTAGGGTTGTGTTTCTTTGCAGACTGGGTTGAAACATTTTAAGTAGGAATGTATAGTTTTAAAGTGCCTTGTGTAAAATGTAGAGTATGTGTGAATCCTGAGATGTCAAAGCAATTGTCTGACATGGGTTCTCACATATGTTACTCAATCACATTTGAAGATAGTATGTCAAAAATTTAGAAGGATTTATTACATTTATTAAATGGCTACAGTTTTCAAATAATTTTCCATGAGTGCCTCAGAGAAAGATTTCACTTAGAGTATAAGTGAGAGGGCATTATCACACCAAAAATTAGGAATGTGGATATTAGACAATGATCTTAATTCATTTATTACTCTGACATTTGGAATTAGCAGTTTCTAAATAACGAATAAGTATTCCCAAATGAGGTGAACTAGAGTATACAAATCCTATGTGTATTAGTATGGGTTCTCCACAGAAACTGAATTAATATCTATCTATATGAAATATAAAGAGATACATAATATAGAGACAGCTATAATATTTATATTAATATATGTGAGA
Source organism: Microcebus murinus (assembly GCF_040939455.1). Lineage (NCBI taxonomy): Eukaryota > Metazoa > Chordata > Mammalia > Primates > Cheirogaleidae > Microcebus > Microcebus murinus. The sequence goes on from NC_134104.1 coordinate 49,031,880, forward strand.
TATATCTACATGTATATGTATATATATATCATATATATACACACACATATATAAAGGAGAGAAAGAGAGAGAGGAACTGACTCAACTGGTTACAGAGGCTGAGAAATCTCTTTAGTTGTCAAGCTAGAGACCCAGGAGAGCTGATGGTATAGTTTCTGCCCAAGTATGAAGGCCTTAGAATCAAGAAAGCTGATGCTATCAGTTCCAGACCCAAAGGCAAGAGAAGATCAACATCTCAGCTTAAAGACAATAGGCAGAGATGAGTTTCTTCTTATTTTCATTCTTTAGGTCTTCAACTGATTGGATGAGAAGTACTCACATAATATAATGTAGGGCAATCTGCTTTATTCAGTCTACTAATTCAAATGTTAATCAAAACACCCTCACATACAGCCAGGATGGTGTTTGACCAAATATCTGGGCATGCATGATCAAGTCAAGTTGACACATAAAAATAACCATCACACTATGAAAACAGATCACAGCAGTTTTTTACATCTTATTTAAAAAGTCAGTATTTCTAAAGTCTGTGAGAAGCCAGTTTAAATTTTTTTTAAGTTATGAGAACAAATACCTGAACCCCCACATGGACCAGTCATTAGGTGTTGGCTGACCCTGGGGAAAAACTCTAACCTTGAATGGGAAAATACAAGGGCAATTCATGAGAAGGTAATAAATCAGATGACATCACTCCAAGCAGCCTTGCATGAGTGTGTCAGTCCTAGAAGCAGTGATCTAGGCAGCAGTCACAGTATAAGTAAAATCCACCCATTCAATCCTTGGATCAATTTTCTTTGTATAATAACTTTATCCTATCTGGACACAACTGTTTCTCAGTATTGATTGGTCTCTTTTTTCTGATGAAACTCACAAAAGGAAGGTTAGTGAAACAAACTAAGGCCCATAAAAATGCACCTGAAATCAGGGACTCAGCTGATATTCATCAATCATCTATTTAATGATTCATTTCAGATTCCCCTCACCTTCAACTAGAACCACTGCTAGTCTAGATGGTTTATTTGGTGGTTTCACCTAGCCCCACATCCTTAAGGAGACAGAAGCAACAGATACCAAGCACTTCTCAGGTTCTAGTTACTTCACTTGTCCATTCATCATCAAACTTTGAGCAGTACTAAGAGAACATCAGTGAATCTCTTTGGTTCCAAATTATGTACTCCTGCTATGTAAGCACAGCTTTACCTTCATTTAATGATCAGGGTCAATTACCCTGGCAGAATGACAACTCATTTTCTTGCCTGCTGTTCTCTTAACATAAGGAGTCTAAAGTGATATGGTAGAAGATGAAGCTTCCCTGATGGAGTCATTTCTTCTCTAAGAACAAGCACATTCAGGCCTGCAGAACCTAGAGTTGTGGGATAAGATGCACAAGTTCCCCAAGTAACTACATTGTAGTAATGTTAAGTGGTATCATTCTTTTTTTTTTTTTGTCTTATAAACTATATGCAATATCTTTTTATCCAAATGCATGTGAAGTATATATATTGTAATTTATAAATTCTTTAAAAACATTAAAAATTTTGTTGTAACTTTTATCCATTATATATATTTTAATCAATCAATAAAAATGGTGGCTAACATTATTAAGCATTTATAGAGATCATTTTGTTTACCTCTCATTAACACCTGGGAGGCAGGTACAATTGTTATTCTTTTTTTTTTTTTTTTGATGCTAAATAGAGTTTTTTTTTTTTCGGCATATTATGGGGGTACAGATTTTAAGGTTTCAATAAATGCCCATTTCCCCCCTTCCCCACAAATCTGAGTCTCCATCATGACCATCCCCCAGATGGTGCACATCTCACTCATTATGTATGTATATACACGCCCCCCTCTCCACTCCCACCTGCCCAATACCCTATTACTGTAGTACCTATGTGACCACTTAGGTGCTGTTCAGTTAATACCAATTTGCTGGTGAGTATATGTGGTGCTTGTTTTTCCATTCTTGGGAAACTTCACTTAATAGTATGGTTCCAGCTCTAACCAGGAGAATATAAGATGTGCTATGTCACCATTGTTTCTTAGAGCTGAATAGTACTCCATGGTATACATATACCACATTTTATTAATCCATTCTTGGATTGATGGGCACTTGGGCTGTTTCCACAGCCTTGCAATTATGAATTGTGCTGCTATAAACATTCGAGTGCAGGTGTCTTTTTTGTAGAGTGTCATTGGATCTTTTGGGTAGATGCCCAGCAATGGGATTGCTGGATCAAATGGTAGAATCACTTGTATCGCTTTAAGATATCTCCATATTGCTTTCCACAGAGGTTGAACTAGTTTGCAGTCCCACCAGCAGTGTAGGAGTGTTCCTCTCTCTCCGCAACCACGCCAGGTCATTCTTGTTTCTATCTCTTAGTTTCTAGCACTGTGTCATTTTCTCAGGGTATCATCTCTAAGCCTGTACTCTATCTGCACTTTCTACATGTTACTCCAATGTCCTGTTGAGGAAGCAGCATCTGAGCAGTGTGGTATCTGACAGGACTAATAGATACAATATGATAATCATGTGACCACTACTGCAAGTCCTTTGCCGTAAGGTGCAGACATTGCATTGATGAGATGTTATGGTGACCCTTTACTGGTGGGTGAAACACTTTGTAAGCCCTCACATAAAGAAATTTTCTAAGGCTATATGGGCAGGCTATGTAAACTCCTACTCAGAGTGTGGGCATATTCCAGTCAAGATGAATCACTGTCTTTTCTAAAGATGAAGAGATCCTAAGTAATCAAATTTCCAACCATATCTGTTTGATACCCTGGAGAGATGCTACCATTTCAGGGGCTTAGCTTTAATCTGTTGCTGGCAAATTGGACTTACACCAACAGCAGTAACTAGGTCAGTAACCAGGTAGTGTGAGTCCATATTGTTGGGTCTATGAATAGCCACCATTTCTTTCTCCATGGCTAAAGCACTTGTGTGCCTATTGGGCCAGCACTGGGGTAGCTATGACAGAAGCTGGCTGATGTCAACTAGTTGAGCCATTTTGTCTACTTGGTTTTTAGTCCTTCTGAGGAGGATGATATCTGGTGGGCTTTAACATGCTATACAGAGTTCCTTTGACTTCATACCCACTTCCCCGAGCCTTTTGATCCCTTTTTCTATTGCCTGGCAATGAGGTGGTGGCATTTTTATTTTACTTAATGTGGGTCATGTTTACTTTAACTTTCCAAGAGTTATCCTAACAGTGAGTTATCACCATGTCCTGGAGTCACGTAAATTACGTACCCCAAGAAAGTGTGCCTGTATTTACAAACTCTCCCTTATGTAAGGGAACTGCCTCTCTATTACCTGTAAACTCAACTCAGATGATTATTAGGAAAGTGTTTTTTCAATGTTTATTAAGATTTTACCTATCCTGTATCTCAAGGCCCAATTTCTTTTTGGTGTATGTGATGTGCAGGCCTGCTAATTCAATGAACTCTGAAGATTTGCCACCCTTATAATGAAGTCTTTGTCTTGGAACCTACTTTTCTGCCTTCTAGTTGGAGGAAATGAGATTCTCTTTTAACGTTTCCAAGGAGGCCTTCTGGCTTTCACATTTAGCATTTAATTGCTGGATATTCACCCTCAGCGTTTTGTGTTCTTTTATTAGAATATCCATTACCCTTAGCGACAACCAACTAATTCTACAGTCCCTATATTAACTTTCCCCCCCATATTTCTGGACCTGACACATTTCACCTTCAAAAAGCACTATACTTTTTACTAGTATATTATCTCTACTTGCCACCTTTAAAACTACTAACAATTACATTGCTACTGTGGCAGGCCACCAGCAGGTATTCCAGTCCCCAAAATACCATTTTACAGTATGTTTCCTCAGACCACTTTCGGCATCAACTGGCCTAGGTTTGGTTCCCTGGGAAACAGCCTGTGAAAGGGAGATCTGTGTCCGTGGAGTTCAAATGCCAGTGCATTCCGAAGCAACATCTGTAATGACGTGAGGGAAGCAGAATAGGGCAACATGGAGCTATGCTGCCATACAGTCAAAACAAAGGCCTCATCTGATCCCACAGGGAACTCAGAAGCTGGGAGGTCTCTTCAGAGTTGTAGAAATTGAAGCAAAGTGGCTGAATCTTAGAACTCTTGCATTGATCAGTCACTGAATGTGGGCTGCCTCCTAAGAGGTATTAATAGTTATTCTTCCGAGAAGCAAATACTTTGGTAGGGTCCTGGAGAGAGATTCAGCTGTGAGCTCTCAGCAGGCAACATTCCTGAAAGCGGAGGGAATTGGAGACTTCCTCCTGACTGGGTGCTCTCAGTAGGTAGTGCTCCACAGCACACATTACAGAGATTCAGACCAATGTACAGTCAGACTTCAATATGAGCTTCAATTTATGCTTTGTTTTTATTAAGTCCACAAAATATCCACTTTGAAAAAGTTACTGCTAATTTCTACATAATGCATTTGTAAAAGTAAGTTTTTTCTGTCTGGTTGAATGTTGTGTGCTACTTTTTAAGTTAGGAATATTTCATGATTGTTACTGATCCTTAAATGAAAGTAGACTTATTCAGGTCTGCAAGTCATTGCTAAAGAATGAAGTTGAATTTTCTTTGGTCTTTTTTCTCTGTTTACTTATTTATTGTTAGAATCTTCCTCTCAGATCTTCAACTAGAGCACTCAATTTTATGCATATCCCCTAGTCAAGTTTCCTGTTTTTCTTTTTTTTAAATTCACATAGCTCTCATGAATGTGATGACTTAGGGAGATACTTTCTGTTTGCATTATAATACAAGAAATATAATTTGAAGTAGCCTCTGCCAGGCATTTTAATGTGTTAGAGAACGAATGTAGGGGAAAATATGTCCCTATGACAATCTAATGGCTTTTCAGGGTTTAGCACTTTACCTTTACTAACTTTCCCAAATATTTAACTTCATTCATTCTTCACTTCCAGAAATGCCTAGATAATATTTCTAAGATTCACACTTACATATTTCTCATAGAAGAGAAGTAATAAAGGATTATAGTGCAGGATGAAAGAGACCTAATTACCTTGAAAACTAATTATGAACGTTAGAGAAAAGCTTCTCCTCAGCCTGTTTTTTTACGACAGAGCTGTCCATTCCATCGTTCTGTGCTGAACGTATCTTGCTCTTACTATGTAAGCCTATATCTTGTTCTTGCTCTATAAACTTATTTTATCCTTCCTCAATAAACTTCATTTCACACTTGCAAAAAAAAAAAATAGTTTTACCTCCTGTCAGTTGGGCAAACGTCATCCCTTGAATACAATGACGATATGTAAAAGTTGGAAAAATTAAAATTTTCTGCAAAAAAGTGCTTGGGTACCATCAATTTTCTGCCAGACCCCACAATTTCAACTTCACTGAATAAAATTTTCCCATTGTTCCTGGCATATAATTGACCAATATGATTGCTTCCCTGGGCAGTTGAATCTCTGACTCTATGTTTGTACTTTCATAAATATTTTAGTGAGATGATAGGGGAGATTAAAAACAGGTAATATAGCATATATTAGAAGTCTCTCTGTCCTTTAAAAAATGTTAAAATAAATTTAAAAAATAGAAAATGATATAATATGAACCCATAATGATCATTTAGATTGTATAAAATAGAAATACATAGAGAGCTTATTATGAAAATAAAATCTCTCTGGTAAATTATAGGCCCCAGACTTTGTTCTTGTTAATCTTCACCTCATAAATTTGCTGTACTGTGCATTATTTGGACAGCCATGCATAGATTAATAAGACTTAGTTTTCATCTAAGCAATGAGGAAAATATCACTTTTGATTATCTGAAAAAGAAAAAATATACAAGAAGTATAAATTTTAAAGAAAATAGAAACATTCCAAAATTAACAGGGTTAACAGAATTTTGACCATTATAAACCAATGGATTTTATAAAATGCCTTACATTTCAAAGGCAAAGGTGAAGGAAGATGGTAAATTATTAAAGTTTAGTAAGGAGAGTATGATTTGGGAAATGGTGAAGCTGCTAGAACATCTCCGTGTAACTCTAAAAAAAGACTGAAAATATTTTCCTTGGTTTGTAGAGGTAATGACCTCCTCATTAGATCACCTCATCTGTCAAAATGACCTACCTACTGAACTCTGGACCTTCTATGTTGATGAGATTGAAATTGCAAGGCAAATTCTATTATATGTCATATATTCTTTCATTGTCAAGATACAAAAACTGTATATTTCTAATTTTCAACATAATCATTTAGTCATTCAATTAAAAAATGTTTTCATTTTCATGCAACATCATTAAAGATAACTGTGCCAAGAGACATGAAATGTAAAAGTGAGGAGAAAATAAAATCTTGTTTTATAAACCAAATAATCACAAAAATAGTAACTTTTAAGTGAGCTCTAATTGCATGGAAATTTTTACAATGATTAAATACTTAGTTCAATTAAAAAATGCAAGTATCAATAATAGTGTTACCATTTCTACATAAATCAACCCATAAAAAGTTAATATAGAATAAAATTATAGTATTAAATGTCTTTAAAACTAATTACCTGATCTAGGTATAAGACCTCTTATTTGTGATACAACTTATTAGGATGTTTTGTGCCTAGATTGAGTTTTTTTATTGTTATAAAGATAAGATAATATAGATGGTTTTAAATATTCATACACAAGTATGCATATATATGCATATATACATATATAAATACTCTCCATTTAAGAGGACTCACGGTGATTATTTTGTTTTTTTAAATATACCACATTTTATTATTAGTCCACTCATGTACTTTTTTTGTATTTCAGCATATTATGGGGGTACAAATTTTAAGCTTTCAAATAATGCCCTTGCTCCCCCTCCCCCCCACAAGTCTGAGCTTCAAGCGTGACCATCCCCCAGATGGTGCACATCTCACTCATGTATGTATATACCCGCCCCCATCTCCCCCCTCCCACTTGCTCAATACCTAATTAATATAGTTCCTATGTGTCCACTTAGATGTGATTATTCTTTTTAATGATACAAATTATAAATTATTTTCAGGATATTTTGTTAAATCAAATTCACTTGCCTTAAAAGAGAGCTTCTGATCTGATATTATCTTATTTGTATTTGACAATAGAGGAAAACATTTCTTTTTAGGAAATTATAATGATTCATTATTATTACAGAATAATAAATATGATAATTACTAACACTTTAATAGGTTTATATATACCAGGAACCATTCTAACTGCTTTATATATATTAACTGTAAAGCATACATATAAATTTATCTAAACTTCACAATAGCTCTTTGATATAAGTACTGATATTATCCTCATATAGCAAATGATGAAACTGAGGAAGAAAGATTAAGTTACTTTCTCAATTTAGCAGAGTTAATATTTGTATAATAATAATAAAAAAAATCAGCTGACCTTTACCCCTCTTTTACTAAGAGGAAGCCTATAAACTATTGGAATTTCCAGAATAATAAGAGTGTCTTTGTTATTCACAGCTAGCCTCTGAGAAAACACTTGATAGTTTATGCTAAAAAGTTGTCTTATAGTGGACCCCTGGATAGTTTATACTAAAGAGATAATTCAGGATGAGTTAAATCCATTTCAGGCCATATATGCCTCTGTAGAATCACCTGTTTACATTTATCTATTCAACCATTTTATGGATAAGAAACAATATATAAAGACCACAGACTCTGTTTTTGTGTGTCAAACAAATATCATGTTTTTATTTCTGAAGAAACTTGAGAAACTTAAATTCTAAGTATATACCCCATTATACATAGTGCTGCTCCAAGCTTCATGGCTATACAGCACACATCCTTGTCTTTGAAGATCTCAAAGGAACATAACTAAAAGAGGTATAAGAGTTAATTGACAGGAGGAAATCACTTTTCATGGTTAGTTCCAGAATTTCAAGAAGCATCTGTCTTCATCTGGAAATACATCATATCCAGAGGAAGTGTCAGCTGCCTTCTTCATAAGGAGAAGTACATTTTGTTTTTTATTAACAGATAATAAAAAATTAACAAATAAAAAACAAAACATACCAAATTTAGAATCAAACAAAAAAGGAATCTTTGAAGATTATCACTATCCTTTAAGCATTCATTTGCACTTTCATTTCATTCATTTCACAAGAGAAATTGCACATGGGAAAAGTTGCTAAGTCTCATTCATATAATCAAAGGACTTACTAACTTATATAAGATTTTAAAAAATAAAATGTAATAATAAATGGTTTATAGCAAGAAATGTATGGGTGCATCTGTTAGCTGATTCAAGTGGTATCGTTTATCATCCATGTAAATCCATCAGGGATATATTACTAGTTTGCAGAAGACATATACTCTATGTTGAAAATCCTAGACATCACATCTAGTAGCATTGCCTACTTTTTTACTCTTATGCCATCTGTGCAGAAACAGAAAAATAGTTCTTTACATCAGCTTAGTCAAGGACAATTAGCTAGAAAAGAAAAAGAAAAAAAAGGAAACACACTTGTTATTATGACTGAATTTTGTTTTCTTCTGAGCTTTCAGTTATAGTTGGGTTTGGTTTTATTTACAAATTATACAGGAGAATTTTATTTTTCTCTTGTCATTCCTGTGTATACTCATTTTTTATTTGCATTGTACTGTCTTCTTTTTTCCTTAAAAGGATTTATTATTTTATCATAATTTAGCTGTTACTGTGAAAATAATATGCTTCTTCATGTCATCTGGAGTCCGGTAAAATTTATCTCTACATAATATTTATATAAAGCATATACGTACTAGCTGTTCTCTTTACTACTTTTTTGCTAGATACCATTCAAATACTATATAAAAATTAAAATAAAGAAACCTATACAGTAGACAAGAAAAGAGGGGACAAGGAAGAATATATCTAAAACTTTAAATATCTCTATGAAAGTGGGTGTTTGGATCCATTCAATGGACTAATAAAGCTGTTGTAAACACATAAAAATAATTCAGTCAACTTACAAAGATTTGAGAGGAATTTTTCATCCTAATAACATTTTTACACTCTTACTAAAATTAATTCAGGACAAGAATCCCCATGAATCAATAGTAGATATTCAACTGGAAATGAAGTGATTGCTTTAATGATTTCCAATATATCACATCTTATTATATTAGTATATGACAGGTTATGCTGTGCTTCATTGGGTTACATAATATCATTTTGAATATAACTCCATGTCTATCTAATATAAGATGATGAATCAGGAAATAAAATGACAATGACTCATTTACTTCTGGGTCCTAAATTAGATTTTTTTTGTCCACACAAAAAGAAGCCAAAATGGCTTCCAAGAGGACTGTCTCATTCATGTCAATGAGCAATAACAAATCACAGTCCCCAGTACATTATGAGTAGAAATGTCTACTGTCTCTGTGAGAAATTACGTAAATGAGACAGCTTCTCTGAGAACAGCATATATCTGACTTTCTACAGGTAGAGTGTAACTATGATACCGTCAAGAAGCATTCTGTCAAATCTGAAGAATCAAAACATTGCATTTAAGAACTATTATATAATCTGAGAACACCAGGAAGACCTGCTGTGTTCCCATTATAATATATATATTAAGGGAGGAAATAAATTTAATGGTATGCATAAGAAAACTATAATAATGACTGTGTAACTGAGTAGAATGTGTTTGGTATATATATTTCAATGTGAATACAGGAAATAGAAAATTGAAATCATCTTTTGCTTTCTAACTAAGGAGGGAAGAACATGTTTTATCTAGTTTAAAACTGACTCTGGTTTCATGAATAATGAATATTAAACTGTATTCCAACATGCTAGTACTAAGAGTCTCATCACTAGAAAAATATTTTTTATTGCCTAAGTAGAGAGAGAGGTAATCTTAAAGGACATGTGTCCAAAGGTGTTATCGTTAACTTTGTGAGAAAGATGTGTCAGTGTATTGCTGATGCTGAAATATTAAAAGCCTTAATAACAGTAAAAGAACAAGTGACATCTAATAAATGAAGTAAAAAGAGGTTAAAATTAATGTATTTTAACTTAGCTAATCCTGTATGTGCCTGATATGCCTTCCCATACTGCAAACTCCTTAACTATCAAGATTCTATCAATTTATAAAGGTAAGGAAAATAGATGGATTTCATCATGAATTTAATTTAAAAATGTTACTTGGAGAGACAGTAGATGATGGTGACAAAATGCCATGATAGTATCACCTTCTTATTAATCTATAAGGTTGAAATAACTATGCATATTAGAGGATCAAATTTTCATTTGTTGACATACTTGAAATAAACAAACCAAAAAAGAAAATTAAATTATTTACCATAGCTTTTATGCTATAAAACTTGAATGTTTCTTTAACGACTGACTGTTACTACTGGTTTACAAAATATACTTGTCAGAGACGATGTTCATGCGTTATGATTGTTAAAATAATTTTTGAGATTATTTAGGTGCAAAGACCAAAATATACAGGTGTACCACATCTAACATCTAGTAATATACTTGCTTCTTTCTTCTAGTTGCAATATGCTAGTTAGATTGATAATTAAATAATAAATATTTAATTATACTCCTTTAGCCAGGTATATTAATATTATTTTCAGCATATAGAATAATTTTAGCTTCAGCATTCTGACTGCACTCCAAAACAGACGATAGCATTCTATCCAGTAAAAGTCCTGCTGTGGTTTCAAAGTGGTGTTAGTTTTCACTGCATTGAAATACAATTGACAGAGAAAGTTACGTTGTCCAACCTAAGGATAACTTCATTTGAAGGATGGTTAAAGCAAATATCCTGCCATTTGCAAAGCACCAGGTGATTCTTTCAGATGGAAGACACTGGGAAACATTTAAGTTCTTATAAATATCTTAACAAAATGGGTAATTTGCTGCAATGCACAATTATGATGTTGAAAAAAGCAACAAGAGGTTTCAAAAATACATTATCATATGAGATTTACTTTTCCTTCTCAATCATTTCATCTTGTCTCAAAGGCATACTAAGCTGCTGAATTACCAAAAGTTAGCTCCTCTTGCATTTTTTAAGTTGTATTAAGTTTTGAAATGGATGGGTGCATCTGTTAGCTGATTCAAGTGGTATCATTTATCATCCATGTAAACCCATCAGGGATATATTACTAGTTTGCAGAAGACATATACTCTATGTTGAAAATCCTAGACATCACATCTAGTAGCATTGCCTACTTTTTTACTCTTATGCCATCTGTGCAGAAACAGAAAAATAGTTCTTTACATCAGCTTAGTCAAGGACAATTAGCTAGAAAAGAAAAAGAAAAAAATAAAAAAGGAAACACACTTGTTATTGTGACTGAATTTTGTTTTCTTCTGAGCTTTCAGTTATAGTTGGGTTTGGTTTTATTTATAAATTATATAGGAGAATTTTATTTTTCTCTTGTCTTACCTGTGTATATTCATTTTTTATTTGCTGCTTAATATCCTCTCTCTTTCTCCCTTCCCCCTCTTTCTCTCTCTCTCTGTCTCTCTGTCTTTTCTCTCACAAGTTCTTGGCAAATGCATTATTCAAAATGTACTATTAAATGCAAAGCAGTAATTAGCAGAATTTTTTAAGAAAGAAAACTTAAGAATGATTTTATATTAACAAAGAAGTTATCAAATCAATACATGTTTTCTTTTCCTTAGTAATGTCTCACTGGAACCTGGGGTTTCTTAGAATATTGAGTTTTTTCACTCACAATATTTAAAATCAAATATCAAGAGTTTTTGTTTTGGTCAAAGATAAAACAGATAGAAAGAAACAAGATGTATGTAGATCTTTCCTTTAGTACAGAATGTTATTCTTGCTATATTGACAATAAATCAGAAACACAAGTCTTGGACAGAACAGAGAACAACTAACTATCATGACAATAAAAATACTAATTGATATTTAAATATGGGTGTCTTTTCCTATAAATATGCTCTTTTAAAGGCAGGTGTCCTCTCTAACTTAAGTATTTTTTCTTTTAAAATATTTGAGTATCATTGAAAATGAAATGATTTATATAATTATAAATTTTGTCATCAATTTTACTTTATTTTTGAATAAACCCCAAAGCAGTTCTGAAAGATGAGCAGGTATCTATGTAAAAATCAGAAATATTGTGGTGCACATTCATCCTCTATTAATAAAGCTAGTTAAATTTTGTGATCCTAATTATCATTCAGTTATACATTTATAAGGCATCTACACAAAGAGATATGTTATAGAATTTGAGGTATATCATAATTCATGGCAGTGGGATGGACAGGTAGCACACATAGGTAAAAATCTAACTGTAACCAACCAGAGATACTATGGAATTTAGACATTGTTGTGTTGGAAAGGAAAGTTTGGAAGCAGGACTGCAAGGTCTCTTTTTACCTGTGGAGATGCTGCAGAAAAGGAAGAAGAAAGATGACCTGGTCTAATCCCTTTGCAAACATGCTACAACAGCCCTCCTGGTAAACACACGTATATGGTGTTTAGTAGTGGTAAAATCTTTGTATTTGTAATTCTTTTGCAACATGTATCTAGTCAGTTCAGGATTGCTAGTGGAAAATAAACATCATACTTTAGGATTTATTGTGTAACTCCCTGAGAAATGCATAATTATCAGAGTATAACTTGTAGATATTTTATGAAAAAAAAATAGCTCACTTTGTGTAAATGGGGCCTTACATGAATCACTTAAGGATCACATAGTGAAAACCAAATCAGAGTACATGCTGATACACAAAGAAACTACCTGGGGAGCGAAGGTGGTCGTTTCTTACTTCACTCATCCCCAGTGTCTCACAATTACCTTTATCTTCACAATTTTGAAATTGTTAATCATCTTTGGTACTGGTTAAGAGCTCCAATTTTTGTGGGATTTAATAATCCTAGGTTGTGAATTTTCTCATGTTGGCAATCTGGTTTGAAGGAGGGAATTGTAGCTTTGTTTTAAAGCTACTTGAGCAACGCAATTACACTGTATTTACATAGATTGTATTTTCAGGGGATTGTAATGGGAGGATTAATGGCGATTATAGGATTTAATACTTCAAATCCATCCACTTCCTGGCACTATCACTGTAGTATAAATAGCGTAAATGCCTAAGAGATAACAATTCTTATGTGTAAATACGTACACATCAATTACTTTGGAAAAGAGATGAAAATTTATTGATAGTAGTTTTTCATTTCCTGTGCCATTTTTACTAGTTTAGTAGGTCAGTAGGTGGGCCTATGAAGGATATTCAACAAATAAATGACAAATATGGATTCACATTTTAAATATTTTGATTACTAAGTATGAAATGTCTGATTTTCTTAACTACTAAGTTTGACAGTTGATATCTCTGACATTTCACTTTGACACTTCCTATTTTATGTTTATTGTGAAGGTACATCCTCAGTCTTTCAAACACATGGTTTGGCTAGTGATTATCTTTCAATTTTCTTTTTAAGAGCAATTTTTGTGAAACCATGGATAAGTTGAAAATTCGTGTTATTTTTGAATATGAGTTCTGTTGTGGAAATAATGCTGTGCAGAAAGCTCACAATATCAATGAAGTGTTTGGGAATGATATGGCTAATGAATGCACAGTACGTCTATGGTTTGAGAAGTTTCATTCTGGTGATTTTAATCTTGAAAATGAGCCATGTGGGTGACCTGAGACCAAGGTGGATAATGAGCCAAAAGTTGTAGTGGAAGCGAATCCATCTCAATTCATGCATCCATCCTATGCATGAATTAGCAGCAAGGTTTGACATTACTATTCCAACAATATTGTACTATTTGAAATAAATCAACAAGGTAAAGAAGCTGGATAGAGGGATTCTGTATGAATTAAACAAGTATCAAAAAGAGAAATAATCTCAAAGCTTGGCTTTCTTTGCTGTCGCAACAAACATTTCTACACTGTTTTATTATGTGTGATGAAAAATGGATTATTTTTGACAATTGCAAGTATTCAGCACTATGGTTGGGTAAAGGTGAAGTGCTGAAACACAGTCCAAAACCAAATATTAAAAAAAAAAAGTCAACCTTGTCTGTTTGGTTGTCCAGCACTGGTATTATCCACTACAGCTTCATAAAAGCTGGTCAGTCAATTACAGTGGATGTCTACTGCAACCAGTTGTATGAAATGATGAGGATGCTTGTGATTAAACAGCCAAGAATCGTCAATAGAGACAGCCAATCCTCATGCATGACAACACTCAAACATGTCTCACAAACAATGCTGCTCAAACTACAGAGACTGAACTTGAAAACTCTCTGTGTCATCTACTATATTCACCAGACCTTGCAGCAACTGACTACCACTTCTTCCTGTCTTTGGACCACTTCTTGCAAGGAAAAATATTCAATTCTCAACAGCTGTGGAAAATGCCTTTAGTGATTTCATCATCACTTGCTCTCTAGGCTTCTTTGCTGCTGGCATAAACAAGCTACCATTAAGATGGCAAAACTGTGCTGATAGTTTAGGCACATATTTTGATTCATTGTACTGCTTCCTGTTGAAATATAATAAACTAAACTTTTGATTAGAAATTGGACATTTCATATTTGATGACCTAATAGAAGGACAAATAATATCTGTTATTATATGTAGGGAAAAATAATGACTTGCTAAGAAAAACAAATAGACTTTTAGATGGTTCACCTATAGTGGTAAATCCCTAAAGAGAGTAGAAATCTTTAAGTAATATTTTGAAGGTTTCTAACTCAAAATTTAAAAATAACTTAAATGTACTTTTGAAAATATTACAAAAATACCCTTTTGCAAAACAAAATATTATTTGAAATTTGAATATCATTTGAAGTAGTACTCCACCTCACTCTTAGACTAAATTACAAATTGAAGAATGAAATAATATAGTTAAAAGTAGTAATATCTTCACTAAATATTGAATATGTTTTGAGTGAGTTATTACTACATAATAAAAATTATAGATAATTAACAAGTTAATAAAGAGAATATAAAATATATGATTAATCCTAACTAAACCAAGAAAGGTGAAGAAAGAAGCAGTGATTTAATAGATCAATTATAATGGCTTAGTAATACTAGATAAAGTAGACTGTGAGTCAAAGTATAATACTGGACAATGTAAAATATAAGGCAAGAAACATTATTTCAGATAAAGAAGGATATTTTACTATGATAGCAAACTCAATCCATGAGGAAGATTTTAAGTCAATATTCACCTAAATAACATAGTTTTCAAAATTTATAAATCAAAAATTGAAAGAAGATAAAAGAAAAATAGACCAAACCACAACTGTATTAGGAGACATCAATACTTCTTTCTCAAAAGTTTATTGAATGAGGTTTCAAAAATTATAAAAATCTAAATATTCTGAATACCACCATTAACAATATATGAAATTATAAAATAAAAAACTTTTAAAATACTATAAAATGTCATACTGAAAATTAAGCAATTATTTTGAAAGAATTATGGGTCCAAACCAAAATCAATACAGAAGTTAGAATGTGTGTTGAAATGGTTGATAATAAATATATAATATATCTGACTTTTGCTTCTGGCCAAACAAAGCAACAGGGTGTGGATTTGCCTTCCTAGTTGAAACAACTAAAAAATTGGAAAACTTTACAAAATAATAATTCTTAAGACATTGAATGTCAGGGAAAATACTAGAGTGATTTCTCAAAGACATGAAGCAAATTAGATTAGCCATATGATGGCCCCAGCTCTCTGCTTTGAAGAGGCTTCAAGGTTGTGGTAAAGGGAGCAGGAAGCAAGGGGGAAGCTCAGCTGACTTCACAAATTAAGGTGAAAGAGCTGAGTGTCCAGGCTTATCAAGACAGCTAGATAGTTAGGCTCCATAGGTCATAGTACCAGAGAGAATGCTGCATAGGAAGAGAAATCCAAAGATCAGTGAAGAGTTCTCTTAGAGGAGTCAGATGAATACTGTGTTTAAGTGTGGGAAAACCACCTGAATCAAGAAAAAGAACCATCCTAAAGAATTAGAAGGAAGAGTATTCAAAATATTCAAGAGCCCAGGAATCGTGTTTGTCCCCACAAGTCACTGGAAAACTCCATAATGCACAGGGTATTGATTAGAGTAGTCAAAATTGTCTTGCCTCAGGTATGGAAAATAATTAACCCTTGATGAAATGGTGCTCTGTGTTGCTGAGGCTGTGAAGCAATTAAATATCTCATATATCGCTGATGTTAATAAATAACAACCACATAGGAATAGTCTTTGGAAGTATCAACTAAAGTTCAATATGTACTTACCCTATGACTTAGCCATTTCACATATAGGTTAATATCCAGAAGAGATGTGTAAAAAACAACATGTACAAGAATTTTCATAGCAGTACTATTTATGATCTCAAAAACTAGAAATTACCCAAAAGTCCACCAACAACCAAATGGATTGTTATATTTTTACAACATATAATACTGAAATAAATAAATTTCACCTGCACACAACCAGATGGATGAATTCCACCATGCCCTGCTAATTTTCTATGTATAATTTTAGTTGGCCAATTCATTTCCTTCTATTTGTAGTAGAGATGTGTTCTCACTCTTGCTCAGGCTGGTTTCAAACTCCTGACCTTGAGTGATCTGCCCACCTTGACCTCCCAGAGTGCTAGGATTATAGGCATGAGCCACCGCACCAGACCCCACATGTATATTCTTAAGTGAAAGAAACTAGACAAAATAGATTATAAAAATGTATGTTTGCATTTACATAAAGTTCAAATAGCCAAAATTATTTTATGATGTTTGAGGTCAAGGAAACAACTTTTAGTTTCTATCTTAGTGTTTTCCTCCTTCTTTCTGTGCTGACAATTTATATCCAAGAAAGTCCCAAATGCATCCTATAGAATCTAACCAATAATCCCAATGTTGATGAGCTTAAAATGGCTCATGCCTAATTTTCTAGTCTAGATAATATGTTTCTTTTCTGATAAAATTCATTTCTCTTGCAATTTCTATAGCAGAGTTTATTACATATTCAACTACCTTCCGGACAGTAAATTCTGTATGTCTAAAACCACATGTACTTAAGAAATTCTAAAAATTAATACATTTCTCTACTAAACAAGTTATCCAACTCATGTCCTCTTACAAGCTTGTACAATAGTCTCTCCTTATCTACTAGAAATATATTCCATGACCTTCAATGTGTGTGTGAAACTGTGGATAGAACCAAACCCTATATGTACTTGGCACAAACTTCATTTTCTTTCTTCACAATTTCACAGATAGAAGATTCATTTTACTGCAGGTATTAGCAACCTGAACAAATAATTATTTTTTTTTCTCTTATTAAATCTAAACTTTCACCTTTTTATTTCAAGGAAGCACACTATGGTTCCTCTTAGCATATTTGAATTGCCAGCTTCACTACTCTTATGCTTTGGGGCCATTGTTAAGTAAAATAAGGATTGCCTGAACACATGCACCGTGACACTGTGAGTAGTATGTACAGTGCGGATATGCTGAACAAAGGGACAATTGACATTCCAGGAGGGAGAAAATGTGATGTTACAGGATTTCATCATGGTATGGTAATTCAAAACTTATGAATTGTTTATTTTTGGAATTTTCCATTTAATATTTTCAGACTATAGATGCCAGCAGGCAACTTAAACCTCAGGAAGTGAAACCACCAATAATAGAGGGACTGCTGTCCTCTGTCTAGAGTACTTTACTCATCAACTAGCCTTGCTGGTAATTTGGAAAATAAATCTTCATCCCTATCTTCTTATATTTTTTCTTTGAAATAGTCATCTAATCCTGCTGATTTTCTCCCAAAAGTTTTTCAAATGCAACCATTCTTTTCTACCGATAATATTACTGACTTAACTTAGGTCATTATTATTTCTTAATTAGATTGATACAATAGTCTTTTGACTTATTAGCTTCTGATATTAGCCCTTTTCTAACATATTTATACATTGCCTAATAGTTTGATCTAAATTTCACATTTGTACATTCAGTTCAAGATGGCCAACTATGGTGTTTAATTTTATGTGGCAACTTGACTGGGGGATGGGGTGCCCAAGTATTTGGTTAAACATTTTTCTGGGTGTGTCTGTGAGACTGTTTCTGGATAATATTGACATTTAAATTAGTAGACTGAGAAAAGCAAATTGCCCTTCCCAATGTTGATGGGCCTGATTCAGTCCTGAAGAGAACAGAAAGAAGAGAAGGAAAAGTTTACTTTCTCTATGCCTGTTTTCAAGCTGGGACATAGGTCTTTTCCCACAATTAGAACAGAACTTACACAAGCAGATCTCCTGCTTCTCAAGCCTTCACACTTGGACCAGAACTTATACCATCAGTTCTTCTGGTTCTCAGATCTTCAGACTCAGACTCAAACTATACACCCTGCTCTCCTGAGTCTTACAGACAGCAAATTATGGCATTTTTCAGCCTTTATACCTTTGTGAGCCAATTCTTTGTAATAAATTATATATACACACATACATATACATTTCTATGTATATGTGTGTGTGTGTGTGTTTCTGTGTGTGTGTACATGTATCTTCTTTCTCTGGAGAACCCTGACTAATATGCCAACCAAAAATTTGATCCACCTCTCTATCTATCCAAAGTCTAACAGATATATCAAAACATAAAAAGACCCTGGAAATAAATGCAAGCTATTACAAAATCTGAAAACTTCTAAAATATACAAGGATGATTTTATTAGATTAAATTTAAGAAACAGATAAAGCTACATCCTAAGAAACCAGTGTTAATTGCAGCAATTTCTAGATCAGTCCTAAAAAGTTTTAAAATTTGTCAACAGACTCCCTTCCTCTCTCCAAGGAGATTCAACATCAGCAATGATGATTTATATTCTCAGGCTAATTGCAAAGGCAATTTACTAAAGAAAGTGAGTACCTGTCCTGCTGGGTGGTGAGTGGGAAGCAGAGCAAAATGGGAAGTAATTCTGAAAGAGGGAAAAGCAAAACTAAAATAAAAAAAAATCCTAAGTTGCAAAAATATTTTAAGCTACTTTATTTCTGTACTAAAGCTCTTTTAATTTGGCAACTATTGATCCTCCAACCTACCTGTCTATAAAAATTCTACTCTCTATAACTCCTGAATTCTTTTTACTGGATCCTCCTGGAAGCTTCTTATTCAAGGTTCCTCCAAGATACAGAAGAAATCATGCAGATTTCCTATTACAATAGAGGGCTTCATTCATGCACATGAAGGAAGTAGAAATCAAAAAACCGAACAAGTTACTTTAGAGGAAATATGGTTAATTCTAAAAGCAGAAGTTTAAAATTAAAATTTATCATTAGTAGAAATTTGAGGGAGATATAGCGTTATCAAAACCAAGAATGATGTGCAAAAGCAAATGATGAATTTGACAGCAGTTAAAAAATATTATGAGAATACATTACCATTAAAATTTTTGTTGTATGAATGTGTGCATGAGTAAATTAAAACAGTGAATGATCTAAACTTTACATCAATCAATTGGTTGAAACCTATGTAAATGACTCAACTACTTGTCTGAAAAATTTTTTTTCTTCTTTGGACACACTGATACTATATTTCTTTATCGAGGAATGTGAACATAACCTTGAATTACATTTATTTCTATGCCAAGCCTTTCCTCTTCCATTTTAGGCCCTATGCCTTGGAAGTGTCCAACAATTTTCATTTCATTTAGATCTTTTTCAAAGAACCTATAATTTTTTTTTCCTGGTGGTGATTTTTCCAGCTACTGTGTTAACTTTGCTTTCACTATCTTTCTTACATAAAACATGCTAGGTAGCGGTGAGAAATATATTCTTAAATTCTCTATGATTTTGTAAGAAAAAACAATGCTAACTTTTCTTTATTTTTAGAACTAGGCCTTGGTCCAATAAACTTCTCACGGACCATTTCTCTCAATCTTGTCATTTCTTACAACATCAGTCGTATATTCATCTTATTAGAGTTTTATTTCCCAATTGAAGAAACAGTAGCTCAGTTCAAGTGACATGTCCATGAATACAAAGCTATTTTATTGCATAATCAGTACTTATAATTCAGATCTTCTGACTTATATTTTATCACTTTTTTTTCTCATACTATAAGACATAGTTCATGTTCTCAATATTCAGGTGAAGAAAGAACTCAAGAAAGATTAATTGGTTTGCTAAAATGTATTTCATTAATTTATGTCAGTTTAGGGGATAGGGACTGTTTTCAACACTCAAGGTCATAAATTACTTATGTTATAAAATTAATAGACATTTACTTTATCATTTCTGATCTTGTTTTTCCTCTCTAAAGCCCCATAAAAGTAGAAAAAATGCAGTGCCGAAGAGAAAAGTTCATAAAAATGTTGACCGTAAATCTTGCTTAAAAATTAATTAATTAAAAAACTGAATCAGAAGTTATAATAAGATCATTTTACCAATCTTGTGCTATGTCAAATGGGTAAATTATTTGTTTTCTTTAATGCTATTTATGCTCTCTATGAAAGGTATTAATTAAATGCTATTTTTGGAAATGTATGTTGTATTTGATTATTAATTTATCTTTTGTGCACATTTATGGAAGACACTGTTTTTAGGATTATGTAAACATTAATATAGTTAATCTTTAAAACTACTTTGTGTTGTAAGTAGTAACACTGTCCACAATATGTGGAAAAAGAAATTGATGCACAAACAGGCTAAATAATCTCCCAAGACCATAGCGGCTAAGTAGTAGAGCCAGGATTTGGAGTCAGGCCGTTTAGCTTAAAATTTTTACTGTTAATATTTGTGCTACCTCTAAATTATGAATGAAAAATATATAAATGTAAAAAAACCAATGTTTCCAGTCTTTCACCTTGCTTCACCTATCTTTTGACAGGAGGAAATGCAGATAAGTAATGTGAACTTATTTTGATATCATCACCAGATAGAGTTGACTTTAAATAAAAAGTTAAGCTTGGCCGGGCGCGGTGGCTCACGCCTGTAATCCTAGCTCTTGGGAGGCCGAGGCGGGCGGATTGCTCAAGGTCAGGAGTTCAAAACCAGCCTGAGCAAGAGCGAGACCCCGTCTCTACTATAAATAGAAAGAAATTAATTGGCCAACTGATATATATATGTAAAAAATTAGCCGGGCATGGTGGCACATGCCTGTAGTCCCAGCTACTCGGGAGGCTGAGGCAGAAGGATTGCTGGAGCCCAGGAGTTTGAGGTTGCTGTGAGCTAGGCTGACGCCATGGCACTCACTCTAGCCTGGGCAACAAAGCGAGACTCTGTCTCAAAAAAAAAAAAAGTTAAGCTTAATTCCACTCAAACTATTGAGAATGTAATGGCAATTATTTGTTTGTCTTATCAATCTCATGTCCTATCTCTATTAATACAGATAGAAAAGAATTATTCACTGAGAAAGACCTTGAAGTGATATCTTCTGTATAAACATTCCATTATACTTAATACCTTCTTCAAGTATTGAATAGATGATAGATTTAACACTTCCTTGTGATATATTTAGCGTCTTTGAGTACCTCTGTCAGATTTCAGTCTGAAATGTTGGTTCTTGGCATACTCATGTCCAAAGAATGATGAGACATGCCAAAGATAGACGAGCATGAAAATGAGGTTTAATAAGGAGAGAAAGATAGGATAGTAGAGCAAGAGCAAGATATAGATTTACAGGATCATACATAGGCCACAGATGATGACAGGGCCCATTGTTGCAGCAAAGGGAAAACAAAAGGAAAGGTGAAAAGAAAAAGGATTGGCAGTGGTCTGCATTTTGTTTTATAGTGCCTGGATACAGACTACCCTGGTGGTTCAGAGGTCACCATGAAACTACTTTGATTGGATAGCTGGGAGTCACATGACCTGAGCCTAGATTACACGTGCAGATTGTTCTAGTTCAATTTCCGGGTATCTATGCTGCTTGGCCTGTGGGCTAGAGAGTCCTTGCATTCTTTTGAAGCTGGCAAACTAAGTTATGATTGGCAGATTTGTATGGTATTCCCTCTTCTCTCAGGTATGGAGAGGATTAGGGTGCAGCAGGACCAAGATGGGGGCCACAGCACCTACTTTCATCCCTAGGAGACCTGGAATCCCTCTCTATCTACCTAACACCTCTAGGCTAGAAAGGAGGTCTATTTAGCCCCTAAATAGACAAGAAAGCAGTTAAATATATAGAAAATAAGTTTATAAATACATGTTTCAAGGCCATGATTTCAAAAACAGTACGTAAGCACTCATGAGTAAATAAGAAATTCTTGCCATTTGCTTCACTGAGGCACGCGGTCTAACCCATTAAGGATCTTGCAATTTATTTGGAAAATCAAGACCAATATATCAGAAATGGTGGACATAAGTGTAAATTGCTATTATGTAGTGCTAGCAATTAAGGCAATAGGAATCAAATGTATGCAGTTTATATTCTACTCATTACCAAAGGCGAAGAATGGAGGTTGGTCTTAAAGGATGATGGTACATAACTTGGCAGAAGCACAGAAAGTGCCACAGTTTTCTAGACAGAACAATAAAGAAGGTAGAGATATGCATATTAGGCAAAGAGCCAGATAGTAAATATTGTAGGCTTTGTAGGCCACGTATAGCCTCTGTCATATATTTTTTCTTCTTTGTTCCCCCAACCATATAAAAATGTAAAAAAAAAAAAAAAATTAGCTGGATGACTATACATAAATACTTGGCAGACTAGATTTAGCCAGTGGGCCACAGTTTGCCAATTCTTCATTTAAACGACTATTGAATTTTGCCTGAATAAATCAGGAGTTGGATGCTGGACAATAATGGCAGAGAAGGTTGAAAAGAAAAGATGAGGCCTGATTATTAAAAACACTGAAAGCAAGAATGAAGCATTGGATTACATTATTTTCTCTAAACATAAAGGTGAAAGTATTTATACTCCAATTGACTTCAGATATCTTTAATATTAAGCCAAATTGTTCTTCTCATTTGAGCCCAGGAAATCAAATACAGGTGTTTAATTAAACAAGAATGTTTAACCAGGTTTTGCTTTATCTCTTGTTGAGTAGAACCACACTTAAAAAAATTTCTATTTTTTTTTTTTTTTTTGCGAAGGTACACCTTTTAATGAAATCCAATGATTGCTGGTGTTAATATGCTGACCTTGTATGTTCTGATGCACAAACTAAATGAAGCCCATATGTGGTGGTTTTCTTTGGAGATGATGTGTATTTTTGTACTTGTGAAATCAGGGAGACTATTATTGAAACTAAAATCTTAAGTTTTCTATTTGCTCACAGCAGGGGTGTCCCTGGGTCCTGGGAAGCACAAAGCACATGCTTAGTTGTCAGAGTTCCCTGGTAGAATTACAGAGGCTTTTAAAGGCTCTTGTAACCTGACGGCATCTTTACTATCCATACTTTTTTTGAAATATGAAATCCCTACACAATGTCTTTCTTAGTACAATATTTAAGCATGAACATGAGATAAAAAAATTTATATGTTACATCTCTGAAGTGCTGGGTTATCAAAGTGTTTTGTCATTCTGATAAATCAATTTCTTATACTGGGTACTGTCTATGTGAAACTTGAAATGTTATGGATATACGGAAAAATGAGAAGGATAATCTGAGAAGAAAATACTGACAATACACTCTCTTACAAAGATGAATACAGGATTTTGATAATGACAACATGAGAAAAATATAGCATAGTATACACAGAATTGTTTAGAAATGAAGGAAATGGAGTGAGAGGGAATTAAAATTGGTGAAAAAGAAGTACATATACTCTTAATTGACATAAGTTGTAATTTTGAAGTAAAATGTCTCAGTGATCTAATAAAACATGATATCCAGAGAATTTTCCTTTGAAAGGTTTAATCACTAAGCATCGGTATAAAAGTTCATAAATGATGATGAAAGATAAATTAAAGAGCAGAAAAATGAAGAAAACAAACTACAGAAAAGGTAAAAGTTGCTTGGAAATGCATGTTTTAAATCTACAAATTTTAAGACTTAAAGTAAGTTTGATTACATAGGACTATAAATACTAGGCTACAGACAAAATATTCCATATTATCCTAGATTAATGGTTATTTTGTGAGTGTGTAAAAGAAATACAATCTATGTTTTCTCAGAGGTTTATCAGTACTGTAGTAATGTATTCCTAAAGCTGGTGGGTAAAATGGTAATATTATATGTTTTATTATTTTATAACATATTTTATTTATTATTTTGTCCAAACAAATGTTTTATATTTTTAAAAGTTAGTAATATAAATTTGAAGGTGCTAACTACAGAAATGAGAATGCCAAAATAGTGAAAAATGTACAAGACTAAAAAAATGAGATACTAGGACTTATTATAATATATAGGGAAAAAAAGAAATCAGCAAAAATGTGAAAATTATGTGCTGACTATATAAATATAGATTAACTTCCTTATTTAAAAATGTTTACCAGTATAAAATCATGTTGTAAAAATTCATATAATTTCTTGAAATCCAAAGAGTGAAACACTTACCTCCATCTCAGTGAAGTTTTCTAGTTGTCTGGATGCAGAGCAAAACTCACCAGTCTGGGACTCAGTAATGTTGGAGGCTGAATCCATCTTGCTCATGAGCAATACCATTTGTTATATATGCATCCTTTTATTTTATCATGTTGTATATATTTTCCCCTTTATATAAAAAGAAAATATATTTATATGTGTTGGAATACAATTATTTTCCAAGGACTGAAGTAATCCATACTGCTTCAGAGGAAATAAACTTACAAATAAATAATTGCAATATAGTTTGATATTTTAATTTAAAAAAGTGTAGAATATGTAAATAAAATACTTATTTATGAGAGTAGTGATCAGAGGTAATCCTCATAAAGTGATCACTGAATAATGACATTTGTACTGTCTAAAAGGAGTTATAGGATTTCTCCAGATAGGAAAAAGAAACCGACTACAATAATAAACTTCTTCATGTTTAAAGATAGTGAATTGCCTTTCTAATACCCAAATTTAGTAAAGTTTTATAAACAAATATATATGCATATCTATATATAAGCACATAAATATACACATTCATATACTTCCAACTTGCATTCTGATTTATGACTTCCATTGTCAATATAAAATTCAGGTATTTGATTATTCAGTATATAAATTTATTATGTTTGATTCTATCTTGCCAAAAATTGAGAGTCTAGGACAAAGTCCCTATAGTGCCAATAATTTTCAAGTTTATGTTGTTTGTTGTGCTATTTATTCATACTAATAAAGGTGTACAACAGAAGAATAAAATAGTTTTAGAGAGTATAAGAAAATAATTTCTACTATTAATATTAATTTTAGAACTCCAGTGTTAACATGTTAAATAAGCAACCACTCTTTCACCCAAACACAGTCATAAATTCATTAAATATTAAAAAACAAAACTAAGCAAAAACTACTTATTTTTGAAAAGGTAGAATATTTGAATAATTTTAACCCAACCATCCTAATTTCTAATATATTTGGCTATATTTATTCAAGATGCATTTTATTAAAAAAATTCTTTTGTTAATTTATTATTTGTGCAATTTCCCATAATGTTTTTTATAAAAATCACTGCATTCTGAAAAATAACTTGAGTTTGGCATTACTCTTTAATTATTTATTTATTATTTGTACAAGTTCATGGGATACATGCACAATTTTGTTACATGTATAAATTTTGCAGTGGTCAAATCAAGGCTTGTAGGGTATCCATCCCCCAAATAAAGCCCGTTGTACCCATTAAGTAATTGCTCATCATCCACTGACTTCCCACACTCTCACCCTTATGAGTCTCCGTTGTCCATCACTCCAGTCTCTACATTCATGGATACATATTTTTAGCACCTACTTATGAGTTAGATCATATGATATTTGACTTTCTGTGACTGGCTTGTTTCATTTAAGATAATAACCTCCAGATCCATCCAAGTTGCCACAAAAGACATTATTTCATTCTTTTTTATGTCTGAGTAGTATTCCATTTTATATATATATATATATATATATATATATATATATATATATATATATATAGCATTTTCTTTAACCATTCATCCACTGATGGACACTTATCTTGATTCCATATCCTTGCTATTGTGGCTAGTATTGTGATTAACATGTAAGTGCAGATGTCTTTTTGATATATGAATTTCTTTTCCTTTGAGTAGATATCCACTAGGGGGATTGCTGGATTAAATGCCAGTTCTATTTTTAGTTCTTTGATCAATCTCCACACTGTTTTTAGCAGAAGTTTTACTAATTTACATTCCTACCAACATTGTATGAATTCCCTTTTTCTCCATCTTCACAAACATCTGTTATTTATTTATTTATTTATTTTTGTCTTTTTAATAATAACCATTCTGGCTGGAGTAAAATGATATCTCATTGTGTTCTTAATTTACATTTGTCTCATGATTTAAAAAGTTGAGCATTTTTTTTAATATACCTGTTGGCCATTTGTTTGTCTTCTTTTAAGAAATGTCTATACATGTCCTTTAACCACTTTTTAATGGGATTATTGTTTTTTTTTTTATTGAACTGTTTGCGTTCTTTGTATATTCTGGATATAAGTCCCTTGTTGGATGAATAGTTTGCAAATATTTTCTCCCATTCTACAGATTGTTCACTCTTAATTATTTTTGCTGTGCCGAAACTTTTTAGTTTAATTATGAATAAGTCACATTTGTCTATTTCTGTTTTTGTTGCCTATGCTTTTGAGGTCTTATTCATAAATTCTTTGTATTGTCAATTTTTATACCAGTATAATGCTGTCTGGGTTACTATAGCCATGTAACATAATTTGAAGTCAGGTAATATGGTGCCTCCAGCTTTGTTCCTTTTGTTTAGGATTGCTTTAGCTATTTGAACTTTTTTTTGGTTTTGTATAATTTATTAAAATTTTATTTCAAAATATTAAGGGGTTACAGATTTTTTGATACATGGCTTGAGTCAGGGCTATAAAGATGCCCATCACCCGAAGAGTGTTCTTTGTACACGCTATGTAGGTTTTGCCCTTCCCTTCTTTCTCTTCCCACTGCTTGATTTCCAATGACTTTTACTTTCCTTTCTGTATTGTGTGCCCATCACTTAGTTCCAATTTATTATAGAGTACATGCGCTGTTTGTTTTTCCATTCTTGCGATACTTTGCTTAGGATAAATGGTTTCTAATTCCTCTCCAATTGCTGTAAAAGGTATTAATTCATCCTTTTATGACTGAGTAGTACTCTATGGTATACATATACCATATTTTGCTAATCCACTCATGAACTGATGGACATTTAGGTTGATTCCACATCTTTGCAATTGTGAATTGTGCTCCAATAAACATTTGAGTGCAAGTGTCTTTTTGATAAAATTACTTTTCCATTGCGTAGATACCCAGTAGTGGGATTGTTGGGTTGAATGGTAGGTCTACCTTTAGTAAAAGGTGAAATATTTATATGATCTGAAGAGATACCAGAGTATAAGTCTACTTTTAGTTCCTTAGGGAAATATCCATATTTTTTTCCATAGAGGTTGTACTAATTTTCAGTCCCACCAACAGTGTAAAGCATTCCTTTCTTTCTGCATCCATGCCAGCATCTATTGTCTTTGGACTTCTTAATAAAAGCCATTCTAACAGGAGTAAAGTGATATCTCACTATAGTTTTAATTTGAATTTCCCTGATAATTAGTTATGTTGAGCATTTTTTCATATGTTTGGTGGGAGAAAATATTTGCAATCTATAATTCCAATATAGGCCTAATAAATAGAATCAACAAATAAATAAAAAAATCAGCAAGAAAAAATTAATAACCCAATTAAAAAGTGGCCAAAAGACATGAACAGAAGTTGTGCAAAAGAAGATAGACAAATGTTTTCACATAAATTTTAGAATTATTTTTTTCTAATTCTGTGAATAATGACATTGATATTTTATAGAGATCCCATTGAATCTGTAAATTTCTCAGTTAGTAAGGGCATTTTAACAATATTAATTCTTCCAATCGATGAGCATGGGATGTTTTTCCACTTATTTGTGTCATCTACAATTTCTTTCATTGTTGTTTCATAGTTTTCAAGATGCCCACTTTCTCCATTCCAATTCAACATAGTACTGAAAGTTCTAACTACAGCAATCAGGAAAGAGAAAGGAATAAAGGTATCCAAATTGGAAATGAGGAAGTCAAATTATCCCTGTTTGCTGATGATATGGTTTTATATTTAGAAAAATATAAAGATTCTACCAAAATATCTTGGGCTGGGTAAACAAATTTAGTAAAGTTGCAGAATACAAAATCAATGCCAAAAATCAGTAAGATTTCTATAAACTGGTAACAATCTATTTTTTAAAAAATCAAGAAGTCAATCCATTGACAATAGCTACAAAAAATACCTAGGCATAAATTCAATCATGGAATAGTTTTACCTTTGATGGAATTTTTGTTTCAAATTTTGAAAATAAGTCAATTACTTTTTTTAGAGCAATGCTGGAAAACTTGACAAGTGGCACCATCACATAAATAGTTATTTTCTGATCCTTTCTGAAGGTCATGAAGTTTTCACATGGTAATAGTTGATATTGTGACATTTTATATACCTCTGATCAGTGTGCATATGGCCTTTGGAGGTGACTGGCATGTTTAATCATAAAGACATTAAAATACAGTTTGTATAGACTGACCAAGAGATGAGAGAAGCCAAGGTTATATTTTGAAGATTATTTTTTATTATTCCTACTTTGAAGGTCTATTTATAGTCATCTTTTCCTTTTGCTTTTAATTGTTTAAGTATAAAAAGGGCAGGGAATTTTTTGATTTTGTTATTATAGTGACTAATATGTAGGGCTTAGGAAGAAACAAAAGCCAAGCCAAGAGAAAAAGAAATAAGAGAGGAAGGAGAAAGGATAATATAAATTAAAATAGAATGAAATAATTAAAGAAACAAAACAAACATAAACATGTTAAGAAATTTAATGAAAGATTTGTCTGTAAGGTGTGCTATCTTGGAGATGAGGACTGTTGCTTTACATTATCTGTCACAAGAGCTATATTTGTCTCCTTCAATGAGATGACTGCTTTATCTATTGTTATAGTTTTGATGAATATATTTTCAATTTGATACCACAATAAAATCTTAAAGTTTTTCAGTGCAAGATCTGCTTATCACAGCAGGGATAAGAGAAGAAACTGAAGGTCAAAGGGGAAATTCCTCATGCTAGAACTTGTTTTTATAAGTGATGCCAATATCCACAAAATCACCGGTGCTCACTCTCAATAGAGAGAATACACGAAAAAATTTAGAAGACAACATAATAGCTATTCGCAATCTCATCCACAAACTACTACACAAATTTCATTCTCCCCACCATCATACACTCATTTTTCTTACACTAGGCATAATAATATTTACTGAAATAATAACTACAATCTAGAACAAGTTTTCTTGGTTGAAAAATTCAACACCAATTGAAGTTTTTGCACTGTTTAATGCACTTTGAAAGAATTACCAATAAAACCACACATTATGGTATTTATTCTAAAGAGGAAAGAAAAACTGTTAAATTCAAGTTTATGGCATTGAAGAAACAACCAATATGTTTAAGAGTGAACATATCAGGAGAAATTATGTACAGACATATTTCATTGCATTTGAATAAAGTTAGTATTCAAATTCATGTATTAATCTATTTGAAATGATATTGCCACAAAACGAATTATAAATGCCTTTTATTGGGAGAAATACTTCCCAAGTTTGCCATAGATATTTATAAATATATCTTCCTGACCTTTCAAATTCTCAGCTCTTTAAACAAAGAGCTCTGTTGTTTAATGTTAAGATCTACTACAAGTCAGGAAGTTCGAGCTCTGATACAATTACTGTTGCTAATTTACCACATGACATTGAAAAGCTTATTTAAAATTTTCAAGTCTCTTTTTATCTATACCTTGAGAGCTGTGGTCTAAACCAGTCTCTTCATCTAAAATGTTTGTCCTTTTAGAAACTGACATTATACTGATAAGAATCTGAGCTATTTTCAATATTTTAAAGTGTTCAATGATAATATCAAGCTTCATTACTTTAAATTGGAATTTTATCAATTTAATGTGATTTCTGATCACATGATCTTATATTTTTTGATCCATCTGGAAAATAAATGCCTATATATATATATGTTACCTCTTTGGTAGGTATTTTGAAAATATGGGCTCTAAGAGAGGAATAAAAGCAATTTTTGTGCAGCACTAAGTACTGTATTTTTATATTTAACTATTTGTACAAAAACTTTCATGGCTTAAAAGTATTCTTTCCTTTTATTTTGAAGTGTTTTTGTATGTTTTTATGCTACATCAAATTTGTTCATTAGTGTATTGTCTACTAGCAGTTATATATAAGAACAACACTTTAGTTACTTAGAATTTTATCTCTTAGAGTTTTTGCTTTATTTATAAAATTAATTGATGTAGCTGATTTTTCATATTTCCTGAGCTTTTAGCTGTAATTTAGTCTTAATTCATTTGATTAGATCAGGGTTAACCTTGGGAAATCCATCATAAATCATCATAAAATTATATACCAAACAAATAATAAATATTATATTTGCCACTTGGTTGCTAAACATAATAGATCATTGATATCTCTCACTAATTAATATTTCTTTTACTCTATTTCTATGGCTGTGGTCAATGTAGTTTACATTACTGTAATTGAAAAGTGGAAATTTACATTCTATTTTCTTCTTTTATGCATTTGAATAAGTGACTATAGATGTGATCTCTAATTTCAAAATCATTTCTTGCATAGTTACTTGTATATTTACTGACATTTCTTGGTTAAATATGAAAAGCATGTAGTAGAGAAATATTTGTATTGATTTTATATATCTTACAGCTTGGGTCGTGCAAATAATTTTTCATGAATACTCAATTGTTAGTTACAGTTGCCTCTTGTCTTACTATGGAACATTTTAAAATCATACATATTTAATAGTGCAATTACAGATATTTATTTATTTAATATTTTGAACTGAATTAAGATGATAGCTTAATATATATACTCTTACACAGGTGATTTGAATATTCTTTATTTTCATTTAATTTACATATATGGTTAATCATTGTATTAATTATAAATTAAAGTATAAAAGATTTTGCTTTAATATATATCTATATTTTGATGTTAAAAAAATAATCTGAGAAACCCAATAATGCAGTTTTTATTACATAGGGAGGCAATTTAAGGTACTAGATTATATCATAAATTTGGTGTCAGGAAAATTTGGATTTTTTCCTTTAACTTTTATAGTGAAAACCTGAGAGATCTTGACTAAGTTACTTAATATTTCTATTTCTCACATCCTCAACTATAGAATATGAATGATGGCACAAAATCCACAGGTTGTTCTGAATATTAAATGAGATTATTTGTAAAGCAATTATCAGAGTCCTGGCATTTATTGAACACTAAATAGAGTGCATCAGTTATCAATACTTATTTCAATAAGCTCAATGTGTTTTAGATGTAAGAAAGATAGAGACTGGGTGGCTTGTGAAATGGCATTCCAAACACAATTGAATTACAGGCACTATGTTCTTGCTTTACATTGACTTATTCAGCATTATTTTTACTTTGCTTTACTGCAATAGCACTTTGTCCATATTTCTACTTTAGTAAGCAAACTATGTTATAATTAATCATTATGCTCTTTTACCTGATAGATGGCACCTTTTCACTTATATGTGCATTCATGACTCTGATAAGTGCCTGGAACAAAGCATTTGCAGAGAAAATAAGTATGTGAGTAAGCATATGTTTGAGCAGTGAATAGTGGACCATCAATTAAGCAGAAATTTAAGAGTCTTTATATGTATATGCACATATATTTTTCCTTCAATACTAAACTTTCAAAGAGGTTTTACATATATATATATATGTATATGTGTGCACATGTGTGAGAGACAGAGTGTGTGTATTTATGTATGAAGCCTCTTTCATCTCTCTCTTTCTCTCAAGATATATATATTTAAGCATCTGATCTGGAAGAATATATACCTAAATGTTAATGATGTTACAAGATCTGGTAGAGTTATTATCTTTACAGCTTTCCATTTTAAAGATCTAACATTTCCATTGCTCACAGTAGATTTCTATTATAATAAAACAAAAAGTTTATATTTAAAAGAATTAATACGAGGGTTTTTAATGTTGCTTTTATTTAATGACTTGTATTACACATGATGGGAAGGGAGCCACGAAGATTGATAATATAGATATAGCACTTAAACATATTACATTCCAATAGAAGGAGAAGCAAGAACCACACTGGAGTTAAGGAAGGGTCTGAAAGAAAAATCTGTGGCAATTGAGAGAGAACTACTTACTGCAAATGGTAGAAGGCTTCATGCAGAAGGTGGCAGCACAGCACCTTTCATTTTCTTGGATTTATTATTTCTGTCTACTCTTTGCCCTCTTTTGGAATCTTTTCCTCATTTTTATTTTTTTCTTTTGGAGAGCAATTCTGAAAATATCCCACTTCATTACTGAGGGGGATAATTTTCATGTGACTTATGGAGCCTTAATTACCCTTCTCTATTGTCATCAGTGTTCATTCTTGGTTACAAGCAGAGAAAAGTAGTAGGCAATTCTATCCCATATGTCTTTTGTCTCTCTTAAATATGTTGGGTGTTTCTACTGATTGAGAACATTTATGGAATTGAAGAAAACTAATATGTGGGGAAGTTTAAAAGAGGAAATTGTGGAAAGTTCATGACAGAAGAAAATAAAATGTTTTGGTTATCTCCTTTCAACAGAAAGTCTTGAATTATATTTTATATATGTTAGGAAACAGGAGAATCAGTCATGGAAAGATAGCTAGACGTGTAGAAGTGTACTTTCAAAGGAGTCTTTTTGCTATTCATGAAATCAGAGCTCAGAGCTAGACTTGAGTGAGAGCCCCAGAAAATACCTCCCCAATCCAGGGCCACAATATCTCATCTGTTATTACAAGTTTATTATAAAAAGATTATATACAAATCATCAATCACTTACTTGTTTTTAGAGCAGTGTTTCCCTAGAATCTGACTCATAATATTTGTACTAGTTCAAATTTAAAAAAATACTCAAATAAAAATGGATAATCTAAATACTTTACCAAATAAAGTCAGATTAGGGCCAATAAATGAAATATAGAAGGAACATTTTTTAGTAGCACTGACTGTGTATAACTTTGTTTGTATCTGCTCCTGTATAGTCTTCCAACTTCTCCCCGTAAAGAACACAAGAAAAAAATAATCCCTGGCTGAAAAACAGAGATAATAAGAATGAAAAGAAAAGAGCTTTTGACTACCAGGTTATCTACCTTTTCAACTTGTCAATAAGCACAGGTAGAAATACAAAGGGATCACTCTTTAAAATAGTCAGTGCTGTGTCACAAAGGATATTCTCAATTACTTTTTCTCTTTTTGTTAATTAATACTGTTAATATAACATGACAGAGAGAGCACCTATGGTTAAAATCATTTTACTTTCAGTTGTATTTTACCAGTGCTTTGCTTTTTTTCTAATTTTTTGCTTTGAAATAAAGCATACTTTCAAATAATTCTTAAATTAAAGTGTTATATTTCTGGTAGATTCAACACAGACATTCTTATTTTAACCTTAATATATGCTTTTTATTACCAGGATTGAAAGTCATTTTTATATCCCTGCTTATGGAGAGGTTTAAAGTGAATCACCAGAAGTATTATTGCCATATTGTCCTCACTATACATATTTTGGTTGGAAGTTGGCATTGATTCACCACAATTTTAGGAAAATAAAAGGATAAATAATAATCCTGTTTAAAGCTTGAATATTTTTTCCTATCAGTGGCCTTTTTGTGACCTGGTCCATGTGATAAAATAATGGTATGATCTAACTCAGAAAGTAATTACATACCAATCCATTCTTTTTAGGAATAGCTTTTTAAATTGGTCTTGGCACAAATAATTTAAGCTTAATGAAAGATTTCTGGTTCTGGTTAAATTATCTGGTAAAATTAAGAGTCAATCTGGTAAAATGAATATACTATATGATCTGTGAGACACATACATTAATATAAACTTCAATGATTCTCTCTTGATTCTGGAAATGTGTATGTGTGTAATTGTGTGTGTGTATGTATCTCACTAAGAAGGGTTTCAAAAAAACCAATGACTAATGAACCCTCTTAAAAGAGATTAATAACTTAAGAGCTAATATCAACAAATACACAAGATAAATTTCCTAGAAATGGCTTTCAGACTGACTTGTTTTGCTGTTGGTTCTTTTGGAAATAGTATTTTTGTATAAAAATGCTATAATTTTGAAGTACTTATAGATGTATCACAAATAGAATTTTACTTATATTGCAGTATGCTTTTCTTTATATTTTATATTAGCCAATTTCTAATAATAAATATTAGAAATAAATACTTGGTAAATGAGATAGCATAATTTGTTCTTCTTACCATGATATGGTAACTAGCATGAAACTACCACTACCACAATAAAGTCAAATACCAGATAAAATATATGAGGCACTAGTTTTCAGACATTTTAAAATTATCAGCACAGAGTTGTAGTCTCTTTTAGAAAGAAAACATCCAAGGTGAGATTTAGGATTACCTCTGATTTCTTTATGGGAGCACAACAGAATAAACTGTAAGGAGATTTAATCCAAGCAGAACACAGGATTCTCATGAGCAGGGGGAACAGACATTGGAGTGTGAGCCTGCTGTGTCAGCAGGAATTTGAAGGACAGAGTATCAAAGAGAAGGAAGCTGTAAAGAGAAGGAATTCTAGAAATGCAATAACATAAATAACATCCCCTTAACTCTTTAGATTTACAAAGTGTGCCCACACTAAGCAAGACTCTACAAAGCCTGGCTGGAGACAGTTGCCCATGATCTCTGACTTGAATGAAGACCCTGTAGGTGCCATGGATCTGAGAGACACAGGAGTTCCAAATAGCGAAAAGTAAAGAAAACTCCCTGCACATCCTGAACAATTAATTTACATGCTATAAAGCCTTATGTTACAAGAAAGGCTAGTTCAGCTCTAAACTAAGAGCTGCTATGGAGCTAACTTAAGAAAGCTTAAAAACAACTCTTTTCATATAAATAAATCTGATCCATTAACTGCCTGTGAGCAAAACCACAGCACTCTTTTTAAGGATACTCAAGAATCTACATTAAAAATTAGTGGACATGGTTAATGGAAAAATGAGACTTGTAAAAAGGGAGGAAATAGTCAAGATAAAACAACACTGAAATAAAGCAGATGTTGAGATTAACAGGCAAGCACTATAAAGAAACTATTATAAATATTTAAGCTCAATAGCTTAAGACAAACATATTAAATATATGAAACAAATGGAAAACTGTAGTAATGTCAAGAATTAAAAAGCTCAATATTGTTGAGATATCAGTTCTCACAAAATTTATTTATACATTCAAAGTAATGCCATTATAATTCCAGAAGGCTTTTTGTAATATATGAATTGCAAAATAGACTTTAAAATGTAGATGTAAATGCAAATGATCCAGAGTAGTAAAAGCTGTCTTGGAAAAGAAATTTGGAGGATTCATGCAATTTAACCTCAAATCACTCTACAACCCTTCAGAAATGTAGACATTATTGAATTGGTACATGGAAAATGAAAAGTTTAATGAAACAAATTCAAAATCTGTGAATAGACCCACTCTTATATATTCATTTGTTTTTTAAATGAGATACTAAAGAAAGTCAATAGGATAGATAATTTAAAAAATTAATTGTTATATTTAAAAATTAATAAATGTTAAATTTAACAAAAGTTGTTAGAAAAATTGTATATCTGTGATATTGTGATGTCAATGGTTAACTTTATAAATTTGGAAAGGAGAGCTTTATTTCTCATAAAGAATTGCAGTCTGCAGGAGTCCATCTTATAGGCTGGGAGCCTGAGGCAGAATCCCCAAGCAAGCACTTCAAGGGAAAGGGAAAGAGAACAGGAATTTATGCCTAGCAGGGTGGCCAAATATATACATATTTAATAGGCTTTAAGAGGAGTCATTAATATTTATGAAAGGAGAAATAAGCACATGTGCAATTGAGCATCATGCCCTTTGAGTGTCCAATGTACAAAAAATGACAACATTAGCATGATACAAGGGTGGAGTTTTCAGCCTTCTGATATCAAAAGGTGAAGCAAGGACCTGAAGACCCTCACTGGCAACCTTCTCTTGACTGGCTAGAGCCACTGCATGGTTGGTGATCTCTTATCAGGAAGGCATGTTGGTCAGTTATTATGTCTAAATCACAAAAAAGGGAGGAACAGTCATGAGCTTGGTGAAAATGAATGGTGGAACAAGTCTTTCCAAAAGGCTGGCTTCTGTTTAAACTCTAGGGAAGAAAGCCTTGTGGTGGTTAGCCAGGGAAGGGGTATAATGAGGTGTTTTTGACCTCCCATCATGGCCAGGATTTCAGTTTTTAATGTTTCTCTCAGGTCCCCTTGGCCAAGAGGGGATG
Source organism: Microcebus murinus (assembly GCF_040939455.1). Classification (NCBI taxonomy): domain Eukaryota; kingdom Metazoa; phylum Chordata; class Mammalia; order Primates; family Cheirogaleidae; genus Microcebus; species Microcebus murinus. The sequence continues at coordinate 49,068,325 of NC_134104.1, forward strand.
TGTTCAGTCAGTTTTGGGGCTTAAGATTTTATATTTATTTCTCAGTGATATAATATATATATATATATATATTTGGCCTTTATGCCTCTAAAACCCTTATAATTTCCTGAGTGATAAGATGAAGAAAAGCATCTTTGTGACTCCTAATGAACCCCCTTTCAATCATACCTGAGGTTATGTTAATGAGGTGACTATGGTGAGCCCCTGTACAGCTTCAGGGTAAGGGATGGCTGCCAGAGGAACCAACCATGTGATTAGAGTGTTGGAAATTTTAGCCCCCCATCTCTGACCTCAGAAAAGGGTAGAGGAGCTGAAGATTGACTGAATCTCCAAAAGACAATGATTTAATCAATCATGCCTATATAATATTCTGATGAGATGATGCCTGATGGTTTTCTGGATAGTTTGAAGATGGGGGCTGGTCACCAGAAAGACCAAGGCATAATTAGAAATTTGGCCCTTTTAGCCATAATCCTCTTTCTCCAGCGAAAGGAAAGCTGGAGATTAAATTTAATAATTAATAATGCCAATGTGAAGAAACCTCCATAGAAATCCCTAAACTACAGGGTTCAGAGAACTCTAAGGTTGGTGAACATATCTGCGTCCAGTGGCACATCCCAATTCCATGAGACAGAAGCTCCTGTGCTCAGGAATTTTCTGGACCTCATCCTGTGTACCTACCTCTTCATTTGGCTGTTCATATGTACCCTTTATGATATCTTTTAAAATAAATCAGTAAACATATGAAGAGTTTCTCCCTTAGTTGTGTGTGCCATTACAATAAATTATCCAACATGAGGAAGGGGTTGTGAGAACCCCGTATTTATAGTTAAGTCTGAGGGAAGTATGTGTACCTGAAATACTCAATAGTTAAGACTGATGATTAAAATGGGCAGTAGGCATCTTGGAAGACTGAGATTTTAACCTGTGGGATCTCCACTAACTCTGGATAGTTAGTGTCAGAATTAAATGAAATTGCATGACACCCATTTGGTTTCTGCATAAAATTAGAAAGTTGGTGTAGGAATACTCACACATGTGGTGTCAGAAGTATTATGTTGGTAGAAGTAGATAATACAATTGTCCATATATAAAAAGTGAACTTTAATCCTTACCTCATATGAGTCATGAATATTAATTGAACCTTAAACCTATATCTAAAATAAAACCTAAAACAATAAAGCTTCTTGAACAAACATTGGAAAATATCTTCATGATCTGGGGGTAAACAAATATATCTTAGTACATAGAAAACAACATTCATTTTTTTAAAAGATAAATTAGACATTATAGAAATTGAAATCATCTGCTTATCAATAGGCACTATTATCAAATGAAAAATTAAGCCATGCATCAGAGGAGCCAATATTTCCAAACCATAAATTTGGCAAAGGACTTGTCTGCAGAATATATAGATGACACCTAAACCAAATAAAAAGAGGCACAGAAGCCAATAAAAATCTTTTCACAGAGAGAGACATGGAAATGCCTCCCCACTAAAAGACAAACATTGACTTTACCAAATGAGGGAATATATTGAGAATAACAGTAGCAAAATTTCTCACTGTTGAAGAAAGGGGTAACAGATATGGAATATATGGAAAGAGGGAAATCTATTCTAGTATCTCTTGTTGTTGGTTTGGAATTTGATATGTCAGTGTTAACTCATTGTATGTCCACTAAGAGTGCCTTGACAAAATGGAATCTACAATGTTCCTTCTAAATAGAATTAGCATGCCTTATAAATAGAATTATTTAGCTGAGTAAATCAATCAGATCTCTTTGGAGAATTTATTGATTCCAAAGCTAATGTACAGAACATATAAACCTAGAATGTCTTGTTGTCAAAAAGTAAGGAAATGCTCAACAGCATGATATGGACATGTCAAAATGACACTGATGTTGGCCTCCTTGGGCAAATGTGGGACAAATTTAGCATAAAAAATTATTGATAATTATATTTTATCTTTGAGTAAAATAAAATCTTGACTCTATATGGATATAAATGAATGAGTAAGTATAATGAAATGGGAAAGAAGTGAATAATAAAAATAGGACAGATAAAGTAAGAAAATTATGACCAGATGATAATATTTTCCCCACACAGTACTTTTTTAATTACAAAGAGAAAAATACTAACTTTGTAATACAGAAAACTGGGATATCATCATACCCAAGTGTTCAGCAGGAACCCCATCAATATTGAGACAAATCAATATCATATGCTTCCTGCTACATACTGAGTATGACACAACATTATTTCAGCAAATATTAGTCAATAACCAGTGAGGGACATTCTTTAAAATAACTGCCCTATATTCCTAAAAATATTCAAAGTTAAACACAAAGAAAAGCTCAAGAACTTTTTTAAATGAAAAGGAGCTAAAAAGGCATGACAATCAAATGTAGGATCCTGGATTAGATCCAGGACCTAGACCTGATGGGGGAAAGAAAATGACTGTATAATGTACATTATTTTGGCAATTTATGAAATTTGAAAATGGGCTGTGGATTAAATGATAGTATTATATTGAGATTAAATTTCCTGATTTTGATAACCATGTTGTAGTTATGTAAAAGAATACTCTTGTTCTGTTAAAAGAAACAGTCTCCAAATTATTCCCAAATGTTTCAGAAAAATAATATGCATGCACACACAAATACACATATGAGAGAGAGAAAAAGAGAGATAGAGAGGGACATACATACAGAGAGAGAGAGAGAGAGTGAGAGAGAATGGTTAGTATGAATGTGAAGACATCAATAATAGGCTGATCTGGATAAATGATATCCAGGAGTTTCTTGTACTATTTCTGCAAATTTTCTATAAATTTCTAAATAAGTCAGTATAAAAGTTACAAAAAATAAAATGAATAAAACCATTGAAAATGAAAATGTGAAACAATGACTAAAAGGAAAATGGAAAAAGTATACTCACCTTAAAGTATTCACTTGAGAGACTTACAGCTAACAAAAATCCTGGAAATGATTTTGGTCTAACCTTCTAGTTTTTCACATGGGAACTTGGGTCTAAAGGGATTAAATGAATAATTCACAGTACAAAGCAATATAGTTGCAGAGCCAGGCTTAAGTTCCATATCATATTACACACAGCCTAATGTCCTTTTACCGTTAAATATAGTATTTCTCCTTACAAACTAAGGTATATATACTAATCAATTCTCTTAATGTGCAAACGAAAAGGCATCTTATGAAATGTGGAGCCGCCAGGAGTCATCTGTAATTTCCTCCTATTTAGCTCGCCTTTCTCAAGCACCAGGTGAAAATATAAAATTCAGACCGGAGACCTGGCAAGAGATTTTTTAAAAAAATTCTATTGATCTCCATTAATTTTACATGTTCTCCTACAAAGAGATTTCATTCTTTCTAAAATATAGCTCAATTTGGTTGTATTGGAATTATTCATTCTCTGACATTATATGGCAATATTTCACTTTTCTAGACATACACGAATATTTCCCTAATGCTGTAAATTAAACAAAGGCTCAAAATATTCATTAAAACAAGAGATACATGGCATCCAGAAAATGAGTTGGGTCAACTGCACACACATTCACATACTACAATATGTGGACTATCACACAATACAAATAATCATATTTCCCACCTTATATTAGTGCTGTATTTTAATTTATTTGGATAACATTTTAAAAAATGGATTTGAAGTTCAGACTCTAAACAAATCTATGATATTCTCTCTACCTTGTGAAGTTCAATGAAATGAAGATTTAAAACCTGCCTACCAACCATTGACACTTGTATAAAAATGAAAAGAAAACACAAACAACTCCACATAATCCATTACACCTTGGCATTTTATAGCTTGTTTCTTATAAGAACAAAAAAGTCACTCTCCAAGAGCATAAATTAGGAAAAAAACTAAAGAAAATATTTAAAATTCCATTTCAAAACAATCTTTTTTATTATTTGAGTTGAAGCTAATTCATTATTTAAATGGTTGCCTCAAAATATTTTAGTAATATATTTAAATACAGATTGAGAGACAGGTATTAAATATAATAATAATATTTTACATATATGTACTGTACATATAAAAGATTCTCTCACCTTAGCTCAAACTAATCAATGTTATTGTGGTGTTTACCTTCTTTCTCATCACCTCCAAAATTTTGTTGAAGTGACCTCTAATTTTAAATCTAGTACCTAAAATGATGTTTACTTTATTTGTCTCCTTCTTTTAGGAAATTCTTTATGACTTGTTTTAAACTTGACAGTTATATTATTACATTATGAATTGTCTTTAAAGGTATAGCTATAAGTTGTTCTTATTTCTTACTCAAAAATGGCTTATTGAACCATCTTCGTATTTTTAATTATATTCTCCTGTTTGTACATTGTGTTGGTGGATTACATTGTTTCCTTATTGTTCCAGTGTATATTCAATATATTATTTTTAGTAGTTTTATGACTACTGAATCACCACACGTTTTGTAACTGTAAATTGTAACAAGTCTAAAAATGTGCTGATAGAGATTAAATTAAAAATTATTTATTTTTGAACTATTTTGAGACAGATTAAATTTAAAATTATTTATTTTTGACCTTTTTTTTGATACAGAGTATCACTCTGTTGCCTGGGCTAGAGTGCTGTGGTGTCAGACTAGCTCACAGCAACCTCAAACTCCTGGGCTCAAGCAATCCTTCTGCCTCTGCCTCCCGGGTAGCTGGGACTATAGGCATGCACCACCATGCCAGGCTAATTTTTTCTATATATTTTTAGCTGGCCAATTAATTTCTTTCTATTTTTAGTAGAGACAGGGTCTCGCTCTTGCTCAGGCGGGTCTTGCTCTTGCTCAGGTTGGTCTTGAACTCCTGATCTCAATCTGCCCGCCTCAGCCTCCCAGAGTGCTAGGATTTCAGGCATGAACCACTGTTCCTGGCCTATTTATTTTTTAAATTTTAAGTATTTTATTTTTAATTATGGATATATAATAGTTATATATTTATAAGGAACATGTGATGTTTTGATAGAGGCATACAATGTGTATTAATTAAATCAGTGTAATTGGGGTATCCGTGACCTCAAGTGTGTATCATTTCTTTGTGTGAGAAACATTCTAATTCAACTCTTTTAGTTATTTTAAAGTACAACATAACTTATTGTTGACTATAGTCACTTTTTTTCTATCAAATATTGTTCTTACTATATTTTTGAACACCACTGACCATCCCTACTTTACATTCTCCCACCTGATACCCTTCTCAGCCTCTGATAACCATCATTCTGCTTTCTCCATGAGATCAATTGTTTTAATGTTTAGCTCCCACATATGAGTGAGAACATGTGAGATTTGTATTTCTGTGCTTGGCTTATTTCACTTAATATAATGTTCCCCAGTTCCATTAATGTTTTTGCAAATAACACAATTTCATTCTTTTTGTGGCTGAATAATATTTCATTGAGGAAATGAACTGCATTTTCTTTATCCATTCATCCATTGATGAACACTTAGGTTGATTTCTAAATTTTGGCTATTGTGAATAATGCTGCAATAAACACAGAGTACGATCTTATTGATATATTTCCTTTCTTTTGGATATATACTTAGCAGTGAGATTGCTAGGTCATATGGTAGTTCTATTGTTAGTTTTTTGAGAAACCTCCATACTGTTCTCCATAGTGGTCACACAAATTTACATTCCCACCAACAGACTACGAGGGCTCCCCATTCTTTACATTATCACCAGCATTTGTTATTGCTTGTCTTTTTGATAAGTCATCTAACTGGAGTGAGATGATATCTGCTTCTGGGTTTGATTTGCATTTTTCTGATAACTAATTATGTTGATTATTTTTTCATACTATGGCTGGCCATCTGTATGTCTTCTTTTGAGAAATATCTATCTAGATTTTTGGCCCATATTTTAATCAGATTATTTGATTTTTTCATTTTGAGTTGTTTGAGCTGCTTATATATTCTATTAATAGTTATTAATCTCTTGTAAATTGGGTATTTTGCAAATATTTTCTCCCATTCTGTGAATGTAGGTGGTCTCCTCATTTTTTTTTTTTTTGATTGTTTCCTTTGCTGGGCAGAAGCTTTTTAGCTTTATGTAATGCCATATGTTGAATTTTGCTTTGATTACCTGTGTTTTAGAGGTATTACTAAAGAAATCATTGCTCAGACTAATGTCCTAGAACATTTCTCCAATATTTTATTTTAGTAGTATATAGTCTCAGGTCTTAGATTTAAGTCTTTAATTCATTCTGTTTAATTTTTGTATATGATGAGAGATAAAGGTCAAGTTTCATTCTTCTACATTAGTTTATTAGTTTTTCTGAGCACCATTTATTGAAGATACTGTTCTTTTCCCAATGTACATTATTGGCACCTTTGTCAAAAATAACTTCACTATGAATATGTAAATTTATTTTTGGGTTCTCTGTCCTGTTCCATTGATCTATATGTCTGTTTTTATGTGAATGCTATGCTGCTTTGTTTACTACATCTCTGTAGTATAATTTGAAGTTAGGTAATGAGATGCCTCCAATTTTGTTCTTTTTGCTTAGGATGGCTTTAGCGATTTTAGGTCTTATGTATTTCCATATAAACTTTAGGATAATTTTTTCTAATTCTGTGAAAAATGGCATTAGCATTTTGATGGGATTGCATTGAATCTGTAGATTGCTTTGGGTAGCACAGAGTTTTTAACAATGTTGATACTTCCAATCAGCAAGCATGAAATATCTTTCCATTCTTTCGATTTCTTTTGTAAATATTTTATACTTTTCATTATAGAGATCTTTCACTTCTTAGGTTAAGTTTATTCTTACCGATTTTATTTTATGTGTAGCTATTGTAAATGGGATTATTTCCTTTTCTTTTCAGATTTCGGATAGTTTCTTTTTCAGATAGTTTACTGTTGACATATAGAAATGCTATTGACTGTTGCATGTTCATTTTGGATCCTGCGACTTTATTAAATTTGTTCATCAGTTTTGACAGTGTTTTTTATTTTTTATGAAGTCTTTAGGTTTCTCAAGACATAAGATCATATCATCTGCATACAAGGATAATTTGACTTCTTTTCCAATCTGGATTCCCTTTATTTCTTCCTATTATCTGATTGCTCTAGTGCAAAATTCTAGTATTATGTTGTGTCTTTGATTTTGCTATCAGGGTGATACAGGCTTCATAGACTGAGGTTGGGATCATTTTTTTGCGGGGGGGGGATAGTTTAAATAGTATTGGTATTATTTCTTCTTTGAATATTTGGCAGAATTCAGCAGTGAAAACATCAGATCCTGAGCTTGTCTTTGATGGGAGACTTTTTATTATTGCTTCTATCTCATTACTTGTTACTTATTTATTTAGGTTTTGGATTTCTTCCTGGTTCAGTCTTGGTAGGTTGTATGTGTTCAGAGATGTATCCATTTTTCCTAGATTTCCAATTTATTGGCTATCATAGTGGTCTTTAATGATCCTTTAAATTTCTGTAGTATCAGTTGTAATGTCTCCTTTTTTATCTCTAATTTTATTTATTTGGGTCTTCTCTCTCTTTTTTCATTAATCTTGTTAAGAGTTTGTCAATTTTGTTTATTTTTTTAATAAACAAAGTTTTCATATTAATGAGGTTTTCTTTAATATTTGTTTTATGGTTTGATTGCATTGTTTCTGCTCTGATTTTTATTATTTATTTTTTCTACTAATTTTTGAATTTGGTTTGCTCTTGTTTTTCTAGTTCTTTAAGATGCACACTTAAGTTGTTTATTTGAAGTTTTTCTACTTTTGATGTAGGCATTTATGTTGTAAACTGTCCTCTTAGTACTGATTTTTCTGTGTCCCATAGGTTTTGATATGTTGTGTTTTCATTTCCATTTGTTTCAAGAAATTCTTTACTTTCCTTCTTAAACTCTTCATTGACCTGCTGGTCATTCATAAGCATATTGTTTAATTTTCATACTTTTGTATACTTTTCAATGTTCCTCTTGTTATTGATTTCTAGTTTTATACCATTGTGGTCAGAGAAAATATGGGATATGATTTCAGTTACTTTTAATATTTTTGACACTTGTTTTGTGACCTAACGTATGGTCAATTATTGAGGATGATTCATGAGCTAGTTAGAAGAACGTGTATTCTGCAGCTGTTAGACAAAACGTTCTGTAAATGTCTATTAGGTCCATTTGATCTACAGTGCTGATTAAGTCCAGTATTTCTTCATTTTATTTCTGTGTGATTTGTCCAGTGCTGAAAGTAGAGTACTGAAGTCTCTAACTATTATTGTATTAGAGTCTATCTCCCTCTGTAGCTCTGATAATATTTGCTTTCTATATGTGGGTGTTACATTGTTGGTCACATATGTATATTTAGAATTGTAATATCCTCTTGCTGAATTGACCACTTTTTCATTATATAATGACCTGCATTGTCTCTTTTTACAGTTTTTGTCTTATAATTTCTTTTATCTGACAGAAATATATCTAGTCCTACTCTTTTTTGGTTTTGATTTGCTTGGAATATTTTTTCTATTCCTTTATTTACAGTCTATGAAAATAGATGAAGTGAGTTTATTGTAGACAACATATCAAGAGTCTGGGTTTTTTGTTGTTTTACCCATTTAGCCAGTCTATGTGTTTAGATCAGAGAACTGAATCCATTGACATTCAATGTCATTATTGCTAGGCAAAAACAACTGCCATGTTCTTATTTGATTAATGGTTCCTTTGTGGCTTCCTTCCTTCCTTTCTTTCTTTTTTTCTTTCTCTTCTTTCCTTCCTTCCTTCTTGTCTTCCTTTGTATAATAGTGATTTTTCTCTGGTTGTATGTTTTACTTTTTTGCTTTTCATTTTTTGTGTACATGTTGTCATTTTTATTATTATTATTATTTGAAGGTACCATGAAGCTTGCAAAAAACATTTTATAACCAATTTTTTAAACAGTTAAAACTTTACTCTGCTTACAAAAAAACAATAAACAAACAAGCAAACAGAAATCTAAAAGAATCTCTATACTTTACCTCTCTACCACCCACACTTTTTAACTCTTTGTTTTTTCCCTTTATACTCTCTCCCTCTCAAAAAGTTATTGTAGTTATTATTTTTGATAGGTTTGTCTTTTAGTCTTCCTACTCAAGTTATAGGTGGTTTATACACAACAATTACAGCATTAGAGTATTTAGTATCTGTGTAATCATTGTTACCAGTGAGTTTTATACCCTCTGATAATTTCTTATTGTTCATTAACAACCTTTTCTTTCCAAATGAAGATCTCCTTTTAGCATTTCTTTTAGGACAGATTGATGTTGTTGAAATTCCTCCACTTTTGTTTCTCTGAGAAGTGCTTTATTTCTCTTGCATGTTTGAAGGATATTTTTACGGGATATTATATTCTAAGGTTAAGGGTTTTTTTGTTTTTTTTTTTTTCCTTCATCCCTTTGAATATGTCATGCCACTCTTTCTTGGTCTGTAAGTTTTCCACTGAGAAGTCTTCTGCCACATGTATTGGAACTCCCTTATATGTATTTTTTTTCTTATTCTTGCCTATTTTACGATCTTTCTTTATTTGTGACATTTGGAAGCTTGATTATTAAATGCCTTGAGATAGTCTTGTTTGGGTTAAATCTCTGTGGTGTTCAATGACCTTCTTATACCTAAATATTGATGTCTTTTTTTAGGTTTGGAAAGTTCTCTGTTATTATATCTTTGAAAATCTTTCTACCCAATCTCTCTCTCTACCATATCAGTCTCACCCAAAGCACTTGGTGACTGATTTCTGGCTACTTCTAATGTTCATTCAATGTCCAAGGCTCTTTAAACATCAGATGGTGAATCCTGACAAAATTGAGTCCACACCTCTGGGCAGCAGGTTCCCTTCTGACCTAGGTTGGGTCTAGCAATGCCATTCAGGAAATAAGGCCTAGAATGAGGACCTCAGTAGCCTGCTTGGTATTTTATTTTATTATGGCCGAGTTGTTACCCAAGTCTTTTGTACCCTTTCCTGTCCCCAAGTAAAAGAAGACTCTCCTTAAGCTGCATTGCCTGGAGTTGGGGCAGTGGTGATTCAGCCACTTACTTGGCTGCCACTGCTGGTATCTCACTGGGTCATGTGCATCCTAATTCCACTGGCTTCAAGCCAGCACAACCACAGGGCTTGCCCAAGAACTGTTATCTTTATGACCTGTCTGCCTTATGAATTTATTTCCCAGGCTACTTTCTTTAGCTGGTAGTGGGGCTAACCAGAACTCAGGTTTCCATCACTGTGGTAAAAGAATCCACTTTGGCTGGGCTGGTGTAAATGTTCCCTCTGTGGACACTAGCAAAATTCTGCCCTGTGCTTTGTTCCCCTGTGACAGGGTGGCCCTGAGTTCCAATGCAAATTCCCATAATCATTTCACTCTCCCTCTCCCAGGCACACAGATTCTCTCTCCACTTGGCCAGAGGGTGGGAAAGAGGTGGTATAGGCAATGCAAGACTGTCTTCCTGCCCTCTTCAGTGCCTCTTCCCTTGATATAATGTTCAGGACAGATTCTATGATCACTCTCCTGATTTTTTATTCTTCTGAAGCTTCTTTCTTGTGTGGATATTTGTTGAATTTGGTGTACCTGAGGGAGAATGATTGTTGGAGAGTTCTATTCAGCCATCTTGCTCCACCCACTCCAAAAATAATTTAGATTAAGGGCAATTGAATTTTTGAAGGTATCAGTTCATTGTTCTTTAACTTGATTGTTGCCAATAAAAAACAGATGTCAAACCAATCATATTATTGCTGTCGGTGATATGTGCTTTCTTTTTTTACTCTCTCTCTCTCTCTCTCTCTCTGATAATGTTAATATTAATATTATTCTTAGGGTGTGTTTATTTGACGTTTTATAAAATCAGGCTTATTATTCTTTGGATACCCACATTTTTAAAGATGTAAATCTTTAAATAAAAGAGACTTTCCCTTTTTACTTTATTTTTTTTCTGTGTCTTTTCTCATTATTCTCTCCTTCTTGAATATCTATTAGATGAGCTCTGGCTATTTATAATTTTTATCTATATCTTATAACTTTACTCATTGATTTCTTCTCTATTCCCCTTAGTACTGATACTCCACAGAACACTATTTTTAAACTCACCAATTTGTTCACTTTCAACTTTTGTTATATTTTTCAGCCATTTATATTGAAATTTTTCTTTTATTTATTAATTTTTACTGAATTGTAGGTTGACATTTATGGAGCATTTTTTAGAAATGAATTATCCATGTTTTAGACATCTCTCAGTTATAATTGTTACTGTATTAATTTAATTTTTAAATGACCTTCTCTCTTTCTAACAACTCTCTTCTCTTAGGTGTTTAGTTAATTTTGTATTAAACTTAGTGCCCATCTTTTAAGCTTTTCACATTTCTTTAAAATTTATTGATTCTTATTGCCCAGTTATATTTGAAATGGAGAATACCATGACATGTGTGGTTTATTTATTTTTAAGTAGTAATACATGTTCTTTTTATTATAATGAAGAAAGGTTTTGTTTGTTATTCCCTGTCATTTGAAAAGATTCTCTAGGAGAACATCTTTCTGTCATTTACAACTAAATTGAATATACTAATGACCACTTTGGGAGCCACAATGATGGCTATTCAAAGATGTCCATGCTCTGATTCCTACTGCCTGTGTATATGTTAGATTACATGGCAAAGAAAAATTAAAGTTAAAGAAGGAATGAAGGTTTATAATCAATCGATCTCAAGATAAGAAGATTAGTTTAAGCTTACCTTAAAAGAGGAAAAATAGATTCTAACAGCTAGAAAAGGAAAGGGAATGAAGCTGTGTCAATGCTTTGATGCTAGTCCAGTGAGACTCATTTCAGATTTCTGATTTTCAAAACTGTAAGATGATAAATTCATACTGTTTAATCCATAAATTTTGTGGTAGTTTTGTACAATAGTAGGAAACTAATACAAACTCTTTTCCAACAATCTGTTCTTAACCTATAAGAATTATCTATCACCTAAACAAAAATATGTCTAATGCAGAATTGACACAAGTGTGGGCATTTGGGGCATTAGAATAATTAATTTAAAAAATAGTGACAATGTGGACAAAATGAAGAAAGTACTTCCTTTATAGTAAGGTTAAAAAAAAAGTATTCACCAGCCACAAATTATAACACAAAACTTGATTATTAATTTCTCAGATGGTATTTATTAGCAAAAGTTAAATATAGTAATTTTAATTCAGAATACTAATGAGTAAAACTCCTAAAAGTATATCATGCCTTTATGGAACAATATATTTACATTTATGAAATAGAAAATATAATTGATAAAAATCTTGTTGAAGAATAATGATTTAAAATTCATCTACTTTTATGTATACTCATATATTTTCAAATTAAATCCCTGGTTACTATTATTATGCAAACCAATCAATAAATTATTCATTAAACATACATTTGGTATATTGTCTAGTTTTTCATACTAATTATTTATATGAATCAATTATTGTTAATTAACTATTAATTACTTCCTAAATTATAATGTTCATACCAGGCATCCAGTTTATGCTTTTTATGGCTGATTTGGATTATAAAGCATTACATTCAAGTTTAATAGGCTTAAAACAATGCCATCTACTTAAGAAAGTTAGTTCCTCTTTTCCCCAGACCGAATGACCAAATACTAAAAAATCTATGCTTTTAGAATGTAATACTTTGGGAATAAACCTAAAGAAATACATTCAGTGACAGAATAAGATTATTATGGTGATATAAAAACAATCCTGTAGGGATTGTGAATATCTGCTGGGAGATTGTGCAGATATTCAAACTACTATTATAACTTGGGGAAATCTCTCCCCACAAGTAATAACAGTAATCTTGCCACATGATTCTTTCTAAATATTTTACCAGATAGGGGACTTCAGCAATAGAAGGAAAAATGAAAGGGAAATCCAAGGCAAAGTTCTTGTAAACATACTGGTTATGACCCTTCATTTCTTGAAGCTGCACTATTATACACTGTTTTATATGCCCTTTTACAGGTCAACGCACCGATAGAACATTGCCTGAGTGATAGTAATAAATTGAGTGGTATTACTGTTAGTGTGAAATGGACTGGCTATAATGTAATTAATGATAATCTTAGAAACATTAACCAATTCACCATCAATTAATATGAAGATAGTGATATGGAATTAAAGCAAGGCTTCTCATATATAAGCAATCAATGATATGTAACAGAAAACTGTCTACTTGGACTCAAATAATATGTAACACTTTAGCTCAGTAGAAGGTTCAAAAGTATGATGAGTCAAGTAAAAATGAAGTAAATTTTTTTAAATTACTCTCCACATAGACTGACATATCTGCTCATGAGAAACTTCTGTTTCTTTCAGTAGTTTTAAACAAATATAGCTCCCAAACTTTATCTACTAAGTTGCAATAAATCGCGGTATTTATTTTTTACAAATAATATCCTTTTTGCTTCATGTAGCTCATTCCTTAAGTTTATCATTTAACCGTGAAGTTATCATACCTGTTAATGATTGTGTTTTCTTTTTCTATTTTAAAAAATAATACTACTTCTATGCTCATACATTAGTCATGAGTTGATAATTTTAATTTTTAACTTTTAACTATTATTGTAATGAATGCAATTCTCATCACAATTACAATTCATATGTTCGTCAAATAGTAGCCAAATATGCATGTATGCATATATATTTTAATATTTTATTGAAATAATCTGTTCTTATGCAATATTAGAGATTTTAGATAAAACAACAATGGATGTACATGAATTAGATATGTAAATTCAACTATGCAACCCCATATGATGTTTCAGGCAACACAGGAAAGCTAGGCGATGGGTATGTTTATTATGGACACAGCAGACATTAGGAGGAAAGTGACACAGACAGTTGAAATCACCAGAGTTTGAAATATGAGGCAGGGATCTTGTGGTTTTGTGGGTGGCACTGAGGCCCATTGAATAAAAGGAGTCAACCCAATCGGTGTATATCTTCTTAAAGAGCCCATGAAAACGGAGAAGAGGTTATGCAGTAGATCATCACAGAAAATAAATAAAAAATTTAAAGGTGTTAGAGTCTTAACCAGACGTGCACTCAGAATTGAAAGCTGAAGGATGCAAGTACCACCAGGAATATGATTGTACAATATCCGTTTTGGTCCGTCCATTCACTTAGTGACCTACAAATGTTTATGCAAATTGCTTCATCATCGCCTACACAGTCCAGTAACCAGACCCACATTATATGTTGCAGGGTCAAAATTTTCTTGGGAATAAAGAGTCCTACTAACGGAAACATAAACAAGAGCCTTGTTAAAAGGAATCTTAAAGCATCAACCAGTCATACGATTTTTAACTCCAGTTAGTAATAAAAACAGCAAAAAAATTTGAATGTTACCAATAGGAACAGTGAAAATCAAATTAGAAATGTAGATTTTATTTTGTTTTACATTCATCAAGTCTTTTCTAATTTCTTTCACTTTTTTGTTTTGCCTTGTTGATATGGTTTTGGAAAATCAAAACCATGAAAATCAAAACTGACTAATCTATTATTATCTTCTAATGATATGGGTCAGATATTTATATTTCCTTCCATTTTCCATATTATTACCACAGATTTTTCTGGTAGATATTTTCCTCAATTTATAGTGCATATGTTTTCTAATAACATAAAACATAAATATTACATTCCACCCCTGAATTTTGATTAAGAGGATATGAGATCATAATGTACCAACTGAGCAAATAAAGTGTCTGGGCAACATAGTTTTATTGAAATAATAGAATGATCTATCAATCTTTTTATGTGTTCTCTGAGGGTTTTGTTGTTGTTTTTTTCCCCAACATCTCCAATCTCTTTTATTTATTTGATTGTTTGTTTATTTATTTATTATTTCAGGTTTAATCTCATAACCTACATATACCATGCAGAATTTGGATATACCTAGAAGAAAGAGGTACTAGGAAAGGCTCTGGGGTATTTACTGTGTGTAGGAGAGAGGAGACAGAGCTGATATTAACATTCCACTTTTCTTCTCCTAAGTTAGGGCAGGACAAATTTGACAAAAACAACTAAAAACCTTCAGCCTTCTTCACAATATTAATTCGAACTCTCCAGTTACTTTTCTAACACGTCCTCTTGCTTTTCTCCTCTTCTTCAACTCCTTTCTTCTTGCTAATTCCATTCATTTCCTTATTATCACTTTAGTGCTAGCAAAATGCAACATAATCATCATAAGGGAATAAAGAAAATCAGTTCAAATCCTTTGTTTTCTCAACTTAAGCTGAAGTTAGATTTCTATTGCAAGATTTAATGACAGAATAATGCTATAGTGGCTTAACACTTGTGTAAAATAAAACAAATAAGTAGACAAACAAAAGCAATGCCTATATTGCCAGATTCTGTGTCTATCCTTTGCAATTAAGAATAAACATCTTTCATTAAAGGTCTTTCTTGCTTTCTTCTGCTTAGTTGATCTACAATTTAATTGGTGACATCCACACTTTTTAACAGAATGACCAGTAACAACTTGTGTACTTTGCAATGAATGGTGAGTTCTCAGTCAGATAACAGGTTTTTGTAAACTTAGAAAAAATGAGTAGCATACTAGTGTTTCGTTAGCTTGAGCATAAACATGCCAATCTGAATACATGACACTTCTTTACCCTACTTGATACTGTTGTTTTTTTCCATAAGAAAAACATATAAAGCCTTATTTTCACACATAATGGTAGAAAACATTCACTATAAATATCTCCTTGTTTTGATTTGTTTTTCCTCTTTAATAACACATTCTTAAAATCTACAGCTTTTTTCCATAAAAGTGTTGAACCCAGGTCTGGAAAATAACTTATAAACAAAAAATGTGACAAGTGCCATGATTGGTTTTTGGCTCTAATGCATATCAGACACTTATTGAAGAGCCTATAAAGATAATTTTTATTGCTTAGTGGCTAATGTGAGAGAGAAAGAAAAGATATAGGGAGATGGAGTGATCTGCAACACTGGAAACTCTATACATTGACACTATCAGGGATATCACTAAATGACAATTCAGTGTTGATGATGATACAAACACTCTGTCCCAATAGGGGTGAATATTTTTTATTTTGTTTTGGGCTCCATAAGAGTCATGTTCCAAGCTCAGCAGTAGCTGAACTTGCAACACTGTTTTATCACTAACTGGTTTGAAGCAGAAGAAGGGCAAGATTTGTGAATATATTGAAATATGTGAATTCATGCTGGGAGTTTTGATTAAGTCACCTCATCATAGGGAGTAAAATGTGTCTCCTGTCTGAGTTAAAGAAGAAAAAGGGCTAAAAAACTGTGAGAGGGTTCATATTTTAAAATCATTGACACAATTTTTGTTTATTTTTTGGAAACAAATAGTATTGTACCTGACACTAATTGTCCCTTTCTTAAAAATAAAGATTTACATTTATAAAAATTAACAATTTAAAAAGCACTTTTATACATATTATGTTATATTGTCTATGGAAAATAAAAAGAATAACAAGCAAATTGTAATTGGCGTATGAAATCTTCTCAGTGCCTATCAAGGAAGGCAAAGAAAAAGTCATTTTTATCTTGATACACAGCTATCAACTCTGGTGAAAGATTTTAGTTTCTGAAACTCAGCCACTTGAGTTTGTAAATTGAAATGTAAGTCTAGTTACAAGTAAATATAGATGTAAATATGTATATAGCAATAAATTTCTATGTAGGCAGGCCTGTTAGAGACAAACGTATAATTTAGTATGCTATTTATCTATAGATAGTATATAATTTCATGAGCTATCTTCCTTTATCATGGATCTTAATTCATACAGAATTATTTAAATAAATTTTAAAAATTTAGAAATTATTATTTTAGGTATTACTACTTTGGATTTTGTTGGTAGTAGAGCAGCACAACATTTAAGGAAGTATTAAAGTTAAATTTAATATATTAGGTTTAATAAAGATGATGTGATTACAATAAAGGTCATTAATATTGCAGGTAAAACACAGCGTGTTTGGAAATGTGTAAGTATATCTTCAAGACACTGCCATGATGAACAGAAGAACATTCCATAACAATAAAGTCAAGGACAATGAAATATACAATGGATTGCTATCAAAATAAGGGGAAGACATACATTTCTTTTGAATAAAATTCTATATAAGAGTTTATAGAAAAAAAATAATAAATTCCCAACTCATAGCATAAACTTAATGATTTCTGTGGCCACTAAAGGTTAAAAATGTGATGATTAACCAAATATGCATACAATGGCAATATTTAACCCTGCAAGCTTTCCAGTCTCCTTATTAGCAGCTAAGGGGAATATTGAAAAAATTCTAACATTTGTGTGATAGCTGCAATCAAAGATTTCCTTTCACACACTCTGATGATGAGTGTATAAAAGATGTGATATCAGTGTAACTTAACTCCACATTTAAAAACTAGAATTCTGGGCCAGGTGCGATGGTGTCTGACGCCTATAATCCTAGCACTCTGGGAGGCTGAGGCAGGTGGATTGTTTGAGCTCAGGAGTTTGAGACCAGCCTGAGCAAGAGTGAGAGACCCGGTCTCTACTAAAAATAGAAAGAAGTTAGCTGGACAAATAAAAATATATATTTAAAAAAATTAGCCGGGCGTGGTGGCACATGCCTGTAGTCCCAGCTACTCGGGAGGCTGAGGCAGTAGGATCACTTAAGCCCAGGAGATTGAGGTTACTGTGAGCTAGGCTGATGCCATGGCGCTCACTCTAGCCTGGGCAACGGAGTGAGACTCTGTCTCAAAAAAACAAAACAAAACAAAACAAAAAACCTAGAAATCTGAAAGTTAGCTGCATACAATCTAGTTTTCAGAAATACTGAAGCAAATGTGTTATCAAATTGTATTTATCCATGTTAATTGCATTCTTCATATTAAAGACATCTCCTACATTAGAATGTATTAATCTTAACTTGTTTTTAAAACCATTGCTTAGTGTTTTTAACAATTCCTGCACCCCAATAATTGTTAATATTTCATGTGTAGGCTAAATCACAGTTCCTTTTACCTTTTATTCAAGAATAAATTATATGTGTGTGTTTGTGATTAATGCAGTTTTTTAAAGGGCATGAAATCATATGTAACTTAGCATTCTACAGACAGAATGTTCCCTTACATTGCTTCTAAGAGGAAGATTGAATCATGGCTTTACCCTTGGCGTGGCCTTAGCATGGATGTAGTATCCTTCTCAGACTCTTGGCTTGGGGCTTGGCCATGTGGTTTGCTCTGACTAATCCTTATGACTAATGTAGTCATCTATGACAGTGAGCCCTTTCTGAATCTAAGTGTTAAGAAGCTCCATGTGGTTTTGCATATTCCCTTGTCTTTTTGTCATTGCTATGAGAAGAGCATGTCCTGCTGGTCTGATCCAAGGAGATTGAGGTACATGGAGAGGAGACCAGAACTCAGAGCCCTTCAGTATGGAGAAAACTATCCATGTGAACTCAACCTGGAGCAGATGACTCCCAGGTGACTCTCAGGTTCAAAAGGAAATAGTCAAAATCAGGAGAGTTCACAAGCTCTCAAGTTAACCTATAGTTAATCCTTCAATGCATTAGCAAGACTGATTCTTGAGGTAGTTTAATATGAAAATATGTTTTTTTTCTTCTTTTTTTTCTTTCATTTGGCAAGAGCTAATTAATATAGATATTTTGTATTTTATGGATATTCTATATGTTTCTTCTGCTGCTCCTTTTATAAAATAGGTAATTGAAATTAAATAACTAAGTTACTAAGTGAACCATGTGAATTTACTATAATGTGAGGAAATCACAGTGTATATCCCATGAATAGTAGATTAACCAAGAGATCACATGTGAATATTTAGATTCATTTTATCACAAATATGCATAAAGGTAATGCTCCAAGAGTTTTGTGTGTGTCTTTTAGGGCTACCTAACTTTCTTTTTAGTTTGGTAATTGAAAACATTTTTTTTTCTTTTTAATATTTTGTTTGATGCAAGCATAAGCACTTGACAACACCTCAAAAGTATATTCTGCAAAATCAACTAAATCTAAGTATTGAAGTTTTATTCTGATTTAAAATTTACTTAAAACATTTAGTAAGTTTACTTTCTCTGGACAAGCTCTATTTTAAGGAATCCTCCTAAATGCTGTTCACTGCTCTCAAGACATTTGTAACTGATCAACATTGCATTTATTTTTACCTACTCATATTTAATCCTCTTAAAAGTAAGGGTGCTCCTGAGTCAACTTCAGTAAGATGTGGAAGTGAATTTTCACTGACACCCACATAAAATTGTCTATGATCTTTATTGTGCTATGGCTAACATTTGTGAGATCCATAGCTGGTGCTACTAGTCCAATGTGTATCCAAAGTCTAAATAACTCAAAGAGAATAAGATCTTTATTCTTGCATCAGTAAAACAGCTATGAGAACCCATAGTCACCTGATTAGAACATAAGTTTTATATCTCAATGGCAAAAAAAATCAAATTGTTTCAGTAAGCAAAATAATGACAGTATAGCAGAAATGACATGTATATATTTTTTGAACACCTAGTGAGTTGAGATGCTAATGACAACCTTAAATATAAAAACAGTGTAAAACTGGTTTCACCAATCCAGACAAGAATTTATTTAATCATGCTGCATAAAAAGCAAGTAGCATGCAGTTCTACTGTGAATAACTGTCATTAATATTGATTAGAATAACTAGATTTAGACAAGTTGCTGAAGAGATAGACTTAAAATAATCAAGTTTTAATAGCATTTCTATTTTAGAAAGAATCTGTAAAAGATGCAATGCAGAACATCACTTTCAAG
This sequence comes from Microcebus murinus, assembly GCF_040939455.1. Taxonomy (NCBI): domain Eukaryota; kingdom Metazoa; phylum Chordata; class Mammalia; order Primates; family Cheirogaleidae; genus Microcebus; species Microcebus murinus. The sequence continues at coordinate 49,088,150 of NC_134104.1, forward strand.
TAGCTAGACCTTCCTAAATCCCTAAAAACATTTGCATTTTAACAGAAATAAAAATAGAAGAGAGCATTATAAAGAAAGTATATGTGCAATATGATAAAATTTTTTATATATGTTATATATATATATATATGTATGTATGCACACACACACATGTGTGCGTGTGTTTAAAAATGCATCTTTCTTACCAAAAAGTCATACCGATGGGATGTGGAAGAGCAAAACCCATTATGCATGGAAGGAATTACATTATAAAAGATGTATTTTCTAGTTAATGATGAAAAATATCTGAGACTTTAAGTATTTTTCTCTGACAGTCTAGAGATTAAATTCCAGTTATTGGATCAGAATGTCCTATTTAGATGTAATTGAGTAACCTTATCTGCCAACTGTCTTCCAAGGGACTGACAATATGTTCATTATAACAACTGAGTCATTCTTCTTGTACCAATCAGAGATGACTTAGCATGAGACTGAACTATCACATGCAAATTTTAACTGTTATTTCATTTGAAAATTCAACAGCAAGAAGTAAAACTTATAAAATACAGTATAGAAATAATTTACATTACAAACTAATTATGAATAAATGAAATTAGTATGGATATTTTATAATGTAGACTCAAGCAAAATACAGAGAGTTCTGAAATGGTAAATGAAAAATACCTTTTTAAAAAAATGAGTAAAAATATGTTCAGAATTATTTTATCTAGTTATTGCTGAAACTCTTTGGTCTTTAAGAAGATTTCTATGGAAAATTGGGATTTCCAAAACAGTCTGAAGGTTTAGATTCAAAAAAGGAACGTGCCTGGGTTCTTGGCTCCTATGTTCAATTTTATCAAGATAATTTTGCTCTTATCCACTGCTTTTAATATTAATGTTATTTAGCAAAATATTTCTTTTATAAACTATTTTCAAAATAACTTGTTTGCAAAAAATATTTGGCTATGTTACTCAGTGCAGATGTTTTTAACAATTTCTAATCAGTTATTAATTTAAAATCTGTGAAATGGATTTAACAAAAATTGAACATATCATGGTGACTTAAATGCAATCCGCTGTACATTAGTTAATAGGAGCAATGTTGCTAGACATTTTGAGTCAAATTGCTTACTCAATTTTTACTTTCAATCATTTCAGAGTAATTTATTTTAGATATATTCTTCTTCTGAATATAAACCTGATACATAGATGGCCATTATTTCAGGCACTGAATAACAGAAATACATGACTGAGATTCCTTAGAGAATGGAAAATCATGAGGTATCTCATTATTTCCTTGTCCTTCATCCTGGGGCTATTCTCCTGCATGTCATACATAAGAAGAACTGAGAGAAGAGCGGCTCTCTAAGCTAAGAATTGGAAAGAATACTTAGACTAACCACATTGTCTGTGCTACTTAAAACTGTCCACCTGTAAGGCTACCAGCGTTGAGTGTACAGGAGTAGAGAGAATGCTCTGCAGTAAATCAAGGTTTCCGTATAAGCCACTCCTCTTTGGAGTCTTGTGGTCCTATGGTACTCAAAGTTTGGTGTATATATGGATGCTGTATAGAACATCTGACAAATGACAATGAGAGAATCATAGTGAAGACCTCTAGAATTTTAAGTGAAACCTACACATGACTATTCGCTCAGAAAAAAATAAATCCTCGTGGCTTGCTGTCTTGGTATTCAGCCTTCATAGAGAGTGGAAGCTTAACTACAGTGTGTATTAATTGACTGGGAGTCTGAGATTTGTACCATAGAGTGGGTGTTATCAAAGCCACAAGCCATAGTTTGGGTATGTACAGTATTATGTAAATATGTATACATATATAGGTATACATAGTAGTTTCATAGACATGTATACATATATAATTATATTTGTGTATAAGAGACATGTGTTCCATGAAAATGCTCACCAGAGTGCAATCACTACAGAGATAGTTCTCAATACCTAGGTAGACAATATAATATCTTCAAAATGGATTTTATTCAGCCTCTTACCCTTGCCATGACATTGCTTTATCTATGGCCTATTTGTAAACTGACTATGGTGAGGGGGATACAGTCTCTTCATCGATTCAGCAACATCTTACCAACGCTGACCCAACTACCACAACTATTGAGTTTATAAGTTACCAAGAATATGAGACCCTGACATGGCACCATTCCCTGGGGACCAGCCAGATTAATTATGTTGAACCTCTTCTATCATGAAATAGGCAGAGATTCATCTTCACTGAAATAGATATGTCTTTTTGTCATTTATTTGTCCTTCTTTCCCATAATAATTTTATCGGCATCAACATTTCTGGTCTCCCAGAATGTCTTATCTACCATTATGATGTTCTGTAGAGTATTGATTCTAAGCAAGATACTCATTTCATTGCAAAGTATATATGGCAATTGGCGATATGTCCACAAAATTAATGAACTTACCACATACCTTAACACTAAGAAGTGGCTGACCTAATTCATTAGCTTACTGAAGACTAAAGTATGGTATTATTAGTTGGGAGACAATACATTGAAAAGATGGGAATTGCCCTTAAAGGGTGCAGCTTTTGCTTTGAATTAGAAACAATTACATGACACTCTCACCCCATAGTCAGAATACAAAAATTAGATCACTCCAAGGAGTGACCATAGGAGTGGCTCTTCTCACTATTATTCCTAATAGATCACTCAAACTTTTGCTTTGTGTCCTGAATCTTTGAGGTCTGCTTCTAAGGTGGAATTAGTTCTCAAGGAAGGAATGCTTCATTAAGGAGAGGAAACACTGGTACCACTGAAAATGAGCTTGCCACCTGGCCATTTTGAGCTCCATATATCCAGAACTAAAAACAGAAAAAGAGGTTATTCTAATGACTGAAGTGATTGATACTGATTACCAAGAGGAAACTGTTGTGCTGCCACACAATAGGAGCACAGAGGACCCAACACTTTTAAGAGGACACCCTCCTGATACTTCTATGCAAATAGTCAAGGTACTTTGGAAATTAGAGCAAGCAAAGAAAACAGAACTATTGAGGACTCAAATCTCTGAGAAATAAAGGGTTTGAGTTTTCCCATCTGATAAAGAATTTCAATTAGCTAATGTTCTGGCTGATAGAAAATGAAATGCTGACTAGGTAACAGAAGAAATTTGCAGATATCAAATATAGTCTCATGATCAACTACAGAAGTGAGGATAGTGGTAGCTTCACATATATTTTCTTCACTTGTTATGTGTATATATTGATTTATATCCACATATTATCTATTTTCATTTCTCTCTTTCCCATTAATGTTTTATACAAACATTAGTGAAGGTTCACCTTATGATTTTTTCTTTAGGCAACAAATGTTCAGTGGGTTGGTGACTGGATTTGAGAAGTAACTAGTATATCTAGTGATAGCTACAATGACAATTGAGACAAAGTATTTCCTCATGATGAGGGAGGGTGAGAACATCCCTGGCACAAAAAGTAATTATATCATGTTAGGTAGAAACATGAATTTTTTTGTTGTTGTTTTAAGGATTTATATGGAATCTGAATAATGATACATGTAGAATGTGACAGTTAGCAGTTTATCGACTTTCAGCAACAAACCCATTTTTTTCTTCCCCTGCGTTATTATACTGAGCTTGGACACTAATTCTTGGCCAACTATGTTGATGTTAAGCTTTGTCAAGAAAGAGAATTAGAGAGAGATTCTAAAAGTAGGGCAGGAGGAAGGGGTTATGCTGTTTAGATGTTACTCTGGTGGGTTTATCTGACACCTGCTGGGCTACAGTCGTGGGCCAGCTGTGGTTCCAAGCCTTGGGCAAGTTTCTCCACCACTTGGAGGATTATCCCTGACCCACCAAGTTACTTGCCCCAACAGTTTGAGATTTTCTGGGATAGCCCCACTCTTTCTCAAGAGGTTTGAATCCCAGCTTTTGAACCTGTCCCATACCATAAGTTTCTAAGTTCCTTCCTTGTTTATTTTTCCTAGTATTAGAGGTAAAATCAACTTACAAAGGTTGCAACTTCTGCACCCCATGAAATCTTCATCCCATTCACTAATTAATCACATTTTACAAATTAACAATTCTTACTATTAAATTTCCCCTATCCAAATTATTAGTATAGTTTCTGTCTCCTGATTTGACCATGATTAACACAATCACATTTCTTGTTGCACCTCTATCCTCTCTTGACATTTCTTTTCCTTTCCTTCTTTCTATTTCTATTATTCCACTCCATTTGCCTTAATACTAAATTTTAAAACTTGTGAAGTAATGGTATTTATTAAATATTGGATTTTAAACTTTTAAAGCAGGAGAAATTAAAACCTTTTTAAATATCTTTAAGAAGAAATGATATTATTTTTAAAATGCTAGCTATATTGATTTTCTTGTGCTTAGCAAGCCTTTGGTTTTAAGACTCTGGAAACAGTGTCCCATACAGGTTCAAAGTATTAGATTATGCTGATTCATCAAGTAGAGGGAATATTTCTTTATATCTAGCCATCATTTCTCTAATTCCAGATAAGTTTCATCAGATATATTTCTTACATATAACACATGCACATGAGTGGGCATCAGGATATGAAATTATTAATTCACATGCCTGTAGAAAGCAAAATTTAGCCCAGTTTGATAAATTACCTATGGGTAAGCTGAGGAAGAAGAAATATTAAATTATAAATATAATTTGGAATAGGAGGTAAAGGGGGAGGACACCACCTGTTCATGTGGTTCTTATGATTGCATCCATGTTCAGCTCATAAAAGAGATTCAAATAACAACCCTAACCTTTGAATATAGTTAGAAGCTAAAGCCAGAGAGGCAAAACTGTCATTGGCTAATAACTAGCTCTTTCATATTTATTGTTCGCATATATGACTTTTATTTGGGGTCATATTTCTTTTTCATAGTGTTTATTTATTACCATAATCAGCCTAAAAATTTAGTCTACTTAAAAATGGAGAAATTTCATAATAGAAAGATGAAAGCAGGAAAATGTTATATGAAAAAACTTCCTCAAATATCTGAAAGAAAATTTCATTTTCATTTTAATATTCTCATTAAAAAGGCAAGATACTTAAAACAAAAATTATGATAATTAATCAAATAGAGGGTATATTACTAATATTGACTTTAACCAATGAAGCTAGATTTGGTTTGTAATGATAGTCAGGCTTTTACAGTATTGTAGAATAAGTAGGAAGCATTTTTATTAATAAATTAATTTGTTTAATAACAGTCTATTAGTATTTTAATCACAATAAGTGGGTTAAATCCCTCTTTCCCTTTATCAAACTAATTCATTTTCATATTATTCATTTAGATCTCAAGATAAAGATATTTTGCTTCCTTTACATGCAACAGATAAAGACCTACGGAACAGATGGAGGGCACAACCTGGGATGGAGCCTTGTAGAGACAGATCTGTCATCAAATCTCTGCAAATCACATTGTACCACTTCATGTGGTGCACACCTGTGGCTGCTTGATAATGTACTTTGTTGCTACACAAGAGACTCTGCAGCCCTGTAAATGCCTATTTTTGTTGTATTTAAAATGTGCCTTAAAACAATAACAAAATAAAGGGGCTAAGGTATCCTAGGGAGATAATGTCCACAGGGGGTGCATAAGATGCTGTAACAAGACCTCTCCTTGCCAAAATTCCTGTTTTATATTCTAACCCTGAGTTCCTCAGGGGTGAAAATGGGAGTTTGCCATTAAAGATTGATTTTCTCAGTTTCTTATGATTATAAACACACCTGTTCTAAATAACTGCAATTGTAGACTGAAGAAATTCTCTGCAAAGTGTTTCTTCTTATATGCCTTGTATTTTGCCTAGAACAGGAGTTGGTCTTTTTTTTTTTTTTTTTCACTTTTTTTGTTTGTTTGTTTGTTTGTTTTTTTTTTTTTTTTTTTGAGACAGAGTCTCACTTTGTTGCCCAGGCTAGAGTGAGTGCCCTGGTGTCAGCCTGGCTCACAGCAACCTCAATCTCCGGGGCTCAGCGATCCTCCTGCCTCAGCCTCCCGAGTAGCTGGGACTACAGGCATGTGCCACCATGCCCGGCTAATTTTTTGTATATATATTTTAGTTGGTCAATTAATTTATTTCTATTTTTGGTAGAGACGGGGTCTCGCTCAGGCTGGTTTCGAACTCCTGACCTTGAGCAATCCGCCCGCCTCGGCCTCCCAAAGTGCTAGGATTACAGGCGTGAGCCACCACGCCCGGCTGGAGTTGGTCTTTTGATAACTGATTCTCAAAACAGCAAGTTGTTCAAGGGGTAGAATTTGTGATATTCGATAAACATAGAGTTTCAGCTTATTTATTTTATAGTTGAATCTTTGAAAGATCTCAACCATGCCTAGCTGCTTTTATACCTCAAGGACAATCAACTCTGAATGTTAACTATTGTAGTATATCTATGCATGTTTTTATGTTACTCATTATATTTTGCAAATGTAAACAATGGGTCTATTGGTTCTACTTTTACTATACTTTAGGCCAGTGCAAATATACATCTTGAGTTCCTCACTCAAGATGAAACAAACTGGGTCGATGGTCTCTGTAAAACTTTCACAGTATAGAAATAAAACTGAGTAACAACTTTGCATTTCTAAAATGTAAAACAATAGAAAATTTTAAGAAACATAGCAGATTTTTCCTGATTTTGAAGCATTTAAAGTCTTAAGACAATAGTTAGTTTAGCATCAAAAAAGTAATATGATTAAATTCTATTTCAGTTCAGAAAAGACACAGCTCAATTGAAAGAGTGGAGAATGTACACAGGCCATGAAGAATGGAAAATTCTCAGTCCTTTCTCTGTGTGGCTTTAAGATCTCTAATATCTGCGTATTTCAGTTCTACAAACCCTCTATGTGTCTGCCTCATTTTTGTTCCTCTTGTACAGATATACTCTTCTTCTCCTACTTGTACATGAAATTAAGTTGGTTGCTCCTTCTCCCCTCAAATGGGAGCCATAGCCCTTAAGTCTACTTTGACTTCAAGCTTGTCAGCTTTTAAATATAATTTCTCTTTATATAAATTCAGAACTCCTAAGAAATAGAATCTCACTGGTTCATTTTGACTTGGGAGCTAGCAAGGCACTTTTTGCATGCCTCTATTAGATTATAAAACCAGAAATAAAAACCATAAAAACCAGAAATCAACAATGAAGAAATAACAGTAAGTATTAAAATTTGGTAAGACTTGGGAAGATTAATGAAGTAGGTTTATGACAGCTAATTTTTTTGTATTAAAATATAAAAACAACTTCTTTGTTTGCTCCTATAAACAAACTTTTATTCATTGCTGTCAGGCAGATTTCTTTTCTCAATTCACCCAACATTCCATACTTAATTCTGTTTCTATGAAATTTGTCATTCTTCATTTCTCATCTTTTTCTAGAAGCGTCTCTCACAAACATATCAAATGTCGTGGTATGTCTGTTATGCATAACTAACATTTTAATATGTCATTCAATCTCTAATTGTGTCACATATTTATTTAATATTATTTGCTATACAATTATATGTTTCACCTACTCAATTGCAGAATTCTTCAAGTTATACTGCTTCTTTTACTTATTTCTTAATGACCATATCCACATCATCTACTATGAAATTTTGCTGTGGGGTCTGATACTAGCCGCTTACAGCCAGATGTCATACATTACTCCTTTTAGAAACCCCAGAGGGAGCTTAGGGATAGAACAGTAGCTGGAGCTAAGAAAAAAAACAAAACAAAACTGTGTGGTCAAATTACAGGAAGGCACTACTAAGCTTATTCTAGAATAGTTTGAGAATATTTTTTAATTTTTGTAACTTTGCTGATAAAATATGTAAAATATATTTTTATTACAAATACCAAAAAATAAAATGTAGAAAATAATCAGAGAGGACAAAAAAGATTAGGAAGTGAATAGACTTTTTTGAATAAAGAACGAACTAATCAATATTTAATTATCACCTTGTGATGCAATTCAGAAACTAGTATAAATACTCTGAAAAATTCTGAAGTAGAACTCAGCTTTGATCCACTTTATTACATTATAATCATTGGATTATTTTTCATACAGCTTTTATAAGGAATTTTAATATTTCTTAAAATACAGCATCTGTTTCATAAATGGATTGTATGCTATGCTGCTGAGCTACTCAATGTAGAATCGATAGACCAGCTGCCAGAACACAGACTATCTGTTCTTATTCTAGGATGAAAAAAAAAAAAAAAAAATTCACTGACCCCTTCATTGAGAAAGTCTTGGTATGAAAAAGAGAGTATCATTATGTGAGCTTACAGATATAGATGATTGTTTACTTTTTGGCAAACACTTCTCATCAAGTTGTAGATTGGCACTTTGTATTTATTAATTCTGTTGATGATAAATGATAATTATACACAAAAGAACCCCTAAGCTATACATGCTTTTGGTATCATTTGCAGCAAGATAGGCATAAAAAGAAACCAAACTTTGTATATTCAAATTTCTTTTTATGGTTTTGTCCTGTGGGTCAGAAGTGGTAACAATTAATGATCTCTATTTTTTTTCCTTGAATATATATTGCCTTCATTTTGAAAGATAATTTTACTAGAAAGAAAATTCTTGATTGACTTGTTTTTCCTTTCAGCACTTTGTCTCTCTGTGGCAGCCTATCTTTCATTGTTTCTGATGAGAAATCAGTGAAAGTTCATATTCTTTTCATCTCATAAGTAACGTTATCTTTGTTTTAATGCTTTAAAATTTTTATCTTTATCTTTTGGCAGTTTGCTATGATGGTGTGAGTATGGATCTCTTTTCGTCTGTGGTACCTGAAGTTAAATGAAATCAAATTTGGAAAAATTTTAACCATTCTTTCTTCAATATTTTTCTGTTTACTTTCTTTTTCTCCTCTCCCCCTGAGAATTCCATTAGACATTTATTGGTATGCTTGATGTCCCACATGTCTCTGAGGCCTTGTTCACTTCTTTTTTTATTTTTATGTTTTTGAAATCTGTTATTTATAATGAATAATTTCCAATCATCTTTTTTAAATTAATTGACTCTTTACCCCTTTAGATTTGCTGTTAAACCCATTTAGTGATTTTTTTTTATTGTGGTTGTTGCATACTTAAATTCTAGAACTTTCCTTTTTTCTTCGTAAGCATTGTAGAATAATTTTAATGGTAATCATTTCCTTTAGCAATATCATTGCAACGCTTTCAAAAAAGCCATAATGCCATCTCACCAATAAGCACAATGAGGATCAGAGCAGTCAAACCACTTGTCGAAGTACATAGACAGCTAATGAGTGACAGCCTGGATTCAAGCACAGCCTCTCTGACCTCAAAGTCTGTAGACTTAGCAACTTGTTATGTGTCAACATAAACACATGCTCCTGAGCTTCAAACTCCTAACCATCAGATCTTCACATGTGCACACAGAGCTTCATGACAATGGTGGATCTTTCCATATTCTGCTCACTAGGTTATGATTAAGGAAATAATAAGCTTAAGGGAAAAGAAACTTTGGCTGATGGTTTGACCCCTTGACTCCATTCCCAGCGTTGTCACTTAGAACTGTGTGGTCTGAAGCAAGTCACTTTACCTGTCTGAGTTTCTGTCTGTTGTTTTTTCAGGGGAATGGACTTGGTGATTGTGAAATTCATTAAATTGTTGTATCCTTTATGTTTTTGTTACAGCAAAGCTGAGGAATTTGAACACTGGGATGAAATGTTTACATTTCACAGAGCAGGTAGTAGGGGGTCATTATTATTTTTTTCATTTCAGAATATTACAGGAGTACCAATGTTTTGGTTACAAGTATTGCTTTTGTACTGACTGAGTCAAAGTTAGGATTTTCCTTTTTAAATATAGTTTATGTTTCTTAATTTAAAGCCCTGCTTGACAAGTCATTGTAAACATATTTTCTTTAACTCTTTAAACATACTTCTCTTTTGTTCTTTTGCTATACATTCATGTGCCACATAACAATTTTTCAGTCAATGACAAACTGCATTTTTGACAGTGGCCCCATAAGATTACAAGAGAGCTGAAAAATTCCTATTGACTAATAATTTTATAGCCCTCACAACATCATAGCACATTGCTTTACTCATGTGTTTGTGGTGATGCTGATTTAAACAAATCCCTTATGCTACCAGTAATACAAAATATGGTACATATAGTTAAGTGCAATGCATAATACCTGATAATGATAATTAACAACTATGTTACTGGTTTATGTATTTACAATACTATACTTTTCAGTGTTATTTTAGAGTGTATTTCTTCTACTTATATTTTGGGTTATTAAGTATGAAATGTTTGATTTCCTTAAGTACTAAGTTTGACAGCTGATATCTCTAACATTTCACTTTGATACTGCTTGTTTTATTTTTATTATGAAGGTACATCCTCAGTATTTCAAACACATGTTATGGCTTGTGATTACCTTTCAAATTTTTTAGAGCAATTATCGTGAAACCATGAATAAGTCAAAAATTTGTGTTATTTTCGAATATGAGTTCCATCGTGGAACAAATGCAGCACAGTCAGCTTGAAATGTCAACAAAGTGTTTGGGAAAGATGTCCCTAATGATTTCACAGTACATCAATGGTTTGAGAAGTTTCATTCTGGTGATTTTAATATTGAAAATGAGCCACATGGGCAACCTGAGACCAAGGAGGATAATGATGAACTGAAATCTATAGAGGAAGCAAATCCATCTCAACCTACTATGAATTAGCAGCAAGGTTTGATGTTACTATTTCAATAATATTCAAACATTTGAAACAAATTGGCAAGGTAAAGAGGCTGGTAGATGGGTACAGCATGAATTAAACAAGCACTGGAAGAGAAATAGTATCGAAACCTGCCCTTTTTTGCTGTCACGACATAAAGGTGAATCATTTCCACACTGTATTGTTACATGTGATGAAAAATAGATTCTTTTTGATAATTGCAAGCATTCGGCACAATGGTTGAGTAAAGATGAAGTGCTGAAACATAGTACAAAACCAAATATTCATAAAAAAAAAAAAAAAAAAGCTAATGGTGTCTGTTTGGTGGTCCAGCACTGGTATTATCCACTACAGTTTCATAAAACCTGATCAGTCAATTACAGTGGATGTCTACTGCAACCAGTTGTATGAAATGATGAGGATGCTTGTGATTAAGCAGCCGAGAATTGTCAATAGAGACAGGCCAATTCTCATGCAAAACAACATTTGAACTTGTCTCAAAAACAACGCTGCTCAAACTACAGAGGCTGGACTTGGAAACTCTGTCATCTACCATATTCACCAGACCTTGCACCAACTGACTACAACTTCTTCCAGGCTTTGGATCATTTCTTATAGGAAAAATATTCAATTCTCAACAAACTGTGGAAAATGCCTTTTGCGATTTTATCACCATTCACTCACTCTTCAGGCTTCTTCACTGCTGGTATAAATAAGCTATCATTAAGATGAGAAAAATCTGTTGACAGTTTAGAGGCATTCTTTGATTAATTTTACTGCTTCTTGTTTGAGATATAATAGACTACAGTTTTGATTCAAAATCATGCATTTAATATGTAATAACCTATATTTTTTAAAATAGTTAACTGCAAACCAGCCTCAGGCAGGTCCTCCAGGAGGTATTCCAGAAGAAGGCATCGTTGTCATACGAGATGACAGCTCCATTAGTGTTATTGACCCTGAAGACCTTCCCGTAATACAAGATGTGGAGCTGGAAGACAGTGATGTTGATGATTTTGACCCTGCATAGGCCTGGGCTAATGTATGTGTTTCTGCCTTAGTTTTTCAAAAAACAAATTTTAAAAAGCTTTTAAAAAATGAAAAACACTTTTAGTACAAGAATATATAGAAAAAAATATTTTGCATAGCTACACAATGTTTGTGTTTTAAGTGTTATTACAAAAGTATCAGAAAGTTAAAAAGAATTAGAAAGTTTATAAAGTAAAAAGTTACAGTAAGCTAAGATTAATTTATTATTGAACAAACTATTTTTATATATTTAATGTAGCCTAATGTAAATGTTTATAAAGTCTACAGTAGTGTACAGTAAGCTCCTAAGTCACTCACCACTCCTCACTCGCTGACTCACCCAGAGCAGCTTCCAGTCCTACAAGCTCTATGCATGGTAAATGGTAAATGCTCTATACAGGTGTGCTATATTTTATTTTTATACCATATTTTTACTGTACCTTTTCTATGTTTAGAGACATAAATGCTTACAATTGTTATAATTGCCTACAGTATTCAGTACAGTAATGAGTTATACAGGTTTATAGCCTAGGAGCAACAGGCTATACCATATAACCCAGATATGTAGTAGGATATACCATCCAGGTTTGTGTAAGTATACTCCACGATATTCACAGAATGAAGAAATCACCTAAAGAAACATTTCTCAGATATAGACCCATTCAGAGACAGTTTCTCTTGACTATTTTTTTCTTGAGTATGGGTCATACTTTCCAGTGTCTTGGTATATCTTGTAATATTTTGTTAAAAACTGGACATGTTAGATGATCTAGTATAACAACTCCAGATTCTCTTTTTTCCTCCTGAGGTTTTTATTTTTTGTGACATATTTATTTGCTCTTTCCATGCATGGTATACATTAATTAATGTTCCTAATTTTTGTTTTTCTTACTGTATTTTTAGGCTTGTTAAGTAGAAATGTCTCAGTGTCTAAATAAATGAGTCAGCCAATGTCTACACAGTGTTTTTGCTCAGATATCTTGAGATTATAAGACTTTTACTTTATGCCAAATTCTTGTGTAGAGTTCCTAAACCAGCCCCAAATATATGGAGAACTTATCTAGTGCTTCGTTAACTCTCTTACTTTTAGAATGCCCCCATTAAATTTCTGGGTTTTTTGTCGTTGTTGAGGTTTGTTTGTTTTGTTACTTAGAACATAGAGACTTCTGCTTTACCATGTTGTACTTACTAAGATTAAAATATGAGACACAGATTGTTTATGCACCTTTTAACACATGCTTTTGATAATATTAATATACCATATTTATATCTCAGAGCTTTTTAAATCAGTAATAATCACATTTCACTCTCAAACTTCAAGATTTCTTCAATAAAGCAGCATGAGTAGGTTGGGATAGCCTGAGACTTGATTAAAAAAGAGCTAGATTTCAATTGAGGCTGCCAAACTCACTTAAAAGATAAAAATACTCTCCAAGTCTTAGTTTCTTTTTGCATATGTAATTTATAAAGTCTGACTATAAGGGTAAAAGTTAACTTAAAAAAAATAATTTAAGTAAAATATTTATTAGATTTCAAAAAAAAAGTTACTCCTCTCCATTTGCCACATCATCAGGAACAATGATATTCTATTTTCTGATTTCATTCAGAATGCAAGCTTACTGAATTGCATGTAATTTTCATCAGCATGGTGTAGCCATATCACTTTCTGGTTTACCTCTCCCCGTCTTTTTTTCTACATGTTGCATTACTTCAACAATTAAAGATTCCTGACTCTTCTGAGTTTGCTCACACTCAAGAAATTCTCATACTAATGTGATTAAAGAAGCACTTCCTTATTTCTTTCATTTAGGAATTACCTAAAGAATTATTAATATCTTACTAAATCACCTTTAATTCCTCAGGGTTTCTCTTAATCTAATCACTCCCTTCCAAGGTTCTCAAATGACACATCCCCTAAAATATTATTGGCTTCTTACTGGACATTTTCATGAAATAAGCTGAGCTCTGGTGATTTATTCTTTAAGGTGAAGCCACAAGATCATTTGCATGCTTCCAGTTTTTTCTGTAAAGTTTAAAAGTAGCATTGATCTGAGAGATTAGAGATGTAATTCTCTTTATTGGTTTTCTTGTTTTGTTTTTAGTTAGTAAATAAATGAAGTCTAATTTCTACTAAAACAATTATTATATTAAAGAATCTTATTACTGTAATATCTTGACAGCTTACTCTGATTCCATTGAGAAATCTACATTTGCCCCAACTTTTATGAAAAGACATCATTCTTGCTGGGAATTCTTCCTTTTAAGAGTCCCAGCTATTATGCTCCAGAACCTTTTTCTATTATTGAGCTGAGTTTTGATTTCAAGCACTCACTGAAGAAATATAACAAGTATCTAAGCAAAAAATATAATTTGGAAAACACTAGCCTTCCTTTGATGTACATCAATGATTGTACAGAGAACACAGGCAACTTTTGAATGTATTTTCTAAATTCTGTATTATTAGTAATTCTTTCTTAAAAATATATTGTTTGAATTGAAGGAAATATACAATAAAAGAAACATAAACTCTGGTGTTAGATTAAATTACCTGAACAATAAATTTTTTAAAAACTTTGTTCCAAGGACTAATAAATGTTTTAAAGCAATAATTTAGTTATCATTTTGGAAGAAAAGTGTTAATATTTAATAGTTAAAGATAAGATGCATAAAGCACTTATTCAGTGTTAGGGTCTGTATTTTCACAATTTAAATAAATCCTAAAAACAATCCTATACATAGGTAGCCTTCTTTTTTTAACATGGCCACTAAGATTTAGACAGATTAAGTAACTTGTCTAAAGTCACAAAATTGCTAAAGGGCCAGATCAGTACTTAAAAGCAAACATTCTGGCACCAGAAACTTGACTATTAAATTTCATGCAATACTGACTCTCTATCTTGTGCTGATAATCCTGAGTTAGTACATTTCCAAGTAATTCTGATATAAACATTATTACATATCATTCCCAATCTTCTTTTGGGGAGAAAGTTATGAAGAAATTAGTACTGGATCTATTCTCATTGGGCTGACATGCCAGTGACTGTGTGGATCCTCACTGACCTCGTTTCCATGGTGGCCATGACAAAATCAAGAGTTTTCAGCCAAGTGGAAAGATACCAAGTGAGAAATCTGAAGATTTGAATTTTGGCTTTTGTTTGCCATTAAGTTTTCTAAGGCCTTGGCTATAAAATTTTTTCAATGTACTAATATACAACCTCCACCAGCCAGCACTTTGATGTTGGACTTCCCAGCATCCAGAAGAGTGAGAAATAAATTTCTTTTTTTTTAATAAATTGCCAATTCTTAGATATTTTGTTATAGCAGCATTACACAAACTACACATCTTAAACATTCTTAATGTTAGTGAGTTGGCCAGTTGTGTTTTATATAACTTTCCTTTCAAAATGAAGTACAGCTAGGCTTTCCACTGGAAATTGGGTCTATTATTTTTATTTACCCAGTTTTTTACACAAAAAAAGAAAAAATATTAATTACTTTTTTCATTTTTCTTTTCTAAATATTCATGTCTGTCTTTGTTATTATCTGCAATTACTCTTAATTAAAAATTTGATCTAGAGAATTATCGCAAGTTTGTTCACATATCTTATTATATTCATATTCTTTCTTCCACTTAATTATCATTCCATTAAGAAAACTTCCTGTCTTGTATGTTTTTGCATCCTCCTTAGCTCCTAAAGAAAGAAGAAATATATGCTCTGAAGCAGCAGTTTCTCAAGTTTGTACATGAAATGCTCTGTAGGTTGAGGGGATTATTCGCAAAAGAGATACAAGTGTTCTCAAGTATCTTGTAAATTAGTTGAAAGGGAAACACTCATTTATATTAAAAAATAACAAGTTCTAAATAATATGATACAAGTAATATGTAAAATTGAAATTTAGAAAAGGAAAATCTCAAAGCAGACTAAAAGAAGGCTAAATCTTGAAGGACAAAGAGAATATGTTTAGGAATCAAAAACCGAAGTTATTCTAGGACAGAAGAAGACAGAGGAAGTCATGAGTAGAAAATATGTTTTATGTGTAGAGATAGAGTTGGCTTAAAATGAGGTCAGGTAGGGTAGCTGAAGAGCAGTTTTCAGAATATTTTGAAAGTCAAATGTCCTAGTTTTCTGTTGGTATTACAGAATACCAAAGACTAGGCAATATATTTTTTAAAAGTAAATTTATTTATTACAATTCTGAAAGCTGGAAAGTCCAAGGTAAAGGCATCTTGTGAGGGCCTTCTTGCTGCATCATAACTTAGTGGAAGGCATCATATGTCAAGAGAACAAGAACATGTCTGTGAGCTCAAATCTTACTTCCTCTTTTTTATAAAGCCACCATTACCACCATGATAGGCTCCAATCTAACGAACTTATCTAACCCTTAATACCTCCTCAAAGCCCCCACCTCCAAATCAACATATTAACTTAGGGATTAAGCATCCAACTCATTAAATTTGGGGGATGCATTCAAACTGTAACATCAAGAAACATTTAGACTTGACTCTGTAGTTAATGGGGTGTTATTGTAAGTTATCGAAAGGTTAGTACTGTGATGATGATTACATTTTAGAGACTGGCCCGGCAGAGGTATGAGGGAGGGGGGACCAAAAAGGGAAAGAGATCTGAACAATGAGACTGACTACAAAGTTCTTTCATATATTAGAGATGGTGAGAGTCTGGACTAAGATCAGGGAGTTTCAAAATATCTCCATTGAATAAATGAAAACATTTGGGCATTTGAAAATGTGTGTTAGATTTCAAATTCTTTTTTAGAGGTTTTGTTTCAAGCACTAAATTTTCAAAGCATAAATTTACCATATGTGCCTAATAAGTCAAATTAGATAACTTTTTTTTTTTTCATTCTTACTCTTGCACTCCCTAAACAAATAGAAAGGCAGTGCCAAGTAAGGATATTCTGATTCACTTTTCTCTTGAAATTCTCAAGCATTAGCTGTTATTTCCTTAAATCATCATGTTTTCAGTTCATTTTTAATTAAGTTATATTGCATGATGTTATCAAAATTCCCGATAGTAAATTTAAAATTGTTATTCATAAGCAGTTGTTTGCCACTTAATGATGGAAATGCATTCTGAGAAACGATTTCATCATTGTGTGAACATCACACAATGTACTTAAACAAAGCTGTGTTGTATAGCTTGCTACACACCTAGGCTATGATATAGGCTATTGGTCCTAGGCAACAAATATGTTATGGTACCAAATACTGTACAATATTCTAAAATTATACTACTTTTCTACTACTTTAGATATATAAATACTTGCCAGTTACACAGTGGTGTTAGTATATCTAAACATATGTAAACCTAGAAAAGGTATTATAAAATACAGTAGTTATAATTTTATGGGACTGTCATGATATATGTGGTTTACCATTGATAGAAATGTCATTATCTGTCAAATGACTGAAATTGAACATTTTTATTATCAAGTTACTTTCAATGTGCTTCACACAGATTGCTTTAAAATAGAGGGCTAAAACACAGCTCTTGCTAGTAACATTCATTGGGTGTCAGGCAGGTATGTGGGAGGAGGGAAGAGAAGATGGGTATATTCACACCTAATGAGTGCGGTGCACACTGTCTGGGGGATGGACATGCTTGAAGCTCTGACTCAGGTGGGTCAAAGACAATATATGCAACCTGAACATTTGTACCCCCATAATATGCCGAAATAAAAACATTAAAAATTTAAAAAAAACACAGCTCTTATATATGAGGATTATAGCTTGAGAAGCAGGGAATAAATAAAAACTTTTTAATGCAGTTATTTACTGTATCTGACAATAGGAACTTCCCTAAGATATTTTGAGTTCCTTAACTAACAATATTTATTCAGATGTAAAGATTTGGGGAAAATCTCATTGTGAGGGGTGAATAACTGAAATTTAGGATTAAACTAGATGCTCACTGAGATGAAAACCAAACAATTACTATGCTTTGGTATGAACAGAAATGGTAAGTTTGTCAGAAATAAATTTCCAAGGCTATCTGAAACTTGTTTTTCTGCCTTTCAAGAACCTCTCCTTCAGTTATATGTATGATTTAGTTAATATACAGAAATAATGTTTTATTTCCTGACTCATTAGCTTAAGATTGGATTCACAAGTACATATAACATTCTTAACCATTCTACCAATGAACACTCCGCTTGATTCAAATAACAATTATGCTTCTTTACTAATCACAATCTATTTTATTTGATAAGAAAATGCTAACACAATTTTGCCATAGTCACTTATTAGCCTGCTAATCACTGTCCTTAGTCAGCTTGGGATGCCACAAAAAACAAAAAGAAAACAAAACAAAACAAAACAAACATAGACTGGGTGGCTTAAACAACAGAAATTTATTTTCTTACAGTTTTTGATGCTGGAAGTCTTGCTCTGTGACCACATGGGGTGGGGGAGAGGTATGTGCTGGTATCCTATCCTCTTATTATAAGAGCATTAATCTGTTCATGAGGACTTAATTCTCATGACCCCATCTAAGCTTAATTATCTACCAAAGGGCTTATCTCCAAATATCATCACATTGGTCACACTAGAAGTTAAAGCCCCTGTGTATGAATTTGGGGGACAACACAATTCACTTCATAGCATTCTACCCTGGGCCCTGCAAATTTATTTTATTGTCTCATGCAAAATACATTTATTCTATCCTTGCAGCCCTAAAAGTCTTAACTCATTCTAGCAACAACTCTTAAAGTCCAAATGTCAAAGTCCCATCTAAATCACATATGGATGAGAATTGAGGTATGATTCATCCTGAGGCAACATTTCCCTATACATGTGAACCTGTGAAACCAAGCAAGTGTGTACTTCTAAAATACAATGGTGGGAGAGGCATTGAATAGGCATTCCCATTCCAAAAGGGAAAAATAGGTTGAAAGGATGGAAAGGGTGATTGGTCCTGAGCAAATCCAAAACTTAGCAAGGCAAATTCAATTACATTTTGAGTTTGGAGAATAATTCTCTTTGCTGTGATGCTTTCCCCTCCAGGCCCACTGGGGTAGTAGCATAACTCCTACAGCTCATCAGGGCATGGCCCATGCAACTCTTTGCAGAGACCTGACTCATGTAGCTCTCTGCAACAACCCTGTCCACAGGGAACTCTCTGCAAGGGGCTGCCCATATAACTCTGCTGGGCAGCAGATATGCCCTTTGAAACTGAGGTAGAGGCATCATTACTCTTGGGCCTGTTTACTCTGGGCCTCTGGTGGAAGTGGCAGCCCTGGTGGCCTCTGAATGACTGTTATGTTTCTTCTTTCTTGTTCTTGAAGGATAGGTCACATTCATATCTAAATAGCTCTATAGTTCCTTCCTGTAAAAATCCAAGACATCCTGCAGTCTTTCTTCATTCTGTATCTTTTCTGTTTTCTTTAGTTCAAATTCGCAATGTCTCTGCTTGTCTAATTCCAGCTCTATTTCTGGCTTCTCTTGAGATGGCTGATTAAGTTCAGTAGTCACACCTATGATCTTGTTAGCAAATGGTTACTCAGCCACACCCATAATTTTTTTTCAGAGACTTTTTTTTCAATATAGATAGAATGAGAATTTGCTAAGTCTTCAGGTTCTGGCTCCTTTTCACTTAACAATTCTTTCTTCAGTTAGCTCTCTCTTTTCACATTTTACTGTAAGCATAAAACAGCAAAAAGGCTACATCATCAAGACTTTGTTTAGAAATCACCACAGTTACTTATCTAATTTCATCACTTACAAGTTCTACCTTTCAAAAACAATAGAATACAGTTCAGCCAAGTTTTTTTGGTTTTTTTTTTTTTTTGCCAATAAAAACAAGGACACCCTTTGTTTTCTAGTAAAAGTTTCTAATAATTAGTTCCTCATTGCCATCTGAGAATTCACCAGAATAGCCCTTAAAATCCATATTTTTGGCATGCACCTCAAAAACTCTTCCAGCCTATACTCATTACCCAGTTCTAAAGCTGTTTCCACATATTTAGATATTTGTTACAGCAATATCTCATGTATTGGTACCAAAATCTGTTTTAGTTAGTTTGGGCTGCCATAATGATAAATACAACAAAAATTAAAGTGTCTTCTAAGTAGAATTCCTTGGGATCCTGTGGTCAAGGTATCCCTACACCTGCCTGCCACTGGTATTTACTTGGAGCCCAAAGCCACTTTAGCAAGCCAAACATGAAGTAGGCTGAGACTCAGTTTGTTCTTGCCAGGAATCTTGGGAATCTTGGCAGATTCCCTTCTGGCCCCAGGTGGGTCTAGAAGCTCCATCTGCAGGCACTGGACTGTAATTAGGGGCTGTGCAGTTCTGTCTGGTGCTGTTTTATTGTGGTGGAGCCCAGACTGGGTTCCAAGGCAATATTCCACGCACACTTTCCTCTCCTTTATCCAAGAGGATTGAGTCTCTCTTTCCACCGCACTGCCTGGAGTTAGTGAAGGGGTGGTAGACAATGCAAGACTGTCCTTCTTAGGCTCTTCAATGTGTCTTTTCTTGTTGTTATGATCTCTTGTTTTCTTAGCTCTTGTGAATATACCTTTTGCCATAGAGAGCTGTTTAAATTGACACTCTTGACAGGATAATCATTGGAATGTTCTCTTTTGTCATCTGTCATCTCTAGAGTGTTGTATTTATAAAAAACAAACATTAGAGATCTTAAGATTGCAGAGTGATCAAAGGAAAGATTAAGAGAAGTGAAAGAATAAACAGAATATTACAATTAGCAAGTCACAGGTAATCATCGAATGAATAGGTGTGATATAAAATTAGGAGAAGTGACATGCAATAGAATTGGGAATTGAGAGTTTCATTTGCTCCCTTTTTCATTTGTTTGTTTAAGAAATACTTTTTTTTTTTTTATGTGTCAGGGGCTATTCTAAGCATATATAAAGCTGAACATGCCAATTATGATCTTAGGTCCACAGAGTATATATTCTAATAGCAAAAATAGATTAAGCAAACATGATGTTTAAGAGGTTCATTTCAGTAGTGATAACCAATAGGGAAGAAGGCCAGCTTTATGGGCGTGCAATATGTATGGTCATACAGGGACCTGTGTTTATAAGGACCTGTGTACTTTATTTAATGTCCTTCTCTCACCATCTTAAAATTCTTAATAGTTTTTGAACAAAGGGTCTCACATTTTTACTCTTCACTTCACTCTGCAAATTATGTAACCAGTGAGGTAAGTAATAAATGGGAGGGGATGAGGTAAGATGGCTGACAGGATCTAGTATATGTGTGATATATTGAAATAAAAATGAGTTAGGTTTTATTATATGTGCAATGGGCATTCACTAGGATGATAAAAAAGAAGAGAAACACAATAATAATTTGGTCTTTAGGTTGAATGGTCCAATTATCAAAAAGGTTTTTGTTGTTATTATAAATTTTATTTTTAGGTAAACATATTCAACATGTTTGTTGAAAATTGAGAGAGTGCTGTCAGAAAAGGAGACATTTCAGAATTAAATGAAAGCAATAGATTATTTAATCTTAACCTACTTCTTTCCTTTTCTTATTTATCATCTGTCCTCAATTTCGGAATCTTTTGTGTGGATTATCCACAATCTTGAATAGTTTGTTTTCTAGATCACATTCTAGACAAACTGAGTTCAATACACACAAGTTAATAAGAAAAAATATATATACTTGTTAAGTTTCTGAGTTATTGGTGCTTCATCTCCTAATATAAGATAAGAATTCTTGTACTATGGACTGTGTTTCTCTCTTGAAATGATTCATCACATAAATTACAAATAGGGATGAATGAAGCCAAAGTAATTTATGTTCATTAAGTACACATAGCCCTTCATTTAATTATATTCTCTGAATCTATTCTAAAACATCTTATCTCTTAAAGTTCTAGCCATCATATTCCTTAATGTGGCCACAGTATTCATTTTAATCATCATAGGTGTTTTATTTATCTTGAATTTGAGAATGTTTCCTCTAGTCCCAGAGTAATAAAGAAAATGTAGACAATGGTGCACAAAAACTATAATTCATTCTTTAAAACATCATTTTCAAGCCTTGGTAATTAATAAAAAATACACTTCATTATACAGTAATAGAATTAGATACTTCTTTTATTCTATCAGATTCATCTACTCCTACTAATAGCTTGAACAAGGAACCATAAGCAACATTTGTATTACACTCTCATGAAACGTAAAATGCCCTTATATTTACTCAGAATGTTTTCTTTTAACAGGCTCAGTATATAGGAGGTCAAGTTTAGAATTCATCATATTTTTGAAAATTAATTATCATGGAAACTCACAATTTAGTTGAGAAAAATAGATTTTTTTTTACTTATTCATATTTACTTTTTTTTCCTTTTTCTTTTTTTTCTGCATATTATGGGGGTACAGATTTTAAGGTTTCAATAAATGCCCCTTTCCCCCTCCCCCCACAAGTCTGAGTTTCCAGCATGACCATCCCCCAGATGGTGCACATCTCACTCGTTATGTATGTATATACTCGCCCCCCTGCCCCCTGCCCAATACCCTACTTTTGATAATTCTTACAGTTCAAAATGAGCATATCATGACACTATAATTATAGTTCATGTTCTTGACATAAATAGAGGAATTTTATGATTTGGTAGAATGAGAACTAATTTGGTAGAATGAGAACAACTCTTAAATTATAAATTTAATTTTTATGGTATCTGAGATACCAAAAAATGAGAGATAAAACTATTAATCTGTGTTTAAGCAATCTAATGTCTTTCACATTTAATTTTTATTATTTATCTTTAGGTATAAAAATATTGCATGTTCTAAACAGATTAAAGACAAATCTCAGCTTTACTCTTGTGATCTTTGCATGTGGATATTTCTCTCTTTCTCATGAGAAATGTATTCCGTGGGAAAAGGGATAGTGTTTTTGAGTGTTAATATAATTCTATCAGATATTCTGAACATGCTTTAATATAGTTGTGGTCAGCATAATTCACAGAAAATATGTCTTAAGACCTCATGCCTGAACTCCAAATTTTCCCAGGTCTTCCTTTCATGTAAACTTTCAGGCACACTGGAACTTCTAATATTTGCCTAAGGAATCTAGACAATGTGGGCCATCTGGAGATGGAGAATCAACAGGAGGTTAGATCAGAGCATCTCATACATGAAGCATTACACATGAACACATGCAGTCATGCAGACTTCTGGCTTCAAAAATTAAAGACTGAATGACAAGTCACTTTAACTCTCTGAGACTCAGTTTCTTATACATAATATGGGGACCTCCCTGTCGAAAGAAAAATAATGAACCCCCAGAGATCTTCATGTCCTAATTCCCAGAACCTGCATGTCACCTTACATGACAAAAGGAATTTAGCAGATGTGATTGATAAGGATTTTGAAAAGGGGAAATTCCCCTGATTATCTGGTGGGTACAATGTAATCACAAGAGTCTTTTAAGTGAAAGAGGGGAAAGCAGGAGAGGAAGGGAGAGTCAGAGAAGGAGATGTGACAACAGAAGAAGTTGCAATGCTGTTGCTGACTTTAAAAATGGATGGAACCATGCGCCAAAGGATATGGGTGGCCTCTAAAAGCTGAAAAAGGCAAGAAACAGGTTCTTCCCCAGAGCCTCGAGGACTGTGATGCTGCCAACACCTTGATTTTAGCCAATAAGACCCATTTCATACCTCAAACCTTGAGAACTGTAAAACAATACATTTGTAAGCCACAAGATTTGTGAGTTGTTGCAGCAGCAATAGGAAATGAACACACTTCCCATTGTAAGATTTTGTAGGGATTAAATTTTCCGAGCTCATATACAGCCTTGAAAAATATTAGTTTTTATTTTATATTGCACAGGTGTAAAGAAGACTTGAGCAGAGATTTGCTGAGAATTAAATATGTGAATATATTTCCCTCTAATTTATCTTATCCAAGCAGAAATGATTGTAATTATTTGGGGGAGAGGAAAAGACTTGGGCACAGTAAAAAATGTTTGCTTTTGTTAGCTTAAATAGCTTCAGTGAGCTGAACAGTAATGCTACCTGGCCTTTAAAGTATGGTGAGTT
This sequence comes from Microcebus murinus, assembly GCF_040939455.1. Classification (NCBI taxonomy): domain Eukaryota; kingdom Metazoa; phylum Chordata; class Mammalia; order Primates; family Cheirogaleidae; genus Microcebus; species Microcebus murinus. The sequence continues at coordinate 49,111,902 of NC_134104.1, forward strand.
TTCCTGTGTGCTGTGCGTCACAGCTGAATACTGAATCACTGTAGTTCAGTTACCGTGTGCTTTTCTTCTGCCAACATCACATTATCAACCGTATCTTTTCCTCTTTACCCCGTGGAGTTCAATCATAGGTTAGAAGTTTCAATTGTTTTATAGCTTTAGGACACACATTTAGACTCTTTTGAGTTGACCAAGAAATATAACCTGACAGGAAGAAAAACAAACAATTCTACCTCCTGGAATGTATGATTACGTGTTACTGGTTAGAATTTTACTCCCAGTTTCAGAGCAAGAAACTACCGTGAGAGTCACAGCTTCTTGTACAGCTGAGAAACATTCCAGATGACTTAGCTGCTTCCATTTGCTGTAAATAAACATGCACACATCCTAATTTTTGCACATTTCCTTACCCTGAGTCTGGTTCTTAAAACCATCTTCTTCTTACACAGAATGAATGGCCTCAACAGAAAATGAAACATTTTATTTAACAGATTGGAAGGAGCTATAGAACTTTACAGCTTGTTTTATCTGCTATACTGTGACACACACTTTTAATTATTTTAGGCATATTTAAATGTAACAAATGTCTTAGAGACCTAAGATACAAGATAAAAGTTACAGCTATGATTTATATTAATTTTGGATGATCTGACAGCCTGGAGGTAGAAGTGACTCCTGAGGCCCTGGAATTTAAAACAAAAGTGGATGTTTAATTAGAAAATAAATTAACTCCATACATTTATATTTTTAATGTATTACATGAATCATTCAATATAATTTTACCTGGAGATGTACATATTTTAATTGCCCTTTTTATATTAATTACCTTTCTTTTGCTCTCTGGCACTAAAATATAATTTGAACAGCTTTCTTATCCAGGACTCTTGTAGATCTAGCATATTTTCTTGGATTCTCTTTAAATCACTAAAACGTATTAAGGTGATTAAAATTAGCTACATCAGATTTGACCTGTCCCGTTTTCAAAATATTTAATTTATAAAGGCAGATATGTAGAAAAGCTTTCCTTCTTTCATTCTTTTTTAAATTATTTTATTTTCATTTATGGCTGAATGCAAGAACAAATTGGCATATTTGTGTTAAAAAAAACAAACAAACAAAAAACAGAAGGATACCAGCATTCTGGGCTGTAATGGACAAGGAGACAATGGCAGAAGATGAGCTATAAAGTAGGGTTACCAGGTGGCTTGACGTCCAAACTGGCACACTTTTGAGTATATGGTGGTGCTATTAATAATTACACCAGAAAATGATTTCTTAATAGAAGCGTCATTCAAATTCATGGGGATATGAGCCCTTTGTGGAGAGAAGTAGTTGTTAGCAGCTGGAGGTAAAGGTATTGGGAGATTACTGTTTAAACTCCTGCATTGGTTGGAGGTGTGACTTAGTATCTAATATTATATAATCACCTTCTGTAGAAATAAAATTAAAGTTAGAAAAGACTAAATAAATTAATTAGATGAAGGGAAAAGACAAAAAGTGGGAAAAAAAAAGAATAATATGCTTCTGCCCAACCATTTTGTTTCAAACAGAATTTGGACAAAGAATTATGAAATTTTATCTAAGTGGCAAATTAGCATGTCAGATACTAGATTCCAGTTGTTCTTTTGGCATGCCCAGTGTACTACCACTGTACCACTATACTTTTCTTGTAGACCACTTCTTTAGCTCATGCAGTAAGGCTACAATATCATTTTAAGTCTTATAGACCCAGGCAGAAATTCACTACTTTCAGTGGCTTACGAAAGCTCCAGAATTTATTTCTTCCTGGGTTTAGGTGGGACTAAAGAGGAAAAGAACAACCCTGTTCATAATAATACACATTAGCAAGAAGACAAAAGCATAACCTAAATGCAAAAAATGTAAGTAATACAGAGAACAAAATAATTTTTTCAGAATTTAATATGAATTGAAAATATATAAATTATTTGGTACCATATCCAGAAACAAAGTAAGGAGAATCAACAAATAGATGATTTTATTATAAATAAGCATGCAACTTATGAAAAAGAGGACATTTATTAGTAAGTATGAAGCTTAAAAACTATTAAATAAATTATGCTAGGGTAATTTAAAAAATTCTTGAAAACAAATCAAGTTTCAAGGAGTTATAAGTTTAAGGTTGAAATGCCTAAATAGTGTTTATGAAATTTGTGTTCTGTAGGGAAATATTCTAACAAAATGATAGAAAATTCAAAGTGAAAGTTTTAATAAAGTGTAAAATATAACTTTGAAATTTACATCATTGGAATGTATCCACTGGAGAAATCATTGCAAGAAAAAATCCTGGAGGAAAGGTTGACAACTTTTGTATATTAAAAGGTGATACATTTTGATAAGAAGAATGCTAAAGTACAAAACAATAACCAAAGTAAATAATCTAATTAACAAAAGTAGAAATATAATATATGGGGCTAATGATAAATATGATATGATAATCAATGTCATTTACAAGCAAACAAATGGGAATTTAAACCAAACTGATGTACCAATTGTTCTTCAAATTGCCATTTGTTTAATAAGAATAATTACTGGTAACTCAAGCACTATAAAAAGAGGTATAAATTGATGCAAAATACCTACAATATTACTGACTCCAATGCTAGAGCTTAAAACAACCTGAGGCAGAACCAACTAACCCACCCTCACTCTGAGCCCCAACCTTATTTGGCACCCGCTCTTCCTCAGAGATTCACTACTCATGAGACCCTAGAATATGGGCTTTCTATAAAATAATATATCCTAAATAATTTAAGAAGGCTGAATTCAAAGCCTTCTAGAGTGTTGGGGAATTTTGGAGCTTTGACAGGGCCACAGCTGAAGAACCGCTATAGAGCAAAAACATGTCAGAGCATGGATAATCAATGCCTTCTTCAAGAGTGTTAATTTAAAAGACATGAGTATAACAAGGGGCATATTCACCTGCCTTTTGTCTTCCTCCTTAATCAGGCAGAACTACTCAATGTTTCAAGGTTCAAGAATCAGAGGATAAAGTATGTAAAATAAAACTAAGTATTCTAATACCTGTTCCTTTTACTTAACACCTGGTTGAGGAAATGCTGTAAAATGAACATTCCCAAGCTAAGTAGCTGAAAATATGCTTTTACATCTAAGTGATTTAATAAAGTAGCTGAAGAAACTTTTTGTTTGCAAAGGCCATACCCTTATTGCAAGCCCATGACTAAAGAACAAAGAAAACAAAAATCTTGAAAGTATGCAAAGCAATAAAAAATACAGTCTAGATAAGAGCAAATCATATTGAAAATTCGGTTGGTCTTCATTTTTGTTAATCAATGACAGTCTTGCCATTGGGGAAGCCCTCTTCAACAAAATTTTTAAAACAAACAAAAATTTTAATAGTATGAAAAAATACATCAATATCATAAGGTAAGACATGGGAGAAAACAAAAAAGAGACAATAAGAGAAAGAGGTAAGGACTAATTTTTAAGGCTTTTAACCAATTCTCTTTTTTTTCCACTACATATGACACTGAGTTCATGTCTCCCTTGTTCTTTCCCTCTGTGGCTACGCTGATTGTCAGTGATATCTTAGAGAGATAGATCTGTAACCAAATCAATATAGCTTATGTTTAATGTCATAATTAAAGAAAACTTGGAATTTATCTTACCAAATGCATATTCTCTTGAGATCCACAAATCAAAAATGCCTATCAGAACTGGAAATACAGCAATGAAATATAACCCTTGACTTTTACACTTTTTAATACTATTTTTTAAGTATATTTTATTATGATAAATGTAACTCGATAAGCAAATTTATTTCTTATCATCTAGGAAACTTTAATTAGCAATCTTCAGTTAATCAGATCCTCCTTCAAAATGATACTACATTTAACTTATAGAAAAATAGTTAACTTTTTAAGAAGTTGCAACTGAGAACTTAATTAACAAATCAATGTCCGAAGTCCAAAATATGTCCTAGAACCCATAAATGTTTATTAGAGCTTCCAGTTTTTTCATTGCTACATTATTGTACCATGAATATGGATGAGTCCAAACTAAAGATATTTGATTCTTAAAAAAATATTAAAAAGATAATTGTTCTACTATTACATTTACTATCCTCTTTAGAATGGTTCTGTCCTCACTATTACTCTCATCCCTTACATCATCAAATACAAATGTTTTCAGTATTTTTTTTCACCCAGTTACTCCCCAATTCTTTCATCCAGTTACTCCCCCATTCTTTCACCCAGTTACTCCCCAATTCTTTCATCCAGTTACTCCCCCATTCTTTCATTTGTATAATTGGCATATTTCTTAATTTTCCCAGATAGAAGCTATTTAATATAAGCCTCCTTAAATTTATCTATTTTTTCACCTCACAAACATTCTATCTTTAGCAATTTGTTTTTCCTCTCCACTGAATCATAAGAAAACAACTTTATTCTTTACAGATCTGTTGGTTTAGCTTTGACTAATTCTAAAATTTCACACCAGCTGATCCACCTTCCTCCATCAATTTCCACACCTCTTTTCTTTCTCTATTTTATTTCTTTTCACTGTATCTGTTCTCTTACTTAAAAGGTTTTTTAACATTCTGTCCACACAATGTTCCAGCTTCCCACATGTGTGTCTGTGTATATATATATATATATATATATATATATATATATATATATATATTCTTAGTAACAAATCCTATTGGTGACTCTATTTCAAGAGGGAGAGATTAGTATTTACTGAAAGCATAGCAACTATATTTTGTAGTAGATATTAATATACTACTTAAGGTCTGATTGATTAAGGTCTAGAGGGTTAAGGGTTAATTGATTTGTTCCCTATCACAGGAAAATGATAGAATCGGGATGAGATATAGGTCTGCCTGACTCCACAGTACACTATCACATTTATTATTTTTATAAAAACAGAATTATTCCATTCACTACCTTTATACAATAGATACCTCACAACCTTCACAATCTGACTTCTGCTCCCACATTTATTTTAATTTATTATTATTATTATTATTTTTAAGAGACATGGTCTTGCTTTGTCATCCAGGCTGGAGTGCCAGGGCCTGTTCATAGCTCAGTGTAACCTAAGACTCCTGGGCTCAAGCAATCCTCTGGATTCAGCCTCCCAAGTAGCTGGGACTACAGACAGGCACCACCACATCCAGATAATTTTTTTTATTTTTGTAGTAATGGGGTATCCTATGATGCCCAAGGTAGTTTCAAACTGGCTTCAAGTGATCCTCCTGCCTTGACCTCCCAAAGTTCTCAGATTATAGGCCTGAGCCACCACAGCCTGGCCCACCTTTATTCCTAATCTCCCTTCCCAAAAGTAACAAAATATATGTTTGTCACTTAGTGCTATGAATTCTTCCAACATCTCATATCTTTTAAACAGCTTGGGAATTATTACTTATGACCTCGTCCTAATTCTTCTAATTCTCTATATTTTTGGCTTTCACAAACCACATTCCCCTTGTACATTTTCACTCTTTATGACTAGCCTTTTCCTTTCTCTTATCCTTTTCTTCCTAGCCTCAAAATTCGGTCATTTGCTTCTATATTCTCTAATATCTCAACTACACTTACATTATTATAATATATCCCAACTGAGCTATTATGAGGGCTAAGCAACTGATAATTTTCTCTCCTTTCATTGTTTGAAATGTCAAGACTGAAACTCTCTACAGAATAGGTTCTGTTCACTCAGCTAGAAATGAGATATTGAATATAAAAGAAACCTAATTTTAAAATATTTTTGGAGAAAGCACACCTGGTACTATTTGTATCTAAGTTTTAAGATATAACATGGAATGATAAATGATATTTCAAAGACAAATCATACATGGATAATTTGAGCAAAGAAAATGCAATTCCTTGAAACAACATTAGGTAGCTTATAGAATTGTTGGAATAAGGAACCAGCTTGGAACATGGGCACAAAGGGAGCCTAGGTACATAGAATCACTGCCCAGTCAAGCACAGAAGTGAAAGACCTCTGTCACAGCCACAGAGCACTAGACTACAGCTTTATCCACCACTGCTTCTGGCACTGATTCTTGAATCCCATTGATATATCACATGATGATTTAAAGGTGAATAAAAAAAAGAAAAACGTGCACATATAGTAGTAACATTCATCGGGGGTCGGGCAGGTGGGATGGGGGAGGAGGGAATGGGTATATCGACACCTAATAGGTGCAGGGTGCACCGTCTGGGTGATGGACTTGCTTGAAGCTCTGACTCAGGTGGGGCAAAGGCAATATATGTAACCTAAACATTTGTACCCCGGTAATATCCTGAAATTAACCACAAAAAAGGAAATAAAAAGCAATTTTTACGAAACATACTGCTAGAGAATGGTGAATGGAAGTGGGGAGTAAAAAGAGCTATAAAAAATAAGTTTATTCTCATAAAAAGTTATATATTATGTATAGATTCAATAAATCATAAAATAATAGCATACGCAAGTTCTTTGGAAAATTGAGGGGAATCACTAGAAAAAGTGAAAAAAATAAATGTTGAAAAAGTTATAACTGGAGATTGGACTAGACATATGGAGGTTGCAAAGAGAATATGCTGCTTTATATTATATAACATTTTAGACATCTGTAAGCATTTTCAAAATTAAAAGAAGTAAATTTTTAAAAATCTTGTAACCTGTGAATATCAACATAGCTAGATTTTATATCTTTTTATATTGAACAGATCTACTTTCTCTAATTGCTGCATTCAATTTTTCATAGATAGAAATAATATATAGGATTGATCTCCTCATTCCTTATTTATATTAAAGAGGGCACTTCCCAACAATATTTCAGTCTTGTGTGTGTGTTTGTACATATGTGTATATATATAATTTTTTTTGGTATTTTTATCACCCTAATTTAATTCTATCTTGTCTCTTTCTAATGATTTTTTATATATATAGTCTTCAAAGTCTGAGACTCTAGTGATGTAAGGAGATAACACATTGATGAACTGTTGCTGTCTCTCTCTCAAATAATTCCATTCAAGGGAAAAACACATTTTGTCATTGAAATAGAGTGATCATATGATTTGTTGATGTTTCAGAACCTCTTGGCTAAATTCTGAAAAATAATTGAAAACTATATCATACACTCATATCTGTAGAAAAGTTATAATTACACCTTTATAAAATCAGATGGACTCACACACATATGTCCCTGTATGTGTTCATGTTAATGAATTATCATTTGAGAAGTCATTTTGTTATTCAGACTCTCAAATCATCCCATATAAGTGCTCAAAACTTTTTCCCAGATAGGTAGAGTTGAGCTCAAAGTGAAATCAGATGGTCATTACCAAAACAATTGACCTAAAAAGTATACTAAGATATTTAGTCAAATATTGTGATAACAATCAAAAAGCCATATCAAAATGACTGCAACATTTGGACAATGAATTTCCTGAAGGGGATAAAATATGTATGACATAGAAGAAACATACCAATAGAAAGATGCTCAGATGAATCCATACAATATATATTGGATTACCTGCTTTGAAGAAACTTCCAAGACGGGGATTGTGACAATATAGACACATTGAGCATTATCACTCTTCTCTGTATTTTGCTGTTTTTTCTAAGAAGTTCTTCTTCGTGGTTGGCAAATTTTCATTTATTCTTCAAAAGAATGTGAATGCCATTTTATCTGTGAGGGCCATCTATTACACAATGAGGTTTCCCTCCTCTAGCTCCTTAGCCTTTTATTTCATACTATTAATACCTTTTGAATTTTCATATGTTAACATTATAGAGATGAATTAAAAATGTATAGACAGACATATGTTGATGTGTGGCTAGACAGATAGTTGGAGATCTATATCTATATCTATATTTGTGTTCCAACATAACTAAACTGTGCTACTTGAAGGACAGAAATTCTGTCTTATTCATTCATGTATTCCTAGTTCATGACACAAGACAGTTCATATGGCAAGTTTAATAGTCAACTGTTGAATTAAATTAATTTAAAAGCTATTTGACAATACTGAGATTATAGTCTATCATCATCTACCATCAGGAAATCTTTTCAATGTGTTATGTAATCAATATAAATATATGCTAATCTTAGTAAATGTAACAAATTGTAAAAGTATTTTTAAGTGACAGGGTGTCATGATTAAACAACACAGATATTTTATCAGTTTGACATATCTTCTCTGCAGCAAACGAAAAAAACTTTGGTCTAATTTTTCACTATTTCAACGTTAATCATGAAAATACACTTGCAGATCTTGACCTATTTCAAAGCATTTTAATGTCCATTATTTACTTGATTGAATTAGTTTGATATGCATAGCAAGATTGTGTGACAGTTTGAGTAAACATTTTCTTAATTTATAAATCTAAAATTAAATAACTTTCCTAAAATTATAGAATAAGTTAGTGGTGGTTTCTTTACTTACTACTCTATATTCTCTACACACTCTTTTTACTTTTCTCTGAGTTGTAATTTGTCAAAAAAAATTATCTTAATACAGTTTCTCAAATAGTTTTTCCCTGTTTTTCAAATAATTCCAAGGAAACAGTTGACAGGCAAAGGACAGAGGTCAACCTACAATAATATGTCAACCTACTCATTAGGCAGTTATGAATCCCTTTAAATCATAAACTCCTTTCAATATACTTACATGTCTTTACAATAATTTGCAATCTTATTTTTGTTAAGTGCTAAGTGAGTTTCTTGGTGCATACCCAGTAACTTGTTATATGTCTTTTTAATAAATTAATTATAACTGCATACTTCCAATACTCAGGTCTTCAGCTGATGAAAATCTGATCTGTTTTTAAAGATTTCCAAGTTATTTTAACCTCTAGTCAGAGTTGGATACCATTCATTTCATAAGATGTCAGAATACAATAGAATAGTGGTTTTCAATCTTGGCTACACACTAGAAGTACTTTGGGAGCTTTAAAAAATGTCCCCATGGATAGACTTTAACCCACACAAATTAGATCAGAATCCCTGGGGTGGGACCCAGGTATCTGTAGTTTTTATTTTTCCCAATTGATTCCAATGTGCCTCTAAGTTGAGAACCAATGCAATAGAGAAGAACAATTACCTTGATTATTTCAATCAATTGATCACTATGTGAGGATTTCATTGCATCATTTGCTGCATTACAAGCATATACATGTTGGCAAAATGGCTATAAATATGGCATGGACAGATCCGTTTATACTTGTTCTTTTCTTAAGTAAACTCAAATTATTTTTTTGCCCATTAAGTTGTAGTCTGGTACAACTTAGTACAACTCAGTAAGTTGTCTATTGTGTGTGTGTCGGCTTTCTTCGAGCTAGCTTTCTGTCTTCCAGAAGCACTCTGTGGAGACACTGCTAGTGCAGAGGTACAGACTAATTAATTAGCTCAGTTGGACCCACGACACTAAAAGCTGCCATTCCATTTACCTTTTGCCTGCTTGTCCAGGCTGAACAGTCATTCTAAGTACAATGTGTCATAAGAAATGCTGCCACTAATGGTGTCCACATCTAGCACTCACTATTTCAAATTATGCTGCCATTCCATAGTGTCATTCTTCTGCATCGTGAAGAGATCCATTTATTAGAACAGATCCTAATGTGGCACCAATTATTTTCACAAAAGACAAACTGGAAACAGGTCTCATAATTGCATGCTCATCAACCAGTCAAGTCTATAAACAAAATCACTCACTCCCTTGTTACATAGTTTACCTTTGTCCACAATACTCTGCCTATTGACTGCAAGATTTTTTGTGCATTTGATTTTCGTTTTAATTCATCAACAGTAGTATACTTTCAGCCCAAGTGTCCTAAAACTTTATAAATTGCTTAGGATGTTTCCATACCTAATGTTTGCTTGCCTATCCTGACAGTTAATGTAGGAAAGCCATTACTGGGGCAATGAACATCAGGCCCAAATTATGTTGCTAATTAGCAGATTCAGATGCTGGTAAGAAAGTCAGTTTTTTCTTTACTACTGCAATGACTAGGAGGGAATTAGAGCAGTTATTCCCAACAGAACCTCATCTTACTTTTATTGCTCTCACTCTTTATCAGTCTGTCTCTGTTGGTACTCTATTCTTATTTTGCATATAGCAGATTAATTATATCTGATACATATAGACTCTGCAAGTTAAAGTTCTGATTTTTAAATAAATTGTGGTGACATATGTTGCTTTATTTCCAACCTCCCTCCTGAAACCTCTCTGTGGTCATTTTATATGCCCTGTACTTTAGAATATCTAACTTATTTTTTAAAATATATTCATTTCTCCTACCTCATACTCTATACCCCTCCCCATCCCAGAGCTATTTGTTACACTTTCCAAAATTTTCAAAAGAAGGTTGTTGCCTCATTGTCAAGCCAAAACAGACATGACTTTCCTGATCAAAGTCTGGAGTTTCCCAAGTATTTGCAACTTCAAGGGCAGAGGCTAATTATTGATTGAATATCCCCATAGAGATTTTTTCTAACAACAAAATCCCCCTTAAACAAAAAAGTGTAAATAAACTAAAAACACAAAACCACTCATTTAAGGTCCTGCTGGTCCTTACTCTGTACAATTCAATTTGAAAACCTAATCAAGCAACCATGCTGAGGACAGTTCTAAGACAGTGCAAACATAGGAGTCAGACCCCTGCTTTGCCAGGTTCTTAAAATGGTTAGTCTTTTCTGGACACTGAAAATAGCTGTTGAGGAGTTGGAGCAACCTGTGACTAAGATGCATGATTTCTTTCTACCATCATGGGATAAAGAAAAGCTGAAATGCGGCACAATGTATGAATCGTAGGTGTCAATTCTAGAAGAGTACATGTTTAATCCCTAAAGTTAACTAGATCACCATTATTTCTTGTTGGGTTAATATTTTTCAGGCACTTTAAAATTCATATAAAATAGTTATTTCTAAAACTTCTTTGGTAGTATGTGAATTTCCATTATTCTGACATTTAAAATGTTTTAATATTTTATATAAAAATATGTTTTTATTATAATTGGCCATTGGTCAAGTCAAAGTACTCATAGTGATGGCTGTATCTTCTTGTATTATTTCTGTAATTTATTAAAAATACCCTGCAACCCTTGAGTACCAGATTAACTAAAACAGGCCTATTCACCATGCTCTCTGTGGTTGATTGAATGGAGACATCCAAGCAATATGCCCATGCATGCCCTAACCTTTGGAATCTGTGAATGTGACCTTATTTGGAAAACAGGTCTTTACCAATGTAATTAAATTCAGGATATTGAGATGAGATTTTCTTGAGTTATACAGGTGGGCACTAAATCTAATGATGTGTCTTTATAAGAGGCACACAGAGGAAAGACACTTATGAAGGAGAAAGACATTTGAAAATGGAAACAGAGATTGGAGATATGTAGTCCCAAGCCAAGGAACACCTGGACCCATCAGAAGCTGAAAGAGGCAGGTAAGAATTCTTCCTCAAAGCCTCCAAGAGAAGTATGGTCCTGCTGATACTTCAATTTCAGATTTCTGGATTGCAGAAATGTGAGAGAATACATTCCTTTTGTTTTAAGCTACCAAGTTTGTGGTAATTTGTTATGGCAGCCCTAGAAAACTAATATACCTCTCCATTTCCTGAAAATTCTGCATCATCAATTCTATGTTATACATTTTATGTTATATATAACATATAATTATATGTTATGTATTTTATAATAATATTATTATAGTAAATAATTATAGGTAAATATTAACAAAGCCAGATTGAAAGGGGAAGGGCATTTTCTACATTAAGAACTGCCACCTTAGTCTTAAGAGGGCTGGAACAGAGATTCAGAGTGAAAGGGGAGTGTCAGAGTGTGAGGCAGGGAGGTAACTGTAATGGAACGTAGGCTTTGGTGCCATGTGGAAATGAACAGGCTTTATGCTGGGGGTTCCTCCTTCTCAAAGAACATGTGTGGAAATTCTTGGGAATGAAACTATGCAACACCTAATCATGGTTTGTCCTTCCGGAATACCACGTTGACTGAAACATTTGAAGGAAAAAATAACAGTGCATTTGGTAAATGAGGTGGCAGATGTGTGTCAAAACACAAAGATATAGCATGATATAGGAGGTGCAATTAACATGATTTTTTTAAATCTATAAGATGAGACCTCATACATGGCATGACTGTGAGTGAATGGAACTAAGGAGAGTAGGTTGCAGTTAGGCATCACATCCACGTGGAAAAGATTTATCCTCCTTTATCATTAGTGGAAACTCCTTGGGAGAAAACATTAAGAAAATTGAGTTAATTAGCCCAGTACAATTGACAGTGTTGATAGCAAGAGCATTAACAACAGTAGATACTATTTATTGATAATTTACAATGTAGCAGATCCTATTCTAAATGCTCAGATATTTCTAATGTATTTTTATCAAGAGGAGTTTACAAGATATTAAAGGTGAGGAAGTTGATGATGAGAGAGTTAAGGCTACATATAAAAGGATAAGGATTTAATTCTAAATATACCTGATTTCAAGGTCCTTCTCTTAATCAATATGTTATATTGCAAAGATGCTTGAGAACCTCATATTATAACTTATTTTTTCATTTTATAACTTAATGCTGTAATTACATATTGATTTAGAAAATGAAGTGCTAGATGTCAGCAGATTTGCAAGAAAATTGAAATTTATTGCTAGTAAGATCTTGTTTTAAGTAACACCTTATTTGTCTCATATGACAAGGCATAGTCATTCAGCAAGTTAAAAAATACTTGTTTTATACATAAAGAAATTGAATGAACTTGGAACTTTGAAAAATTGTACAAGTGCCAAACTGTTTGTGATTTTCATATGTATGTAATAGAATCAGACTATATGCTTATGATGAAGAAAATAGACATTTCTCTTGTTTTATTCTGGGAAAGAATTAAATAGGTATTTTTGTCTTTGTTTTTCTTTAGTCAGACTTCGGGAAGATTTCCTAAGGATCAGTTGAGGGAGAAACTTTTTCCCTCTTTGAGTCTGTGGTAAATTTGTCCCAGAGGGACTCCATGGCATGGAAAGACCTGGAGCATTTTCATTAGAGAGTATGTGGATTGAGGTGAGCTGTCTGTTTTAGAGTTCCTAGAAGCCAGGAAGTAAAAGACTGAGCTTTAGAATCGGGTATAGATCACAGGTAGCAATTATTACTATTATCTACATGTCTTTAGTAAAGCCCTATTAATTGTTAACACCCACTATCCATATGTGTGTCATGGGAGTTAGGGAATGATTTGTACTCACCCTTAGAGGAAAATTCTTCAGTGGGAGCGATTCAAAAGCAGTTACTTTCTCATTTATTGTTAAAATGTCACCTTTACCCTGAAGGGAAAGATTGTGTTTATTTTCTTAAAGTACTGCTATGTAGCAAATTACTGACAGTTACTGTCATCAGAGAAAAGGTCAGCAAATTTAGTTATGCATAATTCATCATATGTTCAATAATTATTAAAAATTTTACCACGAGATCATCAACTGCCTCTTTGTGATATAAGCACTGTTCATCATTAATGCCCTTCTTTTATTTCAAAATTTTATTATGAGCATAACATGTTTTGAGGTTTTATTTTATAAAATTAATTATGTTGTGAATGCATACATTACTTTATGCACATCTGAGTCTTGAACCCACACTCCCATCCAAGCACTCTCCTATTTACTCCCCCCCCCTTTTAATGGAAAACTTACTTTAAAGTATTGTATACACATACTATTTCCAAGTTTTACTTTTTTTTAAATTTCTTAAGCCAACTCCAATTACATTTCTGATCCCACCAAACCATTGAAACTTCTCTTCTTAAGGTCACCAATGGCCATGAAATAATTAAACCCATGAACATTTTTTTAGTATCCATTTTACTTGATCCATACAAAATATTCGACATAAGTGATTAACATCTCTTCCTTGAAACATATTCTTCATTCTGCTTCTGGGAGACCACACGTTCTATACCTTCCCAGCCTCTTTCACTGATATTTTTATCTCTCAAACTTTTAAATATTGAAATGCCCCAGTGTTATGTTCTTGTACCTCTTCCTTCTTCTGTTTATACTTTCTTGGTAAGCCCATCCAGCAACATGCCTTTAAATACCATTTATGACTGTGATTGCTCAACTCAGATCTCTTACTTGAAATTAAGATTGAGCTGTCGATCTATCTATCCTTCTATCTATCTATCTATGTGGACACACACACACACACACACACACACACACTCCTACTTGGTATCTTCACTTCAATATGTCGTAGGAACTCCCAGTTTGAATGTTCAAACTGAGCTTTTGCTCTCCCCCTGCACCCCAAACAAGTTCCTGCTTTACACAGGATTCCACCAGTTATATGTAGGCCAAAACCTTTGTGTCATCTTTGACTCCGGTATTTCTTCTTTTCTTCAACCTCCACATCTGGTCTATTCAACAAATACTGTCATCCATACATTTAAAATGCATCCAGATTGTAGTTGAGTGTGGTGGTGTATGCCTGTAGTCTCAGCTACTTGGGAGGCTGAGATATGAGAATCTCTTGAGCCCAGGCATTTGAGGCCAGCCTAGGAAACACAGTGAAAGCCTTCCTCACAATAAATAAATAAATAATAAATACATAAATCTAAGTTTTTTAATGGGTATAGAATTTCAATTTTGCAATTTGAAATGATTAAATATGATAATATGAGTTCTGGAGATTGCTTGGATATTAATATGAATATTTTTAACACTGCTGAAGTATACACTTAAAAATGGTTAAGGTGGCAGCTTTTATGTTATGTGTGTTTTACCACAACTAACAATATTTAAAAAAAACCAGAAAGTACAAAAAAGTTCAGAATTTGACCACTCCTTACTACTCCCACTCACAATACCCTAATCTAGGCCACCATCATCTATTGCCAAAATTCCCACACTAAACAGGAATACAATAGACAGCACTTCCAGTAGGTTTCTCTACTTCTACCCTACTTCTTTGCTAGTCTCTTCTCTATGAAACAGCCAAAGTTTATCGTCCGACATTAAAATATGTCAGATGATATCTTTCCTAATGGCTTCCTCTCCTACTTAGCGTGGACGTTAAAGCCGTTGCTGTGGTCTGTAAAGCTCTATTACTTCTGTCACCTCATTGTCTGTGACTCACCCTTTTACTCCCTCTGCTCCGCCACACTGGCCTCTTTGCAGTTTATCTGACAGTCCTATTTAAGGTCTGTGTGCGTGTCTTTACACCTATCTAATATCCATAAGGCTAACTCCCTCACTTTTTAAAGATCTTTACTTAACAGTCACCTTCTCAGTAAGTTTATGTTTTAATTTAAACCCCTGCAAATGCTTAACATTTCATTTCTTTCTTTTCCTTTACATGTTCTCCATATCACTTATGTAACTCAAATAAACCAACTGTGATAATAAAAACAATAAAACAAAAATACCCAAAGAGTTGCGTTGGCTTAACTCAACAAAAGTTATTTTTTTCATGCATATCTGAGACCAATGTGAGTAGGGAGAGTGGGATTCTTCCAAGTTTGTTCTTGTCTGTATTCACCTAAGTAATAGAAGAGGAGAATGTGGCAGATAGTATTTTTCAAATATGGCCTCAACAATTTTTCCCATCCCACATGTCCATCCTACAATGTGAGGATAGCACTCCTTCAATGAAGAGGTGGTTGTATGTTCCCTTCCTTTGAATTTTGTCATGCTTCTGAGTATGGAAGAAATGACATGGTGTGACTTTTGAGATTAGAGCTGTTTCTCTTAGGATGCTCCAATATCTACACTGTGTGGAAGCCCTAGCCACATGGAGAGATAATGTTTTGGTTTTCTCTCACAGAGTCTCAGCTGGGTTTCCACACTATAGCCAGTATTAGCCAGACAAGGAACTGAAGGATCTTCCAGATGATGAGCTTCAGCCACAGACCTCTCTTCAGGTCTTGCCAACCAAAGATACAGATATTTAGAAGCAGAGTCAAACCATCCCTCCTATTCCCTGTCCACATTTCTAATCTATAGACTGCATTAGTGTAATAAAATCACCATTTTGCACTCTTCCACTTGAAGGTTGTTTGTTTTGCACCAATAGATAAATAGAAAGAGTCAGACCCTACTAGAGAAGGCACATCTGCTTGTAACTATTTTGGCTGAAACCACTTCATTTTTACTCTCATTCCTTTGGTCAGAATTCAGTCATTTGGTTTAATCTAACTGCAGTGGCTCCCATCATGTTAAAAGTCTGGAAAATGTAGTTTCATGATGTGGCTAAGGATATAAAGATGTTGTTCTGCACTGTCAGCCTCTGCCATTGTCCTTCACTATTTAGTCCATAATTATTTATCTTTATTTTCTAATTCCCAAACTAGAAGATAAGTAAGCTGCATGCAGATAGGAATTTTTTTATTTGCTCACTTGTACCTAGCATACAGTGAGTACATATTATAAATGAAATGAGTTTTTTTTCTTTTTATCTATTATTCAGCATTTAATTTTAGCATTTTTATACATTCACATATAATTTTTATAACATTATAATCATATGCTTTTAAATTGTCTTAAAAGACTAGAGTTTATATTTTAGAGCACTGATAAGTTTACATAATATTGAGTTCATGGTGCAGAGCCCCCTCTCTGCAGTCGGTTAACCCCATTCTTAGCATCTTTATTCTGGTACATGTGTCACCCCTGATGAACCACTATTAATATCTTTTACGCAAAAGTTTGCTTTTGAATGATAGAATAAATGGATTTCTGGTTAGTGTATTCTCTGTAAAGTTACTCTGGGATCCCCTTCATATCTCAATCAAAGTAATCGCTCTAATCTTACTTACATTTGGGTAGATTTTACATAAAATATTATTTTTATTTAAAAGAGGCAAGAACATAAATCTTTATGTGTTTCATGTTTTAAAAATAGTGCAGCAAATATTATAAGCTAAACTACACTATATTAAAAGTATAATGAACCTCACACAACACATATTTTTTCTGACCTGACTCCTGAGAAAATGAGTCATATTTCCTATGGTGCTTCCAATAGTATTGGTGATTAAGGAATTTTTTTGTCATATAGTTTTCTGGGTACTTAGTGTTTAAACGTTTTCATAGTGTGATTATCTAAAATCTCAAGGCACAACATGAAACTTTGGAAAAATTTGTTATTAACAAAGGTAATTCCTTCATTAATATACTGGGTTTCAATCTGTTTCAATAGTTCCCTTGAAAATGTTGCATATTTTTATTAATCTTTTCTTGTCAGATATGATTAGCTTATTTTTAATTTGTATGTGGGAGCAAAAACCAAGAATTTTGATCTCCTTTACTTTCATCTTGCTAGCAGTTGTGTTAACAATTCTATCTTCAACTACAGTTTCTTTACAGAAATAGTTTTAAGTCACTCATTTATTTTGTGAAGAATATTTTAATGAAAGCAAGATTATATGATCCATTAATCCTGTAAACCGGCACAATTAAGTATGAACTGTTGCAAAATATTTGTCCCTGGTGGTTATATGACTGAGAGAACTGTCCTTTTAATAGCTGTCAGCTGGGTCCCACTCTCAATTCCTAGAGACCAAGCACAGTTCCTTGCCTGTTGCCTGTCCATATGACCTCTCATATTTTGAATCTCTTTTTTCAGGAAGGGCTTAAGGTCTTTAAAGGGCATGAATAATCCAGCTCCCTTTGGATTAATTTATCATCAACTGATTAGTACCCTAATCACAGGAGTGATATCCCATCCTATGTAGAGGTCTCACCCACATTCAAGGGAGGGAATGATCCAAGAAATACCAGGTGGCAGCAATCTTGAGGGCAGTCTTAGACGTCTGCCTACCTTGATGCTGAAAGATAACTAAACAGTGGGTGGCACATTTGTCTCCCCAGAATTATAGAACCACATTCATCCCTTAAGAAATCTCAGGAACTATGTGACCAGTGACTGAGTAAAGATGCTGGTATTAATTACAGGTAAATCTTATCTTTTCTCATCATTTCAATGAAAGCAATACAAATGAAAGCTCTAATACTTTATTTTCTTACACAGTGGACCATCATGTCTATATCTGAGCATATATACATTTCATTTTCAAATCCACCCATACAAAATGTGTGAACATCAAAAATTGAGCATTGTGTTAGTGGATGTAGATCCCAGGGTCTCTGTTGTCTTTGGGGCTCTCAGGTGGTCCAGCTTCCCTGAGGATGACTTTTCCTTTTGCATCAAAGATGAGTCTTAGGCACCATCTGATGTTCAGCCAGTTTATTCTGCTCTTACAAGGTGGATAACAGGAGAAAGCAGTGGCATGGGCATGCAGGCAGGGGTCACGTGATCACCTGACAAGGAGGATCTTGCCCCAGAGAGCTTTCTCAGAGTTTGAGAGATTCTTCCCTCTTCTTATACTTGTATTCAGTCTAGGTAAGTTACCATGAAGGGAATTGAAGCTATTTTTATAAGAGTAAGCTTTGTTTTAAGGCTCATGAGAGTTACATCTGTGCTGAGGGAGTCTTATCTCCTGGAAATCCCCAGGCCAGTTTGCATCATACTGCTAAGTGACACATAGTATAAGCCCAGCAAGATGCTCGAGTGGGCCTTATGGCTACTATTAATATTATAGCCACGATATGTCTCTGGTAGCACACCACAGTCCAATGCCTGGGGGTGTAAGCATGATAGCTGGGCCCTGGTACGCTGTGTGGAGAGAGTACCTAGGCTAGCAAGTACTCATTAGAAAGCTACTGATCTATAAATAAGGAGGTGAGGTGGTTGTGAGAAAAAGTTCACTGGAAGACAAAAATGTGGACCAATGCAAGGGTTTGTATGTTAAAAGAAATTTGAGACTAGAGGACTACACAGGAGCATAGCACTCACAACTTCTTTAGATACACTCCCTCTTCTTTGCATCCACTACTTATGAAGAAAACAGGTATAAAAGGAATGGAAACGAAAAAGCAGGACCTTTAGAATTTCTGTAAGACACAGAGGACAGAGAACCACACTATTTGGTGGCCAAAGTAATTTTCTGTATCATTCACTAAGTGGTGAAATGACTGTTGGAGGAGAAATTAATCAATGGAAATATCTGAGTCACAACAGATCACATAGAGTAGTATAGAGGCAACAATCAGGAAATCAGAGGAGCCAAAGTCAAAGAAAATGAGGGCACTGCAAGTTAGGGGACCAGCTTTCTGAAGCTGGATGATCCAGGGAACTCTGCGCCCAGTGCCTTTTAGAAAATGTTGGGAAAGAATTGGGATGGTCAGTTTGCTTGCACAGAGTTTATATAAAAACTCAGCCAAGAGAAAATACTGTTTGTGTGAATCTAATGTGCTCCCTTCCTCGCCCCTCTGGCTGTTGGAGCCTGTGGATACAGCAGATGCAGCTAGAAAGATATATAACAGGCTCTGCAAGAGTGACCTTCTCAAGGCAACCTCGGATCATGACTTAAAGCCTTCTGTATCTTTCAGACAATAACCCTTTTGTTTTATTAGAGCAGAAACTAGGAGAAAGGATATTTTTCATTAGGGGTTGTGTCCTTCACAAGCCTGGGACTACTTATCCTATATAGAGACAAATCATGATTTTGAGACTTCGTCTATTTATATTTGTTGAAATATAACCCCATCTAACTTTTCCTTTAACACAATTTTATACTATCTTTATTTGCCTTCAATTTCCTATAAATATGTACAAACATGGATTATTTTTTAAACAAAAACATCATTTTTTATTCATTTTTATTTTATTATCAAATTTAATGTATTTTCTGCTCACTACTTTCCAACTGCACACAGATACATATTTAAGACTTATTCTTGATTTTATTTAAGTGATTAGATTCATTAATGATTTTCACCTATTTTTTTCCATACTCTATTCCATTGCTATTGCACAGCTTAACTTCTCTCATGTCAATATGAAAGATACCTGTATGTATGTTCAAATTTTTTTATTTTAAAACATGATCCTTTTCATTAGAGACTATATGATAATATGTCACATAAAATAAATAAATATGTAAATATATTAAGAGGAGTGCCAGTAAAAACAAGAAAGTTCAGCTGATTTTACTAACTTCTTGCTACAAGTAAAACATATTAAGACTAAACGTAGATATGAATTTAGAAAACATTAAATGACAGAAATATCTACATAATAGAAGTTTGTTTTCTTGAGAATTCAACTTCAAAAGAATAATTTCAAAAGTTTAACCTATTATACTTAAGGACAAATTCTACAAATTCTACTTTTAAGTCTAAACCATTGTGATACTTTAGTGTTCAGATATGCATATGTATGTTTAGAAACTCCAAAGAAAAATGAAGTTCTGTTACTGTACCAGAAAGAAAAGAAAAATCAGAGTAATAGTGCACATTGCTCTTCTGACTGATTTATAATACTTGTGGTCATTTCTGTGTCCTGAAAATTTGTGGTGCTTCTGATTGCCATTAAATTAACTATCCTCCCCGCACTTCCCCCACCTGTAGTTATAAATGTATTTTAATGCTTCCAAAAGGCCATTTGTTTTCTGAAAATAAGCTACCTGAGAGTAAGTCCTACATGTGTAGAAAGCTGGATAAAATAAAGAACAAGATTACCCAGAAGTATAATCAGAAAAAGATAAAGCAAATTTGAAAAATATTTATTTCATATCACACATTTGAAGGAATCACAATTAAACTAGCTTTTTATTATTTATAACTTTCTTATGTCAACCTGAATAACAAACAGAGAGAGGTTCTCTAAAAATATTGAGTTTAATCAGAAATAGCAGGGCATGACAATACAATATGCATGCCATAGCCACATGGGCATGTTCAGGGAGGCAAAGAAAGATAGGGTTTTTAAAGGTAAAGGATGAAGATTACATAAGTTGTTTTAAAATAATCATAATCCTTGGCTACAGGGTTAATAACAAGAGTGGCATCAGACCAAGGTTGAACTGGCAATTGCTGGGCTGATGTCCTCAAAGAAGTACTTTTTTGTGCAAGGTTGTAGTCGCCTTTGTTCAAGACTGTGGTTCTGGCAAAGTCTCCTGTGATGTTCTTGCAATCAGGCATATATGTGTGAGAATTCTTCCTTCATGGCCTTATTTGACTCCAAATTCAGGGCTTGACACAAGTGACTCCATTTTGGATCTGTCAGCTTTCACATTTCCCTCTTTTTTCCAAGATTCTTCTCAAGATTACTGATGATCAATAATCCTGTGGTTTGGTTTTGATTGTCCCTTGATGCCAGATTGGACCACTTCAGTCCTGGTCTGGTCCCACATCAAGGGAAGTGATTAATGACTAGGAAAAAGTGTTAAAACCCTCTTAGTCACATGTGAGCAACAAAAGATTTTTGGAAGGAGTGGCTTTCAGGCTAAGTCTATATATATATAAAGTTCATTGCTAAGTTTAATTTGGCCTGTTATGTAGGAATTGGCTATCATGTCAAAGAACTAGACCAGCAGTATTCTGTTAGGAGTTGTATTTCTGTATAATTACAGAAATACAGGCAACAGCTACAAAATTTTAAAATGATAATATAGAGTAGTAATATGACAATGCAAATTTGCATAGTATTATTGAATCATGAGCCTAGACCCAAAGTCAATCAACTGAATAAATCAAATGATTGTAGGGAACTAGGTGACACCTGTTCTAACCATTGGGCCTGCTTTCTTATTTTGTGTACTTAGGTCTCAACTTCCCCAAAGGAATTTAGGTATGTCCAGCATGTGGTATCAGCGATAGCACAGATACTTCCTTGTTTGACCAATAGATAATCAAGAATAATTCTGTTATCTAGGACTACTTTAGAAGGAGAAGCTGGTGTTACTGAACAGTAATAGCTTTTGCACTAGAGTCTGTGAGAATTCCTGTGGTAATGGACAGATTTATGAACAATGTTCATTAACAGCTCTGCTATATTTGGATACAAGGGCCCTCACATAAAAAGCAAATCTAGAATCAGATACCCCACCAGCGGTGACTCATGTTTGACTCTTTTATGTAGTGAGAAGGGGCTGGTCCAGTGATTGTTCTAGTGATTGGGTTTCCGATTAAGTATCAACAACAAAGTTTTCAAATGTTTTACTCCACATTGGTCTCCTATTATGCATATGTATAAGCACTTGGATGCTCATATTAAGGCATCCTCCCACAAAAGCATACCTAAAAGGAGCACAGAATCTTTTTTCATCTGTGAATTTTCTGTATATGGTAGAATTAAATCAGGAATCAGTTATATTACTACATAATGTTGACAGTCCTTCCTCTTGAAATTGATCCCAATATTTTTTTTTACATATGTTAGGGACATCTGATGAATGGTTTAAGAGGGATGACCCAATGAGTATTTCTAGAATCCTACTAGCAGATCATTGATGAGAGTAGGTAAGGCAAGGAACAGGATTTGAAAGTATATGAAAAAGCTTAACCTTATAGGAGGTCCAAGGATACATTCTGTACAGGTAGGTGGACTTCGAATGTTAGTAAATTTCATTACAGATTGAACTAAGAGATCACTAAAGTCATGGAAAGATTGAGCTTTTTGATGACAGATATAGCAATCAGTAATCTGTGGAAATAGACTGGGAAATGTTAATAAGGGCACTGTCCTTCCAGGGAAAAAAGGAAGAGAAAAAAAGAAGCAAAAATTAAAAATAAGAAAAAGTCACAGTCCTAGTCTAGTTATCTTAGGAAAAGGCTGCCTACTAAGATGTTGTCTGCTTTCAATCCTAGAAATTTTTAGTTTTAATTCATAGACAGGAGTGCAGGTCCACTCAGGAGTTGATGAACAAGATCTGGTATGAGCTCTTAAAAATAAAAAAATTCCATGATGTTTTGATTTTTAATTCTGAAATCTGTTTCTTTAAATGTTCAATCATCTTCAGAATTGTGGCTTTTTCCTGTTTTACAGTTTTCATTTAATTTTCCTAATTACAGGTTACACTTGCTATCTTGATTTAAAGTAGTAATTTTATTTCTCAACATGGAGTTTTTCTCTTGAAGCTTTACAGTTTAATATCTCGGAAGTTCGATTTTTTGCTGCATCTCATTGCATGAGATTTGCAGGTCATACCTCATTGCCTTTGGTTCTCTTTCTCTTTTTGAGAGAGTACATCTCTCCTTTCAACTTGTTAGTCAGCTCCTAGCCCTTTTTTTCCCCTCTATCTTTCAAGTTCTAACTTTGCTATTATAGCCTCATGCTGAAGGCCATAAAAGCAAAGGCCTTGAAGATCAATGATTTTCTTCAATATAACTTCTGTACTCTTGGCATTTTTTTTTTTTTTTGATGCATCTGACTTATTCCATGTAACCAGGCAATCTTAAATGCTTTTACTTTTTCTGAGAGCCATGTATTCCGCTACTCATGATACTGGTTTTCTTGTTTATGTTCCTCTGTAATATGGCATACACTCAAAACCTTGGATACACACCATTACAGCATCTGATTCAATTCAACTACCTTTTTATCAGGCTCAACTTCTACCTTATTTAAACGGTCTTCCTACAAGGAGAAGCAATCACACTTCAGGGGGCTTTCATTTACCTTTTAGAAATTGGAGTAGGAAAATAAAGACTTGTATCTTATCAAGATATTTTTCTGTGCTCCATGTTGTTTTTGTCAGGGCTTTTCATTAACTGGGCAAACTGAGTTATCTCTGTTAAAGATATAAAGCTTTTGTTTTTGTTTTTTCCCTAGCTATGTAACTTTCTGTATTTCCTCTTGAAGTCTTTTAACTATCACTCTAGTTAAATGAATATTATTTCACAGTGAACTGTAATCCATTTCGATTAAATATTTTAAACTTTTTGATATATTTGACAAACTTCCTTAAGATTAAATTCTGAAAAATATCTTTTTGATCTTGAAATAACTTTGAGACATTTCAGGGGGACTTGAAATATCTCAAAGGATCAATGAAAGAGAGACACTAATTAGGCTGATTTGATAAATGGAATCAGATGGGAAGCATTGACAAATAGTAAATGATGCTACATCTAAGTTATATTTGTAAGTATTATGTTGACAGAAAGGTTCCAAAAATTATATAACAGTAAAATACAGTAATATAAACTTATTGGTTTGTAAAAGAACATTTGGATTTAAATTATGCTTCTGATAAAATAGAATAAGTTAAGGTTACCTTTTCAGGTGGTTAAACTTTAAGACTTTTATTTGCCCTTAATAGGTAGTCTTATGAAGACTGTGGACCAAATTTTGGGTAAAGCAGTTTCCATAGCAGTTTGGTTTTAAAATAAAAAGATTTTTTTTAATAAAAAAGCAACACTTTTTTCACTCTTTTTAATTTCAAATGAACATAGGGATTAATTCCTTGGATGTTTGCAATTCAGTGAGATGCCATAAAAAATATCTTCAAGTAGGCTTTGAAATCAGTAACAACCTATTTTTGTTTCAATTTGTAAGACAAGGACAACAGACAATGGAGCAGTGAGTTTTTTTCTTAATACAAATGAAAAAATAATCAGATTCAGAGTAGGCAGAGAGAAAAATAGGGAGAGAGGTTAGAAGTGTCTACATGCTGGTGTTTCAGTCAGGATATTTAACCTTATATTTACATGATTTTTAAAAAATTCAGTTTTAAAAGGAACACGCTTGGGGAGCTCAAATGATCCTCATAATGGCTATTAGCTTTAAATTATCCTTGAAGTAATGTGTCCATTGATTTAAAAATATGCAGAAGAATGGACCTTAATGTTTGAACATATAACCAACTAAAGTCGCTGAAAGCCCAATAAACCTTAATACTTGAGAATCCCATTCAATTTCTTATTAATCTCTCAAAAACAAAAGAATAGACTATAAGTACTGACAGTAAAATTTAAGGGTTTGGGGAAAATGTTTTGTTTTGACCAGTGTCTATGGCACACAATTTTTTTAACTACTTGTGAACAAGTAGCTTTTGTTCTAGTTTCTGTGATTGAGTTTTCCAACTTACATGGAAATTTTCTTGAAACTGCCAAGCGAATCTTGTCAGTTTGTTACTTGAATCTTGCCATCTTGGTTATTACCTTAAAAACTTTTAATTGGACAGATCGTGCTCACCATTAGTATGTTTATTTTTCTCCTAAAAGATGTATAGAAACAATTGGAAAATAAAGTAAAAGAGCCAAATCATTTGCACACATGCATAAACAACTAGAAATGAAACACAAAGAAAAATACTCACCAAAATTTTAAACCAGCTGTGCAAATCAAATAAAACATTAAACCAGGCACACAGAAAAAAAAAATCTGAGAGTGAATTCACCAGATGAGAGACAAAGTGTTCACAGAAAGAACAGAAATTCTATAGAAAACAGAATATTCATAAAAAAGACAACATCCTTTTACCAGAAAGGACTTGCCAGAAAAGACAAAATGTCTTTCATAGTCTCAAGAAGGATGCAAGGTTCTGCTACCACAAAGAAGGAGCTTGGCTCAACCTGAGAGGAAGACTTTCCAGGGCAGAAAAGGCAAGGTGTGGAAACATACAACTCAAAAATGCCCTGGTGGGTATTGTATGAAATTCCAGGAGCTGCTGATCCCTCTAAGTTGACCTCACTTAAAGTCCCACTTCTGACACCAAATTATGCAAGCTTAAATAACAAATAGAGGACAGCTCTCTAAAAATATTGAGTTTTCTTAGGCATATCAGGGTGTTGAAATTCAAAACACATATTTCATGGTACATTTAGGAAGTCAGAGGAAGATAAGGGCTTTTAAAGGTAAAATGAGAATGGTTACATGAATTGTTTTAAAACAATCATCCTTGGCTACAAACATGCATGAGGGCCTTTCCTGCATGGCCTTCCCTAGGCCCATTCTGTCAGGGTTTAACACAAGTTATTCCATTTTGAATCTGGCAGCTTTCATAATAGCATAATAGAAAGTGTGGCATTTATTACTATTCAGAGCATGATTTATAGATGAAGTTGATGAACTATAGTATATGTGGAATGTCAAATTCCAATTTCCAATTTGTTGGATTAGACATTAAAGTACTTAATAGAAAAGAGTCCATGATACCTAGGGAAAACATGAGGTCATGGAAAAACAGAATGGAACGGTCTCCTATTCCCTCAGTATACTCCAATGCCCTAGGTCCCTGAGGAAAATTTACTAAGATTTTTCCTAAAGGAAAAAATCCAAGATGTTTACAGACACTGATATTTTAGAAGTTATATATACTTACATGTGTCCTGTCAGATAATCTAAGTTTCATATCTCTGTAACAGAGAGTGTCAAGCATTAGAGTGATCAATTCTCTTGACTCTGGAATTAGAATATTTGCATTCAAATATTGTTTTGCCAGTTTATGATTCTCTAAATATCACTTCATCTTGTTGTGCTGATTTTCTTAATTGTTAAACTGAAGCAATAGTAGAACCCATTTTATAGAATCATTTAAAAGAGAAACAAATACACATATACTGCTTTAATCAGGTTGTGATACAGAATAAATGCTCAATAAATGGTAACTATTATTATTTTAAGCAAAAATCTATTTTGATTTGTTTAGAATTGTTCGCATCTTTGAGCCAAATCAAATTAGAAGATTATGTCTCAAGTTTTTATAATCCTAAAATCAACACAATGTCAAAAACCCATTACACTGATTCCTGATATTACCACAAGATACTCTCTTTCATTTTACCTTGAGGACTGAACTCTGATCTTTTCTTTTGCTCAAAATTCCTTCCTAAGGAGGCCAAATGAGTCATGTTCACAAATGGTAAATTCCCACTAAGCAGGTTTTGTTAACCAAATGAAATGTGCTTTACTTCCCAACCTGATTCCGGTATAGCATTAACATCACATCAAAGATTAAAAGTCGCCATCTTAAGTCAAGCATCCTAGCAGATGCCTGTCTTAACTTGAAAGATTCTCCTGTCTGGACCTCCCAGAATACTCATACCTTTATCTTAAAGTAAACATTTCTTTTCTGATCTTTTGGATAAAGCCTAACTCTCTCAGCCAGTTGTCAGCCAAAGAATCATTAAACCGACCTATAATCCATATGCCCCTGCTTTGAGATTGCCCACCTTTTTGGGCCAAACCAATGTATGCCTCTCATGTATTGATATATGACTTTACCTGTAACCCCCGTCTCTCTGAAATGTATAAAACCAAAATGTAACCCTGCCACAGCGAGCCCACTTGCTCAAGGCTTCTTGAGAGTGGCTCTGGGCCACGGTCCTCAAATTTGGCTCAGAGTAAACTTCTTTCAAGTATTTCACAGTTTGAATTTTTTTCGTCCACAGCCTCCACATTTTTAAGACTTCTAATTCTACTTTATTACACCAAATCACACTCTTTCCATGAAAGCTGACTTTCACCATATCTAGTAGACTGAAATTGTTTTTCTGAATTTCACTGCAAGAATTTTAAAAAGTAATATGGGATAATGAGAAGAACATGACATGTAGATCAAATTGGATTAGGATTAAATCTCAGCTCTGGAAGTTACCAACTCTGAGACTCTCTAAATTGTTTAACTACTTTGTATTTCAGCTTCTACATCTACTAAAAGCATTTCTCTTTGGAATAAATTTTTAAAAAATTTAAAAGATACCTGGGATAGTGACTGATATATATTAGATACTCAGTAGTTTTCTTTCTAGCCTAATTTTTTTCCCTAAAGTCAAAAATTTTGCTTAATCTTGTCAATGGGAAAAAGCCAAAATCTGTAAAGTAATTTTAAAGAGATTTATTCTGAGCCAAATTTCAGGACCATGACCCAGAACCACTCCCAAGAAGCCTTGAGCAAGTGGACTTGCTGTGGCAGGGTTATAGTTTGGTTTTATATGTTTCAGGGAGACAGGCATTACAGGTAAAGTCATAAATCAATACATGGGAGGCATACATTGGTTTGGCCCAAAAAGGTGGGCCATCTCGAAGGGGGGGAGGGGGGGTGGTAGGGGACGTTTATAGGTTATAGGTGAATTTAAAGATTCTTTGGGTTGTAATTGGTTAAAGACATGAAGCTTTGTCTAAAGGCTTGGAATGTTTCAACATAAGGAGCTATTATCAGAAATAAGCCACCACCAGACATAGATTTGTTGTGTAAATTGAGAACCTGCAGGTTTGTCTTGCATACCCTCAGGCCTGTTAATGGATTATAAAGGATGTCCCCAAGAAGGGAGGAGGGCATGATGAGGCATGTCTGACCTCCTTCCTCCTGGCAGGCAATTTAGTTTTAGGATATTCCTTTGGCCACTAGGGGGTCCATTTAGTCAGCTGGTGGGAGGTGAGCCTTAAAATTTTGTTTTAGTTCACAGTCTTCATTAAAATCTTCACTCACCATGACATCACTAAAATATCTGAACAAACTTTTACTTTTTCCTTCATGAGCTCAGTATCTTTTCTTCAATCACATGGACCTGTTAAGTTTCTGCAAAACTGTGTTGAACATTTCCTCAATTACTCCCTTCTACCACTTTAATTTTGTTATGAAATATTTGATATTTTTCTTTAATCACTTTGATACCACACTCACCGGCGCAAAACCTTGCCCACAGCCGGCACTGATAGTTCGCATGATAGTTTGTGCTGTGCATTGATGATGAATCCATTTTGCTCTTGTGTAATGAGGAAAGCACTGAAAGCTTGTTTTACTTTACAGGCAGCTTTACTTATAATGTAAATCAGAATAGGTAACATATACATATATGTTTTCATTATGTTATTTTTAAATGTTCATAATTTTATTTTGATAAATGAAAAATTAGAAAAGTCATATCACAGCTGTCGGCTAAAGTCTACGCTCGGTTGTGTGCCTTCATATCACGGTTGTTGGCTAATTGGCTATCGACTATAGTCGATGCGGGTCCAGAAGTGGTTGAGATTCAATCTCAAGCTCACAAATACTTTTCTAATACCCTCCAGGTAGACTTCATTCACTGATATGAAATCAAAATCCACTACTTTGCAGATAATTCTCTAATGTAGACTGTTAATTTACAGACTCTATAGAGAATTTAACAACCTAGTAGATAACGCTGCTATTGTAGTTTAGGCCATGTTTATTTCCAGGCTACCTCATATAATATCAGAAATTATTTTTTTTTCACTTTGCTTTATGAGGTTTTTGTTCATTTTATAATATCTTCCATGTGATTTGTCTTCCTCTTTCTCCCACATGGTGCTTTGGGATTAATATTCTAATTTCAGTTGATTTATAAAGGTGAAGGGTCAAATTATGCATTGTGATATTTTTATAAGTCACACAAATTTACTAATATCATTAGTAATATCATCTTTTCTAATATCATCAATCACCCTTCCCTTGTAACCCTAATATACTGCCTATTTTTGACATTGCTCTTGCAGTCACATTAGACTTTTATCTTCCCTTTGATGGTGCTAAAAAACAGTACCCTAAAATAAAGGCCTCAAAAGCAAAAGATCTTCTCTGACCTTCCCTTGTCCTCCTGCTACACTCAGTCCCATTCTTCCCTGAGGCTAGCCATAGGAAACTAGAATCACTCTTCCACAAGATTGGTCATAAAAGCCAGAATCTCTTTTCCTGAAAACGAGTCATAAAAATTTAAGATTATTCTATGTTCAAACTGGCCATAAAGTAATTATCTGACCTACGTCAGATAATTACATCTTATGGCCTGACCTATGTCAGGCCATAAGACCCCCAATTGCAGAGAGAGCCCTGACCCACACCCAGAAAGAAGGAATGCATGCTCAGAGAGGTCGAGAAAAATCTAGACAGACAAGCTTTGCTGGGTTTCCCCACACAGTCTGGTGGCATTGGATCATATCCTTTGTGTCTCATCATATTTTTTACACGCTGTCCATGGTTTGTTGAACCTATGCATAAAAGTGGTCATTTTCTTCTGTATCTTTGAGTTTTCATTCTGAAGGCTCCCATGTATCCACATTAAAACAAATAAGCCTGTTTCTTATTAATCTGCTTTATTGTGAGTTGATTTTTCAGTGAATCTTCTGAGGGTAGAGGGGAAGTTTTCCTTTTTCAAACACCTCTTTATGGAATAAACTCAAAGATGTGTTTTTCGCACCTTTGAAATATTATTCTCTTCTCTCCTTTTCTCTGAACTATTTTAATACAGTTACACTTCACTTTTCCTGTGCCGTTCTTACTTCTCCCCTAGAATATCAGTTCCTTGAGGATAAAGTTTTAATTATTTTTTTGAATCAATATAGTGTAATGGAGGGAACACAGGCTTTGGAATTAAATATAGCTAAATTCAAATTCTAGCCCTATTACTTTTAAGTTTTAAAACTGCAAGCTATTTTTCCTATTTGAATGTCAATTTATTCAACTATAAAACATAGCTATTACACACTGCCTCAGAATACAAGGGCATAGAGAATATGATGAATACATGCTCACTTGTTCTTTACCAACTTTCCTTCCCATTAATAAAGCCCTTGCATTGCCTAATGTGACTTGAATGTAGTGAACATTCAATAAATTCACAGAATGGGAATAAATTATAAATATTATACATTTCATTTTTGTAGGAATCAAGGCCCTTGGTCCCCTAAAAGTTTGCTTAAAAATCACTGACATGAAGCAGATTGATTAATAGAGAAAAAGCCATACAAATTTGTTTAACATGTATACATGAGAGTCTTCAGAGTGAACACTGAATCTCCAATGAGGTATATAAGTTTATAAAGAATGGGGGCTTGGATGGTGGCAAAACAGGTTTTAGTGTCCAGACAGGGTGTAGGAAGAAAAAAAGGAAGAAAGTCAGCTAGCAAAGGAGTTATTGTTATGCAGATGAAGCCTTACAGGTAGCAGCACTCAGAAAAAAATAGATGGTAAATGTGTTTTTTCAGACCATTAAAAGTGTTATAGTCTCAGTTAATTTTTCCTATATTGAATAAGGACAGATCCAGCTGCACTAATGGAAATTCTCTACAGATGCAAATATCCCCCCACAAAAGACAACTTTAAGCATTACTTAGTCAGCTGGACCAGTGGCACTAATCTCAAAATATGTCAAAGAAATATATTTTGAGGTAAAATATTCTAATTTCCTTTCATTTCAAATATTAAATATAATTAACATTTATTTAATATTTGTATAATATTTTAATATATAAGATTTATTTTTAAATTTTCAGAATAATTTTATTAGATGCTATCATTATCATTAGACAATGGTAAAAATTACTGTTGATATTTTAATTTTCATTTGCAAGTGTAGGGGCCAAGGAAAAAAACTTTCCCTTCACCCTTGCTGAAGACTTGCTGAAAAATCAACTCACAAAATTCAGATTATTTGGAGAAAATGCATATAAATTTATTGACATGTACACAGGGAGAATCAGAATGATCACACCAGCCCTCCAGAGGGGTGAAGAAGGTTATATACAATCTTGAGGTTACTGAATGAATGGGGGCTTAGAGCATGGCCCCAAACAGGTGATGGTGATAGATCAGATTACAGTGGCAAAATAGGTTATGGGAGAGAGAGAAGAAGAGGCTAGGCTGGCAAATGTCTTGTTATATAAATGAACCTCTGGAGTAGCAGCTGTCAGAAAATAGATGGTAAATGTTTCTATAGACCTTTTAAAGGTATTAGATTCTCAGTTAATTTTTCCTAGATCCAGACAAGGGAAAGCCTGACTGCATCAATTCTGATTCTCTACAGATGCAAATATCCCCCACAAAAGACAACTTTGTAGGATTATTTCTGTTTCCTGGCTTTCTCAAAATATGCCAAAAAATATATTTTGAATTAAAATATTTAGATTTCCTTCATAAGCTCAGCACAGGTACTCCTGAAATGATATTAAAATATAAGAAGGATTGGCTCAGGAATAGTTTTAAATAGATATTTTTGTACTGAGGTTGGCAAAATGCCATATTTTTAATATCCACAGTTATTTTCTAAAATTTATCATATTTTAAATAAAATAGTAATAGTTCTAGAATATGTGTCTGTCCTGCCCATTTGTATGTCATTGGCACAACAAAGCCTGCTTACAGAAAATTTGCAAATAATTAACTTTGTCTCTCAATTCAAATGGATCATAATTTTTCTCAAGTATTCTCTCTCTCTCTCTCTCTTACACACACACCCCTACACAAACACACACACCTACACAAACACACACTCTGAGAGGTGGAAGTATTAATGAAATCATAAGGGAATATTAGCCTAGCTCCAGTTGCTCATCACGCGACGATCTAATTATTTAATTGATTCAAAGAGGATTGCCAAGGAAGAAAGGGATTTTTTAATATGGAAGAGACCTTGTTGGAAAAATGGGAAACACTACCTTAAATCCTTCTGCTGCACTAACAGACATCATGGGCTTTTAAAGAAGGGACCACTTGCTTCAGGGCAGATTGTAGTATAATTAGCAAGGGGCTATGTGCATTGAGGGCAGGTAAGACTGATAAGGAAAACCCCCATCTATTACTTGGCAGCCATCAGCCACTGGAGAACCCCACCTCTCACAGAAGACCTCCATCAGCATAATACTAACCTATTACCTGGCCCATCAACTAACCTATTACCTGGTGCATCAACTACCCTATTACCTGGTACATCAGCATAACCCTAAACCTATTACTTGACAAATCAACTAACCTACACTTGATACCCCACCTCTTGGACCACCCTAACTTAATAAAAGTGGGGAAAATTGGGTAGACGTGGCTCATAATTTGGTGGTGAGACGCCTCTAAGCCCACCAGCAAATAAACTTTGATTCTCTGACACTCCCTGTGCCCCTTGGTTTGTCCTTGGGACCACCCGCTCTAACACTTACTATAACAAGACAGCATAAAGAAGTCTGCCCAGGGGCCTTCATAATCTCAATTTCTTTGTCTTGCAGAAAATCTGCCATTACTGGGAAATATCTCAAAAGGCCGAGTAGTTAGTTAAGTCAGAGGATTACAAAAAAAAAAAAATGGAGTCATTGAAATATTTTCATAGAGTCAGTTATAATTCCCTTCTTTTTTGTTCATTCCTCAATCTTGGGGAATCAGGACATAGATCTATCTGGCTGCTTCCTGCTGAAATGGAATGTAATTGGGGTATGAGGAAGAATGAAAATGTTGGGCTTGTAACCAAAACTTTTTAGTATGTGCTGTTGCATTGCCACCCTCTCCCCACCAAAGTAGCCAAGTATATCAACAGAAGCACCCATCTCCCTCCAGGATGCTGCCAGGGAAACACTGACCCAATGTTCCCCATATGGAATTTCCATCCAAAATGTCCCCATTCATTCATGAAAATAGTTTTAGGGAGCTAATTTAATGGGCAACATTTGTACTGTTGTGGACTGATAAGTGGGTGATAAGAATTTCCAAGAAGTGGATGTCCCCTTTTCTCTAGCTATTTAGATAATCATAGATTCAAGGGGCTTTTTTCCCACTGACCCTACAGATAAAAATATACTCAGAGGGGACACTAGCAGTACCTGCTCTTATTTGCCTGCCCTCTGGTATGTTATCAATTTCCCTAGACCTTGGGGAAGCATCATTTGCTGACACAGTATTGTACATATAGGGGTCTGATGGCTGTCTAGTTGGAGGGAGGGGATTAAGGCCAATTGGTTGGACAATTGCCTGGCTGCTCTTTTGGCCCTCAAATCTACCATAGACAGTTCTCTGATGTTCCTGGTATTGCATGATGGCTACCTCCCTGGGCAGTAAAATAGCTTCTAATAACTCAAGAATTTGTGGTTTATAATTAATTTTCTTGTTTTTAAAGGTAAGTTACCTTTGTTCCTTCCAAATAGCTTTATGAATATGTACCACCATAAAGGCCTCCTTAGAATCAGTCTAGTTAGTACAACTAATTTATCCTTCTGGGCAGATGTCCCAGGAGGTAGGGCTTAGGTCTCTATTACCTATTGGCCAGTCACCACAGCATACCCAGCTTTGTGTTGCTCCCATTTCATAAAGCTGTTTCCATCCACAAAGAGCTCCTCAACTGGGTCCATCAGGGGCTGATCAAGTGAATCTGGGTGGCTAGAATACACCTGGTGAATAATTTGAATGCAACAATGGACTAGGGAATAAGAATCCGTAGGCACCAAGGTGGGGGACTTAAGGTGGACACTACTTTCAGAGTATTATTAGGATTATCTAACAAAGTAACATGATATTTATGCAACTGGTCACCTGTTAACCCAAAGCCTTCCTTTTTTTCTAGTAGGGGTGACACATAAAGCATAGTATGAATAGTCACTGGTGGTTGAGGGTAAACTTTTCAGCTTCCTGTAAAATATCACAAGTAACAGCCACACTCTAAACAAGTTGGCCATCCTTTTGTTACCACATCCATTTGCTTATAAAAATAAGCTATAGGTTTCTTATGATCTCCAAAAGTTTGTGTCAATACCCTGGTCTAATTTCTTGCCTTTCTTGAATGAACAAATCAAAAGGCTTATATAAGTCTGGGGGCCCATTGTGGGGACAGTCAGGAATTTTTCTTTAATAATCAAGAAAGACTGTGGCATTCCCCAGTCCAAATAATGGGTTCTTTATTAGCCTGAAGTTAGGAATCCATCAAAAAACCTGGCCACACATGAGAATCCTCACAACTGTTTTTAGGTGGTAACGTTAGGTAGGCAGTGATAGATTCTGGGTCTCCTAGGGATGAACATGGGTGTTGTTGCCTTGGTGCAATTGTCCAACCAGTGGAGAAGGACAAAAGTTGGCTCCAGGCCCTCATCTTGGTTCTGCCCCACATTAATCCTATGCTGAGTGACTGACATACCTGGGATAGGAGAGAACACCCTACAAACCTGACAATCAGAACTTAGTGCGCCAACTGCAAAAGAATGCAAAGGACTCCCTAGCCCATAGGCCAAACAGCATAGGTACAACAGAGTCTGGGAAGTGACCCAGAACAACCTGCTTTCAGAGAGGCTCATGAGAGATCTGTATGTATACCAAGGTTCAGGTCACATAAATCCCAGCTGTCTGATCAAACTGTATCCATGGTGATGTCTGAGCCATGAGGGAGGTCCCAATCTGGAAACTATAAAACAAGACTGAGACTGTAACCAAGCCCTTTTTACTCTCTCTCTTTGCTGAGACAGTGGTTCCAGTTATCATCTACGGTGTATGTATCTTCCTCTGTAAACCCATCTTGCACTTACTCTATAATCCTATCTTTCTCTCTGCAATAAACCTCATTCTCATGCTTGCCTTACTTTGGTGTGTCTGGTCATTTTCAGCCTTGAGCACACCAAGAACTGACATTTCAGACTGAAACCCTGACAATAATGACTGTTCGCTGTTCAATTTACAGCCTCTCTCCAATCTAGAAGGAGGTTCCAAGTTCCAAGAGACAATTCAAATTTCAAGTATTTGACAGTGGGAAGTGAGCTCTGAGCTTTTGCTAACATGCTTTATATCCTTTGTCAGCCAGGAAATTTAATGCAATTACGGCATGTTGCCTCGATTGAGCTTCTGTCTCACTGGCTATCAGGATATCATCTACATAGTGTAGAATCATTCCCTCACCCAAAACTATTTCCCTCAAATCTCTGATCAAAATTTTTCCAAAGATTTTTTGGAAGTTTTAAAACCCCTAAAGAAGGACAGTCCAGTGGTACTAGAATTTGTCTTTAGAATTTAAGTCTTCTTATTCAAAAGTAAATGGTTCTTGGAATTTAGGAGCAAGAGGAATGCAAAATAAAGTATCTTTTTAAACCTAATACTGAAAACTAGGCAGAATTTCCAGATAAAGTGGTATGGAAGGTGTCAGAATTAGGTATCACAGGAAGAATATTCTCCACTATTTGACTTATTGCTCTTAGATCTTAATAAACCACTATTTCTGAATTTCAGGCTTCTTTTCTTTTCTTTTCTTTTCTTTTTTTTTTTTTTTTTTGACAGGCAGAATGGGAATATGATGAGGTGTGTCTGATCTCCCTTTCTGTTATAGCCAGGAACTCCATTTTAAAGGATTTTATTGGTGGAGTCACCTTAGCCCAAAGTGTATCCATTTAGTCAGTGGGGGGTAGTGTCTAGGATTTTATTTTAGTTTACATTATGTCCCCCTCTCCCCACTCCTTGGGCCAATATTTTCCAGAGGCAGCATTAATGGCGAACTTTTTTTGCTACCAGCCCTGTTTCCAAGGGATTTAAAGTCCAAAGGCTTATAGCCAGTTAAATATTCCAAGCCAGACAGGAATGGAGATGGGCATGTATTTTATCAACCTTTAAAACCTTGTAAGCAACATAAGGAGCAAAACAACCAAACACTAAAAGCAAAATTATAAAATTAACTTATCTATATGCATTGAGTTACTGTGAAACTTGTGGGAATTTGCTATACAAAACATAAGCATTTTGGTAAAACCATTTGACCTAAAAATTTAGAAACTCTTGTATCAGAATTATTTTTGTAGTCTCTTTAAAGAATTAACAACATTTTAGCCAAAAGGATTATAAGCC
Source organism: Microcebus murinus (assembly GCF_040939455.1). Classification (NCBI taxonomy): domain Eukaryota; kingdom Metazoa; phylum Chordata; class Mammalia; order Primates; family Cheirogaleidae; genus Microcebus; species Microcebus murinus. The sequence goes on from NC_134104.1 coordinate 49,148,267, forward strand.
TGCCTATTTCTGACAATGATAGGAAAAAGGAAGCTTACAGATGGCTAAACATTAAAATTAGCTAGATTTTGAGGACTTTTGTCAAAGACGTTAAAAAGCTGAGAACGTTTGATTAAATCATAATCACAGGCTATTGTAAAATAATACCAATTTGCTTAACAAAGAGTGATAATCAACTTAACTTTGTAAAACTCAGTTTTCCCAAGTAATCAAAAACCTAAAAAGGATGACATAGGAAATACCTTGATAAAACATAAAATCTTTATTTTTTTAGGCCAGTTACTAAAAGGTAAAGTAAAATCTTCTTTAGTGCAATTGTTTTTTCTTATGGGAAACCCATAAGAACTTTGAAGTTAAACCTCATGAAAAAGGCACTAGAATTTATCAAACATAAGAAGACCATATCCAGGATCATGAGCGAACATTATATTATAAAGGAAATTTAAAAAAACTAGAAAACTAATGCCTTGAGAAAGGGAATACACGACTCTTAGTAACAGCATAGAGAATTCTTGACTATTTTCAACAATTCAGACAGATCGAGAAACTAAGAAAAAAACATTGCTTATAAGATCTTTAAAGTACACATTTTCCTGTTGGACTTTAAAAGCAGACATAGATAAAGAGGGGGAAATACAGTTACAGGGGCCAATGAAAAGGTTGGAGGAGAGGGTTATTAGCTCAGGTCTTCTCAAGGGGAGGAAAAACTGAAAGTAGTAGGATGAAATAAAAGTTGAACTTTTGAAATGTAAATCAGAGAAGTTTCAAAAGAAGCAGGTTAAAGAATTAAAATGAAAACGTCTTGAAATTTTATTAAGAACAAAGTAATGTTTTAAAAGAACTTTGATGTTTTAACCTAAACAACCAATTTGATCATATATAAACTTCCTTTGTAAATTGTATAAATTGCATAAACTATCTATGATATGCTCGGACATTTTCTTTTGCTCTTAATTTGTCTTAAATAATCATCTTACCTTAAGACCAAAAATTTAACATATTAGATTTTTTTATATAAAATTATACTTTTTTCCTGTTTAACCTTATCAAAATATATATTTATAACTTTCTTCACATCTCTCTTTCCTATTTACTGATTTTTTATCTTATTTTTTTTTAAAAAACCCAGCATTTTATGTCCCTTGTATAATTTTTCTGTAAAAACATATCTTACATATCTTATCTTTATTTTGCCTCATACCATATAGAATGTCACATGCATTAACTAGAAATTTCAACTCCCAGAAACTCAAACTTTAGTGAAAATCTAAGAAGAAAGAAATCTTCAATTGTTTATCAAAAACATTTCTCATTTCTCATTTACATTGAATAATTCATTTGCTAAGTTATTTTAGCAGTTTACTTAGATTCTAGTTATAATTTTAAGTTATTTTCCTGTTAACCATTTTTATAGCCTGTGAATATTAGATATACAAACAGTTGTGACTAATTTATCCTCAACAAAGTCATTCAATGTCTAAACAAATTTTATGTCTAAACATATTTTCATAAACAAAATTTGGGGAAAAGAGAAAGAAAGAATTTTAAAAGATAGACCAAGAAACAATCACAAAATGTAGTTTTAACTATTACCTTTAAACTTAAAAAAAACTGCTAAGATAAAAACATAAGTATTCTAGTAAGACTTGCTATTCTGAATACTATAACATCTTTAAGTTATATAAATTCAGTAGAAATTTTACAACACATCCTGCTTAAAGATGTTAAATAATTTGATCTTTCTGTAACATCAACATCCAAAAATAAAATTTATTGACATGATATTATTTGACTGTACACCACATAAACCTCTAACATCAATCCTTAACATCTCAAACGGTGATACAACATCATAACATTTTTGTTACATTAAGGTCAAGACCAAGCAATTAGACTAATCTAATTGGTCTGAAAATATTTTTCTATTTAAGTGTAAATTAAATTACATGTAATACTTCCAAAGAATAAGATTGTTTTGAGATTCTCTTTGGATTCTAAGAATAACCATTTTCTTCATTTTCAAATAAATTACTATACAAAAATTAACAGTTCAAGAATTTTTAAAAAAAAATATTTTTAGGCAAAGGCCTTTGTTATGGTAACACAATGCACACATAAACAGGCTAGCTTGCAACCAGTACTAAAAACAACTCAAGGGTGAGCCACACCAAAGAGACAACTGAAACTTCCAATTTGATTTAAGCTCTTGTAACTACAGCTCTTGGGGCAGCTTTAAATCCATAACAATACAGTTAATATCAGAAGATAGAAGGAGTTAGGAACAGATTTTGTGTGTATCTTTCCAAAGAGACCAAAAGAATCTTCATAAACCTTTGATCATAAGTTTTTGCTTTGTACTCTTATTTCCATGATGTTTTATTTCTTCTAACTTATTGACATTTATTTTTGTATAGGTATGTCTACATTTTTACTGAGTAAGAACCTTAAAAACATGGATATTTTGGCCAATAGTGCAAAATATTTAGCTTTTTTTTATTAATCTGATAATATTTAATTGGTCTTATCAAAAAATCATACAAACACGGGTTATTTTCTTTTTGCTTGGTCTTGAGTTTCATAACATTTGTGTCAAACCTTGATGCCTTCAAATATAAAAATGACCAGGAAATCCAGGCAAAATCTATACTGACAATTTTGAAGATATTTTTATTGCTAATGTATCAATTATTTTTAAAAACTAGCTTATTTACAAAGACTACTAAATTCATGTGAACTTCACCTTTGGGTTTATTTATTTAATTTGTGAGAGCTGCTTCTTTTATTTATAAGTCAATTTTGGTAAAACATAGACATAATATATGTACATACACAAAACACATCTAAACACATACACAAGCACACATAGTTTCACTCGCCTTTTTTTCAGAACACTAGCCATGAGATCCTCTGTAGCTCCACATAAATTTATGTACATTATGTTTACATGCCTTTCTTTCCCTGTCCAACAGCAGGTGTCCTCACATCTTGTGATATTAAACTCTTTCTCCACTGTAACACCTGCTGTCTCAGTGTATTGGCTTGCTCTTGATCAGCAGACAATTAAACGGGTTGGGTGGTAACATTAGCTTCTCAAAAACCTCCATGCCAGGTTGGTACATGAATAATTACTATCAAGTTTTCAAGAAACAAATTATTTCTAGACCTAATATACTTTTCAGGGTGTGATATATTACAGGAATTTCTATCTGAGAACAAGATCTCATCAGTATAATATGGAGCAAGTCAAATTTGAAACATTCATACCATCTCCAGGGAAAAGAAGCTCTACCTTCAAAATATTAGGAATCAGAGATGATTTGCTGGTTATATAATTTTTAAATGAAATTAAGTGTAGAATAAGATGCTTTAACATTCCACTTAGTACAATAAATTAGGAATGCTTACATCCTGTTCTACTTTATCAAATTGGATAGTTATAACCAGCATAAATGGACCCATTTAATTAAGTAGAAGAGAAGAATTAAATTTTGAAAGGACAAAGGTGGCCAAAATAAAAAAGGAAGAACCAAACAGTGAGATACAGGAAGGATAGGAATGAAAGGAGCAAATGGTGATCTTAGCAGCAGGAACTCATTACCATATCTCTAAACCCAAGGCATTGCCATCAGGATGATTTATCTTCTGGCATTTTTGAATGACTTCATTTAAAATTCAAATTTCCCCTGAAAAGATAGAGTGAGAGTCACTCTGTTTGGATCATGTCTGTTTGGTCATATCGGGTTATCCTTTGCTTTTACTCTCTTCTCTTGCCTTGAATGTACTAGGTGTGTGCTTTCTGGTAATTGTCTGGTGAAAGAGTTTAAGAGAGAGGAAACAACTTAACTCAGGCCATGATCCTAGTTACATCTTCACTCAGTAGATTAAAGAGCACTGTTTCAAGAATATGGAAAATCTGATTAAAAAGCAATGGTATTTTGATTTCCCATTTATTATGACCATTTAGCTTATGGTTGCATAGGAGAATCAAGAGTAAACAAGAGATGTTTAAGGTATTGGATTTTCCAATAGAATGAAGGGATATTATAACCGAAAAATGAAACTAAACAAAATGATGAAAAACATTTAGGGGAAGTATATGTATGTATAAACATAAAAGAACATTGTATAGAGCAAAAATAACTATGTCATATGAGGATTATACCATTTTATAGGTATATAACATATAGCAACAATAGCTCAAAGAGCAAACATAGGTTAACAGAGCTAAAAATATTGTATGGTTTTTGTGTTCTCTGTGATAGAGAAAAAATACTAATTTAAGGAAGATTATAATAAGTCAAGAATGTATCCTGTAAATCTCTAGGGTAACCTCTGAAGAAGTAATAAAATTTAATAGAAGAAGTAAAATGGAATAACAAAAATAATATCTACCCATAGATAGCAGTGAAAGAATGATAAAGAAACAGAGAATAGATGGACTACAGAGAATATATATATAAACATATAAGGGGGGTTTTGTTTATAAGAAACTATTTTAAATTGAAAATAAAAGATTTGTGATAAAAAGATACAAGAATTTAAAAAGATATATTATTGCAAACTGAAGTTACCCAAAAGATTTTATTGTCAAAACAGACACATGAACCAGAATTACTTTACTAGTCAAGATAGATCTTTAATAATATTTTTTAAGGATGTAAGTGATCCAAGGATAAGAACAAGTGAAACAGGTCCAGTTCTAGCAATATAGCTATCTCAGTCCTTTCTTACCGCATTGGATGTACTCTGACTTAGTTTAGCATACAAGGTCTCTAACTGATGTCAGGGATTCATATCACTTACACAGGAGAGAACAATTGCAGTGATAAAACAACTTCATTTTATATGAGATAATTAGGTAAGTTTTATTATCATTTACAGGGAATTATATCTTAAGGATCCATAGATTCCAGGATTTTTACCAGAAGCAAGTCTAGGCAACTACTCATATCCTCTTAAAAGTATTTCATAGATAAGGATATTTTCATTAGTAAGTATATTCTTTTGTTCTCCAGTAGGTCTGTTGTTAGCATGTTTACAAGATTAACCTGTGTTGTTTGGCTGTTTTATTTCCCATGAACATTCTCCTTCATGAAGAAAGAATGGATTACAAACTTACAGCTTAATATTTTCCTTCCCACAAAGAGCAATCAAAAGAAAAATAGTTCATTTGTATCAAACTAGACTTTAAGGCAAGGAATACTAAGAGAAATAAGAGAGACATTTAATATAAATAAAAACATTTTTAGGTAATACATAAGCATGATAAATATATATGCAATAAATAATATAACTTCAAAATATATAAAGAAAAAATTGATAAACATTCAGAGAAAGTAGCTCCTTAATTCTAGTTGGGGATTTTGTAATATATCTCTCAGTAGATAAAGCAATAAATATACAAAAAGACATAAGGGCATATAATTAAAGAACAGTACTAACTTCATCTAACAGATGTATTAAAATAATGTACCTATCAAGTGATGATTACATATTTTTTCAAGTGTGCATACAAATTATTTCAAAATAAACCTATAGAAAGAAAAGATGCTCAGCATTTTTAATCATCAAGATAAATTAAAATTCGATGTCATATCATTATACAGTTATATCACTATACATTATAATAAAAATGAAAGATCAGCAATATCACGGATAGCAGATGGTACAGAGCAATCATAATTCTCATATACAGCCGGTGTCATAAAACTGAGAATGCAATAAACTTATCATCCAACAATTCGTCTGTAGGAGTTTGCTCAAAAAAATATAAGCTTATATTTACTAAAAGTCTAGTATATGCTTGAAATTGAAGAATGTTATTCAAGAATGCTAATGGAAATGTTATTCAAAATGACAAAATTTAAAAAAACCCTAATATCCATTAAAAGGAGGACAAAAAAGGAAGAAAAATAGAATACAGTATATGCAAGCATTGGAATATTATTCAGTAATTAAAAAGGATAAAATACTAATGCTGGTTAATACATGAATGTATCTGAACAAGATTTTGGTGTTTAAAAAACAATCATATTTTAAAAAGTAGAACTTATACTATTCCATTTACATGAATTTCAATAACAGAGAAACAAGCCTATCATAAAAGTGTTGGGCTCTGGGATTGAAAAGAAAGAAGAAAGGCAAAATAGATGAAAGGATGGACATTCCCAACAGGAAATTGAAATCCTCTATAAAAGATCGAATGAACACCCTAGAAATTAAAAAAATATCTAAAATTTAAGAACTTATCTATGAAATACTTTTAAGAGGATATGAGTAGTTGCCTAGACTTGCTTCTGGTAAAAATCCTGGAATCTATGGATCCTTAAGATATAATTCCCTGTAAATGATAATAAAACTTACCTAATTATCTCATATAAAATGAAGTTGTTTTATCACTGCAATTGTTCTCTCCTGTGTAGGTGATATGAATCCCTGACATCAGTTAGAGACCTTGTATGCTAAACTAAGTCAGAGTACATCCAATGCGGTAAGAAAGGACTGAGATAGCTATATTGCTAGAACTGGACCTGTTTCACTTGTTCTTATCCTTGGATCACTTACATCCTTAAAAAATATTATATTTATATTATAAAAATATCTAAAATTCAGGAAATGTGTTTACCACATTCAAATTTTAAAAACACAAACAGAAATATGGAAATGTAGGAGAGAATGAAGAACATCAAAATGGATAATTATGTGGATAATATAAATATTTACTATATGAAGTAATAATTGTAATATTTTTAAAAGTTAAAATTATACATAGTAATGAAAATCTAGAAACCAATAATGTAGAGGGTGAGAGTTGTGTAAATGGGGTATATAAATTATAATTTTTCTGCCATATAAGTATAATGGTAAATATATTGATTTTATTAAATTAAAGAAATGAATAGTGAAGAAACAAGAATATATAAATATCATGTAAATAAAAGAAAAAATAAAATAATAAAACATTGATGAATCTAAAAAGTTCAAAGAAGAAAATAAAATAAGCAGCTGATCAAATTAGGAAATCAATGGTAATATTGAAAAAAATAGAGAAAACCCCAACTTATAAGAATTATGTTGAATATAAATGTACTGCATAAATCCAAGTAAAATATAAATTGATCAAATGCTTAAAAATGAAAACTTACTTGTATGTTACTTAAAAATATGCATTTTAAATATGTTGAGGAAAAAGTTAAAGGCAAAAGGATATAAATAATATATTATGCAAAAATTACCTAAAAGAAAGCTAACATAGCTGTAGTAATGCCAAACAAAACATTTAAAGCAAAAGGACTATTAAATGTAATATAGGATATTTTTAAACCATAAAACTTTAAATCTAACAGGAATTCTAAAAAATTCTAAAAATTCTAAATCTATATTTACCTAATAATATAGCTTCATAAAGAAAAAAGCTGACAGAAATAAAGGAATAAATAAATTCACTACCATAGTTGTAGGTTTTGACAAAAATCTATAATAACTATGATAACAACTATATCATACATCAATAACAATTTTAAATGATAGATATGGTAATGAAATTAAAATAAATGACATGTGTAGAACAATGCCACAAGTTTAATGGAATTGATAGTATTTAAAAAACACATTAAATATTAACCAAAAGCAAGTTTATATTGCTTTTTAAAGAAAGCCTAAACAATCATAAGATTTTAAACTTTTTGTGTCTTCTAACAGCAAAGGGTACAGGTACAACTAAAATATGTACTTGTAATTAGAAAAACATAAAACTCTTTGAAATTAAGCAAAATACTCCTAAATGTCAGGAAGAAATCAATGAAAATTAGAAAATACTATGACATTAATAAGTAAGTACAATACATAAAAGATTGTGGTTTGCAGCTAAAATGGCACTATACAAAAATGTATAGTTCCAAATGCATATATTGGAAAAAAAAATTGCTGAAACTCAGTGATATACCTTCTAACTCACTAAACTATGAAACGAAAAATATCAAATCAGTGTTAAAGTATGTAGGGGAGAAACAAAGATAAACACAGAAATCAAAGAAATTCAAGACTGGTGTAGAGAATATCAGCAATTGTAATAAGGACATATAAAACAGCTTATAACAACAAATTTGAAATGTTGACAAATTGGAATTAAATGTATAGACACTTCAAAATAATTATGTTATCCAAAAAGAAAAAAAATTCTTCATAGTCTACTTTCTGTTAAAGAAATGTAATATATTGTTAATAACTTACATCCATATATACACATGCAGAAGCCCAAATAGCTTCATGATTCTTCCAAATATTTAAGGAAGAAATAACACCAATCTTATACAAAGTGCTTCCAAAGAATATCATAACGAGGAATATTTTATAACTCCTTTTTTGTTAGGCCAGTATCACTTCCATACCAGTACTTCATAAGGAGACTAGCAACAAAGAAAATTGCAGAACAATCTGTCATGAACATAGTTGTAAAATTTATTTACAAACTATTAGAATATTTAATCCAACAACATACAAAACTTTAAAGTAAGCAAAAATATATATTAATAGATGCAACATAATAATTATATCCCATATCGCTTTTATTTTTGAAAGAAAATAACATGCTGATTCTATGTCAATACATAAGCAAAAAATAACCATGGCAATCATGAGAAAGAAAAGACTTTTAATAGTCTATCAGAGTACTGAAACCAATATAAACCTATCATAATTAAGACACTGTGATACTTGTACAGGATAGGAAAATGACAAACTAAATCTATTTTTAGTTTAAAATAGGAAAGACAGCACATCAGGAAACAAATGTTTGTTTGTTTTTTAATAACTAACATTTGAATAATTAGCTATCTATATAAACAAAAATATGACCAATCTTATCTGGCATTGCTTCACATCATGCATAAAAATTCATTTTTAATGGGTTGCAACTAAATGTGAAATTTAAACCAAAGTATTTTTTAGAGGAGAACATCTTTATGACCTTGAGGGAGACAAAAAAATCTTAAACATGACACAAAAGTCACTAACTGTAAAAGGCAAAATAATACATTGATTTACATTGAAATTATGGACCACTCTTTCCTTAATAGAAAATAAAAATGCAACCCATAAGAAGAAGAATATGTTTACTATAGGTAGATGGATAGATAGATGATATGTAAGTAGTTAGTTGGAGATATGTCAGACAAAAATTTCATATCCAGAAAGTGCAAAAAACTACTACTCTTAAAGAAAAACAGCTAATAAGCCCAACAGAAATAATAGGCAAAGGACTGCCACAGACACTTTAGAAATAGAGTATGCAAAATATCACTAACTTCATCAGTGATCAGGAAATTGCAAATTGTAACTAAAAGGAGACACACAAACACACACACCCCAGATGCATATAAAAATGTGTGTAAAATACAAAACGCTGGTGAGACTATGAAACAGTCATAATTGTAATACACTGTTTTGGGGAATGTAAATTGACACAAATATTTTGTAAAATGGTAGAACATTTACAGAACCTATGTCTTAGCAACTACACTCCTAGGTGCATTCCAACAGATAGCCATACAAGTTGTTTGCCAAAAAGCATGGGATAAATTTTTCCTAACAGAATTCACGGCATTTTCAAACTGGAACGTACTTGAATGCCCAATGACAATAGTATAGAAGAATAAATTGTGTTGTGTTCACTTGATAGAGTATTTTACAGTTATGAGATTAAATGAAGCATAAGAAAACATGGGAAAAAGAAATAAATTATACAAATATAATGTTGAGCAAAAGAAGCCAGAACAAGAGTATGATGATCAGTTTTATGTGTCAATTTAGCTAGGCTATAGTCCCTCACACTCTATCAAACAGTAATATAGGTGCTACTGTGAAGGTATTTTATAGATGTGATTAAAGTCCATAATTAGTTGACTTTGAGTAAGAGAAAGTTTCCTAGATAATGTGGATGGACCTGATTCAATCAGTGCAGTATGCTCAAGAACAGAACTGAGGCTTCCCTGAAGAAGAAGAAACTCTGCCTATGGACTGAAGTTTCAGCTCATACCTGAATTCTAGTTTGCCCTTTATCTTTAGAACATCTTCACCTAAGGATTTCACACATGCTCAGCCAGCCTACACAATCATGTGAGCAAATTTCTTGCAATAAATTACATATACACACAGAGACAAATATACACACACATACACTACTGATTTCGTTTCTCTGATGAAACAAAATGTATCTGGACTGACTCAGTGATTCATTTTTATAAAGTACAAAAATGAACAGAACCAATCTATATTGTTAAATGTCAGGATAGTGGTTACCCTTGGTAGAATGTAGTAACAGAAAGAAAATAGAGACATTCCAGATCATTAGTAAGGTTGTATCTTTTTATTTTGATGCTAGTTACACAAGTATTCACATTTTTAAAATTCAATGAGCTCCAAGCTCATTTACTATCACTATGCCACTTTTCTATATGTTATAGTTTAATAAAACAGGAAGAAAATGAAAGACCTTGGGATTATGAGAATCGGGAAAGTACCAGGATGACTGGACAGTGATTCAGCTTTCTTACTAGGACACACTGCCCAGATGCTGACAAAACCACTTGGATGGTGCAATGAGACTGTTTCTCTGAGTGCTGAAAAATCTGGAGGCTGGAATGAACTGCCACTACTAAGACATTATGAGTAGAAAGAACAAGCCAACATATTGATGAAATTCTCTTGTCTCTTTTTATTGTTTTTCAATATTCTTTTAGTGTCTCCTATTTTCAGAACCTAATAGAAAGCTATAAATGAAGGAATCTAGACAGGCAGTTTGCATTTGGAACTGAAAAGTAATAATAGTTGAAAAATAATTACAAATGACGTAATATAGTTGCTATAAAAATAAGATGAGATAATACATTTGAATTTCTTAGCCAGTGTTTGGAACACTTGTATACACACAAAATGATTAGTTTTTATTCATAATGTCACAAACATCACCTAAAATATATTAGATGTATCTTGGAATAAATTATTTGGGCAGATAGAACACATTAATTTCAGTGTATATGTACAGGATTTACTTTGTCTCCCTGTATCTTACAAGTAGTAGTGGCAGAACAAATCGGAAACCCACAAGGAATTCATGGGCAATCCATTTATGAAGATTATAAAGAGAAAAATAATTGAGGTAAAAAGCCTATTAATTTATTTAACGAGGGACTCTAAAATACTAAACCCTCATTCTAACAAAAGTTACATTTTTACTCATGAATCATCCATACAATTCTTTAGAAATGATGGGCTGTTATAATCAGTCTAGCTTTGATCATTGATTTATGCAATTTTTGAATCCTATTAAAATAAAAGTATGCTGAAAGATTCTGATGATTTTCAAATTCAAGATTGTAATAAATACCAAAATAATTTTTGGCTAATAAGGCTACCATTTCAGTTAAGGTTTGCTACCGTAGCAAACAGCTCACAAATCTCAGAGTCTTACAATAAAGCAGTGTTTTATTTCTTGCTCTTGTTGCATGTCCCTTACAGGTCTACACTAATGTAACAGAGTAAGAGAAAATATAACTCTGAAATATTTGTTCATTAAGTGAAAGAAGTTACTTTTATTCACATTTTATAGGCTAAAGCAAGTCCCGTGGCCAAGTTTGATACCAGTGGAGCAGAATATTTTAATTGCTTGACAAAGTAGAGGACAGTGAATATTTAAACAGTATTATCATCTTCCACATCTGCTATAGAATTGCATTAAGACAATTCAGAATTGTATTGCCAATTTAAGACCTGAAGTTGGGTAAGAGTCAAGTAATTAAGAGTCTAATTCAAAGGTCATAGATATATTATAGATTCAAATATAAAGGTCTCACAGAATATAAGTTAGGAAATCAAAACTGATACATTGAAAATAGTACAAAGGGCAAGGGATGCAAAGAAAAAAATTAAAAATTGAGATTAGAAAAGTAAACATAAGCTGAACAGAATAAAAATTTTAAGAGAAAATAACAAGAGTCACATTATCAGGATAGTATAAGAGGAGCTCTCAAGACTGCATCATCCCACAAAACCAAACATTTAGCAATATCCATGGACAAAGTTGCCTTTGTTAGAGTTTTGGGATCCAAGTAACAGGTTATAAAACACTGGGTAGGCCCAAGGCCAAGGAGTTTCTCTTTGAGAAGGCAGGTCCACTGTCAGCTGCCAGGTAAACCAATAATGGTCCTGGCTATGGACTGAAAGTAGTACTGTCCCCTGTGGACTTAACTAGGGCCTCACTTGTCAATGGTGCTGGTATCAGCCACTTCCACCAAACAACTTGGCAGGAGCCATGCTTATGTGAGCCCCTGGTAATGGTCTGCATAACTTGGACCAAACTGTGGTCCATGAACCTATTCCATGACTCAGCTCCAGCCCTGCTCTGACTTGGTCTGGAGGCTGTTCTGACTGCCCACAAGCATGGTGGAAGCAACAACCACATGGGATCCAGTAACCAGAATGCAAACAATGGACACAATGTCAGAGACATCACAGCCACAGCGTCTGGCTCCATATCAATTTGTCTGTGATCCTGGAGAAAGTCTAATCAGCTAGGAGAAGTCTTTGCCGGCAAAATCAAGTCTGTTAAGACTGAAAAAGATGTCTGCTCTTTCAAATGAACAGACAAATGCAAAGGTACACAGACTACAAAGAATCAGGCAAATCTGACACCAAGAAAGGAAACTAAAAATGCTCTAGTTACTAACCATAAAGACATGGAGATCCATGAACTATTTAGCAAAAAATTTAAAGTAAGTATTTTAAATAAGCTCAATGAGCTATAAGAGAATAATGCATGAACAAAATAAAAAGTTTAAAAAATAGAAAACATCAAAAGAACCAAATAGAAATCCAGAAAATAAAGAACACAATGACTGAACTGAAAAATTCAATACAGAGCTTCAATAGCAGACTCAATTATGCAGAAGAAAAAATCAGCCAACTGAAAGACAGATCAGTTGGCAGAAATTATCCAGTAACAGGAACAAAAACGGGAAAAAGTAATAAAAATGAGGAAGAAAGCCTACCTGACTTAAGGCACATGATGTAAACCAAAATACATATATGAAACTTGCAGAAGGAGCCAAGAAAGAAAAAGGAGTAGAAAGCTTATTGATATAAGTATAAAACTCAGTGATAAAAATAAGTATATAGTCAAATACTATAAAGATTAGAGTCCAGAATGTGTTAATATCATAATGGTGGTGCATATATTAATTTTAAATTTAGTGCAAAAGTTAAAAGACAAAAGTATTAAAAATAACTATATAACAATAATTTATTAATAGCTACACAATATAAAAAGATGTAATTATTACATCAATAACATAACATTTAAGGAAAATAGTAATAGTATATTTTTTGTACAATAATTTTTATTATTAATTGTTTTTTATTTCAGCATATTGCAGGGGTACAAATGTTCAGGTTATGTATTCTGCCTTTGCCCCACTAGTGTCAGAGCTTTAAGTATGTTCATCCCCCAGACGGTGTGCACCACACTCATTAGGTGTGGTTATACCCATTCCCTCCTACTCCCTCCCATCTGCCCAACACCTGATGAATGTTACTACTATATGAACACTGAAGTGTTGATCAGTTAATACCAATTTGATGGTGAGTACATGTGGTGCTTGTTTTTCCATTCTTGGGATACTTCCCTTAGTAGAATGGGTTCCAGCCCTATCCAGGATAATACAAGAGGTGCTAGACCCCCATTGTTTTTTATGGCTGAGTAGAACACCATGGTTTACATATACCACATTTTATTAATCCACTCATGTATTGATGGGCACTTGGGTTATTTCCACATCTTTGCAATGATGAATTGTGCTGCTATAAACATTCTAGTGCAGATGTCCTTTTTATAGAATGTCTTTTGTTCTTTTGGGTAGATTCCAGTAATGGGGTTGCTAGATCAAATGATAGTTCTACTTGTAGCTCTTTGAGGTCTCTCCATATTACTTTCCGCAGTGGTTGTACTACTTTGTAGTCCTACCAGCAGTATATGAGTGTTCCTGTCTCTGCATCCATGTCAACATTTATTGGTTTGGGACTTTTTGATAAAGGCTATTCTTACTGGAGATAAGTGATATCTCATTGTGGTTTTGATTGGCATTTCCCTGATGTTTAGAGACGTTGACTATTTTTTTATATGTTTGTTGGCCATTAGTATGTCTTCTTTTGATAAGTTTCTATAAAAAAATCCTTTTCCCACTGTTTACAGGGTTTTTTGATTTTTTTCTTGCTGACTTTTCTGAGTTCTATATAGATTCTAGTTATCAGCCATTTATTGGATGTGTAACGTGAATATTTTCTCCTATTTTGTAGGTTGTATGTTTGCTCTTGTGAGTTTCCTTGACTCTGCAGAAGCTTTTTAATTTGATCAGGTCCTATTTATTTATTTTTGTTGTTGCTGTGATTGCCTTTGGGGTCTCCTTCATAAATTCTTTGCCTTGGCCAATGTCTATAAGAGTTTTTCCAACATTTTCTTCTTATAGTTTCATTCCTTAAGTTTTTGTATGCTATTAAGGTTAAGTAGTTTTCTCCTTAAAATAGCCTATAACTACAAGATGTTTTATGTAGGCCTCATAGTAATCACAGAAATAAAACATGTAATAGATACACAAACAATAACCAGAAAGATATCAAAGCGTAACATTACAAAAAAAATCATTGAAACACAAGGAAGACAGAAAAAGAGCAAGAAAGGAGAAAAAGGAACCGCAAACAGTCATAACGCAATTAATGAAATGGCAATAGTGAGTCTATATCTATTAATAATTACTTTGAATGGATTAAATTCTCCAAACAAAAGACTTAGAGTGGTTGAATGGGCTAAAGAACAACAACAACAACAACAAGATCCAACTATATGCTGCCTACAAGAGACTCACTTTAACTTTAAGGACACAAATAACTTTAAAGTGGAGGGATACAAATTGTAACCAAAAAAGGTAGGAGTGGTTATACTTCTTGCAGATAAAATAGATTTTAAGTAAAAACTTGTCATAAGATCATTACATAATGATGAAGGGTTCAATTCATTAAGAAAATACATCCTATTAATGTAAATATATGTGCACCTAATATTGGAGCACCTGAATATATAAAACAAATATTAACAAAATTGAATGAAAAAATAACCCAAAAAACGATAATAGCAGAGGACTTCAATATCCCACTTTGGCAATGGATAGGTCATCTAGGCAGAAAGTCAGTAAGGAAACAGTGGACCTAAGCAACATTACAGAACAAATGTAACAGACATATACAGAAGATTCCACCCAACAGCAAAAGAATACATATTATCACGCACACAATGACAGTCTCCAAGATAGATGATGTGTTAGGCCACAAAACAAATCTTAACAAATTTAAGAAGTGAAAAATCACATCAAAAGTCTTTTCCAACCAAAATGATATGTAACTAGAAATTAATAATAAGAGTAAAATTAGAAAATTCACAAACAAAAAATTAAACAACACAATCCTGAATAAACTATGGGTCAAAAAAAGAATCAAAAGGAAAACAAAAAATATTTTGATACAAATGAAAAGGAAAATGCAACATATCAAAACTTATGAACAGAAAAAAAGTTTAGAACAGGAAACTTTATAGCCCTAAATAGCTACATAAAGAGAAAAGAAAGATTTCAAATAAACAACCTAATGTTTCACCTGAAGACACTGGAAAAAGAACAAACTAAGCTGAAAATTAGTAGAATAAAATAAAGAGATCAGAGCAGAAATAAAGGGAGTAGGAACTATTAAGAGAATAATAATAGAAAAGATCAATAAAAGTAAGAGGTAGTTTTTTTGAAAAAATAAACAAAATTGACAAGCCTTTAATGAGTTTAAGAAAACAAGAGAGAAGACTCAAAGAAAATAAGAAAGGAAAAGGAGACATTACAACTGATACTACAGAAATATAAAGGATTATAGAGATTGCTGTAAAAAATTATACCCCCAAAAGTTGAATAACTTAAATGGATAAATTTCTAGAATCATACAACTTACCTAGACTATATCATGAAGAAACAGAAAATATGGACAAACCAATATAACATAAGGAAATTGAATCAGTAAGAAAAAGTCTCCCATTAAAGAAAAGTCCAGGATTAGATGGCTTCACTGTTGAACTCTATTAAACATTTAGTGAAGAATTAACATCAACCTTTTTCAAACTCTTCCAAAATATTGAAGTAGAAGAGAATACTTCCAAACTCATTTTACAAGGCTGGTATTTTCCTGATATCAAAGCCAGACAAAGACACTACATGAAAAGAAAGTTATAGGCCAATATCCCTAAATATGTGTATATAAAAAAATCTCAATAAAATATTAGCAAACCAAATTTTATAGCACAATAAAAGAACCATTCATTATGGTGAAGGGGGGTTACCCCTCATATGCAAGGCTGTTTCAATATAAACAAATCAAAAATGTGATAAACCACAGTAGCAGAATAAGGGATAGAAATCACATGATCGTCTCAATACATGCATAAAAAGTATTTGATAAAATTCAACATCTTTCCACCATGAAAATTCTCAACAATTTAGATATAGAATGAATGTGCTTAAGCATTATAAGTGACATATATGTCAAAATCATATTCAATGGTGAAAGCTGAAAGTTTTTTCTCTAAGATCAGGCACAAAATAAGGATGCCTATTCTTGCCAATATATTATTCAATATAGTACTAGAAGTTCTAGCCAGAGCAATTAGTCAAGAAATAGAAGTTAAAGACATCAAAATTGGAAAGAAAAATATAAAATTGTATCTGTTTGCAGACAATATGATGTTATGTATAGAAAACTCTAAAGACTCCACCAAAAAAAAACCTATTGGAATTAATAAACAAATTCAGTAAAGATGTAAGATACAAAAACATATATCAAAGACAGTTGTGTTTCTTTACATTAACAACAAACTGTCTGGAAAAGAAATTTTAAAAAATCCCATTTCCAATAGCAATAAATTAAATAAAATATTTAGAAATAAATTTAACTAAAAAATTGCAAGAACTACACATTAAAAACTATAAAACATTAAGAAAAGAAATTGACTACCCAAAACAGAAAAGTCATGTCCATATGATTTTTGGATATGATCCCAAAAAGCACAGGCAATAAAAGTAAAAATATATAAGTTGAGTTGCATAAAACTAAAAAGCTTTTGTACAGCAAACGAAATAATCAACCAAGTAAAGGGACAACCTATAGGATAGAAGAAAAATATTTGTAAACCACACAAAATATGTAAGAAACTAAAAATGAAAAATATAATAGCAAACAAAAATTTTAAAAATGAGTATAAGAAACAGAATACGCATTTCTCAAATGAACACATACAAATCGCCAACAGATATATGTAAATGGGCTAGATATCACTAATCATTAGGGAAATACAAATCAAAACCACAGTTATGATATTACCTCATTCCTGTTAGAATGAATAATATTAAAAAGACAAAAGATGAAAATTTTTGGCAAGAATATGGAGAAAAAAGAACCTTTGTCCACTGTTGATGGGAATGTACATTGGTGCAAACATGAAAAACAGTATATAGGTTTCTCAAACAAAAATAGAACTGATATATGATCCAGCAATCCCACTACTGGCCATATATCCAAAGGAAATAAAATCAGTGATTTGAAGAAATTTCTGCACTCTCATTTTCACTGCAGCATTATGGACAATTGTCAAGATATGAAAACAATCTAATCTAAATAGTCATTGACATGTGAATGGGTAAAGAAATGTGACATAATATATACACATATATGTATCATATATCATATATCTGTATCTATATATACAGGCATATCTATACACAGGAGATATTGCTGGCTGCATTCTAGACTCCTGCAATACAGTGAAAATCACAAATAGTGAGTCACATGAACTTTTTGGTTTTCCACTGCATACAAAAGTTATATTTACATTGTAATATATTAAGTATGCAATAGCATTATGTCTAAAAAACAGCATACACACCTTATTTTAAAAATCATGTTATTGCTAAAAAATTCTAACACTCATCTGAGTTTTCACTGGGTTGTAATCTTTTTGCTGATTGAGGATCTTGCCTGCGTGTTGATGGGTGTTGACTAAGCAGGGTGGTGTTTTCTAAAAGAAGACAACAATGAAGTTTGCCACATCAATTGAATCTTTCCGTCACAAAAGATTTTTCTTCAGCATATAGTGCTCTTTGGTAGCCTTTTACCCATGGTTGAACTTCTGTTAGAATTGAATTCAATCTTCTCAAACCCTGCTACTGCTTTGTCAACTATGTTTATGTAACATTCTAAATACTTTGTTGTCATTTTAACAATGTTCATAGCATCTTCACTAGGGGTATATTCCATCGCAAAAAACCACTTTCTTTAATCATCATAAAAAGCAACTCCTCGTGTGTTTTATCATGAAATTATAGCATTCAGTCACATCTTCAGGCTTCACTTTTAATTCTAGTTCTCTTACTATAGTAAGACTATAGTTAATAATGCTGTAGACCTACTTGAAATTTGCTAAGAGAATAGACTTTGAGTTTTCTCACCACACATGCAAAAATGGTAACTGTATGTGGTGATGGACATGTTAATTAGCTTCATTGTCACAATCATTTCACAATGTATGTACATATGAAAACTTCTTCTTGTACACTGAAAACATATATTCCAATTTGTCAATTGTACTTCAATAAAAGTCAAAAAAACTTAAATAATAAAATGAAAAGAAAATAATTGGTAATAAAACAATCTTGCTATTAAATCAAAAATTAAAGATTAGAAAATAAGAAAAGGAAATCTAGGAGAAAATAAAAGAGCTACTTGAAATTTTGATACAATTGAGAAATAAAGAAAGATGTATGCAAGCATGTTTCTAGTGCCTGAAGTTTGCAAATATTTAATATACTGATTATGTACTACTGGAGATAATTCCAAAGGATAGCAATAAAAATTAGGTGAAGTATAAGATTAGGATTAATTTCCAAGTTCCCAAAGCTGATAGCTATGTAGGAGAAGTTGAAAATCCTGGGACCCTAACTATATCAGCTAAGATAGTTCCTAATATCCAGCTGGAAATATAGATGCAGTTAATACCACTGAATGCCTAAACTTCTACTATTCATGAGCTTCACCTCCAGAATACAGGAAACAGAATACATCACTTCTTATTAAGAAACATAATATATTGCCTTCTTGGGTTTTAATTTGTTTTAGAATTTTGCTTTATGAAATGGAACTTATAGCCACAAAATATTTTGTAGAGCTTATTCTCAAAAGATATCAGTAATAACTCTAGTTTTCTTTAGTATTTCACACATTCATGGAACAGCAAATTCTAACAGAAATAGCCATAGTAATAGCAATAGAGATGATTGTTTCTGTGTAATTAAAACAGAAAACTGCATGCAAGTAAAACTTGAACTTTGACGAATTGAGCCAGGGAAATTGAGAATTATTTTCAATGATGATAATATTCCTCATAGGAAGAAATTAGACCAAAATGCAGTAGCATGGGATGCAAAAGGGGACAAGGTTGATTAAATGATAATGCTAACAAGAAAAATAAAATAGAATTACAACCTTAGGTAAACCTGGAAATACATTCCACAAAAAATGTTCCTTAGAAACAATGAATTTTTTTTTAAATTATTTTCTTTCCTTTTTGTCCCTTCCTTCTTGAGGTGAAAAAAGTTGCCAAGATTAACAACTGGTAGTCTATTCTTCAATACTTTTCACCACTCTTATGCAAATATGTACAGATTCCCACTATCCTAAAGATACCATATTCATTCATTTTTTCATTCATTTATTCACAAAAATGGTTACTGTTTGCTTTCAAGTATTAATAGCATCTTACATAGTTGCCTTTTATTGAAATAATACCATTTCTCCAAAACACTTTTTCCACATAAATTATTATACATAAAAAATTAACTCCAGGACAATTCATAGAGACTTGATTGATTGCATTTAAAAGCTGGACAATATATTCTAAATATGTTAAAATTTACCTAATAATTTTGTTACAGAGGACTATGTTAACTCTTTCCATTGGTTTAGATCTCATACCACTTCTCATATAAATGCTATTCTTTTCTTATTAATGGCTTCTAAGTGTTTTCTAGTTTGGACACTATTGTAAGTGGTTTTTTTTTCATTTTCATTTCTAAGTTATAATGGTTAGAATAGGAAAAATTTTTCTTATATCTAGTTACCTTACAATTAACTTAATAATATAATGGTTTATTATGTTTATCATCATATTATCTGCAAATATGAATAATTATAACTCACCTTTATGATATATTTGCTAATTATTTTATTTTATTATCCAATTTTATTGCCTAAAAACTGTCAAGCAATGTTGAAATATAGTGTTGATAAGAAGTGTCCTCTCTTGTTCCTGAAATTTTATATAATGCCTTTAGGAATTTTTAGATTAATATGGTATTTGTGAATGGCCTTTTATTAAGTAGTTGTCCACATTCATACAGTGTGGTTCTAATGCTATTTTACTTAAATTTTTATTATTACAAGCAAGAATAGGAGAAAAAGTAGCAGAATTATAATATATAATTTTATGAAGTTATAAAGAAGAATGAAGAATGAAGTATATACATTTCAATTGAATAAGGGCTGAATTTTGTCAGGTGATTTTTTAAAGTGTATATTATAAAAGTAAATACCTTGTCCCCTTTATGTTGTTGTAATGTATTATATTTATAAATTATTTGATGTTACTACCTTGCATATCTCAAATAAATGCTATTTTATAGGATATTTTAATAGCAATCAACTATGATATCCATACCTATCATAAATTGTTAAGTTATTAATTATTAATAATATGTAAAAGAGTATCCATATTTAATCACACCACCATTATTTTAAAGCAAATGACAATGTTGGGACTCAGGACACACCACCCCAAATGTAATTGTGGCAGACCAGATATGTCGTCCCAAATTACACTTATTTGGTATAGTTTGAACTGGTTATTCTGAAAAACTACAGACACAGGAGTACCTCTGAAAAGCTGCATTTTTGTAAATTTATATCTATAAAGGAAATCTACATTAGTAAAATATCTGTCTCAGGAAGAGGGCTGCTCCCAGAAATCTTTTATTATCCCAGAGACTTTTTATCTACATAGCAAGACAAAATTTATTCACAGCACATTTCTTCCCCTCATATGCCCATAACTTGTCTCCACACCCTAAATAAAGCCCCAAGCCCCTATTTTTTTCTGTAGCTCAAGATGTTATATAAGCTTCAATCATATGGCCCTTCTTTGAGTCTCATATTTTGTGAGACTACTATGCATACATATGTAATTACTTTTTTCTCTTATTAATCTGTCTTATGTCAATTTAATTTGTAGCCCAACCAAAGAACCTAGAAGGGTGGAGGAAAATATCTAAATAAAAACAAAGGGAAATTATGTCAAATAAGATGATGGTAAGTTTAAAAATCATAAGAAATTATAGTATATTCTAAGAAAATATCATTGTCCAAGGCTACATCAGTTAAAGAAATAAAATTTAAATATGTCAATTAACTAGATGAAAATAACAACCAAGGTAACATCAAATAATCTTTCAATACACTCATAATGATACTGAATCCAAACTCTTTTACATGAGATTTTCATAATATTTTTAGGGCAACAGAGTAAGCTTACATGAATTGCTCTAGCACACAGAGCAGCTAAAAGGATTTCTCACTGCATTTTTGAACTCAGCATATTTCTTATGAATTTGCAAAGGATAGCATTAAAAAGCACATATTAAACTCTGTATATTTGTGAATTAAATTAAGCATTATGTAAAAAATTAAATATACCAGGATCAACTAGAGTTTATCCCTAAAATTCAAGGATGAGCCAATTAGAGAATTCATTAGCTGAAAATTAGATTAAAATAAGCTAAAGATAGATTTGATAAAATTCAATATTCATTCCTGGCAAAACAATAAGCCCAGAACAGACTATTTCTCCAACATAATAAAATAAAAATCATATTATTGCAATGTTGAAATATTCCACTGATAAAAGCATTTCTATTAAAAATCAAGAATAAGACTTAGGATGCTCATTCTTACCCTAAATCAATGACACAAGAACACAAAATAATAAAAAATAAATATTGAAAACTAAGGGAAAACATTTCAATGTTTATGTAACCTGCTCAAAAAAGAGAATTAAAAAATTAACCAGTTTTAACTAGTTAATTAAAAATTAACCAGTTTCAAAATATTTTAAATGCAACTTTCCTAGAAAAATAAATAATACAAGATGATAACAAAAATAATCTCATTAGCAAAAGTTTCCCAAAATCATAAGAAATTTAATCACACCTATATATGTGCTATATAAAGAGAACAAAAATTTAGCTATCGGACAAAATAATTTAAATAAATGTAATGGGATAGCAAATTTCTAGATGAGCATGCTCAATATTGTCAAAGATTGACATATTAGTCTATTTATTAGGTTTATAATGAATATTTTTATTACATTTTAGAACTGGAAACATAATGATTCTGTTTTTAAGTTCATCTAGAAATATAATGTGGAAATTGATGTAAGAAATGTGATGGAAAGACTTGATTTATCATATAATAATATAGCTTACAATTTTATTGTAATTAAATCAATAAATATAATTACCAAGTTATATGGTATAAAATAAGCATATTAAATTTAAATTTAGGAATATATTGAAGCATATAATATAAAGATGGCATCTCTGTTTAGTGGGTAAAAGACAGATACTAATTCTGTATTTAATGCCAAAGTAAAACTCATCTGTAATGAATATATAAGGATAATGATATCTATGTGTTCTGAAGAAGTCCATATATATATATAAATAGCTATATAATCATAAGGTAGTAAATAATATGTTTAATAAAGAAGTCAATTAGCTACATATAATTTTTTTAAAAATCTGTATGCAGAAAGACTAATTATTAAATGGGGACAAACATCAGGAAAACAATTTGCAACAATTAACATAACATGGGCTTAACATGGGTTTAAAAGTATTTCTATAAAAGAATAAAAAATTTAATTTCTCAATTTTTATTAAAAAATTTAAAAATCGAAATACAAAAGACAATACTTGTGAAACACATATCTGTGTCAATGTTAATTACATTAAATATAATATTTAATAACTACATATTAATAAATATGTAGTAAGCCAACTGAAAACCCCAAAAGTAAGCTGAACTTAAATAAAAAAAACTTATTTAAATAAATTTTCATACATCTAAGGTAACATTCAAAGTTAATTAAATAATATGCATTTTACTGTGAAAATTATTTCATAACAATTCATATGCAGAAAATATTAAAGATTTAAATTTTTATAAATAATTAACATAAAACTAAGGCACAGAAAGTTTTAAGGATATCTATGTATCTACATGTATATAAAAATGTAATAAAAGTTATCTCTGGCTGGAGCAGTTATTCCTGGCTAGTGGAGATATTAGATATTTTCATTTTCATTGTGTCTTCTTTACATTCTTTAAAGTTATAGGTCACTTCTATCATTTTAAATGAATTTTCTGTTATATAAATCTATAAGCTAATATGTACAACTATTAAGTTGCCTAAACAGAGCCTTGGATAACTTGTGAAAAGTACCCTTTACAGACACGTTATCTCACAAGGTACAATCAACTAGCTAGGACCTAAATTTATTCAAAGTCTTAGCCTCATGCTTTTCTTTGAAAAATACATATGTATCTACAGACATGTTGTTGCAATACCAGCAGTGTGGGGTGCTACCAAGAAAGGAAGTAAGAGACGATTCTTACGAAGTCAGTGGTTGTGGGTTTAGTGACTGGGAGAGAAAAAATATCTCCAAGAAGAGAATTGAAAGTAGCAATTAAACATTTTTGAAGATCTGTGCTGATTTCATAATTGTCTTTATGATCCACCCTGTGCACAAACTAAGATAATTATTAATGCAGTTTCACTTAGATTCCAAAGTAAAAGCTAATAAGAGATTCAAATTAGTGGATATAGCATTGATACAATGTTAGAAGTTGGTATACGCAATAATGTCTGTCCCTTCACCTGCACACTGAGTATTGCCACTGTCACTGGAATTAACTTTCCCACAGTGTGTGGGCAATTTTTAGAGCAGAAGTTAACATTCAGCAATCATAAACATCAATCAAAATACTTTCTCAGGTATAGGATCTCAAGTTTTAATGATGAGTATACTTTATTCAAAATGACATTTGTACAAAGAAAATAAAAAGAATAATTACCTTGACTTGAGTTATAAGAACTTTTCACTTAATGAGCAATGTGGCATTTAAACAAGTTCATACAAATCCTGATGTGAGGTACTAACAGGAATTGTTCTGAATATATTAATGAATAAATATATAAGTACTTTACTTCATAACTTTTGTGTGTGTGATATTAACATTCAACTATGACCATTGGGGCAAGGATTTAGATGGCAAGAATAATATTTTTGTTTTTGAAACTAATATTTTTATTTTCCAGCTATAGAAAATATATGTCCCATACAGAAAAATTTGGGATATGTAACAGTATAGTAGGAATCACTTCTGATTAGATCACTCGTAGATCCATAATGCTTTCATTAATTAATATTTTACTAATATTAAATAAAATTGATTAATATACTTCCAGTTATCTCCTTTCCCCCCTTCACTTTCTCCTTCACTCTTCGTTTTCTTTTTTCCTTCCTTTCCTTCCCCATCCTCTCCTCCTTTTCTCTATCTTCCTTCCTTCTTTACTTCTTTTTTGTCTTTTTAACTCTTTGTTTCTCTTATATTTATTCTTTTTTTATGTACCATTTGGTTTATCAGCCATCTAGCTTCCCATTTTTCAATCTATTTAGAGTTAATATCATATTTCCTATACAACATCCAATTTTGCTTGACATTTGAAAAATTAGTTTTATATTATGACCATTTGTTCAATGCATTTAAATATTTGTTATAAGCACAATTTTGAATGGCTATATGAAATTCCACAATAAGAAATGCTTTATTAAATCACACCATTAATGTTGGCCTGAAATCCTCCTTTAGACAGCTGGTTTTGAACTGCCTCTCCTTATTGTTGTTATAAAACCATACCAGAATTTCTGCCCTCTAGATGATTAAAAAATATTACACACATTTAGAATTTAGATTAACTTTCTACAGTAACTTAGAAATATTAGCTGAACATATCATTTAGCTTAGTTTAGTCTTTTAAGAAATTGTGAAGATATAACACATACCTAATTTCATCATTTCAGCTATTTTTTCATTATTTTTCAGCTATTTTTTCTAAAACTTTTCCGAATTGATTGTGCCCACATGACCTCAATCAGAGACAAGGAAATGAAAGCAAAAACAGGAACACTAGATTGAATTATATGAGCTAAGTAGAATTATTGTGACAAGGAATCAGCTAATATAACTACATGTTTTTCTCATATTTTTATTTGCCAGTTAAAAATTGTTATGATATCAGAAATAAAATCATCTATGAGTTCTTGAGCAGCAAAGGAAATACTATAGCCATACATTATTTCCAAACCAAGATCAAAATAAAGGTTTTGAGACAGAAAATTGGTACTCCAAAGTAATGTATCTGAAAATGAAGGCTGTTGAGCCACAACACGGAGCCATAATAGTCATATCTGGGGAATTCTAGACATTCTGTAGTTGTGTTCTGGAGTTCAGAGTAATCAGTCCGAGCAATCTCACTTGCCTTGCCTACTGTATAATGGTTGTGCCTTAAATTTTTCCTTTATTTTTCCATCTATGACTCAAGATTAAAAAGTGCCAGACCGTGAAAGAAAGCTACAGTGTGAGTTCATATTATAGTAATTTCTCTTTGCTGTGCTGTGAATTTTTTCCTCCTTCTTCTTGATCTTTTTTCTCTTTTTATAAATGACATCTGAATCAATTATAGCTGCATAAAGGGTAAGCCACTCATATGAACACCAAGAATATTGTGATTTAGTAGAATAATAATGCATTAAACTTGGGTAGCACTGTTTCTAACAACCTTCCTTAAACATTAATCATCCTCAAACTTCCTCCATCAGGCAGATCAGCTCTCCCTGTGTCACAGCAGGGAAATTTGAAAAGAGGCAAAATGATATGCCTAGAATTGTCAAACTTATTAAGAACCAAAATGAAAACAGAAGTAAAAATTTCTCAAAAATAAACCACAGCTTGGCATTGGCATCTGCCTGTCTCTATTTTCTATATCAACCATCCCAGCTAAGCAGACAGCTTGCTTAATGACAGATTTATACATGGGGAACAAAAAAAGTCAGGAAGGTCACATAATACGATTCCCTGTGCTCTGAAATAAATATCTGTAAGAAGGTGCAAGCAATTTTTTCAGAGGTCAATATACTCTTTAATTAATTTACTTTTATTTCTTTTATAATAGATCGTAAAGTTAGGGATGCATTGGAGAAGAAACCTCTTCCACCAAAGCAGCGTTGACCAGGTACTCTATCCTCCCTCTGCGAAAACAAATTCTGACATGAAGGAATTTAATTTCAGGGACACATCCTGGGTCTTAGAGATTTTTGTGTTACATAACAAA
Organism: Microcebus murinus; assembly: GCF_040939455.1. Classification (NCBI taxonomy): domain Eukaryota; kingdom Metazoa; phylum Chordata; class Mammalia; order Primates; family Cheirogaleidae; genus Microcebus; species Microcebus murinus. The sequence continues at coordinate 49,174,908 of NC_134104.1, forward strand.
AATTTTAAGTATTTTGAGTATCCTTGTGATTATTTTGAGTTATTCCTTCTGAGTTGCTTTGTGTTTCTCTTCTCTCTTTTTTATTCAACACCCTCTACTAAAGCTCACAAAGAACACGCCTGTGTTTGAACAAGTCAGGTTTATGTCTCTCTGTAGCAAAGGAGAATGCACATTGTGGGGAACTGGGGAGCATCTCAATAAATGGATGTTGGAAATGACTGAAGACAATTTTTTCCTTGTTTTACCGATCTTGAGGAGGATTCAAGGAAGTGAGGCTCACTCTGGATTGGGTGCTATTATGAAATGAAAACAATTCTATGACAGGGTTCTATCTAGAAGGAGGACAAATGAGAACAAGTCTAACATTAAGATTGGTAAAGATGTAGCAGTCACTCATATTAGCCTGGTTAAAGGAATGTTTAGTTGGTTATATTATTTGGGCAGTGCTCATGTTTTTGCTGTGTACAGATGTTATTAAGTGGTCTTGGTCTATCATGGTCCCAGAGTAGCCTTGTCTGGTGTTAATGTTTTGTGAAATTGTTTATGTCCAATACAGGAATATGGAGGTTAGTTATGAGAGTCAGATCAGCTTACAGAAACACTCAGCTTACAGACTCAGCTGTTGCTACTACCAGGCCAACACCTGGAATTCAGGGGCCACCATGCTCTTTCTCATTTTATCACCACACAATCCGAAGCCTGAATCTCACATCTTATGAAGAGGATATACTAAGAAACCAAGTAGGCAATAGAAGAGAAAAAGGGAAGTCAAAAGAAAGGAAATGGCTTACATTTCACTCTAGTGTAGACAAAAGAAGGCTTTACAAATAGCCAATTTCACCAGTATAAGAGACTAGGGACATATTTAGAACAAAAGCCAGATATAGTCATGAGCAGCATTCATTTGACTTAAGTAAAGTGAAAAGAGAGAAAGAGAGAGAATGAATTTATCTAGGAACATGAGACTGAGTAGGATTTAGAGAACCCAGAGAACCTGGTCACATAAAAACCAGATTTTTTCCACAGGAATTAAGAAGTTCTGTGTCATTCTCATCTATACCTACATCTCATTATAATGCAGAAATACCTATTTTCTTGGTGAAACATAGAGTTTGGATTCAATATTCAGATATGACACTTTTTCTATGTTTAAGAATTTTTATTTCCTCATTTCTACATGTATTTATGCATTAATTTATTCATTTCACATGAGTTAATAAGTGCACATGAACTTACTAAGTGGAGTGGATATTGAATGAAGCAATCAATTATACTTCCTTCCTTTTTCAGAGCTTACAATTCATGTGGAAGATATATATTTTAAAACAAATTAGAAAAATATTTTTAAAAGGATTATATACCAATATGGCCTCCTGTCTCCCTCCCATATTGGAATCCTGAGGAAGCCAGAAAAAGGAGAGAAAAGTGAATGGATTGGGGGAAAACAAACATTTAATTGTAAAAACTCCTGAAGAGAGAAAATTTATTTGTGACTTGGTGAGGGAAGAAAACTTCAGACTAGCACAAGGCCTCAAATGCCACAGTAAAGGGAATGGTTTGGGGGGGCTTTATAGTTAGTTTTTTTCCTTGCCCCATTATGCTATGCAGGGCAGTGCCAGGAAACCAGAGCTCTACAGAGAGCAGATCAGATAACAAAGGATGTTGCTAACCTCCCCACCATTTCCATATACAGCCCCCTACACTCTAATGCTAAAGACCATAATATTAAAATAATAATAATAATAAACAGCTTTTGGAAAAGAGCAATATCTATAGTGGAAGTTCAAGGAGTTACCATGGGAAAGTAGTGGGATTGATGTTGGGGAGTAGAATAGCCAATAGAGCCGTTCTCTGTTCTGAGTAATCGCCATACATATGTGCATACAAACACACACACACATATAAATACGTATACACACACAAAAACTTAAACTCACCAGCTAGGACAAAAGTAGGCCCAAAGCTTTGAAATTGTCATACAGTATGGATTTCCAATCAAAGTACTTGATAGCCTTAGGAGAATAGAAGTTCATGGGCAGGAAATAATCACAACCATTATTACATAAATATACAAATAAATATTAGGTTCGTGCAAAAGTAATTTTGGTTTTAGCAGTGTTGAAATTTTCTATTTGATGCTGAAATACATTCTGAAATAAATGTGGTTATGTTATATATATCATTTTAATGTGTATTTCTTGCCTTATGTATTTTTGCTAATGACTTATTATTTGCTGTTTATTTTATATTTATTTTAGACTATGGAAATGATGTTAGACAAAAAGCAAAGTCCAGCTATTTTCTTATTCAAGTTCAAAATGGGTCGTTATGCAGTGGAGACAGCTCGCAACATCAACAACACATTTGGCCCAGGAACTGCTAATGAACGTACAGTGCAGTGGTGGTCCACCAAATTTTGCAATGGAGATGAGAGCCTTGAAGATGAGGAGTGCCATGGCCAGCCATTGGAAGTTGACAACGACTAATTGAGAGCAATCATCAAAGCTGATCCTCTTATAACTACACGAGAAGTTGCCGAAGAACTCAAGGTCCACCATTCTAAGGTCAATTGGCATTTCAAGCAAATTTTAAAGGGGTAAAAGCTCAGTAAGTGGGTGCCTCATGAGCTGCCTGAAAATCAAAAAAATAATCATTTTGAAGTGTCGTCTTCCCTTCTTGTACACAACAACAACAAAGCATTTCTCAATCAATTATGATGTGTGACAAAAAGTGGATTTTCTACAGCAACCGGCCAAAACCAGCTCAGTGTTTGAACCAAGAAGAAGCTCACTTCCCAAAGCCAAACTTGCACCAAAAAGGTTATGGTCACTGTTTGGTGGTGTGCTGCTAGTCTGATCCACTACAGCTTTCTGAATCCCAGAGAAACCATGACTTCTGAGAAGTCTGCTCAGCAAATCAATGAAATGCACTGAAAACAGCAACGGTCTGCAGCTGACATCGGTCAACAGAAAGCGCCCAATTCTTCTCCATGACAATGCCCAACTGCCTGCATGTCGCACAACCAACATTTCAAAAGTTGAACGAATTGGGCTACGACATTTTACCTCATCCACCATATTCACTTGAGTTTTGCCAACCGACTACCACTTCTTCAATCATTTTGACAACTTTTTACAGGAAAAACACTTCCACAACAGCAGAATTCACAAAATACTTTTCAAAATTCGTGGAATCCCGAAGTATGAATTTTGATGCTGCAGGAATAAACTTATTTCTTGTTGGCAAAAATGTGTTGATTGTAATGGCTCCTATTTTGACTAATAAAGATGTGTTTGGGCCTAGATACTTTTGCACCAACCTAATAACTGCTCGACAAGTACAATGACAATTAATAGAAGATAGAAAGATCAAATAATTAAATACAATAGATATCATAAGAGAGATAGAAATTTTAGGTAATAATGAACATGGAAAAAGAGCTTTGAAGCTGAGATGAATAAAGAAACAGATACAAGGAAGGAATAACAGAAATATCAAGTTGAGAAATTATGCAAAATAACTTAGTATATGAATAAATAAATAAAAACATCAGAAAGGTAAAGTATGATGAAAAAATATGCAATAAATGAGACAAGAAACAGAATTTGATATATTCACACAATAACAACATATTAACATAATTAAAATTTCAAAGACAATAAATAAGTAAATGTAGAGGGAAAATATTTGAAACACATAATCATTGCAAAATTGCAAAAAGTAATAATAATGAATCTCGGATTACAAAGAAGCATGGAAAACTAACTAATAACACGAATGAAATCTGTACCTAGACACTTTATGATGAAATAAAACCAAGGAATTATAGAAGTTAATTTGAAATAGTCCAAAGAGTGAAGGATTAGCCACAAAAGAATAAGAAATGTATTGATATCATATTTGAAAAATATAAATTTGAATGAATAATAAAACGAAGTACTATTTTCAAGGTAATAAAGAAAAATAATTTAAAGCATAAACTTTTATTTTAAGACAAATAATTTACTAAATGTGAGGGCATAATAAAGATATTCTGAGGTTGATAATACTGTTGAAATTGAATTATTTTTGAAATATTCTTGAGGACATATTCTAATTATCAGATACATAAATCCAAGAGAAAGCATTAGGATATGAAGATAAGATCAACAATTAAATACATAAATAGTTTATTTTCCAAAATACTCAGGATAAAATAAAATGATACATTTAAAATTGAGAAATGGTATTCTGAAAACATCCAAAATTACATAAATTAATTCCTATAAAAAGTTTAAAGGAAAAGGGAAGGCTCACTTTATCAAATAATAAGATGCAACAAATTCCTACTAATCAAAACAATATGGAACTAGTTTAGAAACAGCAAATATACTAATGAAATAGAGTAAAGAAAACAGAGAAAAAAATCTATGTATATATGAGAATATTATATGATAAAGGGAAATATGTGTAACTTTAATATATGCTATTAGGATATTTCACACCATGTGAAAAATAATGAAGCTGGATTTCTACTTTTTACTATAAACATAGGTAAGGTCACAAGTGGAATAAATTTATTTGTGTGCTATGAATAAAAGGAGTATGATTAACTCAATCTTTCTGAAAGTACAAAAATGGAGAAAAAAGCAAGTATTCACAAACACTGCATAAGGAAATATATGGTAATATGTATTTGGTGCTTTGCAAGCACTAAAATGCTATACAAACTTTATTCCAGTCTCATGGTAACTTATAGAGGCACATTTAGAATCTATAAGTACTTGTTATAACAATCTAGGTGCCTTAATTTGATTGTCATTTTTATCAGTTTATGTATAGGACCATGATACATAACAAAGATTCTCAGTAGAAATATAAAAAACCTGGTTGGGCCTTAATAATCACCACTAATGTTTTCCCCTTAAACAGGAGCAAACATATTTTGCTTTAACTTCAGAAAGTTTACTATATTATTTTGTAATATTTTATAAATACTGACTTTCAAATTAACTTATAAAATAACATTTCTTTTTGGAAGAAAAGAAAAATAAAGCCACTAATAATAATCAGCATATATTTAAAGATAAATAATTTGGTATCAAATACTTATAAAGTAAATTAGTAATATTTCTAGCTTAAATTTTACACAATTTGAACCCATTTTCTTGGTTAAGGTATAGTCAGATTTTTCTGCAAGCGAATGTATAAAGGAAGTTTATTAAAGGCAAAGAATTGTTTCAGATGCTTAACTAAAATTTGCATTATGTAATTGTTCACTCTTTCCTTTTTCTCTAATGTATTATTCCTAAGCCCAAAATAAAGTCATAGTTAGCATCACCAATAAGCATCATTTATTTTTTGATAATGAGGCAAAATTTGGGAAAGTAATACAATTTTTGTCTCAAATCATTTTGGATCTTTTAAACAAAATTTTCAAATTTATCCCCCCATTAGCAATATATTATACCTAAAAAAAAGTTGCCTCACATTTTTAATTTCTTTTCAACAAAACAAAGCAAAAATAATGATAAGATTAGAGTAAATGCATCATCATTCTAAGATAATTTTAGGCCAAAGAATTTGCCAACATTATATTCATATAAATCTTGCACTTGGGTCATTTTTTTTTTATTTCGGCTCAATTTCAAAGACATCTTATTCCACTCTGCTTCAGATATGTTCATTGGGATTAGATCTATGTTTACATTTACTTCATTAAGTGAGGGATTTCTGCTAACTGCTGACGATAATGCTGAATGCCAATGAACTTCAATGTACCTCAAATTCATTGAACAGAATTCATCTGCTTAAAAGTGTCTCTTTTAAAGTAATTGTCAATTTTAAAGTAGACATTTTTATTGATTGTTTAACAATATGTCTTATTCACCTTTGACACCAGGGTATCACAAGATAGGGACGATGTCCCAAAGAGAGACTCTTAAAAGTTATTGATTCTTGGAGAAATACTGGAGTATATTAAAATAGTTTTAATGGAAAAATAGAAATATGCCTATTTTAAAACACATGTATTTTCTAAGAACTTTCCTCCCTTATAAATCTTAGATATAAAAAGAATATTTACATTACCTGAATCTTAAGGTCAACATTCCATAAGCACTACATGAATATGTGTGAATTAGATTTGTTTAGAAAAGGAGAAAGGAGAGCGAGATTAATAGATTCAATCAGGAAATCAAAGATCTGTCTTTAAGTAATGACATTTGTTACATTTTAGTTATGATCATTTTCCAACAATAAGGATCACATATATTAAACAAATAAACATATACTTAAAAGGAAAAATGTGTCTTTAAAAGTGCTCATATTCTCCAAGGCATCCAGTAAAATGCAAGTATTTACTTGAAGTCTATTGCAGAGTTTTGACCTTAATACATTTCCACTACTAGGTTAATAGAAGTCCAAAACTCCAACTGAGCTCCTTTTCAGTACTTTTTAACGTCTGTTAATCTTTTCTCATATGGCTATTGCCATCTATGATCATAAGGGAGAATTCAGAAATTTTTAAAGCAGCAGCTATCCATCTATTGCAATCCAGCCACCATATTCCATGAAGAACAGACAGAAGGGGCCCAGAGCCAGAAAATTATGACATTTAAAAGGTCCTGACACTATCCAGAGACTCATACCCAGTTACAAGACAAGGATTCTTGACTCTCACAATAGGACTATTGTGTAGCTGTGTGCAGCATAGCTCTGTTTTGGATTATTTCCTCTTTCTTTATGACAGCATGATGTGAAAGGTCAAGAGTTTGCCATTAGTCTTTCACTCTACACTTTGAAATGGATTCTTTTCAGCTATGTATTATGATTGTTCATTAAAAGTTTTCTATATTATTGAAAAGACATGTTCCTTAATTGAAAATAATTTGAGGAATTAATTATTAAATAATGTGCCTACTAATGATGTTTCACATTCTCTTTATTATAAAAATTTGTACATTTCTTTCAATATTTGTATGATTTTTATTTGAATTGTGTTCCTATAAATGTCCCTCTGATTTCTTCTTGTCAGGTCTCTAAGTGTCATTAATAGAATGACATTTATTTTTTCTCCATATATTATTAGTAGTGTATATATATAGGACATTTTGTGGTGAGCATTAGATTCAAATAACTTACCTTGTTGGAGAAATTCTACAATGAAAAATACAAGTAAGAGAAAAGTACTTGAACTAGTGAGAACCTAAGGGAAATTCATAGGAATACAGAGCTGCCCCAGAAATTTCAGGGAAGAGATCCCAGATGTCAGGACTAGATTGGGCTGTGGCCTCACATGATTATTTTTGTGGTTTCATTTATTTAATACTGCCATTTGGACTCAGACTCTGATCTTGTGAGTCATAATCTAATGCTTATCCCAGCATAAAACTAAGATTAACTCAAGAGTGATCACAAGTCTCAGGGGTATTAAATATAACTGAAATATATATCTCCTGAATAGCCCATTCATTTTTTTCCTTTTGAATTAAGCTCTTATGCAAAGATATGCATTCATATCAAGAAACCCAGAAGGACAATGGCAGATTTAATGTCTTTAAATAGCAATTGCAATGAACATTTGTGGACTTTTCCTGAATGCATTTGTGCTGAAAAAGTAAAGAATATGCCATCCCAAAATATGGCACTCTGGTATATTGACTATTTTGAGTTAAAAGCACTTGGAAAAACAGCAGGTGCAAGAAGATCACTTTGAACTTCATGCTATTTCTTAAAATCAGGACATGAAATTATTATGTGAAAAAATGTCCTTTCCTTCCTGATCGGAAGGAAAGTATCATTTTTATGGTTAAGGACAAGAAGCTGAGACTAAGGGAAATTTGTACAGACAAACCTTGTTACATTAACCTTATCTTCCCAGCCACTTCTCCACTCAACATCCTAGCCCAAGTCTCTTTACCTTGTCACATTTTCATTACCTACTATTATTTCTCCGATTTAGTATATAAGTCTTTGGGTTTTCATTTCCTTAGGAGGACTCCTATGTTACATAAAACTTGTAATATATACATTTCAATGTCTGTCTCTTGTTGATCTTTTTGTTACCCTAAGAAAGTAAAAGGAAAAATTTGCCGCCCCTAGAGTGCCTCATGGTACAAGTGCACTTTGAACAGTGAAATAACTATAGATGTCATAATCCCTTATACGAGTGTTATGTGAAACAATATGTGTGCCTATGAGAAGAGAAGCACTAACATCAAACCCACACATAGCCACACAGTCACAATGTTCTGCTGCCCTTTGTGTAGGGCTCTGGTTCAAGGAGATACTAAAGTGCTATATAACCAAAGCTGTAGAAGAATGACTAATCATTTTGTTAGCAAGTGCTCCTCAGCATTAGGCAAGCAAAACTTCTTTACAGTGGCGATGGCTGAAGACATTGCTCATTTTGAGTTCCTAAATGATTCCTCTTCTATGATAATATGCACTGAGCTGGTGGTAACTATGTAATAACTATATTGCAGACATCATGCTTCTTGAATAGAAACATACCTAATTGACAATATCCCATTCAAGGACATTCTAACAAATGAAATTTCTGTTGAGCACTTCACATGTTTGTGCTTCATCTTTCTCCGGTCACTCTTCAATACAGAAATGGAAAAAAAAAATAGAAATTCTACATCTTGGAGAAATTTTGGAGGATTGGATGTTATTTTCACCTATTTCTACTTGCTACAAGAAATCCACACCAATACAAAAAATAAATATAATTCTTCTCCCTAATTTCACTAGGTAAAAGTAAATGCTCTTGTTTTCTGTAATGAAATGTTGCATGTGGCAGTTTTAATTTATTACCATATGTTATATACTTTAGAATATACTTTGTTTTAATTCACTTTTTCATCTGCTGTAAGATTTTTCAGATCAAGAATGAGGCTTAATCTTTTTTGTAACTCCTGCAGTACCTAATTCACTATGGTTGCTCAGCAAACTGTGCCATTGGAGATTTTATGGATCATCACTCATAGCCCCATCTGGATGTATTGTTACAACCACAAGGAGGAAGAATAGTGCAACAGAGCTATTCCACTTGATAGCTGGGGAAAAGATACAGAACTCATGGATTTCAGAAGTGTACCCCCTACATGACTGCAGTAAACCATTGGTAGGGCAAAGATTGTACAAACCTGGAAGAACAAGGGCAGCAGCATGTGCTCCAGACATGGTTGCTGTTCTGGCAACAAAAAATTTTACTTGCAAAGAATTTTACTTGTACTTGTTTTACTAAAAAAAAAAAAAAAAAAATGTAGTGTTGAGTAAATTTGCAAGTAATAAAATCTCCAGGTCATTCAACAAATATTTCACATATGACCCTATTGATGCCTTACCATATAGGATAGAGTATGTCTGGAAGTCCTCAACATTAAATTGTAAAGAACAGGCAGTCAGTAGGCATTGCCTATGTGTAAGAAGGTGGAATATTAATGAGGAAGAAGAGTAAAAAACACAGGGAACAAAGATTTCTAAATGGATTTTGAGAAGATAACACATGTAGTGTGTACATATTTCTTAGAAAATGATACAAATAGTCTAGTTAGCTTTGTCTACAGCTATGCTTACAGTCTGTCTAATGTGTGCTTGCTTTTTTGCCTGGAAAGTCAATTTTGTTCTCATTTAGAAAGAAAGTTGGCTAAAAGAACAGAGAATTGCAGATACACAGGATGTATTGAAAATGGGGTTTATTAACTTCACATTTTCTCACTAGAAAGCCTTTTTACTGTTGTAAAAAGAATAAAATCCAATACATAACTTTGGAAGCATTTTTCATAAGCCTTCACCATGAGCTCTTCATTCGTCTCAGGAGGAAATTGAGTTTTGTATTTGAAAAATGTTACTGGAATGCATTCAGTTTCTATATTTTCTATGCTTTGATTCAGAAATATGAGATAGTATAATGTATTCACTAAATCTAATAGTATATCATGCATGTGTGTTTTAAAATTTGAACCAATTTTATTTCATAATCACAAGTATGTGAATTATAGAAAGCAAACTATGGATAAAGGAAACCACAGAATTTGGCTCAACTAAAAGGAAATCTATCTAATTAAAATGATTATAATACTTTTCAAATGCCTTCAGATATGTTAGTTTCTACCATAACAATGAGATTTTAGGTCTAGTATGTATTTCTTTTTCTCCTTCGAGACATATTACTCATAGTTTTCACATAAATGAGAGAGGCTGATTAAAATACTAGACTTTGGTTCTTTAATGTTTGAAACTCATTATAAACAGAGCATTGCTTCCCAAAATGTAGTTCATATGATAATTTTAAGGTTTTTTATTTTGTTTTGCTTTGTTTTTTAATTTGAAAACATAAAAATACCATTAAGAACCTTTATACATATGCTACTCAAAAATCTAAATTTATTTAAGCAAAATATGAGTCAATTTAAAGATTTATTTTTATTTAATATTTGATGCATCTTCCTTTCCTTCCTTTGAGATAATCAAGTACAGATGGTCCTGACTTACAGTGCTTCAACTTACCATTATTTGACTTTTTGATGGTGCGAAAGCAGTGCAACCATTTTGTTTTGCACGTCAGTGCAGTGTTCAATAAATTATACAAGATATTCAACACTTTATTATAAAATAGGCTTTGTGTTAGATGATTTTGCTCAACTGTAGACTAATGCAAATGTTCTGAGTACATTTAAGGTAGAGTAGGTTAATGATGCTCAGTAGGTTAGGTGTGTTAAGTGTAATTTCAATTTAAAATGTGTTTACCGTGACATAACTCCATTATAAGTCAAGGAGCATTTTTTTTTTTTTTTTTTTTTTTGCATTCCTGTCAACTCCTGTACTGGATTTTTCTGTTTTACCTCTTTGCATTATTTTTTGTAGAAGTTACTTTAGCAATAACTATTTATCATGGTCACCATTGATAAATATTACATTACTTCACCAAAAATGTAAGCACTTTGCAATTGATTAATTCCATTTATTCCTTTACATATATTTTTGCTATGGTGCATATTGTACATATTATAAATCCCACCATCCACTACTATTAATTTAGCCTTATACAATCAATAATCTTTTAAATAAATTTTAAATACTCATTTGTATCTATCCACATATTTATGGTTTCTATTGATCTTCTTTTCTATAGATCCAAGCTTTCACCTTGAAATATTTCCCTTTAAAATAAAGGCATTGCTTTTGTGCTTTCACATTTTTCTATTTAGCACAAAATTGTTTCTGAATTTACGTTTGTTTGAAATATCTTTATTTCACTCTCAATTTTAAAGTAGATATGGGATATAGAATTCTAGTTTGATTTATTTTCTTTCAGCACTGTAAAAGTTTTGTTACATTGCGTTTTATTTTCCACTGTTTCTGACAAAAAGGACAGCCATAATGCTTGTCTTATTTTTTTTCCCTCAGAATGCATTGTGTATGGTTTTACTGACCTCATTTAATATTTTGTTCCTCTATTTTTTAATTTCAGCACCTTGACTATATTGCACTTGGTGGTTTTCTCTGCTTCTATCTTGCTTGAAGCTCATTAAGTTCTTAAATCAGCTCGTTGACATTTTTCATGAATTTTAGAAAATTCTCTGTTGTATATTTTCTCTACTCTCCTTCTGGAATTCCAGTCATACCTAGATTTGATATTTTGATGTAGTCTCACAGGTCTCAGATACTCTAATCTTTTATTATTATTATTACTCTCTTTGTACTCTAGTTTATACAATTTCTATTTACTTTACTTCATTTTATTAATATTTTCTTTGGCTATATTTAGCCTTCTATTAAATTCTTTGTTCACATATTTTATTTATCTTATTTAAAATTTCTATTAAGATCCTTTATTTGGAGACTCTTTTCCTTTCTCAAATTTCTCCATCTGTTCACTAATTTCTTTCCTATGTTTTCCTCCAAACTATTTAAAAATATTCATTAGTTATATGACAGTCCCTGTCAACTAATTTCAATACCTATGTCAGAGATAAATTTGTTTAACTAAGCTACATCTATTTTTTGTTTTGAGTAAAATTCTCATTTGCCTCTTTTTTAAAAAAGAAAAGTAGCTATTTTTATTGTATATAGATGTTACAGATGATACTTTATAAAGAATAGAGTGTATTAACTTCTATTATAGAATATTGAGTTTTTCTGGAAGGAAGTTAAGTTACTGTTAGATCACCTTGATACCATTTAGACTTAGTTTTAGGTTGGGGAGGTGGCTCTATTTCAGTTTTGTTTGCAGAATTAGGGTGTCACTCTTTTTTATGGAGTATGGTCCTTATTTTTACATTTTTTTTCTGGTTCATGAAAACTCAAATATTCCCTCAGCAATATACCTAAAAAAAAATCTCTGTTCATGTCTCAGATATTATCTGTTAAGGATTAAATAGTCTTGGACTTTAGAAGAATAGCTCAGGATTATGTCAGAGCCCCAAAAGCTCCACTACACAGATTTCGGAATTTCCACTGCAAGCCCCTCCGATAGGCTGCTGTTACTCAAAAATATCCACCACCTCATTACCGATGTAATATGTTTGTTCTACCAACCAGGCTGCCACTGCCTGTTCAGGCTATATGTAAGGTTTAGGAATGGCCTTTAACAGAAAGGCAGCCAACGGTGTGGGCAGAGCTCATCCTGGAGGCATCACTTCTTCAAGGTTCAGAGCCCTGTGCTCTCTGTTCTTTAATACATGAAGACAGTCCCTCCACATAGTTTGTCAAATTTTAGAATTGTCCAGAGTAGGACAGTAAGTCTAATACAAGCTCTGTTGCCACAGCCAAACTCAGAAATTAACATGAATTTATTTTGAAATACTGTTTGATTTACCTTTTGGAGATTCTCCTATAATCTGCAGACAGCTTACTATTGTTTTTCTTATTGATTCTAGTGAAAATTATTGTTGTTTGTTATCATAACTAATATGTTCTCATTATTTTTTAAAGATATTTTAGTGTACTTAGTAGTTTTAAAAGTCCCTTGATTGTTTTTTTCTTATACAACACCAATTTTCATTTTCTCATATTCTGGATATTATTTTTGTTGTTACTTTATCCTCAGGAGTTAAGTTCAGTTAAAAAATGTAGCCACTTTATCTATTAATATTAATAATTAAACCACAGTTTGTTTTCCTTGAACTTTGTGTGATGTTTAAAAAATGTCATATACATCTCAATCGCCCATGTTATCAAATTTACTCTTAAATTGTATTACTTATAAGTTATTTGTATACCTTCTTTGAGTTTAATTTTCATATTAATAGAAATTATTCAGGTTTAATTCTAAGTTTTTATTGATTTTAATCTTTATGATATTTTACTTTGAACAATATTTTAATTATTGAATTCTTTGTGTTACTTATTATTCTACTTTAACATTTTTTTCAATTATTACTTTTTAGAACAGTCACATAGATGGATAGTTTGTATCTCAGCAGATCATGGAATACAGTTTTTCCCTCATATAAATAAAATAAGAAGTCCTTGCATCCTTTATGTTTAAAATTATATTTATACATTATTTTATAACATTTATAGTTGTGGAGAACAACTCTGCTGCCAGAGTTGTTCATCACAAACAAATAAAATATAAACACTCTTAATGGACTACTGTTTTCTTTTAATTTATTAGATTTTATCCTTACCTTTGGAATTCATGAATATATTCAAATATATCTCAGTATACTTCCCTGTGATAAAAAAAATCCAATTCCTTGTGAACTCCTTTTGTTTTACTTAGGAGAATTTTTTTTTTTTTTTTTTGAGACAGAGTCTTACTTTGTTGTCCAGACTACAGTGAGTGCTGTGGCGTCAGCCTCACTCACAGCAACCTCAAACTCCTGGGCTCAAGCAATCCTCCTGCCTCAGCGTCCTGAGTAGCTGGGACTACAGGTACGCACCACCATGCCTAGCTAATTTTTTCTATATATATTAGTTGGCCAATTAATTTCTTTCTATTTATAGTAGAGACGGGGCCTCGCTCTTGCTCAGGCTGGTCTCAAACTCCTGAACTCAAATGATCCGCCCGCCTCGGCCTCCCAGAGAGCTAGGATTATAGGCATGAGCCACCGTGCCCGGCCTTACTTAGGAGAATTTTTAATGAAATATTTTATTGAGACGTCATTGTAGATTCAGCTGCAGTTGTAATAAATAATACAGAGACATCCCACATATCCTTTATATCCTTCCCCCCCAATGGTACTATCTTACAAAACCATAGTGCAATATCACAACCATAATATCTACATTGATACAGTCCATCAATCTTATCAAGATTCCCCAGTTTTATTTGAACTTAGTGTGTGTGTGTGTGTGTGTGTGCATGTGTATGCGTCTATTTAGTTTCACACAATTTTGTTATGTGTGTAGCATCATGTCTCTGTCACCACACTCAAAAAACAAAACAGATCCATCTACACAGGGAACCCTTGTTAACCACACGAATCTCCCTATTTAGCCCCACCCTCATCCTTAATCTCTGATTGTAACTAATCTATTCTCCATTTCTAAACTTTCATGATTTCAAAAATATTGTATTAGTATAAGTGGAATATTATTGTATGTAATCTTTTAGTATTGGCTTCTTTTTTCACACTACATAATTTTCTGGAGTTCACTTTTCATTTTGTTATTACTCCTCCATCTTCTTTGTTGCTCATTTCAAAGTTTTCTTGTACCTGCATGTGATGTACTTTATGTCTCTTCTGACATGACAATCATCAGCTCTTTTTGAATTTTGAGATTCTTAAATTTAAATGTATATTAAATAGTTTGGATTCTTTTCAAATTTCTTCCATCATTATTACTTCCAACACATCTTAAAATTATGTAAATAATATTCCCTTAGATTAAAAGATTCTCTTATTTGCTTTCATTTTATTTTATTTTATTTTTATTTTTTTTATTTTATTTTTTTTTTTTTTTTGAGACAGAGTCTCACTTTGTTGCCCAGGCTAGAGTGAGTGCCATGGCGTCAGCCTCGCTCACAGCAACCTCAATCTCCTGGGCTCAAGCAATCCTCCTGCCTCAGCATCCTGAGTAGCTGGGACTACAGGCATGTGCCACCATGCCGGGCCAATTTTTTGTATATATATTTTTAGTTGGTCAATTAATTTATTTCTATTTTTGGTAGAGACGGGGTCTCGCTCAGGCTGGTTTCGAACTCCTGACCTTTAGCAATCCGCCCGCCTCGGCCTCCCAAAGTGCTAGGATTACAGGCGTGAGCCACTGCGCCCGGCCAGCTTTCATTTTAATAAAAATATCAATTTAAACACATTTAAGATAGTTACTTATGTAGAAAATATGTCCTCTGTTTTTTTCATATTGATCTATTTTATGAGGTACTGATTTTTTTCCCAATACCCTCTGATTATTTTCTGTTAATTTGTATGGAAGGATGAGCAGTAGTGCTGTTCATTGATAGCTCTATCATAAATGTCTGAGATTTTTTGGGGGTCCACATCAAAATTAAAAAGAAACTTACAGTGTTTGCTTTGTGGTTTAGGGTTCTGGTAGAAGTTAGAAGTAATCTTATATAGAAGTTTTCATTTATTTATTTGTTTTTGCTCTGTTCTGCTTTGTTTTGTTTTTCCTGTATGTTATCAACTGAATTGTGTTCCCTACTGCCTCAAATGTATATGTTTAAGCCTTAACCCTAATGTGGTGGTATTTAGAAATGAGGCTTTTGGAGCCTCATCTCAACTAGGTTGAGATGAGGTCTTCATTGTGAACTCATGATGGAATTGGTACCCTTACAAGTGGCCTTATAAGAGGAGGAAGAGACATCAGAGCTTTCTCTCTGCCACATGAAAGCAAAGCAAGAAGCATCCACCTAAACCCAAGGAGAGAGCCCTCTCCATACACCAACCCCACTGGCACTTTGATCTTAGGCTTTACTGCATCCACAAGTCTGAGGAAATAAATTTATGTTGTTTAGATTATCCAGTCCTTGGTATTTTTATGACAGCTTGACAGCTTAAGCTGACTAAGACACTACATTCATATCAGAATGTTAATTTTTATTTGTTTGTTTTTTAAAATCTAGGAGATTGGTAGAAAAGCAGTAAACTTTTATTACTAAAGAACTGCTTTTTAAAGTGCCCAATTGATGCAAACATCAAGTATTTATGAGTATTTACCATGTGTGGCTTTCCACTATTGATGAACTTCCAGAAGGGGCTCAAATAATTGATATTTTTTACTTATTAGCTGTCCAGTGTCATTACATTGCTTTTAAGTATTTCCCAATAAGATAAAATTTATTAGTAGGCATTTGCTGTGCTAGTGTTATTTATGAGGAGTTTTGACTTTATCTATTATAAACTTAAAATTGCTTATTCATTTTCTCAATCTAGCTCTATGATTCCTCTTAGGTGCCTGACTTTTTCCACCTTTTTATTCTTTATGGCAAACAAATTTAGTTTCTGGCACTTTCGTGGCTGAATAATAAACCCCAAAGATACATCCTGATCCCTACAACCTGTGGATATGTTACCTTACATGGAAAAGGGGACTTTAGAAATTCAGTTACAAATACTGAAATGGGAAGATTATCCTTGATTACTGTATAATCTCAATGGAAACAGAAGGACCTTTGTAAGAGGGAGGCAGGGGGAGAGGACACAAAGAAGGTGATAAGATGACCGAAGTAGAAGGACACAGAGAGAGATTGGAAGGTGCTATGCTGTTGGTTCTGAAGATGGAGGAGGATGAGAGTCAAGGAGTACAGGAAGCTTCTGGGAGCTGGAAAAGACAAGGAAACAGATTGTTTTCTAGAGCCTCCAGAAGGAAGGTACTCCATTTTAGAATTTGTGACTTTCAAAATTGTAAGAGAATAAATTTGTTTTGTTAAGCCATAAAATTTGTGATAATTTGTTACAGAAGCAATAGAAAACCAATACAAATACTAAAATAAGTGTTTGGGCTTTAAATTAGTTCAATGAAAATTATGTGTAGCATTTTATTAATCTATAAATAACTTACTCCTCATTATGCCTCTCTTGATAATGCCTATACATGTATTTAAAGTTCATTGTTATTATTAAACCTGTTCAAACTTAATATTGTCAGTTTTATATCATCAAAATATACTAACCTGTTTTATTAGAATTGTAATAATAGTCAAGTGTTATTTGACTGATATGCAAATATAAAAAAATGGTTAAATTGTTCAGGAAGGTTTTCTGTGGGTGTGTATTTGATTTGGTTTAAACTATAAACCAAATTATGTAACAATAATTTTTTTAAGAATTAGATTAATGTTAATATATATGTGATTTACAAAGAATGTTCTGGATGGTGAACTATTTAGATATTTATTTAAGTCATGTAGCAATACAAAAGAAATCCCTATTAATTAAGGTGGCATATGCACTCTCATGAAATGAAGATATTAATTCAGAGAGGCATTTTTTATTAAAAGAAACAACTAGCACAAATTTTAGTCATGTTGATAAGTAAAAAATGAAATTCTCCCTTTCTGCTATAAGGTTACAATAATGTGCTTTATTTCTAAAAAATAAAAATGAAATTTAGAACAATCACTGTTTTAATAAAAAGATGTACACATTGTATTTAATGATTTTTAGAGAAAAGCAGAGTTATGGTATGTTTTCACCTAATTGTAATTATTTAAAAATAATTCATGAATATATATATTTGTATGTAGCTAGTCATCAATGACTACATCAGATATATATATTATATATATATGTATATATGTATATATATGTATATATATGTGTGTATATATATATATATATATAACATAAGACAAGTGGATATATCCAGGAAAGTTACCCAATAACCTCCTTTGAATTTGGGGTGGAGAAAGAAGCATTTTGAAAGAAAGAAAGAAAGAAAGAAAGAAAGAAAGAAAGAAAGAAAGAAAGAAAGAAAGAAAGAAGGAAGGAAGGAAGGAAGGAAGGAAGGAAGGAAGGAAGGAAGGAAGGAAGGAAGGAAGGAAGGAAGGAAGGAAAGAAAGAAAGAAAGAAAGAGAGAGAGAAAGAAAGAAAAGGAATAAAAGAAAGATGGAGTCATAAATCTGATCTCACCTATAATCTTACCTGTAGAATAACCTAGACAAGGCAATATTGACTCTTTTGGAAGTATGTGGTCAACAAAATAATATGAATTGGGCTACCCAAAAGGACAATCTAAAAAAAATAAATAAATAGACGAAAGAAAGATTTCTCATACATATATACTTTTTTTTGTTTGTTTTTTTATAGTTCTAAAAATTATTTCTGGGATTTATACTTCTCAGAAGATGAGGTAGAGTTACTTTCTGCTACCAGTATGTGTAAGAAAAACCCTTGCATAAGAAGATTCCAAAAGATGAAGAGAAGAAAGAAGACTTGCTAGAGACCCTGGGACCCAAGGAATTGTTTACATGATTTTTCTTTTAACCCCATGTATTCTAGTCCAAATCCTGGAGAAGTTGATAAGCTGAAAATGCCAGTAGGAACAGACAACATGTCCAAGAAAAGATTCCTTTCTTTTGCTTAAGGACCAGGAAAGTGCCAACTTAGCAATGCAGGAATTTTCAGGCAATAATCATTTTGCTTTATCCAAACACCACAGGAAAAAACTGTGACTCTTTCTCTTGTACCAACACACACATGTGCCAGCAATGTTGAATGGAGAGCCTAGGCTTACATTCTTGCTGACTGTATTGAGGCATCCCAAGTCACAGTTGGGATGGTATTAGAGAAAGCTGAGTAGGGATTTGGAACTTCTAAACCCAGGATACAGTAACAAGGCCTCCTAGTGTCAGTGGAAAGCAAATGGGAAGCCTGAAATTTTATCTGCACCTGGTGCTAATGAGGCACTCTTCTCCTTCTTGTTGGGTTGATAGCAGAGTCAGCCTAGTTGAAAGTTAGGGACTTTCACCATTAGTAGGTTTTTAAAAGTCCACCCTCTCTTCCCATGGTGTCAGTTGAGGCCACACCTTGGGAACAGTACAGCAAGGTGACCTTCCCAGGTAGGGTAGCATCTGGGGGGACCTAGCAAGGGAGCTTTCCACTCCACTGATATAGTAAAAGGATCTCCTCTCCTACACCCATTATCAATGGAGTCTTGGTGGAAAACCTAGAATCCCAACCCATCCACCAAAACAGGACTTTATTTCCCCTTCACCAACCAGTGTAGCGTCAGAAGAGGCCTGATAAAACACAATCTTTAAGTAAGATCCAGAGTCTTATAACAATACCACAAATATGCAAGTTTTGATCAAAAATCACTCTTCATACCAAGAGAACGATTTTAAATTGAATGAGAAAACACAGTCAGCAGATGCCAAGATAAATATTACACAGAAGACTGAAATGCTTGATAAGGATATAAAATATCTATCATAAAGATGCTAGAATGGATAATTATAAACATGCTTGAAACAAACAAATAAAAACTTTCGGCAAAGAAATAGAAGATATAAGAACAAATAAAAGGACATTTTAAAGCCAAAACTAAATAATCAAAATAAGAAAACTCAATTGAATACATAGGCTCAACAACATCCTGGAGAGGAGAGAGGAATGGATCAGTGAACTGAAAAATCTGGCAATAACAATTACCAAATAACAGTGGTAATTGTTAACAATCTAAATAACAGTGAGAAAATAATCCGAAAAATTGAAACGTGAGGAAAGTAACTACAATAGAAATGATCTAATATTGATATAACTACAGCCCCTGAATAGGATGAAACTGGGGTTGAAAATGAAAAATTGTTCAAAGAAATAATGACTGAAAATTCCCTAAATTTGGTCAAAAAATCCATAATAGATTCAAGAAGCTGAGAAGACTGCAAAATCATAAGCCAAAAGAAATCCAAACCAAGTCCAACCATGGTCAAAATTTTGAAAATTAAAGGCAATGAAATCTATGAAAAGTGGCTAGAGAGAAAAATGTATTATATTTAGTGGAAAAACAACTTGAAAAGGAGCCAGTTTCTTATCAAAAACTATGGAAGCCAGAAAAACATGGCACACCAGTTTTTAAGCACTGAAGGAAAGAACTGGCAATACAGAATATTAAAGATAGTTTGACTGGATTCTATATCCAGGAAATCAAGATGCTCAGATGAAAACAAACAAAAATAAATTATCAACTTCTTTAAAGGCAATGCAAATTATAAAAGAAGGAATCTTGGAACATCAATAAAAAAGAGTATATGATAATAACAAAAAGATAGATAAATTAAATAGATTTTCGTAAACTTTTGATTTTTTTAAAATTATGTTTGATGATTGAAACACAAATTATATCACTAACTAATCTTGATTGCAATGTGTGGAAAAACACTGAAGAAAAAATAAAATATCTAAGTAAATTGATAGATATATCATGTTCATAGATTGGAAGCATCTTGGTAAAGATATTAATTCTCTCTAACTTGGTATACAGGTTTTACATGGTTCTCAAAATTACAGCAAAAGGTTTGACATATATAAACAAAATTATTCTATAATTCACTCAGAAAGGTAAAGGAAATAGAATAACTAAAGCAATTTTATTAAAAAAAGAATTAAAGAAGAACAAAAATTCTACCTGTTTTGAAAAAGTTACTATTTTAGCTACAATACTGTGTTGTATTGGTTAAAGGATAAACAAATAGATCAGTGTAAGAGAATAGAGAACCCTGAAATAGATCCATACCAATATAGCCAAATGTTTTTTGACAAAGTTGCAAAACAATTTAACTGGGGAAAGGTAAGATCAATAAATGCTACTAGAGCAATGGGATGTCTACAGGGGAGAACAAAGAGCTTGACGTAAACTTCACACCTTATAATTATATACAATAATTATCTTAAAATGAATTGTAGGTTTAAGAATGAAATATAGTATTGTAAAACTTTTAGGCAGTAACATAGGAGAAAATCTCTAAGATTTAGAACTTACTGAAGAGTTCTTAGAAATGACACCTAAAGCATGATCCACTTAAGAAAAAAAATCAATAAATTGTAATTCACCAAAATCACAACTTTTGCTCTGTTAAAGAAAAGACTACTAAGAAGATTTTAAAAAGGATAGACTAGGAGAAGATATTTGTAAAACATTTATTTACCTGGCAAAGGACTCATGCCTAGAATAAATAAATAACCCTCAAAAATCAGTGGTAAAAAAATCCAATTAGAAAATAGGAAAACACATGAAGAGATATTTCACCAGAGAATATACAGTACATATAATATTTAGAAAAATAAGTCCATTAAGAATTTTTCAACATTTTTAGATATTAGACCATTTAATTTGGCCTAATTAGATATTAGACCAAATTAAGATCAGTATGAGTTATTATTGCACACCTCTTGGCACAGCTAAAAAAAGTCATAATACCAGATTCTAGCAAGGATGCAAAAAAATGGGTCTCTCATGAATTGCCAGTGGGCATACAAAATGGTGTAGTCACTCTGGGTAATCTTGTAGTTTGGTAGTTTAAAAAATCAGCTTGGTCAAATGGTAAGTGTATATTTTTTATTTGTAATAGGCAAAAATTGGAGAAAACCAAAATATATCCTCAATAGGTGAATGGCTAAAGAAACTGGTATATACATACTAGGGAATACTACTCAACAATGAAAAGGAATGCATTATATATGCAACAACTTGAAGGGATCACAAAGACATTAGGATAATTTTAAAAGACAATCTCAAGAGGTCACAAGCTGTATGGTTTGATTTACATGACATTCTCAAAATGACAAAATTATAAAAATGAAAAATAGATAGTGGTTGGCACACATAAGGATGGTCAGGGAGAAGGTGGATGGGTGAGAAGATGAAATATCGTGTGGCAGATTTTTGTGGTGATGGAGTAATTCTGTATCATGAATACATTGGTGGTTACACAAATCTACAAATGTGAAAAAAATGACATAGAACTGTACAAACTCATAGTACCAATGTCAAATCTGTAGTTTTGATATTGTAATACAATAATCTAAAATACAGCCTTTAAAAAACTGGGTGAAAGGTCCCTGGTGCCTCTCAGATTATTTTTGTCATGCTTTGTCCATCAATAATTATTTCAAATTTTTAGAAAGTTTATCAAATTTTTAAACAGTGCAATAATATGAGAAAACAGACAGTGCTCAGATTAGTAAATGGAAAGTATAGATAGGTAGTTTTCAAATCAATAGACAGACTTTTGTTAAAGGAAACTACGAAAATAGAAAAAGGTTTACCTGGTGAAACATTAGCATCCCCTCACTATTCAAGTTGGTATTAAGAAAAAACTTGAAAAAAAGTGGCTTTCAAAGTTGTTTCAGAAAAATATTCTGTATTGAATCTGACAAAGTAAATTTCTCCTACATATTATCCATGACAACGGTTGCTAAGATAACTTTCATATATCACCATATGGAAGACAAATATGATAGAGTTAAGAAGAACATCTCTCTGAACAATCTTACCTTTGAGTTTGTAAGATTTTCTATTTTCACTTCTTGGTCAATACCTTACTCTTGTTATATTCCAATCCCTAACAGATGACATAAAGTATGCTCATCATCAACATTTTTGAGTTAATATATGATCAATCACATAACAGACACCCTGCACTTCCCCAGCATTCAATAGTAGTGATTCTTTTGGAATCAACACGATCAGGTTGTGAAGACATTAAGCAAGTTCAAACCAATCTTGAACTTTTTCCTAAGGTCACAGGAGTAGACAAGCAAAAAAAATTTATTTATTTTCTTTTATTTTTTTTAAGTTCTTTCTAAATTTATTTATTTTTATTTCAGCATATTACAGGGGTACAAATATTTAGGTTACATATGTTGCCTTTGCCCCACCCAAGTCGGAGCTTCAAGTGTGTCCATCCCCCAGATGGTGTTCACTGCACCCATTAGGTGTATGTATGCCAAGCCCCTCCTCTTCCTTCCCACCTGCTGGACACCCGATGAATGTCACTACTATATGTGCACTTAAGTGTTGGTGTGCCCCATCTTGTCTGATCTAGGAAATTAAGCAGGGTTGGGCCTGGTTAGTACTTGGATGGAAGACAAAGATTTCTATATTTTTAAAAAGGGTGTGATAGTCTGAATAATTTCATCTTAAGAGGTGTTCATGTCCTTATTCCCTGAGAATGTTACTTTATGTAGTTAAAGGAATTTAAAAATGTAAACAAATTAAGAATTTTGAGATGTAGAGATTATCCTGGTGGGCTCCGAATGTAATCACAAAGGCCGTCTAGGAGGAAGTCAAGATGGTCACAGGATGAAGAAGAATGAGGGATGAAGATGTTGAAAACAGTGATTAGAGTGATGTAAGCAAAGGCCGTGAGCCAAGAAGAAAGGCAGTCTCTAGAGGCTGAAAAAGGTAGCAAAATGGATTTTGAAGGAACCAAAGCTACTGACACATTAACTTTAGCCTTGTGTGACTCATTTTCAACTTCTGACTCCTGGAGTTTTAAGACTAAAAAAAAAAAAAAAAAAAAATTAAAGCCACTTTTTTTGTGGTAATTTTCTATACAGCCACAATAGTAAACTAATATGACGAAAAAACCATTTTCTTCATTTTAATATTTTTTGCCACTTCCTCTCCTCTTTAAAGGAACCCAAATATTTACTATAGAAGTTGTGTTACTATTACTAAAATATATAAGGAGCAACTAGCTTGCAAATGGGACGTTTACATCAATTTTGGAGGTGTTTTGTTTTCCAGGAATCTTAATATGGAATAGCTTAAATTCAAGTGATATACCAAAGTATTCATCTGAAAGCCTCAAAATAAAAGAGATATCCCAGTGTCCTGAATCTAAAGAAAATATATCTAACTCCAAGTGTTCTTTTCAGTATCATGTTCCTTAGATATCAAGATACATAAATACTATATAATGTATGCGAGGAAATGAAGAAAGAACAATTCAAACCCTTCTGTAATCACAAAAGGAGACTTTTTAAACTCCTAAGGTAAAATGTAACACAAGATGTTATTCTGTGTACATGCAACATTAGATAAAGAAATGTAAAATATAGTTGATGAAAAAAATAACAACACTGCTAGTGGAATCTAATATGGTTCAACAATACTGGGGAATAATTCAGCATAACCTCGTAAAGCTAAGGATGAACATACTTATACCCCATGACTTACATTTATGTTATGTTCTGTGTATATGCCAAGAAATAAACTCCTATACCAGAAGACGTCTCTTCCAATGAGACGTCTGTATGAAATGTTATGACAGTATTGTTAGTACAATTATAACCATGCAAAAACAAAAATAACTATAAAAATACAATAACTTCAAAAACTAAGCCAAATAATAACTATAAAAACATCAAAAATGGAAACAAACCAAATTCCACAGGAAACAGTTAAATATACTATTGATATAAAATCATTGAATACAGCCTTGAAATCAGAGAAAATAAATGAACTATAGCTATATACATCACCAGGAATGGATCTCAACCACATAATTTGGAGCATAAGACAAATGCAGAAAAATGTATATAACATAATCCAATGCATAAAATTTTCAAAAACATGAAAAAAATAATATGTTGTTTAGTAATGAATAAATATGTTATACACTATCAAGTAAAGCAAGCAAATGGTAACCAAAATTTCAGGACAGCAACTACAGTGGTGGCAGCAAGGGGGGGCAAATATAATAGAAAAATATGACCTGAGGGCGGGAAGGTAAGTTAGGAGGGTTAGGAGTGCATTAGAAAGGCTCAAATGTATTGATAATATGTAAGTCAGGTGTAGATGTTTATTTAATTATTATTCTTTAAACCAAGCTTTTTTCTAGTTGTGATCTTTGTCACACTTTTTTTAAAGGCATCATTCAGAACAACCAAGAAAAGTCAAACCTATTTACCTGGTTTGACTGGTTTAAGTTCATGTCTCTCCTAAACCTTTTAACAGGTGGAATACAGAACAAATGCTCACTATCTTTTACAAATCACAGCCCTTTTTTAGCTGAAATATTTTTGTACCTGAAATGTTTTCAAATACCCCCATGATTCACAAGCAAGATTAGTATGTAAAGAAATTCTTATTTATCCTTTTCTCTAAATAGTTGCAGTCATTTTCTCATAATGGAAGTTGTTACTTTCCCCAAAATTTCACTGACCATTGCCAGCTTGAACACACAAATCCATCATGTAGGTAAAAATAATTTTAATATAATTAGTTTTTAAGAAAATAAAGTTTAAAATTTTATTCATTGAAAATACGTGGTAAGAAATTTGAGGATTGGAGTATTCTTTACACTTAGAAAGCAGACACTATATTTCAGCAGTACTTGGTGTTACGTCCTGAGACTAGTTAGATTGTCCTTTCCAAATAAAACATGCTCAAGTCACCAAAACAAAGAATTAATATTTATGTGGGCATAAAAAAGAGTCAAGATTTTCTTACACATTTAAAATTCAAGAGGGACACCTTGAGAACCTTCCACATAGTTTAAATTAGTCACCAGCACATTGTTGCACATAGTACTCTCACATACCAGTACTGTAAATACATAAAATATGCTTTGTTGGTATTTAATTGCTTCTCTTCATAACAAATTTCTGTTGTCCATTATGGATAGTTTATATTACATATACACCATTTTCTTGACACATACTGAAACAATGACTTGTGTTTGCAGGCTTCTTAGGATTATTCATATTTAATAAGTAATGAATGGCAGAAGAAACTAAATATTTTTGAGACTCCCAGATGTTGAGCATAAGAAATATATCTGCTTTAGTCCACAGAGCTCCCAAACTTTCTGTTACATCAGAGGGTGGAAAATTATAATGGGAAGAAAGACAAAGAACAAGTTAGGTAGCTGAGGTATGGCAGCTTGCCAAATAGCTATGGTAAGCCTGCATTATTTACTGTGCAGCAAGCGAAATAGCATTCTGCATTGTGCAGAAGTAATTAGGGAGTGGCTCCCTATGCTACTGTTAGTCAACACCATTTCAGGGAGGTAAAGTAATATCTGGGATCACTCTCATTAAAGTAACCTCAAAGCTAAAGGGATGTATTATTAATAATATTATGTATGTATTTTTTTACTTGAAAATGATATTTTTTCTTACCTGAAAAAAATTGTATTCCTTTTCTTATTTGAAATGATCAGAAAGGATTGTGGCTCAGAGAGCAGACACCATGAAGAAAATACAGGAAATAAAAACAAGGAAAATAAAGGGATTAAATATTTAATTGAAAAACAAACCTACTCAATGGAAATTCAATTTTGGTATTGTATGTAAACTTCAAACAAGATTAATTTTTCAAAATCATAAAATGCAAAAACTAATATTGATATTGAGTTCTATTTTATTGGATTAAAATTCTATCATTTTATTCTTTGCTTTATGAGTTTTTACTTAACCCCAAATATTTACATAATATATGTGATAACAGCTGGGCTTCTTTGATATTGTTTTATTCTATTCAACCATGAAATGGAATCTTGTTAGGGAAAAACAGTTAATCAAAGTTTGTGAACAACACGTAGCTAAGTATAGCAAATACACAAAGAGTAACAATGAGGCGGTTTCTACTCCCCAGAGATGCAAATCCCTCTAAGAAGAAGAAACAACACTAAAGGAAAAAATGACAAAACAAAACTGGAGGACAATATATGTAAACTTTATTGTTCCGTAAGTAACAAATGGTCTGAAATTTTAGCAAAGAAAAAGATGGTTGTAGCTTGAATAGTAGGATGAGGTCTCATACAAGAGAGATGGTTTGATTTCATGCAGAAGTCTCTTAGTATGATTAGGGAAGGCAGAGGGAATGGGGTCACTGTTGCTCGTCTGGTGAGCACGAACAGAGCCACAAAGGTAGAGTATATATTAATATGAGGAGGGACTAGAAGGAGGGAAGCAAATACAAATAATGGACTGTTTGAAATGTAGTATCTCTATGGTAGACAGGATAATATCCTCTCGAGATGCCCATGGCCTGATCCCCAAGATTTGTAAATAGGTTATATGGCAAAAGGCATTAAGGTTGCAGACAGAATTAAGGAAGCTAATCAGCTGACCTTTAAATAGGGAAATTATCCTGTCTTATCTAGGTGGGCCCAGTGTAACCACAAAGATCCCCCAAAGTCAAGGGAAACAGAAGAATCAGAATCAGAAAGAAAGGTGCAAAAGCAAAATTAGAGTGCTGAGATATGAGAAGTATGTGCTGGCTTTAAAAATAAAGGAAGAGCGCCACCAGCCAGGGAACGCTGGCAGGCTCTAGACACCGGAAAAAATAAAGAAACACATAGTCCCCTAAAGACTCCAAAAAGGAATAAGGCCCTAATGGCACCTTTATTTTAGCCCAATAAAACCTGTGTTGTTCTTCTAACTTGTAGTACTGTATGTGTAGGGGAGGCAAAACTTTTCCTCTACCCTCTCAGGGCCTCAGTTGGGCTTAAATTGACATAAATCGATTAACAGGAAAAAAGCATAAAAATTTAATGTAAGTTTTACATGACATGGGAGTCTTCATAAGGAAATGAAGACTCAAAGAAGTGGCAAAACCTAGATGCTTTTTGTAGTAGGATCAGCAAATAGAGACAATTATGGAAAAGTAAATAAATTATGTGGGGGGGGGGCTAAAGGAAGATAAGAATCATTTTAACAAGGTCTGTTTGTATAAAATTCTCTTGTCTATAATTCCCCGTCAAAGAATGTTTCTTTTCTCCTGATGCAGGAGGGTATCTTTCACATGAGAATTTTTATCTCCTGTTTGCAGGAGAAGATTAAAATGCCCTTCTAGCATCTTATGTTTTTCAAGTGCATTTAGCTCAAAGTAATCCTTATGACAAAGTGGCATATTTTGGAGTGGGATATTCTGTCACCCTTCATAAGATAATAAATTGTTTTACATGACTATGCTTGTGCTAATTTGTTCTAGAATATCTGAAAGCTTGAGTAGTCATCATTTCAAGTGTAAGGATCAATACTCAGATAAATAGAGATATCTTTTATTAATGGTATGAAAATGGAAATCAACATGATAATAAAAATATGTATTTTTGAAGTAAAAAAAATGGAGAAAAAAATGACAGAAAGTGGAATGTCAATAATGAATATAATATTTTTGCAAATTAAGTAAAATGGCAACAGATAGGATAACTTTTCTTCAATTGTTTTTTCAATCACCATTTTTATGAATTATGAGACATTACCAAAATGTTTTGAATATCAATACCTTAACTTAGTATTAATTAGATAAAAATTTCATGTGACAGTATAATGTGTAGATAAAAATATTTTATGGGATTAGTAGAATTTCACATATGTACATATATACATTATATAGCAGAAATGTCATTCAAATGGGTACATACAATTATCTCAATTATTTTTATTTTTATTTCATTTATTTATTTATTTATTCAGAGACAGAGTCTCACTCTGTTGCCTGGGCTGGAGTGCCGTGGCGTCAGCCTGGCTCACAGCAACCTCAAACTCCTGGGCTCAAGCGATTCTCCTGCCTCAGCCTCCCAAGTAGCTGGGAGGTGGCATGCGCCACCATGCCCTGCTAATTTTTTCTCTATAGTTTTAGTTGGCCAATTAATTTCTTTCTATTTTTAGTAAAGATGGGGTCTCGCTTTTGCTCAGGCTGGTCTCGGACTCCTGAGCTCAAGCAATCCTCCTGCCTTGGCCTCCCAGATTGCTAGGATTACAGGCGTGAGCCACCATGCCTGGCCTCAATTTTATGTTTAAAAGGGGTACCCATTACAAAATAGTCATCTATAAGATAATGATGACTTCAAGTTTATTTTTTCAATTGAAACAATATAATTAATTTATAATTATTTTACATTAATGATTTAGATCCCTATGCTTTAATTTGATCATAATCAACATAATTGACATAGTGACTATTAAACATAACAAAAATAACAAGGTTCCTATAGCTTATTCAATCATGGATTCATTCTTAGCATACCATGTTTTTCCCCTTATTAACAGCAAATGCCTCAAAAACTATAAATAACTCTTTTCTTGTTGTTGTTGTTCACCATTATTTTGAATAAAATAGTTTTAATGGCTACTGACCTTTAACCTAGTTCATTTCTTTCTTTAGACAAACCCCAGGGATATCTTCCTGATTAGAACATATTTCATATCACCATTTTGGGACTTTCTTAGTTGCATTAACAAATGAGTATTTTAGACCAGTCCTCAAGGTCTTTCAATAACTCTAAAATGCCTATCTGTATGCTTAGCTACTACAGTATGTTTTTGTGAATTAAAACAAGCTGTAAGAATGAACACTGGTATGTAAACCTCAATCTTTTATTTCTTCCCATCTCACAGGGTTACCTAAGTTTAACACTGGTTACATAGTAATACTTCAGTGACAAAAATATGCTTTCACACTAGGAACACTTTTTGACAAAGGAAAAAGGAATAAAGGCCATAACATTTGTATCATAAGCATATGTTCAAAATGAATTGCATCATTCTTTATTTTCTGTAGAACTATATATTTATTTGTGAACAATACACATTCAAAGCTTTAAGAATGCTTTATGTAGCAGTTATGTTATATTTTGTAAGTAGTGTAAGCTATATAATTGTTGAATATCTCTTTTAGCATTCTCGTTTCTTCCTTTCTTTTATTTCTTCACTGTTGTTCTCTTTGTACTTGGGAAATAGTAACTATTTATGAATAAAAAAAGTGAAGCTTCAAAACTCCAATTCTTTCAAATAATAATCATTTGACTTCATTTATCTAAAAAAATATTTATAGGATTTGAAGGCCATCTTCTTTCCAACTACAGAATATCAATGGAATGAACATTAAGAAATATATCATATATCTAAATTCATATATATATAAATTGTTATATATCTAAATTTATATGTATATAAACCTAATAATTCACTATAGAATTATTTCTTGCTTTATTTCTGGCCACACCATGAAATGTTTCTCAAAACGTCTGGTCTATGGACTTCTGGAGATCCTTAAGATAAAAACTATTTTCGTAATAACAGGTGTTACTTCCCTTTTTCACATCTTTGACACTTGCACTGATGGTGTAAAAGCAGCAGTGGGATAAAGTGCTGGCACAAATCAGAACATGTAGTCTCTTGCAGAAAAATAAAACATAAGTTTCACTTAAGCCAGTAAAATTCATTCATTTACTTAAATAAAATCAAATATACCCTTTTTAAAAATACAGACTTTTAAAAATATTTTTGTGACAAAATGGGAAGCAAATTATAGTTATTCAGACTTCATCATTTGACAGACATTTTGAACAAAGTGAGAATTCTACTTCAAGGTAAAAAATGACAGTATTTGCAACTTATGATAAAATCAAGCCATTAAAAGAAAATTAGAATTTTGGAAAATTTGTATCTGTTACCACGAGCTTGCCAGCATTCCAATTCTTAAAGACGTCTCTGGTTACATCACTAGTGATATTGACACATGTAATTTGCTTTTGATATTTTAAAATGAAAAGTGACAACATTTAGAGCTACATAATACAATGAACTAATATTTTTCAAATGACTGGTCATGATGCTACAAGTCATTTATGGGTAAAATATTTATTAATGAATTATAGTTTTCAGTGTACAGATCTCTTACCTCTTTAGTTAAATTTATTCCTATATATTTTATTTTTCTGAAACTATTATAAATGGAATTATTTCCTTGATTTCTTTTTCAAACAGTTCATTTTTAGTATACAGAAACACTATTCATTTTTGTATGTTGATTTTATATCTAGCATCTTTAGTGAATTAATTTATTAGTTTCAATAGTTTATTTAGAGTTTTCTACATATGAGATTATGTTGTTTGCAAACAGAAACAATTTAATTTTATCCTTTCCAATTTAGATTCCTTTTATTTCTTTCTCTTGCTTAATTGCTTTGGCTAGGACCTCCAATATTATGTTGAATAGAAATAATGAGAGTGGCCATCCTTGTCTTTTTCCTGATCTTAGAGGAAAAACTCCAACTTTCACCATTACATGTGATGATAGCTGTGAGTTTGTAATACGTGGACTTTATTGTGTTGAGGTACATTCCTTCTATTCTGCTTTGTTGAGAGTTTTTACATGAAAGAATATCAAATTTTGTCAAATTATTTTTCTGCACCTATTGAGATAATCATGTGGTTTTTGTTCAGTTTGTTCATGTGGTGTAACACATTTATTGATTTGTGTATGTTGAGCCATCTTTCCATTCCTGGGATAGACCCCCCTTGATCATGGTGAATGATACCTCTAATGTGCTGGTAAATTCTGTTTGTTAGTGTTTTCTTAAGGAGTTTTGTATATATGTTTATTGGGAATATTGTCTTTTAATTTTCTTTTCTTATTGTATCTTTGTGTTTGGTATCAGGATAATACTGGTCAGGTAAAATGGTTTTGGAAGTGTTTCCTCATTTTCAATGTTTTGAAAGGCTTTGAGACAACTTGGTGTTAATTACTCTTTAAATGTTTGATAGAGTTCTGCATTGAAGCAGTCAGGTCCTGGGCTTTTCTTTGATAGGATAATTTTTATTACTGATTTAATCTCCTTATTCAATATTGGTCTGTGCAGATTTAGGTGGCATATGTCTATAAATTTATCTACTTCTAGGCTATCCAATTTGTTGACACATAATTGTTCATAGCAGTCTCTTATGATCCTTTGTATTTCTGTGATATCAGTTGTATGTCCCTTTATTCATCTCAAATTTGTTTTTTATGTCTTTTTTCTTAGTCTAGCTAAAAGCATATTGATTTTGTTTATATTTTTAAATGAAACAGCTCTTAGATTTAGTGACGTTTTCTATTGTTTTTCTAGTCTCTATTTCATTTATTTCTGCTCTTATCTTTACTATTTCCTTCATTCTACTAACAAGAACCTTAATTTTTTTCCAGTTCCTTGAGGTATAACATGAGCTTGTTTGAGATTTTTCTTCTTTTTTGACCTAGGCATTCATTGCTATAAACTGCCCTCTTAAGCTGCTTTTTGTGTTCCTCATAAGTTTTGGTGCATTATTGCATTATGTTTCAATTTTTGTATCAAGATATTTTTAAATTTCCTTTTTAATATATTTGACACATTGTATGTTTATAAGAATGTTTAATTTCCACATGCTTGTGAATTTCAACTTTACTCTCATTATTGATTTGTAATTACATACCACTGTGGTCAGAAAAGACACTTGATATTATTTTAATTTTTTAAATTTATTAAGACTTGTTTTGTGTCCTGACATAGGATCTCTCCCAGAGAATGTTTCATATGTGCTTAAGAAGAATATATATTAAGCTGCTGTTGGATGGGATGTTCTATACATGTCTGTTAGGTTCATTTGCTCTAAAGTATAGTCTTAAGTCCAAATGTTTCCTTATTGATTTTCTGTCTGGATAATCTGTCCATTGCTGAAAGTAGAGTATTAAAGTCTCTTTCTATTATTGTATTATAGTCTCTCCCTTTAAATCTACTAATATTTGTTTTATATAGTTAAGTTATCTAGTGTTAGATTCACATATATTTATAATTGTTATATTGTCTTAATGAGATGACCTCTTTTTCATTATAATGTAACATTCTTCTTGTCTCTTGTGGAAGTTCGTGATTTATAGTCTATTTTATCTCACATAGATACAGCTGCTACCCTGCTGTAATTTGGTTTCCATTTATGTGGAATATATTTTTTTAATCCCTTCACTTTTAGCTCATTTATGTCCTTAAAGATAAAGTGAATCTTTTGTAGGCAGCATATATTTGGGTCTTATTTTTTATTTTTTAATCTATTCTGCCACTCTATGACTTTTGATTAGAGAATTTAGTCCATTTACATTCAAGGTTATTTTTGATAGGTAAAGACTTACTATTGCCAATTTGTTACTTGTTTTGTTTGTTTTGTAGATCCTTTGCTCTTTTCTTTCTCTTTTGCTGTCTTGATTTGTGATTAGGTGATTTTCTCCAGTGGTATGCTTTGATTTCTTACTTTTTATATTTTATGTATCTACTATAGGTTTTTGCTTACATAAAATATCTTGTGTTTAGAAGTGGCTATTTTAAGCTAGCACAACTTAATTTTAATTGCATAAAAATACTCTACACATTTACTCAACCCTCCCTCACATATTTTATGTTTTGAAGTCACAATTTACATATTTTTATATTGTATCTCCCTTAACAAATTATTGCAGCTATTATTTTTAATAGTTTTGTCTTTTAACCTTCATACTAAAGACAGACTTGTCTGGGAAACCCCTTCACAAGTCATCCTTTCCAGAGATTCTGGGCAGGCCATCTAGCATAGTCTGCAAGTGAACTTGATGATGGAGTCCTTGGGTGGGCTGGCCTAGTGCCTGGGTCTGCCTATGGATAGGGCTGACACTTGGATCTATAGGATTAGGCCTATATATTGGATCCAGCGGAGTGGACTTGTTGATTGGGTTCCCAAGTGATAGGTCTTCAGCTTGGGTCCATAAAGGCAGGCCTGAAACCTACATACTTGAGGGCAGGACTGGAACCTGTATCTGTGAGGGCCAGCCTGAAGCCTGGGTCCACAGAGGCTTACCTGGCATTGGGATATGACTTGAGTCTAAGTTTCAGAGGCTGGTCAGGTGCTGGGTGGGCATGGCATCTAGGTTCACTGAAGCCTGAGTCCGCAGGGGTTGTCCTGAAGCCTCAGTCTGAGGGGGCTGTCCTTGTACTAGAGTTTACTGGAATAGACATGGGCCCTGGGTTTTCTGGAAGCTGGCATGGTGCCTGGGGCCAGTCTGGTGGTAAGGAAGGTATATATTTTGGGTCTGCAAGGCCTGGTCTGGAGCCTGGGATTGTGGATGGTGACTGGGTACTTAGAGCCATGGAGACTTGCCTAGAACCTGGAGCCATGGGGACCAGCCAGGTGCCTGGGTCCACTGGGTTCTAAAGTCTGTGTGTGTAGGTGCTGGCCTGGAGATGAGGTCTGCAAGAGATGGCCAGGATCTTTGGAATGTAAGGAATGGCCTGGAATCTGGGTCCACAGGATCACCTTGAAGCCTTCGTCTGTGGGGCCTAGTCCAGTGCTGGGGGCTACTTGGACAGGCTTAGACCTTGGGTCTGATAAATGGGCCTAGATCCTGGGCCTGCTGGAGCATGGGGATAAGGAGCCCTGGACTGTCACTGAGCAGGCCTGGAGTCAGAAACTATATAGGTTGACCTACGTCTGCGTTGGTCTGAAACCTGAGGCAGGCCTGGGTTCTGAATCTATGGTTGCTGGCCTTATGACAAGGTACATGAATCAGCCTAACCCTGGGGTCAACCTGAAGCCTGGATTTGTGGGTTTGGTCTGATGCTGGAATAATCTGAAGCCCCAGGGCCACTAGGGTAGGCCTGGTGCTAGGGCAGGCCTATAGAATGAGTCCATCTGGCAAATCTGGAGCCTGGGACTATAGGATACCACCTGATGCCAGGTGAAGTTGGAGATTCTTTCCATGAGTACCCTTTTGGATCCAGAAGCCACAAGAGCTGTTCTGGCACTGGGAAGTCCTGGAGGCTGAGTCCTTGGGTTCCAGCCTGGTGCTGGGGCAGTCCTGGGGCTGAGGAGGCCAGCCTGGCTTGGGGGCAGTCCATAGACTGAGCCCATGAGGTCAGCCTGCTTCTGGGACTGGCCTGGGGATTGAGTCTCTTGGCAGGCCTGCAGCCAGACACTGGGCTGGTCTGGGGGCACAATCCATGGGTACTGACCTGGAGTTTGGGGCCATGGGGGGTCTGCCTGGTACTTGGTTTACTGAGATAGGCCTGGTATTAGGGTCAAAGGCAAAGTTCAGTGCTTACTTCCCTCTCCTTTCTCCAAGTGGAGGGTTTCTCTCTCTCCACTCTGCTGCCTGTGGGAAGGGGTGATGCAGGTAATGAGAAACTGTCCTTCCTTCCTTCTTCAGTGTGTGTGTCTTTTCTTGTTTTTGTGCTACACCCACATGCTATAATATCTTACCTAGTTTACTTAGCTGTTGTCAAAATATTTTTTGTGCATGAATAGTTGTTCAAATTGATGTTTCTATGGGGGGGGGCACAAAGGCTGGAATGTCTTATTTCACTATCTTGCTTCAAGATGTTTTATTTCTTTACCTAAGTATTTGTTAAACAGAAGTTCACTCTGAGATAAATTGAGCTGTCCATTTTGCTTTGTCATTTTTGGTATATAAAAGCTATATTAAACAATAAAAAGTTTTAATAACAGAAAGTTAGCTAGAACCTTCTGGAAAAGACTTTCATATTATCATGAGACTCCCCATCTCCTGTGGGAAGTAATGGAGAAAGCACATAGACCAGGTTGCCATTTATGACATCTATAACCAGCCTCGGAATAATTCTGAAGCTCCCAAAGTCAAGTACTTAATAATTGTAATAAAATACCTATCCATTCCTTAGGATGTGAAATACATACTTTTATAATATCAATGTAATGACTATACATTGTAATGACTATCAATGTAATGACTATTATTTCTTTCTTTTGGTGCTTATACTTTATTTACTTAATATTATTTCGCTGGCTAGAAAATATTGTGCAGTATTGAATAAAATAGATAATGCAGCCATTCTTGTTTTTTTTCTTGATCTCCAAAAGAAAAACTTTAACACAGGTATGATGTTGCTGATTTTTTTGAAGTACTTGTACTATATTGAGGAAGTTTTATATATCTGTGTAAATATATGTATTGATATATATAAAACAAGTTTTTAATGATGAATAAATTTTGAACTTTATTAAATGATATTCCTATAATTATTAAATGATCATGTGCATTTTCTCCTTTATTATGTTACTGTGGTAGATTACTGATTTTTTACATGTTAAATCAAGCTTGTTTTCCTGGAATTAACCCAATCAAAAAGTATTCCTATTTTAAATATAAATATAATTTTTTTGTATTTGCTTTGCTATTATTTTGTGGAGTATTTTTGTATATATGTTCATGTATAATGACCTATAATTATTCTTTCTTGTGATATCCTTGTCAGGATTTGTTTTTGTGGTTAATCTAGCCTTATAAAAATAGATTGATAAATTCTCCTTTTATTCATTATAAAAGTTTGTCTACATTTTAAAATTAAACTTATTATTTTGAGATAATTACAAAATCACATAGAGTTGTAAGAAATAAAACAAAGAGATCCCAGGTGTCCTTTACCCTGTTCACTGCAATGGCAATATCTTCTAAAACCATACAATATCACAATTAGGATATTGAATTGATACAATCAAGACAGAACAATTTCATCAATAAGGCAGTACACTGAGTTGTCATGTTATACTCACACCACTTCCTTCCCAACCGCTGCTTCCACCTCTGGATGCCACTAATTTGCTTTCTATTTTTATAATATTTTTTAATAATAGTGTATAAATGGAATTACAAAGAATGTAGTTGTAGTTGGCTTTTTTGTTTTTTCTTAATCAGCACGATTCTCTGGAGATTCATTCAGGTTGCTGCATCTATCAATTGTTATTCATTTTTATTGCAGTGTAGTGTCCCATAGTGTAGATATAACAGTTTGTTTAACCATTCACCCAGTGAAGGACGTTTGGGTAGTTTCCAAATTAGGACTATTATGAATAAAGCTGATATATGCTGATATATAGGACTTTGTATGAACATAATATTTTCCTTTTTCAGGGGTTAAATGCTTAGGCATGCAATATCTGAATTGCATAGTAGTTGCATTTTAACTCTACTTATTTTTTCTTTGCTTTTGTTTTTTTATTGAGGAAAAAGTCCCATTCCATAAAATTCAACCATATTAAGCAGTACAATGTACAATTCAGGGGCATTAGAGCATTCACAATGTTGTGCAACCATTACTTCTGCCTAATTCCAAAACATTTCATCACCCACACAGGATAGTCCATATCCACTAAGCAATCACTCCCCTTCCCTCTCTTTCTCCAGCCCTGATAACCACTAATATGCTCTCTGTCTCTAAGGGCTTAACTATTTTTCATAATTAATATAAATGGAATAATGGAATATGTGATTTTGTGTCTGGCTTTTTCACTTATCATGATGTGTTTGAAGTTAATCAATATTATAACAAATATCAGTACTTCTTTACTTTTTAGGGTGAATAATATTCCATCATGTGAATATACAACATTTTGTTTATACATTTATTTTGTGATGGATATTAGAATTGTTCATACCTTTGGGTTATTGTGATTAGTGCTGTTGTAAACATTCATGTACAAATATTTGTTTGAATACCTGCTTTCATTTCTTGTGGGCATATACCCAGGAGTAGAATTGCGAGGTCATATGGAAGTACTATATCTAACTTGTTGAAGAACCCCAAATTGTTTTCCACAGTGTTTGCACTTTTTTACATTCTTACCAGGACTGTAAATGATTCAGTTTCTTCACATATTTGCCAGCCTTTAGTCATCTCACTCATTATGTAGTCTTCCTGAGAGGCATGTGGTGAGGTTGTAATTTTTTCATTTTTCTGAGGGCTGATAGTGTTGAAGATTTTTTATGTTTATTTGACAAGCATATACCTTTTTATCTTTTTCAGATAAGTGTTTGTTCAAATATTTTGCCCATTGTATTTATTTATTTTGACTATTGAGAGTTTGCTATATATTCTAGATATTAGTTCTTTGTTGAATATGAAGTTCTCTAATATGTTCTCCCAGTCTGGAACATTTTACTTCATACTTTTGACAGGGTTTTTTCAGAGCAAAAGTTTTTAATGTGTTAAAGTCTGAATAATCAATTTTTCCTTTCACATATTATACCATTGGTGATAAGCATAGAACTATTTGTCTAGTCTTACATCATGAAGATTTTCTTACATTTTAAAAATATTTTTTATAGTTCTACATTTTATTTTTAACTCTGTGATCCATTTTAAGATTGTGTTATTATAAGGTGTCAGGTTTAGTTGAATATTCTTTATTTTGTTTCTGCCTAAGAATGTACAATTGCTCTAGCACCATTTGTTCATTCCTCCATTGAATTGCTTTTGCAACTTTGTCAGAAATTAGATGAGCATATTTGTGTAGGTGGATTTCAGGTTTCTCTATTCTATTCCATTTATCTGTTTCCACCAATATAACATAGTCTTGATTACTGTAGCTAAATGATAAGTCTTGAATTTAGGTAGACTAGTTACTTTCACTTTATTTTTCTTTCCAAAATTATTTTAGCTTTACCACTTCCTTTGCCTTTCCATACAAATTGAAGAATAATCTTGTCTGTATCGACTATATCTACATAACATATCTGGTATTTTGATAAAGACTGCATTAAAACTATTTAACAATTTGAATAGAGCTGAAATCTTTATTATACTGACTTCCAATCTGAGGACAGGGTTTGTCTCTCCATTTATTTTGATATTTCTGATTGCTTTTATTGGCATTCTTTAATATTAAGAATACAAATTATACCTAAATGCATACCTAAATATTTGTGGTTTATACTTAAATATTTTATTTTCTTTGGAGCATTATAAATAATTTGTGCTGTTAACATCAGTTTGTGCTCTTATTTTTAGTTTCCACATGTTCATTGTCAGTATATAGAGTTAATCTTTCTGTTTTGGTCTTATAACACGTTGCCTTTTTCACTTTACTTATTAACTATGGGAGGAAATTTCTCCCAGATTGTTTGGAATTTCCTACATGAACAATCAGGTAACATGCAAATAAATACAATTTTATTTATTCCTTTCAAAAAGCATCTGTATGATGATATTTATTTTTTCAATGTATTATTGCATTTATTTTTATTTTTTAATTTTTAAATTTTTTTCAACATATTACGGGGGTACAAATGTTTACTTTAGGTATATTTCCCTTGCCTCACCTGAGAAAGAGCTTCAAGTGTGTCCACCCCCAGATGGTGTGCACTGCACCCATTATGTGTGTATATACCTCTCCCTTCCTCCTCTCCTACCTGCCCAACAGCCGATGAATGTTATTACTATATGTTTACTTAAGTGTTGATCAGTTAATACCAATTTGATGGTGAGTACATGGGGTGCTTGTTTTTCCATTCTTGAGATACTTCACTAAGTGGAGCTCCAGCTCCGTCCAGGATAATACAAGAGGTGCTAGTTCACCATTATTTTTTGTGCCTGAGTAGTACTCCATGGTGTGTGTGTGTGTGTGTGTGTGTGTGTGTTCCACATACATGTGTCCATACCACATTTTATTGATCCACTCCTGCATTGATGGGCACCTGGGCTATTTCCACATCTTTGCAATTGTGAATCGTGCTGCTATAAACATTCTAGTGCAGATGTCTTTTTAATGGAATGTCTTTTTTGGGGGTAGATGCCCAGTAATGAGATTGCTTGATCAAATGTTTGTTCTACTTTTAGCTCTTTGAGGTATCTCTGTATTATTTTGTATAGAGGTTGCACCTGCAGTGTATGAGTGTTCCCATCTCTCTGCATCCACACCAAAAGCATTTGACAAAAATTCATCACCCTTTTATGACAAGAACGCTTAACAAAATAGC
Source organism: Microcebus murinus (assembly GCF_040939455.1). Classification (NCBI taxonomy): domain Eukaryota; kingdom Metazoa; phylum Chordata; class Mammalia; order Primates; family Cheirogaleidae; genus Microcebus; species Microcebus murinus. Next base: position 49,214,319 of record NC_134104.1, read on the forward strand.
CACAGACAGGACTTACCTCAAAATGATAAAAGCCATATATGACAAATCCCCAGCCAACATCATACTGAACAAGGAAAAATTGAAAACATTCCCACTTAGAACTGAAACTAGACAAGGTTGCCCTCTTTCACCACTTCTATTCAACACAGTGCTGGGAGTCCTAGCCAGAGCCATCAAACAAAAGAAGGAAATCAAGGGCATCCAAATGGGGGCAGAAGAGTTCAAGCTATTGCTCTTTGCTGATGATAAGATCTTATATTTTAAAAATCCCAAAGATTCTGCCATGAGACTACTGGAATTGATAAACAAGTTCAGCAAAGTCTCAGGTTACAAAACATTTTCAATATCAAAGATTTTTTAAAAATTCCAAAAGTTATCAGAGAGAAAAAAGAAACTAGCTATAAAAGAATAATGATCAGATTAAGAGTAGAGTTCTCACAAGCAAGATATAATGCAATGCTCACAGCAACCTGGAATTCTGTATCTAGCCAAAGTATAGGGCAATTATATGAATAAAATATTTCAGTTGTTTAAAAACCCAGTAAACACATAAACCATACGCCTTTGCTCAAAGTGATACACACTGATGACTTTGTTGGTACTGTAGCCCCTTGTTATTTTTTATTCCATTTTTTCTTTGCTAGAAAATTCCACATTCCATGACAGGAAATGAAAACACCACATACACAATATTCTAATGCCTTCACAACAGTAGAATGGTAATCTGACCTAATTCTGTACTGTAGACCTGATGGAAAGATGGTTGAAAACATTCAGATAAAACCATTATCTTCAATTAAATAAGACAAGTGAGAAGAATTACATTTCTCTTGAAGATGCTACTTCAGCCTTTCTGTAACTATGAAGAGAAATATTCCTGACATAGGAAGATGTCAGAGGAGTAAAGATGAAAGTAACTGGGTACCATGTAATTGCCCTGCCTTCAGACTTGACCATGTGAGAAAGTATATTTGTTTAAGTCATTAGTTTTGATTGAATATTTTATTATTTGAAGCCAACTGATGTGGAATACTTTAACAAATATTTATCATTTCCTATATATCAAGCATTAGGTGTTTAGTAGTATACCGAATGGAAATGTTCTTCACTCACATGAAGTTTACCTTTCTAAAAGGAAGAAAAATTAATTTATAAATAAATATATGAATGCATATATCATCAAACAGGCAGATATTGGATCATATTGGAATATCTTTTACCTAACTCCTTAGATTGACTCTCTGCCATTTTCTACTTTGATTTTTTTTCCATGGAGTTTCACCTGTGTAAACTACATTAGAAGGTTCTTTTGCCTAAGGACAATTGAGTTATTGTTTCTCCCATGCTATGCTATCCCTCATTGGTTGTCTTATGCCATTTATAATAGAAAACACTAAAAGATTATGTATTTACAAAAATCATGTATGGATTTGTAGGTCAAGATAATTTTGTTAATATTAAGTTCAATGGGAGAACTAATTGAATCTGTTTATGAGAAAGAAAAAAAACAAATTACATTTTCTAATGAGAAGAAAGAGTGTTCTGAATAAATTACAGAAGAACAGAAGTGAGATAGAGGTGTAAAACTATTATGGAGATAAAGGGAGGACCATTTTTGAAGTAATAATTGTGTTTTTGTTTGTTTTTTGGGGTGTAGGTTTTTTTGTTTGTTTGTTTGCTCTGTTGCTCAAACTGGTCTCAAACTCTTGGCCTCAAGTTATTCTCCCACTTCAGGCTCCCTAAATGCTAAGATTACAAGCATGAGCCATCATGTTGGCAAAGAAAAGATGGCAGTTAATGGTTTGGAAAAGACTAGACTTGGGAATACTTGGTGATAGACTAGAAGTAGAGGTAAGAAAAATTGAAATAAAATGTAATGTATTACCTTTAATTGAAAATATTAATTCTATTATATATTTAATATATATTTTGTTATCATATGTTACATATTATATTAATAGCATATTTAAAATATTATTAAAATTATCAAAAAGTAATAAAGTTTGCCATAGTATCTGTTATCTAATATTGAGTTTTTTCCAATTACATCACCATAGTGTAAAACAAATGTTTCAGGTTAACTATATCTATGGATATTAAATTCAGAAAATAGCTTTTTATGGAAATTCCAATTCATTAATAAAATGCTAAATACTTCTTTAGGATCAACAAGATTACAATTCTTTTAGTAAATCTCTCATTTGTTGCTATCATAACACATGGTTTATAATCTGTCAATAAAGTTTTAATCCTCATATCTAATTCTTCAGCCAGTTCAGCCAGTATGAAACGACTTACAGTGTTTCTTACATTGAACTTTAATATCTAATTATTTTGTTCACTGAGGAAACTAACAACATTGACTTTATTGTTCTCATGTTCCATTCAATTTACTGATATTCATGAACATTTTTATGAATATCAAAATTCATGATACACTTTAAAATTTGTCTATTCATAATGATTTATTTGTTTAAATAGTCTAAAGTTTTAAACAGGTGTGCAAAAGCAATATTCATAGCAGAAAATATTCTGAATTAATTTTTTCTGTTTGAAACTATACAGTAGTCTTCTAAAGATTTCATGACACGGTATCATCAGTCGATATATAAATTCAGTCTACAAAACTGAGGGTAAAAAATAAAAGTTGATAGATCCTTTTCATTTAAAAAAGTGTTCATTAAATGTCCAATTAAGTATAATTTTACATTTTACTTAATATCAAAAATCTGCTATTATGTTGGTTTGAATTATTCTAAACATGCACAAATAGTCATAGATTTTCTATCTGTCCTTTGGATAATGGATATGAAAGTTTACTCTGTTAAATGCAAAATATTATTTAAACATAAGCTCTTATTATAAAAATTTTACTTTACTAGGGATAAGAAAAGATACATCATGCATACATACTTCAAGATAAATATTATAGGCTTTTTTTCCTTTTCAAATCTTGGTTTTAACCCAGGTCATCATCATTATTTCAACCTAACTGCAAGGAATTCATTAAGTTATTAAGTTTTGTATTAAAAGAGAAGAGATGCCAAGTGAACCAGAATTTTAAAATATGTTTAGCTCTTTTATTTTCTGGATTTAAAGAAGTTCAATAGATTAATGCTTCCTAAAGTCAATTAATTTTTTTCAAATTATTTTCTCTACTTTCTATTTTCATAAGAAGCTTAAGCTGATAAGTGAAAAAGTTTTGATTTCTGTTTCTCTCTCTTTCTTTTTTGCTATTTCCTGAAGTTGTCACTAGAGATATTTAAAAATCACTCAGGAAGCTGACTGCCACTTCCTAATTATTATCATCTGATTTTATAGCCAAATAATCAATTTAGAATTCCTGAGACAGATGGGAATATGTAGAAAGAAAAACTAAATGAGAGTTTCTCAATATATCATTTTTCATGTACTGTGTAGAAACCTAAGTAAATATATTTTAAACATCTATATATTTTAGAAAATTTATAGTTAAATATTAACATTGCATTGTATATTACAATAGCAATGTAAATACATATGTAATTTAGCCTATTAAAAGTCTTCAGAACACATTAATCCACAACTATTTACTGAATAGTTTTCTATGTTCCAAGCACTGCTCTGAGTGATAGGGATAGAAGAGAAAAAAAGGAATAACTCTTGCTTTTGAAATGTTGACAATCCTGTGGAGGACTGAGACAGGTAACAGACATATGTACATGCTGTAGGATAACATAGACAGCATCTCACAAAGACTTTGGGATCTATTCCTAGAGGGAAAAATGCCTAAGTTGATACCAGCAGTTCAAACAGGACCTAGGAGAAGAGTTAGCAAATAATTCTAGCCAGGAGGAAGAGAGCCATCAAATACTATAGATCCAAGGCCAAGGTGCACTGAGAACACATAAGGAGCTATACGTGTGTGGACTGTATGTTACAAGATAAAATAGCCATGAAGTAAGGCTACAGAGCTTATCAGGAGCCAGGACAAAATCAGCAACATTAAGGCATTTGGATTTGATCCTGGGACAATGGAGAGATTATGGAAACCCTTTACAAGAGCTGTATCTATGCTCAGATTTGCATCAGTGTGGACAATGCAATCCCAAGTTATGCATTAGGAATCAGGAAGATCAGGTGTGAGGCAGCCTTAGGAAAACAAGATTTGATGACCTACACTTGTATAATGATGAAAAGATGAAGCAATCTTAATAAATGTTTAGGTGAAGACTAGTAGTACAGATGAGACCAGGAAAATACACTTTTGTCTGAGAGGTGAGTAAATTATTTAATAAATATCAGAAAGTGCCAAGAAGTTTGCACTTTGAATTATGTGGTCATTTAAATACATATACAGTATTCAATATACAAAGAATGAAGTATGAATTTTTTCATCATGTATAAGTTCATATTTACAGAAGTTACTGCAGTGCACTATCTCCATCACTCTTAGGAAATTTATTTTTCACTACAAAATAATCCTCATCATTTTTATCAGCTATTCTGTAAATGAAGAACACACTTATTTTAAAATTCTATACAGCATTTTAATTTGGTACAGATTTAGGCTTTATTTTAATGATATGCTTTTGCTAGAAAAGAATTCATTTCATAGACCTCTTTGAAATCATTTTGAAAATCTATCTTTACCACATAATCACAATCCTCTTTTTATAATGGCTTTTGCTGTTATAAATAGACATTGGGAGATTGAGTTCCAGTCAATGATAATAACTTAACTATATATGGTGCAGTTAATTTTTGTTACTAAGTAAAATAAATACAATATTGTTTTAATCTTGCTTAAGACTGAATGCTTTTAGATTACATGAATACATTAATGAATCATTATACCCTGCACAATTATTGGTTAGTTTTTGTGGTTTGTTTTTTTGAAAAAAAAAGAGGCCGAGGAGAGTATGGGTATATTCACACCTAATGGAAGCAGTGCACATTGTCTGGGGGGATGGACGTGCTTGAAGCTCTGACTCAGGTGGGGCAAAGGTGATATATGTGACCTAAATACTTGTACCCCCATAAGATGCTGAAATTAGAAAAAAAAAAAAAACGGGCTGCAAATTTGACTACATATTTTTTAATATCTCTTTAAAAAATGAATTGTGAAATACTACTTCCATTTTTAATAAAGTTCCCTTCTTCTTACTTTGTTCTTAAATAAAAAAACAAGTTCAAAGTTAATTGCAGTAGGCTATCACTTTCCTTTGCAGAACACAATATAACTTCTACAGAATCATTTAACATTTCTACTGATCACCAGTTTCAGTTCACTTTACATACCAAATTCATTAGCAATGTAAGGCAACTACATTAAATAGGAAAGGATTTATCGCACCCCACCAAGCTTTCCTCTATACCTAACACTGCACTTTTCTATGCAGCATTTTAATCTCATGATTCCTCTGTAATAATGTTATACATTCCTTTGAGATAAGTGTAATTTTTGTATTTAAAATATTTCTAGCCTTAAAAAGATACTATCAGGCTGGGTGCGGTGGCTCATGCCTGTAACCCCAGCACTTTGGGAGACTGAAGAGGGAGGATCACTTGAGGCCAGGACTTCAAGACCAGCTAGGGCAATGTAGAGAGAACTCATCTCTTTACATATACATGCTATATATATATATATATATATATATATATATATATATATATATATATATATATATAGCATGGTGCAGTGGCACATGCCTATAGTCCTAGCTACTCTGGGAGGTAGGGGAGGAAGATCACTTCAAGCCAGGAGTTTGAGGCTGCAGTGAGCTATGGTTGGGCCACTGCATTCCAGCCTGGGCAACAAAGCAAGATCTTGTATCAAACAAACAAACAAAAGATAATATCAGATAACCTAAAGATAAACCTATATGTTTTATTTTAGTGCAAAATATAAGAAAGTATGTTTTTCTATTGTTTCTTAACCATGTGATATAATATGTATATATCCAAAGCAGGTTTGTCTGGTAGCAAAGGAGTTTGCTATCAGAATCATTAGGTATAAAAAATGTGTACTTTAGTTGTTGTTATAAGGTGATATGTATTGAATTGTTTATATAAACATAAAATAAATTTTATATAAAATTTGAATTTATACAATCACTTATTAACAAATACCTCTTCTATAAAACACCTGGTCTCTCAACTTATGAGATTTCTCTAATGAGAAAGGAAGTCTGGAAAGCAAACATACGGTCTCTTGACAACTCATTAAACAGTGACACCTTCTTGTACAATGCCAGCTGTAGCCACATTCTTCAGGCACACTGAATAAGATTAGAGAAAAAGGATTTGGCAGTTTGAGATATCTGGTCAGCAGGATTACTTTCAATACCAGCCCAGAGGCTCTTCTGACCATCATCATTTTCTTCAGTGTCCTCAACCACATGATTCACATATTCAGACACACTTATTCTCACAGTATGCTTGAGCACCATGCTGACTGAGAATAGGAAGCATGTGATCAATGGGAAGCCCACTGTTCTTTTCCAGGAGTGAAATCCCATAAGCTTTATTTATTTATTTCTGCATATTATGGGGGTACAAATATTTAGGTTACGTATGTTGCCCTTGCCTCCCCCCCAGTCAGAACTTCAAGGGTGTCCATCCCCCAGGTGGCGCTCATCGCACTCATTATGTTTATTTTGAGCCTTAAAGGTATGTGATTATGGGGCTTGAGTCATGTGACAGGCAGTTGTAACCTAGGTAGCTGTAACCAGGCAGCTGTAACCTTTGTTTCTTATTATATATAGGCCTTCTCCCTTGCTTGCATTGTTTTGTAACATGTTGTAAATGACTGAAGAGTGGTATTCACCGTGCATCTTCATTATATATTAACCACCCTCTTAGCTTTCTCACGCAAAGACTTCGTGGCCATCACGTTGTCTGAAAATGGAATGTTAAATGCACTGCTTAAATTGGAAAGGAAATGAAAAACAGCTATAAAGAAAAAATAATTTGTATAGAAAAGAAAACAAACTATAACTAATTTTTAATTTGTTATAACTCTTAAACCAGCCTTATATAGAAAATATTATAATCCAGTTAAATTTTGTTGTCTTATGCCCAAAAAGCAAGAACTTAACTTTTAACTTCAGAGCACTTTACCCCATTTCACTGGAGTCTGTATATCCCAGATAGAGTTTGTATATCCCAGATAGCCATTCCTAGCTTTTTGCTTGAATAAACTCTTTTAAAGTCTTTCAATTATTTCAGGTTGGCAGGCCTAATTCACCTTGTTAGAGAAATTGGCTTTATTCTTAATTCAGAAATATTTTTTCGGCCGGGCGCGGTGGCTCACGCCTGTAATCCTAGCTCTTGGGAGGCCGAGGAGGGCGGATTGCTCAAGGTCAGGAGTTCAAAACCAGCCTGAGCAAGAGCGAGACCCCGTCTCTACTATAAATAGAAAGAAATTAATTGGCCAACTGATATATATATGTAAAAAATTAGCTGGGCATGGTGGCGCATGCCTGTAGTCCCAGCTACTCGGGAGGCTGAGGCAGAAGGATCGCTGGAGCCCAGGAGTTTGAGGTTGCTGTGAGCTAGGCTGACGCCATGGCACTCACTCTAGCCTGGGCAACAAAGCGAGACTCTGTCTCAAAAAAAAAAAAAAAAAGAAATATTTTTTCTTGGAAATTTATGTGATAAGGTTTGTAACTACAAGAAAATATGCAGAAAACAATCAGCTTGATAATTCTCAAATAAAAATCTATTTATAAATAAAACAGTTTCATTTGGTCAGGACAAAAAATACTTTGTATGATTATGTTATGTTTGATCCAAAATAAAATGATATAAAAGAAAAAAATAATAATTTCCTGACCATCAGGTGAAATAATCACATTGAATTTAATTTCTGTATAAACTCATGGAGTTGGAATATACATATTACTAATATTATTTATGCTTGATTCAGTCAGAGTACTTTTAATATTTCAGACTCTATACCAAAGATTAATTACTGGGATCATCATGAAAGGCCAAATAACACTTTATACATTTATAACTAATCAGTGTTAGGTTATTACCAGAAAATTATCCTGTAATTATTAAATAAAATATCTTTATTTACATTGACCTAGCCCTCCTCTATTCATTTCAGCTTTGGAAGTTTAAGTAGCTAGGCTTTCTTATGAAAGCAGTCATTGAATTAGATGCTTACAATACTGTGCTTCATCAGAGCAGCATTTTGGGAGTATAACCAGACAGATTCCAATTATAACTAGAATTTTATGACATGGAACACAAGGACAAAGTTAACACTGAGTAATATTACAAATAACTGTGAATTTCATCATTCTGGTTAACAAATAAAAGTTAAGTTTGTCTTCTGGGAACCTCAACCATGAATTATATTATTCTTAACAATATAATAAGCAGTTCTATTATTCTACTAAATACACCTTCTATAAAGTTGTGAGGTTAGTGAGCTACTGAACTTGATTTTACAAAAGAGTGAAATGTAGACCACTATACTTCTAAAAAGAAGTAATTGAATCACTTTTTTTTTCCCAGAAAAGTTTTACAAAAAATTATTTTGAAAATGTTAGGTGAGAGTTGGTCATGGTCTTTCATATTCATCTGCTGGTTTTGTTTGTATTTGTATCTTTTCCTTTTGTTATTTTAAATGAGGGCAAGCTGAATTCTTTTCCTATGAAGGAGTTATTCTTATCTAATTATTGAAATAACATGTATATGCTTATAGAATAAATAATTTGATCCAACTTATGAATTTATCATGTAGTTTTGATCAACTTAGTACAATTTAATAATTATGAATACTAAGTATCAGTCACTGTAAAAGCATTAAAGTTTAGATGTTATTTGATAAGGCTTCAGAATACTAAAAGTAACTAATATAAATACCTAAGCTTTGTGCATCAAAAAACGGTCAGATAATTCCGTCCGATTAAGAAGTCATCAAGTGTTTATTGAAATATTGAGATGAAAATAAATTTTTTTAGTCACAATGAATTATGTTTAGGATAAGAAAAATTCTGTATTAAAGGTTATATAAACTAAGGGAAAGACTCTCTAAGAACAACAGGCAGCTAACTAAAGATGAGTATTCACACTGGTAGTCATATATATATTCCTCTACTTATACTTATAAAATGAGGTCTCAACTGAACAAAAAAATAGTATTTTCAATGGAAAAGAACTCAAATTCTATAAAATAATTTAAGGAGGTTTATTCTGAATCAAGTATGAGGACCATGAACCAGTAGATTTGAGCAAGTGGTCTCACCAGGGTTGGGTTACAGTTTTGTTTTATATATTTCAGGGAGAGAGGAATTATACATAAAGTCATAAATCAATACCTGGAAGGTATACATTGGTTTGGCCCCAAAAGGTAGGGCATCTCAAAACTGGGTATATACAGGTTATAGGTGGGTTTGAAGATTATTGAATTTGTAATTGATTAAAGAAATGAAGCTTTGTATAGATGCTGGGAATGTTTTAAGTTAAGTTCTGTTCATCAGAGTCAAGCCACCAGACATAGACTCATGAAATCTATTGGGTAAATTTATGGTCTGCAGATGTAGTTTAAGTCTTGTCTTGATAGCCTTAGGCCTACTAATGAGTGACAAAGGATATCTCCAAGAAAGGAGGAGGGGGCATGATGAGGTGTGTCTGACTTCCCTTCTCATGGCCAGCAACTCAACTTTAGGGTATTTCTGGTCTTCCCTTGGTTAAGAGCGGGTCCATTCAGTCAGCTGGGTGTGCTGAAGATTTTATTTAGTTCACAGTATATAATTACATAATCTTAGATCTTAGATCCAGAAGGTTTCTTACCTTAATGGTTATTAGTATCAGCTTCCTTCCAAAATAGGCATTCATCTGCTTTAATTCCTGACAGGTGTTTCCTTAGTCATCTTTAGTAAAAAAAAAATTCAAATTTGAGAGGACATTATGGTAGACTCTCCAATATTTAGTCTCTTCCTCCCAAATGAAGTATAAGTTTACTGTAATAGTCTCAGTAGTAAGATAGAAACAATCTTAGTAATCTCATCTCTAGTTGATTTCAGAAATTTATATGACCAAACTGTGGGCAATAAGAAATAAGATATACGTTAGGAAGATATAGCCCCAGTTGCTACTGAGAGTTATTTATTGATCATAAGGAGAATTAAGCTTAGAATGAAGCAGCCAGAAAAGACAAAACAAGCAAAGTTGCACACACACGCAAAAAAATAGAAAGGTGAATCTTTGAAGATATGACTGAATGACTCATCTAACCACTCCCAAAACCCAACTTACCTCTAGGTGTTCTTTTATATGAGTGGATACACTTGCTTTTGTTTTAAGAGAATTTGAGTTGAATTATCTATTTTAATAACTGCAGCTGAAAAATGTTAAACAGTTAGCAAATTAACATCCATATTGATGATCCTTCTTTATATGCTCACTATTGTGTTGATTTCCCTCTAAATGTTTATTCTTTAACTGAATACAGCATATATGAAATGGTCAAATAATTCCAGAGTATGGAAATTTTATTGTCTTCTGATTGGGAAACCAAACATTAAGTGTGATGGGCATGGAAACATGATGTACAGATATTCCTCGGGAAAGGACGTGTGCCCAGGTGCAGAGAGCATGTTCAGCAGACAGCCTCCAGCAATCAACTCCTTTACTGTGTGTTTCAGCTGCCTTGAGCCATTTCACCCAAAGTCACAACCATCCCAGGATGACCTGCACCTGTTGACTGAGCAAGGCGAGGCTAAAAAGCTCATCATTTCAGTCTAACACTGAGTAAGTCTGACAGCCAACATTTGCTTAGTGTGCCACACAAGATTAGATGAATCTTTGCTAGGCCTTTTCTCTAAACAGTTTTCTTATCTATGTATACTTCGTTTAGCCTCAGGACAAAGGGTTGAACAAACCCAACTGGTGAGTTTAAAAGGAAAAAATGGCCACATTCAGGTCAGCAATATGCTTTCTATACTTTCTACAATTTTGTATAGAAAGTTAAAATCAAGCCACTGTTCAAATATTTTGGTTGGGCCCAGGAATAATAAAAAAATAAAATTGTAGTATTGGGGATAACAAATCTTAAGCAGAGATTGAAATATTTCACATGGCAAGAGTGGGTAGATTTAAACTATAAGGATGTTTTAATAAAAAAGACCAGAATTTTTTTTAAATGTGATTGCTTACATCTCTTGTGTAGCAGGATTGCTTTCACAGTTGTGTGGTTGACTTTTGGTGGTGGAGACCTAAGAAATGTTGATAAAAAATTATCTATGGATCTCTTACATTTATGCACAACTTTTAACAGAGCTTATACTGGAAAATCTATTCAAAGATGTTTGTATAGAAAACAGTTTTGTAGTATAAAGATAGTTTCTCTCTCTAGTATGGAGGGCAAATGTATCTGCTGTCTAGGATAGTAAAGACAATGTTTCCCTCTGTGTAAACATAGGGCATATTTGCTAATAATCTTCTTATAAATTTGAGGGTATTCTAAGCCTGTGTTTACTCAGCTGTGACACGAATCTACTGCGGGAGAGGATGCAATGCAAACATAAAGCTCATGCTTCTTGTGCCATAAGTAATAAAGTCCTTTGTCTCTGACCCAGTAACCTTGTTTCTTCTTCCAGCATCCATGGCATGGAACTATGGCAGGTTAATTTGTTATTTGTAAGTAGGGTAAGATATCAAATCCTTCCTAAGTTCTTGAGGAAAAAGGCAGTAAGGATTAGGTCATATGCTATTTTAGTATTTTGATTGATATTTTAGTGTTTATTTTTACAGAAAAGTGCATTTAAAAATGTGAAAGCCACAGTTCAGCAAAATATCCATAGGTTTCAGCAGGAGCAAGTCTTCATAAAAGGTCTTAATAAGGTAATGGATCTGATAAACTTTAAAAATTGTATGGAAATCTCAAGAAAAGAACGGGCTATGCAGGCAGCCTCAGACAAATAATAGGGCTTTATTTTTAGGTTATTTTAGGTTGTATTTTTAGGTTGTAGTTGGCTTCAGGTTGATTTTTGCTACACAGAATTCCTGGTTTGATTTGCTAATGAGGGGCAAGGTTAAAAATATTTAGATTTAGATGAGGAAAACCATCAATGCCGCTAACCTGAAATGCAGCTGAATTCTGTTGGTGATCTAAAACTCTAATGAAGTTCTAATGTGAAATCATTATTCTTAGACATGGTAAGCAGTGATAGATCTGCTGACCTATATTGTTTTCCTTAAAATGGGCTTTAGGGCCTAAAAAGCAACTCTGGGAGTGCCTATCTTTGAATTAATGTAGTTTGTCAAAGTTGACTATTCATTCCAAGACCTACAGACATGTCATTAATTTTCTGAAATGCAAATTATGACTTTACCCAGAGAAGAGGGGATGTATTTTATTAATAAGTACATATGAAAATAGGAAGCCTTTATGTAGGCAGAATTTATCTTCTTGGATTAAAGAAGGACAACTCTATGAAATCCCTAAAAACTCTGTTTTTCTAACGTTTGCTACTAAAAGTATTGTTGATGGACTAGCAGCATTGACATCATCCGGGATCTCACATCCTGGTCTAGTTCTCACACCCCACTCCATGAAATAGAACTTGCATGTTATGAAAACCTTGGGTGATTTTTACTTGTGTTGAAGTTGAGAAGTAAAGCCTTGAGCAAGCTAGTTTGTTCCTGGGAATTAGGAGTGCTCTGGAAATCAAAGATAAACCACAGGAGCAGCGGAGAACATGAAAAAATGAAGGAAGATAGTTGATTATGCTGGATGTGAAAACAAGCTTCCTTAGGAGGAAGCATGAGCTTTCAAGGACAGACTGCACAAATAAAACAAGAAAGATGAAACATTAAAAATCAGGATACATTGATATAAAAAGAAATACTTCTGTTTGTATAAAAAGATACTTGAGTCCTTACTAGGCCAGGAACAGTGACTGGGACCCTATGAAATCTAACAGAAGACAAGCTTAAGTCTCAGAGAGCAAACTGAAGAGACTTTCTCAGAGAGGCCCTGGGTCTAGAAAAACAACTGAGAGGAGAGTGGATGCTTCTTCTTCTTCTTTTTTTTTTTTTTTTTTTTGAGACAAAGTCTCGCTTTGTTGCCCAGGCTAGAGTGGGTGCTGTGGCGTCAGCCTCACTCACAGCAACCTCAAACTCCTGGGATCAAGCAATCCTTCTGCCTCAGCCTCCCAAGTAGCTGGGAGTACAGGCATGCACCACCATGCCCGGCTAATTTTTCTATATATATTAGTTGGCCAATTAATTTCTTTCTATTTATAGAGACGGGGTCTCACTCTTGCTCAGGCTGGTTTCAAACTACTCCTGACCTTGAGCAATCCACCTGCCTCACCCTCCAGAGTGCTAGGATTACAGGCGTGAGCCGCTGCGCCCAGCTGAGTGGATGTTTCTTAAAGCTACAAGTAGAAAATAAAAAAGAAAGAAAGAAAAAAAAAAGCAAGCATAGTTACACAAGTGTTTACATAAGAGTTGGGAAGTTTTAAGTGGAATCGATCAGGTAGACAATGTAAAATGTTTACAGTATTGCTAGGTAAATTTAAATATAACTCAGTTTCTATCTTTGTGAATCGTATTTCCTGAGGATCATGAGGAAAAACAATTAAAAATATATGGAATTATAACTCTAAGGGAAGACAAAAAAAAAAAAAAAAAAGACTTTTAAGAATGGGCCAGATAAGATAGTAATAGATTGGGCTAGAGTTAGCCTTCTGAGTGGAATTATTCAATGTATGTATTCAGCGAATGTAGATACATTTTTTTTGAATAGCAGATGATTTTGGTAAGTACAAAAGGCGTTGATTAAAAAATTTCATTTGAATTATAGGAGGCCACACAATTTCAATCTTTAAAGGATATGTTAGAAAAATATCTGAGACAGGAAGCAAATGGAAATGGAAATTAAAAAAAGCTATTTGATTCCAAAAAAAAAATGTACATTGATTAGGTGAGGAAAGAGTCAAACCGCAAATGGTCAAACCGCAAATGGTTAATCTATTATAATAATTTCAACTAAGCCTTCCAAAAGGGAATTAAAATACTAGAGACATATCCTACTATAGCAAAATTTCTATCGTAGGAAAATATGTAGCCTACAAAATGCTATCAAAATTCTTCATTATTCAAAAGAAAAGGCAGAGTGATAAGAAGCATATGACAGAAACATCAATAGTGGTTTAGTTCAAAAAATCCTTGTGGATAAATTTTAAGCTGAAACAAATGTAGGGTTGGGAGAAACTTGTCTATGAGAAGGGGGTTCATAGGCTTACTCTGCCATGTGGCACAGTATGGATAGGACTGTTCACAAGAGATAGTAAAGGCCATGCCACTAGCAGAGACTACCTCCGTGTAGTGTTGTCCTGCCAAAAATGTGAAGCTCCAAGGGGAATTCTAAATTAAGAGTTTGAATATGCTGGATGAGAAAGAAAGGCTTGTCAAATAAGACCTGGTGATTGAGACTGTCACCATTGCAAATTTCTAAACTTTGCCAGAAGGCAGCAATATCTCAAATGCTATTCTGCATGAGGGAAGATTTGCATAATGGAATTTCCCCCTAGATATCCTAAACATAGTGGCATAATTAACCTCTTTATGTAAGATTTTTTCCCTATCCAGCCTGCATTCACAAACCAAGGGCTCTAGACACCTGCATAAATTACTGACACATGGTAAAGCTGAAACTCAGATGTTCCCTCTTTGCCCTGTTCTCAGATACTGTTGAATTTGTTCTATGGTCTTTGGCACACTCAGTATGGGTTTCTGAAAACAAAATTTTGCTGCATTTTACTGCATTAGTGCTCAAGATATGATATACTTTCTAAATTTATTGAAAGATATGCCAGTGCTGAAATGATTTACCCTATCTTATTAACTATTAATTTTTCAAAAAGTGAAGTATATAAGATCCTTGTCAGTGATCTATAATTTCTGTAGGAACTAACCAACTAATCCATTCCAGTGAGATAACAAGACCATAGATGCTCAAGAAGCTACAGCTCTACAAGCTTACAGAATTGTTTTGATCTACACAGGTAAAATTGTGAAATAAGGTAGAACAAAGACTTGAGAAAAAGGTTAATATGATAATTTTATACTTTAGACTGTTTATGAGAATATTATTATGTGATTAAATTTCTATGGACAAGGAAGAAAATTGAATTTTCAGGAAAATTAATAATTGGACTTTACATTCTTTGTAAGTTAATAAGTTGAATGGTTTATGTTTAAATTTAGAAAACCTCTATTGACTTTTTTTCTTCCATCATTGCAATATTGTCAACTGGTCAAAGACCAGACCTTCTAAAGAGTTATACTGAGCAACATGGCAGACCATGGTCAGAACAGAACAAAAAGTCAGAGAAAAGTAAATTCTCCCTCTGTGCTTGAACTGGGACATACATCTGTTCCTAACCTCAGACACCTGTGTTCCTAGTTCTCTAGATTTTGTTTTTAGACTGAGAGTTAAACAATCACTGCCATCTCCTTCAGTTCTCAGACCTTAAAATTTGGACTGAATTTTACAACTGGCTTTGTAGGTTCTCCAGCTTACAAATGACAGATCATGGGACTTCTTGGCCTCCATCACCATGTGAGCCAATTCCTGTAATAACTCTCCTCTTACTTATATTTATCAATATCCTATTGTTTCTGTGTCTCCAGAGAGCCCTGTCTCATGCATACTCCCAAGGCCTTGCCACTCTGGTTTTGTTTATTCATTATCTTCTTGTTCTGCTCACTCCAGTCACACTGGCTTCATTACTATTCCTCCAACAATCCAGGTATTTACTTCCCTCAGGGATTTTGCATTTACTTGTTCTTTCTTAAGTTCTTTGAGTAGAATATCTTTTTCCTTTATAATATAGCTTTTTGGTCTTCCTTTTCTCTTTCAAATTTAGTGTTTTCAAAAACACCACCTCAATATGCCCTCCTGTTCTTTTCTTCATGCTAGTGAGCACATAATGATTTGATATACTCTGCATTTTATTTTATTATTTTTTCTTTGTTTTTAACTTTCTCATCTGTCATTCTAGAACATAAAAACCACAAGAGAGAGTTTTATGTTTCTTGTTATAGCTCAACAAGGGTGTCTGGCTTATAGTAAGCATGCACAATTTTTTCTTATATGGATGATTTATTTTATTGTGCTTTTGATTTTTATCAATCATTTTTCTTTAGCAAATATTAATTTTGTGTGCTGTAGAATTTCACATAAATAGATAATACAGGACATAGTCTTTTGAATCTGGCTTCTTTCTCTTTGCCTATTTTTGAGATCTATTCATACTACTAAATATAATAGTAACTCATGTTTTATTGGTGAATAAAATTAATTTATAGTAATGTGCCACACTATAAAGTGGATAACCATTATCCTGTTAAGAAAGGAGAATCTTTTTTTTTCCAGTTTGAGTCTACTGTGAATGAAAGTGCAACAATATGATACAGTATTTTGGTCATTTATGTCCATTTATGTTGGATAGATACCTAGAAAATGAAATAGCTATCGCATAAGAAATTGCCAAAATTATTTCCAGAGTTGTACCATTTTGCATTCTTATTTTGAATGTCCAGAAATTATGAGAGATTTAGTTCTTTCAAATTATCACCAAAATTGGTCTTATTATTTTATTGATTCAAAAGTACATATAATGTTATCACATTGGATTTTAATTTGTGTTGTTAAAATGAATAATAAGGCTCATGAGCTCATTGCAATTTGCATGCATTCTTATAAAACATATTTTTTATGAATTGACTTTTATAAAATCTTTTGGTCATTTATATTAGATTATCTATCTTTTTATCATCAAATACATTAAGGAGTAGTTTATGTATTCTGGATGTAAGTAATTTATCAAACATGTATTAATAATATTGT
This sequence comes from Microcebus murinus, assembly GCF_040939455.1. Lineage (NCBI taxonomy): Eukaryota > Metazoa > Chordata > Mammalia > Primates > Cheirogaleidae > Microcebus > Microcebus murinus. Next base: position 49,231,177 of record NC_134104.1, read on the forward strand.
CTGTACAACTGTGGCTTGCCTACTCATTCTGTTAGTAATGTCATTGGAAAAACATAATTTTTAATTTGTCTTATGGGAGACACTCTGTAACCCTGACTAAAGTGCAATGGTGTCACCACAGCTCACTGCAACCTCAAACTCCTGGGCTCAAGCTATGCTCATGCCTCTGCCTCCTGAATAGCTAGGACTACAAGCATGTGCCACCACGCCTGGCTAATTTTTTATATTTTTAGTAGAGATGGGTCTTGCTCTTGCTCAGGCTTGTCTCAAACTCCTGACCTCAAGCAATCCTCCTGCCTCAGCCTCCTAGAGTGCTAGGATTATAGGTATGAGCCACGGTGCCCAGCATAAGTTTTTTTTTTTTTTTAAATAACTTTATCTTTTCTCTTTTATCATTAGTATTTTTATGCATTTGATTAATAAATTATTGTCTACCCTAAGGCAAATATATTGCAAAGATATTCTTCCTCAATTTTTTTTAGAAACATTATACTTCAGTTTTATGTTTAAGGTTATTGTACAATTCAAATTAATATTCATGTTTATGTGAGATATAGATTGACATTAATTTCTTCCAACATGGATAGTCAGCTTTTCTAGCAATATTTTAAAATAGAATTTCTTTCTAGATCTAAGAAAAATGGTGTTGGCATTTTAATAGGGATTGCATTGAATCTGTACATCAGTTTGGGTATTATAGACATTTTTAACAATGTTGAATCTGCTAATCCATGAGCATGATATGGTTTTTAATTTGTTGACATCCTCTGCTATTTCCTTCCTCAGTGTTTAGTAGTTCACCCTGTAGATGTCTTTTACCTCCTCAGTAAAATATATTCCTAGGTATTTGTTGCTATTTTGAAGGGTGTTAAGCCTTTGATTTGGTCCTCATTTTAACTGTTATTGGCATATATGAATGCTACTGATTTGTGTACATGGATTTTGTAACCTGAGACTTTGCTGAATTTGTTTATCAAATCCGGTAGTCTCATGACAGAATCTTTGGAGTTTTCTAGATAGAAGATCTTATTGTCAGCAAAGAGCAATAGTTTTACCTCTTCTGCCCCTATTTTGGATGTCTTTGATTCCCTTCTCTTGTCTGATTGCTCTGGCTAGGACTTCCAGCACTATGTTGAATAGAAGCAGCAATAGAGAGCAACCTTGTCTGGTTCCAGTTCTAATTGGGAATGCTTTCAATTTTTCCCCATTCAGCATGATGTTGCTTGTGGGTTTGTTGTATATGGCTTTTATCATTTTGTAGTTAGTCCTGACTATGCCTATTTTGTTAAGTGTTCTTATCATAAAAGGGTGCTGAATTTTGTTGAAGTCTTTTTTTTGTGGTTATTTAAAGGATCATAGGGTCTTTGTTTCTACTTCTATTTATATGTTACATTACATCTATAATCTTGCATGTTTTGAACTATGCCTGCATCTCTGGGATGAAGCCCACTTGACTATGATGGATTATTTTTTTATAAGCACCTGAATTCGGTTTGCTAGGAATTTATTGAGAATTTTTGCATCTATATTTATAAGGGATATTGGTCTGTAGTTTTCTTTTTTCATTGAGTCTTTTCCTGTTTTAAGTTTCAGGGTGATATTGTCTTCATAAAATACATAGGGGAGGATTCCTTTCTTGTCAATGTTGTGGAATAATTTCTGCAGTATAGGCACCAGTTCTTCTTTGTGAATCTGGTAAAATTTGGGTGTGAAACCATCTGATCCAGGATTTTTCTTTTTAGGAAGGTTTTCTGTTGCCTTTTCAATTTCAGTACTTGATATTGGTCTGTTTAGGAATTTTAATTTATCCTGATTGAGCCTAGGAAGACTGTGTATCTAAGAATTTGTCCTTTCCTCCACATTTTCAAGTTTATGTGTGTAGAGATTTTTATAGTATTCATTGATGATATTTTGTATTTTGTGGTATCAGTTTTTACTTCTTCCATTTCATTCTTAATTGAGCGTATTAGAGTCCTTTCTTTTATGCTTCTGGTTAATCTAGTGAATGATGTGTCAATTTAGTTTATTTTTTCAAAAAACAAACTTTTTATTTTATTAATCTTCTGTGTAGTTCTTTGCTATTGATTTCTTTTAGTTCTGTTCTGATCTTGGTTATATTTTTTGTTCTGCTGGATTTGAGATTGGTTTGCTCATCCTTTTCCAGTTTTTTGAGAGGATGCATTAGATTGTTGGTTTATGATGTTTCTATGCTTTGTTTGGAACCAGAGAAGACCGCATATAGCAAAAGCAAACTTAAATAAAAAGAACAAATTTGGAGGTATCAATTTACCAGACTTCAAGCTATACTACATTGCAATAGTAACCAAAACAGCATGGCATTCATACAAGAACAGAGACATAGACCAATAGAACAGAACTGAGAATGTAAGTATAAAAACTATCCTCATATAGCCATCTGATCTTTGACAAAGCAGACAAAAACATACGCTGGTGGAAATAATCCTTATTCAATAAATGGTGCTCAGAAAATTGGATAGCCACATGTAGAAGACTGAATGGGACAGGATCCACACCTCTCACCTCTCACAAAAATCAACTCATGATGGACAACAGACTTAAACCTAAGACATGAAACTATAAAAATTCTAGAAGAAAATGTTGGAAAAACTCTTTTAGACATTGGCCAATGGAAAGAATTTATGAAGAAGACCCCAAAGGCAATCACAGCAACAAAAAAATAAATAAATAAATGGGATCTGATTAAATTAAAAAGCTTCTGCACAGCCAAGGAAACTATCATGAGAACAAACACACAACCTACAGAATGAGAGAGAATATTTACATGCTACACATCTACTAAAGGGTTGATAACTAGAATCTATATAGAATTCATGAAAATCAATAAGAAAAAAATCAAACAACCCCATTAAAAAGTGGAGAAAGGACATGAACAGAAACTTTTCAAAAGAAGATAGATTAATGGACAACAAACATATGAAAACATGCACAACGGCTCTAATCATCAGGGAAATGCAAATAAATATCACAATGAAATATGACTGAACTCCAATGAGAATGGGTTTTATCAAAAAGTCCCAAAACAAAAAATGTTAGCATGCATGTGGAGAGGTAGGAACACTGCAAACTAGTACAACCTCTGTGAAAGTAAAATGGAGATACCTCAAAGGGCTATCATTTAATCCAGCAATCCCATTACTGGACATCTACCCAAAGGAAAAAAAGAGATTCTATAAAAAAGACATCTGACTTGTGGGGGGAGGGGAGGAATGGATATTTATTGAAACCTTAAAATCTGTACCCCCATAATATGCCGAAATAAAAAAAAAAATAATAATAATAATAAAAAGACATCTGCACTTGAATATTCATAGCAGGACCATTCAAATTACAAATTACTATATGTGTGTATATATATATACACACATTTTATATATGTATATATATTTATATATAATATATATAAATATATATTATATATATAAAGCACCATTATATATAGAGAGAGCACCATTTATATATATATATTTTATATATATATAAAATGTACATTTTATGTACATTTTATATATATACACACTATATGTGTATATATATAGTGTACATATACTCTCTATATAGAGTACTACTACTGTATATATACAGTACTACTACTGTATATATACTCTATATATAAAGTACTACCACTACATAGAGTACTACTCAGCCACAAAAAACAATGGTGAACTAGCACCTCTTGTATTATTATGGATGGAACTGAGGCTCATTCTACTAAGTGAAGTATCACAAGAATGGAAAAACAAGCATCACATGTACTCACTATCAAATTGGTACTAATGAATCAACATTTATGTGCACATAGGGTAATAATATTCATCAGGTGTTGGTCAGGCGGGAGAGGGGAGGAGGAGATGGGTATTTTCACACCTAATGGGTGTGGTGCACACTGCCTGGGAGATGGGCACACATGTAGCTCTGACTCCGGTGGGGCAAGGCTATATATGTAATCTAAACATTTGTATCTTTGTAATATTCTGAAATAAAAAAACAATAATAATAAAATAGATTTCTTTTTTCCCATAATATTGCTTAGTCAATTTTGTTAAAAACCAATTGACTAGCAATACATGTATATTTCAAGACTTTCTATTCTGCTCTGTTGATCACTTTGTTTATGCTTAGATTAATACTATAATCTCTTGATTAATGTAGCTTTATAGTAGCTTTTTAAATCTGGTAGAGTTATTACTCAATTAGTTCTTTTAAATACTTATTTGAATATTCATTTGAACTTGACCATTCATTTAAATTTTTGAATTAGGTTGTCAAATTTTGGGACGGAGACATCTGCTAAGACTTTGACTGAAATTGTATTAATTCTATGAATTGATTTGAAGAGAATTAGCATCTTAACCAATTTTCAATTTTTTATTACATGAACACAGCATGAACTTTCATTGAGGTGGGTAGTCTATATTACTTCTTATCATAATTATTAGTGTTTAGTTTATAGGTTTTGCATCTTCTATGTTATCTCTTTTCCATGGTCAAAAATTGTTATTTTATATGCTTTTTCTGGTTTTATAGTGGCCTAAATTAGAAGACTTTCTAGGCCAATGATTTCTTCATGGCTGGAATCAAGGATCTCTTTACTGGTTTTTAAATTAAATTTGACTTTTCATTCATATTTACTTGTTTCAAATATATCTACAATTGTTTTACCTATCTGTGAAACATAAACGTTTCTTTCAGATATTACTTAATTTATTAGATACAAACCTTGCTCATATCTAAGTGTCTTTATAAAATATCCTATGTGCAAGTGGTACCCATCTTCAAAATGATGCTATTGTCAATTTTCTAGTATGCTTATCAACCTCCCAGAGGTAGCTGAGGTTTGAGTTGAAATGTTGAGTTGCATGACCTTTATATCTCATATGACATACCCAAACTTCACAATAAAATTACACACCATGGGGCTTAAAATATGACCCCACTGAACTTAAAATTCCTTGATATATCTATATTTTCATTTCCTGACTTTTTATGTCTTTCTATTTTTTCAAAATCCATAGCACATATTGAAATTAATTTGTATTCAATCCATATATTGAAATATAGTTACTTTCAATATGTATTTGTTTAATTAATAAATATTTTGTTCAATATGTATTATCATTGCATGATAAAACTTATATTTCCCAAATGTCTTCTAATAGTGTAATTAAAAATCACTAGATATACACTCTGGTTTTCTTCTAGTTTTAACTTTTTTCCTATAAGCTGTCAAAAGGAAGTAGCAGTTAGTAACTTTTACAAGTATTGGAGTGTTTTTCTTCCATTCCAAGAAAACAAAATATTTCCAAAATACCTTTATTGATTTGTTAGATGGAACTCTCTTTTCTCTTCAGGAATAGAGCTCAATAATATGAAATGTATTGATTTATATACAAACAATTGTCTTTGTTGTGATTGATTTTCTAGATCAACTGATGTACAAATAACCTAAACAGCAAATTCCATGTTATTTAGGTTGGAACAATCCTCTTCTGTGAGCATTCCTCTGAAGTTGCTATAGAAATATTTAGTAGATCAGAAAATGTAGAGGAGGATTGAGGTAGACTCCAACAAAGTGAGACAATGCCAGTTGGTCAGATTCTCTCACCCCATTTCTTGAAATTTGGCCCAGTTGTGTCTATCCTAATTATATATATGCTGGTATTAATTGGAAAGAATATTTAAACAACTTAGAAAATGATGGTTTCTCATTTGGAAAAAATATTATAACTGTATTGATAGGAACATTGTTCATAATTGTCAAAAGTTGAAAATACAAAGGCCTTTATTTATGCAAAGTGAAGTCAATTAAAGTAATAGCAAACAACACAAAGAAAATTTATTTTAAGTACTCTTTCACAGTTACCTGATAAATTCAAGAACAAATTCTAGCAGAGAGAAATATCAAACAGAAATTTGGGGTTGTTATGCAGCAAAATAAGGATGATTAAATTAAAACAATAAATCATTAAAAATTATTATTTACAGGATTACTTTCATAAGAAATTATAAGAACCAGGTACACCTGGATAGTATGTGACTTATAGCATTGCTGCTGTTTCTTCTAGGTCAATGTACAACAATTTAAGGGGAGGTTATGGGCAGCAGAAAATGAAATCTCGATTATCTTGACTTATTTAGTGACATTAGAAAAATTATCAGAGCAATAAATAAGGGATCGTGAAGAACTGAATGGGGCAGAATTAATGTTAGATCTTAAAAAAATTAAGTAAATATAACATGTCTCTCTCTTTTCTCTCTTTATTTGTCTCTCTTTCTGTCCTTCTCTTTTTCTCTCCCTCTCTAAGTCTGTTTATGTTGCCGTAGTAAAATACCTGAGAGTGAGTAACTTATAAACAACAAACATTTATTTCTCATATTTCCCAAGGCTGAGAAGTCCAAGATCAAGGCATTGGCAAATTTGGGGACTAGTGAGGGATCAATTTTTGCTTCCAAGATTGTGCCTTGTTATTGTATCCTCCTATGGTGGAAGACAGAAGGGAAAAAAGGGCCTAAGTTAGTTTTCTCCTGGCTTTTTACAAGGCATCAATCCATTCCTGGGGGCAGAGCTTTCATGATTTAATCATTTTCCTACCTCACAATGAGGATTAAACTTAAACATGAATTTCTGAGAGCATGCATTCAAACCATAGCACTCTCTTGTTCTTTGTGCTTGCTCTTGCTCTCATTGTCTTGGCTCTCTCTTTATATTTTTTCTAATGTTCAGCTGGGTGAAAAATTGCTGTCTATATCAATACCCTTAATTTTGAATGGATGGTAACAAGTCTCTAGTCAATCGAATTTAGTTTTGCTATTTATTCTATGATCACATCTTTTCATATAACTGTGTATTTTGGATTCTCATCTCAAAGTTATACTTTCAGTAGACTATATTTGAAAACTATTTGTTTTCCCTAGTTGTAACTATTTCCTTATAATTTTTTAACATTCGAGAACATCAATAGGCATGTGACAATGAAAAACTTAAAGTACACTTTTGCTTGTAAATTTTCATTTTTTTTATTATTGAATCCTGGAAATCATAACCATTATATTTGCTTCGTGCCATTTTGGTGCCTATAAGACAGAGTTGCCATTTAAAGTTGTCAGCATAGGGGTTCTTAACTTTGTGTCAATGGACTAATGAGGAACACATGGAAGGTCTTCACTGTCAACAAACCCTTTGAAATTTAACTTATTTTTTTTTCTAAAGAGAAACTCTATGTTATCAGGTTTTCAAAGACCTGTATCAAAATATGTTCATCTCCTACCCTATCTTTCAACTCAAGTTAAGTTACAAGTTCTTTATAAATAATTTTAAATTACTCGTTATAGTAAAAATGGCTAAGTATTGCAAAAGGTTACAAATTTTGCAAAGTCTTTGATAGTGGTACTTAGTTTCACTCTCTAAGGTAAAAGGCAGAAATTGGATCAATCCAACTGAGTTACATGTGGGCTAGAATTTGGACCAGATTTGCTTCCCTGCCATGTACAGTACAGACGAGCAGAGACAAAAAGTAGAATTCCCCAGATAACTAAATCTAGAATAATGTAAGTGCTTAAAAACCAAGAAATGAAATCTGGAAACTTATCTATGTATGAACTTGATTGTAAATATTATAAGACTGTTACCAAAACCACAAAATTTGATGAAAGAGCATCAATTGCAGAATATTAGGTGATTGTGTAACTGAGGAACCCAATAAACAAATGGTGTAATTAAATTACAAACTGTGAAGGATAGGGAAAATAAAGAAGAGGATGAGACAAATACTCCATGAGTAAGACCTCAATGAAAGAAGATTTTAAAAAAATCTTATTCTTATAACTTAATATGTGGCTTTATCAACAGCATTCAAATGAGAGATGAAAAAGCTATTCTAAAAATAGTTCACTCATTATAAGAGAATATGTAATAGTGAAAGGTAAAATTAGAGGCAAGATGGGAAGAGAAAACATTAAAATATATCTTGGGAAAAGGAACCTAATGAGAATTGGCCATGGCTCTCTGGCCAGCATAGAAAAGGTTATGTTTTAAAAAGCAAGAGCTAGAGATAGTTGTAAATTTTCAGTAGAAAAAATACATTCCCTTCACTTGGCAGGATTAGAAGGATTATTTGATACAAAGCCACAAGTTGAGAGCAAGCGAAGGAGCCTATGATGACTTCATGGCCCATAAATTCTCAAAAGGCAGCAACCATAGCAAATCACAGTATACGCACAAGGCCAATAGGCGGGTGTTGGTGGAGAGATAGCTGCTCTTCCAGGTTGTAATGGAGTGGATTTTCATCCTATTTCTAAGATCCATTGCCTGCTGTGTGGGCAGAAAAGAAAGATGGAACACACACTGATGAAAAATTGTCCAGAGTCAGCTTTAGATAAGTCTAGAGTCAGTTTACTTACTGGAATACTGAACAGAGAGGGATTGTTAAATCTGAATCAAAGGCAGCACACATGCCAAGGTTCCAAAAGTTAGTGAGAGGATTCAGCCTTGCAACGGCTGTGATGGCCCAAGAAACTGTGCTGCACAGTTGGTGCCTACTTTAGGTGAAAACTGGTGTTTTATGGCTCATTAATTACATAAAGATTTGTGATCCTGTATTTCAGATATTCCAGATTTCACTGGGAGAGAGAACACAGCCGTGTAGCAATATTCCGAGAATTCAATTTCATGGAGGACATTATAATAGTTCAAATTAAAGTTTTTCTCAAGAGAGATTCTTTTCTACAATGGACAGCTTAAATAATCACTCACTGGGAAATTGAAGTTTAAAGGAATGACCCTATTGTATTTCATTGTTCTGCAACATTGTGAAAAGTCTCTGCATTAAGGATAAGAAAGAACATGTATAATGTGAAGCAATGCAAGAAGAAGGAAATACCCCTGCCCTATTGCAGGTGTAGTATTGTTAAGAGTAGGAGTAAGTAAGAATTTGACAAATAGATATAAGCTTAGAAAGCTGGCAGATAAGATTTCAAAATCACAAAGCAGTGATGACTTGTTTTACTTTCTACCACATACCTAAACTACAGTTGAATTTTACTGAAAGCTTTTATCTTAGGGAAGTCGATCTTGTATTCAAACTGCCAATAATGAACTATAACAGATTTAGAAAATGAAATCTTCAACTTTAGGACTATTGACATTTTTTGGTCAGGATAATTGTTTGCTATGGTGATTACCCAGTGCATGCTAGTAGCAGGCCCTTCCCCAATTGTTAGAAATGTTTCCTACAGGACAAAATGGCCTTTGATAAGAACCACTGCATTATGCAATTGGCATTTGGCAATGTATGGAGATATTTTTGTTGTCACAGTTGGGGAGTGGAAGGTCTTCTACACATATCTAATGAACATAAGTGCAGGATGCTTCTAAACATCCTATAGTACACAAGACAGGCCCCTACAATAGAGGTATTAGCCCCAAATTTCAATAGTTCTGAGGTTGAGAAACCCTACTTTATAATAATAAAATTAAAATCATCTCCATTGAGAGTAGATCTTTTTGAGCACACACATTTTTAATACATAAGACAAGCTAGAATAATTTGAGGGGTAGCAGAGAAAATACTAAGAAATCAAAATTGGATGCTAATGTTATCACCACATCAAAAACAAACCCTGAGAACATCAAACATAAAAAACAAATATTAGAAGATCAAAGTATCTGAAACAACACAGAGTTTTTCTGAGATCCTGTCTTAATTGAACAAGATTCACACAAAACTTTCCAACATGATGCAGAAGGAGAAAATACGATTAGATTTTCCAACAAGTGTAAAGTAACCAAGGTGCAACCAATATTAGCTTCCATCCTTGAAGTGAATAGCTATAGATAATACAAAGAAAGAAATTTGAAAACACAAATTCTTTAAAAAGCTTGAAGTGAAAGCTTCTTCCTCATCAATTTCAATAGCTCTAGAGCAGCATTCCTCAAACTTTTTGGCACCAGGCACTGGTTTTATGGAAGACAATTTTTCCACGGACCAGGTGGGGGGGTGGAGGGTGGGGAAGGTTTCAGGGTGATTCAAGCACATTACATTTATTTTGCAGTCAAACCTCTCTGCTAATGATAATCTGTATTTTCAGCCACTCCCCAGTGCTAGCATCACCACCTCAGCTCCACCTCAGATCATCAGGCTTTAGATTTTCATAAGGAGCATGCAACCTAGACCCTTGCATGCACGGTTTATAGTAGGGTTGTGCTCCTATGAGAATCCAATGTCATTGCTGATCTGACAGGAGGTGGAGCTTATGCGGTGATGTGAGCAATGGGGAGCGACTGTAAATACAGATGAAGCATTACTCCATTGCTCGCTGCTTATCTCCTGCTCTGTGGCCCAGTTCCTAACAGGCCATGATTGGTACCAGTCCATGACCCGGGGGTTGGGAACCGCAACTCCAGAGGATGTCTCCATTACACTGTTCAATGTTACCTTAGGACACTAAAGAGGATGAATTTATGGAAATGGAAATTTTACTTTATTTTAAATGATTATTTTCTTTCCAAGGTAGGATGTTCTGTGAAACCTCTGGTTCTTGCACAGATACTTTAAAATTCTAGTAACTGTTACCAGACATCACAGGTTCCTCTAACACAAGGTAAGGATCTCCCATCTCATGTGTCTACCATTGAAGCAATGTCATGGTGCCTGTGCATTCATTCCTATTCTCATAATTGGCTAGGAATACATTCTTTAAAATAATTATTTTATATTACTAAGCCCTTTGTTAAGTTATCAGAAACATTCTATATATATGACAGCTACAGAGAGCTCTTTAAACCATCAGAATTAGGCTGTTTGAGTCAAAGATTCCTAAGGATTTGGCAAAAATATTTTACATTACTGTATGAAAATGTGTGCTGTGTATGTGTCCAGAAGTGAGTTGTAGAATGAAGCCACCAAAGGAACAAGATAACTGCTGCTGCCTGGATCATAGTTCCCCACCCCTACACCAAGAATGTTGACCAGATTGTAGGAAACACAAAAGTCAATCCCATTAAGCAGAGAGCAAATAGATTAAGAAAGCAACCAGGTAGCTTAACACACCATCAATAATTTTTTTCTTCTTTCTCATTCTCTTGTCTTCTCATAGTATAAAAGACTACACAGGCCGGGCACGGTGGCTCACGCCTGTAATCCTAGCTCTCTGGGAGGCCGAGGTGGGTGGATTGCTCAAGGTCAGGAGTTCAAAACCAGCCTGAGCAAGAGCGAGACCCCGTCTCTACTATAAATAGAAAGAAATTAATTGGCCAACTGATATGTATATAAAAAATTAGCCAGGCATGGTGGCGCATGCCTGTAGTCCCAGCTACTCGGGAGGCTGAGGCAGAAGGATCGCTGGAGCCCAGGAGTGTGAGGTTGCTGTGAGTGAGGCTGACGCCACGGCACTCACTCTAGCCTGGACAACAAAGCGAGACTCTGTCTCAAAAAAAAAAAAAAAAAAAAAAAAAGACTACACAGACATGCATTGTAAGCACAGAGATATACCTTGTCTTGCTACCACCCAAGATTGCCTTTTTGTCTTTCTTTGTAAGATCCCACTGAATCAATCCTTGACTACCTACAAATCTGAAATGGTCTGCCTGTTTATTTGGTCTGAGCTTCTCCTCCACTTATGCAGGGAAACTCTTGGTTCTGACAGGAAGTTTTCCCAATAAACTGTGTAAACCAGAAATATAACTCACTAACGAAGGTAGTAAAATCAAAGGAAACCTAAATAACTGAAATTTCAGAATCTTCGGCCAATGTTCTGAGGAAAGCCACTAATTTTCAAACATAATGTCATGACAAGATCACTCCTGACAATTTCAGATAATTTGATTTTTTTCTTTTTCTTTTTTATTTCAATAAATGTAGGGGATATATTGTTTATTGTCACATGGATGAATTGTACAATGCTGAAATTAAGGCATAGTGACCTATCACAAGAATAGTGTACATTTTACCTGACAGGTAGATTTTATTCTTTATCCCCCACCCTTCCCCTTTCCTTAGTTTTTAATGTCCATTGCATGACTTTATGAATATATATATACCTCTCATTTAATTCCCATTTAGAAGTAAGAACGTGATATATGTATTTTCATTCTTCAGATACTTCACTTAGGATAATGGTCTCCAGTTCAATCCAAATTGCTGCAAAAGACAGAATTTCATTCTTTTTTTAGTAGTACTGTATAGTATGTACATACCACATCAACATTATCCACTAATCAGTTGATGAACACATAAGTTGATTTCATGTCTTTGCAATTGTGAATTGTGCTGTGATGAACATACAGTGCCTGTGTCTTTTTTGTAGATTGACCTCTCTTTTAAGGGTGTAGATACTCAGTAGTGGAATTGCTGGACTGAAAAGTAGGTCTATATTTAGTTCTTTGAGGAATCTCTATACTGTTTTCTACAGAGGTTGTACTAGTTTACAGTCACACCAACAACTTATAAGTATTCCTTTTTCACTACATCCTGACAACATCTGTTGTGGTTTTAATTTGTATTTCCCTGATGATCAGTGATGTTGAGAATATTCATACATTTGTTGTCCATACGTCTATCTTCTTTTGAAAAAAAAACTGTTCATGTATTTACCCACTTTTTTATTTTTTATTTTTTTATTTTTATATTTTGCTGATTTGAGTTCTTCATAGATTTGGGATATTAGTCCTTTGCCAGATGTATAGTTTGTGAATATTTTATCCCATTCTGTAGGTCATCTATTTACTCTTGATTATTTCCTTTGCTGTGCAGAAACTTTTTAGTTTAATTAAGTCTCATTTATTTAGTTTTGTTGTTGCTGTATTTGCTTTTGCAGCTTAGCCCTAATTTTTTTGCCTAGCCCTATGTCTAAAAGAGTTTTTCCTACATTTTGTTTTAGAATTTTTATGTTTTCAGGCCTCTTGTTTAAGTCTTCAATACATGTGAGTAAATTTTTCTACATGGTAAGAGACAGGAATCCAATTTCATTCTTTTGTGTGTGGCTATTCAATTTTCCCTGCACCATTTATTGAATATGGCATCCTTTCCCCGGTGTATGTTTTTGTTTGCTTCGTCAAAAATCAGTAGGTTGTAGCTATATAACTTTGGTTCTGGTTTATAGCTATATGACTTTATTTCTGGGTTCTCTATGTTCCATTGGTCTATGTGTCAACCTTTACAACAGTACAATGCAGTTTGGGTTACTATTGCCTTATAGTATAATTTGGAGTCAGGTAATGTGATGCATCCAGATTTGTTCTTTTTTCTTAGGATTGTTTTGACTATTTGGGCTGTTTTTTCATTCCATATGAAGTTTAGGATTGTTTTATATAATTCTGTGAAAATGACAGTGCTATTTTGATTGTTTTGACTATTTGGGCTGTTTTTTCATTCCATATGAAGTTTAGGATTGTTTTATACAATTCTGTGAAAAATGACAATGCTATTTTGATCTGAATTGTGTTAAATCTGTAAATCACTTTGGGAAGTATGGATATTTTAATGATGTTGATTCTTCCAATTCATGAACATGGGCTGTTTATCCATTTGTTTGTGTCATCTATGATTTCTTTCATCAGTGTTTTCTAGTTCTCCTAGAGAACTAGTTCTCTAGTTCTCTCTTTCACCTTGAGTAAGTATACTGAATTAAGTATATTCATAGGTTTTTTATTTTCTTTGCAGCTATTGTAAATGGTATTAAGTTCTTGCTTTGACTCTCAGTTTGACCGTTATTAATGTATAAAAATGCTACTGATTTGTGTACATTGATTTTGTAACCTGAGACTTTATTGAATTTATTGATCAATTATAGAGTCTTTTGGTGGAGTTTTTAAGGTAAAGATCTAGATATAAGTTAAGATCATATTGTCAGCAAATAGGAATAGTTTGACCTCCTCTTTCCAAACTTAGATTTCCTTTCTTTCTTTCTCTTGCCTGATTGCTCTGACTACTACCATGAGTAGTATGTTGAATAAATAGAAATGATAGTGGCCATCCTTGTCTTATTCTAGTGCTTAAGTGGAATGCTGTCAGCTTTTCCCCATTGACCCATTGAGCATAATGTTGGCTGTGGGTTTGTTATATATGGCTTTTATTATTTTGAGGCATGTTCCTTCTATGCCTAGTTTCTTGAGGGTTTTTATCATGAAGGGGTGCTGGATTTTAAAGAATGCCTTTTCTACCATTTATTGAGATGATCATATGATTTTTTTCTTAATTCTGCTTATATGGTGAATCAGATAAGTAGTGGTAGAATCAGGATTTCTAGTTGTTCCTGATTCAATCTTGGAAGCTTGTGTGATTCCAAAAATTTATCCATTTACTCTAGATATTCTAGTTTGTGTGGGTAGAGGTTATCATAGTAGTCACAGATGGTATTTTATATTTATGTGGTATCAGTTGCAATGTCTCCTTTTTCATGTCTTTTTTTAAATTCAGATTATTATGGGGGCACAAGCGTTTTGGTTACATCAATTATTTTTGTGCCATTTGAGTCAAATGCGTAAGTCTGTCCATCACCAATATAGCATTCAGTGTACCTGTTAGGTGTCTATTTACCCTTGCCTACTCCCTCCTCTCACCTGCTTGGTTTTCACTGAGCTTTACTAATATATATGCACATGAGTGTTGATAGATTAGGTCCAGTTTAATAGTGAGTACATGTGGTATTTGTTTTTCCATTCTTATGATGCTTCACTTAGAAGAATGGTCTCTAGTTCCATTCAGGTTGTTACAAAAGATATTAGTTCACCATTTTTTATGGCTCAGTAATACTCCATAGTATACATATACCATATTTTATTAATCCACTCATGTATTGATGGGCACTTGGGCTGTTTCCATATCTTTGTAATTGTGAATTGTGCTGCTATAAACATTCGAGTCCAAGTGTCTTTTTTATAAAGTGTCTTTTTTCCTTTGGATTAATTCCCAGTAGTGCGATTTCTGAATCAAATGGTAGTTCTACTTTTAGTTCTTTGTGATATTTCCATACTTCTTTCCATAGAGATTGTATTAGTTGCTGCCCCACCAACAGTGTATAAATGTTACTTTCTCTCTGCATCCACACCAATATCTGTTGTTTTTAGACCTTTTAATAAAAGCCATTTGAATTGGTATCAGGCAATATCTTATTGTGGTGATATCTCTTTTTGTTGTTGTTTATTGGATATCCCTTTTATTTACTTCTGGTATAATCTTTGTTATTACCTCTGCTTGTTTTTTTTTTTTTTTTTTTTTTTTTTAGTTCTGTGAGGTGTGACATTAGGTTATTTATTTGTGATCTTTCTGGTTTTTTTCACCTGGATGCTTAAAGTTTTGAACTTCTCTCTTAGAGGTATCCTAGAAATTTTGGATGTTTATGTCACCCCTTATTTAATTTGAACATCTAAAAAAATTTTTTCATCTTGTTCAATCATTGACACCAGGATTGTTCAGCAGCAGATTGTTTAATTCTCATGTAATAATTATGCAGTTCTGAGAGTTCTTCTCAGAATTAATTTTTAGTTTTATTCTACTGTGGTGTAAGAAGATACATGGTATGATTTTGATTTTTCTAAATTTTATGAGACTTGGTTTGTGGTCTATATATGATCTATCTTGGAAAATGTCTCATGTGCTGAAGAGAGGAATGTATACTCTGCCATTCTGGGGTAAAATGTTTTATAGATATATGTTAGGTCCATTTATTCTAGCATCTTGTTTAAGTGCAGTATTTATTGTTTTTCTGCTTTGATGATCTGTCTAGTTCTGTCACTAGAATGTTGAAGTCCACAGCTATTATTATATTGTTGTTTATTTCTTTTCTTGGATGGAGTAAAATTTGTTTTATGAATCTGGGTGCTCTTATGTTAAGTGTGTATATATTTAGAATTTTTATGCTTTCATGTTGAAGTGCTCCCCATGATCATTATATAATGACTATCTTTTCTTTTTTTTACCATTGTTGATTTAAAATCAGTTTTATCTGATATGAGAATGGCTATAATTGCTCTGTTTATATTTCCATTTGGGTGGAATATTTTTTCTACCCCGTTACCTTGAGCCCATGGGATTCTTTGCCAGTTAAATGGTTTGCTTGAAGAAAGCATATTCAGATTCCGTGCAAACAGATTAATTAAAGCAGATTTTGCAGAAAACCTTGTTAGTTGTTATAGATTTCTTTTATTCTCCCTGACTTTGTTGTGCTTATTTTATATAATGTGATCTAAAGTCACTGCTCAGTAAATGAAAAGTAAAATACATGAAAATAAAATCTCTCTGAAGAACTAGGGAAATTTTCTGTAGACAAATGGCCAGCTTTCTTCTGAGTAGGAGAGAAACTAGATTGGGAGAAACTAGAACTGTATACAGTTCATATTAAATGAGGTAGAGGCAATGATGCTCAGCCATGGCTGGGCAAGAGGGCAATGTAGAAAGAAGAACTGGTCACTTGACAAATTAGTCACTAAACTCCAAGACTTATTTGAGTGTGATACTCTAAAAGAGATTTGAACAAGGTAAGAGCTTAGCATTATGTTACATGTGTTATAAATAGCAAGATAATTTTAAGAGGAATAACTCCTGAACCACTAGAGCAATTTGGAAGAGTGCACTGTGAAAAATATAAAATGATTGACATTTTTTGGTTAAATATGAAGTAAAATAAAGCCTAAGAATTTTGGAGGAGGGCAAGTGATTTTCTGTTTAAAAAGCCACAGAGTGTACTTTATTATTCTTTTTATTAAAATTCTTTCCCATGTGTTTTAGAAGGACAGTGACAATGTGAAAAATAGAAGATTATTGAATAGATTATAGTTTATGATTAAAGGATGTTCATCAAGGGGACTAAAAAATAACTTAGGAGATAGTGTCTTTGGCAGAGAAAGATCTGTATTTGGCAAAAAAAAATATATGAGGATTGGGAAGTTACTGGTTTAGATTTTCTTTTTTAAGAAGAGAGAAACACAGATGATGAGAGTACCTCATAGTTTATTTTGAGAACCTGGAATTATTATCATGATTTGTGGTGGACAGATTTTAAGGTGCCCCTATAATCCTCTCACCCTGATGTTCTCATTCTTGTATTACATCCTCATCTTTAGTATGGGTAAGATCTGAGAAATGCTTCTTATCAATAAAATATGGCAAAGATGATGAGATGTGAATCTTGTAAGTGTGTTGCATTATATAAAATGTCATCTTGAAAGACACACTGTTTTTCTCTCATTCTGGCTTTGAAGAGGCCATTTTATGAAAGTGCCTATGGGAGGGTACACATGGTGAGTAAATGTGAAAGGTCTCTAAAAACTGAGAATATACCTTTCCTGATAGTCAGCAAGAAGCCAGAATATTTAGTCATACAACCACAAAAAAATGAATTCAGTTGACAATCTCAGCGAGCTTGTAAGTAGATCCATTGCCAATCAAGCCTCCTGATAAGAACTGAGCCTTGGCCAAGATCTTGACTCCAGCCTTGCAGAGGACCCAGTTAAGCCAGGTAGAGACTCCTAATCCAGCCAAACTGTGAGATAAAATGTGTATGTTGTTTTAAGATCCTAAATTTGCAGTAGGTTGTTATTTAGCATAAAAACTAATGCGTTATTAAGAAACAGTGGGAAAGAATAGATGATTTTTGTGTCTGCAAAATGGAAATTATTACAAATTGAGCTATATTAAGTATAGACTTATTAATTCTGCAAAGCAATCTTAAAAGATATATATTTTTTTCATTTTATAAATGAGATAATAATGCATGGAGATGTTAATGAACTTACATAATTTACCTAACATAAATTAGGAACCACCAAATAATATGTATCCCATCTGTGTCATGTGTTTGGGCTCTCACAATATGAACTTTTATAACTGGAATACCCATTCTCTTCATATTCACCAGAGCACCAGAGCAGTCCCCACAACCCCATGCTCCAGGCCAGTCCCTAAGGACCTAGGCTTTGGGTCAGCCCTAGAATCAGACCATCCCTTACAGAACTAGGCTCCAAGGTGGCCCATGAGGACCCAGCTTCCATATCTTCCTCAGTGCCTAGCCAGCCCAGGCTCTAGTTTGGCCTCTGTGGATTCAGGTGCCAGTCCCATACCAGTGCCAGGCTAGCACCCATAGACCTAGCCTACAAAGCTGTTCTAGCTCTAGGCTGGACCTCATAGACCCCTACACTAAACTGGTCCATGTGTACCCAGACTCCAGGCCCATACACCCACTGACCCAAACAGCAGATCAGGTATCCTGAGGAATTTATTAGCAAATTTACTCACAAACATATTCAGACAGCCTGCTCAGAAACTCTAGACATGCTTGCTGATGAAGGATTCAGCCTATTGAATCCAGTATGTAAAGATTGGTAGTGATGTCGATTTCTTCAGATTCTCAGAGAAAAATGTGAGCCACAAGGATCACAAATAAACAGAGGAATGTGATACTACCAAAAGAACAAAAGAAAGCATCAGTAGCTGACCCTAAAAAAGGAAAAGAACTACAAATAACCTGTAAAGAATTCAAAATCTTAAAGAAAGCTCAATGAGGTAAAAGAGAACACAAATAAGCAAATACATGAAATTATGAAAATAATACATGAACAAAAGAGAAGTTCTTCAAAGAAATAGAAACCACGAAAATTACCAAACAGAAATTCTAGAGTTAAAAATCATAATAATGAAACTGAAAATTCCATAGAGCTTCAACAATAGACTTTATCAAACAGAAGAAAAACTGATCTCAAAGACAGGTCACTTGAAATTACCCACATAAAGGAATAAAAAGAATAAAAAGGAAAAAGAGTGAAAAAAAGCCTAAGGGACATAGGAAACACCATCAAGTGATGGCAAGGGTGCAAGAAGCAACAGAGAAAGACAGGAATAGAAAAGATTAATGTAGGTAAGTTAGTTTGTTGAAAAGATAAACAAAATTAACAAACTGTTAGTCAGAATAATTAAGAGAAAAAGAGAGAGGACTCAAGTAAAAAGAATTATAAATGAAAGAGGAGACATTACAACTGATGCCACAGAAACATAAAGAACCATGAGACTACTCTGAACATTTATATACCATCAAAATTCATGGCCTAAAAAAAATGGATAAATTCTAAACATAGACAATCTAGCAAGACTAAATCAGCACTACAACTCCCCCCGCCCCAAAAAAAAACAACATCAAAAGCCTTATGGCTTTGCTGTTGAATTCTACGACATATTTAATTAAGAATTAAAGTTGAACCTTCTCAAACTCTTCTTAAATATTGAAGAGAAGGTAACATTTCCAAACTCATATTGCAAGTCTAGAATTACCTTGATACTAAAGCCTGACAAAGATACTACAAGAAAAGAAAGTTTTAAGTCAATATCCCAGGTGAACACAAATGCAAATATTATGAGCAAAATACTAACAAACCAAATTCAGCAGCACATTAAAAGGATCATACACCATGATCAACTGGGATTTACCCTGGGGCTGTAAGGATGGTTCAACATATGCAAATCAATGAATGTGATACTCCACATTAATGAAAGATAAAAATTATATGATTATCTCACTAGATGCAAGGAAAAGCATTTGAGAAGATTCCACATCCTTTTACAATACAAACACTCAACAAATTAGGTATAGAAGGATGTGCTTCCAAACAATAAAGGCCATATATGAGAAGCTTATAGCAAACATTATACTGAAAATCAGGAATAAGAGAAGAAATAATCAGAAAACCAATCCTACTTACAGTAGCTATAAAGATAAAATAGAATACTTAGAAATAAACTTAACCAAGGAGATAAAAGATCTATATGCTGATAACTAAAAGATACTAATGAAAAAAATTGAAGATGATTCAAATAATTGAAAAATTTTCCAGTGATCATGAACTGGAACAATTCATAATGTTAAAATGTCGATACTATCAACAGGAATATAGAGATTCAGTACAATCCCTTTCAAAATCTCAATGGCATTTTTCAAATAGAAAAAACAATCCTAAAATTCATATAGAACCAAAAAGATCCCAAATAGCCAAAGCTGGGGACATCAAACTACCTGATTTAAAAATGTACAACAAAACTATAGTATTCAAAACTATATGGTACTGTCATGAAAACAGACATATAGACCAATGGAATAGAAGAGAGAGTCCAAGCACTACAGTCAGCTGATTTCTACAAAAATGCTAAGAACACACAATGGAGAAAGATCATTCTTTTCAGTAAAAAGTTTAGGGAAAACTGGATGTACACATGCAGAAGAATGAAATTGGACCCTTTTTTATACCACATATAAAAATGAACTCAAATGGTCTAAAGATTTACATAAAACTGTTAATGGAAAAAAAAATAGGGGCCCAGTTAACCAATTCCTTAACTTGAGTCTAGGCAATTTTTTAAAGAGATGATCATAAATGCAAAGGCCAAAAAACCCCAAAAATAGTTAAATGAGATTACATCAAACTAAAAATCTCTTACACAGCAAAAAAAACAATCAACAGAGTGGAGAGACAACTTACATAATGGGAGAAAATATTTTGGAACCACACATCTATTATAATAAGGAATTAACATGCATATACATAAGTAAGTCAAACAACTCAATTCCAAGGAAATAGTCTGATTTATAATTGGACAAAAAACCTGAATATGTACAAATCGTCAGTAGGTATATGAACAGCTGTTCAAAATCAGTAACAATTGGGGAAATGTAAATTGAAACCACAATAAAATATTACCTCTTACCTGTTAAAATAGCTATTATCAAAATGATAAACTGTAAGTGTTGCCAAGGATGTAGAAAAAAGAAAATATTTTACACCATTGGCAGGAATATAAAAGAAATGAAAATGATTTGAAAAGGATCATGATCATATAGGATAAGATAGATAAAGAGATAATTGAACTTTAATGCAATGTCAAGAACACACGAAAAATTTAAAAATTAAAAATATTATTTCAATGAACTATGGGACTATATTTAACAATATAACATATTTGCATCTGAAGTTGTAATGAGAAAAGCATAAGAACTGTACAGAAAGAAATAACAAATGACAAATTAACAATGAAAAACCATGTATTTTTAAATTTTTGGAAAAAAGATAAAAGACAAATATCCAAGAAGCTCAGTGAATATCAATGTGGACAAATACATGAATTCCATGATAATATACAAATACCCATGTTACTAAAATAGTCAATAACTAGCATTAAAAAAGTGATCTTGAAAATATTCAAAGCAGGAAAAATCACAATAAGCAAACTGTATCTGACTTCTGTTGGGAACAATGAAGGCCAGACATAATGGAATGACATCATTAAAAGGCTTAGAGAAAAACTAAAACTGTCAACTCAAAACCTTTATATGCACAGAAAATATGCATAAATATTTTTCAATATTCAAAATAGAAAAAAATGAATAAAATTAAGAGAATGCTTTGCCAAAAATTCTGCTTCTACAAATAATTTTGAAGGATATTCTTCTGTCTGACAAAATTGACAACAAATTCAAAATAGTATCATAGGAAGACATGAACAACAAATGAAGTAGTAAATATGTAGGTGAATATAGAAGACTATGCATTTTTTCTTAATTCCTTTAAAAGACTGATCATAACATAGCACCGACATTATACTATTGTTATCATATTTAATATCAATAGCACAAACCACAGGGAAGTTAAATTGAAGTAAAAAGTTGTAAGTTTCCTATATTTTGCCTAATACAGAAAATATTAACTCTAAATAGATTATGATAGGAATGTACCATATAAGATTTACAAAGCAAAGTAATAAAATAATGAAAAAAGGTATACATAAAAGATTAAATAGGGTAATTAATATAAAATAATAGGATAGTCGAGTAGCCTAAAGGAAGAAGGAAAGAAAAATAGATTTTTTAAACAAAATCAGTTAATCAAAAGACAGATAAAAATGAAAAAAATTCTAATAATATGATAGAGTTAAACATAATCATTCTGAAATTGAATTAAATGTCATCAATAAACACTTAAATTTATGCCAAAGATTGTCAAACTGAAAACAAGTTCAAAATTTACAAGGTCTATGAAAAATACATTTAAAATAAATATTAGGTTAGAAGTTAAAAAATGACAAAATAGATTTCATAAAAACAGTAAATATATGAAAATGAGAGTAGCTTTATTAACATCAAGCAACAGATCTTATGTCTAGAAGAATTACCACTGACAATGAAGCACTTTTCTTAATGATTAAAGTCTACATTCTTCAAAAATAATCATAAATTTGCATATTAAAAACATTTAACTGCAGCTCAAACCTTATTCAGTATAAGAGAATTCATGCTAGGGAGAAATCCTACGAATTGAAAGACTGTGAAAAAATCTTTGCCTGGTTCTGACACTTTATGTAAGAAAATTCATACTGAAGAGAAACTGTACAGATGTAAAGAATGTGGCCAAGCCTTTAATGACTGACTGTTCACCTATTATTCAAAATCAGAGAATTCATACTGGATAAAGTTGGTATAAATATAACTGTAGAAGGATCATTCCCAAAATATAAGCCCTTAAATGCATGAGTATGTATGTGGAAACAAAATATCAAAGATGTAAAGACTGATGGATTACCTTTATTTATATCATGAATCTTATTGAACTCAGAATAAGAAGAGAATTTATAAGAAGGCAAAACATTCAAACAGTTGCTCAAACTTTATTCAACACCAGAGAATTTGTATTGCAGAGAAACCCTACAAATCTAATAAATGCAGAAAAATCTTTTTTCCAAAAATAACTTAGAATATACCTAAGATTTACAGATACAATAAATGTAGAAAATTATTTAACCAAAAACCAAGTCTAAATAAACATCAGCTCATTCACAATGGAAAGCACTACCACGTTCAGACATTAATTTACAGTGTTCATTATAGAGAATAATCAATCCAATGTTAAAATAATTAGATAATTTATTTTTATGTATGATTGAAAGGAGCAGGAGATTGATTGGAGAGTTATATTACAAAGTATAATTTTTTGTATTGAAAGAACTTTAGATTTTTGAAAAGCAAATATTGATGTAATAATTCAACTCACAAATCACTTGAAACTATACCTTCATTCCTGGTGTTTATGTGAAAGCATGCAGTCAATTTTTCCTACATCAGACCTACCAGAGGCCCTTCTATATTAGATGGGAAATAGTCATTCACTTTTTGATGGAAAATTAAGGACTGTGAAATGTAAGATACATGAAGAAAATATAAGTGGAGAGACTCAATAACACACATATATTAAAGACAGAATTAAAGAAAGAGAAAAAAATTACAGTTGGATAATCTTTTCTCTACAAAATTGATATAATAATGAGAGAAAATCCTAGCACTCTGGGAGGCTGAGGCGGGCGGATTGCTCGAGGTCAGGAGTTCGAAACCAGCCTGAGCAAGAGCGAGACCCCGTCTCTACTTTAAATAGAAAGAAATTAATTGGCCAACTAATATATATATATAAAATTAGCCGGGCATGGTGGCGCATGCCTGTAGTCCCAGCTACCTGGGAGGCTGAGGCAGCAGGATTGCTTGAGCCCAGGAGTTTGAGGTTGCTGTGAGCTAGGCTGATGCCACGGCACTCACTCTAGCCTGGGCAACAAGCGAGACTCTGTCTCAAAAAAAAAAAAAATAATAATAATGAGAGAAAAATATGCAAGATATTAAGGAAAAACATAAAGTAATTAATAATGCAATGCCCTTGACCAAATTGACGCTTAGAACATTACAGTCACTCAGAATAACCATTTTTTCCAGTTCATATGACATGTATACCAAGAAAGACCTTATCCTGGACCATAAAATAAATCTCAACAGATTCTAAAAGATTCATATTTGCAGAAAATATTCTCTGAGCTATACTTATAATAAATTGGAAGAAGATGACAAAATAACTGGAAAAACCATAAGTATTTGTAATTTAAGCATTGTGTTTATCAATATCCTGGTGAAAATAAGTCACAAAGAAAATATTTTGAATTAAATTATAATAAATATATACCATATAATAATTTAAGATGCAACCAGAAATATTTAATAACTTTCACAACTCTTATAATATGAAACAATCTTAATGATCTGATTTCCCACCATATAAATATAGAAAAAAAATCAAAATAAATTCTGAAAAATAGAAAGGACATAATATAATAAAAGCAGACTTTAATGTAAGAGAAAACAAAAAATAGGAAAAAAATGATTAAAGTTCTATGTTGCCCTCATCAGAGATTTACAAACTAATGAAACCCTATTTAGATAATCAAGAAAAGAAAGGAAGAACTCACATTAATAATATCAGGAATAAAATATGGTCCATATATAGATATAAAAAGCATAATGGAGAAACCAAATAATTTTATGATGATAAATTCAACAAATTAGAGTAATAATTTCTTTGAAAAACACAGCTTACTAAAATTTACAAGAGAATTAGTAATACATCTTAATAGTCCTACATTTGTTGAAGAATTATATTAGCTGTTTAAAAAGTCTACTGAAAAGAAAAATCATGACCCAGATGATTTTTGTGGTGAATTCTATTCTATTTTAAGAAGAATATTTTGCAAATATCACACAAAAACAATGAGGAAGGAAACATGCCCCAACTTATTTTATGAGACCAGAATACTCCTAATACCAACAGTTGATAAGTATGTTATATGAAAGTCTTGATTCATCTCCCTTATTATAGAGACACAGATATCACTAAAAATTAATAGTTAATCAAATACAGAATTATTAATATCTTTAACAAGGACCATACATCAGAAATGAAATATTGGTTTATTTAAAAAAATCAATGTAATTTACCTTGCTAATTATATGAGATAAAAACTATTTAGATTATCTCAATAGATTAATAAAAAAGCACTTGCAAGAGGGATTGTTCAAATTGTCCCCAGTTAGGAAAACAATATAGGACATTTATACCTTCACATGCAATAGTAATTAGATGCATTCAGACCCAGGAAAGAGGTATTATTTTGAACAATGTTCTTAAGCTGTCTTACAGCTTTCATAAGGCAACATTTTCAGCAGTTGAGGGAATAAGGTCTGGAGGAGGATCTGAGTGTTTCCTCACAGTATCCATTAAAATTTTACATGCACTGCAGAGACTCAGTTGTTTAGCATAAATTCTAGGAGCATGTGGTCTTGAGACTCTTTCCTCTATTATCCATTTTAGATTCCTTTCACCTTCTGCTAGTGTCTCTATTGATATCAGAGATTTGTCTGGTAGAGTGATCCAGAGTCTTGTCCTTAAGTTGTCCAAATCCTGGTTCACCATGCTCTGACAAAATTGTGGCTGCTGCACTTAACTATTTACTATCAAATTTGGAAAAGGAATATAGTCATATTTTCAGTTAGCTTACCTGATAACAAATATATTCCTTCCTTATCCCCACTATTTAACAGCAGAACTGCTTCCTTCACAAGAACATGGTAATTTATATCTGTAGGAATGGATGGTGATTCTTTGATATTTGCCCTTTGACATGCAGACACTAAAATGTTCAGGCAGCAGGTTTATTTAAAATTTCAATAGCTGTCTCATATATGAGGATTCATGCAGTATTTGTCCTTCCATGACTGACTCATTTCACTTAGCATAATGTTTTTCATCTTCATTGTGTTATCACAAATGGTAGGATTTCAACTGTAATGGTCAAAAGTAGAGAAGTAGACAACAGAAGGATGGTTGCCACAGGTTAAAGAGAGGGATATATGGGGAGATGTATAATGAATATAAAATTTAAATTATGTATGATGAGTAATTTCCATATAGTTAACAATAAGGTATTATGAACTTAAAATTTGTTAAGGAGTGAATTTCATGTTAAGTGTTCTTAATACACACATATTCACACACATACAAACATATTTGATAGGATTATTGCTGTTTCTCTTAGTGAAAGTATACACCCTTTAAGAACCAGGACCTCTAAACCCATGGAACCTATGTTTGGAGAATTTTTGCTTTCTGTTCCCACTGGGAACCCTGCTAAACAGAGCTACTTCTCTTTTCACTCTTGATTTCTGGATCCACGTATTCAAATTAAGATAACACCATATAATAGCTGTTGATTTAGAGTTGCATACTAAATCCTGGACAATGATGCCCATGCATGCAGGATGCCATTTCTTAGCTGGTATCTCAGCTACATCTTCAAAAGTTTCTGCCATTGTTCTATTAGAACTACAGTTTATGGGTTGTGCTTGTATGTGATAGGATCTTAGTCATGTGCCCACTGCCATACCTCCTTGCTGATAATTTAGTCTCTTAATCCAATGCAATATGTGAACTTACGTGTCCATATATTGTAAACCTAATTCTGAAGGAGGCCCTGTGGGTAGAGAAAACAAATACACACCTGGAATATGCATTGATTCCAGTGAGAAGAATCACTTTCAGTTCTAAAATGAAAGAGATACAATGTAGTTGATTTGCCACTAATGTGGCTGGCTGGTCTCCTAGAGTATTTGGCAAATTTTTCTGTAAAGGGCTAGATAAATATTTAAGTTTCAGCCACAAAAATTCACATTTGCTATTGTTGGATAAAAGCAGGCACAGAAAATACATGGTTTTGTTCAGATAAGACATTATTTATAAAAAAGGCAATAGGCCAAATTTGGATCATGGGCCATAGATAGTCAACCCCTGACAATAGAGAATTGTCCTATATTAAGGGGCTTACATGTCAAGTGTCTACTTCTGGGAGGTTGGATATTGAGCAGCAACAGTAGCAATATTGTCATTGGTGAGTGGGAGACTTCGCTTTTGGGGCCATGCATATCTTCTAGCCCTACTACAATGGCTACTCCATTCATGTGCCCATGTTGCCAGCAATGGGTGGCCAATTACAGAAACTGCCTTATGGGAACTTTATGAATCATTTTGTTTAATTAAGTTAGTGCATCTTGATTAGTGGATAATTTCTAAAGTTATTCTCTGAAACTGCATAAAGTTTATCTCCCAACTTCTGAGATAAGGCTTGCAACAGACTTGCTACCTTTTGCTCATTTGTTGTTAGCTGAAGGCTGTCAATATAGTGGACCACTATGGTGTTCTCTGGATTGGCAGACCATGTAGGTTTCTTTGCAGTTAAATTATGATTGGGGAGCAGACAGACTTGTATAGCTCTAGGGCAAAACTGGAACTATTTCTTCTTATCTAGTCTATGTAAATCTTGGCTAATCTTGGCTGACACAGGAAGCAGTTTCAGGGGCTTTTATTTGAATTTTACCAATAAAATTGCTCTTAACCCGCAAGCCAAGATAGTGGTATGCCAGTCACCCATATGTCTATCCCAGTGATACACTAAGGAAGAACTGGAGAATGGTCATTTTAGAGTCTCTATACCCAGGGGAATCACTCTGAGCTGGCCCTATGGAGGAATCCATTTATTAGCTGGCTTTTATATGCCCCTACTCTTAACATAAGTACAGTGATGATCCTTTAAATCCTATATATCAATATCCACTCAGTCCTTGTTTCTATAGTCCTTCAAACATCAGGATAGTCTCCTTATATCAGTAACAGTTCTCAAAGTAATTATAGCTATGCATTCCTTTAGGAAGGCATTGAAAGATTCCTTATTTTATACACTTGATATAACATTGCAGGACACTTTCTCCTAGGGATCAGCTTTTCTTTTAGTCAATTAGTTTCACGTCTGAAAACCTCTCAGTCTTGGAACCTGGGATTATGCCTTTCTATGGATCAACTGCCATCAGCCTCCTGAATATACATTCTTGAGTTCTTTGGGTGAAATACTTTAAGCAATGCCTTTTAAAGCTGCCTTTCTATCTTGCCTGTAGGGATGCTATGTTTTATTAAGCATCCTTTTAGCTCTCTGAAGGTCAAGTGCTCCTTGCTGCCACTCAAACATTCCACTTATCATGATAATTGTACCTATCATGCTTCTTATTGTTAAGAATTACCACCTAGACTTTAGTATTTTATGTTCCCAGCATACTCACTGAAAACAGAAAAATGCAATTTTGTCAAATCTCCTAATATCAGCCCTAGTCTAGCGAGAACAGCAGCCAGTAAGCTGCTCATTAATGGTGGTGCCCATCTTACTAGGCCATTGTTACCACCATAAATTGAATGTCCTCCCAACTTTTTGGTGCAACGTTATTATCTGGCAAGAACTCTGGCCTTATTCATTGTACTCACTCTCTCTGGCATGCCTAAACTTCTGGGCCTTTTAATTCTTTCTTACATCATCTGTTATGGCAGTTCTGGCATTTCTACTTCACTTTGTATGGGATCCCATTTTTCCCAAATTTCTAAGAGCCATGCTAGCATTGTGTTAGTTTTATTTTCTGGGGTCTCTTTCTAGGATATTAAAACTTGTATCAGGAAAAATTTTACCATATTGATAAAATGTCTCTTATTCTATGATAGGTTGTGCTCCCTTTGACTCAACGTCTTTTGTCTCTACATACTCTCTCAGCTACTCCTGGTACCTATCGGCTAGTGTGACATTTATAGTCCCAATCCTCCATTTGCTGGAACAAAGCCTCTTAGGATTGGTTATGTAGTTACTTAACTCTGGTGATTGACTTAGTTGTCAAGAGGGAAGTTGGAGATGATTCTGGTGGGGTGAGTTGTTTTATTATAGTGCAAAGGCCTCTGCATCATATTTAAGAAATGTCTGCATCATATTTAAGAAATGTCGTTTCTTACCTCCCAAAATGGAGTATTGAAGCACCACTTCTAAAAACTTAAGAATTCATGGCAATTTGAGAGTTTAATGCACCAATCCAAATGTTCTCTTTTAGAGACTTTAGTTGCATTCCTTCCCAGGCAGACTTCTAAGCTTGACACAACAGACCCACCCAGTTGAAAAAGTAACATTCTTTGAAGTTCTGTTACTCAAAAGCTTAATTCTGGACCTGATATTCAGCTTTCTCTGACCTCTAGCTTCTGGAGACTAGAATATCTATACATGCTGCCAAGGAGACTCTCTGGCTTTCCACATCTAACCTTTAATTACTGATTAATTACCCTCAGCTTTTATTATCTTTATGTACAAAGTTCAAGAAAGTGCCCCAAGCAAAAGCCATCCAATTCAAAAGCCATCAGTCTAATTTCTTATATTTTTCAAATGAATGATAATATTGTGCCTGTGTATTTCCTTCCAGTTTATTTGATCCCAGTTCTCCATAGATGAATGTTTTAAGAATCGCACTACTGTCTTAAGCCAGGCTATCTCTGCTCCACTACCACCGGATGAGGTCCTCTGCCATCTGGCAAGTTCATGATCCAGCTCTAAATCCCAGCATGAAGTCTACTCTCGCTGCCAACTACTAAATATTAACAACTATTTTATGTTGGTTACCAGGAAAGCAAACATGGAAACAGAAATTGGCATGCAGGAAATTTATTGGGGAATGCATACCTTTGAGGAAAGAGAAGGAATGAGGATTTGAGTAAAACAGAATGCAGCTTTAATGCAGTCACAAGGCCTTTGAAAACTGGAATGACTCTTCTGATTTATCTCCAGTTGGGGAAAAGAATATGAAAAATACAACTCCAAATAGCTGTGACATTGATTTTAGGATGACCATCAGAAGAATGTGTGATCTTGTCAGCCATTATCTGGAAAAGGCCGTCTGCTGAGAGCTCTCAATCAGCAACACTCTAAGAAACTGAAGTGAGGATTTTGGTGGGTGAGTTCACTGTGCATTATTACCTTAAGGTTACCACTATTTTGCCTCATTTTACATGAATTCTAAGCAACATTTAATATAGTTAGTCATGATGTTCATAAAAAGATACCATTTGGTTTTCATCCTTCCTCTAGTCAATTAATATCTTCTATACATATAGCTGCTTTCTTTTCTTCTTGTTAAATTTTCTTTTTAGGTTATCACATCCATTCCCTGACTTAAACACTGTATATATTCAGGACTCCATAATTTATATCTCTAGTCCACATTATTCCTCTGAGCTCTGGGGTCAAATATCCATCTGCTTGCTGGACAACTCTACTTCAATATCTAAAAGGTAATTAAAAATTAAATCTCCAAAGTACACAGAACAAATTTTGATTTTGTTAATTCTCCAATGCAAACCTATTGGTCTAAGAGTGTTCTACTTGTCAGCAAATGTAATTAGTGTCTAGCCTGGTGATCATAGCAGAAATTTTGGAATCATGATTGATACCTCCCTTCGTTCTCATCCTGAATCCAACCCATAATCAAAGACTATCAGTTGTCTCCACTGTCCTAACCTTATTTTAAGCTACCATATTTCTCTTCTAGATAGCGCTAATCTTCTCCTTTTAGACCTTTTTATTCCAACCTTGTTTCCTCATCACTTTCTCTATTCAGCAGTAAGAGTAAACTTTTTAAAAGATAAATCAAATCATGTCGCTTCCATACTTAAAATTATTTAATGGCTTTTGTAACATTATGCATAAATTAACATATCCTTATTATGATCTATAAAACCTACCTTGCTGTGTGACTTCTCTCTTTTCTGGGCCTCCTTATACTATCAATCTATATTTCTATTTCACCTCTCTCTTTTCATTGCTTTAAATACAGCAAATTATTTCACATATCAGGGTCTTTGCACATAACTTTTCCTTTTTCCATTTTAAACTGTCTCTAATTCTTTGTCTAGCAGACATTCCCTCCCTTTCTTCAGACTTTAGATTGTCACATTATCAGAAAATGTGCCATTGTCCACTATTTCTGAGTATAGGTCCTATACTTGAAGACTGTTATCCTCTATCATTGCACTGTAATCATTCATGTGATTTATTATAGCTTACCATCCTATACTTTTAGTTGCTTATTGTCTCTCTAATAAACTTTGAGCTTCATGCAAGCTTATACTCTGTCTACTTTGTTGTTTTTGTTTGTTTGTTTATGGCAGTACTTAGCTGGAACACAGTAGACTTTTATTATATATTTTAAGACTATTTTTTAGACATCAATTTAATAAACACAATTTTGTTTTAAAAAATAAAGTGAAGTCTGTGCTTTCATGGAAACTTCTATACTATGGATGCCATATTTATTAAATGTAAACATATTTGCTTTTTCAAATAACTTATTTTTGGATCTATGAGCAGGACTCTTTCAGTAAATATTTCTAGTCTTATTGTGAGTACAGGAATGGAGTGAAGCCACCAAAAGTAGCTGGAAAGTTTAATCAAAAAACACATCAGATATAATACACTTACCAATCTAACAATTGATTTTTTTAAATCCTTGTATGACATATGACAATAAAACAACTCATAGACAGACTGCAAGAGGTTTTAAGACATTTAGAATTTTGAGAAAAGAATTATTCATGCTACTGCAATCAAAGGAGAAACAAGTGAATTTATTAATATAGTACTTTATGCTTTTTTTTTTCTTTTTTCTTTCTTTTTTTTCTTTTTTTTCTTTTTTTTTAGAGACAGGGTGTTGCTCTATCACCCAGGTTGGAGTGCAGTGGCGTGATCATAGTTCACTACAGCCTTGAACTCCTTGGCTCAAGCTATCCTTCTGCTTCAGCCTCCCAAGTAGCTGGGACTATAAGTGCACACCACTACACCTGGCTAATTTTTCTCACTTTTTTGTAGCAATGTGGTCTCCCAACAGTCCAGGCTGGTTTCAAATGCCTGGGCTCAAGCAATCCTCCCTCCTCATCTTCCCAAAGTGCTGGATTATAGGAATGAGCCACCATGCTGGACCACCATAATTTTTTGCAATTTAAATGTTTTATAATGAAATATACATTATTTTGAATATTAAATTATTCATTCTGTTATGAATGTTCTATTATGTTTTTATACTTCACTATTTATTGGGACCATATATTATCTTGAATGTCCTTGATTTGTGTCTGTTTCTTTGTAGCCATTTTTTCATCTTTATACTCAAGCAGAGAAATTTTATGAAACTACTTTTATGTGCTGTAATCCAAAAAATATCCATGTTCTATTTTATACATTCCACACTGAGTCTATTCCATTTATTCTCTTCATATATATGAGAATGCCTTTATCCGGAATCATATTTAACATTCCTAGAGAAGTCCTATTCATGTTGTTCCCTGCAGGCCTAGATTAACTACCAATTCCTACTTGTCATTCACTGATTTGAGCTATTTGAATAAAGTGAATGAAGGCACTATCTGGATATATAGAAGAAGAGCATTTGATCAAGAAGGAACCACAAATGTAAAGGCGTTAAGGTGGCAGCATCCCCAGCATTTCTAGTAATGACATAAGAAACCAATGTGGAAAGTATAAGGGAGAAAAAGAAGAGGTCAGAAAAAAAAAAAAAAAATGTTTAGGATAGAGGCCTGAACTAGGAGCTGGGCAGATCCCTTAATGTCTAAAATCTATAATAAGGACTTTCATTTTTATTCTAAGTCAAATACACAACCATTAGCATGTTCTAGGTAAAGTTATGATAAGATTTGACATGTTCATTAAAGCCCATTTTGACTGCTAGATTAAGAAACGATTATAAGAATGTGGGTAAGAAATAATGGTGGTTTGGATCAGGAGGAAAGAGGAGAAAAGTAATCAGATCCTGCATATCTTTTGAAGGTAGAGCCAAAAGCATTTCGTTTGGGAAATGGTATCAGTCGGCAAACAAAACATATTTTATCTTTTTTTATACTAAAATATATTTCAGGTTGTTCTATCCCACATCTATGAGATAGCTATTCAGGAATATACTGGTACTTTGCAGAGTGACTAAAGATAAAATACAGGTAATAACCATTATATCACAAAGTGACATACCTTATATGATCCTAGAGTAAAAAATAATATTTTCATAGGATAAATATATGTTCATTGCCTGTCTTGCAAGAGTAGACTAAAAATTTTCACTTTGGCTAAATTTTGTAAGTGATTTTGCTATCTATAGACAAAAAATCGCACACATTTTATAGATATATATGAATCTACAAATAAAAAAACTAAAGAAATATATGGTACCCAGGTCTGTTGCTGCAGAAGGAAAATAAAAGGTACATTAAATTTTGCTGTGAGGTGTGCAGTAGTAATAACTCATCTGCTCACTGTGGTATTAATAATAACTCTGTTGCTTTCATTCAAGATTTTTAAAAATAGTGTTTGTTAGAAAGGAATCGTTTTACTGCTAATCATCTCTATCTTTCAAATAAGAAGTGTTTCCTTCCAGTTAAATTATCATTAGATATTTCTACTTGCAAAGCAGAGAAGTGACTGCTACTATTATTTCAAAAGTTGGTAAAATCAAAAGCCAGGATATTCTTTAAGAAAATATTCATTTCAATGTGTTTATACCTTTGAGACAAAATAAAAAATTCAAGTATCTCCATAGGATTAGTGAAAGTTTTTTCAATATATGGAAATAATTCTCTTTATTAGAAAAATTATCTTTAATGCACAGAAATACACATATACATACATTTCATGTGTCATTTAAGTTCTAATTGTTATTTATAGACATCTAGCATATTTCTTTCTTTCTTTTTTTTTTTTAAACAGAGTCTCACTCTGTTGCCCTGACTAGAGGGCCATGGCGTCAGCCTAGCTCACAGCAACCTCAAATCCGGGGCTCAAGCGAACCTTCTGGCTCAGCCTCCCGAGTAGCTGGGACTACAGGCATGTGCCATCATGCTCGGCTAATTTTTTCTATTTTTGATAGAGATGGGATCTTGCTCTTGTTCAGGCTTGTCTTGAACAGCTGGGCTCAAACGATCTGCCCGCCTCGGCCTCCCAGAGTGCTAGGACTACAGGCATGAGCCACTGTGCCTGGCCTGTTTCTTTTAATTCTTTTTCTTCTCTCTGTCTTTCTCTCCTCCTGCCACCTGTTTAATTTTTGTTTGTTTGGATTACCCACTCTTTTAAAAATTTTAAGAGAAACAGAAAATTATCTAAATATTTAAATTGAGCAAGAAAAAGAGACAAACATACAGCTGATATCATGTAGTCATTTTCAATTAGATCACTGAAACAGAAGAATCTTGATTGTTTTTGAGTTATAGTAATTTTCTTATCAGTGGAATCAAAATACCTATTAAGCAGTTTATACACATTTCAGACTTACTCTTTCTGTATAATTAAAAAATACAGAACAGTTAACAATATTTGATATAGTCTTTAAGCATACAGTCCTAGTTAATTATCAAAATAATAAATAGGACTTTAGAAAGAATTAAAAGGTTTTTACCATTGTAACAATATAAAATTAATATGTGGAATATTATTTTCATTTTTTCTTACATTTTAAAGTATAGATTAATTTTTATTCTTCAAATGAAAGGGATAAACATAATAACTAAATAGTGAATGTATTGATAGTATCAACACCTCATCTTGAAATTGAATTCTTGTATCTAGCTTTTCATCCTTTCCTGTAGCTCTTTGCCATGTAACATTGCTATCTGTCCCACGAGGCCAGAGTGCACTTTTCTACATCTTGATTTTGAGTTTAGCCATGTGATTTGCTTTGCCAGTTGGGGTGTTGGTGTGTGTGACATAAACAGTCCATGGGCTTTCCTTTTTGTGCTTCTAACACAGCCATGAGAAGAGCTTTCCTCAGATATCAGCTGTGTCTTCAGCTTGGGCCTAAGTATGATCTCCAGTAGAGCACAGCCAAATCAGACTGAAGAAAAAAATAGAAAGCCAGCATGGAAGAAGTAAAGAGGTTGAATCAATAACTGAGTATTTCTCAACAAATAAAATGCCAAGACCAAATGGTTTCACTGGTAAATTTTACCAAACATTAAAAGGATTACTATCAATCCATGTCAAACTGTTCCAAAAAATAAAAACATAGGGAGCACTTGCTAATTCATTCAATCAGGCCAGTATTATCTGGATACCGAGATAAGATACCTTCTTTCACTGGTTCTATGTGATATAGTACAAGGATTACTGGCCAAAATATGACAAGGAAAAAAGAAAAAAGAAAAAAAAATCCAAATATAAAAGGAATAAGTAACACCATTTCCATTTATAGATAACATGATTTTATATATATAAAATATTTAAGAATGTACAAGAAAGAACACAAAAAATAAATAAATTGCACTTCATTCAAATTAAAACTTTGGGGCCTTTAAAGGACACTATGAAGAAATTAAAAAGACAATGCATTGAATGGGAGAAAATATTTATAAATTATCTGATAAGAATCTAAGTAATATAATTCAACAACAAGATACACAATTCAATTTAAAAATGAGTAAAGGACTTTCTCACATTTCTAAAAAAGGAAAAATGATATACTCATAGCTAATAAACACAGTAACAATGCTCGATGCCATAGTGAGATATGACTTCACAGCCACTAGATTGTCCATAATAATAAAACAATGTAAAATAAATGTTGGCAGGAAGTGGACA
This sequence comes from Microcebus murinus, assembly GCF_040939455.1. Classification (NCBI taxonomy): domain Eukaryota; kingdom Metazoa; phylum Chordata; class Mammalia; order Primates; family Cheirogaleidae; genus Microcebus; species Microcebus murinus. The sequence goes on from NC_134104.1 coordinate 49,266,543, forward strand.
ATTTGGAACCCTCCTACCTTTCTGGTGGGAATATAAAATTGCATATCTAGTATATAGAAAACAGTTTGGCAGTTTTTCAGCAAGTAAAAACCAGACCTATCATATGAACCCACTAATTCCACTCCTAGCTATATACGCAAGAGAATTGAAAGCAGATGTTCAAACAAAAACTTTTAGACAAATTTTAACAGCAGCATTATTAAAAATAGCCAAGAGGTGTAAACAACCAAGATACCTATTAATGAATGAATGCATAAACAAAACATAGCATATCCGTACAAAGGCATATTATTCAGCCATAAGACAAAATGAAATAGTGGTACATAGTACTTCGTGGAGTGGATGAACCTTGAAAACATTATGCTAAATGAAAGAAATCAGACACAAAGTCCACATATTGTATGATTACATTTACATGAAATATCCCAAATAGTTCAATCTGTAGAGACAGAAATAAAAGTAATACTTTCCAGGAACTTTGAGGTAGGAAAACAGGAAATCACTGAAAAATAGGTAAAAAGGTTTCTGCTTGAGGTGATTAAAAAGTTTTAGAAATAGGTAGTGATGATGATTGCACAATATTGTCAATATAGTTAATGCCATTGAATGATACACTTTAAAATGGTTACAATGGAAAGTTGTATGTTATTTGTATGTCACCATAATTTTAAAAAATAAAGAATATTCTCAGAATCAAGATTCTGTAACATCTGGGAAACAATGAATAAGAAAACTATCTAGGGAATTATTGCAAGCCTCATTTAAAAAAAAAACTAGATACATCCTACTTTACTATTTGTTAAAAGAAATGTGAGAAGTGGGGTTGGTGATAAATTTAGGTTATATTTACAGACATAAAATTTAGGTTATATTTACAGACATACAGTAAAAATTGAAGGTTTTTGCAAAACCTACATCATGTAAGTCTACTGGTGCCATTTTTCCAACAGCACATGCTCACTTCATGTCTTTTGTTATGTTTTGGTAATTCTTGCAATATTTTAAATTTTTTTATTATTATTATATCTGTTAAGTTTATCTAGAATCAGTGATCTTGATGTTATTGTTGTACTTGTTTTGGGGGACCATAAGTTGTGCACATACAAGACAGTGAACTTAATCAATCAATGTTTTGTGTGTTCTGACTGCTCCACTGACCAGCCATCCCCTGTCTCTCTCCCTCTGCTCAGGCCTCCTTAGTCCCTGAGTTTCAAAAATATTAAAATTAGGCCAGTTAATAATCCTGCATGTTTTATAAGTGTTCAAGTGAAAGGAAGAGTCAAGCCTGGGGAATAAGGCTTGTCAAAAGTAAAAATAGGCCAAAAGTTAGGCCTCTTACATACACCAAACAGTCAGCCAAGTTGTGAATGCAAAAGATTCTTGAAGGATATTAAAAGTGCCACTCCAGAGAATACACAAATGATAAAAAAGCAAAAACTTTATTGTTGATATGGGGAAAGTTTTAATGGTCTTGATAAAAGATGATACCAGCCACAACATTCCCTTAAGCCAAAGTAAGCCCCTAACTCTCTTTAATTTTATGATAGTTGAGAGAGATGAGAAAGCTATAGAAGAAAAGCTTGAAGGTAGCAGATGTTGGTAGACTAGGTGTAAGGAAAGAAGCCATCTCCATAACATAAAAGTGCAAGATGAAGCAGCGAGTGCTATTTTCAAAGCTACAGCAAGTTGTCCAGAAGAACTAGCTAAGATAATTGATAAAGGAGGACACACTAAACAACAGATTGGTCTTCTGTTGGAAGAAGATGCCATTAGGAATATTCAAATCTAGAGAGGAAAAGTTAATGTCTGGTTTCAAAGGACAAGCTGACTCTTTTGTTAGGGGCTAATGCAGCTAGCTGGTAACTTTAATTTGAAGTCAATTGTTATTTACCATTCTGAAACTCCTAGGGCCCTTAAGAATTATACCAAGTCTACTCTGCCTATGCTCTATAATTGGAACAACAAATCCTGAATAACAATATGTATGTTTATAGCATGGTTTTCTGATTATTTAAGCCCACTGTTAAAAAGTACTACTCAGAAAAAAAAAGATCTCTTTCAAAATATTACTGTTCATTGATAATCACATAGTCAACCAAGAACTCTGATGAACATGTGCAAGGAGATTAATGTTGTTTTCATGCCTGTAACATAAGATACATTCCTTAGCTTATAGATTAAGGAGTAATTTCAATTTTCAAGTCTTATCATTCAGGAAATACATTTTGTAAGGCTGTATCTGTCATAGATAGTGATGCTTCTGATGAATCTGGACAAAGTAAATTGAAAACTTTCTGAAAAGAATGTATCATACCAGATGCTATGAAGAACATTCATAATTTATAGGAAAAGGTCAAAATATCAACATTAACAAGAGTTTGGAAGAAATTGATTCCAACTCTCATGAATGACTTTGGGGAGTTGGAGGTTTCAGTGAAGAAAGTAACTGCATATCTGGTGGAAATAGCAAGAGAAATAGAATTAAAGTGGAGCCTGAAGATGTAACTGAATTGGTGCAATTTCACAATAAAAGTTGAATGAATGAGGAGTTGCTTCTTATGAATAAGCAAAGATAGCTTCTTTTTTTTTTTTTTTTTTTTTGGTGTTTTTTTTTTTTTTTTCCATCTCAGGAGTCTACTCCTGGTGAAGATGTTGTGAATATTGTTGATTTGACAACAAAGGATTTAGCTGAAAAAGCAATTTAGTTGACAATACAGTGGCAGGATTTGAGAGGATTCAGTGCAATTTTGAAAGAAGTTCTACAGTGGGTTAAGTACTATCAAACAGCATCACATGCTACAGGATAATCACTCATGAAAGGAAGACTCAATCGATGTGGCAAACTGCATTTTTGTTTTCTTTTAACAATTTGCTGCAACCACCCCAACCTTCAGCAACCACTACCCTGATTAGTCAGCAGTCATCAACATGGAAGAAAGACCCTCCACCAGCAAAAAGATTATGACTTACTGAAGGCTCAGATGATTTATAGCATTTTTTAGTAACAAATAATTTTTAATTACAGTTTGTACATTTTTGAGACATAATCCCATTTCACATTTAATAGACTACAGAATAGTGTGAAATATAACTTTTATATACACTAGAAAACCAGAAATTTGATTTATATTCTCGCTTTATTGTGACATTCACTTTATTGTGGTGTTCTGGAACTGAACAGCTCAATATCTGCAAGGTATATCTGTATGTGTAACCGAAATGTCTGCCGCTAATGTACACAAAAATTTAAAAGTGTCATTCATCTCCTTCTTATTTCACTTTTTTCCTGGCATGATCTCACATTACCCTAATGCAGCTTGTTAAAAGCACCTACTTAATCTTGTACTTTATAAAACATCTCATATACGAAATTTTATTTCTTTACTATCAAGACTCCTTTGCCTCATAGTATAGTCCCTGAGGGCTTGGCCCTTTGGAAGGAGTTTTATAAGACAAAAAGTCATGGAAATGTTAGTGATGAAAAAATGCAATTGACTTAATTCAATAAACACTTGGATAGCTCCTCTGGTAGCAAAAGTTCAAGTTTGATTGGGATGGTAAATTAAGTTTGTAACAGATGTTATATTTTAAAAAATAATCTAATAGAACAGGAAACACAGATTATACCAGAGTAGAAACCATCACTCTAAATAATAATAATAATACATTTATTTAATACTCATTCCAAGAATGGTGCTTAACATTTTAAGTCATTATCTAATTGTATCTCCAAAATGACTCAACAAATCAGGTCCTCATAATATCTCATTTCTATAGATGGGAAAACTTGAAGTCAAGAAATTTACATGATTTTCTCAAAATGATATTTATTAAATGGGAAAAAATAGAATTTGAACCCAGATATAACTGCTATTAAAGCCAACTTTCCACTGAACTCATTATATTGTCATATTGGGCCTAATTCATTAGGTGTGCATATAGAAAATACATATATTTATTATGTAATTTTATTTTTAAAATTCAATCCAAATTATATTTTAAACTCTCATTTTACTAGAGAATATAGTCTCTTTCAATTCAAGATGTCTTTCTCTCTTTCCTAGGCTTGTTTCTAAACTCAAGTAAATTTCAAGAGGTATATGTATATGAAGCAGAAAATATTAGGCATTTAATCGGGATCTTCATCTCTTTCTTCTGTCATTATCTTATATGTAATTATTTGATTCTAAAGTTTAATCTGTTGTCCACACAGGTGCCTGCTGTGAGGTTCCTTTATTCTGTGTTTCCTTGGATCAAGTTTTCCTCCCTCAGGTACTCAGAAATCCAATCTTTGGGCCATAAAAATCTCAAACATCTGTTTAGCATTATTCTTCACTTCATATTTTGAAAATGACATCCCACTAAATTATATACATACATGTGGACACACACTTACACACAAACACACACATTTTCTCTTCAGCAACTCTGTTAAGCAACAGAACAATTTTATACCCAATCTACAAGTGAGAAAATTGAGGCTTTATACATTATGTAACTTTCTGAATGCTATGTGACTAAAATCTGGTAGCCTGAGAAAAATGATGCAAATATTTTACATTCTGAATTTAGAGCTTTGAAAGTAAAATAACAGTGTTGTGTAGATTCATCACAGGAAGTGATTATGTGTGGTCAGGATGGTGAAGTGTGGAGAGAACAGAATCATTAACCAAGATTAGAAGAGATTTCAAGACAAAAATGTCATCTGAAGTGAATACTAAAAAAAAATAAAATTTTAACATCTAATGATCTGGGATTGCAATTTCAACTGTGATGTTAATAAAAAATAAAATAAAATCTGGGATGAGTAAGTGGGTGGAGTAAAAGAAGAAGGTGGCTGTGAAATAAGGATAAGGATTAAAAGTAGTATAAACTTTTCCAGGCTTTTTGCACTTAACATGGATTTGTATTAGAGCACCTACTTTACATGCAAGTATTCTAATAAATGTAAAGAAGCATGAGCTCTGCTCCCTGTTTTCAACTAATTTATACACTATTTTATCATAAATCAATGTTTTCTATATACCACATAATACATATGTATTTTTATAGGACCCTTCAATATTTAATTTAAAATAATGAGTGATGACAGTGCTGCATCACAGGTACCAGAGAATAGAATATTTGGATACAAGAAAGCTTTCTGAAACACCTGAGTAAACATCCCACAGACTACTTATGCGAGAAGAGACAATTTATTTCTGTTCCATGGTAGTAAGGCATCACGTATAAAGTGATTTAGGGAACTGAAAAATTTTACAGAAAATTTAGTGGCTTATGTCTTAGCCATCTGTTATATGAGAGGTGCTTTACACAAGTTGACTAATTTAATCTGCATAACCCTACTAGTTAAGCATTGTTTTTCTTACTTCAGTAGTAGTGTAAATATGGTTCATAGCTTAAGGACTGATTAAATTAAATTGGTTAGGAATTAAATGTAAGTCTTTTCTCTTCCAAGACCCTCACTTCTCATTTATTATAGTTTAGTGCTTCTCCATTGTCACCATAGACATGTAAGAATATTTTTGTAAATTTTATTAAAGTCTTCAAACAATCTATGTTGAGACACAATTTGAAATGAATCTGATATGGAATAAATCTTATCTCTTATAAAAATTGAAATAATTCACTGTTTTCACTTATTTATTAAATATATCATAAAGATTCCCAAATAGGAAAAAATCAAAAGAATGAAACAATGAGCACCCCTATGCATAATACTTTCAATATTTATTAACATTTTTTCCTGTTTGTTTCATCTTTCTAGTGAGATAGAATTTACATTAAAAAGTCACCATTTAAAATAAAGAGTTTAATGAGTTTTGACAAGTATAAATAGTAATGTAAACACTATTATTATCAGAACCTAGAATATTCCTGTCACCCTGAAGATTTTCCATAAGTCCCTTTTCAGTTCATCTCTTTGTCTCACATCAGTCTCTGGCAAACATTTATTTACTTTCTTTCCCTGTAGTTTTATTATAAAATTTCCAGAGTATAATATAAATGAAAAAAGACAACATCTAGTCTTTTGTATCTGGTGTCTTTCATTTAACGTAATGCTTTCAACTATTTGTTGCATACATTAGTAGTTCATTCCATTTTATTGTTCAGTAGTATGCTATTGTACGGATATACTAAAATTTCGTTATTTATTCTCAGATTGACAGGCATTTGGTTTTTTCCCCTCAGCATTTAGCTATTATAAATAAAATTGTTATAAATTTTCGTTGGCATATCTTTGTGTAGTCATATATTTTCATTTCTCTTGAGTAAATACCTAGGAATGACATCACAAGGTCATATAATTGTATATATAACTTTACAAGAAGCTTTCAAAGTGATTTCCAAATTGTCTGTAAATTTTGCATTCCTACTAGCAAGTATCCATATCATGAAGACTTAAAACTGTAAGTCTTTTAATTTTATAAATTCTAATGTTTACACTTTCGTATTGTATTGTGGTTTTAATTTGCATTTTGCTGATGAGTAATAATGTTGAACATCTTTCCGTGTACTTATTTTCTATTAATATATATTCTTCATTAATATGCTATTTCAAATTTTGTCCATATTTTATATGATTGTTTTTCTTATTATTGTTCAGTTGTAAGAGGACTTCCTAATATTCTGAGCACAGTGTTATTGCCAAATATATATTTTTCAGGTATTTTCTCAAAATCTGTGGCTTATATTTACATTTTCTTAACAATGTGTGTTGAAGAATAGAAGTTTCTAATTTGGTGACATCTGTAATGGGAAGTCTGATTTCATTTTGTATGTTTGTTGGCAGCTTTCATGCCCCATATCTCTTTGCCCTCTGCCCCATATCTAGGAAGGCTCATAAGAAATTTCAGGTGCTCGCCTCCCTCCTTTGGTGTTGGCAAAAAGTTCAAACAAGCATGCCCCAGTTTCTGCATGAAATCCTTAGCTACACAATCTGAACCACAATAAAACCACAGTAAAACACCAAAGGCAACCACTCTTGCTCTTTCAACATTTGAACCTCCTTGGGAGCCTATGCTGGTCTCCCCAGAAAGCCTCATTGTGTGAATAATATACCTATTTATGTCTTCTTGGTGCATATATGGCAACCTCAGCACATCTGTTCCAGTTGTCTGATGTTAATGGCAACAAATTACCACATACTTACTGACTTAAAACAACATAAACTTCTTATCTTATAGTTCTATGCATTAGGAGTTTCACCAGGCTAAAATTAATGTGTTGCCAAGGTTAATAAACTTTATGGAGTCTTTGGGAAAGAAATGGTTGTTTTACCTTTTCAAGCTTTTGGACACCACCTGCAATCTTTAAACCATAGTTCTATCCTCAATCTTTGAGCCAGGGCATCTTCAAATGTCTCTCTGACTCTGGTCTGTCTCCATCCTTATTTTACTTTTAAAAACTATTTTTATTAAATTGGTTTTATGCAGCTAATCTGAATTATATCTATATTTTAAAGCCAGCTGATCAGCAACCTTAATTCCATGTATACCTTAATTTCCCTTTATCATGTACCATAACATAACTATATGTTCTAAGAATTAGTATATATTAATAGATATCCTTGAGATTATTATTCTGTGAACCACAACATCTGAAACTAATTCTTTTATGGGTGGGTCCATCTTTTCTCTGTAGGGCAAGCACAACAAAATCGAATGTTACAAAGACTTTTGAAAATAAAATTTTAAGAGTTTTAGTTTTTATATTAAGATCTATTTTCCATTTTTGGTTAATATTTCAAATATGGTTTGAGTCTACCCTTCTGACAACTTCCAAAGTGTCTTGAAATCAGTTAGTATAAGTCTTTTTATCTTCCACAATTATTTTGGATATGTTTGGTCCCTTAGAGTTTTCATATGTATTCTAGAATCAACTTTTCAAGTTCTACAAAAAAAAAAAAAAATGCTGGGAATTTGAAATTTTATTGACTCAGTGGATTAGGGGAGAACTAACATCTTAAAAATATTGAATTTTATGGTCCATAAATAACATATGTTTTTCATTTACGTATATATTCTTTAAGTTTTGTAAACAATATTTTGTAATTTCCAGGATATATTTTATTCACATTGTTAAAATGATCTCTAATTATTTATTATGTTTTCACTCAATTATACAAGGAGTTTTTTTTTCCAATTCAGTTTCCAATTCTTTGTTGCTAATATACAGAAAATTGATTTTGGCATAATGACCATTAATCCTGTGATCTTGGTTACACATTTAGTAGATATAGTAGATTTTTTATAAATTGCTTAGATTTTTTTTATACGTACTTTCATGTTGACTGTAAATAAAACTTTTAATTCTTCCTTATTGGTTGTATGATTTTTATTTTTCTTACGTTGTCATACATGTAGACCTCAGTATATTGAGTACAGTGTTTTCAAGAAGAGATATCCTTGACTTTCCCAATATTCAAGGAGAAATATTCTATAATATCTTCATCATGAATTATATTTGCTGTGCATTTCTCTTAGATGTTGTATATCCGGTTGGAGTGGATATTTTCTTATTCCTTGTTTTCTGAAAGTTTTTATTTTTTCATGAACTGAATACATTTTACACTTTTATATTTATTAAATTTATAATGTGGTTTTCTTTGTTTTTTGTTGTTTGTTGATATGGTGAATTCTGTTGACAAGATTTTGAATTTTGAACCAACCTTGAATTCTTGCCTTAACCCCTTTATAGCCCTTGTTGCTTCTTCATGACTTATTATCATTTTCCTATTGTTGATTGCAATTTGCTGACATTTTATTAAGTATATTTTTTGTATATTATCATGAAATACATTGAACTATATTTATCTTTTATTTTTTTTATTTATTTATTTATTTATTTTTGAGACAGAGTCTCGCTTTGTTGCCCAGGCTAGAGTGAGTGCCGTGGCATCAGCCTAGCTCACAGCAACCTCAAACTCCTGGGCTCGAGTGATCCTTCTGCCTCAGCCTCCCGGGTAGCTGGGACTACAGGCATGCGCCACCATGCCTGGCTAATTTTTTATATATATATCAGTTGGCCAATTAATTTCTTTCTATTTATAGTAGAGACGGGGTCTCGCTCTTGCTCAGGCTGGTTTCGAACTCCTGACCTTGAGCAATCCGCCCGCCTCGGCCTCCCAAGAGCTAGGATTACAGGCGTGAGCCACAGCGCCCAGCCTTTATCTTTTATTATAATGACTTTATTTGATTTGTGTTTTAAGGTAGAATAAATTCCAAAAAATGACTTGAAATATATTCCTCCCTCTTCCATTTCCCAGAACAAATGGTGTAGAATTGGCATTTGTCCATTTAAAGTATGGTAGGATTTACCAGTAAATACTATTGGGCCTGGAGGGTTTTTTTGGTGGGAAGATTTTAAGTACAAATTTAAAATATATACTTTTTATCTATTCTTGAATAAGCTTTGTATTTTTTAAATTTTTTCTATTTAGTCTAAATATTGTCTAAATTTATTTGTTTAAATTGTTCATAATATTCTCTTATTATCCATTTAATTTCTGAAGGGTTGGTATCAATGCTCCTTTTCTCATTTCTGATATTGATAATTTTTATTTTCTCTTTATTTCTTGATAAGTTATGGTCACAAATTTATCACTTGAAATGATTATTTCCAAAAGCATTATTTGTTTTCATTGATTTTCTCTATTCTTTTCCTGTTTCCTATTTTATTATTTTTAGTTTTATCTTAATTATTTGTATCATTTTTCTGACTTTTTATTCTGTTTATTTATCTTTTTCTAATTTTTTAATTTGAAAGCTTAGATCATTGATTTGAGACATTTCTTCTTTTTCTATCATAAGTATTTAAACTATGAACTTTTCTCTAAGCATTGATTTATAATAGTTTCAATATATCAATTTGGATATATTGTATTTTTACTTTTATTCAGCAAAAATATTTTCTAATTTCTCTATCGATTTCATCACAATGGTGATTTACATATTATTTACAGGTGAACTCTTTAATTTCCAAATATTTTTATTATGTTCCATATATCTTTCTAATATTGACTTCTAGTTTAAATCCAAGAAGTTCAGAGTATATAATTTACAGTATTTCAATTCTTTCAAATTTAGCATGATATTAGTTTTATACCTTCAATGAATGTTACATTTGTATAAGAAAAAATGTATTCCGGTTATTATTTATTTGAATGCTCTATAAATGTCAATCAGATCAAGTTAACTAGTAGTATTCTTCCAGCCCTCTACATCCTTACTGAGTTTTGGTCTACTTGTTCTACCAGTTACAAAAAGAAGAGTGCCAAAATTTCAAGCTCTAATTTTGGATTTGTCTATCTCTTCTTTCAATTTTCTCAGGTTTTATTTTCTCATTCATTTTGAAGCTCTATTAAGCCTTCTTGATGAATTCATTATCATTCTGAATTGTTCTTCTTTATCCCTAATAAAATTGCTTCTTCTGAAATCATTGCATAACATTAATAAAATATTCTAGCTATCTGTTAATTAGTGTTATCATAGTAAAACTTTTTTATTTTTCTATGCTTTTTATTTCTTTATAGTTGAAGTGAGTTTATTAAAGGCATTATATTGTTGGGTCTTACATTTTAAAAAATATAATCTTATAATTTATACCTTTAATTGATGTGTTTAAATCATCAATATTTAACACAATTATTGATATAGTTTTATTTTCAATCTATCATCGGCATTTTATTTCCTCTCTTGTCTGGGATTCTTAAATTATTTGAATATTTTTATGCTTCTATTTTATCTTGATTATTGACTAGTCATACATTTAATATTATTTTAGGTCTATTTAGGGTTAAAACATATATCTGTAACTTATCACACTTTACCTTCAATTATTATGTTACCTCTTCATGTAGAATGTAAGAAATCTACAGCAGAATACTATTGTTTTCTCCCTCTCATACATTGTCCTACTTTGCCATATATTTTATTTTATGTATGTTTTAAACCCCAATACATTACTACTATTTTTGACTTAGACAATAAGTTATCATTTAAAGACATTAAAAATAAGAAAAAATAAGTTCACATTTATCCAAATTTTTATTATTTTTCATGCTTTTCATTTTTTCTATAAATTCTAATTTCCATCTGCCATTCTATTCTTTATTCCTAAAAGCTTCCATTAATATTGGTTTTAGTGTAAGAATGCTAGAAATGAATTCTGATTCCCCCTTTTTAATGTCTTTATTTTGCTTTCATTTTTGAAAGATAGCTTTTTAGGCTATACAATTCTAAAATAATATATTTTCCTTTTAGTACTTTAAAGATGTCTTTCTACCAACATATGAATTATATTAATATTTTTTTAGAAGAAACTTTACTTCACTGTATGAAATATTTCTTTTTTTCTTTGACTTCATTAAAGATTTTCTCTTTATGTTTGTTTTTCAGCAATAGAAAAATGGCATGACTATATTTTGTGTTTTATTATGTGTTTATTTAATTGGTTTTTTCATTAGTATTTTTTCTACTGATAGCTTTCTGAGATACTTTGATCTGCATTTTTAATCCTTCTTTAATATTGGAAAATTCTTATATATCATCTAAATGTTTAAGAATTTCTCATTAACCCTTTACTCTTCTACTTCAAGAAAAGCAATTACAGACATAGCAGATTGTTTGGTATTGTCTCAGAATTCTCCAATTTTGTGCTCTTCTTTTTCAAATTTTTTTGTCTTTTTATTCATGATTGAGGTATTCCTATTAGCTTTTTAAAGATAACTGTTTTTTTCCTACTATGTAAAACATGAAAATAAACTTATCAAACAGTTGTTTATTTTGGCCAGGTGCAGTGACTTATGCCTGTAGTACCATCACCTTGGGAGGCTAAGTGAGGCAGGAAGACTGCCTGTGGCCATGAATTCAAGACCAGCTTGGGCAACAGAGCAAGATCTTATCTCTAGAATAACAAATTAAAAAATTAACCAGACATGGTGTCACATACCTGTAGTCCTGTCTTCTTGGGAAGTTGAAGTAGGAGGATAGCTTGAGAACAGGAGTTTGAGGTTGTAGTGAACTATGATAATACCACTGAGCTTTAGCCTGGGTGACAGAACAAGACCCTGAAAAAAAAAAACTGTTCATCTTTCATATCAAATTTTTTTATTTCTGCCATTTCCAATTATTTCTTTGTATAGTATTTGTCTCTCTGCTGAAATAACTTATCTGTTCATAGATACTTACCTTTCACTAAATTCCTTAACCCATTAATTGTAGTTATTTTAAAGCTTCTTCCTGATAGTGTTATCACCTGGGTCATCTGTAAATTTAATTATCTTGACTATTTTTCTCTCGACAATGCATTTTTTTTCCAAGTATGTTCCATAATTTTTAAAATTAATTGCCAGACATTGTTTTAAATGACAAGTAGTGGCTTAGGCAAATAATATTTATGTCCAGAAATGAGCCATCTTATTCCATTAGGCCATTGATGTGGTAAGTTGAATCAATATGCTCTAGTTAGAATTCATTTTTATTGTTGCTGTAGTTATCATACATAAGATAGGCTTCAAATTCTTTCTGTGTTGGACTACTATTGCTCACTCATGCTTAATGTGATAGCCAGTTTTTCAATATACCTCACCTGAAAAACAAATGATTTTTTCTAAGATATTTCTCCATCTCTCAAAGTAGACTGCATTCATTTCATCTCATTGAAAGGCTTATCATGGGAGTGGGGAAGGCGGCAATGCTTCTCAGTTCTGCTCCAGCCTCACTCTTAGTCAAGTGTTGTGTGCTTGAGCTTTAGTGATAGATGAGATGGAATATTCTCACACATCCCTTAGAGATAGAGAAGCTTTCCCCCTACTCAGAGTAGGCTCTAAAACATAGATGAGTGTCTTGTCCTTCCCTGAGTGGCAGTAGACCTCTGCTTTGTATTGGTGCAGAATACTGGGCAAAAGCATTTGCCCCACCACCCACTCATGGAAAACCACTTTTATTCAGTGTTAATGAAGTGAAAAGGTGGGAAGGAGGCTGGATTTACTACTCCTTCTTCAGCAGCAGCTCCCTTTTGCTGCGAGGAGGGGTGGAAGGGATGAAAATAGATTTTGCTTGATATTAGAGAAGAGTCTGGTATGTGAGCAAGGTTTGTGTGACAAGGTTGTCATCCAGTGGCAGCCATTCATCATCCTGGACTCAAGCAGGGCCCAGAGTGAAAATGGGGTCCTCCAGACATTCTCGACCCACTCCCAACAGTTGGCATGACCTGAATGCCAGTGCCACTGAAGTGGGGCCTCACAAATCTCTGATATTTCTAATATTTCTAGCAGGCACCTGGTAAAACCTTATGTAAAAGAACCTGCCAATGAATTAGATATCTCTTTTTGTAAGGGTATCCCAGAGAATTTAAATTGTCACAATAGTCCATACTTGACTTTTAAGAATTTGTTAAAACTTCAGATTTTTTTTCCTATTTTAATGGTTTCTACTGCTTTCTCCTATTCTCTGCCAAAGTTGAAACACCTGAGGAGAGGTGTTACTCTCCTCAGAGGTGTTTGGTACTCTCTGAAATTCCGTTCTGCTAGCTTCTTTGCAACTTTAGCTCTCAGACAGGCTCAAAAATATAATTTTATAGATTATTCTGATTTGTTTTTGTTTTTTCATGTATGACATTTACTTATATATTTTTTTAATTTTTAAATGTAAATGGAACCTAAACTATTTGAAATTACTTTCCATGTTAACATTTGGGTCCACATACAAAAGAATGTATAAATCAAAGCCTGACAGAGTTTTATGGCCTCCTTATTATCACTTAAACCATGTTTTCTTCTCTAGTAATAATGGCACACATTTATTGAAAAATTAGGATAACAGAACATGATGCTAATTGTTTTATATGCATTATTCTCATTTAATCAGCAAACCTCCTCCCTTTGAGGAAGTTGCTCTTTGATCCCCATCTATATAAGGAAATGTTGAAGTGCCTGTGGGCACAGAGCTAGAGTGTGGAAGAAAAGGGATCCATTATTTAATTTGAGACCTGTACTTTTAATCACTAAATAATATTGAGTCCTCATTTAATAATCTCTTCTTTTCATATGGACAAGTCACAAAATTTTGTTTTATTTTATAAGTCATGACAGAGCCTAAAGTACACATTTCTGAAATATTCTAGATCTTTCTTCAATGAAGGCTCCATAAATACATGATCATACTTTCAATCCTCAGTTATGAAAATAACCTTTGCTCATGTTTTTGTATTCCTCTTTTTAATGGGACTCCTGATACAAGTTTCAGGTTTGTGCCAGATGGTTGTAAATTGAAAAACCAATAAAAAGAGAAATAAAATATCCTTATCCTTTTGCTCCCTGGCCACACATACCCAATAACAACAATAGATTGCAGATTAGTTCTGAAATTAATGGACTATTTTTACCAGATATCGTGTTAGTGTAAGAAAAATCTGACAGAAAAAGTTGTAAGTGACACTAGGTAATGGGTGCCTTTTTTACAAAGTAAAAGAAAAGTAACTCCAAGCAAAGATGATATTAGAAATATATATATGTGTGTGTGTGTGTATTTATAGTAATGAAGAGTTTAAATCATTGAAGTTCTAAGAATCTATTTGGTATTGGAAATTGGCTGGAGACAGTGATAGTGGAAGAAGAATTTTATTGAACTGTAAAAAATATGTCAAGTTCTTGATATATTTTTGATGTGTTCTTCAGCCTTGTCAGCTTATTTTTTTCATTATATTTAAGAATTTAACAGAGAAGAGGAAGAATCAATCTCTAAACATGGCAGAAGAAAATGGATGTGTCTTCATTCCTTTTGCAAATATTCTTTCTTGTTATGAGAAAAGAAAGTCATTCTGGCAGAAAAAGTGAAGTATGTGTTCACTGAATCTCTTTTATTGTTCATTCCCATCTCTCTTCCCCTGTCTACCTTGTCATATTTCATAGTCATTCTGCCCTTTTCTCATCAAGGTTTTTTAACTTTTCCTGATTTTCTCCATTCTTTTTAACAGTCCCTTTTCTTCATCTCCCTTCACCAAATATACCATCTTTCATCTTCATACATTATATACTTTTTTTTTCTTCAATGTGACACTAATTTCTTATTTCTAAATGAGGTAATAGGAAATTGAATCACTATCTATTTCCTTCTGGTTTAAGTGAAATAGCAAAAAATCAATAACTGGAGACAAATCAACCAAAGGCTTTGTAGGAGACCATTGATCAGTGAAATAACATCTAGTCTCTGTGTGCATGTGAGTGTATATGTAAGTTTCTGTATGGTATGTAGTATGTACATATGTGTGTAGATATATTTTTGTCTAGGTGTGTTTTTATATGTCCCTATATATGATGTAGATGTGCTGTTGTGTCTGTGTGCATATATGGTGTTTGTGAATGCATGTCTCTGTGTGTGCTATAAGTGTATGCTGATAAAAATATCCAATGCATAAATAACTCATGTCAAACCTTGTATATATTTTAAGTAGATTTATGGTGAACTAAGAAATCATGTTTGTCTTAATTTAAGCCTAATATGGCAAAGAGTATAAAAAATAGACTTGCAAAAGTAGTTCTCTAAAAAAGGAAGTGGGAGCAAATTATTTATGTTATAATTACCTTATTGGATTAATTATAGTGAAGTTCCATTGAAAGGATCCAAAAAGTTATTAAAATTAGGAGAGAACTGCTTACCTAGATACCAGCAGATTCAGTAAGGTATATACACATGACTATGCTTTAGTAGATGGTCTTAAAAATCTGTTTCCAATGCTACTTCTACAGTATATTAATTTGTAATCAACAATGAAAGAAATTGCCATTTTCTAGACTAATGCTGAAAAGATGATAATGGCTATTGCCGTAATATTGCAATAAGAATTAACAAATAGAGTTTTGTTTAGAAATTGCAAGTTATTTTCAGGCAACATGTTTCTCTTAATACAAAACCTCTTGTTGGTGTTTCTAGTCTTTCAGCCTTATTTTATAAAACATTTTCTGAACCAGATGTTCTTTCTAAAAGATATTTTCATAAGTTTTTCTTTCTCAGAAAAAGCAAGTATGAGAGGAATGAGATGAACAGCTGATGATGATCTCTGGTATCGTTTTTGGTAAAAATCAAGAAGAACCTAATGTAGTTGAACTAAGAAAGCCATATGGAAATTAAAGGAAGGCAAATCCTTTGTTTGGTTCCATACACATAAATTCAAATTCAACATGCAAAAAAATCATAAAATTATAAACAATTCTTTCTGATAAAAAAGTACTATTGGAAACTTTTCAGAATAATACAAATAATATAAAGAAAAAAAAGAGAGAAGGCAGAGCAAGGTGGCTGAATAGAATTCTCCAGTTATTGTCCCCCACCTGCACAGGAACATTGACTTGAACAACTATCCACACAATAAAGGCACCTTCATAAGAACTGAAAATCAGGCAAGCAATCATGGTACCTGCTTTTAACATCATATTAAAGGAAAGAGACACTGAAGAGGGTAGGAAAATAATCTTTCATTTTCTACACAATCCCTCCCCCATCTCCCAGCAGGGCCATGTTCTTTAGGGAGGGAAAGTGAAGTGATTGTGGAAGTTTACATGGGAACTCAGTGCTGCCTAGTCACAGTGAAACACAACACGGGACAGAATTCTGTCAGTGTCCATGGAGGGAGCATTTAGACTAGCCCTAGCCAAAAGGAAACCCTATGCCTCAGAAGTAGGAATGTGAGTTCTGGCTATCTTGACCATCAGCCAATGAAAGTGGCCTGGGGCCTGATATAAATTTGAAAGGCAGGCCACAAAGACTGCAATCTTTTAGCAATTCCTGGTGCTGTACTGTGTTCAGAGCCAGTGGACTTGGACTGCATGTGATCCAGTGAAACACCAGCTATGGTGGCCAATGGAGTGTTTGCACTGCCCATTCCCCAACTTTAAGCAGTGTAGCTTAGGAAAGACTCATTCCACTTGGGGAAAGGAATAGAAAGACTACAGAGAACTTTGTCTTTCAAAGTGGATATCAGCTCAGCCACATTGAAATACAGCACCAGGCAGATTCCTGAAGACCCCAATTATAGGCCTTAGTTCTTGGATGGCAATTCTAGAACTGGCATAAGCTAGAAGGGAACCATTTGTCCTGAAGGGAATAACCCAATCCTGGTCAGATTTACCATTTCTTGGTTAAAAATCCCTTGGGCCTTGAATAAACATCAGTAGTAGCCAGACAATAGTCATCACAGACCTTGGGCAAGACCCACATTTGGTTGGTTTTATGTGTGACCTGGTGTAGTCACAGCTGTGGTGGCCACATGAGTATTTGTGTCACAATTCCCCCAACCACAGGCAGCCCAGCATGGAAAGTGAGATACCTTCTGCTTGGGGAAAATTGATGAAAGAGAATGAAAGAATTTGCCTGGTAATCCAGGGAATTTTCCTTTACCTTGTACAACACCAAGGCAATTCCACAGGGAGTCTTCAAATTTGCAGTGCTACTGGGCTTGGGGTGCCCCCTAGTGCTGACATGGCTGCAGTGATCAAAGACTTAGATCATAACACTCAATTCCCTTTGAGTACCTGGAAAGCCTTCTCAAGAAAGACGGGTATAAACAAGCCCAGGCTGCAAAAGTTAGAATGAATACTTGACTCTTCAATATACAGACATTGACAAACACCCAGAGGCATCAAGAATATTTAGGAAAATATGACCTCACCACACAAAGTAAATAAGGCACCAATGACAAATCCCAGAGCAATGGAGATATATGAACTTTCAGAAACAGAATTCAAAATAGTTGTTTTGAGGAAGCCCAAGTAACATCAGAACAATGCAGAAAAAGAATTCAGAAGCTTATCAGAGAAATTTAACAAAGAGATTGAAAACATTTTTTAAAAATCAAGTAGAAGTTCTGGAGATGAAAAATTTAATTGACAACGTTTAAAAAAAGTATCAGACTCTCAGTAGCAGACTTGATCAAGTCTAAGAAAGAATTAGTGAACTTGAAGACAGGCTATAGGAAAATACAAAGTCAGAAGAGAATAAAGAAAAAAGAATAAAAAATAATGAAGTATGCCTATAAGATCTAGAAAATAGCCCCCAAAGGACAAATATAAGAGTTGTTGGCCCTCAAGGAGAAAGATTGGGATAGAAAATTTATTCAAAGAAATGATAACACAGAACTTTCCAAACATAAAGATATCCATATTCAGCTACAAGAAGATCATAGAATATCAAAGAGATGTAACCCAAATAAGACTACCTCAACACATTTAATTAAAAAACTCCCAAGTGTGACAGATAAAAAAGAATCCTAAGAGCAGCAAAACAAAGAAAGCAAACAACTTATAGAGGACCTCCAAAACATCTGGCAGCAGACTTCTCAGTAGAAACGTTTTAGGCCAGGAGAGAGTGGCATGACACATTCAAAGTGCTAAAGGAAAGAAACTTTAAACCTAGAATAATATATCCTCCAAAAATATCCCTCAAACACAAAGGAGAAATAAAGACTCTCAGGCAAACAAAAGCTAAGGGATTTCATTGACATTAGACCTGTCCTACAAGAAATGCTAAAGAGAGTTCTTTAATGTGAAAGCAAAGGATGTTAATAAAAGACATACAGCAGCCAAGGCCATTAGGAGCAAAAAGAATAAACTCAAGGAATCATATTACCAGACTTCAAATTATACTACAGAGCTGTAGTAACCAAAACATTATGCTACTAGCATAAAAATAGACACATAGACCAATAAAGAACAATGAAATAAATCCACATATCTATGGTGAACTCATTTTTGAGAAAGGTGCCAAAAACATACATCAGGGGAAGGACTGTCTCTTCAACAAATAGTACTGGGAAAACTTGATATCCCCATGCAGAAGAATGAAAATAGACCTCTGTCTCCTTCCATATACAAAAATCAAATAAAAGTGAACAAAAGACTTAAATCTATTACCTGAAGCTATCAAGCTACTGGAAGAAAAAAAAAAAAAAAAAAAAACATTGAAGAAACACTCCAGGACACTTGTCTGGTCAAAAACTTCTTGTGTAATACCTCAAAAACACAGGCAACCAAACCAAAAATGGACAATTGAGATCACATCCAGCTAAAAAGCTTCTACACAGCAAAGGAAACAAGCAAGAAAATAAAGAGACAGCCTATAGAATAAGAGAAAATATTTGCAAACTGCCCATCTGATAAGGGGTTAATAACTAGAATGTACAAGGAGCTCAAACAACTCAATAGGAAAAAGTCAAATAATAAAGTTGAAAAGCAACCAAAAGATCTGAATAAACATTTCTCAAAAGTAGACATACAAATGGACAAGTGGTATATGAAAAAATTCTCAACATTATTAGTCATCAGAGAAATGAAAATCAAAAGTTCAATAATGTATCATCTCATTCCATTTAAAGTGGTTTTTTATCCAAATGACAGGCAATAACAAATGCTGGTGATAATGTGTAGAAAGGGGAACCTTTGTACATTTTTGGTAAGAATGTAAATTAGTACAACTACTATGGAGAATAGTATGCAGGTTGTCCAAAAAATTAAAAATAGAACTACTATATAACCCAGCGATCCCACTGCTGGTTACATATGCAAACAAAAGGAAATCTTTTGTTTGTAAAAGATTTGCAAGGAATAGTGCCAAGATACCTGTACCTCTATGTTTATTACAGCACTCTTTATAATAGCAAAGATATGGAATCAACCTAAGTGTCCATCAATGGATGAATGGATAAAGTAAATATAGTATATATACACAATGGAATATCATTCATCCATAAAAACAATGAAATGCCATCATTTGTCATTTGCAACAATATGGACAGAACTGGAGAATATTATGTTAAATGAAGTAAGCCAAGCATGGAAATACAAATTTCACACATTCTCACTTATATGTGGGAGCTAAAAATTAAAACAACTGATCTTATGGAGATAGAAAATAGAACAATGGTTATGAGAGGCTAGAAATGGTAGTGAGGAGACGGGGATAAAGCAGAGATGGTTTATGGGTACAAAAATACAATTACATAAAATGAACAAGTTCTAATGACTGATAGCACAACAGGGAGACTATAATCAATATAAGTTACTGTATATTTTAAAATAACTAAAGGAATATAATTAGAATATTTTAAACACAAAGAAATGATAAATGCCTGAGGTGATATATACCCCGGTTACACTGATTTGTTTATTATACCTTATATACCTGTATCAAAATATCACATGTACCCCATTAATATATACAAATATTATGTACCTATAATAATTAAAATTTTAAAAAAACATTAAAGATAAAAACACATAGAACTAAAATATGTGACACTAGGAGATACTTTTTATTCTATCACAGTGATTTTTAGGTAAAGATCAATACTATAATTTATCTTTGTGTTCTTAGGTTATACCAACACTGTAACTAACCAACCTGGTCAATTAGAACATTAATCACATATGTTCTCTTTTAACAGCTTTTTTCCTCCATAACTTAGTGTTAAATATAATGCTTCAACAAATGTTGATAACAAGTAATCCAGAGAAGTTTAAGAGAGCCATCACTTTTTCTTCAATAATCTGAGTTAGAGACATAATAAAATTACAGACTACATAGTATATAAAATAGATAAGTGAGTGATTAAAAATATACAGATTGTCTATATAATTTCTGAGAAATAATCTGAATGTGACAAATTTTGTAATTTTAAATCTCAACCTTTAGAATATTTGGAAGAAATTTTATTTGTACTGGTTATGAAAATACAGCTAAGTAGGATAAGAATCTTAGAATGCATATTGCTGTAATCTTATAAAATGCTCTCCATCTCTCTCTCTCTCTTTACTGTCAATCAGCTCTGACAACTGTCACATAATTCAAGAACACAGTGTATGATCCAAAAAGTTGTTTGGGCTACATCCTCAAAATATAGAAGTCCCTAATACTCTTATTTTCCCTTCCATATAACATGTCTTGGTGAATCATAGCAAAATTATATGTTAAATAGTTAACATTGGAGACATCATTGAATCTGCAAACAGATCATTATGAATCTTTTGAAATAGTGAATGGAGAGAAATAATAATTCTAAAAATATTTTGATGATAGAATCAACATGGTGTGGTCCACAAGGGATTGTGAAAAGGAAAAAAAAAATGACAAATGATTTCTGTCTTATTTCACTAGCTTGAGAATAATTATGAAAAGGTTATACATTTATTTTAAAACTGAAACAATTTTAAAAATTAAATAAACCACCTATCATTCACTATCCCAAGAAAACTATTGTCAATGTTTTTATAAGTATTTTTCATATCATTCCTGTGCGTGTGTGTGTGATGGGGTAAAACTTATGCATGGCACATTATAAATACTCTGTATTAGTTAATGAATTAATTTATAAGCTAATTTTACAATAATAATTTATACCATAAAAATAAGTTGTATATATATTTTTAAAATTTAACAATATATGTAGCTTGTACTTTATATGCCATTAAATTTTTTCCTATAACATCACTTAAGTAACTCTATATATTGGTTAAATATTTGGATATATTATGAATCATTTAACCCATCCACTATTTATAGAAATGTAAATGGTTTGCAGTTTTTCACTATTATACACAATGATATAATATCTGACAATTTAGGATGTATTTTCAGAAATGAAATTGAAGGATGAGTATATTTAATAAAATTGTATAGATATTTCTAAATTGTATAACCTCCTAAATAAGCAAAATTCATGTTAGAATTGTGCATTTGCTATTAAACATCAACCCAGAAATCTAGCCACGGCAAACTGTTCTTTCTCTCAGTTTGCCTCTGATTATTGATAATTTTATGAAGTTGTATTTAAAGAAATCAAAAAGAATTAATCAATAGGATAAGATTATTATCCATTGTCTTAATACTTGAATTCCTTTGAACATAGTTAGTGAGATAGAATATCCTACTTACCTGATATGTCATTTCAGACTGGGAAATTCTCTTTACTAAATTCTTCCTTGCATTGATATTGATATTGCCCTTTATGTGCTTCTTGTCTACTGCTTTGGAAATAAGCAAAAAAACCATTTAATTTACCTTCTTCATGATCGATAAATGTACTTAATGGGATTTGCTTTCCCCTAATTTTCTTTTTTTTAAATTTTATTTTGTCTTCCTTCAACAGACATGATTTTGAATACTGCCAAAGACTGTCATTTTTTCCCTTTACATCTTGATGTTTTTTTCATTGTGTCACTTAGGCAAAAAAGCACTATTCCAAATATTATTTAAATAATAAATAATAAAATTAAGCTTCTCATAATTAACAAGTGTTTCCCATGCAATAGACGTTTATTTCATTTTTATTGGCATAAACACTTGTTAAATCAAACTAAGATTTATTTCAATTAAAACTCTTCCCTTTTAACATGATTTTTTAAAATCTATATTATATTTCTATTTTTATTCTATTCCTATTATATTTAGCCTGCCCCTCTCCTTTCTCTTTCTCTTTGTCTCTCTCTCCTTTTCCTTCTATTTCCCTCTTTTTCTTTTTCTCTCACCCTCTCTCTCTCCGCCAATGTGTTTTCCTTTGAGGCATGGATTTAAAAGTCAGGGAATAGGGATGCAGGATTTATAGTTGAATTCAGGATATCTAGTTTACCTTAGCTACTTTATAAGATATGAGACCACCATTTTCTGTACTATTTCCCACAATTTGGAGAAGATGCTACATCTTAAAATATTTAAAATAGATATTAAATAAGTTAATAGCCTAACTAATCATATGGTTTTTAATATGACAACAAATAATATACATAATTTGGAAGATTTTTATCTGAAAATACACGTGAACATTTTTATTCTTGTGAAAATCCCGGATTGAATATGTTTCATGCCACCTTATTTCCATTCTGAGGTTTGGAAATTTTTTGTCTGATTTGATCATTCAATAAATATTGACCTCTGTAAACCAACTATATGACAGGAAGTTTTTCAGGTACTAGGAATAAATTAGTAAATAAAACAACACAATACTTCTATGCTTATGGAGCTTACAACCTAAGGGAGAAATAGGCAATAAATAATTGAATTCTATCATCTGGTGTATGGTGATAAAGATCATGAAAAACATCGAACAGGGAAGACATTAAAGAGTGCAAAAGTCAGGGTATAATTGTTAATAGGGCACTCAAACAAGACCACACTGCCAAGATGTCATTTGTGTAAAATCCTGAAGAAGAGTTGCAGGAAATGAGTCATTCAGAGATGTGGCTAAACAGTTTTGGAGACTTAGGAAAGAGTGCATGCAAAATCCACGAGATAGGCACCTGCCTGGTAAGAGAGCTACTATGATTTGGGAGAGAACAAGCAGTGTGGTCAGGAAGGTAAGAAGGGTCAAAGAGTGCAAATTTTTGTGGATGACTTCCTGTAAAGTCCTTGGCTTTTACTCTCACCAAGATGGGAAACTATTAGGAGTTTGGGAAGAAGAATGACAATATTGGTTTTATATTATTAAAGGATAACTCTGGCATTGTTCTTTTAAAATATATTCTAATGGGGTAAAATTTGAAACTGATACAGTGAAAAAGTCTGGTGCTTTATTTTTGCAGCATTTCTGTGCTTGGAATTTTATCTTGCCAATACCAGCCTTATGTTGCTACTTATTTATGGCTACATAAAATCCTTTCCCACAATTGCATCACATGGTCTTCTGTGGTTTTCTTCCATATTACAACTGATAAAAGCCATGACCCTCTTAAGGAAAGTTAAATGACAAAGGTGAATGACAAAGTAATTACAAAAAGGCTCCCTTTATGTTTTATAAACTTTAATTAAGTCTTACAATATTGCAATTCACAAATACTATTAAACATATTTAATAGAGTGTAAAAGTGAGTCGAACTAACAACTAACCAATCAAAAAAGTTCCAGGATCAGAATTAATTTTCTCTATTAAAAAATATGCTCATTCTTTTCCACAGATGAAAAACTATTTTTATCTGAATCACTTATTTCTTACTATTTTCCTGATGTTCTGTTTTTGGCTTGTAGATTTTCTCCTCCAGGAGAAAATTAGGACATAGAGTCATGTGAAGTGCTGAATTGAGCTCTGAAATTCATACATGGTAGGTGAACTGTTGGAGATTAATTGCTTACTGATGCTGTCACTGCTGAGCACTCAGGATGTTTTAGCTTTGCTTCTTTCATTAAACCTGCAGTAAGAAAAGTGTTTGGGCTATTGGAAAATTAGTCATGCAGCTGAAGGGAAGAGTAAGGATGTGATGAAATAAAGTTGGTTGCAAATCCCCAAGATTATAAGGTGTTTCATTGTGAGGGGCAGTTTAAATGATATAAACGACACTTAAATAATACTAAATAGCAATCATTTCAAGATTTTTTATTAATTTAATGAAAAATATTTTGAGGAATGTGTCCCTTATATTGAGATCTGTGTTCTGCATATAGAAGATAAGGGGAATTGAACATAAGGTCATAGTTAAGAGCACAGGCACAGAAGTCAAACACCTTGTTTAAATGTAGCCTTTGTCATTCAATATTTGTGCTCTCTTGGAAACATTTCAAAACCTTTATGTCTCATTTCTTCATGTATAAAATGGGAATAATTATAATAGCATTATATACCTAGAACAAACATATTACGATCTAAATAAATGTTATATGACTATTTCATAATCATATAGCATTTAATATAAGGCATTTCCCTGCCTCAAGAAGTTTACGGTCTCTCCTAAATTTAAAGACTAAAGATTCTCATAAGTGTGACATATGTGGTAAAACCATTAGTTCTGTAGAAATTTAGAGTAGGAAGAGATGAGTAATCTGGTACAATGGCCAGAGAATGATGTACTAGACTTTAACTGTGAGCCAAGTCTTGAAGAAAAGATTGTGTTAGATCTGTGGTAGAACAGATACAGTTCAACAAAATAGCAGCTCAGAGGGCAGAAAGAACATATGTAAAATTTTAAAAGCTTCAATAAGTGTGCATATTTAATAGAAGATGGAGAAAATAAGATCTTATGTGAGGGTATGACTGGACTAGAGAGAACACCAAAGGCCACGTGAGTGCCTTTGAACATGCTAGAGAAAATAAAGGAGCCATTAGAAGCATTTGAAGAGAACTTACCTTATGGAAGTAGTACTTGCAGGTTAATTTTCAGCAGAATGCTGGAGAGGCATAATTACAGTCTTAGTTAGCAAGTCTAAGTTTGATTCAGTAAAAGAGTTGCCAGCTATGAGGAACCAGAATCCAGTGAAGGCAGAGGAACCAATTATTGGAAGAATTCCCTAAAAAATTCTCTACAGACCATAATGACTGATTAGATATCGAGGGGAGAGACAAAAGAAGACAGGAGTGAGTGAGAGTGGCTCCAACAACTGGAACAAATAGCCTGGAAAATGGTGACAGAGATGGGGAAAATATGAGAAGTTACTGGAAGAGGAGGAGAGGAGAATGTGTTGATGAGTTCCAATTTAGAAATGTTAAAATCAGTATGATATTGGAGATTCAAGTGGAAAATGTCATCCATTGGACTGGAGTTCAGGAAAAATAAAATGGATATGAAGTATAATATGATAAAAGTATGTATTTTCTAGCATTTTTCAAACTCAAATAGTTTCAAAATGTTTCCAGATAATTTTTTTATTATAACATCTAGAAGAGTATAGAAAAACAATTAATTATAATTTTTTATATCCTATGAAAATAGAAAAATATGTCTTACATTGTCTCAATAAGTAAATAATTCAAAAAATAATAAATACTTAAAAATAAGAAATTTTCTACTTTAAGCTAATTTTTCTTTCTTGACCTAATGTCTGTATAAATAAAAATCATTAAAAATTACCTCATATACAAATTTCTATGCTCAGAGGTGACTTTTGTGATATACACCTTCACAACCAACTTGAAGATTCAGATTAGGATGTTGGTACCTCAAACTCCTAGCTCTGTGTTTCTGTATAATGAATGACACCACCAAGTTAGAAATCTGGTAGTCTTCCCTCATTCTTCCCTCCTCTCTCTCACCTCACATTGAATTCATCATTTAGTCCACGTGACACTGTTTATTCTACATTTGAGCTTCTCTCTTTTCCTACTTTCTAATATTTCTTAACTGGTCTCACTGATTTCTCATTAGCTCTTCTCTAACTACTTTTTACATAGCAATCTAGGTTGATCTTTATATAACACAAAATCAAATAATATAAAAATCCTTGCTAAAAACCCATTAGTAATTATTCCTGTCATACCATATTGTAATTCCTTGTTATTAATTACCTGTCTTTGGCTATAGAGATTAAAATCACAAAGAAAAGGTTATACCTATCTTATTTCTAATATTTTCCTAAAACTCAATTCAGGAACTAGCATACATTAAATACTCAATAAATATCTATTAAATAAAAGAAGAAATAATAAATGTGACATTCTTTAAGATTAAATGACGAAGTGAAAGAAATAAAGCATACCTTGAAATCAGCTTAATTGGAAGAAGAGCATTAAAATTCCTGAAGTCTAAAGCATTCTAAAGTTCCAGTGAATTCTAATTGAAGCATTGATACCAGTAATAAATAAAAGAAATGTAAAATAAAACTATTCCTATAATGTATATATAGTTCACTGTCTATTTAGAACCAACCATTTTTTCATCTCTTAAAAACCTATATAGAAACAATTCTATTAAGTAGTTGGGACTGAAAAAAATATTAATAAACAGTATGAATCCATTTGAAGAATTGAAATGGAAAACTAGTGTCACACTGATTATTTCATTATATTTTTGGTTGCTATCTCCACAGGGGAGTGAAATAATTGAATTTGATTTTTTTTTAAATGTAGTTCTATCTTATGGCGCCTTAAACCAAAGGTGTGGGGCAATGGATGAGGTTTTACACTATACGCTTTACGCTAAATGTATCAGCCATTATGATTTTCAGGTTCTTGAGTTTGTTCTTTACAGTTTCCCTAAAAATGGTTATGTCTGCTCTGGGAAGGTAGTGTCAATAATCAAGTTTATTAGATGTGTATATAATTAAAGTTAATAGTCCTTGAGAGCAGTCTGGAGGGCTTTCAACAAGGAAAGGACATGAGATTTTAAAATATAGACTTCATAAAATCTCTTTTGGTAACTCAGATACAGGGTGAATTTGAGGGTACTTCAAAGAAGTAGAGTGTTATTATGAATACCTCCATAAGTTTCTTTTTCATTATCATGACATATACCTAATTAAAATCTCCTTGTAAATTATTTCTAATGATTGTAGAAAATATGGGAAGATTTTTAATTAAATCTTAATTCATTAAAAATATTAAATATTAAGTAATTTTATAAATTGAAATATCTAAAATTTAAAAACACAATTTTGGACATGTTCTAAGGTATATTAAATCTTACTAAAAATTGTCTTAACCTCATTTTTTAATGTTGAGAATGATGGAACTTTGTTTTATGCTGAAAAAAATAGATAGGATTTTTCATGCAAAGGTGGTCCCTCACTTTACACATTCAGTTGTTAAGTTTCAAACGCTGTGTTGTGAGGTTGCCAGGAAATATTAACTTCAGGCTTTTCATCCCCATCCCACACAGATGCCTTCCTCACTACTGTAGCTACATTCTGGGAGATACATAAGGTATCGATTAGTTATTTGAGGGTGTCTCTGGTATTAGACTTTTTCAGGATATGCCAATATGAGACATGCTCCCTGTGTGGTTCTTTGACCAGCTCTTGGGCCATGCTTGGGCCAGAGAATAATATTTATAGTACTTCTTCACCACAATTAAGAGACCATAGGTATATTTCTGTAGCTTCATTCTCACACTTTCCACACCTGAGATATGGGAAATTCTGTGATGCTATCTATATGGTAGTATCTGTCAAAATGCACATATGACTACAGGGTAATTGTGCATGGGGCAGGGAGTACAGGTATTCCTGTACCTTTCTCATACAACACTTCTTACCTCTTCTACTTCTTCTCCCCTGTGACCAGGAATTCTTTATTTATAATGGGATTTGGTATAGGTGTGACAAGCCCTATCACCCCTATCACCTTCTCTTGCTTCTTTCAAATATTTTTTTCTATAATTTGAACCCTTTAGTTCCAGTATGAGCTTACAAAAACAAATGCTATAGACAAAGCAAGCTCATTTATGGGTTTTGTTTGTTTGTTTGTTTATTTTTTTCCATACAATATGACTTCCCCTTTAAAAAAAGAAAAGAAAAGACACAGAGCCCAGTCCTGATTAGCTGCCTGCATTGGAAAAGGAAAAATTGAGAAAAAGCAAACAAACAAACAAACAAACAAACAACAATAACAACAGCAACAACACAAAAACTGTAAATCATAAAGGTCACAAGTGGAGGGACAGAGTAAATTTATATTCAGAAATGACTTTTGCTCGGTGTGTCAAAATAAATCTGGCTTAAATATATTTTCAGATCTATCACATACTTTCTGGTTCAACAAAATCCTCCAAACACCTCTATTCTTAAACCTGATTGCTTCACCTGTATATATTACGTTTGTCCTTGTATTCTTTTAGATATAGCCTTAAACTATTATCTTGTGACATAACGATCATTAGAGAAAATATTATGTAGGGAACTCAGCATAGACAGAATTATTATGACATTTGGCTTCATTATTCATATGGAAGCAGAATCTCTAAATCAGTGATTCTCAGCCATGGAGTTTTAGCCCCCCCAGTGGGTATATCAGAATCTCCAGAGTTCAGTTAGAAAGATATGTTGTAATAAAACACTGCTGGGGTAAATAAAGATACCTTTACCATCATAATATTATCTTTCATTTCCTCAATCTTATCTGAGAATTTCACAGGCTTAAAAAGTAATGATCAGAAATTATCTATAGCTGTCTTTATTTATCTATGATCTATCTCTGTATATATATCTGTGTGGGTGTATGTTTGCATATCTATATATGTACATCATCCATCTGTCTGTAAGTAGAAAGCATTTTATTCTGTAGATCAGAGTAGAAGAATTGAGCAGTCTCATTTTGGTGAAAAGAGTGATACAGAAAAAAATTCCAGGCCTAGTTGTAGAAAATCCTGTTTACTCTTTCTCATTTTGCTTTCATGCCACTTTCTGAAACTAAAAGGGGAAAAACATCATTTTACTGATTAGCAATAGAGCCAAGTTGGCTTCTGAGGGAAATTCAAATTAATAGATTCAACCTAGACCAGGTTCTGTGCACACACACATTTATATTAAATATTAGAAATTTAGATCCATGAGAACTGGAATTCTTCTTTAAATTGTTTTCTAATATATCATGCATGCTAATAATTATGTCTGGCACATAATATGCATTCAATACATATTTGATAACTAAATACATATATACATTTTGTTTGGAACATATGGAATGTTATGCCAACATAGGTAGGGATGCAGATGTACAAAACAATGTAGGGGGGCTGAAATGCAGTTTAAATCCAGTATTTCCTTGTTAGTTTTCTGTCTAGATGATATGTCTAATGCTGAGACTGGGGTGTTGAAGTTCTCACCTATTATTGTATTGGAATCTATCTCTCCCTTAGGTCTAATAATACTTGCTTTATACATTTGGCTGCTCTGTTATTGGATACATTTATATTTATAATTGTTATATATTTCTGTTAAATTGATTCCTTTGTTATTATGTAATAATCTTCTTTGTCTCTTTTTAATTTTTTTGACTAACAGTTTATTATATATGCTATAAGTATAATTACTCTTGCTCATTTTTGGTTTCCATGGAAACCAAATGCTTGGAATTCTTTTTTCCTTTCCTTTCCTTTCAGTCTCTATGTGTCTTTACAGGTGAGATGAGTTTCTTATAGGCAGCACATAGTTGAGTAAAGTTTTCATTTATGTTTCTGTTTTTCCTTTCATTTGGTTTTGTCTTGTTTTGTTTTTATCCATTCAGCTAGTCTATATCTTTTAAGTAAAAGGTTAATCCATTTATGTTCAAGGTTATTGTTGATATGTGAGGGTTTATTCCTGTCATTTCATTAATTGATTTCTGGTTGTTTATATGTATCCTGTTTCTTTCTTTCTCTATTATTGTATATCATTGTGGTTTAAGTGTTTTCTATAGTGGTTACATTTGAGTCCTCTCTTCTCCTCATTTATTGTTTGCTCTATCATTGAATTTTGTACTTTTTTTTCTGTTTTCATGATGATAGATGTCATCTTTTGCTTCCAGAGGTAAGACTTTCTCTAGGATTTCATTTCTGAAGGATAACTTTGCTGAGTATGGTAATATTGACTGACAGTTTTTTTTTTTTTTCTTTAAGCACTTTAAATATATCATCCCATTCTCTGCTATCCTGCATGATTTCTGCTGATAAATATACTGTTAGTCTGATGGGTATTCCCTTTAAGTGAATTGATGCTTTTCTTTTGCTGTTTTTTTTCTCTTTGTCTTTGACTTTTGTCAGTTTGACTACAATGTGCCTGAGAGAAGTCCTGTTTAGATTGAATCTATTTAGAGATTTTTAGCTTTCTGTATCTGGATGTCTATATCTTTCCAAAGACTTAGAACATTTGCAGATATTATTTCATTATATAGATTTTTCTATACCTTTTCTTAACTCTTCTCCTTTGAGAAATCCCAAACTTCAACTACTTGTTAACTTTATGGTGTTGCACATGTAACGTAGGCTTTCTTCATTTTTTATTCTTTTTCTTTGCTTTCTTTTTTGTTTTATCTGACTGAATTATTTGAAAAGACCTATTCTTTCTTATTTTTGATCTAGTCTCTTGTCCAAGCTCTCTGTTGCATTTTTACTTTATTCATTTAATTCTTCAGTTTCAATAACTTTTTGGTTCTTTTTATGATATCTTTTTGTTGAATTTCTTTTTTTAGATCATGAATTGTGTTTCTGATTTCTTTCTACATTTATCTGTATTCTCTTATATCTGGGTTTCCTTAATATCATTATTTTTACTTCCTTATAGACATTTAATACATTTCCTTTACTTTGGGATCGTTTACTGGAGAATTATTGTGCTCCTTTGGGGGTAGCACATTTCCTTGCTTTTTCAGGTGTCTTGTGATCTTACATTGGTATCTGTTCATTTGGTATAACTGTTGTTGTTTTTTTTCCAATTTTATGAATTGGCTTTTGTAAGGAACGAATTTTTTTTCTGTAGATGCATCTATAATCTTGGTTTAGTAGAGTGCTTTGGCTTTGACTCGGGGTGGAAGTAGTAGTGTAGTCTCCATATAATTTGTTGAGCTATAATCATGTCAGTAGTGTCTGTGAGTTCCTCAGTGGTTTGGGCTGTGGTTGTTAGTGGAGACTGTGGTGAGACTTTTCTGGTGTTAAGGATGCCAGGCAGGCAAGCTCTTGGGCTGCTGGGTTGTGTGCACAAGCATCGGTGATGGCAGTGGCAGGCTAGCCATGCTGGTCCTTGAGCCCCCTAGGGGTGTGTGCAGGCACTGGTGATGGAAGCCGTGAGTCAGGTGGTCCTGTTCTTGAGCCTTCTGCCAGTGTGTGTGGCACTGGTGGCATCAGTAGTGGCAGCAGGCCATTTTTCCTTGAGCCCCAAGGAAAAATGTAGTCTGGTGGGGCTGGCCTCTCAAGTGTCAGGAAGATGGATTAGCTTGAGCCTAGATGTGGGACACTGCATGCATTCTGTCTCTGAAGCATTGCAGTTGAATGGACTCCAGGAAGCTCTCTATACTAGCATCAGGCCTTGTGAGAGCAAAGGAACTCTCCTGTGGATAGGATTGCAGGCATCTGTGATGGGAATGTGGACTGCTGGGGATCTCATGCTTACCTGGTCCCTCGCACAAACCGGAGTCCCTCATGATTCTAAGCCAAGTCTGGCCATGCAAGCAGCTTCACCTCCCTCTACTTCCATGTCTCAGGGAGTTCCTGTCACTACCCTGTTGAATTTCAGCATTATCTCTTAGTAACTCTTTTTGATGTGTGGTTATCTTTTCACTTTTTTGTTTCTTCTTTATGGAGGAGGTGAGTGCTGGACATCTCTAGTCAGCTATCTTTCATTAAAATATCCTTCATGTTTTATTTTTTATATCTTGAAGATGCACTTTTCTTATTCCAAAGTTAAAAACATCCTGCATATTACTTTATTTATATGTATATGTATAATTTGAAATATATATTTTATCAATATAATTAAATTAAAAATAAATATATGAATATATTTACAAAGATAAATATAAACTATAAATTATATATGTATCTATGTTTATAAAATAATATATGCATTACTTATATATTACATGCACATATATTATTATATACATATAAATTAAATATATACATAATATATAAATATATGTATGTAATTCATACACACATAATACTTGAGACATAAATACAAAAGGATTATTCTTATTGTTTGTTATTTTATTATTTTGTACTCATTGATGTTTTTGATTTGATAATATTTTATTCATGATATTTATATTCATGGTTGTAAGTTTTCATGGCTTTACATTTATTTTCTTAATGTGTTATTATTAGTCTGAATATTGAGAATGTAGTAGACTTGTAAAATAAATTGAGTTACTTCTATTAATTTTGTGTAACAAATTGTATAACATAGAATTGACCTATTCCTTGGTGATTGGTGAAATTTGAATTTAAATTGTCCGTGCTGTTTTTTGTTTGTTTTGTTTGTGAGTGCTTGACCAGGGAAGTGACAATCTCTAACTATCTATTTAATTTTTTAAAGTAACTTTAGTCTATTAAATTTTCTATTTATTCTGGTAATTTAAAGATTTATTAAATTTTCTCAGTTTTTATATTGTCATAACATGATTATATAATTTAATTATGACTTTTAAATGAGTAATGCATTCACAATTATGTTCCTTTCTTAATTTCATAATACCCCATATCTTGTTTCATTGCGGATATTAAACAATATTTTTGGAAGTTTATATTTTAAAACATTTCAAAGAACCAGCATTTGGTTTCATTTATCACAAGTTGTATTTTTTTCTATTTCTCATTTCTGCTAAATATTTTTCAATAAAGAACATGTATAATATCCATTCAATATAATTGATAAGACTGTAAATATGTCTATCATTTTATAATTTGTTAAATTTGCTTGCTATATTTGGAAGTTTGTTGCTATGTTGCTAGGTAAATACTTCTATCTTAAAATATATTACAGGTTATTATGATTTTTTTTCAAATATTGTCATATTTTCTCTTTATTTCCTATTAAGTTTTAAATCTTTGAAGGCAGAAATTAAACATTTCAGTGGCCAGTTTTAGCACAGTAACTGAGCATAATAAATTCTTAATGTTTCTTGAATGAACTGAAAAAATAATCCTGGTAAAGAAATTGTGTCAAAAGTACCCTTTCTTTGAGATTTTAAACAAATTGGCTTATATAACCCCATCTCACATGTGGTAGGTCGTCCAAAAACCTTCCTCTAAATTTGTGAGTTACCAGCAGCTTATATTAATAGGGTTGATTTCAGCTCTGGATTTTTTGACTGATGAACTATTACTATTCATGTTTCAATTCTGTTATTGTCTCTGGCATAGAGCCAACAAATCTAGTTTATATAACTCCTTTTCCTGATTTGCCACCCTTATCACAACTATTCACACAATTAATTTATATTTGTGGCAGATTTTACTGAAAGGTTGAGAGTAATGCAAGGGTTTCATATGCAGCAATACCAACAGCTTGAAATAAACAACAAACAAGAATAGTAAAACTCAACCCATGCAATATCTATTATGCATCAGCCTAAGTGATTTATGTATTTTAGTGCATTTGATTCTCACAACAAACCCATAAAGCAGATAGTAATAATATAATTATTAGTTTTTTCATGTGAAGAAACTAAAGCACACAATTAAAGCAGAGGTCACACAGCTAAAAACTGTGATCCTGGGAGATAAAATGTGATTTTTTAAAATTAAAAACTCTTTAATTATGTACTTTGATTTTCACCAGCAATTGGAATTTTTTACTGGTTGACTTTTTTCAAAGTGGTAGCCTCTTACTATGGTTTGTTGTCAACTTTCTTTATTATTCTCCATCTTCTCTACTCTCTATCCTCATTCCTATAAATTTATATTGATTAATTATATAGAGAATTTAGCTAGTTCTTTTGTTTTCTGATCATCTTCCCTACATTAAAGATTAAATCCACACTCAGTAGCACCTATTGATATATTTTTCTTTCCAATACAAAAATGATTCTCTGTTTCTGATGGATTCTAGCTTTATCTATGAAAATAATGATATTTTTTCTTTTACTACAACATGTGAATATAACTCACATTGTTTTATTAAGGATCTGATTAACTAGATAGCTTATATTAGCACAACATAGCTCCTGAAAAATAGTTTTTCTCTTTAATTTCCTGGGTCTTTGGGAAATATGGTTGGTCACACAGTAAGTCTGGTCTTCTTTTCCTAGATGTCCAATATGTGCACAAAGTATTCAAGTTAGTTAAAGTAATATTTGAATTCATTATTGATATCACCGTATTAAATATGAGGATTATTTGCATGTCAGCTGAACACTTTTATAGTTTTAATAGACAATTTTAAATGTGATGAAGCAAAAAAAAGCTGTAAGTGGGAATAAAGGAATACAGGTTTATGATACTTATACAAAATTATAGTTTCTTTACTTGTCTGGAGGAAATTTTAGGTTTTATCTCAGCAAATGAATACACAATGAGATTTTGTGATGGATAGTAATAATTGAGATTTTACACTGAGGCAAAAATGAAACCAAATTTGTTATACAAGAATACTTTAAATATCATTAAAACATAGGAGGCTGTTTCTAGATGGTAAGTAGAAAGTAATATCATTTGATCAAGGAATGAAAAAACAGGTAGCAAAAAAAAAACAAAAAAAAAAAACCCAGGAGGGATTATGAGAAACAAGACCCATATGTAAAATTGAGAAAAATCTGGATCTGTACTTACTATTTCACATATAAATATTTTTATGTTTTTATTAATACAAAATATTTGTACATTTTCATGAGGTGCATGTGATATTGTGTTCCATGCTTAGAATGTGTAATGATCAAGTCAGGGTGTTTAGGGT
Source organism: Microcebus murinus (assembly GCF_040939455.1). Lineage (NCBI taxonomy): Eukaryota > Metazoa > Chordata > Mammalia > Primates > Cheirogaleidae > Microcebus > Microcebus murinus. The sequence continues at coordinate 49,301,597 of NC_134104.1, forward strand.
ATTCATCGCCTCAAGTATTCATTATTTCTATGTGCTGGGAACATTTAAAAGCCTTCTTTTTGAGTTATTTTCAAACATACAATACATTGTTGTTAACTGTAGTCACTCTACTACCAAATATAAGAACTTATTTCTTCTATCTAACTGTATGCTTGTACCCATTAATCTACCTCTCTTTATCCATCCCTACCTCAAAATCCCCCCCCCTTTTACAGCCTCTGCTCACTATCATTCTACTCTCTACCTCCATGAGATCAACTTTTTTGTCTTTCACATGTGAGTGAGAACATGCGGTATTTGTCCTCTGTGCCTGACTTATTTCACTTAATATAATGACCTCCAGTTCTATCCACATTGCTGCAAATGACAGGATTTCATTATTTTTTTATTGACAAGTAGAATTTCATTGTGTATATATACCACACATTCTTTATCCATTTGTCCATTGTCGATGGACACATAGGTTGATTCCATATCTTTGTTATTGTGAATAGTGCTGCAGTAAACATGGGAGTGCATGTATCCCTTTGATAAACGGATCCCTTTCCTTTGGATAAATATCCAGTAGTGGGATTGCTGGATCATGTGATAGTTCTATTTTTAGTTTTTTGAGAAATCTCCATATTATTTTCCATAATAGCTTTTCTAATTTACAACCCACTAACAGTGTATGAATTCCCCTTTCTCTATATACTCCCTATCATGTTATTTTCTGGGGTTTTTTTTTTTTTTTTTTGATAAAAGCAATTTTAACTGTGAAAAGATGATATCTTATCTCATTGTAATTTTTATTTGAATTTCCCTGATGGTTAGTGATGTTGAGCATTATTATATACCTGTTGTTTGTTTGAATATTTTCTTTTGAGAAAATGATTTGACACAGATTTTTGGTGTGCACATAAATATTGGTATTACCCTCAAAATGACTGCACAAGATTATTACTAACTTGACACTTTCCCCATTCACCTGCATGAACCCACTTCCAATTTCCCTTAATAACCCAGGTTAATAAGTTGATATCCTTCCTTAGTTGATCCTATGTTCATAATACATAGATATAGATAAAATATATAGAGAGATTTAATATACATATGATATAACTATATAGGTTTTTATCATTTTATTCTTTCCAAAATGGGGTAATATTGTACACACTGAAAAGTGCATTTTACTTTTCTTGATAAGATTTTACAAAACTGACACCTCCACCCCCCATCAAATTATATAGTCTTAATTCATTCTTATTAATAGCTGTGTATCATTCCATGCATCATAATGTATTCAAACATTTATCAATTGCTAATCATTTATTGTATTCCTGTTTTGTTTTGTTTTTTTGCCATCATAGGCAAATATCTCCGAACATATAACAATTCCAACTGAAGTATTTATTTATAAAGGATAGATTTCCTGGAGCGAGATTCCTGTGTTGAAGGAATATACATATTTTTTTCATAAAAATGTTCCAAAAATATTTTCCTAAATGGATATAAAATTTTAGGTTCCACCAAGTAGATATGATAGTACACTTTCCTCTACATTGTTGACTGCATTCATTTAATTTTTTTTCCAAAACGTTTGTTTTTTCTAAAACGTATAAAGAAATATCTTATTTTCACTTTCAGTTGTATTTTCCTGAATTCTAGGGAGCTTAGGCATCTTTTTATCTTTTCTTAACCACTTGCTTTTCTGTGATCTGCTGAGTTTTACATTGGACTATGTGTCTATTCACAGACTCATATTATATTATAAATATAGTATGCTTATCTGATAGTCCTGCTGCATTTTTTTAAATCTATCTTCTTTATTCACTTTGTATGGTATATTTTGCTACACAAAGCCTTTTCATGTCTACATGGTCAAATGTTCTTTTTCTTTTATGATTTTTGTGTTATTAGCATTCCCTACCATAGAGTATGCCTCACTGATTTTTGTTTTCTGTTTTAATGCATCTGGAACTGATTTTGTAAATGGTTTAAATGGTCCTCCAACTTTACTTCCCTTTCAATCAATAGACCATATTATTTTATTTCTAAATAAACTATTTTTCCCACTGAATTGGAATAGCACAGTTCTCATATACTAGAGTATTATCTTAGGGGATTTATTTTTGGATTGTATAGGCAGTTCCACAGGTCACTTTTCATGGCTTTAGATGTATATTCTGACAGCTATAAAGGATGCCATCCATTCACCACTCTATTTCTTCCCATATTTCTTTACTATTTGTCAGCATCTATCCTTCCATATGACTTTAAAGAAGAATGAATGCAGTCACAAAAAGTTTAATTAGAATTGTGTTAAATTAATGCAGTATATCAAATTTAGTTGAATCATTATAGTAATGACATTGTTTTCACACTTAAGCAAATGGTAAACCTAGTATGCACTTTTCACTTATTAAAACTAGTTGGCTATCTATCAGTAGAATTTCTAGCTATCTTTATATAGGTCCTAGGCCATTTAAATTTGATACTTAAAGGTTACATACACATTTTTTACCATCTTAAAAGCAATATTTCTCCTTTTTTTTAGTATTCAATTTAGTTTAAAGTTATTATTTTCTGTATTTATCTTGTATACATCTCTTTTGCTAAATTTTCTGATTGATTTATTCCAGCTGGACTTCTTTTCTCAACTAGAGCCTCCTCTCTCCATTTTTCTTATTAAATAGCTATCCAGTTAAATAACTAACATATATTAAAAAGTCAAAGTTTTATACCTGCCATGACTTCGTATATTAATTTCTAAGATGACTTGAATCTATTTGTTAGCATCATATTATGTTCCCTTGGTTGTCTTTTCCTTCAGTAAAACTACAATATTTGAATTACATAATTTTTATTATATGATCTATTTTAGTACTACCTCCCCTACATTGTACTTTCCTCAGGAATTTTTATTGCAATCATGATAAACTTGTAAATTAACTCCAGGGAATTGGCACATGCATGGTGTCGATTCTTTTTCTTCATGAGAATGATAAATTTTACAATTTGTTCAATTCTAGTTCATTGTCCTTCTAAAATGTTTTAAAGTGTTCTTTAGATAGGTTATACACATTCTTAGGTTTATGACTCACTCTTTGTCTCTCTCTCTCTCTCTCTCTTTCTCTCTCTCTCTCTCTATATATATAATATGCACACATGCCCAGGTATGTATGTGTATAGGCTCTGCAGGCTATGATAAATGAAGTCTTCTTTTACATTTTGTCTTTTCTTAGTTATATATATATATATATATATATATATACAAACACACATACACTCTCATGTACATATATAGTTACATATAAGTATATATTTATAATTATACAATATATAATCCATTTTTATTCTTTATATTAATTTTAGATACTAATTGGCTAAATTATTTAAGTAGTTTTTTTTTATTCTTTGGTCTTTTATATTTATACAATTATGTTCAACTGTAAAAACATGACTATACTTCCTTCTAAGCTTTGCTCCCCCAATAGGTTTCCCTTGTTTATTTTTGTTGCCTGTTACCTCTAACAAATATTTTATAGTTGTGAATATCTTGACCTTTTTTCCAACTATAGCAGGGAAACAGCTATTTTTCTCTCCATCAAGTTAGCTAGCTTTTTCTCCATCATTGTTAGCTTTTGAGATTAGATATATTTTTTTGTTATTAAAGAAATATCTATTAATATCAATTTTTTCAATTTTTTCATAATTAATAGATATTGATTTTTTTCTAATATCCTAAAGACAAACATTGACTTTTTTCTCCTTAGATAAATTAATACAATATACATTGACAAATTGTTTAGTATCAAATTACACTTGTTTCTCTGGATGAATCTCACATAATCATGATGGATTATTTTAAGATGTATATTTCATTATATTTTTTAATATTTAATTTGAAATTTTGAATGATTTTCATAACTGAGATTTTTTTAAGAACATTTAATGAGTTTGTATATTAATATTATACTTGACTTATAAAAACATTTTATATTTTTTTCTACTTTATTTATGCTCTGGAAATTTTTAAGAACATTTAGTTTGCTTCTCCTTTCAAAATTTGGTCAAATTTAACTCTGAAGCTACCAAGGCCTGTTGCTTTGTTTTGTAGAAACTTGTATTAAACTCTACTCCTATGAAAACTTTCTGCTTTGATTTTTTATCTCTAGTGGTTCAGTTTGGTGAAATTATATTTTTCTGTAAAACTTTCTATTTAATTTAAATTCTCAACTGTGTTGTCAGAGCAATGTGCAAAGAATTGTTTTATCACTTTTAAAAAATTTAATCCACTTAGAGAGTTATTTTCTTCTTTCCATTTCTTACTTTGTATAGCTGTACTTTCTCTCCTTTCTTTTTAGTTAGGTTGAAATAGTTTGTTTGATTGATTGATTTGGTTTGGTTGATTTTATCAATGAATCAAGTGTTTATTAGTTTTACAATGTTTGTTTTTTAACTTAAGAATCTCTTTGTTTAATTAATTCCTTACGTTGGCACCCCCTCTGTGTTATTTTTTCCTTTTTTAATAGCTTTATTAATTTCTCATTTTTGTTTTATTCATGGGGCAGATGATCACATATACATATTACTAGTAATACATAATACAGATATAAGGTAGCGTATATGAGGTGGGGAGCCACATGCAAGCAGAGAAGTATATGAACTAAAATAAAATCTTAAACCACAACCTCCTGACAGAATGGAAACCCTCTTGGCCAAGGGAATGCCAGAAATACCCTAAAGCTGAGTTGCTGGCCATGAGGAGGGAGGTCAGACATGCCTTCTCATGCTCACTCCCTTTTTGTACATATGCTTTACAAGTCATTGATAGGCCTAAGGCTATAGGAAACAAAGCTTAAACCACACCTGCAGGTCATCAATTTACTAACAGATAACTTGAGTTTCCATAAATATCAGGTGGCTTATCTCTGATTAACAGAGATCCTTATCTTAAAACATTCCAAACCTTAGACAAAGCTTCATTTATTTAACCAATTACAAATTAAAGAAACTTTAAACCCACCTACAACCTATAATCTCCTTGCTTAGATATGTCCCACCTTTTAAGGCAAAACTAATGTATGTGCCCCACACATATAGACTTAGGGTCTTATATGTAATTTCTGTTTCCATGAAACAAAACTGTAGCCCAGCTACTATGGATAATATTCTCAGGACCTCTGGAAGCCATGTGCTCTGGCTGGTCACACACATTTGGTTCAGAATAAATCTCTTTAAATTATTTTACAGAGTTTGGATCTTTTTCCATAAACAAGTAGCAGAACACACACAGTTCTGTGAGCTCTCATTTCACAGAATAGGCCTAGCATAGCTGTACTGAATGCACTGTGAACAAGGTTCCAGCTGCCTGCCCATCTGACTGAGAAGCCTCCAAGATCAAATATGAGCTCCACGCCAACACTGTTTGTGGCATAGCCTCAGAGGGTTTGGAGAATATTTAATTTCTCCAAGTTACAAAGTACATATCAAGGAATTTTTTAGCCTAGAGGTGAAGCTAATGACTCTGCATTTCAAGTCAAGGTCTTCATACCAAGACCCCAAGGTATATTGGGGTGGGGGTGGGGCATAAGGGCATCCTTGCATTCCATTAATGCTAAGTACCCAAGGCCTTGCCTGTGCACAAACATTCTAAGGGCAACTGAGCCAACTCTCTGCTAACCCAACAAAAGGAGGAAGAAAATGAGCCTCTGATGCCATCCAGACATATCTCACATGAGTTAATACTGTGGTCAGAGGAAGCTGTTTCTAATACTTCTGTTTTTGCAATTCACTGAAGTTTTCTTTCTTCTCTAACATATGGTCAAATTTTATGCATTTGATGCATTTGAAATGCATTTATGCATTTGAAAAGAAGGTTTATTCCTCATATTTGAATATGGAATTTGATATATACTTATGAAATCTACCTAATTATTTAATTCTAGTGTGAGAGAAGTACATTAAAATGATTTAGTCTATCAACTTTGCCTTTTATTATTTTGGTTTATTTTTTTATAAAATATATTTCTAATTCATTTGGCAATATATTATTGGCAAAAATTATTCATTTAATAATTGTCCTATTGCATTCAGAATTGTAACTTTTAGTATTATAAAGATTTTTTGTCTGATTTAATACTTTTGTCCTATTTAATATTTTCTTCTTTTGTCTGATTTGTTTTTCTCTACCACTAGGAGAAGATTTCTCTACAAGAGTGGAAATAAGCCAGGGTAGCTTTTCCAACCTTCTGGGTTTTAGATTTTCTACCAGTTTGTTACAGTGAGGAACTCAAACCATGGCATCTTTTTGTTATCAAAAGTTCGGTACTTGTCCCCACAGCCAAAAGAAGAACAAGGACAATGAGTTGACTGCATCACTGCTGCCTGGCCCCTGCCCCAAGCCCGGCTCATAGAGTACCATACATGGCTGGTGCTGGGGGGCTGCTGTGGTGGCCAAGACTGGTTCTGCCCATGCAGCTTGGTGGTGGTAGTGCTCCTGTGTCAATTAAAAAGTCCACCTACTGAGTCCCCACTGTCAATAGTATCCAGGGCTCCTGCCTGTGGGGATATCCGGATTGGAACCACTAGTGAGGCATGGAGCTCTGGGGCTCCTCCTTCATCATCTGAGTCAGGAAACCATTTACTCCTCTGAGGGTTTCTTGTAATCCAGAGCCATTTGCAGTTTGGGGCAGTATTCTTTCCAATGTCCTTCCTTTTTACAAGAAGCACACTGATTGCACTAGAACCTGGAGTGCCTGTTTGCCTTTTGATTGTCTCAAAGGACCCTTGGTTGGCTCAGCTCTCAGTACACACATAGGTTTCATTTTCTATTCTTCCCTAGCATTACATATTTTAAAGGTGATATCAACAAGCTGTGAGGGATTTATGTCAATTGCCCCTTCCACATGTTGTAGCTTCCTCCTTGTCTGAAGCACTCTGTCCTATAAACATCATATTAACTATAGGCAAATTTTCAGTGCCTCTGGATCCACATCTATATATTTCCAATATGACTGATAGATGGCATTCTGAAAATTCAGAGGGATTTTCATTAGGCTGTAATTCTTGGACCTTGTTTGAACTCTTCTGTCTGGGCACTCCCTCTGGAGGCCTGTCAGAATACACTTTCAGTAATGATTTATTCTTACACCTTCTGCATCTGCATTAGGATCTCAATTTGTGTAAGTCCAATAATACCCTGCTGGCCATCCTTGCACATTCAGGCCCCCATCTGATTTTGTCAGATCTTGGAAGGAGAGAACATTCCCACTCCTAAGTCATAACCCAGTGGGCATGGGAATGAAGATTTAGTTCCAGTCACACCCTCCTTATCCCTTCTCATGGTGCCAAGATGGCAGTGGCAGTGGGCAGCAGCAGTAGCTCTTGGCCTGGCTCTGCATGGGGCCACTTCCCAGGCTGGCTGTGGGACTCCGGTGGGGGTAGGGGCTATGGCTGATGGGACAGTGGGGCCCCAGCAGTGCGAGCTTGAGCACAGCCAAGCCCACAACACCTTCCCTAGCAGGTGGGGGCTCATGCCATCCAACCTGGTTAATTCCTCCACAGTTTTATCACCCAGCCTTTCAGCCTTCTTATTATGCAATTGCATGAAAGATTGTACCTACGGGATCTCATCCCATTTACATGATCTTTGACAAAATAATTCTAGTTTTAAGATAGTATAATAATTTAAGGTTCCATTCAATGGCCACTTCTCCTCACACTCCAGCACATACATTGGTCATGCAGTATTACAATAACTGAATTGCTTTTTTTTTTTAGACATAAGCTTATTGCTATAAGTTGACCATTCAGCCAAAATTCTCCACAAGGAACTTTCAGATAGAACAGAAATGGAACCTCCCATGTTGAGACAAGACTCACAAGCAACAACAACAACAAACACAAGGTGACAAGTAGACAATACAGGGAATTCTTAGTGCAGACAATCTCAAATATAAGACCTACCAACAAATGGGAACCGTACAAATGAAAACTGAATTCTCCAAATTCAAAAGGGAACGAATTTCACAGTCCCTGGTACCTGTACAAATGGGAACCCAATTCTCCAAATCCTAAAGGGTATGACTCCTCCAATTCTCTAGTTCCATTCAACCATGACTTCTACCCCCCAACGGCACAACAAATGAATACCCTGCCACAAGACTGGAAGTTTGAAAACCTTCAAATGGGTAGAATCAAGGGTCTCGGTGTGAACACCTAGGAACTTACCACAAAACAGGCCCAAGCATCATCACACTACCCAAATCCTTTTCCCTTTGCTCCACAAAGTTCAGGTTGTGCAGAGCTGCACCTAATTTGAAGAGAGATGGGAGTTCCTCAGAGCTAAACAGTCCCACTAAACAGGACTGCTTTGCAGTTCTTCCAGCCCAGGTAGCAGTCATGGATGCTGTTCCACCAGAGTGCTGGTGGGCCCACCCAGGGAAACCAAATTCCATTACCAAAAGTTTGGTACTTGTCCCAAAGGCCAAAGAACAAGGACAAGCAGTTTGAGGAAAAGGAAAGAGAAGTTTATTGATTTGCCCACAAATGATGAGGATGATAGACTCTTGTCTTAAAGAACCAACATCCTCCTTTTAAGCAAAAATTCAGAGCTTTTAAAGGGGGAGTTAACTTCGGGGTATCGCTGCTTAACTATGGTTGGTGGTCCTGGTCAGCCTCATCTCTGGCAAAGAAGACCTCATGCCCTTTGCCTGGAGAATTCTGTTGAGCCATCTTCTGTGGTTTAAAATAAACAACAAACAACACTCTTCTGCTCCTCTGACTGTAGACCCTGGGCAGGAATGCAGGTTTAAATTCCCAAAACGAGTGGGGGAGGTTTTAGAGAGACAACTTGTGATACATTTTGCCCTTTTTCAGGCCCTTACTTCTGTTACATTTTTGTGACTTCTTATTTGTCTCTCAGGGGTAAGTCAGATTCAGGAATGTATTTTTCTACCTCCCCATCTGTGTTTCCTAGAGTCACTGAGCCTGATTTTCAAAAACAACTCTCCAACTTTTACATGTTTATTTTACTCTCCAATAATTGCTGAGCTTTCACTCCCCTGGGGCTCCTCATATCTTAAAATTTTAACATATTCTTTTTTTTTTTTTTTTTTTTTTTTTTTACCACTGGTGCTTTTTATTTGTTCAACTTGGTTCCTTTTTCCATTTACCCTCTAAATTAAACTCAGTTCTTATTGTAGTATATTTTTGACATTTCTGAAAACCCCAGCAGTATTTGATATTATATTAAATAGTAAGGGCTTTTTTTGTTTGTTTATTTGCCTTTACTTGCAACTTAGAGCTCATGAGGAAGTAGTCTAGATATGCCTAATGTCTAAGGATTTACTCAATCAGGTTTCTCCTGGAAGTCCCCTCCCCTTTTAGGGCTTTACTTTAGTTTAATTAATTAATTAAATTTGCAACTACAAAATTTTATAGCTCAGAGGGCCTTTCCCTTTTATTTCCCTTTTATTACTTTCCCTTTTATTCCTACTACACCTACAAACCTCTTTTTGTGATGGTCCTGTTTTTGGTGGTTTGGTCATATAGTCCCCTCTTCATATTCTGAGGTTCATATAGATGCATGTTTGCTACTTTTCATTGAAGTTATTTTCTGTAGAATGTTTCTTTTACTGGCAAGATAGCTTTTAGGGAAAGTTTAGGGAACATTTCAACATTATGCAGCCACAATAAACCCACCACCCACAATGAAAAGTTTTTTTTATGTTTTTGTAACCATCACAGACTTATGGTTGCAAAAAGTAAATGATTACTTTTTCCACACAGAGAGTGTTTCTGGATTTTGCATCACATAATAATTTATAAGACATAGCTCCCTTATTTTTCTCTTTAAACTACTCACTATTATTAGAGGGATCCTGAGTCACCATATTATTTCATGTCTTTCATATTGTTGTTAATTTAAATAATGAGTGACAGAAAATGAGAGTAACACTCAATTGAGGTTTATTAAGCCAAGATTTTGAGGACATGCCCAGAAAAAGCGTAGCCCATAAAGTATCTGCTGTGGACTAGGCTCTCCATAGAAGAGGTTGAGAACTTCACATTTAAAGTAAAAGAGGGGTACACAGGAAAAAGGGTAGGGGTGAAGTGAGCAGTAAGGCAGTTGATGGTATTCTTGTGAGGTTATATTTGGTGCTCAGTAAATCTATATGAGATAAGATGAATATTTAAAAATGGGGTAGAGGAAATAGTCAATGTTTTATCTTCTCAGGATGGGTAGAAGAATGACTGTATCTCTCTTCCCTTGCATATTGGAACTAAACTTCTGCAACATTTAAGAATTTATTTAGGCTACAGTCCTGAGGTTATGATTGACATGAATTCATTTTATAGGATCTATATATCTTAAAGGGGTTTTTGTTTAAAAAAATAAATATTTTACTCCAAAAGACATTTCTTTGATTTATTTTGAGATGTCTGTGGGCAAACAGTAATAATGCTGTGTGGCTGTCTAGGTGGGAAAACTAGGGGAGAAATTTGCATCTGTAGAGAATCTCTATTAAATGCAGCCAGGCCCTGCCTATTTGATTTGAGACAGGTTTGCTGAGAGTCTGATACCCTTAAAGGTCTGAATGAAAACATTTTCCTGAAGGCTGCTGTGATGAGGCTTATCTGCATAACAAGACTGCCTTGCCAGCCAGGCTTCTTTCTCCCTTCCATGCACTGTCCATTACAAAATACCCTGTTTAGTCATTTTCTAAGCTGTTTCATTTCTTAAAAGAGCAGCCCTGGAGGCCAGGTGTGATGGCTCACACCTGTAATCCTAGCATTCTGGGAGGCCAAGAGGGGTGGATCCTTTGAGCTCAGAAGTTCGAGACCAGCCTGAGCAGTAGTGAGATCTCGTCTCTACTAAAAATAGAAATAAATTATCTGACAACTAAAAATATATAGAAAAAATTAGCTGGGCATGGTGGTGCATGCCTGTAGTACCAGCTACTCGGGAGGCTGAGGCAGAAGGATTGCTTGAGCCCAGGAGTTTGAGGTTGCTGTGAGCTAGGCTGATGCCATGGCATTCTAGCCTAGGGAACAAAGTGAGACTCTGTCTCCAAAAAAAAAGAGGGCCCCTGTACCTTATTGGGGAGATTATGGCAGTGCTAGTGTGATTCAGTTCTCAGACTCAGTTCGCCCTTTGGGCATAATGAATTTTAAGGGGTCCTGAGATTTCTATTTTTTAATTTATGTTGTTCTGTGTTCACAGAGTCTTATTTCTTACAGTAGCTCTTTATTTACTTTATATCCAATTAAGTGGAGATTCCTTCCAATCACTTATGATTTCTTGTTTTAAACATCACTGATAGCAATTTTTGAATCATTGAGGTTTCTTCATTTGAAAGCAAATGAAAGCAACTCAGTTACAAGCAAGATTTAGTTTATTAAACTGATACAAATAAAGTCAATTAATTTCCTAAAAGGCTAGAAATCCAGGCTTGGAAGATATGTGGCCAGAAGCTAAGCCCCAAAGCATGCAGATTTCCTCTGTGAAGACCTTTCTGCCAATGCACCTGTTGGGGGAGAGTTATTACAGCTGGTTCTGTTAATATTACTCACATTGGTAGTGGAAGCATCCCCTAGAAACAATGTCATTCGTGCCTCTAAAACTGATTGTATGTGAAAGCATTACTGCTATTCATTGTCCAAAATGGATCTTCATGGTCCTTTGATTCATTTTTTAGGGTGGATCATCTGATTGAGGAACCTAAATATATATGCTTATTTCCTAGTTGCGAAAATAACAAAAATATTCAATTCTTATATTTTTAATTTCTTTAGTGAAAGATGGTTATTGCTTCATGAGTTAGGAATTCTCTCAACAATTGAAAGGTATTGATTTATTAAGCAGTCAAACAATATGGAGAATGCCACTATAATTACTACAATCATTTGCCTCCCTGTATTGTAATTCTTTAAAGAAGTTTGCACTTTATGTGGTCATTGTATGTAAAACAGCTTTGAAAGAAAACTACGTGTCTCTATACATTTGTGTATGTATGTGTGTATATATGTGTATATGCACGTGCGCGCGCGTGTGTGTGTGTGTATATATATATATATATAAACTGTAGAGAAGTTAGAAATTTTCCTCTAAAGGTTTGAGTATGTCTGCTGAAATTAATTGACAATAGATTGATAACAGAAAAAATACACAAATTTATTTACTCTACAGATGCAAATCTCCCCCATAAAGAACACCTTTTCCAAGCTATTTCTGTGTCTGTAGCCTCTGTGAGTATCCATTTCAAAATATAGCAGAGAAATGTATTTTGCGGTAGCATATACTAGTGTCCTTTAGCCCATTTTAAACTTTATTTTCAGAAAATTTTACATATTAATGTAGGTTTGGTATCTGTGGAGATCTATTTGAGTTAGAAATTTCAAGACAAGAAATTGGCAGACAGTAAGAAAACATAGATTGGAATGATCAGAAAGAAGATATTTGACAACATCCTGCCATATCTATCTGAATCAGTCTCTCAGTCCTAAGAACAGGTCAGTTAAGTTAAACAATTGTGTCTCATTTCAGGAAGTGAGATTTCAGATGTGCTGACATCCAGGTTAAGTCTCTATATGGTGCAAGCATATATGTATTTCATGAGAGACATTTTTCTGAAAACAAACAAACACAAAAAAGCTTACTGTCCAGAGCAGTGTATAAACCCGTCTCTGGGCCCAGAGGGCAGCCAGCTGAGATTTTTGAATCTGGGATGAAGTATCTTTAGTTGGAACAGAGCAGGCAGTGGCAATCTGACAGATTTTCCTGCTTTGCAGTTTAAATGTCATAAAGATTGTCTATACACAGCCATTGTGGTGATTTATCTGGAGCATATTTATCAAGTTGACTAGTTTCAGCTTACAGAACCTCAGGAAAAGCACAGTTTTAATTTTTAGTGATTTTGAGTCAGAAGGGTGGGAGAAAAATTGGAATTGCTAGCTTGGAGAATCATAGTAAGATACTGGAGGAAACTAAAAATTAAAAGCTTGAAATACAATGAGCTAGAATCTAATAACAGGCATACTATATGTTTTCTTCTGAAACATAAATTTTCACTGTACATTCACCCCCATTTCTACCAAAGATATTTATGGTAAGGTTAATTTGTTTGCAAAATAAAGTTAGTCTTTGGCCTTGTCTTAGTCCATTTGTGTTTCTATACAGGAATACCTAAGACTGGGTAATTGATAAAGAAAGGAGATTTATTTGGTTCATGGTCATGCAGGCTGTACAAGAAGCATGGCACTAGTATCTGCTTCTGGGGAGAACTTCAGGTCACTTTAACTCAAGGCAAAAGATTACAGGCAGCCAGCATGTACAGAGATCACAGGGCAAAAGATGAAGCAAGAGAGAGGGGTGGGAGGTGCCTGATTCTTTTTAACAATCACTCTCATAGGAACTAATAGAGTGAAAACTCACTCATAACCATGATGATGGTACCAAGCCATTCAGGAGGGCTCCACCCTCATGACCCAAACACTTCTCATTAGGTCCCACCTCTAACATTAGAACATTTGATTAGTAATAAAATTTTAACATGAGATTTGGAGGACAAACAGCAAAACTATAGAAGCATTATTATTAATATAAATTTAGCAAGAATACTAATTTATCTTATAGGTTCTTTTTAAAGTTTGATTAGCTGAAAAGTTATATTAAAGGGAATATCAGATCAAACTTTTAAAAAGCCTATCAAGGCTAGGAAGTCAATGATTAGCCCTCAAATTTTATCTGTAACACCTGTAGTATCTGGGTGAATTATCCTCTTCTTGAGATTTCAAAATATCTTGAATTTTCTGGGGATTCCAAGTAGTGTCATTCTTTACCCACCTCTAAGGCAACCATGTGAATTGTCTCTTTAAGGTACTAGACTGTATTTTCTTTTTTATATATATATTAAAAGAATAATAAAAAAATATTTCCTTACTTTCCTCAAATAGATTCATAGTATTGGCTACAATAGACTTTATTTTCTAAGGGGTTTTTTATTGGCTCCATAAAGTCAACCTTAATCCCTTGAAGCAGTCTGATCATATCTGAAAATATGACATTGTATTTGAAGCTTTGCTAAAATAACCCATGTTTCCAATTGTGTCCTGTTACAAAATAGAACTGACTCTTACTGAACCAAAGGAAATAACTATATTTCCATAAAATAAGAATACTCACAAATAGTTTCCAAATTCTGGAAACATCAAGTAGAGAGAAAGATAAATGCTTCAATTTTGCTAACAAAGGTATACTTTACAAAATTGCTATAAAACTGTAGATAGCTTAAGAAAAAAAAATAAATAGTAACTCTGAAAAAGTAAATATAAAAAGAATCAGCAACATTTCAAGCAAAAAAGTCATAAGAATCATTTAAATCCAGTGTATTTAAGTTTTGCTTTGCTTGGTGTTGGGTTGACAGTTTTATGAACCTTTTAGTTTCTTTATTCGATTTCAGGAAGTTCTTACACAGTCCAACGATATCATCTTAGAGTTATCTGAAACCTGTATTCAAGAGTACTTTTCAGGGTCTTTTCATAAATTTCCTTTAAAAAGAAGAAAATTTTAGACTGTAGCTGATTGCAAAGCACTTTCAGAAGAACATCAAAATAGATCAATTAACTGTGAGTACCAAGACTTAAAAGAGCCATAGGTAAAGATCTAATGGTAGTTCCTTATCACCCTCAATTGCCAAAGAAATTTGGTTATTTTTGTAGGACATAACATTGTAACATAACAACCATAAATTATGATTGAAGACATACTAGATTTTTAGTAATCCCATAAAATGTTGGAATACTCATATCAATAACATATGTATAAATACAACTTAAAGAAGGTTAGTATCACTTATCATATGGCAATGCTTCTCATATAATCTAACATATTAAATAAATCCAGCTGGTCTTACATCTTTCTTTTTGACTTTCATGGGCCCTTCTGGAAATCAAAAAGTTTGTTTGGGGTCAAAAACATCCCCCACATTTGAAGTTTATCAAATATCAAAGATTTAAAATGCTTGATAAAAACAGGATCACAAGTCACTGTGAAATATAATCATTCACAGTGATAATTTAAAGATATTAAAAGCAAATACAGGAAAATATATATTTGTAGAAAAATTATAAATCTTCTGGGTTTTCCTAAGTAATCTAAAGGCTGAATAAAGACAACTGAAGCACACATAAATGTCACTCTCTCTCTCTACCCTTTTTTGTTTTTGCAGTTTACTCCAAATATGAAAAAAATATATATTATCTCTTATCAATACTATATAAAAATTTTGTTTAAAAGCAAAGGGCAATTTCTAGTTTTGTATTGGTGTACTTTTGATATTAAGGCTCAATTTTAAAACCTTTCTAATAAATTCAGTCAATTTTAGTCAGTTTAATCACACAAGATTTTTTTGCATTCTCTTTCTTTTCCCAACTTTTCTCTATCTAGAAAAAAATATTCCCTTTCTCAACAAAAACTCATCTTTATACCTTATAACATCTTACTTTCTTTGTATACTTTTTATACAAAATTATTATCTTTATTTTTAGTTGTTTCAATTAAACATATTTTTCAAAATTTTTAACTCTCAGTAACCTTAATTTCCAGTGAAAAATCTATGAAGTAAGCAATTTTTAACTCCATGTACCAACATATTTTATTAATACAAATTTCATATTTCTAGAAAAATAAATTTCTTCACAAAATATTTTTTCCAATATAGAACCAGAACATATTTACTAATAAACTCAAATATATTTTGCCTTTCTATAAATTTAAGAAGCCAAAGTAAATAAACTTAAACCTGTGTTCAGCAATTATATCAATGTTTTATCTTATTTGAAAAATGATCTATATATTCAATGATTATCCATTGCTTAATTTAACTTAGCTATATTCTAGTAGTGATAGAGATACCAAAGATATAAACTTTTATCTCACTTATATCTATTTATTTATTTGTAAATCAACAATATTAAACTAATGTTATTTTAAAGATGTACGTTCCACATGAACATGAAAGGAATTTGAGTTAGTTTCTATAATTGTAGCTGTTTTGAGTGTTTAAGTATTTAATTTATGACCATTCACTCATCTCTTAAACCTCAAAATTTCATCAGTAGATTTTATACCATGTAGACACAACATATACTCTATATGTACACATCTATAAACACAAACAAACACACAGTCACAATGATCTTAAAACTTTTTCCAAAAGACAGCTATCAAGTTATAGAGAAGATGGGGTAAAAGATGTACATCTCAGAGGTACAGAGAAAGAATGTGAGTTTTTCCAAGGAGTTTGGGGTATGTTAGGTGAGACACAGAGGAAGATTTAAAATAATTATAGGAATTCATTACAGGATTTTACAAGGAAATTTACAGATGAGCCTAGAAGAAAATTTAAAATAACCAGTTGAATGTCAGCAGTGTTTGAACTAAACATCTGAGGCTATTTTTACTAAGCATGCAAATATACAAGAAGAAAGTCGGAGATTGCCTTCTACAGTAGTAACCACTTGCTATAACCATTGTCAGTTACCTTTAAAATTGTATCCCTTGTCAGTGACTTGCTGGTTATTGTGCCCCCAATGGTCAAGTGTTCTCTTAGTATAAAGTAAGTCTTGCTACTCTCCAAAGCAAAAGAGTTCAGGGAGCTTAATGAAAACAAGTAGAGCTTCAGACCTGAGAGGAACTCATCCATGACTTTTAAGGATCTATGAGGAAGACAGAGGACTCCAAAAAGGGGTCAGTGGCACCTTTTCTGTGTTCTTCAAAGGGTCTCAGGGTCACTATAGAAGTCTCGTTTAGATCACTGTATACCTGTATATGGTATCAAAGGTGGTAGAAGGAAAGGGAGAAGAATTAAATGAAAGAAGTCGTAGAGGAGCCAATTTAGGAGTTTTCCAAAAAGGCCTATAAAATTTTACATTATGGTTAGCAAGAATCATGCCAACAAGAAAAGAAGCAGACAGAGGAATCGAGCATATAATTGAAAGTGGTTTCTAGCAACTGAAAAAAATTCCATGGCAGAAGCAGGAGCCAAAAGAAAAAAATTAGAAGGCCATTAAAAAAATTATAGCCTAAATATCAGCTTTTAATTAGGCCAACGTTTTACTATAGAGCTCTTTAAAAAAATCTATAAATATCTTACTATTAGGTTTCATCCAGGCAAACAGCAAACATTTTTGTTGTCTGCCTTTTCTTTCCCTTAAATTTGCATAAGGGATGATTTATCAGGTAAGACTGGGGAGAAAATTTACATCTCAAAAGGCACAGAGAAATAATATAAGATTTTAGGGGTTCAAGGTATTTGCTAATCAAATTTCTCTTTTATGAGTATAAAGTTCCCTTTTAGCTCAAACAAGAATGCAGGAGGCAAACAAATGAAACAAAAATGTTTTTATAATGTTTTGAATATAAAACAAAATTTTAAACTAAACTAAAGATATATTTAACAAATGATTCAAGAATAAACTAATAAGCCCTTTTATGGCTTTATCCAAGGTCACCAAAGAGGGAGCAATAAGATGTAGCTCTTCCAAGATTCAGATTACTCTTATAGGACAACTAAAAAAAAAAAAAAGCTTCATTAGCTATAAATCAAGTGTAACACTCATTTCTGTTGATCATATTCTTGGGGCTCCCAACCTTTTGGATGGCCACCTGCATAAGAAAGCCTGACATTCCCTATGGTCGTCATAAATGAAAAATCAAAATGATATAATAGTAAGACAGGCCAGGTGTGGTGGCTCATGCCTATAATCCTAGCACTCTGGGAGGCAGAGGCGGTTGGATTGGGATCTCTTGAGATCAGGAGTTCGAGACCAGCCTGAGCAAGAGTGAGAGCCAATACCCACCCCCCATGTCTACTAAAAATAGAAAGAAATTAGCTGGACAACTAAAAATATATAGAAAAAATTATCTGGGCATGGTGGTGTATGTTTGTAGTCCAAGCTATTTGTGAAGCTGAGGTGAGGCAGGAGGATCCCTTGAGCCCAGGAGTTTGAGGTTGCTGTGAGGTAAGCTGATGCCACACGCACTCTAGCTTGGACAACAGAGAGAAATTCTGTCTCAAAAAAAAAAAAAAATACCAATTTCAATAAGTGGCACTCCAAAGAGGCTGCATGCATTCACTCTCAAGATATAAAGGTTTTCCCAAAGATAGCTTATGAAAGCAAAGACATTTATTGTTAGTAAATAAAGGTCGAGACAATGAAGGCAATTCTTTTTAGAACCAGCATATACAGACAAACCAACATCTCAGACTCTCAGCTAACTTGCTGTAAACCTAGCATAAGTCTGACAATTATGCCCTTTGGGGTGACTGAGACAAGAGAATAAATTTTCTCATTACAAAGCCAAGCTTCTCAAGAGATAAAAAAAAAATAAGATGAAAGAAAAAGCTTGTTATGATTTTTCTCTTCATAACAAACCACACAAAAGACAGAGACAAGGAAATCAAAGACCATTTGGGGAGTCTAAAGGTTAATTACCAATAGGTATCTAAAACAAATCCACAAGAGTCACAAATGTAATTTTTACAAATAATTTTCTCTTCTGTTAATTTAAATTTAGAAAGGAAAAAACCCCAGAAAGATAGAATTTTACCAGTCACCTGACCAGGTTCCATAGGCAGAAAACCAAGGAGACTTAAGGGTAAGAAATATTTTATTTTTTTTCTCTCTGCCAGATACTGTAGTAAATTTCTGTGGTCTCTATCTGCAGTCTTCGGTGTGAATAGAGAGATTTGGTATCTTTGTGGCAAAGATGCCAAAACTATAGGGAAGGTCAAACTTTCTCTCTGTGGGTTCACCTATGTGTCTGCTGAAATGAACTGGCAATAGATGAAGTACTAGAAGAAAAGGTAAATTCATTAGCATGAACATGGACACAGGAGTCCCACAAAACTGAAACTCAAAGAAGAGCCAGTTTACTGAAGTTTTTGTATCATACAAAAAGAAAGAGTCTTGGAGCATGGTGACAGTTAAAGAAAGGGGAGGAAAGACAGGGTGAGAAAATGCTGCCTTGTTATGCAGATGAAACCACCACCCAGGCAACAACCCTCAGAAAGGGTTGAGGGTATTTATTGAAACCTTAAAATCTGTACCCCCATAATATGCCAAAATAAAAAAAAATTAAAAAAAAATAAAAAAAAATTAAAAAAAAGTTTCTTTCTCAGACCTTTAAAAGTGCCAACCTTTTAATCTCCTTTTCCTGAAAGCTAATCATTCCAAGATCCAGATAAGGGAACCTCAGAAAAAGCTTCTACATCTTCTGCTTACTTCACTAATGTAGATTTTCTGTACAGTTGCAAATCTTTAACCCATGAAACATAACCTTTTGGACTATTCCTGTGCCTATAGTCCTTATAAATTGCCATTTTGGAATATGCTAAAGAAGTATATACTTAAGGGTGGCATGTTTTAGGTTTCCTTAATATATATATAGGTATTGATCAAATTTTATCTTGAAAATTAAAAATAATATACTAATATTACATATAAATACATTTAAAATATTCTGGAATACAAAAAAATTATAACTCAAGGTAATTTTAAAAAAATTAAATGTAAATGCATAAGATTCAACTGTAACTCAAAACATGCAATTATACATATTGACATTTTGTGTATAAGTGGCACTGTAAAATAATTTAAAAAAACAAAAATATAAAATATTATTTCTGTGAAATGCAAAGAATATTAATATTAATAGATGAGACAGGAAATTTAGTACCAACATACGGTAAATGCACTCAGAGCACAGCCAGTTAATTCCTGGAATTTTTGTTTTCTAAACAGAATAGTCTTTTTTTTCTATTTTAAAAGGATTTGATATTTTTTATAAGTGAAAAATAATTATATTTCATAACATGTCATAAATGTAGTAAGTTTGGACTAAAAATGGGGCAGCTATTGTTGTGTTTATGGTTGTGGTTCTTTAATCAATAGTTGATTTCGGCAGCACAATTTTTTCATAGTCACTCTTCATTGACATTATTCTTAATTATGTTCTCCAGGACACAAGATGTCACCTTATCAAAATGAGTTACAATTGACTTCTTTTGCCACTGCACAGTGCCTCGTCCTCACTCCTTTGTTGATTCTGGAGAAGGTGGAGGAAAGGGTTTATCAGGGTGCCACTTACAGTGCTAATGTCATACATTGATTATTATAAAATATTATTTCCTCTTTCATTTTTTTACCTTGTTTCTCTAGTACAGAGATAATGAAACAAATTGTCCTCAGATCAGAATCAGGTGAAGAAGAATGGAATGGGTCACTGGCTCAAGAAAACTATGTTACATAAATCCAATTGCTTTTATTACACATAAAGAGATAGTTTATCCTCAGTAAGTGAAATAAGTCAGATGACAGTTTAGAGTTTGTTAAGTTTCATTAGCTATGTGAGGTTGTATGTATGGGGGTATGTGTGCATATACAACTATGCAGCACATGTATTTCTACCATCAAAAAGGAGTCTCTTTTCTTAGAACGCTATAGTCAATACACACTAGATTTAAATGTGTGTGTGTGTGTAAATTAGATGCCAGATTTCAAATCATATTGTTAAATAATGATATTTTTTATCCTCATTTTGTCCCCTAGCCATAAATTGTGTATTTATATCATGCAATTCCCAATAGATCTTGGAATAATAGATCACAATAAATCTCAAAGTATTCAATATGGAGGAGATTTATTTGCAATATGTGTTGCAGTTTATTAGTGCTTTGCAGTACATTCCTGACACTGGAGTGAAAATATTATCAGTTTCAGCAATTAAATAAGATATGCAGCCTTAATTTATGATAAAAATACATTTATTAATTATTTTATATGAATATGATTCTATTTACAGATACATGTGCTTAAAATCACATACATATAAATTTATGAATAAATATATGACTTCATAAACAATTAGATTTTAAACACAATTTATATAAGATGATTTCTATTATGAGCATTTCTATAAATTTAAAAAGGAATTAGTAACTAATGATCAATTTCTTTTATTTACTGGAATCGACAAATTTTTTTATTGTGTGATACATATGATCCAATACTGATGGCAAACATCTCAATTATGTATTTATTGTTAGTTTCTTTTTTTGTAAATTTTTTACTTATTGTTAAGTCTTAAAAATCAACATGGCAAATAAGGTAAGATATAGGTATCTGGTATATCCCTAAATATACATATGTAGACATATATATATATATATATGTAGACATATATATATATGTAGACATATACATATATGTAGACATATATATATATATATATATATATATATATATATATGTAATCACAAACCACCAAGTCAGAAAATAATCTCTCCTCATTCTCCTTAATACCTATGGGGAAATCATTCTTACAGGAACTTGTAAAAGCAGTATTTCAGTGTTATGTTATAATCAGATGGCTATATTGAATAATGGTAAAATGTAGTGAAATACAATTTTTTTAAGTATAGGAATATTTAAAAACACTATTTTTTCAATATTATTTTACCAATTAGTGTTGCTGCTGACAAGACAGCAAGTGAGCTGTGTGAAGGCAATCTGAAATCCATTTTGATATCCCAATTTTATTCCCTATACATGGGTTAGCATGTTATATTTTACTCTTCATAAAATAGCATAACGGTAAAGTGAAAATAATCTGTTATGCTAAGATCTTTAAGTACAGTGAAGCCCTATAAAAAAATAAAGTAGAAGGCAGCCAAAGGTTTTTATATTTTAGGTAATGCCACATAAAAATTTTAAAAATTGCTGGAAAACCATGATGGTATGATCTATATGCTGTTGGACTTCAGAGACACATAACCACTTTTTTTGGATTAACGCATCAATCAATGAAGGCATCCTAAGAGAAACTAAAGATTTAGCAAGAACACATCTAACTTCAGGGCAACCTTCAGGAACAGGTGATTTTGGCAGTGACATGGGACCCAATGCTTAGAAGGGTCCATGTGTAGTCACTACTCTGCTGTTACCATTTTGAAATTATTATAATTATTGAAAAAGTGGCCTGCATTTTTATATTGCACTGGGCTCTGTAGATTATGTACCCAGTTCTGTCTAACCTTTATAAAATAGAACTTCAGCAATCTTTACAGAGAGCCGTTAGCTGGTAGATTGTTCTAAGGGCCACTTGATGGAAATGTCAGTTGTTCTGTTTTTGTTCTTCTTTTTCACCTTGAACTTTCCTTCATCCCAAAGACTTTGAACTTCTCCTTTAAGGTGGAAAATAGAGAGGAAAGTACATCTTAGTTATCTTTGTAAATCCAATGCCTCTCACATACTTATGACACCTTCATTAAATGCTTGCTGAATTGAATTTAATTAACTTGCTGTAATGTTTAGAGAGCATTTATTAGAAATAATCATTGTATTTTTTGTAAATTTATATTTGACATCATGAAATTATGATGATAAAATTCATATAAAATGCATGTTTAATGAATAAATAACAACTCAATTTTCTAAGAATTACACAAAATAAAATAACAAACATTTCTGGGTTTTGAAAGTGTTTAAATGGAGACAAAGTAATAACCAAAATAAAATTTAAAAATGAATGGAAATGACTTCTCCCATGTGGAGACTAACAATATATATGAATTTATACAAAATAATATTTTAGAACTCAGAATCTGAGAAAAATTACTTCTACTCAAAATCATTGGATTGTTTCATGTGAGTTTAAACAAGCAGAGAAAATGTGTTTATTTTTTTATTTGAGCATATTATGGGGTATAAATCTTAAGGTTACATATATTGCCCCTTGCCCCCCCTCCCGCCTCGGGTCAGAGCTTCAAGTGTGTCCATCCCCCAGACAGTACGCATAGCACTCATTATGTATGTATATATCCATCCCCTCCTCCTCCCTCCCACCTGCCTGATGCCTGATAAGTGTTATTCCTATATGTCCACTTAGGTGTTGATCAGTGAAACCAATTTGCTAGTAAGTACATGGTGTGCTTATTTTTCCATTCTTGGGATACATCACTTAGTAGAATGGGTTCCAGCTCTATCCAGGAAAACACAAGAGATGCTATATCATCATTGTTTCTTATAGCTGAATAGTACTCCATGGTATACATATACCACATTTTATTAATCCACTCATGTATTGATGGGCCACTTCAGTTGTTTCCACATCTTTGCAATTGTGAATCAAAACCACAATTAGATATCATTTATCTCCAGTGAGAATGGCCTTTATTAACAAGTCCCAAAACAATACATGTTGGTGTGGATGTGGAGAGATAGGAACACTCCCACATTGCTGGTGGGACTGCAAACTAGTTCAATCTCTGTGGAAAGCAATATGGAGATACCTTAAAATGATACAATTAGCTCTGCGATTTGATCCATCAATCCCATTATTGGGCATCTACCCAAAAGAACAAAAGACACTTTATAAAAAAGACACCTGCACTCGAATGTTGATAGCAGCATAATTCACAAATGTATTTATTTCTGATAGCAGTCTCATTATTATGCATGCTTTCTTATATTCCTTAAATCCCAAATCCTAACGTGCTTCCTTCCACACACTTCTTTATAAAAAAGTAGCTTAATATTCACATTAAGGATAGACAATTTTTGAAGCAAGTTTATATTTGATTTTAATTGTTTCTTAAGTTGTTATATATTTCAGAAAAATTAACTTATTTTAAGGCTGATTTATCCAACCAGTGGAAAATTGTATTTACATGGACTGAACATGAATATTAATATTTTCTTTTAATGTCTGAGAATTGAGAGTCTTTAATTCTTTATCAACCTGTTAATCTTCCTAATCAGGTAAATCCACACAGGTAATGCTATTTACTACTATCAATAATAATAATAATAGCTGATATTATTTTGTTATAAATATGAATAGCAAATACATCCAGTACTTAATATGTGCTAGGCAACTTAATGTATACTAGACACTGTTATTAATGTTTGCATAACTTAAATTAATTTAACATTGCATCACAGGGTTGTCATAAAGCAAATATAATAATATATTCAGAATATATATCTGCATGTCCTCAAGTAAATATTTATTAATATTTTCTCTCGTTTGAACAAAGATGGTGTTTCCTACCATCACTGGATATTGCATTTAAGTATTTTTCTATTGGTATCATATCAGTTGGAAGTTTGTTTTAGAAATGTACCATTTTGTATATAAAATGGAACATTTCTAAAACATGAAATAAAATTTTGTGCATAGGCTCTAACATAGAAAAGAGTAAAAGTTAACTTATTAATGTAGATTTCAATGCATGGCCTTGACATTATTAGTATAATTTGTAAAAACTTGCCTATTGCATGGGGCCATTATTTTGTTTTGTACATTTCATTTCATTTAAAATGAAAATATGGTATATTAATGGGATGTAGAAGACATCCCTTGATAAGGGAGAATATATCTTCATCATGCAGTTTTCTAATTATCCCTTTTACAGCTGCAGTCTTATGTAATAGGACTTAATAAAAGAAGGAGGAGGAAGAAGAGGAGGCTGAGGGGCAGGAGGACGAGGGGGAGAAAGAGAAAGAGAAGACCAAACCACCACTAATCTTTATCTGTAAGAGTCAGAATGTAATTAAAGTGTTTTTATCTACATCTTAATCACTATTTTAAGTGCATTCTTCTAAAATTGGTCATTATTAGCTAAGGTTATAATTTGCTTCTTTAATGTTCCTTTGTGTTAACTGATATATAGGGAATTACACTCTTCAGATAAACTATATTTTAAATAAGAATTTGTTAAGTTAAAAAATTCATTCTGAGTGTTAATATTAATGTGAAATATACACCCATATAATTTTATGATTTGTATACTCTATAAAATATTCATTTCTATAGCTTTTCACAGATTTCTTTGCTAAAATCAGAAAGGAGATTAAACTGACCTTGGGCGTAACCTGTGTTTGTCTGAGGAGTCATCTAGGTTGAAGCCAGTCAAGAAAATAATGGACAAATCATCCATTTATGTCTTCTCTCACTTCAGACAATTTTCTAATCCAAATGAGTTATAAGATTTACTGTGGATTCTGAATTTCTAAACCAGTTTGGTTCCTGTGAAAACATAAAAATCACTACTGATAGGAAATAGATCCCCTTCATCTATGAAGGAAGGGTTAAGGGAAAGGGAGATTACGAGAGATTCACCTGATATGTACTACACATACAGCCATTATAGTAAAAAAATGAATGATGAATTTAGAATGACACAGAGAGTGCACATGAATTCCTGCCTTCAAAGAATAATCAGTTTCCAAAAAACTTATCACAAAAAATCTATTTAGAATTTAGATCCCCAATTTCAGATTATAGTTTCCCCATGAAATGTTAAGGAAACTTAATTTTATCAAGCTGCATTAAAATGTCCTAAAACTCTTAAAACAAAATAGAGCTTCATTCCCCTTCCAAGAAATTAAACTTTCTGATTAATATTATCACTGAAACTTAGTTTAGGTGACCTTCTCATTTATTCTGGCTAAATAACAAAGACATCCTACAGCAAATAACAATGTCTCTGTGCATATATATATATACACATATATATGAATATGTATATAATTATACATATATATATGTATAATTATATACATATGAAAACTTGGGATTTCTGGTTTAAATATAATGTCCTCATTCACACCCTACATCTTTTAATTTCATTTCACAGCTGACTTTGGTTTTTAATATCTAGTCCTTGGTGGCTTCATTTTATTAAACTATTCAAAAGGAAATAGAAATGAGTACACCATTAAAAGAACCAATAAAATAATATCAGTCAAAAAGCAGTGCAGTGTATTATCAAGAAAATGTATTAATAGTAAGGCAGCATGCATATTCCAACATTTTTATCAGGGAAAATCTAAGAATTTTGAAGAACATCCTCAGGAATTATAATAATGCCTAGACTTTAAATGTCAGGAATTGCAGCAAAGGAATGTTCTATGGTATTAATGTCCTTCAAAATCCATGTGTTGAATATTAATCCCCATTGTGTTGATATTAAGAGGCAGAGTCTTTTGGGTAGTGATGAAATCACGAGGGCTCTGCTTTAATGAATGGATTACTGCTTTATAAAAGGGAACTACCTAGGCTCTTTTTGTTTTTCTGCTCTCCCATCATGTGAAGACACTATGTTTACCCTTCTACCATGTGAGGATGAAGCAAGAAGGCTCCTAATGGATAGTGAGCGCTATTATAGCTCCTCAATCTTGAATTTCCCAGCCACAACCATGCATGAAATATGTGTGTGTGTGTGTGTGTGTGTATGTGTGTGTGTGTAAAAATGGGTTGCTAATGGATGTGGTGGTGGGAAGTTAACGGAATAGACTCCAGCACCACTGAATTCAAAACAGAGTGGAAGAAGAAGAACCAGTTCTCACCTTCTAGTCTGCAATACTGTTAGTGTTCTGTCATTGGCTTATATGGTTTTCCTAAAATGGGATGCAGAGTCAGCCACTCTTATTACCACAAAGGACTCATATTTTAGAACTGGCCGAACAAATTGTAATTTAAATATATAAGATTTAAATGATAAGCTATTATTGGCAATATTCTGTATATCTAATATAGAAAATAGCATCCCCCCAAACTAGGGAACAGTAGCATCCCCCCAAAATTAAAAACTAAGGATATCGCTCTTACATTCAATAAGCTTAAATTTGGATGGGTCAAGTAAAATAAATGTAATAAACTTAAATAAATTAAAGGCTTAACTAATTCTGAGAGTGACTTCAGAGAAGTGAATTAATATCAATACCAAATTTGTCACTCATGCTAATTTTTTGTTAATTAGGATAATTGTTTTTCTTAGAAAGTCAAATACTTCTAAGCAAATATGACACATGGCAGAACCTAGTTTTAGGTTTACATTAGGTTATATTTATTACAGGGTCTGCCTCTCTTTACATATTTGAATATGCTTATACCTGAGGTATTAATTAAAAATGAGGGATACAAGAAAGTTGTGCTTATAGAATCCACTTGGTAAAATTAATATCAATATTATTTTATTTAACAAATTTCAATTCAGTGACTACTGTAAGTCCAAACATTGAACTTGGCACCATTGAAGTTGGTCATCAAAAAGACAAGCACCATCCCTGATGAGTAAGTAGATAAATTTATATGCTTATTGAAAATATTCATTTTTCTTTTGAGTTTAACTATGAGTTACAATAAATATGTACCTAAGTACTTGAAAATAAGGGTATTAAGGCTTCTTCTGAGCTAAAAATTAATCCAATATACTCTGGATTAGAAAAAAAATTAGCAAAATCATCTTGAAAAGGAAAATATTGCCCTCTAATCTTCAAGACAAAATGTAACTTGGTTGACTATGTTAACATATCAAGAAAATGTGTCAATAGAAGGAGGTTGTCAGTGTTTGCAATAAAAAACAAAAAGAAAAACTTGGGAAAACATTGACAGTCCTCATCCAAACACTCTTCTGATACAGACGCTAGAGTGTGTTCTTAAACAATGGTTGTTTTCTCAAGACTAGAATTAAGACCTAATGGTATTAAAGGCCTGTGGCTTTATACTGTGCACACCAAGCAAATTTCTAAATGTAATTTGCTTTTTTATGGGATCTGCTTTCAGGCACAGATGTGGCCACACTGGTAAAAGTATTGTAGTCTGAATGAAAGTTTTAGTTCCTATTGTAAAATAAGACACTGGTATTTTGGTTTTATACATCAATCTCTGTGACTTTAGTGCATGTAAGTCTAACCCTGAAAGTAGCCCATGCACAGTGTGCTGAATCAATTACAGCTCTAAATTTAGAAACCTAAATCTGGATCATGACAATACAGTAAGTTAATAAATGTGCTCTATCAAAACACATGGGAAACCATTAGTTGGCTTTCCCAGGCCACAATCCAATTTAATGAGAAATTACTGGCCATACATGACATTATTATTCTAAATTTCTACATTTCCTGCTGTTTCTGTTTCTGGGTGAGAAACAGGGCTACAGCTATAAGCATTATAGTGATATTTGAAAATATATATACCTAAATTAACAGAGTATATTGCACAAATTCTATCTAAGACTGTGGGCACTGATAATTTGACAGTTATTTTAGCATGCTAATTAGCATTTTATAAACTACAATATATTGTTCTAAATGAACATGGGCAGGATACTGGGAAAAGATGATTTCAGAAAAAGATACAAAAAATGTGTTTGCATGGCACCTAGTATATCCTAGCACCTAATAAAACAGAATGGTCCTATTAAACCATTTTAAACATTCATGATTAATAGGTATTTGAGTTGGAAGATAAACATATTGTCCCAAATAAAGATGGTCTAAAAAGCTTACCTCTTATAAATATGTTTCTCATTTAATTCTTTACTTCTAGAACCTCTCATGTGAACCCTTATTCTGGCTAGGTTTCTCAACATTAGTTGGCAGTGAGAAAAAAAATATTTCTTAAAAAATCATAAAGCATGTAGGTGGATATTTTCCCTTTTTTCAGTGCTTCTTTCAAGTTTCTTTTCTAAATAATTTTGATTTACGTTTTTTCTCATTTTTTTCCTTCCTGAAAAGGAAAAATCAGTCAAATTATCAGGGAAAGAGTTTGTCCGCATAATGACACCAGTGTTTGTCATATTGTGGTTTTAAGTCATGACTGCACTGGGTGACTGCTAAGTGAACCAGAAATATCAAGCAGCCTGTCCACCGATAAGCTTCTTTATAGGGATGACGGTAGGGGAGAGAGCAAAAACAAAGGTTCTAATTAACTAAAAAGCTCAGCATTCATTCTCCTCATGATAACCAGGGTAATTTTAAGGGCAGAAGGTTGTTGTCATTTTCTTGGCCCACATTAGTAGAAGTGGACTTACTAGTACTACTAACAAATTGTCTATTAAGAGTGAAAAACTGTTTCCCTACACGTTTTTGTCAATACATAAATCTAGATCATAAATTTAGTTAATTTGTGAGAATGTGTTGGAAACACAGAATAATAAAAAAAGGAGTGTTCTATGTTCATATATATCTTTTATAGCCGTGTAACTATTGATCATTGAACAGTCTTTTAATGTGCATCCCTAATGAGCATTGCCTTCAAAGAGGTTGACAAATGCAGGAAGCACTGGGGCAGATCCACCATTCTGCCCAAATGATGAAACATTTCTAAAGGAGAATAAGCAAGTCTGGACAATGTGCAGAATCCAAGTTTGTCCTGGCCTCCCTCCACCCTGTGACATAGGTGACTAGCCTTGACCATCAGCTTGTCAAAGTTAAAATAAAACATGGACATCTTACCTTTTATTCAGATTAACTAGCTACTAAGTAGCACAACGAAAATAAATTAGAAAAATAACAGGCAAGATAATGCACAATATATCAATGAGAACCGCAGAGTCTCACACATGTTGGGCCAATAAGGCAGAACCTGTTGCCACATGTTCAGGATTAGCCTGTGTTTGTGCTTTGGAGTTATTTGCCGGAGGCATTATGTTAAAGAGGCTGGCTCAGATTTGATAATCTCTGATTCCCTATGAGTAGTTGTGAGTTGTGTCTTCTAAACAGTCCCCATGAATGTTCTATGAAATATCAGACTCATTAGACAATTTACTGAAAATAAAAAAAAAATTATGAAAACTCCATAATTCCTAAATAAATGTTTAATGACAATAAAATGTGGGAATTGGGGTTATAATCACTAAAAATATTATCCTTCCACATTAATTTTCTTTGAAAAATATAATAATGTTTCTCCATAACCTTTTTGAAACACATGATATCATAAAATTTTCTTTAGGTATATGCCACTATCATAATGAAGAGTGCAATGATATATTTAGTTTGTAATTATTCATTTCAATACCTGAAAATTATCTCTAGAAATCTCAATTAGGTCTAAAGCTCTCCCTTAATTCAGTTTGAATGTGGTTCAGTTTAATAGATTCTATTAAGTTTCCAGGGATAATTATGGTTCCTAAGATATAACTATGCACAGTAAAATCCTGTTGTACATGGTGCAGTAGCTATAAGCCCCACTGACCCCCAGCAACAGTGTTTTAAAGAGCTTCCAGTGTTATTTTCCATAATAAGGCCCGCTAGCTGGCAGAACCCCTGGAAGCTATGCAAACAGCAACACATCTGTTCCCTAAGAGGCAAAATGCTGCATCTCAGTGGAGATGTTTATTCCCTTTTTCCAGTAACATTGTGAAAGAGCAAAGCCTGGAGCTGGCTAGAAGGAGTTTTCCTTTAAAGATCTGCATATTCTTATAGGAAGAGGAAATTTTAGAAACGACAAAGAAAGTGAACACTTGTCCTTTGATTCATGATACTTACAGTCTAGCATCCTTTTCATAATGGCAAAATCAGTATATTCTCATCCTTGTTTGTATGTGAAGTCTTAAGAGTGAACACTAAAGTTCAGAGCAGGAAAGAACAATTTAAAAGTTCACTTACTAGCTAGTTTAAACTATTATTCCTGGAGCTAGTTATTTGTTTAAGTAAGAGATTTGGCCTCAATTTCTAGTGCTTATGAGTAAATGAAATGATTTTGCATTTCACAAACATACTTATATATCACATCTTATTTTTAACCAAGGAATAAAGTTCAGCCAAGACTCTCATGTAATTTTAACTCTTTTGAGATATGGCTTAACCTAAAGAAACAAATAATTAGCCTGTACAGTAAAGAAGCAAACTCCATTAGTAATTGCATCATTTCCATTGTATAAATATCTTCCCTATACTGGAAACATTCAAATTTACATCTACAACCTCACCATAATCCTGAGCTCTAATATTCCATTTCCAACTTCTTCCTGAATATGTTTATTTATTTTAACGGCTATTCAAAAGTCAACATGTTAAAATCCAAAATGCTTTACTTTCAGTCCCACAGTAACTCTTCCCTTTCCCTCCAGTGTATTGCTTATTGTTGTTGTTTTTAAAAAATACATGTTATTTTTACAATACTGTTATTCTCTCAGTCATTGAAATAAAAAGAAACATCATCCTCCTACATCCTCCCATCTGGTCAATTCTATTAATCCCCATTACTACCTGCCTAGTCCGAAGCTTCACTTTCTGTTTTTTATACACATAGAGAAATCTTCTATATTGCTTTTTCCAGCCAGTCTCTCTCCTTTCAAATACATATGAACAACACGGTTAGATCCCTAACTCCCTACTAGAAGACTCTAATGAGTAACATACAAAGCACAGAGTCTTTAATTTGTCATTAAAGTTTGATCCCTACCAAGACTCAGCATGGATGGTTGAACAAACATGAATGTGGAGAAATTCATTCAATAACCTAGTAGGTACCAGGGACTACCCTGTGCACTAGAATATAATGTGAGCTAAACTAAAGTGACTTTTCTCCTTAAAAAGCCTATGATCTGTCGGCAGCTAATCTGTGTTTATAGTCTTGCTCCACTCATTCCTAGCTGGGTGATTGAACAAGTGGCTTATCATTTCTATGTCTCAGTTATCTCATCTATGAAATGGGGACTTATCTTACAGGTTGATGTAAGGACTAATTGAGGCAATATGTCATGTTCCCTATTAAGGCATTTATTTTGAGGTTATTCAATGAAGGTAAGTATAACTTCTTTCCAATCTCTCCAATTAGCTACATACCAGAATTACCTCCCATGATCTCCTATACCTACCAGGCTATTCTGTCAGAGGGGACTATCCACATTATTTTGAGCAGAACCAGTACTTCCCCTCATGCATGTTCCATGCAACCATGTCAGCATATTGATATACAAATTATTCAACTTCAGGGGCTCATGCAAATGGTGTCAAGGCAGGTTTTCTCTGATATTGCTAGTTTTTTTTTCTCTGGTTTCTAAATCTCCATTTAGATGTGCCTTACTTTATTATTCTAATTAATTTTATTATAATCATTATTATTACCACATTCACTAGCACTCCTTTCACCATAATTGCCATTGTCATTTGCAAAAGTGTCACAGTGACTTAGGATTTACATTTATTTAATCCTCATAGAAAAGATGCACTATTTATTCCCATTTTACAGATAAGAAAACATAAGTTTGAAGATAGCTGAAAGTGGGTATTAGTAGCTTAGTAGCTCATACAGTGTCAGTAAGTAATGACGCCAAGATCCAAATCCATACCTTTTTGACTCTAAGACTCATACTCTTATTAGTCTCTGTGTTATGTGGCTTGTCACAGGCAATTACCTTGTCACGAGCCTGTCTTAGCCATCTACTAGAAGATAAACTTATTAAAAGCATAAATTATGTTTTTTTAAAGCTGTAATATCCCAAGTCCCTCATCCACAACCTTGCATGTGATAGAAATTGAATACATACTTATTGAATGAAGAAATGTCTGAATGTAGGAATGATGATAAACTCATAAAATAGAAAAATCACGGGGCATGTGAGGAAAGGGGGATCTATTAGGTTTTCTGCGTATATCATCCTCTCTAAGCAGCACAGGCAAAAGTGAAATGGAGAGAAAAAAGAGCTACAGACCATGATGAAGATGATTAAAGAGAGTACAGAGCAGCTGTCAAAGCAAATATCAAGCAACATTAATAACTTTATAGCTCACCATGACGCTGTCTCAAATATTTTCAAGAAAACAGGATCCTTGCTGTTGCACAGAGTAAGTGAGACTAATAATCAAGTGCAGATTCAAAGAATCCTTTTCCTCGGTATCTTGAGCTGCAGAATAAAAAAAATAAAAATAAAACGAAAAAGACTCTTAAACTAATGGAAAAATACATGACTCAGAGGAAAATATTATTACATTCTTGGTATTTTAATTTGTGGCAAAGTTGATAAGAAACAAGATCTGCAATGTTCACCACCTATTATCTAAGTTGTTTGAATAGTCAGACAATATTCCCAAACTTCTGATGCTTATCCAAAAATAACTGTGTTGTGAGACTTACAAGAAAAATGCTTCAGCACTCACAGGAATTGATTTTACAAGCATTTCAACCTGCCCAGTAGATCTGAAAGATGATCTATATGGGTAAAAGTGAAAATTTGGAATCAGATGCTAATTTCTGTCCTAAACACAAAATTATTTATTTAAAATAGTTCGTATTTATTAAGTGGCAGTGACTCTACACAAAAGCTTTTTGTGCATTGGTAACAAACTAGGTGCATGATTTCTTGATTATAGAGTCTAGTAAATCTGTTTGCTCACTTACACATTTATTCACTGAAATAAGCTTCTGTGATTTTTGTTTTGTGACATCTGTGCACCCCCACATGCAGATAATGAGAGCCACAAAGGAAGAAGATTTAATCTCTAGTCACTTTGAGCTGACATTTATAGTTTGTGGGCATTAAGAATAAAAAAGCAAAGTGTTTTAATATACACTGATTTGGAGATGTGAAAAATCAAATATAATTATTCTCAATTTCCAATAATGTCTGATTTTGACTAGAAAAGGTATGCAAACAGCAAGGAAGAAAGAAGAGAGGTGAATAATAGGAAAAAATTTAAAAAGGCAAGCCAACTTGGGCTGGGCGTGGTGGCTCATGCCTGTAATCCTAGCACTCTGGGAGGCTGAGGTAGGCAGATCTCTCAAGGCCACGAGTTTGAAACCAGCCTGAGTAAGAGCAAGACCCCATCTCTACTAAAAATAGAAAGAAATTAATTGGCCAACTAAAAATATATATAGAAAAACTTAGCTGGGCATGGTGGTGCATGCCTGTAGTCCCAGCTACTCAGGAGGCTGAGGCAGGAGGATCATTTGAGCCCAGTATGAGGTTGCTGTGAGCTAGGCTGACGTCACGGCACTCTAGCCCGGGCAACAGAGTAAGCCTATGTCTCAAAAAATAAAAAAATAAAAAAGGTAAGCCAACTTGGAGTAAAATGAAAGAGATTATAATGTAAAGACAAACTGTAGTGGGTGCTAGACAGTGGCTCCTGTGATTCCATAAATGGTAGAGCAGAATTAAGCTGCACCATGTATACTTTTTTAAAAATGTTATTTCAGGGTATTATGAGGGTACATTTTGGTTACATTTTATATCATTGCCTCTGCTTAGTGGGGGTTAGAGGCATGCCCTTCCTCTCTACAATGCTCACCATGTCCTTTAGTTGTGAATTTACCCCCCAACCCCCCATCTCTGGAGAATATTACTACCATGTGAGCACCATAGTGTTAATCAGTCAGTACCAATTTGATGGTGAGTACAGGTGGAACCTATTTTTCCAATCTTGTCTTACCTCACTTCAATAGTGGGCTCAAGCTCAATTCAGGAAAATATAAGAGGTGCTAGATCACTGTAGTTTCTTATAATTGAGTAATATTCCATTGTATACATATACCAAATTTTAATAATCAAGTCATGAATTGATGGGCACTTGGATTATTTCCACATTCTTGTAATAGTGAATTGTGCTGCCATAAACATTCAGGTGCAGATGTCTTTATTATAGAATATCTTTTGCTCTTTTGGGTAGATGCCTAATAGTGCTATTGCTGGATAGAATGGTATTTCTATTTTTAGCTCTTTGAGGTATCTCCAAATTCTTTTCCACAGAGGTTTCACTAATTTGCAGTCCCACCAACAGCGTAAGAGTGTTCTTTCTCTCCACATCCTTGCCAGCATTTGTTACTTTGGGATTTTTGATAAAGGCCAATCTTACTGGAGTTAGGTGATATCTCATTGTGGTTTTGATTTGCATTTCTCTAATGATTAGAGATGTTGAGTATTTTATTTTTTTTATGTTTGCTGGCATTATTCTCTCTTCTTTTGAAAAATTTCTATTCATTTCCATTGCCCATTTCTTGATGGGGTTGTTTGATTTTTTTCTTGTTGATTTTTTTAAAGTTCTAGATAGATTCTAGTTATCAGATGTGTAGAGAGCAAATATTTTCTCACATCTTGTAGGCTGTCTATGCTCTAATGATAGTTTCCTTGGCTGTGCAAAAGCTTTTAAATTTGATCAGATCCCATTTATTTATTTTTGTTGCTGTGGTGATTGCTTTAGGGATCTTCTTTAAAAATTCTTTGCCTAGGCTGATGTCTGAAAGCCATGTATACTTTTGATCTTAGTCTAAACAAATCTTTATCTGACTCTTCCTTACACCTCAAATCACAACTTAAATGCTGTCCTTTGAAGGATACTGGCACTAACTACAATTACTAAAGAGATCCACATATAACTATTAGCACAAAGCTACCATTACACAATCAATCAGTAGTTGATTTCAGTTTTTCCCGCTAAAATGTTAGTATGTGCTGCATGAAGTTTCAGATCCTTTTCACTCTGTTCAGCTCTGTATGCCTTGGGCTTTGGGCATGGTGGATGCTCAGTAAGTCTTTGGTAAATAAAAAATAACTTAAGATTCTAGTATTCTTTCCCAGAAGATGATGTCTCTATCTAATATTGGTAGAATTATTTTTTTCCATTATATGCTGTGGAACATGTACTTAAATGTTAGGACAAAATATTTATTTTTAGCTTCTGGGTTTTCAAAGGCCCAGATTTCCTGAGACAAAACTACATATTCCTATCACTGTGGGAAAGGACTGTCAATATTTTATCTAATATCTCTGCATAGGAGAGTTCTATATCAGATTCACAACTGTCACTTACCATACTAGCATGACCCTGAGCATGCCATATGGAATCTGTTTGGTAATCCCTTTACCTACTATAGGACTTTGCATTTATAATGCTAAAATTAACAAAGAAAAAAACCATAAGTTTATTGAAGGTACACAAACAATGTGTTCAGAGGAAAAGACCTGGCTTACATAAAGGATAATATCTCAGAACTCAACTCTGCATCAAAATAAAACAAAAGAATAGTTTTGAAATTAATAATCACTTCAGTACCTGGGAAAGCAGATCGAATATTTTAAAAACAAAAATATAAAAGGACAAGTAGTAAAACACTAATGTACCAAAGGATGTTATTACTTAGAGATTCAGAGATTGTCAAGTTAAGAGTTCCCAACATTCTTAGAAAAATGAAACTTTCAAGGTCTTTTGCCCCCTCATCAGGACCAATATAGTTAAGGCAAACTGGTTTACTGTGACTTGGATGATCTTTACCGATACGTATCTAAAACAAACTGCTCTGCTTTGCTAAACTGAACCTCCTAACACAAGTAAAACCTTTTCCTTTTCCCAGTAATATTTCTTTCTATTCACATTTGCCCGTTTATAAAGAATATGGCAAGAATGATTAATTTGCTGGCTAGTTATTACCTAAATTTAGGTTGATAATAAAATGTTCATATGCTAATCCCTGGCTAGTTAATCTTCTAGAACCAAATTCCCACTAATGACGAGTCTTCTGTTATTTTCTTTTTTGTTGTTTTTTTAAAAACTGCATAATTCAAACATTTGAAATGTCCATCTATGGCCTCTGAAGTAAGGATGAAAGAAAAATGCCCACTTGTTTCAAGAGCAAAAAGAGATGAAGAAAGAATGTTACTTACCAAAAATAAAAAGGAAGAGAACATGTACTAATTGGTATTCATATTTGGGGGAAGATAGAAAGGATATACTATGTTATACCAGTTAGCTTTGGAATAATTAAAAGTAAAAATCAGAAAGATATATAATTTACTTGTTTGGAATGGGTTATTCATGAATATACTGCTAATCTAATCTAACACATTTATGGTACACATTAGGGCAAAGAGATTAGTTGCAAGGAATAAAGAATTTGGAAAGAGTATCTCACAGAGTTTCTATGGGGTTTTTCTCAAAACAGTGTTTTATGCCTAGACTTGAGCAGATCTAGATATAATGATGTCATGTTTTATGTCTTTAATAGAGAAAATGATGCTAGTTCAAAACGACCTGAATATCTTTCTTTAGCCCCATACTAAAACAAGAATTTGGGGAGTATCCAAACTGATATTGATAAAAACTCTTCCCTTTTACAACCTTTTTGATATCAATGAGAACTTTCTTACTAATATCATTAGTAGCCACAGAAATTGCTGTTCCATTTTCCTTCTTATCTCTCCCCTTAAAATAGCAAAAGGCACAACATTAACTTTTGTGGATCATATTTGATTTACCTCTTTCCAGATACCAAAATTTTGAGCATTTATTTTTTTAAATCAATTAAAGCTGCATGAAAATTCTATTCCTTCTGTTCATGTGGTGAGGGAAGCCTAAAGCCACAGGATATGGGAATTATTAGATATGCTTTTCTAAGGAGAAAATAATAAGACAAAAATGGCCTGCCTGAAGTTACAGTTTATAGTTTGGAAAAAGGCACAGACAATTAAAAGATGGAGCTACTTAGGGCAAATTGCTTGCAATCAAGCTGAAGCTAAATGAGCTTCTTGATGAGGAAGCCAAATTTATGTTGTTTCAAACTAGGGAGAAACATAAAAGTAGTTGAAAGGTGAGCAAAATGCTAGTACCATTGGATCCAGATAGGTTGATAAGAGAAGTTATAGAGGAAATTAAAACGATGCCTTCTGAAATACACACACACACACACACACACACACGTGCACACACACCCACCCAATCATATATAAAACATCCCAAAATAGAAGATTATATGATTACATACACCTTGAGTATTTATTTACATTTTATAGGGATGCCCCATCTTATCAAAAAAGCACTGTGGCTTAAGAAGCTCAATCACAAAAATAATCATTTTCTTCCTTAATCTGCAATTTACTGTAGACATTTTATTTGAAAATGAGGTATTGTTTAAACTCTAAACAAGAGTGTTTTCACTCTTTTTTTCTTCCTGCCCTAAATTATCCGTTGGCAGCTCTTTGAGTTGATTTTGAAAGAATATGTTTGATAATGAATTCAGAACTTACACAAAGCACAAAAGCCATGTGAAAACTTCGAATGTGAAATATCACATTTCTTTCTTCGTTGTTCGGTATACATTTTTGCATTCAGCGCTGTATGTATCAATTTTACTGAAAGCAAGGTATTGTCTACATATATCTATCAGAATGGAATGACTTTCAGGACTTTGTAATTTTGAAAAGGCATCAAGCTAAGCTATCCTTCATCCCATTTCTGTTGCATTGGAATGTTAGGCATAACGAGTTAGACAAAGAAAGATATAATACAGATCCTATTGGCAGTCAGCAAGTACAAGTATATGGAGAAAGAGATAATTTTCTGCTGACATTTTCCCTTATCTTGATTCCCTTATCCTTCCTCGCATTAAGTTTTGCATGAACAGAATCTGAAAAAATTAACAGCCTTGTCTGAAATAGACAAAAAAAAGCTTTCTTTCTCCTTCAAATAATCCCTTTAAGAAGTAAAAGCTCTCTTAAATTCAAGAATTGAAAAGGACAATAAATGCCCATATTTTGAGCAACAAATAAGAATGTGATTCTGAAGCTAACACAGTTTTATATGTGTGTGTGTGTCTGTGTGTGTATATATATATATATATAGTTGAAATGTAACATTGTCAACATTGTCCCGGCCAGGTTTGCCATTGAAAAACAGCCCAGGAAAATATCCAAATGCCTTCAGTGGTAGTTAGGATTCTTTTTCCTATGTGATGTTGTCCAGCTACATCTCCCACTTAGTATAAACTGAATAGAAAATACTCTATAGGACACTGAGAAAAAAATTAGGACCTGAAAATATATTTATGTCTTTATTTTCTTCTAATGAATAAGTTTCAATGACATATTTAAAGCACTTATGAAAGGTGTCTCATTACATAGAACATTGGCCAAAGGAGCCTTAGGCAGCTAATGTCATTTCACCTGAAAGTAATGAGATTTCCAAATTCCCCGTATAGCAGGCTGGTTAGGACAGCTTAAAGGAAATAGGTGCGCATGTACACAGGATAAAGTTCATCATTAACCATCCCATTAAGTGTGCCCAAAATTGGGCATAAGAGTCTCTTACATCTTAATAACATCCTCAGATGCAAGCCAATGAAGCAGGTCTGCTTTTAAAAATTAGTGAGAAGTACCTGGCAAAGTGCCTCTCAAGTTTGAGTCAGATACATAACCAGCAGATGCAAATCTTAGTAAAAGCACAGAACTAGAATTCAAGTGACTTGGATTCCACT
The DNA here is from genome assembly GCF_040939455.1 of Microcebus murinus. NCBI lineage: Eukaryota > Metazoa > Chordata > Mammalia > Primates > Cheirogaleidae > Microcebus > Microcebus murinus. The sequence continues at coordinate 49,340,622 of NC_134104.1, forward strand.
CTGAGTACCATCATTATCTAGCATGAGAACCCTATGCTGATCAGTCTACCCTTTTGAAAGATGCTTTTTCACCTACAAAATGAAAGGACTGAACTGAGCAATCACTCATATTCTTAGAACTATGTCACTCTAAAAGTACTTCTGTGAACCTAGGTTGCTTTTCCCTGGTTAACAAATTTTTCAGTTAGAGGAAAAAATACCTTGTAAATAGTGACAATCTTTTCTTCTTCATGCAGAACTGGGGCTATATCTACAATAGGAGTAGTTGACTCAGTGGCTAGGCCCTGGAGTCTTAGGTTAAAGGCTTCAGCCAGGACAATCTCATAGCAATTTGTAAATTGCTTTTGTTTTCTATACTACTAAAGTCCTTAGAAATTATGATAAATTACTTATTTTACTTAGTTTTGTATTATATTATGTCAAAACATATCTATCCTTTTCCCTTCAACTCTTTTTAGTGAAGTGACTCTGCTGTTTAACCTATATTTCTATCACTGTATTGAATAAAACTTGTATTACAACTTAGTAAACATTTGTGGGATAAGGTCTTCATTGGTTTATTCTCACACCGTCCTCCTTGGTTCTCCACCCCCATCGTCTTTCAATTCTTTTAGTTTCTCAATTTGGGACCTTCCGCCCTAGATCATGCTGTTTACTCTGCTTTGAATGATATACTGCCTTTTCACTTCCCAACTCCAACTCCAGCATACATGCCCTTCATCTCGCAAATTATTATCCTTCAGAGCTTCACTTCATTATCTCTTAGATCACCTTGAATAAGATCTTAATATTTCTCCTTTGTAGCAAATAACTCAGTTTTAATTATCTAATTGATTGTATCACTTACCCATTGCTGTGTATCAACCCATCCCAGATCCAACAGCTTCATACAAACAAAGAAACAACAACAAAATACATCATTGATCATATTCTGTGGGCTGGCCAGTTATTTCATCCGCTGTTCTCTCCTGGGTTCACTGAACTGGAAAGGTGAAAATGGCTTTATTCACATGTCTAGAAGATGGTGGTGACTGATGGCCTGTCATTCTCCAGTATGATAGACAGGCTTTCTTACATGAGGGCAGTCTCAGGACAGGATTAGGACCAGGAAGGAAAGAAACTGTAACACATCTAAGACCTAGAATTGAGAATTCACACTCTAAACTTCTGTCTCATTCTATTAGTCAAAGCGAGTTACAAGGCCAGCCCAGATTTAAGAGGGGGAAGAGACTCTACTTTTTGTTGAAAGGAGAAGAAACATCACATTGCTCAGGGGTGTGGGCAGAAGGAGGTATGACTTATTGGGGGCCATATTATAAGTCTCTACCACATTATGTTAAATATTCATTTAATTACTGTATCCCTCACTTGAATATCAGTGTATATGGAAAGGAATTAATCATTTCTTAATTTCTGGCACATTGCCAGTATTTAATGTAGTCTTTACATGTCCTAAGAATTAATAAATGTTTGTTGAATGAATAATTAAGTGGACAAATCAATGAATGAGTAGACGAATTAATCAAAAAAGTAAACATATTTTATGAACTCCTACCTATCAGGATGAAGTTTTATTCACAGAAAAAGAGAGGTAATTCTTTTTTTGACCATTTGGAAATTAGAAACAGAAGAAATTTGAGTTGACTTAAATATTATTAATTACACTGGATGTGGAATTCAAGTACTCTGTTAGTTTTTTATTGCTGCTGTAACAAAAGGTCACAAATTACTGCAAAACAAATTTATTAGCTCACAGTCATATCAGTCAGAATTCTGGCACCGTTTAACTTGGTTCTCTTCTCTGATTCTAACACTCTAGAAATCATAGTACCAGCTGACTAGGCTCTTTTCTGTAAGACATACTGAAGAATCCACTTCCAGACTGAATAAGGTTCTTGGTAGAATCCAGTGCCTTGTAATAGGAGGACTAAGGTCCTCCTTTCTCGCTGGATGGTGGCCAGGAGCCATGCTCAGCTCCTCCAGACTGTCCACGTTCTTTCTACATGTCTTCCTCTATATTGAGCCTTTCTCATTCTGAAATCCTTCTGACTTTCTCTTCTGTCCTCAGCAAGGAGAATGCTTTGAGTCCAGGCTAATCTCTGTATCTTAAATGCAACTACTTATTAATTTTAACTACCTCTGCAAGGTCATTTTTGCCATGTAACATAACACAGTCACAGGTGTAGCACCAGGTGGGCAAAAGTCAGAGGCTAAAATTCTGTCTACCACCAATACTCAACAACAATAAACTTTAAGCTCTAGAAAACAAGGAGATAATCTGGATAAAATGCAGCCTTAAGAATAGGACAGACCCTTTTACAACCTAGATTTTGGAATTTATTGGCTATGCAATTATGACGAATTCTCTTTACCTTTATAATCTTCAGTTTTATTTTTTAATCTAAAAAATGCAAATATTTGTGTCTTCTCTATCCTGTTTATTTGAATATTAATGTATATGGAATATATATGTAAGCAAAAAGTATTTTTAAAATGTTACATATTGAAGATTATCAAAGGAAAGGAGAAGAAGGAGTAAAACCTAAAAGCACTGAAAGAGTAAATTAAAGTTATTTATTTATTCATACACATTATTCACACAGTGAGAAAGCAGCCATATGCAAGCTAAAAATAGACTAAGAAGAAACCAAACCTGCTGACACTCTGATCTTGAACTTCTAGCCTCCAGAACTGTGAGAAAATAAGTGTTATTGAAGCTTCCCAGTCTGTGGTATTTTGTTATGGCAGCCCTAGGAAATTAAAACATAGATGGAAGAATATTTTAAAAAATTATCTTATGAATAATCAGTAGTAAAAATTTATCAGAAACTTTTATTCACAATTAGACCTTTCTAAAAATAGAATTAGGGAAAAAGTTAAGATTGATTAGTCATCATAGTATCATGATTTTAAATTTCTCAGTTTCAGAACAAGGAAAACCAGGATGTTTAGACAGTTATGTAATGTAATAATTGTAATGGCTGAGAAAAGTGAAAGGCTAATGTTGTTTGTTTATTCATATAAAATTTCCCTGAATGATGAAATGATAGGACTCTCACTATCAAAACTACAGAGAAATGCTATAATTGTTAAAGTTATATGTGGTTAGCTACATGTTGCATTGGTTATGTGTGTGTTCAGAGCTACATACTCTTTAGTACACCTTTACATGGAAATGCATTTGTCCTTAGGATTCACTCACCCAGTGATTTTCATTCAACTAACATGTATTGAAGACCTATTATGTGCCAGACACATGTTTAAATACAGATAAAGGCTTTGACATAGTCATATTTAGGAAGATGGAAATAAACAAACAGCATGCAATATGATAATGTTAATAATGATAAAGATAAAATGGAACATAGAGAGTAAATAGGGTGCTATTGTGTATACGGTGGAAAAAAGAGTGATCCTGTAGTGGTAATAATCAAACACAGACTTGGAAAATGTGAGAAAGAAGTCATTCAAATATTTGGGGAGAAATGAAGCAGCAAATACAAGGGCCATAAGCCAGAAATATTTTTGATCTGTACACAAGAAATAGCAAAAGGCAGGGGTTGTTTGAGAAGGCGGGAAGGAAAGTAGTAGGAGATACAATGGGACAGATAAACAAGGACCATTTCATGTAGGGCCACGCAGGGATTTCAGATTTCTGTTTATTATCAGAAGAGGCCGTTGGAAGGTTAGGAGCACGGAGTAATATGATCTGACCTGTGTTTTGGAAAGATTGTATGGATAGCGAGTGGCGAATATATTGGCAAGGAGAAGATGACTTCAAATAAGATAGTAGCAGTGGCTGGACTTGGTATATATTTTAAGTCAGAGCCATACTTAATCAACTGGTCTCATTGGGTATGAGAAAAAAATAGAAGTCAAGGCCTTTTAAAATATATTGCTCCTGAGCAAGTAGGTGACTGGTGATGTCCTTTCATGAAATGAGGATCAGTGGGAGAAGATAAATTTAAAGAGAAAAATTAAGAGTTTAGTTATGGTTGTAGTAAAATTTGAGAAACCTTTGGGACATTTAAGTGGAAGTGTTTGTGACTAGCAGTTAGAAAATAGAGTACAGGGAATTGGTTTCAAGCTAAAGATAAAACATTGAGAGATTATTGGTAAATATAAGGTATTCACAGCCATGAGAGCTAATGAAGTCATCTAGGGAATAGTAAGGATGAAGAGATGAAGTTTAAGGATAAAATTCCAGAGGACTCCAAATATGAAAAATGGGAAGAGAAGAAGGAGGAGACAGAAAAGAATGAGTGGTCAGAGAAGTAGATGGGACCACATCATGCTCAAGTAGAGCATGATGTGGAGTCTTGGTAGCTAAGCAGAAGAGGGAAAATTGTTTCAGGAATCAGAAACTGACTGACAAACTCGGTCAAAGACTATAGATTGAGTAAACTAAAAACTGAAGCTTTTCTTAGAGAACACTTAACATACTTTAAATTACTTTCAGACAATAAAATCATTTCACTACAGAGAAAACGGAGAAATCTGTTACTCACATGTTGCAGTGGACAGATGTAACTTTCTCAAAGGTTCGAGCAACACTCAATACATTGAAGAATAGATAGGCACATGTGAACACTTAGGGAAGAAGTTGGCCCTTGAAGATCCTAGGACACCTGTCCTAGAAATGCCCAACAAAAGTTCTTTAGTGAAAAGGGTACAATGTTTGCATCAAGCCAATGGGTCTTTTCACCTCATTATTTTATACTGTGCCTAGGTTATTTAAGAAAATTATTGTTTTCATCTTCAAGTCACCAAAAACTTTGTTATTGAATGAGATAATTAGAGTGTGTTTTAAAGAATGCCTTTAGTTGCATTTCACATGATAAGTAACGTGAGGAGGAAATCTTAATTTTATGTTCTCTCATATCTCTGGATTTCCTTTCAATATATGCACACACTCTTTAAATAATCAACTTCTCATGATAAAATTTTTAAAGTTTGTGCCTTCACTTGCACAGAAGGAATAAATGTGTTTTAAAAATTATTTGCTGTTTTGTTAATATTACTAAGTGCCTTCCACAATGCAACAAAATAACAGAATAGTGAAATTCAACAACTAGCACAGGAGTATAAATGGGAAGTTTTTCATTAACTTGTCAAATGTATATAAGCCACATTTAAATTCTTCAAAAAGAAAGGTACCTGGAACATGTACACAAATCATTGGATGATGTGTAAAATTTGACCAGTCCCCTGGATAATTCCATGAGTCAATATCTGTCCTGGTTCAATTGTACCTGCCTAGTCCTTAAGATTATAAAGCAGGGGTCCTCAAACTTTTTAAACACAAGGCCAGTTCACTGTCCCTCATACCATTGGAGGGCCAGACTATAGTTTAAAAGAAACTATGAACAAATTCCTATGTACACTGCACATCTTATTTTGAAGTAAAAAAACAAATGGGCAAAAACACCTGCATGTGGCCCGCAGGCCATAGTTTGAGGACCCCTGTTATAAAGAGTTGTTTGACTCACCCCTGTAATCCTAGCACTCTGGGAGGTGAGGCGGGTGGATCACTCAAGGTCAGGAGTTTGAAACCAGCCTGAGCAAGAGTGGAGACCTCGTCTCTACTAAAAATAGAAAGAAATTAATTGGCCAACTAAAAATACATAGAAAAAAATTAGCCGGGCAGGGTGGCACATACCGGTAGTTCCAGCTACTCAGGAGGCTGAGGAAGAAGGATTGCTTGAGCCTAGAAATTTGAGGTTGCTGTGAGTTAGGCTGATGCCATGGCATTCTAGCCAGGACAACAGAATGAGACTCTGACTAACAAAAAAAAAAAAAAAAAAAAAGTGTTGTTTGAAAAGCTGAATCCACACAGATATCATCATAATCATTTACTTCACAAAGTGGTTATACATCTTATGTGGAAAATTTACTATAAAACTGGATTTTTTAATTTATTGTAATCATGTTTTTATTGTTGACAGCATAATTTCTCAAGTGAATGACTTATGATCATTTTGGAATAGAAAATATTGTCATCTTCCATTTATTTAAGGCACCTTTCTACACTAAAATATACAATATTTACCTAAGCAAAATTTGGTGGGTTTGATGGGGGCCATGACATTTTTGTGTGCGTTAATTTAAAGAGGAGTGTTCATAGTTTTCTTCAGTGACTCTTGAACTCCAAGACTGTAGAAATTGCAGCCATAAAAGAAATAAAATAATTTAATGCAATATCATCAAATCCCTAAAATGGAATTATATTCAACAACAGTGTTTGATTGTTAACAATAAATTGCACACGCCACTATTGTTCACCCCAATACATTTTCCTCTGATATAATTGAATAGGCACTTTATTCAAATGGCAAAATTGTGTATGTTTTTTTTTTTTTTTTTAATTTTGAGGGAAAGCAGGCATAAGAAAAACAAATGCTGGAGGAAAAAAATTTAAATATTTAAATTCATCTTTTCACTTGATATGCTTCATTATATATTCAGTATATTTTATAAAAAACAAACACATTTTTTCTTGCTTAAAGGAGGTTATATATTTCTGGGAAAGTTGTCTTGCTTTGAAAACTAGAGGAACAAAAATAGACAATAAAATATATTGTGAAAAAAGGAACAAGAATTGGAAAATAGAAAATGGAGTGTTTAAAATATCTTAGTGCTAAAAGTACTTTTAGAGTAATATAAACAATATGATAAAGCAGCCAATGCATTAGCGTATAGATAAAGAATGAGAAAAATGCACCTAAAATTGTATTACAAAAGTGGTGTCTCTTAAAACACGAAGGTGGAAGCTGGATGTTTATATTCATTATGTTATTATTATTTACTTAATTCTGAATAACACTGAAAGGAGAAGGTTAAAGTCACCTCCAACGTATTCATTGATTTCCTAAGTGCAATTTTATAACCTAATTTCACTTACTCCAAGTTGAGCTCTTTAGGAAAGGGGAAGGAACTTTTAAACCCATTAATTACACTTAATAAGATACTTAGGACATAAATGATGCTTCATAGTCCATAATAATTAAAGGTTGGCAATAAATGTATTTGTGCTCCAACTAAAAGATGTAAATTTACCTCAAGCTCCTCTTACAACTCAATTGAATTTAGATATCCACAGAATGATCTAGGTCTTACAGCCATTATGTTAAAAGTAGGCCAAGGACTTATTTTATGACTTCAAAAAGTAGACACCACAACTCATTATTTTGGAGGAAAGGGCTGTTTTTCAATCTGAGAGTTCCCTTTGCTTTTATTTGTTTATTTGTTTTTTACTGCCACTCAAGTCAGATACTTCTGAATTATGAATTAAAACTAATTACTTTAAATCAAATTCAGGATCTTTTCTAACATTCTGTATCTATTAATAAATTTGACAGGTCCCAGTAATTTAGTTATTATTTATATAATTTTCATTTCACCAAACACATAGAAGGAAAAGAAGCTTTATATCAAGAAACACGGTTCTTTTGTGATATAACATTACAGAGGTGCATGGCAGAAAGATGTAAAATAAAGGCTCCTCAATAATCCTAAAATGGAATTACAAATATTTGCAGGCTCCATTTACTAATTTTTTAAAAAGCAGGAAATCAGATATATTTAATACCTATTACTGTATCATATATATTTAGAGAAAAAAATACAGTATAATTTCAACAGCAGCAATTACCAAGTTTCTGTTTTAAAAAAGAGGCTTATCTACTGGTATAGTAGTTTGGAGACCCAAAACATGGCTGCTATATTGGAGGCTGCCAGTAGGTGGCAATATGACTTATAAAGACACTTAGAGAAAGCAAGCTGTGTGAAAGAAAACATCTGTAAAAGAAACAAAATTTACTTGATCACAAAACCAAGGCAAAATTGCATTTTGTTTTGTTTGAAGATCATCCTAGGAAAATCTTATGTTACAATGCTAGAAATGTTTTTCTCTTGAAGTAAAGAAGAAAAATTCTGAAAAATATCTGCATCAGCTAACTCAGATATTTTAATGAATACTGTCAAGTAAATCAAATAAATTAGTTTGCCTTTTTACATAATTGAATCAATAAATTCAACTATATTTGAATAGAATCAACAAAAGACTAGCGTTATATCCCTCTTTAAATTATATTTTTACTAAATCATCACCTACATAGAAGTAACCAATCCATCAAGTTACTATATCAGGAACAGATCACAGAAACCCAGATAGAAAGTAAAAGTGTCTCAGTAGCCAAAAGACATGTCACAAGTTCAAACAAACAAACAAACAAACAAACAAACAAACAAACTTATAACAAAAATTTCTGTACTGACTCATGTCTTGCCCCATTCTTCAATAAACACACACCACAGAAAGACAAACTCCATGCACCCCCATACACACTCATATACATACACAAATTTGAAATATTCTTAATAGTCTTGGTAATTTAATATACTATAAAATAATACTATATACCTCAATAGTTCCTCTTGATGTCACTATATTAAAAACACAGTATAACTAATGTCTATAGTAATCATAGTGAATACAATTATATGCAATGTATCCTTTTAGAAAAAAACTGAATATTTGTTATTAATATGGAAAAATAATTTTGATTTAAAATGATTAAAATAGAACTTCAAAATATGATAAGGAAAAGAACTAATATTTAGGATGTGGCAAGCAAAATGCTGAGTGTCATATATAAAAATTTGATGACCAAAACAAGCCTATTTGGGACATTATTTTCGATCTCCATTTTATGAACAAAGAATATAGGCTCAGAAATGTTAAGAAATATATGTGTTGGCATTGCTGTTAATGTGACACAATTGGGACCCCAAACTAGACTTGATTCTAGAGACACTGCTTCCACCACTGTTAAAATGCTGTGCCATTTTAATGATTAGAATATTGACTTATATAAATGCCATGAACACTAGAATGACATGTTAATGCCCTTGGTCTGCACAGAGTTTCATTATCCACTTGACAAAAGCATACTTAAATAGACAAAGAGTTCTGTTATCTTTCTAAATAATATGCTGTATTTTTGTTCAAAGAAAGTATGGAAGCAATTGGTCCCTATGTTAACTAACATAAAAGCATATTTGCTCTGATTGTCCATTTCAATTTATTTACAATATTTATTTGTTTGGTTTTAAGTTTCCTGCCAGATTTTTGGGTATCACTTTCTTCTATTATCTCATTGTGACTACCTTTCTTATTTAAATTCTCACTAACTTCTTATAATGTAAGCAACCAAATGGCCCACCAAACTCATTGAAAATCAGTCTTATAAAAAGGTAAAATGTATGATTGAATGTCTATGTGGTTTTCTATAAGTGAAATAATGTATGAAATGTAGTCATGGGATTTTAGAACATCTGCTTTGTTTAGTGATGTCTTTTTTCTGAATTCTCAACTTTATCTTGGATGTTTAAGTATCCTTCAGAGTGAGGATCTCCATTTACTTCTATAACAGAATATTCCTGATGCATTGTAATCATTTCTCAGATGAAATTTATAAGTTAAAAGATACTGATATTAGATGCACTTTTATCTTGGCTTTAGGGTTGAACAGAATTTTTAATGTAAATGGTTTCAAGAATTGATCAAAATTCCACAGGACATCTAGTTAAAACCCTCCATACTAGTAAAGCAATTGTGAAAAGTTCTAAGATTTATGTTTTTGTTGCTCTACACATATTCTGCTATTATGTCTAACTCAAGTTCTAAATAATATCAACACTATAGAAAATATACAGTAAATTAAGTAAATTAAGAGTAGTATAGGTATTTTAATCCATTATTTAATAATAATTATTTGTGTATACATATGGTATTTTTCCCCAAATTATGTTGGAAACTTCATAATACCTTTGTCTACATTCTGATCAATATATCTCTTAAGAAGATGACAAATACTATTTTATCAATAGGAAACAACCTGAATAGAAGATTCAAAGAAGAAGGTAAGATTTGGAGAAGATACTCTAAATTAGCTGCATACTAGTTACAAATCCAAGTAAATGCCTACATGGCGAATCTTCCAGAAGGTCAGTAGAATGAAATAAATAATAGCTTCTATGGAAAGATGCTTTAGGTAAGCCATAGATGCTGTTCTGAACGCTTAGATTGTGCTATGTCCCCTTAAATATAAAAGACAGCAACTCTGCAACTCTCTTTGCTCTGATAGAGCTAGTTGCTAATCATGCAATGTTCTAAATGGCTTAGCACACTTTTTTGGTTAAAATAAATAACCACATTGACTTCCTGCAACCACATAATCTGTTATTTATTTGTGATAATGTTCTTTTAATAGTGGTGTGCCACTTCAGCTCTCAGAATAGTTTGTTATTATTCTTGTTGTTTGGTGAATCATATCACACTTCCAGAAACAATCATTCTCTTCAATTCTACCATCATTTTTTCCATGTTGGAGAACTATAACTTTACGACGCAGCCTTAGGTAACAGGAAACACAGTCTTGGATTCTCGACTAGCTGTGCCTTTTATTAGTTCTACGACCATGGCCAAATCACTTAACCTTCTGAACTCTACATTTTATTCTGGGAAATGAAGAAGTTGGAGGAAGTTATCTCTAAGGCCTCTTCCAGTTCTACAACTCTTTGATTCTTTGTACAGGATTTCAAAGTGGGTCACCAATAGGTTTTCCTTTTAATCTGCTTTAAGAACAAAATTGGTGATATATATCTTTCCTAAAGTAAATTGTCAGGACTATATTTGAATCACTTGTATGTTTTTTAAAAATTATTATTCAAAAATCTTTATTTATGATAGATAATGGATTATTAATTATTTGTAGATATGAAATAATTATCTTCCCATTGGCAATCTTGTCAATAAGAAAGTAATAATGGCTTTGCAACTTAAGTAATCAGGTATGGGCACTTATTGTTCACGTGAATATTGTATCTCATTATCCTTTACATCTTTTTTTTTCTTGTAAGTTTTATTTCTGATTCTTGTATACACTAGCTACCCCAACTAAGCCAGTAATAAGATTGTTTATCTACTAACTCCTATAACTCCCAATTACAATTTTCTATCTGTGAGAAGAAAAAGAAATTATCATGAAACTAGCATCACTGTTTTTTAAAAATCAGCCTACCTAATTAAACAATAGTATATTTCTTTTATATGTTATGTCTTTGGAAGGTGTACTTTAGCTGTTTACACATAGTATACACATTATGTATCAGGTTATAGATATGGAATGTATTAATAATGGCTTGTCTTATACCTCTTTTATTATGTATGTTACTTTAACAAAAGATGGATATTATATGTAGCATTTTGGGAAATATGTAAATGAAGGGGAAATTAGTTTCCTTCCCACTTCCTAACATCTAAGGTCGATGTGTACTTGGACTAGTTGTTTGAGATTTCATTTGTAAAATCGAGGACTAAATTATTCTTAAGGTTCTTTCCAATTCTTGCTTCTATACAAAGACTCTTATTGCGTATAGTTTGTATCATAAATTTTCTTACTCTAATAAAAGGGAGGACAGAGAGCAAGAATAACAGAGAAACCCAGAAAAGTGTCACAATTTTCTCACCTATTTTCCCATTTACTAACTTAAACTGGCCCAATAAGGGCCATTTAGTCATCTACTCATGTTTCCTATATTGGATTCCAAAACAAGGCCAAGCAAAGATGTATACCAGCTATATGCACATCTTAGTTAAATTTAAATAGAGATCATTAAGCATTTAGAAAAACATTTGCTTAGCAATCAAAATAATTGTATTGGATATTAAAGAAAAACACAAAGCAAAACTGAAGTGAATGATTGAATAATTGGATGACACCTGGGAAGGGTTGTCACCTTTTGACAGAGAAAAGCGTATTTTATAAAGTCCTCACAGGAACAAGCATCTTTATAGCATTCTAGTAAACATGGAAATGTACACAATAAAGATAATGATGTTTAAGAATGAAACCTGCTTTGTTATGTTTTGAAAGCATTAATATTAAATTTCACATAATGTGAAGTGCTTTGTAATTAATCTCAGTCTGTTTTTGCAACAAATCAGTAGCCTCAATTCAGAAAAGACATAAAGGAAGACAAGGAAAAGTGGACTTGGTTGATGCCATGTACTTGGAAGCAAAAGTGGGATTGGAATCCAGTAGTGTTCCCTATTCTTCTAGATAAGGAAAGAGGTCTATGATGGAGTCAGAAGAAAGCATACATATGGAACATGTGAACATATACCTTGGAAACTAAAATAAGAGAGAGAAAGAGAGAGAGAGAGAGAGAGAGAGAGAGAGAGAGAGAGAGAGAGAGAGAATGAATTAACCAGAAGCCATTTTGAATTTGACACAATGAGTTTCTTTTTCAATTAGAGTATGGTAACTGCACTCATGTGTTCCTTAACGACAGGGATACTTTTTTTTTCTTTTTTTCTTTTTTTTGAGACAGAGCCTCATTTTGTTGCTCTGGCTAGAGTGAGTGCCATGGCGTCAGCCTAGCTCACAACATCCTCAAACTCCTGGGCTCAAGCGATCCTCCTGCCTCAGCCTCCAAAGTAGCTGGGACTACAGGAATGCGCCACCATGCCCGGGTAATTTTTGTATATATATTTTTAATTGGTCAATTAATTTCTTTCTATTTTTAGTAGAGACAGGGTCTCACTCAGGCTGGTTTCGAACTCCCGACCTCGAGCAATCCGCCCGCCTCAGCCTCCCATAGTGCTAGGATTACAGGTGTGAGCCACCACGCCCGGTCAACAGGGATACTTTATAAGAAATGCATTTCATCATTGTGTAAACATCATCATTGTGTACACAAACTAGATGGTATAGCCTACTACACACCTAGGTTGTACCATGTAGTTTGGTACACCCTATTGTCTCCAGGCTACTAACCTGTAAGGCATGTTATTATACAGAATATCATAGGCAACTGTAATACAATGGTACATATTTTTTTTGTAACTAAACATATCTAAACATAGAAAAGATAGAGTAAAAATATGCTATTATAATCTTATGGGACCACCATTGTATATCTAGTCAGTTATTGGCTGAAATTTCATTATGCAGTGCATGATTGTAAATGAAAAGGAATGTCTGTGTCAGTCAGGATGGTGGTGAATACGTGTGATAACAAGACAACAAAGAATTTCAGCTTAGAGTGTTTGTCAAATTTAGACTTTACATCAGGGTTTTATTTTTACCCTATTATTTAAAAATGTAGATTGCTTCCTTTTGTTTGTTTTTCTTGTTATATACCTTAAATTTGCAGAGCCAAAGCAAATCAGAAGTTTGTGGTAGTGTAACTGATTAATCAGTATATTGAACATGCAATATATTGATGATAAGAAAGCCATAGATTCAAAGGGTATTTTAACTATTAATTATTAATGACTTAGGCAAATAATTTGTTTTTTCTGAGCCCTGTTCTCCTGATCTGTTTTGTTCAAAGTCCTGGCCTATACCACAGGCTTGAACAAGACACAATTATGATGGTTATGTGAAATGCACTGTATAGCAGAAGACACAATACATGTGCAAAGTAATATAGTTACCAAAATGTTCTAAATTTTGGCAAGCATCTGATATGGAAGCTGAATTCTCTAGAGAATGACTATGAAGACCCACTCATCATTGGATATGCAGATATTTAAAATGTAGTCAATGATTCATAATATGTGGTATGGATTAAACCTCTAATTAGGTATATTCTAATTTTAGATTAATGATTACTCTTCTAGCCCTTAGGTCTTTTCTCTTTCTGTTTCACCAATTTTAGAAGTGACTTAAAATCAATTACATAAAAATCAGTGAAGTCTTTTTAATTTATATATATATTTTTGGTTTTCCTTGGTAGAATGTTAAATATCTGCTTCATCATTAAGAGTTAACAGTTAGTAAGTATACTTTTGTCCAACAGAAATACAGAGGACACTGATACCTGAGGGTGTTTTTATACTTTAAATCTAGAAATTGTCTATTTTAATCTGGCATTTTTGAAATAAAAAGTAGTGAATTTCTAGGCTTTTTACACTGCTTTTTATCATGGCCACTAAAAGGAAATGTATTCCAATTGATTTTGTTAGACATTTATAAATGATAAAGAAATAAAATTTGAGTTTCTCTGGTTCTATTATATATTTCAGAATGATACAAATGAAAATTAACAGGAAAAAATATTTAGTTTAATAAACTTCTAAAATCACTATTTAAATGTAAGATTTTAAAAGAGTAAGAAGAAAAGCTGCTTTAAGGCACACAATTCTGTTCCTCAAGAGCCCAGAATGTCCCTGGAGATAATACCTCTAAAGTTTACATAGTCATTCATTCAAATGTCAAGTGATGTGGGCCGTATAATATTTTCACATTGAATAGGTATACATGGAGTTTTTATATAAGTCTTGATTTTGTAGTGCAGATCCCTGAGCTATGAATAAGTAGTTCTTAATCATTTTATGTGATTAAACTAATTCCAGCTCATATGTCTTTTACCTCATTTTCTACATTAGTATAGTAACTTTTAAAAATTCTTATTGCAATATTAATCAGAGAGGCAGTAAAAGATTTCCCAGGCTATTCTTACACATTTATACCCATCATGTGTAAAGGAATACACAAATGGACAATGTTTTTACATTTTTTTTTTTTTTTTTTTTTGAGACAGAGTCTCGGTTTGTTGTCCAGGCTAGAGTGAGTGCCGTGGCGTCAGCCTAGCTCACAGCAACCTCAAACTCCTGGGCTCGAGCGATCCTTCTGCCTCAGCCTCCCGAGTAGCTGGGACTACAGGCATGCGCCACCATGCCCGGCTAATTTTTTTTATATATATATCAGTTGGCCAATTAATTTCTTTCTATTTATAGTAGAGACGGGGTCTCGCTCTTACTCAGGCTGGTTTTGAACTCCTGACCTTGAGCAATCCGCCCGCCTCGGCCTCCCAAGAGCTAGGATTACAGGCGTGAGCCACCGCGCCCGGCTGTTTTTACATTTTAAATAAAATGCAAATTAAAATTATTCTTAATTATGGAGTTTTTTCATCTAAATTTCAGGTAATATTGATTTTTAATTTATATTATTAAAAAATTATTCACAGCCACAATTCTATACAAGATGAGGACAATAAAATAAATGAAAAACCATACTGACTAGTCTACTGACATTTATTCTAAATATAAAGATATCTTAAAATTTACCACTTATATTAAAAATCTCAAAAGGTATAAAGTGTTAGAAATGTAGATGAACTTACATATTTGGAATGTGTTGTTTTATGCACTGTAGATATAATTAATACATCTTTAGAAGTAGCATTTATTAAGCAACTATTGGCCCTTGCCATCAATCTTGCCTCAGATCCTTTCAGTGAGTTTTTATATAATACTTTGAGCTTTTATAGCTATAATCTATGAAAAACAATGACTACCAGTTACTGAAGTTGCTGTTGCTGCTGATACATATATCATCAGTGTCCCAATAGAGAAGTTCCTCACCCAGGCTAATTTTTGACTTATCTGATAAAGAGATAGCATTTCCAGGTCTTTTCTCCACAAACAAGTTGTCTGTGTCTTCTTGCATCTGTTTTAATGTCAGCATTGCCAGGGCTTCCACATAATTTCTCTTATCTTGTGGTAATTTGTTCCTATGCATGATTAAAGTCACAGACACTCTCTGTAGTCCTATGGAGGGGAAAGAGATAACTTTATCTATTCAAGTTACGGCCTTCTAGGGCATTGCTAAATCCCAGTGTAGTGGCCCAGAATCTACAAGCAATATGTATTTCCTAAATCCACTGTCATGGACTCATTCTTCCCCTCATGTCTATGTGGGAGTAGGTATTCTAAGCTGTGAAACGTACCTGGTTAGGCTGAGAAAATCACACATATGCCTCTATAATTATAAGGATCGTAGAAGACATAAATGCTCAAGTTAAACAATCTGTTCAAATGTGAAATAATTACATCAGGGACAATGCAAAACAAAATTCATATTAGAAAAAAACTGAAAAAATATGATAAAGCATAGGAAGAGACCATAATTTACAACAAAGCTTAGAAAAAAGTTCAAAAAAACTCTACATTATAAAGATAAGAGAGTAGTTGAAGTAAAATTTAGCTCACTGAGATTATCTTTCTGTCTTTTCTGGCACCAAAAAAATCTAAAATCTACAAGATAACTTGAAAGATTGTGTCTATAAATCATATACTACCTATTAAAACCCAGTATGTAGTGATGCTGGGTGGCAGAGCTGCTGTATCTTGCTTGTTTTCAGCAGAAAACAAAAGTAGCAATAAGGTCATTGATTTGCTTAAAATTGTAAAATGTGAGGCAATACTGTTTTGTGTTCAGAAATACTAAATATACTAGTTTAGTGAAAGAAAATCCCAAATTCCCTTAGTCCTAAATGGTTAAATTACTGATGTTTTTACAGGACATACCAGCCTACAGATGACACTGGATCATGAAATCATCACTTCTCTCCCTGTGTTTTTCTTTCTTCAGAAACTACAGTTTCTTGCAAAATTCTTCTGAAATGTCAGGGAGCTCACATGATGGCACACTCTCAGCTAAACAATAAATTAGGCCTCTCAGCTAAACTATGACATTGGATGTTTTCAACTTCCTCAATTTTAGTCCCCTCTGATAGTACTGTTACCATTAGAAAAAACACAGTTGTCAATACAATTGTATTAATTTCATGCACACTCAATTTAGGAAACTAACTTTAGTCACGGGAGTCAAGAGAAGCCTATCAGGAAGGAAAGAAGTGATCCAAGACAAGAATAATGAGTAATAACAGGCATCTTCTCCAGAGGTATGGAAGAATAAATATTTCAACTGGATCTTCTTAAATAGTGTAAGAGTACCATAAATTTGTTCCCGAAACAATTACTTTTAAAAAAGATTATTTGGGGGGGGTGGATCAAGATGGCGGACGAGAAACACTGCCAGACAGAGTGTCTCTGCAGAAAAGACTGATTCTAGCAGAAATTAGAAAAAAGAAGCAAGAAGACCAGCATACAGCGGACGAGGGACAGAAGGAGGGGTACCTGAGACCCCAGGAGAAACCATGGGAGGAGGCTATGGAGGAGAACTGGAAGCTGAGACTGCCATAGCAGCCCGGAGACCAGCGGCAAGGGTAGGTGGATTTGCCTTTTCCCCTATGCTGCACTTGGGACTGCTGGTGGGCTCCCCAGCAGGTGGAGAGACCTGCGGACTCCAGCCCAGAGACAGCCGCCGCCAGCTACCAGTGAGCCTGTAAAGGATGCAGCACCAGGCTCCCAACTCCCTCTGGCCACCTACGTGTGCACAGACCCAAGCCGCGCAGCAGGTGCCATATTGCCTCCTCCTCCCCTCCGCCAACCCTACCCGCGGCTGCACAGAGAGACAATATAGCCACCAACCGGAGGCATCTCCAGGGAATGGGACCTTCCCTTTTGGGACCCTACAGCTGACTAAGGGGAACTCAGACTGTGAGCTCCCTACCTGCCAGCCCTCCTAGGTGCTGCTGGCATGGTGTTCCCAGGAGAACAGTGCCGACTCAGAGGCTGAGAGACATAGACCGAGCTTGGGCTCCCTGTGGGTGAATTGGGACCAGAACTCATCTCCCTGGTGAGGATACAGTTTGAACTCTGGGATCCAGAGGTCAGACCTGGAGACCAGATCCCTTGTACCAAGGTATAGCATTGCCCGGGGCACAGAAGGGATATACGTGAACAGCCTACTGAGGTGTGTGTGCCTTCAGGGGCAGATCAGCGTCCCAGAGGGCAACCCTCCTCCCAAAAGGAGGCCTTATGCCCAGCCCAGGTGGTGCTCCTGTGCAGGGAACCTCCCCGCCCACATCACAGTCCGGGGAGTCCTGGTGGCGTGTGGTCTGGCCTGCTGGCAGAGACCCAGGAGTAGCTGCGGAGTTGGGGAGGGTGGAAAGAAGCGAGGCCCGCTCCAGACTGCCTGTCTCAGACAGCCCCACCCCCACTCGCAGACTTTCTTGTTGAGCGGGACCATTCCAGCCCCGCCCTGACAGCTTTTCCTGGAAGCAGAGAACAGAACTTTGACCCCTACTAAGCATTGGTGGTGCCTAAAGGTCAGGCTTACCCAACCCAGCTCCGCCCAGAACAAGAGCTTATAAAAGGACACAAAATCAAGAGCATAGCCTGTTCCTCCAAGCAAGCGCCACCTACTGACAGGAATGACATCCTGCACAGCCTTTTCATGGGACCCACTGACTCATTATACAGGGAGTGGTCGAATCTCACCCACAGACACCACCTAACGGCTCAGAAACTAAACAAGGTGTGTGAATACCCAAACAAAAACCTAAAGGAAAGAAACAACAACTGATCGACATGGGAAGAAATCAGCGAAGGAACTCAGGAAATATGAAGAACCAAACAGAAAACACACCCCCAAAGAGGAGCACCAGCCCCCTAGAAATGGACACCAACCCAAATCAGGCAACCAAAATGACAGAAAAGAAATTTCGTATGTGGATCCTAAGAACACTCACCGAACTGCAACAACAACAACTGAATAACCAACACAAAGAAACCACAAAAAGGCTCCAGGACCTAGAACAAAAGTTCACTAAAGAAATAGACACAATGAAGAAAAGTTTAACCGAACTCCTGGAAATGAAGAATCAATTCAGGGAACTACAAAATACAGTGGAAAGTCTCAAGAACAGGGTAGATCAAACAGAAGAAAGAATCTCAGAGATTGAAGATAACATCCTCCAACAAAATAAAACTGTCACAGAGATAGAGCAAAGAAACAAGAGAAAAGAGCAAAGCCTACAAGAGCTGTGGGATTATGTGAAGAAACCTAATGTGAGGGTCATAGGGTTACCAGAAGGGGAAGAAGACAACACTCAAGGGTTGGACAAGCTATTTGAAGATATAATAGAGGAAAATTTCCCAGGCCTTGCTGAAAATTTCGATATACAAGTTCAAGAAACTCAGAGGACCCCTGGGAGATTCAATGCAAACAGGAAGATGTCACGACATGCAGTCATCAGACTGACCAAAATATCAACTAAAGAGGCCCTTCTAAGAGCTGTAAGAAGAAAGAAGCAAGTGACATACAAGGGAAAACCATTTCGCATAACACCAGACTTCTCTAATGAGACTTTACAAGCAAGGAGAGACTGGGGCCCCATTCTCACTCTTCTGAAACAAAACAATACCCAGCCTAGAATCTTATTCCCTGCAAAACTAAGCTTCTTCTATGAAGGAGAAATAAAGACATTCTCAGACAAGCAAAGTCTCAGAGAATTCACCAAGACAAGACCAGCCCTACAAAAGTACTCAAAACAGTGTTACGCACGGAGCACCATAATAAAAACTCATGAATATAAAAACAACCAAAACCCAAAGATTAAAGGCCAGATAATACAATGGCTCAAGAGAGAAATCAAAGCAACAACATCCAACCCAACAGAATGATCAGTAATCTACTTTACCTCTCAGTTCTCTCAATAAATGTGAATGGCTTAAACTCTCCACCCAAGAGACATAGGTGGACTGAATGGATAAGAAAATACAGGCCAAGTATATGTTGTCTTCAAGGAAACACATCTAACCTGCAGGGATGCATATAGACTAAAAGTAAAAGGGTGGAGATCAGTATTCCAGGCAAGTGGAAGCCAAAAGAAGGCTGGTGTGGCAGTTCTAATTTCAGATGATTTAATTTTTAAACCAAAAAAAGTAGTGAAATACAAAGAGGGTCATTATATAATGGTGAAGGGCACAGTTCAACAAGAAGAGATAACAATTTTAAATATATATGCACCCAACTTAGGTGCACCCAGTGCATAAAGCAAACCTCACTGGATCTAAGCAAATGGATTAATAGCAACTCCATAATCACCAGAGATTTCAACACCCCACTGACGGCACAAGACAAATCCTCCAAATGGAAAATAAATAAAGAAATATTGGACTTAAACAAAACCCTGGAACAACTGGGTCTGACTGACATCTACAGGACCTTCTACCCAAAATCCACTGGATATACGTTCTTCTCATCAGCTCACGGGACATTCTCTGAGATTGACCATATCCTAGGACACAAAGAAAATCTCAAGAAATTTAAAAAAATAGAAATCATACCATGTACCTTCTCAGATCACAGTGGAATAAAAGTAGAAATCAACTCTAACAGAAACTCACATTTCTACACAAAAACGTGGATATTAAACAACCTCCTACTAAAGGATTATTTCATAAAAGAAGAAATCAAGATGGAAACAAAAAAATTCTATAAAGAAAACGACAATGGAGAGACAAGTTATCAACTCCTCTGGGACACAGTTAAAGCAGTTCTGAGAGGAAAGTTTATCTCCATAAATGCCTATAACCAAAAGACAAAAAGATCACAAATAGATAATCTAACAAAACGACTCAAAGAGCTGGAGAAAGAAGAACAGACCAACCCCAAACCCAGCAGAAGAAGTGAAATCAACAAGATCAAATCAGAACTAAACGAAATTGAAAACAGGGAAGCTATTCAGGAGATTAATAAAACAAAAAGTTGGTTCTTTGAAAAAATAAACAAAATTGACACACCATTGGCTAAGCTAACAAAAAGCAGAAAACATAAATCTCTAATAAGCTCTATCAGGAACAAAAAAGGAGATATCACACCTGATCCCAAAGAGATACAGATATAATTTATGAATACTACAAAAATCTTTATGCACACAAACTGGAAAATGTGGAGGAAATGGACAAATTTCTAGAAACACACAGCCTCCCTAGGCTCAACCAGGAAGAAGTAGATTCCCTGAACAGACCAATCTCAAGAGCTGAAATAGAAACAGCAATTAAAAATCTCCCTAAAAAGAAAAGTGCCGGTCCAGATGGCTTCACACCTGAATTTTACCATACTTACAAAGAAGAACTAGTACCTATCTTGCAGAAACTATTCCACAACATCGAGAAGAACGGAAACTTCCCCGACACCTTTTATGAAGCGAATATTACTCTGATACCAAAACCAGGAAAGGATGTAACAAAAAAAAAAAAAACTACAGACCAATATCCGTAATGAATATAGATGCAAAAATTTTTAACCAAATCTTAGCTAACCGAATCCAGACGCTTATCAAAAAAATAATCCACCACGACCAAGTGGGCTTCATCCCAGGGATGCAGGGATGGTTCAACATACGTAAATCTATAAATGCAATTCACCACATAAACAGAAGCAAAAACAAAGACCACATGATTCTTTCAATAGATGCAGAAAAAGCTTTTGACAAAATTCAACACCCTTTCATGATATGAACACTTAAGAAAATAGGCATAGAAGGGACATACCTAAAAATGATACAAACCATATATGACAGACACATAGCCAAAATCATACTGAATGGGGAAAAACTGAAATCATTTCCACTTAGAAATGGAACCAGACAAGGCTGCCCACTATCTCCACTTCTGTTCAACATAGTGCTGGAAGTCTTGGCTACAGCAATCAGACAGGAAAATGGAATTAAAGGTATCCAAATAGGGGCAGAAGAGATCAAACTTTCACTGTTTGCTGATGATATGATATTATATCTAGAAAACCCCAAAGATTCAACCAAGAAACTCCTGGAACTGATTAATGAGTTTAGTAAAGTCTCAGGATACAAAATCAATACACAGAAATCAGAGGCATTCATATACGCCAACAACAATCTAATTGAGAACCAAATCAAAGACTCAATTCCCATCACAATGGCAACAAAGAAATTAAAGTACCTAGGAATATACTTAACCAAGGAGGTAAAAGACCTCTACAGGGAGAACTATGAAACACTGAGGAAGGAAATAGCAGAGGATGTAAACATATGGAAATCCATACCATGCTCATGGATCGGCAGACTCAATATCATCAAAATGTCTATACTACCCAAACTGATCTACAGATTCAATGCAATACCTATTAAAATCCCATCAGCATTCTTCACAGATATAGAAAAAATAATTTTACACTTCGTATGGAACCAAAGAAGACCCCGAATATCAAGAGCAATTCTAGGCAACAAAAACAAAATGGGAGGCATTAATATGCCAGATATCAAACTATTCTACAAAGCTGTAGTAATTAAATCAATATGGTATTGGCACAAAAATAGGAATATTGACCAGTGGAACAGATGTGAGAATCCTGATATAAAACCATCCTCATATAGCCATCTCATCTTTGACAAAGCAGACAAAAACATATGCTGGGGAAAAGATTCCCTTTTCAATAAATGGTGCTGGGAAAACTGGATAGCCACCTGTAGAAGGCTAAAACAGGACCCACACCTTTCACCTCTCACAAAAATCAACTCACGCTGGATAACAGACTTAGACCTAAGATATGAAACTATTAGAACTCTAGAGGAAAAAGTTGGAAACACTCTCCTAGACATCGGCCTGGGCAAAGGGTTTATGAAGAAGTCCCCAAAAGCAATCACAGAAGCAACAAAAATAAATAAATGGGACATGATCAAACTACAAAGCTTCTGCACAGCAAAAGAAATAGTCGTGAAAGTAAACAGACAACCTACAGAATGGGAGAAAATGTTTGCATCCTATGCATCCGATAAGGGACTGATAACTAGAATATACTTAGAACTCACGAAAATCAGGAAGAAAAAAATCAAATAACCCTATTAAAAAGTGGGCAAAGGACTTGAACAGAAACTTTTCTAAAGAAGACAGAAGAATGGCCAACAAACATATGAAAAAATGCTCAACATCTCTAATCATCAGGGAAATGCAAATCAAAACCACAATGAGATATCACTTAACTCCAGTGAGAATGGCCTTTATTAAAAAGTCTCCAAACAATAAATGTTGACGTGGTTGCGGAGAGAGAGGAATACTCCTACACTGCTGGTGGGACTGCAAACTAGTTCAACCTCTGTGGAAAGCAATATGGAGATACCTTAAAGCAATACAAGTAGATCTACCATTTGATCCAGCAATCCCATTGCTGGGCATCTACCCAAAAGATCCAATGACACTCTACAAAAAAGACACCTGCACTCGAATGTTTACAGCAGCACAATTCATAATTGCAAGGCTGTGGAAACAGCCCAAGTGCCCATCAATCCAAGAATGGATTAATAAAATGTGGTATATGTATACCATGCAGTACTATTCAGCTCTAAGAAGCAATGGTGACATAGCACATCTTATATTTTCCTGGTTAGAGCTGGAACCCATACTATTAAGTGAAGTTTCCCAAGAATGGAAAAACAAGCACCACATATACTCACCAGCAAATTGGTATTAACTGAATAGCACCTAAGTGGTCACATAGGTACTACAGTAATAGGGTATTGGGCAGGTGGGAGGGGGGAGGGGGGCAGGTATATACATATATAATGAGTGAGATGTGCACCATCTGGGGGATGGTCATGCTGGAGAATCAGACTTGTGGGGGGAGGGGGGTAAATGGGCATTTATTGATACCTTAAAATCTGTACCCCCATAGTATGCCGAAATAAAAAAATAATTAAAATAAAAATAAAAAAGATTATTTGGCTTGCAAGAAAGTTAGAAAAATTTCTAAGAGCCATAAATAAATAATTAATTAACTTTTAGTAGATACCAGAAAACTGTTTCTCTAGAGCCAATCAAAATTATCTGTGCTGAGATCTGGAAACAACAACCAGGCAGGCTTTAGATATAAACAAATAGAATTGATATAATTAATGTAATTGATAAACCCCATGAAAAGATTAAATGAAAAATTAAATATAATTTTTTTCCACCATTAAAAAATGTTTTTAAGGGACTTTAAAAAAACATTTTATTATATAGCTGCATATTTATTTTCTTCAAATAAGACAATTAAAACCTAAATTCAAAAAGCAAACAAATTCAAACAAATTAAGTGATTATTATCTTGTTTACAAAAGTTTGCAAAGGGGTCTGCTACTGGATTCCTGTGGAGGATAGGCATCCATAAACATCAGATGCCTTTTTTGCTTGAAAATTTTGATTAAATTACTGAAACAACTAAGGGCCAAATACTTTATTGTATGTTTTTTGTAGTAATAGTACTATAACGACCTTATAAAAATTCTACAAAGTAGAGTGGTATTAACACCAATCTAGATACCACTAAATACTACTCTTGGCATTTTGTTGTGTTTTCCCTTTAAAGAATTAAATGTTGAATCTGAAAAAAATTACCCATACTGCCCCAGGAAGGAATTAGAGTACTGAAAAAATAAAATATGTGTGTATGTGCACCTGTGTAATAGAATGGGGAAAGGTAAAACATTTATGATAAGATTCTAATAAGGATATAAAGAGAGAAAATGGAAGAGAAGTAGCATTCACATGAATTAGGAGTATGCCATAGCCAATTAAAGACACGAATCCACAAATATTGAAGCAAATAAACTATAAAACTACTAAAATAAAACATTGGAGAAACACTTCAGGACATTGGTCTAGGTGATGATTTCTTGAATAATAGCCCAAAGCACAGGCAACCAAAGCCAAACTGTACGAATGGGATCACACAAGCTAAAAACTTCTGCACAGCAGAGGAAACAATCAACCAAGTGAAGAGACAATCCATAAAATGAGAGAAAACATTTGCAAACTACCCATATGACAAAGGATTAATAACTAGAATGTATAAGGAGCTCCAACAATCCAATAGGAAAAAAAATCAAATAATCCAATTAAAAATGGGCAAATAATCTGAACAGACATTCCTCTAATAGTACATACAAATGGCCAACAGGTATATGAAAAAATGCTCAACATCATTAGTGATGAGAGAAATGCAAGTTAAAACTACAATGAGATATCATCTCACCTCTATTAAAATGGCTTTTATCAAAAACACAGGCAATAATGAATGCTAGGAAGGACCTGAAAAAAGGAGAACTCTCATATACTGTTGATGAGAATGTAAATTAGTGTAACCACCCATGGAGGATGATATTGAGGTTCCTAAAAAAACTAAAAATAGAACTACCATATGACCCAGCAATCCCACTGCTGGATATATATCCAAAAGATGGAATTCAGCATATCCAAAAGATATCTGAACTCTCGTGAATATTTGAGCACTATTCACAAGAGCCAAGATATGGAATCTGTCTAAGCGTCCATCAGTGGATTAGTGGATGAAGAAATTATGGTACATTTACACAATGGAATATTATATAGCCACAGAAAAACAATGAAATCTTGCCATTTGCATTAACATGGATAGAACTGAAGAACATTATGTTAAGTGAAATAAGCCAAGCACAGAAAGACAAATCTCACATGTTTTCATTCATATTTGGGAGCTAAATATTAAAGAAAAATTTGATTTTATAGAGACAGTAGAATAATTGTTACCAAAGGCTAGTAAGTGTATTGAGGAGAGGAGGATAAAGTGTTGATTATCTATGTAGAAAATCTGAAAGAATTGAGTAAAGCAAATTCCTAGAACTCCTAGAACTAATAAGCAATTATAACAAAGTTGCAGGATGTGAGATCATTCTATAAAATCCATCATTTTCCTATATACTAACGATTAACAAGTGGAATTTGAAATTAAAAACACAGTACCATATACATTAGCATTCCCAAAAAGGAAATAGGTATAGATCTAACAAAATATGTTCAAGATTTATGTTAGAAAAACAACAAAACTCAGATGAAAGAATTCAAAGAAGAACTAAATAAATCAAGAGATATTCCATGTTCATAGATGGTAAGACAATATTGTCAAGATGTCAGTCCTTTTTAACTTGGTATATAGATTCAATAAAATCAAAATCAAAATACCAGAAAGTTACTTTGTAAATATCAACAAATTGATTCTAAAATTTATATGGTGAGGCAAAAGACCCAGAATAATCTATACATTATTGAAGAATAGATACTTAAAGGACTGTCACTACTCAACTTCAAGACCTACTATAAAACTACAATAATCAAGACAATGTGGTATTGGTAAAAGAATAGACAATTAGACCAGTGGAACAAAATAGAGAGCCTAGAAATAGAGTCACATGAATAAAGTCAACTGATCTTTGACAAAGCAACAAAGTCAATGCAATGGGAAAAAATAATTTTTCAATAAATGGTGCTGGAACAAAATGGGCCAAAGACATTAACAGATACCTCACCAAAAAAGATATATAGATGGAAAATAAGCATATGAAAAGATGCTGTACATTATAAGTCATCAAATAAATGAAATTAAAATAACAATGAGATACCACTACACACCTATTAGAAAGACCATTATCCAGACAGGACTAAACCCCCACAAGGTTCTGGAGAAACAGGAAGTTCAATTCATTGCTGGTGGAAATGCAAAGTGGTATCGCCACTTTGGAAGACAGTTTGGTGGTCTCACACAAAAATTAGTGTATTCTTATCATAGAATCCAGCAATCAGGCCCTATAGTATCTACTTGAAGGAGTTGAAGACTTATGTCCACATAAAAACCTATGCATGGATATTTGTAGCAGCATTATTCAAAATTGCCAAAACTTGGAGGCAACCAAAATGCCTTCAGTAGGTGTATAGATGAATAAAAAGTGGTATATCCAGACAGTGGAATATTATGTAGCGATAAAAATGAGTTAGCTCTCAAGCCATAAAACGGTGTGGAGAAAACTTAAATGTATATTAATAAGTGAAACAAAAGGCAATCTGCAAAGTCTACTTGCTATATGGTTCCAATGATATAACATTTTGGAAAAAGCAAAACCATAGAGCAGTAAAAAGATCAGTGGTTGCTAGTAGTCAGTGGGGAGGGAGAAATGAGAAGTTGGAGCACAGAAGATATTTAGGGCAGTGAAGCTACTCTATATGATACTATAATGGCTGATATATGTCATTATAAATTTTTCGAAACCCATATAATATACACCAAGAGTGAATCCTAATATAGGCTATGGACTCTGGGTGATAATGATATGTCAATATAGGTTGGCCAATTTTTATAAATGCACCACTATGGTGAGGGATGCTGATAATGTGGAAGGCTATGCAAATGTGGGGACTGGGGGCATATGGGAAATCTCTGTACCTTCTGCTCAATTTTACTGTGAACTTAAAACTGCTTTAAAAATAAAGTGTGTAAAAAATGAGTATGATGTCAGTAAGTAGAAATAGAGCCAAAATGCAAATCTACGTAGAGACAGATTTTCACTCTATATAAAGGAAAAGATGAAAATCTAATTGGCGACTCTGGTATTGGTTATCCTTATTCCTTAATCATACTCTATATGATTATTTGTTTGGGATATTGTAGAGATTTCAGGCATTAGATGATAAAATTGGCTAAATGACATTTAAAAGCACTCTGAGCTCTAACTTAAGGTTGCTAGAGTCATTTAACTAGGTTTCAAATTCATCTTTACCTTGATCTTATTTTTCAGCACTATTTTTGAGTATTTTATATTTTTCAATATTCACTCTGACATAATAGGTATTCCAAGAAGTTTTCAAAACTTCAAATAAATTCCAGGTCCTTAGATATACATGGGTCTGCTTTAATAAATACATTTATAAAAGGAAACGTAGTTTTTTTCCTCAGCTAAATGATGCTTTCCTTGAGGTCCATGCCATATGTATTTTATCATAGAAAAACAGAGAATATCTCAGGAAACAATAGATCAAAACAGAACAAAAAGACCTTCAATGGAAATCGATGTGAAAGCAAACTAAAGCGACCAACATTGAACATGAAAGCACAATAAGAGAAAAAAACCCACAAAAATGTCATCAAAGACAAAAGAGTGCCATTGAAGAAAATGCTATCAAAGAATAAGAAGGGATTAACACTGAAAGAGGAAGAAACCATCAAAAAGGAGAGAATATGGTGTGAAAGGTAAATGCAACTCACATCAAGTGACTGGAGCATGTCCAAAAACAACTGGAAATGGGAGAGTGATGAGAGGCAGTATGTTACATTAGAATTTGCATTATAATTAAGCCAGCCGCCATAAAGGGAAAGAATTTTAACAAGGAAAGGTAGCCCTACAGAGGAAAAGGCAGCCTCAATGGAAACTAAAAACAGGAGCTCCAAAGTCAGTTGATACAGATAATGTGTCCCAGTAAACAAGGGGAAAGCTGCAAAGAACATGAAAAGGAAAGGCCAGTCTACAGGCAAAGAGGAGGAAAAGCAGTATTGGGTACAAAAAGAACACTGTGAGAACAGTAATAATAAAAGAGGAAGAATATTGAATTGGAAAGAGCTTGAGGGAATTGCTGAAACAGTGTTCATCAAGAACACAAATAAAAATATCTGAGTGAGTGAATGTCTCTCTCTCATATGCACACAATTGTGTGTTCATGCTCACACCAACACATGCACATGCTTTGCTGGAACAATCTGCCGTCCCATTTTAACTGCATTCTGAATTTGAAATTATCACTGATTACCTGGCTAAGGCAGACAAATATAACCATCTTCTCATCATAATCAAGTAAAATTTCATGTGAAACCTTAAACTTAGGGGACAATTCTAAGTCCCCAATCAAGTTTGGTGCTACACATGAATTTCATCTATCCATCAATTACTCAGTGAAGTCTAAAATTACTACTTTGCTTACATTATCATGGGCTTCTACAGAAGTGTTGAAACATAGAGTATTTAGAAAAATTTCTAATAACAGTCTCCTTCTTCAGCCTTTATGGTACCAAATGAATGTCATGTTCTGCTCATAAATCTGTGACAGTGTTGTAGATAAAGTACAGAATCTAAAATCCAAACACTTATCTTTTAATACTTAACCCTCTATTAAATAGCATCCACACAAACGTCAACAAGCAGAATTGTGTAGTGCCTTATTGATGACCTAACAGTATTGGTGAGAGTGTGAGCATTTGCACACCTAGCAACAGAAAAATAATTGGCACAAAATATTCTGGAAAACAATCTAACACAACCTTTAGAAATTTGAATCAAAACTTTTAGAAATGCTTAAATTGTCCAACTCAGCAATCACCCTTTCAGGGATTTATGGATAAAATTATCAATTAAGTGCATGGAGACATGTAAAATGAAAATTCAACATGAAAACAATCTACATATCAATCAAAGGGGAATGGGTTAAGTAAATCATGATATATTTATAAATGTGACAGTATATAGCCTTTCAAAATGATAGAATTGAAGTAAAGTAATTGCCGTAGAGTTATGTCTATGATAATATATTGGGAAAAATGTATGCTATGAAACAGTTTTATAAAATAATCTTATTGTGTGATGAAAGAGATTATATTTATCTTCATATGCAAAGGAAAACTCTGGAAGACAGTGCACCATTCTTATAGTAAACTTTTAAATATTTTCTGAACTTTTAAAATAGATTGTATCTTTTATAATCAGAAAAAATATTCCTCATATTCATTTTATAAAATATGAAAATACCATCAGAGATTCATTCATTTTGACAAGAGAAAGTAAGTAATTTAAAGACAGATACTGTATAATTTACACCAATTCTAAAATGGAAATCTAGTATTAATGTCTTTTTTCCATATAATAAGAGGAAAGAGTTAGAATTATAGAACACTTTTTTAAAGCAACAGTAAGACCATACCATTAGTATACATAGCCATGTTTTATAAAATGGCTTTATATAAAGCCATGTTTTATCAAATGTAGTAATGATGAACAGGGTACACATGGATTCTATTTTAACTGTGTTTCAATAAATGCTTAGAAATAAAGCTGGGAAAACTCTGTCAGGCTTGATCAGTGATTTCACTAACCCAAATGCTGAAAACTTAGTCCAGATGTTAGGATAGGTTGACTATATTATCGGATTCCCTTACCCAAATTGTTGAGATGTTTACTTTTGGATTCCAATGCCCATTATCCTATATTAGCCAATGTTCTAAGATTCTAACTGCTATTATTATTATTAACTTTTCAAATGATAATATAGTTAACTTTTAAAATTACATAATTGCAATAAAATATCTGGCAACAGCAGTATGTGTGTGTGTGTGTGTGTGCCTGTGTATTTAGGGATGTAACTCTTATGTAGTAAACGTGTAATTTGTAAATGATCTCTGAAATCATGACTGTCATATTCTCTTCTACTAACTTTAGTGTTGACAATCCTCACTTATTTGAGGATCTTACAGACAAGATAAAGGAAAAGTCCTCGAGCACTTAAGAAAGATTCACTTTGAATTTGACTAAAATGAACCCTGTTAAATTGTGAAATGATTTCCTCCTTTCTTTAAAGTCTCTTATAGGTTTTTATTTCAGTTTTCAAAAATGGAGGCTATCACCTCCAATTATATGAAAAGAGGTTACAATCATTTTTTAAATGCATGAATGTACAGTAGCACACAGTGGAAGCATTTATGACTTTTCTGCTTTTTAATAAAGATTTAGTCTTCTTATATACATAAGTGGAAGACATGTTGCAATAGTTGATTTAAGTGGATTTAAATAAATATTGAATATCTAGAATTAAAAAAAAGTATATTATATTATCCATGGAAAATGGAACACATAGGGAAAGTGGAAACATTAGAAATTAAGTAACACACTAACAGAATATTAAGTTGAAAAGGTTAGCAGTAGGACAAAGAAAGGTAGATTATTAAGACAAAAGGGTAGATTATTATTAAGGAGATAAATCAGTGGAACAAGAAATAATAAGAGCACGAGAAGTCCTAATATTAATTGAGCTTAATTAAAGGAGCCTGTCTAGACTCCATTTATAAGTCCTGGGGACCTAAGGCCAAATAATCTTTGAGTTAATATTTTTCCCCTTTGATCCCTTTTCTATCAAACTGGACCGACCTGTATAAACAAGTATTCTTTCTTATCTTTGATCAGTAGTCATTCACATTTTCATTGCTTAATATGGAAGACCTTTCTGGTTTTGGACTTCATCTGATCTTGGACAGGGTGAAGGGCACGAACCATACTCTTGATGCCAAGATGTCAAGTTATACCTAGCTCCATCTGTTAAGTTTTGAATGTCCACTTGTGGGCACTGAACACACCGAGAAGCCAGGTATTCATGGGCAAAATATAAGTAGAGGCCTCAAGGTCCGAACTGAAGATTAGGTCATACTTTTTCTGCATGTGGGTATGGGTGTGTATAAGTATGTCAGTGTGTTCTTTTGTGATTTGAGTTGCCATGGTGAGGACAGAGGGTTCACAGGGTTGTCACAGGGAAAGAATTATAATATGTTGAAATGAGAAACAGTTTTTTTTTTCCCTCATGACTTTTATTATTCTTGCTTAAACTATTTCCTTTTACCTGAGTTGGAATTTTTCCCAATAGTCCTCCCATATTGCTGGCATTGGTTAATATAAACACACTCTCATACAATTCTGTCTTTGTCATTTCTTCATTACCTAGAACCCCCAAATAGCCTTGGTCATCAAAAAGAGAGTCTGTGGTATTTCTAAAATGCCATTTAAACTGTATTACTGCTCCAAGGAGAGGTGTTATTATCTCTTCTTATTGTTAGGAAAATGAGGATTAAAAATATCATGTTGTTTACCCGAAGTAATACCCATGTGGTAAGTGGCATAACCAGGATGAGAGAGAACAAAACAGTGACAGTTTGTGAATGTTCTTATAAGCAATTAACCAAATCGGAATAAAATACTACATGTACTACTCTAGTCAATGGGAAAAAAGAGTCTATCATTTAAATT
This sequence comes from Microcebus murinus, assembly GCF_040939455.1. NCBI lineage: Eukaryota > Metazoa > Chordata > Mammalia > Primates > Cheirogaleidae > Microcebus > Microcebus murinus. The sequence goes on from NC_134104.1 coordinate 49,372,209, forward strand.
TCCTAATTCAAATTAAATCAGAATCATCAGGAATTAAGAATATGGGGTCATTAGAGATCACCCATTCAAGCTACTTTGTCTTTCTCAGTTGATGAAGATTCAGTCCAGAAATCTTACATCATTTTTTAAGAGGTGACTGTGACTCTGATGACCAGAACATGGCAAAGTTAAGAGCATAAGTCACGTTCTCCAGGCTTTTATGTTGCTGTCCATTTCATGATGCCAGCTTACCTTCCTAAGTCAAAGCAACGTAATTCTTAGTCATCCAGCAGGTGGAGGTAGGTCACCAAATCACGAAGAAAATGCTAAGAGGATACTGATCAAATGTAACAGCCTGGCCTACATAGATAGAAATGCTTATGTTTCTGTATCAGGAAAGTTTAAATCATTCTGTTTCTTCTTTCTTGTACTGATTGAATCTATGATAACTTTGATCACTAGCACTAAAATACTATTTTGAAGGTTCTCAAAGTCAGCCCCTATCTGTCTAACATGACAGAGTAAAGAATAGAAAAAGCCGGGCGATTACCGTCTCTGCTAGTTCCTGAGTTCTTCCTTTTCTTTTTTCGAGAATCTATCATGCATCTGTTTAGAAAATAATGTCACCACCCAGATCCATAGATTTAGGGATATATGAATATAAATGGAGTCATATTAGCTAATAAGACCAAAACGAACCTAAACCTAGCATTCCTCCTTGTCACTAATCAACACGTATCTTGCACTTGGAGCCCAAAGATCCTAGAATTTCTATGACTCAATCAACCCAAATGTCAATTATATAGGGTGTGTGCTGAGGTGAGGTGGACAGGTGTGCATATGGCTCGGGGTAAGATGTTTAAAGGCAAAGAAAACAATGGAACCTATATGCATTATGGAATAAATACCACATAGGTACCTGGTAAGTATCATGTGTCAAATTCTATGAACAACTCTTAGATAAAAACATCTCCCAAATTTTCCTTAAGAAGCAAATAACAAAACTCCATGGATTAAATGTTTCTAATTTATTGCCTTTGCTCATCTTAAGGCTACTGTTTAAAATGATATATATTTCCTATGACTTAAATGTAAAAAGAAAGAAAAAAAAATTAAAAAAAAAATAAATAAAATGATATATAAAATATGCTCATGGGACCTAAGAAATTATCTGGTGTAGGTCCCGGGAAAAAAAAGAAAGAAAAGGAATTTAATTATAGAAGATAGATAATCTTGGTTTTAGTGCCTCTAGCTGCTTTCTTAGCAGTGCTTTGAACATAATAATAGCTTATCCTGTTTTTTCCCACCAGGAAGGGGGAAAATAAAATTAATGTATCTTCCTCCTATCAAGCACATCAAATCAAATTTATTTATTCTGAAATGCTATCCCTTGAATATGTGAAACTGGGGGTTAGGTGTGGGATGCACAGGTAATGAGGAGGGAAGAAGTAATTAATATTGCATTACGGAAAGAATTTTTTCACATACATATATTTATATATACATAAGATATGTTTAAAAAATAGGTTTGGCTAAAGATCCATTGTTCTAGCATTTACTCTTTAGTCTAGGGCATTTTATTTATATAATGAGGAACCCAGAGTTCTCACATGTTGATTAGATTAGTAGTTGGTGTTCCAGCACTACTATAAGAAAAAACCCAGTGATATGGACAAACATGATTGACAGGACCATAATAGCATCTGGGAGAAAGCTAAAATCCAAAGAAAATGCCAGTATTGTGGGTTTTCATTGAGGAAAAAAAATCACATAAGATGTAAAATCTAGAATCTTTGGCATGGGTTAGGGGAGAAGTTAAAGTTCATATACCAATACTTAAAAAGATGTGAAAGATGATTCAATTGTGTCATTTTCCATCTTAACCTTTGTACATGGATAACCTTTATACATAGGACTTTTACATTTATAGTAATTCAAAGAAAGAAAAAAACCCAGAATAAACATAAAGAATTGAACAGAAATAGGAGGAGTGTGTATGTATAGGCCACTAGTTACAATAGAATTAAAGCAATTTACTAGGCGATCTGTCAGCAGACTGTTCTGAATCTTCTTGGCACAGATGTTTCCCTGTTCTCTTCCTGCTCCCTCCTATCAGATAGCTTCCTCTTCTCTATCATGGCTACTATTCCCTGGAGTCTTTTTCTTTCTTCCTTTGTACACTAAATGGTGACGACTTCTTCCAAATACATTCTACTGAAGACTTATTTCATTCACCTTCTAGGCGTATGACATGATTTTCACCTTTAGCGAACTCTCATAATGCTTTTAGTTATACCCAACAAACTAATTTATGTCTAGGAAGCAAATAGATTAACTAAGTGCCCTGCAAAGGACATTAAAGGACATTCAAAGGCATTCTTCTACAACAATAGGAAGAAAATGAAAAATGAATCCATTCCAGGCAAGGTCATGATTTTCACCTAATGAAATTTGGTACATTCTGTATCAAATGGAGGCCTCCAGGATTTAGAACTACATACAATAATTTGTATTAAACTTCATTTAAAGGAAATCAGCCAATATGGAAATGGGAAAATAGAAATGGCATTTTACACAATTTCATTTGCTGTGTTAGAAGCAGTGTTTTCTATCAACAGGTGTGGTCTTCTTGATCTGTTCTTACAAGAACTTCTGGCTGCTCTCCAGGTTACTCATAAGCTGCACCTGTCAGACACCAAAAGACACCAAAGCCTTCCCTCTACCCTCAGAGAGAGAATAAGTAAGAATGTTTTGATTCTTTTATTCTTTTATGAGTTTCAATTTAAAATGTTTGTTTTATCCACACAGAGGCCCAGACTTCTCTCAGAGAACAAACTCATTACCAATGTCGGAACTCGCAAAACCTGCTGCTGGGTCTGGAACACACAATCTTACCTATCAGCTTCCACCCCCTCCCTACACCCACCCACTTTCAACCTGTTTCCAATATGCACCCAACCGTCTCATAGAGATTTGGCAAGGACTTGCTTTATCCATTGCTGTGGTTCAAACAGAGCCAAACAAAAAACAAAGAAATTTTTTTCCACACATAACTGCTAGTGAGGAAAATTATTCCTCTAATAGGCACATCCCAAAACCATAGGTAAAGAAGCTGGGATAAGAAGAACAGATTACTGTTAAAAGCTCACTACATTTAAATGTTTCCCTCTCTTGCTGAGTAGCTTCTTTTCGTATTCTAGCCTTTCTTTTGCCGGCAAGCTTTCCCATGGCATTCCAAAAACTGCACATGATCCAACATTGGAAAAGAGATGCTATAAGTTATAAAGGACAAAAGGGACAATAAAAATGCATTTCTATGAGTAAATATCTTTAGTTATGGATTAAATGCATGATTGCAAAAAAAAAAAACTATTCAGTTTCACAGCAAACAGATCTCTAATTTTATCAATACTATGTAGCTCATTTTCCAATACCAAACAGATCAATAACAGTGGGAATTATTCGGATCATCCCTGCACAGATTTAATAAGTACACTTTTTTTTCCTACATTTTTTCCTTCTTGTGATCCCATCTTACAAAAATTCTCTGGCTTCTGACAAGTGTTCCTAATTCAACAGGATAGCAGCTTCAGGCAAATTCATCTGTCAGCTGAAAGACATTTTTGAGTCTTATCTTCAGTAAAATATGATGCCAGGGTTGGGGCACCATGTCAAATTTTCTGCCTTTTGCCTTCAAGTCCCTACCTTTGGTCATTCTCTAATTTGAGCATGTGAGTGATCCAGGAAGATTTTGGTCTACCGTTTTCTTGTTGTGAGTGGATCAGGTAACGAGGCATGCAATTACCTCCCCAGCAAACAACCTCTGTAATTATAGCCACGCACTCTAAAGGATTTAGATAACACCTTTCATCTAGAGAAGGAAAAGTCCCAACAACTTTTTGGAGGGTTTCAGACCTTGTGTTTAATCATGTTAAATGAATGAAGAGCTGTAATTACTGTTGTTGATTGTTATGAAATTAATCTGCCTCACCTGGCTTCAATTTACAATCAAGGTACACAAATGACCTTTATCTTAAAGATTTAGATATAAATGTATTATCCAAATTAGAAACAAGGCTTTCATTAATTTCCAGACATGGAAAACTTTTCTCTGCGTTATTTGGGCATTTCAGGTCTGTGTGGTCATTTTAGACAGTATTAGGTCTTTTCTGAACATAAATAGTTTTGTAAAAGCCAAGTAACCCAAACCAAAAAGTAAAGGTAGCTATCTGTATCTGAAAATGTCAAGAAAAATCTGATCGATAATTTCTTCTGATCAATTTATGAGAGCAATAATCGTATCAGTGCCACTAAGTAGTGCCTTCTAGAAATTAAATATATATACTTACTTAAAGAATGATTCTGTACCTACTATTAGTTGCAAAGTTAAACTGAGTACATTTTTATAATAAAAGTTTAATGGTTAGGCTGGGGAAATATGGAGATGTGGAAAGATAGATCTCTGGAGACAAAAACAAAAAGCTGGGAGAAATAGATGAAGAAAGGTGTGAAGAAATCCAAGCACAGCAACACGTGTTATATACTCCACCACATTTATACAATAAAAATCAGAAAGTTCTGCATTTTCTGACTTTCATTTCACTTATTTTAAAAACATTTCAAGTCTAGTGACCTAATTTTGCCAAACACAGTTCTCTACTTATCAATAACAGGACAATATAATTATGATTACATATCATCTGTGTACATTATTTTACTCTGCTTCAAAATGATGTTATCAACAAAAGGAGAATTCTTTCATGCTTTTAAAATATTGATTAGGCCCAGCTACTTACAAAAGAACAAAACATTTTTCATCTGTTTTTCTAAACATATAAAATTATAACATCAGATAACAAGGGTCATGTATAGTATTAAGAAAAAAGAAAATCTTGATACTATTGATTATTTTAATAATGGTGATTGCCTAGTATCACCTTTCTTTTTATTGCTGAGCCTGTCAGATAATACCCATTTGTGTAGCTAAATTATAATGCACAGCCTCTTACTATCTGATATTCTTGCCTGGCTCAAAGAGCCCCCCACTTCCCTAGTGGCTCAATACAAACTTATTTGTCCCATCTAATGAAAGGATTTAAAGTCAAAACCTTTAAGCCAAAAAATGTTGAAGTACTCTCTAAGCTCTGGACATTTCAATACAATAATTCCTTTAGAAAAGATAAAAAGAAAAGAAGGCCTCTCTTTTTCCTGTTCCTGTCTTTGCTGTGTTGCTGATCAAACACTGGAAGCTGTGAGCCTAGGAATGCCTTAGTAGACTGGATTGATGATGAAGACCTTATTCTTACTATTGTTTTTGGTTATGAGAATTTGGAACTCCAGTCTATAGAGAAACAACATTACTACTAAAAATATTTACATCTAAAAGTTTATGATTGAATTTACATGAAGGTGCTAGATGGCAAAATTCATCAACTTATAAATAAATAGTTCATGTCTACATTTCCCAATATTTTATTTATTTTAAAACAGAATACTATTATGAGGAAGAAAGGCAGAAAAAAGTAAAAGGACATTTCTTCTCAGAACTTACTACGTACCATTTGTAAAATTGTATACCAAAATGGTCCATAAAATATTTTTATTTAAAAATAAAATGTATGTATATTACCAGTTGGAGCTCTGAGATATATACACTGAAAATCTTGGCTGGCATATGCAGTGTGATAACACTACCAATGAGGAGGACAACTAGCAAAAAATGACAAAATGCTACGTATTTTCTCTCCAAGGGGATGAAAGAAAGAAAAAGGACTGAATCTGTGGTAATCTCTTCATGTCATCAGTTTATTCTCTATAAAATACTTCATTCCTAGCATCAGCCAAATCCTGTCAAAGCAGGGAGCTCTTTAGGTGGGGAGGAAGAGAAGAGAGGTAACAAATAACGTCATTTGTCCCACACTTGCGTTCTTTCATAAAGTCTATTACCTGTTTACATAAGGGGCGTCTGTCTTGGAGATCTTTCCTATGACTCTGTATGGCCATTCCTCGTCCTCTTCTGTAGCCATGCAGAAGAGGATGCCATCAGACCTCCTCTCCCTTTTTTTTTTTTCTTGCCATGTATTTATAATTGCCATGGCAGTGCAAATTTGAACAAAATAAGATAACAACCAGGTAAGTTGCTAAGTTTTTTTTTAACTAAGTTCACAGATTATCCATGTCAGAATTACTAATAATGCTGTGAAATTTATATCTATATCTATCTATATCTCCCTTGTGTAAATGTACACAGTCACCCAATCATTTAACTTTGCTAGATGCTTGAGATACAATGATGAACGAAGATGAAGACTGCATCTTAAAGAACTTCAAGTCAACACAATGAATACTCTTTGAACCCTTCAGGGAACCTTAATTTATCACTGTCAATGAAGATATTTTCTCAAGCCACCAGATTGTAGTAGAGCTTAAGTCAAATTAGTTTTATGTCAAATTCTCTGGTTTTTAATTTTCTGTTAAAAAAAAAAAAGTTCTTTCCATAAGGCTTTCCTTTGATAATTTGGCAAAGTTCTGGAATCTATAAACACTAAAACAGTAATTATCAGGCAAAAACTTTGATTCATATGACTGGCTTTGTTTACTGTCTCTTGAGCCAATTTATCCTTTCTCCCTCTTTCGCTTGTTCCTACTGCTATATTTTTAGATACCAGAGGCTCACTTTGTTTTAAACTTTTGTGATAAGCCCCCACTCCATTCATCCTTTGAAACCCTAATACAGGAAAACTACATCTCTGGCCTGTTCTAAAATAATTTGTTAATTGACTCACAAATACCTTAAGTTAGACAGTAAGGAAGGTTAATTCATGTGCCTGTTTTCTTACCTGTCGACATAATTACAATTAATACAATAATTTACTTGGAAGGATTCAAATGCCTCAATTTTGCATCTGCCAAATGAGTTTATGAACTGTTTAATAAGAATTAGAGAAAAAATACAAGAAACAATAAGCAAAAGATATCAGGCACCCATAATTTGCCTGTTTTATTCTTCTGTGCTGATGTCATAGAAGACTGTAAGTGTTGTGTTTGATACTGAATAGGAAACGAAGATCAAAAACTGCTTCATTTGGGTAATTTAATTAAATGGCTACCTTTTGCAAATTGTGAAGGCTTTTTATAGGTTGCTCTTCTGGATTTTGGAGAAAGAATGGCAGAGATCTTGGAGATCATGGATTTACTCTGAACTTTAAAACCTAATTCTCAAAGCTAATTCAGAGGTAGCATGAAACCACAGGAATGGATTTGACCCTTCACTAGGTAAAGTAGAAAATCAATGGTTGTATAAACTTTATTGCTGACAAAAGTGACCACAGTAATCATTAATGAGAATGAGAGGCAGTTTAGCCAAATACAAAAACAAAATACAGAAGGGAGGGGCTCAGATCTTCATAAGAATCTATACTAACTTGTTTTTATTTCATCTCTATGGATGTTTAATCTTTGAAGATTTGCCTCATTTAATCTCTACTTTAATCAGGCAGAATCTAAGAATATTAAGATGTTCTCTATAAGAGGACTTGCTCCTGGTTTTGTTCTCATCATTTATCTTAGATCTCAAAGCTGAGGTTTCACTATTATGAGTTTTGTTAAGAGTATTAAACGTTTGCTTTTTTTCAGACAGATTGGATAGAGATTTGCTCTTCCACATACTGTACAACTCTGAGCAATTTAAACCTTCTGAAATTTTGGTTTCATCCTCTGTTATATGGAAAAAAACAATAGCATCTATATCACAGGATTATTGTAATGAATAAATCTAATAATCTTCATTCTGACATCAAAAAATATTTATTGAGTGCCAACTTTCTACAAGGTATTTAGGCACTGTGAGCATAGTGAGCAAAACAAAATTCTTAACTTTCTAGCATTTACATTTTAGTGGGTGAAAGAGAAAATATAGTAGTAAATATATAAAATATAAAATAAACACAACATCAAGTCTGGTACCTATAAGAGACAATGATTTTAATGCAAGGAGTATCAGGAAATACCCTTTAGCAAGCAGGAAAATGAGACGGCAAAGGGGTGGAAAATGCAATTTTGAATAGGGTGATCAGGAAAGGTCTATATGAGGAAGTGATATTTGAGCAGTTGTGTGAATAATGTAAGGAGCTAACTCGGGTAAACCTGGGAGGATCTGGGCATTGTAAACAGAAAATTCTAAAGTCTTAATGTGAAATCATGTTTGATATGTTTGTGACACAGCAAAAATGACTGTATGTAAAAACACAGCTATCAGTAAAGATAAGATTGAGAAAGTAATAATAGGTCAAGTAGGTCATGATGTGAGCTGTAAGATTCATTGTAAATGAAAATTTCTGAAAGATTTTTAAATAGGAGAATGATATAATCTGATTTAAATTTTTAAAAGACTGCTTTGTTTAATAATGTATGAAAGTAGACCATCAGGGAGTTAGAATAAGAACATGAAGCATGAAGACCGATTAGGAGATTCTTATTTATTTTAGGGCAGGGGTTTTCAAACCTTTAAAAATTAAATTCTTAGAAATTATTGAGAAACACCAAAGAGCTTTTGTTTATGTGGGTTATATCTAATCTACCATCTTAGAAATCAAAACTGAAAAAAACTTAAAACTTTCATTTAAGATATAATTCACATCCCATAAAATTAGCCCATTAAAAGTTCAATGGTTCTTGAATATTGAGTTGTACAATCATTGCAATTAATTTTAAAATACTTCATTACCTCCAAAATCAACCTGTATCCATTACCAGTCACTTCTCATCTCTCCCACTGAATTTCAAGCAATCACTAATGTATTATTTGTCTCTACAGGTATGCCTATTCTGGATATCTAGTATTTTATATAAATTGAATAAAAAATACTTGGTCTTTTGTGACAGGCTTCTATTACTTAAAATGTTTTAAGATTCATCTATGTTGTAGCATGTATCAATACTTCATTCTTTTTATTGATGAATAATATTTCATTGTGTGGATATACCACATCTTGTTTATCCATTCATCAGTTCATAGACATTTGGTTTGTTTTCACTTTTTATCTATCATGGATAATGCTGCTATCAACATTTGTGTACATATTTTTGTGTTTACATATGTTTTCATTCCTCTTGAATATAAAACTAGGAGTAGAATTACTGGTGGTATGGTAACTCTATGTTTAACCTTTGAGGAAATGTCACACACTTCTCCATTTTCCAATCAAAACTGAGACATTTTTAAAATACAACACTACAAAAACACAAATTATATTAACTACAAAAGTGATGTTGTTATGTTCTCCATATAGCCTCTGAAAAACTCCACTGTACAACTGTGAGAGAAAGACTATGATTAAGGCAAATAACATCTTAGTACAATTAGGAAAGTAATGTGTAAAATGTGTGGTAATTTTCTCATATGTGGAATCTTGAGTGTGATGTAGGATTTGAGGCAATTTCAAGGTGGAAATATTATATTTGTGATATCTATTTTATTTAATATAGTTAAGAGAAATACTGAGAGGTATGTAGGATTCTTGAAGTGTTGAGAAGGTAGATGAATTTCAGGATAGGGTAGGAAGCTAGACATGTGTCTTTGAGATCCATTATCGTATATATGGCATTCAAGTCATGGGTAAAAATAATAATACCTAGGTAGTGAGTGTAGACTGAGAAAATAGGTCTAAGGACTGGGCTTTATAACATCCCAAGTGTTTGGGAAAATGGTGAGGCTCCAACTTCAAAGTTAAAAGAAGTAAGCCATGAGGCTGGAGGAAAACTAGGTGAGGGTGTAGTCTTAGAAGCCAATTGAACAAAAAGCTTCATAGAAAGAGTTACTGACTGTGTTAAATGTTATTGAAAGGTTTAGTAAGAGTATTGATCGTGGGCTTCTTTTGCCACAGAGAGATCATGCATGACCTTGGGTGATTTCAAAGGAGTGGTAATGAAAGCCTGATTGATGTGGTTTCAAGAGCAAATGGAACCATAGGGATTGGAGACACTTTCCTTAAGTTTTGCTGCAAAGAAAAGAAAGCAGAGAAAAGGAGTACATTTCTAGAAGGAGAAAAAGTGGTCAAATAGTTTTGTATTATTTTTGTTTGTTTAATTAAAGAGATTATTTCATGGTTTTCTAATGAAGGAAATTATAGAATATGGAAGCAGTAGTTGATAATGAATTGAAATAAGGAATAATTACTGGAGGAAGTCCTTGAAAAATAAAAGAGTATGGGTTCTAGGGTACAAGTGGAAAAATTAGCATTAAATTGGACCATGGACAGGCAAGTGGAAGTTAGTAGATCTGATGGTAGAAGTAAGGAGAATTTTACTTCTCTTTGCTTCCATTTTCTCATTTAAATAAGAAGCAGTTAGGAGTGAGAGGGAAAAGGATGTGTTAAAAGTCTGAGGCTTGGGGGAATTCAAATTACTTAGGGAATAAGAGCATGAATGTACTCAGGAAATACAGTGGGTTTGCGATCAAAGTAAATGGTTAAACCTAATGCCTGGTACATTGCAAAGACTCAATATTTGTGAGCTTTATTATTAATAAACCCACAATTTTTTGTGACCACTTCTGTTATATACCTCCTACTCATATTAGACATCTAGGCAACCACTTGCTTTGTGGCTTTGCTTTCAGACTTCTTCAAAGTTGAAGGACTGTTTCTCCTTTTTATTCAGCTACTGAACCCTCACACTTCCTTTACGTTTTAATTTAAAAATCCCTCCACAGTGAAATATTCTCTGTTCTCTGTTACCATCAATTAATTTTTATTTTCTTTTTATTCTTCATTGAAGGCAAAATTAAATTCTTTAAAATAAATTATTTCATACCATTACTTTGTTTAAAATCCTCCAAAACCTCCCCATTGACAGAAAATAGATTCCAAATTTCTATGGCTATCTAGAAAAGCCCTATTTGATCCTATTTGATTGTATGTTTCTTTACCTTTTGTGTTGGTTATTTTTCTGTTATCTCAACAGGTAGAACTTGTTCCTGCCTCAGGAACTTTGTACTTGATGTTCCCTTTACTTGGAATGTGCTCTCCCAAGTTCTTTGCATATTTAACATCTTCTCATTATTTAGGCCTCAGTTCAAATATCCTTTTGTATTTATTTATTTATTTTTTTTACAGAGGTACACTGCCTAACTATTCTATTTACCTATTAAGTCATTAACTATGAAAATACTGTTTTATTTTCTTACAGTTATCTATTTATGGTCTATCTACTCCACGAGTATGTAAGCTTCATAAGGATAGGAACCATGTCTATCTTATTCACAGCAACACATTAAGGGCACAGAATAATGCCTGGCACAAAAGAGGTTCTTAATAAATACTTGTTTAGAAAATGAATATTTCATGACCTTCTAATGAATTTAATTTGCTTTGTATGTCTGTGTACTATCAGCAAGTTTTTGCTAGTAGTAGGTACTACTAAGGATAATAACTCTTTACCCTTTACAGTAGGTGAGCATTAGCACAACTTCCAACAAAGACCAAGGACCTCTGGACTGAAGTTCTTTTGAAGATAACAATGAAATCTGAACTTCAAGAGAGAAGCCCCATGGAAGCTCTTCTAAAGACAACTCAGCTTTCAGTTTGATCTCAACATGATGCTAGGACAGTAGTCATGCTAGGAAAGAGTTTTAAACATCTCATCAACTCAAATATCTTGACATAAACAAACCCTCTCGGGGAGGGACAGCCTCCAGTGATGCTGGATCCCCAAACAGACTTTCTATTGTTCTGAATCAGGAAACGTGAAGAATATACTGGCATTTTCCATCCATTATCTTGCAGGATGAGTGCCCATGATTTTCTCTTAGGTGTTTCTAGTGACCAGATTTGGAAATTGCTCCTGGTTTGGATATCTCACCTGAATAGTGTCAACGCAATAATCCTGAAGGTATAAACACACCTGGAGACCAACAGAACCTCTCCCAACTCTCTTGTTACTCTCTGGCTACATGCCCAAAGTGCTGGCAATGCTGGCCTCAAACAGTGTGTCACTTCATCATTTTTTCTTTAATTATCTGAAGAAATGTCTGTTTATCTGTAAACATGTTTTGTTTTCATAGCCTCATCATTTGGAACACCTGGTTGACTGTTACAAAATCTGTAAGTGGGCGTTACATGGGAGTATTTGCTATCAGCTAAGTCTGTTTCTTTTCTTTCCTTCATGCCCTTTTCCATCCTTTCTCGTGCACTTATTTAGCACCTACTATGTACTAGAATAGCAATAAGCATTTAGGACAGAGAGATAATTACATGAGAATCCTTCCTTTGAGCTCACACTTAAAAAAAGAAGGAAATATAAACAGATAATACTGAATAATGTTATATTCACCATGACAGCGATATAAATAGGAGCTTATCGGAGGACTACCTCTGCCTAGAACAATGTTTCAGAGAGGAATGGCACTTGAGCTGTGTCTGACCACAAGGGCTGTTTTTGGCTTGCTTCCCTAGTTGGTCAGCAGGGTCCATGGAACTACTCTGAAGGATCCTCAAACTTAAAATGCATCTCAGATAAACACGTTTCTTTCCCAGAACCTAAAATCAAACCCAAGTTTGACATCTCTTGGTAGAGAAATTAATACAAATTTTCTTTTCAGCAGTATGACCAATCTTAGTGTAAGTCATCAAAATCCTGAAGGTATGCCTTAGCCAATCAAATGTAAAAATGTCGGTATGACTTGAGCATGTCCCCTTCCTGTGATACATGACATTTGTAAGAAGGCAGGACCTGCGCTGTAAATTTCCTTATATGCCATGCTAAGCAATTTGAAATTCTCCTTTAAAACACATAAAACCGATAGAAATCTTTAATGAGATCTTTTTCATTTGTTCCATTTGTAATGTTAAAACTTGTTTTGTTACTAATTGCTAATTTCTGCAGTTGCTTGGTACATGATAGGAACTCAATATATAGATCTTTATGGAATTGATAAGCAATCACATAATATTTATGTACCACCTATGGTTAGCCAAATATTAATATTTGCTCTATGTTTCATCTTCTTATTTCATATAAATTTGCTTTCTATGCTCTTCTAAATCAAGATTCCTAAAATTTATTTCTTTTAATATCACACAACATAAGTAATATGAATTTTATCTTTTAAACCTAGTAAACATTATTTAATACTGATATTACTCATATATATCTTAAATGTATATTGTATGTTATTATTTTCAAAATATTTTAATTATGTTTGTCTCATTTTTTCTTTACATTGATCTTATGGAAGTATTATTCCTATTTTGCTAGGGAAAATCTTAGTTTAAAATATGTTAAGTCTTGAACCAAGTCATGTATCTAGTCAATGGCTGAAACAGGAAGAGAATCCAAGCCATAACTCACAAGAATTTCTTGATTAACTTGACTTTCTTCTTTTTTTTATTTTTTTTATTTTAGAATATTATGGGGATACAAACATTTTGGTTACATGAATTGCTTTTGTACAATTTGAGCCAGAGTTATAAGTTTTTCCCTCACCTAGATAATGAGCATTGTATCAGGTAACTGTGAATTTATCTATCCTCTCCTCTATGGAAAGTAATATGAAGATACATCAAAGAACTAAAAGTAGACCTACCATTTGATCCAGCAATCCCACTGCTGGATATTTACCCAAAGGAAAAAAAAACATTTTATTAAAACATTTTATTAAAAAACACTGCACCTAAATGTTTAGAGCAGTACAATTCACAATCACAAAAATGTGGAATTGACTTTATTCTTTATCCAAAACTGTTACCTTTTTTAGAGACCATTTGAATGTGATGGAAAAAAGAGTTTAGTTTGAAGAAAAGATCACTTGACCTTCATAGAAGACTGATCTAGGCTAATGAACCTCACAATCGTACCAGGATATCAGGGGATAGAGAGGTTTCAGAGAAAATTATCAGAATAATGTGGATTCCATATCCACCCATAGGAAAATCTGTGGATGGGCCCTGAGATCTCTGTATCTTTATTTTTATATCTCCTAGGTGATTCTGATGATTAGGCATGTTTTAGAATCCCTGGGATTATTGAAGTCTATAATTATTTACTTCACTAAAATTCTTTGAGTTTCTTTCTTTTTTTTTTTTCAGGAGTGGTTACTTTTCTTAAACTACCTTAGAACACTGTCATAAATTCTCCCTTGGCCCCCTATTCAGTCCCACAACCTGTAAGACAAATGAGAAGTCACATGACCTTTTCTGTGTCAAAAAAAGGTATTGTCAAATTTCATGGACATGTACTCCTAAAGCAGCCAGATGCTAGGAAGTATAAAACAGAAAATAATTGCGGGGCATTAACCTAAGACATTTAATGTGAGTCAATTATCCCAGCAATCTCACGTGGTTGCACATGAACAAAGGGAACTTATTATGCTACCAGCTGGCTTAATAAGGTAGTACTCAAACATGGGTTTGTTGTGGAGAAAATAAGGGCAAACAGAGTTATCTGTGCCGACCAAACCTGAGTCAACTCTCTCTTTCTGACTTGGCCCATATTAGACTGTCGTTCAGCCAAGCACCCTCTATCATCCCTTAGGAGAGCTGGAATTTACAGCACTGAGAGGCTGCAGCTGGGTCAGCAGCTTGATCAAATATTTCACAGGTGGTCAGCATGTCTGGCAAAGGTTAAAAGTTATGTTGAAGCCAAACACAAAATCTGACTCTGAGTCAGGTGCATTTTTTTTTTGTGATTCAAATACCAGGATCTTCATTCCTGCCTGCAAGAGAATAACAACTAAATCAACTTGCATTCAAAGTCAAGTATCTCTGCTAGTAGGAGATAGACAAATTAAACTTGATTTCTACTCTAAACTACCTCCCTCCCACCCAGTGTTAAACCATCATATATGTAAATATCATTAAGAATAAAATATTGATTATCTGCTTTAGATGAATCTGAGACATTACTTTTTTTTGAATAATCCTTTCCATCAAGTGTGAGCACATGTGTCAAGAAGGAATCTGATGGGAGTTGGGCTGAGAGCAGTAGTTCTTTTAGCAGTTCTCAAAGAGGTTCTTAAAGGTAAAATCAATATCACCTGGGACCTGATTAGAAATACAAATTAAATGTCCAGTCTAACAACAGTGTTTCCCAAACATTCACCTGCTTCAGAATCATCTAGAAGGCTTGTTAAAAGACAAAGTCCAGGCTTGATCCTCGGGGTTTCTGATTTTGTAGGTTTAGGGTGAGGCCTGAAAATATGCATTTCTGACAAATTCCCAAATGGCGTTGATGGTGAGGGGACCACATTTTGAGAGAGCTGGTGTTTCAGAGAGGTGGATTTCACCCTTGAAAAACACATGAAATTTATTAGGGGAACTTTCGTAATTCCTTTTGCTAGGATGCACCCCATACCAATGAAATCAAATTTTCAGCATGAGGGGGTGTTAGACCCAAGGATCAATAATTTTTAAGTCACCACAGGTGACTCCAGTGGGCAGTCATGTTTGAGAATCACTACAGTACAGAAGAAACAGAATCATGAAAATGAAGAGTGAAGAGTATCTAAGATCTAATAAGCGAGAAAAGATCTAGTTTTTACCAGACCACACAGTATATAACATATATTTTGTCTTCAAATGCAACTTTTATTCCTTAAATGTATATAGTTACAAATTCTACAGTTATTGAATAAAAATCCCTGTATTATGCTAGCCAAGACACACCCATAAATTCTTTCTCTCTCACACACACAAATACAAACACACACAAACATACACACACACACACACACACACATATTCCAACTCAACCTAAGAAAAGGATGTTGCAAAGAAGTAAATGCCAACATTCAAAATGATTCAATTCTACAGCTGATATTAAATAATTATCAAAGGAGATCAAGAGATTTTTTAAATAGATGCCACCAAAGTGTTTTCTCTTTTTGTTCACTATTGTGTATCTCAGAACAGGACATGGCACATAGTAATCTCTCACTAAATATTTGTTTAAGTAAATAATACATTAATGTAACTGAGATGCATTAGATCTTGAGTAAATATTTCCAGATATTTTATATGATAATGTTTTTAAAAGCAAGATTTTTCTGGCTATATGTTCTCCTGCTTTCAACCTAAGACATTGACAATGCTTGGAATGGTACCTTTGTTATTTCGTTGCATTTCAGAAATATCCTTGCTTAGGTGTGACAAAAATACTAAAAAGGCTTATGTGTTTCTCTTTTTTTATGTTGTGAAGTCATTCTTTGATTTGCTTTCTAGGCCACTATCTGTGAAAACAAATCAAACATTCATAATCTGACATCTAACTCGAAGACACAGAATCTATATTGCTGAAAGGGGCTTTTTATGTTACACACGTTTTTTTCTTTTACAACAAAAACCACCCCACTTAAAGTCTTAAACACAATGCTAACATGGCTGTTTGAAAACTAAATGGATAAACTGCTAATACAATAGAGCAACACACTGTTACCATCCGGTTCTCCCTTGAGTTAGGAACACACAGTTAGAAAAATAATTCTCTAAGAGTGGCCACAGGCTTTCTCCCTACAATTTCCAGAAACTGTACTTTAATGATGGTATTTTCTGCCTGTTTGGTAATTTTGGTAGTGCCTTACATTACCACTAATGTGAAAGGTTTGTCAGATTTTCCATTGTGAACTTCATTGTATTGAGTGTTGAAACATTTCCAACTGTGCCAGCCTAAAATTCTTCCTTGCATGTTTTCACCTGGAATTTGTTTTTCAAAATATCCTATATGATGAACAAATCAGTTTAACATATTTCTCTATGAATATCAAGAAACAACTAAAAATGCATATTGGGGCAATTATCTGTTTGCCTCATCCACCAGGGCAGATAAACTTACACATGCACACACATACACACACACATTTCACCAAAATATAAAAAGAAAGAAAAAAAGAATGAGAGATTTTTCCTGATAAAAAGAAAAAACATTGCTTAAAGTTTTCAGGGATCTGAGCCATCTTGCAGATTATGAGGACCATGAAGATATTTGCTTAGTGACAATAGTGTTTTTACTGAGAACACAGGTCATAAAAACAAACAAAATCTGCTGTTGTAAATATTTTCTAATGATTTGTTCTCTAATGTAATATATCTTTTAATTATTTAGTGTTTCATCAACGATGTTCATGGCAAGAAGTCTGACAGAGCACTTCTCCTTTACAATGAACACAGTCTGTTTTTAGAATGTTAGCTAATCCCAATTTCCCCAAATCCTAACCTCTCCCTATTCACTCTTCACTTATGGCAGAGTTTTTTCCTACATAGATACAAACTTTATTCAAAATATGATAAATGAATATAATATATTGTGATTTTTTGAAATACATCATAAAGTTAGAGGAGAGAGGAGAAATTGTTTTCCTGAAAATATTTAAATTTGGTACTCTCAAAATACAGTAAAATGGAAGATCTCTAAGGCCTTTGTATATCCTTGAGTATGTGAATAATGGCAAACACTTTTTGCTCATTATTATTTTGACTATTTGGGGTCTCTTTTTTGGTTCCATATACATTTTAGGATTTTTAAAAATTTCAGTAAAAAATATTTCATTGGTATTTTGAAAGAAAGTGCATTGAATTTATAGAATGATTTGCATAGTATTATCATTTTAAGAATATTACTTCTTCTAATCTATGAGCATGGAATATCTTTTCTGTCTTTTATATTTTCATCAATTTTTCTCCATCTGTGCTTCATAGATTTCCTTGTATAGATCTTTCATTTTTTTAGTTAAATTGATTCTTAGGTATTTTATAATTTTTGCAACTATTATAAATAGGCTTATTTTCTTGATTTCTTTTTCAGATTGTTCATTGTTGCCATATATAAATGCTTCTTATTTTTTATGTTGAGTTTATATCCTGAAACTTTACTCAATTTGCTTAACAGTTGTCATAGTTTTTTTGGTAGAGTCTTCCGTTTTTTTCTAATTACAAGATCATGTCATCTTTGAACAGGCTATTTTGACTTCTTCCTTGACAATATTAATGCTCATTATTTATTTCTTTTGCCTAATTTCTCTGGCCGGGAATTCCAGTACTACATTAAATAGGACTGGTGAACATGGAAATCCTTGTCTTGTTCTGGTTTTAGAGGAAAGACCTCCTATTTTTCCCCACTCAGTACAATGTTAGCTGTAGATTTGTCATATATGTCTTTAATTCTTTTAGGGTATGTTACTTCTCTATCCAGATTGATGAAGGTTTTTATCATAAAGTGATGCTAAATTTTATTGTGCTTTTTTGGCATCTATTGAAATAATCATATGGGTTTTGTTCTCGATGTTGTTAATGTGACGTATCACATTTATTGATTTATGTATGTTGAACCATTCTTGCATCCCTGGGTTGAATTCCACTTGGTCACAGTGAATGATCTTTTTAATATATTGTCGAATTCAGTTTGCTAGTGTTTTGTTAAGGAGTGTTGCATCTGTGTTCACCAGTGATATTGGCCTGTAGTTTTCTTTTTCCCTTGTGTCCTTGTCTGCTTTTGTTATCAGGGTAATGCTGGTCTTGTAGAATTAATATTCTCTCATCTTCCATTTTTTGAAGGTTATGAGTAGAATTGGTATTAGTCCTTCTTTAAATCTTAGGTAGAATTCAGCAGTGAAGCCATCAGGTCCCAGACTCTGATCCAGTTGTTACTGGTTTGCTGAGATTATCTATTTTTTCATAGTTCAATCTTGGTAGGTTGGATGTCTAGAAATTTATCCATTTCTTCTAGGTTTTCCAATTTGTTGGTATATAGTTGTTTGTAATAGTCTCTGATGGTTCTTTTGTATTTCTGTGGTCTCAGTTGTTATGTCTTTTTCCTCACCTGTAATTTTATTTATTTAAGCATTCTCTTATTTTTTTCTTAGTCTGGCTAAAAGTTCGTCAATTTTTTTTTTTTAGCATTTCAAAAAGCCAACTTTTTGTTTTATTGATCTGTATTTTTTTAGTCTCAAATTCATTTATTTTTGCTTTGATTGTTACAATCTCTTTCCTTGTACTAATTTTAGATTTGGCTTTCTCTTGCTTTTCTAGTTGCTTTAGGTGCATCATTAGATGGTCTGAGATCTTTCTACTTTTTTGATGTAGGTGTTTATAGCTATAAAATTCCCTCTTAGGAGTGCTTTTGGTATATTCTATAGATTTGGCTATATTGTATTTTCATTTTCATTTTTTTCAAACCTTTTTAAATTTCATTTTTAATTTCTTCATAGACTTATTGTTCATTCAGGAGCATGGTGTTTAATTTCCATGTGTTAGTGTAGTTCCAATATTTCTGTTTGAGTTTTTAAAATTATTTTAATGTCTTTGTCAAATTTCTCTAATTTTGAATTGATTTCCTGTGTTATGTTGGAGTTCACTGAGTTTTTATAAACTGTTATTTTGCATTCTTTGTCAGAGAGCTCACATATTGCTGGCTCATTAAGGTCACTCATGGCTTTCTTGCATTGTCCATGGGGGAGGTCATGGTTCTTTCTTTGCTATTGTTTCTTAGGGATGCTTATCTATTTGCATTGAAGGATTAGTTATCACTAGTTATTCTAGTCTTCTCTGTTTGGCTTGTTTTGTTTTTTATGGACATGTTTGCTTAGATATTCTTTACTGTTAAGTAGTTGCTTCCTTTCCAGGTCTATGTGATGACGTAAGCCCAGGCTCAATTCAGCTCTCGTAAATAATCAGATTCCTACCTATCCTTGACTTGGGAGGCCTCAAAAAGGATATCCAAGCAGTTTGAAAAGTCTAGCTAAGTTGTACCCAGGGAACCTGTGGAACATACTTCTGACAGTGTAGTCCTATTGAATAAGCACTCTGATTTGACATCTCCTTTGATCAAGTACAGAGCAGAATTTCCAGGGCTGGAGATGTTAGTGAGGGCTCCCTTCTTTGTCTCTGCCCATCCTCAAGAATATGTCTTCCTCTGACACTGATGATGTTTCCTGTGGATTAAGGCAAAGACAGGTCTCCTGCCAGGGAAAACAGGATGGTGGAGAAGCAGGTTACCCATGTGGCTCTCACTTTTTCCAGTGTGGAAACAGTGAGTTGAGGAAAATTTTCCACATGCTTGGTGCTAGGCAGAATGGGGAAGGGGACATTGGAAATATGGAAGTTCTATTCTCTTACCATATACTTGAAGATTTTTCACTTCTCTGTGGCCCTGGAAACAGTCTGACCCTATCATTTTAGTTCTGCAATAATGTTGGTGATAATCCTGGAGCTGTATATTCATTATTGGTTTTCTGAGGATGGAGGCAGTGAAGCCAGCGTGCTGCTTATGCGGCAATTTTGGAACCAGTGGTCCTTAACTTTTGATATGTATAGTAAGCATGTCTTTTCCTTCTGATATTTTGACCTCTGGGAACTTATTGACTTTGGAGAGACTGCTCTTCACAGGGCTAGCTAATTCCTAGAGATAGTAAAAAACTTGCCTGCAAGTGCACTTTTCATATGCAAACCAACCAAGCTCAGACTATACCCCAATCACCTCCTTTCCTGGGCTTGCATAGGGCTCCCACGCATGGGGTCACTACGTTCCTACTCTTGTCACTTTAGAACCAGATACCAGAAACGATGCACAGGCTCTAGGCTCCAGAGCCTGCCAAAATTTTTCAAGCTAACCAATTTTCAGGCTGCTTACCCTGACTTACCTTGCCTTCCTACAAATACCACAATAGAGCTTCTTATATTTTCCCCTCTTCTTCTTGCCTCCTGAACAACTCTGATGATTCCCTGTGTCTCCTCCTTTTAAACACTGTGAGCAATAAACTAGTAAACTCCTTTCAATGGTAATCATCTCCTAATCTGTTGGCCTCACTATACCTTAATAATAATAATTCTACATTTTAAGAAACATAGGATAAAATTAAA
This sequence comes from Microcebus murinus, assembly GCF_040939455.1. Taxonomy (NCBI): domain Eukaryota; kingdom Metazoa; phylum Chordata; class Mammalia; order Primates; family Cheirogaleidae; genus Microcebus; species Microcebus murinus. Next base: position 49,393,034 of record NC_134104.1, read on the forward strand.
AGTATGATTTAGTATCAGAAATATAACTAATTATTTCAACCAAATTCTTTCAGGTCAAGTGATCTTGGACATTCCTTTATTCAAGTGCCTTTTAAGGCCAAGCTATTCATATTGAGGATAAATAGTAAACAGGGAAGACATGATCTGAGACTTGGAAAATTTATACTCAACTGAGAAATGTAAATGATTGGTATGATAATTACAATATGGTTTGATGGACAAAAGGCTGAATAAATCAAGAACTTCATAGTGTGGTGCTTACCATAAACTTCAGTGTTAAAAAGAACTCTTCCAGGCCGGGCGCAGTGGCTCACGCCTCTAATCCTAGCACAGGAGGCTGAGGCAGGCAGATTGCTCAAGGTCAGGAATTCGAAACCAGCCTGAGCAAGACCGAGACCCTGTCTCCACTATAAATAGAAAGAAATTAATTGGCCAACTAATATATAGAGAAAAAATTAGCTGGGCATGGTGGCACATGCTTGTAGTCCCAGCTACTCGGGAGGCTGAGCCAGAAAGATTACTTGACCACAGGAGTTTGAGGTTGCTGTGAGCTAAGCTGACACCACGGCACTCACTCTAGCCTGGGAAACAAAGCGAGACTCTGTCTCTAAATAAATAAATACAACTCTCCCTTTGAGAAAGTGACATTTGAGCCCAAAAGATGAAAGTATAGGAATAGGGTATCATCAGTATTTTTTAAGTATCACCTATTTAGAGATAATACCTGAACATCAGATAATTCCTAAACATCAGCTTCCTCATTTGTAAGATTAGGATAAAATGATATCTAGAGTATTATTGCAAGGGATGATAAGAAATTATAATTAAAGTCCATGGAACGTGAAAAACAGTTATGTGCATGTCCTTCTCCTACTAACTTCTTTTCTCACCCTTCACTTTCCCATAAGTTTTGCATTTAGCAATAGTCTAGCCAATATGTCCCCTGTGCTTTTCACTAAGAATCCAATTTTGCTGATGCTGTGGCTTCAGATTGTATACCCTTGTGTGGGAGAACATGTGTTAAGCATTCTTTTAGTAGTCCGCTAGAGCAATTCAATTGCATGTTTTGGAATACTAGACATATATTACCTAAAGTAAAACAGATCAGCAAATCATCTCTAATCAACCTGATATGTGTATAGCGAATACATTTAGAAACTTAACTAGATGACCAAAGTTACAATCAACATTTGTGATCAAATACAACGATTAGGAAAACTGATAGGTAGCACAAAGCAGTAACTGATGCAGCTCAATCCCTGAATTCTACTTTTTTTTACATTCTACATTTTTTACTAGACCTCAGGAGCCCTATTTTTCTAGAGAAAAGCACCCTTTTAAAAGTTGGATACATTATTTTCAGTGTAAGATTTCTTGAAAAAACTTACCAAGATAGCAATTCAAGAGTCTTGTAAATATAACTTTCTTATTCATAAAAATTATCAATAACAGTACTGCACAGATTCCATCCGTTCATTAATATACATTGAGTGTTCGATGCCAAGAACTGTGCTAGGCACTGGTGATTCAAGAATGAGAACAGTTAAAAATGCCCTTAGTGCCATAGAGCTTACCATATTGTGAGAAATATGACAAACAAGTGCGGAAAGATGTGAAATCTCACCATCATTATAAGGATAGTTAATTGGGCAAAAAGATCTAATGAAGAATATATGGGAAATCTTTGAGAATTGAACTGAAAAATGAAAAATGATTAGAAGTTGCCTGACAATAGAGGAAACTACGTTCTGCCCTTTGCAAAGGATGTGGCAGTAAGACACACAGTGTTGTGTGAAAGGGACCACCGGACAGGATAACTAGACTGAATAAAGGAGAGCACATGGTGACATGAGGCTTGAGTGGTAGGACTAGGCCATTCACAGCTTTGTAAGCCTTGATGAATAATTTATTCTCTGTTTTATGACCAAGGGGAAAGTATAGACAAGACTTAAGCAAGGATGAATTTAATCAGATTCACATTTTTTAAAAGCCCACTCTGGCCCTTATATGTAGATTTGATAAGAGGGCAGGGACAGATGAAGGTACATTGTGGGAAGTTTATTGTGATGGCCCAGGATTTACATGTGGTAGCAGCCTGGGCTAAGGTATTGATGTGAAAGTCAGAGAAAAATGGACACAGCTGAGAGATGTTTAGGAGATACTACTGGCAAATTTTCTTTTAGTTTGCATGAAGATAGTGTGAAAGAGAGAAGTTCAAAAATGACTGCAGGATTTCAGGCTTGTAAAACTTTATGGATTCCCTGAAAGTGAAAATTATATTATCTGAAATTGGCAATGTTATAGATAACTGAATTGGAAGAATGAAACATTATGAATTTGGTTTGCGTATGCTAACTTGGATGCGACTTTGAGTCATTCCAGTGAAGATATCTAGTGGGTATTCAGATTTGCTGCTCAGAGGAGGAGCAAGAATATGTGTTGTTTTCTTTCCCCTTTTAGTAAGTTTCCAAGGTGATTACAATGACAAGGACTTGTGTCCATTATACACAGATAGCAAGGAAAGAAGAAAGAGAAACATCATCCAATATCACAGCCAGTAACAGGGAGACAAATCATAAAAGAGCAGACAGACAGTGGCAAAGGAGACATAGGGAGAGCAGGTTGAAACCTGGGGCCTGATACAAGGAAGGAAAGACACCATGGGAAATTTTTCATTTCTTGTGAATATGTAGTGTATTGGAAGGTCTTGCTTCTTCCCTCCCTTTTAGTCTTAGAGAATTTTCTTGGACATGCTAGAATGATTCATACCTTAACTACTTCCCTTACTCATTTGTACCTCCATTCAGTTAAAAGACAATAATTGAACAATTATTTTTGTGTCATAAAATGCTCCTCCAAGAAAAGGGTCAAGATCTCTTAAATAAATACTTTATTCATTCATTCAACAAATGTTTGGCATATTCCATAATCAGGTACTATTATTAGGGGCTACGAATACAGTAGCAAAAGACAACCGTGGTCTCCATACATATGGAAATCATAGCCTTTTGGCAGAGAAACATAATAAACAGAAAATTGCACAAATAATCAATTATTCATCCTATCAGGATTACAGGAGCCAAATAGGAGGGGATAAAACTAATCATGAAAGTGAGAAGGTGCCACAGGCAAACTTAACTCATTTTACAATTTTGCCATAGGCTAACCTTTGCCAACTCTAATGCAAGGCTCTGATTTCACTCTTGGTACAATTTCCCAACATCTTCTTGTGACCAGATCAGGGAACAGACAGTGTTTCAAGAGTACCTGCCATTTACAAAGTCTGCTAACACCTTTCTGGAACTGGTAGTTTTTGGATGAAAGTGAGGTAGCAAATCTGTGGGGACTTGCTCCTCAAGAAAGGAAAGACACTAAGTATTTTCAGTTGTAGGAGTTCTGGGATGCCGGGGGAGAGAGTTCAGCCCTTTCAGGTTGATATAGTCAGTTCACCTCTATACTTGAGGCCCAAAAAGCACAATCATTCTTACCTGCAAGATAATAAACATCTGTTTTACAGTTTGTGGTTTGTAAAGAGATTATGTGAGGAGGCCACACAGTGGAGTGATTAAGAGTGTAGGCTCTGATGGCAGGCTGCACAAGTTTAATCTTCACTCTACCAGTTACAGACTGTGCAATTTTGGGCAAGTCTTAACTTTTCTGTGCCTCATCTTATATACATTATTCCATGTGCATGATAGGAATAATCACAGAACCTATCTCATGAGGTTGTTGTGAGGGTTAAATGAGATAATACATGCAGAATATAAAAATATCCTCTTGCACACAGAACATTCCTGGTAAACATTAGCTATTGTTTTATATGTGGGTGTATTAGGCATATATAATACTTGTGCTACTTATAACACGAGTATTTTTTATTACATAGGAACACTACACTGGGTAGAAATTTCTACACAAACTGTGTACTTCTTCCCAAAGATAATGATAATAATTATCATAAATAACATTTACCTGAAATACATAAAACATTGCTCTTGAAATTTCAGGATATAGTTATAATACTGCCTAATAATATGAAAAATGTTTAATAAAAACTATTTTAAAGGGGAAAATCTAAGGAAAAAAAGAAAAAAAATTATCCTAGTGAATTTTATTGTTTTTTGGTAACCATGAAATTGTCTAGACTTCAGAGAGGCCTACTTCTGTTACTGCTGTCACCAAAGTGTTTCTTGGCAGCTCATATGTAAGCATACAGTAATCCCTCTTACCTGCTGTTTCACTTTCCATTGTTTCAGTTACCCGCTGTCAACTGCAGTCCAAAACTATGACAGCATTCTGAGAGAGAGAGAAAAACACATTCGCATAACTTTTATTATAGTGTATTGCTATAATTTTCTATTTTATTATTATTGTTATTAATCTCTTACTGTCTATAACTTATATTCCCAGTACTTTTTTTTTTTTTTTTGAGACAGAGTCTTGCTCAGTCGCCCCTGCTAGAGTGAAGTGGCATGATCATAGCACACTGCAACCTCAAAGTCCTGGGCTCAAGTGATCCTTCTGCCTCAGTCTCCCAAGTAGCTGGAGCCACAGATGTGCCCCATGATACTTGGGTAATTTTTCTGTTTTTAGTAGAGACGGGGTCTCACTCTTGCTCAGGCTGGTCTCAAACTCCTGAGCTCAAGCAATTAGCCAGAGTGCCCATTCTCCCAGAGTGCCAGGATTACAGGCATGAGTCATGTGCCTGGCCTTCTAATTTATAAATTAAACTTTATCATAGTAAGCATGCATAGGAAAAAAACATAGTATATAGATAGTTCGTTATTATCTGTGGTTTCAGGCATCCACGGGGAGTTTGGAGTGTATCTCCTATGGATAAAGGAGGCTACTATAATTTGAAATCAGGCAGATGGTATATCTCTGTTGATAGAAGAGCAGGTAACTGAGTCAGATGTCTGAATTGTCTCAATATTCTTTGTATACTGCATGTCGAAAATTCAAGAATGGATCAAGCACTTTAAAGAGAAGCATTGCTATTTTCTACTCCCCTAAATAAATTTATAAAGTTTAATATTGTTAAAACAACACTGACTAAAATTTACACATTCATCTCCTACCATATTCCAGCTCTGTTTTACAGTCTTTTACATCTTTATAACTCATTTTTGTGTATAAAAAAGTTAAAACATTTATTATCTCCATTTAGTTTGACATGACCGCATGAGATGGACAGGGCATATCTTAATATCCTAATTTTACAGATCAGGAACTTGAACTTAGATCACTTTTCCAAACTTAATAAAACCAGTGAGTTGCTTAGACATGAGAATTCAGATCTCCTTTTAAGGTAGGTCACTTCTTTGCATTATTTGAACTTCTTTATATTTCACCACTCTCTATTTTATCTTTTGATATTAAGTTGTATATTTAACTCTGTTAGTATTGTTATGAGAGAAATCATAAAAGTTAGATATTTGAGAACAAAACTGTCTTATTAACTGGTTATATCCTAGTTTAAACCCCATGGTACAGAAAAAAAAAATCTAATTAATCAGTGCTGTTCAATATAATGTATTTCCATAAAATGTCTTTTCTTGGCTTCTTATATTTTTTAAGGGTTTACAGATTTCTTTCTATAAAAAACAAGCTAAAACACTGGTTCTCTGATTTTTATTCAAGGGTGTGGACTTTGATCATTCATACAGAACTGGAAATATTCTCTAATTTACTCATGCCAGGACACAAGTTTCTCTTCATTTTATTTTAAGAAATCACAGGTTGAATTTGAGGGGGAAAACAGCTTTGTTCTTCCCTGTATTTAATAAAATTCCTTTATTGGGCTCATAAACACAATGGACAACAGGCAGGTAATATTCCAGCTGTTCATCTGGCCTCTGGACTCACTGAGTTGTACAGTTTATTTCTGAAGGGGTCATATATTTACACAGTGAATCTTGGGACTAAGGAGGTGCCTTCTTGGGAGGCATCATTCTCAGCCTCTGCACTTACAATGCAGGTGGGATTGCAGCAGGTTAAGGTAGGAGAAGAGTGAATCCTTGTGCTTTATAAGAGTTGGGAACATTAAATAGAGTAAACATCAGAGTCTGGAGATTTAAGAGTTACAGGAATAAACAAGAATAAATAAATTTAAATACAGGAGCATGCCTTCCCTGATCTAATTTGTTGTTCTTTTCTCCAAATTAATTCCTTGGTATCCTACCCCAAACCCTAAACCACAGTATGTTCCTCTCTCACATTTTCTTATCTTTCTGATATTTTCAAAATCTTTGAAGTACTGCTTCTCTGCCTTTAGCCAAACAAGCTGCCCGCTAGAAAGTGCATAAAGACCACCCAGAGCATTTCAACAGATCCACCCGACAGTGAGCTGATGTTGATAAATGCCAATCCCAATTTGCCTTGCTTCAGGGAACCTTTGTATTAAAAAGTGCTATCACATATTTTTAATTTCCCCAGTGAGTCAGCTTCCCCTCCATGCTGCTCTGTCAAAAACTGGATAATATCAAAATGTGAAAGAAGACATGCTGTTCCAGAACTTATGCTTTTCTTTCTTCTTGATTCAAGAGCAAATTTGTGAACATGGGGTATTGTGTCACATGAGAAAGCAAATTAGATTCACAAAGAATTAAGAACACAATATTATAGTCACAGTTAGACAACCTTCATGTAGACTGAATTGTACATAACTATTCTAATGTGATTGAATTGGGAAGATTCAAGCACTGAGGCTAAATCTTTATAATCCTTTTTGTTCTTGTTGAAGTAGTTACTTTGTATATTTGAGCATTGTCTTTTTCTCACTTGATCCAAATTTATTCAAAGTCACTGGGATTTTCTACTCTTACAAAAATATTTTGGCATTTTAAGTCACTTCTTTAGGAGAAATTTAAAGTCAATAAGCAAAGTAAACAAATTATAAGACAAGTTAACCATAGACATTTCTGTTGGAGAAAAATTGAATAAAAATGAATCAATATTTTTAATGTATTTACACTAGAATCAGATCAACTTCATGACTAATTCATTCAGCTAAACAGGAAGCAATTTGTGAAATAGCCAGTGTACTGAAAAAGCAAAACATGATGGTGCCAGTCAGTCTATCCCTGCCTGTGCTTTTCTACCTAACTTTTTTAAATCTGCGAACTCTGCTATAATTGAGTGCTTACCTTCTTAACTAGCAAAATCCACTCTGGCCCAGTATTCAAGCCAACTAAATGTTAAATCAGAATAAATATACTCAATCTCATTCACTCACATTATCACCAATTTCCTTCAATTCCCACGCTACCACTAACATGTACATAAGCAGAAGGGCTTAGAACAATTTCATCTTATTGATAGTTAATCAAATTTGATCTTAAGACTTCTACATTATACTCCCAGATATAACTCAGTTCTGCCGGATCTCCAGTGGAGCTTCCAAACACATTTTCCTCAATTTTTATGTATCCTCAGTTATTCAAATAGACCATCATTCTGGTCCTTGTCTTAAGCTCTTGTTTTGGAGACTCACTTAGCTTTCAAATTCACCCACAGCTGGAGTCCTACTTTTGTTTGGCCAGTCATTCCCTTCTTAATTGAAGTACTGTTCCTGATCTCTAATCCATGTCTATGAACTCAATTAGGCACAAACTACCGAAAGGCTTCACCCTCCTACTCTCTGGACTCCACCCAACAGGAACTACACAAGGGCACAGTGACATACAGTTTAGATTGAACTATGAGCCTCTAGAAGTTTTAACCATCTCATCTAAATTACATGCTTTTTCTCACTCTAATAGACTGATTCTACACATTTTCAAAGATATCTTAGTATCTAATTATTTTAATTCCCTGTGTGTGCTAGACTTTTATTTTCAAACATGATGGATGCAAACAACAATATTTGAGAGCAAAATAATTTCAGTTTTGGCAATCCTCCATATTATTATTTATACCAGTTTTACTTTACTTTGTTCTAAAATTCTCGGGCAGAGCAAGAGTATAGGAGGGTCTTTAAATTGTGAAAGTAATATAAGATATTAAATAAACAAAAAATTAATGTTAGAATTACAAGTTTCAAGACACTTTGAATAGAGCCATTTCAAAGATTTCAAAGGCAAATTATGAAAAATATATTTCCTGGAGTCAACGTTATTGCTTTTCAATAAATGATTACTATCAAAAGAGAGAACTAAGTTGGGACTTCTATTACTACATATTTATACTCTGTAAAAAGGTACCTTTTTAAAAGAATATTGTATTAATACAGAGTATAACCAAATATGTTGATGAAATAACAAAAAAAGGGCTTCCAGAAATAGATCTCTATATATGCACAATCTTAAAGAAGGATAAAGCTATTATTTCAAGTCAATGGAAAAAGCCTGGCTGAGTTAATGTATGGTTCTGGAATTGGATTAAATTCATTATGATTCTCTCCCTGGGGCTATGGAAATTGGCTGCTTCCTCTGAAATACTTGGCCTTATAAAAGAAGGTAAATATCATATTAAGATCATCCTCAACAATGCTAGAAAGAGATTGGTGGTGGTGGGGTAGATTTCAAGCTGGCAATAAACAGTGTCTGATATGAGAAACATTATATTCAGACCAAACTGACTCTATCACTAAGCTGTCTGATCACAAGCAAATTATGCAACATTTCTTAGATCACTAACCATTTAAGTGTGACTTCAAAATTATTGATATAAATTTGATTATATCATTTTTATACTTAATGTTCTCTTTATTTACATTGATGACTTTGTTCTCATCTCTTACATGTTTTCTTCATGCTTCCTTAATTCTTCCATTTTTTTTTCAGACTACAAAATCATGTCTTCCTTATAGGTCTTTGCAAAGAACCAGTTATTTGATTTGATTTGATTTGTTGATGAATTCTAAATTTCTGATATGCAATTTATTAATATTAATTTCCTTTTTTACTCATATTACTTCCTTTTTATATATTATTTATATTTTTATTTTTTTCTAACCTTATGAGATGAAGTTTTATAATTTTTTTCTGTTGTATTAACTTTCCAAGGGTATTTAGTCATCTCTGAATAATTTTTTGAGGGTATGTAATTTGCTTTTTGTTTTTACTTCTTTCTTACATAGTTGGGTTTCTTTAAATATTTAGGATTTGGGGATATATATATAAACACACACATATATATTCTATATACACATATATTGATATATGTGATAAAAGTGATATTAGTAGCCTTTGCACCTGCCACTGGTTCCAAAGTCTCTGATTCTCTGATTATTTTGAATGTCAGAACTGCTTCAAAGTTTTGTGGTTTTATATCTGAAAATCAGACTGATCAGCTCTTCTTCAGCCTTAAAAATAATATAATATTGTGTTGACTTCCCATCAACAGCCTTATTATTCCTGGTTCCATTGCAAAGATCTTGAAGTTTAGATTGTAGAGTTCTTCTGGGAATAAAAAAAAAAAAACAAGACATACTGTTAAAAAAGCATTCTATATTATTTGTGTGTGGTAAATAATTCCTCAGATCTGTTGGATTTTGGCATTATTGTGATCCTATGTATATTCTTTAATCCGGAAACCGCTTACAGGTAGTCTGTTGATAATTTCCCAGCATGTTGATGTTGCCATGGATTTTATTTACTTGTTATTTTGTTTACTATTTTTGCCGTTAATATCTATTGTCAATTGGATGGGATTTGGGAGAGAGGCAAGGTTAAGGCATTTGTTCAGTCATCCATTTTGTATTTCATACCTCTTATTTTTGTTTAACTATAAGACTATATCTATACCATTCTTGAGCACAGTGGTTCTCAAACTTTAGCCTGTTTCAGAATCACGTGAGGGCTTGTGAAAACACAGAGTTGGGTCTGCCCCCAGGCGTCTCTAATTTGGTATGTGTGGGTGGGGCCTAAAGATCTACATTCTAACAAGTTCCTAGGTGATGCCAGGGCTGCTGGTCGGGGAGCCACATTTTGAGAATCGCAGATTTAGGACATCTTTTCAAGTAGATCTAGACAGATGTACCTTAAGAAGTTGGAATCAGGGCTTAAGTGTTCCAATGGATCCCCGAATTCAAGGTGGAAAGACCGATTCACCTCACAGTAAACTGCAGATTGGCACCTGTCCTCTAAAACAAAAAACAGTAGAAAGTGGTGATTTGTAAGGGAGTCAGGTTCACACTGCTTTCTGGATTATTTGGCTTTGAAACATTCATTTTCAGATGAAGAAAATTAGAATCAGGGAAACTAAGAGACTTGCACAAAGCACTAGTTAACCTGGGAAAACCCAACTAACATATTTGGGGCAGGAGATAAATTGACTGACCTGGTTTTACTTTTTAAATGTAGGATTTTGCAATAAATAAGTTTTTAGAGTTTTCATATAGGACAACAATCTTGAATTTTAACAGAAAATTCTTGAGAGATCAAACTAAAGCAGTTTCCTAACACTCAAAGGATTGCTGTTTTGTTTGTGTGTTTATTTTTCCATTTGTGTCTCAGGAAACCTCTGTAAACATGTTTGTGGCTACACTATGTTTGCATGTATCAGTAAAGCTACACACCTCTTGCTCTTTTCACCTTTGGCTTCCTTCCTCCTAAGTTTCAAACAAGATCTCCTTATAATTTCTGTCCAGGTCCCAGGACATGTCCTTTTTCCCTGCTGTCACTTAATTGACAGTTTAAACTAAATTATATTTAAATATTACACATACTGCTTACCATTAAGTTATAATTACAGTGAAATTTAAACTAGAATCAATATTAAGTATTCACCCAAACCATTGCATTCAAGTTGATTAATGATTGCAATTGATTGATGTGAATTAAGAATGGCAGATCATTTAAAAGCATTACAATGATCAGCTACATTTAATTTTCACAGCAATAACACTCTTACAATATTTCACATATAAATGGTCCTAAAGTTCAGAATTCTACACTAGGATCCAGTAATAGTTTTAGGGCAATATTTTTCTCCCCATTACTTGAAATATCCAAACAGAAGAAACCTAAGTTCCTTATGAATATTTTGGCTTTATTAACTGAATTACACAATTATTTTCTCATATTTTCAAATTTCCCCTCTTAGTTGTCAAATGATAATGCTTCATGAAAACACATATAAGAAGAAAGGAGTAAACACAAGGTGGGTTATAACCATCCTATTTCAAATGTTCAGGTACAAAGTTTATGTTTTACTAAACTTGACCATAAATCTAAGACCATTTATAGTCATGCATTCAAATCTGGGCTGCACTTAACTTGTTTAATAAATAAAATCCAAAGATGAGTGTAAACATACTATTCCTCAAGATATGAAATTGGCATCAAAAGGCAACATACAGTTTTGTGTATGTATGACATTTGTAATTACATTGAATCTTCCTTTCTCAACTATCAATGGAATGATTTCTTGATTAATATAGGTAAATTAAATTAATGTTTGTATTTATACTAAATTCAAGAGTTTTTCAAGTCAAAAAATAAAGACAGTTCAATTTCTATCCAAAGTGAAATTAGGTTGAAGGATTGATACTGTAAACATACAACCAAGAGTTTGTTTTATTTATTTATTTATTTTTCTTTCTACTTTTTAGAGAGCTAAAAAGAATTCTGGTTTCTTAACTGAATCTTGTTTTGGCTTTCATCATATCAAAAATGGAAAATAGCCAGTTGTAGAGAAAATGCTGATGGTTTTGCAAGGTACAGGAATGTAGTTTAAAGCTTAGTTAAGTATAGAGTCAGCCTGTTTTTCTGCCAAAATGAATAAACCTCTCAGTGAACCTCTGAAGTTCACCTCAAAGTTCATGGTGCAGTCAACAGAACATTTAAGCATAAGGAGAGCAGAGTAGAAGTAAACAGATTTCTGCCAATTACTAGATATAAGGGAATATTATTAATTCTAACTCTAAAGAACTGAGACCTTGTAATGTCAATTTAAGTGTATTCTTGGGATGGGGTTGGGGGAGTGAGGTATCTCTGCTGGCTGGAAATATTGCCTGGACACTTAAAAATGTTTATATAGTACATTTTCTGGCTTAGATTATTGAGGAAATCAAACTATTTTTAGACATTTACTATAACCTCAGTCTGCATTTGAGAAATAAGGTAGTTCTGTATCATTCCTTTTTATCAATTTAAAACAGGCTAAGATAGTTTCCTATGCATGGCTTCATAAAAATTCTATAAATTCAAAGCAAAAAAAGTAATGTCTAAAAATTCTATAACTTTCTAATCAGCTATCATCAGACTTTTTAAAAAAATATATTAAAATTAAGGATATTTATCTTAAGAAGCATTTCCAAAATATTCTGCATATTTTGTAGTATGTTATTTTTCTTATTGGATTATATTATAAATTTTTAAAATTTTTCTGTTACTATCAGAAGTATTAAATATTGAAATGCATTTTATATAAGGCAAGAAGTATAGTAACTTGGTGGTTGTGTTTTCATATTAGTTTTTGAACATCTATAGTTTTAGGCTGTAGAATTTTAGGATAGAATTCTTCTACAGTAATTTGACCCTATAAAGGATTTATGTTGATATGTGTTTATTTCTGTCTTCTTAGAGTTACTGCAACACAAATCTTATTGATATGACAATGAGATACTATATTAAAAACTTGAATAGAGGTTGTGGAATAAATCTTTTAAATAAAATGGGTTATTCATTAATTATAAAAATAAATCAATGAGGAACACATAAACATAAAATACGGAGAAAAAGTCTCCATAATCCATCCAAAAAAGATAACTATTTTTAACATGAAAGTTATTTATTACTCTTCAAAATATGTATACACTTGAATGAATATTGTGATTAAAATGGAAGTTTTGAAATACATATTATGAAATATGTACTCAATAAAATGTTGAGAAAAACTTAAAAAATATAATAAAATAAAATTAGATCTGTACTTACTTTAGCATACCAGAAAACTTGGAAGGAAATTAAATACTTAAATTTAAAAATGAAAACTACAAAAGACAAATACATTTGAATTTCATGTTTGTTTCTGCCAATTACATTGGCATTACCAAGTAGATGCATTATCTGAATCACTTTCTGTTTTCCAGAGCTTCCAAAAATGGAAGACATTCAGTTATAAATAAAATGTATAAGAATAATATTGGTTAAGCAAAGAGCTATGGTGTTTGCAAGAGAATCTAAGAAGGTCCACAGACTGTATCCTAAACTCAAGGTTCTCTAATTTTTGTCAATGCTAGTGCAAATGTGTTGAACCAGAAGAAGCTGGTCTTCGGAGTCACTGTATGAGGAAGGCTTTGAAACACTGTGAGGCTGTGAGGTGCTCTACTCCACAAAGCTGTCAATCCACAGCGTTATTGCATCTTGGCAAAAGTTCACCACAGGTTGCCAAACACTAGGTGTTTCAAATGTATTTTTCCCTAATATAAATGCCAAATTAAGCTCTCCAAAAGAGAGTCATTTGCAATTCTTACAGTGTGCACATGCATAGTTTATTAAAATTTGCTTTATGCAGTAATGTTTTTAATTTGATAAAAATGTCTCAACATACTTAGGCTATTTATTGTGACTATAACAATGTTTCCAATTGGTGACAAAAACATATACATATGTTAAACCTAATTTGGGTAATGATACATATAATAAACCATTCTTCTTTTACTAATTCATTATGAATAATATAAGCATTTTAGAAATTGTTTATTCTCATCTGTAATACTCTCAGTCTCCATGACAAGAATAAAGATGTGGTGCTTTGCATGTAATCATGATGAAACTTTTTTGTTTCATCATGAGAATATTGACTATTTGCAAACACACCAGCATTAAAATGTTTTTCAGACTACTTATTAAAATAATTTCCCCCTCCTTACTCATAGACCATAAATTATTCTTGTTCATTAAAAAGAAAATGACTTTCTAGGACAGATAAATATTTCAACAACACGATGGCATGACACCCAATGGGTCTCATACAAATTAAAACATGATATCCTTTTTTGGGTTTAAATAACAAATACTTATATTTACAATATATTTAGTGACTTGTTTGTTAATAACATATAGTCTTTTTGCATTATTTGATTTCTATGGCAGTATTTTACAACTTCTATTTATAAAATAACATTTAAACCCTAAAAATTAGAAGTGGTTAAAATTATGTTTTGTCATAAATTTTGTCAGGCTTGGAAAAAATCTTTCTATTCGATAAGCAGAAAGTTTGCCACTTCCACTAATAATATTATAGGACTTACATATTTTCAACCACAAATTAGGCTTAGCTACATGATTGACTACATGATAATTCTGAGTAAATTCAAATACTCTGGAATAGTAGGCTAATGACATTATTTATTTTACCTAGCACCCCTATGCTTTTTAGCTGCAAATGTACAATAGATATCTGAGACATTTTTAAATACAGTGACCTGAAATATAATTTTTTTCTAAAGTTGGCTGAATTTTTTTCTGCTAATGTTGTAGATAATGTTTATCATTAATATTACTTTTGATTGACAAGGCATAATTGAATAGATTTATGTGGTACAATGTGATGTTTTGATATGTGTATACAATGTGACAAGATTAAATAAAGCTAATCAACATATCCATTAGCTCACTTACTTATCTTTTTTTATGGTGAGACATTTGAAATGTACTCTCTTATTTATTTTGAGATGCATGATACATTATTATTGACTATAGTTATGAGGCTATACAATAAATCTCAAAAGCTATTCCTCCTTAATCTTAAACTTTGTATCCTTTGATCAACATCTCCCTATTCTCCTCTATCCCTGGTAACCATCCTCTGATAACCATTGCTCTACTCTCTACTTCTAAGAGTTCAACTTTATTAGGCTTTACATGTAATTGAGATCATGTGGTATTTGTCCTCCTGTGCCTGGCTTATTTCACTTAGTGTAATGTCCTCCAGATTCATCCATTCTATTACAAGTGACAGGATTTCCTCTTTTTTAAGGCTAAATAGTATTCCATTGTATACATAGACCACATTTTTTTTATCCATTCATCCACTGATGGACACTTCGGTTGTTTCTGCAGTTTAGCTATTGTAAATAATACTGCAGTGAATATGGGAATGAAGATATCCCTTTGACATACTGATTTTTGTTTCTTTGGATATCAAGAGATGGACTACTAGATCTCATGGTAGTTCTATTTGTTTTTTTTGTTTGTTTGTCTGTTTGTTTTTTTGGAACTTCCATGCTGTTTTCCTAACAGCTATACTAATTTACATCCTCACAAACAATATATAGGAGTTCTCTTTTTTCTGCACTCTCTCTAGTACTTTTTATCTTCCATCTTTTTGACACAAGCCATTCTAACAGGTGTGAGGTGATATCTTATTGTGATTTTAATTTAAATTTACCTAATGATTAGAAATGCTGAGTATCTGATGGTATCTATCACCATTTGTATGTCTTCTTTTGAGATGTCTCTTTGAGTCTTTTTCCCATTTTTTAATTGGATTATTCTTTTGCTATTGAGTTGTTTTAATATCTTACATACTTTGGATATTAACCCCTTATTAGGTATATAATCTGCAAATATTATCTCTTATTTTGTGGATTGTATCTTGATTTTGTTAGTTATTTTTTTCCCATACAGAAGCTTTTTAGTTTGATATCATTCCATTTGTCTAATTTTGCTTTTGTTGTGTATGCTTTTGGGGTCATATCCAAAAAATCATTGTCTGGGCCAATGTCCTGGAGCTTTTGCTCTATGCATTCTTTAAGTAGTTCTGCAGTTTCTGATATTATATTTAAATCTTTAATCCATTTTTGAGCTCACTTTTGTATATGGTATAAAATAAGATCTAATTTCCTTCTTCTTCATGTGATTATCCAGTTTTCTCAATATGTTTTTTGAAAAGACTGTCCTTTTTTCATTATGTATTCTTTGCTTGTTTGTCAAAAAGCAGTTAACCATAAACATGTAGACTGATTTCTGAGTTTTCTGTCCTGTTTCATTGGTTGATGTGTCTGTTTTTATGTCCATACCATACTGTTTTGATTATAATCACTTTATAAAATGTTTTGAAATCAGGCAGTGCTATACTTCCGGGTTTATTCTTTTTGCTCAAGATTGTTTTGGCTACTTGGGATCTTTTGTTGTTTCACACAAATTTAAGCATTTTTTCTTTTTTTTTTTAAAGTTTTTTTCAAATATATTTATCACATTCTTCACATATGCAGTAATTTGCCACTTTCTGTGTATACAAATTTAAAAATGTTTAAATTAATGCTAACACAATACATACTAATCAAAGTATTGGGACCAGTGATTAGACAAACAGGAATTTACAGGACAGAATAGGAATTCAGGAAAACAGCAAACAACAATGAATTAGAAAAGATATCTTTAATTAAAATGAAAACCTTTAAAAACAACTTCAGATTTATGTGACCTTTCTGTTGTTTTCAGAACACTATGGATAAACATACATACTGGAAAGACACAGGAATAGGAAGGTGCTGCTCTATCCCAAATGGCAGAGCCTTGAGTTATTTATGTGAAAATTAGAATTTTGATAGAGATTGTATTGAACATGTGAATTGTTTTGGATATTATGAACATTTTCACAATATTAACTCTTCAAATCCATAAACACAGGATATCTTTCCATTTTTTGTGTGTGTCTATTTTAATTCTTTCACCAGTGTTTAATAATTTTTAGTATACAGGTTTTTTACCTCTTGGGTTAAATTTACACATAAGTATTTACATTTTTTGTTGTTATATTAAATAGGATTATTTTCTTAATTTTCTTTTCAGATAATTTGCTATTAGTACATTAAAATGCTTCTGCTTTTCATATGATTATTTTGGTTCTCTGCAACTTTATTGAATTCATTTATTAGTTCTAATAGTTTTTTGGTAGAGTCCCTAGAGTTTTTTATATATAAGATCACACCACTAGAAAATGAAGACAATTTCACTTCTTCCTTTCTTATTAATATGCCTTTTCATTCTTTCTTTGGCCTAATAGGTCTGGCTAGGAGTTCCAGTACTATGTGGAAAAGAAGTACTTAGAGTGGGCATCCTTTTCTTATTCCTGATCTTAGAGAAAAAGTTTTCAGCTTTTCACCATTGAGAATGATGTTAGCCAGAGGTTTGTCACATATGGCCTTTATTATGTTGAAGTACATTCTTTCTACATTTAGTCTGTTGTGAGTTTTTATCATGAACGTATGTTAACTTTTGTCAAATGCTTTTCTGCATCTCTTGTGATAACCATATAATTTTTATCTTTCATTTTGTTAATGTGGTGAACCACATTTATTGATTTGTATATGTCACAGTATCCTTGCATCCCAGAGACAAATACAACTTAAACATATTGAATGATTCTTTTAATATGTTCTTGAATTTGGTTTGCTAATATTTTGTTGAGAATTTTTACATCTATGTTCATTAGTGATATTGATCTATAATTTTCTTTTCTTGCAGTTTTCTTGTCTTACTTTAGTATTAAGGTAATGCCAACTTCATAAAATTAGTTTAGGAGTATTTTTCTACCTCCATTTTTGGAAGAGACTAAGGCAGAATTGATATTAGTTTTTCTTTAGGTGTTTGGTAGAATTCAGCAGTGAAGTTATTCAGTACTAGATTTTTCTTTTTATGAGAGAATTTTAACACTGGTTCAATGTCCTTAAATTATTATTGATCTGTTCAGATTTCCTATTTATATATGATTCTGCCTTGGCAGCTTAAATGTGTCTAGGAATTATTCAGTTCTTCTAGGTTACTCAAAATTAATTGTTAAAAGTTTTTATGATCTTTTTATATTTCAGGGATATCAGTTATAATGTCCCCTGTTTCATTTATGGTCTTATTTATTTGAGTAGTCTCTCCTTTTTTCTAAGTTATTCTACTTAAAGTAATTTCAATTTAGGTTATCTTTTCAAAAAACCAAGTATTAATTTCATTGATGCTTTCTTTTGTTTTTTAAGTTTCTATTTTATTTATGTTTGCTATGACTTTTATTA
This sequence comes from Microcebus murinus, assembly GCF_040939455.1. Taxonomy (NCBI): domain Eukaryota; kingdom Metazoa; phylum Chordata; class Mammalia; order Primates; family Cheirogaleidae; genus Microcebus; species Microcebus murinus. The sequence goes on from NC_134104.1 coordinate 49,410,993, forward strand.
TTACCTTCCTTCTGCTTAGTTTTCTTCCTTCTGCCTTGGGCTTTCTTTATTCTTCTAATTTTTGAGGAGTAACTTTAGATTGTTTAATAAAGATCTTTTTTTATGTAGGAGTTTATCACCATAAATTTCCCTTTTAGGACTGCTTTTGCTGCATCCAATAAGTTTTGATATATTATAGTTCTGTTTTCATTTGTCTCAAGATATTTGTTATTTTCCTTTTGATTCATTTTGTGATTCATTGGTTGTTTAGGAGCATATTGTTTTATTTCCACATATTTCTGCTTTTTCCAAGGTTTCTTCTGTTAATGATTTCTAGCATCATGCCCTTGGGATCTGAAAATAATATTTGGAATGATTTCAATCCTATTAAACGTTAAGATTTGTTTTGTGGCCTAACAAATAACATGTAGATCAGGGTATGATCTATCGTGGAGAATGTTGCCTGTGCACTTGAATATAATGTGCATCCTACTGCTGCTGTTGGATGGAATGTTTGTATATGTCTCTTAAGTCCATTTGGTCTAAAGTGTAATCCAAGTCCAATGCTTCTCTATTGCTTTTCTTTCTAGATGATTTGTCCATTATTAACAGTGGGGTACTGAGGTCCCCAACTATTTTAGTATTGTAGTCTATCTCTCTCTTTAGAACATATAAGAATTGTTTTATGTATTGCTCCAGTGTTAGGTCCATATATATTTACAATTCTTAAGTTTTATTGGTGAAGTAAGCCCTTTATGTAATGACCTTTTTTGTCTACTTTTACGGTTGTTAACTTAAAGTCTATTTTTTCTGATATAAGTATAGCTATCTTTGCTTTCTTCTAGCTTCCAGTTTCATTGAATATCTTTTTCTGTCCCTTCACTTTCAGTCTATGTGTGCCCTTACTAGTAAAATTAATCTCTTTAGGCAGCATATGGTTGAATCTTGTTTTTTATTTTTTACCCTTTCAACAAATCTTATCTCTTAACTGAAGAATTTAATCCATGTACATTCAAGGTCATTATTGACAGGTAGAGACTTGCTATTGATATTTTATACTTTTTTTTCTGATTGTTTTGTAAATCCTTTGTTTCTTTCATTCTTGCCATTATCTCCCTTTGAGATTTGATGGTTTTCTGTTCTGGTATGCTTTGAATTTTTTTTTTTTTTTAAACTTTGCTAAAAGTATTTTATTTTATTTTATTTTTTCAGCATATTATGGGTGTACAAATGTTAAGGTTATGTATATTGCCATTAACCCCTTTCCCCACTTGAGTCAGAGCTTCAAGCGTGTCCATCCCCCAGTTGGTGCGTATCACACTCATTATGTATGTATATACCCACCCCTTCCCCCCACCTGCCCAACACCTGATAAATATTATTCCTATGTGTCTACTTAGGTGTTGATCAGTTAATGCCAATTTGCTGGTGAGTACATGTGGTGCTTGTTTTTCCATTCTTGGGATACTTAGTATAATGGGTTCCAACTCTAACCAGGAAAATTCAAGAGGTGCTATATCACCATTGTTTTTTATAGCTGAATAGTACTCTATGGTATACGTATACCACATTTTATTAATCCACTCATGAACTGATGGGCACTTGGGTTGTTTCCACAACTTTGGAATTGTGAATTGTGTTGCTACAAACATTCAAGTGCAGGTGGTTTTTTTTTATAGAGTGTCTTTTGTTCTTGGGTCGATGCCCAGTAGTGGGATTGTTGTATCAAATGGTAGATCTACTTGTATCACTTTAAGGTATTTTCATATTGCTTTCCACAGAGGTTGAACTAGTTTGCAGTCCCACCAGCAGTATAGGAGTGGTTCCTATCTCTCCGCATTCACACCAACATTTATTGCTTTGGGACTTTTTGATAAAGGCCATTCTTACTGGAGATAAGTGATATATCTCATTGCAGTTTTGATTTGCATTTCCCTGATGATGAATCTTTTCTTTTTATATTTTGTACAATAATTCTAGATTTTTCCTTATGGTTACCATGAGCTAAAATATCTTAACCTTAAAGTATGCTACTTTAAGCTGATAGCAACATGCCTTTGATCACTCACAAAAACTTTACATTTTCACTCCTTCCCCCAACCTCTTATGATTCTGATTTCAAAATTTACATTTTTTTTTTTTACCAATTTATATCCCTTAACAAATTGTTGTAACTACAGTTGTTTTTAATAGTTTTGCCTTCTAACTGATACAGTAGGGATAAAATTGCTTTACACACCACTTTTACGTATTAGAGAATCCTGAGTATAACACCATATTACTATAATCATTGAGTTTTTTGCTTTCATATTTTTTTTTTTTTTTTTGAGACGGAGTCTCGCTTTGTTGCCCAGGCTAGAGTGAGTGCCGTGGCGTCAGCCTAGCTCACAGCAACCTCAAACTCCTGGGCTCAAGCGATCCTCCTGCCTCAGCCTCCCAAGTAGCTGGGACTACAGGCATTCGCCACCATGCCCGGCTAATTTTTTGTATATATTAGTTGGCCAATTAATTTCTTTCTATTTATAGTGGAGATGGGGTCTCGTTCTTGCTCAGGCTGGTTTTGAACTCCTGACCTCGAGCAATCCGCCCGCCTCGGCCTCCCAGAGAGCTAGGATTACAGGCGTGAGCCACCGCGCCCGGCCTGCTTTCATATTTTTGCAATTAATTGCATCCTTTTGTTTCTGACAAAACGGAACACTTGAGAAATTCCTATAAAGCAGACCTACTGCTGACAAACTCCCTTAGTTTTTGTTTATCTGGGAAAGTTTTTATTTCTCTTTCATTTCTCAAGGATACCATTGCTGAGTAAAGTATTCTTGATTGGCAGGGTTGTTTTTTTCTTTCTGCACTTTAAATATATTATCCCACTTTATACTAGCCTATACAGTTTCTGATGAGAAATCTACTGAAAGCCATATGGCTCCCTTGAATGTGATATGTTTCTTATCTCTTGTTGTTTTCAATTTTCTTTCTTTCTGTTTGATTTTTTTGATAATGTGTTTATAATGTGTCTTGGTGTTCTTGTCTTCAGGTTGAATTTCATTGGTGAGCACTTAACTACCTGTACCTGAATGTTGTTGTCTTTCCCCATATTTAGGAAATTATCATGTGTTATTTCCTTATATGTGCTTCGTTGGCCTTTTTCTCTCTCTTCTCTCAATAACTCCTATCATGCAAAGGTTAGCTCACATGATGATGTCTCATAATTTCCCTAGGCCTTCTTTATTCTTTTTCATTCTTTTTTTGTTTTGCTTCTGTGATTGGATCGTTTCAAATATCCTATCTATAAGCTCTGATTCTCCTGATTAAGTTTGCTGTTGAAGTTTTCTATTTAATTTTTTTCAGTTTAGTTTAGTTATTGTATTCTTTATCTCTAGAATTTCCATTTTTTGTTTGTTTTTCTTTCACACTTCTCATTTTGTTAAAGAATTGTTTTCCACCTTTATTTTCCAAATTTCAAATTACATTTTTTAAATTTAACTTTATATTTGTATTTTCTTGTAATTCTCTAAACTTCTTTGAGAAGATTGTTCTTTATTCTGTGTCAGTCATTTCATATATCTTTATTTTTTCTGCATTTCATTACTGGAATTTTAGTAGCTTCTTTGGGGTGTCATATTTTTCTGATTTTTCACAATCTTTGGGTTCTTACATTGATGCCTGCACATGTGAGAAGACAGCCCCTCTTCCAGCTTTTGCAGATGTTCTTTGACGGTGCTATACTTTTATTATTTAGTTTAGACTGGGATTATGGAAGGGCTAGATTGTAACAACCCCAGATAGGCAGACCTTGGTGGTAGGTTCCCTTGTTTAGCTTGGATACTTCCTATGCTCTGAGGTCAAGTAGTATTGTTGGCTATGCTTCATGGTTTGATGAAACCACTGGCTGGACTGTGCCATAAGGTGGGCCTGCTGGCTGAGCTCTATGATTATTTCTGATAAGACAGGTTTGCAGGTTGTCTTCATTGGCCAAGCAGTACTGTTGTTTGGAATGTGTAGCAGGGCCATGTGATAGGCTCTGAGGCTAAGTAAAGTTCTGGTGTTTCTAATTAGCCATATAGAGTAGGCAGGACCACAGTCTATGCTCCATAGATATGTGTAGACTTGGGCTTGCCTTCTGGCCTAGGGTAGGACACTGGTTTGGTGAAGGCACTCTTCTTCAGCTGAAGTTGCTCCTTCTGTGGGTAATCACAGCCCTGCAATTGCTGCCCGGTGTGAGAAAACCTTAATGCATGCCCTAGCACTTACTTATATCCTTTTTCCATCACTATGGTTGGGTGAAATCGAATGATCTCTTTGCAGGTAATTGCTAACCTGAAGTTGTTTCACCATTTTCCAATCATAGCTTTTCTCAATTCTGCAGTCCAAAAGGATGTCTCTGTCTCACTTCTGAGTCTTAGGATGTTCATGATGGTATTTTTTTCTTGTGGATAGTTGCTGATTAAATTTATGCATGGCAAAGGGAAAGAGGTGGAGGGAAGCCTGGGAAAGCCTATTCTACCATTTTTCTGTTATCACTTCTGAAAATTGGCTAAATACTTAAAGCATTTTTTTCCTGTGAAACACAAGCATTTTCTACAAGATATTTTTAAATATTACTTGCAGTGACATCATAATAAAATAAATGGAAATTGAGGTAATGAATGTTAAATTAGAAACCATGTTTAGAAAAAGAAGGAAAAGATAATGTACTATTTGATGAAGATAATCTATTGTTAATAAGTGAGAATAAAAAAACTATAACACTTATTTCTCTGTTCTCTAGTTGCAAAAACAAGGAAGAGCAGAATACATAAAACAGAGGTAAAGTTAGATGAGGCAAGAATAAAAACACATGTAATTGTTTAAGTGAGATTAGGACACTAAGCTCAGAAAATGTATCCTACAATGTCAGTTGAATTCATAGGTGCAATTTCAGAACACCTGTCAGTAATCCTAACAAAATCATAATAAAAGGAAAACATGCCATAAGACTAATGATAGCTAAATGCCTTCAAAATGAAGAGAAGAGTATAATTCCTGAATGACAGGTAGATTCAGAGGAAAATTTAGAATAGATTGTACATTTATGAAAGTTTTATTAGCATAACTTTAGAGTTGAGGTTTCGGAGGAAGAAAAATTATGAAAGATATTCAAGATTCAATTGGATGTCATTAAAATGAACACAGAATTGTTACCTACAGCTAAAGAAATGCAGATTTCACTGAGGAATCAATAAAGTTTGCTAAATATGAATAGGAATAATGATTTTCATCTAAGTATATGAGACTAAAGAATGTCAATTGGATGATGTGCAGACTTGGAGACCCTGTTGTTTATTAAAAAGGGATATTCAGAATGTTTATCTATACCAGAAGAAGCCTCAAGGTACATATATACTACACTTAGATCCCCAGAGAATATACTTTTTCTAATCTTGGATAAATAATGTTAACTCTTTGAGATGGTCAGGTTTAACACAGACAAATTATCATACTAATAGCTTCAATTTACTTGAGATGCGAACATTTCTCCCAGAGCTAGCAAATTATCTTCTTAAACCTTACAATATTTTAAAATTAGTATAAAAAGAAAGTAAATTACATTCTGTTGACCAATATCAGTTTGTTTAAGATTTGTAATGATCAGAATTAATCTTATTAAGTAATATAACATTTCAATTTGAATTAAAATAAACAATTGTTGGGCTTGGCTTTGTGATTGTGTTAGCTAAAGAGTATGACGTATTTGATGAAGTTTGGACATGGCACTGGGATGTTTAAAGAGATTTGGGCTGATAATATGTGTTTATTTACTTTATGAGTCTTATGTAAGGTATTTATGTCTTTGGTGTGTTTTTGTTGTTAGGATTGTAAGTTATCCCAGTCTAGCACTTTAAGTTACTATCACAAAAATTTGCTATATTAAAGTTTAAATGCATTACAAATGTTTATAGATATTTGATGAACTAAGCAAATACATGAGACTAATTCTTTAAAAAGAGAGTTTGGTTTGTTCAACAAAAGTTAATTTAATATTAATATAAAATAGTAAAGATAATTGTTCCTATTTTACTACACTTAAACATAGAATACTAAAATATGTAATTTGAATTTAAAAGTTTAAATAATAAGATTTCAAATTTGTACATTTACCAAATTAATGTTAGTTCATGACCTCAGCAACTATTTATATTTTTTCTTGCACATAAAGCCATTTTTTATTGTTAGAAGTCCATACAGGAAGAATGCTTCGGAATTGTTTTCCCCCTAATAAACAATTTAAGTATTTGAAATTTAAAAATCAGATAGAATATAAGAAACAATCATTTTCAGATGTTGGAAAATAAGCATAACATGGCTATAATCTGAGAGAAGAGAAACAGATGAGCTGAGTTCAACAATTCCCAGCTTATTGCTTATAGGCAGTTTTCAGGTGAAATCCTGGTAGTCTCACTGAGTTCAGCATATGGAGGTCAGCATTTCAGAATGTCAAGACAGCTAGAATTTATGGTGTAAAATACAGAAGAAGAAAGAACTGCACATAGAAAGAATGCTGAACAGCTTAAGAAGGATACCCTGGAGTCATTGGTGGAATACTGATACTTGCATGTGTTAGAGGAGACTTCCACAGGCCAAAGAAAGAACCTATAGAAAGTGACAGGTTGACCACTGTTCAGTACTCACACAAACTGGGAATAGTTTGTGTTCCTGCTAGACACAGTAGAAAGACCTTGTAATATAAAGAACATTGCATAGAGTGAGTCTTCTATCTAGTTTAATGCCTTAGCATTTGGGATTAAATTAGTCCTGAGGAGAAAATCTGTGCTGGCTCTGTTCAAACAAAGCTTAATGCTGGCTTTGAATACATCAGACTGACCCACAAATTACACATCTATACACAAGAACAAAATCCAACTCTTTAAAGGAATTCAATAAAATACAGAAAGGGATATCACAAAATTTACAATAGTCTAACATTTAATAAAGGACTATTAAGCATGTAGACACTCCAGACTGACTTTGGACTTGAAGTGGCAACATTAATGAAACATTACTTATCTCTGGGTCTTCAGTTTGCTGAACTTCCCTTCAGATTCTGGACTTGCCAACCCACAATCACACAAGCCAATTCTTTAAAATCAATCACTCTTTCTCTCTCTCTCTTCTCTATAAAGGAGAGAAGAGAGAGAGAGACACACACACACTCACAAACACACATATTCTGTTGGTTCTGTGTCTCTGGGGAATGCTGGCATACACAACATCTTTACTAGAAAGGCATCATTGGTTTCATTGCACCTGTCGCCAGCAGTGAGCATATTATCCTTGTACATTAGGGGTATGGTGAACCTGAATTATCTTCTGAGTAATCACAGGACATAACCTCTGGGTAACTGAATCCTTTTTATTAAGTGACAATCACAGTCTTCTTTTCTTTCCTTTGGTCCTTATGGAAATGATTATTTCCACTCAATATGATATAGTTCCTTTGTTTTATCTTCCAATTTTTAACTTTTACCCAAATTCACTACATCCTAAGAAAACCACTGTTTTAGATTTATCCTTAATGCTAGTCTCCATAGAAAAATTTAATTTATATTTTTAAGTCCATATCTTTTAATGAACAGACCAAAAACAATTTCTAGAGTTTTCGGTTCTGAAATATAAATAAATAAAAGGGGAGAAGCAAATGCATTCTACTCCTTTCCAGACATAAAACACACACACCCGGCTTTAGGATGATACAAGTCTCAACCTGAGTCTTATGAAGATAGAAAACTTTTAAAGAGATTTATTATTTAAAATGTACATATTTATATAAAAATAAAACAAACATATAATTACAAAGTCAATCTGAGTATAAAGACCTAAAAGCAAATATAAAGTCTATCTCACCATTTCCTCAATACCATTCCATATAAATGTTCCCCTTAGAAAATTTTAGTATATCATTCTAAGAAAATACCAGCATATATGTACATCAATGTTGCACTAATGGAAGCATATTATTCTACATACTCTCTAGAATCTTAATTTTTAATTTAATAAAAAATACATGTTAATGTATGGAATTCTCACAACAACACTATAAGGCGAATACTCTTATCTACCTCACTTGACAGATGAAGATACTGAAATCTTTAGCACTGAGATATTAAATAACTTGCTCAAGGTCACACAGCTCATATGTAGCAGAACCCTGGTTCAAGAATTGGCCTTCTTGACTCCAGAGTCTGTGTTCTTAACTCTCCATTATAATGTTTTAATGATCTTTTTCCATTAAAAATATAGTTTTACAACATTGTTTATAAAAATTGTATGTTTTCAAACTTAATTTTTAAATAAATTATTCATTTGACAAATTATTGAAGGAGTACTTAGCATTGTTGTCAGCAGCCCTATGGTAGAGCAATGAGAATGAGATACCAGCTGAGAAGCTAATCAAGTTAGCTTTTTAAGTTGGTTAGAATTGTTCTAACTTAATTAAATCTGATTTAGTTAAATCTAACTTCTAACTTAGTTAAAGATCATCGATATATACTCTTTTCACATGCTGCTAAAATAATTAAGTTAGACAAGGTTTGTACAATGGTAACAAAATCTTCCTTATATCTCTCAAAGTATACACCTAGTATAGTGTTTCAGAGAGTGCCCATATGTTTGGTTGCTATTTCCTTCTAATTGTTGATATTATGATTATCACAGCCACTTTCACCACATATGAAAAAAATATTTTCAATTAATCTACCTGGCTGAATGTAGTCTCCTTTCAGATGAGGGCTTCAGACCCAAATCTTAGACATACACTGGGAAACTATAGATTAAAGTTATCTTGGATATCAAGATTTTTCTCTACTTGGAGACTTCAAGCATATAATCAATGCTATTTATGGCTATTTTGAAATATTCTGTGAAAACTTTTCAAAAATTAGCTCCAAAGTTACTCCTCTCATCTCTAACAATATCTACTTTAATGGTTATTTTTGCTCAGATAAGAATAAATTGAAGTTTAATTTTTTTCCTCTGCAGAAATAATAAGAACAAGCCAAAAGTTGTCTTAAAATTCACTTATGGTGAAGAAAATAATTTTTTTTTGCAAAATATCATGGATATAATAGTGCTTTTTTTTGCAAAATATCATGGATATAATAGTGCAAATGCTGAGGCTGACATAGTTCTCACAAAGCCAAATGATTCCCTATCCTGTCCTCTCCCAAGTGGAGATGAGAAGGAGCTGAGGAGACAAAGCATTTGCCAATTTTTGCTTTCCATATTTCATTTAATTTCTTACTCCTAGATTTAATAAAGAAATTCAAGTTATCCCTCAAATTGAAATTTTAAAAACAGTAATGCTTTCTAAGTTGAAAATTAAATGTGTTACACTTTCTGTGCATTCTCCAACTTTATTTCCCCTGAACATACATTACTTTTCTAATTAGAAACATATACCACCTCACAAATATGTAAAGGTATTTTTTGAAGTGGTATGCCCCAAGATAATAAATAATTTTTATAGAAGGTATCTTTGTGAGTAAACAGCTATGGAATCTCTAATAAGCATAAACATATTTTTATTTTAATCTTAAATTTAGTACATATACTCCATAGCATATCTCAAAGCTAGAGAAAAATGACATTTTTTAATGTTAAAAAATATTCAGCTAATGGAGTCTATTACTATCAAAGATATACTACTGTTCCTTTATGTCTATAGCTGTGTATAAACTCACCTGTTTATGCCAGATTAATATTGTGTGATAAAAAATAATGTATAAAATATTCCTCACAGGTTAAGAAAACTTTTTACCCAGTTCTTATATGTGTTCTTGAACTTTCTGAATGCTATACATTTCTGTGAACAGCTAAAATAGATATTAATTTTATACTCTCCCTTTCAAAAGACTTTATCTCTAAACAGGGAATATAAGTCTTTCAAAGAAATGACATTTTACCAAAAAGCTTGATCTTTCATGACATGCCATCTAACTCTCACAGTGGGTGTAATTTACCAAATTGGTCTGAAGGCATTTCAGGAAAGTACAGGAGCCATGGTCTGCATTACTGATGGATTTATCCAAGTACTTGATAGTCCATTAGGAGAATGATTCATCTGAAAACAAGCAGACAGATATCCACACAGCCCTTCAAACACACAACCAATTTGAGAAACAACCAGACAACTCTTACCGACTTAAAGCCTACCTATGACCACATAAGTAATGCCTCAGGTTGCCACTTCTAACGAGATTATATTTGCTACTTTTAAAATTGCTATTTTCTCTTGAAGAGATGAATGTCACTTACCTTATTTTTAGAAGGCAGATAAGGAATATCTAATTCAGTGAAAAGGGGCATAGAAAGAGGTAGGAAAGAAGAGCTTGGATACAAACAGGAATATTTAAACTAATGAATCAGAACTGCCTGCAATGTCTTAGGTGATATTATTATTTATCTTAATTTGCAGTACTCTGAAAATATACATCTTTTTTTTTCTTACTCTATTTTCCCCCTGTACTCTATTTTCCCAAGTGTTTTCACATGTAGCCTCAAACTTTCACTTCTATGATATCCCATCATCACACTACATGATCATGCAATCCTATAAATACATTTAAAGGCATTTGCAACTGAATTGTTGTCACATGCTAAAATATTTATTAAACTTCAATGGTGAATAAATCCTGCAAAAACAATGTAAGTACCCTCAAATTTCATATTTAGTTTTTTAATTGTAATTTTCAAAAGAATTTATAATTTATAATTCTCCACTTTTTAATGATCTAATTTTTTTCTTTTTGCTTGCAAATTAATAATCTGTAGCTCTATATCTTATAAATTTCTCAGTACAGGTTTATAAGGACTCACTTCCCACAACTTTTCCTCAAGTAATTACAAATGGCTAGATTAGCTGCTGCTGGATGAACACTGAGCCATTATGTTGCCTACCTCCGTAGGTAGGTTAGTTGAATAGTACCCCTTGGAGCTGTGCAAGGCATATTCCTTTACGTGGACTATAATGAGAATATGCCTTTTGGAATTATATACTGCAGTAATACGGCTAGTGCCATCATGTCATTTTTTATCTGCTCCTACACTTCTATAATGTGTTCTGCAACCTCCAGGTTACCTAATGAGGTAAAACCCTTTTTTAAAATTTCAATGCCCAATTTGAAGATTGCCATGCCTGTGAAACCCACCTAATGAGGTTATGTCCTTTTCAGTGCTTCCATGCCATTTGCTCTTACAGAAGGTCAGGATTTTTTCTATTGCCTTGTCTATATTTGTGTATGTGCATGTGCTTTAGCCTTTCTTTTTTTTTTTTTGAGACAGAGTCTTACTTTGTTGTCCAGGCTAGAGTGAGTGCCGTGGCGTCAGCCTAGCTCACAGCAACCTCAAACTCCTGGGCTCGAGTGATCCTTCTGCCTCAGCCTCCCGAGTAGCTGGGACTACAGGCATGCGCCACTATGCCCGGCTAATTTTTTTATATATATATATATATCAGTTGGCCAATTAATTTCTTTCTATTTATAGTAGAGACGGGGTCTCGCTCTTGCTCAGGCTGGTTTTGAACTCCTGACCTTGAGCAATCCGCCCGCCTCGGCCTCCCAAGAGCTAGGATTACAGGCGTGAGCCACAGCGCCCGGCCGCTTTAGCCTTTCTTGCTTGAGAATGAGATATTGAAGGACAAAGATCATTACTTGTTCATGTTTGAATAGGTATGTCATAATTCCTGTTATATGGTGGGGCTAGAAAATGTTTGCTGAGTTAATTTTGATAAACTGATAATTCTTACATGATATTTGAAAGTACTTAAAAAAAACCCATTAGCCTTTAGAATTAAAAAGAAATACCTCGAAACACCTACCTAAAATTTCATTATTATATACCATTCTGACATTAGAAAACAGCAAACTCTGTTTCATATGATTTATTTATTTTTGATGTCCCTCACATGTTTTATTGAAATCACTCTTATCACAATGTCAGATACAGAATTACCAGACTCATAAACAATTTCCCTGGAGCAATGCCTTTCTATCTCCCTGCTTGGTTACTCCTCCAGTGGTCACAGCAATGCAAAACTAAACCCACAACATTTACATAATTCTCTTTTGTGGTAATCCTCCAAAATCCTCCTGCCCCTTATAGTACAAATTGAAATCTGCATGTGAGAAATTGAGAGCATTATCTTGAAGACCAAAAAAAAAGTGATCTATTATATGCATATTATGTGCACACATTAGCTTCGGTTTTAGACAATTCTCTGTGGTCAACTGTAAGACACATGGCTCCATTTCCTACTGTACACAAGAATTTTGCCATGGTAAGGGAAAAACAGATGGATTGGGTAACTGGGAATTTTTAAAATAAATCATATACCAAAGAAGACTTAGAATGACTCTAAGAAGAAATATGACAATACAAATAGCTAATTGATCTTTCTTTGATTATCAGACATCAAAGAAGATCTTAAAAGGCCATATGAGTCTCCTTTGGGCAGCCAGTACCACAAAGCTGATTACATGGGGAATTATACACGAGGAAGAGAAAGCCAGTTCCGAGACAGTGGTAGACAGGTCTGATTTAATAGATACTTAGGAAGAACCTATAATATGCCTAATATAGAACTGGGATTAAAACTGAAACAAACACACTACACTCCTCCTCTCCTGGAGCTTATAGTTTAATGGGAAGAGAAATTAACTCTGAAGAAATAGGTTGGAGCTTGATTGTAAGATGGAATTTACATTACAGGTAATTTTACATTACATTACAGGTAATTTTGTTCCTCCTAGTCTACCACTGTCTCGTCTCTTTAACAGAAGTTGGTATTGACCTCATTTTAAGAAGCTGACAACTAGCAATAGTTAAGGTGCCTATGCTGCCCGGCACAACAGAACTACAGCTGTCTATGCAGTTCCAACTGCAGCCTTAGTTTATGCCTCACCATGTGACAGCATGTGATGGAGATGCCAATAGACCCCAATAGATTGTATACACTCCAAAAGCCAATTCCAACAGTTAGAAGCTGATCTGGCAGAAGATCCTTCCCTAAAGACACCTTTTAACATCTGAACATGCAGTTTTCTAGGTGCCTGCACCTTTTTTACACTATAAACACAAGTTTTCTGTCAAACACTGGTGTTTAATAATCAGCATCCTTCCCCAGCCAACACTTTCTTGTATAGCAGAACATGCCAATGAGTCTCCCAACACTGATTACCAGCCAAACATTTCCAAAGTAGATAGCAATATTAACCCCTAGAATTTGCTTATTCTCTCTTATGCTGAAGAAACACTAAAAAGGATGGAAGGAATGTGTTACATTGGCTTCACATTTAAAGACACTACCATTAATATGGAAAAACCACTTTTGTTATAATTTCAGTTTTTTAAAACACTCTTTAAACCAACTTCCATAATAATGATCATAGTGAAATTCCTTTAGGATCTGATTCTGCATATATAAGACCAAAATGATTAAAATGTTTGTTTTTCAAGATAGTGTGGGTTAAATTGATACTGAGAGTACTGAAAGATTCATTAATATAAGACATGGCAAACAAAAGTGATGATAAAACTCCAAAGACTTGGATAATGTTCTGGAAGTTTGCATAGCTGCTTAAACTTGGTATAGCTCAGAATTTCTTGCTACCTACGTTTAGAACATAGTTGGGACTAGAGATACAATTATCTTGATCTGCCTGGAAATGTTTCTCCTTCTCATTGCATGTTAATCTCTTAGAGTAACACTTTCTATTAGAAATGTATTGCAAGCCACAAACAAATGTTAAATGTATTAGTAGCCATAATGAAAAAAGTAAGAAGAAACAAGTGAAATTAATGTAAAAATGTATTTCATTTAGTACAATTTATCCAACATGTTATAATTTCAACGTGTTTATTATAAAAAATATCATTAATGATATATTTTACCTTTTTTGTTTTTTTGATACCATGTTTTCAAATTCTGGTGTCAATGTTATACTCACAGTACATTTAACACATTGGCTGCCATGAGAATTGTATTTAACTCACTCTAGTTTTGACCCTGGGGATGTGTGAAGCATATATAAAATTGTACTTGTTGATGATCTTCTTGTTACAATTAATATTGACAATTTAATTCTAAAAACATTGCTTAAATGAATATAAGTCAAATTTCATTTTCCTATTTATTTAAATTACACTTGGACTTTTTATTCTATTTTTGTGATAAAATCCTGTGGCCCCAAGGAAAAGCTTCTGGGGTTTTTTTGTATGTATGTGGCAGTCAATGTGTTAAATTCAGACTAGCCACATTTTAAGTGCTCAATAGCCTCATGTGACTAATGATTACTGTACTGAACAGCAAAATCTTATAGGATTGAGATAATATCTGTGTCTCTGATAGGTACTATGCACAGGACAAGTTTTGTGTCACATCAAAGCCTAAAAGTAGTATAATTATGAAACACATTTGTAAACTAATATGTAATTTAGATGTACATAATATGAGAATTTATCATGTCATCACACAGCATATCAAAGTGTTGATTCACATTCCAACAGTAAGCAATTGACTCATGCTTTCTGGTTGAGAAAGCCTAATATTCATCAACACTAAGTGTTGTTTAGGAAAAGGACATTTTAAACACCAACAATATGTTTTCTTTTCCCTTATATATAACTTAAAAACACCCGAGGAAACAAAAAACAGTTTTAGAACCCCAATCCTCATTAGTAAAAAGTAAAATGAGGTAAGATAATAAGTAAAAGTAAAAAGTAAAAATGAAGTAAGATAATAAAGGCATACTCAATTTTTTCATAATTATAGTTGCTTAAGGCAGATGTGTCAAATTTTGGGATCCTCCCTCTAAAATTCAGGATTTTTCTTTTCTGAAAACTTTCTCTAGAATAATTCCTTTTGCCTTCTCCTTCATGTGATCCAAATGCCCTTAGCTTCATCACCTTATGGCAACAAATGATGAGTCTCAAGTGTATTTCCTGGCTTTGATTCACATTTGCTCATGCTAGAGTTTTAATTCCTGAAAACTGTCTTTTAAGATTTTTTCATGAGACACAAAAGTGTGTTTCATTGGTGTTCAGAAACCAGCATGCAGCCTCTGTCCTGGTCTTCCAGAAATCCAGCCTCCCTCTTGGATGTCTTGCTTATCTCAATAAATTGTTTGAAGGTGACTTGCCTCTTTGGTGAGCTTATATACAGGGTATTTTTAAAAGTTTAATTTAGCACAAATGTAGCAGTATAATTGTTGTTCCCTCCTCTTGTCTACGAGGCAAAGGAATCCTCTGTCTATCGCTGTCCTGGTGACTTACATTGCCAAATCTGCTTTTGTAACATTGTAAAGGAAATGCTCCTCTCTCTGGTGCTATGTTATCCTTTGTACTGAGCCCAAAGGTGAATCTGAATGTACCTTGTACCTCACATGGTTCTTATAAAAATGGCCACTTCGACATTTACTCGAAGCTTCTCCTTAGTTAAATGTTTGTTTTTCAAGATAGTGTGGGTTAAATTGATACTGAGAGTACTGAAAGATTCATTAATATAAGACATGGCAAACAAAAGTGATGATAAAAGTCAGATCAAATCCCTAGGGCCAAGTGGTAATTAAAGACCATCTTGTCTTTCCTTTCACCATAACCTCTGTTTTCATCCTATTTTGCACTGCTTATTAAATTCCCAGTGCCAACATGGGGGCCAAACTTATAGTAAACAATTAATATTTTTAATGAATGACACATGTATTTTTTATAGTTCCATTTTCATATTCTGTATGTAAAACAATATTTATTTAAAATTTGATAAATTTTAAATATTTTAAATATTATTTTTCATAGGTGGTTGTGAATAAATTTTTAAAATAGAAACAGCTTTAAAAGTAATAGAAATTCATTGTAAAAAACAATGAAATTCATTGTAAAGAGTTCTATAAAATTTCTTGTGATCCCTTACAGTGGAAATTTCTGCAGTGGTTTTTTTAAAATCCTTTCAAAGTTGTTTGTGCATTTTCTTCTTACAAAAGTCATATGATGCCTGTTGTATTACGTACCTTTTCATTGATTTATATATAGTGAATATAACATCTACTTTAATATTTTTAAATGCATAATATTCCATTGCATATGTGTGCCATGAATAACTAGTAAATTCCTACTGGTGAATAAGTTGCTTCTATTTGTTTTTCATTAAAAGCTCACTGTAAGAGATAGATTCTATGTATAAGTTGGAGTTTGTTGCCAATTATGTTTTCCCAAGAATTCCTTTAATATAAGAAGAATATATAAAATATATTTAATTCCTGTTAAATATGGAATTAAATATCCTAAAACATATTTAATTCCTTTTAAGTATGTTGCATAAAGAAATGTTAAAATAATACATAGATTTTTATCCTTCAAAATATCAAATTTAGCATATGTATTCATCCCTATTAATATGTTAAAGAAATAAAAAGTCTTTAAAAATAACAAGGAAGAGTAGCACTAGGCTTATTAATATAAAAATGCCAATAGCATTGGAGTAATATTTTAT
The DNA here is from genome assembly GCF_040939455.1 of Microcebus murinus. Lineage (NCBI taxonomy): Eukaryota > Metazoa > Chordata > Mammalia > Primates > Cheirogaleidae > Microcebus > Microcebus murinus. Next base: position 49,427,488 of record NC_134104.1, read on the forward strand.
ATATATGTATTATATTTGTATTATTGAAAATTAATAATATAGCTTTGGTCACCTCTTGAAATGGGCACAAATAGGTCTACCTAATTCTTTTTGATGATACATAGTATTTCATTCTATACATCCAGCATAATTTAAGTTACATCCTAATAATTGACTTTGAAAATGTTTCCAGTTTTATAGTATATTAAATATCATAATAAATATCTTGATGTATATTTTTATACTTTTGGGTGACTGTAACTATAGGATATATTTTTAAACCTTTGCACTCGGATGTTGAGTGTGGATAATGTCAAGTGGATGATGAGAAAAAAGCAAGCGGGTGCAAAGGATTAACAGTACAATTGTTGTATTAATGCTTTTTCAATTATGATAGATATTGCAAAAATGTTTTGAAAATTTACACACTTTGAAAGAAGATATACAAATGGCCAACAAACATAAGAAAAAATTCTCAGCATCACTAATGATCAGAGAAATGCAAATTAAAGCTACAGTGAGATACCACCTTAGCCTGGTCAAAATGGCAATTATTAAAAAGTTAAAATAGATGTTGGTGCAGATGCAGTGAAAAGGGTACACTACGATACTGTTGGTGGAAATGTAAATTTGTACAACCTCTCTGGAAAAAAGTATGGAGATTTCTCAAAGAACTAAAAGTAGATCTACCATTTGATCCAGCAATTCCCCTACTGGATATCTATCTCAAGGAAAAGAAGTCATTACATCAAAAGATACCTGCACTCATATGTATATTACATTTCAATTTACAATAGCAAGATATGGAATTAACCAAAGTGCTCATCAATAGGTGAGTGGATAAAGAAAATGTGGTGTGTGTGTGTGTGTGTGTGTGTGTGTGTACACCATGGAATACTACTCAACCATAAAACAGAATGAAATCATGTCTTCTGCAGCAACTTGGGTGCAACAAGAGATTATTAAATGAAGTAACTCAGGAACAGAAAACCAAATACTGCATGTTCTTGCTTATAAGTGGGAGCTAAACTATGGGTACGCAGGGCCATATAGAGTAGAATACCAGACATTGAAGATATCCAAGGTGGGAGTATGAGGAGGGAGTGAGGAACGAAAAATGACCTCTTGGGTACAATATACACAAATTCAGTGATGGGTACACTAAAAGCCCAGATCTCACAGCTATAAAATATATCCATGTAACAAAACTTCACTTGTACCCCCTAAATATATTGAAATTCTTAAGAAAATATACACCCTTGCCAAAATTGTAGGACAGTGTGTATTTCTCTACACTTGCAAATTGAGAAACGATCAAATTTGTTTATGTTCACCGGACAGGGAGGTGGCAAATCAAATCTCATCCTCACTTCAACATTTCTGAATATAGGACTAATATACTATATTTTATATTTCTCATTCCCTAGCTTTTTAAAAGCAGTTTTATGGCATATTATATATGCCAATATTTAAGTTGTTAAATTCCATAAGTTTTGAATCAAATAATGTCATGCTAAATAATAATTCTCTGATTTGTTTTATTTTCTCAATATTGTGTTAGTAAAATTCAAACATTGAAACATGTCATAGTAGTTCATTAATTTCTCTGGGTCACTGTGGCCCAGTGTTGAACATACTACATTTTTAAAAATCCATCTCCTGTTGTTTTGAAGTTGAATTATTCCTACTTTTTGCTCTTAGAAATATTGTTGCTATCAACATTTTTTTAATCTCCCTATGGAAGTATATAAATATTTGATCAAAGGAATATATCTTTAGAATGAGAATAGCTGGCTTTTAGGGAAAGCACATGTTTAGCATGTGTAAATAATTCCAAATTTCTCTTACAAAATGATGTAAAAGAATACAAATTGGTATAATAAATACATAGACTATTTTCTGAATTTTTAATTTATACCAATTAAATGGTTGAACTGGTTTCTCAGTGTGGTTTAAGTTTGCTTTTCTATGATTTCTAAAAAGATTAACCATTTGTTTTTATTTGTGTTGCTGTCTTATACTATTGCTTCCAGGCAATGACTCTTCACATTTTATTAAATTATTTTTACCTTTTTAAAACTAATTTTTTAAAGTTTTACAGGCTGTATATCAGAACCTATTTTTGATTACATGTGGCAAGTTTCATCTTCCATTAAGTTACTTATCTTTTAACTTTGTAAATTTGTATTTGTGAAAAAAATATTTCAGTATGATCAGTTTTATTAATGTTTTTGCATATACCTATAGAAGTCCTATTTTTTATTCTAGAAATATTTCTTTACACCAAAATAAAACCTGTTTCTATTTCTTTTAAAAATTTTATAGTATTACTTCTACCAAAGTAGTGTTTATTTCACATGAAATATGTATATAAGAGAAATTCTATTTCATCATTCTATGCGAGTAAGAAATTGCCCCAGTACCATTGAATAAAATCTCACTCCACTGCTGCCATATATCCAGTCTTCATATGTTTGCATACATTTGCCAATAAATTTGTATTCAATTTCATTCTTTTAGTTTTTCTCTTTTTATTAGCATTTTTCTCACTGTGTGTTACTTTCTTTTCTTTTCTTTTTTATTTAGTCTTTATTATTATATTATTATTTCAGACTATCACAAGGGTACAAATGCTTTGGTTACATAAATTGCCTTTGCTTGTACCACCGGACTCAAGCCATAGTCAAAGCTACAAGAGTACCCATCCCCCAGACAGCACACACCTCACCACTTAGGTGTGAGTTTACCTATCCCCTCCTCCCCCCTCCAACTTGCCCAACAACCAGGAAATGTTGCTTCCATATGTGCACTTAAATTTTGGTTCAATTAGTACCAATTTAATGGTGAGTGTAGGTGGTATTTGTTTTTCAATTCTTGTGACACTTCACTTCTTTCAGTTTTTCTATTTGCTATCCCTTGCCAATACCATCCTTGTAATATTCATTATATAACATTTGCTGTTGATAATCCCATACCATTACCATCCTATCTTTACTAATTTAGCCTTATTATAATTTTTATATTTGTTAGGGCCATCTCATCTTATGTTTAGCTTCAAAATGTTTTGACCTTTTCTTGGCCTTTATTACTTCCATAATTACTTTAGAATTAGTGCATTGAGCCATTAAAAATTCTTTTTGGAATTCCAATTAGAATTATATTGAAACTATTGAATTATAATTCAATTAACAGAAATTAATATTCATCATAAACCCCATGAACATAGATATATCTCTTCACTTCCTTTAGTTTTCTTGCAATTTTACTCATAGATAAATCACGGGATATTTGTTAAACTTGACTTTTTCAATTTTTTTTTTAAATCATCTGATGATTAAATTTTATAGACATTATTTTTAATTTTTAAAATGACAAACATTTTTATTTACATTTTTTATATTTAATTAATATATTTTACATCTACTTAAATTATTTGATTATTTAAAATAATTAAAGGAAAATTAAATTAATTATATCTAGATTAAATATGTGATGACAGAATATCATCTGTATAATAGCAATTTTTTTTGATGTCTTAATAGTTTTATGGTTTACAGTATGGTAAATTACCATAAACATTGCCTATGAGCTTTGAAAGTATGACTATTCTTACAACTGTTAGGTGGAGGGATTTACAGATGTTCAATATTTCAGGGGTGATATTGTGTTGTTCAAGTCTTCTCTATCTTTAAGGATAATTTTAACTATCTAATCTATTATTACTAGAAGAATATTTTAAATTCTGTATTTTGTTAATTTTGTCTATATTTAATAGTTGTAATCATTTTATTGATTTTCCTGTGTAATATTTGAAACTATATTATTAGACATATATAATTTCTGAATTGTTACATATCCTCAATGAATTGAAATTTATCATTAGAAAATAGCCCTAATCCCTAGCATTTGTTTAGTATCTGCCTTGTATATATATTTTTGACACCATTTATTTTCAATCTTTCAGTTTCTTCTCTGCATATTGTGAGACTTTAAAAAAAATCTCTCAGATAACATTTACCTGATAAATGAAAGGGTTGTTTTCATATCTATTTATTTTAACTGACACATTTTTATTTATTTCTAATATATGAGTTTATTCTTACTATTTATCTTACTTTTTCTACATTTACTTTGTTTTTTATCACTTTTGAACTTATTGGATATTCAATATGAACATCTAGATATACAGAAATATATATATTATTTTAGTTATGGATAATACGCATACAATAATATACAAAAACTTTTAATAACACAGCTGGAGGAATGTTGATGTGTACACTCATGTTATTACCACTTTTTGTGACATATTTAAAAACATTTGAATTATTCCAGACTATTCTCCTAGGTAGACTGCTATTAATCCTGGGATCACCTTCTTTTCCAGGTATCTATGGAACTGTTTTTTTTCATTATAGACTAAAATTTCCTGTTCTTTTTAATAGTTCTACATATAAATGGAATCTTATGGTGCATATTTTTAAAATATCTAATCCAATTTAATCAACATAACAATAAAGTTGACAGTCATTATAATTTGAACTATTCTAAAGATGTAAAATGATAGGTTATTGTGGCTTTAATTTGCATTTTTCTGATAAATAGTAATGAGTTAATTGGTTATTTGTGTGTCATATTTTGTGAAGTGTCTATTCATTATGTTGCTTATTTTTATTGGGTTGTTGTACATACTATTGAGTCGTAAAAGTAATGAATATGTTCTGGATATAAGCCCTTTTTCTGATATACTTATTGTGAATATTTTTTTCCAGTGTATGACTTGTCTTTTAATTTTCTTAATGCTGTCTTCCAAGGAGCACTTTTTAATTTCCATAAAGTCAAATTTATTATTTTTTCACTTATGATTGGTGCTTTCTGTATTATATGGAAGAAAATTTTTACCTATGTCAAAAACATCAAAATTCTTTAATTTTTTTCTGCTTCTGATATTCAACTATTTTAGAAAATTTGTTGAAAGTACACTGTATATGAGATTCTATTTCTATTCTATTGATCTATGTTTCTTTTTGTCATTTACACATTGTCTTGATAAGTGGGATTTTATAAGAAGTCTTGAAATCAGGTGTTGTGAGTCCTCTAAATATGTTCTTATTTTTTAATACTATTTTAGGTGATTGCATTAACATAAATTTAGATATATTTTATAACCAGAAATAATGGATATCAAAAAACAATGGATTGATACCTTTAAAGGACTAAAAGGAGGAAAGGGGGAACTGTCAACTTAGAATTCAATATCCAGTGAAAATAGCCTTCAAAAAATGATGTTGAATCAAATATAATTTCAGGGAACCCAAAGCTGAAAAAATTGGTTAATAGCTCACCTAATATTATAAGCAATATCAAAGAAATTTGTGAGGCTGAATAGAAATTGTTCCCAATGGAAACTTTGATCTACAGAAAGGAATGAAAGCACCTGCTCTCCTGTGTCATTTTTCTCTGCTGTTTACATAAGTTTTCCTTGATTTTAGTTTTCAACAGTTTGATCATAATGTGCAGTTTTCTTCTACATGTTTTGTTAAATATTGTTCAGCATATTTTTTAAGGACATTTTTCTCTCTCTTGTCAAATTGTGTAGTTTCCATGGCTCCATTGTAAGTTCACTGACTCCTTTTTTCGTCATTTCTACTCTGCTATTAAGTCCTTGCAGAGAAGTTTCCAATTATTGTTCTCTTAAATTATAGAATTTTCATTTGGTGTTATTTTTATAAGTTTTCATTTCTCTGTGGTGAATCTATATCTCATTAAGACTATATAATATATATTAGGCCCTTTTATAATAGTAGCTTTAAAGTTCTTTTCTGTGAGTTCTACATATAGTCCACAGCCTTCAGTTCACACTTGAAAAATGAAATGGTGAAAGGGTGAAATGGTGAAAATAGAATTCCCTGCTAAGTGCATACATCAAAATATGTCTAAATTTAAGAAGTACCTTTACTCATTTCAGACCAGTCTATGGTCTGAAATGCATGATTCCTGCTGAGAAGATGTAGGTTACTTGGGAGCCCATGTGGGAATGTCTCAAATCATGCCTAAGGAAACCATCAGGAGAGAAAAGATGATTTCGGAGGCAAGCAGCTGTGAAAGTACTTTCAGAAGGTCAGGAGAAGAGACAAAACTTTTGAACAACTCTCCAGGGTGATAAATTTGGTGGTGTCAAGGAAACTGATGGTGAGAGATTCAAAAGTAAAAAGATAAGGTTTCAAGTACATGAGAATGTGCCCATAAAAGAAAAAAAAAATCATTTTAAACATTGCTGATGGCTAGAAGGAATCAATGCTAGATCAGTGGAAGTCCAGAGAAAACTTTACTGCACACTCTCTTCTCTTCTTGCCTTTCACTCTAACCCTGAAGGAGTTCACATAATGTAATAAATGGGAAGAAAAATAAAAATGCTGGACAATGATATAGAGAAGACATCAACCGGGACTACCTTTTCCACCAAATTCTCCTCACTAGCAAATTTGGGATGAGTGGGACACAGTGGAAAGAGATAGGGCAGTGAGAAAAAAACCCCTAATATATTTCTTTTTGAATTTCTACATTTCTAAGATTTTAAGTTTTATTTTCTTTTGCTTTATTTTTTGTGTTATCTTAGACTAGACAGAATTCTTAATTGACACTATTTCTGTTTCTAAAAATAATAGTATATTTTAAATTATTATCAAAGAATAAGAAAAATAATTCAAGAGGTTTTGTAGGGATCAGTAAGGAATAAGCGGAAATAGCCACACAGAGTATGAATAGGATGGGGTTGGTTATATGTGAATGAAATCGTTTTCCAATTGCAATCTACAAGTGTTTCTTTTTCAATTTAATTGGTGTGTTTTGCTCAAAAGAAAATTTGCTTCTGCCTTTGCCAGGTAACGATAATAGTCTAGGACCAGTTTCAACTAAACTGTTGGGTTTTGTTGTTGCTGTTGTTATAAGGATTGATATGTATTTATGATTTCTCAGAAAAATCTTTTTTTTTCTGTCTAAAGCCAAAGTAGTAACAAGAGTCCATGGTCCCTCTTCATGGATGATAGTGTTTAACTTTAGTAATGAGATCCTGGCTTTACATGGGGCTGTCAAAACTCCCCATCTTGCTTGGGTCCAAGCCTTTATCTCCCGTCCCTACTATTCCCAACTGCCTTTAAACCTAAGGGCAAATGTGCCAGAAATAAGAAGTCTGATACAGGGCTGATAGCTATAATCTATATTGAACTCAGGAAAATCCACAAGAAAAAAATCAAATAACCCTATCAAAAAGTGGGCAAAGGACATAAACAGAAGCTTATCAAAAGAAGATAGACTAATGGCTAACAAACATATGAGAAAATGCTCAACATCTTTAATCATCAGGGTAATGCAAATCAAAACTGCAATGAGATATCACTTATCTCCAGTGAGAATGGCCTTTACCAAAAAGTCCCAAAACAATAAATGCTGGCATGGATGCAGAGAGATAAGAACACTCCTACACTGCTGGTGGGACTGCAAACTAGTGCAACCTCTGTGGAAAGCAATATGGAGATAATGTGAAAGAGCTACAAGTAGAAGTACCAACTACCATTCGATCCAGCAATCCCATTACTGGGCATCTTCCCAAAGAAAAAAAAGAAATTCTGTAAAAAAGACGTCTGCACTTGAATGTTTACAGCAGCACAATTCACAACTGCAAAAACAACCCAAGTGCCCATAAATACATGACTGGATTGATAAAATGTGGTATATGTATATCATGGAGTTCTACTCAGCCACAAAAAACAAGGGTGATCTAGCACCTCTTGTATTATACTGGATGGAGCTGGAACCCATTCTACTAAGTATCCCAAGAATGGAAAAACAAGCACCACATGTACTTACCTACAAATTGGTTTTAACTGATCAACACTTAAGTGCACATATAGTAATAACATTCAACGGGTGTTGGGCAGATGGCAAGGGGAAGGGGGGATGGGTATATACACACCTAATGGGTGCTGTGCCCACCGTCTTGGGATGGACACACTTGAAGCTCTGACTCAGGTGGGGCAAGGGCAATACACATAACCTAAACATTTGTACTCCTGAAATATGCTGAAATAAAAAACAAAATTTAAAAATAGTCTTCCTCACGGCAGCTGTCTGCTTTAGAACTAGCTTATCTTTGTATTCCTGCATATATTTTGATGTTGCTTCTAATGTTTTTATTTTTATTTATTTATTTGTTTTACTTTCTTGGAAACTGAATCGTAGAGGGTAAGGGAGGGAAGGGATTTTTAAAATATGTTATTTAGCATATTGGTATGTTTTGTGGTGGTGGAATTAACTTTCAGTATATGACCTTTTCTGTCATGTTTCTGATAACAGAGCCCTCTTACCTCTTTGAGGATAATTATTCTATTTTAACATTCCTGGTCTGTATCTTCTACAACAGTTTGGTTGGATCTCTCTCTCTCTCATTCCTAATATATCTTGCTGTTTATAAAAGTGAGCTCACTTTCCTTTCCCCTTATTTTCAAAGATGGTGAAGCACATGCCTCCAAGGCAGAGAGCTCACAGCTCCTGCAATTGACTTTCTTTTCCCTTCATTCACTTTCCCCTCACTAGGTAATGCTGTCATCCAGCGATTTTCTGTATGTCAGATCCAGGATGCTCTAGACTGAGCACTTAATGTTCAAAAAGTGTTAGTAAGGAGATTGAAATGCTTAAGGACCAGCAGGTCAACCTGTACCTATTGCAGTTTGTTTGTCATTCCCCAACTAGCACTAGTCACGTTATCAGGCCAATCCCTGCAGTGGTGCAGAGGCAGGCGCTGATATTCCTAGAGTAACCGGATGGTCCCCAAACCTGTTGTGGGACTGTGGCACCAGGCTTGCCTTTACCTAACTGCTCTCCTCAGTGGCTCTCACCTACACTCTCCCAGGGTTTCCTCACAGTCTTTGTTTTAATCCTTCAGATCTGCCTACTTCTCTTTTATTTCTGTGATATTTGCAAGAATTGGCTGCAGGAAAGTGCAATGGTCTGAGTGCGTTTGCTATAGTATAGAAATTTTATTATCTTTTGCCATAGAGAAATCTTCAAATTAAAAAAATCAATTTTTTATGTGGCTATGCATATTTTAATAATTTAATTGATATTATTTGGCTCATTTTTTTATCCTAAAATGATAATGTTTGATATGGTAGTCCCCCCCTTATCTGTGGGGAGAATATGTTCCAAGACCCTCAGTGGATGCCTGAAACGCTGAATAGTACTGAGCCCTATATATGCTGTTTTCTTTTTTGGACTGATAACATAGAGAGCTACTCAGTGACTGAGAGGAGGGTAGCATCTACAGCATGAATATAATGAACAAAGGGATGATTAATGTCCTAAGTAGGACAGAGCGGGATGGTACAAGATTTGTATCCCTCTACTCAGAATGGCACACAATTTAAAAATTATAAATTGTTTATTTCTTGAAAATTTAATTTAGTATTTTTATACTGTGGTTGACTGCAGGTAACAAATTGTGGAAAGTGAAACCGTGGATAAGGGTACACTTATGTACTTTAACAGCTGTAAGTGAAAAATAGAATTAATAATCAATTAAACATTTGGTATGTTTTAGACAATGAAGTTGTCATTTAACATGTATAATCTTAATTTATCTTGACTAAAATCTTCTAACATAAAAGTAATTATTTACTTTTTAAATAGAATTAGAGGAGATAACAAAGGTAAGATAAGTTAAATTGCTAGTAAAGGATAAAACTCTCAGTATGTGGTATAGCCAGAATATTAAATCCAGATTAGTTTGGTTCCAAAATCTTTGCCCTCATCATACACATAAACAGCATGACAGCCAAATCATAATATATAAGACCACATGTTTTTTGGTACACTGATATTGTTCAAAATGAATTTAGAGTTCCTTTAGTTCTATAAATTCAATATTAAACTTGGAAATCTTTGTTGAATCTTTGTGAAGTAAGAACTACTTGTAATCATGGAAATATTTTATTTTCTTGTCTGATTTCAGAAAAAATTAGTAATGTATATAGAACATTTTCTAAATAAACTTCCAAGCAGTGATATATAATGAAGGATACTTGTTTTTTTGTTAAAGATTAGAATTAAGGATTCAAAGGCTAGATACTTTATTATATTTAGAGACTTCTGTGATCTTTCCATTTTAAAATAATGGGAAATTCAAATAGTAATAAATTATCCTAATGGAATAATGAGGAAAGAAATCATTTTTAATTAATCATACATGACAAAAAATTCAAAATAAAATCTCTACTAGATTTCATTAAATTACATTGAGTAAGTTTAAATATGCTTAAAATTATTTCTTCATTTAGCAGCAACCCAAGGAAGTCATTATACACGTTTTTAATATGCCAGTAGATACACAGGCTTTACTACAGAGACACATCAATGATAGTGCTATAAACTTCACTGAGGAAGTCGTTGGTTTAAGATCACACTAAAGTTCCTTTTATTCTATGGTCAGACATTAAAGTTACTTAAAAGATGAGTGGCTGGTCAAATTTCTAATTTGGCAAATCATAGAGAATATAATTTATTCACTGAGGTGAGGTAAGTCAAGACAGGTGATTGAAAAATCCTACAAAATTTTTCCAGAAAGTCACTAAAACCAGAATGATGAACAATGACATCTTTCACAACAGTAGTGAACTCTTCCTACCACTTAGTATGCTTACTATACAGTGAGAGTTTTATTCCACTGGCATCAGAAAGCTCTTAAATAAAATAACTCTATGAGTCATAATAATTTCTTGGCACAGGGCCGTTGCTTCTTGTCATCTGTATAAGTAAACCGATACTATATAAATCAAGTATCACAAATTCAAATGCCTAAGGGTCCTGGCCTACAACATAAATGAGGAAGCAGCTAGGTATAAGGCAGAGAAGGTAACTGAGCCTATTGCAAACTTCCGATGTACTGTTTAAAGGGTACTGCTACTATTCAGCTCAAGTGGACCGTTCTTATGCAGTAACATGGGTCCAGTGTTGTCAGACATGGTCAGTCTTCAAGAAAAGTTGCTAATCTGAAATTTTATATAAAATTTCCAATTTTGAAAATGTTATGCTGAACAAATATAGCACCTCCTATATTTGCATAATCCTTCCATGGCCAATGGGTGTATTATATTCAAATAACTCAATCTTTAAAATATACATAAGCCCAACAGGAGAGAAGAAAAAGAAAGCATAAGAAGAATAGAAAGAAAAAATCTTCTCCAATAGAGGAAGCTGCCCCAATGTCTAAATTTGTAGTGAAAGAGGGTGAAAACTAACAATAAAAAAAAAAAAAAAGCAGAAATTGAATTTGTGGTAAAAGTGCTACTGTGGAAGATAAAGATGGAATTCTTGAAATTATATTTTGAGAATTTCAAAGTCAAATAATTTTGGCTTCGGCTACTTACTTACTTACAGGGACTTTGTTTTCGAGGACATATTAGTTCATTTTCCTGACTCTGAATTTTCTCATTTGCAAAATGGGAATAATTGCTATACTTCATGGGATTTTATAAGATTATGAAAAAGAAATGTTATTAATACTCAAAAGTAAGAAGAATGTCTACTAAAGAAGACAGATATTATGGTTGCCAGAATATCTTCCTATGCCTTTTTTTGTTTGGTATTATTTGCTGTGTGGCTGGGATTATGAAAAGTGGTTTGCAAGAAGAAATATGAAACAACAATTTAGGTTTTACCCAAAAGAAATAAAAGTTTATGGATAGCAAGAAGATAATATTCATATCTAATCATAGTATTCTTTTATCCTGAATAGCTATTCAGATAAATAAAGATGAAACAAGCATACAAATAATAAATCTGGACCATGATGGTCACTACCTGGACACTAGAAAAGAGGGGAGGAGATAGGAAAATGGAATGTGGATTTTATCTGTTTCAGAAACTTATTTCAAGCTTATAGTATTATTTTTGCTACAAAAGCATATTTTAATTTAGGGTAATTTTTTAATTGGGGCCCTATGTTTTGAAAATACATAAAAATGTTTTTAAAAATTTTTTTTTCATTTTTAATTATTATGGGTACTTAATGATGTGTGAAGGAAAAAATGGACCAGTTAACACCTGAACATACCATGAGTTGTGTTATATGGAATGGGAAGCCTGTGATTAGGAAACCAAGTCTTTTATAGTGGACAGTAAACCTACCTGACTGTTGCCCCAAAAGATGTTATCTTTGTTATACGGGATAGTAAATGCCTGCTGTTTGATCTACAAGGAGATACTATCTCTATCTTCCAAGGTTGTTTATTATACAAACATACTTGAAAATGTAGATCTAAATCAAGGATGGGAAACTATGGCCTTGGGGCCACATATGGCCTTCTAGATCCTTTAGCTTGGCCTTTTGACTGAATCCCAATTTCACAGAACAAGTCCTTTTAGTAAAAGATTAGTTAGACTCTAAACAAAGGCAGTCAGTGCCTCACCAGATGTGCAGAGATATGATAGAAATTGTGCACTAAGATGTACATACACCGTGGAGATTTGCCCCCCAATGTTCTCAAATAAATAACTCAATCATACAAGATAAGTGTACCCAATTTTCAATATTTATAGTCTTCATAATTTCTCAATAATCATTTTTTCTTGCTACTATGGAAAATAAGAATCCTAGGTTTTATTTCCACTTAGCAGCAGTTCTTTAGTTCATACTTTGCTGACTTAATGTATAACACTGAGGATTAAACATTAAACTAAGCAAAGTTCTTGGTCTATTGTGTTTTTCAGTCAAGTAAAGGAACTAGATATATATGTAAATCATCAGTTGTATTTGCAGAAATAAGTACAAAGTGAAAACAGTAGAAAGGAGTGTTCAATGTTGCTTGGGAGGTGTCTTTTTAAATGGCCATTTACCTGGGCACACAGACTCTTAGTTTCTCAGAAGAGGTGAATTTCAAACTGTGTTTTGAAGGATAAGCAGGTTTTTAACAAGTGGGGTGGGGTAAGAATAGAGGATGCAGGCAATGGGAATAGGCAAGTCATGCAGTAAGAAAAGCCATGACACATTATGGGATTTGCTAAATACTTATTATATCTAGAACAAAGGGTACATATGAGAAGATAGAAAATGACTGTGAAAATGTAGGCAGGATACATCATAAATGGCACTTACTCCATTCCAAGGTATTTGGGTTTTGCTCTAAGATAGTAGGAAGCAATAAAATTTTAAGGAAATATATTAATTTGATATTATACTAATACTTTCTGGTTCCAGGGAGAGAGTAATGCTGATTCTTCATTTTGTATATGAATGGCCCTTTATCTAGACACACAGACTTTGATAGACACTACAAGCAAGATTATCTTATTCGTCTTAAAATCTAGTCAAGGCCAATTGTAGTGCATTCTGATAGCAAAGAAGGAGGTTGGGAATTTTGTTTGCAATCATGTATTCAGAAAGCTTGCTTGTTCACATATGGGCAGAAAAGGTACAATAGTTCTAATGCCTGATAATGTAATAGCAGTATCACTGGCTTGGGATGGTCGTAGAAGTGCTGGGCCAAAGTGTAGAGTCTAGTTGCCTCAGACTATTAAAGATAATCTACAGCCATGTCTTCTTCCATCATATAGGATTAGCTGAGTGTATTTCTGACTTCCATTTTGGGGTGGTCAGGCAAAATGGGAAAGGGCAACTTAATACTATCAAAAGTGACCAGATGTTTAAGGGGTTATTTCACCCAAATGCATCAATGTATGTAGACATTCAGGCACTGTGGTTTCTCCACAAAAAACAAAACAAAACAAAAAATGTTACTTGTTTTTAAAACATACCCTTAGGGAAATACTAATTAATATTTTTGAGTATATGCAATATTCCAGACGTTAAAAGAATTGTAAGATTTTCACATATATTAAATTTGATTATCAGTAGGACCCAAACAAAATATGTATGGCTTTTTACATTTTGTTGTTGTTATTGTTGTTGTTACAAACAGAAGTCAAGTAACTTCTTCAAAGTCTTAAAGGGACCAAGTTAAGATTCACTATAAGCTAGTTTGCCTCCAGAGGCCATACTCTTAAAATAGTTACAGACTTTGAAGACAATTATCACATTGAAATTTCAATATAGTTGAAAGATATATTACAACAAGTTGATAAGTCACTTCATTTCTAAGGCCTACAGTCTTTAACTTTTCTAAGGCAGAGTGTAAACAAACAAATAAACAAAAACTTCATTTGGAAGTGGTTTTTGTGTGGGGATTGTACAGAGGGTCCTTACCTAGATGTGTAGGGACATAGTAAATTGGTGTGGAGAAGATCTTTCAGGTGCACTGTGGAAGAAGGTTTGGTGGTGAAGGGCAATATTAGACACAAGAGATTGGATACTGTCTATGAGTACAAGTTAATGTATATTTAAACAAGTTAGTGTTAATTGAAACAGAAAGATTACAATTGCTATTAAGGATGTAAAACCAGAAGTCTTTGTGATTAATTAAAATGACTAAATTATAAAGGGAGTAAGTAGATTCAATGATGACTGGGAAATTATGTTTTCAATTTAGATGAATTTATTCAAAATAAAAAAACAAACTTTAGGGATTTCCGCTGCTGGATTTCTGTTGCCTGTTGAAGATTCAAGTACAGATGCCCAGTAGATAATTCTTAAACACGGACATAGTTTAAGAGTCAAATGCAGGATGGATCTGAAATGGGTAGCACGAGTCTATCTTAGGTGTTAGAAGCCATAAGAATTGAAAGATAATGTAGCAAGAGGGTGTAGCATGAAGCAAAATAGTTGTGAGGAGCCCTAGGGAATGTCAAGGTCTCAGAATAAAATGTAAATGCATGGACATTCATAGTGAAGGAACGGAAGATAGCATAGTCTCACTGAGACCAGAGGAGTTTCTGAAAGCAAGACATTTTGACAAAGTTTGAGTCTCATAGATAAGAAATATATATATATTTTTTACTAATTCTAATTTTGTCAAATTAGATCATCAGCTGTTGGTGATCTTAGCAAGAACCCTTTTATTTATTTATTTATTTTCTCCTTTTATTTCATCATATTATGGGGATACAAATATTGTTAGGATTACATATATTGCTCTTGCCACCCCTCCCTGCTCCCCATTCCAGAGCTTCAAGTGTGTCAAACCCCCAGGTGGTGTGTGCCACACCCATTATGTAAGTACACACCCTTCCCCTGCTCCCTCCTCCCACCTGCCCACCACCATAAAAGTTTGGTTTTTTTGTTGTTGTTTTTTTTGACATTGTGGTTACATTGTATATCTTTGCCTCTCCCTAAGAAGGGTTAGAGGTATTCCCTTCCCCCCCACAATGCTCGCCACATTCTTAAGATGTGGGTCTCCCCACAACCCCAAATTCCTGGTGAACACTACCAGTATTTGAGCATCGTAGTTTTAGTCAGTCAGTACCAATTTGATGGCAAGTAGATGTGGAGCCCATTTTCCAGATCTTGTGTTGCCTCACTTTGGATAATGGGCTTAAACTTAATCCAGGATAGCATAAACTGTGCTAGCTCACTAGCTCACTGTCATTTCTTAGAATTGAGTAATATTCCATTGTGAGCATAAATCAAATTTTAATTATCCACTCATGAGTTGATGGGCACCTGGGTTGTTCCCATGACCGTTCCATAGTGATTTGTGCTGCCATAGACATTCGGGTGCAGATGTCTTTGTAATAGAATGTCTTATGGTCTTTTGGGTAGAACCCTTTTAAAACAGTAGTGGGAGATCACTCAATTTGTGTAAATAAGAATTAATATTGTAAGAAGAAATTAAATTACTTTTTCAAGAAGTAAAATTATGAATTCAAAGACTGATAACAGGGATAGAAAACTAGAGAAACATATGGTCAGAGAGGATTTTTTTGATTAATTCTATAGATAAAATTCTTGAAAAAAATTCTGGAGATAGGGAGAAAACTGGTATAAAGTGATAGTTTGAAGTTAAAAAATAGATAATTTATGAAATACCAAAAAAAAACCCTCTAAGGATAGAGATAAAACACTAATATTCCATTTTATTCAGATATGTTTACAAATTATTGTCCCCAGTTTAAAGATGGGAAAATAGAGATACAGGAAAAAAAAAAACTCTAACAAAGGAATATATCGAAAAAAGTGAGAAAGAGAAAAATTGAGTATGAATTAAACTATTAGCTTTACTTTTCCATAATACAATGTGTCTTCAATAAAAAGACAGGGTTGTATGAATTAAGATTTCTATACTGCCATATGTACACACAACACACATATACACACAAATCATACTAATTATATTAAAGTTCTCTTCAGTGGAAAGTACTTAGTGTAAGCCATACGTGGAGAGGAATCAATTGTTGTTCTCTTTTTGAATACCATATGATTTAAATTTCCAATTAACTATATTCCTTAAAATTGACTACTTTGATATTTAAATTTATTTAAATAGTTTGCATATGTGAACTCAAAAATATAGGTTTTAAAATAACCATTTCAGTTTATTTGCAATGGAGATATTTGTATTGTATTATGGCCATTCTTTCAACAATAAAATTAAGTAGATGTGCATAAAAAATGTAAATGTGCAAAACATTACATTAGTGGGTTCAGGGAACACAGGAGGATAATACACCACCATTTCCTCAAATGGCTTGCAAACTGATTTGGAAAAAAATTACATTCAACATTTGTAGGACATTCTTTTCATCCCATTTTGCTTGCAAACAAGTTTATCTGGGTGACTTATCCAAGGCCAGGTGTAAGTATGGCTGATACATTTGCATTGATTTATTCAAAGTACCTTTCCTGTGATCAGATGCAGATATTTGCAAGAGGCCTAGCTGAAATGAAAAATCTATCTGTAGCCAAGGAACAAAGTGAGGGAAGTCCATACCCATGACTTTGACCTTATTAGCATGGTGTTCTAAACAACTCCATTAACCGGCCACGGGGAAGATATTGATAAATATGCACATATATAAAGACAGAGTACCTAACACAATGTGTCTTACTCATACACTGAAATTCCCTTATGAAGCAATTTGCATTTTGTAAAATACATGAATCTATTCCTGCTTTCAAAATTGGTAAGAAGACATTTTAAAAATACTCCTCTAACTTTCTACCTAATTGTAATGCCAATGCAAATAAAGTAGCAGAGATTTGAAATACAATAATCTATGTTCTTTGTTTAGATAAAATTTAATCTCTACTATACAACAACACAAGATTTCTAGTGAATCATTTAAGCCAACTGATAATGTCCAGAGTCTCAGATTCTGTCAAGCCGAAGGACCAGCATAACAAATGGTATAAACACTATGAAAGATCAGAATGACAGAATGAGTTGCTTCCTCTTTACATTTCCATATTATTTTGTTTGCATGTATGCTAGTAAATGTCCATGTTATATTATAATTTATCTGCTTACTTTCCATGTCATGAAGTGATGAGTCCCTGAATAGTTAGCTGTATCATATGGTTGTCTCTATAAAATTTCTGTAATTTACCAATGTTTCTGCATAAAATGTGTGTTCATCAAAGGCTTATTTTATAAGGCAATGGATTAACTTTCTATTATAATCATCAATGAGTGTGTACAGGTATTAGGCCTTATCCTTATAGTTGTTATTATAAAAACATGTATTCACATATTAAGAAAATATTTATGGTTGACCAACAATAAATGATTACTGATACTGCTATTTATTTTTAGAGGTTGCTCCAGTATGTGGCCCTTTTTGTTCTTTCATGTTAAGATATCCAGGAACAGGTATTATGTTTAATTGTTGTATTCGTTATGATAAAGCTATTCATTACTAATTAATTTGTAATTGAACATTAATCTAGTTCTATATTTTCCCCCTACTGAGGGGTTAAGATATTTTGGTAAGATTTTGCTGTTAATGTTTTTCTGTTTTCTTTTTCTTTTGTCTAAAGAACAATGGAGTATCATTGATTAAACATAGAAATACATAAATATTGACATCATGCTAACAAATCAGGGTAGGGGAAACAAATACTCTTTTGTCTTACTCTGTTTATTAGAGACATTGGAAAGAGAATAAAGGTTATTTAATTTAATATTGGTTAAGAGGTTGGAACTACCTTCTCCTAAAGACCATGAAGTCAACTATCATAAGAGTATTCTCACATTGCCAGAAGACAAGTGAGAATAATTCTATCCCATTCCACAAATGACAGCAAATATCTCAGATTTATTCCAATTATTTTAGGCACATAAAATCCCTATACATTTATCACACAAAAGAGTAAAAATGAGGCATGAAACTAAAAACAGAAGTATAAAAATAAATCAGAGCAATTATTCCCATCTCCATGGAATCCCTGTTCTTACAAGGTCTCTATAATGATCAGAGGAATTAAAGTAATTCTCTAAATAAGCACACTTGTTAAGGAAGTCAATTTATTCTGCCCCCAGCCCAATTATCTAGCTTTGGCTTTTGAGAGCTGATGATCGGCTAATTAAATTGCCTTTGAAAGATCAACAAGAAAACTACTTCTACCACATTTACTCACCTCTTTTTCAGCAACAGTAATGCTTCATGATTTAATTGTCAACATCATTGACCTAATGGAAAGATCAGAGAAATTTTCTAAAAAGGCCTCCACTCAAAGCTCATTATTGTAGGTTTTTTTTTTTCCCTGAAGTAAAGATAACAATCATTTTTTTTCAGGCCCACATGGTGAACCTGGGGCCAACAGGAGAGGACTTACCGAAGGAAAAGAGATATACCACTTTAAAATCCAATTTTGACCTGTGGGATGGGCAATAATAGAATACTGCTCATGTTTCCTCACTTTAGAACTCAATAAATCCGGGTGCTAAATATGAAGGGGAGAATAGAACAGATTTGGGAGGCTTTTAAACTTCTTACATAATGAGTAATTGTGACTTAAGAGGTCTACCTATATCGAAGACAAATAACTGACAGTATGATTCTTCACAGTTGAATTCTTTATTTTTCCTTCCTTTACTTTTGTTCTTTTTCAGATAATTTTATCATCATAATTACCATAATCATCAAGCCAAAATATAATATTTATTGAGAGTACTTATTATTTGACAAACTCTGCTAAATGATTCAAATGTACTATCTGACTTAATTTTTAATTTACCATCACTTTCTCCATTTTAAAACTGAAGAAAGTGGGACCTATAGAGAGTAAGTCATAAATCTAGGAAACAGACTTGAACTCAGAATTGTCCAAGGTCCTGCTCTTTAACCATGTCTCCATAAAATAATGTAAATAGCTGGGCCATATCATGAGGGAGGAAAGGAAATTGCAATTACATAACTAAAAGTACAGTGTCTTCATACATAAGTGCTTATCAGTAGAGAAAGGCAAAATAATCAAAATCTATTCTGTTTGCCTTTGTTTTATCCTGTTTAATGCTCTAGCATCTGTCACTTTTTGGCCAATACTAATGATAAGTTTAACTGATCTGCAATAATAAGTCACTTGTTACAGAGTTAAATTTCTTTTAACTACAGAAAATAGACCTCTAATACTGTACACTGTTATGGAATGCATCCATATGTTATTCTAAAAAGCTTTAACAGATAAAAACTGATCTGCTAGGGAGAAGTATATAAAGATTGCCAAACAGGACACACGTGCCTTGACTCTAGAAGAAAGCATTTCCCAAGATATATTTCTACTTTTTAGCTACGAGCTAAATATTCTCCATACATTCCTACCAGATAGGGAGATTTAAGGCAGTAATTAATGCCTATTCTAGATCATACGATGTTCTTTATAGCTCCCGGGTGATAGCTAGAAAATGCAAAATTTATTTCTGTAGACCAAGAGCACCCTGAGCATGCACTGACGACTGCAAGTCTGTTTAGAGGGTAGAATGCAGCAAGTTTTTGAGATGCGAGTAGGGTTGGAAAGTGGAGAGACATATGGGATGATACTGTCAGTGGAAAAGTTGTATTCTTTCTAGAGTTTTATCCACGATAATTCTCTAAAATAACCTATAAACCAACTAGGAATTATTAAATCTAAAAGAGGAATCACTATGCATACCAATGTTTATGTAGGATTTTGTTCATATGTATTGATGATCATGGTTTAATGTTAACTATTTATGAATCTCTTTTCATAATACAGTAATATAGGTCCAGCAGAGTATTATGTGAATTGAATGAATCCTAAAAAACAAGGGTAGCTAGCTTAATGATTGTATCCAAAATTGAGAAATCATATACTAGCAAAAAATAAACCATTTCACATGCATTATCCTGTAACAGCCTCCGCACATGTGAACACACATACTCCCAAACTCACTCAAAAATGCACATGTGCACATCCACATATTGAGATACACCTATAATTCCTATTTTCTAGATTAATATCTAAAAATATACAAATACAAATAACTAGACTATCATCTGGTAACAAAGTCAGTACAATGACATGTTCCTTTGTTTGCATGATTAAACTATATTTGTTCCTTTTATTGGCTTAAACCTCATGTATTGCATCTTTCTAAAAGGCAAGAATAAATATTTGTTTAGATGAGAATTGATCCTAGTTTTTAGAAGAATGAAAGCAGAGAGACTTCATAGTGCTGAATTTTTAAAAAAAGGACAAACTTGAAACTTAAGAGGCAGTTAGTGAAGAACTCTGTTTTAGATAAACTTGTACTAAAAGAGTATATAGAAAATGATGCAGAATCTTTCTCATTATGTGTAGGATATTTTCATCTTTGTTATTTCAATCTTTAACAATTCTTAGTGTTTCTAAAATCCCAAATGTAGCATGTAAGGAGATTTTCAGTTATATAATAAACTTTTCCTTACTCAAGAACTATATCATTTAAAATAAGAAAAGGAAAACATAGCAATAAATAAAATATATCAAACTAAACATTTCTTAATTTAGCAGCATCTCTACTAAATAATAAGTCTCTCTAATTTTCCTTTGGTTCTAATTATTTATATAGTATCATGAGCTATACCTGGGAAGCTACTTTACACATTTTATTTTTTCCAAGAAGTCCAGGAGCATACTAATGTATCTACAATCAGAAACATTGGATCTTTGCAAATTAGATTTAATACATTTTTATTATTCTTATAGTAATTAGAAAAAAGCTTAAAGGAAAGAAAGGATATTGGTCTAAATCTGTGTCACACCCCAACTTTAATTTGCAGAACCCTTGACAAATGTATAACTATCCTCTAAGTCTGTGGTCCCCAACCCCTGGGCAGAGGACCAGTGCTGCACAGCAGAGGTGAGGTAAGCAGAGAGCAAGGGAAGCTTCATCTGTATTTACATATTTACAGCCACTCCTCATCATTCTCATCACTGCCTGAGCTCCCCCACCCCACCCCTGTCCCTTCTGTGGAAAAATTGTCTTCTGTGAAACCAGTCCTTGGTGCCAAAAAAGTTGAGGACCACTGCCCTAAGAGACTTGAATTTTTAGTCCAAGAAACATGAAGGAAACCAATTTGAATGAGCAGTCAAGAAGAGGAGCCTTCTCTATGATGGGATATATATACCCACAAATACTCATAAGCACCCAAGGTAAACATTAGTTATCAATATTTCTATTCAAAATCATTAGAGTCTCTAGCAATGCTATAAAATAATGGATATTTTCATACTGACAAAAGTTCAGACAAAAAATCCTGGACAATAAATTAGAACTCACACACACACACAAGCAAGCAAACTTGGTAAATTTTACCATTAGTTATTTAGTATTTATTCCTTCTTATTCATAAATCAGAATTATAGAATCTATGAGCCTGAAAGATCATCAAATAAATCATCTGTTTCTTTTATTTATCTTTCTGTCAATTTTCTCTTACCTCTAAAAATACATACTTCCAAAGCAACTCTTTTTTATTCTTTTCACTTTTCACTGATTAATTCCAAATTATTTTTCATTCCAAGGTTCTTTTCCTTAAATTGATTCTTTAAAAAAATCATAAGGAGAATGTGTAGTCCTCTCCTTCAATGATGAGATAGGTTACCTTGAGGAGCTAGTTTTCCTGGGCGTATTAGTAGGTGAAGCTGAGTTTGAACAAGCAAATGCTGAAACTGGAGAATTTGGTTGTCATTCAAATATATCCTTCAGCCCAATCTCATTCAACTTTCTCATCTTTCATTCTTTCATTATATTTCTTCCAGAAAAAAAATGCAGTTTCTCAAAGAAACTATTGTATACTTTTCCATTTATAGTAATTGCTAGATGGACCAAAAAGGAATAACATATTATTGATTATAACCTAGATGATGAACTTCTAATAACAACTCAAAGCTTACATTTACTTCAAAAATGCCACATCAAGTTAAATGAATTAATAAATAAACATAATTTTGACATTCTTTTTAGGTTGTAGCAAATATAGAACTGGTTATGCCAGGCAAACTGACTACAGGTTGTCCCCTACTCAAGATGATTTGACTTAAGACTCTTCAACTTTATGATGGTGCAAAAGTACTTTCTGTATTTGCACTTTGAATACCCATATAACCATTCTGCTTTTCATTTTCAGTACAGTGTTCAATAAATTACATGAGATATTTAATGCTTTATTATACAATAAGTTTGGTGTCAGATGATTTTGTCCAACTATAGGCTAATGTAAGTGTTCTAAGCACATTTAAGGTAGGCTAGGATAAACTATGATGTTTGGTAGGTTAGACATACAAAATGCATTTTCTTTTTTTTTGAGACAGAGTCTCGCTTTCTTGCCTAGGCTAGAGTGAGTGCCGTGGCGTCAGCCTAGCTCACAGCAACCTCAATCTCCTGGGCTCAAGCAATCCTGCTGTCTCAGCCTCCCGAGTTGCTGGGACTACAGGCACGAGCCACCATGCCCGGCTAATTTTTTATATATATATATTAGTTGGCCAATTAATTTCTTTCTATTTTTATAGTAGAGACGGGGTCTCGCTCAGGCTGGTTTTGAACTCCTGACCTTGAGCAATCCGCCCGCCTCGGCCTCCCAGAGTGCTAGGATTACAAGCGTGAGCCACCGCGCCCGGCCCAAAATGCATTTTCTTTTTTTAAAATTTGATTTATTATTATTGTTTTTATTTATTTATTTTTTATTTTTCCAGCATATTATGGGAGTACAAAATAAAGTTACGTATATTGCCCTTGCCCTCCATCCCCCATTGAGTCAGAGCTTCAAGTGTGTCCATTGCCCAGTTGGTGTGCATCACACTTATTATGTATGTATATACCCAACCTCCCCCACCCCACCTGCCTGACACCCAACAGATGTTATTTCTTTATGTCCACTTAGGTCTTGATCAGTTAATACCAATTTGCTGGTGAGTACATGTGATGCTTATTTTTCCATTCTTGGGATACTTCACTTACTAGAATGGGTTCCAGCTCTATCCAGGAAAATACAAGAGGTGCTATATCACTGTTGTTTCTTATAGTTGAATAGTACCTGTGGTATACATATACCACATTTTATTAATCTACTCATGTATTGATGGGCATTTTGGTTGTGTCCACATCTTTGCAATTGTGAATTGTGCTGCTATAAACATTCAAGTGCAGGTGTCTTTTTCATAGAGTGACTTTTGTTCTATTGGGTAGATGCCCAGTAATGGGATTGCTGGATCAAAAGGTATATTGACTTGTGTCACTTTAAGGTATCTCCATATTGCTTTCCACAGAGGCTGAACTAGTTTGCAGTCCCATATAAAATGCATTTTCAATTTATGATATTTTCAACTTAACAATAGGTTTATGAGGACTTCATTCCATCATAATTTGATGAGCATCTCTAAGCATATTGGAGATGACTTACAAAGACTTTCAATGTAAAAGTGTCTTTTAATTTATATCTTATAAGGTACACTCTGTGATATTTTATCTTTCATAAACATTAGCAAGTGCTAGCTAGTCAAAGATGTTCTCATTATATGATGACTTAAAATATACATACATAGATAAGTTGATATGGGTTTCATAAGTTGTTTCATGTGTTCTCTAATTTAGCATATAAAATATTATTTAAATTGTAACAACAGAATGGAAATAAATTAGTTTGTTCTTTTTAAACCAAATATCAGTTTGAAGAGAATTTGCATTCTCCATCATGAAGACAATTGTTGTTTTAAAACTAAGCCCAATAAACTTATGAAATCAGTTTTTTTCTCCTGCAATTTAGCAAATTTATCATACATAAATCTGAACTATTTTATTAATGAAACAATAATTGTATTTTCCTTTTATCCATATATATTGAAGCATTTAGTAAACATAAGGTATTTTGTTATAAAATATATATAAATAACTAAATGTATTGACTTACTGAGAATAAAGTACTGCATCTGACAGAGGCAAAGATCACTAAAATGGATTATGCATTGACTTGATATTCAAGACTACCCATTCACTTTTCCATTGATCTGCTGTCTCTAAGGCAACAAGAGCACAGTATTGTGAGCAAGCTCAGACTTGTGGGGGAGGAGGGCAAGGGCAACCTTAAAATTTGTACTACCATAATATGCTGAAATAAAAAAAAAGAAAACGCTTTCACACAAGAAAGTACATCTGAGTGTTAAACATGTCTTAATAGAAGAGATCTCAAATGCTCCTAGAAAATTGCCTTGTTTCCAGTAAATGGAACCACCCTTAAAATGTTTACCAAATGCAATAAGGCAACTTATACCTAGATGTGAAAATTTTCCACCTTTTGAAGAGTGTGTCTAGGGCCTTGTAAAATACCGAAATGTATGAAGACGGCTCACTTTCATTCCTCTGGAAAACTGAAATGGAACTATAATAAATGTTGCCAGGAAGACCAGTGAAAGCTTTTATTGACAGTTTCTGCTACTCTGAAGAACATATAATCTTTCAGGAGATAGATCAAATTACTACAATTAAAGTGAATATTTAGACTTAGTTCAGCTGGAATCATTAAAAATACATACTCTCATATTTTCAATAAAGAAAAAAAATTAAAACTGTAGCAAATATTTCACATCTAAAAATAAGAAAAGCACAGATTAACGTGTTGCCTACAGAGTAAACCACACATTACCATATATATTCTCATTATGCTTCAAAGTTTGAGAGCTTACTATATGTAATTATATATAAAGACTGTCACAGATTATGCATTTTTCAAAAATCCAGCAACATAGCAAAATTTAATGTTGTATAAATCAACAGGAATATATTTCAATGTTACTGTGAGCCATTTGATGGTGAGGCACTATCTTAGTCATGCATCTTCTTATTTTCTCTGTTTTTATAAGAAATACATTTTATTTTAGTCAATAGGTTTAAATGTATGCACATTTGCATAATCTCAAAATGTTTTAGCAAATTTATTTTCTTGTAAGTGCTGGCCTCATAGTAGTGAGATATGATAATAATCAGAGAAAGCTCACTCAAATTTTTCCTTTTGTAAAAGCTTATCTAAGTGTTGATCAGTTAAGTCGGGCAGATGGCAGAGGGGAGGAGGAGATGGGTCTATATACACATACCTAGTGGATGTGGTGCTGTGCACACCATCTGGGGGATGGGCATGCTTGAAGCTCTGACTTGGTTGGGGCAAAGGCAATATATGTAACCTAAACATTTGCACCCCTATAATATGCTGAAATAGAAAAACAAAAACAAAAAACACTTATCTAAATTAAAGGCATCAAAGCTGGTTTAAAATTATAGGTGATAGTGTAATACCTAAATAGAATAGGATGGTTGTATATGCCTAATTTCAAATGACCAATATGATATATATATATGTATATATATATATGTGTGTGTGTATACACATTTATAATCTGCATGTATATGATTGATAGGTAGGTAGAGGTAGCCATTTCAAAGTCTGCCAGAGAGATGTTCATGATACATAGTTAACTCCCAAAATCCTGTTACAAAAGTCCATGCGCAGATGATCCTCCATAAATTAAAATATTTGAAATATATAAAGACCTGAATGGAGGGATAATATTTTCAAATATTTTTAAAGTATAGTTTTTGGTTATCCAATTCTATTCTACATTCTTCTTGTATCGACAACAAAACTGGGAGTTGATGCTGAAATGTTGCAGGGAATGACGATAAGTTATAATATATTAGTGTAAAATAAGCTAATTCATGACACTGAAATTCTAGGTAAGCTTTAGAATTCTTATTTATTGTTGAACAGAAAGTTTTTGTGCTAAAATAATCTGATAATTTTAATTTAAATTTTAAGATTTACAAGGTTGAAAGATAAATTGTATAGACTGTATGAATAGGTAGTATATGTTACTACATAAATGAGATTTTCCAAGTCAGGGTTTGGGAGAGGGAAGAGAAAGAACTGAAAGTCCGTCCACCCCATTCACACTCCCCAACCCCATCGCTCTACAGACTTCAGTCACCGGAAAAGGGATTATGAAATTGACAGTTGAGTTTGAATATCTGAGCACAAAAGGATGTGTGTCTTTTTTCCTTAAGAGAGTTGATGGAATAATAGCATCTAGAAAAATCTTCCCCCTAAAAAAAATACCCAACAACTTAGTGTAATGATCTAGGAGTGATGGATACAGGAGCATGGAGTATCTCTATATGATTAGATCAAAAATTAGTCCCTTACGTTTTCAAGGTACCAGCATGACAGAGACCAGAATTTAAATTTTTACCCTCTCAAGAATGAATAGAAAGCTCAAAACGGAAATGGATCCCTGATGTGAAAAGCAGTGAAACGTAGAGATTTTGCCCACTTCAGCTTTGTGACCTGAGAAAACTATGTTCTGTCTGTGTAATGTGTGCACATATGCATATGCTATTAGAAATTTAGAAGGGCTGCTAGAAGGGAAATGCTGAAGTATTAATAGTGGTAGTCACTTGGTATTTTCATATATTTCCTTTATAATAGATTTAAATTGATATCAAAGCTAAAAGTTAGTTTTATTTTATATTTATTAATATAAAAGCTAAAGATTTCCTCCTTTGTGCTCCTTATTCTTTTTTAAATAAATATGAATTAATAATTAAAATTAAGAAGAATTCTTCAATAATGACACCAAGAAGATAAGCGAACAGAAAGAATGGTCTCCATTACTTGTAATAATTTACCAGAGCTAGATAAGGTATTTCTTTCTTATCTGGTTGGGAAAAAAAGAGAAACAATGGAGTCACTTGTTATATGTCAAGACATTCCTTAACTGTAGCCATAAAGGATTATTAGTAACATTAATCAGGAAAACATAAGGAGTTCACCCAATGAAGCAACCTGTGCTTTGGCACAATCTTTAGAAAGTTTTCAATAAATAGAATGTAACAAATGTAGATGATAATAAAACAACACTAATATTTCAGTTATAAGAACCTAAACAAGTGAATGCAGGTAAAAACAAAAACAAAAACATTTAAACAAATATTACCTTCAACCCAATGCTAATCACTTATTAGGCTCCTAGATTTTTCATGGTATTGTAAAACTTTCTATATGAGTAATAGCCTATATGAGTATAGTATATAGTATAGTGTATATTATAGTATATAGTAATCCTATATGAGTAATAGCCAAGCATTACAAAGTCAGTAAATATACATATATGTAGTGACAATGTAGTTTGACATAGTTTTAAAGATGAGACATCCGTTATTCCTAACCTTTCCTAGTATTGGATTATGCTCTTCCATTATTTTCTTTCCATAGAAAACAAGAAATCATCCTTCCTGTCTAAATGCATTACATTAAATTATTTATGGTATTTATTATCCCCCCCCCTTTTTATTGAGACAGGTTCTTGCTCTGTCACATAGGCTGGAGTGCAATGGCACTATCATAGCTCACCGCAGCCTTCAATGCCGGGGCTCAAGCAATCCTCCTGCCTCAGCCTCCCAAGTAGCTAGGACTATAGATGTGCACCACCATGCCCAGATGATTTTTTCATTTATTCATTGTTTCTAGATATTTTGCCCAGGCTGGTCTCAAACTCCTGGCCTCAAGTCATCCTCCTGCTTTGGCCTCTGGATTGCTGTTATTACAGGCATGAGACACTGCACCTGACCCTATTTTTCTCTTTTAAAGTCAATTATTTTTTTCAGTGTTTCCCAAGAAGGTCTTGCTTTCTGTGAGTAAAGAGGTTAATATTCCTCTACATTAAAATGAGAAACATGAACACAGAAACAGAGAGAGACTAGAAGCATGGTTACCAGAGGTCAGGGGCTAAGGGATAAGTGGAGATATGGATCCCCGAGTGCAATCTCACAGTTATAAACTAAATAAGTTCTGAAGAACTAATGTACAGCATGGTGACTATAATTAATAACAATGTACTATGTACTTGAAATTTGCTGAAGGAGTAGATCTTAAGTATTATTACTACACACACACAAAAGATGACTGTTTGAGATGATGGGAACGTTGAGAAGCTTTAACTTCTTAACAATGATTCACCGTGTATATATTTATCAAAATATCACATTGTACACCTTGTACATATACAATTTTTATTTATATTTGTTCATTATATCTCATTCAAACTGAAAAAAATTAAGTCATGAAAAAATAAAATAAAGTAGATATATATTTCATCAGGAAAAATTAAAAGGGGTAAGAAGAGGGAAATACTTCGCATAAATATCAGGGAATGAAATCAGAGCAATTTGGTCTGAAATATTTAAAAAAAAAAAGTGGGAAACATCAGAAGATCATAGGGAACACTTGGTTTATATAAGGCCACCACTGAACAAGAAAGCATTAAAAAAGCAGAATTATTTTATTTCAGATCACCTGATCACACAGTACCTCTCAGTGCAGTTAAGAATTTCAGTGTTCATATACTGTTTGGTGAAAAAAGTTCAAAGGAACTTGGAAAGATAAACCTAGACAGAGTAAGCAGAATAATTAGGAAAACTATGACACTGAAGGCTTTGCACTTTGTCTTTCTGAAGATAATTTTGCTTTCTCTGTCTGCCTCAGATGTAATATAAATCATGAAATATTGGTGGCCATAAAGATTTTCTTAGGTTTAATCCTAAAGTTCAATCCATGTTACTTACATGGTAATAAATGTAACATAAATAGAAACATACAGACTATGACTATTAAATGTTCTCCATTTTGGAATGCATAAGCCAAGTGTGTTGAAACATTGAATGAAACCCTTTCAGAAACAAATTATAATCATTGTTTCTCTTTCAATTTTATCACGCTACTCTGTACTTGTTTTTTTATAGAAAAAGATACAAAAAGCTGTTCTTAAAATATTCAAAAGTCATGAGAAAAAAGAACCAGAAATCTCATCAGAATGTCTGCATTGTGAGGCTCTGGGATCCAGTTTTTCTCACTGGACAGTTTTGTTGTAGATAAGCTTTAATCAAGTTATCCAGCATTTTACTTGGCTGAACTGAACTTAACCCAGTCAATAGATTGCTATATGCTACTTAAAGTTTGTTTATCTAATAGATGGATTTTAAGCAGAGAATATATGTGTAGAAAAACATTAAGAAGCTGGCCAGAATTACTTATCTCAAGGTAGAAAGTGTACCATATGTCTATTTGTTCCAAACTAATGTGTCACGATTAAATCACTCCCTTGTCTGATGAAACACGAAGTTAAAACTAATATACGTATATAATTTAGCAAGCATTAGGCTTGTGTAGAATTATTGTACGGCAGAGTGGACAGATAAATAGTGAGAGCCTATAACACCATAATGATAAATCAC
The DNA here is from genome assembly GCF_040939455.1 of Microcebus murinus. Taxonomy (NCBI): domain Eukaryota; kingdom Metazoa; phylum Chordata; class Mammalia; order Primates; family Cheirogaleidae; genus Microcebus; species Microcebus murinus. Next base: position 49,457,133 of record NC_134104.1, read on the forward strand.
ACTTATTTTGTTTCAAGAATGGTTGAACCTCAACCTGAGAGAATGAGGCAAATCAGTATAGTGATTTTTATTTCACCCTTAAGGACACTTGTTCATACTTGAAAATCTCCCTCTTCTAATGAAAAGTGCTATCTGCACTCAAACTATTTATATAGTATGAATATATGGAAACATATAAGATATTATAGAAGACCAATGCTAGGCATAGGAGAAATCACTTATAATATTAAACTCATTCATTAGATATCATAGATAAAATTGTTATATGACTGTATAATTCCATTGACAATGAATAAATGATTAATTTCACTATATTCATCATAGACATAATGTTGGTAAATATGAATTTTATTTCACAGGCTATGGCTATTACACTTTAGAAAACTTAGAGATCAAGTCACTAAATCTTTCAGGGTATACATATATACATCCCTGAAATGAGAAACTAAATAGAATAAGTATTTAAACAACTGATTGCTATCATGGGAGAGCCTCTGTATTTAAGGTGTATATAAGTTAAATCTGCTCTATTTTATTATACCAAGGCTGGTAAGTCAATACAGTGCAGGGCTATATTTCTAACCAACTGAGATTATTTTCTCTTATTTGTCAATTTCATAAGCATCACACCAAGCACCTGGTAATTAAGGAATGTATCTTAAAGAAAATGGAAGTAAAACTGAACTCTTTATATTTCATACAAACTTAATTTATCCAAATTAATTAATTTACCCAAATTAATTTACCCAAATCCTTCCTTCTTTCTGTTAATGATTATTTCATCCTTCCAGTTGTCCAGGTCAAATAACCTAGAAGTCATTCTTGATAACATTTATTTCATTTACATCTTCCATATAATCTCTCAGACAATCCTCTTGTCTCAATTCCAAAACATATATAGGATTAGGTGGCTTCTAAGTCTCCCATTGTTCACTATCCTGTCATCTGGACTCTACAACAGCTTCCTTATGGGTCTCCCTGCTTAACTCCTGCCAGCTTACCCTCCACACAGCAGTGATCCTTTAAAAACACAAAATCTATAGCTTCTCTGGTCAAAACTTTCCAGCCACTTCCCGATTTCATTTAGACTGAAAATAAAGTCTTTAAAAGAAATTTTAAGGCCCCAAATGAACTTTGTTTTCCATTCTGAACCTCATTTTCTACTAGACACTCATGACATCAAAAACTCCTTTAATGGTGTCTCTGTTTTTTCTCTTACTCATGTAGCCAGTGTGATCTAGTCAAATGGGAAACTGATTATATTTATCTCTTACTTAAAATCCTTAAAGGGCTTCCTGTTTCTCTGAAAATAAAATATGAGCTTATCTGTAGTATGTAGGCCTTATAATTCCTTGTCTTGTCTACTGCCACTATGACCTCATCCCTGATCACACTAGCTATATTTTTGTCTCGAACTTACCAAGCTCACTCCTACCTCAGAATTGGTGTAGCCCACTTCATTCATAAAAAATATACTTCCCCAGATAATTATATGCCTACTTTCTTTTTTTTTTTTGTATCTTAGCTTAGATCATTTCTGCCATCTCAGAAAAGATTCCTTGACCACATATTATGTAACATTCTTCCTACATTTTCTCTTATATCACTCTTCCTTTTATACAGCACTTATTGTACCTTTATTTCTTTAAATTTATTTTTACCTCTGTCTTCACTGCTATCTCCAAGAGATTAGGGTTTATGTTTTTTCTTGCTCACCATTGTGTCTCTCACACCTAGAGCAGTGCTTAGCACACAGTAGGCACTCAATAAACTTTGCTGCCATAAAAAGAACCTTGAAAGATTTTTAAATTCTATAATTGACTTGATTTTAAGCGTGTCTCATTTTGAAGCAGTAAAACATCACACCAGCAACAACCAGTTGTAAATTCATTGTTTTCTATTATCAATTTTGTAAGAAGTATTCCAATCTTTTGGTAAGAAAGGAATTTGGTTTTGGGCTTATTTGTAACTACAGAGTTAGTACTTCTCTTTGTCATTCGTCTTAGATTTGGAGTAGCTGATCTTCATGAATACTGGATGAGACTCCATAAGCAAACTCCCTACAGTGCATGTTTTATTTCTGAAAGCCTGGGGAAGAGTGCTTTGTAATTAGTGATTATTTTGTCCTTCCAATCATACCATCTGTTGTCAATTGATAATGCAGTGCATAAGAGTATGATATTGTGCAGAAGACTCCCTTGGTCTGGGCACTGGTTCCTACTTGGGTGAAGAATAGTATCCCTTCCAGCTGTGCTCAACAGCCCTTGGTTTGCAGGTCACTCTCCCATGGCTTCAACAACAGGGGAAAAAAGTGACTTGACATATCAACTGCTCCCAGTTTGTCTATTTTTATAAAAGTAATTGTTAAAAAATAAAATAAAATGCCTCTTCAACTACCCTCACTTCTTGTCTCAGAGGACCTTAGGATACCTGCCAAATGTCAGCTTTTATAGCAATCTGATGATACCAGGAAGTATATTTTACACTCAGAGAGTTAAATATTACCTATTATAGATAGATAGATAGATATAAATTCTGCAAAAGTTAAGAAAAAAATACTTTGAACTAATTTTTATCCCTATAGCACATCCATGCTAGTATTCCTAGGTTTTGCAGCTATTTACATAACCCTATACTAGGGGTAATGACACACTAGAGAAGTAACTCTGAAAGAGGTACTTATTATTTTTCACAAAATTTTCACATCTGTAAATAGCCAACCCACATTAAATATAATCTTTTGATTGTATTATTTATTGATAACCTAAAAAACTCTGTAAAGAAGGCATCAAGTGTATATAATTGAGTGAAACCTACAAAATATCATTTCAATACTAATCTCACTAAATTCACAGTCTGTTAACTCAAGCTCACTAATTTAAATAGTACTAGCAATATTATAATAATGATGATGATCATCATCATCATTTTCATTTTTTTAATTAAAGACCCCATTCTTCCAATGGGCATGCTTTTATGGGCTATAAAGAATGAAGCAATATAATACTATCTTATTCATTCATGACTGATAACTTTTTGTTTAGGATTCATATGTCCAGGAATAAAAGTTTGGAGTAATATTTTTAAAAGAAGAATATGATTGAGATTTTGAGTATGAATATGATTGAGATTTGATTTGAATATGATTTGAGATTGAGATTTGTTTTTCAGATCAGTTCTTAAAAGGCCAGAGAAAAGTTCTGTTACCAAGGATATACTGTGTTTTATTTCTTCATAGGCTTCTATTGTAAGATGCTGTAATTCCACATTTATTCCACATGTAGGGATATTTGTACAAGAATGGTAGTCATTAAACAGTTAGAAATTGATAAATATGTATTTTCCTAGAAAGTGTTTTGCTATATATTGTTAGACCAAAGAATAAAGACAAATTACAAAGCTACGTGAAAAAATATGAGCCAATTTAGTATTTTAGAAACAGCATGTATGAATATGTATGTAAACAACATGTTAATAACGGTTATTCCTGAGTAGTGAAATTTTAACTTTTAGATATAGGTACAGATAGTTTGGTACATTATAATTTTCTAAAATGAATATATCTGTGTATGCAACTTTAAAAACATTTTGTAAAAAGAACACAATAAAGATGCAGATAGCTTATTCCCATTGTCTACATCCTTTATCTTGCTACTAAGAAACAGACTGCCTTTGGTGTAATGCTGAAAGAGTTTTAAAATTTGATTACCTCCTTCCATTAGTCACCAGAATCAAGCAGAAGGGATCTTAGCCTAATATCCTGACTGAAAGGTGACACCACTGAAGTGCAGTGCTTTCTCCCTCTGCTTCCAGAAAGTTTCTGCTGTATCAGCACAAGAGCAGCAGAGAGAAATCAAAGCAGAAGGGACTTGATTTGCTGGTGTGAGCTCATATTCTATATAACCCTAACTCCTGTAAAATTGCTTTTATCATCAAACCTTAACTATACTGCAAACAGAAAAGATAGTGAAATCATTGCATATACTAAAGTAGCTCGCATTTTTCATCCTGTTCTTCTAGAAACAAATACTTGACGTCAAGCTTAGAGAAAGAACATTTGTGTGATTTTGCTTCATGTAGTTTGCGTGTGGTTGTTTTCATTTCTTCAACTCTACAATTTGTGTTCTCAGTGAAGATGTTTTTAATTTTTAAGAAAACTATTTATAGATTCTCCACATTAAATCATTTTATGATTGTGCTAGTAAAGGTTGAATTTGGAGTGTATGGTTTATAAATGTCTCTTGAATGACCCCTATTCGAGTATATATAAGCACTGAAATTCTTAGACTTTCTGGAACCACAGTTTTAGTTCCTGGCAAGACTGACATAGCTCCTTAATTTTTTGAGAGATAAGGTACATTCCTTATAGTCCAGTTTATTTAGGTCTTTTGGAGAAAACATTTTTTTTACTATTCCCAAAGGGTTATGTTAACCACTTAATGAAGAACTTCCCAAGGGATTTTCTCTCAAAAATTGTTTTTTCTTAAATCTTAAAGCTCATTAGAGCACAATTTTTAAAAAATTCAAATGTTTTAAATGCCCAGAAAAGAATATAAATACTCTTATATACCAATGACTATCAATTAGCTGATGTTAATATTTTGCTATATGGAATTCAGTTTGCTCTTTCTATTGATTTTTTGAAGATGAAATATTTGAGACACAGCTAAAATCCCATATCCTTGTCACCCTTACTAAACTCACTGTATGTTATTTCCAAAAACAATTTTAAACTTTAACCCCACATTTGTATTCTTACACAGTATTAATGAAAACAAGTAAGATTTTTTTTACATCTTGTTTATGTTCATAAACAATTGGTTTGTATGGTTTTAACTTTATCCGAATGAAGTCAATACTAGACACAGTATTTTAACATGACACTTGAAAGGTATGAAAGGTATTCATGCTAATATTGTACTCCTATGCCATTATTTCCTACAATATATTCCACTTTATGCATTAATTTTGTCTATCTTACTTGGTATAGTTATTGAATATGAGGATTCATTTTATTTCATTATTTCAGACTTTTATTCATTCATTACCTCAGTCTTTTTTTTTTTCTAATTATTTCTCTTAACCATATTACCCTTATTCACTCTATCTGCTTATTGTGGAAGTCTTATTAGACACATGTTGAACCTCATTTTATTCCCCATGTCTGTTACCCTCTCTGCTTTGTTGTTTTTGCTTTTGCTATATTCACGGTAATTCTATCCACGACTATATCTGTTTACCTGTTAAATTCATTTTTGTGTTTTTATTACATATTTGTACTATTATAATAATATGGTCATCTATTATATCTATATGTATATTAGTCATATATATTTCTACATGTACTGCTATAATTATGTGCTGGTCTATTATATATAATTATGTATATATACATGTATCTCTCTATATATGTATCTAATAATATGTATAATTTTTATATTTCATTTCAAATATGCTTGGTTCTTATTAGCTTTGTAAGGTTTTTATTCATTTTTATGTTTATAAGCATTTCTAACAAACCCTGTATAGTCTCTTTGACCTTGCAGTCTGGCTAGTGCTTGTTTTCTTCTTCACTTCTTCAACATGGAATTATAATAATAATGATAGCAATAATTTAATGAGTGATATCAATTTGCTTTTATTACCTCTGTGCTAGTATCATTCTGAGTGCTTTATATACATTTATTCTTTTAATCCTTATAACAACCTGACATGGTTACTCTTATTATCCAATTTTGCAGATAAAGGAGCTCAAGTTTAGAAGACCACACAGATGATTCATAGAAATAGATCTCCAAAGCCATTACTCTTAATCAGTATGCTGTAGTATCTCTTAATTAATGTATATATGTATATTTTCTTAAATTAATTGCTCTTTTCTTGATTCTCAAGTATTGATCCATTAATCAAAAATATTCAGTCAAAATACATAAATATATCTGTGTGAAAATAATATGATATATATATATACACATAAATTGTTGTGTAACATATCATGAAATTATTGTGTTTCATTCATTAGACTTTTATTTCAAAATATTAATATTACAGGGATACAATACAAGTATTTTTGGTTACTTGATTCACTTTTGTAATGCTTGAGTCAGATCTACAAGTGTGCCCATCACCCAAATATCGTTTCTTGTACCGATTAGGTAGGTTTTCACTCATCCCATCCTCTTCCCTTCCCCCTCGCTTGAATTCCACTGAGTTTTACTTACCTTTATGCACACATGTGCCCATCAGTGAGTTCCATTTTGATACTGGGTACATATGGTGTTTGTTTTTTCATTCTTTAGATACTTCACTGACGATAATGGTCTCATGTTTCATCCAAATTGTTGCAAAAGGCCAGCCAAAGAAACTATCATGAGAGCAAACAGACAACCTACAGAACGGGAGAAAATATACGCGTGCTACACATCCGTTAAAGGGCTGATAAATAGAATCTATTTAGAACTCAGGAAAATCAGCAAGAAAATATCAAACAACCCTATCAAAAAGTGGGCAAAGGACATGAACAGAAACTTTTTAAAAGAAGACAGAATAATGGCCAACAAACCTATGAAAAAATGCTCAATATTTCTAATCATCAGGGAAATACAAATCAAAACCACAATGAGATATCACTTATCTCCAGTGAGAATGGCCTTTAGCAAAAAGTGCCAAAACAATAAATTTTGGCATGGATGTAGAGAGATTGGAACACTCCTACACTGCTGGTGGGACTGCAAACCAGTTCAACCTCTGTGGAAAACAATATGGAGATACTTTAAAGAGATTCAAGTAGATGTATCATTTGATCCAGCAATCCCATTACTGGGCATCTATGCAAAAGAACAAAAGACACTCTATAAAAGAGACATCTGCATTCAAATGTTTATAGCAGCACAATTCACAATTGCAAAGTTGTGGAAACAACCCAAGTGCCCATCAATACATAAGTGGATTAATAAAATGTGGTATATGTATACCATGTAGTACTATTCAGCTCTAAGAAACAATGGTGATATAGCACCTCTTGTATTTTCCTGACTAGAGCTGGAACCCATTCTACCAAGTGAATTATCCCATGAGTGGAAAAATAAGCACCACATGTACTCACCAGCAAATTTGTCCCACAGATCAACACCTAAGTGGACATATAGGAATAACATTTATTGGGCGTCGGGCAGATGGGAGCGGGGAGAAGGGGATGGATCTCTATATACATACATAATGAGTACTATGCGTACCATCTAAGGGATGGACATGCTTGAAGCTCTGACTCCAGGGTTGAGGATGTGGGGGAAAGGCAACACATGTAACCTAAACATTTGTACCCCATAATATGCTAAAGTTAAAAAAATGTTAAAATTTGTTGCAAAAGGCATTAATTCTTCCTTTTTTATAGCTGACTGGTATTCCATGGTGTACATATACCACATTTTATTAATCCATTCATGAATTGATGGGCACTTGGGTTGACTCCACATCTTTGCAATTGTGAATTGTGCAGCTATAAACATTTGAGTGCAAGTGTCTTTTTGATAAAATGACTTCTTTTCCTTTGGGTAAATACCCAGTAGTAGGGTTGCTGCATCAAATAGTAGGTCTCCTCTTAGTTCTTTGAAGAATCTCCATACCGTTTTCCATAGAGGTTGTACTAATTTGCAGTCCCACCAACAATGTATAAGAGTTCCTTTCTCTGTGCATCCACACCAGCATATATTGTTTTTGGACTTTTTAATAAAAGTCATTCTAACTGGGGTGAAGTGATATCTCATTGTGGTTTTAATTTCCATTTCCCTGACAATTAGTGACATTGAGCATTTCTTTCATAGGTTTATTGGCCATTTGTCTATCTTCTTTTGAAAAGCTTCTGTTGATGTCTTTTGCCCATTTTGTTTTTTTAACAGGGTTGTTTGGTTTTTCTTTTTGCTGATCTGTTTGATTTCTTTGTAGATTCTTGTTATTAGCCCTTTATTTGGATGTATATACCTTAGGAATATTTTCTCCTATTCTGTAGGTTGTCTATTTGATCTGTTGATTATATCCTTGGCTACACAGAAGCTTTTTAAATTTGATCAAGCCCAATTTATTTATTTTTGTTGTTGCTGTAATTGCCATTGGGATCCTATTCATAAATTATTTGCCTTAGCCAATATCTAGAAGAGTTTTTCTGACATTTTCTTCCAGAATCCTTATGGCTTCATTCCTTACATTTAAGTCTTTTATCCATCTTGAATTAATTTTTGTAAGTGGTGAAATGTATGAATCCAGTTCGTTTTTCTTCATGTGGTTATCCAATTTTCTCAGTACCATTTATTGAATAGGGCTTCTTTTCCTCAGCGTGTATTATTGTCTGCTTTGTCAAAGATCAATTGGCTGTATGTGGATGGTTGTATGTCTGAATTCTCTCTTAACAAGTCCGATTATATGATATTCCTATTTAATTTAAAAATATATGTAGACACCAAATATCATATTTGAGAATATCATTAGCCTTATACTTCTGTTGAAAATGCTCATGTATTTGTGAATGTTTCCTAATCCTAAGACAAAATGTTTGGAATAATCTAATAGGACTAGATATCAGCTATAGATAAGTAATTACTTATAAGTAATAAGTACTCTGTAAAGGCTGGGCTTGGTGGCTTATGCCTGTAGTCCTAGCACTCTGGGAGGCCACGTTGGGAGGATTGCTGAAGGTCAGGAGTTCAAAACCAAAGTGCTCTGTATTTACAGCAGTTTTGGGCAAAACCTTAATTGTACCACAATAACATCATACATGAAAGTGAACCCAGAAAATTATGCCAAATTCAAAGAGGATATTTTGATAACCTTAAATTCATTTTTAATAAAACACTTCTTCCCTACATGAATGCAATGTAAATAGAATAATAAATAAAATTTATTTGAACCCAAGAAGAAACTAGGAAAATGTACTTGACTGATATGCAAAAATTCATTCTTGAATAAAATCATGGTTATGTTTTCTAAAAATTTTTAGAACAATTAGAATCTGTAAACATTCAAACCATTTGTTTTATAAGAAATAAAAAAAACTCATAAATATGACTTACTTGCTTACCTTTTCATTACTAAGGGAAAATCCTTTGGCTGAGGCAGTCTCACAGTTTGAAGCTTAAATGACTCCAAGGAGGCTTTCTGGTTTATGGGCAGCATTAGAAGGCATATGATTTGAAATCTCTCAGAGAGGGCTCTGGAAAATAAATATAAGTTCAGGCCTATGGATATAAGAGTACTGAGACAGTCCAGTTTTCTTGATAACTAGCCATCATTTAAGAAAATCATCTTTCTCCAGATATGTGAACTAATTAACCCATTATAGTTAAAGCAATTTTCAATTGGATATTATTTTGCCAATTATCTAAAACAAGAGTTGGCAAACTTGTTTTGTCAAGGACTATATAGTAAATATTGTAGGCTCTGTGGGTCATATGGCCTCTGTCATAACTACTACATTCTGCTGTTATAATGCAAAAGAAGCTGCAGATAATGAGTAAATGAATGAGCATGTCTATGTGTTAACAAAATTTTATACAAAAAAAAAAAAAAGAAAAAAGAAAATCAGTGGTTTTGGGTTAGGAAATGGAGTTTGCTAAACCCTGAACTAAAACATGCTCAATGTTACATACAATTTGAAAATATCACCAAATATCCTAGTTTTCCAAATAAAGAAGCTGAGTTAGAGTTTAAATGATTTGTGTGTAGGTACAAGCACATCTAAAAATTATGGAGAACTTATCTCTTAGAATGCGGCATGTTAATATTACCTAGGATTCCACATGATAAAGGATTCATACTCAATATCCTTAGAAATAATCAAAGAGGCCATGGATTTTCTAACTGAATATAAACTTTGTTATTATTCTGTTAAAATGACAGATGGATACATGGTTATATTAAGAATTTGCATATTTCTCTTTATAAAGCTGAAATATTTTTATTGAACTTAACAGAAAAAAATGTGAAAACTTCATGCCTTCTTTGGTGTCCAAAGGAGAGGGACAATATTCACTGACACCATCAACTTTGGTTCAAAAGAAGTCAGTAAGTGCAGCTCTGAATTGCTGTTTTTGCCACAAGCATTTTATTGCTCTTTCCCCCATTATAAAAATGGCAAAGTGCTCTGAAAATGAAAATTTTTCCTCAGGGACAAATTCATAGAGATTTATTATCTTGCCTCAAAGAAATGGGATTGAGCCATTTTTACAGCCAAAAGTTACTTTTATTTTCGGCATTGGAAATATTTCTCTATAGCCTTACAATGTATAAAAATATCATTCTGCTGAGGACTTTTGCCACTGACACAACCACCAAGAAGCTATCAGTGATATTAGCCAAGTGATTTGATGGCATTTTAGCAACTCCCAGCCAGAAATATGCATCTGAAATTCTTGGGAAACATTAAAAGTACAGAGTCCTGGAACTTGCACTTGAACTTCTTGCACTACCGGGTCCCAGGTTTCACACATCTTACCTCAAACATACCCAGCAACACTTTTCAGAGATGGTTTCTGGATCCCTGTGTATTTTAAACAATTCTTCCAATGATTCTCATGTGTAGCCAGCATTGAGAACCTTTGCTAAATGAGAAGAAAGCAATTTCCTGGATAACATGTGATTTTAAATAGTCAAATTCTAAATATGGGTATTTATCAGCTTATAAACAATGCTGTGTGTTTAGAACAGAAGCAACAGTACACACCTTCATAGCATTCATCAGACTATCAAAGGCATCACCTGAAGCTGATGGACTTCATCCTGTCACGACTTTGCTGAGATCTGCCTTTGGATCATTCCCTTGGGCTCCCATCTAACCTAGTGCTGATTTCATCTTGTTCTGGGAAAACTAGTGTCAGAACAGTCTTTTGTTTCCCATGCTGGGTCAGTTAGGGCTACTGTTAAGAAGGGGAAATTTAAGCAGTTCCAGAAGATACCCCTACCACACAAGTACACACCAGTCAACAGCTAACAAAATGCCTTGTCAATTGCCTATCATATCTGCATTATCAACAGAACATTTTTTGAATGCTAAAGATTATTTGATCTAAGTTTCCCCTTAGCCAGAAAGTATGTCCATAGTGTAACTCTTCTAAGCCCAAGAAATTCCATATAGAAGGTGCCTACCCCTGGGGTGAGATCCACATGGAATTTATGAAAGGATGTGCTGCGTGTTTATCAAGCACATGTAAAGTAATAGTTTAGATTTATCACCTACTTTGTTTCACAAAGAACATAATAACACCGTATGAGCTGGCAGGATTCCAGTGCTTAACCAACTGCCTATAGCCATGACTGTGACTGAGAGCTGTAGGATGTCACTCTAACAAATTTATGTAAGTTAGTGTCTTTGTCCATTCATGCTACTACAAAAAAATACCTGAGAATGGGTAACTTATAAACAACAGAGATCTATTTCTCATAGCTCTGGAGGCTGGGAAGTTATAAGATTAAGACACTGGCATACTAGATATGCCAGAGAGCTGCTCTCTGCTTCCAAGATAGTGCCTTGTTTGTGTATCCTCCAGAGGGGACACACACTGTGCCCTTGCCTTATGGAAGGACTAGCCTGGCAAAAAGGACAAAACTCATCCATTCAAGCCCTTTAATAAGGGCTTTAATCCCACCCATGAGGGCTCCACCTAGGCATCTATTAAGTCTCACCTCTCAATACTGTTGCATTGGGGAATAAGTGTTAGCATGAATTTTAGAAGGTACACAAAGATGTAAACCATTACAATTAGTAACTGAAATTGAAGCTGAACCTAATCATGTTGATTCTAATAAAACTCTGTCATACATTTAGAAAATGATGAGTTTATCATCAAAAGAGTAAATGGCTTTTCATTTCTAACTCTATTGGATATTGACCAGTCCTTATTTGCTCTTTGCATTGTCTCTAGGGCCTACCCTTATCCTTAGCCCAGATTGATATCTTTGACCGGATAAGTGAATGAATAAATGATGTTTCCATATGTACTGCTTCATTTTCACTAGAAAATATCTATGCTTTTTGGTTTATCATTTCTACAAAGAAAGAAAGAAATGTGTTCTATGTATCTATGGATTTACAACCACATTGTCCCTTGTTGGGCATCACTGTCAGCAGCTTTTATCAGTTAACACCTCACAATATGTTATTTATGTATTTGGAGAGTAAGGTGAAGGAGGAGCTGCCAAGTACTAAAAGAGGAGGTGGAGGAGGATAGTGGACAATAACCTGCTATGTGATAATCACTGGATGCCACTTACTTTACTCATACTTACCAATTTGTGTTTGAGAACAAACAGTAGTTCCCCCCTCATCTGTGTGGGACACAATCCAAAACTCCCAGTTGATATCTGAAACTGCAAATAATACTTAACCCTTGACATCCTATCCCATGTTTTTTCCTATACATACAAACCTATGATAAAGTTTAATTTATAAAATAGGCATAGTAAGTAATTAATAACAATAACAAATAATAAAATAGAAAAACTAAATAAAATAAGGGTTACTTGAACACAAGCACTGTGATACCACACCAGTAGGTTGATCTGGCAAACAAGCTTGCGACTGAGTGACTCATGGGCGGGTAGCACAGGCAGCCTGGGTGCGCTGGACAAAAGATGATTCACTTCCCTGGCGGGACAAAGCAGGATGGTGCTAAATTCCATAACGCTAGTCATAATGGCGTGTAATTTAAAGCTTTTGAATTGTTTATTTCTGGAATTTTCCATTTAATATTTTCAGACCATGATTGACCTCAAGTAACTGAAACCACAAAAAGTGAAACCACAAATAAAGGGAGACTATTGTATCTTGTGTATGTGTGTGTGTGTGCGTGTGTGTGTGTGTGAGGTCTCCATCAGACATAAAACTATGGTCATCTCAATTACTAGTTGTCTAACTAAGATATAATTACATAAGTTTTTAACAACTATTTGACATTCTCATTCCAAAAGGAAGAAATAGGTAAGAAGAAAAGGATAACAGGTCTCAGGTAAGCCCAAAATTCAACAGGCCAAACAACATTAAATCTTAAGATTTGAGAATAATCTTTGACTCCATGACACACTGAGACATGCCCTATTAGGGGCTCCTAGAAGACCTGCTCCCATGGATTTGCTGGGCACAGCCCATATCACATCTCTCAGTAGTTGGCATCAGGCACATGCAACTCACCTTATGCATTGGAGGCTTTATAGGTCTGAGGTCTTAGAGGATTCCCTGATACCATAGCTCCACTAAGCTTTGCCTTAGTGGGGCTTTCTGCAGTGGCCCCAACCTCATGGCTCTGCTGGGCATTACCCTAGGAGGGGCTATCTCAGGTAGCCCTATTTTTGCAACACGTCTCTGTCAGGGTCTTAAGGCTCTCGGGAAAGACATTTTTTGAAATCTATGTGAAGTAAGTGATGCCTCCTCGACTCTTGCACTCTGCACACCTGGGAGTTAGCAATAGTGAATGCCACTAAGGCTTACTGCTTGTGACCTCTGGATCAGAGGCCTGAGCCACACCTGGGCACTCTTGAGCCATAGCTGAGGTGGCCAAAAAGAGCTGCACTGAAATACAGTGAGCAGAGACTTAAGCTGGCGATAGGTAGTGTGCTCCAAGGTCCCAGCTGTGCCCTGAGCCCCTCCAGTTTTCAATAAGATATTTCCCATTTTGTCTAAGGCCTCATCAGAGTGGCCTTTACTGTCCATGTTTCTACCAACATTCTGTTTATGAATCTATTTATTCCCACCAACTTAATTTTGAATTTCTAAGTTATATCAAGTTCTGAACTATTCAGATGATGAATTCAAACCTCAAACCTAAAACAAAATTAAAATAGTTATAAAAACACACTGCCATTTAGATCTAAAATGTGGTTCTTCATCACACAAATCCACTTAGAGCAATATTTCACAGACAATTTATAAAGAAGCCTTTTGCCTTTATTTTTACCCCTAAAACTTTGACTAAAAGGTCCATAGCTTAGCATTTTTTAGCTCCATGTTCGAAAGGGATGGGTTATGGATTTTTGTACAATGAAATTTAATTCCATTCAAACATAGGCGTTTTTAAAATGTTGTTATACTATAATCTCTTGTCACCGAAGGACGCAGGCTGTCAACACTTCTCTGGCTGTCAGAACCTTGCTGTGGAAGCCTTATGTGGTGCTTTTTCACTTGATGTAAATAAAAACATGAGTTAGATGCTTTTGGGGAGGTTCTACGTGTTAATTAAATCCTAATAAAATCATCTAGCTAACCTGTCTGCTTTATGATACAGTACCATAGAGTGGGAAGCCTGCTAAAGAAAGCCTGCTAAGTTGATTATACTTCTAGAAAATTAATTGAAATGAGACAAGCAATCCCCAAAATGAAAATTCTGTACTGTTGACTTTTCTGCTCTTTTTCATAACAAAGTTTCTAAGATTACTTGCAGCAGGTAGAGAATTCTCCTTCAGGTGAGTGTGTGTCATTTTATTCAATTTATCAGCTATCCCATTTGTGTTTGACCAATCCCTTTGAATGTTTAAGGAGTGGAACATCAGAAGGAAGGTTACTAAGGCACTTTCAGAAAATAACTAATGGTCTTACACTAATTAAGAAAGTATCTATTAAAAAAAACTCCTAACTATTATCCAGTTCAAATTGTTAGTAGTTCATTGTGTTTGTGTTTTATTTTAGTTGTAAGATCCTCATGTGTATCTATCTTCCAGAGATAATTTAGCTTTTTTATTTACTTTCTGGAAGCAGATGATGAATGTGCTATTTGTTTTTCATATCGATGTTAATTTATTATCAGTGTTTTATGCCATAAATTCCTAATATTCTGACATTGATTTCATTTCCTTTTCTTCTGACATTAGTTACAAAATAAAATTATACTTTTCTCTTTCTTAAAAATTTTAAGATGATTTATTATATCAGCAATTGATCACACCCAAGCCAAGTCTTTCTTCAATCCTGTAGTTTGAAGAAAGACTTTCTGCTATTTTGCTCTGATATTCTGCAGAAGGAAGCCTTTCTTTTATATTAATATTATGTGTTCTTAAAGTTCATACCCTGCTATTATAACAATTCAACTACATTTTTTACTCCACCTTGATCATACTCATGTATATCCTTAAAACTATCAGCTTCAATTCACACCATATACTTTTATATACTTTCACAATTCATATTCCAGCCAAGGTATAAATGCATTACTCTCAAAAGGGTTATTTAAATGATGAGAAAGAACATCTACAAGGATATGACACATGAATTTCCCCCTTATTTGCTTCTCATTCACATCAATCATCCCAATTAAATGATAAATAGGTAATTGATAGAAGGTGGATGATAGATATGTACATAGATAAAATGTAATTCAAAATGCTCTCAGATTTGAATATAGATTTGACATATTCAGATTTAATATGTGCTCATTTTCTGTTTGCTCAAAATCCAATTTTTGCAACAAACTTTACTATTAACTTTTAATGAAATTATTTCTATAATCTTATTTATAGTGTTCTTTTAATAAATTTCATTGTACTCTCCAATTATTGTAAACTGATTTATGTTAGTTCACATTAAGCAAGACTTGTATCACGATTCTCACTAGTGTTCGTTTGAAAGTGTTGTAGAAATAAAACATAGCCCTTAAGCTATTACAGTTATACAAAGTAACTTTCTTAGTTGTAGAGGTTAACAAATTTCCAGGTGAGATGCTTATTGGAGAGGTGAAAATTTCTATCCAATACATTCAATAATTTGAACATTGAAAAAGCATTTAGCCTTTTTTCAGACTATTTCTGCATCTGCAAAATGCAAATGAGAGCACTTTCCTCTCTCCCTGTTACCCATCTACAAGTTCACATTTGACTGCACACAAATCAATCTTGAGGAATAATTTGATGATCCACTATGCCCTTATCTCATAAGGGAAGAATAAGAAGGAAGAGTAAATCTTAAATATTTGTATCATCAGTCTTACTCCATTACTATAATAGATGCTCAATTAATATGTTAGGAAGTATGGTCAGTTTACAGTTCTCTAAAATAGCCTAATATATACGTTAGGAAATAGTCAAATAAGAGCAATTGAATTGTGCTAAGGCTTTTCTGGGTCCTACTTTCTTTGTCTAACATTTAGAAAGTAAAGTCATACATTATGATGTCTGTCTAAGCACTTAATTGCATTACAGCAATTATCTAGTGAGGGCCCAAGAAAACAAAGAATTGCCACTCTAGTTTCTAATTTAAAGATGAAGAGCTTCGACATTCAATAGATAGATATTTGTAAAATTATATAGACAATGAACTGGGATGAGATGGCTTGTACTTTCACACTAAATGCCATTATCTTTCTAATAGTAATTATATTATTCTTAGTTTCAATAAATGTATGTTATATAAGATGTTAACACTAGGGGAAATGAGGTAAAGAGTATATGGGAACTCTTAAACAATTTGTACAACATTGTATGAGTCTAAAATTATTTCAAAATAAAAAGTTGAAAAATAATAAAAAATAATTATAGCACACATTTATGTAACACTTAGTAGGCTTTAAGGTTACTTTCTAAGTACTCTACTCATATTAACTAATTTTATCATACAGAGATAAAGTCTCAGATTTAACATGTCACATTTTAAAGTCTAAGGTAACTCAATACTGTATCATTATTAAAATATAGAAGTATATTCTTAAACAATGAAGATAATATTTGTGGTCAATTTGTATCTATGGAAATAAGAGTTATTCATCAATATATTTAAAGTTTTATACATACATGCACATATATAATTGTTAATTCACAAATTTTGAAAAAATAATTCTAACTCTGCAAAACATAATGAGATAATTATGGGATTGACAGTTTTATAAGGAAAGCGCTAGACATCAAACCATGAGATTATATATGACAGTAAAATCTAATATATACAAAAGGAGCTTTAGAACACTCTAATTAGGGGAAGGCCCATAAGAAAACTAAAAAATGCTTCAGCTTTTTAGCATTGCTCTCCTTGACTTCTTTAAATTTTGATCTCTTCTCCACTTCCCATCCCCAATCATTTTTACTTTCTCAAACTCATAGTATGTATAGATAGCAAAAACTAATCAAAATTTAAAGCACCGTATATGGATATTTCCTAGACTGATCAAACAATTAATAGATTGATTTGGTGTATCAATCATGTGAACCTCATGCAGGTATAGTTTCCCATAGCAACAGGACATTGCAGCTTGACTCAATTTGAAGCTCTTTGTTAGTTCTTTTCATTTGAAAAAGGTTGGAGTAGTCAAAGGAAAGTTGATACTATACTGAAGCCCAATATGGCATCTGAACATAATCAATGCACATTTGCTAGAAGAAACCAGTAAGGAGGCACTTTATTCAACAGCAATAGCATTTAAAATTGGAAATTAATTTTTCTAGGCACTTATTAACATACTGAGTATGCATAGAATTTTTGAATCACATTCTACCAGATCTGGTATATGAGAAGTAGTTATTTCTTTTGAATAGTTCAATTTAAGATTTGACTACTCGATCCATAGGACTGCAGCCTTATTCTTCTTTGTTCTCTCCCTCCCTACCCATCCCCCTTTTCTTTCTTTCTTTCTTTCTTTCTTTCTTTCTTTCTTTCTTTCTTTCTTTCTTTCTTTCTTTCTTTCTTTCTTTCTTTCTTTCTTTCTTTCTTTCTTTCTTTCTTTCTTTCTTTCTTTCTTTCTTTCTTTCTCTCTTAATCTCACTCTGTTGCCTGGGCTAGACTGCTGTGGTTTCAGCCTAGCTCACTGCAACTTCAAACTCCTGGGCTCAAGTGAGCCTCCTGCCTCAGTCTCACAAATAGCTGGAACGATAAGTGAGCACCAGCACCTAATTTTTTCTATTTCAGTAGAGATGGTCTCAGGCTGGACTCAGGCTGGTCCCAAACTCCTGACCTCAAGTGATCCTCCTGCCTCAGCCTCACAAAGTGCTAGGATTACAGGTGTGAGTTATCGCCCCTGGCCTCCCCCTTTTCTTTAGTCCTAGAGATTTAGAGTCCTAAACAGAAGTAAGGCACAGAGAGAGCAGCTTATCATAGACAAGAAGTAAGGGTCAGGGCCCTCTGAATGCTGAGATTATCTAGCTGTTAAAATAAATTACTACAAGTCATCCATTTTCCTTGCAATCAGGAATATTTAGTGGTTTAATATCATATTAGTACATACAACTGATTAATGATCCACTTTTCCTAGAGCAATGCAGGTACTCCTTTTGCCCTGTTCTTAAAGAACATTTTCCATATTGCTCCAAGAGTTATAGGCCTCTATTTATTCTTCATAGCCATAATAAATCTCTTTTTTGGTTTAATAGGGAGAATTCTTTTTTCCTTGTATGCTTGTTTTTTCATACCACACTTATTTTCTTTACACTTCCTATTTCATTTCTATCTTCTCAATCAGGCATAGAATTTCTGGTGTGTATTGTGTGTACAGGTAAGGAGATGGCAAGATTTCAAGCTTTTGACCAGTACTTTTGGCCTTGTTTCATGTCTTCCCTAAAGCCATACTATATATCTTCCCCGAGAAAGAAAAATGTGAAAACATAAGCAGAGTCAAAGCATGGAATTTCATATTTTAAAATATCATCCAGTCACATATGGCATTTTTAAACAATTTGAACACTGTCATTCACTTGTGTGCATTCACCAAATACAAGACTGTTATTTGGAATAAAATGTGCATAAAGAAGAGAGCAAGGTAGCACCACTACTGCTGAAGTTAACCACACACACCAAGACTAGGATTTTCTTTTTTGTTCAACCATATTCTGTATTCAGATGCCTAAAGAAACTGAAATGGTAATATTAATAATCCCTTCTTGCTTCAGGGTACAACTAAGCCAACAGAGACATCATAATGTTCTCTTGCTATGAGCTATTTGATAGACTTCAGGCAGCATTTGCTTTCTTTTCCTGCCTAAGTTCTGCATTTTTATATCATTGAATATTCAATTGCCAGCCCTCTTCTCTCTCTCTGAAGTAATGTCATGAGAAGAGCGGAATCAATGGTCTCGGCTGAAATCTTACCTATGCCTTTTTACTCCCTTTACAATATGCATCTTTATGATCCCTTTGGAACAAAAATCTCAAGGTTTACAAGCTTGGAGATTTGAAATGTTCAGAATATAATGCAGAAAGTACAGATGTAGTTTATATGTGGAAAGATTTCAGGGCTATTTGTTCAATAAAACAGGCCATTTCTACCCCTTCCATGCACAATCTATTAATGCATTATCCAAGTATTAGGATTTCAAGAAGTTTGATGGTTAAGTTTACCTCTTCATAACAAGACAGCTACCAAGAATTTTAAAAGAAAGTTTAGTATAGTTAGAGTACTATCACAAAATATTTAATTTTAAATTTAGATAGAACCTTTGAGACTTATGATTTTTGAAATAAGAGTAATAGTCAATATCCTGAAAAAATTTTAATACATTGTTCCTAGGTCTAAGAACAAAAGACAGACAGAGAGAGAGAGAGAGAGAGAGAGAGAGAGAGAGAGAGAGATTCCCTTTCCTTTCCTCTATTCTCATTCTTTTCTTAAGAATATTGTCATATTCAAAGGTAAATATTTATTTGACAACAATATGTAGGTATTCACTTCACAGAAAAGTTATATTACTAAAATAAATATAGAATATGAATTATAATTTTATTTATGACTTAATAACCATAAGGTTTTAAATTAGTTAAGAAAATGAATAATTTTTACTTCTAAGCTGCCAAAAAGAGGCCAGGGACATTGCTCTCTTCTGTCTTGTATAAGCATGAAATAAAAGCAGATATGCTTTGGAACTCCTCTTACAAAGTAGTAGCCTCATCAACTGTAAAAATTCAGATGCCTGCAGTGATGGATTCTCCAATTGCCCTGATTTGATTAATTCACATTTATGCCTCTTTCAAAACATCCAATGTACCAAATAAAGATATATAACTATTATGTATCCATAATAATTATTTTTTTTAATTTTTAAATTGAAAAAAACTTAATTTTAAAAAATGCTGCTACAGCTAGTGAGATGAAAGAACATAGAAAAAAAATCAGGACAAAAATAGATTATCTCAAGTAAATTTTTAAAATATATTGTAAAACAAGGCAAGAATTAATTGTTTAGGTCTCTTACCAGAAAGCAAAAGAAGTATCAAATCTTTGAAGGGATAAAAATAGCACATATGTTTTAAAAAACATCAGATGAATGATTGTAAGCTACAAGAGTTGATCTGTGTCAGATAAAATAGTAAATTTAACTCTGAAAAAGATAATAAATTCTCTGGAAAAGAAAATGTACATGCCATTATCTAATTGAGAACTTTGTTATAATAATGTCTAGGTGAAGACAAGGTCAGAAGATCATTAAAAATCAATAAATGAATAAGGTAAGTATTGCTAATTTTCTACCAGAATTAATAAACAGGAGAAATTTAGAAAAACATTCAGTGTAAGAGAACTTTAGTCTCCTAAATTTAATCACTTAGCTCCTTCATTTGTTTTTGTCAATAGCGTTTGTTATAACTAAGGTATCCAAGGAGCTTAACATGTTCATTACTGATTAAAAGATTAAGTATAAATATTAAATATGTATCTGTCTATAGGCATACATCATGCAGGAAGTTTTTAAAGAGTGTTTAAAAATATAAAAAGTAATAGCTAGGACAATAGAATATGCAGTCACTTCATTGTAAGATTAACTTCAAAACCCAATAAATTAATACAGTGCTGAAAAAAATAAAGGTAAGGTAAACATAGTTTTAGAAGGAACATTTGACTTTACTCTTAGCTTAATACATAGAACATTGCTAAGAATGTCATTCCCAGTTTAGGTGAAACCAAGTCATATGACATAGAAATTTTTTATTTTGTTAAAACCATTAGCAAATTGAGGAAAAAGAAGCCTGACTGAGCTAAAATATGAAAAATTAGAAAAGACCCAAATTGCTTTTGTGATGGAGCAGTGGGAGGAGGGGAAAACCACCCTTGATGAGAGTGGGAGGAAATTCAAATTTTTAAAGGCCAAGTGTGATGTTTTAAAATCGTAAAGAACCTCTATTACAAATGTCATCTACAAACACCACCCTCCAGCTCTCTTCCATGTGCTATTAACATGTTTTCTTGCAGAAGAGCGAGGGCAGAGATAGAGAGCTGAGAGAGATGACACCCACCTGAGTTACAGATGTGCAGAGATGTCTGAGGACTAAGAGCAGGGCAAAATCTTGGAATTTAACTATCTGAAGCTTGCCAAGCTCTCATGGAGTACTAGGGGAAGGATTGGTTAGAAAGAGACCCTTGAGGCATAAGTATACAGAATTTGAAGGAGACTATGAACAGAGAAAGTGAACTAGGAAAAATCCCTCTAAGGCATTTGAGGCCCTTACTGAACACCTTACCCCAGATTTTCCCACCCCAAGTTTGGGAAAAGGGCAGCAGCAGTGAAGAGATTTCCCGAAGGACAAAGCTCCATGGCAGCAGAGGATTCTGTACCAGACTCTAAGGCTGACAGCCAGGCTGTCAGCAAAGTGAGGATCTCCACAGTTTTGAAAGTTATGTCTAAGTTACAAAGCACAGAGGTCTTTAGAGTCTTTCCAGACTCCAATCCCAAGTCCTGTTGAAGGGAGATCCTTATCCAGTGCTGAAACTATGTGACTGCAGTAGCGAATGTTTCTAGCTAAATAATGAAGTCCAAACCCAGCTTAATTACAGATAACCCTGTTCCCCACACTAGAAGTCTGGCAGAAAACTCTACCCTTTTCTAGGTGTATATATAATTTATTTCAGTCTCTATAATTCTATTCCACATAATATTCATAATATAATAAAATACTATAGACTTATGAAGAAGAAATAATGTGACGAAAGCAAGAAAGCTATCAAAAAAAAGAAATTTAGAGATGAACTTGTACAAATAGCCAGAAAGAGACTTAGAAAATAGCTATGATGATGTCTGGGGTGGGGACAAAGTAGGGAGAGCTTGATATCTGTGAATAAATGGAAATTTTCAGCAGCAAGAATAAATCTTTGAAAAAGCCCTAATAAGAATGCTATAAATGAAAAACATTAAATGAGAAATTAAGAATTCATTTGATGGATTAGAAGACTGGACATGTAAGAAGAAATTATCAGTTAACTGATGATGTTTCAATAGAAATTATTTAAAGTGAAACATTAAAAGGGAAACTAAAATGTGAAAAAAATAAAATGGAGCATCTAAGATCTATGGGATAATAAAAATAATCAAATGAATGTATAATTTCAGTCACATAAAGAATGAAGAAAGAGAATGAAGAAGAGGACATTTTTAAAGATATAATGGTATGTAACTTTTAAAAATTGATGAAAGACATCAATCCAACCATCTAAGAAGTTTAGTGAACCCAAAGTGGAACACATACAAATGAAATCACATTTTTCTATGCATAACATTGATAAACTACTAAAAACCAAGCATAAAGAAGAAATCTAAAAACAGATGGGGAAGGAAATAAATTCATTACATGTGTGTATACAACACTATGAATAATGGCAACTTTGCTTTATTAACAATGAAGATTAGAAAAAAAGTATGGAGTATCTTTCAAGTGCTAATTAACAAAGAAAAAATGAAAACATTATACTTGAAATTCCATACTGCAAAGATATCCTTCAACAAAGCAAAAAGGGTTAAATGCATCTACAGGCAGACAAAAGTATTGAGCCTTTATCTTCAGTAGACTTTTCCTAAAGTTAAGACTTGAACAAGTTCTTTATACTGAAGCAAAATGATTCCAGATACAAATAAAGATCTCTATGAAAAAGTGATAAGAGCAGAATGGGTAAATAGTTTATTAAATAAAAAACTTTTAAACTTGTATTTTCTTGTATACTTGTGTATTAGTTGTCTATTTCTGCTATAACAAATTACCACAAATTTAGTGGCTTAAAACAACATAAATTTATTATCTTGTATTTCTTAGATCATAAATCTAACACTGGCTTTTCTGGATTAAAAATAAAGATATTGGCAGAGTTGTGTCTGTTTATGAAGACTCTAGAGGCGAATACATTTCCTTGTCTTTGCAGCTTCTAGACATCATTTGCCTTCATTGTTTGACACCTGGTCCTCATTCTCCATCTTCAGAGCCAGTAATAGTGGTTAAGGTTTTCTTTAGGTCATATCATTCTTACTTCTTCTTTTGCCTCCTTCTACTTTGAAAGACTTTAGTGATTACACTGGACCACCCAAATAATCCTGGATAATCTCCCTATTTTAGGTCAATGGGTTAGTGCCTTATGCTGCTATGAGAAAATACCACAGATTGGATAATTTACAAATGATAGAAATTTACTTATTTCAGTTCTACTGGCTGGAAAGTCCGAGATCAAGGTGCTGGCATGTTCAATGGCTGGTAAGGGCTGCTCTCTGCTTCCAAGATAGCAGTTTATAGCTGCATCCTCTGGAGAGGATGAATGTTTTGTCTTCATATGGTAGGAGAAATGGAAGGATAAAAGGGATGAACACTGTTTCCACCATCTTCATATTAATAAAACCACAAATCTCATACCTTAGGGATCTGCCCTCATTACTTAATTACCTCCTAAATGTTCCATCTCATTACACTGCTGTATTGAGGGTTAAGTTTCAACATAAATTTTTCAGGAAGCACAAACATTCAAGGTATAGCATTCTACCCTGGCCCCCTCAAATTGCTTTCCTCCTTACATACAAAATATATTCACTTTATCACAATAGCCACCAAAGTCTTAACTCATTCCAGCATCAACTCAAAAGTCTGAAGTTCATCAAAATATCATCTGAATTATAAATGAATGAGACTCAAAGGTATGTTTCATCCAGAGGCAAATTTTTCTCCATTTATAAGCCTGTGAAATTGAACAAGTTATATGCTTACAAAATAAAATGGTGGCACAGGCATAGGATAGACATTCTCATTACAAAAGGGAACAACAAGAAAGAAGAAAGTACTAACAAGTTCCAAGTACTTCTAAAACCCCACAAGTCAAACAACATTAAGTCTGGAGGTTTGAGAAAAATTTTCCCTGACTCTATGCCCTGCTTTCTGGGCACACTAGGGCAAAGGTTGGGCCAGCAAGGCTCTGGGCAGCCCCACCCCTTTGCATTACTGGGCCCAGCCTACAACACACAATGCTTACAAATTGAAGTCAGATGCCTAAGGCTCTACCAGGCTGGCTTTGCAAGCTGGAGTCTCTACAGATCTAGGGTATTGGGGGCAGCCCTGCCCCCACAGCTCCACTAAGCGCTGCCCTAGTGAGTGGTGCCTATGGTGTTCCAACCACTGCAGCATTCCTCTGCTTGGGCTCTGAGCCTCCCTGGGGCCTTCAAAACCTAATTGGAGGCCACCATGCCTCTATGGTTCATGCACTCTGTGCACTTGGGAAGTTAGCACTGTGTGGATGTGGCTAAATTTTATCCCTTGTGACCTCTAGAGTGGTGGTTCAGCTCTACCTGGGTAAGTGTAAAACAGCCAAAGAATGATGCAAATGGAATGTGGGGAGCAAAAACTTGAGGTGACCCTGGGCAGTAAGCTCTGAGGTTCCATTAGAAATGTGGGCCCTTCCCTTGAAACCATTCTGCCCTCTAGGTCCTGGCACTCTGAGTCTTCCTATTGGAAGTGACAGCCTAGAAGATCTCCAAAATGCTTTCAGCTCATTCCCTCATTGTCCTAATAAATAGCATTGGTTTTCTTCTATCGATTTTAATCTTATCAAATGTTCATTTAGACACACTCTTAGTATTTTCTCTCCAATTCACCTTTTTATTCTTTATAATCTGGCTAGACTGAGAATTTTTCAAATCTTTCAGTTTTGCTTCCCTTTTAATTATAAATTCCATCTTTAAAGTTGTTGCCTCTTATAGAGTTTTACTATAGCAAGCTAAGAGAAGCCATGCAAGACCCTGAACGTTTGCTTTAGAGATTTCATTTTCAAATATTAGAGCACATCACTCTTAAATTCTGCCTTTCACCAAGAACTAGAGCATGAAAACGATTCAGTGAAATACTTTGCAACTTTGTAACAAGAATAATTTTTCCTCCAGTTTCCAATTAGATATTTCTAATTTTCATCTAATCATCAGAATGATCTTTATTGTTTATATTTCTACCAAAATTTTGATCATGACCACGTAGATAGTCTCTAAGAAGTTTGACAATATATCTATAGATATCCTCTCCTTCTCAGCTCTCACTAGAATAGTACTTAATCCTCCAGATTCTACCCATCACCCAGTTCCACAGATGCTTTCACATTTTTAGATATATGTTATAGAAACCCTCAACTTCACAATGCCAAATGCTGTCTTAGTCCACTGGTGCTGCTATAACAAAATACAGATTATGTAAACCATTGCCCTGTTTCTCAGTGTCCTATTTTGAAATTTTCTGCCTGTTTCTTGTTGTGTTCTTAAGGATGAAAGATTCTCCTTTACCCTCCTTCTTTCCACCATGCACTCCCTTGCAGAAAGAAGTTTTCCCTATCTCATTATGTACTTGTTTAGAAATTCCAGAGACTGAAACAAACCAGACCTCCACTAGGAGATTACTTTTCAAGGTTTCAGTTAATGTCTAGATAAACAGCCTTCCAGATAACCCATTCACCAGGTGAGGCAATAATCAATATAGTCATCAAGACAAGTCACACTAACCAGCACATCCTTGCCACGCCTACATGCCCAGCATTCGAAATTCCACTTTAAAACCCATGCCCTGCCTGAGCCCAAGAATTGAAATGATTTCTTTGAGGCACAAACCTTGGACATTTCAACACTGCTAGCCCTGGGATAAAGTCACTTCCTTTCACTACATCTCATCCTTTTTATTGGCAATTTTTTCCCAGAATATTAGTGGGGTGGAAAGGTTTTGGTTACATAAATTGCTTTTGCACCACCCTAGTCAAAGCTGCAAGCATGCTTGTCCCCCAGAAAGCATGCACTGCACTCAGTAAGTATGAATTTACCCATCCCCTACTCCCTACTCCAACTGGACCCAACACCCAATAAATGTTGCATCCATATGTGCTCATAAGTGTTGATCGATTACTACAAATTTAACGGTGAGTACATGTAGTGCTTGTTTTTCCATTCTTGGGATACTTCACTTTGTAGAATGTGCTCCAGCTCTATAGAGGATAATACAAGAGGTACCATATAACCATTGTGTTTTGTGGCTGAGTAGAACTCCACAGTATACATATATCACATTTTATTAATCCGCATGTATGGATGAGCACTTGGGTTGTTTACACATCTTTGTAATTGTGAATTTTGTTGTTATAAACATTCTAGAGCAGATATCATTTTTATAGAATGTCTTTTTTTTTTCCTTTGGGTTGATGCCCAGTAATGGGATTCTGGATCAAATAATAGTTCTACTTGTAGCTCTTTAAAGTATCTCCACATTATTTTCCACACAGGTTGTACTAGTTTGCAGTCCCATCAACAGTGTATGAATGTCCCTATCTCTCCGCATTCACACCAACATTTATTGTTTAGGGACTTTTTGATAAAGCGAAGGTGAAAAAGGTTTACTCTTTGATAAATGGAATATGATCCCTTATCAGCTTTAGTGCTGGGTCCATCATTGCCTGACAGATGCATGTCCGAAGCTGAGAAAACTAGCTTCTTATTAAGATACACACACACTCACGCACACACACACACACACACACCCCACTCACACACAGATGTGCACATTGATATCCTGAGTTCTACAGTGATAATGGCTTATGTGAGAGGAGAAGACAGACAGACTATGAGGTCTTCTTCAACTTGGAGCACCATGAGAAGCCATTTCTCAGCTGGCCTTTGATGGGGCAGTTAGTTAATGGGTGCTTCTGACATGCTTGACACCTTGCTAAAGATGCAAAATTGAGTAAGGTTGCTCCTGCTTTTAAGGAGCTTACATTTCAGTAGAGAGCACCAGACTTAAAAACTGGCTCTCCTTTGTGCGCATCCCCTAAACCTCGTTAAAATTGATTCAGACCTATAGTTATGCCAGACTTCCTTTATGACAAATGATGCTCTTGCAACTCAACTGTCTGAGAGATAGTCTACAAAATGGCCCATTGATGGAAGTGTGAGGTGAATGGCCATGTTTGTGATATGAATCTCTTTTTAAAACATGTATTCTGTGTTTACTTCATACAAGCAAGCTAGAGGCTAAAAATTCAAAGATACATAAGGAAGGCCCTGATGCTGACTTCAAAAAGCTTACATTTATTCCAGGGCACTAACACATTCACAGTTTTGATATGATGTGGCATTCTATTAGAAAAGCATATTAGGGGCAAAAAGGAGGACATATGGGCTAATCAGAGGGCTGGGGAATGCTGGGCTGAGTCTTAAAAAAACGTATGAGAAGCAAGCTGATAAGATAAGGTGATACAGGACAAGGGACTGGCATATGCAAAGTCTTAGGGGGAATTAAACCAATCTAAAGTCTCTTGCCAAATGTTCCTTCAATGGTTCCTCATTCATAAGCCCCATGCTGCTGCTATTGCTGCTGCTGCTGCCACCACTACTATGACCAACCACACTCCACAGGGACATCATTGGAAACCTCCACATCTGTCAGGGGCACTAGTTACCTTTGGCCTTTTCTCCCAAAGCTTTCATGAATATTTACTCTACTTGTTATATGGCAGAGTGGGTTGTTCAGGCAGATACATAAGAGGCCTCTTACGTTCTCACCAATAACAGGGGCTCCTGAAAGCAGTGATTGGCAGTCTCAGGAGGATGGGGAGGAAAAGGTAAGAGGTTAGAGAATGGGATGTGTATAAAATAAATTCCAGGAAATTGCCTGGGAAGGCCATGAGGAAACCTTCCAGGAAGATGGAAAAGCTCTATATCATAATAGGGATGTGGGTTACAGAAGTATATTCACTTGTCAAAATTGAATAGCTAAAATGTATGCATAAATGTTGCCTTTTGAGAAACTGTAAAAACATAATAATAAAATCGAGTGGAAGCTGGACAGTGGGCAGAAGGATGAAGGAAATGATAATGGCAAAATGCTGATCACTGTGGAAGCTGGAGGATGGATTCATATATTATTCTGTTCATTGCATGTTTACATGTAAAGATTATATTCTTTGTCATGTGTGGCCACCAAAGTCTCTGTTCTGTTAGCTTAGTGGTCAGCTGGTGATTTGACAGAGACATCCCTAAACATCTGGAGCCAAAGAAAAAGAAAAAGAAAGAAAGAAAAATGAAGCTGTTTTCCAAGTCTTTGCATACTGGCTCTGTGTTGGGGCACTACCTCAACACTTAGCCAGGCCATTTGCAATTCTGCCTTTGCTTTCACTTCCTGCTTGCAGGGAACCTGAGGTCAGCCAGAAGTGAAAACTCAGGGTTTTCTTAGGTTTCTTCTGAGCATGTGTCCTTCCCTGGGCACATATGGCCTTCTAATTCTCTGGTATGCACAGGAGCTTTTCCCAGCGTTTATTCCCCCATGTATCTTCTTCCCCAGCCACTTCCTTCCCAGGATTTCCCATCTCTGTTTGCCCTGACTTTTATCCCTTGACACAGGTGGCTGCAGCTAGTGTATTGCTTTTAAATGCTTCTGACAAACACAGGCTAGGGAAGCGGCTCCAGTCAAGAGAAACAAAGCCAAGCCTATCCTGACTGTGTGGTTTAACCTGTCCGGTGGTGAGATGGGATTGTAGTGGGTTTGTTGTATTAAATGGTAGTTCTATTTTTAGTTCTCTGAAAAATCTCCATACTGTTTTCTATAAAGGTTGTACTAATTTACATTCCCAGAAACAATATATAAGAATTCCCTTTTCTCCACATCCTCACCAACATCTATTGTTTTTTGACTTTTTAATATGGTCATATTGACTGATATAAGATGATATCCCAGTGTGGTAGAATTTAAATTTCTCTGATTAATAGTGATGTTGAGCATTTCTTTATATGTTTGTTGGACACTTGAAGGTCTTCTTTTGAAAAAATGTCTGTTCTTATCTTTTGCCCAATATGTGGTTGAGTTTTCTTTTTCTTGTTTTTTTTTGTTTGTTTGTTTGTTTGTTTTTCCTTACTGAGTTATTTGAATTCCTTATAGATTTTGGATATTTGTCCTTTGTTAGATGCATATTTTGCAAATATTTTCTTCCATTCTGCAGGTCATCTACTCACCCTGCTTAAGTTTTTAGTTTAATTAAGTCTAGTTTATCTATTTATTTTTTGTTACATTTGCTTTTGAGGTCTTAGTTATAAATTCTTTGCTTATGCCAATATCCAGAATTAATACACTGCTGGTGGAACTGCAAACTAGTACAACCTCTGTGGAAAGTAATATGGAGATATCTCAAAGAGCTACAAGTAGAACTACTATTTGATCCAGCAATCCCATTATTGGGCATCTATCAAAAAGAAAAAAAGAAATTCTATAAAAAAGACATTGGCACTAGAATGTTTATAGAAGCAAAATTCACAATTACATAGATGTGGAAACAATCCAAGTGCCCATCAATACATGAATGGATTAATAAAATGTGGTATATGTATACTGTGGGGTTCTACTCAGCCACAAAACACAATGGTGATATGGCACCTCTTGTATTATCCCAGATAGAGCGGGAACCCATTCTACTAAGTGAAGTATCCCAAGAATGGCAAAACAAGCACCACAGGTACTTACCATCAAATTGGCATTAACTGATTAACACTTAAGTGCACATACAGTAATAACATTCATAGGGTGATGGGCAGATTGGAGTGGGGAGAAGGGAATGGATATATACACACCTAATTGGTGTGGTACATACCATCTGTGGGATGGACAAGCTCGAAGCTCTGACTTGGGTGGGGCAAAGGCAATATATGTAACCTAAACATTTGTACCCCTGTAATATGCTGAAATAAAAAAATTAAAATTAAAAAAATTTCTTTTAGAATTTTTATGATTTCACATCTTACATTTAAGTCTTTAATTCATGTTGAGTTGATAATTGTATAAGGTGAGAGATACGGGTCCAGTTTCATTTTTCTGCATATGGCTATTTAACATTCTTAGCACCATTATTGTGTAGGGTGTCCTTCCTCAGTGTGTGTTTTTGTCTACTTTGTTGAAGATCAGCTGGTTGTAGATCTGTGGCTTAATTTCTGGGTTCTCTATTCTGTTCCATTAATCTATATGTATGTTTTTATACCAGCACCATGTTATTTTTGTTATAGTCTTGTAGTATAATTTGAAGTCAGGTAATGTGATGCTTCCAGATTTGTTCTTTTTACTAAGGATATTTGTGCTCTTTTTTGACTCCATATGAATTTTAAGTTTATTTTTTGTAATTACGTGAGGAATGATGTTGGTATTTTTGTTAGGAAATGCATTGAAACTGTAGATTGCTTTGGGCTGTGTGGTCATTTTAATGATATTGATTCTTCTGATTTCTGAGCATGGGATGTTTTCCATTTATTTGCATCCTCTATGATTTTTTTATTAGTGTTTTGTAGTTTTCCCTGTAGAGATCTTTCACCTTCTTGGTTAAATATATTCCTAGGTGGTATTTTGTGTTTTTTGTTTTTTTCTTTTGTAATCATTGTAAATGAGACTGAGTTCTTGATTTGGTTCTTAGCTTGGTCATTATTACTGTATGGAAATGTTTCTGATTTTTTGTACATTGATTTTGTATCCTGAAACTTCACTGAATCCATTTATCAAATCTAGGAGTCTTTTGGAGGAGTCTTTAGGATTTTCTAGGTATAAAATCATTTCATCAGCTAAATTTTTAAATATCATTTCTCATTGAGCCACTTAACTTCACTGTTGATGCTCATTAGATTGCATTCTTTTTAAGTTTACAAATGTTGAATGTTGTAAAAATCACTAATGCCTCACCAGATTTCTGTTTATCTTCTCCTTCCAGGACATGCTTCCTAAGTTATGCCCTGTGTTAGGGACAGAATTTTTGTGTACCTACCCACCCCAAAATTTGTATGTTGAAATTCTACCCTCTTTTGTGACAGGTGAGATCTTTAGTAGGTTATTAGGATTAGACAAGGTCTTCACTGAGGAGCCCTCATGAATGGAATTAGTGTTCTTATAACAGTCACTCAAAAGTTGATTTCTCTCTTTGCCATGTGAGAACACAGTGAAAAGATGATCGTCTTCTGTGAACTAAGAAGTGAGCCCTCACCAGAAACTGAATCTGGTAGTGATTAGGTAGGTCTTAGACTTCCCAGCTTCCAAACCTATGGGAAATAAATGTTTGTTAACTTTCCTCATTTATGGTATTTTGTTTTAGCAGCCCAAGCTAGGACACCTTGCAGCTAACTTTGCATAAAGAAGCAAAAGTCACACTCACAACTTCCAGATGAAAGATTTACAGTGCCAACACACAATTTTCCATGATTCTTTGAATTTATAGGGAACAAAATAGTATGTTTATATGGCTTGAGATCAAAATATCCTGGAAAGCTGAGCTAATCAATGATAGATAACTGAAATTGAGAGGAGAGTAATGGAAGGGTATACTTTCATGTGCCTGTTTTCTTTATTCAATGAAGATTTATAGAAACTCTACTGTGTTATCACTTTAGGTACAGTAGTGAATAAGGCCTCACCCCTGGGACAATATTTTTTTGATAAGCAAGAAATAAACATTTTCTATGTGAAGCCACTGATCTGTTAAGCGTATTTGCTATTTAAGCATAAACTAACCTAATTTGACTAATACAATATTAAATGTTTAATCAGTGAATTTTTAGTTATTGTGACTCAATAGTGATTTCAATTTTTAAGATCTAGACAGGTCATATAGGTGATCAGGTTAGAAAAAATGTGATTTTACAATTTAATACTAAACAAATCTAAGATCAGCATAGAAAAAAAATAGAAATACAGAGTAACAGAAAGGGAAAAAAATCACATATAATCTTACCATCAAAAATAACCTTTAAATTATTACATATACAAATACAGTTCATCATATATATGTTATATATATATATATATAATCTATATAGACACACACACAAAGAAGACATTTTAGTAATAAAAGCTATTCTCAAGAACTAGGACAAAAAAATAAGGATTGAACTGGGATAGTGAGATTAGAGATCAAGACAATTAAAAGATATTTAGGAAGCAAAATAAAAAAGATCAGATATTGTGGTTGTGGAGACTAACTACAGCTGACAAGTGTGCTATTAACTCATAGAAGGAACATGCCTTCAGCTGAGATAGATAATAAAAAAAAAATCTTGTCAGCTAAGTGAATGTCAATGGCCCAGAAACATTGCTTTTGAAAATTAATATTGTAAGCGGAATCCTTAAAATAACTTGACTACTTTTTTATTCTATCTCCTTACACCAATATTTTATTTCTCCAAAAACAAAAATCTATATTTATTGGTCTAAAATGCAAGACAACAACTTTTTAAAATGTAGTGGCAATGTGGCTCATTAGCTTTTCTAAAACCAAAATATAATTTGTAAATGACATTTCATATAGTTTTTTGAAAGGATTATAAACTCATTGAATTTCTCCTTCCTGCCAGATGCTCCAGCATTTGAATATTTTGCACAGTTTGTAAAAAAAATTATTTTATGTCTGCAACTGTGTGGAACAATATCTCTACCACAACGTAACTTTAGGGTTCTCATACATACCAACTATTCCTACAAGGATTTTGACATGCTTTATTACTTAACCAACATCCATTATTCTGTCTTGAAACCAACCTGTCTCTACAACATCAATCCTATTACACTTTCTAGCCCATACATTTATTTTGTCAACACCACAGTTCTATAACATTTTCACTAATAAAAAAAGTCAATACTATTTTTATTTGCTTTCCTATAAAATCAAGATTGCCTTTTAGTAATAATTTATTTCAAATCAAAATAATCAAAATTTTAGGAAAAATGAAAACATTTTTCTTGGTTTATCAGTCTAATTTACCAATAAATTGGATTATGTCAAGTAAATGTCAAGAGACTGATAAAATATAGACCATGCCTCTCTTCCCCTTAAAATATGCACAGTATCATTTTTGTTAGCAAAAACTCAGTTTTAAGACCGTTCATTGTCTTAGGAATTCTTCTGTGTTCCAGTCCTCCTAATTATAAAATAGTAGCAAACTTCTATAAGCATACATACATGGCATTAACCATGCTTTTGTTCTCCAAAGTATAAATATCATAGGGTCATTGTGACCCACACAGAAGATAAAATAAAAATATCTCTTTTTAAAAGAAGGTACTTTGTTTCAAAGTTTTAATAGAAAGATAGTTGAAATAAATTCAGTTGGCTAAAATTAAATTCCCACTTAAAAAAATCATGCAAAATATGCTTTGTCTTGATATCTTCACAATGTTAGTGAATCAGAAATAGATACTGTTATAGACTGAATGTTTATCCCCACAAATTTATATGTTGCAAACTAATAACTAATATGGTACTTGTCTGTGGAGCCTTTGACAATTAGCATGAATGGAGTTACTGTCCTTCTAAATGAGCTATCAGAGAACTTCCTTGCCCCTTTAGCAATGTGAGGACATGACTAACATGCAAAAAGATAGAAAATAAAAAGATAGCTGTCTATAAACCAACTGGCAGACCCTTACCAAGAAATGAATCTGCTGGCATCTTGGTTGTGGACCTTTCAGACTCCAGAACTGTGAGAAATAAATTTCTATTATTTTTCAAGCTACCCAGTCTTGGTAGTCTATTATAGCAGCCCAAATGGACTAATTCAGAAATTAGCACCCAGGAGTTAGAGTGCTACTGTATCGATCCCTAAAAATGTGGAAGCAGCTTTGGAACTGAGTTATGGGTAAAGGCTGGAAGAGTTTTGAAGTGCACGCTAGAAAAAGCCTACTTTGTTATTAACAAACCATTAAGGGTGATTCTGGTAAGGGCTCAGGAAAAAAAAAAAAAAAGAGGAAAGCTGTAGAGAAAATGTCAATCTTCTTAGATAATATAAAAGTAATCCTTAATAGAATGTTAGTAGAATTCTGGATGGTAAAGTCTATTCTGATGAGGTCTGACATGAAAATGTAGAATTTGTTATTGGACACTGGGGGAAACTTTATTCTTATAATAAACTGACAAAGAACTTAGGAGAATTGTGTTCCTATTCCAGTGTTTTATAGAATGTGTGGTCCCACAAAGAGTGATAGAATTGGCTGTGCCCACTAGTCCTGTTGAAGTTTTGGGTCAAAAATCTTGTTCTCAGGTTCTTGGCATCATCTTGGGCAAAGAATTACCAGACACACTGGAAAGCAAGGTAAGTATGAAAATAAGGTTTATTGAGGATGAGCAAGATAGATTTACAGATCAGGAGCAAGATACATTTGCCACAGATGATGAACAGGCCCCCTGTCATAACAAAAGGCTCTGGTTAAGGTCTGGGGTCCTGTTTTACACTGTCAGGATTGGGCCCTCTTTGTGGTTCAGTTGTCACCATAGAACCACTTTGAAGGAGAGTTAATGACATAATAATTAGCCTTAGGTTACTCTAGGTCACTTTCCAGATCTTCTTGTCTGGCCTGTGGGGCTGGAGAATTCCCTGTATTATTTTGCAGGTTGGCAAATCTGCAAAAGAGGTTCCTCCTTCCTCCAAGTGTGGCAATTGCTCCAGGCAGAAATTAAGCTCTGGCAGCACCAAGACAGGGTACCAGCCCTTGTTCTTCTGCTTAAGGCAACATCAAGGTGGGACACCTGATTTTGTCCTTAGGATAGCTGGAGGTCCCTTGCTATCTACCTAACAGGAGCATGGCTGCTTCCATCTAGATTTCAAAAGATGGGGACTGCCAGAAGAGCTGTGGGCTCAAAAACCTAGCTCAGAAGAGCTACACGTATGGGACTCCAGCACAGGATAGCCATGGGGCACTGGCAGAGACCTATTGTGGGGTTGTCCCTCCTAGCAATGGGGTTAACATTGCCATTCCTGTGGGTCTGGAAGGTGGGGCATTGAGGCAAAGATTATTCTCAAACTTTAAGGTCTATTGGAATTTACCTTATTAGGTTTTTAATTTACTTTGGCCCTGTCATCCCTTTCTTCTTTCCTATTTTTCCCTGTTAGAATGGAAATGGGTCTTCCATGCCTGTCCCATCACTGTATTTTGGAAGCACATAACAAGTTTTGTTTCACAGGTTAATAGCTGAAGGGGAATTTGGCTAAGAGTAAATTATAGGTTGGGTCTCACCCATATCTGATTTAGGTGACATTTCAATGAGATGTTGAACTTTAGACTTTTGAGTTGATGATGGAAGGAGACTTTTGGGGTTCATGGAACAGAATTAATGAATTTTGCATGTGAGAAAGACATGAATGTTGGATCCCAGGGTAGAATGCTATAGACTGAATGTCTATGTTTCTCTCAAATTCATATGCTGGAACCTAATCCTGAATGTGATATTTGCAGGTCTGTTCCCTGAGAGGTAATTAGGTCCTGAGGACAGCGTTCTCATAAATGGGATTAGTGCCTTTATAAAAGAAGCCATAGTGAGCTACCTTGCCCCTTCAGCCATGTAGGATTCAGCAAAAAGTCAACCATCTAGGAACCAGAAAGCAAGCCTTTACCAGACACTGAATCTGCTGCAGTTTTAATCTTGGACTTCCCAGCCACCAGAACTGTGAGAAATAAATTACTCCTGTTTATAATATACCTAGCCTATGTTATTGTATTATAGCAGCCAAATTAAGACAGATGCAGATAATTTTCCATTCTTTTTATACTTTGGTTCAGCATTTTGTACCTCCATAATTGGTAAACAACCATCAGTTGCTTTGTTTATACCTGTTTGGAAATAAGGTTCTTTATATGCACTATAAGTTTTAATAGCATTGTTCATAAAACATATCTTCACATTTCCTGTGCATTTCCAAGGGAGAATCTTTTTCTTGCAATTTTTCCACTTTGATTGTTGGGCCCACTTTCCCTGCCTGTCCTGTACTCTTCAAATTTCTCTTCTAATCTGCACAGAAATAAAATGCTTATTCCTGTATCCTGAGGTGAGTTGCTGCACAAAAACAAATTTTGTGATTCCATGCTCTGGGCTCTCTTCTCCTGAGGAATAGGCAATTAGTTCCTACCACTGTAGTGAGAGTTATGCATACATTTTCCTCTGGTACAGCTGATTGGCTTTGGGTTGTATTTTTGCTAGTGTATTCATTTGCTTTCATTTTTCTGATACTGACTTTGACATGCTCCCTTTCTTTGTATCATTGCTGAGTCTTCTGTTCAGCTCTACTTTGCAGCTTCACTCACTGCCTCTGGACTGGTTCATTACACTCTGGTTTCAAACTTGTCCCCTTAATCACTTGCTGAGCCAAGAAGCAAATATTCTCTCTTGAAGCCACTTGAAACAAACATTCTTGTACTTTTTAACTTATTCAAAAGAAAGGGCATTATGGAGAGGGCATTATGAGTTTCACAGTAATGTTTGTCAACGTCTTTTTCAATAATATGAAATCCGCTTTGGAAATAATGATGTCTGTGACTCAGCTTTTATACAGTATACATTAATGTATGCCCTTGAATCAGTTCTTGACTTTAGCTATTTTGCATCAGTAATCTTCCCTCTGGTCACCATGTCCTTAGGGTAAACTTTATTTTTGGCTCCTGCTTATCAAGCCATGTCTTTTTGATGTTTGCTCATGTCATGCCTTCCTCTGTCTTTTTGTGCTTTCTATCATCTTTCTGCTTTAGCCTCGACTGTCCTGCTGAGTAATCAAACAAATCTCTAGACCCTGTGGTCTTGCTGATCATCTCAGTAAAAGAAAAAAACAAATAACAGCTGCTGAAATTGTGAACCTTCCTTCCTGGCTGTCAAATTTAGTGAAAACAGATGCTTCAAGGAGTCGCTTGTAATCCAAGCAGGCAGAGAGGAGAAAAAGAAACCTCTTATTTGCTGAAACTAGAGAAGTTTTGCTAAGTCAATTTAGCCTCCATGTTACACACTGGCTGAAAGAAACAGAGCATCCTTATTGTCTTGTAAGTGCCCAGCACTTCCTCCCTAACATAAGAGTGTCACAACAACAATGCCTAAAAAGATGTCCACGGAAAGCATATGTTCAAGAAGAAAAATGATTCAAAATTATTATAATGAAATGAATTGTTTTAAAATGTTGATTATTCCTCCAGAGAGGTAAAGTATATTTATTTCTACATGCTTTGGCAAGAAGGAGAATACAGAAAACACTGGAAAAAGTATGGAATCAGTTATTGAGAGATATCAGGTCTGCTTAAGTAACCTTCCATAAGTCATTTACACCCATGATTCGTATTTTTCCTTAACAGTGAAAGAAACTGCATTGAATTAGACGACATCTTAAAGTCACTTACAACACCAAATTTCTATGATTCAGTGAATTGAATGCCATTTTAAATATTTTGTTAGCAAATCATATTAGCAAATATTTTATTACCAAAATAACATAGTCATTCTAATGAGGCCAAAAGCTTGCAATATGTTAATGGAAAATGTTATTGAATTTACCAAAATGTTGTCTATCCCCAATTTTTTAGTAACAGATTATTAGCATAAAACCTATTATGTCTTGAGTTACTCTTGTACCCAACCAGCTAACTCAGTCTGTCAAACTACTAGTACAAGGGGCTAGGGGTGGGTACCCAAAACAGTAGAAAACAAAAACTTAAGACATCAACTCCTTGGTTGGTCTTATAGGAATACACACAAGCATTAACAAAGTATTTGTGCCTCTCTACAATTGGAGAATTACAAAGAAGCTAAATGGAACCTTATTATTTAGCTATGCGGGGAAAACAGAAGGGAGTGATTATGAGTCTTTTGGGATTTCAGGAGGAAGAAGAATGCTAAGAAATGAAGCAATTGGAGATTGGGTGGACCCTAGGAGAAAAAAATAGTTCAGGGTGGGGAAAAGAATTAAAATGATGGAAAGTGATAGGATGGTAAGTGAAAAAAGAATAGGGCTACCTTTGAACTATAAGTACTCAATAGTAATAAGTTTTTCTTGATTTGTATACATTTGTTAAACACTGAGAACAGTGAAAATTACCTCTAGACTCCCCATCATTCTCAACTCCCGTTACAGGTCCTAAGAAGTAGTAAGATTAATATGGATGTTCATAAACAAGAGAGGGGAGGGGGGCATGGGCAATATATGTAACCTTAACACTTGTACTCCTATAATACGCTAAAATAAAAAATAAAAAACAAAACAAAGCAAAAACAAAAAAACAAGCAAAAAAACAAGGACATTTATTGCCGAGTGCTGTGGCTCACGCCTGTAATCCTAGCACTCTGGGAGGCCGAGGCAGGCAGATTGCTCAAGGTCAGGAGTTCGAAACCAGCCTGAGCAAGAGCAAGACACTGTCTCCACTAAAAGTAGAAAGAAATTAATTGGATAACTAAAAACATATATAGAAAAAATTATCTGGGTAAGGTGACACATGCCTGTAGTCCCAGCTACTCAGGAGGCTGAGACAGAAGGATTGCTTGAGCCCAGGAGTTTGAGGTTGCTGTGAGCTAGGCTGATGCCACGGCACTCTAGCTTGGGCAACAGAGTGAGACTCTGTCTCAAAAAAATAAATAAATAAACAAAATAAAACAAAACAAGGACATTTACTGAGTTCTCTTGCTAGAAATTGAAGCTGAAGTATGACTCAGTTAAAACCTTAGGCCTCCATAGCAATGTGCTCTGATAATTTTCCTTGGGATTAGCTTTTTCTAAATTCTGTACGTTTTGGCCAATATCCTAGAAGTTCTAGCTCCTTAGTAGATTGATGTAATTAGATGGAGTCTTAGATCTCCTTTTCTCTAAAATAAGCACCCTCTTCTATCCCACTTCCCATAAAAAACTAACAAAAAAATTGATAAAAGTCAAGGATACTGATTACTATAAAGTAATCAGTGTATACCTACATGAATTTCTATGCCTTAGGGAGAAACCTATTGTTTTCCACGAATTTTTCTTTGTATACTTTTCTCAGTATTACCTACTTCACCACTTTATATTAAGCTAAATAAAAAATAGCCAAAGAGGCTGCTATATATATTTGCATAACTTTTTATTTAGCAGTGGCAGCTTTTATGCTTATTTCACCAAGGATCTTCTCTAGGTCACTAAGAGGATTCCACTGGAGATTGAGGCAAGAAACAAACAAACAAACTAAAGCAAAACCTTCATAGTAATAAATAAATTTTGTTTTTTCTAAAGTGTCATATATACATATTTTCTTCAAAAACTTGTGGTTGTAATAGTTATTTATTTCAAATTGTGGTCAGGGATTCTGAATGAAAGCCAAATGCCATCCCTTTAAAACTCACTGCTTTCAAAGGAAAACACAAGTGTCTCTCACAGTAGCCTTTCCCCTAACTTATTTAGAATTCGTCCAACTCTCTAAAGAGAAGGAGACAGACCCAGTTTTAAAAAGTGCAGTGCCACTACAACCAACTTTAACCCCCACTGAAACTGCCACTGTGGAGATCATCAATGACCACCAATTTATTAAATCTACTAATCAATTCTCAGTTTTCTTCTTACATACCCTATCACTAATATTTAGCACCCTTGATCACTCTGTACTGCTGGAAACTTATTTTTCACTTGGAATGCAAACAGTTTATCTTTTTGGTTTTTCTTTTCCATTTACTTTGCTGATATCCCTTCCTAACCTCTTAATATTGGCGTGCCCCATAGCTCAGTCCTACTATCTCTTCTCTATTTACACACACTCCTTGGTTGCTATTATTTGCACTTACAGTACCCAAATTTATTTCTCCATCCTAGTCCACTGTTCTAACTTCCGGCTTGTATATTCAACTGCCAACTAAATATCTCCACTGGATATTTAAAGAACATCTCAAATTTTATCTCAAATTTAATATTTTCAAGCAGAATTCCTGATATAATGCCCAAACTTGTTTTACCTGTAGTTTTTCACATCTCATTGAAAATCAATGTCATCCTTCTAGCCACTCAGGCCAAAAGACCAAAGACTAATCATTGATTCATCTCATTCTCTCACACACCACATCAAATCTGTCAAGAAATCCTGTGGTTTTTACATTCACTATATATTCATATTCTGATCCCTTATAAGCACCTCACTGCTATCACTTTGGGTCAAACCACATCATCTCTTTCCTGGATTATTGCAATAGTTTCTTAAGCAGTCTCCCTGTTTCTATCATTTTACCCATCTGGAATCTGTTTGCAACATAGCAGGCAAAGTACTCTTTCAAAAATATTGATCATATCATGCTCTCCTCTGCACAGAGTCCTTAAATGTTTTCTTGTCTCACTCAAAATGAAAGATAAAATTCTTACAATGGACTCCAAGTTGCTGCACTATTCAGTGTCTTAATATTTCTCTGATCTTATATCATTCTACTCATTTGCTTAATCTCTTTTCCTGGAATCCATCTGTATATATCTGCATGATTCACTTCTTCATCAACTTTAATGCTTTATTTTACTTACTTTATCAAAGAGGACAACCTTGCCCAACTGATTTACAGTTGCAATCACTTTGCTAACACCCTTGGTTTACTCTTCTTCAAAGACCTGATCTCCTTCCAACACACATAAATGATTTACACATTTATTAAGTTTGTTGCCTGACACCTGCTCTCAGGCCAGAAATTATTATCTATTTTGTTTAAAGCTACAACACTTAATACAAGGTAGGTACTCAAATCATATTTATAGACTAAATGAATAAACAAATGAACAAGTGAATAGGGAGCTAACTAAATACCTGATATAGCAACACTGATCATAAGGCAAAACACATATAGCTACTCCAACTGGTGTTGACAATGAAAATTTCAACTTGTCACATTAAATTCAACAAATAGGATTATATTAAAATTATCATACATTCACTCCATATTATTCATACATTCACTCCGTAATTCCTTTTCTTTCTTGGTACAAATTTTACCTAACTTCATTTCCTCTGCATTTCTTACCTACAGCTCCTCCTTTAATCTTTTCCTTAGTTCAATTCCCTTATTTAAATTCATTTTATGCAGTGTGCCTCAGTCTCTGCTTGGTATGTCATTGCTCACTTTGGGTTTACTTCTAATCACTTCCAGTCTGCTGAACCAAAACAATTTCCTTAACTTTCTATGGCTTCGTTTAGTATCTCCACACATTCAAACCTCTATAATCTACAGAGGAGTTGAAAAGCTGAAGAAAAAAAAAGTGCAATAATAACAACAATAAACACCCATTTTGAAAGCACTGTCTACATTATGGATTTGGCAATAGTGTCACCATTTTGTAGACAAGCAAACAGAGATTCAGTCTCTAGTTGACTTTTCCTAACCTCACATAGCTTCTATATGCTATGCTCAGCTTTCAAAGCCAGGTATATATGTCTTCAAAATCATTGCACATTGTATAGTATTACTTTGCCTCTTTAATCGAGATATTCCAACTGACAGTCCAGTGCTTTTCCCATTGCATATACACTCTTCCCTCCTGTTTTAGGAATATACTATTTGCTGCCTCTTCAACCTTAGGCATTTAATAATCATTTATTCCTCATATTTCACTTCAATATCTATTTTATATACAATGTGTTCATTATGCATACCAAAATTATGCCCAAAGTAGGAAAACATCTATCTGCCAATAAAAATATGTTAATTTTTGCTAGTGTTAGAAACAGCCATTCTTCAACAGATTTTTTATTAAAGTTACTGACCAACCCAAACATGCTCTCACTCATAGATTTAGATCATTTTTAATCTATTTTTATAATCTTTTTTTCTAAGTTAAATTAACAATCCAGTTAGCAGTAAACATAACATTGTCACTCAAAACAATGTAATAGTTAAGTCTTTTAAATTTACATTATGTCCAAATAGAAAGACATTTTTTATCTTTGACCTCAAAAAGAAAGAAAGAAAGACTCAAAGCTCAATTTCCTTTTGGTTGGAGTTCATTGCTGGAGAACTATTATAATCTTTGGGGGGTGTTGAGACAGCCAGATTTTTCATATTGCTGGAATTTTTATGCTGGTTCCTTCTCATCTAGATCCTCTTCTTTCAGTTCAAAACCAATAGCAGATATAGTACACCTGTTCTCCTCTGCCGGAGCCTCTTTTTCTCAGTGAAGATAGGATGGATCCCTGGATGGCATGCTTGGGTCCTACTCCGAAAGTTTAACCAGGCAGGAGAGGGGCAGTTGTACTGTGAGCCTCTAATGCCACTGTTCTACTGCATTTCTCTTATTCCCCTGTGGTTACCACTGGGCCACTGTGGCAGGCCCAGCTCCTGCTTCCAGGTGCACATACAAGGTGGGGTTGGCTTGTTAGGCAGTTAAGTAGGGTACTTCTGGGGCCACAGGGCACTTGAGGAAACAAAATTAAATGGGGGTGGCTAACAAATACTTATTAACCGATAAGAATAGAGGTTAAAGCCAGAAGAAAACCTCCAGAAAAGTCCAGGACAAAAAAGAAACAGCCAGGTACAGTCAGAGTCAAAGAGTTACCTCAAGTAACCTAATGAACATCAACATGTTACTATAATAAATCTGCATTCTGGTTTGTCCCCCACCCCAGTGGGCATTCAGGGAGGGTTATGGGTAGTCCGCACATCCAGCAGGGCCAAGATTATGTAACTTGTAAACTCTCCACCAAACTGACATTGCAAATACGTCAGCCAGGGAGAGCTAGCCCTGATAATATAAAAGTGAAATCCCAGTAGGCAATGGGGGCCACCTATGATGACAAAGACCCCTTCACTTGCTTCTTGCTTGTCATTCTTTCAGGGTGTTGTGTCATTCTTTGACTAAAAGCATACCAAGGGCCAAGGATTTTCAACCAACCTGACAGGGTGTGTGTACGGGATGGAGGAGGTCTGCTGAGCATGCCACGCATGTGTGGAGGCCTTGGTGCCAAGGGGCCAGCTGCATGAGTTGGGCAAGGTGGATGCAGGGCTGTGTAGATGGTGTGTAGGTTGTAGCAGTTCTGTAGGGAGGAGCAGACTCATGGGGCATGGAGCAGAGTGATAACCTGGTATGGAGAAAGCCAGCAGGTCACAGCTAATGCATGGGGTGGAGTGGGACTCTGGTACAGAGTGAACCTGCAGGGCACCCATGGAGAATGAAGCAGGTCTATAAGGAGTGACACTAGCATTCATGGGCCAGGGTACCAGAAGGGTAGGGTGCATGTGGGGTGTAGTGCCCAGGGTGACTGTGCAGGATAGTATCAGTCCATAGTGTGCAGTTGGCCTAGATCCAAAGGTGGCAGCTGCACTGACTTTCATCACACTCAGGGCCTTTCGGATGGTGGCACCAGCAACAGTCCAGTTTCCCCAACAGTAGACAATGGGCACCAAGGGTTATAGGCATGTGCTCCATCCAGGTCTCATGGGAGGTTTGATTGAACAGGATTGCCCAGGCCACAGCAATGGGTGCCAGGCCCATGTTCTCCTACTCTGTTCATGGCCTGCAGCAGGCTGTGGTGGGGATGCATGTCACCTGCCCACAAGGTACACAGAAGTGCCAGGACTTTCTGCTGCCTCCCTATCTATCAGGGGCAAGGAGGAGGCAGTAGTCACAAATGTCACCCTTGGAGAAAAGTAGCATCCTGGGTTGGGATGGTGCCAGCTGCAGTGCCCAGGGCTTGCAAGTCTGCTGTCCCTTCTTTCTGAAGCAATGTAGCTGCGTAGCCTCCAGTCAGGTCTCTGTAGCAGTCTGGAGGCCTGCTGCAGTGGAAGGCCCCCCTGCCACTCCAGTTGCAGTATCCTCAGGAGAAGCATGGAGCTAGTGATTCTTTCCTTTGTCCCTTTCCCACACATGGGAACCTTCTTAAATACTTGCTGATCAGCTCTTCCCACTGCTATCTTCTTAACTTCACTGTCACCTCCTCTCTGTTTCCCAGTGCTCTCGCTTAGATAATCAATCCAAAGGTGGATAACTATTTGCCACGTTTGATCCTCTCCATGAGAGCAGCATTGTGCAGGCTGCTTCTAATCCACCATCTTGGCCAATTCTCCCTCCCTCCCTCCCTCTTTCCTTCCCTTCCTTCCTTCCTTCTTTCCTTCCTTCCTTCCTTCCTTCCTTCCTTCCTTCCTTCCTTCCTTCCTTCCTTCCTTCCTTCCTCCCTCCCTCCTTCCCTCCCTCTCTCCTTTCTTCCTTTCCTCTCCCTCCCTCTCTTTTCTTTCTTTCTTTCTTTCTTTCTTTCTTTCTTTCTTTCTTTCTTTCTTTCTTTCTTTCTTTCCTTCCTTCCTTCCTTCCTTCCTTCCTTCCTTCCTTCCTTCCTTCCTTCCTTCCTTCCTTCCTTCTTCCTTTCTTTCTTTTCTTTCCTTTCTTTTCTTTTCCTTTTCTTTCTTTC
Source organism: Microcebus murinus (assembly GCF_040939455.1). Taxonomy (NCBI): domain Eukaryota; kingdom Metazoa; phylum Chordata; class Mammalia; order Primates; family Cheirogaleidae; genus Microcebus; species Microcebus murinus. The sequence continues at coordinate 49,501,447 of NC_134104.1, forward strand.
TTTCTTTCTTTCTTTCTTTCTTTCTTTCTTTCTTTCTTTCTTTCTTTCTTTCTTTCTTTCTTTTCTTTTTCCATGTGCTCGGAGATGGCTAGAGTTACCTTGTCATGTCTTCACATCTTCCCTTTGTGATCTCAAGTTACTTGCCTATTAATCTCTGGAAGAAAGGGTAGTGGTGAAAGTCTCGATCTTAATTTATGTCTTTCCTGGTGAGTACAGGTTCAGTACCACTGGTTTTAATTTTCTTGTTTTCTGCATTCTATCCCCTAGTGTCAGCTGTTCCCTCCCTCAAATTTCTAGTATTACCAGAAGAAAATTCTCTCTGTGGCATTTGCTCAATCTATGGAGTGACAGCAGTTCACAAACCAAAAATTAGGACTGAAATTGTAGCTGTTGATGTGATTAATCCCCACTCAAAATAGATTCTGATTTCAGGGCTTTCTAGATGTATCTCTGTCCTGAGGTCACCGTAAATTGGTACTGCTTCTATCCTGCCCTGTTGGAAAAAAAAAAAAAAAAGAAAAAAGGCTAATGATGATCTCTCCCAGATCAATGAGGACACATTTTATTTTATTAGAAAGATCTCCCTTTGTCCATCTCCTGTATTGGATCCTGTACATCTACTATTATACACAGCTAAGTATGTCTCTCTAATTTCTGAAGTCCCCATAATGACAAACCTTGCCACCTCGTGTCAAGGATTTTTCACACATTTTGTGCTAATTATTAATCATAGCTCTAAAATTTACCAAATTCTCTATAAATTTTATGGCATCTCCCAGTCTAAGTTCTAACCTTCCCAGAACCAGAATTTCTTAGGATATCTAGAGCTTCACATCTGTAACTTTAAAAATTAATTTTCATATATTTGTCTTCCCATTATACTGTGAAATTAAGAATGGAATTTGATGATTTTGCTTCCCTATATCTAGCACTATGCCTAAACATCTTTAGGAACTTAATAAATATTTATTGAATGAATAATAATTTACTCACGTTTATATGGGAACAGTATTACTAAAAGTAAAAAAGAATAAATTAAAGAAATATATTTCATGGGTTATTGATAGACATTTCTTAATGCCTCTATGTTTGTGTAACAAAAATACCTTCACATGAAGAATGCAGATTAGTTGCCACTTCAAGTTATTTGGACCTCCCTAAAGGTTTCTCATAATATTAACCTAACTTATAGAAATATCTGATTAGGGAAATCATTCAGAAGTTCCATATTTTTATTTTCTTCTTTTTTATGACAAACCATGTAGTTAAGAAATTATGTAAAAACTGTCTTTAGGGCTAGTTTGGCAGAAAATAATAATTTTTAAAAGAATTTCTGACAAATTTTTGCAACCTATAGAAAATGATTAAAATTATTTTTAAAAATAGGTAAATTTAATTAATGGGAAAAGGTAGTGGAAGTTGCTATAATGTTTACAAAGCAAAGGGAATTGAAGCTTCCCTATATTCCTTGCCTGTATGCACTAAAAATAATGAGGGACTTATAAGTGTTTTTTTAATGCTCAAAATATAGAATTAGGTAAAAAAAAAAATCAAGTCATAATTATGTTTACATTAATAGTATAATATCAATAGTTTTAAAATTTTTCTATATGTTTGTGTATGTGTGCTCATATGCATTGAAAAGACATAGAAAAAAATATCCCAAACACCTAACAAGGCATACCTGGAAGGAATGGAATTTGAAGGCAAAGGTGGGAGAATCTGGCTTCAAATATGTATTTTCTGTATATATTATTTATAAAACCTAAAATTTAATGGAACTTTCAAGTTATTCATAGTTACAGAAAATGAAGAAGCAAAGAAAGTAATTAACTGGCACGCTGAATTACTAATGCTCACCCGTGTCTAGCTTCCTAATCCCTATTTGTTATTTAGAGCTACAAACCTCTGCCAGGTAGGATTTTAAACAGGAAATGGTTATTATTTTACAGTAACAGTACAGATCATCAAATCAACATTACCTTATTTTTAATGTAATTGGAAAAGTCCCTATATTTTCTTTGCCAAGGGATGGGATCTTCTACTATATTTAGAAGTATTTTAAAATGAGAATATAAGGCAGGAAAAAGGTGACAGGTTGGCAATGCTTCTTCTCTAAAAAAAGAAAAAACTCATAACTTAGGAACTAAAGGGAATCCTGCTCTTGCTTCTTTCCCAGGCTGAGCTCCCTCTGGGAAAATGGCTCTTTGGGAGAAACCCTAAATGGCAGCCACCCAAACTCACTCTCTGTAGACTAAAAGAATGGGCAAATTGCCCTGGTAGAACTACTCAGAGAAAAACATGGCTTATAGAAGAAATCCCCCTCCTCCCTCATTCAGCAAAAGCACCAGCCCTTGGGGAAATATTCGGTGTGGGCCAAATGCCAAGTCTGAAAAACTAGAAACTCCTACTTAAGATTCAATTGAAAGTAAGGTCCTATTCAAATATCTTAGAATGTAAAAAAATTAAAAAGTTTCCTGTAATGTGAAAGAAAGGGTAAAAAACATTGAAGCGGGCAGATACATAGAATGACAGACAAGATCTGTTAAGAAAAGGTTTATTAAAACTTCCAATGACTAATAGTATTATATGGAGCTACAGGCAATGAGAGAATTGTGATTTTTAGAGAGAAAAATAGATTCTTACTTTATGTTAGTGATGGTATTTCTTGGATGTCTACAAATTTTTTCCCCTTCTTTCACATTCTCACAAGAAATTTTTCTTTTCAGTATGCTTTTCATTTAGAGTCATCCATGTTTCGAAATAAACTACACTTTGATATATGATTTATTTATGTGATAGGACCTTGAGGCACTCCTCATTTTCATGGATAGGGTCCAATCTTCTGGAAGAACCTAGAAGTAGGTAACTGGAATAATTAAATGTATGACGTAGGTATTCCATGCCTGGTATTCCATGCCTAACCCTAACATAATCACAAATATTATGCACACACTCATCCTCTATGGCCAAGTAACAGCCACTTAAGAGCAAAGAGACATTCTGTTAGGAGAGCATGAAATATTTAGTGGTTTACTGAAGGGAAATTTATTGGGGCCTGGGGAAAGTTCTTTAGAAACAAATCTTTGAGAAGGGCAAAACTATTTTAGTATACTTTCTGGTTTAATGAGCCCCAGTTTGCTTTCAGCTATTGTAACTCTATTGCAAAATATTCTAACAGAAAACTAGGGAGCACAGTAAGAGAGATGAAGTTGGAGTGAATGTCTAATTGCTGATGAGAGCCTATTTCATCAAGAGAATCTGCTTGGCCTCTTCACTTAAAAGATAATGGAAAGTGTGTATTGCATCTGAACTCACCAGTGTGGTACTAGGTTATGTCCTCTGACTTCAAAGCATTAGTTCACTCGTTTTATCTGACCACACATGAAGTCTCTGAGAGAGATAAGAAATCATTTTGTATGGAAAAGGTAGTTTCCCAAGGTGTTTACAGCATAAAGCACATAAAAAGAAAGTGTACAAGTGTGGGAAAATTAAGAGACTTAGAACTTGCTGCTTATTATTCTTCTTAGAATCTCAAGTTATTTCCCTATCCTTAATAATATTGTGATGCTACTTAAAGAGACTCTATTTAAAGAGAATATAAAAAGAATAAATGATAACTTCAGATAGAGTAATTGATGGCAGAACAGTATATGATACAAGAAGTGTTAAGCACCAGTCCATTGCACAAAACCAGAATCTGCCCTTTATTATTATACTCCAATGAGAAATACAGAAAAGTTTATGGTAATATGTAAAGTTCTGCTGTAACACTGGAAGGCATTATCTTATTTATTTTTAATTACCTTATGCAATATTATTTCAGCTTTGTGCTCTGATGGCTTCTGCCCAAATGAGTATTTTTTTTTTTTTTGGCAGATTCCCCTTAGGAATTACAGCAATAGTGAGAAATGGTACACAGATAACAATACCCAGAGTGATAAGTGTTTAAAGTACAGTAGTTATAATTAACAATGAGGTAATGCCATTTAAAAAAAAGACAAAACAAAAACAGAGAACCATGTAAGCATGAATTTACCAGAGTATGCTGTGCCCAAATATTCTTCCAATAATCACTGTAAAATGGTAGCTCTAGAACTTTGCTTTTGAAATTCGAATTATTTACAATTATGCAAAACTATCTCACTGGAAAAAGATACTTGCAAGACAGAAAGATTGTTTGTGGACACATCATGCTTAAAGTGGAGAGGTCCATATAAAGACCTCTATAGTCCTCCAAACCTCCAATTACCAACAGCTATTATTCATCAACCACCATAAATTGTATTTCAGCTTTAAAATATAAATATCATGGAAACTGTCAAAGTTTCAGAATTTCTCCATAGAAGAAGCTTATGAGGTACAAATTGCCTGGAAAGGTAATTGCATATTGTGATGAAAGACCTGGAAGCACACTGGCTTCTCTTGATTTGCATGATATAAATAAACAAGTATAGTGTCAGTAGAGATGAAAACTAAAAAAAAAAAAAAGAAGAAGAAGAAGAAGAAGAATCTTTAAAATACTGTAAAAGTATTCCTTACTTGATTTTTCTAGCCAATGAAGCAAAGATACAATTATAAAGCAAATTATATAATAATATTTACTTCTTCTAGTGTGATAGTTAGATGGGATTTCTAGAATCAGAATAGAAGTTCTCTCTTCCTAATAGTCAACTAGTTACTCTAGTGACAAGTTAAATAATTTCTTCTCTATTCATGTAAGTCATAAAATCAATTTAGTTTAACCATTTTATACAAATACATTTATACAAAATAGTTTAACCATTTCATACAAATAATTCTGCAGTTTTTAAAACTAGTTATTATTGTTATTCTGATTTCACTTTTTGGGGGGATAGTGTGGGTTTTCTGCTGCATGCAAAAATATCACATAGTGATAAATCATGGTAATCCTAATTATCAACAAAGAAAATTAGAGTATCCATGAGGAAATGCACAAAAGCTCCATTTATGAACTGTGTATGCCATAAAAGAGGCCACCATTCTAATGGCCTCAGACATGCAAGTGACCAACTCAACTAACAGAAATGACTCTCTATTGCCTGAATCTTTAGGCTGGAAAGAAGTTCAGTACTGAAATGAAGAATCTACAAGTATTCATTAAAAGATGCATCAGAATGGAGATCTGGGATAGTAAGTCCAAACTTAAGGAGATTAAAGAGAAGGGCTGAGGCTTTTACCTTCCTTTATTAGCTTAGAAGAAGATCAGAGAGAAACAAAGGTGTTCACCACTGTAATAATTTTATAAGGATATAATATTCTAATGTGTGTTTATTTTACTATTAGCCATCAGTTTCTCTATAGAAATTAGTATTTGAAGTTTCATAACTAAATAATGATGTGTTTAATTTAAGGGACATAAAACCAAGTAAATATAGGAGGAATATATGTTCCTACACAGTTATGCTTGGTGAATAAGAGAATGCTTATTCTCTTATCTCAATGTGAGCATAGGGAGAAATAGCCATGGAAAAGTTAGAAGTAAGTCTCTGGGGTTTGTTCTTAGTGGTTTCATGTAGAGTCTGACCACTGCTATCAGAGTGGGACTATACATTCTCCTATCCAACCCCCTTTTTCAATTGTTATGCCTTGAAAGAAAATCCAAATATATGTTGAGTATTCTTTTTATTGCCTTCCTTTGAAGACCTTTGCTTCTTTCAGATGTCATGGCACTTGAAGTGATTAAAAGTATGCATTTATTGAGCTTTATCTTCTGTATATAGCTAGATGATCATAATTTCATATTTCAATTTATCTCTGAGAAACATGGAAAACTCAGAATTATCCCATTTACAGATGGAAAAATAGAACTGGGATATAAACAAGATTACATAATAGGATGAAACTTGGATTTAATTTTATGGTTGCTGATTCTAAAGTCCATACTAGCCCCACTAAATCATCCTGAGACAAAGGCAAGTGTCATGGGAAAGTTATTAAATCCAAAAAGTATATGACATAAGGGGTAAGACTTGTTTTATTATTTAACCATTGATTTATTTGCATGTTTTTGATTTTATATGTTTGAAAAAGTTATTTATTCATTCATTCATTTTCCATTCATTTCACAATATACATTACAGTATACTAGATATATAATAGAAGCACAAAAAATAAAATCTATATTTCTAATTGAGATATAGAAAAATAAATATATATGCAGAAAAAATAAACATAAACCCAAAATATTTTAATTACGTGTTTCCTGAAAGTTAAAGTTCTTTTAGTATAGATTTCCTTGCATAGTCAATAAGAGATTAACACTTACAATTAACAATCTGAATGGTGAGTATTATCAAAATTCTGAGCAATACATGGTGTGGATCAGAAAAGAAAACATTGTTCTAATTCAAAGATTTTGCATGTTCATGTAAGCACCATTTAAATAAAGCAAAGAAAAACGTAGCAACACACACATATTTTTAACACATGTTCACTAGAGACATTCCTTCCTTAGACTATATCTACTAAGAATTCCTATTTTTTGTTTTACTGACTATAATACACAGTTGGTTTATCAAGATAAGCTACTTAATTTGTGAAATATGTTCCAATGAAAAGAGAAGATAGGAGTTTTAAAATCAAGATGATTCTTTAGTCTGTTTCTTCTATTGAAAAAATATTGTTCTCTAATAGACTCTAATAGGGTAAAAAAATCTCTCAAAATTTGTATTTTTGAAACCCTATGAACCTACATTCATGCCACCTCAGGGTCTATAAAAATCCTCTAAGCTAAAACATCTGGAAATCAACTACTTCTTTATAAGATCAAATATGACTTTATTTTTTTTAAAGTTGCTAGGAGATTCTTCTTCATGCTTTCATACACTAGAAACACTGGACAAAATTTCTGTGGCATTTACAATGTTTATTAGTTGATTGTAGCACAGACTGTTGGTTTCAAAATCAGGATGACTAGCACACCGATCTTCTTGTGAGTGATTAAGAATCACCACACCTACTAACCTCACTAAGATTTATGCATCCCAGCCAAGTGATGTACCTAACAAAACCTGACATTTGCACTCACCATCAATAGGTATTAGAAGCTATTTACAGAGATTTTGGTTTGGCCATTTTCAAAGAGACACCATGGCAGTTCATAGAGCTAGCTATTTTCCCCAGATATTTGAAAACAATCTACTACTTAAAATTTGATAGATTTTTTCATCTGGTGCTCACAGCATTTCTATAGGAATAAAAAAAAAGGTCATTATTATCTTGATTTAAAAAATGAAATAAAAGCTTCAATATGATCAAGTGATTTATTTACAGTCACTATTGATATAGATTCACACACGAGTCCGCTGGCATGCTAGGGAGATGGTATACCTGAGCACTGAGCCTGGGAAGTTGGTCTTCAATAAGTCTTTAAGAACATGTTGAAGTAACTTGATGGACAGGAAAACATCCAGGCAGTTTCCATAACTGCAAAGAAGTGCTAAGACAGAAAGAAAAATAAAACCTACAAGGATGCCAAAAATAAACTTTTTGAAAAACCTGAGTCAAACTGTGAGACAGTTTCAGCAACAACTAGAGCCCTGAGGAGAACTGAGGTCCAGAGAAGCTGCCTGATTATGGGAAGGGATTATCAAATCATGAATCTAATCATCATCTTCTTGCAAAACAAAAACAAAGACATACATTATAGATTTAGAAAACATAGGAGTGAGAGAAATCAGAGCACAGGATCAGAGTGAAACCTTATATCTTCTTGTCCTGCTTCTTTATTTTTTGGTGAGAAAAATAAAGTAAAAGAGCCTAAATAGATAGCAAAACTGACAAAGCAAGTTACTGACAAAGTGCAGACTGACTGCCAGATTCTCTTAATCCACTGCTTTTCTTTCCATACAACCCTAATTTCCTGGTTGTATACAGGCAGTTGAGTCTTCTAGAGATTCCTCCCGAGTCCTGGTCCCATATTTTTAGCCTTAAAGATACTCCAGGGTGGTCTTTCCTTTCTGTCTTTCTCAAGATTTCAGTGCTTTGGACTGTTTTATGAAAAAAAAGAGAAAGGCTTGCATGGATTTGCAAAATAGCCATTATTTACACATATGTGAGATAATGTCAAACTCAAATCTCTGTTTTATTCATGGCTTAGATCAAAAGAATAAAGTTCTTACAAAGCCTCTTCACAAGAGGTAGTACATGTTCAAAAAATTATCTCCTCTCCTCACTGCCTAATCAGATAGAGCATCTAAAGTATATACTTGAAGAGAGGTGCATTTTATTATATTCTGGTGTAAATACAGTGCATATGGCAGCCACATGGAATTTCCAGGGTTTTCCCAGTATCAAAATGAATATTTCCCTTGTTAAAAAAGAAAAGAGGGATGGCAGGCATCTCTTATGTTTTTTTTCCCTAATTTATATAGTACTTTTCATGAGAAGATCTAAAAGAAAAACTGAGGGGTCAAAGAAATCACTATTGGCAATAATTTCAATAAGTATGCTTTAGTAACACAGAGACACATAAACATTATAACAAATATATTTTTAAATGCTTATGTTTTTCTGGAGGGAAGAAATTTGGCAATATAACTCTAATTGATGCCCTGAGAACATAGCTGGAATGCAAAATGAAACCAAGAACCCTCCACCAACAAATCAACTGAGAAATACATCTCATAAAAAGAAACATTGAAATCAGAACTAAGAAATGATAATATATAGAGAGAACTTAAGCTATATAATTAGAAAGTAGGTACAACTAGGAGTAAAAAGGTAATTTTAACTTGTGACTTGATGCTAAGCACTTGGTGGGTGTGCATGAAACATTTAATGAATGAGCTAAGTGAATATACTGCAACAGTGAGAGTATATGTTGAGAGATAAATAAGTAAAAATGTGCACACTTTCATGATATCTATTGGGTAGTTATTCTGTGCCAGTTCCTGTATTAAATGTTTTAAATGCACTACTTAAAGTTTTCACAAATAGTCAGTGTCAAGACTATTATAAAAAGTGAATTTAGGGCCCCTAACTTTGAAGATTGAAAATTTAACCAATAAACTATACTGACTTCCTTTATTCTCAATAATTAAGTAAATAATTTTCAGCCAATGCATCAAAATAAAGAATTCTTGCTATTTCTATTTTAACAGCATGCACAAAGATTTGTCCTTTGCTTTCACAGAATATTTTCCAGTCATACCACATTCAAATTCACCAGGGATAAGGGCTGGAAAAAATAATCTATAGAAAAGAAAGTCATGCACTGTCAAACCGGTTCTATAGTTTCACAAATACATAAAATGGTGTAATTCATTATGTCTGACTATCTCATTATTAGACATATTAAAAAGATGGATAGTCCAAGTTAAGTGTCAACTCCAGGGTATGTTGGCTGTTGTTCAGTCTGAAGCTAGCATGTCTCCAGCGCACCAAATGATTCATAATATAGACCTTTAGAGAAGCTGAATGTAACTAAAACATGAAATAGGTTGGGCATATTAAACTAATCAGCTTTGGTAAATGCCCTTTCTACAGCAGACAAGCAACCATTCTGTAGGATACCTAGTGATGTCTTTATTCTGATGGACTTCCACCACATAGTTTTAGCTTCAGTTTTTTTCAGAGATCACTTCCCTGTTAAGATAACAATGAGAATGTAAGTCACAGTGAGGTGCTCTCTGAGTTAGCTGCAGGTTCTATTATGTTGCCTAATTTTAAACTTAGTTGTTCCTTTAGTGCATTATTTCATGTTGACAAAATTTAAAGTAAAAATGTAAAGTAAACACTGATGTAAATGTAAATATTAGTACTATAAGAGAATATCTGAAGCTTCTTTGGTCTTGGGAGACTTCTGGGAATTTGTGTTAAATTCATTAAGGGAAAAAGTTTCACCTGAGACTTATTGATTTCCAATTATGTGCAAAGTGCTGCGCTAGACTCTAGAAGTGTTTTGTTCTACTGACCAAACAATGTTTTTCCCTCTCTTTTTTCCCTTACACATGGGAATTAAAATAAATTCATTATTAAAAAGTTCAAAAACACTCACTTAAGAAAATAATTTTAAAATCAGATATTACAGCTCAAAAAATGGTAATAGTTATTTTATTGATGTACTCCCAGACATTTTTAGTGCATGTGTTTATGTGTGTGCATGGATGTATTTATACCTAAACTGGCATGGTGCTTTGCCTTGTTATTACTGTCAGTACCATCTATATAGCAAGATCAGTTTACATATTTATTAGTTATTTATACCTACTTGTAAAATTGTACCAGAATTCAGCATTTTAAGACAAGCCACATTTATTACCTCATAGTTTATATGGACTAGGAATCCAGGTATGATGAGCTGGGTTCTCCAGATCAAAATGTCACACAAAACCTAGATCAAGATGTCAGTCAGGGCCACAGTCCTCTCTAGGTTCATTTGGGGCATGATTTAATTTCAGGCTATTTTAGTGGTTGTTGGCAGGATTCAGTTCCTGTGAGGTGTTGGACTAAGTGCTTCAGTTCCTCACTGTCTATTGGTTGGAAGCTACTTTCAGTTCCTTGACACATGGGCTTCCTAATAGAGAAATTCAAAACATTGCAACTTGCTTCATCTGAGCCAAATAGTGAGAATAGCCAGAGAAAATGTGTGAGCAAGATGAAAGTCACAATTTTTTAAAACCTAATTTCAGAAGCCAAAACCATCACTTTGGTTATATTCTCATATTAGAAGCAAGTCACTGTGTCCAGCCCACACTCAAGTAGAAAGGATACACAGAGGGCATGAATACTAGGAAGTTGGAATTATTGAGAGCCGTTTTAATTGTTGGAAATAATAAACTTCCTTTTAATTTCTTCTTTTAGGCATTCGTTATAATTTCCTTCAGATGTTTTCAGACTAAAAGAATTATTTGCTGAAGATGAGCAAAAATTTTAAAGGCTTTTGAAACATTCTTATAAATATCAATACAGCATTATCTTGCTAATATACAATAAGATTAGCAACATATGAGAGAAAATTCCATTTCCTCAAACTCTTACTAACACAGGATACTATTATCATTTTAATCACTTTAATATTTTGCTGAAAAACAGGATCTCATGTTTAATTTTCATCTCTTTGGTAACTTATGATGTTGAGTGCTTTTTCATATGCTTATGAGTCATTTGAGTTTTTCTATTATGAATTGTTCATATCCTTTGCATATTTTCCTATTAGGTCACTATTTATTGACTTATAGGGGTCAATTATATATTAATGATATTATGCATTTGTTTATATTATGTAGAGTTAATATTGATTTCAAGGTTTTTTTTGTGTTGTCAGTAAATAAATATCTTCCTTTATATATTAACATATTTTCCTCATTAGATTCTAATAAGGCAGAGAATTACTAGTATTCGAATGATGTGTTTCTTACAGCAACAGCAAAACAAATAAAAAACATATTTATAATTGGAAAATTCAATGCTTTACAAGGACCCATAAAAGCAGGAAAGCTCAGAAACTGAGGTTTTTATAAGAGTATATATAGAGAAGGATGCAGCTAAAAGCAGTCTAACCTGAAGATAAAGAATTTGTAGGAAGAGAAAGAAGAGTGGTTTATACTACAGGACAGTTTTCTGTGTAGTGCTGAATTATCTCAGTTCTCTCCTGTTTTCTGCTTATAGTTCTCAAGAACAACTATAGAATATACTGGGAATTCAATGCCTTGGGGTAAGATGGGGCTGACCAGAACAGCCTGGGCCCTGTTCTTGTCCACCCTAGAAAGAAGATATTATTCAATGTTCCAGCCTAGCACTTCATGTGGCTCCCAGAGTATAAAACTCAGGACAGACTACTTTCTGGGGTCTCCTAGCTGTGGTGCAGGTGGGGCACCTTCAAATAAGAATTCAACCACCCTTGACAGCTTTCCCAAGCCTTAGGCAACCAACGTATCATGAATCTCAGGCATTTGTTGTCCTTGCTGTCCATCCATTTCATGTAACTTGTTGTGTGTGTTAGTGTTCTGTCTTCCTGGAATCAGTCCTAAGTTGGTAACCAGTGCACAGTGAACCTAGCTTACATGTACAACTACCTTGCTATATTAAATTTTGGAAAGAAAGAGAAAAAAAGTGGTAATGTTATTCTTGTCACTCTAAATACAACCTATAATATCAATCTACATTATTTAGCAAATAGTTTAGTATGAGATATATGTGCATCTTTTTGATGCAACACTGAATTAAGAATGACCATAAGTGTTCTAATGTTTTTCAGTTTAAAGGATATTTTAAATTAGAACACCAGTTTGTCTACCATATATGTTACAAATATTTACCAATTATAGTAAAAAATATTGAAGGATACTATCTTAGAATTACAGTTTGGATTAACCAAATTGATTCATGAATTAAACTTCATTAATAGAATGTATTAATAATTAACCAAACTGATCAACTCTTTTTACTTTAAATATTATAAGCACATTAGTAAATATGTGTTATTTTTTTCCTTATCCCCACTACCTAGAGAAAGCCTATGATCAATTTACACATGTTAATTGAGTCATAATTTAAGTATATTGGTACAATTGTCTCTATTCTTATACTCCTAGCTCAAAACAGTCTCTAAATTAAGACATTTATTTTTTTTTCACCCTTTAATTCAGATTAGGTTTAGTATCACCTTAAATTTTTTTATTACTATTTAAAATCATAATTCTTAGGAATGAAATTGCATTTTCAAACTTAACACAACTGAGAGGTACTAAAGAGAAGTGATCTAAGCTTAAGTCAATGTGACACCTTCAGATAAAGATGGCAGATGGAGCACATTTCCATCTTGACTTCCTTCTAATTTGTTTGAATGAATTGTGATGCAACCATACAGGAAGTGCTAAATATCTATCAAAAGGAAGAAGGTTATTTTTATGTCACCTTGATTCTAGAGCCAGATAAGGACACAACAAAAAAGAAAACTATAATATACTGCTATGAGTAATTTTTGGCATGCGTTGTTAGAAAAGCAGAGAAAAAAGAAGTATGAATAATATGAAACCTAAGATAGGAGGAAACACAAATGTTTATATATTTATTTTATTTTAAAAAATAGAAAAGTAAAGCAAAACTAACAAACAAAATGACAAGCAAAGGGGATGGAGAAAACAAAATGGACACAGAAACTAAATTCTTGAAAAATATCTTATTTGTAGCTTTGACTATGGAACCATATTTTGATTTTAATATTTATTTTTTAATTTTATTTTTTTATATTTTAGTGTTTTATATAAAATAGTAAATTTTAAAAAACCTTAAAATTAAACCAAAATGAAATTGAATATCAAATTGGTGGCCTCTTATTACAGATATTCCAACTCAATTAATTTTAAAAACAGCAATTTTATATAATATACTTAATAACATATATCCTAAGATAAAGCAGACTGGAAAAATTCTTAAAATATTTCAATATCTATATTGTTATAAGTAATATGAAATTTTAAAACATATACAAACATACATATATAACAGACTATATCTGTGGGTATATATAAAATATATATATATATGAAATATATACATTTATATGTAATATATGAAATACCCCAATTGTCCAATAATAAGTGAACTGTTGAAAACAGTAGCAAGAACAGCAATAACAAAGTCATGGTATCTCTACATATATATATATAAATGAAGTACATAAATACATAATATGTTATTGTTTATAAAAAAGATTTTTTAGTTTAAGTGACAAGGGATACAAAGAATATTTTTAAATTAGGTAAAAAGAATGAAAATGAAGACACAATATATTAAAACCACTGGGATACAGCAAAAGTAGTGCTAGTAGGGAAGTTTGTAGCTTTAAATGCTTACATCAAATAACAAATAGATCACAAATTAACAATCTAATATCTCACCTCAAGGAAGTAGAAAAATTAGAATAAACCAAATGTCAAGCTAGTAGAAGAAAATAAATAACAAAGATCAGAACAGAACTAAATGAAACTGAGATAAAAAAATAAATACAAAGAATCAAAAAAATAAAAAGTTGTTTCTTTGAAAAGATATACTTGATAGACCACTAGCTAGACTAACCAAGAAAAGGAAAGTAAGGATACAAATAAATACAATCAGAAATGAAAAAAAGAGCTTTAACATTTGAAACCACAAAAATAAAAAAATTGTCAGAGACAACTGTCAAAAACTTTATGCTCAAAAACTGTAAAACACAGAGGAAATGGATAAATTCCTGGATACATACAATCACCCAAGATTGAACCAATAAGAAATAGAAATCCTGAACTAACCAATAATGAGTAGTGAGATTGAATTAGTAATAAAAAAATCTCCCAAAACCCAAAAAAACCACAGACTAGATAGATTTAATGCTGAATTCTGTCAGACTTACAAAGAAGAACTGGTATCAAACCTATTAAAAATGTTCCAAAAAATAAACGGGGAGGAAATCCTCCCTAAGTCATTCTATGAAGTCAATATCACCTCACTTTGATTATAGAGCCAGATGAGAACACAACAAAAAAGAAAACTACAGGCCAACATCCCTGATGAACATAGTTACAAAAATCCTCAAAAAATACTAGGAAGCTGAATCCAATATCATATCATAAACAGAATTAAAAACATACAATCATCTCAATAGATACTGAAAAAGCATTCAATAAAATTCACTACTCTTTTCTGATAAAAACCATTAACAAACTAGGAATAGAATGAACATGCCTCAAAATAATAAAAGCCATATATGACAAAGCCACTGGCAGCATTACAATGAATGGGGGAAAACTGAAAGCATTCCACCCAGGAACTGGAATAAGACAAGGATGCCCACCTTCATCACTTCTATTAACATAGTACTGGAAGTCCTAGCCAGAGAAATCAGGCAAGAGGAAGAAATAAAAGGCATGGAAATTGGAAAAAGTGGAAGTCAAATTATTGCTGCTTGCCAGTGATATGATCTTGTACCTAGATAACTCTAAAGACTCTGCTAAAAGACTTCTAGATTTGATAAATGAATTCAGTAGTTTCGGGATACAAAATCAATGTACAAGAATCAATAGTATTTTTATACACCAATAACAACCAAGCTGAGAAGAAAATGGAAGCCAAATGTGGAATAATATAGTGAAAATAAAATATTCTTAGAATAATTATTTGATAATATCAAGAAAATAGTATTAGGTAGATAAACTAAAAGAGAACTAAGAACAACAGTAGACAAAGAACAAGAAAATTATAGGATTAATCCATTTTTTAATAGGAGTTCCAGAATACAAGACAAAAAAAGTGAAGTAGGAAAAAATTGTAAAATATATATCTATATAGACATAGATATTTGGAGACAGATTCTCTCTTGGTCACCTTGGAGGAGTGCAGTGGAGTCATCATAGCTCACAGCAACCTCAAACTCCTGGGAACAAGTGATCCTACTGCCTCAACCACTCAAGTAGCTGAGTCTGTAGGAGCTTGCCACTGCTCCTGGCTAATTTTTCTACTTTTGGTAGACACAAGGTCTGGATCTTGCTCAGACTGGTCTTGAACTCCTGACCTCAAGCAATCCTCCCTCCTCAGTCTCCCAAAATGCTGGGATTACAGGCATGAACCACCATGCCTGGCTAAAATATATTTTTAAACAATGAATAACAAAATCCCAAACTAAATAATGCCCATCATTGTAAAATCTATAACACCAAAAATTAAAAAAAATGAAGCATGGACTTCAAAATATACCTATTTAAACACACCACACACACACATATCCTATAGAAAGGATTAACTATCCAAAATGTGTCAGGGCTCTTAAGAACAATACTAGCTACTAAACTGAAGCAGCACTTCCAAAATTCTGAGGTTTAATGGGTGTGAGAGGAAGTGGAATGTGCTACTTCCAGATCTGACCCTTAATTTTCTCTCAGTTTTCTCCACATTCATTCTCTTTCTTTGTTTGCCCAGCACATGCATAAAATGCTGTGAAGGAATCTAGATGTCTGCAGAGCCTACAGTGAAAATGCCAGCCTCCACTTGACTGTGGAGCTGAGCTCTCACTCTGGCCCAAGCCAGGCTTGAAGTAGGAGTGACATAATCTTTCACTAAAATATATGAAGCCACTAAAAGCATTTAGCAGTTCATTTTAGCAGTTAGCAAACCTGATTGGTACAATTAGGATTCAGATAACAAGATCCTACACAGTGGAAAGGTAAAGGGAAGTCCAAGCAGTTAAATAAAACTAAAATGCAACAAATCCAATTGAATAATTCAAGAGGGAAGTTCTCTGGGTGGGAAATGGGTTCACTAATAGGTTTATGCAGAAATTTGCTTTTTGAAAGGCTGTTGGAGAGAATGGGAAAAGAATTCAAAATTGTATTTGTTTCTTTTTGTTTTTTATAAAGAGACAGAGCCTCACTCTGTTGTGCAGGCCAGAGTGTAGTGGCTATTTATAGGTGCTTTCACATTCCACTACAACCTGGAACTCCTGCCTGGCCTCAAGCAATCCTTTCACCTCGGCCTCAGCCTCCTGTGAATCTCTTTTAATGAGGAAACATTAACTCTAGGAAAAACATACAAGAGAGGAAAGATAATCATAGTACAATAATTGGATAAACAATGACTAACACATCGTTATAGTCATTAAATTATATAGTCATAAAATTTGTGATTGAGAATAGAAAGTTCATAGGTGATTTTAAACTAGGTATATAATAATAATACATACATATTGATTAGAAATATGTATGCAAATATCAAAAGAAGTAGGTAAAAGTATTGAAAGTGGCTGACTCTCTAGAAAGAGCAAGCTAATATGGTAAGGATGAAAGAAGCACTCTATCTCTGTTGCTTCTCTTTATACAATATGTAATACTATTTAGTTGTATGTATCTGTACATATATACACATGTGTACTTGTGTACATTTTATTAAATTATTAAATTTATTTGATAAAAATAAAATTAAGTCTGAAAGGCAGAATGAAGTTGAGAGTAATAATTATAACACAATGAAGAGTGGAAGCAGCAACTTTTGTATTCATATTCCTCTCTAATTCATTGTTCAATTTTTTTATCAACTGTGAACATCTGGATAATTTATTTTATTGTCTTGTTAATAAATTTTGCTTAATTTTCCCTTCATTCATACCTATTGACACTTTTTTTGAGAACACTGCCTCTTTTCCTCTACTTTATTTATTTTTTTTCCAGAATATGACTGTATTCCCAAATCCTACAAAAAATTTCCTCAAGTCTAAAATCTGATATATACAGTGTGATTTCCCATAGCTTTTTTTCATATGTTTTGACACTTTATTATACAGTACTTTAGAGAGTTGTGAAATCTTTATTCCACAATAAGATTTTAAGCTGTAAAAATGAAGAGATGATATTGCCTTTCAGTAGATACTGAATAATAAATGTTGGTTGAAATTAAATTATATTAAACCAAATAGTGTACTTATGTCCCATTCAGCATTGAGCACATTTTTAAGGTACATACTTAATTTTAAAAAATTAGGAATCAAACTTGAACTGAAAACTAGAACTGAACATGAATGACTCTTGGAAATCTGAAAATCTCCCTATTACTCTTAAGCTAAGAAATAGGTGATATACTTTGGAGGAGCTGATAGCTCTTTTTCTTGATCCCTAAAAACCTGTGATCATTTTTCTATTCACTCACTAATTTCAAAGAGGTCAAAATTTGAGAAAATGTCAAAGGAAAAAGAGTCAAAGTGGGTTAAAAAATGAGGTAACATTTCAGAAATGTTTTTTGTCTTTGGCAAAAATCTCCTAATAAAAAAACAACCACAAACACAATAAATGCTACTATTTTTCATTTATATTTGGACATTCTGTTTTTTAATGTGTCAACTCTCCCAGAGGTAGACTTGACTGTGGCCTCTGTCACCAGTGCAAACTGTATCCAACTCTGAGGACCAAACAATGCTTCCTCTCACTGCAGTTTATTTTCTTTGGTTTGACTAATTTCAGACAAAGTTAGATCTCTAAAATTAGTGCCATAAGACAAGCACTTTATCCACTATCACTGGGGAAAAAAGAATGAGCTGTCAACATCAATTTCAGTTTCAAAATAAGAAGTTCGGTCTGTATTTAAAAACAGATGTTGAGGCCTCAACACACAAATACTTTCTCTTAGCTAAGGCTTTATTTTTTTCTAAGAAGGACAACTGTGTTAGCAGCTTGTTTATAAGAAAAAAAAATCTGAATGTAGAAACACATAACGGCATGTGGCCTGAATCTGACAGCATAAGTGCTACATAAAGGGACAATTAAAAAATTTAATAGATGTTGCTACATCTTGCATAAGAAATGAAAGCCATTTCCTGGGGTCTTTTCAGTTAACAACAGTCCTAGTGCTATTCACACAGGGATGGGGAGATTAGAGGTATCTTTTTGTTGCAGCAAATCCACTCAAGAAACACCAAAGCATGATCTGTTTTCTGTTTTACAGAGTTAGAGAGTGATTTAATATGACATTGCTGTCACTCACAAGAAGTGAACAAGAAGAAATTTAAAATGCTTTTATTTAATGATCACAAGCTAAAAAAAAAAAATAGAAGTATGAGTTTTATGTCTTTACCCTGAGGTTGAACTCAGCCTGGTATGCTAATTGGAAATTATTGCATCATTAAGAACCCAACATTATAAAATCAAGATAAGGTCAGAATTGGTCACAGGAGTGCAGGCACATTCTTATTGATTACCTATGAAGTATTCTGATCTATGCTTAGTACTCTACGTAAGTTATGACTGACTAGTGATTAATTTCCAACAAATTGTAAATGTCAACAAAGCC
The DNA here is from genome assembly GCF_040939455.1 of Microcebus murinus. Lineage (NCBI taxonomy): Eukaryota > Metazoa > Chordata > Mammalia > Primates > Cheirogaleidae > Microcebus > Microcebus murinus. Next base: position 49,520,224 of record NC_134104.1, read on the forward strand.
AAAAATGTTGAAACAATGAGGCCGGCAATCTTTGCTCTGTAACCAGAGGGAAGTAAACTAAAGGATAGGAATTACAAGCTTATTGAATCTGTATCTGTGCAAACAAGAGAGTCCTGTTAAAGGAGAAATTCTATCTTTTGAAAATTAAAAGAGAAAATATAGTCATGAGTAGAAATTCAGGATTGTTAACAATATGAATGTCCTTCAAGTGTCACTAATCACTCTCCTCCCATTCAGGGATTTCAAGCTTATTTAGGCTATTTCCCCAAGCACAGGTAAAGTGGAAAATTTCCCCTATTACTGCCCTGCTATATGTCTCGTTCCCTTATAGACATCTAAAGAGAATTATCCGCAGGTAGACACAGAAAAACTTTGTTGCAAAGGTGTCTGTCACTCCTGCTGTTTAGTTAACAAGAATGTAGGTAGAGAAGTCCTCTCATAAATCCAAATAAGGAACCACTAAGCTGAGGTACAGTATAGAGGAGAGAGATTCATGCTTGAGTGAAGCTGGTGGACTAGGACAGTCCTTTCCCCTGGGCCTCTAAGTCTTTCAAATAAGGTCTCTCATAATGATTATTCTGTAGGTCAAAGAACCCAACTGAAATGAAATTAGTTCTCAGCCTCTCAAAAGTATGTTGTTGGTCTTTATTCTCTGATTCTCCCTATAATCTCTCTCACAAACTTTGTTATTTCTCCACAGCTCGCCCTTCCTCAATACCCAGCAAATACCTAAAACCTTATTTTTTCTCAAATGATACTTTTTTTTAATTTTCCAAATTAAACATGAAAGACCATTAAAATAAGAGCAGAGAGAAAATTAATATTCAAAGATTCCCAGGAGATAAAATGAAGTATTTATGTTTCATCTTTCAAGCACATCACAAAACATAAAATAAAACTAAATAGTTTTCTTCCTATTAAAATAGATTGTTACTAGATAACCTGTCATACTGCTAGCAGCTCCAATAATTTCTAGGTTCTTGGATTATTGTCAGAATTCTCTCCAATCCTGAAAACAATGGTGAAGCTGTACAGTAGATATTATTAGATACAATCCAGAAACTGGAAAACTGAGACTTAATGAAGTTAAGTAACAGGTCCAAGTCTCAGACTAAATTAAACAACCAGCTTTATACAATCTGTAACACCCTAAATCATTTTTTACTAAAATTTTCGTCAATTAGCACAGAGTACAGGAAGTATGGCCTCAAAATGCACAGATTTTAATGGTAGAAAAAGGTAATTCTAAAAGCAAGAGTAGAAACTTATCTTTTTGGTGTAATAGTAGCAAAGTCTTGTATGATTCTAATCAAATACTAAGAAAATGAGATACCATGCAAAATTCCTCCAAGAAACCAATTAGAACTGCAGAAGAAACAGCCAACTCATTTGGAGACACACTGGAGCTGGAGAGATTCCAATAGCTTATTGCTGTGATTGATAGTTCATAGAGACAAATCTACACACATGCAAATACTGTTTCGTGAAGCTGTGATGATTTACTCATTTGCTTTCAATGTTAAGTCTTCTCAGAAATATTTTATAGTTTTTCTCAAGTTCTAAGTTAAAGATTATAGTAAATATTATAGCTCAAATATGATATATACATAATAATATTAATCCATTCAACCTTGCAGAGGGTGAATGCTAAGAGATCATAGTCAAAATACTGTTAACACTATAGTTCATGAATAGGAATGATTACTTAAGTGACATGAAACCAGAATCATCCATTTCTCCAGCAAAAGTATCTATACCAGATTAATAAGGTCTGAAATAAGGTGTCTTTAAACAGAGAAAACCTCTAAGTTTAGGAAGCCAAGGAATAAGTATTCAAAATTTAAACCAAATCCTCAAGTCCACTTCTCACCTCATTGTTATTCCTTAAAATAAACAATTTGGACACCATTTTATTGATTTAGTTGGTCATTTTTAGAGGGATGAGAATAACTTTATTGAATAAAAGTTAATATGATGCCAGATGAGATTATCTCCACAGTGACCTCAAGAAAAATTGTTTCCTAAATTAGTCATTAAAATTAATATGTTAATTAATCCAAAGATACAAGGCAATTAATTGTTTGCCTCTAAAAATTTTATATATTAAAAGATTAATTTGGTGAATAATTTGAACACTGGAGTGCTATTCTCACTGCCATCCATTGATTAAGTGTAAATGTTGGGTAAAAAGCCAAAATCACTTTTCTGAGGAGTTCACATATATTCTTAACTTTTCTCAGGGGATCTTTGTAAAAACAGGAGATGGACAAAGATAGAATTATTATTTATTCACACAGAAAGCAGTTATCTGAACATCTCCTTATACTTTTGAAACGTGAAAATGACTCACACCATTCAGTAGCCACTTACCTATTTCCTTATATTTAACCAAATTATCATTATTATTATATTTAACTCAGATTGCTCTAATGCCACTTGTACATGGAGACCATGTCTTCTGGAAAAATATGATTTGGTAGCATTCTAGAATCATGGAGTTTTAGTGTTTCACTGACTATGGAGAGAAATCCATCATCATTATTAATATTGTCTATGGGAACATTGCTAATAAAGAATATAATACATTAAAAAAGAAGAAAAACTATTTTCATATTATGTTATTTGATAGATGAATGCTGTCAATAATTATACTTAATGAATTCTGATTGCTCCATATATATATATCCATATCACATACACATGTATACACATGAACATGTAATGCACACACATGTACTTTGTATATTATGCACACACATGCAGACATGCATAATACATACAAGCACGTACACGTGTATATATGTATTGTGTAATATACATAATACATATATGTGCATATGTGTATATATATATATGTATTATGTATTAAAAATTGAAAATGAAAAAGTTATGTTATCAGAGCTGAACAAAAATCTGTGGGGAAATGTTATAAGGCAAAAAATTTCTGGCTACTTTTCCCAGAGAAAAAAATTATGGAAATATATAAACCATCATTCAGGTCCTTTCTCTTTGAAAAATTGAAAGTACACACTCTTTCCAGGACCAAAGTTTCATTTTACCTCCAATATAGTTACTTCAGAGTATAAATGTATAATTCAGAGCTGAGAAGTATAAAGTGGGAGGAACTACTACAATAATCACAGCTATAAGTAGATCTCACAATTATGGCTCTTAATAGCATACACTTTCTGAGAGTTATTAAATGTAGGTTATACAGATACTTTATATATGTATACATATAAATTTGAGATATAAATTTTAGACAGAATCAAGAAACGTGTTGTTAGACAGTAACACATGAACATGGAATATCCACAAAGTGCACCTACACCTTTATTTGGGAACATATTTGAGACTCACAAGCATGCCTGATATTTCTGCTTACTGGAGACACAGCTCTGATTTATGTTTACATTTTCTTTTGTCTTTCTGTAATTTGGCATTACATATCACTAAGGATTCAGATAAACCAAGTAGAAAATCATTTCTGATTTTATAGTAATAGTTGAACTTCATTATAATCCCTGAATCATTTGTAGCAATTTACATTATTTGTTTAGAGGACTTCATTGAGAGCAAGTTCCCCAGAAACTGATCCTGAGTTTTAGTCTTTGCTTCTGAAGTTTATAACCAGCCTCCCTGTGAAAATATTGGAAATTTAGAATGCTTGGTTTTAAGGCAAAAACAGGTTCCATTTACTATTTTTTCTGTAGGAGTCAGGGAAGAAACACTTGTGATCCATAATGATTATGTTGTTTTGGGAGGCAAAATATGGTTCCTCAAAAGACACCTATATCAAAACCCTGAAACTAGTAAAAGTTACCTTATTTGAAAAAAAAAGTCTTTTCAAATGTAATTAAGTTTAGAAACTTGATGAGATCATCCTAGATTTCCAGGGTAGTCCCTAAAGCCAAGAATAAATGTCTTTATAAGAGACACCCAGGCAAAATTTGACGGAGAAACAGCAGAGCAAATGAGACCACCAAAGCAGAGATAGAAGTGAGACAGCCAACAGTCACCAGAAGCCGGAAAAGGCAAAAAATGAAATCTCCCCTAGAACTTCTGGTGGGAGCAGGGCTCTGCTATCATCCTTAGTTCAAATTTCTGGCTCAAGAAGAAGCAGAGTTTAAATTTCTGTTGTTTTAATTCACCTGGTTGTGGTAATCTGTTACATCAGCCACAGGAAACTAAAACAAGTGGCAAATAAATTTACAACTGAAATCTTGAAATGATGAAAAAAAATACTAAGAGTTGCAGGGATAAGAGAACAGGGAAGAACATACAATTAGATTTATCATATTAAAGGAAAAAGTATATTCAATTTCTATGCTATGCTGTGTAAGAGTAAAGAAATTTATGTAAAATGACTCAGACAGGGTGCCTGTGTTTGTGTGAGTGCATGTATTCCTTTGTGTGTGCGTATGGGAGGGGTGACATTATATAAAAACATTCTTCTTAGAAAAACCATCCAAACCATATGGCAAGTTGGGTGTGGGGATTGGTGTAGTAAGTGACTTAAGGGATAATATCATTGTAATTCAGCCAGAAGCTAATTAATTGGAGGTGAAACAAATTGGCCATACAAATATCATTATATCTGAAAATGAGCTTCTCTCTGAGGTACACGGTACTGGTGTTAGAAGACTGTGAGTCCTTGCATTAATCCATTCATGAATTTTACCTGTGTATATATATATATTTTTTTCTAAAATAACCACAGACCACAGACAAACACTTCCCAAATCTCAGAAGTTTCAGTAACCAAACCAAAATTTTACCTTCTATTTACCAATTAACACTTTCAATGTGGGCTAATATATGACAGAGATAGGCTACACCATTCTTCAAATCCCTAAATGCACTACTTTCCAATCAATTATAACATGGGATCATATCTTAGTTATACATACCTAGAACTAGAAGACATGATTTAATGAGTTTAGTTTATACCATTTGCTTTAAGATTTCAAGACCAATTAGTGGGCTAGAAAATCAGGGAGTATGGACTGTGCTGTGAATGCACCAAGTACATTTCCTAAGCATTATTTTCTCATTTGTGAAATAGGGTGATGCAGGATAGTCAACATTAAAAACAAACAAACACAAAGCCCCACCAAAGTAGTAGGTGATTCTGAATTATCAATCCTAAAATATGCTAGAAATACACACAATATGCTTAAAATGCCTTTATGTGTATGGGTTCAAACACAGACATTTCCTTTTCAGATAACCAACTCATACAGGGACAATGATGGCTATTGTCTCTGCCACTAGCTAGGATATCAGAGCAACTTTTGTGACTGCCTCAGTTGAAGGAAGAGGAAACTGAGAGCAAATGCTAAAAGGTTATTGTATTGTTAAAGATCATTTTATGCAAGGTTTTGGAGGGAGGTTTTGATGTCATGGTAAAGGACATAGTTGACATAAAAAATGACAATACCTTATTGAATTCCTATAGATGAATTCAACCCCATTTACTAACATATACATATTGGACAACTAATTCATACATACCAATGTTTAGTATACATGCCATGCAAAAGAACAATACTCATATCACAGACCCAGGATTACTAGTAGTTTTTAATAAGGTTGTTAACTTTGGAAACCAAACCAAAAACAAAAAGAAAATTCCTCCTAATTTTTATGGAATAGCTGAATTTCATTTTATATGTTGAATAAATAATCTATAATATTTTTATCTATGTATGCGTCCAGATATTTTCATTGAGATAAATCATAAAAGATTTAGAATTGAAGGACATTCGTTTATATTTGGTAAGAAGAAACATTTCATTTATAATGAAATCCTTCTGGATAAAAACCCTTCATGATATACAATGAATTACAAAACTAAAATATATTAAATCTTCTTTGGTGGCCAGATAAACAGAGATTTATGCTTTACTTGGAATGTGACACATGTTCTAAGATACATTTGTACAGTGTGATAATTTATTGTGGTACCACATTAGAATTCTGTTTGGCAAATTTAAACATTCCACAGTAAAAAACAATTCATGTCAGTGAGCAGAAAGATGGAGAAATAGAAGTGAAATGTATTTCCGGATCTCTGTAGAAAAAAAAAAAAGAGAGAATGAATAAAAAGAACACAAAACTGTTTATATAATTTAAAAGATACCATTCAAGAAACTTAGAACTTGTATTGAGTACTTACATTTTAATATTTCACACACTCTGCTTTGAAAGCAAATTCTTATTTGTTAAAATACTAAAAATGTGTTATCAGCAAAACTGTATTTAAAGGGAAATATACTTACTCAGCTTAAAGAACTATTTTAGGATATTTTTGTGAACATTTCAGATACATATATTAATGTCCTAATTGGGTAAGAATAAACAACCTGAAATTTTTCTGTGTGCTTTCAGCAAAATTAAAACATTTCTGCACAGCTAAGGAAACAATCAACTGAGCAAATAGACAACCTACAGAATGGGAGAAAATATTCATAAAGTATGCATCTGATAAAGAGCTAATATACAGAATATACAAAGAACTCAAACAAATCAGCAATAAAAAAACAAACAACCTCATTAAAAAGTGGGCAAAAGACATGAACAAAGGCTTTTCAAAAGAAGATAGACAAATGGCCAACAAACACATGAAAAAATGCTCAATGTCCCTAATCATCACAGAAATTCAAATTAAAACCACAAAGAAATATCACCTGAAAATGGATTTATTAGGAAGTCCAAAAACAATAGACACTGGCATGGATGTAGAAAGAAAGGAATGCTTATACACTTTTGTTGGAACTGCAAATTAATACAATCTCTATGGAAAACACTATGGAGATTTCTGAAGGAACTAAAAGGAGACCTACTATTTGATCCAGCAATCCCACTAATTGGTATTTACCCCAAGGAAAAGAAGTCATTTTATAAAAAATACACCTGCATTTGAATGTTTATTGTGGCACAATTCACAATTGCAAAGATGAAGAATCAACCCAAGTGCCTGTCAATTTATGAATGGATTAACAACATGTGATATATGTATATCTTGGAGTACTACTCAGCCATAAAAAGGATGAATTAATGGCTTGTTCATCAATTTGGATGGGACTAGAAACCATTATCCTAAGTGAAGTATCTAAAGAATGGAAAAACAAACACCACATGTACTCTCTAAGAAACTGGAATTAACTGAGGAGCACACATGTGCACAGAAGGAAGTAAAAGTCATTAGCAATCAAGCAGGGAAGATAGGGGAGGATAAGAGGGGCTGAAACCTACCTAATAGGTACAATGAACACTATTTGGGTGATGAGCACACTTATAGCCCTGGCTCAAGCATTACAAAAACTATCCATATAACAAAATATTGTATCTCCTTAATATTTTGAAATTCAATTTTTTTTACAAAAAGTTCTCAATTACTTTAAAATGCATGGGGATACCTAAGTACATATGCTGTCCTTGAAACACATACCCTTAAATTTCGTGAGCATAATTGGGATTTAGTCACTTACCAATAGACCAACATATCTACATGTTTCATGGGAATAGAGGTTGTAAAAAGAAAGCACAAAAGAAAACAAGATGAGGGAGAGAGAGAAAGCGTGCTAGTTAGTTCATGGGGAAGAGAGGGAGGAAAGAAGGAATAAAGGAAAGAAAAAAAGCATAAAGTATTTTTGAAAGAAATCCCTTAAAAAGCAGAAAGTATGTCTGACAGGGTAAGCTAGAATTGAACAGGGAGCTTCCTGAGTCACAGGTGATAGTTATTTTAGGTTCAGCACACAGATGCATTGGATTCCATTCAGATTCAGCATTTCCACTAAACCGTCCCCCAATCTCACAGAGACCCTACAAATTTTGAGAAAAATGGGACATCCAGAGTTTACCAAGAAAAGATAATAAAGTGTTGCAATCAGGAACAATAGTGTCTAGAGGCCTTTGGAGGCATACTAAGTCAGGGTCACCATCTGCGTTGCCTCAATGGGGCCCCAAACAACAGCCATATAGTAATTAATAACAAGAATTACATGTTGGAGGTACGGACAGATGCTGATAGGTTTAAAAGAAACAGTACTGCAGAGGGGTGTAGAGCACAGGCAGTTGTCAAAGGACAAGAAACAACAAGGGCTAGGATATAACCACTTGACATGTAGGACTTTTGGATGTAGAGGCTAATGTGATCTTTCTTAGGACATACAAGATAGGTCAAAGGACATTCATGGCATACATATTCTAAATTTACATCATACATCTCATTGGCTATTAATATTATTCCTTCATCTGTAAATAATCTATCCTATTTTTGAAATTAAAATATATAATAAAACAGTTCTATAAAGAAAATTATATTCTAACCTCAAAAATAGGGATGAACATATAATTACTGATTGTTTTCTTAATTTTTTTTTATTTCAGCATAGTATGGGGGTATAGATAGTTAGGTTACATATATTGCCTTTGCCCCATCTGAGTCAGAGCTTCAAGTGTGTCCATCCCCCAGACAGTAATTACTGATTTTCTTAAAGCATTGTTCTAATCTCATGTTTAAAAGTAAATATATTAGTGGTAACAAAAAATGCTGTATCAACAACTATAAGATGAGTGCGTATACACATATAAACTCTGGATATTTAGGTCAGAGAGAAAGGACTTAAAGGAATAAAATAAGGTATTAGGATTTGGTAGACAGTCATAAATGTGAAACCTCTGTTAATTTAAACAATACAGATACTAATTTTACATTCCTCTTTTCATATATATATATATATATATATAATACATTAAAATCACTTAGGATGGCAAATCTTTCAAGTTATATTTTAGTTTTCTATTGCTATGTAGCAAATCACCACAAACTTAAGAGTTTAACAGCCTAAAACAACAGCCATTTATTAGCTCACAGTTCTGTAGGTGATTTTAAGTGATTCAACTGAATTCTATTCTCCAGACCCAAATCAAAGTGTCACCCTGGCAGGTCTCTTATGTAGAGGCTTTGGAAAGAATCTGCTTTCAAGTTCATTCAAGTTGTTGACAGAATCCAGTCCCTTGAGGTAATTGCACTGAGATCTCTGTTTCCTTGATGGTTTCTCAGACTCTGCTCCTTAAGGACACTCAGATTTCTTCTCACATGGCTCTCCTCATCTGTTAACAAGCATGAGTACTCGTGCTTCCAATCTCTCTGAACTTTCCATTGCCATCACCCTGAGAAATTTGTTTTTAAGGGTTCCTGTGATTACACTGGGCCCACACAGATAACACTGCATAATCTGCCCATTTTTATGTAAACTATATCATGTGATGTAACAATAATTAATGTGATATCATATTCATGAGTTCCAGGGATTAGGGCTGGACATTTTTGAGAAGGCATTTAAATAATCCTGCCTACTCCAAGTATAAAATTGTTTAGCAAGGAGTACAAAACCCAATGACCAAGCAATGATGACTTAGTCTCTTATTTTATCTTCCCCTACTTAGAAAAAGAACTTCAATCATGGTAGCAGAATACAGGAGCTATCCATCTAGCTGTTGCTTTCTTCAGATATGAAGAATGAAGACATAATCATGATTATCTGGCACTGGAACATTTTATGGCTGCCTCTCTGGGACCATTATCAAGATCAGTGACTCCTTTCCTCATGTCTTCCACATTCAGATTCATAATCTTTCCAAATTACGAGGATTTCTAATGTGCTACTTTGGTACATGGATTTAAACTTCCATATTTAATGGACTTAAGAGACAAATTCAGAGATGTTTTGTGATCATAAAGTGCTCTTCTTACCCTATAATTACTGCCCTTTTACTGAAACTTAGAGCCAGATAGAAGCCTTTTGAAAGTGAGCTCATTAAACTTCAGACCAATCTCTATACCTGTATATTTCAAAATGTGGTCTTCATAGTCCTAGAAAAAAACTTTTAAAAGAAGCAGAAATAGGGCATTATGATTTTATGGTTTTATTTGAAAGTGTGGCTGAATGTACTCTTTCAAAACATGTTTCCCATACATTTTTCAAATGTTTTTATCTACTACTTAGAAAAATGCCTTAGGGAAGACAGAATCATAAAACATAAAATTTATCTTCTTTTCTACTTTATATGTCATTAATTTAACATATGCTCAAGGTACACCACAAAATTTCTAATATTCAACATTTCAGATTATTTAATAAAAACAGAGTATCACATAGCACACATGGTCACAAAATTGTCAAACATATTTGTATGTAAATATATGTTTGTATGTATATATAAACAGATATGTATATTTATATTTACATGTATATTTATCCATTTATATGAATATATTACAATAGTCATCACATACCCTAATTCATATTGAGAAATTTGCATAATTATCTGAAGAATCATTCACTCAGAAGTATTAAACAATCAATTATAGGTTCCCCAAAATATTTAATTTTTCTGTCTATGAATATTTTAAAAATTCATTTTTTGTAAACACATGGTAGTAGATATGGCAAATTACATTTGACTATTTTAAGCAAATCATTAATCAAAATGATAAGTTCTTGAAATAATTATGTAATATTAAATATAATATTCTAAAAAGTAAAAATATTAACTATAATTTCACTTCTACAATTTTGTATAATAATTCATGTGCCTCCTGCATACATATTTATATTTTTTCAAATATTATTCAAATGACATTGTATCAATAAACATTGTCTTTCTTCATAATTTAAAAGGTGACATAATTGTATTTGATTTGCATTAGTTCTCTAAGCCACATCTTTTTCGTTAGATATTTAAGTAGTTTCCAGTTTGGGTGTAATTTTTGTGTGTTTTTCTTGTCCATCTCAATAATTAAATCACAGCAGATTTTAAAAAAAAAACTTTTCTGTGAGATAGCTTGGCAAAGTACCTGCTTGAAATTAATATTTTTATAAATGTGATATGTTTGTGTTATCTTTTTGGTTCTTTTCCTGATTGTCTCTGCTTCATTACTGACTCAGCTGAATCCAGCGAATCCTTCTCACATCTAGAACACAGAAGTGCACAGAGGTGCTGGGACTGTTTCCCAAGTGTGGAACATGCACCATTTGTCTCAACATATTCAAGTTCTTGCTGAAGTAGAGGAAACTGTTTCCACCCCAGGTTTATTCAGTCAGGATCCCTGTAGTGACAGCAGAGGTTCTAAGTCCTTTATTTCAAAAGAGTTTTCCAAGGTTCCTTCCCTGTATATGTTGTAAAAGTATTTTTACTTCTCCATTTTGTTTCTTCAATCCATTCTAATGTATTTGTACAGTTTCATTTGGAATTTTTAATTAAAAAATAATTTAATAAAAGATGAGTGTTATTCATGGCCAAGCACATTGTCTAAAATGATTTTTTATAAAATCTCATCTATATTTAAAGCTTTATTTATAAAATTATTATAGTAAAACCAGTCTACATTGTACCTCTAACAATAAGTTTACATAATATTTTTTTTCTTTTTAAGTTTAAAACTGACTCTCATGGAGGCTTTCATTGATGTCTCAACATCTACTATAGCTGAATCTGGGATAGTGTCTGAGATTTATTTGGTTTCAAATTTGTTATATTGTGCTGCCTTCAACAACAGCATCTACAGTCTACCTTTCTCTGTGTTTGTCTCAAAAAGCCTACTTTAAAATAAATAAAAGGCACTACAATTTATCTTAAATGGAACCATCTCTAGATGGTGAGTTGTGAGTTGATTCTGTTTTGAGTAATCATAAGACCTGCTCATAAGAGTTCATTTCCACTCTGTCTCATTGAAAGAATTAAATAACCACATTGCTACAGTGGATATATTTGGTCTCATATTTGTCACATTGTTCTGATTTCTACACTTTATGCTTTTTTGTTGTTTCCTTTGTTTACCATGCTAAACATGTTGCTGTAGTGAGAAACTGGGAAAGGCTATATCAGGATTTGACAATCAGATAATATTATAAAATAATATATTTGATTATTTTTCATATAATTACCAACATTAAAAATAAAATTATTAACTATATTTACCATAATAGGAAAAAATTATAATTTATTTACTTTCCTCCATCCTTACTCTTTTTCATATTTTCAGAATAATAAAGAATTTAAAAAATCATAACCAAATGCTTATCATTATAATTTTAAATTTTACATGTGCTTCAATTTTTTTGATATCTGCATTATTTTATGCATGTAACATAATCATGTAATGTTATCATTGTGTTTAGCTGGTGTCGTGGCTTATCATTAGTCCTCCTACTTTAACTTCCCCAGTCTTGAGAGAAATAGGAGTATGTTCCAGTCAGACAGGTAAAGATTGGCATATTCGGCACTATTACTTGTGTGACTTTGACTCCCTGGGATTAAATTCCTTTATGTATAAAATGAGGTTAAAAATAACTACCTCCTAGGGATGTTTAGAAATTACATTAGATAATGTGTGTAAAACAGTCATCCCATGCCTGGCACATAATAAATGACATTTAACACATGGCAGCTATTATAATTATTCTTTATTTATAGTCATCTTTATCTGATTGGATTCAATATTTAAGTAATTTACACAGTGATTTTTATAGCAGTTTCTGAGACAAAGAACATGCAGAAATGTTTCCACTTACCGCCTTTGCCAATAAATGAAAACTTCTTGATACAGTTATTGGTTTTTCTATTGCTGCCATAACAAGTTACCACAGCTTTAGGATCTTAAAACAATACAAATTAATTATCTTATCTTAGATTAGAAGTCTAGCACAGGTCTCAGTAGGCTAAAATCAAAATGTCCACAGGGCTTTGCTCGTTTTTGGAAGCTCTACTAGGGGATAAGAGTTCCTTGCATTTTTTAGCTTCAGCAGGCCAGCTACATTCCTTGGCTTGTAGCCTCTTCCTCCATCTTCAAAGCCAGTAACATTGCACTTCTCTGATCAGAGTCTCTGTTTTTAAGAAGTCATGTGATTACATTGTAACCACTTTGATAATTCAGGGTAATCTCTGCATTTCAAAATTCTTAATCTTAATCACATCCATGAAGTTCCTTCTGTCATTTAAATTGACATAGTCACAAGTTCCAGTGATAAGAACATGAACATTTTGGGGGAACCATTTTCCTGCCTACCACAAATAGTATTATTTACTAACTATACTTTTTCTAATTCTGTAACAATATCTTTCATGTGACACCTCTGCCTATAGAAGAGAAGACTGAGTCTACTCAGATTTTTGGTCACTTGCAGTTAAGTTGTTTTTGTTAATGATGATAATGATGAATTTTTTTTTTCTCATGAAGTTTGGATAAAAATATTTGGTCCTTTTTGACATTCAAACATTAGTTTTGATTATTGTGTATGCTTTATTTATATTTTCCATTCTAAATATTAATACATAAATTAAATTCCCTGCATCTGTGAAAATATGTCTCCTCTTTTCTATAAATATTTTCATTTTTGCATACTTTTCCTTTGGGTATTTTGAATTTCTCCCTCTTGTTTTATCCATTACTCATATAATATTTTTGGGAAAACACATCTAGTAGAGGGACTGCACATGTCCTGGAATTCTACTCAGAGCTGTTAGCACAGGGAATTTCAGAAAAATACTGAAGCATGTCTGAATGAGGGAGCTCAGGATTTGGGTGAGCATGTCTCTCAGCTCCCCTAACTTCTGTACTCCATGGCAATGGTTGGTGACAGGAGAGACACAATGGGACTCTGCATATTGATGCTCATGCTAGGAGGGCCCTATCTTCTAGGTTTAAGCAGGGAGGTAGGTTTTCCTAGAAGTTGGAAAATAAGTGATATCTGGAGCCAGTAAACTACAGTGATATCTAAGTGCCTGAGATAATTAATTATTACCCCCTTTCTCTGGATATGAAGTTTCCCTGAAACTTCCAGATATTTCCAAGTTTTCCAAGTATGTAATTCTTATCCTGAGGTCAATAAAAAAATAGAATATCACTCTACCTAATCAATGACAACTAGTAAAAATGGGGACACAGGTCAAGGATCATTTGTATCCTCTCTACCAATTGACTATGTAGCCATAGTCAACCATTTAACAGTAGTAATGGTTGTGTTTAAGACAGTGTTCATGTACAATTGGCTTGCACTGAAACATTACATATACAACCATTCTACCTGATGTTTTTCTGTAAGTTTCATCTGGGAGCATGTATAGCCAGCAAGCTGTTATGGGTTAATAATTCTATACTGTCTCCAAAAAGTACTCAATTATAAGTATCAAAAAGTAGACAGAGGCTAAGACATGACTCCAATGCCATTAGTTTGGTAAACTATGAAGTTTCAACCAACCAAGCACATTTATTAGGCATGCTAAAGAATGCTAAGAAGGCTAAAATATTGGGCCAGCCACTTCTGCAGCAAGCAGAACTCCATATATAATATATCAGCTTATTAGCCTTTCAGCTTGATAAAGTTATTTATCAAAACATTCTTTTAATGCCTGGTAGGTAGACTATTAAATATTCCACTTTGGGCAACATAGAATCCTAATATGCCTCTCCTGGGCAGTAAATGAAAAGTGGAAAGGTGGGGCAAGTGGTATATAGAACCTTTAAAAGTACAATAGTAAAAAAGCCACAACAGGTCTCAGGTAGCTCATCTTTTTTGGCAATTGTTTGGGTCAAATTTGAAACTAATAACCATGGGGGGATTAATTATCTAGGGGCAAATCCCATTTGTTACAAAACTATGTTATTGATTTGATAAATTGCAACAATGAAAAAATAAAATTGCTCACTATCATGTTAACCTAAAGGACCTCTAAAACTTATAGTTTGACTTCTGATTTAAAAGTTCAGTGATTCAAATAACTTCTGAATCCAGAAGTAGAAGCTATTGTTAAAGTATTCATCAGGTTGTATTTTCAATGGTTTATCCTTTTTATAAAGGTATTGGATCAGTTTATTTGCTATCTCCAATATGCCAAATCAGTTTCTGAAACAGAAATGCACTTAGTCTTAATAGGTTTGCTGGCTTTGTATCACTGTCTGTCTTAATGTCAGGCAGAGTAATCAATACTACATAGTATGATTTGAGCAGAGTAGAGAAAGCTCTCTACTGAAATGTACTTTTTCTTTTAAACCTGGTGTCAAAGTGCCTGCAAGTGTACTCAGGACTAATTTTGTTTAGAAGGTCAGTGCCCACTCTACTTGTACAGCCTCAAATGAAAATATCTCTCACTGGCAAACACTTCAGGTCACTGACCCTTTAGTGTTACATATCTTTCTCTTCTCTTCTCATGTTGGTAGCAGGGAATCCAGCACCATCAGAATCCTTAGCATAAACTAAAGAAAGGAAAATTAAAAGATCCTGAGAAGTAACTGACACAAAATTAGGATGGGGAAATCGTGAAGAAATTCATTAGTTTTTAAAATATATTTAAACATAGATCCTTCACAACTGTCAATGATGCTGATCTCCCTACATCTCATCTGCCAAGAATGGATCACAACTGTTCCTGGAATTTTCTATAACACCATTGATAATGGGCTGTAACATTTTACCAAAAGTTTACTAAAAGCTCTCATTTTATAGAAGGAATTTAAATACAGAAGCTAAGATTATATAACACTGATGACTCGATACGTCATATTCTCAGTAGACCTGTAGACCCATTCCATCTTCCTAAATCTTCAAATCTTGAATGTGTTTATGTTACAGAAGCTATAAACTTTTCCCTTTCGTTTTTTTTATATGGCTGCCACTGATTATATAGTAAATGGGTAGAAAAATCTCAGATGTTAAGAAGTAGTTTCAAGATGATTTCCCGAATCTTATATATCTCTGTGTAGCAAAGTTAAAATGAAAAATTAATAACAGTTACATATCACTAATATAAGCACATACTTACAGTAGAGGCAAATGTTATAGACACAGAAATCAGTAAAAATGAGATAAATTTTCTGGAAAAGTGTATCCTTTCTGCTAGTCTTTATAGTGTAGTTTAATCATGGATTTCTAAAAAGAAAAATATGCTTCTTTAAAGTGATTATAATTTTCATCTTTCTAGAATACTGTTCTTTGGAGAACTGGGAATTGAAGAGTTTAGCAATTATAGCATCCACAGTACACTGGTCCTTGGTGACTTCGATTTTCTAGCTTGTTCTTGACTTTCAAAATGGAGTAAAAAAAAAAAAAAACAGACAAGTAAATAAATATTTAAAGAAAGTTTCCCTGGCCTTGATTTTGATTATTAAACTTTTGAAGTCACTGTCTTTCTTCTTTCTGCACTTAGCATCTGGTGACATTCTATTTCAGGGTTTTTTGATGAGGAGAAATAGGTGCTTTTAAAGAATGAAGCATTTAGTAGGATGCTTGACATACCTTAGGGCTTTTTTTTTTCCTTCAATGCTTGATTAAAACCACAGGTTAAAGCAAGAAAAATGAGTAAACTCATTCATTCTAAGTATTTAGCTGTACCTGCTTCATTCTGATGGTACCACTTTAACCTCACTAGTAAGAAGACTGAAGATTATTGAAGACGCGGAAAAGCCCTGGTTGCTCATTTAGCTGAAGTGATGCACTAGCCACTTGTCTCCTTGTCGTGTAAGTTAACTACTTTCCTCTTTACCACTGGTCTGTTGTGCTACTGAGAAATTTGGTTCTTCATCCAAGATCTAGATATTGCCCCAAAGTCAGGTTTGCATATACAGAATCCTTCCTATTTCTTGCCACTTCCCTTACTTCACTATCTGCAGGTTTTCCCCCCATAGCTTTATTTAGAAAGACAAGTACCACCCACATGGGCTCTATTTTCAGGAATTCTCCAATCTGATGCTGTTGTTGATTATGAATTCCAGGTCAGGGACTCTAGTATTAGTCTTAGGGTTGGGTGAGTAAACTTGCCATGCTGGGGTCAGACTATACCTAGATCAATTTACACCCATATTTCTTTCATTTTGGGAAGCTATTTTTGTCTGTCCTCAACTTAACATCTCCCTTAGCCTACTGAAGTCATTTTTAATAGGACATTAACTTTGAAATATCTAGTAATCCTAATGTATAAAATATAATATGTTAGGCTCTATATTTCCAAATGAAAAAACTGAGGCATAAAAGGTAAGTTTATATAGTGCATAATATATTTATTACATATAAGGGGAAAAAAGAAAAGAAATGGAAAGGGAAGGGAAGGAGAAGGGAAGGGTAAGGCAGGGAAGGGAAGGGAAGGGAAGGGAAGGGAAGGGAAGGGAAGGGAAGGGAAGGGAAGGGAAGGGAAGGGAAGGGAAGGGAAGGGGAAGGGAAGGGAAGGAAGGAGAGAAAGAAAGAAAAGGGAAGGAGGGAGACATTTATATAGTTGACTCCTAGAACACTTAATTGGAATACTGAAGCAAATGTATTTTTAAGTCTTAGCTGAAAAAATAAAAAAAAGAAAATTTAGTACTTTGGACTTTGCTAGAAAATGCCTAAAAAATAGTTTGTTGATTTTCTGGAGAAACTATGACTTGTTTCAACCTTTTTTTCCCCTCATATTTGTCTTAGGATTCTCAGTAATGACAGCTTTTACTCCAATGTACAACTAACCACATTAAAATTTGACAAAGAGAAAGAAAAAAATGAGAAAAATACTGAAATGAAGAACAGGCAATGTTAATTATCTAGGAGGACAAAAAGTGTGAAAAACAAAATTTAAAGACAAATTGTAAGTATGTAAGTCTCAATTGTATTAGTTTCTGCCAGAGACAATTTTACTTTGATAATTCCAAATGTTTATCTATAAATGTACATAATAATACATATATCCATTTTTTTCATATTTTTTAATGTTTATGCTATACTAGGCTCTGTGTTTAGCCCCTGTGATACAATAGTGGGCAAAAGAGTAAATTGTTCAGCACTCAAGGAATTTACAATAAAGGAGAAAGTCTATAATTAAATAATCACAAAACTATTCCAATATTATGATTGAGATATGTGCTATTAATGAGAAGTACATAGTGCTCAAGCTTTTATATTAGGGGTAATTCCTTAGAGAAATCCAGGGCAGTTGTGGATTTAGGGGGATTTGCAAGAAGAGTAAAAATGAGCTATGTTTGTATTGTTTGAGATGATATGTATTCCTAACAGATGGAACATTAATTTAAAGACCCTATCATGGAAAAGGGCATGTTTGTTCAAGAGGCGGAAAAATTATGAGCATGTTATGAAATAAAGACTGAAGAGAGGAAGATGAGAGCCAGGTTATCAACAGCGATTTACTTCATATGCATCATTGCTACAATACTTGGGGTTATGTTTGCCTAAACATTTGACAAAGATACAGTTCTACATGAATGTTTGGTATTTTGATTTGGCAATGTTAATCCAGGAAGTTTAGCTGTACTCCAGCAAGTTTAATGAGACTGAAATGTAAAAGCACAGAAAATTAACTTGAATATGAGTAACCTATAAGACTGGGATAACATTCATTGTTATGGAGATCCATGGTTTTGGATCTCCAAAACCAAATTTCATATTCACATTGAAAAAATAATAATATTTTGACCACTGAGGAAGTACACAGATGATACCCAGGTCTGACTTGGCACAGTCTGTTTTATGGGCCTGAGAAGGAAAACAATAAACTCTGAAAAATATGTGCAATAATAATGATTAATACACAGTTACCACTATCTTTAATTTATAAAGGATGCTTATGAATCATTAATAAACAGGTGATTTTTCTAATAGAAAACAGTAATAAGAACATGTGTAGGTTATTATTCTAAGAGGAAATCTGAATGACCAATAAATTCAGATGCCATACAGGAACCTTACATTCTCTATCTTTGAACCATGAATAGTGGCCTTTTTGGGTTCTTCAAACAAGTCATTGAACACTTTTTTTGTGGTTGTTATAGTTCCTCCATTGTTTAAATAAACACTTCCAGGGTCAAACCATGCAATGGAAAGAAGCCAATGAGTCCTTACTGGCCCATAGGTAAGCAGTTGTTATTTCAAGATTTGAGTCTAGAAAATAGGCTATTTTGAACAAGCATAGTGAAAATTTTCTTGGCCTATTTTTGGTTTGAAGGAGATGCTTTTTTCTTATTTATTACTCATAGTTTCAGAAAGGGGCAAAGCCTTTAGTGGAAAAAGGCTTAAACTCATCAGATGAATAATTATATGAGTTAAATATATTTTCACATTAGTGTTGTTAGAAAATGATTTAACTGATTTAAATGTCTTCTTTTATTAAAGACACCTGGACAACATGATAAAAATAGCACAGCAAATGTTAGGTGTCAGAAAGATCTAATGGAAAAGAATTTAGAATTTGAGCTATGCCTTTTTTAGAGTTCTGTGAGGTGGGGTGGGGGAAACACACCCTAAAGAGAAATTAGTGTAGTAGCAAAGACTTTGAGAAAGATGTTCAACCAAAGGAAATATTGAATATGGACATTAGAGATAAAAGAAAGCATGTAGATGTTGTATAATAGATGATGAAAAAAAAAAGTGACAGCCCAATAATAACATGGCAATATTTTTGGAAAGAAGACCTACTTGGACATTCAAGTCCTGATTCTACCTAGTATCTTTCTGCTTCATATGCAGCCAGACACTAAGAACACATTATTTTGGCACCCTAGCCTATCCGTATTTTCCATTTTAGCGTCCCAGCCCACCTTCATGCCGGACAATTGCAATAATTACCTAATGGATCTGGCAGCTTCCAGCCTCTACTTTGTGATAGTCCCTACACCTGTCAACAGGATCACCTAAGAAGAACAATCTTTTTCCCAGATGTTCTCTGTGCTTAAAAGGCCTCAATGGCTGATCATTGTCTATAAGATAAGTCCAAATTATTTAATATTATCCAGAGCCTTTCTCAACTGAAGCATTATCCTCCTTCTATATCCAATAGAAGGAAAATTTAAGCTATCTTTGAAGATGAGTGAGTTCAAGAAAATATAAAACCACTAAAAAGTGATTGCCTCAGTGCCTTGTGAGTAGTGTGCATTTGATAAATGTTTGCTTTTTAAATGTATTTAATTTTTTTATTTTTTTATTTCAGCACATTATGGGGGTACAAATGTTTAGGTTATATATATTGCCCTTGACCCACCCTAGTCAGAGTTTTAAGTGTGTCCGTCCCCCAGAAGGTGTGCACCGCATGCATTAGATGTGAATATATCCATCCCCTCCCCCACCATCTGCCCAACACCGGGTGAATGTTACTACTATATGTGCACTTAAATGTTGATCAGTTAATACCAATTTGATGGTGAGTACATGTGGTGTTTCTTTTTCCATTCTTGTGATACTTCACTTAGTAGAACTAGCACTTTCTTATTTCTTAGTGCCAAAATATTTCTTCCTACAAACATTTAAGGTTACTTTTCTTGCCTATAACTTTTGCTGCAAAACAGTCATATTCTGTACCATGTTACTGTTGCCCACCCACACTCTCTATTCCAGCTGTGCAGCCATCTGTGGAAATTTTGTCCAGAGGGGCCTCTCTGTACACTTTTCTCAGAATCTCAGTCTCTGATCCTCTACAAAGGAAGATGTGAACTCAGCCTACTTTTATACTGTTGGAAATGAATAGGAGAAAGGGAGATAAGCGAATTAGTTCACTTGAGGAGGAAGAAGAAGAAAAAAGAGGTACTTTAGGCTGTGGTTGGCTCTTCCCTAGTATCTTTAAAATCAGTTCAAATGTATCTATTACTTAGATGAATTAGTTTATTTCTAAACAACCAATTCTCTAACTCTGAATATAATTACAAACAAAAAAGTATATATTACTTGATTTGTATAATTTTATCCCAGTTGTTAAAAACTATTACTGTTATACTAATAAAATCTGTGTTCTAGTTCTTAGTTAAATCATACATTACACACAGACACACTTTCTCACCCACACATAGAAATTCTAAATTTACTTGATCATAAAAAGAGTTATGCCTATATTGTTCTACAAAAAACTATGGTATAGATGGGTGGTTCACTTAACTCTACACAAATACGCATGATATTTTTGAAGTGGGGATTAAGTTAGCCCATAGTGAGAGAAAATGACAGAAAATAAAGAACAGATTAAAGAAATCCCACCAACAGAAGAAAAGATCTCATGTCTACATGAACCTTGAAAGAAAACAAGCATCTTGGATGCTGAAGTCTTCCAAGCTTCATTTTTTTATAGCGGTTATCATCTTTTCTTTTTTTTCATATTGAATTGGGTTTTGCTCCTTCTAACCATAGACATCTAACAAAGATAATCCCATCATTCCTCCCCAAATATTCAATATACACCTATTTTTTATAGATGGGGTCTCCCTATATTGCCCAGGCTGGATTCAAACTCCTGTGCTCAAGGAATCCCCCTATCTTAGCTTCCTGGTAGCTGATCAATATGCATCTTCAGAGATATATTCATGCCTTTTGTTGCTCTGAAGTTTCATTTCCCTCTGTCCAGCTACTACTTTAAAGAAGAAATTAAGTCCCATTTCTGCCAGGAAGTCTTCCTTGATATCTGCAACCTTAAGTGATCCATCTCTTACTAAACTCCCGTGACGCTTTTGTATGTACCATTCATTTCGGACTTAATTTTCACTACGTTATTTTACACAGGTTTTCATCTATGAATATCTATCCTCCCAAATTTGAATGTAATCTGTCAGTGGTAGTTATCAGATATTAAGCATGTTTCTACGTCCGATGTCAACTGCAGTGCTCTGAACCTTCTTGATGCTTCATAAACTTAAATGACTATGAAGATGATAAGGAGGAATAGAGGACTAAGGAAAAGTTACAGAGATCTCAAATGACCTTGAGGCAATGTTTCTCAAAATACTATTTGCAGAGGACCTGAATTAGCTACTCTTGGAAAACTTGTTAGAATGCAGATCTCTTGGCTCTCTCATAGACTTTTAAAAACTAATTCTCTGGTAGAGTATCCTAGAGATCTACATTTTCAACATATACTTCTACATGGTTATTATATACCCACTGCTTCATGGACTGACTAGCAAGCCATGGAATTTTACAATTCCATGGAAAGAGCTATGAAAGTTATCTAACTGAATTTCTCACTAAAAGCCAGATAAAAATTGTCAATATATATGCATTGTATTAGTGAGGTGCAGGAGAACTAAATTTTGGTTACCTGGGATTCCAGATATCTTATATCACACTGTGGAGCATCTTACTCCACCTCCATTAAAAAGCTAAAACTGCATACACCAAACAAAAAATTTGATGCCACAACCTACAATGGAGAAAATACTATTTTCAAACAACTTTCTGGATGGTGCTATAGGAAAACTTTGGAAAAGGGAAATATATTGATTTCCAATATCATTGTGTTTTGCTCACAAGGGGATATTCAGAAATATTTCAAATATTAGAAACCCATGAGATGAATACATTTTTTTAAATAAGTCTTCAAAGAAACAAGAAATTTCCCATTGGGTTCTTTGCCAAACACAGCTAACAAAGCCACATGTTTTCACATATCATGTCCCATTTCACGGATTTTGCCTATTGCCATGTTGAATTTTCATTCATCAGCTACAGATGAATCAATTTCTTCAATTAAAGATTGTGCTATACATTCATTGACAAGAGAACAAAACGTGATAAAAAAAATTCTCTGGCTAGAGAAAGCGGCAGGTGATGGAAACACAGTGAGGCCATTACACCTGGCTGTTAATTTGGACAATTAACCTGCACTGCTGAGATTTTCCATTTTCACATGAACCTGAGTAAACATGCACTGATCTCTCTCTCTCTGAATTGTCAAGGCAGATGTTGGTATAAAGCTGGCTTGACAGGTATAAAAATATGCTGAATTATCCATCAACTAATTGCAGCAGTTGGCTGGAGCAGAGGTCAGCTCTGAGTGGCCAACCAGACAGCCACACTAATAGCCTATCATTTTAAAGAAGAAAACAAAGGATGATGTTGTCAATTGATTTATAGGAAAAGTCCACTGTGGTGCAAACAAAAACTAAATAAATTATAATACTTGGATAATTTGCCACACTGACAGAAGTGAAATTAAGAGATTTGGTTTCCCACACCCGTTTAATTCACTAATGTCCCTACTGAAACCATTAGCAGGGTGGCATTTGCTGTAATTGTAATTTTTTTCCCCCTACATGTGCTTAATTTGCAGGAAGTTTAGCATCTGTGAAGCTGCTCATCTGACGGCCCCAGAGACTAAAGTCTGTTTATTGGCAGAGGGGAGAGGCTGAGGCAGCCTAAAAGTCTAAGCTAATATTATCACCTTTGCCATGCATGTTTTCCCTCAATCTGGAGACTGTCGAACTGAGAGAAAGAGTCCTGTGAGAACCATTAGACAATGACTAATCCCATCTGTAAAAATGTGCTTTTGGAGCTGGGTGTGATGAAACTAAAGAAATCAATTCTGTCTTTATTTCTGAGACAAGATATTTTCTTCTGGAAAGACTCTTTTAAGGGCACAATATCCAGAATCCATGAGTTTAAAAATTATTATTGGAAAATGAATTAGAGTCTTGGGCCATGAGAAAAAAAGTTTCATACTTTTCTGGTCAAAGCCTACTTATGTTGGAGAGACAATGAACTGTGTACTGGTTAAAACCTGGGCTCTGTCATCCATTTTCAGGCTAAAACCCTGCTTCCAACATTGACCATGATTTGCCAAATTATTTCATCTTTTCACGCCTTCCTTTTTCTCTAAACTGGACAATAATAATTAGTACCTATATCATAAGATTTAGTGAGGATTAAATGAGTTAATACAAATATAGCACTTAAAACAATGATTGACACAAGTAAGAAGACAATGCCATATTAGCTATTATTGTTATTTTCATGAGACAAAAACCAATAACTATCCTAACAGTTACTTACCTTAAAGTAGGTCTTTTTTGACATAAATAGGTAATTTTTTACCTATCAAATATTTAGAGAGGCCGGGCGCTGTGGCTCACGCCTGTAATCCTAGCTTTTGGGAGGCCGAGGCGGGCGGATTGCTCAAGGTCAGGAGTTCAAAACCAGCCTGAGCAAGAGCGAGACCCCGTCTCTACTATAAATCGAAAGAAATTAATTGGCCAACTGATATATATATAAAAAATTAGCCGGGCATGGTGGCGCATGCCTGTAGTCCCAGCTACTCGGGAGGCTGAGGCAGAAGGATCACTCGAGCCCAGGAGTTTGAGGTTGCTGTGAGCTAGGCTGACGCCACGGCACTCACTCTGGCCTGGACAACAAAGCGAGACTCTGTCTCAAAAAAAAAAAAAAAAAAAAAAAAATTTAGAGAGAATGGCATGAATTCTTGTTCTTTCCCTCTCTTCCCATTTTCTCTCTGTCTCCCATTCTCTAAGTCTCAATGAAAAAAATAATTTTAATGTGAAAATGTGTTTTCAAGTTTTGAGTTCTTTAGTCAAATTCATCTCTCTTTCTAGGTGTACTTGAAGAAAAATCAACTACATTTTTGATGCTCTTTATGTCACTTTGTGAGCTTATGAAATAAAGTGATCATTTGTGACTAGGGATGGCCCCTCAGAGTTACTACAAATTGTGTTTTTGGTTATGTTTTGCATGCACTGGAGCTATATAGATTTTTAAGACCCTGCTGCTGATTATGCCAATACTTCCATAATATTGATTTCTTAATCTTTATTTGACCCTTCCTTTAAAAAGTATCTTTGAATAATTAATTTTGAACAGGACCAGCTACATAATTTATGTGGCCACGTGAAAAATGTGAATGTGAATTCCTTGCTAAAAATTATTAAAAATTTCAATGCAGTGACAGCAGAGCATCAAACCAAGTATGGATTCTTCTGAGTGCTAGCACTAATGTGACTGCCCAGGTCACATGGCCAATGAAGCTGGACTTGATTTTGAGTATTTAGCTATTATATTCAGAATACAGACTAATCAATGTCATCTGTAACATTTGCATTGGTGTCTTATCAATAAAAATTATTTTGTCTGGAATGTAGATATAGATTCTTATTTATAGGTTATTTCAGAAGCCTGAAATTGCTAAGTAAATATTCCTGTTTTTTAAAAGCTTCAAATCCCCTGCCTTATTGGGAATGTTCCTGAATATTTTAGAAAGAGAAAATACAGATAAAAACAAACACGTATTTTAAACCTAAAAACAAGTCCTTTATCCCAGCTCTGAAAGAAAACTACTGATTTACTGGTTGGGGAATAAGAATTTAGCATTAATAAAATAAAATAAAAACAAGGAAGAAGAAGGAAAAAGAAGAAGAGTAAAATAAATAAATTTTAAAAAGTGATGTGTGTGGGAACCTACAAATATTTCTCTCATTTAACCTCTGTATATATTACATTACATTTTGATATAATCAACCTAATGCTGATCAATCTAATGTTTTTATTACTTAAGCCCTAATGCAATGCCTCAATTCTTTTGATTCTGATAACTGAAAGATCAAAATACTTTTTTGTGGTATTTTTAAAAATTTCTATTTTTCACTTTCTTTATTTTTATTTTGGGACTTTTGCATAAATGTGGTATTTAAAAACATAACATCATAGGCTGTTCATTATTTCACATTTTAATGCTAAACTTGCAACATTATAATTATTTCCAAAGAAATCAGTTGAAATATTGAAAAGGAAAATATTTTTTTTTTTTTTTTTTTTTTTTTTGAGACAGAGTCTCACTTTCTTGCCTAGGCTAGAGTGAGTGCCGTGGCATCAGCCTAGCTCACAGCAACCTCAAACTCCTGGGCTCAAGTGATCCTCCTGCCTCAGCCTCCCGAGTAGCTGGGACTACAGGCACAAGCCACCATGCCCGGCTGATTTATATATATATATATATTAGTTGGCCAATTAATTTCTTTCTATTTTTATGGTAGAGATGGGGTCTCGCTCAGGCTGGTTTTGAACTCCTGACCTTGAGCAATCCGCCCGCCTCGGCCTCCCAGAGTGCTAGGATTACAGGCGTGAGCCACCACGCCCGGCCAAAAAAGGAAAATATTATAATATAAAATAAGTAAACTAGAGAAAATCCTCATGATAATCAGAAAATAATAAGAATGACCTTAGATCTCTACAAACCAAGTCAGAATGTTAATAACATAAGGAGTACAGCTATGGTTTTAATGCAGAGACATAAATGTGACCTTTCAGGTATCACTGCTCTATGGTTCATAATAGTTATTATATGGATGTATCACCTTAAAGTTTGTTAAAGGACTGAGTATACAACTTTATATACATCTTCAAAAGAGTCCTGAGAAGGCACAATTATTATAACCATAAAAGGTGAAGCTTAGAGAAGTTAATTGGTATTTTCCAAGGTCATATAGGGAAGCATCCCCTGGAGAACTTGTGGGAGATGGTATTAGAATCAAAGAGCAGCAGTGATATCATTACAGTAGTTTACGTTAAGTTATTTGTAGAGATTGAGGAAATGAATGATTGGTTCATGAAGCATAAAAGAAAACTGCCACAAGTCTGTTCACTGATTAATTCATGTTTGTACCCATTTATACATTTATTCAAACATTCTTTCCTTTAACAAATACACACTGATGAAAACTGCAACCAAAGCAGATGGTTGTCTTATTCAACTAAAAGTAGAGAATTGAATACACTCTTGACTTTTCTTGTTGACAATTTCATCATTGTGAGACTAGGAAGTGATGAGAAAACTTCTGCCATGAATAGCATTCTGCCAAGGAAGAAGAATATTTGCTGAAGCAGAAGTGGTGGGAATCTTGTGAAGAAGGGCAACAGCCTGTACCAGGCTTTACAGAAGGCATATTTGAAAAACTTTAAAATATTTTTCCTCAGCCTTGGCTGCAAATTAAAATTATCTGAGAAGTTTTTTGTTTTTTTTAATGTATTCATAGAACTCTTCCCCAGAGGTTCTGATTTAATTAGTCTAAGGTGAAGGCCGGGTGAGTGTGTGTGAGTGTATGCGTGTGTGTATGTGTGTGTATCTGGTCTGTGTCTGCATGCACCCTTAGGCAAGCAAAAAGAAATTCAGGAAGGATAAACCAGAAACTTCAGACAATTGTACCTAAATGGGAGAAGGGGAATAGAGGAGGAGGAATGGTGGTGATCTAAGAAAACATATTGAGTTTTGTTTTTTGAAACATAAATGTTTTATATATTTAAAAATAAAATTAAATACAAATGAAGGAAGAAAAAAGAAAATGCTAACATTAAAAGTAAACAGAAATCACTGAACACAGAATCTTAATTGACAAGAGATTATAATACATTGACTAAAATAAAAGACCATTAATCATTTGTGTTACACAAAATAGAGGAGGAGGAATAGAGAGGACACATTCTTGTTTTTAAAATAAAGTCTTCTAATAAATGTAGAGAAAAATAGAATTATAAAATCACCATTTTTAACCACCAATGTAATAATTGGTTAAGTACTACTATTAATTAATAAAACTATGTGGATATTTTCACAGTCTTATATTATTGCTGTGTAGATGGCTTATTTATTATTGAAAGGAAAAGTCACCTTTAGAAAGAAGAATTCTGGTGGAAAAAAATATTTTAAAATGATATCCAAATTTAAGATTACCAGTAATGAGACGAACTACATAACACGTTTACTGATGCACTACAATGGGAAGTACAAACTGTGACCTATTTAGCATAATGTTCAAACTGTTTGACCTGAATCTAATCATCTATCATAAAGAAATCATCAAACATATGGGATATTTTATGAGTCAACTACCTTGGACTTTTCAAAATGACAATGTTACAGGAAAGAAAAAAAAGAGAAGAGAAGAAAAGAGAAAAAAAGAAAAGAAAACAAGAAAAAAGGCCCAGGTATTGTTCTACAGTGAAGAGTATTAAAGAGCCATCACAATTCAATGTAATTAATGTATGACTCTTGTTTACCTTCCAGATAGGAAATTTAAAATATATATATATAAAATAAATGTGGATAAATAAAGTAATTGGAATATAAACTATATTTCAGATTGTATTATTTTGTCAGTGTTAAATTCTTGGATATGACAGTGGCATCGTGTTATATATCAAAAAAAGTCTTTACTCTTAGAAATATGCCAAAGTTTTTTCAAATGACTGTGTGTATGTGTGTATTGAGAGATGGGAAGAGAGAGAGAGAGAGAAGAAAAGAGATAGATATTGGAGATGAGGGGATATGGAAAGAAGATGAATGTAGCAAAAGAGTTTAAATTATTTTGTCTAGGCAAAATATATACAGGTATTCATTGTACTGTTCTGTGTTGTTATTTAAGAGTTTCTGTGAATATAAAATTTTTCAAAGAAGTTGGAAAAAATCATAAATCATACTGGTTGAAAAGAGAAAAGAAAGTGGGGAATTATAAAAGAAAAATCGATGTTTACTACACTAAGATTTAAATCATCACAAAGAAAATTGAAAGACCAATGAAAAATAAAAGGTATGATCAAAAGGACACATAGGTACTACAGTAATAGGGTATTGGGCAGGTGGGAGGGGGGAGTGGGGTGGGTGTATACATACATAATGAGTGAGATGTGCACCATCTAGGGGATGGTCATGCTGGAGACTCAGACTTGTGGGAGGAGGGGGAGAAAGGGCATTTATTGAAACCTTAAAATCTATACCTCCATAATATGCTGAAATAATAAATAAATAAATAAATAAATAAAATAAAATAAAAAAAGAAATGAAGGATAGATAGGAATAAACCAGGCAAAATGTGAGAAAAAGATAGCTTTAGGCAGGAAAAACAGTGTGCTGAAAGGCCTAGATACAAAATTCAGGATTAGAGTAGTTGTTTCCAAATTCCAAACTGATCAGGTTTCTCTTCAATAAAAAATTTAAAATATTTTTAAAAATTACTCACCTATTTCCAACTATATTTATTTGGCTATTTTTACATTGTGTATACTATTATATTAATATATTGTATACATTATAATATTTACACAAAAATCTGAAAGTTTCAAAAGATAAAGTTTTTGAAAATCGACCATCTTCAGAGATTGCTGCGTGAGAGTAACTGATGGAAGACCAACGTAGGCTGTGGTTTAGGACAGGATGATTTTAAGCAGGGTAAATGGTATGGTATAATTTACAATTTAAAGTACCACTCTGGTTCTTGTATGGATAATTGGAATAAGCCTAATAAATGAATTATATGGTTATTAAAAAATAAAAAAGTAACAAATATTTTAAAGACCTTTAATAATAAATCTGAAAAGAAACCCCAAAAGGAAAATAGCCAAGCAAATAAATAGATATAGTTCATTATTAGAAGTGGATAACATCCTAGAAGTATACAATCTACCAAGACTGAATCCTGAAGAAATAAAAAATCTGAACAGACCAATATTGAATAAGGAGATTAAACCATCAGTAAAAACCTCCCAACAAATAAAAGCCCAAGACCCGATGGCTTCATTGGTGAATTCTACCAAACATTTAAAGAATTAACACCAATTCCTCTGAAACTCTTACAAAAATATTTTAAAGGAGGGAACATTTCCAAGCATCATTTACAAGATCATCATTACCCTGATCCCCAAGTCAAACCAGGACAATACAAGCAAAGAAAATTATACACCACTATTCCTGATAAAAATAGGTGCAAAAACCCTCAACAAAATACTAACAAACTGAATTCAACAGCACATTAAAGTGATCATACACCATAATTAAGTGAAATTTACCCCTGGGATACAAGATGACTCAACATAAGTAAATCAATAAATGTTATACTTTACATTAACAGAATGAAAGCTAATAATCATATGGTCATCTCAATAGATACAGAAAAGGCAACTGGCAAAACTTAGCATTCTTTTATGCAAGAAATCCTTAACATTTAGGTACAGAAGGAATGTATTTCAACAATAAAAACAAAAAAGGCCTTACATGAGATGCCCACAGCAAACGCTGTATCCAGTAGTATGAAGATGAAAGTTTTTCTTTTGATACCAGGAACAAGGCAAGAATACCCATTCTTGCTACTTTTATTACACTTTGGGTAGTTTTGTCAAACCTATAAATTACTGCATATTATTTTCCTTATTCTCCATCTTTCCATCTTTCCCATTCCATAGAGGTTGCACTAGTTTGCAGTCCCATCAGCAGTGTTTGAGTGTTCCTATCTCTCAGGTCCACGCCAACATTTGTTGTTTGGGGACTTTTTGATAAAAGCCATTCTCACTGGAGTTAGGTGATAATCTCATTTTGGTTTTGAGTGCATTTCCCTGATGATTAGAGATGTTGAGCATTTTTTCATATGTTTGTTGGCCATTAGCCTATCTTCTTTTGAAAAGTTTCTGTTCATGTCTTTTGCTCACTTTTTAATGGGATTGTTTGATTTTTTTCTTGCCGATTTGCTTGAGTTCTATATGGATTCTTGTTATCAAACCTTTATCGGATGCATAACATACAAATACTTTCTCCCATTCTGTAGGTTATACGTTTGCTTTCATGAATGTCTGATTTCCATATTATTTTAGAAGGTTGGTTTTATACCTTTATATTTTTATAATTTTGAATTCTCAAACATTGGAGATTTGTAAAGACAACTCACATTTATTATCCTGAACTGCTTTAGACATCACACACTACAAGACACATAAGCATTATTTATATATTTGGCAAAATTACCCAAAGTGTAGGAGAGAGTTCCACATTGTTAAAGACTACAGGAAAAAAAAAGTATTGTTAGGTTACTTCTCTCAGATTCTACATTTCTCCACTACACTCCCACTGTGGAGGGAAAATCATGTCAGGAAACAATAACAAACTCCCTAGTTCATGCTGTGAGATTCATCTTCAACAGCCTCACCAGGAATTTAGGTTGATCATTGTTCTCTAATAGTGATAACTGTTTCTACCTCGTCTCTCTACTTGATTAACCTGTTTAGAAATTTTAAAGTATGAATTGCATTGCTCTTGCTAGCAAACCCAACTCTACTCCATTCCTGAATCTGAATCCAGCTGTAGAGACTTACTAGCTGCCTAAAGACATTCCAGATGCAGATTCTAATTTTTATTGACTATATTTTAAATTATTATCTGCCTTAGATCACTCAATACTATTCTTTGCTCCTTGGTTTTACATTCCACCACGACAAGGAAAATTTTATTGTTTATCTTATTATTGCTAATAAACAGCCACATATAGATCCCCAATTACATTCTAGCTTGTGATTTGTTTTAGGGGAGAATATAAAAATGGCATATTCTCATACTCAACTGATTTATAATCTGCAATAACTTGCCCCGGACAGTCTCAAGCTCAGAATTACATCCTGAGTATTTAAGTTATATTTGCTCACTTTGCCCACTATACAGGACTTTCAGCTTTCTGTGAATACAGTACATGACATATCATTTTTTCAAAAATATGGCTTTTTACACTGAGATGTATTGAACAAAAATAGTTCCCAGAAGTCATCTGAATTAATTGGTTTCAAAGAAAAATGGAGAAATGCAGGGGTTGAACCACATAGATAGGCAACATTTCCAGATAAATCTAAATCAATTTAAGTTGAATTTTCCTTCCTAAAATTCTACGTATACAGAAATTTTTCATTGGTAGATTTTTATACATTATACAAGAACGCAGACTTAAATTTATACATGATTAAAAAGAACTCACAATACTTATTCTAGAGAAGATCAATATGTTATTGCTTTGGGGATCAGAGCCCAATCCTTCACATAATTTTTTAGCTTTGTTCAAAGCTATAATCACAGGGACAT
This sequence comes from Microcebus murinus, assembly GCF_040939455.1. NCBI lineage: Eukaryota > Metazoa > Chordata > Mammalia > Primates > Cheirogaleidae > Microcebus > Microcebus murinus. The sequence goes on from NC_134104.1 coordinate 49,551,859, forward strand.
TTTTGTGTGGACTCTCAGAATCCTAAAATTTAGTTTGGGTTTTAGGTTCCATGGGTTCCTCCTTATAATGGGCTCTGATTTGTCCTGGGTTATTCAGAAGTTTTTCCACAGTTTCTTCCAAGATTCTCCTTGATGTAGGAATTTATTCATAGGAATTTTGATATCCTCCACCAATCATTTAGAAGCAAGACCAAAGCCTATACTAATAAAATGAAATCAACCACACAATAAATAGAAAATGAAAAGGTAATCAAATCCACAGTGTGTATCACATTATATTTTGGCAAATATATCATTTGTGAGATTCTCTACACATCTCTGCATCAGATGACTGAGAAGATGTGATATTTAAATCTCTTAATTGACTGCTAAAGCTTCATATTTTTAATGTCCCTTAGGGATGTCCTAGAGTTTAAGCGTCTTTGGCCTTTGGTGCATAATGTAAGGTGATTTCATATGTTCTAGCAGCTGACAAATGTTTTATTTCTACTTTTTTATTTTCTATATGCTTTTTTTTTTGTCTGTTTACTCGGGTTCCATTGTGTAACATAGTTTCATGTACTATTCTACATTTTTTAGGATACAAAAAGAAATGTGAGGTGACTTTGTGAAATAAGAACATTATAGGTAAAGATCCTTAGTAAGAAAAGTAAGTTGTACTTAGACCTCTGGGTATCAGTCTGTTTGTAGCTCTACAAACAAGTCTTTTTAGTATATCCGGTTTAAACTAGCAGCACCTTTCTAAAGTCCTCTGTGCATTTCAATTCTCTGTAGAAAAAACATTTGGTATTATTACCTGGCACTGCTGTGGAAATCAAATTGATTATAAACTAGTAAACATGCTGATATGCAGGCTATATGATTAATTTTTAATTGTGGAAGATACTCTAAGAGACTGTCAGGAGCATTTCAGTTAATGGCAATAATTAGGTCTCTTATTTATATTAATAATGAAAGTAGTCATGCCATTGTTCTTTGACTATAGAGTGGGTAGACAAAAAATGTAGGCATGTCTTTCAGCAATAATGTGTTGTGACCTATTAGCACAATAGCTGTACCATCTATTGTCCATTCAGTATGCTTGTTAAAATTAGAAAATAAACACATTTGGGTATTTCCTATACCACTTTTATTTACAGAAGATGCTTTTGATCTTGACAGCTGACTGGAAGGAAGTGTTTTTTGCTTAATTTGGTCTTTTTAAAGTGCCGGATCTTCTTACCATTTCAGTTAAGGGTCTATTTACTGGAAATGAATGCTTTCTAATTCAGAGCTAGATAAAAAAGAATATTGTCATGCAACCTGGGCTAAGGGCATTAGAAAGTGCTCAAAGTACTATCCCAAGAGAAATTCTAAGTTGGGAGAAATATCCTACTTCAGACCCTCTTAACACAAAACTCTTTGTGGGGAGCAAGAGGGCATCTCTGGAAGACTCTCAAAACTCCAAGGATGTTAGCGTTCTTCTAAATTCAATGTGGTGTTTCACAATTGGATTGGTTCTACGGGAAGTTTGCAACAGCATCTGAAAAAAAAAATTACAGGAATAATGACTGGTTTGTAGAAAATAATGCAGCTCCAAAAATACTGAATAATACATGCTGTAACTTCCCAGTTTAAGCTACCTTCCACCAGTGTAAGAATGATTGCTTTCTTTGTGGAACCAAAATTGCATATGAGAAACTATCCATTTACTTGTAGTGACATTAAATCCTCTTTCCTACAAACTGTAAAAGCTCCATTTTCCTAACTTGCCAACTTTTATCCTACCCACCAACTATGCAATCAGAAATAGTAAAAAAAATGTGGGGCCAACAAATTGCTGAACTATTCTATCAAACGGTATGTCAAGGTCTAGGTCTTTACTGCCTTTTAAGAAAATTTACTACTTTTCTTTTGCTTGCTGATAATCTATAGTTCATACAGATGGCAGATATACCACTCTCGTTGCCCTCCATTCAACACCACCTTAAAAGACACACTGATATTTATGAACACATAAAATCACACGTGATCTATTTATCTAACCAGATAGGTTCCAGTATAACATCAACTCAATTCTCAGCTGTGAATCTTTTTTTGAAAAGTTGCCAGAATTTAAGTATTCTCTGACAAATCTGCAAAGGGTAGGTAAGAAGTTGAAATTACCCAAATATATATAGATTCCACAAGGAAGTGATAGTATATTAAAATAAATATTAAGCTGATATCAGAATGTCAAAATGTTTTTCTTTACTGAGAAATGGTAGAAGACAGAAAATTGTGAATTAATTATTTCTTATTATTTTATAATTTTCAGCTTATATATTTTGATGGAGAAAATTATGATTTATATAAAATTATATATTTATTTACCAGTGTGCTTCTTTATATAATTTTTTATGAATAATTTATACATGTTAATACTCAAAATAGTTGGATTTCTACAGTAATTTTCCATTCAAGAAAATACATTATGATAAAAAAAGGAATTGTAATAATAAAAATAGCCAACATTTACTGAAGGATTACTTAGTTCCAAGCACAGTTCTAAGGGACTCCATGTATTAGCTAATTAATTATTGTGCTATTCTTATGAGGTAGGTAGTCATAGGAATTTTACAGATAAGTGAGCTTCAATGCAGAAAATATATTTTAAAAACTAGATAAAATAATTCTTCAAATAGAACTGTTCCTTATTGTTAAAAGTAGCTGTATCAGTATAATACCTCTTCCAATATGTTAGACCACCTTATTAAGTTATTGTTCAGGGCTATAAATAGTGTAGATGATTTCAACTTACAAACCCATTGTATTTCTGGAATATGTTTTTAACAGATAATCCTAGGATTACGCCCTGAATATGCATCATTTGATGCATTTGTCTTGCAACTTAGTCCTAAAGTTGTACAATGGTCAAATAATAGGTACATTTGGCAAAAACTAACTATAGGTTTATATTAGACAGTTTTTTTTTCCTTTTGTCAAAATCATATTTTATTTTTTTAACTATTCAGTTTCCAAAATAGTTGAATTAGGCAGTTTTTAATAAATGAATCAGAGAAAATAAAAAACTATTGACGTGAAAAAATATTTCTTCAAATGATTAAATATATTAGGAGAGCTAGAGAAAAAAATGTCTTCCTATAGAACAGATAAAATAAACTGTGATTGAAATAAAAATTAAGTTAGAAGCAAAAATAATAAGCTTTAGAACTGGTTACATTGTCCCATATTGTAGTCGCTGCCCACCTGTGGCTACTGGGCTCTTGAGATATGGCTAGACCAAACTGAGTTGTGTTGTAAGATACACACCTGATTTCACAGACTTAGTATGACAATAACAAAAAGGTAAAATATCTTATTAATAATTATTCATATGTACTATCTGTTGAAATGAAGATATGTTTGATAGATGAAATAAAACATAAAATTAACTATGATCATTTCATTTTACTTCTTTTAATGTGACTATTACAAATTTTTAAATTATGTACTTGCTTCTCATGCTCTAAAACGTGGATGATGGGCATTCTCACTCTTGCTTTCTGTGATACAGAGCACCAAAGAAGGGCCAGTTGCTTATAGGATCTTTCATGGTACAAAAAATAATGCAAATAACACATGCTAAAATACTGCCTAGTGGTGGTTAGGGGCATGTTTTCTGCCCCTAGCCTTCATTGATCCTATATTTGCCACAGAAACCATGTGCCCTTAGGCTAGTTACTTAGTATTTTATTCTTGATTCTACCGAAGTAGATTCTGAAATGAAGGCTTGTATGCCAGTAGTTTGCTCATCTATCTGATCCAAGGGAGAAGGCATGTAAGACAATTGGAGTAAAAGGGAAGGAAGGAAAGCCAGTTTACGAACATATTAGCAAGTTGGATACTGACTTTAGACGTTCCGAGGAATCCTATGGCATGTGTCTCAGAATTGTCTGCAAGAAGGGAAAGGGGAAGTACATTTCCCATTGTATCCTGATCCCCATGGGTCAGGCATAGATGCACAGGCATTTAATACTATCCAGCTTTATTGGTTTATATCCTGGATACAGGCTCTGGCTTATGTTTGCACAAAAGTAAAGCTGTGTTTGCTCCACACTGTGGTGCCTTAGAAGGCTAAGAGCAAGAAGTTTAGCCAAGGCATAGTGTGGTTTCTCCTTTGTCAAGCCCATCAACATCCTTTGGGAACTGGTCAGTGCAACAGTGGCTTGAAGAAAAAATGAAGAAAAGTCATTCTGAAATGACATATGAAAAGTTTGAAAACATTAAAGACCCACAAATCTCAGTTTTCTCACTCTGAATTAGGGATGACAATAGTATCTTCCTCACATAATTGTTATGAGGATTAATTGAGATAATTGATTATAAAGCATTGAAAATAATGCTTGGGGCAATCTCCCACTACCAATAAATCTTACCTCTTTTATTACCCTGATCAGCAGCATTATGCTGTATAACACATAATCCCCAATTTTGATGACCTAAAATATAAAATTGTATTTTTGTTTTGTTTGTCCATTGTGAGTTGGCAGGAGAAATCTCATCTTGCAGTAACCCAGGAATCAAAACTGATGAGGCCGGGCATAGTGGCTAATGCCTGTAATCCCAGTACTTTGGGAGACCAAAGTAGGAGGATTCCTTGAGCCCAGGAGTTTGAGAACAGCCTGGATAACATAGCAAACAAACAAACAAAAAAGGTGAGTGTAGTAGCACATGCCTGTAGTCTGAGACAAGAGGATCGCCTAAGCCCAGGAGTTCAAGGTTGCAGTGGGCTATAATCATACCACTGAACTCCAGTTTAAGTGACAAAGTGAAACTCTGTCTCTAAAAAAAATAAATAAATAAATAAAATAAATAAATAAAATAAAAAGACTGATGAAAATATCATCATCATGACGATAAGCATGATGAAGCAAAGTAAAGATCAGCCAGGCGTGGTGGCTCATGCCCGTAATCCTAGCATTCTGGGAGGCTAGGGTTGGAGGATTGCTTAAGGTCAGGGATTGGAGACCAGCCTGAGCAAGAGTGAGACCCTAAAAAGATAGAAAAAAATTAGGCTGGTGTGGTGGTGCATGCCTGTAGCCCCAGCAACTCAGGAGGCTGAGGCAGGAGGATCCCTTGAAGGAGTTTGAGGTTGCTGTGAACTAGGTTGATCATAGCACTCTAGCCCAGGGGACTCAGCCTCAAAAAAAAAAAAAAAGTAAAGATGAAGGAAATAAAAACAAATCTCAAAGGGCAGAAATTAAACCTTGATTTGATAATTTTATGTAAGAAGCAGGTCAGAGAATGAAACAAAATCTGCTCTGTCACTATCTTCTCCATGTTTGTGTCCAAAGGACTCTAAGTTTCAATGTGGTCAAGGACATTAAAGACTATGTATTCATATCATATTGAATATAATTATGTTTAAACTAAGCTCTACCATGCTGAAAAAGAAGGATAAATTATATATTCCACAGATAGGACTTTGTGGTGGTTTATGAACACTACAGGGGTCAAACTGATGAAAGGTCAGAAAAAAGGGAAAAGGTTGCATGGGAAAGGACAGAAGTGCACAGTTAGAGGGAGTACACAGCTGGGTCCTTTCTCTGTTATTCAAAAGAGATACTCACAAGCCCCATGGCTTCTGCTGGCATCTTGTTTTCCCGGAGCCCCCTCCTGCTGTGCTAATGAGGTGAAAAGTGACCTGCCTGCTCATTTTCTGGCTCTTTACTTAGTAATGGTGTGACATGCTGAAAAGCTGACTGCGTGTGCTGTGTTAGAGATTAGATCATGCAATCCCTAACAGATGCTCTTAGGGTCTTTGAAATAGCAAATCTGAAGTTTCAAACTGCATGTGTTTTTCATCTAAAATGCTGAAGGAGTTACACGCTTCTGCTAATTTCACACATTTTCACATATGGCTCCTTCATTTCAATGTGTCACAAGCTAGTTGCCTACAAATTACTCAGTTTGCTATTCCAATCAATAATTGTGAGCTATGAAGAGCCCTCAAGTGTCCAATTTCATTTGATGACATATATTGCACTCTGATCCTATCATAAGAAAGTATCTTTCTTTTTTGATGGCATTAATATCGTCTTTTAAGATCAGGCTTACAAACTCAGCCCTCAAGGGACTTCTTATATCTTTTGTCACCAGATGAAGAATATCTCCTTGGCTATGCCCTTGAGGTCAGTACAGACAGAATATATGTGTGTTTGCACGTCTGTGCTTATACATGGGGAAACACGGAAGCGGGGAGAAGAGTTTACCTGGAAATGAGAACAACATACATTTTGATAAATTATACTTTTAAAAGAATACAGTGAAATAGTCAAGGTTAGCATAAAACAAAAAGTAAGTTTGCATGATCACACTGTAATAGAGTAACATAGAAAAAACCACCCTCATGAGATTCTTTCCTTGGTCTATAGTTAAAGGAGAAATAGATTTCTGCATCAGAAAGGCAGTGGCTTGCTAGGACTACTGGGAAAATGTGATGTACAGCCTGGGTCATTTAGTCTTATAAAAACAAAGAAAACATTATTTTTATTGTAACAGGAATAGCAATAAGGTAAACACCTCTAACATCCCTTTAAGGAATAGAATTTCATAAGCAAGAATGAATAGAACAGAGACTGGAAAAATTATATTCAGCTTACCAGTCGGAAATCAGAGTTGCATTTTAGCTTTTAAATAGAAAAAAAAAATTATAAAGAGTACAAATTTAAATTGAGAGCGATAGAGACCTCTTCTCTGAGTATAGAAGGATGTAAAACTTCAGATTCTGTGAAGCGGATTTTTTTTCATTCCTATCCTTTGCTTTGTTACAAGTATTTGAGGTGTAAGCCCTCTTGGTTATCTGGGGAAGAGGTGTAAAATTTCTAGTGATAAAACTATTTGGTATTTTGAGGAAAGGATGCCTACCGTGTCTCTATTTGCACAACCCAAGCTTTGCACCAAAATAACAATGGATCTCATGAGAGTCATTGCTGATATGCTTTGGAGCCAGAAGAATGCTGAGCCTATGCCCACAGCCTCGCTGACCATGTGACTACCACCCACTCCTGGAAAACAAGCAGATTAGCTTTGCTTGATCAGCAGTGTGAATCTTTTAATTCACTGTCTTACAAGAGGCACGCCTGAGTGCTTAGTTCTTTTCTGACTTACTCCATTTAGATATATCCCTTCATGACACTTCCAGGAAACCCATATGCCCAAGAAAAGAGAAAATTCCTATACTTTACAGTGAGGAGGAAACTAACACATCTTAAAGATGAGCAGGTAATGTGGTAAATAAAACCCTTTACACAAACATATGAAAAATCAGCATTGACAAGAAAATAAATTATTTTACTTACCACATGTGATGTACTAGGGAATCTGAGTCAGTGGTGTTGGCTGGCACATAAAGCTTGCAAAAATGACACCTTCCTGGAAAAGGATCTGCTTGGTATAGATAGGTAAAGATTAGTAGGTAGCTAGGTAGGTGGTCCTAGTTAAGAACATCAAGGTAATCTGACAAAAGGAAGTATAAATAGCTCATCATTTACTGTATGGGTTTTTTTCTTTAGGTAGTGAGGACACATGAGGAAGTTCATATGTTGAATTAATCTGTTGAATTAAGGTTTTGGGTTTTATATCTTTCCAAGCTTGATATTGTGAAATATATAAAAAGAATTGTCAAATAAGTATATAATAAAGACTAGTTGAAAAGACAAATAAAATTTTAAAGCAAACAATGCTCTCAAAGAAAAAAAAAGCAGTCTACAATGGCCATTTTGAAACTATAAGAACTAGTATAAATACCTAAGGATACCATCATATAGACAACTAAATCTGAATTTCCATCCCAAATGTTTTATGAATATTCAAGTCTAAAGAATCTGTTGATATTATTATATCTATCAATATATATGTATGACACACACACACGTACACACAAATACACACATGCACACACACATGGTTTCTACCATCAAAGGCTAAAATCTCATCTGTTTTCTATCTTACATTCATTATTTGCAACTTATCTGATGTAATCTTCTTAAATATGATCAGCCTTTAAAAAATAAAATAGAAACAAGGACACTATTGGAAAACCACAGTTCTTGCAATTACGGAACTCACCTATGCAAGATCTTTGAGGGAGAATTTGATCTTGACACAGAAATTTATCAAATGGTAGTTCCCTTAGAAGGAGCAATTATTTCAGAATTCTTCATCCTGAGAAGTGTTTTCCTTCCTGCCTCTTTGACTATGAACTCCTCTCAGGTGCTTTAATCCACCCATCACATTTGGTAAATTGATACATAGCTTTTTTTCTTTATAATAGAAATTTCTTTCTGATGCATCTGGCTTCCATGGAGAGGACCAGATGAAAGGAAATGTATTGGAAAACGGTCTGGACCAGGCATTAACCAGTGTATGTAAAGCAAAAGGATTAGACAAAGTCAAAACTAAGGTTTCTTACAGATCTAATATCCTAATTAATTTTTTTATTTCTATTTTAATAACTTATTAAATGCACCCTATCTTTTTTTTTAAAGCAGGCATTCTCATCCTTGGGCAACATTTTTACCTAAAAGTCTAGTTCTTCAGTTAATAGTATCACACAGCATCATTTCTTTCTTTTCAACTTGTCTCAATTTTAGTTCCACTTTACAAAAGGCAATGGTACAATGTATTAATCAAACAATTCATGAAAGGAATTAAGGGAGATTCATAAGCCTGAAATTGATTGATGTCATTTAACAAGTTGGGAGATAGGAATTGGTTATGTACCAAAATGTTTGGTTTAAGTCATTCAACCAGACCAGATATTTGAGAAAGTTTTCACTCATTGATATCTAAATTGAACTCACAATGTATGTTTCTTCAAAACATGAATTTGTTTATATAAATAGATATTCTATCTGAGAAATGCAAACAGAAATTTCCTTGTAGGCATAAAATAACTTTTTTCATGTGCATAGGAAAAATGTCATGAACATAGACACAAAACCTTAAGTTTGAGCAACTGAAAGTGGCAAAAACTGGTAAAAAGTTCAACTACTACCTAACTTTGAAAAAAAATGTGCTATGATTTTTTGCTCATATTTTAACACAGGTTCAGATTGGTCTTCAAATAAGTTTTATATTATAAAATGATGAGTTAAATCATTCACAAATTTCCTTAATTTCCTGCCTAAATGGACACATATGTACACCTAGCCTGATACAAGGGAGAAGAGGCTTTTCCAATCTACACTAGTCTCTTTTTCATCCTTTTATATAACTACAGATAATATTCCCACTCCTTCCTTTGGTTCATTTGTAAATCATATGGAGTATCATTGTTTGGGAATTTAAGCCATAATGTAACTTATTATTAAGTTTCTCTGTCTTTTGAGTCATACTCAATTTCATTGTGACCACTGAACTAATCTTTCCCAATGATTTTATCTCTTTTGTTAGCTGCACCATCAATAACATCAGGTATATCAACCTATTGCTGGTACATTATGATCTTCCTTATTCAGAGCTTTTCTTCTTAAAATAATACCTTTTATCCTAATAAGCACATTGTGTTTTGCAAATGTCTCAAATATAAAAAAGTTTTACTAAAAGGGAAAAGCTCTATTTTTCAGCATCCTTGTAAGTTCATTGTCTTCACACCGCCTGACACATATTAGGTGCTCAATGAATACCTGATATTTTACAAGTTTCACTGGGTTTGTGAAAATCATGTAAAATATATCCTGAAAGACTTAGGCAAATAAAACATGAGTTTTACTGCTGTTGAATTTATGTCCCATTTCTAAGCTACATTATTATTTATGCATTTCACTCAGCCTTAATTAAAGTTAAAACGAAAACACATACACAAAAGTGATCCTGAAATCTACTATTAAAAAATAATCCAAAGTAGATAGAGTCTCAAAAGTATCAGAGAAGGGAAATAAAACAAAAATGCTTTATTTTATTTTTAACTTCCACTACCAAGGATTTCTAGGTTTTTTGGAGGGGGCGGACAGAATATATAGAGATACATAGTTAATTATGAAGATATGGAATAAATTTGCATATGAATGATGTAGATATAACTTCAATAAGCAATTTCATAAGACAAAATATTGAAAATGACTCCTGTAAACACTGTGTCTTATCAAAACCATATTTCATTTGAAGCATATTTATGGAAAAATCACCAAAAAATATTTTGTTGCAATCTGAAATAATCGTGACAAATCTTTTAATAAACATATTTTGTGTAATTTTTTACCCTTGACTTTTATGTGATTATTATTATTATTATTGAAATTATAGTATAAAGGATTCTGTGATAATAATACAGGACTTCTATATATCAATAAGCAATGGATGATCAACTGCAAAGCAGGCTAATAATTGATTCCAGCAAATTATCCATTGTTCATACATTTCAAGGCATCACATCTTACTTGCTTTAACTCAAATGAATATACTTTGACAGGCTTTCAGTTGTGTTTCCCTAATTAGAGGATGCCTAACACAGTACAGTTTAACTCCTCCAATTGGGATGCTGGTAGATATATCCTGGGATTTGCCACTGGCCAATGAGACTGCAAGCCTTTTTCATTAGTATGCAGCCTGCTAGACGAAACTCAAAAAGCCTGTTCATGAAGAAATGGAGGGATTCCTCGTGTATCATACTGATGGCTGTGGAAAAAGTCTGTCAGCCCAGAGGATCCTAGGGAGCAAATCAGAAAGACTTGACAATTCTGAGACACATTCTTCATCATTGGATGACTGACATAATTTTCAGTGGAAATGCTGACACAATTTTCCCAACTTGCGAATTGCCTCATGGTTTACAATTGTTTTATGCATCTGAAGGAATACTTAAAATAATGTTGACTTACATGTCAAAATTTTGTCTGAGAAAAAAAGGTAATAGAAGGGTGGGGGAGGTGGACTTAAAGATGTGTCCTTAGCCATGAAAGGTTAGAGGTTTTATGATAAAACACCAGAAACATTTGAAAAGAATTTTCTGGCTGAGAAAGTACTTTTAAACTTTCCACATGCGTTTCTCTGAACATTTAGGCTCGTTCACAAACTGTTGCAGTCTTAACCCTTTTCTCTTCACTGCTGACCCACTAAGCATTCCCTCTTATAAAAGGCAAAGTCAGCTAGAAACATTTAGAACAAACGGTGTTTAGAAGCCTTAGATTCTCATTAAACAGAAACATGGAAAACATTAAGAAGGAAAGTTAGTTTTGGGGGTTTTTTAATGGTGAGGAATTTCTGTGCAGATAATTTTCTTAAAGTCCTTACAAAACAACCAGGACTTCATCTAAGTAAGTATATTTCCTCAACTTTTACCCAGATTATAGTGGTGACGTTTTCCTTACTCGGCTCCAGTTTGAAAAAATCCTAAAATAGCTTGGCACTGAACATGGATGACTCTGCCAAATTCAAAATCTGCAGCCCTGACAACACTCAAAGATAAGTTATTTTATATATTTTACACACAAGTATCATGATTACCCACTGTTTTTCATAACTATTTGTAAAGCTTAATAGAGGATGATCTTGAATGAAGTTCTGCTATAACACAGTTGAGCATTTCTCCTTAGGAGAAGTGATGTTCAGGGAAGGATGACTTTATACTCTGCGATTAGACTTGGGAAGGAATTGGTTTTATTCTTTACTAACACAACTTACTACATCCTCTCGCATTTACATCCACTATAGAGTAATGAAAAAGAGGAAGTAAACCAACATTTTGCTTTACTTTTTATTTAACTACCAGTTATCCCCAAGTCAGTAATTTATAACCCTGTTTTTCTCACCTTTACTGCTTATTACAGTGGTGATAATATTTGGAAGGCAAATCTCATTGTCATCAACAATTGTTTTCTGAGTGCTCTATGAGTAGCTGTCAATATGCTAAGCCTTGTTGTAGGGATTCCATATTCTGTGAAAATATTTGCAATGCTCTGAAAGCTGCTAAAAAAGTGCTAAGTGGTTGGGAATAGAGTGAATGCAGAGGTAACAGACCACTATTGTTACCTGCTTTTCCTAAAGCCTTTCCTTCCCTTTCCCCTTCCTTGCCCACTCTACCTTTTTCTTTCTCCTTCTCCTGTCTCCCTTCCCCTCCTCCACTTTCTCCTCCTCTTCCTCTGTCATAACAGTAAGGGAATAATTTCCTACACATTAGGTAAAACAATGGTTTAACTGAGAACCATAGGGTCCGTTCAGGTAAAATTTCCTCTTACCAGTTAAATTTTAAATTTTGGCAAAAGGACTCACAAAATTAAAAAGAAAAATAGCAAACTGACTTTTAAAAAATACATGGGCTAAGTTTTTATAATCCATTACATTCTTTCATTTCTCTTCACTAAGCAAAACTGACTCTTTCAACACAGAACTGTTCCCACTCTCTTACTCCTATGTGCCAACTGGTTAAGGGGGTCACACTTTTGCCTGCATGTGATATTGTTTCTAGTGGACTCTCATAATTTTTTTTAATTTCAAAATATTAAGGAGGTACACGTTTTTGTTGCATGACTTGAGTCAGGACAGTAAATATGCCTATCACCTGAATAGTGTTGATTGTACTCAATAGGTGGGTTTTTGCCCCTCTGTTTTTCCCAACCCCCTGCTTGATTTCCAATGACTTTTAGTTTCCTCTGTGCATTTATGTGCTCATCGGTTAGTTCCAATTTATTAGAGAGTGCACGTGGTGTTTGTTTTTCCATTCTTGAGATTTGAGATACTTCACTTAGCATAATGGTCTTCAATTCCTTCCAAATTGTTCAAAAGGCATTAATTCATCCTTTTTATGGCTGAGTAGTTTGCCATGGTATACATATATCACATTTTGTTAAGCCACTCATGACTTGATGGGCACTTGGGTTGATTCCAGATCTTTGCAAGTGTGAATTGTGCTTCAATAAATATTCAAGTGCAGGTGTCTTTTTGATAAAATGACTTCTTTTCCTTTGGGTAGATACCCAGTAGTAGATTGCTGGATCAAATAGAAGGTCTACTTTTAGTTCTTTGAGTAATCTCCAAACTGTTTTCCATAGGAGTTTTACTAATTTGCAGTCCCACCAACAGTGTATAGTGCTCCTTTCTTTCTGCATCCATGCCAGCCTCTATTGTTTTTGGACTTTTTCCCTTTTATTTCAGCATATTATGGGGGTTACAAATGTTTAGGTTACATATATTGCCTTTGTCCCACCTAACTCAGTTTCAAGCATGTCCATCCCCCAGACAGTGCACACTGTACCCATTAAGTGTGAATATACCCATCCCCTCATTTCTGCTCCCACCTGTCTGACACTCAATGAGTGTTACTACTATATGTACATGTAAGTGTTGATCAGTTAATACCAATTTGATGGTGAATACATGTGGTGCTTCTTTTTCCATTCTTGCAATACTTCACTTAGTAGAATGGACTTTTCGATAAAAGCCATTCTACCAGGAGTAAGTGATATCTCATTGTGATTTTAATTTGCATTTCCCTGATGATTAGTTATGGCGAGCATTTTTTCATATGTTTGTTGGCTATTTGTCTAGGGACTCAATTTAAGATCAAGACATTTATTTTTAATATTCTTTTCCATTTTTTACTATCATCTACCTGGCTTTAAGATAATTTTCTACCTAATTCAATTATTTAACACCTGTTTTCTATTTTTTTTCCTCCTATTCTACAATGTCAATTGTAGGAACTTCAATATGCCTGCTAATGTCACAGTTTTTCAACATGCTTATTCCAATTAATTTCAACTCTACTGTTTATTTTATTTTAGTTTTTTATTTTTAGAGATAGTATCTCTCTATGTGGCCCAAACTGGCCTTTAACTCCTTAGTTCAAGCAACCCTCCCACCTCAGCCTCTTGAATAGCTAGAACTACAGACTTATGCCACCATGCCCAGCTCTCCACTCTGTTTCTTTTGAGTTATCTTATATTTGATGTTTATGCATTGGTCTATAATTTTTTTAGTTATATAAATTAAAATCAAATTTTATTTAAAAATATTGATTCATGAAATAATTGTTATTGCTATATCCATAAGGCCAGCCAAAGACCTCCAGAATCTACTTGTGTTGTGTTATGCTTAATTTCTTGATTATGCTGCACTCTGTACAATTTTTTGTCATGAATTCGCCATATGACAAAGACAATCTCTTTTTATATAATTGTATGTAGTGTTCTGTAGAAGATACCCAAAAAGTGATAGACCATTTATCTTCTGGTATTCATATCAGTCAATGAAAAAAATCAATTGTTCTAGTTTGAGTCACCATATGAGATCACCAGACAAAATAAATAAATGATAATTAGCTGTCCTGAAATAAGTCCTTTGAAAAGGAAGGCCAGCTATACTGATGGGTAGATTTGTTTCCTGTTCCTGTTGCTACTATGACAAATACCACAAACTTAGTGGCTTAAAACAACATACATTTATTTTATTATAGTTCTGGAAGTCAGAAATCTGAAGTGGTCTAATTGGGCTAAAATCAGGGTGTTGGCAAGACAACATTTCCTCTGCAGGACCTTGGGGAGAATTCATTCTCTTGCCTTTTCCAGCTTCAAGAGACTGCTGCATTCATTGTCTCTTGGCCTCTTTTATCTTCACTGCCAACAGAGACAGCATAGCCTCTTCAAATCAGTGTCCTCTTTGACATTTGCGTTCATGATCACCTTCTCTGACTGCCTCCGTTCCTTCCCTCTTATAAGGAGCCTCCTAATTACAATGGGTCCACCTAGATAATCCAGAGTAATCGCCTTATCTCAAAATCCTTAATTTATTCACAGGTGTGGTGTGATGTCCTTTTTGTTATGTAAAGTAACATACTGGCAGGTTCCAGGGGTAAGAACATAGACATCTTTGAGGTAAGGGAGGTAAAGATTTTTCTGCCTGCCACAATGGACAAGTTTGGGAAAATATTTCTCCTCTAATGGAACAGTAATACTCTTTGAATGGCAGCCTCACAAGATAGGAATAGAAACAGAGAGATTTTTGTTTCCAGAAGAAATTTAGCTGTCTTATATAACTGTTTTCTAATATTATTATCCATCTTCAGTTGTTTGACACCATCTGACATTTTCAATAGATAACCTACAAGATCTTGGTATTATCCACATACTTTCAGCAGATGACTTGACTTTATATTCACTAAGGTAGAAGCTACCAAACAGAGCTTTATCAACATCACCATTGCCTTGTTTATTCAGCCTCCTTGTTGTTCCGGTTCTTTCTCCTGCCAAGCCAAGCTTCTCCCCAAATAGTTTTTATTCCATATCTGGTGGCCTTCTCCTATTATTTAGTGAATTTATTTCAAAACCTCATATTGTTCCTTTTGTGTGTGTGATCTGTCTTCTTTTTCTACAAACACGCTGAAATTTTCTAGTAGTGTGACAGTCAATCTCTAGAATAGAGGTCTGGTCTCTAGGCCAGCCCACCACCTTTTTTTGTTATGTTTCATAGGATCATATACATGCTCATTGATTTACATATTGTCTATGGATGCATTTGAATCACTGCCTAAAATATTTACTATCTGACATTTACAGAAAAGCTTTCTCTACACTTGCTTTAGAATAGCATTCTCAAAGGTACCAGAAGAAATGAGTTATGGAAACCATGTAGTCTGTTTTGAAGTTAAGAGTTAGGCCTGAGATTCAGAAGGGATCCTAGTGGCTTTAATGTAGTTCTGCACAGTTTACCCAGAGAGTAAACATCACAGATCCTGGGAAACAAAGAAGCAAAAGCTAGATAATAGAGACTGATGTTTGTCTGCAGCTTTCTTTGCAAAATAGAAATGCTTATGGTCTCCATTTGATGTCCTCAAACTTACACCATAACCCCTTCCAAAAGATTGTTGTCTGATTCTGATAAAACTATTATTTCAAATTTCGCCACACATTAATACTGACTGTCCTTGACTTATCATGGAATTACATCCCAATAAAACCATTGTAAGTTGAAAATATCCTACATCAAAAATGTAATTAACACACCTAACCTATTTAACATCATAGCTTAGTATAACCTAACCTAAATGTGCTAAAACACTTAACATGAACCTACAGTTGAGCAAAATCATCTAACTCAAAGTCTATATTATTATAAAGTGTTAAATATCTCATATAATTCATTGAACACTGTACTGGAAATAAAAAACAGAATGGGTACTTGAAGTATGATTTCTACTGAACTCAGAGTACTTTTGAGCCATTGTAAAGCTGAAAAATTGTAAATCTAACAATTGTAAGTCACGGACTGTCTGTACTCTGCTAACTTTAACGTCTGTATTTGTGTTCTGTTTCTCCTTCATCTTGTCCTTCTTCTTCTTTTTGTTCTTCAAATTTTCCTTCTCTATGATACTTAAACCAGTGTCAAACCATTTAGTACTTTTCATTTATGATTTGGTCTGCCTTCTCCTCATATCTTCTTACCTAAATGCTGTCTCCCTTCCTCCTTCACTGATTTCTTTGTTTAAACCAATCTACCTGGTATAGGCCAAACTAGAAGGTTAAAGGCACAGTTCTCCAGACAGCCAAGTCTTCCCAAGACTGCTGACTCCAATTGCAAATTCAGATATTTCCCCAAAGAACCCTGAAGTTTCATAATTCACTAAAAAACTCATAAAACTCTCTGAAAGGTATTATACTCACAGTTATACTTATTACAGAGAACAGTTACAAATGTCCAACCAGCCAAAAGAAGATACATAGAGGAGAGAGTCTGGGAGGGTTCCAAAGGCAAAGCCTCTGTTGTTTCCCAGTATCAGTATGCAAAAATACGTGTGAAGTATTGTCAACCAGAAAATCTCAACTGAGCTTTAGTGTCCAGAGAGCTTATTGAAGCTCAATATGTAGTCATGACTGTTTAATTAATTGCCCGCATATTTAAACTCAAATTTCAGCCCCCACCCGCTTTAATTTAGGTTGATATAATGTGGCCCAATGCTGCCATTCTAAATGATATGGTTGGTCTTTTTGGTGTGGCCAGGCCCCATGTTTGGTATGGTCATAGCACTATAACCATCACGTTAGCTTAAACTAACAGGTATAGTTCCAGGATTGCACCTTGAATAACAAAGACATTCCCATATCTCTGTGATTTCCAAGGGTTTAAATGTTACCACCTAGCAGCCAAGGGCAAAGGCCAGAATTCTCTTTGAGTGAAGCCAAATTCATTCTTTATCATCCACATTCCCTAGAGGCCCTCTTCTCATCATCTAAATAATTGTCTATATGTATTTTGATTGTATCTGTTGATACTAATAAATTATTAATAAATAACTAACAAATGATTCCCAAATCTTTATTTTAGACCCTTCTCCCATGCTTTATTTTCAAATATCTATTGGGCATTTTTAGCTGTATGTCTCACTGACTTGCTTAAATCTGTATTTTCAAAGTCAAACTCATTATCTTTCTCCTAAACCCTTTTTCTCATGGGTTTATCTCTCTATTAATGACACCATCCTCATCTCAGTTGGAACCTGGACTCATCTTTGCCTTCTTTATTGTTTGGTTTCATTTCTAATTATTTGCTTAAATTCAATGCAATCTGTCTCTTCACTGCATGCAGCTGTGTTTTAATTCTCCTTATCTTTCATTTGAACCACTCAGTAGACTTGCTGCTTCCCATTTTGTCTTCCTCTAACTTTGGCCAATACACGGACAAAGTTAGAGGGGGATATCATAGATTTATAAAATGAGGTTATGATTATACTTTTTAGCATCTCAAAAGTCTTCAAAATCTTCCTAATGCATTGAGAATTAAGTTATAAATCTTTACAGTTGCATAATCATGTTTTACAATTTAGAAAACACTTCACATTCATCATCACATTTTTTCATCACAGAACTAAATTTGGAAAATATTTTAGTTTTTGTTATGAATGATAAAACTGAAATACACAGAGGTGGAATTTTTGGATTCCATATAACTTTATTTGGTAAGTGACAGAGATTTATATCACTCCTATTATGCTCAGATCCAATCTTCTTTGAGACAGATAAACGTCCCTCATGTAGTCATCCACTGTCTTCCATTGGGAGGGTATATTGTACCTGTCAGATTTTATGTGCCATCATCAACACCCCCTAATTCTATTCCTCAGTCATATTCTATTATTTCAATCTCTTGGTTTTGAGTCACTATGATGTTATTTTTTATAAAATCTGTTCTCTCTTCCTTTTATCATCCTACACATTTCTCCTATACATTCCTCCAATTTTTCATAAAATCTTTACTGATATTGATTAAATGTGATTTATCTCTTGTGCTGTTATTTTCTTATGCCTACAAGCCTGAAATTATATATATTCCCAGATGATTAATACAGACAAGACCTTTCATGTATACATCACTCAGAACACAAATGTTGAGTTGACATATTTTACTTGCATCCATACCATGTTTAAAGGAATATGAAAATTCTTTTGCTGGGTTTGGCCCCAGCAGAAGAAAAAAAACAAACATGTGTTAAAGAAAAAATTACTCTGACACTTGTTAAGGTGGTAAGAAACATTTTCTTTAAGATGATTCTGGTAGTTGTCAAGATTATTGCAGTAAGGTAAAGAGATCAGCTCAACTCTAAATACAACAAAAACAGCTGAAGATTTATAGTTGTAGGAAAGAAAAAGATTTATTTTCCTTACCTATCACCAGATTCGTGGCTGAGGCCCCAATAACAAAGAACAGATTAATAAGAGAAAAGCATACATATTTATTTAAAATAAGTTTTACATGATGTAGAAAGCCTTCATAAGTATATAAAGACCCAAAGAAACAGGCAAACTTGTGTACTTTTACATTTATGTTTAATGAAGAGTGGACAGTCATAGAGAAATGCCATTGGAAGAGAAAAGGGTATGACCTAATATTAATAAACTGGGAGGCACTTAGCAAAGCCTGTTTGTTCAGATTCTCCTCTGTCCTGGTGTCTTTAGAGATAAGAATGTTCCTTTCCTCCTGATATGGGGGAAGACACATGTTCAATGAGGGTTTTATGACCTTCTTCGGATGGGGAGAGTGAGAGAAAGGTGAGAGAGAATTTCTGCCTCTGGTTGTTTCTCAAAATGCCAAGGTGCAGTATTTTGGGTTAGCATGTCATCGCCAACAAACAGAATGAGGGTATCAATGGATGGACAATTACTAAGAGGAGACATTAGGGTAAGAATATTCTTGCTAAACCAGCTTCAGAGGATTCTTGCTGAAAGAGGCCAGGGTGATATCTACCAAAGGTCAGAGGATTCTGCCTAAACTAGGTAGGATTCTTGCTGAACTAAGCAGGCCAAAGAGATAGCTCAAAGACAAAGACAAGTTGCAAAGAGGGCTAAAAGCAGCCTATCTGAAGTTTGTTCAAGTAGAAAGTCTTTGTCACATGGTAGGAGGGTTTTCTTATCCTAAATACTTGTATTTCCTTCAATTTCCCATTAGGGACTAGTAATTTTTGCCTAAATTCTATTAACCCATTTGAAGTTTTATCTTATTCTACTTTCAGAAGGTATTATCAATTTTATGAGAGACAGATTAACCTCTCCTAATCATCAAAGGATGCCCAGTTATATACTATATCAGGGTTAGAAGTCTACCCTATGCATAGTGTCCATACTTTTCTTCATATTAATCACACCCCTTCTCCCTGAGTTTGCCATTCATAATTAAAGAATTCTCACACAGCATCTCTCCTTATTCTCTTTCCTTCACTGTTTTCACCACCTTCCTTTGGACTTTTTCTATTTCAAATTCAGTTTCAGCTATTTCACACTGTGACAATTAAAGCTGTAAGCATTTTTCCAGATGGCAAAGTACCAAAATAGTTTTAAAGTTTGAGATAATATCTTACGTGTTCTTTTTATTAAGACACGTGCTAATCCTTGATATTGTAGTTGTATTGTTGATCAAGTCTCATTGTAAGCTTTTATCTTTTATGCTGAGGTCTCATGTGATGGATTGGAGTTGATAATTAATACAGATTAGTTTGTTTTGTTCACTAAATTGTGCATTCCCATCCAAAAGTCATCTGCCACTTGTAAAACACTCAAAATTCTGTGAAGATTGTTATTTATTCTACTGCAATAAATTAATACTAATTTTGGCCAGGTGCAATGGTTCATGCCTATCATCCCAGCACTTTGGGAGGCTGAGGCAGGAGAATCACATGAGGCCAGGAGTTAGAGACTAGCCTATATAATATAGTGAGACCCTGTCTCTATAAAAAAATTTAAAAAAAATAAGATTAGTCAAGTGTGGTGGCACACACCTATATTCCCAGCTTGGGAGGCTGAGGCAGGAGGATCACTTGAACCTTGGAGTTTGAAGTTACTGTGAGCTCTGATCTCGCCAATGCATTCCAGCCTGAGTGACGGAGCAAGAACCTATCTCTAAAAAAAGCATACACACACACACACACACACACACACACACGCATACACTACACAAATTTAATTTACCCTATTTCCTGATACTTTAGTTTGCTGAAAGATTTTGCCTTTTTGAAATCCCAAGGTGATATTGAGGAATTAACTTTACTTATCCATTTAATACTTATTGTTTTAATTTAATTTATATTTTATGAATTCAAGTATACATGGAAGCACAGGGCACAATGTTCATAATACTTAAACCCATCAAGATTTTTTAAATTGTAAAGCTTTATTATATTACCTTCATTAATTTTTTAAGGAATAAAACAGTATGAATTTAGTTTACATCTCTATGTATCCCTCCTAAAACCTATCCCTTTCCCAAACATACCCACTTGTTAAAATTGTCTTTCATAAAGTATAGAAAGACAGTCTTGAGAAATGAACAGTATCCAGTTTTTCTGGGCCTAGTTATCATCTCTTTAGGGCTGGCCGCTGTATTCCTATCCCTACCAAACTTCCCCATGGTTTTCCAGAAAGACAAATGAGCCTTTCGAAATTATAGGCACATAATAGTGTTTGATTTTCATGTGTCCCATGATTTCACCTCCTGCTTTAGCTTTCACATTATAATTAACCAGCCATCTCCAGGGTATGCATATCTTAAGAAAATGAAATGTCATTCTAGTTCAGCCTATGTGACACCAGAAAACTTACCTCTAAATTATAATCAAGAGCAGGTCACATGCTGAGAGAATGACAGGAGAACAAAGAGTGTGAGTATATTAAATTGTCACCAAATATATCTTTTTCAAACTAAATTAACTTCAGCAATAATCATTTAAAATATCTTCATAAAAGGTGATTTCAGCAATTGGTCTGACCCCCACCAACAGTCACAGGAATAGTAATAATGATTCATACTTGAAAAATGTATTTAAAATTTTAAAAGTTAATCAATGTTTGCTACTTTTATTGCCTCTACACTCCTTCCAAAGTAGCTGTGCTTCAGGAAGGCTGGAGTGAGCATTTACCTCTATCAAGGCACAAATGACTGCAATAGGACAGCTTATCTCATCAGCTATGGCACCTATTCAAGGAACAATTAAGTAGTAAATAGAGGGAAGTAGTAAATAGAGGCCAGAAAAACAAATCTGTATTTGCTAGGAGCTTACTTATTACTATCTATTAATGATTGTTAACCATAATAATATTATTATTATACAGAGTCTTAGAAAACATGGACTCACAAAAGCCTATCCAGACTTATCCCACTATTAAAAAAGTAAAAACAAATGCAATGTGTAAAATTAAAAAAAAAAAAAGTTAATGTGACACTGAGCAATCTATATCTAATTGTGGTTTTGAAAGTCATCTAGTTTTATAAACAAATTTTGTTTTATAATCTCTTTGTGTTTATAAGAATGTATTTAATGCAAAGGTAAAACTACAATTTTTAAATTGTCAGAATTAGCCCTATACTACATTAATGAATTTACAATTTAAAGAAATCATTCCCAATATGCCTTGTTTGTACAATTGCTCTATTGGCTTCACCCGTGTGATGTATAGACTCTATCTAGAAGCTACTTGGATAAACTTCTAGGGAGAAAAATCAGGATCTAATCTGGACGTTTTATAGTGTATAAACCACTGAGCTAGGGGATAGCAACACAGGAACGAATAACAGATATGCTGCTCAAAAGTTATTATAGAGGAGAAGAGTGTTTGAAAAGATCAATGAAATTCCAATATGGAAAAGGGCTTTAGTAAAGGAATATACTAACTGCAGTGCCAACAGTCAATCTCGGTGGTATTGTGAAAACTTCAGGTACAATTTTTAACTTACGTGTGGACTTTGGGAATACAAAAGAAGGATTTTAAAATATAAGATGTAAAAAAGTTTAATGATCCCTATATATTAAATAATGTCTTATGTGAGACGAAAAAGCCATTTGTTTACAATTGTATTAATATTAGCATTGAGACAACTGCTAGAACCTTGCTTTGTATTCTGGGCTAAAACTCATTAAATACAGGCTTCTCTTAAAAGAAATATAAAAAAAATAAACAATGTCATTCATTTTAAGAGAATTATATTTTTGATTACATAATCTCTCTGTAATCTTTTCAATAGCTCTATTAAAGAATGGTATGTGTCAGATTGCTTTCTTACAACCACCCACCTAAACTCTGAAATGCAAATTTTTGATTTAATCTATCCAAGATTCCACAAATTCTTACCTCTGTTTTCTTTATTCTTAGTCTTAACTTTCATCCTATAAACTATTAGCATAAAGTGAACTAATTTCAGATTGATGAGTCATTTTTATACATTTACTTTTATAAATGGGGAAAAGCATTCTCACTATATTCATTTTTCATGAAGTTTTAAGTCTTTTATATAGAAATCCCTAGGCAATAGTATATTATACTTCACAATCTGTCAAATGTAGAACTGAGGCTAGCTGAGTACTTTTCATAATTTTTATTGTGAGATCAAGAAAATGGAGAACTGAAAAATAGAGGAATTCTTTATTACCTTTAGTATTTGTCTCTGTAGTTCCATAGATGTGTGCATATTAATTCACAGGTCACTTTCCATACATTATTGGTGTAAGTATTGTTTTAAGTCAAAATGCAACATTATGTGTTTGCATTTAAGCAATATTGGGCTGTCATTTATTTTATTTTTCTTCTCTGATCTGTTTACAAATTCAGCAGGCAGTAGGAAACCAAATAAAAGTACTAGATGGAGGAAAAAGGAAAACACAAAAATTTCAAAATGGAGAAGCAAGAATGGAAGTAGTCTGGCTGTGAAGGAGGGGTGGGCAGTGGTGAAGTGCCATCAAGCAAATAGAAGAAAACTTATTTATAAAAAAAAAATAAAGAGTATAATTTGCAAAATTCTGGTTACTTTTTAAAGATTATATGTAAACTTTCATCATATTATTTCTAAGGGTATAGTCTGAGAATATAAGGGGATAAATATATAAATACATATAGAGAATATTCATAGTAAAGAGAATATTCATCAATATTATTGTGAAATATTGACATAATCCACATATTCAACTATAGAGTGTGATTTTTTAAAGTATGTTTTAATCATATAAGGGAATGAAGGCAATATTTGAAAAGGAAATGTATCTTGTTAACATGGAAGAATATTCATGACATTTCTCAGGGATAAAAGCAGATTACAAAACAGTATAGATAGTAGATTCCCCATTGCATAACAATAATGTACATACATTTTTATTGTATAGTATATGTCTGGGAAAACATAAATTAAAAATTTCATGATGTTATATCTTGTTCCTACAATTATATAAGGTTTCTCTTTTTATTTTTGCTTACATAAATTTTTTATTTTAATTTTCACAACAAAAATGGGTTAATTTCTTAAAAATAAATTCTTAAACCTGTTCTTAAGAGCAGACCTCCTGGAAAGAACATGTGTCACTGAATCATCTGAAATTTATATTAAGTTTTAGATATAAGAAACTTAATGCATTAACTGAATGTGTGTCTATTAGACATACACAGAGTAAAGTTGATATAAACAGTATAAATCAGGTAGGAACCAATAATGAAAACCTCAATTTCTTCAAATGTTGAAAAAAATCAAACAATCCGCTGTTTCAAGCTGAACACTAAGATTACACAGATGCTGTCTGGGAGGTAGTTTCTGTGAAACTTCTGGGCAGTGATTTCAATTTAATAAGAGGTTGCCAGAAAAGATAAGAACTGAAGGTCCAGTAACAAGCAGGTTCTTGCTGTCACTCTATAACAGCAACAGAAACTTTTTAAACTGTACAACTATGATATCTTTTATATGCTGGGTATATTTTAAAAGAAATACCACCTGGTTTGGTGAGACAATATTGATCTCAATAGGCTGTCTATTCAGTGGTAGTATCTAACACGTTTTAGGAGGTCTCATATTATGAAATATACAGTATAATACAGTGCTCTTGTCAGAATAGACAGATGTATTCACTTGGAAATGTGCCAGAATGAGGGGGGTCGGTGACTGGAAAATTACTAAAAGGAGACATCAAGGGTAGGCAGATTCTCACTAAACTGACCTAACATGATTTTTGCTGAAGGCAGGTCAAAGACTTACACATCAAAAGTGGAAATGAGGAACTTGATCAGATATTGAGGGTGATCAGGTACCAAGTGTGGGAGTGTAGGGGCAGAAAAGTGAGGCACCTTTCCTTACCCATCATAAAAGTCACAGCTCATATTTCTATAACAATAGACGAGAGAAAAACATATTTATTTAATCAAAGTTTTGTGTGACATAAGAACCTTCAGAAGGAAGACCCAAAGACAAGTGGGAACAATATTCATTTTTATGCTGAGCTTTGATGAAGAGTGGACATCCATGAAGAAATGTTATTAGACAAAAAGGGAATGAACTAATGGTAATAGACTTGAGTGGGGAAACCCAGCAAGGCCTATATCTTCAATTCTTCTTCACCTCTCTGTTGTAGCATTTCTTCCTCCCAGGTATGGGGCAGGACTCCTCTAGAATGAGAGTCTATATACCTACTCTCAAACAAGAATAGGTCAGAGTAATATGTCTCAGTTTTATGGATTGCTCTGGGAAAAAAAGGGGGTTCTAGCTTCTATGACCTACTTTGGGGAAGATGAATTCTTATTTCTATGTCTTGCTTCAGAGGAAAATGATGAACAAGAGACAGGAAGGCAGCAGAAGAGCAGAGAGACCTTGGTTCTGAGGCTGCTTTTAAGACCATTCCATGTTCTTTAGTTCAAAGTACTCAGCATGCCAAACACCATACTTTGAGGTATCGTTTTCTGAACTTCAACAGGAGTGTGCTCTTTAAACTGACTTAGAAAGATTCTTGTTACAACTGGACTATGTAGGCTGAAGACAGAGCCCAAGTATGAGGCCTAGTCAAAAAGAGAGCTCAAAGAAGCCTGAGTAAAGTTTTACCAAGAAGAGAGTCTTTGTTAATATACACCTATTGTTATCCCATTTCTCATGTGAGAAAACTTAAGCCTAGAACATTGATATTTCAACCAGAAGAGGGTAGAAGCATTGAGTACAGTCACGGAGATGTCTTGGGCCAACACTATATTTGAACAGATGAAGGCACAAACAAATTTAAGAATTTGCCATTGGTTGTACCACCACTTAGTTGCAGAGGTAAGATTATACTTTTGTGTTCTAACTCTCAATCATGATCTTGTAGGGGAGAAAAGATTTCTTTCTTCATCCATTGCAAGGTCAATGGCTAAGACCCCTATAACCAAAGATAGATTAAGAGAAAAGCATACAAATGCCTTTCATATGAGTTTTATATGACATGTGAGCCTTCAGAAATGAAGAAATCTGTGTACTTTTATGTTTATTTTTGATGAAAAAAAATAGTCCTGGGGAAGAATGATTGGACAAAGGAAGTATGACCTAATAGTAATAAGCTTGGAGGAACTTAGGAAGACCTATTTGTTCAGATTTTTCTGGACATCTTTTTGTTTTTGGCTACTTTTTTCCAGTTAGAGGGAGGGACCCTCTGGAATAAGGATCTTATGAACTACTTTAGAAGCCAGTTAGAGAATTCTTTCATGGTCTGCTTCAGGGGAGAACAGCAGAAGAAGAACAAAGAGACTTTTGTGCTTCTGTCAGGTTTCAGTCTGGAATGTCAGTTCTTGGCACATTCATGGTTGAAGAGTTACCAGATCCACCAAAGTAAGCCAAGCACAAAAATGAGGTTTATTGAAGAGAAAAAGATAGGATTATAGAGCAATAGCAAGATATAGGTTTACAGAGCATGATACATACGCCACAGATGAGGACCAGACCCTTGTTGCAGCACAGGGAGAACAGAAGGAAGGGTGCAAAAAGGGCCTGGCTATGGTCTGCGTCTTGGTTTATAGTGCCCAGATTGGACCTCCCTAGTGGCAGTGATGTCACCATGGAACCACTTTGGACAGTTGGGAGATGCATATGGGTTGTCCTATGTATGCATATTGTTCTAGGTCAATTTCTGGACCCTATGGTACTTATGCTACTTGGCTCCTGGGTTAGAGAGTCCTCTGCATTCTTTTGAGCTAGCATGCTAAATTCTGACTGGCAGATTTGTAGGATATTCCCTCCTTCCCCAGGTATGACAGTAGATCAGGGGAGGATTAGGGTGTGGTAGATCCAAGATGGGGGACTGGGGCCCATCTTCTCCTTCTTCCCAGGTGAGGCAATTGCACCAAGGTAACAGCACCCACTTTTGTCAATAGGAGACCTGGAATCTCCTGCTATCTACCTAACACTTCTGCTGTTTTCTTAAATATTCAAGTGCAGTGTTTTGGGGTAGTATGTCCTGATCCCCATAAAGCTATTCCTAATGCCAATTTTTATCCATATATTCATATACACATAATGTTTTTAAAAGAAGGATGTGGTCTAAATTCCTACTGTAATCTTAAAAATTATTTTATTATTGGTAATTTTGAAGTCAATAGCCATAATAAGAACCCGAATGCAGATATCTATAGTCTGCCAAAGTATCCCAGTTCATTGCTGAGAGAATTGCTGTTCTTTTTGGAATCTCTTAACCCCGTACACCTGCCTTTATTCTCCTCAAAAGAAAATTATTCAAAATACACAAATAATAAAATATCTTGGCTTTTTATACATTTATCAACTCCTTTTCAGAAACTTTTAAACAATTCATTCAAATGATATCACATTGTCTACAATAATATCCAAGAAAATTAAAAGTAGTATGTGTTCAGAAAGTTGTGGTACCCATGAGGATCTTGTTTTTGAAGTATGAGATTTTGAAGAGTCATGTCCAAGGTCAAAGTTAATAAATTATTTTTCATTGTTCAATGGATCATACCATGTACTTAACTTGTTTCACAGCGCCCTATTGTCCTGACACCCCCATCTACTTTGAACCATTTTGTTTAAGTTAATAGACCATGTTTAACTTTGTAATACAAAGCACAGCTGAATCATTGACACTTCAATCAGCCTTTATTATGCTGAAATCACAGTAGGATATCCCCTTTACCCAGAATGTACTGACACTAAAGTGGAATTGATTTCAATCTAAAAATGAAAGACAAAACACATCAATATGTGTGTATCTGCATAAAATTCCAGTGTAATTTCATTAAAACTGTGTTCACTAGATAACAGAACTCACTATAAGATAGAACTGTATCTGACTTTATCTATTTATAGTTTTAGAAATAAGAAAACTAAACCAGTTAAGACCACTTTATTCATAAAAAAAAAAGTTTAATTATTCACATTCTAGGAGCATATGCAATGAGAAGAATGTCTTAAATCTGTAAAGCACTTTGTTCTCCCTTACCTAGATAACAGTTATGTTATCTACTGTTTCAAATTTTGAAAGTTATTTTGATTTGTGAGACAGATATTGACCATTTTCCTATGGCTGGAACAGTTCATCGGATATAGGTTCATCAGTTTCTTTGAGTTAGGAGTTAAAACAAGATTTCAAAACTAGGTCTTTTCTTTGTCAATAAAAGAGATAAATGTGTAAATGAATGAGATACATATTCTATATGCGTATCATGGCAGTAGGATCCAATTGAGATTTATGTTTCAGTATGGTTAAGCAAAGAATATAATAAATGAATAAATAACTGTGATTAATTATTTGCCAGTTGTCTGGAGTCAACGTCCCACTTTTCTGAGGGAAAGATTAGGAAAATGAGCACCTTCCCAGAGACTGAAAGCCCTGCATTGTGTAGGACCTGAACCAGCAAGATTTGATGTTTCCAACGCATATTCAAAATTATTTTTGCTTAAACAGAATGCTACTTAAGATAACACACAAGACACACAAGTCTGTGATTTGGTTAGGAATATATTGGCTTTTGTCCATTAATAAACTTAAAGTTGCAACAAATCATTTTGTTACCTCAAATATTTCCTGGGGAAGATAAAAACAGGGACTCCTACATAATGCATATGTTCTATTAATTGCAGGAAAATAAAAAATTTAAAAAAATCTGTAGTTTAGAGAGAGCATAGTACTCAGAGTATAAAAACACCAGCATGAGCAAGAAAAATATAAAAGAGACTTACAAATGAGTACAT
Organism: Microcebus murinus; assembly: GCF_040939455.1. Classification (NCBI taxonomy): domain Eukaryota; kingdom Metazoa; phylum Chordata; class Mammalia; order Primates; family Cheirogaleidae; genus Microcebus; species Microcebus murinus. The sequence continues at coordinate 49,580,287 of NC_134104.1, forward strand.
TTACATGTGGGGAAAAAGGAGAATTTAAATAATCAAAGCAGGTAAGCTGGTTTATAGAGAGAACAGCATGTCATTTAACAAAATGTATTACTAATTCTGCAGTTAAATAGTTGGTACCAGGTGAATGGAACTGAGAGCAGCAATCTGAAATAGTCTGTAACAGCAAGTACTCCCTACGCAGAGACCTCACAAGGTCTAAAACTTGAATCCATAATTTAGCTAACTACAAGAAGTCTTATTTTGAAGAGGTGGATCTTAAAATTTAAAAAAAAAATCAATGGAAAATCCTTCCAAAATTTCTGAAATTAGCTTGGATTTGCTAATTGCTAATGGAGACAGGAGAGGAGGAAGGACAATTGGTTTGATTATAATTCTTATAAAGGCTCACCATTGTGAACTAAAAATAAAATATTAATACTAAACCCTCTGGTAGCTAAATGGACCTCTTTTGGCCGAGGGGACAACAAAAACATCTTATAACTGAGTTCACAACCATGAGAGGATGGGAGAGAGAAAGCACAATTACATACATGTGGTGGTTTCAGTTCAGGAATATTCATGAACCCCCCATAGCTTGTTGAATATGTATAATTGGCCCCCTACTCAGTATAAAATCCTGTTGCATTTTGTCTACTCTGTGAAGCACCTGTGCCTGGCTTCTGGCTGGGCCTCTGCTTACCAACCTGTTTGAATAGCCCCTTGAAATCTGCTACCCTTTATGAGAAATAAAGCACTCTTTTGTCCAAAGTATAAACATCATTAATTTTTATTTTTTTAGGTAACATCATCATCTATAAAACAGCAAAAGATGAACCAGTGATACCTAGTATGTAAGATAACTTAGTGTATAAATAATTTTTGCACCTGGCAATAATTAATAAGAAGATTACATGAAGTCATCTTATTAAACATGATAGAATCTGACTAATGAAGCTATGTAATAAAGACATATTTTCATCAATAAAACAATTTCTTGAAGTGAGTATACATTATTTAGAAACTGTAGACTTCAGTATGCTAATTGAAAAGCATTGACTCCCTAGCTATTTACATGGCTTTCAGCTCTCCAAAGCCAGTGACCTAGTCAAATTAATCTTGGCCTCAACTTAAAAGTCATTTGTGTAAATAAATAATTCACATCTTCTGCATACTTATTGCCTTAGCATTTTCAGTGCTGGAATTATAAAAACTTCCATAGAGATTAAACTAAAAACGCAAATAAAATATATTTTAGAGCACAGTCTAGATTACAGCACAAAATTTTAAGATAAAAATATTTCATAATAAAGAGTAACAACTTAACATGGAGACTTCTTTTTGTTATATTGTCAGACTAAGATTGAATGATTAAAATATATGAATATGTATATATGTGTTTTGCAATTCAGCAGTAGTATCTCTGGCAAAGGTGATTTGGATAGTAGCATAGTAAGAGAAAAAGAATCTTGAGTAGAAAAATAAATTATAGTTTAGGTAGAAATTTACATGAGTTTTGTTGTTTTTTAGATTTGTGTTTTTAGCCCTATGTTAGAAATGTACTAATTCTAAAATGGAAAAATAAAATTTAGTTAATCTAGATAATTTAAAGATTTGCATATGTATATTTAAGCTAAATAGATTATCACATCAAGCTGAGTCACCTAAAAAAAGCATTGACCAACCATAATTTTAGTTCATAATTATCCTGCCTAATCATATTTTAATTCTCATGAAGACAGAATTCTAAAGCTGGCTACATTCAATCATGTATTTTAGTTTGGTTCTTACTAAAATAGAAAAATACATAGTAACGTCACAGTGTTTGCTATTTTGTTCCATGTGAGGAGACTCTAATCCCTAATCTACCTATATAAAAAGAATCTTAACTGTTATATCATTTATTAGAATATTTGCAGATCAGTACATAATTTGTCATAGACAGTAAAATAGTTCCTAAGGAAATTTATTTCTGTTTGTACAATATTAGCAATAACTAATAAAATAATAAATAACCTTTACCAAATAATATTAAAAAATCATTGAAGACCTATAAACTATATAAATATATGTTTGAAGAAGTTTCATGTTTGAGAAATCTTTTGCCATTTCAGTAAATAGAAATAAAAATGATTTTATCAATAATTAAAATAAATATAAATTCATACCTGTAGGCTTTTCTTAAAATATGTATTACATGTTTATTAGTTTAAAGAGAATATCATTTAAACACTTCCATTGATTTTAATATGCACAAAGTCTTAGGATATTTGTAGACTTAATAAATTTCAGTCAAGAAAATTAAGACTATAAACAAAAATCTACTTCTAAAGTATTACAGAACACAAAGGAGTAAAATATCTTTTTTAAAAAAAATGGATGACCTGTACATGGAATAGAAGTTGTTGTAGGCTTTCAACAACTATTAAAATTTGTTGAAAATACAGTCATTTTTATATATATTAGATTATCCATTTGCTTCCTGACTTTAAACTTGCATCGTTTGATCGACTATTTGCAATCATCATTTGTGTGTCACAACAGAATTTGGCAACATGTGGTATCCCGTTGACTATTTGATTTGGGCCACTGGGTGCCATTTATGAAGATTAACATTACTTGCTGCTAGGAAGCCTTGTTGTTCAGTAATTGTCAGGATCTACCTCCCTATGAATCAATGATCCAGTTCAAGATCTGTTAGTCAGGTATTGATTGAGAATCTCTAGGTTACACATCATTGTAATGTTTTTTGAAGAGAAAGAAATTGCAAATGAGATGTTTGTCTCAAAAATTTGCAGACAGGAAGATAAGGTAGTCAGCATTAATATTTAAAGATGTAACTATATTACCTAAAAAAGCTAAAAAAGCAGCAATAATTAAAAAAAAGGTGTGATGAGTACCCAGGCATTTGGCCAAACATTATTCTGAGTATGTCTATGAGGGTTTTTCTGGATAAGATTAACTTCTGACTCAGTAGACTTAATAAACCACGTTGTCTTCTCTTATTGGGTAGGTCTTACTCAGTCAGTTGAAGACCCAAATAGAACAAAAAGACTGAGTAGTGGGAACTTCTGCCTGACTGCAAAAACATTCTTTTCCAACCTTCAGACTTGGACTGAAACATCAGTTTCAGTTGAGTCTGCTTGTTGAGTCTGAAGCCTGGCAGCTTTCAGACTGGAATTTATACCATCAGCTCTCTTGCTTCTCAGGCCTGTGGCCTTGGACTGGAACTATGCATTGGCTCTCTTGGGTCTCCAGTTTACAGAATGCAGACCCTGGTACTGTTGATAGTCTTGAGCTTCATAAATTTAAAGAGATTCATTTCTTATGAAGGGTTGCAGCCTGCAGGCTGGGCACCCTGCAGGCTGCGAAGCATAGCCTCTGGCAGAAACTAAAAGTAGCAGATTGAAAGCGGAAAAGTGATACAGGAATTTATGCTGAATGCTGTTGACTAAGTATACATATTTAACAGGTTATAGAATGAGCTATGGATACTCATGGGAGAGGCATATGCATGTGTGGTAAGCAAACAAACATGTTGAATATATCCTATGCGCATTTTGGGGTGAAAACTTAACATTTAAATGCAGTAAAATTAGACTGTATATCTGAAAAGGTGAGGCAAAGGATACAGGAGTATCTTGTGCACAGCCTCTGTAAACTTGCTGGAATCAATTCATGGTCTGTGGTCTCTTATTAGGAAAGAATCCTAGTCAGTTGTGTCAAAATAGCAAAAAGGAAAGAGGATCAGGCTGTAGCATCAAGTGGGTTGAAATCAGTGATGAATCATTTTTCAAAAGGGCCAGCTTTTATTTAACTCTTGGGAAAGAAAGTATAATGGCAATTAGCAAGAGTGGTAGTATATAAGAAGGCATGCCAGACCTCTTGTCCTGTCATGGCTGGAACTCAGTTTTTAAGGTTTCTCTGAGAGATCCCTTTGGTCAAGAGGAGGTTGTTTTGTCAGTTGGGAAGTTTAGGATTTTATTTTTAGTTCTCAGTGCTTTTCAATCTCCTCAATCACATGAGCCTATTCCTTATAATCAATATATTTCTCTCTCTTTCTCTCTCTCTCTCCTCCCCATATACACATATAACATACACACACATTAAATTTATATAAAAGCCCTGACTAATATAAGAAGTTGGCAACTGGGGATTGTGCAGGGAGATGAAAATTTTTTTTCCCAAAATGATTAAGATCCTTTTTTTTAAATTTATTTTTATGATCTCCCTTCTCTCTACCTTTTCCATTCACCCTTTGCAGGATCAGGAAACCCTTCATTGCTAACGTAGTAATAAACAGATGAGATTTGGGACAGAAATGGAAGAAAAACTTGCTCCAAGTAGAAGCTATTGAGTACAAGGGAAGATGTTTGGAAGTAGTGTTTGAAAAATAATGAATGGTTCAATTTGGCTCGACGTATTGGTATAGTCTTATAATAATAGTTTGGGATCTTATTGTGGAAGGCCAGAAATGCCTGAGAGATTTGCAGTGCTGCATCATAATGAATACTTCAATATAAGAAGCATCAATATGTCAAAGAGGTATTTGCACTTTCATGTTTATTCCAGCATTATTGCTAATAGCCATGTTATGGAATCAAAGTAGGTATATGTCAATGGATGAATAGATAACAAAAATGTGTGGGGGTATGTATATATCATCCTATTAAATATTTAATTATCCTATTAAAATATTGTTATTATGTTCTGTTTTATAGATGAGGAAAGTGAGGCACAAAAAGTTGAGCAACTTGCCTAAGGCCATACAATCACTGTTAAAGGTAGTATTCAAATAAAAAATGAGGAGTAACTAAATTCAGAAGAAAAAGTCATAGATTATTAAGAAGATTCATATAATTTATGAGGCATAAAATAAGATACTACTTATAGGAGGAAAAAGAGAGAGAGAATGGGAGTGACAAAAGTTATATTATTAGAATATGCAGGATTTGTCAATAAAATGAATATGAAAAACAACAAAGATTCATTTTATGCCAGGGAAAGTTGTTATGCCATTAGACAAAATGGAAAAATCAGAAAGTAGGAAAGAGAAAAAGGCAAATTCATTTTGAATGTTTTTATTTGAAAGAAGACACGTTTTTTCAGTATACTGAAAAATAAAATAATTTTTTAATCATTGAGTTAAACACTGCTCAATATGGTTGAGATTATTGCTGTACTCTAATTTTTTTCATCTCCCTCTAAAGTCTCCAGTGGTGTGTGTGCACTCAATTGGATTATATGACTAATTCTTACCAAAGAAGTGTCACCAAAAATGAAATAGTTAATAATAATAGAAGGTGATTCCTTTCCCTATTCTTTCATTCACATGACTAGAAACTAAGGATACCTGTATAGTGCTGTTGCCAGATAGAAGTAGACTAGATCACTGATTCAAACTCTGGAGGAGAGCCCAGATCAGTGGCAACCTATTCATATTGGTTTGTGATGTGAATGAGAAATAAAACTTTGATGTGTTAAAGTATTGTCTAGCACTTTGGAGTTTGTTTATTATTGTAGCATATCCTTATTTTACCTTGAGAAATATGCACAACTATAAATATGTCTAGGTTCAGGTTTCACCTTTATACTAATTTTGAGTTTTCTAACATCTTTAATTTCCCTTTAAGAAACAGTGATAAAAATAATATTAATGTTAAGATTTAGTAAGCTAATGGACATGAATGTGCTTTGTAAAGCAACATTTCTATTTAAATAAAAAGTATCTATAAGTTGTTTGTTGAATACCAATTAGAGATGTTATTGTAAGCAAAAAAAAAATATTATGCCTATCATAAAATTTATTACAGCCTAGAAGAATTATCTTTAAAATTGGTAAACTCAAGGGTATCTCTAGAGCTGCACAGTCCAATATGGCAGCCAATAGACATTTCTGGCTATTGAACACATATGTGGATAATTTAAGTTGACGTGCACTATAAGTGTAAAATATACACCAGATTTTGAAGAATTAGTATAAAATGTAAAATAACTCTAGTAATTCTTATCTTGTGGTTTGTTGAAGACATTTTAGATATACTGGGTTAAGTAAATTAGATTATTAAAATTAATGTCACCTATTTCTTTTTTTTACTTTTTAAAATGTGGCTATTGGAAAGCTTAAAATTACATAAGTAACTCATATCTATGGCTTCTATTACCTTTCCATTGTAGAGCACTGATCTATGTCTTTTAGCTTCCCAGTATGATTTGGGAACTATATCACATCAAATGGAGAAATCTCCAAATGGAAAATCATTTCTGAACATCTTCCAACCAAAAAATATGAATGAGTGATAAGGAAGTATAAAAAAAAAAAAGCAGAAGAATTGTTCTCCTCTTTCTAAAAATTCTTGAAGGATCACTTTTTAAATAAGGGTCAGATCATGACTTTCACACAAATATAGGATGAACACATGTCAAAGGTTTTATTCAACTCATTCATTAAGTGGGAATCAGTAAGATGTTAGAACCAATTCAATGGAGATTTCTAAGAACCATACAAATAAAGAGAAAAACTAAGGAATTCTGAAACGAATATATAAAACTAAAAAATGGATCTATCCAGAGGGCAATAAGCACTTGCATTACATTGGATATAACAAAATTGTATTTCTTTACACAAGCATAATTTGCATTATCATCAGTATTCAAGAATTTGTAGGCTCATATCATAGTCAATTATAGGTGGAGATACCCATATAAGTGAACTAGACAGAATACTGATAATTCTTTTTTCCCATTTCAAAGTCTTTCACAGTTTTGGTGGAAAGATGAAAAAATTAAGGAACAAAGGATTTTAAACTCTTTTCAACATAAGCCTAATTGGTAAGAATTCTATAATCAAAATCATGATCTTCACATTCTGTGCCAAAGTTGTATTTTTTAATTTTGTTTTAGAGAGTTCTGTGTTTCATGAGAAATAATACAGAAGTTGACAATAATTATATATTTTTAAAAATGTATTTAAAACTTTATGTTTTTTCTGAAGTTCTACTCTGGTAGGTAAAGGCCCCCCCTAAAAAAACTTTCCACACTCTAAGCCCTGGAAACTGTGAGTTACTGAAAAGTAGAGAACTTTGTCCAGCTAGGGGCAGAACAAGCAAATGGAGCAAAAGCTATCAGAGACACTGACCACTCACTTCTGACTTTGAGGGAAAAAAACCAAAAGGAAAATAAAAAACAATGAAAACCCAGAAAGCTACTTGTGAACTACTAATGAAGAAGGGTGGCCTCTACAAGCTGAGAGTGATCCTGAATTGGCAGCCTGCAAGAAAACAGGACCTCAGTCCTACAAATACAAGAAAATGAGTTATTCCAACAACCAGTGAGCTTAGAAGTGGCCCCCAAGCCTCACGTGAGGATCAAAGCCTCAGCTGATACCTTGACTTCAGATTGTGCAACCTATGTAGAGGAACCAGATTATCTGCCCCTAGACTCATGACCCATGAAAACTGTGAGATAATAATGCTAATGGAAAAAAAATCCAGACTCTATAAGATAATTTAAAGAGATTTACTCTGAGCCCAATATGAGCGACCAATGGCCCAGGGAGCCATTCCCAAGAAGCATTGAGTAAGTGGTCTTGTGGCAGTTGTGATGCAAGAAGATTAAAAGTATTGTCTAGTTTACTAATCTAAACACCTAAATTCTCCAAAGTATCCAAAAGGGCCAGAGTCTTAACAGGAAAGCCATCTGATGCAGTTTAATTTTAGCTTACCTCAGTGCAGGGGTCTCATGTTGGCAGAGCTTTCTTGATCATTTTGAAAGAAGAAACCAACAAATACTTTTGTGAGTTTGAGTTGGGCTACTTACAGGAAGCATTAAAGTATTTAGTGTTCACAAATGGCAGGTTTGTTTCCACTCACCCGGGTTCTATTGCTTACTACTCAAAAGAAAGCTAATACACTAAGACAGCAGGAGTTGCAGCAGAGAAAGAGTTTAATATCCCAGGACTCTGAGAGCGGATATAGGAGAAATTTTGCAAATCCATCACCCTGAGAATTTGGGGGGTAAGGTTTTTAAAGGTAGTTTGGCAGACAAGGTGCTAAAGAATTGGGTCTGCTGATTGGCTAGGGATGAACTCATAGGGTTGGGAAATAAATTGTCTTCTTGGCTGAAGTATTTCCTGGAAAAAGAGTCTCAGAACCTGTTGAATCAGTTTCTGAGCATGGCCACTGGTTCAGTTGGCATCAGTTGGTTCCCCCAAATTCAGAGGAAGATACCTAAAAAATCATTTTTAGGTTTTACAATAGCAATGTTATCTATAGGAGCAATTGGGGAAGACACAAATCTTACACAAATCAAGGATACGTGACTCATAAGCAGTAAGCAATTACAGGAAAGCAAGCTCTGAAATAATGCCTAGTTAACTTTTAGCTATGTCTATACTCCTGTAAAAATTAGACTTTTACCATAGTTCTGCCTCATAGCATTACATTAATATAGGCAGTTTCAGGTTTGTGTTATTTGATCTAAATTTCAGCTCTCTACTGCTAGAAACAGTTTGTGTACTTGAGTCCCAAAAGGTGCTATCAAGTAGGAGGATGTAGGGACCAAGGCCCTTGGCTCTCTAAAAGTTCATTAAAAAATCATCTACATGTAGCAAATTGACTAATAGGAGAAAAGAAAAACAAATTTATTTAATGTATATACATGAAAGCCTTCAGAATGAAGACTAACTTCCCAGAGTAGGGAGGCCCTTATACTGTCTTGAGGTTAAACAAAGAAGGTAGGCTCAGAGCATGGCCAAAAATAGGTTTTAGTGGTAAAGCAAGTTATAGAAGAAATAAAGGAAGAGGTTTGGCTAAGTAAGGTGGTCTTATATAGAGGAAACCTCTGAGATAGCAGCCTCAAAATAGAATAGATGGTAAATGGTTATGTTTGACCTTTAAGGGTGTCAAACTCTTAGTTGTTCTTTCCTAGATCGGACAGGGGAAAGCCAGCTGCATCAGTGCAGATCCTCTACCGATGTAAATCTCCCTCCAACAAAAGACAGTTTTGCAGGCTTACTTCTGTCTGCTGGGCCTATGGCAGACATTTCAAAATATGTCAAGAAATATATTGTAGTGTAAAATATTCTGATTTCCTTCAAGGACATCAGAAAGTATTCAATGGTTGACAATCTGGATATGAAGTAAGATTAAAAGTGCTAAACATAGACAATTTGGTCAACTATAATAGGAAATACGGTTAAAATCCAACTGTAAACATCTGAGGTTTATTAAATAGAAAATTCAAGAGGTAACTGGGAAGAAAATTTCAGCTCAATTTCAGGTTAAATCATAGTTGGATTGAACATTAGATAAACAAGGATATATTAGCTAGGATAGTAACTAATATAACAAATAACCTTAAAATCTCAGGAGTCTGAGGCTCTCTGGCTTGCATCATGGTCTACTATGGGCCAATGGGACGTAAAAGGGAGTGCTGCCTCATGGATTCATTTAGGAATTTAGGATTTACTGTACAGTCTATCTACCATCTCTTGAGCAAGAGCCAGAAAGCTAATACTCATGGGCAAAATTTGGCTCAAAACTTTTTGCATGGCATATGGGCAAAGAGTATTTTTGCATTTTCAAAGGGTTATTTAAAAAATTGGAATATAGCAACCAAAGAATTAACTACCTGGTCTTTTTAGAAAGAAATAATGATACTGACCACAGCTCTAGAATCTTGGCACTCTGAACTGGATTTTCCATATCTAGCTGGCAGATAAAGGAAGAGAGAGATCTGGAGGATTGTGTAAGAAGTTTTTTGGGTCTGGCCTAGAGCTGACAAATATTACTTCCATTTGTATACCAATGGCCATAACTATTCAATGTGGCCCCCTTTCTATGCAAAGTATGGTTGCAAACACAGTTTAGCTCTACGCATAGCTAGAAAAAGAAGAGAAATTAAAAATTCTTTGTTAAGAGATGTTTTGACAGGGAAGGAGTTTTTTAAAACTTGTAATAATTCCAATTACTGGTTAACAAATCCTAAAAGGGAAACATTTAAAAAATATAGAATAGAAAATAACTAAATGTAAATGTGTAGAAAAAATAAGAGCAGAGCCCAAGAATGTTGAGGTTACAAATTAGATGTGAGGCAATTGTAGTTACTGGCATTTGTTTTTCTTAAATATTAGTGTAATGCAATCCTAAAATGGCTTAATTTTTGAACACAAAATTTCTGGAAATACAATGTATAATGGTTGGCTAATCTGAACAGAAATTAGACCTTTTCAGAACCATGCAGGAATGGAAGTGAGATAATTCTCTAATTTGTTATGTGTTGAAAGAATTATTGATTAGACTATTCTTAGTTGAGTAACTCTCGTTGTTATTGTCTAAACCGTGCTTTTAATTTACAACTTTATAATAAAAATCACCATAACTTTAATTATAAATAACTAAGAAATGGGTAGTGTTTAATGAACTTTGAACATAATCCCAAATACATGCAAAAAATTAAAAATATCTATGTCATTGTGATATGATTTTTATGCTAATCACAAATCACTCTTCTTTGAGCTTTGGTGGAAACCGTTTGTCATGAGTGTTCAAGAAAAATCTTTGTTCTTGTCCTGTGGAGTTCTTCCTTTATTTTCCTTAGTCTGTTTGATCTGCTTTTATACACATTGGTTCATGGTGGACAACACCAGACGGCTTGCTTTCTTTTTTCAAAGCCACTATATTAATTAAATAAAATGATCTTTCTCTCTGTCTGAAACTGCTTAGAGAACAATATCTAAAATAGCAGTAATAATTGATTATACATATTTAATTAATTATTTCTCCTCATCTACCTATTGCTATTACAATTTATATTTCTTACACCTACGAAATGAAAGAGTTAGAGAAAGAAAATCTGCTAACATCTTTTTTAGAAGCACTTTTCCATGGAATGCCTTCTACAAAGTGCTCCCTGTAGATTATTTATGCCGTGATGGAAATGTTTTTCTTCATCTCCTTCATTATTGGTGAAAAAACAACACTTTAAATCTTAAATGTTATTCACAACAGCCACCTATGTTTTTCATTCTTCCTTCCCTTTATGGTTATTTCCTCCTTTATTTATCAGGAAACTTCATTTTTGTTTCACCAAAGCAGTTGCTAGGGCTTTTCCTTATCTGCTTGTTGTCTTCCAGGAGCTTCCTGTTCAACTGTTTAATGTTTACTTGCAGGTGAATTACACATCCACCCTTTCTCTCTTATACAAATCATATCATCTGGTTGCCATCATCTCCTCAACTGGCATCTGATAAAAGCAATGAGGTGAAAAACTCAGAGAAGAGTATCTTCCCAGGGATTGTAGAAACTAAACTCTTTAAACCTGCCAATCTGGTTCTTTCAACTATATCTCAGCAATGACTGTGGAAACACTCATTATAGGGTTTCTTTACTGTGAAAGAAAAAAAATGATTCTACAATAAAAATCCCTTGAATTTGTCTCCTAAATCTCACAAAGGAGAGATTCGCCTTTGGCTGCCGTCATCTCCTGTGGATTGCAATTTGCCACATTGCAAAAGTATATTGTGAGTCCCTGAAAGGCCTGTGCTTTCCCATGCTGTTCTGTGAATGGGTTCTCCACTATCTGCCTTGTGTGAGTCTGATGATGTCACACCATGAACTACGGAGAAATTTGTTAAAAGTCACATCCTTAGGGAATCTTTGCAATGTGTTTAGAGAAAGTATTATGAGAGAATATGATTAGCTTTTAAATAAAACAAGAGAGCAACTATGGAGATTTTCTTTGATGCAATGCTAGCTCTGTTTGAGACTAATAGACACAAGTGTTCTATGAAATTTAGGGTACTGAGTTGAAAAGTTTTTCTAGTGTCACTGGAGCCTATCACACTCATGATGGCTTTTTAATAAGATTTTTTTAAGTCATGAAAATCTAGGATTATCCCTCTTGTATATTCTCAGAATCGGAATCAACACAACTAGTCACCTATTCCCAGTACCTATTTCTGTCTAACATTAAACAAATTGTATGTATTAATTCACTACTTCTTTGAACTACTCCTTAATGGAGGCATATTCTTAGTTTTACAGGCACTAAACTTGCTCATACCAGAAAAGGATCTCAATATTTTGCTTTACTTAAAATGAACCTAGTAAACAATAAGCTGGTTAGCAGGGTATACATCAGTGATATTTGCAACCTCTTCCATCCACTACATACCATGTCCTGTGGAATGAGTTCCATATATATTTTTGAAAGAATTGAATAAAGTACAAGCCTGGAAAGTATAACTATTAATATATAAAAGTATAAGTCAAGTTGTGAATTCTCTATAAAAGGCAGTTTTTATATAGTCAAACTATCTTTAAAAAAAAAACAGTTGTGAATCTTTAGTGAGAGAGGCCAAAAAGAACTACTATGAGGAGGGTCATGTGGAGTAGTATTGGAAGGTAGGCAATTACATCACAACATAGGCATAAACTACAATAAATACTTGATAAAAAGACAGCTTCTAGAAGAACATCAGTAGTATTGCAATGGTAGACAAGCTGTATTGAGTTACAATACCTCTTACCTGAGTAAAAGATAGGGAAGGGATTACTAATCATCCACAATGGAAAAGAAGAAATAAATCAAAATAATGAAGAATAGAAGAAGAAAGAAAGGCAGATTGGAGAAAAAACAAAATTGGAATAAGAAAAAATGAAAAGAAAGAAAAGATGTATTCTTATTTGTCAGTTTTCTTTCTCAAAGTTCAAAGGAAATGAGATTTCCAAAAAGGAACAGAAGAAAATAAACCATAAAAATCTCTGCTGATGAGGAGAAGAGCTGCAGGACCCCTGTATAGAAAGATGTTATCTAGTCAATTTTACAAATCTCAGCACAACTTCCCAGAAAGAAACAATATATTGGGCCTTGAAAATTTGTTCAATTTTCATGAATCCAAAGTTGCTACTAAAGTCATTGAATTGGTCATAGGTTTAATGAAAGACTCAGGTTAGAGAACCACAAAAATAAAATTGAACACTTTATTATTGAAAAAATGACCAGTTCAATATGGATGAGATTCAACTTAGTAGATAAAAACCAAATCTGTTATTTTTCTTCTATAATGAGACAATGGACACAGAAGAGATTGTGACCTATTTAAGGCAAATTGGTATAAATTAACAGTTTTAGTTAGAGGAGCATAGACTTGCAGACTTGGCCTAAGTGATAATAGAGCTTTGGCAAAGAAAGTATGAGTTAGTTACAGTATAGGTAACTTTGTACTGAGTGAAGGGAGAGGATGATTACAAACTTATGTTCAAGTAATGCTCAATATGACACCTAGCACATATAATATCTTCTTAATGTGGTATATAATCAGAAAGAGTCTGTGATACAAAGAACAATTACATATCAAAAATAGTAATTATTAGAGCATTTATTGATTAATATGCCAGATATTTAGTAAAGTATTTTATAAATACCAGTTAATTCACACATGTACAAACTCACAGACTACAAGTTATCATATGTACTGCAGGTTGAGTGTTCTTTACCTGAAGTGCATAAGACCGGAAGTGTTTCTAATTTCTGATTTTTTTACATTTTGGAATATTTACATATATATCATGAGATAATTTGGGAATAAGACTCAAATCTAAATAAAAAATTCTTTTATGTTTCATATATACCTTATACACATAAACTAAAAGTAATTTCACACAATATTTTAAATAATTTTGTTCATGAAAAAAGGTTAGCATGCATTGAACCATCAGAAAGCAAAGCTGTCACTATCTTAGCCACCCGCATGGACAATTTGTGGTTGTTTGGCCTCACCATCATTCCTGAATGAATTTATATGCTAGCAATAAGCAATCATTTTCTTAAACACAGAACTATCTAACATTAAAAAAAATGACATACCATTAACACAGTGAAAAATAGTGTGTTAAAACTAACTAAGTAGCAAAGGTAGATCATCAGAATACCTGTATCAGCTGTCAAACAACAGCAACAACATACAACAGCAAGCTTTCAGTTGTGTCTTAATTCAAAGGTTTCTGTACAGTATCCCTTGGATACACTGAATAAACTGTGTTGTGCACCTGAGTTTTGACTGTGACTCATCACATGAAGTCAGGGGTGGAATTTTCCACTCATGGCATCATGTCAGGACTCAAAAATTTCAGATTTTGGTGCATTTCAAATTTCAAATTTTTGCAGTAGAACTGTTCAACCTGTAATATTATTACAAGTGAAAAAATGCAAACTGAGAAAGGAGAAATGAATTTCTCTGAAAATCCAAATCCGCAAGTGTAGAATTGGGTCAAAATGAGTGAGTCAAAATGAAGTTTGAGTCCAAAGCTAATATTTTTAATACTTATTTAAACTACCTCTTAGTTCTTCCTCTAAAATTGGAAATGGGTACAGCTGTTGTGATCAAAAGAATACAGCTATTCAAACTTTCCCAGAACATTTTTAAATAAAGCTGAGCAGACCGAGTATGGCCAGTCTCATTGATCTAAGGAACAAAGACAATAAAATTTCTCAGTTCATATCATTTGCACAGAAGTCTTTAAGGGCTTTAAAAAACAAAGGAAATGAGAGGTTTTACAAATAGATATGAAAAATAAAGAAGATGGATTTCATGTTGTGATGAGAAAAGATGAGAGGCACAATGTAAAGAAACTGAGGATAAACAAGAGGTACAGCAAAAAATAGCAGGAGGAAGACAGCTCTTGCAGAGTAAGTGAGATAGAGCATATTTATTTTTGAGCACACAGCTTTGTGGGAAGTCTAAATATGAGAAAAGAAAAGAGTGGGGGAGAAGGAAGATCTTAATGCAAACAAAGGGGGGTAAGTCAAAAGAAAACGAGGTGGAAGTCAACTACAGACTGATGCCAAGTTTCTGAAACACGATGAAAAAAGATAGCTTAGAAATCAGGTAACAGAAAATAGCCACATTTGGAGAGCTGAAGATGAAAATGAAAAGTCTGAAAAAACTACACAAAGTCATACTGTTATGGGTCAAGCAGTTCTTGAAGTAGGATCATGAAACCCAAACAGCATAACCAGAAAGAAGTCACAGAAATTCAATTTATGGTTCTCTAAAGAAAGAAAAAACAAAATGCCAGTACAAGGAAAATTCACATGAAAAAGAAAGTTCTCTGAAATGATGAACTGGCTTTGGAGCTCTTCATAACCATTGATAAGGGAGACACAAGCATAAAAAAGAGAAAATAGTATTTCACAACTATTTCTTCAATTAAGTTAATCTCACAATGTGAATCTAATTAAATGAGTATGCTCATAACATGCATAGTTAGTATATTTTGTCAATCTGTATCTTTCCTCAAGTTAGTGTTAAAGCAAAAATTTCTTCCAACAGATAATTTTTGTACAATCTTATAAGACATCTAAATTGTGAGATGGTTTAAAATACCAGTAATAATAAAAAAAAAAAAGATGACAAGACCAAAGTGACCTATGGAGAAAAATATTTGAAATCAGATGTAATGTTATAAATAAATAATTTATATGCTTATCAATTCATTTATCTGAATTTCAAAATCAATCTATATTTGTTGTTCAAATTTTAGAAAATATTCCCCAAAGCAGCAATACAAACCTGCTGGTATAACATGATATACCCAAAACCATAATCTGTGTAAGTCTATTGGTATATCCCTGCATGCTACCTTCAATAGTTTGTCAACATTGAGCATGGCCTCCCTGGATCATCATTTTGGGGTGGCGAAATAAATGTCCCTAGATCAATTTTAGAAAAGCCATTCACCAAGAGCCATTCATCATAAGATCGATTTGCTGCATGGTCAATTTGACAAATTACTAACTCCCCCGAAATGTGTATCTTACTAACTAGTTATGAAGTTGATAGCAATTTCTATTTCACTTTTCAGTGTCAGTTGAAATATTTCTATTTTTTGAAGGAAACTTGAAGTTTAGATATAATGTCAAAGAATAGTAAAGCTATAGAGTGGGTCCTTTATAAAATATTTTGAATTAAGTTTACAGAACTTTATAAAGAGCAAATGTAGGGCAGGTGGGAGGGGGAGTAGGGGATGGATATGTATGTATATGCAAACATAATGAGTGAGATGTGCAACGTTTGAGGGATGGTCACGCTTGAAGCTCTGACTCAAGGGGGGAGGGGGGCATGGGCAATATACATAACCTTAACATTTGTACCCCCATAATATGCTGAAATTAAAAAAATAAATAAAAAATAAAAATAAAAAACAAAAACAAACAAAAAAATAGTAAATGTAGACGCCTTCTCTGAGGAGTTATATATATATATATATATATACAGAGAATTATATATACATATATGTATAAAATATATATATATATATATATATATATATATATATAGTTCAGATAGCCATGAGAATTTAACTGAATTTATATGTCATAAAAACTGAATTGAAATAGTTCACAACCAAAAAATGGTTTACAAGCATCAGAAGCTCAGGCTCTTCATGACATAGGAAATGAATGTTGTATATGTACTGCTATTTCTACTACAATTGTTTGATCTACATGCATTTACAAAAACAATATAAAAGCAATTGAGCTACATCAACTAGCAACCATATTCATTATTAGTTGCCTACAGAGAGTAAAGAAACAGAATTATACATTTCAAATTCTTGGGTGCTCCTCAGACGCTTAGTGTTCTAGGTACAGATGAGTAGATTTGACTTAATTACATTTTAGACTGACAAGGACATATGAAAATAAACTCTCAGGTGTAAGTTCTACTTAATGGTCTAAAAAACAAGTCAGTTTCTGTGCACATCTTTATCATTGTGTTTACACAAAGTTTGCAAAGATGAGACAATTACTTTTTGATTCAGTAGTAAACAATATTTGCAAATTACTATCATAAACTGGATTCATTGGATCATGTACTAAGGATCTATCTATAGAAAAATATGAACAATTACTCTAGAAAATTGAATGTAAGTATTAAAAACCTTGAAAACTTAAAAATAACTATCAAAATTTTGGAAGCAGGAACAGAGTGAAAGAAAGAATAGGCACATACTTTTTTTCATGTTTCTTAGTTTTGTATACTTACTCAGTGATCTCTATAATTCTTTTTAAATCATAAAGATAACTATTCACAAAACCAAAAATTAGAATATAACAAACCTAGAATTTGTGGGAGAGTGAAAATGCTCTAAATTAAATTCTCAACATTCATACTATGAAATAGAATATGTCTACAAGTTATAAATCACAAAACAGAGACTTACAAATTTTGTTTAAGGCAATCATGCAAAAAACTGGATTTTAGTGGAATAGGTAAAATATATCATAAGTAGATTCACTGACTCAGCATATATTTCTAGTCACTACCTAAAGATGATAAATCAAACAAAACAGGTATAATCATTTTATAGTTGATAAATGATAATTAGGAGTTCCAACTTCTTTGTAGGAGGGGGCAATCTGGAGAGTCCTGCTCCCATCCCACTCACTAGAAAAAGCAGGACGATTTACAAAACCCTATCTTCTCTTGAGCCTATCAGATAGCTGAGATCACAGGGCAACCAATTAGTCTGAAAACTATAGAAAAACAGAAACTGGCCAAAGAAAAATGTAGTCACATGCACTAGGATTCCTGCGAAAGAACAAGTGGCATACTCTACTGTCATAAAAGTGGGTAAGATTTCAACACAATATATTAACAATATTCTGAAAGTTTCATGCCAACTAGCACTGAGTGTAAAGAACCTGTGTGGGAACTGCAGATACTCAGATACAACACAGATATTGGAACAGTCAGGAAATATAAAACTATCAGCAGAAAGGTATTATTTATAAGAAAATATTGAATGGAAATGGGAGTAAGAGAGAAACAGAGAGGACACCTTTAAACGGACTCATTGATAGATTCATTCGATACACTTAAGGAAAGTCAGTGAAGTTGAAGACAGGTCAACAGAAATTACTCATACTGAAGCACAAAGAGAAAATGAGGTGTTTTTTTTTAAAGAACAGAATATTCAAGACATGTAAGACAATATCAAATGAATTCACATACATATAATTGAAATTATTTAAGAAGAAAAGGGAGAATAGAGAAGAAGAAATATTTGAAGGGAAAATGAATGAAAATTTTCCAAAAACAGTGAAAAATGTCAGCACAGATATAAGAGCTCAGAGAACTTCAAGAAGAATAAACACTCAGCCCCCAAAATGCATCTAAACACATC
The DNA here is from genome assembly GCF_040939455.1 of Microcebus murinus. Classification (NCBI taxonomy): domain Eukaryota; kingdom Metazoa; phylum Chordata; class Mammalia; order Primates; family Cheirogaleidae; genus Microcebus; species Microcebus murinus. The sequence continues at coordinate 49,598,454 of NC_134104.1, forward strand.
TTATAACACCTGGAAACCAAAGACTAAAAAAAGAAGCCATATAAAAATTGATGAAATTCTGTCTAGGATAAAAGAAGAAAGACTCAAATTACCAATATCAGTCATGAAAGAGAGGAAATAACTACAAATCTATAGACATTTAATTTTATTTAATAAGAGAATTTAACAAAATTTAATAGGGAATATTACCGAAAAGTTATGCTGGTTAATATGACAATATAAATGAAGTGAACCTTCTCTATAAGTATGCGTATATCTGTGTGTATGTGTGTGTATGACCTCAGTAATTCTATACATTTAAAAATATAAAATTTATATTTGAAAGCCTTGCAACAACATCACAACGCTAGGCCTATATAACTTCTCCAGCAAATTCTAACGAATATTTGAAGAGGAAATAATACCAGTTTTAAACAAACTCGTCTAGAAAACTAAAGAGGAAACAAAGCCCCACTCATGAAATGAGGCAAAAATCACCAGTGTCAAAACCAATAAAAAAGAGACTCAAGAAAAAAAAAAAAAACTTACAGTTCAAAATCCTTGTTAAACAAACATGCAAAAGTCCAAATATTAGCAAATCTAATCCAGCAGCATATGAAAAATTATAAATACACCATCATTAAATGGAGTTAATCCCAGGAACACAGCGCTGGTCTTACATCCTAAAATCAGTTCATATATTTCAACATTTCAACAGATATTAAGGAGTAAAATCATATATTTATTTGAAGAAATGCAAAAAAAGCACTTAGTCTTCAGTTGTATGTTTTATTATTCAGCCTGACCAAATTACATTAAGTTAAAAAAAAAGTACAAGAAACACACACACAATAATCCTAATAGATTAAATATATGTGTATATGTGCATATATAAAGAAAATGTCTTGCATATAGCTACATCTGTGGGTTGGGATCAGATCTAGGAAGCTCTGTGAAAAATCAGGAATCTTATACTTTTTTATCTGTATACTTCTGTGCAGTTTGGATTGTTTTACAGCAGATTCATTATATATATATATAATCAGTTTATATATATATAAAATTTTCATTATATATTATATATATTATATATAATCATTATATATATAATCAGTTTTAATATAAAAACTGTATTTATGACTCTTAGGGGGAAAGAAAAAGTGTCCAAATAAACATTTTGGAGTTGGTCAAATTTGCTGCAAGCGGATTTTTTTCTCACTACTACAGGCTCATTAATTGGACTTGGAATAGATAATTAACTCCCTCTTATGACAGCTTTATCCTGTTAAGAGAGTTATGGCTTAGGACAATAGCACCTTGTGGTGTAGGTGAGGACGAAACTGGAATGTCCATCATTCACTTTATTTTTCACAGAAAATTGTTCTTCCTTATTGATTTATCCACAATTGCATCTCATTTTTCATAGTAGATCATGTTTTAAATTTTACTTTAATTTAGTCCTTCTCTGATGCTCTTCCTTTCTTTCCATAGGAAATCATTTTTAAAAATAATATGTAAATGAGCTATTTTGTAAATAGAATGACACTGTGAATAACCTGATCAGAAAACTTTACAAAGAACTGAGGGACTTGTAAGGTTGAAAAAGATATTTGCGCTAATAACTGTTTCAAAAGCAGCTAACAATCCTTTTAAGGTACTTCAGAGGCAAGGGTTAGGGTGGGAGGTGGTCGAAGAAATGACCAAGTAGATTCAGTTATGAGATTTCATTACCTCAGTTATTTGAATTGTTTTTATTCTTTTTATGTTTGGAGGTCTCCATAAAATAATATTTACTGAAAGCCTTCCACCACATTAAAACGTTTATAACAAATTATCTCATCTACTGCATTCATTTAAATAAGAAAACTAAGTCCAAGGTACTGCCTTTATTTCATTACACTACCTTTTATTTGCACCCCAACTTGTGTCTTATAGGTTATCTTTTCATAGAAATGTATCAAGAGGTTATTAAATTTATTTACATATTGCATTTATATTTTACATATTTGTATAATTATAATTAATTTTAAGACTTTAAGAATACCACTTATGTTACAGTCCTTTTTATTCATATATTTTAATTGAAAAAGGAATACACGTGCATGTGAATAATAAAAATTCAAAATACAAAAAAATAGTATTAAAAATGTCATTTTTTCCCTCTCTCCCAAAGTCCCTTGATCCCTTCCAATGATACAATCATGGATAACATGTTTGGAAATATATTTCTAGAAAATTTATATAAAAATGTAAGCCCATGTATATATACAAACTGATATTAGTGAATTTTAGCCTTTTATAAATATCAAATGGCTACTTTCAACATTCTATACACTGCCTTTTTCTAATCATAAATTTTTAGAAATTATTTTATAACTTTTGTATAATTATAATAAGGAGATGATCAATGTATGATTTCACAAATCACACTATTGCCAAACAAAGAGTTTTTCTTTTCTTTTGATTCATAATGTTTAAAGACAGAGAGAATAACAAAATCAAATCTCTCAGGGAATACAGTCAATGAGGTATATTAATAACATAGTGAGGGAGTTCCAAAATTTTTAAAGTCTAGTTGCTCAATCAGGATGGTAGCAAGCCTCTGTGGATAGTACAGTTCAATTAAAGTTTGAAGTATATCTTATTCAAGTGGTTCTCAGAGGAGATGATGTTACCAACAAAGTCAAGATCCCTAGATGCTGGAGGGAGGTGGCAGTGTTGGTGAGCAAGGTTTTATAGATTAGTTTAAAGGCAAACAGGGTGGGGGTCTACCGTAGCCTGAGCTTTTTCTCTTGGAGGGTTGGCTGACAGTGCAACCCTGCCAAGGCCTAAACTCTGAAAGTGTCTGTGAAACTTAAATTTATATGTATTTTGAAATCCAGTAGTTGAGGTCAATTGCTCACATATGGGGTCTGATAAGGTGTGATTTAATATTCTAGAGGGTAAAGGGAGTACACTAGCATGTTATCACAACAAAATATGTCACTCAGGTAGTAAACCATGTAAGTTTTGGGAATCATTTCAAAGTTACATAACAATAGCATAAACATGAATTTCTCTAATAGCTGTAGAATATATCAGTTGCTGTTAATAATTCTGCATAACAGACCACCCTGAATCCAAAGGCTTAAAACAATGATCACTTAATGTTGCTCATGAAAATACAGTTTAGATGGGCCATTCTTTCAGTCCTGACTAAACTCACTCATCTGTGTGCAATCAATTGCAAGTTGAAGAAGCTCCTTTATTGATCTTGCTTTGTCCTCTGATATGTTTATACATGTTCGAGTGTTGAATAGATTTTGTCTGATCTAAAATGGCCATTGAATGGAACAGTTGGGATGACTGAGAATAAGGAAGTTTCAACTCTCCTCCAAGTCTCTCACAACCTTTTTCATATTACTTAGCTTTAGTTTTATGAGGGAAATACCTGTAGGATGTTTCTGAGGATACCTATTAGAATTTGTTTTTATGTTTATAGCTGCATTATCTTTTCTCCTAAAGTCAGTCTTTTTGCACATCTTGGGCCTTCTCTTTCATGCCAATGGTTCTACTCAAGAAGCTGTGTTCTTGGTTGTACAGTTGTATTTATGAATGAAGGATTATATTAGATTAGGTAGCTGGCAAAGGGCATTAGCATAGATTACAGAAATGCTTTCCAAACAAATCTCTCTCTTGAGTGGGAATGTGAACTCTGTGTTCATAAATGGAGATGGTATTTCAACAGGCAGAGTTCACTAGAGGAAACATGGGGAGGAAGCAGTCAGAGTGAATGTGGACTTCAAATGCCAAATAATAGGACTTTACTCTGAAAAAGTGAAATGATTTTAGCTTGTTTCTCTGTACATTTTCCCCCTCCCATTCTACCATACTTTTTCTTGTTTTCTATTGAAGAGTTTCAGTTGACCCCTCAATCTGTTCACTATTCTATCAGGACAAACAAACTTCCTAATTTCCTTCAAATTTATATCTATCAATTCATTTATTTTAAATGAAGTTCTCAAGATGTGTGATGTGGGCAAGAGTTGGTGTTCTATTTGTAGATAGTAAAGTCAAAGGGTCCTAACAACAAAGTGATTTTAGTGCAGCTTTTATTGAATTAACCCTATGCTTTCCCATCCTGTATTGTTGACTCTTGACTTAGAATTCACTAAGATTTCCTTGAGAAAAGCTTCAGTTAGGTCCAGTGACTTGGAACATGATTTTCTTTGCTCTGATTTCTTCTCCAGTCACATTCTATGTGCTATTAGTATTGCTAAAATCATTCAATATTTCTAAGGGCAATCTTTCTTATATGCCAACATTGCTATAGTTGAAATAATTTTATAAGTATTACATCAGAACATTTCTATGTAATTTGTATAATGACTTAGAAGGTGTGGGGGAGAGATGTTCTGAAGAACTAGAAATATTTAACTAAATATATAATGAAATGATTTTAATAGAGAGAAGGTTAATATAACATATAAAAGGAAACTTACTGATTCAATGACAAATACTTCAGAATGTACATTTTACACACCATTGGCCTCATAATATATTTAATCAATGATCTGATTCTGAATAATAATTTTTGATTGCTATAATTTCTGATGAGTAATCTACTTTCTATCCTTACATTTGTCAAAAGAAAATGAGACCTGGTATTATCTCTAATTGTCCATTAGAGAGAAAATAGATTTTAATTCTGCCAAACAACATTTTAAGGTAGAATTAGAGGAAGTGTAAAGTCTAATCTTAATTGTCTAAATAATAGAATTAGATGTGTCAAATCAATAGAGTGATGGAAATCTTTTTCCTTGAATGTTCATATGTATAAGATATTCTTATATCTAAAAATTAAAATGTCTTTGAGAAAACTACAAATCTGGAGCCAGTCAGCTAACTCTTTGTATAGAGCATCAAGCACTTAATTGTTAATCAATCAGATTCTGACAAAATTAAATATTATTAGCACTATCTTTGGAAATGACCATTGACATATATCATGCCTCTCTCTAGTAAAATTGTAAAAGGTACAAGATTGCTTATGGGAATTCTTCTCAGCATTCTATATCTAAGCCAGATAGTTGGTAAGAAAACAGGTCTATGTCATCTTAGAATAGATCATTTATTTTTCAACTTCTCAAGAGGTTATCCCTTTGGCAACAAACACTTATTGCCATCTGCAGCAGGTAGAAAACATAGATAGTGTGTGAAATTCTGGCGCATTTAACTGGTCAAAAGAAATATTTGTAGAAGAACTTTGTCTTTTCAGTGGAAATTCTACATATTTTTTAACAAATGTTCTTCTTCCTCTGATCTCTGTCAGCATGCCATCTCTTTTCCAATTATATTACTGCTTTCCTTTTCAGAGATGTCTAAGAAAGCATCAGGAATTAGCCATTTAATGTAGCCATAAATCATCCCAGGAGATATTAAATAAATATATTTCAAACTGTGAGTTAAGGTTTAAGTTTCATTATTGTATTCTGCCAATGTAGTCACCATCCAAGGTATCCAATCTCATTTCAAATGTCACCATTTTTCTCTCTGCCTTCCTCTTCTGTCCCTCTGCTCAATAATCAAGCCTCTGTAAACACTATACATATGGGGCAGCCATGATCCAAAATTACCATGCTCATTTGGGGTAATGAAAGACTTTGGAATTTTCTGCTTCCTAAGACCATCTATACTTTAATGCTACATTCTAGATTGTTCAGGTTTTATAAGCTAAATAAGTGCATAAAGAAGACATTTTATCCAGAAACTTTGTGTACACACACATACACACTCACACACACACATGCACACACATACATATATAAAGTCCCTTTGAGTAAGAATCTGCTGTCCAAGGGGATAGATGAATAAATGTTATTCCAGAAAGAATCTAATTAACCTTAAATAATCAGAGTATTATCAGCAAAGATAATCGTAGTTATCCTCTATAGTTGAGCCAGTGCCCAAACCATTAGAAGGAAATATAAGGATTTTCAGCAGTAATTTTCAATATATTCCTAAATTAATGGAGTCCTTTATTTAAATGAAATATTGCTTGGAATTCTGGTATTTAAAATAGGAAAATCTTGAGCTACTTTGATTGAGACAGAATCAGATAGGAGGGTTTATGTTCAACCTCCTGTCTCTGTCATTTTACATTATGACCTGATTCACTACTTCTGAACTCTATGAATTATAGAGCCCAATTTGAAAGCTTGTGTCTTACTGTAAAAGTTTATTAGTACTAATCACTGTGGTAAATTTATATAGTTACATTACATGTAAGGAGAGGAATAATACTAATACAGCATATGTTACCTTAAAGTTTAAAATGTATTATATGCCTGATATTAAAAATGAAATTCAATATAGAATAATTATGGAAGATAAAATAACATAGATTAGAATATGTAAGATTTTCAAACATTTTAGTTTAGAACAAGTTCATAAAAATGGAAAAATATCAAGTATAAAATGGTAATGATCTTGGCAAACTAACTTTTTTATAGGGCTAGTGGTGGAAGAAAGGAAACCTATTGCCAGAAAATGCAGGAAAGTGAATATCCAATGTATTAGCGAATCCTGCAAACATACTGTCACTGAGGACATCTGCTCAATCCTCACAGCTTAGGGACACCAGGGACATTCATAGGCTTCTTCATATAAAGGATAAAAGTAAATCATAGAGTCCAACAAGAGGAGAAGAACTCTCCAAATGCATAAAACTTGGAAATAATTTAATACTTCATTGCAAAAGAGAGAGAAAACAAAAATAAAAACTTATCAGGTATTAGAAGATTCTAAGAATAATTAATTATTTATCACTTAAATCTTTGTGGGTTTAGAGCCAGAATTTCTATTACCAGAATAAATGCAACAACTCTAAGTCAAAAATGTAAAGGGTAATGACTTGGTCAAACTTTCATGTAACTGATTTAAGCAAGCAGAAATTATTTCTAGAAGAGTGCACTTTAAATACAATTATCAAATAATTTCAACAAAGTTTAGAGAAACAAAACTCACATTTTAACAAAAGACAACAAACAAATGGGAAAATCTACTACTATAACTAAGAATGAGCAGGAAAAAAATAATCCACACAAACTGGAGAATCAGATCTTTGAAGATCTCGTGTATTGGAATTGCAAGCTATAAAATATAAGATAAAGGTATTTTATATGTCTAAAGACATACTTAAAAATACAGAAAATGTGGAAGTAGTAAAAAACAATTTGACAAACAATATTTGGAGAAACAAAAAATATAATTTTTAGAAATAAAAATCACCATAATTAAAATTAGAAAAAGTGTTCAGTTAAAATTGCAGATTAGGCACAAATAAAGAGAAATTTTGTAGAGTAGAAACAAATATAAAGAAATTATGTAAAATAAGGCTTAGAAAGGTATAGAGAACAAAAATATAAAAGAAGAATATAAACAAGAAGGAGGGTAGAGAAAGACAGTTTAGAAATTAGCTTTCTAGAAACAAATTAAAGAGAAAATTCGAGAGAGACAATACTAAATAGCAATAGGTTAATAGTTTTCCAGAATTGAAAAAAGAGAAAATCACAGATTCATATAGCTAAACAGAGTCTAAAGAGAACAAATTAAAAAAAAAAAAAAAAAAAAAAAGAAAAAGAAAGTCCCTCTGGAGGCACTATATTGAAATTGCAGAATACCAAAGACAAAGAAAATTTGACAAGTGGTTAGAGATAAGATAGTAACCTACAATTGAATGACAATTAGTTCAACAGCTGGATTCTCAATATTATAATGGAAGCTTAAATACAGAGGATAATATATTCATAGTAATCAGAGAAAATGACCACCAACTTATAATAATTGTATATCTATTAAATTATCTTTCAAGCAAGCAAGCAAGAAAGACATATTCAAAATAACAAAAGTTGAGTTCACTATAAAAAAAGCTATCACTAAAAGAATGTATAAAGTAGTGACACTTAAGAGAACTTTCTGAAATAATGAAAATATTCTGAATCTGTTCTATCCAATATGGTAGGCACAAGCCACATGTGACTCTGAGCATCTGCAATGTGGCTACTATGACTGAGGAACTGAATTTTAAATTTTAATTTTAATTCATTTAAATTTAAATATCCACATGTAGCTAATGGCTATGTATTAGTCAGTTCTAAAGTATATAATTTAAGAAAGAATGATTTGTAAAGATGATGGCAAAATTGTGCATAAATATTAAAGTATATAAACAAAAATATCTCATTTATACTGTTAAAAGACTCAAGAGATAGAACAAAAATCATAGATAGCAGTATAATGTGGGAAGCAAATAATTACAGAACATTTTAGAGCCCTTCATTAGGAGGAAAGTAAAGTAAAAATTAACATCATTTTGATTAGCAAAATAGTTGCAATAAATTATAGGAAGCCCAATAAAAGGGAAAAAATAGAATGCATAACTTCCCAACTAGAAGATATATAAAAAAGAGTAGTTTGAAGGGACAAAAAACTCAATCAATATAAAATAAGACAATGTAGAAAAAAAAATCCAGATAATATACGGCAAATAAAAAGGACAAAACAAGAGGAATAATTGACATAAATCTAAATGCATCTTTGATTATATTAAATGCAAAATAATAAATTTTCTACTTGAAAGATAAAGATTTCCCTAGTGTATTTATTGAAAAAAGTAATTATGTGCAGTTCCTAAGAATAGTAAGATAAGAAAAAGTAAAGAAAAAGATATACCAGGCAAATATAAATCAAAAGAAAAAATATGGAATTTAAGGCTAAAATTTACTATTGATTTTTCACTGTTAATAAAATATTTAATTCATAAGGAAGAAATAGTAATTCTAAATTTATAAGCACAAAAAATAGCTTCAATATGTATAATAAATTTAAACATTATTAGTAGAAATTCATAAATCTGGTATCATTGGGGAGTATTTTATCACACTTTTACTCATCAAATTACAGCTAAGATAAAAAATTATTGAAAAGATGACAATTTAAAACAACATAATAAACAATAATAAGTGAATGGTCATACATAAACACCAATATATATCTTTTCATGCATATATTTATTATTCATGGAGAGTGACTATGTTCAGAACCATATAACAAGTTATAACAAATTTCAGAAAATGGATGCCATGCAGTGTTGTAGAGTATTAGGTGATCACCAAACCCATTCCTTCTTCTTTTTGAGGAAATAGCTGTATTTCATTTTCCAGCCTTGATCCAGTTGAGGCAAGTAAGTACCTGCAGTGCATGTGGTCACAGATGCTATTTTATGCAATTAAATGTAAACAGTAGTGATGTATGTTTCTTCTGGGAAAGTACCATAAGTATCTCTTACAAATAATTTTCCAGAGCCTTTCCATGCTACTTTTATGATGATGAGTGCAAACATGTGGAAGCCCTATGCCAAGATACTATAGTCATGATTTGAAAAATGCCTGGAATCTTGAATAATTGCTTGCAGAATAGTCTCTTCCTAATCATTAAAATGTGTGGGTGAGGCTTTACATGAAAGAGAAATGAATTTATATTTTGTTAACTTACTGAGATTTCAGAGTTTATCAGTTAGAAAAACTAATGTTATTCTTTCTAACACAGAAATTGGGGTCAGAAATGATATACTACAGTAGAAGAAAACAAAAAATATGATTTTGTTTTTATTAATTCAGCAATGGGTGTCATGAATTTCCCAAAACAGACTAAAAAGATGGGAACAATGAAATGTTTTGAAAAAGATTTGGGGATGTGCAACCTATGGTAATTTGGAAGGCAGATCATGTGCCTTCTGAGGCTGATAAGATAGAGTGGTTGGAAAGAGCTAGTGCAATAGCATATATTGGAATGTGATTTTGTTTTGTTTTGTTTTGTTTTGTTTGAGACAGAGTCTCGCGCTGTTGCCCTGGCTAGAGTGCAGCGGTGTCATTATAGCTCACTGCAACCTCAAACTCCTTGGCTCACTGTTCTGCCTGCCTTGGCCTCTCAAGTAACCGGGACAACAGATGTACACCATCACGCCCAGCTAATTGTTTCCATTTTTGTAAAGATGGGGTCTTGCTCTTGCTCAGGCTGGTCTCAAACCCCTGATCTCAAGTGATTCTCCTGCCTTGGCCTCCCACAGTTCTAGGATTACAGGTGTGAGCCACAATGCCCACCCTGGAATATGATTTTGATGAGGTATCACAAGATAGCTATGACCTCAGGTAAGAATTTTTCTTTTTCTTTTTGCCGAAATAAAAAGAAAATAGATTTTTTTAAAAAAACTGTGACAGGAATCAGAAAAGTTAATTGCTTCTAAACCTTAAACAGTAGGATTTATAAAACTAAGAGAGATTGCAAGAGTCAAAGATATATGAAGATTCAACTGCAGCAAAGGTCCGTTTATTTGTTATCTTTTACTGAACAACAAATTAGTTTATGTAGTTGTCTGACTCATGGTCCTCAAAGACATCAGGTCTTAATACCTGGACTGTCTGAATGTTACCTTATATGGTAAAGTTTCTACTTATGCAATTAAGTTAAAGATTTTGAAATGAGGAGATTCTCTTGGACTATCCATGTAGGCAATAAATTCCATCACAAGTGTCCTTATAAGAGAAACACTAATTAGGCAAATTAGACACAGAGAAGAAGACATGTGAAGGCAGAAGCAGAAATTGGAGTAATGAACACCAGAAGTCAAAAGAAGCTAAAAGAGGCAAAACACAGATTTTCTTCTAAAGCCTACAGAGAAAGTGTGGCCCCATAGCTACATTGATTTTGACCCAGTGAAATTCAGGCTTCTAGATTCTAGAACAGTGGGAGAATAAATTCCTGTTGTTTTTATCTACCAAGTTGTGGTAATTTGTTACAGCAGCAATAGGAAACATATATACCCATTTGGCAGCTAAAAACAGTAAACAATTTTCTGTTGCTTCTCTGGGTCAGGAATTCAGGAGTGGCTCAGAAGGATTGTTCTGGCTCCAGGTCTCTTACAAGTCCATGATCAAGGTGTCTGTGTTCACCTCATGGCTCAGCTGGGGAAGGATCTCCTTCCAAGCTCACTGACATAGCTATTGGCAGGCCTCAGAAGATCAGCTTCCAAGCTCACTCATGCAAGGCTTTCCTCAGAGATGCATCAGTACATAGCAGCTGGCTTCCTGCAGGTGAGCAATTTGAGAGAGAATAGGAGAGATCACCAAAATTGAAACCACATTCTTTTTCTAACTAAATCTCAGAAGTGAAATTTCATTATGTTTGCATATCCTGTTAGTTAGACATGAGACAATAAGTCCATCCTACCTTAAAGGGAAGCAGATTGCACAGGACATGGATACCAAAACATGGGAATGATTGGGGGCCATGTTTGAGGCTGTTTACCCCACAAGCATAGATGGTATGAGGAAATACTTAGAAACACTGAAGAAAATTTGTCTTGTTTTAGCCCCAGAGTAGGGGGAGGTAATAGGAGAGGGAGCTGCTATGGGCTGGCCCAGAAAGTGGGTTGTATCTTAGAATTTAGGATATAATTCTGTATATTCTAAAACAGGCAAAACTATACATAAACCAGATCATTATTTGTCAGAGGCTGATGGTGAAGATAATAGTCAACTGACTGAAAAGTAATACTTCTGGGGTAATGAAAATATTCTATGTATTAATTGTGGTTATGGTTAACATAATTATATACATTTGTCTAAAGACATCAAACTGTACTCTAAAATGGGTCAATTTGGAGAACATAAATTATGCATAATTAACTTGACAAACCTATCCCCTCAGTGCTAACCAGGGTCAATATTCAAGAAACAAAAAAGTTGAATCATATATAAAAATTTCTGAGAAAAAAAAAGAAAAAATATGTCTCCTCATTTTATGATGCTAGAGTAACCTGCGTCTCGAAATTAGAAAAGGAGGCTAAAAAAATCAGAAGAAATTAGAGGCCTGCCTCATTCCTAAACATGTATACAAAAATTATAAACAAAATGTTAGTAAAACACATACTTTAAAATATAAAAAGGTAAGATATCATGACAGAGTTAGATTTATGCCAGGAATGCAAAATTGGGATCTCAGGAAAAAAACAAAATCTATTAAAGTGATTTATCAAGGTAATTTTAGTAGGTAAAGAAAAAGGATGTAATACATTTCTGTATCATTTACATTTTTTTTAAAAAATTGTACCTCTCAAAAATTAGAAATAAGAAGAAATTTCCTTTTATTGACTTTAAAAGATTGTAGTGACTATTGCCAGAAAGTGTTTTTGCAAACAATAGCCATCATGGATTTAAAAAGAAAACAAGACAAAATATTTTCTTTCAGGATCAGAATAATAGAAGACTAGTATGAATCAATCATTCAATTGTCAGCTGACTTTGGTTGCTTTCTCATCATCCTTTATTTCTTGTTAATAAAATATAATTTTGTTCAGAGTGGCACTTGTGTCCCTCTACAGTTCACAAAGCAAAACCAGTCTAAGCTGTCGTCACAATCTTGTATTCCCTTGCCAGGTATAGGATTTATCAGGTTCCCCTTTGTAGCCAGTTACTGCCATATGACCCTGTTGTGTCAAAAAAAACATAAGGTGTGGATACTGTTTGATTGGAGTTGCTTCTAGGAAAATTTACTATTAAAAAGAAACATGCAGATGGCAGTACCTTTCCTGCCTTGAACATGAATGCAATGTCTGAAAGTTAGGCATTCATCCTGCATCCATAATACAAAGAGCAACTGGTCGAGGATGATACGCAGAAGACTGAAAAGAGCCTAATTACTTGAAGACCTTGTTAAGCCATTATGTCAGTACTGGTTGTCTATCTCTAGACTTCTTATCATGATACATTATTAATGTCTTTATTGCTTTAAGCTTGTCTAAGTAGGAAATTTTGTACTTGCAGGCTGAAAGTACTCTAACTGATACAACCACTAATCATACCAACTTATCTTATAATTAAATTATCCTCTTTCCAACTCATGAGAATGGAGACCCGGGTAGCCTGGTCCTTTTGCCTTTTAGTAAAAATCATTTGGTTCAAAAATATTATACTCGAAAATAATGTATATTATCACAGAAAACATGTTTTAGTTATAGATTCCATGTAATACACTAATTCAAAATGTAGTGGCTGAAAACAAAAATTATTCATTATAATTTTGTGAGTTATCTGACTCATCTGGTAATTTTTTCTGCGGCACATGCAGTCGGCTTAGGATACGAGTGTGCACTTATTTGTCTGCCTGTAGCTGGGAGGGTGGCTGGGACAACACGTTCAGGGTGGCTTCATTCACCACTGCTGTGGTGTCTGGAATGCTCGTGGGCTGGCTGGTTCTTTTTCTCCTCTCTCATCGCTCACCAATCTTGCCAGAGCTTCTTTACTTTGAGGATGGATTCCAAGAGAGTGAAAATGGAAGCTGCCGAGTCTCTTAAGGGCCAAGTCCTAGAATTGGTGCCCTGTAAATTCTGCACCATTCTCTTAATCAGAAGAAGTAACAGAGCCAGCAACTACTGAAGACAGGGAAAATAGCTTCCACATCTTGACGGGAGTGAGGAGAGGAAGTGTCGCTGGCCTTCTCCTGATAGACAGTCTACAACAAATCACTGCTATTAAGTCTCTTGTAATAATACCTTTCTCCTACCCCCATAAAACTTTCTTTTATAACAATTTGTATCATTTTACTATAATGCTAAAGTATTTTCTATGCAATGAAGAATTGCCAGAAAGAAAGAGGGAGATATGATAGGGATTCAAATATGTATTATTTATTATTCTGTATGAATTTAAGATAAGCAACTATTCTTTGTTAAAGAACTGTCAGAAGTAACCAGATGATTAATAAGGACAGACAAAGGAGGTAAGGTACTGAGATTCAATTTTTTTTATATTATATATTTTTAATTCCATTCTTCCTCTCAGAAATTTGATTTGATTTTAGAATGGAAATACAATTTGGAATTATTTTACACTGCAATTTTATAATGAAAAAAATTCCTTTATTCAATTATAAAATTATTTCTTACATTTCCCATAAAAATACAGAATATGGAGGTGATCGAAGAAAATTTCTCTATTACTTGAAGCAATACTTGAAGTACAAGTAACAACAGAGTCCAATAATGTCAAGTATGCTTGCATATGCATTGATTGGATTATTAAATTATAGTGTACTTCTTTTACTTCTTCTTAAAGAACTGTATCTATTTCAAAGCTTATTCAGGACTTATTTTATAGAATTAAAATAAATGTATTTTTTTAAAGAAAGTTTCTAGAAGATCAACATGAGAGAATTATTTAAGATATCATAACTTATAAGTTCTAATATCTTTTTAAGGGCATAACAAGCAACTTTTACATTCTACAGAATTAATTTTATCCAGTCCAGTTACTCTTAATTATCATTGTGTTACTTATTTAAAAGATGAATAACTTTTAAAACCGAAATTATCTAAAATTAATAACACTTAGAATACACAATATTATATTATATTTTGTTGTTCAATACTACATTTGATGTACCCCCAATCTCTTCTAAAAACACACATATGCATGCATGCATATATTTTTATATATATATATATGCACATAAATTCATACATGTGTATGGATACACACACATCCATATGATGTATATAAAGAAAATTGAAAGACACCGTATTTAGAGAATTGTTGTCACTACATCCATCAGTGAATACAGCTGAGCTGGTAATTAAACATCCCACACTTCCACAGACAGACCTGCAGTTATATAGCACTCATCCCAAGAATATGACTGGATTTAGATTTATATTAAAAGAAAACCATTAAATAGGCTTACTTCAGAGAGATTCAATCTTTTCTTTCAGAGAGTGTAAATTATGAAATTTGGACTGAGAGGAGTCGTGAAATGCCTAATCTCTATCAAACAATGTATATAAGGATAGAAGCTAAAAAGGATACTGTATATTTTAATGCATTCACCCTTCAGATTACAAGTTAAGACTTTACAAAATTTGACTTACAGCATTGTGCTGTATGGCAGTAGACTATAATAGGATAAATAGCCCCATAATAATGTCTGCTGATGCCTATAAATCATGTTCTAGCTTTATTTTTGGCTCAAGAAAAGTAAATCAGAATCAATCCTATCAGTCACCCCTGAAAAAAGTTACACTAAAATTCAAATGACCAAACAATTTTAAATAGCACATAGTCTATAATTACCAATTAAAAAATCAGTCTTCGTAATCTCAGTGGATTCTATACATTTCCTAAAAATAGCAATTATATTAGCACTGTTAAAGCCTAGATTTACATAGTGATTATATGTCCATTGAATTCATTTTCTTTTACAGATGTTCTTCTCTACATTATTCTTTTGTAGCAGTAGGAAAAAGTAGCATTCCCACTTTAGAAGAAAACTTACGCAAAAGAACAGCATTTTGTACTTAGCCTAAAATCAAAGAAAACTATTATGTGTGAAATTACAGCCCTGAAACAGATGTCTCTTAAACTCTCTGGCCAATGCTTTCTACCCCAAGTGTATCCTCACCAACTCTTTTTGATGGAAGATTCCAAAATTTTTTCTGCATGGTTTTCAGTCACTCTTTGTTCATCAAGAAAATAGGTGGCTACAAGCCTGTGGTCACAGTGGGAATTTAACATAGCTGAATAATATACCAGAAGATGCATCACTGCATATCCCTGCTTTCAGTCAATTGGTGGCTGACGTGGTCTCCAAGTGAGACTCTTGTTCCACTGATTTTGAAATGCTATAGAGTTCTTCTTGGGCCTCCAACCTATGAGTTTAAGAACCACAAAAGCCAATATCAGAGCTGTATCTTGTTCTATCACTTAAAATTCTTCCCTTTTGACCTCACTGTTGTGCCTTACAAGTTAGGAACCTATTGATTTTTTGCCTACATAATCTCTGGTGTAATGATGAATTTATTTTATTTTTTCCTGATCGTTAGAATGATTTTGGTCCACAGCCTTCCTCTGACTTTTGATACCATAAATCATGATGCACAACCTAGGTCTGGAAACAGCCCCACTTTGATGACAAGCTGTTAGAAACTCCCCAGGCCTGACCACCCTTTCTGCCTCTCTTGCTTGGCTGGCTTTTAACTCACCCTTCTGTTCTTAGCCTTCAGCAATATGCATGTTACCAGTAATGCTTGACATTACCAAGCTCTTTCCTTTTCACCCACATATCCTGAAATAACAAGTTTACCACCATCTTCCTTACAGTGAGCTCAAGTCAGTTCAAGTGTTTTAATGAAGCCCTCTCCTCAAATCATGTTCTATTCCTGGCTCAAAGAAGGTAAAAGCCTCCAGGGAGTGTATTTTCTGAAATGGGGAAAACATTTTATATGTAATATTCAGATAGATTTTGTTTAATTGGCACATTGACATTGACCAAAAAAAATCAAATTTGGATACCTTTTGCCACTATCATTCTCTATTGCCTTTCGCTAAGCCCATTAAAGAAATTTATCCTTTGTATTTGCAACCGCTAGGTTAATGATGTGGATAAGAAAGAATACCATGCTTTGCATAACCTTCCCCACCCTCTTATATGCAGACATATATGCCAGCTGTGTACCAATATATCCAGATTTACAGCCAAATTTTCTCCCACAGATTAATAGTGTTTGGTTTTCTCCCACCAGATGACAATGGGTTAGGGTCAGATGATATGCAGCTCCACACGGGGGGTTCACCTCATTGCCAAGGAGCTCTCAACTGAAGTCCCGTTTGCATGGATGTGGGGAGTTTGGGGAAGGGAGAAGGGGAGAAGCTAGGTGTAGAAAAGTAAGGATACAGAGTGTGAAAATGTGCCTCAGGCAAGCTTTTCAATGAAAGGAAGCCTTCAAATGAAAGTGCCTGGGCTAGGAATACAGGTAGACATATGCATATGGCTGACCTGGGGGAGGACATGTGAATTTCAGACTGCAAATCTCTCCAGAGAACTGCAATTCACTGGCTGTGAGTCAACTCTGGTGTGTGGAGTGCAGCCTCTCCCTCTTCTCCCCACCTCTACCTCCACAGACTTGTCAGGCAAAACCTGACCTATGGCTGAGCCTAAAAGATCACACTTAGAATTCTGGTCTGGAGCCAAACTCCTCAGCAACTTGGAATTTTTTGGTGAAAGCCAGACATATTTTCAGTAATAGAAATTGAAATACATAAACCTTTAGTGTGAAGATTTATATGCATCTGCCTAGCAGTTAGGCTTTGGCACTACAGGTACCAAAGTATTCAAATTCCTCTAGGGTACCCATTTATGTTTCTCCTTTTGACTTTAGGTTTCCATAAGTAGTTTTCCTCAGAAGTATTCTCTGCTGTATAGATCTTTCAGCTGTAATCCACTGCTATTATACTGGGGATCTCTTGGTGGGATAATCAGTCTTTTGTTGGCCTGCATTTTGGCCTGTGAATGTCACATGTCTTTCCAGTGGTATAACTTTTTTTCCTCCCTTAGATAAGACAGAAAGTTTAGGAGTCACAAGTTTGAGACCAATGTCCTTTCTCAGATGGAATAAGGTTCTGGTAAATTCTTTTCCTGTGGAGAGGAGACTCTTGTTATTGAGAATAGTCTGGGAATATTTCACAATAATTACACTTCCCCTCTTCCTGCTGTAGACACAAAGGAATCTTTCTTTGGCATTCATTGTTTGAACTTGCCTGTTTTCCTGGATGTAAAACCCTTGAAAATATGGAAGATCCCCCAAAACTGTGGCTTTTAGGAATTCATCACTCTCATGCTAATCCTTAGCCTCTAGCAATTCATCAAAAGTATCACTTATGTGTGTCAACCAGGTTATGACCCCACTGGCTTCTGCTCCAGGTAAGAAGATATGGGCTGTGGCTTTCTGGAGTCACCTCTCTCTCCAGATACTAGCATGGCAGTTTTCCCTGCACCTTCATTTCTACGATGGGTCCAAGAAAAATCGTTGATTTTTAGTTTGTGGAGTTTTTTATCATTGTAACCTCATGGCTGAAACTAAACTAGAAGCCTTCCAGATCTTTTTTCTTCCCTTCCCAATAGCTTGAACAGTAAGCATGATGCAATTTATTAATAGATGAGGAAATGAAAGTTATATTTTGGAATTGGCATCACACTAAAAAAGGAGGAGACAAGATATTTAGTGACATCATGGAGCAAACTACTCAACTAGCTCTGGACTCCTGATAATTCAAGATATTCACACAAAAGAGAAGTTGAATTCTATCTTGTTTAGATCATGGTATCTGGGGATTTCTTTTTTTTTTTTTTTTTTTTTTTTTTTTACTATGAGCTAAACAATAGCCTGACTAATAAAGGGGTATTTATGTCACATTGTTACTTGGGATCTACCATTATTGTTCTTGTTTTCTTTTTCCTGAATACTCTTTATTTTTATAAATAGGCAACATTTATTTTTTCACAGCTCTATACTTTATGAAACATCTACTTCAGTTCTACTGAAAAATCTTAGTAACTCTTCTTCAAATATATTTCTACTCTGAAATTCTATTGATTAAACATTTTAAATTCTTAAGATTCTGTCATAGCAAAATGTATACTCCCTCTTCAGTCTGTAGTAAGCACTCTAATTTATAGTCATGCTTTAAAATTTTTTCCTAACAAATATGAGACAAACAAGGTTTCCTTTTGGGTAATATTTGCCATAGACCAGATTTTGCTGTGTATTTCGAAAGAATGCTGTTTCCAGAGATGTCAAGAGACATTCTTCAAAAAAGAAAAAGACAAACAAAAAACCAGACATCACATTTATGCAATAAAATACATTTGGGCAATACTGCAAACCATATCTTCTTTCTAAGATTTATATTTCCCTAGTATTTAATTTAAATTAGACTTAGCTTATCCCACTTATTGAGGATTTCATTTATTAGATTACAAATAAGAATTATCTTTAGTTTTTTTTAATAACTATTCCAAAATGTGTTATGCTGAATCCCTCTTTCTATTGAATAAAAATTACATTAAAGAAAGTATGACTCAATTTGATAACTTTATTTTCACTCTACATAATAAAGAATAATCTCATTCTAAATCATGCTATTCATTTCAAAATTCCAGTTTCAAATTCAATTTAAACTTTCCTCCTTCACTTTTCTTAGTTCAGGCTAGGTGGTACCAGCACTTGGATTAGAGGAGAGAAGCATTTAGTGTAGCCCTTGGATATCTCATGCTTTTTCTTTTCTTTAACTATGTCAAGTGTCTTCAGTGTTGACATGAGAATGAAAGAAATATATATTGAAATAAAAAGTCTTCTTTTATCAAGTGCGTTAGCAAAAATTACTTTGCAGATATTTCCACTTCACTGTTCAATACTAACATGGTGTTATTTAGGCCACAAAATGAAAATCGCTTTTTGGAACTGCCAGCACACTTCAGGGCACTCACACAAAAGGAAAATGGGTATGTGTGGCAGCCATCTAAGCTCTAGCTCTCTACTAGAACACATATGTGGATTCTATGGAAATTATGAAAGCAGACTTTTTGTTGCACTCTCCTGATGGGGAAGAATTCCACCCTATTTCTTCTTGTGGCTCAGTTCTCCCCAGTCAGTGAATATCCTTCTTGGGTGGGAAATTGAGAAGACAGAATCCAGCTATCTTTCATGCTGTTTGTCTATCTAGCTCACTTTAAATGGTAGGCTCCTTTATTCCTGACTCCATCATCTCTTTTCCAGGTCTTTCCCCCTGTTTAACTAACACAAGAGCAGGTAAGCAAGTTGGCTGCATAAATGGACATGTCTCTTGAGTTCTTCTGTGCTCTATCACTCCAAATTCTGCTTGCTTCAAAGGTTGTAGGCACCTAGCTTCCCAGTTTAACTTTCATATAGATTTGGGTTTGGGGTATATTGAGAGTGGTGAGGCTGTTTCTAGTGTCTCTTAAGACCCAAAGAAGATGGTTAAGTGTTTGGCTCCAACTGCTAAAGCCTCTCTGAAATTAGGCATTGGAATTTTGGGTGCTTGGTACTTTTGGTGTTCAGCTTTGGTCCTTAACTAAAATTCAGGAAGAAACAGAAAATGTAATAATCATGGTATGGCTTTAAGTACTAGTATGCTACTAGTACTTAGCATTTTTCACTTTTTAATATTAATTGTTTAAAATTTCAAAATATTAAGGGGGTACAAATGTTGTAGGTTAATTACATGGATTGTTTCTGTAATGCTTGAGTCCTAACTATAGGTGTGCCCACCACCCAAATAGTGTTCATAGTGCCCATTAGGTTGGTTACACTCCTCCCTACTTCCCCCTCCCCCAGGTTGCTTTCCATTGGGTTTCACTTTCATCTGTGAAAATATGATTCTTTAGAAACATGTAATAAAGGGATTTCTCTGAAACAAATTCCTCTCAAATATGATTCTTCTCACAAAAATCAGAGCATCTATAATTTTATCTGCTCTTTTTCATAGAGAGCATTTAACTTTATCTTACTAATATTCAAGAATTGAGAGTCCACATTTTTTTTTTTTTTTTGAGACTGAGTCTCACTCTGTTGTCAGTCTAGCTCACAGCAACCTCAAACTCCTAGGCTCAAGCAACCCTTGTGCCTCAGCCTCCTGAGTAGCTGGGACTACAGGCATACACCACCATCCCCAGGTAATTTTTTCTATATATTTTTAGTTGGCTAATTAATTTGTTTCTATTTTTAGTAGAGAAGGGGTATCGCTTTTGCTCAAGCTGGTTTTGAACTCCTGACCTCGAACGATCCACCTGCCTTGGCCTCCCAGAGTACTAGGATTACAGGCGTGAGCCTCCGCACCCGGCCACATATTTTTAAAGATTTGAAAACTTTCAGCTTAATTTTAAAGAAACATTTTCAAGATTCTCTGAAATCTCAAAAGCCTTTCAGAGGTAATTATTCAGGCAGATGAACATTCTGTAATCATCTTATTCAGAGCATGGGATGCAAATCTACACTCAAGTGGGTACAAAAATACTTAGTAATTTATGAACTGTGAAGAAAACAAACTATACATTCAGTCCATCAGTGGTCTGGTTAAGAGAGTAGCCTAATGAACCACACACAGAGTCTGGAGTTTCACCTTCTCCTATCAGTAAAGTGACCTTGTGGATACAATCTTCACATCCATATTCTCTATATCGATTATATCAAATGACCAAATTTTAATGTAAAAGGGAGAACCAAACAGATGGCAATAAAAAAATCATTTTAACTAACCAAAATACTAAAATCGTGTTAAAATTACAACTAAAAGCATGATATAGAAAATAAAGCCTTGGTCACTTTTAAAATCAAACTTCATATGGAAGACACATTCATTTAAAACAAACACAAATTGTGGAAAAGGCTATAAATTTTACTCTTAAACATTTTCTGCATTTACAAAAAGCATAATAAGATTATTTAAATATCAGTCTCTTCAATTACAATTAAAATGACTTTGTATTTTTTGATAAGGCTTTACATGTAAAGAAGCTTCATTTATTTATTAATATATAATGTTTAAATCACAGAGAGAATCCAATACTTTCAGGATCACGTTACAGAATCTTGGCTCTTTCTTACATTAAATGAAGTTCCATTTGTCCATTTAAAATGCTGAATTTTTAATATGCCCCTCTGCTTTCCCTCTGTCTCTTCCCTTTAGCCTGGAGAGTCCAGTTCACATCTAAAAATCCATTAGCTTCCACAATAGGTCACAAAATAGGAATGGTCTGGGGGGAAAAAAAAAGAGCCATTTGCCCTACCATCGATCCTTGTGTCAAATGAGGCTTTAACATCCCCGATGTTATTTTACTCAGCATGTACATTTCACATGCCACAAGTTCACTATTGTGTTACTTTTACTTTTTCCAAATAAGGATTTGAATTTAACTTGTACTTTCTGCCATAGAGACAACCTTTCTTACAATAGCCAATTAGGGCAATTTAGGACAAACCTCCACTAAGTAAAAGCTGGAGGAAGCCTCTCAGGGATCAGTTGGGGTATTTAATTCAAACATAATAGTGTTTTTAAAAAGAAATGTGAGGTAATTTCTTCACAGATTTTTAAAGTTACTTACATAAAATTATTTAATTTGTAATGTGTACTTTGAAGCACACATTCTTTCATGTAATATTAAATCATGCAAACATTTCCCAAAAAATGCATATAAAATTTTATTTAAAAAGCAATTTAAAAGGGAATAACAAAGTGAGAGAATGATAAGAGCTATTATATAATTAGTGCTTACTACATGACAGCTACTTGTAACACTTTACATTTTTTATTTGTTATTTAATCCTGACAATAATAGAATATGCTATTACCATTGTCCCCATTTCCATATGTTAAAATGAAAGCTTTAAGAGACTAAGTGACTTGGTAATAAATGGCAGAGTCAAGAATTCAACCTATTTATGCTTAACTCCAAAGCCTGTTCTAACCACTTCACTCATATGTTTGTGAATAGATATAATTTGCAAGCAAATTTCTGCATGGAACACAAATATTTCATAAAAAGAGGTTTCAAGGTTTTAAAATTGCTTCTCTTATAAATCTAACATTTAAGTTAGGCAATACAAAATAAGAGCATATTTCTAACATAATTTAGATTATATAGTATACTATTATTGCAAAATGTATAATTTCTGTTTCAAGCGCAATCTCTAGCATCATTGATAATAGTAAAATAAATCAATAAATTTGTCTTGGAAAAAATAAAATCTTCACATTTTTTAATGTGCTGACTTTTTTTCCCCTCATTTTGACCAGATTAATGAGTTTATTGTGTATATATATATGTAGTCAGAATAGGGCATTTTATTAGTATGTATTAGTGAAGACCTCAAAAATAAATACTCTGTGGCCTAATTTTCATCTCATAGGTAGAACTCTGCACCCAGCCCTCAATGTCGGTTCATCGCTATGTAAAACAACCCAGTGTAAAACATGTTTTCTCTTCCTAATCTACAAAGCAAGAAGTATATATTTGAAAAAAACAAACCCTTTCAGATGGTATTGTAAAAGTTTACAAATACATGCCTTCACCTTAATAAGTGGGAAACTCCTGGTGTTTTTCTGAATTCTTGTATCACAATGAATGAATGTTTATTTGCTTGAGTGATGAGACAACTGTTTTCTTTTTTTTTTTTTTATGAATGAAATTACTTGGTGATCATCTTAAGTCTATTCTTGTAAGAATTAAATGGCTTAAAAGAAAAACAAAATCACCTGCCAGATTCCAGAAGTATCCTAAATTTTGTATCAAATGACACACTTCTCTGTTTCATATACCGGCACTAATAAAAATACATAGAACATGTCCGGGAAGAACAGAAATAACTCATTTGGGGCAGTTTTGGTAAGGGTCAGATATATTTTTTCATGAATTCAGTTACAAAACAACCCCAAGTGTTACCCCAAGAAGAACTTTGTACCTGTAGGCCAAAGTGACCAGATTCAAATCCTTCATCAGGAGAAGCTTGGATAGAAGCAGCACCAAAGTGAGAGTAACAGTATATTGAACAAGTTTGATATGTGACATAACCAACCAAATTACTTCTTTTTTCACTGTTCTTTCAAAATTTATTAGTGAAAGTAATCATCCCCTGCCTCTGCATTAAACATGGGAAGTCCCATGGTTTTTATTTTTTCTCTTAGGCAATACACTGGTTTTATAGTGTCTAAAATTGCACAGTTTGCAGGGCTGCCTTCTTTTTTTTTGACACCAATGTTATTTATGTATTGTAAAAATTCACAGTGTACAATATGATTTTTTTGTATATGTATATAATACGAAATCATTAAATCAATCTAATGAATATAGCCATCACCTCACATATTTTTTGTGGAGAGAATGTTTAAGATTTACTCTCTCAGTACTTTTTAAGTATAATATTTTATTACTAGCTATTATCATGATGCTGTACAACAGATCTCTAGAGCCCATAGAGATCTAAATGAAATGAAACTTTGTACCCACTGACCAATGTCTCAGCATCTATCCATCTCCCACCACCACTAGCACCAACCCCATCTCTGGAAACTACCATTTTACTCTTTGCTTCTATCAATTCAACTTTTTTAGATCTCACATAGAAGTAAGATCATGCAGTACTTGTCTTTCTGTGTCTGGCTTATTTCACTTAGCACGATGTCCTCCAGGTTCATTCATGTTGTTGCAAATAACAAGATTTCCCTCTTTTTTTAAAGCTGAATAGTATTCCCTTGTGTAGATATATATATATATGTGTGTGTGTATATATTAATATATACATATATTATTTATACATCATGTATATACATAATATATACATATATATGCATACCACATTTTCTCCATTCATCTTTGATGGATAAATCCATATCATGGCTATTGTGAATAATGCTGCAATGAACATGGGAATGCAGACATTTCTTCAACATACTGATGTCATTTCTTTGGATATATACCCAGAAGTGAAATTGCTGGATTATATGAGAGATGTCTTCTTTAAGGAAATGAACACAGAAATATAAATTATATTTTAAATTAATATTTATTTAGGAAAAAAATCATAACAACATACAAAATTTTTTAAAACTTTTGAATACTACAAACGATACAAAAAGTCCCATCAAATTTGTATCAATTATCTGCCTAAAACAGCTATGTGGTATCTTTTTTCTTTTATTTTTTGGCAATATTTTTTATTACTTTCATGGGTCAATAATTTTATAAAGCCATTTTTCATAGAAATATAAATCAGTTTTTATTATGATTTTACAAAAATAGTTTATTATTTCTATCATAGAAAGTTTCTTCAGTTTCACACCTTGTGTTAAATTTTTATGATCATTTCAAATTTGGAGAAACTTCTGCCAAGTTTCCTTTATGTATGAGCCAACAGATGTTGAAGAATTTTCCACAGGCCACCTTCTGAGTCTTTATATTACAAATCTTGCTTCTTCTTTCACTACCCACACACTTCCGTGCCAAGCATAGCACTGAAACACTCAAGTCACCGTATGATGTGACTCTGAACCTTCATGTGATAGGGCAGCAGGAGGATTGTTAGGGGCCCTTGATAGCCCTGGAGGGAAAGCAGCGCATATATCATGTATGGAAATAAGTGAGAACATAAATGTATTCCACAGAACCCAAATGAAAGTATCCCCAACTCATCTTCTCAGCCGGATCCTAAAAGTCCCCTTAGCCACTTTCAAGCCTCCTGACTGGAAGGCAAGTGTGGTGGTGGGCAGTCAGAGTAGGAAGAAACAGCCCTGTGGTTAAAATACCATTCACAAAATTTACACAAACCGGTGACCATGTGACCACATTGTTGGAGCTGATTGTAGGTTTGTGGCACTGACTGGCCCTGAAGTCTGCATTAGTGTCTTGCTCTTGGTTTTAATAGTTCTATGGGGTAGTATGCTGGGGCCAGCTCAATAATTCTGGAGACTTAACTGTCCTCATCTCTTCCCAGCTTTGTGTTCTGTGACATCATGGTGGTAGATAGAATGAGTCATGGTGGGAGAATTTATACCACAGGAAGGGCAAATGGTATAAATCAATGTTATTTTTAGGGGGAGCAGAAGGTTGTTATTTACCAGAACAGCACTCATCTTATTGCCACTTTAGGTAACAAATTTAAAAAGTGGAATGACCAGTTCAAGATAACAGTCAATATTCAAAATTTGAATGAACATTAAACATTCTCCCCTCTCTAAACTCTAGCCTTTTGCAGGCTAGAAACGCACTCTGGCAATGGGTTTAGAACTTGAGTGGCTTCTTCTCTTTTCCAGTTCTCTTTCTCTGGTTACCAACAAAAATTTCAGACTCTCTGGGAAAAAGGAGGAGAAAGGCAACAGAAACGTTTGCTATTTTCTGGTAGTTCTGCATTATTTGAGCTTGGAGTTTAAACTGTCTCTTTCTTATGGTCATTTTAATTTTTTGTTGTTGTTGTTTGTTTATTCCTGTTGCTGATGACTTATCTCCTGCAGTTCTTTTGATCTAGGCTGATGAATGTGGTGCCCATTTCCAGGTAGTCCAGAAGTTTTCACCTTTTTCCACAGCTCCTAAAAATCTCAGATTTGATCTCCAGCTTTCTGCTACCATAATCCTTCTACCCAATAGGTGCTCTCTTGAAAAGAACTTCAAATAATCTTATATTATTTCTCTTTCCTCTTTGGTCCCCATCTAGTCCACAGAAAACATGCATACCACCCTTACCCAGATACATTTTAAAAGTTCAGACTGTCCGCATGTAGCCATTTCCATCTTACTTGCATAGATCACATGGTCTTCAGATTCACGAGTTGACTATAAACCTTTTCTGTATTTGTCATACAGCTTCAGAGAACACATTTCAAATCCTTCAAGTAGTTTCCTGGAAGTCTCTCTCACTTATATGGAGGGGAAGAACGTTACATTCTCCCACTCAACTCTTCTTGATGGGGGGTATGTTACAAACTGAACTGTGTCCCTCCAAATTCATATGTTGAATCCTTAACCCCCAGTACCTCAGAATATGATTGTTTTGGGAGATAAGGTCTTTAAAGAGGTGATTAAGTTAAAATGAGGCCATTAGAGTGGGTCCTAACTAATACAATTGGTGTTTTTATAAGAAGAGGAAATTTGGTCACACAGAGAGCCACTGTGTGACCAGAGAAAACACCACGTGAGGACACAGCAAGAAGGTAACCATCTGCAAGCCAAGGAGAGAAGCCTGAGGAGGACCCAAACCTGATGACACCTTGATCATAGAATTTCAGCCTCCTGAGCTGCAAGAAAGATTCCTGTTGTTTAAGCCACCCACACTGGTATTTTCTTATGGCAGCCCTATAAAACTAGTGTAGAGTGGGAGTAAGAGATCACTTCTCAACTCCCTTTTGTCTCTTGTTTCTTTTTCATATCTCTGAAGAGTATGACAGTGTCAGAAGCATTTCCCTAATAATTTCTGCCTGTGGACTTCTGGCTTTGGAATGACAGAGGCTCTGTCATCTTGTTACACATGTACTGTGAAGTCAGAACAGCAGGACAGTGAATGGACACTAGGGAGGTGGTCACGATCATCTTTTTCACTATGATACAACATTATGATTATACAGTTTCTTATTCACAATTCTTATGCTAATGGCCACCACTGTAATTTCTGAGAAACCAAGATTTCATTTACTCACCCATCAAATCCAGAGACTACAAGTGGTAAGTAGCAAAAAGAATGAATTAGTGACAACTTGGTAACTTGACACATCATATTTTAAAACATCTAAAGCAATGTAATTCACTGTGTAATCTGTTTATACTTAGAGTAGGAAAGATATATTCTATTTTTAGAAAATCCATTGCCCATTAATTATTAGTGTAATAAAGAAATATGAGTGATATAGACTTATAAAGTGAAATTTTTACCCAGCTTGCTAAACATCTAGGAAATCACTACCTTTCTATAATTTCAGTTTAGTACATATCTGTTTACTTTTATCTCTGTTATTTCATTACCTTTGTGAAAAAGTTCTGAGGCTCAAGCCACAACCTCAAGTATATAATAAAAATAACTTTTAAAATTTTCTTAAACTCAGTTTCTGCTGGGTGGCAGAGACTTAAACGTTGTGAATTCGAGGCCACCTTCCCCTGTCCCTAATGTTTGACTCTGCCTCAGAGCGTTGTACCCATCTTTGTTTCTCAATTCCCCTAACCTATGAGATGTTCCACTATTACCCTTTTTCACTTAACTAGGAGGTGGGGGCAAATATCTCCCAGGGTTTGGGAACCTTCAATTACATGTCTATCCTATATCTTTCACTATTGTTACATTTACATATCTTTGCCCCATTGTACTTCTGCCAAACCTACCTGCAAGAACTTACCTTTAATGCAAAAAGTTTGTCATTTTCTACAATAGTGCCTTCAGTAGAAACTAAACAAATGGGTTGATGGGAAAATCCTACTCTCGTCCACTAATGAGAATAAAATGCAAGATTTTTAATTTTAGCTGCACTCTCTGGTTATTGATAAACAAATGTTTTCTTTGTCCCTAACAAGTCCTCTGTCACTCTCCACAGCCTCTAACATAAATCTTAGTGCTTCTAAATCTACATTCCCTTCCTTACCCTCACTTTTATTAAATAGTTTCATGACTCACATCATGGAAAATATTAATGTCTCTCATTCATGTATTTCTTCATCCTCTCTTTCTTATATTGGCAGGTGAACTGTATCTGTACCCATCTGGAGTGTTTTCTGTCCTTTCCAAAAAAATTCCCCAAGGTCCTACTCGAGGCTAACCACTGCCCAGGATCCAATTCAGTGCCATTGCTTTACTACTCCAGCACAAGTATTCCCTCAGCAACTTGTGTGTTCACTGTTGCCCTCTCAGCTGGACAATTCCATGCAGGCTATATTAGTTTCCAATGATGATGTACCAAATTACCACACATTCAGTGACTTAAAACAACACAAGTATATTCTCTTACACTTCTGGAGATCTGAAATGGCCTTATTGTGCTAAAATTAAGAACTACATTCCTTCTCAAGGTTCTGAAAGTATATTTTCTTGCCTTCTCTAGCTTCCAAAATCCACCTGCATTCCATGGCTTATGGCCCCATCCTCCATCTTCAAAGTCAGCAGTACGTCCTCACTGAGTCCCTCCCATTCTGACTCTAACTCTCTGGTTTCCCCCTTATAAGGATCCCTGTGACTACACTGAAATCACCAAGTAATAATCCAGGGCAATATTCATATCCCAAGATTCTTAATCAAATTTCCCAAATCTCTTTTGGCCACATATTCAGATTCTAGAGATTAGGATGTGGAAATCTTTAGCAGAACAAAAGGTGTTATCCTACTTAATGCATAGGCCATCACCATGCTCAGTAACGTCATAGTTAGGAGCTTGGATTTTGTATTTATACTGACACTTCTTTGAATTCCAGCTCTCTAAGAGAACATATCTATGACCTTGAGCAGGTTACTTAATCTAAGTCCCTGTTTTCTTTAAATGAAAAAATAGTGCCTTCCTCATAGGCTGGCTATTAGAGCTACATAAGATAATAGTTGTAATATTTTCCATGTAGTGTCTGGCACATAGTAAATGCTCAATAACTTTCAGCTATTATAATAATTATTATCAATAACTTAAAAGTAGATTTATCTCATATCATCAACCATTTTAAAATTTGTGCTTAAATGCCCTTTCATCATCATTCTTTGCTTAGCACTAGGGTAGGCCATGTTGTACTTCAGACTTTCTTCAAAACATTAATATGAGCATCTGAATGTCCAATATTCTTGGAATTTCTGATTAGCTATCTCACACATGTCATACAGTAATGTATATATTATAATTTTTTGGATGACAAATGTTCCCTTAAAGTTCTTAAACATTATAAAATGTCAACCATGATAGACAATAATACGAAATTTCCACTCATTTCTCATCCTCTCAGATAGCTAACACATCTAAGTAAATATCTTCAAAAGCAATTCTGACTAATCATCCTTTTAACATTTTTTAGGATTCGGTCAGCCTAATAGCCTTTGGTCCATCTGCTTGCAGCCACTTTCACATTTTTCTTATCTCTCATTAATGAATTCATTTATATACTGCTCTCTCTCTCTCTCTCTTTCTTGCTCTCTCTCACACACAAGTGTCCCCTACAGTGCTGCCCCTTAACCACTCTAGTAAAAGTGGTAACATCTATGCTACCTAGGAAAAGAATGTGGTAAAATAAAATAAAATGATGAATATAAATGCCTTTTGAAAACCATTGAGTGTGATACAAATGTAAGCATGATACTATCCCTTACTTGCAATTGTTTGTTAATTTAATTTAATTTGAGATTTAACACACTAAAGTGGCTAAGTATGACTATATCTCATCACATGCATATATACCTACCTTAAAACTTTGCTAACTACACTTAATTTTATAACAAAAGTGAGTTTCCTCATGTTATTATCTATTTTTGTTTCCTGGAAGAAGATTGTCTTGGTTATCATTTTGAGTAGAAGAAAAGCTAAGAACATCTTTGAAGTGATCTTATACTTAAACCCAGGGCATTCTTCCTTTGTCTATTGCCTCCAAGAAGGTTAAAAGAAATCCAATAATAATGTATATATATTTTTGTCTATGAGTTTGTTGCCAAAATATTTCTTTGATCATTCTTATTCCAATAAGTATAAAAGTGAATAGAGGTACTGCTATTCCCTGTTATTCTTTCTTCTTATAATGTCCTTCCCATCTTTCTTTCTAATTAATACAACCTTCATAAATAAGACTACCTTCTTTGTGAAGGCTTTTCTGATTCCTGGCAATGAGTCTAAAAATTATTTACTAATGCTGAATGCTATTATTTTCTAGCCGTGGTAGGAAACAAAACAGATAATGGCTGTGCTCTCATAAAGCATTCCTGTCAGTATGGAGATAATAGTTTAAAAAAACCCTGTGTATATATGTATTATATATATATATATATACACACACAAATATGTATATATGCATATATACATATATATAGTGATGAGTATTATAAAGAAAATACTATAGAAATGGAGCTGTGGGTCCCAGAGGTTGTTAAAGATACCTCTCAATGGTGGTGGTATTTGAGGATAAGACTGAGGGAAGTTGAAAAGAGCCAGATAATAAACTGGAGAAGAATATGCTAGAGTGAACACAAAAGGTAAATACCCTCAAGAGGCCACTGTAAGTAAGTAGGGGCAAGAATGATTGAAAATAAATTGAAGAGGTAGTCAAGGTTCAGATCATTTATTATCTTGAAGCCTGTGATAAAGACTAGGGTTTCATTCTGAATGCAATTGAATTCTGAATGCAGCAAAATGACATAATCATACTTAAATTTTTAAAGGATCATTAAAGTTGTTTTGTGTAAACAGTGGTTGGCAAGGGATAGAAGACTTGAATTAGGAGAACCAGATGGAATTTTATAGCAGGAGTTCTGGTGAGAGATGATGGCAGCTTGGTCTTTGCTTTTAGCAAGTGGTAAGAAGTGGTCAGATTTATTTTAAAAACTCATCAAAGAGTATGTGCTTTCACATTAGATATGAGGTATAAGAGAATGTAAGGAGAAAGGGCTAACTCCTAGGTTTTTGATCTATGCAACGAAAAAGATGTAGTCACCACTTGCTGTGATAGGAAGTACATGGGAGACAGAAAAATGGTTTTCTGAGTTCAAATAAGGAATGAACCAGGTTTGGAATGGACACACAGTGATTCACAGAGTCTGAGATTACTATTTTCCATCATGGGGAAGACTTAAGAGTATTCAGGAGTTCATCTCTGGACACGAAAAGGCTGAAATTCTAATATATATCCATTTGGAGGTGACAGGAAAAGATTAAAAATAAAGAACTGGATTTCAGAAAATAAAATTCTTTGTTGAAATTATACATTTGAAATTCATCAGTGCAAATATGGTATATAAAGCTATATGAATGGATGAGATTATATAGGACACAAATGTAAACAAAGAAGAGAAAATGTTCAAGAACTAAGCCAATTTATTTTGATAAGTATATTGAAACCCATACTAATTAAAAGATTTCCACTATTTCATCTAATGATCTCCAGGGCCAGGATTAGGAATGTAATCTCCTTAATATCCAGCCAGTCTTTCTTCCAATAAATTTACCCCTGTCTTCAATTAAATTATAAGTATACGTTTCCTCCATGGACATATATTAATACACACATATCAAAAAAATCCTGAGATAGCCATATAGATTTAAGGATATTCACATAGGTAGATTCCCAAAGGTACCTTTCACCTCTGAATACTATGCAACCAACAATAATCATGTATAGCAGATTAACACATTCTAAGAAAATATACCTTAATCATATTGTAACTGCTGCCAAAATAAAAGTACAGACATCAACTATAGCCCCCAAATAAAAATCCTAAACAGAAGAGTATAAGTTTTATTGCATCAAGGAAACAAAATAACCTTACTTGTATTTCTTTCAGTGAAATGATCATTTATTTCCCTCTTACATCACAGTAAAATAATCATATGTCTCATCTACAGATAGCAAATTCTTGAGTGGCAGAGATCTTTTGTTATAGATATTTGTACCCTCCTGATTATAGAGCCTGGTGCTTGGTTGATTTTCAACAGATGGCTTTTAAGGAGAAAAATGAAAAAATGATGGAAGAAACAAAAAGGAAGGTTAAAAAAAAACTGTTATTAATGTTAAGAGGTATCTTAGTCAATTCAGGCTGCCATGGCATACACTGGGTAGCTTATGAACAACAAAAATTTACTTCTCACAGTTCTGGAGGCTAAAAGTCCAAGATCAGGGTGCCAGCACAATTAGGTTCTAGTGAGGGCCATCTTCCAAGGGGCAAAGTGCTGACTTCTCATTGTATCCTCACATGACAGAAAGAGGGTGAAAAAAGTCTCTGGGGACTTTTTTTATAAAAGCACTAATATCACCCATGAGGGCCCCAACCTCATGACCTAATTAGCTCCCAAATGTGTCACTTCCAAATATCATCACTTTAGAAGTTCAACATATCAAGGGGGGCTACACAAACATTCAACCCATTTCAAGAAGCTTGGGCATGGGGAGGATTTGTTAATTGACTCTCAATTAGTTCTGAAAGGGCAGTTTCAATCAAGCAGGAGAGAAGGAAAAGATAGCCCTAAGAAATAGAAGGGAAAAGGAAGGGTAGTTTGTGAGGGTGGAATTTCAGGACAAACATCTTGGAAACTTTTGAATAAACATTAAGAATCCAGTCAAGATGGAAAAGTCTGAAGATGCAAATAAGTATCATAGATTTCTCAAGGACTGGAGGAAATGGAATGGAAGAGGGGCTTAAGAGGGTTGACACATGAAATAGTAAAACTTGAAAGATTAGAGGAAAACTTTTTATGAAACAAGAGAGAAGTAAATGGATCAAAAAATTTTTGAGATAGAAAACAATTCAAGGAGAAAGGTGAACATAATCTCAGTGAAGTAGGAAGTCAAGTCATTTTTTGAGAGTGAATCAGGTGGTGGTGTGATTGGATAGTATGAGAACTCTCAGAAAGTATTAGAACAGCTACTGTGAGAACAATGACAGAAAGTGCACAGGAGACAGATAAATGGTTTTCTCAGTCATAATAAAGTATGAGAACACTATGAACTTGAAGTGTATACAAAATAGTTTCAACCAGTGTTTAGTGAAAAAGTTTTACTAGCATCAACTCTACAAAAAATTGTCCAAGTACAGTCAAAAATAGTCTTCAATATTTGAATAGATAATTTAATGAAAGTTCAATACAAATGCATCACAGCTATTTATCACTTCTTGGGTAATTTACTGTGTACTAATCTCTAATCTGAGCAATTCTTATGAATTAACTTAATTCTTTCAAAAATTCAGTGAGATAGAGTCTATTATCATCTTCAGTTTAGATCTAAATAACTGATGCATAGAAATGTTAAGCTGTTTAATCAAGTTGAACAAGTAGATCAAGTTTTGAACTGGAAATAACATAAGTTCATATGGCATGATCTTATATATAAAGTAATGAGTGAGTGATGAAAAATAAATACGTGTGTGGGGGGGGAGAGAGGGAGAGAGAGAGGGAGTCCATTATTTTTCTTTTTAGGATGTGATAACATGATAAATAAGAAAGACAAATCAAAAGCAGAGCAAGGCTGAAAGACCAAGAGAAAAGATATAATATAAGAGAACAATATTGAAAATTAAGAATTCCAGGTAAGAAAATAATATACATAATTATTTTAAAAATGAAAAATCTATAGATATGCAGTGTCAACATATTTCAACTAGGTAAAGCAACAATATCTTTTGTAAAGGAAATCTTTGGTAAAGGGGCTTCTTACATAAAAAGATTATGGGCATTTAAGTTCACAATATAGAAATTTTATTCAGGGCAAGAGTGAAT
The DNA here is from genome assembly GCF_040939455.1 of Microcebus murinus. Lineage (NCBI taxonomy): Eukaryota > Metazoa > Chordata > Mammalia > Primates > Cheirogaleidae > Microcebus > Microcebus murinus. Next base: position 49,632,242 of record NC_134104.1, read on the forward strand.
GTCTTTCAGAATTGTGAGGAGATACATATGAATAAAAAATAACTCATTAAAGAATAACACATATTTTTTATCTCTTGAAATAATTTGGAAGAAAGAAATTTACTTATTCAGTCCTTCATTCCTTTAACTCACTAAACATGTTTGTTCCTAGCATTGAGTAGTGGCAATCTAAGTGTGGTGTTAGAAAATGAACACAGCCCAATTGTGGTTGTTGTCTTTAGATAACACCCACATAACTCTACCTGTGAAAAGTTTTGGTTAAAAGGAAAGTCTGTTGGTTGTTAAAATAATAAATTGGGAGATTTCTACCACAATAGGTGAGAAGCAATGTGTAAGGAACAGCTCCCTTGGCCTAGGTCCTGGAGACGTGTGTCCAGCGCAGCTCTGGCACGTACTAGTGATGGGACTTTGTGCAGATCACATACCCTCTACAGGTCTCAGCTCTCTCACCTGTGAAGTAAACATTGATCTCTGAGGGCCTTTCTAGCTTTCATAGCCAGGAGTACCTGATGTTAAGATTGTGGTTCCAAACACAAAAATATAACAATGACAAGGACTCCCTCCTTGACCAAGCTTTATTCTCGTCCCTCTGAGCCCTCTTCTTCTCCAGGCCCTGAGCTTTGCCTGCTGAGCCCAGTTTATTGAAAACACTCCCACCCCTGATATCTAAGCAAATTTCTCTTGGCAATTTTCTTTCTATTCACCGCCTCATTCTACTTTTTGGCTATAAATCCACAGCTGTCTTTGTTGTATTAGCAGTTGAGCTCAGTTCTATACTGAAGTGCCTTCATACTTCAACAGCTTGAATAAAATTTATCTTGCCATTTTTAACAAATGTCCAGTGCAAATTCTCTTAACTCTGAAGATATCAGAAACTAATTTTTACATGCATTGAACATAAAAATTTTGGCATAAAGAGAAAGACAGAGAGAGATTACATGGAATCTGATTTCTTTAATTATAACAAAGCAGATTTGAAAATTAGTATTTGTGTATGTGTATGGAAAGACTGGAAGAGAGAGAGATAAGTGATTTTAACTGTGGAGGTATTATATACATTTCTGGGAAGAAAGGTATGAGATTATCTATATTCCTGAAAAGTCTTGTTTACTGGTGGCATTGTAGAGGATTCCAGTTTTCCCCTTTAAAATGAAATTAAATTATGTCCATGTTCTGGCATTCAATAGATAAATGATATGTTCATTTACCATATTTGGAATTTCTTAAGAATTCGTGTGAAATATGCAAATTATGACACCCTAGATCTTATTTTTTCCTTATTATATCATTGTAAGTTAATTAAATTTTGCTTATAAGCTATTTGCATGAAAATCATTGTATTTAAATGTCAAAAATTATTTAGTGTAGCTTATGTTCCCATGTTTAAAAAAATGGATAAATGCTACTCCCTAATAGTACCAAGTTCCCCTGTCCTAAGTGGAATAATGGCCTCATGTGGTGATGAAATCCATCATAATGAAACAATCTGCCCTGACTTCACTGGGATTTCATGAATTAAATATATTGTAAAAAGGTGGATTTGAAAGTAAGACAATGTGTACTTTAATTTATGATCTTGGAGGAGATACTGGTGTTACAGAGAAAGTTTTCAAGCACATACATAGAAAATAAAGAATAATGGATAAAAATATTTAGTGCTGAGAAACCATCTGAGAAGGGCTGTGCACACATGGAAACTATTTCACAGGTATGTTGGTGGAAACTGTCATGGTGATTAGATTCATAGTGATGGAAGATAAATTTTTGTCTTCCATGGGCAGATACATAGACCCTTATTTCGGACAATCTCTTATATGAAATTATTGAGTTTTTATATTTTTATACAGGCAAATCATAATTTAGGAATTTGAGAACACCAAATACCCTTTTCTTTTATTAAATATATTAGCAAATAATATGAACTTGCCCTTCTTGAAACATTTGGAGTTCATTCAAACTGTCACCTTGTCTAACCTTATTCATGATTTGAAATAATATGGAAGGACAAACAGAAAGAAAATCTAATTTGCATTAGAAAGGAAAACTAGTAATTCAAATAGCAATAAAAATAAATTTATCACAAGATAGCTAATAAATTAAGAAATAAAAGAAATGTATATAAAACCATGAAGGGATATTCGGAACATATGGCACCATGCTTAAAATGTTTATATGTATTATTTATATATTTAATATTTACTTGATACTGAAATAACCTAAAGGAGTAACTTGGAAGAAGAAAAAGGTAAAAATAAATACAGATGAAAGAAGAGATATAAGAAACATTGGCATTTAGTAAGTGAAATACAGGTGACTCAAAAAGCATCAAGAAAGTAAATTTCACTCATTTTGTGATTACCATAAATACCATTAGTACTATGACATTATTGAGTCCTAAGTCAATCACCGAAGTAGAAAAGGTCTGAAATTGGTTAACAGCTTTTTCTCAACGGCTCTTTGCTCTTTATGAAATTTACTGTCTTCCTAAACAACTCTTCCTTCTGTATCCTGAAAGCCAGATAGCTCAATTTCAGTGTTGTCAACATACTCCTGCTAAGCTTGGTATATCCCCAAGGAGACTTGCAACTTTAATAAGAAACATATTATGAAACATTTAGTCTGTTTACAGGATTATTAAAACAATATAATAGAAGAGAATTTGGAAAATAAAACCAATGAAATAATCCCAACACAATAGGCCAACGGTGGCTTCTGTATTTTGTATTACTGTTTAGTTTTTCACCATAAACATAAAATGTTCCTATAATTTTGGATTTTGCTTAGTTTTTTATTATTTAATGTTAAGTTATAAGATTTTGAATCACTGGGTCATTTTCCATTGTTTTGACAATTTTTAAAAAACACCAAATAACTGCAAATAACATCTTAGAGATGAAAAGCTTTGTTTCACTTTTGTATTTTTTATTAAATATTTGATTTGGAAATGGTTTTAGGAAACCTGTATGTAAGAATAATTTTCAAAGTCTTCAGAATTATTGCGACACTCTTTTTCAAAAGTTTTGCACCAATTCACAATACTACCAGTTAATGTGTAATTGTGCTAGTTTTATTCCAACCTCATTAGAATCTGGTACTATGTTTGTTAATTTAATAGGTTTTCAATGTACCTTTTCATTGTTTTAATTTGCATGTCTTTGATTACTAAAGACCTTTTTCATGTTAGCAGATGCTTATTTTCTACCTGGATTTTTTTAAATGAATTGTCTACTCTTGTTTTAAGTCACTTACCTATTGGTTTCTTAACATTATCATAACTTTGAATATATATTTTGTATTTAAGATAATATCTATTTTTTAATGTTTGATACATTTTTTATCTACTTGTTTTCTATATTACTTAAATTTGTTTTTATAAACTACATGAAATGCCTAGTGGCTTTAAATTTTTTGACCATGACAGTGCAGGTACTGGGTAATATTTTGAAGGCAGTTGTATCTTCCTTACACTGTTCAAAGTATTTTAAATAGGCAGCAACCTTGTCTGCTTCCTTAATATCCATAGAATCAAAAATTTCAGTAATTAACAGGTCTATGGTACTGACTCGTGGTAATAAAATGCTTTCAAACAGTAATGCATATTTAAATTAATAAAATAATGGAATATTTGCTGAAATAATGTAGCAAAAATGAACAGGTTAAAGGACTGAGAAGTAAAGTAATAGCAAAGTTGTAAAATGTATGGCTTCTCTAATTGGGATAGGATCAGGAAAAAGCAAATAATATTCTAATTCTTGGAGAACATAAGCAAAATATAAAGGAATGTAACTACAAGTAATGAGATGATCCAGAGAAAATTAAAATATATCATGCATTTTTATAGTCAGTTTATACACATTATTTATACATGCAGCAGTTATTATTGACATTTACTTGAGTGCTTTTCCAAACTTTTCAATGAAGAGGGAGGAAAACAGAGATCTACTAACTCATTAAACTTCACAGAACAAGTTAGTGACAAAATTAACAGCTAGCTCCTAAATATATTACAGTATTTTTGTTTTGCTTTCAACTTTGGTTCCTGGTTCCCTCAAATTATCCAAAATATTTTAGAAGAAACAATAGAAGCTAAAGTACTTGGGACAGATGCAAGGAGGCTGGGAGAAATAACAACCAAATAAAAAAGAAACAATAAACAGTGAGAAACATTCTTGCAGTGGTTTCAATGGTTTGGCTAATTAGAGAATTGAATTTGGTAAAACCTGTTTCAGTGCACCTGGTGAATCCCACACACATCTCAAATCTCACAAGCAGAAAAATCATCCTAATTTAATTTTCTTATTCTCTTTATCTGAGGTGGCATTCATCTTTATAGCATCCAAATTTATTATAAAGCATTCATTAGGAAAATTGTACTAACTTCTTGGAGTTTTGTGATTACATGTTTTAATATTTTTCCTTTAAAATATTTATGCGAAAGATTTTATATAATAAATACACTCTATGCAAATTTTCCTTGAAGAGCCATAAGACTTAATGTGACATTTTACTAATCTATACGTAGCAGGATTCTGGGCTTAAACTGAATTGATTTCTGAGATACCTAACAATGGCCTCTACAACATTATTGATAAATATTGTTTCTATCCTCTAAATTGTTCCTTCTGATTATTCAATATTCTTTCACTCTACTTTTTTTCTTCTTCTCAAGACCTCTAAATCTTCTGATTGAATTTATGCTATTTAATCCCTGAAAAAATTTTTAGCAGCCCAGAATATATTTTTCAGAACAATGTGTTTTGTTTTGTTTGTTTTGAGACAGAATATTGCTCTGTGGCCCTGAGTAGATTGTGGTGGAGTTTGTGTAGCTCACTACAACCTCAATTTCCTAGGGTCAAGGGATCCTCTTGCTTCAGTCTCCCACCTCACCCCCACTTCAGTTGCTGGGACTACAGGCATGCTAGGATGCCCAGGCAAACTCCTGATCTCAAGCAATCATCCCACTTCAGCCTCCCAGAGTGCTAGGATTACATGCTCGAGCCACCGCGCCCAGCCACAATGTGCTTTTTGTGTTTTGTGTCTTCTTCAACCACCATGAAAGTGATTTCACTCTCAAATACCTGGAGTTGGGTAGAGTTAAGAGTCAGAAAACTAGAATAGAACTGAGAAAGCTCTAAAAAGAAATAATGTGAATTGGGTGCAAAAAAGAACAACACCTCAGGGAATGTTCCTCTGAAACCTTCAGAGAGAGAAAGAGAGAGAGAGAGACCTTCTAATTGCTAGGACTCAATGCTTTATCCTCAAATGCAAATACCATAGACAGAGATTTTAGTTTCATCTTCATATTATCTCCTAATTTTCTCAATGAACGTAAATTGGAGAGTATTCCTATAAATCTAAAGAAAATAATATGGTTATTTTTATGACAAAAGTATTACTAATTTAGGCTTGCAAAAAATTTTGACAACTCCAATGATCACTTAGAAAGAATCTACTCCATCTAGATCCTGATATTGAAAGTCAATATCTTAGATCTTAGAGGATATGGTTTCAAGAAATGTTAGGTACCAATTCCAAAATAAAAATGGATACATAACACAAAGAAAAACATGTCAAATCTGTCTTATCAAAGTAACAAAAAATAAAGATAAAAGATTAGAAATAATACTAAATTGAGGGAAGAATTTTATTCAGGGCATGAGATTAAGATTGGCTAAAAGCAAATATACAAAAAAAGCCCTGAAAAACACAAGTATATTAAATGCCTAATAGGAAGTTAAATGATATTAAGTAACTGAGCATTACAACCCCCCAAAATTTAGAGAATATTGGGATGAAAAGAGAGATTTAAAATATTTAAGCATTTGCTCTTTCACAAAGTAGGGAAATAAATTAGCTACAAATAAATAGCCCCCATGGGTTCTCTTTTCTTTGCAAGCAAATAATAATTTTCACTTTTGACTGGGGCTCTGAAACTCCAGAATGAACTTAGAGGAGATATCAGTGACTGTTTTTGGTTGCCTGATCAAGTCAAAAGAGTGAAGGAGAAAAGTTAATGAGCAATTAAGATGCCTGCCAGTCTAGGGCCACAAATTAGTTGTATTTTTAAATCTACCAATTAGAAGCTGAAAATTCAGTATGAAACAGACTTGATAGGTAGAAAGTAATTAGCACCTTCAAACAAACATGGATTAGGAGGCATCCTTGATGCCGGCAGGAGGAAATTGCATACTAGTACAGGGTAACTTTAAGGAGCAGTAGCAACTCAAAGCCTTTAGTAGGTTTACTACAATAGTCTTGACATGCTGCTATCACCCAAGCCAGGAGTTAACTCAAAGCTACTGGCTGCTTTAGGTGAATATAGTCTTCCTGGCTGACATGGGGGGGGGGGGATACCAGAACCTAGGAAAATCTTTTGAAATATTAATAAATTTGTAACAATTAGCAGAATTTCTGTGAGAGAAACTAAATCAGTTAAAAATAGTAATAATATTATCAGCTCTAGGAAAATAAAGTTCTAGTTCTTTTTCTACCACTGTCCCACTCTGTGACCCTCCAGCATTGAATTGAATCCACAGGAACCAAACTTAACTCACTTAAAAATGAAAGGATTGGGACATGATGGACAGTAGGATCCAATGAAGATCTAAAATCTCATGATTCTACGTCACTCTGAGAGTCTCAATCCTTTAATAACCATTGCTTTTATGCTTTCCATTGGAACAACTTGCATCATAAAAATTACCAAACCATGGAAATTTAATTCTCGGATCAAATTAAAGACCATCAGTCTATCCCATGACACTTATGAATAAGAATGATGAACAGTAATTTAGAATATATACCAAACTAAGGATATAAGGATACATGCTAGAATTATTTCTTTTTCATTTTCTTGATATGTAAATATAATTGCTTAACAAGTATGGTACATTCACACTTTTTAAAATTTTTCAAATATAGTGAAACATGGCCTCAAGGAAGCAGATTAAATCACATTATCTTATATGCTTTTCTTGACTGGTTCTATTATCATTTAGGTGCAATAATTTCTGTAGCATAACAACTGTGCATAACAATAGCCATGTAATAATGACTTGTTATACTTTCTTATAAACTCATTTGGTTAATCATTCATTCATTCATTTCATTCATTTAGTGAGCACTTACTAGGTGCCAGTAACTATTCAAGGCAGGGGGAAAGTCAACTATGAAAAAGGATAATTCTTGACTTTAGGGATTTTGGTATTTAATTAACTTTAGTATATAAAGTATGAATCTCTCAGAGAAAACTTTATCAGCTTAGGTATTTTTTTCCTAGTAAAATGTATTTCTCTATTAGAAACAATAAAGTGATAATGCCACTTCCACTTGAACTATATTATTTTATATTATTTCCACTACTCATTTCTCTCAGTAACCTTGCAGGCCCATGTTATCATCAAAACTCATATTTCAATAAGCTTAATGTTACTTCGACTAAAGAGAAACCACATATCCTTCACCTTTTATTGATCAATTGTTAGAAGAGGAAATACTGGTAAGATGCACATAATAAAAATAAAAAATAATACATTTTAATTTGTGAACAAAAACATTTGTCTGGACATGTGAAATATACATATTATATAGATAAATTGATATCCAGAGACAGGAAGTCTGTGAAAAATTAGAAAATTAGGGAACAAAAAATAAGAGGCAACTGCAAAGCAAGGGAAATATTAAAATATAGTAATAATAACATAGCACAAGCCTCGTTTTTATTGGAAAGATGCCAGAGAACTACTCTAGTATCTATCAGTAGCAACAGATGAAGCAACATGATGGATGATGCTCTGGGCCCTCGCTTCATCCACAGAGGTCATTGAGGCTTATTGCTGATCTGGGAGGGATAAAGGGTCAGGAAAAAGAATTATAGCACCAGTAGTGACATACTCAATCTGATTACAGAATCTAAATCTCTATCATTCTCTGACTTACTTATTGAATTGCAGCTAAAATAACCTTAGTTAATGTCATTGTGTTATTTATTTAATTTTATATGAAAGAAAAAATAACCAAAAAAATGCATTTTATTGAAGATGTAGATGTTCAATAAAATATATTTTATTGAAAGAAATAGAGTGGGGAATAAGTAAATACAATTTTGTTTTCCTTGGACAGAAATTTTGTTTTCCTTGCTTCTGCAAAACCCAGAAGGTCTCTGGGCAGCTGTTCCAAGTCTTGAATTGCCTAATCATGAATGTCCCAGACAGTTCAGAGGAACTTAGGAAGGGCTATGAATCCAGGAAAAGTGATGAATTATACTTTTCACATGAAAAAACAGTAGGCTCAGGCCTTTTATTTTTTTGTAGATTCTTCACATCTTCATTAGTTTGATTTCCCATGAGTTTCATGAATTATTCGTTGGTTGTTCAGCTACTGAATATTGACAGTGAAAAAGTAAGCATAAATTTTAGTAACATTTACTGTGACAATTATAAGTGCTATTGAGCAATACAGATGGATTTTTTTTTTTATGGAAAGGAATATATGTTACACTTCCCCAAAAAGGCAGTGACTTTTTTCAAAAATATCTTTTATCATTCAAATCTATATTTAACAATTTTCTATATTTGAATTTTCTAGGAAAGATTGCCCCAAATCATCAAATTAGATAATTTTACACTTATATCAATACTGCCATTATTTATATTTTTAAAGATATTTTCAGCAACTGTACCAACAAAGCATATGTACCAATAAAACCAATAAAATGTATACATCAGGAAAATGGTGTAAAAAAGACACCATAATTATTTTTATTATATATCAAGTTCTTTTTTCTAGATTTATTGAAGCATAGTTGACAAAGAACAATTGTTTATATATATAATGTATAACACAATGTTTTAAATATGTATATACCTTGTGAAATGATTACAACAATCAAAGTAATTAGTATATCTATTTGGTTATCATTTGTTTTTGTGGTGAAAACATTTAAGATCTGCTCCCGCAAATTTTAAGTGCACAATGCAGTTTAATCAAGTAAAGTCACTATTCCGTACATTTGATCTGCAGAACTTAATTCATCCTACCTAACATAAACTTTTTCTCCTGGTCTGGCTTATTTCACTTAGCATAATGTCCTTCAGGTTCACCCATGTTGGTCCAAATTACTGGATTTCCCTTTTTTTTTTTTTTTTAGACTGAATGATGTGCATTGGTATATACAAATACTATATTTTCTTTATTATTCTGTAATTGGAAATTTAGATTGGTACTATATCTTGGATACTGTGAAAAATGCAATGAACATGGGAGCTCAGATATCTCTTTGACATACCGATTTCACTTATTTTGAATATATACCCAGAAGTGAGATTGCTGGATCATATGGTAGTCATATTTTTTGTTTATTGAGGAACGTCCATAGTATTTTCCAATATGACTGTACCAATTTATAATCCCACCAACAGTGTACAAGGATTCCCTTTCTCCATATCCTTGTCAATACTTCCTAACTTTTGTCTTTTTTGAAAATATTATAGCCATTCTAACATATATGAGATGATATCTCATTGGGGTTTTAATTTACATTTACCTGATAATTAGCCATGTTGACCCTTTTATTTTGTCATAGGATTGTTGACCCTTTGTATGTCTTCTTTTGAGAAATGTCTGCTTAGATATTTTGCCCATTTTTTTTAAACTGGATTTTTTTTCCTGACCTCTGAGTTGATCGAGTTCCTTATATAGTTTGGACATTTGCCCCTTATTAGATGAGTGGTTTGCAAATAATTTTTTGCCACTCCCTAGGTTGTCTCTTCAAGCTGTTGATTGTTTTACTTATCCAGAAACTTTTTAATTGATGTAACCAAATTTGGCTATTTTTGCTTTTAATTGCCTATGCTTTTGGCGTAATGTCCAAAAAATAATTGCCCAGACTAATGCCAAAATGGTTGTTCCCTATCTTTTCTTCAGTTCTTAAGTCTCTTATCATTTAAGTCTTTAATTCACTTTGAGTTAATTTTTGTGTATAGTGTAACACAATTTCATTTTTCTATATGTGAATAGCTAGTGTTCCCAACACTATTGAAAAGACTGTCCTTTCTTCATTATGTGTTCTTGGCACCTTTCCTGAAAATCAATTGACCACAAATATATAGATTTCTGGGTTCCCTATTCGGTTACATTGGTCTACATGTCTGTTTTATTAATATGCCAGTACAATGTCTTCTGATTGCTATAGCTTTGTAATGTATTTTGAAATTACAAAGGTAGTGTGATGTCACCAGCTCTGATCTTTATGCTAAAGATTGCCTTGGCTTCTTAGGGTCTTTTGGGATTCCATGTGAATTTGGGGATTTTTTTCTATTTCTGCTTCTTTTTCATTATTGGAGTTTTGGTAGGAATAATGTTAAATTTGTAGATCACTTTGGGTAGTATGACTATTTTAATATTAATTCTTCCAGTCCACAAACAGGGAACAAAGAATATCTTTTCATTTATTTGTGTCTTCTTCAATGTCTTCCATAAAATAGCTTATGTATTGATCTTTTATATCCTTGGTTAAATTTATTCCTGAGTATTTTATTTTTCATGCTATTGTATTATTATTTTCTTTGTTTCTTTTTGGGATAGTTCACCACTTTAGCATTTTTGTATGCTATAAAAATTCTATTGTGTGATTTTTTGATTTTGTATTCTACAATTATACTGATTTTTTATTGGTTCTAACAGTTTTTTGGTGGAATCTTCAAGATTTTCTATGTAAAGATCGGTCACCTGCAAGCAGAGACAATTTTACTTCTTCCTTTCTGATTCATATGCCTTTTATTTCTTGTCTTACCTGATTGTTAAGAGTAGGAGATCCAGCACTATATTGAATAGACATGGTGAGAGTGGGCTTCCTTGTCTTTTTCCCAATACTAAGGGTAAAGCTTTCAGATTTTCATGACTGTATTTTTTGCAAGTTTTGGATGACTCATATACGGACTTAACTATTTTAAAACACATTTCTTCTATACTTAATTTGTTAAGAGTGATCATGAAAGGAGGTTGAATTTTGTCAAATGCCTTTTCTGCATTTATCCAGATGATCATATGATTTTTATCCTTCATTCTGTTGATGTGAAGTATCACATTGGTTGATTTGAATATGCTGAACTACCCTTGCATCCCAGGAGGTAAATCCCACTTAATTATGGTGTATGATCCATTTAATGCACTATTGAATTTACTTTCTAGTATTCTGTTGAGTATTTTTGAGTCTATCTGCATAAGGGTTATTGGCTTGTGTCTTGATGTATTTTGTGCTGCTATAATAAAATACCTGAGACTGGGTAATTGATGAAGAAAAAAAAGAAATTTACTTCTCACAGTTCTAGAGGCTGGGAAGTCCAAAGTCAAGGTGCCTGCATCTGGGGCTTTCTTGCATTCTATGCACCTGCAGATTTAGCACCATGTGGACACTGCCAAGGCTTGTACTTGCTGGAGCAGGGGATTGGACTGGACCTGGGTCTGTTTGAGCCATTGCGGAGGCAGCCAAGGAATTCTGCACCAGAATGTATAAAGTAGTCTTAAGGAAGCTCAGAGCAGTGAATGTTGAAATAACCTAGGCATTTATCTGGAAACCTTGCTGTCAAGGTCTTACTTGCCTTGAAGATCTCTGAAATGCCTTCAGCTTCACTCCATTATCTTGATTAATAGAACCTTGCTTCAGGCCTGGTGGCTCACACCTATAATCCTAGCACTCTGGGAGGCCAAGATGGGCAGATTGCTCAAGGTCAGGAGTTCTAAACCAACCTGAGCGAGACCCTGCCTCCACTAAAAATACTAAAAATAGAAAGAAACTAATTGACCAACTAAATATATATATACAAAAAATTAGCTGGGCATGCTGGCACATGCCTGTAGTCCCAGCTACTCGGGAGGCTGAGGCAGTAGGATGGCTTGAACCCAGGAATTTGAGGTTGCTGTGAGCTAGGCTGATGCCACGGCACTCACTCTAGCCTGAGCAACAAAGTGAGACTCTGTCTCAAAAAAAAAAAAAAAAAAAAAAAGATAAGAACCTTGCTTCCTTTAGTATAAATTAATCTCCTTAACAAATGGTTGCTTGGTCACACCCTTAGTATTCTTTCCTGAACATGCATTTTTAGTTCTTTACATGGCCAGGCTGACAGTTTTCCAAGTCTTTCCATTCTGCTTTCCTTTTAATTATAAATTAGATATAAATTAATTATATCTCTCTTGCTATCTTGCGTGTGCTTACTTGCCCCTCCACTTCCTACCACAGGATGATACAGCAGAAAGGCCCTCACCTGATGTAGCCTCTCAACATTAAACTTTCCAGCCATCAGAAATGAAGAAATTATTTTTTCTTTATAAAGTATCTAGTCTGTGGTATTCTATTATAGCAACACAAAATAAATTAAGACAGCCTGTGATTTTATTTTCTTGTAGTATCCCTTATTGGCTTGGATAATGCTGGCATTGTGAAATAAATTTGGAAGTGTTTACTTCTCTTTAGTTTTTGAAAGAGTTTGCAAAGGACTAGCATTAATTCTTTTTAAGTGTTTGGAAAAATTCCCCACTGAAACCATCAATTTTTTCTTTGTTGGGAAATTTTTGATTGTTTATTCAATTTCCTTATTTGTTATTGATCTGTTTGATTTTCCATTTCATTATTATTAAATGTTGGAAGGTTGTATGTTTCTATGAATTTATTCATTGCTTCTCATTCAATTTGTTGGCTTATAATTGTTTATAGTAATCTCATCACTCTTTTTATCTCTGTGGTAGCAGCTATAGTATGTTCTCTTTAATTTATGATTTTATTTATTTGATTCTTCCTTTTTTTCATAGTCTATGAAAGATTTATAAATTTTACCTTTGCAAAAATTAAATTTTTAAGTTCATTTGGTCTACAGTGTTGTTCAAGTCTGCTGTTTCCTTAATGATTTCCTATCTGGATGATCTCTCTATTGTTGACAGTGAGTTCTTTAAGTCCCTTACTATGGTTTTATTGCTGTCTATGTATCCCTTCAGAGCTGTTAATATTTGCTTTATATATTTAGCATATTGCTTATGCTAATGTTGAGTGCATATATATTTATAATTGTTACATCCTCTTGATGAATTGTTACCTTTACCATTATATAACGACCTCCTGTCTCTTGTGATAGTTTTTGACTTACAGACTATTTTTTCTTATATCAGAATAGCCACTCCTGTTCTCTTTTGGTTACCATTTGTGTGGCATAAATTTTTCTATCCCTTTATTCCTAGCCTATGTGTGTCCTTAAAGGGAATATCTTATAGACATCTTATAGCTAGATTTCGTTTTTTTTATCCAGTTATTCACTCTATGTCTTTTGATTAAAAAATTGTATCCATTTATATTCAAGGAAATTATTGATAGGTAAGGACTTACTACTGTTATTTGGTTGGTTATTTTCTTACTGGTTTGAAGTCTCTTTGTTCTGTTTTCTTTTCTTATTGTCTTTTTCTGATGTGATGATTTTTTGCTCATGTGTTTTCTTGTAGCTCACTGAGTTATTTTAAGGTGATTATTTTGTATTCTGCATCAGTAATTCATAGATGTCCATTTCCTTGGGCCTGGTTACTGGTGTTTCATTTTGTTCCTTTGATGGTGACATGTTTCCCTGATTACTCATTGTCCTTGTAGCATTGTGTTAATGTCTGCACATTTGAAGTAGTTACTTCTTTTAGTCTTTACTAACTGGCTTCAGCAGAGAAAGCCCTTCAGCACATGCAGAGATTCTGGGAAAGCCCATCTGGCAGGATCCACAGGTGGGCTTGGTGCTGGAGTCCTTAAGTATACCAGCCTAGAACTGGGTCAGCAGGCCTGATCCTAGAGTCCACTAGAGTGGGTCTGGATAATGGGTTTATGTGGACAGGCCAGGTGCTTCAGTCTGCAGTAGTAGGCCCACATTTGGGATACACAGGGGCAAACCTGCTGCTGGGATCCTCCAGGAACTGTCAATGGGTCCCTGGAGCCAGGCCTGGACCTATGTTCAATGGGAGAGGGCAAGGAGCCTGCATTTGTGAAGGCAAGCCCAATGCCTGCATCTATGGGAGCCAACCTAGTAGTGGGGTGGCCTTTGAGCCCGAGTCCACAAGGGCTGCACTAATGTTTGTTAAGACCTGGTAGCGGGGTTCATGAAGATGGGCTTGTTTGTGAGTCTACAAGGGTTTGTTTGGAGCTTGGGTCTTCAGGGGTGACCTGGTAGCTGGGACTTTTAGGTCAGTACTGGATGCTGAGTCCATGGGGTTAGCCCAGTGCTGGGATCTCCTGGGGTGTACCCAAATCTGAGTTATCCAGCTGGAACAAGCCTGACATTGCATCTTGTGAAGCCTGGAACCATGGAGGCTAGCCTGGAACCTGGAGCTATGGCATCCAGCCTGGTGCCCAGGTTGTAGGACCCAGGCCAACTTGATGCTGGGGTTGGCTTACAGCTTGGGATTATAGGGGCTGGCCTGGTGCTAGGACCAGCCCAGAGAACTGTTCTTCCTACTCTCTTTAATGTGTCTTTTCTTACTTATATGCTCCACTAGGGTTCTGTAATCCCTTACATGGGTTCTTTAGGTATTATGAACATATTTTCATGTGTGAATAGTTGTTCAAATGATGTTTCTTAGAGGGGATGAGTAATGGAAAGTTCTGTCACATCATCTTGCTGATGTCACTGTCCAGAAAATTATCATTTTAAATAATTTTTCAAATCTCTATATATACATGAACACAAGAGGGTTAAATATGGGCAAATTCAATTCTATATTAATCATAGAGTAAGAAAGTACCATAGACATTAAACATTTCAATTTTCCACTTTTTAAAAATTTAACAGTGTGAAACATACCCAGTTCTTCTTTAATGTCTTCTTTAATAACAAGATGCACATCAAGCAGGTATTCACTTTTATCATGGACAATATAGAATAGTGGTTAACAACATAGGCTGTGGACTAGGAATTTGTGGCAAGTCCTACCTTTGCTATCTTGTTGCACCTTAGACAATTTATTAAACTTACTTATGCAACAATGGACAAATGAGTTAATTTTTCTTGCCCACCATTTCCTCATTTTGAAAATGGAATGATAATAGAACCTATGTTATTAGATCAATAAAAGTATTAAATGAGCAAAACACCCAGGACAGTGTCTGACTTACAATTGATTCTCCATAATCTTAAGCCATCATTAAGAGTACAACTTTAAGTTCAAATTATAGCCTGATCCTTTGTTGGATAGTTTTTATGTGGAAAACGATTCCATATATTTAATCAAACTTGTCTGCCTGATAGTTCATCTCATTTACATTTTTGAAAGAAGAACTCTAGTGCATCTATTACCTAATAATTATTTATAACTAGAAAGCAGTGCTCATGTCCACTCCCTTTTGTGTATGTAAAGTGAAATAGACGCAGTTCTTCACATATTTTCCTGATTCTTTACCATTCTGTCTTCCCTCCTCTGTATAATTCCAATGCACTAATATTCTTTAAACATAACATTTAAGAAAATATGGAAATACATACACAGTTATTAGTATTTTATATTAGAAAATTTTTCTCCCTTGATTTAATTCAGTTTAATAATACATTGATTGTTTTAAATCTATAGCACCACATTTTTGTATTTTGTTTTACTCATAAAATAATAGGAAAATAGAACATCCAAACTAGAAAAGAGTTCAGAAATCAAATAATCTAAATCCATTTTTACCAATGAGGAAATAATAACAGGGGACTAGAGATGGAAAACAATTTACTAAGGTCACATAATTCATTTTCTCATCCTGGTGGAGCCAGGACCATGTCTTCAAATTCAAAACATATAGGTCAGTATTTTTCACTCCAGTGCCAGTGTTATTTTTATTCTAAATGCCTCTTAACCCAGATCATTCCAATACTGAAATTAAGCAGTTGAACTTTTCCATTCAAATGAGGAATTTCATATTTTGTGAAGTTGTGAATTATGAATTTCATTCCATGATTCCAGTATGTTGATCTTATCTCAAATCTTGATTTTGATATAAAATATATTTGCTATTTTGCATATTTATAGGATCAAATATTTATGATATCAAATATATTTGCTATTATGTATATTTTGCATGTTTATAGGACATACATAAATTCGATAAGCATAATGACTATATATTTATCCAAATAATTTATTAAAATATGGAACAAATATATTTTTAATACTTTAATAATCTCTATTGAATATATTTCCTAAACCTGAATTGAGAGCAAATATTGTTCCACACACCTAGGGTATATCTAATAGCAATCAAGGAGCAGGTCCAATAAACAAGTATATATTCAGCCACTCCAATTTCCTTTCTAATATGATTTCATGGGACTATAAGTGTGAGGAGAATAATTACATAAACTTGCCTCATAAAATACTATTGTTTATTCAATTAAAAGGGGTAGAAACAGAGACAGATAAGCAGTTCAGAGGAAGGAATATACAGAAAAAAATTGCTAATGGAAGACAGAGGTAGTGGGAAGAGATTATATTATAGGCCCAGCAGACTTTTTAAAAACATAATTAAAAATATGTTTAAGAACATAAAACATCATGTTTAAAAACATAATGAAAAATATTTGAAGCATTTTATAAATTATCATAAGAATATCAGTTAGACCAAAGAGCTAAATTGCAACCCTAAAAATGACTTCCCATTTATCTTCAATATTAGGTAGGACAATGCGTAAAGCCTTTAGGCAGCTTCCTTGCTCCAAAGTGGGGCAGGTCACAGCAAGCACCCCGTGCTTACTGGCCAGTTCAAAACATTTCACTCCTGGGACCAATAAAGGAGTAAGTTGTGAATATTGAAGTACTAAACAGCGTGACACCTGGCTGCCCAGGAAACATTTTATCTGCTATGCCTAAAAGGCAGCTTGCTTATGGTTCTTTAAAACTCTGTACTGGCTTCTCACTGCTATTAGGAGAAAACTAATGAAAAAACAAAGCTAAACTTTAGATTCTTTCTCCAGTTACCACATAGGCAAATAATAGACTCTTTCTTATGTATCTGCGTTATAAACTGTGTCCTCAGTGTGCCTGTCCCATGACTAAGAGAAAAAAATTTAAAAATCCCAAAATATATATAAGCAATCCAAAAATAGTCCCCATGCTATGGGAGGAATTGTTATGGCAGCCAGCACCTGCATATGTGTACACAAGAGGCCATTGCAGTTGTGTGTATTTCTACTGCTCAGTCAAGGCAAACAGCAACCAGCTGTCTGTGACTAGCTCAGACTAATAAGCATAAAATCAACATAGGCTGATCCAGGCTGAATATCAGCATCTGTTATGCCATTGTCTCTGCTGATATGTCTGACTGAGCAGAAGGAAGAGCCAAATAGACAGCCTGCTATGAAGCAGAACACAAAATGAGGAGCTCCTCACCACCTGCCAAGTTTTTGGTGAAAAAGCTATGGTGAGGAGGACCAGTCAAATCTACAGAGAAGGCGCCTCATGATGACCCTATAAACTCTGTTTCCTTTTCCTATCATGTTTTCCCTTATGAATGCTTTTGGGCAGCTTTAAACAAAAGGCAATAAAAAAGATCCATTGATGAGTCAGGAATCAGAATTAAAGATCAGGAATCATAATATCATTTTATGCTTCATTACATTCGCCAGAGAGAGCCAGATGAGCAAATACGGCAGACCATGTGCTACTGCAACAAATGATGAGGCGTCCCTCTGACTTGAACAAGCAATATTTAAAACATCAGATACAGGGGAAAACTTAGCTCTCACCTGTTGCTTCCTCACTGTACTGTGGCTTCTGTTTCTTACTTTAGCTCTGTCCTGGTCATGTTCACTACTTCCTGTGGCCTCAGAAGCACTCGGTACATTAACATTATTCTCAGGCTCCTCTCATGCTTGAATACCTCACAAAGTAAACTACCCATCTTTTTTGCCAATGCAGAAAACTGAAGAGAAAAACAAGTCATCTCCTTTCCAGTTTCTCTTTTCTAATATTCCAGATAATTTTTGAAAATAATCATTTTCTCTTACTATTCACCAGATAAAATAAACTGAAAATCACTTGACATTTTTTAATAGAATAAGACCCTCAGTGTTCTACAAAATATTTTATAAAATGTAAAGTATAAGTATGGATGTTTAATATTTTTTAAAATGGTGTTTCAAAATTGTAACATAGTGGTACCTTGGCAATTGGCATACATACTTTGAAATATTTTTGTAATAACTAAAGAAAATATATCATAAAGTCTTTTTTAAAGAAAATCAAAGGAAACTGCTGTCTTCCTTCATAGGGAGAATAACAAGATGAAGCAGGAGACATCAGAAATTTAAAATGTGTAATTTTTGGTGTGAATGCAGAGGGGAAAAAAGTAGTTTGGGGACCAAAAGTGAGGATTTATAAACTGTGAATTACTCTGGGGAAAAAAAGATTGGTGTTGCAAATTGGCTCAGCATTTTTATGTTTTCTAATTTTTCAAGAAGCCAACAGAGAGCAAATTAAAAAAAAAAACAACAAAACAGTGCCTTGTAAATCAGTGCTTTTCAGATTTCTCATGCATCAGAATTATTTGACTAAATTAGAAAACAAAAGCTCTAACTTTACATTATCATCACCGCCTCACCCTGTAGTTTAAGTTTCACTTAGGTGGTGGGCCCCAGGTAATAGAAAATTTAAAAGCTCTCCAGGTGATTTTGTTTCAACCGAAGCTAAGAACCATTATTGTTATAATTGGAGAAATGTTGTAAAACAAAAAAAAACTAGGGGAAAAATGGGGGGGAAAAGATATTTAACATCACACCAACTCATCTTTTATAGGTTTTGTGAAATCTGTATGCGTAATTTTGGAAAGGCTCCTCTAGAAGATGACACTATAGGGCGAAGAATCCAGTCCCATCAGTTACTTGACCAGGATATACCAAGATTTTACAAGAACAAATCAAAAGTAGAGTTCAACCAACTAGTTCAGTTGCCACATTTAAGTATTAGGAAACTGATCCTCAGAGAGATGAAGGGACTTTTACTTGTTCCCTATGATGAACTAGACATCCAATCAGAGGTCTGCTATCTTCTTCTCTTGGTCTATAGCTCTGTGTCCATGGCTAAAATAAGACAATGATCAGTTTTAGAAATGTCTTTATGAGTCTAGAGAACCGATATCTTGAAGTGTGGGTTTGTGTGTCATATTCCCCAGTGAATTGGGAGAGCAGTCAACAGGGCAGAGGTAAGAAGGACGCGGGCCATGTGAAACAAACTTAGTGAATTTTGAGCCAAAGTGCTCATTTAGTTTAGAAAGTTGGGTGAAACATGGTGCATATATAAATTTATGAAAAGAAATTAGATCTTTACCTCATTGCAAATACAAACTTGAATTTCATTTGTACTAAAAACTCAAAAGTAAAAACACAAATTTCTAAAATTTTAGAATAAAATACAGCCATTATTTAGGGCCTCAGGGAAAAAGGGATTTCTTAAGTTAAACACAAGAGGCACAGATGACAGAATAAATAAAAGGAAAATTTGACTATAGTGTATGTATAATCCTGAAAATTAAAAGACACATTTAAAAAACTGAAATTTCAAGACATAGGCTGGAAGAAAATACTCCAAAAATATATAACAGGGAAATAATTAGTATCCAGAGTGTATATATATATATATATATATATATATATATATATATATAAATTATTTTTAAATTGAAGGAACAAATAAGGGTAAAAGGACAAATTTACAATTCACAGATGAATACACTCTAATGACCAATAAATGCCTGAAAACATACCCAACTTTAAGGAATATAAATTCAAACAACCAGTAAATCCTCTTTAATACTCACCAGATTGGCAAGATAAGTAATATCTGATCATTTCAAATACTGTCAAAGAATTTAAAAATGAAAATTCTCATTCATACACCACTCGGAGTATAAACTGCTCTAATTCCTTTAGACAGTGATGTGATAATAACTAGGAGGTATATATATATATATATATATATATATATGATCAGAAATTTTATATGTAGGCATATATTATTGTGAAACTGTCGCACAGTATATAAGAAAATGTACACTTATTATTCACTGAAGCATTAATTTTTATTAGCAAAACAAAATGTGAACAACCTAAATATTCATTGCAAGAGACTCTTGAAGTAAACTGTAGTATGCCCTATATTAGAATCCTGTACAGCCAGTAAAATAAATGAACAAAGCTATATGCATCAACATCAGTTAAGTGAAATAGAGAAGAGACAATAGAAAAAAAAGAAAAAGGGAAAGTTCATAAAGTTCATAGTCTTTGGCCAAACAAATTCCAGAGTTAGTAGAAAAACATTGAAGGAGGTACTCGTAAGTAAATAGTTTAATAGTCTGGCCTTTGGAGTTAAGCAGAAGTAGGTTCAAAACTGTTATCTGATACTAGTTTCAATGTGAGAGTAGACCATTGCTCAATCTCTGCAAACCTATTATATCATCTATAGTATAGGAATGAGAACATCTGATTCACTCAATTATTTCAGGCATTAAATTATTGTAGATACGGGAAAATTAAAACTTTTCCTGTCTTAAAGAAATTGTTTCATTTAAAAAAATAGATTATAGTAGTCTCTTTCCCTATCTTTTTTTCACCTTTATACATATTATGCTAAATGCTAGAAACATTGCCTGTGAGGTAGCTCACACTTGTTATCCCAGCACTTTGAGAGGTTCATGGGGGAGGACCACTAGAGCCCAGGAGTTTGGAGTTATGGTGAACTATGATCTCACCACTGCACTCCAGCCTGGGTTACAGAGTGAGACCCTGTCTCTAAATAAATAAATGCTAGAAATATTATGCTGTCCAATAATGGTCCCTACTCTTATAGAACCTATGATCCTACTAGAATTAGACCTTAAAGACAAAGTCACACCAGCTACTTGAGCATCTCCATTGTGAAACCTCTAATCTCTACATGCTTCCATTCATATACACCATTTGCTTGCTCAGGCTGTCAATGAGCTGAGCAATCAAAGAAACTAAAACAATCCCTCAAACCAGAAAATTATCTTTAAGCACATCTCACTCTTCTGAAGAGGATATTACCATTATTATAAAGGTCAACTCTTTTTTCAGGCTCCAAATGGGTGGTATTTGAAGGAGACTGAACATACTAGATTAATGCCTGGCAGTACGAGATTAACTATGTTTTATTACAAAGCTATACATATAATAAATATTGTATATATTAGCTGAAGAAAGGTAATGTGCCTAATTTTTAATTGGTCTAAACTCACTAGTATTTTGTGGGCATTAAACTATTTCAGAACATTAGGTTCACATGTAAGTGAACAGATTCTCTAGCAGCATCTAACTAACAAATTTAAGATATTTGCACCCACATAATACTCTGAAATTATAAAAAGATATGAGTTTCATACCAGGTAGTCATTAGCATCAAGAAGGCATATAGAGGCTGAGGAAGAAGTTTAGTGTATGTATCACTGTTATACTCAAACCCCACCTCCCACCTCTCAGTCTCTCATTAAAAACTTCATTAACAGCGTTTTACAGCAGGCCAACAAAAAGAATAAACTTTGGGAGAGGTTTTATTGAATGGAATAGATTGCTTTACTTATACACATAAGAGTCATGGTTAAACGTCAACAATATAACTTGCGAATTGCAAAATAAAAATAAGTGTAGTTTTTAAAAGGTCAGGAACTATGTTAGCTGTGACTGATGATAACAATAATAATAATAACAACAAAAGAAAAACACATCCTCATCCCTATGCAATAAAGCCCAGTTCTATAACATTTTACCTCTAGGAATTATCCAAAGCAGAGAAGAAGATATTTCTAGTAACATTGTATAAAGTGTTTCATAGGTTGTTTGAATTGAGCAGGTCCTGCTTAAGCATAAATAAAAAGAAAAAAATTAAAAGTGCTACAATACATTAAGCAATACTTAAACGAGCATAGAATATTTACTTAGAGAGAATTTTTTCAGATTACTTAGGTCAAAGTCACACACAGGTAACTTGTAGAATATTTTTTGAGAAGTTGCAAAACTAATATTCAGTGAAACAAAAATATGTTGAAGTTCTTAGAATGCATTCGTTAGATAAATATTTATAAAGCACATTATTCAGATACAAATAGAAAGAAAAACCACAACAGAGATATAACCCACAAAAGACCTACATTTTATTACATAAAGGAAAAATTATGCACAAGGCAATGAGAAATAAATTAGTAGAAATCTTTGAAGATGTGATTTTAAGTAGAATTTTTAAGGATGACTGTAAGAGGGTTATTAATAATTAGAGAAGATAGAATATGTCATCCTAGAGGAAGGAAAAAGCACAAGTGCAAAATGCTATAACATTGTAGTATATATTCTAGAAAAAATGAACAGTTTAATCCAAATAAACTCTAGCATGGAATCTCCTTATGCCATTATACTAGTCTTTCAGTAGCTTTCTGATTTATCAATCTTAACCATCCACTTGAAAGGAAATGCCATTCTCTTCTCTTACAGCATCTCCTTTCCCAGATCAATGAAAGTATTGTAAAATATGGCCACTTTGGCTCCATTCTCTGATCTCCCAGAGAGAGGTTAATGTTTCAGTTTAATGGGTAGAGCAAAAATGACATGGGAATTTTCAACCAATTTCAATTAGTACATGGGAGAAAGGGCTTACTTTTGTACTTGAATTGCATTCTTGCTCTCTTTGTATCTCATCCCACTCATCTTCACATTCTAAGCTCCCTATGACCCCAAATCAAACAAAACAATGCCCCTAAATTCCATGTGACCCAACAATAGTGACTTATGCTTGGATTTTAAAATTTGCATCTTAAAAACAAGATACCCATACATTTTACATTTTGCCAAGTAAACTATTAAAAATTATTAGAATATCATTACTGTTGACTTTGAATGGTGTTTTCACAAACCATGAGGAGTAGGAAAACATTTTATAGTTCCAGAATGTTGAGTTTTTGTTGCAAGTTCTTATCCATGCTTAATGGTTTGGAAGTAAATCACACTGTGTATCTCCTTTTAAAGTACTAGACTTCTGAATATCTTAAATCTGTTTAATGGGTAAATGAGGTAAGTTTTGCCAATCAGTCAAAAGACTGATAGAAAATTGTATTATATTTTGGGTTTACAAAGAACTAATAGATTATATTTGGTGCTGAACTTTGTAAGACTTGCAAGAAAGCAGCACAATTATGCAAGAATCAGCAACATGATTAATTTTATATCAGTTCTGTGAGTTTAATGAAGGAGGAGATCATACAGGATAATTTTGAATCAATGAAGGGAAGAGAGCTGTTAAGTGCATTGAGGAACTCCTTTTAGGTAGCTTGCATTAGCAGTAGGTCTTCTTGCTTTGTTTCTTCTTGATTCTGAAGTAGAGAGGGCTTACTAGCAAACATCAGAAAAGGAACCATTCACATACCAATCAGCTATACTTCACAGGAATAAAATATTAGAAGAAAATCTAATTCTTTATTATAATATACTGATGGCAAGTTTTTCAGGGTTAAAAATATTTTCCTAAGCAGCATCAATCAGCCTTGTTTATGGAGAAATTTATCTGATCTTTGTGATTTGAGACAAGTTTTGGGCAGTATGTTCTTTTCAAAACCAACCAACCTGCCATTTCACAAAAGACCCATGCTTCTGGACCTTAAAGACCTTTATTTTCAAGAGCTCCTATTGTCAACAAAATTCTAGCTGACACTTTAGATTCACTAAATCCTCTTCACAGTTAATTGGCATCATGATTTGAGGAAGATTGATGGAAATGAAGCTCAGAATAGTTCTTGAGTTAGGGAAAAAAGTAATAAGGGGGTCTTTGGGAGAGAGAAATGTTTTGACATTGTTAATGTAGTCTAAACATAGAAGACATCAAATGGTCAAACAGGAAGAGACCAAGATGGTTTGGTGAGAAAGACAAGTTATTAGAAAAACTTGGAAGTGTTTCTAAATATATAAATGCTTTTGCTACTTTTAGAAAGCCTTTTTTAATCTAAAATCTTATTTCTCATTGACAAAGCCAGAAAAAGATTTAGCCTACCTGCCCTGACAGAGCAGATAAGATGGCATTTGGTAACTGATCATTTCTATAATGAATGGCAATACTCTGGCATTACTCCTGTGTTAAATCCCTGATTTTTGAAATCAGACCATCTGGAACTCAATTTTTGCTCCATTACAATCCAGCTAGCTAGCCTTGGACGAGTTATATAATCACGAGTTATATAATCACGCCAATTGTCGATTTTCTTATATGTAAACTGAGAATATTGCTAGGAGGTCAGGAAGAAAATAAATCCATAATAAATATAACGATTGCTTTAATGGGAGTAGTAGTGGTAGCATAGAAAAAGAAGCAATTTAGTTTGTCTTGGGAGTTAGAGAGACTTCCCAGAAGAGGTAAATTGAGCTGAGATCTAAATCATGGGCAGGAATTTGCCAAGTATATAAATTTGAGCTGTGAATCTCATACAATAACATCATGCAAATCTAGAAGGTATGGAAGAGCATGGGGCCAGGCTGTCAAGGAATTCAGGATGGTTGAAGGCTGAAGGCCTAGTCCTAGGGAAGGTATTGGGACCTTTGGAATCTTTGAATATAAGGCTAGAGTGTTTTGCTACAAATCTTTGGACAATCCCCAAGTAGAAGCCTGACAGATCATGCAGTGACCAGAATCATTTTTAGCTGGAGGATGATCAAATGGATCATAGCCTACCATAGCTTGATAGGATAAATCATTCAGTAAATTGTAGGGCTCTGGGCTTATGAATTTATCGTTTAGGAGAGGGTTCCTTAGCAGCTCTGTGCCTCTTTATCTCCAACTACAACATTGTATGCAGCAAATGTCCAACTGCCTTCCTCTGAGAAAAAGCAGAAGGAAATACGCCATACAAGCAGATGTAGTGTTATCTTTCTTTTGAAATTAACATAGCAGTGAAAGTTCAATTGGACAAGGCTGGTACAATTTACCTTTAGTCTGAAAATATCCTAATAATAGGGCACATTTCTACTTGGTCTGTTTTTTGAACTATTGTCAAAAGATGTCTAAAAAATCCAGTAGTAGGCAAGAAAACTAGAAGATAACTAGTTGTGACCATTGTCACTTCTCATTTCACTTTATGTTTCAATAAGGAACACACACTTAATGGGCCACAGACATAATTATATCGAAATGTTACTGATTTTGTACTATTTTGAGCCTCCATTCTATCTGATACAGAAAACTTAATTTAGATGCTTATAGAAAACTCTATCAAGTTAATGATTTATCAATTACCTCACTCAGTCATTTTCTGGCATATTCCCCTTTCTCTCCTTTCTAAGCCTGGATCTGAGCACTCTGGAATATCCAGTGGAATAGCACCAGTTGCTTGATCTTCAAACCATCAGCTATTTGTCCACCAACATTTATACTCCTTTTCAAGGGGCATGAAAACTTCAAGGTGCTTTCCCACATGGCAATAAAGTACTGGAAATGTGGAAGGGTTTGGGAGGCTCTTTCAAGATTAGACAAACCTCAGGGACTCTACACAAGGCTTGTCATTGTCTTGAATATCATCCAGGAATGAGGTATCAATATTCTAGACAAACACTGCTACTGTCTACCCCTTCTTCTCAAGCCATGGTTGAGAGGGCTTAGAGCAATTTGATAATGAGTTAGGGTGATCACACCCTTCAAATACACACAGAGATGCTACTTGTTGCCTCGCTTTGTCTCCAGCTCTTTCCACCTCCTCCAGCTCTGTGGCTTTATAAACTAAATATAACTAACTAATTCCTAAATATCTCTGCCTTTGTGATTTTAAAGCAATATTTTCACTTTTTTTCTTTGATGTACTGTACCTGAGTCTGGAAAAAGACTGTGTATGATGTTTTGTGTAAAAGATTTTCAACGAATGCTTCACATATGGTTCTTTGAGTGCATCTGCCAGAGCTATATTCCTGCCAAAAAATGGGTTTTGCAGATATTTATAAGTAAGAAAAGTATGTGGGTAAATTAGCACTTATCAGAGAGCTCAATCTTAATTTTAGTTCTAGTTAACTCTTATTAAAATTCGTGTTAAAATAAATAATTTTTGAGCATCATTGTTTAAAGAATGTGCTATACCACCATTGTTCTAGCCCAATGCTTTTCAAATCCTTATGCAGGTTAGAGTCACCTGGAATCTTGTAAAAATTACTAATGTTAAGCTTTATGCCAGACCAATTATATTGGTATCTCTAAGGGTGGAGCTTAGGCATTGGCTTTTTAAAAAACAAGTTTCCTAAGTTTTAATATTTTGATATTTTCATGTTTTGAATACATAATTTTTCTAATGTGTAGCCTGAGTTGAAAGTCACTGGTCTAGAATATCAATAAACATTGCTTTTGTATTTTTTAAGGGTAAAGAAAAAGCTTTAGGAAAAAATAAATATTTTCTTCTAGCTTCTACAGATCTTTCCACTGTGTTAATAACCATTATAAAGAGAACTACATGTTGAATTTTTATTACTCTAGTATCAAGAGCATTTTATTTTAGTGTCATTGAAACATAGTTGTGCTCCCTGGGATCAGAGGAGTGCTTGCAACCTGTTTGGTCTTATTCATGTTTTAGTTGCCAGAAAACCTGGTGCTGAAATGATTGCCCTGTTACATAATTATTTCATTTTTAAATCACTATTTAATATCAACATTTTATTTCTATGACTCACATGTTTAGGCTTTATCTTTATTTTAATACAGTTTAGGGCTGGGTGTGGTGGCTCACACCTGTAATCCTAGCACTCTGGAGGCCAAGGTGGGAGGATTGCTTGAGGTCAGGAGTTCGATACCAGCCTCAGCAAGAGTGTGACCCCATTATTACTAAAAATAGAAAGAAATCATCCAGACAACTAAAACTAGAAAAAATTATGCCTGTAGTCACAGCTACTTGGGAGGCTGAGGCAGGAGGATCACTTGAGCCCAGGAGTTTGTTGCTGTGAGCTAGGCTGACGCCATGGCACCCTAGAGTGAGACTCTGTCAAAAAAACAAAACAAAACATAAACACTTTAAATATTTTTTAAAGACAATTCAAATCCCATCTAAAATCTAAAAGTTTATAAACCATAAGTAAGAAAATGTACCTTAATCACAGCAATAATTATCAGTGTGTCATCATTGGCCTTACGAAACATGAACTTATATGACAGTGAGGGTGGGATTTGTAGCTTATTATTATAGTCCTGTCAGAGTGCAATCAATGTTAGTTTTACTCTAAGTCATTCTCAAATTGTTAGAGTAAAAAATTACTTCATTGATCATCTATTTGAGAGCTGATTATTAGTATATGATGTTAGCAACAGTGTCATGCCTGCTGGTTTAATCCCCAGTTGCCTTGCTGGAATACATTCCCTTGTTTGTGTCTTGCATTAATTTGAGAGTTTTCATTACTTATCTGTACCTCTCAGGAAGACAGTCTCTCTTTTATTATACAAATGTTGCTTTACTTTATACAATGATGTGTTTCTGATACTTCAGTTATAAACTAGTATTTTAAGATTTAATTATGTTTTAAATACATGAGTTCGATTTTTTTTTTAGTTCGATATTTTTAAAGCATTAAGCAGAAAGTACTTTTTTCTGTGTGTGAATTGAACTATCATTTTGTAAGTTTTCTTATTTCACTTGCAGTAGAGTTCAAGAATTTTCAATTACTTCTATACTTTTAATTTATGTAAGGTTGTTATTATTACTATCTTTGTTTCATTTGTTTCAAAACTAAAATGTCCATGAGTGTGATGGTTTAATTCTAAGAAATGTTAATAAATGGACTGTGTTTCATGATTATCTCCAGCAGCTCAGGAGTTTGAATTAACATTGACCTTATGCATTAGCATCTGGTTCTAGAATAAATAATTTGGGATTCATTAGGCAAGTGATATTGAAGAAAAAAGATAGAGAAAAAGTTGTTTTATGGAGAATAAATATGTTGCATTAGAGTTTGAAAAGACAGATTTTCCATAAGAGGTTTAGGCTGACATCAATCTCCATGCCTAAGAAAACAAATTGTGATACTTCAGGAAGTGGGTTGTTAAATGGCTCCATGAACATTTATGTACCAGAATCATAACACTACAGTCTTTCAGACTAGAAAATGATACCCATAGAGATAAAGTGATTTCACCTGGGATAAGGGTATTTGTAGCAGGGTTTGAATGAGAACTTCACTTAAGTTTCTTTGTCCAAACACTAAATATCTCTCTTTTAGAGTCAGAATTCTTCTCTTCACATCCTCCTATTTAACACCCCACTGTTTTGATTATATACTTACAGTTATTATTAAGCATCTCAAAAAGGATGTCAAAATGATATCAGTAAAGATGACCATGCTTGCCATGTCCAAGAGCTGAAATCGGCTTAGAGACTGAGCTCACGTAAGGGAGCTCAGTTAGAACTTTTGGTAATTTTGAACTTTATTTTCCTTCATATTTTTCTTTCAATTCACATGTTTACTTAAATACATATTATATCCAATCTTCTTAGATAATTTTTCTAGTTTTTTTTTTTTTATCAGTCCTACATGAGATGTTTTATCAATGGTTTAATTCCCCACAGGCAAGTTGTTTAAATTTCCATAAGTATGTCAGTGGGAGGACATATCAACTAGACCTTTGCTACCAAAACATGATCAGCAGCAGCAGTATCTGGAATTTAGTTAGAAATGCAGATTCTCAGGCCCTTCCCCAGAGCTGCTGAACCAGAATCTGCATTCCAGCAAGATCCCTAAGAAAGTCTGATACACATTATAGTTAGAAAATCACTGAACTAGGTCAATAATTTACATAGCTACCAAGGAAAAAGCACTTTAAATGCTCATAGTAGTAAGACTATTTTTTATTGCTAGTTTTAGTTTAGAAAGTTAAATTAAGAAAGGACAGATAAACTAGAGATGACAGAGACAGACAGAGTAATCAATTTGTTTTGCTTTGTTTTAATTTTGTAGCTGCTTCCGTTATTTTATTTATTTAGGTAAAATGAAACTCTATGCATTGCCTATGTTAACAATTCAGTTTTCTTATTTTAATGCTCAAATATTACACAAATTTCCAGAAACACAGTGATAATTTAAATTACAGAAATAATGAAAATATTCATTTTACATGCAATGACAACTCTACGATAAGATAAAAGGTGAGAGGTGGGAAGAAATAATGCAGGAGACAATATGTAAAAAACTACTTTGGGAATATATTCACTTATCATTCATCAGCTAATAAGTAAATATGTCATTTTCTGATGAATAGAGTACACTACAGACCTAAATATTTTCCACTCCTGGCCCAGGCTGCCTCAAGTGGTTTTGTTAACACAAACATAGGATACCTTGGTCAAAGAACACCCATCCTTTATTTTAGCACATTGATGTCACCTATACTTCATATGTCTTTAATTCAATTGAGTATTTGTAATGGATCAAAGTGTTAAGTTTTCTTTCAACATGTTTCAGAAGGATAGAAAATTTGATGAAAGAGATGTGTTCATATGGTCATGGCTTTGCTTACCTTATTTTTACCTGAATTTACTCTAGGAAACATCTACTAGAGAAAACTAGTAGGTAAGCTGTTCACTGAAGCAATATAGGCTGTTATGCAAAAGAAAAGAGCACTTTTTAAACAAATTTTACATTCACATGGACAGAGCACATCTTTTCAATACAGGTAGTCTGAGTGATAAACCAATGAGAAATACTAAGGTGATTAGTGAAAGTCATCGTACAATTTCTAGCCAGCTGTCAATTTGGGCAATGATGTGCCACAACTCTCTGCAGCAGACACAGGTGAACAAATATCCACAATTGCTTTGGCAATAAATATCCACAAAAAGTTTTGTTGTAACTTGTAGAAAAACGGTAAAAGAAGGAGTTTCATTTCTCAGAAGAAACACGTTCCTTGTGTACTTATATTAGTACGTGCTGCAGCTGAGGAATTACAAAGGAAAGTCTTAATTTAAATAATTCCTTGTCTATTTTAGATTTCTATTTTTCCTGTATCTAGTCTGCATTCAACCCCAAATAGAAAGAAGGCTCTAAGCACACAGGTGGGATTGGTTACTACAGCAATTATCATTATTTTTCTCTATACAACAAATGTTGGGCATTCAGGAGCAAGGGAGATTATTATTATAATGGCTAGAGGGGCTCAAAGAATATGCAATGACATCAATTTTCATGCTGCCTTTTTATACAAGACCATAGAAAAGAAAAGGAGAGCTAGCTGTTTTCCTTAACAAAATGAGAAGTCTAAAATATATGTTACATTAAGAGAAATCATTTGCCTTAATGTGTTTCATAATGCCTAGCACATGTTAAAACACTCACAAGTATATGTTGAAGTAACGAATAAATGAAAAAGTAAATTGGAATTGGGAACAATAAACTCAAACATAAAGGGAAAACTCTTCATATTTTTTACTGTCTAAATAAAAGTGGTAAATAATTGTTTCTAATCTTTAATTAACACTCAGTTTCACTAGCCTATTAATAAATATTAGTATTTTATTTGCTTAGCAAGTTATTGCTCATCTTCTACTAAATGCCAGTCATTGTCCTAGGCACTGAGCATGGAAAGGCGAGTAAGTCATAGGCTCTGATTTAAGAGAAACTCAGAGTCAAGACTGAACACAATGAATGCTATGATGACATACACAGATCCCTGCTTCAGAATGAGGAACTCATCCCTCCAGCTTCTTTGAGGGTTGATGACTGATGACTCTTAGCTGGGTCCCTTTTTGAGAATTTCCCTCAGCTTGAGGGATCTGTCTGATGCAAGGTCATATCCCTTCCCCAGAGGTGGTCCACAACAAATGACTACTTGCTGTGAGGAAATAAAATCTGGCTCCCTCATCTCAAGGGAAATAATGGTGTAGCACTGTCTCAGCTCCAGAGCTTCCTGGATATTTGGCTGAAGCTTTGCACTACAACTCTTCCCTTTGCCAAAACCCACATCTCCCATTTTCCAGTGGGTTCCTCTGATAAACTTCCTGCACAAAAAACTCTGTCTCAGAGTCTGTTTTGTGGGGAATTCAAAAATAAGAAAGTTGATGTGAGAAGTGAGCTGAGAATGCAGAAGCTGACAGGGGATTTCGGAGACAGCTGTAGGGCACTGAAGATGCTGCCACTAGTATAAGTGGAACACTAATTGCTCTTGGATTTCTGTAGGAGTGCAAATGTCTGTATTTTCATAATTAGTAAACCGGGATGGGATACTTGTGGGAGGATATGTACTAGTAGGTACAATATAACACGATTTTAAGAGGATATATAAATGTTAATTATAAATATAACAAAAAAAGATGGATGATCTTTCTTGGGTGACCTTGGTGTATTGGGAAAGACACTGAAAAGTTGAGATTATGCAATCACCAACTGAAGGCAGAATGTGAAAGTCAGAGCACCACATTTGTAACATCATCTCCTGCAGCCAAACAGCTGAAAAACTGAAGATCAGGCCCAGGACTTATTTACAGGAGTTGCAGAGCTCCAGTGAAAGTTGGAAAAGCCCTATTCTGGCAAGTATGCTCTGTCAAGATCATAGCCATAGCTCTAATGGGTAAAAAGTGGAACTCTGAAATTTGGAACTAGGTGGGATGATGCATTCATAAGCATTGGAACTCTAGCATATATGTGTGTGTGTGTGTGTGTGTGTGTGTGTGTGTGTTAGCACCTTGAGCAATGGTAAATGGCTTGGTTGATGGAACAGGAGTGTGGAAAGACAAAGATTAGGAAATTAGAGACAGCGATTTCTAGGGAAGAGGCATATCAACAAATCTTTGGAAATAACAAGAACAAATTGAAACAATAATTATACTGAATCTTAATGAATACTAGAGAGCTTCCACCAGGGAAGAGGCAATAAACTACCAAGTAGGCAAAATGATTCATCCGATTGACATCATAGAGCTTGGGTATTGAGATAATACAGAGTCAATCAAATCTGTGAATATAGATGATAAAGTGAAGCTGGAAATATTGAAGGTTATATGCAGGCCCAGGAGCATGGGCTACTACTTACCAGGGCCAATCTAGTTACTATTACTACTAACTTTCTAACTGGCCAGCAATAGAAACCAACATTGAACATATGACACTCTTACTAAAGGATAGCCACCAGCTATTTGGTTCAAGTTGAGTACATTGGACTCTTTCTATCCTGGAAGGGGCAGCAGTTAACATTGACTGGAATTGGTTTATATACGAGGTATAAAGCCTTTCCTGCTGACAAGCTCTTAGCCAGTGCCACTATCTAAGTGCTCCTGAGTGCTTGGATCTACTGATTTGGAATCTTCCATGGCACAGCATCAGACCAATAAGTCAGTTTTAGAGCAAAAAGGTGTATCAGAGGACCCATAATAAGGGATCTACTAGATTTATCATATACTACACCAACAAGAATCTACCAGAATAATGCAATGGCCCTTTGAAAGAATAATGAGGGCACTAGTTTAAAGATAATATTCTCATAAGAACGAAATGCCATCATCTGAAAAGCAGAATACCCTCTACATTAAACCAATAACTATTATATAGTGCTGTTTCCAACATGGAGAATACATGGTTTCAGGAAGCAAGAGGTGTACATAGAAACCACTCTGCTCACTATCACTCCCAGTGATTGTACAGTGTATATGTGCTTCCTGTCACCACAACTCTGGATTCTGCCATGTAAGAGACCCTTGTTAGCAAATATATTAACAAAACACTTCCACATACAAACAAGGCAATAGTTTCATAAAACTTTCAGTTACAGCTACCACCCAATCCTGTTTGGGCTCTGTGTGTTGTAAGACCAACTGCCAAGGAAAGGGAGGTGTCACCATCCTGTCAATGGTATTCAGTTCTGGTAATGAGTGGGAGTGGGAGGCTGCTGTTAAACAGACGGCAAGAAGAATTTGCTTGCAGCTTTCTGGCTCACTGAGATGTCTTTGGTATGTGATTTCCTAATTTTGAGGGTAAGTGGATAAGTGAAACAACCGTGGTCAATAAAAAGCACGGTATTGGGTATTCAGAACATGAAGGATGGTCTGGATTAGTGGTGTCTAGAGCCAGGTAGGTCATATTGGCTTTCAAGTTGAGAATCATTTCTGCGCATCCGCTCCAAACTCCATGTTCAATGCTATCATACAGGTAGCTTGAAATTAGCGATGATGATGATATGCATGCCATATAAATTGGCTGGTACTAGAAATCAAAATATTTATTTTTATTTTTTATTAACATAGAGCCAGTTTGTCAGCAAGCCACAGGTCCAGGTGATCTCCCAGGTAAGGCACCTAGATTAGCAGACATGATTTCTGAGGGTGAGGGAACCTAGAATGGGTTGTAAAGGAGGTATAAGATAAGAACCAGTTGCAATAATGGGACTTCAGTTCCTCCCACAAACTTCATCTTGTAAGTTTCCCCAGTAAAAGAAATCAACCAGATTTCTGGAGACATTATTCTCACAACTTATTATATGAAGTAAAATGATTCAAACGGTATAAGTATTAAACAACATGGTATATGCTCTAAGGTAAGTATTCTCATCATGGCCAATTTAAGCTACCAGTGTGGTATTATTCAACATGGAGTTGGGAGGAGACATGCAAAAATGATTCTCAGGTTGAAAGTCAGTTGAGTTGACAGGTTTTGCTCTCCAGAGAGTATACTCTGGGACTAAGTTTAGTGAGCAGACATTTATTAGGGAGTTTCATTAGGGAGGACCAACATATGTGGAAGAGGGAAGGAGCAAGAGGGAAGGGGTGAGAAAAGAAGTCAAGCTGGAATACAGGCCTGGACAGTCTCAGTCAACTCCATGGAAATCTCTAGGGCTCAGCTGGTCAACTGGAGTTCTCAGGCATTGGGCCAAAATGAACAGGCCTTTACCCTCTTAGATGGTCTGAACTTGGCCAAGGAAGCTCTTTTCAGCTGAGGCAATCTCTGAAGGGGCTGATAGATGATGACTGTCTACTGACTCCATTCTCAGTAGCGAGGTAGCAAGCACTTCCTTAAAGGAGGGATTTGGGCAGAAAATAATCTCTATGTTTACCACAGTGCATGTCATGAATTTCAGGACTCATTCTCCCAGCTCCTAGAAGGTTGGTAGCTGACAGCTGTCAGCTGAGAGTCCCTTTGAAAATTGTCTCAGCTGAAAAAAGCCCCTTTACAAAAATGAATGTTCCCTCTTTAGAGAAGATTGGTTGTGTGAGGGATAAACATGAACATAATAGTCCAGTCTTCTTGTCTCAAGGGTGTCCCCTGTGAAGTACCATCCCAACAGCAGAACCTTCTTGAAATTGTCTGAGGCCTTTGTTGTGACTATATCATAGATCAAATCTTCCCTCTCCTTATTTCCTCTTCCTTTAGTTCCCAAGTGATCTGGAGGGCACATTCCAACAAACTTCCTCCAAGCAAATCTTCATCTCAGTGTTTGTTTCCTAGGCAACCTGATCTAAGAAGTGATGAAAGCAACTATAAATCTGTGTAATAAAAGATATGACACAAGTAAGCAACGGCACCACCAAAGCACAGTGAGAGCATTCAGGTTGGACTCAATAGTTTTGGATATGCAAAGAGGAGGGTCACGGTAGCTTCAACAGGTGAGATAATGTCATCTGTGGCCCATGTTGTCCAACTAGAATGGAACCCTTAATCCACTCCAATTTTGAGGATATAGTAGTTAAGTTTTGCATGTAGATATATGTAACCAGAGGCTAATTATGATAGCTTTAAAAAGCAAGCGGTCAGGCCGGGCGCGGTGGCTCACGCCTGTAATCCTAGCTCTCTGGGAGGCCGAGGCGGGCGGATTGCTCAAGGTCAGGAGTTCAAAACCAGCCTGAGCAAGAGCGAGACCCTGTCTCTACTATAAATAGAAAGAAATTAATTGGCCAACTAATATATACAAAAAATTAGCCGGGCATGGTGGCACATGCCTGTAGTCCCAGCTACTTGGGAGGCTGAGGCAGGAGGATCCCTTGAGCCCAGGAGTTTGAGGTTGCTGTGAGCTAGGCTGACACCACGGCACTCACTCTAGCCTGGGCAACAAAGTGAGACTCTGTCTCAAAAAAAAAAAAAAAAAAAAAAGCAAGCGGTCAATTTTTTATATATCAAGAAGTTTTCAGATAGGTAGTTCACAGTTTGTATGGCAAATCCATAACGTTACAAGTGACTCACATTTTTTTTTCTTTATTTCAGCTCTACATTTCTTGTGGTGTGACTGTTTTCCTCAGGCTCACAGTATAATTGCTGCATTATAGAGAAGAGTTTTCTCTCTCCATAGGAAGAATGGGGAAGATCAAAAAGAATGAGAAAAATCAAAGGGAAAATTGCAATACGCAGAAGTCAAATGACGTGTCCCCTTTAAAAAGAAATGATAAATGCCGGAGGTGATGGATACTCCTTTTACCCTGATTTGATTAATTCACATTGTATGCCTGTATCAAAACACTGCATGTACCCTAGAAACTACCATATACCCATAATAATAATGAAACATTTTAAAAATTAAAATATTTCCCCAAGCAATTTCTGGTTCTGTCTCATTGGCCAGAGACAGCTCCTGCTGCACACCTGACTGCCAGAGAACATAGGGTCACCTTGCTCCCTAAACTAAATTATTAGTTAGGAAACAAGAGAAAACAGATACTGGGTAGGCAACTAGTAGTGTCTACAACAGAAGATTACTATACAAATAAAACCAAAATAAGCAGGAATGGTTATTATTGTTACTGTGGATTACATATGGCTTAATAAATTTGAAACCTTATATTCTCACCAGGTTTTTCTTTCCTAGTCAATAAAATTTTATCTTGGTTATTTATTTAATGTATTAAAAGCGACCAGTTTCCAAATAACATAAAATGTATCTCTTAGGGAACTCACTAAAATATGGAGGGGGCATATAACATGTTTGATACAGCATCAATTACTTATGCAAAAATAGCAAAATTTAAGTTTATCATATGGGAGCAGTTTTTTCTTTCATGTATCATATTGGTCTAAATTGCAAAAAGTGAAGATCAGGAAAGAATCCAATTTCTGCAACTGCTGTTTAAGCAAAACTTTCCACTGAACTCACAGACCAAATTCAAGGAGTACATTATTCACACTGTGTCTTACATATACAGAATCCCAAAATGATTTATAAAGTTAAATAATACAATTGCACAGTTAAATAACCACAAAGGGAGAAGAAAATTAAGAGAGCTTTAGGCAAGAGAGAAGAGACTTTCAAGAATTATATGAAAAGAAGGAGAGATAGCATCAATGAGGCAGAGAAATGTAAGAAGTTTTCTCCATATGCCAAGAGCAATAAAGGAAAAGGCTTTTGATCCTATCTCATAGAAAAACACTATGGAAGGAAGGGAGAATTAATGTCAGAGAACTGAGGGAATGGAATGGAATGGAGACAGATATTCTTTGAAATGTATTTTCTAGCTACAAGCAGATGTAAAATTTTAAAGAAGGTTGGGTATAAAAAAACCTTGAGATACAAAAATCATTTGATAAAATATGTACACAATTCCAAAATTCCTATGCAACTATACACAGTCCTCAAAGCAGGAAATATGAAGACATGTACATGACTAGACTAGCAATATTGGATTATAAGTGAACCCTCTTTCTCCACCCATCTGTCTTTATACCACAATGTTTGATGTTTTATTAATATAAATAAATCTGTTATATAAGCCTTCTTATTCTTTTATGGTAAAGGCATTCCACACCTTGAACATCATCCCTGCTTTAGTGAGAAATGCAATATAATTGGTTTATTGCTTTGGTCTGTCTCTTTATTCAACACCCCCACCTCCCATAGCAATTCCATCAACTCATACACTTTCTTTACTTGAAAATTTTAGCCACAGCTTATTCTCATAGCTTATGTCCCAATTATGACCCTTTGAGTGGAATTCTAAGGTATAATAAACACAGTACTAGATTTAGAGATAAAAGGAGAAATTTAGTAAGTTTTCTCAGTCATTCCATTGTGTATTCATCAATGTGTCCCTTAACTTTTATAAGCCTCATTGTCCCTCCCTATGAAAAAAGATAATAGTTAATAGACCACAGAGATAGAAACAAATTAAATGATCATCATGATAGAGGAGAAAAACAAGACATTTAAATAGAAGGAAAGATAGAGTCAGCTAAAGACAGCTAATGGCAGAAGTTTATTTCAATATTATCAGCAGAATACATAAAACATATATAAGTGCTTTTTGAATTTAAAATACATGCATATAAACTAGTCAGCTCAGGAAAGTCAATTCTAGAGGAAGTAGAACAAATCATGAGGATCATCTTTACAGTTGGAAAGTCACTTCTTCAACATTAACTATGCATTCCAGATCTGCACTTAGAAACCTCTTTTAATATAGGTGCCTTCTAGAGATGTAATATTGTATTACTTACTGTATTCAAGTAATTATATGTCTTTCCAACACATCCTCCCTACTAGATATTGTGAAAGTTTAATCATCTTTTATTGACCGTTATACTGGAACATTGAATTAGTAAAATACTGCAGAGTGCAATGAGAGGCAAAACGGTATGTAACAGATACTTAAATGATTATATTTTGGTGTTCAAAACCTCGTCCCATGCACTCCATTTTCAGGGGAATGTGGATTTTGTTAGCAGGCATCTTTGCCTTTTATTGTTATACTGCTTGATGGAGAGATTTGAAAAAAGAAGATAGAGGCTAAGTTGAATTGCATGGCATCTGTATGTAAGAGTGGAGTAAAATCCCCAATTTGGAGGGAGGAGTGAGAAGAGACAGGAGAGCCAGCAGAAGCTGGAATGGTGTAGATATTGGGGGAGAGGGATTGACGGATACTTGAGGAGCAGCTTTAGTGACAGACATGGAGATATTGATATGGAGATATTTACATTATGGAATCAGATGACAGGGGAGAATTTAGGACATTTTGCTAGGTGTCATGCAAAGCACTTTCCTATTTTTCCTCTTTTGTGTAAGACATATGTTTCCATTCAAGCCTTTAATTTAATTTAATTTAATTTAATTTAATGTTGTTATATGAATATATTGGATAGCAGTGAGGTCTAGGCTTTGAGTATACCCAACACTTGAATAGTGTATACTGTACCCAAAAGGTAATTTTTCTTCCCTCACTCTACTACCACTCTCCCTCACTCCCACCTTTGGACTCTTCACTGTGTTTATTTCATTCTGTATGACCATGCGTGCCCATAGTTTAGTTCCCACGTAGAAGTGAGAACATTCAGTATTTGATTTTCAGTTTCTGAGTTACTTCACTTAGGATAATGGCCTCCAGTTACATCCAAGTTGCTGTAAAAGCCATTATTTCATTCTTTTTTAATGGCTAGTAGTATTCCTTGGTGTATATTTACCACATATTCTTTATCTATTCATCATTTGGTGGACAGAAATTGATTATCTTTGCTATTGTGAATTGTGCTGCAATAAACATATGAATACAGATAGCAAATGGCAAAAAAAACATGAAACAATTCTCAACATCACTAAACATCAGAGAAATTCAAATTAAAACTACGATGAGATACCACTTACCCTAGTCAGAAAGGCCATTATTTAAAAAGTCCAAAGACAATAAATATTGGCGCAGATGTGGTGAAAAGGGCATGCTTACACACTGTTCATGGGAATGCAAATTAGTACAACCCCTGTGGAAAACAGTATGGAGATTTTTTCAATGAACTGAAAGTAAACCTAACATTTGATCCAGTAATCCCACTACTGGGTATCTATACAAAGGAAAAGAAGGCATTATATCCAAAGCCTTTTATTTTCAATACTTGATCTATGTTTTCTTTTGTACATAACACTCTGCTAGGACAGGCCATGAGACAATGCATGTGAGACAGACATAGATATATTTATATGGAGACATTTACATTATATAATATTCTTAATAGTATATGTACACACATACAAAGTTTGGCAGTGGTGGAATGTTAAGTGGGAAAAGAAAAGCAGACTCGCATTAGAAACAACTTAAGAGGCACCATATATCTTAATTCCACTGAGATCTGTTATAATCTTCAATCAGCACTGCCAGAACAGGGCAGTCATGGTAGTGTTCCTAGGGATAAGGAAGGGTTAACTGGAACAAATAATGTCTAGAGCAAAATAAATATAACAAATCATTTCTAAAACCCAGCTCCTATGACAATATCATAAAACTTGACTTTTAATCTTATTTCTCTGTTTTTTTGTGAAAGAGAGGAGTTTCATTCATATGAGAAATGTTCCCTTTTATGTCTCTCTGGCTACCAATTTGACCCTTCATGTGAAAAACTCCTGAGGCCCCAAATGTACCATTTACAACAAATTATACTCCCAAGCTCATAATTTTAGTCGTTTCGGATTAAATGACTAATTTTAGTCCTTTCTTCTATCTCAGTTTGTTGTTCTCCTTGGCTTCCACATGATATTTTCCTAAAGTAATCATTGAACAGAGTCTGTTTATTAAAATGTTACAGTGAGAATAAGATAGTGATGAATATTAAGAGCCAGAAGGAGTCACTATCATTGAAAATTGTTTTAGTCAGTGCAGTTAAGTGAAAACATATGTTGATAAGAGTCATATTTTTCAGTAAAGCATATTCTTGTGGATTAATTTGTTCTACAAGCCCAACCTCTTCCTCCCACTGTTTCTGTCTAAACACAACATTACTTTCTCTCCTTAATTATCTTAACAGCAGCCCTGTAAATAAATGCAATAGCTTAATTGTACTTGTTTGTGAGCTATCTGTTTTAGTGTGGTTCTAAATGATTACCTTTTCCAATTATTTTTGTGATGCTGCTGCTCATAAAAATAAGATAAAAGCCAGTGACTACAGCATAGAAGTGAGGGATACAGAAAAACACAGAATTGCACTGTAAAAGGAATGGAAAGAACCTTAGGTAGTCTTTCCTCCAAAATCACCAACATCATCAGAGGCTGAGGCCCATGTAAAAGACTTGTCCAAATATCCATTAATTAGAAGATCTCTGAAAACCACACAGTAGTGGATGTTGTGGTATTAATATGATATCCAGAGATCTGCCTTCCACAACTGAGGCTTTCATTCCTCCAGTTGTTGGAAGTGTTGGCTGCTGAAAGTTTGCAAGTTAAACCTCTCCAGGAAATGTCCTTAAAGTAAGGATGAGTATAATAACCAGGATTATACTCATTCTCCAGAATATACCACATCAAATGGCTAAAATATATAGAAGCTTGGCCATCTTGTCTCAAAATTAAGATGTCTCTGAATGTTCCTTTAAGCTCTACAACTCTTCATGAGATTGGCAAAGGCCTTTATTTTGTAATTGTATAACAGTTCAACTTTTCTCTCCATACAATCCTGCTTCTCTCAGTTCCCCAAGAATTTTTTTCCAAAATTATTCTCCAATAAATATCCTGTATACAAATCAAATTCCCACCTCAGAGATCGTTTCTTAGAGAATCAAGTCTATAGCACATAGTTGGACCAATTTAATAGCTGTCTAATTATCAACTTCAGAAACTCATGGATTTTCTAAGCTGTCTGAATTTTTAAAAATTATTGAAGATTAGAAGATTAGTAAAGATGATAATATGAGGAATTTATACTCCTAATATATTACTTCTCAATATTAAGCTAAGAATTATAGAGTTTTTAATTGTTAAAATTGGACAAAGACTAGTTTCATATTCCAATCACTTGTTAGGCAAATATTTATTGTGTATCTACTATCTGCCCCCATAATGCAAAGAACTAATGTTAAGACAAATATGACATAGGTCCTGCCATCAAGGAAAAGATAATTGAATCAATTATTTGCAATAAAGTGTGGCAATAAAGTAATGGAGGTACACATCTGATAAGGAAATGGGACAAAAGAAGTGTGATTATATTACATTAGTTAATCTAAGGAAGCTTCATATAGAAGATATCTTAGCTATGCCTGCAAAAATTAGTAATGAGATCATGTGGTAGATTAGCAAAGAGTGAGAAGAGTAACTCAGTCAACTATAATATCACATGCAAAGTTACAGAAGCAGCAGGAGGAATGTTTTGTTTGAAGAAACTCAAGTAATTCAAGATGGTCAGCCTATAGGACCTGGAAAAAGAGTGGCGGGACAGAGAATGGGGACAGGTTGGACTATGAGTGGTCTCTGCCATTCAAAGAAAGGCACATATTTTCTGTAATAATATGTCACCAGTGTTTTAGAATGATCATTGTGGAAATGATAAACTAGAAATATGGGAGGGAAGCAAGATTACAAATAGGATAACAAGCTAAGACACTCTGGTAATAACACAAATGAAAAATGATGAGTAGTGACAGTTGTGGTAGAGAAGCATGTACAAAAATAAGAGAAAGTACAAACAAGAGGACACATTGACCAAATTTTCCTTAATACAAGCCTCCACTTTGTAGATATGGATAACAAAGACTCTTCAGGTTTCCAGTGACCAGCTATAGCCAAGTCATACCTCTAGGATGTTCCAAGTAATCATCCCATATTAAAATCTGTGTGTTCCATGGCAAAGTTTCCAAGAACCTCTAGATACTCTGATAAATTAATTTATTATAGAGTTTAATTGTTTGATATTTAATATCTCTTATAAGTATCTATAATTTAACCAGGGTCCTGATTTCTAATATCTTAACACTGAGGAATGAACCACTAATGATGAAATTACAAACTGTCATTGAATTTTCCTATGCGTAATGTCAGCCCTTTTTCCTATATACATCTCTCTTATCCATCAAAGAAAACTGGAATATAAGTTGGAACCTGAAAAACCTAATTAGAAACAAACTATGTTTTCTGATATGGAGGGTTTTTAAATATAATTTCTTTATAGATATAATTATGTGAATTTTATCAGTACCACACTTAGAAGCAGTGATAAAAAAATTGAACATCCCTATGTTGCAAACCATGGATGAAAAGAGATGGCTTAAAATTGGAAGAAAAGAAAGAATTCTGAAATATCCAATATATATTTAAAAGTTTTTAAAAATACGTTGGGGTCCTTACATTCCAACTTTTGAAATTTACAAATAAGTCAACCTATTTCATAAGAGATAAGGATATGTATCCCAAGATTAAATAACTTCCTCATGTTAATGAAATAGCCAAGATGATAATTCAGGTCACATAGAATACGTAATATTTCAACTTTGTGTTTTTTCCAATTCTTCATGTTTAAGAAGCCCACCACAATTTTACTACATTTCAGAGAGTGAAAAATACATACTGGTAATTTGATTGGCAATAAAATAGCCAACTTTAGGCATTTCTTTTCATTCTATTTCAATGACATTTTGAAGAAATTCTTTACTGACCCATTCAATCCAGTTTTATAAAACCAGAAGATGTATTTCAACTTTTATAGATTTGCCTCTAAACTGCATCTCTTATCAAAATTGTTCCCTCTGAGCAGCCTAAGTAGAGCTCTCAGTCACTCATCTCTGACCACAGCAATGTTTGTTCCTCCAGTTCTGGGAATTAGTTCTTCAGAGGGAAGCCACTTGGGGGGTTGGCTTCAAATTCTTTTTGGTAAAAGTAGAGTATAAATAGATTTGACTCCATAATGCTGAGTTTTTTAGGCTTCTTGCTTCTTATCACCAACAATTCTGGTTACTTTAGAGATATTGAGACCAAATGTTCAAAAGCTCTCATGTTGCAGACTCTCAAAAGCCAAGTGGTTGAAGCAGGTGGAGGCATGCATGCTGTGAGATCTATCTTGAGACCTCACACAGAAAATGGCAATAATAAATAAAATGAGATGATGATATGGGCTCAAATCCATTCTTCAGAGTCCATGTTAAAAATAAAAGTGCTGGCATAATAGTATTATTGTATATTTATATATAATATTTTATAATATAAAATGTCAGAGTTGTGGTAAAGATAAGCAGAGGAGAGTGAAAGACAATTAGCAAGAAAAAACAATGATGCATCAGCAAGAGATGCCAGAGTCATACTGAAGATCTACAAATCCTTCTATGCGATGACTTAAGATTAGTAATATTTGCAAGATTTTATTGCAGAACTTAAATACACCTGAAACTTTTTAATAGAATTTACAGCAGTATTTTTGACTGTTCATCAAATTTAAAAATTGTTATACTTGACTTACATGTAAATTCCATCATTGCCTTTAAATAACACAGTCAATTCAGAAACAAACTTCATTGAAAAAGAGTTATGAGTTACTCTCTTTCTATGAATATAAGTGATATATCTATGCTAAGTGCATTACTCCATATTTCAGAGCAAGAGGACAATCCCAAGAACTCTATTAAAAATTGACAGTTATGATGGGATTAGCACTAGAATTGATATGCTTATATAATAGAATATCAATAAAATTATATAACATGTAAAACTGTTACAAATAATTAATTCTCTGAAAATAGTAATAAAAGTTACATATCTAATATTGAACATGTTTTAATTGGAGCATATTTAATCATTTATAATTATAATTTAGGTAGAAAAGAATTTATTTTCATTTTACAGAGAGTTCTTATTGACAACTACTCTTAAGAACTCAGTGAGAGAGTGATACAGGAGACCAGGATGGGTTTTATGGGAGTGTGTTTTGTACATTCACTGTAACATTGAGTGAATACAAACAATCAAATATAATTTTTTAATGTAAAGCAGAATTTTACTTGGCCTGTTATCAATTTATTTCATCTCAGCTTCAGATTCATCCTTCAATACATGCTCTGTCCTCATCGAATTCCTTTAAGCATCTCTTTTTTATATAGATTATAACATTAACTTTTCTTAGTTGCAGATGCTGGGACCACATAGCAGGAAGAAGGCGTCCTCCTGCTCTTTCCAGCTGCCACGTAGTGGGGCAATGCTGTGGGGGATAAGGACGTCCTATGGAGCCCTGCCCCAGCCAGCCCACAGAACATGCAGTCCCTCAGCAACCTCGCAGGGGTGACCTGGCAATGACCTTCCAAGGCCCTCTAGATGCTGACACTTCCTCTATGGAGCTTTTCCTCCCATACCAGTACTTCAATTTTTTTGCAGGACCTCCAGTAGCTCCACTGTGCAGGGTTGGGGTCTTACTACTTGTCGTCTCTGCAGGACACGCTGCTCAGCTTTACTCAGGGTCCCCTCCCGTGGTGCATTCCTCACCACCTGTTGCTGATTGCCTTGCCTTGTCATTCAAAGGATTTTTTTTTCTGCTTGCCCAGCTACTACAGATCAGCTCTGGCCTGGGCAAACATGCACATTCTGCTTGTCAGTGGATTAAATGGCACCTTTCCCATTTTCCAACTAATGCTGGAACCCAGCTTTGAAGAGGAGCCCTCTTCCCAGTTTGTCTTTCCTTGGGTACTGTTTCACAGTTCTCAGGTACCATATACAACTTTTCTACACCCTATAGGTACTCTTTTATCATAGCTTAATAATTAAAACTTCCTGTTATCTAAATCACTGTGGTTTCTCTCTTCTGATCAGATACAGGGGGATACACACATAATCACGTCCTTGTCAGGTTCAAGTTTGTGTCATGTTCTCAAGTTCCTAGT
The DNA here is from genome assembly GCF_040939455.1 of Microcebus murinus. Taxonomy (NCBI): domain Eukaryota; kingdom Metazoa; phylum Chordata; class Mammalia; order Primates; family Cheirogaleidae; genus Microcebus; species Microcebus murinus. Next base: position 49,676,774 of record NC_134104.1, read on the forward strand.
ATGTAAGAATGGTTACTGGTACTGAGTTGACAGAATTAATGAGCAAGTCAAACAGGAATAAGCAAAGCAAACAGCAACATTTATTAAAGCACAGTAGGTTCCCAAGTAGGAACAGGTCTAGCTCCATGAGTAGAGTAGACTCTGGGTTTTTAAGACACCTCTACTTTTATGTCTATGCTTCACAGTATGCTAAATGATGAATGGAATATTCACCTATATTCAGGGATGAGGGGTGTAGATATCCTGGAACCGGAGACCTTCCTTGAACTTGTCCTTATAGGGTAACTTCCAGGGTTGCCATGACATTTGTAAACTGTCTAGGGGCTGTTGGGTGTGATTTTTACTTTGTTAATGAGGGTAGTTCACATCAGGTCACTGCCAGCTCCTCTGTGCACATGCCCCAAGGTGTCTATTTCTGCAGCTGGGCCATCTCTTTGGTCTGTGGTTTTCTCATCCTCCTTTAATTGGCCCACAATGGTTTTTCTTTACAGAATCTCCCTTGCCTCCCTTCCGCATCTGTTTCGCCTTCCTCCAGGTCTCTACCTAACATCCTGACCTATAAACATATAAACACGTCTGCAAGTCATTGTTAAAGAAAAGGAAAGTTACCCATAATCACACAACCTTGATATCTACATAATCTGCCACATGTTTATGTGGAGAAATTTTAAGTTATGGTTAACATGCTAGAGCATACATAAAGACAGCACTGGGTCCTGGTGAATTTAGAGACAACAAAACAAATTTGGAGACTGTAGATTGTGTGATCAGTATGAGATAGGGATTGATCTGGCAGTAGTGCTGTAACCCAAAGTTCCTGCAACTGTACTTGGCACATATGAGAAAGGGAAGGAAAGGAGGAAGGAAGAACATCCCGTGAATGACAAAGATCTAATGTGATAGAATGATTTTTAATTCTAAGACAGTTTGAGTTGATCTCCAGTTTTTTTTGTTTTGTTTTGTTTTTTTTTTTTTGTTTTTTTTTTTTTTTTTTGAGACAGAGTCTCGCTTTGTTGCCCAGGCTAGAGTGAGTGCCGTGGCTTCAGCCTAGCTCACAGCAACCTCAAACTCCTGGGTTCAGGCGATCCTCCTGCCTCAGCTTCCCGAGTAGCTGGGACTACAGGCATGTGCCACCATGCCCGGCTAATTTTTCTATATATATTAGTTGGCCAATTAGTTTCTTTCTATTTATAGTAGAGATGGGGTCTCGCTCTTGCTCAGGCTGGTTTCGAACTCCTGACCTCGAGCAATCCGCCCGTCCCGGCCTCCCAGAGTGCTAGGATTACAGGCGTGAGCCACAGCGCCCGGCCTGATCTCCAGTTTTTAATGTATATTTTTGTCAAATAGCATTGTCAAAAATATGTATAGTTTATTGTGACCTAAAAATTAGAATATCCCCATGGTCTTCATAGCATTCTCAGCTACTTTAATTCTTGTTCTAATATATTTGTTAAGTAATTATCTTTATACGGAAGGTTTATTCAGTTCTTATGAACAATTTTAGTCAAAAATTTAAAATATGATAGATGTCCACTCTGAGTTGGATGATAGGTTTAAGCTGTATTTTTCCTAAATATAATGAAGTTAAAAATTCAATACAACTATAGACTATCTATAATTTTGAAGAAAATGCATAAGTAAATCTTTTCAGGATTTCCAGTTATGCTGGCTTCAAAACAATCAAAAACATTCTATTCATATAAATTAGCAATCACAAAAAGATATATGTAAAAAATAAATGCGAAATTTTAGACATTCTTAGTTTTTTCAACACAAGAAAGAGGTAAAACAAATTTACCATTATTAAATGATTCAGATAAAAGTTACACAAATTAGAATGGTAAAAATGATATATTCTGTTCTTTTAATGTCCTACTATGAAGTCTAATATCACCTTCCTTTAAAAGAAACACGTTGATTTCCTAATTGTTTCATTTCCCCACATCACTAAAAGAATTGAATGTTAATAGGAAGGTGGTGTGTTTGTGTGTGTGTGTGTGTGTGTGTGTGTGTGTGAAAGAGAGAGAGGGAGACACATATAACTTCATGAATAAGTTTTTGAAAGATACAAGCTACATGTGAAGCTTTTAAAAATCTATAAAGATCATATAAAAACCAAAGACATAGAATAATACAGGAACCTAATGTCAAAAAGCAGTCTCAAAAAACATAGTGAGGTGTGTGCAAATGCTTTCTCTGTAGAGATAGTACAGGAGGAAAACAAAAAGGAATCCAAAGCTTTGTTTTAACTTTGTCAAAATTTCTTACAGATTTTCAGAAATAAGGTAGAGTACATCAAAGAAAAAAAAAAGAGGAAAGGGTACCTAATTTTTGCAAAATAACAAAGGTTGATAAGCTTAGACATGACACAATAATGAAGAAGGGTGAATCAGCTCAAAGAGAGATAAATAAAGAGGATCCCATTGCCTTACATTAGCTTGAGTTCTTTCTATTTGGTTCAGAATCTCTGTCTCAGAGCAACACTGCACATCCAGACATATCTATTATGACATGGAGGAAATGTGCCTAAATGTGCGACAATTTAAATAATACTTAGAAGAAGTAGTTTATAAATAGTAAAGCAGACAATTGCTAAGTGTATGAAAAGTGTTACAATTGAAATCTAAAAGAAAGTTGCAAGATTTCCCAAGAGAGCAACAAAAGTAACTTACAAAGTCGAGAAAAGATGAGAATGAAAAGAAGGAAAAAGATGATAATAAATAAAATCATATAAAATAAAATAGACATCAGTCTCTCTATACATCAGTATCTTAGAATAGGAGAAACAAGACAACAGAAATGAAACACTTTAATTTTGAGATGTTGTCTGTTGGTCTCATTAAATGTACTTTCAAAATTGGATTATAATTGCATTATAGTAGTTAAAGATGTTTTAGATTGTGTGACTAGAGTATATAAAACAGCCATTCTTCATGAACATTTTATATATTGTTCTAATCATTTTAAAAATCAAAAGATGTTCTGTTTTCTTCATTCTGTGTACTTCTTCTTGGTTAGCACAACATTTAAGATATTTTGCATTTTAAAAAATTCTTAGATATCTCAGTCAGTAAATTCCCTCATACAATTTTTAACAGCTAGAAAAATTCTTGGAAACACATTTGGAATTTTAATAAATTAAAATGGGAAAATTACCTTGATGTTTATAGCTTTCATAGAGTAACATTGCCCTTTGAACAAATTAGATGTAATTATGCCATAGCGAACATTCATTAAGTTTGAAGTCATCATTCTCTATACAGAGAATTAGAATTTTCATTCTTAGTTTTAGAAAGAGGTTCATCTAGCACGATAATTTACTTGATTTATTTAGTTAAGTGCAGTACTTTTAAAATTAAAACGATAGACCTACTTTAGAAAATGAAGAGCCAATTCAGCCATTAAAATTCCAATGAAAAATTTATATTTAAAACAATACCTACCTACAATGCTAATTTCGCACATGGAGAATGCTGAAATGTTTTTGAAGGTTAAAAAGTGGTGTTTTGTTAAAAAAATCAATGTGTTTTTATGTCAATATAAAAGCCTGAAAAATAAGGTAGAGAGGAAGCAGATCAATGGTTTAAGATTAAGTCCTTACAATATAAAAGATAAATGTTTATGAAAATTGCTAGTTAAGGTAGTGAGAGAATGGGTGATTTGTCTATTTTTTTTTCATTTTTTTCTAAGTTTTCTTTATTTTTTTTATTTTAGCATATTATGGGGGTACAAGTGTTAAAGTTATGTATATTGCCCATGCCCCCCCTCCCCCCTCGAGTCAGAGCTTCAAGTTTTCTTTATTTTAATGAGGGTTTTTGAAAATATAAGAGAAAAACAACTTAAAAAAAAGAAAGCCATATGTTTTAACCCTTTATAAGTAGCTCCAGGCTTAGGAAATAAACCTTAATTTAGACCAGAGGTGTAATAGCAGCCTAGAATACTTTAGGAAATTCAAGTAGCATGTAAGTGGTGAAATGAGATGATCTTTGTGATTGATTTTACCTAGCAAATATTATTTTTGCTTAGTATTCAAGAAACAAAGTGATTTTCTTTCCTTAGTATGGCTTATGTCTATGCTGCTATCTTTTCTTTAAAGTGTTCTTATAAATCATATGCTCTTTGACACTGAAGTTTAAAATATCTTTTTTTTTTTTCTAATTCTGAAAGATTATGAAGGAGGTCACTCTTAACTACCACACACACTGAAGTGTTGAAAGTAGTTCCCTATGTACCAAATAAACCCAGCAGGAAAGAAACAAGATCCTGTACTCAGTGTGTATCCTTGAACATTTCTGACAAGTAGAAAGAAACTCAAATACCAGCAGAGTGTTTCCATAAACTAGATACATACAAACATTTCTGCTCAAAAACAAAGTTATACCCCTTGTTAAAAGTCCACTTGTGTCAGTTACTTTGTTCAACTGCAATTTGTTCTTAAGAAAATATTATCACTGTAATTCTACCAAATCACTGGATCCTTGAATGCTTTGTCTTCTAGGAGTCAGTTGTCAAAATTAAACCGCTGGCCTTTTAAAATCATTTCATGGGTCAAAAAAAACCAAACACCTTTTTTGTTTTTCATACTGTTGTTTATTGTTCACTGCCTCCCAGAAGTTGACACAACAGTGTCGCCCATTGGCACTATCCGGCACAATTTAATCTTTACTGCCAGTCATTGTTTCTTACTTGTAGAATGCAAACATCTATGTGTTCTTTCTAAGTAAGTTATACTAATGTCCATAGAAAGCGGCATAGTTTCAATTATTAATAATGATGTTCTGAGACAGAAGGAATTTATTTTTGAAGTTAGATTATTTATGTTCTCAGTTGTTACCCACACATTTTTAGGGTTGGGTTTTAGGGGCATTTTTCTTCCCTTGGGGGAAAAAAGATAACAAAACCTTACTTGTGGAACTTAAATTGTCCAAAGTGTAGAGCTCAGCAGTTTCAGAAGTCATGTTTAATACTCATAATTCAAAGATGTAAAAACACTTACCTCCCCACAAAACAAAGCTATCTTCTTACCAAAGCATATTTCATCAGCTGTAAATGTGTTTATAATACAGTAATCCTTATCAAAACCACATTGGCTTCATAGTCAGTTACCACTCTGCCCACCTCTGCTTTCCTCTTCTTTTAGGATTAGTACTTTTTAAAAAAAAAAAAAAAAAAAAGTACATAGTTTGTAACTGATGTTCTCTGTTTGCTATGTACTTTTAAACTAACAAAGCAAACAGAAAGTTCCTGGAACAGCTCCTCTCACCGCTATTCACCTCAGGCCAAGCCCAGGGAAAGCTCCCCTCAGCAAGGAAGCAGCCACTCCTTCCCCTGGGAAACAAGCAGCTAAGGGAGTACCTCAGTCTGCTGAGACAACAAATACCGGTGACTCATTTATTTGGTGGCTGGTCTTCCTTCACCTTCCACTGTCTCTTCCCTGTAAAATAAGAAAGGCATTGTGGTGTCACAGATCTAAATCTGCAGTAACAAAGATAGGCATTATGATCAAGGATAGCTGATCCAAAAATAACTGAGGGGAGTCAAATAACGTGTTAGGTAGTACAAGAATGTAATAGTTCTGTGAGTGAGATCCATAGATTGATACAGCTTTTGGATTCTCTAGACACAAAATACAATCTTTACCAAGATGTTGGTATTTGAAAGAATGCCATATGTGATGTGTCATTCTTTCCATAGAGAAAAGTGCTCTGTCCATACAAAAATGAACTTGAGGTATCTCCAAATTCTCTTCCACAAAGGTTGCACTAATTTGCAGTCCCACCAGCAGTGTAAGAGTGTTCCTGTCTCTCCACGTCCTCACCTTCATTTGTTGTTTTGGGATTTCTTGATACAGGCCATTCTCACTGGGGTTAGGTGACATCTCATTGTGGTTTTGATTTGCATTTCTCTAATGATTAGAGATGTTGAGCATTTTTTTATATGTTTGCTGGTCTTTATTCTGTCTGCTTTGGAAAATTTCTGTTCATTTTCTGTTGCCAATTTCTTGATGGGGTTGTTTGATTTTTTCTTGTTAATTCTTTTGAGTTCTAGATAAATTCTTGTTATCAGACCTTTATCGGAAGTGCAGATGTTGCGGCAATGTGAGCTACTGTTACAGCTCTTGACCCGGGAAAGAATCGAATGGCAGACGAAGAGTCAGAGAACAGACTTTATTCCTCTGGCAGGCTCAGCACACCTAGTGTTACAGTTCTCTTCCTGTTTTCTGATCTTCTGTCCCCCATTCCTTGTTCTCCTCCTGCTTTTATAGCCTTGGTAGGGCTCAAAAAGCATCCAATCAACTACAAGCTTTAACATCCAATCAACATCAAGCTTTAACATCCAATCAAAAACAGTGGGATTCAAAAATTACCCAATGAGGATCACACCAGCAGTGAGGCTGGAAGCAGGCAGCGGCATGCGAGCCTGGGGCATTCCAGCAGCCCGGGCTCTGGGCGGCTCTGCCTCAGGCCCGGCCCCAGCAGCGTGCCCTTCAACTGGCCATGCGCAGTGCTGGCCCATGGAGATGCGGAGTGATGGGGAGGTGCCAAGCGGCCGCGTCCCGGCATCCAACATTTTCCATGTCACAGAGAGCAAATATTTTCTCTCATTCTGTAGGCTGTCTATTTGCTCTAATGATAGTTTCCTTGGCTGTGCAGAATTAGAAATACCATTCGACCCAGCAATAGCATTATTAGGCATCTACCCAAAAGAGCATAAGATATTCTATTATAAAGACATCTGCACCCGGAAGTTTATGACAGCACAATTCACTATTGCAAGGACATGGAAACAACCCAAGTGCCTGTCAATTCATGAGTGGATTATTAAAATTTGGTATATGTTTACAATGGAATATTACTCAATTCTAAGAAACAACTAGCTAGCACTGCTTATGCTATCCTGGATTAAGTTTAAGCCCATTATCCAAAGTGAGGTGACACAAGATCAGAAAAATGGGCTCCACATGTACTCGCCATCAAATTGGTACCGACCAATTAACACTATGGTGCTCAAATGGTGGTGGTGTTCACCAGGGATTCGGGGGGCAGGAGGGTAGATCCACATCTGAGGGATGGGGGTGAGCATTGTGGAGGGGAATAGCATACCTCTAACCCTTGCTAGGGAGAGTCAAGGATATAAAATGTAACCAAATTAAAAAAAAAATAACAGAAACATTTACCGGGTGTTGGGTAGGTGGGAGGGGGAAGGGGGATGGGTAAATGCATACATAGTGAGTGCAATGCATACCCTCTGGGGGATGGACATGCTTGAAGCTCTGACTCGAGGGAGGAGGGTAAGGCAATGGCAGTATACACAACCTTAACATTTGTACCCCCATAATATGCTGAAATAAAAAAAAATAATAAAAATAAATGAACTTGGCCATGGCTGGAACAAAGAGAGATCAGGGATTATTTAAAACAGGAAAAAAGAAAGTGAGGAAAGTGATGCAAGACAAAATAAAGCATAACAAAACAAACATACAAATAAAAATAATAAAGAGAAGGACCAAAACACATTATTTCCAACAGAAAGAATGATCAATTAGGGTCACATCAATTACTTAAAGTATATCATAGACTTCTAATTAATTAGTTAAGCATTCCACATTTTAAAAACAAACAGATATCATTTAACCTTTTTATCATAACCTATAAGATAAAGTAAAAATATACCCCCCGGGCAAAATATATGAGATCCTTCATTGTCTCCTCTCATTCTATGTTTTTCTAACCTCACCACACCAAGTTACAGTCAAAATAAATAAATGGTTAATTTTCAAATAAATTGTTCATTTCAAAATAATGTTCTTTCTGTTGAGAATGCCTTGGCCACTCACCCCCTCACACCTCTTTTTTTATTTCCCTGCATAACATAATTCTGTATAATATTATCACTATTTAAATGTTCCTTTCAGTGCAAATTCCTTCTTATATATTCCTGTAACATATTCCATGTACTTTTATTACAGTCTTTTTCACATTGTTAATTAACTGTCGATATGTCTGTAATATTGCTTAAACTGTGGAAGGCAGAGATCATATTTTGTTAATTTTAGTGTTTGCAATATTATATGCTGTATTAAAAAGCAAAACTTTTTGTTATAATAACATGTCTAAATGATAAAAATAATTGAAGCATATATGTTTGGGTACTTTTCTCACAATTCAGGTTTGTCAGTAAAAACCATTCTAATTTAATTATTCTCCATTCAAAATATCATTAATAGAGGAAACTTGTATCAAAGTTTCCTTCTGATTAAAACTTCCATTATCCTCTTGAGTATTTCTTAACATGACATCATTTTTCTGGCATAATTGTCAAACCTAAAATTATTCAAATGCATAAATTTTTCTATTAGTGATCAAACCAAATATATTTCCTACTCAATATTATAGCACATATAACTTAGCAATTTTTAAATTAGATACTACAAAGATAGTGGATCGCTTTGAAATTCATTAGTGACTCACTTACGAAGTAACAATACATTACTAATATTGATATCTAAATAGTGCATATTTATCTCACTTTGTTATAACAAGTAATTATCTTCTTTTTATCAGATGAAAATAAACAGGTTTGAAAACTTGTGTCTACTTAATATCTACTCTCAGCCCACAAAAACCTGCACACAAATATATGCAGAAATTTTTTTCATAATCCCCCAAAAGTAGAACCAATGAAAATTTTCTTCCACAAATAAATGGATAAACAAACTGTGATACATTTATACAGTAGGATGCTATACAGTGGTAAAAAGTAATGAGCTATCAAGCCATGCCTTAATGGATAAATTTTAAGAGCTTAATCCTAAGATAAAGAAGCCAGTCTGAAAAGGCTATACGTTGTATGATTCCATTTATATGAGATTCTGGAAAAAGAAAACTATAGAGACAAAAACAGATCAGTGGCTCTTAGGGCCTAGAGGGTATGGGCACATTAAATAAAATAGATTTTATTTTTAGGACAGTGTAAATATTTTTAAGGTACTATTACGATAGATGCATGACACTATGTTTTTGTGAAAACCCATAGAATAATGTGCAAAGAACAAAACTTAATGTATGAAAACTTTTTAAAAATCATTTAGGAAATTGAGAGACTTCACAGGATGAAATGCAGAATGTGACAAAAGAATCAAATTATAATATCTATATCTATATGTGTGTGTGTGTGTGTACAAAATAAATTAACAGAAAGGGATGGAGAAAAGGTATGGACTTAGTAAACATTAGAAATGAGTGGAATCTGTAAGAATACATGCAAAAGGAACTGTATGTAAGTACTGTACTCTAGCATATAAATTTGTGTCCCACAGGGGTAGAGGTTAACAATTTTAAAACAAGTATATATGTATACTGAAAGTGAAAAATCAACATACACAATCTTATACACCAACAGTGAAGCTGAGAATCAAATCAAAGTCTCAATACCTTTCACAATAGCAACAAAAAAAATCAAATACCTGGGTATATATTTAACCATGGAGGGGAAAGACTTCTACAGGGGGAACTATGAAAAGTGAGGTAGTAAATCACAGAGCATGTAAACAAATAGAGAAACATATCACGGATCTGCAGAATCAACATTGTTAAAATGCCTCTACTACCCAAAGTGATTTACAGATTCAATGCAATCCCCATTAAAATGCCAATGTCATCTTTTACAGATCTAGAAAAAATAATTCTATGCTTTGTATAGAGCCAAAAAAGACCCTAAAGAGCCAAAGCAACCTCAAGCAAAATGAACAAATCAGAAAACATCACTTTACTAGACTTCAAGCTATACTACAAGGCTATAGTAACCAAAACATCATTGCACTGGCACAAAAACAGAGACATAGACCAATGGATCAGAATAGAGAATGGAAAGTAATATTGAACTACCTCGAAGAACTAAAAGTAGACCTGCCATTTGATCTAGCAATCCCCCAACTGAGTGTTTACCCAAAGGTAAAGATATATTTTATAAAAAAGACATTTGTACTCAATGTTTATAGCAACACAATTTACACTTGCAAAGATATAGAAACAACCCAAGGGCTCATCAATAATGAATGGATTAATAAAATGTGGTATGTGTATACCATGGAGTATTACTCAGCCAAAAAATATGGTGAACAAATACCTTTTGTGACAACATAGATGGAACTGGAGATCATCCTCCTAATGGATTGATCATAAGAATAGAAAAACAAACACCATATGTACTCACTATTAAATTGAAAATAAATGATCAATACCTGTGTGTACATATGGTAGTAAAATTCAATGGAAATCAAACAGGTGGAAGGGGTTGGAGGTTATTCATAAATTCACACCTAATGTGTACCATGCACACTATCTGGGTGATGGAGACACTTAGAACTTTGGCTCAAACCATACAAAAGTAATTCATGTAACCAAAATGTTTATACCTCGGTAATATTCTAAAATAAAAAAATAAAACTGAGACAATTTAAGCAAACAAATAAAGTACTATTAGATTATAACTGAAAGTATTATGGGGATACACATGCACACACACACACACACACACACACACATAAATATGAGAGTAAACACATTTTCTAAGCAGAAATATTCCAAAAATATTTTATGGATATTTCACCCCTATAGAAATAGAATATAATTACTCATCCCCTTAGTGTGAGCTGCCGTAGTACATAGTATTGTATGGAAATGAGAAAAATAACTTTAAATCCAGGAGACCAAATACAGATATGCCATGTTAATATTAATAGTATATATCTTTGATATGATGTGATGACAATGGCATTTTTCCTTTGTGGGTTTTTTCCCTAAAACTCTATAATTCTAGTGAAAAAAGACAACTCAGGGTCATTTTTCAAAATACCAGTAGGAAGTAGTTCTGACAAGAACTCCTTAAAACAAGGAAAATTGTAGTAACTGTCACATCCAAAAGAAGGCTAAGACATGATGACTAAATATAATTTGGTAATCAGGATGGAATCCTGGAACAGAAAAAACTCAATGAGTAAAAAGAAAGGAAATCTGAATAAAATGTGGTCTTTAGTTTATAAAAACATGTCAATACTGAAAAACATTTTCAGAAGAATCTTGTTAACCTTGTATTTTCTCATTCTCTTTCTCTCTCACACATATGCACAATAAACATACACACAGAGTATTATACACACACTAGCGACTCACATAACACACAGACACTGATATGCTATGGCATTGCTAGTATTTATTTACCTTTAGTAACCCCATACTTATTTCATTTCATACTTATTTCACATATCCAAGAAGAATTTTGTGTTTATTTAACCTCTACCCTATAATTAAGATAAGCTCAAAACCACATCACTTCCAAATGTTGAATCCACAAAAAATATTCCAAAAAAAAAATCAAAATTATTTTTCACATATTTTCTATTTGATGTGTCTTTTAAAGTGATTGGGATCATGTATGAGTTTTTAAAAATATACATATATACACATATATATAGGAATCCAGAAATAAATTTTCTAATATTTCCATCTTTTATGGAGATACATTTGAATATTAACTATATTACTTTTTTTTCTAAACCGCCTCTTTAGTAAATAACTCTTTACAAATGACTATGTTGTTTCATGTGCAGAAGAAAGATCTAAAAGCAGAGTAAGTAATAGAATCATTTTTTAGTAACTTCAATCAAAAATTTTATGTTAATATTAGAGCCAGTAGATCATGAGCACAGTCCCAACTTCCAGTTTCTTCAAAAGCTTAATTTTTTAAACCTTGTCTGTTGTTATCTAATGTGTTCATTTTAGAGGCACTCATTGAAATGGACAGAATAGCCAAGTAGAGGCCATGTATTATACTGAAGCTCAGGGAATGTGAAATTTTCAAAAGTATTGATGGTGTCATTGAGGAGGCTAGTAAAATACGTATGTCACCACCAGTGAGGGAATATACTTGAGGTTGCATAGAATTAAGCTTTGGTCAATTATTCTAAAAACTGGTCTGAAATAGTATTGGATTGGAGCAGCATTTAATTTAGTGCTGAGCCTCCATTACAGAAGAGCAGATGAAATTTCATGATAGTTTAGTACATTTAAACGGTACAGAAATGACTCAGGAAACAATAAAAAATTAAATTAATTATAAAATAATATTTAAAGAATCCTCCAAATTTGTCATTAGCTGAGCATTTTTAAGATCAAATTATTCACACATACACGTGTGTGTGTGCATATGTGCATGTGTATGTGCCTGTGTGTATGTGTATGAGAGAGAGCAAGAGTGAACATTGGAACACTAAAGCAATATCTGCCTACTTGTAAAATGGAAGCTTCAGAATTCAGAAATTATTTTTCAAATAACATCTCTCATGCATTTATTATTCCATTTATTTTCACTGTTAACAAAAGAAATTTAGAAGCTTTCCTTACATTCATAATTGGCAAATACAAAGACCTACCAGGATAATGATCATTGATATTTGGTTGTGTTTTAATGTACAAGCTCTGGAAGGATTTTTTAAATCAGATATATTCATAGAATAATGTCATTGTCTTAAAAATTATTTATTTTAATATATAATTAAATACTATTTACATAATGTATTTATATAATTAATTTACATAATTAAAAGTATATAATTAAAATTACATAAAAATATAATTTTTATGAATGAAATGAAATGAAATTTATTATCACATTTCTTGAGCCAAAAACATTCTTAGTCAAAATTGGAAGGTATTTAAAAATTTTGTTTTGGTTCCTTGATATGCTGAGAGCTAATATGACAGCTCTGATCTTTGGTAGTTGGCTAGGGAATGGAATTATAGGTCCTCATATTCCATCATTAAATTTATTAAAATTTCAAAGTAAAGTTGCTGATTTATTTGATATTTTTATTCTAACAGAGATAAATTAAATACAAGACTACTTTGAAAAGGCCATGATGGAAATGAAAAATGTAAATGACTTAAATTATTGGCAATACAATTATAACTGTACATTATTAAAAATGAAATTGAGTATGCCATATTATGGTATAATTGTTATAAATCACTACAAATGTTAATAGTTTGTGTTCTTTATTGATCTTATATTTGAGAAATCCAATTTGTTTTAGATTTTTTAACATTTATGTATTAAGAATCATATACGTTTCTCAGCACTATATATATATCTCTGTGAAGTATTATTAGTTGATAATTATTATTATTAGGGAATTTTTACAGATAACAAAATGGGTGCCAGAGGTCAGGTAACTTATCCCAGTGCACACCCATAGAAGTGATAGAGCCAAGCCTGAAATTCAATTAGTCTGGTTTCAGATGTATGTTCTTAATTATGTCACAATTACTCAATTCACCGAGAGCCTTACTGATGATGCAAATAAAATACAATCATTAAATCAAAGCGGATTGTTTCTCCATATTAAAATAAGTAACAACTAAAGGTGGAATAAAGTACTACTCAGCATAACTACTTAACTTTGAAAATATAGAATGGAGAGGTTAGAAAAAATTATAACAAAGACCATTTCTATCACACAAAATGTGTTTACTTGTGCTTGAACTAAAAAATTAATTGCTTATAATCTGATAATTATTTTTCTTGTGACTCTAAGCTTAACAAGTATCATTTAGTAATAACTGGTTATTACTAATATTAAGTAATTTTATGTGGCTAAATAATTCTTGTTGTTGACTGTGGAATTATGGTGTCATTCTAAATTTTGCTTTGGGCTCCATTGTCAACTAGCATTGGCTGAGTAGAAAGTCACTATTACAAGAAAATGAGTGCCCAACTAATGTTCGTGCAATCTCTGCATATCTAGAAGAGTTATTTTAGCAAATGCACAAATCCATGAAGGAAACTTTATAAAGATTTTTCTGCCATTTTACTTAGTACAGAGAGATAAAGGTAATTTTCCTTTCATAATCAATTTTCATTTTGTCCCAACAAAACTGCAATGGAATGGGGAAATTGTTTAATAATTTAATTTTTCCTTTTTTTATTTTTAACTCATTGAAAAGTTCATTATGGCAAATGTACTAGCTAGCAATATTACATAAATATTCAGAACATATGTGCTCTATTTATAAATACCAAACTAATAAAATGTTATTTTTTGAAAGGTCTTATTTAAAAAGGATGCATTTCAACTTTTCATAAATTACCATTTTGAAAATATATTTTCATGATCAAAATTTCTGAAAAATGTGATGTCCGGTCCCCAGAGTGAAGTAAAATTATTATAGAATTACAAACATTCCTTAATATTGAAGGTCAGCATTGCCTTTTTCTACCAATTTGACAGACTGTTTACAAAATATTCGGTCATAACATCAGATAAAAAAGTTAACCGACACTCTATTCTTACCTTCTTTGCAGAATGTGGTTGTAGAGGGAGGTTACTTTGGAAGGTTCGGGGGGAAAGAAGATAGGTTTAGGCATATTACACTTGACATTCAAATGAAGAACTCCAAAAGAGATTGGACAAAGGTAATCGGGAGTCACAGGCATAGAGAAGACTAATGAATGGAAGGTCTTTCTACTTCATAGTGTGCAGAGAGATTATCACCTAGGACGAATAATATTGGGACTGTTTTGGGATCCACGCTCTTATGACTCTGAGTTTACAGAGTAAGTGCCCCAATAGAGAATATTTTTATATTTTCTAACAGAATTTAAATCATTTTTTAAAAAAAACCCAATCTCCTCAAAAGTCTTTCAAATGTATATAAACCAATGAAAGACAGTTGATCTGTCTAATGTGTACATAGGTTCCCTATGTCTCCTCCAATTTGTCATCCAATCTGTAATATTCAGTTAATCCTGGTAAGGTCATCATAGGTAAGTAGGTTTTATTGAAGAGGCACTAATAAATTATACATTTCTACCTGACTTTACTTTTTCTTGTCATGACTTATTTGAAACCTGAAAGCATTAGTCTTGAGCCACTTGAAGGAGAATAACTTCTCATAAGCATTTTCATACATTCTAGCTTCAAATATACTATTCCATACTCCATACTTCACAGTATTCCCATTGCCATGTATTTAACTGCCTACAATTTTTGAAATGAAGAAATAAATATTTTATGGAGGACAAAAGAAAGCAGTGAGGTCCATGTTAAATATTCCAAAAGGAGAGAGGATTAATTATTTTTTTCACTCTGTTTTTATGTACTATAATATATAACATAGGAAAGCAAACAACGGGGCCTGTTTTTTAGAAGTTCCTTTCTTTATGTCAATTTTTCAAACTCCTCCACAAATTCTTTACTTTCTCATTATAAATACAAGAAATAACAGCCAAATTATGCTTAAACAAATGCTTACTTTAAGAACTGTGTCCAATTATTTTCCTTTAAACTTCTGAACTGGTCAAGGAAGTAGGGCCTTTTTCCAACAGGATAGTTTACTTTTTTTGCATTCTTAGATATGGGAGCATTGGGAACAGGAATAAAAGCAGGCTTCCTCTCATTTGTCTCTTTCCATGGGCACAGGGCCTGAAAGTCAGCATGCTCCAAATTAAAAAGAGCTGAGAGTGTTATAAAGCATGTTTCCACCTTTCTGCCCTTTTTGGGTTGAAAACAGGGTGGATTGTCTTCCTTGGCAGCTCCTAAAATTAGTCACAAAAACATAGAAGTCTCAGAAAATCCTATCTAGAACACCATTGTTAATTACAGGAATTTGAAAACTACTCTATAACAAGACACAAGATTTAATAGCCTAAAACTCCACTACTTCATGGAAACATTGTTTCTTGGAAAGGTAAAAGGATCAAATTGCTCTTCACAGATTTTAAGCATACTCAAGAGTGGGCAATAAGCTCTGTACACTCCTTCTCCACAATGCTAGCTTCTAAAATGAACTTTCCACCAGACCTAATGGCAGACTCCGTGGAGTGTATCACTCAATTAAATAGAGTACCATTTGCCTGGTTTTGTTTCACTAAAAGGCAAATTGACCTTTGTTCATGTAAGTAAATTGGAAGGACATTTAGTCCACGGGAATTCATCAAACCCTAACAGGAAAAGCAGATTCCTTGTGTAGCAACTTAATATAAAATGAAACCCATTTTCTGCCTACAAATTTCATAGTCATCCCAGCTTGTGTGGAATTAATTTCTTTATGCCGTAGTACAATAGAAAAGTGGCATTAAATTATGACTTCAAATTAGAAAAGCAGGAAATAGAGTTAAGATTTCCAAATGAAAATGACATTCTTAGTGACCATACTAAGTATCTGCCAAAATGTACACGGAACATAAGATAAAGATATGTGTATGATAAAAATGAATTTTAAGCTATCTAGAAATAAAGGAGAATAAAATCTCTTCAAATGAGTCAATGATTCAAAATGTAATGCGTTAACACTGCATTTTCTAATCTCATCTAATCTAAAAATGTTACATACTAAAAGTTTTAATGCTATAATCACTGGCTCCCATATATTCTAGTCTGTATTTTTCAGTTATAAATCATTCTTCCAATAACTTATTCTAGCTTTCTTTCTCAGATATTAAGCTCTTCACTGTTATTCCATGATTATATATGTTTCAAACCTCAGTTATTTCCTAACCTTGCTTCAGGCTTGCCTCTGGCTAAAATTAGCTTAGCTTTGTCTCATCTCAGATAAAGTAAATTAAACCTGGTGGGCAAGGTTCACCAATAGCCTTAAGCATGAGCAAAAATGTCCTTTGGGCAAAATAGCAGGAAATATTCAAGTTTAATTCATCAGACAATATAATTTGGAGGAAAACATTCCTTGGTTGAAAAAATTCTAGATTTTACAATTATAAATTTCTACTTTTATAATTGTTAATATTCAAAGCATAAGATAATGGTATAAGAAAGAATTTTGAAAACTTTGCTTAGTAAGTGTCTCCAACCAACCTTCCCAGTTTGCTCAGTTTGAAAGTTTTTTCAGCAATGCAGGACTTTCAGTGCAAAACTCCAGAAAGTTCCAGGCAAACCAGAACTTGGTCTGTGTCAGTATGTGTGTGTGTGTGAGCACACACAGACATAGTGACAGGATACTGGGATATTTTGGGTGGTCTTTGAAAGAGCATAGCTTGAAGTGGCTCATGGAAAGTGAGAAACTTCCTAAAAGGGAAAAATATTTTAAGGCTCAAGGATAGCTTTAGAAGGCTTAAAATCTTGCATTCTATATCTTTGATCATTTTAATATAAAATCATAGTTTAACTTTATTGATGAAATTTCTCCCTTTTCATCTTCAAACTTTAAAGAAAAGTGGTTTTTAATATTTATAACATGTGTTCCAATACTCTTTAGCATACTGCCACTTAGCCTTAAGAGATCATCATTTGTATTTCCCAAATCTAATAAAATATAGGATTCCAAACTGTTGAACTGTTGAAATATATATATATATATGTGTGTGTGTGTATTAGCTTGTTTTATGGTAAAATATAACACATACAAAGAATGTAAAACTATAAATACATAGCCCAAGGAATTGTCTAAATTGCATAACTGCCACCCTAGCCAAGATATAGAATAGCATCAGTATCTCATTCGCATACCTTATTCTCATCACAAACACTATACCCCTTCCTCCAAAGTAAATCATTATCCTGAATTTAATGATAATCACTTTTGTGTTTTATACTTGTCTTTAACCATCTTTAAGTGTATATTTCTATACCCCTAAACACTGCTATTCCATTTTACTTGTCTTTGAATTTTGTAAATAGAATCAAATATGTATTTTTTGTGTATCTAGAATCTTTTGCTTATTTTATGTTTGTGAGCTAAATCATGATGCTGGCTCCTTCATTTCCATTGCTGCACAGAATTCTATTGCATATTAACAAATATAACAAAATGTATGTAACCATTTAAACAATAATGAACGTTTGGATTGCTTTCAGTTTGCAGCTAACAGAAAAAAAATAATTCTGCCATGAAATTTCTTGTACTTGTCTCTTGCCACTCAAGCATACTTAGTAACAAAGTTAGTGGATTGTAGGTAAATATAATCTCCACTTTTAGTATATGATACTAAACTGTTTTGCAAGGTGATTTCAAAAATTTACAATCTGACCAGCAGTTTAAGAGAGTTGTCAGAGTTTGACATTGTCTCCCACTCTTAGTATTGTCCTTCTTGTTAATATTGGTCATTGTTAAAGGATGCCTACTAGTACTTTATTGTAATTTTAATTTCCATTTTCCTGTTTGGTTATTGTGCTGGCTACTTTTCATATATTCTATCTTTTGTTGAGCACCTGTTCAAATATCTTGCATGTTTCTTTATTAGGTTGCCTGTATATTTTTTTCTTATATTTTGTGTGAATTCTTTACTTATTTATTTTTTTAATATTATGGGGGGACAAATGCTTTGGTTAGGTAAATGGCCTTTGGACCGTCCAAGTCAAAGCTACATTTTTGATATGAATCTTTTATTAGTTGCACATGTTTCAAATATTACCTATCATACTGCAGCAGTTTACAATAAGAAGTTTGAATAGTTAATTTTGATAATCATTTTCTTTACAGTTAGGGGTTTTTTTGTCACCTGTTGAGAAAATATTGCTTTATCTTGAGGATAGGAATTTGTCCTCCATCACTATCTTGTAGAAGTTATTTAAATCTTCAGTCTACTTGAAAATCACTTTTTTTTTTTTTTTTTTTTTTTTTTTTTTTTTTTTTTTTTTTTTTTTTTTTGAGACAGAGTCTCACTTTGTTGCCTAGGCTAGAGTGAGTGCCGTGGCATCAGCCTAGCTCACAGCAACCTCAGACTCCTGGGCTCAAGCGATCCTTCTGTCTCAGCCTCCCAAGTAGCTGGGACTACAGGCATGCGCCACCATGCCCGGCTAATTTTTTCTATATATATTAGTTGGCCAATTAGTTTCTTTCTATTTATAGTAGAGACGGGGTCTCGCTCTTGCTCAGGCTGGTTTTGAACTCCTGACCTCGAGCAATCCGCCCGCCTCGGCCTCCCAGAGAGCTAGGATTACAGGCGTGAGCCACCGCGCCCAGCCTGAAAATCACTTTTGTGCATGAGAAGAGGCAGGTGTTTCATTTCACTTTTTAAAATATGAATATTTTAATTTCCCAGAGATCATTTGTTGAAAAGACTACCCTTTCTCTCTTTATCATATACCAAGTGTCTAAATATTTATTAGCCTTGTTTACAAAATCAACATTGTATTGTGTTCTATTAGCCTATTCTTGAACCTATAACCACACTGTCTAAATTATTGTAGCTTTAAAATAAGTCTGGAACTCTGGAAATGCAAGTTCTCCCTCTTGCTTATTTTCCTTTATGATGTTTTGCTTGTTCTTGGAATTTTTATATTAATTTTAACAGTAGCTTATACAGTTCTATAGCTATGCACACAAACTCACATGCTCATTCACACACGTTATTTTTAAGGATTGCTTTGTAATTATATATCAAGTTGAGAATAATTGACTTCTTTTTATGATCACTTATTCAACTCTATACATATGCCATATGTTTATTATATTGTCAGTTAATTGGTCTTTATGATGTTATAGTAACTTATTATAATATTTTCCTATAAGATTTTGAAGATCTTTGGTTAGAATTATTTATTGGTTTATCTTATTCTACACTGTTAGGTAACATCTTTACATTTCATTTTCTGTTTGCTGCTGTTCATAGAAATATAGTTAATTTCTATATATTGACTTTGTATCCAACAGTCTTGTAAAACTTTTATTGATTCCAATAATCCATCCATACATATTTTTGGACATTATACATAGACATTGTCTCTATATATCTAATACATCATATTCTCTAAATATCCAGAGTTTTTTTTTTACCTTTCTATTACTTAAAATCTTTATCTCACTGATATCCACTGATGTATAATTATCAATATATTTTGAGTTTAAATCTACCATATTTCAATTTTCTTTTAATTTTTTCTAACCCACTCTTCTATGTTTCTTTTCCTCTTTTCTTATATTGTTGGGTGTTTTCTGTTTCTTGTTAAAGAGATCTTTTACTAACTCAGTATCATACATTTTTATTTTCTCATGTTTTCTCCTAGAAGTTTATTTTTAACTCTCATCTTTAGGACTATGATCCACTTAGAGTTAACATTTTTGTATTATATGAGGTAAGTATTAAAGTTCATTAGTTTCAATAAGGATGTCAAATTGCACAGCACTGTTAGTTGAAAAGACCACCCTTTCTCCATTGATTTAATATGGTACTTTTGTCTAAAATGAATTGACCATATCTATTACTTGGGCCTACTGTTCTATAGGCCTACTATTCCTACCAGTATCCTCTTTATTTCTTTTCTTTGTTTAATAGCACTGAGGATGACCTCCAGAACAATGTTCAATTGAAGTGATAGGAACTGATATTTTTGCCTTTTTTCTGACATTAAATAGAAAGCATTTAGTCTTTCCCAATTGAAGTTAGGTTAACTGTAGGTTTCTCATAGTTGCTCTTAATCAGGTGAAAAATTTTGGTCTTATTCCTAATGTGCTGTTTGTGTAATAAAAGGTATTGAATTTTGTCAAGATATTTGGATCTATTGAAATATTTTTTTCTTTTATTTGATTAACATGGTAAATTATGTTGAATGATATTCACATGTTCAGCCAAACTTGGCATTTCAAGAATAAATTCTTGCAATGATTAGTTTTCTCCTTTAAATATTATTATATTCAATTTGTACATATTCCTCTAAGGCAGTGGTCCCCAACCTTTGTGGTACCAGAGGCCACTTTTTTCCATGGACTGCGAATTAGGGGAGGATGGTTTGGGGGTGACTCAAGTGCATTACATTTATTGTGCAGTCAAACCTCTCTGCTAATGATAATCTGTATTTGCAGCTACTCCCCAGTGCTAGCATCACCACTTTAGTTCCACCTCAGATCATGAGGCATTAGTTTCTCATAAGGAGTAGTGTGCATCCTACATCCCTCACATGGACAGTTGTGGACAGTAGGGTTAGTGCTCCTATTAGAATCTAATGCTGCTGCTGAACTGATAGGAGGTGGAGCTTATGCAGCGATGGGAGTGATGGAGAGCAGCTATAAATACAGCTGAAGCATTTTTATCATAAAGGTGTGTTGGACTTTGTCAAATGCTTTTTCTGCATCTATTGACAGAATCATATGATCTTCCCCCTCCCTGCAATCTCTGGTGAGCACTACCACCATTTGAGAACCATAGTTTTAATCAGTCAGTACCAATTTGATGAGGAGTACATGTGGAGCCCATTTTGCTGATCTTGTGTCACCTCACTTTGGATAACGGGTTAAGCTTAATCCAATTGGGGCGGGGGAAGACCCACATTTTAGGGATGTAGCGAGCATTTTGGAGGAGAAGGGCATACCTATAACCCTTCTTAGGGAGAGGCAAAGATATACAATGTAACCAAAATGTAAAAAAAAAAAAAACATACAAAAAAACACCCTTTTTATCTAGTGGTGGGCAGGTGGGGCAGGAGCAGAAGGGTGTGTACTTACATAATGTGTGCAGTTGTGCGGGCACCACCTGGGGATTGGACACGCTTGAATCTCTGGCACGTCTGGGGGAGGGCGGGGTAGCAGGGGCAATATATGTAACACTAACAATATTTTTATCCCCATAATATGATGAAATAAAAGGGAAAAAATACAGCTGAAGCTTTGCTCACTGGCCCGCCATCACCTCCTGCTGTGTGACCCAGTTCCTAAACGGCCATGGACTGGCACTGGTTTGAGGCTGGGAATTGGGGACCACAGCTCTAAGGGTTTTGAATCTATTTAAGAAACATTGGCTTGTAGTTCTCTTTTATTGTCTTGTCTTTGTCTAATCCTGGATTTAGAGTAATACTGACTTCACAAAACAAATTGAGGAGGGTTCTCTCCTACTCAACTTTATTAAAGAGTTTGTCTAAAATTGGTATTATTGCTTTTTGAAGTGTTAGACATAATTCACCATTAAAGCCTTCAGGGCCTGGAGTTTTCTTTGGGGAAAGTCTTTTAGTTACAAACTCAATTTATTTCACTTACTTAGTTTGTTCAAAATTTATATTTATTCCTGGGACAGATTTCTTAATCTGTATCTTTCCATAAATTTATCCACTTCATATAGGCTTTCAAATATATTGCCATAAAGTTGTTCATATTTCCTTATCATTTTAAAGTCTGAAAAATGCACAGTGATGTCCCCTCTTTCCTTCCTGATATTAGTAGTTTGTATGTTCTCTCTCTTTTTTAATTAATTTAGTTAAAGGTTTATCAATTTTATTGATTTTCTTAAGAAGCAGATTTTTGTTTTTCCCTATTGTTTTCTGTTTTACATTTCATTGATTTTTGCTTCTTTCTTCATTATTTAATTTCATCTATTTGCTTTGGGTTTCATTTGCTATTTTCAGTTTTTTAAGGTAGAGAAATAAACAATTGATTTGAGATTGGTCTTTTTACCTATGACATGCTATTATAAAACATTAACTTTTGTCAAAGTATGGCTTTATCTGTATTCCACACATTTTGATATATTGTATTTTCAATATTATTCATTTCACAGCATTCTAATTTCTTGTGTCTAATTCTGTTCTTTCTAAATCTAAATTCTTATTTCTTCACTGACCTTAGAAATATATCATTAGTTTCCCAATACTTGAGATTTTTATTTTAATTTTTTCTAATTAAATTCCATTGTGTAAACATTCTATCATTTCAAGCTTTGAAAATTTATTGTGATTAGTTGATTTTTTTATCTTGGGTAACATATAATGCACACTTAATGAGAATATGAAATGCATTGCTACAAGGTGCATTTTTAAAAAAATAAATATAAAATAAATCACTCTGGTTGATAAAAGTGTTTAGAAAATTGTCATTTTCCTGATTTTTCGATTAGTTCTTTTAAGTGCTAAAATATCAACTATGATTGTTAATTTTTTTCTTTCTCCCTTTAATTCTGTTAAAATTTGTTCCATGAATTTTGAGGTCCTATATTCAAAATATACATGTTTATGCCTGTTATGTCTTCTTGTATTCAAGTTTTGTCATTGTAAATTACCTCTCATGTCTCCTAGTAAGTTTTACTTTAAAGTCTGTTTGGTCTGATACTAATCTAGTCCCTCCAGCCTTCATAAGATTACTCCTTGAATGATATATTTTTCCCATCCATTCACTTTCATCAAACCATTTGTGTCTTTCTATTTAAAATTTGTCTCATGGATCCAGCACACAGTTGCATATTTTTAAAATTGTTTTTGTTTGCTTTATATTCAGTTTCTGCCTTTTAATTGGAGTTTTTAGTCAATTAGCATTTAATATAATTGTTGAACTTTTTGGATATAGATCTACCATTTTACACTTTGTTTTTTTACTTGTATGTTTCATTGATGATAGTTACAATAATCTCTAAAATTTATGCCTGCTAGTTCAAATATTTGGTTTGCCTTAGGGCCAATATTGATTGATTTTATTTGCTATTGAAATTGTGTTCTATTTTCTTGGACATTTCTATCTCAGATAATTTTCAACTTTATCTGGAACATTATCAATGTAAAACTGTGAAGATTCAGGATTTTATAATTTTAATTCATTGAGTATTTTTGTTTTGTTTTAGGAGATAATATTCTTGGCTGACTTTGAACTAAAAAACTTTGTTTAGTGTACAACATCCCTAGTCTTTGTTCTGATACTATTTCCCTTAGTTGGCCTTGTTGAGTCTGTTATGCATATGTACATTTTCGGGGACAGTAAGACATGTGGACAGACAGATTTAGGGATTCCACTCTCTAGCTCTTTCTCTTATGGTGTTCCCATACTCTCTTTAGCAACCGTGAGGCCTGGCTTCACTGGTCTGATCTTCCAGACAGAAATATGACGAGGTTTTTCAGAGAGTGCCTCCCCTCACCATCACCCTGCTGCTGTGCATGTCGCAAGGACTGCAGTTATCCCCAGTTTAAAAGTTACAGAGATGAGAAATTATTTGGATAGCCTCTCTGTACATTTCTCCAAGTAAATGTGCACTTATCACTAGAGTCTGTCTTTGTTCACATGCCTATATGGCGGGGTAACAGCTCCAGAATCATTTCAGATTTTTCTCTTTTTATCAGTTGCTTTGTTTCACATGTCATGAACTCCACAAAACAGTCTTATAACTTTAGTTTTTCAATAGTAATAGGTTTTATGTATAAAGTAAGAGAGAAAAAGCAAACTTAAATAGTTTTTTCCTTTACCCAGATTAGGGACAGCTACATAAAATACAGGGCCCAAGAAAATATGAAAATGTGGGACTCTGTTATTCAAAAGGCAGGAAAAACTTTTCCTTTCAACCACAATCTCTCTCTGCCTTAAACTGTCATGGTGTTTTTTTGTTTTTGTTTTTGTTTTGTTATTTAATGCTGGGAATATTCATGGCTGAATGCACCCCTCACAGATGCCCAGTACCCTGCCCATTTCAGTGCACAGGGCAGACATACCTGGTCCTGACCTGGTTCAGCACCCAGGCCCACTTTGGCGGCAGAGAATAGCCATGGATGCCAGATGTGTATGCAGAACCAGGTAGCTGAGAATACATTCTGGGTTCTCTAGGACAGGAGGTGTTGGGAAGTGTGACCAACTTGTGAGCTGAAATTCAAAGTGCCCCGGACTTCATATACAACAGAAGATTCAAGGATAAAATTATGAAGAATTTCTAGACCATGACCATAGAGTGTGAAACCTGGAGCACAGGACCTTCCACTGAGTGTGTGTCTATGTGGGGAGGTCCTATGCAAATGTTCTTCATTTACTTTTAGGTATTAATTTTTTCTAGTATCATTTCCATTCATCTTGAAGACTTCCTTTAGAATTTCTTACTGTGCTGGTCTTCTGACAGTCAACTTTCTTTCTTACTCCCTTTCTCTACTCTTTACTCATTGTTACTTTGAGGTAGCTGCTTTTAAAAATCATGACTAAGGTGTTGTTTTCTTCAGAGGAAAATCATCTGGTATGGTCTCAGTCTTTCATACCTAGAAGCAGGACTTGGTCATTCCTCATATTTGGATAAATTTTTGTTATAACCTCAGTAAGAATGTTAATATGAATTCCTTTATTTTCTGTTTTCATAATCTGAAGACTTTGAACAACAACAAAAATATTGTATTGATTTCTCTCTTTCTACAGAATAATAGTTACCTATTTTCTTTATTGCTTTTTTTTCTACTATAGATATCTTATTTTGAGGAACTACTCGCTTTATGTGTTTAAGTCAGGACTGAATATATTTTCTAAAATCTATGAACATTATGTTGCTTAAACCTGGTCAATCAAATTTCTCTAATTTGCTGGCTATATACATTGATTAAGAGATTGATAGATAACCTAAACCAAGGTAACTGTCAGAGGGAACTCTTTTTTCTTGCCAAGACCAATAGCTGAAAAAATAATATAATATGTTTTCTAAACTAAGGTAGCTACTACTGCTAACACTTGGTGAAGGCCTGCCTAAGAATGCCTCATATGGGTTTATAAAAAGATCTTCATTTATTGAAAGATAAATTCTTGTTATTACTTGAGATCTTCAATATAGTTGTGCCAAAAAGCCAATGTCATGGCTCAAAGTTCTCATATATGAGAGCCAACAAATTCACTTTATTTATTTGTTTAAGATACAGACATTTAGGTTTTGTAACTTTCAAGAAAATGAGCTCTGACCCATGATTTTTTGTCACCAAACAATACATATAGGAAGTTGTATCTTAAGCCGACAGATGAAATTCAATGTGATTAACTTTTTAAGAGTATTTTTAATTGATATTTCTTGTGTTATAATTTAATGGAATGATACTATATAAGCTAATTTGCAATCTATTTACCTATGTTATCTATATATATTGTAGATGTTTTATAGTATATATTTTTCTAATGGAAAAATATCATAAAGCTTTAGTATGCCCACCTTTCTTAATAATCATAGTTCAGTATCCACACTGTGTAAAGAAAGAGTAATATGCACAGGCATCCACCCAAAAGAAAAAAAGTCACTCTATGAAAAAGACATCTGCACTCGAATGTTTATAACAGCACAATTCACAATTGCAAAGATGTGGAAACAACCCAAGTGACCATCAATACATGAGTGAATTAATAAAATGTGGTATATATATACCATGGAGTACTATTCAGCTATAAGAAACAATGATGATATAGCAGCTCTTGTATTTTCCTGGCTACAGCTGTAACCCATTCTATTAAGTGCATACCAAAAATGGAAAAATAAGCACATGTACTCACCAGCAAATTGGTATTAACTGATCAACACCTAAGTGGACATATAGGAATAACATATACCTAGTGTCGGGCAGGTGGGGGGGAGGGGCTAGGTATATACATACATAATGAGAGTGATGTGCACCAACTGGGGGATGGACACGCTTGAAGCTCTGACTTGAAGAGGGAGGGGAGGCAATATAAGTAACCTTAACATTTGTACACCCATAATATGCTGAAAAAAAAAGAATAATTTATTGGTAAAAAAGAGTAATAATTTTGTTGAAATACTTTAATACTATATATTCATAAAGCATAAAGATATAATGTTATATATTTATATGTATTTATTAAATTATTAAACATTTATATGGATATAATATACCCATAAAATATAAACATATTTTAATTGGTACTCTAAAGCTATGCCATGTAAAACCATATGTACATTATTCATGAAGAAGAAATAGATACCTATATATTAATAGATAATAAAAAACTATTTCCTAATAGTATGCAGAACATAAGGCAACTAGAATCTTTTTTTAGTAAGTATTTTGAAATTTGTAAGTGATGTTAACTAAATGTTTGGTTTATATTTTGATCTTATCTCTTATACTTTTCTATTGTCTAATAAGCAATATTTAATGATTTTTTTTCTAGAATTAAAGGCTAAATTGTACCATTCCCACACTATACTGGTGCTCTGGATAGTCATTAGTTAATAATTCTTGAGTACCATGATGGACTTAAAAAAAAAAAACAGAGTACTTAGCATGTCGTCACACTGTGAATCAAGCATACAAGTTGCAGAATAACTAGAAATGTGTTGCCATAGGAATGTTGACTCATTCTCATAGCAGACAAAGTACTATATATTAAAATGTACATTCATTTAAAAAGGGAACTACACATTTAATGTCCTTTTATAGCTCAGCAAACTGTGTCTTTCACATGAAATTTCTGATGTCTTCAATCAAAACATGTGAAATGAAAGATCAGAAAATTTTTTAAAAACACTTAAGAAATTATGAATACAAGGGAACTTCCCTAAACCAATAAAGGCCATCTATAGAAAACTCACAAACTTTCCCTTAAAATTGGGATCCAGACAAGGATGTTTGCTCTCATCACTTCTATTCAACAGTGTGCTGGTGGTTCTAAACAAGGAAATTGTGCAAAAAAAAAAAGTAAAAGGCATATATTAATATATTGGAAAAGAAGTGGTAAAAGGATCTATACTTGCAAATATTGTATATAGAAAATTGTAAGGAATTTACACACACAATCACACAAAATATTAGAACTAATAATGAGTTAATCAAGGTTAAAAAATACAAGATCAATATATAGCTATCAGTTGTTTTTCTACATTCTAGCAAAGAACAATCAAAACAAAATTAACAAAGTAATTTTATTTATGATAGCATCTAAAAGAATAAAATTATTAGGAATAAATTTAACCAAAAAAAGTAAAAAATACTACACTGAAATCTGTGAAACACTGCTGAAAGTAATTGAAGAAAACCAAAATCAATCATTATTATGATGACAGTGTTTCTCAAATTGACATATAGATTCAACAAAGTTACTATCAAAATCAAGCTAATATTTTGCAGAAATTGACAAGCTAATCATAAACTTCACATAGTAATGCAAAAAAACCCTAAAAACGATCTTAAAAGAGAAGAACAAATTTGAAGTACTCATATGTCTTGATTTTAAAACCTAACAGCAAAGCTACAGCAACCCACAGGGTATTGTACTGACAAAATGAAAGACATATTAACAAATAAAATTAAAAGTCTATAAATAAATGCTTAAATTTATGTTCAGTGATTTCCAGCAAAGTTCTAAGACCCTTCAATGGGGAAAGAATAATCTTTTGAACAAATGGTGCTGAGACAACTGGATTTCCACATGCAAAAGAATGAAGTTGGACCTTACCTCAGATCATAAATTAAATTTAACTTAAAAACCACATACAGTTATGATTCAGCTTTTTTGGTATGTCCACAATGAAACTAAGACCTCAATGTAAAAACTAAAACTCTTAAAAGACATAGGATCAACTTTTCCTTACTTTGTATTAGGTAATAGTTTCTTAGGTAATGTGACCAAAAAATCAGAAGTCAGAAAAAACAACTTAGATAAGTTGGACTAAATCAAAATTAAAACAAAACAAAACTCTGTACTTCAAAAGACACTATTAAGAAAATGAAAAGACAAACCACAGAATAGATGAACATATATGTAAATCATATGTATGTATCCAAAATATATTTAAAAATCATTTAAAAATAAAAACAGATAACCCAAATTTTTAAGAAATGCAGAAAAGATTTATACATTTCTCTAAAGAAGATGTATAAATGATTAATAAATATATGAAAAGACAGCATCATTAGTCTTTAGGGCAATGCAAATCAAAACCACAATAAGATACCACTTCATACTTTTCCTCCTGGATGACTGTCATCATAAAGGTGATGATAAGCTTTGGAGCTGTGGGGGAATCAGAACCCCCTCATACATTGGTGCTGGGAATGCATAATGTTGTGACAGCTTTGGAAAATGGTTTGGAGGTTTCTGAAGTTACATAAAGAGTTGCCATTTGACCAAGTACTTCCACTCCTAGTTATGTACATAAGAAAAACTGAAAATTTATGCCCACCCAAAAACTTGGGTGGCATATCCAACAATGCGATGTTATTCAGTCATTAAAGAAATGTAGTATTGATACATGCTATATCATGAATCAAACTTAAAAAGATTATGCTGATTACTCTGTTCAATACTTATGTAATTGTATTGTGAAAGGAGCCTCACACAAACAAACACATACAATTATGATCCAGCTTGTATGATATGTCTACAATAGGCAATTCCATAAAGACAAAAAATAAATTAGTGGTTTTCAGCAGCTAGTAGCAAAGGAGAGGGAGGAGTGACAGCTAATGTATAAGGGGTTGCTTTGGGGGTAATGAAAGGTTCTGGAATTAGAGAGTGTTGTTGTCTATACAACTTTATGAATCCACAAAAAAACCCTACCAAATTATACATTATAAAAGGGTGAATTTTATGGTATATGAATTATACATTAACAAAGCTATTATTTTTTTAAAAGGCCAGAAAGAAATGATCCCATCTTGATGTGAACATTACATAAATATTGAACAGAGTAATTTTTAAATAAGGACTTTTTTCTCTAGATACCTGAAAATAATATACAGCTTCTTGATAGCTGTGGCAGAGACTGATGGCTGTTCAATAAACTCATTTCTTCTTATTTCTGTACAGAAAAGGGCACAATTACTATTTATTACATTATGAGTGAGCTCTGACCAGTCATGGAAAGGAAAGTGGTAGTGACCTGTACCTTTTCCCAGTTTGGCCCAGATAAACCTCTCATGCAAGTTCCCACGTAATCTTTCCCAGTCATCAGTTTGATATAGACAAAAAGAAGAAAATCATGTGCTGAATATGTCATAGATACAAGGAAAAACGTTAGCTTAATGAAATAATTACTACAAGAGAGCCTTTCTATCATTAACATTTATGTTATATTTAAATAAATAAGAACCAAACTTTTATTACCTTCTGCCACTAAGATGTTAGAGTTTGTTATTCCAGAGAGTGGCATTTTTTGTTTGTTTGTGTGTTTTGTTATGTTTTACTATAAAACTATTCTTACTAAAAGGAGATTTTAAAATTTGTTAAACAATTATAGAAAAATCAAAATAATCAGAAGCTTACATGGGGACAATTATTTTGCTTCAGGGAACAGAGTTTGTGTTCCAGAAAGAAAATGAGATTGTTTCAATAGTCATAAGAGTCACCTAGCATTCACTATGTATACTCTATACAAAAATAAATAATTGGTCCTTTAAATGTGGGGTTTATAATTTAAACTTCTAGGAAGAAATTCTTTTAAAATAAAATTTCTTACAATCATTGGTGGTAATATGAACTTTTCTATCATCTTAATTTCCTGAGAGGAGAAATTGTAAAAACTCTAATTGAAAATACTTGAAACCAGTTCTACAATTTGCTTTTTCCTAAATACTTTGTTCCTTCAAAATTGATATATTTTATGTTTAGTTCTATAAGTTCAACCTATAAAAAGCAAAGACAAATTGTTATACCTATTTCCTTCACACATGCAATTTTCAAAATTACCATCCAATATATTTAATTACTTAAAATTACTCTGAAATTATTCTTCAAAAATAAAATGCATTATCATAATAGAAAATCATACTTCATGTTTGAGAAGGGAAATCGTACTCAGAAATATCTACAAATTATATTTTATTTATTTGAGCACTAAGCTGTTAACCCAAATTACATATTTTATATCATAAAAATTGAGGTCCGTTGGCTTAATTCTGTTCAATTGTTTTGAATGGTTATCATGAAGACCTGCAGTCATATTTTGTAGTCTCAAATAAAAATACACAATTTTAAAGGTGAACAAAGAAACCTGACATGGTCATTTTGATGCAGCTTTAATGATACTTTAAAAAATAACCCCATAAAAAAGTGATTTTATTTTTTGTTTTTAATTACTAAAATGTGTAAGCATCACACTTCCATGATCCACATCCTATCAGTCACTACTCCCTTAACTCTAAGCCTTAAAGTTAAGACTTAAACATTGATTAAGAGCTGTGCTTAGTTTTGAGCAGTGGGTCAGAAATGGGATAATAGGGAGTTATTTATTCATATTATTTGTTAATAAAAGTGGCAAAAAGTCTAGTAACCTAATCACATCCATTAACTAATCTTGAAAGCTCTACTTTTCAAACTTATTCCAGAGCGGACTACTTTTTGCTGGTTTACCCTTCTTTATCTAATTTCTATGGTTTTTTTGCCTGAATTACTGTACAAGCATCTTAATTCAATGCTTTCAATTTCATCTTAAACACCAAGTCAACCTGGAGCATCCCTTAAATATAAAAATTTATTACAGTTTTTCTAATACTGAAAACAGTTCATTGACTTCCCAAGCTCTGATGCCAAGGCTTTCATGAGGGTGTGATGGGCCTCTAGGTACACCTCTAACCACACTGCCCGTGGCTCTTTTCCCTCCTTTCTCTAGGAGAGCCACACTGGCCTCTTCACTGTCTCTTCTTTTTCTCTTTGTAAAAACTGCCTTATTGAAGCATACATTACATACCACAAAATCCATCCATTTTATTGTACATTTGTTTTAGTAAATTTATGCCATTCTACAACTATCAACACTGTCTAGTCTTAGAACACTTCCTTTATTCCAAAAAAAGTATCCTGTGTCAATTTTCAGTAAATTTTTGCCCACACTCATAGTTCCAAGAAATTACTGATTTGCTTTCTGTATCTATATAATAGTTTTCCTCTTGTGGTAATTGAATATGAATGGAATCATACAATATAAAGAAGGCTTTTGTGTCTGGCTTCTTTCAGTTAGTATAATGTTTTTGAGGCCTGTCTATATTGTAGCAAGTATTGATAGCTCATTCCTTTTTATTGTTGAATAGTATTCCATTTTATAGATATACTACTTTTGTGTATCCATTCACCACTTCATTGTCATTTGGATTTTCTCTAATTGTTGGCTATTTTGAATACTGCTGCTATGAACATTAATGTCTAAGTCTTAAGTGTAGACATATATTTTCATTTTCCTTTATTATATGACTGGAAATGAAATTAGTAGGTTGTATGATAAGTGTCTATTTAAGTTTTTAAGAGACTGCCAAACTGTTTTTTTAAAGTAGGTTTACCATTTTACATCCCCACCAGCAACTTATGAAGGTCTGGTTTCTCCACATTCTTGCAACACTTGATACTGTCAGTTTTAATTATAGCTATCCTACTGAGTCTGATGGTAACTTCTTATAGTTTAATTTGCATTTCTATTAAGTATGTTTAAAATATTTTATGTATTCAGTTATCATTCATATATTTTCTTTGATAAAGTGTCTCAAATATCTCACTCATATTTTGAGAATTGTGTTATTTGTCATCTTATTATTAACTTGTAAATATTCTTTGTATACTTTGAATACATGTCCTTGACCAGATACATAATTTGCAATTGTTTTTTTATCCATCTTTAGCTTCTCTTTTTATGTTCTTACCTTTTATTAATTGCACTTATTTTGAGGAAGTCTTTACTACTTTTTTAACAAACTAAATATGCTTTAACTTCCTTACTCTCTTTTTTGCTAAAAGTGCTCCAACTTCACTCCCTCATTTTCTTCAGGTATCAGCTCAAATGTCGCTTCCTCGGAGAGTTCTTCTTTATCTGACATGCCTTCTTTGGTGATCATTAGTACTGTCCAATAAATATATTTAGGTCTCTCAACTTCCCCACTGGTTGAGTGGGCCGTGAGACTAGTTTAGGGCAATGAATGAGTAATAGGAAGAAGTAAGATGTGTCAAATTTGCTGGTTCTAGTTTCCCCAGAATTTTCTTTGCTCTTTAGCACAATGACCAGCATCATCAAAGGCTTATTCACCCTGGGCCTCTGAATGATTTCAGTAAGCAGAGCCTGGTACCATAGTGTATAGACAGCATGAACAGGAAAAATCCTTTGTTTTTAAAGCCACTAAATGTAGAGGTTCATTTGTCACCCTAGCATATCTGATCAATATGCCTTCCCAAAGAACTGTCCCATGGAAATTCTCTATCCACTTATCCAACTTTATTATTCTTTATAGCTCTCAGTACCTGACACATGTCTGCCTTGCCTACTAGCACATAAACACTATAAAGGTAAGGATGTAGTTTGGTTCACTGCTGCATCCGTACACCTACCACAGAGCCTTGCACATAAGAGGTACCTGTGAAATATGTGGTGAACAAAGACTGTGGTCCCAAATCAAGAAAGGTGTGATAAACTGGACATATACTACTTAAAGTAGTATCTGAGAATGTTGCCAGGTTGTGTTTTCTTCTAGCTGTTTGTTCAATGCAACAAAGTTTGAATGTGCTTATAATTGGGTTTCCATTGCCGAAAGTTCCCATATTTGATAAAACACGTAAATAAAACACTAAATTAATGGAAAAATTATTGAATTCCTCTAAGACTACTACTCTAGGCATTATATACACTGCTTATATAGCACAGAACTTGTACCAATGCTTTCCATTGTAAATACATGTTAGTCCTACCTTATTTTATAATCACCTCTCACTAAGGAATTCTATCCTCAGCTAGATATGGCAGTGCATATTATTTTACCTTGATGTGTCAGCATCTTTATTTATCTTGTTTCTTCAGTGTCTGCTGTCCTTCTCTGTGTCCCATGTTAATCTGGAGCAGATGAATCTATTTTTTTTTCTTTCTATTATAAATGAATGTACTGACTAGACCAGAGAAGGAACATAGAAGTTGCTGTTCTAGGGCATTAAGACCTCAATCCTAAGTCTATTCCTGCCACAGTCACCCAGGACACTCCCTCCTCAGGACTGCACACTTTTGGCACACTCTGCCTGCTCTGATCCCTCCCAGATCCCTTGGCTCACTTTCTGATTTTCTTCATGTATTGGCTTGAATATGTCTTTCCTATGTCGGCAATCCCTAATCACTCTATGTAAAATTAAAAACCATACTTACTCCTAGCACAATCTAGTACTATATCCTTGTTTAATTTTTCTCTTTAGCATTTATTGCTGTCTGACATGTTATTTCTTACACACTTAATTTTTTATTCTATAACCACTATAGAGAAAAAGCTAGAGGAGTTTGCAATTTTTTGTTTCTCTCTCTTTTTTTTTTAACTCTATGTCTGTGTCTTTTCCTAGTGTGTTGTGAATAATAAGTATGTATTTGTTGAATGGATGAACCAACTTATTCAAATAAGAACTGAGAATCTTCCTGAGAGCCTGAGCAGAGAAGATAGCAATACAAGGCTTTTCACAATGGTCTCTAAATATATACAAACATGTTTTATAGACCAAGATACCCTGCAGAGGATAAATTGCAGGGTCTACTGAGGGAAAATTCATTCTAGGGAGAGATACAGTGACAAGGACTGAGAACATGGTTCAGTGCCAAAGACTGAGATTAACCATGAGTGGTAGTTCTATATAAACCAAGATTTCAGTATAAAATCCACCCTTGGATAAAAGTGGTAGCACACGCATATTAAAAGAGATGCATCATACTTACACATGTAACACTTGGAGAAATCATAAAACTTTACTTTGAGAGCTGAAGCCTCCACCTCACTTCATTAAGGCAGTTATGAGCAAATCAGGTGTCCTTACCCATAGGTGGCATCTAGTGTCAGTGAGACGTAGCTGAATTTAAACTCTACCAGCACCAGCCCTGAAAGGATGCAGTAGATCTAGGTTTTGGTTCATAAAGACAGAAATCTTATGACCCAGAGCTGCACTTGTGTAAAATTGAGATTACCGAGTACACACCTGACTAACTATGAAAGTGACTGAGAAAAACTCATCATTGACTAATGGCACATTGAAGCTCAAGTAATCTGGTTGTGAAAGTTGGCAAGGAAGAGTAACAGAAAAGGCAAATCCTCCTTCCTACTTCCTAGCAGTGACAATACAAATACATGTGATTGAAATACAAGAGTCGATGTCTGGTTCTGCTGGCACTGGGAATGGTTTATCTCAAGGTACTGTCATATGCACAAGGTGGGAATGTAGGTGGCAACTGATATTCTTGATGATGGCTACAATGTTCTAGCTGAGAGACCATTTCTGTTGAAATGTTAGACACTCCTGGTATAATTATCTACACTCGACAACAATGAACAACACTCAAAACAAAACTGTAAGTGCTTGGGATTTCTGAAATTACTTGGGGGAGAAAAACTCTCCTAAAGAAATCAGTATCCCTTCAATCATGGAAAAAAATGGCAAAAAGGTAAAAAGTACAGCCACCAACCGGTGAAGACACAGACACTTGAAACATAATAGAAACCATAATAAATTCTCAGGGAACTAGGCTTTATGTGTTTATAGTTTATATTTTAAACAGAGTTTTTTAAACTAAATTTCTATACTTGGCTGCCACCAACGCTAACTTTCAGCTGTATATATACAAGCAATGTAAAATCTTAAGGAAGTATGCTTTTCAGCTTAGTATTGCAAAATATTTAATGTGCCTGTCTGTTTTTTCAAGAATGGCTGCAAAATCTTGCCTGCTGCAGCATAAAGGGTGGTAGGTAGAAGATTTAAAAAATATCTTGGAGTTTAGGGTTGGAAAATTGAAACATCTCCTCCATTACCATTACTGAATCTTCCTTATTGAATAGAAATTATTACAGTGATTGTTTTTATGCCACATGCTACTAAATGATATCTCTAAGCATTACAGTCCTTGATTTGTTTGCTGATTAATAATTTAATCCTCACTATGTTTGGTAGTCTGGCATGAGAAAAATTAAGATTATTACCTACCTCTTCCTTCAATATGGATTTATCTTCATGCTGAAAATTGTATCCTCATTATTAGCAATTAAGTCAATAAAGAGTTAAGAATAGTGAACCCACAGTTGCCCTTATACTCATACTCTATCTTGGAGATAATCTGGAGTGAATTTTAACCACTTGACCAACCTTTATTATTTGTAGGGCTACAGAATTTATCTATTTCTCCTTATACTATCTCTGTGTGTATAAACTCCAACTCCTTGAAAATGAGTTCAGGAGTAAAGATAAAGTTATATGACATTGCATTGGGACTCAAATGTAGACTAAAGAAGACCTCAAACTGAAATGATTGGATATATCCAAAAATTATTACAATTAATCTAGAGTTTAAAATGCCAGAGGGAGATTTACATAGTCATCAAATCTGACTCACCTACAAGGAAAGGAACAAAAAGATTTTGCAAAGATTTTTTCTAGAGATGCAAATACAGAGTGAAAATACAATTTTTATTATTTTCATGAGCTGCCTCTTCAATGTGATTTCATTAAGAGACTGCAATCCTTGTGTATATAGGGATTATAATTATACTGAAGACAACCTAAGAAAGAAAGGAATATGACTGTGGCCCTTTAAAAAGAACACAGACTATATTATATTTCAATGTTTGGTATTATATATCCTTTTTTACACTGAAGTGAATAATCAAGAATTGATATTTTGGCCGGGCGCTGTGGCTCACGCCTGTAATCCTAGCTCTTGGGAGGCCGAGGCGGGCGGATTGCTCAAGGTCAGGAGTTCAAAACCAGCCTGAGCGAGACCCCGTCTCTACTATAAATAGAAAGAAATTAATTGGCCAACTGATATATATATAAAAAATTAGCCGGGCATGGTGGCGCATGCCTGTAGTCCCAGCTACTCGGGAGGCTGAGGCAGAAGGATCACTCGAGCCCAGGAGTTTGAGGTTGCTGTGAGCTAGGCTGACGCCACGGCACTCACTCTAGCCTGGGCAACAAAGTGAGACTCTGTCTCAAAAAAAAAAAAAAAAAAAAAAAAAAAAAGAATTGATATTTTATAACTGTCCTATAGTACTACATTTTTATAAAAGAAATGTTTCTATGTTATTAGGCAACAAAAACTTCCCCATTTGCAGACTTTGTAATACATTTTAATAGAGAGATGTCAATTTAACTAGAAAAACATGAAAACTCATGTATTTTTTTAAAAATCATTTTGCTTTTAAAAACCTTCCTTCAAAAATAATTTTAAATGGAGAGGTTATAAATTATTTAAAATATTTGGGTGTCCTCAGGTTTAAAAATACATATACACAATTTTTTCCTAACTAACTAAATTATTCTACTTTAAAGAAAACTTTAGTGAAGGGGATAAAATAATGGTTCAGTTCACTTTACATAATTAAACATAACCTTATTTTAGAGCCTGATACATACTAGCTTAATTTCAAATATCACCAAAAATCTTATCCTTAGCTATTGTCATTGTACCAAATTGACCTTTTTGCTCTTACAAATATTCACCATATTGACAATGAAAATAGAAAGGGTCATTACGAAGGTAAATAATGAGTGCCACAGTTCACACCACTATAAAAAATATAAAAAGAGGATGCATCCAACATCAGAAATCATCAAATGCCATCACTCATGAGAAGTTAAGTAGGTACTTTAATATGACATTAGCCCTTCTCTATGGTTTAAATTCCACAAGATGATGACAGGAGAAGGGAGCTTCTCAGCAAGCCAGATTGCTGCTTTCATCCCAGTTAGATTACTGCTTTCATCCCAGTCATTCATAATAATCCGCTATAATGAATTCACAGTAAAGATTCATAAGACATGCATAGCAGCTGCCTTTTCAAACTTAAAACCTCTACTTTGAAAAATTCTATCCTATTAGAGATGATAGAATTATGTCTTTATAAAATATCACAACATTGATTGTATGGTTTGTATTGATAAAATAACAACCAATTTCTTGCTAAATATTTCCCCTCTTAAGATTTCAACTAAAATATATTTTTAAGGGGGAAGAAAAAGCCCAACTTCGATTCTGATTCATTTAGCATCAATTCGTCTAAATGCTAAATTATGAGACACATTTATTGTTCATGAAATCCTCTGTTATTTCTTTGGTTCATACAATCACGACTATTTACTTTTGCCTGTATAAAACTAATTTTAATTCCATGCTGATAGCTATAGAATATACTCAATGTTACCTTTAAAGTTTAATAATAAGGTCTGAATTTTGATAGTTCATACTTGGATCAATTACCACTAAGGAATTTGTTATGTCTGAAGCTTTTGAAACATTATGAGGTTATAAAAATTACTTTCTTTCTGAGTAATTTTTCCCTAAAGAGCATTTAAGTTATTGAATAGAATCAATGCAGGTAAAAAGATAAGTTACCAGTCTCGAGTCTTGGGTTACTCATCTCTTTTACCAACATCTTCTTCAAAAGGGTTTAAAATAATGTTATCAATGGATATATTGTATCACCTAATTCATAAATGTGACAATATTGCTTAGCCATATACTTGTTTGGTATGATTATAAAGAAAAAGCTCTAGATAGTTATGCACCAAAATGTAAATAAAAACCCATTTATCTTTGCTTTCTATATTGTCTATTTGTTGTTTGTTTGTTTCTAAATTAAAGATGTATAACACAGACAATATGGAAAATTCATCTAGTCATCTATACACTAAGATAGCCTAAGAGAAAATGACTCAAAGATTTTGATATATCCTTGAAAACAGACAACAGGTGAATACATGGTAAACCCTTCAGATTTTCCACTGACTGGAAAGTCTTAGTCTGGGAAATGAACAAATGCTAAATCTTTCAAATTCACTTACAAATTGCAAAATAGAAACTGAAAATAATTTTATCAAAAATTGACTCAAAGTGTGAAGATATGACAAGTTCAGTTTTCATACTATCCAAACTTTCCTGTTATATCTTGCATTTCTATGTCTTCAACACATAATTCAGAATTTTGTGCCAGTGGACAAACATTTTTGTATTTTGATATACCTTTTTTAAGTGAATGTAAAACAATAACAGAAAAGAATCTATTGTTATAATGATAAAAAGTATGTCTCTTAAACTGAATATAATTGAGGTAATGATTACAATCATCAGGTATGCCAAATGTGAAAATCATTAGGCATGAAAAACTTCAGACATACAAGACTTAAGTTTGTCAGATATGGATTAAAATGCTAATTAAAAGAACAAAATTAAAGCATATGAATGAAAGCCTTGGATATATCATCAAGGATCTTAAGAGTGAGGTATAATTAAGTAAATTATAATATTTTTTAGCCTTCTCAGTAAAGAATTTTCTTTGCATAACATATAAATATATTTTCTGACATATTTAAATTCCCATTACATTTGCAAGTAGGCTAAAGGAAATATTTCTGTACAGAGTGTGATGAGCATTAAATTATCCCACTACTGCCTTGCAAGTTAGGTATTATTAATAGTTTGTCAATTCTATAAATGAAAAACCTGAGGAGACATACTCAAGATACATAGCAACAGACAGGTTTAAGAGTCAAGTCCTTGTCTTTCTGATTCCAAAATGCAGATTATTTCCGTCATACCATTCTTTCTTCCAAACAAACAAACAAAAAGTGTTTTTTATGGTTTAAATTTCAAGATTCTAGCCAATTTCAAGAAAAATCAAGACAGTTACAAGTGAACACATGGAACGTCAAATCTGAAGCAATCTTGGAAGTTATCTAATCCATATATCTCATTTTGTGACTTAAGAACTGAAAGAATTATCTTAAAAGATCAGAGGATATGAAGGATGGGGTACTACCATTTTACTGTCAGTCTAATCCCTTAATAACTGCTTGGGTTTTCTCCAAAATGAAGGTGTAATTGGAATGAGATGTACTTTCAAGTCCTCATTTCCTTCTCTTTTACTTGCTTCCATGCTTTGCTTCCAGGGAATAGAGCATCTGTTGCCAGTTAGGCTCATCAGCACTCTACCATGGAGTCCCTGCTGATCCACTCATTCTTGTTAGTGGAACAGCAGGGGCATATGGCTGCTTGGGATGGGATTTTAACCTCCGCCCTGCCAGACTCCAGGCAGGATCCATTCATCCCACCGCAGTAATCTCTAAGACTAGGTACATATGCACACCAAGGTTCTGATGCCATGGTAACCATTGGGTAAAGAAGTCATTAAGAACACAGTGGTATTTGGAACTTCTGCACATTTTCATGGCTGCCAGCTGAGAGAGGCAGATACTGTTTTCTAAACACCACCTACAGCTATTAGGAGTCATCAGGATAAGTATTTCATCAGGATGTAGTATTTCAGGTTGAGATAGAAAAGACTATTTAGTTTACAGTTTGATGAGTATATGAGAGGAAATCCTTTGTGGTATGTTTTGATTTTTGTTACATTTGCTTTACACAACATTTAGACACTCCTATATAATGATAGGTTTGCATGTTATGGAATAAACATATTTCCACTTATTCAATAGTCGGTGTGTTGACATATCACATGATAAACAGCACATACATTGGGAAATATTTTTTAAAAGGTCACATAGTTTTCCTCAATTCCATTCTAGATCATTTTAACTAACCTATGAATATTTTAATCAGTTGTTTTGAAGTTGACATAAATGAGAGTAAAACATTTAATAAATCTTATCCAATCACATTGAGCAACATCATTATTATCAGCATTTGCATTGTAAAAAATTTTTTTAAATTGATCTTTTTCCACATAATTTCATCTTTGACATTCAAAATGATGCACAACCTTCATCTGGATTATATAACATGGTATGTGCTCACAATGATCATACAAACAAATATTTATCATCTATTCATTTGCACATAGACGTGCATATGCAAAAATATATTCATTTCAAATGTTATTTGAATTTAACATATTTATACATATACAATTAATTTAATATAATGTCTTAATGATCAAACTGTAAGAAATTTTGAAAATAAAGAAGCAGAATATGGAGAAAAGTACAGATTTTGCTGGTAATGGCTTCTAAAAGTTTTCTGTTCATGGCCTTCTAATTTGAGAGAGAGAGCACAGTAGCAGTAGTTCATCTGCCACCTTTTAAAACTATATCTGAAGAGACTT
This sequence comes from Microcebus murinus, assembly GCF_040939455.1. NCBI lineage: Eukaryota > Metazoa > Chordata > Mammalia > Primates > Cheirogaleidae > Microcebus > Microcebus murinus. The sequence continues at coordinate 49,717,500 of NC_134104.1, forward strand.
TTTAAAACTCTTTTAAATCCTTTTGGAACGAAGCAGATTATAAATAAATATATGAATATAATAGTTGATTTGGTTGTTAGATTAATTGGATACATACCCAATTTTAAGAGAAAAATCAAAGGATAGGATTTCATTATCTTGAGAAATATTCATTATTAAAAACTAAATGTAGCCCTGATAAACTAATCACTTAGCAAAAAAAAAAAAAAAGGAGGGGGGTAAAACTATATTATCCTTGTGAAATATTTGCCTTGTCTAAATGAGTAATATCAATGAAATCATTGAAACATATAGTGATGGGCCCATCACCATTTGTTCTGTGAAAAGTAAATATCCAATAATGATGAGTTTTTAATAATTTAAGGCATATTATGAAGTTTATACATTTAATATTCTTCTATAGTAATTATAGACTTACTATAATTCTGACACCTGCACTGAGTGTCTAAGTGTTTGAGATAAACAACATTCATTTTTGAGAAAAGTTTGGTCCTGTTTGGGGCACATTTATTGACCACACTTATGCAGATTTTGGATGGTTTCCTCATAAGAGAAATAGTGATGTCATGTTAATATCTAGCCTTTAGAATAAATGATATCTCTTTAACCAATTTCATTGCAGGTCAGTGCCAAAGAATTCAGCAATACAGTGACTGACATTCATCACATGCTCTCTGATATTTGAGAGGGCCCATCTAAAAGATATGTGAAATTTCCATTTCTCTAAGCCTAAACTAGATTCCTATATTATTACATCTGGTCTGTATTATGTTGTCTCCCAGAGAGTTATGCTTTCATAGTTAAGCTGTAAAGTTATGTCTTCAGCTTTTCTTTCATTCTTTTTCACTAGAAACATCAATTTAAAGTGTTAATATCTTTTGAAATCTTGCTGTCAAAGATATTTGGATATTAAATTATGCTACATTTCTTGTAGAACAAGCCATATGATTGGTTTCTCTTGAAACTTACTACTAGGAGAAAGACTATCTCTACAAATAAAATTCTTTATTTTATAAGGATTGTATATAGCTTTAGTGTGTGTGTTTTTGTTTTATTTTGGCTTCCAGGATTTTGAGATTTAAATTCAATACTCAGTGAATGTAAGTAACCATTCTGAGTTACTGGTACAATGATCTTTCTTCTCTTTATAAAGTTGTGATGGCTAACATTTCTAGTCCTACTATTCCTTTGAGGAGATGATTAAAGTTATGAAGCCACTCCTCAGATTAATAAGCACATACACATAAAATTGAACATCAATTTTCAGAGATTTCATGATTCCAACAATGAATACTAGTATAAAAACTTTTCTTTTAAAGTATTTCTGATGTACCTTTCTTTCTAACTTTATGGTAATAGTCTTTAATCTTATGAAGTTATTAAAGTTATTATTTAACATTCAAAAGTTATTTAGAACTATTTTAACAGAAAACAATGTATACATTATAAATTAAAATAATTTCAATTATTAATAAAATAAATAGTAATATAGCAATAATGCCAATCATAAATAATATTAATAACTTACTAGGGTCTCGTTAATCTCAAACACAATTAATAAATTTATGCCTCATTCACACCATTATTTTGTCTTCCTTCTGTTAAGAGCATGATAGACAAGGAAATAAACAAAGACCCAAGGTTTTATATGCTACATCCCAAATATTAACAATATATTTCTTTATACTCCCTTCACCGAATTCCTTATTTCAAACTGCCAAAATCTAGATATGCCGCGCAATAGGCTTTGGATTCCTTGATTGTTCACTGTGCACCTTAATATGAATGGAATCCTAAGAATCATTTTGAATCATTTCTCAGGGTTTATACTTAGAAAATCAATGCTTTCTTAGAAACTGAAAATTACATATACAGAACAATCTCTCTGAAATCATCATCGGGCTCATATGGTACTTTTTAATTCTATCTGATGTACTGAAATGCTCTAAAGTCGTATTCATTTATTTCTACTCCTTTTCTCAATTAAAAGTATTCTGATAAATGATTTTTTAGAAAACAGCTCCCTGATTTATTAATAAATATTTCATATAAAGTCCAATTCACTTTTTTTTTCTTTTACACAATGTATTTTATTTTATACTTATGTAATTCACCTTGGATCTAGAACATCCTGGGGTTTTATACACTGATCAAATCGCTCTTCTACAGACACTTAAGTTCAATAGCAATTTCCTTTCAAATTTATCCATTTTTTAAAAATAGAAGGAGTCTGTTTTTATTTTACACAACATGTTTATTTCCATTATAAATGTATTTAAATCATTTTGGACCCAGCATGTCCTTAGGTTTTACCCACTCATCAAACTGCTCTGCTGTGAGATAGCCAAGTTCAATAGCAGTTTCCTTTAAGGTTGATCCACTTTTGTGTGCTGTCTTAGCAATCTTTGCTGCCTTATCATACCCTATGTGAGGATTGAGAGCTGTCACCAACATTAGAGACTCGTTCATGAGCTTGTTGATCCTTTCTGTGTTGGCCTGGATGCCCACCACGCAGTTTTCTGTGAAGGAAACTGAAGTGTCCCCCAGCAGCCTGGCTGAGTGTAACACATTTTTAATCATCATTGGCTTGAAAACATTCAACTCGAAATGTCCATTGCTGCCTCCAACGGTTACAGCAACATGATTCCCCATGACTTGGGCTGCGACCATAGTCATCGCTTCACACTGAGTGGGGTTCACCTTGCCTGGCATGATACTGCTTGCTGGTTCATTTTCAGGCAAGATCAGTTCACCCAGACCCGACCGAGGACCAGAACCCAGAAAACGAATATCATTTGCGATCTTCATCAGACTGCAAGCGGTGGTGTTCATGGCTCCACTGAGCTCAACCAGAGCATCATGAGCAGCCAGAGCTTCAAATTTATTTGGAGCAGTGACAAAAGGCAAGCCTGTGAGTGCAGCCACTTTTGCAGCAACCTTTTCTGCAAAGCCAATTCTAGTATTTAAACCGGTACCGACAGCGGTGCCTCCAGCTGCAAGCTCATAGATTCTTGGCATGGCAGCTTTTATTCTTGCCATCGCATATGACACTTGTTGAACATAACCACTAAATTCCTGCCCAAGAGTAAGTGGAACAGCATCCTGAGTAGGAGTACGCCCAATTTTGATGATCTGTGCAAACTCTTTGGATTTTGCATTGAGAGCATCATGTAGCTTCTGTAGTCCTGGTAGCAGTACTTCATGAACTTCTACTGCTGCAGCAATGTGCATTGCTGTAGGGAAAGTATCATTTGAGCTCTGGCTTTTATTAACATGATCATTGGGATGCACAGGTTTCTTGCTACTAAGTTCACCTCCTAACATTTCAATTGCTCTATTGCTAATGACTTCATTTACATTCATATTTGTCTGGGTTCCTGATCCAGTCTGCCACACCACGAGAGGAAAATGATCATTTAATTTACCTTCGGCTACCTCATCTGCTGCCTTCATTATTGCATTAGCAATCTTTGGATCAAGACCATAATCCTGGTTTACTTCAGCGGCCGCTCGCTTCAAGATGCCAAAAGCTTTAATAACTGGGATCGGCATGCGTTCCGTTACACCTCCAATCTTAAAGTTCATTGTAGATCTCACAGTCTGAGCGCCATAATACTTGTCATTTGGGGCCTTGAGTTCACCAAAGGTGTCATATTCTATCCGGAAAGTATTTTGACTCGCCGTTCGAGCCGCGTTCGGGGGCCAGGATGGAGGGACGGCTGCGCCACTCCAGCCCGGAGCTGAGGCTGAGGCTGGAGCCCGCGGGAGGCGCCGCGAGCGCGCGAGGATCCGGAGTGCTCGGTACATGGTGCTGAGGAAGCCTGGGTAGATTTCTGGGCTCCCAATTCACTTTTGAATTTCACAGTTGAAAAAAATAAAAGTTGCCATTTAGGATTTACTAAAAGAAGAACAATATATAATTTCAATGAGAAAACAAAATAAAATACAAAAATGTCTACCTAGTCCACCCATAACACTTGCAACGCACCATGTGAGGGCACAGTAAGAAAGCACACCATTGCTTCTTTCAAACATCCTTCAAATATTAGTTTTCTTCCTTTTTGTCTGTGGATGTTCAGCACAAAGAAAACAAAGTAAATCCTTTGTATAAGTCTCTCTTGTTTAGTCATATTTATCTTGTCATCATATTTGTAGAGTTAGCATTCATATTTTTGAATATTCCCTTGAACATTTTGATGTAAATCCAAAGTAGGGACTGATCATCCAAGGAGGTAGTTTTGGCTCTTATCCACCATCTTAGTTTCCTAAAGCTTCTGTAACAAATTATCTCAAACTTGGAGGCTTAAAACAGCAGAGATATATTCTCTCACAGTTCTGGAGGACAGAAATCCTAAATCCAGTTGTCAGCAGGGTTGGTTCCATCTGGAGACACTATTGGAGAATCTGTTCCCAGTCTCTCTCCTAGCTTCTGGTGTTTGAGGATGATCCTTATTGTTCCTTGGCTTTGAGCTGAACAACTCCAATCTCTGCCTCTCTGCCTCCCATGCGCTTCAAATCTATCTCTCCTTTCTTTCATAAAGACATTAGTCACTAAATTTAAGGCTGAGTCAAATTCTGGTTGATCTCATCTTGAAGTCTTTACCTAAATTACACCTATAAAGACCCTTAATTCAAAGAAAGGTACATTCAGGCTCTGGGTAAACATGCTTTTCAGGAAGACACTATTCGATCCTCTACACCACCTTAGAAATTGCCTCTAAAATAAGCTTTAGGATCACCTGTTCTTCTTCTTCTTTTTTTTTTTTTTTACTAGTGCTGTTGCTGCCTCCATCAGACACTGCTGTAATAGTGTCTTTTAAAATAGCCTTCATGTTTTACTTTAAAATTCTTTAAAATTTTATTTTAAAAAAGCATTCGTTCTTATTCTTTTTACCAAAGCAACCAATGTTCATTGTAGAAAATTTAGAAAATATAAAAAAAACACAAAAAATAAAATAAAAACCACCTGTAATCTCATTTCTCAGAGCTAAAGATTCTTAATATAGTCATATAAATGTTTTTTACTGGTTTATGCAAACATCTATATACATTTCTTACAAGTTTGAAATCATACTGGGCATATTTCCCACAAGATATTTTGCATTATCTTAAATATTCCATTTTAGAACAAGAATATGTAGTTTCCTTATATCAGAATTAGGGATCATAAATAATTGTGCAATAACTCTATTTAAGGAGGTTGACTGCTGATGAAGAGGACTCTAGAAGAAAAAATGTCTTTAGGGCACACTATCTGAAGGCAGAAGCAGAGGGGCTCTCCAGGAATTCAATCACTAAGTCTATCAGTCAGTCATACACAAGATGCACTATGGGAGTCCCAAAGACTGGGCTCTCAAAAGAACAAACAAAAATATCTCAGAAGACACATATAGTGTGGGCAACTACCACACAAAGAATGCCTACTGCAAGATTCCAATACCACCAGTGTCTTTTGAATACTCCTTATTCCTGCCCAATCCTGGATGAGTCAGAAGCAGTCTAGCAAGTGGACAAAATAGAAGAGAACTTATTCTAAGTGGGGGGTGCAGTGGAGGAAAGGTAGATTGAACTGATGAGAGAAACAAAAAGTTTGATTTATACAGTATTAGATTTTTTGATTACATATAGATGAGATGGTTTTAATGCTGCAATTGTTAAGGAAACAAAGGACTAGGATCTACAAGGGATTTGCCAGAAAAAAAAAAAAAAAGGAAGATATAACAGAAGCCATCAAAAGCATTAGGAGATATTTTTTGAATTATATACTTCCCATTTCAGCTTTTCCAATGAGCATTTAAAGAATAGTTGTGCTTTTGTTTATGCCCCTTCACATTTCTAGATGAATTCTAGAATTTATATGTCAAGTTTTAAAGAGCTCTATTGTGAATTTTAATATTTATCTTTACTATATTTTATTTTAAAACTTCTAGATAAAGAATTGAATCATCTACAATATGGCAAGTTACCCTAAAACAGTTATTCCTCTTACTTCTTCTTGGACTTAACTTTTAAACATTCTATATGCTTCCCAGCTTTAGAACAGGTGTCATTGCTACAAATATTCTATCACCAAAATTATGTGGCATGTACTTTCTGAAAGTTGGTTGATAAAATATTACTGTTTTTTAAAATTTATTGCAGTTTATAGAAATATTTGTATGACTAGTTTTCATGCATTTTTCAACTAATTTTTTCTGTGATTACTCTGAGAGATGATTGTGCAGTAAGATTTTAATGGATTATGAGATGAATAAACTTCTACCCTCAAAAGTTGATAACCTAATAAGGGAAGGAAATTTATAAACAATTGCAGGTAATAGAAAGAGAAGGAATTGAATGCAATGGACAAGAAAACAAAGTTCCATGAGGAGAAGAGAAGAAAACAATTAATTTTGATGAGAGCAGTCTAGGTACTACCGGAAAATGGGGTGGGCTATGTTCAGACTATTTAAATTGCTCTTTTGAAATTTTCTAGATAGGTGACCTACAACTTGACAGACATAATACTTTTTATACTCTCTCTGCCACTGTGATTAACAGACACCCTAAAAATCATGCTTTTTTAAATTTTGAATTTTTGTATAGTCTCAAATACACAGCACATGTCCTTGAAAAGCATTCCTTTTGCATTATCTACTCATTCTTTGTTTGGTTAAAACTTCATGTTTCATCATGCATCATCACTTTTGATATTTAGCTTGAGCCCAGATTAGTAGATAGAATAAATATTTCCTCCAACATAACTTGGAAAATAAATAATTTTACATAGTTTTATTTGGAGAAATAAAGCACAGTGTACATTATTCCCAAAGCAGTGACTATAAAACCTCTGTGTACCTTCATGTTCCCAGAGGGTATTAAGAATGCCAAAGCTATTTTTAAGGGCATGTATAACTAATTGCCTTTGAATACAGCTCAGAAATTCTAAGGATTCTGGTTTACTAAGAAAAACTATTCTCAGGCACAAAAACTGGTAAACTTTGTCAGAGAAGACAATTTTTATAGGTAAGTAATGTTAAAATGGTAAAAATGTGATCACAATATGATGCCATTTTTCACCTTTGCAATTACATTTCAATAAGTGACAGCTTTTAAAAGCTACTTCTGTACCACTCTTAAAGGTTACACTTTCTTAGCATAAATAGCATATTCCAATGGAATCTGAGTTTACAAAACACATAAATTAGGATGTGATTATTTACACTACAAATGATTCACTCTGGGAGTTTCTTTAAGACTCTACCAGGAATTTGTAGTAATTATTTCCAGTTCATTAAAAGGAGTAAAGAGAGTAGAGAGCCTTCATTCTAGAGATCAACTAGAAATAAAGGATAAAATATTTTGAGAATCTGAAGGGACCTAAAGTATCAGGTATAAAACATCCTATTTGGGGGATAATGAGGTAAGAAAATGTAAATTGGTCACCCTGTGTCATCCAGCTGGTTACCTGCATGGGCAAAGCAAAAACTCAGCTTTTTAGACCCACTGTCTAAAAGTCCATCCATTATATCCAAACCATTAGATATGGTTTGGTATGCAAAAATGTGATCCCAAAAATTTTTTCAGTAAGCTATCTATTACAGAGTAAAGACTATTGATTTATTATTAAGTTTAAATAAAGAATTATCAATCTTATCACATGTTTTATTAAATCAAAATCTAGGGGCAGAAAGTTGAACAGAAAGGATGCATAAATGTTATTTGACAGCTTAGCATTAAAGCACCTCTTCTAAAAACACAAAAATTAAAATGATTGGAGAAAGTAAGAGATGCTATAAAGTATAGACCACTTTCTAATTGATACACTGTGTTGCAGGATAGGTTCTCTAGGAAATAAATCTTAGATTCACTTTAGTGTTCAGAATGCTTTAGGGAATACCCTTTGAATCAACTCATGGAAGAGTGGAGGAAGAAGTAAGACCAGGTTGTGAAAGACGTCAGGCTACAATACAGACAAGCCAAGAGCCTCAACTGAGCAAACAAGGAATTGTATGATTAAAATATTAATAGTTCATCAGAGTTGTCCCATCTGAGGATAAAATGATGAAGATATCTTTGTCTCCATCGGTCACTAAGTATGGGCCAGTCTGTGAAGGGCATGGCCTTGGACAGAAGGGCTCTCAGCCACTGAGGGACCCCCTGAAAGAGCTGGCAGTTGAAGGCTGACACTACCAGCAGCAGCTGGGGTAACATACCTTTCCTCTAAGAGGGATCTGGGCAGCACATCTCCATGCCTGTCAAACCTCAAACTCATAATTTTATACATAATCTTTGAAGATAGTTAAAGTTAGGTTCAAGTCTCTGCTTCCTCCTTACCAGCAATGTGAGTTTGGACAATTCATCGAAGCACTCTGACTCTCAGTTTCCTTATCTTTAAAGCAAGGCAAATAATGCTTCTCTCATAGAATTACCTAAGTTTCCTGATTAGCCCACAAAAGGTGGTCAACTAAGGGCATCTATTATAAATGTAATTTACTGATTATTCTCTTGCTAGAAAAGATGGTGTTTTCTTTATAAAAGTTTCTTCCTAATACTTATCTCTTAGAAGAAATGTTACAGACTCATGTGGCCTAGAGTTGCTTGGGCCTGGGCTAATAAAAATTATTTTAGGATCTTAAAATTATAAAACAGAATAACAAGTTCTTAAGAATTCAAGAATATATATATGAACAGTTGCTATGTCTGACAAATTGCATCATTCCCAATGATTGTGTGTAGTACCATTTTGCAGGTGAGGAAACACAAATTTAGTTAGATTAACATATTTGTCCGTATCAGTTTTGGTCTAAAGTCCCAAATGTAATACACTGTACTTCCTGGTTAAGAATGGAGGACTTACCAAATCTTTGGATGGATATTTATTATACGTATCTCATCAAAGATTCAAATGCAAATTGCTTTATTTAAAATGTTTTATTTGTATCAGTTGAGTTTCTTCTTTTCTAGGTTTACGGCCTAATTAGTTCAAAGATCATAAATAGTTGAAATAGTTATAGGAGATAATTATAATCTCAGATATTATATGTACCTCTCCTAGGACCCCATTCTATTATATTTTTATTAACTATATATATGTATTTTTTTCAGATATTGCATTTAACTACACATTTATGTTGATACTCACCCAACTCACTTCTGAAGAACCAGTCAGACTTTTCTTGTATGTATTATCATCCATTCCATATGATTCTAAGGACTTTGCCTTTTTTATTTACCACCATGTTATAAGCTTGGACTACAGCTGGCTGACACATAATAGACAGTAAATCAATTAATAATCATTTTCACTTGTGTATATGTGTGTCTCTGCAACGAGATCTTCAGTTCCTGAAAGGCATATATCTCCAACACCTAGACTGATGCTTTAAACATAATAAATGCTCAATGGTACTAATTTTATGATTGAAAGCCTGAGGAACTATGTTATGCTACCTTATAATATTAATAATGTCTTCTCAACATTTCATATAAGGCATTATTCAGTAGAATGGTAGGTGGTCTTTAACCACGTCTCTATAGATTCATCATGGGAGCAAAACAGAAATATTTAGGTGACGGGTTTTAGCCAAAGTTCCTCAATAAGTGATACGAAATGATATGGAAACACTGTATTTTTTAAAGTTCTAATTCACTTAAAATAAAACCACAAAAGTAAAATAAAGCTAAGTTAATTAAATACTCAACTTTTCTTACTTTTGAGTTTGTTCTGTTTTATATTTTTAAATATGTTATTAGTTTTAATTGTGGTGTGCAACTAATTGACTCCTTACATTTCTTTGTGGTAGTCTTTAGATAGTGTTTTTTTTCCTGCTCTAGTTGCTGCTCTATTTATTTGGGGAGACTGAGTTAGGCTAATGAAAATATGCATCTTTTATTCTTTTGAGAGTAAATGACATACTATCATATAGAAGTTGAGCAAAGACTAAAAAACATGGAAAATTACAGGAAGACATAGTTCTATATTATTCTTAAAATATAAGACCCTTTAACCCTATTTTAAAATAGAAATATACTTAGATACTCCTATTTAGTAATTCATTATTTAAAACAAACCAAATAATTGAGCAAAGTACTGAAACAAGTAGACCAAATAATAAGCAAATAGGAATAAAGGCCACATTTTAAAGATTGATGAGTGATGAGGTACTTTTAATATTTATTGTTTCAACAAGGCAAAGATTAGCAAACTTAAACTTTAAGAAATTGTTGAAAGAAAGAAAGTAGCTATGGGGACCTGTGATAAATGTTTTACTAGAAAATAAGTGGAGCATAGAGGAGCCTTTGAAGTAAGCATGAAATGAGCAAAATATTCCTGAAAGAGGTAGAAAACTTTAATACAACAATAAAAGAGAAAAAAATAAGGTGTATGAAGATCATGAACTTGTTTTGCACTGAAATCTTAACACTGCAGCAACACTTAAAAGCTATTTTTGTAAGAGATTTGCAATACTCTGTACCACATAGAGTGGTATTTGAACATTTAGAACAAGAGTGGAAAACAATACCAGATACCATTTACTGAACTTCATCTATATAAATTTCACCATAACCATATAACCAATTTACAGATAAGGAACATGAGGGCCAGAATGATCAACAAAACCCCCATAGTTTGAGAACAGATGAGTCACAATTCTATACCAGGTATGACAACAAGACAAACATCTGAATGACTTTGTATTTCAGGCCAAGGAGTCTGGACTCCTCAGGTTGGGCTGTTATCCATTAGACGTACCATACGTGCCATTTCTCAAGCAACTGCAGGATTGATTACACAGTGGACCAGGAGAAAAGAGTGTAGCTACATCAGTTCAAACCCATCTTTATCCCTGGAAAAGCTGTTCAAAAATAAGCGAGAGATAACTTTCCTATTAGTATTTTTAACCCTTAGAGCACTTGACCCAATGTCTTACATGTACTACACACCCATAAATTTTTCCACAACTGTTTTAAAATTCAGAATGCATGATAATCTAAGAAAGATAGAATAATTGAGACAGAATAATTTCTTATTTTTAAAAGAATCCTCCTTTTCAATTAACATTCAATGAAACATTCTGATCCTCCAAACTTTACCAGGATAAAACTTTAGGGGTAAGTTTAGAATTATGAAATCACCGATATTTCCTTCTCAAAAATCAATGGAATTTCAGCCTGAGGAAAAAAACGCGAGGCTGAATAGCTTTGGAATGTGATCTGGGGCACTTAAACCACTTAAATCAGTGCTGAATATCACTAGCATTACAGAGAAAGAAAAACACGCAGCTGATAGAGTCAAAATACAAGGACTAGATGATAAAGAAACTCCTCACAGATGAATTGCAAGGGCCACCTAGTCCTGGTGTGACAATCAAAAGGGATATTGTGGTGCAGAGCAAGCCCCTACAGGTTAATAAAAAGGACAGAAAAACCTGGAGGGGAAAGGGTAGCAGAGCAGACAAAAAGGTTGAATGATAAAATGTAGAGAAATACTGAGAGGGCAGCATATCACACTAGGAGGCCACACAAAAGATGGCTAGTAGACACTTGATCACAGTCTATAACTTCAAGTTAAAAATATAAATGAAGTAAGGGAGTTATTCGCAATCTCTCAATATAGTAGAGAAAAGATCAGTGCCCTAGAACTAAAGGAAATGTACTTTAAACTTATATTTGGGGGGCAAAGGTTTTTCAATACTTTGAACAATTGGACAATAGACTTAACTACCAAGGGAAGTCTCTGAGTGGATATTACTAGAGACACCCTATAAAAGGTCAGAGAAGACATCAGCCAGACCCAAGGTCTAAGTTGTTATCACAGTGGGAGGAGAAGTTGAGAGTGTCATTTTGCAAATAACAAAGATTCTATAATATTTTAAAAAGAATTTCACATATTTTGTCTCCTTGCTCAAATGTACTAAATCCTTTGGTGTCATTTGAAGATTACTAGGTCACAAAGCAAGTTTAAATGTAAATGGGTGTGAATAATACATGATCATGCATTGGGTATTAAATGCATTTATAGAGGATTCTACATAATGGATTGTGTATAGTGAAGGCTAACTCTCTACAGATTCAGTAAGCATATATTTGGTTTATCATGGCTCCTTAGAACACATTATTCAGCCACATCAATGTAATAATATAACTGGACACCTCTCTATACTCCCACCTGTTCATTATCTACTCTGTCTTGAAATATTTAGTCATTTTGTACTTTTCTGGGTTAGAAAAGTACACAAGAACTCTGCTGAATTATACTTACTTGCCAACACATGTACTGGCAATTTCACCCAAGTTCTATAAGCACAGAAGATTACAAAATAGTTTAACTAGAAATGAGTGAATTGAAAATGTCCTTCACGTGTTTAATCAATCTCAAACTAAATGCATGTAGATGAAGTTCAGTTATGTGAAAAATACTTCATGTCCATCTTATTTCCTTTAGGCAGGGAACTTGGCCTTTGGAGAATTTGTATAAATTCAATGTATGCTGTTTATAAGAGAGCTCACAATCTTTATTTTGTTTTCTTAAAACTAGACAAAAACAAAATTAATGTTTATAGAAGCATAATTCACAATTGCAAAGGTACAGAAACAACCCAAGTACTCATCAATACATGAGTGGATTCATAAAATGTGGTGTATATACACCATGAAGTACTACTACTCAGTCACACACACACAAAAATGGTGATCTAACACTTCTTGTATTATCCTGGTTAGAGATGGAGCCCATTATAAGTGAAGTATTACAAGGATGGAAAAACAAGCATCGCAGGTACTCGCCATCAAATTAGTGTTAATTTATCAACAGCTATGTGCACATATAGTAGTAACATTCATCAGGTGTCAGGCAGGTGAGAAGGCATGGAGGGGATGGGTATATTAACACCTAATGGCTGTGGTGTGCACTGTCTGGGGGGTGGACACACTGGTAGCTTTGACTCAGGTGGGGAAAAGATAGTATATCTAACCTAACACTTGTACTCACCATAATATTGTGAAATAAAAAACAAAACAAAACAAAATCACTTTCATCCTTCTGCAGCTTTGCAAATTATCTTTTATTCTGTCTACCTATTAAGCACCTACTTAAATTTTTTTTATTATTTTTTTGACATTTTGGTTACATTTTATCTTTGCCTCTCCCTATCAAGGGTTAGAGGTATATGCCCTTCCCCTCCATAGTGTTCACCACATCCCTAAGATGTGGGTCTACCCCCTACCCCTGAATCCCTGGTGAGCACTACCACCATTTGAGCACTATAGTTTTAATCAGTCAGTACCAATTTGATGGCGAGTATATGTGGAGCCCATTTTCCTGATCTTGTGTCACTTCACTTAAGCTTTATCCAGGATAGTATAAGTGGTGCTAGCTCGCTGTCGTTTCTTAGAATTGAGTAGTATTCCATTGTGAACATATACCAAATTTTAATTATCCACTCATGAATTGACAGGCACTTGTGTTGTTTCCATGTCCTTGCAATAGTGAATTGTGCTGCCATAAACATTCGGGTGCAAATGTCTTTATAATAGAATGTCTTATGGTCTTTTGGGTAGATGCCCAACAATGCTATTGCTGGGTCGAATGGTATTTCTATTTTTAGCTGTTTGAGGTATCTCCAAATTTTTTTCCACAAAGGTTGCACTAACTTGCAGTTCCACCAGCAGTGTAAGAGTGTGCCTGTCTCTCCACATCCTCACCAGCATTTGTTCTTTTGGGATTTCTTGATACCAGCCATTCTTACGGTAGTTAGATGGTATCTTATTGTGGTTTTGATTTGCATTTCTCTAATGATTAGAGATGTTGAGCATTTTGTTATATGTTTGCAGGCCATTATTCTGTCTTCTTTGGAAAAGTTTCTGTTCATTTACCTACTTAAAATTTTATACTTACTGTAACCTATACACAATGATAAATTGTAAAACAATAAGCAATGTTCTATATTGCAAGATATATAACATCTAAATTAATTTTCAAAATAATCATATGAGTAAATTACTATTTTCCCAATTTCACAACTGAAGAATTTAATGCTAAGAGAAGTTTATAACTTGTCTAGTGTCTTATAGCTATGAGAATAACAGGGTCAGAACTAGAATTCATGCTCTTCTCATAACCAATGCTCATGCTTTTTAAAACCCTGTTATACTGTCTCATATTTGTACTATAAACACTTATAATTCCTATAGCAGGAAATGTATTTGACTATGTTCCATCTCCATTAAGGTAGCAATCTTCTTTTGAAATCAGAGACCATTTCCTGGTAATCTCCATATCTCAGTGTAACATTTGACATATAGTGCAAAATAAACAATTGATGAATAAATGGTAACTGCTATGGTTTGAATGGTTTTGGTTCCCTCCAAAATTATTTGTTGGAAGCAATCTCCATTGCAACAGGGTTTGGAGATGGGGCCTAATGGAAGGTGTTTAGGTCACAAGGGATCTGTCCTTATGAATGCACTAATGCTGCTATAAAAAGGGCTTGCAGGAGTGAATTTTCTCTTCGTTTTTCTGCCATGTGAAGAAGCAGCAAGAAGGCCCTCACCAGATGCAGTGTCTTGATCTTAGTCTTTTCAACCTCTAGATATGTCAGAAATAAATTTCTGTTCTTTATAAATTACCCAGTCTCAGGTATTTTGTTGCAGCAGCACAAACAGACTTAAGATAGTCACTAAAGACCTGAATAGAAATTTTATTTTGCTTTCAGAATATAACTGGTAAAACTTTACTTCCTTGTGATTATGATATATATGTCTTTTCCTTTCCTAAAGTCACTGGCTTTGTTTTAACTGCAACTTTCTCCCATAATAGAATGGCTTCAGAGGGCAAAGCTGTGATTTTGAATCCCAATTCCGTAGGCCCTTTGTGAAACTTCTTAGGTTTCTAAACTCTGAGGAAAAAAAAACAACTTTCTAATGTAAAAAATAAATGAGGGTATAGACGTAGGTGTTATTGTGATGTTTACATGCTTAGAAACAATACAAACAGTAGGCACTCAATAATATAATAGATAATATCCTATTACCAAAATAATCTTAATTATATATACCCTACCATGGGAAATATCTAATTTAACAAATGTCAGGAAATATATATATTAGTAAATGATATCACTCTGGATAAAGGTGTAGTCTGAATTTTTACTAAAGTTAGATGTTGATACAATAATTAAAGATACCAGGCCTCTGCTCTCAAGTGGTTTCAAGTGTAATGGGGAAGACTAACAATGTAAACAAATAATTATAGGACAATATGTTACATTAATTGTGTGAACAGAGTGTTACAGGAACACAGAGAAAGGAACAATTAACCGTTCAAGGTTAGAGTAACCTCAGGTAAGATAATTCAGGGGAACAATTAATAAAATACCCATAATTTTCCAAAGAACAGAAAATATCTCTTGTGAGCTCATTAGACAAAGAAAATACTAAAAGCTCTGAATTTTCCATAAGTTATAAGATAACTTGCTTTCACTGTAACATAAAGGACCATAAGCACAAGAGCATTTTCTTCAGTATCAATTTCATATCAATTTTATAATGTAATTTATAGGCAAAAAGTTTTGAGGTGCACAAGCCAAAATTCATGAAAAGGATTACTGAACCAGAGAAATGAAATGCCAACATCGCTGATTTAAAAAGCACCAAACTCCTTATCGAAGAACAATGACTTTACACACTTTGAGAATGGATACCATGAATCTTAATTTTTTAAAATGTCTCAAATTTTGGCTTGGTGCTACCACTGATTTTTATTTGAATTCTCATGTAAAAAGAAAAAAGTAAATGTAAATATTATCAAAGAGAGAAAAGGGAGGAGTTTTCCTATGCATAGGAGGTCAAATTTCAAATATCTTAGCAGCATAAGTAAGTGGTATGAGAATGTCACTAGAATTCAGTGTGTTTACATAGATGTACTCAACTCTTTCTGTGTTTACCTTTTGTGGCTTTAAAGAGAATTGCATGAAATTAAACAAATGTCTAAAGAGTATTAAGGAAAATTATATTTTCTTCCAAATTTTAAATTATGGAAAGATAATTATAAAAAAGAAATAAGTCTTTGAAATCCATAGCATGTACAACATCAAGAGTGAACCCTAAAAAAAACTATGGACTTTGAGTGATTATGATGTGACATTGGAGGTTCAAGGATAACAAATATAATACTCCTGTTGGAGACATTGATAATGGGAGAGGTTATGCATGTGTAGGTACAGGGGCATATAGTAAATATCTGTCCCTTCCTCTTAATTTTGAGGTGAACCTACCACTGCTCTAAAAAATGAAATCTTGAAAATTTAAGAAAAGTCTTGGTATCTTTCATTTCTCAGCTTTCTGCCTATTTTCTTAACTTTGAAATAAAGTGGTTTGACCAACATTCTGATTCTATTATTTATTTCTATTAATAGAAAATTGAAACTTTCTGTGTCACCAGTCACACTGTTTGCTTTGGAAGAATGATGGTGGCACTTTCTAAATTACAAATTAAGAGAGTCATGATGATAGAATAATTTTTTTTTAATTTCAAAGTATTATGAGGGTGTAAATGTTTTTGGTTACAAGAATCGCTTTTATAATGCTTGAGTAAGTGTTATAAGTATGCCCATTACACAGACAGTGTTCATTGTACCTGATAGGTAGCTTCTTTCCCATCCCCTCTTTCCCACCCCCTCCCATGGTTGATTTCCATTGAGTTATACTTCGCTCTATGCACGTGTGTGCATCATTTAGTTCCAATGTAAAAATGGATACATGTGGTGGTTATTTTTCCATTCTTTAGATACTTCACTTAGAATAATGGTCTCCACTTCCATCCATATTGTTGCAAAAGACATTAAGTTATCCTTCTTCAGGGATGAGTAGTATTCCATGATATTCATATACTACATTTTGTTAATCTACTCTTTTGGTTGATTACACATCTTTGCTTTTGTGAATTTTTTTTTAAAAAACTATGTGATTATTTGATCTTTTCTACAAATTGAGTGATAAAGTTATCTTTTATTTCTATTGAGTTGACATAGATAATTTGGTTTAAAATGCAATAATGCAACTGTATGATCATAACCTAGAAGAATTACTGAGACTATTCGCAAACTGCTATTTTTTATTTTGTTTTTACTTTTTAGAATTAGTTTGATTATTTGAATTCTTTTGTATTTCCATATCAGTTTAAGAATAAGGTGGCCAATATGTCTAACAAAAGATAGGTGAGATTTTGAGAGGAATTGCATTTTTTAAAAATTACTTTTATTTGTATATATTCATGGAGTACAAGTGCAATTTTGCTACATTGATATATTGCAATGTAGCGAAGTCAGATTCTTCAGTGTATCCATCACTGGAGTAAGGCACATTGTACCCACCAAGCAACTTGCCATAATTTATCCCCTTCCCATTCCTCCACCCACAAGTCTCTATTATCTATCATTCTACACTGTTATTATTATTATTATTTTCTATCATTCTACACTGTTTCCATGTGTACACATTATTCAATCACACTTATAAGTGAGAACATACAGTATTTGTCTTTCTATGTCTGGGCCTCCAGTTCCATCCATGTTGCTACAAAAGACATGATTTCATTCTATTAAATGGCTGAGTAGTATTCCATTGTGTATACATACATTTTTATTATCCAGTCATCCACTGATGAACACTTAGGTCACTTTTGTATCTTTACTATTGTGAACAGTGCTGTGATAAACATATGAGGTCTGCCCAGAAAGTATCCAGCCATGTAATATGAAAAATAGAGACATTTATTGAAGAAGATACAATATATAAGAAACATTGCACATAGGATAATGACACCTCAGTCCCCCTCACAGTTGGCACCTTGGAATCTCACACAGTTCTCCCAGTGTCTCTTAACCTCATCCGTACACATTTAACATTCTCAGCTGTTCTGCTTCTTGCAGGCCTTCCAGAACATGGATCACTTTCAACAGATTCTCAACCATCTTTGAAGCATTTGTCACACTTTTAGTTGTGCTGCACTCATTGCATTTTCCCTGAAAGCCTTCTGAATCATCCAGATAGTTTCTGAGGAAGATTGTTCAAGCTTAATGCAAATTTGATACAGATTTGTTGCTCTACTTGTTCAGTCATTTTTAATGCGATGGCCATACAGTACAAATGCTAACTCAGTGGCATCTAGAGCCCCACTGACTAGTACAGAGAAGTTGTCATTGTTCATGCATGCACATTCCAGTCCATTCTCCTTGGCTGCCAGGTTACATTCATGTCGCACAAACTGTTCTTGTGATATTAAAAATGGCGAAGGCCGGGCGCTGTGGCTCACGCCTGTAATCCTAGCTCTTGGGAGGCCGAGGCGGGCGGATTGCTCAAGGTCAGGAGTTCAAAACCAGCCTGAGCAAGAGTGAGACCCCGTCTCTACTATAAAATAGAAAGAAATTAATTGGCCAACTGATATATATATATAAAATTAGCCGGGCATGGTGGCGCATGCCTGTAATCCCAGCTACTCGGGAGGCTGAGGCAGAAGGATCACTCAAGCCCAGGAGTTTGAGGTTGCTGTGAGCTAGGCTGACGCCACGGCACTCACTCTAGCCTGGACAACAAAGTGAGACTCTGTCTCAAAAAAAAAAAAAAAAAAAAATGGCGAGATACTTTCCAGACAGACCTCATACAAGTACAACTGTAGGTATCTTTTTTATATATTAATTTATTTTCTTTTTGGTAGATACTCAGTAAAGGGATTGCTGGATCATATGGTAGTTTTATTTTTAGTTCTTTGAGAAATCTGTGTACTATTTTCCATAGAAGTTGCACTAATTTACATTCTCACCAGCAGTCAATAAGAGTTTCCTTTTCTCTGCATCCTAACCAATATCTGTTAATTTTTGTAGTTTTTATAATAGCCACTTTGATTGGTGTAAGATGATATCTCATTGTGGTTTTAATTTGCATTTCTCTGATGATTAGTGATGTTGAACATATTTCATATGTTTCTTGGCCATTTTCTTGTCTTCTTTTCAAAAATGTCTGTTCTTGTCTTTAGCCCACTTTTCAATAATATTATTTGGGGAGTTTTGTTGTTGTTGAATTGTTTGAATTCCTGGTAAATTCTGGATATTAGTCCCCTGTAAGATCTATAGTTTGCAAATATTTTTTCCCATTCCACAAGTTGTCTGTTCATGCTATTGATTATTTCTTTTCCTGTGGAGAAGATTGTGGTTTAATTAAGTTCCATTTCTCTATTTTTGCTTTTGTTGTTTGTGCTTTTAGGCGTCCTAATGATGAATTATTTCCCTAGCCCAATGTCCAGAAGAATTTTCCTTAGGTTTTCTTCTAGTATTTTTATAGTTTCTGACCTCATACGCAAGTCTTTAATCCATTTTGAGTTGAGTTTTATATATGGTGCGAGATAAGGATCCAGTTTCATTCGTTTGCATATGACAATCTAAATTTTCCAGCACCATTTATTGAAAAGTCTCCTTTCCCCAGTGTATGTTCTTGTTGACTTTGCTAAAGATCAGTTTGTTGGATATGGCTTGGTGTCTGGGTTCTCTATTCTTTCCCTTTGATCTGTTCATTTTTATAGCAGTGCTATGCTGTTTTCGTTTCTATAGTCTTATAGTATAATTTGAAGGTAGGCAATGGGATGCCTTCAATTTTTTGTTTGTTTTATTCTGTTGTTTGTTTGTTTGTTTTTCTCAAGTTTACTTTGGCTATTTGGGCTCTAAATTTCCATATGTTCTTTAGAATTATTTTTTCTAATTCTGTGAAAAATAATATTATTTTGACAAGGATTTCACTGAACTTGTAAATTGATTTGGGCAGTATGGTCATTTTAATAATAATAATTGTTCTGGTCCATGAGCAGGGTATATTTCCATTTGTTTGTTTCAGTTGTTTTAATTTTAATAGCTACTAATTATTAACTGCTCAGTATTACTAGGTATTACTATTATCTTTATATGTATTATTGCATTTTATCCACAAGCAAACTTATGAGGTATTATAATTGTTTCTATTATAAGATGATGCAATTTAGACTCAGAGAATGGAAATGACTTGCCAAGGACATAAACAAATTCATGTCCCAGGCAGAATATTTACTCAGGTCTTCTTGATTCTATACCTCCAATCCCTTCTCTTAATCATGGCCTTCAGGTTTAGCATTAATAGCTGGTTTTTATTCTTTATAATTCTATATTGTTTGGATGTTTTCCTAAGCGCTTATTACACTTGTGTATAGTAAAAATAATAGATATTTCCAATTGTGAGCCATTTAAATTTTTGATAACACATGTATACCAACTCTATGAGGGCAAAGAATCAGTCTGGTTGTGCCACCACAGTTTCTACCATAAGTAACAAACACCTAGTGAACTCATAATAGGCACATAATATACATATTTGCCAAATCATTGAATTTTAGTGGACTAACAAAAACAACAACAAAGAATATATAAAATTTACTCACCTTCTATTTTACAGTATTCATGCAGGGGTAAAGATAAGCATGGGTTTATAAGTACGACCCAAATTACCTTAATAACATGGCAATAAAATTTAATCACTATTGCCTATGGCGGATATGTGCTCCATTGACTGATGACTAGGGCTGTACTTCCATGTAAGCATGTTAATTGTATACTCTACACCTAATAGTGACTCAGAAGTCGATGTTTTCCTAAATGGGTGGTTTTATTACAAAACAAACAAACAAACAAACAAACAAAAAACCCAATGGGACTTTAAAAACATTCTCATGTAGAATAAGTGAGTAAAAATGGCAGCAGTAGACTCAAGGTACTTGGTTTTAATGTTAATCATACCCTACCTCAGTCTCATATTCTACTGTGGCTATGTAGAACCTATTAGGACTCTGAATTTGACTTTAAAAATCAAGTCTTCATTAAACAACTGAAATATAGACAAGACTTCTTGCCACAAAAAGCTCACACATACAACCTTTATTTGATTTTCATAACCTATACAAAATTGTTATCAAAGAACCTGGCTTTGGTCTCAGATTTCCACCAGTTAGTTTATTCCCTCCACCAAAGTCTATACTTCAAAATTGTCTGTTTTACAAATTAGAGCTACACAATATTCCTCATGAAGTTTTATGTTATAGGAATCCTACTCCTCCAGTACAATGAGACACTCCTTTCTCCTCCTTATATTAGGGGAGGGGGTAGTGCCTATATCATACTCCAAGACGTGCTCGGTGTTGAAGTAGCTTATTAAAAGTTCCTTAGTGACATGTATTAATATAAATTAGTAGGTAGAGAACATAACCCAGCACAAAGTACAAATTTTTATTCAAATCATTCTATTAGCATAATTATCTTTTTTGAGGAAATTAAATGTACATTATTATACTTGATGTGCCCCAAATTATAAAAGCAAAAATTTCACTTGTAAGGTTCTGCAGTTCTCCCTTTAATTAGCCATATTGCACCCTGGAAACCAAAATTAAATACATAAATTAAATCAGTGGGGGAGATAATAACATTGTAAAGGGGTTCCAGATTTAGGATAGAATGTTATACCTGAAGCTCAGCCTTTAAAAAGCCACTATAGGCTTGATCATGTAAGACTCAAACCAGGTTTCCCATCAATCTGAGTGAGTGACTGAAGTGCTCACTTGGCACACCACTGGAGGAAAATTCTACCTCTGATCAAATAGTACTTATGCAAATAGGGTCTCTTTTGCCTACTTTCTTA
Organism: Microcebus murinus; assembly: GCF_040939455.1. Classification (NCBI taxonomy): domain Eukaryota; kingdom Metazoa; phylum Chordata; class Mammalia; order Primates; family Cheirogaleidae; genus Microcebus; species Microcebus murinus. The sequence continues at coordinate 49,739,193 of NC_134104.1, forward strand.
ACACTGTTCAGTCTCTTAATCTTTTTGATACTCAAGGTATGAATTCAGCAGCAAGGTGTTACATAAATTCAGAACTATAGCTAATGTGTTTTTCAAATTCGACAAATGAAACTTTCAGCTCTTAGTTATCTGAAGATACACACATAGTGCTATAACAAGGACATTCCCTGGAAGTTGCTTTTGGTTGAATTTATAATATTTGTATTAGATCCATTTCATGATAATTACTCCCCAGTTGACAAGCCTAGGAATTACTCTTTCTACTAGCTAATGATAGTTAGTTGGATGGAATGATAAGTCTGACACTAAACTTAAAGGCAAAAAGAATATAAAGAAACTTGAAGTTTCCATAATATTTTATAGTCTTTCTTTCTGGTAAGAAGGGAGGTAGGTAAAAAAAAATAACAAAGATATTCATTTCAGCCACATGTGAATTTCATTAACATCTACATTACTATAGTGGAGATTTTTAGGGTACAAGCTCCATATCAGAACTATTTTTTTTTATCATAGCTTAGTCTAAAACCAATGAGAATGGGCAGCAAACATGGAAATCTTTGTACTCATTTTAATGCTCACTGGAGAGCATCCTTCATTAAGGAGGCTAAAATAACTAGTGCTAGCATAATGGGACACATGGTGGCAAGCATGGAAACTACATACAGATCTAACATTATGAACTCATATTCATCAAGTCTGATCTAGATACTGTTGTTTCCTAATGCCCAAGCTGCCAGCAACAGAGACCAATACTGAATCTTTGATATGACACTATACTTCAAGGTGACCAATGAGCCTAGTAAGCTGACTTTCAATCCTGGAAGTGTCAAAAATGTATCTTGATTAGAATTAACATATTATTATATTCTAAATATGGATTTATTTGCTTTTTTCTGACCATATTTTTTCTTTCTTTCTTTCTTTCTTTCTTTCTTTCTTTCTTTCTTTCTTTCTTTCTTTCTTTCTTTCTTTTTTTTTTTTAGAGATAGGGATCATAGCACACTGTTGGGTGCAAGTGATTTTCTCATCTTGGCTTCCCAAGTTGCTTGGACTAGAGGCTCATGCCAACACACTCAGTTAATTTGTAGAGAAGGGGTCTCAGTATATTTCCCAGACTGGTCTCAAACTCCTGTCCTCAAGCAATCCTCCAGACTTGGCCTCCCAAAACTCTGGAATTACAGCTATAAGCCACCATGCCAGGCCCAAAAATTGTATTAAAAGATGCTCAACAACTTTAATCCTCGAAGAAATGAAAATCATTAGGAATAAAGGAAATGCAAATCAAACACAAAGAGATTCACCAACTAGAAGGGAAAGATTTAAGACTGACAAATAGCCAATATTGATGAAGATGAACAGTGAAAAATGGTATAATCATTTAAAAATATTATTTGGCATTTTCTTACAAAATTATACATACACCTACCATATTATCAATAGATAGGAATTCCATTTATTTATCAAAAAGAAATTTAACATATATATACACAAAACTATTAGTACAATAATGTCTATAGTAGCTCCATTCATAATCTATAACAATCAAGACAGTGTGAAATTGTATGGATGACAAATAGTTTAATGAATAATCCATTGACTCTCTAAAACACACAAAGGCGATTTAATAGTGAAAGTTTTTTCAACGATTTAATAGTGAAAGTTATTTCAACAAATCGTGCTGGAGCCATTTGATTAATATAGTAACTAGAAACAACTTGAATTCTCATCAAAAGAAGATAAATAAACAAATTGTTATGTATGGAGTTTTACTTACAATTATTTTTAAAAAGAATGAGTTTTTGTCACATGTGAGAACATTCATAGCTCTAAAAAATATTATTTTAAGTAAAAGAAACCAAGGACAAAAGAGAAATATTTTATAACATCATTTGTATGAAGTACAAGAATAGGCAAAAATGGTATATGGCATCAGCAATGAGCCGGATGGTTGACTATAAGGGGCTAGGAATTGGGATTGAATTAAAAGGCACAAAAGGGAAATTCCAGACTCATGGAATGATCTCTCTCTCAATTAGGATATTGGTTACATAGATATATATTTGTCAAAACTCTGAGTTGTCCAATTAAGATCTTTGCCTTTACTGTGTATAAATTTTCTTACCAATGAAATAAAATAAAATAAATTAATAATATTCTAATTTGGGAAAGGAAATTATAACAAAAACATTTTGGTTATAACAAAGCAGTCAGTAAGTAGAAGAGGGAAATTTCAAATAGAAATAATGAATAGCTTTGAGGAATTTTTGAAAATTTTTTATTTCAAAGTATTATGGGGGTACAAATATTTTTCATTACATGGATCACTTTTGTAATACTTGGTTATAAGTGTTCCATTACCCAGATAGTGTTCATTATACCCATTAGGTGGGTTTCCACCCTTCCCCTCCTCCTCCCCACTCCTGCTTGATTTTCATTGACTTTTACTTTCCTCTATGCACACCTGTGCTCACTGGTTAGTTCCAATTTAATAGTGAGTACATGCAGTGTTTGTTTTCCATTCTTTAGATACTTCATTTAGGTTAATGGTCTCCAGTTGAATTGATTGGAACTTGGGTTGTTTCCACCTATTTGCAATTGTGAATTGTGCTACAATAAGTATTCAAATGCAGGTGTCTTTTTGATAAAAATAACTTCTCTTTCTTTGGGTAAATACTCCTTAGTTGGATTGCTGAATCAAATGGTAGGTTTACTTTTAGTTCTTTGAGGAATATCCATACTGCTTTCTATAGAGGTTGTACTAATTTGTAGTCCCACCAACAATGTAGAAAAAAAGAAACACTTATACATTATTGGGTGATTTTACACTGATTTTATTACTGGTGTTTGACCATTGTGTTAATGTATATATAATGTAATTCTGAGTATTTTCTGCAAGGCAAGCCTGGTTGTGACAAATTCCCTCAATGTTTGCTTGTTTGGAAAAGTCTTTATTCTGCTTCCTTGTGAAAAGGAAGTCTTTATTCTCCTTCCTTTGTGGAAAGTCTGTATTCTCCTTCCTTAGTTTTGCAAGATACATAATTCTAGGGAGACAGTTGCTCTGTTTAAAGAAGGCTGAAGATGGGTCCCCAATCCTTTCTGGCTAATAAGGTTTCATTTGTGAAGTCTGCAGTTAGCCCGTTGGGTTTTCCTTTATAAGTTACCTAATGTTTTTGCCTTATGGCTCATATGAGTTCCTACTTCATGTTGACTTTCACCAGTCCAATGATTGTGCATCTTAGTGATTGCCTCTTTGCAATGAATTTCCCAGATATTCACTGGGCTTCTTGTATCTGAATGTCTAAACTCTAGCAAGCCTAGAGAAGTTTTCCTCAATTATTTCCTCAAATAGGTTTCCCAGCCATTGTGTGCTTTCTTCTTCACCCTCAAGGATGTCTGTGATTCTTATATTTGGCAATTTTCCATAATCACAAATTTCTTGCAGGCTTTGTTCATTCCTCTTAATTCTCTGTTCATTATTTTTGACTGATCGAGTTAAGTGAAAAGATTTGTCTTCAAGCTCTGAGATTCTTTCTTCTGAATGGTCTAATCTATTCTCAAAACTTTCCACTGCATTTTGTAGTATTTCCTTAAATGATTTTTTCATTTCCAGAACTTCTATTTGGTTTTCTTTAATACTCAATCTTTTTAGTGAATTTTCCATTCATTTGCTGAACTGCTTTTCTGAGATTTTTTTTTAGTTGGTTTTCCATTTTCTCTTTCATTTAGCTTCATTACAATCTATATTTGGAATTCTTTATCTTCATTACAACCTATATTTGGAATTCTTTATCTGTCACTGCAATATTTTCATTTTGGTTAGAATCCATTGCTAGATAGCTGATGTTTCCTTTTGGGGTGTTCTTTTGCTCTGATTTTTAATATGTCCAGAGTTCTTTCACTGATTTTTTCTCATCTGGACAAGCTGTTGCTTATTAATTTTGGATTTTCTTTTGTTTAGCTAGGGCCTCTCTACAACACACACAGTGATAAGGATGTTTCTATAGCATATGTTGGGTAAGAACTTTGGCCTTGTTTGTAGGTGCTTTAATGGCAATCTAGATTCTGGATAAATGCCTTGGTTATGGATATCCCTAGCATGATGGTTTTTTCCATTGCTAATTATAGGCTATAGCAGTGATGAGCTATGTGTGTGGGCCCATTCCCCATGCCTCCTTGATGAGAGAGGATGGAGACCTTTAAATCTTTTCTCTTTTCCCAGCACCTGGGCTTCTCGCTTTGAGGATATTCACAAATAATCTATGTAATGAAGAAATGAATCATTGGACCAAGATTTGAATATGTTACTGATATGACATGAAATGTGACAGTGAAAACTTGTATCAATGAAGGTAACATAACATGCCACAACAAAGGCATTGATGACACTAAGGGCAGAGTGGTTTATGAATATCATGAATTATAGAGATATTCAATATCAGTCAATACACAAAAGAAACCTTTAATTTTCTGTTCATTTAAAATATAATTCAAAGAGGTTTTCTCATATTTGACAACAATTCTGAAATATTGCATAATATTACCAGTAATAAATTATGAAGCAAAAAGAAACTTTTCTAAACTATCAATAATAAAGAACAATTTCAGATCAACCTTGCTAGAGGAAAGACTTAATTATCTTTCTATTCTCCATGGAAGATGATATTACAAAAATGTTTATCATATGAAAAATGCAATCAAAGTGTATGCTGCCAAAAATGTAGGAAAAATGATTATAGATGTCTGTCACGCTTTTAATTAATGAATATATTAGGTTATTATTCTGGATTTTGCAATGATTATAGTATATTTTAACATTTTATACATTGCAACTTGTTATGGTTTCATGTTTTAAATAAATATTCACTTCCCTGCCCCATTTACAGCCATAATTTTATAATCCTTTTTTTCTTAATGAAGGCACACAAAATGACATAAGACTCAATCTCTATGAAACCTGGGTGTACCTCTGCCATCACTCCTTCTAAGTGGCAGTCAGTCTTATAGGTGATAACAACCCATCATTACATTCCTAGAATATTGCACCAACCCTTTTTCAGCATTCTTTCTACCCCAGCCTAACTTCTCCTCACTCCTACTCCTACCTTCTACCAGCTACTCTCCTCTGTGACTTCCCTATTGCATTAATATATTAATTCTGTTTCAAACACTTGAACCTAATGTTTGAGAATTGCGTTATAATATTCCTCCCAGCTCTTCTTACATTGTACTTTTGCTACAATTTTTCAATTGAGTCTGTTGCTGTTTATATGCTGTCTCCAAAACTTTACAAATAGTAGCTCTATTTACAGGGAAAGGAGTAAAATTACAATATTGGATCAATATCAACAGCTATTCCATAAATAACTTAATACCCTTATAGCTCAATAGATATTGCAATACAAATAATGACAATAAAATTTTATAATGCTACTCTGAATATTCCAAATAGGTAAAGGGAGAAAGTATGGAGATCTTTGTAAATTCTTCCTCCTTTTTCTCCTGGACCTTATAAAATTCAAAATGAATTTCAAAATGTCAAGATCTATAAGATGGTATTTCTAGCAGTGAATGAATAGAAAATTTAATCATGGTGTCCTCAGCTTGGTTGGTAGAACAGTTTAAGAATGAATAATCAGATCATTATGTAGTTATTTAAATGATGTTTACAACAAAAAATTATGGCAAAAAATATTCAAAATATATTAAATTTAAAAGTTGATTACAAAAGAATTTGTACAGGATGATACTAGTGTTTATTTTGAAATAATTCTACATATGTATAAAAAATCCAAAAGGAAACAAGAAAATGTTAACAGTGAAGGAGATCTCTGGATGGTATGATTGCTGAGTTTCTTTCTGTACATTTGTCCATAGTTACTATGCTTCTACAATTACTGTGTTTCATTTATAGTAAAGAAGTTTTAAAAGGATGCTTTTAAGAAGGCTTACTAGTGTGGGGCTTATTGACATTATAATAAGTGAGAAATATTTACTAGGGTAAGAAATATATATATACATTGATCCCGAGTATGCAAATATGTGTGGATATATACATAACTACATGTATATGCGAATGCATTTTATGTAAAAATTTTAAGATATTTACAAACTAGTGGTCACACACACTGGGAAAAGATCAGAAGACACACACACTGGGAAAAGATCAGAAGACAATTTAGCAGTAGGTTAACAGAGGCTCTTTCTAGGAGTTGAGCATACTGGTGATTTTCATTTTCTCATGTACACTTTTATATTCAATTTTTCCACAATTAATATATCATTATTTTTAAATTAAGGCGAGAAAAAAAAAAGGGAGGGAAGAAGTACCAGAAGACAATTTCTGTTTTAAAACAATAATGCTCTCTAGCAATACTGCATAAAGATAGATTTTACTATCTCAGTGATGTGTTTTTCTCCAAATTTTAAGTAAATCTCCCCTCCTCATTTAGAGAGTAGAAAAGAATAAACCTCAGAGTTTCACTTCTAATATGGAAATAAACAACTGGAGAAAAATTAGATGAGTATGGAGAAGTAAAAAACAGCAACACTGACCAAACAGATTGCAAAGATATGTGTAAAGATGTGCATTTGGCCGGGTGCAGTGGCTCACGCCTGTAATCCTAGCACTCTGGGAAGCTGAGGTGGGCAGATTGCTTGAGGTCAGGCGTTCAAAAACAGCCTGAGCAAGAGCGAGACTCCTTCTCTACTAAAAATTTGCTTTTTTCAATATGTGGCCAGGTGCAGTGGATCATGCCTGTAGTCCTAGCATTCTGGGAGGCTGAGGCAGGAGGATCACTCGAGGTCAGAAGTTCGAGACCAGCCTGAGCAAGAGCAAGACCCTGTCTCTACTATAAATAAAAAGAAATTAATTGGCCAACTAATATATATAGAAAAAATTAGCTGGGCATGGTGGTGCATGCCTGTAGTCCCAGCTACTTGGGAGGCTGAGGCATCAGGATTGCTTGAGCCCAGGAGTTTGAGGTTGCTGTGAGCTTGGCTGACGCCATGGCACTCACTCTAGCCTGGGCAACAAAGCAAGACTCTGTCTCAAAATAATAAAAAATAAAAAAATAAAGATGTGCATTTAGGTAAGCAAGCTCAGGAGTGATTTGAATTTGAGTTGTAGAAGGTGCCTAAGGAACTTCAACACACACATAACCTGAACAAAAAAAAGCATTGTAGGAAACCATTATCAACTCAGCCAATAGAGTCAACAAAGAGTGAAACACATACATACACACTCATACACAGTCATGAATTATGAATCAAGACTCTGAAACATGGATAGGCTGGAACACAGATCTGACAAATGATTATCAACTATTTAAAGGGGGAAAGGGTTGAAGAAAAGGGAATTCTCAGGTATTCTTGGCAAAATTAAATTTATGTAGGGACTGTTTACCGGTAATAATATTCACCCTTAAATGAGTAATATTTGATTTATAATCCTCTCACATGTGCTTATTGAGCTATTTACGGTTATATTTTTTCAAATGATAAATAGACATAGGTATGCTTCACCAAAGAAATACTTGAGTCTGGTAGATTTTAAGTACCATCATTGATATAACAGTGCCTAAGAAAGAATCAAAGTTCTCTGATTAAATTAAGCTGCAACCTAGTTTACCCGGTATATAAAGAAATTTAAGTAAGCCTGATTATAGTTTCATCACTATAGATTGAAGGCTACATCATTCTAAAAACAAAACAAAAAAGCTGAAGTGTCCTAGGAATAGTACTTCATGGCTATTAATCTGTGTGTACTATCATATGGTTAATACAGAAGTATTTATTGATCTAAGTGAATTGAATTGAAGTCATGTATTATGAAATTATGAAAAGAGCATAAGAAAAGTTTTCAGCTGCATTTCATCCCTGAGTTAGGATGATTTTTAGTACTGGACCCTAGGGACAATTCATGTAACCCCTTTCAGAGAAGGCTCCCATCAGCAGTGCTAAATTAAGTATAATTATTGAAGCCGGATGCTAGCACATGGGAAAACTAGGAACTGGACCAAAATCACTACTTAACTTTCAGAGGGTAATAGCTTTTGTCCATTTCTAACTTACGCTATGTTTGAACCAATGATTCGCTTCTAAAAGGCTATTTTCAAAAATCATATTAACCATTTACCCTTCACAGAACCTGAACCTAATCTATTTTTTAAATCTGCTATTTATACTAATAATATATATGATTATTTCAAGTAAGTATAAAATATCTAATTCTAGGGTAGAAGATGAGGTAATACATATATATAACTTTTGAGAATATTTGCTGTAAAAGACAGCAGAGCGGAAGGCAGCTAGAGCTGGGTGGGGCAGAGGGGGTCAGGGGACTTTCTTATTGTCTATTATTGTTGTTGTTTGCATACACTAAAGTTAAAAGTGTATGGTACTAATGAAGCATGTTTGTATGTTAATAGGAATCATACTGAAGAGACAAAAATAATGAAGATTTCATGATTCCAGAGAGTGAGAGGACAATTGCTAGTAGGGGATCCCTAATAAGAATAAGGGTAGAGGGTGCAGAATACAAGGGAATAGGTTGATCCAGAATGAAAAGCAAGAGCTCTTTTTCTGTTATAAAAAGTGGAAAGAACAGGGTATGGTCCACATGCAGAATATGGATATATTCTCTGATAGTTTCCAAATCCAGTGAGTTCTGAGATGAAGGGCATAGACTGAGGTGAAGCAAAGACACCTGAGTGAGCAGGGTAGCAGCATAAATTTCAGGGGCCAACTGCAAAATAAAAACACAGATCTCCTTGTTGGAAATGCAGGAAAAGAGTATTTAAAGTACCAAATATACACTTTTCTTCTGCTGTCTATCAGCTTTCCATTGGGTGTTTTATTTGTTATTTAGATTGTACATAAAGAAAAATTAAAATATTGAATTATTGGCATGAATCTAACCACTCATCATCCTGTTGTACAATGCCAGTTTTATCTGAAAATATTAAAATATTTAAAGAAATATCAAAATGCCACAATTTGCATCACACAGCTAATCTTCAGAGGGTGCTTCAAGCTGGCTGAAATAAACAATGCAGACTAAATTTAGGAAAGTTGGAAGTCAGAAAAGATGGCCCTGTGAGGCATTGAGCCAGCGGGAGAATACTCCTTTGGAAACTAGGATTTTCATGGGGCAGGTTCCTGGGAGCTCCACCCTGTGACTCACAGCAGGCTGGGTTCCCCTTCCTGCCAGCTGCTAGATTGACATAGGGCACCCTAGCTGGGGTGAGCTTGAGGGAAGTCAAGCCAGTTATCTACTCTTCCCACAGACTATTGCTCCATGGCGAATGGACCATACCCAGGGTCCTTAAATTCCCACATGTGCCAGGATGCACTCAGTACCTGGATCAGGGTGGGTTGGGGAATTCTCCCACCCATCCATGGTCGTTTCCAGGTCTGGGTGCATGTGCAACTGTCAGCTCAGGGTAGAAAAGCTGTCACCACATCCCCCATCCCCCACACCAAGGAGATGGGGCATCCCTCAAATAACACAATTTAATCACTGCTCCAGACACACAGTAACAGCCTTCCTGGGGTGAGGCACGGAGGGGGAGGCTGGACAGCATATGAGTGTCAGGTTGGAAGGTGCCCTAGAACCCTAGGAGGCATGTGTCAAGAGGCACGATCATGCATAAGTCAAGACTCCAAGTGCCGGGCAACTTTTCTGTTAGCCCATATGATTTCACTTACAAAACATAAGTTTCAAGATAACATTAAGAGTTTGAAGGCAGCAATCAGAGATGACCGAAGACCATTAAACTACAGTGTGGGGTGGATGTGAGGGGTTTCTGAGCATAGAGCTTTGTGTGTTTGCACTGGTTGTACACTCATTAAGATAATCCTGCGCTCGAGTGTTTGCAAGAGATCATTCAGCTAGATATAGTATATCTTGGTGTAATTTTTAAAAACCAACTTAGTAGTTTAGTTTAATTGAGAGACATATATTTCTCCATGAATCTCATGTATCTATCTTGTGATCTTGTGAGCAGAGGCTCTGTCTTTTGTTCAAGACTTTATTTAAGAATATTTGTGTAGTGAACTGCCTGTGAAGCTAAAGATAGTGTCTTTACCTGAGGCAAAGGGGAAAGATACTTCTTGCTCATTACAGAAGATTCCCTAAGCCCAGGCTTCCCTTCCTATAAGCAACTTGTTCTGAGCAGATGCCTCTTCCTGTGTCTCTGTGGGAATTGGAGCTTAGGGAACAGAAAAAAATTCTCATGCTCTGGCTACAACTTAGTCTGCCCCCATTCATCCATGAACCCCAATCTCATACCATCTATCAGTAGCATCCATTAAAGTGTGGCAGGCTAACTTGCTAGCTTACAAGAAAGATAAAAATTCCAGTTCTTGCAACTTCTGATTTAGTTCTGTACTCTCTGATGAAAACTTTCCAGGAATAATTGAATTTGCAAATCGCACTCTAAAATTCAGGTCATTATCCTTCCGCTTTTAGCAGATCCAGTAAATGCAGGCATACTGTCTGGAAAATAAGCACCTGGCTTCTGAAACAGTGCGCCACAAAGCGTTTCACTGGATCATAACTGATGATACATACATATGCAAAAAGTTGCCCATGGTGATATAAGTTCAAAGTAATATTGCTCTACTGAAAAGTTCTAAGATCTTTAATGAAGGAACCTAGGCCTCTTCCTGAACTTACTGTAATAATGTAATATATATTATAAAATACACATAAACAAAAGAAATTTAAAAGGTTATAAAAATACATATGAAAAACTTTCTCATATTCACTTCCTACCTGCTACTGAATCATCTGTGTACCCTCTGATATGGACACATCCAATTTAGACACCACTATTTCAGTGTGTTAATATATATTACAAATCTTCAAAGTGTAGATATGTGCATAGTTTTGCTAATACATATGATTATCATGAAAGTATTTTTCCCCCCTGGGGAATCTTCTAAGACGAGTATTTCTTAGGACATACCTGCAATAAACTGAATGTTTGTGTCTTTCCCTTCAAAAATAATTCCCTGTGTGATTATGTAGGTAGGTGGGATCTTTGGGAGGTGATCGGATTATAAAAATGAAATCCTAATGAATGGGTTAGTACAGTTGTAAGAAAGACCCCTGCAAGCTCTCTTGCCCTCTCTGCCATATGACGACACAGCAAGATGACAGTCATTTGTGAATCAGAAAGTGGACCCACACCAGACTCTGAATCTGCCAGAGCCTTGATCTTGGACTTCTTAGCTTCTAGAACTGTGAGAAATAAATTTTTGTTGTTTGTAAGCCATCTCATCTATGGTATAAGCCACCTCATTTTATTATAGCAGTCTGAAAAGACTTAGTACCTTAAAAATATTGATGTAATTTTCAGAGGTTTGAAACTGGTGGCCCAGAGCAGTCTCATTTATTATAATTGAGTTTGCATAACTTTATTCAGCAATGGAATTATTGTCTAGTTTAGGTAATCTTAAGATATTTTTGAGGTATAAATCTATTTTATTCAATTCTTAATTTAGCATATATATAAAGTGTTTTCTGTATTTTGTCTTCACTTGGATTGGTTTTGAATACCACACAAAGTTTAGCGGGAAGCTTCATGGCTTTAGAGGACCATAATTTCTTCAGAATAGACAGACATTTTTTGACCAGGGACAAGTAGGTGATAACTTGCTTGAATTGGACCTATACCAAATGGCTGTGTGAGGTAAGAGAATCTTTAATGCCCCTCTCCACTATTGTTTTAGGATTACTTGTGCCAAAAAATGATCTCTATATTATTTATGATTTTCACATTCAAGAAGGTTATATCTCTGCCAAGTTCAGGGGAGATAGGTTGTTGGTTGATGGAAGAACTAAAGAATAAAAGACATTAATTTCTCATCTCCCTTTCTATACCACCTCCATTAGCTAGAGATCAAATTTTTCACAGTTTAAAATTTTAATTTCACTTCAGAGTTTCCTATTAGATTTTAAATCAGCTAGAAAACAAAAAATCATTTCATTTCTTCTTAAATTCTTACAGTGAAGGTAAGTTAAATATTGCAAAGTACATTACAATTATATTAATTCAGTATAATTTGCTCTGCTTCTGTGATCCAGTGAAAGAAGTGAAAGAAGAGAGAAAGAAATATGTAAACAACAGAGTTAGTGCCTTCTTTTATTTGAAACATTTTCAGATGTTAACCAGGAAAGGGAGGCATTTTGCAAGGTGTTTTGCCAACTGGAATTTTATTGCCATTCATCCTTCTCCCAACGGGAGAGAGTGGATGAGACAGTAATTGATTTCTTCCAAGAGGAACCATCACCCGTGACTCTCACTGTTCTTATACATCATTAGGTAGACAAGAGAAGGTTTCCTAATGGGATTTTAGATTCTCTTGGACCTGAAAAAGTGTATTTCCACGTTTGAGCCACTAAATTTCAAAATTGTATGATACATCATGTTTTTGCTATTCTCAGCTACCTGACAGAGATGAAAACAGTGGCAAGCAATATTGGACAGAATCAAAATTGAGAGTCTAGTTTATGAGGTGTCTAGGATGAGGTGTTGTGCCACAGGTTAAACACAGTTGTGGAGTGTTCATAATAATGTAATTTAATTACCCTATAGAGGGGAATGTATTGGAAACAGATAAAAAGTAAGATGTTTAAATGTTTGAGCAACAAACAGAAGGTAAGGTAGACATAAAAACTGTCCATGCTGAGTGATTTTAGTCCACATCCAAATTTCTCTCTTGAACCTGTAAGAACTAAGAGGGCCTGTTTGGTACTCCCTAATTTATCCTAACACTTGAACTAGAAAACTGGAGTGAACAGCTTAAAGGAATCAGAAACAGAGAGTACAATGATGACCATTCAGTCTCACGTTCAAATAAATGAATAGACTTGCATTAGGTTTTAAATGGGTTCTGTTACACACAGAACTTCAAAAAGTGGACAGTTAAAATTTTACCATCTTGCCAAAATTCTTCTTCTCTTCTCTCCCTCTCTCTATAAATATATATAATATATATAGACATGATTCCATATACATGGAGAGAATATGTAGAAATATTTAATATTTCTATGTAGACAGAATATATGGAAATATTTTATATACTACTTTATATGTAATATTTTCTATATAAAACAATATTTCTATATATAATAAATTTCTCTATATAATAAATATATATGTTCCTACATACATATTACTACATATACATAGTGAGAAATATATGTATAAAAATATGTATATTTAATTGTGTCTTTGTGGGAATAAGATGTAATCCTCTCTTTCAAGCTCTATTTTTATGGCTTGTACTTTCACCTAGGATGAAGAATCATATATGGTCAAACCACTTGTCTATAACAAAGCACAAAAGGAGGGGAAAGAAGCAAGTTATCAGATGAACAGTAGAGCTTTTCCTTTCCCCAGGTATTGATAGTCTAAAACATTAAAGGACCAAAGATCTATTTTTCAAAATGTAGAACATAGGGCTGGTGCATTCTCTCTCTCTCTCTCTCTTTCTGTCTTTCATGCTGCTAAGGTGGAAACTAAATTAATAATTTGAGTGCAAGGTATGAAGTTTATTAATAGCACAGGAGAGGCATATAAGCAGAAAGAGATTACAGAGCAGTGCTGATGATAGTTAGCACTAAATTTTAAAACAACCTCCTCTGCACAATTAAATTTAGTGCTGAACATTTGAAAACAAAAGTAACTAATAACAAATTTCCACAGCTTTCCCAATGTGGGAAGCTTCCAAAACTATGCAAATACTGTGTAATTGATGAGGGCAGAAGTCAGGGCAACAGGCTCCTGATTTAGTTGATGTGTAGACTCACTAGCTGGAAAAATGCAATTCCCAAAACAGCATTAATAGCTTTGGGCATCTAAGAGGCTATTCTGCTTAATCAAATACTGAATAGCTTGATTTGAGTTTTTACTTTGTTCATCAGAGAAAAATCAAACCCTATTGTACCTAGGTTGATTTCCCCCATTTTCACCTGTAATCACAAACATAGATTCCTTTCATAATATCAAAATGAAGTATAATTCATAAATCTGGCAATGTTAGTTGTTTCCTCCTTATTTGAAAGAATATTTGAGTAACCCAACTTCTGATCACTATCAATACTGAATGCCCATGTTAACCTAGGCAGTTCTAGCTTTACTTCTTCTCAGCATAACTACTTTTTTGCTGATAAATTAAATAGCAAAATGTTGTTTCAGGTTGTGTTTTAAGGTTATACCCTAGAGAGAAATTCCAGAATCAGCTTAGTCAACAGAATGACATTTTCTAGCCTACATTGGATTGGATGTGATCTGTCTACAAAATGCTTTGGAGCAAAGATGGTAGGTGATACATAACAACTAGATAGACTATAGAATTGTATTGGGGCACGTAAGGGCAGGAAACAGAAGAAACATTACAGCCACTTAGTGATATTGCCATCAAGCTGTCCTAAAGGAACCTTATACAAAATATGTTTTTGAGAAGAGGAGATTCAATTATTCATTATTATTAACATAAGCAAAAAAAACCCATCACTTCTAGAAAGATCATTTTTAAATATTTATTTGATCCAAGTCTTGCAACAAAAGTGCTCTTGTTCATTAATTTCCCTTCTACGGATTAGTTTTTATGCCATTGTAGTCTTCTATATTAATACCTTAAAAGCACCAAGTTATTTCCTTTCAACAAATTTTAATTGTCCCCAATAATACTAATACAACTTCTAAAAAGACCAGGAGAAGAACCATCCTGTTGAGAATAGTCAACACAGAGAATTATCAGACATAGTAATAAATTATTGTTTTAAGTCACTAAAATTTGGGGGGATTTGTTAAACAGCAACATATTTCTAAAACACCTAACACATAAGACTTGTTTTTTTTAACTTTAGTAATATGAATCTAGTACAGACTTTAATCTAGGTCTATGTGAGCCCTACTCTTTAGCTGTGGTCTTTCTGGGACTCTACTAAATGCTGAACATTTTTAATGATGACTCTTCACTCTGATTGATCTGAATATGAACATCATCCAGCCTTGTGTGAGCTCTATAAATTATTCTTTCACCACTCCATTGTTGGTCATGGTTTTTACTCAACAGTTGGCTCTCTCTCTGGCCTCGTAGTATCTCACTGCGTACATGCACAGCTTAATATTCAGCCAAAGACTCAAGGTTCTCCTATGGAGATAACTGGAGTTTCCTCTTATCAAAGGTCCTTATCCCCACTACCTGACACTGCAAATGCTAACTGTTTCTGTAGGCTGGAAATCTGATCTCTCTCTCTCTCTCTCTCTCTTTTTCCTTTTTTTTTTTTTTTTTTTTTTGATGTGAGAGTACTTCACCAGTTTTGGTATAGCAGAACAGAACACCCTCACTTTTTTTTTTAAGTTTCATTTTTTTATTCATTAATAAGATCAAACATCTTTTAATGTATTTGCTAAACAATTTTGCTTCCTTCATAAATTACTTTTTCCTATCTCTTTTTTTTATTTATTAATAAAATAAAATAAAACGCCTAACACAGAAAATAATAAAACAATTGAAATTTAAAATGTTCCGACTTTTCTGTATTGATACTAAAGTGTGACCAAAAAATTACAGCTTATCCTCCCATGAAATAATAATGAAAATTTCTCTCTCTCTCTCTCTCATTCTCATTCACATATGTATACAAAATATTATTAAATAGAAGTAAGCCATACATTAAAAGAATAATAAATACAAATAACTGTGATTCATCCCAGCAAAGCAAAAATAGTTCAATGGTAAGAATACGATGAACATCTGAGTAATCAAGCATTCTCACTTATAGTCGTGTCGTGAGGAAATAAACTGGAAGAACTTTTGGGAAGGTGATAGTCTAATATCAAAATATAACATATATGTGTGTTTTAATCTAGTTAATTCCATCATTAGGTGTTTATCTGATGGAAAGACTGAAATAAAAAGGGACTAAAATAACTTATATGCAGGCAGAGGGTTGATTGTAGAATTGTATATAACAATTAAAATATGAAAAATAAAGACTGAATACCCATAAATAAGAAAACAATTACATTATTTATAGAAAAAATCCATATTAGGCAAAAGTTTAATACATAAATTAAATAAATGCTTATTTATGTAAGAAAGATTAACTGAGGAAAACAAAAATATGTTGTTAAACAGTATGGAATATGGGGAGTACTTGATACTATCTGCAAAAAGGGATGTATTTTTCTTTTCTTGAACAAACATTAAATTTTAAGAAGGTTACACAGGAAATCATTAAAGCCATTAAAGTAATTAACTTGGGGAATGGGACAGGGAAAAAGAAAATGGTAGAGAGGAATTAACTAATCACAGTAAACATGTCTATTACTTTTTACTTGTTATATGAATGAGATTATATATAGATATATATTTTACATATATATATATATATATATATATCCCATGTTTATGCATTGATCCCAGTACTTTGCCATGTTTTTAGTCCCTTTCTTCACATTCCTCCTGTTATTACTTTAGTCAGGTAGACAAGAGCATTTCATAGTATTTCTCTTTCAATAAAATTTAACAAACATTTAACTGTCTATTAAAAGAGAGGCATCATAAATGTGTTTATTTTTGAAACAAAAGTATCACTTCCAGGAATATAGTTCTAGGCATTTTATTTCAAACTATAGTTTTATTAACTAGTAGTATAGAAATCAATGTATTTGACAGAAATCAACATTTTATATAAAATATATTCAATAGAATATATTTTATATATTTTCTATATTTCTATATTTTATAGATGTAAAACAAAAATATCAAAATTGATCATATATAGAAACGGTGAGTGTTGTGTTGGTTAACTTTTGATATATACGTGTATGTTTGTGGGCATGCACGTATTGTGATGAATGCTCTTGTCCTGATGGTTTTCCCTTTAAATAACAAACTATCAGCTGCCAAAGAGAATGCAGCCATTTTGCCACAGGTTGTGATTATTGGCAAGTAGACTGGACAACCCTATCTTCTCTTTGTTTTACATATTTCAATGTTGTATCTCGTGGTGCTGAATGAGTACCTAGAACTCTAACAATGATTGAAACAGATGATTAAATTTTAAAAATTATAATTTTTGAAACATTTTAGATAGTTGAAGTCACAAAGAGATCAGATAAACTGTATTTTCAAAGGAAACAAGCCCCTGAGAGGAGAGGTAGAACACACTTTCATTTCGTGTGGGGTAAGACAAGAAGAGATTAAGAGTCTGCCTCTGTAAAAGCAGGTAAAAAGAACATAATTGAAATTTAACAAATTATTCAAGGGTTAGTGTGGGTTAATGTGACAATTTAGAATACTTGGGAACCTCAGGTACAAAAGCATTTTTCATCCACTCATGAGGTCTTTTTCACAGGTTTTTTGGGATTCCAACAGAAAATTGGAGGCAAGGCAGCAGATCTGTGAACACTACCTGAGTGTGTGGACTTTAAGAGTTGGCCTGGATTTGAGGATGGAACAGCAATATCTAGAAGCATCATCTGTGCTTTTTTTCAGGACCTGTGTGAGTATAGGTTAGTCAAAGTCAGCTGCCACTGCAAGAGAGGCCACAAATCTGCTCACACATTTGCATCCTTCTCTCAAAATCCATCTTCTTCTGGGGAAGAAGCGGAGACTTTTCATTCACCAGGACTTTCCATGACCCCGGCAAGCTCAACTGCTACTAGGCTAGACCTGTGTTAACATGGGCAGAAGCATTCTGCCACTAGGAAAAGGACAGGATGTGTAAATGTGTTCAGGATCCTGCACTGATACAGGCAGAGACTTTGCCACAGGGGAGGAGAGAATGGGCTCAGAGAATATACTTGAATAAGGAAAATGGATTATTTGTCTTTATAGAAGGAGCAGGAATTCTGAGAAGTTCTCACCATTACACTTCACTTGAAATGTCATAAAAATATTTGAAAATATACTCTCATAAATTCAAGATCTCTATTTTAAACCCTAAAGCAAGAGTTTCTCAATGTTGGTACTATTAACATTGTGAACTGGATGTGTCTTTTTTTGTGGAGCCTTTCCTATGCATTATAAGATGTTCAATAGGCTGCCTGGCCTCTCTACCTTACGGATGCCAGTAGCATTCCCCGGTTGTGATAATCAAAAAGATCTCCAGATATAATATGGCTAAAATAGCATTCCCTGAGGAGTGCAAAATCATCCTATGGTGAGAAACACTGGCCTAGATCAATGATTTATAGGTAGAGATAGATAGATAGATAGATAGAAAGATAGATAGATAGATAGATAGATAGATAGATAGATAGATAGATAGATAGAGGTATAGCTCATAAGCTAATAACTAAATTTCAATTATAAAATGTAATCAATTTTTAAAGAGGCAGGAAAAAGAAAAAAGGAACAAAGAGTAGGTAGGTCAAATAGAAAATGAATAGCAATCTAATATACTTAAATCATTTAAGTACCTGAAATATAAGTTAATGACTGTCTTCCATTTAATTTAAAGCACCTTTCAGGTTTAGTATTTGGCATTCGGGATATCCCAGACATCAGAGAAGCTGTACAGACATTCTACCCTCACCCCTAAACTTTTTGTTTCCACCTTTACAGGTCTCGGCCCCAAAGTTAACCACCTCCAGTCATCTCAATTTTTCAGGTAGATCACGGAGCTCTTCACCCAAATTCAGGGTTTAATCTTATCTGTCAAAAGAGTCATGTTTTCTGTTTCAGTAATATGTGTTTTATTTACTCCAGGTTTTCTCCTTAAGATGATCTTTGACATTTCTTCATCTGTTTTTCCTACAGGCTCCAAACCCAGATTCGTGAGGACAGGTACTTAGTCCATTTTGTTCAAAAATTATCATCAAGTTGTTAGAACAGTGCCTGTGACAATGTCTGGAAGCTACAATTCTAGGAAAAAAAGCTTTTTTGAATGAATGAATGGAGAAGTGAATAATTGAAATGCAGTAAATAGATATGTATTTCCCTCTTAAAATTTATGTGTCACTTCCTTATAAGAAAAGTTTTCACCTGTTATTTTATGGTTTTTATTATTTTTATTCTTAATATATATGAAATAAGTATGAATTAACATACATTTTGAATAAAAATTAATATCCAAAAATAATTATAATTACCAATAAAGAATATGATTTTAAAAAATCAGCAAACAAGGTTCCTGTCCTTCAAGAGACTAAAACTTTATTTATGGAATCTAAAAAATCTTAGTATGTCTAGAGAATAGCTACAAATCAATTTGTCAGCCAGTAGAGAACAATCTACTGTAAAAATGAAAGACGTGATGTAAATGGTACAGGGAGTGAATCCAGGGAGAGTCCCTGGAAAAAGTTATTTTTTGACTAAAGTATTGAATGAAGTGTTGGAACAGGGATTGTCAGCTCAGACAAGAAAAGACATTCCCCTAAGATTAAAATGCTGATACTAAACCTCAGAAACTTCAAGGAGATTTTGTTATAATGGAGTTAACTATAGGGAATAAAAAACAAAAAGGAAAATATGGAAACATTAGAAAAATGATAGGAGTTGAATGCTAAGGTGAGAATAAAAGGGAATTTGCCAATCAATTCAATATGTGGAACTAGAATTTTAAATTAAATTAACAATATCTCCTAAATTGTGTTCAGTAAATGTTATAAGGTTTTCCTTAAATATGTATTCCTTTGGAGTACAGTAAGTCAATACATTGATATACCCTTTTACTTCAAGCAAACAGCAATGATAAAATAAAATATAAAAAGTGAAATCCCAAAAGGAAAACATGGCTCAAAACTATGATAACAATCTCTGTAAACAAGATATGTAACAAAATTATGTGCTGCTGGGGGCGGGGGCTAAACTGCATAGACATGCTGGGCTCAGGCACAGACAAGCAATGTCGGATGGGAATTCAGTTCCAGCTAGGTATTAGAAGCTAAAGTCCTGCATACGGGACAGAGAACACTTGCCAAGGTTTAACAGCTCAGCTCAGGGAAACCGGCTTGCATTCAAACCCTGGCTCCATTACTAATTGTGATCATGGGTAAAACAGGATGGTAATAACTACTTCATAGGGCAGTGTGAGAATAAATTGAATTGACACATGTAGAGCCTTCAGAAGAGAACTGGACAGTCAGTGAGTATATTAGTGTCCAACTCTCTCATCTATTTAAAGATTCGACTTCAGCATTGCTCCACTTCTTTCATGTCAAGTTTGTGCTTCCTGCGGGATCATTCATAATAGCACACAAACATGTTGACCTCACTATCCCTGCCAGCTCTTACTCCGTTTTTTGCTTTCTTTGTACCAAAACTCCTGAAAGAGTTGTTATATTGTCTCCAATTTATCTTCTATTATTATCTTTTAAATCCATTTCCTATTTTCCCCCAACAACAGCTCAATGAAATTGCTTTTGTCAAGGTCACTAAAAACTTCTTAGACCAAATCTTATCTGACCAATCTGCAACATTTGAAAAAGTTGATCCTTTTCTAATCCTTGATAAAATTTTTCTCCTTGGTTTCCAGGACTCTCACCTCTTTTACTTTTCCCTTCCTACCTTGTTGATAGTTCCATTTGACTTCATTTTTCAATGATGAAGAGCTCAGTTCCAGGTCCTCTTGTCTTTCCTATCATGCATTATCAACTATAAATTTCTAAGAATGAGTGCAAAATGACCAAGATTTTTTAAATCAGCTTGTATAATCAGGATTTAAGGCCAAGAATGTACAAATAGACCAATATAAAAGAATACGTAACAAAGATACAGATCTTAAAAGTAAGCCCACATGTAGATAAAATTTTTATATACATAAAGAAAACATTATAAATCAGTGGTAAAAGATTGAAACATATAATAAATGATATTGGTGAGTATGGTTAGCCACATAGTAAATAAAAAAATAATTATCTTTCTCACATCATACCCCAAAATAAAGTCCGATTAAATTCAGGAGCCAATAGTGAAAAGCAGTTATTTCAAAACTTTGAATAGACTTTATGGAAAACTTTTAATAAATTAGTGATAATTAATAATAAATTCATAATAGAGAAAAATTTCATAGAAACAAAAAGTTAAGAAACTAAAGAATATGTTGACAAGTTGGACTGCATTAATTTTAAAATTCCTGCAAACTAAGAAAATGGTAAACAAAAATTAAAAGAATAGATTAGAACATTGCGTTTGCAATTTAACATCACCAAAGTATACTAAGAAAAAAGTATTTTAAATTTCCATAAATACATAATAAAAAGACATAAAACTTTATTGTAAAAACAGAAAAGATATTAACATACATATCAAAGAAGAGAAAATATAGTCAATCTCAGTACTACTTGTGGAACTGAAAATTAAAACAAACTATGATGAGATAATACAAGAAAAATTTCCATGCAGTAAGTTGTTTTCAAATATTTAAATTGTACTTTCAACCTTCCAGAAACTATACCAAGTACTCAACTTTTATTAAATCTTTTTATTCTCATGACAAACCTTTGAAAAAGGTTTTATTATCATTCTCATTTTGAAGATGAGGAAATTGATGTAAATAGAAGTTAGGTCATTGGCCTTGGACACAAAGCTGGTAAGTGGCACAGCTTGAATTGCAATCAATTCTAGCTCCAGGGTATATCTTTTATCCCTATTTTTTGCTAATTCCTTGAAGAACCTGATGATTCTAAGTCTGGTGAGAATGTTGAATAGAAACTTTCACTATTGGTGGAGATGTCCATTGATATAAACAAACATTTTAGAGAAGTAATTGGCTGTGTTTAACAAAGCTGAAGATTTTCATTCACTAATATCTAGGAATGCTCTTTCTAGAAAATATCTTAAGATATATTTCACATACAAGCACAAACAGCATATATAAGAATATTTATCAAAGTGCCTTTTATAAAGATGAAAAATCAGAAACACTGTAATTATTAGTATCTTCAGTACAAAAGAATGGATTTTTTGCAAATGTGATATTCCAGCAATAAAACACTTCAAAGCAGTTAAATCGAATAAAATGAGTAAAGGTGTTTGTGATGGTTACTTTTATTTATCAATTTTAATGGGCCATGGTGTGACCAAACATTTGGTTAAACATTATTCTGGACATGTCTGCAAGAATGTTTCTGGATTAAACTAATAGCTAAGCCAGTAAACTGAGTAAAGCACATTGGACTCTTTGGTGTGGGTGGGCCTTATCCACTTAGCTGAAGGCCTGAATGGAACAAAAAGACTAACTCTCTCAAGACTAAAAAGGTGTTCTTCTTGCCAGACTGCTTGAACTGAGACATTAGTCTTTTCTTGCCTCCCAACTTGAACTGAAAGTGGCTCTTTTTAAATATGGATCCCACCAGTTTTCACACTAAAACTTACACCATCAGATTTCTTGGTTCTCTGGGGCCTTTGGACTGAATCTGCATCGAGCTTCTTCCATCACCAGATTGCCACTGACAATTTTATGGAGGATGAGGATTTCTCAGCCTCATAATCATATGAGCCAATTTCTTATAATAAACCTTTTTTTCTCTATATATGTATATGCCTTTGGCTTCGTTTATCCGGAGAACTCTCATTAATACAGTAACAATATGGATAAACCTCACCAACAAAAACTAAAAGAGTTGAAAAATCAGACACAGTGGATGATCCCATTCACTTAAACATTTTGGAACATACAAAGCTATAGTCTATGTTTTTCACGTTAATCAATAGTTATATATAAAATAATGTATGATAGGACAATGAAAATAGAGATTATATTAAAGAAGGAAGAAGGAAATGGGACTGATAATATTAAACATTATTTATTATTTGGGTAATGTTCTAAAGTGATTATGGCAAATATTAAGATTTAATTAGACAAAGTAGCATATATATTACTATTTTTAACATTATGTTCTAAATTTACTGATTCACTTGAAATAGTTTACAATAAAAAGTGAACATATAATAGTATAATTTGGAATATATAAATAAGAGCATGTAAAAGAAACCTTATTTAATTCTGAAAATATTTAAATTTCCTTTTATTTTTAGCTGTGTTCCCAAATATCTAATAAAAATACACACACACACACACACACATATATATATATATTTTTTTTTTTCTTTTTTTGAGACAGAGTCTCACTCTGTTGCCCAGGCTAGAATGCCGTGGCATCAGCCTAGCTCGCAGCAATCTCAAACTCCTGGGCTCAAGCAATCCTCCTGCCTCAGCCTCCCAAGTAGCTGGGACTACAGGCATGTGCCACCATGCCTGGCTAATTTTTTCTATATATATTTTAGTTGTTCAGCTAATTTATTTCTATATTTAGTAGAGACGGGGTCTTGCTCTTGCTCAGGCTGGTCTCAAACTCTTGACCTCGAGCGATCCTCCTGCCTCAGCCTCCCAGAATGCTAGGACTACAGGCATGAGCCACCGCACCTGGCCACATATTGATATAAGCAAATTGCTATCAGGAATTCTCCAAATTATAAAAGTTCTGAATTACTCAATAAGCTATTGAATATGTACATTTGTTAGATTTTAGATTTTGTGATAGTAATAACTATGACATTAGATATTTATGTGAATATTAACTATATAAAAACATTGACATATATGCTCAATAAAATCACTAAAAATTTAGATTGTACTAATTTAAAGTATACAAATATTTGTACACAAATGAAACTTGCTCTTTCTTCACGCTGATACAACTTAGCCAGCAACAATGGCAGAGGTGTTTAAAATATACAGGTAAATAAATTTTGAAATGTCATTCAGTATCTAGACATGAGGAGTTTTTATACAGTTAAACATGTATTGGGAAACATCTCCAAGAACATTTTCACATTCTGCATAGTTCAGGCTTTCTGAGAAAATCGCATAGGTTAAAGACATTTGATTACATTCCATGGCAGAGATCTTCTTCCTTCCATAGAGAACATTTGAATACATCCCAGGGTAAAGCTTTCTCTGTCATTTTCTCCAGGGTGGAAGAAGGATAAAAAAGCTAACTGGCCTACGTGAGAACTGACTGTTATAATTGTAGGGTTCCTCCCCTCGGTAGCCCCCACTGCACGCCCAGGTATATCTGGCTATAGCCACCCTGTCACCTTTGGGTATTAAAGCTTGGAGGGAACTAGTATGAGATGCACTTCTGGCTGCTGTTTAAACTTTAACTGATAAATGATATGTTATTTGTTTCAGAAATAATGTTTTATATCATGAAATGGATATAGATCTAAACTTAATATGCAGTATACATTTGATTAGGTGTGTGTAATTTCTATACAGTCAAATATGTTTTAGTTGTTAATTGAAGCATACAGCCTATAACTATATTGAAACATATAGCCTATAATACTACTAAAGGAAACATATTAGTGAAATCTTAATAAATTTATTATCTTATATTAATTTATAACATAGTATATTTTATATTTCTATTTATGACAAATAAATTATAAATAAAATAATTTTTTGCAGCTCATTGTATTAAATGGGGCACACAATCAATAAGCAAAATCCATTTTCCTTATAATGCGATGGAAGAGGGGAAATTAAAGCTTTATAGTTTACTATCTATCCTTTAAACCTTGTCACACAGAAATTTATTATAAATTCAGCAGAAAATGAGCCATTGAAGATTTATGTGAAGATAGTGGTAAAATCAGAGTTATAAATTAGAACAACTAATCCATTACTACATAGGATGCATTAAAGTCAGGGATGATGAGATATAAATGAAGTAGGTGAGAAGTTCTTAGAAAATCACAGTAAGGTACCAGATTAGTATAGAGACAGTGAAGTAGCTATGAGAATAGAAATATAGTAAACATTGGAGGAATAGATATGGCAATTGAATAGAAGTTAGATGATCAAAGGCTTTCAAAATCCAGAAGCCAAAAATTTAGATAAATATGGAAAGGAAACAATCGTTAGCTATTTATTTAACCTAGACATCTATTAGTCCAAACCAAAGTGATTTTACTACACATGTATGCGTTTATATATGGGCATAATTTTGGCAGTGTGCCACAATATAGACTAGTAGACCTTCCCAAAATGTTTTCTTTCCTCAACTCCAGTGTCATTCTTCTGATATTCTTCTAAGCTTCCCTTTCCTAGTCTTCTGTGCTAGATTTTCCCTTCTAGTTAAACCAAATATTATATGCCTTAGGTATTTCTTCTAGACACTCTCTTATCTAATCACTCTATACGTTCTTTCTTAGCAAACTCATTCAATATTCTAATAACCTATAAATCTGTATCTGAAGCCTATATTTTTCTACTCTACTCTAGAACTATATATATAAACTGAAAATATTATCTCCATATGCATGTTTCAAATGCATTCAAACTCAACATGATGAGAACTAAATTATTACATGTCAAAAAGTAGAAATAATTTTTTAAAAATTTCACAACTACCATTTTCCCACACTTGCCATCTAATCAATCACTTCTCATTTCCACATGACAATTATTTCTCAAAATGTTGCATTTCTTGCCTTTCTGATTCCTGCATATTGGTGCAAGTTACTATCCTTTCTCCTAATGAGTCTATACTTCTCCTATTCTTTTCCAATCTGTTTTATGCATTCCAAAAAAATACTTTTGACATATAAATTGGATCATGTCACCCAACTTTTTAAAAATGTTTCAATGGTTTTCTATAAAATAAATAAAATAAAGACCAAAATCCTATTCTCATACACAGGGTTTTGAATTTTTAAATTCTTTTTTTCCAGCAAAAATCCTATGTTTTTGCCAAAGGTCTTAAATGAACTCTCACATTAGATGCACCTATACTGTTTTATGTTTCCATAGTATCCCATACTTCTACTTTTATGACATATTAAACTTCTATTTTCTAGATCAATGTTTATCTTCTCCACTAAACTGTAACACAAATCACTATTTATTCACCATTATATCCTGAAGGCTCAACACAGTGCTTGAAAAATAGTAGACCCAAAAGTATTTGCCTATTTACTTCCTTAATTAATTAATATTGTGCATAGTTGTTAAACTTATTCATTAATATAGATGTAATACATTTCTACAAAAGTACTAATGTTAATAAATAACAAAAACACCAGTATTAAGGTTAATTTTTGTTTCTAATTAATTTTTCTACAATTTGATTAATCAATAGAAGAAAAATGAACCATGGGTACCTTTATATTCAAACACTACTTGATAGACACCCAAATGAAATGAAATCAGTATGCCAAACAGCTATCTGCATTCCTATAGTTGCTGCAGTGCTATTCACAATAGCCAAGACATGGAAGCAAGTTAAGAGTACATCAACAGATGAATGAATAAAAAATTTGGTATATTTACATAATGAAATATTATTCAGCCATAAAAATAGAATGAAATCTTGTCATTTGTGGCAACATGGATGAACCTAGAAGATATTATATTAAGTGAAATAAATCCAGGGACAGAAAGACAAATATACTACGTGGTTTTACTCATATGTAGAATCTAAAAAAGTTGATCTCATAGAAGCAGAGAATAGAATAATGATTACCAGAAGCTGGGAAGGGTAGTGGGAAGAGGAGAATGGGTAGAGTATGATCAATGGGTACAATGTAACAGCAAGAAAGGAGAAATAATTTCTAGAGTTACATTGCAGAGTAGAATGACTACAGTTAACAATAATATATTGCATATTTCAAAATGGAGGAAAAGATTTTGAATGTTTTTACCACAAAGAAACAATGAATGTTTGAGGAGATGGATATGCTAATTATCCTAATTTGATCATTACACATTGTACATATGTATCAAAACATCATACTCTACCACCACAAATATATGCAATCATTTTTCACATATTTATTGTATAATTATTATGTATCAAAAATTTTTGAAAATATCCCTTCTGTTCAAACAAGTCCATGGCACAGAAGTAGCAGCCTATTTTATTATTTCTTAACACCACTTTGAATCAAGGAAAACTAAGTTACAAAGAGGTTTGCTTAGCCAACAACTTCCCTAGGTCAGACTCTGGCAGGTATTAGGCTATAAGTCAGGATAAGCAAAGAAGGGTTTGAATAATACATATCAAAGCATTGTAGTCTCAAGTGTCACTAAACAAGGAAGGCTGATGAACATTTTCAGGCACTGTTAATAATCCTACCATATGCTTATGCAATTAGTGGGCTAGAGCAATTCAATGACTCACCACCCACACCAGTAATCTTTCATTTCCAATGCTATTTATTCAGAGGATAGTATTAATTAAATCAGTTATATAGAGATATAGTTTCATCAAGTATAAAGGCAAACACTTCAAGTACTTTCATCAAGACTGATATTAGTATCAGGTTCATCTAAAAAATCCCCTGAGTACCTGAAGAACATATACTTTAGGTTTGTAAAAATATTGGGTTCCAACATTTCAATTTATTCAAGTATTTTGTTTCATTTCCATAATCTGTTTTTATGCACTGCCTTTTTATTTTTAAAAATTAGAGTGAGTTGAAATTAATTGCTCAGTTGCATGAGCTCTAATAATTACAGAAGTCTCACATGGTTTGTAAAGCATACTTCATTTTAAGAGAAGCTTCTGAGTAAAAAAAAAAAGAAAAAACCAAAAAACTGACTTTAATATGGTTTTATGTATGAATGCCCTTTCAGTGAAAAAAGAGTATCCCAAACTTTGGGCTCATTTTAATAAAATTTTATTAACATATTTTTCCATTACAATATTCTAAATATTGTTTACTTTCAATTTTCCTTTAATGCTTAAACAGTCATAACGCATAGTCTTCAGGAAGTCCATTCTTCTGCAAATTTCTTCATGTCAAATAATTTATAAGAACCCCCAAAGCATGTACCTCTGTGCCTCAAATTCCTCTTGTTTGTCACTCTCACCAGCTGCTCTCATTTGGGACCACTGACGGTGACTAAAACATGCATGTCATCTCCTCCCACTAGTAACCGGCTTCCTGAAGGTCCTGTCACTACCATAATATATGCATTGATAACATGTCCATCTTTTCATTAATCAAAACTTGTCTTACATTAAGCTATTATATTTTTGAAATATTTTTACTGAAAGAATAGAAGAAGTACACTGGAGCGAATGGCTCATGTCCCTGTCTAGTTCTCAGCACACAAAATGAGGAAAGCTGAGGCTCCACCAAAGTTATCTCACCATTTTAGTATCCCAGAACAACTCTTATTCCATCCCAGAGACAAAAAATATCTCTGATACAATCCAAGATTTCACCCTTTCTTGTTCCAGAATTTAATACTTCTCAAGAGGATTTTAAATTCTTTTTCTAGGGAAATTCCCATCTCCACTTAGAAAATAGGGTCTAGGAATCAAGACAAATATACCACTAGACATTATTTTTTGTATCTGACCTTTACAACACTAAATAGCATTGCATATGGCACATCAATAGAGCAGCACACATTGCATCATGACAGCCTCAGTTCAGGCTGACAGCCTTCTTCCAGGATGTTATGAAGACACTCTCAGTCTTACATGTTCTTTCTGAGATTATCTGTTCTTCCAAAAAATGCAAGTAAATGTTTGAATGTAAAGAACACCATCTCCCAAGAACAAATAGCAGTTTTCAGTCATAGGATAGCATAAATCCATATTTAAGGAAAAAAATGTGTTTTCTCTGTCTCAGCAGGGATACAGACTTGCATAAGATAAACCTAACTTCTATCATTAAAAAAAAAAAAAGACATCTTGGCTGGAAGCAGCATTTTAATTACTTCTCTTTTTCAAGGTTACTCTATAAAGAGAAAGCAGATATTTGCTTATAAACTCATGAGAGAGAGAGAGAGAGAGCAAAGCAGCAGTAAGCTTCCCAGACAATGCAAACAAACACAAAGTCCAATTTCTACCCTCAATCACAGCAACTCCATACAAACTCCCAAATGCCAGATATCAAACTTTATCAGTTTTAAAACTAAATCTTTCCTACACACACTAACACACACACACACTTCCAGAAAATCAATAGTCATTGACTCCCTTTGCTTATTCTCCAAGGAAAACTGACATACTGTAAACTTCCTAAAACTTATGTTGCCTTCTGTCATGACCACCTCTAATTAAGCTCCTTTCTCTTATATCTTGTAAATCAATAAGCAATTAATCATGTATCACCTTGGAAAATATTTTCTATTGTTTTCCAGTATGTCTTTTAATAATCCTTTTTGTCTTAGCTCCCCAACTCAATCTTATGCTTGGAGGGTACAATTGTGTGTGGAGGGAAGTTTGTGTGCCTCTCAAATTACCTTGAACTATATCTCTGTACTCAATAGGTGACCAGTAAATATATGTCAATCATATTCTATGAGCACATTTAGACTAATATATTCTCCGTTGTCTTTTATTAATCCATCATACTCATCATATTGTCTACAAATTATCTTTATTGTGGTACCACTGAAGGTTAAATATACAATCTTGTACAATACAGTCATCCTCTCTCCTAAATTACAAATGACTCCAAATTCTAATAACACTTTATTATTGCCCAGATAATTATCCAACAGTTTGTCTAAAATTTTACCTGAGACCATCTATGAAACTATACGTCTCTCTTCAATTTCTTTATGTCTCTCTTAGCTTAGTTAAGAACATCCTAAGGATTAACTGATAATTTCCCATGCCTCTAGACAATGAACATAACTGTTCATTATTTCTACTAACCCCATCAACATATTGGTGAACACAAATTGATTTTACTATCCTCTTGCTTAAAATTTTCCAATGTTTTTATATTATAACATTAACTTGGCATCAGAGATCTTCACAATCTGATTCCATTTTTCCTTTTCGATCTATACCTACCAAATTATATTATACACAGTGCATTCTGCCATGCAACATTTTTGCTTCCCCTTAGATACAGCACTTACTTTGTACATGTATATATTTTGGCATAAACAAAAGCATGTCAGCACATTTTATTCCTGCAAACACCCATTAGTCCTCCAAACATGGGTTATATATTACCTCCAACGTAAATTCATCCATGTCTCTTCCAGGTAGAATTATTAACAGTGCTCTAATTTGTATTTCTATAGCACTT
Source organism: Microcebus murinus (assembly GCF_040939455.1). Taxonomy (NCBI): domain Eukaryota; kingdom Metazoa; phylum Chordata; class Mammalia; order Primates; family Cheirogaleidae; genus Microcebus; species Microcebus murinus. The sequence continues at coordinate 49,769,223 of NC_134104.1, forward strand.
TGTTCAAGTCTCAGTCATAGTGCTTATAATATTCATTGTGTATTATTTCCTTATATATATGTGTGTGTGTGTTTTTTTCCCTTGTTTTTGAATGTAAATAACTACATATTTGTATCCTGAAAACTTAGCTTCATTTCAAGAACAATTATTGGTTCTATGGCAAAAGAAAAGCATAAATTTCCATAACCAAAGGTATGAGTTGAAATTCCAAATGTGTTATTGGATTCAAATCTGAGACCCAACATCAACCAACTGTAAGGAAATATTTTAACCTCCCCTCCTGTGTGATTACCTATAATGCAGAACTTATAACACTTATGTAATTGTATGGTCATGATTATCAATGGAGTTTATATTTGTATGTGGAAAGCTCTTTTAAATGAAACTTTATTATATCATGTTAGAAAATAGTTGATTAAATAAAATCTGTAAATTCAATATTTCCATAATTTTGCTATGTAATTTAGCTTTTGGCCAATGAAACTGCATCCATTAAGAACAGGTCAAAAAATAAGAAACATAAAATTAGTTTTCCTGCTAATATGTAAAAAGCTGCAAAGAATGTTGCTTCCACCTCAAAAATAAAAAAAAGAGTTGGAAAAATACACATTCACAATGTTTTTTACACCTATCATAGAGAAGATAGGTGTAAAAAATGACACCCAAGTAAGCAAGTAAATTCTAAAGACAATCTTCTCCAAGGAGAGACAAGGTGTAAAAATTGTCATACCTGTGCCTGAGCACAGGATGAAGAGGCACCGGCTACCATGCAAGCAGATAAGATAAAAATAGCTAAAATTCTATTAAACTGCCAAGGTCCAAGCATAGACAGGTTTGTCAGTTTGAAATAGCTGATTCCCAGCCACAAGGGAAGTCCTCACCCATTTGAAAATTCTTCCTTATAGGACTTAGCTAGGTGAGACAAGAAAGATTGGGAAAAGGACATGAGCCTAGGGCGAGGAATGCAAATATGCAGTAGGCAATTGGAAGCTGAGAAGAAATAGTAATTAAATACTATACACTTCTCTGGGCCTTTCTTTTTTATGAAGCAAAAACCTTAAAACTGCTGATGTGAAGACAGCAAAGTCTGTCACATCCAGAGCACAGACAAAGATCTTGTGACTAGAAGAATAGAGCAACAAACTCTTTACTTCAGAAGAGAACAGGAACCACTTTGGACCTAAGACCCGATAATTGACATCAAAGAGTGTTCTCTCATCACTAGTTGCGGGGAAGAAAACTTCCATTAAAATGAATCACAGATAGAAGGCAGTGCTTGACACTCATGGAGATAAGGGGCTGGAATGCTGGGAAAACCACATTCCCAAAGCCAAGGCACATAGAGCCTCCATAAGGAAGAGTCTGGATCAGAAAAATAGAAAAGAAACCCCTGGTGCAAAAGTAATGCTAGTACGTAGCAACAGGCAACAGCATTTACTGCTGAAGGAGGATAAGGCGCATGGGTAGAGATCTCCAGCTGTGGCACAGGTATGTAGAAACAGCTGATAGCTGAAAAGGGAGTATTTATGCTAGAAAACTCATCCACCAATTCAAACCAAACCCAAAGTACAAGCCAAGAGCAGCCCAAAGCAAAGAAATTTGAAGTAAGTGCTGCACTGAATATAATCTTCATAATAATAAAACCCACATCCAGTTTAATACCTGACTAGATGGACTCAAGGCAATACCTCACTAGCAACTTAAAGAAGAGGCACAATTTTTCAAGACATGAAAAGTATTGACTTCCACTTTCACTGTTTTGATGTGTATCTGACATTCAGTCAAAGATTACAAGACATTAAAAAAGTAAACAAAAAATAAAGAAAAAGTAAACAAAAAAATGTATCATAGAATATGCTAATCTATAGTGAGAGATGATCCTGTGTTGTAACTATCCAATGAAAACTTTAAAATAACTATGACTAAAATTTTTTTAATGTAGGGGAAAAAAGAAAAGAGCCAACATGAATGAATGGATAGGGAATTACAATAGAGGTAAAAAGTATGTACAATTTCAAATATAAATGCTATCAAAAAAATTTTTTAAGACACACAGAAAAAGAATTAATTTCATAGGCTCATAAGTAGATTCAAAACAGTTTAATTAAATAATTAGAAAACTTAAAGATAGATCAATAGAAATTATCCAAACTGAAATACAAAGAGAAAAAAGAAGGGGGTAAAGGCCAAAGAGATTATCTAGAAGCTACACAAAATTTTAAATAGTCTAACATATGTGTAATTTGAGTTTCAAAAGGAGCAAAAAGAGAATGTAACAGAGGATATATTTGAAATAATGGTGGAGAATTTCTCAAAATAATGAAAGACATAAATAACAAATTTCGTAATCCCACTCAGGATAAACTCATACACACACACGCAATGTAAAAATATGAAAGGCAGGCAGATAGGGGAGGGAATGTGTTTTTTATGTAAAAGGCCAAATATCTGAATTATAGCAGACTTTTTATAGGAATTATGTAAGCCAGAGAATATCTTCAAAGTACATAAGGTAAAAGCCTGTCATTCCTGAATATTACACAAATGAAAATATATTTCAAAAATGAAGACAGGCCGGGCGCGGTGGCTCACGCCTGTAATCCTAGCACTTTGGGAGGCCGAGGCGGGCGGATTACTCAAGGTCAGGAGTTCGAAACCAGCCTGAGCGAGACCCCGTCTCTACCAAAAATAGAAAGAAATTAATTGACCAACTAAAAATATATATACAAAAAATTAGCCGGGCATGGTGGCGCATGCCTGTAGTCCCAGCTACTCGGGAGGCTGAGGCAGTAGGATCGCTGAGCCCAGGAGATTGAGGTTGCTGTGAGCCAGGCTGACGCCACGGCACTCACTCTAGCCTGGGCAACAAAGTGAGACTCTGTCTCAAAAAAAAAAAAAAAAAAAAATGAAGACAAAGACTTTTTTAAGGTTTACTTTAAAATATTGTGAATATTTTAATATTCCTTTAAAATATTATAAATTTTTTATAATATATGAGAAGCAGTATCATATTATTGGAAAGTTAGTTTTGATACATTAAGGATAGATTTTTAACCTTGAAAAAATTGCAAAAATTTCTTAAGGGATATACCCATGTAAAAGAAATCATAAAAACTTCACAATTAAAGCAATAACAGAAAGAGAAAGAAAAATTGTACTAAGAAAACTGAGACAAATAGAAAGTAAATAGCAAGATGGTTGATTTAAATCCAACTGTGTATATTATTACATTGATTGTAATAAACACAAACAAATGGCAGATATTGCCAAATGGATTAAAAAGGATATGTTCATGTTCAAAAAGCTAGTCAACTTTGTGTAAGAGTAAGGATGAGGAAACTTGTTTGAGAAGGATAAGAAGCAATAATATTTAATAATAAAGGAGACAATCCACAATGAAGACACAAAAATCCTGTATATGAGTGAATGAATGAACAAATGAGTCAATAAAAATGCCTTCAAAATGCATAAAGTAAAACAAATAGAATTGAGGAAATAGAGAAATCCACAGAGATAGCAATACTTCTCCTCCACAAGTTGTTAGAACAAATAAACAGAAAGTCAGCAAGTATTTAGAAGACCTAAACAACACTATCACCAATTTGACCAAACAATTTACAAAAAAGTTACACTAAATAAACCAAAAGTACAGATAAAATAAAATAATATAAAAACACACTCAAAAAGAAGGAAGTAAAAACTAAAAAAAACCCCAGATGATATAGAAAATAAATTGACATAATAATGTAACTTTATTATTAACCTCATTAATTATTCTGAACACTTGAAATAAAAGACAGCATTAATCAGATTAGTTTACTTTTAAAGTAAGCCCTTCTATATGCTGTCTACATGAAACTCACTTTAATGTTATAATATAAATAGATTAAAAATAAAAGGATAGAAAAAATATACAATTGAAAACTTTAAAAAATGACAGTTATTATGTTAATAAACTTCAGAATAAGGAATATTGTCAGAGATATATAGAGAAACTACAGTGTGAGAAAGGAGTTAGTTCATCAAGAAAACTTAACAGCCCTTACCATGCATGCACCTAATAATAGTCTTCAAAATGCATAAAGCAAAAACTTATAGAAATGACAGGAGATATATACAGACTATTAGATATTAATGCTTTTCTCCCCCTATATGATACAACAGATAGACAAAAAAAAAATCATGAGAAAATGAAAGATTTAACACTACTACCAAACAATCTAATCAAATTGATGTTTATATAACACTTCAACGAGGAACAGAAAAATAGACATTTTTTGCAAGTGCATATGAAGCTTTTATAAAGATAGAACACATTCTGGGCCAAAAATTTAAAAGTCCTTAACCGATGTAAAAAAAAAATTGACATTATACAAAGTATATTCTCTAACAACATCATAATTAAACTCAAAGCCAATAACACAAGATATCTAAACAATCCTCAAATATTTAGAAGTTAGTAAAAAATTCTAATAAATGAGCCAAACGAAAGTAACAAGGAAATATTAAAATATGTGAATGAAATAAAAAGAAAAATAACATTTCAAATTTGTGTAAAGCAACTAGAGCAGAGCTTAGAGGAAATTTTGTAGTATTAATGCTACAGACGAAAAATTAAACACAAAGCACACATAAAGAAGGGAATAACAAAAAATGTTGTGGCCATTTGCAGGATAGAGGATGAACACAAAACATAAAACAAAGGTGGTTGCTGTAAGCACTAGGCATAGATAAAGGACCAAGATTAGCAAGGATGGACAAGGTGAGCCACAGGGGGCATTTCTCATCCCCAGCTTCTCTTAGGCGACCCCCTAAGATCTTCGGCTGAACTCTGGCACTATGCCTGGCTTAGGTTGCCCCTCCCTTGAGGGGTCTTACCCGTCATTGACTAACCAGCCATCTTATGGGGTGTATGCAGCAATCACAGCAACAATATGTTTATTTTGTGGCCTCTAGATCCCCAATGCCGTGAAGTGGGACTGCTCTTGCTAGTTGTGGCTCAGGTCCTTTGTTATGCCTCTAGGCAACACCTTTGTTTATCACAGGGAGCCTGTCCCCAACAGATAACTTTCAAATGCTCTGGACAGAACACGTACATTACTCACTAACTTTAACTCTTAAACTAGGAAAATATATGTCAGTCACCTACAAAAGAGAATATAATAAATCAATAAAATTGAAAATAGCTAATAGAGAAAATCAATTCATACAAAATCTGGTTCTTTCCAATGATCAATAAAATTGATAAACCATTAGAGACTGGCCAACAACAATAACAACAACAAAAGAGTAGACACAGCTTACCAATATTAGGAATGAAAGAAGGAACATACCAATGGATTATAAATACATTAAAAATATTATAGAAAGAATACAATAAGTAATTTTATGTTAACAAAATTGAGAAGTTAGATGAACTAAAAATAAATCCTTTAAAGACAAAAAAAAATACTGTGCCAAAAAGCTAACTCAAGAATAAGAATTGTGAATAGTCTTACACCAATTAATTAAATTTCTATTCAAAAGCTTTCCTGGAATTAAAACACCAGACCTGAATAGCTTCACTGACAGATTATTACAAAAATTAAGGAAGAAATACTACCCTGTCTACACAAATTCTTCCAAGAAACAGAAAAGTAGGGAGCACATCACAATTTTTTATGAGACCAACATTGTCTTGATACTAAAACCAGACCAAAACATTATGAGAAAATACAACTACAAATCAATATCCTTCATGAACATAGACACAAAATCTTTAACAAAATATTAGTAAATGGTATCTAGCAATAGGTAAAAAGAATAATATATCAAGACCAAATTGAGTTTATGCCAGAAATGCAATTTTGGATCAAGATTAAAATACCAAGCTAAATATCCATCAAATCAATAGGCTAGAAAGGAAAAACTATAAGATCACCTTAAAAGATGAAACCAAAAATAAAGGCAAAATTTAACACTCATTCATCATCGAAATTCCCAGAAAACTGGGAAAAGAAGGGAGGACTAAATGCTTTTCCCCCAAGACTGGGGACAATTTTGTCTTAGAATTCCTAGCCAGGACAAGAAGTAATAAAAAGAAATAAAAAGCACAAAGATTGGAAAGGAAGAAATAAACTTGTCTCTCTTTGCGGATGCATGATTGTCTATAGGGAATATTCTAAAGATCAGGAAAAACATTACTAGAACTGTTAGGTAAGTTTAGCTAAGTTATAACAGTGAAGCTCTCTTTACCAAAAAATCAATTATATTTTTAATTTTACAATAAAAAAATGGAAAGTAGAATAATTTTATGAAATATAATTTAAAGTTACACAAAATGAAATGCTTAGAAATAAATTTATCAAATTATTTGTAATATTTGTATGCTGAAATATAAAAAACAATGAGATGAATAATTTAAATTAATGAAGAGATATATCATGTATATGTATATGATAACTCAATATCATTAGTATGTCATTTGTGCCTAAATGGATCTAGAGAGAGTCAATATAATTCCAAGAGAAACCATGGCAGGCTTGTTTTGTTTTGGTTTGTTTTACAAACAAATAGATTCAAGAATTTATATAGAAAAGCAAAGGATCTCACATGGACAAACCTATTTTGAAAATTTAGAACTAACTTAAAAACACTCATACCTCCTGACTTAAAAGTGTCAAAAATCAATCAATATAATATAATCAATAAGTGTAATATTAACAAATGGATAGATATAAAAATCAGTGAAACAGAATAGAGAGTCCAGAAATAGAGGCATATGTATGAGGAAAATTAATTTCAACAAAGGTACGAAGTGCATCTTTCAATGAAGAAGGATAATTTCAGCAATAGTGCAAGAAATACTGAATATCCACATGCAAATAAATTAACCTTCACTTCCTATCTTGCAACACACATACAAATACACAAACAAATCATTGATCTAAATGTGAACCCCAAAATTAACAAATTCTCCAAAAAATATAAGAAGAAAATATTTATGAACTTCAACATAATTAAAAACATAATAAACATTTAAAAAACACTATTAACCATCTAAAAAGTTATGCCACAGACTGCCAGAAAATATTTGCAAAGTATGTATTTGATAAAGTGCTGGTATTCAGACTATATAAAGAATACTCAAAACCTAATTTTAAAAAAATCAAATACAAAATGGCTAAAAAGTTTAGGTGCTTGACCAAAAAAATATACAATTAAGCACAAAAAGATTTTCAGCATAACTAGTTATCAAGAAAACATAGATAAATTAAAACACCATGAGATACCACTACATACCTTATAGAACGGCTAACAAAAAAAATGAAAACCAGAGCATATCAAGTACTGGTGAAAGTATGCAGTAACTTGAACTCTCATACATTGCTGGTAGGAATGCAAACCATTAGAGTCACGTAGGAAAACAATTTGATGATTTCTTATATAGTGAAACATATTTACCAGACAACCCAGCAACTCACTTCCAGATGTTTAACCAAGATAAAATGAAGATATATATCTACACCAAAACGTACAAAAGCATTTATAGAACTGTATTAGTCAGCTCAGACTGCCATACAAAATACTATAGATTAGGTGGCTTAAACAATGAAAATTTCATTTTTCATTGAAACAATGAAACTTTCTCAAAGTTCTGGAGGCTAGAAATCCGGGATCAAGGTTCTGGCAGATTCGGGTTCTGGTGAAGACTTTCATCCTGCCTTGCAGATAGCCACCCTCTCTCTATGTCTTCACGGAGCTTTTTCTCAGTACATACATATGTGATGGGGGCAGCTATGTCATGTGTCTTCCTCTAAGGACACAAAATCCTATTGGATGAGGACTCCATCCTTATAGCCTTATTTAACCTTAATTACTACCTTAGAGAACCCTATTCCAAAAACAACCACATTGGAGGTTAGGGCTTAAACATATGAATTTTGGGATGACGCAAACATGCAGTTCATAGCATTCACCTTTGTCTCCCCCAAATTTATGTCCATCTCACATGCAAAATCCATGCATTCCATTCCAACAACCACAAATGTCTTAACTCCTTCCAGCATCAATTCTAAAGTCTAAACTCCAAAGTCTCATCTAAATATTATATGCATCAGATATGGGTGAAAGAGTGAGGCAAGCGAAAAAACCCTTTCCAAAAAAAAGAAAATCCAAAAATAATAAGCAACAGCTGCTCGAGATGAGAAGGAATCATCAAAAGCACTCTAGAAGTATGAAGAATCAGACCAAAAGGTCACCTTCAGAAGGGAACATCAGTTTCCATTCTAACAATGGAAATGAACAAGAACGAGCATATTGAAACGACAGATTAAGATTTACATATGGATTATAAGTAAACTTAATGAAATACAAGAGAAAATAGAAAACCAACACAATGAAACCACAAAAAAAATTAAGAAATGAATGAAAAGTTCATGAAAAAAGTTGAATTATTTAAAGAAAATCAAACAAAACTTCAGGAAATAAAAAATTCATTTAAGAAATACAAAAAACAGGGGAAAGTCTGAGATTCTAGAGTAGTCTGAAAGTCTAGAGTAGACTAGACCAGGCAGAAGACAGAATCTCAGAGCTTGAAAACAGCAACTTTGAATTAAACAAGTCAGTCAAAGATAAAGAACAGAAAATTAAGAGGAAAAACAAAGACTACAAGAAATATCGAATATGTTAAAAGGCCAAAGATAAGAATTAAGGATAATTCTGAGAGTGAAGAAGAAAACAAACAAGGGTTAGAAAACATATTTGAGGGAATAATTGAAGAAAAGTTCCTTGGTCTTGATGGAAATTTAGATATTCAGGTACAAGAAGCTCAATGAACACATAGGATATTTATCGCAAAGAGGCAATTACCATAATACCTGGCCATCAGTCTAGCCAAAGTCAACATAAAGGAGGAACTCCTGTGAGCCGTAAGGCAAAAACATCAGGTAACTTACAAAGCATAACACATCAGGCTAACTGTAGACTTCTCAACTGAGACCTTACAGGCCAGAAGGACTGGGGACCCATCTTCACTCTTCTTAAATAGAATAATGGCCAGCCTAGAATTTTGTATCCTGCAAAACTAATTTTCTTATATGAAGGAGACATAAAGAATTTTTCAGACAAGCAAATACTGAGGGAATTTATTAAGACCAGACCTGTCCTGAAGGAAGTACTCAAATTTTCATTATATATTGGTGAGCACTATAGAAACCCACCAGTGTAAAATCACATAAAAGCTAAAGTTCAGAGACCATGTGAAATAATTGCTTATGATGTAAAACAAAGCAATAAGATTCTGCTCAACAGGATGAACAGAAATATGGCCAGGTGTGGTGGCTCACACCTGTAGTCCTAGCTTTGTGGGATGCCGAGGTGGAAGAATAGCTACAGCTCAGGGGCTAGACACCAACCTGAGCACAGTGAGACCCTGTCTCTTTAAAATAAATAAAGAAAGAAATAATGAAATGCATGGTACCTACCAATTATTTTCAACAAATGTGAATGGCGTGAATTCCCCACTCAAGGGACACAGGCTAGCTGAATAGATATAAGAATACAAGCCACTGTCTCTGGGACACATATCTAACCCACAAGGACTCATTCAGACTAAAGGTGAAGGGATGAAAAAAATGGAAATTAAAAGAAAGCAGGTGCAGCCATTATAATATCAGATAACATAGACTCCAAATCAATAATAGTAAAGAAAGATAAGACAGTCATTATATAATGGAAAAGGGAGCAATTCATCAAGAAGACATAACAATCACAAATATTTATGTACCCAACACAGGTGCACTAAGATTCATAAAGTAAACCCCACTAGATCTAAATAAAGTCATAAACAGCAGCATTATAATTGCTGTGGATTTCAAGACCCCACTGACAGACTGGACAGATCTTCTAAGCAGAAAATAAATAAATAAACACTGGACTTAAATGGAACTGTAGAGTAAATGGTTCTAACAGACATTTACAGAACATTCTACCTGAAAACTGCTGACTATACATTTGTCTCATCAACACATGGAACATTCTTAAGATAGATCACATATTAGGGCACAAAACATGTCTCAATAAATTCAAAAAAATAGAAATTATAGCATGTGTCTTCTCAAATCATAGCAGAATAAAATTATAAATAAATTCTAAGAAATACACTTAGTTCTATGCAAAGTCATAGAAATTAAATAACCTACTGCTGAATAATTATTGGGTCAAGAAGGAAAGTAAGATGGCTATCAAGATATTCCTCAAACTAAGCAACAAAGGGGAAACAAGTTATTAATATCTTTGAGATTCTGCAAAAGCAATCCTAAGGCAAAAATTCATAGCCTTAAATGCCTACATCAAAAAGACAGAAAAATCACAAATAAATGATCTAATGTTCATCTCAAAGAACCCAAACACAGCAGAAGAAAAGAAATAACTGAGGTCAGAGCACAACTAAATGAAACAGAAAACAGCAAGAAAAAATACAGAGGATTAATGAAACAAAGCATTGGTTCTTTGAAAAGAGAAAAAAATTCATAGACCTCTCACTAGATTAACTAGAAATAAAAAAGAAAGGACCCAAATAAGCTTGATCAGAAATGAAAAAGAAGGTATTACAACTGATATAACACAAAATATCATCTATGAATACTATAAGTCTCTATGCACATAAACTCAAAAGCATTGAGGAAATAGACAAATTCCTGGAAACATGCAACCTGTCAAGTCTCAATCAGGAAGAAATGGTCCTGAACAGATAAATAATGAGCAATGAAATTGAAGCAGCAATAAGAAATCTTCCAACCAAAAATATTCGGGGACCAGATGGCTTCGCAGTCAAATTTTATCAGATCTATGAAGAAGAATCAGTACTCATACTGCAGAAATTATTTCATAACATTGAGAAGGAAGGCATCCTACCCAACTCATTCTACAAAGCCAGTATCACCATGATACCAAAGCCATAAAATGACATAACAACAAAAAAGAAAACTATAGACCAATATCTCTTATGAATATGGCTGAAAAATCCTCAATAAAATGCAAGCAAACTAAATTCAATAGCACATCTAAAAATTATCCACCATGACCAAGTGAGTTTCATCCCAGGAATGCAAGGATGGTTTAACATACATAAATCTATAATTGTGGTTAACCACATAAACAAAAGCAAAAATAAATATAATATCATCATCTTAATAGATGCAAAAAAAAGCATTTGACAAAATTCAGCACCCTTTTATGATAAAAATAAAAATTAACAAAATTGGCATAAATGGAATATACCTCAAAATTAATGTAAAAGGTATATCTGACAAACCCACAGCCAACATCATACTGAGTAGGGAAAAGTTGAAAGCATTACCACTCAGAACTAGAACAAAACAAGGATGCTCACTGTCACCACTTCTATTCAAAATAGTGCTGGAAGTCCTAACCAGAGAAATAGGGCAAGAGAATGAAATTTAAGGTATCTAAATTGGAAAAGAGGAGGTCAAACTACCACTCTTGGCTGATGATATGATCTTATATCTAAAAAACACAAAAGATTCTGACAAAAGACTCCTGGAATTCATAAATAAATTCATCACAGTATCAGTCTACAAAATCAATATACACAAATTAGTAGCATTCCTATATACCAACAATAGTCAAGTTGAGAATCAAATCAATGACTCAATACCTTTCACAACAGCTACACAGAAAATAAAATACCTAGGAATATATTTAATCATAGAGGTGAAAAATGTCTACAAAGAGAACTAAGAATCACTGAGGAAGGAAATTGCAGATGATGTAAACAAAGGGAAAAACATAATAATGCTCATGGATTGACAGAATCAACATTGTTAAAATGTCCATACCACCCAAAATGATTTACAGATTCAATGCAATCCATAATTTTGAGGTATGTTCCATTTATGCCAATTTTGTTAATTTTTATTTTTATTATAAAAGGGTGCTGAATCAAAATACCAATGTCACTTTTCACATATCTGGAAAAAATAATTCTATGCTTCATTTGGAACCAGAAAAGAGACTGGACAGCCAAAGCAACCTTCATCAAAAGGAAAAATCTGGAGTCATCACTTTATCACTCTTTCAGCTCTACTACAAAGCTTTAATAACCAAAACAATATTTTATTGGAAAAAAAATGAGACATATACCAATGGATCAGAGCAGAGAACCCAGATATATAATCATCCACACATTGCCATCTGATCTTTGACAGAGTAGACAGCAAAATACACTGTAGAAAATAATCCCTATTCAATAAATTGTGCTGAGGAACTTGGATAACCACATGTAGAAGATTGAAACAGGATCCATATCTCTTACCACTTACAAAAATTAATTCAAGATGGATAAAAGACTTAAATCTAACATATGAAACCACAAGAATTCTAGAAGAAATGTTGTAAAAACTTTTTTAGATATCTGCCTAGGCAAAGAATTTATGAAGAAGACCCAGAGGACAATCACAACAAAAACAAAAATAAATAAATGGGACGTGATTAAATTAAAAAGCTTCTGTACAGCAACAGAAACAATCAATAGAGCAAATAGACAACCTACAGAATGGGAGAAAATATTTGCCTGCTATATTTATACATCCAATAAAGGACTAATAACTAGAATCTACAAATAACTTGAGCAAATCAGCAAGAAAAAAGAGTCAAACAGCTCCATTAAAAAGTGGGCAAAAGACACGAACAGAAGCTTTTCAAAAGAAGATAGACTAATGACAAATAAACATATGAAAAAAATGCTCACTGTCACTAATTATCAGAAAAATGCAAATGAAAACCATAATGAGATATCACCTAAGCCCAGTGAGAATGGATTTTATCAAAAAGTACTAAAACTATAGATCCTGGCAAGGATGCAGGGAAAAAGGAACATTTATACACTGTTGGTGGGACTGAAAACTAGTGCAACCTCTATGGAAAATAGTATGGAGATTACTCAAAGAACTAAAAGTAGACCTGCCATTTGATCCAGCAATTTCACTACTGGGAATTTACCCAAAGAAAAAGAGTCATTTTATCAAAATGACACCTGCACTAGAATGTTTATTGCAATACAATTCATAATGGCAAAAATGTGGAATTAACCCAAGTGTCCATCAGCTCATGAGTAAATTTATAAAATGTGGCATGTGTATACCATGGAGTACTACTCAGCCATAAAAAATGAACTAATACCTTTTGCAACAATCTGGGTGGAACTGGAGACAACCTCCTTAGTGAAGTATCTCAAGAATGGAAAAACAAACACCACATGTACCCACTACTAAATTGGAACTAACTGATCAGCATTCATGTGCACAGATGGAAATAAAACTCAATGAAAATCATGCAAGTGGAAAGGGGAGGAGGGGATGGGTGAAATCATACCTAACAGATACAATGCACACTGTCTGGGTGATTGGGACACTTACAACTGTAACTTTGACTCAAGCAGTACAAAAGCAATCCATGTAAGCAAGGCATTTATATCTCCATAATATTCTTAAATTAAAAAAAAATGACTATGAAGTAAACCTTGAAGTCCTCAGAAGTAAAACAATAGAAATAATAATAAAACAAATCAATAGTAATAGAAAAACAAAGAAAGAAAGAAATAGCACCATGCAGAGGTCATACAAAACTTGAGGGGTAATCAGTGCTTGTAGTAGAATTTCTGAGACAATAGATACCAAGTGGAACTGTACTGAATTAGAAACCAATATTTAAAGGTAAGAACTTGCCAATTTAGAAAAGAAAATAAGTATAGTCCAAATAAGGTCTGATTTTTCCTCTACCTTAAATGAAGCATTGTTTTCTCCCTTATTATTTTCCAATATTTTATATTTACCATCTTTATCCTCTTTAGCCAGCACTGAATATTAGAATGTACTATTTTTGAAATTTCTCCATCTTCCAACTGCATGAAAATTTTTACAGTTCAATGAACTAAAATAGAAATTCATAACTAATTTATTACACTAACATTTCTTGACCTCTTGTTAATTGCTGTCCCCTTAAGGAACTCAGAGTTTAGCACAGAATATAAACAAATAATTACAATAAAGTATAGTAAATGCAGCAACAGAAGTCTGTACAAGTCTGTACAGACATAGCATCAATGCCTAACCAATTCTCCTGGACTCCAGCAGGCTTGCAGGACACATCCAGATGGATGAGTATTGAGCATTTACATGAGTTTGCCAGGAGGACAAATGGTGAATAGGATATTCCAAGCAGAGGGAATAGCATGTGCAAAGACAGGAGGCTGAAAACAGCATAATCTGTGTTGACACATTATAAAGTATGATTACAGGAGTAGCGGGAGATATGAAAGGGATCAGATCAAATAGGGCCGGTTTTATACCAAGCAGTTTAAATTCTGTAATGTAGGCATTTAGGAGAGAATGAAGTGCCTTAAGTGGAACAGAAACATGATCAGATAAACATATTTTAAATATTACTTTTGCATTAGTGTGGAGGCTGGCTAGAATAAGGGAAATTTAAAAATAAACAGATTGTTTAGGTAACAATTTAACAGTCTCATCATAAGTTGACGAAGGCCTGAAACGTAGTATAAAAGTGGCAATGGGATAGAGAGGACAAACAAATCTTAAGACTATTCAGGAAGAGTAAGATTTGATTACTATTTAGATGTAGACATTGAGTGTTGGTAGATTTCTGGAATGAGTCCTAGGTTTTGACATATGATACTAGATGATTAGTGATTCATCATCCAATTCAGGCTATACAGAAAGAACACATCTGGGTGGGAAGATAATGAGTTTAAACTCAGAAATTTGAGTTTAGAGTGACCATAGGAAATGCAGGTAGAAATGAAAATAGGCAGAGAGTAGTTGAATTCCCTAGAGCATATAGGAGTCCTACCTAATCAATGGCATTCATTGGTTGTATTGTTTATTAAAGCATGTTCTCTATGAGAATCTGCTTAAGAATATCACTGGTTAAGAGCATAGACTCTAAATATCAACTGCCGGGAATCCTATTCTTGCTCTGCTCCTTTTGAGCTCTGTGAAATTGAGCAATTATTTAACCCTCCTGTGCTTTGGTTTATTAATCTGTAAAACGGAGATATTAATGGTATATATTTCATAGTGATATTATGAGAATTGAATGAGTTTGATTAGCACTGTACTGAGAATAAAGCTTAACACATAGTGAGGATAATATATTTACTAAATGTGATCAATAAAGTCTGAAAAGAGAAGCCATTCATCTTCTCATAAGATTACTGTGACTTGATATAGAGACATAAATATTAAACTACATTGTATTTTGATTATATATAATAAAGGCAAACAGGGATTTTGGTTTTGTAAAACAAATTTGTTAAAAGTTTATAAAGCATTTGAGTTAGTTGCTTCCAAAAAGGCGAGGTACAGGGTTTTACTTTTATTCACTTATTTTTCTGTTGATGGCAACATGGATTATAGGAGACACAAATCTTAAGGCTGGTCTGATTTGGAATTTAGAATTACTTAAGTAATTTATGAGATTTTTAAAGGAGGCCCTTAAATCTGAAAAATAATTTTTCTCATAATTTAAGCTTAGTCTCACATTTACCAATAAGGAATGGGGAAAAATAATCTTATTTTAGGCCAATAATATTTTGACAGGACAAATATAATTCTCAACTCAGTGAAAGTACATCAGAGTTTTATCTAGAAAAAATGAATATTTCACAGGTTTATTCTATTGTATAACCAAAAGGAATGGTTCATGAACCTTTCTTTCTGTCAAGATGACTTTTCATCATCTTGTTAAAGTTCAGTGACTTCTTTCAGAATCCTTCTGAACTCCCAGACTCTTCAATTCTTGTCACCTCATTAATTGCTCAATTCTGCTTCTTGCCCACCAGTCTACAGGTTTTGCATTTCACTTCTTAGCCTCCAATCTGCATCAGGAGTCTAACATCTGACTTTCCTGGAGTCATCACACAAACTTAGGAAATTATGGAAAATATGTACTTTTGGAATAACTTCATTGTAAATTCTGAAATTATAAAGATAAGTCTGAAAAGATGGCGTAATTCCAAAACTGAAACTAATTTTATCTCAATTAATGGCATTTTTTGAAAAAAAAATCATTTTGGTTAACTTTTTGCTTCAACTCATAACTAGAATATTATTTAAATTTAACTAGAAGTGATCAAGCCCCACATATCATCCTGTTGGTACTTGAAAAAGGAAAGAGAAGCAGAAATTGGGAAATAAAGAAAAAAGTTAGTCTTTTCAATACAGTCTCAGTTGTCTGGGGGTCTAACCTTTATATAAAATTAATTTTCTTAAAATAGTTCATATTTTATTACAGAATAATTTAGTGATTTGGCAACTCACTTCTCACTAATTCTCAATAAAATATACAATCATAGATACAATGAGCAAAATGTCATTTTAAAAACCATCCTATCGTAAATGAGTGCAATGATGAAATCTTAGCCAAATACTGGCTATACAAAGAGCCCCAATGTTAAGACATAGACAGAGTGATTAAAAACCTCAACTCTCTCACATTGCAAATTTAAAATAGAATTAATGTTACTTACATTAATGAATAAATTTGTTTCCATTATAAAACTTTAGCAGGCTTTTGGGGAATGATTTTCTTGGCACAGGTCTCTTTCAAAAAACCATCCATAGGAGCATAAAAGTATGCTGTCTTTTTTATTTTTATTTTTTAGTCAATTTCCTTGTAGCAAGCAGAAGCATCCAAAATCATTTCATTTGTTCAGATGGTGAGGACTCTCTAAAGGGACTTAGACCTCTCCTGCAATCACCAGCACCTGCACAATTTATTCTAGGGCTCAGCACACACCTGTGAGCCTTCATCCATCCACGTCAGAAAGACTGCTTAACACCAGAACAGAGGGATTATAAACCTCTGTTTATCATGGGATATGCAGTCATATTTCCCTAGTACACATGAGTGAAGTATCCACCAACGCTTTCAGCATTTAAGGTTTCTGATCATCTAGTTCCAATACCTTCTCTACCCTTTCCTTCATGATTGCTTAAGTCTTGAGTTCTGTCTCTAAACACTTGTTTCGGTTCAAGCTGTCCTGCCCAATTTAGACTTCCTGACACTAAACCAACCTCAGCTTTCCCTCATGACATTATGGATTCTATCCTTGGATGTTTAGTTTAAAAATTTGGCAAGTATATTCATTTTAAAAAATAAAAATTATTTGCCATAGGAGGTATACTTGATGATAGTAATTTATAAAGCTTTTTTATATATACATTGTTTAATTTGATCATTATAACCACCCAACAAGGTCGTCAGTCTGTGTTTTAGCAATTTCATTTATCTTCCTCTCACTAACTTTCAGAGCTGAATCCACTTACTCCTCCTGGCCTCACTTACAGAGCAAGGCAGAATTGAGTTCCTAAGCCAGTCAACAGCAATAGGAAGTATGAATATTCTGCTGGAAGGAATGGAGTCCTGTATCTTAGGTTTAGTGATTCAGCCAAGATATCTGGGTTTCCTAGTGTCTCAAGACTTATTTGTACAGAAGTGGAGTTTTTCCTCTGAGGAAAGCCTACAATAGCCTTGTCCCTACAACTATGTAGCCAAGAGTCAGCCCTTTCATAAATGTGTGCCTGTGATTAAATTCTCATGTATTACTTCTGCCTGTTGAATTGGCTCTGTATTTCATGGCCTGAGAATTGGGGTACTGTCTTATACTCAAGACACTGACACACCAGCTACCTGCTGTCGGATCTCCCTTGAAGAGGTGACTCCTTTTCATGATGTGTTTCCTTTATGTGCTCCCCAATGAGGTCCCTGCAAAATATAGATTGGTTTCTTGAAACTGACAAATCCTGCCTAAGATCCCAGTTGTAGCCATCACTGAAATTTCTTGCTCACTTAACAACAGTCCCTAAAAAGTACATCTAAATATATTGTAATAATAGTAAGAATAATAAACAAACACTTTTTAAGTGTTTACTATTTTTCAAGCACAGTTGTAAGTTATGTATAATAATTATTTAATTTTCAAAATAATAACTCAATGAAATACAAACTGTTATTCCTTTCATTTTACAGATGAGGAAATTAAAGCACAGAAGAGCTTAATCAATTAGTCAGGAAATAGTGAGCTAGAGTTTATCCCCAAAATTGTTTTGCTTCTAGAGTCCATGCTCTTATCCAAGAAGTTTCATTGAACTCTGCTTGGGCATGGACTTTGAATATGGTAACTTGAACTACTGGCTTTCCATCACAGTAGAGGGTACTATTATCAGTGTCCATACCTCAGTACCATCCTATGCCCAAGTCCTGAGCTTCCCATTCTCCCTTTTTGGTAGATTATTTTAAAATATGGTCATAATATCTTCCATCTTGCATACCGTCTGCAAGCAGACTTCGCCACCCCTTTCATCAAGTTGTGGAATTGATTTTTCTTTACCCTTGAATAAGGACTAGCTTTGTTATTTGCTTTGCCCAATAAAATGTGGCAGAAGGGACACTATAGAACTTTCAGCATTAAACTTTAAGAGCTTTATAGCTAAATGCAACATGAATAATCCAGGTCAGACTAGTAGAAAACTCACTCAGTATACCCACAATTATAAGAAACAAGATGTGTTGTGAGACAAATTTTGGTATGGTTTTCTATGTAGCACATTCCTAGTCTTGATGTGCCTGAATTCCAGCTTACCTCATACTTGAACTGCCCTCGGTAGAACAGGTATGAATTTTAGAAAAGATAAAAAAGAAGCTGAGAAAGATTTCGTGACTTTTTCAAGGTATAGTAATGAGATATAAAGCATAGTCTCTAATTGTTGACTTCTAAATTTTAAGTGCCATAGACTCCTAAATCCCCTCATTTCTTTCCAAACCAACATCATACCATATCCCATCATTCTATGTTAAAGAGATAAAAAAAAAGTCTGGTATTCATGATCTTCAACCAGTTTATGGTTAGACCAGAGCATTTTACCAGAGATATTTCCCAGATATAGCCCTTCCTGGAACGCCCAGTGCAGTGGCTGACACCATTAATCTTATGACTCTCTAAGAAGTGAATGCATTTTGATGAAAAACAGGAGGATACATCTTCCATTGACAGCCACTCTTAAAGCAGGGGATTTATCCAACATTTTTTACTCTTATGTTCTCTTAAGTCCTCAATTATTCTAAAGAGCAGGTGAACCTATTTTGAACTAGTTCACAAAAATTCCAGGCCAGCTAATTGGTTATTTTTGCACTTGCCTGTCACCTATTTTACCGCCTGTTCACAACTATCAAGTCTTCAGTGTCTCTGAAAGTCCACAGAAAAATAACAATTTAGTCTTTAGCATAGAATTAATTTTAAAGTAAAATTCTGAGAAGAATATGTTTTCTGGCTATTTGAGAGTCTTTTTCTTTTAATTTTTGTTTTTCTTAAATATGAGGTTTCTCTCTGTTGCCAGGCTTAAATGCAGTGGTTTGATCATAGCTCACTGCAGCCTTTAACTCCAGGACTCAAGCAATCTTCCTCTCTCAGCCTCCGGGGCAGCTGGGACCACAGGCACTCACCACCATCCCTGGCTGTCTCTGATTTTTAAAAGCAAAAATACTGTGAGACATAGAGGCTAATTAAATTGGTATCATCAGATGAATAACATTAATAAAACTAGGAGACTTACTATGTAACCGTGCAAATCTGAAAGAAATAACTAAATTTCTTCAAGTGCTTTTTGTAGAAGTTTGGATACTGCGCTATAAGATTATATTCTAAAATGTTCTTATTTTCTAAGAGAACAATATAGAAGAAAGTAATATTATATAGTCCTCATTGTTTTTTCTATATTAACTTTCTTCCTTCTGTCATAATTCATAAACTTTATTCCAATCAACAGCAGTCATTTATCCTAAATATTCTTGAATAATTCCAATGTCACATAATTTTCTCTTTTTCTGTAAATTAAATTCACTAAATATAGAACCAAATGTGATGTAGTTTTTCTACCTTTGCAACAAGTTTCATGTTTTTTTAAAATAGTAATAAATATTGTAGGCCAGGTAACATATTGATATTTTTGATTCAAAAAATGTTGATTGAAATAATGAATATATTACAAGAATTAAGTAAGAATAAAATTATTCCTCTATCCAGGAATGTATTTTTGGATGCACCATTATGACAGAACCATGAAGAATACGCTGCCAAAAAGAAATCTCATATGAATTATTTCCCTGTCTAATTAATAACATTGTCATGCTTCCTCTCTCTTATTGACTTACATTAAATAGAAAAGCCACTCCAACAGATTGTGTCAAATATTAGAAATTTTAAAAATTGCATGTTCAAATATGGTGATAGTAATGAAGTTACCAAAAATGATCCATACATTTTAAGCCACATAATATAAACTAATCAAGATAAAAATGCACATTTCACGTGAGCATCTCTAATGCAAGCTTGAATAAGTTATTTCTCTATTTGTAACTCAGTTCCTGAGCCTAACGTTTCTGCTCAAAAGTACTGTCTTTTAAATTGCCCTGTGCTCATGTATACTTGCTGTGTGCAATATGAGTCATTCCTCTGGAGATCATAATGAAAGTAATAGGTGTTCTAGATGTATACAGGCTTATAATGAAACATAAATAAAATTGTGATTGTGAAAAGGGCTGTGTACACTGTAGAGAGCTTTACGAGTAATTTATTAATCTATTTAGAACCCAACAATAGCACCAACATTTAGGCATTTCTCATTCATTATTAAGTTAAATGTAAGCCCCACTGTTGGTTAGTTTTGTATAGCTCCTCACTTTCCCATACTGAAGCACCACAGTTAAGAGTAGGGTCTAATTTTAACAAATCATGAGACAGGTAATTTTTGTCTTTCTGCACTTTGCACTTTCAGGACGGCTCTCCCCTACAATCCTCATCACGCTAGCACTCATTTCATGCCCTTTTTTTACAGATCGAGTGTCTAATAGGCTTTCAACTGGGGATTAGCAGGTACTGCCTAATATTTTCTAAGATTACTTGCAATTTAATAGCTGTACTTTTAAAGACTAAAAATCATTCACACCAAAGGAGTGGATCTGTAACAGCAAAAATGACAATCTCTTGGGACTTATTTTGGTACAATGAGTCCCACTTGAAATTCCATCGACTCCTAAAACATAGAAAATATTCCATTTTGCTTTCTCTTGAGGTCACTTCTGACAAGGCTTCATGTAATGCCTCTTCCTGCTGTTGAGACTTCTTACATAAGAAGCTTTTCTCCTTTTTTATTACTAGGATCAGAGACAATTAAACATTGGAGCAAGCTCACACACAACTTTACAAATATAAATACATTTTAAAAGCATGCTAATGATGAAAAGCTGAGCAACTTTGTCAAAGCTTTATGACCCTAAAGAAATGAGCACTGAGGTTGAAGTTTCTTTCCCTCAGTATGTGTTTCATACTTGCCACATATCAATTACTTACCTGTTAAATAAGACCTATGTGGGCAGACAGCAAAATGCGATGCGTCTGCGTGAAAGTTAATGATTCAGGACTCAAATAAGGCTTAGCTTCCACAAGGTCTTTGAGGTTCACATCTGATCACACCTACTACGAACAAGAGCAGATGGCACGTCAGCAGCCGGCTGGGCGTCCGCGCTGTGGGATTAGTGTGGCATCTCTGTACATGTTCAGGAGTGGGGATTAAAAACTTCCAGGTTGGCAGCTACTTTCCCCACTCCTGCACTTTAAATGTCATATAACTTCATCCTGGCTAAACATAACAGATGATGTTTCCATTCTCCCTGGATTTCGCCTTGCAATATCCATTGCGAGAAATGTGGAAACAATCAGGATATCCTGCTTTTCAACATCAGCTTGATCTAGAGCTAAGAGAAATATAAAAATGTCTGAGAGCCAAAATATCCAAAAGGAGAAATTAGACAGCCCTCTTTGATCTTACTCTTTGGAAGTTCTCTTTATATATTCTCTAGATGCATCTTCCAAATGCCCATCAATACATGAGTGGATTAATAAAATGTGGTATATGTATACCATGGAGTACTACCAAGCCACAAAAAACAATGGTGATCTAGCACCTCTTGTGTTATTCTGGTTAAAGCTGGTGTACATTCTGCTAAGTGAAGCATCATGAGAATGGAAAAACAAGCAACACATGCACTCACTATCAAATTGGTACTTATTGATGAACACTTATGTGCACATATGGAAGTAACATTCATTGGGTATCAGGCAGGTGAGGGGGAAGAGAGTATGGGTAAATTTACACCTAATGGGTTTGGTGCACACTGTCTGGGGGATGAGCATGCTTGTAGTTCTAACTCGGGCAGCACAAAGGCAATATATGTGATCTAAACATTTGTACCTTTATAATATTCTGAAATAAAAAAAATGAACCCCTAGGATGTATCCTTAAAATGAGAAAGAATCTGCCTGGGTCCAAAGGAAACCAGAAAGCAAAAGCATTACTAAGCTATGAGCCTAACTGATGTGATGGAACTGTCTTTCTGTTCTCTTTTGGCTTTACTTTCAGCATCTCTGTGAAGTATATTAGTGTATCTGCTGCTGGCAGAAGTTTGTTGGGCAGTAAATTTTTTTGAGTAATAAGAGAAGGTGTATGTGGCCAAGAACCATGGACAAAGTTTGGAAATCTTTAAAAAATAACTCTAGTGGCTAGGTGGTCTACCTGACCACCAATGTTGGCATTTGACTGACATTCCAAATTTTTCCCTGGTTCTTATCATTAATTTCCAAGCTACGCTAAGCATTTCCATGACAAGGAAAACAAATGTATATTAGGGAAACAGACAAGGTTATGGAAGGGGATGTTCTTTCAATAATGGGAGCTGGGTATTTAGAAGCCAGTCCCAGCATTGTTGCATGAATAGGAATCCACGATGTAAGGTTTGATACACTCTTTAACCTGTGTTCATAGGTTTCAATGATGAGCTTCAGGTGGTGAAGGAATCCCCCAAAACAGAATGCTAACTACACTTGTAACTTTTGGGGGAAAGATCATCAATTGCCTTTTATCAGAATTCAGAAGGATCTATATTAAGAGCTACTAAAAAAAGAAAATCTTTGAAGTTCTCTGTAGTTCTATGCTTCTCAATTTCATATTCTTTATGTTAAGATAAAATTAATTGATATTGTCTGCAAAGTATGATTAGAAATTATAATAATGGTAAGATAAATAGATCATATTTTTGAGTATTTATAATATGCCAGGCACTTTTCTGTATAAGCCCTATCTCATTTAATGCACAAAATAGTCCTATAAAATAGGCATTTTTATTGCCCTCTACATTAAGAAGCAGAGACTAAGGAAAGATAGCTGGTTTGCCGAAGATCTTCCAAAGATGAAACAACTGGGAAGTGGCAGAACCTGAAATAAAACCCACATATTCTAACACCAAAGTTGGTGCTTTCATGACTACATTTTATGATATGTTCATAAAGACATGATTATGTAGGCTTTTCCAAGAAACAAAACAAAATAAGTACTTTCTTTGGAGATCCAGGACCATACATACAGTATAAGAAAAGGAAAAAAGCAAAACTCATTTTGCCTTCCATCATTTTAATCTATTTGTATTTTGAATTAAAACAAGTATCAAACAGTAAAAGAAAGAAATATAAGGCACAGAATAGTGTGCATGGAGCTGGGGTATGGCCCAGACAACCAGAGCCAACATAACCACCTCAGTTGTTTGGGGTATCAGCTTGTGGGCAATATACATTTCTCAGTGTCCAAGCTCTCTTGGATCCCATCTTCCTTCTAAAGCACAATGAAGCTTTGGGCTACTCAGTCACTCATATTTGTTCTACCTATGGATTTTTGTGCTGCTAATGTTTGGGAGACTGCAGTTGGGAAGGGGGTGATCTTTGCAGAGCCAGCTTCATGGTGTGTGACATGTGCAGTCACACAGGGCCTCATGCTCAGAAAGGCCCTGCAATTGTCTCAGTGTTCTCCTCTATAACCACCTCAACATTTTTAATATTGTTTGGAAAAAAAGGCTCTAGATTTTCATTTTACACTGTACCTTGAAAATTAGGTAGCTGGTCCTGTGTCTTGGTTTGAAGTTTAAGCACTACATAATTTCTGGTTTGTTTTAATTGAGTTGCCAAGCTTTATTCACTTTAAGGGTTGCAGCTTAGAGAGGGGGATAAGGGTAGAAAGTAAGAGGGGTGACTCTTAGCTGTCTATACAGTATCATCAGCTATCCAACCATCCATATTACATACTATATTCCATTTCATCCCTTTAATCCAATGTATGCTAAAGGTGGGGAAATGCCTTAATCTTCATCAAACTGATACTTCCATTTTTACAGTTAATCAATTCAGTTCAGCGAGGCTGATTCAAGCAATGAAAAAGGATTCAGTTAAGCTCTGGTCCTAAAGACTGTCTGCCATGCACAGAAACATTGTCTGACAAGAGTCTTCGTGCTTGATAGGATGCCTTCTGGAGGTGACTGAGGGCTACTATTTGGTGTCTGAATGTGCCAAAGCTGGTAATCCACCTACTTGTGTTTCATGTTTCTAAAGTGCTGAAATACAGCACTATCAGCCAAATTAAACATCTATTCTCTGGATATTTTTAATTTACTGAATATTGGAAACTTTTTTCTAACTCAGTTTTTCTTAAACTTTCCAATACAAGAACCACCTTAGCAAGAGCAAAGGATGTGTTACCTCTTCTTACTTGTTAATATTAACACCAGCCAAATTGCCATGGGACATGCACTCCCACAGGTACTTGCAATTTAATTTAAACTACAGATTAAAATAGATTTAAACTATCATCTCTGGGAAATATTATTAAATTTTTTAAAATACATTTTTAGTTGTATTTTTATACTTGTCTTCTGAAAATCTTAAGCATCTTTAGGAAAATTTATAAAGCTCTCTTAAAAACCACTATTCAAACACCTTTCAAACATAAAATCAGGATTATGAGAATGTATTTAAAAGTACTGTGAAAGCTGTAAAGATTAATAAAACATCGATTACTCTTCTAAGAGTGATTATTTCAAGTTCCATTCAAAGCAATGTGCATTTATAAGAAATGTCTACCTAAATGCTGAACAGTTTATTTAAAGTCATGTAATTGGTCTGTATGTTAAATATAAGCTCCACAGTGAACAATAATAAAACAGGATGAAAGAAGTTTTGTTTGATTTGAGAGTGTGGTAAGGTCTCCCTGTGATGAAAATTCACAGTTCAGAAACAACACCTAAAATATTATTACTAGAAACATGGTTTCTATAGGTTAGAATCCCAAGTAAGGCTTAAATAAGTCCCCTACCCAGACTCTCACAGGCTGCAATCAAGGTGCTGGCTGGGCTACATTCTCATCCAGAGAAGTTGCATTTCTCTAGGTGTAGAGATTGTATCTACTAGTGTCTCCTGGGATAGGTAACATATTAATAAATATCTCGAATGAGCTTAAGCTTTCCAATAGTCACATGAATGCAAGGTGCCCAGGTAAGGTGTACATGAGATGATGAAACCAAGGCTTGTTGTTAGCTGGATTTACAATATAAGACCCCTTTTCTAAATGAAGTTGATATGAAAGAAGTACATAAGAGGGTCTCAGAGGATCCAGAGGATGACATAAGGTGAATGAATGTTGGAGACAGATGTATACATATATTATTATATTAAGGTGTGTGTCAAGAGGTGGAGGCAGGAGCAAAAAAATGGAAATAGGTTGTCACTTTTCCTTCTTCATATTTTTTTTTTCTCTAAGAGTCAGTTCAGATGGAAATCTTAACATAAACTGGTCATAAGAAACAAGTTTGACATCTGTCAAATTAGCACAGTATACTGTGGTTGCTCTGGGTGGAATTTCTGAAATGAAGCAGAGTCAAAAGATCAGTTACTGCCTCACAGGATCCTTTTCTCCACCAGACCTGTCAGTAGAATACAGTAACGGTTGCTGCATGAGGAGTTCATAATACATACCAGAAACTCTGTATTTATTATCTCATTTAATATGGAAAGAGCTGTGTGGGTAGATATTACCATCTGTGGTGAACATAACAAAAGGTAACCCTCAGTGAATCATGCCCTTGCATAAGCCCCTTTACCTGACTGCAGCTGAAATCTGTGACTTGATTCTAACCAATGCAATATAACACAAGTGATGGGTTATTGCTCCCTTGAGTAGATTACATAAGATGTCACTCCTATAATGACATTATTTTATATAAGATTTTGTCTTTGCAGAATAAAGCTAGAGTCTCTCCTTGCTGACTTGATGAAGTAAGCAGCCATGCTGAGAAAGCCTATGCGGCAAGAACTTATAAGCAGCCTCTAGGAACTGCAAGATCTGAGGGCAGTCAACAGCCAACAACCAGCAAACAGCCAGGACCCTCAGTCAGACAACCTCAGGGAAACAAAATCTGCCGACTACCCCAGTAAGCTTGGAAGCATATCTATACACAATCTTGCCTCTAAATGAGAATTCAGCTAACAACTGATTGCAGCCTTGTGTTACCCTGAACAGAAGATCCAGTTACTCTGTACCCAGGCTCCTGACTTAGAGAAACTGCAAAATGATAAATGGGTATTGTAAGCTACTAAGTTTGTTGTGCATCAATAAAAAGGTAACATGTCATTCTATTTTGTAATGGGAAGTAAATGTCAGGCAAGTTAAGCATCCTCAGCCATCTAGATTCAGGAATCAAACCAGCATCTATCCAGTATCTAAGTCTGTGTTTCTTCAATTTTTATCTATACAATCAGCCAGTGAACTCTTGCTCCTTTCCCTGAAACCCAAATTTCTAAGTTTCCTACATTTGTCTTGCTTTTTCTCCAGCTTTTCAAACTTCATTGTCCTTTACAAGAAATTACCTTCCACTATCCTTTATGACTGTCTTTGAACCCAGACCCAGGGCTAAGCTTTGGCTGCTGGTATGCATCTATTTGATTTGGCTAAACTCTGAAACTATTTCAGGGGTTTTTCACTGACTATCCATTGCATTAAAAAATCCACAAAATAAAAATTTGAAAGGTTCTTAATTCATTTTTCTTCCAAGATGCAAAAGTTTAACCGAACTATTTATAAAGTTTCTTTCCTCTTGGCAAGGAAGGACTTTCAAAAGTAGAGTTGTTTTTCAGTCTTCCTATCTTTACTGACAGAAATAATGCTTTTATACTGTTATATTCTTACAGTTTTGTCAAGGGGAAAATTATACACCATTATGGACTGAATGTTTGTGTTCCCCCCAAATTTATATTATGAATATTATGAAGGCCTAACCCCTAATGTGGATATATTTGGAGATGGGGCTTCTAAGGAAGTACTTAAGGTTAAATGAGATCATAGGGTGGGGCCCTGATAAAATAAGGTTGGTCTCTTTAGAAGGACACCAGAGAGCTCATTGTTTCTCTATGCTCACACTAAGAAGACATGTGAGCACATAGCCTGAAAGGTAGACATCTGCAAACCAGGAATACACCCCTCACGAGAAACTGAACCCCAGTGAAAACTTGATCTTCTACTTTCTATCTTCCAGAACTGTGAGAAAATAAATTTCTCTTCCTTAGTCTACCCAATGTTTTTTTCTTATGGCAGCTCTGGCAGACTGATACCTTTCATTAAAAAAAAAAACCCAAACCTTCAGAATTATTGAACAAAAAATCATTTCTGCTTAAACATTAAGGCATAAATTGTCAAAACTTATCACATCAAATTAACTGAAAATTTTCTATAAAATGCAATTGTCAGAGCACTACTCCATTCAGATTGTGACTTAATAAATCTTAAGGGAGGCTCAGGAATTTGTACTATAAGAAATACCAAAGTACATGGGTGATTCATTCAGTTGCTGAGATGCTTGGACCACACCTTGAGAAGCACTGCTATAAGTAGTCATATCTATGTGTCTCTAGAGGATTGTGATGATAGAGTATAGAATGCCAGTCAAATGCATAATTCCTTATTATTCAAGAGGAAAGAAGATATTTAGGACCTATAACTCTGAATGTATATGTTCAAATATAATCACTGAAATTCTCTCTTTACAATTAAACAACAAAGATGAGATTGTTTTAATTAATTTTTCTACTCCGTTTGCCATATTTATTTTTGCCCTCAAATAAAATACACGTGGGAATATTCCTTTTCATGCATACTTTGCAAAGTTAATATACATTTAGCATTAAGGTGAAAAATCCTGGATCTAGTAAATTGAATACGAAACAGATGTTGGGAAATTAGTGTAATCTAAAATGCAGTCTACCTTCATTTCTATTATAAAGAGACCCACATCAGAACCCCTGTTGTGGCTATATTCTCTCAACAGAAGTTTCATTTGGATTTTTTTCCAGTAATGAAACCCAAGTCAGGAAGTTTTCAAGCTGCCGATACTACTACAAAGACTATGGATTCTTTTAGGCAAGTGTTACTTTGAAAATACCTGCCCCATTCAAAAGATTGCTGCAGGGCACCAAAGCAATAGAAAATTTTCAAGCACTGCTGCCCATATCATCCCCCTTCTGGTGCTCAGCTTAACACTCTGCAGCAAATACCTAAGCTACTTGCTAAAGAAGAAGTGCTCTTTGTAAAAATTTGTTATTTACTAAATCCTTGTGTTTCTCAGAACATTTCCCACATATGTCCTTCAAATCTTCACCTTGTAGATTCCCAACTGAGAGGACAGCTACAAGGATATTAAGAAAGACCTACTGTACTGAGAATCAATTGGGTTATTCCTTCTAAAAAAGGTAACTTCCAGGTCAAAGGAAACACAATGTTATTATTTTTATGCATTAATTTCCAGTTGGGTTTGAGGTCCAAAATTACTTTGGTGTTCTGATTTTTCCAAAGAAATAGCTTGACTGAGTTGATTAATGAGATAACCAGTCAGGCGCCCAAGCAAAGTGAAGGAATACAGCAGACATATCAAATATTGAAGACTTATTTTCTTCACATTCAAAAAAACAAATTTAGCAATATTTTTGGAAATACAAGTCTAGACAAAATAACCATGTGAAACAATTAATATTCTGTTACTATTCTGTATATTTTTAACACATCAGGACCTATACTATTTTAAAACTTTTTTTTTGCAGGATTTATCTCTTTTTAAATTGTCATTGATAACTTTCTTAAGTTGCAGACCCTTAAGATTTAAACATAATCCTAGCTTTTTTTTCTTTTTCTCAATTTGAACTTCTTTTTCATCCACTGATCAAATCTCCTATATAAATCACAACCTCCCTCACAGGTTTTAATATTGTTCTAATATTCTACATCACGACTCCAATGTTGATTTCATAAATCAGTAAACAAAAGGCATCTTATATAAAAATAATCTCCTCCCAAATATGCATGATTATTTTAGATAAATATAATTTTTCATTAACCAATTTAGGTATTAAAAGACATTACTCCACACATTAGTAAAACAATAAAGTAAACTGAGTCCTAACAATGATATTTATGGAATCTATGTGCCATAATGTGGTTAATCCTTCTAAGTAGCTATACATCTTCTCTTTGGAGCTACATCTCCACATCATTTTTCCCCAAAAATTGTTTGATGAAACAATATTTCCACTATTTGTAAATTAGTGTTAGAAAAAGAATGGGCACATAATCAAATCAATGTAAGAAACACTGTTACAATTAAACAAAGTCCATCAAACCTATATATTTTAAAATTTATCTTGAAATAGGTAAGGCATACAAAAATATCTGTTTCAAAATTATAATATATGTGTCATCCCTACACAAGAACTATGATATTATTTTGTGTTTCATTGCAATTTTTGGTATATGTGCTAAGAGAGCAAGCAGAATTGATTTGCTTTTTATCTTGCAAGGTATCTTAGATAACTGAACATGCTAATGTATTTCATGGATTTCTAATGTGAGGAAGAGAATGCAACATTAACCAAATATATCTGACAAAAAATCCCTCCCATTTTCCCACCTGTTGTGCTCATCCCATCTGTGTAACATTTCCCTAGAATAATACCCTGTAGTATGTGTGAGAAAGTCTGTTCTGGGGTGAACCTTCAGAGTGTGACATACCAAAGAAAACAACCATAAACACAGCACAGCACAGTGGACAGAGCTTTGGAGTAAAAACAAGAATTCGTTTTTAATTCACTTCTTAATTATGCAACTTACTTGCTGAATTACCTGTATTTTTTTAAATTTGCCAGTTGATGCACTTTCATCATCTATAAGATGGAGAAGACAATGACGTGTCTCTCCTTGAGTTGTACTGATACTTAATATGACAGCCTGTATAAAAGTCCCTGAGCATAATCATGGTTTGTATTCATGGAGCACCTACTAAATGCTATGGTCCAGCACGGTTGGGGAACCTGTTGCATTGGGGCCACATGTGGCCTTCTGGATCTTTGAGTGCAGCCTTTTGACTGAATCGAAATTTTACAGAACAAATACTTTGAATAAAGTGATTTGTCCTGTGAAGTTTGGATTCAGTTGAGCGGCCACACTTGGGGATCTGGAGGGCCACATGTGGCCTTGAGGCTGCAAGTTCCCTAATTAGTAAGTACAGCAGTCATCAGAGAAAAATTGGATTACAGGTGATTTGTTGTGAAAATTCCCTGGGTTTTAGAAACTGCTCTCCTCTTTAGAGTAAAACTTATGATCATTTTTAATCAAAGTTTTTTCCTTTGAACCAGGGTTTCTCATTTATCTTTTTATGTATGTACTTGAATAATAGTATCAATAATTAACCAATTTTGGTAAATTTTGTTGAAAAATGTTATGTTACAAAGTTGGTGATCAATCTTTTCCAATTATTCACATCTGGTACAACAAGCTTTCATCTAGTTATGAAATTATAAATGAATATAGTTTAAAATTATATATTATAAATAATACATTACTATAGTTATTCACATATTTTTACATATAGTTACAATTTAAGATCTAATTGGTATGAAATACAATACTAACTAAATCTTACTCATCAGTTTCTTTGGAAATTAATATGTATATATCTGCGTCTAGAGTAGGGCCATAAAGTAGAAGTAGATTATGTGCCTCTTATTTAGAAGCATATAACTTATATAAACATGGTATTCACTGTCTTAAATTTAAAAGAGGTGATTTGTTTAATATTATCTACTAGTAGAAATTCAAAAATTAATTTCAAAAAGATTCATTTACTAAATGAATGAACAATTGTCACAATCAGCCACTAACTGTAAGTTACTGAAAGTGACATAATTTATAAAGGAACAAAAATGGCTTTCTGGATCAATAATGTTCATGTATCTATTACATTAAAACCACACCCAAGTTAACTATTGTAACAAGTGTAAAATGATGCTCTGCAAGACAGTGAGAAAAAAAACACAAGGTGTTTTATAGAGAGAAATTTGAATAATATAGTCTAACCTTACAACTTTAACCCTGAGGTATAGACATTTTTTTGAGGCTTTGATTACAGTTCAAAGATTTTAGTACATAGAGATAAGATAAATGTTATATTTATATGAAGAGACAGAGTCATTGGCAACAGATTCTATAATCTGTGTAGTCATTCAAGGGTCCTGCACTTGGTTTAATATTCTGCTCTTGCTATCTTGAAATTGATCATAATTTTCACTTGTAACTTGTGTGCTATAAATGAAGAACAATGGGACAATGGAACATATGCAAGCAGAGGAGACAGGCTGAGTACACCCAGAGGCTCAGGTAGCCAGCATGGTAGATGACATGCACCCAAGCAGGTGACCTGGCTGCAGGATATACATGTCAGGAGCGGTCCAGGACAGCACAGGGGCCCAGAAAGGAGTAGCTAAGACTTGAATCTGGACCCAAATTGGTGGCAACAAAAACAGCAGTGGTGACAGCGGCAGCAACAGAAACAAATGGCAGCAGCAGCAGAGGAGAGAGTAATAGAATGCCAGTTTGTTCATCTATTCCCAGCACCTGTCCCTGCCATGTCTGCGCAAATATTATCTCTCCAGCCTGAGTGCTGAGACAGGAATTGCTAGTGTCGAGGCAGGAAACTTTGTCAGTAAATTATTGCAAAATAAAAGTGTATATCTGGCCATCCCAATAAAGCATATTAGGGAGCTATTGCAAAGTAAATATCCATACTCAGACAAATGAAATTGAATTTAAAGATTGTCACATTTGATGGAAAAGGACACTATTTTTATGTGAAGCTTCAAATGAATCAGTGAATAATGAGAAAAAAATTAATTAATTTTTCTTGTAATTGAAGGAGTAATAGAAAGAATGAACAGGCATTTTGAATTAAAAACACACTATGAAACCACTTTTGTTTTTTTCATATAACTTCCACAAGTTACAAATAATGCCAGAGGAAACACCAAAATGCCATGGTACAAATTTGTGTTTAAAATTAAATTTAGACTTTTATGAAACTGATTCTTATGAAAAATTAAGAATTTTTTTTTTTTTGAGACAGAGTCTTACTCTGTTGCCTGGACCAGAGTGCTGTGGTGTCAGCCTAGCTCACAACAACCTCCAACTCCTGGGCTCAAGCGATCCTCCTGCCTCAGCCTCCTGAGTAGCTGGGACTACAGGCATGTGCCACCATACCCGGCTTATTTTTTTCTATATATATTTTATTTGTCCAGCTAATTTCATTCTATTTTTAGTGGAGACAAGGTCTCACTCCTGCTCAGACTGTTCTCGAACTCCTGGCCTCAAGTGATCCTCCCGCCTCAGCCTCCCACAGTGCTAGGATTACAGGCATGAGTCACCACACCAGCCTAGTTAAGTATTTTTAACAAAAATTTCCCTCAGAAATCATAGGTTCTATATACTGAAATTTACAGTTTGAAATAATGTACTAGAAACTTACTCAAGCTCTAGTAACAATTATATCAGAAGAAGGATTTTTTAATTAAAAATTATCAAGACTTATTTGATAACATCTTGCAACCAATGTTGCTTTCCTTATATAGATTAAAAATGAAATTACTAAAAGTATAAATTTGATTACCTAATAAAGTTTAAGAAAGCATATCTGAAAATTCAAGATATAACATTAATAAAATATTATTTTGTCATATATGAGAAAGTATATCAATACATGTCATTATCATTATATAAGCTATGAGACCACACTATTATTTTCTAATATTTTTAAGTTTATATTGTTGTTCAAGTTTCATCACTATATTGTGTTTTATAAGCAATAAAATGTTTTTGCAGAAAAAGATTTATATTTTAGTGTTTTTAACTGCACTTCTTCCTTACTGCTTTTTGAATAAGAGTCTTACATTTCATATTGTACTGGATCCCACAAATGTAATACTCAGCCAAATATAGAGATATCTTAATTCATTTACACTTACTCTTACTGTCTTATTTGTTATTTTACTGACCATTCCAAATTCACCACATCAAAAATTTTGAAGTTTTTAACTTGATAGGAAAGAATATAAACAAATGGAATGGAATTTGGATAGATTCTTTGGGATTCAAATAATATCTCTGCCATTAACCAGCCATGAAACTTCAAGCAATGCACTTAATATTTTCAAAATCATAATTTCTTCACATATAAAAGTAAGATGTAGTTTGTGTATTGTAACCTTTAATTTTCTACCAAATATAGGTACCATTCATTGTAAAATGCACTCATAACTTTGCAAAATAAAGTCAATATCTTTGCAAAATATACTTAGTATCTTTTTTGTCATTTAATTTTTTTTTTATTTCAGTGTATTACAGGGGTACAAATGTTTAGGTTACGTATATTGCCTTTGCCCCACCCAAGTCAGAGCTTCAAGCATGTTCATCCCCCAGGTGGTGCTCACCGTACCCATTAGGTGTGAATATACCCATCCACTCCTCCCCACCACATGCCCAACACCTGATGAATGTTACTACTACTATATGTATACATAAGTTTTGACCAATTAATACCAATTTGATGATGAGTACATGTGGTGATAGTTTTCCATTCTTGTGATACTTCACTCAGTAGAATGGTATCTTTTCTTGGAAAGTTGTCTTGCAAATCAGCATTATTTAAGACAGAATGTATGTTTAACCCAGGATTCTGGACAAGTATCTGTGCATGGATTCTTTTCTACACAATGCTATTAACTCTCAACATAGCTGGAGGATCCCTAGACGTTCTTTTAAAAATATTTAGGTACAATGTTTCCTTCAGGTTTTAAATTCAGATTTTAAAAAAGTAAAAGTGTTTCAAAATGTAAGCTAGTTTTTATTCTGCTTGGTTAGGATGGGAGCTAGTTTTTGGTACCTTCTAATAAATCACACTTGAAAGACATTTATGCATATGTGAATTTCCAGCAACAAAACAATACCATTATTAGATTTTTTTCCTCATGGACACTTCCGTTCTCAGGGAAGACACTCAGAGTTGAGACCCTACCAGTCACTCAGTTATTTTTCTTTACAGAACACATACCAAAAACATAATCTTTTAACCAAAGGACAGAATATGCTAATTGTTCACTTAGTTCAAATAATTTGTTCCATAAATAATTTATATGATTATATAAATGAGTATCATAGAAATAATTGTATCTTTTCAAAAGATTGTAAATAATGAAAGATCATAGCATTACACAATTTTAAAAAGATAATCACTAAACTATATTTTTCTCTCTGATAATACACAAAGTTTTCTTTTTATCAGTAGTTTACTCTAGTCAATCCTCCATTATCAATGTGAAAATGGTAAGGAAAGCATAACATGGGAATTTAAAAAGCCAACTATGAAGTCATGTTTGTGGCTTGAATATATAACTTTCCTGCCAAATGACATAGTGCAATTTATTTTAGTTATTTAATTTATATATAAAGTGAAACTTAATTCAGTTTGGAATTGATTTGAATATTAAACTAAATTAAAACATAAAAATATAGAAGAGACCAAAACAAAGCAAACAAAAGTAGGAGTAAATTGAAGCAAAACAAGAAAAAGAAAATCCTAATATGATCAATATCCTCAAAGAGATAAGAGAAAATATATCTTTGCCACACATAAGGATGCTATATTTGTAAATGCATAATAAAAGAATAAAAAATCGTATAGAAATTTTTGAAAATATATTATGAAAGAATAAAATAATCTTATAGGAAAAAACAATAGATGAGTTATAAGATGAAGTTGTTGATACTACTGACAAAGTAGAGAAAAAAGATAAAAAAGAATATTAAGGATAATTAAAATCAAGGATCTAGGAGGTTCAGTATCTAGATAATATGATTTTCAAAAATAAAAAATCAGAGAAAATGGAGGAAAAGTAATGAAAAACACAATACAAGAAAATTTCCCAGAATTCACAAAAAGGAGATAATCTTCCATATTTAACGTCTCTATTAGAACAATAAATGATAAGAGATTCACAACAAGAAATATTATAATGATGTTTCAAAACATGATGGGTTAAGAACCTGAAGCTTCAAACAAGAGAAATACATCTTTTAAATAGATTGTGAAATCAGCCACACCAATATGACAGAAGAAAATATAGTTTCATACTTGCAAGTTTTTGAAAATGTACCTCTACTACATACATCCATGTGAAAGCTACAGGATGTATCAAGCAACAAAGAAGTGAAAAAGAACTGAAAACACAGGACCCAAAGGACAAATGAGGCAAACAAAACTTACAGGATGGTAGTTAATAGCAATTTTAGGAAAATATTTGATGATTAGGCCAAAAGAACATAAAACTTTGTTCTGAAGTCCTGTTCTGAAGTCCAGTCCCTTTGATCTGAAGTCCAGATCAAAATTGGAAGACAGAAACCTCCAGAAGGAATGCCATTAACAGACAATAAAATGAACAGATAGAATACTTGATGTATTAAACTATTAAGTACAATTTTACAGTTTTTTAATAATTTGGGATAAATGTGTAATAGGTAAAAAGAACAAGAAATGGTGAACAAAAGAGGAAATTATTGTCTCCATGAAGATAATAACAATGAATACTGTTTTAGAGTATTTTATGAATGAGACATGAACAGTATTGTTATACTTACAATTGATTTAACAAAACTTGTGATACGTTTGTTTTAAGAGTATTGGGTTAGCAGGGTGACATCAGGAGAGTGAAACTAAAGAACTAAAACATCAGTGTCAATTTTAAGAAGTCAAAAGAAAACATCAAAGTTTAAAAAAGCATGATATAGCTGAATATATGAATATGTGTATGTATGTATATAAATATATATAAAAGCTACAGAGCAAATGTAATTTAAAGTGGTAACCTCGGAAAAGCAGAAATTAGGAGTATGGAAGGATAAAAAATAATTGTTTATCTTTGTAGGACTGGTGGCACTATCTGACTTTGTTAAACTGTGTATATATTAATATGTGTGTATATAATAAGCATATTATCATACCTTAATGAAATCGAAAATTAAATTTGAAAACTAATAGTAATGTCATGTAAAACATTTAACATAGTTGTGACCAATTAAGGTTAGATGTTTTTTAAGAAAATCTATTCTAAACATCAGTCTGTGGAAAATTTTTAAACCCAGGGGATATGTTTTTTATTTTTAAACCCAGGGAATTTTTTTTATGCCATTCATAACATTCATGAGATACTTTCTCTTTCATCCATCAGTATTTGATCAAGGGATATAGATTAATTTAACTCAAACAAAAGAGTTTATTTATACTTTGTAGAACATACAAAATTTGAGTATTATAATATCTTCTCTTTTACATTACCTACATGAGTGCTTCTTAAATTTAATACGCATATAAATCACCAGGGAATCTTGTAATTTAGATCAATAAATATGAAAGGGCCAATTTGGAATCAAAAGTTTATTATATCTCAAACAAGAAACAATACAATTAATCAAAGCATGTGCCTAAACTATCTACACAGTTTTGCCATCATAACAGTAGCTTGTTTATGCCAGCAGCAAAGAACCCTGGAGACAATGAAATCACAAAAGGTGTTTTTCACAGCTTGTTGATAATTGAATAATTTTCCTTGCAAGCAGTGGTCCAAAGCCTGGAAGAAGTGATAGTAAGTTGGTGCAAGACCTGGTAAATATGGTAGATGACAGAGAGTTTCCAAGTCCAGCCCCTTTAGTTTGAATAGCATTGTTTGTATGATATGTGATGGAGCATTGTCTTGAAAGAGGATTGGTCTGTTTCTATTGACTAATCTGGGCTGCTTAATTACAAGCATCCTCATTATTTCCACCAGTTGGTTGCAGTGGACATCTGCTGTAATTGATTGAGGAGGTTTCATTAAACTGTAGTGGATAATACCAGCACTGGACCACCAAATACACACCATTAGCTTTTTTGGATGAATATTTGGTTTTGGACTGTGTTTCAGCCCTACATCTTTATCCAACCGTTGTGCCAAACACTTGTGATTGTCAAAAAGAATACATTTTTATCACACATAACAATGTGGTGTAGAAGTGGTTCATTTTATGTAGTGACAGCCTAGAAAGGCAAGCTTCGAGACAATTTCTCTTATGAAGCTGATTTAATTCATGTGGTAGCCATCCATCCAGCTTCTTTACCTTGCGCATTTGTTTCAAATAGTCCAATATTGCTGGAATAGTAATTCCAAACCTTGCTGCTAGCTCACTCCTAGATTGAGATAGATTCGCTTCCACTACAGCTTTCAGCTCATCATTATCCACCTTGGTCTCAGGTCACCCACAGGGCTCATTTTAAAGACTAAAATCATCAAAACAGAACTCAAATCATTGACATACTGTTCATTCATTAGCCACATTCTTCCCAAACACTTCATTGATATCTCAGCTGTATATGTTGCACTGGTTCCAGGACAGAAATCATACTCGAAAACAACATGAATTTTTGACTTACATATGGTTTCACAAAAATTGCCCCCCCAAAATTTAACAGGTAATCACAAGCCAAACCATGTATTTGAAAGACTGAGAATGTACCTTCACAATAAAAATAAAACAAGAAGTGCAAAGTGAAATGTCAGAGATATCAACCATCAAACTTAGTACTTTAGGAAATAGAACATTTCATAATTAGTAACCTAACATAACGAGAATAGTTTGTGCAATATTGGTGCAATCTGGCAGCCCAGGATACTGGGCTGGGATGCACATGCATGAACAATGACGACTTCACTGTACTAGTCAGTGGGGAGCTAGACACCATTGAGTGAGCATGTGTACTGTGTGGCCATCACATTCAAAATGACTGAGCAAGGAGAACAACGAATCTGCATCAATTTTGCATGAAGCTTGAACATTCCTTCAAGGAAACCATTCAGACAATTCAGAAGGCTTTGGGGGACAAAGCAATCAGGGCAGCACAAATAAAAGCATGGCACAAATGCCTCAAAGATGATTGAGAGAATCTGTTGAAAGCGATCCATGTTCTGGAAGGCCTGCAACAAGTAGAACACCTGAGCATGTTGAACGTGTGTGGCTTAGGTTAAGAGATGCTGAGAGAATTGTGTGAGGTCCCAAGGTGCCTATTTTGAAGGGGACTGAGGTGTCATTGTTGTATGTACAATGTTTTTGGTATATTGTGTCATCTTCAGTAAATGTCTCTATTTTTCATATTACCTGGCAGGATACTTTCCAGACAGACCTCGTACTGTTATTTTTATCAATATTTTAGAGTGTATTCCTTCTACTTATAAAAATAAGTTAACTATAAATCAGACAGCTCCTTCAAGAGGTATTCCAAAAGAAGGCATTGTTATCATAGGAGATGATAACGTCATGAATGTTATCGCCCCTGAAGACCTTTCAATGGGACAAGATATAGAGGTCAAAGACAGTGATATTGATGATCCTGACCCCGGGTTGTCCTAGACTGATGTGTGTTTCTGTCTTAGTTTTTACCAAAAATATCTAAAAGTTAAAAAAAAATTAAATATTTTCAATACTAAGGATATGGAGAAAGAAAATATTCTTGTACAGTTGTAAAATGTGGTTTTTTTTTTAAGGTGCTATTACGAAACAGTTAAAAAATTTAAAAGAGTTTATAAAGTAAAAATGTTATGACAAACTATTGATTTATTATTAAAGAAAGAAAAAATATATTTTATCATTGAGTTTGACCTAAGTGTACAGTGTTGATAGGGTCTACAGTAGTATTCAGTAATGTCCCAGTCCTTCACATTTACTCACAACTTATTTTCTGAGTCACTCAGAGTAACATCTAGTCCTGGAAGCTCCATTTATGGTACATGCCTTGTACAGTGTACCCTTTTTTCTATTTTATACAATATTTTCACTTTACATTTGCTATGTTTAGATACACAAATACTTACCATTGTGTTAAAATTGTCTACACTATTCAGTGCAGGAGTATGTTGTATAGGCTTGTAGCATAGGAGCAGCAGGGTATATCACATAGCCTAGGCGTGTGGTAGGCTATGCCATCTAGGTTTGTGTAAGTACATTCTGTGGAGTTGTCACAATGACAAAATCACCTAACAATGCACTTCTCAGAATCCCTTTAATAAAAGGATTTGTTCTGTATAATTTGTATTCAGTCAAAAGGCCACACGCAAGGATCCAGAGGCCACATGTGTCCCTAAAACCATGGGATCCCCACCCCAACTGGCCTTTGAGATAGGTTATTATTACTATTAAATAGTTCCATCTTACACATGAAGAAAATGAGTCTCAGAGAAATTATATAAATTCCCCAAGGTCACATACCTAGTTAATGGCGAGCTGGTATTCTTACCTAGGACTTTATGATTCTAAACCAGGGGTTTTTAAAATATGATATGTCATTTCCAAACATCATTCCATATTAATGGTTCTCGAAGTTTGTTTTCCAGATTAGAAGCATCAGCATCACTTGGAAACTTGTTAGCAATGCAAATTCTTGGGCTCCATCTCTGACCCACTGGAACAGAAACTCTAAAATAAAACCTAGCAATCTTTGCTTTAACAATTCTACTGGTAATTTTGATGCATATTAAAAAGTGAGCACCAGTAATGTATATTAAAATTAAGATCAGACATTAGTAATTTGATTTTTCTTCAATGAGCCATGATCAGAAATATATATTTGGACTAAGCAGAAAAATACCTAAATGGAATGCTATTAAAGATACCAGGAGGTTTGCCTACCCAAAAGAATTTCTCCTTGACATCTTGAACCTTGGTTAAACTTCTTTAACAGGAACAAATTGTTTCATAGAGTTTAGGATAAGGCAGAAATTGTACATTTTAAATCACATTGCTTAGAACCTACATTCCATGCTGCTACTTATGATAAATACTGTCATGTACTTTTTGTTCTTCCTACTTTTTAAGAGAAGCGTCCCAAAGTTTCATTTGGTTGGATATGCTTACGTAAATAAAAGTGTATCCCCTGTCAAGAACCATGAGAGGTCTGAGATCTTACCCTAAGTGCAGGCTAACAAGTTAGCCTTCCACAGTGTCATAGAAGCTGTCAGAAGTCACAAGACTCCTAGGTCATAGACAAAGGACTTTATCCTTCACAGAAATAACAGTTGCTAGAATATCAGCTTTTTCTTATACAGGTTTCCAAGCTCCAGTTCCCACTAAGGGACTTGATGCAAACAGTCAGGTGGTACTTGCATGCACAGTTGATAACATTACTCTAGAGGGACACTGAGCTTATGGAACAGTACCTATTATAATGGACATTTCATATGCTTGACCTTTACTCCAGGAGAAGCCATTATCTCTATCTTTCAAAGGTGTGAGCAAACGTACTTCTGACTCTGAAGGGAGACACAATCTACCTTTCAGGATTGTTTGTTATACAAGCATTCATAAAAAGATAGCCTGGAAAAAACGCTGTCAGTGCCCCTGCTTGGAAGACATACAGAAACATAAAGGTACCTATGGAGAATTGTCTCCCAACACCTTCATTGCATAAATGTTTCACAAGAGTATCGCTCTCTATGAAAATGCCAACTGGA
Source organism: Microcebus murinus (assembly GCF_040939455.1). Taxonomy (NCBI): domain Eukaryota; kingdom Metazoa; phylum Chordata; class Mammalia; order Primates; family Cheirogaleidae; genus Microcebus; species Microcebus murinus. Next base: position 49,810,081 of record NC_134104.1, read on the forward strand.
TACAGCCAATAATTGTGCAGCTGTAAAACATTATATTTGTTCGCAATGCAATTGCCTGTTAAATTTGTAAACAATGACATATGCTGTATGGTTTTAGGTCTTTTGTAACTTGAAAGAAATCACATCCTGACCAGGAAATGTTCTAGATTGCCTGAAAAAAGATCTGCTTTATATAATACAACATCATATAGATATACATGCCATTTAATATTAAATTCTAGATCAAGAATATATTTTGGAATCTGCCACTAAATCTCAGAATTCATTATTTCTCACTGTGTGGTGTTGCTTAGCGATGGGGCCTAGCAACAGATTGCTTCTAAAGAGGAGCCAAAGTATCACATTGGAGTGGGCCAATAAGAGTCATTTAGAAAAATAGCAATTATTTGCAATGCAAGATATTAATGTCTGATACAATTAAGAACAACACTTATTTCCCACTTTGGAATCAATTCTCTGGCTTAAGTGTTCACAACTTCCACCTGAAATGGGAGAAAAATAGGGTGATATTTGGCTTAGGAGGAAGCCTGGGTGAATTGATGTGGCTCCATTTATATTTCTTTCTTTGTAAATACTATCTCTTTAATTCAGGACTTTAACCTATGAGTAGTGACTTTGGATGTGTTTTAGATTTTGATATCAGGTGATAATTGTTTTTCTGGCCCGCATTTCCTATTCTAACTTAATTAACTTAACATGATATCTAAGTTGCTTGCTAAGGAGACATTTCTTTACTAACAGTAAGACTAATTGCAATATTTGACTGCTTTTCAAGTGCTTTTTGAAACAAAGAGCAAATAAATACACTGAAATGGTAAAAGGAAAGGGAGAAAGGAAGTTGAGAGAGAAGAAAGGGGGAAGAACTCTTGAAAATAACAAGAACATAAAACAATTTAAAATGCATGGCTATTTAATGATTATGATAAACTTTGAGAGATAAATATTAAAAGAAGAGAGAATTTTTTCAAGTTAAAAATAGGCCTTGTTCCCAAATAATATTTGTTTGGGATTTTGGTCACTTTACCAAATAAACAACAGTTCAAACATCAATGAACACAACAACATTTATGTAATGCACAACAGTGCTAAAAGCCCATTAACAGAAACTTAAAATAATGTTGAGGTTTCCAAGTTATTACTTTCGTTGACTCTGTTTATTACTCAGAATTGCATTAACGCATTAAACTTTATTTTCTTCATTCTCATGTCAAAAACTCGTTGTTCGGAATTCCCCCTCTGATATTCATTTGCTTCTCTTCACAATTTTCTAATGTGCCATCTTTGGCAAATATATTCATGTAAGTGTGCAGAGTAAAACATAAATTATCCTATAGGTTCTTTAAAAAATGTCCTTCATCTATAGTGTTATAATACTATATTAATGTATATGGACAAAAATTCTTCTACTTATTTCCTTTTGGAAAGCCCAAATAAGTGGTGTATAATCACATACCACATACAGAAACTATGCAATATATGTTGCTACTTCATGCATTGGCATGATGGTAATTTAAAGTATTAATAAAAATCAAGATAAGATTATTGCCTAGAGACTGCTGGAATGATATTCAATAAATCAAATGCTAGGAATGTGTTTCAATCATTTATTGCTATATAGCAAACCACCACAAAATGTAGTGGCTTAAAACAACAACCATTTGATTTGCTTACAATTCTGCAATTTGGGTTAAGTGCTCATCTGAGCAGTTCTTCTGTTGGTCTTTTCTAGGGTCGCTGAAATGGGTGAAGTCATTTGGCAGCTCAGCTGATGCTAGAAGATATAAGAGAGCCTCAGTCACATTTCTGATGGTTGATGCTGTCAATCAGATGGTATCAAACACCTCAGCTGTGTACAGTAGGCTGTCAGACCTTCCTCACATGATTGTAGATGAATTCTAAGAGAGTACTGGCAGATACTCTGAGGCCTATGGAAGAACAGTCCTCAGCAGTAAGACAATGTCATTTTTGCCATACTGATGTGATCAGTCAAGTCACAGAAGAGTCCAGATTCCAGAGGTAGGAAATAGACTTCAGCTTTTGATTGGAGAAGTGGTGAAGTTATTTTGCAAAGGGGCATGAATACCTGGATAGGGGTAATTAATACAATCATCACTCTGAGTAATCGTTCACAAGACTGATTAAAGTTCATCCAAAGATTTATAAGTATAACATGCTTAAAAATCAGAAACAGAATAATTACACACACAGAAACACACACAATGCTTTTTTCAAATTTAGGGAATCAGATATAACCAAGAGTCACAATTCTTTCTTTCTTCTTTTTTAATCTTATGCTCTAAGAGAAAATACAGATAAATACCATCCAGACATTTTGAGTCCAATTTTTAACCCTTGAAACATATAGTTATGTTTGTCACATTAGTGACAAGGATGTACATAGATTGGAACACCAAATATTTTAAGAATTAAAGTTCAAGTGGAGAATCCAGAATTTCAGAATTTTTATTAAACATAAAAGTACACATCTCTGATGCCAAAAGACTTTTTAAAAATCTATGTCTCAGGTAACTCAATACAGTTTGTTCCCTCTCCACTAACACATTCTTGCCCCTGATGTGCTCTGCCTTCACTTTTGAAACTAGATCACTCAAAGAGAATGCTTAGATTATAAAACATACTAAGTATTTGTAGAACAAAGTCTTGACCACTGTTCTAACCTATATCTACCACTTAGAGGAATTTGTATCATTCACCTAGCCAACAGTGAATGAGTAAGGCCCTCAATCAAGACCAATCAGCTATTTTCAGTGAATTTACAACACAGACTTCTTCCCACAATTCAGAAAGAATCCTACTGAGATATTTATTATGTATTTTTTACTATTTTTTTTATTTGTGATGGCCCCCTAAGTGTCTGAAGCTAAAATTCAATTCCTTAAAGAAGAATCTTCACACTGGAAAACCCTTAGAATAGGCAAGACAGATAATACAAAAACATTTTATTATGATGGGTCTTCCTTTATTTCTATTATAGTGATTTTGCTTCAAACATTGCTTTTATATCCTCACCATCTGGCATCTAATTTTTCCTAAATTCAGAAATAATCACCAGTTTTTATAAAATGTGGTCTATTAATATGGAAAGAATCTAAGTACCAAATTCTGCATTTATCTCCTAAATATTCCTTTTCTAGAGAGGAAATACAGAATGCGGACTTCACCTGGCTCCAGAACATCAGAGCAAGATTGAGTTGAAAAGCCAAATTTTCAGAAATGACCTAGAGGAAGGCATAAATAAAGGCAAACAGATCTTGACAGCTCCATCCACACATAATGACTCCAGTGCAATAATAATATTATTTATTAAATGTTAGCATGTTCTTTGATGCCATGTAGGACATGAGGGAAATCAGTTCTTAACTCAGGGCTCATGCTTCAAATTATACAAATGAATCCGGCACAAGACATGAAAATCTGAATACAAATTACTCTCCTATTATACTATATTTTGATATTTCTTTTGTTAATATCTTTGATAAAATAAAGTATTTTTCAGACTCTGCAATTGAAAAAATAAGAAAAAGAACCTAACAGATTTTTTTGAATTAAAAAAAAATATATAGGGTTTTTCCACAACTAAAAACATTGGCTTAGGTAAATAAAACTTGATATTTTACATCCAATAATGAAAGAGACTAATAAAATATAAGTCCTTAAGAAGATTGAAATAAATTCAAAAGGTTTACTGAAATTTCTAGGGTCAATATAAAAGAATAAGAAAATGATTTATGGAATCATCATAGTTTCTAGCTGGAAAAGTCTACTTTGTTCTGTGCAATTCTTCTGTCTTCTCTTTCTGTCAAGACACAAACCCTACTTCCTTTTAGAGAGGAAACCTGGACAAATCTCCAAATTTTGAGTTCTGTGAGTGAAGTTCTACTATGTTCTAGATACCCATGCTGCAGAGCTCAAGAAGGAGATAGAGTCAGAAGGAGCTTCAGAGAACAGGAACCTTTTCCGAATTCTTTGTGGTAAACATTCTGATGAGGGAAGAAAAGAGATCATGGGGTGGGGAGTATGAAGACTATAAACTGAAACTCTTCTGACTTTCCATGAGCTAAGATAATTTACTAAAAAAAGCCCTAAATATATTCTAATACAAAGTAGGAAATATAATCCAAAAATATTTGGAAATTGAGATGACATAGTTATGTGAACTAGTATATGTCATATTTAATATCTCATTTAGTTGAAAATCCCTCCCAAGTGCACATCATTTGATTTTTAATCACAAGAACACAAAGACTATATATTTTTATAACACAAAGATTGTATTTTATTTAATTTTGAATGATTTCTCCCATAAACACCATAATCTATATGCTGATACTAAAGTCTTTCATTGAGTCCATATTATTTGGCAAAGTAACCAAGGATAAAGACCCTTTCAGGCAATAAATTATAAAAAGTGCTAGACAACACAAGGGTGACAGTTTTAATGCCTCTCCCTAATAATGAGGAGCTCTTTGTTCTTTGTAACATTGTAAACATGGGGAAATAATCAGTTTCTTATAATTGGACTCATTATGGCATAATCAACAAGCAATTTACCAAGCAACAGTTATCATCAATAGATAAACTGAAGCTACGTACTATTTTTGAGGACTTTTTCTTTTAATCAAATGCCCATGACTGACTCCTTACCAAGCAATTTCCACACTATATCTCACAAAACCTTCACAACACTCTGTTAAGAAGCATCATGAGCTCATATCAAAGATAAGGAAGCTAAAATTTACAACAATTAAATATCTTAACCAGGGATAGTCCAGGTCATTTCTGACAGAGCTATCATCAAACCCGCAGCTACCACACCAGGCCCTCGCATACATGCTCACTTTCTCTTCTGTTGTTCTAGTCCTGCATTATCTTCTGCTGTTTTTCTTAAAATAGTCCACAGCCAAAGCTTTGGAGCCAGAAAATCTTAAAATATACAGCTTTAAGACTCATTGAAGTTACTTAAGCCCCAGTTTTCTCACATGTAAAATGAGAAAATAGTCATCATGGAGAAGATTAGAGGGAGATACATAGATATAGAGACAGAGATAGCAATGTGCCCATTAGGTGGGTTTATATATCTATGTACCTGTCTGTATATCTTAATCCATATGTGTGCATCAAGCACTTAGTGTGTGTGTGTGTGTGTGTGTGTGTGTGTGTGTATGTAAGCCAGTATATGTTAGATACCGCCTATTTACCTTTAATCTATACTGTTTTAAACCAGCAGTAATCTCTATTTATCATGTATTTTTCCAATGCAAAGTGGTTCTGCTATTAATATTACCTACTATAAGTCCCTGTCTTACTAAGTTCCATGGCTTTAGGTGAAAAAAATGTATCTTCTAGACTGAGTGCTGACTGGAAGACCATTCATTTATTCATTAAAAATATAATTGATGACTCTCTCTAAAAATCAAGACAGTACCTCACTGCCCAATCCACAGCTACACAAGATCATATTATTATTAATATTAATAATAGATCACTACATTAATAATATTAATACTAATACTATTTTTAGATATTTATAAATACCTGCCATTTATAAAGCACTTACTATTGACAAGCAAAATACTCTGCACTGAACAAATATTATCTTGCTTAATTTATCCAGCCAGCTTATGGACTCATGGAGATTTTGCTGTATAATCATTTCATGTCCACTTATGCTTGAGTTGTAGTAGAAAATTAAAGAGGAAGGGTAGAGAATAGTGAACATTATAATTTTAATTAAAGAATAATGAGTCTGGAGTTTTAAGCAAGGGACTTCTTCTACACTTTGGTGGGCCAGCTTCTCCTAAGGATCTCTCTTTTCCAGAATACCAAATCTCAGCTACCATAAATAAAGTACAATGTGGATTTTGGTTCCTGAAAAGGTCCTAACTGTGGCACATGAAACTGTGCTCTAACAAGTACACAGGTGAGTGGTTTATGGTTGCATTCTGTAATTGGTACTGGTTTTCTTTCTTTTCTTTTTGGCTCACTGATATTCATAAAAAAGGTATTTAGGTTTTATTTTCTTTACCACCTTGCTACTAGGACTTTGACTGCATTTCACATGTCTGAGGGACCAACCTGCTTATGTGTCATTGTGAAGCTCATCACATCCTTTTGGAAGCATCCATTTCTAAAAATATTAGAACTCCTATTAAATACATTTGCCAATTCAGTCTTCTTTTCCATAGAACTTTGTGATTATTGAACTTATCATTCCTAATACATTTTGTTAATTCAAGCTGAACTGCTTTGTTCTTACTTGACCAGACACACACAAAATAACCTGTAAAGCCTTAAACACGAAGATGATTAACATCACACTCTTGAGTGAACTCACAGCTCCTGGTTTAAAGAGAAATACATTTCCAAAAAGAGCTATACATTACAAATTAGCTATTCCTAGCTAGCTTGCCTTTAATAATTTGATTAAAGATGGCCATTGATGGGGGTTGAGGGGAGGGAAAGGAAGAGAAAGTTATAGAGTATGGCATGTTGCTAAGAAAAGACAGAAATGGGGAGCTAACATATTGCACCCTTGGACGCAATGGATTGGCAATTTCATAATAAAGGGAAACACTAAAACAAGATCCACAGAAATCATTTCAAATGCTTACAAATTTTTCCTAACTCTAATCCTCAAAGTCCAAAACATAATGCAGATAAGTACTCAACAGTATAGGAGAACTTATATCTTATTTTATCTAATGGAAGTAAGTATAGGTGGAGCATTGTGCTAAATTTGAGGGGCATTTTCTTTTTTTCTGCTGTTAGTGAAAGCATCAAATCAAGGTAAAGTATTTTGTCCTAACTTCTTTCTAAATATTTGTCAGCTTCCTGCTTACAAGTCTTATAGATTTCAAGCTTTAATTCATAGTTGTGATGTCAATGCAATTCAAAGTAGATGTAAATGAGATATATATGAGATGTTCTTGCCAAGTTAGTGCCTTTAGAGAAGAAGGAAAATTAAAGAAGAAATAATCCATATCTTAAAGGTAAAAAGGCTGAAATATTTAAGTTCTACTTTTTACAATTTATAAATGGTTTGTGGTTGTGTGGTCTGTTGCTTTCATATCCAAATACTGAGAGTACAGAAGAATATGTTTTGAGACCAGGGGTCACTAGGGGATCCTTTGGCTCCTCTGGGTTTGCACTAACTCTAAATTTGATATCAAAAGGCTCTGTCACATTAGTTCAAATTTTTGCTCACTTTTACTTTGTTAAAAGAAGTATACAGACAACTGGATCTCAAGGTAAATCTGTGACAAAGAAACAAAAAAGTCAGACTTACTGATTTCCTATTGATTTGCAAATTGCAAATTATAAAAAATTATTTTGAACCATGATAGAAATCATATCATTTTCACATTTGGTCATATAAAAAGTAGTTTTAATTTCCCAAACCAAAAGCATTTCTGGAAATTACCTGATCCCTGAATTAAGAATATATGTATTCAATAATTATATATTGAGTTACTACAATGTACTTGGTCTTCTTATAAGACCTGGGAATATAGCAGTGAGCAAGATAAGGGTTGTGCATGTAGGGTGAAAAAATATGGTGTGTAAATAAATAGACAAATAGATGGGAAAAAATACCAAATTGATAAAAGTGCCAAGGAGAAAATGATTGAATCACTGGTTAAGATTTGATGAACAGGGAAGTTTAGTTGATATTTAAGTTGAGATCTAAGTGCCAAAAGGAACCAATGATGTAAAGATTAAGGGGAACACTTGGCACATGGGCTTCTGGGTGGGAATGAGAAGGGAATGTTCACTGTGTCTTTATTATAGTAGATGAAAGAAAAGTCTATAAGAAAGGTCATGTGTTGGCCAGGTGGTAGATCATATAGGACTTTGTAGCCAACGTAAGAAATCTGAATTCATTCTAAGTGTAAGTAAGGGTTAACATGAGCCAATTTACAACTTTAAAACACCTTGTTGGCTTATGTATGAATTGTTAGTTGAATTACATCAAAAATTTTAAGATAAGGAAAAATGAATGGTTATTTCTTCAAAGTGTTCATTCTCTTTTGTCTACTCTAAAATATTTGAGTGCCAATTTTGGAACAAACACTGTACTAGTTGCTGGAGATATAATAAGAACTAACTCAAACAGGCATCTTTATTTTCACAGAGCTTAATGTCTAGGAAGAGACACAGACATTCATTGTTCATTAAATAGTCACACTAAAGATATATAATGTCCATTAGCAAAAGTACTCTGAAGAAGGGGAACAAAGTTATATCTGAGTATGTAACAAGGGATCCAAATCTGAGAAGTTACTGAAAGATTTATCTGGGCTAAGATCAATAAAATAAATAGCAGTAAACTGATGATATTTAACTCAAGTGCAATGAAGGTTTTAAGCAGAGGTAGGGAGGGGTGTGACATGATTCAATGTGAGTGTTTTTGTTTGTTTATTTTTTAATTGACAAATAAAATTGTATATATTTACACAGTGCATAACACTATGTTGTGAGACATATATACATTGTGAAACAGACAAACCAACCTAATTAACATATAAATTACTTCACATATTTATCATTTTTTGTGATTAGAACACTTAAAATCTATTCTGTTAGCAATTTTCAAGTATACAATATATTGTTATTACTTGTAGTCACCATGCTGTACAATAGATCTCTTGAACTTATTCCTCATGTCTAACTGAAGAATGTGAGTTTTAAAGTGATCCTTCATTCTGGCTTTAGTTGCAGGATAGATTGGAGGGAGTGCAGAATGAATGCAGAAGGACACATTAGGAGGTCTGCTAAAGGCATAGCAGTAGCTAAGGAAAGAGTGAAGGTAACAATAAAGAAAAAAATGGATTCCATGGATATTGAGATGATGAAGACAACTGGTTTGGTGATAGATTAGATAGGAAGAGTTAGGGATACAGAAAGGGATGACCTGAGCTAATGGGTAAATGATGATTCTGTTTACTGTGAGAAGAAATAGTGAAAGAGGACATGGATTGAAGAGGAAGACCATAAATCCAGTTGTGTGCATCATGAATTCATGATATCTTCGAAATATCCAAGTGATATGTCAAGTCAGTAGCCGAATAAACTGATATACAGGAGAAGAGCTCTGGGCTAGAGAAATAAATCTGGGACTCACCACCGTAACTAGAACTGTGGATGTGTTGAAGTTTCCTAGTGAGAGACTATAAGAGAAGGCCTAATTTTTAAGCTTCAAGATACTCCAGGATTTGGTGAGTCAGTGAAGGAACTGCTTGCCAAGGAAACAAAAAAGGCATCGCCAGGGAGGTGACCCTTGGAGATTGTCAAATAATGTCAAACGATGGTGAAGGGCTGTAAAGGTTCTGGGAATTTTCTCCATGTGCAAGTTAATAAACTAGTCTGCTACTGTTTTAAGAAAGCCAGCAGAAGATGCCTGACTCTTGGTCCAGAGACAAAGGACTTAATTACTCATAGCCAAAACAGTAAGTTAGAAGACAGTGTGATACTTGAGTTGGTTCCCTATGTCCTCCAAGTCTCATGGAGTGACTCAAAGTGTCCTGATGGATGACTACATGTGCAGGGGGCTGCATTATATGAAAAGAACACTGAGCTGGAATGATGCACCATTTTTATGGTAAGTTGGAGGAAAATGCTATCCTATTCCTCAGGGTTGCTTGCTGGAAATACAACCCTAAGACATGGCCCAAGTAAAAAATAGTTAGCACCTTGCTTTCGTGGCATAGCCAGGAAGAATATACAGGGATTCTCAGGGCTCACTGCAGATTGCTTCTTTGAGTAATGATCCTGAAAAGATAAGAAAATTGAGGACAGAAAAAAAGTCTCAAATGGATTTAGCAAAATTGAGATCATTGTTAAAACCTGATTAAGAGCTGTTTCATCAGTGTGATGCAATGTGAAATCATATTATGTAGTAGGTTGAAAAGTAAATGTGGGATGTGGGAATGGGGGCCATAAGGATAGAGTAGCTTTTTTTTAAGAAGTTCATGTTTGTAACCCCATAATTTCCTGAAATAAAAAAAAAGTTCAACTACAAGGGGATAAAAAATATAAAATGAGGAAAGATATTTTTCTTGTAGATACTATGTTTAAATGCTAAGAGAAATGATCAAAATAAAATGTTCTACAAATATCAGAATATAAGATGCTGTTAAGTGGTCCTTAATCCTGCTTGTTATAGGTTAAATTGTGTCATCTCCAAAAAGATGTTCGCATCTTAACCTCCAGTACCTGTGACTGTGACTTTATTTGGAAATAAAGTTTTAGTCAATGGTCAAGTTAAAAGGAGGTCATTATCTAATGGCCCTTATCTAATATGACTGTGTCCTTATACAAAGAGGAACTTTGGACATATAGACAAACACACATAGAGAGAGGATAATATGAAGACATAGGAAGAAAAATATAAAGATACAAGAAGTCAAGAAACCCTTGAGGGTAGGAGAGAGGCAGGGAACACATTTTCCTTCATAGTCCTCTGAAGGAACTAACCCTGCTGGCATCTTGATTTCAGACTTCTAGCTTTCAGAACTGTGAGAGAACAAATTTCTGTTTCTTAGGCCACTCAGTTTGTGATACTTTGTTATAACAGCCCTAAGAAACTAATACTACCTATATCTTTTTCAGAAAGACTGAATTCTGATAATGAGAAATAAAAATGCGAAGCCTTAAACCTTTTGAGCAGACTTTATTTCACTGCATTTTAGCAGGACAATTGTCATAGCATATGTCTTTTTTAGGAGTGTATCATGTTGAGAATACTCCTTAAATGTTAATTCTTAGAAAAACCTCAAAAAGGGGAGTAAAAGAAGAGGGAATAAAATGTCTTATAAAAATGTTCTCTTAGTAAAATGAGAATTCAGTATAAGTTAGCCTAATTAAAGGATATTCCATTATCAAACACTTTGCATTTGTTAATATATTTCAAAAGAAAATGGAAAATACAATTTTTTTAAGTATACAAGAAAATCATTGGGATGATAGAATAGCTTTGTGAAATGGTCTAAGCTGACTTATAGGAAGAGGAAGCATAAGCAATGACTCCTCCAGACTTTTAAAAAGTTACCTAACCACTATGGTTTTACATCTTCTCATCTACACATGAAGAATTCTATTAGATTACCTCCCAGAGTGATGATGGAGATTACTTCAAAAGCATATGTTTCTAGTATAAGTGCTTGTTCTTGTATAAATGGAATTTAACACATAACTGAGGCATTGTTGATGAGAAATCATTCCTGTTTACTTATTAGTAACCTTTGTTCTCATATATAATTCGTATGCTTTTAATACAGATGTCAAGTTTTTCTTAATTTATGTTTTATCTTGATCCATTTTCCCTGAGAATGACTTCCTGGGGTTCACCTTGGACTCCATCTGGAGATCTCTTTAATTCTTTCAGAGGAAATGTCCTTCCATTCACAGAGGTCCAGATACAGCCAGTTAAAGGAAGCACATATCTGCACTTGCAGCCGAAGACTCTCCAGTGGGCCAGCGATGGCCAATCTTCTGAAACTTTAATATAGATCAGTTTCTGCAGTCTCTGGCTCCAAAACATTTTCTCTATCTTATTACAATAATAATAACAACTGTTATTTCTTTGAGGAAGTAAAATATCTCATGCGTTCACTAAACAGTCTTTGGAATATTTCCATTAAGCTCTCTAAATGCCTAACGGTATTAATGAGTTTCTACTTGTAGCAGAATTGAGATGTGAGTTAAAGACTCTGACCATGTGATCAGAGAAATATTCTAGCAAAATCAAAGGTAAACAGGACTCTCACGGACAAGCCAGAGGAACACATGTTCTTTTGTACAAACAGAGAGGGACAATTGGTCCCAGTTGTTGAAGTCATTTTAGATTATTGCCAAGAATTCTCAGAATATCCTCAGAATATACACTTCTGTGATGAAAGCAAAACCTAATACTCATAGGAAATTTCACAATTAAGACTTTTGTTTACTTAGCTGTTTTAAAAAACAGGCCAGGGGAGGCAGTGAAAGCTACACCTTCATTGTGCAGGTCCATGTTTATCAAATCAAAATGGTTCAGTCACCTGAAAAAAAACCTTCATACAAAGAACAAAATAGCAAGCATACCAGCTAACGTTGCACTCTGGCTATGTGCACACCATACCTCCAAAAACAGCCTCTGGTCATAATAGTTCTGGAAACATGTTGTGGCTTTTTTCAAGAAAAATAAAACATGAAAAGTCAATTTATTTATAAAAATAAACCCATCTTAACTTTTCATTTATACAAGCATGCTTTTGTATGATGGCTTGCTCTTTGAACAATTGGAGCTTACATTTAAGATCTCCGTAATATCTTGGCCTTAAGTTACTAAGAGTTAGTTTTATCTTTGTTATTATTGTTATTTAAAAGCTATTCAGTGTATTAGCTACTATAGATGTAATTATATACACACATACACTTTCAGTATAGTTTTATAGTTGCTACTAAATTGTTTTAATTATATGCACTTGGGTATAAATAAAAACCTGAAAACTAATCTAAATATTTTCCCTATATAGCAATAACTAGACTCTGGAACAGAAAGAGAGAGGAGTTATATTCTGTATGAAAAATAATTAAGTTTTTTTTGGGGGAAAAACAACTTTCTCTCAGTTCCGTACCCTAGTGATCGCATTCAATGTTGTTTCTTAAATATAACTTTTTATATACTAAATTCAGACAATGTTGGGACAAAAGTAATTGTAGTTTCAGACCATGAATTTTAAATCATTATAACTAGGCTCAAACATATCTTTATTAATCAAAATAAGAACAATTACAATCAACACACCTTTTGCCAACGAGAAATAACTTTGTTTATTCCTGTAATGTAAAAAAAATTCTTTGGAATTCTGGGAACTCTTGGAAGGCATTTTCTGCATTCTGCTGGTTGTGGAAGTGTTTTCCCTGCAAAAAGTTGTTGAGATATTTGAAGAAGTGGTAGTCAGTTGGCAAAAGGTCAGGTGAATATGTTGGATGAGGCAAAACTCCACAGCCCTAGTCATTCAACTTCTGAACCGTTGGTTGTGTGATGCGCCATTCGGGAGTTGTGGTGAAGAATTGGGCCCTTTCTGTTGACCAATGCCGACTGCAGGAGTTGCAGTTTTCCAAGTATCTCATTGATTTGTCGAACATACTTCTTAGATGTAATGGTTTTACTGGGATTCAGAAAACTGTAGTGGATCAGACTGGCAGCAAAGCACCAAACAGTGACCATGAACTTTTTTGGGTGCAAGTTTGGCTTTGGGAAGTGCTTTGAAGCTTCTTCTCAGTCCAACCACTGAGCAGGCCATCACTAGTTATTGTATAAAATCCACTTTTCTTCACATGTCATAATCTGATAGAGAAATGGTTCGTTGTTGTTGTGTATAATAAGAGAAGTCAACACTTCAAAATGACAATATTTTTGATTTTTGGTCAGTTCATGAGGCACCCACTTATCAAGTTTTTTCACCTTTCCAATTTGCTTGAAATGCTGAATAACCATAGAATGGTTGCTGTTGGGCTCTTCGGCAACTTCTCAGGAAGTTGCAAGAGGATCAACTTCGATGATTGCTCCCAACTGGTCATTGTCAACTTTCCATGGCCAGCCACTGTGCTCGTCATCTTCAAGGCTCTTCTCTCCTTTGAAAAACTTCTTGCACCACCACTGCACTGTAAGTTCCTTAGCAGTTCCTGGGCCAAATGCGTTGTTATGTTGCAAGTTGTTTCTGCTGCTTTAGGACCCATTTTGAACTCAAATAAGAAAAATCACTCAAATTTTCTTTTTGTCTAACATCATTGCCACAGTCTAAAATAAATATAAAATAAACAGCAAGTAATAATTCATTCGCCAAAAAACATAAAGCAAGAAATGTGCATTAAAATGATGTAAACCGCATAACCATATTTATTTAAGAATGTATCCCAATATCAAATGGCAAATTTCAACAATGCTAAAAATGACAATTACTTTTGCATCAAGCTAATACATCCCCATTATTAGTTATTTTCTAACACCTCAGCACATTCTAAAGAGAAAAACATACTATTAATATTATGCAGGATATTTGTTATATTTATTAAAAGAAATGGTTACTTACATGTTCCTTGTAAATGCATGAATTTTAATACTTAATTGTGATTATTTATGCTATGAATATATTCTATTCTAAGTATACTGAAAAATATTTCCAATACAATTCAATCATAAATATTTTGAAATATAACTGAGGACTCTTACAGGATTCTTTTGATGTAATGGAAAATAATTTGTTCTCCTGGTTATTATTTTGTTTATGGATTGTGATCTGCTTCTCATGTTGTTTTCATTCACAATTATATCAAACACAAGAGGAAGGGGCCATTAAAATCCAATATATATTTTCTTAAGCTTCCCATATGAAAAGGAATCAGATATGACTACTACTCATATGGCCTCATGAATATTCAGAAATTATTTGAAAATAAAAAAAAAAACCTAATTTAGGAGAATGAAGGGACTGTAACAGATTTGACTACTATCTAAATAACAGTGAAATTTAAACTGTGGAAGAGGAAGAAAAATTCCAATGGTAGACAGTGTAGAAGAAAAACATTGAGCCAATTTTTAAAGCTTGGGAAATGTCACAAACTAATTCAGTATAATCTATATATATATAATGTGTGAAGCTGTGGGTACTTCAGATAAATTTCCAGGGGACCAGGCTTTCTTGACAAGCCATTGCAATAAACCTTGGAGGGAAGGTAAGCAAAATTTTCTCTCTTTTAAAAAATACAGACTTGTCCTTTCTGTTATTTTAAATTTTTACCCTTAAATGCTATAATGGTTTTTAAGACAATGCTTACTAATCATACAAGATTTTAAATTAATAAGATTGTAATATTATTTTTTTAACATACAAGAATTATGAATTCCAGCTTTATAGTGCTCCTTTAATATAATTATATTGGTAGAAGTCACATACATTCCTGTCATGCTGCTAGACCTCAACATTCCCTTAAAACACAACTATATAAATGTAGTATATAGTTTAAAACAACTACGCTCAAAGTAATTTTTTAACTATTGAGTCCTTGCCATTCCTTTTTCATTTTTTTCTCCTTTCTGCTTTCCCACATTCAAACAGCTAACTAGATGTTCTCAAACCTGGCTGCACTAGAGTGCTTTTAAAAAAATACTCTTGCCTGCAATGTACATCAGAGGGTGGGGCCCACACTCTGGTATTTTTCAAAAGCTCCCACAGATGATTCTTTTGTGTGGCCAGTGTTGAGAAAAACTGACTTAATTTTCTACTTAGTGCCTCAAGGAGGTTATATGGTAGGACAGAAAGAAAAGATAATCTTGAGGCTTTTTCTATCTTTGGCTTAGAAAGGCTATGTTCTTAAGGGAAAGTGTGAAAGTTTAAAGAGGGGATTCCTGCCTCAGGCCTGGGAAAATAAGACAGAGATGATGAGGTACCAGGAACAGAAGTTAGGATGAAAGAACACAAGGGAGATGTCTTACAGACGGGGGAGTAAGGAGTATTGTAAGGAGTATTGATCTGGCATTAGGGACCCGGCTGGTCACTTAAGTTAGCCTTGGTAGAAGACTCCAGATCCATATAGGCAAAAATGCATTTCATTATTCTCACCAGAGACTAGTAATACTAGTTGTTTTGTCTTGGTACCACCATTGGCAACTTTCCTTTGGTAGAAAAACTTCCATACTTTTCCTGGATGCTACTAACTGGGATGAGGCCAGACTATACCTTGCAAGTTTGGGTCTTCTTTGAAACCCCTGAGAATTTAATGTGTTCATCTCTTCCTTCAGAATTACTTAGGTCAAATCTTCAAAAGGAGGAGACAGGAAAAAAAGAATACTGTAATTTGGAGGACATATGAAGGCTTTTCTGTTTGTTTCTTTCTTTAAAACATATAGTCAATAAAATTCTTTATAATTATTTAACGTTTATATTACAACATATTACCTGGAATCATCCTGAGTTGCACAATGAAACAATTGCTGAACATATTCTTTAGCCTAAGAAATCTCTCACATTTGGGAACTGAATTTTATGCCATTGACTCCCAAACCAGAGCTTGCAATGTCAGGCAGTACTTGGGGGAAGCAGCTGCATACAGATCACTCTGAAACTCTCATAAAAATATATGGTAGTATCGGTTTTTTTCTTTTTAAAAATGTTTTATGGGATCCCCCATAGTATCTTTTGCTAGTCTTGCTGTAAAAATAATGTTTATGGTGATTGAATATACTTTCAGTAAATAGCTTCTGTGGCTATCAAATGACAGTTTTTCTTTTGCATTTAATCACCTGGGAGGAAAGAAATGATGGCAAACAGATTTCGCTGCCTTAAACAATATTTGTTAAGGAAAGACTTTTGCCCTGGAGCATCTTACTCAAAAAGTAATTTCCTGGTCACTGCTTTGGAGCCA
The DNA here is from genome assembly GCF_040939455.1 of Microcebus murinus. Lineage (NCBI taxonomy): Eukaryota > Metazoa > Chordata > Mammalia > Primates > Cheirogaleidae > Microcebus > Microcebus murinus. The sequence goes on from NC_134104.1 coordinate 49,826,512, forward strand.
TTGCCTTATTATTTTAGATTTTCTTTTTTTAGCATGAATCAGCTCTTTTTTTCCCCCCCTCTCTTTCTTGTCTGGCCTTTATCTACATAGTATTCAAATGACATCATAGTATCTTAACATCACAGTGAGTTAATAGCATTTCCAATTTCTGTTTGAGACTATCCAGGTTCAAATATTACTGTATTGGTGATGTTTTGAATATCTCATTTTATATTCAAAATACTTCAATGACCTTTTAGTAAAATGTGGATTCATGTGGATCCATGTAGATCAATGTATGTGGCTTTTGAAATAAAATCTATCCTGAGCAGTCTTAGAAATGTGTTACATAGGATTAAAATGTATATATCTCTGAAATTAAATATTAAATAAACTGACACTAAAAGGTAGCTAATCCATATTTTAGTAGATTTAATATGCAAGGTTGTGGTATTGTGATATAATAAGAAATATATATTTGGTCTCTGTTCTGCTTACTAACACAGAGCTCCTAAAACCCTTGTAGATAGCCATGCCAGGAGAATCTTTTGTTCAATTTTGTCTTTGATTCTAGTTCCTGATACAGACTTCCTAAGACCTTTGTAGCTTCCTGAATGGTAGGAGCATCTGACACAGAGCTCCTAAAACCCTTAGAATTTCCTGAGTGATAAGAATATTGTTGATCTAATGAAGTGAGTTTTGGCGAGGTGGGCTCCTGTATAGCCTTGGGATGGCTGGCTGGTTGCCAGGTAAACCACCTATATAATTGAGGGTTGTAACTTTCATCCCCATGCCACAACCTCCAGGGAGAGAGAGGGACTAAAGATTGAGTTAATAAGCAATGGCCAATGATATAATCAATCATGCATATCTAATGAAGCCTCCATAAACCCCAAAAGAACAAGATTCAGAAAGCTTCTAGAATGCTTAACATGGAGCACACCTGGAGAGAGCATGTAAACTCTGTACCCCTTCCTGTCTAGATCTTACCATATCATTTCTTCATCTGGCTATTCATCTGTATCTTTTGTAATATCCTTTACAGTAAATGAGCAAATGTAAGTAATGTGTTTCTCTGAGTTCTGTGAGCTGCTCTAGTAAATTAATTGAACCCAAGGAGTAGGTTGCAACAACCGCAATTTCTAACTGGTTGACCAGAAGCACAAGTTACAGTCTGGGGCTTGCAAGTGGCATCTGGAATGATGGGCCATCTTGTGGGACTGAGCCTCCAAACTTTGGGATCTGACTCTATTTCCAGGTAAAATCAGAATCTAGTTAGATTATGATGACATTCAGTTGGTGTCTACTGGAGAATTGCTTGATTTTGTAGGGAAAAAAAAACCCTATACACCTCTTGTCAGAAATATTGTGTGTGTGGTGTGTGAGAGTAGGAAAAACACTTTAGTTTTCCTGTCTTTTAACAGAGATATTATTTAGATTTCATATCTTCTTATAATTTCTACTAATAATATTAACAATGACAATAATGTGACTATAGCATGTATTTTGTGATTTTATAGAATGGATTAAATGCCATCACTGAATGACAAAAAAATTGAGGTATAAGAAAATGTTTCCAAGAGGAAATGATCAAGCATAAGTAAAGTGAAATATAAAACAAATTATAGTTTCCTGAGAACTAACTTGACCTTGTAAAGAATGCTGTTAATATGCAGTAACATTTAAATTAATAGAGAATACCACTAATAAACCTAATCTTTGTAATACTACTCTTTTGATTATTTGGGTATTTTCACTATTTTTCTATACCAACTGTTCTGTAAATACATTTTCAGGGTGAATTAAAATTCTATCTGCAAAAAAAAAAATCATGAGAACATTATTTTATTTATTTTATGGTAATATTTATGTACCACCTGAATATTTTATAGACTTGTCTTATTATGATCTTGGCTCCTTCTATTGGCTAACCAGCTATAATAGCAACAAATTTAACAAATGATTGACTCAACATAAGAATATTCATTCCTTTTTTATTTTACTTTTTTATTTCAGCATATTTTAGGGATACAAATGTTTAGGCTATATATATATTGCCTTTGCCCCACTCAAGTCAGAGCTTCAAGCATCTCCATCCCCCAGAAGGAGCACACTGCACCGATTAGGTATGTATATACTCATCTCCTCCTTTCCATTCCCATCTGCCCAACACCAGATGAATATTAGTACTTATGTTATGTGCACTTTAGTGTTGATCAGTTGCCAACTTGATGGAAACTATCATGAGAACAAACAGACAACCTACAGAATTGGAGAAAATATTCACACTCTACACATCCCATAGAGGGTTGGCAACAAGAGTCTATATAGAACTCAAGAAAATCAGCAAGAAAAAAATTAAACAGCCCTACCAAAAAGTGGGCAAAGGACATGAACAGAAACTTTTCAAAAGATAGACTAATGGCCAATAAACATATGAAAAAGTGATCAACATTTCTAATCATCAGGGAAATGCAAATCAAAACCACAATGAGATATCACTTAACTCCAGTGACAATGGCCTTTATCAAAAAGTCCCCAGATAATAATGTTGGCATGGATGTGGAGAGATAGGAACACTCATAAACTGCTGGTGGGACTGCAAACTAGTACAACGTCTGTGGAACATTCATTACTTTTAATAATATGTGTAATGATACAGTAATATTGGATCCAGGGTAATGGTGATCTCTGAAAATGGGAGCATCTCACCTCACTCTTTTTTGCCTTCCCTGTAACGTTTAAGTTTTGACATTCTGCCCTAGGCCACAAAGAACTGGCTCTTTGTAGTGGTGACCCCTGCAGCTCTTACTAGTTGTATGGCTGCTGCAAAACAAGGCTGTGCTAAATGAAATCCCCTGACACATATTCACTGGTGTGTTACATGTGATCCTCTAATCTCTAGCTAGCAAGGAAAGATGTTAAGGTCATCGATGACCTGGTCTCTAGGGAATAAAAAAGGTCAAGGATTAATTAGCCACTGCCATTTACAATATTAACTGAGTCACAAATGGACCTGGAAAGTAAGGACTTAGAATTAAGAAGAACCAGATTACTTAGGGAACACAGATCCTCATTCTTAATACTTTCTGATAAGATAAAGAGCAGAGCCTGAAAACAAGATCCATTTCTCAAATTCCAAAAAAATGAGGCAAAGGACAAAATATTTTTGTCATTGCAATTTTCTTTTTTTTTACTTTCACAGCATAGCATTTTACAATGACAAATGACAAGTCGTGTGTGTGTGTGTGTGTGTGTGTGTGTGTGTGTGTGTTGTGTTTGAAATGGATATGCTTGACAGATTATTATGTTGATCAACTACTACCACTTTTAAAAAGATATTTGCTAGTCAAGTTACTGACAAATATTTTAATACAAAATAAGACTCAGACTTTAGGAGCCTGCTGTATTTATACAGCACAATCAACATTATCTTATTTAGCTACAAAATAATTCTTTGAGAGGGCAACATAATGCCAATTATCAATCTGTTTCCAAGTCAGTGTTTCAGTGTCCAAAGTATACTTTGAGAGAGAGTGAATATTTTCTTAGGAATGTGTTTTCAAACTGTGCGCAATAATTATGACTGTGTTATGGTTTTTTACCCTTTAAGATTAAACAATATCTACTAAAAATAGAGGTGTGAATAAAGGCTAGTTGTAAAAAGATTATACATCTCATTCTTGAAAGCAGTCAGAGTTGATACACTGATATTTTAATGTCAACAATATAAAATAGTGTCAAGTATGCTATGAAACACAAAAATGAGCTATATGTTCCATTTCAACACTAACATATAACTTCTTGTGTAAGTTCTAAGGTTCTCTCAGGTGTAAGTCCTCTAAGGCTATCAAATATGATATAGAACTAATAAAGACTTATCACTAAGATTACTATTCATAAAACTCAAACCTTTTTCTGTAGTTAAAAAAAAAAAGGAAATACAGCTACCAAACACAAAGTCCAATTTTGTCATATTTCTGCATATACTAATATTCAGTTAAGAATAACTGGCCTTCATAAACTTGCATTTTTATTTAATCTTGTATGTTTTCAATGATGACAGACAATGGCATATCCAAATTATCATCATCCAGTGTTGCTAGAGGGTCCATCCAGCATGCAGCCAGCAACACAGGTTGATGGTAATTTGGATACAGGATTGTCTGTGATCTTTACAAACATAGAAAATGGCTCTGAGATGGGAACAGAATGGAGTTTAATAAAGTTCCTACAGGAAAGGGCATTTCTTAACTAGAGATTAGGTAATAAGCCACCTTGTAGTCCAATTTGTTTCAGATATTTTATAAAAGGTTAATTAGATTTTTAAGAGGTTTCTAATTTTCTATTATTATATTTTAGCCTCAAAAAAACTCTGGAAGGTCGGCAAGACAGGTAGTGTTAATCCCAATGCACAGGTGAACAGACTGGGGCTCAGCGAGGTCTTGTGACTTGCCTGAGGTTTCTGGATTTTTCCATGTCATAGTCACAATTTGAACCTGGGTCATAATGCAAAAGCATGTTTAAAAAAATGACAAAATGATAGTCTTGAGAATAATAGGAAAGAAACGATTTTGGTCCAAAGCCTCATTTACTCCTTCCCATAAATAGAGGAAAACATATTTGCTTAGTGAGATTGCAATAAAGGGCACTGTTCATGCATGGTCAAGAATGTTGACTCTTGCTCTCTCTCTACCTGCCTGGAAGGAGAGCATGCTCCTTTCCTATTCTTTTCCCTCTCTGCTCAAATGAAATAACATTTTCTTTTTCAACTCTTGCTCTCTCTGGATTTCTCTATTCCACCTTAACTGATTGTCAATCTGAGGTTCTCCATGCGCCTGTCTAGATGAGGATCTGTTCTGTCTCCTCACATCTCTCCATGGACAAGTCTCATGGGTTCATTTTTAAGAGAGAATGAGCAAGAAGTAATATTTTGACCGCAAATAAGAACTGCATTCTGCAATCCAATTTTCCTGTCAATAAAGGTGATGTTTTGATATATTGATTTAGTCTCACAATCTTTAACATGACTCTGGAAAGCCACTAACTATTAACTGGAATTCTCACTCAAGTTGAAATCTATTCGTCAATTCTGTCTAGTTCATAGTTTCCCTTTGAGGATCAGCTTATTTTCACCTTTTTAAAGAAAACTTTCCACCAATTACTTCAATTTATTTTAACTTCCCACTACTAAATTCAAGTGACCTTTATTGGCTCCACCACATATGTAGTACTTAGCACACACTGGCTCACTCTGTGAGCTATATTTTCAAATATTTCTTCTCATTCCTTAAGTTAATCCTAAACTCACTCAGGGGAAGCCTGCCTCCCAGGCTCTTTATATGTCCACAGTCTGACATTCAATGCTCAATTATCACTCCCTAATATGAGATGAGATTTGAAGGAAATTACCATGACAATGTTAGTATATGAATTATGTATTGCATTACCTCTGATCTTTTTTATACATATAAGGCTGAACTTTGAACTTTCTAGGCAGATCAAGTAAAGTAACATAAGAAGGATTCTTTAGAGAAGCATTAGTTTTAAGGGTGATTAGAAGTTGGCACCTTCTGAAAGGAGAAGTAAATATATTTTTCCAAATATTTCAGAGGCTGCACAATGATTTTATTGAAATGAATGAATTAAACTTTCATTCTGACATTTCTGGAAAATGCTAGGGAATCTGTTTTATTTGGTATGTGGAGATTAAATATGGAAATACTATTTTAAAGATTAACTGATTGGTTCTGAAATCTCTATGCAATATTTTTCCATGTTTGGGAAAATGTATAAAGGAATATAAAAGTAAAATTTGGTATAAGCTACACTAAGTATATCTGAATGAACCCTTTTCTCTCACTGGCCTTTTCAATCAAAATGCCATTTTAATTCAGATGGTGATTGAACTTGCCAACCCAAATCACCAGTTCTCCAACTGATTCGCTGCATACCTTGGGCAAGTTATTCTACTTAAAGTTGATACCTGTTCCCAGCTGTAACCTGAAAATATTAATGCTTCCTATTTGCCAGATGTTGTGAGAATGACATAGAGCTTAGGTGACTTCCAGAAATACTTTGTGTTCCTCAAAAGACAGATGTTTAAATAATCACAAATCTTTGCTTCCAATTAAAAGATTAAAAGACTAATACTATCTGTGATAGACTAATACATGAGTTAATTGGATTTAACATGTTTTAGAAATCTAAAAATTTAGCAAACATAATTTTTATCATTGTGATAACTTATTCTTCAGTGGTTGTCTTTGTAAATAAATCTATTGAATTTATTTGAACCCTTTTATAAAGTGTCGATGAAACAGAGAATTTATCCATTAATTTACATTAGAACAGGAGAAGAGGAATGTGTGTTATAAAAGCATAATGGGGTACATTTTTACATGTTGACAGAATCTGCTTCTACATCTAGAGTCTAGATAATATTTAATATGCAAAGTTAAGCAGCAAACAGAAGAGACAAAGATAGTTACCAATCGTGCATCACCCTTGATATATTTAACTTGTATATTTACCCTTCTCCTAGTGACATAAATTCTCCTAGAGCAAACATTTAAAAAATGCTGTCCAAGGTTAACTCTATAGCTCACAACCCAGCAGAGTAAACTCAGATAATGTTGCTCCTAAAGTACGCAAGATTTTAATGTAATATCAGAAGGGAAAAATAATAAAATTCTGAAGCACTGGTGAAAAATTTCAGAAGCTTCCCTCTAGGTCTGTATAACATAAATATTTTGAGATCATGAGACTATGGACCCATAGAAAAATTTTGGCTGAATAGAGAAAACATCTACCCTTTGAAAATATATTAGAGAAGTCAGAGTAAAGGACCTAGTATGAGCTATCTAAAGCATTTTCTTATTTATAGATTTATGAACTGCTCGTATCTGAGTCTAGCATCTAGCATTCGCCTCCCTCTGAGATGTTACATTGTGCCTCTTTGCCTTCTTTTTATCAAAGTTTTTTTTTATTTCAGCATATTATGGGGGTACAAATTTTAAGGTTACGTATAATGCCCTTGCCCCTCCTCTACCTCAAGTCAGAGCTTCAAGCATGACCATCTAAATTAATCACCATTATTCCATCTCCAAACCAGCCCTCACTCTTCTGAACACAAACACAAATGTGCTAATTTCACTTAAATTAACTCTATGGTTAAAATGTCCCCAGCCTGTCATTTCTCTTTTCTTCCATCCCTTTCAATGCTATTACCTTTTATAGCTATAATTAACTTCCAAGAAGCACCTACTATGTGGCAAGCACTGTGAGTACTTTACACATAGTTGCATACTCAGACACATATACCTATATATATCACATACACATACACATAGTCTCATATATATGCATAATCACATACACAATTATAATCACATACATTGAGACAATCACATACTCATAAACGGATATAAGCATATACATTCCTATACATGTAATATATATGCATATGCACAATCACACAACAATGTGTACATACACAATTACATACACATATGCCATCCCATGTACATACACAATCAGATACATAAATGCAATAATTTATACATAATCATGTACCCATATACAATTATATAACACACATAATTATACACAGTACACATTACATCCTCCTAAAAATCCTGTGAATTTGGGTCCTATTAGTATCATTCTCATTTTTCAAATAAGGAAATGAGGTACAGAGAGTTATGCAATATTACACAGCTTATAAGTGATGAAGCCTATATTTGCAATATAAGCAATATGACTCCAGAGTCCACACTCTCAATCAAAGGGCTGCATGTTTTGACACCAAACATTTCCTTTAGTATTTGTCTCTAATACCAAATCCCTGTTAACTTCTCTGTGGTTAGCCTGTAATTATTCATTATGTGCAGAATCTTATTAACATATTGTTTGGTCCCAAATTATGACCTCCAGATGGCTGTGTTACTTTTTCTATGATTCTCTTTATAATACGCATTTACCTGCATTCATAAAGTGTATGATTCCCATTGTTATAAATTCATATATGAATTTGAATGTTACATGTGATTTAAATTAATATTCTATAAAATTCTAAATATTAACTGACACTTATGTGTACCCATGTTACTGTTTCTTACATAGTATTCTAACTTCATCTTTCTTCCTTTCTTCTTTCTATCATTTCTACCTGTGTAGAAATTCTGTGTAATATTGCACAACTCTCTCTACCTCATTTCCTTATTTGAAAAATGAGAATGATACTAATAGGACCCAAATTCACAGGATTTTTAGGAGGATGTAATGTGTACTGTGTATAATTATGTGTGTTATTATATAATTGTATATGGGTACATGATTATGTATAAATAAGTGATTGCATTTATATATCTGATTGTGTATGTACATGGGATGGCATATGTGTATATAATTGTGTATGTACACATTGTTGTGTATGTGATTGTTCATATGCATATATATTACATGTATGGGAATGTATATGCTTTCTTCTTTCTACCATTCTTTTTATTGATTCTTCTGTTCCTATATTCTCTCCTATTACTTTTACTTAAGCACAGGACCATGGAAAAAAATAATATTCTCTCAAAGGGATCAGAGCCACCTGAAATGTTTAGATTCTGTGCCTGGACTAATACTGATTTGAAAAACCAGACAAACCAGTCTCTGCTATATGTGGCCTAGATATTGCATTAAAATTTTAATTTGACTAAATTGATTCTAGTTATTTTGGCTTTTTAAAAGCATTTGAAGATTCCTAATGCTGAAAGTACTGCAGCTTTTCTTTTGAACAATAAATACGGAAAAAAAATTCCAGTAGTATGATACATTTTTTCAAACCATTTTACAAAAAGAAAATGGAGACGAAAAGAAAATTCATAGAACTTTTTACCTCTCTAGCAGTATAGAAAAAAATGACAGCAATTAATTGCTTTAAAAAGTTTTTATTTATTAAGGGACTTGCTAATTCACTTGTTTGTCTAAATTTTTTTAAATGTTTGCATATAACATAAGCATTCGTTTGAGTTTGTTTTCTAGCAATACCAATCTAAATTATATCAATAAAAAAAAGCTGTCTTTTTATTGGGAAAGGAAACTACATATTTCATGAAAGCAAGAAATTGTCAGATAACCAATTTGTAAACCTGGAGAACTATGAAAAAGCACAAATTCATGCCCAGTTTCAACTGTCCTTCAGAAATTTACAATCCCATAAAAACAGACAATAAGTTCAAGTAATACTATTCGGTTCACTATCCATTCTTCCTCCCTGTCAAGACCCTATTTTACAGAGCAAGAAATCAATGTGTTAAAGATTGTATATACTTAGTTAATTTAAGAAAATGTCAACTATCTCAAATTTCCATGTCATTATAGACTAAATTTCTTCCATGCTTCTTGTAAAGTAAATTTTAGTTTAAAAAAAAAAATATATATATATATATATATACATATAAACAACCCTAATCCTAACCCTAACCCAAATATATAAATATAATTGATATTGTATTCAAACTGTAAAGTCTATAAATTTTATAGGTACTCATAGAAACATCAGCAGTGTGTTACCATAAATTTTAACACAAAATTCACTCATTCATACTATTAATTTAACTACAATACATTTTCTATACCAAGGACACACTACAATGAAAACTTTTAACTACAGCATTTATTGATACATATTTTCCTAATAAATAATAAATACATAAAACTCCAAGAATTTAAGACTTTTTTCAAATTATTTTACAAAAATAAAATGGAAACAAAGTAAATTCAAAACTTTTCATAGACATTTATCTCTTTAGCAACATAACAGTAGTCTTTAGTGTAAACATCAGCAATGGGTTGATTAAAGAAAAGAAAGATCTAGTTTAGGAACTTCTATATCATGAAAACACTCAGGTTTCTAAGCTTGATGGAAATTCTGATCTATTCATGTGCAAATGATATTCTCTACCTCTTATTCCTCAGTGTTTTGAGTTCTTTTCCCCATCCCACTTCCCCTGACAATTGGTTAGGAAATATTTTCTTGGCAAGCATCTGTCTATTTTAGGAAATTTCATTTCCTCTCTAGTTGAAGTCATGAACTGAAAGTTCTTTCATAATGGAAAAACCACTCTCAGGATCACATAGATATGAGTCCATACATGTTGATGCTAAAGAGCATCCAAACAGTGCTTAATTCACTGATATAATACCTGATATTTTGATACTATTTCACAAAACCTGATATTATTTGAAATGTATGTTTACTATTCATGTGGATTCAGCAGATGATTAAAGGGGTATACATTAATTATTTCTATCTAATACATTTAAAAATTTAAACACATTTTTGTTAATAAAATTAATACTATACTTATTGGTTAAAATTGAAAGTACTGCAAATCAAAGGTAATAGAATAAAATTATCCACCTTCCCACACTAAGGAAGTGTGTATTATCATATAAGAGATTTCCTTCTTGATATACATTATGATGGAATATATATCATGACCTGCTAAAATAGAAAAGGCAATGTAAAAACTAGGAAACTGAGAAAAAGGCCAAAGGGGGAAAAAAAAACAAATCTATGTAATTAATAGCAAGCTCCTCTATGAATGTTATTTGAACACTGGGAACATGACATAAACAAAATACCACGATTTAGTCATTAATTTCAACTTTCCCCTCAAACTTTTGAAGGATTTTCTGAAAAAAGAGTGGTAGCAAAATAGGGAAACATTTGTAAGACAAGAAAAGAGAAGTTAAGAAAATGGCATTAATGAAACCAAAATAGTTCATAAACTAAGTAATCAACCTCTAAATCAAAAATAAAATAATTTACATTATTTATCCTTCAGTAATTATTCTGCTTACTTAAGTTTAAGTAAAGAACTCCTTACTATTTACATCTTGCATCCAGTTTTCTCTAAATGCTAATAATTTCTTAAATGTGCATTGCCTAAAAGCTCAAGGCAAAATCTAGAATGAAGTTTCATCAGACTGATATTTCCAGGTGCTATAATATTCAAGTTGTATTAATACATTTTAAATATAGTTTACTGTTGACTATTCAACAAGAGGCTGCCTACTTTATATTCATTTTGTATTCCCTTCAACTATTTTTAACTAGGAAGACATTCAGTTATTGCTGGCATGCCAGCTGCATGGCCCTGAACTAAGCCATACAGCAAAAGAGCAGTAAGGGTGTCAGATGCAAGTCAAAGGTCTGTCTCAGAGTGACTGGCACTTAGTAGGTAGTCAGTAAATTTAGTCCTTTTCCTTTCATTTATGAAATACATTCCATTTCTATTCCCAAGGACTGTCTTTCTTGTTTTTTGTCTGATGCTCTTCACCTAGCACAATGCCTATCATAAAGTAAGAGATCAGTATACATAAGTAAATAAATCCATGACATAAGAGAGGCATCTAGAAATTCAGCTTTAGAAATCTATGTTTTGTAAAGTCTCTTTGATGTATCTTCAAAATTATGAGGATTTGCATTTTGCTACTTAATAAATTCATGGTTATTTTAAACATAAATTCATTTTTAATTTACTGCCATGGAATAAATTGATTGTGCAGGGAGATGTACCGTGTTTGCACGAAGCTTTCAGGTACCCACAGAACGTCATCATGTATATCTGTGGCAGATGTGTCTCTGAGGTGGCGAACATCTGACAGAATTTTGTTAAATAACAGAATTAATGAAAATAATATTTCTTGCTAACCTTTATATAACAGCAAAATAATCCTATTTTAAAAAGTTGTCTGTGTTAATATAGCACGAAATGATTATGTAAAGGACTTAACATATTGATCAACCAAAAATGAATTCAGGGCCTCCAATGATAAAGTAGAACTTTCATTTCAAAAGCAAAACTTCACTTCACTCAGACAGTTATCTATATAAGAACATTGATATAGTGCCAAAAATCCACAGTGGGAACCTAAAGTTCACTTTTATAAATTTGAAGACCTACAGTAATTTGTTTTCAGGCAATCTTTGATACTACTGCACGCACCTAATAATTTCACAGCAGAAAACATCAACCTGAAAACAATATATTTCAATGAGTTTTGATTGAATAACTCTCCTTCCTGACATAGCAGTAATAGGTTCTATGTTGTGTAGCAAATAGTCTTTTATGCTAAGTCAGAGCCAATGGTATCAAGGAATAGAGGTAACTTATACTTAGGGAGAATCCATCTACCACATTAGAGTGATCTTCTAAATTTCTGTACTAGTCATATCATACCCTTCTTCAAAAACTTTAGTGACTCCCCTTCAAATAAATTCAAACCTGTAGTATACGTTAGGATAACGTTCATGAGCACACGTAACAGAGACCTACCTAGGATTAATCAAAAAGTGATTTATTTCACAAGTATCATGAAGTCCAGAAGCAAGGAAAAGTAGAATGGCTCCAAAATGCCAAAGGCATTAAAGTTTTTTCTATTTACTCATATGAAACTTTCGTCATCACATTTGTTATGTCAGGATTACAAGATTGCTACTCTGTCTTCATCACTGCAACTGCAATTCATGCAGGAAAGAATAGAAGGGGCTCTTCATGCTGCTTAGCCCTGGTCCATTCATTTGCCCACTGAACAAGAACTATTTCATATGGTCTCTACTTAAGCCTCCATGCCTTCATCACATCTTTACTTTCAGCTGGTGACTTGCTTCATATTTCACTGAGAAACCTGAAGCAAGCAATAGAACAATTTTATAAGCTCCCCTCATCACATTTACTCCCCTTCCAGCTTCAAGACTGGATATTTTGCCCTAACTTTGTTTTGTTTACAAGATCTCATTCAGTCTCATCCACTAGAGAATGTTGTTCTCTGTCTCTGATTATTTCCAGTCAACAAATAAACATGCTTCCATTGCTCCATATTAATTTAAAATAAAATGCAAGACCACATCTCTCTATATTTTTATGGCATGCTACTTCAAAGAGTGACTTATGTATCAGAACTGCTTTCTATACTTCTGTTCTCATTTTCTCTTGACCACAATTAAACCAGGTTTTAATCCTCATCACTCCAACAAAATGCCTCTTGCCAAGCTCACCAATGATCTCCACATTGCTAAATCCAACAGGCCTTTTCAATTTCCTTCTCACTTGCGTTATAAGTAGGAATTTGACATAATCTCCCTATCCTCTTTGAAACTTTCTTAACTTGACAAACAGAATGCCCACTTTCTTGGCTTTCTTCCTACCTCTCTGGCTGATCCTTCTAAATATCCTTTGCTAATTCCCTCTCTCCAGCTTGAACTCTTGGCATGGGAAAGACACAGGAATCAGCTTTGTATCTCTTTTCTTCTCCTCTTTATCCACATCAAATCCTTTGGTAATCTTGCACGACCCTACCACTTTAAAACTGCCCTTATGCTAATAGCACCATATACGTATCTCCAGTCAAAATTTTTCCTCTGTCTAAATCCAAATGGCACTTTGACAACTGTACATGAATATCGTATAACTTTCTCAAATTTTCAAGTCTCAAACCAAGTCTCTGATTTTTATACTGTTAGGAAAACAAGCACAATCAAACAAACAAAAACCAGAAACAGAAATAACAAAAAAACCATGTTTTCCCCAAATCCTTTTCATCTTGGTTTCTCAATTAATATTTGTAACATTTTATCATTATCTTAGGACAAACTCTGAGAGTTTTCTTCAATTTCTATGCTTTTGTCACACCCCAAATGCAATCTTCCAGCAAATCTTCTATCTTGAAAATACAGCACACACAGTTCCTGGCCACTTCTCTCCACCATCCTCCCACTCTGTGCAGAGTCACTATCATGTCTTACCTGGATGACTCCATTAGACTTATAACTTGCCTCCCTGCCATCAGCTTTGACCTCTTAAGTCTCAATACAACAACCAGAGAGATCCTGTTAAAAGCTAAGTCAAAGCTTGTCATTTCCCCACTCAAAGTTTCATAGAGAAAAATGCTTACAGGATTCTGGAGCATCTACCTCTGAAAAATTCTCCCGTGACTTCTTTTCCTGCTTTTCTTGCTGTTCCTTGAACATACTAGGCACATTCCTGACTCACAGTTTTAGTACTTTCTCTTTCTTCTGCCTTGAATTATTTCTCCCCATAAATCAACAGGGAGTACTTCGTCACCTCTAAGTCATTGATCAAATGGTATCTTTTCAATGAGGCTCTTTTTGATCATCCTATTTAAAAGTAAAACACTTTACTGGTTTGATTTTTACCCTTGTTACTTGTCACCATGTAACAGACTATATATTTTATATGGCTTTGATTTTGTTGTTATTCCTTTTGTGTGTTGAATGTCCCCCCTTTTTCGCATTAGCATTAAGCTTATCCATATCAGAGATTATGCTTGTTCATTTTGTTTTTTTTTTTTTTTTTTTTTTTTTTTGAGACAGAGTCTCACTTTGTTGCCCAGGCTAGAGTGAGTGCCGTGGCGTCAGCCTAGCTCACAGCAACCTCAAACTCCTGGGCTCGAGTGATCCTTCTGCCTCAGCCTCCCGGGTAGCTGGGACTACAGGCATGTGCCACCATGCCCGGCTAATTTTTATATATATATATCAGTTGGCCAATTAATTTCTTTCTATTTATAGTAGAGACGGGGTCTCGCTCTTGCTCAGGCTGGTTTTGAACTCCTGACCTTGAGCAATCCGCCCGCCTCGGCCTCCCAAGAGCTAGGATTACAGGCGTGAGCCACAGCGCCCTGCCCATTTTGTTTTGCTTTATGATTGTATCTCCAGTGTCTGAAACAGAATCTGGCTTAGAATGTATACTAACAAATACTTGTTCAAATAAAAAAAAAAAACATAAAAAATTTGTGTAACATGACCACTCCCAGAAGTCTTGGAAATATACATTTTTATTGTGTACACCATGGCAATGAACAAAACTGGGGTTCCACTTGTAAGGAAAACAGGTTGAAATGTATATGGGGTAGATAACTGACAGAGTCTTCCACAAATATTATTCAAAGAAATAGCCCAAATTTACATTTTTGCTCTCCTTGACCACCAGTTACACAAAGAACTACTTAAATGCATCAGCCAACCTCCCCTTTGTCAAGTACAGCATATAATCTTTTTAATATTTCTAAACATTTGTTCAAATTCTTTTCTTTTGTGAAATTTACTCTCAAGATCTCTACCTAAAGAATTCTTCTACCTTACATGACATTCTCCAATATCCTTTCAGAAGAACTCATACTGAAACCTCAAGACCTAGGTCAAGTATCCCCTCTTATCAACAGGCTGCCCATTCCCTCTGTGGGCTCTGATAGAGCCATTCACGTGCTCCTGTTATACTATACCCATAGTTCTGTATTTGTTAGTACTGGCTTTTCTACTGTTGGTTGTTAAGCTCCCTAAATGTAGAAACTGCTTTTTATCAATTTCTTAATCTTATGATACTAAAAACTTTTTCTATATGTGTCCTCATTTCCCCCCGAATGAATGAATGTAAATTTTGAAACAGGTAAACTTTTTCAAAAATATCACACAGGGTAATTCTATATCTAAGAGAGTTCCCATATACATTTCTCTTTTTGGAGCTGTTTGAAGGCTTTAAAGTCAGAAATAAAACTGTTGTTTTATTTCCATTTGTTCCATCTCAAAACCACTGCAAAATTTTCCCTTTTTCCTTGTAGGGTCCTCGCCACATTCCCATTGGTTTTCCCCATTGGCCTTCATTGTCATAATCACCTCTACTTCTGCACTGAATAATAGTAGACTCAAAGGCAATGTCTTAAAAATAATCTGAAGTCACTAGACTAAGCTAGACAGGACTAGGATAGTGCAAGCAGGTGGAACTAGGTAGAGTTTTGTTTTATTTTTTAAGTAGAGATGGGGTCTCATGATGTTGCCCAGGCTGCAGTGCAATGACTGTTCACAGGCACAATCACAGTGGGCCACAGCCTTGAAATGCTGGGCTCGGGCGAGCCTCCTGCCTTAGCCTCCTGTGTAGCAGTGACTGTATGCATCCATCACCACTCCCAGTTAGAACTAGGTAGCCTTTTACAAAGAACCCTGGCTTACATGGAGTTGGAGGTAGTTGTCCCAATATCATTTAACTACTGTAATGCCTGGGACTTAGAAATATCCAATAAATTTTGTTAGATGAATGATTGAATGTAATTAATATAAAATAAGAAACAGAGACAAATATATAGGGAAATTCCAGATATACTAAAAATGATATTTCAAGGCCATAGGCATCCAAATGGTGTGAGGAAACTGAAGAAGAAATTACAAAAGATATATTGAAGCCACTCTTGCATCTTATATCAAAATTGATTCAAAATGAATAAAAGAATTAAGATAAAAAATAAAATCTGAAAATCAGGAGTAAAAACAAGTGGATTTATATTATCTCGATACAAAAACCTAGTATGTGAAAGGAAAAGAATGAAGGTTTTAATTATGTAAAAATTAAAAACTTTTGATTAACCAAAATTAGCAGGAAAACAAAACAACACCATCAAAAAACTTTTTAAAGATTTTGCTTAAATATTAAAAAGACAAGTGGAAAATGCTGGGGTGGGAGATGTAACACAAATTATGAAGAGTTAATATATGCAGTGATCTTACAAATTAATAAACACAAAAATTAGAAGAAAATATAAACAAACAATTGGCAAAAGAAGAAATACAAGTAGTAATAAGAATATGAAAAACTATGCTCAGTTTCATTGATAATCAAAAAATAAATATGACAAAAAAAGATATTTTTCTAATATCAGTTTATTAAATGTGATAAGATTGACACTTCTTACTATTGGTATAAATAAATGTGTGCTGTGGGTGAGAATATATATGGTTAGAGCTTTTGTAAACTAAGATATATATTAAAGGACTTAAAATGTTTATATACTTTAACTCAGATAATCCATTTCTAAACAGGTATACGGGGAATGTGTGTGTATGTGTATGTGAGGAATATCTATGGAATATATAAAAAATAAGAATTAGTAGCTATTAAAATGATGATACCAATTTATATTTTACCTGCAAATATTTCAATATAAGATTAAGATAGTCATTTATAAAACTATACTCAGTAGTAGAATATTTTTTATTATTTACAACTTTGTTTTAGGTGTCAGAGATAATGTAATGAACAAACAGAAAAATCCCTCTCCTTATGAAGTTTACAGTCCAGAGGAGGAAAAAAAGAAAACAAGCGAACAAAAATATTGGCTATATTTTAGAAGCTGGTAAATGCTACAAAGAAAAGTGAAAAAAGGAAAAGACATTGGAATTATTAGATTATCCTTTGATGAATAATAAAAAAAAATGTTAATAATGGTTAACTATATGTTTTAAGTTTTTTTCTCTTTTGTGCCCTATTAAATTTTATAATGCGTTATTTATATTAAAATGAATTTCCTTATTTTCATAAGGAGAAATACAAAAGAAAATAAAATTTTAAAATTCTATTGTCACAGTCTTCTACAGGATTGAGGTTATCCTAAAACAAGTTGATTTTCTAAGTATAGAAGAGTTTCACTGACCTGAAGAAGCTTAAGGAAAAAAAAACACAGCAACATATTAGTGCCAAAGAATGACAGACAAGAAAATCTTTCCAAATCATCAATTTTATTATGCTCTTTTCTGGTTTTTTTTTTTATTTCAGCATATTATGGGGGTACAAATGTTAAGGTTACGTATATTGCCCTTGACCTCCTGACCCTTTGAGTCAGAGCTTCAAGCGTATTCATCCCTCAGATGGTGTGCATTGCACTCATTATGTATGTATATACCCATATCCTCTTCCCCCCTCTCATCTGCCCAACCCCAGATAAATGTTAATTCTATATGCGCACTTAGGTGTTGATCAGTGAAACCAATTTGCTGGTGAGTACATGTGGTGCTTATTTTTCCATTCTTAGGATACTTCACTTAGTAGAATGGGTTCCAACTTTATCCAAGAAAATACAAGAGGTGCTATATCACCATTGTTTCTTATAGCTGAATAGTACTCCATGGTATACATATACCACATTTTATTAATCAACTCATGTATTGATGGGCACATGGGTTGTTTCCACATCTTTGCAATTGTGAATTGTGCTGCTATAAACATTCAAGTGCAGATGTCTGTTTTATAGAATGTCTTTTGTTCTTTTGGGTAGATGCTCAGTAATGGGATGACAAAGTAAACATAAGTTATCAAAATATGTGGGACACAGCTAAAGCAGTCCTGAGAGGAAAGTTTATTTCCATAAATGCCTGTATCCAAATACAGAAAGATCATAAATAGACAACCTAATGAATCGACTCAAAGAGCTGGAATAAGAAGAACAGACTGACCCCAAACCCAGCAGAAGAAGTGAAATTAATAAGATCAAATCAGAACTAAATTAAATTGACAACAGGAAAACTATACAAAAGATTAATAAAACACAAAGTTGGTACTTCGAAAAAATAAACAAAATTGGCACGCCTTTGGCTAGACTAACAAAAAGCAGAAAAGAGAAATCTCTAATAAGCTCCATCAGGAAGAAAAAAGGAGATATTACAACTGATGCCATGGAGATACAAGATATAATTTATGAATACTACAAAAACCTTTATGCACACAAACTGGAAAATGTGGAGGAAATGGGCAAATTTTTAGAAACACATATCCTTCCTAGGCTCAACCAGGAAAAAATAGAATTCCTGAACAGACCAATATCAAGTGCTGAAATTGAAACAGCAATAAAATACCTTCCTAAAAAGAAAAGTCCTAGACCAAATGGTTTCACACCCAAATTTTACCACATCTACAAAGAAGAACTGGTGCCTATCCTGCAAAAATTATTCCACAACATTGAGAGGATGGTAGCATGCTCTTTTCTAACTGAAATTACTAGCTTCAGTACTTTTAGTTTCTATTTATTACAACAGTTTCATACCATGATGGTGTTAAGTTGTCGCTTTTAATCTTTACAAATATTTTCCTTTCATCCTGCTATATCTTACTTGAACCTAGAAACAGGCACCACCTCTGAAACCTAATATCTAATGAGTTGATTTGGTTGTAAATGTTCAGCAAGTAGTTCTGTGGGGATGGGAGGGGGTGGGTAGCAGAGGTCTGATTTGTATTATTTGCTGATTTCCAGTGTAAATATTCTTATCATTGCTGATTCCATGAAGGTGGGAAGAGATGTGCATAACAGGCTTTCATGAACCAATTCAAACCAGCTCTAGGATACCATCGATCCATGCCCTCTGTCTTCTGTGCATGTCACATGTCTAACCTCACATTCTACTGTTCCTCACAGGAATGCTCTGCCCAAGCTAGGTCAGAACTCCTTACATGCTCATCTTATTCCATGTATTCATGCTTCTTCCTTCACTGGAATTATCAGCCAACCTCCCCTCTGTCAACATAAAACCTATAGTTCCACATATTAACTATAGTTATAAGCTGCATGAAAGTAACTTTACACCGCATGATGAAGTTTTTTGGCTCTTCCCTTTCTCAGTGATCCTTCTTCAAAACTCCTCCAGTTCATATTTCTTAAGCACTTATGTGTCAGGCACTGATTTCAGGATTCACACATGACAAACCAACAGCCACAGACTATGTTCTTATAAAACATGCTTTTGAGACACAATCAAGTTTCTTGAAGACGTATAATGAGAAACTGAAAAATGTTAGGAAGGATACTAAGAAAATACCACATAACAGATGGCTTGATTTCTTCTGAGGAATCATGTTTTCTGCCACTGTGTGATATTAGGTTATTAAGTATGGAATATCTTCTTTAAGAACTAAGTTTAACAATTGATATCTCTGACATGTGAGTTTGACACTTCCCTTTTTTATTGTAAAGGTACATCCTCATTCTTTCAAATCCACAGTTTTGGCTTTTGATTATCTTTCAAAAAAATTTTAGAGTAATTTTTGTGAAACTATGTATAAGTCAAAAATTTGTGTTATTTTGTAATATGAGTTCTGTCTTGGAATCAAGGTAGTGCAGACAGCTCAAAATATCAACAAAGTGCTTGGAAAGGCTGTGGCTAAAGAATGCACAGTACATCAATGGATCGAGAAGTTCTGTTCTGGTGATTGTAATCTTGAAAATGAGCACTGTGAGTGACCTGAGACCAAGGTGAATAATGATGAGCTGAAAGCTGTGGTGGAAGCAAAACCATCTCAATCTGGGAATGAGCTAGCAGCAAGGTTTAACATTACTATTCCAGCAATCTTGGACCATGTGAAACAAATGGGCATGGTAAAGATGCTGAATAGATGGGTACCACATGAATTAAACAAGCATCAGAAGAGAAATCATCTCAAAGCTTGCCTTCTTTGCTGTCATGACATAAAGGTGAACCATTTCTACATCATATTGTTACATGTGATGAAAAATGGGTTCTTTTGGACCATCTAAAGAATTCAGCACAATGGTTGGATAAAGATGAAGTGCCAAAAGACAGTCCAAAACCATATATTCATCCAGAAAAGGTAATGTGTGTGTTTGGTGGTTCAGCATTGGTTCATTACAGCTTCATGAAACCTGGTCAATCAACAACAGCACATGTCTACTGCAACCAATTGGATGAAATGATCATGGTGTTTGTGACTAAGTAGCTGAGATTGGTCAATAGAGAAAGGCCAATCCTCTTATAAGACCACAGGTTGTACAAACAATGCTGCTCAAACTACAGAAGCTGGACTTGGAAACTCTCTGTTATCCACCATATTATCCACCATATTCACCAGATCTTGCACCAACTGACTACCACTTCTTCTAGGCTTTAGACTACTTCTTGCAAGGAAAAATATTCAATCCTCAACAAGCTGTGGAAAACACCTTTTGCAATTTCATTGCCATTTGCTCTCCAGGGTTCTTCACTGCTGGCATAAACAAACTACTTAAGATGGCAAAACTATGATTAACTGTGCTGCTTCTTGTTTGAGATATAGCAAACTAAACTTCTGATTCAAAATCAGACATTTCATATTTAATGACCTAAATATATCTTATTTCAGAGTATATTATGTTCCTCAAGTTCATGCTATGTACCTGTTACATCTACACTGACTGTGCCAGGGGTAACATTACCCCTGAGTTTAGTATGTTTTCAGGGACAATGTTGATATTTAGAAAGAATGTCTTATATGGTGGGAGGGGGGAGGGGGGACATGGGCAATATATGCAAGCTTAACATTTGTACCCCCTAATATGCTGAAATAAAAAAAATAAAGAGAATTTTAAAAAGAATGTCTTAGTGAGACTTGAGCTGACAGAGCAGCAGATGGCACTCATAGTAACAGGGACCAAGGATCTAAGAAGATGTGAAGAGAAGAGAGGAGATCAGGCAAGAACTGAGGCTGGCCCAGGACCCTGGCCAAAACACTGACTAACTAGAAGTCTACAGCACAGAAGATTATGCAGAGCTTCCAATGGAGCTGACAGTCAGAAAGAGGTTAATCAAAGGCTAAAGGATACTGACAATAGCTGATAGAAGATCACATTAAGGCAGCTCCCTACCTTCATAAAACTAGCTTTCCAATTTCAAAGGTCTAAGATGGTCACTTTTATTTTCTTTCACAAAACCAGAATCCTAGAAAAATGATATATTAACAAACTTACATCACTCCATTAATGATAATAAATCAAAAGGATTAGGAGCAATAGTAGGGTTTTAAACAATCAATAGGTGACTTCATATGCAGAAGTGTCTTTCTTGCAAAGACCTATTGATTGGATGAGGCAGGCCTTCCAACCTCTTCAACTCTCACAGTCTAAAATGTAATGTCCTTTTTGGCTTTATTTGGAAGAACAGAAAGTTAGAATTATTTGAAGAATAAAAATAATCCATTATAAGTAGAAAAATCCTGATATCTTAGCCTACAAATGAGACAAAAATTAGTGCGATACTATTGGGCTTTCCTACTCCCTCTATTTTCATAGAGACACAAGGTATTTGTTTCTATGTATAACATTTTCTTCCTATCTTGAAAAAGTATATAAAAATTACAGACGTGTAATAATACAAATAACTAAGACATTCTTAAAGACCAATTTTCTTAGACTTAAAATAATCTAAGTTATTACTTATGGGTGCAATGGGAAATGGATTTTGAGGGGGTGCATGACATTTAGGAACATGAGTAGTTTAATGTAGGACTTCCAGGAAATTCTGACAAACTCACCACTTTGCCCCTCACCAATCCATAACTACTATTTTGAGAACCATTGGTATACAGCCAGCAATGTTCAAACCAAGCTGTGGATGCATTTCTCAATATTATTCTTCCACCATGCTAGTATCAGCAACCTATTTCAAACCACTACAACTATAAACATAATTTTGTCCAGTACTAAATTAACTTTCTTTTATAACTCCTCTTCCTTGGAAAAAAAGTTATTTCTGCTACAAAAAAAAAAGAATTTCTACCAGTATAAACTATATAAAGTATTAATAACTTTGTAATAAAGTAAATCTAACGTCTTTGATTTTCTTAATTTTAAAGACCTAAATTAAACCTCAAGATCTATCATTCTTTTCATAACATTTCAAACTTTTTTTTATAAAAGCAAATGTTGAACATGAGTAATGCCCTCCCATGATCATAATCTGTTAACATGTGCTAACTCTTTTAGCATGCCTACCCTTCCTTAGCTTTTATTTGTACACAGAACAAATTAGTGGATTTCTGATACAAACATTTCAGCAGCAACTACCTTTTCCTTCATGACCTCTTTCTGCTTTTTTTCAGTATTTTAATGCTTAGCCATCAAAACTGTCCAATTCTCTTGAGTTCTTCAGACACTTTTAGTGTTACATTAAAGTTAAAATAAGAACCCACGTGGGCTTACCAGAAAATCTCTTATCTCCCTGAGTGAATGTCAAAATATATATCCAATGCATCAGAAATTCTGTTGCCAAGTCTGAGATAGCTTGACTTCTATGATTTACCTTAATTTTTTTTGTTCTAGTTTATACCACTGGTTTTTGAACTGAACTATATATTAAAATTACCTGTAGACCTTGTCAAAACACAACTAGTTGGGCCTCAAACCTACGGTTTGAACCCCCAAATTTGCTTTTTAACAAGTCTCCAGATGATCCTGATGCTGCAGTGTGGGGGGACCACACTTTGAAAGCCACCAACTTAGATGATTACAGAATTTTACAGAATTCCATTCTCACGTAAACTCTATACTAGCTGCTTTTGGTCAAATGATTCTTAGGAAAAGTTCACGGCGGTAACCAAAATCCAAATCTGAAGATTAATTTTTTTCAATTTTTTCAATCTTCTTTCTATAGCCCTGCTGGGAAGATATTAAAAAATATTTGGCCCTGTCATGAACAGAGACACATCAAGGAGCTCACTATTTCAATAAAAGTGGAATCAGTGTGTGCACAGTGCTTTGGTCAAAGATTAACAGCCAGAAGACAGCTATTATGACCATTTTGCAATAAAGAAATATATGTGCTAATAGCTTAAGGGACATTCCCAGAGTCTTTTAAAAAATTCAAGTGGTGTTTAGAAGAGGAGCTGAAGCTGATCAGCATTCTTAGTTTCTGATTTGTGGGGTAATCACAGGGTAATGCTCCTTGCTCCTGGATGCCAAAAAATTCTTCTAGAGTCTTCATTTTGATATTTAAAAGTTACTGTTTGGGGAAAACTCTGTTCTTAAATTGTGAATTTTAATGATAATTTTTATCTAACACAGAAAAAGAAAATATTTTAAAATGTTTGCCACACATATTATTAGAAATAGATAATAAAAATGTGATTATGTATAATGCTTGCATGGCAACTACAAATACACAAGGGCCTTCAATATACAATAAAAAGGGAAAAAATGGATCTTCACAGAGTATTAGGCAAGCAACAGCCTGGGGGTCTAAAGACCTCACATCTCATTCCAAACTCTGCCTCCACGGAGCTTTATGAAAGACAGACAACCTCTCTGGACATAGGGTTCCTCATCTGTAAAAGAAGAAATAATGGAATAGAAGAGCTCTATATTCATTCATGATCTAAAGATTACAGTTCACAAAGCAATCTAGCAAAATTTTATTTCTATTACTCTGTATTATTTTTCTCATTTAACTGAAGACAGCAATTAATCTAAGATAAAATGCAAATTTTAAAAATTCATTATTTTGACAATATACCTTCAAAACAGAGGCTCATTTCTGGAGCAAAATGATTGCTTCCAAAGTGAATCTTATAATCAAAAGCAAACAAACAAGCAAACAAATATATATGTCTTCTTAAAGTTATTGCACATTGTAAGGCTGATAAAGAATAAATATATAATACTTTAAAAAAACCCTCCATGAGTTGTTGTTGTTGTTTGTTAACATTTAGGGACTAATTTTTATTCCTAGCAAACCGTCAAGCTCTCTTTTAAAATATTGCCTTGCCTTTCATCTCTCTCTCTCTCTCTCTCTCACTCTTGCTCTCGCTCTCATTCTCTCTCCCATACACATACACACGTGGTTTTTGTTTTCCTCCATTACGTCAACTTCAAAATAATTATGCAAAAAGGTTTAAACCAAAATTATAGTCAAGATCTGATTGCATCCTCAGAGACAACTCCAGCTGCTAAATTTAGACATCTAGGTAAACTTCAATAAAAGATGCTCACTAGAACTGAAATAGCTCAAATATTTATTAAGGGTATAACATTGTTATTATATAATATGAAGTATTGCTTCAAAACAATTTATTTCAAATATGTTTCATAAAAACCATTAAATTGTTCTAGCATTTGAACAGATACATTAACATTCCATTAAATTTTTACTTTCAGAGTAGAGTATCTATTTAACTCTAAGGCTTAAATAATCACTAATGTTTTTCGTTTTAAAAAAGGTTTTTCAAATCTAAATATTAGTCACAGACCTTGTTATTATGAGGTATAAAAATATGCAAAATTAATGTCATCAAAATGCTCACAACCCTCCACTGATTTGTACCACTTTGATATCTGTTGGCCAACGTCATTACACTACTGAAAGTAATAAACCTAGGTCAGCCTACCGTTATTACCAGGGAAAAAAATAAAACTCAAAATCTGATGAAAATACCTCTCTACTTACCATTCATTATATTTGCTATTGTGAACATTTTTACTCTATGAAAGAGTTTAGATTTTATAAAACCTTAAATGTTCTTGAGAGAAGTTTATTGTTACCTTGATTGGCCATTTATAAGGAACCAGACACATTGGCAACCTGAAAGTCACTTTTTTTGGGAGGAGGGCTAATTGAAGTAAAGATTTTAAAGAAAGATTGTATCATTCTTAGTGCATTGAGATCAAAATATAATAATAGTATTGATTTACTTTTGTAGGGCAATGATGTATATTCCATAAACTATTTATAAAATTGACTTAGATTTTCATTGTTCCTTTTATGGATTACAAATTTAGCAATTATCATGCTGAGGGTAGGACAAGTTCCAGCTGGGTTTTTTTTTTTTTTTTTTTTTTTCCTATCCTTCACTGAATGAAACAATCTAATGAGGCAGGTTTGTCTCTCTCCCTATGTGATCCCTGCAGGCCAATGATTATACAGAGAGGCATGTTCTTACCGGTAGAGAATGTAACAGGCAGGGGGCTCTGCCTGCTGTCTTCCCCAGAGAGCATACTACATGCTCAAATGTTCCCATGGTTCATTATACCAGCAGTGCCCAACGTTTTTGGCGCCAGAGACTTTTTTTCCAGGAAGACAATTTTTCCACAGAATGGGGAGAAGGGAATGGTCTCAGAATGATTCAAGCACATTATATTAATTGTGCAGTCAAACCTGTCTGCTAATGACCATCTGTATTTGCAGCCACTCCATAGTACTAGCATCAATGCCTCAGTTCTACCTCAGTGCATCAGACATTAGATTCTCATAAGGAGCAAGCATCCTAGATCCCTTGCATGAACAGTTTATAGCAGTGTTCACACTCCTATGGGAATCTAATGTTGAAGCTGATCTGACAGTAGGTGGAGCTTATGGGGTGATGCAAGCAATGGCAGCGGCTACGAATACAAGTAAAGCTTTGCTCCCTTGTCCACGGCTCACTTCCTGCTGTGCGGCCCACTTCCTGAAAGGCCACAGACTGCTACCTGCCTGCAGCCTGGAAGTTGGGGACCATAGCATTACAGGACAGCCTACCTCCTTCATACACTGCAGTTACTTGTAAATCCATTTACACTAGCAACTGAAAGGTGTCATTCTAGATGAAGAAATGTGAAACTACTAAAAATGGGTTTTTAAGGTTACTTACTGATGAGAAAACTCCCAAAATATAATATAAAATGAAAACTGTATGCTATTAATTTTTATAAGTATAATCCTAGTTGTTTCCCAAAAATGCCTACCAAAAGATAGAAGGAAATACATAAAGATGGTATATGTAGTTTCCATTGTTTATATATTATAGTAGATTTTAAGTTTTTTTCTACTTTGCTCCTAGTACTTTTAAATTTTTTTTTTAGAAAAGTAAGCTTTTTTAAAGTATCGTCATAAAGAGATGATCTCTGGAGGGGCCAGGAGAAGCAAAGGACCAAATGCTTCCTCACCTATATTCATAGAAAATTTGTGCCTGGAATGACTTTTTCAAAGTCAGCCGAAACTCTGAACATGCAAGGAGGAGGTATGTTTCAAACAATCTAGGTTTTCAAATATTTAATTTTAAAAAGTAAATACTAATGTTAAGACAACAGAAAAAGAAATGGACACATACATAAAGTAGAGGAAGAAGAGGAAACAGACAAGGTGATACTTTCATAAGTATTCGTGGTGTTCTAGAGTTGAAATTTAGGTCTACCAATTAAGTATTAACATGGATTAAGATATGATGATACTAGACACAAAGTGAATGGTTAAAATTGAGATTTCATGACAAGCTACTACATGAAACAAGGTAATATTAAAATCACTATTTGATAATAGTGGTTTGTTTGTTTTTAGAGCTCAACAGCTTTCACTTTTCCTCACTTTTCAATTTCTTTCAAAATTACACAATGGAATTAAAGAGCAACATAATTACTGATGTCTTTCAGTTTAAATATCTACTAATAATGTTATATAAGAGAAAACTTTTTATCAGACAATCTCTGTGTAAAATATATTAATTGTTGCTACTTCTGTTTTTAAGGGTAGGATTTATTACAAGGCTTTGCGAAATGTTCTGATACACAGTTCTCGACAATGACTATGGTAAAGAGATTTATGTGAAATATAGGATAACACAACCACTTATAAAGATGGCAAAATTACAAAACCCTTAGCTCTATGCCCAGAATTTAAGAGAAAAGATCTATTTGATTAAAATTCAACTTGAATTTATCTGAAATATAACTTAATGGATTCAAATACATCCTAACCTCTCTTGCAAAGGAGGAGGAGTATGAACTAACATTTACAAAATAAATGGTCTAGATTATCACCAACTACATTTTCAAAGAGATATTTGTGAAGATATTCTAAAGTTAGATATCTATTAAGTTTTTAAAGATTATTAGAATTCATAAACCAACTCAGCCCAGCTTTATTTTTAAAATCCCATAAATTAAATGTTCAAGGTACATCACAATCTTACCCCACTAGATTATAGCCTTATTTCCTGTCACCCATCATTCTAGGAAATAGAGTGAGAAAGTTTCTACAAAATTAAAATCTTTATAGTTTTAAAGAGTTTAGGGTTCTTGCATAAAGATAATGAAAAAAGCAAAACTATAAACAATCATATCTGTGTTTTGGAAATTGTGATTTTAGAAGTAACTTAAAAAACATGCTTCACAAGATATCAGCTCTAATAGCTGTCTCAGAATTAAACTAACTTAAGTTTAAACATAGATACACAAATCCTCTGTCCCATGAAGCTTTAGACACAAGTGTAAAGAGTGCACAAAGAAAAGCAAGCTTCCAGTTCTAACTCAGACTTCAGCTTGGAGGTAATATTCAAAATAATGAGGGCTGAGGTTTAACTAAACTTATAATTCTGACTTCAGATTTGCTACTTGGATGAAAACTTCTTGAGGATAAAAACTATGTCTGTCTAACCTGCACTCAAATGTTTATAGCAGCACAATTCATAATTGCAAGGCTGTGGAAACAGCCCAAGTGTCCATCAATCCAAGAATGGATTAATAAAATGTGGTATATGTATACCATGGAGTACTATTCAGCTCTAAGAAACAATGGTGATGTAGCACATCTTATATTTTCCTGGTTAGAGCTGGAACCCATACTACTAAGTGAAGTATCCCAAGAATGGAAAAACAAGCACCACATATACTCACCAGCAAACTGGTATTAGCTGAGTAGCACCTAAGTGGACACATAGGTACTACAGTAACAGTGTATTGGGGAGGGGGGAGGGGAGAGGGGGACGAGTATATACATACATAATGAGTGACATGTGCACCATCTGAGGGATGGTCATGCTGGAGAATCAGACTTGTGGGGGGAGGGGGGAAAGGGCATTTATTGAAACCTTAAAATCTGTACCCCCATAATATGCCGAAATAAAAAAAAATTTAAAAAAAAATCTATTAAGAAAAGGGGAAAAAAAAACTATATCTGTCTCAATTTTCACTCCATCTGTAGCTATAAGCATAGGGCTCAATAACAATAGTTATTAAGTAAATTCACTAAGTAAATTCACTCATCTCAATTCAACTCACACTAAGTATCTACTCTGTGATAAGCAATGGTGATACAAAAGTGGACAAAATATGCATCTCAGCTCTCTTGCAGTTGTTTTGGCCTCCGTTTCCACATCTGTTTATATATATATATAAAATACTGGGATGAATGATTCCTAATGTTCTTTCCTATCATAAAATTCTATAATTCTATTACCTTAAGTATTAATTATTTATCTTTCATAAATATTCAAAGCCACATCATTGTCAGTTTTAAGTAGTCTCTATCGAATGTAAGGATCAGTGGTAGTACAGGATAGTGGTCTAGAAGCATGGAAATTGAAGTCACATAATCTTGAGTCTAATCAGAAGAGAGAAACCACACAGTAATTTAAACACAGAAACTTTAATATAATGAATTATTAACTATAATAAGTGATCAGCATAAGAACAGATTGGCTAGTAAGAAGTACAAAGAAACCTAAAAAATATAGCAATAGCAGATATACGCAGCAGGCAATATTCCTAAGTCTGAGAAAGAATATTCTAGGATGATCCTTACCTCTCTGGCTAAGATATTAACCTTTTAGGACAGGGCATAGCCATGACTCTTCAAATGGTGAAGTATTTGCTGAGATGCCTGGCTTTCATAACTTGCTAGGAATCTATATTACAGAGTTTCTATGAAAGCTGTTCACTGGGAGGTGCTTCTCAGTACAAGTGAAAGCTATCAGCCACTGGGTGTGGTTTGCTGCCATACACCACAGGAACTGGGTGCTGGGAAAGTTGCTCACCAGGAACTGAAGCAGGAGCTTCAGGGGCCAAGCAATGAAGAAACCATTCATGCTGTGGGAGCCCACTGACTGAACACTCCAAAACTAGGAAACAAAACCCTTCCCTCCTACATTGTCTCTCCATCACTCTGTGCTGACCATGCTTAACATTTTACCAGTTGGCAATGGGACCAGATCTGTTTTCATAGAGAAGACAACTGGGATGAATTTCAATTTGGAGCCAAGTGGCAATAAATAGATAAGGAGCACAGTCCACTCCTGTGACTCTCAGTTTCATACGCTCCCTACTACTCACATTTTGACTCCCATACAACAACAGTACAACTTTATATCACCATATAACACTGTATCATTATTTTTTAAAAACAATATTCTACTCTTCTCTAAAAATAAGTAATCCAAAAAGTCAATGTATCCATCACTGGATATATTAATTGCTTCTGAAATTCATCAACAGTTAAACTGAATATTCCATTACATAAAGCTTAAATTTGAATTTTAGCTACCAATATCATGTATATAACATAAAGAAAGGAGGGATTAATAAAATGGTTAATAAACATATATAACATATATACACAATAATAAATATACAAATGTATATATATTCAAATAAATTATGTGAATCTTCTATAGTCCTCATTTCTGTAATTGGTCATAAGAGTTTAATTAATATCCTTAACTTTCTTCTGTCATTGTCCATTGGATATTACCTTTACCATCAGCCAGAACCTTATTTAGCTAAGGTTTGAGTGACCCAGCCCTTCATTGCCAAAGAATATGAGTTCTCACTTGCCTCATCTTTTCACCTCTCGTAAGTTCTTAAATTCTTATAACCTCATTATAGCCACAAAGATAGCTAGTTCTCACCTTGAAACTTTGTGATAAGGATTAAACGATTAAAACATGTTCCTAGTACATAGTAGGTATTTTGAAAGTCTGACTATGTGTTGTCTCTATCAGTTCTTTCTCTCATAATAAGGGAGCAGGAGACAAGTCAGAAGTGTTATATGTTAAGCAATGTTTTCTTTTTGACATCCAAAATAATTTTAAAAGTAAGCTTTTAGATATACTTACATCATAGTCCCTATGTCTGAGATTATTTAAAGGGCTTCGAGGTAAATGCTATCTCTAAAAGGTAGAATTTGTCCAAAATCTGTTGAAGGGAGATTTTTTTTCTTCTTTCTTTATACACTTCTGTAGTACTTGTCATTACAAATATGTATGATTTTTGTTCTAGTCCCATGTCTGAAAATTCCTAGATTTACCACCTAGAATGAATCACTCTATCTGTAGTTCTTTTCTAATCTACAAAAAAAAAAAAAAATAGAGGAAATGCTTTCTAAATTTTCTCCCAATTCTGGAATGATTCTATCTCTACAAGTTTAGAGCTATTTTCAGGGTATACTTTGCATTATAAACAAGCACATCTTTAGTTAATGTAAAGAGCACAATCTTTGGACTAGAACAAGAGCAATTCAAATCCTTTCATTTACAAAATATATGAATTCAAATAAGTTGCTTCACTTTTGAGCCTCAGTTTTTTTTGTCTGTAAAATAGAAAAAATAAGACCTCATGCACATTGGAGTTCAATAAATTCTAGATGTGCTACTTAAATCAAATATATGTCTGTACTGGTTCTAAGTCATATCATCACTAAATTAGGATCCCGAATAAAAGAGAGAGAGAATGAGAGAGAGAGAGAGAGAGAGAGAGAGAAGAAGGACAAAGGAAGAAGGAAGAAGGGAGAGACTCCAGTTAAATCATGGCCTATTATCTTTGCAGATGCATTCCAATTTCAGAGATGGTAAAGTGTAGAGGGAAAATATATTTTCAAAAATCATTGATATTAGCCATTACTGTTATTGTTATTCACTGAATGTGCATCATTCTGGTTGGCAAGATGACTCGCAATCATTTTTCATATTCAATTCCAGCAATCAAAATATTCAATAAACATTACAGAATATGAAAAGAAAAGAGCATGCACCATGTGTTATTTATGGAAAGGTAGGGCCAGGGTTCTTTTTAATGATTTAATGATTGAATGCCTACTATGTGAGAGATAGGATGTTAGATGGCAGAGATATAACAGTGATCTCAGAAAACAAACAAAAATAACCCCACCGAAATCTCTGTTCATATTGGAATACAGAACTTGGAAAGGAAGAAAAGCATTAATATAATTTGGTGAGGATAATGAGTAAAGAGAGAAAGTATTTGATAAATGAAAGCAAAAGAGGATACTGCACTTTATTGTTTTCTTTTTTCATTTTGTTTCTTTTTTTATCATATTATGGGGGTACAAATATTGTTAGGGTTACATATATTGCCCCTGCCATTCCTTCCCCCACCCCCCACCTTACCAAAACATCAAGCATGTCCTACCCCCAGGTGGTGCACATCGCACCTATTTTGTAAGTATATATCCTTCCCATCCTCCCTCTCCCATCTGCCCACCACCCGATAAAACTTTTCTTTTTTTTTTCCTTTTTTGACCTTTTGGTTACATTGTATATCTTTGCCTTTCCCTACAAAGGGTTAGAGGTATTCCCTCCCCCCACATACACAATGCTCGTCACAACCCTAAAATGTGTATCTCCCCCTCCCCTAAACCCTGGTGAGCACTACCACCATTTGAGCATCATAGTTTTAATCAGTCAGAACCAATTTGATGGTGAGTAGATGTGGAGCCCATTTTCTTGATCTTGTGGATAACGGGCTTAAGCTTTGGATAACGGGCTTTGGATAACGGGCTTAAGCTTAATCCAGGATAGCATAAACAGTGCTAGCTCACTGTCATTTCTTAGAATTGAGTAGTATTCCAGTGTGAGCATATACCAAATTTTAATTATCCACTCATGAATTGACGGACACTTGGGTTGTTTCCATGATCTTCCAATAGTGAATTGTGCTGCCATAAACATCCGGGTGCAGATGTTTTTATAATAGAATGTCTTATGTTCTTTTGGGTAGATGCCCAACAATGCTATTGCTGGGTCGAATAGTATTTCTATATCTAGCTGTTTGAGGTATCTCCAAATTCTTTTCCACAGAGATTGCACTAATTTGCAGTCCCACCAGCAGTGTTAGAGTGTTCCTGTAGAACATTTAACTCCCCAAAATGTGAAAGTTTTTAAGTATCTAATCCGGAAAATTTTACATATATAAAATAAAAGCAAAGTATCGTAAGATGAATCAATGTGAAGCAAATGATGCCATGACCTGAAGCAAGGATTAGAGTAAGAAGTCCAAAATATTTTAAGGAAAGAAGTAAGAAATGACAACATTATTTTGCCAACACTGATTAACGTATGGACTTACTGTCTTCAAGAATCTGAAGTTTTGATTCCTTGCTTAGACAAATATAAACATATGCAGAAAAGATAGATTTACTAGTCCAAAAGCAAAAAGGGGCTGAAGGTGAATTCATAAAACAAGTTGCCAATTTGGAAACAAAAATGACACACTTTAAGGTTTTACTGTCATGTCACTCAGGATTAAGTAGATATTCTGTGTTGTTGTGTAGGGAATATATCTTTTCTTCACCCACCCTAGGTTCACGGTTGAGGCCTCTATAAGAAAAGAAAAATAAACAAGAAAAATACATACATATTTATTGAATGTGAATTTTATATAATGGAGAAGACATTATAAGGAAATGAAGATCCAAAGAAATGTGTAAACGTGTATATTTTTTATGCTAGTTTCAATGAAGAAGTAGTCACAGAGAAGTATGACTGGATATAAAATTATAATCCAGTGTAGCAAACTGAAAAAAAATGGAAAATACTTTTTTGTACAGATTCTTCTGTGTCCCTGTGTCTTCTGGTCAATAAATGTTCTTTTTCCTCTAGGTGTAGGTAGGTCACCTATAGAATGGACACCTTATGACCTACTTTAGAAAAGGTCATAAAATCTTCCCTGGGTTTTATGATCTGCTTCTTGGGAGAAAGATAGAGGGAAGGCGAGAGTGACCTTCCTGCTTCAGGTGTTTTCTCAATTGCCAAGGTACCACATTTAGGGGCAGTGCGACTTGAACCCCGTCACTAGCTAATAGTGTTTATGATAATATTGGACTAGCAACACAGCCAAAAAACATTTAGCAATGATTTATTAAAAGCATTCCTTTTACATCTGCCTGAGGGGAAAAATAATATATTAATTTTTTTCTTTT
This sequence comes from Microcebus murinus, assembly GCF_040939455.1. Classification (NCBI taxonomy): domain Eukaryota; kingdom Metazoa; phylum Chordata; class Mammalia; order Primates; family Cheirogaleidae; genus Microcebus; species Microcebus murinus. Next base: position 49,860,056 of record NC_134104.1, read on the forward strand.
ACTTTTTTAAATTACTTTGTTCTAGTTTCAAAGCTGTTGTAAATAGGCATTTTGTTTAGAGTTTTTCATTACAAAGCAAGTATTGAAAAAAACAAATATTAAAAAGGAGACTCCTGTAGGTAATTTTTGCCAACTCTTTTTTCTCCAGAGAGCTTCACAGGCAGAGGGTATTAGCATAAAATTGTATAGACTTTCACAAAAAGAAATTCTCCATTCCAAGTAATCTATTTGGTATTTCTACATGTTGCTAAATGCTATACATATGTTTCAAATTACATGAACATTGGAAATCGATACACAATATACTCTGCCTTCTGGACCCATTTGGATTAACTTAAAGAAGCATTCAGTTAGCTATGAAGTTCCTGATTTTACTGGTGACCTTGTGACAAAATATACCATTTAACAATAATTTCGCAACAGCAAAAGAAGAAAAAAAAGTTCGGTTTTACATACTATATTATGTAGGTAAATGAAAATAAATATCCAGATATTTATATTAATGATAATTTGGCCAATAATGACTACTTTGCTATCTCTTCTTCTGTTTTTTTCCCTATGAATCTTGGCATATGATAAATCTTAATTTCCTAATCTTTCCTCACTCTTGTTTCCATCTACACTGTTTACCACTTGCTAAATACTTACAATTTGTTACTGTTTAGAAAGGAAAATAGAAAGATAGAATGCCATATGTGTATAACTAAGAAAGCATTATGGTAACATAAATATTATTTACTTCCTGTTTATTATCTTAAATTAAATTACATCAAAAAGGAAATAAAATTTCAGAGGGCCAAGACAAAGAGGTATTTCAAAACATAAACAATGTAGAAGAGTAATTTCAGGAGCATAGATTGAATACTAGACTCAGCTAAGTTACAGAATACTGAACTGAATTAAGAATGTGAATGGCAAGAGCCATAGTTTTTTGAAAATATTGATCTTACCCATGGAAAGGGAGTTATAGATAAGACATATACAACAAAATAACAACGCGTTTCCCATACTGAGTCCAAAAACAAGCAAACAAACTAAATACAGAAAGATATACAATTACAGAATAAGCTGGTCCTAATAAATGCCAATCAATCAAAGTAGATATATGGAGGAAAAAAAACCCAGGTGGAGTTTATAGAATTCAGAATTTCCACTGCAACTATACGTTTTAGTATCTAATCTACCCACAGAAGAATTTTTATCACCTGATTTTTCTACTTATGAAAAAAAAATACTTAGCATTTTCTGGTTAAGCATTATGAATTTAACACATGTATATATTTTTGTTCCATCTCAAACACCACAAAATTTGCAGTAATTAAAATTAAAAAATAAAGAAAACCTCACGAAGTCAAAGAAAACTAGAGCAATGTAGAGTAGAGATGTTAAGTTTGGAAGCTGGAAGCCAAATAGGCAGTTCTTACTGTTTAGAAGACCTGTATGGGGAAGGCATATGTGTGAGGAGGGATTAACAACAAGAATCTAGCAGAGTCACAGGACAGAAGGCTGAAGAATGGGAAGGATCCTTCCTTTCAAGGAAGATGCAAGGCAGAGCAGAAATTGGGATGAATGATTGAGTCTTTAAATGAACTGCTATTTCCTGTTTTCATATTCCAACCAGCCAAGCAATTATCTCTCTCCTGCTTGCGTTACAGATGAAAGGGTTATTTTTGGAAAGTTTAAACAATAGAGGAACTCCTATAAGAATATGAAGCACAAAGGAGGGAAGAAGTATATAAGATAGTAAAAATGGGATTTAAGTGAAAACATTTATTGAATACTGAGTCTACTTCTCCATCCTGGTGCTTAGACTAGTAGCATTTAGTTTTATGTCTCCCAGGCAGAGGATGGAAGGAAAAAACAGATCCTCCCACCCCCAAATCTAACTGATATAATGTACTGTATTGTATACAATGGAGGAACCCTACAAATACAATTAAAAAGCCTTAGTTCTCCCATGGGTAAAATCCACCAGTAAACCAGCCCTATCCAAGGAAATAGAGTTCCAATAAGCTCTTATTGCTTCACTCTTAATATAAATGGGAAGCCAAAGACCACTAAACAGTTGTGGAAAGTCTCTAATATAAAACATGGAAATTAAAACAAACAGAAAAAAAAAGAAATCAAGAGAATTTAATAAGCAGAAAAAAAACCCTTTCTAAATATTTTTGTCTTAAAAAAATGAAGGAAATATTAAGTCAATGTCCCCAAATAAGAATGCTATTTTTTAAAAAAATAATATTCCAGGTAACAAAAATAGCAAAAAAATGGAATATTAAATATAATAGCAAAAACTAATAAATAAAAGAAATATTAAAGAATACAGTCCTGGGCTATCTCTCAGAACAAAAAAAATGAAGCAAATAAAACAGAAAATATAAAGATGAAAAATTAAGATTGATTCAGGAAGTTCAACATTTACCTAATAGGTGCTTCAGTGTACAAGAAAAAGAGCAAAGAAAATGGGAGAGAAAACTTATCAAAAAAGACAAAAGAAAAGAAAAATTCTCCAAATTTAACTGAAGAACATAGATCTCCACATTGAAATAAATCATCCAACAGCAACAAGTGGAGACACAAAATAAAATAAACAAACAAACAAAAACCCATACCAAGGTCCATCACTGCCAAATTTCATTAACTGAAAGTTAAAAATGTATCCTGAAATTTTCCAGAGGAAGAGAGAAAAAGTTCACAAAGGATTTAAGTAGCATCAGCCTTTTCAACAGCAATGCAGAAAGCAATGACACAAATGTGAGAATGCTTTTAAAATTCTGAGGCATGACTAGTTACCTTAAAAATTGATTATAAGCTATCTACCAACAGTGAGAGCAGAAAACAAATTCTTCAATGTGCATGTTCTCAAAAACTTTTCTTTCTTTATATATTTACAGGAAGCTCCTGGAGGATGTTCTCCAGCAAAACAAGGGAATAAATAAGAAAGGAAGGTGCAATATATCTTCCATCTCTATATCAATCAGAGTTCCTAGTTCCCAGCAACAAAAGGGGACTCAGTATTATAATCTAAACAGAGTTTTACCTGACAGATAATTCATAGGATATTGGAAGGTCTGGAAAAACAAGCCATGCCACCAAAGAAATATGACATTTTATACCGCTGCCATTTCTATATCAGGAACCCTACTTTACATATACTGCTATTTCTGTTACTCCAGAGAGCAGAGCACTCCCTATCACTTCCTTCATGCACCTTGTGCTGAGTCAAAGTCTACCATGGACACATCTGAATGAGCCATCCTCGCTCACACATTTGTATCCTGCATGAAAGCGAATCTTGGAAACTCAGAATACAGCATTTCCAGCTACTGTACTGTAAGTTGCTTTATACCTTCCTGCAATATCCAAAAGAATGAGGATCTCCGCATTACAGAAGAGGCTTCATATGCTGCTCATACAAAACAAATAATGAATGTCCTTTTTGAAATGACATCCATGAAGCAGTGGATGCAGCCTAGGAGAGAGGTGAAGAAAATATCCCTGAAAACGGCAAAGAGAAATGTGAAGATGACAGATGTTCCACAAAGCCTGGAGAACAACTGGACAAGACTAAAGCAGGAGATTTAAGGACTATATTTCTGGAAGAAATTTTCCAAGAAAAAAAAAAAAGAAAGAAAACTCATAGATTATTTGACAACTTCGATTTAGTGGAAAATGGGACAGAGAAGTGTTGGGGAGTGTGGGATGCATAGACATTATAAAAAATAACAGCAATAATAAAGATAAATTAATTCTTCAAAATATAAACAAAAACATTTTTGCTCAACTTAGCTCTGAATTAAACCATATATGCATAAGCCATGATAATTAAAAACTTACTAAGGATTCAACTAGAATGTTAAAAAATGGAGTTGGTTAGATGGGAGGAGGAGAAATATATATCTGTGAGCAGGATATCAGAGTGTGAGAGAGGATTAAAAGGGCTAAATACTCAGTTTCCACAGTAAGAAATTAATAATATATCTAAAATTAGGAAGATATTAAGAAAAGTTATTTTGAAACCTAGAGCTAAACACCAGAGAAAATGGCTAAAAGATGTGAAAGTGGAACCTCTTGGGAATTAGGGAACTGTTGTGAGGGGGATGGACAGGAGATTTCAGTTTTATACCTTACATTGTTATCTTTTAATTTTTAAACCATTTCTAAGAATTGCTTTGAAAAAAAGGGACAATTAATCTGTAAATAATAAAACTATAAATAAGAAGAGCACAGTGTTTACTGCTGGTAGCACTGCAAATTACATTATCTGGAAAAACTATGTGTCAAAATACAGCAAGAACTATAAAAATTTTTATGTTTTGACTCAGTAATTCCATTCAGGGCAATTTATCATAAGGAAGTAGTTCAATAAAGCAAATGCTGTTTATTACAGAATTATCTATAACAGCAACAAACACCAAAAAAATGTCCAACAAGGAAAGAAAAGATTAATAAATTATGGTAAATTTAAGAATATAATAAGATTGGAAATTAAAATGTGTAACTATAAGCAGAATGTAGAAACATAGGAAGATATAAGTTAAGATACACAGTTAAGTTAAAAAGGAAGAATATAAAAGCATAGGTTCAATGTGATTGCTACTATTTAAAACCATGTTTGTATGTGGAAAACAAAAACAAGAAGTAAAAGCAAAATTAAAATTAAAATTTAAAATGAAACAGAAATGCAAAGAATTCTATGAAATTCAACCTGGATAGCCATTAATAAAGGTAATGTACAAACTGGGGAAAATAATTGCAATCCTTCATGGAAAAAATATAGTATTTTTGTGTGAATTTTTGCTGCATAACAAAACATCCCAAAATTTAGAGGTTTAAAACAAAAATAATTTATTTAGCTTACGGTTCTGAGGTTGGAATTTTAAACTGGGTATTTAGTTCTTCTGGTTTTGCTCTACTTTCTGCCAGGCTCACTCCTGTTGCCAGGTCTAGATTGACCTTAGCAATGGTGGCTCATCTCTGCTAAGACATGTAGGCTCTCCTCCTTTAGGAGGCTGGTCTGTGTTCCAAGAAACTGTGAGATCTCTAGAATCCTAGGCATGGAACTTGTACGAGATGACTTCTGCTATATTCTATTGGCCAAAACAAATCCCAAGTGCAAGTTGAAAAAATGCAACTCTTCATAGGAAGAGCTGTGAAGTAATGTTGTAAAGGGCATGAGTATAGAATGAAGTGAAGGCAAGTCATCATTTTGCAACCTAGCCACAATTCTTAATACATAAAAAGTTTTTTTAAGAAGAAAAAATAAAATGTCAACAATTGTATATAAAACAGACTAAAGATATGATCATAAAGCTCACTAAAAAATAAACACAAAAACCTACTAAACATAAAAAAATTTTAATGTAATAAATGCAAATTTAACTACACTGAGATATTATTTTTCACTTAACAATATAGTAAAAATCCAAAATGTCGAAATATACTCTGTTGGGGAAGCTGTGAGGAAACAGCTCCTTTCATACATTGCTGTGAGACTGTGAAATGGTGGAAAAGAATTTGCCAATATATAGCAAAATTACATATATATTTATTCTTTGACCCAGAAATCTGACTTCTAAGAATCTGTTTCAAAAAATGCAATACAAAATATTTATGAAATTATGTACAATAATTCATTATGTGTAATATTCATTAGAGCACAATTTGCAATAAAGATTGTATGCAAACCCATGTTCATCAATAGGAAACTAGCTGATTAAACTATACTAAACTCATATAGTGGAATATAATACAACTGTTAAAAGGAAGAAGAGACAGCTCCACAGAAAATTCTAATCTTCAGCATTTAATATTAAGTGCAAAAAGAAAGTCATGCTGCCATTATCTAACAAATCATATGACTGTATATATTTGTTTACACTCAAAAGAAAATGAGAGAATAAATCATAAAATTAGTAAAATACTTATCTATAAGGGTGAGAGACCTATGATAGAGGTTAGACTTCTCTGAACATACTTGCTTTTAGGTATGTTTTGAACCATATAATTATTCTATAATTATAAGATAAAATTATATCAAAATTAAAAAAATATATAATACCCCAAATTCAGAAAGCCAAATCTAACTTACCATATATTTAATTACTGGCTCAAACAACAAGGAAAAATAATTTTAAGTGACTAAAAATAGTGATTTTTGCTTGGCCATCCTGAGTAAAATTAAAGACAAAAAGAGCTGGAGGGGGAAAAACTATATATAATTGATTATAACTACACTGTAATCACTAAATATATAAAAAAAAGTACATAAGTAATTATGGAATTAATGGAGTTAACCAGATCCCCATAATAGTAAATTAAAATTAGTAATGTCATTAAAACTCATCATTTATTTTCTCTTAAAAATGATATTCATAAGTCTTTCCACTAACAAGACAAAAAGGCCTAGATACAATAAGAAAACATTGATCAAGAGGAAAATAAAAAACAAGAAATTTCAATTTTTATCTCAAAATATCATTTTCCACTAAAAGGAATCAGAAATCATTGAGGCAATAGCTAATTCCAGGTTTGGAAAAGGAAATATTGAAGATGAGCCTGATGGCAAGGAATCCATCAAAGACTACTGTGGTCATCTAAGACTAAAGAAGACCCAACTTGAAAAGCCTCTTCATGCCAAAGTTGGACAAAATGAGTATCAATAAAAATAAAAACTGCAGTGGACTTATACCAATCAATTATGTTAAAATCCAAGAAAACAAATGATATTTAAATATATATATATATTAATCACTTTGGATGATGGTAGATAACTAATTCATTACTTAAAAATGGTAAATTAATGGAAACAATCAAACATTTAATGTGTCTCTCCTACATAAAACAAATACTCCACGTAACAAAATACTTGACTGTAACCTCTAAAGACAGAGACGACAACCCAATATCACGTGCCTCCTGACAGACAATATAACACTACATGTTAAGTTTTTTGCCAAACATTGCAAGCCTGATCAGATCAAGACATACAAGTAGTATAATTTTTTTTTTATTTCGGCATATTGTAGTATAATTTTTTAAAAATAAACTACAAGAAGAAAAATCAGTAAAAGAGGTAATTTATACATTAATAGATGTGCAAAAAATGAACACATTGTTTGGATTCTGATTCAAACAAACCAAATATACACAAACTATTGTTTAATTGGGGGACTTTGACCAGGAACTTGATTTTTGATAATATCAATGGGTTGTTTCTAATGTTTTTTTAGATATGATAATATTGTGGCTATGTTTAACAGGTAATCTTTACCTTTTAGCGATATATGCTGAAATATTTACAGATAAAATTATATAATGTGTCAATTTTTAAAAAAATAATACCATTCTGAGTTGACAGAGTAGGAGGGAGTAGAGATGAAGCAAGACCAATAACAAGTTATGTCATATCTTAGATGCATTTACCCACTCTCAAAAGGGACAAATACCAATAATGTCTTGCAAATTTTCTCCTTGGAATATTTTCTATGTTGACATGATTGAAAGGAAATGTAGAATTTGCCTTCCATTTATAATGTTAAAAATTCAGTTGTGTAAATCAAAGAGGATTTCACAAATTTTATCAAGTATTATCCAAAAAGTTCAAACTTAATGAAATTGTATCTGTCTCATTCCATCCTTCCTCTCTTATTCTCTTTTTTTACACTTATTCCCTATTGTTTGAATTTTATATTATTTTTCATGTTATTTACTTTTTGCTCTCCATTTATTTCTTTATCAAATAAATTCATCTAAAAGGAACCTTTATTGTAGAAGTGCTATATGAATGTCCATGGTGAGTATCAAACTTCAGAAAGTTGGACCTAGTAGTAAAAATATTCAACTGCAACAATTACTCTTTAGTACAGCTTTTTAAATAGTTATCTACTGGTTTATGTATAAGATTCAATCACAACAGTAACACCAGAGTTCTCACATGGTCCACTGTTAAATAACTCAGCATAATAAATTTAGCTGTTTTCTCATGAACCACTGATGCGCAAAAATAATTTCCTGCTAATCAGTAATAATGACTATATACCCAATGAGTCACCGTTACACTTTAAGAAGAAGACTGTGCTAATGCATGAATAATTATTGACCTGATTAAGTGTCCAATCCTGCTCTTGGGGAAAAAAGTGCACATCATTTAACAATTCAGCTGTATATTGTCTGTGCGATAAAAGCAAGAGGTAATTTGGATAACTAATGCACCAGCTAAATTCTGTTAGGCAGTTCCCAAAAGTAGATGATTTCCATCACCCTTAAACATTTCAGGAACCTACATTTTTCTCTGCCTTGTGTCCTTAATGCGCTGCCAACTATTTTCTTTTTCTTTTTTTTTTCCCTAGAGGCAAAGGGAAAAAAGAATTAGAGAAAATGAAGTAGATGATAGGGTTTTATCTGTCTCTCAGTTAAGAGGGCTTGGGGTTCAGAGAAAAAGCTATTACAAGTTAGCACTACAGAACATTCCTCTGCAGGGCTATGTTTGAATGCTATTAGAAAGGTAAGCCTTTTTGGGAAACAAGAAACACACAGGATTCCATTCCAGATATTTAACAAAGACCAAGTTGGACTGTGATGAAGAGCTAAGAGCTATTATTTGACAGGTTACTGTTGTCTCTAATCAAATTGCTAGTTCTGTTTGTTTCCCTAAAATTATCCTCCATTAAGTACAGAGAGCAGTTTTGTTCTCCAGAAATGTCTTGACATTGTAAATCAGATCAGAGATATAAAAAGTGCTGCAACCTGGAAAGGATAACAATACTCCATTATGAATGAGTGTGGCAAGATTGTGAAAGCTACATTAATAGCCAGATAAATACAATGAGTCACAAAAAAAATCTTAAAATTAAGATTTACCATGAAGAAATAAAGTAGTTTGACCCCTGCAGCAAGCCAGTTGGAATAGCATCATGACAAGACTCATCATATACCACTATTTAAAATTGTAAATTCTACTGTGAGAAAGGGAATTAATCCCCAATCAGTTAAGGGACATGAACAGCAAAGTAATGTTTTCCTTTCAAAGGAAGTATTTCTCACCCACGATGATAGGAGGTGTCCATCACACAGACTACACCAGAGCTAGCTAAATAACAATAGAAAGTATCCCTGCAACTGACGTGTAACCAGAACAACTTTGGGGACCATGATGGGTGACCCAAGGGCCTTGCACAATAACTGAAAACCTTTATTGCAACTCTGGAGAGGGCACAACATTTTCAATGAAAATGTTGGACACACTTGGACATAAGATGGAAAACAATGAAAAAGCTAGAGCCATCTTCCTTTTGAGCATGCTCTTTTTGTATCAGATCTGCCCATTTCAAACTACTCACTTTAATTTTAAGGGCAAATGTGAAGCTACCTCAGAGGCACTTCAAAACAACAGATTAATACTGAGTTTGGATCTCATGAAGCAAGTATATCTATAAGTTGTTTGTACTTCAGCATTAACTCTGGGCTTTAATCATTTAACCTTTCGACTTCTTGTTTATTGAATGCTATTCTCTCACATCATGCCATAAGAATACTACTGAGTTTCCCATTGTATTACATTAATTATTGCTAAGAATGTTCTGCTAACTTCAGACTGTAAATAATACTTCTGTATTATAACACAAAATAATAATTATTCTTCATTTCGATGGCTCTTGGTCATTAATAAAATGCATATATAATTATCAGTATACTCTGTTTAGAAAGATAAATCAATATATAATATATTTTAGATTATTGCCACGCCAAATATCAAAATATAAAACTGTAATGAGTAAAGGATAATTTGATTTATCAGGAAAATTTACTGGTCTGAAGCTATTTATTCTCCACCGTGTTTTACAAATTAGGCACTACAATATCAGCATAATAATACTTACCAAAATTCAATATAGATATTTTGAACCCTAAAGAGACTAATATGGTGTTTCTTTCTCTGGAATAGACTCTTTCATATTTGCCTAGATATAGATGAAACAGAAATGATTCTGAATGGTGCAAGAAAAATGATGAAGATGAAGATACCTTAATGTTTTTGCATACAGAGATTAAGTTTATATTTCTCTTGGATTGATTCAGACAGCAGGCTTCGTGTTGCTCATGAGTTCTGAGGATTCTGTTAGTCTGCCTCTATCTTAATTCTGAACCCTTCTCTTCAGGGCTTGAATATCAACAGATCTGAAATATATATCCTACCCTCCAGCCCAGTTAAGCCTTTGGATTCGGCTAGCGCATATAAATGCATACTCTTTATCTCATTGGTAATATGAAAATATATCTCCCTTACCGGAATTTTATTAACATTATCAATTCTCCCTTTTGATTGGAATCACTAACTTAGTGAGATTCGCCTTCACGGTGCTGCAAGGAAATATGACATCACTTCCTACCTCTCTTTCTCAAAGTTGTTCTCAAGGCCAGAGTAACTTTGAAACTCCACTGCAATTACGCATTCTTGGGGTATAGCAAATTAGTGCATGGTCTAGAGTAGAGAAGAAGGAAAAATATGTTGGTGCAAGAAATCTTTTACTATATTTTAAATATCAAGTTGAATATTTGCTTATAATCATAGGTCAAATCTTTAAAAAATTTCTTTGTCCACCACTTTCAAAAAAAATTTGAAATGAAAATCAGAGAAATAGTAAAATTTTAAAAACTCACCAGAAGAACTAATTTGGATAAATGAGGGGTGGAGAAACAAAAATATTATGCCAGAAAAACTTACTTAAGGAAAAGTATTACAGTATTACGAAAACTTCCTGTCTAGTAAGAGAAAAAGGAAAAGCCAATACTTGCATTATTCTCATTATCAAAATTTAGAAAACTGATTTTTACAAGAGATAAAGTTTCCCCAGCACATAAAATCTAAAAGGAACAAGTAGTCGACACATTTTTTCTGTGGACCAACACAGGTTTCCTTGAGATCCCATAACAAGGAGCCCATAACAGGCTAGCACAGGCTAAGACAAAGAGGTTTTTCGCTCTTTGCTTTGATACATTTGACAATATATTTTTTTAAAAATACAAGGTATTACCAAATATTACCAAATAACTTCTTAACTTTTGTTGCGTCTCTTGGATGATGTTGTATATTCCTGCATGGAAAGCAAACTTAGCACAATTAAGGCTTGTGATGGTTAATTTTATATGTCAATTTGAGTGGGACATGAGGTGCCCAGACATTGCTTCTGGGTGTATGTGTGAGGGTATTTCCTGAGGAGACTAACATCTGAATGGGTGGATGCGGTAAATGCATTGCTCTTCCCAATGGCAGTGGTCATTATGCAATCCATTGAAGGCCCCAATAAAACAAAGTCAGAAAAAAAGAGGAACTTGCCCATTTTTCTGCCTCATTGTTTGAGCTGGGACATCTCATCTCATCTTTTCCTGCCCTCAAACTGAGATTTACTTCATTAGCTCCTCTGGTTCTCAGGTTTTCAGACTCAGAATGAATAATTACATGACCTGCTCTCCTGAGTCCTAGGCCTGTAGCTTGCAGATATGAGATCATGATTTTTTTAACCTCCATACATGTGTGAACCAATAATCTTATCTGTATATCTATCTATCTATCTATCTATCTATCTATCTATCTATCTATCTATCTATCCATCTATCCATCTATCTGTCTTCTATTGGCTCTGTTTCTCTGGAGACTCATAATACAAAGTTCAAAAGGATAATTTCAGTGACCTAATATCTAAAATTTTGCTTTACTTCCATCACAGGCTGTTACCCTTTCATTATTCTTATCGATACTTCCAATACTACAAGAAGAAAAGGAGACAAAAGGTTCCTTCTATAACTTCTTTGAAACTCACTTCAAAGATTTAGTGGGGGAAAAAAGATTAGAAACAGAGACCTAATTGAGCTTTACCAGACACTGTAGATTTCTATAATACAGTCTTTCCATGCCCTCTTATAAATCATTTCAATTTAGCAGGCATTTACTGAGCATCCTCAAATGACTGTGCTCGGGCACAGGGCTCAGAGAGTGCTAGGAACGGTGAGGATTGAAAAAGAAGTGCATGGGGTGACTTCTTCCTAGAGAACCATATATTCTTAAAGAGAGAGAACACCCATAGATTATAAAAAAAAAAAAAAAGGAGAAAACTCTTATATAGCAAATGGTAAGGACACAAGTAAAAAATACAAACATAGTAAGATTAGAGGAGAAAAACTCTCAGAAGATGAAGCATTTGGACCAGACTTTGAGACAAAATTGTTAATCTAGGCATAGGGAACAAACAACATCAACCAACACATGGAGAAAAGAATAAGTATTGGATTATTGTTGGGGAGTAAGAATCGAATACTGGGAAAATTGGAGAGCTGACAGCAGGTTATAAACATGGATAGTAATAATTAGCAGTAAAATAAAGAATGATGTTATACAGTTGTTAGAGAAAGAAGTATAGAAGTTTCCCTAGATTAGTAATTTATGTACTATATGTCATCAAATCTTCTTATACTATAAACTGAGACATTGTTTTGTTTCCATATCTAAGTGAGTCTGCAGAAATTGCAGAGGTAAATTTTATTTCCTCTCCATACTGACTGGCGGAGTGAGTCAGAAATCCTGGCAAGCTCTGAGGGCAATACATATTTTACTTTTGCTTAAAAACATTACCAGCTATTAAAATAATTCTCTTCATTTCATCTGTTATACAATAGACAGGAAACGCATGGAAGGAAAACACATATACCCAGGATCCATTAGTCTTTTCACAGCTGGAGAGAAATGAAACCCTGCTTTTATCAAAGTAATTGGGTTATTATATGAGACTAACTTCACTCCAAACCCCTTTCCTCTCAGGAGAATTCATAAGCGACCAGCTTTTCATATTTCCACCAGACTACACCCCCTTTTAAGAACATTTATTTTATACCTTAATAGATAATACATATATTTTGTAGCTTAAACTACCAGCTTATTATTCATTCAGTAATTAAGCATGTACCCACTCTATTTCAGGTGCTCTTATAAGGATAGAAATACGATGATAAACACAGAGACCTAAAGACCCAGGCATTGCAGAACATACACACCAATGAAGAAAGTGAGCAACAAAGAAGTGAGCCAAAAGCAGATATGATGATTTCAGGCTGTGGTTGGTGCTACAAAGAAAATAAGCAGGGTGATATAATAGAAGGTGATGGGAAGGAGTCAAGATCTACCTTTGAACAAGGTGGTCAGGAAAGTGATCCCTGAGGAGGTATCTTGGAATTTAGCCTTAGGGATGTGAAGAAACAGAGGAGGAAGCAGAAGAAGAACATTCTAAACAGAATAGCAAATGCAGTAGTCCTGAAGTAGCTGCACAGAGCCTGGTGTGTTCAAGTAACAGAAAAGGGAACTGTATAACTTGGCTGCAGGAAGTAATACGTGGAATTAATTGCATGAACTTGGAAATTGAGAAAAGATGCCATTGTGTGCAATTTTGTAGGATTTACTTACAAAATTAGGAAGAAAAGAGTGGATCAGGCAAGACGTTGAGGATTACAAAAGAAAAAAAGAAAATGATCCTCATATAAGGTTAAAAAGAATCTTCTTAAACCTTCTTGTCTTGACAAAAACTGTTTAGTTTGCCAGTTTCTTAAGTAGGGAATTTTATTTTTAATTAGCTATTTTAAGCTGCAAAAGGCTAACAACAAAACGAATTAAAATATTATTTTCTCTTTGTCCTGGACTTTTTCCAAGAATGTATATACAAAGGAATCTAGGTGGAAATTTTTCAGACCATTACTCAAATAAATTAGACAAGTGTTTATTAATCACTTGCTATGTACCTCACTATCTCAGGCACTGTAGATTTACAAAAGAAGACGGAAGGCATGCTTTCTATCTCCACAGAACTTTTAACCCCTTTGAGAAGACCTCTATATAAATGTAAAATTAGAGAGCAATGCTATGACAAATATGTCAGCAGAAAGGACTAGAGCACAAATTGTACTCTTAATTTTTTTTTTTTTTGAAGACTGTGAAATGATATAAATACCACTGTGGGGTGAATTCATCTAAAAATATTGTATGAAGTAGTTGAGACAAAGTCCAATTATAAAAAAGGGGAGGTGGATTTCTAAATAAGGGGTAACATTCACTAAGTTGGAATTTAGTATTGGGTTTCTATGGGAAAGTAGAGACTCTGGCTGAAGGTTTGCCCTAGAGAATGAAAAGACTGAGGATAAGTAAGCAAGGAAGGGCAACTTAATAGAAGGCCTGTACAATAAAACTCAGGAATTTGCATGCTCAGGAGAAAACTGCCAGACTTTTAAACAGTAAGCATAAAAATGGATTTTTTTTTCTGATAACATAAAACAAGCATAGCAAACACATATAGTGCTTCCCATATGATAGATACTTTAAATAGTTTCCTTAATATCCTTATAATAACTCTCTGAGGTAGATCATTAACTCAGGTAACAGTAAGGAAACTGGGGCACCAAGATTATCTAACTTGATTATTGTCATCATAGAATCTTTCATAAAACCAGGCAAGGAAACTCACAAGGTATCTCTTTCTGGTTAGGATTTTGACATTTTCAAATATGAGGCACTGCACCTAATCTATGAGCAAATGAGGTAAAGCAAAAGGAGGCCAGAGTCAAAGATCAGTATGAAGGGCATGGCACTTACAAGTAGGGGCTGATACCTCAGTGCTATATATAGTGAGAATGGGGAGGAAGGTATAGCCATAAGGGATCTTATAAAGAGTGATTGTTCAAGCTTAGTAAATATGCATATACCAAGTGAACGAGAAGAAGGAATAACAAATGTGTTCATTTAGGAAACTTGGAGGATAATAGCGTATTTGGCACAAATGTAAAAATTGAAGATAAGAGTTACTTAGTGGTGAGAAATGATGGGGCTCTGTACATACAGATGTAAAAACTTCCCTGGGAAGCTATTCACAGGTGGCTGTGAAGCAGTCAGAGAACCATTTTAGAGCATCATACCAAGTAGAATTTAAATCAACGTAATGTCACTCTCATTGTCTTTTTTAGCTTCAAATTTTACTTCAAAGATTAAGATCAAGAAGAGATCTTGGTTTAACTTTAGATGAACTGCAGCAGCTGTGTCTAAGACCAGTCATTCTCGCAGGTGATGGGGTCAGGCTCTACGGTTAGCATGACATTTTATTCAAACCAAGCTGCCCATCTGCTCTCCTGGGCTAATAGTGCTGTCGTTCACAAAAAGAGCATATCCTGATCACCTATGACTAGATTTCGGAAGCAGACAGGCAAGAAATGATGGATGGTTTTGCCTCAGCAAAATGAAGAGTAGGAATGGGGGAGGATGAAAACGGGAGTGAAGGAAGTTTATTAAAGAGTGAAATAAAGGCCAGCTTTCCCTTAATTAACCTTTTGGTTCTTTTCTGTTTCATCCCTCTTGTCGTGGGGCTCACCCCCCTTGAAAACTTCCATCTCACTTTGATTTTAAAGCTGTTTTAGCACAGTAATGATGCATAAGGTAACTATATGCTAAATTTTCCTATCCTTCTATCTCAGAAGACCCAGGACAATAGATTATGATTGGTACTGATATAGTAAAATCACAGGGATAGTCCTTGAGTTTTTAAGATAATCAATTTGCTTATGATCCTCTTCTGACCATCTTGCCTTTTCCTCTCACAAGAAAAAACAAAAGAACAAGAACAACAAAGTTAAGTTATTATAAAACTTACTTTAAGTCTTGAACTGAGTCTGCCTTGAAGACAGATCAGTTTAAACTTCTTTGAGTTGGCAATAATCCCATAGAAAAAAATTGCTGTATTCGGGAGCGAGTAAAAGGGAATCTTCCCTCTCAAGCCACAGAGATGCCATATGTTCCACAGTTCATGAGGTGAACCGGGAAGATAAATCTTGAACAGCCATCCTAGTTTCACTTCAGCAAGTCATCAATCTACAAATAATAACCTGAATAAAGATTCATGGCACAAACCTAACATTTCATTTCACTGATGTCGCCTGCATAATGCAGATACTTTGGGACCAATATCTAATTTGTTACCAGATTTTACTCAAGACATGTATTTATGTAATAGAAAAAGCAGACTCTTGTATCACGTGTGATATATGTTACAGTTTACTTCCTTGCCTACTAACACCATATCACTTTTGTACATTGCAAATGAAATCTATAAAACTATAGACTGCAGATTGTCTTTTAAACACTGTAGCCAGAAGGAAAATAGCTAACTACTATCTGTAATTCTTATGTCACATCTTTTATATTTAATTTTTTTCTCTTTTATCTTTTTCTCTTATTTTTTTCCTTTTTTTCATTCAGGAGAAGAATCTGAAACCCTTAGGTTCCACAAAGCCTTATTTGATTTTCTATTAGCTCCATAGATAGCCAGCAATCAAAATAAAATTGTACAAAAACATCAAGCTATTATTTTAAACCTGGATAGGCTACTAACTATATGGCTCTGTGAAACATATTCAATAGACAATGTTTCCTTTTGTACTGACTTGCAATAAATTTGGCATTTCCTTTATGAAACAGCTTTCAAGTTGTTCAAAATGGTTGCAATTTGAAGTTACAAATGGTTTATTTATGTCTTTATATATGTTTACCAAGACCCAGTCATCAAACTTTGTGCTATTCACAAAGGCAGAAAGTATTAATTCTAAAATATAATATTCCTTAATCTCTTGTGGTAGTATTTTGTCTGACAAATCCATGGACTTAGTAGCTGGCTTAAAAGAAATAACACAATAATAACAACACCAGAGGCCTCTCCACTTTAAGGAGACCGAAAGCAACTTGGTCTTCAGGACGGCTGACAGGTTACAGCCACGCAGGCAGCATTTGGGATACAGAGTGATTTTATTATTAGATCCTCTTACCTCATCTTCAAAGTCTGTGTGGCAGTAACTCAAATTCAGGTCAGTTACATCTTCTTATGTAGAAAAGTTACTTTTGAGCGACCACCATGGCTCATGCTTGTAATGCTGGTGTTTTGGGAGGCCAAGGAAAGAGGATTGCTTGAGGCTGGGAGTTTGAGGTTACAGTGAGTAAGATCATGCCACTTCACTCCAGATTGGGTGACAGAGTGAGACCCTGTCTGTGAAAAAAAAAAAAAGTTACTTTCCTATAATAGAGTATCTGTATGTGGTGAATGGCATGTTAATGACGGCATCTGCTGTACAGTTTACAACAAAGTTACAACCATTTTTTCATTGTTGGTTTTGCTATCAAATGATGCTGATAACAGACTCAAATAAATTCTCTTTCCTAACTGGATTGCCTCACTTGGTGGGAGAAGTGTTAGGAAAGCTTACTGAAATGAGCTCTCCATTAAAAGGTTGGCATCTGTATTCATGTTTACACACATTAAAAATGACCAGGTTTATTTTTGTTTTTTGTTTTTTCTTTTTTTTCACAGCATTAGCCATTATTCTTCATTCTAGCATATACTAGTAGATAGGAAGGTAGAAAGCCATATGATTATATCTCGGGTCATATATTGATGTTAAAACCCCCATTTCCCTTTCAATGACTCTTTTAAGTATGGATATTTGACAAAATTTGGGCCAATAGGACAGGAAGTCCACTAGGGACTTCTGAGGAAAGTTTCCTTTCCTCATATCATTTCCTGATATGAAATGAGACATACACACTGATATTGTCATATCTGTCTCTAAGGCCTGAAAGCACAACAGCCATGCTGTAATCACAAAGGGGACCAGGTGAAGACAAGCCCAGCACACGGAGGAAACAGAACAGAAAGATGGAAGGTCCCAAGCTCCTTAATGACACTTTAAATGAACCAACTCAGGAACTGCCCACCTTAGAATATTTTATTATATGAGATTGTAAATATGCCTTATCTATAAGCTATTTGTGTTTCTTTAAACATACAATAAAATTGATTTTATTTGATATACTATGGATTTTAACATAGGTATAGATTGGGTTAACCACTACCATGATCAGGATACAGAACGGTTCCGTCACCCTGAAAGATCCTTCATGCCATCCCTTTGTAGTCACACCCTACTCCCACTGATGATTTGTTCTAGTAGTTTCACTAACAGGGACTTTCTTAAGACAATCATGTTGTCATGAAAAGGAATGGTTTTATATTCTCCTTTCCAATCTGTATTCATATTGGTTTTTTTTCCCCTTGACTTATTGAACTCAGTAGGACTTTTTCAGTATGATGTTGAGTAGTATGTTGGTAAGAATAAATATCATTGCCTTATTCTCAATCTTAGAGGGAAAATGTTGTCTGTCTCCATTACGTTTAATGTTAGATGTAAATCATTTGTAGAGCACTTGATGAGGTTGAGCAAGTTACTTTATATTCAGTTTGCAGAGTTTTTATCAGGAATGTATTGGGAAAGCATTTGACAAAATCTAAAACATTCGTTTTTAAACTATTTGAGTTAAAATTTTCTCTTATATGCAGCTTAAAACCTCGTAACTAGGGGAAAAACTCCATCATAAATTTGACCATCAAATGGGAGAAAAAGAATAATGAATTCAGGAGGGTTTGGGAAGGTATTTTACTATTTATCAAAATTTATCTAAGAGTGCTTTAGTTTTTTGTCAAAGGGCACTGAATATGTTTACAGTTTTTTGTTTGTTTGTTTGTTTTTTACATCTGAACTTCTCATAATCAGAAGCCATTGGATTAAAGAAAGCCTGGATCTCTTTAATATACAACAGCAAGTGTACAGAGCTGAGATTGCACCAGTCCTTCTCACAAAGGTTTCTTCTACCCACTAGTCTATTGATATAAACTATATTAAGATTTCCCAAATCTCTAAAAGGTTTTTAGACACTCAAAGATCCAAAGTTTCATCATAGCCCACCTTAACCACTTCAGGACCAGCGTCACTGTAGTTGGCAGCCACAGATGAACCCGCACAGCCCAGCATCGACTATAGTCAATAGCCACAGATGAATGCACACAGCGACTTTAGCCGACAGCTGTGATATGACTTTTCTAATTTTTCATTTATCAAAATAAAACTGTGAACATTTAAAAATAACTTAATGAAAATATATATGTATATGTTACCTATTCTGAATTTACATTACAAGTAAAGCTGCCTATAAAGTAAAACAAGCTTTAAGTGATTTAAAGCTTTCTTCATCACACAAGAGCAAAATGGATTCGTCATCAATGCACAGCACAAGCTATCGTGTGGACTATGAGTGCCGGCTGTGGGCAAGGTTTCGCAGCCGGTAAGCGCGGTCCCGAAGTGTTAAGAATGTATGTGGTCATGTAATAAAGGGAAATGTGGTCCAACTCTGCTTTTATAGTCAGGCTTTTGATTGCTTTCCAGTTTCAGAATACAAAATCAGAATGGGTATGATTTATAGTTGATGAAATTCTCACATTGGTGCCCATGATAAACTGGATGCACCCAAATTGAAAAAGTCATAAATTTAGAAGAGCTCAATAGTAAGCCATCCTAAGACAGAAGTAGTACATCTAGGATTGGGCTTAAACAGGTGTAGACTGCACAAACTAGCTGCACAAATGAGTGGTCCAGATCTCTATGTCACCTACAACTTTTGCACCTATGTCTCTCCTTTAGCTTGTATCTATTATCTTACAGAGTGTTCACAATGATCAGCTATCAAAGGAAGAATAAACTCAAGCATGGTTCATAGAAGGGGTCTGCTTGGTATGTCAGTCCAAGATGAAAACTGCCTGCTACTGTATTGTAGCCACACTGCGGGGTAAAGACTGTACTGAAAGACAAATGGAAAAAAATCCTCCAAGGTATAGAGCTTCTGCTGTATATCTGATGAGCCACTTTCTTTTTTCTGAATTTTTTATCCTGGTAAAACACAAGCATAACATTTATCATCTTAAACATCTTTAATTATACAGTTTAGTTGGATTAAATAAATTTGCAAAGTTGTATATAACCATCACTGCTATCCATCTCTGACACTATTTTTCATCTTGTACAATTGAAATTCTATACCTATTAAACAATCACCCCCATCCCAGTCCATGGCAGCAACCATTCTTTCTGTCTTTATAATTTTGACAACTCTTAAGTACCTCATATGAGTAGAATCATAGCATATTTTTCTTTTTTTGTGACAGGCTTATTTCACTTAGCACAATGTTCTCAAGATTATCCATATTGCAGCATATATTAGAATTTCCTTTCTCTTTAAGGCTGAATAGTATTCCATTGTGTGTATATAACTGTGTTTACCCCTTCATCATTCAATGGCTTCATACAGCTTCAAGTTACTGTCCAGTGTCTTTTCATTTTACCCTACAGGACATCACTGAGCATTTCTTACAGGGCAGGTTTAGTGGTAACAAGTTCCCTCAGCTTTTGTTTATCAGAGAAAGCTTTAATTTCTCCCTCTCTTTTAAAGGACAACTTTTACTGCACACAGTATTCTTAGCTAACAGTTTTTTGTTTGGTACTTTGATTAATCAATGCACTGCCTTCTGCTCTCCAAATTTATTGATAAGAAATCTACTGATAATCTTATTGAGAAACACTTGTATGTGAGGTGTCACTTCTTTCTTGCTGCTTTCAAGAACCTCTCTTTGTCTTTGTTTTTCAAAATTTCCCTTATAATGTGTTTCCACGTGAGTGTCTTTAAGTTCATCTGACTTGGAGTTTATTATACTTCTTGGATGTTAATATTTATGTCTTTCTTTGAATTAGGGGAGTTTTCAGCGATTATTTCTTTACATATTCTCTCTGCCTTTTTTTCTTTATCTTTTTGGTTTTTGGTGGGGGAACCTCCACAATGTATATTTTGGTCTGGTTTAGTACCTCACAGGTTCTTTAGTCTCCATTCACTTTTCTTTATTGATTGTTCTTTCTGTTTCTCATACTTAACTATTTCCATTGTTCTATCTTCAAGTTTACTGCCTGCTCAAATCTTTCTGCTTGCTCAAATACACCTTTGAATACCTATAGTGCATTTTTCATTTTAGTTATTGTATTTTTCAGTTCTAGTATTTCTTTTGGTTTCTTTTTAATTTTTTACCTATTTATTGATAATTCCTTTGTACTCATATATTCTTTTCTTAACTCTCTCCACATTTTCCTTTACTTCTTTGATTATCTTTAAGACAGTTGTTTTAAAGTCTGTCTCGTAGATCTGTCATCGGATATTTGTCAGGGTTGGTTTCTGTTGATCTTCTTTTTCCTTTGAATGAGCAATACTTTCTTTGGTTTTTCTTAATGCTTTATACATTTTTGTTGAAAACTGGATATTTGAATGTAATACTGTAACTCAAAAAATAAAATTCCCCCACTTCCCCAGGGAATGCTAATTTTTGTTAATATTTTTTTATCTTATTTTTATTGTTGTAAGCCGTCTTTATTCCAGGGATCAATCTGAAATGTAAATGTGAGGTGTTCTCAGTCTTTTCTGAGCCTGGACCTTTTGCTGAGTATATGCATTCATTTTCTAATTCCCCCACTATGTTCATAAATATCCTAGCCCTTAATGCCTGGCTCTCAAAAGAATAAAAATAAAAATATGAAGGTAGGGAGGGAATTAGCTCTTTAAATTCTCTGGAAATTACTTCAGCTACAGGGTATGTAGCTTAAAACAATGAAAAACGTGCAATAACAATGTCTACCTGTCTCTTTGTCTGCACTTCTATGATCAAAATCAGCAATGATCATAGTGCAAATCTTTGATATTTGCAGTAACAAGGTCCTTTTTGTGCCCCCCTGGTCCTTCTAGCTGTGTGCCAGCTACTCCAAGAACATGTGCATACCTGCCTTCCATGGGGTTGGAGATGGGGGATGTGTAGTGGCCACTATGCTAAGAGCCAAGTTTGACAGAAATTAACTGCATGTCCAAGCCTTCTCCTCAAAGTTGCAAGCCTTGAATAAACTCCTGAGTTCCAAAACAGTTACATTAGACAGATTCTGCCAGTGCAATTATTATCTAGGTGGGGAACCAGATTCTTGTTACTTCCTATTCCACCATCTTCTTCTAAGTTACTTTTTGTAAAGAGAAGATTGGGCCATGGTAAGGATTTACATATATTTATGAGAACTGCCTCATTACTTGACTGATTGGTCAGGGATCTGAAGGAGCAAGATTAGAAATTGGAAATAAGAGGCTAAGGAGAAATAGCATCTGGGTGGACTACATACCAGATGCCACACAATTCAGTAGTCGTTGGCCAGAATGAATGATGAAATGGACTCAAAGTTGTAGGTGGGACATCAATTTAGAGAGTACATATTGCAATGATAGGACAATATCCATCAGAATGTATGACTCACTGGCCACTCTGTGGTACTATATCCCCATTAGATAACATGCATAGGTTCTTGAACCAAGAAGAGAAATTAGAAGTTACCCTACTTATCTGTATCATCTGCAATCCTAGCAGTCCACTTGGAATTTATGTTTCCCATCTTCTCATATCTTGAATCTTTAAATCTAGATGTTTTAGATCCCAGAATGAAATTTCCAACAGTGTGTGCAATAGAAGTCCAGCCTTTTAAAAAATGCCATGACTGTTACTTATCTGGGGCTCTTATTCCAGTAAACCCATAGTCAAAGAAAGGAATTATCATATGAGCAGCAACAATTGATCCTTGTCACAATTAGGAAGTAGGGTAGCTACTACATAATGAAGGCTGGAAGGAATATAATTGGCACACAGGTCATACACTGGGATATCTACATTAAGTAGAGCAACTTTGTGAGCTGGGAGTGAAAAGCAGTTTTCATTTTTGTTTGTCTGACATTGGCCCCATTGTTACTTCCTTAGATTTTACCACACTCATATGGGCAGAGGGCAAATAGGATCACAGTGGCAATTGAGATGTCTAGATATCTAGAAATATTTTCCAAATTTCTAAAGTAGATATCTCTCTTGGAATCATTGAATGATCCTAAAAAAGAAGCAATAACCACCAACAAGTATGACAAAGATTTTATCTCCTGATAGTACTGAAAAGAATTAGGGATTCAAGCTAGAATTTTCAAATTTAGAAAATTATCAAGATATAAAGTATATTCCCTCTATATATTGTCATGTTATGAACAAATTCCTACATAGCCTCTGTCTAAATATCATACATAGTTTTACTTCCCTTGGTACTAATGGTACCAGATCTACCAAACAAGAGTCTCAATTAAAATTGCTAAAATGCATGTAAAATACTAAAATATTTTCTTTAGAATATCTTGAAGTATGTGATACACACACATATGAATTTTTTTATTCAGATATTCAACTCTCAATTATTTAGAATTTTGTTAATTTTTAAAATGTCTAACATGTTCGAAGTTATTTTTGTTTTTATTCATGATTTCACATATTTTCAATTACATCAGATGCTTGGAAAAAGATGGACCTATGTTTAAAAGTTAGTTTGAACTGATCTATCTAGGTATATGACCTTTGGCAAATGTCTTAAATTTTTTGGCCCTCAGTTTCTTTATAAATATTATCAGTAATATTGATATTATTCTTTGTCAATCATAATCCCTCCCTTACATGGTTCTTAATGAATATGAGATGAAATAATTTATGCAAAATACCTAGCATATAGGTGGTACCAGGTGGATTTTGTTCTGTTAAATAATTACTCAATATATCCTGTGATTTGATATTTTTGAAAAATTTGATCAATGGTTCCCAGAATTATGTCATATATAAAGTGTACAGAGTTTATAGTGTTTCTCTGTTACTCATTCAGTATAGGCATCTATTGTGAGGCTGCCCAAGTCCCATCCTCATAGGTACACCTTGCAGTCATTTTTTGCAGGCTTAGAGAGAGTGCAGGTTCCTTCTGCTACTCTCAACTTCCCAGTAGTAGAGAATATGGTTTGGTGAGAAGTGCCTGATCTGCCTGCTTGTTCCCAACTGCTTTTGTTAACCCCCCACTACCATACCTATATATTAATTAGGAATAGCCTAAGCTGAGAGTAACAAAAACCCAAAATGGCAGTGGCTGCATAAAATATAAGTATAATTCTCTTTAATAAAAATATCAGAAGGGGGTAGTCCAGAAGTGATAGGATATATCCGCTACACAGCATTTTTCCACCATGTTGTTCTCCCTTGCATGGCCACCATTACCAAGATCAGCTCATGGTTCAAGATGGCTGCACTATTTCAGTATCATGCCTACATCCAGGAATACATTAGAGGCAAAGAATTAAATAAAAGAAAAAGGTACACGCAAACCTACATGGAAGGAAAATGGCTAAATCTGGTATATGATGTTCTACTTGTATTGTCTTAGACACAATTTATTCACACATCCAAAATTGATTTGCAAAGAAGGGTAGGAAATAAAGTTATTTTTCTGAGGAGAAATGTCTAGAACCAAAAAGCAGAACTACCACTATGGAAAAAGGAGGAAAGAGATATTGGGGAAAATTAACAGTATCTGGCATGACCCACCACAAACTGTCTGACTTGGCCTAAAAATTATCTAAATCTTCCTCAAGGCTTTGACTTATAGAACATAAAAATCAGTAAGGTGTGCAGACAATTTCCACTTTCTGCCCTTCTTCATATCTCCTCTGAGGCACTAAACAGAAGCAGGTCTCCTTCATGAATAGATTAAAAAAAAAAAAATCAAGGGGGAAATGAAGCTTAAATTAACATCTGAAATATTATGGAATTATATATGTCAAGTGGCTGACTTAACAAGTACTCAATAAGAGGTAGTCATTATAAATTATTATCCTGATTAATCCAGGTTATTACACAAAGAATAGGATATTTTTTAAAAATCTATATAGTGATTCTGCTATTAACCTCAGATTTCTGGTCTGTTACTGATATTTTATATTTAATTTTAAAGGGGAAAAATAAATGAATGAATATATAACTCTACTTACAACTCAAAAAATTCTCCTTTATAGGCACATCTATCATCAGTATATAGCATTTTTTGTTCAATTTATTTAAATATTGATATAATCCACACATGTATCTATGTTAATGACAATATGGTAGAGTGACAAGAACACTGGACTAGGAATTGTAAATTAATGATTAAAAATAGTAATATTGCTTTTAGTTATTAGTACTCTGAGCTTGGAAATGTATTTTTTAAATTTTAACACAAAATTTTCATCAACCAATCAATATATAATCTTGTTTTATGTCTGTTTCTATTCAAAGACACCTTATTTAATCTATAGGTGATTTATTAACATTGAACCCACAGCCAACAACACTATAACTCATGCCTGAAAGGAAGCTTCTGTAGCACATGTATTTTCTCCATAAGTACATCACAGCCTTTTTGTGCTTAGACTCACTAAATAGTACTTCAGTGTAATGCTTGGGGCCCCTTTTAAGCAGAAAATCACCAAAAAACAGCACAAAAATGTGAAAAATTTGTCACTAACTAGCCCAGAAAAAGGACACTAGTTTATAGTAAAAGATTTGAAACAAGGTGGAAATATTTTCTTATTCAATCTCAGCAACATGTGCATTGGCAATTCAATTCAATTCAATTTTTCACCATTCTGTGAACGTGCATGCCCAGAAATGACTGTAAAAAGTGCTTCGGGTATTATTTTGGGGATTACCAATAAATTGTAGTGAGTAGGTAAACTTGCAAATACAGAATCCTCTAATAATAAGAATCAACTATCCGGCTTATACATAACACTCTACACATGCAAACATACAACTTATATAATACTCATATTTTAATGAAAGTAAATTATCCCATAGTATGGGTGTGTCATATTTATTTAACTGTAGCTGAATGTATGTTTGCACTATGTCAATATTTCCTTTTAAACATTTGGGTTGATTCCAACTATTTTATCAGTATTGTAATAAACATATATGCACACATCTTCAAAACATATTTATAGAAATTTTTAGAATGTGGCACTGCTGGATAAAAGATCAGGGTTCTTTTTTATTTGAATACATAGTTCTTTTAAAATTACTCTCTAAAAAGACTAGAGCAATTGACACTCTAATTGGAAAAATATAAAAACACTAATTTAGGAGGAAAATTAGTTTTCCATGCTTCGTTTGTAAAAGTAAGAACACATCAACTTCACAGACTTATACTAATACATGAAATAATATGCATGAAAATATCATATATGCTTAAGTGCTACCTTTCCATGTACTTGAAATTGCTCTTTATGAGCATTCCATTAAAACAATGAATCAATTTTTAACAATTTTTCTAATGGGCCTTCAGATTATTTGCATTTATTATTATATTCTTTTGGATCTTTTCTATGAGAGGAGGTGAGTAACTTTTCCTTTATATATTTTGTTGAGTTATTCTATTTTTTATTTAAGATTATAGCAAGATAAATTTATCCTAATTTGAATAGCCAAATAATGATTAAACATGTAGTTGAATATATCACACTATCTTTCCACTTTCTTAGACACTTGGATTTTCCCAAACATTATTTTTATTTAAATTAATTACCTGAACTCATTTAAATTGTACAATTCAATGAATTTTAACAGTTATATATACTCTTAAAACCATTCATTACCACAATCAAGATACAGAACATTTCCTTTTCCCAAAAGAATTTTCTTATACTCTTATGTAATCAATTCCTTCCTCCACTCAAGAATCCAGGAAGAACCATGATGTGCTTTTGGTCACTGTAGATCAGTTTGCATTTTACAGAATTTTATGTAAATGAAATTATATAGTGTATATGTACTTTTGTCTATCTGGCTTCTTTCACTGACCATACTATTTTTTATACTCATATATGTTGAGTACTTTTTTAATGCTAAGTAGTCTGCCATTTCTTGAATATACTATCATATTGATTATCCATTTACACAGTCATGGACATGTGAGTGTTTTCCACTTTGCACCTATTTGGAATAAGCTGTTATGAGCATTGATGTACAAGTCTTTATGTGTCTCACAATTTCTGAATGTCAGGAGTTCAGGTGCAGCCTAGCTCAGTTCTTTCAGCCAGGGTCTCTCTTAATGCTGCAAATAAGGTGGAGGCCAGGGCTCTAGTCATTTTAAAAACTCCACCTCCTCCAGGAAGGATCTGCTTCCAAGTTCACTAGAGTGGGCCTCTGAAGATCTATTTCCAAGCTCTCTTCTCTGGCTGCTGAGAATCCTCAGGCTGTCACTAGCTTGTTGGCTAGAGACATCAGTTTCCAGTCATGTATCCATCGCCATAGGGCCACTTACAACACGGTGACTTGTTTCCCCCAGAGTGAAAAGAGAAAGCAAGAGAGAACAATCAAGACAGAAGTCATAGTCTTTTTGAAACCTAACTTCAGAAGAGACACCCCATAATTTTTGCCATATTCTGT
This sequence comes from Microcebus murinus, assembly GCF_040939455.1. Taxonomy (NCBI): domain Eukaryota; kingdom Metazoa; phylum Chordata; class Mammalia; order Primates; family Cheirogaleidae; genus Microcebus; species Microcebus murinus. The sequence continues at coordinate 49,887,319 of NC_134104.1, forward strand.
TGGTTGGAAGCAAGTGACTACACAAAGGTGTGAATACTATGAAGCAGGAACCATTAGAGCCTACTTTAGAGGCTGCCACCACAGGTAGTGTTGATAGACTGGCTTACCTTATGAGAAGGGAAACTATATTTCTACTTAAAGCTACATAAAAAGATAAAATTCAAATGGATTAATATTATACATGTGACAGATATAGTAATAAAATTCGAATGAAATATAAATTTAGTAATTAGAAAAGATTTCTTAAATAAAACTTCAAAAACAAAAACCATAAAGGAATAAAATAAATGCTTTGATTTCATCCAAATAACGACTTCTATAAAATAAAATACATGAAGAAAAAAATTAATTACCAAATGATCAAATGGGGAGAAGATATTTTTAAATTTGATATTTACAAGGGATTAATATCTAAAATATACTTAAAAACTTATCTAATTCAACAAAAAAAATCACAAAAAGCCCTTCCAAAAAATTAGACAAAGAATATGAAGCTATAACTCAAAAGGAGGAAACCTGAAGGCAGAAAGCATAGAGAACGATGTTCAAATTCATTACTAATCCAAGAAATACAAAATAAAAGCAAAATTAGATAACATTTTAAATCTCTTAGACTTGCAAAACTAAGAAAATTGAATAATTCAAAAAGTGACAAAGAAGTATGGGTTATAGGGGCTTTCTTACAGTAGAGATGGTGATATGGCAATCTAGCAATATTTAGCCTTATTAAGTATATTTATACCCTCTAACTTGCCATTCACTTCCTGGTTCTTTATATCCATAAGCACCTCTCATAAAATTCCTTAAGGGACATTTATAAAAGAATGTTTATTGCAGGATTATTCGACTTGGAAGGTAGTTGGAGGCAATCTAGACATCCCTTGATGGTAAAGACAATAGGTATAATATAGAAAATAGACCCTATGGGGTATTATGCAATAGTGAAATGAACAGAGTAAATACCCTCATAGCCACATTGAGGAATCTTATAAACATAGTACTGAGCAAAAACAAAAATAAGAATAGAATGAAATACCTAACAATATCTTTTACTGTATTAAAAATTGATATTCACAAAAAGCCAATTTTGTGAGAATACTTACAAACATAAATACACAAATTAAACAAATTAAAATCGCTGCCCAGGGGAAGGTAGACAAAAGAATATGTAAAATGATGTATAGTAATGACCCTGCATGCACCAATCCTTCATCCAAACTTAAGGTAGTGCGTACTGGAGAAAATGAACAACAGGGGCTTGCAGTGATTTTCTCAGAGGAAATAAAAATTGCATATAAAAATGGTTGCAGATGTAGGTGAGCTTATTTATAATGCAGTGAGAATTTAATAGGGCACTGTGAGCCAGTTTGGGGGGATGGGAAGAGGAAAGAGATTGAGTTAAGAATAAAGCATCACTGGCCGGGCGTGGTGGCTCCTAACCACTGTAATCTTAACACTCTGGAAGGCGGAGGCAGGATTGCTTGGCCCAGGAGTTCGAGACCAGCCTGAGCAAGAGTGAGACCCCATCTCTACTGTAAATAGAAAGAAATTAATCAAAACAACTAAAAATAGAAAAAAATTAACCAGGCATGGTGGTGCGTGCCTGTAGTCCCAGGAGTTTGAGGTTGCTGTGAGCTAGGCAGATGCCACAGCACTCTAGCCTGGGCAACAGAGTGAGACTCTGTCTCAAAAAAAAAAAAAAAAAAAAGCATCACTGAGCATTTGACAAATATAGTACATGTAAGACTCAGTTTGATGTCTGTGAGAATTCATCTTTTTAGTGACCATCAAGGAAAAAAAAAAAGAAGTTAGACATGATAAATTTTCTCTTAACAGCTTCTTGAAGGTAGGATACCACCTAGATTCGTAGAAATCAGCCCTAGGCTGGAATAAAAGGATAGCTGATTCTAATGTTAAGTCAGGCATTCTTTGACCACATGGAGAGAAGTTCAGTAGAACCTAATCAGCTGGGAGCATAGCTTTGTGGCCCAACAGGTGGAAATGGGAGGTGGTTGCCATATTCCCTTCAGAAGGTAGCACCCTGCAGCAGAGTGGGATGTGATTCCTGTGTTGGCATGCCTCAGCGAATTGGAGCCTGACGAGGACAAGTGAACAGCACAGCAATCTGAATATAAACCTCAGGGGAAAAGGTACCACATCTGCTGTGTTCATTAATTTGTCCACAAAACCTAGGACATCAATTAATACAATAAGTATTTACTGGATGAATGAATTAAATAATAGTGAAAAACTGGAAAAGTGTCAGCCAACAAAAGAGGATTAGTCAAGTGCACTATGGTACATTGCTATTAATACAATGGTATTTGATTAAACAAAGGAAAATTATAATTTGGAAGTATATTATTAATATGAATAACACATATAAGAAAATATGAAGACAAAATATTATTATATGATCATATTTTGGTAAATAAATAAGTATACACTTTAAATGTTGCAAAGAATGTAGATTAAAATATTAATTATAGTTATTTCTGGATCTTACAAGTGATTTTTCTTTCTGCTAATATACATTGCTGTATTTTTCAGCAGTTAAAGTTGATTATGATGAAATTTTAAAAGTATAAAAATGTAAATGAATTGTTACCTGCATTGTGAATTAATCAGTTTTTAAAAATCTCATTTATACTAAGGATTTTAACTTTGATTATACCAATTAAATAAGTATAAAATGGTTTAGTAGTCCTATTCTAATTTGCATTTCTTCATCATGTTTATTTGCTTAACAGCTGCAAGCTCCTTGAGGGCAGTGATAATATTTTTCTAAGCATCCTGAGAGCTTAGGTGTTCAATAAAAGTCTGTTGAACTAGGTAACTCTTTTTATAATATCCTCTAATATTTTGCTGTGTTCAGAATTTTTTCAAAATCTTAAATGATCATTTTATGTACTTACTTAATTTTTTTCACTTTTTCTGAAACTATATGTGCAGTTTTTGATTTATAATAGTTGCAATCTTTTCATTGTACAGACCTAAAATTTGTAGTATCTGTGGATCTTTTTCCATTTTGATATTTTCCGTCACCTCTGTACTTACAAAGTGACCACTGTAAAGTTCTAGTTAATAGTCATTGTTTTTATAACATATTTTTATATTTAAAATTTCAATATAGCTGCAATTTATTTAATTATCTTGTTTTATTTCCATTAAAAGGACCAATGGCTTTTATTCTTGTCACTTTACTCTAGACATAGGAATTAATAACCCTCAGTTCTCTTTTTCAGAAAACCCTTGGATATTCTGACCTATTTATGCTTCCAGATGCATTATTAGAATTTTTTGTCCATTTATAAAGAAAATCATGTTTATTCTTTCACTGAGACTGTATCAAAGCCATAACAAATGTTGAGAACATCTGACAGATTTAGAATATGATTATCTTCATATTCAGAAATGTGGTTTGCCTCTACATTTATTTCACTGCTCTGCCAATAAACCTTGGTAGCTTTATGCATCATTTGCAGCTCTTAAATTTATTCCTAAATATTTATTGTTGGCTTTAATAGTGAATTGGATTCATTTTGCATTATTGTTCTAACAGGTTTTCAATTTTATTTTTTTATTATTTTATTTTTTCTATTTTCATTTGGCATGTTGTTTTATTCTTTTCCTGAATACTTTAAGTAGAGGCTTAGTTCATTGTTTTTCTCTTTTCTTTCATACAAATAGTGAAATTTTGAGTGATAAATTTTCTCCTAAGTGCTATTTTGGCAGCATTCCATACTTTTTGGATATTGTATTTATATTTTCATTGCATTTTGTTGTTCTGGATTCCTTCCCTGGAATCCAAGCACTTTTTAGAAGCACTTTTTTGTAAGTTTTCATTCATTTGGCTCGTTTTAATTCCATTCTCATTATTTGTTTCTATTTTTAATGTATTGTAGCATCAAATGCAATCCATAGGATATCAGCTTTTAAAAATCGCTTGTATACATTTTCATTCCAGCATGTGATACTTTTGAAAAAAATTTAGTACACTTAAAAAGCAATTGTATTTCCATATACTGTTTCTGTGGCTTTTTAAAAAATAAATAATGGTTAATTCTATCCTACTAATCATGTTTTTCAAATAAAATATTTAAAATCAATTCTTTGTCTCCTTGTTATCAATCTAATTAGGAAACTCTTAATATGGCAGTTTCCTTTATTTTTTTTTCCATCTCTTGGATCTATTCTTCAATAACTTATAGCCAATCCTTTACTGGCTAACCAGTGTCCAATAAGCAACATAATCATATGATTTATCATCCAAACTGGGAAATTTTGATAGTGAAAAGGAATGCGGATATTAATTATGCAGGATCAACTGGCATAAATCAAGACTGAGATGATCCAGGCTAACTTCACCTAATGGTAATCTGAACTGTGAGTTCCATCTACAACGGGTATTCCACACTCGCCTAGATGCATGGGCAGTAAACCAGATCATAGGAGTTCAATGTTAAAGTACTCAGAAATAAACAAAACAAAAAGATGAAGAAAAACAGAGATACATACTGAGAGAAGACAGTACTTAGTCATAATGAAGAAAAAGTAATAAAGAGGAGAGAGGAGACATTTATTTGGTAACAAAAGAAAAAGTAGAACAGAGGAAGGGAATGCTGTGAAAACTCTCACAGGAAATTGTAGATTTACAGCATAGGGAGCAACAATGCCAGAGTAGTTTTATCCAAGAATTAATGTCAAATTACTACTTGCCTTTGTTTCCTGAACAGCCTTCCATTTTCACAGGGCAAGGTATATAGCTACTGAGACATTTTCTGCTTTCCCTTATTCTTCTGCACTCATTTAATAAAGAAAGCATCACGGGATGAATTAGCCTAAGTGTATACCTATGACCTGAAATTTGAAGAAGTCTAACAATGTTCTGTGTCTGTAGAGAGTTAACATATAAGAGATGTCCAATAAATGTCAGTTGCATGTGTTCATATGTATTTATCTACCAAAGATGATAACATGGTTTTTACATGGAGGGGTGATAGGTGATTTTGTTTACTTCTTTTGCTTATTTGTATTTTCTAAATTAAATATGATTCCTTTTGAAGAAAAGAAAATAAAGTAATCAAAATAAGCAGCCTGAGCACAGTGGCTCACACCTGTAATTCTATCCCTTTGGGAGGCCAAGGCTGGAGAATCATTTGAGGATAGGAGTTTGAGACCAGCTTGTGCAACAGTGAGAACCCTAACTCCACAAAAAAGTGTTTTAAAATTAGGTGCATGTCATGGCATGTGCCCCTAATCCCAGCTGCTTGGAGGCCAAGGCAGAAGAATAGCTCAGGCCCAGGAGTTGGAGGTTGCAGTGAGCTATGATGATGCCACTGCACTCTAGCCTGGGCAACAGACAAAGGCTCTGTCTTAAAAATAAATAAATAAACAGGTGATTTGGTAAGTCTGGATATTTCGAGTAATTCTCAATTACATTAGACAAATTAAGAAATTTTAGGTGAAGGGAGGAGTAATATTCAGAAAGTTGTCAAGAGGCAGACCATTAGAATCAGACTACCACAACATTTACTAGAGATGCAACAGTCAGACGTACCTTCACTTGCTTTCTCCTTTGATAAAATGAAGACAACAGTAGCACCTTCCCTTGGGGTGGTTGTTATGAGCATTAAATGAAATAATGTTAAATGAAGCACTTAGACCACTGCCAGACACGGACAAAGTGCTCAATGTACAAGCTATTAGCTAGTGGCAAATAAAAGAGCCGCACAGGCAAGAGCAGGATCTAGAAAAAAATACAGAAGTGACATAAATATAGAAAAGCAATTCTCAAACTGGGACTGCCTTCCTCCGCTCCATTAAATCTTAGTCCTCAGCAGGGTTGTGACTATTCTGAAAACCCGTAGGACATGTTTAAGTTCAGAGACGGGCCTTCTTTCTTAAGTGTCTCACCCCCCTCTCCCATTTCCCAGGCTGCAGAGATCCTGGGCTGCCTGGCTTTGCCCTAAGCTGCCAGCCAGATGTTTTTCCCCTTCAGAGTTACCATTTTCACATACAAAGAAGCAAAAGTTACAGAATTGTAACATGTCATCAAAATGACACAGAAAGGCTCCCCACGTGTTGTATATGTTATTTTCTTTCCTTGTGAGCAACAAACCAAATGGAAAAAAGTATTTAAAAATATACTAGATAAGAATGAAAAAGGAAAAAGTATCTGGTGTATGTGAATGCACAGAGTTTTGGAGCAAGAGGTGTAGTAACGATGAGAAAAATTTGGTGGATATAAACATCAATTTTTGGTATTCTATTAATTTTTTCTTTGCAAGTTTTATGCTATTAATGCTAGCACTTCAGATGTTCTCAGTAAAGTATGCCTATATATGGGTAACCTCTGTTTTTCTTAAACTCCCTAGACTGAACTCCTGAAAGATCTTAAACTCCCTAGACTGAACTCCTAAAAGACACAGTGCCGTACATCCCAATATTTCCAGCACGTGGCCCAATGCCTGGCACATAGTAGGTACTCAATACAGGACTGATAAACAAAAATAGAAATTACACACACTATAGATCCAATTTACAAGATATTATGTGAGCTTTAAAGGAATCAAAAGTCTTTAAGATGTTTTGAGGAAAGCAGAGTTGTAATATATCTGGGCCAATAATAAAAGCTGACTGGAGAAGGTAAGTATTTAGTAAATCGAATTTATTGCTGTTGTCAGTGCCTCTAAACTCTTTGCTCTTAAATCTAATATGTCACTCTAAAGCTCCCAACTTGGGCCTTTCATTTTCTGAGCTGTTTAATTAGTTTTAGAATTCTACATCAGAGGTTGAAGGCAATACATTAACAACAGAAAAATAAAAAAACAGAAATATCCCCCTCTGAAATTTTATTTTGGATATTGCACTAGGCTCAAATTACTTCTGCTAGCTCATAAACCTTACATGTATCAGCTCCCCTTAATAACTGACTACCTTGAGTCAGCATGTATCATTTAATCCAATTACAAGGAATCCACTTTGTGCCAAAAACATTACTAGGCATTTTGGATTAAAATATAAGTCATCCATGACTTAAATTTCTGGTTTGCCTTTGCATTGCTGGAGCTTAACTATTTGGTTCAAGACTGCTGCTTCAGATATTTGGCCCATGTAGTTGTTCCAGGAATGCTAGCTTCTATAATCAATGAACTACAAACTCTTGGTGGCTTAATACAGTAGAAGTTTCTTTCCCATCTGATGTTCAAAATGAATGTTCTTGATTAGTTGACAACTCTCTCCAGTCATATAGTTGGGTACTAAGGTTCCTTTCATCTTAGGCTCTGTTATATTCAAAATGGGCCTTACAAAATCACCCTTGAAGGCATCTCCATTCCACTCAGACTGAAGTGGAAAAGAACGTGGAAGACTGTGAATAGGAGTTTTTTGTGCCTGCCTGACTGTGGTGCACATAACTTGTATTTATACTGCTCTAGCTGAAACTTAGTCACATGTCCATACCTACCTTCTAAGAATGATTGCAAATATAGTCTAGCTGTGTTCCCAGGAGGAGGAGACGATGAGTTTGGTAAATAGCTATACGATTTCTCACATATCTCACAGCTCTATATATTGCCACCAGACAAAGACACTCCATCGCCACCACCCACCCACATGTTTGAGATACAACCCATCAGCTGGACCCAGAGAGCCTCCCCTGCCCCTGCATTCATCTAAACTTTGGCCAATGCACTTTACTTCAGTGTTTCACAGTATTTCCTTGTACAAACCACACTGTGATAGGCAGCCCCTAAAATGACGACTAGTGATCCCCGCCTCCTGTTATCTATGTCCTATGAAATCCTTTTTCCCCTTAAGTATGTGCTGGACCTAGTGACTAACTTCTACAAAAGAATATGGCAGAAGTGATGGGATGTCACTTACAGGGATAACTAATAAAAAGACTGATTTCCTTGGGCACTCACTCTCATGCTCTGAGGGGAGTCAGCTGCTATGTTGTGGGCTGCCTCATGGGGAAACCCATGTGTCAAGGAACTAAGGGAGGCCTCTGGCCAACTGCCAGTGAGAAACTGAGGATCTTATCCCACAATCAGTGAGGAAGTGAATTTTGCCAACAACCAGGTGTGTAAATTTCGAAGCAGATGCTCCCTTAGCGGAGCCTTTAGATGAGACCACAGCCCCAGCCAATGCCTTTACTGAAACCTCATAAGAAATCTTGAACCAGAGAATGCACCCAGATTTCTTATCTATAGAAACTGGGAATTTTGTTGCTTTAAGCCACTAAGTTTTGAGGTAATTTTTTGCACAATCATAATTAAACAATAAATATTAATGTATGACTTATTGCCAGTTTAGGCTTCCTTCTTCCTTCACTACTTTTGGCAAAATACTCATATTCACATGCCTACAGGATGATGTTTCTGTACAGTGCCCTCATACGCGGTCTGACAATGCCACATATAAACATTATATATGTATATGTATATTGGATTGCTTAAAAATGCATGCATATAATTCAAAAAGTCCCAATTTTATGCAACTTTATTTTCTTTATATTCTTTTTAACACAGCAAAATTTTGTGCTATATAATTTGTATGTTTGTCTTTTTGAAACTCAATAACTTCAGAGTTATCTTTTGTCTGATATTTAGTTGTTAAAAATATGATCACATAATGATACATTAAACTAAATATAAAATACATATATGTGAAATATATTGCCTAGTTTAGATTTAGGTAAAAAGAAGACAAAAACACTATATAGCCAAATCCTTAAGGGAAATAGTCAAAATGTAGTCCTCTTTATATTGCCTATAACACCTAGCATAGAACACTGCATATATTCTTTCTGGAGAAAATAATAAAACTTAGTCTGATTAAAGTAGATTTTACTCCCAGGTTCTAAGAAACTCCTGATGTGAAAAGAAGAAAAATTTTAGATCATTGCTTTTTCCTATGCCAAATACAGAAATCAGTGTTTATTCTTCCATCTATAAGGATACTGTGAAAAATAAGGTGATAAAATGTTGAGGAAAAAATTTTAGAGCAATATCTTCAGGATCTTTTCTTTAATTTAAAACTTTCAGAGAGTTTACAAGTAGAGATTGCCTAAGAGGCAACCTTACACAGTTTAAAAAACATGGGCTTTGAAACTGGAATATGTTGTATCTCCACTCTGGTATTTATCTATAATTTTCAGAAAGTAGCTTAACTTCTTTGAACTGGTCTCCTTATAAGTAAGATGGGGATCATGATATATCAAAATAGCTCAGAGCCTAGCATGGTGGCTCATACCTATAATCTCAGCAACTCAGGAGACTGAGGCGGGAAAATCGCTTGAGGACAGAAGTTTGAAATCAACCTGACCAACATAGCAAGATCTGCCACTAAAAAAAGAAGACGAAGAAACTATTAAGAAGAAGAAGAAACTATTTAAAATGTCTGATATTGAATTAAAAGTTTAGTTTATTATATCTCAAACAAGAAGCAGTACAATTAATCAAAGTATGCACCTAAAACATATGGTAGCGTACTTTTGCCAGTAGTGAAGAAGCCTGGAGAGCTAGTGGCAATGAAATCATGAAAGGCATTTTCCACAGCTTGTTGAGAATTGAATATTTTTCCTTGCAAGCAGTGGCCCAAAGCCAAGAAGAAGTGGTAGAAAGTTAATGCTAGGTCTGGTGAATACAGAGGATGACAGAGAGTTTCCAAGTCCAGCCTCTGTAATTTGAGCAGCATTGTTTGTGTGACATGTGGTGGAGCATTGTCTGGCAAGAGGATTGGTCTCTCCTGACCAATTTTGACTGTGTAATTGCAAGTATCCTTATTTTGTCCAAGTGGTTGCAGTAGACAGGCACTGCAAGTAATCAACCAGCTTTCGTGAAGCTATAGTGGATAATACCAGTGCTGAACCACCAAACAGAAACCATTAGCTTTTTTTGATGAATATTTGGCTTTAGACTGTGCTTCAGCACTTCATCTTTATCTAACTGTTGTGCCTAATGCTTGCAATTGTCAAAAAGAATCCATTTTTCATCACACGTAACAATATGGTGTAGAAATGATTCACCTTTATGTTGTGACAGCAAAGAAAGGCAAGCTTTGAGACAATTCCTCTTCTGATGCTTGTTTAATTCATGTGGTACCCATCTATCCGGCTTCTCTATCTTGCCGATTTGTTTGAAATGGTCCGATATTTTTGGAATAGTAACGTCAAACCTTCCTGCTAATTCACATGTAGTATGAGGTGGATTTGCTTCCACTACAGCTTTCAGCTCATCATTATCCACCTTGGTCTCAGGTCACCCATGTGGCTCAATTTCAAGATTAAACTAACCAGAACAGAACTTCTCAAACCTTCTGTGTGCTGTGTGTTCATTAGCCACATCCTTCCAAACACCTTGCTGATATTTTGAGCTGTCTGCACAACATTGGTTCCACAACGAAACTCATATTTGAAAATAACATGGACTTTTGATTTATCCATGGTTTCACAAAAATTTCTCTAAAAAATACTTTGAAAGATAATCACAGCCAAACCATGCATGTGAAAGAATGAGGATGTACCTTTACAATAAAAATAAAGCCAGAAGTGTCATAGAGCAATGTCACAGATATCAACTATCAAACTTAGTACTTAAGGAAATGGGACATTTCATACTTAATGACTTAAGTAGCTAGTCTTGGTGGTGCATGACTATAGTCCCAGCTACTCAGAATGCTCAGAAGGCTCAGGCAGGAGAGGTTTTTGAGCCCATAAGTTCAAGTCCAGCCTAGGCAACATAGCAAGACCTAGTCTCTAAAAAAAGAAGTAAATAAATAAACAATAATGAACAAAGAGCATCTTCTAGGGAAAAATACTGTCCTAACAGAGTTACATGTTTTAATTTTACATTAAAACAACTGAGGAACAGAGATGTTAAATTACAACCCAAAGTTATATAGCTAATAATTATTGGCAGAGCCTAGATTTGAACCCTGAGAATAGGAATCTAGTGTACGCCCTTAAGGAGTGTACATTATCACATTCCAAATAAATGTCATTATAATTGCAGGGATATGTTCACATACACACACACAATCACTCTACAATGTATTTTTTAAAGTCCATATTTTATTTAGATTATTTCATGTTTTCCTTAGTATTTTTTTTCTCCTTCAGGATATCACATTACATTTAGTAGTCATGTTTCTTTAGGCTCTTCTTGGCTGTGATAGTTTCTTAGATTTTCTGTGTTTTTGATGACATTGACAGTTTCGAGGGTCAGGCTTTTTGTAAAAATGTTCATCCTCCAATTTGGATTTGTCTGATTTTTTTCTCATGTGTAGGCAGGGGTAATGTGCTTCAGGGAGGAAAATCACAAAGGTGAATGACTATTCTCACCAGTCATATCAAAGGTATGTCCTATCAACATGACTGACACCTGTTGACGTTAACCTTCATTAACTGCTTAAGATAGTATTTGTCAAGCTTCTCCACTGTAAAGTCAATCTTTTTGCGCCCTTTCCATACTCTACTTTCTGGAAGAACGTCCCCATGTGTAACCTTCATTTGAGAACTGGGGACATAGTCTCTACCTTCTCAAGTGCCAGGTATTAATATCTACATAAACTATTTGGAATTCACAGGAGATTTATCTATTCTCCCCAATTTACTCATTTATTCAAAACTTATTTAAACACCATAAGTCTCATGGGTATTTATTTTGTACTGAGTATTATAATCTAACATTAAATTATTTGTTGCTAAAATTGTTCCAGCATTAGCCACTGGGAGCGCCTCAGTTTCTGTTCCTCTTTGTTATACAGCCATCATTGGTGGTTTTGCTTTGTTTGTTTTATTTTGAGCACATTCTTACTTTCTGATAATTGTTTTAGGTAATTGTTTTATGATAATGCTTTAGAATTACATTAAGATAATATCTTCCACAAGTTTTTATTAATGCCTTGAATTCTGGTGCATACTAGAAAGAAGGTAGGAAAGTACGAGCCCAACCACTTCAGCTCTCCTCAAGCTTTATCTGTGAGGTTCTCACAGGACCAGTCCAAGCATAGACTCTCTTACACTTCACTTCTTAGGGAATTGTTTGGGGTCATAAACACTTTTGAGAATATAATTTGCAAAACAAAACACCAAAACCCTGTGATCCCCAGAGTTAAATTTGCATGAACTCTCCTGGCTCCACAAACCAACTGAAGCTTACCCATGTACCTTGCATTAGGGCTTGTCCCTCAGATCTCATAGGAATTATATACTCTGGAGAACCTCTAGTCCACCTCAGAAATAGAAGACACATAATCAGTTCCTATATAAAATCTTAGAATTTTAGGGGTAGGAACCATGAACGATCATGCACTACATTTCTGTAGATAACAAGGTGAGGTTTGCATAAATAAGCTGACCTGCCCAGGTACACAGTTTCCTACGTGGCCAGCCTTGGCCTCACCTCTGACCCCAGATCCACTGCTGCTAGTTCCACCCACTGCATTATTGAAGGAGGATTTAATATCCTTTGTGGGAATATAGGGTAATATAGCATTTAGTCTTTTTGCTTTTTGCCAACCTCTTGAGTTAAAGTTCCCTTCTAATTAATGTTATTATTTACCAACATCTTTCTCCCAAATAACTTCAAGCAGGAAACTATAGGAGAATATAAAACATCATCCTTTAAAAGGCAGAAAACCCTGTTCTGTGGATCTTCTGCTCTCCCTGGTATGTGCACTCCCTTGCTTCCCTGTTTCACTTTCTCTCGTTATTATATAGTTTCCTTTCTCTCAGAAGTTCAAAGAGTTGGAAGATCTCAAAAGGAAATGAGGATTTGGGCATAGGTTCTCTGTGGAAGCACTTAGGAAGATAAACCTCATATTCCTTTTCAAATTCATGCCCCACCCAGTTTCCACTGTGAAGATAAATTCCAGCCTGGGATTTGGAAATTTACAGTGCTAGGCCTGGGGCTACAACTAGAGAAGCCAGGTTGGCTGCCCTAAGATTGGTGAGAAAGGCGTACATAATGGAGTTATCACCAACTACTCCCTTGAAGTGTCCCTGCCATTCCAGATCCAAAACCTCCTTAGAAGAACATAATTAACCAACAAGAATACTATTTTGAAGGCAAAGTTATTTATAGGTAATTCCACCCAAAAAGCTATTGCAGGGAAGCTCTGATGTGCACCCTTCAGCTAATAGATAAGGACTATAAATGACCATGCACTTAAATGCACAGAGCTATTTGGACCTACTCTAACATCCTCTTCCATGAGGTTTACCTGTATATAGCAGTACAGAAATACAATAACACGAGTGTGTTACACATTCAGAGCCAAGAATAATTTTATGAGAATTAAGAATCTGGAATTCCCCAGATCCCTGTTACTAAATGCAATTCAGCGTGTCTGTGGGCATGAGTCAGGAAAAGCTATCAACTACCACTCACATTTCTGATTTCCAATTAATCAACTTGGGCTTCCAAGGGTCCAAAGATGTCCACACCCATTGAAGGAAACAAATGGTACTTCAAAGGCAGAATGAAATTAGCAACTAGGGATACCATGACACAAATACAGATTTAGCACAACTAATCTCCAACTATGTCACGTTATTTCAAATTGAAACCTATAAGGAAAATAGCCTTCCTTAATGAAGTAAAAGCGTAATGTTACAACTAATATTAAAGAAGTCTCATGGAGGTTATTTGTTCCTTTAATAAAAAGTCAGTATTTCACCCAAAAGTATAACATGTTTTATCTGATAAAGATCACTATAAGAAACCACTTAAACCCAAAAAACAAGTCATTCAGCCCCTCAAAAACAGATTCATTTAAGTAAAAATTATAGAAGATGATAGTTTTTAGAAGTTTAATTCACAGGCTGAACTATCTTTGTAGATTATTAACAAGTCAAATTTGAACCACAAAATAACAGAGAGATGATATTCAATAGTTTTTGACAATGTAATCCATAAAAATTAAATAATAAAAAAAAACCTTAAGGTTCTGACACCTTCTGGTAAATAAGCAAAGTTCAAGGTCTTTATCAGAAGCAGGAGTGTTGGCCTATTTAAACCATGTCCTCACAGTACATCTGAAGATCTTCATAAGAATTAGCTGCATTAGAACGACATGGGGGACAATGATGGGGGCTTGATACAATGCAGATTCTTGGATCCTTTACTGCAGATCAATGGAATCTGAATCTGCAGGGATGTGGTCTCCCCAAGTGATACTGCTACAGGGTCAAGAGAGGAAAGCTCTGCCTTAAAAACAATGGAATGTAGGGGAAAATGCCTTTTCAACTGATAGTGTGCATTCTTAGACAAAATTGGTTTTGAATTTATGATATGGTATGGTTCAATTTGATCAGCCACAACACATCATAAATTTTTAAAACAAAATGATTTTTGTTAAAACAAGCAACCACTGGGATAGTTGAGCAGTTTTATATCTGGAGACTAGAATATTCTTGTAAAATAGTAAGATAGAATCTTGGCAAAAAGTACAGTTAAGAGTTTTTGTTTTGCCTTTTTAGTTTTTAATTTTATACGGGCACATCTACCCAAAAATACAGGAAAGTTTTAGAGTAGGTTGCATGACTTATTCCTTAATTAGTTTTCTATGACCCTTTCCAGAAAATATCCTTAAATGTACATTGAGTTTATTAATTTCTTGAACCTACATGTGGTTGAAAATTATTTCACAACTTGCTATTTTTAATTCTTTGGTTTCTAAGGAGGTGTGATGGTTAAAAACATGCATCCTAGACATACCTATCTTTAAAATTGCTCTTTGGCATTTTTGGTCCTTGCAACAAGCTAAATCTTTATCAGACAGTGAGTGAAAATTAAAGAACCTGTGAAAGTATAAACAAATCTTGTTAAAATTATCACTAGGTTCTGAATATTTAAAACATATTTGTAGAAGCAAAATATTATATGCTCCAAAACCCACTGCTTGCAGCATCAACAGCATGTCTTAGAGCAAGTGCCAAGAACCACTGTCCCAATCTGAGCACAAGCTCTGCTTCAAGATGCTGAAACGAAAGTGAGAAAGTATGTCTGCTCTTTGCATCTTAAGCAGGCAAAAGAAATGTATTTTATGGGCTTTCACACTTTATTTGAAGATTATCATAAACCGAGAATTTCATATTGTAAAACGTCTAAATAGTAAACCTTTAATACAGCCTGTCATGCATTGCAAAGTCTTTGATGATACAGTGTTGTCTGAATTTCTCCTGCAGGGTTGTATGAGACTTAAAGTTAAAATTCCACATTTTGGAATTAAGAATTATTTTACAATCAGTAAAGTCCTCCTAGACAAAGCTTATTTACATTGATCCTGTCAGTACATTTTCTTTGTTTTTTTAAAAAACATATTAAATTTAACAACTATTATATTTGAATACACTATTCATTAGTGAATTTTAAGGCAGATTTGATTTACTGTAGCTTTGGGGATGAATTTTTGCTTATCAAGTACAAAAGTGAGTAATCTGTGTAACCAGAGATGCATGTCTGTTGTGTTAGCCCTTAACTGTCTATAGAAACAATAAAATGGGTTTGATAATCAAGTAATGCCACAGCTCATTACAGAGACCTCACAGACAAGAATCTACCTAAAAGGTAGTGTCGCATGCCTTCCATTTATTAACTACAGTTATTTTTTAGCTATTGCTTAGAAAACTATATTTGTAATTTGCTTAATTGTTACTGAACAAGACAGCTGAAAAGTGTACAAGTAGGGTTTAAAAAAAATCCCTGATAACACATGAAATAAATTAATCCCCTCCCAAACAAATAAATAAAAATTGTAAAGATCCTGAATATAGTAGACAAAGCCAGTTCAAGGAGAAATTTCACTGTGAGAAATGCGATGAAGTCAAAGGGAAAAAGAGAACAGTATTTCCTCAATGCAAGCAACTCCGCATTAGACAGATAAAATGAGAAGATAAGAAAGGTTTGTAGGAACGCAGATCTCACGGAATCATCTAATGGAATAAAAACCTTAACAAAGAATTAAAACAAAGATGGAAGACTTTAATTGAAAACTTGATCAATTAGCAAAGAGGCCATAAGATAGAGGCAGCAGAGCATGAAATTTGATTAAACAGACCCATACGTCCCACTTCATTTCCAATGATGTAGTGAAACAGATGACCTTGGAAAGAGAAGATGTTTGGTGATTATAAAATAGCTCAGAATGGTGGTTAAAATAGTTCTTATGAGAAGTTTTGTGCATAAGAAAGCTTTAAATTAAAGCTTTCACATTTATATTCAAAGGAGAAAGCATAGAGAAGTAAATTTGGATAATTGACATATAATCCAAATTTATGATACTGTATCAGGGCAGATGGGATGCAGAAAACAATTCCATTTCATAAATGCGAAGAACTGAGCATATCATGGTTTTCTGACTACTCAAATTCTCTCTTACTTTGCCTATTTGCACACATTCTCTAATGGCACAATGAAACAGGTCCTAATTACAAGCCTGATCCCAGTTAGAATGAAAATGTGTGATAAACCTCTCCCAAGAAACCCCTGTGTTGTGATGTTCAACTTATTCTTTCAGAAGAAGGTGGTGAGAAAGGAGAACTAGAGGAAAAACTAGAGTATTCTTTTATAACTGCTACAATTTTGAATCACTCTTTCTATTGGTTGTCAGGAATAGAAAAGAAGCAAAAGTAGACATGCAAGCCTTTACATCAGATATGAAATAGTTAATATCAGGAACAAACACCAACTTTTTGTATTTTTTTCCCCTTACCCAATTGTGGCTAAATATCCCATCCCTTCTTCATTACTTCTTTCTACACCTAATTTCATTTCTAATTTCATCTTGCCTGTCTTCCTTCCATGTAATATTCAACCACAGTCTCCCCTGGTGGTTGCACCTGAATATGAAATGAGGTCTTGCTGCTGCCTTCACCTAAAAGGACTCTTATTAGTGGGAAAGAAGTAACATAAGAAGAGATTTAGAAAATGTGAAAACATTAAATTTACAGAAACAGAAGATCTTTGAGGAGGAAGCAGAAAGGTTTTGCTTCAAAAACCACTAAGCATTGTAAGAAATCTATTTCTTGCAAAACTGAAGATGTTTGACATAGATGGAGACTAAAGAAGCTTACCATTCGGGTCTGCAAAGAAGACAGAGACTAAATGAAAAATCACTGGTGTTCTTTACTCTGTAAGGGCACCTTTTCTCCCCCAGGCACTCACACTCACCAGGCACTGTAGAAATGGCAGTGACTCATGGAAGCTGTCATTAAGGAAGACAACAGCTCTGCCAGTTAATATTAAAATGTATCTTCAGGCTCAGATGCACATGCCCTGCTCTAAGCCCTTTACTGCCTCCCAAACAAAAGAATGCATCTTCTTCTTTCTCCTCTCATTCCAATTGCTTTCGCTTTAATCTCTCCTTCTGTGATTTCATCTATAGCTCATTGTTTCCCCCACGATTTTGCTTGTATAGAAATGTTAGAGCAAGAGGACAGAGCAGCCTACATAACTCAGCCTATACTCCACCTCTGAATATTGCACTGAGTCCTGGATTAGAACACTAAGTGTGCATCCTCAGATTTTAGCAGCTTATGCTTTTCTGTGTAATGAGGATACACAACAAAATCTACAAGTCTCACAAATTAATTCAATTATACAGTTGAATCTTGAAGAAACACACTTGCTTAGCCCTCACTCTAGAGATAAATTTGGGCTTTTAAATTGGATAATAAATCTTAGGATGAATTTTGTAAAGTTTCTCCTGGAGTGATTCTCAAACTTTAATGTGTAGATGCATCACCTGAGGATTTGTTAAAAGGCCAAGTTCAAAGCAGTAAGTCAGGAGTGGGGCCTGGTATTCTACATTTCTATCAAATTCCTTGGGAAGCTCTGATTATTTGTGTTCAACCCAAATTCATATGTTGAAATCCTAACATCTAATGTGATGATATTAGAAGCTGGAGCCCTTGGGAGGTAATTAAATCATGAAGGTGGAATCTTTCTGAATGAGACTAGTGCCCTATGAAAAGACTCCAGAGAGCTCTCTATCCCTTTTTCTGTCATGTGAGGATACAAGGAGAAATTTAGTCTGCAACCTAGAAGAGGTCCTTCACCAGAACTTGACCAAGCTGGCATCTGCTATTGGACTTCCAGCTTCTGTAACCATGAGAAATGAATTTCTGTAGTTTATAAGCCATCCAGTCTATGGGACTTGGTTATAATATCCTGAACTGACTAAGACACTTCCAGATAAAGCTGATACTGCTGGTCTTGGTAGCAAATACCTAATATACCTATGTACTGGCATGGGCTAGGCATTGTATAAAAACTGGTTACTGATGTTGTCGACCTAAATAACAGATAGAGAGAAGCTCTCTAAGAGAAAATGATATTTACTTGGGAAAGGGGCATTGTAATGGGAAACTATGTATATATTCAGGGAGATAACATAATTGTTTTGAGATAATTTTTCTTGGCTACAAATACTAATAAAAAGATTGACACTCATCTGAGGTTGGAGATGCAATTGCTCAGTAGATGGCCTTGTTAAAGTGTGTTTTGTGTGAGGCTGTGAGGCCTCTGTGCAAGGTTGTGGTCTTTGCTGAGTTTTTTGTGATTTTGTTATCCGGCATGCAATCACGAGGACTCTCTCTTCATAGCCTTCCCTGGCTCTACTTGTCAAGATTTTTTCATGTGTTTGTTTTGTCTGTGAACACAAATGACTCCATTTTGATACTGACAACTTTCACTCTATTGATGTTTTTATAGCTCCTATTCTAAAGTTTTCTCTAAGACAGCTCAAGTGAGTTCCGGGGATCAATTCCTACTACCTGCATCGTGATCCGTAGCCTTAAGCATATCATTTCCCACAAGAGATTGGCCCAAAGAATGTTAAGAATCACCAACTCAATGAACGGGGCTAATTAGAATAAAAGCTGTAAGCCTGACTGGCCACAAGCAGCTCTTTCTTGCAAGATGAGAGCTGCTTTCCTTCTGAGGCTGCCAACAGATACCACACATTCTCATTCGCAAGTGGTACCACTGACAATTTCCATTAAACATCATCTACATCAGATGGATAACCTTTTTCACTTCCTAGAAGTCTGGTACTATTCTATAGTCTTTTTTGCATATAAACAGAGCAACTAAAGTAAGGTACAATCACATGAATTTTTCCATGTTTTTCTTCAGAATTTAGCTCACCCTTTGATTCTATGAAGTAAACATTCAGCCAGCCTGAGAGCTTCTTCGTTTTCTCTCTCTCACCGCATCTGTTGTTGCCCACAGCTCACTTCGTGTATTGAAAAGTTCTCTATCTGCTATGTACTAGCATTGCTGGAAATATGTCATACCAAGTGAAGCGTGCACATGAGCACTACCTACCAGTACCAAAAGGATGCACCTTGTTGAAGAAATCCAATAATAAGAGTAGTCCTCATGATGGAATCAGTGGTAGTTTGTGAGCACTATTAGTTTAAACAAAGAAAAAGCAGTGTCTTGGAAAAAAAGTAAAACAAAATAAGCAAAAGATAGTGATAACTTTTATGCATATTAAATTGCAGAACTCATGACATGGAAAAGTTTTTCATGTGTGTGAGGTTTTTAGAACCATTTATAAGCTAACCAAATTAAAAGATTCAGAGTGTGAGCAAGCGAGAAAGCAACCTTGTGAAGGATGCCAATCTAATTACAGTACGGCATGTCCCTAAAGGCTCATTGGGAGCTGCATCATCACTTATGTGTGTCACCTTAAGCCAGTTAACTGGTTTTCTTCACCATTTTTAAGGGAAAATAACATTGCCTTAAAATTTTTCTTCATTAGGTGATATTTACATTTTAACGTTTACAGGATCACTTTTCTTCTTTCTGTTTTCACATAAGTCATAACAAAATAGAATTGAAAGACTTTAGGTCTCTGTAATGCGAAATATAATTTTCCTATTTCTAAACCTTACTTTCCTAGTATTCATTTTTTATCTTTAACTGAGATCTTCTAAAAGTCATTCCCCTTCTCATAATTTTCTCCACTCCTCAGTCTCTTCCACAGTTGCTTTCACTTTAAGGCACTGTCATCTAGCTTGAAAAATTCAAAAAATTCCTGGTAAAAAATGTCTTTTTTCTTCAAGCTGATCAGATGCAATGTCCTTCGTGTCTGCCTACAGATATGTGGGGTAACTGGCATTGATTTTCCTATCAGAGTTTCATGCGTATTGGTTTAGCGTTAAGACCCTATCTTGATGCTGTGGCATTTTGATTCATCCTTAGAGCAAACTACACAACAAACATATTCTAGTCCAACAACAAATCCATGTAATCATAGACAGTAGTATCTTCAAGGGTATAGAGTAGAATGGCAATCCCCAATTAAAAATCCTGTTTAGTCTAGAAGTAGATTTCTAAATCTGCCTTTTCAAAAACATATTTTTTAAAAAATGGAATTGAATTTTAACTAGTAAAAGCAAAAATAAAATATATTCCTTCAAGTCATGGTTCTCAAGGGAGTTGATATAGATTTTCTCAATTTATTACAATAGTAAATGACAATATAAAAAAAATTTCATGTGAAACAACTCTGCCAGGCCACTATAAAATTTCCCAAGCTAGTGTAATAGCCTTCAAAATATTTCCTTTTTCCAGTGGTATCAATTTGGCATGTAATAATCAGATAAAAATAAAATAATTGGGAGATGAAAGGAAACTGGAAAAGGAAAAAAGACTATATGATCAGAGGATAGAAAAAACAATTAGAACTATTAGAAAAAACTATTAGAACTATTTAAAAAACTATTAGAACAAAATAGAAAAGACAAATAAATAGAAGAAAGAATATAAACATGAAGAGGAAATAAATACAATGTCATATTCTAGGATAGATCTAGGAAGAGTGAAAGGATTTTAGTGGGAAAAAGAGACAAAACCCAAATAAAGTCTCTAGTTTGGTTATAATAATGTAGCAATGCTAATTTCTTGGTTTTGACAAAAGTACCATTGTTTTGTAAGATAGTAACTTAGGGGAAAGTGCCTAAAGGGAACATAAGAACTTTTCTCACTACCTTTGCAACTTTTCTGTGTATCTAAAAGTATCCCAAAATAAAAAGCTTATTTTAAAAAATTAAAAATTAGATGAAATAAAATAAAATATAATTAATTCATTTTTTTGGTTTGATTTTAGGGGAGGCAGATGAAAACAGTGATGAGATGGTAGGTTTGGTCCTGGCATACCACATCATAGTGACCTTACGCAAGAGATTTCCAAATGTCATTTCCTCTGCCTATAAAATAATGACAATAAAGTGACCTTTGAATAATACAGATTTGAACTGTGCAGGTGTGCTTCTACATGGATTTTTTTCCCCAATAAATAAATCAGAAATTTTTGGGGGAGGGTGATTTGTGGCAATTTGAAAAAGCTCTCGTATGAACCATGTAGCCTAGAAATATAAAAAATAATAAGAAAAAGATATGTCATGAAAGCATGAAATATACATAGATACTAGTCTATTTATGTGTTGACTGACTGTTTATTTTGTATGTTATCAGTGAGGCTTCTAGTCAACAGTAAGGTATTGGTAGTTCAGTTTTTCAGGAGTCCAAAGTTATAGGAGGATTTTCTACTCTATGGGGTCAGTATTCCTAACCCTTGCATTGTTCAAGAGTCAACTCTACTAGCCTCAACGAGTCTTGTGAGTTTTAAAAGAAATAAAGTATATAACGTGCTTAAAGCAGTGACATCTATTATTTTAAATTCATGTACAGTGTTGCAATTTGTCTTTCAAATAAAATCAACTTGCTAGTACATTTACTGTCCTAGTCCAATCTAGTGAGGTTTCTCATTTTCTTTCCTCTACAACTTTAAAGCCCTGTCTCAATGGTCATTGCTTTCTCTTCTTTCTTATATTAAGTTATAAATGACATAATTTATTTCTGAGACTGCCCTCTTGTAAATAGAGATGATATTTCAAATTTTTAAAAAATAGTTCCCACCAATTACAACAGATGCCACAACTGATCAAAATAGACACTAGCCACAATCAATCACTCCAGCCGAACAGGTGCATACTTGTGTCTATCAGCCTTGATTGAAAGAGTCACAGATCACAGTGGCTTCTAGTTCATAGCAATTCCTCCTCCTCTCTCTCATACTAGGAAGAGTTTTGAACTGGAACTCTGCCTTTGTCTTGGTCACAGTAATAGACATAAAAGAAGACACCTGTTCCAAGTGGAGCCAATTGTTATACCTCACTGTCCTAGCAACTTTGATTAGTCGGAGTGGTGGACTAATGATGGGGTTGAGAAGTTATTGTAGCCACATTAGTCACAGGAGAAGGCCTAGGTTGTTTGTTCCAGGGAACAAGCATTGTGTTGTGCCAGAGAGCTTTCTTAAAATTTTCCTAAATAGAGCCTTTCTCTTAGGATGAGACTGTGCAAGGACCTGGGCCCAAGAGCAGCTGGCAAATGATGGTTTGTTATGTTTTTTATACAATTAGTTTCAAAGACTAAAATTAACATATAGAGAGAAGAAAGATACGGTGGGGAGGGAGACAGAGAGAGAGAAAGAGCAGCACAGTTTGGATCAGTAAGTTCCCCTCTTTTTGGACATGGCTAGTTCAAATCGAGTTTCAATAACATGTAACCAAAGAGTTCCACCTAATACACCCCTCCATCTGTGTTTCTAAATCCTGTCCACTATCAGTTCCTTTGGGATCTTCCATACACACTCAATTATCCTTTCCTCTCACCAAAATATTTCATCATTTTTATTTCAATGACTTCTTCTGTCTGCCTTGAAATATTTACTTGTCTGGATCCCTCCTCTTGAAATAAATCTTCATGTGACTCCTATGCCCCTCAAGTTACACTCATATTTCTTGCTAGCTGTTTATGGCCAAACTTCCTGAATATGGTTTTATATCCTCAACTCTCATTCCTTAACCTCCTATAATGTGTGCTATTTTCAGTATTCAGAAATAAACCTTCAAGATTTCAAAAGTCTTTAGACATCTATTTTACTTTTGTCTTTTTTTATCATTATAAATCTTCATCAGAGTATATGTTCTCTATTGTAATACATTACCTATACCACTTCTACTAGATGGTGATCAGAAATGTAGGCTTTGCCTCCAAGACATTTGTAAGTTCTAGAGCTTTATCAGCTACCCCACTATATGTTTACACGTAGATATCCCACAATTTATTCAAAGTCATGATGTCTAAAAATGAACCTGTGTTTATAACCTAAACTTATTTCCCCCTATTTTCTATTTTAACCCACTAGGAAAGGGGCCAGGCAACTTTTTTTTTTTTTAACAGAGCTTGATAATAAATATTATGGGCTTTGGAGACCATATGAATATAGTCTGTGATCCAACTACTCAACTCTTCTGTTGTAGCATGAAATCAGTCATAGACAAACATAAATAAAGGAGTGTGGTTTTCCTTCAATAAAATTGTATTTACAAAAATAGGGAGTGGATCAGGTGTGGTCATGGACTACATTTTGCCAATACCTGCCCTAGGAAAACCAGTAAATGTCACCTCATGGGGTTAATGACCAACTGCATTTCCATAGTGACTTCTGTCATCAGTTGTATACATTACTCCTATGTATTCATATAGAAAATTTTGACAGGATCACTCACTTATGCTTTACCATATTCTAATTTTATGTATATATATTCCTATACATATGAGAGTTGTTCATACAAGAAAGTTCACTGTGTAAAATTAACAGAGTATAAGCTCCATAAGGGAAATAATTATTTATTATCTTTGTATGTCACAGTTCATTATACAATGACTTGTGCAGAATGGAAGAATATTTAGCAATGATTTTCTAGAGTAACTTGTATGTATTTCGTGCCTTGTCTTCAATTGGTTCTAGGGGTTATATGGAGTGGACACTGAAAAAAAATCAGTTTTAGATGTGGAACTTATATCAAAATATTAACCTCTTTACTGCTAAGTTTTACTTGGAGAGTAGAGCAAACAGCAACCTTTCAACTGCTGATGTTGCCTTGGAGGGAAGAATGATGTGGAGAGTTCTTGGCAAAGAAAAACTTAATTTGTACGGAAAGTATGGGAGACATCAGGAATCCAAACGCTTCTGCATGGGTTTCAGAATCATCACGATTATAATTACACTTATTCTTCCTGATGATGTAATCTGATTTTTCATTTCTAGTTGCTGCACACATTAGCAATATAACCATATGGTGTACATTTCAAGTGCTATTCTTTCTATAATGGAGGGTCATCATGACTTTTTATACATATCAAAGACTATAAAATAAGCTCTCTAATCCTTAAAGCCTCAACTTTTATTATAATTGCTTATAAATTCATTTTCACTCCAAGTAAAATCACAGCTATATAAAACAACAAAGAAGATAAATGGTAACCCGTCTAAACCAGTTTTAATGTAGAGGAAATGAAAAGAAAGCATCATTTTTTAATGACCTCCTAGATCAAACCAATCTGAATTAACATGCTATAAACTAGACAGCTTTGTTTTCCAGTGGGTATTAGTTTGGGATTTCTTTAGTTTTCTTTTATAAACATATAAAGTCTAGCCATTATTTTTAAGCACATTATTCATAGCCTTTCAAGTATATTAGCATAATGAGACATGCTAACAATGATCTAGGAGCAGGAAGGAAAGAGGTTAAACCTCTATATTAGTAGCAATTTTCTGCTTTTAGACTAACTAGCCAGTTATCACTGAATAAGTTTAAGATGTAATTTACTAATTGCTAATGTCCTATAATTTAAAATTTTTCTGAAAATGGACCAAAAGGTTACAACTCTTCAAAATATTAAATCATTTAGTGACCAATCTTCTGACCTTGTCACATTGACAATAAGATTCTTTGGATCTCCAAATAGGCCAAAAGCATTTATGTTTTGATAGACTAGATATGAATTATCTGGTATTTTCCAGCCATTTAATTAACCTCTTACTCAAAACATGTCTCTAAATCTTTCATTCAATATAATCCACATGCCAGTCTTTTCCATATATATAATATACCAATCTTATAATTCTTAATTTCTAAATATAAAATATTGATTGATTCAAATGAGATTATATATGCAAACAAGAAGAGAACTTTATAATGTAGTATTATGCCAAATATCCTCTTTCTCCAAAACTCTCCAGAATGAGATCAGATTCTATAAAGCTTAAGCTTAATTGAGAAAGATGAAACTGATTAGGACAATACATCACCTTGTATTACGGTTAGTACCAGCAGTAGGAAAGATGAATAAAATTACAACACTGGTGGAGCAATTAAGACTAGGCTTATGCCATGTGCAATTGGCTCATGACAAGACATTTGTAACAGAATGACAAATCAGGAAGAAATATGTTCCTAATTCATATGTGGCCAAGAAGTCTCAAAATGGAGTCACATTATTAGGGGAAATAAACGATTGAGGATCTCATGATGAAAATGTGTTTAAAGGCATCACTAACTACAAGAAAGATGATGAGAAAACTATAATGTTGTCTGCTGAAAAGGTAAAGGTCAAGGAAAAAACAAGTTTCCTTTAAAATTTGAGGTAAAAAACAGGGAGGTATTGAAAACCTCAAGAAACTCAAATATATATTCCTGGTCTGAAAAAGGAACTCAGGAATAATTATTAAAGGAGGTCATCTCAGAGAACTTTAAGATCTCCTATAAGGCAAAGAAAAAGACTACTGTTCTAAGTTGATGGTAGAGGATCAATTTGAATTGATCAAGACCCTTGTGAGGATGGAAATAGGTCAATGAATTAATATGCTGTTGGAATTTACTGCTGAAAAAAAGGAACAAAAGTTTATTATCCCTGTGGCAAATAGTTTAGTCACTACTTACACTGAATTATGACATGGTTTAAATAGTATTTCTCTGGGTCATGGTGTTTCCTAAGTAGGGAAGAAGTTGATGCACAGACAAAAAAACAAGATTCCTAATCTCAGCTCCTGCCTTATTCCAAGTTGATTAAACTTGAGAGACTTTCCAGGTGAAGACAGGCAGACAGAAAAGAATATTTATTTTCAATGTTGTAGTGGAAACCATAAGGAGTGTGAAGTTTCTTCTAATCATATGGATAAAATAGAAACTGTAATTTAGCAATTTATAATGAGCTATGGTTCTGTCTGAGCCTAAGAGTTTATGCTTTGATAAGGTTCTTAAAAAATACATTTCCAGAGATACACTTTCATAATGAATAATTTATTTTGTACATATGTAATTTATGTGAAAGATAAGCACCAAAAACTAGCATCATTTTTATCTCATAAGCTCTTTCTCCTTGTATTGATAGATTTGTGTGGTCCCCTAAAAAATCACTGCAAGTACCACAGCTGTAGACTCATGTCCTTAGGAGTACGTGTAATATGCACACTTTGATGCTCTTATTGCTTAAGAAGAATATTTTCCAGCTGTGTTTTTGCATTAAAGAAAATGACTCTGTTAGTATAAAGCTCTCTGCCATCAAACCCCTAGAGGATCCCGTGGCATATGGCGCATCTCAGTGGAGTGTAGAACGGCGGGTGTGGCCCCGTGGTTACTTCTCTGGGGAGGTACAGCTTCACTTTCACTCCAGGAGTCACAGTAAAAGATATAAATTTGCTTCATACAATAAGAACATAAATGCCTTTCCCAACCTTTTGGCAATATCTTTTCCTCAAGCTGGCAAACAAAATTCAGCAGATGCTTCCCCAGATGACTCCACACTGATGAGCATTATATATGCAATCTATCTCATATGATTGTACAACACAGATCATCATAAACATTGCATGTTTCACAGTCTGTCTGCCAACTGATCTATAATTCTTGAGGCGTCCTGGGCATAAAATTACTGTGCATTTGGTGATCTGCCCACTAATCCAAGTGAGAAAAATAAAAGTTGTGACCATAATCCTTGGCTTCCCTGATTTATCAATATAGGTGTATGTGAGAGGGATGAATTCTGAGCAAGGCTTCTTAGAGTGGACAGAATAGACACAAGAAAAGTCATGGAAAACTCAGATATCTTGACCAAAAAAATTAAAAGCTTCAAGGGATAGAATCCTCCTTTGTTTGTGGCAAAGAAAAACGCCCATACATCCAATCAAGAAATACATTGACACATTGTTGGATTAGAATTTGTCTGTCTTCTAGTCTGAGGCTCCTTCCAATCTAGCTGTGAAACAAGGTGGCACAATAAGAAAGAAAAAAATAGTTTGATGGTGGAACATGGGGGGCCTGGCTTTAAATGCCCTAATTATTATTATTATTTTTTTTTAGTCAGAGTCTCACTTTGTTGCCCAGGCTAGAGTTAGTGCCATGGCATCAGCCTAGCTCACAGCAACCTCAAACTCCTTGGCTCAAGCAATCCTGCTGCCTCAGCCTCCCGAGTAGCTGAGACTACAGGCATGTGCCACCATGCCTGGTTAATTTTTTCTATATATATTAGTTGGCCAATAAATTTCTTTCTATTTATAGTAGAGATGGGGTCTCGCTCTTGCTCAGGCTGGTTTGGAACTCCTGACCTTGAGCAATTCGCCCACCTCGGCCTCCCAGAGTGCTAGGATTATAGGCATGAGCCACCGTGCCCAGCCAACCCTACTTATTTTTTATATGACTCTTGATGTATTAATCAACTAGGAATGTATAATAACAACTGTTTTTTTTATGAGACATGTTACTGTGTCTCAGTCCCTACAAAATGGCACTCCAAAGACTCTGAGTTAACATCTAATTTAAACTTCACCATAACATGAGATATGGGCTAATCTTGGTATTAACCGATCAACACTTAAGTGCATATATAGTAGTAGCATTCATCGGGTGTCAGGCAGATGGGAGTGGGGAGGAGGGGATGGGTATATTCATACCTAATGAGTGCCATGCCCGCCATCTGGGGGATGGACATGCTTGAAGCTCTGACTCGGGTAGGGCAAAGGCAATATATGTAACCTAAACATTTATACCCTCATGATATGCTGAAATAAAAAAAATTAGATAAATAAAAGGAGGAAAATAAAACATAGAACATTTATATGATCTGACCAATGTCATATAACAAATAGGTTACAAATCTTTCTTATATAGCCAGACTCCCTCTACCTAAGATCAGGCCCTATGTCTATTTTGTAAACACCAGCAAAATCCTCTCAGGTGATGAAGAAAAGGGAAGTTTCAAGAATTACTCCTAGACTTCTTTATTGGGAAAGTAGATATTTGGTAGTTCTCTTAACCAAGATACCACTAAAAGAGAAAAAAAATATATGCATATATTTTCTTCTATATATAGTCTATATATACTCGTACACACACACATATGTAGGTTATAGTGGGGTGGAAGGAGATGATGGATTCAGTTTGGGGACAGGTTTAATATCCTTTAGAATACACAAGGCGGTTATGATCACTAGGCAGGCAGGTATAGATAATCTCTGGATTCTGGACAGAGCATGACAATGTGCCATGAAAATACATTACATAGAAAAGAAGAGAAAAAGTATATCAACAAGACAAAGAACTTAAACTAGAAAAAAGTAAATCCTATAGAAAAGAAGCTATTTCCTAATAATTGTTCCATGTCATATATAAACTTAACAAACACTTTGATTTAGTAAACAAAAACTCAAAGATGGATAATGAAATAAAAGAATAATATACAAAGTGGTCATGTAAGACTTGAGGAAGAAAATTGAAGACTAAAACCATCTGCTATGGTCTGAATATTTCTGCCCATTCCCGAAAATGTATATGTTGAAACCTAATCACTAATGTGACAGTAATAGTAGGTAGGGCTTTTGGGAGGTGATATGGTCATAAGGTTGGAGCCCACATGAATGGGATTAGTACCTTCATAACAGAGGCCCTAGAAAGCTGCCTTGCTCCTTCTACTATGTGAAGACATGGGGGAAATATGGGTCTCTGTGAACTAGTAAGCAGACCTTCATCAGACACTACATGTGCTGACACCTTGATCTTAGACTTCTGAGCCTCCAGAACTCTGGAAATAAAAATCCTCTTCTTTAGAAGCTACCCAGTTTATGGCGTTTTGTTAAAGTGGCTTGAAAGGACGAAGACACCATCTCTCTGTAACTGACAAGTTAGATTAGAACAAAGAAAGCAGCAGAATAAAGACTTTTAGAATTTGAAAAACTGAGAGAGAGGAAATATCACCAAACTAAATGCAGATGTAAAAGAAATTGAGTTTCAAGAAATTAAAGAGAAGCAAACGATATTTTAAAAACAGACAAAGATGTTCCATTATAATGATAATTGCTGTCTGTCTTGGTCTGTTTTCTGTTGCTTATAAGAGAATACTTGAAACTGAGTAATTTATAAAGAAAAGAGGCTTTTCTAGCTCAGACTTATCAAGTCTCAGGCTGAGACTTTCCAGAGCATGACCTTGGTTTCTGGAAAAGGCTTTTGTGCTGTGTCACAACATGGCAGAGGTCAAAGAGGAAATATTTTATGGGTCTCCTGCTTTATAACAAACCAGTGTTGATTACTCCATTCCGTGGAAAACAAATCCAGTCCTGAGAGAGAGAACTCCCTGTCTCAAGAATAGCACCAAGCCATTCATGAGTAATCTTTCCCAGTAACTCAAATACCTCCCACTAGGCCCTACCTCCCATTGGTACCACAATCGGGATCAAATTTCAGTATGAGTTTTAGTGGAGATAAACCATAGTACTGTCCTTGTAATAGGAACACATCCATAAAATGAATAAATAACAGACTTTATTCAAAAATACAGTTCAAGAAAATTTTCTTGGAAAAAGAGAGAAGAAAACTGCAAATTGAAAAAGCATATAGGAAAACTCAACATAGATTCTTCAAATATATTGTACTAAGCAGTTAAACTTTAAAGCTAAAAGAAAATGTTTTGGATCTAAAGACAAGATTCTGTTTTCTGCTGGGAAAGGTAAGGAAGGATAGGGAAGGGGATGCAGAGTGGCAGACAAGACCCTGCAGGAATAAACAGCATTCACCTGAGGGAAACACAGCCCAGCCCCTTAAGGACAATTAAACTAGAATAGTTAACAGATTGTTTCAGGTGAAAATGGGCTGCTAAGACAGTATGGAAGCCAGTGAGGCTGAAGAAACAAAGTGAGTTTGCACTCTCTTGCCAACTTTTGCTCCGATGGGCCCTACTTGTTCAGAGTAGTGTGAGGTCCTTCATTGTATAGTCCAGGAAACAGGAACAACATCTGCTCTAGGAAGGATGAAAATCCTTACTGGGCCCCTTCTGCCCACTGTCTGTATGGAACAAAAGATTTAATTTATAAGAGAAGGGCAACACGATCTGTCACTTTTAGTGCAGTGGTATAGCTCCTTGCAGCTGCTAAATGGAAGAGGAAACAATCTTTACCCCTGGGGAAGGAGCAGGAATGTATGCTGGCCCCAGAACTACAGCTGAGGCTAGGATAGGAACATTAAGTAGGCCACAGCACTGATACCAAGGGACATCGTGCCTGCCTAAGACTGAAGCTTACTTAGAATAAGAAAAAATGAAATTTTCCACCATCACCACCACTACCAGACAAATAACAATGGAATAATACTGTACCAAGAACATGAATATATACCCTCCCAGAGGAGGAGCACAAACGAATGACAAAAATCTGAGGGTGGAACAAATAAATGAGAGAATCCCCCTGGCATATCAGTCTTCATTCTAAATACAAGGAAATACAAATTATCACCAGAGGTGTTTGATGGCTATGATACATTAAGGATAACTAAGGCAACAGCAAACCTCCAGTACAACCTTACTCTAGACTAGATTAAGTCAAACATTCAATCTAAAAGGCGCATAGAGAAAAAGGTGTATCCATTTCCAGGGAAAATAATCCAGTTATCTCAGTCTCTACTCTTCTCAACAAGATGGCTGCTATCAACAAATAAGTGTTAGGCATATGAAAAGCAAGACAGGCTGGGCGCGGTGGCTCACACCTGTAACCCTAGCACTCTGGGAGGCTGAGGCGGGCGGATCATTTGAGCTCAGGAGTTTGAGACCAGCTTGAGCAAGAGTGAGACCCCCGTCTCTACTGAAAAAATAGAAAGAAATTAGCTGGACAACTAAAAAATATATAGAAAAAAAAAAATTAGCGGAGCATGGTGGCATGTGCCTGTAGTCCCAGCTACTTGGGAGGCTGAGGCAGAAGCACTGCTTGAGCCCAGGAGTTTGAGGTTGCTGTGAGCTAGGCTGACGCCACGGCACTCACTCTAGCCCTGGCAACACAGTGAGACTCTGTCTCAAAAAAAAAAAAAAAAAAAGGAGAAAAAGAAAAACCAAGACAAAATAACACATCCCCAAAGCCAAAGGAATCTACACAACTAGACCCAGATATGACACCAATGTTGGAACTACCAGACAGGGAATTTTTAAAATAACTATGATTATAATGTTAAAGGCTCTAATGAAAAAAGGAGACAACATGCAAAATGAAGAATGCTTTTAAATACATATCAAAGCAGAAAAAATAATCACCTACTAAAAATAAAAGAATTAAGGCTGGCCTCAAACTTCATATCAACATTCAAAATTGGAGCGAAACAAACTGACATATACAAAGTGTGAACCATTATAGCCACACAAGATTCCATTCAGTTACCAATGCCAAGAAGTCATTATTAAACATAAACAAATTTGAGGAATATGTTACCTAGACCTCATATTGGGAAAAAATAACAAACCCAGCCAATTCCCCAATATTTGAAGTAATATACATACCTGAGAAATAAAGATTTTATATTAAAATACATAAATTTGAACACTAAATTCATTTTATTAAAATATAGGCATTTATTCATTCAAATAAATAATACTATTGAGATAAATAAAATCCTATTCTATAAACATTGAGTGCTTACTATATTTCAGGCCTTACTCTGGATTATGGACATTGAACAGTGAAACAAACAAATATCTTTGTATGCATGGGGAGCACCCACTTAAACATAAAATTACCAAATGATCAAGGGAATTATGATTGCAAAACTGAATGTAAATTCTATAATTCTAGAAAGTTAAAAATCAATTTTATAAGCAATAAGAATCAGGACATCAGGATAGGAAAACTAAAAAGATGCGTTTAGAGTGCTAAATTCTTCACTTTCATGGCAAGGTTTCAATTGTTTAAAATGATAAGCATGTTTTTTTTTTTTAATGACTTTAAATTCTTAATTCATTCTATAATTATTTCCTTAGATGGAATTTCTTTTAAAAATATTTTGTGGCAAATTTATTTGAGATTCAACAGTTCTTTTAACTTTATTTCAGTCCATTTTCTTCTGTTGATTTTAAGTAAAAGTAAAATTAATATGGTTTTATTTTTGAAGGCTTCTAGAGTACAATCCAATATTTGAAAATTTGTTTTTCTATTATTTACCTAAGTTTATGTCTGGTATCATGTTTGCCTAGGGTAATGAGATTAAAACAAAACAGTACAATTTATTTTTTTTCTTAATTTTACTTTGTACTTTTCTGTATCATCTAAATTCTCTACAAGAAGCATAAATTATTTTTATAAAAAACAATGTAACAATTTTTTTCAAAATGTCAATTTATTACTTATGTTGAGAATATGAGATCATTATTTTTTCTTTGTCTTATTCTGTATTTTAATTTGCTTTAAAAAGGACTTAAATAAAGCAATTAGTAGTGTAAATTTCTGAGTAATATTAAATGTAACAATGTTTTTAAAAAATTGAGTAGCTAGCAGATAAATAGGCATCTAAAGGACAGAGACACAACTACCAGGAACTCCCATGAAGGGTCAAGTAAGAGCATTCTCTTTATCACTTTTCCACACTGAGATAAGTTATGAAGACATTTTTGAGAAATATAGTACTTTTTTTTCATATTGTAGTGGTAACGAACTCCACATGGAGAACTAGGATTGCTGGTTCTATCTGACCTGCTCCAAAAGTTACATGTGTGGTATTAGTGCCTATCACACAAATGCTAGGTATTGTCTCTATATTAGTAATAGAATCCTCTATTCTGAACTGGTGAACCAGACTAATATGCAAGCTGCTTTTTTTAATCCTGAAAAGGAGAAAAATCATTTCCTTTAAAATATTATTCCTTAATATGCTTGAACTATTCTGATCGGAAACTTCTGTTCTTATCTCTCTAAGATAAGTTAATGGCTACATGGCACCCTTTCCAGGAAATAGTTAAAAGGAAACAGGGAATGAGTCCAGGTTTCCTTTCATTGTTTTTATCAACCCATAGCACAAATCCTCTTGAAACCTGCAGCTCATCCTGCTCATTATCTAAAGTGGAACAAAAACTGCTGTTAGTGTTCCAAAGAGGGGGCTTGGGTGGGAGGGTGGAGAGATGAGAAGCCTTATAATGTGGAACATTTAGTTCAGACTGGAAAATGTCTGAAGTAAAGTTTTTAAAAGAATCATAGTAAAAAATAGATTGCCTATTTCCATAAAGTAAAATTTCTGGATAAGATACAGATTTAAAAGAGACCAGTTCTTGTTACCTTCATGACATGCCTTATGTTATGAATATACCTGCTGTCAGATTCTGTCTATTCATGAATAGCAGCTCTTCAAATTCTATGGCCATAAGAAGATTTCTTTTAAAACAATAGCAAAAGTCATCAATTAGCAATGAAAAAAAAAAAAAGAAAGAAAGAAAGCCATTCTTCATTCAGCAGGGATGCCTTTTAATGCTTTCTTGTCAGACTCCTATGGCTTATGCTCTCTGTCAGTTACTTTAGGTTACAGACATGGAACGTTTCTTTCAAAAGGTCATCCCTACATGGCATTTTCTGGCATTTATTTTTATATGCTCTAACCCTAGTAAGTTTTAACCACCTAAAAGCCTGAGAACAACAAAGTATTTTAGTCCTGCTGAAACTAGGGCTAGATTAAACACATACTTCCATGGATGTTTTCAACATATCTCTGCAGCTGCAATAGCCAACTCAAAAATCGTCTGCTTTCAGTCTTCTGCATGTGGCTATCCAATTCTCTCAGCACCATTTATTGAATAGAGATTCTTCACCCCAGTGTATGCTTTTGTCAGCTTTTTCAAAGACCAAATGGTAATATGAGGATGGTTTCATATCTGGGTTCTCTGTTCTGATCTGTAGATCTATGTCTCTGTTTTTGTGCCATAGTCATGCTGTTTTGGTTACTATAGCCTTGCAGAATAGCTTAAAGTCTGGTAAGGTGATGCCTCCCAATTTATTCTTATTATGTAAGGTTGCATTGGTTATCTGGGTTTTTTTTCTGATTTCATATAAAGCATAGAACTATTTTTTCTAGATCTGAAAAAAATAATGTTGATATTTTAATAGGAATTGCACTGAATCTGTAAATCACTTTGGGTAATATAGACATTTTAACAAAGTTGATTCTGCCAATCCATAGCATGATATGTTTTTCCATCTGTTTACATCCTTAGCAATTTCTTTCCTTAGTGTTTCATAGTTTTCCCTATATAGCTGTTTCACCTCTTTAGTTAAATATATCAAGGTATTTTATTTTCTTTGTTGCTATTGTGAAAGGTATTGCGTCTTTGATTTGATTCTCAGCTTGACTATTGTTGGTGCGTATGAAAGCCACTGATTTGTGTAGATTGATTTTGTAATCTGAGACTTTGCTGAATTTATCTCTCAATTCCAGAAGTCTCTTGGTTGAATCTTTGGGGTTTTCTAGATGTAAGATCAGATCATCAGTAAAGAGCGATATAAGGTGCTGAGGTTTGCATAGAATCATGAAAATTAAAAAGTGTAACATTATTTGATTTTTAACTCATGGTCAAAGCACAGTCCATTGTAAACATATTGAATTTTCAACCAATAAAAGGTCAACAATAGCTCTGGAGGTGTGAGCACATGTACAACCTCAGAGCACGCTGCACAGTACAACCTGGACAACCTTCTCCCTACTTCAGAGGAACCACAGTCTGGGAGATGCTTGTCTGCCAGAAAGTCACCTTTCAAGTCATTGTTTGCTGTTTCCATTATGGAGAAGGTGAAATATACTTCAAAGCTGTAAGCACATTCTAAGAATTTGGGGACTTATAACCACTCAAAACCTATTTGAGGACAATGAGAGTTGGAAGGCTTGAGCCTGTAAAGCCACTCAGAATTTAAGATCAAAGCTTAGCCAAGCTCAAGAAATCTGCAGCCAATATTGGCCCAATCCATAGAAAGAAATGGTCAGCTTGCCTTTGTTATAATTTGAGGAAGTAAAAGCTTTGCCTGCCCATGGTGGTTTTAATATTAAGTCTAAATAGGGTCTAAAAACATCATCATTGATACACACATTTAATATCTCCATGAGTACATGTGGTATGTGTGCATGTGTTTAAATCAAGAGGCAAAAATTGGCAAGCAGCTGGGAATCGTTACACCAAGAACTACATATAATTAAATTCAATAAATGTCTATAATGTAATATTTCCACCTGTGTGTCTTATACCAGGTATGGTGTTTTATAACAAAAGCAGTGAGTTACAGTGATATTTATGATGGATTTGAAATATCTTACAATTTAAAGAAACATACATTATTTTTTTCTTTTAGTAAGAAGGATATAAAATGAGAGCTTAAATTTGTATTCAATAAACACAAGAAATCCTTAGTTTATGGTTTAGTTCTATTAGCATGCAAAAGACATAGGAAATTGAAGAAGGCAAGGAAGGACAGAAAGTTTCAGAAAGAGAAAGAATAAGAAAAGGAAGGATAAGGAGAGTGGAAGAAAGATACACATGGAGGGAGGTTAACACAGAAGACAAATGAAAATATGTAAGAAGAAAGAAATAATATAGGAGGAAATCAGAGGGAGAAAAAAGGGAATGAAAAAGACAAGAGGCAGAATAAAAGAGGAAAAAAGTGCCAGGTACGGTGGCTCACACCTGCAATCCTAGCACTCTGGGAGGCCAAGGCGGGAGGATTACTTGACGTCAGAAGTTTGAGGTTGCAGTGAGCTATGATAATGCCACTGTACTGTAGCCAGAGTGACAGAGTGAAAATTTGTCTCACAAAAAAAAAAAAGAAGAAAGTCAGAATGGTCAGAATGATGGGGGAGTCAGAGGTAGAAGAAAAGAGAGACTCTAAAATTTTAAAAAACACTCAAAAAGAAAAGAGAAATTGAAATATAGAGACTGGCTGAGGTAGAAAAAAATACAGAAAAGTATTTCAGATTTAGGAGTATTAGGTAGAACTAAACTGTTCATTTCCTATTCTGCTTTGTGGTGGATTTAGAAAACATGATTAATTCCCTTTGAAGTCCTGAGTGAATACTGGTCATAGCCCAGAAGATTATTTCTGAGTTTAGAGCCACACTAGTCCAGTAAAAAATGAAAGAAACATTTTCTCAGAGTTTGCCAACATAAGATTGGTGAGATTAGAGGATACTCCAAAAAAAAGTGAGATTCAGATTTGGCCAAGATTTCCCTCTAACTGATAATTTAAGCAACGGTTTAGAAGACTTTCTGAATATGCAAATATCTAATTCATATTTCTCAGCTGTGGCATTGTTGACATTTAAACAGGATAATTCTTTCTTGTGGCAGCATTGTCTGCATAATGTAGGATTTTAGCAGAATCCTTGGTCTCTATTTATTAGATGCCAGCATTGCCTTCCTGTACTTATAATAAAAATCGGACATTGCCAAATGTCCCCTTGGGGTTTGGGGTAGGGGTTGCAAAATCACACTGTGGAGCATGATGGCTCTAATGCATTAGCATTAATGAGCTTACATAATTAGATAACAAAGAGTAAGAAATAGATGTTTCTTGGGTAAGGTGCTGTGTTGTATAGAAATGAAATGTATCTACGTTATAAGTGGTTCCAATTTTTCCCCACCCAGCTTTATAAACCCATGTTAGCTTAGTTCTATGTTCTCCTACTAGGATAATCTACGACAACTTTTGCTTTAGCTAGAGTTTGAGAAGTCTCCCCACAGTACTTAAACTGCAGTTAGGACAGTTAGTTGGATCCTTCCTATCAACTCTGGATTGAGGTTGGTCGTCACAGCATCAAATAGGCCAACACAAATACTGAATGACAAATGCGTTAAAGTCAGATTAACTACAGGATAGCAGGGGGTATGATTTTCTAGCACAGAATCATCCATTAGAGTGCCATTTTCCTCTCTCAGGCTTTCTATTTGAAACCCCTTAGAGAACATTAAAAACCTTGCTTTAGCAGGCGCTTGGCTTTGCCTGAGTTCAATTAAGTCGCACAATTTCTAAATTACCCCCTCTAGATATTAGCCACAGGCTGTTGAAACATAAGCCAGGCAGGATGTAGGCCAGGTTCTGAGGATTCAGGTTCATTCCAGAAAGGAACTTCAGTTCCCAAAATGACCCTAGAATTTACTGTAACCAGGTTTCTATTAATATTTAGAGCTATTTCATTTAGATAGCACTATGATGATGTATATCCAGGAGGACATTACCATACTACCTTTTCATATGTAACTACCTTGTTTATGATGCCAGTTTTATGTCAGCCTTTACCCCATAGTGGGTTTTTGTTTCGTTTTTTGTTTGTTTGTGGGGGGGAGTTTTGTTTTTGTATATGGATCTATCCTTTAAGTACATCCTTTTTCAGTATGGAAAAAATAAATTTAACTACCCAGAAAACCCTGTTTATGTTTATTTGTTGGAAGAAAAAACTTAAGAAATACCATGCAAAAGGTTAGAATGTTAAAACTCTACCCAAATGAAAAGTGTAAGTCTCTCTCTCCTCACACTCCCTCATCCTTTTCCTCACAGAAAATTGTTCTCTCTAGTTTCTACTGACACTGGCCCTGGAAAATCACCATAACTAGATGCACATATATATTCAGTTACAATTTTACTTATAAATATTTTCTATTAAGCATCCTAGTCTCTACTTTCATTTATATCTGTTTTAGAAATTATCCCATCTGTTTACATAGTGACCTAACTCAATCTTTTGAGGGTTGTTCTGCATGAAATTGTGTGTGGATATGTAACGTCACTCTGTATCCTATTGAAAGTAACTTTATGTTTGCTTTTTGTTGTTGATTTTAATATTACACACAAAGCAATAAATATTATTGTATATAAATCTCAGTGAACTTTGCAAGTATATTTATAGTTAATTTATTATCTACTGATTTTATAACTATATGTCTGATTTTCTCTGGAACCGTTTAATCTGAAACATGTTCCTAAAGAATCTCTCATTTTTTAGTCAAAAAGTACATACTGAATAGGATTATTTGCGTCAATTTGCTCTGGTAGAACTATATACTCTGGAAATTTAATATCATTGTGTTGGAATTATATGTTTGAATCTTTTTAATAGTCTAAACACATGGGGGAAATGTTTGTTTTTTAGTAGACTAATTGTAATAATTATGTAGTACTTTTCCAAGAAATGTAATATACTAATAACTGTAAGTATCATTGAGATCAAAAACAAAAATATGTTTATGATTTACATGGGTGTTTTCCCCTAATGTTTTAACAGAATTTTAAAATATATTACCTGAATATACTAAGTTCTTCATATATTACTAGCAGAAATGTAAACTGTTACAGCAGCTTTGGAAAACAATTTTCCAGTTCCTCAAAAATGTGAATATAGGTTTACTATATGACCTAGCAATTCCATTTGCAGGTATATACCCCAGAGAATTAAAAAAATATATATCATAAAAAGCATGTACACAAATATTCATATCATCATTATTTATAATAGCCAAAAAGTGAAAACAATCCAAATGTCCACAGCTAGTGAATGAATAAACAAAACTCAGTATATTCATGCAGTGGAATATTATTCAGTTGTAAAAGGTAACAAAACATTGATACATGCTACAACATGAATGAACCATAAAAACATTTTACTAAATAAAAGAAGTTAGACACATAAGACCACTTGTTGTTATGTTTCTATTTATATGAAATGTCCAAAATAGGTATATCCATAAAGAGAGAAAGTAGATTAGTAGTTACCAAGGGTCTGGATCAAAGGGGCAATGGGAAGTAACTACTACTGGATATGGGGGCATCTTTGGGTGTGATAAAGTGTTTTGGAATTAGATAGAAATGACGATCAGAGAACTCTGCTAAAAACTACTTCATTGTTCACTTTAAAAGAGTATATGGTATATAAATCATACCTCAATAAAGATAATTAAAATTATGTATACTTGCATGTACTTTCTACATAGACAGGCAAATTTTTTTTTCTTTTTTTTTTTTTTTTGAGACAGAGTCTCACTTTGTTGCCTGGGCTAGA
Organism: Microcebus murinus; assembly: GCF_040939455.1. Taxonomy (NCBI): domain Eukaryota; kingdom Metazoa; phylum Chordata; class Mammalia; order Primates; family Cheirogaleidae; genus Microcebus; species Microcebus murinus. Next base: position 49,926,515 of record NC_134104.1, read on the forward strand.
GTGTTATGGCATCAGTCTAGCTCACAGCAACCTCAAACTCCTGGGCTCAAGCAATCCTTCTGCCTCAGCCTCCTGAGTAGCTGGGGCTACAGGCATGCGCCACCATGCCCGGCTAATTTTTTCTATATATTTTCAGCTGTCTAAGTCATTTCTTTCTATTTTTAGTAGAGACAGGGTCTCGCTCTTGCTCAGGCTGGTCTCCAACTCCTGAGGTCAAAAGATCTACCCGGTCTAGGCCTCCCAGAGTGCTAGGATTACAGACATGAGCCACCGCGCCCGGCCTAACAGGCAACTATTTCTGCATATATATGTGAATAAGAACAAACTTGGAAATTTCTACCCAGTTACCCCTGGATTGACACAGAGAGAAAAATGATACTGAGTTTGGGTACAGAAGAGGTCAGCCAACATTCTCGGGTCCCAGACATTTTTTCAGTGTTGAAGGGCATCTTTAGCTATGCTTTATGGTAATCATATTTTCTGAGCCAATATTCAGAGGCATTATATAACTGGTACAAGTCCACTTACAATCAGACTTACAGTCAGGCAGAACACTTGAAAGCAAGTCTGTTCTGGGAAGCCAAGAAGTGAAGTCTCAACACATAACATAGAAAAATTTCTGAAAGCTACTTTTATTCTGTAAGTTGTGATAAGAAATAAGACTTCAAACAAATACTAAATTACTTCCTATCAAATGTCCATTTGGGAATTATAATTATCTCTTTCACTTAGAAGGGTCAATTGAGATACAGAAGTGTTAAGATAAAAGCTGCCCAAGGCAGAGCAGGCAATCACAAGTAGGAGGTTAAACATCAGAGTTAAAGCATAAATATATATATATATATCTTCCTAGTATTTTATTCTGGAAGGAATATTAAAGAAGATTCTTTTACTGTTATCATGAGAATCTTTGACAATCATCCGATTTACATAAAATCAAATTTGGAAACTTAAAAGAAAGGGATAATTATATGCAATTACTTTGCCATGGAATGTGGTTCCTATTACTAAATAGACTTATGTTTCTTTTTTTCTTCCCCAATTATCACCACCTGAAAAGAAAAAGAAAAGGCCTTTACATTAACATTTTTGTGTAACCACATTTATCATTTGAGGATAAAGGAAAGATCCTGTTTTAAGATTCACTCTTGCCTGATGATGAGGCTTTGGAAATGCTGTACATTGTTAGAAAATAAAAATCAATTCATTTGCTATTCCAGGTATGTGTGCTGACTTGGATCAGAGTGTGTTCTTGTCAGACAAAGTACTTATTTCCAAAATTTTGTGTTTTCTGGCTACAGAATGTTATAAACATCAATGGGTTTTTGCGTTATCCTCCAATTGTCTTGCATTTTTTCCAGACCAGAAAAAAACTATATGAATTAGAGGAAAGGAAAAATCTAACATGTGCTTTATGGAGATTTGAAGAACAAAAGAAGAAAAGAAAACAATGAAATCAGCCTAAGTTTGATATTAACACAACTTTAAAACAAAATTTTAAAATATATTGAAATCTAAGATGTGTATCTATGTATCTAATATATAATCTGATATATATATATATACACACACACACACAAACAAATAATTTTCAGGTTTTTTCCTACCACACTATAAGTTTAAAAACCTTCCATTTATTTTATTTTATTTGGATTAAATATAAACTGTAATTATATCTATTCTTTAGAATACCAGGTTTATAAATAAGGTATGTATGTATGTGTATATGTATGTACATATATATACATATTCCCATATATGCATGTGTATACATATACATATAAATGTATATATGTATATTGTACACACACACAGACATGTGTGTGTACATATATATATGGAGGGGGGAAAGACAGAGAGAGAACATGTGCATGAACATGATATCAAGAGTATTGAATTGACTTTATTCACTATGGAGAAAAAAAGATTCAGAGTATGCCCCATATTCTAGATTATGATATTAAAAGTTTATTTTACTACCTTTAAACCAATATAACTCACATATTATTAATATATAATATATTTAAAATTAAAATTATATCTTTCATTTACATTTGAATAGGTTGAGTCAATAGCCTACTGTTTATTTTTTAGATAATGAAAACTATACTTAATTGTCATTCTCTGAATTCATACATTTGCTATCACTTCTTAGGTTTTTAGTCCTACCAATATTGTAATGTTTGAAATATGAAGGGTGAATAGGAAATTGATAATAAAGCCAGGATGATGACCTTCATTTAAAACACTTAATGTGTTCATAGAAAAATTTACTACTTATAATTAAGAAAATCAGATTGAATAAGATCTTGATTTCCTGATTCATGAAGAAGCAATGATAAAGGATATAAAACAAGTTATCAAAACAGAATGTTAAGCTTATGAAGCTTTTTCTCATGTTCAGGACTAGGAAAACCATAAGAATGGTCCTAAACATTGTGTATTTCTGTGGATGAAATGCTTCCCAAGAATAATCCCTGCCATAGAGCCAGGTTCACAAAGGGAAGGGAAAGAGAAATTAATTCTTTAGGCTCTTCTTTCCAGCCACCTTGACTGTGCAATGAACTTCCTTTTTTTTCTACAAAATGTCTAAAGGATTTCATTCTGTCAGCTATTTCACAGTTGAAGCAGGATTATCAATCTGGCTGAATTGCAGATTCTATTAAAGTATCTATAAGAAATCATTTTTTCCCTTTTGCACTAGTTTCAAATATAGATATAGACATAAATATAATTAGTTCAGTCAAAGTTAATAATGACTAAAATTTATAAAGTATTTCATTTGGCAAAACAATTCCATCATATGTTCTTTCTTTTGATTATCAAACAGGGCAGGTTATTATCCTCAAATATAAATAAGGAGATGGCAAGGTAATGTATTATAATCCATCTGAGGCCACACAGCTATGATGGTTCTATTCACTACACACATATCAAATCATCACATTGTACACATTGAATATACATAATTTTTATTTGTTGGTGAAATATTTTAAAACTGAAAAGTAGGAAAATCTATAAATGATATGTTAGTATAGGCATAGAAAAATTACATTTAGTTTTAAAATTTAGTTTTATATAATACAGGTATATACATAATACCACATTGTCATTTTATATAATAGACATCACCACTTGGTTAGAAATGGCTACTAAGCAATTATTTGAACTTATTTTTAAATTCAGCCCCAAATTGATAATTCCTTTATGTTTGTACACACAGCCTGAATCACTACTTCTGAATTTTCAGTTTATTTCATAGAATTATCATCCTGAACTTAGACAAAAGTTGATTTTTCTTTTTATTGGGTATAGAGTAGTTATTTGTTACATTTTAATGAAGTTGAATTTCAGATAACTTTAAGGGTAGACAAGATAAACAATTTGGAGTCAACTAAGATCTGAGGAAAATTGTACACTGTAATCCCAATTTGTCTATTAAGTTCACTTATTCAGAACCCTTGGTTTCATTTTTCTATGGGACCATTTCCCTAAGGTGAAACCCAAGCATGTCTTACCTCCTTAACAACTGGGAATATTATGAATAATAAATGAGAGTAGTGAAGCACTTAACTGAGTGCTCTGTAAGTAATATTATTTTAAAAGGAAGAAAAATATTCATATGGAAATTGAATATGATTTCTTTTTAGCACCATGTGGTGATTTTCATGTTAGTGAAAAGAGTAGCTTGATTTAAGAAAAAAATACAGTAAGATTTTGTTTGAGGTCAAGACAGGCTCACACTACAGTGAAAGCTCTAGAATATCACAACACAGTCAAAAATAACTAAAATTTACAAAATATCTGCATTCAAACCCATGAAGTCAAAAATAATAACATTTACAATATTCAGATAAATATGTGGCAAGGTATATCTCCAAGATAGTGAAATTCCTTTCTTTAAGACATGAAAGAGAAACTGTGTCATTCACACAACATATGCTAAGAAATTCCTGACTAGAAAAGATGAAAATAATAATTATTATCAGTATATCAAGCATTAAACCAAAAAAAAAAATGAGTTCAGGAAATTGATTTCTTAGTGTGCTTAGACAAGGCACCTTCTGGTTAACCAATATATGATTAATTCAAAGCATTAAGCTTTAGGAATAAAGGCTTATTTTTAAGGAGCATTTTGTGAGTCAAAGGTCCATTTAAGAATCTGTGAATTGATTCATACAGTATGTAATTATTAACTTTTGTGTATTATTTCAAGGGATTCATGGAAGTTAGTGAAGTCTATTGGAGGACCCTCTAGAAATTCAGACCTTTTTTCAAATGCTTATGTTGTTCCCTCTAACCTTCCTCCTCCTACATAGTGACAAATGTCTCAAAAAGGACTTAGGGGAGAAGAGCAAAGTAAGAGCAGAAAGATTAATAAGGCATGAAGTGTTACCAGCCCATGCAGATTTGGCATATTAAATAATTAAATAGTAATGTTCCAAGACACTGTTGCCTAGGGGCTGTTTAATGGTGTTACACAAGAGGAGTCAAGGTGCTGTGCAAATGGAGAAGCTGCTTTCATCTTGGACTCATTGCTACCAAAGGGACTTTTAACCTTCTCTCTTCAAGTACACACACATACAGACAGACCCACACACACAAATCAGTTGCTAGCAGAAACTTTTTGATCTCAGAGAGTGAATGAAGCCCCCCTGCTCCCAAAACACTTAAATGCAGGGTACTTAGATTTGAATGACAGAGCTATACAATCACATAGATATTGCTAAAAATATTTGTTTCAGTAATAAGGCCCTTAAAACCATAAAAAGACATGTCACTTATAGAGGATGTCATGAATAAAGAAAAAGCCAGAAGAAAACATAGATAAGATCAACACAGTTACTGTATTAAAAAAATAATATTACAGGTAGGAAATTAGAAATTGAATTCAACATATATCCTTCAGAACACTTTGAATATTATAATGTATTTTATACTATTTCTTATATAGGAATAGTACACTTTGTGCAGTTTTCATTAAAGAGCAGGTTTAGTAATTTTTAGAAAATTCTTCTGTCATTGTCATTTAAGTCCAGAGTTAAAGAGTCTTTCAGAGTATTGCTATAGTTAGATATGTTCCCTTAAGTGATCCATCTAACATATTTTCCCCATTTTTCTAAATAATTTCTTCATTAAAGTAAATTTATTTATATCATTCAGATCATTCATTATATGCAAGACTTTACTTCTAAATCTTTTAAAATATAAGCCTGTGATGTCATAGCTTTTTAGCACTAACAGAATATTTTACAATAATTAACTAGAAAAATCAGAAGCAACTTAAAAGGATAATTTCCAATTCATATATTATGAACTACTTTTAAAAAGCTTATCTTACATTTTCCACTGAATGATTCTTTCCAAATGCAATAGCACAAAGAACACTGTTACGGAAGGGAAAAAAAGAGTGAGAAATGATAAAAATAGAGATAAACTGAGAAAATGAAGAAAAGAGAAATAGAATAAAACACCATTATATCTAATGCTTTTACTTTACATTTTATGAAATACACTAATCTTTTGTTTCTCTATTCATGAGTTTTTGTAAAAGTAGCATCATTATTTGGATCTGATCCATTTGAAACATTGTCTATGCATATGTTTTTCAGAATTATTGAATTCTTTCTATAATCTTCTACAGGTAAAACAAGACACTAGTGATTTCTAGCAGAATTTAATAGGTTATGACAAAAATTAAATGGCAAGTTAAATTCATAAAGTTAACATTTCAGTGCTAGAAGATTGTTGTTTGCTTTTTGGTTTTTTTTATTTTTTATTTTTCTGCTTCATATTATTTATTTTTATTTTTTTCTCTTTTTTTTAATTTCAGCATAATATAGGGATACAAATGTTTAGGTTACATATATTGCCATTGCCATGCCTGCGTCAGAGCTTCAAGTGTGCCCATGCCCCAGACGGTGCTCACCGCACCCATTAGGTGTGAATATACCCACTCCCCAACCTGCCTGACACCTGATGAATATTATTACTAACTGTATACATAAGTGTTGAACTCTATTGTGATGGAAAATGGTTATATTCTTCCTGTCCAACATCACTTCCTACTATTTAAATAACAGGATGTTTCTCAGATTCTCTCTTGGTGAAATATATTTCATATATTTTGATTTAAAAAGTTAATCTTTTTTCACCTACCCACCTAAAAATCATGATGAAGTTATAAGAATATTTTGCCAATCAGAATATTTCATCTTCTTCGATAAACTAGTTCAAGGTTTTCAACATGAACACAGCCAAAGTCACTTCAAGACTTTTTGACCAGAGCTTTCAGGGAGATGCTCTTTTGCTTAAGCTATTTGGAGTTTAGTTTCTATTGAGTATAACCCAAAGTCTTGAGTAATACTTCAGTGTACTGTTCCCTCTACACAAAATGATTACTTCTTTGAGAGGCAAATGCTGAATTGAAGAGAAGTGAAGAGATCATTCTGAATTATACATAAACTCTGATGTAGTTCATTTTCTTTCACTGGAGTTGGCAGATATTTGGAAGATAGATCATTGGGGATTAGAGTAGAGGAGTACAGTCTGTGTTTACAGATTTTTTTGTTTTGTATCATGAGATTCAGCACTCTAAGCCACAAACAAGAAATAAAAAGAATATAAAATTCTTACCTGCATGTGTGTGAAAATGAGACATATATGAGTAGTGATGGATGGCTGAGAATCTATTTCAAACTGAGAAGTTGAATCATTGTAAGTATCTGCCTTTGTTATAAGCCCTAAAATGTTTTCTATAAATATAACTGATAATTTGTTTGTTTCATTTATAAATAATAATAAAGCTCTAAAAACAAAATCAGAATTAGTTTAAAATGTAAATATATTAATTATGACTAATAACAAAATAATATAAATGAACAAAATATGTTCTCTGAAGTCAACAAGTTAATGTGGGTAAAGAAATTTATAAACATACACGGACAAGAATGACACAACAAAAGAATTTTTCAACTCTCAGGTAATTAATAACATAACTATACATTGGCTTGGATTTCTAACCAAAATACAGCTAAATCTTTATTGACATATTCCAAAGCATTTTTCATTTTTTATTTTGGAAGGAACAGTGAAATGCTACCAGCTTGGGCAACTGAATGAATGAGCTTTCTCATGAAAAAATTATGGAGTACTGCCACATTCTCAGAACTGATGCTTTAGAAATCAGTGAGCATAAGTCAATTTGGTGGAAAAATTCTTTCTGAACAGAGATCTTCTTCTGTGACTCAATGGAATTTTTAAACACACAGTAGACCTTTTCATATGAAAAGAGAAAAACCTTGCTTCAATTTCTGAAAGCCAAACATGGCACTAGATTTTGGAACATCTCCATTTTAATCAAACCAGATAAGTGGTTAATTGACAAAGATAATAAAGGTACAATTATTAAAAATAAAATGCCTTCAGAAAGTTTAGTAAGCTTAATATTTATAATCTCATTCAGTTTAATATGCTTGTGAAGAAGCTTCAATATAAGTATGAACACCATTTTACCCAAATAGAAACCAAGTCTTATAGTGTTTTTTGCATTTACCCTTTTAGGAAATAAAAATTACTCTGATGAAGATTGGACAATATTAGTGTATGTAAATAAAAATGAGGAAATTTCCTGCTCAGAATCCAGTGAACACACAGCAGAAGTTTGACCTTATAATTTGTTTAAGAAGTGTTACCCAGGAAAGTACAATTTCTAAAACAAAATTAAAGAATTTATATAAAGAAGCTTAAATGGAGCAGATCCTTATGATTCTTTTCCATTATTAAAATATTCAAAAAGTATCACTAATCTCAGGCATCCCAAAAGTTTAAACCAGTTCTTCTCAATCCCAGCTGCATATTTGAATTACCTAGGGAACTATATAAGACTGTAGTTTCCCTGGGCTTACCATGACATGTATCCTGAGATTCTGCTATAATAGATGTATCTGGGATGGAGGTGTGTGTAATTTTTCAAGGTTCCTAGGTAATTTTAATGTGTAGCCAGGATGAAGAAACACTGGTCTAGACAGATACATAGTAAGTACATACCCATACATTTTATTGAGTGAATGAATAAGTGAATGAATCGATCAAAATAGAGTAATATTTTACCTTTACTTAGAATCATTCTCCTTCTAGCTCCTTTGCTTCTAAAAATATGTCACTTTACACAACTCTGTTTAGATCTAACTCTGTTGCTCCCTAGTAGTCCACAATCATGCAGCATCATTTAATGTGGTAAGGTAATTTGTCTTTAAGTAATTCTTCTATCCATTTCAATTGTCACCATCCAGTGTCTGCCAGTGTTATACTTTTAAAATGATAATACCATGGATATAATCTCTACTACACAACAGACACAGGGAAAATATTGAAACTGCTGCACTCTAAATGCTTGAAAAAATAATTACCTTTCTCTAAATATGTTTAAAGTTGGGTAATTTCAGTTTAAGAAATTTGAAATTTAAAAAAATTTCAAAGAAATTTGAAAAAAAAACTTCCTCCAAGTTTGGAGGAAGAGGTAATTAAAAAGAAAAAATAATATCACCCCTTTTAAATTAGTAAATCCTTGAATACAGTAACCATGGTTTTGTTTGTACATAGTCGACATTCAAAATATTTGCTAAATTTAAAAAATTAAGGAACCGAGTCGTTCAAAAGGAAAATCGCCATATCTAATCTAAATTTGAGAAAAAATATGTATGGGAATTACAATATGAATTTTTTCCATTTCCATTAAAAAATACAGTATGTATATACATTAATATACTAATTTACACAAAATTCTTATACAATATATTAGAAGAGAAAATGATGTTAAATAGAACCACTACCAGCAAGAAATTTTATCATTATGCTACAATATTGCCTTGGTGCTTTTGTCCCCTCTTAGATGTATGATAAGGTGTTTTGTTTTATTTCTTGGTCACCAAATATGATCTCATAGTTTATGTTGTCTTGTATATTGCAAGTCACCAAAATTTGCCCTGATCAGTTACCTCCATCCATCATGCCTTTCTGCTAAAACTTGGAATAATTTTTTGTCTTTTCTGTCAACTGAATGTACAATGGCTGCCCGATATTATAAAACATGTTTACCCCTACAGGACTGCAGTCATTTCAAAAATGTTAAAAGATCACAGAATATAACCAGCTGCAAATCAACACCAGGTTAATATGTTACTATAGTTACCAAATCCCCATAAAGAAATGCATGCATGGTCATAAACTCTGTGTGTGTATGTGTGTGTGTGTGTGTGTGTGTGTGTTTGTGTGTGTGTGTAGAATACATACATATAATTTTAGTTTTAGAATTTTGAGAAACAGTCAAAAGAATTGTACAAACTAGAACATGTTTTTTAGTGATAGAATATAGGAACTCTAGATGCAACTAAATGATACATTTGTGGACTTATTTACTTACCTTCATTTGTAAACTCTCCACATTCCTCAAAGAAATCCTTCAGATATAACTAGGGGAAAAAGATAAAAATCTAAATTTCAAAAGTAAAACGTTAAATCTTCCTGTGAATCTCAGAATATAAAACTATCTCCAGTGATACCTGCAGGTTCAAATCCCCTAGTATATCTTTTTTGTATAAAATTAATGTTCCTCTATTAAAAACAAAATGGGTGGATGGAAGGGAGGCAGGTATATATATATATATATATATATATATATATATATATATATATAATAAGTGAGACGTGCACCGTCTGGGGGATGGTCACAGTTGAGGCTCAGACTTGTGGGGGGAGGGAGGGCAAGGGCATTATTTGAAACCTTAAAATTTGTACCCCCATAATATGCTGAAATAAAAAATAAAATAAAATAAAAGCATCTTTTCTAGTCCCACACACAAAAACCCTTCATATTAATAACACAAAAAAGCAGAATTTCCTCTATTTGAAACTTTTGAAGATACATGTGTACATGTATGTTTTATTGTTTTCCAGGAAAATGTAAATATGACTCACCCTGATGCAATTTTTAACATTTGTCTTCTCATTTGCCTTAATTTGTGTCAATATGAAAATCTGTTTATAAGATAAGGCTCCATGTGCCTTGCCTTTATTTTTTCCATTGCAAAAGAAAAATATCCAGCACTCAACCACCATTGGCTACTACATACTTTATATCTTTAGCAACTTGTAGATTTAAAAAAACAGAACAAAAACAGTTTTGATTGTTAAAAGAATGGCAGTTTTCAGTAAACTAGTGAGAAAATTTTGTTGGAGAACAAGGGATCCACAGATTGCTACAGGGTCAATATTTCTGAGCATGAATAGAACATTGATATATTTTATAAGTAGGAGTTCTAACCTATAACCCATAGAGCAGTAAGCTGTACAAGGATGAATCTTAGGGCATAAGAGAACATGCTAAGCTTGAAACTTCCAATGTGTTTGTGTACATGTTTGTCTGAAAATGTTTAACAGGAGGGAGTCAGGGGAAAGGATTCATAGCCATCAAGATATTCTCAAAAGGGGAAGAGACTCCTCATATTTAAATATTGCTACTCTTTTTTTCAAGCACACAGACACACACGCAATCTGTCAAAGTTTGTTTTTAACTTAATATCTAATGCTCTTTTAAAACTTTTTGTTTCATTTAAATTTATTTCCTAATTTATGTACAGCAAAATTTACTCTTTGGTGCACAATTTTATGAATTTTTAAAAATGTATGCACTTTTATAGCAACAATCGTGATAAAACAGTTTCCTTGCCCCTCAAAATGCTCTCGTGCTGTCCCTTTGTAATCAAACCTTTTCCTCATGCTTCATTCCTGGTCAGTATTTATATGTTATTCTTCCCGGTAGTCTGGTCTTTGCCAGAATGCCATGAAAATGTAATAAGCTTAGTATGATACCTTTCATGTCTGGCTTCTTTCACTGAGAATCATGTATTTGAGATTAAATAGTTTTTTTTCCTTTTATTAACATGTAGTATTCCATTGTATGGCAGTACCACGGTTTCTGTATTCATTAACCCACTGCAGGACATTTCAATTTGTTCCTAGGTTTTGAAAATTATGGATATTGCTGCTGTAAATATTCATGTACTGGTTTTTGTATGTACAGCATGTCAATTCTTTGGGTAAATACCCAGGGTGAGATTACTGGATCATATGATAAATGTATTAATAGGTTTAGCTTTTGAGAAACAACCAAATTATTTTCCAAAGTGTCTGCATAATTCTTCATCAGTGATGTAGGGGTGTCCACGTTTCTCTACACTCTCCTCAGTACTTGATATTCTCAGGTTTTATATTTTAGTCATCCTCATAGCTGTATGGTAGTATCTCATTGTGATTTTCATTTGCATTTCCCTAATAGCTGTCTTTCCTGAATATCTTTCATGAGCTTATTTGTCTCTTTTTTAGTAAAATATCTCTTCAAATCTTTTGCCCATTTTTAGTCGGGTTTTCCTTATTATTGAGATTTTAAGTGCTTTTTATATATTTTAGATACAATTCCTTTACCAAGTATTATTAATATATAACTTGCCAATATGTTCTCCAGTTTTCTCAATCTTCTTGATTTCTTAATAATGTCTTTTGTAGAGAAAAAGTTTTCCTTTTGATAAAGACCAATTTATCCATGTCCTTTTTGTATGTGTATTGCCTTTGGGAAATCTAAAAATACTTTGGCTAACCCAATGTCATAAAAATTTTGTCCTATGGGCCGGGCGCTGTGGCTCACGCCTGTAATCCTAGCTCTTGGGAGGCCGAGGCGGGCGGATTGCTCAAGGTCAGGAGTTCAAAACCAGCCTGAGCAAGAGCGAGACCCCGTCTCTACTATAAATAGAAAGAAATTAATTGGCCAACTGATATATATATAAAAAATTAGCCGGGCATGGTGGCGCATGCCTGTAGTCCCAGCTACTCGGGAGGCTGAGGCAGAAGGATCACTCAAGCCCAGGAGTTTGAGGTTGCTGTGAGCTAGGCTGACGCCACGGCACTCACTCTAGCCTGGACAACAAAGTGAGACTCTGTCTCAAAAAAAAAAAAAAAAAAAAAAAAATTTTCTCCTATGTTTTATTTAAAAGTTTCATAATTTTATATTTTATATTAGAAGTATTATCCAATTTAATATTTTATAAGGCATGAAATATATGTTCAAAGTCATATTTTTGCATATGTATTTCTAATTGCACTGGCACTATTTTTTTAAATCTCATATTTTTTTAAAATTTCCCTTGAACATATTTTGTCGAAAATCAGTAAACTTCATTTGTGTAGGTCCATATTTGCACTATATTCTGTTCCATTTGTTCTACATGTCCATTCTTTTGCCAGTATCATACTGTTTGAGTGCTGCAAATGTCCAGTAAGTCTTAAAATCAGTGAATCTTCAAACTGTGGATTTTTTTGAAATAATTTTGTCTCTTCAAGTTCCCTTGTCCAAATAAATATTACATCACTTTTCAATACCTACAAAAATTTCTGCTGGCATTTTGATTGAAATTGTTTTCCTCCTATTCAAAAACTTGGGGAAAATTACCTCTGAACAGTAGTAAATCTTCCAATCCATAAATATTGTATGTTTCTTTATTTGATGGCACATGAGAAGGCATACCAGTTGGTATTAAGGACATGAGGGAAGCCTGAAGCTGACAACCAGCAAGGACATGGGAACCGCAGACTAAAAATCATGAGGAAGTAAATTTGACTGACAGCATGAATGAAAGTGGATTCTTCCATGTAGCCTACAGATAAGAGACAACCCTAGACTATACCTGGGCCTTCCGAGACTCTTAAGCAGAGAACCCAGAATGTCAGAATTCTGACTTACAAAACTGTTAGCCTATACATTTGTGGTGTTTAAACCACTACACTACATTTGTTGTTATTTGCTAAACTGCAATGGAAAACTAATCCAATACAATATAATCCCCTCTTCTTGAATATGAGTTGGATCTAGTGACTTTCCTCTAATGAATAGAATATAGCAAAAGTGACAGGATGTCAATTCCTTGATTAGGTTACAAAAGACTCTGAATTCTACCTTACTGGCAATCTCTCCCTATTGCCTGTTTGACTTGCATGTTTTAATGAAACAAGCTACCATGGTATGGAGAGGCCAGTGTGTCAAGGAACCGAGAGCAGCCTTTGATTAACAGCAGTGAGTAACTGAGGCTATCTGACTAATAGCCCATGAGTAACTGAATGTTGCCGGCACTATGTGAGCTTCCCATTTGACCCTTCACATGAGACTCTAACAGTGATAGACATCTTGACTATGAGATAATAATAAGAAGAATGTTTTGTCTTAAGCCATCAAATTTTGGAGTAATTTTTTATGAAACAATAGATATCTGATACAAATTCCATTTAAATTTATCTAGCAGCTTTTTTACTATCTCTTTATGTCTGAGTCTGTGTGTTATACATAACTTAGTGATCGCTTCAGAAACTAAAATACACATACAAAACTTATCACATTCTACTTACAATTGATACTTTATAATTTAATGTGAAAGGTTAAAGCCTTATAATCATTTAGGTTCCTTTAACTTCCCTCCCTTTATGTTCTAGTTTCATATGTTGTCATTGGCAGAATAATGCCCACTTACAAACACACACACACACAGACACACAAAGATATTCATGCCCTAATTTCTGGAACCTGTGAATATGTAAGCTTACATGGCAAAAAAGTCTGTGCAAGGTTGATTAAAGTTAAGGACTACTATGGTTTGAATGCATATGTCCCTGCAAAATTCGTATGTTGGAACTTAAATACCAAGGTAATGATATTGAGGTAGAGCTTTTGGGAGATGATTAGACCATGAGGGCTCTGCCCTCACAAATGAAATTGATGCCATTATTTTAAAAAAGACTTTGGAAAGCTGCCTGGGACTTCCTTCCCCCCCCCCCACCATGTGAAGACACAGCATTTGTCCTTTCCACCCTTCTGCTCTCCTGCCATGTGAGGACACAGCATTCATCTCTGGAGGATACAGCAACAAGATCCCATCTTGGGAACATAGAATGAGCCCTCACCAGACACAAAATCTGCCAGCACCTTGATTTTGGACTTATAAGCCAATTTATTTCTCTAGTATTATGAGAAATAAATTTATTTTATTTATAAATTATCCAGTCTGGAGTATATTTTTATAGCAGCTCAAACAGACTAAGACAAGGACCTCAATCTTCTCTTGGATTATCTGGATGGGATCAGGCTAATCACGTGAATCCTTAAAAGTGGAGATGTTTTCCTAGCTGCAGTCAAAAAGATATGACAAAAGAAGAAAGGGAAAGATTTGACATATGAGAAGGACATGATTCACTGTTTGTTGATGTTGAAGGTGAAGGAAAGGGGCAATGGGCAAAAAAATGAGGGTATTTTCTAGAAGCTGGGAAGAGCTCTCAGCTCACAGAAAGAATGGTTAATGGGCACTTCAGTCATATAACCACAAGAAACACCCTGACAACACCCTGAATGAAAATGAAAATGGATTCTTATTTACAGTCTCCAAGAAAGAACATAGCAAACACGATTTTAGCCCCCATTGAGACTCATGTCAGACTTCAGATGTATAGAACTGTGAGATAACAACTCTGTATAGTTTAAGCTGCTAAAGTTGTGGTTAATTTTTTTACAGCAGCAATAGAAAACTAATAGACATGAAACAAATATGTTATATATATATATGTAAAAATATAAATATACACACATTGTAACTCTACCATACAATATTATATTTTAGCGTTCAAGAATCATATGTAGTTTACAAAACTAAAGAAGTTAGAAATAGCCTATTTTGTTTACTCACATATTTATTATTTCTATTGCTCTTCCTTCATTCATAAATTTCCATGGTTTCCTCTGTTATTATTTTTCCTTAGACAAAGATATCCTTTAGGATTTCTTTTAGAGCAGGTCTGCTGTCAGTAAGTTCTCTTAATTTCCCTTCATTTAGGAATGTCTTCATTTCACCTTCATTCTTTAAGGATGCTTTTACTGTTTATAGAATTTTGGATTGACAGCTATTTTTATTTATCACATTAAAAATAGTGTTCCACTCTCTGCTGGCCTTAATGACTACTCATTTTTTCTTCATCTTTGGTTTTCATCAGTTTAGTTTTCACATATATAGATGATATTTTCTTTGTGTTTATCCTGTTAGGATTTCATTGAGCTTCTTGACTCTAAATTTATACTCTTTACTAACTTTAAGAGGTTTTAAACAAGTATTTCTTCAACATTATTTGTATCAATTTCTTTCCCTTTTCCTCTCTCTTCAATGACATCAATGTTAGATGTTTTAATATTGTTCCACGTGTCTCCAAGACTCGGTTTATTTCTACACTGTTTTTGCTTTGTTGTATAATTTGAATAATTTTTATTAATCTATATTCAAATTTGCAATTCCTCTTTCATAAACACTGAGCACCTCCCGTGAACATATTTTTTTCTGTTATTGCATCTTTTTCAGTCTAAAATTTCAATATGATTCTTATATGATTCTTGTATGATTTTTGTAGCTTCTATCTCTTTGCTGAGAACATTTTCCTTTCTATTCATTTCAAAAGTGTTTGTTATTACTTCATGGACTAAGGCTTTAGAAATTGCTTTAAAATTTTTGTCTAATTCTAGCATTGGGACAATCTCAGAGTTGGTATTTGTCCATCATCTTTTCCATTAAGAGGATTAAGATTTCACTAGCTCTTTTTGTGTCAAATAATTTAAGACTGAACCCTGGGCATTTTAAATATTGTAAGACTGTGGATGCTCTTAAAGACCTCAGGAAAATATTAATTGTTTGTTTTTGCATTCAATCTAAGCAGTTAGGTTCAGACCATAATTCCCAACCTGTATTTTGTGTGTTGTGGTTCCAATACCAGTTTAGTTTTCAAAGCCTTTGTAAGCTATCTTGCAAGCCCACCTCTGATATGTACCACCCAGGGACAAGTCTGGGACCTGGACAGTGGGATGCATCATACTTTAATTTTCAAATACTCGCTATGGTGCTTTGTTTCAGTTACACAGTGCAGCTCAGGGATTCGCCTAAGGTTTCAAACACAAAATTTAAATTATCCAATCACCTCTCCTCAATGACATCCCTCACACATTCTTATTTCTAGGGCTTCCTTCCATGGCACTCTAGCTAGATAGCCAGGGTTTTAACTTCACTATGCCTTTCACACTTCCCATGACTGAATCATCTTCTGGACACAGCAGTGAATCAAAAAAGAGTAAAACTAATTGAGATACCCATGGCATTCTTCAGTTCATATACATTTTTTCCCCAAGTTCCTCTGGTGAGAGAGAAGGACTTCCTCTCAGAATTTTAAGTACCTACGCAGCTGCTGCTGTCACCATCACTGCCAAAATAGGAGTGCAATTTCATGACTGGGGCTTCCCTTAGGTCAGAGCCAGGAAAGTAAAAAGAGAAAGAAAAATATGATAAAAAGAGATAGAAAAATATGGTAATCCTCCCTCACATACACACTTTCCATCCCACAAAAGCCCATTTCCTGGTCTTCTTGCCTGAAAGAGGATTTTTTTCCTGGAACTTTTTATGCCAATACACATTGTGAATTCCATGATTCAGGCTGCCTAGAATTTAAGCTAGGTGACATGGGAAAGAAAAACAAAACAACAGGAAACTTAACACCATATTGTTCATATTTTTAGACTTTTATTTTCCTCCTGATTCTCTTATCATTTACTTTTTGGAGTCATTTTATAGTTGCTTTGTGAATTCTGTCTAGGAATTTTAGCTGTTATCAGTGAGAGAAATGGGATATAGTGACTTTACTCCTTCTTGGCTAAAACTAGGATTTGCTATTTTAATATGGCCTTCACATTGCCTACATTGTTTCAACTCTTTCACTAATCTATGGTTTCAAATATTAGCTTATTGCTTCTTGGCTTATTTTATTAGTAATGAATAGTATTTTATCACCTGACTCCTTAGGACACACCACAGTATTTTTTCAATCTTTACTCATAACTATTTCTTAAAAAGAAATGATGCATCTTTGTTTTTCAAACCTGCTTGGGAAAACCTTGGTTAGCAAAATTAAACAGTTCATTTACTATAGAACATCTCAGGCCTTTAATATGTTAATCTGAATTCCGAATTTCCAGAAGGGTGATATAGCACATTACATATTTAGCCTCTAAATATTTTTTGACTACACTTAAATTCTTCAGGACACACTTTCTAAAATATTCTAAGTACTGACACTAACTTTTCATATCTCACAGTGCTCATGTTATTCACCAAACTTCTCTTACTTCTATTAAGTGCTATTTGGGGACCTCTTTAGAAGTGTACCTTTTGTAGATTTAAAAAGCTAATCCAGAAATTTGTTAAAATAACTCTGAATGTATAATCCTCTTAGTTTTAAACATAGTCCATGAATGCTATAGCTAATTCAGGTAGAGATAGGCACATTTACTAAACTTTATAAAAATAGTTACCCTTAAAATTGAAAGGGTAAAAAATAGAGTATAATGACATTGTTTTTTTTCTTTTCTTTTTTTTTTGAATGAAAAAGTAATAAAATATTTGGTGACTGATGAATACCAACATGAGAAACTATTGGACTCCAAGGATAAATTCAAGCAGAAAGTAATAAGTATTGCAATCATATATAAGGAACTTCATATATCAAATATTAGGCCACTGCTTATAATGCAAATCTGTAGTTGCTTCCACAGCATCCATTCTTTTCCTAAGAACTTCTGATATAGGTTTGGCTATTTCTGTGATTCCAAGGATATAGTAAGTATGTCAAGATATGCCAGTGAATGTATTCCATATCCCTAGACACCAATATAATTTGAGTGGTGGCCATGGGACTTAAGATGGCTCAATCATATTGACTGTTAAGATTCCTTCTGGCAATACATGAACAAAAATGACCTGTCTGGTCTGGACTGCATATTACAATGTGAGACAGAAGAACAAATGTAGTTATTATTCTTCCATGAGTGAATAAAACTAATATACAAAGAAATCCAGAACTTGGAAAAAAATACAAAGAAACATAGCCAATCTTTGATTAAATCATGCCTAAAACTTATATTACATTTTTTTTTTCAGGAAAGCAATTTGTATTCAATAAGCATTGCTGAATAAAAAGTGTCTTAAAATGTATTGGCTTAAAATAATAAGCATTTATTATCTTGTATGTTTTCTATAGGTCTTGAATTCAGCACACAGTGGAGTGGCTTATCTCTGCTTTATACTTAGAGGGCCTCAGCTGAAACACTTGAAAGCTTGAAGACTGTGGGCTGGAGTCATTTGAAGTTCATTCGCACATGTATCTGGAGACAGGTGCTGGCTGTCAGTTGAGGAACTAGCTGGGGCTGTTGGCTGAAACACCTACACATGACCTATCCATGTGGGATAGGATTCTTCCCTCCATGATAGGTAGGTTCCAAGGCAAAGCATGTAGAACAAGGATCAAGAGAGAATGAGAGAGAGAGAGAGTACACTATGGTGCCATTTTGACCAAATCAAAATTCATGCAAGATCATTTCTGCTTTATTTTATTCATCAAATTTCTTACAGAGGTGTACTCACTTTTCAGGGAGATAAAATATAAACTTCCATCTATAGCTGCTGTAGTTACATGAATATAATTAGTTTTTGCCCAATATTCTGGAGTTTGACTAGCTTTGCAAAAGATGAAAAGTGGATATACATAGTATTATCACCACTTCAGGGCTTAGAAAGTTCTCCACCCCTCTCAAATTACCATGATTTCAAAGACCATCAAGGAAACCAAGGACCATCAAGGAAAGCCAAACGTATTGCAACTGGAAATGAAAGAAATTCAAGTGAAAGGGGACCTGTCAATAAATTATATAAATGAGATATTTTAATTTGTAATTTAGAAATAACCACGTACTCAAAATG
Source organism: Microcebus murinus (assembly GCF_040939455.1). Classification (NCBI taxonomy): domain Eukaryota; kingdom Metazoa; phylum Chordata; class Mammalia; order Primates; family Cheirogaleidae; genus Microcebus; species Microcebus murinus. The sequence continues at coordinate 49,945,399 of NC_134104.1, forward strand.
TATAAATTTTAATCTAGAAACAACAAAGTTCTAAAATAAGTAGCAACTTAATTTGATAACATGTATGATGAGGGGAAGCTAAAAAAAATAAGATAAGAATTTAAGGCTAAAAAAATAAACTCTTTCAGAAAAATTAATTCCAGGACTGTAGCTTCATGTTCTAAGAAAACAGTCATGTAGAACAGCGTGGATGTTCTACAGTGCACCATGTGGGACTCCCATGCCTTCGCCTACTCTGCAACTGCTAACAGAAAGGTGTCAGCACAGAGGACAAGGATGAAACTAAATAAAAGGTTCTCTCTGAAAATATGCTAAGTATTTTAAATATCTTCTTTCTAAACACAGGAGTGCCTTGAATTTAGTGAGTGTCCAGCTTTGCCTTACCTCCCAGCCCACGCTAAAACAGCAGGAAAAACTGAGGATTCTCATGAACTGCATCAAATCATGGATTTCTGTGTATCCAATGCTGCAAAGGCTTGAATGGAGCACTGACACAGTGACAAAGTATTTATGAGACAAATCAAGGAAGATGCTGCTAGGATAAACACTCCTCTTTCAGATAATCAAATGGAAAACTGAATTTATAATTAACTTTTGTTAAAAATCAAACACTCAGAGTCTAACAGAAGCTGAACCTTATTGACAATTTATATTGATTAAGATATAATGAAATAGCTTTACTAGTTCTTTAAAAATGTGTCAAGGATGGATAATGCATGGAAACAGACATATTCACAAATGAAATTTGATTTTAATATGACAATTTCTTAAATAACATATGATCAGTTCTGAATTTGATTTGAAGAAAAAATATCTAGGAATTGTATATTTAACTGCCTCAGGGTTATGCCATGTTGTATTCTTAAGCATCATAAGTAGTGGCCTACTGAAGTAAAAGCATAAGAATTTCCCCTTGTTAAATTTTACTTCTCATGTTTACAGAAGACTCAAGTATGTATAATATGGAACATAATTAATAGCAAAAAGTCATATCCCAGCCCCTCTTTCTTTCTCTCTGCCTTCTCTTATGATATTTTCTTTCTAGCAAAATATGCCTAAACATGCCATCAATGACAGCTTTTAATGAGAGAAACCTTTAGACAAAATGACAAGGGTACATAGGAATTTTGGAATGAGGGTTTGGCAGTCTTAATTGCATGAAGCATCAAATGAAGCATCAAATGCTTCATTTGATGATGGAATGAGAATTCGTCTTACTGATACTATGTCTTCATTGTGGAAACAATATGTGCGTTCCAAAGAGATCATATCTAGTCATCACTTGCTATTATATGTGGATTTTCTCATAACTTTTCTCTATTCTGACTTTTTAATAAAAAGGAAAAACTGATGAGATGTTAAAGAAACGTTTCTGAAGTATATGTCAACTGGTGACAAATATATGTGTTCCAGATACTTCTGGCACAGATATGTTGTATGGAAATAAAGTTTCTACAACTAAGATGTCATGATTGCTTCATTTTCATCTTTTTTGTGGAATGGATTGTTTTCTCCACTGTTTTCTAGGTATTCCCTTATATTTGAAGATCTACTAATATGATAATTTACAGAATTTTTCTATTAGAACTTTTCTATGGTAGAGACTGAAAATTTCTCCTGGGAGAAAATGTATTAGTGTTCCTTCTGTACTGTTTCCAAAATCCAAATAAAAAAATTTACAAGAAACAAAAAGTGCAACAAAATATGAAACTATTTGAGATACTTGAGATATCATAATGGCATTATGCACTCTTAGTGTTTCAATTTCCAAGGACATAGAAAATATAAATTAATTTAGGAAGTGTCTGCACAATGCCAATGTGCCAAATAATAACTAAAAATTAATCCCTGGATATTTTGAAATAGCCGAATAATAGCCAGCATGGAAATAAAGACAAAAATTCTACACAGTTGACTTCCTAAATTTTCATCAAATTACAAAATTTGGAAACAACATCCTGCTCATTTGTTTTATTGGAAGAAACCTTACACAAAACTTCTATATGTAAAAATGAAGAAAATAAGAGTCAATGATGGTAGGTAGGTAACATACCTAGATTTTATCTCTCTCTCTCTACCTAGTCAGCTCCCTAATTCAGTTCCAGTACTCGTTATATCCATGGGATAAAAATAAACCAGTTACTCAGAAAAAGGATAATTTTCTGGGATATTTAGGTAAGTCAGGAATATCTCTTATGCCTCTTCATCAAATAACAGGCGACACCAAGAAGCCTAGAAAAGGTAAGTCATTTGCATATGGTCACACACCAGTAAAAATATTGCATCCATGTTCTTCACTTTTTTTTTTTTTTTGAGACAGAGTCTCACTCTGTTGCCCAGGCTAGAGTGAGTGCTGTGGCGTCAGTCTAGTTCACAGCAACCTCAAACTCCTGGGCTCAAGTGATCCTACTGCCTCAGCCTCCCAAGTAGCTGGGACTACAGGCATGCGCCACCATGCCCGGCTAATTTTTTCTATATATATTAGTTGGCCAATTAATTTCTTGCTATTTATAGTAAAGACGGGGTCTCGCTCCTGCTCAGGTTGGTTTCCAACTCCTGAGTTCAAATGATCCTCCCGCCTGGGCCTCCCAGAGAGCTAGGATTACAGGCGTGAGGAACCGCGCCCGGCCTTCTTCACTTTTTTTTAAAGTATGAATAGAGTCTCCAATAGTTTAGCAGAACTAGAATATCAAATCAGTGCCAGCAACTAGGACAAAAGATACGTAAGATAAATCAAAGACCATTATTTTTGTAAACTCTGAAGATAACTATAGATAACTACAAATAGAGCCTGTATATGTGATGTGGTCCAGCAGATTAATTAAACAAAAAACTTTTAAATAGTTTGAAGGCAAGCCTTATCTTAACCAGCAGAAGGGATGTGCATAGACAAATATCAAAGGATAAGAAATAATCTGGACTGTAATTGAAATGTGTCTTTGCTTTCCCTATGCTGCTCCATACCTGCACCACAGTGAAATAACTTTGTCTTAATTGAACACTCAAACTCCTCAACAAATAGTTTAACTTTTGGATTACAATTCAATTGTGTATATCATATAATTCTATAAATTCTATGTAATTCCTCAAGTGTACTAAGAATAATCTGTATGCTCCAGGCATTGTGCTAGGGGGACTGGCATGTGGGAGATAATTTAAGCTATGATGGTACTGCTGTATATTTGACCTGCTCTGGGCCACTTCGAGTGAATTTATCAGAATTCTATGGCAAAAAAAATGAAAAGAACAAATCATAGTTGACAGTAGTAAAACACCCCTGAGCTTTGATTAATTAGATTCACAGTCTTACACAAGAAAGGCTTTCCTTCAATGTTCACTATGAAACACATTAATAAAAAACATAACACGGGAATGGTCAGCTCTAGACTACTGCCCAAATATACAGAAAACATAGGTAATTATTCTATAGGTATTGCCAACCATCATAACTCACCTTTTTTGTCCAGAGCATTACATTTACATCCATCTTTTGATGTTTGGCAATGCTCTTTATAGTTAGCATTCTTCAAATAGCTTGGATTCTTGTATGGTAAAGAAAATACTGCATATACTAAACAGGTGTAGTGATTTAGATTTCTTATGATTCTCTTTTTCCTTGACTGCACTCCTTCATTTTCTACCCAGTACTATACTGTACCCAATAGTATAGTGCTTACCAAACAAACCTTAGCGTACATCAAAATCCCCAGGAAAGCTTGTTAAAATTCAGATTTGGGAACTCTTCCCAGGAATTCTGATTCATTAGGTCAGGGATAAGGATCAAGAATTTGAATTTCCTACAAGTGATACTGATGTTGCCAATCTACCAACAAGACCCTGAGTAGCACTGCTCTAGTGACTTGCTACCGAAAGTGTACACTGCCAACCAACAGCATCACCATCACCTCAAAGTCTGTTGGAAATGCAGAAGCTTGGCTGCACCACACATCTACAAAATGCAGTACCATGGGGTGAAATTATACACCCATGAGGTATAATCTGTCATTACTAGAGGACAAAAAACACAGACCCTTTAAGCCTCTAGGACCTATGCTCAGGCTGCTATTGTCAAATACAGTTAATTCTTGGGTACTTGTGGTCATCTGCAAAATTAGCCACAATACTTGCAGTTCCTCCCATTATGGGGTGGAATTTATTTCCTCACTTCTTGTATCTGGACTGGCCATGTGATTTGCCTTGATTCATACAATGCACAGGAATTGGCACCATGAAAATTACAAACAAAGCCTGGCCTGGCTGCTTCTTCTCTTGCTACTCTAGGAATGTGTATGACTGGTACCATGTGAAGAAGCTCAGGCTAGCCTGCAGGTTGATGAGGGATTTGTGGCCCACCATTGTCCTAATCAACAGCCAACCATCCCCAGTAGAAGATCTGCCTAGTTGATGGGCAGGTGACTACAGATACATGAGTAAATCCAGTCAAAGTCAATGGAAGAACTGCCCCCTGAACCCAGATAATAGTAGCTAAGCCAAAGGTTGTGAGCTACATAAATGGCTGTTGATTTTAACCACTAAGATTTGAGGTGGTTTGTACACAGGAAAAGATACTGATATCTGCTTTCCCATAATAATTTCCTTAGAGACTTACAAAATGAATTAGAAGGGAAGTATGATAAGACAGGCTCTGAGATATATCCTGTTATTAACTACTTGGCTCTATTTTTCTCCACTAGGCCAGAAATAATCATTGACAATAGATCAAGGACCAAATTTTACTTCTTTTACCAAATAAAACAAGTAAACAGCAATTTCAAAAAAACTTGCCTCTTACTTTTATGAATCACATAAAGAAAAAGTATTGATTGTTGAATGTTTTCCTGAAGATATAGAAGAAATAGTTTGAGTGTCCCAGAAAATCCAAGTCAATCATCAAGAAAGAGCCTCAAGGATGCCCAGCATACAAGCAACCAACAGCTTCCATTTTCTTAGGTTGTTATAGTGCCAAGGGCTTCTAAGCTTTTACTTATATATTCATATTAGTTTGGGAAAATTAAGCCCCAAAGGCTGGACCTGTTTCTCTTGTAAGATAGTACTAAGAATAAAAAGATACCATTTTTTCTCAAATAAATTCTCTGTATTAGTATAATTACTACCAAGATTTTATTAATTTTTTTCCATTAGTCAAGCTAATATTTGAGTTCATTTATTAATATAAGCAGGTGGAAATAACTAAGAAAAAAGTACCAAACAATAGTGACAATGGAAAATTAACTGAAGAAAATTTTACAAATAATCTGAAGCTACTAAAATTAAATCAGGATAAAACTTTCACAAAAAGAAATGAATTGATTTTTTAAAATAAGACTTGAAAATAGGTCCTAGTCTATAAGAGAAATGAACATATGATAAAGGATAACTCAGTAAATTCTATCACATATTAAATATATTATGAAACTATACTTATATAATAATAGAGTATTGATGCTTAAGTAGACAGTAACAATGACCCACTTTACTATATCTTAAATAACACTGACATGCAATGTAAGTGGAAAAAAAGATAAGTTGGTCATTAACCAGTGTTTGAACAACTGGGTAGATATGTTTAAAAAAATAGTGATATTCTATCATACCTTATAAATGAAATATAGTCAGATGATCAAAGTTTATATATTAATTTAAAAAAATGATCATCGGGTGTCAGATAGGTGGGAGCGGGGAGGAGAAGATGGGTACATTCACACCTAATGGGTGTAGTACATATTGTCTGGAGAATGGCCACGCTTGAAGCTCTGACTCAGGTGGGGTAATGGCAATACATGTAACCTAAACATTTGTACCCCTTTAGTATGCTGAAATAAAAAATAAAAAAAGAATGGGATCAGGGGTGAAGCAAGATGGCGGACGAATAACACCGCCAGACAGAGTGTCTCTGCAGAAAACACAGATTCTAGCAGAAATTAGAGGAAAGAAGCAAGAAGACGAGCATACAGCAGACGAGGGCCAGAAGGAGGGGTACCTGAGACCCCGGGAGACTTCACGGGAGGAGGCTGCGGAGGAGAACTGGAGGCTAAGACCACCGGAGCAGCCCGGAGACCAGCGGCAAGGGTAGGTGGATTTGCTGTTTCCCCTGCCCTGCATTTGGGACTGCTGGTGGGCTCCCCAGCGGGTGGAGAGACCTGCGCACATCAGCCCAGAGACGGCCGCCGCCAGCCAGCGGTGAGCCTGTAGCAGATGTGGCACCAGGTTCCCAACTTCCTCCGGGCACCTCCGTGTACACAGACCCGAGCCGCACGGCAGGCGCCATATTGCCTCCTCCTCCCCTCCGCCGACCCTACCCTCGGCTGCCCAGAGAGACACTACAGCCACCAGACAGAGGCACCTCCAGGGAACGGGACCTTCCCTTTTGGGACCCTACAGCTGACTCAGGGGAACTCAGACTGTGAGCTCCCTACCCGCCAACCCTCCCAGGTGCTGCTGGCACCATGTTCCCAGGAGAACGGTGCCGACTCAGAGGCTCAGAGACAGACCCAGCTTGGGCTCCCTGTGGGTGAATTGGGACTGGAAATCCTCTCCCTGGTGGGGATACAGTTTGAACTCTGGGACCCAGAGGTCCGACCTGCAGACCAGATCCCCTGCACCGAGGGCTAGCATTGCCCGGGGCACAGAAGGGTTATACGTGAACAGCCTACTGAGGTCTGTGTGCCTCCAGGGGCGGATCGGCGTCCTAGAGGGCAACCCTCCTCCCAGGAGGAGGCCGTGCGCCCAACGCAGGTGGCGTTCCTGTGGAGGGAACCTCCCCGCCGGCATCACAGTCCGGGGAGGCCTGGTGGCTTGTGGTCTGGCCTGCTGGCAGAGGCCCAGGAGTAGCTGCAGAGTTGGGGAGGGTGGAAAAAAGCGAGGCCCGCTCCAAACTGCGGGTCTCAGACAGACTCACCCCCACACCCAGACTTTCTGGCTGAGCGGGACTATTCCATCCCCACCCTGACAGCTTTCCCTGGAAGCAGAGTACAGAACTTTGACCCCTGCTAACGGCCTGAGGGCAGGCTTACACAACCCAGCTCCACCCAGAACAAGAGCTGATAACAGGACACAAAATCAACAGCACAGCCTGTTCCTCCAAGCAAACACCACCTACTGACAGAGACGGCATCTTGCACAGCCTTTCCACGGCACCCACTGACTCAATATACAGGGAGTGGTCCAATTTCACCCACAGACACCACCTAACGCCTCAGAAACTAAACAAGGTGTGTGAATACCCAAACAATAACTTAAGGAAAGAAACAACAACTGATCGACATGGGAAGAAATCAGCGAAAGAACTCAGGAAATATGAAGAACCAAACGGAAAACACACCCCCAAAGAGGAGCACCAGCCCCCTAGAAACGGACACCAACCAAAATCAGGCAACCAATATGACAGAAGAGGAATTTCGTATGTGGATCATAAGAACACTCACTCAGCTGCAACAACAACTCAATAACCAACACAAAGAAACCACAAAAAGCCTCCAGGATATGGAAAAAGAAATAGACACAATGAAGAAAAGTTTAACTGAACTCCTGGAAATGAAGAATCAATTCAAGAAACTACAAAATACAGTGGAAAGTCTCAAGAACAGGGTAGATCAAACAGAAGAAAGAATCTCAGAAAGTGAAGATAACACCCTCCAATTAAATAAATCAGTCACAGAAATAGAGCAGAGAAACAAGAGAAAAGAGCAAAGCCTACAGGAGCTGTGGGATTATGTGAAGAAACCTAATGTGAGGGTCATAGGGTTACCAGAAGGGAAAGAAGACAACACTCAAGGGTTGGACAAGCTGTTTGAAGATATAATAGAGGAAAATTTCCCAGGCCTTGCTCAAAATCTTGATATACTAGTTCAAGAAGCTCAGAGGACCCCTGGGAGATTCAATGCAAACAGGAAGACGTAACAACATGCAGTCATCAGACTGACCAAAGTATCAACTAAAGAGGCCCTTCTAAGAGCTGTAAGACAAAAGAAGCAAGTAACATACAAGGGAAAGCCAATTCGAATAACATCAGACTTCTCTAATGAGACTTTACAAGCAAGGAGAGACTGGGGCCCCATTCTCACTCTTTTGAAACAAAACAATGCCCAGCCTAGAATATTATTACCTGCAAAACTAAGCTTCGTATATGAAGGAGAAATAAAAACATTCTCAGACAAGCAAAGGCTCAGAGAATTCACCAAGACAAGACCAGCCCTACAAGAAGTACTTAAAACAGCGTTACGCACGGAACATCATAATAATAACCCACGAATATAAAAACAACCAAAACCCAAAGATATTAAAGGCCAGATATTACAATGGCTCAAGATAGAAATCATAGCAACAACATCCAACCCAACAGAAGGATCAGTAATCTACCTTACCTATCAGTTCTCTCAATAAATGTGAATGGCTTAAACTCTCCACTCAAGAGACATAGGCTGGCTGAATGGATAAGAAAATACATGCCAAGTATATGCTGTCTTCAGGAAACACATCTAACCTGCAAGGATGCATATAGACTAAAAATAAAAGGGTGGAGATCAATATTCTAAGCAAATAGAAGCCAAAAGAAGGCTGGTGTGGCAGTTCTAATGTCAGATTATTTAGTTTTTAAACCAACAAAAGTAGTGAAAGACAAAGAGAGTCATTATATAGTGGTGAAGGGCACAGTTCAACAAGAAGAGATAACAATTTTAAATATATATGCACCCAACTTAGGTGCACCCAGATTTATAAAGCAAACCTTACTGGAGTTAAGCAAATGGATTAATAGCAACTCCATAATCGCCAGAGATTTCAACACCCCACTGATGGCACGAGACAGATCCTCCAAACAGAGAATTAATAAAGAAATAATGGACTTAAACAAAACTCTAGAACAATTGGGTCTGACTGACATATACAGAACATTCTACCCAAAATCCACTGAATATACGTTCTTCTCATCAGCTCACGGGACATTCTCTAAGATTGACCATATCCTAGGACACAAATAAATCTCAAGAAATTTAAAAAAATAGAAATCATACCATGTACCTTCTCATATCACAGTGGAATAAAAGTAGAAATCAACCCTAACAGAAACTCACATTTCTACACAAAAACGTGGAAATTAAACAAACTCCTACTAAATGATTACTTCATAAATGAAGAAATCAAGACGGAAATAAAAAACTTCTATGAAGAAAACGACAATGGAGAGACAAGTTATCAACTCCTCTGGGACACAGCTAAAGCAGTTCTGAGAGGAAAGTTTATCTCCATAAATGCCTATAACCAAAAGACAAGAAGATCACAAATAGACAATCTAATGAAACGACTCAAAGAGCTCAAAAAGAAGAACAGACCAACCCCAAACCCAGCAGAAGAAGTGAAATCAACAAGATCAAATCAGAACTAAACGAAATTGAAAACAGGGAAGCTATTCAGGAGATTAATAAAACAAAAAGTTGGTTCTCTGAAAAAATAAACAAAATTGACACACCATTGGCTAAGCTAACGAAAAGCAGAAAAGAGAAATCTCTAATAAGCTCCATCAGGAATAAAAAGGAGATATCACAACTGATCCCAAAGAGATACAAGATACAAGTTATGAATACTACAAAAATCTTTATGCACACAAACTGGAAAATGTGGAGGAAATGGACAAATTTCTAAAAACACACAGCCTCCCTAGGCTCAACCAGGAATAAATAGATTCCCTGAACAGACCAATCTCAACAGCTGAAATCGAAACAGCTATTAAAAATCTCCCAAAAAAAAAAGTCCCGGTCCAGATGGCTTCACACCTGAATTTTACCATACTTACAAAGAAGAACTAGTACCTATCTTGCAGAAACTATTCCACAACATCGAGAAGAACGGAAACCTCCCCGACACCTTTTATGAAGCGAATATTACTCTGATACTGAAACCAGGAAAGGATGCAACAAAAAAAGAAAACTACAGACCAATATCCCTAATGAATATAGATGCAAAAATTTTCAACAAAATCTTAGCTAACCGAATCCAGACACTTATCAAAAAAATAACCCACCACGACCAAGTGGGCTTCATCCCAGGGATGCAGGGATGGTTCAACATACATAAATCTATAAATGCAATTCACCACATAAACAGAAGCAAAAACAAAGACCACATGATCCTTTCAATAGATGCAGAAAAAGCTATTGACAAAATTCAACACCCTTTCATGATACGAACACTTAAGAAAATAGGCATAGAAGGGACATACCTAAAAATGATACAAGCCATATATGACAGACCCATAGCCAACATCATACTGAATGGGGAAAGATTGAAATCATTCCCACTTAGAACTGGAACCAGACAAGGCTGCCCACTATCTCCACTTCTGTTCAACATAGTGCTGGAAGTCTTGGCTACAGCAATCAGACAGGAAAATGGAATCAAAGGTATCCAAATAGGGGCAGAAGAGATCAAACTTTCATTGTTTGCTGATGATATGATATTGTATCTAGAAAACCCCAGGGATTCAACCAAGAAACTCCTGGAACTGATCAATGAATTTAGTAAAGTCTCAGGATACAAAATCAATACACAGAAATCAGAGGCATTCATATACTCCAACAACAATCTAATTGAGAACCAAATCAAAGACTCAATTCCCTTCACAATAGCAACAAAGAAATTAAAGTACCTAGGAATATACTTAACCAAGGACGTAAAAGACCTCTACAGGGAGAACTATGAAACACTGAGGAAGGAAATAGCAGAAGATGTAAACAGATGGAAATCCATACCATGCTCGTGGATCGGCAGACTCAATATCATCAAAATGTCTATACTACCCAAACTGATCTACAGATTCAATGCAATACCTATTAAAATCCCATCAGCATTCTTCACAGATATAGAAAAAATAATTTTACGCTTCGTATGGAACCAAAGAAGACCCCGAATATCAAGAGCAATTCTAGGCAACAAAAACAAAATGGGAGGCATTAATATGCCAGATATCAAACTATACTACAAAGCTGTAGTAATTAAAACAATATGGTATTGCCACAAAAACAGGAATATTGACCAGTGGAACAGATGTGAGAATCCTGATATAAAACCATCCTCATATAGCCATCTCATCTTTGACAAAGCAGACAAAAACATACGCTGGGGAAAAGAATCCCTCTTCAATAAATGGTGCTGGGAAAACTGGATAGCCACCTGTAGAAGGCTAAAACAGGACCCACACCTTTCACCTCTCACAAAAAGCAACTCACGCTGGAAAACAGACTTAAACCTAAGATATGAAACTATTAGAACTCTAGAGGAAAAAGTTGGAAACACTCTCCTAGACATTGGCCTGGGCAAAGAGTTTATGAAGAAGTCCCCAAAGGCAATCACAGCAGCAACAAAAATAAATAAATGGGACATGATCAAACTACAAAGCTTCTGCACAGCCAAAGAAATAGTCATGAAAGTAAACAGACAACCTACAGAATGGGAGAAAATTTTTGCATCCTATGCATCGGATGAGGGACTGATAACTAGAATATACTTAGAACTCACGAAAATTAGGAAGAAAAAAACAAATAACCCCATTAAAAAGTGGGCAACGGACTTGAACAGAAATTTTTCTAAAGAAGACAGAAGAATGGCCAACAAACATATGAAGAAATGCTCAATATCTCTAATCATCAGGGAAATGCAAATCAAAACCACAATGAGATATCACTTAACCCCAGTGAGAATGGCCTTTATCAAAAAATCTCCAAACAGTAAATGCTGGCGTGGTTGCAGAGAGAGAGGAACACTCCTACACTGCTGGTGGGACTGCAAACTAGTTCAACTTCTGTGGAAAGCAATATGGAGATACCTTAAAGCGATACAAGTGAATCTACCATTTGATCCAGCAATCTCATTGCTGGGCATCTACCCAAATGATCCAGTGACACTCTACAAAAAAGACACCTGCACTCGAATGTTTATAGCAGCACAATTCATAATTGCAAGGCTGTGGAAACAGCCCAAGTGCCCATCAATCCAAGAATGGATTAATAAAATGTGGTATATGTATACCATGGAGTACTATTCAGCTCTAAGAAACAATGGTGATATAGCACATCTTATATTTTCCTGGTTAGAGCTGGAACCCATACTACTAAGTGAAGTATCCCAAGAATGGAAAAACAAGCACCAGATATATTCTCCAGCAAACTGGTACTAACTGAGTAGCACCTAAGTGGACACATAGGTACTACAGTAATAGGGTACTGGGCAGGTGGGAGGGGGGAGGGGGGCAGGTATATACATACATAATGAGTGAGATGTGCACCATCTGGGGGATGGTCATGATGGAGACTCAGACTTTTGGGGGGAGGAAATGGGCATTTATTGAAACCTTAAAATCTGTACCCCCATAATATACCAAAATAAAAAAAATAATTAAAAAAAAAATCAGTAGTAGCAAGAAAATGAGAAAATTTGCAAATACATGGAAACTAAATAACATGCTTTTGAACAACCACTGGTTCAAAGAAGAAATCAAAAGGGAATTTAAAAATATCTTGAGATGAATGAAAATGAAAAAAAAAAAAAACTTACCAAAACTCATAAGATGCAGTAAAAGCAGCACTTACAAAAGAAGAAAGACTTCAAGTAAATAAAAAAACAAAAACAAAAAAACTTTGCACCACAAAAAACTAGAGGAAGAAAAACAAATTAAACTCAAATTTAGCAGAAGGAAAGAAATAATGATTGGAGAACAAAAAATGTAAATAGAGAATAGAAAAATAATGGAAAACATCAACAAAATGAAGATTCGTTTTTTAAAAAAATCAACAAACTTATACTTGAAAAGATAGAAGACTCAAACTGATAAAATCAGAAATTAAATAAGAAATATTACAAGGGATGCCTCAGAATAAAAATGTGCTATTATGAACAACTATAAGCAACAAACTGCATAACCTAGAAGAGATGGGAAATCTCATAGAAACATACAATACACCAAAACAGAAGAAAGAAAAAATAGAAAATCTGAACAGACCAACAACCAATAATGCAATTAAGTAGTAATCAAAAAATTCTATAAAAATTAAGAGCACAGGGCCAAATTCCACAGCTGAATTCCACCAAACATTCTAAGAATTCATAATGATCTTGCTTAAACTCTCTCAAAAAATTAGAAGTAGAGGAAGTATTTAAACTCATTTTATGATGCTAATATCACTCTGATATCACATCCAGATAAAGATACCATTAGAAAAGAAAACTACAGACCAATATCTCTGATAACATGATGCAGAAACATGATGCAGAAACAGATGCAGAAATTCTCAATAATATACTAGCATATCAAATTTAACACTACATCAAAAAGATACACCATGACCAAGTTAAATTTATACTTGAAATGCAAGGTTGGTTTAACATACGCAAATCTATCAATATGGTACATCACTTTAACAGAATAAAAGATAAAAACTGTACCATTTTCTTAATAGATGCAGAAAAGCATTTGCCAGAGTTCAACATCCTTTTATGATTAAAACTATCAAAAATAGTTACAGAAGGATATTTACTCACCATAACAAAGATCATTTATGAAAAGCTCACAGCTAATATCATAATCAATGGGGAAAAACTGAAATCATTTTCTCAAAGATCTGATGCAAGGTAAATCCATCCACTTATAGTACTGAAAGTATTACCAAGAGCAATCAGACAAGGAAAAGAATAAAATGCTTCCAAGTTAAATAGAAAGAAGTAAAGCATCCTTGTTTAAAGATGACATAATTTCATATGTAGAAAACCCTAAAGACTTAAAAAAACAAACACTAATCAATGAATTCATTAAAGTAGCAAGCAGAATAGAAAATCCCAACATACAAAAATTCTGTTTCATTTATTTACACCAATAATGACTTATGCAAAAAACAAATTAAGAAAATAATCCCATTTACAACAGTATCAAATAGAAAAAAAAATACTTAGGGATATATTTACCCAAGAAGTGAAAGATCTCTACACTGAAAACTGTAAAACAATGATGAAAAAAGTGAAGAAAAGATAAATAAATGGAAAGATATCCCGTGCTTATGTATTGGAAGAATTAAAATTGTTAAAGTGTCTATACTACCCAAAGCAATATACATATTCAATGTAATCTATGTCAAAATTCCAATGACATTTTTCACAGAAATGGAAAAAAAGAACCCTATAATTAATATGAAACCACAAATACCCAGAATAGCCAAAACAATCTTGAGAAAGAAAATCAAATTTGGAGGCATGATGCTTCTTGATTTTAAACTATAATATATTATGAATCTATAGTAATCAAAATGGCATGGTATTGGCATAAAAACAGACCCATAGACCAATGGAACAGAATGGAAAGCCCAGAAATAAACTCAACCACTTAGAGCAACTTATTTTTGACAAAGCTACAAATAAGGAAAGGATAATCTCTTCAATAAATGATGTTGGAAAAATGGGATATCCACATGCAAAAGAATGAAACTGGACCCTTCTCTTACACTATTGCAAAAATCAATTCAATATGGATTACAGATCTAAATGTAAATCCTGAAACCATAAAAATCCTAGAAGAAAATATAAAGGAAAAGCTCCTTGATATTGGCCTTGGCAATGATTTTATGGATATGACATCTAAAGTTCAGAGAAGAGAAACAAAAATAAAGAAGTTGGGTTATATTACACTACAAAGCTTCTACACAGCAAAGGAGACAATCAACAAATTGGAAAGGCAGCCTGTGAATTGGGAGAAAATATTTGCAATTTATATTTCCAATGAGGAGTTAATATCCAGAATACGTAAGGAATTCCTATAACTCAATAGCAAAAAAAAAAAAAAAATCTGATTGAAGATATGCAAGGACTTGATAGACGTTTTTCCAAAGAAGATATAAAAATGGCCACTAAGTAAATGAAAATGTGCTTAACATCACTGATGATCAGGGAAATACAAGTCAAAATGTCAGTGAAATATCACCTCATGCCAGTTAGAATGGCTACTATCAAAAATATGAAAGGTAACAAGTGTTGTTGAGGACATGGAGAAAAGAAAGTATTGTGGCCTGTTGGTGATAATGTAAAGTAGTACAGCCATTATGGAAAACAGTATAAAGTTCCTCAAAAAAATTAAAAATTGAATTATCTTATGATCCAATAATCCCACTTCTGGGTATATATACAAATGAATTGAAATCAGGATCTAGAAGAGATATCTGCTCTCCCATTTTCTTTATAGTATTATTCACAATAGCCAACATATGAAAACAACCTAAGTGTCCAGCAGTGATGAATAGATAAAGAAATAGTAGTATATATTCAAAGGAATATTATTCAGCCTTAAAAATGAAGGAGGACCAGCCTGAACTAGAGCAAGACCCCATCTCTATTAAAAATAGTAAAATATTAGCCCTGCGTGGTGGCATGAGCCTGTAGTCCCAGCTACTTGGAAGGCTGAGGCAGGAGGATTGCTTGAGCCCAGGAGTTTGAGGTTTCTGTGAGCTAGGCTGACGCCAGGGCACTCTAGCCGGGGCAACAGAGCAAGACTGTATCTAAAAAAAAAAAAAAAAAAAAAAAAAAAAAAAAAAAAACCAATGAAGGAGGTACTGCCTTTTGCAATAACATGGAAGTACCTGAAGGACATAATGTTAAGTGAAATCAGCCTGGGACAGAAAGAAAAATACTGCATGATATCACTTATATACAGAATCTAAAATAAAGTCAGATACATATAAACAGAGAGTAGAGCTGTGGTTACCAGAGTCAGAGAAAGGGAGGACATGGGAAGAAGTAGGATAAAGGGTACAAAGTTGCAGTCATGTAGAATGAATACGTATAGAGATCTAATGTACAAGAGGACTATAGTTAATAATGTTGTATTGTCTGCTGAAAATTTGCTGAAAGAATAGATTTTAGGAGCTCTTACCACAAAAAAAAGTAACTGTGGAAAGTGATAGGATAATTTGCTTAACCATAGTAATCATTTCACTATGTATATGTATATCAAAACGTCATGGTATGTACCTTAAATAGATACAATAAAAATAATTTGAAGCCAGAACATATATACATATAAAACTTTTATCAGAAGAAAAAATAAACAGTTACACTCAGCAAAACATTTGAACAAATAATTTATCAAATAATATAGAGAGAGGTGGCAAGTAACTACATATAAAAATGTTCAAAATTTTTAATCACTGAGGGAATAAAAATTAAAACTCCAGTGAGTTGGCACTGGCCACCTACAACAACAGATAAAATTTAAAAGACTGAAAATGGTAAGAACTGGTGATGATGTAGAGCAACAGGAACTCTCATATAGTGCTGACAGAATGCAGCACGATCCAGACACTTTGGAAAAGAGTTTGAGAGGTTTTTTTTTTAATTTCAGCATATTATGGGGGTACAAATTTTAAGGTTGCGTATAATGCCCTTGGCCCCAACCCCCACAAGTCTGAGCTTCAAGTGTGACCGTCCCCCAGACGGTACACATCTCACTCCTTATGTATGTATATACCCGTCCCCTCCTCCCCCCTTCCACCTGCCCAATACCCTCCTATGTGTCCACTTATCAACTTACGCTGGGTAACAGACTTAAACCTTAGGTGTGAAACTATTAGAATTCTAGAGGAAAATGTTGGAAACACTCTCCTAGACATTGGCCTAGGCAAAGAATTTATGAAAAAGACCCCTAAGGCAATCACAGCAGCAACAAAAATAAATAAATGGGACCTGATCAAACTAAAAAGCCAAAGAAACAGTCATGAGAGCAAACAGACAACCTACAGAATGGGAGAAAATTTTCGCATCTTACACATTGGATAAGGGGCTGATAACTAGAATCTACTTAGAACTCATGAAAATCAGCAAGAAAAAAAATCAAACAACCCTATCAAAAAGTGGGCAAAGGACATGAACAGTTTTTTTTAATGAAATTATAAATACACTTACTGCATGATCCAGCATCTGATTCCTAGGTATTTACCAAGAGAGATAAAAACTGATGCCCATGCAAAGACCTATATGAGAATGTTTGCAGCATCTTTATTCATAATAGCTGAAAACTAGAAACCATTCAACTAATGACTAGATAAACAAATCGTGGTGCATATGAACAATGAAATAATACCCAGCAATAAAAAAAGCAAATTACTTATATGCAATAACATGGGTCAATAACAAAAGCTTCGTTCAAAGTGAAATAAGACAAACTCAGAAGTCTACATACTGTATGATTCCATTAATACAGCATTCTGCCCTGGAAAAGGCAAAGCTAGAGAGAGCTAGCATATCAGTGAATACTAGGTCCTGAGATTAGAGGGAGGAGAGTGACTGCAAAGAGACAGAAGACACTTTTGAGGGCTAATGGAATTGTTCTATATGATGACTGTTGTATTAATTTTCTATAACGAAATATACATATTGGGTGGCTGAAACAACTGAAATTTATTTTCTCATGGTTTTGGGTGCTGAAAATCTAAGATCACAGTGCCAGCAGGGTTGGTGTCCTCTGAGCTTCTGTCCTTGGCTTGCAGGTAGCCACTGATTTGCAGCCTCTTTATGTATTCTTTTCTTTGGGCAGACCCATCCCTGCTGTCTCTTTGAGTGTCCAAAAGATATATTTTTTAAGGATACCAGTCAGATTGGATTAGGACCCAAACATATGGCCTCATTTAAACTTAATTACCTCTTTAATAGCCCTATCTCCAAACAAAGTCACATTCTGAGGTACTTGGGGTTAGAGCTTCAACATAAAAATTTTGGAGGACACAATTCACCCCATAACAGCTGTGGTGGTAGTTACACAACTATATCCATTTGTTACAGCTCATTAAATTGTACTCTTAAAAGGGTGAATTTTATTGTATACAAATATAATACTAGTAATAACTCAGTAAACCTTATTTTTAAGAAAAAATAGAAAGTAGTTATTTTAGTTTTGTATTGATATAAATTTTTAAGTTGCACATTGATGTAAATTTCTAATGAAGTAATAAAATGTACTATTAATGATATATTATTTTTCTGTAGAAAATAATCTTGAGGAGGAATTTGGTACCTTTGCATAATTAACGGTATTTACATAAATTCTCCTTTTTTGTAAAATGAAAATGAATAATAAATTGTAACCTACTGCCATGTATTTGTATTTATTTTTTATAAGTGCACCCATTGAAAATGTAACCATTGAAAAATGGCTAGTATTCTGTACAACTTTATTATATAGTTCAAATTCAGTCCATTCATCCAGAATGAACATTGTTTAACTTGAAAGAGGTCAATGATCATTAGCTGATACCATGTGGTAATTGTTCAAATGTTTAATGATTATGTCATCTCAGAAATGACTATATTGAATATATAAAAGCAAGCTTCCACTAAAATTTCTAAGAAGGATCTCAAATGCCTCTTTTTCTTCCATTTTTATTTGGGCAAGTTTTGGCAAATATCCGCTATGAACATCAGGGAGGACACAAAAGCTGATATGAGTTTCCAAGAATGAGCTAGACCAGCTGGCTTTCCAAATATCAGCATATGGGGGTGGGGAAACTGTTATTTTGATTTATGGGGGTCATGTTCTGGGGGTCCAACAGTGAATACCTCTATCATAGAATATCACTGTAAAAATACTACTACTACTAATGATGATGATAATAATAATATAAAACACAACTTGCCATCTTGATTTAAATTCATCTTCACATGTACAAACAACTTAAGAATGCAAACAAATAATGTAATTTTCCAGTGTAAAAATTATTGCCCCAAATTAAGATTGTCATTAAAATATAAAACCACAAATGGCAGGCCTAAATATCAGTTACAGTGAGTGCATCAGTATGCATTATTTTAAGATCTACAAATGAAGTCATATAGCTGGCAAATTCTTCTGAATAGACAGCATTTTATGATCATGAAAAAATATTGGGGTTTTTTTTCAATTTGACAGGTTTTGGTGCTTTCACTAAGTAAATATATATGTCCAGATTGAACACTGCTGCTGACAGGAGAGATTTCCAACAGACTCCCATAGTTTCACACACACTTTCTGGGAAAATACATTCAATTCTGATCTATAAAAGGTACAGGAGAAATCTCTGAGACATCCAGCTGTTTATCACTTTGTGGTGCATAGCTGGACTCCAGCCTAAACTCAACAAACTAATTTGTGAGGCAGTTCAGTATGGGCACATCACTTCACAATGATCTAAAAAGAACACGTACACAAAACATATTGCATGTGGAGTAGATTTGGGGATATATTCATTGGATACTTAATAAAATAAAATAAGGACAGCAGGTGCAAAAAATCTTTTCGATTGTTGAAAATGCACATAAGAAATTTTCACTCTTTTTTGCTACATTAGTAAAAAATGCTTTTCCCCATCAAGTATTGACATAGAAAGAGAAATGTCATTGCTTTCAACAGGACCACCTCATGTCTTAGCTGTTCCTAGGAAAGAAAAGCCATGTGTCAAACAAAATATACTGCCACCCTGGTGTCTGAACTATTGTAAAAATTATTTCAAAAACAAGTGTATTGCATGTGGCCTGGAAAATTCCCATGCATTACACATTGTTTCAGGAAATTCCAAGCCTTGCCTTTTTATAAAATATTTGAATCCAATAAAAGAAAATGATATGTTTCTAGACATATTGCTTTAGGGAAGTACTCCTCAAACTTTACTGTGTATAAAGAATCACATGGGAATTTTTAAAAATTGTGGATGATAATTCAACAGGTCTAGGGTAGGACCTGAGACTGCATTTCTAACAAAGTCTCAAATGATGTTTATGCTGCAGGTCTGAATGTGGAGTTTGATTAACAAGGATTCAGAATATTCTACCTACACTGATAGCTGAACTCTATTGGATTGATAATCTATTTGAGCAATAGCATTCTATAAATTTTGGCAAGGTTTTGTTTTTAAGAAAATTAATATTTGAAAATACAGCCTATTCACAGAGAAAGCACATTCTTGGAGCTGGAAGCTAAGATAGGAAGCATGAGGACTAAGGTTGATTCTCGAGCCCTAGAGAGACTGCCAGGGGAAGCATGGACTAGAATTGCCAAATATCTACATTTAGTATCCCATTTTTCTAGTTTACAAAATGATTGAATATAACACTTTACTCTTGATGTCCTTCAACACTTCTTTACTGATACTTGAAATTCTTTTAATAGTCCATATATTAGTTTTCTAGGGCTGCCATAACAAAGTGCCACAGATTGGTTGGTTCAAACATCTGAAATTTATTTTCTCATGGTTCTGGAAGCCAGAAGTTCAAGATCAAGACATCAGCAGGGTTCCATTCCTCTGAGGCCTCTTTCCTCGGCTTAAAGACGACCATCTTCTCCTTCCGTTTTCACATAGTCTTCCTTCTGTTATGTGTCTGCATCTTAATCTCCTCTTATAAGAACATCTGTCATTGCATTAGGATCTACCTTAATGACCTAATTTTAACTTAATTACCTCTTTCAGACCCTATTTCCAAATATAGTCACAGTCTGAGGTACTGGAGCTTAGGATTTAACATATTAATTGGGAAAGAGGGACATAATTTAGTTCATAACAGTCCATATAACTATAGAAAATTATAAAGTTATATAATTGCTATATAATTACACATACATACACATGGTTCTTAAAAAAGGTACACTGAGTTTTCAAACTGACCCAAACTAATTAACATTAAAATATAATTTTAAAAAGGTGACTTCAGAGTGTTGGTGGCTCCCCTGGTCTTGATGCCTACAACGAGAAACTAAAAGGGTTGATCTATCTGATATACAAAGAGGTAGAAAATTGCAGGCTTTGGGTGAAATACATAATCTTCACATATGTTCTTGTGAATCGTCATCCCAAATCTCTGAATCTCAACTCCACATTTAATGGCTTCATAGCAGTTCATAACAATACCAAGGTATTATTTGCTGTTTTTACTGTGTTAATATTTGCACTGATGCTGCAAAAGCAAGGATGGGTGAAACTGTTGACACCTAAGCACACACAAAAAAACTAGTAGCTAGCCAGCATGGCAGTACATGCCTGTAGTCCCAGCTACTCAGGAGGCTGAGGAAGGAGTATTTCTTGAACTCAGACATGAGAGGTTGCAGTGAGCTATGATGGTGCCACTATACTCCAGTACTCCAGCCTGGGTGACAGAACAGGTCTTCAATAAAGATTATTAATTTTATTTCATTCCAACCCTTGCATATATGACTTTTTTAACCCTAAGAGTCCCAAGAAGTATATGACTTTTAAAATCTAAATCACTTTTGCTATAACACATATAAAGTTTGTCTCCAGGAAGTCTCTTGTGCAATTGTTTGAGTTGTAAGTTCAATTAGCTGCTTTTTTCATGGAGCACTAAGTTTACTTGAAAGAACCATGGACATAAAAACTATGGTTATTCAGACTTGGGCATTTGATAGACATATTCTCAAAAATGAACATAGTGAGCCTTATATTTTAAGGAAACAACTGAATATTTGGTGGCAAGTTTAAAATTTGAACTTTTAAGCAAAAGCCAGAATTTTGGCAAACATATCTATCACCATAAGCTTGACAGCTTCTCAATATAGACTTTTAAATGAGATTAACAAATGTTACTATTTAATAATATATAATAAAATGTTTCAGCACTTGGAAGATCGACATAATTCAGTGAACCAACATTTTCCAAATGACAAATGCATGATGTTACAAAATCAGGAATAGCAAAATATACAAAAATAGTCTAGTGATTTAAATGTAATGGAGTAGAAAAGTTCATTGATAAGATTTCAGTTTTCTCATTGCCACTAACATTTAAGAAATGGCCACTTGTAGAGTTTAGGTGTAGTGTGGAAAAGAATATCCAAAATTGCTGCAAAAAGCTATTAAAATACTCCTTCCTTTTCAGGTATGTATATATCTTTAGAACATTGTTATTACTTTGTTTACTTCAATCAAAACAACAAATCACAACAGACTGAATACAGAAGCAATTATGTGAATTCAGCTGTATTATATTAAACCAAATAGTAAGGAAACCTGAAAAAATGTAAAACAATGCCACTCTGCTTATTATATTTTTTCCTTTGGAAAAGATAGTTATGTTCATAAAAATAGATTTATGTTAACATGCAGTGGGTTAATTATTGCTATTTTTTAAGTTTTATTTTATTTTTATTTTAGCATATTATGGAGGCAAACATTCAGGTTACACATATTACCTTTGCCCCACCTGAGTCAGAGCTTCAAGCCTGTCCATTCCCCAGAAGGTGTGCACCCCATCCATTAGGTGTGTATGTACCCATCCCCCCATCTGCCCAACACCTGATGCATGTTACTACTATATGCCCACTTCAGTGTTGATCAGTTAATACTAATTTGTTGGTGAGTACATGTCATCTGCACCTTTTACCTCTCACAATTATTGCTATTTTTAAATGAGCTAACAAACACTTTAATATTTCAATATTAATTGCTAATACAGTGAATATTGATGACTATATTCCACATAAACACAACTCTTCATTATCTTCAATAATTTTTAAATTAAAAGTTATGAGACCAAAAATCTGAGAACCACTGCTCCAGGCAATGGACAGTCTTATTCTGACTAGAGATTCTGAACAAATTCTTATGTGCTCACCTGTCCTTTTAATGCAAGGTAGGCCAAGCACAAACTTCAGAAAGCTCATTTTTCTCTTTCTCCCTCAAAAGCTAAATAGAGCTTGGCCCTTTCTTTCTCCAAGATTAACCCAGACATACTTGTCTTTGCAGAAGTGGCAAGAGGCCCCCCAAAAAAGGCCCAATCAGTCTTATTCCCACAATTGAAGAACTAAAACTTAATATCACTTTTTACAATTCTCCCTGAAATTATAGTTCAGAAACATTCCTGAAGAAGTCTTATTTTTCCTACCTGGGAGTCTCAGCCTCTGACAGCAGGTGTGTCCTTAGCAGAAAGCTAAACATGTAGCACCATAATATGATTTTAAAAGATTGTGAAAAAGGAGAGTTATCCTCATGTAGGTTTACCTTCACTGATCTCATCATCATCATTACCACCATTACCACCACCATCATCATCATCGTCAACTGTTACATCCATATATATATAAGACCCACTAAGTATTTTTTAATGATTATCACATGTAATCTTCACCACAACCCTAGGAAGCAGGTATTTTATTATTTCCACTTTACAGATAAGAAACTGAAGCTGAAAGGTTAAGCAAACTAGTGCAAGACCCCAACTAATAAGTAAAGTGATCTGGGATTTAATTAAACCCAGAGAGTCATTCTCCAAAGTCTTAACATCCAACAGAAAAGCTCCACTGCTTCCCATCAAATTTATGTGAAGGGGGATTAATGAACATCATTCTGAGAGACTTAACTTGCTACTTTGTTTGTATCAAAGTCCCATTTCCCTGAAGTATGGGGTAGGGAAAGGATTTGTGTTCAGAATCAATGTTTATAATTTTGAGAAGTTATTCTAGGGGACTTGTTAAGTTATGATGGAATGAGCTGTATTTTGAATCATTTTAGGAAATTTCTGTGTTTATTTTGTCTTGTTTGTTTAATACTATCATTGTAAATGAAACCCGCTATCTTATATGGCTTTCATTCACTGATAAACAGAATCACACAGGTTTGCCTAAGGAAATACATTTTTTCTTCAACATAAAATTTTAAAAACTCTTTATCATGTGGAGTCCTATATGAGAGATTCTAGGTTACATAATGGACAATGTCTTCAACTACTGTTTCTTAAGTAATACAGAAGCAGTTTTTCAGGTGGACATTTCTTACATCAAACCTCTATAAAAGCTTAGGGCAATAACATTAAATCATATGTTCATGAAAGTATTTCTGAAAGAAACTAAACTATTATCACTCAGGTATGTTTTTTAAAATTTCAGAATATTATGGGAGTACAAACATTTTGGTTATATATAATGCCTTAGCCTCACCCAAGCCCTCGCTCAGTTATGTTATTCTGGCTGACCTAACTTGATACAGAGATTCAGTTTAGAGAACCTAGAGAAATGAATAGTTAACATATTCTTAGTCTCCATTATTATGTCTCAACAGAGTGATGGCAAGTGTTGGCTTACAGTCAACTCTTCATTAGACTTCCTGACACTGCCTGAAGAAGCGATATTATGTTTTGTTTATTAGAAAGAAATCCTAATGCTTTAGATGCCAAACATTCAGGCAGCTGACAAATCAGTTTTAAAAATTTAGAAGCCTGTCATATTCTCAGCAAAAGAAACATTGTAAACTATACTTAGGTGAGTCTCAGGCATGCCTGGGATTTAGCCCCATTTTTTTTTTTTTTCCTTATAGAAATAGACTCTGAATCTATCTAAATTCCCCTATGGACAAGCAAGAGTCCTGGGCCCTTAGAACAAGTTTGGGTAAGACTGGCCCATAGCCCCAGTCCCATCAATTGAAGAAAGTACAGCTATTAGCTATGACAAGCCTACTCAAACTAAATTTGTTCAAGATTTAGAAAAAATACTCAGTTGAGACCACAACCACTACCATCGCAATCAAGGGTTTGGGGGTATTTTTTTTTTTTCTGGGAAATGAGGAAGAAAAAGTTTTGCAATAAAATCTTACTAGGGCAGGTTAAATTAAGACTTATAAACTTGAAATGTCTTTCTTTGGACTTACTTCAAATTAAAACAAGACCACCAGCACAAGCCAGTAGAGGGAGATGTGAAGGAATGCAAGAGTTTTTGACAATATGTTTGCTTCTGGATTATATCGTTGTTTTTTTTTTAAAGTTCAATATGATAGTAAAGCTCTTTGCCTTTTGGCAAACAAACTAAAAAATTCAAATTTGTTTAAAAATATGTAAATTAATACTAAGTATATATTTATTGTAAATGTTATAGTTAATATTTATCAAGATTGTACACATTAACCAATAGACAGTTCCTGACTATACAATAATAAATTTGTAAAAAATGTTTGCACTGTTCTTATGTTTTTAACATAGTTTTATATATTTTTGTATCATAAAGAATTTCTACATGTATTTATTCATGGTTTATGAGTAGTCAATAATGAGTTATATGTATAGAATCATTGTGAAAGATAATAGGGCAAGAATCAATCTTAAAATTTGTTGAGAAAGATGATAGTACTGCATTTTGAGAGAATATTTAGTATAATATTGCTTTCTAATTCCAAGTAGATAAAGGATTTTCCATTAACATAAAATACACTAAAATTTGAGTCCATCCTGAAGAAGATATGTCTGAATTGGCAATTATAATGTAATAACTTAGATGTGTTCCAACCATGCAGTGTTGAGACTGAGAAATTCTTTTGGAAGAAAATTTTTCTTAGGTCACTTTCAGCTTTAAATTTTTAAAATCAATGAGGTTACTGGATCTATCTAAGAGAAAATGCTGGAAGATAGAAAATGCAAATTAGTGTGTCATAAAACTGTAAAACCTAGAGAAATAATATGCCTTGTCATCATTAGATGATTCCAGTCAATCATTCATATTACAGAAGTAATTTCATGAGCAATAGTATTCCTTCTCCACTCTACCTTCATTATTAGATTGGGCCTGACGGCTGAGCCCATGCCTCCCATTGACTTAATTTATTTTTTTTAAAAAAATAAGTTACTTATAAAAGGATTTTAAACTAATACATTTATGTGTGACTTCATCTGAATTCCATATGAGGTGTTGTCTCTCTGACTTTGCCAATTATTTTAATTATATAATTTTATTTATTTATCCTGTTTTGACTTCCTGGAAGTCTTGATCAAGAAATGAAGCTGGGAGGCATAATTTAAGCAGAGAGCAGTTAAAATTTTATTTAAGCATTTCTATCAATAGTTCTTTCTAAAAGACAACTGAGAGGATTTTGTCATAATTTCTTGGACTCAGAATGTTATTTGCAAAAATGAAAGCAACTTTTTCTCTATTTTAACCTTCGTCTGTCCTTTGCCCAGACTCAGGGACAGAAATATGAAGGACAAGATTAAAGAGTGCAAGGACTGTGTCATTTTCAACCCTGACTAAAATATCTATTTCCAGAAGTGGGCCAAACAACAACAAAAAAGGATGATTATTATTAAGAAAGAATGTTAGAGTTTAATTAAGATAATTGAAGATAATTCTTTAGTTTTATTTCATAGCCCATAGGTGTGGGAGATACAATATTCAGCACATATAAATAATTCATCACCTGACTCCTAACTCCATTCACCAACACTACCTTCTGTGCCTCAGTGGCCCAATTTCCTCAGGGTACCCATCTTCTTCCATGCAGCCATGCACTCAAGGAAGGTGATTTTATCCACAGCTCCAATCCCTGTTCCTTTCCCCATGAGGAAGCCCAAAACTTTAAACTCTGTTATAAATTATCTTTTAGTTTGATACCCCCTCAAAGTGTAAGTGCATGTAGAAGATCTATAAAATAACACATAAATCAAGTAAGTACAATACACAGTGTTTCTCCATTTTACACTGTCACTAACACTTTAAACCACCTCCCTACTTTGATATATCTGTGTGTGTCACTGAGTGACAAAATCTCTTTTTGCCCTTGTAATAATAAATCTAGGGACACATACAGGTTGAACCACTTACTGTATTTCTTGAAAATATTGTAAGTTGCTAGGCTTCCAGCACTTTTGTTTCTAACCAGTCTTTTTCACAGAAACTACCGAAACATCTGCTGAAGCCTTTGGGAACCCTCATTCTTACCAGGGCAAGGCTCTTTGGTTGCTTCACATGAAGGAAAAAGACATTGGCAACTCAGTTGAAAGCCCCATTTATAATACACTGGGAGAAAAATCCACTTAGGTGAAAAATGATAGAAAATACTTTTATTAAAGAAAACCCCTTCATGGGTCACAGCGTGTCTTTCAGATGTGACACATTAAGGTTCCTAGGCAGCTAGAGCTCCATTTATTATGTATTCCCTACATAATAAAATGTAGGCAATACAAGAGAAGTATAAAGTGAAGAGAGGAGAGACAAAGGGGAGAAAAAAAGAAATAGAGTTGCAATCTTCTTCCTACTATCAGACCCATCAAGAACAGGAGTAGTTCAGTACAGAAGAAAATATTCAGAGGTAGAAAATATATATACTTCCTGCATGCTGTGATTTGAATTAAAACACAAGGAAAAGAAAGAACAACAACAATAGCACCACAGCCTTTATCCATAAAGCCAAAAGTCTAATATTTTAAGGACTGAATTCTAAGCAACTGTAAATAGAAAAAATAAAATTATTACAGTAAACATATCAACTTGGATCAAACCATTATAGATAACATGTGATGCAGCAGTAAAAAATGCATTAAATAAACAAAAAGATGACCAAAGAATATGTAAGCTTTGCTAAAGCTGGACAGAAATACTACTAGAGTCACTAAGCAGGTAGGAAATGATTTTGTGCAGAAAAGCAATGTGTGATAGTGAATTGAGCATGGATTCTGCTGCAAAGAGGCCTGGGTTCAAAATCTGTCCTAGGTAAACCACTGGTGTGATCTTCGGTAAAGTTCTTTTTCCCCTTGAACTTCAGTTTCTCTATTTATAAAACATCACATACATATGACCTTTCTAAAGGTCCTGGAAAACATTAAACTTATTTCATCATTAAATATTGACACTAGGCCGGGCGCTGTGGCTCACGCCTGTAATCCTAGCTCTTGGGAGGCCGAGGCGGGCGGATTGCTCAAGGTCAGGAGTTCAAAACCAGCCTGAGCAAGAGCGAGACCCCGTCTCTACTATAAATAGAAAGAAATTAATTGGCCAACTGATATATATATAAAAAAAATTAGCCGGGCATGGTGGCGCATGCCTGTAGTCCCAGCTACCCGGGAGGCTGAGGCAGAAGGATCACTGGAGCCCAGGAGTTTGAGGTTGCTGTGAGCTAGGCTGACGCCACAGCACTCACTCTAGCCTGGGCAACAAAGCGAGACTCTGTCTCAAAAAAAAAAAAAAAAAAAAAAAAAAAAAAAATATTGACACTAATAACCAGATGTCTTCAGATATACTTTATTTTTTACAAATCCATATTTATCATTTGTGCCATATATTCATGCTTATATTAACTCCTATTTTCTATAATTGATTAGTGTATTTGTTGGCTAATCATGTCATTACATATCCTGTGATAAAGAACAATTTCAGCTCTTGCACAAAAGTGGTATTCAATTGTGTGTGACTGAACCAGTATCTCTTTACCCTGGTGCCTGCATTGGGTAGACACATCCCTTGGATTTCATCTCACCACAGTGATCTGAAATGGCAACTTGAAGCATTTGCATAAATGCAAACCTGAACCACTTTGTATGTCCCTGACATACAATAAATCTTAATAAATTATGTCATTTTTATGCCACAGATCCATTGAACAACATTTGTGTTGAAATTGACCACAACATAATATCAAAATATTTCATCCACTTACAAATCTGTGCTCATATAGGTTTAATATAGTATTTTCTGGCATCAGTTAATGCTATATTAACTACTATACTAATATAGCAGTTTCTGGCATCTGAAAACAAGCTCTGACATACTCTTTACCATGTAGATAGACTTGGGCAATTAAAGCTTAGAACATTAATTGCTGAGTTAGAATTGAAATAAACTGATACTGAGCCAGAATATTTCAAATGAAATTGTTATAGTTGTGTACGCATTTCTCAATCTACCCAACCCTTTGGTATCCTCCACAAGGTCCCCACCCTGCCTGCCAATACTCAGTTTACTAGATTTCACTGAATGGAATCTTTTGATTTGCATCAAACAGTTTTTGTTTGTTGTTTTTGGCTTGAGATTCTGTGATCGTTGAAAAATGCTAATGTCATGTAGACCAGCCAAATACTTTTGCTCATAAATATTGCATGTACTAGTATTTTGCATGTTTTCTACTTCTTCTGAATTTTAACATTTAACTGAGCACAATATTATTTACTTTCATTGCTTACTGAAGTAGAAATCGAAATGTAGAAGTGATGATATAATGGTTGTGATCTTTTAAATATTAAATATCAATATTATATGATGGTGAAAAAGAAAAATATGTACTTCTCACTGTGTTTGGAACAAGGAAAAAGGTCTTGAAAAAAAAA
Source organism: Microcebus murinus (assembly GCF_040939455.1). NCBI lineage: Eukaryota > Metazoa > Chordata > Mammalia > Primates > Cheirogaleidae > Microcebus > Microcebus murinus. The sequence goes on from NC_134104.1 coordinate 49,974,487, forward strand.
AAAAACACTTGCTAATATTCAAGTTGCCAAAACTTTCAGTAAGCTATCTTGCTAAGTATAAAATCATTTTCTTCTAGCTAATAATTATTCTCTTAAGAGATTTTTGGTGTTTGAGAAATCGTTACTTTTGGTCAACAGGTTGGCATAATTCACTACCTACAATTTTCCTTACTCAGTAATAGAGTAGCGAACTGTCTACCAGAGGATTTGTGCTATTCTTAAGTAGTTATCTGAAGCTCTACATAGTTCAAGTAATTTACAATATTTTATATTTCCTATAACATTCCAACATATGGTTCAAACTTTTTTATTTCAAAATATTGGAAGGAGGGTTATAAATGCTTTTGTTACATAGATACCTTGTATAATGCTTAAGTCAGGGCTTTCAGTGTACCCGTCACCAGAAAGGTATTCATTGTACCTGATAGGTAAGTTTTTACCTCTCAACCCCTCCCACCATCTCCCTTCTTGGTTTCCAATGTCCTTTGCATCTATTTATGTCCATGTGTGCCCATGGTTTAGTTCCCAATTATTTGAGAGTACATGTGGTGTTTGTTTTCCATTCCTGAAATACTTCACTTAGGATAATGGTCTTCAATTCCATCTTTAAAACAAAAGCCTAATGAAGGCTATATTCTTTGCAAGAGAATAATAATTAATACAAGCATATGCTATTTTGTTGTTTTCCTTTACAGTACACAAAATATTGTGTTTTTTACAAACTGAAGGTTTGTGTTGAGCAAGTCTAGGTCATTATTTTTCCAACAATGTGTGTTCACTTCATGACTTTGGTCACATTTTTGTAATTCTCACAATTATTTAAATGTTTTCATTATTATTATACCTGTTATGGTGATCTGTAATCAGTGACCTTTGATATTACTATTGTGATTGTTTTGGGATGCCACAAACTGCACTCACATTAGAGGACAAACCTAATCAATACATGTTCTGTGACTGCTCCACCAACCAGCTGTTTCCCTCTCTCTCTCCTTCTCCTAGGGCCTTCCTATTCTATGAGATTAAATATTATTGAAATTAAGCCAATTAATAACCCTAAAAAGCCTCTCAGTGTTAAAGTGAAAGAAAGAGTTGCACATCTCTCACATTAAATCAAAGGCTAGAAATGATTAAACTTAGTGAGGAAGGCATGTCAAAAGCTGAGATGAGCAGAAATCTAGGCCTCTCATGCCAAACAGACAAATTGTGATTGCAAATGAAAAGTTTTTGAAGAAAATTTAAAATGCTACTCCAGTAAACACATGAATGATAAGAAAGCAAAGCAGCCTTATTGCTGATATGGAGAAAATTTTAGTGGTGTAAATACAAGATCAAAACAACTACAATGTTCCTTTAAGTCAAAGTCTAATATACAGCAGGGCCTTATCTCTAGTTAATTTTGTAAAGGCTGAGAGAGGTGGAGAAGCTGCAGAGAAAAGGTTGGAAGCTAACAAAGGTTTGTTCATTAGGTTTAAGAAAAGAAGCAATCTCCATAACATAAAAGTGCAATGTGAAACAACAAATGCTGATGTAGAGGCTACATCAAGTTATCCAGAAGATCTAGTTAAAACAATAGATAAAGGTAGTTACACTGAACAGCAAATTTTCAACATAGATAAAACAGCCTTCTATTTGAAAAGGATGCCATCAGGAGGTCTTTCAGGGCTAAAAAGGAAAAGTCATGCTTGACTTCATTACTTCAAAGGATAGGCTGACTCTCTTGTTAGGAGTTAATGTAATTAGTGACTTTAAATTGGAGTTAATACTCCTTTACCATTCTGAAAATCCTAAGGACCTTAAGAATTATGCAAAATCTACTCTACCCATGCTCTATAAACAGAATAACAAAGCCTGGATCACAAAGCATTTTTTTATAACATGACTTACTAAATATTTAAAACCCATTATTGAGACCTATTGCTCAGAAAAAAAAGATTTCTTTCAAAATATTACTGTTCATTGATAATGCACTTCAAATCCCAAGAGCTCTGATAGAGATATAAAAAAATAATAATGTTGTTTTTATGCCTGCTAACACAACATTCATTCTGCAGCCCATGGATCAAAGAATAATTTCAACTTTTAGTTCTTATTATTTAGAAAATATATTTCATAAGGAGATAGCTATGACAGTGATTTTTCTGATGGATCTGGGCAAAGTAAATTGAAAACCTTCTAGAAAGAATTCACCATGCCAGACATCATTAAGAACATTGTTGATTCATGGGAAGTGGTCAAAATATCAACATTGACAGGAGTTTGGAAGAAGTTAATTTCAACTTTCATGAATGACTTTGAAGGGTTCAAGATTTTGGTGGAGAAAGGAACTTCAGATGTGGTAGAAATGGCAAGAGAACTGGATTTAGAGGTGAATCCTGAAGCATTGGCTGACTTGCTGCAATTTCAGGATAAAGCTTAAGCAGAAGAGGAGTTTCTTCTTATAGGTGAGCAAAATAAATAAATAAATAAAAGGTGGTTTCTAGAGATGACATCTGCTCTTGGTGAAGATGCTGTGAGCATTGTTGAAATGACAACAAAATTTTAGAATGTTGCATAAACTTAGTTGATAAAGCAGCAACAACATTTGAGAGGACTAACTCCAAATTGGAAAGAAGTACCTACTGTAGGCAAAATGCTATCAAACAGTATTGCATGCTACAGAAAAATCTTGTGTGAAAGAAAGAGTCAATTGATGGAGCAAAACATTCATTGTTGTCTTATTTTAAAAAATTGCCACAGCCACCCCAACTTTCAGCTACCAGCACCCTGATCAGTCACCAGCTATAAACATTGAGGCAAGACCCTTCACCAGCAAAAAGATTATTACTTACTGAAGGTTCAGATGATTATTAGCATTTTTGAGCAATTAAGTATTTTTTAATTAAGGTATGTACATTTTTAGATGTAATGCTATTGCACACTTAATAGACCACAGCATAATGTAAATGTTACTTTTATATGCACTGGGCAACCAAAAAATTTGTATGACTTGCTTTATTGCAATTGCTTTCTTATCATGTCTGGAACTGAACCCTCAATATCTCCAAGGTATACCTATTATAACTTAGGACACAGTAAAATTTTGTAAGTGCAGCTTATGTTTATAATTTGATTGTAACACATAAGGTATAGATATAGATACATAAATACGTAAATGGGCACTCATTTCATCTATTTATACTATTTTCCCAAAATTTGCACACTCTGATTTAGGACATACGTATCTTTCTGTGATTTCTGACTCTTCCTATAGTCAAAGCACTGCAAAATGCTATGGCTTCAGCTTCTTCCCAGAAGGAAGCCTAGAAAGGTCCAAAGGGCCACTTAAACAGACAGACTTGGAAAATGAGAATTTTGAGCACCACATGGAATAAACCACCAGAAGCAAAATGACAGTCATAGCACTGGAGTCAGCTGCTCAATCTACATGGTAAAGGATGTATTTCATCTTGTTTTCTGATAATATTTGGCATTCTGTTCTTTCAAGTCCCCAGGAGAGCTCAGGAGGGTACATGTATTTAATCACTGAGTATTTATTGCAAAGTTACATAGTGAAGTGGATAAGAATCAGAAGTGAATGTAACTACATATAATCTTTGGCTCTGACACTGTATGCCCATTGGCAAATTTTTAGCTTTTCTGAAACTCTGTTTATTTAAGTGTAAATCTTAAAAAACTGCTATCTGTTGAGAATTTTCTGATGATTAAATAAGAAAAGATATGTACAGTATAATTGACAATAATGTTTCAGTAAAAACTAGCAATTATGATGTTTATAATATCATTAGACATGTATACATTAGCATAAGTCATGAACTGACCTTTCCTTATCACTCATTTGAGAACATTAGACTTAAAAATTTTAACATTTTCATACACTCATTCATTCATTGGATTCATATTTGTGGTACACTTTCTTGATCAAGGATCTTATTAAGTGCTGATGCAATAATATCAGGTGAAATGAAATCAGTATGCTAAAGAGATATCTGCACTCTTATGTTTATTGCAGCACTATTCACAACAGCCACGACATGAAATTATCTTAAATGTCCATCATCAGATGAATGGATGAAGAAAATGTCATATATATACAACACAATGCTATTTAGCCATAAGAAAAAATGTCATTGGGGCAACATGTATGAACATGGGGGATATTATGTTAAGTGAAATAAGGCAGGCACAGAATGGTAAATACTGCATGATCTCACACATATGTGGACTCTAAAAAGTTATTCTTATGGAAGTAGAGAGTAGAATAGTGGTTACTATAGTTTGGAGAGTGGAGGGGGAGGGGGATGATAACAGATTGTTGAATGGGTACAAAGCTATAGTTAGATAGGAGAAATAATTTCCAGTATTATATTGCATAGTGGAATGACTAGAGTTAACAATGGTGCATCATACATCTTAAAATAGCTAGAAGAGAGGTTTTTGAATGTTCTTATCACAAAGAAATAAATGTTTAAGGTGATGAACATGCTAATTATGCTGATTTCATTATTACACAAGTTATATATGTATTGAAACATCACAATGTATCCCACAAATATGTACAATTATTATGTGTCAATGATAAATGAATATAAATAAATTAATTAAAAATAATATATATTGAAGCAGAATAGAATTTCCAAGAGTTGAGAATTTGATTGGAACCAGGTGACAGTGAAAAAAATGAAGAGTATAATGGTACAATGATGTAGATAATGTTGGATTTAAGGTAGCTTATACATATGTAATACTAAGACATTCATTTGGAACTGGCCAATAGGAAAGAATTTAGGGCTAATTGTATGGATTTGGGATGCTTAAAACATCTATGAGCCACTGTCAATCTATCAAGGGCATTAGTTTAAAGAAAGATTACTCTCCCACTGAAAACAAAACAAACAAGAAAATTTAGATTCACAAGGAGGTTAGGGCAGAAGGAGATGGGTTAAAATGAAAGGAAAAGAAAAGAAGGAAGGAAGGGAGGGAGGGAAAGGGAAAGAAGGGGAGGGGAGGGGAAGGGAGGGAGGAAGGAAGGATGGAAGGAAGGAAGGAATGAAGACACTGTCTGAAAAAATATACATGAGGAAAGGAGAATACAGAGGTCTACGCAGGCCTTTGCTAATACCCCCCAGACAGAGAATAAGAGATGAATGATAAGGGACTATGAAGGGACTATTGAGTTGGTTCAAACAAAGCTGTATAAATAAAACAAGAAAATCTTAGTGATATTAAGTTAAAGAAAGCCGAGTTTCCATATGAAATAATGATCTAAAGAGACCTCACAGAGGTCAAACATATACCAAAAAACAAAAGAAAGAAAAAAAAAGGAGAAAGAAAAAAAGAAAGAAAAGAAAGAAAGGAAGGAAAGAAGGAAGGAAGGAAGGAAGGAAGGAAGGAAGGAAGGAAGGAAGGAAGGAAGGAAGGAAGGAAGGAAGGGAGGGAGGGAGGGAGGGAGGGAGGGAGGGAGGGAGGGAGGGAGGAAGGAAGGAAGGAAGGAAGGAAGGAAGGAAGGAAGGAAGGAAGGAAGGAAGGAAGGAAGGAAGGAAAGGAGGAAGGGAGGGAGGGAGGGGGAATGTTTTTAGATTTGTCAAGAAGGAAACCACAACATAGTTTTAGAACATTGGTAAAGACTGAAGTCAGGTTTAATAAAGTTAAAATGAGAACAGGTAATTAGGTGCATGTTTCTGAGAGAAGTAACCTTCATAGAGGAGCTCTTAGTAAATTTTCCATGAAAGCTCAGAACTGAAATTAGGCACATCACTCATACTATTCCCTGTGCATGGAAAATTTATATACCACTGTTCTTTGAAAGACTTTAATGTTTTATTTCTTGCATCAATCCTCACAATCTGTCCACAATTTCATGGTACCAAATACTACTTTCACTAGGTTGTAGATAGTGGAGAAGATATTAACTAAAGTTGATTTACTCAGGTTTACTACCACAGGTTACTAATCACTCAAGACTGACTGCCTTTCAGACCTTTGGTTCTGAACTGTTTTTGTCCCCACCGAATGATGCCACCTCTAATTCCATCAGGGTTAATAATTTAATACAGATGACAATGTTTCCTCTTTTTGAGATTAAAAAAGCTGTATTATTGTTTAACATAGTAAAATTTTCTAGGTAATAAAATTTGAAAAAATATTAGGCTGTCTTTATGAAAAGCACAAATTATTTTATTCTATCAACAACTCAATCTTTAAATTTTAGTTGCTTTCAGAGGAGATTTTGCTAATCCTTAGAAGAGACATCTTTTCTTTTAATTTTCTCTTTATCTCTTCATTTGGAGAAATACTTTTTCTCCACCCCTCTGGCACAGAATTAAGTGGTAGTCTCCTTGCCCTGAGGCTGGCCAAGAGGACCTCTGCTTCCTGATACAGTGCTGGTGCAACACTAAGAACATGAGCCCACTGGACTGAACTGATCATTTGGGGAGGTAGGTAAGGATGCTAAGTGTGAGAGAAAGGGTGAACTTTTTTCTTCTTTTCTGAATGAACTGCAAGAATTACATCAGTCTTCTCACCATTGGAAAAGGGAAATTCTGCCATATAGCCTAAAAAAAACTTCAACAAGGTAGGAATGGGTAGTAAAACAATCTTTGATAGTCTCTATTTCAAAAATCATCTTCTGATCTGCCTGAGACTATAGAAATGCATGTACATAAAACTGTTCATTTAACATGATTTTTCTTTTTCCTCTGATACTTAGGTCGATATTTATCTTTTCAGAGACAGTGGGTCTTTTACCTCTGTAGACCATGCCGAATCCAATATCTATAGCTTCAGTGAGATACATGATCTACGCTTCACTTCCAAGCCTAATCCAAGTAGACTACAATAATCTTCTCATATTGTCAGTTCTTGGTATTTCCAGTGTTTGAGTTTAGAAACTACAGAAAGATTCCAAAATACCATTGAAGATATTATTGTCATGTTACTATAACCTGAATAACCACAAAGCTGCTTCTAAGATTACTCCCCTGGGATTACACATTAATTTATTTTACTATAAATTGCTTAATGATTTAACATTAATGTTTCTCAAAAATAGATTTTTTTAAAAAGGAATCTTTTAAAACCATGGTAGGGTAAGTAGGATTTAGGTGGAAATAATTATAAAATTTTCCTTTTGTCTAAAAGGTTTTTGTTTTGTTTTGTGTTTTAGAATTCTTACCATTATTGGGCTGATACTCAGAAACAAGGATAGCACTTCACACAAAAGCTATCACTAATCTTCGGGGTGACCCATACTATAATGTATATAAAAGGGACATAATTTCTTCAATAGTATAATGTGCTATCTTTAAAGTATTTTACTGTAAATGGTAGTATGGGAAGCTTGAAATAAATCATAGCAGAAAAAAAATATTCTCCCTAAATTATTCTTAACATAGAGACTATAGAAATATTCATAATTTAATATTTTTCCTAAATAATTTAAATCACTAAAACTTATGACAATCGTGTAATAGTCACAATGAAATATATTCTGAATATTTCCCTTAAGAATGCTTGAAATTAATAAAAATTTCCTGCAAATGAAATAATATATACTTATATTCATTATTTACTAAATTATTAGTATCACATATGCACTTGTTTTATTAGTACACCAGACATAAATGTATTGAAAAATGAGAAATCTTCAAGAAATATGAAATTTTACTAAATGTTACTATCTTTAATAAACATCTAAGTCTACAAAAGTGGATATATTTCTGTAGAAAAATAATGAAGATTTATCAATCCACTAATTTGAATAGAGGCAAGGTTTTTTTTAATTCAAGATATTATGGGGAATACAAACATTTTGGAATAGAGTCCTGTTTTTAAAAGAGCAAATGAATTGAATATTATTTATAGGCATATTTTGTGCCCTGATTCTTAGAAATATGAATATGAAAACAAGTGATGATCTATGTGAGCAACTGTAATTTCACTAATTCATTTTGATTAATCAGGGTTGACTGTTAACAATATACAAAGAATCTTAATCACATGAGAAAACATATGGGTAATATTTGTGCATTGTCCTGTATAAATAGTAGGTTATAACACAAAATAAATTCATCAAAAGAAAATGAGGAAACATGAAGCACACTCAGGAGATACAGGTTATCAGAAACATCACTTGCACATTCTTATCCTAGATTTCCTTGACTCATGCTGTTTGTAACAGACCAAATGATGATATGACTGCTACCTTTTTTGCTATGGTCGTAATCTATTTTCTAATTTTGTTTGTCACATTTTTGAAATTTATACTCTCTCTCTTATTTTAAGGCTTTAATATATTTCTTCTTCATAAGGCCAAAATGGTAAGCCAGTTTGTTATGAATTCTTCTACTATAATTCTTTCCAGTGCCTCAAGTTTTACTTGATTGCCTTGAAAATAAAATGTATAGAAAAAAAGCTGCTTTCTTGGTTCTGCTGCATAATCAGTTACCACAATTTTGTGGGTTTATTTACTGGTCTTTGAAAACATAGGAGCCAGAGGTGTCAATTAGCATAAGGGAAGCAGATTGCTATTACAGGTATTTCTATTTATTTTATCGTGTTATCCTGTTCATACCTGCTCTGTTGCAAAAATCCAGTAACTTTTTTTCATTTTTTTCCAAACCAATTAAAATTCCCACTGATACCTAGCTTATCTTTCTGAGTTTCATCTTAACATATGTGCTCAGTCACTCATTTAAGTCTGCATCTGTTCATTATCTGGTATACTATGTTCTCAATATCAACTCAAACAATTGAACAATTGGAGTTTAGTTTTAAATAATTACATGTAGTAGTTGTAATGATGATTCAACTTCTGCTTCAAATTATTTTTTTCCATTGAAAGAATAGTATATTTAGTACACTTAGAAGTGAGTTTTGACAGTGTTTCAACCTGATAAGTTCATCTCAAGGGAAATTCAAGAAACTATTACCATTCTCTGGAATCAATACTTATTATGTTGTAATATAATTAAGAGTGCATAAATATATTTTCCCTGTATGTAGATTACACTTTAGTTCACAAAGAAGTCCTCTATTATGTAACATGTGCAATAAAAAAAGTGAAGAATAAAAAAATACCCAAACTGCTATGTTCTGAATGTATCCCCTGCAAAACTCATACGTTGAAATTGAGTGGCGAATGTGATAGTATTAAAAGGTGGACCCTTTAAGTGGTAATTAGGTCAGGAGGACTCTACCCTGATGAATGGGATTATTATAAAACTGCAGACTTCCTCCATTTCTTGTCCTTCTACCCTTTGAAGACACAACAGTCTGGCACCATTGTGGAAGCAGAGACCAGGCCCTCACCAAATACCAAACCTGCCAGTGCCTTAATCTTGGCCATCCCAGCCTCCATAACTGTGAGAAATAAATTCATGGCATTTATAAATTACCCAGTCTAAGATATTTTGTTATAATAGTAGGAACAAACTAAGACACAAACTAAAATAAATACAGATTTTAATGTCATATATTATATATAATGAAAAATTTAGAAGATTAGTACATAAAATCCTGCAATAGTGCCTATACTTGAATATGGTATTTCTGTCAAACAGAAACTTTATTTTAAAAAATTGAGAAATTATTGAGTTATGGTTCAGAAGCGGGGCAAGCATACAGTCTTTTTTCTCAATATTATTCTGCAAATTGGTAATTTTGATGTAAAAAAGTACACAACTGAGCATGATGCATCAGTTCCCCTTTAAGAGTGGTAGGTATTTGAGATATATATATATATATATATATATATATATATATATATATATATATATATATATACTGAATATACTATATACTGAATATAGACTAGTTATACACAAATACAAATTTTCAGAAAAAAATAATTAATTGAAGGAGATCTTCAATTCACACCTGGAATCCCAGCACTTTGGGAAGCCGAAGTGGGAGGATTGCTTGAGGCCAGGAGTTTGAGATCAGCATGGAAACATAGTGAGACCTTGTCTGTATAAAAATTTTTAAAATTAGCTGTGTGTTGTGGCATGCCCCTGTAGTTTCAGCTACTTGAGAGGCTAAAGTGGGAGGATCTCGTGAGCCCAGGAATTCAAAGTTGCAGTGAGCTATGATTGGGCCACTGAACTCCAGCCTGGGTGACAGAGGAAGACCCTGTCTCAAAAATAAAAAAAATAAATTAAAAAAAAAATTGAAGGGTATCACAATAGAAATTACATTTTCTGATAGGACAATTTCAGTCTGTCATTTTTGGAGCTGTCTACTAAAATAGCAGTCCCCAACCTTTTTGGCACGAAGGACTGGTTTCATGGGAGACAATTTTTTCACAGACTGGGGTGTGGAGGAATGCTTTCAAGAGGATTCAAGCACATTACATTTGTTGTGCAATCAAACCTCTCTGGTAATGATAATCTATATCTGTAGCCTCTCTGCAGTGCTACCATCACCACCTCGGCTCCACCTCAGATCATCAGGCATTAGATCTCATAAGACGGGAGCAACCTAGATCCCGCACATGTGTAATTTACAGTAGGGTTCGTGCTCCTGTGAGAATCTAATGCTGCCACTGATCTGACAGGAGGCGGAGCTTATGTAGTGATGCAAGAAATGGGGAGTGGCGGTAAATACAGATGACACTTCGCTCACCTGCTGCTGCTGTGGTTCCTAGGTGGCCACAGACCAGTACCAGTCTACAGCCCCGGGGATTGGGGACAGTGCTAAAACATTTATTGGCACATGGTACCTTAATATATACTTGTTGAATGAATGAATCTGTTGTTGAATAAATTAATGAATGAAAAATGAATGATTCTGGCTTTATCTGAAGCCTGGTGATCTTTGAGGCTCTGTATTTGGTGATATGCTATTTTTTCCTCTTTAAATTAGTCCTGTTTTGTGCAACCAGACACAAGGGGATTTGAACTTGAGTAGAAGAATTAGGACTAGGGTGAGACAAGTGAGGTACTGAAAATATTTTAAAGCAATATTTTTAAAATTCAATGTGTATATCCATTCATCAAAATTAATGCAAGAATTCATAATGAATAACAAAATCAAAATATTAGATGATGGATTCCACTACCACTTTGAGGGTCAAATGAAATGTTGCCCTCTGAGTGCCAGGGAACAATCGAGTAGTGCAGAGAGGTAAAATCTGGCAAGTCTAACTTTAACCAGTGAAAGGCAGGATGCAGGAAGTGGCAAAGTCTTGACCCTTTTTTCATAAGTATAAAATGGGGATTATAGTAATGCCCATCCCATAGTATTATATAGTATATTAAGTGAGGGAGTGCATGAAAAAGCACTTAGAAAAGTGTCTGGCAAGTAACAAGACTTCCATCCCAACTTTCTTGAGTACCTTATATATTTTCACAATCTTATTTTCAAAGAAACACACTGAGATTGCCATTCTGTCCAGTCTTTTCCATCTCTATATCTTTATACAAATTGTATTACATGTTAGTAATTTGAGCTATTTTAATATGCATTTCCATTTAAAACTGACGAGTAAACATCTGTTGAACCACCTAGAAAATGGATTTTTGAAAATGAAGTAGTGACTTAATTTAATAATGTGCAGGGAGTCATATAGTTTTCAAATCTCAAGCTTGACATAAATAACTTTTTGGCATTTGTGTTTTTCCACTTTTACTTTTTTATCAAAAGAATTTGTGTTTGTGTTTTATGGATTTGAACCAGAATTACCAATGCTACAATTCTGTGCTCTTTTTCTTTTAATAATAATTTTTCTGAAATTATTTTACTGCATGTCTTTTTTCTTTACTTTGTAAGAGGCAAAAGTGCCAAAGAAGTCTTATTAAATAGTAGACTGCAATTTATCTGCAATTTTTTCTGCTTAAAACATCCTTAATAAATTAATGTATGTTAATATTCTTTTCTACTAAACCAAAGCATATAACATCAGCACTAGTTCTGAAGAGGCTTTATGTTGGCTGAATAACTTTTGTGTTTTTATTACTTAATACAACAAATTTTAATTGTGAGGCTCCTCAGGAACTACTTTTAAAAAGTATACATTCCTGTATATCAATTAAATTCTTATGATTTGAAGGATGGTAACCCTGTTTAGAGAATTTAAATAAAAAGCAGGTGAGACACGAATGTTACAAATATTCATGTTTCAATAGTTTAGAGGAAGATATAATTGTGGACTGAGGTGAAGAAAGATGACACATGAAATATGTGTAGCATAAACACAGTATATATATAATATATATAAAATATATGCATACAATTTATAACTAAATTTACATATAAAATTTATATATAATGTGTGTGTATATGTATATATATATATATATATATATATATATATATATACAGCTGACTTTAAAACACGCAGGGAATATATGCAGATTGCTAATAGCTGTAAGCACATTTCTATAAAATAAATATTTGAATAATGTGCAGCCTGCATATATTCTACTACTAGGTATCTGAAATTATGGGAAACCAACTAGTAGGCACTTAAATAAATAAAAGAATTGAGTTGGCTAGGGGAGAAATTAATTTTAAAAAATATATCTTGTGGTTTTGAATTTATCTTTCTCTTCTTTTTCTACTCCTAAATATTTTTATAATATTAATGTAATGAACACAGGAAAAATAAACAATATACAATAACTTAATTCATAGATCTTTTATACAAACTCTAAGTAATCTGTACTTAGTTCTCCATGCATAAAGAAACAGAAATAAATCTTACAGAGCTTTTTTTTTTAATATCCCTATCTCTACCAGTAATTACAAGCAGTATCTCAGAACACAGTTTCGACACTTAACCGGTGTTATAATAGCAGGCTTCTGTAATCATAGCTTAGAAAGTTAGGAATAAATTCAAACAGGATTTTGATTTCAATGAAAATTAAGTTCTGAATATTTTACCAGTAACTATATTTGAGTGATCTTTATTTATATATTTAGTTGTTTGTCCTATTTTTCATTCTCTTTTTTGCTTCATTTGTAGATTATCTAGACGTGAACCGTTTTCTCATCATACAAGGTTGTTAATTACCTCTCTCTTACTGACCACTCATTTATTCAGGATTTGTAGAGTACAAGGATAATGTAATTAATGAAACCATATATTAAAGTTCTGAATAAGGGTGGCCTACTATATCACTTATTAGCTGTGTGATCCCAAGCTCCTTAACCTCTCAGGATTCAGCTTTCTCATCAATAAAATGAGGAAAATTAGATCTACCTCATAGGGTCATTATATAGTTTCACTGAGATTAAACATATTATATAGCACCAAGTGTCTAGCACAAAGCACATTCAGTACATTTTAAACATTACCATTATTTTAAAAATATTATTCATGCCAAGGATCCCTTTAATTGTAGAGGACATTGAAAGTTCAGTAGAATTCAAACAATAGAGAAAGTAAATTGTCTTTTTTTAAGTATTGTGAAATGTCATACCTAAGTAGCATTATTTTAGATCATTGTTTCTTAGCACATTAGTAGGAACTTAATATATTTTAAGATTATTGTTATCATTCTTTTAAATATTATCCAAGCCATACCTCCCTTTTCATTAGGGTAGATGGCTAAGAACTAAGCATAGAAATTAAATCAGAAAAAACAAGTGGTCTTTTATAATGGCTTTGAGATCAACCAGAGCATGTTCATGTACATAAACATGTATCTATTTTTTGATATATTTCCAAATTAACTGCAGGAAAACAAGGTAATTTGCATTTAAATGATGTTACAGGTATTATCAATATACAACCAAAAACAATCAATTCTTTTGTGTTTCAAAAACAGTAGTCAACTCTGAATCCTCTGTACTCTACTGTACCAATGTATCCAATCAAAAACCAAAACCCTAACTTTAGATAAACATGTTTCTCTTATCTTTGTACCAAACCTGATTCTAATTATTATATCAGACTCTCATTGTAGCAACCATCACTCAGAGCAATCATACTCATTAATCTGAGATCTAGGGATTGGTATAAGAAGGCTGGAAGGTATTTTAGGCAGTACATTTCCAAGAATTTGAAAGTAAGGCAATTTTACAACAGGCTAGAAAATCAATATATAAAAAAAGAGATTATATGTAGTCATCTAAAAAGATTAGGAAAACTGGCATATAATTAAGACCTAAAAAATCAGGCAAAATCAAGTTCATAGCAAGCAGCATTAAGAGTTAGAGTTAGATTTGATAGGAAGTCAGGTAAAATCTGTCTTGAGTAGTATCCCAGACATAGGGCATAATCCCACTGACTCTACTTCATCTTCTGTTTATATTTTATTAGTTAAATAGTCTATTTGCTTTTTATTGCATTGTGTTAAATGAAACCAGTGAGTTGTAGTGAATTGGACTCAATTACTTAGTTGTGTAACCTAGTACATAGAAGTTACTTAATCACTCTAAGCCTCCATTTTCTCAGCTGAAAATAAGATTAATAATCTATTTTGCTTACAATTTTGTGGTTGAAATTGAATATGATTATCTTAGTAGATATAAAATTAATAAAACCTGTTAGGAAGATGGAGAACTGAAGACAAAGTACAACCATTGCTCAGCCCTTGAGTGCACTGTATTTACATTGAAGTTTCTAGTGTTTGTGGCATGTGGCCTCCCAGATGAGCCCAAATGTTATAATCTCTTCTAGGTCTTCAAAACCTTATATAGTTCCTTCCCACAATGAATTATAAGGCTGATCTGTTTGACAACAGAATATTGATGAAGTGGCAGTATGTGACTTCTGAGGCTTAGTTATAAAAGACTTTGCTTCCATCACCTCCTATTCTCTGGGACCACTCACTCTAAGCAAAGCCAACAGCTATGCCATGAGGACATTCAAGCAGCACAGAAGAGAGGCCAACATAGGGAAGAACTGAGACCTGCCAACAACAAGCACCAACTTGCCAGCCATGTGAGTGCTCCATCTTTGAAGCGAATCCTCCAGGCCTGGTCAAGTCTGTTGGCAGTATCAGTAAACATCTTGACTCAGTATCACGAGAGCCCATGAGTCAGAACTGCTCAGGTGAGCCACCCTCAAAATGTGGCCCACAAAAACAGAGAGATAACAAATGTTTACTTTTGTTTTAATCCACACTAAGTATTAGGGTAATTTGTTACAAGCCATAAATAACTGATATAACTCTACTTTGACTTTTTTTTGAGTAATGGAAGCAACTATTAAAATAAACACTAAATTTGCATACCTGGAAAAGATATCAATGAAATTATATAATGCTTCACAGTACTTTCACATTCAACTGTGTTGAGAACCACGTTATTGCTTAGTTTCTATCACTTTGTAACAAAGGACCTAAGCCAAGCAAGATATTTATATATTGTCTTTTTGGTAATAAATGTAAAATTGTCTTTCTGTTTCCATTTCTTTTTCCTTGTTTTATTAGTCTACACTGGCTATTTCAAACACAACACTATGGGAAAGTGTAGCAATCTGGGCTTTGCAACCTCTATCATACTGTTTCACTCCATAGCCTGTAAAGCAGCTCTTTTTTTCTCAAAATGAAGAAGCTTTAAACAGCAGAGCCTAGAAAACCTCCTGCATATTGTTTATCATCCATTTCACCCAAGCTAAAAATTAAGTAGGGGAAAGTCAGGACCCTTGACTGCTCCAAATCCCACTCTTGCCATGGCTACCACAGGGCTTGCCACCAAGGTTTCTGAAATTTTAACTGATGAAAACTACTTCAGGCATGCACTTCTATGCTGAGATAGTTCTCCATTCACTAACGATTGATTGAATGTCTTCATGTGCCATGCACTATGTTGGGTGCTGGAGATCCTGGCCACATTAAGGTCCTTTGATTCTATTTTCCTTTGCTTTCTCTTTTTTCACTTTCTTGTAAAAGGCAAGGGACTAAACAAAGAAAGCGATATTACCTTCAAATGTATATAAAAGAACATATCAAGAAAAACTCATAAACTTACCATTTATAACATAGTATTCACTTCCTTATACAGTTTCTTTGGGATTAGTGTAGGTAAACTGCTGTTGCAACCTGAATGTATGATCACATTATGTCAATAGCTGGCAATTGCAATTAATGCTAAGTGAAACTAATAGAAAATTGCTAGTAAGGAAGGGGTTTTCATGAAAAAAATGAAACGATCATTGTTTTGTGAAGAATAAAAATATCCATGAAGTGAGTACAATGGGGAGCAACTAAAAATTGTGAAAGTAAACAGACCATAAATGCCTAAATGGATTTTCAAAGATTTTTTTCCTACCACATCTCTAGATTTGATTGATCTGTACTATCTAACTTATAAATATTTAATGATATATTTTAGTTATTTTTTTATCATAATTAGCAATCGCATGGAATTACCATTGGCAGAATTATTATGCACTAACAATTATAATGTTGTTGGAATTAACTCCAGGGTACTGAGATTACTTTCCTGTCTGTCCTGCAAACAATGAGAAAGTATTTGCCTGTTGATGAGAGATATATTTGAAGTCTTAATCTGTTGCATGTAGCACTTGATTTAAAAAAAAAAAAAAAAGAATTTTTAGGATGATCCATTATTCCAGAGAAAAACTACTAATTTTCTGTTCTAGTCATCTCAGAAAAATACTGTTGTTGCTACTTTATGTGTACTTAAGTGTAATACCAATTTGTTGACAAACTAACCAAATATATCCAAATGAGCATTGCCAGGTTTGTAAAATTGTTGGTCTGACAATATGGCAGACAGTAGTTATATTCAAAATAATTACCAAGCTTCATGGTATTGGCACCAACCAATCAGAATTGACTCTACTATAATTCTAAAGCAGGGTTAGAGACCCCTTGCTATACTGTGGTTAATCATGGGTAGTGTGGGGGCTGGAGCAGCTGGGTGGTTGAAGGAACCATATTTAAAAGAATTCAAGGCAGAAACTATTAATAGTTGGTATAGAGTATTTCCAATACTTTAATAACTAATATTTCTGTACGGCACATGGCTGATGTCAACATGACTTGGCAAAATGAAAAGGAATCTTTAACATTATTCCAAAGACACTGTCACTGCTTAAATCACAAGTGAAACATGTTTTTGGAATTGCCTTCAATGCCAGTTTATAAGCCATACAAGAAAAAGTCTCATTAATTTTATTATACTTCATTTTTTACCAAAAATGGTATTACAGAACTTCCTCACTCACATTATTCACCACACATGGTTCTGAGTGGCTTTTAGCTATTTCCAAAAATCAGATCCAAACTCCAAAGACAAAGATATATTAAGGATATATTTTACAATGTTTTATGCAGTATAAAGCAACTCCAAATGAGGAAAAGAACACTTAACTGTACTAAGTTCTTGTAATATAATGTTACAGTACTAGAACTTAGGTATAATTATCCCATTTAATTTTACACTATTTTATTTTATATCATTGACCACCTGGGAGTTTGAGCTCCAAACAGCAAAAATTTGGGGACAAAAATTCACAATATTATAGCAAGATAGACTTTCTCTTATAGGATATTCTACCTCCTAATTATTACTTCTGACTCTTATTACTAGATTCATGGATAATAATATATTGAAAGCAACAAAAAGTTTCCAAATACCTAAATATCTTAAAAGTAAAAAGAAGCTAAGATTTATTGAGTGCCCATTACATGCCAGGGCTACCACATGTCAGAACTAGTTTTTGCACGAGTTTAAGAAATTTTAAAAGGTTAGGCCAAGCAGTGTGGTACAATTTCTGCATACCTTGGTGTTAATCAATTGTTAACTGAAAAAAAAATTTTATTATTGTATTTTTTTAACTTAAGATTTGTAAGCATAAGATATGTATGGATTATTATATATTATATTAATTATCTCCCACAATAACCTTACAAAGTAAGTACTAAAAAAGTCACTTCATAGAGGAAGAAATGAAGACTTAGTGATGCTAAGATAGTATATGGTGACAGAGCAGAGCCAGGATCTTAACCCAGGCACCTTGATTTTAGAACTATGTTCTTCTCAGTGTGCTGCATTGAAGGAATTGATGAGAGCACTGACATAGGCTGTGTCATAGTTCCAGCTGTTACAGCAAAGTACCATAGACTGGGTGGCTTAAAAAGACAGACATTTATTTCTCATAGTTCTGAAGGCTGGGAGTCTGAGATCAGAGTGCTAGTAGGTGAGGTTCTTGTGAAGGCCTTTGTCCTGTTGTGGACTTCTGTCTCCTCCTTCTTTCCTCACATGAAAAAAGGGGGTGAGAGAGCTCCCTGAGATCCCTTTTATAAAAGCACTAATTCCATTCATGAGGGCTCCACCCTCACGACCTAATTACCTCCCAGAGGCCTAATCCACAAATACAATTCCATTGGGTTTAGGGTTTCAACATGTGAAATTTGGGGGGACACAGACATTTAGTTCATTGAAGCTGCTACCTTTAAAAATAAAAAATGTGATTATATGCTTAGTTTGAAGTTTCTGTACTGTTGTATGATTTGCTTATAGGTGGACACAGAATTATACTAAGAAGACAGAAGAGAGAAAGAAGGAACCTGCATTATGTGATGGACAAAGCACTTATTCTTCAACATCCCCCAAATATCTTTGCTGAACTATAGCCCTAGAATGGCTGCAATTTCTACTACAATTTCATCCTCATAAGCAATGATTATGTTGTCTTGACACATGTATTGCAAACTGCATATCACAAGTAATTAGTTACTTATATACAAAGAGTACAGAATTTTAAGACTTATTTACTATTTTAATTTGCTTTGCTAGAGAAGGTTTTGTCATTCAACATATACACAGAGAAAATTATAGCCAACATATATATATATATATATACACACACAGTATAAAATATAGAAGAAACTCTCATGTAATCACCACCAGTTAAAAAATATAGCAATGCAAATACTGTTGAGTGCCTTTTCCAATCACATCCCTTTCCTTTTGCACAAAAGCAGCTGCTACTCATTATCCTAACTTATGATTTTATTCTCTTATTATTTTCTAGTTTATCACTCATGTAGGCATTCATAAATATTATATTTTAAAATATATTAAGTTATACATTATACATTAAGTATAAATGTATACTTAATGTAAATGGTATCATCCTGTGTATATTCTGTGACTTCCTTATTTTTTTTAGCATACCTGTGACATTCATCTTTGTTGAGGAGTCACATCGGTTTGTTTTTTCATACCTGTATAGTATTCCATTATACACCCAGTTCATTCATTCAGCATATTGTTGATGAATAATAGGATTATTTCCAGGATTTTTTGTTAATAAAACAATGTTTCTACGAATATTCTTAAACAGTGTCTCCTGGTCCACATTTGGAAACAAGTCTTAGGGTACATACCTAGAAGTAGAATTGCCATTACAGGGTATTTGATGGAGAATGCTCATTACAATTCACTCTTCTCTTGTTCCATAAAAATAGAAGGCTGGAGAAGACATTTCCTAGGCTTCTTGCAGTCATTTTTGGCCATGTGACTCAGTTCTTGCTAATGTAGTCTGAGTGAAAAGGAAGTAAGACACTTCCTAATCTAGGCCTTACAAAATTGGTAAGTACTGCCTGTGCTCTCTTTCTCCTGCCCACACTCTGGAACATTGAAATGCCTGCGACCCAACTTATAGACCATGCAAAAATGAACAATGGCCTAAAAAATGACCAAGTAATGAGATAGAAGAATCATGGATCCTAATGTGACTGTATGGAAGAAGCCACCCTCCAAACTGGACCATCCACGTGGGACTGTTATGTACACTGAATAAAACCACCAGGATTTTACTTTACAGTATCATAGCCTCTATCCTATAAAATATAGAGAGTAGGAACATGTTTAATTTGAGAAGGTTATGTCAAACATTCTCCAAAGTGATTGTATCAATTGGCACTTCCCCCAGCAGAGTATGAGAGTTCTCATTACTGCAACTCCTCCCACATATTTGGTATTGTTGGTCACTTTACTTTTTCTAACTCTAGTGAATGTCAAATGTTATCTTTTGAGTTTTAAATTACATTTTCCTGATTGCTAATTTTTTTCATGTGATTTTTGTTCAATCATATTTATTCTATAAAATACATGTTTAAGTCTTTTGCCCATTGCTCTATTTGAGTATCTTTTTCTTAGGAATTTACAAGTTCTTTATAATTTGAGTGTATACACTAGTCTTTTGTCCATTATATATGTTACAAATATCTTTCATTCTCTTTGTGCTGTCTTGGTGACATTTTTGTTTTAATGAAATCAAATGTCTCAGATTCTTCATTTATTTGTGCTTTCTTTCTTTTTAAACATTGTGTAAGAAATTCTTTTCTTCCCTAATAGCATAAAGATATTCACCTAAGCTCTTCTAAAAGCTTTAGGCTATTGATCTTCACATTTAGTTCATTGGTTCACTCACTCAAGTTCTGATATGCACTTTTTGCACAGAAGAGTAAAGGGTGGAGTTATAACTGGCAGATGGGAATTGCAGATAATCATGGGTGTGCTTATGAGCATTTGTAGTTCATGTGAATATCATCATTTATATGTATTGAAAGGGGAAAAAAGTTTGAGAAGAACAGGTTGAAGACATTGTCTCCAGAAGTTTTCTCGGTGAGATTTAATAGGAATAAATGTCAAATACTGCTGTTAGACACGTTCTTAGTTGCTCATGTACTGCAAAGGCTGGATCTGGTTTATCAGTGCTTCATATGAAAAAGACATGAAATTCAACTTGTGGTTGGCAAGTTAGACATTACCCCAACTGTGTGACAAGGTTGCTGAGAAATCTAATGAGATCTAATGAGGAATAAGAATGTCCAGATCATGAGCAATAACCTCTCCCTTGTAGATTGTACTCATTAAAAAACAATCAGGCTGGCCCGGCGCGGTGGCTCACGCCTGTAATCCTAGTACTCTGGGAGGCCGAGGAGGGCAGATTGCTCGAGGTCAGGAGTTCGAGACCAGCCTGAGCAAGAGCGAGACCTGTCTCTACTACAAATAGAAAGAAATTAATTGGCCAACTAATACATAGAGAAAAAATTAGCCGGGCATGGTGGTACATGCCTGGAGTCCCAGCTACTTGGGAGTCTGAGGCAGGATTGCTTGAGTCCAGGAGTTTGAGGTTGCTGTGAGCTAGGCTGATGCCATGGCACTCATTCTAGCCTGGGCAACAAAGTGAGGCTCTGTCTCAAAACAAAACAAAACAAAACAAAACAAAACAAAAACAAATGGGCTATTGCATCTTGTTTTAGTGCTGCTCTTAAAGAGGCACAGGGTTAATATACTTCATCACAAGGAGAATAGCCAGGTTTGTGACAGGATGGGAAATTACTATGGATGAACAACAGTTGAAGAAATATGGAAATCTTAGTTTGCAATGGAGAAAATGTAGATTGGCCATAATAATTGTGTTTAAAAATTTAAATGTGGCTCTATCAAAGAAATTGCACAGATTTACTCTATATGTCTCCTAGTAAACACCAGGGACCAATAGGAATTAGGTTTAGGCCAATTTCAAAGCTTCTTAATAGCAGTTGGATAATGTGCCTGCTGAAAGAAGTAATGACACAAGACAGTAGTAGTCTTCTTCCCCAATACTGATGGCAGTAGCACTGAAATTGGATCTGAAATATAATTTATCAGGGATGTTACCAACAATAGCTAATATCTATCAGTGTTTACTATTGGCAAGGAATTATTCTATGTACTCTGCCTGCATTTACCCATTTAATCCTCATGGTGGCCCTGTTAAATGTAACAATTTCGTCATTCTCTAAATGAAAGGTCTGAAGCTTAGAGAGGTTAAATAATTTGCCCAAAGTCACCCAATTCATAAAAGGCAAAAAGCACATCTGTCTTGTGTCCAGAGACTGAGACTTTAGCTGTGTTGCTTCTCACTTGTCAATGCTCTAAAAAAGATTTGCTGCACTGGGAGAGAAGCTGTACTATATGTCCCTCCAATTCTGAGGCTACTTGATTCTAACAAAATTAAAATGTATTACCTCGGAAGCATAAAACAGTGTGGAAAGAAGACATGGGTGGCAATGGGAAGAGGGATAGGTGAAACTTAATGAGGGAGGAAAAAGTCTGGAAAGATCTTAAGTGAAGGGCACTGGTCCAGGAAAAATACATTCCTGGCTGGTTGTAGGCAAGGGACAACTCCTGAAGGTTATACACACATGAGAGAAAGGCGATGGTGGAGTAGGAGGCAGCAAAGACATAAGACATACAAAAATTTCCCCTGCCTTAGCGGAGACATTATTTGGTGATCTCACATGAGGTTCCAAACTCTGTATTTTGTTAATAGTCAGAAAGAACTAAGAAAAACAATGAAGGAATACCACCTCTCCATTAAGTGTCAAGGGGTCTTGCAATGAGCTTACTTTCATTATTTTTCTTGAAATTAATTAAATATCAGCCCCTTACAAAAATCAGTGGCAGAAAGATGGTAATTAGATCCAAGTAGACACTTTTTAAGTGTCTTTTTAAGTGTTTTTTTATTCATTCATCCATGGATTCATTTAACAAATATTTATTGAGTGTTTACTATTTGTGAGGCACTTTTCTACGTATTATGGATAAAGCAGAAAAAAGTATTCCTTCACCCCCCAAAAATAACTTCCTAAATTCATTGAGAGCATTCTCTGGGGCAAAAAAAAACACACAAAAAAAAAAACAATATGAATATGTAAAATGTAAGATATGCTAAATAGTCATAAGTGCTAATTAGAAAAATGAAGCAAGAAATCATAGAAAGTCAGTAAATATGGCAAATTGTTGAACATTTATAGGATTTTAACTAAATATTCAAACTAAAACTGACAAGGAAAATGGTCATGAAATGATGATGTGCTGAGGCTCATGTGGGCTTAGTTCATGCTTATGAATCACAAATATTGTGAAAGTTCTTGTGGCAAAATGAAAAGGACATTAGACAGATCACTTCCTCTTTCTTATACACATTTCCTCATCTTTACAATGGGAATCCTCAGGTCAATCTTTTGGCCACAAAAGGAAATCGTGTCTTTTGAAATGTAAAATAGTATATACAAGTAAATTTATTTTACTTCAACTCTGGATTTCTGAACACACACACACACACACACACACACACACACGTTGGTCCAATCTATCTCACATCTCATATAGTCCATGTAGTACAAATACTCTGACAAGGAATAAACATAACTGTGGTGAAAACTAAAGAATATGGTCCTTTGAGGCTTCCAGAAGCCTCTAAACACACCAGGAGCAACAGATTTCTTCTCTACTCTGGTCTCCCTGGATTACTGAAGACTTTGGAGAGCTCTTTCAATCACCTCCTGAAATCCTGGTTTCCTTCCTCCATCCAAGAGACTTAACAAAATGGAACTTGTCAACTATACTTATGGTAATAAATCTCCTTTCCATTATTTCTCCTGACATTCTAATGCCTTCCTGAACATAATAAAAAGGCCATTTTCCACCTGAATTCATCTTCTCCAAGCTGCCTCCTATTTCTGCAAATCCAAGTTTCAACAAGTTTGATTTCATTCCTTCTACAGTATTTTATTTGCTTTAACCAAGCTAAAAATCCCAACTGCCACCCCACACTCTACTCTAATAGCCTGAATGGGGATTATATTTTATTGGCTGACTGTATAATGTGGATACATTTTGAAAGCTGAACTGCTCCTTTTTCTTGAGTGACAGAGAATTAAATGCTCTTCTTCAGATATTGCCTGAGGATTTCTTATGATTTTGTTTCCCACATCAATTCAATGCCTTTCTATGTATCAATTATGCCAAGATCAGCATTCTCACCCAAATATAAAACAATCCCCCAGGAGCCCTAAAACTTGGACAGGACTTTCAAATAGTGCAACCAACTCAGCTATTCTGTCATGTAATTCACAACCATGTAACCAGTTTTTAGAGGTGCAGCCTTCAGGAAGTCATGCATTCTTGGTTCCTGAGGAATTCCTTCCAGTAAAAACAATTGTATGAAATTTTGGTAGGTTCAGGTTGTTCATTTAAGTGCAATCACCATTTCTGAACAACATTATCAAAAATATAGCACCACTTTTAATGAAGGTTTCCTGTGGGGGGAGGGGGTGGACACCAGGAGCTTCCCCTGCAAAAATTTGGGAAAGCTTTTGACTTCTTTTTGCTAGTGGTAATGGCAAGATACAGACATGTGCTGGCTTATTTTGTTAAACGTATCTATGATATTATCTACATAGGTCACTCTGTCAGTTTCCCTGAAAAGATGAGTCAATGGCTTGTGGCTAGCAAAGCAGTCTGAGGCCTGTCACCTAGAGGAACAGAATCCCTGGAGCATCAGTAGGGACCACAACTTGCCCAAGTTCTCTTTTGCACAAGGCATGGTTAGCGGGGACGATGGTGCCCGAGCCTCCAAGAAGGCTGTGGAGAGCGGGCGCATTCCCAGCTAGGGCGCCGCCAAACCGGCGATGCTGAGTCCCGCTGTCCTAGCGCTGGAGCCAAGCAGCGCGCGCTTCCTCGGTTCCGTGGAGTACAGGACGATGGTCCTCGGCCATCGAGATCACCCTCCGCTCATCGAGACAGGGATTCCTTGAAGTGGAAGGACGGGTGTAACATCTGGGACCCCCCCAGCTCCCCAGAAGCATCAACGGCTCCTCCTCTGGGCCGCCGGGTTCAGAGATGCCAGGAGAGCGGGTGACCGCGTGGGGAGGAGCGGGGGATGGAGGGGAGGACGAAACCAAAGCGGGAGAGAACTGTGCCAACTCCGGCTGCAGAATGGAAGCGTTCGCGAGCTACCGGGGACCAAGAACGACGCAGGTTCTTGGGCAGCAAAAGAATGAATGAATGAATGAATGAATGAATGAATGAATGAAATAACTAAAAACACCCTCGCGGAGGGCTCTGGGGCCATGGAAGGACTCGGGAGGGGGGAGGGGGAGGGAAGAGGAGGGGACGGGTATAGTCACACCTAATGGGTGCGGTGCGCACTGTCTGAGGGCTGGACAACCTTGAAGCTCTGACTGGCTGGGGTAAAGGCAGTATATGTAACCTAGACATTTGCTCTCCCGTAATACGCTGAAAAAATAAATAGATTGATGAAAGATAGAAACTAGAATAAGAAGCACTCCTGTTTTCCTGCCTTGTTTTTTGTTTTTGTTTTTGAAGGTTTTCTGTTTTGTTTTTCTCCTCCACTGAGCGCAAAAGAGAATCAGCCGCGACTGTGGCCTGGGGAGCATCCATTATTTAATTAAAAACAAGACAGCGTTTTTTGTTGTTGTTTTTCTTCCTCTTCAAAATAAATTCAGCAGCACTTCCGTCTCCATGTCCTCCATTCCCCCTTCCCTAATCTATTCTCTCCTGCACCATTCCCACTGCACTCATAGCTTAATTACCCGTGGGTCTTTTGGACCAGTTGAAAGAATTTTTCTCAGATTTTGTGTCCTGGGTACCCGGATTTCATCTGCTTAAATGCCTTCAGAGTGTACGACTCCTCTAATTTGGACTTCCACTCTCAGTGTTCCAGTCATTTCTAGCCCAAGCATTTCTTTACTAGGTGAAGTTTGTCCCTACTTCCCTCCGCCCCACCTCTGTAACCGGAACACACTTTCATTCCTCACTTGCATTCCAGCCCCTGGCTGAGTTGCTGTTTTGCCTGCAGCTCTCAAAACACATCAGAGAGGCCGGGCGCTGTGGCTCACGCCTGTAATCCTAGCTCTTGGGAGGCCGAGGCGGGCGGATTGCTCAAGGTCAGGAGTTCAAAACCAGCCTGAGCAAGAGCGAGACCCCGTCTCTACTATAAATAGAAAGAAATTAATTGGCCAACTGATATATATATAAAAAATTAGCCGGGCATGGTGGCGCATGCCTGTAGTCCCAGCTACCCGGGAGGCTGAGGCAGAAGGATCACTGGAGCCCAGGAGTTTGAGGTTGCTGTGAGCTAGGCTGACGCCACGGCACTCACTCTAGCCTGGGCAACAAAGCGAGACTCTGTCTCAAAAAAAAAAAAAAAAAAAAAAAAAAAAAAAAAACACA
Source organism: Microcebus murinus (assembly GCF_040939455.1). Taxonomy (NCBI): domain Eukaryota; kingdom Metazoa; phylum Chordata; class Mammalia; order Primates; family Cheirogaleidae; genus Microcebus; species Microcebus murinus. The sequence continues at coordinate 50,000,437 of NC_134104.1, forward strand.
TCAGAGGAATTTTGCTTTGACTGCCCTTAAACCCGGAGTTGGTACCTACAGTGGAACCTCTCGCTAGATTTGGAATCCATACATCTTCAATCTTTTTTTTTTTTACTCTGTTTCAATTCCCAGTAATAAAAAAAAAAAAAATGCTAACACAAAGCTGTGAAGCAAAATAGTTTGACTCATGCTCTCACCCTAACAAAATTCTTGACATTCTCTCTGCCTGTCCCTCCTTTCTTAATCTACTTTCTCTTGCCCAGCAGACCTTGGGTTTCTGGCATTCACTGTCCTTGACTCAGATATGAGAAAGGAACTGATTGATATAAGTCATTTTGGCTTTGTTATATGGTTACACAGGATATCACCAACCATTCATTCAACAAAGATGCATTGAGCACTTAATAGGTGCCAAATACTGGGAATAGGTTTAGGGGCTAAAAATATATATATATTTTGTATCACCTACTCTTCTCCCCTGCTTTATTATCTCTTTCATTATAGTCAGCATCATTGTCATCATTTTTTATAATATTAATTAAGCCCTTAATAGATGCCAGGTATTGGGGTAGGAGCTTTATATGCATTTTGTCATTTAATTATTATATTATAAGGATCCTCTGAGATCAGTAGTATGTTAGCTCCATTTTATAGGTGAGAAAACTGGGGATTAAAGAAGGTGAGCAGCTTCCTCAAACTCATACATCTAACATATGTTGATGCAGGGTGTTGTAAACCAGACAGTCTGACTCCAGACTTGTGGCACATCCTTTCCAAGGAGCCCCTGTCTTAATGGAGGAGTCAGACTTGTAAACAGATAAATATATCAAAGACGTAAGTGTTAGTTAGAGCTGTAGAAGTACAGAGGCAGCAGTGACTAACACTGCCTGGGGGAATCAGAAAAGGCTTAACAGACAGCTTGAGCTGTGAGGTGGGTCTTGAAATATGAGTAGGAGTATCCCAAACACAGGGATGGGAGTGGGAGGTACCTTTCAGGCTGAGGGAACCATATATGTAATGGCACAGTTGAGAAAGGCTGCCATGGTATGTTTAGAAAACAATGAGGGAAGCATAGAGTTCATGAGAGAGTGCTGTGATATGAAACCTAAAAGCAGCGAATATAAAATTAGGGGCAAAAATGTCAAGAACTTTATAGTAAGTGTAACTTTCATCTTGAAGGTGAAATGACTCCAGTGGAAAGGAAGTGACATAATCAAATGTGTGTGTGTGTCTGTCTGACTATCGTAAGATGACCAGGACAAGTGTGAAGAGAACAACCAAATGGTAGGGACACTGGTTATAAACTTAGTGTACGGATGTGAGATGATGAGAACCTGGGCTAGGAGCAGCGAGACTGGGTAGGAGGGATTTTGTTCTCCAAAGAATATTGATATTAAGGCTTCTATCTGTTGCTAGAATAAAAGGCTTTGGGCATAAAGAATTTCATGCCAAATAAGAAGTCCTCTTCAGAGAGCACCAAACCAGCTCTCTTACTTTTATGAGTACAGTTAAAGTCTATGAAGCTTAAGAAAATTAAAACCATGCAATCAACTAGTGGAAGAATAATAGCCACCTTTTATTCAGAGACTACTATCCATACGCTTGGCATTCTTTAATATATTTGACCCTTATAATGATTTTTCAAGGTGTGCACAAAGGTACTCTTAACTGCATTCAACAGCTGAAGAAGCTGAAGTTAGTAACTTGGTGAATACCATACAGATAATTAGAGACAGAACTGGGATTCAAAACTAGAAGTATTTGATGCCAGAGTCCATGCAGTTTTTATATGCTATGTGCTGAGATTGAAACTTAAGTATACTACCCCTAATCTAATGCTCTCTTCACTAGTCATTGTTGCCCATATCCTCTGTTAAGTGCATTTCAAGCATCACTGGGCACACATTCCTGACTGTTGCCTACTCTACTTGTATGTCCTGAGGTAGTCTTTACTGTGGATTCATTTCTACCAAACACACTACATAAGACATTATTATGATCCTTTTTAAAAGCTGGAGCTTTTATGGTGAAAGAAAGAGCAAATACATATGGCATCAACATGCAGCCAGGCACATAGAAAATCAAAGCTCTGTGTGATACAGACATGAAGGAACATAGGCTATTAGAGAAATAGCTAATGTTATCCAGCACTTTCTTGTGCCAATGTCTTCACATGTATTACTTTACTGACTAGGAGAGGTAAAATAACTCGCTCAGTGTCACACAAACACTAAGTAGATGGGCCAGAACTCAAACTCCAGTTTATCTGACACCAAACTGAGGCTCTTAAGCACTGTATTACTGCTGTTAGAGTGGTTAGTGAAGACTGAAGTCAATTCCATAGATAGTAAATGTTTAACGATCAGCTTTTGAAAAAGCAAAAAAGCTCTTATTTATACTGCTTGTCAATTTCCAATTTCTGTATGGCATAAATAATGGCACAGTGGTAAATTTCAAGCTGCCAACATGACATCAGTAGAGGCAGAGTTGAGAAGAGACATGCACAATCAGCTCCAGAGAGGCTCTAGCGTATCATAGAGGAAGAGATGCTTGAGCAATATTTTTAGAGGCAAAGTTGGAGAGATTTGGATAAATTTGGGAGGAAAAAAGATAACAAGTGAAGGCTGGAGTGGGGATCAGGTTACTTTTACTGAAAAAAGGTAGATATATTGACCTAATTCTGGTTAGATCAAATGGAAAGACTGAACTAGGATTGGCTGGGTATAGATACTTCCTTAAAATCACCATTCTTAAGAGTTGGCAACATTCTTGAAGGAGAAGACCTAAATATTGGCTTATTCATTTTGAAACTTTTGGCAGACACTTGTTTTAATGATCACTAAAACTGAAACATACTTAAATACTGAAATAACAGTTAGACAAATCAAAAAGATTAGCCAATATGAATTTCTGACAATTAATCTACGTTTTCATTCCTTATGGCAAGGACAACAGAAAACTGATGAAAGTAGCATATTGATGGGAAATATGGCAAATAATTAGTTATTCAGTATCAACCTTCAAAATCTGTTTGTACTGTCAGACTGTCTGATTGTACCTTATATTGACCTTGTCTCCAGGGGAAATAAATATATTTGCAAATACCTCATATCTATCCTATCACTTTATTTCACATCTTTTCTAAGTATAAAACAACACTAATGTTTCCCTTATTCCCCACATAATTATATAGTGCATAAAATAGTGAGGAGAAAGGAAAAAAAAATTAGCTGGTATCTGCAAATAATGCTTGCTTTCCCTCTGAGCTGATAATCTAGTCCTTGCAAAGAGAAAAGGATGAAAAATAAAATTAGGTTTTCCTTGTTACAGTGTATTTATATTTCCCCCTGCTAATCAAAAGGCCCTGTTGTACATAATCTGGGTGAGAAAAGTATAATTTGTCCTAAGAGTCAATAAAACATAATATAAGGAAAATGAAGTGATCGTCTATTGCTTTTGTGTGCTCATTGGGAAATGGCTCCCCTCTCTGTGATTGTGAGGTACCATCAAACATGGTTCCCACTTGCTCTCTAACTGCAGGGGTAGACATATGACTATGTGGCTAATTATGGGACTGGATCCTCTTGTTCACAGTAAATTGCTCAGGAAGTTGGCAGAGTCAATCAAACCTTTTTCGTGAGTGGGAGGTCTCTCTTCTTTTAGGATTTCAATTTTTGTGGTCTTCAGGTAACCATATTTCAGTATGGAGGAAGCTGGTAAAATTGAGAAAATAATCAAAGACAAACAAAGACTCATAGAAATAAGATATGAAAAGAAGAACAGAGAGTCTTGACAACTTTGTTCAAATGCCTAGATGGTGCTATGCTTAAAACCTCCAGAACTCCCAGTCATTTGAATCAGCAAGTCACCCCCTCTTTTTTTTTCTTTTGATTAAGCTGGTTGGATTTGGGTTTTTGTTACATTCAGCTGAAAGTATCATGATAATTACAAAAAACAGAGTCAAAATGTCCTCACCTGATGATAGATTCTTGTTGGCTGGCTGGGATTATGCTAATAATATCTCCCTAATTTAAAAAAAAAAAGGGTGGGGGGAGGAGGGGAAGAGGGAATGAGGAAATACCAAGAGCTAAATTTCTTTCTTGGCCTATATTCTAAGATATGCTAATTTATTCTATTTTTGTTTCTCTGATCTATGACTCATTGCTCTGCTCTTTGGACATCTCTTTCTTTCATTAGCACACAGACCACGATACACTCATCCCTCATTCCTTCATTCATAAATTATCATGGCTTTATCATTTAAGTCAACATGATAAGTCTTAACAGAACAGGCAAAAGTCAAGGCATTAAGTTGTGAAGAAAAAAGAGGAAGGAGATGTTGATCATTTTCAAGCTAGAAGGACAAATCAGCGCTAGAAAAAGTTCTTTTCATTTTACATTTCATAGCAGAAATTTGTGCAGATGGAGAAGAACAACCTCAAGATAGAATAATTTGGGAATTTTTCTTAGTCCTCCTGGGAAGATCCCAGAAGCTGAAGGCAGTAGGAGGAGAAAAATGAGAATAGAAGATGACTCAGCTACTGGTGTGGGGAAAAGACCTGAGTAACTAAAGTTCACCTTCTCAGCCAGACTAAATGATATGGATCCCCACTTCTCATGCTATCTCTTGACATTCCTTTGCCTGTAGAGGTTGAATTTAGTTTTCATGTATTCCTGGCCTCAATACTTGTCTCAGCCCTGAAAAATTTGAGGAATAACTCTGGACTGAATAACTCTTGAAATGTCCTTGATTCTAGAAAAATTAATTGAGAATTATACTGTTTAGAGATTCTTTTCTAACTGGATGTGTTAACCTCTCTTGGACCGAATGTTTCACATTGTAACTTGGATGCCGTTTTCTATAATAAGACAAATCATTTACAAGAAGTATATCAATTAACTAGTTTTAACAAAATTTTAAAACAAGAAGAAATTGTCAGAATCATTTAATCTACCTCCATGCCAGCTAGAGCTGATCACAGATTTTGGTAATTTCAGTGAAAGCACAGACATGTTTATAAGTCTTTTTTATTCATTGGCTTATATAGCTATTTTAATATGTATTGCATTTTCTCATAAGCTTTTCACCTTGAGGTGCAATTATTAAGTGAATTCCTTGCCCTTACAAAGAAAAGTAAACACATTAAACACCTCTATGAAATGTTAAAATGCTGGACATTAAATTAAATTAAATATTTGTCCTATAGCACTGTTAGCTGAATAGGTTATGAATCATCTATTTTTGTAGAATACATTGCTTAGAATTATAATTTTGCCAAATTCACCCTGTAAAGAACAAAGTATAAAGAACATTGAGGCTTAAAATCTTTAATACTAAACTAAGTCTGTAGACTCTGCAATATTGGTACTACATCCATAATCATGCCTTAGTGAAATGTTACACAGAACATTATTCAGAACGTTTGCTATGAAAAGAGTTTGGATAAATGTACTATATTTGAAATTGATTAATGCTGTCTGATATGCTTCCAGATTTTTTATTATACCAAGAATTTGACTTAAAAATTACAGGGTGTCTTGTATATTTGCTTTACTTGAAAGCAGTATATTTGCATTTAAACTAGAATGGTACCCATAGCTGCATGAATTTTGGTTATGTATTCTGGCTCCTGGAACCTCTGTTACCTCATCTGGCATATGAGGTAGTTAGACTACCCCAGTGGTTTGTCCATTCTTCTGGAAAGCCTTAGAGTGTCTACAAGATCATGTGAAGCCTCAGGCTGCTTATCAAAATTTATTCAAAACAGCTCTACTTTTATCATTTTATTAATTGCCTTGTAGAACAATTTATTATTCATGTATTCATGACTTCAAAATAATCATAGTATTATGTGCCTGCTATGTGTCTGTCTATTACAGACATGTAGCAGAAAATAAAGCAGACACAAATCTCTGCCCTCTTTGAGCTTTCATTCTAGTATATAGAAAGGCAATAATTGAAATACATAAAGTTAAATTGATATTATGCTATATGGTTTTAGAGTCTAAGGAGAAAAATGACGCAGAAAAAGGAGATAAGGAATATTGTGGCTGGAGGTTGAAATTTTAAACAGTTGTTCATAAAAGGCTTCGATTTGAAGGTAACATTTGAGCAAATATCTTAAAAGAAGTGATGAAGTAAGTTACACTAAAGACTGGTGGAAAGGAGTTTCAAGGAGTGGAAACAGCAAGTGCAAGGTCCTTAAGTGGGAGTATACAGGAATATTGAGAGACAGTGCACAGACCATTGTGGTTGGAATGGATTGAACAAAGGGGAAACAGGAAACTGGATTTCAGAGTGAGTCTATATTAGAAGAAAAAATTAGAAATGTTGCTTTTAAATAAAGTCCAAAAACTGTTCATCTAAATTATTTGTAAGGTCATGAACAGCATTAAGTCTAAAAGCTTAGATTACATGATCAATGAGCCTTAATTTTGTGTTATTAATCTTTTGGTTTTTGCCAATTAATAACAAACAATTCTTTAGGGATTATACATTTATCCAACAATTGCTTCTTAATACTTTCCTGTAAACTCAACTACCTTACTTACTTTAGAGAAAAAAGTATGGATAATTGATACTTAGTACTAATTAATTTGACTTTACAGAAGTCCACTAGATCCACGGTGATTTGTTTGTTTTAGAAAGTCAAATATACCTTATTTTCATATTTTTATAGTCTGCATATGTCCACTTAATATTGCTGAATGAATTATTGTAGATCATAATGGCCAGTAGGTATAAGACAAAACAATTAGAGATAAATTTGGGGAGCTTCTTGGAAAAGTACTCAAGTTGAAGTTTCTTTTAAAGCATCAAACATTTGAACAACCACACTCTGAGTCATTTTCTACTTATGCAAAACTAAAAGAGCTACTTATTTCAGTTGAAAATTGAAAATCTTTGATGAGACACTCTCAAGTTGTGAGGTAAATAGGCTGTTGGACTTTTTTTTATTAAATTTTATACACCTACTGAAATCACTAATGAATTATGAGTTTTTAATACACTGAGAGTCTTTGACTCATTTTATATAGTATAAGTTTCATAGTCAAATAGCTTAGCTAGATTCTTTTTCCATTCCTCATGTCTGAGACAGGAAGGAAAATGACTAAGTGGATTTCTAGTTCGACTGAAATAGCTATGCATTTCTTTTTGTACCCAGACATTGAACATTCTGCAGTCTGGAATAAGAACATAATATTTACCATAGACTTTGAAAGTTTTTGCCCTCCAGAGCACAAGTCATATATCTTTATTAACTAGCATTATTGATAATATGAGTTGCAGAATTTTATTAATCTGATGGCAAGTGACAGATATTGCTATTAACAATTAAAATTAAAGAATAAAATTCAATGGACTATTTCTTCTGAAGACAGATACTCATGTCCAGGACATAACTAGAATGATTTTAGAAATTATTTACTTAAAACATCTTTGGATTCAGAAATAAAACAGAATTTTGCCTTATATATATGTAATCTCTGTATCCCTTTAAAATCCTATTTCTTCCTAGGCTTAATATAAATCCCGCTTAACAAATTTCAATCTTTGTCATTAGCATATTAGTCCAGGTTTTTGTCTGGTTACTTAGAACCTTTGCTAATCGGGATTTTGTTCTCAGTATGGGCCTTTTTGTTTTATTCTCCCTGGTGGCAATTAATTTTTTCTGCTCTCTTACCCCTGTAGATAGTATCCTCATTTTATATTTCAAAGTTCTCATTTTGATGGAGGATTTGACTCGTTCTCTTTGCCTTTCCTAAAGCTTAGTTTGCCCAGACCAATCATTACAGACCCAGTGGAAATCCCCTTCATCTCCTTATACTACTAACACTTGTAAGTTTGTAATTTTTTGAGGGCCTACGTTCTATAAAGAAGAACTCTATTTCACCACTTATTATTCATTTGCAATTATTTATGGAGTTCCCAATCTATTTGCAAAGTATGACTAGACGTGTATTCACCATGGAGGAGAAGAGGAAGGGGAAAAACATGAATCAGATTTATTGCATACTCTAGAATTACATATAGTTTTGTTCAAAAAGTGAGAAGGCACACAAAATACTATGATATACAGTAGTAAGGAACAAATGTCTCCAGCTTCCAAAAATATCATTGGTGAAATTTCATCTATAGTGGAAAATGTTTTAGGCTAATCAGGGGGCAGAGAAAGCATCTTCATTCTTCAAATGCACATATATTTGTCCTGGCCATGTTGTCCTATACTGTTAAGATTAATATTTTAGTCTAGAGCAAAGGATTCCGGCCTGATCCTTGGGGGTTCTGAGTTCTGATTCAATAGACCCTAAGTACTTCCTCCTGTATTGTGTCACTGCTTTGAGCACACTGTACTGATTGGTGACTAATTATTTTATAATTAAAATGCAAACCTCTTCTTATGTTCCAGGTAGTATGAATTTTTTTTCCTGGCTGAACATTAGACATTTTACCTCTTGCAAAAAGATGTACCCATATGATGCTCTGATGGATGACTAAACTGTCTGATAAATACCATTGGAATATTATGTATTTTCAACCACTCTTCCTCATAAGGACTAAGTAAGGCATATTCAACCTCCTATTTCCTAGATTTTGAAAGACAAATTCTTTCCACTATCTTATTGTGGAGTTACATTCTCATGTTTATTTCTAATGCTGAGCTTTTGCTTATATTACATTGTATCACTTTAGAAATGGTCTTGTCTTCTCATATGCACTGTTCCTGGACCATATACATAAGGTGTGCTGCTTTATTAGTTAATTTCCTTAAGGAAAATGAGTTTGAGGGTAGCAGATTTTATTAGTTTTAGAAGGATGAGGGAATTTATGTGTAAACCAATCCCTCCAAGAGCCATAAATTTATTGTTATTCATATAATATCTGATGGGCAAAGTGGATAGTGATGAGCAAGTGGATAGGAATTCAGTTTTAGAATCAGAGTGCCTGGAGTAGAATCCTGGCTTTACCATTGCCATGAATCACTGTGTGACCTTAGGAAGCTACTTCAAGTGTCTGGGCTTCAGCTTCTTCGTGAGCATCTACCTCGTGGGATTTTTTAAAAAGGGGGTATTGGGTTATATCCATGAATTCATACAAATTGTTTAGAATACCCTAACATGTATAGTAAGTATTCAATAAGTATTGCTAATTAACTAATTAAAATATATTTAAAGACCATTGACCATTTCCAAAGTAATGCTTGTATAATTTGGCCCTTATTCCTTCTTCTCCTCTCTGTATCTTTGCTCACTTTCCTGCCAAATTCATGTTTTAATTTTTATTATTTTGTTTAATGTTGAGCAGCTTTACTATTGCTTTTGTGGCCTTTACTACATATGGCTAATAACCTTTAGAGTTCATATTCCAAGTGGCTTATAAAGGCATTTTCCTAAACTAGGACACATTCCTCTCTAAAAGGAAGTCTGGAAGCAACTGACTATATACTAAAATTTATATTATACATTTGCACATATGCATATATATCTGTATATAATACATAGTTGCTCCTAGAATTCCATGTGGGTTTAATATTCTTAATTTATATAATGCAGTTTCACTCAATTTAGTTGTACACCTTTCAAGGTGGTAGTCTAATGTGTCATTACACTTCAGTTATGAGAGACTGACTTTTGCTCAAGGTCGCTTGCTGAGTGCAGCAAGTGCAGAACAGGGATTCTAACAAGGTTCTATCTGCACCCAAAGTTCAAGCTCCTTCTACTATATCCATCTGGCCAGTTATCTATATGATCTTATTTGATCCCCACAGCAATCTCATGAGCCCAGCACTATTGTTTTTACTTTTTACAAGAAGACTGAGGCTTATAGAGGTTAAGTGAGTTGACCAAGATCATATAGTGTTAGAGCCAAATGAGACAGTCTGCCTTTTGCAAATCTACTTAAAAAAATATACTGTATTAACTCCCACCCCAAAATAGAAGAGGTCAGATGCAAAGTCCAAGTATCCAAGTTAAATATATTGTAGGGATGATTTGTTCTAATACATGCCACTTTGAGGTGCAGTTAAAAGAAAATTCCCTGAAAGAATTCTACCGGGTCCCATGGGAATGCTAGCAGTTCAGCCAAACTTAGCTCATGGAAGATAGAGTTAAAAGGCATTTGCCTCTTAGCAATCGCCTTCCTGTTGATTCATAAGATGCAAATGAAATGTTAATGTTAAAACTAAGCGGGAGAAAGCACTTATTTTCAGAGGAAAAAAATATAAGAGCTCCACTCCAGAATACTGTTAATGTAAAGAGGACCTGGAGAACAAGACAGGCAGGCTTTGGAGAAAAATCATGCTGAAGATGGAGCTTAATAGCACGAAAAGACAAGGAATTCAACAATCAGTGTGCGTGTGCGTGTGTGTGTAGCGAATGCCCAATCTAGCTAGTGACTCCTAGCGCAGCCTTCTAATGAAGGCGCAATACGTGATGGTTACTAGTTGGAATTCTCTGCTGGAGACCAGTCTCACACTAGGGTGACCCTGTGACGCACGAAAGGCTATTTACTGCCCCAGCCAAGTGGTTCTGGATGAGAGTGCACTGCGGATGAGAGTTGCGAACCCGCATCCCTGATTTAGAGCCACTCAGGGCTCCGACAGCTCCACCCCGGTGTTCTGAAGGAAAATATTCCTTCATGCTCTCTGCCTGATCTGAAAGCGACACAGCTTCCCAATGTTCCGCCTGGGAGGCGGTTCAACCTCTAGAAATTGCCGGAGAAGCCCATCCTTCTGCTGGGGTGCCTGGCTTTCTGGAAAAGACCGAGACGAGCTTGGCTTTTAATCTGAGTAACTTGAGGATTTTCCATGTGTAACTTAAAACCGCCGCTTAATTCAAAATAAAAAAGTGGCACGCGCTCTGGCTTTTGTAGACATGGGGAAAACCCGTATGACGAAGTAAGATCTAGAAATTCCTGATTTAATTTCCCCCAAAGATAAAAGCAAGTATCTTCCCTTTGGTGCCGGGCAGTCGACTCCAGCGGTCCGCCTTTGGAAGACGGTGAGTGTCAGCTGGCGGCAGGGGTACGTACGAAAAGTAAGGGAGGCATCAGTCCAGACGGTGGGCTGCTCCGGGCCAGCCAACCGGCAGCGGCCGCTGTTAACTCCCAGTTGGCGGGTTTCCACCTTTGCCACCACCCGCAGCCCCGTCCCCCGCCCGCACTCCGGGCCTCCGACCCAAGGTGCGCTCCCCACCCCCACCGCCCTCCGCACAGGACAGGGAGGCTGCAGCCTCACGGCGGAGAAAACTCCCCGAGGAACGAGCCAGTGGGATGGGCGTACGGGGCAAAAGGAGGGCAAACTGGATTTCTGAACCTCAGCGTGGCCGGGTGGGCAGCTGGAAGCGAGAGGCCGTATCAGGAGGGCGCGGGGAACATCACACATCACACATCACGCACGAGAGGCGTGAGTCCCGAGGGCCCACCCAGGCGCGCGCAGTTCCAGCGTCCGCTCCTCATTGGCAGGTGTGGCCGTGGGGGCGGAGTCCCCTGAAGCCCCGCCCACCGGGCGCGGGGCCGGGGCGCGCGGTTCTCCCCCATCCCGGAGCTGGGCTCGGTCTCGGACTCGGTCCTGCAGCGCCTCTAGGCTGCGGATTCGCGCTCCAACCACCTGCTCAGCGCTGCGTCCAGGGAAGCGGGGAGGAGACTGGAGGGAGGGAGGAGGCGGGAGGGAGGAGGAAAGAGGCAGCCTACACACGCCTTCCAGTCCCTCCACTCAGAGCAGCCCGGAGACCGCTGCCGCCGCTATCGCTGCTACCACCGCTGCCACCTGAGGAGACCCGCCGCCCCCCTGTCGCACCCCTGGCGATTCCTTGCTAGCACCGGGCTTTTAATGCACACTGGCACTACCATTATTATTATTATTCCAAGACAAGGAAAATAAAAGAAGATAACAGCCAAAAAGAGCCACGTACACCTTCCTGAATTACTCAAGTGTCTCCTGGAAAGAGGGTCTACAGTCCCCGGAGGAGCAGCCGGGGGACTGAGAGCAGGTGTTGCGGGGAAGGGAAGAGGAGTTGGGGACATTGCCTGGTGTAAAGTTGCGTGCGGCAGAGACCCGAAGGTGCAGCGCCACAGCCCCAGGGGACGGTGTGTCTGGGAGAAGGCGCTGCCCCCTGCGTCGGGACCCGCCAGCGCGCGGGCACCGCGGGGCGCGGGACGACGCCCCCTCCTGCGGCGTGGACTCTTGTCAGTGGACCACCAGAAGGAGGAGGAATATGGAATCCAAAACGGCCCCTTCCTGCCGTCTGCTCTTCTGCCTCTTGATCTCCGCTGCTGTCCTCAGGCCAGGTGAGCTAGGGCCTGGGAGCAGCCCGGGACTGACGTGGGTCTGGGGCAGTTTCCTCGGTCCCTGTTTCTGGCCTCGCACACTCGGAGCAGTGCGCCCAGAGGCGTGGGGGAGGTAAGGGGACAGCCGTCCGGGTACAGAGCTGGCCCCGGGCTCGGTCACCTGTGCCAAACGCTTGGGCTTGGCTGATTGGCTCAAGTTTGGGCAGAGAGCAGGGCACTGGGTAAATCTACAGGAACTTTGGGTGCTGCGTGGTTGGAGCTGCAGGGGCCCGTGGGAAGGATTCGTTCGACTCTCTCCCCTTGGCCCTGTGGCTCCCACCTAGGCGGCAGACTCTCCTTCTGACAATTCCTCCAGTCTCTGGTATCAAAGTCCACGGCACTGCGCCCGAGCAGTTTTCGTTTCGCTTAGCTATCGGATGAAAGTACTGCCCGCACTTTTTCATGATAAATCCCCTATAACTTCCCCTTGGTATGAGATGAGCAAGAGATGGGAGGGGTAGAGGAGAAAGGAAGGACTTTAATCGCCCCCTTTAAAATACCTCGTAATGCTTAAATTGTGGTTTTAAACTCCCCCCCACCACCACCAACCAGCCCCCTCGGTCCATTGTCTGCGTGGTGGTGAGTGTAGGGGTAGCAGACAAGTAACAGCCTGAACTGGAATTAGGAGCCAACCTTGAGACCTTAGTGATGGGCTTGTGGTCCTAGAGACTTGCGTTAGTTCTCAGTTCTGTACTGAGCCCTAGAAGAAAAAAGGGCAAAATTCCCAACTACTAAAATATCTCACGGGGAATCCCTTTCCACACCCTTGGGGTCGTCCTCTGGCCCTGGCATCCTCAGGCCCGCCAGGCAGCTGACATGAGTTGGTCCTAATCAAGTGACTGTGAGCTGGCATTCCGTGCGCTCACAGTCACTTGACAGAGCAGCAGGTTCATTTCCTCTCCTGCTCTGAGGATTTTGTGGATTTTTCTTTGAAGTTTTGATTTCTATCCCTTCATAGACAGTTGCCAGTTAAACTCCTACTTCCTGTTATTTTGGCCTATTTGTTCTTACCCTTTTCTTTAGCTTTTAGCAAAGAAAAAACTCACTTCCTTTTCGCATTTTTTATTCCAGCACATCCCTTCAGTTGCTAGCAAGCTGAGGCCTCGGGAGAGGTTTGAAAGCCTTTGAATCGCTCCCAGGAAAGCGGGGGGAGTGGGATTGGGGGCTGGAGCCTGAGGGAAAGATCACAAGTGTTTGTGAGCTGCTGCCGCCGCCGCTGTCGGGGTGGGGGGAAGTGCCCTCTCCAGATCTCTTTATTAAAGTTACATTTCTGGGTGAGGTAATGAGCTCACCTGCTGTTTCTGACGCTGAGAAAAAGGCGTCAGTGACAAATCTCATGCTCTGGGGCGGGGACTGTGAAACCGTAGTTCGTCAGGATTTGAAACAGGTGGGGTGGGGTAGGAACACTGGGGAGATGGGAAGCTGAGACCCCCTTGGGTCTGGCACAGTGCACATCTCACTTTTTCGTGATTCCACTCTCCGATAGAGGAAGAAAGGGCACTCTGGAGCCAAGGGGAGAGTCAAAAAAGGAGGATGAGGGTGATGGAGGTTTGTGAAATACAAATATCCACACACCCATAGTTGGTTTTCAGTTAACCCTCTCGCGACTTTGAGAATGTAATCTCACCTACATCTTCACCCCCTGACCACACTCACACGCCCGTTGCCCTTTCCGTGCGGTCGCGCTGGAATGTGTTTTCAGTTGGGCCACGTCAGAGGACAGGTCTTTCCACACACTCTACTGCTAAAAGGGGAAAGGTTCCGCTTTCAGATCTCGTCTGCGATTCTTCTGCAGCCGCATGCTCGAGTGTGCAGCGGGCTCGGAGGTGCGCGCTTTTCGCAAGCTTTTCGCCCTCTCGCACCGCCTCCAGCCACCGCTGGTCCGGGGGTCGGATGCCGCAGACCTTTAGATCAGTGGCTTCCCTGAATTACCGGGCTGACATTGCGCGAAATTCTCGGCGAGATGTCAGTGTGTTTTAAAAGGAAGAATTATGACACTAAAAGGAGACGTGTCTACTCTCAGAAAGCACGCCCTGGACTGCAAGCGCGCCTCCTTCAGAGCCCTCTGCGGAGCAGAGTCCGGTGGGGTGGGGTGCGGTGCCAATGGCTGGCTTGGGGCTGGGGGGATGTCACTGACTTCCCTGCCTACCGCCCTTCATTTCCGGAGCGGTTTTAATATTGTGTGCCCAGGACTTCGGAACCGAAATTCGAGTTTGTGAAACTGCTCCTCCAGTTTTGCTGTAGTCGCTACATGGTCATTGGTATATTTTAGGCATGCCATATTACCTGTCTTGAAGGGAGGGGAAGAATATATATGAACCACGGAAACTGAATTCAGAGATAAAGGCAGTGAAGTGTGTGTGCTCAGCATCCCAGACAGCAAGAATCTCATTATTCTTGTAGAAAGAGCGTCAGCCTGTGGTGACATTTTGTATTGCTTTAAAAAAAAAAAGGCTTTTCTTGATTATTTACAACGAGGAGGTGGGGCGCTGCAGTTAACTGTTTCTTTACTTGAGTCATTTGTGTGCACTGCTCTCAGATTTTTCGTAACTACTCACTGATAGAAGGTTCATTCCAAGACATAAGCACACACAAAGCTTTTCAGTGGGATATTTTGTTTGGAACATATCAATGTGTCTCAACAGGACTTGGGAAAAGCATCAATTCAAATAATGTCCTTTCAGACTACTGATGTGGGACTATTAAAATTTATAAATTGAAAAACTGCAAACTGTTTAGTAGCCAATATATATTGTTTTTTCCTTGGTGATTTATTTAATCCAACCACAGTTTACAATTTAATGGGGTATTATTCACAGTAAATTGGTTTTCTAGGCTTAGCTGGGGACCATCTACCTTCAGGCACTTGTGGAAGTCATTTAACCTTTTTGGGCGTCAGCTTTCTCATGTGTAAAATAAAAGGATAGGCTAAGGACCTTCTCAGGATCTACTCTCTCATATCACTTATAGCTCAAAAACTCTTTTTTTCTAAAGTCTTAAGGTAAAAAACTGATTTGGGCAGGCAGAATCATTTTCTAATAGTATTTTTCTAACAATCTTAGTCTAGACAAAATTCATATAAATCCTATTACTATAAAAGTATCTATGAACTTCAATTGCTAATTTTCTATTTTCTTCTACTTTTAAAAATTCATTATAACATTGGTGCTTACTCCTCCAGCCCTGAATAGGGCCATTAAAGGAAAGTGTAACTTAGGGGAATTAGTCTCCCACCCTCCTAGGAAAACAGACCTCAAAAGTGGGAAAGATTTTTAGGTTTCAGAAAACTCTTTTACTGTAACCCATCTCTCTTGCAAGCCTACCTTTATTTAACCTGCATGTGTTGTTCCTAAGATGAGATGTAAATGATGATTAGAAAATGTTCATGTATCAAAGCCTTATATATATCCCCTAAAATTGCTCCTCAAGAATGAAGTTGATTTCCACCGTGGTTGTAGATGCAATATAGAAGAAAATAGAAAATACTAATACTTTTCTATTATTTTAAAACATAGAAATCCAAAATATTTGGCCTTATGAGACTCCAAACTTTTTCTGACTTTTTAGAAAATTAAAGTAGCCTAGCTTTTGTAATAGAAATTGGATGAGAATGTATGTGTACTGTTTACTTATGAAAAAGAAGAAAAATTTTTTTTTTAATGCATTCTCGACTGTGGCATAAAAAGAAGAAAATTAATGAAAACTTACTTTAATAGTCTTAAGTGTTATCAGAAATCTATTTACATTGTAGTCAGTAGTCATGTATTCAGTTTTTAGCTATGCCATATGAGAGTGTTGTGATCTTCTGTTGAGTTATTATTCTGCTCCTTTTCATTTCCCATCTGTAAAATTTTCTCTCTGTGTGAGGCATGGTTCTGAATCTGGTGAGATTAGTAATTCCTTTGCTCAGCATCTTTATTTTTTCAAGTAAAACATGCTATATTAATTAACACTTTTATCATATTTTTAATAGAAAAAAACACCCTTTAATTTATTCCACTTAATTATTACTTTGAACATTTTATTGAAAGAAGGCAAAGTGTTTTTCTTTTTACCTTCTCTTTGTTTTTCCTCCCTCAAGTTTTCATGCCATTAAACATGGGCCTTTGAAAAACTGAGCACTATGTAAGTTGTCATCATTACTTGGTGTAAGATGGCAGCACTTTGTCAGATAGTATTTTAAATGCTTTATAATCACTGTGTCTTGTATTTCCAAACACACCACTTTCTGTTCTAGCCATTTACTTAACATAAAACACCATCAAAGAGTTCTAGCTCCCTGAAGCTATTAACTCAAGTAGACACTTGCAATTTATATACCAAATATGCAGGAGAACCACATAGGTACAGCTATGATAAAAGAGTATCTCTGTGCCTCTTTGTACACACAGAAACTTAAAATGTAATTCCTCTCACAGTGTTAGTTTTATTCTTCATTGTTAAGTTTTCACAAATGCTCATTTCATTTCTTACGCATGAATGTATATGACATATGAAGAATGAGCTAACTTACTGGGAAACTAAAGAATGTTTTCTTGGGAATGGTGGATAATAAATTAATATTTATTTCATTATTACTTTTGTATTTCAGCTCATTGTATTTTCAATAAGAAATTTAAAAGATCAGAAAGATGTTTATTTATACTTTTCATTCCTTTTTTTTTATTAGAGTAGAATTTCCCATTTCAAATGGAGAGTAAAGACAAGACTAAAATGCATATTCTATATTCAAGAAAATAACATAGGCTCTTCTGTAAGGTTAAATTCTACATTTATAGTATCCCTGCAGTATACAGCGTATAGTCGTATTTTGGAGGTTGCTGGTATTTTCATTCAGCTTATTTTCTGTTTAAATAACAAATTTCATATTGTCTTCTCCACCTTATTGTTGGATGGAATACCTTATATATTTTAGATAAGACTAGTTCCAAATGTGCTGTGGTTTTCAGTAATTGTTTTATGGTAACCTATTATCATAGCCCATTATTGTAGTGTATGTTCCAAGACTGAAATTAGCTTTTAATGCTTCCTCTCTTATTTATCCAGACAGTTCTCAATTATCCATTCCATTGAAGGGGAAATCAGAGTTGTGCACAATACGAAACAGCTTCTAATCAAAGGATTACTTAATTTGACTTTGAGTTGAGGTATTTCAATGAACATGCCTATACTTGGTCTTCTAAGAATTCATAGTATTTTTTCAACATAATGAACTGTAATATCATTTCAACATAATGAACTTTTTTCCCCATAAACTGTGGGGAAATAGATTAATCAGAAACTAGACAGATATCTAGCTTCTCTCGCTTGTTTCTCTATTAAAGTTATTAGTATTATTTTTCCTCTTTCCTATATTATTCCTTGAACTGATGTATCATGTTGGCCAAAGTCCAACTGAAAACATCCAAACATCCATGAGATGAAATTAAGCCTTTCTAGTCTTTGCAAATCATAGAAATATCATTGATTCTTGATGTTCATTTACAAGGATAACAAACTATGACCATGGCAATTGGTACATTCTTCTGGCTTTGTTCAATCGCACTTCCATTAAGAATCATTCGCTTCCCTCTGAAAAATCACATTTTCAATTTTTAGAAAGATTTTAGCCTCACTTGATGACCGTTTTTCTTAAGTAACTTGTTTCTTTTCATTTTGTTTTGTTTTATTTCATTACTTCATATGAGTTTTCATGAAGGAATACAGAAGCAATCCCCTTTTCTTAATACAAGTTGGCTTGGCAGCCAAGTAGAATGACTCCCTAGCAGGATTTTCACACAGTTGCTTTTAGGAAAAAAAAAATGCTACTTATAATGAATTATGGGGTCACTGTAAACACTCAAAATCAGTTATATCAAATCCATAAATGGCAGGAGGATTGGGGCTTCAATTAAAAAGGTTTCCTTTTTATTATTTACCTTACTGTGATGATGTCAACAGAGAAGTTAACTAAATTGGTAGATTAAGATATTAACCAGCACTCCAAGACAACATTTTCTTAGAATAATTCCCAAAGATGCTTATACCTCAGAAATTTATGTAAGTAGATTTTTATCCTTTTCACCTGTAGGTTATAGTTTTAAAGAGTACTAGTTTTAGGTTATTTTATATAAACTGCGAATGAAAAAAAATAACTTTTTTGTACTTTTTGTCTTTAATGCAAAATCAGTTTTGAAATATCAACAATGCCTAAGTGTCTCCTAACTTTTCCCTTATCCCTGTACTTGTCTTCTTGTAGCACTTTTATTTTTTTGCCACGTTGCATTATGATATTGGTTACTCTTTTTCTCAATTTACCATTAATTTTTTAAATACCAAATCTTATCTTCATCTGTGCATCCTCAAGTACAGTAAATAGTTTACCACCTAGACGCTGCTTCAAGTTCTTTTTCTTTGCATTAAATATGACCAATGCATATATGGAGAATTAAGCTCCTCCATAGGGTAGCACCTGAAAATGACAAGATGATTACAAGAAACTTTAGGATATAAATGATTACAAGAAAACGATTACAAGAAACTTTCCCAAAGAACTTGGGAGTTGAAGATATAATATTGCTCCCTGAGTATTAAACTGGAAAATAAAACCATCTTAAAAGCACAGATGTATGCAAAACTGTCTGAGTAGGAAGAAAGATTCACAGGTCATCAAGACATGATTGTTCTTTGACTGTATTAATGGGGAAAACAAGAAAAGAAAAGATTATGTATTTAGTAAGGAACTTGTGATTAAGGATGGAAAAAGCTTTGGTCAGTAGAAAAAACAGAAAAAGTAGAGTGGTTGATCAAAATATGGTTATTGAAGATATTAATGCATCCAAACACTTTATCTTGTGGTGAAAGTGGCCTCTGACTGGAAGACACGACTTTTCCAGCTCCCTTAGCAGTTGTAGCTTTTCTAGTAGAGATAGATGAAACTCATTATAAGGGCCTAATGCTGTAAATACTCAAATCTTATAATGAATTTTTCCCATACTGGAAAAATTTCATGGCCACTTAGAAATCATCTAATTATAATGTGACTTCTTATATAGCTAATTTACAGAGAGAGGATGTCCTGGCTGGACGATGGTGAGCATTCTATATCCTTGGCAATAATTACTTTAATGTAAACCAATAAGCTGGTTTATGAGTTTGGGTAGAAAGAGTTCATGCCTGAAAGATGGGAAAACTTTTGGTAAACAGCCAAAAGAAGTTTCTAACCTTTTAGGACTAAAGACTATACACTGAAACATGGACAGTCTATCTTGTGAGCCCTCTTAAGGTACAATCAGCTAGCCAATCCCCAGAGGACACCTATTATGTCACCTGTTGTCACCTTTTGTTTTATCTATTGTAGATATTTATTTTTTATTAATATTCCTTTAATGTATTTTGATAGTATCTGGCTTCGTATGCACGTTATTAGTAGGTGGACCATGCATCCTGGTATATCCCAAGATGGTTCTGGTTTATGCCTGACATCCTGGTGCAGTTATTAATGGCACCCTCCTTCACTCTCACAAGTGCAGTTTGGATGGCAAATTATATGGTCACCAGATAACTTGTGTGTCTATATGTCTGTGTTAGAGTACTTAACCATAAGAAATACACTCATCATTCTGAACAAATGCGTATTTCTAACCCTTTTAAATTTAAATAGCAGCTACAGTGAAATATCACTAAGGGGTTACATGCCCCTTTCATGTCAAGTATAATAAAAACATGAGGCTGTAGCCTGAAATTCCAGAATGTTGTGGATGTTGAACATTGAGGATCTCATGGTTTTGAGTGGAAACTGAATTTACCTGAGATGCCAAAGGAATAACAGTGTTTGAAATTCACCTGGGAGTTACACTTAGCTATGAGGTTATTTAGGGAATGCCTATTTTAGTCTGAACCTAAAATCCTTTTGCAGAAAATAATACTATTTCCATCCTGTTCTTCTATGAGGTTTCTCAATAGCTCCATTATCAGATTGTATCTAAGAAAAATTATCGGGGATGTCTATAACATTGAAAGAAGCCCCAATCTGTACATGTAAGCTACAGTGTTATCATTCAGAAATGGTGAACTGACTTGGACAACCAAGGGTATGGTTAAGACAGTTGATCTAACACTGACCATTTCTACAAAATTAAGCATCCATATGTTATTTGGTTCAACTATCTCAGAATATCTCAGGTGCTCAGAAAACCTCAGAAATGGATGGACGTAGGAAAGTTGAAAGGGCCTTATCTAAGCATGCAAGATAAAGGATGCCATAGTTGTGCTCTCATTAGCAGGATAGAATGAAGGGAGAAGGCATTGGCCACTGTGGTTAAAACTCTTGTCAGCATATACTCAAGTCTTTCCCCTAATGGGAAGTTTCTGGGAATAGGATTTACTTCGCTCTAAATCAGGCAAAGAACATAAGAAGAGGTCTAGCTGCTGTTCCTAAATTTTTGAACCACAGTGTATCAT
The DNA here is from genome assembly GCF_040939455.1 of Microcebus murinus. NCBI lineage: Eukaryota > Metazoa > Chordata > Mammalia > Primates > Cheirogaleidae > Microcebus > Microcebus murinus. The sequence continues at coordinate 50,021,198 of NC_134104.1, forward strand.
TTAACTATTGCTGCATAATAGAAGTCCAAAACACAGTGGTTTAAAACCATTTATTTATTTAGTGTATTATTTTTCAGGTTGGCAATTTAGTCTGGACTCAGTTGGGGGGTTTTCTGGTTTGAGCTATTTTACTGCAGTCTGCAGTGGGTCAGCCTAGGAAGCTTTGCTTCTGGGAGGTGTCTGGCTGTTGTTCAAAAAAAATAAAAATCATCTCCATATATTTTCATTCCCTAAGAGGCTCGCCTAGACTTGTTCTCTTGGTAGAAGCAGAGTTCTCAGAGAAAGCAGAAGTGTACAAGACTTTTTGAGGCCTAGACTCAGAACTGACTAACCATCACTTCTGCCACATTCTGTTGGTGAAGACAAATCATAAGCCAAGCCCAAATTCAAATGTGGGGAAATCATCTCCACTTACTGAATGGAAAGAGCCAAAAAAGTCACCTTGCAAAGGATGTGGATAAAGGCCATGCAGGAATAACTTGAACCATTTTGCAGTTTACTGCAACTGTTTACTATTCACAATAGTAATAGGGAATGTGACAGCAAGAAGGACCCTGACTGCAGAATCCTTGGGCACACATTCACAATTTACACCCTTCTCTTTGAGATCTTTGGGCAAAAAAATATGAGCTATCGGAGAGGTTCAAGCAGTGTCCAATAAGAACACTATTTCCTACTGCTAAAACCTTAACTTCCCCGGGAATGAAATTATGGAAAGTTGAAATGTGGTAGAAGAAGGGTTGTTGGAAAGATGAGAAAATTTCTTACATTTTCATCCTGCTTAGCCCCTATTTGAGAGCTGAGGTAAATGAAGCCACAGGTTGAGAGATTACCTAAAATCTAAATAGCAAATTAACCACAGTTCTTAGAGACAACAGTGTTTTTAGTTTCATTTATGCTTAGACTCACAGATTAAAGATTTTGAAGCTGTCTTTGAATTATAAAATTACTTAGCTACTTGTCTAACATTGCATTTTGGCCAGCCCAAAATTAAAACACACTTAAATTAACCATTGAACATATATAACAGCATTGAACATTAATTGAGTGCTCAAAATGTGCAAAGCATTGTGCTTTAGGATACAGAAATAAACTAATTACTATACAGTCAAAGTCCTTTCACTTAAAGACGTTATATTCTCTCTGGAAAACAGGTATCAATTAACCAACTATATAACTATTTGACAGAAATTTTATTATATAAATACCCCAAAAACTATAAAAAAGCATTTTACTACAGAGTGGCCAGGTCTAGTCTAAAGTTAGGAGACACTCTGAAAAGTTCTTTCAGGAAGTGGTATCTGAGGCATGTGCTGAGGCTGAGGGATGAGCATGAGTGAAGGCACTAAGGTGGAAAGGAACATGGTTTCTAACTCCTGGAATTGAAGAAGAGCCTGTCCTTTTTCAGGGACAAAAATTCTGAAGGTTGAGGCAAAAACCAGGGATTCCTTGAAGTTGTTCAAATACTTTCCTATAATCTCCTTAGTTGACTTACAAGTTTTGGGGCCCAGAAGGAGAGGATCTCTTTGTCTTATTCTAATACTCATGTACTAGGAAATATACTAAAGGAGTATTTGCACATACTCCTTCCTCCTTAAAAAAAAATAATAAAGTGGAAACATACTACACACACCATTTTGCACTGTTCCTCTTTCACTTAGAAGAACATTTTGGAGATTACAGGGGTGCCCTATGATCAGGACATGTAGCTCTACCTCATTTTTTTTTTAAATGCCATATTGGATTTTATTGTATCATCATGACTAATTTAACCATTTCACCAGTTCTTGGAAGTGTAGCTTGTTTTCAATCATTTGTTTCTATTAATACCAACTAGAACACTGAACATCCTAATACATGCTCATGTTCATATGAGCAGTTATGTTGGTAGGATGTCTTGGGAGTGATATTGCTGTGTCAAAGAATATATGTATTTTTCACTTAGAAAGAAATTCTCAATTTACTGTTCAAAGAGTATGCACCTTTAAAGAATCCCAACAGAGGTATGTAGGGATGCCTCTTTATTACACTCTCTCCTTAAGTCTGTACTATTACTATAACCTTTTAAATCAGGATACTAAGTTGGATTTTATTTATCTAAACCTTATGGGAAAAATAGAATTATAGAAGTAAAGACGCATACTCATATATGAGGCAAAAGTTATAGATATATTGGTGCCTAACTTTATCATACATGAGATAGGGCCAAAAATGGGGAAAATAAGTGTTTACTATGATTTTTTTTATCATTGTTCTTTTCACATAAAATTAACTTTTAGAACATTAATTGTGTAAGCCATCATTTCTTCCATTTTGTAAGATTCATACTCCCTAGAATCAGATTGGCTAAACTGAGACAGTGGATTAGGGGGCAAGAGCTATAGGCAGGAGTATTTAATACTGTTTATCATTACAAATAATGACTTCAAAGTATTTTATCAGTTCATCATAGGTACAATATACATTGTGTGAGTGGTGGGACTAATGTCACTTTGTAAACTTTGTATAATACATCTTATCAAGCGAAATTATTTTAAGTAAATCATATTTTGAACAATTCTTCCAATAAATTTATTCCAACAGGCTCAACAGAAATTTTTAAAACCTGATAAAAAGTACAATCTTCTGAAAATTAAAAAAAGTATCAAATGTGTTTGCCTCTGTAATTTTTGAACCTATTATGGAAAGTAGGAATAAAAATCTATTTTTATAGCCACTTTTATATATAAAAACCATAGCGATATGTATACAAAGAGTTTTCCACAAGTATATGCTGAAGGTAAATTTTTAATAGAAGGCAACAAATATTCATAATGGAGTTAATATTAGTATGCACATACTGGAATTTCATGACTCAAGCTGCTTCTGCTAGTCATTTAGTTTTAAATGTTCAAAGTTGTGGCATGTATATATTATTCTGCAAGTATTTTCTCTATCTGGTGATAGATGTGACACTTTCTAAGAAGATTGTTTATTGTGATTATAGATATAGGTTTTATATTTTTGTAGAATTGGACATGGCTCTATATATGAATAATGTTTGTGAAGTCAGATCTAAGAGTAAAATGTAATATGTATTTATATTTACTCCATTAAATAAGTCCCCACTCAACCCAACCTCAGTGGACAGTGGATGTTAGCCTAGTTCTAAAATAGAGTTTCTTTGAGAAGTGCCTGTTCAGTATAAGATTAAATTGCTTTTCTTATCATACTAGAATGGCAAATAAGTATCTGATTATTGAAACAAACTCTTCATCTTATTAGCTGTTTTCCTCTTTGCTGACAAGAAATATGTCTCTCTTCTAAAAGAAATGATAAAACAATAAAAAATATACAGTTTTGGAGTACAATTTGGAGGTTATTATTTTCTAGAATTGATCCAAAATATTTGGTTAGAAAGGATTTCAGCTGTTTGAGCAGTGACTTTTTTTTTGTAGATAGTATAGTTATATCTTCATGGTATTATAAAAGAATTCTCTGCTTGATTTTTATGAACTTTCCATGCTTACAGATTCCACACTGTCTATGCAAAACCTAGATCCCATTGCACAAGAGCTCAAGCACTTGGGCTATGGATCACAGAATTAGTTTGCTTTCAAGATATGCTCTCAGTTTTCTCATTTACAAATTGTGGACAACAATACTACCAAGTTCATTTTATTTGAATATTTAAGAAAGTCATGAGTTTATATTGTGTTTCTCGGTGCTTGGAACATCGTGGACACTCAACCAATAATAATTATTATGAATCACATTTTACAGTAATCATAATATTTTAATAATGTCAGTTTATTCACATCAAAAAACTTGTGAAATACCTCATTTTACTGATTAGGGGGTATATTTCAGTTCCTTCTGAGTACATTTTGGGTTTTCACAACAAAACTAGAAAGCATATTTTATTAGCATGTTTTATAATCTCAATAAATGTCTAGTAACTTTCAGTTTTATCAACTTAGGAAAAAGCAAAAGAAAAACATAAATTTAAAATTACAGCTTTGAAATGTAATTTTCTTCAAACAAAAAGCCATTAAGAAAAAGAAATATGCTCTAAATTATAAGGACATAGATAATGTACTATATTATCTTAGAAATTGACATTTTGTATGTGTTTCTGTAATTTGAAAATATTAGACCTTAGAAAGAGAAAACATTTTCAATTATTGTAATGTAGTCAATTTGATGATAAATACAAGGACATTTTCTCAAATATAATTCAATAGAGGGAGCTCTACTGCTTTCCTTTTATGAGCACTGCAGGATGCTTCCATTTATTATGCTTTTCTACTGACCTCTAATTTAATAGTGCAAATTATTAAAAACCTGTAATTTTAATATTAAGAATATTTTGTAATTGAGAGATATCCTCCTTTTATCATAGGATTCAAATACTTCTGCAATAATATGATTAAAATCCCAGTTCTTAGTTCTCTGTACCTTTTGGATAATAAATCACTAGAAGAAATAAAGTAAGTATACACTTCAGAAGCAAGGCACCAAAAGAAAAAAATTTATTTCTAATGATAATATAATGCATGTTTTTGATATTAATTTTGTGGTAGTTATTAAATTCAAACTGTTAAAATGTGAATAGTCAGTTTTTCTTAATTACTTTGCCTAGATTTTTAACCAAATGATTATATATTTCTACATGGAAACAGTCAGCACTCACATCCTTCCTTCCTTTTTTATTTTCACAAATGTCTCCTTTAATTTAGATAACTTCAATTATACTTTCAATCAAGTTGATATTCATCATCTTATCTATTATTGACTGTAAAGGTAACTTTTAATTTGGTTATGATGCAAGAAGTTGTTGGTTTTTCTTGCACAGAATCTTATAATTTTTTTCACAAATCCAATAAAAATGGTTAAAAATTTAAATGGTTAAAAATTTATAAGACATCTACTAAGGTGCTGCTTTATAAAGGAGATATTATCTACTCTGTATATGACACTGACAATTCATTTACCTTTTATGACATTTATTTTTGTCATGGAAGTATTGTAGCATGTGGTTTCTCTGCAGCTCAAAAATTCCAAGATTCAATATTATACTTTGATTTTTAAAGAGAGTATGCACACATAGGTGTGTAAGTTTGAATTGATAATAAGCAACAATTTTACTCTAAGTCCAATTAAGAAAACAATTTTTTTTTTTTTTTTTTTTTTTTTTTTTGAGACAGAGTCTCACTTTGTTGCCCAGGCTAGAGTGAGTGCCGTGGCGTCAGCCTAGCTCACAGCAACCTCAAACTCCTGGGCTCGAGTGATCCTTCTGCCTCAGCCTCCCGGGTAGCTGGGACTACAGGCATGCGCCACCATGCCCGGCTAATTTTTTATATATATATCAGTTGGCCAATTAATTTCTTTCTATTTATAGTAGAGACGGGGTCTCGCTCTTGCTCAGGCTGGTTTTGAACTCCTGACCTTGAGCAATCCGCCCGCCTCGGCCTCCCAAGAGCTAGGATTACAGGCGTGAGCCACAGCGCCCGGCCAAGAAAACAATTTTTAAATGATGATACTCATTTTTTAATTGAAAGTGGAAATCATTTTATTACATTCTAGAGAAAATTGTATAATACCAAATACCACACATTCGATTTCCTAATTTATTACTAAAATGCTATCAGTAAAATAGGTGATCCAGTTCTCTGGTGTATTTAAAAATTGCCAACACAGAAACAGCTTTTTAACATTTCATATTGAAATTATGTTATCTGTCATCATGGCAATACTAGGAGGGAAGCCTGTAGCTTGGTCATAATAACAACTTAAACAAATCACAATTTTAAATATCTTTTAAAATAAGTGCTAGTTTTATTGTATTTACTTTCTGTTATAAATTTGACTTTGAAATTATGGTTTCTGTAGCCAAACTGTGTAGTTCTGAAACCTATGTCTCCACCCTTCACTTTCCCAATTGGATGACATTGAGCAAATTACTTACCCCCTCCCCTTTTCTGTAGTATCTATGCAGTAAAGATAACAGCACCTATCTTGTTAGCTTGTTGTGACAGTCAAATGAATTCATACACATAAAACTCATTAAACAGAATGATTTCCAAATAGTAAGCTCTTAATAAATGCTAGTATTATTCAAGTATTTGAATCTTCAATCTTTTCCTTTCCCCAAAATGTGATTATATACCCAGCTTACTGATATAGATATATAAAGAGGAGAGGTTGTTCAGAATTATAAAATTACCAACTTTAGCTCCTCTCTACTGAAGACTTTTTCTACTCAAAATGGAATATGAATGAGAGTAATATCATATTATTAATAATAATTGGGCATAACCTTGAATCTATTTACCCTATAAAACAAGTCATTCACAAACTCCAAGACCTCATCCATTAATTGTTAGTATCATCTTTATTATGTTTTAATTTCTATCTGATAATGAAACATCAATGCATGGCAATTTTGAGGTTGAAATCCAAATTTAAAAAGGAAATTCAAAGCTAAAAATGAGATACCTTGCATTCTATAGTATATAGTCTCTGAGTGCAATTGGTATTTTAGGTCATTAGTGTAAGTAGGCCAGAGGGAACTTAGAAGTAAAAAAAGTGTGTGTGCTTAAAAGAAAGATTTGTATAGACTGTAAATTCAGAGTAAAACAGAGCCCAGTGATCATAATATTTTAGGGAAATGAAAAAGAAAACATAGTCTAACATACTTCCCAAACTTCAGTTTAGCCTCCCTATAATCTTTTCTCTCTTTTGCCATCAGAATGATATAAGATATCAATTAAATCTTGTAACTGCTCTGCTTAAAATACTTCAAAGGCTCCTCCATGCAGTCAGGGTGAAATACAAACTTCAGTTTTCTTGGAATTCCATGCACTAGCCATACTTTTAAATGTGCCATGTCCTTCTCATTCCCTGGATTATTCAAGTCTCTGTCTTGTTCTATCTAGATCCTTCTTTCCTTTACACCCTCTCCCATTACCTTCCCTTTGCCTGAATAACTTGCATCCACATTCTTCAAAATACATTTAGATTCCATATCCTCCAGAAATTCTTTCCTGAACTCCCTAAGGTACCTGTCCTCTGCAATTCCAGAGTTCATTTCCTTTATTGCTTTTTCACATTTATTCTTGTCTCTCTCCCTTAATGGATTTTTGTGTTCCTCATGCTCTTTAAACTAACATATCATTTTAAGAAATAGATTTTTACTGATAAAAACAGTATAGAATTGGATTTATCACAGATTTTATTATCTGATGGTATTTGATAGCCGAAAACTTAATGGTTTGTCTGATGTCTCTTTTTTGGATAAAATAATCTTAAATTCCTATAATCTTTATATGTAAATTCTTTTTTATGGGCCTTGACTTATTTCTTTATTTTATTTTATTTTATTTTATTTTATTTTATTTTATTTTATTTTATTTTATTGAGACAGAGTCTCACTTTGTTGCCCAGGCTAGAGTGAGTGCCGTGGCATCAGCCTAGCTCACAGCAACCTCAATCTCCTGGGCTCAAGCAATCCTGCTGCCTCAGCCTCCCGAGTAGCTGGGACTACAGGCATGCACCACCATGCCTGGCTAACTTTTTCTATATATATTAGTTGGCCAATTAATTTCTTTCTATTTATAGTAGAGATGGGGTCTTGCTCTTGTCAGGCTGGTTTCGAACTCCTGACCTCCAGCAATCAGCCCTCCTTGGCCTCCCAGAGTGCTAGGATTATAGGCGTGAGCCACCCCATCCCACCCTGTTTCCTTATTTTAAATCCTTCCCAGCTGTTCCAAATTTTAACTTTTTAAAATTTTCAAATGCTAAGAGGGTACAAATGGTCTTATTAAATAGATAGCTTTTATAATGCTTAAGCCAGGGCTATTAGTGTGTCCATCACCCAAATAGTGTTTATTGTACCTGTTAGGCAAGTTTTTACCTCCTCCTTCATCCCACTTCTTCATTTCCCATGAATTTTACTTCTTTCTGTGCCCATGTGTGCCCGTCTATTAGTTCCAAATTATTAGACATTGCGTATAGTGTTTGTTTTTCCATTCTTGAGATACTTCACTTAGGAAAATGGTCTCTAGTTCCATCCAAATTGCTGCAAAAGACATTAATTTATTTCTTTTTATGGCTGAGTAATACTCCAAGGAGTGTGTATGTGTGTATTAATCCACTCATGAGTTGATGGACACTTAGGTTGATTCCACATCTTTGCAATTTTGAATTGTGCTGCAATAAACATTTGAGTGGCATTGTCTTTTTGATAAAATGACTTCTGAAAAAGCCATAAAGGCAGCAGCTTGTACTAATAAGGGAGGAGAATGGAGGGATGAGAGGACTCCTTTTCAGAGAGAAAAGAAAGAAAAAACCAAATGCTAGCATGAAAATAAACTTGCTATTATCTTTAGAAAGAAATTACCACAATGGTTTATGTGGACCAGTAGCATCATGTTATAAGATAATTTTTCTTCTTCAGCTTTGCTGTGACAGCTAGTTGATAATGTTGATAATACATTCTAGTAATTCCAAATTTGAATCTCTTCTCTCAATAATTAAAATTCAGTTAATTTTTTATTTTGAAGGGGGAAGAGCAATGGTTGTAAAGAAACTTCTTGCAGAGGAATTTTGATGAAAATGTGTCCTGAAATCCAGAGAATTTTTGTTCAAATTTAGCAATGCTTGTTAAGTTCTACAATAGCAGATGTGAATTTATGGTACTTTATTCAATTTTGGGAATTCTGAATTGTTTTAGTCTGCTTAATTCTATAGTGAATCCAAATTTCAGTTAAGTAATGCTAATTAATATCATTTAGTATGAAGTTTACATAAACATACCAGGTACCTGTTGGTTTCCAACTGAGCATATCTGAATATGCTCAGATCTGTGGTGAATGCTGAAGGCTTGTCTATACAGATTCAGTTCCATACCTCAGCCAATGAGAATCTAGGAAAACTGTTTTTGAAACTACTCCCCCATAGATGAATGAAACATATTATTGAATGATCTGCTCTAAACCCAGGCATCAGTAATACTGAGATATGACTTGGGCATTGAGCTTCTGCTTCTCTTCACCCAAAGAGTTTATGTCCCAAGTTTACAGAGGAAGTTACAATTAGAGAAATGAGTATAACAAAGAGGTGAGTAGGTGACTTTTCAAATTCTGAAAAGAGAAGTCTGATCTGTAAACAAATCCGAAAGAAGAAATGAATATAAGAAAAGCAGACTTAGGAAGGCAGATGTGAACTGGTGAAATGTCTTTGCTTAGAACAGGTGCCTCAACAACTGTTTTGAATCAACTACACAATAGTTCATGAATGAGCCAACTGAACAGAAACATTCAAGGCCAGCACAAACTATAGATATGGTTCTAGTCACAGGTTCCCTCCCTTGTTCTATTCACAAACAGAGCCCAGTCTAATCCATTCTCATTGGCTGGGAATATTATACCCCAGGCCTAGTTTTCACAAAACTTTTCTCCATTCCTTGCCTTCCTATCCCAATTCACCCATGAACCCTATTCCTAGACATTAGGCCCTTCTTAGTCATGAATATTTTCTTTTAAAAATTAAAATCGTGTGAAAAGTGTGTTATATTCTTTTCTACTGAGTTAGGCACATTTATAAGCCTACCTGTTGAGACACAAATCACTAATTCATGAATTTACAGATAAGTAGTATTATTATTTTCCTTTTTCAAGCACAATCCCTTATATTTAGAATGCTATCCTTTTGATCTTTTAATCCTTTAACCTGAAAGCAACCAGGCAGCATAAGCAAATTACCCAATAAACATTGTTTTTCCAACAAAATTTCACTCTACTAAAATTGAATTAAATGTTGATGATATTTCAAATTGACAGATTTTTAGCTTGCCTCTTCTTTTTACCACAAGTCAATCTCAAAATAAAAATTTTGATATTTTTTCCATAGGAGAAATAGTTAGAATAACTGAAGACTAATTATATTTTCCACAGAAGTATGCAGTAGTCTCATAGGCTGAGTTTCCAAATGAGGTTGCTAGAGGGAATGGTAAGCGGAAATAAAAATAAAATAAAAAATCCTCCCCACCTACACAAACACACACGCACACACACACAAAGAAACCATCAAACAAAGCTCAAAAGTACTTCAAACATGAGATCATCTTTTACTTTACTTTTTTGTTGCTTGTTTACTTTGCCTTCTGGAAATATTGCACAATCTATTAGCTTTTTCTCTTTAGATGTTTGAAGAATACAGAATGTACTGCTAACTTTTAAAAAACTAACATTGATTCTCACAACAGAGCCAGTGTATACTTGTTGGCCACATACCTACATTGTTAAATGCAGTTGTTTCACAAATAATAAAATAAAAAAGAAATTAAGAAAACAGGTTCTATGCAAATGGCCCACTCCACTAACTTTATTATTTAGTGATTAAACTGGAAAACATTTAATAATGAATGTTGATTCATCATTGTTGAATCAGTAACAGTTACCGGGAGCATTTTCAAGTTAATTAGGGAGATCAGGACTTTCCTTCTTGGTGAGGGCTGGCTAGCGTGATCAATGGCAGAGTGACGTGATGGAAGACTGGAGAAAGCAACAGAAGACCAAGGTTTCAGTTCTGCCTTTACCAGCAGCCCTGGGATTTTGGTTAATCACTTCATATTTCTGTTCTGTTTCTTTGCTTGTTCATTGATGACATTAGACTACAACTGCGTGGGCATCCTTTCATGTGACAGTTAATGTTGTGTGATTTTACTCCACTGCCAAATAAAAATGACTTTTTCATTGTCTCTTGTTTTGCATTATTTGCATTTTTGTCTTTATCAGTATCCATAATTAAGAGTTAAGCATGTAACATTTTTCAGATTGAGATTCCCTAGTCACAGTGGACCATAAATGAAACAATTGGGATATAGAAATAAAAATACATTACAGTATAAAAGCATTAACAGAATGTAAAGTTATAACAGACAAGAAGGCATACAGTCTCTTCCCTATTAACACTGAACAAAGTTTCTATGGGAGTATAACGCTATATTTCATTTCAGTGTCCACATTGTAAATAGAGATACAGAGGAACTCAATTTTGTTCAAGCAAAGGAATAAAACTTGTTAAACATATAGGATACAGGTTCTATAAGGAATGGTTGAGGCCCAGAGAAGGTAGAAGTAAAGGGTGAATTGATGGCTGTACTTTTATTTCTTTAAGAAACAGCATCTCACTCTGTCATCCAGGCTGGGGTGCCGTGGCATGATCATAGCTCACTGCAGCTTGGAACTCCTGGGCTGACGCAACCCTCCCTGCCTCAGCCTCCTGAGTGCTGTGGCTACAGGTGTATACCACCATATCTAGCTTTTTTTTATTTTTTGCTTTTGTGGAGACAGGATCTTGCTTTGTTGCCCAGGCTGGTCTCCAACTCCTGACCTCAAGCAATCTTCCCACCTGGCCTCCCAGAGTGCTGGGATTACAGGGATGAGCCACTGTGCCCAGCCTGAATTTTTGTTAGATTTGAGGAAGACTCAGGGATTACTACCTTTGATACTGTTACAAAATATTATAGCCACTTCTCTGTCTGGGATGTTTTTTACATGTATACCATATTCCAAACAGAGATTTTCCGATGTCTCTTTTCAATTTAGAGATCAGTATGAAAGGATAAAACATTTGATGATAAAGTTAGTAATAAAGGCCTTATTTTTCTTATTTGTAAGGTGATAGGAAGAAATGGTAACATAAGATTCCTTTTGGTTCAAATTGTCCATGATTTCTGATTTTGAGGATGTTGGACCTGAAGCTTCACTAAATATTTGGTTATAGAAACACTTTTCTAGGAAAACTCTAAATGAGTTCAGAAATCAAATGTTTCTTTCTTTTTCTTTTAAAATATTAATATAAAATGGGTCCATTTTGAACTTAATATAATAATTAGATTCCAAATTGTTCTAAACCACACCCTGTGGATCTTCTGCTCTTAAGGATTCAAAACCATGAGACTTTACAGTCAATGTTTAGATAGTATAAATTGAATGGGTATATTAAGGATTTTGTGAAAGAAAAGAAGAAAGAGTAATTGAAATAAGTCATTTAAGTGGGCAAGTCATGTAATGTCTCCAAGTCAATTTCTTCATCTGAAAAATGAAAATAATAACAACTAAGTGAGATAATCTTTGGAAAGTAATTAGTAAAGTGAATGGGAAGTAAAATAGGATTCACAAATGTTAGCTATTATTATATATACTGCCATTATTGTCAACACCTTAAGCTCAATATTTTAATATAGTGTACCTTCCAAGAAAAGGTTCAAATATAACACATATTCAAATAGAAAAGAGAAAATAATGTTGATGTAAAGTAGAAAATTATCCCACTAAATTTATCTTTATTCTTATTTATTAAAAATACAAAGATGAATAGTTTTTTTAAAAGGATGACAAAACAATGTGCATTATATACTTTCATTTGCTTAAAAACAGAATGTGTTTTTAAACACACACAATAATGTATATACATAGATAATTTTTCCTGGAAAAATACACAGGAACCTTTAATAATGATTATCTTTGAAAGGGAGGTCTGGGGACATGAGATAGGATGGAATCATTTTTATTTTTATTATATACTCTTATGTGATTTCAATATTTATAATGTGTGTATTATTTTAAAATAAACTAATAGTACAAAATTATTGTAACAACAGTGATACTATCAAAACTGTAGAAGATATACATCTTCTGGCATAGTAATTTATTTATTTTAAATTGAGAAATTAGGAAACTTTATTAGATATTATTCCTATGAAATTTTAGGATAATAGTTGTACTCATTTTTATGTTTCTTGTTTCTCTTTACCTTCTTTAGGTATGTGAAATCTTTCTAACTTATTACAATAAACATAACAAACCTATTGGATTTAAAATGACCCTTCATTAGTATTAGCATTTTTAATATTAATCCACATTTCAGTTAAATTGAATTTATTAATAAAATGACTTTGCATAGTGTGCTTCTTGATTGATGTTCTGAAGTGATTTGAAAATGTAAAATTGTAAACCTAAATAACTACTAAAATATCTCCGTATAGTTAACAAAAGATCATATATTCTTCAAAAATAAATTAATACATGTGATGACAAATAGGTGAGTATGAGAAGAAAGCACAATGATAGGAATTTAAACTTTGTATAAGTAATAATTTTCCAACACTAAAGATTGTTGTATCACATTTAATGGAATGGATTATTTTGGAAACTTGTGATGTAATATACCTGGAGAAATATTTCTCAAGAATACGGTGATCCCAATAATTTGATCATGACCAAATTAATTTAGGAATGGTATATAAGTACACTCACTCTTAGATTCACTTAGATTCACAATAAAAATAAGCTTTGCTAATTCCTGATTTAAAGAAATTTGTTTAACATTGGTTAATCTTATTTCTAACTTGAAACATTTAGAGAACAAGTTTTTGGGAAACAAATACAAAACAAATAAAATATATTACATGAATGAAACATAGTATTCGGATTTAGGATTATTCAGTTTCTGGCATTTTCTAGAATTGTATTTCTGCAGTATAAATAAAAATGAAACAGAAGAACAAAACAAATAAAGACAACAAAAAAAACCCTATTATTCATGTCCATGAAGATGCATGTAAGATTTCTGTATGATTTGGAATTCATATCAACCAAATTTTGATTGTAAGCTCACTCAAATATAGATTACTATAAATTTGGAGAAGCAGCCAATAATAAATATATTGTTGTTATTTTTAACTGATATGTTTACTAATTAGCACCTCATAAGAGGAAACTAGAAGCCTAAGGCATTTTCAAGAATATTACCTTACTACACTGAGTATCAAAAAATTGTATTGCCAAACTATTTTCATCAATAGTAGGAAACTTCAAAGTGTAAACTATCCATATGTAAAAAAATTTTGGTATTTTAATTTGAGGTGTGTTAGAGAAATGGAGAATATTAAATCCTATCTCTTCACTGGAGGTTCATTAGAGCAATTTAGCAGGAAAAATTCTGTGAGACATAGCTTTAACCCACCTAGAAATCATTGCAACATCAATGTTGATAATTTTTTATTATAGATTTATACTAAATGCATTCAATGAAACACCAACTCAAAGAGACACCACTTGGCCACAATGTTGCTATAGCTCTTATCTCTGCCATTTTTTCAGAAACATTTTTTCTGAAAACATGAGTTTTCAGAAACTCATAAAATGATTCTCTTATATGATGAGAGTCCAGGTAATGGTGTCTTATTTTTAGATTGTGTTCTGGCATTTAGAAATCCAAATCATTCTGCTTTCTTGGCCTTCGTTTGTATCTGACATTTCGTTCCCAGATACTGAAGTGTTAATTATAAAAGAGATTAGACTTTAAGACAAATAAAAGATACTAAAATTAAGATGTGGAATAAAAATATTTTGTTTTCATTTATATAATGAGTACTTGCCTGGAAGTAATCAACAATCCTAGACTATTTTAACTGACCTCACTTGTCAGGTACTGAAGCAGGGCTGATTTAAGTACAAAGAGCTTGTAATTTGTAAGCTGGCAATGCGTAGTCTATGAAGGGCACTATGAAACCTCTCAAATTGCAATAGCAATCCAAAGGCTACAAGAGCAAACAAAAAGACTTTGTGTGTTTTTTTACAAAACAGTTCTAGTCCATTTTATCAAGAGCACCACATGAGTATCTAAGTACTATGGTGCTTCCACTAGTAGCCAAGTTCTATAGTACTTTCACTAAGTGTGGAGACAGCATGTAAAATATTAATACCTACAGCCGAAAGAATTAAAATTTTATTCTTACCCAAAGAAAAAAAGACATTTTATAAAAAAGACACTTGCACTCAAATGTTTACAGCAGAACAATTCACAATTGCAAAGATGTGAAAACAAACCAAGTATACATTAATAAATTAGTGGATTAATAAATTGTGGTATATATATATACCATGAAGTACTACTCAACCATTAAAAAATGGTGATCGAGTATCTTTTGTGACAATTAGGATGGAACTGGAGACCATTCTTTGAAGTATCACAAGAAGGGAAAATAAAACACCACATGTGCTCAATACTAAATTGGAACTAATCGATCAACACATATATTGATATCAGCAAATATAGAAGTAAAACTCAACAGAAATCAAGCAGATGGCAGGGAGGGGATGGGTAAATTCACGCCTAACGGGTACAATGCACGCTATCTGGGTGAAGGACACACTTATAACTTTGACTCAAACTGTACCAAAGCAAATTAAGTAACAAAATATGTGTACCCCCTTAACATTCTGAAATAAAAATTTTTCAAAAGTTAAAAAAATACTAAAAACATTTATTCTTAGATAATTGAACCCACTAGTAAATACAGAATAGTTTGGGGCATGAGGTTGATTGTGTTTAGTTTCCATTTTACTTCTTTGTGTGTGTCTATAACATATGATTCACAACCTATGTATGTCTGTGTCTGAGATGTTAATACCTAAAATGGACATGTGAAGATGAGACAATAGGCATCTGGAGACATTCATATGCTGCAGAACACACAAAGTCATGGACTGGAAACTACTGACATCCCCCCAGACGCCTAGGCTTTTCTAAATTCCTAGTTCCATCTTCAACAAGCCCATGGAAATTTCTTTTTGCCATTTACATTTACTGAAGCCTCAGGGATTTCTCTAGAATCCTTCAACATAGGTTGACTTTATAAAATAGGCCTTTGTCCCAGAGGAGTTTTAAGAAGTATCAGTATTTTTAAGAAAACTCAAGACATGAAATGTATTCCCCAGAGTACTCCTGTAAATAATTTTCCTTATTTTAGAGTTTATATTGTATACACTTAGAACTATGTAAGCCTTCTCCTCCAACCCATAAACGTATTGACATGTGCAAAAGTTGTTTAGTCAGGGAAGTGGGATTTTTTGTTTGTTTGTTTTCATTTTAAGGTTAATTGCAGCCATTCAAAAAGTGTGATAAACCAATGACTATATTTTGGAAAATTTTAAAATAATTTAGTGGCTTTCTGAAATTGCCTTTAGTTTTTTCTGAATCCATCATGATGGCCTTATAAAGTTTTGGTCTATGTAATTATAGTTTTTGATAATATGGAAAGTAGTAATAGTTTTATAATTGGTGAAAGAAATGCAGGGTGAATAATAATGACCATGTTTAACAGAGTTTTTTAATATATTTATAATTGTAAGCACAGTAAATAAAGCCTGCATCTCATGCCATAAACTTGTTCCCAAAGCATATCACAATTTAACCATCAGAATTTGTGATTTGAATTTTTTATTAAATGACCTTCCTGCTAACTTATTAATAATGAATTTCTGGTATTAAATTTTTTTAACAGTTACTTTGGACCTTTTTATATCTTTCCATTAAAAAATATGTTCAGTGATCACAATGGGATATGCTTTTACACTTTAAACAGTCTTCAAAGGAACTTTTTAAGGATGATGTTTCATACAATGTCACCCTCATCCTATAAAGTACAATATTGAGATTCTAGACTTGTTTGTCCTCAGAGATGCACCTAAGTAGAGAAATGTACAGCAACAAATAGACTCCCACTTCCCACATGTATATATATATATATATATAATATATATATATATATTATATATATATATATATTTTTTTTTTTCCTAAATTGTTCTTTATGTGAACTCACCTGGTACATTTGTTCTATTTGATAAAGTGACTCTCCACAGAAGCTTTCTATTTTAGATTATTCTCCTGGGAAATATGATTTTCTGTTATTATTAAGTTAAAAGCAATTAACTCAGTTTAAGCCATGATTCTGGCTTCATGTTATTTAGGATATTTGATTGCAGTGACAGAAGTCTACAGGATTTAGCTTATGCACAAACGAGGGATATATAATGGTGGTACAAGAAATCTCTATAACCAAGAGGGATAAACTAGGACTTAGGGCTGAGAACTAAGTTGAATCAAGGGCATGAAGGCTGTTAGTTCTCTGCCTCCATTTCTCAGCTCTACTTCCTTCCCATTTGCTGCCTTCTGTTTTAAGATTATCTTATTTTGATTCTAAGGCCATATGGTCATCAATAGCTCCTTAAGTTCTCCTCCACTCAGTAAACTAACCAGCATGGTTTGTCTAGTTCCAAATTCACAATGAAAGGATTCTGATTGGCTCAACTTGGATCAGGTGTCCATTTAAGACCAATCTGCTATGGTTGGAGGCAAGAAGGGGAAGTTGGCAGATTGCTGTGCAGCTTCAAGAAAACTGGGGATGTGCTAATAAGACTGGCAAGCAAAATAATACTTGCTTACAGCATTTTGAAATTTAATTTAACTAATATTTATTGGACATCTATCATGAGCAAGCTATTGCATGCAACTGTTATGCTGGATAAAGATGAGTAAAATACAATGTCTACATTGAAGAAGTCTAAAAGGATATTGCAGCTTCACAAAACATTGGAGTACGATGCAGACAGAAAATGGAATTTGGTGATGACCAGAAAGAAAGAAATAGGAAAGGGGCTAGAAGAAATGTTTGAGATAGAAAAGATCGGGATACATAGCGGGGGCGGGGGCTGGGTTGGCAAAAGGAAAGTTGGATCTAGCTAGAAGGGCACAACTGAACCTGGCAATGCATAGGCATTGATTGAGCAAAGTCTTAAATTTGGAGAAGGAAGAGGAACTAAGAAATGGGACAAGATTACTTAGAAGACTTTGGGTTTCTTCCTAAAAGACATAACCAACAAGTGGATAAAGGCATTAATACAAATTGAGTTCTTAAGTAGAATTACTTTCTAGTGGACTTAATAACATTTTAGACATTCTTCAGCAATATTTACTATCTTTTGGTTGAAATATGGTGGAAGCATAGCTTCTGTACTGCCCAGTCCTCTGTTTCTTTGGTTTTCTTCCCTGTCTTTGATGCTCATGGTGTCAGCAATTCTTGGCATGGTTAACTGCACAAATGGTATTTAGGAAAAAGGGATTGTCTTCTTAAGGATTACCATACCTTTCCAAGGGTCATGGCCTCTGGATTAATTTCTTAGCCGTTTTATAGTTCTTTTGTTAAATGTTAGCATGTGAGATAATTTTTTTTTTATAAAAAGCATATGTATACCTTAGGTGGCATTAAAGTGTTAAGTTTCTGTTTGTAGGCTTTCATCCAATTTCAGCTCATGGTGACAGGTTTCCAATTGCAGATGAATTGTATTAATTTTTTAAAATAACATTTTTTGTGACGCTATTTCAAATGGTGTGCTACAGCTAAAATGTATTACTATGCCCAATTTCCCATTTTCTACTAAAATTTATAATTCAAACAAAAAATACAATAAAGTGTGTCTCCTAAAATTGCACTTTGTGAAATGATGATGGTCATTACTCTGTCCCTTAAGGTTCATAAATTTTCCTCTTGGAGTTTGTTCCTTTATTTAACTGGCAATATAAGTTTAGAATTTACAGATACAATTCTTACTATTTTTTAAAAAGTTTTTATTTTTGTTCATTCTTTATAAATACCACTTTTAAAAAACAAAGCATATCCTTTGCAAGTTGTACACTTGTATATATAAAGTGAAGCTATACAAAGTGTTAGAGTTGTTTTATAATAAAAAATTACATGAATATATTGTATTGAATAACAAAAAATGATAGTTATAAATTGAAATAAGTAACTAAAAAAGATTATTTGATTAGAGAGGTAATGGATTTAAACTTATCCATTTAAACTTATAGCTATCACTTCTTGTTATTCGACATAATATTATACATTCACATAATAGGTAGTAGATTTTATTTTTCAATACTAATTTCTCCTCAAATAATCCTCCCTCTAATTTTCAATAATAACAAAAAAACCAATCAATTAACTACCTATCCACAAATTCAAAACTATTTTCTATAACTATCATCCCAAAATATTTTTAAAGAACATTTTGCTTTTCAAATGTGGTTTGAATCTAAATGCAAATAAGAATTCACCCAATATATAATGATGCTTTTTTTAAAAGTTGAACTTCTGTTTTATAAGTGAAATTATTTGCCATCATGAAAATTACCCAAAATGATGATTTAGATTATATTTTTAAGTTTATTTTTTAAAAAAGTTTCTTTTTAATTAATTTATTCAACAGATATTTATTGAATGACTACCCTGGGTTAGCTACTGTGCTAAGTTGGATGCTAGAGATGTAGCAGTGAACAAAACATGGTCCTATGAAGCTTTCATTTTGGTGGAATGGTGATTCTCAAACTTGGACATGCATCAGAGCTTGTTAAAAACACAGATTGTTGGGCCCAACATATAGAGTTTCAGATTCAGTGTTTCTTATGTGGGGCCCAGATTTTGCATTTCTATTAAGTTCATATATGTTTGATGATGATGCTGGTCCTGGGACCACACTTTGAGAACAGGTATGCTAGAGGAAGCAGTGGTGTCTATGTACCAGGGCACCAATTAGCCTACCCTCTACTGACCCAAGCCCATTGCAGGCCCCCTTTGTAGTTATTTCCAGTAGGAAAAAAAAATGCTTTCTATATATGCAATACTGCATGTGGTATGCACACAAATGATATCGTTTTTTTATTAAATTATCAAGGAATTTACAAGGTCAGGTAAATATAATTTTCAAAGACAAAATTACTTTGTTTATCCCAGTGAAAATGTATCATCAGCATTATGGCCTGATTTCCAATTTAATCATCACTTTATTTTAACATAAAGCTTTTCTTCCTGATATTTTGGTAGCCATCCAGTTTTCTGTACTCCTTTAAATGTGATGGCCAGTGGTTCATTTATTGCAATAATTAAGATGGATAGCAGCATGCCAGCTGGAATGACTACACTTGTGTTTATTGTATAAATTATTTTCCTAGTACGAAAGCCTCTTTTATGGCTTTTGCTTTGGTCATATCTTTTGTACCCTAAACCATTAACCATAGCATGTTTAGGAGTACTATTTATAAAGAGGCTGGTAATATTTACCAATTTTAATCACCATTAATTCATGTCTACATTTTTCTTAGCAGTGGAGATTGCCTGTCACTTTGCTCCTTCTGCCAAGAACAGCAAAAAAAAAAAAAAAAAAGCCTTCCAGGACTCATAAGCCTTTTTTCCTTCTTTTTTTTTTCTTTTTACTACCTTCACACTTCTTTTATTTTGTTCTACTTCTAAACCTTTTTCCTTGTGAATGTTAAGTGACTTTGAGCAGTTCACTTGAAATACATAGAAATGCAGTCCCAAATGTGAATTTCTTACAAGGCATGTTTGAAATTCCTTTAAAACACAGATAGCAATAGATTTTATCATTTTTTTGAAATGCTACTTGAGTTTGGTAGTCTTTTCAATTTCAAAAATAAATATATCTCAGGTTCAACAGAAATTCGAATAAAATTTGGACACTGATTGTGTTATTTCTGTATCCATCATAGTACCCAACACATTTCAGTAAATATTTGCTGACCTGACTATTTTTGTTCTTTACATTTTAGCTTCAAAGGAAATTGCATGCCTGTAATCTTTCTGAGAGTTAGTGTAGTCATTATTGCTATATTTAAAATGTTTATCTTTCCTTTTAAACTTTATAACTCTGAAAACATGAATAAAATGTAATACTATGTCAGAATATGTCAGTTATTATCCATATGTCAAATAACTAATTGCTAAAACAATTCAGACTAGTTAATAAGGCATATTTAATGGAAATAAATAAATATTTTTGTACATATATACACATATAAGCTTCAGTAGATTTATTATCTGCAGTTCTTTAAAATTCTTATCAAATTAGGATATTTAAAAAGTTAATGAAATAAGCAAAACATTGTACTCAATTATTTTCATTAATGTTAATTTCACAATCTCTTAATGGTTTAATGTTATACCTTGATAGTTTTATGTGTTTGGACCAATCTTTCAGGCTATCCTTTTCTGACCACCCAAACCATGAAAACTTGCCCTCCCTGAAAAATCTAAAAGAGCTGGTCAGCTCACACAAAGACAACAAAAGCTGCTCTGTTTGGAAAACTTTGGCTCTTTTTCAGCAGTTGCCATTGGCCTGAGAATACAGAGCATTCTAACCCCCAACTAAAATTAACTTGGTTAGCAGACAGCTTCCACCCCTTTATATAAAAACTGTTCTTAAAAAGTAGGAAACATTGTCCTAAATCTCTTTACCTTATCCCCCACTATCATCGCCTACTTTCTATCACTGATTTGTCAATGCTTTTATTCTTATATAAAGATTTTATATGTTGTCACTACTCCTGTGTTTTATTGTTTTTTTAATTTTTAATTTTTTAATTATGGGTACATAATAGTTGTATATCTTTATAGCATACATGTTATGTTTTGATGCAGGCATACAATATGAACTAATACTCCTGTTTTTAAATACTCCTGTTTGATGCAGACATACAATATGAACTAATACTCCTGTTTTTAATACTCCTGTTTTTAATACTCCTATTTTTAAATACTCATTGAGGTCATTAAAAGCATAATAGCTGGAAAGAATAACTACATTGTCTTATGAAGGCTGATGAAATTATGTAGGTGAATTTAAACATATGAAAGAAGAATGAGAATAGTAAATATCCCTCTTTTGAATTATCAATGAGATGATAAAATAATTTTCTTATGGCTTCTTTGTAGGTACAGTATTGAAAGCTTCTAATTTGACATGGTTAAACATATATTTCATTATTAGGTTTTGAAAACTGTTTTTTTTTTTGGAAATCTATTCCAACTGTCACTTAATTTATAAATAACAAATAGAAACAAAGTGGTATCATTTTATATATATAAAATATTTAAAAAGAATTATAAAAATTTAATTTTACTCATTGGTTGTGTCAAATGAGAACTTTAGAACAATAGACTGATCCAGCATAATATATCATTTACATTTATATAGTGATTTTTATTACTGCCCTTCTATAATATTCTAAATTTAGAAAAGTAATAGAGGAATGGTAAGAATGTTTAACAGATTTTAGTCTCAGTTTCAGAGATGCGTAGAAGGCCCCCAGGATATACAAAAAGAGAAGAAAACTCTTTCTAGATAGAATTGAAGAAGCACTCAAGTGAAAGTTCCCTTAAGATAGGATGATGGTGGTTGTGATAGAGGTGGTGGTAAGATTTGTTGATTGACAGAGGAGAAGAGAAGAGAAACTAATCTAATATTTAGAGAATAAGGTCAAATAGACCAGTAATTAAATTCCTACGTAATCACCACCTAGCCTTGTGCCTTGGAGAAACCTACTTCAGTCTTGTGATCATTTGATTTTCATCTGTAAACTGAAGAAGGTAATACCTGTTTTTTAAAGCTATTGGAATAATTAAATTTTGAAAATGTGTGTGAAAGCATTTTATCATAAAGTAGACTCTCAAGAATGAGAGATATTACTAAAAATTCTTATTATTAAATAAAATAAAAACTGTATTTATTTAAAAGAAAGCAAACAACCTCTGACTTGTCAATTATACCTCAGGGATATTTCCCATGTAAGTTGATCTTTGATGAGGGTATACTAAGGAAGTTCTATAGGAATTCATAGTTTCTGAGTAATTGGCTACTGCAAGGATCACCCACATCTTAGTAGTTAGTAACTCCCTTTTGTGTGGAATAGAGATGACTGTAACTAGGCTCTAAATAACAAATTGACATATGTGCTGTCTTTCTATAATTTACATTCTGTATTTGATGGCCCACCCTTAAGACTGACTCCTAAAGGGAAGCTTCTTTAGGGATGATGACACAGCAGCAACACAATATAGGAGCGGTCGAGAATTTTTAGGAAAAGATACTATCATAATACTTAGATAGCTTTGTCATAAGAAATATGTTTTATTTTACAGTTAACTCATGGCTGCTATCATTGCAGTTGCTTCATTTATTCACCCAGTAAATTATCAAATGCTTATTATGCTATCAGCATAAAACTACTGTACAACTAGAAATATAATAGTAACCAAGATAGGTATTGTCTTTGCTTTCATAGAAATTATAGTGTGTCTAAAGGACTTTAAAATATTTATATTCTGACTCCTTCAGAGGGTATTCTTCATACTAGGCAGAAGAAATTGAATAAGGTTATCATCCCATAACCTTTTCAATGATTCCCACCTTTCTCATTATGACTAGGTGACGTAGATGCCCTGAAGCAAAGTAAATGCCTCTAGATCAGTGGTTTTCAACCCCAACTGTACCTTAGGATCATCTCAGAAATTTTAAAAAATACTAATAATTAAGTCTTACCACAGAAAATTAAGTAAGAATCTCTGAACCTGGGATCAGGCATCAGTGTTATTTAAAAACTTTGGAGTTGATTCTAATATGTAGCCATGATTGAGAACAACTATTTGAGACAGAAAAACAAAGAGGAGAGAGAGTAATGATTATATAATTCTGGGATAGTGAAAAATGACAGACACCAGGCAAAGTAAATGATAGAAGTAACATTTCTGAAACTTTACCAAACATCCACATCATAGATTTTAAGTATGTGGCTTATAGAGAGAGCAAGTAAAACAACTAACTCTTAGAAAATTTAGTGATTTCACTGATCTTCGATGGCCGATTTTTGTCAAGAAATATGCCATTTCTAGACACTTTGTCATGTTGTTAGGAATTTCCTGTCCTACTAGTAAATAGATTATTGTGTCATAACATTGCCAACAGGAGCTATATGACTACAATGAGTTTAGGCCACATTGATCTATATTTTTAATAGATTTTACTTTTAAGAGAAGTTTTAGGCTTATAACAAAATTGAATGAGAGGTACAGAGATTTTCTATACATTTAACTTCCTCAACACATGCATAGCTTTCTGCATTATCAATCTTACCCACCAGAGTGGTACATTTATTACAATAGATCAGTTGACATTGACAAACATTCATTATCTCCCAGAATCCATAGTTTACATTAGGGTTGACACTTGGTGTTGTATATGCTATAGGTTTAGGAAAATGTATAATGACAATTTATCTGTATTTTTAAAATAGTACCAACATGAATTTGAATTTGGCACTTGTAACTTGAAAAATTACTAATACTAAAATTTGTAGTTTCATTTTACTCTCATAGTCACTTTTTTGATGTTGTAACAGGGTCTTCCGAATTTGCAGTTGTACAATTTGCAGTTTCAGTCTCCAAGATCACCAATCTGGGTCACCCAGAATTAGGACAGTAAGAAAGGCAGTTTGGGCAGGCCTCATTAGAAATCACAAAGACAAGCTGTCTTAAGTTGAAGGAAAGGATGTAGTGTCTGTTGTAACATCTACCATAAAATCCATCAGAGAATTAGAATTGGTTCAAAGTGAATTAAGTCAGAAGAGTTAATACCTATTTTGTGTTTGTCTGTGTGTGTGTGTGTGTGTGTCTGTGTATGAGAGTATTTATGTGGTGTGTATGTGTTTATAAACCACCATATTGCCCGTACCTCCGTGGAAATAGGCTTTACTAAGTTGGTTTATGATCCACTGTTGATATATTTGTAAATCTAAATGCTAACTCATTTATTCTGTTTACCTTTCTGAGGCAGCCAAGCTTCAATTGACTTAACAGCATGCTAGCAACTCAAAGACTATGAAATCTAATCATATTTTGACCCATCCTTAAATTGCTTCATCTCCAGACTTTAGATTCTGCATCTGTGAAAAAATGTTTGGTGAATATCATACTATCCCATGGGGGTTTGTATGAAGAATAAATATTAAAATGATTGTGGGGAATTTTGAAAATATAAATTGTTATGAAAAGGATATTTTCAAAATATCCTTTGACATTCACTTATAGGTAAAAAGTATAATTTTTCCTGTTATAGATCTTTCAAGGAGTTTAATATTTGGTTTATCTCTACAATTTTCTATATTTGTATGTACCATACTTCTCCTATCCCATTAATGGAGTTGGTAAACATCATATAATATTGAAAGGTATTTCTACTGGATGAGCTTTCAATTATTCATGTTAATGGAGGAGCATTAATGCAGTTCTTACAATAAGACAGACTGTCAGAAAGATCTCAGGAAGGATGAAGAGCCAGAAAACCTAGAGTCTCTGATCCATATACATTTGCTGCAGTGTCTTTGTGAAGTAGATAATAATAGTGTTGATCAGGGAGTTCCCAGCTCAACTGTATAATTAAGAGGAGCTGGGAGTTGGAAAGAGGTGATCACCAATTCCCCAAGGCATTCCAATTCACTTCTGGAAATCTCACTTGGTAGAAGAAAGTGCATTTGTCAGAATACAATCGCAGCAACCACAGCAACAGAAGTAGTAGTAGAAGTAGTAGTATAATAGTAAAGAGTAGTAGTGATAGTAGTAGTGGCAGCAGCAACAGCAGCAGGAGCAATAGTTCATGTTTATTGACTGTTTACTATGTGCCAGGCACCGTTCTAAGTTCTTCACATGTTTTAATTCATTTAATTGTTACAATAGCCTTAAAACATGGGCAATTCTCATTTAAGGGGATATTGTTTATGTGAACATTATTCATCAAAAATTGGCAAAACCAAAGACCAAATTGATATGCAGTGCTCAAAGCTTAGAGATACCACTTAGTCATCTGAACAGAGCTGAACAGGACTTCTTAGCAGTACTGCCATAAAAACAATAAAAATCTTCAGGTGGCTGAACACCTGCTTGTATGGACAGACCATAGAAAGCTCTATGGTCCTTTGTGTTTAGATCCCATTACCTTGAAGAAGAATATAACTAAAAAGGAAGGAGGAGAATATTTTTTACCCTAAAGATGAAAAGTATAAGGAATGATTCAATCACATATAAAAATTTATATTGTAAACAGGAACCAAGAAAAAACTCATAGTGGTGAGGGCATTTTTATGAACTGAAACAGGTTGCTGAGGAGGAAATGGAATCTTTTCCTCTGGGGACATTTAAGGCTAGGACTGATAGCATCAGAATAGAATGATGTAAGTAAAACCTGGAGAAAGAAGGGATAAACTGCTAGAGTCCTTTTTAGGACTATGTTTTTATAAAGTAATTCTTAAATTTTTAATATTTCAAAACAGTATTCATAATTAGAGAAAAAGATACCTGTGTCCAAATAATTGGGACACTGGTTTCTTTAGGATTCTGCCTTAACAACCTTGAAGACTGTGGTGAAATAAAAGAGCATGAAGGTCAAAAAGAATTAGAAGCAAATGTGCTTTATTCTTATTGTGAATTGATACGACAGATAATGCTTAAATTGTCTAACTATAATTAATTTGAAATGTAGTACTCTAAATTTAGGCAAATATATTCCTTTCACTGTACCATCGTTCAAGGTAAAACAAAGTAGAATGATATTATACTCAAAACTAGTAAAATTTTTAATTCATATGCACTTGTTTACATGCATATTATTAAGCTTGTAATTGTACTTTTGTGTTTGAGAAATACATGAATTGTAATTCAGAATTAGAATTTCGAAAGTATCATATTGTGTCTTGTACACATGACATGATTTACAATCTCAAGTGCTGCGCTCTTCAGGAGAAAAGTGACTTACATATACCACCCCAAAATTAACATGAGCAGAAAGCGAATGCTGTTTTGTTTAGTTTAAGAAAAACTGCCTAGCCTCCTAATTTTGGAAAAAACTAGGAGAACATATGAATAAAAATATAAAATATATATTAATGTTCATCAAATGTGTTTCACATTTTATATTAGACATAAAATAAGAAATTATGGATGTGCTAACAGGAATATTAATTAGAATTTCTCTGAGGAAATATTGTAAAGTAAATGAACATAAATCTTGTACATATAGACTACTCATCCTATAATAAACAATAATAAAATGTTTATCTAAATTTAACATTTTCAGTTGCTTAAGTTTTGCTTAGATTCTATGAAATTGCGCATGTATTTGAAAAATATATCTTTCCATTCCAGCATACCTGGTTCTAAATTAAGGTTCTACCACTAACTAGCACTGTGAAATTGTGACCTTGGACAGGTTAATAACATCTCTAAGTTCTCCATTTCTTCATCTGCAAACTGTAGATAATCATAGTATTTACCTCAGCGTTCTGGTGAGGATTAAATTAATTAGTAAATTAAATGCTTCATATAATGACTGATGTTTAATATGTGTCTGTGAAGATTACATTTTGTAATTATTATATGATTTAATATATATCCAATAACACCATGTAGTTTAGGTTTAAGTATTATGGGTTAGACAATTATAGAGGGATATATTTCTTCTTTCAGAATTTTTTTCTGGTGTTAAATTTCTGCATAAATTTGCTTATAAATAAGGATACAAAATAGTTTCTTCATGTTCTCTATACACATTTGCACATCATTCCAATCTTGCAACCTGGGGATTGACTTATAGCCTAGAACATGTGTAGACTCTATTCACAAATATTTGACTTCTAGTTCCTGTTCTGGCAATTAATAGGTAGATGATGCATAAGTCACATATCCCATCTCTGCCCTTCCATTGTCATTTGTAAAATAAAGTCATTAATAGTTAACCGATAGGTTCTTTGGAATTACAGGTATAACAATGTCAAGAATATCCATGATTGACATAAAACAGGTATGACACTGAATAAGTAATGTGTCCACATTTCCTCTTATTGCAATGTGTGTTTGATCATTGTAGGCATACTTTTAATTACAATCTCTTTTAATTTAATAAATGCAAAAGAAAAGTAATTAGATAATAGTATGTGTAATATTTTTGACTGAAATTTTGTACTCACTGAATGGAGGAATATAATAATTAATTATAATAAATAATTAATTCACTTAGGCCTAAAATAGTCATGTGCTATGATGTTATTTAT
This sequence comes from Microcebus murinus, assembly GCF_040939455.1. Taxonomy (NCBI): domain Eukaryota; kingdom Metazoa; phylum Chordata; class Mammalia; order Primates; family Cheirogaleidae; genus Microcebus; species Microcebus murinus. The sequence goes on from NC_134104.1 coordinate 50,048,984, forward strand.
CAAATGTTATTTAATTCAATTTAGCAAATTTAATGCCTACTCTATGCAAAACATCATGTTCAGTGCTGATCAAGGGGATGATAAATGTAAATAAATTAATATATTTCTGCTATTTAGTGACTTAAAATCCAGTGCTTGAGAGAAACACGAGTTTTAGATTAGCAGTAAAAGTATATGAAGAGATGCATATTCAAAGTACTGTGAGATTAAAGAGAAATAGAGATTTGCTCTAAATGAAACAAATTGAATAACCTCCTTAAACAGATGACTTATGAAGAATGGGAAGGCCTGCCATGAAGTTTGAGGAAATTCTACAAAATAGTGTGAACAAAGACTCAGGTTTGAGGAAGCTCAGAGCATGTTCGGGGCAGTGGAATATAGGGTGCTTGTGTGTGTGTGAATATGTATGGTGGTATTTATTTGTAAGAAATGGGCTAAGGGCAGAGTATAGTGGGAGATAAATTTCTAAAGCTTAATTTATAATTAAATTGAAGAAGGACTTGAATTCTAGGCCAAGGTGTTTGATCTTATTTCATATACATTAGGAATACACGGAAGACTTTTGACCAAGGGAGTGAAAAGAACCAATTTGTTTTTGAGAAAGAGAATTCTGATGCTGCTGTTTACAATATGTTTGTGGAGAGTGAGTAGGAAGCTGGGAGTGCATTTAGAAAGCTAATGTAAAGGTAAGAGAAAAGGTAGATAGATATAGCCTAAGCTAGAGCCTCAACAGTGAGAATAGAACCAACTCAAGAAATACTATAGATAGAGCAGCAACAAGATCTAAGCCAGCTTACAGAGTTTTGGCTGCTCTGTAAAGTACTGTTTTACATGATTTTTTAGGCTAGTAGACTGAAAATGTTTAGAGAGCATCTCTTTAGAGAGCATGTTGGAATGAATGACAGATGCACATTTTCCCATGCTTATTTACTGAGAAATTCCAGGTAAGGTGCCTAAATTTGCTCTTTCTTTGTAAACTTGAATTATTTGCCTTCATCACTTTAGTCTCAGAGAGTTTTAAGGATTAATTAGATGAGCTGAAGTTCTTCAAAAAGAATGACGGAACATATGGTCTTCCTGAAATAAACATATCTTGCCAGTGTCTCTAGGTTGTCCTTTGAAAGTACAGCAAGTAAAAGAAATGCAGAAGTTGTGTAAAGTAGATGAGAAGCAGAGACCACCAAATAAATCCCCGAGGACCAGTTTTTGTATAGGAAATAAAAATTTCTATCCACTGGCAATGGTGATTTTTTTTTAAAGAAAAAAACCTGCTAATCAGTCTCACAGCCACATCAATATCAGCCATGAAAACATTGATTGATTCTCTGCTGAAACCCGTAAGAATCAGCATGTTGAATCAAAGTGGTCATATATTTGAATCTATAACTTTTTATTTATTACTGACAGAATTATATTTTCCTACCATGATTTTTTCTTCCATGCCCTCTTTTTCTTTTCAAATTATCCTTGCAAACTTATGTCCAAGGTATATGTTGATTATTATACTTTTACTAGTAGTTAAGTAAGTGTATTATTTTGTTTCTGGAATTTTTAAATTGATATTCTTTATTGTATCACTATGCTTTGAGACACTCAGGCAAAACAACCATGTATCTTATGCACTATCTACCTTCTAACGGACAAGGCAGTTGTTCCGGGTAATGTATTTTGGGGCAGTCTTCCAACTTTCCTGCTTGTCCCCTAATTCAGCCCATTTTTATTAGTTTCTATCTGGCTCCTGACTCTTTGCTCAATCTGTCATTCACAACTTGACTTTGCTCTCTTTCTCAAGGATGTGGTGTAGACTCTCCTTACCACTATTTCCATTGAAGAATTAATTCACTATGATTCTTTTGTAGGTCTTTACACTACTAAAGGAAGACTTTGACATGCCTTGAGCTATGTATTTCCAAATGTAACGTTTACTCTCTTGCTAATGCTTTATTTTTTACCACAGTCTATCCTGTTGGCCTTGCCACATTCCAGTTTTATGATATTGGTCAAGTTCGCAAATTTTTCAGTTCTTAATTTTTCCACTGATAAAATTTAGATAATAAGAATAATGGGATGTTGTGACAAAATTATATATATATATAATATCATAAATAATATATACATAAGGCACTTAGTTCAGTTCCTGGAACATAGGAAGAGATTATTATCAATAATAATAATCAATAATAATTGATTATTATTATTGATAATAGTAACAATGTTATTTTTATGAAACTACCCCATATTGCTCCTCCCTCTGTGTTCTCAATCTTGATAAATGGCCCAATGTCCAACTAGTTTTTAGACCAGTATCCTGAATTATCATTGACATATCTCCACTCATTATATCCCACATATAGTCATTCTACACATTTTCTTGATTCTACTCCAAGGTGTCTCTTGCATTTCAACACATTTTCTCCATTTCTATGCATTGCCTTACTCTTAATTCAGGCCACAAACATTTCTTCCTTGAACTACTGCAATATCTTACTCATCTCCCCACATTTCTTTTGCATGCTTTACAATTCATTCCCATAACACAGCTGGAGAGATTTTTCAAAAATTCAAATCTGATCATGTTACCTCTTTCTTAAAATGTTTCAATAGCTTCTCATAACCTATAATATAAAGTCTAAAATCCTTGAAATGGATTAATAATTTCCTTGAAATGGAAATAATAAAAGCCTAGTACAATGTACTCTTCACCTCATTCCCTAGTGGCATTCATGTTCTTTTTACCATCTTTGTACTCAAGCTTCAGCTTTACTGAACTTTTCTTATTTCCCCCAAATTTCCCCAGCCCCACTCCTACCTAAGGCCTTTAATCACACATTGCCTCTGCCTGGAAGGTACCTCTAAACTGTTTCCCTTGGCTAACTTGTATTCTTCAGGTCTAGTGAATTTTCCCAGGTTTTCCGATGCCATCCTCCCTCCCCATTCTACCCACTGCTGATCTATTATTAAATCTTCTAGGATTTTATACTTCTACATTGCATTCTCTGCATTGTGTTCTTCTTATTCAGGGTCTGGTCTTCTATAACTAATTTTTAAGTTCCTCGAGGACAGAGTTGTTCACCATTTTGGTTCAAATATCTAGATGAAATAACCTAGATGAAAACATAGATATTTAATAAATAATTGTTGAGTGAAATGAATGAACTACCCTGAGATGATAGACTTTGTTAACCATTCAAAACTGAGCTCAAATCCCAGCCAGACCACGTGCTAACTTTGTTACCTTAAAAAAGCTATCACTCTGTAATCTTGAACAAGTTGTTTAGCTTTGAGATTTTTGTCAGGAAATTATGAGATAATTATACTCTCCTCATGATTGTTATGAAAGTTAAATGAGGAAACATATGTAAAGCACTTGACACAGAGTGAATTTTCTCTAAACATTACTTCCTCTTTTTTATTTATATTTGAAGTTGTCCTTATGAAGTAGTAGCATTAGTGTTGATTAGTGTAAAGCATTCATGCCATTTTATCATGTATTCTCTTAGGATATACAGAAGATAATATGTTCCCTCTTTTTGTCAATATTCTTTGAGTGACTGATGAGGAGCCATTTTAGTGTCTGTGGGAATGAAGGAATTGTTACCCTTTTTTGTTTTCTGGAATGAGTATTCTCTTCTTTGCTATAACTTGGGGAGATGAAATGATCTCATGGTTAAAAGTACCAGTAAAAAAATTGTCCTTTTGCTGATTGATTTGAGGAGACTGATTATGTGGCACGTTGATGCTGACTCACCCTGGCAAAAAAAAAAAAGTGTTTCATTCTCATTTCCTTCTACTAATATATGACTGTGCTCATACTTTCTTACGAAGGTCTTTAAATTCAAGTATAAGTTCTAATGCAAATCTTGTGTATTTATAAAATGTCTCTTACTTGATTTTTAAAGGTAAAACAGGGACTAAAGGGTTGAAGAAGTGACTCTTCTGGTTTTAAGAATATTAAAATTCAGTCTTCACCAGCTGTCCATTTTTAAATTAGATTTCAGCTTTTCTTATGGGGCACTGTGTGTGTTAGCTAGCATTAGAGTAAGAATTTAAATGCTCAAATGGCTTTGAAGTTAATTCTACATTAAGAAACAGCTGAGAAGTTGAGTGTGACACCATTTCTCCTTGAATTTGCAGTCAAGCAGATGTGCTTCTTTCAATCAGTCTGTACTACCATTAGATTAAAAAGAAAAAGAATTAGTTAATGACAGTTCAAATTCATTTTGTAGAACAAAGTTTTCTATAACAATGGCTTGGGATGTTGAAGAATTGGATTTTTTTCTCCCAGTGTGTGCTTTTGGTTGTTTTGTTTTGCTAATAAGTTAATTTGATACATTAAGGCTCACCTGGCTCACCTGGCTCCTCCTCAGGAGGAGTAGGTTAGCATTAGATCACTCACCAAAATGCAAATGAGGAGAGAAATTAATTTTTTAAATATAGAGGAAAAGCAATATTTGATGTTTTAAATATTCATTTCATCTTTAGTCTTTAGTTTCCTAGGTATACACTGTTAAAAAAACAACAAAAACTCCTGATCACAAATGGAATTTTTCCTGAGTTCTGTTTTTCACATCAAACACCAAAACATTTCCTTGCATTTATGTATCATTATCCACCTACTGTTTCGTTTCTACTGTTTTCTTCCCTTTTTACAAATAAGCCTTCGTGTTATCAAATTCCATTTCTGTGTTTTCCTTGAACAGTTGACACATCCTACTTTCTTTTACAATCATTTTCCTTTTCTCTCAAATTTGAATGCATCCACAGGCTCTCTTATTGTTATAGTTCATTAGAACAGGAGGCTATATTATCTAGGATAAAATTATATAATACCTATATATGCATAAAATAATGAATTTCCCCTCATTATTCTCATAAAAGTAAAATATGTGGTAGTATAAGTCAAAGTAAGTACTCCTCAATTACTTCCTGAAAATCTGCAGTGAGGTCAAAGGAATTGAATTTAGGGAATAATTCCAGAATGTGCATAAGTTAAGCAGACAACATGATTTCTGAGTCACATTCAGATTGGTGCCACTTCTCTTCCTTGCTACATTTGAGAAAATGGTATGAAAGCAGTTTAGACTATATAAGACGTAACTAATAAAAAATGAATACAAAGGACAAGGGTGAGGAAAACACTAATGAGTCCAGAACACTAAGGCGAAAATGAGGTAGGATGTCACGAGAAAGCCACACTACATTTACTTTGTCAGCTGGTAAAGGTGAGATGCCCCAAACCACCTTACCGAGACTGTAATAACTGCAGGATGTTTCAAGGGTCATTTTGACAGGGAAAGTCCAGGGGCAAAGAAGGAAAATGATTACAAAGAGATAAATTTTGTTAAGCCTTAAAATAGATGGCAGTAAAATTTCCCATAGGGAATTTTTAAAAATATAGCAGGCTAGAAAGTATAAGTGGTCCCGAAGGAGTCTTATTTTTGTAGTTGAAATGGCTGCTACTAATCTGAAACTTAACAGTATGTTGTGGGGTTATAAGAAATTAAATTTCTCTGGAGAAAGAATAAACAATAGTGACATACAAGTAGTTGTGGGATCAGATAGTTCACATTCTGAAGAATGTCAAATAGCAAACATAGAATTCAGTTCCATCCCCTAAGATGAACACCTGTTAAGTGCCTGCTGCTGTTCCTGGCACAGCTACAGGTTCACTGTTCTAACTCTCTGAATACATATATGGAAGATGGGTGGGGCAGAGAAAGAGATAAATCCTTTTTGTATATACAAGCACAAACATAAAAATTATTTTGGAGCTTTTTCTGAATCAAAAATATTAATATTACTTGATATTTTAAAGTCAGAAAGGTTGTCAAAGTTTAGAAAAAACTTTCAAAAAGTTTTTTCTAAAAGATAAGTGTTCCAATTTTATCATAGAGAAATGGTTGGCTTATCTAACCTGACCTTCCATGTTTCCCTTCTTTGCTCTCTCTCTTCGGTTCTCTGTCTCTTCCTTCTAACTTTCATTTTGAAGGATTTTTAAAATATTTTTCTCATCTTGTAAAAATGAATTGAATTTACAAAAGTAAAACTACATTGAATGAGAGTTAATTTTAAATATAAGGTAAAAGTGAGATCAGAAATGATTTGAAAGGAAAATGGGTACTATTATACCAGAGATATGCATCAGGTAGTAATGTCTTTGTTCACAAAATGTGTCATTGGACAAGATGGCATACTTTGTGTCACAGAGGGTGTTGAAATGCTCTGCCATATGCCAAATTAGTAACTTTGGGAAAACGGTTTAATCTAACTGCATCTCAGTTTTCTCATTGCTAGAGTTAACAAACCTACCTTTTAGCATTATTATAGCAATCAAATAAAATTAGGTCAGCGTTGTACCATATGTAGTGTCCCTCTGGTAGAAGGCACTCATGAAGGTCATGGTCATTTCCCTTTTTCTTCATTGAATCCAGTGGAAATTGAGGAACAAGATGATTATGTAGTTCCCATTAAAAAAATTAATGTAAAAGAATTCATTTAAAGATATCACTTTTAATTACAAATTTTAGGGAAAATATAAAAACTGGTTTCTTCTCTTATTTAAAAGATTTTGAGGCTGGGTGCGGTGGCTCACGCCTGTAATCCTAGCACTCTGGGAGGCCGAGGCTGGTGGATTGCTCGAGGTCAGGGGTTTGAAACCAGCCTGAGCAACAGCGAGACCCCATCTCTACTATAAATAGAAAGAAATTAATTGACCAACTGATAAATATAGAAAAAATTAGCCGGGCATGTTGGCGCATGCCTGTAGTCCCAGCTACTCGGGAGGCTGAGGCAGTAGGATCGCTTGAGCCCAGGAGTTTGAGGTTGCTGTGAGCTAGGCTGACGCTATCGCACTCACTCTAGCCTGGACAACAAAGCGAGACTCTGTCTCAAAAAAAAATAAAAGTAAAAAATAAAAGACTTTGAGGGGCATAATGAACAAAGGATTAAAGCTGCAGTTAAAAAATATAGGTATCTATTATTAAAGTAACTATTTTTATATTGGTTTTCAATAAAGGTTTAGGACAATTTATTGACATGTAAATCAATTGAAGTCATTTTATGGTCATCTGAACTGATGGCGTTTATACATGTTTTTGGTGATCTGACACTATAAATACAGGGTTTTTGATGTAGATTCCATAGACAGTGTACAGTGTCTGAGTTCTTTGAAAAAAAATTGTGGCAACTGCTCACTTGCAGTTTTCTTAGAATTTTCATTGCTTTTCTTGGTTTCTCAAAAAGTCTTTTATATATTAAAAGACTAAAGCCAATATAATAGACAAAAGAGCCAAGAGAAAGGAACAGTTCATAGATCTCTGTGGCTGCCTCTTTCAAATAGTAGGTAACTGATTTGTAGTATTAATACTTTGGGAGGAACTAGATAGGAGTTGATTCAGGCTTGTGCTCCCCAAGATTCACTGAAGTTCCTTCATTCCATAAATAGCACAAAGCCTAGAAATTAATTACTAGGAATGAAGATACTCATGATCCTAATGTAGAAAATGAAAAGTTTGTTTGCCTTCTGGTTTTGCCTCAGAAAGGCAGCTTTCTCCTTCTCACTCACCGTCTACAGAACATCTTCAACAAATTAGACAAGGGGAGGGAAGCTTTTCATGCTGGAAGGCTGCATTAATTTAGCTGTAATCAAACTTGACTGTATTCAAGAAATTTCAATTAGGTATACTTTAAAATGTACATTATTTTGCCCAACTCTACTTGCCATGTACTTAATAATTCCAAAAACTGATAACTACTTGTTAATTTTAAAGTTAACTAACCTTTTAGTGACTTTGCTGTGTCTACTTTTTGTTGGAAAGCATTTGAATATTTGGTTGCAGTGTGGAGGTCTGCAGTGTCAGTTCATTCTCTAGATGGGAATCAGTTATTTGTGAGCTTAAGGGCATCTTGATTTGGGTTAGGTAGGATAATGTAAATTGGCAACAATAAGTGGTTGAAAAGCAAGAAAGCATTTTTTAGGCATATTGCTGAAGGCATGGGCATTCTACTTCATTTTTCCATATTTCAATTGGCTCTTTCTTAGCATCAAACAATGACTTAAAAATGTTATTGACTGAGAGCTCAATCAGTTCCATCTCCAGTTCTCTAGGTGTCTTGGTAATATCAACTAGGTGAGGCTGAAATGCTAATATGAAGTGATGTCATGATTCTCAAAGTCAGTGAGCCTTTCATTGTATTCTCCAATTAATAGGTCTATAACAGCTGTTTGTTCTTCAAATGATTCGCTTATCAATGACCTTTGCTAACTGGGAAAAATGTTCACTTGAAATTTCCTTTTGAAGAAGTGTTTTGAAAAAAGATAGCTTTTTTCAAAATCCCTGGATTTCTGGCCACATATCATATATAGACTTAGTTTTGGTATTCAAAGAAATATTCGAGTCAAAGCTTTTCTTTAAAAAAAAAAAAAGAGCTTTAAGTGTTTGTGCCTACATAAGTAATGTCCTTTATTTCATTGTCAAAGTTTTATATGGAAACATACCGAGAAGACCATTTTAACCTAAAGAAATTCAAAGACAGGTTCTACATCCTGGCCTCCACTATAAAAGAATCCAATTTTGCCTCTGAGAATGTTTGCTTTGAAGAAATACTGCTTCTAAATGTCAGCCAAAATGAGCTAACTACAAAATGGGGCTGAATGAATTGATTTGATGAATGAGATTATTCAGAATTATATATTTGAATTTTGGAAATTATGTGTTCAATCAACACATAACTTTTGTTGTAATAGCTTCCTTAGCTCATAGTGCATTTATTTCTTAATGCCATTCCTGGACCATTCAGTTCACCACTATTTAGAGAGAACCTACCTGGGTCCAAGCAGGTACCAGCTTCTAGAGAGCTGGAGACAAGAACTGACTTCTCTGTATGTCTTACAGAGCAGCAGAGATGTGAGGCATATTTACAACTAATTATAATGCACAGGGACTGAGGGTTATGATGGTGATACTGCTAGGAGAACATAAATGAGGGAACAATGTATACCTAGAGTCATTACTCTAGGTATATGTTGGTGGACGTGAGGAAGGTGTATCTGCTGAAGAGAGAACAGAAATAAGGAGGAGATTTGTCAGCTCTGAAGGAGGATAGAGGAAGAGGATTCAGGGGTTTTAGACATTGTTTGGTTGTATTTTAAGCTAGGAAATCAATGATGGATTAGTAGAAACTTTACTCAGGAGCAATTTAAAAAAACTTTTTAGGGTTGGCAACCTGTAAGAAAATGATCTGCAGTAAAAATCTGTTTTTATTCCTTAGACTCTACTTAGTAATGTTTTTCAGAATTGGATGTTTTACTTTTATTATCTCCTTTAATAATAGAAACAACCCTCTTAGGTAAGAGTTGTTAGCTTTATTTTAGAGATAAATAAATAGCTTCAGAGTGAATGAGCAAATGATTCAGTTTTCACAGTTAATCACCACAATGGTCTACCTGATTGAATTAAATGTAAGAGAGGAATAGACAGAAATGAAGAGACTAATTATTGCATTGATAGAAAAGGAGAATTGTATGTGTGCTATTTCCTTTGAAGTCCTGAAGGAATTAGCTAAGATTTTGTGTTGGATATATTGCTGAAAGTACCAGATCTTAATGACCACATATTCTATTTATATTATAATAAGCTTTTGTTATATTATAAATGCCAATAAAATTGGTAATTTAAAGAATTTCTTCTCTTTCTGTTTTTAACCTGAGAACATAAATAAATTACATTTAATAATATTTATTCTTTTCCTCAGTCTTTTCTTTCTTGATGAAGGAATAAAAGGAAATTGGTCTGTGAGAGAAAAGTACCACCTTGAAAAGTGTATTGAGACTTATCACTCATAGAAATCCTAGAATCTACAACCTTGACAAATCCACGGCATTAAAAAGAGAAAGCACTATTAAGAAAATTCCTAAAAGACTTTTGTGTGTTCTCAATCAAAACCTTGATCAGATTAAAAACGTTTTATTCCAAGTTTAGGACCTCAGTTGTGAAAAATTTTGGGCTCTCTAGGGTAAAAGTACTTTAAAACAACTAGTAACTCCAACATTTATTTTCAGTGGGATTGCTAAGGGACTCAGGTAAAGCATTTGCTTGACTTTCGTCTTTTTTACTTGAACCAAGGCACTTTTGGGACCCTAATTAATGAATTAATGCTTCTGAATTTTTGCTTTGCCCCTGAGATATTTTATAGCCACGGGCAAACAGAAAAAATGTATTCTTCCAGACCACAAGTGATAAATGGAGAAAATAGTGCCTCCCTCCTCTTGTGGGAGTTGTAGTAATCATTTAATGTGTGCAACATGCTAAATGTTGTCATTACAATGCAGTATTGGATTTCTTTGCTGTACTCTGGAGCAGAATATTGAACAATAATAAGTTAGAATGGCTTTTTAGACAACCTGTGTTCAAGCCACTGATAATTATGAAATTATGCCAGATGACCTTGTTTTATTCTCCAACCACTTCCTAAAGAGTCAGTGGGATATAAAATGTTTGAGTGGGAAAAGCACTAATGGACAGAAAGAGCAAGTGTAGTCATTACTCCAGGGAATGACATAGTTCAACAACTTCATGCACTTTTCAGAAATAATTAGAGTCATAACTAACAGTTGTACTAGTTCTGCTTTGAAAATATAGTAGCTATCCACTTTTATAACATAGTATATAGTTAAGTCATATAATTTTATTGCAATCTTCTAATGTAAGTTCGTACTCTTAGCTTTGAAAGGAATAACTGGCCAGTAGTGCATTTTTTGAAACAGCAAGGTAAAACAGAAACTTCCTATAAGATCTACATTCCTATATTATAGATGATGAATCAAAATGTCTTTAGGGTAACAATTTTATTACAATAATTTATTATAAACATTATATTATAATATCTTTAGTGATTCATTATAATATCCTTGGTTCTTTGGAAATCCTCTCTCTCCCACTATTCAATAAAAATATCTGATGTACTTTTTTCAGGGTCTATGAAAACGCTAAACATTGTGAAAAATGACTGTTAGCATGTCTATGGAGTCTTATCTGTGTACAGATTATTTCCCATCCAAGTACTAACCAGGACTGACCCTGCTTAGCTTCCGAGATCAGACGAGATCGGGTATGTTCAGGGTGGTATGGCCGTAGAGTGTACAGATTATTTCAATGGAAGATAATCAGGGACAATTATTTAATAAAGATATTAGGGCTAATCAGTTATCCTAGGATTTCAGTATTGAATTATTCTTTAACTGTGGGTAGTATTTAATCACATTTTACCAGGCATTTTTAAACATCTATTCTCTCAGAAAAAAAATATATAATCTGTGTAATTAACTATTTCTAAATTTTTGTTCAGTGTGCTTCTATCTAATGATCTACCAGGACTATGATTTTTCTTTAATGACTAAGATTTATATTATATAAGTAGTAGTCAGATTATTTTACTTGGTAATACAATATTTTCAAAAATTTAATGAGAAATTTATACACATATATTTTTTATTTTATTTTATAAATTAATGATTCCTAATTCTATAACATAAGGAAAAACACCTCTTAGTATTTAAAGTCCAAAGTAATCACCATCTCCCAAAACCTTCAACCTGTAGTTTTGAGTTTACACATGTTTCACAGAAAGGAAACAGAAGTAGTAAGGGCCTAATTATAAAAGTCAGTAACTTTGATTTATGGTGACTATTTTGTGAATCAAAAAAGCTACCCTTATTTGAATCATTTGGGAAAAATCCAACTAGTAGCTTTAAAAAAAACATGCATTTTCATTAGAATTTCAGATAACTCATTAATTCACTAACTTTTTTTGTGCATACATCATGTACATTATTCTAGATACATATTTTTTTAGTATTTAAATGTGCCCGCTTAGAAGCCAGCTATTATTTACTAGGAATTTGCTTTGGCTTTCCATTTTGCAATTCTCTTGTGTGAAAGAAATTGTATCTGCTTAACAGGGTTTTTCTGAGTATCAAAAGCATAAATGCATGTAAAATACATAAATTTTAGATATTATTAATTGCTATATTCCTATTTAATCCTCACAATGAACCTGTTGGGTAGTTGTTACTATTTCCATTTTACAAGGAGCCACAGTATCCTAAATTACACATCTAGTAAAGTAGCAGAATTCAGATTAACTCTCAGATCAGTCTGAATCCAAAAATCATGTTCTTTTCACTATATTGATAAGAGAACATTTCAGGCAAAATAAATATTGTGAGCAAAGGCATGTTGCTATTGGAATGAGAATGTTTTATGGTGGTATACTGAGAAATTAACCTTTCTTGATTGTAGAGTTGTGAGTAGATAATATTGAGAAGTTGTGCAGCCAGTTTAGAGAATATCTTAACAGACAGGCTTTAGAATTTGGGATTTGTTGAGATTGATAATTGAAGGCATTGATAATGTTTAGATATGTCTTATGGTGACAGAAAGAAGACAAGTTTATTTGGAAAGGGACATGATTAGCAAGAGAAATGAGGATGACTTTACAAGAATTTAGATGTGAAGTCATACAGTCAGACCAAAATGACATCAGACAATGAAACCATGTCCAGAATGTCCTAGGTATTTCAAAGAAACAAATGATTTGTTGATATGCTGATAGACTATGACTGATGATGAAGAGCAAGTAAGTTACTTTCTAACCTGGGTGATTGGCTTCATTCACTTAGTAAACAAACCAAAATTGAATACCTGCTATGTGTCTGCTATTGTATTTATCCCCATAGAGTCAGTGGTAGAACTAGAACTTGAAGCCTGGGGTGTTTTACATGAAGTACCTTACTCTTAGTCTCACTATCCTGCCTCCAACCTACAGATGGCAGCATGTTTAGTTATTTTTATTCTCATTATAGAGATGAGGAGAATAAGGCTCAAAGATGCCTCAAGTTGTCTTAGCAATAAATAGAGGAATCATTACTAAAATTCAAGACCTTTTAAATTTTGTTTTAGATCTTATTATTATTAAATACTTGCGCAATTTTTTCAGTATAAGTGTTAATATCTCTGAAAAATTACTTTCTTACTTGAGGTCAGGCTGTGCCATATGTTTGATGATAGGACTTAGTTCTATTTGCATTTGCTCATGCGCTTGTGCTTGTGTGTGTGTGTGTGTGTGTGTGTGTGTGTGTGTACACATGTGTGCTATCAAGCTAGGCTTGAGCAGGGCAGGGGAGCAATAATTTCCTCCTCTTTCAGAGTAGAACCACACAATCTTTCAGAGGAGAAACCTGAATTAGAGAAATCATATGCTTTTGATGCCTCTCCTGAATGCTTCTGATCTTAGAGAACTGATTTTTGTTCTCCAGCAATGATTTCGAGAATAATTTATCACAAAAATTAAATAGATTGCACTGTAAAAATCATATAATTACTCCTATAAAACTACAGATGAAAGCATGCACAGAAAATTATAGCGTAAAGTTTTTAATTAGCTTCTGATTAGCTGTAAGCTTATGTTTTAAATGTAGCATGCAGTACCTTATAACAAGTAGGCATAAATTAAATAGCCACTAATATGTATGTGGCAAAAATTTTAATATCACAACTACTAGGGATTTTTGCTAGCATACTTTTGATATTTTTACTTTAAAGGAGGGTGGATTCTGCAAACTTGGGGTATCAATCACATAATTATTAGAATGGCAAAATATTCTTTCAGATCTTGAGTGATAATCTTTATCCAGCCAACAATGTGGTTGGCGATTTATTCATCTCTTAAAAAATGACTAGACTCTCTTTCAAATCTGAGACTCTTGTATGATTTCACTTTTGTTCTTACTTTTCATAGGAGACCTGTCCCTTCAGTTGAAGGAAATGCTTGCCTTAGGATCATAGCAAAACTAAGCCTTATTTTTCCTATCTTGTTTTTGTCTCATCTGTGTTTCAGATGTTACAGTTATGAATTGGAAACTTAATGTGAGTTAGAGTTATAGTATTTTTTTAACTATATTTAGTTACTTTAACTTGCTGAGCTACCTTGAAAAATCATTTAAGCTCTCTAGCTTTTCTATTTGGTAAAATTAGAATGTTAAATGATCTTTATATTTAATGTCAAATCAAAAGAATCATGTTTCTATATTCATTCTATTTTTGAAGGTTCTTGGCTCCTCTTGGCTTCTTTCAATAGTATTTTGGAAATCAAAACTTTTTATTTTTTTTAATTTATGGTTTACACACAATAATACATATTTATGGGGTAAAATATGATATTTCTATACATTAAATTGTGAAATGATCAAATCAGAGTAATTAGCGTATCCATCACATTAAACATTTATCATTTCTTTATGATAAGAACATTCAAAAACCTTTCTTCTAGCCATTTTGCAACATACATTATTGTACTGTATATTATATTAGTCATCCTACTATGCAGTAGACCACAAGAATATATTTCTCCTAATTAACTGTAGATTTCTTTGTACCCATTGACCAAGTTACTAACAAGTGTTTCTAAAAAAGGAACCTGTCAATATTCCAACATGCAGAAAAACAATGAATTTGTTTTCCATTTATGCAAATTGGATTATTAACATTTTAAGCATCTAGAATATGTCCGAATTGGACTTTGGATCTCCGAGCAAAAATACCATGATATTCTTAAGCTCACTCAGAATTCAGTAAGATTTAGATCCAATCCCTAGACATCATAACTGGGCAATGATAATTATTTGTATTTTTGTTTACTTTAGGATTAATGGAAAATGGAACTGGCAAACAAAGTTCAAGAGTGTATGTCATTGTATGTTTTCAAAAGAGATTTTCCTTGGGGACAATAACTGACCTTGGATACGTTAGAGGAGATCTGGCCAATGTAAAGTTACCACTCATTGCAAATGCCAAATGTAAATTAGCATATACATGTATTTTTCCCCTGGACATTATAAATATGGCTACAATTGCCACTGACTGCCCATAATAAGGAAACAAACAATCATTAGAAATAAGTTTTAAACTTGTTTTTTAATTAAATAAAAACACAACTTAAAATGTAGGCAGTCTTATACTTTATACACAACAATCCTTGTGGGGAGACATGGAAATTCTACTGTCTTCTCTGGTGTCAGGTGGGATTGTTCTGTCCTAGGAGGAGGATCCTTAAGAAATAGGGAAAGCAGGGGAAAAAGTATATTTTTTTCTTATTGTCACCATTGACCCCCTTTCCAAGAACCTACTCTAGTTCTTAGTAATTCCTTGCATGGTGGGAAAAAAGAGAGAAAGCAAATGCAGGAGGAAGAGAGTATATGAAGACAGGGAAGCAAGGGTAACGAGGAGGACAGAATGAGAATCAAAGGTAATCCTTACCACCCCTTTACTAAAGGACTCACATTGGCTGTGCACCTCCTTTCCCTGGCAAGTTTCAGCTGCCTCTACCCCAATGTGTCTTTCTTTCATCTGTAATAAAGAGGTAGAAGGGAAGGGAAGAGGAACAGCTGGAAGGTGAAGAAAAGATAGGGGGCTAGAGGAGAAGGGTAAACTCTCAATTTAGATTTTCTTAAAAGTCCCATGACTGCCACTTCTTCCTTTTGTCCACACTGGTTCACCTCAGAAGGCTGAAGATTGCCTTTAAGTGGGGAAGAAAAGAAAAGGGAATCTGGGCACAGAATGCTCTACTGTCCTTTAGTATCCACTGTTCTTCACCTATTTCCCCTGTCTTGTCTGACACCTCGCCTAGACCCTGGGCTTTTACCCCTATGCATCCAATAGCCCCTATATGAGCTTCACAGTGTTCTTCACTTTGTAAAATGTAAGCAGAGTCTGGGTGTCTTTGAGGGTTTTGAGCAGGGAGAGTCCATAGAGCTTCTCAGATCTTTAGATATACCCTGGACTTAACATAATCTAATTCCTCTGTGCTTTGTAATGCTCTTCCTCGGCTTCATCAACCCTTTCCTTGCTTACATAGGCTCTTCTGAAAACTTAACCATCAGGTGCATGAAGTTCTTTCCATTTAAAAATGCCTACTAATGCCTACTAATGATATACAAAGAAAGTTTCCAGATAAATTATTTCAAGATTGGAAGCAACCTATAATACTCATTAAAATAAAATAGTAGGGAAATCAAATGCTAAATTGAGATTACATATATTTTCCCCTACACACAAAGAATTTGAAAAAGAAAAAAAATTAAATTCTTCATTTGTAATCTTGAAGCATACAAACTAAATATTTGAATGCCTACAAAGGGCTGGTGTCCTGTGTGTTCTTGGGACCACACTACTCATGTCCCTTGTACATTCCCCATGACTGAGTAAATATTAACAATCTTAAAATTAGAAGCTTAGGGGTTTTGACCTAAATATTTTCCAGGGTTAAAAGGCCCTTCTGACAGAACAGTGATCCTCATAAGGTTTAACGAAGCCAGAAACAATAAAGTCTAAAAAGAAAATCATGCATTATCAAGAGTTTTCTTTCTACTTTTCATTGTAATTTTCACCCTTATTTCTATGAACCACTGATTTGAAAAGATTTTTCTAAAAGTTCATCTTTCTAAGATATTGGAATATTCTTGTTTTCTGGCACAGGAGAAGATTACTTGAGTACCCTATAAATATTTTTAAGATATTATAAAAAATGAATATATAATAGATAAATACTAGGAAAATATACAAACACCATTGTTTAATTTTCTGCTAATCTCAATAATGAGGAAATTAGATATTGAACAAATTTCAAGGAATAGACATTATAGGATAGACTTCTAGTAAGTATTTCAGAATTAGTACTTTTAAAAGGTATTTCAAGGAACATTGTGTTTAAATATCCCTTAATAAGTCCACTATTTGTCTTTTGTGAAGAAACACGGTAGATGTCGTGTGGACCATCATGCAAAGCAAAAGTAGAGTAATACTACTAGTGTCTGAAATAGTGAATCAAAACAAACTAAAAAATTCCAGGCATGGAATAGCACCTGTAATCCCAGGTACTCTGGAGTCTGAAGAGAAATTGCTTGAGTCCAGGAGTTTGAGGCTGCAGTGAGCTGTGATTGTGCCACTGCACTTCAGTCTGGGAGACAGAGGGAAACTTCATCTCTAAAACAACAAAAGCAACCTAAAAGTTGTGGTTAAATGTCATTGTGAGTGTATACAGGAAAACAAGGTGGTGCTACATGCACTGGAGTTGGTCACCAGGCTGGAATTGGTATAAATAAGCCCTTAAGAAAGAAAGAAATGAATTTTTAATCTTTATGACTTGGTAGCTTAAATTTTTCCATTTATCTTCCATATAACCTTCACACTGAACACAAAAGAAACACTCTCAATGAATTTGTGTTAATATTCTGGTTTATTAAAAAATTAAACTTAATATCATCCATTAAAACCTATGGTTAGAATTTATAATCTATGTTTTCATATCATGCCTTGGTTGAGATAATAAACAAACCAACATTTTAAATTGTTTAAAACTATAATTCTGTCTGCAAAAAAACCCCTCTATTTTGCTTTTTAAAACTTAATATTAGGCTTCAACCATACTTTCTGCCATCCTTCTTTTGGTTGCCACATCAGTAGAGTCAGAATAAAAGTATCTGCCCAAAGCAAATATACTGCAGTTCACTGTCAAACAGAGATTCCCAAGAAACCAAACAGAAAAGGAATAAAAATGAGAGGCATGTTTTATTAAATGTCTTCTACACCTGCTTCCTTTATCTTTTACCAAAGCCTGTTGGATATCCTGAATTTTTTTAAGCCACTACTTAAGCTATAACCTAACAGTTATTTTGTAACTGCATTGAACATTTCTTTCATATATTAAATTATTAAAGATAATGGCATAGTATAAAAAAAGTAATGTTCCATGTGCAGGGGATCTCCATGAAAGCTTTTCAGCTGAAGAAAGGTTATAGTTGCTAAGCAGATTGGTTATGTATTAAGCTAGCACAGTAAACGAAAAGAGTATTTAAACAGCTGGTGTCTCTCTGACCCTGCCATTAATCTTCTCTAGAGAGAGTGTGACAAGAAGTGATATTTAACAATAATTTTAGGAAATGTAAATGAGAACCAATTGATTATGCAATTTGCATTTTATTTTCAAAATTATATTAAAATAGCATTCAACTATTCATTTAAAAGCATTTTAGAATTAAAATTAATTGTTTTCACCTATAAAATTTATTTTATTTTTCAGAATGAGATGATCTTTGTTTATTATTGATCTACATTCATTTAGCAATCTGTTAAAATTCATTTCTAAACAGTACTGCTTGGGAAATTGAAAATTTTTGAATTTTTAAAGCTGTGCTTGCAAGTTCAAGTGAATTTAATTAGGTAATGAAAGTTAAAATGCACAAATCAATGATATATATACAAAAAAGTTGTGTTTAACCAATTCTATACTACTTTAAATCTATGCAGTAGACAATGATATATTTAACACATACTTTATTTACACATATTTTCAAAGACACTCTATGCTTAAATAAATATTTAATTTTAGAATATTTTAAAATTTATAGAAAAGTTGTAAAACTAGTAGAGTTTCCTATTATTAACCAGTTTCCTTTATTAATAACATCTTACATCTGTGATACATTTGTCACAATTAATGAGCCAATATTGATACATTATTATCAATTAAAATGTATACATTTTTTTCAGATTTTCTTAGTTTTTACCTTATGTCATTTTACCAGGACATTTGGATACCACATTATATTTAGTTATCCTGTCTCTTTAATTTATTTTTGACTGTGACTTTACATTTTTTATCATCTTGACCATTTGAGGAGTTAATTTGTCTGATTTTTTCTCATGATGATATTGGGATTAGAGTTTTAGAGTTTTTAGAGGAAAACTACAGAGGCAAAATGCTATTCTCATCATATTATATCAAAAGTACATACAATCAACATGATTTAATACTGTTGATGTTAACCTTGATCACCTGGCTAAGTTGGTGCTTGTTATGTTTCTCCATTGTGAAGTTACTCTTTTTTCCCATTGTGAAGTTTCTCCATTGTGAAGTTACTCTATTTTCATTTCTGTGGTCTTTTACAGGATGTCACTATGCAAAACTCACCCATAAGGATGCCTCATATTTCAGAAGCTGTGCTTTCCAGCAAGTGAATATTTATGCTCTGCCTCCTTGAGCATGGGGTATCTACTTAAAGTATTTAAAATTACTCTACCTGGGAGATTTACCTATTTTCTTCTTTTTAAAAATTTATCTAATCATTTATTTCTGTCAGTATGGATTCATGGATATTTATTTTATACTTCAGGTTATAATCCATTACTACTACTTTGTTGATCATGTTGCTCAAATAACTCCAAACATTATCTTTTGAACTACTTACTTATATTTGGAAATTCCCAACACAATGCTAGAACCATAGTAGATTTTACTGGTAACTTGATGTGAACCTAAATGTATTAATATGCTCACGGGCTATTTTCTAATTAAGACGTAAGAAATGCACTTTAGTAAGATGCACTTGATCTCTAATTGCAGATCTCCACATATACCTTTAGAAAGAAAAAAATGAAAGGAGACATAATATGTACCTTAGTAGATGTTGCCACAGTAATATGGCATTATATACAACAACCAAACATAGCGGCGAACAACAATAAACATTTATTTAGCTCATGAGTCTGTGGAAACCACAGATCTGGGCTAAGTTTGGCTGGATTTGGATTTGGACTCACTCATATGTGTATATGACAGTGTGAGCTGGTGGGACACTAGTCAGAGGGAGTCAGCTGGAGCTAGTGATGCCTCAAAAGGCATAACTGGAACAAGCCAGTCCTGGTCCATGATTGCCTCTTATCACAAAGAGGTACAGCCTGAGCATGTTCTCATGGTGACAGCCAATGGTAAGAGTGTGCAGACTTGTATAAGTTCTTTCTTAAAGCCTCTTGTATCATATCATTCCAGTGGCCAATACAAGGCATAAGGTGAGCTCAAATTCAAGAAGTGGGGAAGTTGTGCCTCATTAGTGAGAGAACTGCAAAGTCACATGGCAAATGTAGTATCTATAAGAAAGAGTAAAGAATAGGGACCATTAAAGCAATCAATCTACCATGCATAACTGTGCAAGGGAAAATGTCTAAGCTCTTATGGGTGTGTGTTTATTGTTTTTGAAATAAGCTTTCACTCTGTTTTTGTTATGAATTATGACAGTGAGTGGAAGTGCAGCATTATCATTAACTATGTCATATTTCAGAAGCTATTCTTTCTAAACTGACTACCAAATCATTTAAAAGTGTAAGATAGTAATTTACTTTTCAATTCTGCACACATCTTAGATTATAATGAAATCTTATTGAACAAATGCCTTTTAACAGGGATATGTTTCCAATATGAATGAGGATTCATGCAGCAAAACTAGAAGTGTAATAATGAACATGTCTGTAAAATGAAAAAAATCAGATAAGCCTATAAATCTCTTCCATGTACATTTATGCCAGAATTAGACATATGAATAATCTATTCTTAGAGAATATTCCATAAAGCATAAACTCTTAGTTATAATGAGGTCTCCATGGAAATGCTCTTTCAAATAGAGTTATTGACAATTGTAAAATATACAACATGCAAATTTATTGTTTTAGAGTTTGTTTAAATTAAGCCTTTAAGAATTGATACATATCAAATTCTCATTTTATCTGTAAAAAATGCAAATAAAATAAACTAAAATAAGTCATTTTTTCTTAAAGCATTTGAAAATAGATGTATGAGAAATAATTAAACATAAACTTCAATATTTATATCTCATCTTCTAAATTTAGTCCTGAAAAAAACAGTTTATATTACACTTATCATAAAAAGCTGCTTATGTTTGAGTTAGCACTTTTCAGTGAGAAGGGTTTGAGCTTCAGATCTAGGGAGATCTGGATAGAAATCCTGATTTGCTCTTTTGTAAAATTGTCTTGGAAGTTTTTTTTTAACCTCTGTGGACCTTAATTTCCTTATCTGTAAAAAGGAAGCAATATATCTATCTCATATTGTTTTTAATGAGAGTTAAAAGTTATATAAAATGTCAAATTTAGCACAGTGCTTCGCACATAACAGGATCCTTACTAATATTTTGATATCGCTGCCTTCAAATATATATACTTTTACATTACTTACTTAACACCTTATTTCCAGTAGTTGTCTTTTGCATACTAGAATGCAAAATGCATATTAGAAGGAAAATGTACTGCTGAGTCTGAGCAAAATAAATGACTGGCACAAACCAGTATATTATTACAATGATTTATATACACTCTTGTTCTAATCATATTCTCTTAGACTGAATAGAGGCACACATTAACCAGCTTGATATAACCAATTTTCCCACCTAATATTAACATTAAAAAGATTTTCAAGTATATTAAGCTGGAGAATTTTGTTCAGAACACTTGAAGAAATGGCCACATAAGAAAAGCAAACAAGATTGCAAATATTAAACTTTAGTTTAAATGTCACTTGTTTCTCCTTTTAGAGACAATGAAAACTCTTGCTTATAGCTATAATAATCAGGCTACAATGTGAGATAAACATCTAAGAACAGTTTTTAATTTAATTCTTCTGCTATTGCCAGGTGTTTGTCAAAAGATATCCTACATGGTGCCAAGTCCTTGATGCTGAAGTTAGTAAAGGAGAAACAGGCCGAATCGTTAAATCAATGTTCAGTGTGCAGTTTTCCAATCAGAACTTTCCTTGGTTCAAGTAAATATGCTGGTAATCCAGCCAAAAGTATTTTACTACAAGATCCTGAATACCGTGTTGCATAGAATCCATGAGTAAGAGTTATGTTCAAGCCAACAAATTTTTCCTTTACTTCTTTGGGATGATGCTAAATAGCTAAATAGCACTTAGCTTTGCTTCTATCACCTGAAGAAATATATGCACACTCCCAGACAAGCTGACATACTGAACACTGGATTATAGACGGTGTATTTAAGTCTTGTGATGGACATCCAGTGAGCTGGTCAGAGTGAATCTCCCAATTAAAGCATTTATCCCACTGCAAAGAAGTACTTCTGAATCTGTGGCCAGGAAGAAGACTGGTTAAGAACAACTTAGGTATTTCTTTATACTCCCATTTCCATCCCCCCAAAATCACTTAATTCATTGTCCAACCAAGGAGGAATATATGGAAAGGTCTTAATTATAAGACCGTCTGGTCTGAAAACATAAGACTAAAATGCCCTTGAGATTAAGAATTCCTTATGATTCATAAGAACTTTAAAATCTTGTCTATTCTCCCCATGAAGTGCCATTTTAAAGTTCTTGGTATTTATGGAATTAATTATGTTTTGCATTAACATAAACCCTTTCATGTGAGGACTTCAAAGCACTTTTATTTGTCACATGTTATGGTTGTTTAGTATGACTATAAATTGTTTTTGTGATTAATTTGGAGGGAGAAAACATTAAGAAAAGCAAGGATAATTTTGGGAAAAACTTTCAAATACATAAGATTTAATCTCAACTAATTGTCTTAGTTTTCTATAGCCTATGGTAAATTACAATGAATGTGCTATGTGCTTGCACTTAAAATTTAGCTTTGCTAACATCTGTTTCTTTTAAATTAGATTTTAACTTAAAAAGGCTTGTCCTTATTTCAAAAATATATTACAGAGAATAATTTCCCTCAGATTTTGAGTTTCCTACACTAAAAATCTTATATATTAATATATGTAAATATATTCTACATTGGCCTTTTTATCCTCTTGGGTAATTACTAAAGTAATTCATAGACCTGTTCTTACTGGTAAGTAGGGATAAATTAAATTTGTCAGGACACTAAAGTAGCATTAGATAAATTATTCTCCATTGACCTAAAAGAGAGTTAATTCTGTAGAAATGAAGTAGTTTATGTCTTAACTCTTGTTTAAATTCATATTGGAATTTTGAGGGTACCCATGAAATCATTATTTCATGAGCTTTTGTTTAGTAGAGCACACATGAAATTTCTTGTCATTCCTCCCAGTGATAATGCATGTATGTAGAAACTGTGAACCGGTTTTCTGCCTGCAAATGGAATTCTAAACTTAAAATTTAAATTCTTATGTATGTGATTTAAAAGCAAGTCTTTAAAAAGAAGTTATAGTGTGAAAATAAGTAAAATCATAGTATTCTTTGCTGTACTATATAGTGTTTGCCTCTGTAGTGATCTGGCATTGGGTAAGTCCCTAACTTTTTCAACTGTAAAATGAAGTCTTGAATGTTAATGATTCCTAAGGTCATTTTATGCTTCTATGAGATTTAATAAATTGTAACTCTTTCTAAAATATGGATTGTTTACCAAAAAATGATTAATTATAACTTACTTCAGTTCTACAGTCAGCGGTGCTGAAACAACCAGTGACAAGACACAGAAGGAAAATCATATCTCCTAGAGTTGTTAACAGCAAAATAAATGGCACTCTTTCTCCTTCTGAATTTTAATCTGAGTAAATAGAAAGAGGGGACACAAACACTGTTGGACGTTTCTGAGTTGGCTATCACCGTTTTTCTCCCACTGTTATCAGATTACTAAATGTCCACATGGTGTTTCTCATTTCTATTAACACTGTATATAGGGACATAAGTAATTGACAGAATGGTATTGGAGGGTGTGTTATGACTCTTTCAGTAGCAAGTAACAGGAATCTATCTCAAACCGTTATATAAAAATGAAATTTATTGGGTCACATAAGTTCCAATTACGAGTTAGGACTGGCAGTAGGCCTGGAATCCAGGCTTTTATGATGCCAAGAAACACATCATGCCATTGTTTGGCTTGGTTTTCCATTGTTTTGACTTTGTTTGAACAATTTCTTGACATGGTGTTTTATGATGGCAGGTATTATAATTCACTCGCTTGGCAACTTTAGTATAAGTAGCTTCTTTTAAAAAATTATTTCAAGCAAAAGTTCTTTAACTGAGTCTCCTTGGCCTGAGGTAGCTCACATGCCCATCTGAACCAATTAAATGGATCAATGGGATGGACTCTGCCTATTGCCCAAATCAAGTATGTGCTCATCTCCTGAGCTTGGCAGAGTTGGGGATGGCGATGAGGTCAACCTGGCTGTACCGCACAGGTTGATTACTGGGGAAGTGTGATGACACAATGACAACCGGGTTGCTGTTCCCAGAAGGGTGAAGGACTGCTGGATTGGCACAAGCAGTAGATATCCACTCCAAAAGAGAGCCAAAGAGGAAGAAAAGGAGAGTCAGAAAGAGAAGTATCATTCTTTCAACAACTATATTTTAAATGTTACTATGTGTCCTTTATGCTGAAGACAGAAATGAACAAAATAGACCAAAAAAAAAAAATCTCTGTCCTTGTGTAGCTTAGTCTGATGGGAGATACAGAGTATGTGCTGACCTCCGGCAGAATATTGGTGTAATATACTTCATGATATGGGAATTATGTGGATTCAAATTTGTTTCTGACTGTATTTGCTTGATTAGTTTATTTCTTACTTCCAAGGATGCTCAAGTTGCTAAGGATTTTTGTTTTATTCTCCTTACAACTAATTATTGCTTATAACAGTTATAAATCTCTGAAAATATCACTACAGAATTTTTACCTATATCATATAGGTAATATTTGCTTATTTTTTATTAGTAGAAAAGATTAATTATTTTATATACCTTTTAGAGAACTCTTCAGCTATTTTTATAAGCCTTTCCCAATTTCTGAAATATTAAGTGTTTCTATGGTAATACTATGACTTTATGGCAGAAATAAGATTAGTTTGATTTTCCTATACCCTCTACCCTTCCTTCACCTCCCCAGACTATATACTGAGGCAAGGAAAATTTTAAAAGATTATTCCTTAGTATTCCTGATATTACCTAGGATGATTTTTTTCTCCTTTTCTGAAATAAAAAAAAACAAAATGATTTAAAAAAAAATCCTAGGTGCTTTGTAAAGGAAATGCTGGCTAGTTCATAAATTTTAAAACATTAGGATATTTCATCCACACTAGTTAATAAGGAAGAAAAGCTTAATGCATAAAGACATTCTGATTAATTCAACTATATTACATGAACCCTTTGGTACGTAGCCGGTAGGCAAATCTAATTAGCAGTAATATTTAAAGGACTGCTGTCCTAAAAGGTATATCATCTTCATGAAATAATAGGTTCTTCCTGGATTTGATTTTACATTTTTTTCCTCGAAAAGAAGAAAAAGGATGTAAATTAATGTGGAAAAGCTTTTCTCTTAAAATCTACTGCAAAATTCATTGCAATGGTAGTAAACTCCTTTTTATTATTTTTTTATTTTTTGTTTTATTTTAGTGTATTATGAGGGTACAAGTGTTAAGGTTACTTATATTGCCCATGTCCCCCTCCCCCCTCAAGTAAGAGCTTCAAGCATGTCCATCCCCCAAACGTTGCACGTCTTACTCATTGTGGTTGTATACACCCTTTTAAATGATGAATGAATAGAAAACATCATATGTAAACTATTCTATACAAATTAGAAGCAACTTATTTTTATAGTTGCAAATATTAAGAGATTCCCAAACTCTCATGTTTAATAGTAGGAAATATATGCTTTTATCAGTCTTAAATTTAGGGCACATTTGAATTTTAAAGGAAAAAGTGCAGCCTAAACTCAAAACTTATTTGTAAATAAATAGATCTGCAAAACAACCCCTCCTTTAATGTAAATTCAACTTGAAAGCATGAATTTGCCCTTTGCTGCCCATCATATTATATGATAATTGCAACATAGGTGAAAGTGTGCACAGCCTTAAACAGTGAGTAGTCAAAGATTGGAAGCAGATACTATGGCTTTCAAGTGGCTAATGGCTAGAGGAATGAGTTAGGAAGTTAGGATAAATGGCAGGGGAGTTGCATTTCTCAGTAGTCTGGAGCCAAAGAATTTTAGAATTATTAATTCACAGTGGGAAGTGTAAGCAGGTCTCTGAGTTTCTATTTAATTATTTAAATTATAAACATATATTGAATACAAAGTCTCCTAGTGGTGATAATACAGACTATATTGAAATCCCACAGCAGTCATTATTTGAATGGCTTGTGCAATTGATGTGCCTCAGTTTTGTTATAAAGTAAGGATGGAAAATGAAACAAAGCAAACATTTTATATGTTGATATTTTTTCATATATAGAAACCATATGGCATGCTCCTGCTACATGGTAACTGCTAAACAAATTATAGTTACTATGATATGGATAAAGAAATTGCCTAATTCTAAAACGAGCTTGTGATCAGTTGGGAAAAAAAGTCACAGTAAATAATACAAATGAATGGAACAGGGGATGTGAAGAATTTGGGATCAGTGTGCAATTGTAAAGTTCTTGCATTCTCAAATGGCAAATTGAAGCAAATGTTGCTCTGGAATCTAAAAGGTCAGGTGCGCTGAGATCAGGATACAAGCATTCAGAGAGCAGAACAAATCCAAAGCCAAGGCAGAGTGAATAACTTCTACAGCCTATTTTATATTTCTGAAGGAGTCTTTCCAGACTGAAGGTCAGGACAAAAAGTATAGTCATTTCACAGAGAGCAGAATCCCTGTGGCTGCAGAGCCTGTTGTATTTGTTGTGGTGGTTGTTACAGTCATTATTGTTGTTGATATTTGACTATAGTTTAAGAGGATAAGGGTGCTTATGGAGATATTTTCTTTTCCACTCTGTATTATAAAAAATAAGGCTATTAACTGTAAATAAATAAATTAGCGTATAAATTATTTATTATATAATTTAATTTAACTATTTATTAAATAATTGTCACGTTATTTACCATAATAATATAAATTATCATTCTAATGTTACAATCTATTTTTCTTAAATCACATGTGCTATCTTTGTGCATAACAGTGATTCTCTTTGATTTTGAGGGCTTTTTAAAATAAAATTGTGTGAAAATTTCTAGCAGAAATTGGTGAACAGTTTGCCTTCTTTTTGTTAGTTTTTTCTTTACTTTTTTCATTCTGATACATCAACATAAGAAAATGCATATCAATAATTGCTGTTTTAAAAGTAAAATAAGAAATGTAAAAAGAAATTAAAGTTTCCATGAGTGAAAGCTAATGAAAGTAACATAAATTAGAATAACACTAGATTGCCTTAAATAGATAACACCAGTTCTTCTAATTCTTTTTCCAAAAAAGATGGAAAGAAATAAATGAATAACAATAAATTACATTTTAGTTTTTAACACTTAAAAGTTTTAACACTAAAGTCAAATATTTTCTTAATATTTTCTAATCGTAAGGTTTATATGACATTTTGTATTCTGAAAAGAAAATGATTTTATTTCATCATCTTTGCAGTAAACTTTTTAATTTTTAAAGATTATTTAGATGCACAGTATTATTTCTTTTCTATAGGAAAAACATTAGTTATGCACCATCCATTTGACCATGACCATGCATTAGTTATGCACCATCCATATGTGAAGGCCACTTAGTATTTACCAGGAGCTGTACTAATCAATAAACACTAAAGTGTTCAGGCTAAAATTCTTGATATAAAGAGAAGACAAACTCAGAACTAGAGAAAGCACCTTAGGGTAGTTTAGTTGGGTAGATAGGAAGGACTAGCAGCTGAGTCAAATGGGGACAGGGAAGTCAGAACAAGAAATAGGAAGGGAAAGCTCCTCCTAGGAGATATCATTTGTTGAACAATTTTAAAGTTAAGAGCAAAATATGTATTGATTATTTACTGCCCATTCTAGAGTAGCACAGAGAGTCTTTTGAGATTTATTTTATTTTGCCTAAATTTTGAGGTTGTGATGAAATAGGAGGAAGGAGATGAGTTGGGAGAAAACTTCCCCAGTTATAACTTCTCAAACACAAAAGCTGGAGAGTATCTCTGTTACAGCCCTGCCTCAGGACTAAGCTCAGGGGCCTGCAAATGGGAAACTTTCAATTAAAAAAAAAGTTAGTGTAGTGCGTGGCAGTCTTTAAAGGGTTGCTGAGTTTTCCTGACCTCTTATCTCCAACACACCCTAGGGAAGACATTAGCAAAGAGCAACAGGTCCACCACCTCTTGTTACTAATCAAGATCCATTTATGTTAATAATCCCCCTTTTAAAAGCAAGTCAGACAGGAAATTTAAGTAGATTCACACCTCTATATAAATTACCTTCATCAGATAACCAAACAAATTGTTTTTCTTGTTATGCTATCTCTAATCTTCTGCCTGAGGATATTTTTTTCAGGCAGTGGAGGACAGTTGTGAGTTTCTTTGGGAGTCCTGACCCTTCAGGTCTTGGGGAACCTGCTCAGGGAATCAGAATGAGGGCAGTAAAACAAGAAAGAAAGGTGAAGGTAAAGCAGGAAGAAATCACTGAAAAGAAACTTGCTCTGATTTTTATTTTTACCTAGGGTATTTGTGTGAGTTAGAACATCCTTTCAAGAACATTTACTGTAAGTTGCTAATGCCTAAGCTAATGTAAAATAATAAACCTGACTTTATGACTTGGTCCTGCACATCAATCATAATCACTTGGTTATGAACAGAGCATTTGCCAAAGACCCATGACACATGTGACAAAACAAGAATAAAAGAAAATATGTAAGTTCTTAATATATGACTTTTCTTGTGGGTTCATAATTTATTTCTTTTAACTCTGAACCAAGTAATTGATTCAGTTTTTCATGTTTCTACATCATATCTAACCATGGTAACGAAATGGTCTCAACAGTGCAGTTGCTACCATGGCTGCAGTTTCAGGGTCAGTGTCTATGGCAATGCATTGAATCAGCTTTCTGCTCCCATTTTTACAACAGGAAGGAATGACTAGATGAGAACATTGCCACTTTATTCATTATGGATAGCTCATTAGTTCCCTTGTCAACTTTCCTTTGCTTTTAATCAACTGAAAGAAAAGGCTTCACAGATTTTCAGTGGGAAACATATGGAGCTCATCAGTAATGTGTGAACTTATATTTAAAGGTGCTGCTGACCTTGAGTATGCATCCTTCCCAAGTTGCCTTTTGTAAATCCTGTGATCAATACATGAAATACTGTTCCATTCCCTTCATGACTCACCTTCAACTGTCTGTTTTTCCCACATATTATCTAAGCTTCTGTGAAACATTTTTCCCCCTGTAATGGGCTCCGATCCTCTTTATAAGTTTCATAAAAGAAGGGTTTAGAATTTCCCCTCTAAATTGAGATAGTACTATAAAAGAATGAGTTGACAAGATTGGTATTTTAAGAAATTCAGCTCTACTTAAATATATAAATGAATGCTGCATCTTTCCAAGGAGTCACCCTGAGTAGCAATACATTTATTCCAAAAATATTACCTTTGCATATAGGTTATTGCTGCTGTTCCTTTGAAATTACAACCTATTTTTGAGCTTTAAAATACAATCTATTATCAGCTTTAAAATAATAACCAAGAGTATTTAACACACATCACTGCATTTTCTTTTTTTTTTTTTTTTCTGTATTATATTGGTAAATTTACTGGGAAGATTAAAAGATTGGAGATGGTTTGCTGCTGGGTTTGAGACTAGATGAGATTTTATATTATTAAATGGGATTAGAATGTGACCAGAACCAATCTAGCTTGGGCCTTTATATCTCTTCTTGTCCCTCAGGTTTGAGGCATTATGGCACTCTTAGGGCCCTCCTACCTCTTAGAGACACTATGGGCTTAAGTATTAATAGAATGAATTTTATTATTTTTAAAATGTATTATGGCACTGCAGGATGTTGGCCAAGGGAATTTTTATAGCTATTTATTCTACTTTAAGTGAATAATAAAGATACCTTTTCACTTTGTTCCATAGGATAAGTGAGAAAAATATCAAATATTTGATAGCAAAAGATTTAAAAAGGAGAGAGAGAGAGAGAGAGAGAGGGTTACTCTTACAAAAATGAGTAAATTCCAACTTTTCAAATTGGAAGAGGCACTTAATATATCAAAATGTATCTTTATATGAGGTAGAAATTACAGTTTAATAAAATATGATTCTTTCAACTTTAAAGATTTTTTTCTTAGTCCTATTTGAGTGCATTCTCTCTAAGACATCAAGTTTTTCATTAACACATTATATGTATTATTTGGAAACTGAAACATTATCTGTTTAATCTCTGATTCTCACATGAGGGGTAGCATATGTCCCAAGGAGCTAAATTACGATCCTTAGCAGCATTTTACTCAAACTGCATTTCTACCTCCCCGACTTCCTCCAGATCCTGATATACCTTCTCCCTGGTCTCTCCAATTCCACGGTGTTGAAAACCAAATATGCAATGTGAAGTGTGTCTGAGTGGAGTATGTTATGCAAGTGAGCCTTCTAGAAGCTGAAAAAATATTGAGAAACAATGAATTAAATCATAGCTATCTAAAAGACATTGAGTATTAATAAGAATTATACAATAGAATTTAATATTAAAAAACATAATGAGGGTTTTTTTCTAAAATAACAGATTTTTTAAACCGGGAAAAAATATCCATTTTAAAATGGTTTCTTTTGAAAGTATAATAAAATATAAATGTAGGCCTATCTTAAACACTGGAAAAATGTAAAACTAAATTTCTTTGCTATTTAAAAAGATGCAGACAGGTTTCAAATAGTTCTGCATATAAACTTGCTGACATGCATAATTTCAGATCAGGCTAGTTATAGCTTTCATTCTTTGAATTAAATTCAAAACTCTCTTACTTTCACAGTATTAGAGAGGTGAATCAAACACGTCTTTAATGCCACTTTTATTCAATCCATCCATACCCAATTTTGGAGGACTGCTGTCACAATGCCAAAAAACACAGACTGAACTTTTAATAATGTTTCTGATATGATAAAGAAAGTCTGAGGTAATTTTATAGCACAGTCTAAGTGCTGAACTCATGCTATACCTTTCAAATAAAAGTAAAGCATCTCTAGTTTCTTAAAGGTCCCTTTTAAAGAATTACTGTTAGCATAGCATGGTATGTCCGTCATAGAGTAAGAAATGTCACTTTTTATAATGCATTCAAAATGGAGTTTTTTGTGTCATTTTACAGTGGTACTGCAATATATTTTTTATAAATAAGCAAAAATATTGACCAAACATAATATAAAATCAATTCAGAAGGCTTAAAACACATCCTAAAATTTTTTCCAAAGATGAAAACAATTTAAAATGTTATGACTATTTAAATCAGAGCCCTCTAGTCTGTAAAGTGATTGTCTTCACAGTTAGGGTAGCTTATATATGCCTTTAGAGAATATTCATGTTATTTATCTCCCCATTCTTTCATATATTTTTTAAACTAAGCAATTAGTTAAACAATCATTGATACAATTTTATATGATAATAAATCATGACACCAACTTGAGTTGTCTTAACGAATCTAAACAGTGACTTTTCCTGTGAGAATATTGAAAGCATCTCAAGAAAGAAATTATATACATATGTTTATATATATATATATATATATATATATGTTTAGTGGCTCATACATTCCAAGTATATCTGGAGATAATCAACAGTTTATTTGATGTATAATATATAAAACAAATCATGTAAGTGAAGTTCATTTATCTTAGTCTACAAGATAATAATGGTATTTATAATGAGCTTAAAGAACGACAGTAAAATTGGAGAAATTAATATTGAAGACTTCAAATGAATTGAGTTGTTCTACCATATGATTTCCGAATATTCAGATGTATATGATTTCTAAATATTCAGATTATTACTGGTTAACTAATAAATGAACAAGTAATTACCAAGAAAACAATTTCATTTACAATAGCTACCAAAAAATTGTAAAATAATTGGAATAAACTTAACCAAAGAGGTGAAAGATCTCTATACTGAAAGTTTATGCTGAAATTATAAAACACTGATTAAAAAGTTGAAGACACAAATAAATGGAAAGATATTCCATGTTCATGAATTGGGATAATTAATATTTTCAAAATATACATGATAAAAGATATTTACAGATTCAATGCCATTCCTCTCAAAACACCATTAGGTTCTATTTGTTACAGAACCTCTGAATTAGGTTCTGTGATAGTCCTCACAAAAACAGAAAAAAAATCCTAAAATTTGTATGAAACGACAAAACACCTCAAGTAGCCAAAGAAATCTTCAGCATAAAGAAAAAAGCTAGAGCATCACACTATCAGACTTGAAAATATACTACAAAGCTACAGTAACCAAAATAGGAGGGTACTGGAATTAAAATAACCAATGGAACACAATAGAGAACACATAAATAAATCCATAAACTTACAGCCAACTGATTTTGACAAAAGTGCGAAGTACACACAATGAAAAAAGGACAGTCCCTTCAATAAATGGTGCTGGGAAAACTTGATATCCATCTGCAGGAGAATAAAGCTAGATTTCCTATCTCTTACCATGGATAAAAATCAACTCAAAATGAAATAAAGACTTTAAAGTAAGATCAGAAACAATAAAAATACTAAAAGAAAACATAGGAGAAATTCTTTATAATGGTCTCATCAAAGATTTTTTTGGATAAGACACCAAAGCATAGGCAACAAAAGAAAAATTAGAAAAAATGCGATTATAACAATCTAAAATTTTCTGCATAGCAAAGCATATAATCAATAGAGTGAAAAAACAACAGAATGGGAGAAAATACTTGCAAACTATGTGTCTGACAAAGAGTCAATAAGGAACTCAAACAACTCAATAGCAAAAAAATAAATAACTTGATGAGATAAATGGGCAAAAATCCCTGAATAGACATTTCTCAGAAGCCATACAAATGGCCAATGAAAATGCTCAACATCACTAATCACATGGAAATGTGACTCAAAACTGCAATGAGATGTCACTTCATGCCAGTTATAATGGCTATCATCAAAAAGACAAAAGATAACAAATGCTGACACAGATGTGGAGAAAGGGGAACTCCTTATATGCTATTGGTAGAAATGTGAATTAATATAGCTAATACGAAACAGTATGGAAGTTCCTCAAAAAATTAAAAATAGAACTACCATATGATTCAGCAATCCCATTACTGGGTATACCGTGTTTCCTCGAAAATGAGACAGGGTCTTATATTTATTTTTCCTCAAGAAGACACCCTAGGGTTTATTTTTAGTGGATGTGTTATTTTCCCCTCAAAGCCTCAGCTTGCAGCACACACAGGATGCCCGGGACCTGACAGGGGAAGCCGACCTTGTTGGTGGGGCTGCCTGCACCTTTCTGGTCACCTCTGGGATAGTAGCTTTCATGATGGGGCAGATGAGAAAGGCTGATCCTCTTCTTTACTGCTTCCCAATGAAATGCATGGGTTGTGCAGATACGCTGCGTAGCCACGCCCATCACTAGGTCTTATTTTTGGGGTAGGGCTTATATTGCGCAAATGCTTAGAAATCCGGCCAGGGCTTATTTTATGGGTAGGTCTTATTTTCGAGGAAACACGGTATATCCAAAGGAAATGAAATCAGTATATCAGAAAGACAGCTGCACTTTCATGTTTATTACAGCTCTGTTCACAATAGCCAAGATATGGAATCAACCTAGGTCTTCTTCAACAACCTGAATGGATAAAGAAAATGTGCTGTGTGGTATACATACACAGTGGAATACTATCCAGCCATAAAAAAGAATGAAATTCTGTCACTTACAGCAACATGGATGATCCTGGAGGACATTATGTTGACTGGAATAAGTCAGGCACAGAAGGACACTGCATGATCTCCTTCCTATGTGGAACCAAAAAAGTTGATCTCATAGAAGTAGAGAGTAGAATGGTAGTTACCAGAGACGGGGAAGGGGGAAGGTTGAGGAGAAATTGCTCAACAGGTACAAAATTTCAATTAGAAAGAATAATTTCTGTTGTTCTATTACACAGTGGAGCGACTATGTTTAACAATATTGTATTGTGTTATATATTTCAAAATGGCTAGAAGACAGAATTTTGAATGTTCTCTCTACAAAAGAATGCTAAATGTATGAGGTGATAGATATTCTAAATACCCTGATTTATATTTTACACAATGTATACATGTATCAAAACGTCACACTGCACCCCATAAATATGCACTATTATTATGTATCAATTAAAAACAAAATAAACAAATAATCTTGTGATGCTAATATAGAGCTATCTATGTTTCTTGAAATGTAAAGAATACTATAAACTACATGTTACCCTTTTAAATTTAAAACATGTTAAAAATTAAAATCAGTATATCCTAGAAGCTAAAATAATATTTAGAAGAATTAGATAAGAAGGAAAAATGAAAACAAATAGTACTTTAGCAGGAGTGGATTTCAGAATTTTAAAAAGACTATATTTTTAAAGGTAAATCATTTCCTATTCTATTAAAATGGAGAAACATTTATGTTTGTAGTTTTTAAAATATACTTTTGAAAACTATAGTATGTTTTTGCGAAGTGCTTTGCTTTTATCAATGTTGGTGTTGACAGTGGAATGAGGTTCAGTCTTCCTTCATGATATTGTTATCAATATACACATGAATAGAATGAAAGGCTTCATTTATTTTTCATATTCTAATGTTCTAAGGAGTAGACCAAAGAATATGAACAGGAAGATATTAAATGTTTGGTAATTCCAACTATGTTGTTTTCATATAGATCATTAGATTTCTGCAATTGGATGTGTTTTACACGAACTTATGAATCCTTGATGTATAGACGACTTCACCACCAACAAAAACGTTGGGATTGTAGATTGTGGAGATTTTTTTTTAGAAGAGCAATTAGTTATTTGAAGTTCATCTGAAGCTGAACTGTAAATATTTTAGTAAAGAAGTCCTGAGATCATTTTGGTTTCAACTTAGAGGCCTGCTTTGTCTATTCAATTTAAACCAATTTTCTTACATAAATTTTTACCACATTTCCATCTTTATAAAAGCTTTATGATAAACTTTTATATACTGAAAGAAATAATTTGTAAAACATTGCAGAGTATAAGAGTATTGGCCAATTAGTGACTGATCTGAAATTCTTTTAGGTTAAAATTTTTTAAGCTAAAAGAAAAAAAATTAAATTCCTTTAAGCTAAAAGAAAAATGTCACTTGCATTTTTTAGTCTCCATTAAGGAAAAAAAAAGCACTCTAGTAATCTTCTGAATCTCTTTTAAGCCAACAGCTCTATAACATCTTGCCTCTACACGTGATACTGCCTTTTTAGCCAATTCCAACTTAGAGTGATGAGTAACCATGGCTCCATCCAATTTTCCACATGACATCCATGGCAGCAGAGGTATTAATGGGACCTCTCTCCTGGAGAGCTGTCCCTTAGGTAGAGCTTAAAATTCTGTAAGAGTCACTGACACATGAATCCAATCAGGGCTCTGCATTAGGACTAAAAGCTGCCAGGGTTCACATGCTGACAAGGCAATGTTTCTTATCTCTGGGATTGGATGCCCTTCCCCCACAAAGCTCTGCTCCTCCAGGCTGGCAGGGATCTCGCCTCTGGACAAGGGGGTGACAGACCCCCTTTGATGATGAGCATCCACAGACACAGAGAGCAGACTCTTGCTATTCATTGAGCTGCACAGCTGTGGCAACTGGATCTTACCCGGATGTCAACACTGGGGGCAGGGCTTCACTTTGGGCAAAAAGGAAGACAGTTTGAGTACAAATGAACTGCTTTAGACTCTTTGAATTTATCTTTCCCCAGATGTCATGAGATTTAAGATCCGCCCTTTATTTTACTGAAACTTTATATTTGTAAAGTGGCTATCTTTGTAGGTTCACACGAAAAAAACAATAACTATGTTTTCATACCGCAAAAGATATATTTGCCTAACTCCATATGAATACCTTGATGGATCTTTGGCGTGTTCTCTCTTATTAAACCGGGTTCTGTATAAAGTAGTTTCTTGATGATTCATCTTCAGTATTGTATGCTCTGCTTAACCACAAGTTGTGCAGGATGACAATTTATTGATTCAGTGGATTTTTTCACCTTTCTGTTCGCAAAACATTTTCATAGTTAATGAATAAGCTGTTAAAATCTTGAAGGATTGTGGGGGGAGGGGGGGAAGGGCATTTATTGAAACCTTAAAATCTGTACCCCTATAATATACTGAAATAAAAAAAAAAAAGAAAAAAAAATCTTGAAGGAATACAGGCATGTTCTCCAGGCATTTTTAGAGTGACACGAAAGAGAATCTATAGCAGGTAGCTATTTCCGGCTATGCAAAACTGAAAACACACATAAAGAGTTAACTCAACTGTATAAATGAATATGCTAATCAGTGCATAATTTATCTCTGAAGAAACATATTTATTGTGTCTGCTATTTGATTAGATGGCCTCAATGTTCAATTAATCAGTTACCTTTCAATATCATTCCTGAGAGCTGCTTAATTAATCTGTTGCACTACAATCCTATTCATTCTCGCCATCCCTCTCCTTGTTTCAAATGACAAAACCCAGGAACTGTGCCACATAAAGACTTTATGTCAATGTCAAGTGAAGGTTGATAAGTGGCTGGCTTCTTTTTCTTTATTAGGTTAATCAAACCAATCAGCCTTACAGGATTTACATGTGTCAGAAAATTTTAATGGGTTGAAACTAATGAGAAATAGAGGAGAAAAACCACCAAAAGAATGGTGGCACAGTTTATATACCTCAACAACAATATCCTACTTTCATTAAGCAGATTGTTTTCTCTTCTTTTTCCAAATGATAAATTTAAAATGTACTGCTAATTAAACTCAAACTAGTCTATTATGGTATACTGCCACATCCCTTATTAACAAGTGAAGCATGATAGGTACCTGTGTCTTTGAATCAAAAAGTATGTTATACGTTTACTACCTTCTGGGCACTGTTTATTTCTTCTCTAAATGATGTTATTTCGATAACAGTTCCATGAACATTTACCAGTTTGAAGGTACTCTGTACAATAACATAGAGTAGGCTCTCCAAGAAATGGTTGAGAAACACTACTAATTAAACCACAGGTTCATAGACTCTTTCTCTTCTTATCTGTTTCCTGAGCTTAGAATCTCTCTTCTCTTTCCTTCCTTTTTTTTTTTTTAATTATTATTATTGACTGAGACACCCTATTATTCCTCAGTATTACTCCCCTTTGCTCTCCAGAAGCTGAGACATTTTGGTAGAAGTTGCAGCCAGATCTCATACTATCTCCTTTTCCTTCTTAATGTCCTAGGGCAACTTTCATGTCCCAGCACGACCTTACACAGACACACATGGCATCCTAACAGGGGTTTAAAATACTTTGAGTCAATCGTTTGTTATCCCAAAAATCTTCTAAAATAAAATGCCCATGAAAGCATAAGGTAGTGTTTCATTAATTGTATAGGTGTGATAAACTGATTTGAGAAAACTAGTAGTAATACTAATAATATTCATATACTTGAGCACTTTTAATTTGCCAGGAACAACTTTAAATCTGATGTATTTATTATTTTGTTTAATCTTATCTTCAAATGTCCCTATGTGCTATTATTTTACTTATTACATAGAATAAGGAAACTGAGGCACTGGGAAATTAAAGAACTTGCTCGAGAGGACATACCCTCTTAAAAAGGAGATAAGATTATATTTATAATTTTTGAAAATATAATTTTTTGAAAACTCTAGCAGGTTTTTTCTTTCTTCCTCCTCCTCCTCCTCTTCTTCTTTTTGTAGAGGCAGAGTCTCGCTTTGTTGCCCAAGCTGCTTACTGCAGCCTTGAACCCCAGCCTCAAGCAATGCTCCTGCTTCAGCCTCCCAAGCAGCTGGGGCTATAGGCATGCACCACTACACCAGATGATTTTTTTTTTTTTTTTTTTGTAGAGACATGGTCTCACTATGTTGTGCCCAGGCTGACCTCAAACTCCTGGCCTCAAGCAATCCTCTCACCTTTTTCACGAAAATGTACAAAATTAACCATTTAAAAATCATCGGCGTATTCAAAAGTGTTTTCCTATATAGAACATACAAAGTTTAAACTTTTCTTAATGACTTGGGGTGATCATCATGAATATTGATTACACATTGATGCTCTCGGGGGCTACTTGCCATGGTTGGAAATAATGTTACTATCTCTGGGACTGTCCCCATTCTCCAGAAGAGTTATTCATTTATATTTTGCTTATTCATTTATATATTTGCTTATATGAATACATATTCATATATATTTTGCTTATATATATATTTTGCTTATATATATTTTGCTTATGCATTTATATTTTGCATTATATTTTGCTAAAGGATGTCATGTTCCTTAAAAAATAAATCTTAAAAAACATTTAAATAATGTTAAGAAAATGAGGAAATCAGGACACAAATTAAGTAAAACCAATAAGATGAGTCTGGGGGTAATATTATTACATAAGTGTGTTATGGGTGCTGTCCATTTGGTGGAGGAAGGCACATGTGACTAGCAGTGCCCCCAGAACAGGGAGATATCAGATGTGCTGCAAATGTCCATGTTCGAAGGTACAGAAGAATCAGAACTATTTCTGGTACTAAGCAGAATTCCCCAGTGTCTTCTCAGCTTCCAGCTCTGTGTTCTGCCTGGAATGTCCTTTCACCACTCCTCACTTGGCTCACTCTTCCTGTTTGAACACTACTCAGAAATCTCTCATCGATTTCCTGAGTGACATTGTTAGGTGCTTCTCCTCTGTTGTGCTGTCATTTGAGACATATTACCATCATTGCACTTATGACTTTGCATTATAATTATTTGCTTAGTTCTCTTTTTTCTCCATGGTTTTTAAAGCTCCTTAATGACAGTGGCTGTGCTTTATTCATCCTTGTATCTCCCAAACCTAGCATGATATCTGGAAAATTATAGATAATCAATACATATAACTTGGATGGATGAAAGGGTATTTATTGGTAATGTGCTGGAAACCTCCTAAACAACATGCTCATTATAAATATTAAAAAACTAGTTTCTTAGAGCTATTTTTGTAGCCTTTCTTACTGTACACTCAGTTTAGGAAAAAAAAAAACAAAAAAACACTGTTATAGTTGAACCAACACAGTGCAACCCAACACCTGCAATTAGAGGACTCATTCAATCCAGAGATACAGAAGGATAAATGGACTGCAAATGATTATAAGACTTTAGGAAGTTATTATTTCAACAAAATGCTTGATATATGTTAAACAATAATGAGCTCAGTGTTACTTTAATGTATGTTGAGGAAAGTGATTCGAAGTTGCTCCTTTAAGCGTGGAACCATGTACTTTACCATCAGTGGAACTGAGTATACCATTGACTTTTGTAAGGTAAGCCAGGCATATACATTTACATGTGCCAAGAGAGTATCCTATTCCAGCATGTAGAGAAATGTTAAATGTCATTAATCATGCCAGAAATAAAGATTTCCCTTGTTGGTTGTTTTTGTTTTTATCTCTTTCTTTGATTAAGCTATTAGATATCCCTTCTTACTACTCTCTGAATACTTACCTACTCAAAAATTTAAGCTTTTACTATAGGTTGGATTGACAAACTAGATAGTTAAGCTTATTTTAAAATTATCTAAATAAAAATTGTGTACCTTATACAGGTACCTGAGAACATTCTCATGAGTTTTTACTCACATAATAATTAATTAAGGTGGATATTAAACCCCCTTTTCTTCCTGGAATCCTTATCCTTATGGAGGGCACCACCAGCTACTCAATTATCCAAACTACAAATCTGAAAACAATCTTTAGTTTGAGCTCTCTCTTACCACTCCATAACTAGTCGCACAACAAGCTACATCATTCTACCTCTGGCGAAGCTCTGCTCCAGTTTTTTAATTATCTCTTTATTTGGGGACTCATATTATCTTACATGGAATATTGCAGGAACACCCTGTCTTGTCTCTCTACCATTAGTCTCAACCCTTCCAATCCAGCCTTTACACACTCACCTCTTGGAGACTTTTCCTAAATGCAAATCCTTCTATAAATACCTCATGTCTTTAGAATAGAAGCTAAATTTCTTATTCACTCAATTATTCATTCAAGTTTGTAATATCTGTTATGTTTCAGGTACTGTGCTGAGTGCTACTAACACACACAAAAGTTTTCTAGGACTATGTCTCTTCCCTGCTTCATGTCCTAGCTTCCCCCAATCAGATCCTGTGGGAACAGTTATCATGTTTGTAGAGAACTGCAAACTCTTCCAGCATGTAGAATGTTTTCTCACACTTCCAAATCTCTCCATATTCTTAGTGCTTCAGCATGAAATACTCTTCTCACCTCACTCTTCTAGACTCATCTGCTTCTCTGTAAAGACTTTCTTGTCACTCCTGCCTATGCTTGAGCAGAGGTAGAAACTTTCCTTTTGGTGGTCATATAGCCATGTTGTATGTACTTAGAAGATAATTTTAACCATGGTATTTGTGACTATTTGTCCTTGAACTATTTTCTTAATAGGTGTTTATCTGGTGTCATTGACAAATAGTGGAGGTCAGTTAATGTCTACTGAAGAAATTACTGATTTATCCCCTGCCTGCTTTAGGTGGGCAGTAAATTGATGGCACAGGCATGGTCTAAGCCTTATTGTATGTCATGCTTATTTGTAAAATTGCCTTCTACTTTCCCTTCTAATTAGATGGCAAGCCCCTGAAGGTTAGGGAGTTATCTTCTGATTGATATCTAGTAGAAGGCTTTGCCTGTAGTAAGTACTCAATCCATAAGTGTTGAGTTGAATTTTGAAAGCACTCCAACAAATTTCGCTTTAGTTTGTTTGAACTTCCAAAATGATTACTTCATTCCTGTGTGATCCTTAAAGGTGTATAAAGAAGGAATTGAAGAACTTCCTAGGGAAATCATTTTCCTCTTAGTTCCTGTGCATCTCTGGCTTCTTACCCACTCTGACTTATCATCAGGCTTGGATAGAGAAGGGATACAAATGGTGGGAGAAAAAGCGGTACCAGGCAATGGAAGCTCCAGACAAACAAAAAGGAAATTGTACTTTCTGATGGCAGAAAGGAACAGAAAAAAAATATTGGAAACATTAATTCAAGAAGCATCTTGGGTGAGGGGAAGCAGAATTAGAACAGTGTTGGGGGAAGGAAGCAGTCAAAGTGAGGCAGGTTTGACAGTGTGGGGAAGATACTCTCTCTGGTATGACTAATTGAGAATTGATTGAGCATGCAGAAAGGTTATGTTTTATTAAGGGAAACCTTTTTTCCCTTTTGTCATTATGAAATCCGCTCTTCTGCAGATGTTATTCCCTTCCCATACTAAACCCTCATTAATTTATAATTCACCACATTGCTTTAAAAGTGCTGCACAGATTTCCTGTTTCTCTCACATGTAGTGCTTCTAATAGAGAAAGTCAAGTAGGATATAGGTTGAAACGCTGCTTGTCTTGAGGGCTGGGTGCCAGACTTGCTGGTGCCAAAACATTTCACCATCTCTTAGATCATTGTAAATGTTTCAAAGTGTGATTTTGCAGGCTCCATGAAAGTGAATTTGGGCTCTAAAACTACTCTTTCATTATGGACTGTAAATTGTCTCTGGTTTTTGAAATGTGGAGTCAAAGCGGAATGGTCTCCTGGTAGGGCTCTGTTAATTTTGAAGACAAGGACTCTTATAGAGGGGCACACTTTCATCAGATGCAGATTCTGAGAGCAGAGGCAATAGAAATGGAGAGAACGAAATGAATACTCCCTACCTGCATCCAAATTGTACTCTCTGTAAATTTGGCAGAGCTTGGAAATAGTTGGATACAGAGATGTAGAAAAAGAAGTCAAAATGGCTTTTCAATTTTTAATTGCCCGATACACCACTAGCGAAGATAGGAATTAAAGAGGGAGTAGTTTTCACATTCCTTTTCATTGAATTCCACTTTACTCATCTACGGGAAACAGGAGGATAGACTGACAATTTAGATAGATATTTTAAAATTCAAATATCTTCAATATAAATAGTTACATAAGAGATATATAGATGGAGGCCTCAGGTCTTTTTAGAAACTTCAAGTAAATTGCAGTGTGTGTGTGTGTGTGTGTGTGTGTGTGTGTGTGTGTGTGTGTGTATGTTAAAGGGGAGGAATTACTATGGAATATCATGCAAGGGTTAAAATCTCACATATCCCACAGGTTCCAGACAAAGAACATAAATAAATAAAGCAAGCCAGGTGGGGACCGATAGGATTATGCGCCTAAAGGAGCAGTAGCTATTCAGCTCTAGTTGACTGCTGCCAAATAAGAATGAAGGCCCAGTTTGATCAAATTTTGTATTTTTCCAAAAGAAAATAAGTAACTGTATTTTTATTCACTTAATTACACTTGAATATCTACAACTAACTAAAAATGGAGATTTTGTGATGGTCAAATGAAACGCATATATAGAACAAATTAAACCCTACAGGCTACAAGTTTGAGACTTGTGATTTAGAGTCTTATTGGGGGGAAAAAAAGACATGTAACATGTTAAGAAATATAGGAGTAGTATTAGCCATTATATAGTTATATGTCCAATTAAATAAAATTAAGTCTCAATGGATAAACTTGTGAGTGTTCTGGAAAATTAGAGATCAGAGTTGGCTGAAGATTAACAAGAATTATACAAAGTGGGGCTTTACCTGAAACTTGAAGGATGGGTCACTATCAGTGGTAATAAACAAAGGAGAAATGGAGATGAAACTTTGGGAAAACAGCGACTAGCTTACTCTAAGTGGAAACAAAGGAAGGACTAGAGCCATTTTTCTAATTCCTAGTCTATTGTTTTCTCTTCCATGTTCTACCACCTCCTATTTGACTTAGGATAAATAGGGATAGAGATATTTGTTAACTAAGCAAATGTTATTTGGCACCTACTGTGTGCCAAGCACTAGTCCAGGCTCTGGGATAGAGTATATGTTAATGGTATGTACAAACTCTCAAATGCATAGGGACACAGGTCAAATCCAATTTTATACAAATTGATTACATAAACAGTAACACCTGATATATTTTAATTATCCTAGAAGGAAGTGAAATTACTTGAGAATTTTTACAACTCTGGGGAAATATACTGAAAAATATTTTGTATATGGACATTGTATATCAGGTATAAATACTTGTGTCAAATATTTCCAGAGGCAAGTGAGTATAAAATAATATCATGTTTATCAAAAGTTTATAAAAGAATTAGAAGTAACCAAACTAAAATATCAGTTTGCTCTGTTAATGACTACATTTCATTCAACAGCCATTGAATGAATACTTATCATCAGGACAAGTATTAAAATCAGTGCAAGTAATATGTGTATGCTTTGCTTCCTTGGCTTTTATGCCCTTTGATAAGATGGCATATGGATTTGCTGGCAGGTAGAGAGAATAAAAGAGAGAAAAAGAACAACTGTTTTGAGGAGGGTGATACTGGTATATCCCTCAAAAGATCTTTGATTATATATTATATATAACATTTCATTTTATGAAGAAATAATATACATGTATAGATATAAGAAATATTTGGTTTTCTAGCTTTAGCAAATGCCTTTATGATCTTTTTATAATATGACAGTGTGGTTTACTATTGAAGTATATTATATATCAAAGGACTCACATTTGACAGTATACAATATAATGTATTTAAAATTAATTACACTGTTAACCAATGAATATCAGTGAGTTAGTATGGGGCGGGGGCACTTTATTCAAGTGTTCATTGCCCATAGCAAAGTAAATTGCAGAACATAAAGTTAAAACTTCTATGTTGATGTTTCAAACTCAGTATTACTTTCAAAAAAAAAGACACCCTCAAACCCTTGAAAGCCATGCCAAAAGCATTAGTTAAAGGCTAGGTGACTGAATGTAAAATATGTACTTATACAGCTTGCATTGTATAGTGACATTCAGTTAAAAAAAATACTATGTTGTTGGCCTGGTAACCTCTCCATCCGTTTCTCATAGTCTTCCTATCCAGGCAGTTTTCCAAGACATACAGAATATTAGCTGTGCACTCTCTAAATTTAACTTGAGAGAGATCAGATCCATATGTACAAGAAAAATAAAGTGTCAGCATGACCATCTTAAATCTGTATCTTGCATATTATTTTTAAAAGCCACTCCATAACTGACATACTACATAACAAATATAATGCAATTTAACCTTATTTTGTTGCGTACCTTCCACAAAACCATACTTCAATCACGAAAAGCGATACAAATCAATATTCACTTAATACTTTTGATTTAAAAATGTATACCCCAAAGGAACATCCCAGTATTGGAATTTCAGTAATATTTCACCTCCCTCAGTCCTATTTCCACTGTGTCAGCACAACATTATCTCAGGCAGCAGCCATTAGGATGGTTTTCTCTCTGATGTTGGCTCTCTTGCATACATTTTACTGCTTGCTGTGATGGAATTTTTATCTTCACAAATGTATTTCCTAATTTGTCTATTTCTGTGCCCAGTAAACTTTAGTCTATATGCTAAGAAGTTAAAGTTATAGCTATCTTTAAGTCACATACTTTAGAAACAGAAATTTCCACAGCGAACAACTTGACATGCTTTCTAAAGGCATTTTGATGAAAAATAACACTTTCT
Organism: Microcebus murinus; assembly: GCF_040939455.1. NCBI lineage: Eukaryota > Metazoa > Chordata > Mammalia > Primates > Cheirogaleidae > Microcebus > Microcebus murinus. The sequence goes on from NC_134104.1 coordinate 50,093,344, forward strand.
TGTTAAGTTTTGATTTGCAATATACAAGAATTGGGAATTTGGAGGGTTTTGAGAAAGAGAAAATGTACCACCTGCATTACAATGATAGGCTAATTCCCTTGAAAGGTTAAAATTCGCAATTACTTTAAAAAATCTTTTGTCAACTTTTAGAGATAACACAGAGGTCTACTATATTTTTTCACAGTGACTGTGTTATAAAATTTAACTATGGGATACTGAGGCAATGGATTCAGAAATATAATAAAGCAATTTGGAAATTTGGGAGATTTTTTTTGTTGCTGAAGTATTTTCCCTGAAGTCACATACTCAATAGAAGGGATACAATTTCCCAGGGACTACAAATTACATAGATGATTGGCAATTTATAAAATTTGCATCTTTCATAAGAAAAGTTTTTATAATACACAGGTATTTTACTGTAAGAAAAACTAAAATAAAATGTGCAACTTCTTTTGTCACATTTAGTGGCTATGAAATAGCTGCTGCTCTCAAAGAACTAATCTGTCAACCTTCATGCCAGTGCTGAGTAGTGCATGGGATGGGAATGACTTAGATAGTTGAATACATGTAAGTCAGTCATGACTTAGATAGTTGAATACATTTTTTCCTTATTCAACTATATTATTAGATAGTATTAATAATATTCATATATTTTTCATCAAAACTTTTACTGAAAACTTCTATTTTAAGGAATATTTGATTCTATGAGATGGAATGGAATGGATCAAAACTTGAAAATATTAGTAAGTTAATATTTTTATATTATATATAATTCTCGCTCCCAAGCAGAATTTAAAATTTCTGTATACAGAGTTTTTAGTTAGGGGGAAAAGTGAAAAATTTGAAAGATGTGTTTTCTATTTAACAAAGATGTATAGGTGACTTTTGGTTACTCACAGGAGAGAAATCTCAATCCATGAATAGATTATAAGTGTCTTCAAGTGAGGAGCCCAGTTTTTCATTATTTCCTTTTCATAACTGTAAGTACACTAGGACAAAGAATAACTTTTTATTGCATTGTATTTCCCTGGAATTGTAGTATATTTTCTACTTTATGGGAAACTGTATTTTGTCACCAAAAAGAAAGAAAAAATTACTTCTGAGAGTAACCCTTCCCAGAAGAGGTGACTGCATTTGCTGATAATAGCATTTTAATATGAAGACTCTGATTGTCCTTACAAAAGTAGCTACAAATAATGTTATGGTGGAAATAGTTGCCAAGAATTGAAAGTATAAGAACCACTTGGTGGAGAAAATATCAGAATGCATGCTATCCTTTCAAAATACATTTTTAGATATAATTTGCATAATGATCTAAACTGTAGTGTTTGACAAGTTTTGACAGATACGTTCAACAGTGTAACCAACAACCCAGTCAATGGTGAGAACATCTCCATGACCCCAGCCAGGTCTCTTGGGTCCCTTTCCAGGCAGTCCCTCTTATCCCCTGCCCATAGACAACCAGTGTTTCGGTTTCTATTATTATCCATTGGTTTTGCCTGAATTTTATATAAATAAAATAATATGGTATATACTTAGAAATTTTGATAATGAATAAATGAGAGAAAATAGTATCATCTAGTAGTTAGAAGAGGCAGGAGAAGGTATTTTTAACATAGAAGAGATTTATTTATATTGTTCCTGAGATTGGAGAAAAAAATCTGTACAGAGAAAGAGGCAGAAAATTCAAAAGACGGCATAGCAATGCTGTGATTCTGAAAGACTAGAAGCATATCTTTTTTAAATTGGAGCTAACAAATTAAGTTCATAACGCTGTCAGTCAACACTGTTACATGACTTTTTCCAGAAAATTCTAAGCAGCTAAGGAGTAGGTTCAGAGGAATCAGAAGACGTGATTTATCCAATATTAGTCATAGGCAAGATGGGTTCAGCAGATGATCAGCAATGTAATGATAATTAGATCATAATGAAAATATGTGGACAAAAAGAAAGTTTGGTAAGAAGTATCAAGGGAATGGCAATGACTAAGAATAAGATATTTACATTCACTGGTTATTTGTGGATTGGCTAGCTCCTTCCCAGTTTTATCATAATGTCTGAAAGTAATAATCTCTAGTTGATACCTCAGTTCTCATCCCAGCTTTACGGACATAACTTGTTTATCTGAACCTAACATGGTTAATAATTTTCAGCAAGTTTAAGAATTTTTTCATTTTAATTTCTACTATTGTTATTGTAGATACACATTAAAATGCATTTGTTAATGAAATCTCCCAAAAAAATATGAAATTTTTGCAGTTTTGAATCCTTCACAAAAACACCTACATTCAGATTAACCCTGACCAGTGATCTAGATAACTGCATATTACCAGTGGTAAATAGGTTCTGCCTTTAAATATCAGGAAAAATACAAGAGAAAAGGCAGTTTTTGCTTAGAACCTCAGCTCTTCAGTAGCTTCACTAATGATCAAAGTGATGCTAGTTTGTAAATTGCCATTTACTCCATAAAACATTGATTTTTCATCCATCTTTTATTAAAAGAAGTCCTTATACACAGTCCCTAATGTCTATTTTTAAAAATTTATTTCACCATTTATTTCTTGGCCCTTAAGTTCTAGCTCAAAGAACATGATGACAGCTGTCTTTTTATTTCTCCAATTTGGGAGAGCTCCTTCCCCTGCAGGTGCAGATTCCCCTAATTTTCAGTACTCTTTCCATCTAATAAGTGCCTTTCTAGGTATCTTGAATGTTCTCCAAGAAAGCGTGAATGAATAGGCCAGGGTGACTATGCTCTTAAGTGCAAATAACAGCCATTTCAGCAATCAGGGGCAAGAGATCAGACAAAAGCATTCCTTAACATTGTGCCATCTTCAAATTCTTATTTAATAGCTACTCATTTATTAAGGTTACTTATGTTCTGAAAATTCTGCTCTTCATACAAGAAGTGTTTAAGTGCTTTTCTAATATATATTTGTCCTTTTTGGATTTTTTTTTAAATCTCTTTTCTTCCTAGCTCCATTAGTTATCAAAATCATTCTTTTTTATGTGCTAGGTTGTAGCTCAAAGGTTAACTTGTCCATCCAACTTAATCAAGAGGTGACTGTACTCTGGTATCCCTGAGATATGCAGAATGAAAAGGTTATAAACCCTGAATGTTTAGAACATTGTTTCAGCACATATTAATTAGTGACAAATGACCTAAATTGATTCTGTCTAGATCCAGGTCAAATGAGCAAGTAGATATTTGACTTTTAGCCTCTCATGCTAGAAGCCTGACTGTTGAATTTTTCCACTAGGAGACCTAGTGTCTAGTCTGAACAGCTTGAACAAGTTAGACTTCTGATTTTATCAGTCCCGCATAAGATAAGTAGACTCTGCAGAAATGATTTACATTAAGCAAGGATGTCAGAAACTGATTCATAGAGCAAAATAGCACTTTATCAATTTGCAGGTAGAATAGAAAGAGTATGGAGTTTGGAACTTAGAAGAATGGAGTTTAGTTCTCAACCTTACCATTTAATAGCATTTGGACATGTAATTTAATCTCTCTAAATTTAATTTTCCCATTTGTAAAATGAGTACAATACTGAATTCAGGACTTCGACAAAAATTACATGGGCTATATATGAAAAGTGCATAGGAACCTCCCTGGAATATACTATGTGCTAATAAGTAAATATTAATTTCTTCTTTTCACTCCTGTTAAGAACAGAAATGTTAATCTAGTAAAAGTTTGATGCGTTTGTGAGATATGTAAGAAATACTTATAGTTCTTCAGAATGTAAGTATACAGACTAGTTATTTCATGAACAGGGAATTACACAAAGGGTGGTATTTTCATCTAGTACAAGCTTAATGGATTGATCTTCTTTAACCTAGAAATATTTCTGGGGAGATAACTAGTATTGAACATTAGCCTCAAATAGGGAGGCTAAAGGAGAATATGGGAGATACATAGGGACATTTTTACTGTACAGCTCTTCTTTTTCAACATTTCTTATTGATGATCTCTCATAATCTGACTTAAAGATGGCATTCTTAGCTAATTTGCCTCTTAATCTTTTGAAACAAGTACTTGTTTAGGAAAATACTTTAGCATTTTCAGTGAGGTTTGTAGATACCTTAAAATTATCAGAAGTGATTCAGGTATGTTTTCTACAGTTTCATGTTTATTCTTAGTAACTTTAATTTTGGATGATTTTCAAACCCTGATTCTGAATTGAAGAAACTTATTTGGTGTCTACAGTGTACCCAGTTAAAATTATACTAACAATTGAAATAAGGTATCTCACTTTGCAAAGTAGCACTGTGGTTCATATAATATTATATATTTTGACTGTGATTGCCTTAGACATCTCATAAAACTTCTTTCCCCATTTTTCATGTTCAATATTTCAGTTTTGTTGAGGTCTGGAAGTGGGATTCAAATTTGGGAGATGCCTTCCATGTGGTTGCCTGTTGCCCCATGAGAAAGTAGTGGTAATTTATACCAATTCTCAAGAAATTTCGATAAGTTGTGGCATGCAGGCAATAAAGCAATAATTACAATAAGATGTGCTAATTTCATCACTGAGCAATGTATACAGTGCAGAAGAGGAACAAATTTGGGGTTGAGGAGGAGAGTGTCTGACTCAGACTGAACAGGTACCTGCAGGTTAGTCAAGAAATAATGAGACAATCTTTTACCAAACTTTTGGCTTTACTCTGGCACCACTAAAAACCAGGATAAATACTTATAGATATGTAATAAAATCACCTTGTGAATGAATTGCCACTTAAAAAAGACAAGATAATAAGAATTTCAATTGATCAATCATTGGTTCATTGGTTATTTAGATAGTAATGTTGAGATCCAATGGCATAGCTTTGACAGTCCCCACCCTTCCCAAGTGATAAATAGTAAAATCTTTTTTTTAATGGTCAGACTGCATCTATAATCTTGAATAGCATCCACTCATTAGTGTTAATTTGTCATAATGGAATATAAAATATGCATAATTTTTGCAGCCTGTCAGTATTACAGGCAAATCAACTCATGAACATGTATGTCATGAAGAAGATTATGGTTTCATGTCCCTGGTGGGCAGTACCCATGAAAGGTTGCCAGCATAATTTACTTTGCTATCTCTATTCCTTTTCTGAAAAAGAATTCTTTACCACCAGGACTGATCAGGACCATATACTGTGACCAATAGTACATAAAGGTAATGTTCAGTCCAGTTTTGTTCTGTGTTCCTACTTAAAATGTGAAGTTGGTGTGTCTAAATGCTTCCATGTTTATTTGAACAAATGCTGTATGTCGACAGCAACCTTCTGTTTTAAATATTGTATTTTAGGTATTAGAATTTAATTGGTTTCCTTTTATTTCTATGATGTCATCTCCTATTTGTTTATCGATCTTGAGTATAAATGTCTACGTGTTTGAGCATAGGCATAATAGCTGTTTTAAAATCCTTGCCTGCTAATTTAAGCATTTGGGTCTCAAAGGAACCAGTTTCTTTTGATTGGTCATTACATGTTAGCAACATCTTTCTGGTTTTTTGGAATGTGTAGTAATTCTGGATTGTATGTAGGAATTTGGGAATTATTGTAGAGAATTTGAATTACCATATATTCCACCAAAGAGTGTTGTGGGGTTTGTTGTTGCTGTTGTTTATTTATTTTACAGCAACCTCAAACTCCTGGGCTCAAGCAATCTTTCTGCCTCAGCCTCCCGAGTAGCTGGGACTACAGGCATGCACCACCGTGCCTGGCTAATTTTTTTGTGTATATATTTTTAGTTGTCCAGCTAATTTCTTTATATTTTTAGTAGAGACAGGGTCTTGCTCTTGCTCAGGCTAGTCTTGAACTCCTGAGCTCTAACAATCCTTCCATCTTAACCTCCCAGAGTGCTAGGATTATAGGCATGAGCCACAGCGCCTGGCCCAGCTGAAATTTCTGTTCAGATCATTTAGTCTTAGTCAGTTTTCTCAGGCATGTGTACCGAAAAGTTGAGAGTTCTGCTAGATATTATATATATTTTGGGGACAAAGTTTATATATTGCCTTTGTCGCATTCTTCTACTCACTTTTCAGGTGCTATAGTGATCCTACATTCAGTTTTATAGGCCAATAGCACTATGCACCTTACTGTTATTTATATAACTTGAAGACAGTGGAGAGAGATCAAAAGTAAACAGAAAGTAGAGAAGAGTTGACAGTCAAAACTTAGAAAAAGAGAATGGCACTGGGTAAGTTCTGTGAGTTTCTTGTGGTTTTACAGGATTTTGCCTGAGTGCTAAACAAACAAACAAATACATAAATAATTTGTATAAAATGTATGCTATATATGCAAATTCCTTTCAAAATTGTAGTTTTATGGTTTTATAGTTTTTATGTGTAGGGAAGTCTGTTCATCTGGAACTCTGAAAGCAGAACTCCAATTCTTTCCTTACTGTTCTAGCTGATAGTGTGATCTACATCTCATATTGGAACTTAAATTCTCTGGTTTACTTTCCCTCTCTGAACTTCAGTTTTAATATTTATAAATACAGAAATAATAATTCTTGCCTTACAGAACATTGTGGATATTAACAATACTATACACACACACACACACACACACACACACGTGTATATAAGGGCTGTCTGTGAAGTATCCAGCCATTGTTAATATAAAGAGAATAGCTTGTGTGACATCAATGTAACCTGGCAGCCAAAGAGAGTGGACTATAATGCACATTCATGAACAATGACGACTTCACTGTACCAGACAGTGGGGTACTAGACATTGAGTGAGCACGTGTACTGTTTGGCCATCACATTCAAAATGACCGAACAAGTAGAGCAATGAATCTGCATCAAATTTTGCGTTAAGCTTGAACATTCCTCCATGGAAACTATTCGAATGATTCAGAAGGCTTTCAGGGACGATGCAATGAGGGCAGTGCAAATAAAAGTGTGGCACAAATGCTTCAAAGATGTTCGAGGATCTGTTGAAAGTGATCCATGCTCTGGAAGGCTTGCAATAAGCAGAACACCTGAGAATGTTGAACGTGTATGGATTAGGTTAAGAGACTCTAGGAGAACTGTGTGAGGTCCCAAGGTGCCTACTTTGAAAGGGACTGAGGCCTCATTGTCCTATGTACAATGTTTCTTGTATCTTGTATCTTCTTCGATAAATGCCTCTAGTTTTCATATTACATGGCTGGATACTTTCCAGACAGACCTCATGTATATATATACTTATACATGCAACAACCTATATATAATATACACATACACACATATAATGCATGCACATGTATATACATATTATTTTAATGAGAATGATAAATAGTAAATATTCAGCAAGTGATATGTTTAATTTCTGTCTACAATTTTTACATAAATTGAAATCATGAATTTTTCAATCGCTATCTAAATTCTCAAAAGCTTGGAATCAGGTAACAGGATAAGGATGAGAAAGAGCTTATGCAATTAACTGGCAACTCTAAAGTAAACGTGGTAAATGGTTCTTTTGTGCCACAGTAACTAATGAATGTATTTGTGTCAATAAATGGCCTAATAAATAGGTAAACAACCATGTTGATAGAAGTTAGGAAATAAGTGTTTAGGGGTTAAATTATTATTAGAATAATTTAGCTCTTCATAGTTTATAATAGCTTGTACCTGTAAAGTTGGTTTAAAGCTACTATTATAAGTAGGATTAACTATAGTTCTCAGTTCATCAGAATTTTGTAACAGATTTGAAGGAAGTAGAAAAGTAAGAGAAGAAGCAAGTGACAAACAGGATTTATTCAGAAGAGAGCCTTCTATGACATTTATTAAGATTAGATATAATCAGTCCTAATTCCTAAACCATCCTACAAATGTACAATAAGAATTGCTATTTATAGTGATGATTCTGAGTCACACAGTCTAACTCATCAAATATGTTCATTCTCCTCCATAGATTATACTTAATAAGCCAAGAAGGGGATTAAATCATTTTCAAAAGATTTTTAGAAGGATTGAAACTTTAAAAATTTTTCTCCCTAGTTTACTTTAAGTTCCTGAGAAAATATAATTAATCAGAACATCCCATTTTCGGAGCACTGCACTATTTATTAAAGTATAATGTTTTAAACTTCCAAGCTACTCTGTGAAATGTTACATTTACTTTTATGCCAATTTCCTGACCTTAACACTCAGTTTCAAATACCAAAAAAGAATAAGACTGAGAAAAGAAGAAAGAAAGGATTAGGAAAGTCATTTATTCTTATACGTGTAGGTCAATTTATTGGTTTATCTTCATTTAATTTGAATATTACTTGGAAGATTTTATTAGTGCAGAAGAGATCAAACTTGATAGTGTGGAGAATAAGATTCTTTACTGTTCAATAATGAAGTAGTTCTTTTTGAAAGCCAAAATTTAAATCTAATCTGGTCAAACTACTGAGAAAAGAAAAAAATAGGAAAAAGAAATTTATGTGAAGGAACATCATTTTCTAAAAACTTCTTGGCTGTAAAAACTCTGATTATTATCCTACAAAAAGATAAGCAAATGGCAAAGGAGTCTATGAAAAGATTCACTTTAGCAAGACAAATTTGATGATATGGAGAATTTCTACATAAATACTATTTACCTTTATTAATTGACTAGTTATTTTCTGGAATGAAATCTGTTATGGTAAGATAGTTCACAAAATTGGTGCTAGAGTTGATCAGCTCCAATTTCAAGCACCATACTTCTATTTCTTAAAAAAGAAATTAGTTTTGTGATTTTTAGTAATATTATTGCATTAATCAAGAAAAAACAGCCTTTTTCCTGTGTTTTTTCAAAGTTATTTATTTTAAATTGACATAAAATTATATGTATTTAATGTGTACATCATGATGTTCTGAAGTATAATATACATTGTGGAATGGTTAAATCTACCTAATTAACAAGTACATTACCTCACACAGTTATCATTTTTGTGGTAAGAACACTTAACATCCTCTCTTAGCATTTTTTGAGAATATAATATATCATCATTAACTATAGTCATCATGCTGTACAATAGAGCTCTTGAAATTATTCCTCCTGTCATACTATAAATATATATCCTTTGACCAACATCTCCCCAGCAGTCTTTCTCCATAACCACTCCAGCCTCTGGCAACCACCATTCTATCCTTTACTTCTAAGAGATCAACTATTTTATATTCCACCTATGAGTGAGATCATGCAGTATTTGTCTTTCTGTGTCTGGCTTATTTCACATAACATAATGTCCTCCAGGTTTATCCATATTGTTGCAAATGACAGAATTTCCTTCTTTCTTATGGCTAAATGGATCATCACCCTCATGCAGCCCTTGCTTTATTTCCAGACAGTGCTACAGTAGTTCATTCCCTTATGAATTAATTTCTTTAGTTTAACTTTTCTGGTTGGGAAAGGCAATATACACAGGAATCACTAACACTTGTGCAAGAATTCATTTCCCAAATTGCTTTCCTTTATGCAAGAAGGCAGATAGATGAGCTTTGATTTCTAAAGTTTAAATCTCTCAGGGCCTGCCTTGATATCATACATCCGTTTGGAATTAATAAGAAGACAAGTTGCCTTGATAATCCTAAAGGAGGTTTATCATTTGTGCAGTGAAGTAGGACACCAGCTAGCACCCTCTTAATCATGGTATCCTCTCAGTAGTATGTAACTTCTTTCCTTTTATTTTGTCTAGAGCAAAGAACAACAGCATGACAATATACCTGTTTTATGGTTCTAAAAATTGAAGAGTAAATATGATTGCAAACATTAAAGGATCATTTCAAGGCTTTTGTTCCAGGCAAGAAAGATCCTTGTTGTACAGATTGAGATGACTGAAAACTCAGAACACCGAGTAATTTAACAAAGGTTATATTTCAAGTAGTGACTACTGAAACACAGGTTCTCAAGTACAGTGCTATTTTATTGCCACAAATTACCTTCCGATCTTCCCAAGATTCCGTAAGTTTCTCATCTGTAAAATGGAGATAATAATATTAAACTCACTTATCAACCCATTAATTAGGATTGCTTAAATGGATTCATGTATAAAAATGACTAGTAAAGTATAAGGTAGGTATTATGTAAATATATAGTGGGACCATAGTAAATTTTTAATAGCTTTTCTTTCAATAACAAAATATATTAATAGGGTAGAACAAAAAATAGAGTTTAGGTATGTTTAACCAAATAAAAGTTTTAATCTCGGTTTCAAATATCCCATTTCTAACCACAACAACATATAATTCCATCTCACTTTCTTTAATTAACTCAATCCAAAAAGTCTTGACATAACAAGAAATTATCTTGCTTTTTTAAATATCCGTCATCCTTCTCCTATCTTCTTTTTAATTCCACCTTCCCCAGCCAATATCCCACAGTCTTTTATGGTAGCTAGATTCTTTCAAACTATCACTGTCTTGTCCATCTTATCTTCTATCTATCTTATTTAGCAAACCCCAAATTCCTACAAATCCAGCTCTCTACTTACTCTAGGCTTACTTCAAAACTGGTAACATAGTTGTAGAAAAATTATAACCATTGTAGGCTGGTCTCATACACCACACATGACCACAAATCTCAGTTGAACATAATCACTGCTCAAGAATCCTACAATCCTACAAGTAAATTTCTTTTCTATGTAATTCTATTTTCTCCCCAAAGCACATTATGACTAAGGAGTGTGTGTATAGGATTCTCATTCATAGGGTCTCATGTCTCATTCCATCTCCCACATCATTCTTTCCCACTGAAGTTCTAGAAAGGTATTTAGCTCAATTAAGCCATCTAACAACATGAGCTGCTGATAGTAAGGGGAACCAGACAGTTTTTCTTTAAAAATTAAGGTTGCTGTCTTCTAGTGTTTGTTACATCTAATTATTCAAAAGGTTATTGTCAAGGTTAAACCATGTTTTTAAGGGTCAATGACTACTTAATTGCCAATTGCACCATTAAGAATATGTACCTGTGGTTCTATCCATACCTGTGGGTATATCAGTACCACAGGTAGTAGTTAGGTTTTGTAGCATTTCCTTTCACTGTCAGTAATTGGCAAAGTATCCTTTGAGATTTTAGCAATTACCCGAAGCATATGCTGTTTCTCCAACAACATCAAATAGATTATGTAGACTTTGTTACAAGAATTTTGATGCTGTTCTGTTACTTGCCCTCCCATAATTTTGAATTAAAGATGTAATCAGGCACTGAATAGAACTGTTGGTATGCACTCTGCATGTCAACTCCTCTCTGTGGTATTCCTGAAGCAACTTTATATGTTTATGTATATGGTCTAGTTTGTTCCATAAAGCAATTCTTAGACTAGATTGAGGTATTATATGAAAATTTTTATGAGACTGTATTTTTTTCTGGTTACGTGAGAGGATGTTCATTCTGATTAAATTGTTCCCAGACATGAGGTTAAAACGTAAGAGATTTATGACAACCGATATAACTTCTTTTATCATTGGTCTACTTTGCTAAAGAGCTCTTCTTTCAATGGCAAATGAAAATATTCAGCCTAAATCTTTCCTTGTGGGGAAAATATAAAAGGAAGAAAGGAAGCTTTATTATCATTTTAAATTCCAGAATAGTCTTTTTCATATTTGAGAGTAAGTGATATCCATTACTTTGATAATGAAGTAAGTTGACATCATTGACAGCGGACATACTATAATTTTATTTTATTTATTTACTTATTTATTTTTTGAGACAGACTCTCATTCTGTTGCCGGGGTTAGAGTGCCGTGGTGTCAGCCTAGCTCACAGCCACCTTAAACTTCTGAGCTCAAGCAATCCTCCTGCTTCAGCCTCCCGAGTAGCTGGGACTACAGGCATGCACCACCATGCCCAGCTAATTTTTTCTATATATTTTTTAGTTTTCCAGCTAATTTCTTTCTATTTTTTTTAGTAGAGATGGGGCCTCACTCTTGCTCGGGCTGGTCTCAAACTCCTGAGCTCAAATGATCCACCCTCCTCGGTCTCACCGCGTCCAGCTGACATACTATACTTTTAAATTAAAGATTTTAAAGATTTTAATATTTTACTTATTGTAATTTATTTATAAAAATTACTGTTTTTAAGCCACTTTTGGCTTGCCAGTTCTTTTTATTTTTGTCATATATAAAATGCTTCAAAGTTTCCAGCTATTTCATTTATTCAGCTGCCCAGTAAAGAACATCCCCATAGCAGCTCATTAGAGCAAAAAAAATTGATTATCTAACAACTACATGGTTGAAATGTGGGTGGTGGGCTCATCTTATCATACAGTTAGAGAAGTTCTGCCATATTCTTGTAGATATGAGCCAAGGTCATCTTCTTAGTTCCCTCCTGTGGCTGAAAATCTGGCAAGACATTTTCAAATCTGTTTTTCTTCTTGAGAGTGTTTGCTTACATTGTCAGAAGGCTAAGTGGTGTTGTTTTAAAGCATGGATTTTGAATTTAAACCATCAAGGAAAGTCTATTAATGTAGAAGGTTTCAAGTTTATGGTTTCCTCAATGAACACATTTTAAAATGATACCGATAACTCTGTATAATATGCTTCATGTGAGTTTAGTTTGTATGCTAGCAAATTTAAAATGAGATCTAAAAAAAACCACTTTGGTTGCTCTGAGTAGAAATCACTCAGGTAAATCTACAAAAATAAAACACTAAATTGCAATATATGTTCTGTTCATCTGTTTCAGTTGTGTACTTGCTTGAAACTAATTTTCTGGCTATGTTAGCATTTCCCTAACTGAGTAGATAAGATATATCTATAACTTTCCATTAACTGGAGCATAAGTTTTAAGTACAGAACACTTAATCACACACACACAATTTGGTAGTGAAGTTGTTCAGCATCAAATATAACTACTTTATAAATTTCATACTCAGCAAAACATCTGACTATTTGAGTAAGTTTAAGAAAAAAACTTTTCTAAAATGTTGTCTCTGATTATTGGACTAACTCTTCAAACTTAGCTCATATGTCTCATAGCTTCTCCCAGTTTCTCCAGAACTTTATAGTCTCTTGTGTCCACACATTGTCACTCTGAACTGAATTCTGGCCACAATCACCATGCTCACTGGCTTAAGAAATGGATTTCTGTACTCTACTTTCCCCAACTCTTCCAACTACCACTATCAAGAAGTCTTCTGGAAATTTCTGCCTTTTCCATCTTCCCTGCATCATAAATTGGCATCACCATCTATTTGGTTGCTCAAGCCAGGCACCTAGAAACTGTTTGTTTGCTTTGTCCTCTCTTTCAAATCCAGGATATCTACAATTCCTTTCCATTTTATATCCCCTGTCTAAAATGCTTCAAATATATTTTAGAGAACTTGAAAAGAAAAATTGCCTTTTTGTATTTATCCATATATTTACCTTTTCAAGTGCTCTTCATTTTTTTTTCTGAAGTTTTGAGCTCATTTAATATAATTCCCTTCAGTCTGAAAAACTAACATTAGCATCTGTAGTAAATATAGGTATCCCTGTATATGTCTTTATTTTGTTTTCATCCTGTAAACTATTTTTAATTTAATACATAACTTTCCTGAATTAATTTTTTCTTTCAATATTTTAAAGGTGTTGATTTAATGTCTTCTTGTCTCGCTTGTTTCTGATTAGAAGGCTGAAGTAATTTCAATAATTATTCTCTGCTATGTAATAGGTCAGTTTTCTCCTGCTGACTTCAAGACTTCTATCTTTGTCTTTTAGAACTTTATCTATTCTGTGCTTATGTCTGGCATTGCTCTATTTAAACAGCCTTGGAGTTTGCTAAACTTCTAAATCTCTAATTTTGTCTTTCCCAAAATTGGCAGAAAACTTGGCTATTATTTCTTCTTCCTTATTCTCTCTCTACTCTCATTCTTACATTTTTTTCTTTTCTTTTCTTTATTTTTCCACCATATTATAGGGACACAACTGTTAAGGTTATGTATATTGCCCTTGCCCCCCCTCCCACCTTGAGTAAGAGCTTCAAGTGTGTCCATCCCCCAGTTGGTGTGCATCACACTCATTATGTATGTATATACCTATCCTCTCCCCACCCTCTTGCTTGACACCTGATAAATGTTATTCCTATATGTCCACTTAGGTGTTGATCAGTTAATACCAATTTGCTAGTGAATGCATGTGCTTATTTTTCCATTCTTGGGATACTTTACTTAATAGAATGGGTTCCACCTCTATCCAAGAAAATACAAGAGGTGCTAATGTCACCATTGTTTCTTAGAGCCTGAATAGTACTCCATGGTATACATATACCACATTTTATTAATCCAGTCATGTGTTGATGGGCACTTAGGTTGTTTCCACATATTTGCAATTGTGAATTGTGCTGCTATAAACATTCAAGTCTTTTTCATAGAGTGACTTTTGTCTTTTGGGTAAATGCTCAGTAATGGGATTGCTGGATCAAATGGTAGATCCACTTGTATCACTTTAAAGTATCTCCATATTGCTTTCCACAGAGGTTGAACTAGTTTGCAGTCCCACCAGCAATGGAAGAGTGTTCCTTTCTGTCCACATCCATGCCAACATTTATTGTTTGGGGATTTGTTAATAAAAGTCATTCTCACTGGAGCTACGTTATATCTCATTGTGGTTTTGATTTGCATTTCCCTGATGATTAGAGATGTTGAGCATATTTTCATGTTTGTTGTTCATTATTCTGTCTTATTTTGGAAAATTTCTGTTCATATCCTTTGCCCACTTTTTGATAGGATTGTTTGATTTCTCCTTGCTGATTTTTTTGAGTTCTAAATAGATTCTAGTTATCAGCCCTTTATTGGATGTGCAGCTTGCAAAAATTTTCTCCCATTCTGTGGATTGTCTCTTTGCTCTCTTGACAGTTTTGTTGACTGTGCAGAAGCCTTTTAATTTGATCAGATCCCATTTATTTATTTTTGTTGATGCTGTGATTGCCTTTGGGGTCTTCTTCATAAATTCTTTGCCTAGGCCAGTGTCTAGAAGAGAATTTCATTGTTACAACTTTTGATATCTATGCCTAGATTCCCGAAGCATTGTTATTTTTAAAAAACGTTTACTCTCTTTTTCCAATATAATAATTTTATTGCTCTCTCTTGAAGTTTGCTGACTCTCCAGTCATTTTTATTCCACTGTTAAGTTCATCTAGAATATATGATTTTACATATTTTACTTTTTAGTTATAAAATTTCCATTTGGTTCCTTTTTTAATACTTTCTATTTCTCAGTAATATATCCTCCCTTTTCATTCATTATAAGCATTTTTTTTACTTATGGTAGTTACTTTAAAATCTTGTCAGCTAATTTCAACATATAAATCATTCTCCATGAATTTTTTTTCCCTGAGAATGGACCATATTTTTATGTTTCTTCTGATATCTAGTAAGTTTTTATTCTATCCTTGACATTGTGAATGTTCTATTATAGCTCCTTGGGATTATATTGTATTTGTCTAAAGAGTGTTGAGTTTTGTTTGTTTGCTGTAGCAGACAACTAACTTTATTGGACATCTTGGGCATCATAAATCTTTATGGTCTTTTATAGTTAAGGTCCATTCATGCAAATATGATTTGGGTCAGTCAGAAATTTTTGGCAGAGTTTATTCACAGAGCCTTGAGCTTTTCCTCTATAGATCTATCCTTTCTAGGATTCCCCCTTACTTTCCAGTGGCTGCAGATGGCCTCTCTTCAAGTCTAAGTCACAAAATCAAGATGTTCTAACAGAGTTTTTAGTCATCTGCATGGTGCATAGAACAGGCTACACACACACTTAGTGTCATTCCAAGTATTGGCACCGTTATAGAATCTGACTCCTATTGGTTATAATCCAGTGCTTTTGAGCAATTGTTTTTAAAATTTTGAATTAAAAAATAAATAAATAGATAAAATTTTGTCCTGTGTTTATAGTTATCTGTGAGAGGTTCAATACCATAGGAGCTTATCTAGTCATTACTAAAGGAAAAAAATAAACTCAAAAAATATAATTTAACTACTTTGTATCCATATAAGATATTTAAGAGATGATAAAAGAAAAAACCCTTTTGGGAAGAAATCTCAAGATTGAGATATTGTTCTGGGTTTTTTGTTTGTTTGTTTTCTTTTTCTATTTCTCTTTTATTTATTTATTTATTTTTTGAGACAGAGTCACAATTTGTTGCCCAGGCTAGGGTGCTGTGGTGTCAGCCTGGCTCACAGCAACCTCAAACTCTTGGGCTCAAGCAATCTTCCTGCCTCAGCCTCCCAAGTAGCTGGGACTACAGGCATGCACCACCATGCCCAGCTATTTTTTTCTCTATATATTTGGTGTCCAGCTAATTTATTTCTATTTTTTTAGTAGAGATGGGGTCTTGCTCTTGCTCAGGCTGGTCTTGAACTCCTGAGCTCAAATGATCCTCCCGCCTCGGCCTCCCAGAGTGCTAGGATTACAGGTGTGAGCCACCACGCCCAGCCATGATATTGTTCTTTAAATAAATATATTTTATAGGAGGCAGGCAGGGTGATTTAGATTTCTTTGACTTTATAATAAATAGTCTTATATTGTTTTAGTTTTTAAGTTCCAGAACAAATGTTTATAACTTTCCTTGTGTCACATACTACCCTTCTATTTTATCGGTGTACCTATTCCATCATCAAACCAGTCTCTGTACATATATAGTTTTTTAAAAAATAATATATTGCTTATACTAATCTATGAAAGATAGAGGAAACAAGATAATAAAGTTTGAGAGAAGTGTATCTAAAATAATGTCTTTTCAGAGTAAGATTACAGGAAGCTCTTCTTTAAATGAAATTCACATTCTATCCAATTCAAAAAATGTGTTATTATATTTAGTAAAACCAAAACTAAAAAGCATTTTCTCTCATGTAGTTTGTGTGTTTGCAGTATTTATAACTTATGGTAAAATCCCCACCTAGTCATTCATGTTATTAATAGAAAACTTTTACCAAAATGAGGCAAATTTACTATATGGGATAAGGTCAGAAAGCATAGCTATCTAAAATTGGTACCAATAAAAGTCAGCATTACAAATGCAGATAGTTTATTTTTGAGTTGATGAATTTAAGGAATCTTCCTAGATATCATCAAAATAACTACTAAAATATAATACATAAAATACAATATTTAAATTATTAATATTTTACTGACATGAAAACACTTGGAGCATAGCAGAAAGAGAATGGAATATAAGATTTCCTGACTTTCCTCATTATTTTATAGAAAGAGCGACAATGGATTTTTGGTATATGCTTTTGGACCACTTGACAGAGACTGTAAGTATGCATACATTGCATATGAAGTCTGCTTTAGCTTATTGGCATCATTTGTAATGGTCATTATATACATTTATTCTGTGGGCATGTCCCCATGCAACTTGTCAGTTCACTCACATCTATCAATTTTATGTCTTTTTGAAAAATTAATTGTTGAGATTTAATGTTATGCAGCCACTTCTAAGGAACTTAGTGTTCATCAGTCTCCTAAAATCCAATCACATCTAATGTTTACATCTGCAAAACTTTGAATCATATATTATACTATGGGAATTCCACTCAATTGTGACCAATCTACCCCTACTCTATAAAAGCACAATCTGAAATCAAAAGCTAACCTTTATTTATAGTATCTCTGCATTCCTTCCTATCTATCCTAACAATCTGAATATGTACATGTTGGCATAATCTGCTAGCAAACAAATTAAAGATGTCTTAGGAAAAAAAGTTGAAGTAAGAATAATTTAAAAGTTTCTTCATTCATTGGCCTCACATTTCTGGTCTAGTTGGTGTTTTTTAAAAGCTCTTGTTGCTGGAGAGAGAGAGAGAGAGAGAGAGAGAGAGAGAGAGAGAGTGTGTGTGTGTGTGTGTGTGTGTGTGGTTGTGTGTGTACTGTGAAGTCTGAAATAGTTCCTAAGAGGTGGTTTAAAAAAGGGAGCAGAATTCTGCACCTTTAACTTAAGAGAAAAATCACAGAGCTCAGATACAAATCCTTCCAAAGCATGGTTTCAGCATGGCAGTCATCTGGGATTGTTGGAGGGGCATACTAGGCTGACATAAAGAAAAAGAGATCTCGTTGGGGTTAGAACATTTCTTTTCCCCTAACTTAGCAGAAAGCTTGACTTTAGTTTTTGTAAGCTTTTGTGTAGTCTTACTTTGAACCCCTTGTGTGTATGAAATAAAATTTCACATAAAATGCATTTTCTGGGAACAATTTATTCATGTTGAAAAGTGCTTACTGGAGATATAAGCACTGTTCTTTGTTTCCCTGGTCTTACAAAGTAATTCAGCAGAATTGCTTTTTTGAGGATTCTTTCCTTTGTTTCCACTCTAGTGGAAAGAAGGCACCAGAGAGTGAAATCCTATTGTCTGATTGATGATATTTTGTTCAGGCTGTGACAGTGCATAACTCCTTTCATTGCCCTATCTGTTGACCCCAAGAGAGGCTGACAGTAGCACAGCGTTGAGACATAAGAAGTCTTGAATTTTTTTCTAACACTGTTTACAAAAATAGGAATCATCAGCAGCCATGAGAGCAATAAGTAGAATGTATCTGTTAGCCAGAAAGTTAAGAAAAGATTGATGAGCTCCGGTTACTTAATGGAGGTAATAAAGCAAATGCCATTAGACTTAGCACTTACATAAGACACATAAAAATATTTTGTCCCCCCCCCCCAAAAAAAAAAAACTTAGTCCATAACGATAGCCCGTAATCAACTTTTAAATGTTACTCACCCATTGCAAGGAGAACTAGGGAGCAATTAGATTACTCATAGCTTAATGTTATTCATCTTCTCATACTGGGAAACAACTGCAATTTCGTCTTTTACTGATGGAAGCATGGAACATTTACCTTCCTTTATGAAGCATGGAACATTTAAAGCATTGGTTATAGGTAACCAAGTTGAAGACACAATGTTATTGCATTAAGTTATTAGGGTAACTTAAAAATAAGTGAAATGAAGATAAAGGTGGTATGTAACCTTGAATTACTGGGTTTTAAAAACTCTTTTTTAAGAAGACTACTTCTTTAAGAAGTTCAGACTAAATGCAGATTTTAAATGGTGTCCTTACAAACAGGGACCAAATAGAGGAGTGTTCCTGTTTATTGAATCTCTCTACATATTATATTAAGTGAATTAAGATATAGAGTGACACATAGGAATAAAAGGTTTTCTTTTTCGGTGGGAAAAAACCCAAATTGAATGTAAAATAGAAAGGTGTGTTTTCCTTGTGTTACTTAGGTATTCCTTAGTCTTTATAAAATCATAAAGATGTTATTTGAGCTGTTTAGCCAATTCATTAAAGATAAATAGTTCCTACGTTTAATTTCAAAATGAGAATTAGATCTATTGACTTCTTCACTATTTATTTAATTACATCTGGTAATTCAAGAGTCAACAAAGTTATTATTTGATGTTTCATAACTATAGACTAATTAACCCTGAAAAGAAAGTTTAATGAAAAACAAATAAAAAAAAAAGAGCCAAGACATATTGCTTAAAAACTTGATTATTTTCTTCTAATATTAATTCATATTATAAAGGACAAATTTGAACATTCTCAAGTAAGAGATGTTTTGTTATGGAGAATGTATTAGAAAAAATTGAATCATTATTATTATTTCTATTTTTATTAGGGTATGGTTTGTCCATTCCAGAACAAATAAGTCATGTAAAAACCACCAGAGAAGCTGTTCATTTTGAATGTCACCATGTGGCTGAGACTAGGTCAGAACTGGAGCTTAACTCACAAGGAGGCTGGGACTGAAGATGGTCCTATCTAGCTTTATAAGTGCAACGTACCGTCTAATACTTTATATTAAAACATAAGATCCATTTGAATTATGTTCTATAAACTAGCTACTGTAATTTGCTAGTTGTTTTGTGATTTGTGACTCATAAAATTTGGAGTCAGATCTTTCTCTTTTTGAGTCATTAAATTTGCAAGACAATTCTGAGGTCCTTTAGAAAGATATTGTACCCAAAATATCTAAATAGTCATGGTTCCTTGGGGAGTAGAAACACTAGACTGGCCTTTATGGAAACCACTAAATTTTCCTTTGTCTTCAGCCAATTTCCCCCATTCTACTCAGCCTAAAGATATTGGTAGAAAACCAACTAGATTATAAATGAGTAAATATGTTTATTTCTTACCTAAGCTTTCATTTGTCAGAAAGATTTCTCTGAACCCAGCTTGGAAAAAGTACCTCTCATACATGCCCACTGCTGGAAGGTAGAATGAATCATATATTTATTTCCTTGCCTCTCTCCATTTGTTACAAATGGAGCTAAATGAGGGCAGAAGCTACATAAGGGCAGAGCTATATCTTAGTCATCATTTATTTACTCATTTCTGTTCTATTTATTCGTCAATACCTATTTGTGGAAGACTTACCACATGTTAGGCGTTACCGTGAGCTGTGGTAGAATGAGGAAGGAGAGGAGAGATGACAGATATCAATGAAAGATGTTGGGAGAACTTTGTGATTAATTCGGTGGAGGGTGGTGGAGACATCCAGGGTGACTCCCAAGTGCCCAATTTGGGTGCTTATGTAGATGGTTGAAGTAGTAATCAAATAGAAGATATAAGAGGAGGAGAAGCTTATGTATGACAAGGTTGGGAAAATATAAGACAAGAATTAGTTCAGTGTTTACCATATTGAGTTTAAAATGTCTGTGAAACATCCAGGTGAAGAGCAGCGGTGAGCAACTTAAAATGTGGGTCTGGATGGCAGAAGTGTGGTTAGTGCTGAGTATACATACTTAAAAAGATCCCCACAAGAGACGATGCAGTTGGTATAATATAAAAAACCAGGTTGGCAGAGAAAGAGAAGGATAATGCAAAAGATGAACATACTTTGGAGGTCAAATAAAGAATGTGTATTATAGAACACACTTAAACACAAGTTACTTTGGGATGAAAGGGGACAAAATGAACTGCATATAATAATGAATTTTTTATCAGATTTATTGTTTGCTATACGCTGAATTCTAAAGCTTAGTTTATGTGGGGTTTTACAAAACCCAATAAAGTGATGCATACTTTTTAACAAGCTCTGTGTTCTTAAACAAGTCTCTTAATGCCTCTTTAATCTTTTAAAAATTTATTTGTAAAAAATGAAGAGATTTGATAACATTACCAAAAAGTTTCCTCCTAGCTCTAAGATTCCACATATAGTATTGGAAATGGAAGGGAAAGCATTCTTCGTCAGAAGCAATTTCCTAGAGAATAAAAGTAGACAAATATAGCCAGCATATGTAAAATTCATGCTATATATAAGAAAATCAATCATATAAGGAAATGTTAAAATAGTATGGGTAGGAAAGTTACAAAGTAAGTATTGCTGTTTTTGCTCTCCTGAAGGAGTTACTTTCATTATATAACAATTGGGAAACCAAACCAAGAATATTTATGATCAGAATATCAATGATTTCTTTCACCAGGTTAAATCTAAGTGGCATGCTGCCATACCCAGGCTCTCAAAGAAAAAATTATTAAATCTGGATGATTTCAGATGACCCAAAGATCAGCGAATCAAATTATTATTACCAGTAAATATTAAAACATACTATCATGGAGAAATGGTCTATTTATTGATTTCTACACAGCTAATGGAAAAATATTCACCAAAATTCAAGATTTCCTAGCAAAAGTCAATGTAGATAATTTCAGAATGTCATTGGTATCATGAAAACCCAAGAATATTGGTGCATAGTAATAGCAGGGTTGAGCCAATCAAGGGAGAGGGCAGAAGAGGAATCATTAACATCCAAAGGCATTGTTACATGATGGTAATTATCCCCAGATGCTCAGGTTAATATGTTTTCAATGGAAACATGTGGAATAAACAGCTGTCATGGATTTATGCCACCAGAATGAAAGCTTTGCTCAGACAGAGAAACAACTGGGAAGTTAGTGAACCGGTACATGCTCATATCTTAGGAAAGCCAATACTTTTCACTGAGCCCACAAAAAAATTAAAGTTGGGAACAATTTTTTAAAAAAATAAAAATCTTGAAAATATTCTGATATATTTACTGAGGGTCCCATAGATATTTGTTCTAAAATTAAAATATAATAAGCTTTCATTCATTGTTCAATTATCTACCAAATATTGAGTTTGGTATGAAAATAAACTACATTCTGCTTTATATGTGGGAGTAGAAATAAAAGTAGACATATTCTGGCAATACCAAGTCTTGCATCTCTAATGTAGCATGAAAAGAGGCCTGTGGATGGTGTGTTCCAATTGTTGGCATCAATGCTTACACCTAGATGGATCCTGCTCAGAAATGTCATTGTGTTTTGCCTTGAGTACTGCATTGATAAATGTTTGAAAGAAATCTATGATTACAGTTTTGAAAGGAACACCAGTAGATAATCTAGTTTATTTTTGAGACTCCAGAAGACTACACTGTGTGTGTGCACGTGCACATGTGTGTATGTATGTGAGACAGAAAAAGAAAGACAACTACATAATCAAAAAATGTGGATTTGCCTACTAGTATGCAAAAATTGTATATATCAAATCAATACAGCTTACCCCAGGAATGGTAGGTATTATATCTATAAGAAGACTAACAAATGAAAAAGTTTATCAACTATCCACCATTTATTCATTCATTTAATAAATATATATAATATATATATATATAGTTCAGACCAACCATCTGTGTTATTGAGTCAAAATCATGATATTGATGAATTACATATTTGCCAACCTTAGTTTTAGGTTAAGCAATATGAAATTGCCTACACGTGATCATTTTTACCACCAAAAGTACTGTTTTATATTTTTAAACCTAGTATTTGATTTATCACTGGGCACCCTAATGATAAATGTTCATTTAACAGCATGTAAAGACAATTTAATAAAAGCACAAATTTATATAAATCAAAATAATGCCATGCAAAGTTAAGCTTCAACTCTGCTATAGAAATTAGTATAAATTATATCAACTCACCAAAAATAACAGTTCTTAAGAATCAGAGTCAAGCAAGGACTTGCTCTATTCCTCGTGATAGTTTACTATCAAAATAGCAGCAAGATCAGATTTCTTAATAGAAAGCTATTGCCTACAAAACGTTTTGGATTAAACAGCTGTTTGAATAACTTTTAACTTAATCATTAAAAGGGTTAATCTATTTATAGCAACTTTTAACCTTTCTAAATGTAATGTTTTTAGATGAAAGCATTGATCCTTTCACGCTTCATAAAACAGCATCCCGCTGGACAGTCATTGCAGTGATAGTGCTACTAGGAGAGACACCAGTCCAATTTCTAGAATGAAGATCCTTATATAGTGATAGATAGATACTTTTAAAGCTCAGCTTGATTTTTAAAAAAATTCTGCCATGCATAGTGGATGCTTATTGTACTCAACTATTTGAGATGCTGTGGCACTTACTGAATTTTCCCATAAATTTTTCCTCTCTGAATAAGACTATTGTACCAGTTTATAAAGCCTGTTATATTTTCTACCTTCAAAATGGTCATTCAGCAAATTTCAATTGTGACTTTATATTACACTTAATTGTAACTCAGTAATCATTCTTAAAGAAAAAAGACAGTAGGAGAACAAATTGCATGACAAAGTCCATATTAGGAAGAATTAGCATTTGTTTTTAGTAAGGAGAGAATGAGTTTTACATCATTTTGAATTATCAACTTATGCATTTTAGCAATCATGCATGTATTATAATTGCAGTTTTTTTCCATGTAATTTACCACTGAACATGATGCATATACAGACAGTTAAATTAATTCATTAGATAGGGGACATTTAGGAAGGTCACCTTCGGAGAGTTAACCAATCCAAAGGCATTCCTAAAAATAGAGATGGAAAACTTGATTCAAGAAATAGCTTCCATTTCTCTTTCAACATTAATTTACAAATTGGTTAGCAAAAGGTCTAACTTTAAATGAATGAATTATATGAAAATAAACACTTGCATCAAACATTAAGTTATTTTTAACAGTGAATTACTCCTGTGCTATCTCTCTGAGCAGAGCATAGGACATATTTATTTATTTATTCAGTTGCTGTGTTTGACTGAGATCCAAAACAGGTTCCTAGTGAAGGAAAAAGATTTTTGACTAGTTTTATGAGAGTTTTATCTATAAGCTCTATAAAAAGAAAAGCTTGAGTAAACCAGCTAAGTTTCAAGAGTCATACATTTTATGGATAGAATATTATTTTTTAAAACTTTAACCATGAAAAATTTTCTGGGACTTATTGTCATTTTGGATAAGAAGAACTCCTGCCATTATATTCATACAGCCACATCCACCTTCCAGATCCTTATAGACAGTTATGCCCAAGGAAGATTCCAGGTAAATGAATAACTTTTTATTAAATAATAGGGTTTAAGCTTAAATCTTTATGTGGTCTCTGCCCTTGGCTAGCTGCAGTGAACTTCCATATAAGAGAAATTCATGTAACATAAGGCTGAAACTAAAATAAAATTTGTGGGGCCAACACTGTTTTCTTTTTCCTTGTTTATGTCGTAAGCTTACAGGAAGAAAACGAACTGTTTCTGCCTGCAAGTTCCTCTATCAGCTACATAGGAAGAATAGAGAAAAACTATGCAAGAGGACAAGTAATCTAAGAGCTGTAAGGGATTCCAAAAAGGGTAGACTTGAAACAGAAGAGCTCTCAAGGTTTTGTTTCTTTCACCAGAAATTATAATCTCCCAGCAATCATGACTTTGCCATGAATAATATGAGTACGTCTTCTTAAGAGTAAGTAAAAGGTCAGTGAGGGTAGAGGGGTAGAGTTGAGATTTTTATCCTAACCCCAGAGATGAGACTATATAAACTTACAGGTAGAAAGCATAGCCAGGTGATGTCCTATGGAAAGACTGAGTTGCTAGTTTAAGAAGAGTTTCTAGATTGAACCAGCAGTGGTCACAAGGTTTAAATAGAATGTCACCAACCTAAATGTAAAGGCAAATCCAGGCAGAAATAGAGACTAGGAGAGATTCAGGGAAAACTGTTAAAGATTTAATTTAGACACAGGTCCAATAGCAAAGATGGGACCATGAGGCATAAATAAATGGAAACCTCACTACAAATTTTGATAAAGACATGTTGAGAGGACTCCAAAGATCAATCCATTAAATAGCTTTTACACTAGTGTGCAGAAAAGGAGAGAATTTTCAACAGGAAACAATGTGACAAAAAAAGAAAGAATTAGTAACTATGAATGAATATGGAGCCTGTGATTAAGATAGAGTATAGCATGCTAATGCATGATTAACATGGTAAGCAAGTCACTTCATCTCTCCGGACTTGCTTTCTCTTCTGCAAAATGAAAGGAGTAGATTGAACCTGGATAATTTATAAGGTTGCTTAAGGATTTAAAAACCTAAACCAGGTTGAATAATGGATCTATTTATCTGCAACAAACTTATATAAAGCATGAGATTTTATCACAAAGATAACAAAATTTTTATTAAGAGTATGTTGTATGACAAAGACATCCATAAAGGTGGACTGAGAGTATTAAAAGGAAAAATTGAGATCCCCAAACATAATACCCTGATTTCTCAGGTGGTAGTAGTGAAAGTCCATCACTGGGGAGCCTTCTCTTGCGGAGTGTTGTACTCAAAATCAGTGCTTCTGAAATTGAATATGAATACCAATCATGTGCAAATATTGTCAAAATTCTGATTCAGTAGGTCTTAGAGGGGGGCAGCGCTGAGCTTTATATTTCTAACAAGCTCCCTTGTGACATCGATAAGTACCACTTTGCTTTCATATTCAAGTATATATTATATTCTGAAGGTTAAGGTGAAAAAAGCAGATTTGTGTGTACCATATATATTTAGTCATAAGTCAGATTTTTGGCAATGTTAACAATGATAGTGATACACAGCCAGCTTTGTATCAGGGGATTCCTTTTCTTAAATACAGGACAATAGTTATGACCCCATATCATCAATAGGGATAGATTAAATTCAATGTATTATCCAGTTTGATGGAAAAGTCAGTGGAATGTTTAATGCCTTTTAGAAAATATGCCACCCAAAATGCCAAGCATGTTTGTTAATACAATTTTATAATTAAATGGGTCTATGTTATGTATTTTGAAAATTTTTTCATCCGTAACATATAGGGAAAATTTATAAAAGAGGTGTCAGTGTAAATACACACATTTATGCTGCCTTTAGGCATAATTCAATCTATTTTATTGTACTAAAATATAAACTACATTCTTTGAAGACTGTGCAGCCCCAGAGAAAAATCTTATTGCTATTAAAATATAAAATGTATGTGGGTGTTTTTATTCCGTATATCACTTTAACCCACTTAGCTAGGCCACTATTTAATGATTTCACCTGTACTGTTTTTCACATTTTAGTCCTCGTGCCAATAACACTTTAGAAAGTAGAATTCGTGCTGCTCCTATCAGTTCCTAACTCTCAGATCTGATTCCAATGTGCATTTTAAGGTATTTTGTTTACTTAGTAAAGTAACTAAGAAGTTCGGAAAAGTGAGGCTCAAAAATATATGTCTTGAGCTTCTAGTGGCTTCTCTCACAAAATTTTCTCTATTGAGGGTTTCTAGGTTACAAGTGTCTTCCTTATTTAAGCATAACAGACAAGCTTTCATTATCTCACATTTTCTAAATGCCAACTGTTTGAGTATCTTCTGTTCTATGCTTTCACAAACATTCGCTTCATGCCTTGTACTACAAGAGTGTTGTCAAGTGACTTAGCTGGATAAAATCACTTTAGCTCTAACTAAAGAAACTGGCATATAAATAAAAGTATCTATTCAGGTTTGCTTTGTAACATTGAATCCTCTTAGCCTGTAGTATCCTTGAAAACAGAAGTAAAAGTATTGTATAATTTTATTTGTAATTTTATAATTGTATAATATCATGTATAATAACCTGCAATTTGAATACAAATTAATAGAGAAAAATCCGTCAGTGACAAAGCACTTATAAGAGAATAATACATACTTTGACCATCATGAATGCTTGTGTTCACACTCAAAACTTTTGTATATTATTGGATATAACACTGCCATGAGAAGATATAGTGAGAATGGCTAGAACATTGTAGAAAAATCTACTTTCCATTTATCAGTCACATCCAAACCAAAAAATGTCATCACCTACACAAATTTTGAATAGCTAAATTCATTGCTGAACAGGTTTTGGTCAGGTAGTACCAGTTCATCTGTTGATGAACCAACTTCTTCGTATGGGGTGCTAAAGAAAAAAAAATGCAGAATTTATAAAAAGGGGTAATGTTTAGGAGTGACTTACGTGGCTATTGATAGAAGTTATGACTCAGCCAGAGATCTCTGGGTTCTATTTCCCAGAGCCTGGAATGTGTTCCTGAACATGGCAGAAATGACTTTGCAATGTGACTGAGGTTAAGGACATTGAGATGGGGAGATGATCATGGATTATCCAGGTGGGCCCAACCTAATCTCATGAATCCTTAAAGCAGAGCAACTTCCCGGCTGCAGTGAGGAAAAGTATGGTTGGTTTTGAAGACGGAGGAAGGAATCATAGGACAAGGAGTGCATGCAGCTTCTAGGAGCTGGAAAAGACAAGAACACGGGTTCTCCCATGGAGCTTCCAAAATGAACATGATCCTGCTCACACATAGATTTTAGCCCAGTGAGATTCAGGCCAGACTCCTGACCTCCATGAACTGCATGACAATAAATTTGTATTGTTTAAGCCCCTATGTTTATGGTAATTTGTGACGGCAGCAATAAAAAATTCTGATGCAACAGGCTCTCTGCTAAATACTTTAACTCATTTTGGCCTCACAATAATCCTAAGAAATGACGGCCATTATTATCCCCATTGAGATTTAGGATCTGTAAGTAGCTTTTTAAACTCATGTCTTATAAATAATAAAACCAGCATTTGACCCCATGTCTATTTTGTCTGACTAAAGACAATATGCTTAAAATTATTTAAAATATAAATTATAAACTTTAAGACCATCTAAGAGTTTCTTGTTTCATTTCCTCTACTGTAGAACAAAGCCAATTTTTCTTTACTAACTGTGTGCTGGAAAGCAGGGCCATTGAGAAAATCTCTCTGAGAACTCTGGGCCCTGCACAAAAAGTTATCATATACTTTGTGTAAAGTTAGCTTATTTCCCTTTCTAAAACCATCAGTATTTGAAGCTGTAATCAGAGTGATTTCCTAGTATTTAATAAGGAAAAAAATAAAAATGTAACCTCACTAGTCTGACGTATTGTAGAATATAGCAAAGAATATATATATTTTTAAATAATGGGCTTTCTTTCCTTCTTTCTTCCGTCCCTCCCTTCCTTCTTTTTTAGCCTAAGCAGCAACTCATTAACCTAAGAAGAGAAAAAGGTTTGCTTCCTCTTAAGAAGGACATGTTGCTGATTTGTCAGGCAACAATGCTTTCTCTTTGCCCCTGTGATGCCCTGTTTTATTTATCTTCTTATTTTTATTGCTACTCCCAGATACCTCCTTTCCCTTTGGTGCATTAATGCCTAACTCCTTCTTTACTCATTCAGCCTGACACAGATCATTTTGCCTGGGAGCTTTGAACATTTTACTAGTCCCTCACCAAAATAACACCACTTCATCTGTGTCATCTGAGGTGACAAGCTCGTGAAAGCTATGTGGTCTCTCTGCCACTGCACATGACACCACCTTCCATATCAGAAATCTGGAGCAACCAGAAAGTAACTTAGCTCTTTGGTTTCTTCTTTTTCGGTGTGTCAAGCCCTTAAAAACACTTAGGGGCTGCCGGTATCTCAGATTCTTTGTAAGCAAGAAACGTTTTGATAAGAACTGCAGTAAAAGGCCATTTTAGTGTGAAGAGGGGAAAAATGAACAGGATGAAATTTGTTTTGTTCTACAAAGAGAGAAAAAAAAACATGAAGATGGGTATAGTCAGAAAGAGAATCTCTGAAAAATAGACCCTTGTTAAAAAAAATGACAGTTCAAACTCAGGCAATGGAAGAGTGAGACACCGACTTTTTAAAAAGAGAAAAGTAACATAAATAAGAATTTATTTTTGTATGCAAAACCTAAAATTGTACCGAAAATATGCAATGTAGGGTCGAATACATATTCTACAGCAAGTGCTCAGAATCAGTTTATGTCTAAAATTGACAAACATGATCAAAATGCCATTTACTACCCATAGCTGCAAATAAATGCTGACTGGAGAATGGGTTGACAGTCCTACCTACAGGTAAAAGAAAAGTTAAGGGCATTGAAAATTACAGAATTACAGACTATTTCTTAAGTTAAATAACTC
This sequence comes from Microcebus murinus, assembly GCF_040939455.1. Classification (NCBI taxonomy): domain Eukaryota; kingdom Metazoa; phylum Chordata; class Mammalia; order Primates; family Cheirogaleidae; genus Microcebus; species Microcebus murinus. The sequence goes on from NC_134104.1 coordinate 50,122,529, forward strand.
ATATAAACCTTTTACAAAGGAAAACTAACTAGTTCTGCTTTTTCTCTCACTTTTAACTCTTAACTTTCAACAATTGGCTTTCCTCAAAGCCTAAATGCTTCCATTCATTATACTCTTCAAATGCTTATCAGAAGTGCTGTTAGGTTCACTTTAACACTCTTTGGAAATATTTGGCTTTTTTTTTTTTTTTTTTTTTTTTGCTACTAGAAAAAAATAAGGGACCTATGAGAAGATATAAATAGATATGACCAGAAAAGATTTTCTACACATATGAAACATTGCACAACATTACAATTCTCAAGTTCCACAATACATTGTAGTTTCTTCAGATTAAATAATGTTTGTCACGTATATAAATATATCTTAAATTTGCAAATTTCAGAGTATGATTTCATAGCCAAATCTTTGTTTATATGGAGCTACAGCTTTACTAGTATGTCTTCATCATATAACAATATGTTTATGTTATCATCCTAAAGCCATTCCAAATGAATTGATTCCCATTCAAAAAAGAAGAAAATGCCAATTCTATTTCATGATTTTAGAAATGGCTTTGCTTCTGATATTGTGTGTGCAGAGAAAAGGACAAAGGCAGGATAAGAATGGAGGGAAAGGAGAAGGAAAGTTAATATTTTAAATGCTAGCACTAAACAGGCCTTTAAAAAGCTTTCTGTCTTCCTCAGTCACTGAAGAGGAAATGTCTCTTTCACATCTCCCTCATCACCTCCAGTTTTGTTGGACTTGGCGTACAAGTCACCTCAGACATTGCTCAGCACGCCCTCTCTCATTCGCAATTCTGTACAAGGTCTTCTGACATTCTTGGTGTTAAGCACCTTAATGGAACAGAATGACCGAGGTAGATAAGATTATCTTTAGGTAAAGTTGTGAGGTCATTTATTATTAATAAAAGAGTTCCATCCTGAAGACATTGCTTCTCACCCTGCTTGGTGATATTTTAGTAGTCCAATTGAAATGTGTGTGTGTGTGTGTGTGTGTGTGTGTGTGTGTGTGTGTGTGTGTGGGTGTCTGGCAGAAAGTATAGAGAAGGGACAAGAAGGATCAAAGAAGAAGTGTAGTAAATAATAGCCCTTAAATCTGGAAAGAAATGAATAGGTTTTTTCCATCTCTTTCACTCTATGACTTCTTTCTAACTGTTCTTAGTACATAAAGAAAAAATGTCTCGATTTTTGAATTGAATCAATGAAAAAAAGAAAGTTTAGAGTACCCTTTAAGGAAAATAATTCTTATAGAGTGTACTTCCCACATAAACCCAGAAAACGATGTGGATGTTTTCTTCTTATTTTCTTTAGGAAACAATGATTCATTCTCAATAAGAAAGGAAAATGTTAAAAAAAGTCACAGAATATATTGAAGATAAGAAGTGATTTCTTTCTAGACACTAAATGGAAGGAGAGAATGGAATAGGAAGAAGCACCCTCCCTAGCCATTCAAGATGATAAGAAATTTCTTTTAAGTTCTTTTCCTCACTATATTTGTATATGTTTCAAATTGACCACCACTACAATTTACAATAACATAAAATGTACAATGCAAGTAATTTCTTCAGATAAAATTCTTTCCTGGATATGTGTTGTGCTCTAGTTAGCCTCAATATTTTTTTTAATAAAAAGAGCAAGGATTGTTAGCACATAAAATTTCTTTAAAAATAAATGTGTTTGGATGCTCTCATGATGTCTACATTTCTCATGGTGTGATAAACACCCATCAAGGTTTTGCATTGGCATTTGTAGTTTCAAATATTCTATCCTTCTGTCATTCTAAGTACATTTATATTCGATAGACTATGTCCCAAGTTTTCATTTGGAAGATTTAGTCACTGAACCCATATGTTGCCCAATAAGAATTTCTTAGCTCTTACTGTTTGAAAAGGGAGATTGGACTGTACTTTGTGAAGGACCTACTGTGTGCCAGGGTGACTGATAGCATACATTCATTATATACTTAGTACTGAAACTAGGAACAATTGCCCCCACTTTACAGTTTGTAAAGTAGAGAGGTATGAAGGTTAGATATAGAGGTTAAATATATTCAAGGTTATACAACTGGGAAGCCATGGTGTTAAGAGTTCAAAGCCAAGACATTTGAATACCAAACCTCTGGGTTTTTTTTCTCAGTCCCTGTAATATTCTACTTCTGTACTTTCTGGTCACACAAATTAAAATGTGAAACATCAGCATAACTGGAAATTTTTTTAAAAAAAGCAAATGTGTGAATACTGTGCTAAGAAATTCACTCAAGTTTAAACATTAGGAAAGAAAAATCATGATACAATTTGTCTTGTGTTTGATAAACTTGTTCACATCATGTTATGTTTGTCATCCTGTCAGATGTATGTATATTTTAATTACCTCTTTTTATGTATAATATACTTTTACCTGTCTTGATATTGAATGAGCCAGTGGTACAGAAGATATTAGTTTTGTTCCATTTGTGAAGAGTCTGGGAGTGTTCTGCTTTATATAATAGTTCAAATGTTTTGCTGGGAGCTCCACTCTTCAAGAGAAACAAAATGGCTTAAGGAACCTACTAAAGCCCTCCAATGTAAAAACCTCATGGACACAGAATAATCCATTAATGAAACAAAAGTTCAAATAAAAAAATTACAATTAAGATTATCCCTTGCTAAATTTCTCTTCCCTTTTTCCTTTTTGAGACAGGGTCTTGCTCTGTTGCCCGAGCTAGAGTGCAGTGGCCTCATCCATCATAGCCCACTGTAACCTCAAACTCCTGGCTCAAGAGATCTTGCCTGAGTAGCTTAGACTACGGGAGGTGCATGCCACTACACCTGGCTAATTTTATTTTTTGTAGAGATGGAGTCTCGCTGTTGCCCAGACTAGTCTTGAACTAGAGATCCTCCTGCCTCAGCCTCCCACAGTCCCTTGCTAAATTTCTATAGGATAGGAGAATACACTATGAGATATTGTATAATACCTTTAGTATTATTTCAGTAGATTTAATGCGATCACAAACTGCTAAAATAGAATGAAATAATTTCTCAAAAGTTATATGAACATTAATGCCTTTTAGAGTTTTGTTTATTATAGTGATACACATTCAAAATGATGTAACTGTTCAGCCATAGGAAAAACACAACTTATCTCACCTTTCTTTAGGAAAATGAATAGCAATAAATTGCAACAGTACAATATTACCAGATACCTTCTGAGTTCATGAAAGCTTTAAAAATCTACCAATCAAATAGAAATAATGCTTAAATCACTGTAAATACCCAAGCAAAGCAGAAATTTCAATGCCCTATAAAGACCTCATATCTTCAATATCTAAGAACTAGAAAATAATTTTAAATGCACATGTGTTTCATACCCTTCTAAGAACGAATAGCTTTAGGTCAAAGGGGACCAAAAATTGATAAGTGAATTACCAATAAAAAGAAAAGATTACACTAGAATGATAAATTGTAGTGAAAAAAGAATGTAGAAATTATGTGGATTTTTCATACTATAATATTGCCTGTTTAGTAAATATGCCCAGTAATAAGGTTTGTTTCATTAACTCCTTCCAAATTCCAGGCCAAAAAAAACAAAAAAAATTTTTAAAAAAGAATGAAAAAAAAAGAATTTTAAAAAAACCCCCATACAACATTAACATGCTTTTATGTCCAATCATGTGCAGAAGAATTTAATCCTATCTTGCTAGAGAAAAGAAATATTTTCTTTTTGCCTTAAAAAAGTGCTCTATAAGTCAGTTCATGTTTATCCTTCTACACACAAATTCATTTCTGTTCATTGATTAAAATCTGCTGGAGGTGGAGAGGTAGTTGTTTGATGTAATTGGTCTATCAAGTTTAACTGCAAATGATTAAGTAGGGTAAACATTAACAGGGACAGCAAACAGATCCAAAGACATTTTCTCATGGTACTCTGGTGGAAAGCTGATGTGATTTCTAGAGAGAACAGACAGCTTACTTACCCAAAATGATCTGAGTTGAAATATGGCTACCCCTTTCTTCTACATTCTCCCTCACCCAGTTTCCAATTAATTCTAGGAATCCCTAGGGAGAACTACTTTTTACAGTTGGGTTTTTAGGATTGCTGCTGGACCCTTGATGAATACTGCTGTCTCTTAACTAATATGGTATCTGCTGTCTTTTCTTATTTCAGATTACTTTACCTAACAACCATGTAGTTTTCAGAACACATATGTAGAAGGTCAGTGGGAAATAGATTGGCTTCTCTTATCCAGCCACTCAGGGTCCTCATTACTGTTTTTGTTTAGGGATCATACCAGGTAAAAGCTCCCAATTTGTTTCTCAAATGTTATACTAGATTTACCACCACAGTTCTTCTCCAGAATTGTACTCCTAATGCTAAAGATGTGAATCATCATGACTATGGCATGAGAATAAATCTTCAAATATTCAAGCCAATTTTTTTTAACCAAGGGAAAAAAATCCTTCTCTTTGTGTTTGTTTGTTAAGTATAAACATGTTCCAAAGTTGCCAGATAATAAAGAGCTAAAAATCTGACTTTGATAAAGTAAGATATATAGACTAATTTTATTTCATTATGTGTGTTTCATTAAAATAAAATATTATAACCTCAAGGCACTTGCTCCATTTTCCTTCTGTTCTAGTGTGATCATTGACGAACAAGAGAATGCACTAAAAATTGTAATAGACAACTGTTTTCTTCGTACTCTATCCCCTAAAAAGAATAAGATATCAAGTCAAAGCTGGCAGTCATTTGAACACCGAAATGTTGGGTATTAATTACGTTAGTTTTAAATGAAGTATTCGGGAAGAATAGTAATAGGTTTTTTTAAGTAACAACACCAGTTATAAGTGACTAATTTATCCCCCCTTGCCTTGCTGTCAGAATGCTGCAATTAAAATATCTATGGTGATTTAACCATAAACTAATTATAGCTTATATTGAGGTGGGAGAAAACTATTGAAACACCAAAATTTGCCATACTTTCTTAATATAATTATGCAAATAATTGACTAACTTTTTTAGTTCTCCTTCCTTCCTTTCATCCTTCCTTCCTCCCTCCTTCCTTCCCTAACCATCTGCACTCTCTTCCTCCGTTCTTTTTTTTTCCTTTTTTTTAAAGATTCTGTATTTTTAAGATGGAAGTTTTGTTTGTATTGGGTATTTAGATGACATTTTTAAAAACAAATCTTTCTTTTAAAATATTTCCTCTCCAACTTCAGCAACTATGGAGAAAATCCTGACACAATGGTTTTATTTGATAATGGAAAGGTAATCTTTCTATTACATGCTTCATTGCATGACATAGTACATACACTTGAAATATATTCTCTCTAACTCATATTGCTTGCACCAAACTTCCAAAAACTCAGTATTTTTAAAATACCAAGACTAGTTAGAGCCAATGTATAATGGGGTGTTAATACAAAGAATATTGGATTGAGAGTCAGCAGAGGTGTCTTCTTAACTCAATTTTGTCTTTAATACTTAAAACTCTTTGGTCCTTAGCCTCTTTAGTTATATGAAGAGTGACCTGTATTTAATAATCTCTAAGGTCATTTTTTATTCTAATGTACATCTTGGATTACTAGACATTTCCTTATAAAAGGACAATAGTAGATATATTTCATAGTGCCAGAGTCTTCTTATCTGCTAACCTCAACCATTCAGAGTCCAGCCAAGAAGCTGGGAAACAAGAGGTTCTGGGAGGCTAAAATAAATACTGAAGTCCATGAATTGAAACTTATTCTTAAGGCAACTCCTTGGACCCCTCTTTCAGAGACTGTTTACTCTTTAAATAGAATCTCTTTTTAAGTTTGATTATTGTTGTGTTCAAAGGCTTGACACTTTAGTGGCAAATTGGAAAAGGACTATGAGACAATTACAAAATAGAGCAATGTATGGGAAGGTGCTTTGTAGGCTCTGAAGTGCTGTGCAAATGTGAGCTGTTGTTATTAGCAGGAGTGACTGACACAGCAATAGTGAGATGGAAGATAAACAAATCATTTCAAAGGAAACACAGGAATTTCAAAATACTATTGGGGGTGGGGCTGTCTAGTAGATTGACAAATAAATTTAATCACTCCAATAACTCCTGAGATGATCACTGGATTCTAGAATAGTGCATACTTATAGAAATAACTGAGTTATCAAGGAGAGGATTATTTACTTTCTGAATATTTGATTTAAGAAATGATGTACTTGGAAAGTACATCCTTAAACACTATATAAATGTTATTTTGTCATATAACTTGATTTGACATCATAGGAGTATGCAACATGATCCAAATGTTTTCCATCTAAAAGAAGTTTAAAATAAAATTATATATGGTACATAAGATGCTATATTTCAAATACCTAGGAAATCATATCTGAATGATCCTTAATACTTAAAATTTTACTCTAATTTTGAAAAACAGTTAATTTTGCATTATTCATAATGGAAATAATTAAGATAAAATAATATTAATTCGTTTTATCTCCTATTTAAACAAAATGATACTATGCTTGGATCAGAATTTTCTGCAATGTGGCTTCTAAACTCACAAGCTTTTAGTATTGGAAAGATATAAAATATGGTACACACCAATACTCAAAAATAGATTACATGCTGAGGCAATGTAATAAAAAATTTAAGTGATTGTGGCAACCAATCTAAAGCAAACTCAAGTTATAACTAAAAACACTCATCAATACAGAGTTAGAAACCAAAATCAAAGTTTGTTCAATGTCAAGTTACGACAATATTTATTGACAACTCCAACAGCAAATTAAATATGAAATGAAAGTAAAAAATCCGACACAGTCTCTTTTTGCCAGTCTAGACATAATAGTAACAGGGCTTCAAATCCCATCTGAAAATTAAACTGTGTGCTTTTCTCACATTGGGGAATGTGAATCCTAGAATATTTAAGCTTTGTTGTTTGTTATATCATATTATACATAAACAAACTGAGGTCCAGGAAATCAAAGTGACAATGATTTAGAGGTCAACATGAGGCAAGAATCTGATTCTCTGTAGTCTTGTATATCACTATTTATTTCAACTATGAGTCATAAAACTGATATTTTATGCTGAATTAAAAAAAAAGATATTTTATCATCTGCTACATAACATTAGTGATAGACAACATTTTAAGAACGAAGACCTGGGTGGCTATCAGAGTCTGTGATCCTCAGGGCTTGAGGTCATGCTTTTGGAAGTCATTTCCCAGACTTGGGGCATTTGAGGAGAGTACAGAAAGGCAAATGAATGGTGAATAGGAGAAAGGCCTGTAGCAAGGCAGCTGCAGGTTAGTCGGATTGATTGACTTCCCGGCAGACCAGAGCACAGTTTGCTCAATTACCCTTTTGTATAACTGGGAAAAAAAGAGAGGAACACCAGAGACTGCTAGCTCCCAGTTACCAATAATTTTTGAAAGAGATATTTGAAAGATATATAAACAATATTTTCCACTCTTTCCCTATATAGGAAAGGCTTTGTGCATTAAATCAAAACTGAAATTCACTATTAACTGAAGTTAGCAGCCATAGTCTTTGATCACACTATCACCTTGAATTGGAGTATTTAAACAATAATAGCACAGTGGCTTTGTAGTTTATATCAGAGTTTTGTATGAGGTTCTCAATCCACTCATCAGTGTTTTCAAAAATGCTTCTGGACTATCAAATGAATTCGGAAACGACTCTAAAAAAGAAAAATGAGTAGTGACCGAAAAGCACAATATTCAGGCCTTTTTATTAACATTTCATTGTTGCACTTTCTTTGTCAAAGCTCTAATTGGTAACCACAAAGCTTAAAAAAAAGCAAACAGCAATATTTCTTTAAGACTGTTTATGTTCCAGCTTTGGGTTTTTCTCTTTCTGTAGTTTATGGAATATGGTAACAAGGGCTTGCATGTGTTAAAGCCAAATTGCATTTTGCATTAACAATTTGCATTTAGAAATCCAGGCACCTAACACCACTAGAGTTAATATTTGCTTTGGGCTGTTCTATTTATTTAGTCTCAAGCTTTTCCAAAGAGCTAACACAAAAAGACAGCCTTTCTATTTGCCTACTAAGTGTATGATGTCACATATAGTATATGATATACTTTTACAGAGACTAGGTATTAGCTGTTCTTAACGTGAGCCATATACTTAGCTGGGTTGGGAACTGTGAACTTTTGTAATGACAGGATGCAGCAAACTTACTGAAGCTCCTATCAATTCCACTTTGGAAATGTCTCCTGTCTCCTTTTCACTGTGGCTCCTCTTCCTTCCAACTGCCCTATTTCACTATGAGTACATAACCTCCTAAACATTTTAGCTTTCTGACAGGTTTACTTTCTCTGAGTCCCTTCTTAGCTGATTTGCCTCCATATGGCTGCCAAAAATAATTTTCAACAGTAAAAAATCTAACCATTTCACTGCTATACTTATACTAAAAAGCCTTTTATAACCTCCACATTCCTTATAAAATAAAGTACAAATTCTTTGAGCTATTATTTAACGCTTTCAAAGTATAACCCCAAAGCTTCCTTTTTCATTTGCATTTCCTTCCATCTCCTCTCACATCCCCTAAAATCTCAGCCACACTGGCTGAACAAGATCCTGCCTTTGCTCCAGCCTTTCTTTTGCTTGCAGTTTCTTTCATTCTTCTTTTCACTTGAAGAAACTCTCATCTGTGAAGATTCAATATAAATCTCCATCCTGGGCAAAGCCTTCTCCAACCCATTCTTCAACCCCGCCTGTGCTCCTACAACATTTCGCATATAATCTCTGCTATTCCAGTAAGTAAAAGCCAGAGAGATATAATAGCTAACATTTATTGAGCACTTATTATAAGAAAAGCACCTTTTAAAGCAACTTACACATATTAATTTATTATATTCAACATAAAACTATGAACTTAGTACTATTGTTGTCATCAATTTTATAGTTGGAAAACGTGAGTGCATATTGGTTAAGTAACTCACTGGAGGTCACCAAGCTTATTAATAGCAAAGTTTGATTCAGACCCACGCAGTTTGAGTCCAGAGATCATGCTTTAATTATTATGGTCTGCCACCAGTTGTGTTTCATATCTGTCTTCTAGATCTTAATATCCTTGGAAGAGATAACTTATTTATGTTTCTGTGCCTAGCATGAATATAGTGTCTGGCATATTTTAGTCAATCAATAGCTTTATATCTAATTTATCTGAATTAATGTGAATCAGAGCCTATTAAATTAAGGAAATTAGAGTTTTAAAACTTTATAGAAAAAAATTCTTAGAAAAAATGTAGAGGAATGTTTCATACAGGTCAATAAAAAATAACTTATTTAAACCTGTGGCTCTTGATGTTTAGCATATATCTTTTACAGTTTCTTGATTATATCAACAATATTGGATAAATGTTTAACCCATACCTACTGTAGTCTGTTTTTCAGATGTATTCATTTTTTCTATTTTCAATAGATTATTTAATTTCCCATATACATCATCATAAATTGCCTTATAGCTACAAAGGTTTTATAATGAATAGCAAATTTCCCTAATGATATTTTCTGAAGTACAATTGTATCAATTATTTTTATTGATCGTATGTGTCTGCCTTGGTGACTGTTAGGTAAGATGTTGTATTGGAAATTTTCTTTGTAGAATAGCTTCCAGATTTTAAAATTAGAGGTTCAAATCTATGGATTTCTGAATAACAAACTCCCTGAAGTCATGCAAATTATCTAAGAGATATTTAATACATACTTGTTGATTGAACATGTACCAACAATCATATTTTTATGTTGAGGTTTCCTGCAATTCAAAAAACAAAAAGAAGAAAACATTTTAAATTGATTCCAGAGGTATTCTTATACCTCTTATACCTGTTATATATTCACAGAGAGGTAGAATTGTAGCTGAAGAACACACACTTATGACATTTTTGTAGGACTCAAGAGAGAAATAACTTGAAAATTACCATTGAATTTTCCGGCACTGACACAGTCAAAATATTTCAGTCTTTTCTATTTGGTTTGTGTGTTTGATTCCCAATTAATTACTTCTTGGGGGAAGCTTTAGGAATTCTTTCACTTACAGATTCATAACACAATGAGATTCACAAACAAAATCCATGATATAGTCTGAAGCCCTGCTAGGACTCTTAGTGCTCATCTTTATAACCTGGTATTCTTTTAATGTGTAGGGACAATGAACTTTTTTTTAACCTAAATGACACTATTATCTTTTAAAGTGGCTAAAAATAGCAGGCCCATAGAGGTAATAATATAATATTCATTTAAGGGAATTTTGAGTGTCATTATCTCTCTAAGCAGTTAATATGAACAAATTATCAAAGATAATGTAAAGATGAACCAAATGTATTAGCACCTCAGTGGAATTAGGAATATGTGAGAAATATAATCATAAAGCAGCAATTGCTGAGCTGCAGCTCAACCACCCAGGACTCTGTTCATCAGCGGTTTTGGTGCTGCCGGAAAGTCGGCACCTGCTGAGATCCGCCTGGGGATTCAGCTGCCTGGACAGGGATCACCTTTACTGATGGATGTCAAAGCTTTGCCCTTGAAGATTTTAAAGTCTTTTGCTCCTCCTATACCAAGGGATTTAGGTGGGACTGTTTAAATATAGAATGTATTCTATAGACTGAAGAAATTATGTGTATCAATTGTTTTTAATTAATAGACTATTCATATCTTTTCTAGGTTTATAGAAAAATTCAGCAGAAAGTAGAGTTCCTATATACTCTTTCTATACTCCTCCCCTACCCAGTTTCTTCTATTATTAACATCTTTGCATTAGTACAGTACATTTGTTATAATTGATGAGCCAACATTGATACATTATTAACTGAAGTTCATAGTGTACATTAGGTTTCCTTCTTTGTGATGTATATTTTATGGGTTTTTACAAATATTTAATATTGTTAACACACCATTATTTGTATCAGAATATTTCACTATCTAATAATTTACTGTGCTCCATCTATTCATCCCTTCCTCTCTCCTTTGAATTCCTGGCAACCACTGATCTTTTTACTCTCTCCGTTTTCCCAGAATGTCATGTAGTTAGAATATATAGTAGTTAGTCTTTTCAAATTGATTTCTTTCACTTAGCAACATACATTTAAGGTTCTTTCATATCTTTTTCATGGCTTGATAGCTCATTGGTTTTTATTGTTTAATAATAGTCCATTGTCTGGGTGTATTATAGTTTGTTTATCCATTCACCTATTGAATGACATCTTGGTTGCTTCTAAGTTTGAAAGTTATGAATAAAACTTCTATGAACATACTTGTGCAAGTTTTTGTATAGACATACATTTTTAACTCATTTGAAAGTCATGATTATGAAAAATATTTTGATGGAGAGCAAAGACACAGGTTGAGAAGTTGGAAAGACATGGATGAATTCCAACCTTGTCACTTCAGTCATTCAGTACATTTTCATCAGAGGTCTGCTGGGCTATCTCTCCTGTTCTGCATGTTAGAAATGCATAAAGGGCTACTGTGCCTGTTTCCCAAATGACTTGTCTACATTAAAGAGCCTTATTAGACTTCTGTGACCTAAAAGATGCCCATATCCTTGGATATTTATGATTTTCTATTTTATTTTTCAAATTAGATGAGCTGCCATGGACAATACTTGTATTTCCTGGCAATAGATGCTCATTTGTTGCATAGTATCCTTTTGAGATGGAAGTGTTAAAATACATTAATGTATTTTCTTTTTAGTCCTTCTAACCTATACGCCTTTAAAAATATTTATGTCTAAATATAGAAAGCATTTTAATACTTTTAAAACAATATTCTTTAATTATCTACAATATAAAATAAAATAAGAACATGGAGTCACTCTCTGTATGTCAGATAAGAATGAGAATTAGACTTGATTTGAGAATTGATTTTGAGTGTTAGTTCCGTCACGTACTGACTTGGTGATGTTGGCTTAGACTCTTGACTTTGCAGGGCAAACAGTGTCTTAATAAAATGAAGTACCAAATATGTATTCATCATACAGGTTTCTTTGCTCAATATACAGGACTTTTGTAAAGCCCAAATGCAAAAATATACATTGTACATAAAAGAATATTGCAAATTGTAAAACATCATAAAAATATCCACTATTACGATTATTGATCTAATGTGTTTTAGGTCTGTTTAACTTCTTTTCTATTGTATATATTTTGAAATATGTACACATGGTGAACTAATTACTACAGTCAAGCAAATCAACATATCCATCTCCTCACATAGTTACCACTTTTTGTGTGTGTGATAAGAGTACCTGAAATCTACTCTCTTAGCAAATTTCCAGTACACAAGATATTATTATTATTACTGTCATAATGCTTTCTTTTGGATCTTTAATCTTATTCATCTTTCCTAACTGCAACTTTGTACCCTTTGACCAACATCTACTCATTCCCCCATCTCCCCGCTCTTGGTAACCGCCATCCTCCTCTTTGTTTCTATGTATTTGATGTTTTTTTTTATTTTTATTTTTATTTTTATTTTTTTTATTTTTTTATTTAGGCATATTATGGGGGTACAGATTTTAAGGTTTCAATAAATGCCCATTTCCCTCCCTCCCCCCAAAAGTCTGAGTCTCCATCATGACCATCCCCCAGATGGTGCACATCTCACTCATTATGTATGTATATACCCGCCCCCCTCCCACCTGCCCAATACCCTATTACTGTAGTACCTATGTGTCCACTTAGGTGCTACTCAGTTAATACCAGTTTGCTGGAGTATATATCTGGTGCTTGTTTTTCCATTCTTGGGATACTTCACTTAGTAGTATGGGTTCCAGCTCTAACCAGGAAAATATAAGATGTGCTATATCACCGTTGTTTCTTAGAGCTGAATAGTACTCCATGGTATACATATACCACATTTTATTAATTCATTCTTGGATTGATGGGCGTATTTGATGTTTTTAGATTCCAGTATAAGTAAGATTATGCAGCATTTGCCTTTCTTCGTGTGGCTTAACAGTTAGTATAACATCCTTCAGGTTCATCTATGTTGTCATAAATATCAGGATCTCCTTTCTTGTGGCTGAATAATGTGTATGTGTGTACATGCACACTCAGATATCTCCTTGAGTACAGATTTCCTTTCTTTGGGGTATATAACCAGAAGTGGGATTGCTGGATCATATGCTAGTTTAATTTTTAACATTTTGAGGGATCTTCATACTGGTTTTCATAATGGCTCTACCAATTATTCTCACCAAAAATGTACAAGGATTTCCTTTTCTACACATTCTCGCCAACACTTGTATCTTATTTTTTTGATAAGAGCCATTCTAACAGAAGCGAAGTGATAGTTTATTGTGGTTTTGATTTACATTTCCCAGATGTCATGTTGAAACACCTTTTCATCTACCTGTTGGCTAATTGTCTTCTTTGGAAAAATGTCTATTCAGGTTCTTTGACCATTTTTTAATCTGCCTTTTTCTCTTTTGTTATTAAATTGTATGACTTCTTTATTTATTTTAGATATTAACTATTAACCCTTACCAGATATATGGTTTGCAAATATTTTCTCCCAATCCATAGGCTGCCTTTCATTTTGTCGGTGATTTCCTTTGCTGTATAGAAACTTTTATTTTGGTGTAGTCCTACTTGTTTGGTTTTGTTTTTGTTGCCTGTACTTTTGGTGTCGTATCCAAAAAATCATTGCCAAGATGGATGTCAAAGAGCTATTGCTCTATATTTTCTTCTATGAGTTTTATAGTTTCAGGTCTTACATTTAAGCCTTTTGTTCATTTGGAATAAATTTTTTTGTGTATCTAGTTTTTTATTTTTAATTCAGGTAACCTTTTACTAAATCAAAGTGGTGGTATTTTTAACTACATCTATACTGAAATCCTAATTTCCTGGAATTTGATAGTCTACTAATGTCAGAGGGTCAATACAATTATGTTCTGCTTAATTTCCCTCAGGTGTTAATCAGGCTCCTCTGAGAAGCAGATGTCAAAATGGATTTAGCATGCAAAGATTATATTAAGGGAAACACATACTTGAGAAAGAAACAAGGAGGGAGATGGAGGGCTGGGAAAATTATCAGACTGCAAAGTAAATATGATCCCAAGTGAAAGTAAATATGATCCCAACCAGCAAGAAGGTTGAATCAACGCATCCTAGACTGTCATGCAGTGTAACAAAGTTTTGTCAGGTGTTCTAGAGCCACAGTCTGCCTTCATAGGAGTCCCTTGTCTGTAAGAAACTTGCCTGCTTAAGGATCCCTGTTGCATTCAGTTATTAGCTGAAGACAGCTGGTGAAAAGTGTGACCCTAGCACAATCCTGGTGATAGAATATAGCAGTTGAGTCCTTGGTAAGTTATGTTCCCAGCAGTTGAGGGTCTGTAAGGTGCATTTTCATGTCCACTACACATCACAAAGATGTCTATTTTTCCTAAATAATAAGCAAGGGAGATGAAGTATTTATTTAACTGATGCTTTATTAAGGATGTGAAGATGTGAAGCATAGGTAGGTGAGATATGATGCAAAGGTTAACAAACATGGAAAACCGAGTGCAGGCACATTCTCAGGAGAGGCGTTCATGTATCGTGTTTAATAACACTACCCACATGCTCAAGCGTAATCAGAGTCTATAGAACAGCCATTTTCCTCACTCTGTAAGAACTTGTTTTCCTCAGTGTTTTTGTTTTACCACCTTGTCCAGGATAGCTCATCTTCCAAAAATTCTTCTAGAGAGGGGGTCATTAAACCATTGCCTAAATTATAGCATAAATGTGAGACATTTTAAAATTATAATTGGCCTCTGGGGCTATAAGATGAAGTTTTCAAAGAGTTAAAATCTTTGGAAGGAAAAGTTTCAAACCTGGAGACAACTTCAGGTGCAGGTTTTATATCCTTAGAAATGATAAAACTACTTTTCAATACGGCTTCCTATATTTCTCATCTCTACTCATTACCTTCCTAAATTATCTTGTTCTTTTTCCCACCTTGCCTCCCACTCATCAATTAAGAATAATGACTGACAGAAAAAATGGCACACATGAAAAGTTATTGTTAAAATATTAATAGATGTCAGTATGTCTCTTTAAGTTCGTGTGTTTCAGAGTTATTGTCCTGGGCTCCCACTGTGGGCCATCTACAATGGTGTGGGTGTCCAGATTTCTTAAGGCAGAAAAAGGATTTCATCTTCATATAATAGATTATGCTGATTTTCCAAGTGTGTGAAACTGTTTTATTTTTAAATTTTATCTTTCCTGTGTTTTTAATCTCTTTCAAAAATTTATCTTGGGCCAGGTGCAGTGGTTCACACCTGTAATCCTAGCATTCGAGGAGGCCGAGGTGGGAAGATTGCTTGAGCTCAGGAGTTCAAGACTACCCTGAGCAAGAGCAAGTCTCCGTCTCTACCAAAAATAGAAAAAAATTGGCCAGAAATGGTAGCGCATGACTGTAGTCCCAGCTACTCGGGAGGCTGAGGCAGGAGGATTGCTTGAGCCCAGGAGTTTGAGGTTGCAGTGAGCTATAATGATGCCACTGCATTCTACCCTGGGTGACAGAACAAAACCCTGTCACCCCACCCCCACCCCACCCCCCAAATTATCTTGGATAAACGTCCCTCTCTCTCCTGTTATCTCAAAGCTAGAAAACTAGATCTTATAATAAGCTGACTTCAGTTCTTAAAGAAAGGGAAAAATACCATAGAAAGCCATAATTTTCTTCCTATGACCTAAACTTATATTGCAACCCCTCCAGGGAGCTGTCAATTAAAAGCATGGAATTTACACAAATCTAAGTCTCGGAAATCAGCCAGCAATCTGCACCAAATATGTGGAAAAACCTATTAAATAGCTTTTTAACCTTTATTACTTACCATGTTTGATTGTACAAATCTATAGCCTCAGGAGACATAGGCAATACTAATTGGAATTCATGTGAAGAAAAAAGCAAAAAGCTGTTTCAACTGATATAAACATTTCTCAGTATCAAGTTAGATACTTAATGTGGAATATACCAGAAGCTAGCATACTGGACAAGATCTCTCAACCAATACAGAAGCAGAATCTACTTCTATGCTCATTTAGTGGCCCTAATAATTCATTTGTTATCTCTGGTAATTCATTACCTCAATTATAACATAAAAATTTCTGAGTCTGTAATTCTAATGCCATTGAATATTACTTTAAAAGCTAAAGCAATACAAATAGTGCAAGCTGTTATTAACAGATGCTTTCCGGGTAAACAATGATGATCTTATTGGCTAAAAATCTTTGTGATATATTTTTTCTAAAGCATTTTGATGAGAAATATTAAAACTATTAGAAATTTTTTGTTTTGGAATTTGAGAGTATTATCAATGACAGCTTTGATTTTCTCAAATCAAGAGATCTTTGTGTTGTCATGACATTAAACAATTTGCAGAAAACAAATTTAATAATGTCACAGTAAGTAAGAACTCTGTCTGAAGATTGACTCTAGTCTAGATTCCAAAAGTTCCCATTACTTCAGATGATTCAATTAAGGTCTTTTGTGAAGCATTATGCCTGCTTTCCTGTTGATAATGTTCTCATGAATATAGTACGTTCTTCTCCTTGCTAAAATAATTGAATTGTATTCACAAATTCAATACAACTTACGTGGCAAAATGCACAGGAAAGTGTAATTTTTCTTCATTTAAATAGAACTGATACTCTTAAATAGTTAAACCTGGACTTTCATGCTCAGAAAATGTTCAGAACAATGGAGCCGAAATGTATTCATCTTTCCTTTGCATTACTTTATCCTGGAGGAATGTTCAAATATTAGTTTCTTTCAGCTACTTCTTCGGTTAAGCTAATTGCCAAACAAAGTGCTCAGGATCTGGATACAGACAATGTAAGAACTAATTGGAGAAATTAAATCAGGGGAGAAGGGAGCAGAAGAAAAATCATACTTTGCTGATTATTTTATTATATTGACTAATTGAGTGGAAGATTTTTCTTATATGAGCACCTTGAAGACACAGCCTCAAGTCCTTGATAATTAAGACAAGTATGATAGTAGAAATTAGTCAATTTTATGAACTTCATTAACATAAATTATTAATTGCTTAAATGTTTTAAAATTTTATAATGAGCAAAATATATAGTATAAATAAAAACATGCTTAAAAACATTTTTCCTATTTAGTCTTCTTCACTATGAAAATCTAAAATAAAATACATACTATTATTCTTCTTAGATTAAAAAAATCTAGATTTCTTGGTTCAGTTTATCTTCCCCCCACACACATAGAGCATGAGGTGTTTTAAGTCTTTCTTTTTAAATTTGTCACCACTTAGACCTGTGCTTTGGCATGTTGGCAAAGACCCCATAATCTTGTCAAAACTCATCACTTAGGAATGTTGCCTTGGTAACACAGGGGTCCCATTGTGGGGCAAATATGTGGGAATCTCAGTCTCTTCAGGAAAAAGAATGTGAGGATAGTTGCCAAAGAAACTCTAAAACCCAGTGCTTTAGTAACATTCTAAATGTAAGTCTAGATCTGTGTGCTTTTTTTGCATATATATTATATTTCATTAAAACATTTTTTACATTTTTAAAGCAAAAAAGTAGCTTTCTGAGGGGACAATTTTAAGATACAGGAATTTCTAATCTAAATGTACAGGAATTTAGATTAGAAAATCTAATCTCTTCCCACCTGTAGCTGTATTCCCTACAATTTTAAAGAATAACATATTGTTTTCTGTAATGTTAAATGCAGAGAAATGAGGTGTGCTAGTTGATCTTTTAGAGCTTTCTCAATGTAGTACCAGGGGGCTTTAGTTCACTCATGATCATTGAGCTACTGCAACCTTGCTGGTGCTACAAAGAATTTCAAAATGAGTAAAATGTAGGTCTTTCCCTCAAATAGCTTGCAGAATAGTGGATGAACTAAACTGATAATTTCTCCCTCTTTAAAAAAGAAATTAAACTTTTAAATACATGAATAAATATATCTTTCTAGAATTTCAACTCCTCAAGAGCAGTTTTTTTCTTTTGTCACCATTGCATTGCTCACCCTACAACATCACGTAGCCCAGAGTAGACACTCAGTAGTCAGCAAATAAAGGAATGAATGACTGATACAATTTTTAAATGCCAAAATATATCTTTTAAAAAATAAAAACAATATATTGTCTTACACTTTTTTCCAATGACTTTTTAAAGAGGATTGTGTGGATATACACTCTACTTTAGTATTAACTGTGTGAATGAACAGTTAGGTTCCTCCAATTTTTCAGTATTCAAAATAACACCATCTTGGTCATGCTGGAAACTCAGACTTGTGGGGGGAGAGGGGGAAAGGGCATTTATTGAAACCTTAAAATCTGTACCCCATAATATGCCGAAATAAAAAAAAATAACACCATCTTATCTTTGTATATAATCATTTGTGCACATATGCAAAAGCTTTTGTAGAATAGATTCCCAGTGGTGATATTGCTTGATTAGAGAATGCTATTAGCATTTTAAAAGCTGATACCAACAAATTATGCTTCCATAAGTTCTATTCAATCTACATTGAACCTTAAATTTTTATTTTTTATTTAAGGTCACCTTTGACAATCTGATGAAATCTTTAAATCCTCTGTCTATAAAAAACAAACCTTTCAGTAAACCACAATTTTTAAATTTAATTTTATAGGACTCCATAAATGCCTTAAAGTTCATTGATGTATCCCAAGTTAAGAAATTCTAATAAGAGCAATAGAATTTGCATATTTTCTGATTTAAAATTCATGAGGCACCTCTCAAAAATAAAATTAAGGGTTCATAACTTAAATCAATTCTATTGCTTTTTGATCATTTCTAGAAAGATTTTTGCTTATAATTTTTAAGTGGCCCCCAAAGGGTGCTATTGTTGATAATGAAAGTAAAGAGATCTAACATTTTATGAGAGAAATTTTATGTGCATGAACAAATGTGGGAAAACTGCCAGTCTTAGGACATGATGCTCATGAAGATCAAAGATCTGCTCTGTAGAAAATATTATAATAAAAAAATGAGTTTTCCCTAAGAGACAAAAGCAAACATCACTCAGTGCCTCTCGTGCACTCTGCGTGTAAGGTAGTCCATATCTTCCCATCTATAGAAAGCTTAATTCAGCCTTCAAGTCAAATGAAATTTCCTCCAAGTAGCCTTTACTAATATCCTCAGTCTCATTGCTGGAATTCTTTTCTATGCTATACCACAACAGTTAGTTTACCCATTAAGTACCTTATACTAATTCTATTTTGTTCTTTAAAGAAAAAGCCTTGATATTGTATTTATATATTTTCCCCACAAAGCACACTTAAAACTTTGCCTATAGTAGGTGTTCAATAAATACTCAATACACATATTTTCCTGGTTAGAGCTGGAACCCATACTATTAAGTGAAGTTTCCCAAGAATGGAAAAACAAGCACCACATATACTCACCAGCAAATTGGTATTAACTGAGCAGCACCTAAGTGGACACGTAGGTACCACAGTAATAGGGTATTGGGTAGAGGGGAGGGGAGCGGGTATATACATATATAATGAGTGAGAAGTGCACCATCTGGGGGATGGTCATGCTGGAGACTCAGACTTGTGGGGGGAGTGGGGGAATGGGCATTTATTGAAACCTTGAAATCTGTACCCCCATAATATGCCGGAAAAAAAAAATACTCAATACATGATTGAATGCAAAACTACACGATTTTTGAGAGAGACATTAAAGGATATACAGAAATTCAGCCAAAGTGAATGGGCCCCAGGAACTATACAATCTGATAAAAGGCTAATAACCAGAATCTACAAGAATATCAACTGAATCAGCAATAAAATATGAAACAACCCCATCAAAAAGTGGGCAAAAGACATGAACAGCAGCTAGACTAATGGCAAATAAACATACAAAAAAAAATGCTCAAGTCTCTAATCATCAGGGAAATGCAAGACAAAAGCACAATGAGTTATCACCTCACTCAAGTGAGAATGGCTTTTATCCAAAGATCCCAAAACAACAGATGTTGGAATGGATGGGGAGAGCAAAGAACACATATACATTGCGGGCGGGACTGAAAACTAGTACAACCTTTGTGGAAAGTAGTATGGACATACCTCAAAGACCTTAAAGTAGACCTACCCTTTGATTCAGCACCCCCATTACTGAGTATTTGCCCAAAGGAAAAAAAGGCATTTTATAAAAAAAGACACTTGTACCCAAATGTTTACAGCAGCCCGATTCACAATTGCTAAGATGTGGAAACAACCCACATGCCTATTAATACATGAGTGGATCAATAAAATGTGGTATATATATACCATGGAGTATTACTCAGCCATAAAAAATGGTGAACTAATACCTTTTGTAACAACCTGTATGGAACTGGAAACCATCCTTTTAAGAGAAGTATTGCAAGAATGGAAAAGCAAACACCTCATGTACCTAAATTGGAACTATTGATCGACATTCATGTGTACAAAATTCAAGGGAAGTATTAAAATTCAAGGGAAATCAAGCAGGTGGGAGCAGGGAGGAGAGGATGGGTAAATTCATACCTAATGGGAAGAATGCACACTAGCTGGATGATGGACATACTTATAACTTTGACTAAAACTGTACAAAAGTAATTCATATAACCAAAATGTTTGTACCTCATAATATTTTGAATTTTTTTAGAAAATGAGGTGAGATGGGATAAAGCATAAACCAATTGGGAGAAATTCTGACTTATCCAGCTTCATAGATCATTGCATAGTTGGAGTATAATGAACTATGAGGCAATGGTAAATTATAAAGTTAATTTTCAGCACAGCAATGTAAATACTGATTCTGTATTTTGTAAACTTTATTACTTGTATAGGTCTTTCTGTAACATAATATGGATTATAACATTGACCTATAGTCTAATGAAAAGATAAATATTTAGAACATTATGAAATACCAAATTTTAAAGTGAAATAGAGTACATATCTTAAGACATATTCCTGGCTACTAGCAGTAGTTTATAATTTAGTGAGGTGGACATTTTCCATAAAAAAAGATTATTCCAATGGCCCAACCATTTATCTAGAATGTGTAATGTAATGCACTTATGAAATTGTAGGAAGAGAAAAGAATTGTAGGAAAGACAAAAAATTGTAGGAAAGAGAAAGAAAGAATTACTATTTTTCTTCTTTGTAGGCATTACTCAATTATACCTACATTATAATATATGACATTTGTGAAAGTTAATGCAGAAAGTGAATTTTAAATAAACTACTTCAGATGCACCAAAGACCCAACCTGGCCACCAAGTGCCCAAGTTTGTTGAAGGAAAATTAATGAAGAAAAGAGGGAAAGAAACAGACTCTTCTCTTTGTTTTGCAAAATGACAGTAGCTTTCATCAGATGTCTCCTGCTGTCTACCATCCATTCCAAATTGCTTAGCAATCACACCACCTCTACTTCACACACACAGGCAAAGAGCTGACTATATATCTCAGGACCTTGACGAAAATCTTAAACTCTTGTTTATGGAATAAAGTATGGGAGGCATTGTGAGATAAGATAACTCTGTGTGATTCAATCATAAAATGTCAGGCTTGGAAGGCACTTTAAAGACACATATTTCACTCTCTCAGTAGAATTATGATATTTTATCATATTAAATAAAGTGTATGTAATATGAGGGCTTAGAAATTTTAGTATACATACTTACATAGAATGTATAATTTGTCCTTTATTGTGGTACATAAAGTACATTTGCTAAAACAAAATACCTTTGTCATTTTTGTAAAGAGATTGGGAATCCAATTCCTAAAGTCAAGAATCATTCCCCCTATTGTGGTTTAATATACAATGTTTCTGTAAGAGAAATAAATTTGGTAATAACCGGGTGTTAGGTACCATTTTTTCCTCTATCCCTCTGCTTGTATTCAGTGATTAGTCTTAAACTATGATTCAATCTTGCTTAAAATCCTTTATTGGAAATCACAGTTTTATTGACTAAAAGAAGCCAAGAGTTGAAGGTTTAAACCATTTGATTCTCAACTGGACATGGTTGGGGTGATGCAATTTTATCTCCCAAGGGACATGTGTCATGTCTGGAGACTTTTTGGTTGCCAGAACAGGGGGAAGAGTGGTGCTTTCATCTAATGGGTAGAGACAGGGATGCTGCTACACATCCTGTAATACACAGAACAGCCCTCTTACAATAAAGATTTATTCGCCCAATGCGTCCATAGTGACCAGGTTGAGAAACACTGCTGTGAACTGATATTACATATTTCAGTTAGAGTTTTACATCTCCTAATTCATTAATGAGGCAAATAGGAGTATTAATATGTTTATCTTTCAAATTCAGTCAAATAAATTTGAAAATAATTTTAAATTTCTCATTTATACCTACCTCCTCCCCAAGAGTTCATTTGTTCAAATAAAACTCTCTAAAACTTTGTGAAACTGTAATATCATAAGCTCTGACTCCTTTGTAGTTGCAATTAAACCTTTTATGGCACCGAGCAGAACTACAGAGCTCAAAAGGGTTTTTAAGGATAATAATACTACTAAAGTATTAGTGCAATAAATAACAATCATGCTAAATTACGACACCTAAAAGTAGACTCTAATTCTCATTCTATGTTCTATACTTTTTGCTCTTCTTCTGCTTGAAATTTGGTAGCAGAGTCTGAACTTTAACCTACCCCAATTCATATGTCCATATGTCAGCGATGCAAAGAGAATGATTCCTCTGAACTTGAAAATTATTAATAGTTCATATAGAAAAAGAATTCATCAACAATATGACCAAAATCACCTTTTTAAAATTAGAAATAAAAACTATTTTCCTAACATCAAAATTGTACCTGAGTCTCTTTTCAGAGCCTCTTTGAAATCATTTGCTATAAAAAATGCCTGCGTATAACTAGCTTGTATTTTATGGTGGTCTGAGTCTGTATGTCAGAATTACTCTGCCAAGATATTGTTCTTATCCTGTGTTTACCCCACTGTATTTCCATTTACTTCATCTATGTAGCCTTTCTATTTCCATTGCTTTTTACCTTTGTTTAATAACCCTTTATTTTTAAAATCCTTAAATAATCTCATATTGCTTCTCATGTATGACACATTTTATACCTTATTTTATGTCAGGACATTGTGATAGCAGCAGTAATAATAAGTCATAAAAATGTCTTAAATTTATAGAACACATTTAATACAGAAGGTTCTAGCCCAATTGAAAGTTTCTTACAACCTGTGCTTATACACAGAAACATAACACATATACACATACCACACACACATTTGGTCTACATTTCACATTTAGCCACTTTGAGGAAGGACATTATAGGCATTCTATATTTGCAATAGTGCAATAATCTGTAAGCTACAAAACCATGAATAATTTAACCAACTAATATTACAGTGAGAAAATTGCAGGGGAATTCCAGTAAGCTGAACTCAATTTTCAGACTTGCCAATTCAAAAATAAAAGAGCTTTTTCTCCTATGAAAAGTATAAACAGAATCATTTGGATTGACAGGTACTTTGGGTCTCTTTGGCTCTTCATCTCAAAGATTAAGGTATATTTAGAAATTAGATGTAATTCGTTACCAAATCATGGTAGTCTTTGTAGCCACTTTATCCCTAGGGTATTAGAAATGTTAGCTGCTCCACAGATGCAAGATGCCAGTCCTTCTACCAGATAAACTTGGTAGTCAGCATACACTTACCAGAAGAGGGAAATGAATAATTAGGGCAAACTTGAAATTGATTCTAAAATAAGTACAATTATGTCTTCTAACGCCATCCAACTTATTATCATCCATTCTGCCCTAGGCCGGTGGAACAGTGTTCATGTACCTAACTGTTGGCTTTTTACCTACTGCCCTCATTCTTGTCAGGTGTCTTTTTTCCCTTGTATTTGTTCTACCCTTCAGAGTTCCATCCTGACTGATTTTGGATTTGGAGCTGTCATTAAAAGACACAGTCCATGAATTTTCAAATACTAAAAAAAAAACAACTTTTGCTTTATGATCATCACAAGTAAGGGAAGGGGGCATTTCATAGTATCATTTGCAAATCAGGGAGAAAAAGTAATCTTTAATTTCTCTTAAAGGTAAGGGCAGGGGAAAATGATCGCTTCTAGTTCCATCAGTGAACTCCTGTGTTTGCTTTTTATTTGTTTCTCCTCAAGACAGAGACTATGGTCCAAAAACAAAATCCAATTTTTCTGCACACCCAGGATAATATACGACAGCCTTTAGAGTATATGGTAAAATTGAGACTTCTCAAAGTTCCAATGTTGTCAACTCATCTCTGATTGTCAAATATGTTATTATAATTTGATAACCAAAATCCGAGAGACTCCATAGCATTTAAATGAGAAATCATTTTATTAGATGCCCATTAAATGCTAAGCATTGTTCCTGGAGATACAAAGATAAAAATATATATGGTCCCCTCCCTGTTATAATTATGCTTTCATCATACACTATGTACTTGAAATTCATACAGCTTTAAAACCTGTTATAAAATTTGATGTATATATAGCACATTAAAGTTCTATAGTGAAGAGAAAAGAAAAACTGATTTGTGAGAAAGGGCAAAGCATTAAATTTTTTGGAAAAGGAATTTTTTAAATTTCCCTTTACCTGGCAAAAGATTCACCTCATTGGTGCATAAGCTGTGTAAACGTTTTTTACCCCTTGGCCAACCATGGAAGAATTGTCAGTTGTCAAAGGAAGGTTTATTTTAAAATGATAGGAGACAATTAGAGGTGCATGTCCTGCCGTAATTTAAGGTATAGAGATGGATCATCTCAAAATTATTACATATTCAAGTTCCTCGCTATAAAAGATGAAAAAACAAGATATGAAATCACAAAGTGATTTCCTTGGCTGGGCAGAGCTGCACCTGTGTAGTGTATGAATGAGTTTCAAAATACATGGTAGAAATTCCATATATGGGAGCCAAATATCACAGAAAACAAGCACTGTAATGTGCAATAGAGCAATTTCCTAAACGTTATTAGTTTGCATGTCTGCAATCACATGTCTAGATCCCCATTATTTTTATTTTAACAAGGCTGAAGAGGAAAAATTTGTTCATTTAGAGTATTATGCTTTTCGATGGCTTGAAGTTAAAAGGGATTATAGTTGCAGAATGGAGAACACAAGAAAATTTAAAGATTATTGAGGTAACTTTTTGTTATGGTACTGAACATCTGATAAGCAATTTTAAGTAATCCTCATGTCCCAAAGAGCAAGTAAAAACACATTCTCATTTCTTATATATTGTATTCTGTATCTTAACAATCTTAAAATACTAAAAATTAGTTATTAGGCTGCATATTTATGTGGAAATGTGTATTCTCTGTTATGTTTTTGTTCATTGGGGTAAAATTTAAAGGAGTTTCCTCAATTGATAGCATTTTAAAATGGGAATTTTATTACTTTTTTTTTACCAAAGTTAATGATTTTTATCCCTATATGAAATTTTGTATATGCTATGATTGATGGATAACAATGAAAAATGACATCAACCCAGTCCTGTTTCTTCAGCAAGTCATAAAATGGTTTTATTTATGTGTTGCAGATTGCCTTAGTTTTACATTTTAGCACCACCTGGTGGACAAAATATCATGCTGTTTTTTTTTCTTTACTGTTTAAAACAGCCCCTACCCACTCTGTATCCAATTATGACATATCTTAGTAGATATTTAATTGTAAAAGTTCTAAAGTTCAAGGATTATTGCAAACAAAATAAGGTTTAAAAATCTGAGATATTTTCTGAGTAATAATGCCAACTTAAATGCCTGAGGTTTTTTAAACTCTCATGAATACACACAGATTTGAATGGCATTTTATATTCATATGCAAAAAATGATTTTTTCCACATTTTAATTATTTATCATGTATATTTTTTCAACAAATAAATAAATAAGACCAAGAAGTTTTTTGTACTCTATTAACAAATTGTGGTTTATATTATATTTTCTCTCCAAAATGCAGGTAATCACATTGTAAACAACACTTTATGAAGAATGTTCATACTGTAAATTCTTATCCTGTTGACATTTTGTGCAAAATTAAAATTAGTATTTTAACTTATACTACTATAAAATAAACCACTTCGATGTTCCTCTTCCCCTTGTAAATAAAATTCAATTATGGTCTAATGTATATTAGTTCTCAGTTTTTAATAGTTTTTAAAATTTTCCAGAAGATAAATTTGATAATATTTTCAAATGAAAAATACATATATATTTAGAGCTAGCCTTGAGAATTTTAAACATACTAATCTTTGTATAGTTCCACATTTCTATGAAATATAGTGAAAAAGGTAATCAACCCTCAGATTTCACTATGCTCTTTTGGAATACACTACCTATCTATTCCCTGGTAAAATTAGGGGGGGTCTATAAATTTGAATTGTGTGCTATTTAAAGACTTAGTAGCTATATAAGATCTGTTAATATTTAAATAGAAAATATATTCTAGTCTCATATTTTTTGTGCATCATTTAAAATGAAACTAGAATGGATAGCTTTTATTAAGACATGCATCTTGAATTTAAGTTATTTACTTTGTCACTTTAAGAAAACACTTAAAATTCTCTCTCTCTCTCTCTCTCTCTCTCTCTTTCTCTCTCTCTCTCTCTCCTCTCTTCTTTTTCCTTTTATCTAAAGGCCTCGGATTGTACACAGTAAATTCAGCATATGGAGATACCATTATTATGCCTTGCAGACTCGATGTACCTCAGAATCTCATGTTTGGCAAATGGAAATATGTAAGTTTGACCTACCTTGGACTTGGTTAATTGCCTCTGGTTTTTTAAATAAAATTCTTTCTGTAAGTAAATGTGAATTTCAAATTAACTTAATGGCAATAGTGAACTGTGGGTACAAATGTAGGAAGGTAAAATTAATGTGTCGAATATGTCAAAAAATAATTCACGTCTTACATAACAAATGCTATTTTAAAATACGGCCAACAAACACGTAATTCTTAGATCATATTAGTCTGAAAGATTCAACCTTAAGTGTTAGAGGTAGAGAAAAAGGCACAGCTCCAGAATATATTCAGTGAATTATAGGACAAAGCTCAGTGGAAGATGACAACCTTTCTCCACTTACTCAGGTTTTCTGTTTGATGTGGCTATTGTAAAGGCAAGATATATCAGTAGCCAGAGCCCTCATATAGTCATTGGGAATTCGTCATCACCATTACAAGCTTGCTTGTGGTGTTTGGCCTTGAAACTATGTTGATGTTGTAGGACTTTTTAAAATATTTAATATTGTCAATTTTATCCACATTTCTTGCAGATAGCAAAATCATATTTTTCTCAGGTGTGGAGGTGCAGGTGGGTCTGGAATAGAGGGTAGAGATCCTGGTAGCTGCATGTGGAATGACTAGGTATCTTTGCCTGATAAAGTGTCTTAGTTTAATTACCAAAATTAATGAAAAGTATCTGTGGTACAATGTCCCCATGCTGGACTACAGGAAACTAATGGCAGTTTGCAAGCTTCAATAGATATACGTTTCCCTGGACACAATAGCAAAGTTTCTCTAGATCCTTGAAATGTTAAAAAAAGATATTTACAGAGGGAAAGAATTTGGTGGTCAAATAATTTATGAAAAGTTTCTTTATTGTAACACTTCTCAGAGCCTTTTATATTTTAAGATGCATTATGAATTATCCGAGGGCCATAGTTTGATTCATTTCTTAGGTGTATTTGGCCACACAACTTTTTTCCTCAAATATCTCCAAAAACAAACATTCTGAAGAATGCACTCTAAGAAATGTGCTTTAACCTGCATTCAAGGGGTGGTCTAACATAATCTTCTAAAATGCGGGTTCCGAAGTCAGGCCAACAGGTTCAACCATATACTCATTGTGGGATTCTGCGCACATGATCTAACCCTTATTTCCTCATCTATGCAATGAGATAATTATATTCTCCTCATGGTGTTGTTGTGAGGGTTACATAAAGTAATTCATATCAAAGTACTTACCTAGTACTTGCCATGTGGTAGTGGCTTGACAAAGTAAGTTATTATGTCTGCAAGGCTTTAAACTCCTAACCACACTATTCTTGTGTGACTGGAAAATGAAAGGAAAGGAAGGTAGGCAAAGCAGCACAGCACTCTCCTGTTATCCAGTTCCCTGAAGGTAATTTTGAACTAGTTCCAGTTTTCTGTAAACGTGGAAATCTGAAGTTAAGACTTATGAGGAAGAAGTCTACTAGCACTCCCAACATTCCAAGGGCCTGGAAGATTACCACATAATTCGCCTGTTGAATCAAATTTCCTGCCAAAGCAAATGGAATCAAGTGGCAAAAAAAACTCTTGCAATCATAGAAAATTCTAACTATAACCCAGAGAGTAATTTTCACGTAAGCTGAACTGGCACAGTGGTACTGGAGACCAAACAAAAATGACAATTTTCAAATTGACTGTTAGGCAGAAAGCTTCAGCAATACATCGATGAGATATGTACGTGCTCTCAAGTCAGGCTTGATTTGTAGAAAGAGTATACATGCTTTAATGTAATGTAATCACCTGAAAGACAAGGCGAAGGTTTGGAAAAAAATAAAAGGAAGCAAACAGGAAGGAGGGGAGGACTAGTTTCTCCCGGATCACATTATAAAATCCCTATGAATGGAGATCATATCTCCCGGGTCACTCCTCTCAGCCCCACTCCTGCCACCTCTTCAGCAGCATTCGCCACGGTGCCTCGTACAGAAGAGGTCTCTAATGGCTGTCAAGAGAGAGGTACAGTGCAATCGTAATGAAGCCAGGCTGCTGAGCTCAAATTTCCGCTCTGCTGAGATTTAAATAACTTGGGAAGTTATTTAACCAAACCATACCTCCATGGTCAAATCTATAAAGGAGGCTAATATTTTAACTTTAATTTACAGGGTTGTTAGAAGTGTTAGATCAAATAGTTACTGCATAGAAAGCCCCCAAAGAGAGCATCTGCCATAAAGTTAAGTGCTCAAAAATTAATAATAACTATTATTTATTGCATATGAGAATGAATACAGAAATTTAAGTTAGTGGTCTAACATATTTTCCCATAATGAAGGAATGATTTAAGGCAAGGATTTACATTGTAAACCTGTGATAAGTCTAAAATATTTAAGAAGAATATTACTGATGTATTCAGATATTTAAGCAAGTAAATTTTGTGGACTCCAAAATTAACTTAGCAATCAATATTAATATGCTTTAAATTTAAGCCCCCATAGAATCTTAACATGTGCCATGTACTTTAACATGTTTTGTCATATTTTATTTTCTGAGGTAAGGAAAGGAGGGCTTGCCCCCTACTTTAGGTTATATTGCTTTTTATATAAGATAATTTTTGTAGGACTCAGTGAAGAAATGCATCTTATGTCTCCATGCTCTTGGCATAATTGTATATGCCAACCTGTATCTTATTTTGATGACATATTTTTATATAAAAGCCTTTGATCTCTATTTTATGACTCAGATAGCAAAACTATGGATTGAAATGGTTAATCTGATTCTATTACTTAATGGACATGATTGTTTTACAAAGGTAAATACTGTTTCTCTGTGAAGACTGATTAAACTATGTCATGTGTAAAGGTCAGCAACATCAGTTTTGGCTGAAAGGTGTGGACATTTAAAATATGTGGATTAAAGTAAAGAATATGCCAAAGATAATTGCCCAGGGTATCTAAACCAGTATTTGCAGTTCAAGTATATACTTGTCATGATTCTTACCTGAACATCATTTGGCACATTTGTATGGTTGCTTGTATGTATTTTTTAAAATTTTATATTAAACATCCATTGTCACTTTCAAAACAGTCACTAATTCTGTCCTCCTGATGCAAGAAAAGCTCAGATTCCTACAGCTCCGTCCTTTCATTTTCATACATTAAGCCAATACCTGAAAAGAACTTACAGCTTCTCTTCTTATGAGGAGTAATTTTCTGTAACTAAATATTTATGTGAGGCTTGTACCCAAAATTATTTTTCTTGGACATAAAGTATAAAGATTGCTGTAAGAATATGGCCAAGGAAATTTTGTTATACTGGACGTAATCCTGAAACATTTTGAATATGCTTGTTTTTAAAATATATTATTATTTTAATTTTTAGGAAAAGCCTGATGGCTCCCCAGTATTTATTGCCTTCAGGTCCTCTACAAAGAAAAGTGTGCAGTACGACGATGTACCAGAATACAAAGACAGATTGAGCCTCTCAGAAAACTACACTTTGTCTATCAGTAATGCAAGGATCAGTGATGAAAAGAGATTTGTGTGCATGCTAGTAACTGAGGACAACGTGTTTGAGGCACCTACAATAGTCAAGGTGTTCAGTAAGTAGTCTGCGGTATAACTGCTAAGTGGAACTGCTGCGCTAGAATATATTCTTTAGAAAGAAAACTGAACTCTCTGTAGTGTCTCTAGATGAGGCATCTATACAGTAAGACTTTTAGAGATCTTCATTCTGTTTATATGTGCTACCAGCAATGAAAACAAAAATTCCGAAATTCAAATGGGTGATTTGCAATAAGGAACTAAAACAATATTCTCTGTTGTTTTTTCATTAAAAAATTTCCTCCATTTGCTGGGCATGGTGGTGCAAAAAGGTTGCTTGAGCCCAGGAATTTGAGATTGCAGTGAGCTATGATGACACCACTGCACTCTAGCCCAGATGAAAGAGCAAGATCCTGTCTCAAAAAAAAAAAAAAAAAGATTGTTATATTTATTTAAAATACAATAAAACAGCCACCAAAGGCTGTTTTAAACATCACCAAAGGAAAATAAATAAATAAATGGAAATAAAAATTTCTTGAAGTATGAAGTACTACTAGTGATAACTAACATGTGATCTTAAATTTGTTTGATAGGTACAAATAAACGTTCTGTAGTATATACACAGATACATGATACATATATAATCATGCATATCATATATGCTTATACATATATTAGGCTGAATCACATGAAATTGCCATTTTGATATATAAAACAATAAAATATGGGTGAATTCAAACTGTCTTGTGACTTACAGATCTAAGCTTTCTATATGTATATTCATCTATAAAAATATATAGAGAGATTTTAGAGAAAAAAATATATATATATATCCAGACCTTTAATGCCTATTGATTTAGATTTCAAAGTGTTCACTTGGTTTAGAAAATTCTCCTAAAATAAAAAAGCTAAACCACAACCTAATGTGTCTGTGAGATACACCAAAGGGAGAAAGGAGCATAGAGCTGGAAGAGGAAAAAATTGTAAAAGAAACTTGGCGTAATTATTACAGTTACTATGGCAAAGTTACTTTGCCTAATGATAATATATAGTTAATGTTACTGTGCAAATGCCTATGCAAATGAATGACTTAAGAAGTCATAATTAAAGTATTTCATCTTTTAAAATTCAAATAAAAAGTCCCACGAGTTACATCATGATATTTTATAAATTATAGGAGAAGAAAACAGATCTCAAAAGTTTCAGAATGCCAGTCTTTTTTAATTAGAGAAAAAGGTCTCACTTTTCAACTTTTTTCTGATAACTTGACAGCACCTAGAAATTATTAAAATAAATAGGAACAAAGAAACCCAGAGGGCCTCCAACTACATCAAGTAACTAGGATTTTCCCTGTTTCTCTTGTATGCAACGAAGTAAGTAGGTCTGTCCCTAAGTATTTATATGGACTTCAAAGCTACTATGGGCTCATGATACGGATTCAAAGAATGCTTATACTAAAAAGGAAACCTTTGTTCTCCACAAGAACCTTGTAAAAGCATATTACATGTTTTCAGCTGATTACCTTTCAGCTTAGAAAGCACTTTCCAGAAACCATTCACACTTGTCCATCATTTTACAAATCAAACCAAGAAGCAAGTATTTGCAGTCATGCCTATTTCCATAAAACACCACAGCTAATCTGCATCCTATACTTTCCACTGGTCCATGTATTTTCTTTCTTTCTTTCTTTTCTTTTATTTCACTTTGATGTTATTAGGAAGATGGAGGGTGCACTGTTTAGGATGCTTTATATAAAGAGAGAAACCAAAAAATGTTTGATGATGATAGCTCTTGATGACATAGATATAACCAGAAATCAAGAATGTACCACATTAGGTACAGAGATTAAGTCACAGCAATTTCAGTGGTGTGTGTATTAATCTGTCATTGTCAGGTTTCTTTTTTGCTGTGTTAAAATTATCAAATATCATGATAGTGTATAAAGGATTTGAGAAATTCAAGTTGTTCTGTTTAGAAGAATCATTTGTGACATTTTTCAAATTATCCTTTAAAAAAATAAAATGCCATACCAAATTCCGAAAAAAATTCCATATATTCTAATTCAATAAAATTTATAAGCCGTTTTGGAATACAGAGAATTTCTATGATTGTGAAAGCAAACTCACACCCCACATACCGCCAGCACCCCCTGCCCTCTTCTCTTTTGAATGTTGTTGAAAACAAAGTGATTCTCAGAAACAGAATTTGCATTCCAGGCTGTGGGCCAGGGAGAATTTACATAAACAAGTTACACATTCTTGAAAATGGTGTTTTAGTAAGAAACTGTGAGACCCTCCAAATCCAGTGAAATGAACAGCATAGTTTTTATGATAAAAACAGTGTTTACAAGAGCATATAAGGGCTTTGCCATTTTTTAAAAAATGAATTTACTTTGGGTCACTTTTTGTGAAGCAAAAAGCAGCTGTGACAGGGAGACTTTCATTCTGTGCATGTATATATTACAGTCACTTAAGAGTTACTAAGCTCATCAATCAGTCCTCTGTTTCCCTCTTTTGAGTCACCTAGCAACGTGCACCATGTACCACAGAACCAAGTGCTGTTAATGTGAGCCAATCCCAGATCAACCTGCTGCTGATTGCCATCCTAATGGCAAAGTCAAATTGTTTTAGTTCAAGGTAGATCCCATAACTGATGACTTTATTGTCCTTTATATAGGTTCGTTTGTGTCATTTTAAGCTATATGTCAGATGCAAGAAATACCTATAAACCAGCTCAAATCCAAATAAGTGGTATGTTTTGTCACCAGTAATCATGTTTGCTTTTTTTTTTTTTTCTGGTGTTGAATTGCATCAAAATCAAACTGCACTTAGTGCACACTTGAGGTTAATAAAACCATTTGGAAGCAAGTGTAGACCTTTAAAAAAATTCTCAAAGATTCATTCCAGTGATTGTGCAAAAGGCTCAGAGGTCCAATGGGTGCCCAGAGAGCCAGACAGCTGTCGGTAGTGAAACAGAAAATCAATGAGCTGATCACCAGGAGACCTCTCTTTGTCAGCTCTCCTGCTGACCTTGGGCAAAGTCACAGGTCTGGGGCTAAGATTCCCTTCTCATCACTAAAATAAATGTTTTCCATTAGATGGGAGGTTTTCCCATTGTGTTACTAGGACCCTCTTCAGGAGCTAACAAATAGAGTTGAGGAAGATGAGGAGTCGCTTCTACTTGATTAGCTGGAATTCTGTCCATTCAATATTTCAAAGTTTTTCCACAATAATTTGTTCATTCAAAAAAAAAATGAGGACGAGGGAGCCTCCAGCTCTAACAAAGCATTTTAAAAACCACAATTCATGCTAATCTGTAAGCCTCTTCTGCCCTGGTGGTGGTTTATGGTGTTACAGGAGGGCTGTTCCCATAACATGGATTCTGATGTACAGGTGGACCAATTCTTCTCATGGTGATAGGCAGTGTTTGTTGGTTTCATACAGTGTTATTGCAGAGCTTTTATTTGGGTACCTTTCATTTGGATACTGTTCCCAATGCTTTATTGGATTGAAAATCTCTCCTCCCACCCACTTCCTGAAAGTCATTTAACCTGAAAGAAAATTTTTTGGGGGGTGGGAAAGGGCAAGAAGCAGAAAATGACTATTTTAATAAACGAGATCTATACTGTATATTTTATTTTGAGTATTGAAATATAGGAATTTTTTCCATCTGGTTAGGAAAATATACCATGATTCCATGGACACATTAGTTTACTTAAAATATCTCACGATTTATGAGGGGTGATTGCTAACAAAGAAGCACTTTTGAATCTACACAACCAGTGCATCTATTTGCCTCTTCTTTCTCCCTTTCTTATCAAATTGACCTCTAGTGTGTGTGTGTGTGTGTGTGTGTTTGTTTTGAGATAATCTTGCTCTGTCTCCAGCCAGGCTGGAGTGCAATAGTGGGATTCTTAGCTCACTGCAGGCACAAACTCCTGGGCAGCCAGGACTATGGGTGTGTGCCACTAAGCCTGGCTAATTTTACCCTTTTTTTATAGAGACAGGGCCTCACTATGTTGGCCAGGCTCTGTGTGTGGTTTCTGATAGTAATGCTAGTAGGCTGTGGGTTATATAGAGCAGTTTTGCCTTCATTCCTGTATCCTTACCTGGCTGTGAGATGGCTAGATGTCAAAAATATACTTTTTAGTCAGTTGCTGATTTCTAGTTTTTCTGAAGGCTAATGTTCATAGCACTTACTATGGGTATTAGAGCACAAGGAGATACCTATTTTAGTATATTTCTTCCTAATGACTCTCAATCCCCTTACCACAGTTTCCTTCTTCTCCAGCATAAGAATCTCCCATATAATTCTCCAGCTGATATAAGCAAAAAGAAAAGTAGTTGGGAAAGTAAGATTATTTATAAAATGTTTCAAGCTGTACTAAATATTAAATGTAGCTTAGACTTTAATTATATATGATAAGAACTTAGAGGATATTAGTAAAAACCCTACGATTTATTTTATTAAGAAAGAATCAGGCCAGGTGGGTGGCTCACGCCTGTAATCCTAGCACTCTGGGAGGCCAAGGCGGGCGGATTGCTCGAGGTCAGGAGTTCAAAACCAGCCTGAGCAAGAGCAAGACCCCATCTCTATTATAAATAGAAAGATATTAATTGGCCAACTAATATATATAGAAAAAATTAGCTGGGCATGGTGGCGCATGCCTGTAGTCTACTACTACAGCTACTTGAGAGGCTGAGGCAGGAGGATTGTCTGAGCCCAGGAGTTTGAGGTTGCTGTGAGCTAGGCTGATGCCATGGCACTCACTCTAGCCTGGACAACAAAGCGAGACTCTGTCTCAAAAAAAAAGAAAGAAATCATTTGAATCTTAACATTTTATGCCATTTCTATAGATATTGGCACATACGACATGCTGCCATGAATATCAGCTCCCTTCCCCCAATATACACACACCCTCACATGTAAAGTACCATCAGATATACAATAAGCTTTATTATATTTTTAAAATCTACCTATTTTATAATTTTAACTACTATAGTGTAGCCCTGTGATAATATAACTCCTAAATACTTCAATTAAGATAGCCAGGCCAGCAAAAAAGAAGAAAATGAACTAAAACATGGCGCTTCCATTTGATAAATGTTGACCTGACTGATTTAGAGAAACTTAGTTAAGAATGTTCAGAAGAAAAATTTGACTTAAATTAGTGCCCTTGACTAAAGTACTTTAATAATGCAAGTAAATTTGTGACATGCTTTTCCCTTCAATTCTATAGTTGGTTATGAATACTTGAATCATATTAAGATATAATTCACATAAAGCTTTTTAAAAACACTTTAGAATCAATATGCAATTTTGCTAAAATAGTGCATGTCCACTTTTATAGCCCTCCAACTAATACCCATCAATTGTTACAACCTAATATAAAAGAAAATTACATACAAAATATGTAGTTAAAATAGTTTAAGGAGAAAATAACTCAAGCAAATGCAATAGATACTATCATTATTTTCATAATACTCACTGTGATTCTCTCTTCCCAAGAGAAAGATGAGTAATAATGTTAAGAGGACTAAACTTTAAAGATTCCTTTATCAGATTTCCATAGGTATGCTACAGTTTCATTTTTTTTTTTGAAATAGGAAGGAATTTTATAAAGCATTACGGAAACAAAATACACATGACCATGTGTAAAGGACCAATGACTGTAATAGACCAAGTGTTTATGGTTATGTGTGCGTTGATAAAACATCAGAGAGTTTACAAAGCAATAGTATACATTTGATATAGAGAAAGTGATCACGTGCCCAGCTATTTTAGTATTTTACTTCAGTGAACTGGGAAGTAGTGAAACTTAGCAAAGCTGCTCACCAAATCTTTGCATTTAGACCCTAAATTTATGGGGAGAGGGAATTTTCAACTATCTTCCTGTATTAAAGACATAATACTATTGAAAGAGAAACTAACAACCATTTCCCTTTTATCCTGTTAATTTTAACTCTTGATTGACCACATAAATTAATTTAATATCTTACATCTGTTGAGCTCTCAGAGAGGATGCCATTAAATAACTGATTTTAGTTTCCAAAAATTTTGGCTTCCTTACATAAGCTCCAAGAATTTTCCTTTTGTTTAAATATTTGGATGCATTCCTCTTTCAAATGTATTAGATATTGCCTTTTTAAAAAAGGATTCCAAATAGGATTCAATGTTTTATAAATAACTCTGATCATTAATTGTGGACATTAATAACAGTCCATTAAAAGAGTTTTAATTATGAATATTAATAACAATCCCATTAAAATTGTGATAGCACCAAGGTTTGCTAATATGTAGAAGGCTTTAAACTCACCCACCCCCATATGTTTCCCAGAAACTGGTGTCTATTTTTAAGGGTTTTTTTCTTTTTTGGTAAGTTTTTAATAATTTTTTTCATCTTTCTAACAATCAGGTAGACAGGTGTCACTTATTGTTTGAGTTAACGTGAATGGTCTCTGTTTTGCCTATATTTTTTTCTCTTGTTCTATCTTTCCTATGTTTTGTTTCTAATCAATGTGTTTGGAAACTAGATAATCATCATTGTGAAAATTTTATTAGTGGAGTTATGTTTCTAGAATTAATAGTAAATAGGCCCTCCTCAGTACATGAATTCAACACATAGGAGGATTTATTATTACTATTTATTGTTCTAATTTCTAATATAAAGCATACTTGCAAAGAGGAAATTAACTCTAGATATTAACCCAAAGAAGGTTACTGTTTTTATAGAATCTTTCTATATTCATTTTTCTACCCCAAATATGTTTTGTCATTTTTCTTGCTTTTCTGTAATGGTAATGTTTGATAAATTAATTCCAAATTGAGTAATAATTGTACAAAAGCCAATTGAATTTAGTTTGGTAATCTAAATTAAAAGTATTAGAAGTTATAAAATAATATGAGTATAAAAAATAGGTGTCTGTTTATATAACAATAAAATAATTCTGGTCCATGAGACTCAGGGAAATGAGTGACAATGAGATAATATATGTTTTCTGTAATCTGATTGTTGGAGCTATTTTTAAAAAATCACAAAATTCATAAGCAATAGAAAATAGGAGGTAAAATAACTTAAAATCTGTTTAAAGAATAAATTGTTCCTGAAGTCTCTGTTAGGATTTATGCTTATAGAACTTTTTATATTTAAAATGTTTCTGCCCATCATATGAGGTTTCAAATTTGAAAGATTTCTTCTAGTTTCATATTGTGGCTTGACTTGAGATATAAAGTTTGAGATATTTAGGATATTTGGGCTTCAACATCCCTTAACTAGCTGTCTATTTCCCATGATTTTAGAGCAATGTTTCTTAAACTTTATTGTGCTCAAGAATTCCCTAAGAACATGTTTAAAAATGTAGATTTATGGGATTTTCCTCAGAGATTTTGATTCAATAGGCCACATAGGGCTCAGAAAACTTCATTTTAAACAGGTAACTTTGAGATTCTGATTCAAGTAAGTTAACATCTTCGCTTAATAAGTTTGGATGAGTTGGAAGTTGTTGATAAGTTGAAAGAGCCCGTGGTAATCAATTAGAAATAATATATCCTATGTAGTACATTAGTCTCAGTTTCACTATCAAATCCATATTCACTGCTTATAAAACATCTAGAAAGCATTATAGACATTCAGAGGACTTATGATTATGGAAAATATTATTTAAGATGATAAGGCAAATATTTGGAAGGGGTAGACCTAACAGATTTACTAAATCCAGATTATATGGTAAAATCTGTTTTTTATTCTATTGTATGTTCTTCTTTTTGAGGTAAATGAATTATAGTTGCTGTAAATCAAATCAGAGATGTCTTTTTTTTCCTTTGTACCTAAAACCTGTCTCTACTTAACTTTAGAGCAACCATCTAAACCTGAAATTGTAAACAAAGCACTGTTTCTTGAGACAGAGCAGCTAAAAAAGGTAAGACTTTCTTTTCAATTACTACCTTTACTCACCCTAGTGATAAGTGCCTTCTTCTGGCCTCTGATGTCAGAACAGACAAGATAGACTTTGCTGTTGTGGAGTTGACAGTGTTGCAGGTGGAAATCAGAAAGTATGCAGAGGTATAGAGAGTACATTGTGACACTGTTCTTTGTGACCATAGGGACATCAAGGAAGGTGGGTTCATTTTGGAAGGGAGGTCTTTTTTATTTAAATGAACTGGATGTTTAATAGAGTCATGAAAGGTGTGTAGATTTTCTCCAGGCCAAAGGTATAAATAATTTTGCAACAATATGAAATAACAGGATGTGAAAGGGAATGGTATGTTGAAGAAACAGCAAGTTTCAGCACTGATGAAACTCTGGGCGCTAAGACAGAAAGCAGGTAAGGGCAGTAAGGGACAAATCTAGAGAGGTAAAAAGAGGCTGGATCATGACAAATCATATATGCCATGTAGGGAGTTTGGACTTCGTTGACAAATTAAACTATTGAAAGGTTGAAGTAAAGCCATGAGAAGATCAGATTAGAACAATCCCATTCGCAGAGGTGTGGAGAGAAGGTGTGTCTTCCTGATAGGTGTGTCTTCCTATTCAGCTTGCTGAATAGGAAGACAAAGCTGGGGTTCCATATTTGAGCACACCAATTAAATAATTGTCTCAACTTCCCTAACTAAAATACCTAACTTATCCTTGGTAGGGTTGAGGGGGTACCAAAGTTCAAAGTCCTTTGAGTCAGATTAAATTTTACTGCATAATATGATTTGGTAAATATCAAATATTAAAGTTAAAATGTGTAGAAGAAAGTGATAGAGATCATAGAGCATGTTAAGTATATATAGTCTAAAATATGTATATGTGTGTGTATGTATACACACATATATAGTGTGAAACTACAGAGAGAGATCCATTTTAATACTATAAATGATTCTTGCATATGAAAATCCATGAAACTTGGTAATAGTCAATGTTAGTGTAGTCATAATACATTATTTAGTTAATGTTAAAAATGAATAGTGTCAAAATGAAGTTAGTAATGCTTTTAAATGAATGCAATTTCATTAATAGTGATAGCATCTATTGCATATTTTAAAATGAGCAAGATTGTATTTTTAAATACAAGATATTGTTTTATACTAGAGAGCATGTATTCATTCCTTAGTATTGGAAAATACATGGATCAAGAAACCTTTGAATTTGACTGGCTTAAAAAATAAAAGGAAAGAAACCTTTGGAATAATTCTGCATTGCCTGAGAATTCTAGGCTTACCAAATTGACATACTCTGATTGAACAAACATAATAACATTTCCTTTTTATTTTGCAGTTGGGCGACTGCATTTCAAAAGACAGTTATCCAGATGGCAACATCACATGGTACAGGAGTGGAAAAGTGCTGCAACCCCTTGAAGGAGGTGGGTATGAGGTGGGCAATAAATTCTGACAACCTATTTTGACTTTCTCTTGTCTGGGCATTCTTTGACTATCCAGGATCTAAGTGTGTTGTCCCCTTTGATCTGTGACTCTATGCTTTGTTAGGTATCCACTAAATCATTAAGTGATTTTTTAAACACCATTTTTAGTACATGTGCAGAAAAATCAAGAGCAGAGAAAATTACCTCTGTATATGGCATGTTCTAGAAGTTAATTAGAGTGAGTGGGCTATGAGATTCCAGGATTCTATTTCTGTCTATGTCTCTGATTCACAGTTTTGAAAAGACATTATACCTCACTACATGTCAATTTTCTCTGCCATTGAATACAGTTAGAAGGGCAAAACCACTTCTCAAAGGTCTTGTGATGTCTAATTAAGGTTTGTAATTGTCCAGTGAAAGATCCTATCATTAGGGTTCTTTATCTTCTTCAGCGGTGGTCATAAATGTTAGAAAGCAAATGGACCCAGTTACTCAGCTCTATACCATGACTTCATCTCTGGAGTACAAGACAACCAAGGCTGATATACAAATGCCATTCACCTGCTCTGTGATATATTATGGACCAACTGGCCAGAAAACGGTTCATTCTGAACAAGCCATCTTTGATATTTACTGTAAGTAATTCAATTATGATTATGTAATTTAATGTGCTAGAAATAATATTTAAATGCTATTAAACTTTGAAGTCCCAGTGCAATTGCTTTTTAAATTCTGCTTCCAATATCACCCCATATCCATGGCACCCAAATAATCTCTTCCTTTTCGGGAGACCTATAGAATAAATGCTCTTCATCTTATAGTATCTTTCACTCTCTACTCTACTATTTATGAGCATCTCTTCTGTATTCTGCTGGATGCCAAGTCCCTTAAAGATAAGGTCTCTAACTTGGTCAGTTCCTTCTGGCAGTCTCAGCCCCAGCACATTGTCATGAATTTTATAAGAACTCCAAGTGCCTTCTGATCACTTTCTGAATGAATGACAGGGTGATACAGACTTATGACTGGATGTCTTTCTAAATAAGGGATTACCATTTTAATAAACAGATTTATTTTAATAATGTGATCAATTGCTTAAGATAGATAAGATGTTCTAAGATACTTTGGTTAACTACATCATAGATTTGAAACAGAATATTAGAATACAAAGGCATCTTCATGGTCATCTGCTCTAACTCCATTATTTTACTCAGCAGTAAAGTAAGGCACAAAGACTTGCCCTAAATTAGCTATAGAGTTTGGAATAGAATATTTTTCTTCTTTGTGGTGCTCTTGTAAGACAGATGCCAATATAATCCAATGATGAGAAGCAAAGATGCTGGTATTCCATCCCCAGTGCTATCAATTACTGCGTGTTTCTTAAAAAGTAGCTTAATTACACTAAATCTCAGTTTTTGTGTCTTGAAATGGGGAAAATATACTACCTTACTCATAGTGTTGTTATAGAGATTAAGTGAAATCACAAATCCAAAATAACACACTGAATCACACAATAAATGCTCATTATTAAGTACTATTGTCATTCTTATTCTATGATGATTATCACTACATAATCATAGAGCTGGAGATATTTTTTGAGAAAAAAATGCAATAAAGGATTTTTTATTGTTATTTAAAATGAGTCATAAATTCTTATACTATTACTGTGTGTTCTAGAATGGCCTAGTACTTCTACATCTATTATGGAGAAAAAAAGCAAAAATATTTTATCAGCCTGTGGAGAATTTTCCCTTATCTACATTTCTTTTTTGGTTCTGTAAGGCAAAAATCTGATATCAAAACAAAACTGAAATTCCAAACTTGCCTTAACATTAAAAGGTTGTTTTGCCTTAAACTTGGTAAAAACTTTCAACTGATTTAAAAGCAAGAAATTATAGTATTCCATCATGTATAGCTTATCTAAAATCAAACTGTTATTTCTGTAAGTAAAAGTAGAAAATACAATTTTTTCTGTTCCAAATATAAAATTGGAAATAAATCATGTTGGTTAAGTGCAGGAGTATAAGATAGGAGAAAACATCAAGATAAGCAAAATAATTATGAAATTGGCCTAAGAAAGAACAGAAATTTATGTGCATGTCTAGCATGTGGAATCGGGTGGGCAGAGAAATCAATCCTTAGATGTTTAGAAGTCTACTGTGGAGTACTACTCAGCCATAAAAAAGGATGAATGAATGCCTTCTGCTGCAATTTGGAAGGAACTAAAGTCCATTATCCTAAGTGAAATATCTCTAGAATAGAAAAACAAACACCATATGCACTCTCTAATAAATTGGAACTAACCGATGGGCACACAAATGCACAGAGGAAAGTAAAAGTCTTTGGACATCAAGTGGGGGGAGAATAGAAAGAAGGAAGGGACAAAAACCACCTAATGGGTACAAGGAACACTATTCAGGTGATGGGCAGGTCTGTAGTCCTAACTCAACCCATGTAACAAAAACATCTGTACCCCCTTACTATTTTGAAATAAAAAAAAAAAGAAGGAAATGATTTTACCATGCAGCCATGCAGGATACAGTTGGCATGGCTTTTGAGAAAGCACAATGTATGCAGTGCTGGGCTTCATGGTGAAGATACAAATAGGTTTAAGACATAGTCCTAACATTCAAGGAGTTTACTACTTCAATAGAGAAACAAGACACTTATATCAGAAGGAAATTGTCAATGAAAGGTTGCAAGTGTTAAGCGCCATAGGAACTCAGGAAAGAGTCCTGAAAGATCAGTGCTCAATGACAGTGATTCTCACACTCTATTGTACATCAGGAAAATATAAAGGATATGTTAGAAAACAAATTGGTGGACCACTCCCTTGAGTTTCTGATCCAGTAGGGAGTTGCTTGACTCTGTACATTTATAACAAATGCCCCAGTGATGCTAATGCTGCTGATCTGAGGACCACACTGGGGGAACCACTGATTTAGAAAGACTTCAGAGAAGAGAAGGAGAGGGGTAAATGGAAAGGACAGAAGCATAAATGCAAGGGGAAAAAAGAGACAAGTTTATCTCAAGAAAACTTGAGAAAGATGTAGTAATCCACTCCTTCCTTCCTCTCTC
Organism: Microcebus murinus; assembly: GCF_040939455.1. NCBI lineage: Eukaryota > Metazoa > Chordata > Mammalia > Primates > Cheirogaleidae > Microcebus > Microcebus murinus. The sequence continues at coordinate 50,165,154 of NC_134104.1, forward strand.
TATTCAATCAGTAATGAAGTTTTAGAGAATCTAACTCTTTAATCTTTGTGTTTATCTGGTTTCTGCCTTCTAGGACTACGTAAATTTATGCCCTCCTTCCTTCTTGCCTATAATTCTGCAGTGAATTTCAAAATAGTATTCCTCTTGTCTGCCTACCTTTCTCTGCTCACCCCCAAACAAACTTCCCTCCAAGCTGCTGCCAGAAATATTTTTCTAAAGCACAAATGTAATAGTGTTACTCCTGTGATTAAAATTCCTCAATGATAAGTTTGTTGTCTTCATAAATAGATTGAGGCAGGGAATAAGCTGTTTTCAACTTTGGCATGCCAGCACTTAATGCTTACACAAAATAGATGCTAAACAAATGGATAAATGACTGGACAGAATAAATGGATAGAAGGAAGGAAGAAAATTTGAGTAGACTCCTTTGATCACAATGTAGTAGCTTATGTAGAATTGTGAAATGTAAGATTCTCACTTGAGCTAGGTTCAAGCCAAATTGTAGATAGCAGTTTTAGGATACTTTCTTTTAAATCTTTATATGTTAAGAATGTGTGAAGGATTATGAATATAATTATAATATTCAAATCACTCAGAAAACGGATTCAGAGAAAATGTTGATGAAAGAATAGAAAGGAGGGAGACTCTGCTGAGGAACCAAATGAAATGTGATGGCATTGCTTCAGGTGTAGGTTAATTGGGGCATGGATTAGATAAGTCATAGTGGGAATAGAAGGAGAGAATCAGATGCAAAATATATTATGGAGTACTACTCATCAAGACTTAGTGATTGAGTGGATAGGGGAGGACAAAGGAGCAAACAGAGAAATGGGCACAAGGATGACTTACTAATAGGTGGAGTAAAATGTAAAGTCAGGGGCAAAGGGACAGCAGGAGATCATTGATTCTGAGACAGGTATGTTAGTGGACACCCAGAAAGTCACTGTTAAAGCACAAATGTGTTGCATTATCTCTTTGATGACAGTTTAGTTCTTTAACAGAGCAGAGCCTATTGAAAGGGAAAGCAGAGAAGTGGAATTTTGAAATAGAGGAGGAAGCCATGCAGATTGCAGTCCCTGGCTGTCCTAGTGGCAGCCTTGATCAGAGATGTGCCACTCAAACCTGGGTGTTAGTCAGAGAAAGGCCACGTGAAAGAGTGGGAGAGGCCTAGAAATGGAAGGTCAGTAGGGCACCAAAATCAAACTTTATTTATTTACTTTTCAACTTTACTAGGAACTGCTGGTTGAGAAACTACCTCAGGCAAATCCAGAAAAATAAATAAAAAGTATATTAAACCAAATCTCTGTTTAGCCTCAGAATGTTCTGGGCAAATATTCAGAGAAGCCCTTTCATAGAGAAAAGGCAAAGAAGCAATCTACAATAACCCTTCTAAGTTTTTTCTGCACTTTAACTGTAGAAAGATAAATAAATGACTGGAAGAGATGGAAAAAAAGCCTCCCAAACTACCACATATTTGTTTCACCTTAATAGCTAAAAACAAAAAGTTCTTTGTAGATAATTTTTAATGCCACCAGTTTGAAAATATAAATGCATACCTCAAAAGTTACTAAGTCTTTTGGAAAAGGTTCATTAAGAAATAAACCCTTTGCATTATATGAGTTCAAAATTCATTGTTCATTGTATTATCCAGCTGTATAAAAAATGGATAAGTTAGAAAGTGGGTCATTTATAATTGCCACCACCACCTCCTTTTTTTCCTGTTTGCTAGATATGGTCCACTGTATCCAGCTTTTAATTTCTTTAGCATTCTACTGTTGAGCAATAGCCTGTACTAAAGAATATCCTTTAGCACTATTTTCTCTGTAAATATGACCAAAGCGGAATGAAAGATGCATCTTGTCTCCAATGAATAAATCAAAATTACAATGCATTTGAAGTCCTGTTGATTGTGTTAAGGGTCTCACTCAGTTCATAAGATTTATCTTTTTGAAAACAGATCTATTCTCTTGCACGCCAAATCCTTGGTGGTGTTATTTAGCTCATGTCTCTTTTTAAAATGTAATATAAGGTATAATTATGTAATATGTGTACAATGGCACTGAATAACTTTACCTACTTTGCTAGCTGATTTTCCCTTTGCAAACTATAAAATTCATATAATTTCCTTATCATAAAATCATACAGTGAGATTTTTTTCCTACTGGTCTTTTACACATAAAATAATTATGGTCATTCCTATCTCAGTTAAAGACATTTTTCCAAGAAGAAATTGATTTTTATGCAACAGGGTTTCCTTGTAGTTTGCTCTAACTAAGATTAGTACTTGGTATAGTAAGTGGCTATTAACTTCAATCCTTCTCTAAAAAGATATATTTAAGTAATTACCATTACTAGCTTCTTGAGAAAATTGCATATAATTTAGTCATTTATATTGTATGCACAGAGTAATTTGGTACTTGATGAAAATGGTTAACTTGTGTTTGTGACTCTTGCAGATCCTACAGAGCAGGTGACAATACAAGTGCTGCCACCAAAAAATGCCATCAAAGAAGGGGATAACATCACTCTTAAATGCATAGGAAATGGCAATCCTCCTCCTGAGGAGTTTTTGTTTTACTTACCAGTAAGTGCTAAAGTGTTACTTGAGCTCAACTACTATCATTTTGTCCTGTTGGTTGGCTTCTGACTGACATAAGAATTGTACATACATGGATAGATTTAGTGAAAAAAAAAGTGGGACACTTCCTATGGAATGTCTTGTGAAAGCTTTCTTGGCACCTGCCAATTCTGTTGTCTTTTTTCCCATTGTCAAGGGATTTCAGGGCAAAAGAGGAAGAAAAACAAAAAAGAAATCATAATGGCAAAATCTAAGATTTAATTATCCAAATAAGCTATAAGAATCTGCTCTTTAGAAGCAGATAACAATAGAATGAAAACTGATGACAGCAAACCGTCTGATGTGGATTCTAAATCTATCTACAGTGTTGCCTTTTGATCCTCTGAAGTAGAAATAGTTCTGTTGCATATTATATTTAGATTGATAGAATAATGAATGTTGTGGGCTCTTTCTTGTCGTTGGGTAAAATCTTGAAGCACCAGTCCCTCAACTTTTATCCATATCATAGCTGAAAGAAATGATATGCATAAAGGACACTTTGGAAAATTGTTTTAGGATGTGCTCTGGATGTCTCAGTGATACGGAACCAAAGTAGGTGAGAGGTCAGTCTGAGGATAGTTTTTTATTCTTCCACTGCTTTGTGTTTGACATCACCTTCAAACTGAGGGAAGCCATATATTAAAACAACTCAATGCTGCATTTAATACAGGGATGTGCTTACAAATTTCATCCACTATATATCTTAGTAGTATTTAAGAATGTCATTTACTACATTATTCAGAAGAGTAGAATAAGTAATTTTTTTTAGTCTTAATTGTTGACAGAAAACTTTATTTCTGCTAATAAATTTACATGCTATTTTTGTCTCATTTTCAAAAGGAAATTTTGAAACTAACTAATTAACTTTCCACTTGGCTATCAGGGATGACAGAGCCAAATTTGTGTCTGTTTTAGCAACAATATCTGCTGATTATTTTGTTGTTGTTGTTGTTGTTAACATATACTCCTACTCCTACTTATATTTTCCTATTCATAATGTGTTATTTTTTTCTCTTTTTCTTTCTTTCTTCTTCTTTCTCTCTTCTTTCTCCCTTTCTCTCTTTCTCACTCTTCTCCTTTCATCTTCCTTTCTTTCCTTCCTTACTGCCTTTCCTTTATATTTGGATATATGGCATGTGTTCTTTTAAGCTGCCTCAAATCTTTTTGTCAAATTAAGTAAGGCTTAAATATAAAAACACAACGCTGTTCATTTTTCAAAAAAATCTCCTTTAAAACTCAAACAAGAACCATGTTGTAGATAAAATAGATGTCATCAATATAACATAAATTAGCTCCTCAAATTCCTTGGAACCAAAATATTAAAGATTTCTCCAGGAATCAGATATTGGTAACAAACTGTACTCTTTTTTTGTCCAATGAAACATGTTGCCTTTTTTCCCCTTATCTGAGAAAATACCATCTTTATGAAGTAATACAACTGTTCTCATTACTATAGCTACCAAGTGTAATCATCTGACATTTTGCCTCTGTCAAAAGGGACAGCCTGAAGGAATAAGAAGCTCAAATACTTACATATTGACAGATGTGAGGCGCAATGCAACAGGAGACTACAAATGCTCCCTGATAGACAAAAAAAGCATGATTGCTTCAACAACCATCACAGTTCACTGTAAGTCGCCTACTTCTTCATTACCAACTTCACTTCAAAGGCTTCCAATAGTCTAATGTAGATATCTTTTCACATACATTTTGGCTGTATCTTTCTTAACTTGGTTTTGGTAGACACCGTAGAGAGCATCAGAGTAAGCTCAACTTTGGTCCATATTTACAAAGCAATGTTAAAACCTTGCATGGATCTGATAATTGCAACTTTCAGTAGTGGTAACATTCCATTTTCTTTCAAAATGTCCTCAATTTGTGATATCAATAAACACTATCTATATGGAACTTAAAGAAACAACTCATTATATATTTTAAGAGGATATTTAGATATTACTGACATTCACAAGGTTTGTGGTTAGCTCAGGAATGTGTAGATTATGTATCATTTTTTATTACAGAATAATATTAATACCCTAAGCCAGGCAACACAAAGTTACTATAGATTCAGTTTTTGGAAAAAGGAAGTAGAGACCATTAAAAGGTGTTTATTGGCTAAACTTATTCTATATAGAAGGATGGACAGTTTCTGGAAACAAAATCTCTTCAAAATCACCTTGAACATATCTTTTCATTAACTTTTAATCTGCTTTTGATATCCAGATACTCTGAAACTTATATTTCCCCCAGTTGATAGAAAAAGAAATACATAACAAACAGACACTTAATTTGAGTTCTTTATTTTGTGATTCATGAGAGTCCATATTATTGGTGTACCTGATACATCATGGGAACAGCAAACTAATAACTCACACTATAGCCCAGTGACACTAGAATGCACAGCGTGCTTTAAGAAAATGTCCATCTTACTTGGAAGTATAGAACAGCTTTCTGATAAGTCCTTTGCACCCAACAGTACCATCATTAAGGTTTCTTCTAGACATGGCCCACTATAATGCCACCGACTAGAAAGAGACATCAGAAATTGTTCTGAACACTTGGTTTGAAATCTTTCACTCTAACCATAATCCTTGAAAAACATGTGAGAAAGGAGCAAAAACATTAAGGGAGATACAAGGGGGTACATTGGAGAATAAAACAACCAGATGGTTGCTTTTGATTGTCTGATGTTGGAAGTGCACCCTCGGGAGCCCTGTAAAAACAGTGGACTGTTAAGAAATGTTCGTTGCTGGGCCATTTCCCTGTTTACTCCATATTCATGTCACATGGATTTGAGTGTGTCTGCCATCAGGGGCTAGTTAGAGGGAAAACAGTGACCTCTCGGTATAATAATAGTGCTAGTTTTCCTCTGAGGACCAGTCAGTCATGGGACCATTTATCCAGGCCTGTTCCATGAAAAAAATAAAATAAAGAAGTGAGGGAGTATAGCCAGCAGATAGAATTGCCTGTGAGAGAGTCCTCTGATGTCATTGTCCATGATGTCTTTGGGCCAATAATCAATAGCCCAGTGCCTTAGAGATGGTGTGATGTGCTTATGCTTACGAGATGCGAGGCACACAGGACTCTAAAGAAGATGGCTCTTATTGGTATTACTTCTATATCAGGCAGGGAGGGATAGATGGTAGAATGACAAAGCAAAAGACTAGGTGACAACCACATAATGCCTAGATGATCAGCTGTGATGGGGGAAATTAAACAAAAAGTGTGTAACGGTTTAATTAGATGTTAGTGCATTTAATTTAGATTGAAATGCATTTTTATTTTTATGGGTAGACTGTAACATTAGGTTTTAAGGCCCTATTGCTCTTCAAAAGCTGGAAAAGGTATCGCAAGTAAATCAACATTTGACTCTAAACCATATAAAAGCAAAAAATCCTATTTTAGCCCACTTATTTTAATAGTGGGCTTTATTTCCCAAAACAAGATTGGTATCCTTTCCACAGATGACTAAAGGAAATGTGAGTAGAGAAACCCCAACCCATTCCTGTACATGTTTGCAGAACAGACCTCTCATAAAGACTCTCAGACTACAAATTTCCAGTTCCTGATGAAACAGCTACTATTCCTCTGCCAGTTCATGCACACATAGATTCTTCATCAGAACTTTCAAGGTTCATAATCATCTTTTAAAATCTTTTATCTTCTCACTGGCAAATTAACTATCCAGCTATTAAAAGCGTCTAACTCATTTTCATCTAAAGATAATTCAATCAAATATTCTGAGGAAATTCCACTTTCCTATGTGATGGTGCATTTTAAATATAAATGAGAAACTGAAAGCATGCTCCTTCCCTTCATCCATTCAACAATACTATTTGAGAGCCTACCCTGTGGCAGGTGCTGTGGGTACATCAGTGAGAAATCAAGTCATGATCACCACCCTCATGGTGCTTGCGGTCTAATAGGAGAGACAAACATTTAAAAGGATGCTGCATAAATGCCTGAGGCAATGGACACCCCAATGCCCTGATTTGATTCATTCACATTGTTTGACTATATCAAAACATCACACGTACCCTATAAAGATATACAACTACCATGTACCCATAATAATTAAAAAGAAAAAAATGATGTTGCAAACAATCAACATATTGCGATTATAACATGTAAAACTAAGGAGAAGTGTGGAGTGCAACGGCAGATCGCCATACCCTAGACAGGCGTCCTCAAACTACTGGCCCGTGGGCCACATGTGGGCCGCCTAGCACATTTCTCCGGCCCTCTGGGTGTTTTTGCCACCGCTGCCTGTCCTGCTTAGCAGCTGACTCGTCCCAGGCCCACAGTGTGCACTCTCCAATGGTCTGAGGGACAGTGAACTGGCCCCCTGTTTAAAAAGTTTGAGGACCCTTGCAGCCTAGAATAAAGTCCTAACTCCATGCATGGCCCTTTGCAGTATGGCCTCAAATAATTGCACAGGTTTCTTTTCCACGAGTTACCACCATCCATACCAGATTATGCACCATTGTGAAATGTTCCAAACTCTCTCACCTCTTTGCCTTTGCTTATATGGCAAAAGTTTTCCCTACATCTCCACTTATCAACTGTCAGGGGCCACAAATATGCAGTGCCTCCTAAACAAATCTTTTATTACTGCTTAGAAACCAGATAGGCTCTGTTCTCTAAACTCCCATAAGTCTTTGTACTTCTGTTTGTAGCCTGTCTTTAATCTTTCAACAAATACGTACTGAGCTCTTAATCTGTAGCAGGTTTGCTGCTAGGTACTGATCTCATGGGCTGTATTGTTGTCAGTTAAGTGCATAATACAGCTACCTCATTAAATTGTAAGCTCATTATTCATCTCTGTGTCTCCCATCAGTTCTTGGACATAGTAGCTGTACAGTAAATGTTTGTTCAATTGAATTGAATTTTCCTCATATAGATCATACTATGACAGTAAGATTTTTACACAAATTAGTTTTCATCTGAAAGATTATGTATCCTTAGATGCATTTATACTCTGTTTTGAAAAAATGATTTCTGCTGACAGTGTACCTAATAATAGATCTTCTTTAAAACATCAATTGCATGAGAAATGGAATAGCATTCTTTCTAAATATCTATTGCTATAATCAATTGCCTCAGGAGAAACACATAGACTACCTCATAGATTTTTCAGTTTATCACCTGCTATTTAAATATACTTGATTTTCCAACATTTATGTCTTACCATCTCTTTATATAACATTACCTAGTCATAACCTTTCTGTATTTTCTTCCAGAGTGATTTAAGATTTTTTTCTTAAGGTGATATACCATAGGGAAATATTTATGTGCGCTCAAAACATCAATCATGTTAACTGCAAATAAATAATTAATCAATTAGATTGACCATTCACTTGTCCAAACTGGTCTCAAAGCTGGCTTGAGAAACTAGGCTGATTGTGCCTCAGTCATTATTTGAGTCACATAAATCAGTTCTGAATTTTTAACTGCAGTTAGAGGGATTTTTTTTTTATCTTTTCTTTTCCAAAAATATTTTTACTGTCTTACATTCTTGGAGTTTATATTTTAAGCAGATTTTCTGGTTCTCAGATTTGGATTTGTCCTTAAACCCAAGTGGGGAAGTGACCAAGCAGATTGGTGATGCCCTGCCTGTGTCATGTACAATATCTGCCAGTAGGAATGCAACGGTGGTATGGATGAAAGTAAGTGTATCTCTCGGTACTATACTGCTCTTTGGACTGATTTCTTTTGCACTTTATATTACATCCAAATACATATATTCATAGATATGTTTATACAGCCACATTCATTCTCTCTCTCAGTAATAATACAAATCAAATCACAGTAAAATTTTAGGGGCACTCAACAACAGGTTGGCATCTATATTGATGCTCTGAAACTTAGTTTGGGGTGTTATTTTAATCATGTGTATATATTAAGTAATTACACACATACAAGTGTGTGTGCACATACACACAAACATAGTTGTATACCTTAGGGCTTAACAATTTACAGTATGTTTTAACTTACATTATTTTTACATGATGCTTACAACAACCTTATACAATATGAAGGTTATTTATTATTTCTCCCGTGTTACTCACAAAGAAATTGAGGCAAGAAGACTCCTGACTGACAGAGATGAGACTCAACACCAAAAGCCTTTCTGAATATAAACACTATGCTTTGATAACCCATCATTTTTTTTTCTTTCTGCTGCCAAAACTAATCTTAAATTTCTGAAAGCAGGTTGTACTATACTAGGAGCCTCTCAGAAGGAATATCTTTTTATCCCTGAGCCACAGTAATACCTAGAACATAGTGGGAGCTTAATATGTATTTCCTGAGTGAGTGCTTATATGCTTGTAATTATATAAAATGTAGGCTGTTACCTTGCTATCTTTTTAGAGTGAGAAAGTAGGATTGATGATTGGTAATTTGAGGCAAGGTTATTAGCAAGGAAAAAAGTCGTGCTTATGATTCCTCCACTTAAATCCTTGGCTAGTATATCCTAACACCCAGTGCCTTTGTTTACGAGAGCATTACTTCCAACAAGAGCCCTTACCCAGTGATATATTGAGAAAACACACATACCATTTGAAATAGAAATTGAAAAGAATTATCTTTATAAAAAAATGTGGAAGTCCGGGCGCTGTGGCTCACGCCTGTAATCCTAGCTCTTGGGAGGCCGAGGCGGGCGGATTGCTCAAGGTCAGGAGTTCAAAACCAGCCTGAGCAAGAGCGAGACCCCGTCTCTACTATAAACAGAAAGAAATTAATTGGCTAACTGATATATATATATAAAAAAAAAAATTAGCCGGGCATAGTGGCGCATGCCTGTAGTCCCAGCTAGCCGGGAGGCTGAGGCAGAAGGATCACTCGAGCCCAGGAGTTTGAGGTTGCTGTGAGCTAGGCTGACGCCACGGCACTCACTCTAGCCTGGGCAACAAAGTGAGACTCTGTCTCAAAATAAAAAAAAAAAAATGTGGAAAATTTATTGCCAGAGTTTCTTTTTGATGAACATATAAAGTATTTTGTATTGTTTTACTCTCTGCTCTTTGATCCCTTTGCATGCTCGATTCTCTGTTATTTGCTCTCTTCCTCTTAGAGCTCTGTTTCTGTTTTACTATCTTTCAGCCAAAGCCTCATCACAAATTCTTGTTCAGTAAGATAAAGTATCACCCGGTAGACTGCATACTTCATATGAAATTTATATTTGTAGTAGTCAGTGGTCAGAAGTCTATACAAGTACTAGGTAACTAGTCTAATATAATAGCTATATAAACACTCATAGCAGGTTTTACTACAGGACTAGAAAAATTAAGTTTACTATGGCTAAAACAGTTTTTTAACATCAACTGAAGTCACTATATAATCTTAGGATTGTGTTTAACACCTGCTTAGAACATTTCAATTCCTAGTAAAATAAGTCTATTTTCTGTATATCAGGTGATTTTTTAAATTAAATGTTACATTTTCTTTGTTCTTAGAAATTAGAATAGAAACATAGGGAAGGGCATCACATGGTGAGAGGGCAAGAGTGTACCAGCTCAGGTCTTTTGTCCTCTTCTAATAAAGCCACCTGTCCCATCTGGGGACCACATCTTGGTGACCTAATCTAATTCTTATTACCACCCCAAAATCCTACCTCCCTACCTCCCTTAAATTCAGCATGTGAATTTAAGGATTAAATTTCCAACACAAAATTGGGGTATGCTTTCCTACTATAGCTCTCTGTAATGGATCCCTTATGTTGGTAACTGTATGCTATAAAATGACTTTCAGTCATTTATACCCATCATTGATTGGACAGCGCAAGTCTCCATGTCTGTCAATTCTAGATCTACATACACCACAAAAAGTTGGTACTATCAATTGAAAACTTTCATTAATGTAAACACATAGCATTATTTGGGTAATTAACTCCTTATAACAATTCAGTATGGAAATATTATCATCCCATTTCACAAAGAAGGAAACTGAGTCTCAAAAGTTTATGAACTTGTTCCAAATTATAAATTCAGTAAATGGAAGAGTCTGAAATAAAACTCTGATATGTCTGATTCTAAAACTACAAAGAAAAAAGGTAATCTATTTTTGAAAGTATCTGAAGTTAAGAAAAAGAAGCTTGTATTTTTATTACACTCAGAAAAAAATAGTTTTAGGCTTAATTATTACCTAACAAATACAAAGAGAGTTATAATTGTGCCACGTGAGGTAATTTACTTTTTATTTAATCAGGATAACATCAGGCTTCGATCTAGCCCATCGTTTTCTAGTCTTCATTATCAGGATGCTGGAAACTATGTCTGTGAAACTGCTCTGCAAGAGGTTGAAGGACTAAAGAAAAGCGAGTCATTAACTCTCATTGTAGAAGGTAATCCAATGTTTGGGCACCAATTCAAATTATTCTTTGAGAATTCGATACCTGGTTTCTTTTATGATCTCAGTTCAACATTACATTTAAATTGTAATGATATTTTAGGAAAACCTCAAATAAAAATGACAAAGAAAACTGATCCCAGTGGACTGTCTAAAACAATAATCTGCCACGTGGAAGGTTTTCCGAAACCAGCTATACAGTGGACAATTACTGGCAGTGGAAGCGTCATAAACCAAGTAAGTATTTGTCTCCTCATTATATTCTGCACTTGGTCCAATATAGGGTTTTATTTAGGTACCTAAACTGTAGGTTAGTTTGCTGCCATATGAAATTTGCAATCTTCTCAGAGGAAGCTTTTGCTAACTTCTTAGTTTTCCCAAAGGAAGAAAAAGGCTCAAAGAGAATTTTAAATCCCATGGCCATGGAGAATGGAAGAATGATTATTCTGTTGTCAGTATATATATATCTTTAAAGAATGTAAATTGGGTGTTGCTCCATGATCATTATTTCCTGAAACTTGGATGATTAAAACTTTAAGGTATATACTTTTCTGCATTATAAACTTATAGGATGTATATATATATATATATATATATATATATATATATATATATGTAGCCTCCATTACTTTGCTTATTGATGCATGCTAAGGGATATTTCTTCTGAAACTTGGGTCACAGGAAAGGGGGTGAAGAACACAGTCACTGCTTGTGAACCTATGATCTGATATGCCTGTTCCAGGTGTAGGGCCAGAAAAAGGCAAGCTACATATATAGTGTCCAGAATGTGCTCTTCTGAATGAAAGGAGTTATAAACCAAATCCTAATATTCTTACTCTTTGCAGAACATTTTAATAATAGTAAATTTTTAAAATAGGAAATGCTTAAGAACTTATGAACATTACTAGTAACTTTCTTTCAAAACTAAATCTTTGACCAAAAAGAAAAGAAAAAAACAAAACAGAGAAAGAGATAATCTGGTCTGTCACTAGGGATTCTGAACCTTAATTCCACTAAATTGGCAATCTGCTTGTGTTACTGACATACTTGTTAATTCCATTTTCTCTACAACAGTCTTCATATCCCCTTTTCTCAATAGAACCAATTAAAGACTCTTCAGGAACATCCAGCAGTGCCATTTGATTATTTGAATCTCCTGTGCTGCCTCCTACCCAGATTTTAACCCAGTTGAAATCTAAAATGATATGTATAAAGCAAAGAGCTGAAAATCAATTTTAAATGAAAATCTCCACTCTTCCTCTGTCTGGGGAACTTGGGCCACTGGTCCAGCTTATGCAGTGCAGTTTTGCATAGCAAGGTAGATTTTAGCTCTTTCACCTATGGGTGATGGATATAAGGTTTGGAAGGCCCCCAAAAGAGTGAGCACACTTGACGCAGATGACTCCTGATTTCATTAGGTGTGATGGAGACACAGAGAGCGTGAGAGAGGAGGCAAGGAGGCTCTGGGCCTTTTAGGCTTAAGAAAATTTTCTTGATTCAGAATGAAGACTTGAACCATCTAAATAGCTGAAATGTATAGATCTATGTTTTAGCATATAAAATGGCTGTTTCTTTTATATGCTATTATTTTTACTCTCTAGCTTAATTAAGTAATAAGTACAGCAAAAAAAAAAAGAACCTTTTGGGTACTGGTAATGCAGGAATAGAAAATAGAAAAATCAGCACACAATAAATATTTGATGAATGAAAAGTTACAAATATTCAAAAGGCCATTATAGAAATGAGCAAATTTTGTAGAGATTAAAGAAACAAAAACAATGATTCAGTGAGAAAATCATATAAAAAATCCTACTGGGAAGTGACAGTTCATCCTACAGGTGAACTGACTATGAGGATAGAAATAATAATGCCATACTTCATTGTCAAGGAGAAAGATTGATTCTGGCACACTAGGTGATATGTTATTTTTCTTGCTCTAGGTTTGTGCTGATGCAGCCATAATCTTTTATTTGTTCCCTCCTCAAATGCTTGGTAAATCTATTATATTACAACTATGAGATATTTCTGCCCCTTCCCTACCCGCAGAAACTAAAAGATATCCAAAATCATGAGACTAGCTCTTGTCCTGAAGGCATTTACCAATATAGAAAGGGAATTATATAGGAAACGATGTGTATAAAATGACTGAGGAAACAATGTAAATGCTTATTTGCTTCAGTCTTGTTGGTTTTAGGAGTCAAATCCTGGGGATGAGATTAAAGTGAAATTTTTTTTTTTATGTTTGGAGGAATTCAATGTGGTGATTGCCCTCACAAAAATCAAATGGACTTAGCAATCACTGAAACAAATCCGTCCTCTTTATTTACAACAGAAAGATTTAGGAAAAATGGTTTCATTTACCCATGAGCAAATTATACATACATATGCACTTAGATATAATGGTTTAAGATAAAATAATTAATCCCTACAGTGAAGAACAGTGAAAAAATTCATAAATAATTAAATTCACATTTATGGAGGAAAATTATTGATTAATCACTAATTATTTTAGACGTGTCATCATGCCAAACTATTGACTGAACCTGAGATTCCACTGAAAAGGAAAAGTTCAATTAATTTAATTATTAGAATTTACAATAGAAACATAAAAAGAAATCTCATTGCAGATTTACTCATCTTTGTAGGTATTGTCCCATATAGTTCTCTATCTATGATCTTAGCCCCTTGAACACCAGGCTGCTCTACAGAGCACCACACCTATTCTATTACATTCAATATTACTCTTGCCCAAGCTTTTGAATCCATTTTTATTTCTAAACCCAACTTCTTTCTTCTTTCTCCAGACAGAGGAATCTCCTTATATCAATGGCAGGTATTATAGTAAAATTATCATTTCCCCTGAAGAGAATGTTACATTAACTTGCACAGCAGAAAACCAGCTGGAGAGGACAGTAAACTCCTTGAATGTCTCTGCTAGTGAGTATTTCATTTCTGGCATTAAAAAAGTAAGAAAATTTGAAGTTTTCTTCATTAGTTTAAAATCTTCAATTCCATCTTCCTGTACTACATTATGGTAAGTTTTATTTCTTTATTTTGCATTTGGTATCATCGTCATAAGGTTATTTTTTTTTTCATTTTTCCTGGTGTCCATTCTTGTACTATCCTTGTCTTGACAGTTAAATCATTTCATATTTTATGGCTCAGAGGCCTTATCCTCTACGGGATATTTCCCAAAAGCAACAGAGAAGAAATGAGTTGCTCTTAATTAATCCATTTTTTGTGTTCAGAGTAGAGATAATTCAAAGACTATTTTAAAACATTTTTTGTAACAGTTTTAAATTTAGTAAATTTTTAATTCTTTTTAATCTATTATTTTGCATTTCAATTCTTTGTGGCATCAATATTTATCCAACCCTTATGTTGTACAAAAATGCCACAAACTTAAAGGCATTTAGCAAATTAGTAAGACTGGTATTAGAATTTGCGAAGTCTAGTTTACAAAATTTTGTTATCATATCATATTTGAATCATAGCCAAAAATCAAATAAAGAAAATTATCTCAGAGACAATGAAAAAAACTGTTAAAGCTGAAAGCTGAAATCAGGGTAATACATATATACAAACAGCAGCTTCTTCTGAAAAGTATAAATAATCTTCAATTTTGTTATTCTTCCTATTGCTACATCAACCTTAAACCAGTACTGGCCTAAAATGAGGCTTGGATCTGGACAAGATACTAACTGACCCACCATATATTTATTCTCTGGTCAGTTGGAATCCTGCATGTGACATTAGCAAGCTAGGGATACACTGGCTAGGAATTAGCAGGAACAAGGAGAAAATAATTGTCTAAAGATAATTGCCCCTAACAGTTATGACTGGAATATAAAGACCTGATGGAATGACAGGAGAAAAGAACCAAACAAATTTAACTCTAAAATAAGAACATTGACTTCTCAGAATGCAATTCAGAGAGTATTGATTTGTCCTACCTAGAAACAGAACCTATTCTTTTTTTCTGAACACAAATCTCTCTTTTTATTATAGCACATTGAATGGTGTGCTTTGGTCCTTTCAGTGGCTTGATCAACATTTAATCCAGTTATTTCCAAATTCAGTGAGCACCTCCTGAGTTACCAATTTTGTTTGTATGAGGAGGGTCTGGGCATCTGCATTTTAGTAACCATCACTGGCATTTCTGATGCAGACCTACGCACTTTGAAGAATATTTATATAATTTAACATTAGATGATATTTCAACACAGCAGTGATTCTTAAAATGAATCAAGAGCATGGTGCCATTAGAGTCATTTGGGGGACTTTTGAAAATATCACACATATTGTTTCTCGGAAATTACTGAGGCATCCCCAGTTTTCAACCTCTATTCCTACCACTTTGAGAACATCTAGTGGTAAGTCCTTGACACTGGAGGATAAAAAGGAATTCTCCTATATCAGGGTAGTAAAGTTGAGAAAAGTTGAGAAACACCACTTTATAGACTTCATAGGTACTGACTTGTTTCTCTTAAAAAAGAAGTATTATTAAAAGGTGGTAGATAGTGGAAAAATTAATATGTATTTCAGATTAATACAATAGCTAATAATTTGTGAAATTTTCTATGGTAATGTAATACCTTTGCAGTTTTAACTACTCTCCCTTAAAACAAGATTAATTTCTTTGTAGGAAAGGTCATGCTCTATTAAATGTGACTTTTTTTTACCCTTAATTGTAGAATAGACATTTTATCATTGAGTATTATTACATCATACTATAATGGTAAAGGTGACTTTCATATATCAACAAATTTTGTTTTTAATTTCATATTAACATTTTTCATTTCAGTAAGTATTCCAGAACACGATGAGGCAGACGAGATAAGTGGTAGGTACTATGCTGCTGACTCTTCTTCCTTGACTATCAGCTCAAGATCTATGAAGTGTCATGGTATAAGTAATTTTATTAGCTGTCCACAATTCCAATTTGAACTAAGACACCAAATGAGACAAGATAGTAAAAACGATAAAAATTTCGCCCTTTAAAATCACAAGTTTGCATGTTAATCATAGTAGTGAGCCTTAGACATTTTAAGAAGTGATAACTAGATTGACTTCTTTTTAAAAATCCTTGGCATTGTCTGTAATTGCATGGAATTTTCTTCTTTGTTCTAGATGAAAACAAAGAAAAGGTGAATGACCAGGCAAAATTAATCGTGGGAATCGTTGTTGGTCTCCTTCTCGCTGCCCTTGTTGCTGGTGTTGTCTACTGGCTGTACATAAAGAAGTCAAAGTGAGTTCTGGGGAAAAGAACATCATTGTTCATTGACTTTCACTGGGAGAAAATACAATGTGATAATTATGCTCACTCCAGCTGTGCATGTAATGTCTACAATCAGAAGGACATATCTCCCAAATCAGGTTGATCATATTTTGTTTCAATATGATTTTGTTTCAGTGACTACATTGCCAATATCAGAGACATGGCCTGTGGTGGGACTTCACATGTGTCCCTTTATTTTTTTCAGCCAATAATCTGAATTCAATTATTTGATTTTTTTTTTCAGTGCTTGGGTGAATTTTTTAAAAGCGCATACTACCTAAAGGTCAACTATTCTAACACTTTTGGTTGAGGTTGGTGAAGACTAATAGTGGTTAGTACATCTTATAGGGACTGCCAGGTATCTTTGCAGTGACAAATCTGGACAAATCTTAGTGACAAATCTCTAAATGCTTTAGAGATATAAGATTAAAAATTGTCATAAAATTACAGATAGTATGAACTTTACAAATCATCTAACAGTGGTTTAAAAGTAAAACTTGCTGAATCAATGAAGATTCTAAACATACACACTTGCATGATACTTCTCATTGTCCACTCCCTGCCTACCCTAGATTCAGATGCAACTGGTAGGGGTGGGGTTCCTGCATTTGCATTTTTTTAAAAGTCCCATTGATGATTTAGTGGCATGCTCCTTGTTCCAAACATGGGTTTTAAACTCCCTTATCTTATAAAGGAGTAAATTGATTTCTACAATGAGATGTCTATAGCTACTGGCAACTTTGGACTTAATTTTATATTTTTTCATGTCTCACATATCCTCTTTAAAAAAAACTTCAGAAAGTTAATTTAAAATAAAATTGAAAAAAAGCAGACCCAAACTAGGATACATGATCTCACCCTATAAGTATGGAAATTCCAATGAGGCAATATTCAAATGGAGCTGCCATCCAAGGGAGGCATTAGTTCAGAAATTTTGAAGTCATGTAACACCATGAGCATCTATTGAGTTCTTTTGTTCTCACAGCACATCTATAAAGTAGATATCATCATTATTTATATTTTACATTTGAAAAATCTGAGGCAGAGAATGGTTAAATGGCTTGCTTAAGGTTACATACTTTGTAAGGGACATAATTGTTTTTTTATTTAAGGCAGTGATGTTTTAGAGCCTTTGTATTTAATCATTAGGCCATCCTTTATCTCACTGTGCCTACTTTCTGTCCTTTTGCCACATAAGGCAAAAGCATTTTTCCTGTTGTGTGTTGTGATGGATGCACATAATGTCCATTCTCACATTGGTACACAGTCACTACTTATCTTGGCTTTTCATTCTTTCATCTTGAAAAGTCCCTACCAATACTTGGAGTCAGGGTTCTTCAGAGAATCACACTAGTAGGGTGTGTGTGTGTGTGTGTGTGTGTGTGTGTGTGTGTGTGTGTGCATGTAAAGAAAGATTTATTATAAGGGATGGGCTTACATGAATATGAAGACTGAGAAGTCCTAAGAACTGCTATTGGGAAGCCAGAGACCCAGGAGAGCCAATGTGTAGTTCCATCTATGTCCAGAAGCCTTAGAATCAGGAAGGCCAATGTTGTAAACTCCAGTCTGAAACACAGCCAGGTCAAGCCCCAGGACAAACTGATGTTTCAGTCCAAGTCTAAAGGCAGGAAAAAAACAATGTCCCAGGCTGGGCACAATGGCTCACGCCTGCAATCCTAGGACTGTGAAAGGGCGAGGCGGGAGGATTGCTTAAGTTCAGGAGTTCAGGATCAGCCTGAGCAAAAGTGAGATGCCCTCTCTACTAATAATAGAAAAATCAGCCAGGTGTGGTGATACATGCCTGGAGTCCCAGTTACTCAGGAGGCTGAGGCAGAAGGATCCCTTGAGCCCAGTAGTTTGAGGTTGCTATGACCTAGGCTGATACCACGGCACTCCAGCCAGGGCAACAGAGTGAGACTCTGTCTCAAAAAAAAAAAAAAAAAAAACAAAGAAAAAAACAATGTCCCAGCTCAAATGGTCAGGCAGGAGGAATTCCTTCTGTTATTAAGTCTTTCCATTTCATTCATATATTCAATTGATTGAATTGAAGGGAGGACAATCTGGTTTACTTAGTCTACTGACTGAAATGTTAATCTCCAGAAACACCCTCACAGACACAGCCAGGATAATGTTTGGACAAATGTCTGTGCACCACATGACCCAGTCAAGTTAATGCACAAAATGAACCATCATATTTGTAACAAATATGGTTTATTTCTCAATGAACAGTTTACCTATAAACAATTCACATGGGTTTGTGTCCATGGGCTTTATGGAAAATTTAGAAGACCTGTGCCATGTAAGTGAAAGAAAATGCAAACAGTTGCCCAGAGGCAATATCTATCTTGTATAAATTTCCCTTCTATGTGTAGAAATTTCCTGATGTTCAAAATCATATCCTCCCTTTATAATCCATGATAAGAAATTCACAAATCTAACAGCTTGGGCTGCAGGATATTTCCATTTTATGAGGATTTCTGATGCAATCCAAAGTAATTTTGTTTCTTAAAAGAATAAAAATAAAATGTCTCCATATCTTGAAAATTAGCTAAAAAGCAAACTATAGTCCTCTACATTATGGTCAAATAAATGTTACATTCTTAGAGCAACCCCAGCATCCTTAATCATCCTATTCCAACGGCCAGTATCTTATCACACACCATTTGTCCTTCTATGAATAAAAAAAAATTTTGTGTGTGTGTGTGTGTGTGTGTGTGTGTTACTTCATTTGTTATTACCATATGCTGACCCCAAATTAAATCACAGATAAGTAAATGCTGGACACTTGGCTTCCTAGTGTCTTCAGGTTAAGGTCTCAAGCGTTTCCTTTAAAGAATCTCATTAAATTAAGTGCAACTTCTATCATCTGACCTGAACATTCATCTAAATAACCGTTAATTGAAAAGTGCACCAACTTTGATAGATTTAATATTATTGGTAATCAGTGTAATAAATTGCAATTCTCATCCCAAGCATCAAAGGGTCTTTGTTAAGAATTTGTGGGACACTTCAGATTTGCTAGGTGCTTTTCAAAAATAAACTAGCATTTTTGCAATAAAAATTAGTGTTCTTAACCCCTTAAACTACTTGTCCAGAGTAAGTGCAGATTTATAATAAGAGCTTTCAAGTTAATAATTTTTAAGACCACTCTTGTGATACAGGGAGCAAAGCTGTGAAATTTTAGCAGCATTTAGGGGAAATTCTTTGCATTGGTAACTTTAAAAGTCATTGGAGAGAGATAAGAGAAACATTCTTTTATTTCTAAGAATTTAAGAGTACATTTGTTAGTATATCTAGTGACTACTCAGCCTGCATGCATTCACCATTCCACTAATAGGAGCCACATATTTTTATATATGTTTTAAATATGGATAATGGCAACAAGAAATACTTAGCAATTATATTCTTTTCCCATTTTGATATGGCATATTTATTTAAGAGTAAAGACTCATGACTCCTTTGCTGCATTAATCCATATAACTTCCCAATGGAATGTTATTTTTTTAAACTAGAGATGTTTTAATAATGAGAATGGATGACTGATCATTTAATGTGTAGGATATTAACAGACAGGGTCAGGCAAAAGGCATTTATTGACTAAACCCACTCTATGTCTAGTTGTTTAACAGGTAGAAGAAGATTAAAGAATGACAAATAATTCAATAGTTAATTTTTATAATTTTTCAGTTTCTCTCTACTCTGTCCTCCAAATATTATTTTTAATGCTATAGGAAGTTAAATGCTATTATTTAAGATCTAAATCCTTTCTTGCATATCTTATAGTAGAAGAACTATTAATAACAAAAAATTAAAAGAGCCCCAAAGATAAAGAAAAAGTATAAGGGCAGAATGAAGTAGCCAAAAACTTCTTTAGAAGTATGCAAAACCATAATTTCCAGGTTGGTTGCACCTAAAAGATCCTGACCACAACACTTCTTTTCATTAAATTGGGAGCAACCCTTAACCAGACTTGTAATCTCAAAATACTCATTGTGTGAATCTTGGAAATTTACCAAGAGATTTGCCCTTTTGAACTGTGGAACTCAAGACTATTTTCATGAAAACTAGTGTGTAAAATATATAAAATCCAGAAATCTAAAAATCACAAATATGTTACTTCTGCCATATATAATGCTATATTATTCTAGTCCTCTCTCAGAATAAAACAGAAACAGTCTAAATTGGCTGAAGGTCAAAGAGGGCTTGCCTATAACACTGAAATCTCCAGAAACAATGCTATATTAAGCCATTCTAGAATCCTTCCCATTGATATCTCTTGATATGTGGAACAGGATCTTGCAAGAAAGTTGATTTTATCTAGATTCTAATTTTCAATCAGCACTTAATGCTAAAATCAAATATTTGTCTTCATGAGGAAGGAGGGACTCTCCACTAGATAGATTGAAAAAATAGTGCAGGATGATCACTTACAGCACATTTTAAATGACTTTTCTCATTTATCACTACATGAGCACATACTTTTTTGGGGAGGATTACTTTTATGGAAATCCTCAACAATTTAACAAAGTACATACAATTAATACCATTTCATAGTATCTAAGTCTCAGTGGGATTAACCTTCCAAGGTATCATAAGTAATAAGTATTTTATTCCAAATCTCATATAGTACTTTCAAATATATTTTGCCACCTTACCAGAACTCCTTTGGAATTAAAAATTCAGCTCTGACTTTGATTGCCAGACAGTACTTAATAAAGTGCTGTGGAGGAAGGAGTGTTTGCTTAAGGACAGGACTGACCTAGTCTCTCTCCCCACTTGTATGAGAAGCTGGGCTAATCCAAGTTTTGGCTTCTTCCTCTTTCTCTACCAATAACCTGACAGGCAGCCAGAAGGAATAAAAGAAAATGCCCCATCATTCTATGAAACCATAATTAATACGGTGCAAATACAGTAATGTGAAATGCAGGAGGCTCTGAGTAGTCAGTCACAGGGTCTCAAAGGGCAAAACCATCCATCGCCTTCTCCTCTTCTACTGTGTGTGACCTGAATGTTCCCAGAGAAAGAGAGAGCTCACAGCAAAATATAATGTTCTCATATTTTAAATCTCCTCTCTATATATTCATTTCATTTTTTAAAGCATCACGTTTGTTTTAATTGTCTTTCCCAAAGGTGAAGAATAAAATGTCCCATTCCCTGCCAGGAGCCAGGCTGTGCAGTCCCAACATCACCCACCTTAAAGAAACACTTTGAGCTAGGACGGCATCCTGTTTTTGTGCATATTGAGTATCGTTGCACTTATTTTGATCTTTAGTCTCTTATCTAATAGTCCCCATATTCACTATCGACCAAGATGGAAAGGCTATTTTCTATTTGTACTGAGGACATAACCATTTCCTCTTTCTTCAAAAAATTACTTTGTAGACTCTTAGAAATTCTAAGCGTATAAAATTGAAAAATGTAGTAATGAGAGAAAGAACTTATTCTTTTCTACTTCCTTCCTCAAATCAATTATTTGCTAACAACTCTCAGTGGAGATTAGTGGTGCCCTCCTCTCCTCTTCTAGCTTTTCCTTAAGCTTGGCCCAAGAGAAGACTCATTTGCTGACAGCTGTGACCAGGAAAGGGGAACAAATAACTATCCTTTTGGGCAAGATCCTATTTACCTACAGGGTCGTCAAAGGCCAGTTTGCTGGAAGTGGCAACTCTACACTGCCACTGGTCCCAGTCGGAAATACCCATAGACCTGCTGCCTTCTATGGTGTGAGTCAGCCGTGCTCACAGAAAACACCCCCCAACTAGGAAGAGTTAAGAATTCCTCACACTCCTTATAAGAGAGTTTTCAATTTTTTATACACATGCCTGCTTTTGAAAGACCTAAAACCTCATAAACTTTTCATGTGTGAATTATTTTAAGTGACTGTTGTTTTTGTTCTCTAAATATAAAAATCTATTACAGTATTTTATTTTTCCAAAATGATGCCAACCATATTGTGATTTTCTGGCTGTGCCTACCACTCTCACCTCCTGTCACTTTTCCTACCTCCTCCATCCTCTCACTAAATTATTCAAATAAAGCAAACTTGAAGGGTACCACCAACATAGATGCCTACCTCCATTCCAGATCTCAAAACCAGTTTATAATATTGGGAAAATCTCACCAAAAAAGTCTTAAAACCTTCTGAAAGTTATTGGAAAGCAACTTAATCCCTTTAAAGGTACTGCTTTTATGGGAGTAACACAGAATGAGGCATTGAGATTTAGATTTGAACTCCCTTCTGCTACTCCGTAGCTCTATGATCTAGTCTCTGTAACCTGCCAATTGCTTTCACATAAACTACCACATTTATCCTCACAGCAGCCCTGTGAGAAGATCGCAATGTTTATAGATTAACAAGCATGCTTAAGAGGAGGGACTTGTCCAAGGTCTTGCAGCTCAGACTTGATACATGAGCATGTAAACTCAGGTTTATTGACGCCAGGGCCGATGGCGTCTTCTCTCTGCCTTGCAGCTTTGTATAATTGGATAGCATGGTGCATGGATAATTGAGTCAGAGTGGTAGAGCTAGAATCTTGGAGAGATATGAAACACTGAGGAAGGAAGTAGCAGAGGACATAAACAGATGGAAATCCATACCATGCTCGTGGGTCGGCAGAATCAACATTTTTTAAATATCTATTATACCCAAAGTGATCTACAGATTCAATGCAATCCCTATTAAAATACCAACATCATTTTTCACAATAAAAATATTTTTGTAAGCTTCGTTTGGAACCAGAGAAGACTCTGTATATCAAAAGCAATTCTAGGCCGGGCGCTGTGGCTGACGCCTGTAATCCTAGCTCTTGGGAGGCCGAGGCGGGCGGATTGCTCAAGGTCAGGAGTTCGAAACCAGCCTGAGCAAGAGCGAGACCCCGTCTCTACTATAAATAGAAAGAAATTAATTGGCCAACTGATATATATATATAAAAAATTAGCCGGGCATAGTGGCGCATGCCTGTAGTCCCAGCTACTCAGGAGGCTGAGGCAGAAGGATCACTGGAGCCCAGGAGTTTGAGGTTGCTGTGAGCTAGGCTGACGCCACGGCACTCACTCTAGCCTGGACAACAAAGCGAGACTCTGTCTCAAAAAAAAAAAAAAAAAAAAAGCAATAAAACAATAAAAACAAAATGGGAGGTATCAGTTTGCCAGACTTCAAACTATACTACAAGGCTGTAGTAACTAAATCAGCTTGGAATTGGGACAAAAATAGGGACATTGACCAGTGGAACAGGATATACCACGTTTTAAAAATCCATTTTCTTTTGGACATTTGGATAGTTTGCAGTTTGGGCTATTATGACTATTATGGCTAACATGAACATTTTAATGCAAGTGTTTTTGTAAGCATATGCTTTCATTCTTTTGGGTAAAAACCTAAGAGTTGAATTGCTTGATCATCAGCTGGACATTTGTTTATGGGAAATTGCCAAGCAGCTTTCCAAAGTAGTCATAGTACTTACAACTCCCACCAGCAGTGTATGACAGAGTCAGTTCCAGCAGTGTATGACAGATTCAGTTCTTCCATATCCTTGCGTAAATTTGGTATTGTCAGTATGTTGAATTTTAGCCATTCCAGAAAGTGTAAAATAATATTTAATTCTAACTTTAAACTTGCAGTTCTCTGGGACCTAATAATTTTAAACTCTATGAACCTATCAGCTATCTTATATTTTCCTTTGTGAAATGACTATTTAAATCTTTTGCCTGAGATTTTATTATTGTCTTTTTGTAATTGATTTGTAAGAGTTCTTAACATATTCTATATGAGTTATTCCTCATACAGATACATTATGAATATTTTGTCCTAGTCTGTAGCTTGATTTTTCCTTTTCTTAATGCTATCTTTTGATAAGGAGTTTTTTTTTCTTTTGATGAAGAACGAGCTTATCAATTTCATCCTTTTATGCTTAGTGTTTTTTGTGTCCACTATGTGAATTCTTTGCTTATCCCAAAGCAGCAAAGGTATTGTCCTATGTTTTATTCTAGAAACTTTATAGCTTTAACTTTTATATTTAAGGATATGATCTATCCAAAATTTTGTGTATAGCATAAGATAAACGTGGGATTTTTTTTCATTCATTTGCTTTTTGCTTTTGCTACACATATTTATCAAGTCATTCCAGCACTATTTATTTTAGCCTCAGCACATTTGTCAAAATTTAATTTACCTTAATACTGTCAGTCTTTCAGCTTTGATTTTCTAGTTGTTTTAGCAATCTTATTTCTTTGCATTTCCATATAAATTTTAACAACTTGCTAATTTCTATCTCTCAAAAAAGTTTTATGGGATTAACAGTGCTTTGAATTTATAGATTAATTTGACAACTTAATACTATTTGGTCTTCCGGTGCATGATCATATAATCTCTTTTACTTAGATCTTTTCAATTTTTTTCTTAGCAATATTTCAAAATTTTTAATGTAGATATCTGATATATCTTTAAAAGTTTATGCCTATGTATTTTATGTATTTTGCAGCTATTTTTAAATACAATTAATTTTGTAATGTTCCAAATTTTTCCTACTGGTATTTGAAAATATGATTAATTTTTTATGCTGAAAGATATACTACCATCTTGCTAAATTACCTTGTTAGTTCTATTAGTTGTTTTGTGGATTCCTTAAGATTTCTACATACATAATCATTTCATTTGCAAATAGAGATAAATTTTCCTTCTTCCATCTACTCTATTCCTTTTATTTCTTTTTCTTGTCTTGTTGCATTCATGGAGACCTCCAATATGATATTGAACAGAAATGTTTTAAAAACAAATACTTTTACATGTTTCCAATATTAGAGGAAAAATTTCTCAATATTTGCTATTAGGTATGATGGTAGCTGTATATGCCTACCCAGACTTAGCCAAACTTCAAGGTTAAAGGTAAAGTCCTCTAGACCACCAAGTCTACTCAAAAATTCTGACTCCAATATCAAGGAGTTAAGAATCCAACAACAATGCAACCAAAATATTTGTACTCCCATATTTTCTTGAAATTAAAAAGAAAAATTCCCTACTCAAAACCTTAAGTGAGTCTCTTTAGGATAAACTCCAAAGTTTTGATATGAAATAAAATGTACTTCACACACACACACAAAAATCCAACAACAAAGTTAGAGGTCAGAGTCCACAAAAGACCATTTTTACTTTTGACACCAACTGCAAGTTTTGGGGTTTCCCCAAACCACCCTTAGGTTTGATAATTCACTAGGACGATTGAAAGAACTAACTGAAATCTATTACACTCATGATTAAATTCATTGCAAGGAAAAGTTGCATTAGAGGTCAGCCAAGACAAGAGACACATAGGACAGAGTCTGGGAGAGTTCCAAATGTGAAGTTTCCATTGTCCTCAATGATACATTATTCTACCAGCATCGATGTGTGGCAGAAACATAGGGTATTGCCAACCAAAGAGGCTCACTCAAGCTTGGTGTTCAGAGTTTTTATTGGAGTTTTTTTAATGCCTATGTAAATAGGCATGATTAATTAGTTGAACTCAATCTTCAGCCTATCCACTCCTCAGAGGTCAGCCTGATAGCACATGGATCAAATCCCCCACCTGAAACTATATGGTTGTATTTCTGGTCAGCTCCCACCCTAAAACTAAAGAGTGTGGAAGGCCCTGCCCTGAAATATCTCATTCTATAAGCTAATTTAACTGGTTTTATTACATTAATTAGTGTAATTTAAGGCACCCTACATGAATAAGAAAGTTACTATATAACTTATAAAGAGTTTAGATTCTGTTATATTTTTCTAAAGGTTGTGGATTGTTTTTCCTAGCAGACAATTAGATTACTGGCTGGTCACCTTGATATTGTGAAGATTAATTTTACATATTTTGTTTTCCATATCTATATTAGGATGAATGCCTAGTGCCGACACATAGTCTTTACTTGGCTTTTCTGGGGGGTTGATACAAAGAGTGATGTGTTTGCTAAGCACTTCTGCCTTGAAGACGGTCAAATCCAAACTCTTTCTCTCTTATGTAGATTTTACCTCAAAATCCATGTCAGGTTTTTAAGCCTTCCAGTGTTGCTTTCTACAGAGCTTTTGTGAAATTTCTCCCACACATGTGCAGTTCAGGGGATCATCCAAAGAATTTATTATAGGTTTTACACAACTTTGGAGTTTTTGCCACTCTGTGGCTCTTTCCTGTCTCATATTTTCCCCTTGGTTTCCAGCTTTTGTTTTAGTTAGCTCAAGCCTCCCAAATTGGAGGTGCCCACAGAGGAAAAGCCTGTAAAGATTTCCTTTAGTTTCTATCTTATTTTAGTCACTCTCAAGTACAGTCCGATAGTTTATTCTCTTGTGGGAGTTTATAATTGTTATAAATGTAAGGAGTTAAAAAGTACAATTTTTGTTTGATTTTTTTTTTCTTTATTACTAGAATCACAACTCCTTCTAGTCCCTGCTTTATTTCAAGGTTGTGAAATCATGTATATATTCAACCTGAACATGACTTCATTCTTCCCAAATAGGTCAAGGAGGGTTAAAAACATGAAATTCACATCAGAGTACTTACTGCCTTGATTTATCATATTGCTGATTTTTTTTAATTTTATATTTTAGAATTTACCCACTAAATTTTGACTCATGTCTGTCACTCTCTAATGGCTCTAGTAAGTTAGAATTCTTATGTTAGAGGCAAAGAATGGTAATTGATGAAGTGAGTTTGAGATGAAACAGACAAAGAGACAGAGAGAAAGAATAAAAGGTAGCAAAAGAAGTGGAGAGAAAAGGAAAAGAATGGAACAGAGGAAAATCAGAGGGGTGAGAGAAGACAAGGGGAAGAAAGATGAGGAGAGAAGAGACTTTGTGGATAGTGTGGCTTTCTTGGCTTTCCACAATATCTGACCAATTTATAGAAATTGTAGTTATTAGAATACATTAGAATATAAAGTTAGTAGGCATTAGAATAATCAAGGTACATGTTTATGCATGTGATTTTGTGCAGTGCTTTCTAAAACGCTTGGACTAAGACATCACTCAAATTCTGTCATTTCAATGTAGTGTTCTATCACCTGTTTATAAAAAAGCAGCTGGGTATGTATGAACTTCATATTGGTGTACATTAATACCAAAAGGAACAGTAGAAGGAAATAGATATCAAGTATAATGTTAATTCGATTTAGTAGAATAAATATCTTTTGGATGCCTATTATATTCTGGTTACTGTGTTACGTGCTATGAGTAAAATATACATAAAACATGGCCCTTATTCTCAAGGAGCTTATGGTCAAGTCACAGAGACTAAAGAGATTTCCTATATCTTGAGGTAGAGACCTGAGCTGAGATTGTAAAGGGAAAAGCTGAATTTCTCTATATTTTAAGAGCTGAAGAAAGGGATACATGCCAGGATCTCAACTGGAAGACTGAGAGGGCCATTCCTTAGGAATAGGAGCAAACCAAAGGTAGACTGAGTCTTACTAAAACTTCAAAGGAGAACCAATCTAGTTCAATCCCTTACTGAATTGGGCTGATCAGACCCACATACCATCTGCTTAATAAAGGAAAGGGAGAAATCTTATCTGTTGCAAAGTAATAGTCTATATAGTCTCTACAGTTTTGTATACATATCAGCAAAATTAAAAAGGACTAGATATGCAAAGAGTCGAGAAAACACAATCAATAATCAAGAAAAAAGTAGATAAGATAAACAGACAACTGGATGATTTGAATATTGTAGTTAACAGACAAGGAGTTTACAATAACTATATGAAAGTAGAAGAAAAGATGGTCAAAAGAGATAAATGGAATAGAGAATTGAAATGTATTGTAAAAGGTTTTAAAATTAAACTGACATTTTGGAACTGAAAAATATAATATTAAAAGCTAAGTTGGCCGGGTGTGGTAGGTGTCTTACGCTTATAATCCTGGCACATTGAGAAGCCAAGGTGGGAGGATCACTTGAGGCCAAGAGTTCCAGACCAGCCTGAGCCACATAGTAAGACCCTACCTGTACAAAAAATATAAAAAGTTAGATGGTTGTGGTGGTTCATGCCTGTAGTCCTAGCTTCTAGGGAGGCTAAAGCAGAAGGATAGCTTGAGCCTGGGGGGGGGGGGGGTTGAGCTTTCAGTGAACTATCATGATGCCATTGAACTCTAGGCCGGGCAACAGAGTAAGACCCAGTCTCAACAAAACAAACAAACAAAAACACTAAGTTTTCAGTGGATGAATTTAACAGCAGATTGAGCACAGCAGAACACAAGAGAAGTAAATTGCAATACAGATCAATAGAAAACACAGAAATCGAAGCACAGAGAAGAAAAAGAATAAGAGAATAAGAGACGTGTGAGGCACAAATAAAATGTCTCAGTTCTAATTGAAATTGCAGAAAAAATGAAGGCCAAGAATACCCATCACCAGTAAAATAAATATATAAATTATGGTTTGTTCACCCAATGACATGCTATATACCAATAGAAAAGAACAATCTATAACTACATGCCCCATAATGTATGAGTGTTGCAAACAGGATTGAGTTTAAATAAAATGCAGACACAAATGAATACTTGTGGAATGATTCCATTTATATTTAAATTACAATAACAGGTAAAACTATTCTGTGATAATTCAGGTTGTAGTAACCTTTGTGGAGGTAGTACTGACTGCAAGGGAATATAATGGTTTTCACTGTTCTGTTTCTTGATCTGAGTGTTGGGAAAGGAAGAAGGAGTACATTCTTGGAAATACAGCTACCATTTACTCCGATTTCTCTTGGTTGGCCCCAAAACCTTACTTGTGCAATTAAGGATAGACCTAGGCAAGTTAAATCATAGCAGCACTAAGGCATTGATTTTCTAACTTTAGCAGGCAGCAGAATCACCAGGAAGTCTTGTTTAACAAATTGTAGCTCCTATATCCAGAGTTTCTGCTTCTGTAGTTCTGGTGTGGGGCCTAAGAATTTGCATTTCTATCAAATTCCCACGGGATTGGCCGGGCGCGGTGGCTCACGCCTGTAATCCTAGCACTTTGGGAGGCCGAGGCGGGCGGATTGCTCAAGGTTAGGAGTTCGAAACCAGCCCGAGCGAGACCCCGTCTCTACCAAAAATAGAAATAAATTAATTGACCAACTAAAAATATATATACAAAAATTTAGCCGAGCATGGTGGCGCATGCCTGTAGTCCCAGCTACTCGGGAGGCTGAGGCAATAGGATCGCTGAGCCCCGGAGATTGAGGTTGCTGTGAGCCAGGCTGACGCCACGGCACTCACTCTAGCCTGGGCAACAAAGTGAGACTCTGTCTCAAAAAAAAAAAAAAAAAATTCCCACGGGATGCTTATACTGCTGGTTTGGGGCCATGATTTAAGAACCAGCCATGTTAGGGCTGCTCTAGCTTCTACTGCCAATATTCTATCATAAACGTTATCTCTTTATAATCTTGTTTTTATATTTATTCAAAAAAACCCAGAATCTATAAACATAGACACAAGACATTGGGCCAATTGGGATGCCTGATACAGAACATTCAAAAGAAAAAAGGTCTTAATGAAACTCCCTCAGAAATTTTTTATGGAAAATGTTTGCCCAGAATGAAAATTTTGACTATCAAATGGTAATAATTACTTCCCAGAAAGTGAAGAGAAAAGTAATCCAGCTAAAAATATGATGCAACAAAGTTTGCATAGTCTGTGTTCAAGATAATTTTTTTTTCTCTTAGCATACGTTTAATACAACCCCACGACCAAGCTGATTTCACTAGAATGCATTTTGTTATCAGTTAAGTAAGGCTCACAGATATGGAATTGTTTGCCCTAGTGGCTTGCCTATAAAACATTTTCTTTCAAACATACATTAATTCAAACTTTAAAAGTAAACAGAAAAGCATGTGTGTCAATATGATGATGTTTATTTTATTCTCTTACAGGAGTGCATCAAAACATGTAAACAAAGACCTTGGTAATATGGAGGAAAACAAAAAGTTAGAAGAAAACAATCACAAAACTGAAGCCTAAGAGAGAAACTGTTCTGGTTGTTCAGGTGAGTACACTGTATAGGATTTATAGAAATAATTCTCAGGTAAGTAGAAAACATCCTAAAAGATGAAAGGGAAAGGCTTTACTTTAAGATACTTCATAATTACAGCTTTTAATGCAGGAAGAGAGTTTTTCAAAAGAAAACTTTGGTGATTCATAAAGTGTTCTTGGAAGAACAAAATCTCACCAGTCTCCCTATCCTCCCCAAAATAATTACTACCCTCTGAATAATAAAATCCAATTTTGAGGTTTCAATATCCAAAAAGTACTTTATATTCTAATGCCAAAAATTTCACTGAATGCAAAAAAGATTTACTTTATAAATTGGTATTTGGGCTCAATAAAAACTGATTCTAATATTTTCTATTTATTTCAAAAAACAATTATGAGAATAATTTAAGAATATACAATTTTAACCTAAGGATTTAATAAAAATGTGAGTGTATTTATACAGCCATCTCCACAGTCATCTTAATGAAAAAGCTAACAAAATTGTGTATGTGTGTATTCACACGTATACACATGCTTTTACAGACAGTATGTGTATATGTGTTTATATGTATATATGTATTCATGTATCTATATATGCACATGTATAGACATGTACAGGTCAATGTTACATTACATATGTTGTATATATTCATATATAGTAGCTGTATATGTATGGTTTTTAAAACAAAAGGTGTATGTTTCCATGGCATTGTCACTTGCAATTTGAGCTTTTACTTTTATTTTCTTTAAGCCAACCAAACAGAGGAGTCATTTGGACTATTTTGTGTGTCCTTAAGAATAACTGTTACTGTAGCTTCCCAATATCATGTGAAAAGCCCTAACACCTACAGAAAATGAGTTCATTATAAATAAATCACAAGTCAAAATTTGAATAGATTGCCCAGGTTAATTCCATAGTAAGGATAGGGAATGGGAAAGCATTGTATTTTAACAGGATGCACACAGAAGAGAAAAATTTTTAAA
Organism: Microcebus murinus; assembly: GCF_040939455.1. Taxonomy (NCBI): domain Eukaryota; kingdom Metazoa; phylum Chordata; class Mammalia; order Primates; family Cheirogaleidae; genus Microcebus; species Microcebus murinus. Next base: position 50,196,351 of record NC_134104.1, read on the forward strand.
AATAAAATAAGACTTATATTTTTAAATCCAAAAACCAAGATCTCAAACCGATTGGCTGAAAGAAGTCAGAACTGGGTTCTTTCTCCTGTCTTGCCTCCCACTGGAGGCCAATGGTGCAGCATTCCTCCATGACTTTTTTTCCTCACTTCTCTAGGGTTATTTCCCTAATCATTTATAAATATACATTTTACCTTCTGTTTTCTTCAAAAATTGATGAAACAAATTCTCAATGGAAATTTAAACTTGAAGACAAATACCACAATATGTACCATTTGAAGGGATGAGCATAATTTTTAACCCGATGAGAAATGAAATATTTTTCTGAAAAAACTTTAAATCTTAGTATTAATTAAGCATTCTTTTACAAAAAAAAAAAAAGAAGAAAACTCTTACCAATTCCAAAAAATTATTTGTAGATAGGATACATCAATCAATGCCTGAAATTAAAGATGGGCTCAGGGACAATGGAGTTTTGTAAAGGGCTCCTCCAATAAAGTAATTTCCATCATTTTCAGTACAAAGCACCTGTTGATGGTGGAAGATGATTGTTTTGGTAACTTTTCTAAATTGTGTTTTTTTCATCATTTCAGAGAAAAAAACCATATAGACCAATTGAAGCATGAACGTGGATTGTATTTAAGACATAAACAAAGACACTGACAGCAATTCATGATTCAAATATTAAGCAGTTCATTCTACCAAGCTGTCACAGGATTTTAGAGAATTATCTCAAGTTTAACAATGAAGTGAAATTACAAACAATAACAAGTTTTGGCAGCCATGATAATAGGTCATATGTTGTGTTTGGTTCGATTTTTTTTTCTGTAAATGTCTGCACTGAGGATTTCTTTTTGGTTTGCCTTTTATGTGTAAATTTTTTACGTAGCTATTTTTATACACTGTAAGCTTTGTTCTGGGAGTTGCTGTTAATCAGATATATGATGTAATGTTTTTATTTCAATTGTTTATATGGATAATCTGAGCAGGTACATTTCTGATTCTGATTGCTATCAGTAATGCCCCAAACTTACTCACAAGCACCTAAAACCCAAAGGTGGCAGCTTGTGAAGATTGGGGACACACACATTGCCCTATTCAAAAATTGTGATTTTTATCATAAGGGAGGGGGAGGCAGAGAGTCAGATTGGTAGGCACCATATGATCTTATTCTGTGTACGTGCCACCAGCTGACTCTCGGTAGTAAATCACAGACGCATATGGACGCACATCCATAATGGTACTCCCAAACTGACAATTTTCCCTATTCTTAAAAGGACATAAAACAGAATTTGGGTAGTACTTACCTTTAGAGACACCTGCTAATTAATTATTTTCTGTCAAAAGAAACAAAAAACAGTGTGTGAGATACGGTTTGGAAAAATCATGGGTAACATTTCCATTTTCATAGATCACTATGTAAATCACTGTAATTAAAAATTGGTGTTAAATCCTTTGGGTTATCCACTGCCTTAAAATTATACCTATTTCTTTTTTAAAAAGATATCAATCAGAATTGGAGTTTTTAACAGTGGTCATTATCAAAGCTGTGTTATTTTCCACAGAATATAGAATATATATTTTTTTCGTGTGTGTTTTTGTTAACTACGCTACAGATATTGAATGCACCTTGAGATAATTTAGTGTTTTTAACTGATACATAATTTATCAAGCCGTACATGAAAGTGTAATAATAAAATGTCTATGTATCTTTAGTTACATTCAAATTTGTAACTTTATAAACATGTTTTATGCCTGAAGAACTTTTTAGGGTGGTAGTATAAATGGAAACTTTTTGAAGTAGACTGGATATGGGTCAATAGGTACTTGTGACTAGACTTTTAAACTTTGCTCTTTCATGCAGAAGCCTGGTTTCTGGGAGAACACTGCACAGCCATTTCTGTTCTAGGATATACATAACTATAAAGAAAAAAAATGAACATCAGATTTCTAGGTATAGAACTATGTTCTGTGAGAGGAAAAGGAAAACTGGTGTTTGTTTTTTAGACTCATGAAATAAAAAATTATGAAGGTAATGCAAATAAATTGAAGATTGAAGTCAGATAGAGATTAGGAATAATATTTTGCCACTTCTGCATTATTTAGAAGCATATGTTATTGTACATTTGTAAACCATTTACTGTCTGGGCAATAGTGACTCAGTTTAATAAAAGCTTCCTGTAGTGCATTGGTATGGATTGAATATATAAAATATTCTTAGACTCAATGCTGTATAAAATATTATGGGAAAAAAAGAAAATATGTTATTTTGCCTCTAAACTTTGATTTATTGAAGTTTTATTTGGCAGGAAAAATTGAATCTTGGTCAATATTTAAACCAAAGTAAAAGGGGAAAAAACCAAAGTTATTTGTTTTGCATGGCTAAGCCATTCTGTGATCTCTGTAAATACTGTGATTTCTTTTTTTTCTCTCTTTAGAATTTTGTTAAAGAAATTCTAAAATTTTTAAACACCTGCTTTCCACAATAAACCATGAACACTAAAATGAAATTACTTCCATATAAATATTTTTCTTTTTCTTTCTTTTGGTGTGGGAGATCAAAGGTTTAAAGTCTAACTCCTAAGATATATTTGCAAAAAGAAGCAATGTGACAATAGATAGAGAGGTTATACTACAATTATTTTTGGCTTCCACTTGCAATGGTTAACCAAGTCAAAAACAGCTGTCAGAGCCTAGAAAGCAGAACATGGAAAACTCAGAGCTCTGGATCGAAAGCAGAAAATTTTCCTGGGAAAAAAGGAACAACGTTACCATCAAGTTGATGCCTGGCTAGAGAGGAAGGCTTGCTCGTGTAAAGGCAGCCATATGTACAACGATACTGAGAAGGAAGAGAACTCACGATCTTCAACTTTTGAGGTTTTGACTCTCCAATGTTAACTCTTTGGCAACAGGAGACAGGTTTTTGCCAGTTCAAGGTTCACTTCCCTATATGTGACTATAGGAATTGTATGTGGAAATGGATTAACATACCCGTCTATGCCTAAAAGATAATAAAACTGAAATATGTCTTCACATATCTCTTGCAACTGTCTGCCTCTTGTCTAAATTAGAATGTTCATGTATAGAAAATAATTGTCTTTATTAAAGAGTGGAAAAATCATCATGACTCCCCATCTTTCTGGAGGGGTGCAGAAAAATAAAATTGCCCATGCCTTCCTACTATGGATACCTTAGTTAGTCCCTAGATTTTACAGCTGATTGTTTCCATGTGTCTATCTTTAATGATAGGATCATACTTGTTGGGTGCTCCATGTGACTGTCCTGGGATATTAATTAAGAAAACTTTCATATTTCTTCACTTCTGCCAATAACATACCATTCAGATTACCATTTGAAATTATGTAGGCATGAACTTTCAAAACAAATATGTTTCCTTGAAAGGCAAATCTTGCTATATGCATAAAAGAAGAAAATTAGAAATTATTGAGCCCATACTATTTGCTGGAGCCATTCATACATTATCTGATTTAATTCTTAATAGTTGCAAATAGTACTAAATATCCCCCAGCTGAAATCTGATATTTAGAGAATTTTCAAAATTCCCAAGTATACTTAGCTTCAAAGTAGGTAAGTTGGATATCAGACTAAATCTGATTCCTTGCCCCAGTCTGCTAGTTCCCAAAGTTTCTCTAAAAAGATGCTTCTTTTCATAATATATAAAGTTATGAAATATTAATTGACACATGAACTGTTTATATCATTGATAAAGGATTATTCCAAGATGTTTAAATCATATAATAGGTCAAAATTGCATAATTTTTGACTTTATTTGAATTAAATGTATTAAACATTTTATTAGAATGTATACATTTCACATCCCATTTTTGAATATTCATACATGCAAAAATATACTAAATGCCTATTAGGAGACAGATACTATATTGATGTATTATTTATATCATTTCATTGAACTTCTCTCAGTATCCTAATAGCAGAGGTGCTATTCCCATTTTGCAGATGAAGACAAAAGAAATAATTTTGTCTGCAATCACACATACTGGAAGTGGGTGAGCTAGGACCCATGCTCAAGATGCCAAAGTTCAGATTCTATTGACTATATTGTTTATTATCCCTGTTATAAAAATATACATCTATCTATGCTTGGGGAGACTACCAAAAAGAAAGATTAGCATTAAATAACCTGTTTCTCTAGTAACTAATGGCATTCACATTCAAGGTAATATAACAATAAATAAAAAATATATGAAGACTGCTTTGAAACAATAAATTATTGTATAAATGTTACTTGCTTTTTTATCCTATGTCTAAGTAATTAGATGGAACTAACTTTACTGTTTAAAAAGTCGGTGAAGTATATTTGGCTTTACTAGCATGATAATTTCACAATAATAAATAGTTGAGTTAAACATAGAGTATGTATTTCTTATGGAAGGTTTTCAATAAAAACTTTTTAAAAAATTTACTGTATTTTTACACAAAGCCAAAAAAAATGAGCTAATTTTTCACCAGCATTCTGTCTTCACTTGCTCATCATCCTCATTCCTATCCAATTTCTTTTTTTCCCCTAAATTTTGCTTCTCCCATTTTTCCTTATAAAGGCTTTTCACATGCACAGATGTTCATTGGAAAAGGAATACCGGGCACATGACTCAGAAAGCAGATCCAATTCTCAAGTTATTTGTCTTGTCCCTTTTTATTACCTATCTCTGGGGAAAATTTTACCTAGTTATGACCAAGCAGCTGAATAAGAGAAAAGATCTTCAATTACATATATAGATATATGCGCCTGCCCATAAACACACACACAGGCACATACACACTGTGGGCTATTATACCCTATTTTCCTGGAAAGAAGGATATAGGATTTGCTTATCATAAAAGGAATTCTTTGAAGAACTACAAAATATTTCTCAAACAGGAAGCAGTTAAGGGGTGGAAATATTTATTACACTTTCATGGTAAGCATTTATAAGTCTAACGAGCAGTTCTAATAGCACATTAGATCCAAGAGTTGCAATGAAATTTGTATAGGTAAAGCTAATTGTGTAAACTCTATGCCACTAAGAAACAAATGAGAATCTAAATATCACAGATGCTCAAGATGAATTATTAGATTCTTCAAGAAACCTTGTATCATCAGAGAGAAGAATGTATAGTCTTTAGAAAAAAGTACATTTGATGAAAAATGTGCCTTTGGAAGCTCTTCACAACTCAATTTGGACTATTTGGGAGAGAAATAATCAAATAAAATCTCAGCTTTTCCCATAAATATCTTCCTTTTGATTCCACTTTCCCAGGTAGGTCAGAATAAATTGAGGTTCAATTAGCAGTTTAAATTGACGACTTGATTCACATAACATCTGAAAGGTGGTTGACTTCCACAGAGATAGCAGTTGAAATTTGGACAGCCCTGTATAATTCTTTGAATTTTCATCAGTGAGTAAACCACATTTTTAGTTAAATGAGATGTAGCTACTGCTTGAAAATTGATTCACAGCACTCTCCCTGGAATGGCTTATTAATGAAATGGAATATTTTTTTTAAGAAAAGATTTATACGAATTAGATATAATGCATTTCTTGGATGCTAGACAGTTACTAAAAACCTAGTTCACTCTGAAATTTTGGGTTTCTACACTGTTAGTAATAATAAATAAATTACTTTTTCTTAGCTTCATCAGAATTGTCCACTAAAGGCTTTAAAATAGTCTTTTCTTGAGAGACAAATATTAATGCAATTAACCTATTGTCATATTTGATTTCAAGAGGAAAGACTATTACTTTAAACATTTGTAGGTTCATTGACAGTAGAATCTTCTTATAATTTTGTTTTAATTTACAGAGCTTTGTTTTTTGTACTTAATAGCTGCATGAAAGCTGTTTAAAAGATTATGGGGTTTTGGTCATATTGGCAACAACACTACATAAACACAACAGATTGATGTTCCCCCGTATTCCTAACTGCTTAATTTGTTTTCAGAGAAATGTGATTAAAAAGTTGCCTATAGTGGCTTTGTTACTCTTCCATTCATTTGGGTTTAATTTTTCTTGAATGTAATGAAATAATGTCATTAGAATATCAAATATATACTTCACAGTTATCACCACAGCACTTAACTACATTTTTATTAATAGTTTATTAGTGATGATAATAGTAATGTACATAATAGGTGCTAAATTCAAAGGGTTGAGGAGATTTAGAAATATTATTGTTTTTACAGAAACATAGATGGAGTGAAATTTACATTAATACCCTGGACTCCTGGCACTGCACCAAATACATCCTAGTGGGGAGGCAGTTTTTGCTGGTTCAGCCCCTCATTCCTCTCTCTTACTCTTAGATATAAGGTATGGATATGTGTATAGTTTAGGGATGAGAAACCTGCTTCTCAATTTATCCTTTAAAATAATTTTTCCAGCTTTGGATCCAATGGGGAAATTATGTGGTTGGGAAGAAGGTCAAACGGGCTTTACCAAAATAGTTTTCATTCCATTTTAAAAATTAAAAACCAGAATGAAGCAGCCAAGGTTTGGAAACTTAGATGAGTATGAGGAGCTGTTCAGTGATGATTTGGATCTCCAAATCAGCTTGAATTTCCATATTTAAATCACATGTATTTATAATAGGAGTTAACTGAGTTTTTGCTACAAGATGCCTTTGTGTGATGAAGCACACAACTAAATTGTGAGCACCAGCACACACAGCCTATGGTTTTGTCCTTGGCTTACATTTTCTTTGTAGAAGAACCTACCACAGTGTAAGTCCTTCCATCCCTCTCTGTGTATGTACCAGAAGATGCTTCCCTATGTTAATGGCTTTAGCAAAAATTATCCTGTCCTGTTTCTTTTATGGTTCATTTATTGCATTAGTTGCCCTAATTCTTTACCCTTAACTATATCCATATCCTTTGCCATTTGACTTTGCAGTTCCTCCCACCAAAGTGCCAGAGCATATTTTCCTGCCTCTTGACTCTACATTGGGTCATATGATTTGGGCCAATAAAATTATGTGGAAGTAATAGTCTGCTAATTCTGAATCTAGGCCTCAAGCTGCTTGCCATGTTTTATTCTACCCTCTCGTACTTCTGTAATCACCATGAGAAGGACAAACTGAGGCAATCCTGCTAATGCCAAGAGGAGGCTTAGAGCCACACAGAACAGAAAGGTGACTTAGCCAAGCCCAGCCTAGAGCAGAACTCCTTGCCAACCCACAGCCACAGGAGCAATCCCGGCCAACATCACCTGAGGCTAGTCTGCATTAGCTGTCTCTCAGACAATCCACAGACACATGGGCTACAATGATAAATGACTGTTGTTTTAAGAGACTAAACAATTAGATTATTGTTATGCAACAATAACTAACTGGTACACCTTTTCACCGGCAACTGACTTCCTGATTGAATTATTAGGTCGGGATAATATCAAGAACAGTCATTCCACAAAACTTCAGAGATATTTTGTTAAAACACAGTATCAGCAATTCATGATTTTGAAATTATTCCTTCATCCCTGACCTCTCTGGGACCAACATTCACCACCAATGACCCCAACCCTATAGCATATAGAGATATGATATTAATATACTTGGTACCAGCAAATAAGAACCTATTGTAGTAATGCCAGGTAGCTATTTAGAGATCTTTGTTAAGTATATGAATCATATACAAGTCTCTTGGCAGACAGGGCATATGAAGTGTTTTGCCTGGCACAGGCTCACATTTATCCTTTTTCATTGTTCCAAAAGTTCATCATTCAAGACAGGATCATACCATTGTTCTCTCTGTGTGCCCATATAATTACATACCAATACTTTCCTCAAATTAGAAGAGGCTAGATATTCAGCTGACACCACATTCCTCACCAAATGTCAGAGTCTCTTAAAAAATATTCTCAGCTCAAAAGGCCTAATTAGGTTTTCAGTAATTCATGTCATTGGTCATTAGGACAATCATACAAATCAGCAAGCTCTCAGGAGTTCAGGCACTAAATGGGGACATGAATCTAAAAGATCACAGGTAATGGTCCTAAAAGAAATCAAAGAAGTTTTCTCACTGCTTTCATTAACCTTTTCCTTATGTTTTCTCATTTCAGGCACTGGTTCTCGAGACCTATAAAATTGCTTAGGAAGGTTCAGTGAAAGTAGATGGAAATAATATGGATAGCACTATGTAAATGACACGCACACTCCTTGGGAAGGAGTTATTAAACATCCTTATACATGCATACACCCTCATCAAATTTTTCTGCAAGTTATGCAGATCCTGACTATTCCCCACATCCTGGACGAAGTGAAGGTGACCCTGGTGTGAGGAGAGAGGGAGGCACTTTACTTTTTGTGTCCCTAAATGGAACAGGACATTCTTGAGGGGCAGATGAACTTATTGATTTAATGGAAGGATTTAGAAAAGAAGCAGATTATGATTGGATTTCTAAATGAATAATATGAATCTATAATTTATTAGCAGTGAGACCTTGAGCACAATACCTAAACCCCTGAGCCTCAATGACCTCATCTGTAGGATGGCAGCAATACTAATCATATCAGAACTTACCATTCTTTAAAGGATAAAATGTACGCATTAAACAGAAAATGACTGTGGGACCCACTGTTGAGTGAAGATTAGATTACTGCAGAGCAGAGAAACCCAATTCAATAGAGAGGGTAGGTTCAAACATAAACACAAAATGCAAAGAAATTGCTTTTTTTTTTAAGTATGAAAATCACAAGCGTTTCCTACACTGGGAAAGCAAACTTTCTTAGAGCTGCTGACATGCTGGTTGTACCTGGTCTAATATAATAGATTAGTTCTTATGCAAATTCTAGCATAGCCATTTGTGGCTATTCCTGGAAATTGTCTCCACATATACCAAGTGTTTCTCATTTAGCTTAAGTCAGGTCTATGCTATTTTCAGTAGTAATAAATGGCAATGTTAAGGTTTGGTTTAGGCAAAAAAAAAAAAAAAAATCAGAGTACCTCCTACATAGTAGACACTCAATGTATCTGAAGTCATCTTACTTTATTCTTGTCTACTGTGGTTAACAACAGTGTGGACATAGGTGATCCAGTACAACCAAGCTTGATGGAGTGACATTTAGGTGTCACTTCTTCCAATTCAATCCTTTTGGTACTTGCTTCCTTTGTATACTAGTTTATTGAAACTATATGACCTGGTATGTTATGTTGAAGAAAAAATCAATAATTAAGCAAAACAGCTTTAAATATCCTTGAAGACATTAGCAAATAAGAATATTCCTATTTCCCTACTCTTTTCCCTCATCCTTTCATGTTCCAAGTCCAGAGGCTTGAAGCTACAGATGTAAAGCAAGGATCTGGTAGGAACGGAGAAAAAAAGCTGTCATGCCTCACTTCTATGTCCAAGACTTGGAGCAAAATGGAAAAAGAAAACCCTTACAATGAGGATTGAATTGTTGATTAATGTCTTGAACTAGACACTTTTACTGAGTTGAGACTATATTTTGTGATTTTAAGTGACTAGAGAACTATTTATTATCTATGAGTCTGCCAAAATTTTGAGTCTCCAGGGACACAGTACTTAAAAATAAGGACCCTTTTTGCTTGGTTGTCTGATTCTTTAAACTGAATATCTTTGAGTGGACAATATAACAACCAAAACAATTGCTACTTTTGCCATATTATTAACTTTATACTTAAGCTTAACAAAGGAAAAATGATCACCTGCAATATGGAGCCATAAGTGACACCAGTGAGACTGCAAACAAACAAACAAACAAACAAACAAAATTAGGTGATTATAGATAAAAATTATGTTAGAGGTAATTTCTTTCTTACTTTTGCTCCTGCTTTCTAATGTTACACAAGTCATACACAAACCAAGTAGAGAATGACACAAATTATCTGATCCCATTACAACTAAGGAGATGGGCTTTCTACTGTACCCAATCACAAATTCAATTTTGTAAACAAATCCATCTTCTGTTGTGTCCTGATACGTAACTTAGTAAACAGCCTTATAGAATCTTTGCAGTTACTGCCAATGATAGTGGATTTAGAGTATTTGGGGTCATCCATCTAAATTAATGCATGGTCTGATTAGAAAGTTCATTATAATACAATTCATTCCTTAAAGGATCTTTTCTGAAATTAAAATAACACATGGTTAGGGTATCATTTCCTTGAACATCCTCTTCATCTCAGACAGCTTATAATTAACATGCAAGGATAATCATTCCAAATGCAACGTTTAATACCACTGACAAGTGGCCCCCTTAGAAGCTAGCAATTTTAATCCCTTTATTATTAATTTGCTTAATGCAAACTACTGTATATGGCCATGAAAGAACAGAAGCAAATCAAAGCTAGCACTGATTCATTTAAATTTAAATTGCTGAGAAATTATATGCTCTCTAGTCTGTGATGTCAAACAAAGGAAAAAAATATTTCTTGTACAAAATAATAGATTTTTTCCTATATGATGAATCCAGGGAAATACTTTAAGTTCAAAATGATTGTGCGCATTCTAGAATGACATATATATTCACTGTGGATTTAAGAGAGGAAGAATGAAATCTGTAACAAATTTGAATGACAGCAACTCAGCTAACCAAGATCTCATGTGCTAAATGAGAGAGTCATCTGGGCTACAAACAACACCTTAGAGAAATAGAACCAAGATAATTTTATAAAGCTCATTTGTGTTTGATTTTCCATGCTATTGCCCTTTTTGCATTTCACTGATCATCATTTTAGGCAGAAATTTTTTTTGTTCACCTTGAAGAATACATGATATTCTATAGAAGATAGCTCCATTTGTATTTTGATTTTAAAGTGTACTGCACACAAGCTCACATACACTATTCATGTAATATACAAATAAAGGATTTGTAGTTCAGAAAGTACTTTCTGAAGAGTCCAAGTTGATAGTAGGGGAAAATATATTTTTATTTCAACGTTTTTGACTTACTTGTGATATTCCACTCATCTAAAATGCCTTTTTTTTTCTACAATCATCCAAATGCTTCTCTTTCTTTAAGTCTAAAATCAAGGTTCATAAAGGGGTGATCTTTATTTTATTTTCTAATTATGTCCAAGCACCTATACTAGTGTCTAATTCATAATAGACATTCAGTACATATGTTAAAAAAAAAAAAAGGAAGGAAGAAAGAGGAGAAAAAAGTGAAGGTTTGTCATAGGACACACAGTAATTAAAGACATGATATAAATCTAGGCAGTCTACTAACTACTCTAATGATTTTCTCCACATGTTTATGATGTTAAATCAAATTTTTAAAACTACATTTCAGCAATTTGAATGCTCGCATTTTTATATCTCACATTTTAACATCTCTATAATTGAGATATAAGTTATGCCCAATAACCCCTTACTTTGCTTGGCAGCAGTCATGATACAGTGATTTTATTATATATATATATATATATATATATTATATATATAAAACACATAATATATGTATGTCACATATATAACACATATATGTCACGTGTGTGTGTGTGTGTATATAGACAGAGAGAGAGAGAGAGAGAGAGAAAGTTTCAATGAATATTGCTCCAGCATTGAAACTTGCAAAATTAAATTTCAGAATTTTGTAGGAAAATTAGGGACATCCTGTTACTATGTAAGATACACATGTTATGGGAGAAGATAGGAAGGGCATACATTAAATTGGTTGAGCAACTTCCAAATGGAATTCAAAGGTAAGGTAGAATACCTCTGTATCATTGTAAAACTGACCTAAAAGCACAGCACCAATGGACTTTAATTATATTTTGACTATTGATGGGACAAAGGAAAATGTGTGGAAGAACATAGACCTCCATGACTATGAACTGAAAAGCAATATGGAAGAGTCATACTCTGAATGTTAAGGAATTTTAGGAATTCTTAGGCAACGTAACTTACTAATATTGATTTTATGTATGATAAAAGTAATATGTGATTGTAAATGAGTGTCTAAATAATACTATAAGAGCTCTTTTAATAGGTAGGAAATAAAAATTCTAAGTGATAAAACAATGTGATATAGTTTGATTAATAGCTTTTTTCTTTCCTGGTACATGAAATAATTGTGAGTCATACGATTGATGGCATTCTGAGATGATGAAATATAGTATATGATAAATAAGCCAAGAATGATTCACATTAGATAGAAAAGTGTAAGCAACACAGTTGACCCTTGAACAACATGGATGTTAGGATATTTTTATCCCCCACATAGTCAAAAATCCATGCATAATATTTGACTCCCTCCAAATTTAAATATTAATAGCCTACTCTTCTCCAGAAGCCTTACTGATAACATAGACAGTCTATCAATGCATATTTAGTACATTATAATATGTATTATATACTAAATTCCCATAATAGAGAAAAGAAAATGTTATTAAGAAAAATATAAGTGAAATAAAATATATTCACTATTCATTAAGAGAAAATGAATCATCATAAAGGTCATTATCCTTGTTATCTTCACATCGAGTAGGCTGAGGAGGGGGGATTGGTAGGTCTTGCTGTCTCAAGGGTGACAGAGATGGACGTAAATCCATTACTGTATAATCTGAGTATAAGTGGACCTGTGCAGTTGAAACCCCTGTTATTCAAAGGTCAACTGCACCCTCTTCAATGAATTTTCTATCCTACAGTCAAGAAAGCAATGGCACTGGACTTTTAAAGCCTTTTTGGGTAAGTGTTGAGTGCTCAGGGGTAAGTTATTTAACTTTTCTTAGACTTCAGGTTCTTCATTGTAAAACCATGAAAATAATGCTTCCCACAAAGGATTGTGAGAACCAAATGAGTACAAGAAACCCATTTCCTGGTCCCTAGAAAGCATATATAAGTGGTTGCTATAATTTTGTTTGTTTGTGTTTACACATTTCTCAACCAGTCATTTAAGGACTTCCAGAATGAAGTCTTAATGCCTTGTCCCAGGAACTTGTTCCAGGAACGCCCTGCTCCTCCTTTGCTCCTGCGGTTTGGTCCCTACATCTAATATCTTCAACCTACCCCTCCCTCCTCATGTCAAACTTCAAAATCCCACTCATCTTTCCATATTCAATTGGTTTGTCACCTGTATTCCCTGTAAACTTGCAATTATATTGGGATGCTTGAGGAGATTTAGGTTCAATTATTTATGCAAACATCCTTTATAGGTAGTAATATATACCTCTGGTATTATAGCAGAAGTCATATTAAATACAATTGTTCCACTTTTAATGATAATTACATTTTGGGTTCCTAGTGCTGTCAGACTGATCCTTTCATCATAAAGATTTCCCCAAACTTTTAACTAATGGTTTAGCAGCTGTTGATTGCTGCCCAGATCCATTGATAATTTAGTAGTTGAAAAATGACAATTTTCTAATTATATCATTTTTTCTACATGTATTAGAAAAGATTCTTCTAAAAGAAAAACATGTATACATTAATTAGTTGGCTATTCTAAAATCTCTATAGGAAAAGAAAATAGATATCTATTCCATGTGTCACATGTGCATAGAGGGAAATAAATCTCACAGGAAAGCAAGCACAGGAGGGGATGCATAGGGATGATGGGGATGCATAAAAACCTACCTAATGAATACAATGAACACTATCTGGGCAACAGGCACACTTTTAACCCTCACTCAGCATTACAAAAGTGGTCCATGTAACACTATCATATGTACCCCCATAATACTTTGGGAAAAGAAAACAAACCTCAGTCTTGCTCTTAAGACATTCAACTGATAAGATGAAGCCTCCCAACACTATGGAAAGTAATTTGCTCCTTTACTCAGTTTTAAAAGTTTTAAAAGTTAATCACATCTAAAAAATACCTTCAAGGCAACTTTGAGACTTTTATTTGACCAAACAATTGGGCACCACAGCCTAGATAAATTGACCCATAAAATTAACCATTACAAATAATAAGGATATTTTATTCAATTTTTTCAACTATCTTTTGACATTGTCTAGCTCAAATCTTATATAAAGTATTCAAATATTTGTTGAGTTAAATTAACATCTATTTATAGATATTAGCCATGTTTAGGGCCTAATATGCCCTCTGAGAACTATTAAATCTCAGAGCCTTCTGTATAATTCAATAGAATATTAATATTCGTTTAATATTAATGATTTATTTAATGATTATGTGAAGGTTATTAATAATACTACTTTGCATGAATTTTATAATCATGAGACTGAAGTAAATGAATTTTTTTTATAAAATCACAGAAACATTGAGTTCCTTTAACAAATATCTGCTACAATGGAACACAAAACATTCTTTTAATTTTCAAGTCAATAAATATGTGTTTTTTTAATGATGGTACAAACATTTGAGAATCTGAGAGAGAATTCTCATAAAATATTTCATGTATCTGAATTTTGTCTCCTCAGAATCCCACCCAAGTGTCTTTTTTAACTGGAAATTTTTTTTTCCTTCTCTAAATATGTTGTGCAAATAGTCACCACTATCATACGGGCCACAGTGATTGATTCTGATCAAGACACTATGATCAGTGTCCTTTCCTGGGACTTTTAACTTAGGAAAAGGGAAAATCAGTCTCAGTGCCTCTCTCCTAAGGGGATGTAATCATCTGAACCCATGTTCCCCAACCTGTACAAGTTGGTCAGCAGTATAAAAGTGAATAATGCCACCTAAGGAAGAAAGCAAGCCACTAGATGGAGCAGGCATCCTGGCTGTATTCCAGACCTTGGTTCCACCTGTTCCCAAGACACCAGGCTTTCCACCATAGTTTATTTGTTAAGCTCCTTTTCAGATAAGCTAGGATGCATTCAGTTTCTGTCACTCGCAACCCAAAGAGTCCTAACATACACATGTGCACACAAGTTTTGCACATTGTTTGGGGGGACTCCTGGGCTTTCTAAAAATGCCCATCTCTGAACTGTCATCTATAGACCTCAAATATGAGCCTCTGTTCAAAGATATCATTAAATTCTGTGACTACTAGTCTCTATATGCTATTTATCTAAGAAAAAAAATTATCATAAACTTATACTTGGTAGTTTTTATGCACTTGATCACATCTAATCTTTATAACCATAGTTTAGTCAAGCATATATCATCCTTGTTTTATACTTAAAAACACTGGGGCTGGAAAGATTAAATAATATTTTTAAGTGGTACATCTAAACTAAACCTAGTATTATTGTCTCAAATCTGGAGCTCCTTCTCCTACACTAAAGTTGTGTTTAAGCATTATTGAATCTTTTGGTTCTCTTTAATTATTATTTTAAATAACAACTGTGAAATTTGCCTCTAAAAGAATAAATATAATTCAACTATAAAAGGAAAGTATTCACTGTTGGCAATATAAAAATGTAATAATGGAAACACACATAAATGCAATTTTAAAAGAAAGTTTTAGATTGCTTATTTGCATATCACCTCACTCCAAGCTTTTTTTAAAAATATGCTGTGATGAATAGCAATAGCCTTCTAAAGTACTCTGAAATCTGAAACTCCTTAGAAGAGCCATCGTAATAAAAGTGTCATTATAAATAATTAAAAATACCTGACACACATCCACCTTCAAAGGTTTATATAAAATGACTGACATACAAGTCACCTAGATTAATCTTCCAGCTTCAGTTTAGTTTCTGCAAGAATCTAGTTATCCCAGGGAGAGTGAAACTCACAGAAGAAAACCAGGAGAACAAAGCCCAAGACTGTGTGGGAGGGTTCAGGTTTTTCCTAAATGCAAGTATGTGAATCAATCTTTGCAAGTTTGCATTTCAGAAATAATTGAGACAGCCGGGGAAATCATGCTGCACATTATCTCTGAGTGGAACAGGCTGCTATGCAGAGCTTTTCTCTGGCCAGGCAGGATAAATGCACAACAGAGCTGAAGAGAATGCACAGCTTCCCCAGGCTGCATGCCTCCCCAGTCCATCCCTAGCCCCGTCTCTGGTGAAACAGATTTTTCTTTTGATCAAACAATATCTCCAAATGACAGTGACAAATCAGAAAAATTTAAAAGAAAGATTGAGTAAATAAATACAACAGGAGGACTTCAGCTGTGGCTTTATTGTAACTGCTGTCCTAGATTTTGTCCTCTCTGTGGACTGATTGTACAGCATCTACCTTCACTCTGCTTACAAAAGGCTTCTGTGCTCTTTTGTGGCTGGAATACATACTCTCGCTGTTCTCAGTGGAGTTTCCAGGTTGTTCAGCAGCTCTGTGATTTACAAGGCCCCCTGGGTGCCCTGTATCTGGTTAACTCCCAATTCCTTTACTCCAGGAATGAATATTTTCTATGCTAACAGCATACTTGCCAGCTTAAAATTAGCTCGTCTTGAGTATAATGCATTGTGGTGTGACATCTTCTAGCTAACCATAACTCCCCTGCATCTTTCAAGTTTCTGAGAAGCTGGCAGGCAGAGCAGCCAGGCAGACGGCCCATCTTCTTCCTTAGTAATCCCTTACTGAGCCTAATCAGGTGTGTTGAGCCCGGTGGGAGCCCAGGAAATGTTCTTGATTGTCATGCCACCTGTGCTCTCACAGAAGGTGGTACCAGCCCAGCGTTTGGCCTCCCCTTCCCAGGAAGCCTCCATTCTTCCCATGTCCCACCCCACCACCAAGCACTGAGATGTTGGAGTCATATGGCTGGAGAAGTTTCCGTAGCCACTTCCTCACCACTTCTTTTCTAAAGCTGTGACAGAGCTAGTTGAGGGTAGAGTCTAGTAATGAGAAAAAAATAAGGCCGCGCATGGTGGCTCACACCTATAATCCTAGCACTCTGGGAGGCCGAGGTGGGCAGATTGCTTGAGGTCAGGAGTTCAAAACCAGCCTGAGCAAGAGCGAGACCCTCTCTCTACTATAAATAGAAAGAAATTAATTGATCAAGTAATACATACAGAAAAAATTAGCTGGGCATGGTGGCATATGCCTGTAGTCCCAGCTACTTGGGAGGCTGAGGCAGGAGGATTGCTTGAGCCCAGAAGTTTGAGGTTGCTGTGAGCTAGGCTGATGCCAGGGCACTCACTCTAGCCTGGGCAAGAAAGGGACACTCTGTCTCAAAATAAATAAATAAATAAATAAATATGATACAGCAAAAAGAGAAGGAAACTGGGCAAAATGTTCAGAGTAAGAGTTTTTACAGAAAGTGCATCTAGAAGATAGGCTGAACAAGTCTGAGTGTGTATAAAAGAGAAATTCTGATTACTAAAAAGTATTAAGCATCAATTATATTCTACCCATTTTCTTTTATATGTGTATATATATATTTTTTTATTTCAGCATATTACGGGGGTACACATGTTTAGGTTATGTATATTGCCTTTGCCCCAGTTGAGTCAGAGCTTCAAGTGTGTCCATCCCCCAGACGGTGCACACTGTACCCATTAGGTATGACTATATCCATCCTCTTCTTCCTCTCTTCCACCTGCCCAACATCCCAAGAATGTTACTACTATGTGTGCACATAAGTGTTGATCAGTTAATACCAATCTGATGGTGAGTACATGTGGTGTTTGTTTTTCCATTCTTGTGATATTTCCCTTGGTAGAATGCGCCCCAGCTCTATCCAGGATAATACAAGAGGTGCTAGATATGCTAGGCATTTTCCATTCATGCATTCACTTAAGCCTTAAGCTTCAATAATCTTTTTTTTTTTTTTTTGAGACAGAGTCTCGCTCTGTTACCAGGACTTGAGTGCCATGGCATCAGTCTACCTCATGACAACCTCAAACTCCTGGGCTCAGGCAATTCTCCTGCCTCAGCCTCCCAAGCAGCTGGGACTATAGGTGCGTGCCACCACACCCAGCTAATTTTTTCTATTTTTAGTAGAGACAGGGTCTCACTCTTATTCTACCTGGTCTTGAACTCCTGACCTCAAGTGATCTTCCTGCCTCAGCCTCCCAGAATGCTGGATTACAGTGTGAGCCACCATACCTGGCCAATAATCATTACTGCATTACTATCTCCTTTTCTCAATTAAGACTTTTGAGGCTTTACTGATTTAGATACTATACAGATAGACAATAAGAACCATATCATGCTGTAAAATTCATGCCCCTGCCTCAAGATCACTCTGCCTCTTTGAAGGACTAGTAAAGGACTCATATTAATATTCACTTAAAATCTCATGGCCAACCCCTGGTAAGAAGTAGAACAGGAAAGGATTGTGGAAAGAAATGAAAAGTTATACAACTGCTTAACTCCAGAGAGTGACTGGAAATTTCCTAGAAGAAATCCTGCAAAGCAAATTTAAGAATGTAATTGGCTTTAAAAATAAACATAAAAAGTAGGGCATTTGGGGTGTGCAAGTATAATGAATGGGCTCTTCAGAGCTGTGTAAGCCTATAAAATGGATGTGATCACGTTTGTCTCCATCCAGGACCATAATCTGAATTGGCTGGCAACATTGGTTCACCCACTTTATTAAGGTTTCCTTACTCCTCCAAAGAAATGGTCAGGTGACTGTGGGCAATAAAGCATCACTATCAGCAAACAGCACATTCCAGAAAACACTTGTGTGGTAGTCAACAGCAGCTGCTGCTTGCAAAGAGATAACAGGTTTCCATCAATCACTCAGAGTAGGAAGTGATGTCTGGGGCTACAGTGCACACTTATTCAAGTATGGTATCCTCCTGTCTAGAGAGAAGACTCTCGAGGAGGCAGGAGGAAATAGCAAAAGGCATTGACATTTGTTAATCACCTACTATTTCCTAGATACTTTAGTTCCTTACAACAATCCTGTGACATAAATATTACTGCCCCACTGCACAGATAAAGTAATGACAATTCAGGGATGTTAAGTAAGTTAGTCAAACTCTCATGGTTGTCACTGAGTGGCTTTCAAAACCAGGATGATCTGATTCCAAGATCATCTCATTATACTATACCTGACTCATTATGCGTGGTTGTTAATAACTCTGTTAGATATTACCTGGAGCCAGACAGTAGCATTAGTAACAGAAGATGGGGACAAGGAGGAAAAGCAGCAGCAGCAGGCATTTTTGTGAGATTTCTATGTGCTCAGCATTTTATAAAGATTGGCTCATTTAATAATCAAAATAATCAAATGAGGAAAATATTTTTACTATGATTCAAGTCATGAATAACTTTGTGTTTCCTCCCTCTGAGGCTGGACTGTGTGTGTGTGTGTGTGTGTGTGTGTGTGTGTGTGTGTGTGTGTGTGTGTGTGTGAATGTTTAGGTGGGAGGGATTCAGATGACTAGGGTGGCGTTGACAGTGATGGAATAGATCTAATGAGCTCTGGGCTCCATCACTGAAGCTAAACAACAGGAGGACATCTTTTTAAGCAAAAATTGGACTATCAATGAATCTCTGGAGCTTTTCCAACCTGGGTAGAGATATCCCATGGGATATTGGTAGCCAGTTGGGTCCACCTCATGGTCTTGTTCATATTTTACTATACTCTGGAATACATCTGTTAGCCTAAGAATCTTATTTGCTAACTATAGGTTATTTCATCTGCTGTTATCTTAGTCCCATGTATATTCTTTAAAATACATATATTCTTCAAGACCATTTTCCAAATAAATAGTCCTCATTAAGGACATTTCTGCAAGTTTAATATTTGTAAGGACAAATAACAAATCCCAGGGATTATGTGAAGCCATTAACTAGATTTGGAGAGGAAAGAGTTTCTCATCAATGGAAATTCTTGTCCTCAGTTCCTATCACAGCTGGCTCATCCCCCATGGTAGCGGCATTCAATCCTGCATGTAGTTAGAGCCCTGGCTTGCTTTCTCTCTCCAGGTGTGTAACACTGAGTGGATATCCCTTAGGTTGCTATGTATTTCTCAACTAATTTAGCATTGAATTTGCATGTAGTCATGTCAACTGTTACCAGTTTAAAACTCTCCATACAGGTCACATACTAAACTTACACTTGTCTCTCAGTTTTGCCCTAACTTTAGCAGCTGCCTTCTGCTCAGAGATGGGAACTTCTCTGAATGAAAAGAGCCAACACCCCTCTGAGACTCATCCAGGAAATCGATTTTTACTTTCGTTCTCAACTTGCCCTCGAAACACAGATGCTGTGCTTAAAAGACTAATTGATCATTTTATTTCAATTGCACAGAAATGATGTTGAAAAAGTGAGCAGACCTTGGGCCATTAGAGCTCAATACTTGGCAGAAAGCCATCTGCTTATCAATTAACATTAGAAACTCAAATCCGCATTATTTCCAATTGTCATGGTGATAAAGAAAAATGTACCCTCAAATGGTGCAGTATTGACCACCAAATTCATTCTTATAAAACTATGCCCAATGCAATGTTTACAATATTGGCATTGTCAATTGCAATAGAAATCTGGTGCTTCTAATAGCTAATAATTTATATGTACTTTCCCTTGCTACATGCTAGAAGTCAAATGTGATATTCTTTATATGCAACAGATCTGATTCCACTTTCTACCAAAACTATTCACTGTTATAATTTGTATAATTTAATAACTTTCTTTATATTTTACAAATAAAATGGCATTTGGGTCATTAGCAGTCAAGGAAGACCAGAAAATCCAAACTACTTAGAAAAAAGGCAAAAAGCCAGGACTTTGTGGTTAAATTATCACATCCCTTCTGCATTTAGTGTCTATTTCCAATCAGCATTCATTCAATTCCAATCATGTGCCTGGCACTGTGCTTAGCATTATAGTTGGATTAAAGAAAATTAAGCCAAGGGACTGGCTATCAAGGAGAACATATAGAAACAGATGTGAAACTGAGTATAATAAAAGGCCAACCAGGATAATAAGGCACTCGCAGGATGTTGTCAGAATGTGGAAGAAAGGATTCTTTTAGGATAAAAGATGATGACAGAATTCAGGGAAAAAATAACAGAGTCTGGTAAACAAATGAAAAGAATTTTAATTTGCAAAATATAGGATGGTGGAGTCTCCCAGCTAAAGGAAGAAAACACAACAGAGCATAGAAATGCAGTAGGATATAGGAAATGGGTTGAAGCTTTCTAGGTACATGGAACAATTAGCAAGTGGAGATGAAGTAGGAGTCTGGAGAAAAAGGTTTAGCAGACTTTGAATAGTCTTAGATGATGTGGTAGATTGCCAAAGTAATCACAAATTCTTCTCATCCCTTTATGCACAAAACCCCCCTTTTCAAAATAAACTTTATTTTTTTAAAAAGCATTTTAGGTATATAGAGAAAGGGTGCAGAAAGAAAAGAGATTTTCATATACTCCCTCTCATCCCACCATGCCCCCATATGCAGGTTTCTCCCATTATCTTGCATAAATGCCATGCATTTGTGATAACCAATGAACCAATATTGACACATTGTTATTACCTAAAGTCTATAGTTCACATTAGGGTTTACTCTGTGTTGTACAACCTACGTGTTTTCATAAATACTTAATGTCATGTGTCCACCATTACAGGATCATACAGAGCAGTTTCACTACCCTAAAAATCGTCTGTGCATCACTCATTCATCCCTCCCTCCTTTGCTCAAACTCCTGGCATTCAGTGATCTTTAAATGTCTTATAATTTTGTCTTTTCAAGAAGTTCATATAGTTGAATTCATACAGCATGTGAAGCCTTTTCAGATTGGCTTCTTTCACTTAGCAGTATGAATTTAAAAGTCCCCCATGTCTTTTCATGGTTTGATAGATAATTTCTTTTGATTGCTGATATTTCTTCCTCTCATTGTACCATAGTTTGTTTATCCATTTACCTATTGAAGGACATCTTGATTGTTTCAAATTTTTTGTAATTATGAATAAAGCTTCTATAAGCATCTATGCACACCACTTTTTAATGTGACTTTTTAGCTCATCATAGCAACATATGATGTCTATTTCTCTACCCCTTGAAGCCAGGCTTGACTATTTGATTAGTTTTGGCCTATGGGTCACTAGGAAGCATGAAGAATGCACATTATACCTTGCCTGCTTTCTGCTCTTGGTGTCCTGCAACTACTATGTACAGAAAGCTGGGCTAATCTGCCAAATGATGAGACATAAGGCCCAACTGTTCCTGGTGGACAGCCAGTGAGGCACCCTAAGTTGTTCAGTCACAAACTGATCTGTCAGCTAACTACAAACATATGAGAGCTCAAAAGAAATCAGAAAAGCTGGCTTAGACCAGAAGAACCACCCAGTTGACCCAAGAATCTCTCAACTAAATAAATGGTGGTTATTTTAAATCACTAAGTGATGGGGTAGTTTGTTATCCAGTGAAAGCTAACAAATCAATGCCATGCTAAGTATTAGCTAGTATGAATTTTATGGTAAGAGAAGTTAATATTTAGGATTTTTATGTCTTGTTGAATTGCTCCCTTTATCATTATATAATGACCATCTTTGTCTTTATTTACCATTGTTGATTTTTAGTCAAGTTTATTTGATCTGAGAATTGGCTGCATCTGCTCTCTTTTGGTTTCCATTTGCATGGAATATTTTTTTCCATCCCTTCACCTTGTGTCTGTATGAGTCCTTATAGCTTAGATGAGTTTCCTAGGGACAGCAGTTAATTGGGTTGTATTTTTTCATCCATTGAGCCAGCCTATGACTCTTGAGTGGGACAGTAAGACTGTTCATATTGAGCAATAGAATTGATATGTGGAATGCTGTTCTGTTCATTACAGTGGGTAATACTTTATTGCTTTGTTTTACCACTTATGTTGTTATTTTATAGGAACTCTGAGCTGTAGCTTTTGGGTGGTTTTACACTGGTAGGTATCTATTGTGCTTATCTGTGTATACTGTGGTTGTAAGTATATCCTGCAGGGCCAATCTGGTCTTAACAAATTCCCTCAGTGTTTACTTGTCTGGAAAAGTCTTTATTTCTCATTCATATATGGAACTCAGTTTTGCAGGATACAAAATTTTAGGCTGGCAGTTGTTCTGTTTAAAAACACTGAAGATGGGGCCCCAATCCCTTCTGCCTTGTAAAGTCTCTGCTGAGAAGTCTGTGGTTAGCCTGATGGATTTTCCTTTGTAAGTTACTTGATGTTTTCACTTCATGGTTTACAGGAGTTTCTCCTTCATGTTGACTTTGGCCAGTCTGATGACAATGTGTCTTGGTGATGGCCTCTTTGCAATCAATCTTCCAGGTGTTCGTTGAGCTTCTTGTATCTGGATATCAAAATCTATAGCAAGACCGGGGACGTTTTCCTCAATTATTTCTCCAAATAGGTTTTCCAGGCCTTGTGCTTTTTCTTCTTCACCATTAGGGATGCTAAGATTCTTATATTTAGCCATTTTACATAATCCCATATTTCTTGTAGACTTTGTTCATTCCTCTTGATTCGTTGTTCTTTATTTTTGACTGACTGAGTTAATACAAAAGAGTTTTCATCAAGCTCTAAAATTTCTTTCTTCTGCCTAGTCTAGTCTATTCTTAAAGCTTTTCATTGTGTTTTGTATTTCCTTAAATTAAGTTTTAATTTACAGAAATTCTATTTTTTTTAATGTGTCTGTCTCTTTATTAAATTTTTCATTCATTTCCTGAATTGTTTTTCTGGTTTCTTTGAATTGATTTTCCATTTTCTTTTAGATTTCATTGAGCTCCCTTATACTCCATATTTGGAATTCATTTCAATATTTTCATTTTGGTTGGTATCTAATGCTAGAGAGTCAGTGTGCCCCTTTGGAGAGTGTCCTTTAGCTCTGATTTTTCATGCTTCCACAGTTCTTGTGCTGATTCTTTCTCATTTGGAGCAGCTGTTGCTTCTGGTTTGGGGATTTCCTTTTGTTTAGATGGTACCTCCCCCCCCCAACACTTAAGGGTGTGTCTGTAGCATATTGGATAAGAACCTTTTGCTTTTCATGTGGGTGTGTTGATGGAGTCTAAGTTCTACATGGATACCTCAGTTATAAATATCTTTAGCATGGTGGTTTTTTTCATTTGCTAGTTGTTTGTAAGCTGTAGCAGTGGTCAGCTATGAGTATAGGCAGATTCTCTGTCTCCTGTTGTTGAGAGAAGATGGAAGTTTTTGAAATCCTTTCTCTTTCCCCAGCCCTGTGGTCTTCTTAACAGTATGAATTATATTGGGACACCCAGTTTAATCTCTTAGACAGTAGGTGGTGTTTGTGGGTAAGAATCGGCCATATGCTATATGATTGGGCCAGTAACTGCTATAAAGGGCTGAATAAGTTGTCCTTCTAGCCAGTAGGTGGTACTTAGCAGAAAGAGCTAGCTGCAGTGTTGTTGTTTTTTAATTTTTCTGAGACCTGTGATCAGCTCTAGCCCTCAAAAGAAGCACTCCAATGCCCCGGTTAGTGGGTGGGGCCTTGGAACTTCCAGGTGAGTCTTTATTTCAGGTGAGTTTTTCCACCACAGCAAAGGTAGATGGGAGAGTGCCTAGGTAGTGCTGGGTTGGGAAAGCCTGCTGTGAGACTCCACAAAGGCCAGTAAGACAGGGGTCAAGTGTCCACTCCCAGGCCACTAGAGAAAGCCACCAGGGAGGGGCTGAAGTGGACCCACCAACCCAGAAAGTCTGCTGTGGGCACAGGGCTCTCTGAGATTCACAGTCTGGCCATCAGATTGGGCTTTGCTCTTCTCCCCATTCCTCTGCCCTTCGGTCACCTTCAGGAATCAGGCCTCAGGTAGGAGCTCGAACTAGCTGAGCTAACCAGCAATGGTGCTGTAGAGTAGAGCTTCCCTCTCCAGGATCTCGCTGGGCAGCAAGAGTGCAGCTCTCTTGGGCCAGGATGCTTCATGAATATGCTGCAGCTGGGATTCAGACTGAACTCTCCTCTTAGTTCTGCCCACATGGGCTCCCTTGCCTCCTGAGATTAGTTAAAAAATCTCCCTTCTGTGCCCCCAAGCAAGTCAGAACTAGTTAAAGAAAACTCTCGCCCACTGGGTTACTGGACCAGATCTTGGGTCTTAGAGAGTAGCTTAATACCAAATCCTATACTGCCTGAAATGTCCTTCCTACATGTATGCACATGGGTCACTCTTGCTTTGATTAAGTAGTCACTCAAATGCCAACTATCACAGAGACTTTCTTTGACTACAGATTCCAAAATGTCCCCTGCCACCTGCTGACATCCCCTTTATTCCATATTTTGCTGTATTTTTTCATCACACTCATCAATTCTGATAATTTTTATATAACTTTTTTATTTGCTCTGTCACATTATCTCCACAAAAATGCAAGATCCATAACAACAAGGGCATGATTCCTGGTGCATCCTCAGGGCCCAATATAGTTCCTGCCTTAGGTACTCAACAAATATTTTAAAATTATTGAGCAAACCACAGGTTAGTAGGTTAATGAAAGTTAGAGCAGGGCAGGGCATGGAGCCCTGTCCTGCTTCAGTCTGGAGTGGCTCAGAGCCTGGGGTTCTTGTAAGCCTGAATGTAGACAGCACCTATAGATTTATGTATAAAAAACCAAGGCACACACAATCAGAATCTGATGTGACAGTTGACAGATAATGATAATCAAAATTCTACTTGACAATTTTGTTGACCTATGGATAGTAAGACATATCATGTTAAAAGATGTATGTGGAGAGGTATACCTCAAAACTGATGAAATGCAGTGTTATCAATTTCACAACAATTTACTTAATTATTATTGATTTGAGGTTAAAGATGGAGAAACAGAATTCAGATTGAAATCAGGTACTCAGCTGTGGCAGAGACTGCCATTTTTCTATACAATATCCATTTTTCTCCTCTTCCTTAATGACAAATCCCTAAATTTTACTTCAAGTACATTGTTTCTCAAAGTTAGAGACTATATTGCTCAAGTGTTCCAGTGACCCTTAGAGTGAGGTGTGGTCATGTGAGTTGTGACCAAAAGAGAAATAGATGAAAATACTGTTGGAAACTTTAACGAACGTTACTTAAAAAGAGCTGCCTCAGTTGGGAAGGGCTCATTTTTAGCAGTATTCTGTCATTCTTTATGTAACCCTCAACTAGGAGGTGATGGCTGAAAACCCTAAAATTTCAGCAGCTAGCTTGAACATAACATGATATTGAGAATGGCAGCCATGAACTAGGATGATGAGGCTGAAAGATAGGAGCCCAGTCCCTAATAACTCCGTAGTGTCACCATAGCAGCTCAAGGCTGCCCGCCTCCAGATAAAAGCTTAAATAAGAGACAACTTCTATTCTGTTTCTGTTGTTGTTGTTGTTCTATATACAGTTGAACCTAATGCCAACTAATGTACGTGGCTTCAAGAATTATAACAAATAGGTTATTAATAGGAAAAAAAAATACTGGGCTCATGTTCAGAGAACATGAGTTCCTGCCACAGGTTTCCCTGACAACTGTTATCACATACATCTGGAAAACTAATTTACTCTTTCTGAGGATCTGTTTTCCCCATTTTAAAATTTGAGAAAATATTACACATTTGTAAAGTCACTCTGAGAATTAAGTAAAACTGTGTATGAAAAGTGTGTTATATACTTTAGAGTATTGATAGCAATTATAAATTCATGTGGAGAGTCTTCATAAAAAATAATTGAGTTCCTTGCCTCTGCTGGATAATTCAAACATTCTAAAAATTAATCTATTAGTGTCTCATCATACAATTTGGTTGATAATTCAGAACCACCTACTATGTGCATATCAGTATTGGATTCTCTGGTATAAAGAAAGAAAAAAATAAAACATGATGCCAGCCACCAATCATCTCTAAACTAAATGGAAGGGAGAAACGTTTTGCTTTTTAATCAACTATAAGCCAGTCATGAATTACTTCTGCTCCCCTTACAAATAGACTAAATGATGCCAATGACAAAAATTAATTTTGGTTTCTCTCCACCACAAATCAATATCTGGCTAGACCTTATCATATCTTGGAACAATGGCCAGAAGAAACTGATAGTCTGCTGATTATTTTCTGACAATTTTTGTGTAGGAATGTTTTAGAGTGAATTTGGAAAACTTCCACCATTTAACCTTGGGCTTTTCTATAACATAGATAAAATATTTTGTTGATAATTCTTAGAAAAAAGAAAATGGAGTATGAGAAGAGAAAATAAAGGTAATATGAATGGCAGAGTAGAAAGAGCTGTTTTTGCAATGAATGCTTATAAGAAATAAAATCAGTACACAAAGGACAAACAGTGCCAAAACCTTAGACCTACTCCTCTGCATTTTGAGGGGAACAAAGAGGAGAAGTGGGTTGAGAAGTTACTAACACAGTGCGGTAATCATTAGTGATGTTTGTAAGTATTTCCCACATTTCATCTTCTGTGCACACAGAATAATGTGCTTTTGAGCCCCTTTGTGGATGAGTAATGAGGTATGAGGATAATCTGTACATCACTTTTGAGCCTAAGCATTTAATTATTGCTGCCCGATGGCCAGATTTCTTTCCTTCTGCCCTTATAACCACAGTGTTTGAAATGGTGGTTACTTCATCAGACTGGATTCTGTAGTGTGATAAAAAGGCACAATACCCCAGCTGAGCAATAATAGACACATAGAAAGAACAAAGAATACACTTTGATTTTGTTGTCACTGAGATCTTGGATACTTCATTATTACAACATAATCTAGACTTTCCTGCCTAATCTATATGATATTAGAAAGTTCATCATATTCTGCCATAGAGAGACCATACATAGAGGTAGAGCTACAAACCATATACTGAATAATGGACATACAAAAATATATAATTGGAGGTACATAACGATTTGTTCCACTAGTTATGTGAAGCTAGGTTAGTTAGAAACATGATAGAAAAATTACAGCAGGGAAAATATAAGTTATTTACTGACCTCTCAAATGAATAGAGTGTACAGAAATTATAACCTTTGCTGAGCAAATGGTGAGGCTGGGAATGACTGCTAAATTGTTCTGTACCCAGGAAAAAATAAAAATGAAGAAGTATAGGAAGACTTGATGATAGGAATGGTGGGAAACACCAAATCCAAGAGAATTGAAAGAGTTGAGTGCTAGAAGTGTTGGAGGGAAAAGATGTGATTGTAGATGAATTAGAAGATTGGAGATACAGCTGAGATGTCTAATTGAAAATTATATTAAGTACTTTTGTGTAGCATGCCAATGCAAGCCTCATTTCCTTTCTCCTACAAAATCTTCCCTACGCCTTCCAAATGAAATCTTATTCCCAAAAAGCCTTAGAAACTACCATATGTTTCACTGAAATGTTGAGTTCAGCTTCAAGGTGGGTGTAGGTTAAAACTCTTAGGTCCCCATGAGACCCAAACACAATTGGTAAACAAACATTCCTTTTCACTATTTATTTCAAGCAATCACATTGCTTGGTGCTTCTAGAATCACAATGAGATTGCCAAAAATGAATCAAGGACTTATAAACTAAAAGATAAAAGGTATAGTAAAAGAATTTATTAGTATCATTTTTACAATTTTCAAATGCATTTTTAGGAAAATTTAGATTGCCTTTTATTTGAAGTCAATAATAGTTTAAAATGCAGGAGTGATCTTGCTTTTAATAAAAACTCAGATAAACACTGTTGGTTTTCAAACCAGTGGCAGCTTAAGGGTAGACCGAGATGAGAGAGCTCTCAGCTTCCACCATCTCTTCCACTTAATCAGATTGTATCTGCTTTTATTTATTTTAAATATTAGAACTCCAGAAAATATTTCATGATTTTCAGACAAAATATTTAAATATTCAATTCTTTTGGGAAGGTTTGAATAATGCTGTATGAATAATTCTTTATTAGCAAAAATAGTCAATAATATCCAACCTAATCCAAAATTTCAAATACTAGTCCACCTGGTCTTTTCTGAAAAATCTCCCTGGTAAGTTTTTTTCATACTTTATTTCCTAATCAACTCTACCTCACCTGTCATGAAGCTCCCTTTATTGTTCCCTGAAGACAACTGCAAATCTGCCACACTGACCTTATGTGCTTAGAACGTCTGTGGCATTTATCTCCACTTCTGCATCTGTCTCTATTTTCCACTAATGGCTTTCACTTCACATTTTGTTTTTAAACCTTTATTCCAAGCTTTGTATTCTCCCATGTGTCTCTGAATCCTTAAGCCTTGTGAGTGATTTGTGAATTTGTCAAAGTCAAGCGCCCTGACTTCAGTTGCTCATCTTTAATTATAGAAACAAACCAAACCAAAATATTATCAATAAAGCAGAAATTAATGACAAGTCAGGTTATATGTGTGTCTTATGGCCCAAAGTAGATTTCTGAGAAGGCGTTCTGCTGTATTTCAAGTAGAAACAATTTTTGTTTTTATGACAACCATGCCAAGGAGAAATAGTGAACTATTTCTAGAAAGGAGAAAGTCTTCCAAATTGTCTAGGAAGTCATTGGTAAAACAGGTTCCTAATTTTTATTCTTAAGTCAACCTATCAAGGGAAACTTTCTCATGGAACCAAAAGTGTAGGATGAGAGAGAGAAAAGGCAAAAGTCTGAAATACTCATATGGAGTTTTTTTTGCAGGCCTATCCAGCATCCAATATCTCACAGAAAATTTAAGCACCATTAGATCAGCTGGATGTTAAGGTTCAAGTGATAGAGTACTTGTAATGCAAACTGGACAGCTGGAGAGCCTTCTCTAGGCCATATTTAAAGTTGTACAGGTTACTCGTACAGAGAAACACACCCAAATATGATTTCTGTTATATCCAAAATCAAAGCTGTCCACTAAATATTTAACCTTTTTCTGTGGTTGGTAAGTATAAGGTTATTCCTTGGAGACAAGTCCCAGAAATCCAGACATCCAGACATTCCACTGATCTGGCATGCTCTTAAATTTTCTTGGGGTTTTTCTCTCATTAATTTGCATGCATTTTGCTTCCCAAAATATTTTGTGTATTATTCTCATTAAGTCCAATAAGCTTGTTGTCTTCTATATAGTGGACAAGTGTAATGTGCTGTGAAAATGTGACATGATCAAAATCCCTGAGGACTTATTTATGACAGAGAACAAGAAAATTAACATAGAGATGAGCAAGATTGTGAAAAAATACTGTTGGCTTTTCTATGTGAAAAAACAATTGATTCTGATAATCTTGGCATATTGGTATTTTTTAAAAAATCATTTGCCATCTCAATCACTTCATACTAGTTGCTAAAATGTTTTGTTGATTTGATTCAGTCAAGTGTTAATATTTGATAAAGCAGCTACAACTGAAATTACTATCTGATCTGTTAAGCTATTTTAGTGCCATTCATTCTCCAAGAGCCATCTAATTTTTTCAATGGTGAAAACACGGAAGTTGAATTAAGATGTGAAAAGAATACCACCTATATTAGTATCCTGGATGTTATGTAACAAAGTACCAAAAATGAGGCTAAAACCAGACATTTATCATGTTACTGTTCTGGAGACTATACGTCCAAAATCAAGGTGTTGGTGGAGCCATGCTTGTTTTGAACTCTGTAGAAGAGAATCTTCCTTGCTTCTTTCTAGCTTCCAGTGGGGCCCCTCAATCCTTGGCTTTTCTTAGCTTGCAGCTGCATCACTCCAATTTCTACCCGTGTTGTCATGGCATTCTCCCTTTGTGAGTGTCTGGGTCTTAACACAGAATTCTTCTCTCTGTATTTTGGATTAAGGGCCCACCCTACACCAGTATGACCTCATCTTAAATTAACTAACGACACCTGCAATGAATGACCTTATTTCCAAATAAGGTCACATTCTGAGATACTGGGGGTTAGGACATCAACACATCCTTTTGGAAGAAACAACTCAAACCATAGCACCAACAACTTCTACCTTTTCAGGACTTTGACATTGGTACTCATTTCTGTGATTTCCCCAAATATTCAATATTGGAAAAAAGGATAGCTTTAGGGGCTTCAAATATGCCCTTTCTATTTTAATAGCCTTTACTTCACTGGCCAGAAAGCCAATATTGGGATTCTGCTAGTTACAGTTTGTGTATATACCAACTATGCATTGAGGAACAAGGAGAAATAATCTTAGGGTGTATTTGCAAACTCAGGATGCCTATTCTGACATGGACCCAGTCTGACTGATCTCACAATGACGTTCTGCCTCCCAAGAGCCTGTGCCTGAGTGTTGTCCTTTTCTAGTTAACAGTAACTTTGGAAAACAGCTGCAGGACAGTTTGGGAAAACCACAAAGAAACATCATGTTACATATGTGTGACTGGGGGACACATTATCTCTTGATTCATTTGTCTGTAGAAAAACCAGTGTGGAATTGCAACAGGTCTGCAAAGTAGATGAGAAGCAGTAATCATTGTAGTGATAGTGATTCAAGTTAGCTGTACACAGGCAGATGGATAGTTTGTTTTTTGTTTTAATTTTACACAAATCTATAGAACAACTATCTTCTGGTAATTATTTTAATTCATTCCCAGTGATTTCTAATTATCAAAGTATTTGGATTACCACTCTGGAGTCGATTTCTATTAATATTATAGAGCAGAGAAAGAAACAGAATATGAGACAGAGAGAGAGAGATTGAGACGTCAAGGAATTGGCTTCTATGATTGGTGACTATGGGGGCTAGCAAGTCTGAAATCTGTAGAGCAGGCTGGGAACTTGATCAGGAGCCAACTCTACAGTCTACAGGTGGAATTCCTTCTTCCTTACAGACATATTAATTTTGTTTTTAAGGCTTTCAACTGATTGAATGAGGTCACCCAGATTACCAAAGATAATCTTCTTTACTTAAAGTCAACTAATTGTAGATGTTAACCAGTCTACAAAATACACGACAACACCAAGATTAGTGTTTAATTAAATAACTGGGTACTAAAGCCTAGTCAACTTGACACATACAATGATCACAGTGCTCTTTCTGTGATCCATCAACTCAATGAAATAAGTCAGACCATTTAAATAGCAGCCTTTCCTACCATAATGCTAGCCTATAAGGAACAACCTCTGCAGAGGTTTATGATAATCTGGTGCTTCTCTCACTTAGCACTTCTCAGTGCTTTGGTGAAGGGTGTGTTCTCTGAGTCCCCCCACAGATATAATTGCAGGCTGGATGAATAAGCTACAGGTAATAAATCTATTCCATCACTCCTACCTTCCTAAATCTTCCTATTCCTCTTACTACAATATACAAAGAATGTTTGCATCATCCCCTATAAAACAATCTTGAGACAGAAGCACTCCAAATGCTTAAGCCAGCACACTGACTTATAAATATCTTAGAAATGTACATATGTTGATAAATTTCACCTGATCTAATTTTTTAGTTCTTCTTCCCTAATTTAGGACCTCAGAAACTGATCCCTATACATATTCTTCAAATTGTTGCAAATCAATTAACAAAATCTTGAAATTTTTTATTGTAAAGCTCTATCATTCTACATAAGACTTTGTCTTGGGGTTCCTGGAAATGTTGAGGCTTGATTCTAAGTCAAGAAGCAATAAGGTTGGAGACAGAGTCACAAGAAAAGTAGGTCTTTGCTCACAAGATAACTACTTTAAGTGAGGATTTACATAACATGCAAACACAGTAGAGTCAGTTTCTTAAGACAGGTAAGAGGGGGTGCTTCTACCAACGTGGGAGGATTAACTCAGATTCTTTTGAATCACCATAACTGTATTCATATCAATTGTGAGGACCCAACTCTACCTGAAAAATTGCTCTGAATTATATAAGATAGCTAGCTGATTTAGCCTATTGATCACCTACATGATCAGACTTTGTCTTTGAGTTTGAGGTATATCATCCTGATAAGAGATCATTTTAGGGCAGTTACAAGGACTCCTGGTCCTTGACAATAATTCAAACTAAAAATTTCAAATTTTAAAAAAAATATTTCAGAATATTAACAGTTACAAATGATTTGGTTATATAAATTGCTTTTGTACCATGCCCATCCCCCAGATAGTCTGCATTGCAACCATTAGGTATGCTTTTACCCATCCCCTCCTCTCCCCTCACACTTGCTTGACTTCCAATGAATGTTATTTCCATACATGCACATAGGTGTTGATTGATTAGTTCCAATTTAATGGTGACTACTTGTATTGTTTGTTGTTCCATTCTTGTGATACTTCATGAGTTAGAAGAATAGTCTCCAGTTCCATCAAGGTTAATGCAGGAGATATTAGTTCACCCTTTTTTTATGGCAAGTGGTACTCTATAGGATACATATACCACATTTTATTAATCCATTCATGGATTGATGGGCACCTGGTGACTTTGATTTCATCATTTTCTTCCACCCTTCCTTCCTCCATCTCTCTCTTTCTCCTTCCTTCCCTCTTTCCCCTCCCTCCCTGTGTTTCTTTTTTCTTTCACTTTATACCTGTTTCTCTTTCTTTTTTGTCATTATCTCCCCTTCTTTCCTTCCTTCCTTCCTTCCTTCCTTCCTTCCTTCCTTCCTTCCTTCCTTCCTTCCTTCCTTCCTTCCTTCCTTCCTTCCTTCCTTCCTTAGCACAGATTGAATTAGGATCAATATCAGAATGAGGGTCAGGCATCCTATAACTTATGATAGGAATTGTAGGACATTAACAACACAAAACTCCCATGTACACATCAAAGCAAGCAGGACAAGTCCTTAGCAAAAAAGGACCTTCCTTCCTTCTTTTCTTTTCTTTTCTTTTCTTTTCTTTTCTTTTCTTTTCTTTTCTTTCTTTCTTTCTTTCTTTCTTTTCTTTATTTCTTTCTTCTTTCTTTCTTTTTCTTTCTTTTTTTCTTTCTTTCTCTCTCTCTCTGTTTCTTTCTTTCCTTCCTTTTATTCTTCCTTTATTTTCCCTTCCTTCCTTTTTTCCTTCCCTCTTCCCCTCCTTCTTCTATATCTAGTGTAATTACAAGCTGCCAGTCAAACTAAGACTTTGTGTTATTCTTTGTCTGTCTAACCGCCTATTTTTGAAACTTGTTCTAATAAAGCCTAGCCTTTATTATAAGTGGTAGTGGGTGGTGATTTATGTAGATTTTTGTAAGCTTATGCTATCTATTTTGTGTATCCCATTTTCCAGTGATATTACATCATTATTTCCTTTAACCCAAACCAGGTCAGACGATCCTAAATGCTCTCTCTTAAGTGTTAATTTCTTGTTCCAAATATCTTAACAAGGTTAGAAACAGAAACAACTCTAGTTATATTCAGAAGAAAAAATTTAATACAGATAATTAGGTGGTAAGAAAATCATCATAAGAGCTTAAAGAGAATGCACTAGTACTAGTCTATAGGAATGATTTCCAGGTATACACAGGACAGACTCACAAGAATCTTTTTTCACTGGAGGCCATTACTAGAGATGAGTTCAAGAACACCTCTGGGGCTTGGAGTCAGGCTTTGAAAAGCTGGAAATAAGAAGCTGTCATGGAAAACACTTCTTAATACCGGAATAAAGAGATTGGACATTGGAACATTGCTTCAGGAAAATCTCACTTTTCCACAGACTCTGCTTCTCTTGAAACTTCCAAATCTTAAAGTAGTCCATTAAGTAAGAAGAATCTAATTAACATAATAATTTAAGTTTCAAGGAAGTCTTGAAAATAGAGATTTCAGTTTTCCAATCTCACCAACTGGGGACGATGGGGGTAGATTGAGGGTTGAGTGAGCCCTTGCACAATTTTTATCAAAAAGAAATCAAGCCGGGTGTGGTGGCACATGACTTTTGTCCCAGATACTCAGCAGGCTAAGGAGGGAGAATTATTTGAGCCCAGGGGTTGGAGGCCATAGTGTGCTATGATCATGCCTGTGAATAGACATTGCACTCTAGCCTGGCAACACAGCAGAACCCTGTCTCTAAAAAAGAAAAAAAAAAAAAGACAGAAATCTATGGAGTGGAGACCTGCCTTAAGAAGTTTTCTGCTAAGGACCTGTCCTGCTTGCTTTGATGTGTGCATGGGAGTTTTGTGTTGTTAATGTCCTACAATTCTTATCATAAGTTATAGGATGCCTGACCCTCATTCTGGTATTGAACCTAATTCAATCTGTGCTCAGGGAATACAAGGGCAGTAGACTGGGAAAAGGTCTGTTCTGAAGGGCACTGAGCTCATTCTGAGGGACTGTGTTGGTGTATCTAGCACTCAGAGTTAATTAGCCAAGGCCTACTTATTACATAAGTAGGAATATTGCCTCTAGACCATCCATATTAGTCTACCTACCCCTCATATACTGTACTCTTTCTTGCAGAACTCTAAGACACTTGTAAGATTTGGGGAACCTCCGAAGCGCAGGGGTGGTAAAATACCTCTCTGAGGGAAAAAATCACCCTGATTTGTAGTGTGTATTGTTTCTAGAGTTTAAGTTCTCCCTATATGACCAATTTCAAGGAACCAACATGATAACATTGGACATGGAAAGTGATGTGCATAATCGGCTTTTGGGAACCTTCAAGAGTGAATTCCAGCACCTTACTGGACTTCTGGCTTCTTACTAGGGTGGAGGAAGTGTTCACTTAGCCGCAGCTTTGCCTCACCCTCCAGGCTGACCAAGGCATGGTAGTATACTCCCTCAGTGTAGTTCTGAAGGGAGGGGCGTGGGAAGCTAAGCAGTGTTGCTTGATTCAAGCTACTTAATCCAATCTCTGTGGCCTCAGTCTTAAGATCAGTAAAGCATATGTCAGTCTGGAATTCCCAAACTGGCTGACTGAGTCACAATTGGAAAGCTGCCAAGTACAAGTCTTATTATCCTTAACCTAGAACTAGGATTCTTTCTTTCTGAGAACTTGCATCAGTTTATTAAAGATATTCATTAGCATGATTATTTGAATAGTGTCTTCCTATGTCAGATCCATGAAGGCTTGAGCCCTATATGTATTTGTTCATTACTGCATTCCTAATACCTAATAATTGCACCCAGACTAACACATAGTGGGAATTTTAAAATAAATATTTATTGAATTAATGAATGAAGAAACAAAATTGCATATCAATTCCTTGACTCACTTATGTGCCCATGACCTGCCCCCAGATGTCCTTATTTCTTTGTGAGCAATATTCAAATACAGATATACTTTTCATTTGCTTTGCTAAATAGACAAATATATCCTTTTTAAATCTTCCTTATAAATTAGGTGCCTTTATATTACTCTACTTTGGATACTATGCAATCAAATACTAAATGCAAAGAAATATATCCTAGGTCCCAAAATGTAATGTTTCTACCTTTTATTTATGATAAAGATCTTAATATTATTCACATTTAAGAACACAGTAAAACTCCAGAAGAATTGACGGAAGAGTTATACCTGGCTTATTATTAAGATGAATGAGAAGAATTTTGGATAATTCTTCAATTGTGGAAAGAATCAAGGATGCCTCCCACTGAGACACTGAACTTCAGAAGATGAAACCTTCAATCTCAATGACTTTCTGCCCATATTTTAAAATCAATCTGCCAATTTCCTATCTACAACTGAGGTTATTCACTTATTCAAAGATGCATTACATAACTACATTCTTTGAAGTCCTCTTTGCCCATCATTAAATTGCTGTGATGTATGGAAGGCTGTTCATTACTTCAAGGGAGATAGAAAAGAAATCTAGCCAAATTATATCTAAAAATTAATTTCAAAAATATTTAGTGTAAACAGTGAAAGGTAATAAAGAACACTAGAACAACTGGTAACAATACCTTTTCTATTTTCAATTTCTCAAGTTTTCTCAAGTTCATCATGATTTAAAGGTTTCAGGTAAAACTTAAAGCACGTTCGGAAAAAAAAAATAGCCACAGAAATGAAATCCAAGAAATTCAGTTTGTGAGCTTGATTATCTGTTTCTTATGTTTATGCCCTCTACCAAAGACAGCAGTAATTGATTAATAAAATTTTTGATTATGGAAAAACTACGTCAAAATCAGGTAAAATGTAACAAAAAGATTGACCTAAAAAGGAAGCCCAGGTTAAACTAGGCTGGATGTCCATAAGATGGGGGTATAAGGGAGAATGTTTAAGTATTAGATGAGGGATTAAAATAAATTCTTTATAAAGCTCTTTTTGACCCTAATATCTACCAACATACATGCACACAGACATATACACACAAATATGAATGCCTCAATCAATGGGAACGTTGTAGCCACCCAAGTATACCATAAGGTTACCTGATTGTATATAAATCTTGATGTCAATTTATAAGCTTCACAGAGTCATGAAATGCCCAACACTCTCATTTTACATATGAGAAAACTGTGCTTGCTCTTGCCTCGTATCACCACATTTACGGTATCTCAGAATACTGATGTGATTTGCTCAGGGCTGTAAAACCATATGCAGTTACATTGGAAGAGCTATAGACCAGATCTCCTGATTCTAACGTAAGAGGTATAATTTTTCTGCTAACCTGCCTTGCATGTTAGGTTATGGTCCCCTAAGGGAAGGAGACTGTGTTTATTTTGCTTTCCATGCTTTCAGAAAACAAATACACTCAAAATATATTTTTGTCACCTCTGCCACTGCAGAAAACATTAGTGTCTTTAAATTGTGGAATTAAGAATTTAGAATGAGGCAAACACATATTCCCCTACCTTGCATCAAGTTGAAAGTTTATTTCACTGCACAGCAATTTGGAGGAGAGGGGGAGGACAAAGAAATATAAAGTACCAAGCACAAATAAGTTCAAAGATAAGAAATTGTTATTTGTGAAAATTTCTGTAGAACTTCTCCTTTGTTTTGGAAACTTCTGAAAGAGCAGTTTAGAAAGTGTACTACTACATAAAAGATGCTTTTAAATATACTTTTTAAAATACAGTGCACTGAGAATTAAATCGCCAGGCAGCTCAAAACTAAAGGGCAAATGAAACTACAAATTACATTTATAGGACACATTTCATCCAGAGGAATCCCAGAGCACTTTATAAATGGATTAGAAAGCACACATCTAGGAATCAGCTCACCCACAACTGAAATACTTCTGCCTCTGGGGCCTGTCCTGGCATCTTTTTTAGCAAAAGACAGTCATGCCACCCTCAGACAGAGGCAAGACCAACCACACATCAGCTCTTGATTCAATGCCATGCCGCTGCTTTGCAAAGCATGATCTTGAAATAAAAATTTCTAGGAAATCACATTAGGACTAGTCATCCAGGAAATTATGGAGCAGTGAATAGAACATGGGCTTTGGGGTAAGACAATCCTGGGGGCGAAACAAGTTTGACCATTTATTAGTTGTGTAATCTTGGGCAAGTTATTTATTTAACTGCTCAAAGTCTCAATTTCTTTATATGCATTCGTTTCTGTAGGAAATGAGATAAGATTTGAGCCCACTGACTGAAAAATATCAAGCATTCAATAAATGTTTGTTTTTCTCTTTTGTTGCAGAGTAATTATCCTTTCTTTTTAAACACTGCTATAGAACTAAATATGCTTTCTTACTCATGTGTGTATCTTCCTCACCACTATCATATATGTATATATATTATATATTGTATAATACAAAAGACTATATATTATTTAATGTATATGTATATCAATATAATAGGATTATTTTATTCTATATGAATATATAGAATATGATGTACACATATGTACAGTTGGGGGCTTCCATTTATACTCTTGTCTTGCACCCCATTGCTAGGAGATGGTTTGGAAAGAGGATGAAATCTAGCACACAGGTAGAGGGAGTAACATTACTCAGGAGCAAGAAGAGCTGTTCTGTGGTATCAAGTGGTTAGGCAGAATCTGAGAGTACAGATGCTGACACGTGAGCAGAAGCTCACAGATGGATAGATGTGGCAGTGGGAGTCTTAGGAAGGTTTTACTGACTGCTTCAATTTCCTCCTTTCCTCATTGCAGTGAAAGCAAAATAATCAGCTAAAAGTGAAGGTGGGGAAGGAGATTTGGGGGGTTTAAGAAGAAATAAAGGGTGCAAAACAGTCTAGTAGAGTATTGTGGGAATAAATGGCCTGAGTAGATATGGCAAGATTTCTGGCCAGTATTAAGGGCTCTTTTGAGGCGTGTGGTCTTGTTTTTAAAGTGAGACTAGTCAGCATGTTTGAAACTTTCTTTTGTCATGTTCAGCTGCATGGCTGTAAGCATGGAGTATGCAGAGAATTTGCTTAACCAGTGTTTAAATTTAATTTAATTAGGACATTGTTGTGGAGAGAAAATATGATGACAAGAAAGTAGTGATGGAATGGAGAGTTATACAATGAAGGAACGATGATGATTAACCTAGAATTTAAGATATGAAGGAAAGGAAAGAGGACATCAAGCATATGGGAGAGAATGCTAAGGAGATGGAATCCATCGATAGAGGTACTAAGAGAACTGAGAGACCAGGACTTGGGATACTAGGAGAGATGAGCTAGGACGATAGGATATAATGGTCAGAAAACTTGAGATTATAGGTTTCTGTGACTAGCTTTGGCAATGTCTAGGGTGTGACCCTAGGGGTGAGGTAGAAGACAGGATAAGTAGAGTAAAGAGAGTTAAAGTGCTAGAAGCCCACTATATTGGAAGGATCATATACTTATATATTAAAATCACTAAGATTTCCAACAGTAATAGAAAGAGAATTTTATTCATCCAGGTCTTAACATTTTAAAAATAAAGGCAGATGACCCAGGAGTTGATTAAGGACTGCAAGAATATAGGGTCCTGGGTAATTTTATCTAATTCTGTGAGATTCAGAGCTAGTGGGATCTGAGGGTTTTTCCTGATCTCTGTTGAAGTAAATAAAGAGATTTAGGGGAAAATTAAGAATGAAATAAACCATTATCCTACCACCCAGAGATGATACTATTTTGGAACACATTTTAGCAGATGTGTAGATATTTATCAATAGTGAATAGAAAGAATGCAGAGTCAGTAGCAACAGAGATCTGTGTGTCTGCTGCCCTCTTTTTCTCACTGGAGAAATTTAAAGCAATTACTGATAATCTGAGGAAAATGGTTATAGGGTGGTGAGATGGAAGAAAACCTGGGAAGAAAGCATATATTATCCTCTCCCTCAAGAAGTCAAGAAGTCGAGAGATTCAGCCACATTTTTACTTTAGGCACAAGAAATATAACTCACAGTCAATTATAGTCCATGTGTTGTGGGAATTTGGGAATAGTGTCCCTAGTTACAGTCATTAAAGCTATTTTTCTTGCCTGTGATTATTTATCTTATTTTATATAATCAGATTTATAACTTTATTGTTGTGGAGAACTTTCATTCCTTTTGCCCCAAATTTTCCACACAGCTATATCCAAGCCAGTATATCACATTGTGAAAGCAAACTGGCTGAGGAACAAAGTCATTTTCTTCAGTTCACTCTATCACCAATAAAGTTGATCTTTTGATCTCCACCTCATGGGCGTTATTTCTCAAATAATTCTGAAAGTAGGGAGAGAAAATAGGGTAGTTATGTATTTGTCTATCTATCCCTCACACATATATTTTATCTTTATGTTTTTCTGGCTTTAATGTCCTGTTTCAAAAGGTCTCCCCCACAAGATAATATATATTTGTCTACATTGTATTCTAGCATATTTATGGTTTTATCCTTCATATTTATGTTTCTGTTACAACTCAAATTTATTATTTATATGAAATTGCAATTGAATAGTCTAGGTACCCACCCATGTGAAATTATAATGTATATAGCCCAGGTATCAGATAAAGTCATCCTGTATTTTGGAGATCAAATGAAATGGTCATGAACCATAAACCTTGAATTCCTTCTACTCTCTGGATATTCTTGTAGAAGTGAATGTTCTCCTAGTAATCTTGGGTTTAAATTAATTTATCTAAGCTTTGGTTTATCTGAAAGAAGAATTGTTTTTTAGTCATCTCTTTCCTTTGGAAATATATAGGTTCTAGATTAAGAGTATATTTCTTTCATAACTTTAAAATGTTTATTTCTCTGACAAAATTCAGCACCCTTTTATGATAAGAAATCTTAAGAAAATAGGCATAGATGGAACATACCTCAATATTATAAAAGCCATATATGACAAATCCATATCCAACATCATACTGAACAGGGGAAACAAATGAAAGCATTTCTGATTAGAACTGGACCACAAGGTTGCCCACTATCACTGATAGTGCTGGAAGTTCTAGCCAGAGCAATCAGGCAAAAGAAGGAAATCAAGGGTATCAAGATAGGTAAAGCAGAGGTCAAACCATTGTTCTTTGCTAATGTTATGATCATATATATAGAAAACTCCAAATATTCTTCCAAGAGACTCCTGGAATTGATAAATAAATTCAGCCAAGTCTCAGGCTACAAAATCGACGTATAAAAATCAGTAGCATTGCTATATACCAGCAGGAGTCAAGCTGAGAATCAAATCAAAGATTCAATATCTCTTACAAAAGCAACAAAGAAAATAAAATACCTAGGAATATATTTAACCAAGGAACCAAAGAACTCTACAGAGAGAACTATGAATATACCTAGGAATATATGTAACCAAGGAACTAAAGAACTCTACAGAGAGAACTATGAAACATTGAGGAAGGAAATCACAGAGGAAATAAACAAGTAGAAAAACATATCATGTTCATGGATAGGCAGAATCACTATTGTTAAAATATCTATTTGACCCAAAGTAATTTACAGATTCAATGCAACCCCCATGAAAGTACCAATGTCATTTTTTGCAGAACTAGAAAAAATAATTCTATGCTTTCTATGGAGCAAGAAAAGACCCCAAATAGCCAAAACAACCTTAAGCAAAAAGAACAAATTGGGTGGTGTCACTTTACCACACTTGAAGCTGTTCTAGAAGGTTACAGTAACCAAAGCAGCATAGTAATGGTATAAGAACAGAGCCATAGACCAATATATCAGACCAGAGAACTCATACATAAAACCATCATCATATTGTCATATGATCTTTGACAAATAAGACACAAACATACACTGGGGAAAAGATCTTTATTCAATAAATGGTGCCAGGAAAATTGGATAGCCACATGTAAAAGACTGAAACAGGATCTGTACCTCTCACAACTCACAAAAATTAATTCATGATGGATAATAGACTTAAACCTAAGCATGAAAATGTAAAAATTCTAGAAGGAGAGGTCAGAAAAACTCTTATAGATATCAGCATAGGCAAAGAATTTATGAAAAAGACCCCAAAGGCAATTACAGCAAAAACAAAAATAAATCAATAGAACCTAATTAAATTAAAAAGCTTCTGCAAAGCCAAGGAAATAATCAATAGAGCAAATAGACAACCTACAGAACTGGAGAAAATATTTGCATGCTATTCATCTAATAAAGAGCTACTAACCAGAATCTACAAAGAACTCAAGCAAATCAGCAAGAAAACATCAGACAACCACATTAAAAAGTAGGCAAAAGACATGAACGAACCTTTTCAAAAGAAGATAGACTAATTGCCAATAAACATGAAAATATGCTTATCTCTAATCATCAAGGAAATGCAAATCAAAACCACAATGAGATATAACCTAACTCTAGTGAAAATGGTTTTATCAAAAACTCCCCAAACAACAGATGCTGGTGTGGATGCAGAGAGCAAGGAACACTATTGGTGGGACTGCAAACTAGCACAACCTCTATGGAAAGTAGTATAAATATACCTCAAAGAACTTAAAGTAGACCTACCATTTGATTCAGCAATCCCACTACTGGGTATTTATCCAAAGGGGAAAAAAAGAGATACTTTATAAAAAAGACACTTGCACTTGAATGTTTATAGTAACACAATTCATAATCACAAAGATGTGGAAACAACTCAAGTGCCCATCAATATATGAATGGATTAATAAAATGTGATATATGTATACCATGGAGTATTATTCAGCCATAAAAAAGTGGTGAACTAATATAACCTGGACAGAACTGAAGACCATTCTTTTAAGTGAAGTATCACAAGAATAGAAGAACAAAAAACATATGTATTTACTACTGAATTGAAACTTATAGATATGTGCACATATGGCAGTAAAATTCAACAGAAATCAAGCAGGTGGAAGAGAGGAGGACAGGATGGGTAAATTCATACCTAACAGGTACCATGTACTCTATATGGGTGACAGACACACTTGTAACTTTGACTTAAATTGTAAAACAGCAATTCACGTAACCAAAACATTTGTACCCCTGTAATATTCTGAAATTCAAAAAATGCTGAAAGTCTAAAAAAAAAAATTAAAGTGTCATTTCTATGTATGTAATGTTTCTTTTTCTTGGTGGGGGTGGTAGAGAGATTCCTGCAAAATTTTGTCTTAATATATGTTTTTCAGAATTGAAAATTGTGTGCCTTGGTTTGATTTTCTGAATGTGCATCTTACTTAGGATTTGTTGAACCTTTTAGATCAATGTCTATCATTTTTATTAAATTTTAAATTTTTCAAAGAATATTCCATCAAATATATTATTGACACATCTTCAGATATTGTGTTTAATTTGCTGTTAAATCAATCTGGTGAAATTTTTACTTTCATTTGCTTCTTTTAATTTTTAATGACTAACATATCTACATATAATTTTATTCATGTTTTTCTTTATCTATATGGTTATGATAGCTACTATAATATACTTTTTATATTTGTTCCATTATCTCTGGCATTTCTATATCTGTTTCCATTAATTCAATTTTATTCTGGCTATGAGTTACATTTTCTTCCTTCTGGCATATCTAGTAATTTGATAAGATGCTGGACATTATGATTACTTGGTTGAAGGTCTGGATTTTATTGTCCAATTTTAAAGAGTGCTAGGGTTTCTTGTAACAGGGAATTAAGCTATTTACAGATCAGTTGTATCACCTTGAATACTGCTTTAAAGCTTTGCTTCAGTGGGTCTACAGGAGCCTACATTCTAAGGCTAGTTCACGCAGCTGGGTTTCACTGAATGACCTGATGACCACTGAGGACTTTCCAACTGTGCCTGACTGGAACTCAGTAATCCCCTACTCACAGAGAACTTTGTGAATCACTCTCCTTACAACTCCTTGGTCATTCTTTATTTTGGTTTGTGGAGTTTTTCTCTGTGCATAGGTCACATAGTTCTTAGCAAACACTTAAGAAGAAGTCAATAAAGATATCTGGGACATATTTTATGCATATTTCTCTCTTTTTCTGGGAAGATTTCATCTGCATTTGTCTCCTTTAACAATGATTGCCAACTCATCAACTTCATGAGACTACCACACGCATTTAGTTTCCACTTTCATCTGTCCACAGACTGGAAACCATCTGTTGCCTAATGTCTGAAAACAGTTATTTTTCAAACATAATTTCAACTTTTTTCAAACATCAGGCCTAGTCTTCTGTATATGTATATCAGGAGGTTAAGTTTTGTTTTTGTTGTCTTCACCACTGGAAGAATTCCACTGTTCAGAAAATTTCTATCAGTCCTCTTACTCATTTGTATGTGATCTATCATTCTGTTCCATTTGTTTTTAAACTCTTTCTCATGGCCTCTGTTAATTTTGCTATGATGTATGTAAATATGAATTACTTTTATTTATCCTTCTTTGGCATTTTCATGCTTCTCACATTTAAGACTTCCTTCGCTTCACTATTTCTATCCCATTCTCACACACTTAGGTTTGAGCTCTGGCTTTCCAC
Source organism: Microcebus murinus (assembly GCF_040939455.1). NCBI lineage: Eukaryota > Metazoa > Chordata > Mammalia > Primates > Cheirogaleidae > Microcebus > Microcebus murinus. The sequence goes on from NC_134104.1 coordinate 50,240,658, forward strand.
AAATCTATTTTCTCCATCTGGAATTCTTTTCATCTTACATTGGGCCTTTTAATTATATTAATATCTCCTATGTCTCTTATTCTGTCATATTTTTTGCATTCTGGTTTACTTTCCTCAAATCTATCTTATTGCTTAATCTGTATTTCTAGATATTTTATTTGGTCCCTATTTAAATTTTTTTATTAATATTTTTGCACCTATATAGAGTTTTGTTCCTTGCATCAATAATTATATTATCCATATTTATTTTATGTTACTTTCAGATTATATTCTATCAATTAAATTCTTGTTTATATTAATATGATCTCTTTTATATTATTGTAATATAATATGTTATTATATTTATTGTAATATAATATGTTTGCTGTACCTCTGAATCTTGATCCTGGTGTATTTTTCCTCATGTGTTTTGCAATATTTTTTATACAAAATGGGGCTTTGTTGGCTGTGCAAAGGATGGATGGTCTGGATTGTGAAATTTAATGGTTCTGTCAGGAATTAGGGTGGTATTAATGGTCATGAAGCACTTTTGATGAATTGATTGACTTAAAGGTCCTGGAACTCTAAATTATTATAATTTTAATATCTAAATAGGCAAGATTTTCATAACTCAGCTCTTCAAAGTTTCAAGAGATATTTGTTGTCTATCTAGAGTATAGGTAGAGACTGGTGAGCTTTCTTTTCAATTCCCTGTATTTATCCACAGGCTTTTTCCTAATCTGCCCTTTCCTGAGTTTTTAGCCCTTCGAGATTCCTAGTTTTACTTAGGAGTCTTAGTGTTCTACTTTGCATGAGCCCAGGGCCTTATCTACTTTGTTTGCATGAGCTTTATAAAACAAGCTTTTCCATGATTCAAAACAATAACAGCCTCTTGGGCAGCCACAACATAAGTTCACATGTTTATTACACTAGTTTTTAGTTTACTATTTGTTTCTTGCACCTTGAGACTTTCTTTTCTTTCTTGCTAGTTCTGTTATGAATTCAAAATTACTTCTGTTTTATTGTATTCAGGATCTTTATCTACTGAAGGAGGAAATGTTTGTGTTCCATAGACAATCATATTGGCTGACCAGAAATTCTATGTTATTTTTATTGTGAAAGAATCAAAATTGAAAATTGCTTCTCCTATGAATGACATATAAATATGAGCTCCACAATGATCAAGAAAGATTTTCTAACTCTTTGCTCTCTTTAGAATTATCTATTTAATTTTAAAATTTTGGAGGAATATATTAACCTCACTGAGGTTGAATAGGCTGAGGTGTTTTGTATTCAGTTTTTGAAGGTCACTGTGCAAATGAAGGAATAATAATTTAATTCCTGGTATAAAACAGCAGTTTATAATCCTAGCGTTATATCAGAAACATTTTTAGAGCTTGGTGAAAATAATTTGAGATTGTGATTCAGTAAACCTGGGATGCTGCCATTAATCCTACTTCAAATAACATGTCCTAAAATCCTCATGACCTACAGAGTACATGTGCCCCACCAAGTACATAATACTGCTAACCAACATCTAGCTAGCCCTAGAATTTGAAAATAAGAAAAGGAGAAAAACAGAAAACACAATTGTAGAATGGACATCTTTTTTCAAGTGCACATGGAATATTTACAAACATAGACCATACACTGACATCAAAGTGAATCTCAACAAATTCCAAAGTATTGAAAGAATACAGAGTATGTTCTCTGACTAAACTGAAATTAAAATGGAAATAAATAACAAAAAGATACCTAGAAAATATTATTTGTTTGGAAATTAACCAATATACCTCTAAATAACCTACTCCACTGGAAAGAAATGAATGCATATGTTCACCCAGAAACATGTATAAGAGCTTTCATAGCAGAGTTATTCCCAATAGTCGTAAGCAGGAAACAGCCCAAATGCCCTTCCTTGTGTGAATGAATAAACAAATTATGATATATTCATACATAGGAATTAAAGAGAACAAACTACCATTACGTGGAACTATATGAATGAATCTTAATAGATATATTATTGACTAAAAGAAGCCAGACACAAAAGAATATACATTATATAATTTCAATTATATGAAGTTCAAAAATAGGCCTAGTTTATCTCTCAAGATAGAAGTCAAAATAGTGGTTAATTCTGGAAGAGAAGATAGTATTCAATCGGAAAGCATATGATGGAGTGTTTGGGGTATAGGAAGAGTTTCAACACCATCTTCTATGTGGTAGTCACACAAGGGTGAGTGTGGATTTCTGTGAGTGTGTGTGCAAAATTTATATTACTGTAAGTATGTTATACTCATGTTATGAGCTGAACCACATCCCACCCAAATTTGTATGTTGAAATCTTAACCCCTAGTACCCTAGATGTGACTGTAGTTAGAGAAAGGGCATTTAAAGAGGTAATTAAGGTTAAATGCAGTGATGTGAATTACCTTTGATCCAATGTGACTCATATTCTTATAACAGGAGGAAATTTGGACACATAAAGACACCAAGGGTGTTTTTCACAGAAGACCGTTTTTTTGTTTTTTTTTTTTATTTTGGCATATTATGGGGGTACAGATTTTAAGGTTTCAATAAATGCCCTTTCCCCCCTCCCCCCACAAGTCTGAGTCTCCAGCATGACCATCCCCCAGATGGTGCGCATATCACTCGTTATGTATGTATATACCCGCTCCCCCGCCCCCTCCCCCCAATACCCTATTACTGTAGTACCTATGTGTCCACTTAGGTGCTACTCAGTTAATACCAGTTTGCTGGAGAATATATCTGGTTCTTGTTTTTCCATTCTTGGGATACTTTACTTAGTAATATGGGTTCCAGCTCTAACCAGGAAAATATAAGATGTGCTATGTCACCATTGTTTCTTAGAGCTGAATAGTACTCCATGGTATACATATACCACATTTTATTAATCCATTCTTGGATTGATGGGCACTTGGGCTGTTTCTGCAGCCTTGTGATTATGAATTGTGCTGCTATAAATATTCGAGTGCAGGTGTCTTTTTTGTAGAGTGTCATTGGATCATTTGGGTAGATGCCCAGCAATGGGATTGCTGGATCAAATGGTAGATTCACTTGTATCGCTTTAAGGTATCTCCATATTGCTTTCCACAGAGGTTGAACTAGTTTGCAGTCCCACCAGCAGTGTAGGAGTGTTCCTCTCTCTCTACATCCACGCTAGCATTTGTTATTTGGAGACTTTTTGATAAAGGCCATTCTCACTGGAGTTAAGTGATATCTCATTGTGGTTTTGATTTGCATTTCCCTGATGATTAGAGATGATGAGCATTTTTTCATATGTTTGTTGGCCATTCTTCTGTCTTCTTTAGAAAAGTTTCTGTTCAAGTCCTTTGCCCACTTTTTAATAGGGTTATTTGATTTTTTCTTGCTGATTTTCGTTAGTTCTAAGTATATTCTAGTTATCAGCCCTTTATCGGATACGTAGGATGCAAAAATTTTCTCCCATTCTGTAGGTTGTCTGTTTACTTTCATGACCGTTTCTTTGGCTGTGCAGAAGCTTTGTAGTTTGATCATGTCCCATTTATTTATTTTTGTTGCTGCTTTGATTGCCTTTGGGGACTTCTTCATAAACTCTTTGCCTAGGCCAATATCTAGGAGAGTGTTTCCAACATTTTCCTCTAGAATTCTAATGGTTTCATACCTGAGATTTAAGTCTGTTATCCAGCATGAGTTGATTTTTGTGAGAGGTGAAAGGTGTGGGTCCTGTTTTAACCTTCTACAGGTGGCTATCCAGTTTTCCCAGCACCATTTATTGAAAAGGGATTCTTTTCCCCAGCGTATGTTTTTGTCTGCTTTGTCAAAGATGAGATGGCTATATGAGGATGGTTTTATATCAGGATTCTCACATCTGTTCCACTGGTCAATAATCCTATTTTTGTGCCAATACCAGATTGTTTTAATTACAACAGCTTTGTAGTATAGTTTGATATCTGGCATAGTAATACCTCCCATTTTTTTTTTTGTTGCCTAGAATTGCTCTTGATATTCGGGGTCTTCTTTGGTTCCATACAAAGCATAAAATTATTTTTTCTATATCTGTGAAGAATGCTGATGGGATTTTAATAGGTATTGCATTGAATCTGTAGATCAGTTTGGGTAGTATAGACATTTTAATGATGTTGAGTCTGAATTCACCACATAAACAGAAGCAAAAACAAAGACCACATGATTTTTTCAATAGATGCAGAAAAAGCTTTTGACAAAATTCAACACCCTTTCATGATACGAACACTCAAGAAAATAGGCATAGAAGGGACATACCTAAAAATGATACCAGCGATTTATGACAGACCCATAGCCAACATCATACTGAATGGGGAAAAACTGACAGCATTCCCACTTAGAACTGGAACCAGACAAGGCTGCCTACTATCTCCACTTCTATTCAACATAGTACTGGAAGTCCTGGCTACAGCAATCAGACCGGAAAGTGGAATTAAAGGTATCCAAATAGGGGCAGAAGAGATCAAACTTTCACTGTTTGCTGATGATATGATATTATATTTAGAAAACCCCGAAGATTCAACCAGGAAACTCCTGGAACTGATCAATGAATTTAGTAAAGTCTCAGGATACAAAATCAATACACAGAAATCAGAGGCATTCGTATACGCCAACAACAATCAAATTGAGAACCAAATTAAAGACTCAATACCCTTCACAATAGCAACAAAGAAATTAAAGTACCTAGGAATATACTTAACCAAGGAGGTAAAAGACCTCTACAGGGAGAACTATGAAACACTGAGGAAAGAAATAGCAGAGGATGTAAACAGATGGAAATCCATACCATGCTCGTGGATTGGCAGAAGACCTTTTGAAGAGGCAGTGAGAAAAGTGGCCATTAGCAAGCCAAAGAGAGAGGCCTTAGGACAAAAAATTCTGCTGGCACCTTGATCTTGGATTTCCAGCCTATAGAACTGGGAGAAAATAAATTTTGATATTTAAGCCCACCAGTCTGTGGTATTTTCTCATGACAGCTCTGACAAGCCAATACAAACCCCAAAATAGAAAATAGCAACTTTTACTCAAAAGATCAAAAGTCACTTTATGAAAAAGACACCTGCGCTCAAATGTTTACAGCAGCACAATTCACAATTGCAAAGTTGTGGAAACAACCCAAGTGCCCATCAATACATGAGTGGATTAATAAAATGTGGTATATGTATACCATGGAGTAATATTCAGTTTTAAGAAGCAATGGTGATATAGCACCTCTTGTATTTTCCTGGATAGAGCTGGAACCCATTCTATTAAGTGAAGTATATCAAGAATGGAAAAACAAGCACCACATGTACTCACCAGCAAATTGGTATTAACAGATCAACTCCTAAGTGGACACATAGGAATAACCTTTATGGGGTGTCGGGCAGGTGGGAGGGGTGAGGAGTGGATGGGTATATACAAACATAATGAGATGTGCAACGTCTGGGGGATGGTCCCGCTTGAAGCTCTGACTCAAGGGGGGTCATGGGCAATATACATAACCTTAACATTTGTACCCCCATGATATGCTGAAATAAAAAAAAGATGAAAAAAAGTGCTAATTGTGTATTCATTTAAAATGTTCCGCATTATTGAGTAAATACAATAATTATCCTTATTTTATAGATAATACTTAGGATGAGGAACTCATCAAAGATCATAAAGGTATTAAGATACAGCTTAGTAATTTAGCTAAAAGCCATCTGAGTCCAAAGTCCATATGCTTAATCCCTAGGTAACATTCATTACACAGTTTATTTTAGCTAGAGATGCAGCCCAGTAACTTCACTACATGCCATTAGACTCCACAGTCCATGTGTTGAATTCCTAGGTTACATTGATTACAGATTTCGTGATAGCTAGTAGTTAGCTAGCAGAGAACAAGGGTTCTGCAGACATTGCCAGGAAAGTTCTTGGACGTGAACATTAAAAGGAAATTTCAGGCCGGGCGAGGTGGCTCACGCTTGTAATCCTAGCACTCTGGGAGGCCGAGGCGGGCGGATTGCTCAAGGTCAGGAGTTCAAAACCAGCCTGAGCGAGACCCCGTCTCTACTATAAAAATAGAAAGAAATTAATTGGCCATCTAATATATATATATATATAAAAAATTAGCCGGGCATGGTGGCTCGTGCCTGTAGTCCCAGCAACTCGGGAGGCTGAGGCAGTAGGATTGCTTAAAGCCCAGGAGTTTGAGGTTGCTGTGAGCTAGGCTGACGCCACAGCACTCACTCTAGCCTAGGCAAGAAAGCGAGACTCTGTCTCAAAAAAAAAAAAAAAAAAAAAAAGGAAATTTCAGAGCCTAGGGTATTGACAAAAAGTAGGGTTAAAAGAATCTCTAGCATAAAGGGTGCAGATGGGGCCAGGTACCCAGCGAGCACTCATCTAGTAGGCTAAGTGTCAGCAACAGGGTAGAAGCTGTAATCAGATTTGTGATTCCTTCCATTCTGACTAGTTATGACTGTTTCCCACTATACTCCCAGCCCCTGAACTCATTAGGTGAGAACTATGTCTCATTTCCATTATCCTATATGACTTAGGACACTAAATAGACATTTAATAAGTGTGTGTTGAATTAAATGCAAAGGGTAAATCTTCCAGAATGACCTTGTCCTATTTTACATTTTTTCCCCTGAAACTTGTCCTACTCTTGCCTCACACCTCTCTAATAGTGGAAAATAAATTGCAGGCTCACATCCCACTTCCAAAGCTCTGGTTTATTTATTGATGCTAATCAAATATGTTAAATCTGCCAAACGTGCCTGTTGACAATAAAATGTGATCCAACAGTGGATATTTGGTGCTGTATTTTTTGTCCTTTTAATATCTTTATTCTACTCCAGAGCTTTGTTTTATCTCTGTTTCTTGCTGGAATCCTTTCTTCCTTCCACTCAGCGCAGTTGTCTCCCTGTCTTTTTCTTCCATTTCCTCTGATTTACTTTTTCTTCCATTTTCTCTGATTTACTCCCTTTTGGGGGGTTGTCACTGGTTTAGCATCTAGTGATTGATAATAATGTCTTGTTCTAGCACTGTAATTGCTGTGTCAAGACGGCAGGCGCAGCAGGCTGCCATAATTTTAACACTGACTAAAGAGCAGATTTGCTGTGTGCTGATTAATTGGGGGGGGGGTGCCTCAAATGAACAAGTGACTGTCTTTCCAAAAATGCCTCACTTAAAGACAGAAGCGCTAACCATACACTAGAACACTCATTCACAGTGGTCAAACCATGGATCTTTCAATATATTATTAATTAGTTTTGAGTAATTTCTTCAGAACCTTTCAAGATTATGCTTATTAGTGTTTCCCAAGTTCTTTTAAATAACTGAGTGGCAGTACTGCTGTTTTTCCTTATAGATAAGGAAACTAGGTCACAAAGAATTCAATTATTAATATCTTTCTTGCCATCACTGGGAAGAATCATCAATGATGACAGAACTAGAATTGCAGAGGATTTTTCCGTTAAACCAATTTCAGACTATATAGCCCCACTGCCAACACACACACACACACACACACACACACACAGTTAATTAATCTAAAAATTAATGAAGAGATAATTTATAGTGCTTTGTCTTTAATAATATTAAAGTTTGTCAAAAAAGTTTCTTAGTGTGGAGTTTTGTTGGGCTAATGCATACATTCCATTTCACTAGACAGTGTGTCCCTCAGGTAGATATATTTGAGGGAAACAATTGCCTTTGGGGCCCTCAACAGGGAATGGGACTGCCAGTGGCATCATGTTGTTCCCATAGTTTGAGCTAAAGTGTGAACACTCTCTGACACCATTTGAAGGATAGGTAGCCAGTCTATATATTTTAACCTGAGGGAAACTTAACTGTGTCTAAACATACATAAACATTTTTGAACAGGACCAAAATTTTGGGTACTCTTGTAACATAACAAAAATATGTCTGTGTGTGACAACGAACCTAATAGTAGAAAGAGATCATGGACTATATGCTTCTGGAGTTACAGGTAAACGATGTTACAGACCACAGACTTTTTCTGGGGCTCTTCTCATTAAGACAACGAAGTTTTTAGAACTTCCCTCTAAGAACTTGGATGAGATGAAATTATATGTGGAAGCAGTATATTAAGGGAAGTTGGGTAAAAGGAGCCTGGAAAGAGTGTTGAGTTAAAAGAGAGTTCTGGTTCCTAATCTTTGTAAACAATGTAATGGATTTAAGAATACATTTTTTTTTTTAATTTCGGCATATTATGGGGGTACAGATTTTAAGGTTTCAATAAATGCCCATTCCCCCCTCCCCCCACAAGTCTGAGTCTCCAGCATGACCATCCCCCAGATGGTGCATATCTCACTCATTATATATGTATATACCCGCCCCCCTCCCCCCTCCCACCTGCCCAATACCCTATTACTGTAGTACCTATGTGATCACTTAGGTGTTCAGTTAATACCAATTTGCTGGTGAGTATATGTGGTGCTTATTTTTCCATTCTTGGGAAATTTCACTTAATAGTATGGGTTCGAGCTCTAACCAGGAAAATATAAGATGTGCTATATCACCATTGTTTCTTAGAGCTGAATAGTACTCCATGGTATACATATACCACATTTTATTAATCCATTCTTGGATTGATGGGCACTTGGGTTGTTTCCACAGCCTTGGAATTATGAATTGTGCTGCTATAAACATTCGAGTGCAGGTGTCCTTTTTGTAGAGTGTCATTGGATCTTTTGGGTAGATGCCTAGTAATGGGATTGCTGGATCAAGTGGTAGATTCACTTGTATCACTTTAAGGTATCTCCATATTGCTTTCCACAGAGGTTGAACTAGTTTGCAGGCCCACCAGCAGTGTAGGAGTGTTCCTCTCTCTCTGCAACCACGCCAGCATTTATTGTTTGGAGACTTTTTGATAAAGGCCATTCTCACTGGAGTTAAGTGATATCTCATTGTGGTTTTGATTTGCATTTACCTGATGATTAGAGATGTTGAGCATTTTTTCATATGTTTGTTGGCCATTCTTCTGTCTTCTTTAGAGAAGTTTCTGTTCAAGTCCTTTGCCCACTTTTTAATAGGGTTATTTGATTTTTTTCTTGCTGATTTTCGTGAGTTCTAAGTATATTCTAGTTATCAGTGCCTTATCGATGCATAGGATGCAAAAATTTTCTCCCATTCTGTAGGTTGTCTATTTACATTCATGACTATTTCTTTGGCTGTGCAGAAGCTTTGTAGTTTGATCATGTCCCATTTATTTATTTTTGTTGCTGCTTTGATTGCCTTTGGGGACTTCTTCATAAACTCTTTGCCTAGGCCAATATCTAGGAGAGTGTTTCCAACATTTTCCTCTAGAATTCTAATGGTTTCATACCTGAGATTAAAGTCTGTTATCCAGCATGAGTTGATTTTTGTGAGAGGTGAAAGGTGTGGGTCCTGTTTTAACCTTCTACAGGTGGCTATCCAGTTTTCCCAGCACCATTTATTGAAAAGGGATTCTTTTCCCCAGCGTATGTTTTTGTCTGCTTTGTCAAAGATGAGATGGCTATATGAGGATGGTTTTATATCAGGATTCTCACATCTCTTCCACTGGTCCATATTCCTATTTTTGTGCCAATACCATATTGATTTAATTACTACAGCTTTGTAGTATAGTTGGATATCTGGCATATTAATGCCTCCCATTTTTTTTTTTTTGTTGCCTAGAATTGCTCTTGATATTCAGGGTCTTCTTTTGTTCCATACTAAGCATAAAATTATTTTTTCTATATCTGTGAAGAATGCTGATGGGATTTTAATAGGTATTGCATTGAATCTGTAGATCAGTTTGGGTAGTATAGACATTTTAATGATGTTGAGTCTGCCGATCGACGAGCATGGTATGGATTTCCATCTGTTTACATCCTCTGCTATTTCCTTCCTCAGTGTTTCATAGTTCTCCCTGTAGAGGTCTTTTACATCCTTGGTTAAGTATATTCCTAGGTACTTTAATTTCTTTGTTGCTATTGTGAAGGGAATTGAGTCTTTGATTTGGTTCTCAATTAGATTGTTGTTGGCGTATATGAATGCCTCTGATTTCTGTGTATTGATTTTGTATCCTGAGACTTTACTAAATTCATTGATCAGTTCCAGGAGTTTCTTGGTTGAATCTTTGGGGTTTTCTAGATATAATATCACATCATCAGCAAACAGTGAAAGTTTGATCTCTTCTGCCCCTATTTGGATACATTTAATTCCATTTTCCTTTCTGATTGTTGTAGCCAAGACTTCCAGCACTATGTTGAACAGAAGTGGAGAAAGTGGGCAGCCTTGTCTGGTTCCAGTTCTAAGTGGGAATGATTTCAATTTTTCTCCATTCAGTATGATGTTGGCTATGGGTCTGTCATATATGGCTTGTATCATTTTTAGGTATGTCCCTTCTATATCTATTTTCTTAAGTGTTCGTATCATGAAAGGGTGTTGAATTTTGTCAAAAGCTTTTTCTGCATCTATTGAAAAAATCATGTGGTCTTTGTTTTTGCTTCTGTTTATGTGGTGAATTGCATTTATAGATTTACGTATGTTGAACCATCCCTGCATCCCTGGGATGAAGCCCACTTGGTCGTGATGGATTATTTGTTTGATAAGTGTCTGGATTCGGTTAGCCAAGATTTTGTTGAAAATTTTTGCATCTATCTTCATTAGGGATATTGGTCTGTAGTTTTCTTTTTTTGTTGCATCCTTTCCTGGTTTTGGTATCAGAGTAATATTCGCTTCATAAAAGGTGTCGGGGAGGTTTCCGTTCTTCTCAATGTTGTGGAATAGTTTCTGCAAGATAGGTACTAGTTCTTCTTTGTAAGTTTGGTAAACTTCGGGTGTGAAGCCATCAGGACCGGGACTTTTCTTTTTAGGGAGATTTTTAATTGCTGTTTCTATTTCAGCTGTTGAGATTGGTCTGTTCAGGGAATCTATTTCTTCCTGGTTGAGCCTAGGGAGGCTGTGTGTTTCTATAAATTTGTCCATTTCCTCCACATTTTCCAGTTTGTGTGCATAAAGATTTTTGTAGTATTCATAAATTATATCCTGAATCTCTTTGGGATCCGTTGTGATATCTCCTTTTTTGTTCCTGATGGAGCTTATTAGAGATTTCTCTTTTCTGCTTTTTGTTAGCTTAGCCAATGGCGTGTCAATTTTGTTTATTTTTTCAAAGAACCAACTTTTTGTTTTATTAATCTCCTGAATAGCTTTCCTGTTTTCAATTTCATTTAGTTCTGATTTGATCTTGTTGATTTCACTTCTTCTGCTGGGTTTGGGGTTGGTCTGTTCTTCTTTTTCCAGATCTTTGAGTCGTTTCATTAGATTGTCTATTTGTGATCTTTTTCTCTTTTGGTTATAGGCATTTATGGAGATAAACTTTCCTCTCAGAACTGCTTTAGCTGTGTCCCAGAGGAGTTGATAACTTGTCTCTCCATTGTCATTTTCTTCATAGAATTTTTTTATTTCTGTCTTGATTTCTTCATTTATGAAGTAATCATTTAGTAGGAGGTTGTTTAATTTCCACGTTTTTGTGTAGAAATGTGAGTTTCTGTTAGGGTTGATTTCTACTTTTATTCCACTGTGATCTGAGAAGATACATGGTATGATTTCTATTTTTTTAAATTTCTTGAGATTTACTTTGTGTTTTTTTTTTTTTTTTTTTTTTTTTTTTGAGACAGAGTCTCACTTTTGTTGCCCAGGCTACAGTGAGTGCCATGGCGTCAGCCTAGCTCACAGCAACCTCAAACTCCTGGGCTCAAGCGATCCTCCTGCCTCAGCCTCCCAAGTAGCTGGGACTACAGGCATGCGCCACCATGCCCGGCTAATTTTTTGTATATATATTTTTAGTTGGTCAATTAATTTCTTTCTATTTTTAGTAGAGACGGGGTCTCGCTCAGGATGGTTTCGAACTCCCAACCTCGAGCAATCCGCCCGCCTCGGCCTCCCAGAGTGCTAGGATTACAGGCGTGAGCCACCGCGCCCGGCCTTGAGATTTACTTTGTGTCCTAGGATATGGTCAATCTTAGAGAATGTCCCATGAGCTGATGAGAAGAACGAACATATATTCAGTGGATTTTGGGTAGAATGTCCTGTAAATGTCAGTCAGACTCAATTGTTCCAGGGTTTTGTTTAACTCCATTATTTCTTTATTAATTTTCTGTTTGGAGGATCTGTCTTGTGCCGTCAGTGGGGTGTTGAAATCTCCGGTGATTATGGAGTTGCTATTAATCCATTTGCTTAGATCCAGTATAGTTTGCTTTATGAAACTGGGTGCACCTAAGTTGGGTGCATATATATTTAAAATTGTTATCTCTTCTTGTTGAAGTGTGCCCTTCACCATTATATAATGACCCTCTTTGTCTTTCACTACTTTTGTTGGTTTAAAAACTAAATCGTCTGAAATTAGAACTACCACGCCAGCCTTCTTTTGGCTTCCACTTGCCTAGAATACTGATCTCTACCCTTTTAGTTTTAGTCTATATGCATCCTTGCAGGTTAGATGTGTTTCCTGAAGACAGAATATACTTGGCCTGTATTTTCTTATCCATTCAGCCAGCCTATGTCTCTTTAGTGGAGAGTTTAAGCCATTCACATTTATTGAGAAAACTGATAGGTAAGGTAGATTACTGTTCATTCTGTTGGGTTGGATGTTGTTGCTTTGATTTCTCTCTTGAGCCATTGTATTATCTGGCCTTTAATCTTTGGGTTTTGGTTGTTTTTATATTCGTGAGTTTTTATTATGCTGTTCCGTGTGTAACACTGTTTTGAGTACTTCTTGTAGGGCTGGTCTTGTCTTGGTGAATTCTCTGAGACTTTGCTTGTCTGAGAATGTCTTTATTTCTCCTTAATATATGAAGCTTAGTTTTGCAGGGAATAAGATTCTAGGCTGGGCATTGTTTTGTTTGAGAAGAGTGAGAATGGGGCCCCAGTCTCTCCTTGCTTGTAAAGTCTCAGTAGAGAAGTCTGGTGTTATTTGAATTGGCTTTCCCTTGTATGTTACTTGCTTCTTTCATCTTACAGCTCTTAGAAGGGCCTCTGTAGTTGATATTTTGGTGAGTCTGATGTCTGCATGTCGTGACGTCTTCCTGTTTGCATTGAATCTCCCAGGGGTCCTCTGAGCTTCTTGAACTTGTATATCAAGATTTTGAGCAAGGCCTGGGAAATTTTCCTCTATTATATCTTCAAATAGCTTGTCCAACCCTTGAGTGATGTCTTCTTCCCCTTCTGGTAACCCTATGACCCTCACATTAGGTTTCTTCACATAATCCCACATCTCTTGTAGCCTTTGCTCTTTTCTCTTGTTTCTCTGCTGTATCTCTGTGACGGTTTTATTTAGTTGGAGGATGTTATCTTCAATCTCTGAGATTATTTCTTCTGTTTGATCTACCCTGTTCTTGAGACTTTCCACTGTATTTTGTAGTTCCTTGAATTGATTCTTCATTTCCAGGAGTTCAGTTAAACTTTTCTTCATTGTGTCTATTTCTTTAGTGAACTTTTGTTCTAGGTCCTGGAGGCTTTTTGTGGTTTCTTTGTGTTGGTTATTGAGTTGTTGTTGCAGCTCGGTGAGTGTTCTTATGATCCACATACGAAATTCGTCTTCTGTCATTTTGGTTGCCTGATTTTGGTTGGTGTCCATTTCTAGGGGGCTGGTGCTCCTCTTTGGGGGTGTGTTTTCTGTTTGGTTCTTCATATTTCCTGAGTTCCTTCGCTGATTTCTTCCCGATCAGTTGTTGTTTCTTTCCTTTAGGTTTTTGTTTGGATATTCACATGCCTTGTTTAGTTTCTGAGCCGTTAGGTGGTGTCTGTGGGTGATATTGGACCACTCCCTGTATATTGAGTCAGTGGTTGCTGCGAAAATGCTGTGCAGGATGCCGTCCCTGTCAGTAGGTGGCACTTGCTTAGAGAAACAGGCTATGCTGTTGATTTTGTGTCCTGTTATCAGCTCTTGTTCTGGGCGGAGCTGGGTTGGGTAAGCCTGCCGTTAGACACCATCAATGCTGTTAGCAGGGGTCAAAGTTCTGTTCTCTGCTTCCAGGAAAAGCTGTCAGTGAGGGGCTGGAATGGTCCTGCTCAGCCAAAATCTGCGTGTGAGGGTGGGGCTGTCTGAGACTTGCAGTCTGGAGTGGGCCTTGCTTCTTTCCTCAGCCTCTGCCAGCAGGCCAGACCACATGCCACTAGGCCTCCCTGGACTGTGATGCCAGCGGGGAGGTTCCCTGCGCAGGAAGGCCACCTAGGCTGGGCGTATGGCCTCCTTTTGGGAAGAGGGTTGCCCTCTAGGACACTGATCTGCCCCTGAAGGCACACACACCTCAGTAGGCTGTTCAGGTATATCCTTTCTGTGCCCCGGGCAATGCAAGACCTTGGTGCACAGGATCTGGTCTGCAGGTCTGACCTCTGGGCCCCAGAGTTCAAACTGTATCCCCACCAAGGAGAGGAGTTCTGGTCCCAATTCACCCACAGGGAGCCCAAGCTGGGTCTATGTCTCTCAGCCTCTGAGTGTGCACCGTTCTCCTGGGAACACCATGCCAGCAGCACCTGGGAGGGCTGGCAGATAGGGAGCTCACAGTCTGAATTCCCCTTAGTCAGCTGTAGGGTCCCAAATGGGAAGGTCCCGTTCCCTGGAGGTGCCTCCGGCTGATGGTTATATTGTCTCTCTGGGCAACCACGTGTAGGGTTGGCGGAGGGGAGAAGGTGGCAATATGGCGCCTGCTGCGCAGCTCGGGTCTGTGCACACGGAGGTGCCCCGAGGGAGTTGGGAGCCTGGTGCCGTCTGCTACAGGCTCACCGCTAGCTGGAGGTGGCCGTCTCTGGGCTGGTGTCCGCAGATCTCTCCACTCACCGGAAGCCCATCAGCAGTCCCAAATGCAGGGGAGGTGAAACGGCAAATCCACCTACCCTTGCCTCTGGTGTCCAGGCTGCTCCGGCGGTCTCAGCCTCCAGTTCTCCTCCACAGCCTCCTCCCGTGGAGTCTCCCGGGGTCTCAGGTACCCCTCCTTCTGGCCCTCGTCTGCTGTATGCTCGTCTTCTTGCTTCTTTTTTCTATTTTCTGCTAGAATCTGTCTTTTCTGCAGAGACACTCTGTCTGGCGGTGTTTCTCGTCCGCCATCTTGATCCACCTCCAAGAATACATCTTTTAAAACATGTGAAGAACATCAGTGAAGCCAGTCATTTAATGTCTTTTAAATTCAACTGCAGATTTTGACAATATCCCAAGGCATAAAGCAACTCTTCTTTCTAGGTGAAGAAATTTGGGCATGATGTACGATCTGAGTACACTAGAGTTTACCTTAGCTAAAAACCACAAAATTAACCACAGCATTGAGCACTGCTAGATCTATTCTGTGAGTTAGCATTTTCTCCTTGATGTTTTACCAAGTACACTGGCCATTCTTCTGAGGAAAATGAAGCTTGAATCTCTTTATCAATATCTGAACTGATTTTAATCAACACGCTTCTGAATTTTCCAGGTGGAATGAAAGTGTGATCTTAAAAGGGAACTAAGTGCTCTTGTTGCCATCTTCAACTCCAAGTGATTTAATTTAGGGGTTAATATCACAAAGGATTGACAGGTCACATGCTGAAGTGGTAATGGTCCTTTAAAAGGAGAACAAGAACATTGGTCTCCTCAAGGTGCTGAAGTGATGATGAGAAGCATAAGTGTCCTTACATGCCATTAATGTGAAAAGAAAAGTATATTCAAGCTGAATTTGCAGTGTCCTTACCATGACAAGTTTATAGCATCTCAGAGATTAATAGCACGGCTGCCGAAGTACTTCTATACCTATACATGGAAGCGTCACAAATGAAACAGATGCTTTTTGATTTAACCTGTGAGAATATTCATTTGTTCCCCTTACCTATTTAATAGCTTTTTACTGAATCAAGTAATTATAGCACTTTTACTGAAAAATGGCCAGCTGTAACATAATTTTTCTTTTCCTCTTTCTAATAAACACAGTAAGTTAATAAAAAATAAGTATTTATACACATTGAAATTAGCTAGCTAGAAAGACCCATAACCACTTTGAAATGCAGATTGCTTAACTCATCTACAGTTTAAATTTGCTGATTAACTTTGCAAAATTTGCAGTGTGTAATTCAGTGTCAACTACATGATTCTGTTTACTCCACAGGATAATGCTGACCAATTAACAAACCATCCTCTAAAAAAAAAAAAAAATAACCGGTCAATAAGTGAACATGTACTTATCTTTCTGGCTCATTCCTGCTGCCATACGTGAAAATCATAATAACTGAAAAGTCATTTATTCATTTCAAATTCCATTTTTTCCTACAGAAGGATTGCTTAGACCTTGTCTCATTACTTTTAGGTCTACTATTAATATCTAATGTGTGGGGTGGGACTAATTAATACATTATAATTCTAGCTCTTGCTAATTGTTGAGTGACACAGGGAAAATTATTTATGTTCTCTGGATTATAAATTCTATGTGCAAAGGGAAGATATCAAATATAATGTACCTACTTCATAAGAGTTCTGAGAAATACAACTTTGAAAATGAAATATAAAACTTTCCCAAGCCCAAAGTGCTACATAAATATTTAAGTATGTTAGCACTGATTAAAATGCCCAGTAGAGATATATTAGTCTTGCTTTAGCCCATCTATTCTCCCTTATTTTGCAAGAAATTCCAGATAAATAGGCATTGTGCATCACTCTTGTTTAAACATTTATACAAATAAGTGCCTTGGTACTGCTCTTTTTGATTCATGTCTTAATAGCCTAGGGCCTAGGCACTTGTGGTTAAGTTTAATGTTCTGCAAAGATAGTTTGAACGTTGTATTGGAACGGTTCTTTAGGGAAACATACAGTTCCTTTTGAGAGTAGTTTCAGGAAAGTCACTGATGTTCTAGGAAAAGTTGCTGCCAGATGTTTTATTTCATGCACCCCATATTTGCTTCATAAACAAGCTAATAAATGAGATCTGAATAGTATCCTGATGGGAAAGAAATGCCTACAGAGAAGGGAGAGTTGAGGATGAGACTGGCCCCTGCACTGCTGGGTGACAGAGGGGAGGGTTTCTGCTCAAGAGAGTGTGGTGAGGCTTTGCCACAGTTTGTAGCTCCACGACTGAGCTTGCCAGGCAGGAGGTATTTCCAGAGAAACAAAATGGATCTGTCCAGCTCACACCGTCTTCCCAGAGACCATCCCTCTAGTGATGGCTATCTGACTTGGAACATTTTTTTTAAGATAAGGAAATCATTGAAGTCCACTTGAAATGCAATGCTCTTTTTCATTAACTAGTTTACAGAGCACTTTGAAGCTGATGGGCTGCCAACATGGTAGGTGGATGTTTTTTCTCTAATCACTGCCTTTGACTATTGAGTCTCTCCTTCCTTATTTAGTCACCTGCATGACTAAATAAGGAAGTCTGGCCTGTCCACTGTCTCCCGGTCTTGGCCAGACCTTAACCTCAGGGCTTAGGAGCAGAGAAGGAGCAAGATCTGCTCTTTCCTACTGCTTCTCTTCACTCTTATGTTTCTGCTTCTTTAGGCTTGGGGCAGGGGAAGAATTTAAGAAAAGTGAGCAAAATTCTTTTTACTTTGCAAGTGTTATAGTAGTGTATCCTTGATTTTTGATTTCGCCTGTTAATTTCCCAAATGTGGACTTTGCCATCAAGCTCATGTGCGTGTTCTTTGGGAGGCCACTCAACTGAGTTACTGTCTGACACATCAGATATCCACTGGCTGACTCCTTTGTGCCTGGTCCAGTGTTGTACACCCCAAAAAGTCTTTTGCTGCTTGGGCTATTGTGCCTGGCAGATGGCCTTCTTGAGCCCTGTCAGAATGGTTCAAGCTCAGCTGCCTCGACAAGGGTCTGCTTGTTTCATGGGAATATGATGTATCCTCACACTCCTAGTGTGGATGGGGTGGGGTGGGGATGCTTGTCAGATAATTCACTGCTCACTCCTCTCTAGAGTTTTGTTTAACTCTGCTCAAGTATTCATAGATGGCAGATCACTAAGTTCACTGTGTAGACATCCAATAGAATAAAATACAAGTTCCAAAATATATGTGTAACTGGCTTTCTTGGAACTATCATTACCTAGATAGAGAGACCCAGTGCATAACATTTTCAGTATTCACTCATGTCTCCCAGGTCAACCCTCAAAAATCCATCCTCTTCTGCTTATATACCCTGGGGGTTGCAGGAGAGGGGTTCCTGCCACCAACCTTTTAATGAGTCCTATAGACCAGGTCTAGATGGGTTTTTAGGATGTGGAGGAACTTAGTGTCTGTTGTTTTTGGCTTTGGGTGTTAGCCTCATTCTAGGGAAAAAAAGAAAATTCCCCCCAACATCCTGTTGCATTTGGAATGAGAGAACTAAAGGGACCCATTCATTATGCCACTTTTCTCTACCCAAAAGATGAAATAAATTTTATACCTGAACTAGATTTTAAACAAACAAAAGAAGTCCTTTCATCTATTAATAACATAGAAAGTTTCTGAATATTGGGTTTAGGTGATGGTCAATGAGGAAGAAAATAGCTCTCAAGGAACCCAGACTGGCCTTGGCAGTCACAGCAACTCATAGTCTTTATCTCTAACTTAATTTGCATAGAGCTTTGAGTAGCAGGCATAGGAAGGGTACATGGTGGCAGCAAAGGTTCTATGCTAAAAACTCAATTCTACAAATGGCTAGCAAGATATGTAACCCATTACCCTTCAAGGTTTCAAACTTCCTCAGTTTATCAGAACAGCATGTGCCACTTTTGTTTAAAGACAGCCAGAGCAACCCTTTGCTATGTGAAGTAACAGGACAGATCAGACATGCTTCTTTTTGCTGACTACTCTGTGGATTCTGGGAGAAGGAGTGTGGCTTATGTTCCCTGGGTTAGGGCACATGGTAATGAGAGCTGTCATTTATTGGGCCTTTATTAAGCACTTGGTATTGTTCTAAGTTCTTTATCTATATTCACTCGAGTCCCCTTATCAAACCTTTACCATAGGTGTGGTCGGTATTCCCATTTTGCAGATGAGGCAGCTAAAACGCAGAGGTCACAACACTTTCCTAAGGGCACACAGCTTGGAACCGGCAGAGGTGGGAATTAATCCTAGGCAATCTGGCTCCAGAGCCTGCACTCTTAACCATTATTACTTTACCGTGGAAGTTTGCGAGAAGTAATCTCTTGAATAGACACACTCATCATGACGTCTTTATGAAGAATTCTCTGAGCCTCTGAAGTTGATTTTAAAACGTTTGGAACTTTATCAAGTTTTTAAATCTTTTTGCTTTTACTCTGTGAATCTGATATTTTTGTAATTACTAATTTTTGCTCCCCATCCAGTAAATGAAAACTAAGGCATCTAATGCAATCACATTTTATATATCTTCTAGGCCATGAGTAAAGAAAATAAGATCAAAGGAAAGAGATGTATTTTTACACAAGTAGCTACTGGCAGAGCTGGGACTAGAACTCAAGACTGTTTCCACTGTTTCTTGCGCGTTGGCTACGCAAGACTGCAACTAGAGTACTGCAACCTGGAGAAGTTCAGCTACATTTCTGTTCTGCCATGCAATCACTCACTTATTTGAAACATTTTATTGTACATTATGTGCTGGGCTCTAAATTAGGAGGTTGGGATGCAGACATAAATTAGAAGTACTTCCTCTACTAAAGAAGTTCAGTCTAGTTGGGATGTCATGTGAAGTAATTGCAAAACCACATGGTAAGGGTTATAATATTGGCACTGTGTGAGACATAAAAGATGGCATAGTCAACTCGATTATAGGATAAGATGGAAAATTCTTCACAGAGGCAATGCTTGAGCTGGATTTTGAAGAATAACTAGGAGTTGGCCAATGTGGACAAAGGAAAAGGAATATTCAGAAGAACTAGCATGTACAGAGACACGGAGCATATTTGGACAATTACAAGTTCAGCAGGAGCTTAGAAGGGCTGTGGTGGGAGACAGGTAAAAGGAGGTACAGATGGCATCCCTACCATGGAGCCGTAAAATGTTTTACATAGAGAAGTAACACTGGATTTGAATTTCAGAGACACCACTCTAGTTTTCAAGAGTCATGAAGTCCAATCAGAGGCTATTTAAAATTTTAGAGGAGTCATAATTCAGATCCAAAAAGGGTAGTGGCAGTAGGGATGAAAAGGAAGCAAAAAGAGATGATTAAGAATAATTTCCCAAGTTTCCCTTGAAAAGCCCCCCAAAAGAGGGACATAGAGGTACGAAAATTAGATTTCCTTTCAGCCTATTGCCTGATTGTCAATTGATGTAGCAATTCCTGCTGGGCACACCCTAATTGCTTGGGTTCACAGGCTGCTATTCCTTTTTATGGTTACTCTCATCTGTGATGTCTAGTCGGTAGTTCCTAATTCTATGGCTCCCAGGATCCCAGAGTAGCTTGCACAGTCCCTTACCTTCAGGAACCAACATAGTCTCTTTCTGTGTTTCCCAGGCCCCACTACTACTCACCTTTGCATTAATAACAATGTGCTATCACCTGCACTTATCCTAGTTGTAAAGCGCTACTTAGCCTTATGACCTCTCAAATTTTCCATAGGAAATTTGTCATTGCCAACTTTCTTTCTACAGTCCTAATAGAAGTAGGGTTGTTACAAGGATTAAATGCTTCAATACTACTAAGTTCAAGCACACAAAAGGGCCCAAGAATTAGTTCTCAAGCACTATCATCTACCTGTATTGCCAGTACGATGTCATAACTGTACACAGCATTTATTGTGTTGGAATTACTTGCTTATGTGTAGCTCTCATTTCATTGTATGTGCTTCCAGGGAAAAATAATTATTACTATGCATGGGACTTTGCATTAATTTCACATTCTGCTATTATTCTTGATATAGAAGCAATTATTAACATGTTTTATCTCTGTTCTTTCCCCGCTATATACTTACCAGTAACAAGTGACTAGAAAAATCAAGAGTTTAAAGAATGGATGTTAATGTTGATCAGGAATTATCAGCTATGTAGGATGTCACCCTGAAGTCCTTCAGCCTTTCCCAGATACGGTATTTCTTAGTTGGAACCTTAAAATAACTTTCAGTTCTGTGATATAGGAGCAGTTTATCTTAAACTGCTTTAAGATAGCAGACTATCTTAAAATGATATAGTTTTGGTATTTAATAACTAAATTATCTAAGATAGGTATCTTGCACCACTTTGTCTAATTAGCTCTTAAATCAAATGTCTTTTTCTTAACATAAAGAAAAATTACAACATAGAAATGCTCTGGAAGAATTTTTTTTGTGTTCATCTGAAGAATAAAGTACCAACTCTGCATTTTGTTAACATTCATTTTATAAAATACTTTAAAAGAACAGATAAAATACTTGAGGCTACATAATAACCAGAATTGAAAAAGAATGAATAAAATATAAATTAATTAAACACATAACTATTTTGCCACATTATACAAGTTTGAAAAAGGCATTTAAAAAACAATAAAATAGTAATTGGGGGGAAAAAAACCCTTCACTCTATTGCTGTCATTTTCTGGAAAATTTCCCCAGAATCACTAAAATTCCAGGTCAACAGGCAGTGCTTATTATTTAAAACAGACTGTAGTTTGCTTCCAAATCTATTAGCTGAAAAGAGAAATTAAGATTTTAACCAGATTAGATAATTCAGTGCAAATTAAAGCTTCAAGTTGAAAATCTGAGAGGAAACATAATGTCCAAACTGTAGGAAATGTTTCTGGAACAAAAAAATGAAAAATTCACATTATGAAGAAATCTTTGCAAGTATTCTTGGTATATGAAATGCTGAGTTAATAAATGGGGCCCTTTGAAGTTGCAATTAGGGCTCTATTATTAAGACTATTTGCATGTGGGCAGGGGGAAATGGATAGGGAAGAGTTGAAGGTCATATTTGTGGAAGGAAGTTCAAGTTAAGCATAAACTGCTTTGATTCAATTCTAGAAAATTTGGCTAGGATTTACCAAACATCAAGGGAAAACACGATGGAGATAAATTTACTATAATACCATTGAGGTTAAGTCCTTCTATATCCAGACATGTTTGGGTAGAGAGAGAAAGGTTAATAATGGCCATGATTTATTTTAATTTTATGGATTATATATGAAATGCTGGCTTAAAAAATAATTATATTACCAAGTCTTCACAAATGAAAGGAATGTCTAACTTTTTGGATCACAGTAAAACAAAGTCTGGATCATTTCCAAACAGTAACAGGTAGTCTATTTTTATAATGAAAAGATATTTTGGTTTAATTATTTCCTCAAAAAATTCTTTTTGAGTTTGATTTTCTAGGTAATAGGTAGCAATGGGTTTTTCATGACAGTGTTTGAAAGAAAGTTTCCCTCTGTAAGAGTTTTTGATTAATTTCTTTTAATGACAAAACTAATGGCTGCTATTGAGTACAAGATGCAGAGAAATATTGGTGAAGACCAACCAGCAAGTTTTCATTGCAAAACAGATTTTTCCCCCAAATTTCAGGTCCAAATTTGCTGCATCATCACCAGTCTTTTCTTTTTTCATTCTCAGTGGAAATTTTCAGATATTATTTGAAAACTGAATGAGCATGTACTATGTTTGCTAACATTTCAATTTTATATCATCCCCTAATCTATTAAGAATATTATAAAAACATTACCACAATTAAGTGGCAACTTTTGGTTTATAGACTGTACTTATGATCAGGAAGTCATAAAAAGGCCAAAATGTACAGTGTGATTCCAATGTGACAACTGAAACTGTTAAGTGAAAAATTAGGATGGCACAAGTTGGAGTTCATAAAGCAATGGAAAATTAGCCAATGGAATTTTTAAAAGTGTAAAAAACTGTACTCACATATCTACTCATGGGAAGAACAACTAAGGCAAATTAGAAATTCCCCTCCAGGAACATAACCAGCTCAGAATCACCTGAAGAAATTCACACAAAAGCACAAACCATCCCTCTGACTCCTCAAGTACCAGCTCATGACATGAAAGACAGACTGTCAAAAAAGGGCATGTGTCACTTTGCAAAGAAATGTATTAGTTCCCTCCCAGGGTCAACTTGGTTGGCTACGGAAGTACTGTAGCACATTAATTTCCATCAGATCTACAAAGATGATCAGTCTTGTCCTTTTGAATCTTACAGACATGCTCACTATCTGATGCATCTTTTTACACAACACTGGGTGT
Organism: Microcebus murinus; assembly: GCF_040939455.1. Classification (NCBI taxonomy): domain Eukaryota; kingdom Metazoa; phylum Chordata; class Mammalia; order Primates; family Cheirogaleidae; genus Microcebus; species Microcebus murinus. Next base: position 50,263,765 of record NC_134104.1, read on the forward strand.
GAAGTTTGAAAAGGACAAGTGGAAACACATGCACAAACCTACAATTAGTCCATATGTAGAAAACCTGTGGGTTTGAGCATTTATACAGAAATGGATTTGTCTCAATTCTCCACTGACTTCTCATTAGGAATATTAAAAAAAAAAATTGCTAAAAAATTCTGAAGCTCTGGTGAAAACCTTCTAGGCTTTGCCATCAGAGAGACACTTGCCATCAAAAATTCAGATAAAGAAAAATAAAACAGTATGTTGGAATCAGCTTGCAAAAGTTTGTGCTTTAAAAACACAGTGCCTAATAGTGCCAAGCACATCCTAGATACCAAATAAATACTTACAGATCAGAATAACACAGTTTCTGAAGAGCCAACTATCATTTTGCAAAAAAAGGCAAAACTATATTAATGTCTTTCACCTGGTGTTATGGAGCAATGTGGGGCAATGAGAGAATCTACAAATTACATACGAACTTTGATTGGAGAAAGAAAATTACCAAGAACTTTGCAAAAACATTGCCACAGTAGCATTAGTACTTAACAGTGCATCAAAGATTTAATGTTTCCACTGCAATATGAACTGGTTTGCACATCTCTTAGGAACCAGAGTGTAATCCCTCAAATAGGAAATGAACTCTAATTCCACTTTGGGAAAAGTATGGGCATAATTTTATCTGAAAATTATTAATATATTTTAGGGAGATGGTCCACTTATTCAGTATGCATCAAAGTAATACAGGCATAAATATTAGGGGAAGTCATTATATAACTTCAGGATGGCACTGTCTTGTGCAAGTGTATTTTTCACATCTGCAGTAGTTGCTTTCTGATATTTTAGATTTTTACAGAGTCATGATACCCCTGACATGACAGAGATAAGAATACAGAAGATTAAAGGTCAAAAAACTTACAGGGAAGCTCCTTGATATTATGTGAAAACCCCTTATAAAAGGCAGTTTATTGACAAATAAAATGCTTTATACATTCAGGTTTTCCCCATCTCTCAATAGTGATAGTTTCCAAAGGAAAAAATCAGTAGTGCAGAACACATACTTCTTTTGCATTAGTTTGATAAACTGAAAATCAGAACCTTTTAAAGCATCTTGTGAATGAGAGAAATGGAACTGGACCTGGGTAGAGGGTGTGGATAGTAGAGACCAAAATGAATAAGTGATTTAGCTGTTGATGTGGACAGCAAGAGAGTTGGTGGGAAATGTTACAGCAGACCTGACCACGCTACAAAGGGTCCGTCAAGAACACAGTACAGGTATCAAAAAAACCAAAACTAAACTAAAAACAAAAACAAACTGCAACTTTTGCCAACTTGTAAACAAGGAAAAGCATTTCACAGATTCAAAGTTCAAGGGAAGTAAACGTCTTTAAATTATTTTTGTCAGTTCAACCCTGATTTAAAAGTATGGCTAGCAAAAACAAGGAAGCCACAGCTGTCGACATCCTGAGCAAGCAGCCGCCTCCTTCTGAGAAGCTGCACTCCCAAGGCCCCCTCCAAGATGCTACATGAGGAGACACCTTCTCTCTTGAATCCATCTCAATTCTCCCATGTCCACACTCCTGGGATAGGTGTCGACTGCTTCCCATGTAGGTGTTTACCGTTCTCGCTGCTATAGATTTAGACGTGGGGAGACAGGAGGAGGGAAGGCAAACTCTCGGAGGATGCTCCGGGCCACTTCGACATTATTCTGGGCTATCTCTAAGGCTCTCTTCACCTCTTCAAAGGCATAACCCTCTCCCATGAGTTTTGCAATTTTTGCATCTACATTTTCCAATGCTGCCTCAGGCCCATGGGGTTTTCTGTGGTGAATTTCTGGTGCAGTCCTGCGGGGTCGTGGTTTAGGGGGTCGGGCTGGTGCTTGTGAACCATCTGTGTAGATTTTTAAAGAGAGATATATCATTTAAACAGTGAGATAAAAATAAATACATTATAACATAATAGTATTACCTCATTATTTTCTATTAAATTACTATTTCTCATCCTCTTTCCAAATAGACTTTTGTTTCTCCATTTTTTCATACTATTGGGGGATAGGTAGTATTAGCCTCATTTTGAACATTAGAAAATTAAGATAGATTGTGTTGACTGTGTTGATAGTTCCACTGAGAAATTAACACATTTAATCCCCAATTCCACAATTTTACTCTTTAAGCCATATGAAGTAAAAAATATACAGCCAGAAAAAAAAAGCCAAAACAAATGTCTAAAAAGGGAAGGCTTTCACTTGGGTTAGCAATACAGTTCATCATTTACTACAGCACAGACTCTGGCTGATCATCCTCCTGAGGGACAATCTTGGGAGGTTTCTACCAGAGCAAAGTATCTTTATAAGCTCATAGATACTCATGTTAGAGCATCCCCAACAGATCTATGCTACCCATATAGAGCAGAACTGTTCTAAAAAAAAAAAAGATCTGATTTTGCAAGTTAATAACTGGTGCCTTACTAATGCTAGGAGAATAAAAAAGAAAAAGGAAAATATTAATAGTAGATGCTCTGATTCTACTGTTAGTTAACAGGTTGAACAGAAGTAAACTTGGTGCTTGGTGCAACACTTTATCTAGATTCCAATGTAGGAAGTTTTGTTTGAGAAAAAGCAAACCTAGAAGAAACATGAGTGAAGAATTGGTTTCTAGATCAGTCCTCTGATGATGATAGTTTATCAGAGTTAAAACAATAACACTGGTGCCTGTGAATAGAAAATTATTTATAAGCCACCATCTCACGCAAGTCTCCAGCACATGGGCTAGCTAACTGGACAGGGTACTTTCATCATGCATTTTCACATGTCTCTATCTACATATCACTTTATTTCAAAAGCCTAAACCAAAAAAAAAGGAAAAAAAAGATGAAAATAAAAAATGTCAACTTTATGTTATGAAACCCATTTATGGATGTAGGACAATCAAAACAATATCTATTTAATATCTTTTTTCTAGACCATTGATAAATGCCAAATGATATATCCAAGATCAAAGTTAAGTGAATGGTGAAGTGAAGATAAAAGCCAAATATCTCACGCCCAGTCCTCCCTCTGCCCTCCCCTCACTACCCCAATAACTTCAGGAGATATTGCAAGCTGATCTTTTCAATAATGATAAAATTTAAATAATTAAACATCTGATTCATTATTTCATTTTTCCTTTTTAAAGCTTGATATTTTTCCATGAGAAGACAGTATGTTAAAAACATTATCCTACTCACAATTCTAGAAATATCAATAAAACACATAAAATAAAAGCTTGTAGGATAAAAATATTTGTTTCTACATTAAATATGATGATAGTCTTATTTTTAATTTTTCCTTTCTTATTGGATAATGTCCAATTTTTAAAAATATTATAGTTGTAGACACTGCATATTATAGGATGCTCTTATATAAGAACACACAATTTCTAGTTCCTACAATTGTCTGTACTATTTCTTACATCTGTAATTAAATACCTCGAATTATTATTGTCTGCTAAATTACATTTCTTAGTGTATCTTTAAGTTCCATTTATTTTTCTATTAAGTATTTTCATTATGTCATATAGGGGTAGATAGATTATACTTTGCTTTTAATCATTTTCAATAACTATTAGGAATTCTAGCAAACTTTCTTTTACTCTCATCAATTACCAAATGTACCTAGACTATAATACAAGTATAAATACTTTGTATTCTATTGGTAATTTTCTAAGAGATTTCTAATATTGTTATTTTGTTTCTGTCTAGAATTCTAAGAAGGTCACATGAATATCATGCATGTTTGAAAGAACAGTTATGTACACAAGAAAAGTGGATTAGATACTATGGCAGCATCTAATAAATAGTATAATTGGTAATAAGTCTTAAGATTTAGAACATTTAGAATAAACATATATATATATATATTGATCTTCATAGATAACACTAAAAAAGATGGTACCTAACATCAGCATAAAAAAACAAGAACCTATCTACTCTGCAAGGCTTCTATAATTAACGTGGACAAAATGCAATCGAATCTTTAGATAACTAATTTTATTTAAGAGAAAGCTATTCTTTGCTTGGAAAAAGTAAGTAGTGAACATAATTCAGAAAACCTAAGTCAGAAGGAAAAAAATACACACATACACACACACACATACACACTGAGATTAAATAAAAACTCTATCTAGTTAGGCAGGGAAATTATCGTTGATCCAGGAACAGGTATTTTTTGCACATACAAAACATTTGAAATATTAGCTGGAGAAAACGATTTCAAAAAGCCTCTAGGAAAAATCATTAGAGTTTGAAGAGATTTTTATCAAAGAAAGAAAAAACATCCTCTTGCAGCAAAGATTTATTTTCTGAATTCATAGATTTTCCTTTTTAAATCCAAACTCACATATTCCAATTCATTTAATCCTAGTTCTCGTTACCATAAATCAAAATCTATTTCCCCAAAACAGTGCCGACATCTTTTCAGAATCTCACAAATGCTCAGAAGTTAAATTGTATTATGTATCAGAGCCTACAATTAGACATAAATTGTAATCTATGTTATAACTTCTCATCACCTGTTATAAATTTCTACTTAATGGTTAAATATTTATTCAATTGAATATATCTTAATTTTATAGTTGACATTTTAATTTGATAGTGGAGCTATGTACCAGGTAACTGATAGCTACAAAAGAGACTTTTCTAGATGTAGATTATGAATATCACACAGAGACTTGAGGTTGGTCAGATGCATCTCAATTTGGCCATTAAGATTTTGCATGATCTTGGGCTAAGCAATTTACTTTACCAATTCTCATTCTCCAAATTTACTTTTGTATATCTATTTTTATAGGTATTATTTATCCCTCCTTGGGTAGTATGAAAATTAGTGTAATTCACAGTATATATACTGAGGAGACTATCAGAAAGAAAAGGACAATGAATTCACAGCCATAATGATAACTGCTATACTCAAATGCTATACAACAGTAATTACTATGAATTAACATAAATGTCAGAGAAAGAGGTAAAAACACAAAATTTTTTGTGAGAGCCTGATCCTACACAAGGCATTTAAGCAAAATATTAAAAAGCAAGATCTGTTACAGCCTGAACTAATAGTGGAAACTGTTAAAAGGGGGGGGGGATCAGGTCTTTTCCATGCTAACCATTAAAGCAAATTGCTTAAAACCAATCCCTCTTTCTATCCAGCTTTCCCAAAGCTCAGAGGCAGCCTTCACTTTCCCTACTTGTTCTTTTTCACAATATCTAAAAGTAGGATACACCAGGTTTTCATTTTCATTCACTTTTTAGCACTTTAGAATGTGTAGGGTAGTGGAAGGAAGCAATGAAACAGAAAATGAAACTATCTCATGGTTCTCCAAAAGTTATTATATTGCAGTTTTGGCATGCATTGGAATGACTATAAATTTTATCAGCCCTATGAGGATTTCTGTACCTACTAAATGTCTTCCTTAAAAACATTTATTTTGGAAGAAGATGTGTTTATTCTAGTGCTGCTGTCCATGCTCATGGTATTTTTGAACTTTTATGAGCAATTACAACAGTATCAAAATAATGCAAGAACATGTGGAAACTATAAGATATGGTACATACATATTCTGGAGTACTGACTTTACTCAAGGATGTGAAGACATCAATATTTTCAAATATTAAAATGAATACAGATAGGCAAAGGAGATACAAAGTTTGCATGAATTTTTAAGATAAGACAGATTTTGAATCAATTTTCTGCATGTGGTTGTCCACTTTTAGCTAACTTGCCAGTCCTTGGGCTATATTTAGAGTTAACCCTTCTTTAGGAAGAAACATTTGAGAAGCCTTGCTTTAGGAGTAAATCTTGATTTACTTTTCATTTTGTAAGCATATAAAAGAGCAGTGAGTCCTGGATAGCATGAAAATTAGCCTGATGAAAACATGGTTGGAATATTATCTAGAGTAATTACTCTAGGTTATGCATCCTAGAAGGGGGCAAAAACTGATTATTATGGAATTAAAAATAATAATCTTAGATGCTAAAATGGTTTGTGGCCCTCCAACGAGCTATAATACATAGACATATAAAACATATCTGTAGTATTAAGCTTTCACTGTTGCAGGGAACAGGGAGCAATCAGGAAAGAACAAATATCTAAAAGGCGATTTAGACAGAATATATATATATTATATATATATATATATTATATATATATATATTTAAAAGTGAGACACACTGCAGTATGTCTACATAATCTATTAATACATATATAGGAGTTGATAGTATTTCCAAAAGAAGGCCCTCATCATCTAAAGTTATTTCCCTCATTATTTCCCTCATCATCTAAAGTTTGGTGGTTTTTGTCCTTATTTTGAAAGATGTATCTAATAAGCAAATGCTATTGTATTGATGAATACATTTTCCCATTTTCTATTTGTTATATTAAGTCCTGTTCAACAATAACTGTCATACCAAGCTTTTATATTTCTAGACAATAGCAAAAGCATTTAACGTGTTAGTTTTCTTGCATATAGTCAGTTTCTGTTAGATTTTAAATACTAAAATAGTGTTTGATAATACATAATATGATGGACTATCATACAGTAATTTAAAAGATTTATTTAAAAAAATTGATGTACTAAGATACTTATTATACTGTACTAAATGGAATTGAGACAGAATTGACACATTTAATATGATCTTAACTATATGAAAATGTACATAGACAAAACATGAGAAGTACTCAAAATGGCAATAATGTTCCCTATTGATGATAGGGTTCTGTGTGATTTCTTTCTCTGGTTGATTCTGCAATTCCACTTTATTTTCCAACGTGCACGCACTACTTTCATAATTAGAAAAATCACCACCACTACCAATAAAATGGCCTCAGATCCTCTCTGCTAGTTTTGCAGACCCTGAGCTGCTCAATATTCTAAGACTGAGAAACAAAGTCTGATTTTGCTAATGTGAAAAGTAAATGAAGCATCTAGTTAGTGGCTTGCCTAAGAATACCAGTTTTGAAATCTCTAGTATAGTTTTACCATTTCTATTACCTTCTATTCCTTTGTCAATACTATTCCTTTACTACTGTCTTGATTTTATCATTGGGCATCTCCAAACACGGTTTACCAATCACTGTTAGATGCATGTATGATTTTTTTTTCTAATTTAATTTTGGCTTGGCTCCTGATAACATAAACTTTATTAACAAATACAAAAATAAAATGTGCAAATAGCTTGCTGAGAAAGACAGAATTGATTCAAATCCTATCAGACTGACATTTACTAGGTGTGTCACTTTGGGTAAATAACTAAACTGCTATGTCTTATTTTCTTCTATAAATTGACATTAATAGTACCTATTTTCAGGGTGGTTGTGAGGAATAAAATTGTATCTATACCTGTATTATATAGTAAAAATACATTTATATTTTTATATATTATACAACTATAGAGTTATAAAAGTTCAATATATAGATATAATTAGAAAAATATAACATTTATAATACATCCAGAAAATGGTTTTAAGAGAACTACGTTGGTGTTAGATTTGTAAGGAAAAAGACTCCAGGTTCTGTGGTTTTAAAACTGAAGTTTATGTAAGAAGCAGCATTTCAAGTAGTTGAAGTATGGTAAAACTCAACAACACTGTGATTTCCTAAGGTGAAACACAAAACAAAATCTTAAAATCATTTACCATAAAATCCTAATCCCATGTGAAGTGAAACCTTGATTTCCAATTGAGATCTTAATGGACATAACTATAGAACATTTGGTCTTAATATAAAATCCATTCAATATTCTACCAATTTTCCTTTAATCTAGTAAAGGAAAAGTAGTATTGGAGTTAATTCCTTTTATAATAAGATCTTCTTTATTTTGCCAGCATATTTGGCAATAAGGCCTCTCACTGGCTGAAACCACATTTAATACAAGGTGTTCTAAAATTTTAGCATTGTTTTCAAGTGTTACCTTAAACTGCCTTCTAAATGCTAAGAATATGGAAAGTCTTAAGAGCTAATGCTGCACTTCATCAGCACAAGCATTATAAGATTTCTACGAATGGCATTTAAACTGTAGCACAGTATTTCGTACAAGAGAAAAGCAAAGTGGAAGACACATAAAAACTCACACACAGTTAGTATATACATGAGCCCCATGTGAATAATATACCCATTTAAAGAAATAAGCAGATTACCAAAAATGTTTGCCCCATATACAGGTGTATGTGAATTTAACACAAGCTGGTAAAATCCTCTTATTTCCAACTATCCTCAGGACATATTTATATGATTAAATATCAACTGTTACATTTACAAAACTTTAAGAAAATTATAAAATATTTTCCTTTTGGAATAAAATATGTGGAAGGCTCTTTGTACATATAGACATACATGCACGTGTAGACATCCTTTTCAGATAAGAGGACAAGGAAGATATTTTCGAATCAATGAAACTACAGTTTTGAAGTCTTAGAAATATTCTTTTCACAGAAAGCTTATCCATAAATAAGTTACTATCAATTATTTAGATAGCCATAACAGATAAAAGAAATTGAATTTATAACATGCAGCAATCATACCAGAATCCTCATTCAGTCATCTTAAAAAGGCCTTAATAAAAAGAGAAAATAAGGGCTATTGGAATCTTGAGGGCACATAAGCATTCAGTCTCAAGTTTTGATGGAAAGACCTAACCCAGAAGGCAAGTCCAGTCTCTCTGCTGGCGTGAAATAAACTAGTGGACAGACAGCTAGCCCTGTGAGCTGCATCTGAACAAACATCTGTTGGTAAAAAAGTATCTTATTTTCTGTGGTTTGTGTTTTTAAAGACAGTTTAGGGAGTAGATTGAAATATTTGATGTTACAGCTAGCTGAAGCCCTCTGAGTAATAATCAGGACTATTTTATAACTTAAAGTAAAAGCCAGTTCAGGTTTCTGGTAAATGGCTATTTAGGGATATTTCAGCAAGGTTTGCGACTCTAAGTTTTTCCTGACATTTCTAGTGTAATGCTAATTGGAATTCATACTGCTTGAAATCATTTAAGTGAATGATGTTCCTCTGGGTTCTACAACACTCACAACATATTATGGAGCAAACTGTAAGGAAGCTATGAAAACAGTATGTTTTGGCCAAAATTCTTCCCATTACTTGAGTATGTTTCTTTTAATCCAGAGTTGGTGGTATTAAATATATTATTTTAAATCCGTCATGGCACTTTTTCTAAAGTTCTATTTTAATGCTATTTCCTTAAAGAATTTGCTTCCTTGTGTTATATAGAGGTTGTCAGATATTGTCTCTCTTTCTTGATTTTCACGTTTTTGTCATCAAATTCTTTGACTATAACTACAGCATGTATCTAAAACCTTGAAGCAAACTAGACTAGAAGCAAATGACTAGAAGCAAACTAGTAAGAGAACACGGACCAAAATTTGAAAAGGTTAAGACTTTCTGTGCCTTCCTGAGTTATATGCAAGTGTTAAAACTTACAAAACTATAGAATTATATAACTTTGGCATCTCTCCTGCATGTTACAGAGTACATAAGAACTACCATGTTGAAAAATCTCAAAACAGCTCATTCATTATCTTGATTCAGAAGTTACAGAACACATGACTATTATTATTAATACGTCTTATGTGTACTGAGGTTTGAGCTTAAAAACAAAAACCTTGAAATAAGACAAAAATGCATATAATAAAAGCTTTTGTTTACAAATATGAGACAAAAATACTGCTCATAAAATAGGTGCATTCAGTTTAACACAGATATCAGCAATACTTCCCTCCTTTCTTTCACCCATCTACCCACTCATATACTCATCCATCCATCCATCCTTTCATCCATCACCTATCTATGCATCTAAAAAAAATGTGCTGGGCACTGTCCTAGACACTTGGGATATAGCAATGCTATGGACTGAATGTTCCTGCCCCACCCTCATCCCCAATTTGCATGTTAAAACCTAATTCCCATTTGGATAGTATTTATTTGCAGGTGAGGCCTTTTAGAGGTATTTAGGTGTGCCGCCCTCATGAAACGGTTTATGAACCAGGAAGGAAGCCCTCAAGAGGCACCTTGATCTTAGACTCCTTAGCCTCAAGAACTGTGAGAAATAAATGTTTGTTGTTTAGGCCACCGTGTCTATGTTATTCTGTTATAACAGCCTCAATTGGTGAAGACCAGCAGTGAAGCAAACGTTTATCTTCAAAGTGTTAATACTCTACCAGATGAAACAGACAAATAAGCAACAATCAAGAAAACGAATGAATGATAGAATTTTAGGTAGTGACAGGTGCTGTGAAGAAAAAGCAAAAGAGGATGGAAAGTGGCTGCAGAAGACAGGGGGAGCTATTCAGATATAGTGGTCAGGGAAGGCTCCTGCAGAAACAAAGAAAGATGCAGCATTTCCTTATTAATGGTCATGAGTGTGACTTGAGCTTCTAAAATGGTACATCATTGTTCTACTTGGTGGCTGGCACTGGAGCACTGCACAGTAGCCCTCAGTGAGCTATGAAAATGAATAGTTTGGTGCCAGTATTAACTCTAAAGAGATTTCTGCCTCAATGGAGAAGTGAAGTAAGAGACAATAGCATTTCCATGTACAAGAAGATTTTTCCCATTTCCCAAATTTGATAAGGCAAAATGAAAGAGAATGAATAAATTTTGAATAAAAATGTGGTTTTACAAACTGATCTAAGATAATATTAAGACTGATTTTTTTTCTTTTCCATGAGACAGTATTGTAGGCCTTTCTCTCATAATATAAGCTTTATAAGCAAAATGCAAAGATGATAAAAATAACTTCTTAGGCAGATAGTGCTCATTGAACTATACAATGAATAAGAAGGTGCTCTGAAAAGTGAAAAGCACCATATAGCCATAAGGTGTTATTATTACTATCATTAGCCAACTCACCTGAAGATGAAGGAAGCTGATCATAGTCCTGTGATGTTCTGTTGGATTTGACATTTTCACCCGGTAATCTCCTAGCAGGAGGCAAAGGAACTTGGCCACTTGCTGGATCAAAAAAGGGATCTTAAAAATAAAAATAATTTTTTAATTAAAAGGATGATCTCTGTCGATTGGCTAAAGAAAAAAAATTCTAGAAACTTTTTATGAAGATTATAGCTTTCAAAAATTAGAAAACTCAATTTGGGATTTATATTAACCACTTTCTTATCTATAAAAACTACACATTTTATAATTTATTCATCATTTCCAAAATATGCTCTTCTCATTTATTTTTAGATAACAACTACTGATTTTATTTTATTTTACAGATCGCTTATTTAGTTGTAAGATTGTTGATGATAAAAACAGCTTCTAAATTTTATTTTCTGTCTCAATCTATCCTATACAATGAATGGAAACTGTTCTAAAGTAAAATAAAAAAAGATGGGTTTGGATTTTGCCCATCAGAGTATTATTAAATCACTTAATCTCTCTAAGCATTAGGCAGATAAAATCTGTAAAACAGACATGAAATTTAGGATTTGTGAAGATTAAATGAATTTATGTATGTCATATCTTCTGTACATATAAGGTACTTACAGTAATAGTACTGTATTGAACATTCTATGACAAAAATCATTATTGTTGTTTCATTAAATAGTAAATTCAATTGTTAAAAAAGTATGCTATTACTGACATTAACGATCAAATATTCAGAGAAATGTGATTTTTTGGCTACCACTTTGGCAGTGAGGGGACATCTGAAGTAGTGAAACATATGAATTACAGAAACATTAAAAATTATTTTATTACTTCCAATGATATTTACTAACTGGAACTAAAGGGAGAAAAAGAGATTTTATTAGTATTGTTATATCAAACCACTAAGACCACAAACCCAACTGATTTAAAATTAGTAGTATACAGGTTTAAATTCTTAAAAATTGATTCCTTTTTTAAGTAGATGAATCTTACTTCTATAATCTTTGGTTCACTAATAATTTATGTAGCTATCACTTTCACCTTCGGCTCCTCTGTTTTTTCCTCTTATACTACCTTCTTTTATGTTGTCAGTATCTCTGAAGGTAACATCAATTCTTCCGAGGGCTGGGATCTTGTCTTATGTATTGTTTGAATTACATCTCCTAACTCAAATATAGTACATAGCACACTGTTTGGAAAATAGTCTGCAGCTAACAAATATTTACTTTTAACTACCAAAAGTAAATCTGCACAGATTTACATTGTTCATAATTTCAAAATCAGTGAAATCTGAATTGCTAACATGAAACTTAAATTGATAACACAAAACACAAATTATAAAGATGAAAGGTGGTCTGATTTTCACTGTTTAAAGTTCCATGAGTTTGGCATAAGAATTTGATTATTTAAGAAGAAAATACAATGGCTAAAAATTGCCTATTGTATACTAATTTTTGACTAGATAATATAAGGCAGGATTGATTCAAAACCATTAATTATTTATTTTCTCCGTTTTTGGAGTACAATAATTATCACCAGCTTTGCTGGGTACTTTTTGACTTAGGCAAGTCTACTTTACTTGTTTTCATTAATTTCAAGATTAATTAACTTTTAGATTTTGGGCTCTCAATATCTGAAGAGTCAATGGTCCAGCCTCATTAGTAGTGCTGAAACATTTTTACAAAGAATGAGAAGATAAATCATATTCCATGCAACAAATGTTGATCTTTTGGTTTGGTAGAGAAACCAAAGGAACCAAACATGGTAACTTCTAGATAAATTTTGAAATTCCCCGAAAGATTCGGATTTAAATATTCAATAAAATTTACTTTAGGTTCCTGTGCACTCTAAATGCTCCTGGTATAACATTCAGTGAGAGGAAAGACTGTCTTTTATAATACATACATGTGTTTATTTCTTTGTAATTTATAGGTTTGTCAGAAACACACTATTTCTAATCATCTATTTAGATAAAGCTAAAAAGTAAATTCTGGATACATTTCAGAGCCATAAAATGATAGACTACACAATATACCACTGTATTATACTGCTCCATTCAACTATTGTGTTTCACTGGATATACAAACATATTACCATAAATAGCAAAACTATACCTATTTATAGTTCTATTCTGAATCACTGTCATGTTCTCCCTTGCTTCCTGCTAAGTTGGGTGTTGGTAAGGTACAGGGTAAACTGGATTCTCTGTAGCAAGTTATAAAGTTGGAGGCATTCGTGCTTCAAATGGAACGGCATTATGCACAGCACAATTACTATGCAGAACACAATAATTACCAACTGTCTCCTGATAAGGAAATTCTGAAAAGCAATAAAGCTTTTTTAAAATAAATTTTTCAAAAACTAATTAAAGTAAAATTTTATATCCACATTTAGAATTAAAACATATGGGTTGAAATTAGCCAATGTATCATTTATACAGTAATAAATGTTTGAGAAATAAATGAATATACACACTGGGATTAATCTGTTCTAAAAAGTAAAGTACTACCTCCTGTGATTTACAATACGGTAATGTAAAATTGAAAATTTAATACTTATTTTAGAGGTTATAAAATACTAAGACTAGACTGGGGGAAAAGGGTTTGCTAACTAAAAAAGAAGGGAGAAAATACACACCAATCAAAAAAATGGATGAGAATATTTTACAGCATGAATAATGCTCATAGCATAGTTAGTGGAAAAACATTATAGATAGCACATTCTATGTGAAATAAATTTTACATAAATATGAACTTACACACTTATAGACAAAAAAAGAAAGGACACTTATCAATGGTTATCTTTTGGAGAAGGTGGTATGGAATATTTTTTCTTCTTCTTTTCCCACTATTTTAAATAGTTTCAAACTTTTGCTCCAGTGTAGAAAAAGAGGCAAATAAAATTAAACAGTTAAAAAAAATGGCCCATTCCCTCTCTGGCCATCCATAAACCACCTGGAAAATTTATCATTTATCCCCTAAATTTTAAAAGAATAAGCCAGTGCAGAAGCTAATTTCTGGAAGGGGTTTGAAGAGCCATGCAGGTAAAACAAAGTTCTTCCCTCTTTGCTGCCCACACTCTTTAACTTATGATCCTGAAATCTTCAATATATACTGATCTAGCCACTGATTAAATCCTCCAAGTGTTAAAGAAGTCCCTATTCCTTGAGGTAGAACAATCCTTAATAATTTGGGAAACTTCATAGAATGAATGAAATTTTTATTCTTAACTTTTCTCATTGGTCTTACTTCTACCTTCTGAGGAAACTTAGAAGACATATACCCCTTCTTTCACAAATACCCTAACTGAAGACAATTCTAATATATATTGAAGGTTTCTTTGGGCTACACATCCTCAGTTCTTTTAATCCACTGTAATTTACTTGGAGTGCTATGAATTTCCTTTTTCATCTGGGCTACATTTCTTTGAGAATACCTGAGTCCAGTTTCTCAAACTTGATCATGCATCAAAATCACCAAGAAGGCTCATGATCACTGGATCCTACTCCCAGAATGTTTGATTTAGTAAGTCCTGAATTTCATTTTAAAGCAAATTCCTAGGAGTTGCTAGTGCTGCTAATCTGGAGACCACAATTTGAGAACTGCTGCTCTAGCCTATTAATCTTCAACACCTGAACACAGTGGTCTCCATGAGAGCTGAGCACTGTGGAGAACTTCACTCCTTCTCTGTTTTGAACTCTGTGAGTGCAAGCCCCACATGGCATGAGCTCCCTTGGTAGCCACACCCTGACAGTGCTTCATAAAGGTTGTAGTCAACAAAAAACCCTAAAACGTCTTCAGTAATGCCAATGATACAGATTTTCTTCATATTTTACTTACACAATTGCATTTCTGAATCCAAGAGTAAAACTTCCATTCATCTTTAATAAGCTACATTTTGCTAGCTTTCAGAGTTGAACTGTGACTTTAAGATTGGATAAGCAATTCAAAAGAGATTCCAGGTTAGAAAAACAGCAAAAGAAAGGTGGTGTAAGGGATGCCAAAAATGCTGTGTATTTTGTGCACTGCACAAAGACACCCAGTTATGGCTATGAGCGGGACTTAAAGATAGCCTTCACTTTGTTCCTTGAGCACCGGCCCTGGCATGAAGTGAAGGGAGGGGTGCCTATTTCAACCCACCAGCACAAAGGAAGTGCTTTTTTGTAATTTGGAAAAGAATCACATATACATTAGCACTAGCCGTGGTTTGGAGACAGGAAAATGTAAAGCTTTTGTTGAAGACTCCAGGTTTTGTTAAGATATGATTGGCCTGTCCAAAATAGATGGCTCGTGTACAGCTGTAGACATTACTATTTTGCCAAAGGAAATCTTACATGAAAGCCTAAAATAGAAAGCAGATGAAAAGAAGAACCAGAGCTGTGCCCTTGCTTGGCTTCCCTCCCTAGATCCTACAGGAATCCTGAGGCTGCTCTGCAGAAGCACAGAACACTACCCTTTCATAGTCACTACTACAGAGAAGTCAATGGGCTATGAAGCTGAAAAGCTGAATCTGACTCAACTGTGCAGGGCACTGAATGCTGGAATAAAGAAATGGATTTGATTAGCTATTTAATATTATATCATGAGAGAATACAACCTCTTTTTCTAAGACACCTGTTATTTCTCTTTAGTTAGGCATAATTTATTATTTCCTCAAGGAAACCAAATCTCAATAATGCTTAGAAAAGATTTATCATTACACTGGACCAAAATTTAACACACTGAAGAGTGAAAACAATAGCACTTAAATGCTCACAAAGTTTGTTTAAATTTAGCAGTCACCTTTTATGGTACTAAATATCCTGAGTTAAACTTTAGCATTTATAGCATGCCCTTTCATGAAGTTCTATTCTTGGATGAAAAATTGCTGTTTTGCATCTTCTTTATTTTTCTAGAAAATAAAATGTATTATGCACTTTGCAAAATGATATTTAAATGATTATTTATAAGCTAAAAGGAACCTTCATGCTCTACAATATTATTATTATATAATAATATACACTCTAGGTTAAGGATAAGTATTGTTGAACTGCCTGGCAGCAAAGCAAAAGCATTATAAACAAATCTATAAATGAAATAAAACAGTTTATACTACTCTCATTTTACCTAATAAAGGGGGAATTTTCATTTTGAAGTAGTAATTGCTTTTGCCAATTAATCCTGAGAGGATTTTTTTAAAGGAAGATTTATATAAAGGGCAATAAATAATATACTTATGATAAGTAAAGAACTAAAACATTTCACAATTCTTTTGAAAAAACTAGGCAAAAGGTGTATTTGTGCAAAATTTTCTCTTTCAGCTCTTGGAAAGTTTGACTTAATTTTATAAGAACTCACTACATTGAGGTTTCATCTATTGGAGCTTAAGTTATATATATACAAAAAAGGTGATGATAGGTACATTGCAGGAATCTGGCCAGAAACTATATTAATTTAGTGTTTAGAAGTTTAAATAACTAAGATTTAGAATGATTCATTTTTAAAAAATTCATGTTAAAGTATAAAACAAAAATTTCAACAAATTTAAGTAAATAAATTAGCAAAATGCATCAGTGTTTATATGTAGATAGATAAATAAATGCCTAAGCAGTTATCCCTATTTCTTCTTGGATCACAAGGGGTTATGACACTTGTCCTTTGACTGTTAGTATTCAGTGAATTCATAAGCTCCATGAAGGCAGGAGGCAGCTAAAAGAGGGGGTGAAATGGCAGATGGCTAAATCAATATTTACTAATTTAAAAAACCCTGACAATTATTCCTAAAAAATATATAAACCACTTTTAGAAAGTAAAGCTGTACATATATATATATATATATATGTGTGTTATATATATATATATAACTTGTATCTTAACTTGTATCTTCAAACTTTCTAAATTTTCAAAGTAAGTGAAAAAAAACCAGAACAATGAATGCTGAAGGTGATTCATAATCAACTGAGGGAAATGATAATGGTTAAGATTTCTAAGTTTTCACTGAGGCATATAGGTGGCTAAATGACAAACTGTTTTATCTCATATAGAAATGTAAGGAAGTTGTTAAAAAAAAAACCTCTTTATCCTATATTTACCAAACCAAGTCTCAGAGGCAAATGTTTCTATGTACAGTATCACTAACAGGACAGACTGGAACTGTTAATATCAGCAGATTCAACATAACTGAATATATTTTCTTTTTCATTTCTAACTAATGCAACAGATGGTTTATTAAGTCTCTTAATTTTTATTTTTACTCTCCTCTTCAGAAATTTAAAAGGAAATTAATGTAAAAAATTAGTTTATATTAGTTTTTCCTCAAAGACCAATAATTTGTCAGTAGATACATTGAGGCATTAAAAATAAAAATATCAACAAAACAATAAAATGCAGGTATTTCAGAAAAATTTGTTCATGTTATAAGAATATAACTTACCAAAATCTTATGTTTTGAATAAATTTATGACACTAAGTCATATCTAGTAAAGATAGATATGACACTAGATACGACACTAAGTCATATCTAGTAAAATTTTTAAAACTTATTATGAAGAAAAAAGAAATCGCATTGGGAATCAGGAGATTGATTCTGAAACACCTCCCCAGTACTATTAGCCCAATCGCTTAGCTGTTCTGGTTCTCATAGATGCCTTTTGTAACAGAAAGGTGTTATTTGGACTGGCTCATCTGTATAGCATAATTTCTAAATTCTGTGATTCCTTACTGCTCTTGCTATCTTTGTAATCGTTTTAGCATTAAACCAGTCAATTGACAAACCCACCAACTGCTACTCTCACCACCCCAAGGTTGTTGTGCTAGGGAGGTAGACAGCTAATTAATCACTAATGTTTACATGATCACTATGATCTTAGGAATATTTTTGCTTTAATTGCATAGTTTTCTTTGGTTTTTCCCTCCTACCTGAAGGAAGAAGAAAAAGGTCCTGTCCTGAGGATGGCCGGCTACTAGAGCCAGGAGGTTTTGAATGCTCGATGAGACTATGCCGTGCGGGAGGTGGGGGAGGTGGGAGGGACGGAGGGAGGGCATCAAAAGCATCTTCACCTGCATTTAAAGAAAGGCTGATATCAACAACAGAACTTCATTAATCAAAACACACAGTATCAAGCAAAAGTAATGATCAATTTTCTTTTGCTGCTTATAAAGAATTCCGCTTGCAGAGTTTATCCAGCAGTTCACCGGCTTTGATAATGGGATCTAACTATTTTGTGGGAATGTTTGGAGAGAAACACACACATACATACAAACACACCCATGTGAACTTTTTCTGTCTCCCAGGCCTTTTATAAAAAGAAGCATTACAGGTTATGAAACAGCTTATGGTTCACTTGTAACCTTTGTAATATTAGGACACTAGAGGTTTGACAAAAAAGTGTCAGTCACACCATCAAAACAGAATTTTACATGTAACTACAAGAGTTTGCAGCCTCTACTGAGAAAATCACACCATGTATGTATGATTTAATGTCATCAAATAGTTTAGATTATCCTATACAGTTCATTCCACTGAATTTTAATTCATTTAAACCAATGTTCCACATGTTTGATTTACTGTCAACATATATGAAAAATGCATCTACAGCAGAGGAATATGGTATTTTTTTCTACTTATCTAATGCTGCTAAAGAAGAATAGTTAAATACAGACCACTTTTTGTGGTCCCCAAAGCTACTTACATTTGTATATTTCCAAGCTTTATTAACTGTAGAATATTACAGTATGCTTTTATGTCTACTCATTTTTACACTGTAACACCTTACTATTCTACTCATATTTTCCTTTACCTTGATTCTGTAAAAAAATAAAATAATAACATAGTATGTATTTTTGTAAGCTATCTCAAACATTTTGTGAATGAGACAGGGTACATATAAATACCCACATATTTTAATAATGAAAATTCATATGTATTTAAGTGGAATGACAAACATACAAGCATATTAAAGAAAAATGATTTTACCATTCACTGAATTTGCCTGCGAAAAATGTGCAGAATATTTTCTCTAATCATTATTTTTTTCTAATTTGAAATATTTGAAGATAGAGGAGAGAGAGCATTGCTATCATTCCAACCTTCAATGACCTGCTATACTCTCATATTTATTCAAATCCTTTTACAGCTCTTAAATATCAGGTACCATGTGAGGCACACACATGATATAAAGATCAAAATCATAAGGCCCTGACTCAAGGAACTTAGATTCCATTAGAAGAGCTAAAAAAGGTTCACAAATAGGCATGAAAAACAGGTGAAAGGGATTGATTAGTCCCATAAGACAGTTATATACACTGGAAGAGGGAAGAGAAATGTAGACGACTGGCATTCAGAGAAGTGTTAAAGAATAGAAAAGTCCTAGGATATCAGGGGGCTCAAGAATTTATTTAACAAATGCAAGGATGGGGTCTTCCAAGCAGAGTGGATGGTATGAACAAAGAATGAGATGCACAAGAAGACCTAGAGGGAGGCTGAGTTAAAACTATAGGTTGGAACACCTATCTGCATTGCTCAATAAAGTGGTCACACATCCACATAAAGCTATTTAAATTTATCTTAACAAAAACCCAGTTCCATACTTACACTTAACCATATACAAACATATAGATCCTTTACATCACCACAAATGGTTCTACTGGACAATGCTGATCCAGGTAATGAAGATCTGGGTAATATATCAAGAACTGATATACAGGAAAAAGTGGAAGGGAGAGAAAGACTGGAGGTAAAGAAGTTAGGAGGGTTTTATAATTAATGTAGAGAAGAATAGAGCCCTGAACTACAAAGAGAACAGTAGCAAAAGACACTGCAATTGTGTAATTGTAAACACCAGTCAATTGTATTTGTGAGAAAATAGAAAGGTTCATTCCACATTTCTGGAGCCCTAACAGCCAATTCAGAAAAGTTTATAAATGGACCTCCATTATACGTTATTTTATGTCAGGGTTACTTGTTATTACAAAGCCTTAAGGTATATGAAGATTCTAATTGTCTTCCTCTAAAAATAGGGTGAGAAGCTTCCTGACTAGAATTAATGAAATTAATAGTGACATAGGCAATTTCAACATACATACACACTTATGTGTACCTTCCCATGTGTATACACACAAACACACATTAGGATGTTTTTGCATATCATCATTTGAAACAAGCAAATTGAGATCCTTTTGAATGTGTTATAGTTGTAACGGTTAGAATAAAATAGCACTTATACTCAGTTCTCCACATATCAATACTATAATTTTCCATAATTTAATTAGCATAAGTGGAACTGGGTCATTTCATGCTGAAAAAAAAGTACATTCCCATTTATTAAGAATTATTATAGTTCAAGAAAATCTCAATTAACACTTCAAATCATCACTTCAAAACTATGAGAATACAAGGGCCTAGGGGAATGAACAATGCTCTCATGTGTTTTAAGACTGCATTTAGCATGCAGGATATAACTTGATAAATTCCCATCTGATGGCCAGCTATTTACACTATTACTTTAATCATCTAAATGGAGAAATGGTCACATGTACTTGGGAGCCACCATCACCTGGAGAACTCATTCTAATTTCAGGCAAATTCATAATCCAGTGAGTCTGCATTACTTTGAACTCTGAATTCTGATTAATTCTGATATTGAGAGAAGAAGCAGGGGTAGTTTGCTTAAAATTTTTTTAAAGGTTTCAACCTAATGGAGGGATGAGAAGATCATAATCAGAGGGCGTCCTGTTGAGTGAAGAACCATGCTTTGGATTGTCCCGAGTTGGAGGCCTGGCAGGTGGTAATGGCACTGGATCAGAGGCTGAATCAAAAACATCTCCTAGAGGATAACACAAAACCTTAATGTATTTTCAGTACAACAATGGCATGGAATTTTGCCTTTAAATTCTGACCATTAAGATATAGATCACAAAGGAGAATATATTCTATACATACCCTTTAAACATATGCCTAATTCAGGAAGATTTGATTTTTTCATCTCTGAAGACGTACCATGTGTTCCATTCAGTATACAATGACCATTATCACAAGACCTAAAGCAGAAAACAAAGAATAAAATCATATAAGGATAATTACTTTCCATTTAAAAGTCATTTGGGAAGTAAAGGGAACTAGCATACTTCCTTATTTAACAAAGTTAGAAAATAAACATATTTCATTTCCTTTTTCTGGAAAAAGTACCAGCAGTATTATCTAAATACTTTATCCCTATTTTAAAAAGGAGAAGTAGGCATGGTGGCTCTACGCCTGTAATCCTAGCACCTCTGGGAGGCCGAGGCGGGGGGATTGCTTGAGGTCAGGAGTTTGAAACCAGCCTGAGCAAGAGCGATACCCCGTCTTTACTATAAATAGAAAGAAACTAATTGGCCAACTAATATATATAGAAAAAATCAGCTGGGCATGGTGGCACATGCCTGTAGTCCCAGCTATTCCAGAGGCTGAGGCAGGAGGATCACTTGAGCCCAGGAGTCTGAGGTTGCTGTGAGCTAGGCTGATACCACGGCACTCACTCTAGCCTGAGACTCTGTCTCAGGGAAAAAAAAAAAAAAAGAATGAGACACTGTCTCAAAAAAAAAAAAAAAAGCAGAAATAAATATTCCATGGAAGACAAATAGTCTCTTCCCTTTTAAAACTAAAACCAAGAATTACCAGGGCCACAAAAACTGTTGAAATCCTAAAAACTCATGTGAAATTAACATATCTCTTTGAAAGAGTTCAATAATACCTGGTCAAGTTTTTGAAGTAACAAAGAAGTATGTGCCAAGAAAAAAAAATACATAACAGTACCAATGACTTCATTATTTGTCAAGGACATTTAATATTTTTGTTTCTGTAACTTAAGCTTTCCTTGTAATAAAAAATAAACTAGAATCCATAAAAGAAGAAAAATTATTCAACTTTCAGTAATTCCATTGAAATTCTGACAGGAATATTCAAAGACCTAAACCCTGTGGTACTATTTTCACCACTGCCAAGAACAAAACTCTAGCCTTCTGACACTGTAGAAAGTGACATTAGCAAAGTCCTTGAGCACACTACAAGTACAGTATTTTAATCTCTGTGTGTGAAAGGGCACTATACACTAGACAGTATGTTTGAATTATTGGTATTAATACTTTGGAAGCATAAGATGAACACAATAAATAAAATTGGGGCATGGCAAGATAGCAGCAGGAAGAGAAGAGAAGAAGCATATTTTGCCTTCAGCAAATAGCTGTGTAACAATTAACTAACAAATAACTACAGAAAGCAGAGTTTACATTTTACTTTTCTCTAATTTACTCTGAATTCTTAGAGCAAAGTAAAAGTACATACATAATGAAGGAGACTTGGATATTTGAATAGATACTGCAGAAGTACTTCATTTGAAATTCATTTCTATTCTCTCTGGAGGCCACTTCTCTTTAAGGGGCCAGAGATGGTTCATTTAAAAATAGTTATCATGCATTGAATCTTCGTAATAATGATGGATTTTTTACTGAAACTGAATTGAATTATTCATTTACTGTTTCACTTTTCCACATATTGACAATTTACTTCTCCTGATGTTTCAAAGTGGGGGAGAAATACATAGGGAAAGGAAGTGTTAAGCTTAAAGAGTACTTTGGAGAGGACATAAGAAGATACTTCATCCATCAGCTTTCAAGAACAAATTAAATAAAGAATTCACTCCAATTAAGTTTAGGGATTATCAACATTTATTACCTCGTTGTAACAGCAGAAAGATGGTAATGATGGTTATAATTCAAATTTATTTTCAGGATTTGGGAGCTCTGCCACCAAAAATCTCATCCAATAGGATATAACAATTAAAATTTAACATATTACAATTATACTCCTCACTTATCCAGCAAGGACAAAAATTAGATTCCCAAAGAGACCAAAAAACCTTTTATTTCAATTTTTAAAAATTATTACACATTTTGTAAGAGCCAAAGGAACTGAAAATTGGAATAATTTATATTTGATAAGAAGAAATAACTTCTTCTTTAACAGATCAATAGCCACTTGGTTCTTCTGATATATCAAAGTGCTTCCCAGTTATTTCTTTGCCTTATTAATGATACTATTTCATCAACAAATATCTTAAACACTAGCAATTAGCAAGAATTGCACTGGTTCTTGCTTTAAAAAATAAAGTCCTGGATGACAGACTGTTAATAATCCTGGGCAATAATTCTTTAGAGTGTTATTTTAACTATGTTAACTTATTAAGACTTCTGATTAAAATGAAGATTTGCTTCTCTTTTCCAAGTACTGCATTTTCTATCTCAGTGATACTTGAAGAAAGGCATTACATTTTTTTTTTAAATTTTCATCTAAAAAGAAAATGGCACATGAAGATGACTGAAGTGCTCCCCAGCTCTCCTCTCAGTCAATGGAGACATGTGGACTGCAAGGCCACCAGCAGTAGGTGAGCCCTAGTCTGTGTGCCAAGCACAGTTCTAAGAAGCACAGTTACACAAAGGAAACTGTAGCCCAGAAAGTAAGTTATGAAGCTGAGATTTGGTTACTGAGTACTTCGTATGTGTTAGAGGAAAAAAAAAAGAAATATCATTCCAGTTTAATAATTCAATTATATATACAGAATCATGCTTAAAGCCAAACTAATATTTCAATACAAACAATCCATTATAACTCACATATCTCAATGGGGTTTCCATTTAAAGACCCAGGACTTCCTCATTACAGTGAGAATAAACAAACAAAGAAAAAACTTCCCACTATTCCTCACATTCTTATTTGATCCAAGGAAAGGCAAAATAGTACTTAATTAAGTTAAGGGAAATAACTTTAGGTATTTTTTTTCACTTCTTCAAGATCTGAATGGAAGTACAAAGCACATCAAGAAGGGAAATGAATATAAATTACACTAATCTTCCATCATGAAAGCAATTCTAAAAGAGGATGCCATATACCTTTGTTTCTAATCATTAATTTTTTATATGTGCTTAGAACTGATGAAATGCATTAAAACAGCTTATTGAAAATACATAAATTAATCACCAGTATATGTAATGTATAGCAAAATTTTATGAGAGTATATTTTTCTTTAGGAGAGGGCAATAAAATATTCCATTACATTTACTAGCCAACTAATTTAATCAAATGATATCCTGCTTAATGGGAAATCTGTATCTTTTAGTTTTCTCTCAAAGTAATGCAAAAAATGGTATATGGGAACAAAAGGCTTTGAGAGGGAAACCAAGGATTTCTAAATAAATAGACTTGATTCAACTGCTTAAAAACAAACATCACAAATGACAATGCTTATGCAAACGTAAAGTGGTAAAAAGCTGCCCATATTCTTACCGAACAGGAGGTTTTACATTATGACAATGAGATGGTTGTGAATTTAGGGAAACAGGATGGGATGAAGGAATCTTATATTCATCATCATCTTCCTCTACTGGGTCTCTTGTTTTCTCTGAAAGACAATTTGCTAATGGACCAGTACACCTATCAGGGGAAAAAAAATCCAATCTAGTTTTAGCATAATATTCTGAACAGGCAAGTCTGATATGACATACTTAAGTCAAAGAATATGTTCATTTTTCAATTACAGGGTGACATCAGAGGAGCTACTTTTATATTAAACACAAATGAAAAGGATTTTCGATCTTTTGTTGAGACTTTTGATTGAATAAAAAAATTTTCATCCTTATAATTTTAAATGGCACAACAAGAAAAACTAGTAACCTGTCAAATAAAATAAAAAAGTATTGGAGTTGTAAGACAAAATGCATAAA
Organism: Microcebus murinus; assembly: GCF_040939455.1. Lineage (NCBI taxonomy): Eukaryota > Metazoa > Chordata > Mammalia > Primates > Cheirogaleidae > Microcebus > Microcebus murinus. Next base: position 50,288,388 of record NC_134104.1, read on the forward strand.
ATTATTCAAACCAAAGCTATTAAAATACTAACATGTTATTCTAATTTAAATGGGTAAAGTATAATGTTAAAAATAGATATGTAGTAGTTTTATATATAATATATTAATGAAGTCTTTACAGAAGGGTCAAATGTTTTGTCTGTTGTGAGTATTATTTATAGTTAAACATATATCTTATTCATTTATTTATTAAACTTTAATTCAATGAAACTTAATTCTTATAAAATCATAATTCAAGTCGTTAGACTTTTTTCCCCCACAACTAAGAACTAAAAATGAATAATTAGAAGCAGAAAATGAGAACACGTATTGTTAAATCTTTGAAGTACAATACATTATTTTTATGGCATAAATTACCTGGCTAAATAAAAGAGAATTAAAATGAATGAATTAAAATGAATAAAACAATCACCTGATGTACAAAAAAGTAAGCATTTTACTTATCTGTCAGGGTAGATAAACAACAAAATGAACCCCAAAAAACAGGCACACAAAAACCTACTGCTTTTTACAGTTGTTGCTACTGGAATTTAACCCTTGTTGATGCCAATGAAAAATGCCAAAGTAGAAATGTACAAGTCCCATGTGAGCAACTTTAGGACAAACAACTAGTTTGGAAGACACTGGAAATACATATGGATCCAAATCCTTTTGTTAATCATCATGAAATTCATGAGAAATATATTTCATCAAAAAATAAAAAAATCTAAAGTGACTGCAATTTTGAAACACCTTCTGTAGAGGGAGCAAGAGGCCTTTGGTACATGAAGCCGTCAGTCTGAACTTTCCTTTGGATTTCTTCTTATTAGTTAGAATGGAAACAATTTTAGGGGCTTTTCTTTGTGCTCATTACAAGATGACACTTTGAAAAACTTAAAGGTTTTCAAGTTTCAACCATATTATCTAAGTTTCTAGGAAGTTTAGAGACCAAAGGAAAATTTCTCCTAAGATTTTTCAAAAGTGTATTTTTACCCCTCTTGGAAAAATTTTTCTATACTAATATTTAAATTCTTATTTATTTGAGCGACCTTTGAATTCACATGACAGTTTATGGGGAGATGAAAGCACAGTGATATACTTACTGAAGGTATGATGTCACTGCCCAGAGTACAAGCTAAGAACCTTATTAATAATCTAAGGGTTACCATCTACTATAATTTATTCTTAAAAGATTTACTTTCCTACTGAAGGCAGGTAAGTATATAAACTGCAAAATGGTGATTTGATGGCATTGGAGCAGGGATTTAAAACGTTACATTTTCATAAATTCTTGTAAACACTGACATCAATTTCGCTAACTCAAGGACCAGAATGGGTTCTACTACCAAATGAAATGAGAAATATATGCTGTACATCCTTTCTAAGCCCTAATACAGATTCATTCATAATAAATATTTTTTCTATTGAACTCAAGCATATACTATATAAAAATAATTTTTTGATTAAATATTCAACAACCACATCAATGTCAGTAATGTTCTAAGATCTATCTGCTATAGGTTATTCCAAAGATTTACGTTTGTGAAGAAGCACTTCATTATCAGTCAAAAATAGACAGTTTTTGAAATCATACCTGTTGCGGCTAATTTTTACCTTCAATGATAGAGAATGTAGTATAGATTGTTAGTTTAAATGGGTTTTAGTGACAGATACAGAAGTGAAAAGAAGTCTTCAAGTGATGCTTTGTATCTAAATATGAAAAAATACTTACATGTCCTTTATTATCATTTTAATAAAGTATTAAAGATTCAGGTTTATTTTTATCTTTTAATGTAAACTTCTCAACCAGTATAATATTCTAATTAGATTAAAAATAAGCCAATTTATGATATTTCAGTGTATTTTATCCAATATTACATATTTTTAATGAAAAACCCATCTTATCCAGCTCTATAAGAAAAAAATAAAAGCAATTTCTATCACAAAAAATAGAAGATATAAATATGATAAGTTGTATCTAAAAAACCAAAAGGCAAACCTTAATTTAATATCACTCTTTTGTAATTAGATGTGGATTTTTTTTCTACAAACTCATTCAAAAAGCAGGTTCAATTTTACTTGATAATAAATAGTGGTAAAATAATTGGATTTAAAATTATACTTATCTATTCATGTATACATTACTTTTGGCAGTAGAAAAAATTTAACTTATGGAACACGAGACAATTTTTAGTCATTGATTTAACTTATGGGAAATCTTTAGGGTATCAGAGGAATGAAGTAGAACAAATTGTATTTTAGCTGGTTCACAGTTAAATAAAGCTGCCAAGTAAACCATCCTACCATTTACACCCATTACTGCATTCCCTTTATATTTTCACTCTACATTCAGAGTGTTCTGCACTGTGGCTGTCATTCCTGAGTTAAGACACTGGTAATGCACAGGGACATACACTCTCAAAGATGCACAGCTACCCTCTCCCCAACCTGCATATTTTGTTAAATTCACTGTGCATTAAGTTATTTGAACCTTCAGTGAGAAACACATTCATTTTATACATGTGCATGCTTGAAACAAACCAAGAAAATGGTAAATTTTTAGGCCAGCACAGGGGAACATTTTGCAATGCTGTACTTAGTCAGTGACTTTTACATCTTGAAACTGAAGGCTCACAAATGCATTCCTGTAGAGCATTCTATATTCTTGGTGTGAAAGGTATATTTTAAGAAAGCTGACCTTCTGAATACCCTGTTAGCTCTAACCCTTTATAACTTATACCTCAGACATCACCCCTGCTTTTCTTCCTTCCTTCATTTGAGCAATTTATGATGCCTCAATAACGCCACCAATTTTCCCAGTAAAAAAAAGCAAAGTAGAAATATCCATCTTTATTTTCTACATATGAAATTCAGGTGACATTGCCCCACAAATTCAGTAGTTTTCTTAGAACTTTAGTTAATCTTTTCTGTTATGGATACTTCACATATATTCATTCATTGATGCTGTGTTTTGTACAGATTCACCTACATTGTCTCTTCTATTTGTCTTATGTTGCAAAACGTTTAAGGGTAGACTTTAAGTCAACCAAATCCTGGCATGGAATGTGTATAGTTGAGCACTTATAAGCTTTTAGACAACAATAACGAGTGGTTATTAGAGAAACAAATGGCCAACTTGGTAAGGGAAAGAAATCAATCATTTGTAGGAAACTTTTATAGTCTAGAAGAGCATTTTAAATGTGATACATCATTTTGCTTGTTTTCTACACATAAGAATCTCTCATTTAATAATATCTGAAGGCAATGCTATAAAAAATTTTATTAAAATATAATCTTTAGAGCTTGCATGTACATTTTTTCATTTTTTCTGGTGTTATACTGTCCCAATCCTAATTGGAAAAATGCCTAACTCAAAGAAATCAGAGGCCAGAGAATAGGTAAAACAAAACATAGCCATATTTGAAATGATTATTATACAAGTGCCAGAAATAAATCATTTCCCCCAAATAGTAGAATGAGTTTTATGATATGCATGCTAATTTTGAAGGTTCTTTCATGACATCAAAAAAAGTAAGTGTGGTATGCTTTCAAGTTTTAAGATAAGCTTTAATTATATGCATTATCGCTGACTACTTTGTAAATTGGAGAAATCTATTTAAAGTTGTCTTGCACTTGTGTTCTGTCCAGCTTCCATGCACTTCACACGAATAACCTCATGGCTTGCTCCTTTACTTCTTTCAGGTTTCTGTTCAATTATCCTTTCAGATAATATCCTAATGACCTCATATAAAGTATAAATCTGTCATTATTTATTCCCTTCCATGCTTATTTTTCTTCCTAGCACATACCACTAGCTGACACTGTATAACATAGCTATTTGTTTACTTTCTGTCCTTCCTAAGCAGAGAATAAATTCCAAAGAAGACAAGGAATTTATCTTATTCACACTGAACCTCTAGTCTTACAGCAACTAAATGAAAATACGACAGTTAGGTAAAATTTGGATTCCCTGGTCACTGAGAATTTAAAACCTAAGCACCTTATCTAGTTAGAAAAATGTATAAATAATCAACAATACCACCTCCAACAACAAAAAACTTTTCTTATAAAAATACAAACCAAGTAATATTGGTTCATGGATATTGAAAGCATAAGTTTTATATGTTGAAAGTACAAAAGGTCCATGTCTAAAAGACAAAGCACAAGAAAATATTCTTCTAAAAAAAGACATTCCTCAGCATTCCAAACATTATTTTACCTGGAAGCAATTACTCCATTATTACTTGTAATAAAGCCTCTGTTTATTTGCCAACATAGTGTGCCAAGTAAAATAAATATTTTCTTAACTGGTTAGAATTTCATTTAGTTTGATTTTGAAAAATCTAATTATTTCAAAGTGAATATAATTTAGTAAATAGTTTCAACTATAAAGTAAAAATATTCCAGAGGATTATTTTATTCTCCTTCTAAAAAATAATTACCCAATGTTTCAAGCATTTATTAAAATTTCATATTTATAGCTAAGTTTCAATGTTAATTATTAAATCGAAACCATTTGTAATAGAAAAACCACTATTTCAGAAAAAATAAGTATATCTATACAAACAATCACAATTTCAGCTTACTTTTACAACAGTATGTTTTTTAGAAATAAATTCTATACTCTTCTAGGTCTCAAGATAATTTATACAATAAAAGTCACATAGCAAGAAAGAAAATACTATCACCGAGTAGCCTCTAACATCAGGTAAATGGGAATCAGAGTAACAATATCATATTGAACAATTACACTTCAATAAATATTTATAACAACATAATATAGATTTAAACGTAAATGTTAGCTTTGACATTTTTATTTAACAATAGAGTTTTCAATATTTGTGAGAACTACAAAAGTTAACGTTAGATAGCAATTTATAATTTTGTTTTGGCCTAATTTTAAAACATGCACTAAGAGTCAAACATGGAAATGGATACTTGCATGATCAACACCCTTAATTCAATGAATGACATTTTGCTAAAATCACTGTTCTAAGACTCTGGAGAGCCAGGAGTATATACTCATTGTATTCTAACTATACACTCATTAATGAGGCCAATGTAGACCAATCACCATCATCATCAACCAAAGCAGTAATCCAAATGATTTCAGCAAATGTGATCACCTGACTATAGATGAACATTCAGGCTGCAAAATTTCATACATAACTTAACACCATGAGTGACCTGCAAAAAACATATTGCATAAAAACTAAAAAGTTGAAGCTCAAAAGGATTTTGGAGATCATTTAAGTTAAATTGATAATGTCATTTATCAGATGGAGAAAATGAGGCCCAGAGAAGTTCCCTTGTTCAAAATAAGACAAATTACTTAATGTTGGAGTCAGGTTTAGAACCCAATCTGACTTTATTCTACTGTTCACATGAGAACCCTATGCTGGTTTTATAAAAAACACAGTGCATAAATAATTAAGAAAAATACTTATTATAATATTAAGTGGCAAAGAAGGTCATGAAATTATCTCTATAATATAATCCAAATGATGTAAAAAAACCAACATGAAAAAAGTCAAAATGTTAAAACTGTATTTTGATATTTTGGTGATGTGTATGCCTACATTTATGTATTTGTCTTATTGTTTTCTTTCTTTCACATACTTTGCATATTTTCTACAATGAACAATTGTTACCTATAGAGCCAGAAACAAAAAATAAACTAGAGAGATAAATGTGTCATTAAAAGCTCACACTTGTGTTGTTAACTATGGCTAACCTGCAGCATGCAAACTAGAAAGCTAATTTACTCTTGAGCATGCATTGTTAAAATATTTCTCTAGTTAAGTAAAACAACTGTACTATTTCTGTGGAGAAAATCAAGAGTAAATATGAAGAAAGTATAACCACAGGGCTAATGTTAGATGCATTTACAAATTGAGGTATTAGAAAAATATCAGTAAAATACATTTTACTATGAATTTGTTATTTTTTCTGTATTCACAGGAGAAGCAGGTACTTAATGTTAAATACATATGAAGGAAGCCACAACCTCTACCTCTCAGCCCGCTTATGAATATTAATTTAATAAACAGAATGTAAAAACTTAATCTCTAATTAGCAAAATTTCATTTACTTCATTTTCTAATGTTCTCTGAATTATCAGAGGTAATTGAGCTTTGACATCTTGTTACATACACATATATGCAGAGTTCATGCAGGGCTAGAATATCAGCATCATATGCTGTCACTGCTTTCAAGCCTACTACACAGAATATGTGTAATTGCTTCCAACTCCTATGTCTGCTAAATAACTGGCAGTTCCAAGAAAAGTTCCCACTAGAGAATGGTTTGGTTAGCTGGATTTCCCACTGACCCGTGAACAATGTCAAGTTTCACACCCTTGCTTTTTCTCATGCACTGCCTTTTCCAATCATGTCCATCCTCCATGACTCAGAAAATTTCCGTATCTGCTACGAAATATTCTTGTCTATGGTAAGCCTTTCCTCCAAACTCATTTAAAACAATTTATTATTATAAATTTAGTGCACAGTGTTCTCTAGTGATTTGATATATGTTAATTTTATTTTCTAAAGCAGACTGCATATTTCTTGGGGGCTGGGATTTAGCTTATGCTTCTTTTTCATTCATATGCATAGTGGGAGTTCAATGATCTGCAGAGAAAGGAATGAAGAAGCTCTAAGACTTTCAATTGGAAATAAGGACCTTAGCAAATAAAATTAAAATCAAACAAGCAATCAGGTATTCTCCATGTGCTTACTATACATCAAATATAGGTGTTATGGGAGAATCAAAGAATACAGATAAGGATTTGTCCTCAAAACTTTATATAATGTTTTTAATTGGGAGAGCCACATTAAAATCAGAAAACAGTATTGGTTGAGTATATAATTAAATGTGTAGAAAAGAAACTACAGGAAGAGGAATGCAAATCAGCCTTAATCATTACAACTGAAGAAGTCAGAGATTTCATAAAGAAATAGAGCCTAAGACATGGACCTTTAGGATAAATGGTCTGAAACAGTGGAACATAGGAAGGAAGAGTGTAACAATCTCACAAAGCCAGAAAAAAAAATCCAGATAAAATTACAGGGTAACTATTAGGAATCACTGAAAAATATTCTAGATGGCTAAAATTCTGTAGAATTTTAGCTAGCAGAAGAGTACAGAGTTCATTGAGTTGAAAAAAGGAAATGATGCTTGTTTTGGAGTGGGAAAGTGACCCAGGAAAGGCAGAATTTAAATTCAATGAACTCAGCTGCAGTGAACAAAACATACTGGAGGAAAGGAAGGCAGTCTGACATCATATAAAGAGTAAGAAATGCAAATTGGGATGCTTGGTTTCATCCTGGTTTAACTTGGGCAGAGAAAACGTAACTGTCCAGTGTACCTCTGTATCCTCATTTTTCAAGTGAAACACCCAGGTTATCACATTTTTCTAACTTTAAATCCATTGATACTAATTCTGAGATCACATCAGATGATCAGGTAAAAGACTATTTCAGTTGTCCAGCTCTGAGGCAAAGTTAGGGCAATGGGGAAGGTTAGCTGAATGTGAAAACTCCAAAAGAATAATCTGCAGTATTTAGTGCCTGAATGGACTGAGAAATGGAAAAACTGGAGGAACCAAAGATTATTTTATGATGTCAACCCGGGTAGTTGGGATAAAATGCAATACTTCTGATGAAGAAAGGTAAATTGGATGGGAGAGCTCATTATGTTAATCTACCCACTTCTTCGAAGAAATACTTAGCTTTCTCTCCCTGTAGTTCTATGTGGAATATCAAGAGTTTAAATAAGTCTCATAGAACCTGTGGTTACTAGCAAAGGATTAGAAAGGATTCTTATTTCTGGCACTTTATAAATCCAGTTGGAATGTTTTTTATTGATGCCTTTTTATTCATCCTGCAGGTTTCTGTACTGAGAAGTTCAAAATCAGTTTTTACCATATCTTTCTGCATGGACAAGCGATCTACAAATTGAACAAAACTCACTTTATGCTAGGGAGAAGGGTGGTAACTGGAGGAGGAGGAGATAGCCGGGGAGGAACATCATATTCTTCACTTCCAAGGTGACCATTGGAAAAGACCTGAAAGTAAATCAAACGTTTAGTTTCCAAGAATTTAGATTTTGGAGGACCTTAAAACAACAGTAATGCTTAGAAAACCTAGTTTTGAAGAGAATATATAGGTTCAGTATTTTCAAACAAGTGAAATGTCCTATAATTTATGTAGGAGTCAGTATCACCATAGTGATAATGATTCACCATCACCCAAAGTAGTACCAGGTTATAGGGGGAGAAATATGATACAACATGATTCATAAGCATAATTGAGAGGTAATATTGTAATTTATATAAATTAGATATAGCTAGATAAAAGGTAGTAAAATTCATCAACTGTGATGATTTTTTATTGAAAACTTAGCACTTTCTATAAGGAAAAAAGCAGCACTGCTGCAATTCTTATTTCAATTCCTTCCAAATGAAAGTCTTCTGAATTATCTCTCTTCAGGCTTACCAGAACATTCTTAAACTTCCTGATAAAACAGTACACAAGTATAATCAGAAATGCCTTTGGTCTTTCAGAGTTGAAGCTTCAACACTAATGATAACTGGAGACCTGTTCTGGTTTTCAAAGTACAGGCAAATTTAAACCTAATTGTCAGTTTGTGAGCACCACAAACCACAATTGTTAACTTGCTCCTAAGGTATCACTGACAGCCAGTGTTCGATTACTGAGAATTACAAAATTTTGATTTCCACGTTTCTCAGTCAACTACACAGGAACTGTCAGAACTGCTCTTTGCTTCTCCAATCACTTGAAATTAGAGCAACTTAGAACGGGAAAAATGAGAGGATAACTTTCCAAAGACATATTCACAAGAAAAAGTTAAACATATTTTAAGGCCTGTATGTAATCATTGGATTTTTATCATGGAGCTTTTTTGCAAACTCTTATTAATCCATATTTAAAAGACAGAAAGACGGTGGAGCCAAAAGGATCTAATGTAACTTGAATATTGATAGACAATTCAGTCAAGGTAATTAATACCAATTACTTTCCCTTCCTGTTTCTAAATGGTGTTGAAGATTTAGAACTCAAAACTGAAAGGCCATACCCTTACTTATCAACCTAAAATAAGAAAGAAATAAGTTTAAATAAAACATTTGAAATATATCAATGCTTATATTTCAAATTTTATAGCATTAAAGTTTCACTCTAAAATTTATGTCCCATGCTTTAGCTCCAATTTCTCTTTTTCATGTATCCCCTCCTTAGATTGAATGTACTGTAGGTACACCATGACAAAATATACTTTAAAGGAAATGATTTTATCATAGGCTTTTGACTATGAGCCAAATAAGAGAATAAGGCAAAGTTTTTTGAACTTTGCTAGAGAGAAGAAATTTCCTAATAGATATTAATCATTGTAAAGGTCAATGAACCCTTTCACATAAAAAAATACCTTTTGACTGATAAATACAAGTATCAAACCACAAATGCTCATTGTGATACTGAGCATTTAAAGTCATTATTATTTGGAGTTCTTTGCATGCTGCTGGAATAGGTATATAAGACTTCCTCAATCATATCTCCTTAATGTTTCTGTCACAAATACATTTAAAATTCATTCTGGAAAATGTAATGTGGATTTTATATGCAAAACTTTATTCTTTTAGGGCAAAGCATCCAACATAGATAGATACTTAATAAAACGTCAGCAATGATAAAATAAAAGAGAGATATGGGAATAATAGTTTCAGTTGTACTGGCTCTAATAAACAATAAACTGACCATAATTTTATAATCAGAACATTGTGAACATATCTGTAAAAGAATATCAACACACTCATTTATTGATATTGAAAATGCTTTCATCTTGCACATTAGGTAAATGAGAGAATGAATATATTAACAGAGCTTACACAATATTTTTATGTACCACCATTAAATTTCATGAAGACAAGTCATGCAGGCAATAATGTCTATCACTAGTAAAAACATAAAGTACAGTTAATAAGGTAACTTATTTTTTAGGAAGGTAATACCTCAGAAAATTAAGTGATTTGTTCCCTAATTTTATGAAAAAATCCATTAATATGCTTTAAACTGCAAACAGAACTTTCTCTAACTGCTTTAGAAACACTGTTATTGATACACAGTGACTAAATGATTTCTCCTGCTACTGAAATGCTTCAGTGTCTTTTCTGAACCATTTATTTGGTGCTTGGAATCTAATGATATTTTGCTCATGTTCTGTGTAGTTATGTTCCATGGAGGAGAATTCATGCCACACTGAACCTCTTTTAGGACAAAACTTTTTTATTTCTTTATTATTTTATAGTACATTCCTTACGGGGCTTTACATACATGAATGAATACTGACTACTGATGGCTTAGATGATCTTATTAATAAAAGCATTAGCCAATGAAATTACTTCCTTTAGGTACAGATGGAAGAAACTCATTAGATTATTGAACTACTCTTAGCAAACATATGCAATATGCTTAATGGCTCATCTTCCCACAAACTGTTCTAAAATATGTACTGAGAGTTAATATAATAATAAGCCTAATACCAAACATGGAATTCTGTATAGTTCTTTCTTCATTAACAGAAGTTACACAAGTGTGCAAAAGCAAAGGACCTAAATATGCAGATACTAGAGTGATGTTCATATTTCTTTTCATCTAAGGTGATATTTCTTGATAGTGGTTGGAGGACATTTACATCTTTCTGAATTCTGTGTTCCCACTTGCACCATTTCATTAGACCAGAAATCATTTTAGCTATCACTAAATGATTTATTCCTCTGAGTGCAATAAATCACAACTTTTTGAGCTAAAAATAAATATTTTATGTTCTCTAGAAATCTAAAAAACCTGTTTGCAAATGGTAGAAAACTAAAGTTCTTTAAATGTATAGACTGACAGTATCAACTGAAGCAATTCACACTGAAACATCATCAACTTCTCAACTAAGAAATATATTTTTGTCCTCTGCCTTCCTAGCTCACTGTCCCAAATCTATCACAATTCCATTGAAAATGCTACCAACTTACATTTTTTCAATGCACCATTCTGATCCTATCATTCTTCTGCCAAAACAAAAACAAAAAAACTTTAAAAGCTCTATCCTGCCTACTAAATTATAACTTGGTGTAGAATTCGAAACTCCATAATTGATTTCAATCTACATTATCAGTCTTATATCAACTGCCTATATGCCCTATACACCATCCCAAAGTGACTACATATATCACTATATACATTGTCCCACCTCCATGCTATTCCTTTCTGTCATGCCTACAAAAATAACAGCTGCCAATCTTTTAATGTCTATAGCCAGTGAACCTCTTGCATGAAGCTTTTTTTAGTCGTTTTTGTATACTACATCTCAGAATTTTTTTTTTCTTCCTGGGGATCCCACATATTTTCTGGATGCTTCTCATATGCCTTATCTCTTAGTTAATCACATACCTGTCTCATCTTCACTAGCCTGTGTTTTACTCATCTTTGTGTTCCCCAGTGTCTTCAACATCCTAGGTACTCACATATATAGCTGAATTAGGCTGAAGGAATAAGAATATATTAGTGGAAGTTTAAATTTGCAGAGGAGGTATAATCTGGGTTGTATAAGGTATCATCTAATTCTAATCTGGAAGTCTGAAATGTTTTCATATGATTCAGATATTGTCTAAAAATTGAAGGGACCCTTGAAATAACAGAGAAAACAAAATAATGTGAAAATCTTAGCACAATTTTAAAAAACTTGTATAAATTTTTTAAAAACCCTAAACACAAACCTTGTCCCATTCCTACACAAATACCATACACTATCCCAAAAATATTCGTATATTTTGTTCTTCAACATTAGACTGCAAATGAAACCAATGTATACTGTTTTTTTGAAAGAAAGCCCCTGAAATGTACAGAAAGTTTAAGGTCATTCACATAAACATGTGCTTCTCCACTAAGAGTGCAAAAAGTCACAGTCTCAAGAAGGGGGATCATTTGATGTGTTTATTTAGCAATATCTTCAAAATATTACTATACACAGAGTCATTTTAGAACAATATCATTGTAATTAACATGACTAAAGATAGTTTTTATCACATAACACATAGAGGTATTTTTAATCTCTCAAGGGGAACAAATATTGACAGCTGGGTACAAAGTGAATATCTAGAAATAAGTAGATAAATTTCAAGTTTCTAATATTTTGGTGCAAATATTTTTATCTGAGATAACCAAAACAATAAATATCTAGCCAACAAGATATTTATTAAAAACAGCTTTATAATGTGGCTAGAATCTAAGAATTTCAGAGAATAGAAACAGTGCTATAGGAAAGAAATCTTATCAATAAAACAAGATAAATATACCTAATAATTCTCAGCTTATAGGTTAATATTAAAATTAAAGTATTACCTAAGCTAACATTTGATTATGCTAGGTGGGCGGGAAAGAGAAAATGGTATAAATGAATGCCACAGAAAATTCTTATACTTCATTTTAACTATGATTTAGAAGATTGTTTCCCTCAGAGCTCTGGACTATTAGCAAATGAAGTAATTAGAGATTTATTATTTATTTAATTTATATTTATTTAATTTAATTTATTTTCATATCCCTTACCATCTATCTAGTTATGATATGAAGAAAAAGGGCAGATCATTCTTATGGATGATGGGATCTGGCTCAAGAACAGAGGACAAACAATGACTCATCCATTTGCAGGGTGTTTAGATTTATAAATTCCCCTTTTGGCATTCCATATGTACATTTTTATTTAAATTTATAGTACTTATCTAAGTTTCCTTATCTCTAAAACCCGAAGATGATATTTAATTTGAAGCATCACCTCTAAAGAAAATGATTAAACCTAAATGGCAATTACTAGTTGACAAAAGAGTATATTTAGAGGGATTGATGGGTTTTGTGAAAACAATAAATCAGCCTCGAAATATCTAAATCTTCACATCCTTTGTTCCTATGATAAGACACCATGAAACAAAACTACACACTAAGTAGAACCTAAGATTAGAAATATTAGATTCTACCTAAGATTTCTACCTTTGGTTGAAATACCAATGTTAGCTGTAACATGAAATTATCTTTGAGAGTGTAAACACTTTAATATTAATACTCACAATATATGAGATTAGACATTAAACATCTTAATGAGTATGATTTGTATAAAATTAAACAAGATTAAAATCCAACTTTCAGTAAGAGATAAATGTTGTAATCAACTCAGTGTTCTCTTGTATATTGATCTGTATCAAACATGAAAGTTCACATAGAGACATTTGAAGGAATTTTCATAACTGAACTCATTATTGACATTTCATACCCATATACTTAATAAAAAAATCTCATACCTACAACCTAATAATATGTGACCCCCAATGTTTGAAACTATAATATCCCATAAAAATTAATAGCTAGTGTTTTTAGGGCTTAGGAGGGCAAATTTATATTAGTGCTAAAACTATATAACATAAAATCTGAAATGAGAGGTCCTCATTGGTAATGATAATTATTATATTTTAAGTATTTTTGAAGTTTATTCAGAGAATAAATTTACCAGACAGTTCACAGTAGAGCTTGTTCTAACATTTTCCCCAAGACAAGTGTGATTACATATGAAAAAGAAATCACTAAAAAAAGAGTTGTAAAAAATTTTTTGCAGATAAGCTCTCCATTTCAGAGAACATTATAAAATTGCATATACGTGCTTTCTCTTATGTTTACATCATATTTAGATGATCTTAATGAAATTACAGATCTTCAGATTTATAATACATGAGACTGAAAGTACTAAGGTGAGTCACTTTGTTTTGAATGCTGCACTAGAAGAGTTTTGACCCTTAATATTCTGTCTACCCTAAAATTGCATGACGTTAAATATTGCTCTACAAAGTTTTCATTATCACCATACCTGTGTGAACACACACACACACACACACACGCACACACAGAGGACTTGAGTACATCTCACATTTCTTCCTCATTCCCTGAATATGTTTATAAGGTTAACTCACCAACTTTGAATCATTATTTTGAAGGAATAGACAACTCCCCTAAATAACACTTTAAGATCTATAGAGATGGGAATCACTTTAATATGACAATCTTCAAAGGTGCCAAAGCCTCCTTCAGTAGAGGAAAGATGGTGATGATCTGATCTTAGAGCCAAAAAATCATGGAAGCAAATACTGGAAAATATTACAGTACATCTCTGCCAAGCACTACCAAGAGTTCTAAACTCAATGATTTGCGCTGATGTCTCTTCAGGTCCCTGTACACATAAACTCTTTCCTGGACATATAAATGACAGTGGTAACATCCTTCAAGTTAGAAATCAACAAGTGTGAGATTTCTCAGTTTAACCAGGGAAGAGCATTCTTTGTAAGAGTGAACTAGGTTTGGTGTTTTCAAGTGTGTGAGAAGTTCATTTTACCTGGCTGCCTAAAGTATACTGTCCTAGGCAACAACAACTAATTCCAACAACTGATTTAAGACATGTATAATTATATAATTTTTAATTGGATAGAACTAGGAGAGTTTTAAAAATAGACAGTACTGATTATACCACCACCAAGTTATTAATAGGGTAAATTTTTGGCAAATGAAATAAGGAAGGTGAAATAAATCTCTGGCAAATTATCTAGTGTTTTGACATTAAAATTAAATCATTACTTAGAACCTTCTTCCTGACTTCTTTCGAGTTCAAGTTTTAATGAGCTTCTGATTATTTATAACTTAGAGATAACTAAAGACCTGCAAGGAAGATGCAAAAAACAAAACAACAACAATAAAACCTGCCCAATCTTGCATGTTACCTACTATCAGAAGAGTTTGTGAGCGGATTCTTTAGCTTCTGCTTTGCATACTTCTTACCTTTGCTCCTTCTAGAGGCAAATCATGGCGTCTGTGTTTCCGCAGAAGCACTGGATCAGAGCCCATTCTACTGTGCCTCCCATTTACATTTGAACTTGCTGTGATTCCAGGCTTTGGAGAGCCATCCCCTAGGAGTCGACATCCCACCAACTGATTAGTCCCAAACACATCCCGAGGGCACCAGGCTTCAAGAGGCATTGGCTGGTCTCTGGAAGGCACACTTTCCATAGGATGGAAGTGTCGACTCAGTCTGTTGTCAGGTGGGATCGGGGGAGGTCTTTCAGGCGGAGGGGGAGGAGGATCTCTTAAGGGAGGAGGTGGTGCTGGAAGTGGTTTATCTTGTTTTCTCACCATGCAGGGAGAAGACTAAAGAAACACAAAAAGAAAAAATAATAATCCTTAAAAGTTGTACCATGCACTGAAATGACTTCCAGACTAGTATATTAATGCTTCTATGTTCTACGCCATAATAAAGCTTTATTAGATTCCTATGCAATCTTTTAATAAATTTCTTTTTATCACTAGTTAATGAAATTTTCAAAAGTAATGAAAAACTCACATAAATACATTTCATTAAGATTTTTTGTAGAAATAAATATGTAAATGCCAATGTTATAGTATAGAAATTAAATAGAAAAAGTACAAGATCAAAATTATATTATGACTTTGATTAACATTAAAATAATGTCAATAATTAATTTATTTATACATTTCTATAATTTAGGAGACATAGGACAAATCTATCAAAGTTGGTGCAATTGTCTTAGTTTCTTTAGGGAGCAATTTGATTTATAATGTTTCTGTAAGATTAAAAGCTTTTTTAAAAATTATTTTTGCTTCTATCACTGCAATATAAGAGTAAATGATATGGGTAAATTTGCTCTGGTTCTCTATCTTAACAGTTAGTACCACAGTAGTGAAAAAACACAAATAACAGAGCAGTATTATTTATAGAATTTCTTTTCTCTTGAATTCTTAAAATGAAAAAGAATCAGTCTGATTCTTACATGGAAACATAAAGGTATAGATATACTCCTGAATTAAATGTGTATCTGTCTTGGCTTTGGATTTTATTCACATAGTTTATCTGATGAATGATTTTAATATTAGAAAATATAAAAAAGGAATCTTTTGTGTTTATATAATTCTAAGTAACATTCTAATGAGTCTTCAAATGATCTTACAAGTAAGTTAACTATAATGTAGGAAAATCAAATATTACTAAAAACATTGTGCTTCCAGTAAATTTTAAACTATAAAACATATTACTGAATAAAAGTAATTTTTAAATATGATATTTTTAATAAAGGGAAATATGTCCTAATTATCAAATTTAGAAAAAAATTCACACAGACTAAAAGTGTAGACTTAAATTTAAAGAGTTAGAATTATTCCTTTAATATCAAATAGTAATATAATTACTCTGCAAATGTTGTAATCCACTGTAATTAATTCCTTCAGGTATATAAAGTACATATAATTCCCTCTTCTGAGTCACCTTGAAGCATGGGTGATAATTTATCACACTTTAAGCTCTTATGCAAATTTACTCCCATCACATTTTTCTTGTCATGGCACCATAAAAATGAGTGTAAAATATCATTTAGTAACAGCATGCAAATTATTTTAATGCATATAATGACATTTTAAATCCACTTTTCAGAATAACTATTCTTACTCTATTTATTTTAGCAAATCAGGGAGCCACACAGATATGCTGTCTCTCTTCAATATATGTAACTTTTATAATAATAAAGCAAGGAATATGATCATGGGCTCACCATAAACACAATGAGAAACCCATTAAAGTTGTTCATAAACAATTAAGAGCACAAAAAACATGAGTAATGGAATTTCAAAGAACCTGAGCAATCAATAATTGTCGAATAAAATTATTATCCGTATTTCTAATAAAATTGATTTACCTTTGGTGAACCAGTTGGGCTGCCACAGGGAGATCGAACTATGCCTTTCTGAATTAGATCCAGGCGAGGAGGTACTGGTGGCAGGCTTAGATGTGGGATCTGGAGAGCGTCCGGCTGTGGCTTTCTTCTCTGGGCAAGGGGAGAGGATCCTGGTGATGTGACTGGAGAGTTCTGTCTGTCAGTGCACTGGAACAGAAAGACAGAAATATGCTGCTATTAATTCAATGTATAGAGTGTATACCTTTTAGTACTTAAGGAAGATACCTGGTTTGAAGAAAGTATCTATCATTGTATATTTGTTAAAATAAACTCTCTTAGTTTACTTTGATTAATAGATGCAAACAGCTCACGCTGTCCCTCAAGGCTAGTATTATGAAAAGAATAGATCGATGGGTTTCTCTTATATATTAACAGAAAGGGCCTAGGAAAATAAAAATAGCAAAAGTGTAAAGAAATCAAATGCAGAGATTTTTCAAGAAACTCATCCATATTTTATGCTAAAATCATAAAGATGCAATGCTATAATGCACATTGCTCTTGGTTATCTATACTATAAAATTTTCTTAGAACTTTGTAGATTTTAAAACTTAGAAATTGCTTTGTTCAAAACAAAATATGCATCTAGTGCATAGTTAATTTTACTGCAAATCAATTAAATCAGAAGGGGTTTTTAAAAATAATTGTACACTTAAAATAAATCAGGTGTAAGCCCAACTATTCTTTTCTTAAGCTTTCACATAGAAAAGAAATCCTCACGTTAAACATTTTTCGTTAAAAACAATTAACTAAATGTTAGATATCTGTACTACTGCTAAAAATGATTAAGTTTCTATTCTACTACAAATTTTCTATCCTGTTTGGTAGATGAAATAGCATCAAAAAACCAGTAACAAGTACTTTCATTTGTACCTATACAACACTTCTATTTTGGAAGTGTGTGTGTGTGTGTGTGTGTGTGTGTGTGTGTGTGTGTGTGTGTGTGTGCATGTGTCTCTGTGAATCTGTGTTTTCTTTTCTTTTCTTTTTATTTTTTTATTTTATTTTTTTTGAGACAGAATCTCACTCTGTTGCCCAGGCTAGAGTGCCATAGCATCAGCCTAGTTCATAGCAACCTCAAACTCCTGGGCTCAATCAATCCTTCTGCCTCAGCCTCCCGAGTAGCTGGGACTACAGGCATGGACCACCATGCCCAGCTAATTTTTTCTATATAGTTTAGTTTGCCAATTAATTTCTTTCTATTTTTAGTAGAGACGGGGTCTCACTCTTGCTCAGGCTGGTTTCAAACTCCTGACCTTGAGTGATCCTCCTACCTTGGCCTCCTAGAGTACTAGGATTACAGGCGTGAGCCACCGCGCTGGGCCTGTGTGTTTTAATATGGTATAATGTGATTGCTATTTCTTATAAAATCGATATAGTTAATCAAACAGGCTTACTAAAATAAAAAGTGTTCTGCTCTGAAATACTAGGCAGTTTCCTTTTCAAGCATAAGTTACTAGCTCTTTGAAGATTTAGGCTTAATTTTTATAATCTACTACAATAATCTATCATGCTTTTGATATTTATCTGTTTCTGAATGCTAGTATTTATAAAGTTTTAAGCTTGTTCTTAAGCCATTTCCTCCCCAACATTACTCACCTTTATAAGAATAGTTGATGTTATCACCTGGCAATTTAATCTGAACTCTAGCAACACTGAGAAAAATTTAGCCAGTCTGCCTTTATCTAAGTAAGGATAATAGATTTGTGTTCACATTCATACTTTGTTACATTGTGTAAGGCCTTTTCTTAATTATCAAAAGTTCATATTTTATTCAGCATTTTCTTAGTTTTTACCTAAGAAAAACTAAAGTCCTTTTCTGCTCTGGCATCCTATGCAGGGTATTACATTAGTTTCAGCCATTATGTCTCCTTACTTTCCTCTTGGCTCTGACAGTTTCTCAGTTACTCATTGTTTTTGATGACCTTGACTGTTTTCCAGAGATATTTTAAAAAATGCCCCTTTATTGGGATTTGTCTGATGATTTTTTAATGATTAGCACGGGCTTAAAAGTTTTGGGGAGGAGGACCATGGAAATAAAGCATCTTTTTGACCATATCCTGTCACAGACTTATGTTATCAACATGATTCCTCACTGTTGATGTTCATCTGAATTACCTGGCTGAGGTATTTTTTTAGGTTTCTTCAACATAAAGTTTCTTCCTTTTCTCTCCTCTTTCCCATATGTACTCTTTGCAAGGAAGTCACTGCCTAACCTAACTTAATGACTGGGGAGTTGTGGTCTTTGTAAAGCTTTTTTAAAACTAAATGAGTGGTTAAGTAGCTTCTAGACCACATCCAAGTTATGCCTAATATTGACACGATGTTGCAAAATTACAAAGTCTTCAACTCTCTCACTAGATGCCAAATAACTTGAAAGAGTTCAACAAATTTAAACACGAATTTACATGACAATATTTAGAACCTTTTATTTTTAGTAATTTCATGTTTCTTCATATCTCTTAGCTTATTATAAGTTGAAAATTTTTTCAATTGCTACTAACTTGAAGGAGAAAAAAATAGAATCTGTATAGTCATAAACTGATTTTAGTGCACCCATGATTCTTAACAAAATAACAATTCTACCCCAAAATTTGTGGAGGCTCACAGGGTCATGAATTTAAATGTTCTAGAGCAAAACCAATCCAAAAGTCATCAGACAGATCAGAAAGAATTCCTCCTGTAAAGCTACTTGCATCCCAGAATGGCAGTACTGTCAGGAGATGTCACAGGACATCTAATTCTCCATCATTCCCATTAGATAAATTACATTCTCTGAGAAATAGCAAAACTGGTATCTGCTAAAAATGTTTTGTTGATCTTTGTATATATAAAGATATATATACATACATATATATATATATACACACACACACACATATACACACGCACACAGAATGCATAGCACTTCATTTGTTTAATTACTTGCAGGTACAGTTTTCAGGGTTGGTGGCATACATTACAAACACTGGTGAACAAGACCTATGGTCCTCCAAGTGCTTTTCTTCTGAAAATATTTTCCTGTTTCCCTCATTACCTGCAACAGGACACAGAATTCTGACAGAGCCAAAAGCCCATCATCACTGTCAGAACTTGACTTTCAACCTGGACTGGATTAATTACTAACTACTATTTAAGTAGTTACCAAATTCCTAGCATGTTTAAATAGTGGGGTGGATTTCATTTGAAATGGATGAAGAGCTTGTTAGATACTGAAAGGGTACAGTGAAAATCCTTAGAACAGACATTTGAACTAATATGTGTGGTGAAGTAATAACCTTGAACTTTTACATAGTTCTAGACAAGCAGCCTCTCTTGTAGCCTTGTGAATGTAATTGTAACCAGACCTTGCTTAGCACAATTCATATTGTGTTCTGAAGGTGATTACATACTGTCCTCCTGGAGAGTTAATTCATTTTGAAGCATTACAATATCTCTAAGTGGCTTAGTTAGAAGGTTTTGTAAAGAGTATGTGCAGGAACAAACATCATTTCATCTTTATTGATTATATAGACTAAATTCACCATAAATCATTTGTTTTCCTGAATTCCCCTAAAGTATAGTAAAATTCTCATATAAGAATAGATAATTTAACAATGCCTTTTTGATAGCATTAATTCTTTGTTGAACCTTTTGCTATTTCTATGAACCATTTTGGAACTAGGGTACTGAACCTTTGCATTAACTTCTATTGCTGGTAGAATTCAAATTACGAAAATTTGCAAACATTTTTAGTAGGTAATTTCCCCATAAAAGGTCACTTTCAATTTATTTGAGTAATCACAAATTGTATTTTTCTTTCCTTCCTACTTGAAAGTCTAAGGAGGAAGGAAATCTAGCACAATATTGCGCAATCTAGTCCATAATTAAGTTTTTGGATGAGATATTAAAAATTCATGACATCAAAATTTATCAGTTCATTTTAAAGAAAAGGATAAAGTTTGTTCTTTTTTCCAACTGAAAATAAAGAAACAAAATAGATCAATTGAATGTAGATTGGAATTATTTCTCCTTTAAACTACAACACTGTCTCTATATGATATTTGCATTTTTATTGCTAATTTAAAAGACTTCGAATTCTAGAGTAACAGAACTTGTCCCTGTAAGGTTAGTCCTCAGGTAAAATAAATGCCTCTAAAGCTGGGACCTGACTAAGAGATGCAGCAACTCATCTTTAGTCTAGTAGTTTATATTATCCCCTAAGTTGACTCCATAATCAGTAATATCCCTCCAAGCTTCTCCTGGTCTTCTTCTTCCATGATTCTAATCCTCATTCTAAAATCACTTAGGCCAATTATGTTTTTCTACTTCTGACAGGTGATACAGGGAGTTGTTAGAGATAAGCAATAATAACAATAAACAACAAACATGAAACCAATCTGCTGTCTCAAGTTTAAATTCTAAGAATGTCAACTATGCTAACTCAATCATTCCTTACTGATTTGTTCAGTATTCCTCTTAATCATTACCACCTCTATCTTGTACATAAATGCAGGTTGAATACCTAAGTATAAAACACCTTGGTTAGAAGTATAGGAAAGCATTTGTTTAAATTCCAAATAATAACAGATAAGGTATTTTGTTGATAGAGATACTTTTTATCAGAAAATATGAATTTCAAGTGTGGCTAACTATAAAACTAAGCTCTAATGTATAGTTCAATATTATGAAGAACAAGTTTTTTTTTTTTAATAAACATATAAATAAATGCATAACCTGACTTCAAATACAGATTTCTTATATTTAAATTTCAACTAAAATATTAAAATGCTACGTAGTCTTAGAAAAATCACCACCTATGGGTATTGTTAACTGCAGATTATAGAATAAATTTAACCCACCTGATAAGATCATTATAGGTTAATGAAATTAAATAATTTGCATTTCTTTAATGACTAATATCTTTTTTTTTTCTTTTTTTTTGAGACACAGTCTCATTCTGTTGCCCAAGCTAGAATGCCCTGGCATCAGCCTAGCTCATAGCAACCTCAAACTCCTGGGCTCAAGGAATCCTTCTGCTCCAGTCTCCCTAGTAGCTGGGATGACAGGCATGCACTACCATGCCCAGCTAATTTTTTTTATATATTTTTAGTTTGCCAATTAATTTATTTCTATTTTTAGTAGAGACGAGTTCTCTTGCTCAGGCTGGTCTCAAACTCCTAACCTTGAACAATCCTCCCGCCTCAGCCTCCCAGAGTGCTAGGATTACAGGCGTGAGCCATCACGCCCAGACAACTAATGATGCTTTATAAAATATTTAGTTTTTATTATATTTGGATGATACAGTTAGCAAGATGGACTGCTGTGATGTAGAAGGGACAGAATGCAATTTATTATATCTCCAAAGTACCATTCAAAGCTTGCTGATCTTCACTATCAAAAGAAAATTCCATCAAATATATCTTTAAACAAAATGCCCTGTTCTTGTTATTGTTTATTCTATCTTAGACATCCTATCACTATCAGGCTTAAACAAAGCAATAGTAACAAAATCAAATATCTAACCAAATTCCGAAATTAAGTTTTATAATGCATTAAAAAGGCAAATAGAAATGTCTCTTGGATTATTTGCTGTTATTAACACTCATCATTAGAAAAACAAATTTAAAACTGAATTTAATTCAAATTTATTTTTTCTTCTTAACATAAAAAGTGTCTTAAAAATAGAAATAAATAATAAGAAGAAAAGTAGTTTGGGAATCAGGGTAGGTTCATAAAGTTTAGGGATACGC
The DNA here is from genome assembly GCF_040939455.1 of Microcebus murinus. Taxonomy (NCBI): domain Eukaryota; kingdom Metazoa; phylum Chordata; class Mammalia; order Primates; family Cheirogaleidae; genus Microcebus; species Microcebus murinus. The sequence goes on from NC_134104.1 coordinate 50,310,945, forward strand.
ATGTAGCCAAAGTGCCATAACAAATGACTTTTACTGGTTTGGGCTTTCTCTCTCTGTGTCTTTTCAATTGTTTGTTCATTTCACTTTTTCTTTTTTCATTATTTCTTTTTTCATTATTTCATTATTTCAAATAATTTTATTATTTGATTTCATTATTTCAAATAATTTTCATTATTTCTTTTTTCATTATGTAATTTCACTATAGTAGATTTTGAAATCATGGGAAAATATAAAGATATTTTTGAAAAACACATGTATAGTTCCTAATCACATATACAATGTTGAATCTACTATACATTAGTTAGAATTACAACAAAAGAATTTTATCTGACATTAAACATTCTTCACACACATAATATTACAGGGTGCATTATATGGATGTATCAGCATTTGCATAACCATTCCCTTATAATGAATATTTATGCTGTTTTCAAGTTTTCTCTATTATCAAGTAGTATCATAAAGAAATCTTTAACCACATATATTTTAATTTTAAAGAAAGAATCACAGAATTTTTTTAGCATAAGATAATAGACTGGGACAAAGTTTATAAACATTCTTAAGACTCATTTGCTGTCTAGACAGTAAAACCAATTTATTCTTCCAGTAGTCATGTGTGATAAGTACCATTACGTAAAACTCAAAAGCACATTTTTGTTTACTTTGATACTTGTTTGGCCTCTTACAGGCCCATATCAATGTTTAAATTTGCCTGCATTTGACAAATACTTAGAAAAAAATTGCAATATTTCTTGGACATGTGTATTTCCTCTTTGGGTCACTGGCTTTTTGTGTTCTTTGTCCCTGTATCTATCATCATATCCTTTTATTATTTCCTCCTTATTGGTTTAAATGTGCTCTTTATATACTAAGATAGTGAACCTCTATCTGTTATGACTGCTGCTACTATTTTTTCCCAGTTTAATTTGTTTTCTAATATTTTCATAGTACAGATTTCATTTCTGCTATTCCAGTTTTCATCTGCTAATGAGTAACTAAAAAAAGGAACACGTCCTTTTTGCCACTGTTTGAATGAGTTCCTTTCTTTATCACAGCTTCATGTTTCTCTGTCCAGTCTTAAGTTAGGACAAAGAAATATAAGAAAATTATGGAAAAATTAATACAGTAGAGGAAATAGAATGTGGATACAGAATTAACTGTGCAGAATTTATTGCACAGTATCCAAAATCATTTATATAGAGGTAATTGCAAAATTTGGAAAGATTGGAAACACCAAATTATAGGATACTGAGTAGTATAATTCCACTCTATCTTGATTTTAGGTAATTTTCACATTTTTCTAGTAGTGTACCTGCTTCCAGAACTTTAGAATGAATTGTATTTTTTTGTTTCAGCTCCTTTCAAAGTCCAAAGGCTGGCCTACCTTGATCCCTTCCTATATTATCATCACACCAGTATATTTGCCTAACTATTTCTCTTAAATTCTTGAATACTGGTAGCTGATGAGTACATCTTTTACAAACTGGAATCCTGTCATTCTAGAAATTTAAAGACCACATTAGAGTCTTTTATGTCTACACACTCAACAATTTTTCTTTGCTTCTGGAAATGAATAAATATTCTTTATTTCTTTGAAAAAATTTACAGAATTCTTTAGCACTTAAAATGGCATGCTAATGACTACCATAAAGAATAGAGAAATCCACATTGGCAATTTTAACAGAAAATCCTGACAGAAAGAGCTCAGAAAGTAAAGTAGTCAAAAGCCCATCTCAGCACTCAGCAATTACCAATAATAATTGGGGACTCATTCTATTTCAGTCACTCTTCATTGTATCCACACCTCTAAAGAGTGATTTCATAAAAGCTTTAATGAGATCCATTATTATGGAAATGGCAAAACATTTGGTAAAAACTTCAAGTACAGTCAGGCTATGATAAAAACAGGATGAGAGGAAACCTCTTCAATTACTAATAAGATGAAAGTTCTGACCATCCCAGAGATAATCAAAGTCAATTTTATAATACTTCAACAAGATTTTTACTTAATGAATTTCCATATCTGAACAAGGTAGATACACATATTATAATAAGGATGATGAGGAGGACTCAGAGAGTCAATGTTTTAACCTAAATGCATGGAAATTAATGAATGAAACTTTTATCATATATAATACAATATTCTAAGTATATTTTACTTGCTACTATTATTCTCTTGGATCTTATTTTCTCATCTTAATTTGTGAACTTAAAAAAATAAAAAGTATTGACAATAGTAGCCTATATAGAATATTATTCAAAAGGTATACTCTAGAGAAATGTTTATATTTACATTCAAACTTACTAAATATAAACAATTCATATATAATTTATAGTTTTCGTATAAATGACTTATGCTATCTTTTTTGGAATACCTCTACCATTGGTCCCTTTTAGATAATAAACAAAAGATTATATAAAGAATGTTGCAAAAGAGCAATACAGTAACTTCCTGCTTATCCACAGCTGCATTTCCAGAAGCCTAAACCTATAAGAATTTAGAGAGAAACTCAGAAGGAAACAGAAAAGTTCTCTAAGTAGGAGGAGAAAATTCTGTTGCATTTTTTTCTTATAGGAACAGAATGTAGGTAACCTTGATACCTTTCTTAAGAATATGGATATTTATTCTGTGTGTAAAATAAAGTTCACTAATTTAAAGGTTGAATTATTGCCTATGTTCCACTACTAACTTCCAGAAATTTTCAGATATTACAAATTAGAAGCACTGAAAACTTATATACCGCAAAATATTGACTAAAGTAAGAGTTGATTTCTCTTTGAGGTTTGGCAGGAAGGTGGTCAACAAAATTGCCAAAAGAGCATACTCTAAAGTAATACAGTCACACTGGGGAATAACCCCAAGGGCACTGCTCTATTAAAATATTAAACATTGTTAACATAGAGCAATACTGTTTCTCCATGAAGTACCTCTTACGGAAGGGACGTGATCTCATGGCCTGTGCTCAGCCTCCATAACCTTATTGTACTTTAAAGGTTTACATGAATTTTGCATCCTGATGCAAATATACATGTGATTTTAATTTAAATTTATGGTTCCCCCCTCTTCATGCAACCTACCCTTAAATCTTCTAGCAAAATGTAAGCTTACAGAACTATGTTGTGTTGATTATAGTGGCTTCTCATGCCCTTTGGTTCACTCAGCTGCATAGCCAATTTTGAGAAGGCAGGGAAGGGTGACATATAATTCAGAAATATTTCCATAAAAATGGCAGAGAAACAAGAACGTTCTGGGAATTAAAGGAATAAATTTCAGTCACTGAAAAAATGCCTTCATGTGAAATCTTTATTGCTTCCAAAATACCAGGCAAAGTTGGTTTGAACAAGCAATTGCTATTTGATTACTGTAGTTCTGTGGTCCCCAATCCCTGGGCCACGGCCAGTACCAGTGCATGGCCCATGAGGAACTGGGCTGTGCATCACCATGGCCTGTTAGGAACTGGGCTGCACATTACAGTCTGAGCTCTGCGCACACCCCCTCCCCCATGTCCTTACCCTAGTCCATGGAAAAACTGCCTTTCAAGAAACTAGTTCCTGGTGCCAAAAAGGTTGGGGATCGCTGCTGTAGTTCTTTACTCTACTTCAGAGAATACTTAATCATTTCAATTTACTCACACAGAAAATAAGAACCCTGTAAGCATATCTCTATTTTTTAACCTTTAAAATAGTATTTCCGCAGACACGTTGGTAACTTTGCATTTTCTATGAGTTTCAAACATGAAATATGATTTAATAGCAAATTTTTTAATGTAGTCATGCAATGAAATTATAACTATATAAAGGTAAATTTAATTAAAAAATACAGCTAACTGCTTGCTAAACCAATATAGTTTTGGCATCTAATTCTTCCCAAATGGAATGATAGATAGCAATATCTAAAAAAAAACCAAAAAAAACTTCCATAGATATCTTAAATACTGATATTTAATTATTAGAAGTACAGAATATTTCAGGAGTCTTAAATAACACTACATATAAAAAATAATATTGCTCTCTTGACAGTTTCTTTGGCTGTGCAGAAGCTTTTTAATTTGATCAGGTCCCATTTATTTATTTTTGTTGATACTGTGATTGCCTTTGGAGTCTTCTTCATAAATTCTTTGCTTAGGCTAATGTCTAGAAGAGTATTTCCAATGTTTTCCTCTAGAATTCTAATAGTTTCACACCTAAGGTTCATGTCTACCTAAGTGTCACACGAGGGGAGAGGTAAGGACTACTGACACCATGGTCAGAATAACTTCTTGTGTGAGGCCATCCCAAGGGTTGCAGGATGTTTAGTTTCTCTGGCTCTGTCCACACAATGCCAACAGTATCCCTCACCCCTCAACCATTGTGGAAACCAAAATTGTCCCCATATATTTCTGAATACCCTCAAAGGCAGAACTGCACCTAGTTGAGAATCACATTATATATTTTGATTGTCTAGTTTTATTTTCATATTTCACTTTTGTTTTAATTTTCGTCCTTACTGCTCCCACATGGACTGTAGCCCTGTGGTTGAGATTTAAATAAAAAACATAAAAAAGCACCAATCTCCTAAAAATAACTGCATAAACACTGCGATCTGCATATAAAGTCCTCTCCTTAGGATCAGGAATACTACAGAGCCTTTCCTTGCATTTATTATTAGGAAAAGCAATTATTAGATGACATACTGCTTTTTAATTAGCAATGTATATTTTAATTGATTAGGGCAAAATTAGGAGAACCTGTAAAAAAGATAAAAGAAGAACAATTCCCTTTACCTCTGGTCACACCCATTTTTGTTTTAATATGGCCATGAAGATTTTAAATATTGTTTTAAGAAAATATAATGTTTAAGATCATAGGGATTAATCTAGGTTCATTCACTAGGTTCTTTCAACATTTTTATTTGTATGCAAATTTTTTGTGGGTAATTTTATACATCTAGTGATTAATATGTTTCATTAATATAACTGCTAAAATTTGTTAAGACTTCTCTTATACCTTTGGCAAAATGAAGCAAATCTCTGAGTAGTAACAGATAGCAATTTTTTTTTTTTTTTTAGCTCCGATCTGATTAAAGTCAGAGAAAAGGCTCTGATCTTACCAATCCCACCCTGGACTGCCTCTGACAGCTCATGTACGTTCTATATGTTAATATTCTGTATTCTGTACATTCTGTATGTTAATATTTATAAACTCCAGCTGTGGGATATTGCCATGGTAATAGGAATATATGATCAACTCAGACCTCTAGGCTACAATGGAAGCATGACTCAATTAAAGAATGCAATATGCTTAAGAGAGGCAGAAACAATTTCACAATATAGTCATCAACCCACTCACAAAAGAAAGATGAGATGACTATTTGAAAGGTTAAAAAAATCAAATCATTCTGCTCTGGACAATAACTGATGATCATTCTTGGAGTTGCGAGAAAGAAATGTTTTAAAAATAAATGAGTGAGTGAATGACTAAATAAGGCAACAGAATGATTAAAAAGTCAGAGAGAAAGAAAATTCAGGTAGAAGAACTATTGTGTCAAAGTAACTATGAGATATTTGTTTATAACTGCTCTTTTAAGACAAAACTGGATAAAACCTATTACCTTGATACGTTATTTATACATATGTACATGTATACACACACACATATAGTCTTCAGATTGGAATGAAGATAAAAAGATACATAAGATCACGTCATTGCCCTCAAGGAACATGTGTGCATGTGTGTGCATGTGTCTCCATGTGTGCATTTATTAGTTCATTTAGTAGATATTTACTGACTGCATTTAGGTGCTAGGGAACATAAAAATAAATAAGGCATTGTGCCTGCACTTAAGTGTTTTCTTCTAAGGAAAACAATCCTCTGAATAAAACAAAACAATTCAGTGTAACTTCTGAAAAAGAAGTACATATAAAGTACTATAGGAACATAATGTGGTAGCAATATTTTCCCCAATTATTCAGAAAGAATTGATGCTTCTTTCTATACCAAAATTTATATTTTATTGAAAGTTAAGTGGCAGAGATTTATGCAATGCTATAAAATCCACATTCTGTTTAACTGACTAGAGGCAGATCAGTGGACATAAAGATACTTAACTGAAATATGATTCAACTTAAAAACAAATAATTACAACTTCCTTATATTTCTAAAATATCTAACTACCATAGGAAAGTATATGCTGACTGTATATTAAATGATGCTGTTTACTGTCAAATGAGCCACTGAATTATGATTTTCTGGTACAATAATACCTGCGAACATCATTCTTCTCCTTGTGGATAAATGACAGAGAGATCAATGTAGAAATCTCTCCTCTCCCTTCACAGAAAGCTCACAAGTGTGCCAGGAAACACGAAACATGCATGGTCTCAGGAGTAGGTGAAAAGATCAGAGGGAACCACCCCAGTAACCTTGGAGCATTCTCTACTCACTTTGTGTTAACAGTGTTTCCTTTCAATCGCCAAGGCCACTACTAAAAAGAGGCTCAAGCTTCAACTTAACAGAAAGCAGGCTGAGACCACTACTTTTCCCAAACTCTTAGAAGGCAAATACTATTTTTTTCTCAAGCAGTAAGGTACACAAAATTCTTGAAAGAATTACATTTAAGTCCAAGCCCTACCCCCTGACAGGGATCATTGAAAGAACAAAACCCATTTATTAAAAAACATTGAAATGCCTTTCTCACAGCTAGAAAACATTACCACCAGGTCAAGTGAACTACTTGAGCTGCTGTATGTATATCAAATTCTTTTCTGTCATTCCCTATTATCCATGCATTCAATAAACATTCTTTAAATGCTAACCCCTTGACCTGGGACTGCAAATTTTTCCTTAAAGGGCCAGATAGTAAATATTTTTTATTTTACAGGACAAGATATAAAATCAAGGAAATTTTGTAGGTACTTATATATTAATTTAACTAGGTACAATTTAAAAAGCAAAATCATCTTTAGTTTGCAGGAAAAAAGGCCATAATTCAATAAAACCAATATTAATAATTTATTTTATTTTCCCAACACCTTGGGGAGGTATCATTCTTCTCACTTTCCAGATGAGGAAATGAGGCTCAGATTAGTCATGTGACTTGATTGAATTGATAGATTTAGAGCTACAATTCAAAATTATGTCTCTGCACAGCAATATCTCCAACTACCCATATGAAGCTTTTGGACATGCATGGTGATGATATGATTTTCATTAGGTCAGATTATTGAATGTATACTAGAATATTTGTTATAGTATTTATTAATTTTAATTAACATTGGTAATAAAAGAGTAAACATTTATGATTTCCGTAACCTGATGCTGCTCCATTTGATCATAAAACACCCAATGGAGAAGCTACTATTATTTTCCTGTTTTACAAAGCAAGAAAGTGACAGACAAAGAGGTTAAATATCTTGGCTAGGATCCCAGTACTATGCTGTAGCAGAATTGGTGCTTTATTCCAGGTTTTCCTAAAGTTAAAACTAGTTGGTTGTGTGACATGTGGTCCAGGCTAAGAGGATTAGCCTGTCTCTATTGACCAATCTCAGCTGCTTAATCGCAAGCATCCTCATCATTTAATTCAATTGGTTGCAGTAGACATCCACTGTAATGGATTGACAAGGTTTGATGAAGCTGTAGTGAATAATACCAGCACTGGACCACCAAACAGACATCCTTAGCTTTTTTTAAATGAATATTTGGTTTTGGATTGTGTTTTGGTACTTCATCTTTATCCAACCATTGTGCTGAATGCTTGCGATTGTCAGAAAGAATCCATTTTTCATCACACATAACAATATGGCATAGAAATGGTTGGGCTTTTAGTCATGACAGCAAAGAAAGGCAAGCTTTGAGACAATTTCTTTTGTGATACTCTTTTAATTCATGCAGTACCCATCTATCTAGCTTCCTTAATTTGCCGATTTGTTTCAAATAGTCCAATATTGTTGGAATAGTAATGTCAAACCTTGCCACTAATTCATGCGTAGGTTGAGATGGATTAGCTTCCACTACAGCTTTCAGTTCATCATTATCAACCTTGGTTTCAAGTCACCAACATGGCTTATTTTCAAGATTAAAATCACCAGAATGGAACTTCTCAAACTATCTATGTACTGTGTTCATTAGCCACATCCTTCCCAAACACTTCACTGATATTTCAAGCTGTCTGCACTGCAATGCTTCCACAACAGAACTCACATTTGAAAATAACATGAGTTTTTGACTTATCCGCAGTTTCACAAAAATTGCTCTAAAAAAAAATTGAAAGATAATCACAAACCAAAACATGCATTTGAAAGACTAAGAATTTACCTTTAAAATAAAAATAAAACAGAAAGTGTCAAAGTGAAATGTCAGAGATATCAACTGTCAAACTTAGTACTTAAGAAAATCGGGCATTTTATACTTAATAACCTAATAATAACCTTAATAAAAACTGAATATAGTTGTGGGAATTAAAGGGTGAAATCAAGTATAGTTTCTAAGATAGATAAATTATGAAATTTATGAAAAACCATGTGGTAAAAATTAAAAATCACTCCAGACAAAAGAAAAATTTGGAAATAGCCATTGGTGACATTAGTATCTCTTCATATGTAATATTTGTATGGAAAAAAATCTTAAGGGAATGTCTGGTCAGCATGGAACACTGGAACAAAGAAAATGCAGGAGTTTTCCAAGAGGGAAACTCAGACACAGCCCCAAAGAAGGGATAACTCAAAAGAAATGCCTCATCTAGTTCCTAGCACCAAGTGATTTGCTACTACAGAGACAGATGCATATGGCGAATAAAATATGATACCATTACACATTATTATCACCCCACCTGAAAGGCAAATAGGTTTCATGTTACCTGACAAATCCTAATGAATCATAGAGGATGATCTTTAGGGCCGTGTTGAAAGGCTAGGTAGGCCGAGTGTGAACGCAGTGGGGAGGAGTGCCATGACTGATCAGCCATGTCCACCTGAGTCAGGAGGAAAAGTGGCTGCATATTTAGAGACCCTTTCATACTACTGAATCCCATGTCACTGATTTTGAGACCACAACATTTCGGAATGTAATCTGAACTTCATACATCTATTTAAACACAGAATAGCCTGATACCTTTGTCCAGCCCTCTTGACCACTATATTTCTGGTTTGCAAATTAATCAACTGGCATTCTGGTTCATTGATTAGTTTTTTTGCAAAGTCGGTTATATAAACTCCAACTAGGGATTAGCATCCCTTCTCATTGAACTGACAAGGTCAATTTTCTGAGTTAACAGTATTGATTAGCAAACCCCAACTATAGTAAATTCACAAAGGTAAATCTTATGTGACCTCTTAGAGGCCAAACAGCACAATGGACTTCCTATTAAGAAAGTAATTCTGAGGAGGGTAGGCCAAGATAACTGACCAGAGACATCGGTCACCAGATTGTCCCAGAAATAAGTAAAAGTTTTAGATGAAAAAAACATAGCTCAGGTGTAATTCAGAGTGAAAAGTGCCAGAATCTACTGGAGATCCACCGGAAGAAGTTACAAAGCAGAACAAGAAGGAACAAGATATCAGCAGAGATCAACCCCCAAGAAACTTGGAGTCCTGTGGAAAGGGTAGGTGGAGGTTTTGTTTCTCATTCCCTCACACCTCTGGTAGTCAGCAGGCTCTTGAGCTGCTGGAGAACTTCTATATCCTTACAACCCCAAAAGCTACTGCTGCGAGTAAACTGGGAGCTTCTTGAAGACAAAGTGCCGGACAGCCAGCCTTCAAGGGTCACTCCCAGTCACCACACACTGAAGTTGAGCTGGCAGGTGCCATGCTGCATCGCCACCCATGGAGTGCCTTTGTCCTCCCCAGGGTGCTTCAGCCCTTCAGTTTTCGTGTCATTGGTCCCACACAAATATTTCTCAATGTCTCCCCAGACTGCAATGGCCACAGTAGCCAGTGGGTACCGGGGGAACTATTTGATCCCAGAGCTTAGACATTTCAGGTGGGCTGCCTTCTGGGGAGAAAGACAAAGCGGACCGGAGTGCCAGCTCTCCTCCATTCAGACTTTTCTTCTCCTCCTCCCCTCCCCCCCCACTACTGCGAGGTACAAGGTCCCACTTGAGTTGGCATGGGTGTGCCAAGGGATGACTGAGCCAAGACTCTCAGGAGCGGCTGCTTCACGTCTGTTGGCACGTCCACTACACTAAGGCTTCCACAGAAAGTGGAGCTTACACCTTTCCTCTTAAAAGCCTGTAGTAGACCAAAGGTGCTCAGAGTCTGAGCACCCTGCCTGCCAGCCCTCTCTGGTACTGCTTGCCTGGCTGCCTCAGCAGAGCAGGGTATACCTAAAAACTCTTTCAGACATTGCTCAAAGACAAATATAGCAACAAAAAAATTTTAAAGTGGGATAATTAAATTAAAAAGCTTCTGCACGGCAAAGGAAATAAGCAACAGAGTAAACAGACAATCTACAGAATGGGAGACAATATTCACAAACTCTACATCCAAGAAAGGACAGATGTTCAGAATCTACAAAGAACTCAGACAAACCAGCAAGGAAAAAACAAACAACTCCATCAAAAGTGGGCAAAAGACACAAACAGAATTCTTTTCTAAAAGAGATAGACAAATGGCCAACAAACAGATGAAAATATGCTCAATATCACTAATTTTCAAGAAAACGGGAATTATACCTACAATGACATACCACCTTACCCTTATCAGAATGGCCACTATTAAAACATCAAATAACAATAGATGCTGGCATGAATGCAGAGAGAAAGGAACACTGCACTGCTGTTGGGATTGCAAATTAGTATGACCTCTATGGAAAAGAGTATGGCGATTCCTCAAAGAAATAAACATAGACCTACCATTAAATCCAGCAATCCCACTGCTCAGTATCTTCCCAAAGGAAATGAAGTCGTTTTATAAAAAAGACACCTGCACTCAATGAATATCTCAGCACAATTCACAATAGAAAAGAAGAGGAATCAACCTAAGTGTCCTTCAATTCAAGAGTGGATAAAGAAAATGTGGTGTACATATACCATAGAGTACTACTCAGCCATAAAAAGGAGTGAAATAATGTCTTTCACAGCAACTTGGATGGAACTGGAGACCATTATCCTAAGTAAAGTATCTCAGAAATGGAAAACCAAACACCATATGTTCTCACTAATAAGTGGGAGCTAATAGACGGGTACTCATGGGCACAAAGAAATATATATGACACGAGAAACCAAGAAGAGGAGAGGGCTGGAGGGTGTGGGACAAAAACTTACCTATTGGGTACAATGAACACTATTCTGCTGATGGACATACCCAAATCCCTGACTTTAGCATTATACAAGATACCTTTTTAACAAAAATACTTATAGCCCCTTAATTAATATTTTGAAATGAAAAATATTAAAACAAGAAAATAATTCTGTCAGATACTTCTACACTTCAACAAAGAATATTTTTAGTCAAGTTCAGTTTTACTATTTCCAAATTTAATAATCCCCTTTCTTAATTTTTTCTCCACAGATTTGTTACTGCCACTATTAGCTGACGTTTAATTCTACCCAAATACTTTAATCACCTCTCATTATGAATTTTAAAGCCAGTGAGAATACCTTGGATAGAGTCTAGTCCTATTTTCATCTATAATTTTATCAGCCTGTCAACATTACACTCATGTCCCACATAATGACATTTTGGTGACAGACTGCATATATGATAGTGTTGCCATAAGATTACAAAATTCCTGTTGCCTAAGACATCATAGCCACTGTAATGTTGTAGGGCCACGCATGTCTTACACGTATGTGTGATGCTGGTATAAATAAACTGCACTGCTAGTTGCATAAACGTATAGCGCATACAGTGATGTATAGTACATACAGTGATGTACTGCTACTGGCTATGTATTTACATGACTATGTTACTGACTTATGTATTTACTATACTATACCTTTTATTGTTATTTTAGAGTGTACTCCATCTACTTACAAAGAAAAAGATAACTGTAAAACAGCCTCAGGCAGGTCCATTAGGAGGTATTCTAGAAGATGGCATTGCTATTATAGGAGATGACAACTACAGGTGTGTTACTGCCCCAAAGACCTTCCAGTGGGACAAGACGTGGAGGTGGAAGGAAATTATATTGATGATCTTGACCCTGTGCAGGCCTAGGCTAACGTGTGTGTGTGTGTGTGTTTTTCCAAACCAAATATTCCATTTGTGACAGCATCATTTCTTTTTTCACGTCCTCACAACATTCTAACTAAACTCACGTTTTCTAGCTTTACCTTTCGAACATTTGCCAACCGATTCATCATCAAGGATTCTTCACGATCATCGTCATCATCCAAATCAAGCATCGGCATGCCAAAGGGGTCAATGATGCTGCAGCACCTAGAGCCTTCATCCCTTGGGTCAAAGGGGTCCACGATGATGGGCTCAGTTCCTTTTATTTCACAACGACAGAAGGGGCAGCCCTGGCCATCTGACTCCTAGGGAAACACAGGAAATGCACTGATTAGTTTTTATCCTAAACAAACAGTACTGAGAAGTACCAATGTTCTACAACTATAAAAAGAGGCTTTGGGGTAGGAGGTAGGGGACAATCTGTCTTGAAGAGGTACCAAGAGTAGAACAAGAAGCCAACAAATTATGTAAATGTTCAATATTTCAAATTTACGAAGAAGAAAAATTTCTTTAAAAAAGTTATTTTTTCTTTTGCCAAACAAAAAGAACCTCTTTATTTTCCTCAGTGCTAACTTGTAATTCAAATTTATCAAAGCTTTAGAGTAAAGGAGAAAAATGGAAAGTGAATCACATTCTTCTTTACGAAAAGACAGCAGTGCTAATTAAACATTCTATAAAAAGTTCATTTTGGTAAAAATTCATAATAAATAAAGCAGTAGTATCAATGAGAACAATCCATTTCAAAACCCATTTTGGAAAAGTTCCTGTGCATATTTAACTATGGCTAAATATTTCTGTTTTAATTGCCTCCATATTTAAAAATCTTGATTTATATACAATTAGTAGGAAAAAGTAAAGTATGTAAATTTATATTCAGAAACTATCATCTGTCCTGAAAGCTTGTCATTTTGATACAGATCATTTGGAATATAATACTCCATGAGATATTAAGTTTTTGCCTGTTATTTTGCTTTCAAACTAGATACTACAAAAAGATTTGTGCAAATACTTTTGGGCTGGAAATGTATTTGCTAGTAATTATTAGAGGTTTTGTTCTAATTATCTCAAGTTCATTTCTCAAAACGAATTACATTAAAAATTCACCATTGGTAGGGAAAGACCATAAGACTATTTTCTCACCCTGAAAATAACATTGCCTTCTAGACACAGATGGTATATGAGAGCCATCACCGTATTTTTGTTTTTGCACCATTCTCTGACTTTAGTAGCATGTTATTTTAAAAACAGTCAAAATCATATCATCATTTTAAGGGCGAAATGGGATGAATTAGCACCATTTTAGAGATGAAATAAGGAATGCAGAAAACTCATACATTTTAAAAAATCATTCAGTACTTAACTCAGGACTATACGATCCACTTGGTTTAATGGTAAATTAGTGATCTACATGCCTCACAGTGGACCTTGGATCAGTGATGGACTAATTCTCTCACTCTTCTCTCACTAGACAATTACTAAGCATCTACTTTGTGGCAGATTCCTTGATAGGTAGTTTATTCTTTCGAAGCTTCACTCAGATTGACAAAGGTAGTGTAAAGAAATACTACATATCCAGATTATAAAGAATATATCAATACAGAATTCTCTAATATTTACTATCAGGTCTGGGTGGGTTTAAAGACACCTCAAATATTATTTGCTCTATCATTTCACAGATGATAAGGCTAAGACTTAATTGTTCTATTTTCAATAACATCCCCACATTGATATTTTTTAACACATGAGTAAATATTTAAGAAAAGTTAAATTTCCTATCTTTTGATAACAAGAATATTAAATTTAAAAGTATATTCAATATATGTTATCATCTAGGAAAAAGTCTGATTCTTATATGTGTCAAAAGGGAACCATATCATATATCTATAGAATTTTCTTACAGATCTACATAATACAATTTCAAAAAGGTAGTTCTATTATATAAGAACAAACTGTGAAAGACCTGATATTCTCTGTCTTTAATGCATGAAGTATGAAAAGCAGTACTCTGAGCTCTAAGTGGATACTTCATCTACTCATGCATTTAAAAAACTATTATAGAATATTTCAAATATATACAAAATTAGAGGAAAAAGTATAACTCATTTCTATGCTTCTATCATCAAACTTCAACATCAATTCACACCCAATCCAGTTTAATCTATACTTTCATTTGCTCTCTCTACCCTTGTAATATATTGAAGCACCTCTTACATATTACATAAATTCATCTGTAAATATTTTAGTATGTATAACTGAAAACAGAAAATCTTTAAAGACCTAACTATAATACAATTATCCTAACTAAAAATTATTCTACTCAATCTAAATCATGAAAGTTGTATTATTTTGGAGTGCAGTGGCTAGGATGTGTAAGCTACTCTATGAGGCTACAGAGGTTTCTCTTAGAACCTCCATGATCAGTTTACATGTTACTTTGGTTAAGAATGACTTCTAGTTCCTATGACCCATTTTCTCTTAAGGCGTAACTGAAAAGATTGAGTTTGGAAGGGGGAGGAAGTGAAAAGTAACAATAAGGTCTTGATAGTACAGTAAGACTGGCAAACAGTTAACTCAAAACTGAATTTAGATTTTTCTCTGTCCCTCATACCTGAAAATTTAACATTATACAAATTACTGATATATGTTAGAGTAGCTGTTGTAAGAGAAGACGTCACAAAAGGTATTTTCTGTTCAGCTTTATCTGTTGTTGAGAGTTTATGTTACTTGCCAGATCAACAAAACAGCTGCAATGAACATTCATTTCGATTTGCAAACATAGATCACACTGACTGTGCCTCTTTAGTGGTACTTTCTCTAATATGATTTCATCCATCACTCTTTAGTTATAAATGGACTGCTGCCATATACAAATTCAGTTTAACCATAAAGTCTCAAATGCAACTTTTGTTACTCTGCCCTAGATTATGTCAGATGGTTGATTGAATAAAATGAAGAATGACTTCAACAGACATATAACTCATCAGGATTGTGCCTCAATAATTACAATAACGTTTCTTAATGTTATTTAGTGCAAGATCAAAGAATATGTTTTAATGAAGAACAATGACCATAAATAACTCCTTTTCTAATCCCCAACATTTTTCCTTTCTGTGAATGTTAAGAGGAAGAACTCAGGACTCCATCTCTTCTAATTGACTCAGTAGGTTTCACTTCCTCAAGTAAGAAATATTTTCAAAGCAAAGGATACAGAAGTTATCAGTGAATACCACACAGCTGAAACTTAACTATGTAAAATGTTCATGATACAGTAAAATAATTCAGACTCACATCTCAACTATTAATACAAGTTACATGATATTACATATAACTTTAGGTAAACTCAAAATAAATGAACAATGACAAAAATAGAAAAATTTTAACCTTCATTTAACAAGCATCCCATTCCCCATAAAAACCCAATGTAAAAATCTAAATAAACATAGTATTACCTCATTATCATCATCATCACCACCATGATTTATCAATCACCTTCTATATTTTGTTCAAATATTGCTAAGATGGACATATCATATCTTAAAATACTTTCTTTTAAATAATTTTGAGGTAAGCATGGTATATGTGTGTGTATGTATATATATATATATAAATAATTTTTTTTCAGAATTCATTATTAGAGACATACTTTAACTTAAGGTCAATCACTCTATGCCTTCCCACATATACAATATACATTGGGGGCCCCCAGGAATATATAGGACCTCATAAATCTCATCTGGAATATATTTTATATTTTTACTGTATGTATGTGTATGTGTGTATAATTTTTCATTTATTAATAATTTATTATTATATTATTATTTCTTATGTAAATAATATATTATATTATTTATTATGTAAATATTATAATTTACATTGCCTTGCTGTATTTCATGTATCTTAGAAGTTGGCACAATTTTTTAACATGGCAATTATATTTGGAATATATATTATAGATATATAATAGATAAACAAATAAATAAATATACCAATAATAGGCTGGGGTCATATTAAGCATTTCCAGAGCACAGTATCTCCCACAGAATCTCAATAACTTTTGGTTGAATGAATGAATGAATGAAGGAGGATAGTTAAAGTAATTTTTGATGAAATGCCCCAGAGTGGGAAAGATCTTTGATTCTGGTGTGTTTTTTTTTTATGATGGACAAGGGAAAACCAGTGTCTTCTAGTTTTGATTTGGGAGGCTCATAAAAACATGCACAATGCATCAGAAATGAACACAGATATTCTGAACTAGAATATGTGGATTGGACTTCCACGTCCACCAACTCTAATTGTGTGACACTGGACAATTCAATGCATCTTATTTGCAGAGAATAATGAAATAACGCACATTTTAAGGGACAAAGATGTCCCTAAGATTAGATGAAATAAATTAATTCAAAGCTAGTATTTATTATATTATTAATGATAGTAATAGCTAAAATCCCAGGCACTGTTGTAAGCACTAATATTAACTAATTTAATCCTATGAGGTAGATACAATTATTGTTCTCATTTTACTAATAAGAAAATAGAGGGTTTACATATTTTGAAGGAGGTCACACAGATAAACAGTACTAAATAGGAAATCACAACAAGGTGGTCTGTTTCAAGAGCCTAATCATTTCAAACCACACTATAGTATCAGGATGTAGTTATTCCTCAATCTCAGATTCATAAACTAAGTTCAAATACAGTTTAAAAATTGCTTTTTGTTACTAATTCATAAATGGAAAAAACTTAAACCATTCTGCTCTAATACAAGTTTCAAAATTAAAGAACTACTATAATCAGTGAATGTTCAGTTTGCTCTAATTGAAAAGTTTCAGCTCTTTAATAGGATATAAAACTTGTCTAAGTAATTATAGTATTCCTGGGGATATAGTTTTACATAGTAAGAGCTTTTTCTTTTAAATATTTGTTGCTTGAATTCAATTTGAAATTTTAATGCATGAATTTTGTGAGTTTATCTATTTAATGGGGTCAACTAATAAACACCTATACAAGGTTCATGTCAGAGTAAGAAGAAAATTTTTCTGAAGTGTTAACATCTGTTATTGTCTACGCACATCACAATACAATGAGCAGCTTAATTTAGTCACTGGACTCAAGAGTTAATCACTTTCTCTACAAGACTTTACTTTCTCATATCTGTCGCCTTCTTTTCATTCCTAGTGCAACACTCTAGGATTCTAGTTCATGATATCATTGCAACATTTCTGGACAACTCTAGCAGCTTCTGCATTATTCCCAACATGAAAGGTTAAGTCCCAACATCTTATCCTGTTTACACAAAAAGAGATAATATGTACTTAAAGACAGAAGTACCAATTTAAAACATTCTTAAAGGCAAACATTATTTTCTTATTTGTAGTACTAAAGTTATTTCACTGAAGCTAGAACTCTGAAGGCTGGTTATCTTTGAAGGAAGACAAAATAAAAGATTATTTCTCATTGCCTTAAATGTGATCAGTTGAGTTTGTTGCTCACCTCTCTTAGATAACTACATGTTTTTCCCAACAATACTCTCTCTCTATGGAATATCTATAAATCTCTTTGATCATGTCATATTAAAATCACACCTTATTGATTTTCATCTACTGACTTTTTTGTGAATTTAAATCATTTCAGAAATATGCTGGAAGAATAATCACAGGAAAATTAATTTTATTTTTAATTGACTTAAATTCCTTCGTAGTAGTTCAAAACACGCTGCATTCATTACCAATTGACAAAGATATCCATTTTTATTTTGGAAGGAAGATTTCAAAAATACAGTTTAGAGTTTGTGCCATTCAGGAGCTCAGATGCCATTTTCTACACTGCTAGAAAGAACACAGAATGAAAACAATTCACTACTTTACATCTCATGTGGTAACACTGCAGCATCAATGCTATATAATGCACTACTACAAAAAGGAATATGTGGAGAAGTTCAGGGTTGAGAAGATATTTTGTTCTTATCCCATTAACATGTGGAAGTAAAAGACAATCCCTCACCTATTTTATTGTTAAGAGAAATGCTGCACTCAGAGTAACACCGCTTCAAAGAATGCTTCTAGAAAGGTGATTATTCATCTTATTTAGTATTCTGTGCAAACTTTGCTTGCTTATTTAATATATTAAATAACACAGATGTTTCAGAAGGAGAAAAAAGCATCTGACACCTCTTTGGAGACATGACTAATAGACCATTATGACACCAATTAAAGAGTAACCACTTGCAGCCTGTAACAACTAACTGACACTGCTACCCTAAATTTCTTAAGTTTTCTGTTAATTACATAAAATTTAAGTCCCTAATGAATTTCAATTAAACCAAAGTAGGGCATCAAATGTAAGGAAAAGTTGGTGTGGAATGACTTTTGCTAAAAATGCTGAACACATTATGATTTATGGTCAGGGTTTAATGTTTCCTATTAGACTCTGACTGATTTATCATAGTTTCTTGGCAGACATGCAGCCTCTAAAATCATTTTCACATCAGCATGTCCAACCAAAGAAATAGAAAGTAACAAAAAAATGTCTAGCATACATAATTAAATTTGAAGGATAACAGGATACTCATTTCAAGTAACTATTAATATCATGCCCCTCAATAAAATATTCAGGTTTACTTTTAACTTCTCAAGGCTAGGGATTGTGTCTTAGTGTTCTCCTTAGTTCAGAGATTAGTATAGAGTTTGGGACACAACAGCTGTCCAAGTAACATTTCCTAAATAAATGAATACATTAATGGATTTAAGATCTTGAAGAATGATAGTTGAGATAATCCAGGTTTGCTTTCACCAAAAACCAGTAAGGGGAAGCAAGATAACAAATTATCTTTGTGCACAATTAAGCTTGAAAACTTAAGCATACAAAATAAAAACGCTGTGTTTAAGGCAGAAAATATGGAAAATAGTTATCTATCACTTTTGAATAAGGAAAAAGTTAAAAAAGATATACTCAGAATATATCTCATCACATCTATAAGCTTAGATACAAGTGTTTGACAATATGTTACAGAGCTATGAAATGTTTTATAATTCTGTTCTTTTCATTCACATATTCACTATCAACCAAGTTAAGTCCAGTGACCACCTAAGTAAAGTTACACATGTGAGGATTTTATATATCTAATGTTTTCTGTGTTTTAACTACATTAATTTTGTAAAACATTTATTTTTATTAAATACCAGAGGCATTTTGCAATAACATGTTTAAAGATTCACCAAACATTGCTGTTTATAAAAGAATATGAAAGTTCCCAAAACACATCTACTGGTTGGCAGGAAGCACTACAATGTGAAACCTATATGTAGAAGTATCCGTGTTATTCAAAAGTAAAAATGTTCAAACCTGAAACTTCCATTGAGACACAGAGACTATGGAATATTAATTTAGAATTCTCAAATCTTACCCTAAAACAACTTCCTTTAGGGGTGGAGAAAATTTGAACCAGGGATCACTATGCATGTTTTCTGGTTTAAAAGAGCAATAAAGAGAAACCTGGTCTGACTCTGGGTTAGTGCCGGTAGTACTGCAAATAACAAAAGCAAAATAACATGGTTCAAAGCTAAGTGGAAAAAATCAGAATGTGAAAAGTTAAGGAAATCACACCATAGTTACTGAATGGAGCAAATGGATGTAGATGTACGGCTTAGAATTCTTAGGGTTCATTCTCAGCTACTAAGCATGATAAAAAGTCTTTGACACTTTGATACCTGATTAAAAAATCACAGATATTTCTGAGAAAAACATGGATAGGACTAAGACATTTTAAGGCTTTTCAACTGATCTACAATATTGTCTTTTTATTTGATGTAATCTTAGACCTATTCTTTTTCCTTTACATAGAAGTATTGACTGAGGAACTTCCAATGTATAGATATTATGCTAGCAGGGAGGTATTCTAAAATAGGTAATCCATATTTTAAAAGAGAAATCGATAAATATATAAATATTTATAATATTAATATAATGCAGTAAGAGTTTACAGAGACATACACAAAATATTAGTATCTGGAGAATATTCATTAATGATAAACTCCTTTATGTGGGGAACATTCAAAAATAATACTGAAATAAAGTCTTTGCATATTTTTCATTAACTTATATGCAAAATTCTATGGTTAGGTTAGGCTAATACATTATTCACTGGTGACATAAATGCAATTTAATTTCATTTTTATTTCAATCTTCTGAAGACTTTGAATTTGTCATTTTTTACTACTACTTTACTTTGTAAACTGCCACTTTGTTATTACTCTCATATAGCTTCTCCTAAAATTTTACCCAAACATTGTTTTGAGTGCTTGACATTTATGCACTTCCTCAATTTCTAAAATTAAAACTGAGAAGAGCTTCAGAGTAAAAAAGAGGAATAGTAAATGTTAATAATTTACAAATATTTTTGAACGTATCTTCTCAGAAGGCCATTAGATCAATATAAATAACCATGAAGTAAATCAAGGAACTGATTAGCAATTAGCAACACAAACTACACCATCTGAAGAATGCAGAGTAATATACATACAAGTTGTGGTGATGTAAGGACAAAGTATTAATGATACGGCAATGATAATAGGGAAATATTCCTATGCCTTTTGTCCATAATGGACCGATTGCAAACAGTTTACAAACTTGATAAATAAAATACAGTAATTCCTCAATTAATATCCTTGGTAGGTTGTTAGAAACTGTCACTTTAAGTGAAATAACATACTATATAATGAAACCAATTTTACCACAGGCTGATTGATATAAACAAGAGTTAAGTTTCTATGACATGTCATTTCACTTAAAAGTCAGTTTCCAAGAATCTATTCACAACTTTAAGTAAAGAATTACTGTAAACACTACTGGCCCTGAGGGTTGTCTGTCCATCACTCTGTCTGTATGAATGAATGAAAGAATAAATAAATAAGGTTTCTTTCAATAAGTATAGAGAAAGTTAATAAAATTTTTCTTGTTTTATTTTTAGCCATACTTTCTTTACTCACCTGGGCCAAAAAAGGTAAACAACTATTTGGTATGATGCTTTAAACAATACATTTTACTAATCAAAGGTTTCTGCCAAATTAACAAGAGTTTCTTAACCTCCAAATATTAATTACACTATCAAGTTAAAGATGTGAAGTCCTGCAACATGTATGTGTGTGTATACTCTAAGATTGGAGCACCAAGAAAAACTGATGAAATATTAGGTCATTAAATATGAAATGTCTGATTTCAAATCACAATTGTAGTTTATTATATCTCAAAATAGAAACAGTACAATTAATCCAACTATGCACCTAAACTATTGACACAGTTTTGCCATCTTAATGGTAAATTGTTTATGCCAGCAGCAAAGAAGGCTGGAGAGTCAGTGGCCATGAAACTGTGAAAGGCATTTTTCCACAGCTTGTTGAGAATTGAATATTTTTCCTTGCAAGAAGTGGCCCAAAGCCCAGAAGTGGTAGTCATTTGGTGCAAGGGCTGGTGAATATGGTGTATGACAGAGAGTTTCCAAGTCGAGCCTTTGTAGTTTAAGCAGCATTTTTTTGTGAGACATGTGGTGGAGTGTTGTCTTACAAGAGGATTGGCTTATCTCTATTGACCAATTTCAGCTGCTTAATCACAAGCATCCTCATCATTTAATCCAACTGGTTGCAGTAGATATCCACTGTAATCAATTGACAAAGCTTCCTGAAGCTGTAGTGGAAAATCCCAGCACTGGACCACCAAACAGACACCATTAGCTTTTCCTGATGAATATTTGGTTTTGCACTGTTTCGGCACTTCATCTTTATCCAACCATTGTGCTGAACACTTGAGACTGTCAAAAAGAATCAATCTTTCCTCACAGGTAATGAACAATATAGTGTAGAAATGGTTCACCTTTATATTGTGACAACAAAGAAAGGAAAGCTTCAAGACAATTTCTCTTGTGATGCTCGTTTAATTTCTGTGGAATCATCTACTCAGCTTCTTTACTTTGCCAATTTGTTTCAAATGGTCCAATACTGTTGGAATAGTAATATCAAACCTTGCTGCTCATTCATGTGTAGGTTGAGATGGGTTTGCTTCCACTACAGCTTTCAGCTTATCATTATCCACCTTGGTCTCAGTTCACCCACATGGCTCATTTTCAAGGTGAAAATCACCATAACGGAACTTCTCAAAACATCAAGGTACTACGTGTTCATTAGCCACATCTTTCCCAAACATTTCATTGATATTTCGAGCTTTCTGTGTTGCATTAGTTTCACAACAGAACTCATATTTTAAAAATAACATAAATTCTTGACTTATCTATGGTTTCACAAAAATTGCTCTAAAAAAGTTTTGAAAGATAATCATAAGCCAAAATATGTGTTTGAAAGACTGGGGATGTACCTTCACAATGAAAATAAAAAAAGAAGTGTCAAAGTGAAACGTCAGGGATATCAACTGTCAGACTTAATACTTAAGGAAATCAGACATTTCATATATTAACCTTAATCATATGCTGTGCATTGAGGCAGAGAATACTAAGAGTTTGCACCAGACTAAAATTTTGGTTTTCTTTAGAGAGAAATGCAAAGCTTTTGATTTCTTCTTACCTGTGAGAACCACTCTGAAGGCATGAGTCAATCTACATGACAAACACAATTTGGCCTCTTTGTCAGTTTAATGCTTATCCTGAAATACTCAATGGGTATCAGGTCAATCAGCTCTACATAGTCCCATCCAAGTCAGTTTGTCACTGAGTCAACAATATCTCCATAAAACCTCCTACTGATACATTTGAAACATTCTTGCAATCATTTTTTCTTCTATCAACATATCTAAATTCATTGAAAGTCATTTTATAAAAGACACCTGCTAGGTTTTCAGAACTATTATTGTCAACTTAAATAGCAATCAAGTGCCTATATGTGGAGAATGATTTCTTCCAACTCCCTATACTATACAAAATTCACCAACACCATGAATGGATAAAAGGAAACAAGGGCAAGGATATCAAGAAAAACCTAAAGTAATATGTAAACCAAACGCATGTTGAAGTAGAAAGCATAGAGATTTTAAACACTTTTTCTGACGTAGCAAAGATGTCTGAGTGCTCGGGAAGACCTTTGAAAATATAAAACAAGTATAATTCATTTCCTAGTTCTTCCTCTTTTTCTTCATCTGTTTTTTTTAAATATCCACAAAGGAAGAAGTAGGCCCTTTTAATAATATTACAGAACGTAAAACTCTTTACATTTTATTACCAAGTAATTTGTTCAACAGGCATCAATGCCCCTCTGAGTCTATCAGCCCCCTTCCATCAACCCCTAGACCCATCCTTCCTCAGATCACACAGAGGTGCAGGGTTAGACAGAGAAGATCAAGGACTGAGAAGGCTCAGGAACAGGGCAGGGATGTCAACTATATATTCAATCAACCTATTTCCAGTTTCGATATGACTGATGAACAGAGCATTTGCAAAATGGCTAGATCAAAATATCCCATGAATCCTCCAAATATTCAAAACTGGAAATCTATCCAAAGATCCCATTTAAAATCCTTAACCTTTATTATAGTAAAGAAATATAAGAAAGCCCTGGGGAAACCAGTTATTCTCTAGGCCTTATTATAAATCATCAAATCAATTTATATTTATTGAATGCCTACATACAGATGAGAAGGCAGTTGGCCTGAGATTCTGCTTCTATAAATTGGAAATTTTAATGCCTGTTTCTGTGGGAACTTTAAGTATTTGAGAGACATTTCTTGTCTGATACTCCTATTTTAGCCCTACAGAGCAACCATAGACATATGCGAGAAAGGAACATCTCCTCAGGAGAAAAGAGGTTTGCCTGAAAAACATCAACTTATGATTTATCTAGTAAATGAACTTGGCTTCAGAATCTGACTTCAGATTATAACCTATAATAAACCGTATAAATATGTTTAGTTGGTCTTATCTATAAGTAAACATCCTGAAATCCATGGTACTATACAATAACTACTTATAACTAGTATCATAAAATTAAGTTATATATGCAAAAGAAACAAAATGCAAAACATAATATAAAATCAAATTATATAAAGAAACCTAAAAGTTAGTTTTTTTTTAAAACAACCATTTCAAATAAAGGACTTTATCAGTATTACTTCCTAAATAGCTAAGATGGAAAAAACTAAAAGGAGAAATAATTATAAGGTATATAAGGAAGACATCCATATTGCTAATGAAACCAAGCCTATACCTGCCATGCTGTAAGGCAAGAGGTGCACATCAAATGCCCACAAGGCTCAATCTTGACATCTTTGTCATTTTCTGCACAAATTTTACAGAGCTGAAAAGTAGAGCCCATTTCACAATATAATTCATATTGTTCCTGAAATTTGAGAAAAAAGACACAATATTAATGTATTTCCAGCAAAAATTGTTAATACTGAATTTTTCCAAAAATAATGATGTACAGTAAGTATTTCACAGTGATCATATCAGAATTATGTTAACATTTAAGACATGGTTTAAATTCATAATCACAATTTATTCTACAATATTCATTTTAAAAATGTTTGAACTTTCATAAGCTATTTTATAAGCTTTTTAATAATTCAGATTATTTAATGTTCTGTTACAGATCATTTAGGAAGGGACTTGCTTCAACAGTCACAGTCATTCAAACGACAAAACCCGTGGCTTTAAGATGGCAATAATTTTAAATCATTTTATCTTTTTGGTAAATGCTACATGCTCACTTAACTTCACTGTCAAATTAAAATATATATATATATATAGTTTTGGCTAAACACTAAATTTTATTTCTTTGGTATCCTTAGAAATTCCAAAATGGAAGAAAAGCAACAAACATTTTCCAAGCCTTTCCTGCATGGAAAAGCCGTGGTCCACACTATTTCATGTAATCTTCAAGCCTAAGAAGATGTATATTGAACTTAAGAAAAAATATCTGAGGCTCAGTAAGTTTAAATCGTTTTCTTCAACTCTAAATTAAGTCTCAGAATCAGAAGTGCATACTCTTTTCCTATCTAACACTGTCAAGAAAACTAATTACTTCAGTAACCAAAAATTGTTTTATTAAACTTCATCCTCTTGATTTACTAGGGTTTTTAGCTTACAACATTTGGCATAGTATAATTCTCAGTGATAAAATATTGAAAAGATCTGTGTGACAAAGAAGATATAAACAGATTGGTAAACGTAAAGAAAATATTAAAAAAGCACTGAGAGATACAAAGAAAGATTTTGAAATCAAAATTTGCATAAAGCAACATTTTAGCCAAGTAAGTGTCTACAATGTGTATGGCCTCAAGTAGGATAAATAAATAACAATATTAAGTTAATAATCTACTAAAGATATCACAATCCTGGTAAAAAATATATATGTACATATACATACATAGATACACATACATATACATGCTTAAACATACATATGTATATAAATACATATTGTGTCTACAATGATGTATGTATGTGTCAATATATAATTTTTAGGGAAATTAAAGAAAAAGACAAGAGAGAATGGATCTAGATTGAAAAGAAATAACTCTAATGTAATCCAAAATAAATTATAAATTGTTGATGTCCCTGAAATAATAGATTAGAATTGATTATGGTTATGACTATTCAAAGAACAAATTTGCAATTATAAAAAAATTACAATATGCCAAAAATCACAGATGTAAAACTAATATAACCTAAGGGATAAGAATATTTATGAGTAACTTAAGGAGATGATACTACTTCTGAAGATTTATTTTTTTAAATGGTTTTATAAACAGGAACTGTCTTTCATGAGTATCCTTTTTACACATTAGAAAATACAGAAGCACTGCATAATTTTCTTTGAATAGCAATCATAGATTTACTAATTTATTTTATTTATTTAAAGAAACAAGGTCTTGCTCTGTCACCCAGGTTGGAGTGCTGTAATGTGATCACAGCTCAGGGCAACCTCGAATTCCTGGGCTCAAGTGATCCTCTTGCCTCAGTCTCCCAAAGTGCTAGGATCATAGGTGTGAGCCACCATGCCTGGCCATATATTAAGTTTAAAAAGCTATCTATAAGTTGTATATGCGTCAACAAGTATGTTTCACATAATAATATAAAGACTGCAGGGACTGAAACCTAGAGAATTACAAATAAAGTAAATCAGTATCTATTGTCTTTCAAAAAACTTTATAACTTCTCTCTGGTTTGGTGTTTTCCCTTAGATTTTATTTATTATAGAAAGTATCAGTATATCTAAAATATAAAGTATTTTAAAATTACATTTATGTCAAATAAAATATTCAAGGTCTCCCTTCATCCTCTCTCTAAAACCTCAATCCTTGGCCGGGCGCGGTGGCTCACGCCTGTAATCCTAGCACTCTGGGAGGCCGAGGCAGGCGGATTGCTCAAGGTTGGGAGTTCGAAACCATCCTGAGCGAGACCCCGTCTCTACTAAAAATAGAAAGAAATTAATTGACCAACTAAAAATATATATACAAAAAAAAAAAAATTAGCCGGGCATGGTGGTACATGCTTGTAGTCCCAGCTACTTGGGAGGCTGAGGCAGGAGGATCGCTTGAGCCCAGGAGTTTGAGGTTGCTGTGAGCTAGGCTGACGCCACGGCACTCACTCTAGCCTGGGCAACAAAAGTGAGACTCTGTCTCAAAAAAAAAAAAAAAAAAAACCTCAATCCTTGTCACTTCCCTCAGTTAAACCCTCTTACCACTTAGTGTTCTTTTATTTTCATTTTTTAAAAGTATACTTTCATGTTCATATATGGTAATTTCTTTTGTTTACAGAAATTGAACTTATATAATGTAACTTAACAAAATGAAATGTTACATAATTATGCATTCCATAACTGGAATTTTTTAAAAGTACAATGCACAAGTTCCCATGTATGTAGAGCTACCTCCCTCTGGTTGATGACGTCACACAATACAGTATGAGTACACTGTGGTGTGTTTTACTTGTAATTTACTATTGAACAACTAGGTATTTTGTAAATTTTTCACTTTTACGAAAATTTTTATAATGAATATCCTGTTTAAACGTCTTCATGGGCATGTGTGAATGAAATATATATATAAATATATACACACACACACAACACTATATATATATATGTATGGACTTTACATATATGGAATCTAGAACAAAAAGATGTTTTCATTTAGATTTTTATAATTATTAAATATTACCCTCAAGAAAGCCTTTATCAACTTCCATTCTCACTCATAATCTATGAGGCTGACAACAATGGATTTAGAAAAATGTAATTATTACCTTTAATAGGCTTCAATTACCCATTTGACTCTAAAAGCTACAGCATATAATACTGTAATCGTTTTTTATAGTTTTCTAAATTATGATTCTCTTTCCCTCACATTTATGCATCTACCTATGGATTTATCCATTTATCTCCCTAATATAAGTGCCAATACTATATTGTAAATAAGAATATTAACAGCAGAAATTTTTATCCAGGAATTTTCAAAGGTAATTTCTTTTCAAACATACTTAGAATTGCTTAAGTATCTTTTGTATTAAATATCCGTGCATGATTTTAGGTATAAGTAGAAAATCATATTTATTTTAAAGGTATTACAGATACTTATTAATTATACTTTTCCAGAAATTTTCCTTACCTGTGTAACTTTTATATGATCATGGGGTGTAGGTTCACATAATCCAGTTAAATCAGGATTATAACTTCTCCCATCAGGATAAAGATAACTGAATTTAAACAAAAACTTTATTACCTTAAATATATAAGCTTTAATTGCACTTATGACTATTTAACTGAATTATTTTATATCTAAACATATATTTTGATGTTTAATTTTTATGTAACATATCAATAATTGTATCACTGTTCCATAATATGTTATCTTAAGACATTTAAAATGTAGAAATCATTTTCATGTAAGAAACACATGATAAATATGGACTCAGCCACTAAGCAACCATTAATATATGTCTCTTATATAAGTTAAAAATTTATTTTACTGGTCAATTATATTCTATTTCAAAACACTATGAATATATACCTATTTGCAATTATTATGTGTTTCTCAGAAGCACTGATAGTTAACTGGATCATTTTACACCACACTTAATACCAAAGAGAGAAAAATAGAATTAAAGGCCACAAGTTATTCAAATACTTCTGAGGTGTTCCTGTTCCTGTTTTTAGTTTCCCAACATCTTCTGACTCACCTTTCACTCTCCATAATACATACACATGTGCACACATGCATACACACACATGCACGCATGTTTAAAAAATTAGAAATCATTACAATAGAAGTCAATAGAAGTCATGTTTCACTGACTTTACTATAAAGTTATAAACACAGAATGGTCTATATATACTAAGGTTCTATTATCAGAGAAAACTGAAACTTGAACTAAGAGTAATAATGCCATATTGTTGTGTTTAATTTGAGTTTTCACTTGTTACTCAGAAATCCATTAAAAATAAAGTCTACTGTGTTGGTAATAGCTATTTTTGATTAAAAAATAAGTGATACTGGTCCAGCTGGATTTCATCAATTTATTAAATTGTGGATAATTCTGTTTAATATCTCTATATGCTAGATGACTAGAATGAAAAAATAAGAATATAATAGTAGTGAATATTTTAAAGGGAAAAACTATTCTGTAAAATAACAAAAAAATTATCCTTAAATGAAGAGTCTACAAACATGTTAATAAGTGTTAGAATTTACCCAGGAAAACCAGAAAAATGAACCCAGGACAGGTCATTCTCATATGGTAAGGGACAGATCAATGAGATGATTTATTTTTAAATATAGAAAATGGAGTTAACTACATTTTAATATAATACAAATGGAGAGTATCATTAGAGAGGGGTACAAATTCTACAAAAATATTAAATGAGAAATTATAAGTAAAAGCTGATGAGGAATTCGCTTTACATACTCTAAATTGGTTATTTAAAATTAGATAACACTGTTCATTCCACCTTAAAAATATGTAGAAATTCTAGGAAGAATTCAGAAATGAAAGATTATAAAGATGACAATAAAAGAGCCAGAGTAAAGGTTAAAAAGTTCTATTTAACCTATCAGGGGCAATTTGATAATTTTTGTCCTCAGAACTACCAGAATATATCTGATAATCCCCTTTCAATACCACTAAAGGAGTAAAGAATCTTGGATGGTTATCAAGATAAACTTCTATAAAACCTATGCCATCTAATATTGGATTAACTATAAGGACAGATAGTAGACTCTGATGTTAGCTAGCGCACATAATATCCTATGTTTTTACCAATCTTATTTAAAACATTATCTAATTAAAATATTAATAAAACCTATTTTATCCTAATATATCATTAGAGTTCAAATTCAACTAGCCAAATCCCTCTGAATATGCTTCTGTGTGTGTTTGGGTAATGTTAACAGTTAATTTGTACAGGAGTTTTGAGGCTTTGCTCAACTGATTACATTATTAAAATATGTTCCTTTTTAACTCATTTTTGAAAAACAGATGGAAGGCATGATAATAATACAAGCTATATCAAAATTACTCCATCTATAGATTTGCCCTCTCATACTCTGTACTTATACACTGAAACTTCAATGTTTTATTTTAAAAAATAAAAACCTGCAATCATGGTAAAGCAAAAGCTACAAATATGAATCTTTGATGCATTAGAGGGAAAATAAACATAACTGAGAATAGCAAATTTATGAGAAACAGAAGAAAAAAGAGAAATACACATTTAGAACCATAATTTGCCACACAATTCCTATAAAGTTCATAGCTTTAAAAAAATGCATTCTTTTTCTTCACATAGATACTATCACTTTTTTTTTTTGTAATTACTTTGCAAAAGGTAAAACTTAAATCATCATTTGTTCTTTGTTAACTCTGGTAGACTTTCGCTTGCTAGGTTTCTATCACAATCAATGCTGCAAGTTGGATCCATACATCTCTAAGTTACTCAGCAAGGCAGAGGGCAAGAAAAGGCAAAGTGATAAATTAACACCGAGAATGCGAGGAGAGGATGAAGGGAATGGCATGTGACTAAAATGAATGAGAACCAGGTACGTTTACTACAAAGTGGCCTAACAGGCTGTCCAAACTGTGTGTGTGTGTGTTGGGGGCGGGAGGTCATTATCAGTCAAAAACACAAACAAGGAGAACTTATTTATTTTTATATTTTAAAAAAGAACAGCTTGAGGTAAACTGAACTTAGCTATTAATATACAATTTTGGTGTATATGGAGTCATTATTAGTGTAAATAAAAGGTCTATGAAGAGACAAGGAAAGGAAGGGATGTAAGAAGAAAAAAGAAGGAAAAAAAAAAGAAATCTGGCACTACCAGTCAAAATAAAAAAAGTAAAGCTACCAATTTGAGAAATCAAAAGTCAACTATTTTAAAGATTTTTTTCTTAATATATACAAAGTTTTACATCTATTTTAAAACTACTTTTAAGTATCAATCTCTTTTCCTATGAAAGATATAAACATTGAAATTTGAAGTGGGAATTTATTTGCAATAACATATGGTTAGATTCAAATAATTAAGTTAGCTTAAGATGACTATTTAAAGATTTGAATAATAAAAACTAAAGAGCATCCATTATTTCTCAGTCTCAAGATAAAAAGAAAACAGCCAGGTCACCAGGCTCACCATCCATGCTCTCCAGCACAAAGCAGTCTCTATTTTTCAGATTTGTGAATCACAACTACCCTGACTCCTGTTTCTCATACTTACAACCCTTCCCTGCTGCCATCAATCAGGGCTTGAAACAAGGGCTTGTTATGAGGTATGGTCTGTAAGATATTGCCATCCCCGGTGACGTAGCCAATGGCCCACTGTCCCAGTCGAGTGCAACTTAACCGGAAAATATAGCTGCAAACATAAGAAAATTATGTTTAATTACATTCAAAATATAAGCCAACTACTAGACAATCGTTAGGTTTCATTAAAGAAAAAAAAAAAACAGAATCGTTTAGAATTCCTAATAATTAAATATTCCTGATATTCTTTTAAGTTGTTTGTAACACCACTCACTTTGTCATTTCTTGATTTCTAAGAGAAACTCTGATAATTTCTTTTCATTTAAATATCTCCAGTTATATGAGAAGATAAATGAAGTTATAAACTAGCAAGTGATTTATTACCATCACATCGCATCAGGAGTGTTAAGTATGAAAGTGCTGTTGGTATAAAATGGCTATGATGAATTATTTTTGGCAAGTAAAAATAAAATAAATAGGAGAAAATTTAAATTTAATTTGTTTACTCAAAAAAATTGAGTTTCTAGTATGGAATTCAACATATTACTTTGTAATTTAAATATTAAAAGCAAACATTTATAGTTGTTAAATAACTTATTTAAAAATAATACTTTTTCTTTCAAGCATTTCAGCCATTCATCTTTAAATGAATATTCAAAAGAGTTGAACTATATTAATGAGAAAGTAAAGTAGATCATTTTAAAGATAAACTAAATGGTTGCCATTCAACAATGTCAAATTCAATACCTTGCAATAGGAAATCAAGATAGTTTAAAAATCAAAATCAAATGAAAGATGAGTCTCTTAAAATTAATCTCTAATGAAAGGAGACATTGATTTGCTTTTAAATTATCATTATCACTTATTTGTTCATTTACTTATTTCACTTTCGATCACTTCTAAGTGTACTGCATTTAATCATGATATCATGATATGAATTTCTGGATTTTATAACCCATTAAGCAGATTAAAAGTAAGTCAATTTACACATTGACTAATACAGTTGGCTATATTTTAGTACCCTAGCTGCTATATGTATGTGGCAGAAACACGTATCTCTTAATATATTTTAGTTATTGATGAACCAAAGACTGTAAATTTATAAGATATAATTTAGCATATTCAATGGATATGCAACCACTGGACTTAATATGTATATTTAGTAGTGCATGTGATTTCACCTTTCAAGAAAATTAGTTCTTTAAAGAAAGGAAAAAAGTATGATTTAAAAATATTATTAATTTAATATTGGTGATAGAACCTCTGAAAAGGACTTTTCAGGGAAGTCTAAAACACATTTCCCTAGAGAGTCTGAAAATGGGATATCAACTTGTTAATTCTTGGCATCATTAATCACAATCAGATAAAATAATTCCACATAGACTTACGGCTGTGATGTTATGAGAAGTACTAAAAGTAATAGAAAGTCACTATAAATTATAATTCAGAAGTTCATTATTAAACTATTACATTAACAAATTAATATGATAAAATTCTTTCAAACAAAGAGTCAAGTAGAAATCTTAAAAGATCAGTGTGTACTATGGATCTCATCAGAATTTAGAGTATATTAAAATGAAGAAAATAGTTACAAATCTAAATTGTTAGTAATTTTAAAAGTAATCCCATATTTATACATATACTAACAATCTAGTAAATACTGAAATACATGTGAAATTGCTCAGTTTTAATTAACATCCTTTTTTTGTTGCTTTAAACACTGTTTTAGGATGGTGTTTCTAAAACTGATTATTATAGAGGAAGTTCAATCAATTCACAGAGATAACAGATAGCAATAAAAAAAAATTTAGAAAGAGCTACAATATGGCTTTTCAGAACAATTTCTCCCTCTCATGCCCTTTTTTCCTCTTCCATTTCATTTGCACATTTTTACACCATTTGCTGATAACCCTTTTGCTGATAGCTACCCAACCTCTTGTGGTGAATTTTTGCTTTACTTTTAGTACCTTGCTTTCTTAAATGGCACACACAACATAATCAGATGAATCTGTTTCATGTTGACAGGGTGACTTAGGGTTCAGGGTCACTTTTTTTTGAGACAGGATCTGGCTCTGTTGCCCAGGCCAGAGTGCAATAGAGTCATCATAGCCTACTGCAACCTCAAATTCCTGAGCTCAAGCAGTCTTTCTGCCTCCGCCTCCCAAGTAGTTGGGACAACAGGCACACATCACCATGCCTGGCTAATTTTTCTACTTTTTGTAGAGATCGGGTCTCGTTATGTTGCTCAGGCTGGTCTCAAATTCCTAGTCTCAAACGATCTTTTCATATGAGACTCCAAAAGTGTTAGGATTACAGGCATTAGCTATCATGCCCAGCCTCAAGGTTACTCTTTAATACTAAAAGTAATCCAATATCCAATGGATATTTCGCCTAAATTCTCCAGTATAATTAACTTCATCAGGTAACTAATGTTTTGTTAGTTAGATCCCCAATAAAGCACAACCTGAGGAACCCAAATGTCCTTGTAATAAATCCAATTATTTTCCTTGTCATGAAGCCAAAGACATGAAATAAACTTTTTAAGAGAAAGGACCAGTTAAACACAGATATTCTATAAAGCAAATATTTATCAAAATTATTTGATATGTTCATTAAATATGGTTTCCTAAACATATTTTAAATACTCACATCATACTTTACATATGACAAATTACTATATACTATTCAGTTCATCTTTATCTAAAATTTAGCACAAAAAATTGTTGCAGGGCAAGTTAGGAAGGAATGGAAGATATTCTTTCAGAGAGTAGTGCCCTATTCTTTTAAGATATGATTGACATATAAAAAAGCTATACATAATGTATATCTCATGATGCATTTTAAGTAAATACTAGTAGATCTATGTTAAATGTTCTTAATCAGAGGGCAGTATTTTTTTTTTTTTTTACTAAGAGAACTATTCAAAATGGTGATGAGACTTGGCTTTTAATCCCAACATTTCAAGGTCTCCATGATGTTGAACAAGAAAACAAAAAAGGCCTCAGTTTCCTTATTATTTTTATAGGATTGGACAAGATAATTTCCCAAATAACTTGCAATTAAATTACTTGACTGCATGATTCCAAACCACATAACATTTTTCAAATCATAGCCCGGGAGCAAGAAAGATAGTATATATGATACCAATCAAGAGAGTAAAATTATGGAAAAATCTGGTCATGAGAGATTCTCAAATGAAACAAAATGATTTGCCTAAACTACTAATCAACATGCAAAGTATCTGACCTGCTTTCATGGTCACAATGAGAACTAACTCTCCTTAACTTAAACAGAAGATGTCAACAGGAGATAAACTGTTTTCTGCACTTACTACCTCCTTTTTATATATGATATAAATTCCTAAAGAAGAAAAAAGGTAGAGATTTTTATTATGGCAGAGAA
Source organism: Microcebus murinus (assembly GCF_040939455.1). NCBI lineage: Eukaryota > Metazoa > Chordata > Mammalia > Primates > Cheirogaleidae > Microcebus > Microcebus murinus. The sequence continues at coordinate 50,345,224 of NC_134104.1, forward strand.
AAAAAAAACATCACTGGCTTATAATTAAGAAAATATCATTAAAGGACAAACATCATATGCACTACAAATGAAATAAAAATGATACTGGAAGAAAAAGGTAGACTTAAAAAAAAACAACCAAATTTGTTCCAAAAATTAAATAATCTCTATACAAAAATCAGTAAACTAATGGACATTGGAATGGCATTTCCTACTAAAATGTGAGGACTCTATAGACATGTTTCTAGATGGATATTTTTAAAGACATTGATGGGACATTGCGGAAAATATACCAAAACAGGGAAGATACATTTTCTGATTGCAGATTTACCATTAATAAGGTGTAATTTCTTGTTTAAAACCATAGAGGCTGATCAAGCAATCATCCTCTCTGAGTCTCACTCACATTCATGATCTGGAAAATAAAATATTAATTCTGAGGCTGCAAAGAAGCATGAGATATTATGGAAGCCATTTCTGAGGATGTGAAATTGGTCTGGATTGTAACAGTGGGTTTATATATGTTTATTTACTTATATACATTTATATATGTTTATATGCATTTATACATGCTTGTATGTATTTATCACAGAGCCTAATTGAATGTCTTTAAAAATATCCTAAAATAATGAACATTAAACTGTTCTATTTATTTTGTTTTTAGCACAATATTCAAGTATTCAAATATATACATAAATTTTGTCCACTAACACAGGTATCATGAAAACAGAAAGGGAACACATCCCCTTTCACTTTATGAACACTAAGTTTCAGAGCAAGTACAAGGTATCAATTTAAAGGACTCCATTAAGAAGCACCATTTTAGTCTACTAGCTTTTCCACCCACAACCAATCCATATTCCTAGTGGGTTATAGATTTACTTAGGAAAGAACCATAGAAGATTTTTCATCTTTAAATATATTCCATGATATTGCTGCTAAAAGAGTCTTACCTTCCGGGTTTGGTGCTGTATTTCTGAAGTCTTGCTTTAACTTCATCATATGTAAGGAATGCCATGTAACCCGGATGCGTCACAGCTAAGAAATTCCAATTCCGTAAAATAGAGCCCCATGGCTAAAAATATAAATATATTAAAAGATATTATATCAACTATCGATTACGTACCAACTTGTCATTTAATAGACTTAATGAAATTCTCTTGGATATTTTTTAAGTTAATCTGAGCTTACATGGTTTAGGCCAACCTTTGTTACCTGATAGCAGACAGGCAATAATTTCATCTCTTTTGGAGAAATATGATTAGGCAGAAAACAGCCTTTTAGGAATAGAACACAGAGAGCAAAAAGAAACTCACAAAGTCTTTTCTCTACACAGTCTTTCCTCACTACAGCACTTGTGATCACTTTCAAACATAAGTCACATAACTCTTTTGTGCAAAACCTCCTAAGTTTGAATAAAAGCCAAAGTTCTCATGCATGGGCCAGAGGGTTTACAGAGTTTGATCCCCAGTTCCCTTTTTGTCCCTGTATGCTATAACTCTCCCACTTCCTGCCTCTTCTCCAGCCACACTGGCCTCTTTGCTTTTGTCTTAAACACACAAGCCCTCTCCCACCTCAGAGCCTTTGTATTTGTTGATTTCTTTACCTGAATTTTCTTCCCTCAACTATCCATGTCATTCCTTCCTTCAACTGTCACTTCTTCAACAAGGCTACCTGCGATCATCCTATTTAAAACTGTTACCTCTTGTCACATTCCTCACACCTCTCTGTGTGTCCATTTTGTTCGCTACTGCTTCATTTTATAGAATAAGAAACCATACTATGGTACTTGAGTGATAAGGAACATGCCTGTCTTGCTCACTGATGGGACACCAGGACCCATGCACAGAGTCAGATACATAGCAACCAGTCAGGACTAATTATTGTTGAACACGTCCTCTCAATGGTGACTTGTCTAAAAGGCTGGAGAGAGTTCCTTCCATGGTAACATACTACTGTACTCACATCTGGCTTATCCTTAAACAATTATAGAATTCAAAAAAGGCATATGATAAAAAAATGAGTTATATAAAAAGCATTTCACAAAAATACTTAAGTTTTTACCAATGTATCATTCTCTTTTTAATGTGATTACTTGTTCCTCCAGTTACCATGGCAAGAAAGAAAAAGGCAGTCAGTGATAGACAACTTTACTTGAGAGTGTGGATGAATCATCTCTGCAATATTTTTAAGGCTAAAGCTACATTTATTCCAAGGAATTGGCAGCATACTCTATCTGATGTGCCAGATTATTAACTTGAATCTTCTACATAAAAGAAAAAAAAAGGTATTTCATGTTGCCAAGTTAAAGCTGTTGAAATAGTCATCCTAGATATGATTATTTAAGACAGAGAGTTCCTGCTTTTGTTTGCTTTGAGACTTGTTTCTCATTATTGTTAAGCAAGTTTCAAATTTACAAGGCGGAATTCTTCAAGGATTATATCCCTTAAGATGAGGATAACAAGGGAAGGAATGATTTAGTAATAGTGTTTTTTAGCCTTTTTGACATAACAAGAAAAGTCTTCAGGGTATTTCCCCATCACACTAAAATACCTAATTGGATAAAAAAGGGGCTGTAGAGACTACTATTATGAGGGAGAAGTTCTGTCTATGGTACTTGAGAAAACAAACGCATGTTTTTAATTTTCATCTTAAGGCAGGACTACAAATTGCATAAAAAAATACTTGGAAAAATATCAGCATATGTTAAAAAAAACTGTGAAATAACTGCTATTCTAGACACTGGGTTTTGTTTTGTTTTATTCTACTTCCCCATCTATAAAGGATAAGGATGGAATAACGATCAAACAAATATTTGGGTCACTTCCATTAAAGTCCACATAAATTAATGGAAGAGTTATGAAAAAAATGCAGAACTTTATAGAAAGCCAATGCACAGATCAAAATACAAATTAAAAAAATAGAAAAGAAATTGTAGTTTTGAGCCAACTGCTACAGTATTTAGCAACTATTTCTTAGTACATAATCCAGAGGGCCAATTTGTAATTGCAAAAATATTTATGCAATAGAATGAGTGTGTGTACTGTTTTTCTCGTGAATGCAACCCACTCGAAACAGTCAGAAACACGTGGTACTTACGTGTTTTTTTCTTTTTAAAGTATTTAGGCAACTAATGACTTAAAGAAGGCAAAACAAAGTGCTCTGGAGAATAAGAATTATTTTTGAAATTTGTTTTTTAGATAAAAAGAACATTTTTTTTACACATAAGAACACTTATTTGGAGATGTTTAAAGCACTGCAGAAATTAATGACAAAAGTGAATAAAAGAGACAACTCCCTCCATTCTCCCAAATGCTATTATTTTCATTTGTTTGTTTGAGACAGAGTCTCACTCTGTCACCCTGCAAGAATACAGTGGGGCTTTCTCATATCTCATTGCAACCTCAAACTTCTGGGCTCAAGCGATCCTCCTACCTCAGCCTCCCATGTAGCTGGAACTACAGGCATGTGCCACCACACCTGGCTAATTTTTTTCTATTTTTAGTAGAGATAGAGTCTCACTCTTGCTCAGGCTGCTCTCAAACTCCTGAGCTCAAGCAATCCTCTTGCTTCAGCCTCCCAGAATGCTAGGACTACAGGCATGAGCCACTGCACCTGGCCCACCAAATGCTCCTATTTTAAAGAAGAGGTAACATACAACTTAAGTTGGAAGAGGGTCCTTGACTGGTCTATCCAGATGCCCTCTATAGTTCATTGGTATAACTGATGACTTCCCTTCTCTTTGATTTTCCTCCTTATTCCATTGGTGCTATATATTCCATAGTCACTAGCATATTCTCTCAAAAAACTCTTTCCTTTTCCAGCCACCCTTCAAATTTAGTGTTCCTTTGCTCAACAACCTCATCTTCTCTACCAGTTGGAAATAGGAGGAAAAGGAGAGCAGCAGCACCAGGAAAAAGAAACAAAAACAAAATCCCTACATTCCCATTCCAAGAGCTTAGTACCTACTGATCCCAACATCTCCAAATAACTTTATGAGAGAAGGATAAAGGCAGAGAAAAGAAGAGGAAAGAAGAAACAATGAAGGTGACCATAACAAGATCCCTCAAATGAATCCCCAGCATTTGTTCAAGTTCTGCCTGACTACAAAGATGAAGGCTAAGGAAAAGCGAACTTTCTTCTCTCATTCCTTCTGCAATTCTCAATTTCATCTCCTGGCCTCTGCTGACTCCTTCCTCAAATGGTTATGCTAGTTTTTCTACTTCAGTCCTTAAAACCTGAGAGTGCACCTTACCCACTTTCAGATCCCACTCTGTTAAGTACCCTACCCCCAATAATGTAGAGCTAGAAGAATTCATTGCTAATTAACCACCAATATCATGGCTATAGCAGAATATATGTTCATCAGTCACAGCATTAACAAAACTTACATTTTTCATATAGAATAAATATAAGAATTTAATGAATATAATACATTTAAGAAAATTATTCAATTTTAAGGGTTGTATAAAAATAAAAGTTACAACATCTACCTTTCTATGCACAGGACCAATTTTATCATGTTTTAAGGCACATGTATGATTATATTCAGAGTATTTTATTTATGAGTATAGAAATCAAAGGAAGTAAAAAAACTCAGAAATATATAGGGGTTAATGAGAGTTCCTCAGCTACTTCTATAATCATGTGTTTTAAAAGAGATTAGGCATTCTTTGGAGCAGATAAGAGTTTGGTTTTTTATTATCTAAAACTTCTATATAAATAGATCCCTTAACTTCTCCCATCCTAGTGAACATAACTAAGATATACATACCTTAGAGTATTAAGGTTACTTACAATGTTTTAAAATAAAACAGCTTATAAGAAAATATGTGCACATATTAAGTAGCAGTTTAGATAAGTATTTAACCAATATTAAGTTGCCTTTATACTGTTAATACATAACTCTGAGGCATTCTAGCATTTAATACCCACACTAAAAAGTGATCCAGGCTCACCACAAATACTTCCCAGAATGAGTAGTTACATTTAATGTATGAAAATTACTTCTACTCACTTCCTTCACAAGGTAAAGAAGCAAAGCTCTTATTATTTAGAATGTCTTTGTATCATGTTAAATAAATATTTATCGTGAAAAATTGTCAGAGAATTTTAAAGAAAGGAGAGGTTCCATTAAAATGACCAGTATCAAATAACAACTTTTTTTCTAAACTGTATCTCAAAAATCTTAAAAAAAAAAATTGACAACCAATATTTACCAATGAATAACCATGCAATTACTATAAATTTAAAATAAGCAAAAGCACATTTTCAGTAGTAATTTATTTAATTTCTTACCCTATTGACAAGGTAGAATTATGATTTTGAAATTATATAAAAAATTTATCCTACATGTATTGCTGACAGGAGTTAATCTGTCTTCTATTAACAGGTTCTCTCATAAATTAAAAGTTAATCCCATGCAATGTTGTTTTCTTACATGAATCAGTCACCCAATCCTTGCCAGCTAGTGCTAAACAGAATCATAAATCAGAGAAGTGAAATTCACATAATATGGAAAACATGAAACCAACATTGTACTCTAACATTTGTTGAAAGTTGGTTTCCTAGAGAATAAATCTTACTTCAGATTAAAATAATAAAGAAGTATATCAGAATATAAATAAGACTAGTTTCTGACCAATTCACCTCATTTATTATATAATTTCTATTAATAGAATCATAACAATTTTAAGCAGGACTCTCATTTTTTGAATACTTAAATTGAATCCCAAAGATGATAAACATTTTAGTGGCAGAGTCAAATTCAAGACACAAATTTCAAATCTTCATTAGTAATTCCATTAAAACATGCAAAAAAATGATAGCATCCATATATACCTTTTTCTGCATAGCTATGTGAAAACAATTATGGAGGACTGATTACAAAAAAAAAAAAATCAATGAACAGAATAAGAATATTCACCTAAAATTTCTTTACATTAGAAATAATGATGAAAAAAATCTAAATTTTCCAAATAAAACTTTGTTAAATACTGACATACTGTTTTGACGTAACATAATATAGGAAATGAAAATTCAAAATCATTGATGAGGAATATTTATTTACATGGAAAAATGTTCATTGCATATAGCTGAATGAGCAAAGCAAATATAAAAGAGTATAAACTACAGTATACTCCTACACAGAACAGTTTGCTATTTCTATGCTTATGATTTCCCTTCTCACCTGAGGAATGCAGAAGGCAAAGTGAGAGACACTTAGATAAAACTCTGGCAAATGCCCACCTGTAAATGTTGCTATTCTATCAGTCACTGGGCTGACTGACCAACAAAGTAAAGTGAAACACTAAACAGGGAGTTTAAAACAAAGCTCTTTTGCATGAATCCTCTAAAGCTAACAAGTAGCCATCAGGTTTACAACACCTGATACTCCAAACTAAAGCCAAATGGCTCACTCTACACTTATAGCAATGACCGAACACACCAATAAAATTATAGGCTACCAAGAATGAGACTATTTTCCCAATGATTGTGTGTATGTGCGTGAGAAACAGAGGGACGGAGAGAGGGAAAATGAAAGAGAGAGAGGAAGAGAGAGAAAGAGAGAAGGGGGGGAAGGCAGGCAGGCATGGGAGGTTGGCAAAAGAAAAAGTGAAGGAGAGAGCAATGGGAGAGGGAGGGAAGGAAGGAATGGATAGTCTAAGCAAGTATAAGCTTACCTGAAATAGCCTGGTAAAAATATCAAATTCAAAAACTGAAATGTAATCATTGCAAGTTAAATCAATTGTTGATTTTAGAGCCATTGCTTCCAGGCCAGAGCTAATTTGATGGACTTCATGAAGGCACTGTCTGAATACTTTCCATGGTACGATAGTTCTGTGCAAGGGGAAAAAAATGAGTAATTGAATCAAGTGTCATTTAAGACATACCGTCCATTGAAAGAGTACAATTCAATCATAAAATTAATATAATTATATCTGTATTAAAAGACAAATAGTTGATAATATTGTTCATAATTCAGAACATATGTATTGGGTTCTGCTAACTTGATTATTTTGCATTTGCTAAGAATATGACAAAAACCTAAATTAATTTTTCTCTCAAACAGCCCTTGCCTATCAAGACATCTCTAGGAAAATATCTGAAAGAAGGCATTTGGTTAAAGCCCTATGTGTCATCACCTCTTCATCTTTGTATACATTTAGGGTTTTTTAACCATGAATCAAGATTAAATTCTCCTCTATTTTCTTAAAATAGTTACAAAAGATGGGTCCATATAATAGTAGAGATCCTTTATTATTCACTGCACAAAAGGGTAATGTGTATCCACCATTTCAAGGTTAAGGTGGAAAGTCATCAAGACATTTCTGCCACCACCCTCATGCTTTCTGCAGAGGTGAAAAGCACGTTACCTAACCTTTAATATTAACGCAAAAGGAAATTCTAATTTTTTTAACCAATCACAATAGTTAACTTACAGCAATTTATTATGTAAACTCCAATACCCCTTCATTAATTTATTTTATTAAATATCATATACCAATATTTTAATAGGTAATGCATTTACATCATTCAAAAACTTAAAAGAACATAAAACCATACCCAGGGAAAAGTCCTCTCCAAATCTATATCCCACCTGACCAGATTCCAACACCCACCCACATTCTTTCCCGCCCTGAAAATTAGCAACATCCAGTATGCATTTCTTAGTTCATTCTTCTTCTTTTCATAATGTTAGACGTCTATTCCTGATTAGACAGAAGAAAGTATTCATATTTTTAAAAATGTAAACTGTAGCTTTTCACAATACAATAGCAAAAGGGCTATAGATACCCTTCCATTTGTTACCTTATAATATTTGTTATAAGATAACAAATATTTAAATCTCAGGCTTTTCTTTACCAGTGTCTCCTGAGAAATAAGACTAAGGTAGAATAAACTAAATACTGCCTGGCCCCATCCTATACCAATCTTCTCAATGAAACATCATCATAAAGTTTCAATTTTAATATTCATTCAGTAATTATCTATAGCACTGGTTGTCAAACTTTAGCATGCATCTGAATCATCTGAAGGGCTTATTCACACAGAGACTGCTGACCTCAACACAAGATATTCTGATCCAGTAGCAATGGGGTGGAGCCTGAGAATTTACAGCTCTAACAAGTTCTTAGGTACTGCTGAGCTACTGGTCTGGGGAACACTTTGAGAGTCACTAATCTACTGCCTCTATTCACTGCTAAAGCAAAGCACTACTGGAGAATTAAAACTATAGAAATAAAAGATATCACCATCTCTGTTTTTGAAGAATACACCACGTTCAGGGTACAAGTAAGATCTGTAATGCTAAAGAATCCAGAAGGGGATATATGAGGAGAGGCTAGTTGGCGGACACACAGTAAGAGCTGGAGGAATTTCAGAGGAGTCTGTTGGAAGTGGCACAAATGAATGGTGAGATAGGCTTACAATACTATGCTGTATTTATTTATAAGAGAGTTTAGGTTTAATGTACCATTAAAAGAAGAAAAATATGAGGCTTAATACTCAAAGGGCTTTTCTCTATGTATGAAAAAAACAGGAAACCACAGAGAACTGAGGAGAGACGCCACATCAGATGCCATTTAGAAGAAACACATGTCAGGGTCTGATTAAGGTTAACAAAATACTGCTGTTTAACAAAAAAGAAAAAAAGGAAAACTTTTAAGAATATTAGAAATCTACTGACTTATACTTAAATATAAATATGCAATTATGTCCAGCTTCATTATAGTTACCAAGAAAGCAGTGGGTAAGAAGCATGCTTTTCTTTTCTAAACCAAAGTTTCAAATATTCAACATGCATGAAGGACATGAGTCATCATACTCAGAGTGAAAAAAATGTAATAAAAAAACTACTGATTTAAGAACAGTGAAGTTTTCATTTTTTGTATAGAAAAGTTAAGCATTTTTTTGTATGTAAAGTATAAAACATAAAGTGACCAAATAGAAACCTACAGTATTTATGTTGTATATAAAGTATACAAAGTAAAAAAAAATAGCCAAATAGACACCTTCCATATCTATTACCATAAAAAATTATCTTAATCCTGTATTTAAAGTAAATTCAGCTCACAATGTTTCTGGGTATCCAGTGATTTCTCTGAGCACATTATACAAAATGCATGAACTTCTACAAATTTCTGTCTAACATACTACTTCAGAATAACAATTTACAAAGGGACAAGCTATATTCCCACAGTACTTGTATAAATGACCCTTATCAGTTTACTTGTGATAAACCTAAAGTCCAGACAGGCATTCACCAAACCTTAATTGAGGGCAGTGACAAGAATGAAGAAGCTAAGGCATTATTTTTCATATACAAACGTTTGTACAACAGAAACCCCTCCTTTCATTACCTCAGTAAAATACATCCCATATGTAGAAGGTGGGGGGGGGGGAATGGTAGTGAGAAGGGGGTTTAATGAATGAAGACTAGAATAGAGTACAAAGACATCTTTAAAAACAAAATATAGATTGTTCTAAAACCATTGCACCAAGGATTTAAACTTTCTAAAGGGGATGTAAGTGCATACCACAGACTTTTCTGAGGTACATGGGAGGAAGGGGACTGGGAGAGTACAAATTTTCACACCTTTAATCAAACTTCAGCAACAAGACAGTGGTGGTTTCTACTACCTCTTCCTTTAGAGATGAAGTGAGAGAAAACATTAATGGCAAATTGTTTTACAAACATGTAGAAACTTCAGTGCACTGGCAGAGGCCTAGGAAAAAGAAAGGGGAAGAAAAAGAAAAGGAATAGAACATAAAAGAGCTAATAAGCCCTGAGTTCCCACCAATCAAAAAATTTAATTTGGCCAGGCGCGGTGGCTCACGCCTGTAATCCTAGCTCTCTGGGAGGCCGAGGCGGGCGGATTGCTCGAGGTCAGGAGTTCGAAACCAGCCTGAGCAAGAGCGAGACCCCGTCTCTACTATAAATAGAAAGAAATTAATTGGCCAACTAATATATATAGAAAAAATTAGCCGGGCATGGTGGCGCATGCCTGTAGTCCCAGCTACTTGGGAGGCTGAGGCAGAAGGATTGCTTGAGCCAGGAGTTTGAGGTTGCTGTGAGCTAGGCTGACGCCATGGCACTCACTCTAGCCTAGGCAACAAAGTGAGACTCTGTCTCAAAAAAAATTTAATTTTAATCTGTTCTATTTGATCTTTGCAATTACAAACTACTTTACTTGCAATTTGAATTAGTTTTATAATACACTGAAAAGCACAAGTAACTATTAATCTACAAAAAGTGGAATACAAGACCAATGGATAGATATGCACCTGTAATAATAATATAATTTCAGGATCTTTAGCCATTTATTGATGAATTACTACCATTCTCCTACATAGAAATCTACTGATAACTTTTTTAAAAGAAGTGATAGTTCTGTTCATATATCATGAATGATAAGAATGTTAACAGATAAAACTATATTATAATTCTGTTATTAGATAGTGGGTCCTAGTCTGTCTACCAAAAAATAAGAGTAATTATCTTTAAAGATCTTGAGAAACAGAGTATCCCTTCAAATAAACTAAGATCAATAAGATGCTGGAAAATAAAACTAAAAAAATATCAGCAGGTTAGCAACTGACAAGTCACTCAATCTTCCAGGCTTGTTTCCTACTGTGTACATGCGGAGGAGTGTGTCAGATATTTTAATTTGAAAATCCTATGAATTTAAGACAAAAGTAAAAAGAATAGAGGATAGAAAATGTTAGGAGATTGATACAAAAAAAACATTTTTATGAAACCACTAGTTCATAAAAGGCTATAGGTTTTATTTTTAACTAATATGAAAAACAAGAAACATTTCTATATAACAGAGATGTGAATACCAACAAAGGCTAAAGTATTTGGATGCAAGAACATTTATATACGTCTGGTGTGAAGGACAATTTACACAGCACATCCAGAAGGCAACGTGGCAACAAGTTTCAAAAGGCTATACATTTTGACCCAGAAGGTCTACTTCTAGAAATTTAAGGAAATTATTTCCAAGAAATATACAGCAATCAAAGACCCATGCACATGTCTCTTAAATGCAATGCTGTTTATAATAGCAAAAACTTAAAAACAAATACATTCACTAGTAACATTTTGTGTGCAGAACAATATTTGTTGTCATGTAAAATTGTCCATGGCATATTATTAAGTGGGAATAGAATTTTTCCAAATATGTCTTTTATAATCCAATGTTCAAAACTATCTATAAAATCTGGAGATAGCTTCACAAATTTTAACCAATAATAACTGGATTATGGAAGGAGTATAAGTGATTTTAAAATTTTTTATTTTCTGGATTTGTTCATGATTTTAACTCTTTTCATATTTCTAATATGCTCTAATAGATTAAAGGAATAAAAAATATTCTAAGACTAAAAAGTATATGATCATAAAAGTTTCAATTAAAAACAAAAACTAAAATAGTGTTTGCCTATGACATAGCTTTATATGCAGAAAATACAAAAAAAAAAATTCCAGATTAAACTATAAGAAGTAATAAAAGACTTGAACATGGTTGCTGAATATCAAACTGATATACAAAATCAACTGCATTTCTATACATAAGCAATACGTAACTATAAAACAAAATTTTTAACCATTTGATTTTTACAATGCCATCTGTAAATACCAAATAAATAGGAATAAAGCTAACAAAAGATGAGGAAAACCCTAACCCTAACCACACACACACACAGTCTGTTTATGTCTTTACATAAAAGACAAAAACAAAGGGTTATAACATTTTAATGGACTGGCAAACATAAAGATGTCAATTCTTCCCAAATTGATCTAAAGATTTAATACAACACCAATCAAATATCCCAGGAGGTATTTTTGTAGTATAAATTGATAAACTGATTCTAAACTTTATAGGGAAATGTCCAGAGCCAAGAACAAACAAGACAATCTAAGAACAATATTTATAAGCTTTCACTCTTTACATTAATTAAGACAGTATGTCACTGGTACATGATAGACAAACAGACAAATGTAACAAAACTTAAACTTTAGAAACAAATGCACCTGGATATAAACACTGGATAGATAAGATCAATTATATATAAGTAGCAGTGAAAAAAAATACTGTTTTCAATAAACACTACTGGGTCAAATGGACACACATATGAAAAAATTGTATATTGACCACACCTAAAAATCAATTTTAAGTATATCTTAGACCTAAATACGAAAGATAAAACAATAAATATTTTTAAAAGAAACATAAGAGAATATTACTTTATTTTGGAGCTGGCAAAAAATTTAAACAGAAGCCAAATGCTCAAGGCAGAAAGGAAAAATATAAATTAAAAAGCTGTGTTCATGAAAAGATACCATTAACAAACTGAAAAAGAAAACCACATATTGGGAACAATTATTTATATATGTATAATCATTAAAAGATTTATATCTATAACATTAAAACTTCAAAGAATAAATAAGAACAAACAACTTAATAATAATTGGGCAATTTTCACAAACCCAATAAATCAAAATGCTCAATGAATATACAAATATGTACCCAATCTTATAGTCATTATGAAATGTAAATTAAAAATATAATTAAATCCTATGTAACCCCAAAGGAATGACTTATTAATAAGAAAGATAAATGACTTTATAAAGTGTTGACAAGGGTAAGGAGCAACAGAAACCTTTAGGCATTGCTCATAGGTGATCAAATTGGTATGACTTTGCAAAACACTTTGGAGGTCTACTAAAGGTAAAAAGGTAACACATTACATAAACTAGGAGCCAAGAATTGTGTGTGTGTGTGTGTACACTCAACAGAATGTATAGATATGTTTAAAAATGTACAAGAAAAGTCCATAGCAGCACTACTGATAATAATCCAAAAGAAGACGACTTCAATGCCCAACAACGACAAAATGAACAGGTAAACTGTGCTATAGCTACAGAATGGAACAAAGAGAATGAACAAAGTACTGTTACATGCAAGTGCAGAGTTGAATTTCATACACATAACAAAGAGTAAAAGAAGTCAATTATTTTTTTTTAAAGAGTATAATGTGTAAAATTTCAACTACGCATGATTCTATGGCGCTACATGTCAGAACCACTGTGTGCAGGCAGTGACTGGATGGGACTTCCTGGGGGTTTGGCAGGAGGAATCTTCCAAGATGCAGGCAATAAGCTCCCTTATTTGGGTAGCATTTACGTTAGTACGTTCACATTATAAAAATATGTCACCTCATATTTATTATTTTTGTACTTTTCTCTATGTACATTGAACTTTAATTATATGTTAAACTTTACAAAAATATTATGTTAAAAATCTAAAATTAAAAAAAGAAAGAAATGTGGGAATGGACAAAGTAACTGCTATAATACAAACAAGGAAATCAACATATTTGTTTTGTTGTTGGTTGTTTTTTCACAGTGGTGGTGGCTTGAAATCCATTCTGCTGAGGGATATCTACTGTTATCTTGATCTTAAACAAAAAAAAATCTGTTATATCTATAGTAACCCATCTCTATTTTTATTTTTATGTAAATTGTTTCAGAAAATTGACCTTGATCAGCAAAAGTATGTTTAGTGTCAGTACTTTTACACTGAGGGGTAGCTTTGTTCAGAGGATAATAGGATATTCATAAGATATATGATATGTTTTGATTTTTATTATAGATACAAAAATTAACATTCTGATTGCTAAGTTCATTGACATTTGTATATAGCTATTCCTTAAATCCAATCATTTTTTGTAATGACTCAATTTCTCAAATGATTTGAAAATAAATTCTTTTCAGACTGTTACTATGCTTGCTATTCCATCAATAATGGAAAAACAAATGTTTTCCAACAGACCATAGAAAAAGCATTATCAAAACTACTCTGGTCAGATAGCTGCCTTACAAAAAGGCATCTTTGATATGTTGGTAACCATGGTTATCAAGGATAGTTATAATTAGATCTAACCATTCTTCCTCATAAATGAAAATTCCTGATATTCAGAGAAAGATACAGGTATTGGGTATTTGTGATAAATCTCTTTTTCCTTTGTCAAAAAGCTCGTAACATTTTGTCTATAGTATAGATAAGTATCATTTCTATGTACAGTGGACAAGTATCATTCTCATTTCCATATTCTGAAACCTAAATCTAGAATCATAACATTTTTTATAAGACTGTAGGAACAAAGGAAATAGTTTCTTTAGTATTATTCCTCATTTTCTCAATAACTTCAGTCATGTGATAGATTTGATGCTTTTTAACTTCTGGTCTTACATCCTAATCTTTGGACATAATAAATAATAAACTTACTGTAGACCTGAAATTACTTTGCACTGAATTATATTTGTTTTCTAACTTTGAAAATAAAGTTTATTAGTGGAAAGAAATTGGAAAATGAGCTGTAAGCACAATCCATAAAATATATAATTTTGAAATTTTTCTATTTAGAAGCCACTGACCATAGAACAGAAAGATTCTGGTCTTAAGGAATATTTGTTCTTTTCTTTCTAAAGCACAAATTTTCTTCAGTATATTTTCTCTGAAAGTTCAGTAATATTTGGTAAGTTCATGCAATACAATAGCTCATGGGTCAAGGCAAGACGCCTTTGATCTGCTACGGTCAGATTAAATAAAATTAGAAAATTATATATTCTAAAATTAGAAAGTCCTGCCACTGAGGGGCTTAAGTAAGGCTTTGAAATGATCTTCTCTTTAGTAATAGGAGCTCAGCCTTACAAACAAACAACAAAAGCCAGTAATAAAACAAAATTCCTCATAAATCTCTCAACATAGGTCAATAAAGTTAAGAAGCAATGGGCAAAGCCCCCTAGAGGTATGAGATAATTTGCGACAAAAGAAATAACTTTCAACAACACTTCTAAAACTCTGACAGGAGAAACTGTGTATATCCTGCTGGGCTTAGATCTACCAAAAATTTCTTTTAATAAGAGAAACTACCGATGATGTTTTGAATAATTCTTTTGTTATTGAGGAATAACAAAGCAAAACAAAACTATAGAGGGAAAATAATTATTGTGTTTCTTATTAATAATCAAATTTTAAAATAAGGAGCCTATTATTAGCAGTCTACTTATGAAAAACAAATCCCTGCACATTGACTTTAAAAAGTTTTATTTACTTTGCTATTGAGTCATATTTTTTCTACCAACAGAACATGATCCCAAAGAACTGCACTTTGAGATTCCACCCTACTTGCAAACTAACAAGTTCACCTATCACAGTTTTATGTAAAGTGGAAGAGGACACCAGGTTTCTGAGTCAAAATCAAAGGACTTTGTTACAGCAAGAACAGTGGCCAGAGTAACAGGACTTTCTTATACTTATTTCCCTGAACACTAATTCCCCTAAGAGGAAGCAAAGAAGGCCAGGTGACATCAGTATACACTGTGAATTTTATTAGTGGAATAGAACCTAGAACCTAGAACTTAAGGAGTCCAAATCTTTTATAATGGGCAATAAATATGCCTGTACAATCAAATGGGTTGAGACTGCTGTTCAAATTCATTATCATACCGTAGCAAGACACCTATCACATCAATGTGACCACTTCCCTACATAAACTTATCAATGCTTCCCCATTGTCAGGGTTTCAAAGAAAAGAGTTTTAATAGTGCAACTCTGCATTTGGAAAACAGAAGTCCAAAGGGCCAGAAATGGACAGGATTTTCAAAGAACTGGAGTCTCTATTGTGGATCATAAACCATTATCCCTTATTTGGATTACATGTTCACCAAGGAATCTTCTGCATATAATATGGCCACACGTATGATTTATCTATAGTGATGTAAGCATTCTCAACTGATGGATTGTGGCATTAATCACTGTAAGTTAATAAAACTATTATTCGGTGTTCTAGATAAGTTTGTCAGTTTATTTAATTTGTGTCTACTCTCTAAACATACTCTTGGTTCTAAATAAATCAAGTTTCAAGGATGAGAACCAGGACCTAAATTATGATGATTTAACTTAGGTTAATGTCACTTATTGAGGGATTCAGAGTAAAGAGAGTAAGGAAAAACAAAATAAGAAAAACATGAATGCATTTATTTAATGTTTGAAGTTACTGCAAAACTTCCTTTTGAACTACAGCAGACACCATAACACTTCAGTCACAGTCATGGCATTCCCCACTGAATAGACTGGAAGGCTCCTTATAAATATGTGTACAATGTATACAAAATACCAACTTCTCCCTAGATGCTGAGCACTCCTCTGATCACTCTAGTAAATAACTACAGTCATACCTCATTTTATTGCACTTCATTTTATTGTGCTTTATTGTGGATACTGAGTATTTTACAAATTGAAAGTTTGTGGCAATCCTGCATTTAACAAGTCTGTTGGTGCCATTTTTCCAACAGCACACGCTGATGTCATGTCTCTAAGTTACATTTTGCTCATTCTCACTATATCTCAAATATTCAGTGTTATTATATCTTTTACAGTGATCTGTGATATTTGATGTTACTATTGAAATTATTTTGGCGCATTATAAATCATGTCCGTGTTAAACAGCAAACTTGATGTATAAATATTGTATGTGATCTGACTTCTCTACTGACTGGCCATTTCCCCTTCTCTCCATCTCCTTGGGGCTCTCTATCCCCAAAGACACAGCAATGATAAATTAATTAGGCCAATTAATAATCCTAACATGCCCTCTAAGTGTTTTAATGAAAGGAAGAATCACATGTCTCTCACTTTAAAAGCTAGAAATGATTAAGCTTAGTGAGGAAGGAAGGTCAAAAGCTGAGACTGGCAGAAAGCTAGGCTTTGTGCAACAAAAAGATTGCCAAGTTGTGAATGCAAAGGAAGAGTTCTTGAAGGAAATGAAAAGTGTTACCCTAGTGAACACATGAATGATAAGAAAATGAAATAGCCTTATTGCTGATACAAAGAAAGTTTTAATAGTATGGATAGAAGATCAAACCAGTCACGACATTCCTTTAAGCCAAAACCTACTCTAGAGCAAGGCCTTAACTGTCTTCAATCCTCTGAAGGCTGACAGAAGTAAGGAAGCTGCAGGAAAAAAGTTTAAGGCTGGCAGGGGTTGGTTTATGAGGTTTAAAGAAAGAAGCAGTCTCCACAACATATTAATAAAAGTGAAAGGTGATGGAGAAGCTGCAAGTTATCCAGAAGATCTAGCTAAAATAATGGAGGAAGGTGGCAACAGATTTTCAATGTAGAAAAAGGATACAGCCATAAGATGACAGATGCTATCTAGCATTTTCATACCTAGAGAAGAGAAGTCAAAGCCTGGCTTCAAAGCTTCAAAGGACAAGCGGACTCTTGTTTGGGACAAATGAAGCTGGTAACTTTAAGCTGAACCCAATGCTCATTTACCATTCTGAAAATCCAATGGCCTAAAACTTATGCTAAATCTATTATGGCTGTGTTGTATACATCGAAAAACAAAGCCTGAATTATTGAATATTTGAAACTCACTGTTGAGACCTACTGTTCATAGAAAAAAGATTTCTTTCAAAATAAAGTGCTGCTCATTGGCAATCCTGGTCACTCAAGAGCACCATGACAATGTACTAGTAAAATCGACCATTTGTGATATTCCTGAGGCAATTTTCTAATGGTACAGAACTAATTTAAAGTATTTATCATCTTTGTATACCCTGTCTTCCCCAACTGAATACATATCACTTATAGGTAGAAAGTTATAATTTGAGATCTTATTTGTTCTTTCTATCTAGGGTCTTGTTACAGTGAGTTGAACTAAATATGCCTCCAATAAATATGCAAGGTTTTATTTTCCTTACTGACATAAAGATACTTAGATTTTTTTAAACAGGCAACAATGGGAGGTGGATAACTAGAAGAAATATTAACTACAATTAGTTAAGTCCTATTTTAGTTCTTTTTTTCTTTCTTTCTAGAGTACTTGTCATACAGTTTCATTGTAAAAAGCCCGTAATTTCTACTGTGTACCCCCTCTTTTAATTAAATACAGTTGAGCTCTTTTTTCTTTAACTAATGGGAAAATCAATCTAGTAAAATGCTAGAATATGTTATCTCACTCACTGGAAAGGTAAATAAGTCATTTATCTGTGTTTCTTATTAAAAGTGAAAGAAAAATATATGAAACCAAAGAAGGCCCATACCACTTCCCCCGGAAATCAAAGGTAAAGGCAATAAATTGAGTTATAAATAGATTATTTTTCTCTATGGTAAGGAAGATAGTTTCTTATCTTCAACCCTATCTTTTATCTATAGATACACATAATAATAAAATATTTTCTTCTTTTTTTTTTTTTTTTGCTTTTAGATTGTTAGGGCATGTGGAAACTCCATCATACAAAGGCAAATATTAATTATATTAACTGTGGAAGTAACAATAAATATACTGATGGCATTTGGAGAAAGATTAAAAGTTTAAATTGATTAATTATTCTGTAACACAGAGCACTTATAATGTGCCAGACATAGTTTTAAGTGCCTTTTTTACTTTCACAATAATCCTAGATAGTAGGTATTATTAGTATTATCCACATTTTATAAGTGAGGAAACAGATAGATAGAGAAACCCAGGAGCTTCCCCAAAGTCACAAAGCTAGTAAAGGTTGTAGTTGGAACCTGTACAGACAACCTGGTTAGAGAGCCTGAATGCCTAACACTAAACGTGCTGTCTCCCAATTATAATAAGCAAGCAAGCAAACTCTGCCTCTTTATCTCTCCATCTCACATGCTCATGCACGCTCTTCTGCTTCTCAACACATCTGAATTAAATGTACAGTAGTTCCTGAAAGTCTATGCATTGTACTGAGCTACTACAGAGCTAAATAAGCCTGACCATGGAGCTTATAATCTAATGGGAAATGTGATAACTAGACAAATAATTTTAATGTAACGATAAAAATAGGAAATGCAGAAGAGAAGCCAGAGTTTAGAGGAGTTTAAGAAGACATCTATAATAACAATAGGGCAAAATCATAAGCAAGATGGACTTTGAAGTATCAGTAAAAATTCTTATGCCAAGATTATAAAAATTTTTACGTGGAAGGAGCAATGTGAGCAAAGACATAGGAACCCATAATTGCAGACATGTCATAGAACAGCCAAATAAACCAACTTGACAGAAGAAGAAGGCATAAGTGGAGAAAAAGAGTGCCTAAATGGTAGAAAAATTACATCATGTATCATGCATTCAACCAACAAATACTGTCTATAATACATACATACAGTATTCAAAGGATTCATTCAATAATCATTTGAAGAACTGTTTACATTTATTATATTGAAAATGGAATTAGCATAACTGAAGGCACTGAACACAGAAAATGACATATAATAATTCTAATACATATATCTGTTTTCACTAATTCTTAGATAAAAAGTCATTGAGGAGCCTTACAATCAAACAGGAAAGACCCCCATTGTAAACATACATTCTATAACACACATGAGTCTAAAATATAACAGGAAAACAATGGAGTCATTAACATTGACGATGTGGAGGGGTGTATATGACTAAGAAAAATCCACAAAAAGGGACTTCAGAACTGGACTTGAAGAAAGGTGTCAAAATTCTGAGACAGAAGAAAATAGAGAAGAGAGGGTCCATGGAGTAGAACTGTATTAAATGATAATTTAAAAAGAACAATTTGTAGATAATAAAGTCATTGCAAAATGAGAACAGAGGATAGACATTATTCATCCATTGATTATTCACATAGTCTGTTAACAACTGTTAGTGCTTCACATTACAGGAAATACATGAATAAGTAAGACATAGCCTCTGCCTTCGAAGAAACTTTCTAACCTATTAGAAATCTGTCAATTGGGAAATGGGGACATGTCAGCAATTCATTGTAATCTAGGATGATAGATGTGAGCCCAGGTACATGGCAGCACAGAGTAGGGATATTCACTTTAGATAAGTATAGTCAATAAAAGTTTCCAAAGTGGTAACCCTGGGTAGGGCATGGGTGACTGGCTATCCAAGCACTAGGGTATACAGGGAAACAAAGATACCAAGGAGTGGAAAATGATAAACATGAGTATTAAGTGTTCCTCATTACATTAGGAAACATGAGTGTTGGGAGTTTATTCCTTTGGAGATGAGCTGAGTATAAAAAATTAAGCTAGAAAAAACACTTCCTAAAGCTTGTCATTTTAATGAGGTTTTAGACTTTGAATCCAATATTATGGAAGAACTTCAAGCAAAAGATTGGAATAATTAATTCTACTTTTTAGAGAGCTAACTGGTCTCACTAAGAAGAACAATTGGACAGGCTGTTATAACAGATAGGGAGACCAATCAGAAGGCTATTGCAATAATCCAGGCAAGAGTTTTTAACTTCAACTTGAAGATGAGAACTTGAACCAAACTAAGTATGGGGAGGAGAGGATGCATAAGAATATTCAAGAGTTAGGCCGGGCGCGGTACGCCTGTAATCCTAGCACTCTGGGAGGCCGAGGCGGGCGGATTGCTGGAGGTCAGGAGTTTGAAACCAGCCTGAGCAAGAGCGAGACCCCCGTCTCTACTATAAATAGGAAGAAATTAATTGGCCAAGTAATACATACAGAAAAAATTAGCCGGGCATGGTGGCATATGCCTGTAGTCCCAGCTACTCGGGAGGCTGAGGCAGGAGGATTGCTTGAGCCCAGGAATTTGAGGTTGCTGTGAGCTAGGCTGACGCCATGGCACTCACTCTAGTAGGGCAACAGAGTGAGACTCTGTCTCAAAAAAAAAAAAAAAAAAAAAAAAAAAGAATATTCAAGAGTTAGAATCCCTGATTCTTGCTGAATTATAGTTGGTTTGAAAAATGTATGTCTAACTCTCCTTAATGTCAAGAAGTACATAGCATGAGTGGCCCAGGAGGTGCCACCTGACTTGCTGAGAAAAATGACAGCTACTCAAGAGTCCAGTCACATTCATGTTCTTTTTTTTTAAACAGCCAGTAATACATTTTTTGAGCTTCATGCTTAGTTTCTAGATTATAAACTACTATTCCAGAGCATGGAGATATAGTTTGCTATTGGTTTCATTTTGCAGAAAGTACTTAGATACATTTATTCAATTAACGTTATTTTTCTTTTCCTACATATTTCTACAATATCCTGGTCAACAGGCTAAGAAAGCAAGAGCAGGATTAAACTGTTAAAATATTAAAATAATTTTCATAAACACTGAACAAATGCAGAATTTCCCAACCAGCTGGCCATGGTACATGTTGTGTTATGGCTCCTTTTGGGCCTCAAGGCAGGCAGAGTCTCTCAGTTGCTGGGCTTGGGCCCTCAGCAGAGAGGTGGTACCAACATAAATTCAAAAAGGACAGTGCTATGGTTGGACTGCTCCCTCCAAAACTCATGTTGAAATTTAATCATCATTGTGACTATATTAAGATAGTGAGACTTTAAGAGGTGATCAGGTCCTGAAAGCTTTGCCCTCATGAATGGATTAAATGGTTCTATTTAAAGCTGTTTTCAAGTTTAAAGGTACCGGCTAGGTTAAATGAAAGCATTCTCACATGGCCTCAATGTGTAGCAGGATAGATGACAGGCATACTGCCATAGGAGAACTAAGTTTTAGGAAAATACAAACTAGTATTAGAGCATAATGAAAATAAAATAATCTAAGCTTTTGAAAGGATTACACTATACATGTATGCATTCATTCAATATAATACTATGGAACTATGAGGTGAAAACCAAGAAGAATATAGTTTCTCCAATTATCTAATAAAAGAATCATTAATTTTGATGACTATAAAAATATGGATACATTCCAGAAGTAGCTTGAAATTTGGCTATTATTCACAAAATAAAAATGTTAAAGACAAATTAAGCAACTTTCTCAATTCAGTGAAAACAGGAGGCAAAGGCAAAAGGATTTGGTAGGCAGGGAGAGTACTTAATCAGTATTTCAAGAATTCCCCATTTGATATAGTAGTGATTTCACTCATGTAGCAGTTGAACAGAAATTTCAGTCCCTTGATGTCTGTGGTTATAAATAAAGGAAAATAAAGATGTCTCAAATGTATAATTCTCTGTGGTTTAAAGTGCCAGCAAAGTAAACTCCTCTCTTAAAAAACATGTGAACAATCTTTCCATTTTTTACTGACCTTATGACAAGTAAACAATTTTATAACCCACCAGAATTTTCAGTTTTCAAAAAGAAATACCACAAACAATTTGTCCTATATATTTTTTTAAACTTTCAGAGAAAGTTTATTTTGAAGGTTACTAACTGTTTGTACTATGCTTACAGTGTTAATACATGAACTGCAACTGCAGGAAACCCCCTCAGTTCTTACATCCTGAACTTAGCAAGACCTTCTGCTTTCTACAAATATTTAATTAGTATACTCTCTACTATTATTTTAATACAGATGACAATAAACCTTTTGTTAAAAATTCCACCACATTTGTGAATAGGAATATTACAAATAGCTAGATTTCTAGAACACAAAATGTCTGTGTTAATTGCAATAATGGTATTTTCTCCGTTAATGCCTAGAAATAATTCAGAATACATTTTAGTATAAGATGTGGAAAATAGGCTTCAATATTTTTAAAGCCAAAAATTGTGTATTTAATAAAATGTGTATTACTCTATGTAATTATATCTTAATCTTGGTGGTAGCTCTAGATAAAAACAGCACTTTGTAAACAAGAAGAGAAAAATCAATATTACAGTTCACCATTATCAAAGTACTAAAATGTAAAGTGTATACCAACATTTTATATGTCTAATTTCATCAGTTAAGGAATAAATATAGACCTTTAATATAGGATTAAACAATAATCCATGTGTAAGTAATCACTTTTCCTCCTTACTATTCAGCCAGGGTCTTGCCTATATTCTAGACATTGTGAGGGTTCACTCTCATTAAAAGAGATCCTTAAAAGATTATTGAGAGCCAGGTGTGGTGGCTCACACCTGTAATCCTAGCACTCTGGGAGGCCGAGGCGGGCGGATTGCTCGAGGTTGGGAGTTCGAAACCAGCCTGAGCGAGACCCCGTCTCTACTAAAAATAGAAAGAAATTAATTGACCAACTAAAAATATATATACAAATAATTAGCCGGGCATGGTGGCACATGCCTGTAGTCCCAGCTACTTGGGAGGCTGAGGCAGGAGGATGACTTGAGCCTAGGAGTTTGAGGTTGCTGTGAGCTAGGCTGACGCCACGGCACTCACTCTAGCCAGGGCAAGAAAGTGAGACTCTGTCTCAAAAAAAAAAAAAAAAAAAAAAAAGGTTATTGAGGAAACCGCTTGTCTCCTGATGCTCAGTTCTTAGTCATCTTACTGAGACATTTGGCAAAAGTTTTGCAAGTTTTATATAAATTATGCTGACTTTAGACATTCAATTCCTATTATCTATTTACTGAGCTTACCATAATTTGTAGCTGAGTAGGAAGTACCTAATAGAAAACAACTTTATCCAGCTACTTTGTGCTGTACTACAACTCTGTGATAATATTATCTTCTATATCATATTCACACCTGTATACTTTCTGTACAATAAATCAAAGAAAGGGTAGATCAGGGTTCTAGGGCCTTCTTTTTCCTCAATTTCAAATCTTAACTAAGCGTAACACACCACATTCTCTAGGAGGCAGTCCCTGATTAGTCCAATCTCGAAGCAACTGTTCTCTCTAAAGTATCAGAGCAATTTATTTATGCCATTTTTAAAGAATCTATTCCTTTCTACCTTTTATACTGTATATATGTGTTAGATGTAAATTCACAAGAAGTTATGACCTTCTCATACAAAGACAATACCTTATATATTTCTGCTACCTAGAGCAAACTAACTCAATGAATGCTCAATTAGTTAAATAACACTGTCTAATCTGATATTATTTTATAATAATTAAAAAAACTATTTCATTATTAAGACACCCTTTTGGTGGTGTCACCAAAATCTACCAATCAAAACGTTTATCAAAAACACTCATATACATTTCAAAATACTCAAGTAAAATCTATTCTACACCATATGCAACTGGAGGCAGGACTAGGTAACCATTGAAAGATGGATCTAAACTACAAAACTGACTTTTACTTACTTGTCTCCAAAAAACTTTCTCCAGAATTCAGCAGCATCTGCTTTTGTGATACGAAAGTTATCTCCCTGGAACTGACCATTGGGAAAGATAGCTTTGATTTCTGCCAGCATGTGACTGAAGATAAGGGACAGTTTTGTGAGATTCCGTCTGCAGACACAAGGGAAAAAAACAAAGAGGAAAAATAAGTATCAATACGCACATAGTTTTAATGGGAATACATATTAAGACAAATAATATTAGGTATGTATCAATGTAGGTCTTGGTGTTTGATCATGAATCTCAACTTAATGATGCCCCTAAAAACAATGTTCATAAAAATAACGTACATTTAAATTCTTAATAAGCTTTCACTTTATTATTCATTGATGTATCCATTTAACATAAAGAAGAAGAAGATCAATTACATGGTATCACTGAGCTTATAGTTTAATGGGACAGATGGACACTTGAAAATATTATAGTCAAAAATAAATCCTAAACACAAAAGACAGATTGACTATTTCTACCTGGAGGAGTAAGTGAAGATTTACCATTAGAGGAGAATCTAGGTAGGCAAGTCATTGTTTGACAGCTGAATGACATGTATTGGAGAGAGAGGGACGAAAGGGAAGAAAAAGGTATTCTAGGCAAAAGAAACAGCAATGTACAAACGTTTGTAGGCAAGAAATAGAACTAAGTATTTGTCTAATACTTATGTTTGGCGCAGTTAAAGCAGAACAGACAGTAGCAGGAGGAAAGCACATGAGACAGGGTGACAAAGTCTGGTTGGGATATGACATAAGGAGGCATCTGAATCAATGGGCAAAGTTTTTGTCAAATATATTTGCCACTCCTACCTAAAATACAGATTTTTCTAATGATACCTTCTAGATATGTGCACATTATAGAAGCTCCCTGGGCAATTCTAATGTGCTCCTCTCATTAAGAGGTACTGCTATAAGGAATGGGGAGTCAAAATGGTTTCAAAAGACTAAGTGCACCACCTGGGGGTAGGACACGCTTGATGTTTTGGTAAACATTAAACATCAAGGGGGCGGGGAAAGAATGGTAGGGGCAATATATGTAACCCTAACAATATCTGTACCCCCATAATATGATAAAATGAAAGTAAAAATAAATAAATAAATAAATAAACTGCAAAAGACTAAGGGCTTGATGAAATCTCTGCATTAGGAGAAAACAATTGCGAAAGTATAGAAAAAAATGGTTAAGAATGGAGATGCAAGTATCATCACTATCCTAATTTCTATGTTAAGTTCTGGGGGTTCTGATATGATTAAAAACATGATTTAAAACATGCTTCATACTTAAAAATAATACGATCAATCACCTATAATCTTTCCTACCATTTCTTAAGTTTGCCGCATTATGCTGTGAATCAGTCCAAAACTTTGCTAGTGTTGCATAGCAAACAAGCAATTGAAATACAAAATACTAAAGAATTTTTCAGTTTTAAACTGACCATGTTTTTTTTATATTCCTGTTTACTTAGAATGACCGGAGTTCAATAGATACATACTATATGTATTTCCATTTTGAAGCTTCAACTTTTATGTGTGTGTCTGTTGGGAGGTGAGGTGGAGGCAACTGTTTTTTCAGCTCAAAGAAAATATAGAGGAAAATTAACACGGAGAAAGCTATCAAATTTATAACATATAAAACCATATAATATAGCAACAGGCCTTTGTCACTGAAAGTTGTAGGACTTTGTCCCACATTTACTCATGTATCTATGGTTAATGACTCTCAAATAACAATCAAAATCCCATGTTTGTTCCCAAAGAGATCATGTATTCTGCACCTGTCAATAAAGTCAACAGGCATCATTCTTTCTAAAATATTTACAAAAGAAACATATAATTTCCCATGTAAGATGAATTTAGAATAAATATATTCATGATAAAAAGTCATAAAAGTAGTAACAAGGAGAAAATAATAAAGTATGAAGTATTCTATAATATCAATAAGTTTATCTCCATTACAAAGTGAGTCACTTACTGCCATAACCTATGCTATCCATGATAACATCTATGAAAAATGAAAGTCAGAACTTAGGTCTTATTTTAGTGCTTGATCTGCAACAATAAACAATCTGAAAATGTATTATGGTTATACATAAACATTCTATCATTTTCTTAGATTCAGCCATACTTTTGCACACCTCAACCTAATTCCTGTGTAAAATTTCTCTTAATTAATTGAATTTTTTATATTGACCTGCTTTTATCATCTATACTTTCTCATTTAGATGATGGTAGGTATGAGATATTCAGTCTTAAAAAATGAAAAATGAACTGTTATACCATATCAAAGGAAAGTCTTGTGGTCAATACAAACTACAACCGACTTTTAAGATTTGAGTTTTAAGGAAAATAAAAAGTCACTTTAGGAAATCTGCAATAAATTTATTTATATAATTGAGCTAAAGGTTTTATTTTCCACCAAACTTACAATTGATACATACAGAAGAATAAAGAAAAATAAAGATGGCTATAATTAGGGTAAACCAACTGTTCCTCATTTTATGAATTGGCTGTATTCCATCCCCTTGTTTCTTTGTTGTTGTTTTATTTTCATATCCAAATGTTTTTCATTTTTACTTGTTAGATCTAAAAGCTGAAGCACAATGCCAATGATTACCCAGCTTGGACATCTGATCCACTGGCTATGTAGACACTAAAATTTAAAACCAAAACAGTAACATATTATAATTTATAGCCTAGAAGCTCTAATAGCCAATAGTACCTACATAACTAACTACTTTTTAATCATAAAATGTGTATACAGTTCCATTTTCTTGCTCCTGCAAGTTGATCACCACATTTTCATTTGATTTTTTTGCATAAACTAAGGCCATGAAAAAATGTATTTTGCCTTTAGTCTTGAAAACACTCAAACTCATATTAGGAATATTTGAATGCATCAGTTTCATGTTACCTTATGTTTCACATATACCAGAATGTGTGTGTGTGTGTATATATTATATTAATATTTATACACTCAAAAACTACATATATGTAAATGATCATTTTGGACACTCATTATTAAAAAGATTGATTTATAGAGGATGCAATCTATACCAGCTATTTAACATCATTTAAATGTGTTACTATACCAAACAGAATTTTTTATGTGATTCTGTGATTTCTTTTTGTTTACTATTTTTTCTATGTAGTAAGTGATTTCTTTAATTCCCCACTATACTCTGTATCCTTAGATATCTATTTTTTTAAAGAGCCTCCAATTTTGGGGGGGAAATCCAAGATACAATCATCTCTAATCATCTAGACATAGGGGAAAGAAAAGCAAAAATCATACATCTTTGTAGATGAAATGATTTTTCTTTTATGTAATTTTTCCATACTTAGTCAATTTTCCTTATGCTCACCTGATTTCTCATAGTCATAAGACCAAAAATAATCACTGCTTAATAAAGAATTTGATGCTTACTAATTGAAAATACATTTCTGTCATTAAAACTCAAACAAACCACAAATAAATAAATGTTAGTCCACAAAGAAAAGACTCAATAATCTTATAATTTTAATTAATTTTACACGGAATTTTTCAACACTGATTCTTTCACTTTTAAGAGAAGCTACTCAAAACCACATATCTTCCATTAACCATATCAGGTGAGCCATTTATTAGTCCGTTTTGCATGGAATTTTGTTTATAATAGTCTCAGAAGAAAAGTATTTTGAAATACCAGGTAATAAAAATTAGATATCAATATTGGGCAAACTACTAAAAATGCTAATATTAGAGGAGTCTTGAATAAGAAAGGAAGAAGGAGTAAAAACAAAGTGGAGGGCATGGAAAAGGAATGCTAGCTACATTTTAAAAAAGAGAAAGACAGAGAGAGAAATGTGAAATGCATCCACAATGTCAAGAATATCA
Source organism: Microcebus murinus (assembly GCF_040939455.1). Classification (NCBI taxonomy): domain Eukaryota; kingdom Metazoa; phylum Chordata; class Mammalia; order Primates; family Cheirogaleidae; genus Microcebus; species Microcebus murinus. The sequence goes on from NC_134104.1 coordinate 50,373,133, forward strand.
CCTAAACAACAAAGTATCTCTTTTATCCTGGATTTAGTCATCTATATTGTATTGCTTTAAAATAGTATGCATCAATTTCTCCAAAAGTCAAATTACATATTTCGGATTAAAGTAGAAGGTGGAGTTCAACTAGAGTGAACTAGCATAATGACTGTTAGAATGATGGAGCTCCATTGTTTATGAACAAGTCTTAGTAGTTTAGAAGGTACAGCCAAGAGCATAAGCACACAGAGGTACATAAGGTTTGATGTCAGACAGCACAGTGCTACTAATGAATTGATCATATATTAAGAAATTAAATGACATGAAGAGATTATTATAACACTGTGTGGTAGCAGAAATGCACCCTAATTATAGCCATCTTTTCTTGAATTAAATTCAAAAAAATGAATAGAAAAATATCAAGGTTTGATTAGTAGCCTCCACTACATGTGGGAGACACACAAAGAACATAATCTAATTAGATTTTGTGAAGTTCTTGCATTTTCTCCATTCAGAAACAGCTGTGTCATAAATCAAGAAGGAAATAAAAAGCTTTAAATGTTGAATTAGTGAAAAACTTTAAATGACACTTTATTTTTCACTGAGAGCCAAAGTCTGTGAGAATGTTCTGCTTTTGGTAGAAGAAATGGTTTATCCAAAAACTATTAATAATCTAATCCTCAGAGATGATTTTTATCCAAAAACTATTAATAATCCAATTCTCACACTTAAAAGCTAGAACGTGCTCTTCTTAATCTTTACAAGGTGAAACAAATTCAACATAAAAAGAAAGGCAGTTCATAAAAGAATATAAACAGCCGCATTTAAAATGAGAATCACGTCCAGTTAAAGAGTAATTTTCACTGTGTTTCTGACGTAGTGCCCTCCAACATGGGTTTAGAGAGTTACTTCTCACTGTTTATGACCTTGGGAACACTGTGATTCCTCAGTAAGTGATCAGAATAGGCTGATGTAAGACTTGCCTTTCATTTTTCCCTCATGGGAATAGAGACTATTATTAAGATGAGTTCTGAAAAGTCTTAAAAATAGATCCTTACACAATCCCCCTGCCCAAATGCTTTAACATTTTCAATACCCCTAAGAGGAGTACAAAGCAGACATTAAAAGTCCAAATAACAATAGAGACTCAGAGTTTACCTGAAATCATAAAAGAAGTCAGGAGTGTGCCCAGAAACAATCTAACCTGAAACACAGGTGGAAGTACAATTTTTCAAAGCACTCCATTTTACTTCCTGAATATTGAACTGCTCACTTAAAAAGAAATTTAGTAAACTAAGCCAGTCAAAAAACTGCACTGAAATAGGTAATCAAAGGAAAGCCTTAACATTTCCTTTATTAAAGAATACATCATGCGTCACTAGCACGGTTAGGGAGCCAAGCCCAAAATTTTGGAGACGTGCATCTTGTGCATACTTTGATCTCTCTGTAGTTTTCTCATGAAACATGTTATCTACAATGTTCAGTTAAAAGCAAGAGGCTATCCCTCAAAATAAGAATGCTATTTATAGGGAAAATATAATTTACCTTCTAAAATAAATAGTTTTAAAGGATAATTCACAAATGCCTTATTTAAACATAACTCAAGCATAAAATAATATAACTATCATGTTGAAATGTAGCATCCCTTGAGAAGTTCCCATGAGATATTCTGCTTAATTTTTCAAGTATCCTATATTAAAGGGTTTGGACCTTAAGTTCCATAGCACTGGGTTCATATCCTTACTCTGCTGATAAGTCTAGAACAAGTTATTTAACCTCTCTAAATCACTTTCCCCCTCTCTAAAAATTTTAAATAAAAATATCTGTGTCACTGAGTTGTTGAAAGAAGTAAGACATGTAGCTAAGAGGCTTACACATCGAATTTTTTAAATCTTCCACAAATGTTATTGGTTATTATTATTAATTCTATTTACTACTTTAGTTTAGAATTATAAATATTTATTACAGTCATCTTTTTTTCTTTTTCCAATATAATGCTATCATCCACTAAACTAATTGCAATCTTAATAAGGTAAGAATCATCATTCCTATTCTTATTAAAATCGTCAGTCCTCATGGTAGCCTCTCATAATTCCACAAACAGCAAAAAATGAACAAGTATTTGATATAACCACTCAGTCATTATTCTGCAAATCTTTACTAAGTACCTATTATGTGCCAGGCCTGTTCTAGGCACTGATGACACAAAGAAGAAGATGATAAAATACTACTCTTAATGAATTTAAGGGGCTTAGAGATTTCCAAAGGTAAAGAACAACATAGTGGGAATAAAGCTGAGATAAAAGCGGAACAAAGGTGGCAATCAGAAAGGGAGAGAGGGAGAGAGGAGACAGAGTGAGAAAGAGAAAGAGAGAGAGAGAAAGAGGGAGAGTTTAAGAATTCTGGAGTGAAGAATTTGGTTCTGACCAAAATGCAGCAGGCCCCACATGGGTATCTATAATAGAGTGAAGGTGAAATACGCCAAGAATTAGATAGCTCCAGGGTTAAATACAGTACGATTTTGAAATCGCCTAAGACTACAACAGCAGTATGCATGAAAAGAAGGACCATAATAAACCTTATCTCAATATTCAATATAGGGTCCCAAATTATTTTAAAGCCAATTATTTCAACTTTGCAGCAATGCCAAAGTAGGATTTAAAACATCTCTTTGATGGTTTCAACAGGCAGTTTTACCTAGGAAATTGAATATGAAAACCTACTACATTATGATATGATCACTCATACTTTCATCTGGTTTAAAATCTTAACATCTACTTTAATAAAGAAAAGTCCTTTGTCTTAATATTGGACTTTTTTTGATTAAACCTAATCTGTAACAAGTACCCTTTTGTAAAATAAATCTTAAAAATATAGACCAGTTTATTTCTTGAGACAGAAAAGAAAAAAATCCATTCTTTCATTCCTTTGAGATAAAATACAATGAAAGTTCTGTAAACTAAATGGAAAGTAACAACCATAACATAGAAGAACTTTGTTTTGTTTGGAAAAGAAACATTAAATATGAAAACTATAATTTTATGACCTAGGGTTATGTGATAAAAGAAGAGTCTCATGAACAAACAAAACAAATTTGACCTTGAAACAGCAGCAAATTTTTAAAAAAAATCTAGATTCACATTTTTGTTATTTGTAATTTCCAATAGCAATCTGAATAATGTCAATTAGTTCTTATTTATTGTTTCTGATCCTCCACCTTAATTTTAAATACATGAATCAAAAATTAGATAATTGGTCAGTTTTTTTCCAATTCCCTCCTCAAACCCAGTAGGAAAATTCATAATCATCTTCTACTTGTTCCATTCCCTACCCCACCATTTTTATTACTTTTGACATATCAAGGAAAGCTTTTGTTCTATTTTTACTCAATAGCATATAGTTAGGAATTCTCCTAAAATAGTATTTTCTTTAAAGATTTCTACCATCCATGAAACCGACGTACCTTTCTACCATTTCTCATACGACTTCTGTATCAAATTTGGCTTTTACAAAAAAGCCACCTTAATAGAAAATAAAAACTCTGGAGTTCTACTTTAAATTAGAAAAAACAAATCTTTGCTCTGTGAGCCTTCAAATCTATTCTTTTCTCAGCCTATCATTTTTTTTTCTTTCTTCCTGAATGGTAAAATAGAATACCAGCAAGACAAAGGAAATTAATGCTATATCCCTCATGTGCAGTTTCCAGAAACTCAAGTAAACAGAACATATTTGTCATACTTTTTGAGGAAGCATAACACAGTTTCCCACCACACTAACTGTTCCCTGATAATTCCTTCCTTCTTTTGGTTCTGGTAATTTCCCTTATTGATACCTCTGCCTCACTTCAACACTGTTCTCTAGGAATGGGACAAGCAAAAGACAAATGGACCACAGAAGGAAGAAAGAGATAGGCCATCTCTCTGGGGTTTATCTTGTACAATACTAACAGAAGAAAACTAAAACAATGAGGGGTTAAAATTACCTCCATTCAAATGGTTGAAGAAAATATGAAAAAAAAAAGTGCAAATTTGCCAAGCAATTTTCATTTTAGGCATAATCTGATACACATACCACATCGTGACATTGTGTTGGGGGTAGGGTGTGGTGTTAGGGAAGGAAATGAAAGCGTGAAGTGAAAAAAGCAGGATAATAAATAGTATGACCAGTACAATTTTAGTTCTGTTAGAAGGTTAGCATCACTTTAAAGATAATGTATAAATAGGGAAAAATAGAGGATGTACACAAAAAGACATTATCAGTAGTCACTTCTGGGTAGTAGTATTATGATAAATGGTTTCTCTCTCTCTTTTTTTAATTCTATAAATTGCCCTATTTTCAACAAGAAACAAAAATGTCATCGAAAAACTATTAATTATATTGATGTTTTTAGGCAAACCTGAAATGTACCTATAGAAAAGTGAATAAACTTCCAGACCCACTGCAATGTCCTCAACCCTGGGAAGGGCCCTGGTAACCAGGCTGTTTCGACTTTCAAATAGAAAAGGGATCTCTGGTACACTCAACCCAAACCACTTGCACACTGATTCCCAATTTTAAAAAATTATTAGTCCTTCCTTCACAGTACATTGACAAATGGTACACTAGTTTTCATCCACATCCTTCACTAAAAGAGGGACTATTAATTATAATTCCATATTTTAAAAATAAAAAGCACAGAATGCAAAGCTCAAACACTTAAGCCCATGGTCGAAAGATGGTTCAAACAATATAGGGGTCTGGATCCTTAAATCTAGTTGGTGATACTCCCTTTAAAACAATCTCCTAAAAAACATAATTCAAATTAAATATTCTTAGGACCAAGAAAGCCCATGATAAATATATAGATAAATAAGCACATCGTGTGTATTCTTGGTCATACATCATAAAAGAAATGTATAGCTACATGAGAGCAGATGATACAATTAACCACATTTTTCCCATTAACCAGATATATGACATGTATGTATAAGAACAGTTCAAGAGAAGGACACTGATTTAGATATTGATGGCTTCACAGAGAAATGTTGTCTCATTAAAGCAGTAAGACTACACTGAGTAGCTTTTTTTGTTTCAAAATAAAACATGAAAAAGTAAAGTATCCTAAAAAAACATGGCTGTAATCATCTACCAGTTCTTAGCAGTACAATTTCCTTAGACCACTATAAAAGTCTTTCTGAATATAACAACAACTAAATATTTTAAAGAGGCTTAAGACTTTCATAAACTAGAAAAAGTTAAACTTGTTCTACAGCTGAGCGGTGGTAATACGATCTTCTTGGATAAGTGATGTCCACATTTCTAATAATGAGACTTATTAAAGAAACACTGGGATATAGTGAAAGAAAATATGGTGCTGGTGTTCTGGGATTCTAAACACAGTTCTGAGTGTTGCACTACTCCATGACATGAACAAGAGTGAAAGTTTCTCTTATCCAAAGCTTCTTCCTTTATAAAAGGAGGGGGTGGTAGTACCTAAATTATAAGGCCCTATAACACTCTATGAGGTTATTACCACTTTTATTCAAGTCAGCAAGAGACTAGATAGCTCTGGAACTAAAAAGTCTATATACTTTAAGCAAAAACTATAAATCCTTTTCACAACTACCAGCTAATATGAAAATACAACATGCTATATATAACAATTTCAACTTAGACTTTCCTCAGTAAAAGTCAGGATGTCAAGAACCCAACATAGAAAATTAAAATTACAGTAAATATGAAAACTTTCATCAGTATTTTGGAAGCCTTGATTTTTATTTTCTTCTTTACCATCATAGGCATCTCTGAAATTTTTTTTTCTTTTTCCAACAAAGGAAAATCCATGAATAACACTGGCTCTCAAAACAAAGAAAACCACAAAGCAGCAGAAATAATCAAAAAGAGGAAATTTAAAATCTGTGTTTCATGTTAATGACTAGTAAACACTACAGTACTGAAACCATATGAAAACTGTAAACTGTAGTAGAACAGAATACGCCCATTGGGAACCATATGGTTTAAAAAGCTGATTTTACTTATTTGTTCTTGGTAAGGAAGTGTGCTAATACATGTAGTAGGCACAGAATAATATCAGTTCTAAAAATTTTCCCTTTCATCTCACCCAACAATCCAAAAATATCCAAATTTGGAGAAACTGATATTTTTACCACATGATACCATTTCAATAAAATGATCCATGTTTACAGTCTCAGTCTGATTGCAAATGGAATAATCCCCCATATCAATAAGACCATCCTCAGATATTGGCTTTGAAGTAGAAATATATTTAATTTGCCTAAACCACTGAAGGTGTATATTACAATGGTTCACAGATCCAGCCCTAGAGGCAAAACTGGACCTAAGCTAGATGACCTTGGACACCAACTTAATCTCTCTAAGCCTTAGTTTCCTGATCCTTAAAATATGAATTAGAATAGTATTTATCTCATAGGATTTATATAGGATTAAAGATGGCCAAAAATATTTGTCATTCTTCCAAATAGGAGGTAGAGTCTATTTCCCTTCCCTCCCCTTTTGCTGAACAAGCCTGTGACATGTATTACTCAAGAGAAAGCTGTAGAAATGACATTATCTCATAATGTCATTTCTATACATTACAAGATCTGCAGTTTCTGCCTCTGCCTCTTTAAAAGTGCTCTTTTAACATTTAACTGCCATACTGTGAGGAAGTCCAAGCAATCCTATAGAAAGATCAAAGTGAGTCCTCAGTTACAAGGCAGAACCAATGTTAGATTTGTCAATGAGGCCACTGGCCCTTCCAGCTGAACTAGCACCTCAACCAACTTCATATAAAGCAGAAGAACCATCCAGTCAATCCACAAAACTCTGACAAATGATAATTGTTGTTAAATGAAGCCACTAAGTTTTGGGGTGGTTTGCCATACAGCAATAGATAGTTGACTTAGGAAACTAATACACAGTATTTGATAAATGTTCATTATTATTAATATTTAATAGTGTTACCAACTTATTATTATTATCATCATATTCAATACTAGCAGTTGAAAAGACAGGGCACTTTTCACTCTGAGAATATGAGTAAGTAAATAACCTGTGTATAAAGTATCATTTAAAACAAGCATCATTTAAAACTTTTATTCCTACCGAACAAAGTATTTTTACATTAGAAACTATAATTTTTACATGTGCTATATTTTCTCTGATGTGAAAACAAACCAACCAAGAAAGCTTTTTAGAAGAAATCTGGATTATCCTATTTGGAAACCAGCCTACGCAGATTTAGATCAGAAGGAATTTAATGCAATTAATTCCCCAAACACATTTACTTAGATAACTACACAATGAACTGAACTGTGAAAATAGCATTAAGCTAATCCACTGATTTCTACTGACAAGACAACAGACTTAATTTCTGCAAGTTTTAAGTTCTCAGAGGTAGAGAACCCCTGACATTATACATCAGTAAAATGTAAGCAAAGACATAAGATGTTTATAGATATTACAGCAATATATTTTAATTGAGGTGCCACTTAAATCATGAGTTTTCTGAAGACAATTTAACATAACTAGATTTGACACATGTCTAGATAAGAAATCATCCTGGATGTTGGCTTGTCTAGGTCCATTCAATGGGGTCTCTGTTTAAAAGTCAAGCATTATTAGTAATCCCTGACTTACCGATATTAAAGATACACATTGATATTTTTAGCATAATTCTTTTGGTTCCCAGCTATACCTGAACCATCATTATAATAATTTTGAGAAGATATTTAAAAATACTGCTAATCAGAGCATTATACCTGTCTACTCACGTAAACATTTTTAGTGAAGTGGTTGTTCAATAGATGCATTGCTATACCTAAGACTTGCAGGACTTAATTTATATGGTAAGCACCAAAATTAACTGTTATTCCTCTCCTGGATCATTTAAAACTTAACAAAAATAGGAAAATCAAAATACTTAAAAATTACAAAAAATTTGTAATATTTCTGTTAAACATCAGGATGGGAAGATTGTGTAGTAATGTAGAAACATTTAATTTCTTGCTTAGTTAATTATTTCCTGCTGAATTAAGTATTTCACAAGGAATTACATATTAAAAGAGAGAGAAAAAAAGGCTACAAATAATCCACAAAGATCTGGCTGTAAAGCAGTATCAGTTAATCTTTTCATTTTCCCACTTATCTTACTCATGATATAGATCATTGCTTCTCTGTCTAAAAGTTTAGCTTGCTTACACAAATGTCAGTTTTCCCTAATTTCAGAATTTTCTATATGCATGGAAATTGTGATCTACATATATGGAGTTTCAGTGACTTTACTAAAGTTTATTCACTCAATGAATATTTTCTGAGGACCTGCTAAAATCTGCCACTATACTAGGCAATGGAAATATAAGATAAAGACCTGTTTAGTCCCTGCCATCCAACACTCTATAGTCTAGTGGGTACATAGATATAAAAACACACAATTCCAGACAGCATAACACTATAGTTGAGGTACACTGATGGTGCCTGTGAAACACAGGAGCTAAAGGGAGAAAAGTGCTCAACTGTGGACCTCTTAGAAAGGGTTAAGAGAAACAGAGCAAAGCAGAAGACCATGCCAGATAAAAGTAATAAGCCTGGTAGAGGGAGGCATGGAGGTATAGATCAATCTGGCAGTATGACAGACTGCAGGGTCAGAAGTGATGTGCATTCAGGATGAAGCTGACAGGGATAGCAGGAACATGTCATAGATATTACACTGCCACCCCATCCAGGCTGCCCATACCACCAGCACAGGCCTCCCCTCTACCTGTGCTGCTCACAGGATGCAAAGGTCCACATACGCAACCATGGTCCCACCAGGGAGAACTACATGGGTGGGGATCTCAAAGGAGAAGAACATTTTTAATAAAATGTACCATAAAGCATAATTTAATAATTAGGAACTCTTGGATCTTTATTCAAATTGAAAAGATATGTTGCAGATTTCTCTGTTGTAAGATAATAGAAGAATTCTGAGTGCTCCTTCCCTGTGTCCTTGATAACTGCAGTCCCCAGCCCCCAGACCACAAATCGATACCTGTCCATGGCCTCTTAGGCACTGGGCCGCACAGCAGAAGGTGAGCAGCAGGTGAGTCAGTGAAACTTCACCTCTATTTACAGTCACTCCCCAGCACATGCATCACCACATAAGATCCACCTCCTGTCAGATCACTGGTGTCATGAGATTCTCAGAGCAGCCTACAGTAAACTTCACATGCAAGGGATCTAGGATACGCGTGCCTTATGAGAATCTAATGCCTGATGATCTGAGGTGGAGCTGAGGCGGTGATGCTAGCACTGGGGAGCGGCTGCAAATACAGATTATCATTAGCAGAGAGATTTGACTGTACCATAAAGCTAATGTGCTTAAACCACATGAAACCGTCCCCCTGCCCACCCGAGTCCATGGGAAAATTATCTTCCATGAAACCATTTGCTGGTGCCAAAAAGGTTGGGGACCTTTTTGATAAAATATAATCTAGACTTAACAACCTGAGCAAACAAGCAAAAGAAAACAATAGTACACAGAGAGGAATGAACCAGAAGTCTAGGTCTTAGAAGCAGATGTTCTACTTTGGCAGACTCTCAGCCCCTGGTGTATTACCACGCGAAACAGACTCAGAGATCACATTGCTCATGCACTTATGAAAATATGTCTTTCCATTTCAAAATACCACAGTATTTCCCTCACTTCCAAAAATGATTCACCAGATAAATATTTAGTGGAGTAAAGGAATGTATCCTTTTTTCATGATCTAAAATAGAATACTGAGCTGAATATGGCAAATCCAAAGCACACATTATCAACAACCAATCAAATGCCATGCCACCAGCTGACATTCCCTTACGTAATTCCCTGGATCGGGAGACTCCTCAAACCTTGCCCAATTCTGCGGAAGATATTACAATCTGTTTTTTAAAAATGGACTGTAGTTAAGCATTACATTTTTCCATTAAGTTTTATGGAGCATGGATATATTTCCTGTGTCAAAATCTGTCACAAAAATCTGTTTTCCAGACATCTGTTTGGTGTCACACACATGTGAATATGGTACCATATGGAGACGTCTGTAAATAGCAATGTGTAGCCCTGTATTTGGTTTGTGATCAGAATGAATTTCCAGTATGTTGGTTGGTGGGTTTACTTTGGATGCTATTAATATCTATTTTTAATCACTTTTCTTCCCATAATACAGCTAAATAGTATGTATATCACAGGGAAAAATACTTCTTCATTGTTTACAGTACCTTCATGCTGAAGTATAAAGAAGGAAAAACTAAACATACAGAAATATGTGTGATATTACTTATTTAAATTAGTTCCTAACAATGATACTAAAAAAATTTGGTCCTTAGAGCAGCAGCATAGACTGCACCTCAGAGCTAGTTAATAATGCAGAAATTCAGGCCCCACCACAGAACTGCTCAATCAGAATATATAGTTTAGTAAGACCCCTAGGTGATTCAAATTCATGTTTAGTCTAGTTTAGTAGGTACCCCAAAAGATTCTTTACTTTTCATTGTTCTTCCTCTAGGTAAAATTTCATCTAAAGCAACCTGCAGATCTAAAGATTTGTGAAAGAGATTCCACTCCATTATTTCAAACCACATATCTATCAGTCCCTCTCGTGACACTGCCGTTGTGCTGGGAGCCTGCTAATGTCACTACTGGGCTGAAACATCGTTGTTTTAGAGAGATTTAGCTTCTCTTTCAGGTGAGAACTCAAAGGCACCTACTTATGGTACTTTCATTTGTGGTTCCTCTTGCTCAATAACTCACCCCTAGTTATTGATGGTCCAGTTCTGGGACAGAGTATACTTTTCATATTTGCAAATATCAACATCAGACTCATAATACCCCCATCACCACACCCCAGTTCACTCCTACATTTCTACCCTGAGAGAAAAATTAAATTCTTCTGATGGGTCAACATATTGCCAGAAGTCAGAGAGAGGGCTGCTGTTTCCCTACTTTCCCTCAATACAGTAAATGGAAGACACTAGTAGTTCAGTCTAAGTGTGGTTCACCCATGCCTAATGTGAGAAAGAAGCAAATTAGTTATCCCTTCACTAATCTCCATCAATCACCATTAACCTTTGAGATTCCTAAATGTAAGCAATCCATTTAATATGTCTGGCTCTATCCTTGGATCAGCAAAGGAGGTGGGAGAAAAAAAGGGCCTGCAAGCAAAGAAACACAAAAATAATCTTCCCCAAATACACTACCACTAAGGTGCCTTCTCCTCCAGAACTGATTTTTCCCACTGCTATATATCTCCTTGTAACTTAATAATTAAAGAGTAATCACGGTCTCCCAGCATATCCTATGAGCATAAATATCCTTGGAAAATGTCAGTCAAGTCCTGGTATCTTATTTTGACATGAGAACCTCTACTCAAAGAGAGAAATATCTTGGTGCAGCCTGTGATGTGGTGTTGAATGCAACAGCACAGGTTAGAACAAGGTCAGGGAGTGGTGTAGTTTGAAAGGAGTAGCTGCAGAATCCTAACGAAGATGTTGCTATATTCTAGTTCCTAAGAGAAGGAAAGGGAAAGGTAGATCTCTTGGCAGATCACAGAAGTATAGCCAACACTCCCTGAAAAGCTGGCGTGTCATAAAAATAAATCAAGGGTAAAATTAACCAAGGGGCTCTGAAAAACTGTGATGCAGAGAAGCAAGTCTTTTCAATACAAAAGAACAATGGAGGAAGGTATTTTATAAACCTCTGGTTTCCAAATGCTTTTACTTAAAAGATGCTGAAATTTTTTTTAAAAAATAGGTGAAACTGACATAGGACTGCTATTTTTTCACCAATAATGGCATTAACACAAAACCTTTAATCTACTTGTCATTAAGTAACATTTTCACATAACAAGAACAAAGACAGAAATCTCAGGGAAAAAAAGTATGTCTTTAATTGGATAAATTTAACTTCATCATGAAAGACATATTAAAATGCCTGCTATCACTTCCAGTTCCAGGCTACAGATGGGTACCAAGGAACTCCTGTCAGGAGCAATTCACAGAGTCATGCAGAGTGTAGCAGTTCTACTCTGCAGCACATCCAGTGCTTCTAATCACAGGTGAAGAATTGAGCTAAGCACACAATAGAAACTTTGAAAAAGAAATGAAACAAAAAGTGAACAAGAAGCTTTTCACAAAACTGAATTAAATATGGCTTACAAATAACTAGTTATTATTCACCTATGAAATAATGAAATATTAGCTCATTTTTCCAACTCTGAAACTGACTTCCAACTACAATTTATTTATGGAAATGGCCATGAAAAGAAAGAAATTAAAATATACACAGCCAACATTAAAAATAAGATTGGATACAATGGGGTTTTATGTGAACTAGCCTATTATAAAAAGTCAATTATGCTTGCTTACTGAAAAAACCAAATAGGATTTCTGCATATCCCAATACTACTGAATTATTATAAAAATGATATCATCAGACATTAACCTAACTGGGTAGCTTTGTTCCCCTTGAGTTAGCAGATACATACAAAAGCATACTTCCATATCAGTCTTTTAGGACATTTCAAAATCATCACAGAGTTGTGATGTTTCTATCATCTAATTTATAGAAATGAAATTGCAAACTCTAAAAGGTTGTGACAGGCCCAATGTCATAGACCAATTAGAATCTAGAATTTAGTCTTTGAACTGCAAGTTATATTGAAAGTATACATACGCTATCATTTTGCCCCCAATATAAATAGGCAAGACTTTCTTGTGGGCTGACCAATTAATAAGCCATAACTCATTTTTAAAATGACCAAAAAGTTTAGAACAGATATCACATAAATATATGAAAATATGTTAAAATATATGAAAATGTTAAAAATATACATGTTTTCTACTAAAATGGAATATATACATACCCCACAATCCAGCAATCTTAGTCTATATTTCCATCAGAAATGCATGCATATATGCAGCAAAACACATGCATGAGAACCTTCATAGCAATATTATTCAAAATAAATATCCCTCGGCCGGGTGCGGTGGCTCACGCCTGTAATCCTAGCACTCTGGGAGGCCGAGGCGGGCGGATTGCTCAAGGTCAGGAGTTCAAAACCAGCCTGAGCAAGAGTGAGACCCTGTCTCTACTATAAATAGAAAGAAATTAATTGGCCAACTAATATATATATAGAAAAAACTAGCCGGGCATGGTGGCGCATGCCTGTAGTCCCAGCTACTCGGGAGGCTGAGGCAGTAGGATCACTTGAACCCAGGAGTTTGAGGTTGCTGTGAGCTAGGCTGATGCCATGGCACTCATTCTAGCCTGGGCAAAGTGAGACACTGTCTCAAAAAAAAAAAAAATATCCCTCAATAGAAGAACAAATAAATTGTGAAAAGTTAACAAAATAGAATACTAAACAGTAATGAAAATGAACGCACTGCAATGATAGGCAGCAATAAGAATGAATCTTATAATCATAATGTTGAACAAAAGAAACTAGACACAAAAGTGTATATGATTTTATTTACCTAAGAAATATTTAGATTAAATGTAGCTAATCACATATTATGGATGTAAATTCATAATTATGTGACAGATATGTATTGAGTGTATATGTTCACATTTCTCCCATTTTCTGGGGAAAGAAGGAGAAAAACTTCTGCTTCTTTCTTAACATTAACTCTTTGAAACACAAGCTATGATCTCAGGAAATGTACCTCCCTACTGCCTACTTTTCTGTCAAAGTTTGCCTCCCAAATGTGAAATTGTTAAAATCCATAAGCTGAGGCTATCATCAGAAAGAAAACTGGCTCATCACTTTTTTTCAACCTGCATTATGCATAACAAAATACTACTTTTCTTTTTTTTAATTCAACTTCCTCCCATTGAAAAATCTAACTACCAACTTGAAATAATAAACTCTGGGTTTCAATAAAAATTTAGTTTTCCAATAAAATGCTTGTAAGTTTCTAATATAAGTATATAAAACAATATAAGTAAAATTAGACCTAAGTTTGAAATTTAGTTCAAATTTGGAATTTGATTCAGACATCAGCACAATTTGACTTTCTTGGGTAGGGATGTCTCTTCCATGGGCACCCTCTAATTCTGCACATTAAAGCAGAAAGAAGACTAATGGAAAGTGGAAGCTCTATCCTCTTCATTAATGTATTCAAGCTCGAGAGCAAGGCGGTTTCCCCTGGTTATACCCATCACAGTGTAAAAGCACTGCAAGGGCTGGTTACTGAGCTGTGCTCAGGAGCCATCTGAAGAGCAGATCCAGACCAATTCATTTTTCAAATTTTAAGTTGAAATACATTATCAGAAGCAGGCACACAGTTTTTGTAAAAGATAAACTAACATACAGAATGATCTCCGCAAATTATAAAATATATCTATTCCTCAACAATGCCACTTTAAAATTATTATATTGAACAAAGAGATGTAAAGACCTAGTTAAAATTTTTTTTTAAATAATGGAGTTTTTAAAAAACACAGGTATTCCACAGGGATGTTCGAATTCCAACCATGTGAATTTATTATCCACTCAAAAATTTAAATACATCAAAATTTTAAAATAAAATAAATGCCATCAGTTGATGAATTCAAGGTTTTTGTTTATTTTGTCTCTAAGACAGAAACACATGAGGTCTAGCAATAACTTGTTTTTTTAAGTTTTCATAAAAGAATGATTAAATCTAACCCTATCTAGAGATTTTGAAATGTGGCATGTTACATTATAGCCACTCAGAGAAATACAAGGCATTAGGCACAGCCTTCAGATCTCCCGTTACAAATCATTAACACAAACATCTGACCCTACAGACCACAATAAAAATAGAAATGTTATCAGAGATCAAACTGTTTGGGGTTAAGACAAGCTGAATGGAGATTTAAGTCTGTTTTCTTTTCCCCTATCTGTAGTCAACCAGATGTTAAAGATTGAGATTAAGGTGGGGGAAGGAGACTTCCTCTTTTAAAACTGAAGACCTACCCTTTTTTTCCCCCCTTACTGCTTATTTTCAGTGGCATGAATTTATGCAAACACACAAGATTTCAATGAAAAGCTGCAGCCTGCATGTCAAAACTCCTAACTACCTGCCCTATATGTGTGTGCCAGAGGGGCTCAGGCATTTGGGGATACATTTACGTTGCTGCTACTGTTGTTGTTTGGGATGACAGGGTATCACAGAGAAAGCCAAAAGTTGATTAGGTTGGACTCTTCACAGTAAAGGGTCTTGGTTCCTTTTAAAACAAATATCAATACTGGAAAAAGATGAGATCTCAAGATCTCAAGGGCGATAATTAGTTGCTAATCTTTCAAGATCTAACAAAGTGTCTAGATGGAAAAATGAAACATAAAAAAGGAATAGAGTAATAAAGATAGACATGGAGAAAGGAACACATGATAAATGGAAAAGAACAAAAAAATTGAGAAATTGAGAAAATGAGGAAAAAAGGAAAAACACTAAGAGGGCATTCACAAAAACAAACAAATTAACAAACAAAACAAAGGTCAGGAAAAAGCAAACAAGGATATTTTAGGTAGAAGTTATATAAGAGAATATTTGAGCATGGAAAAGCTGTCTTCACATTTTTACTAACTACATGAATAGGCATAATTAGTACCATTTGTTAAACAGATGCAGCAATAGTTGCCTCATGAAGTTCCTTTTAGTATCTTTTATATTAATATATAGACTAGTCCAACAACAATTAATAGAACTTGCATAACAAGATATATAACAAGCAATAAAAAGGCATTTCAGCATTTGATTCAGAAATAACACTTGTGCTACGTTATCTCTGGGTGATAAGATTATATAGAAATGATTTTTATTTTATTTTTGTCTGTACTTATATATTTCCAAAATGTCTACAATGAGGATATATTCACACTAAAATCCAAAAAAGAATAAAATATATTTTTAAACATTCAGTTTTCAGGTGCAAGGTGGATATATCATGAAAGAATATTCTCCTAGTTCCTGGGGTTTTATTATGTACCTTTAATTGGTGTCTACACCAATTACCTCTACCCCAGCCCCCAACACACACACACACACACACACACACATACATGCACCCCCACACACTCACACTTTACTTGGAATCAGATGTGTATGAACTTAAGGCTATTTTTTCTTTTTTCTTTTTCTTTTTTTTTTTTTTTTTTGAAACAAAGTCTCGCTTTGTTGCCCAGGCTAGAGTGAGTGCCGTGGTGTCAGTCTAGCTCACAGCAACCTCAATCTCCTAGGCTCAAGCAATCCTCCTGCCTCAGCCTCCCAAGTAGCTGGGACTACAGGCATGCACCACCATGCCTGGCTAATTTTTTCTATATATATTAGTTGGCCAATTAATTTCTTTCTATTTTTAGTAGAGACGGGGGTCTCACTCTTGCTCAGGCTGGTTTCGAACTCCTGACCTCGAGCAATCTGCCCGCCTCGGCCTCCCAGAGTGCTAGGATTACAGGCATGAGCCACTGCGCCCGGCCTTAAGGCTATTTTTTCAACTGATAATCTACTTCAAGGAAGACTCCCACACCAAGACTCCCAAATAAACATACATATATTTTTAAAAGAACAGAAATATGCTATGGTGAAGCATCTCAAAATATGAACCTGTTACTTACTGTATCATTTGTGTTATAGACCCACACATTTTTTTTTAAAAAATGGTATCACCAAAGACCTTATTTCTGCAGAAAACAGGAATGGAACAGTTCTCCACGATAAAAACCACAGGTGCTGACAAATAATCAGAATGGTAATTCTCATAAAATATCCTTTTTGTTCTCAAAGGATATCTATCTTGCACCCTTAGGCCATTAATATTCTGTGAGGAATAAACAAGTTGTATTCCATCATTAAATATTTACTGAATAAATTACAAAATAGCTACAAATTCCTCGCAGGCCTGTATGCATGTACCTTTGTTTCTTCCACCTTCCAAGATGTGGGGTCTATTGTTCCACCCCTTGAATGGAGGCCTGGTCATGTAACTCGCTTAGGACATTGAGCCCTTAGGAAGTACAACAGAAGCAGAGGTTGTAAAACTCCCATGCACTGTGGGGTTCCCTCTCTCTCTTGCTGCCAGGAACCCTCATGCAATCATGTGAACGGGCTCAGGCTGTCCTCCCGAAGAAAGACACATGGAGGAAAGAGGGACACACAGAGAGAAGCTCCAGCCCTTCAGCAGAGGCCCCAGATTCAAAGAGTCAGGCCATCTTAGGCCAACTCAGCCACAGCTGAGCAGCCCAGAGCACAGAAACCAACTGGCCAACCCAAAGAGTCATTTTAAGTAACTAGGTTCACTTTGTGGCGAAAGCAAGCTGATGCAAAGTGTTACACACTGCAATAGTATCTGTAAAAGCACCTAGCACAGTACCTGGCATCTATGATTACTTTATATGTGTTGGTGTCTTATTCTTCATGCCAAGTTCTGCTAGAGAATGCAAAAATGTGTGGCAATTTTCATGTTACGATTGTGAGCATCAGAAAATCTAGAAGGCTTTTTAAAACCTGATAATTTGGCTCCACCTCCAGTTTCTCATTCAGTAATTCAGGGGTGGTGTCTGAGAATTTGCCTTTCCAACAAGTTCCCAGTAGATGTTGTTGCTGCTGCTGATGATGATTCTGCTGATCTACAGATCACATTTGTAAACAATTGCCCTAAGAGTTTACAGTCTATTTAATTAATTCGACAAATGCTTCTTAAACACATCCTATGTCCATGAAGATGTGAGGCTGAAGAGTACAGAAAGTTAATAAGTATAATAAGTAAGGCAAGGTACTGGTGTTATGGGACTAGAGGGGAAACCACAGATGGGGTTGGTCGACCGTGTGGGTTTGGGGAAGTAATGACATGTGGGCAGAAGGATAACAACTACTTTACACCCCCTTCCTCTGCCCGAACAGTACCAAATACACATTTGTTTCCTAAATATATAAGACTGTATAGTTAGCATATAATATTTTCTCAATACTTCCCCTTTTCTGACATTCTGAAAATTATATTCCTAAAGCACTGCTTTAATTTCTACTTTTTCTATTAATGCTATCAATAAAGTTCACTTTGTAATGTACACTATAGTTGTAACTCCAACTAGAAGCCTATGCAACCTTCTCCTAGAGAAGACCCATGTTCCCATGTTATAAACATGAACATTCATATAATTCTTGCTATAGAAATAGTGACAGTTTTAACCTGGCCTAACAAAATTTCAGTTGGGTTACTTCTTAGCCTGATTTAATACAAAATTTCAGTTGGTTTATTTCTCAGCTTGATTTACTTCCAGAGACTGTGGGCAAGTTACAGGATACATGAATGTTTCCAAATTCTAGCTCCTATTTTCTCTTATATCATAATGAAGGTAATGACTGAATCTCAATGATGACCTTTCATATTTCCAGTGTTAGAGAAGATATTTGTTATTTTCTGAACTTAGCAGCCAAGGACATAATTTTATGTATACTTCTGACATACCAAAACTCACACTTTCACAAAAATATGGGAAACATGCCCTTGTAAAAACATTTGACAATAAGTCTGAAGATCAGAATTCTGTGTCTATCTGTGGATCTGGGACAAGTCACTTAATCTGTTTGGTTTGTGTCTCAGATTCCTCATCTGTAAAAAAGAAGTGGGTGATCAGTGTTTCTCAAATTCCGCCTGCATGTTACAAACACCTGGCTATTTTATAAAATCTCCATGTGCAGGCAATATCCTAGAGCAACTAAAAAAAAAAAAAAATCTCTGGGGGCAGGACACAGATATCCAAGGTGTTTAAGCTCCTCAAGTGATTCCAATGGGCAGCCAATGTTGAAAACCACTGAATAGGAAGATGCCTTCTAACATGCAGTGAATCCCAAGGTGGGTTTCACATCAGAATCACCTGAGGAGCTTGTAGAGCCTGCCAGGGCTCCACCCAGCCCTCATCAATCAGAGCCTCAGAGGTATCAAAATATGGTGTTGCTTTAAAAGCTTCTCATGTATCACCATGATTGGGAATCACTGTCAAGACTCACATGTTTGACAGAAAAACTAACTTTAGAATTCCTTAAATGACAAGCTTTTTTCTGGCTACAGTTTGTTGACAATAATCTAGAACTGCTACAGTTTGTTGACAATAATCTAGAAAAATTTGTAGATAAACAAAATATATATAAAACCACCAACCCCAATCCTGTGAGTCAACAATATTCCAAGAACACCTGCAGATGAGTCTAGAATACATCCCTGCCATGATCTGACTAAGAAAATACAACTGTAGTATATCATCATAGTGGGGGAAAAAGAACAAAGACATAACGGGTTTTATCAAACTACAGCACAAATCAAATTAGTTAATAAACATAAAAACAAACAAATTATGAAAGACAGTCCAATGCATACTTCGTCAAAAAAAACAAGTTTGACTCATTTCATTCATACGATTATTTGGAAAGACAGAGAGAGAGAGAGAGAGAGAGAGAGAGAGAGAGAGAGAGAGACAGAGAGAGAGACAGAGAGACAGAGAGAGACAGAACTACCTCAGCATGTTTTTTGTTTTTTTTGTTTAATTCCTGGGAAGAGATTT
Source organism: Microcebus murinus (assembly GCF_040939455.1). Taxonomy (NCBI): domain Eukaryota; kingdom Metazoa; phylum Chordata; class Mammalia; order Primates; family Cheirogaleidae; genus Microcebus; species Microcebus murinus. The sequence goes on from NC_134104.1 coordinate 50,392,656, forward strand.
AAAATACATTTCTTGAATATTTGATGAACAAATATTTCACAAAATTTTTTTAACCATTCATGACTTGAGCAGGTTGAATGCCAAATTTTAGAGATAATTTGCCCTCGCTTTGGGGCTAAAACATTGGCTTATTAATAAAAATAACCGTTAAAGCACTCAGGAAAATAGGATGAAAAGAAGCAGCAGCCATTATTAACAGATAAATGGTCTATAACTTTAATAGCTTGTAAAATCTAGGTATAGAAGACTAAAATGATACTTAATCACTATGTTAAATACCCTACTTATTAAAGTGGTAAAAGATAGCATTTTTAATGAGAAAGCACATCATATTTTTAATATTTTAATGTATTACATATTATTTAAAATATGTTTAGCTACTTAAAGCATAATGAACTCAAAGGTTAAAATGAGCAATCCTCTAACAAATGGCTAGTCAAATTAGCCATTTAGACTTTTAAGTAAGCATTACGACAGGTCTGAACAATTTTAATTTTCATTTTACAAAGAACTTTGATGTGCTTAACCACATCACTGCATTCATTTACATGAAATGGTCTTCTTCCTTCACTCTGTGTGGTACAGTGAACAGCTAAGGAAGGCACTTCCTAAAACACGGAGAGCATTGCCCATTTTAAAGACTTCTTTGTAATTTGTTATCATTTTGCCACGGGCAAGGAACAACTGTGCTACTACCACTAACCTCCTGCTAAAAACAACAAGGTGTGCTAAAACTCCTTGGGGTAAGAATTAAGGACAACCGGATTAACTATAAAATGTACTTTAGAAATGGTGACAAGCTCAGGACAGCACCTCTGTAAACATGACACTTTGAGCTGTAACCTCAGAAAAGTCCTGAAAGATCCAACGTATGCGAGGGGAAGATGAGGATACTGCCTGGATTCTAAGAAGGACTAGGAACAGCCTCCTTCACACATGGAATTTAAAGTGTATATATTTAAACTGGAAATGATAAAAAAATCAATTTGCCAAAAGTAATTAGCTGAATCACCTTAATAATTTTTAAGATAATATTGTAAGTAAGCCCCTAATGTGGCATAAATCTACAATACATCAGGGACACACTCACACCCACACCATACTTCAGATCAGACCCTTGCTCTTCTGCATTATTTGACCCCTGCCTCTAACCTCATTCCTTACTGCAACTTTCACACATAGGATTTGCAGTTACCTAAACAGGTGATGCTGTTTCAGGCATCAGTGTCCCTTCTTCCATCCAGTCCTCTCCAGGGGGAACAGTTCCCAGTTTGCTTCTTAGTCTCACTAATTCCTTCTTGGCCTTAGGCAAAATTGTTCATGTGCTTATGTACATTTTTTCTGATAAAAAGAATTCAGAGGTCTCTGCTAGGGAGAGTCTATGAGTCTATGAGCCGAAAGAGGTTAGGAACTAGTGCTCTCCAGAGTTGCCAACTGAAAACATAAGTGAAAGTTGCATGAGTGCCAAAGATCAAATTAAAGTCCCAGACACTAATGCTCATGGCAATGCAAGTCCCACAGGGTTTCCAAGGGACTCACAGCCAACCAAAATATGACAAAAATGTTTAAATCTTAAAAGCACCTACCCATAAAAATCATTTATTTGCCCCTATGATTAGGGAGCGAAGCTTATAAGAAGAGTAGTGGATTATGTATAGCTGGCACCCCTAGACACACCCTCAATTGGATCCAACTATTATTGAAGCAGCTCAGACATTTCATAATCATCAGTGGATTCTACTATTAAATTAGTATTCCCTAAAATATTTAGAAGACATTTATATTTTCATTTAATAATGGAAAAAATTTTATTGTTAGCAAGGGGATGATTAACATATGAATGAAGTTAATATATTCTTAGAATTTACTTATATATATGTATGTATATATGTATTTTGATAGTGTTCCATTTCATCAGTGCAGTTTAACTACTTTATTCTAAGAGTAGGATAACTCCTTGGCTTAGATACTAAGGCAGGTACAATTTAAACCTGTAGTGTTGATGAAAATTAAATTAGAGAAATCAGTGAAGTCTTTACACCAGCCAATACTAACAAGCACTCCATTATAAATAGCTCTCATGCATAGTCATTTTATGTACAAATTTTGGTTACTGAAAAATATTCACTGAGCAAGCAATTCCAGGTAATTTTCTAGTTGTGATTATTGTAATGTGTAATTTTTAGTTGTGATAATTACCCAAGAGATGCAGAATACACAATTTGTAGAATAATTATGGAACCTCTATTTATTTCTTTAGGCTCAGTATTTGAGAAGACAGCCTGTGAATTTATGAGCTCTGTCATTTATTTTCCAAGCCTGTACTGATTTACCTTTGTATGTCTCACATTCTCCACAATAACTGCTATTTGGTATTAAATTTCTTTCAAGGTGTCAAGGTTGCCATAAAGACATTCAGAGTTAACTTTCATGGAGTGGACCGCCTCATCTAGATTCAGAGATCAGTAAAAAGGAGGCTGCCTCAAAGCACTCTGTTCATGCCTTCCACCTTCCTCAAACTGAAACGAAGGGCAGAGCGTAGGGTCAGTTGTGGCTCATTTGTGCCCTAGAATTCTTTGAAGTGATAGTTTTAATTATTTGTTCTATTATTCCAACTGGTGGAGAGTAGTGGCAGTCCATTCTTAGTAGAAAATCAAATTAAGATAATTTGGAAGTTGATTAATATAACAAAGCTATTAAAAGAATATATTCTTTAAGTATAATGGAATTATTCATTAAGATACTATTCTTTAATGGAATGAACTTAAATTTGCTATATCCCTTGAAGAGGTCACTTACCTTTTCACTATAATTTTTATTATTACATTTTCCCTCAAATATATTTAGCTTAAAAATATTTAAAACTAGGAACTGTTAATGAAAATAGCCAGACATTCAATTGCAGGAGTGCTCTTTAGGGTAATGCTGAGGGAGTACATTTCTTTGAACAGTTTTAATAAAAAAAGTTGTAGGCCGGGCGCTGTGGCTCACGCCTGTAATCCTAGCTCTTGGGAGGCCGAGGCGGGCGGATTGCTCAAGGTCAGGAGTTCAAAACCAGCCTGAGCAAGAGTGAGACCCCGTCTCTACTATAAATACAAAGAAATTAATTGGCCAACTGATATATATATAAAAAATTAGCCGGGCATGGTGGCGCATGCCTGTAGTCCCAGCTACCCGGGAGGCTGAGGCAGAAGGATCGCTCGAGCCCAGGAGTTTGAGGTTGCTGTGAGCTAGGCTGACGCCACGGCACTCACTCTAGCCTGGGCAACAAAGTGAGACTCTGTCTCAAAAAAAAAAAAAAAAAAAAAAAAAAAAGTTGTAGATGACTTAAAAAAAATTGACTTCCTAAACCTGAACTGCCCAAAAGGTGGTCACTAGGCACATGTGCTACTCAGCAATTCAAATGTAGTTAGATTGAATTGAGATGTGCTGTAAGTGCAAATACACACTGAATTTTAAATACTTAGTATAAAAAAATAAAATATTTAACTAAGAATTTTGTAATTATAACATGTTGAAATTATAATATTTTAGATATTTTAGGTTAAATAAAATATATTATTAATATTAATTTCAGGCCGGGCGCTGTGGCTCACACCTGTAATCCTAGCTCTTGGGAGGCCGAGGCGGGCGGATTGCTCAAGGTCAGGAGTTCAAAACCAGCCTGAGCAAGAGCGAGACCCCGTCTCTACTATAAATAGAAAGAAATCAATTGGCCAACTGATATATATATAAAAAATTAGCCGGGCATGGTGGCACATGCCTGTAGTCCCAGCTACCAGGGAGGCTGAGGCAGAAGGATCGCTCGAGCCCAGGAGTTTGAGGTTGCTGTGAGCTAGGACGCCACGGCACTCACTCTAGCCTGGGCAACAAAGCGAGACTCTGTCTCAAAAAAAAAAAAAAAAAAAAATATTAATTTCATTTGCTTTTACTTTAATATAGCTACTAGATAATTTCAAATTGCATGTGCTTACATTATAGTTCTCATGGACAGTGTGGTCCTTTGAACTCATCAGCTCCTACCTTCTGTTATATATATTGCTTCATTTCTATTTCTCTTTAGTTATTTCCTCTTTAATGATCCTTGAATCCACTTAGATAGTCCCTTAGTGAAAAATCGTCTTCCTTTTATCTTCACTCTGTAGTGAGAGCATCCCATTTCTAAAACTTTTCCATACCAACCATCAAAAATAAATAAACAAACAACACTATATATATCATCTCCTCTTCCTCACTGAACATTAACTTCCATATCTACCACTGCACTAATTACTGTTCCAGAGGTCAACCTCACCACCTCTCAGCCAAACAACAGCCACAGCCACATATTCATTCCCCTGCCTCTAATCTATCAACTCTGATACATTTTCCATAATCCGCCAGATTATCTTTCTGAAGCACAGGTCATATCACTTCACTTACCTACTGCCATAAATGCCAATGGTATCTAAATTTTAAAAAGTTTGCATTTCTGAGCACAACAGCCATTCTCTCTACCCTGAACTGAAAATTCCAGCCACATTTCTTATTACATCGCTCCTCAAAACATATGACCCAACTTCTCCTACAACTGTATGTTATTCCCTTGACTGCCAGTTACATTTAAAAAACCCCCTATCTTTACACATGCTATTGCTTCATATACCCTTCTCTCACACGGGTGTTTATTAAAATCCCACTCATCTCCTAGTGAAGCTATCTCTAGTCTCCAAAATTGGAATTAATCACTCTACTCTCTGAAACCCCGTATCACTTTACTATTATCAATAATATGGCAATAATTTTTTTCTTCTCTTGAACTATATTCACATATCTGTCTCTGCTGCATGATTCTTAAGAAAAAAGACTAAAACAAAGAAACAAAGGGAGGATAAAAAAGGAACAAAAACAGAAAAAAATGATTCTTAAGGATAGGAAGCAGGTCACATGAACCACTATGTTCCCAAGATACCTATTCCCATGGTCTGCATTCAGCAGGTACGCAACAGGGGAAATGTTTGCTAAATAAAGTACATGATGAATGAAATTGCTTCTGGGTGTAAAAACTCAGAAATTCAGAGATATTTTTAATTCCCATTTTAAAGTGGCATTACATATAACATATGTTAAATCAATGAATAAAATTCTATTATATATACATTCAGGTAAATAGCTTATGTCTAGAAAGTTCTCAACAAACATAACCATATACATACCACTCAAATGAAATTTCAGTACAACAAATAGTCCTCAGTGAGAAGCTGCCTATATTCTCAAATGTTCATAAAACTCCACTTCTGCTTTGGGAAAAACACTTCCCACATTGTGCTTTCCTCTAAACTTTACAGTAATCGACACGGAAGAGGACTTCTGTGACCAGATGTAGGGTTTTTCCACATACACACCAAGCAATGGGCACCAGTTGGGTGTCCTCTAATTGCATTACAACACTATCTACCCGAAGATAATATCAGATCCCACAGGGTGAGGGCTCTGTCCCCAAGACACCCCACCCCCAAACACTAGTCACAAGCCAGGGCCTCTGGGGCTTCCAATGGAGCAGCTTCAAACTGGGGTTCCCATGACTCCCTCCCTCTTTGGGTTTGATTAATACGCTGAAGCAGCTAACAGAACTCCGGAAAACATTTACTTAAGTTTACTGGTTATTATAATGGATATTACAAAGGATACAGATGCATAGGATGAGGGTAGGGACATAGGGTAGGGGCACCGAGTTTCTATACTCTCCAGCCTCCCTGGGTGCAGCACCCTCCAGGAACCTTCTTATGTTCAACTATCCAGAAGCTCTCTGAACTCAGTCCTCTTGGGTTTTCATGGAGGCTTCATTACATAGGCATCATCGACAACCAAGTAATAATGTGACTGGACAAAAAGCACATGGTCAAAACCCAGCAAGGCCTATCTGTCCAGATTCTTCCTGGCCTCACTGTGTAGCATTCTTCCCTTCAGGATATGGAACAGGACCTGCTCTGGAATGAGGGTCTTTTGACCCACAATCAGATTAAAGTCCCACATTGGACAGGTGAAAGGAAGACAGGAGAAAGAGAAAGAGAGATTCTATATCCTGAGACCTAAAGTGCCTAACATTATAACAAGGACTATGGGAGTTATGAAACTCCATAGGAACCGTGGATGAAACCCAATACATGTAACACCACAACTTCAAAACAAATGTAGAAGTGGTTACTTTACTTATATGGTTTAGTGAATTGACATTAATACTTCTCCAAAAAGAGAAAAACCAACACAGAGATAATAAACATGAGATCCCTATCTATTATAGCAAGTAGATAATTCTTTTTAAAGGTCACAAAGACATGCTGAGTCTTAACCCCTCACTAAGCTTTGACAAATAGTTGGCTGAAAAGCAACTCAACACAGATATGCCACAGGAAGTAGCATGTGTTATACCAGGTTACTTTTATTTTTAAGTGTCAAATCAATGGGCAGAAATTTCTAAAACAAGAGATGTGGGGAAAAATATATGAAAGCTGTTAAAATATTGGTCAATAATACAGAATGCATAGAAAAGGCTATTTTAATTTACTAGAGTTAAAGTAATTTAAATTAGGCTGATTTGTGTAAAACATTCATTGTTGCTTCCAAAACTTTAAAAAAAAAATTTTAAGCAACTCATTTTCATTACAAACCTAAAATTGGAACCATATGAATTGCTAGGCCACTGTTACTGAGCTGTTCAGGAACAAGATTCTTTTAGGCTGACTCACTAACTATAGCAATGAGTTAGTTTTGACTAACACCAAACTAAATATTTAAGTCAATTAGTACCTAGAATAGTGCATCATACATACATCCAGTAGAATACCATTTCTGTATAAGTTTTAACTTTTAAAGTAAATTTCTATTGATACAAACAGGTATCACTGGAATATTACCAGATAAAATTCTGAAGAAAGATTAACCACTTATTTTCCTAAAGATTCTACTTTTCCTCAAAAAATTATGAGATAGAGCTATTTTCTATGATCAGCAATTCAATTATTATACTAACTAGCAATATAATCTTGAAAAGAATCCTGAGAATTTGATGTGTCCAACAAGCATTTTTAATAGTTCAATACATAATTTTATCTGTGAAGTAAATCTTATGTTCAGAGAAACACAATTAAGAGAAAATACAATTTCATCACAGAAGGATAAAATTTTATTTATATATACACACAGACATATATACGTGTGTTATACATACATACATACATATATTGCACAAAACATACCAAGAATTTACCACCCCAAAAAAACTCTTATTTACTTTAAAGAAAAAAACCAAAACAAGGATCCTTCTCAAGATTATACTGTGAGTTAGTACACAGATTATTTAGAATTATTATTTTTGAAGTAGAATCTAATACATCAATATAGAATACAGAGCTGGAAAGAACCTTAGAGATGATGTGGCGTAAGTCCATGAATTATTGGATAGGTAAAGAGGCCCAGGAGACTTGCTTTATCTCATACAACTAGTTGGAAACAGAACCAGGAAGACAACTGAGATCTCCAGATGCCTCAATCAGTACTCAATCACTATACTATCACTGTGCACGTAATAAATATGTCACTGCTCTATGTAATAAAATTAGAAAACAAGCCACTAAGATGGAACCCTATGTTTACACAACTTTTCCTAAAAGATATTGTTGATCCTTTGGCTGTTTGGCAAGCTTAGATATTTAAGCTTCAGTACTAACATCTTTCTTCAACTGAGCCTTATAAAACCAAGAGGAAAAGTGTCTTCCATACAAATTTTTAACGAAAAATACTGTTAATTTTCTGACCTACTACAAAGTTATTCTATTTTTCATGTAAATGGTGTTTTTGTTAAACTATCTAAAAATCCTTAAAAAGAAAAGTACATGTAGGCATCCTGTGTGTAATATTAAAACTATAAAACACCTTTGACCTAAATCACTCATTTTATGCTCCTCCTATCAACCTTATGTCATACCCTTTCCCACATACTTTAGTTATTTGTTTCTCTAAGGATCCATGTGTATTTGGTTTGCAGTCTTTATTTTAGAGATAAGTTGTCCAAGTATTTATTCACCTGAGATCCCATTAGAGCAAATTCTATATTTTCATAATATAAACATTATGCCAGTTGCAATGCCATTATGCTGTATTTATCCAACTATAATACATTCTTAAATTTCTTGAAGGCAGGAGTCATGGTTTCTATTTCTTTTGTTTTGTTCCACATGCTTTCTACATAGTAAATATATAATACCTGTTCATAGTTAAATATAACAAAATATATTATTTAAATCTCACCCTTTGAGCCACCAACAATAATATATATTCAGGTTAAAGTACAATAAATGAGAGAATAGCATTAATAGATATTACCCATTGCCAATATTTCAGAAAAAAAATGTTTGTTCATTTGGTTGCTTTACTTTGTTTATCTTAACTAGTAACTATTGATGCAAATGCATTCCTGCAGCAATTAAAAAAATAATTTCAGGGCAAATGCAAAGAGCATTGAAAGTAAATTAAGAAAAATTCCTAATATTAAGTAATATAATAAGTAACATAACTATAACTTTTACATTATAAGATCAGAATCAATGCTGACAGCTGCTTAAATGAAAAAACAAAATAACCCATGTACATTAAGTCATTCATTCATCTCATATTTATTGAGTTCAGCTAGCTGCCAATGCATACTTATATTAAAAGACAATGGTGATACAGCACTGAATGTATAGAAAGATACTTGGATGAACTAATAAATGGAGAGATAAATGAAAACAAATACATACATAAAACAATCTTTAAAAGGTAACTTTGGTTTCATTACACTCTGTTAAAATCAAAAGTAGTTAAAAATGAATTAGGTATACAGGCATGTACTTGTTCTACAAGGAGCTCAGGAAACAAATATACCCCATATTTGAGTTTAACCATAGAAGATTACTAATATAGTTCAACAGAATATGAATGAAATTTCTCTACTTGAAAATTGTGTCAACAGTCATTTGACTTCTTAGGAAGCCTAAAACCTAACAGAGGGTTAGCAGGAAGCCATACAACCAGCTAAGTAGGATGCTCCTGCCACAGAGCCACTGAGACCCTACAAATAGCACCTTTATAGACTTTTTCTAATTTTTTTAAACATAAATATAGTCTGTTAAGAATAACAAGCAAAAAAATAACCTCACCACCATCTTGCTTTTTTTTAAACCAAATGTGTCTAATAAAAGATCTGCATTATGCTCATTCTTATGTACGGTCACTGAAGTCATAAACTCAAAAACTGGGAGACAGAAATCTGTATAAATCCCAGGCTGGCCCAGCAAACTGCCAAACACTGTTCTTATTGTTTTCCTTTGCAAATCCTGGTTGGTTATCTACTTACTCAAACAGCTGAGGGCTCACTTGGTGCAAAGGTCACATACACTGTTTAATGGTATGTAGAAAAACAAAGCGATGGTAAACTACACATGTGGTTTTAATGTACCATATCATGCTTCTGAAGCAAAGGGAGTCAGCGAGAAACAAAGACGGGACACTCAGAAACAGGGAAATCAGCACTCCCTAACGACTAAGCATAAGTTAGCATACCAAAAATAGGAAGCCTAAAATTCCTAAAGAAACACATTTATAGATATTAGATGAAAAAAGAAAGAAACTTTAAAAATTTCTACTGACTTCAAGATGAAACATAAGCTAATGCTTTCACCAAGTACAGAAAGCATACACCCGGAGACCTGCTTTAAACTCTTGTTAGGAGCTCTACAAATTTAAGTTGAACTGGTTCTGCTACGGATTTATGCCCCCTTAAAATCAATTGGTCTGGAAACAGTGCCAATTCAAAGAGCTTTTCTATTAGGAAATGTTCTGCCCTCATTTTACTCAATGAAATTAATTACATTTCCAATTGTATTCACTATAGCATGCTCTATTACTAAAATAAAAGTTTCTTAGCCTGAAATCTTAAAAAAAATACTTTCCATGTAAAAAATTAAAACATCTGGAGTTATTTTTTGTGAATTATATTTATTTAAAGCAGTTTAATATTTATTTTATTCTGAATTACTATGAATCGCACATTTAAAAAGCTGTATTCCACAGCCTACCAACTAGTATAACTTAGTGAAATTACAAAAACAAATTAGAAGCTATTGCACAGTTAAAATTTAAAGCAGTTAGAAGAAAAACAGCCAATCCTCCTAACTTTATTTCTAAAACTTCATAATTAAAAATCAGAGGAAGCCTACATACTACACTGGTCATGTCATATGCTAGAAAACTTTACTAACCCAATCAACCCAACCAAAACATAATTTATAGTTTTAAACCATTGGTCTCTATATCATAAAATGTAGAAAGGATTAAATAGACTTATTTGCAGCACAGGAAGAAGTCCGATCTTTTACATCAAATTCCAATATCAACTCAAACTCTATATTAATTTCTCTGTACTTCTTGTTCAGAGTAAAGGCCCGATACTTCCAGGAAATACTAAATAAGGTTGCCTCCTGATCAATTTTATACCCTAAGTACTTTATAGGTATAAGCTTAAAACACGACTTATGCACTAAGTACATATATTCTTTAACATGTAAAGTTCAGAAACCACATGTTGAAAATCCATTAAGTCTCCACTTTTATTACTACTTTTTATTATCAAAGCAATTAGATACTAGAAGAAAAGCATTAGCAGATATGTATGTGATTTAAAATATTTCTTTTTTATTTTAATCCAAGTGACTAAAGAGCAGTTTCAGGAAATCTTAATTAGGCCTTTCCCTGAATAGCAGAGGACTCCTGCTGGGCAAAAACAAAAGCAGGGCTTTAATTCTGATTTTTGACATAGATCCAAGTTGATAAAGCTAAATTTTTGAGTCACTATAAACACAGTTGGCTAAGAGGCATAGTTAATATCTTTCAATACAGGAAGATTAGTCTAACTCTGGCACTAATGCTAATGAACAATCCCTGATACTAGTATAATTCTTTGATAGAACTCATGCCTGGTAGGCAGATAACAAAATGCAGTTTAAAAATCAAATTTTTCGCCTCATGGCCATGGTGACCTTGAATAGGTCATTAAAGCAAGTCTATAAACTTCTATTTTCTCATCTTAGAAATGATTGGCAGATATACTCTCAAATCAGTGCATGCATTAACTCTGCAGTCCCCAAGCCCCAGCTATAGACCAGCAATGGTCTGTGGCCTGTTAGGAACTGGGCCACACAGCAGGAGGTGAGCAGCTGTGAAGAGAGCCAAGTTTCCTCTCCATTTGCAGTTGTACCCCATCCCATCGCTCACTGGCAGCATCACCACATGAGCTCTGCCTTTGGTCAGATCAGCAGGGGCATTAGATTCTCACAGTAGTGGGAAACCCTAGTGTACACTGAACATGCCTAGTGCATCTAGGTTGCACACTTATTATGAGAATCTAAGGATTGATGATCTGAGGTGGACCTGAGGTAGTGATGCTAGCGCCGGGAAGAGGCTACAAATACAGATTATCCTTAGCAGAGAGGTTTGACTGCACAATAAATGCAATGCCCTTGAATCATCCAGAAACAATTCCCCCTGCCCCCAGTCCATGGAAAAATTGTCTTCCATGAAACCAGTCCCTGGTGCCAAAAAGGTTGGGGACCACTGCATTAACTGGAGAAATCTGAACGAGCTTGTGGATGGTGCCAATGTTAACTTCCCGCTACTGATATTGTGCTATAGACGTTAACACTGAGGGGGTAAAGTTTCAAAATAAAAAGTTTAAAAAACAAAAGAGATTTCCCTAGATAAATCCCAGCATTCCATCAAGCTCTGAAATTCTACAACCTTGTAAAATCATTTCCTTTTTTTGAAATACTTGGTTCTCCTTCCCTTTCTTCCACTTCCCTTCCTAAACTTGTTTATTAGGTCTTTTTGTTTGCTCGTTTTTGTTTTTGTTTTGAGACAGTGTCTCTAGAGTGCAATGACATCATCATAGCTCACTGCAACATCATCCTGCCTCAACCTCCTGAGTAGCTGGGACTACAGGCACGCACCACCACGCCCAACTAATTTTTCTATTTTTTGCAGAAACAGGGTCTCTCTATTGCTTAGGCTGGTTTTAAACTCCTGGCCTCAAGTGATCCTTTAACCTTAGCTTCCCAGAGTACTAGGAATACAGGTATGAACCATCGCAACTGGCCTGTTTGTTGTTTTAATTTACCGTTCGAAGACTTAAACCTACCAGTAATATCCACATTACTGCTTTGCTGCCTGTGGCAAATAGTGTAAAAGAGGACAAATAGGTGAATGTAGAAACTGACAAATATGACTGGCTAGTTATAAATATTAAAAGACTACACTGCAGATCTCAGCAAAGATAGTTTCTTAAATCCATCCATTCATCCAACAAATACTGAGCACCTATTATGTCTCAGTGACTATGCTAGTCCCTGTGGGCACAACAGTGAATAAAAACTGATCTACACACATCACAGTCATCACAAAATTTACAGATCAGTAAAGGAAAAGCAGGAATCAAACTATCATGTAAACAAAAGTAACACTGCAACTGTGCCAAGGGCTACGCAAAGGAACTAACTTTACCTAGCAAAGTCTGGAACATCTTTCCTAAGGAAGATATAGTGAAAAAAAAAAAACTAAATATAGTCATGGAAACATACATGAATGTGGCACCAAGTTTTACTGACTCTTCAAAATGACTCTTATGCCCACCCATTCCTTCTTTTCCATTCCCACTGCCACTAACTTAAGTTTGGGCTTCAATTGTTTCTTATTTATATTATTACAATAGCTTCTTTAGGAGTATCCCATTACCAATTTCATCAAACTCCAATTTATCCTAGACAGTGATATCAAATCTTCATAAACACACCTCTCATATCACTTTTCTTCATTTATTCATGTGCTAATGAATATAAGACAATTCTATAGTTTAAGATTCAGATACCTTTAAGATCTCACTCACCTCCAGAGCCAAAGTTTCTACCCCATCCCCCCCAACTGCACAGCTTATATCTCCTGCCCCTGTGTCTTGCACAACACAGTCCCCTCCGTCTCCCATCCTCAGCTCACTAATATCCCAACTATTTCTGAAGATGGATTCAAATGCTAGCTCGGCCACTGTGATCAGCCCAGTCTGGCATAAGAAATATCTCCCTCTTCGGGAGTTCTTTGTTTATACATCTATAAAAGCACTTCCCAGCACACTTATATGCAAAATGACACTGTCTTTTGTATACTTACATTATTTCCCTAATTTGAAAACTCCTTCAGTGCAAACTGAGCTATAAATCTAGGGAGAGTGCTTTAGACATCTGTAGGCACGTACATCTTTATTGCATGGATGATAAAAATATCTTTGTTTCCTCAGAGTGGTATAGTAAAAGGAGAGATAAAAGCATCCATCCTGTTCAAAGGATAATATGCAAAAAACACAGAAGAAAGGCTGTTAATGACTTTATATTATAATGGAATATCAATGCCAACTTTTATCAGTTGCAATGAAACTTTCAAAGATTACATGGTGTCATCTGATTTAATCTTGTTTTCCACTTTGCAAAACTATAAAATTAATGTAAATTAATAAATTGACTGCCTTTATTAATTTAAAAAAAAAATCAGCAAGTTGGCTGCTCCCAAAACACTTGAAACAAATCTGCCAACTTATTTTTTTCTAAACCATTTAGACAACTACTAAGCAAGTTTGCCTAATCTTCATACTTAGCACTTAAGTCTCTCTTCAAATGTTTGATTTTGCTATGTTAAGTTCTTGGGTATGCCTAAGGTCACGGGTGCATTAATGGAACTCTCACAAATACTTTTCATTAATCCCTTAGCTAAAATGTACGTTTTTACATAATAAAAGCGCTCCAGAAAGTTATCAACAAAAAAGTAAAGCAAAATACAGTATCTTATAGAAGTAACTACAGGATTAAATCGTGCATAAACAGAATTCTACTTTGTGTGTTCTTGGATATTGGGAGAGGGGTGCCACTTAATCAATCATCAAGTTTATTCAGCACCAAAATTTGGGCCTAGCACTACTGTAATGAATGACAAAAAATATATGGTCTCTGCCAAAGAAACCTACATTTCAACCGAAATAATAAGTCTCTCAAATTCTAAGTAATGTAAAACAAAGTATACTCTGACATACATGGGTATCAATGCTAAAACAAGTTCAGAAAAAGGAAAATTCAGTAAGGCCTAAGCCTCTGGAAAAGCTGGAACAGCAACTGGGTGGATAGGATGAATAATTCCAGATGAGTGGGAAGAAAAATCATGACCAAAAGCATAGAGACAAGAATTAGCATGACATGGTTTTAGGATAATGTACGAATGAAAATGAGACGCAGACAAGTCTGGAATAGTAAGAAATGAGATGGGATATGTGAAGTAAACCAGATTACAAAGAAGATAATCTTCTCCAAGGAAAGAAAATGCCTACAGTGGGATTAAAGTGTTAAAGAAGACTTGTCTAGCTTTAGCACAATGGAAGAGCAAGATACTATGAGGCCAGCCATTAACAGTAATCTTGACATGAGTGAGGGAAGACTGAAACAAGACAGCTGTAAGAATACAGGACAAGGAAGAGCAGCAAAGATTATTTTTAAGGGAGAGAAGAATCCATAGAACTCAGTGCTAACTGAATAGGGTAAAAAGAAGAAAAGAATGAGTAGCCACGAATGACTTGAAGCTTGAATACACTAACAGGAGCAGCAGCCTTGGAGAATACTGGCATTTAGGAGGAAGAGAATCCAACAAGAGGAATGTAGATGGAGTGGTTTAGAAGAAAAGAACCAAGATAGAGAATGTTACTGGAAATCAGAGAGGTAAATATTCTAAAAAAGCAGTGAGAGGTGCAGCAGAGCCCAAGTGGCTGAGCTGAACAATAAGGTCAAAGGAACCCTTAGTGGAGCAAGTTATGAATACTGTAACATCCCAAAGCCCAAATCTAAAAAATAACAGAACGCATTAGGAAAAATGAGTTCTGTATAACACTAGTTTGGTAAAAAAGACAAGCAGTAAAGTGACTACTACAAGTTTTCAGTTTGATCTGAGAAAGATGCTGGTATTTAATAAGCATTTTGAGTATCTGGGGTATTATATACATGAATATAAAGCAAGGTACACTGGCACAACCAGAAAAACCTTATTTGTATTATTAAGTTTTATATCTTTCAATTTATCATTTTAAATCATTATGCTGAAACTTGTTTCCTCAGACAAAATACATTTGCAAAAATAAATTATCTTTTAAGATTTAATTATATTATCTCTTATTTAAAATTCTGGTTTCCAGAAATGCATGTGCTTTCCTTTAAATATGTCACAATAATACTAAAGTGGCTATTTCAAATATACAATAATATTAAAGTGTTTTTTCACTAGTTCTAATTTCATCAGAATTAATGAAAACTTACCCTAAAGAAACCTTTGACAATTATTCCAAAGGATTTAAACTAATAAATTAATAATAATAAAATGCATTTACAGGCCTAATCTTGTAAAATAGAATTCTGGACTTAAAAATAAAAACTTTCCATTCCATGATGATTCCATTTACTAAATAAGCTATTAGTTTTAATGGTTCATCATTGTCAACAGTCAACATTTATTGAGATATTTCCACCACTGGTAGGAAGTCTTGAGACATAAAATCTTCCAGGTGTTTATAATGCAGTTAAGGCAACTGGAAAGACATTAAAAAGGTAATGAAATGAGTTCATGTTAATAGTATAACCTATGGAAAATACTAGAGCAATTGAAAAATAAAGCACAATGATTACATAGCTTTTCAACATCAATAAAAATGCCAAAAACTGCACTGACATTTTTGAAATTAAGGCAACAAATAAGTTTTAAATTCAAAATAAACTTACCATCCAAAAAATCATGATTTTCATCACTTTTGATAATATATCATAAATGCAAGTATATATTACCACTGAATTTAATGCAAATACTCTGTCTAAACAATTCTAAACCTAAGAGAAGCAGTAAGAATTCTTCAACCAATAAATTAAGATACAAAAAGCCTACAGAAGTTTAGAATAACAGATGATTGTGAAGGTTAGCTTTATGCAAATTATTACTAACAGAGTATACAGCTATTTTAACCTACTGTACTACAACAAAGCCTTTAGTATTTTATGAAGTATAGGATTTAGAAAAATTAAAGTCTAGAGATTTAGGATTTAGAAAGGTGAGCCATTTGCCCTGTGCTATTAACTTGCAAAAAAATTACTCAGAGAAAATTGCTGGCAATGAGCAAAACTATAGTGGAAAAATTTTATTTCACCTCAACTCTGACTTAACTTCACAACTGTACCTGACAATCTGTAAAACAGAAATCCTTCTACTTATGTGTAGTTTGTTATACAATAACTCTATTATGCTTCAAGCGTAATTGGCAAAATGTTACATAAAACTTGACTTGAAGCTAGCTTCATGTATCAGCTAAATATAATGAACCATTATGAAAACCACTTGAAAAGTAAATATAAATATTTAAATTAGAGTATAAAGTTTCTCTGAAAGTCAAATTAGTAGATTCATCAAAATACATGATCCCCAACACTTGCATTTTTTATACAAATACCAAGTAAGAAGCAAACATTGCATTGTTTCTATTTTATGAATTTCACAAGATGAAGACAATTGAAGTAGGTACTTGTTCCGCCCCTTACATACAAACACAAAATACTTGCAACCACACAAAAATAATTTAGATTTCTAACATTATTCTATAATCCTAGTCCCTTAAAGGTCAGAAACATATAACCAGCTATTCAAACAGTGACACATCTGCCTAAGAGATCCATAAATTTTTAAATGCTAAACAGTTCCAAGGTTTACACATTCACCTTCCTAAAAGTCAAGTGCCAGAACAAATAGCCTAATCAGTAAGCTCTGCCTAGTCCTAAAATAGGCAGTATCCCATCACAAAAACCAGACTATTGACACGATGTTAACATTTCACAATAAGGTTACAAACTCACACAAACATTATTACTGAAAAAAAGAAAAAAACACAATAACAACTTTGCAGGGCAGGTAGAAAAAAAAAACCTGACTACAAAGATCAAGGCATTTTGGAAGTGCTAATGCCAAGCGTGCATTTGTGCTCTCCTCCTTTATCATACAAGAAAGTACTACATTCATCCAACCTGTGACCTTGGCTTTCTAAAGATTCCCAGATACTGAAATGTTTATGAAACCAAAAACAGAAGTTGTGTTCATTGATTTCCTTTCCTTTCCTCCTCACCTAATTTTCTTTACCCAACTTCTTCTTCCCTCTTATCTAAGAGGAAGAAACACAGCTTCTCAAGTCCGAGGTCATGGTTTCATCCTTTCTCACTTCTTCTCATAGCCTAAATAGAAACAAACTGATGTGAAAGCCTGTCTTTGTATTTCCCTATTTGCCTCAGTGTTACCACATTAAACATACCTTTCTGCACCTTGTTAAATTTTCTTTATGCTTGTTCCATACCACCACATATAGATATGGTTTATTATATTTATAAATGGAAATGTTTTATTGTATACACATACAATTTGTTTAACCAATTCTCTGTCACTTACCACTACAAATTATAATTTATATACTTATTTACAATTATATTGTAGTCATCTGTAATTATATATGAATATATATGGTATGCCTGTACACACACAGTCACAGCATTTAACTTATTTATGAACAAATTACACTTTTGAATGGGATAACATGCCTAAGTATCTCTAAATGCAAGAGGCACAGGAAAACTGCTCAAGAAAAGCTGGCTGAATGGGAAAGAGAAAGTGCCTTAAGCATTCTCAGACCTTCTAGTCCTCTAACACCTCTAAATAGCTCAAGTCCTATTCTTAAGGATGAGTGCTCTAATAGCAAGGATTCTGTCTTTCCAAAGTTGGTCAATTCTAGAACTAACAGGTACTATCTATTTTTGGCACTGTGAATTGGATCTCCTCCCTTTGAAAGTGAACTAAAATAATGCTCTCCCTCAGTTACAATTGCTGGGAGGTTAGTATCTGCCCAGGCACACTGGGAGCCAAACTAAACAAATTGAATCAAAATAGAGTGAAAGGATAACACTAGGACCTTTTTAGATATGGATGGGAAAATAAGCCTCCCATAAAAATTGTCTTCAGTTTCCTCTGTTATTCTTAGGATCCAAGCAATTCTATGTCATTTTTTCTGCTTCTCCAACTATACAAGAAAGTATAGTTTCTTAAAGAAAGTATAGTTTCTTAAAAAGCAACATTTGTTTAATCAACATATATTATTTGCATTTCACCCAGTAGCACTGTCTACAGTACCAGAATAGTGGCCTTTACGTACACCAGTATTTTCTACTATTTATAACTTCACTGCTCCTTAAATCAAAGAAAACACAGTTGCTTCTCCACATTGGAGTAGAAAAAGCACTGGAACCTTGCCCCTCTCATCAGACTCCCCGCCTTGCTGACATGCTATCTTTGCATGCGTTGCTTCTGTTCCTGTTTACAGCTTAGTAAAGTACTTGTTTATAGAATCCGTTCAATGTCCTATTCATCCCCAGCAGTTAAGTGTGTTGAAATTAAAAGGCTGTGCTTGAATTTGATAAGTGAAATGATAGAGGACAGAAGGTCTAAACAGCTTTATCTTAGGCTTCTATAAAAGGCCCTACAACTCAAACATCGCCTCTGACATTCTTCCTGCTTCTACTGAAAATAGATGGCAAGTTTGAACTTCACTCAAACAGCTGTTTCTGGCTAGGATCAGTGCCACTGACAAACAAAACCACACAGAACGGGGCAGCCCTAAAACAGAAGGCTCCCTGGCCTGATCTCATCTCCACTTCTTTTGGAGACCCTCCACTCACAGGACTTAGACAAAGGGTGAGGAGAGCTCCCCCTTCACATTGAACCACCAGGATTTGCCTTTCTCTTGCTCAGTCTGTCCTCCTTCAGGCCCATAGCAGCTCGACATAGACATTTTCAGATACACAAACTATTTTTACAACATTTTGAGAGAATACTGAGTTCGGAGTAATCAGTTTAAGGAACGCATGGGATTTCACCTTACTCCATTAACTTAATGTACTTCCAAATCAATCACTGTACTCCAAATCTCCCCTGATTCAGTCACCTGCACCTTTTGATAACAGACTCTTGCCTTCCTACTAGGTTACACTTCCTAGCCAAGCGAGGTCTGAGCCATGCACCTCAGCAATTTTGACATGAGGATGCTTTTCTCTCTGGCCCAAAATTAGCCTCTTTATTTCAAGTTGCAACTAATCTCTTGTGCTGAGCTCTTAGTTGCTAGGATTCCCTGAACTCTGTACCCAGAAATTCTCCTCTGCCCAAAGTAAAAAGCACCTATAGGGCTCCCTTGAGCTTCCATTCTTGTAATGTCTCCATTGCTCTCTTCCGTCAATGTGCCCTCAAATCTCAGCTCTACTACTAATTCTAAAGAGCTGACTCTGGATCTCCCATTGTGTTCTACTTTCTTCTTTTAAAAAAAAATCCAAACAGGCTGTTACATTTTCCCCTACATTTTCATCTTTCCTGCTTTACCTTTTGAACTCATAGGTTCTCTAAAATTCCTCTGCTTTCATAACTCTTCTCCCAATTATCAGTCCTCCTGAGAATCAGACAGTTAATAGGGGAATCCAAAACTTAAATCTAAACTTAAGGTGTTTTCTTCCTGTATCCTCAGCATTCCCCAAAATCCAGATTTGCAGGTTATCAAATCCAGCAGAGCTTACTCTGTAGCTCTGCTCACTCTTTCAGGATTGATGTGAAGTACGGCACAATGAGAAAGGCAGGTTACTGCAGTCTTTCTTCACAATTTCCGGCATGAGGGGCCTTGCAAGACATACTATTTATGAAAACTGTCACCATGAACTCATATTCAAATGTCAAACACCTCCTCTGCTCATGCTTGTAAAATGGACCACAACCTCGTTTTTCGCTATCCAAACAAGGAGACTTCAGTTAACGAACATGTACCTGGGACCTAAACCAAATGCCACCTATGACTGTCACATAAGAGGTCTGAATATAACAAGCACAGCCGTGGCTCTGGAAATCTGTGATGCAGAGTCAGCCTATCTTTAGTGAATTCCAATCTCCCCATTCTGGGCCCCTTTCTTCTTTGTGCCCTTCCCTGTGCCCATCACACAGATCACTACTATTCACAACTGGCTTATGCAATAACTTCCTAAAATAGGATTTTAATACCAACTGTGGGATTCCAGGAGTTGGAAATGATAACGTGGAGGAAGAAGCTGTCTGCACAGCGAGGAGGCAGCAAGGGCATTCAGGGCAGACGGGTCTGGTCTCCTACATCCTTCCACTTCATGCCATCCACTGGGAGTGAGATTTCGCCATTTCTGCCTTCTCTCATTTAGATTTAGACCAACAAAAAGAAACATATCCCCACTCCTTGCAAAGTGTTAGGAAATGACATAGCCATGCACACAATCCTAGAGTGTGACCAAAACAGAACATTACTATAAAGCAGGGGTCCTCAAACTTTTTAAACAGAGGTCCAATTCACTGTCCCTCAGACCGTTGGAGAGTGTGCACTGTGAGCCCGGACGAGTCAGCTGCTAAGCAGGACAGGCAGCAGCAGCAAAAACACCCAGAGGGCTGGATAAATGTGCTAGGTGGCCCGCATGTGGCCTGTAGGCGGTAGTTTGAGGACACCTGCTATAAAGGCATCTTTTCTTTTCTATCTTCTTAGCCAAGATCACTCTTATTTATGAAAACTTAATCACTGGCTGAAATTATACCATTTCTGTATATGCTAATTTCACTGCAATATGCCTCCTCCACTAGAATATGTACTCTATGAGGACTGTGCTCCATCTGGGTTGCTCACCACTAAATCCCTTGTGCCTCCAAAAGGGTTGGCACATTGAGAGTGCTCAAAAGATGATGGTGGAAGGAAGGAATCAATCTAGTGATCGTCATTTCCCTGTTTCACAGTTTACAGCTAACATCTTATCAGATATTGTGCAAAGAATCAAACCCATGGTGGAAAAACAGTTCCTTAAACCAATTGTTCACTCCAAATTCCCATCTCCTTGTCTTCTCTAACCCTGAGACAGGGAGAGAAAGGAGGAGCTGGGATAGAAAGAGGAAACAAGAGAAGAGAAGGAAGAGGAAAAGGATGGGAGGAAAATAAAGCAAAATGTAAAGATTGTTTAGTTTTTCTGATATTTTATGTCCACTCTCTAATCCATATTGAAAAAGAATCAAGCTCAATAACTCATAATTATACTATGTGACTAGAACAGTGCCAGGATAGAGTAGGTGTTCAATGAATAATCACTGAAGGAACCAATGAATAAATAAATGAATTAATAAAAATCTGAGAGTAGGGAAAATTAACAATAGCAGATCTTACTGCCATGTATCTCTTGTCTCTGCTTTTAGAGTAAAAATAACTTCTCATTAAATTGTTTTAAATGCTTTGTCATTGGTTGAAATTTTTTGTCTGTTCTTGACTTACTCTTCATGATGAAAAGATGAAAAGGCATTAATATAAAAAGGTATGATGTCACTATCATCACAGGTTGATGTTAAGCATTCACTTTCCAATATAATAATGTACTACATCACCAAGTAGATCCAAATATTTCCATACTTATTTCATTTCAAATCTGAACAGTATCTTTGAGAGCATTTTAGTAACACACAAATTACCAAAAATTAAATAAAATCAATTGAATAAGATTCAATTCTTGAGAAGATTGCTTTAATTAAGTACTTAAACAATAAATCCAAATGCTGAAATTTAAAGTCAAACACTTTGGGCTTCTAAATGGCTCCAGCATGACATGTCCCCAGTTTTGTTTATGGAGACTCAAGTTCACTGTACAACTCATTTAGAGCTATGGGCCAGTAGACACCTCAACAGAAATCCATTATCTCCTTGACCAGAGAAATGAACACACTCACATTTACTACATACATAAAATGCTCTCTATTAAGTCATTCATAAAGTAATAAAACCTTGTAGCAATGCAGTATAATACATGATCTCCATTAAAAAGAGATAAAATATTAAATAAGACATGCTAACCTGGAAATACCGTATCTGTTCAGTATAAAATCCAACAAATGTCCTACTCCATTCTCCAGTCTTTACCATCATCACACAAACTGTATTAAAATAAGCTTTCACTTGCATTTTAGATGCTGGTACTTCCCTGCTTAAGAACCTACAAGGGTTCCTCACAGCTTTTATGAGATCAAATCTTTATTCTTTAATCCTCCCTTATTTTGCTCTCAACTTCATCTAACCCTATCATCTTTTCTCATTCTCTCAAAAAATCTTCATACTATAGAGATTTACACTGACATCTACAAGGATATATCTGCTAGTGGAGTCAGAAGATTGTGAAAGCCTTCACAGGAAAGGTTTTGAAAAGAAACAGAAGAGCAATGGTGCACATGTGATTCCAGTGCACCCAGGGAACTCCAATATTGTTTCCAGACCAGAAGATGGAGGCAGTGGTATTAGAGTGTTTTCTATATTGAGATGGATGGAAATGTTCCCTTGACTTTTCCATTCACATATTTCACATATTAAATGAATTTTAAATGTAACTGAAGACTATATGTGTTTAATTCCTAGGGTTTGTTTTTTTTTTTAAATGCAAGATGCTTGGTATTTTTATGCACTTACAGTTATGCGTGCAGAAAGTGATGGAATTTGGCACAGCCACAAATACAGAGCTTAGAAAGGACACCAAGAGGACATTTATTGTTCCTGTAATTTAATATGGCCCTTCTTTCAACATTTCCCCACCTAGAGTTTCACCCATAGTTTACAGTGATTCTGGCAATGACACAGCATTGCAATATAATGAAACATAACTAAATAACTTGGGACCAAACCCTGTCATTCAGTGACGCTATATCCTATCCCCAGAGTGATGATGTAAGTTGCCTTTTGGACTGAAAATGATGAACCAAACAATGCTTTCTGAAAATTTCTCATTCATCATTATGAAACTTTTTTTTTCCTAGTACTCATCTCCCACACAGAAGTTGGTTCTCATAATATTCATAATTTCTGGTAAGTGGCATTACTTAGTCTAAAAGGTTGCAAAGCATAGGGTATTTTTCCATCCATTAGAAGCCCATAAACTCCCCCAAGCAAATAAATGAATTTCACCAGTGTGTGTGTTCAGGCATAACACCAGGCACCTGGTCTCTATTAGGGTCCATGAGCTCAGATGAACTAGACAGGTAGGCCTGCACCAGCACTTGCCCAGACAACAGCCAAATGGAGAAGGGCCAGGAAAAACACAAAGGAAGAAGATAGAGAAAGGGAGGTGGAATAGAGCAGACACAAAAATTTAAAACACAGGAAATCTGGACTAACCTGTTTAACCTTTCAGAGGTCATAAAATTCAACAGAGCTAGAGATAGTCACAAAATGGTTTAATATCAAATAACTGTAATATAAATCACAACAATATAAGGAACCTTATATTAAGGAACCTTATTAGTATAAATTCTGCATTTGCTATTAGCTAAGGAAAGTGTAGTTAATAAAGCTTTATTTCACATGACAATTGCCTTCGCATATTACTATGCAACTTTGAAACTTAGCCTCAAGAAAATGAGCAGCAATGATGAATATTGTCAGCATAGTGATGGATTTTAGCATACAGTTTTGGCTGAGTATGACAGAAACACAGAATGATACTAGCTGACACTGATGTTTAGTTTCTTCTCACTGAAAATGTAATAGCTCCAGTCTACGAGATAGTCAAATATTCAGGATCCTTCTCCCCTGAAGTTCTGCTATCCCTATGCCATCACCTTCTCCACATGGCTTAAGATAACTCATGACTCTCTTTATATTCTAGTCAGGAGGGAGCAGGAAAAAGGGGAAGAGGAGGGTATCTGGCCTTCCTTTAAGGGCATGACCTAGAAGCCGCACAGCTCACTTCCATTCTCATTCAATTCATCAAAACTTACTCACTGAGCCACATCAGCTCCATGTGAGCCCAGGAAATACTGTCGTTACTATGGGTGGACAAAAATGGAGAAATATATTATGATAGGAAAGGGGCAAAATAAATTTTGGAGGCAATTAACAATCTTTAATACAGATGTCAGAGGAAACTACAAAATGATTTTCATTAGATAGTAAATGACGCTTCACTTAATTGGATTAAGCTAAATGAGAAGCTAGATTTTTAAACTTTGTCTTTCCTTAAAGGAAAACATATTCAGATAGATGCCAAGATACCTTAAAGATAGGATTATATGAAATACCAACAGTTTTAATAACAACAAAATGAATTATTTTTCCCATTTTAGTTCTACACTCTTTTGAGCATAGAACAGAAAATAAACATGCACCAAGAAGTTTAAATATTACTATTGACCCTGGGACAAAATACTCTCTACCTTTCTTTGAGTCATAAACTTATGAATGAGACAGATGATTCTATATAAAATATAAATTAAAGTATTTTCACAAAAAGACTTTCTTTTTTGAATACAACCTACTTGATTTTAAAAAGAATCAGCAGGTCTAAGGTAGCTTAAGGCTAACTCCACAAAGGTCAAAGGAAGTCTTATACAACTTTCTCTA
This sequence comes from Microcebus murinus, assembly GCF_040939455.1. NCBI lineage: Eukaryota > Metazoa > Chordata > Mammalia > Primates > Cheirogaleidae > Microcebus > Microcebus murinus. The sequence goes on from NC_134104.1 coordinate 50,417,251, forward strand.
GGGACATTTCAAAATATCACCTACATCAGCAGCAATGAGATAGTTCAAGAAGGTGAGAAAACACTTCAACCACAATGGAACAGAAGCTTCTAGGGAACTTCTATGCCCTATTTCTATACCAGACAATTTAACATGTACAACTTGTGACAATTCTTTTTAAGTTATCATCTTTCTGAATATAAAAAACAATTTCATTAACAATCAACTATTTTATCTTCTTTCCCCTATGGAGTGACTACTGAAGAAACATTGTAATATCCTCTAATGTAATGAAAAACAGTATCTAAAAGTACCATTTGTATATAGTTCCTAAACTATACCTACTTGAGGAAATGCAGGTTACTTTTCTAATCTGGTTTTGTAGCTTATCACAAAATAAGCACTTAGTATTAAACACACAGGTGAAATAATGTAATGAACATTGTCTTTCCATAAAGATGTTTTGTCATAGTGAAGGCAGAAGATCAACTCCAACACACAAAACTGCAACTATCATTACTGTATAGAAGATCTTCTGAAATAAAATTTTTCTACCCTTTTCTATTCTACTTCCATGGAACAAGACTATATAACAATAATTTCTAGCTGTGTATGTCATTTCATAAGTCTTCCAATTATCTTTAAGATGCCACAAATTTCTAAAAAGAAAAGCCTTTCAATGTTAATTAGCATTCCCTTTAATTTAAAAATGCCATACCGCTTAGTCTAGAATATCATAAAGTTTTAAAAAGAAAATTATATATTATTATAATTTTGGAAACATTTCTTCGTATTTCTAGTTGATCATCCCACTGCATTAGAAACTCCTGCTATTGAAAGCCATTACAAGCAATGCAAATTATTTATTATTTCAGAAAATTTAACGCATAACATCCTGAATAACAGTATTTGAAGTGCTATCTTCAAATACTGTTTTAAGTTAAAGGGTTATCTTATTCTGTATGTAATTAGTACACCTACAAATCCACAGACTTCAACAATCAGGTAGACTTTACTTGCTCCCCTTTCCAATAGGACACTTACTCTGGGAAAGTCTAATGGCTTATATGTTAAGAAACAAATAAGAAAGCAAACAACAGAGAAAAATGTACGGTTTCATTGCACTTTCTATCTTGTCCTACCCTGAGGCCTGGCACCCATAATGCATTGCTATCAAAGTCAAAATAACTTGCAAGGCTGTCTATGGTATCATTACCTTATAAATCTTCATGAATCATAACAGAAAAAAACATTCTAAATGAAGCCATTGAATAGGTGTCCAAAATTGCCTAACAAGGTTGTCCACTGTTTATATGACAGACATTTAGATCCCTGCACTTCATTACCTAGAGGAAGCAATATTTCCTACCAAAGATTTTTCCTCTGCTGCATGTAATACTTTCCCCTGACTCAGCACTACAAGGATCTGAATGTTTTTCTTCTGTTACAGGAAGTGTTGGTAACCCTGATAAAGGATCAATCTCATGAAGAACCATATAATAAGAAAGATCAATCAGATTTAACTGTGAGAGACAGGAGACAGATGAAAATTAGATTTTTTGTTTGTCTGAAAAGGCAATCTCTGTCTCTAAGAGTTTGTTTCAAATAAATAAATACATATTCTGCAATCTAAGGTTAAGGTTTAAAGTTATAAAATAGTAAAATATTTGATTATATAATTTCAGAGACAAAACTATCATAAGGTATCAAAGTAAGACACACACCATCATGTAATTGAAAGCTTATCTATCTCATGAGTAATCTAAGATGAAGCAGAAGTCTACTAGAATATCAATTAGGGCATAATGACCAAAAATCACCAAATTTAAAAGTCGAACTCTGTTCTTAAAAGTTGATCAATTCATTCACTCAAGTGTTAATTGAATGCCCACCATATGGCATGTGGTCTAGTTCAAAGATAAAAAATGTGAAGCACCAAAATTATGAAGCAGGAGCACAAAACTTCGAGATGACTAGAACTTAATGGATGAGACACAGCTCATACATATAATATCCAAAACATAAAAGTCTGTCATTTAAATATGAAATAGTGTAGCACACTGTCAGAGCAACTTCCTTTCTTGTTTTATTTTCTTCTGATATATACTCCCTGCCCCACCCCCCCAAAACCATAAATATAACCACACTCACGGTTGAAAAGTCAGAAAGGCAGAAGAGAAAAAGTATAAAAGGGAAACTAAAATCCCCCAATTCCTACCCTGCCAAGTTATCCAATACCACAGAACCCAACACGGTATACTTTCGCACACTTCTGAACTAGTACTTCCCACTCCTTTAAAATATCTTCCATGACATCCTTTCTCTGCCTATAACTAACTCCTACCTGAGCTCAAGCATTGCTCAAATACATTTCCCAGCTGAAAGTCTTCCCAGACCCCCAGGTGCTGCTCAAGTGCTCCTTTGTGAGTCTTGTGGATCCTGAGCACCCCTAAAATAGATATGGACATCTGAAGGATCAAGCCAGAACTCTGTGTCTACTCCACCAACTATTACTACAATATTTTGACAAATAAGTCAAAAGAATAAGAACTCCAAGAATAAGAACTTCAATTCTACCTTTAAAGAAGGATAACATAAGTGGCAAAAGGAAAAAACCATCAGGAAACATTCAAAATATCAACTGTGATGACCTATTTGATAGAGTGGTCAAAGAAGATCCACCTAACGAGTGATATTTATACTTAGATCCTTATCCCTCCCCTAAAAAATGTAAAGAACCAAAGGAAAAACTTTTCAGGAAGAGGAAGCAATTTGAAGAGACAACAAGGTGGAAATTATATTAGCACAATCTGGGAATTAAAATTAGACAAGTGAGGCTAAATATTCAAAAGTAAGCAGAGAGTAACATGGTATTTTTTTTTTAATTATTTCAGTTAAGGGAATCAAATAAACCAAGATACACCGAGGGATGCTATGGTATAGAATATTAAATAATGGAGTAAGAATAGAAGAAATGGTTAGGAAAAGTAGGTTGAGGCCAAAGAGCTAGTGAAATAGTTTAAAATTGATACAACTGGAAATAAGGAACCATTAAAGAATTGTTATAAAAATAAACTGCCATAATAAAGCAACAGATGGTAATTCTTTCAAGAAGCTATAAGGTAATATCTGAATATTAGTTACCTTTTTAATGAAAAGACATATGGATCATAAAACGATACTCGTATACAGTATGTTCATAATATATTCATTAACTTAGAATTACAACCAAGAAACTACACAATAGCGCAAAATCCTTTGTTATAAGGATTTTGAAATTTTACTTTAATTTGCATTCAAAAGAAAATACAACATGGATCAGAATATAAAACAAACACTGCTTCTCAGTAAAACTTTTAAATATGCTAATTTTGAGCAGTATTGTACAACAAATAATTAAATATGTGGAAAGTGGTTTCCCCTGTAATTCTGGAGTTTCAGTTTTCTGCAAAAACAGATTCTAGACACTGGTTCTAATTATGGATCAGCAGGCAAAAGAATGACGCATGTGGCTGCAAGGCCCTTTTCATCTTTTCTAAAATGTCATATAAAAATATAATCCCCAGCTGAGTAAAAAGAAATACCTCTGGACCATACCAGATTAACAAACCCAATTTTAATTAAATTTCTCCAGTTTAATTACTATTAAATTTCTCCTCCTACTCCCAGAAAGAAAAAAAACTAAAAGCAAAACAAAAAAAAACAAACCAATAATACCTCCCAACCACATACAGATTTAATAACATCAGCCACATTCCACGATGCTGCTTAAATAGGATGTAGCTTTAGATGAATGTATATCCATCCTTCATTCCTTCAATACCTATTGAGCACCTACTCTGTGTAGGAACTAAGGTAGGCACAGTGGCAAAATGCTCAAGGAAAAAAAGAAATATAAATTGGGACAGGTTCTGGAAAGAACAGAGTATCAAGAGAGAAAATAATGTTTGGAAGCATTTTGAAGGATAGGTCAGGAGGCTTCTTTGAGGAACTGACACTTAATGTATGATCTGAAGGAGGAGCAAGAGTTAAGTAAATGAAAAAAATTTCAGGCAGATGAAGCTACAGACATAGGGGTGCAAAAGGCCTAAAAAACTGAAAAATGATGAGTGGCTAGAGCACGAAGATCTCAGAGACAGTGCCTTGAGATGCAGCTAGAAAGACAGATGATGGAGAAATAAAATGATAAAACCTTCCAATGAATAAATAATGATTTTTATCTTATTACTTCTCTCATTTATAGTCATCACAGTTTCCATTCATTTCAAGCACATAATCTTGAACAAGGAGAATGGATTTGGAGGTTGGCAAATAACACAACACATTCTGCAGCAAATAACTAAAACTCATTCTGCATGATGGCTGTGGAGAACATTCCAGAATCCTGCCTCAGGCAAAATAGTGAAAGCAGACCAAATATCTTTCTCTGAGACAGGCTTATTGATTTCCATGATCAGTTAAAACTAAAGATAAACTAAAGACTTTGATGTAAGATAAAAACTAGTGACTTTTACTTTTTACAACTGGTTTAGCTTTCAATGTGATACTCAGTAGGGTATTTTCTCTTTTTGCCTGCAATCGGTTTCATTTTCTGAATAAGAAAAGCTGTTAATATTTATTTTCAGTATTTAGGGGTATTATAGGCATAAATGAGTTTAATTCTGATTTGAAAAGACTCATATTCCTACGTATTTTCCTTATAATTCAAATATTATTATTATTTATATAAATTTCAAAGATTTAATATGCTTCTTTTAAATAACTTAATAATTTAGAGCTTTCTTGAAATTTTAGAGCAGCATAAATTTTAAATGAAAATTTTAAACTTTACATAACAGATTCCTCTGGGACATGTAAACAATTACTAAGGACCAGTATCCTAAAGGAATTAGAACATGATAATTAAGTAAAACTTTCAATTAAAATTTTAAAAAACTGAAAGTAACTATTTTTTTAGACCTTAAGGTTACCAAATCTAGAATTACCTTGCTTTATCAAAATAACCTCTAAATAGCTCCTTTCTGTTTTACTATTAATATATTGCTTTAAATACAAAAGAGTTCATTAACTCAATATCCTTAAAAAATGTATCAACCAAAATTTCCTAGGGGTGTGGGGATAGAGGTGCAGTGGAGGCTGGAAATGGGAGGTATTGATCAAAGGATACAAAATTTCAGCTGGACAGGAGAAACAAGGTAAAGTTAATTTAAGAGATCTATTGAACAACAAGGTGACTTTGGTTAACAACAATATATTCCATATTTGAAAATTGCTAAAAGTGTAGATTTTAAGTATTCTCACCACTAAAAAAATGATAACTATATGAGGTCATAAATAAGTCAATCAGCTTATTTCAGCCATCCCACATGAAAACATATATCATGTTGTACACCATAAATATATAACTTTTATCAATTTAAAAATAAAGAAATAAAGAACTGTGAAAAGTAAACAATCTAAAAAAATCTTCCCCACTATACATAAAAATGAGTTCAAGTATTCAAAAATAAAATATGAAGGACTAAATTAAACTCTGAAAATAAAAATACAGATTACATAGGGAATAGCTAATCTAAATAAGAATATCAGGATTCTACACTTCTTTTATCCTACTGACTTAATTTGGACAAATAGTTCTTAAAACTCCTAACATACAGGGCTTTTAAGAATCCAAGAAACTATTTCTACTATAGTTGTACAACAGTGGATGGTATTGTTTCAATTAAACAATGGTAACTACTACTTAAACCAACAAAAGAGGTTAAAGCAGCACAAATATAATTGTTATTTTCTCTAAGTTTATATCAATTTAAGAAAATTGGTTTTCAATCTTAACTTTACAACTGCCATATCACAAGGTACTCTATATTCTTCAGAAATGCTGCAATTTTTGAAGGGAAAAAAATCCCTGGGACATTTCATTGGAAGCTTTTTTGTTCATCTATTAAACTATGAATACATGCTACCCCAGAGCTGATGAAGTGTACAAATCATGTAACATTTTACAACAGAAGAACAGTCTGCTTTTCTCATACCACTTATTAAACTCCATAAACTATTAGCACCAGCCATTTTTCAAGGCTCTTTATTTTTATTTTAATAATGAGAAAAAAATGCTTTTCAAAGTTCTTCAAGATTATCTCTGCTGGGGAAAAGAAATATGCAATTTTACAAAGAGTAACCTGAGAAAGCTTTAAAATATGAGTGTATTTTCCTATGTCATGAATAGTTCTAAAGACCAGTTTCAATTTGAAAAAAATAATTTTGAAGTCACATTTCATAGAAATCCTTTTATGAAAATTGAAGAATTGAATGTTGAACCATATATAAAACTACAAACTCATAGTGAAGGAAATGTTCAGTGAAGCAGTGAGAAATTAGAAATAATCACCATAAAGAAAAATGAAAAAGTTTAGTAGGAAGGAAAGGAGGGTAAGACATCAGGAAATTTTTTTAAATTTTTTAAAACTTAACCAACTTGATTCTGAACCCCAACTAGAAATTTAAAATAGTATGATTTAAAATTAAATTTAAAAAATCAATTTTAAACTTAGGCACGCTGAGACCCAATAAACAGAGGTCCCCAACCTTTTTTGGCAACAGGGATGGGTTTCATGGAAGACAATTCTTCCACGAACCAGGGCTTGGGGGATGATTCAAACACATTATTACATTTACTGTGCATTTTGTTTCTATTATTATTACATTGTGATATATAATGAAATAATTTTACAACTCATTATAATGCAGAATGACAGGATGCAGAGCTCAGGAGGTGATGGGAGAGGTTGGAAGGAGAACAAGAATGGCTATAAATACAAATGAAACTTCTCTGGCTTACTTGGCTTGCTGGGCCAATCACTCACCTCTTGCTGTGCAGTCCTGTTCCTAACAGGCCACTGACCAGCACTGATCTGCAGCCCCGGGGTTGGGGACCACAGTAGTATAATGTTTACACTCTTAAACATATAACCTACTAGCTCCAGATCAACAAAGTACAGTGGATTATTAATACGTTAATATACTTGGAGTACATTCTGCTTCTGCCTAAGCTTCAATGACTTGCAGTGAATTGGAAACTTCCTAAAATAACATCTAATTAAAATTCCTTACAATAGTCTGAGAATGTAGTACTACTCTCACCTTGTTTACCTGCTGTCTCTCTCTTAAATGTCAAGTACTAAACATGCTAAAAGAATTCTAGTTATTTAGGCTTTCCAGTTATTCTAATCCCACATAAATGACAGTTTACAATAAAAGCATACAAAGAAGAATTAGACTTGCTGCAGGAATGATGCCACACAAATCATACAGGAAGTGAAGAATAGTTATCTGGGACAGTTATCTGGGAAAGTTGGAAAGTTGGAAAATGGAAAGTTATCTGGGACATAAGACATCTACGCTGATCTTTCAATATAACAGTCACGTTGAGTAATGAGAGGTAAACATTGTTTGCCTTTTATGTCTCATCTATAAAGCTTTGAAAGACCACCATGTTACACAACTCCCAGCAGGTCATTTCTCTTAGGAAACAGCAAAAAGGTCCAAACAGATCTGCCTAGGACACCTTATTTTTCTTGCAGAGTCTGAAATCAAAAGATCCTCTCAACCAAGTCCAGAAGACCCTTCCTCTTTCCCATAAACCTACCAAAGACTTCCTCATTCCAGATCAAAATAAGCTAGCATGGTTATCTATCTCTAGAACTACGTTCCATGAAATAAAATGTGGATTTCAGAGTGTCCCCAGTCTCACCATAACAAATAAAGTTAAATTTGATTGTGTAATTAGAACTACCTACATAAATTGAAAAGGATACCTGAAGAAGGTTCCCAAATTATTTAGGGAAATAACATGAACACATCATAGAGGCAATATGCAACAAGAAAGAGTATATATCTTGAGGGCTGGGTTTTGACCTCTAGAATTATAAAAAGAAAAAAAACTCTTTGGCAAATATTTAAGGTCAAGTTTCACTACCAAAAATATGGCCTGTAAAATAGGGCAAATGTGACTGTTTCTCACAGTGAAGGACTATAGCCAACCAAAATGGTAAAGTTGAGATTACTGACATCCCACACTAGTTAAGTTACAAAAACACACAAAACCACCCCCACCTTGGTCTAGTGAGTCAAAACAAACTGCTGACAAATCCTAACAGCTATGTGAGGGGGCGCAATGATAATACACAGTGAGAACACACATGCCTCTGTTTTCCTTTCAAGTCTAAGTCTGAACAGTTAATGTAAGAAAACAGCAATCTCTTTAAAAGCCCTGTCTGTATATTCAAAGTGCCTCAGATGTCCTTCAGAGCTGATATGTTCTCCACAAAACAAAACAAAAAAAGCATCATTTATAGCAAGAATAACAGGTCCAATCCTCTGACCTTTACTTTAAAAGGAAAGAAAAAGAAATAGCAGTTAAGCTAATATATAAGTATGAAATAAGCTTAGCTAAAATTTGAAAACTAATTTTTAAGTTTGGAAATCTTTATTTGTATCAAGGAACTCCATCAACAAGAACACAGATGATTCCCATAACAAGCCTTTTTTAAATTTGTGCACATGTATTTATGCACCCCCTTATGAGTCCTGGATGATAACAACCATCCACTGCAAAGCAAGTCCTAAAGAGGATGAAGTACTTCTGTCAATAACACATATCAAATGAAACTGGACTATTCATGTCGAAAGCATAGATTTGGGGAGGTTTCCCCAGTTGCTGAAAAGTCCTGTGTATTCAGAGTCATAAATACAACAGAGCACAGAAACAAAAACAGTCTTTGAAGAAACGTTAAAATAAGAATAAGAGGAAGTGAAAACATTCATAGGAACTCAGATACAGAACTAATAAGTCAATAGGAAAACTATAAAATATCCTCATTACTATGAGTAGTTTGTGGGAGCAGGCAGAATGGCACAGCTGGGATTTTTTTAGAGATTTATCTGACAGGTACTGAGGGTAGTTTAGCTACAAGGATGCTCCATTAAAGAAGTACTTCCAAACTGTAGTAATTTCATGAACTTTGTTCAAGAATGTTATTACATTAAATACATTTTGTATACACACAGAATAAGAGTTGACTTACTATAATTGCTCTATAATAATAACAGTATTATTATGCTTATGAGCATTTCTTCCTTCTAAAATCTCTGACACTCATTGCCAAATCTGAAAAAGCTGATATTCAGAGTTTACCTAAAAATTCTAAAAGCTATCCTTTAGACCCTTTGCTAAACACTTTTCAATGTAACATCTTGCTTTTCCCCTCTCTCCAGGCCCTAGTAGCTCATAATCTAGGAATAAATCAGGATTTCCAAATAATCCTACAGTAATCCTAGAGAAATAATCATATATTATCATGAGTGTTTGCAAGATGAAGCACTGTTCTGGATACCATGGGAGATACATAAGGGAAGTGATTTTTGTTCTTAAAACATTTACAATGAGACATTTAAAATGACATGTCTTATCACCAGTTTAAAAAGTGAACAGTATTTGACAATAGTTTGTTAACTGCCACATGGAAAACCTTGATAAAAAGCTACAGTCAGAGGAAAAGAAGACATTTCGCTACGATGATCAGAAAATGTTGAACCACAAATGGGCATGGGGGCAGAGTGAAAGCTTTAGCTAAACCAGTAATAGGAAAGAGGATCTGCATAAACAGGAAATAGGAAAGTAAGAGGAAAAGGGCAGGACAAAAGGCTGGTATGCAAAAGTAAATTCTAAGGACAGTGATTAGGCTAATCTAAAAAGAATATTAAAAGAGAATTTCGATCTATCTTCACCATCAAAACTCCTTTAAAGACCTTTCAGAAACTGATCCCTTTTGGTGATTCTTCAAGTGGCTTATGACTGGGAGTGGATTCCTACAGTGGAGATAAAGGAAACTTAGTAAAGTGAAAGGAGTTCTGAACAGCTCCAGGATTCTATTCCCACCCATGCCACCTCCATGGTCCTAGATAACTTTATACATAAGAAGAGATAATTTGGCTCATCAGGATTCTAAAAGTAGGTATCAGAAATTTCTAGACCACTATTTAGCAATATAAATGCACAGATCCCAACTGGTAAATTCAGTAGGTATTACATAAAGTCTGGGAATCTGTATCTACTAATCATTGCAGAGGATAAGCATGCATCTGCTCCATGGAATATATAGGAAAGCCACTAGATTAAATGCCTTTCAGACATTAGTGGCACAACTTGTGTTTAAAAAGAGTTGAGTGAGGTGGCTCACACCTGTTAATTCCAGCTACTCAGAGGGTGAGGTGGAAGGATGGCTCGAGGCCAGTAGTTCAAGACTAGCCTGAGTAACATAGCAAGACCTTGTCTCTAAAAAAAAAAATTAAGAATTAGCCAGTCGTGGTGGCAAATGACTGAAATGACTGTAACTCCAGCAACTCAGGAAGGGAAAGGAGGAAGAACACTTGTGCCTAGGAGTTTGAAGCTGCAGTGAACCATGTTCACACCACTGCACTTCAGCCTGGACTACAAAGCAAGACCCTGTCTCTATTAAAAAAACAAAACAAAAACCCTAAGAAAAGATTTAAATTTATTATATTTTAAAATTATTTTATATGTCAGAATACTGACATGAGACAGTAAATGTTAGTCTAATAGGCCTTAGCTATCAACTGCTGACTATATAATTGTTGACTATATAATTCTATTGCCTTTAGAAGATCACAATGGTCAATAATTCATAAAGTATCACTGGTAAATATAGAGGCGAGAAGAAAACAGCAAAAAGAAGAAAATATTTAAGTTTAAAAATGCCAAGTTTCTAAGACTGCTGTGGAAGATTATATCAACAGTGCAAGAATAAGCAAATTTTTTCAAAAAACGCCCAGACAGTAAATATTTTCAGCTTTGCAAACCATATAGTCTCTGTGGAACTACCTACCCCTGCCATTGCAGCTATAGACAATAAGTTAATGAGCGGGCTTGGCTCTGTGCCACTGAAAATTTACTTTCAGAAAGCAGCACAGGCTAGATTTGGCCCACAGGCTATAGTATACCAAGTGCTAATACAGTGGAGATAAATTGACTTCAGTTGCTTTATAAAAACAATTTTTCCATATGCATTTGTAAGAAGAACAAACTAAAATCAGAATTATGCAGAAAGAAAATACACAAAATTTGGTAAGGAGAACTTGTTTATTTAGGACTTGCATCCATGCAAACCTATTTTAATCAGATAAATGAAACCTGGCTGACTAGTATGGAAATCTCTAGTCAAATTAAAGTTTTCTGAAATTTCTGGAAAAAGAAAAAACTTGACAGCTCCACATGTTGCTGTGATCATAGAAAATCAGTATATCCCATTAAAAAAAAAAAACCTTTAGAACAAAAATTCAAGTGTTTTCAGCATCTGTAAAATGAGCTAATATTTTCTTTTCATTAACATATTTAAGGAAAAAAATTAGATAGCCTTTCTTATTTTCATAAAAGTAAAAAGAAAAAACTTTGTTCATGTAGGCAAATTCAAAGCTCAAAAAGTCACAGGCCACATTTCTCTTTCTCATACACAGAGAGATTTACAGGAAAAGGTATATTTGATAAACAAAGCTTTAAATAAATAGTCCTCCTGAATTGAACTAATGAATACAAGTTGCCTTGCAAAAACAAAACAAAAAAAAAGTTACACTGACTGACCAAATGACATACAATATTAATTTTGGCTTAATGAAGAGGAGAAAACAGCTCATTTTCATAACCATAAAATGTGCTAATTGTTCAAATGAGTCCTCCTGAAACAAAGTTGAAAAAGGCCTTACAATGCTAATACCCTTCACATGCCAACAGCTGCAGGCTCAGACAAGCCAAGTGATAATGAGACATCATTTAGAAATATATCACAGACAACTGTATATACCCTCTGTCAAGTCATGTCCAATCAATTTAGCTTATCCACATAGAAAATGGAATTGGACTACCTGGAACTCACCTCTGGGGTACAAACACTGACGACAAAGATAAATAATATCATCCTTATAACATATAATTTCAATCTTCCTTACCTACTAAGACCAATTATTTGGGTCTAAACCTCACATTACAGTAGTCAAATTTTAAAAGAGAATGAGGTATTACTCAATGAAAAAAAAAAAAAAAAAAAAAAAAAAAAGAAATTGTTTTCATTATCTTCTCCTTTAAAAGATAACAAGCTTGAGATGAATCAGTCTTAGTATATTTGTTCCTTCTAAGTATTTTCTTTTCTAAGATGCCAACAAGAATTTTAGAAGTCTACACTAAAAAGTTTACATTACTGTTCTGTATATCACATTATTTCATATATATGTGAGATTTCTAATATATATATTAGATATATCACAGACATACATAATTTATTTATATATATTAGAATGGCAGAACCAAAGATTTTGAGTTTATTAGCAATTCAAAATAGCATCATAATAATCCTTACTCTTACGTACCCCTCAAAATCCTGAGGACAGGCCGGGCGCTGTGGCTCACGCCTGTAATCCTAGCTCTTGGGAGGCCGAGGCGGGCGGATTGCTCAAGGTCAGGAGTTCAAAACCAGCCTGAGCAAGAGCGAGACCCCGTCTCTACTATAAATAGAAAGAAATCAATTGGCCAACTGATATATATATAAAAAAATTAGCCGGGCATGGTGGCACATGCCTGTAGTCCCAGCTACCAGGGAGGCTGAGGCAGAAGGATCGCTCGAGCCCAGGAGTCTGAGGTTGCTGTGAGCTAGGCTGACGCCACGGCACTCACTCTAGCCTGGGCAACAAAGCGAGACTCTGTCTCAAAAAAAAAAAAAAAAAAAAGAAAAAAAAAATCCTGAGGACACAATTATGGTTTCTAAGAAAGAACTGAGCATACATGTTTTGGAAGAAAATCTTCTATGGGTTTCTCATATTTTTTCATGTCTTGGGGCAACCATATACTGACTGCCTTAGTTTGGGACTATCCTTTTAGGAACATCTGTATAGCAAACAGCCTTAGATGATAGAGATAGTGTCTCCCTCTGGAAAAAGAGTGGTTTATTATCCAGTACAATCAAGATAATGTCTCCTTCCAGAGCAAAGGTCAGGTAGGTTTACTGGTAAGCTTGAGGTTCATCTGTAACGAAAGCCACTACATGTGCAGGAGTCTCCTGGCCTTTAAACAGCCCTGCAGGAACTGGGGATTGGCAACCTGGCTCAGGTGATGGTACCCCGACTGACACTATTACTACTTTGACTAATAATAAACAGTCCTTTTTTTCCTAACTGAAGATTGTCCTCTCTTCTAATATCTATAAAAGAGTGGTAAATTAGCTTCAAACTCTTCACAGTTCTTGACAAAATATTTTTAAAGAGATAAGCCTTAAAGCCAAGTTACAACACAAGATATAAATAAATTGTATCTGTGGATAGCTGGCCATCTCTTTTGACAGTTACTATAGACTAACTAAACACCCTTTCACACTCCCTTTTCTCCTTTGCCTTCCTTTTACTATAGAGGGCAAAATAGAAAATTTTCAATATACCAGTCACTTTTGTAATCACGGATGACCCAGTGACCTAATAAGGCCTAAGAGAAATCTGCTGGAGGAAGCAAGTGGGTGGAAAGGCCCTGGGTCAGCTTTTTGATCCCAGAAAAAAAAGAAAACAGATATCTGTGGTGCTGCCCTTCCCCTTCCCTCTGTCTTACAGTCTTAAACAATATGGTACTGCAACGAGAATTCCACAACTATGAAGGGAACAGAATGAGGACAAAACCCAATATACTAAGGAAGTGGATTACAAAGCCAAAAAGAGCCTGGGTCTCTGCCAGCATTTTTGAAAAATATATATCTATATATATGCAAACAACTGTTAGGTGCATATTGTTACTTTTAGCCAAATATATTCCTGACTGATACAACTTATATATTCAATCTGTGTTGATTAAACACTTTTAAATTTTTATTGTCCAAAAATTAGATTAATACTTTGCCAAGGGTTGGTAAACTACTGCTCATAGGCCAAATTTAGTCTGGCACATGTTTTTACACATAAAGTTTTATCACAACACAGTCATGTCTATTAATTTATAGACTGTCTACATCTACGTTCCTACTACAGAGACAGGGTTGACTAGTTGCCAGAGACCATCTGGCAAAATCTAAAATATTTATTAATACTATCTGGCTCTGTACAGTTTGCCAACCCCTGGTTTAAAACCATTCAACATACCACTTTCAGAAACAATCATTTACTCTTTTTTAAACTAAAATCCTTAAATTGATTTCCCCAAATTTGATTTGAAATGATACTCATTATAATACTTTATATTTTAATATTAAAGACAGAATGTGAATATGGTGTCACCTTCTCTATGCTACCAACATGGAAAACACTTCCCACCTCTTTTTATCTGCAATAGAGAAAACCTTATAAACAGATTTAATGATGATGTAAGTCATGATTAAATATTTTCATTAATCCTCCAGAGTTTATCACAAAATGAAAGAATGAAACAGGGATTCTTAAGGGAAAATCAAGGCTACTAATATTATAAATTTTAATTAAATATACATATATATATTATTAATGATTTCTAACAGGAGATGGTATTTTATACATTAAAATCAGTAAAAATGTCATAACAAGGTATTTATAAATTTGTCTTTGTCAACATATATGAAAATTTCTTATTGGTGCATACAGAATTCACCATGTTTTTCAATCTATGCATAACAATTAACAAATCCACCATACATATTATTACACACCTGAGAAAAAATTACAAAAATTGTTTGAGCTGCAGACCTTTCCAAAGAGTAATTTTAAGTAATTTTGTTTGGTTTTATATTCTATTAAGCCAAGTTTTTCACACTTTCAGTTTTAATTTTCTTCCCCTCCTTCAGCATAAATGTAGACTGCCAAATCTGGTGACTGTTATGGACTGAATTGTGTACCCTTAAAAGATATGTTGAAGTTCTATCTAACCTCAACCCTACCTGTGAATGTGACTTATTTGAAAATAATGTCTTTGCAGATATAATGAAGTTAATAAGATGGGGTCATTAAGGCAGGCCCCGATCCAAAATCACTAGTGTCCTTACAAGAGAGAAATCTGGACATGAATACACATACAAAGGAAAACAGCATGTGATGACAGAGGCAGAAATTGAAGTTATGCTGCCACAAGCCAAAGAATGCCTGAGGCTACCAAAAACTGAAAGAGACATAGAAGCATTCTATCCTAAAGGGTTCAGAAGGAGCAAGACAGGCCAAGGAAACTAATACAGTCATACATTTGTGATTACATGTAAAAGTGGTACATTTTAATTATAAGATCAGATGTTCAAAGTAATACATTTCAATAATACATATAAATCATCATTCAGTTTAATCTGTTCCTCAACGGCTCTACGAAACAAGATAGCCCTGTCCCTCTTATTATTTTAATCTATAAAGGGCACTTTTCCTAATGACTTCTTATGTGTGTCCTGGTATAATTAGCACATGTATAAACAATATATAGAGTCAAACAAGAACTCATGTTTAATGAGTTTGAAGAGACAAAAGATTAATATTAAAAACAGATTTAGAAAACTGAATACTTAGTACTTTACTTCAAAACAGTCAGACACAAGTACTATTTTACACCCTACCCAATTAGCGCTGAATGTTAATCTGTTTGGATTCCTGGAAACTTCACTTCTTTGTTAAATCGCTGAAAAATAAGACTCTTCTTGGGCTAGACTTCCAAACACTCCTCAGGCTATAAGATTATCACTTCAGCTTCTCTGTTTTATAAACAGACTTTAATTTCGTTTTGTAAGAAACTGCCAAAGAAGCTTTCTCTAACTAAATAACAAATCTGCCACTTGAAAGACATCATTCATCAACCTTCTTTGTAGGAGTATTATTATTCTGAAACTAAAAAACAGCATTCCTTCTGGAGTGCTTCTGGATTTTAATTATCAAATTTTAATGTCGCCAGATATTTATTGAAAGGAAAACATCAAATTTAATAAGTTACCTAAGACTGAAAAATGTAAAAGGTATTCAACCATAAAGCCAAGTTCACTTGAAGCTTGTGATTTTGCTTACTGTCTTATAAAATATAATGGTTATCATTCTCAGAAATGTATAAACATTTAATAAATTCTAATCTGTGGAGAAAATTCCCCAATTTTAAAATCAAAATATCATGTGCATATAGTATATAATCTGACAGTATATAATCTGACATGGAAGAAATTAAAGTAAGTTACAATAAATTTTAATTACTAATAAACCAGAAGTTAGGGGCTGAATGGTATTAACATAGGGTTTTTAAAAAGTACATAAGTAAAATAAATAGCAAATAAATGAATTATATGTCAATACTTTATTAAAATTTAAAAAATAGTGGAATTCATTTTCAATTGCATCTGAATAATTTTGATTTCTTTTGTATTTTGAAAACACATAGAAGAGGAAATTACTGGGGGGAAAAACCCTTTTCACTTTTTACTTAAACAAAAATTAACAAGAAAATTATATTGTATCTAGGTAGCTAAGCAGCAGGGGTGCAGTTAGCCAAATACACAGGGCCATAAAGTCCTTAACAGTCAAAGATTCTGCAAGCTCTCACCTGCCCACTCTAACAGACTCCCTTTGTTTAACTTTGAGAACATTTGTCTAAATAACTTTGTTGTGGCCTCTACTTTCATGGTGTGTTAAAGAAATGAGCCCCTTTATTCCCAAACATTAGAAAAATCTATTCGCATTTCTCAGATCCTTGAAATACACATATAAACATTTTTATCAATACTAAATAAACTTTTTATTCATTTGTGATAACTCAATCTCAGGAATATTTTCAAGTGTTTTAAAGAAAATTCCCTTTCCTACCTGGCAAACATGTTTCTACATAAGAAGATTGACTGCTATTATTTGTCTTCTTGATACAAGTTAAAAATGATTATTTTGAAATATCAAAAATTAATGTTTTAATTCTTTTAGTTTTCCATGTAAAAGGAAAAATGTCTAGAATACAAACACAGAAAAAATTTAAAGAGGAACTATGTTTATATCAAAATACTTATATTCAAAAGAAATTAGTAGCCTATTTTGATTTATTTAGAAATCATATTTTCTACTTGCAATTTATCCCTTGTCCTCATGAAACTCAAAATAATTGCAATCTTCACCATTAGTAAACAAAAAAGCAGGAAGATTAATTTTTAAAATGTAAAATTATTTTCTAAATGAATAGAAACCATTCTCTTTCATGCATCATTAAATATATATTTCATAGAATGGAAGACATTCGATACAGTCAAATTTATTTATAAAAGAAAGACAGGCCGGGCGCTGTGGCTCACGCCTGTAATCCTAGCTCTTGGGAGGCCGAGGCGGGCGGATTGCTCAAGGTCAGGAGTTCAAAACCAGCCTGAGCAAAAGCGAGACCCCGTCTCTACTATAAATAGAAAGAAATTAATTGGCCAACTGATATATATATAAAAAAAAAAATTAGCTGGGCATGGTGGCGCATGCCTGTAGTCCCAGCTACTCGGGAGGCTGAGGCAGAAGGATCACTCAAGCCCAGGAGTTTGAGGTTGCTGTGAGCTAGGCTGACGCCACGGCACTCACTCTAGCCTGGACAACAAAGTGAGACTCTGTCTCAAAAAAAAAAAAAAAAAAAAAAAAAGAAAGACAAACCTCCCTAAGATTAATTCTCTTGCAAATGATTATTATAATAACAAAACAATATTTTTACTAGAAACTACTACTGAATTTGAAAAATTACTTAATAGACTTAGGTAGCTAGTATTTAGTCTAAAACAGCTGAATCTTTATTTTATGATATTGAACATCTGAGGTGAAAACATTATGAACAGCCAGAAAATAATTTAAAAACTGAAAAATGTAGATTGGAGTCAGGAAGCCAACCAAAGTTACAAAGAACACTGGGAGAAGAAAAGGCATCAGACCGTAAGATTTCTTGGTTTCACGTTTCTGTACTAAGTTAAACAGCACTTTTCTTCATTTTCTTCTCACAATATATAAAGCTGTCTATGAGAAAATATGGTATTTAAATATGGTATTTAAAATATGGTAGCATTATAAACAAGGCCATTAACCTATGAGATCCAGTAGTTACTTCTTTTAAAGCCCAAATTATTCATACAGATCAATCTTTTTATATGGTGAACTGAAAACCCATGAGGAATTTTAAAACTACTTCAATGACCATATAATTAACATGTATTTGAATTTATACAAATTTAAGCATTTAAATTAATACTACATTTGAATTAATACTACATTAATACATTATTCTTTTCTCAAAGCAATGATGTCACATGGTAACATGAGGAAAGCAAGAAGGTTTTTTTTTTTAAAGAAGGTTTGTATTTAGCTTTGTGTTTTGTTATTGCTCTTGTTATTGTTGTATCTATTGTTTTTTATTCAACTTTTAACTTAACCACGGTTCTGTAATATATCAGTACCAAAATGTTTTGGGTACACTATTTTATAAATTACAACATAGGTATAAACAGCAAGCAGAGTGATCTGTAGTCCTTTAAAAACAAAGGCAAGTTATTAACACAGCAGATTATATATTTTTCTTTATTCAGCCAAGTAGTCAATGGAAAAAAAGGTTTTTTGCCTGATGCTTCTGAAGAATTTTTTAAAAAGGCTTACCTCTTCAACAATAAATTTCTCTATGCCAAAATACTTTTTTACTAAATCTTAATTTGTATGAATATTTTCATACAAAACATGTAGTAAACACTCCCCACATCACACACACACACACACACACACACACACACTATTTTGTCAAGAAACTGATTTGTTTTCTACAACAGTGGTATATAAGAAATGGTCCTGAGGCTCTGAAATGACTTTAATAATAAGACAACATCTATGTTTTCCGCTTTGGCATGAATTTTCTTAAAGCTTTTATCTTCTTCACAGTTTATCAAAGGCAGAGCTATTTTTTCCACCTAGGTTGACTTTTGGTTTTGTTTCAGTGGTTGTCTAGCAGAGTGTGGGAGGAGAAAATGGGTTGTAGCACCCTGGCAGCTCACTCAAGCAGCTCTAAAATAGGGAAAATCTGAAAGTCCTTAGGCCATCATCTATGAGTGTCTAAAATGCAGAGCATCCAACACAAGACCTTGAAGAGCAGCAGATTATGCATACTTTTCAGCGGAAAGAATAAAATTTACTATTAAAGAATAAAATTTACTATTAAAAGGTTCAATTGATGAAACTGCCAGTCAAATCACAGAAGAAAAGTGTCTCTTGTAAATCATATATATGTCAGCAATAACTACCTTCCCATCCATTTTGACTTTTGCCACTAAAATTTTAAGCAAACTTTAAGAAATTTAAAGTTTCTCCTTTTCTCTGTGCTTCAAACTACAGACTTCACATGTTCCTTACTCCCTTCTCCCCACATACACACACACATGTAAACTTTATGCCTGCCAGAAATCACTGGATTACTCTTCCCAGAAATGCCAGCTCAGAATGGTTTAGAAATCCAGCTAGTGAGGCACCAACTCAGTGCGAGGTTCAACTGTGTGTAGAAAAAAAAGAAAAAAACTTGGGAAAAGTGATACAAGAGAGGAGGTTTCTTAGAACAGTCAGGGGAGGCACGCAGCCTGCTCATGCCTTTCCTCCACCAGAAATCATTACTCTGCCCACTCTAAAGGCAAAAGAGGCTTTCACTATGCCCTAAATATCCATTTCAGTAGCAAATACATTCATCTAACTATAATGTCTCCCTCTTTCCTCTACACAGAACCTAGGTCACTAGAAAATATATTGAGTGCCATTCATTTATTTAATTTATTTTTCTGTTTATTATTATATTTATATTACACTGATATAAAATTGCATTAAAAATTCTGGCTACTCATTCTTTAGCAATCAATTAAAATAGAGGCAGTTCAGAAATTACACCTGATTTTATTTTCCTATTTACCCATATATTAATATTTAAAATGAATCAACAGAAAAGTTTATTGTTGATACAACAGAGATGCAGGATCATTAAAATAAACATTTTGATTCATGTATTCATCCAGCACCACTTTCTTCAAGAAAGTACAGAATCACTTGGGGAATCACTAAATACTGATTTAGTCAATGACCTCCAAATTACTGTTACTATTATTACTGTCCTTCATTTTTAGCTTAGTAATACTAATAATGTCCCTAGTGAACGATTTATAGAATAAAAGAAAAGATTGTTCTAAGAATTTATAATATTCCCAAGAACCAGTGTGTTATACATGCTAGGTAGAGTCATTTTACTACACAGTATACTGTTGGCTAGCTACCAGGAGAACATGCCATAAAAATTCTTTGATGTTCTGTAGAGAAAAATGTCTCAGAGTCTCATGTACAACAGCACATTTTAGATTCAGTTTGCATTTGGAATCCTAAGGGAACCTAGAAGTGAATGTGTACAAATATATCACTAGCAGAAAAAACATAATTCAAAACTTTGTGTCCTTGTTATGATAAACCAAGAATGTAGCATCATTATGAATTATGATTAGATATTTATCAAATCTAAGTTTTGCATAAACACAGCTGACCACAGAACACCATCAACAAGGATGACATGAAAATACAATTAGAGATATGCTATACCAGCACAGAGACTATTAATAATAATTTTTTTCTTAGGATTGAATTTAGGGCAGTGAAAAAAATTCACTTGCACACTTAAAACACAGACAAGAATACAAAAAATTTACAGAATGTCTTCATCATGATAAGTCAGCAGCATGAGATCTATGGAAATTTATACACAATCAACCAAAATTTTAAAGTGCCCCATGAAATGCTTCCACATAAAAATGAAAAAATATCAAAATGCACAAATAAGATGGTCATTATAAGACATGTACTAAGTCAAAAAATGTTTCAAGTTTCCACGGAAGATGTAAAAGTGGATTATAAATTTACCATATCATATATTATTACAACCAATTAAAACACTACATCCATTCAAATTCCTAGACCAAAAAATTACACATCTCATCGATGTCCTAACAACCTAAAAAGTAAAATTTAATGGATGACTCAGATGGATCAGGAAGGATTTCATGACTACTAAAATTTGAAAAAGAATTACAAAGATATTTATAAAACAACTTATTTTTATTAAGTCAATGGCAGAAATACAAAGTGGGAAATAAAAAATTAACATAGACATCTGGCTTCCCCAAACACTACCCATTCTTGAAAAATCTGCAAGAATAAGTAATTACTATGATATTCCTCTACCTTACTTGAGGTACCATGTGGCAATTCAAATTCTCTTTGGTAGTCCTGAAGAGTGTTAGAACTTTGAAGCTAAAAGGCAACTGGAAGATTCACCACCCTCAAGATGCGCAAATTGTGGTCCAAGAATATTAAGTGATGAGCCTTAGTAATTGATGGTTAGACTTTTATGAGAATATGGAGTTCATCACTAATTTAGAGAGCAAATTATAGATGCATAAACATATATGCCATGTTACATATGGCAGATAGTTTTTCTATGTTTAAATTTGATTGTTTTATATGTTCTTCATATTTCCTTGGCCAGTATTTACAGACAACTTTAGAGTCCACATATCTAGATAACTAAATTTTCTATTATACATCCTTGTGCTATAGTAGACTAAATGAAGCTAGTTTTTCTGACCTGAAAGAAATATTAGAGGTTTTACTAGATGTAATAAAACTAAAATCCAGGGAGGTTAAGTGTCTTCAACTAAAATTAAACTAATATGTTAAGATATTATATATTTTAATTAATATTGGTTTTCTAATTCAAAAATTTAAATAGACTATCACTATTAGTTTGTATTTTAGATATATTTAAAATATTCCCAGAAATAGAAAACTCTATCATTTTCCTTATTTTTTTAAGATAGCTCATGAAAATTAACATCAAAATAGCCAAACAAATTCTAACAAGGAGTCCCTAAATAAAGACTCTGACTATAAAATGAGGATTTATTTGATGTCACTTCCATCTTTGTCACCCCAGTCCAATTTCTCACTTACATCAAAATACAGAGATTGAAGCTATATCTCCCACCCACATCTATCACAAGCACAAATTCAATCAAATTATATCTTAAAGACACTGTCTCCAATACCAAATGGTAGCGTGGATGTGGAGCACTAGGAACTCTCATTCATTGCTGGTGGGAATGCAAGATGGTACAGCTACTTTGGAATATAGTCTAGGAGGTTCTTACAAAGCTAAACATAAGCATTCTGTACAATTGGTAGGTAGTTACTCAAAAGAGCTGAAACCTCAAGTCAACAGGAAAACCTGCATACAAATATTTGTAACAACTGTATACATAATTGCCAAAACTTGGAAGCAACCAAAATGTTCTTCAATACATGAGAGGCAATTCGAACAATGGCTATCATAAAGTAGCATACAGAAATGAGTTAACAAGCTATGAAAAGACATGGAGGAAAATGCATGTATGCCTTTGTTATAATGCATATATTTAAATAAATATATGCATAAATGCATATTGTTAAGTAAAAGATCCAGTCTGAGAAGTTACATATTGCATGAGCCCAACTATACAATATTGTGAGGAAGACAAAACTATAGAGGCAGAGGTTCAGCAGCAGTTCAGAGTTCAGGGAGAGGGGGGTGATGAATAAGTGGAGAAGAAGGCATTTTTAGAGCACTGAAACTATTTTATTCGGTACTGTAATAATGGTAAATAAATGACATGATGCATTTATGAACCATAGAACAATACAACACGAAGAGTGAACCCAACTTCGTTTAATAATAATATATTGATATTGGTTCACCAACTGTAAGAAATATACCACAGTAATGCAAGATGTGAACAGGACAAACTGTAAGGAAGAGGGGATTTATGGAGACTCTGCACTTTCTGAATAATTTTTCTGTAAACCTAAAACTGCTCTAAAAATAAAGTCTACCAAAAAAGTAAGAATACTGTCTCATGAACTTGCTATTATCATAAATAAACTTATGTAAAACTATTAAGTAATGTTAAAAACAAATACAGTCGTACAGCATAATGACATTTCAGTGACCAACAGCCAGTACACAGATGGTGGTCCCATAAGATTATAATGGAGCTGAAAACCTCCTATGGCCTAGTGATGTTTCAGCTCTTATAATGCATTACTCATGAATTTGTGGTGATGTCTGTGTAAACAATCTACTAGGCTGCCAACCACATAAAAGTACAGCACATACAATTATGGACAGTACATAATACATGATAATGATAATAAAAGACTTCGTTACTGGTTTATGTATGTATTGTATTATATAGTAAGTATAATATGTATATACTATACTTTTTATTGTTATTTGAGTACTCCTTCTACTTATTTAAAAAAGAATGTAACTTTAAAACAGCCTCCAGAAGGTCCTTTAGGAAGTATTTGAAAAGAAGGCATTGCTATCAGAAGATGATAGCTCCATGCCTGTTACTTCCCCTGAAGACCCTCCAATAGGACAAGATGTTGAGGTAGAAGACCACTGTACCAATGATACTCATTCTGTTTAAGCTTAGGCTAATGTGTGTGTGTGTGTGTCTTAATTTTAAACAAAAAAGTTTAAAAGTTAAAAAAAATTAAAAATAGAAAAGAGTTTAAAGGAAATATTTTTGTTCAGCCATACAATGCATGTTTCAAGCTAAGCATTATTACAAAACAGTAAGACAGTTAAAAAAAATTAAAAGTTTATAAAGTGACCATAAGCTAAGGTTAATTTACTATTGCAGAAAGAAAAATTTTTTCATAAATTTAGTGTAGCCTAAGTGTACAGTGTTTATAAAGTCTACAGTAGTGTACAGTAAGAGCCTAGGCCTCCACATTCAGTCACCTCTCACTCACTGAATCACCCAGAGCAACTTCCAGTCCTGCAAGCTCCATTCATGTTAAGTATCCTAGACAAGGTATACCATTTTATACATTTTATATTTTTATACCATATTTTTACTGTACCTTTTCTATGTTTACATAGACAAATACCACTGTGTTCAATTGCCTACAGTACTCAGTACAGTAACATGCTGTACAGGTTTCTAACCTGGGAGCAATAGACTATACCACATAGCGTAGGTGCATGGTAGGCTATACCACCTAGGCTTGTGTAGGTACACTTTCTGATGTTCCCACAGTGATGATATCATCTAAAGAGACATTTCTCAGAATGCATCCTCATTGTTCAACAACACAGGATTGTACACAAAGGGAATGGCATTTTCCCCAAAACAATTACACAGTAACATTTATGTTAACTGTGCAGCAAAAAGCAAAATAAATGGACTTAACACTAAGAAAAAAGATCTGAAATACACTTACCTGTCCTGTGACTGTTCTTCATACATCCTTTCCTTGCCTTCTTTAAAGAGTCTTATTGCCCGTTTAGACTTTTTCATTAGACTATCAATGTAGATTTTAAAATATTCATTCTCACTGAGTTGAGCAAGTTTCTGGTTGTCATCATATTTACTCAATATAAGTCGCAAATGTTGATATGTATCAGGTAAAATATCAAGTATATATGGTGGGCTATTTTTCAACTGAAGTTTGGGATTTTGGCACAGTCTCACCTAAAAAAGACAATAAGAAAGTATTTTTATATAAGTCATAATATTTTCTTTCACATGAAAATGAGAAATTAATAGAACTATCTCCTATTTCTTCATTTTCCATAATATAAATTATAATATTAAACTATTATCTCCAATTTACCAAGAACTGGCAAATACATTTGTCTTAAAACAATTAAATCTTTTTCTTTGTTCCTCCCATTCAGTCTTTTTATATCCTTTCACCCCTTTAAGTTTTAATTCTTCTACAATATCTCATTGTGCATAGTTTAACAGAACGACAGTGTACTAACCACTGTATATCACTGACAGTCTTTTTTTTAAAATAAAAATGAGGAAATGAGCGTTTTCTGTTAGCAACCAATGTCTACCATTTAAACATTATTTTCCTACACTGAACTTCTAGCTAAAGCTCTCTCACAGATTTTAATTAATGTTTTGGTGTACTGTTCCTGAACCCTGAAGAGAATTAAGAAAAAAGAGGTGCAATTTTAATAACCAAGTTATTAAGTAGTAAATGGGTGTCAGGTCCAAACGGGTTTTTTTCCACCTCCCATATTGTCTACCACGCCTATAAACATGTGTTACATAACGGTCCAGTCATTCCATCAGGTGCCACCCAACTACTGGGGTATTCAGGGCTCCCCACATAACTAAAGATACCTTTTGCCAGCAAGAAAAGGTAGTACTTTCAACTACCATATTCACATCTACATGTTAATGTGATTTAGCCCAGAGTAATTAAGCCTATTGAGTTCTTACCTTCCAAACAGGGTATAATGAACCCTCCAAATAAATAATTTTTAAAATAAAATCATTGGTAATTGAATGAGAGCATACAAAACATAACAGTACAGCACTCTTACAAAAGGCTAAATTTACACAAAAAGGCAGATTTACCAAGAAGCTAAGGAAGCATAAGCTTCTGGATCCCCTGGATGCATGGGCCTCTTCTAAGTCTATAATTACACTTTTTTTGGTAATATTTTCAAGATCAAGATATTTTAAACAAAATTGGTTAAAATTTCTGTCTTTTCCCAGTATGCCTTCCCTTCACTATCACTTCTGTAAATAGTTTAACTATTGTCAACAGTCCCAGTAAAAGTGAAATAAGCCAGGCACAGAAATATACTACATGAATTCACTTATATGCAGAATCTACAAAAAATAATAATAATCAAATAAATAGAAATA
This sequence comes from Microcebus murinus, assembly GCF_040939455.1. Lineage (NCBI taxonomy): Eukaryota > Metazoa > Chordata > Mammalia > Primates > Cheirogaleidae > Microcebus > Microcebus murinus. The sequence continues at coordinate 50,442,996 of NC_134104.1, forward strand.
GGAAGAAGAATGGTAGTTACCAGGGCAGGGAGGGGGAGGAAATGGAGAGAAGTAGGTCAAAGTGTACAAATTTGCAGTTATGCAGGCTGATAAGTCCGGAGCTCTAATAGACAGCATGAAGACTACAGTTAAAATATATTGCACTGTATACTGAAAATCTGATAAGAGAATGAAATTTAAGTATTCTTACCACAACAAAAAGGTAATTATGAGAGGTGACAGATATGTTAATTTGTTTGATTATAGTAACCATTTTACTATGCAAGTGTATATATCAAAATATCATGTTGTATACCTCAAATATATACAATAATTATTTTTAATTTTAAGAAAATTTTTAAAAAGAATGGTTTCAGGAATACTTTAAGTGCCAATAATGCTAACTAGCCTACCACAGGATCAATAAGGTCCAATTCAAATCTGGTAATTGTCTGATGGTACTCAAGACTGGAAGTATATGTGGGCAATGAAAGAGAATCAAATTGTGGATGTACAGAGCCAAAACTAGTCTAGTAAATGGAGGAATTGGTTGATATATAATTTTTACACAAATAATTTGATTGTATTATTATAACCTTATTCTCACAATTGTGCCTTATATGTATGAAGTATTCAAATTAATAACCCAAAGGTATAGGGTTAATTTAAATGAAATAATATTATTTTCATCTCCAAGAAATTTCTTAGAAAGGGAAGATGGCATCTAATTTATTAAATAATACCAAATATTTACAAAAGTATGGTTAAAAGGGCTGATAAAGCTTTTGTATACCTTTTTTATGTTTGTAATACATTGATATAATCAGAAAAGCTCATTCAACCCTAAAGATTAAGTACCAAATATGCCAATGATTTAACAAATTCTGGCTGACATAGTATTGTATTGTTTTTTCAATACATTAAACCAAAGATACTACCACAGTATGTATAAATTTCAAGAATATTGGCCGCCAACATCATATAGCAGACACAGTTTAATTTCAGCAACATAAAACTTGGTATAACATATCACAGATTGATAAATTATTAACTTGCAAATTAGGGGACCAGGAAGCTTCAAATTCATTTCTTTCACTGGTGAATTTTTTAACTGATAAAATAAAAAAAATTCTCCCATGTACTCTTTTCAGACATTTCAAATAACTGCTATTTCATAGATAATTTTAAGTTTTACAAAAATTTAATTTTCTATTCTCTACCTGACCTTTGCCTAATTTGCTTTTTTCAAAATTATAATTTCATGTGAGAATTTATTGCTTTGTCAGGTAAAATTGTTTGACTAACTATAATACTATACACCAGGTACTGAGCTTAGTGCCAGGAAATTACAGATGACTAGAAGAACATACTTCCTGACTCAAGGAGCCTGGCTGAAGAGACCTAGTTCTCTATAATTAACTCAGGAACAATGTAATTCTTCCTCTAAGGGATCTTAGCAAAGATCCCATCCAATCCATTCATTTCCAGATTAAAAAAACTAAGAACTACAAAGATTAAAGGACTATTTAAAAAATCATTAATCTAACACAAGGGCCTGAATCCTCTGAATCTCAGGGTAATCTTCTTTCTAACTATATCACAATTTAATTAGAATTAGGCATATAATTAATGATCCATGCTAAACTCATTTACATTTTTATATTATTCCATTTGCAAATTTACATGAACTTCAGGACCCATTTATTAATTCGACAAACATTCATGTGTCAGACGTTGTTTCAGGCCCTAGGGAACACAGAAAGGAATAAATCACAGATCTGCCCTCAAGGAGTTGTCTCCTGGGAAAGATTGGTGGCTTAAGAAAGAATTACAGGAGAATTTAGTGCCATGATGTAGGAGAGCACAAAGTGCTACAGGAGCAAAGCAGCAGCTCACTCACATCCACATAAGTGTCAAGAAAAGCATATACCTAAAATTCACAAAAGGAATGTTCTAGGGCAGGCAAAAGATTGTGCAAAGGCTTAAGAGGCACCAGAAAATACAGCATGTTAAGAGTAAATGCAGTTATTCTAAAAGGTGGGAGCATAGGAAAGCTATGAGTGAGTGGTACAGGAGATCTGAAATAGGCTGCAGTCAGTTCATTAAGGCCCTGTAGGCTGCTACACTGTTTTCTAAATTTGCACCTGGGAAAGTGCAACCTACAATACTGAACTACTATAAGCCGCTGAGTGTGCAGTTCATCAGTTGGATTACTATTAAACCCGGTTGATTTATGACAGCTCCCACTGAAAATGAATAACCCTACATCAGGACTATGACTTCTAAGCAGGTCAAATTCAATTCCATTCAATAAATATTTATTGAGTGCCTGCTATGTGCAAGGAACTGCAAAAGCCAGGGAAAGAAAAATTGCTTTTCTAAAAGCAGTATATTAAGGAGAAAATCAAACTCACCACAAGGTTCAAGTTCAGATTCACATGCCTTACACCTCTTACAGAAATATCTAAATCGCTCCCTTGAATGAAAGTTGGTGCCAGCACAGAAGAGCTTTCACAAAGAGCAAATCTGTAGTCACATTATACAATGATTAACTTTTTAGGGCACAGATTGGCACATAAAAGAATCGGTTCATTAGCAATATTACTCTTTTCTTTTGAACTAAAAGGTAAAACATTTATTACTGGAATTAGGCTGAAATTCCATTAAATCATTGACTTGAAGGATTTGGAAATCATGGAGACCAACTCCCTTGTTTTGACATGACAATACTAAAACACAGAAAGAGAACCTAGCTAATGTTACTGCTCAGAACCCTGATACCTGGACTTAAGAATCAGGCATTCTTTCCATACTAACACACAACTGACTCTTGTATTTGTTTAAATGTATTAAAGATTTTTAAGGAGATGTTGTCTGTACATGTAGTCTGTATTGTTTCACAAAAATAAAAATATATAATATAAACACTACGTATAAATACATAATAATGTAGTTATATATATTAATATACATTCAGCCCTATCACAGCAAAGGCACAAAAATAAAAATAGGATTTACTGCTACTATATGAATTCTCAAAGTCATTAATTATTCTGGGAACACTCTCACATTTAAAGAGTTTTCCAACTGTACCTTAATTAAGATGTCCAGCCAAAAGGTAATAAAGAGGTCAGCTAACATATTCCTTGCAAACAAGGTTCAAACCAGCCCTTGAAACATATGAAGGAAATTCTACTGAAGCAATGAAAATTCCAACAGTAAGGAACTGTACTTATACTGTAACAGACTTCATTATAAAACACACCTCACTTCATGAAGCATTCAGTTATACTGAATCAAGTCATGTACTCACAAATGAAATATCTCATTTTCTAAAGATGGCATAGAAACCCCTATCCTCCTCCTATAAATGTTAGAAGAGGTTTCTTAGTGCAGTTACATAGAAGTACATGTTATTATAATAAAAAGCACATAAGAGTTCTTTGGGGTCTTTCCATTTTAATTCAGCAAATAATTAAATATGTAAAGGTATAAAAAGCTATAAAGTATAAAATGTAAAAAGGATAAAAATACAGCAGTCCTTCTACATAGCATATTAACTGGGCAAAACAAAGCACATAAATTTGGTCATGAGTCTATATATTAGTTATAGTAGGAATTGAAGAAAATTACCAGTTTCTTTATGGTTTTCAATGAAGGTATCTTTTAAGAATGATATAAGAAACACTATTAAAGGAATCCAGGCATGGTAGTGTGCACCTGTAGTCCTAGCTCCCCAGAAAGCTGAGGCAGGAGGACTGATTCAGCCGAGGAGTTTGAATCCAGCCTGGGCAACATAGCAAGACCCCATGTCAAAAGATTAAAAAAAAAGAAGAAGAAGCAGCATCATTAAAGAATCAACCAGTTGTGGCCGGCCTGTAATCCTAGCACTCTGGGAGGTCAAGGTGGGGGAATTGCTCGAGATCAGGAGTTCGAAACCAGCCTAACCAAGAGTGAGACTCGACTATAAATAGAAAGAAATTAATTGGCCAACTAGTGTATATAGAAAAAATTATCCAGGCACACTGGAGCATGCCTGTGGTCCCAGCTACTTGGGAGGCTGAGGCAGGAGGATCACTTGAGTCCAGGAGTTTGAGGTTGCTGTGAGGTAGGCTGACGCCATGGCACTCACTCTAGCCTGGGCAACAAAGCGAGACTCTGTCTCAAAAAAAAAAAAAAAAAAAAAAGAATCAACCAGTTGTAATTAAGATATCAATTGTGTATTTATCTGTTCAATATCTTTCTTCTCAATGAGAATAGAATTTTCTTAAAAGTGGAAAACATATCTGTCTTCCTCACTGGTCTATCTCCATTACCTAATATAGAGCCTTCCATATAATATATGCAGAAAACAAAGTTTGATAGCAGGAAAGAGGAATAGAAGGAGAAGACCAAAGTTAGGAAGAACCTCTCAGAAATACATATTACAAATAGGATATCTATATTATCTTGAATAAACCTGCCTAAAAATGAGTATGAAGTTTGGAGAATAATTTGATAATAACAGTATCAAGTGTGGTAGTGGGGAAATACCCTTTTAATATATTTCCTATGGAAACAGGAAGCATCATAGTATTCCATGGAGCAGTGTGCTTGACTCTCTTCATACTATATGAACATATGCATTAGAATTAAGCAAACCTAGGATCTGGCCCTGCCACCTAGTAGCTTTACAACCTTATGCAGATTTCTTCTTCTGGAAACCTCTCAGGGTATTATAATTCTCAGAAGAGGAAATATAAAAATGCTCTGCACAGTGCGTGGCACATAGTCTGTACTCACTTCTTTTTTCAGTATTTCTTCTCCTTCCATATTTTGTATTTTATCACAAGGGAAAATCTCTGCAGGTTTTACAAAGGCATAAAAATTAGACCAAGGGCACTGACCATTTTGTTAGACATCATGACTTTTCAAAGTTCTTTTAGCTCATAAAGTTATTCATGCTACCTAAAACCCTTAAAAACTCTGGAATGTTCTGTTCAAGACAGCAGGAAATAGGGCTAAACCCAGGTCAGTACTCTTGTCAGCTGACACAAAATTCTTTACTTTCTTCAAAACCAAGAGACTTTCAGGAAAAGATGTAGGGCTAAAATACCCAATTCTTTAACAGAACATTAATAACTACTTTTTTATTGCTATTGTAAAATAATGTGAGTGATTATAACAATTATTTAATACTGATGTTAAAAAGCTATAAAATTTAGTTGGATATTTTCAAAATGCTTCTTTCATTACTAGGAAAAATTTAGCAACCCACAAATACATTTTTAAAAAACAAAGTTTAAATATATGCCCAAACAGTGTGCATAAAAATAACACTGTGGCATCATTTAAGTCACAGCATGTGTTTAAGATGATCTTAATAGTAAAGATGAGAACTGATTTCCATTTTGATTTTTTACTTATTTACCCACTTAATTGCTAAAAGACTGGTTAAAATATATATTCTTTATTCTATAGTATAAAATTTTAAAACATGGCTTTAAATTATATAAATATTATGCCTTAAATCACTTCCTGACAACCAAACATAAAGTTTACAAATTCCCTCAAAATTTCTTATTTCCTCATTTCCCCTTTCTGCAAGTAGAAGGTACATTATCCACCAAAGTTAACCCTTCTATTATGCTTGTTCCTAGTCTTTCACTCCCACAATGTAAGCTAATGCCACTTTCTCAATTATTTCTTCTTTTACATCTTAAATCATTCCCTACCCACACCCATTCCCATTAATCTCTGAACCCCTCCTATTACACACAGACATTCACACACAGGCATTTAAATTCTGTTCAAACCCTCATGCTATCATAACTTTCTTCCTTTTCATTAGTTGCCACAGTTATAGAACAATTTTTAAATAATCCACATACTTATTTTAATTTAGCCCCACTCTGCAAGTGAAACTACTCTGTAAAGGTCAACAAAGACTCGAACCATGCAATTCAACGACATCTTAAATTTTCACCCTATATGGTTTTCTCCACTTGAACTTGAAATTAGTTTTATCAGAACTTCAAAATGCCTTCATCTTGAAGGTGTTTCTACTTAGGAAGTCACTGTACCTTAATTATTTTTTTACCTTTTTCACAACTGTTCTTTGTAGGATTCTCTTTCCTTCTCCACCACCTAATTACAACCCTCACACCACAAAAATATTGATTCTCCCTTTCTCTGACTCAATACTGGAAATCTACCACAGTTCTATAGTTTGAAATGTTGCTTTTATGAACATACCTATGAAATATATATCTCTCATTTCAACTTCTCTCTTGAACTGCACACTCAATTTTCTGATTTCAAAATGGATTTCACTCTGGCATGTCAAATTTAACATGGTCAAAAAACCAACCCCCATACTTCCTCTTTTCTTTCCTATGTTTCTTATCTCATTAAGGGCATCACTGCCTTCAGAGTCAACTAGGCTGAAAACCTCAAGAGTCACTTTCACTGCACCTTCTCTTTTATCCTGTAACTCAGAAGGGTATCCTGTAACTCAGAAGGGTTGCCAAGACCTGTAGATTTTACCTCCAAAATGCCTTCCACATCTGAACCAACATTTCTTGTACCTACTGCCAATTCTCTAGGCCAACTCTCTATTATTTCTTGCCCAGACTATTTTAATGTCTGTTGATCATTATTCTTGTTTTTAATTTTTTTTTCTCATTATCAAACCTTCATGGAGTCAAGAGAATATTCTACCAAAACATAGCCTTGACTTTTCCTATTCCTGCTTAAGAGCCTTCAATGGTTATTTGCCTACCAAATAAAGTCCAGATTCCTTGACAGAGCAGTTAAATCCTCTATTATGTTCCTCTAATTTACCTTCTCTCACTTAGCAAGTTCCCATCATTCCTTCAGCCTTATGTGTCTTCTACCTCACCGGAATGAAAACCACCCTCAAAGAACACTTAAATAGTAAGTACCTGCTCTATGCTTAATTCTATACCAATTTTTCATCCCTAGTAACATTTACCTCCTCCACATACTACGTTCACAGAACTTTATTTATACCATCATACAGCAGTTATTACATTCTACTGTGTGGCATAGTTATTTATAAATGTCTGTCTTTTCATAGTTGGGGTTTAATAAATGAATTATGAAATCAACAGACAACATAAAAACAACTTTTGAAAGAAAGGAAGAAGTGGATTCAAAATCTGAATGGTAAAAATTTTGTAAAATTTTAAAGATTACTAACTGATGAAGCCTTCTGTTCTATGTATAGCTTATATCACAGGGATAAACCAAAGTAACTGTTGATAGTATTCCTTTAAATCTTGTACTTTATCATAGCTTTTCCTAGAATTCACAAGTAGCAAACTTGGGGGTCACTTCATTTATCTTAACACAAATTCAAAATCTAACTCACTACTAAACAAAATTGTCCAGACATTTCATGTGTTATTATCCTCTATCCAAGTCTACTTGGCCCATGATTCTGCTAAGATAGAACAACTTCAATAGTGAAAAGGAAATATGTGAAGAAGAATAATTCAAATAAATGATATTCCGTTTCAAGGCTGTAGGAAAGTGAGAGTCTCAAAACCAACAAACACAAAAAATAGGCATCCAAAACCTAAGTCTTACTTCACACAGAATATTTTTCAGAGGTATGAGGAATTCAACATAGAAAAGAATACTTGCTCTTTAAAAAATATGCCTGAATATAATCCAAACATCTTTGATTGACAAACTTTAAAATACATTATGGTCACAATTAAATAAAAAAGATGGAGAATGAATTATATTTCAAGCTTGACAGATGTATTAAATGTACAGAGGATAAAAGGCAGAAAAAAGGTTGTTTGGCATCATCACTTTCCAAAATGCTTTTAAAATTCTTTCAGTAATGTAACTGCAAATAAATGACAAGGACAGCAAGACAAAACATAGGCAGGTACTCAACTTCCTTTGCTGTTTAGCATCAATTAATTATTTTCTAATTTCCTGATTATCTATGTGTGCTCAGTACATTTAGCATCTCTTAGATGGAAAATTGTTTCTCTATTTTCCATCACCTGGCTAAGACTCTCGTGAAAACCACACTCAGGAACCTCACATTAATAAATAATCATTCCAACCATACTGATTAGCAATCATTTCCTTACCCTCACCTCAGCATTTCCAACAAGAGCCAATAATGCTGTTCCTAAAAGGCAATGGCCAGCAGAATCCAGACAGAAAACTGTCTGAAGAGTGGCCAGAAAAACAAGGTGAATGTTCTCTACTCTGCTCCCACTGTATTTTGTGTAGGTCTGTAACAGCCCTTTCCATACTACATGGCAATTATCCATTTATATGCTTGGCTCTGATGCTATTCTCTGAGTTCCTTGACAAGTTGAAGGCAGGACCATGTCTTATCTAGCTTTGCATTCCCATAATAAGTGCTCAGTAGGAACATTGTAGACACTCAATAAATGTTCATTGAGTGTTTAAGAAACTCTGTCTCTTTAATAGCTTTGGAACCCAAATTTCATTTTGGGTGTATGTGAACCTAGATATGTATTCATGAGTAATAGTTCTGTCACTATATCAAATAGGCATCTGATCAGCTATTGACCTACACTGAAACACAGAGCTAAGGCTACAATATCTGTCTAAATGGGAAGCTTTTAGATATGCTACTATTTCTTTTCTTAATACATATACCATGCTAACTCTGTGTTACTGATGTTCTATTATAAAACACTCTACATCTTAAAAGGAACGCAACTGGGCAATAACTTTCTCATATTCTCAGTGACCTTGGAGAGAATGCCTGCCCTCTGAAAACAGAACAATTAGTTGAAACTGGAATCTCTGGGTTGACCATTTTAAATTCTAGAGGCCAAGAAATGGTACAACTACACACTTACTAGATATTTCCCCTACAGCCAAAGACTGTTTCATTGTTCCCTATAAAACAAGTTATTTTACTTTGTAGGTAGCTGAGACACACTAAACTTGAAAAGCTTGTGTTCATATTTATACTTCTAAGATCTGCTCTTGTGAAGAGCCTTCATAAGGAAAAAATAACAAATATATACTTCACCCTGCCTTTTATATAACTACCAATTAGACTTGAAAGTTGCTATTTTCTGTTATTCATAAGCTAAACTCATTCTATTGAAGTTATTTTAAAAACAGTTAGGTAATAAGTCAAGAGATTAACTTTGGGACTAATAATAAAGTTCCTGATGTAATCATCAGGACAATGTTGATATTATGAGCCACTTCCTTCACCACTGACAAATAAGAAAAGATAAACACAAGTGGGGAATATTTCTGAACTACACACTTAAATAAAATATATGGCAAATTAGTAATTGTCAATGCCTTTTTATTATATTATTGTGTGATAGAGTAAAAATAAATACACTGAATTCTTGTATAATATTTTATGCAACTTCTCTCCACAAAGCCCATGGATACCTCCACAAATGAACACAATCATTTTCATCTTAGACAAACAATGAAGACAAGCAGGGAAAGCCATAGCAATGCACCTTTGCCAATACCCACACCCACATCCCACTAAGTAGAGACTTTGGATAATAGATTTCCATGTGAGTCAAGTTTCTCAATTAGAGAGGCTAAACCCAAACCCACAAAAGGGTTAATAAAATAAACAATAGCAGATACTTAATTATGAAATAACCATCTACTTTACCATAACTCATGGTGAAATAATTAAAAGTGGATAAAACTTACGTTAACAATCAGTTATACACAAAAATTATGCACACCAGTTTTTAATGTTTCAAAAATAATGACTATATGGTAACTACAGCTTACCACTTCCTTATATAAATCTTTTTGATCTGATGTTCTAACCCTCACAAATGTACAACTTTTGACCACTCAAAGAAGGGAGGTGGGAGGGGCAGCTCCCCTATAGAATCTGATCCATCAGTTGCCCACTTATATAACAGATAAAAGAAAACATAGAATTCCTTCTCTTACCCCCAACTAATGATTTAGGCAATGGGAGTGACCTTCAAATGCATCCCCTTTAGAAAAGCAAAGAGAGCAAGTATTGTGCTTGCCAAATATATGCTATTTTTCCAACTGCATATTCCTTATTCTTAAGTAACCAATGCTAAAATCAAAACCTGACCCCAAGCAGCAAGTTGCAATGTTCTGACACTATGACATCATTCTGTCTGGAGCACTTTAATATAACAATTTGAATAAATTGGCAGAAGCTTAAATAGGTCACACTGAAGACCAAAACTAAGGATATTTATCTGGCAAAACTATTCTGGCTCTCTTTTAGCAACACCAGCAGTAGAATGACAAGCCCATCATTCATCTATCTATGTGTAATTTCCATAAGGATACATGAAGATAAAGTAAATCTCCTCACCCTCCTGTACTACTACTACTACTCATGGTGGCTTTTTGTAGCCAGTATTTGTACAGAGTAACAAACCAAAGTAAAGGGGAATGCTACCACATGACTTCATGGAGGCTTTGGCACATGCCTACAAAGAAATATTTCCTTAAACCTCCATTTCTGCAGTTATAACAATAAAAAGAGTCCTACTTCAACTAAATTTATAAGTAGCCCCAGATATCTAAGAAATACTGCCATACGGTGCTATAAACATTTACCAAAATAAACATTTTGATGAGTGCTACTGCTTCAAAAGCAAAAATCAGTAATTTTTGCAAAGCAGCAAACTTCCTCTTCATCAAATTGATTTCATAATCCTACTTAGTAAGATAGGATACTGACAGCTGTACTTTTCTGAGTATTATATGAAGTACAAAGTATTCAAGTAGACCTTTTAACTGTACTTCTTTGGATACTGACATCCATCTTGATTTCTTCTTGAGAAATTATAGTTCATCTGAAACCAACATGATAAAACCACAGAGGTTTCTCATACACTCAGTCCCACCACCCCCAACATATATTTTCCTTTCACAATAAACAATGTGCAATCAAAAGGTTTCCTGTTTCAAAATGGAATAGATGAAAGAAACTGTAACTCTACCATTAATAACAAAAAAGTTTCTTAATGAACATGATTTCTCAAAGATGAAAATGGAAACTCTCTCAACTCACTGCTTCCTCACCTAAGGACTAACCTGGTTCTTTCCTCAGTAAATATTTTCAGTATCAGACACATCTGGTTGTCATGAGTGGTCCATTAGAAACTTTTCTTAAATAACTTGTTTGTACTCTTTTGTTATCTAAAAGCAACACAACCTCATATAAGACAGAACAAACACTTCCAAACATACTATGGCCATATATCAACAAAAAGCAGCCAATGGTAAAAACTTTGCATACTGAGTCATATAGAGGAACTCTGAACCTTCAAGAGTAAGAAGGGCAAAAGGTAAAAAATAAAAAATAAAAAGATTTTGCTCTGAATCCAACTTTTCAAAACACACAGAATGGTAGAAAAGTGATCAAAACAAATTAAAATATTGTTGCTATAACAATTATTAATATTATAAGTAAATCTGGAGAAACCAGATCCAAGGTGAAAAGAGCTACATACATGCACAGTCAGAACTTACCACTTTATCCATAAGTTTCCAAGTTTTCTCCACAGTCCTGCGATCTGCTGCAGCTTGCTTAGGGGGTCCAACTGCATCCTGAATAGCATCAATAATACCCAAAATACGACCTTTTCGGGGGTTTCCTCCTCGACCACCAGGGTTTCTGCCATTCATAGAGTTTGCCATCTGGAATCTTAGTTCTTTGAAAGGCAGATTAAAAAAAAAGTTGGTTATGAAAATATTTACTCACAAGAAAACCAAACAAGTTAACTTGCAACCACTACATCCCTCTCCAACAATATGAACAAAACCAAGGGGCCCAGATTCAACTTTTCCATAAGCTTGTGAATTTACACTCTCAATCTTTACACACTGTAGGTTTAGGCGCTATGGCCCTAGAATTGCTTTTAGAATACTGAGAGTTAAAGATGCATCCTCGTCATGTTTCAAGTAGCTAAGGCTAAACTAATACCCAACTCACAACACCAACAAAAAAAACTTCAATAGGTTTCCTCCAAGAACACATCAAATGTTCTGCCCCTTCTGCCTAAATCCCACTTCAAAATACTAGAACTGAAGCCCCTAGAAGACATACGTTTTGAGAGCCGCGTTCAAAAGCCCTCATTTCACCCTGCCAGATTTCTCCAAGTTATATAAACGTAAAGATTATTCTACACAAGCATAAGGGACAGGTCTGTCTGTTGTCAACAAAGGCGTAGGACTTGGATTTCTCCCATTAAAACCTCCAAGTACAGACACACAAACACACAGTTCTTTAAGCCAACGCGGTGAGTAGTTATTCTCAAGAGCCAAATAAAACAACAAACAAATAGCCCGTTTCAAAAGACCGGGTTAGAAACTGACAAGAGCCGGCACAGAAAGGAGAAGAGAGTTCACTTCTCTCAGTCCTCGCCTCTAGTCTCACCCAAAGCTTTGTTTCAGGACGTCTGTGCCCCTTGCCCGCTCAGGGCCCTGCCTCTCTCGGACCTCAGCTGGGGAGGAAGGTGAACGCAGAGAGGACAAAGTATCCCCCGGCTGCTCCGGCGCCCGCAGCCCCGTCCGCCTCGGGCGCTGGGGGATCGGCGCCCGGGTGGACGCGCCTCCCGCCGTCTGCGATCGCAGCCGCCCGTCTCCGGCGCTCCTTCCTCCTCCTGCCCCAGCCTGCCCGGGTTCCGGTCTTTAAATGCCCCACTTCAAACTGGACGGCGGCAGGCACGGCCGCTGAAAGCCGGGGCTCTGCCCTAGCCCTCCGTGGTCCGCGCCTGGCTGCCCCTGGGCCCCAGAGCCGGTGGGAAGTGCCGAGCCTCCCCGGCGCCCCCTTCCCTCCTTGCCTCTCGGCGCCGTAGCGGTCCGGAGACACGCGCGAGCGCGGGTCCGACTCTACACGCACGCAGCCGAGGGTGTGTGGGTAGCCGGGGCGGGGAGTGTGTAATCGCTGTGATAGCACGGTCCCGAATAAGGAGCGACCCAGAGTGCAGGCCGCCGAGACGTGGAGACGCAACAATTACCGTCAGGACAAATCCACACCCGCTCTCCCCTCCCTCCCGACTCTCGGGGAGGCCGCGGGACGCCGCAGCAGCACTCACTGGACACCCCACCCCAGCAACATACACAGAGACCCAGCACGGGGCGGGACCGAGGGCGGGGCCGCGCGCCCTTCGGCCAATCCCGCGCGCCCGCGCACAGCCCGACAGCGGGCGGAGCCAATGGGCGGGAGGCGCCCGTCTGCCGCGCTACCACCCTGTCCACGTCCTCCACAGTACACAATGGCCCCAAAGGAAGGCCCGCTCGTCGCACGTACGAATGGAAAGGTACTCAGAAGGAAATGAAGGGCCTGGACTCGCCCGGGAACGAAAGTGGAAAAGGGAAAGGAAATGGAAGAAGGGATGCAAAGCACTGGGGAGCTAACCAATAAGGGGTGGCAGGTGGGCGTGAGCGTCGGGTGCGGGAGCCAAAGCCGACAGGGGCTAATAGGCGGGACTTCCTGCTTCGCTCACCTCCCTAGTCTTTTGTTTCATAGCAACAGAGTAGTGGCTGGGAGGGTGTTGCTTCTCGGCTCTGGGTGGATCCAACGCTGAAGAAATTCATCTCCCTAGGGCTGCCAAACTCTTCTAGGCACGACAGCAGCCAAACAGGTCTAAGACTTTGCTCCTTGGCGGCTATCGAAAAAGAGCAACAGCCACCTAGCTTCCAAGATGAAGAATAAACCTCACAGAGTAGGCTAACACCTGATTGCCAACTAAAACTTCCTAAATTTCTGAGTGTTTCACTTTTGCTATTAGTTTTAGAGGGCTTGCAGATCAAACATCAGGCTGATGAAAAAGCATATAGTTGACAATTCTGCCTAAATAGTTTCTGCTAATCATGCCAGGTCAATAAAAGTACTAGATAATAGGAATTGCTAATATATGCCTTGCACCTTTTTATTTAGTACAAGTTTTTGCATAAATGACTGAGAAGGAAACAGCTTTTGTATTTTGCCTGAGTCACCTTTACTCTACATAGATGTCTCTCCGTTTTAAAAACCTTATTGTATTCTGCCATTCTCTCCCAACATTTTTAATCTCTTTCTGTGGCTCCATTCTTTATGCCCTTAAAAGGGCCTACATCTGGCTAGTCTTAAAAGGAAAAAGCTACTGTGCTGGGACCCTTCTTTCAACAAGATCATAGATTAAGCAAATGCCTTCCATTTCTTTCTATTTACTTCAATCCTACCACTCATGCTACTAACAATTGCTCTGGATTTTCACGCTTTGAAACTTTCTTTCCACTACAGTTGATGGTGTTGAATACAGTTTATAAACTTGGACTTCTCAGACATCATGATATTTTGCATCATTTTAAAAATGTATGTTTCTAATATATCTCTAACCAGTTACTCTGATAAAATGTTTTTGAGTGGTTCTAACCACTTTCTAGAAAGTAAGCATTTTAGTACTGTGATTATTACTGTTGAGGGCTCCTGAGTTGTTATAAACATGCTTCACAGCCCTAAATTTAGATGGTTAAGATTTTCATTTTAAAAAAACAAATAAAATGTGTTCTTTGCAACCAGTCAGGAGATAAATGTGCTTCAGGAAGTCATTTTGTTTCCTTGTTATTATTTCTATGTAAATAATTTAAGAGCAGATCCTTGTTTTCATATCGTGTTTATCTGCATAAGTACTGGCTTCTCTATCTCTCCTCTACCCATCCATATTTCTTTTACTCATTGTCATAGTAGCTACATTTACTATAGGGAGAGACTACAAAAGAGAAAAACTAACTGGGTCACCTTTAAAATAAATCCAAAAAGTATCAGAACTATGTATGGAAGGTTTTCCAGCATGTAGCAAAACAGTGGCTTAAGGGAACATTATAACTGAATATATTACTCATTCAAATTTTCATAAGCACAGAATAAGTAAAATACATGTTATTGCATGTGCCATTCCTTTAGTACTGTGTTTTGCAACTGAAAGAGATGACTTAATGAGAAAATGGCACTGACTATGGTATAAGCATGTTAATATGAGTTACAAGTTTTGTGGTATATGGTTATACATATATGTATACATATGTGAGATATAGTAGTCCCCCCTATCCACGGTCTTGCTTTCCTTGGTTCCAGGTATCCCTGGTCAACTATGATTTGAAAATAGGTGAGTACAGTACAACAAAATATTTTGAGAGAGAGAAGGAGAGATCACATTCACATAACTTTTATTACAGTATATTATAATTTTTCCATTTTATTAGTTATTTTTATATAACTTAATAACTTATTAAGTGCCTGATATTAAATTAACTTTAAATTTGAACTATAAATTAAACTTTATCATCGGTACTAATGTATAGGAAAAAACATGGTGTATCCTGAGTTTGGTACTATCTGTGGTTTCAGACAGCCACTGGAGGTTTGTAATGTATCCCCTATGGATAAAAGGGGATAACTGTGTGTGTGTATGTATGTTTATGTATATGTATGTATATTTTATCAATAAATTATAGCTTTATTCTCAACTAGCTCTGTTATCAAAGCAACCTAGAGGCCATGTCAAGTTCTTGTGAAGCAAGGATCCCAGCTGAGCTCAAACTAGGATTCAGGGTTTGCTTATGTCTGATAAACTGATAGAGCAGTAGCCCTCCCTGCCAATTATTAAAATGAGTTAATGTGCATGGGAGAATAAAGAACTGCTGGGATAAAACTTCATTCCCTGGGTGCCTCCAATGGAGATACAAGAGAAAGAGCACAATAGAAGATACCTGATGCAGGGCTATGAATAAGAGCACAAAGAAATGTTTTTATAAGAGACTCTGTGATACTCAGGATGTAAGCAGTAGTACATTAAGCTGACAGAATTGGCTAGAGAAATAGTCTCCTCATTTCTATAGAACAAGTCAGTCTCCAGCATGGTGCATTTTAAAGTGGATGCAGCATCATTTGGCAGTGTGAGGATTTATAACCTAGAGAGAATATTCATATGGCCTCCTATTGAAATAGTAGTGTTCTGGAAGGTCCTGACATAGAAGAGAATGGTGGGACTTCTACCTTTAGATTTTGCAAGCACCAGAGCTACCAGTAGGTGAATAATCTGAGCAAACTAGCTAACTGGCCATATACATATGTGAAACGCTTCCCCTAGGTCTCCCAAAAAAGAGTAGGAGACTTTGTGGCAAGAGCATTTAAGAAATTTTGTAGAGGCAGCTGTGGACCCTTATAATTTGAGCCTTAATATTTGACATTAATATGTGTACTAACAGCCTGGTGCCATTTGGGAAAATGCAGGTTATAGTCCTGTCTTTAAATACAGAAAAAATTTTTAAAAGACAGTTGTTTAGGAAAAAATATTTAGACTTGTCATTTGGCTCAATTTTTCTTCCTCTTTTTTACTTTCCCCAAATTCTCAAACGAACCCTGTGATGTTGGACATGAGTTGACTAAATAACAAAGGCCTCTCATGACTTACTCAACCCATAATGGCTCAAAAATATTTGTTGAATGAATGAATTGACTGTTTAACAATCTTACATGGGAAATTTAACACGGTTCCTGTCTATGCACAAAGGAGAATTCACTTGATTCACAATTCCAAACAAGATTTTATTTTTCCTACCATATGGACATATAATGCCCATCCTACCATAAAAATAGAATACCACAACCTGAAATGGCGATCTCCAGAGAGAACATGGACACAAATTCACAGGATAGAAAGAAATAAGGACAATATTAATTAGCCATATGTGGGCTTAAGTCATTCCTTGTTTAGAGAAATACATTCTCATCCATCTTTAACAGCAGATAGTAATAGTTGATAGTGAGGAATGCTGATCCATAGGCTCATCGGATATAGCCAGGTTCCAAGTTCTACTTTTAGTTCCACTAGAATTCTTGCTTAACAACAATAACAAAAATAACAATGACTTAAATAAGATACAAACCCCTTTTCTCTCACAAATAGAAAAAGTCTGAAGGTAGGAGTTACAGGTAAATACAGTGGCTCCACAATTTTCTCAAGCACTCAAGTTCCTTTATTTCTTATGTGCAATCCAGGCATCTTGCTTCCCACCCTCAGGGTCAACTCATGTTCCATGATGGCTGTTGGCACTCCAGCTGTTATCACTGATTTTTAGGCTAAAAGCTAAGAGAAAAGGTAGGGCAAACAGAACTTCCACCTGACTGAGTTTCCTTTAAGCAATCTTCAGAGAACTCCCACAAATATTTCCCTTAAACAGCTCAAGATCAGAACTTAGTCCCATAGCCAAATTTAGCTGCAAAATCTGGAAGGCAATATGCTTTTTATTATGGGCAGCAATATAACCAACTAAAAAATCTGGTTTGTTTCTAAAGAGAAAAGGGTGAACAGATGTAGCAAGAAACTGGCAAATCCTACCACAATGATCAGATCCTAAGAATTAAATTTATGATTAATAATTAACTTCTTAAAGCTGTAGAGATCCCATTGCAAGTTGTCTGAGACAGTGAATATTTGAAATATTCAGTTGAAATCCAAAGTATAAATGTGCATATATATATATATATATGCACACACATATGTAATCTTAACATCATTCCCTTAACCATGTTTATTGAAAGTTATAATCATTTCCTTAGTGAGCAGAAACTAGCATCTGCTATTACTAGACACATATATCCTTTATTGTTTATTGTATGTAAGTATTTATAGTAAATTATGTACAGTTCTCATTACGCACATATGCTCAGTAATCCTGAACAATCAGTATCACAGAGTCTAGAATGGGCAAAATTAAGGAAACAACTTATCTAATAGATTTTCCCAAGTTCATTTCAAATTAAACAGTCACATTGCTGAAAAATAAATGAAAGCTTCAGAAATCACTTCTTTGTGGTATTCTTTCCTAGACAGTTGATTACAAATTAGTTCTTTTCCAGAAAATGATTTATTTGGTAGTTGTTCTTTGTAATAAAGAGGGTTTATACCAAAGTACTAAATCTAGCTACTTGGAAAACTGGGAGTAAACCTACTACTTTGTCCCAGTTCTATATTCCTTCATATCCCCATAACATTCTTCGTATTTCACAGTGCATTTTTCATGTTTCCCTAACAAGCCTTGATTCAGAAAAATATGGACAAGTTTCTTTTCCCTCAAGATTTTGTGTGAAAAATATAAAACTTGAAAGAATTTATCATAATTTTTCTACACTCCCCATGCATTTTGATTTATACTAAACTAATAGAAAATATAATTTTTATTTTTCCATTAAAAAATATAAATTCAGAAATTTTAAAGCTAAAGAGGATCATGGCACTGATCACATCACTCATTTAGCCAGATCTGGAAATTGGCAAATATATCCAGTTATTGGACCCTAAAAGATACAGGTAATGATCCCAAATTAACCAGAGATTAATTTGTAATATAAGTATGATGTAATTGTGTGAGAAATCAACTGTTAAGCAGACTGATATTAACAGAGGCCAGTTATATATTTATCTTTCTACTCAAAAAGCCAAATTAAGAGCACAACGATCCCAAATAAATGTATTATATAAATCAGAAGAAGAAAATTACCTCCAAAAGTAACTCTAACAATGCTAATAGAGATCTAAGATATTCTAAATTTACAGAAAGTCTTCCCTACTGATTTTCAAGTTCCCATTCTCAATGTACAAATATGATCAAAATCCTTTTATTGTTTTAAGAGACTAACTTTATTAGTCATCTGTATTTTTTAATCAGCTAGGATTTCTAACTGCTCTCATATTCATTTATTTAATAAGCCCTTTTGAGCATCTAAAATGTACTAAGTATTATGCTGAACATCAGAAAATACAAAGATGATTAAGCACTGTTCATTATTCCCAAAGAGAAAGCAGGAACATAAAGAGATCATTTTAAACTCAAGTGGTAAAAGCAGTGATTTCCATAGCCAGAGATCATTAAGAGAAATGGAAGAAAGGCACCCGACCCAGTTTGGAGAAAGCGGTTACTAAGTCAAGACATATAAGATAAGTAGTATTAATAGTCAATCACAAGAAGGTTGTTCTAGTCAAAGGAGAGCTCATGAGCAAAGGCATAAAAGAAATAAAACATCCATATATGAATAGAGAATAAACAATTCCATTTTGTGGCAAGTATAGAATGGCAAACAAGAGGCAAAAAGTAGGCAAGTGATGAGTAAGTTAAAATAGGGCTTCATGTGCCCGATTAAAGTACTTGGATTGGATCCTTTTTCATGGGAACACACTGAAGAATTTTAAGCCCAGTGAGGGTGGGAGGGAAGTATATAGAAACAAAAGAGGCAAGGAAGATGATAGTCTAACATTAATATTTGAGAATGTTCACCCTGACGGCCATGTTGATAGTGGATTGGAAATGAATAACACTGTAGGCAGAGTGACCAATTAAGAGATATGTATTAAGTGATGATGAGGACCTGAGATGGGGCAGTGATAGTAGAGGTAAAAAAACAAATGACATATTTGAGAAATACTGAGAAAAGTTGTTTCTGATTCTTTCTGCATATTAGAATAACAGGGTCCTATTCCCAGAGATTCTGTTTTAATTGATCTAAGATATTTTTAAAGCTCTTCAGGTGATCCTAGTTAGCACCTGAGGCTGAGAACCACTGATTAGTTAATTTAGTAGTCACTGATAATTACAGGAATAAGAGACATGCAGAAGACAAAGGAATCAAGAATGACTGCCAATATGCTAGTTTTAATTACTTAGTAAAAGCCTCAACAACTGGAATAGAGAATATCAAAGAACAATCTATTTCAGGAAAGGGGAGAATGAATTCAATTTTGAAAATGGAAAATGTAATGCATCTATGGAAACACAGAAGTACACTTTAGATGATTAGATATAAATAATCATAGGTTTTGGTAACATTGACGATTGAGTGATACCTGAGAGTTATTGAGCCATGAAGATCTCCCTTCCCTAAGAACAATGAGTTGAGAGTTGAATCCTAAGGACCAACATTCAGAGAAAAGCAGAAGAAAAAGGATCACCAAAAGACAGAGGACAAAATAGAGGATTACTAAAAGAAACCAGTTGAGTATGGTATATTGGAAACTAAGGAAGTTTCCAGTATCATTATTTCCACGGAACAAGCAACCGTTTTAAATTCAAGAGAGGGGTCCAGTTTTTAAAAAGCTTCTGCACAGCCAAGGAAACTATTATGAGACCAAACAGGCAACCTACAGAATGGGAGAACATATTTGCATGTTATACATCTAATAAAGGGCTGATAGCTAGAATCTATACAGAACTCAGGAAAACCAGCAAGAAAAAAATCAAACAACTCTAATCAAAAAGTGGGCAAAGGACATGAACAGAAACTTTTCAAAAGAAGATAGACTGATGACCAAGAAACATATGAAAAATGTGCAACATCTCTAATCATCAGGGAAATGCAAATCAAAACCACAGTGAGATATCACATATCTCCAGTGAGAATGGCCTTTATCAAAAAGTCCCAAAATGATAAATGTTGGCATGGATGCAGAGAGATAGGAACACCCATACACTGGTAGTGGAACTGCGAACTAGTGCAACCTCTGTGAAAAGCAATATGGATATACCTCAAAGAGCTACAAGTAGAACTACCATTTGACTCAGCAATCCCATCACTGGACATCCACCCAAAGGAAAAAAAAGATGTTCTATAAAAAAGATATATGCATTAGCATGTTTGTAGCAGCACAATTCACAATTGCAAAAATGTGGAGTCAACCCAAGTGCCCATCAATATATGAGTTGATTAAGAAAATATGATGTCTATATATAGTGGAGTTCTACTCAGCCACAGAAAACAATGGTGATCTAACACCTCTTGTATTATCCTGGATAGAGCTGGAGTCTATTCTACTAAGTGAAGTATCACAAAATGGAAAAACAAGCACCACATGTACTCACCATCAAATTGGCATTAAATGATTAAAACTTAAGTGCACATATAGTAATAACATTCATCGGGGGTTGGGCAGATGGGAGGAGGAGGATGGGTACATACACAGTAATGGGGGATGGACACGCTTGAAGCTCTGACTTGGGTGAGGCAAAAACAATATATGTAACCTGAATATTTAATGAACCCCTGTAATATGCTGAAATAAAAAAATTTAAAAAATGATTACAAAACATCTATAGGAGTTAATAACTGGGAGATCATTTGTGACCTTAGTGGGAACAATGTCAACTGAAAAGTGGGTTGAAAAGAATAGGACAAGTGAAACATGACAATGTAGAGATCAGTCTTTTAAGATATCTGCATAAGCATGGAGAAGAGTATTTAGACAGTACCTATAGCATAAATGCAGGTCAGGTAGGGACAGAGGAAGGCAAAATCTTGGAATGAGAGAAATTTAAGCATGAGTGTATATATTGAGAGAGAATTTAGAAAGAAAGAGATTAAAGAGCGTCTCGTCCTATGAGAATGGAAAAAAAGGAGACCTCTGTTAGTAAGAAAGAGCAATACATGCACACATAGTCATGTGCCACATACTGCCATTTTTGTTAACTATGGACAGTGTTATTACAATAACATAAAATTACAAATACCATATATATATATTTTACTGTACCTTTCTATGTTTAGAGACACAAATCTGAACAAGCCCATCTGACCATGCATGCTTTACTTAACCAAGTTCGAGTTTCTACGACTTACCTCTCTATGCTGTTTAATGTCAGCTCACCCACACTGTACACATTTTACTCAGATTGTGTTACCTTTTTTTAGGCAAGCTCCTGTTCTCTCTCTGTCCTCATCCTCTATACTCCAATTGACTGTTGAAAAATTATGACAAATTTTCTCACAATGATAGGTATATGAGCTTGACATATTATCTTTCCACAAATATAATAGTTAACATTTTACTCAAGAATAGCAGGATGTCTTCATTACTTCTTGATTACTTCATTACTTCATTAAAAAACATTACTTCATAAAAAGTAATGTTTTATGCCAGTGTTAGGCTTGGGTAGGATTGATAATTTTGATTATGTGCACCCCCACCCAACCAAACACCTCTCTAACAGGAGTCACTTAGTCCTCTTATATATTTTTTATTTTTGTCATGTCTTGTTTTTGTGTTTCACCTGTTGACTAGGAGAAAATGTCTATTTCCAATATTAAAAGGGAAGATCCTGTATCAAAACCTCATATGTACCCTATAAAGATATACAACTATTATGTATCCCTAATAATTAAAAATAAAATAAGGCTTTATATTGCTATTTAATCTTTGGTATTGAGAAAGAAACAGATATAGTTTTAAAATATTATTTCATGGGTGGGTAAAGTGGCCCATGCCTGTAATCCTAGCACACAGGGAGGTCAAGGCGGGAGGATCACTTGAGGCCAGGAGTTCAAGACCAGCCTGAAAAAGAGCAAGACCTCATCTCTACAAAAAATAGGAAAATATGAGCTGGGAATGGTGGCACTCACCTGTAGTCCCAGCTACTCTGGAGGCTGAGACAGGAGAATCCCTTGAGCCTAGGAGTTCAAGGTTGCAGAGAGCTATGATGATGCCACTATACTCTATCCCAGCCAACAGAGCAACGGTCTGTCTCAATAAGAAAAGAAAAGAAATATATATATATATATATATATATATATATATATATATATATACATATATATATAAAATTTCATGACCAGCAGGCAAAGACAAGAGGCAGGATGAGGTCAGGAGATATGTGCAGCTTTTATTTTCTACAGAGTGAGAAGAAGTATTCATATGAATAATATTAATTCTTACCTATGAAACATAGATCAAAGTCTTTCTTACCAGCTAAGTTACATCTGAACATGAAGAAAAATGAATTTGAAAATAAAAGGCAGCAATTTTGAAATCAGCCTTGGGAAAAGACTAGGGCAATGAAACAATTGATTTCCTACTCTCCTCCTTTCCCTACATCTGCTCTCTAAATGATCTATTTTCAATTTTCATCTTACTCGTACAGATCACAAGAAGATTGCTGAGAAGGCCATCAAAATCGTGAACACTGATTTTTTAAAAAAATATACATAAAATGATAAATGAGTAGATTGTGTTGAATGTCAACAGCAGAGAGAGAGAGATAGAGACAGAGACAGAGATATCTAACTACCATCTGCTAAAGTTAGTCAATTTCCTAAAGGAACATTAGAAAAAAATATTTACAAAAATTCTTGAGGAAAATAATAACTTCAATTTTTCCTAGTTGCTAAATATCTTGACAGCCTTTTTTTTTTCCAGTAACAAATAAATCTACCAAAATGAAAAAGAAAAGCAAAATTGTTCAGTACCATACAAGTCTCATTTCTTTTTCTCATGTTCTTCCTTACTTGGTTTTTAAAGCATGAAACAATTCTGTTGCTTCAATGTATATAAAGAATAGCCAGAATGTTTGCTCTGGGTCAGGTGTAAGGTAATTCTTGCATGAAATTAGCTATTCCTTAGCAGAGCAAAAAATAAACTGAGTTGCTACCTTGACTTATCAAGCCTCCAAGCAAGCTTCTTTTCTAAATTCTTTTGTGGATAGCTTGTCCTCTGTTTCTTCAGCCTTAAAGCACCTAATAGAAGGATTTCCTCCCACCTAGGAATATTGAAAGCGAATTGCCACATATTTTTCAAGGGTCTAATGTTGTAGGAAATAAATGTTGTTGTGGAATTGTGATTACATATGCACAATTAAACCACATTATTGGTAACAAATGAACACAGCTACGTTATGTGTCTGGAGTTTCTCTCATACACACTGCAAAGTGAGTGCTACTAGTCTATTTCAACACTTAACACAAACATATAATTGCAGTGCCCCCTAAAACATAAGAACAAAATGAGCATTTAACTTTAGCAAGAGATAGGTAAGCCAGACCTTCGAGAATACTGAGTAAAGAAGATATAAGTTCAGAGAGGAGGGTTAAAAGTTGAGGTAAAAAGTAAATCATGGGAAGTTTTGAATTTTATAATAGGGAGTTTGTACCAATTCTGTAGTCAAAGGGAATTTTAAAGATTACCAAAGAGGGGAAACATAAAGTAAAATCAGTATTTGAGGGACACATTATTAGTATGGCAGAATACCTAAGAAAATATGGAAATGAAGATACTAGTAATAAGAGCTCTCATTAAGAAGCTAGAGACCTGACTTAGGTTTGAGCAGTTTAGGGTCTGGAATAATGTGGTAAAAGGAAATTAAAAGAATGGGTATCAGACACACTTTTTTAAAGAAGGAGAATCGTGACCATATTCTAATTGAATATGGTCTAAAAAGCAAGTAAAAATAACATATTTATCTACATATGTGTGTATATATATGTGTGTGTGTATGTATATATATACATATCTTTGATAAAAATAGGGAAGTAAAGAAAGGAACAGAATTCACATTATAATGAGTTGATTTTTATACACCTAGTTTGGAGACCATATTAAATCATAAAGAAATCTTTTTCATAGAGATTCACTGCCTTCTATATCACAATATTTAATAATATCTGGTTGAATAACCATCACTTTGAGATAGATGGGGAAATAGGATAGAGAATCCCTGGATTCAACTCCAAATACAATTCCAGTTTGTGATACAACAGCCTTTGCTTAAATATACTAAGAGAATATTCCCTTCTCATTTGGGTATTTCTGACTATGAGAAGAAAGCTGTTCCTTACAAAAGGCAAACTCTATGTACTGGGATATACTTCAGGGACCTCAGTTCTGCACCTTGCGGCCATAAGGAAAAATGCAATCTTCCTTTTTGCAGAAAACTCTTCATAGTGTGTGTGTGTGTGTGTGTGTGTATTGATCTGTCACCCAGACTAGAGTGCAGTGGTGTCATCGAGGCTCACTGCAACCTCCTGGGAAGAAGCAATTCTCCTGTCTCAGCCTCCCAAGCAGCTTGGACTACCGGCATACACTACCACACTCAGCTAATTTTTCTATTTTTAGTAGAAACAGGATCTTTCTCTTGCTCAGGCCAGTCTCAAACTCCTGGCCTAAAGCAATCCTTCTGCCTTAGCCTCCCTGAATATAAGGATTACAGATGTGAGCCACCATGCCCAGCCTCTTCATAGTGTATTAATATGACAAGATATAGTTTACTGTGCCTTCTATTCTTTAGGATAAATTATTAATATGATACTTCACCGTACCTTCTACTAAAGAATACATTAGTTTCTTAAACTAGTCTTCAAGTTATTTTCTTTCTATCTCTTCACATTTTGGAGTTTCTTCTCCGGCAGCACTCTAATTTGCTCTCTTAACATATGATGGTCAGATATGAATACTCTTGCAGATACAGTCTCATTATAGGGCATATGTGGACTTGGTCATTTTACCAAGTTTATTAAGGCAGATGTCTATGCCACCAATGTGGTATATTGGCTCATTTATTTGTTTAAGCTCAAGTGTATTTCATCTAAAATACTACACAGTTAATTTTTTTACCCATCTTGTTGATTGCTTAAATAAAGTCATTAATTGTAACTTTCTCATCACTCATTAGTTAAAACAGGCACACACACATACACACACACACACACACCCTAGTGATATATAGCAGCAGTCCTCAACCTTTCCAGTACCAGGGACCAGCTTCGTGGAAGACAAGTTTTCCATGGACGGGGGTTGGGGATGATTTTAGGATGATTCAAGCGCATTAAATTTATTGTGCATTTTATTTCTATTATTACATTGTAATATGTAATAAAATAATTATATAACTCACCATAATGAAGAATCTAATGCTACCACTGATCTGACAGGAGGCAGAGTTCAGGCAGTGATGCCAGTGATGGGGAACGGTTATAAACACAGATGAAGCTTTGCTTACTCAACCTCCACTCACCTTCTGCTGTGCAGTCTGGTTGTAACTGGCCACGGACCCAACTGGTACCCGTCTGTGGCCTGAGGATTGGGGACTGCAGATGTATAGGACCGCTTACCATAGTAGCAGACCAAAATCTAAGAAAGTTTGTCAAGTCCACCTTAAAGGATCTCTTCACTATAATCAAAGGAAGAGTCTTCAAATCCACTTAAGATAATTTCTCCTACTGATTAAATTTGACATTTATACAACACAAGCCATTAGATGACATTTAGCTAATGCCTGAAATGGGCAAGCCTATTAAGAATGGCTCAATATTTTTCTTGAGGTGTCATCAAAAGTTAAGCTTTAATAAGGAATAGAAATTCAAGAGAGGAAGTTTTACAACATATACAACACATAATTGAAGGGACATGCTGAATTGGGATTTGAGGAGAATATTCTTATGCTCATATATTTTAGGTTTGTATTCTTTCTTACATAGCAGCTTTTAATATATAATTCTTAACTTGATAAGGAAGCTTAGTACTGTGAAACCAAAAATGTTTACTTGAAATATGAAATGGACTAAACTGGATGGAATTTATTCCAAAGAGACCTCAGTGATGCTTGTATCATAAAAATCCACATAGAAATAGGAGTTAAGTATAGTCATTAAAGCACAAGGTGTGAAAATAAATGTTCAGTTAATGCTACCTTGATCCAAATAGTGAAAAAAAATTGGGGAGGGATGCTGAGAGTAAAGGAAACTTTTATATCCGTGTAAATTTGATTAATAACTGGACATATAAAAAACAAAGCTGGATCAGATTAGACCAGACAAAGTACAAATATAACTTGAAATAATAACTTTTGATGAAGGAGAAAAGACACAGCAGCAGAGGAAATAAATTATTTAGTGACTAAAGTTAATGATAGATATTGGTGGTCATACATTTCAGTGGAGCACACTTTGTTTATAGCCACAAACCAAATTCATTACAATTTCTGATTAAAGACATTACAGGTGTAGAGAGTGTGGTAGGTAGAATCATAATAGTTACAGACTTTGGAGGTTGGCGCTTAAAAGTAAAGATCAGAGTGCTAAAATTTTACTAACTTTGTACTTAAGGTAGTCCCAGAAAATAGTGTATTACTTTGCCTTTGGTAATAAAACAGGTAACGGTGTCAATTTCAGAAAGAAAAAGAAAACAACACCAACATTATATTTACAGTTGAATATAAAAGTCAGATATGTCATTCCAGTTACAATGAAATGAGGATTAGTTGAAAATCCTATTTTCCCCCCACACAATGGAAGACTAGTACTTTTATTAATAATTATCTTCACTCACAAAAAATATCAATTCAGGTTTAAAGAAACAGAATTTTCAGGAGGAGAAAAATTATAATAGTAATGGCAACATTGATTATATCAATAGTCATTAATTACTTTAGCTGAGTTTTTATGAGTTTCAAAGTATATTTGCAATTTAGGGATACCACAGGAATTATTCTAAGCACTTAGACTGAAGATGCATTTATCAAGTTGGGACTCAAAGAGCAGCAAGAGTAATAAGAAGGTAAATGTGATAGTATACTCTAGCCTTGAGACAGAAAGGCAACTGAAACCACCAGGAGAACATGTTCCTGAAATATTCATTTGTCTATTCCCCAAACTGTGAAAATAAAGGGGAGAGGAAAAAGTAAGAGAGAGGTCTTTAATTATTTAAAAAAAAAATAGTTAAATGATTTACTTCTCTAAGTATTTTGAAAAGATCAACAATCTTGGTTGAAATTATTTTTCTCGGAAAACTAAATGTTTTTGAGTAGTGATAGGAGGAAAAATTTGTAAGATCCTTTAATACTTTTATCTTAAATAAAAGTTCATCTTTTAAATTTATCTTTTATCTTAAATAAAAGTTTATCTAACAGTATCTTAAATACGGTTTAATTTTAAATCAGGGCATGTTATTATTAAATATTCACTTTTGAATTTTATTTAATGAATATTTATGGAGCACCTTTTATATACAAATGGAAGTATGCTGGTTTACACAGATAAACAAGACAAGGTATTGTGCTAGAAATGTGGAGGGTTCAAGTGGTAAAAGTACCCAGCATAAGTACCAGCATAAGTAAAATAATGGAGCGGGAGTGGGTTGTGGGGAGTTGTGCTTTTATCCAGGCCCAGTTGGGTTTCCAGGTGCCCCCACAACTACCACGTTGCCTGAATGTTGGTCCTATTTTTAAGCAGCCTCTCCCCTTGTGGTAGCAAGTTAATCACGGGCAGTTCTAGGCTTTCTTCATTTTCACGGCTTATTATCCCTATGAAAAGAGTCTCCTACCCAACACTTCAAAGAAACTCCTGAGGAAGGCTGGTTAGCTTGGCTTGTATATTAATTCATCCCTCAAACAGTTACTGGAGCCATAAGATTGAAGGTCTGCTTAGGGGGCTTCACTCCAGCCACATGGAGTGACAATGAAGTGAGGAGATAGTTCCTCAAAGAGATGCTAACTAGACATAAACCAAGTGTGTCTACCTCAGATAATTAGAAGAGCTCTTTATGTTAGATGAATAAGAAGATCTGAATTTAGTCCTCACTCTACTGATTTGTACCTTTAGTTAGTTGCCCAATTTCATTAACTCTCAGTTTCTTGTAAAGTGGGATCATAAACAGTTGGTCTCACAAGATAATGGAGTATTCTGTTCACCAAATGACAATTCCAAGAAAACACAGTTTCTTAGTTTTACTATGTCTTGACTAGTACTCCTTCTTGTTGTCTTCTGCTGAATCCTTCTCTTAGAGTTGAGCACTAAATGTGGAATTGACCTACTCTCCTGGCATCTCTTTAAATGACCTCATCTTTTGTTTTTTCTTTTTTTTGAAACAGAGTCTCACTCTATTGTCTGGGCTAGAGTGCCGGAGTATCAACCTAGCTCACAGCAACCTCAAACCCCTGGGCTCAAGCAATCCTCTTGACTCCTAATCCTCCTGATCCTCCTGACTAGTCCCCCAAGTAGCTGGGACTACAGGCATGCACCACCATGCCTGGCTAATTTTTTCTATATATTTTTAGTTGGCCAGTTCATTTCTTTCTATTTTTATTAGAGACAGGGTCTCACTCTTGCTCAGGCTGGTTTAGAACTCCTGACCTTGAGTGATTCTCCCGCCTTGGTCTCCCAGAGTGCTAGGATTACAGGCATGAGCCACTGCACCCAGCCCAAAATGACCTCATCTTCTCTCATGGGCTTAAATACCATTTATAGATCCATTCTAAATATTTAACTCCAACTCTGACTTCTCCCTGAAACTCCAGGATCATGCACCTAAAATGTCTACTTGACATTTCCACATGGATGTTTAATAGAACCAAAACAGAACTTCTGATATCATAAACTCTCAAACCCAGTTCCTCCTGTATGACCCCCATATCAGTAAACAGCATTGCAAACCATGAAAATACTTAAGACAAAACTCTAGGATTTATTCTTGATTTTGTTTTTTTTCTTTATCTTTCTCATCTACTTAATGACAAATCATGTAAATTCTACTTCCAAATTTTATCTAAAATTCCTTCTCTCTCTCCAACTTTAGTATCAAGAGTTTAGCCCAAGTGATCATTGTCTCTTGGCTTGACTATTAGCCTCCTAATTGTTCTCCCTTGACTTCTTATATCCCATTCTCAGCAGAACAGCCATATTATTCATGATAAAATGTAACTTATGTCACATCACACAAAACTTTCAAATCTTACTCAGCTTCCTATCTCACTTGAAGTAAAAGCCCTCATCTCTAGTATTACCTACTAAGCCCAACATGATCTGGCCCGCATCCTTCATATCTCATCTTTGACCATTCCTATTTCTCAGCCACATCAGCTTGTTCTTGCCATAGGGGTTTTGTTCCAGCTTCTCCTTTGTCTACTCTTCCCCTTCATGTTCTCAAGCCTGATTCATTCTAGTTAGCTATCAGTTCAGATGTCATCTTTGCAGAATGTTGTTCTCCAATTACTTGATCAAAAGTTACCCACCCAATCTTACTGTACTACAGAAGTCTACACACTTTTATTATAAAGTTCTAGATAGCAAATATTTTAGGCTTGGTAAGGCCACATGTTTTCCATCAAGCTAATTGATCTTGGTGTTGCAGCAGGAAAGTAGCAATAGACAGATATGTAAATCAGTGTGGCTGTGTTCGGATAAAACTTTATTTGCAAAAACAGGTCAATGTTGTTTGTCAATCCATGCTTAGTCACATCAAACTGTATGGGTACTGTGCCTAACAGAATGTTATTTGTGCACTGTGTTTTCCTTCATTAGTATTGAAACCATAATAGAGCAGCAGCAACCTTGCTTATTTCATGCATTATTTTATTCTCAGAACCTAATGCCTGCAGCATGGAGGGAAATACTTATTGAATGAATGGGTGAAAAAATAAATGAATAAAACTGGTATACAAAATTGAAAATACTACAGAAAATTTAAAACACCACTTCAGAGAGTTTATCTAATTTTTCATTAGGTTAAGAAAGATTAGAAAATTGTTATTATAAGTAGATGATTTTACTATTTAAAAGGTTACCTTTATTCTTTTTTTTTTTTTCCTAATGGACAATTTACATATCTCCTTCACCCTTACCTTTACATTAGTGTGACAATTTTCTATAATAAACTAAAGAGACGCCTTGGTCAAGAATGGCAAAAAAAAAAAAAAAAAAATTACCGCTGCTTTTAAAAAACCAACACTTCACCAATTGTATACAAACAAAACCACACACTATTTGCACGATATGTGTTTTCAGTGTTCCCTAGGGACCGGCTTTCCTCACCCATCCAATGGCAGGGCTACAGTCACCCACACTGTTTGCCATGCTGGATGGCAGAGGCTCGCTCAGCTTCACGCTATCGGGAGGCCCTGGGTAGAAGACTCTCAGGTCTTGAAATCCCAAATTGTCATGGCTCCATGGACGCCGGTAGCGCAAAATTTGCGACAATCTTGCTTGTTCACATCATAAATAAACACTTGAGTGATGCTAATCTGGCTCAGCGTCTCCCAGGCTGCATTGTGGTCCTCGGTCGTGGCCCTCCTGTCCACGCTGCGGAAATGTCCCTGGCAGACATGCTGCTGGAAGCTCTGTCTTGGACTGTATAACTCGGAGACAAAGGTCAAGCAGCCATGGTCATTGCCACTAAAGTGCATTGGGCAGCAGTCATGGCCAGCAGCCACAACGCTATTCTCCGAGACAAACGATACACTCAGGAGCAGCAGGAACTCTGTTTTCAGAGTTGAGACCTGCGCACTTTTGGAGGCATCAGCAACCGATACAGCGCTGTGGTGCCTGACCCAGGCCGGCGGCTCCACCGGCAGAGAAGCTGACCCCGTGGACCCAGCCGCCTGCGCCACTGCCCCCAAACTCCGACATCACCCCACCAAAAGGCATCTTGCTGCCCCAGGGTGTTCTGCTGGCTCTTCATCCACTTCTTCAGTACTTGCAGAAAACGCTCTGCGTTTGAAGTCACGTGATCCTGCTGCCAGCAAAACTCTTTTGGGATGCCAATCCAAGCTGAGCACTGCGGAGCGAATCGGCTTTTTCATGTGCTTGCTTACCCACCAGTCATTTTCAGACTCGAAGTAACAAACACAAATGAGTCGTGCCCCACTTCCCACAGCAACTTTGTTCTTCAGTGGGGACCACTTCACAAAAGTGGCTGTGCTATTAATTCTCAGGGTCACCAGGGTTGGCTTCCAGATACCATCTTTCTGACTCCAGACATAGGCATCACGGTCCGCCCCACCAGTGACGATGCGGTCGCTCCTCGGAGCCCAGTCAACACCCGGGATGTGCCTTGTGCTCCTTGAGTTCACGAGCTTTCACCCCCTCCTCCCGTCTCCTTAAAGATGTGCTGCACTTCGCGATTATTGGGGCTAAGGGCAATTTTGGCACGATCCCTGTGCTAGGCATGACAGGTGATTGGCTCTAGTAAAAACTGATGCAGGAACATTATTCTTAGTGTTTTCAAAGACTAGGAAGCTGAGGGTGGGGCAGTCCGGACAGGATCTGAGCATAAAATTTGTGGACTCTGATTAGTAGACATGAACAGACTCCCCGGGCACGGGCGGAGGACTTGCATTTATTCTTTAGGTACAATTATATTACATAATGACAGAAACTATAAAGGGAAATTTAAATCATGATTACAATGTGTGTGTGTCTCTCTGTGTTTGTTTGTGTGTGTGTACACATTTTACAAATTCTATTCATTTTTGCTTTCTATTAAGGCACTTCTCTTAGGCCAGTGGTTCTCAACCAGGGTGATTTTGCTCCCCAAAGGACATCTGGCAATGTCTGGAGAAACCTTTGATTATCGCTTCTTGTGCAAGTGGGGAGTACTACTAGCAGCTAGAGGAG
Organism: Microcebus murinus; assembly: GCF_040939455.1. Classification (NCBI taxonomy): domain Eukaryota; kingdom Metazoa; phylum Chordata; class Mammalia; order Primates; family Cheirogaleidae; genus Microcebus; species Microcebus murinus. The sequence continues at coordinate 50,475,151 of NC_134104.1, forward strand.
AGAAGCCAGGGATGCTGCTAAATATCTACAATGCACAAGACAAACCTTCACAACACAGAATGATCTTGTCTAAAATGTCAATAGTGCTGATGTTAAGAAACTCTATCATGCACTTGTTTCCTATGAAAGTAGATCTTTGTTGCCACTATTTTTAGAAAAATTCCCATGGAATTTCAGGAAGCTATCTAAATCTGTAGACTAATTTTGAAAAATTGTGAGAAAGCAAATTGTATTTCTTAAAGTCCATAACTTTTATGTGAGATACAAAGCAATTCTGAAACGTTCACTTCACTTGGAGGGAAAAAAGAAAAACTTCGCTGCCACATTTGTATTCCAAGAACATTCAGCCAATCAGATAAGCTCTCTAGAGGAGTTAGACTTCAGATTGCCTGCTCGTGGACTCATATAACATTAAATGCCTACCACATTTCATAATATTCATTGGCCAAGTGACAATAATGACAGTAAATTTAAGCTGACATCCTATTGCAGCAACAAAACAGGAAAGGAAGGAAGGAGCATTCCAAGGGCAAGAACAATACAGCAAATATCCTTTTATAGTTTTTGTGTAAGCCCAGCAACTTTGTTGTTATGTTGCTGCTACCATCCATTGTTGAATTAAACTGGCTCCATGCCACAATATCTCAACCAGTTAACCTCAGACAAACAATGCTATAGTTTCTTGACACTTGATGCTAGAGATAATTCTCATATTTCTATTTTTTAGCTCTCCATAGAATATAGCATGAAACTCTTGATCTAAATACATACCTATTATTGAGGATAATAAAAAATAACTTTTAAAACCATTTAACTCATAGTTCCCTAACATAGTGGGGAAGTGTGTGTGTGTGTGTGTGTGTGTGTGTGTGTGAGTGAAACAGTGGTAGGAGAGGAAGTCTAGAAGACAACTGAAGACAATGTTTGTACATCTCGATGCTGTTTATATCATTAAATAAGTAACAGGTATTGAACATAAATAATATGGGCAATTAAGTCTTCGTAAAACTTTAAGGTGCTTCATTATTCAGATTCTACTTCTATCTCTGCAATTATTCCTTCCCTGCCGGCTTCTCAGGAATGTCTTCCTTCTGTTTTCTCATGTGGATATCTCTTAAAGTTCTGTCTTTGATCTCCCTCATCTCATTCTGTATTCTGCTTTAGTGCTTCATCTGTTCTAATGGCTTCAACTATTGCTTTCCTGCAATGACTTTCATGTCTTTATCTTTACCTTTTACCAACCTCAGAAATATCTATTTTTCATTTTTATAGCTATGGATATGTCTATTTGGAAATATTCTTGGTACCTTAATTGCATATGTCTAAAACTCAGCTCATAGCTTGTGGACCCTTTCCACGGATGCCCATCTCATTTATCCCATTGAGCAATACAGAAATATAGAAGTTACCCTGGCCCTTCCTTCTCTCTAATGTACAATTTCCAATCGTCTTCTCTCTCTGAAATATTCTTAAACAGGTTCACTTTCCCCCTGTTTCCCACCACACTAGTCTATATTACCACTTCATCCTCTGATTATGATAATTTTATGCTTAAAATTTTTCAATATCCTATTGCTCTTTGGGTAATAGACCCTTTAACAGCAACTATAAGGACCTGCATGGTCTAACTCTTTCTTGCCTCTCTTGTCTAGGATCACACCTCCACTTTCCTCACCCTCTACTTTAGCCACATGACCACTTTTCCATTTCTTACACAGCCATCTTCCTTCTTCTTTCCACAGGTACTGTGGTGGTGATGGTGGTTGTTTTTATAGCACTCATACAACCTCTGTTTTGGAAGGTCTTTTCCTGCCCTCTTTTTCTATGTGACTCTCTTTACTTGTATTTCAGATTTTAATTTAAGAGGCATTTTAGTGAGGCTGGGAACATTGGCTCGTGCCTATAATCCTAGCACTCTTGGAGGCCAGGGTAGGGGGATTCCTTGAGGTCAGGAGTTCAAGACCAGCCTTAGCAAGAGTGAAACCCCCATCTCTACTAAAAATAGAAAAATTATCTGGGCGTGGTGGTGTGTGCCTACTGTCCCAGATGCTCAGGAGGCTGAGGCAGGAGGATTGCTTGAGCCCAGGAGTTTGAGGTTGCTATGATCTAAGCTGACACCATGGCACTCTAGGCCAGGCAAGAGAGTGAGACTCTGTCCCCTCTTCCCAAAAAAGAGTCATTTTTATGAGGGAAGCACTACCCCTAGAAGCACTAGAAGTACTCATTTTTATTGAAGTCTCAATTTCACATCCTATATACCAATCAAACTGAAATATTTTGTGTACCAAATGCATGCCTTGTATTTACCACTTCCAGAAGTTTATCTGTAATAATTTCTCCCTATAGCTTCTTGTCCTTTAAACACAAATTCTACTTCCTCTGCAGTCTTTCCTGATTTTTCCACACAGACATATCTCCCTCCAATGAACCCCTACAAAACTTTTCACCCTGTAGTAGCTTGAATTCATGTCTTATTTCCTTTTCTAGACTATCTTCTTACAGTCCAGGACTCTTTCTTATTTATCAGTGTATAGAGTACAATGTTTAATGACAGAGCTTTGGACATAAATGATGTTCAATAAATGGTTATATTTAATGAATTGCTTTATTTCTTTCTTTATTTCTCCTATGCAGCTTTAGTCTATGAAGGATAAATATTTTCTTATGTATTTTATGTTTTCCTTTCAGTTTTTCTGTATCATTTTTGAAAAGACAGCCAAAAAATAAAGATTTATGAAGTCTGTCTTATTTACATCTCTTCAAAACAGACAAAATGATAAGAGTAAGATTTTAATTATGATCTGAGAGCAAGGAGCATAAACAATTGTTAAAAATTAGTACTTAGCAAATTTTTAAAAAACTGAAATCATACCATGTATCTTCTCAGATCACAGTAGAATAAAACTAGAAATCAATTTCAAAAGAAACTCTCAAAACTATACAAATATGTAGAAGTTAAGCAATCTGCTGCTAAATGATCTTTGGATCAATGATTAAAACAAGATGGAAATAAAAAAAATTTTGAATTGAATGACAATGGTAACACAAGCTACCAAAATCCCTGGAATATAGTAAAAGCAGTAATAAGAGGGAAGTTCACAGCACTAAATGCCTACATCAAAAAGACAGATAGATAACAAATTAATAATCTGATGTCTCACCTCAGGAAACTAGAAAAACAAGAACAAGCAGACACAAAGCCAGCAGAAGACAAGAAAAACAAAAATTAGAGCAGAACTAAATGAAATTGAAACCAAAAAAGATAAACGATTTTATTTCTGAAAAGATAAACAAAATCAACAGAGCACTAGCTAGATTAACCAAGAAAAGAAGAGAGAGGATTCAAATAAACTCAATCAGAAATGGAAAAGAAGACATTAAACTGATAACACAGAAATACAAAAGATCACCCAAAGCTATTACAAATACCACTATGCACACAAATTACATAATCTAGAGGAAATGGATACATTTTTGGAAACACATAACCTTCCAAGCTTGAATCAGGAAGGAATAGAAATCCTGAACAAACCAATAAAAACCTCCCCCCCCAAAAAAGCCCCAAACCAGATGGATTCATAACCAAATTCTACCAGACCTACAAAGAACTAGTATCTATCCTGCTGAAAGTTTTCTATAACTTGGAGAAGGAGGGAATTCTCCCTAACCTATTCTATGAAGCCAGTATCACACTAATACCAAAGCCATGAAAAAACACAACATAAAAAGAAAACTAAAGAACAATATCCCTCATGAACACAGAAGCAAAAATTCTCAACAAAACACTAGCAAATCAAATTCAGCAGCCCATAAAAAAATTCACCACAATCAAGTGGGTTTCATCCCATAGCTTCAAGGATGGTTTGACATAGGCAAATCAATAAATGTAATTCACCACATAAACAGAATTAAAAATGTGAACCATATGATCATCTCACTTGTTGCATAAAAAGCATTTGATAAAATCCATCACCCTTCATAATAAAAACCCTTAACAAACTAGGCATGGAAGAAACATATCTCAAACTAACAACAGCCATATATGACAAACCCACCGCCAATATCATACTGAATGGCATAAAGTTGAAAGGATTCCCTTTAAGAACTGGAACAAGCCAAGGATGGCCACTCTTGCCACTTCTATTCAACGTAGTACTTACTAGAAATCCTAGCCAGAGCAATCAGTCAAAAGAAAGAAGTAAAGGACATCTATATAGGAAAAGAGGAAGTGAAACTATCCCTGTTTGCCAATGATATGGTCTTATATCTAGAAAAGCCTAAATATTCTTCCAAAAGACTCCTAGAATTGAAAATAAATTCAGTAAGTCTCTGGTTACAAAATTAATGTATACGAATCAGTAGCATTTTTACACATAATAACAGTCAACCTGAGAAATCAAATAATAAATAAATCAAAGAAATCAAATAATAGCAGTCAACCTGAGAAATCAATAACTCAATACCATTTACAATAGCTGAAAAATAAAAAATACTCAGGAATATACTTAACCAAGGAGGTGAAAAATCTCTACAAAGTGGACTATAAAAACACTGTAAAGTAATCATCGATGACACAAACAAATAGAAAAACATCCCATGCCCATGAATCGGAAGAACCAATACTGTTAAAATGTCCATACTGCTCAGAGCAATCTACACATTCAATGCAATCCCTGTCAAAGTAACTATGTAATTTCTCACAGAATTAGAAAAAACAATCCTAAATTTCATATGGAACCAAAAAAGAGCCTGAATATCCCAAGTAGTCCTAAGCAAAAAGAAGAAATATTGGGGCATCATATTATGTGTCTTCAAATTATTCTGCAAGGCTATAGTAACCAAAGCAGCACGGGACTGGTGTAGACGTAGACATATAGATCAAGGGAAGAGGATAGAGAACACAGAAATAAAACCATATACCTGCAACCAACTGATCTTTGACAAGGCAGACAAAAACATACACTGGGTAAAAAATCCAATGTTCAATAAATGGTGCTAGGAAATTTGGAGAGCCACATGCAGAGGGGGATGAAAATAATAGGCCAAGAAAACTTTAAGCAGCTTTTACTACAATAATTATCTTTCAGGGGGAAAGGGCATTTATTGAAACCTTAAAATCTGTACCCCCATAATATGCCGAAATAAAAAAAAATTATCTTTCAACTGTTTCTTGAGGATGATAAATATGGGTGTTCTTGACATCTTAAACCAGGACAACTTACTGTAGTATTCATTTCCGTGGTAGTCAGCCTAGAAACTGTAACTTTGAATTGCTTAACACATCAGATGTTTCCTTCTTTTCTGAAAAATATCCTAACCTTAAAGCAAAAAGTAGTATTTTTATCAATTATATTCTACCTAGTGATTTGCACCTATTTTCTAGTAAGACACTTCTATGTAATAAAGTAGCTTTATCTTCCATTTTAAGTATTCTTTCTACATAATCCACATAAGTATTATAATTTTTTTTCTAAGCAGATATTCAGTTTTGTTTTTTTATTTTTTACCCTTAAATGTCTTTTATATAGTTCATTGCTTTAAGCCATATGCACACACACATTTCAGTATGGTTAATGAAGTGCACACAGTATAAAAGATTTATAGATTAAAATGAGAACGTCAAAGTATAAAGTATAAAGTTTAAATACCATCTCGAAAGAGTCTACACATATGGTGGTAAAACCACAAACCAACCAATGCATGAAAATCTTTTCTTTTTAAGTTTTGGCTTTTCCAGAGTTTAAAACCATTGAAGGCCTTTCTGTATAGTAGATTTAATGTTCTTATATGGAAGTGTTTAAAAATAAAATAATTCCATCTTTGCACCATTTTAAAATTTAACTCTTATAGTTATAGAACCTAGATTTGACTGTCATCTCTCAAAATTGAGGTGTAGAATGGAAACAATCTATTATTTCTTAAGATGCCTTAGTATTTGGCAAGGGGCACATTCATTCACTTAAAAATGAAATTAAAATAAAGAAATTTTATTCTATTGTTTATTTTAATGTTAATTTCACATTTATTAATTTCTCCTCAGGTAAAGGCACTAAGGTAACTTATTTAAGTCATTTAAAGCACTGATGATCAGTAAAATGTTGAGAAAAAGGCTTTGTTTTATAAAAGTAATGGCCAAATTGAATTATTGGAATACTTCCTTCTTTAATATAACAGCAATGACAATTATTACTATTATTTTTATTTCTATATTTGGGAGCATTTTGCAGTGTCTATTTTTTAGTTTATGGAATTTATGAAAGTTATTTTATAATATACAAATTTGACTTGGGTATGATAGGTAACTTACATTTTGAAAACCTTAGTTTGAAAGGTTTTGAAAGTTTTAAGGTTTGAAAAGTTTTGAAGTTTGAAAACCTTAGTTTGTACCCATGCACTTTACATAGTGCATGGGTACCATGCACTATGTAAAGTATTTTACTTGAATTTTTTCAGATAAGCCTTTAAGTCTTACAACACCTCTATGTGGTAGTGGTTATTATCTCAATCTATAGGAATTTATGTTTAGACAATTAAGTAGTTTGCCCAAATTGCACAGCTAGTAAATAGTAGATTTGTATTCAAACTCAGGCTTTTCTGCTTCCAGAGCCATGCTTCTAAACCCTCCCACAATGCAGACTTCCTCAACTGGGCTTTCCAGACCTATGATTATCACAGCATTTAATCTTAACAATTACATGAAGCAGAAAATGTTTCCTGTATATTAAAAATTGAAATTGTGGCACCAATAAATTAATTTTCATGTAAGTGTCATAGTTGATGATATAATAAAACAAGGTTCATCTATGCTGTTAGAGCTCATGCTATTTTCACTATTCTAGTCCAATTGGACTTTCAGCAATAATGGAAATGATCTCTCTTCTTGGCTCTCCAATAAGATAGTAACTAGCCACATTTGGTTGAAAGGTGGCTAATGCTATTGGGGAACTGTGTCTTAAATTGTAATTAATTTTACTTAATTCAAATTCAAATTTAATTGCTACACGTGGCTAATGGCTACCACACTGGACAACACAGCCATATTGAACTCTATTATTCTGACCTCATAAGCAATATACAAAGAAAACCTTATGAAAAATTGTTAAATGAACTAAATTAATTATAGGAACTCAATTTTAAATAAATCTAATTATTCCTCATTAGTTAATCCTTTAATTCAATATAAACTGGAGTTTCCAAGCAAAATAACCCAGTCATTTCTAATGCAGAACTCAAACATTTTTTTCATACTTCTTGCTTTATGTTGACTTTTTTCCTAGTTGTTGTACTTCTGTTTATAATACTTTAACTTCCTGTCAAATTGCCTAAAAATAGAAAAATAAAACATTTTAAGTCATGTTGGAAAAGTATTTTAGCATACATTCTTGAGAGTCTCCTTTATTTTTCTACACATAGAAAATGTGAACTCAGTCTCTAGTCTTTCTGCTTATGTGTGTTTTGTATTTTACTGGTCATGCTATGATGTTCACAGATCAATAAATCACAACTTGGAGGACTAGAAGTCAGAGATGAGGCAGTTCAAGTCAAAAGGGGATTGAGCTTAATGTCATAGTTCCTAGTCTGGGCAAACAACCCAAGGCACAAAGCTTTCGGTTTTTCTCTTTCTTGGTGACAAGGGTAAACAACCCAAAGTCTCACAAAATTAAATGTTTCCCCAGGCTAAGGTCTGCAATGAAAATTATTGGCAGACAAGCTGCCTCAATACCAGCTTAAGCTGCTACTTAAGATGAAGAACTCTGAAACAACTACTTGTTGCCTAAAACTCCCCCTATCCCATGTAGACACATTATAGGCCCCAAGGCTACTTTCAAATTATTTATGTTTTAGGACTATTCTTAAAACTTCCTAGGATAATATCTGAATTTCTGAGAATCAGCAAATAAAACAATTTTTCTTTAGCTTGTAAAATTGATACAGATCCTCCTTATGTTACTTCCTATTCGTCTTGTCCTACCCTGCCTCCAGAATCCAGACAGCACTCCCAATGTCACCTGATTAAGAAAACCTATTGATCTATACTTATGAACATTCATACCTGCCACACAATTTTTATCATGCACATTTCCCTGATTTTTCTTAGAATCTAAGCATCTCAATGTAAAGTTTGATTAAAATCTAAAAAATCATTGGAGATAGTATTATCTCACTTATCTTTATGATTAAAACACCAAGCACTCTTCTCCCTATCATAATCAATCCCTTTAAGTCTTTATTTTTTTTTCTCCACTTGACACCAGCTCAAGATTAAACAAAACTTTCACAAAACAGCTCATATATCAGCAAGATGGAGATCATTTATAAATCATTGTCCACATCTCTTGTCACTCACCTTTCTTGGCATCATGTAAGTATTATTATTAAATTCAATTGATTGGATGTAAATTTTATTGATTTTCTGCTTGTACTTAAATATTAACTCTGCTCCTTGTAGGCTGTGGCTTTGCTCAAGTCGTTTTAATTCTCTTATCCTTGGTTACTTAAGCTGGAAAAGGGTACTGCATGATACTGACATGAGGATTAAATGAGATAATCCATGTACTTAACTCGTACAAATTGATATATTAAAAACACTTAATAAATGGTATGAATATCTTTCTATGATGTCCATGTAAATAGAAGTCAGAAAACTAGCTAACAATAACAAGTACACATTTTTATCTATATAGATAGGCACAATAATTGATATTCAGTATAAACCAAGGAGAATTTAAGTTGACTGAAATAACCAATGTTCTCATAGTTCTAGAATTCTTATCCAAGCTAATAAAGAATATTAAATATTGGCTATCAGTAAAAATCTCTGAGAGCATCTACAAAAAATCAAATCTGAAAACAAGCTGTTAATCTATGAAAACACAACTTTTTCCTATTTTTTAAGAATAATTAAACATGAATTAAAAATAATTGCAGTAGTATTTCCTGAGGTTTTACCTGAAGCTAATTAATGCCAATTCGTATACTTTTGAGGAAGAAATAATTCTCAATGATAACCCAAAAAAGGAACCATACCTCTTATTGATCCAATAAATTCTATTTTCCCATTTTATTTTTTGTATTTGCTCAAGGAAACATTCTTAAAGACTAACTCAAGAATATAGAGGTGAGTGAGGTGAAGCACCAGCTTCTTGATCACATATGAGAGGTTATTAGGCTGAGCTTACTGTGTGTGTATTGAGGTCTCAATTAGCTAAGATAATAAGACTGCTTTGGCATATACTCTAATATAGGGATTATCTCAAAGTTGCATCTTCTTAAATTTCAGTATATATTCCAGAAACATCTTCAACCAGTATTGTTTTCCAGATTTTCACAGTAGAATCTATACTTGTATCTTTTGATAATATAATCATGATGGTTCTATGAAATGTGAGACTAACTTGTTTTTCCTTAATTTCTGAAATAAAGTAGGAAAAAAGAAGGCAAAAAAAGATATAATTTAAAATAAAATTGCAATTATAAAATAATATGCATTTTTTTATTTTAATGCTAATTTACTATTTCATGAACATTTGAACACATAGTGAACATCAGCATTCACAACATAGCAAGTCTCTAAAACATATAGTCTAAAATATATAACCTACCAAAACATTTTGATAAAACTTGAAAATACTATTTAAAGCAATAAAACCACTTCAGGATTGACATAATAACTTACTAAGAAATCAAAGTTAAGTTTTCACTGGGCCAGAACTTTTAATGGATCAAAGTGCTATCTGAGTGAAATTATCTCTTTCAGGAAAAAGTTTAAAAATGGCAATAAAATTATTTCTGTAAAACATATGCTATCTTAGAGGGTAACTTCATAGTATATTTGAAAAAGTCTGAAACATGTCAAGAGAATAAATTATTCTCATTCAGGAAAGTTTGGCTGCATGCTTTTATCATTACTTAAAAGTAAAATTTTTTTAAAAAGTTGTTAAATTAGATGTGGTTCTTAAGAAATGAAATACAGGACTGCTAGTTTAACACTTTTTTTCTTAGAGAACTTTGATTTTCCTTTGAGGCAACAATGTGTCCAGCTAAAAGCAGACTCCCTTGCAGCTACAAGTGGCTATGGGACCCAATACTAGGCAGTGGGATGTAGGAGAAAGGCTTTGGTAATGTGTTCCTTCGTAATTAAAAGAGTAAAAACTTTCTAAGACAAAGCACTTTTGCCATTTGCATTTTCCAATGTTTTCTGTCTGGAACATAGATATAATGGCTAGCAAGAATAAAATCAATCATACAACCATGAGGGCAAAAGACTACATGTTTAAGATAGTGAGGGCAGAAAAAGAGGAGCCTGGAGAACTGATAACATCATGAAGCTGCTGCCCCAGTCTAGATGCTACCCAGACAACTTGTTCTAGTAGAAACATGGGCAACCTATCTGATTCAGCCCCTCTAAGATTGTGTTCTGTGTTGAATATAACCAAATACAACCCAACTGATTCAAAGCTCTATAAAATTACAAATATTATAAACATTGACGTTTAATTACTTGACTGCTAAGATCAATTACAGAATGAAAGGTGACAATGTGAAATGGAAAAGAAATAATATACGTGTATTCTAAGTATCCTCCAACTAGTCTGTCATAAATTATAATTTCAGCAATTTTGGCAATTTTTAGTGATTCTAAAAGAACAATATTTGACGGTTCAAAATTAGGCTGTTAATTCATCAAGTTGATAGTAAACTCGATGCTAGTTTGCTCAAATCTAAAGCAGAGTGATAGAAGTTGTCAATATCCCTAGGTTAAAATTATCAAATCAGAAGTACTGGCATATAGAGAAAATTGACTTTTCACTTAGTTTGATAATGATCTCCTCACATGATAGAAACATGTGACATAGCAATTGAATTTCTAGTATTTGTATTAAGAGCAGTATTTAAAAACATTTACTAATCAATAAATAAATTTTTATATGAAAAAAGTTGGATTGACTGTAAAAGAAGCCTGGGGTATTGCTTCATGGTACATCCAATATTATTTTTTTTTAAATAAAATCTTTATTCTGTGATCTATGTTTACATACACATTACATTTGGTATTTTATGTAACTGAAATTTATTATATCTTATGAAAAATTGGAGTAAGATTTAATTTATATCCTTTTCTTAATAATATTCTGGACCTGATAGCTATAAAACATTTCTTATTCCATATGGTTGTTAATTTATGTATATTGATCACATCAAATAATGTCCGGCACAAAGTAAGCAAATATTAATAAAAGATTATTAGCATTGCTAGGGAGGTATATGATGAGGTATCCAAAAAATTTTTGTTTTCCTTCTGTGGTATTGAGTTTTTGCTGGGAAGTGGATTTAGCTAGCAATTACATTTCCCAGCTCCTCTTGCAATCTATGGGCTGTGTGGTTTGTTGTTTGTGGAAGGTTGAGTGCCAGTGATACATACTGTATCCAAGACCTTAAGAGATGAAGTGGCATAAAGTGGAAGAACCCTGGGTCCTTGAATCATCACAGGGAGAAAAGTCACTTACATAGGGACAATTAACATCAGAATCAGATTGTTACATGAGTAAGAAAGAAACTTCTATAATGTTAAGAAACTAGAATTTAGTAGTTAATTTGTTGTTAATCATCCAATGTTTTATAAAAGTGATTTAATAAAATTCATATCATATTTACCACATAAAAGTAAAATTCTGATTTTTGTATGGGTTGGTTATGATATACTGATATTCACATATTTTCTAATTTTCTCAAACATAAATTTTAACCTCATTATATTATTTCTTCTATATTTTGAAAAAAAATAACTTCTATGAAGTTCTCTCATAAGACCCAATTAATTTCTGTGGGTTTGGAACTTAATTATTGAAGCCAGGGGATGCATTATAGAAGCTATTATAATTTAAGATTTTTTTTTTTTTTTTTTGCAAATGATGGTCATAAGAAAATTTACAATTTAAAAACTAATTTAAAAAAAGAATGTTCTAGTAATTGTGTGGGTGAGCAGTATCCTCTTAACATAAGTTGAACTATCTTTCAATTGACATTTGCCTGAAATGAGATGATCTGTGAGTTTAGTTATGATATTAAGACCAGAGATAGTAGCTATTTTATTATACAAATATTTATAATTTGATTTTATAGCTTCTATTAATATAACTCCATTCTCAAAAGTAAAATGTATACAATTTAAACTGTAAAAGTTGTGATAGTACCAGAAATATTAGTGCCTCTACTATTTTTAATGAAAGTAGGGAAAGAATTAATCTGATATATTTTATGATACATTTAGATCTTTGAATGCAAAGGCATACAGATGTATGAGAATATATATATTTTTCATACATATACATATAAATATTCTACAGATGTATTGTTTAATCTTCCTTCTGTTCCCTATTCAGAATATGGGTATAGAGCTTCTATAGTTTATTTACTTAAGTAAATCCAAGTAAACCTCATTAATATACTTTCTCTTTTTTCAAAACTAGCTCTGGATTTGTATATGACACTAGCCATTTGTGTGTCTGCATTACACATTTATGTGTATGTCTGCATGGTTTTGCATTTGTAGATGAAAAGGCTAGATAAAGACTCTTGTTCAACGTGTTTGGGTGCTCACACTTCTTGGAGACATTTGTCATAAGGAAATAAAAAAATGCAAATCTCTGTCTTCAAGTGTCTTAAAACATTCAAAAAATTTATAAAAATAATTAGTACTTATTTTAAGGACATGGTGACACGTTTGGTTTTGGCACTAACAATTCTTTTAAGATGAGTTTCACTGCCCTATTGTGTTGAAAGAGTTAATGGTTAATGTTGTTTATTCAGGGAAACAGATCTGCAACCTGTCCAGTTGCTATGGGAACTACATTCTTACGTTCATTAAATCAATCTATGCAAGAAAAGGATAGAAGCTTTGTGATTAAGGCAATGTATACTTATTAAATAAGATTTTGAAAAATACTAAAAAGTTAAAAAGATGTCCCCCATAAATCTTTCACTAAACACATTCTTCATTAATATTTTAGTTGTTTTCCTTCTATTTTACCCCATATATTTTTTTCCTTTGGTTGTGGTGTTGTTTGTATCATTTATGCATTTTTGCATTATCAGTTTCCAGCTAACATTGTGTCATACTTTTTCCATTAAAGCTATTACTTCAAAAAGAAACACACACATAAACACACATGGTACATAGGATTAGATATTCTTTTAATATCATTTTGCCATCTTGCATGTTAATGCCTAGGAAACAATCTGTGATAAAGTACATTTATATTCCTTTCCCAACTGTTATTTATAACACATTTTCTCTCAAAAATTATCCTGTTCTCTGGTTCACACTCTATCTCACTCACTACCACTTATCATATTGCCATATATGGGAAGGTTTGCAAAGGTTTCCTCATGGTTATGTGTCAGACTAACTTCTAACACAAACATACTTTTAAAAAAGTATCTGTGGTGATTATGCCATATCTCTATTGCTCTCTGCTATTCACGTATCCCTCTCTATGATTGTTCTTTCTCCTTCAGCTGCAATTTCATTCATGTACTCTTTTGGCAAATATGTATGTATGGAGCACTTTTGCATACTTTTGCATACATTTGCATGCCAAACACAGTGTTAGACACTGAACTATGATGGTAAATAGGACACAATTTTTAACAGTCAATTACAATATCATGTGATAAGCACTTATTGGCATAAATAGAAGATATTATGCAGAAAGATTAGAGGCAGTCAGTCCTTGTCCTAGGGGCTCAAGAAAAGCTTTGTAGAGAACGTGGCTTCATCAACTGTAATACTGCCAGCCCAGGTTATGACTGCCCAGCCAGAAAAGAAAAACTTAGTTGTTATGAAGAATTTCCTCAAATACAATTTTGGTGAACTCAGGTAGATTCAGAAACATTCTATAACTGGAACAATGCAAACTGTTATGAAAGCAGTTACCAAAGACTAATCTTTAAAATGGGGAAAGAGCTGGGCAAACTCATTTAGCTACCAATGCTGCCTCACAGAACTGTCCCATACGCAGGTAGCCCAATGCATACTATTAATACCTAATGGGTATAGCATGCTCCCATGAACATAATATGCTCATTGATATCAGGCCGTTTAGCCCAGTGGGTGGGGAAGTGCTGCAGATAATTCTAGATCGATCAAGTGGTGGACATCAAGAGAACCTCCTATACATAGCAGAAGAACTGTGGACACAAAGTACTGGAGGCAGGTCCAGACTTGGAAAAGGACAATAGTCTTTGATTTCAGTATGCCTTTACTGCAAGATAGAGATGCATTGGAGTTCAGTAGAATTAACAGGTGAGGAATCCCAGGCTGAATCATTTCTAATATCCTGTTTATTCCTTAAACATGGAGTTTAAGGAATGCTATATTATTGGATATGGGACACATTTTAAGCACCAGTTATATGGAATCTAATTAGGGATATTCTTTTCTTTCAAAAGAAGTGATTTGCAGATACACCAAATTCTTTTTCTCCATCTGTAATCCTTTAAAATAAGAGTCCCACACTCTAAAGTTATGGTAATATTTTCAGTGAAATTCAGTTCAATTATAAAGTCTCTGAGCAAAGAGGAAAACCTAAATGAAAGGCATTGTCTTAGAAACACGAAGTACCACAGAGAATCCCGAGTTTTTTTAAAGTAGAAGAGGGGCCTGTTTTTTACACCAAGATGTATCTTGAAGAAGCAGCCTGTGGGGCTGCTGAGAGGTGGCTGGGGAAGAGCAGGACTCTACACTCTGCTGTTTACATTGGTTTGTGAGTTCTGATAATAGGTGTTGACTTTGTGGATTCATGACATACAAGCCCAGGAACTGAGTAAATGTTTGAGATCAATTCTCCCCCTAAGTTCTATCACAGTAAATAATTTCCGCTGATGGTCTCCAAATAAGAATCTGAGAAGGATACAAGAAATTCCCACAGACTATTTATCCCAGGAATTCACTTCCGTCCTGACTCAAGAATCCCATTCTATTAAGCAACAGAGGCCTACAGTCAGATACAGGAACTTCCTCTGACCAAGAATTTTCCCTGACCTTGCAAGTCCTCTTGAAGTTCTTTATTTTATCATTAATTTTATAAAAACTAAGTATTGAATTAATACATGTTCAACATAAAACACTTTGAAGGTACAGGTTAAGTGTTAAGATGGAGGAGATAGCCGTCTATAATTATGTAGACATTTTCAATTTATCATGTCAAGGATCTAAGTGTTTTGTGAGTTTGTATTCTCAAGATTAAAACTCTCTGAGGGAGAGCAGAGTATCTGAGACTCCTACATTTTGGGGGGTGGGGTGGTAGGGGGAACTCTTCCTTTGTATATCAAATTCTTCAGAGAAGTGAAATAGAATTGAAACTGACCTGACAGCAAGTAGAATTTTCTACTCTTGAGCCTTTAAAAACTAAATCGGTTTCTAACCAAACTTGTATAATATTTATGAAAAAGCTATTTCTAAAATTATGGTTCATTCATACAATGAAATACCATACTTACAGTATAGAAAAGAGAAAAGTAGTTCTTTATTCATTAATATGAGACAATATTGAAGACGTATTAGGTGAAAACAAAATTAAACTGCAGAATAGGATTATGATGGATTCATATTTGTGTTGAAAATGATATAGATATATAAATGGTTAGGTAGATAGGTAAAGAGATCACATTTACACTAGAGGACTTTTTCAATAAAATATACTAAAACCTGATAACCAAAAAGAGTAATTTCTTCTTGGCAGATTGGGAAGGAGAAGCTGGGGAGGCTGTGGAAAATGGGTACTGGATAGCTGGATGGAAGGAGGTCTTAATTTTTATTTAATGTGCTTTCTTCTGGTTGATATTTTTACTAGATATTATTATGTATTATTAATATTATTAAAACCGACTTAAATAAATGTATCACCCCATATGTCTTAAAAATGGTATTATTTTAATGCAATACTTACTTCTTTGGCAAATGATTGTTTTGAGATATCCTAGTAATTATTTTATATTGAACCTATAAATTAAGGTTAAGTTATTTGCCCATTTTCAACACACAACATACTTACAAAAATTGAGTATAAGAGACTACAATGCTGTCTTAGGGAATAATATATAAAATTCATCTATTCTCTCAGTGCAAACATTTCTCCTGTCTTGAGGTATTATCTAGGAATTTGAAGCTTTGTTAGAATTCCATATTGTATAGCCAGACTTTATTTACTTTCTGTTTCTTAGACTATTGGGCATTTAGATAAACTTTAACTCATCTTCTCTTGTGCCACCAAAAAAAGAGATCTCCTGGGAATATCATCTGTAAAATGAAATCTGCCTGATTTGAAAAAAACTGTGAATACAATTTTATTACTTTCAGAAATGCAATGTTTACTGGATGTGAATAGCTTCCCTATAGCAATTGATGACCTTGACTACATGAATCAAGAGAGATGTAAAGAGCATTCAGTTGCTTATTTTTAATCCCCTGAAGAAAAATATAGCATTTTAAAACCTCATCTTTAGTTATGTAGATAATTGCAATTTAATATTCTGAGTAATTCTCAAATAATTCTTGATAATAGCCAATGGAAGTAGACTATTCACAAAATCTTAAGAGATTGGCCATTTTTGGCATTTATATGTTTAAGAACACATTTCTATTCTATTATTTAAAGTCTTAAAGTCTACAAAAAGAAGATGGATCTTAACTAAAGGCAAACTTTATTTCATTGTGGAATATATGTTAAAGTGTCAAAAAAACAATGCTTTGTTGGGAACATGACCTAAGACCTGACAGAATAAAAATATGCCTGGCACTGAGTAAACAAATGAGAGAGAAGCAGAGGATATTTGACTGAAATAGTCCATCTTTCTGCTAAGAATTTTTTTTGTTTTATTTTCTGACTTTAGCCTTTTAAAAAATCATGTTTTTGATTTTCATCTTTCATTGGTCTTTAGTCTATGCTAAGTTGCCTCAATGTGGGCTAAAAGTAACATGTTAGTAAGATTATAGAAAACAACATAAATGACTGACTTATAATCACACTGTCTGAAAACAAAACAACAAAAAAAGAACATTTGCACACCAAATATACTTGATATAGCAGTTCTACTTCTAAAGTAATTTTGTTGGTTTTTTAAAAATCAGATCTGCTTCTACAGTGCCTTTTTTATTAGCTTTGAAAACATTTTCTCCCTAAAAGAATTGTGATTTGATTGTCCTGTAGAGCCCTCATGCTAAAAAAATGTTTAAAATTAAAGTCAGTTTTATTCCCACTCATTGCCCCATCAAGTCCTTTTCTCTGCTGTGTTTCTGATCTCAGCAGAAAACTCTACCCTTCATTTCCCTTAATTTCTCTGTTTCTTGAAATGTCATCCTGTCAAACTGACCTCCAAACATCTCTTAAATCCACTCCCTTTATTCCCCATTAACCCTGTCTTAGAGTTTTGATAATTTATTCCCATGAATATTGCAGCAGTTTAATAATGTCGCTATGTTTTCAGTTTTTCTCCTTAAAGTCCACCCCCACAGATGTTCTTAAGATACAGATATGATCTTATTACTTCCTCCAAATTACTTCTTTATGAAGAGTTCAAGGCTCTTATTCAGCTGACACTTGCCTAATTTTCCATGACCAAATTTTGTACTGTTTTCTATATATATTCTGGATTCTCAGGCATAGTACATTTATTACCTATGTTTTCCTGATGAGATAACTTCTCTTATAGTTTCATGGAATTTACAGAGTAGTTGAGCAAACAAGAGTTTTAGGCAAAAACTTTTTAAAAATATTCCCAAGGAATAGGCCCGACAGTAAATAATTTAAAATATACACATGGGAAAAGTTGGGCTTACCCTCTGAGCACAATAAAATATAAACATATAAGAAATTTTTTCTCCCTGAGTTGGCCATTAAGGAAAAGTCTACAAAGAAATAAAACATGGCCTTAGAATATACTTCCCTTTTTGTGAAAGTAGAAGGCAGCCATTAAAGAAAAATATGGCTCCTTTTGTGTTATTGTCTTGATCCAGAAGGGGAAAGGGGGTCCAATGAGTGATTGAAGTTCTGTCCTAAGAAGGAAATGGCACAATAATAATTGAGGCAGATAAAGAAATCTACCTTTCCCATGTCCCTTAAATTCCAGGCAAACCACACTTTTTACCTATAGCTCCCTGAAGTAAAACCACTTTCCCACACTTTTAGACATGTTGCTGTCTCTGCCTAGAAAGCTTTCCCCTCCCTTTGCCTGTCCATTCAACTCCGATTCATCTTTTGAGTTTTTTCATAAGCATCACTACCTTTGTGAAGCCCACCCCCCAATCATTCTCCTCTGTTGCTACATTGTCCATAGTACATTGAAGCTGTTTACTCACTTGTTTCTTTCCTCAAGTATCTTGCTTTCTCCAAGGGCCTATTGTATCCCTAGTATCTGTTACAAAATAAGAACTTTAGGTTTATGGAATAAAAAAAAGGAATGAATTTGCCATAAGCTCTGAAAAAAGAAAATAGAAGCACTTTTTCAATGATTAGGTAGGATCTACATTTTACAATCACTGATTTTTGAAAAATTAATATTCAGTTCATGGTATAAATTCAGGTTAATCTGCTAAAAGTTACTAGCTTTCTTATGATTGTAAGGGAAACCATCCTATCCCTCTTCCCATATTTTACTTTGTTCATAAAACAGATACTTACATACTCCAGAAAGTTTACAAAGAGACCATTTCCCTTTGTCTGGCTTCTTACATGCTTCTTTCTTTGGAAAGAAGAGTGATTTGTATGATTGGTATGATAGAGAGAATATGACTTAAATTGATTTGCATCTTTTTATTCTAATGGCCAACATCAATATGTTCAAAGTTATTGGGCATGTGTGTGGCCATTCCTCCTGAGCTTTCTTTTTTTTTTTTTTTTTGAGACAGAGTCTCGCTTTGTTGCCCAGGCTAGAGTGAGTGCCGTGGCGTCAGCCTAGCTCACAGCAACCTCAAACTCCTGGGCTCGAGCGATCCTTCTGCCTCAGCCTCCCGAGTAGCTGGGACTACAGGCATGTGCCACCATGCCCGGCTAATTTTTTATATATATATCAGTTGGCCAATTAATTTCTTTCTATTTATAGTAGAGACGGGGTCTCACTCTTGCTCAGGCTGGTTTTGAACTCCTGACCTTGAGCAATCCGCCCGCCTCGGCCTCCCAAGAGTCCTGAGCTTTCTGTGTGCAGCTGCATGTGAGGCAGCTAGTGGAGAATGTGCGTGCTTTGCAGGCCCAGCTATCTACAAAATGTAAGTCCCAGTGCCTGGACATATGAAGAAACTCATTTTTGTCTCAAGCACAATAGAAAATTTCTAGTCTAGTTTTATCTAGTTTTTTTTAATTTCACAGATATAAATTAGTAATTTATTTTTTCTACATCTAGCCTTTCTGTTTATTTCCAAATTGGTATAGAATTTGTCTGTGTTAGGGAGAATAACACTCTTAAATCCAAATGGCACTTAATAAACCTCATAAATGAATATATTTATATGTGGTAAAGCAATCTTTTGGCTACTCAGGTGCCAGAGCTATTAAATGTTGGAACCGGACTGTACTTAGGGGTTACTTCAGTGAATTAGTAGGAGATAATCCATAGAAATAGGAAACTTAGATTCTATCCCCAAGAAACCTACTCAAAAAACAGAAATCAGAGCTGGCAAAATTTAGGCACAACTTGAGTCTCTCACCACCAGACCACTGGAAACCCTTAGACATTCCAGCAAAGTTACTGTCTGTGGTTGACGTTGCAATCAAGACTTGGCCCTGCTTATATGGTGGTTAAGTTGGCTCCTGTGTTTTATTTCTAAAGCTGGATTTTACTAAGCTCTTCTTTCCTTGACCTACTTTCTTGTCACATCTCCTCCTTCCTTTGCATAGGCTAGACACCTCCACGTGACCAGGAAAATGAAAAAAGACAGGATAATATCTCTCCATCTGAACATGATCCTCACTTCACTTTTCTGATTTAGGATAAAGATAAGGACCTTAAATTGGAGATGAGGTCATTTATTTTCCCCCTTCATCTGAAGAAAGGGTCATTCCAAAAGTTAGTTTACATTTCTTCATCATGTGAATAAAATTTTTCCTCTTCAAGAATCCAGAATGTCTGACTCATATTTGGGAAAAATGTGCTATGGAAGGAGAATATATTCAGAAAATAGAACTAAAATTTGTTGAAAAGAAATTATGAATATTAGCCAAGACGTTTTGGAAAAGGAAGCACTAGAAGAGCTTGCCATTAATTTAATTGTGGGGGTGGAGAGGAAGGTAAGCTGAGGAAGTGCCTAGGGAGGTGCCTAGGGTTGGACTCCCTTACGAAGAACTCAATTCTTGTTGTGCTTTCCTTTTGGAAACTGAGCAGATACTACTTACAGTACAACTTCAGTTTTTCTTTCCTTTTGTTTAGTTATCACCTTAAATTGTACCAACATTTCAATAAATAAAAGCACATAGAGTCACATATATAGTGAGATGGTCGTGGGGAGGCTAAAGTAATAAGGTATTAAAGAGGTAGAATGATCTGACCCCGCCCAAGAGAGGAAGCAGCTTCCCAGGTGAGCATCATCTCAGGGAGAGTGAGTCCTCAGCCCTTTTTATTTTGACCCTTAAGCTAGATGCAGCTTTTCTCTGAAAGATGGGGCATGATTTATCATGTATAAAAATATAGGCATAAAAATATAGGCTAGCCAAAAAGTCTAATGAACACTTTTAGAAAACAAAACTGGTTAATTTTCAGTTGGAATATTAAACTGAATGAACATGAACATCTTTAATCTAGAACACAAGCAAAAATCAGTCTTCCTTCATAACAGAGAGAGCCAAAGATAATAAACCGTGAAATCAAAATCTAGAGCCCGGCCGGGCGCTGTGGCTCACGCCTGTAATCCTAGCTCTTGGGAGGCCGAGGCGGGCGGATTGCTCAAGGTCAGGAGTTCAAAACCAGCCTGAGCAAGAGTGAGACCCCGTCTCTACTATAAATACAAAGAAATTAATTGGCCAACTGATATATATATAAAAAATTAGCCGGGCATGGTGGCGCATGCCTGTAGGCCCAGCTACCCGGGAGGCTGAGGCAGAAGGATCGCTCGAGCCCAGGAGTTTGAGGTTGCTGTGAGCTAGGCTGACGCCACGGCACTCACTCTAGCCTGGGCAACAAAGTGAGACTCTGTCTCAAAAAAAAAAAAAAAAAAAAAATCTAGAGCCAAAAAACGTCTTACAAATTACTCAATTCTTACTCAGTTTTGAAGCTGAGGTTTAAGAAGATTAAAAGTTTGTTCTGAGATCATATAGTATGTATGCGATGGGGAGTAGGGATGTGGAAACCAGAGCTCGTGTCTACAGTCTGTGTCCCTTATATGCTCCATCCTGTGCCCATTCTAAAATAGACCCTATTAACTGTGATGAAAAACTCTTGATGCCCCAAATCAGCAAGCAGAGTCCAGGAATGATCACTTTTCTAGTCAACTGTGCCCGATCTACGACCTGAATTTGTCCTGCAATGTCTCAGTTTTCCCTTGGCCAGTTACTTTTATGACTTATTAAATAGGTCATAAAATTATATACTAAATTAAAAAGACTATAACTTGTAATGCTATATTATGAGGATAATGTCATCAGTAAGGAATCCTAAGTAGACTATTACATTTTTTTAATTTCACAGATATCCATAAGTTCTGCTTGGGGGAGCCAGTTTGAATTAGATACAAAAATTAGCCATATAACCATTTATCTCATTGGCAACCCCATTTTCCTAGTACTTCAAAATGACTCCTGTTTCAGAAATGAACACATGTTCAAAGCCAGTGTGCACACTTAATGGTCATCACAGGAACATTGCAAAATATCATCTGACCTGTCCAAAAACATATTTTTAGACAGTTCTATAAATGGCTCCTTCCCACGGGATACATGTTTCTATTCCTTTTTTGTGAATGAATGTTCCCCACTCCCGCACCTTTCATTTACAGGAAGAGGAAGCAACACTGGAATTACTAAAGGCAGCATGACTCTTTTTCCAGACAACAGGCCCAACCATGGGAATTAGAACGTCATTTGGCAACTGGATCCCTTTTTATCCTCAGAGACTGTGACACTCCAGGAAAGCGCTTACCTCCACACACTTCCCGAAGCCTTAAAAGGTCAGAAGTACTTGCTGACAAACATTTTATTTTCCTTTGTCAAATTTAAAGGCATCATAATCTTTTCCAGAAAGGTTTTAATCCTATAAAATAATTCATTAGAGAGATTTTGGATCTAAAATTTGTCATGTTAAAAGCTACTGAAAACAGTTCATTTTACAGTAATTTGCTCCAACTTAAAACAATTATCATGACACTATGACACCTGTATTTGTGTTTTTCTAAAACTGTCAACCTTTATAAATATTTTTAATATTGTTTTATTCTAGTTATATTAATATTAAACAAAGGTGTGGCTGGTTTTTAACTGGCAAAAATATAGGAGAAAATGTAAATTTTCAAACAATCAATATTCAGAGTAAACTTTTAGAGTAAAATGTTCAATTTATCTCTTGAGTAAACTGTTCTTTGCTTACATTCTTTTAGAAATCCACCAGGAAACCCTGCCCATTAATCGGACTTGATTATACTGTTAGGACTCCTCCTAGTAACTCTGCCTGCCTTATTCTTTCATGATAAAAGCCAAATCCTCACTAATAACTCTTGATAACAGAAAAAAGTCATTGTGGAGCAGTAAAGGACAATAGGTGTCCTAGGATATTGGAATTCACTTGGAAGGAAAAATATAGAAAGAAATTAGTGGTTGGTAAATATTGAGAGGCTTTTAATGACTAAGGTCTCATGTACTTGAATGTTGTAAAGCAGAGGCCAGCTGCTGGAAAGCTGTTGCTGCAAGGATTTGTTGAGCTCTTATCATATGACATTATGAAAGCCTTTGGAAACATTCGAACATGAAAGTCACCACCCCAGTTCCTTCTGAGAGAAGTTCTAAATGCCACTGAAAGTTCAAGGTACTCAAATGCCTGGATCCCTTAAAGATCTCCACACTTGGAATAAGGATACAGGATGTTTTAAGAGTTACCTGGTTAGAGTGACAATAATAATCCTTCAGTCCTAGAATATTCTGTCTCAAACTTATTTCTTAGACTCTGTCAAGTTCCAGAAAGTGTTACTATATAATGCATAGAAATAATTTTTGTAACTGAAGTTTTGATGAAATTGGGTCCACCCTTCTTACTTATTTTTGTTATGTTATTACATTTTACATATATTTTTGAATTTAGAGGCAGTTTTCCATTTTAAAGCAATAAATAAAATGGAATGTAAGAGCTCATTTTTGGAGATGTGTGTTAATACAAAATTTAGTTTGCATTTCTGTATACAATACAGTATTTTAATTACTTAAAATATTATGAGCCACTTGATAGCGAGTGGTGCTTCTGCCATTGATGCTAGAGTCTTCCAATGTGTGAAATTAGAATTGAGAGTTTACACTCACTTCAGCTAATAAATTCAAGTAATATATTTTTGTTGATTTTGGATCTCTTACCTTGGCATTACTCAAAGTACATAATTTATCTTTAAATTCAGGTTCTGTTACTACCAATCATTATTTGTTTCATTAAAGGATTTCTTGGCTGATGTGCCTTTTGTTTCACAGGATGTGAGATATCCAAGGTTTTGTCACTGAAATGAATGGTCCGGATTTACCCATATTAGCTTTGTAGTAGGGTATCCTCCCATGTCACATCTAATATGTAAACTCATCCCAGAGATTATTCATAAGTTGTTTTCAATGTTTCTGATTCTTTGCTTTCCTTCATTATCTCTAAAATAGTCCATATACCATCTAACTATTGGGCAGAGGAAATTAAGAAAATAAACAGTAAGAATCAGACATTGTTTCTTCTATAAGAAGCTGGGTACAGAAGGAAGCTACAGTGGGCTAGTGACCTTATAGATTACTTGAGTATTTTTATCATATGTTATTTCAATTAAAAGACAATTTGGTCACTGATTTTATATTGCCAGATGTTGTGACAAGGAGATTTCCTAGAAAGAAAGCATAAGGGCTCTCAACATTATTAAAATGAACTTTGATGATCATCAGTAGGAGAAAGCCCAATATTGATATTTCCCTCAAAAATATATAGTAGCAGCTAGATTTTGAGAAAGATACTCATAGAAGAATTTTTAGGTTAAATTTGGTACTTCAAAATTGTTCTTGGTAGAATTCATTTACTCATTCATTCATTTTTGCAAATATTTATTGAGAGTATATTATGCATTATGAAAGGCTGATGAAAAGGTATGGTCATTGCTCTCAAAATGGCATGGTCCAATGAGGAGATAAGCACAGCAAAGTGAGTACACTGAGTGAAAACTTGTGAGAAGACTCTGAGTTGGATTCAGGATGACGGGGAATATAAGAGGGGAATCTTCCTAAAGGAAGTTTCTTAATTGATGAGCAGCAATTGGCCAGATAATGGTAGACATTTGAGACCAGGAATAGAGGTTGAGGGACGTACAGACAAATGGCATCTAGGGCACTTCACTAATGTTGCTAAAGCATAAAATAAAAGATCAAATAATACTACTGAATTACTAGAGGGATGTATAGAAGCCAGATTTTAGAGGACCTGGGATGTCATGTTTGGGATATTGACCTTCTTATAAGTAAGGGGGATACGTTGAAGAATTATACATCTACATCTACTATGGCAGGTATAGCCATATATAGAATGAATTTGTGGGGGTTAGCTTGAAGCTGATTAGGATGCAGTTGTAATAATCCATTTTAAAGATGACATATGTCAAGAATTTGGGCAGTTCTAGGAGAAGAGAAGGGGACTAGACAGATCTGAGAAATGTTTTGGTGATCATATCAACAGGATGTTTATTAAATTAGAAAAGGTAAGGATGAGAGGATAAGTAAAAATAATAATAAATATTTATAGTATGGGTGACAAAGTAGATGGGAGAGCCACAACTTATATAAAAGATTCCAGAAAAGTAGGATTAGAAAGAAGAGAATGAGCTGAAGTTGAGTCATTTTAATTTTAGGGAGGGCTTTAGATCATCCAAATGAAGGTATTTGGCAGACACTGGTATATAGTATCAATTCAGAAATTGTTTGAATAGTTGGTATTAATAGTTAAAATAATGAGTAGGCCGAGATCTCCCAGTGAAAGTCTATGGAATGAGATCAATGCCCTACCAAAACAGTCTTTGGAAACAGTTTTAATTGACAAGAGGAGGAAAGCCCAATAAAAAGACAGAATGGGATTGGCTAGAAGATGTAAGGAAATTTGGACTAGAGAATGAAGTGTCAATAAAGCCTGCTAGGTAGGAAGTTTTATGTGTCTCTATTTGTTTCTAGAAATATGGACAGCACAATTATCAATTTTGATTGCAACAGAAAAGTTCAGAATGGTAAAGAATATATTCACCTATAGATAGAGGATAAAGAAGTCATTGGTGTCTTAGTGAGTGATTTTTCTAGAGCTGCAATAGGGAAGAATCCTTATTATAATGTGTGAGAAATGATTACATGGATGACAAAGTAGAGATAGAAGTATAAACTAATGTTTTGAGAAGTTTGGATAGGAACGGAGGAAGATTAGATGGTTCTTGGAGACATTGCATTAAAGAAAAATTTGCTTGTTTGTTTATAATGTAAAAGATTTGGGCCGGGCGTGGTGGCTCACGCCTGTAATCCTAGCACTCTGGGAGGCCGAGGCAGGCGGATTGCTTGAAGTCAGGAGTTCAAAACCAGCCTGAGCAAGAGCAAGACCCCGTTTCTACTACAAATAGAAGGAAATTAATTGGCCAACTAATATATATATAGAAAAAATTAGCCGGGCATGGTGGCGCATGCCTGTAGTCCCAGCTACTTGGGAGGCTGAGGCAGTAGGATTGCTTGAACCCAGGAGTTTGAGGTTACTGTGGGCTAGGCTGACGCCACGGCACACACTCTAGCCTGGGCAACAAAGCAAGGCTCTGTCTCAAAAAATAAATAAAATAAATAAATAAATAAAAGACTTGAGCATATTTATGGATTCAGAGGTAACAGCAAGTTGAGAGGGAGTGGTTGGAAATGTAGAGGTAAGTTATGGTAAAACAACAGCAAAATTCCAGAGGAATCAGGAGGCAAAGGTTTAACAGCCCCTCGACTGAATCCAAACTTCACAGAAGAAAACTTTTTATTAAAAGGATTTGTTCTGTAAAATTTGGATTCAGTCCAAAGGCCTCATTCGAGGATCTAGAAGGCCACACGTGGCCCCAAGGCCACAGGTTCCCTACCCCTGGTTTAGAGCATATGAGATGAATTCTTAGTTACCATGGAAAAGAAAAAGAGCTTGGGTTTGTATATCAACAGATTTGTAGCCTGGTAGTTGAGATGGATGATATTTGAAGGCTTCAGTAATATCAATGCAATTGGTCCTCTGCTGAAAAAGAAGGTTATGGGAATTGGTCAGGGAATTTAAGAAGAGAGATCAGGACCTGGACAGGAATGGAAGAGGGAAATGGCCAAGGACAAATGAAAACAGTAACTGTTGGTACAGAGGAGCCAGCTGAGCTTCAACACTGTGTACTAAATATGACCACAGTTTGCTAGGGTTGGTGGTTTCTGCATAGCTGCTCAATGCCCAGGAGTATACGACCATAGAAGACATATTTTAGCATTAATACCAGTTTGGTTTTCTGAGTGAGGGTAGCAGAGGAAGAAGCATATAAACTAAGAGTTATTTAAATAATGAGATATACAGGTGGAGATAAGTAAAGACAGCAGAGATTCTAGCAGAGGCCCGAGAGCCTAAGAGAAAATGGGAGCTGATTGGGGAGAGGGAATAGGGAAATCAAAATTGTTAGGAAAAGATGGAACTAAACAAGCAAGGGGCCTAAAACGATAGGAGGTTTTGGCCAGGGATTAGAACTAAAGAAAAATTGTTGAATGCAACATGACTATCTAAGGCATAATTTGACCAAGACCATAATACTATCCAGCATTTATAGTAATCTTATGTCTCTGGGTGCTTGTCTCTCATTAGTTTGAATCTAATTTGTTTTAGTAAAAAAGAAAAAAAAGTATTGCTTTTAAAGTAAATACAAAGACAGGTGGTGTGTGTTCTTAAGAGATTCACCTAAGATTATAGGAAGTTTGTGAAGAAGGAAAAACAAAAGTCACAGTATTTGTTGGGAAATTAGGTTAAAGGTGCCATTCACAAAGTTGAAAAAAGTCTTAGTTTTTTCTTATTTGTTTAAGAGATACAGGTTGTTTCACAAAACATGGTTGTAGAACTAACTCCATACTTAGTTAAGGAACTTTGAAAGAGTAACACAGATAAAGATATCCATGTTCTGCTTGGTTAAGCCTTCAGAAGAAATAAGAAATACCAGCACTACTCTGATGTAAGTGTGTGTGTGTGTGTGTGTGTGTGTGTGTGTGTGTGAGAGAGAGAGAGAGAGAGAGAGAGAGCAAGAGAGAAAGAAGAAAAGAAAGTCAATTTTCAATGAAGTTCATCAAAATTTGTAACAAAATAGAGGGTTGAGTTGAGATGCAGAATTCTTTAGATATCATAGACTAACCCATCCTAGAATTCTCTCTCTCTCTTCCCCCCAATATTGTAAATATCCTCCGGTATCTCTCTTCTTCCTCTTTCCAAACCTAAAAACAAACAAACAAACAAACAAACAAACAAACAAACAAACAAACAAACTCTCTCCACAACCCACGCTCCAATGGCTACTGCCTTTCTCTTCCTTCCCCATTCATTGTTTATTCTCTTTCGGCATGGAACTCTCAGACTTCTCCTTCATTAATATTAATCTTATTGAATTGCAGAGGGGGAAGGTGAGGGGGAAAGTAGGAGCACTGAAAACCTGATAAATTAAGGTGTATCTTTTGTGTTGGCTAAATTGATGCTAAATATTACTATAAATGGTGCTATAATATTCAAATGCTGTTAGCCTATGTTTGTAGATTAATCTAGGTAGGAAAATAGCAGAGGAGAAATACTTTTAGACTTCTTTTTAGACTTTTAAGAAAATACAATAAGTACCTTCTCTTTGGAGAAGACCAAGTTATCTTGGGTTTATATTCTCAGTCTTTTCCATCTGTCTTTCTCTTTCATGTATAGTGTCACATAACAGTGAAAACTTGAGCTCTGAAGTTAGGCTGATTGGCTTTAAAGGCTGGTTTTTCTACTTATGAATTGTGTGCCCCTAAGCAAGTTGGTTAACCTTTCTACACCTGCATTTTCTTATCTGCAACATGGAGGTGATGGTAATAGCATTGAACTCACATTTATTGTGGGGATTTAAAGAGATAATATTGATAATATACAGTAAGTCTTCAATAAAGGTTAACCATTATGACTTTGACTACTAATAAAGAGAAAAGAAGGGTCATAGAGAGGAGCATTTAAACATGTGTCAGTTTATTTCAGAAATAATGTATATCAGAATTTTTACTTTTGAGTACATTGAAGTACCCAAAGCAAGCAGATCAGCAAAACATCAAGGGATTTTGGTTGTGGGTTATCTGGAAATGACATGGCTGTTTATTAGCTACAAGTAAGATGTAATTACTTAATTGAATTCATGGTGAAGAGAATTAGAAAAATAATTTCCTACAAATAGATTGCTCTTAGAAGTGTGTAGTATGATATTTAGAAATGAATATTTTAAAATAAAAAGATTATTGAGAAAGATATTAACAGGAACCTTAACCATTCATTACAGGTCTTGTTTGATAAAGAATAACTGATTCAGTGAAATGTTATTATGTTTAGTTTGATAGAGTTTTCATTTTAAAAAGTCAGTGGAAATATATGGTCTATAGTGAATGTCCAGTCTAACCCATGCTTTACATTTCAGATTAGGTGAGTGGTATTCCACCTGTCAACTGTTGGTAGTATAACTATTATATATTTTAAAGTAGTAAATAAAATTCTTGAAATTTGGATCTGTAACCTAAAGCTATGAAACAACACTAAATTTTATTTATAGGGTCAAGTCCTCTTACAACTCTATAACAAGTAAAGAAACAGTATTCTCTGCTTCTCTGAATTAATCCCAGACTCAGGCCATTTATTATCTACCACATATTGTCTTATATTATTAATTAATCTTCTCTGGTTTATGTCTTGACTCCTCAATATATAAGTTCCTTGAAGGCAGTAGTATTAGGTCATGTAGATGTGACCTAACATACGACCTTACACCTCAGGCAGGTTTGATTCATGAAGAATATAAACAGATAGGCAAAAACCTCTTGACATACAGCTTTTATTTGTGCGATTGTATGGTGACTTCCCAATTTTTAATTGCTGTATTTCCTTGCTATTGAGTTGTTTGAGTTTCTTGTATTTTTTTATATTAATTCCTTATTATATGTATGTCTGGCAAGTATTTTCTCCCAGTCTGTTGATTGTCTCTGTCTCTGCATGCTGTTAAGTTTTTCCTTTGCTATGCAGAAGCTTTTTAGTTTGATGTAATCTCATTTGTCTATGTTTGCTTTTGTTGCCTATGTTTTAGGGTCAAATGGAAAAAAATCATGGTCCAGACCAATTTCATATAGTTTTCCCCCTCATTTCTTCTAGTAGTTTTATAGCTTCTGGTCTTATGTTTAAGTTTTAAATCCATTTAAAGTTTATTTTTGTAGATAGTGTGAGATAACATCACAAATTCATTCTTCTGCATGTGGAAATCCAGTTTTCTCAACATCATTTATTGAAGAGATTGTCATTTTCCCATTGTTTATTCTTAGCTCATTTGTGGAAAATCAATCGAATGTACATGTATGGGTTCATTACTGGTCTCTGTTTTGTTTCACTCATCAATGTGTCTACTTTTTGGCTAATCCCATGTTGTTTTAATTACTATAGTTTTATAGTATAGTTTAAAATCAGGTAGTGTGACATCTCCAGCTTTCTTCTTTTTGCTCGTGATTGCCTTGGCTATTTGGGTTTTTTTGTGGTTCAATATAAATTTTATAATTGTTTTTTCTATTTCTATGAAAAATGATGTTGGAATTTTGATGGAAATTACATCAAATCTGTAATAGTACTTTGGGTAGTATGGACATTTTAACAATATTAATTATTCCAATGCATGAACATAAAATATCTCTCTTCAATTTATTTCATTGATGTTTTATAGTTTTCAGTGTATAAGTCTTTTACCTCCTTGGTTAAATTTATTCCTACATATTTTGTTTTGTTAGTAGCTATTGTGAATGGGATTGTTCTGTTCATTTCTTTTTCAAATAGTCTGTTGTTAGTGTACAAAAATGCAACTGATTTTTATATGTAGATTTTGTATACTGCAACTTTACCATATTTGTTTATTAGTTATAATAGTGTTTTAGTGGCATCTGTAGAGTTTTGTATATAAAAGATCATGTAATCATCAAACAGTGATAATTCTTCCTTTCCAATTTAGATGCCTTTAATTTCTTGCTTTTGCCTAATTGCTCTGGTAAATACTTCCAAAACTATGTTGAATAGAAGTGGCAAGAATGGGTATCCTCCTCTTACTCCAGATCTTAGAGGAAAGACTTTCAATTTTTCACTGTTAAGCACAATGTTAGCTGTGTGCTTCTCAGAATTTGCCTTTATTGTTGAAGTACATGCCTTCTATACATAATATGGAAGAATTTTTTTAATCATAAAATAGTGTTGAATTTTGTAAAATTCTTTTTCTACATCTAATGACATAGTTATATAGATTTTTGTCCTTCATTCTGTTAATGTGACATATGATATTTATTGATTTGTGTATGTTGAACCATCTTTACATTCCAGGGATAAATCCTACTTGATCATGATGGATGATCGTTTTAATGTGTTCTTGAATTTGGTTTGCTAGTATTTGTTGAGAATTTTTACATCTGTGTTCATTAGGGATATTGGCCCTTAATTTTCTCTTCTTGTAATGTCTTTGTCTGGTTTTGCTCTCGAAGTAATGCTGGTCTTGTCAAAAGAGTTTGGGAGTTTTCCTTCCTCTTCAATTTTTTGAAAGCATTTGAAAAGGATTGATATTAGTTGTTCTTTAAATGTTTGGTAGAATTTAGTCACAGAGACATCAGGTACCTGGGCTTTTCTTTGATGGGATATTTTTTTTAATCACTGAGTCACTCTTATTAATCATTGGTCTGTTCAGAATTTCTATTAGTTTATGATTCAGTCTTGGTAGATTATATTTGTCTAGGAATATGTGAATTTCTTCTAGGTTGTTCAATTTATTGATATATAATTATTCATATTAGTATCTTATGATATTCATATTAATATTTCTAGGGTATCAATTGCCAGGTCTCTTCTTTCATTTTGATTTTATTTGAGTTTTCTCTCTTCTTTTCTTAGTCTAGCTAAAGGTTTGTTAATTTTTTTCTTTTTAAAACCAATTCTTAGTTTTATTGATCCTTTGTTTTGTTTTTCTAGTCTCTGTTTTATTTATTTTTGCCCTAATATTTATTATTTACTTCCTTATGCTAACTTTGGACATGGTTTGTTCTTCCTTCTCTAATTTCTTGAGGTATAAAGTTAGGGTGTTTTATTTGAGCCTTTTTTTTTTTTTTTTTGAGACAGAGTCTTACTTTGTTGTCCAGGCTAGAGTGAGTGCCGTGGCGTCAGGCTAGAGTGAGTGCCGTGGCGTCAGCCTAGCTCACAGCAACCTCAAACTCCTGGGCTCAAGCGATCCTCCTGCCTCAGCCTCCCGAGTAGCTGGGACTACAGGCATGCGCCACCATGCCCGGCTAATTTTTTATATATATATATCAGTTGGCCAATTAATTTCTTTCTATTTATAGTAGAGACGGGGTCTCACTCTTGCTCAGGCTGGTTTTGAACTCCTGACCTTGAGCAATCCGCCCGCCTCGGCCTCCCAAGAGCTAGGATTACAGGCGTGAGCCACAGCGCCCGGCCAGCCTTTTTTTTTTTTTTTGATATGTTTACTGCTATAAAGTTTTTTTGTAGAACTGCTTTTCCTGTATCCCATGAGTTTTGGTATGCTATGTTTTCATTTTCATTTATCTCAAGATATATATTTAATTTCTGTTTTAATTTATTCATATTTAACATTTACTTAACCCATTGGTTGTTCAGGAGCATGTTGTTTAATTTCCATATATTTGTAAATTTTTTGAAATTCTTCCTGTTATTGATTTCCAACTTCATACCATTGTGGTTGGAAAAAATACTTGATATAATTTCAATCTTAAAATTACTGAGGCTCACTTTGTGCCCTAACATGTGGTCTATCCTGGAGAATGTTCCATATGCACTTGAGAAGAATATATCTTTTGGCTAAGTGGAGCCACTGCTTGCCTTCCTGGTTCAAGCCTGTCTAGCCCCTTTGCTTCTCCTCTATAGGGCCTGGCAAAGACCTGAATATAGCACCCAGGCTGTGCGGAAGCTGGCTAAGAATTTAAGCCTGAAACAATTATTGACTGTGTTTCCTACAACATGATGCTGTTGGCTAGTTCCTCTGGTATTGCACCTCTGTTGGCTGGAATGCAGAGCAACCACCAAGATCCACACATTGGTTTCTGTGAGCCTCATCTCTGTTCTTTGTTTCTAACTGACCCCAGGTGGTCTAGCCCTGCCAGTGCTCCCAATGTTTCCTATGGGATGAGACAAGAATGAGCCTCCTACAGAGGTTCTGGAATGGTGAGGGAATAGAATGTACACCTCCGTCTCACTTTTCCCATTGTAGAAACTGTGAGTCCAGAGGAGAATATTTTTTGCATGTGGTGTTGTGCCAGCTTGGGACAAGGGGTACTACAGTCAAAGAAACTATTCAGCTTTTCTCAGTTCTGCAGTCCAAGGAAATGTTTCAGCCTCACTCCCACGGTCTGAGATATTCAGGATGATATTCTTGTCTGTGGATAGTTGCTAGTGGGACTTTTGGTGGAAGGGAGTGAACCTGAAGAACTCCTATTCCACTGTCTTGCTAATGTCACTCTACTGATCTATTTTTAATACAGTCGTTATGAATTGAGGCTTCTCTCCTGAAAATAATTAAATAATACAGCTTTATTTTTCTTTTAAAATCATTCATAAGACATGAAAAAAAAAAACTTCTCTTTCACTGGGGTCTTTTTTTGATCCCAGTCTCTCATTCCAGAACTCTGTAACTACAGGTTTGGATCTTTTCAGATTGCAATGAATTATAAAGTTGCATTTCATAAAATATTATCAAAGAATTATGTGAAAAAATTTACACAAGTATTCCCAATGCTTCTTTCCATTCCTTAAATGAAACAAAACACACTAATCCAAAGGCAGTTAGCACTGTAACAAACCACCTGCTTGGCTCTTTTACTCTGCATTCAGTCTCCACTCACAATTATGGAAACTCAGCCTACACTTGTTGGTGAGCTTGCCTCAGACTCTCATACATATTCAGAAGGTCATTTTAGTTCACAATTTCAATAAGCTACCATACCTGTTCTAATTCCAGTTACAGAGGCCCAGAGGCCCTGTTTTGTATTTCTTTGTGTCTGAGTTCCTGCTTTGATAACCTGCTCCAGTTTCTCTAAGACAGGGATCTTGCCTACTCTCATTAGTCCAGAGCACCCACACTTAACTTCCTGCTAGATATTGGAATTTGGGGTGGAAATGGGTAAGGGCACAGACAGAAGATATGTCATATTTCCCTCTTCTCACAAATCACATTGTGAACAGCTTCTCAAGCAGCATGGAGACTTAGGTTTCAGTTCCTGGACTAGAGTATGCAGGAGATAGGAATAGCTCTGTCTGTGTAGCAAAAGGCAAGGATTGAGAATGAGCTTTGCCGGTTGTGAATGAGAGTAGGGGAATTGTCCCCTTGATGAAAGCTCTCTGTCCCCAAACATGGAAAGAGTCATTCAAGAGAAATTGTAACTCAGAACTTATGTTGCATACTGGTGAAAGCCTAACCTAATTTAAAACCTCGTTTGACACTGGTGATCTCTGTAAGCTCCTGGCAGAGGCAACTTCGAAGTGGTCCCACTGGGGCAGCCTTTAGGTCTCATGCACAAGTATCTGCTATAACATACTCTCTCTGCAAATGAAAGTACATATGATAATTAGAAAACATATGCAAAAATATAATTCCATGAGTACACAGATGAGACAAGGAGAGAAATATAAAAAAGACTTTAAAATAAGCATGTTCAAATTCTTCAAAGAGACACAGGAAGGAATAGAAACCACAAAATAGAAATGGGAATACTTGAAAAAGACTTACCTAGAAAACTTAGAAATAAAAACATTTATTCAAATTAGTATTATTACTATTATTCGCTAACTGGGTGAGCCATAGATTAAAACAGCTGAAGACAGAATTACTGAACTAGAATATAAAGTTGAGGATGATTCAGACCAAATCTCAAAAACATAAGGAGATGGGAAATATGAAAAAGAAATGAAAATGGAAAGAGAAGTTCCAGTATATGTCTAATATAAGTTCTAGAAAAAGAGAATCTGGGAGAGGCAGTATTTGAAAATGCATACTGAATATAAAATGAACACCTAAACACATCATAGCAGAATTAATATCACAGTCACAGAAAAGGTCATTAAATCTACCAAGAAAACTTGTTTCCATGAGAACAAGTGGCTCAAGAGGAAGCAGAACCCAAAGATCCTACTACTCCTCTGTCCTAGGTTGGAGCGAACTGGAGGAAATTTTCTTCATAAATTTCTATGGTTTCACTTCATGAAGCACTATCTTCACCTCATTTTATGGAGTAAAAAGGTCTTTCCTTTCTATCTTTCTTCTTTCTTCCTTTTTTTCTTTCTACCTTTCTTCTTATTGCTTGATCCTATTATTTCCATCCCTTAAGCCCTTTTGAGAAAGGGCTTCATGGTGAAGGAGACCACTTAGGAAGAGTTCATGGAAACACCCCCCTTGGTGAGGTACTCAGGACTAATGGAAAGTGTGCAGAGACCCACAGGAGGGCTGTCTGGGCTGCGCACATTTCCCACTCTTGCACATAGACACACATATAGGGGCGTACTTGGCCACCCACACTCATCACAAAAGACATATAGTTTCATGTTTGTCAGTCCCTTGGATTTGCTTCCCTGCAAATTGACATTTTACTTCCTTTTCCTTTGTATTTGTTAGATTGTTAAACTTTTCGTAAGCATATTCAAAATTTCTTTATGCACTACAGATTTTTTTTATCTGTCTTTTATCTGCCATTTTCATTTCAATTTTTCTAAACTGGTGTTCGCCTATCAACCTTAATATATTTTTGCATGAAAAAATATTTTTTATAATACTGTGTTTCTGTTTCCTGGTTTGTAAAGACCTCTTCAATTCCTAGGTTCTAAATATGGTGATTTTTATTACCACTTGAACCTAGACCAGGGTAAATGTCATTATTACATTTTCTATAATATCTATTATATAGTTATATTTCTCGATATTCCCTTTGCCTAGTGTTAACCAGCAAAAGCATATATAAAATATGTGCATATTTCTGTGGGAGGGAGCATTGGTCATCAAAAAGAGACTTTCCATTTTATTTGATGATATAGTAGACTATAGCATTCATAATACAACAGATTTAAGGTTAATTGTAAAGATAATACTTTTCCACTGTAAAGTTGCTAGTTATAAATTTGAATGATTACATAAATGATTAACACTTGTTTGCAGATGAGGAATATATTAATAATTCCAAATATATGTAATGAATATTTTTGGAATACTTGTAATAAGTGTAATGCACCCTTCCAAATGGTAATTTGATTTTCAGATGTGACTAATAATTATAGCTGACATTTATTTTATAACCATAGTCTAAGATCTTTACATATAGTAACTAATTTCATACTTACAATAAGCTGAAGAGGTAGGCCATACTTTTTCTCACCATTTTATGGATGAAAAACTGAGGTAATGTTAAGTAAAATCATATAATTAGTAAGTTAACTTAACTAACGCTATATTGCATCTCAAAACTACTAAACATAATCCATTATCTAAATTTTTAATAATACAAGAATTAAGTCTATTTTAATGAGGATTAGAATAAACATTTACTAATTCAACTTAAAAAAATTTACAGCTGGTTTTCTATGTACTTAATACAATTATATTTGCAATCTAGGATTTCATCATTTGCATTCATCATTCAATAAAAGTTGATTTTCAGAAGCACTGCTAGAGAGAATGATCATTTAAATAATAACTGTGAAAAGAATAAAATATCATTTAGAGAAATTTACTATTCTAAACAGTACTAGCCGTAGGGAGTAATCATACCACACTCTTAACTTAAAAGGTTAATGTAGACTTTGAGGGAAAAGTAAAATGACCATTGTTCATGATCATTAATTTGATTAAAAGTTTTGAAATATTGGGTTCATCATGATCCTGAGAACAAGTCCATTTATAGCAATATGTTAGCTTTAATATTTAAAAAATAAAACTATATGTGTGGTTTCTTTTTAGCCACGTTCTTTTAGAGGGTTCAAATTTACAGAGGAAGACTGATGAATAGCATGTGTTGAATTTATAAAGCAGGGCTTGGAAATTATACTACATATACAAATTCTTTCATATGAAGCAAGATCTCTGTATACATATCTTAAATAATATTTTCATGAATATACACAGAATCATGCTTATATTAACATTAGACCTCAAGTTTGTTAAATGATGGAAAAGAGACTGCATGCCTCAAGAGATTATTCTAGAGGTAGAAAATTAAAAAATAGGTACAGTGTTTTCATGAAGAAATGGTTCCTCAGTATCTACAGGATAAACTCTCAACTTCCTGGTATGCATAAAGCCTCTGGAATGTGGGCCTTACCTATTTTTAATACCTTACCTGTCTTATCAACAGCCACTCCCCATTGCAGAAACAATAAGGTCCAGCAAGTAGTTTCTAGTGTCTATAATATGTTTTGTGGAAAGGTCACACCTTTCATAAACCCCTGGGAAATTCCTGCTTCAAGACTTAATTTAAGAGGCTCCTTCTTTTGGAACTTTCCTTAGACTATTTAAGCAGAGTGGGTATTTTATTTCTTGGGCCAACTTTATAAACAGTCTATGCCGGTATAATTATTTTTCCCCCAGCTATTCTTAGTTTCACATACTCCTCTAGTTGATTGTGAATTTCTTGATGTCAAAATTATGTTTTATTTGTCTTTGAATCCCAAGTAGAACATAAGAGACAAACTAGTATCACAATCTATCTTTGTTGAATACATGACTAGACATATTTCCCTTGGAATAAAACTAAGAAATTCTAGCCATTAATTTTGGGTCATTTTTGGAGGAAATGTAATAAAGGAGAAAAACCACTGGAGCAAGATCAGAAATCCTGGATTCTTGTCTTGGCTCTTCCACTAATTCTCTGTGGCCTTGGGATAGACAGGAAATTTCCTTGAATCAAAATTAAGTCATCTATAAAATAAGTGTGCTGAAATAGATACTGGTACAATTGCTTTGCAGCTTTAAAGTTGGATAATTCTTGAAACTGACAAACAGCAAATTATTTTTTATTTATTTTATTTTATTTTATTTATTTTATTTTATTTTATTTATTTTATTTTTGAAACAGAGTCTCGCTCTGTTGCCTGGACTAGGATGCCATGGAGTAAGCCTAGCTCACAGCAACCTCAAAATCCTGGGCTTAAGCCATCCTCCTGCCTCAGCCTTGCAAGTAGCTGGGACTATAGGCACGCACCACCACCCCTGGATAAATTTTTCTATTTTTAGTTGGCTGGCTAATTGATTTCTTTTTTTTTATTTTTTAGTAGAGATGAGGTCTCGCTCTTGCTGAGGCTGGTCTCAAACTCCTGACCTCAAGCGTCCTCCCATCTCGGCCTCCCAGAATGTTAGGATAACGGGCCAACATGCCTGGCTCAAATAGTAAATTAAATGCAAGAATTAATTAATTAATTAATTAATTAATGACCAAGCAATTTTATGGAAGTGTTATTTGTGAATGATAAATTCAAAAGCATACAGTAAGGATGTACACAATTTGAGAATTTTAAAAGTTTAAAGTAATTAAGTAAAAATGCCTTAAATATTTTAGCATAATGATTCTATATAGAATTTCCTGAAAATTTAGTCAATTTATATATTTTCTTAAAAGTCATATAATGAAATAAGACATAAGTTCTGTAATATTCATCTCCTCTGTAGGTAAATTTTGGTTGACAATAGTTGATAAAGCACAATATTCAATGTAAGCCACTTGACCTTAAATAAAGCATTTTCTAGAAATATTTACACTTGTTGGTTTTAAAAGTCTTCCTTATATATAGGTCTCTTCTTCCCTACTTGTGCTCTGAATCAGTTGAGTAAAAAGTAAGGCAGATGAAAATTAAAATATCAAGTTTATTGCTACTGGTAATAACTATTAGAAAATGTGGTTTCAGGTGTGTTAATGCTAGGCAAGTAGATTTTTGTGCATGCAGCTGTCCAGAATTAGTCAAACATACCAACCAAAGCATAGATAGTGCCAGGAATCTGCAGGCCTTCCCTCTAAAGCAAAAAGGAGAAAAAAGGGTGAGCCATTTTGTGCCCTGTGTTCCTCCCAAAGACATAGCACCACCAATTCTTGGAGAGGAGTGACTAAGAAGGTAGAGAGAAGCCAAAAGTTTCATGTTAACTGGTATATCTTCACATGAAAGAAGACATTAGTACTTGGGAGTAAGTGGCGATCCCAACACCATCACTTATGTCCTCCAGATATGTGCAAAAAGAGTTTGCAATAAATGTTTAATGAGATAAAGGAGAGAACTTTAAAAATGATTTGCATGAAGATAGAGTACTGTGAAGTATTTATTTTTGGATGAGAGTCATCAGGATCAGATTTAGTCTGCTACTCCTGATATCTATTTTCTTTGTCTTTTGCTCCTCACTCTTTCATTTCCATTGCACAAAACCATCAGAAGGAGCATTCACAGATGACATAGCAGCAGAAGCAGCAAAGGCAACTTGATGCTCATAGCCATGTCCTCTGAACTATCCTACTAGCCAATTTTCCTCAAAATTCTCCAATTTTCTAACCACATTTGGGGACAGCTCCTGGGAAACAAGATGCAGATAAGGATTTTCAAACTGGTGGCTCACATACCAAAGTTAACTAATAACATATTTTCATTTGTTTGTTTGTACCTTTATTCTGAATCTTGTGAATAGTAAGTTGGATAATCATATTTCTCAGTCCATACCATGTTATCATCATGCATCCATGTAGGACTCATCTTGATTTTCTTAAAAAATCTAATATTTCCCTCTCATTTCTCATAGTCAGACTTGTCTCCTGTAACCAAGGCAGGACTTTAATGTGTTTGATTTATGTCATTCAATGTACATGGAACCTTATAGAATATTTTGTATTTTTTTTATTTAAATGTGTTTTTAACTTATATAAATACTATTATGTTGTAAATCTCATCCATTTATTTTTTCTCTGTGTTTTATAAATTCATGTTGCTATGCAAAACAAACAAATTTTATAAAAGTTAAATCAGTTTCCAACATTTAAAAATTAGAAGATTTGACACACAATCCAGATTGTTGACTTCTCTTTGGGTGTGCATTCTTCTTGCATGGTAAACAATAATAGTAGCTGTGTTGGCTGCTGCCTTAAAAAGGGTATATACTTTCCATGTTATCATTAGGCCCCAATCACTTATTAACTGTCCCCTATAAATATTTCAATTTGTAGCCCCTAGGAGCTTTGAAACACGGGCATGGTTCATGGGACATTGTGGCCTGTTAAACTCTTATACATTCCTTCTCTTTTCCCCTCCATCTCCCTATCACTAAGTTTCCAGCTTAACAATCTTTTTCTTGGTTATTAATAAGTTTTTCTCCAAGGACAAAACGG
The DNA here is from genome assembly GCF_040939455.1 of Microcebus murinus. Lineage (NCBI taxonomy): Eukaryota > Metazoa > Chordata > Mammalia > Primates > Cheirogaleidae > Microcebus > Microcebus murinus. Next base: position 50,514,996 of record NC_134104.1, read on the forward strand.
GATTGTCTACATTCACATTTGTATAAGTTCAGCCCTCCCTTTCCCTTAGGCCCTTCCACTATGCTCTATGTGAACATCCTTTGCTTAATCTTCACTTTTACTCAAATACACTCTACAATGTTCCCTATATCTGTGGTTTTGCTTTCCACAGTTTCAATTACCTGGAATCAATAGTGGTTTGAAAATATTAAATGGAAAATTCCAGTAACAATCAATTCATGAGTTTTCAATCATGTCATTCTGAGTAGTTTGATGAAATCTTGCACCATTCTGTTCCGGCCCACCTGGGATGTAAATCACCCTTTTGTCCAGTGTCTCCACACTTTACACACTGCCCACGCCTTACTCACTTGGTGGCCCTCCTGGTTATCAGATCCACAATGCAGTGCTTGTGTTTAAGTAACCCTCATTTTACTTAACGATGCCCTAAAGCACAGGAGTATTGCTGCTAGCAATTTGTATATGCCAAAACAAAGGTGGAAAGTGGCTTCCTTTAAGTGAAAAAGGGAAAGTTCTTGATTTAAGGAAAGGAAAAATGTTGTATGTTGAGGTTGCTAAGGTCGATGATAAGAACGAATCTTCTCTCCATGAAATTGTGAAGAAGAAAAATAATTCAAGCTAGTTTTGCTGTTGCACCTCAAACTGTAGGAGTTACGACCACGGTGTGTGATAAGTGCTTAGTTAAGATGGAAAAAGTAATACTTTTGTTGTTAAAAGATGAATAAGAATGTGTTCCAATTGATGGCAATTGGGTTTAGTCCTATTCACTGTTTCAAACATCCACTGTAGGTCTTGGAATGTTTTTCCTGTGGATAAGGGGGGGGCGGGGCTACTATATACAATTTGTCCTCATTTGTGAGATGAGACTTCCCTCTCTAGATATTATTTCCTATGTTTCCATTAGAGCCCTGCATTTTGTCACTTCTCTATACCTTTGCATAGTATTCTGTGTTTGACCACTGTTTCTATAATAAAACCTGAATTCTCTACATTCTCACATATATCTCCTCTTTTAAAGTACTATGTATGTTCTGCTTTTACTATTTGTTAATTTCTTCAGTCAATTGGTTAGTCAACAAATATTTATTGAGCTCCTGCTTGGTGCTAAAAACATTGTTCTAGTTTCTGAGAATACATAAATGAACAAAAACCCACATGAAACACAAAAATTGTCCTCTTTCTATTCTCATGACTTTCTGCACTTTCCTACACACTTACATAGTTTTAGCAACTTGTGTTATAAATGTTTGAATGCAATTATTGATTTTTATAATTTTCATTTAAGGCTTAAAAACAGGTTAGAAATACACTTAAGTCTCAAAATTTATTAGAATTTTTAATTAACTTAAAGAATCACAGGTTGATGGTTTAGATTTTGTTCCAGGTTAATTTCACTCCAGCTTATTAAGTCAGCAAAAAGCACTGGAAACAACATACAGAAACTAAGGATGAGTGTGGAAACTTCTCTCTAATGTCTCCCTATTTCTTGGTGGAGCCAGATCCTAAATTTAGTGGTTATAGCAGCTGATATGGATTGAGGAATCCACCAGTTCAGACGATTCAAGGTCCTGGTTCTGCTACACTTTAAAATATCAGGCTGTGATAGGAAGTTCCTTGCTGTGCCCCAGTTACCTCTACCTTTATATTCTATTCAATATTTCCAGTTTGTCACTGTTACTATGCTGACCACAATAAACAAATTTATAACAACTATAAACAAAGGTATAGTTTATAAACAATAAACAAACCATCAGAGACATCAATTTTCTCTAGGTGAGAAGAAATTTGCCTTGGAAGTGTTTGAGCTGAAAATAGAAGGTCAATGATAGGGAAGTTGTGAAAGAGGGCATTAATTGTAGATTTCTTCCTTGAAGTGGGGATAAAAAATACATACATGACAATTTGCTTTCTGCATCTGGCGAAGCAGTCCCTGGTGTTAGTCATGGATGAGAGAAAGCAAGGTGTTTCTCTTTTATAGATTGTCATAAAATAATTTATTTTCTTCATCTGTCTGAAGATCTAGTATATAAAAGTCCGCAGCAACTTTCAAGATGAAAATTTGTATACCTACAGAAAAATTTTATAAACCTGTGGAAAATTTTTATACACCAATTTTTGGGTTGAATTTTGATGATTTCTTTGTTACTACTATAGCTTCAATTGACATATGTTTATAATATACATAAATATTTCTGATTTTTAATGTTATTTCTTTCTTTATGTTGGTGAGCATTGTTTAAAGAAAGTCAATAAATCAATTTAACAATACCACACATTCTACCAATGAGTTTGTTTTCAGTTTGTAAATGAATTATGTTTATGCATTTTATTTATAAATATAAAATTTTGCTTATGCTAATTTCAAGGAGACAAGGTAAATAAATTAAATTGCTTTTTATTCCATGAAGGATTCTAATATTTATTGACTACCTACTAGGTATCAAGCCCTGTACATGTTGCTATAAATATTTTATTTAAATTAATTCAAGTTAAATCAAGGATGGTGTTATTAGGCATATTTTAAAGGATAATGAGTTTCATAGAGAATAAGTAACCTGAAGAAGATTATGCAGATAGTATGTGCAGAACTATAATTAAGTACGATATTACATAAAGCCTAGACACACATGCATACACTTTGAAGACTAAGTCAGCCGTTTAGAACGTGGTAATGAAACTATCTGATTTCAGATCTCACATTTTCCCTACTTTGATAATGATTGTGCTACAAGAAAGAGACAGCTTACCTTGATTCTCTTCCCCAGGGCTGGGATGCTAGAGTAGCTTTACGTGATTTGATTTGAGGAGCACTAGGAAGGAAGGTTTACTCAGACCCAGGTTAGCTCCAGGACAAATCCCCATCTGAAACGCCACCATTAAGATATATTTCTTAGTGTCTTTCTCGATGACTTCTAGTTCTTTGCAAATCCCTTAGTAAAATATTCCTAGAGGATCATGCTTTGAGTCAATATCAGTAACACCTTAGGGGATTTGTTGAACCAAACCATATCCAGTGGTGACAAATAACAAAGAACACAGTCCCAAAGGATTAAGACAGCGACTACAGTGTAGATTTTCCCATAGGAAGGCACGCAATAGGTAATCCTGAGAGAGCCAAACAAGGGATATGAGGCAGCAAATAATAAATTGCACTGATCTACAGTTTCATCAAATTTTATCTGCTCAGTACATAGACAGGCATCCATTCTGACCTTTAGAGATAAATATTAGTTTGTAATATGAGATTGTCAATTTGCCATAGCAATAATTTAGGAAAGTAAACATAGTGCCCTGAAACATCTCAAACTTGGGTCTTTGTGTGTGTGTGTTTTTGTTTTAAAAAGCATAGCTCGTTCAGATGTGTCAGATGTGTTCTTTTCCTGGTAATGTGCATTATCTCAAGGTCAAATTAATTCCAGCAGGGAGACCACAAATACACGGAATTAAAATGACCTCAGAAAAACAGATACATGAATATTCATCAATTTTAAGTATTCCAAGACAGTAGTAGACTATCTTGGCTAGGTTGCATGACACTTTTAATGGTATGACTATTTTGACAGCTTTTTTTATGCCAGGAAGAAAAGTCGAATCAAGAGTGAGGGAGGTCATAAGTCAAATCAAAATCTCAAAGGAGAAACCAGACCCTAAAGTACCCCTTAAAGAAATGGACAAAATATCCAATTATAGGCTCATTACAATGTTTCATGTTTGATTTTAAAGTGCTGTACAACCAGTTACTGAGCAATGATATTTTCAATTGGATGAAGACTATGAAGATTTTGAATAAAGAATGACAGAACTATTAATATAAAGACTTTGCTTAATGCTTCTAGTTAATCAGAGACAGTGAACAAAGAATACTTAAGTTATAGTTTTTATTTTCCCACCACTAGGCAATGCAATGATTGGCATCTTTGTTGATAGCAAAGTCCATGTTCTTATTATTAATATTCATTCATCCACTTATTCCTTCAACAAGCATAAAATGTTAGCTCTATTCTATGCTAAAGACTGTCAAAATCATAAGCGTTAAAGAATACCAGAAAACGGGAGAGATGAGATTGAAAACCAAACAAGGAATGCAAAGCTTAGTTGCTGGAGAGAGAGCAAACGTGTGAAGTGAAGGGAAGTTAACAGAGTGACAAGGGTACAAAGTTGGAAGTCAAGAATCAATAGACGAATGGTGAATTTTCAAGGTTTCTTCATGAAAACTCAGCATTTGCCTGGTCTCCTGCTGTGGCTGCTGGGCTTCTGTATTTCTGGAAGTTATGCAATATCCTGCACCAAGACAGCACAAGTTAGAGTCTGTAATTCTCGCTGTCACGTATCGTAACTTACTCTGTGTGTTAACCCAGGTAATTATCAAATGTTGATCAGAAATGCTAATCATTTTAACATTATAAATTTAATCATGTTAATATCCTTGCCAAAAATGCTTCAAAAGCTTCCCCTTGCACTTAGAATGAAATTCTAACTCCTTGGTATCACCTATAAGGCCTTATGTGATCCACCCTGACTACCTCTCAAATTTCACCTCATCACTCTGTCCCTGACACTCCATTCTCCACTTGCATTGCCCTCCCTTTAGTGCCTCCAACATGCCAAGAACTCTGTACGTGCCATTTCCTTTGCCAGGGATCCCCACTCCCAAGCCAATTTCTCTCCATCTGACTATTCATCTTTGCAATTCCAGTTCAAATTCCTTGAGGAAATCTGTTCTTTATTTTCATAGCATTTATTATAAATTGAAACTGAATGATAGCATATGATACAATTATCTTACATTATATCTAAAGTGTTTAAGCTCCACGAGGACAGAGACCACGTTGCTTTTTATTTGCAATATAATGCCTGACTTATATAATAAGAACTAGATAAATGTTTGTTAAAAGAATGAATATATGATTATATATATATAACCTTGAAGAATATGAGAAATTAATTATTATATAATGCATACAGGATTTTGGGGTCAAGCAATTATTTTTAATTTCAGGTCTAACATTTAAAATAATAAATAGAATCCTTGGTGGTGAATGGCTGGTCTAAATGACTTCTGACTGTCCCTGGCACATTTGGCATCCAAATGTCTCCAATCCCGACTGTTTGGCCCTGCCACTTAGTATTTCTTGGGCTTCCGTTTCCCACCATATTTAATGGGTGGTTGAATTCAATGGTCTTTTTGATCTCTATATTAACAATTAAAGGAAATCATATCTTTATGTAAAAATTTCAGTAAAAAGTAATTTTTGTGAAGCACCTAAGATTTCAATTTTTTGCAGCCTGTAGCTATATCAAGTTTCTGGCATGATGGGCAAAGGTTAAGGACCCGGGTCTATTTACTCACTTTTCACCCATTTTCTTTACCTAAGGGGCATGTCTGATTTCTCCAGGCAGAGACTAGAAACATGCACAGGCAAGTACTCAAAAAAAAAAGTCAAGTATTTAACATTCTAAATACGCTTATCACTTCAACATCTAGGTTTGGCATGGAATCACAGAACTCTTCACAACAGCTGCCTTCACTATCATGTGTGCATACTGAATGAGAGATTTCTACTTTACAAAGACTGTTTCAGAAAGTCAAACATACAGTTGTTCTATCCTCATATGTCACTGACTTAAGAAGGTCATTTTATAGATTAATTTGGACTTTTTTAAAACAAGTTTTGATGTGTACTCACATATTGTAAGTTCCCAAAGAACACTTGGGAATGTGGAGAAAATTTCAAACATACGACACCATACTTACAAATGTGTTTGTTACTTTTACAGAAACTCTTTTGACTTTAAAGTACCCGTCTGCCAATGGACGTCACCACCATTCCTCAAAGTATCAGTGTTGTAGAGTACCTGCCAGATTGCTGGGCATGATTGTATAACTGTTGATAAAGTTCTCTTCAAAGCCAGGAAATAACAGCCATCAACTAAGGTCCGCAAACGTTGAGTCTGACAGCAAATCTATTGCCACAGCCATCTATAATTTAATATAAAGAAATTTCTAAGTTGAAACATGACTTGAACTGAGAACCATAAGATGTCATAGACTCATTTTATAATCTCTAGGAGGACATTTTATTCTTAATTTTCCCTTCCTTGTGAAAGAGAGACCATAATACCAGAAATATCCATAGTATTTGTGAATTGATGGTATAAGCCTTGATCTGATAGATAGATACTTTATGAATATAGAGCTGAATAAGCATTATAGATATGCTAATGGATGTCCAACATTTATCTTTGGAGTAAGACCGCTTTACAAATTGCTTTAGTAGTTGAGAGTTGAAATTGAATGAGATAGAACTGGAGGTATAAGTGGATCCAAGGAAGACCATAGCTTTGGCTTACATGACTTCTCCTTTAGTCTGGAATATTCTTAGCTCTTTTTCTTCCCAATATGAACATCAAAATCACCTACTCAAGTCTCTCTTGAATTTGCCTGCCCCAAGCAAACTGAACAATTTCTCCTACTCTTTTTTGTATATCCCTTCACTGCGTAGCACACATGCCTGTTGTCAACTTTACTTTGTTTAATTGACTCCTTTTTGGCAGTAAGTTTCTTGAAGGAAGTTACCATCTTATTCATCTTTGTTTGTCTTTGACTTATCTTAGCACTACATGCCAGGGCTAAAAAAGATGAATAAAGTATAGGCCTTGTTTGCTACGAGTTCTTGTTGTGATCAGATCCTAATAAATGTGGTTACTTGACACCTGGTATTAATAGCTTGCCAAAGATTAAAGATTATGTTCAGTGGAAAGCTAGCCTTGGGCTGTAAAGAAAAAAAAGTGAAATGGCTTTTTTTCCCTTCCACTTTGCAGCCTATACCTATATTCCACTCTTCAGAGTCTCAGAGTATTCTGGTTGGTTGCCTATTGGTATTCCGAATTCTCACACCAGGCACCTACCATAGACCTGCCCTTCCCAGAAAAGTCTCATGCCTCTTCTTTTCTTTCTCATCTTTTTCTCACTCCAGCCTGTGTACAGTGAAGACTCCCTTTTGTAAATGTTTATGCTTGGTATTGGCCTGATTATCTGAACAAAGTAATGTTATGCAGTGAGATATGAATTATTGATGTTTTATAAGGTATCAATAAGAGCACTTTTTCATTATAAGGAAGTGTGAGCTAATAGGGAGACATTATTTTTCACTCTGATCCTGAGCTACTAAACATAAATGCATCTATTTGACTCTCCTGTTCTGTGTTCTAGGACAGGGCAATTAATCCCTTATGTAAGATTCTCATCCCTTTTAGGTCCAATTTTCTGAAAAGGGAGGAAAATACTCTTTAAGATTTGGTGGGACTAGGTGGCCAGACATGACTAATTTAAAAATTAGTAAAGTCTGTATTTCATACTGTGTATAGTTTCTCTCATATTCTTGATAATTTTATATATCCTAATGATGCTTCTTCATTTTTCAAATAAGTATGTTAAATTGATCATGCATTATATTATATAAATTCTATTAGAGTAGATAGTATGGGTTGTAAAATGGCTTCTGGATTAAATTGAGAATTTTAAGAACTAATATATCCAAAACTTTCCTAGCTTACTTGTTTATTTTGACCAAATGAAGTATACTTTCCACCAGGCCTGTGGAAAAGCAGAAAAGACTGATTTATTAAGGTGATGTGTACAGACAAGTGAAAAGATTTCTATAGGCATATATCACCCATATCCCAAATTTGGTCTTAGGTTCCAATGCAGGGACACATCCATGGACTGGTTATCTACATGGTATGGCCATGGGTGGGTACTGGGTCCATTACCCCTATGGGAGTGTCATGATTTCTGCTGGATCCACAAATAATTATTTGTTTGATGAAGTCATGAAGGCTTGGTTGACTGAGTTACCATTTGACAAAACCAGTTGTGACTCATAGCCTCCCCTCCCAATGAGCACCTTTATAATGCTCCCTTTGCTCCTGTCATCCTCAAAATCTTGTCCATCAAAAGAAGACTGTTTCATGATATGCCTGTAATCCCAGCAATTTGGGGGGCCGACGAGGGAGGAAAGGCCAGGAGTTTAAGACCAGCCTTGGCAACATAGCAAGACTGCATCTCCACAAAAAATTTAAAATAATTAGCTGAGTATGGTAGCATGTACCTGTAGTCCCAGCTACTTGGGGGGCTAAGGTGGGAGCAGTGTTTGAGCCCACAAATGTTAGGCTGCAGTGAGCTATCATGATCTCATTGCATTCCAGCCTGGATGACAGAGCAAAACTATCTCAAAAACAAAGTAAATTTTTTCCCCTTAATAGATTTGTTGTTTCATTCCTTCCTAAGATCGATTTCAAGTTATAGTTATTTAAAATCATTATTTGAATCTATTGCCTGTTCTTAGAAAGTAAGATGGAGAAATGTCAGAATAGTTTATACTAAATTGACTTAGGTTTCTTTCACTTAATACATATCATATGTATTTTACTAATGCCATGGTTTAAATATTTTTGTCCCCTTCGAAACTCATGTTGAAACTTAATCCACAATTCAACAGCATTGAAAGGTGAGGCCTAATGAGAAGTGTTTAGGGATGAAGATTAGTGTCATTATTTATACAGGGCTTGAGGGAGGGTGTTTGCCTGCTCTGTCTGTCTCCCTTTACCCTCCATTTTCCATCATGCGAGGACATGGTGTTCCTTCCTTCCAGAGAACCCAGCAAGGAGGTCTTCTCCCAATGGCAGCACCTTGATCTTGGATTTCCCAGCCTCTAGAACTGTGAGAAAATAAATTTCTGTTCTTTATAAATCACCCAGTCTCAGGTATTCTGTTATAGCAGCACAAAATGGACTAAAATATCCATTTTATTTAATATTCCTATACAATAACTCCCTTGGCTGCCTAATACTCCACAGTATAAAATAACATCCTTTATTTTACTGGTCTCATGGTGTTGAACATGTAGTTTCTTTCTAAATTTTTACTATTATAACTAATGTTTAGCAAAAGTTTAAATATTAAAATTCATTGTCACTTGACTTTTATTCCACATTCATTTTATTGATGACTTAAGTGTACTTTACTCACAAGGCACTAATTGGAACACTAATCAAAAACGACCTTGGTTAGGAACAGGAGATATCCTTGTTCAGTTATTAATTTGCCACCGTCTTGGCAACCAAAAGGATATCCAGAAGCCAAAGGAAAATTGCCTTGATTTACTTTCTCCTTTTGGGTCACTTTCCTGCTATTCTTACTGTCCTGATAGTGTTCTTTCAAAGCTTTTCCTAGAAGATTGAAGTGGTGATGATGAACCTGTTAGCAGAACTCTCATTTTAATCACCTGTAACTATGAAAGATTGATTAGCAGGGCATCCACCATATAGTAATAAAAAACAAAGGAAGGTGCTTCTTAATTACAAAAAAGTAAAAAAAAAAATGATAGTCACATACAAGAAGAAAAGAAAACTATTGTCTCTGTATATCCATTTATCTATATCATCTATTTCCGTGACAGTTGTTTAGAGAGGATTTTTCTTTTCTCCCCTTGAAAAGGACCATATGCTTTAACATACAATCTTCCAGAAGGTCAGAAAACAGAGCACTTCCGTGGAATACTGCTACACATAGGGCTACTTGTGTTGGAGCCAGGAAGCCTGATTTTAAAGACCCAAGGGGACTACGGGCTTTTTCTGCTGGATCAAGCTCCTGGTATTACTTTCACTGTGTTTCTGGCCTTAGCAAAATCTGGAACAGACTGCAGGCTGGAGTGTGTTGGCACGTGTATAGAGCTCTACCATCTGTTTTGTTTCTTCAAATCATCAATTTCCTCTACTTATGTGCTCCCCCATCACTTAGTAAAGTTATGAAAAATATGCATTCTGGATATTTTGTCTTTAATTACTTTTATAGGCCTTTTCAAAGGAAATTGTGCTGTGGTATGTAATGATAAAGTAAAATGTTATTGCAAAAAAAAGCAGTAAATTGTTAAAATTAAACATTTAAGCCTCCACTAATTAACAAGTCAATGGAAGTTGTGGTTTTGGCAATCTAATGAGCAGTTAAGGGAAGGAAGCTAGGTATCCTATCGCTGTCTTTGACAAAGGCAGCGTCTGCTACTGCTCATTGTCAGCTCATTTTTTTTTCCTTTTATTATTTAATTTTTATACTTTAAAAAAATTGTTTTTATTTTTAATCGAACCCCGGTCTCCCGTGTGACAGGCGGGGATACTCATCACTATACTAACGAAAATCAACTCATTTTTTGTTAAGTATTTTAGATTTATGTTAAAAACTCCTAAAGCTATTTTCTCTACACATATTATTTGAAATATTTAAGCCCTAAGATGGACTGTATCTATCTCTTACAGAAAGTGGGAAATAATAACTCCCTTGAGAGGAGAGCCATCATCATTTGTAATACTTAAAAATTGGTAAAGCCTGAAAACATTTTGACATTTTAGAAAGGATATCTTTATATTAACATAATAGTGATATTTCTATCACAGATGACACAAATTAAATGCCACTGTGCCAGGGAATTTTTGCACACTTGTTCAACTCACTGCAAACAACTGCCAGATGAGTAGCATCTAGCACAGACAGTCAGCTGGAAGACTCAGAAAGGATGAAAGACAGCAACTATAAAGATAAAATACAGGGCACATAAACATATTCTGGGTCCTGAAAGTGTCCCCGGTAGTTTCCCCATCATAGTAAAAACGTATTTTGAAAGAGTGTTAGTAGGCCTATGCCATCCCACAGAACCGCCTGACATAGCAAACTGCAACTTGCCTAACTGAATGTAATCTAATAAGTCTGTGGTGGAATTAGAAATATAACCAAAAATTCCTGACAAAATCATCAATTACCAGAAGCTGCTCTCCTTCACATCATTTCAGTGGTATTACAATGAATGCCTTGTGGCCACAAAAACTCAGATGAAATTATAAGGTGACTCTGAAGGCAGTTAAATTTGTATTTTTCCATTCCTCATGGAACTAAGAAAGAAAATGAGAAAAAAAAATTTGTTTTTAAATCCCTTAACTATTCTGACCATTAACTAGTAATTTCAAGTAACAATGTATAATTCTGGCTTTAAGCCTGAAGGCAACTACTTGATGTAAATGTAAATTTTTGTAGATCCCTTCAGCTAAACAACAAACATGTTCTTTACCTGTTAACATGTATTGCAATAACTTAAACAAAATTGTTATTTTGTCTAATGACATGAAGTTCATAGACTTAAAACCAATTTATTCTATTTCCCTCCATTCTGCCTTACATTTATTTTATTTATTTTCTTTGTTTTGCCGTCAGTCTGCAGAAGATGGAAGAGCACAGCACGCAGGATTGCACATGGGATGTTTTTAAAGGATTCGGTCTGGAAGTGGTGCAGATCATTTCCATTCACATTCTACTGACCAGAACGCAGTCAGATGATCATACATAACTGTAAAAATAGTGGCGAAACTAGTTTAGCTGCATGCACAGGAGGAAGAGAAAAGAATAGTTTCAGTCACCGGTGGGATTGGTTCACTCTTCTAAAGCCTGGAGAATCCTCAATCTGACACAGAGAGATAATATCAGTAACCAGAGCTTATCTGGAAACTTAGATCATGATAAATCCAGATACTGTAGGGGAAAAATATTTCTTTTCCTCATTCATCACAAGCTTCATGGCTGAGACCACTCTAATTAGAGACAGATTAACAACAGGAAAGCATACAAATTTATTTTATGTAAGTTTTATGTGACTTGGGAGTCTTTATAAGAAAATAAAGGTCCAAAGATTCAGGAGAAACTCAGGTGAACAGGATGAAGAAGTATGATTGGAGGACAAAAGGGTATAACTTAATGGTAATAAATCGGGGAACTTAGCAAGGCTTGTGTGTTCAGATTTTTCGGATCATTCTGTGTCACATTTCTCCCTTCTGGGTATAGGACAGGACACCTATCACATGAGGGTCTTCAGGGGAGAAGGGAGGGTAAAGTTCAGAGACTGATCTTTCTAGGTTTTACAGCCTGCCTCAGGGCAGAAGGGAAAAGGGGAAGAAGGGGAAAGGGGAATTGTAATTTCTATGGCCTTCTTCAGGGGAAAGAGAGGAAAGGTAAATTTCAGTTTCTTTGGTTCTCTTTGGGAGAGAGGGTGCTGGAGAAGGTTTGAGAACCCTTCCTGCTATGGTAGTTTTCTCAATTTCCTTCAGGTTAAAATACTCGGTATGTTCAGTATGCCCAAGTTAATACTTTGGGGTAGTGTTTTCTGCACCCCATCAATATTAAACCAGAGGAGAAGGCCAATGGAAAGCTAAAATAGAGAATAGGCAGTAGTAATCTGTAATGGAGAGGGGACCAGCACAGTTTCAGACTTCACATAAGAAAATAATGGTGTTCTGCTAAGGTATTAACATTTCTAATTTGGGGGCCCAAGTGTAATGCAATTTCTTGGGAACAGACATTTAAGAAGTCTGGAATAGTCATTGGAAGAAGCTAATTTGAATTTGGATCCCTTCTTTCCTGGATCTGTTTTATTAGACCAGGTGTGTGTGCAGAGACTGCCACTGCTCTCTGCATTGACATTAGATGTTTGTATATCTGTCCCCTCCACTGGACTGAAACTTTCCCAAGAGCCCAAAGTGTATCTTATTAACCTTTGTTCTCTTGGAGGTCTGACATGTCAAGAAATGAAACAGTAGGACTTTGTAAACTCAGTTGAATTCATTTTGTAGGTATAACTTATACATGTCATATAGCCTCTGACAGCCATGAAATAGGTTCTTGTTCATAATATTTCCTTATTTTAACAAAATATTACAAAATTGCAGCTTGCAGAATTGTTAGCAGAACTGTTTATAGAATTTGGATTTTTGATATTAAATAACTTTTTAATTTTATTATAATATGTTACCACAACAATGAGGGGAATATGGTATTACTATCCTGCTCTATTAAGTAACTTAAGTATCCTAAGTAAATATAAAAAATATAAAAAATGAATCATATGGATCCTAAAAATGGGGGAAGGGGAGAAAATAGAATTTCCAGATGGAAGAACAATAATATTCTGAGGATGTCTCAGAATCTAGAATTATAAGAAAGAAATACAAAATATAAAAAATCATGTAGAGGTAGTCTTGCATTGACTATCTTAATATTTTTTTACTAAATATTACTAAAATATTTTCATTCTGACTTCGAATTGAAAGCCTCATTCTGATTTATCATAAGAGCGGTTTTATAGAAACTCCTATAAAATGAATTTTAATGCAACCTCTAGCCTAGAAGAGACTGACAAGCCTATATGAAATCCTGTGAGGTGTCCTGATTTTGTAGATGAATTGATAGTGGATGTTGACAAAGCACTTTCATGTATATCTCATAGCAATCATATAAGCTATGTTCCTGTGTCCTGTTTTTAGATGTAGTCACTTTGTGGTGGTGCAGCCTGCACTTGATCCAGAATTATGCTTCTTTTCAGGGTGAGGCACTTGCCATGGAGTCCCAGAGTCTCTTACATGTCTTTTAACTTTTAGAGTAAGGGGTTCACTGTCTTCAGAATGCCTCATTTAATTTATATCCAGATAATTATTTCTTCATTTTCTTTTCTCATCCCTCAAAGGTATAAATGTCAGGTCTTGTGCCTAAGACACTAAAACATAATCAGGAATCCCTAATCAGAAATCCCAATATTATTTCTCCTCTCCCCCTCCCCAGAATTCATTTCCTGTCTCTACTCTCCTTCTAAATTCATAAAGATCTGGATCATTTGAAAATATGTTTTAAGATTTCTGAAAAAATTTATGATAACGCTGGGCATGATAGCTCATACGCGTAATTTCTTCCCGCTACTCGAGAGGTTGAGGCAGGAGGATCTCTTGAGGAAAGGAGCTCTAGAGCAGCATGGGTGACATAGAAAGGCCTAGTCTTATAATATCCTGAAATAAAAAACAAAACAAAACAAAATAAAAGCAAAAATAAAATAACCCCCCCCACACAAAAGAAAGGCCTAGTCTCTTAAAAAACAAACAAACAAAAAAATCAATAAAAAAAATGTATGATAGCTTTTCAAGGCCCCTGAGTAACTTTGTGAGGATTGTTCAGTACCTAAGCAAAATATATTATCAATAAAACTCTTTCCTCTTCCCTCACTCCCTTCTCCCCTTTCTTCTTTCCTTCTTTTCTTTTTTGTATTTCTTATTTATCTTTCTATTATGTGGTTCGATTTTTAATGAAACATATTTATATACTTAAGTAAACATTTGATGGTTTAAATTAATTTTAAAAGATAAAAAGGAATGCAGTGACAAAGTCTCCCTCACGCTCGCGTTCTCCTCTCCAATTGTGCCCAGCGTCTGTTGTCATTCTGTAGTTTCTATTATTTTCCCTTTTATTTCTTAATATAAATATGACTTGATAGGCTTGAGCATATAAAAAGACTTTATTTCTTTGCCTTTCAACTTTGTTTTTCGTAAAGTGACACTAAGATTTATTAGATATATATAATATTTTAATAACAAAAAGGAAATTGGGGTGATTCACTGTGAGACAGCATATATTAATATAGTAGCAACAAACCTGGGATGCCATGAAGCCTTGACAAGAACTTTAATTTAGTATAAAAAGTTATTCTTAATGTCGGTTATATCAACACTGAGTCATCACAGAAGGAACGACACAAAAGGAAAAGAAGAGCTGATATCAAACTGGAGCTGATGTCCAATCCATTCTTTCCCTGGAAACAAAGCCATAACCGGAACATAGATATGAATCCAATGCTGGAAAGAGACCATTAGTGGGGTATTTGAATATCTTCTGGGTCCGTGGAAAAGCATAAAAACCCTCAATAAGGAATACAATATGGGAAGAACAGACTTTTGCTTTTAAAGATCTTAAGAGTTTAAGACATAAGTATTAAAATATATTTTATTATTGCTACCAGAAAAAGATTTGTAAACTCAGTTGAAGGAAAAAAAAAATAATGAGAAAGAGGAAAGGTGGAGGAGGAGGGGGAAGAAGAATTGCTATTATCATCGTACTTACTTGGAATCAGGTAGAAATATGTTGGAAAACTCAAATCCACCATTTCCTAAATGATTGTATTTCAACTTGGATCTTAGTATCCTCATCTATAAGGAAGGAGGATAATAATAGCACCTACTGTAAGTCCTCTGCAAACTCTTAAGTGTTAAAATGGTTATTTCCTTGTGATTATTTTGAAACTCTATCCTTTCCAACTTATTTTAGTAAGTTACTAAGTTAAATCAGAGAAACCTAGTATTGGAATCATTGCTAGGCTAACCAGTACACATGGCACCTTTGTGCAAATTCTAGAAAAGTGCCTCTCTCAGTAGATGTTAACACTGTGGAGAGTAGCTGGTAAATATAGAGCATCTTTATCTGTTCTAGGTCTGTGTGCCCAGAGAGCCTGGCATTATTTTGCAGGTTGCCAATGGCTTCAATTTTACTCTCCATTCACCTCCTTGGCTATGCTTTTGTGCAGAATAAAATCTGAAGAATCATGGGATTGGCTTTGTTTGGAAGACTTTTTGGAGGGCTATATAGTAGAGTATTCTTTTCCTCCAGAGAACATGTGTAGAATGAGGAAATCATTCATGATGCAGCAAATTCCATTGGTTACTGGCTTGCTGTATATCCAACTTTAACTTTCAAATATTAGTCTTACATGCCCTCTTCTCAAATAACAGGATATATTTCCATATGGCAACTGCTAAGTTGTTAAAATCAAGTTTTCCTTATGACCTCTTATGTCGGACCTGGTTGGTCTCCTTTTTTTTTTATTTCTAACAGAACTCTCAATTTTTCTCAAATATGCATTCCCTCCCTCATATATTGTTATGCCTCAAAGGAACATTGCTCCTCACTAGTTCTGGAGTGTCCTGGTTAGTGCAGGACTAATCCCACGCCTTTGCAAGTTATAAGGCAAGAAATGGTAAGACACAATTCTGACCAATGCAGTCACAATAGAAATCTTTTGGAAAAATTTTATTTTCTCTCTTTCCCTTATTAAAGAGCCATAAGAAGAGGTGTTGGTATTGCACATCTTCTCTGGGTTTGATACATTTATCTATCATTACCATTTGTGTTGGAGTTTCTATTACTTGCACCCAAGAACATTATAAATGATGAGGACACACTTCTCAGGCGAAATAGGCTCAGTGTTTTTCCTCTTCAGGTTTCTTTATGTGCTTTCCTTCCTAAGCCTAGATTATCTTTGTCACTATCCTCCAGATAATTCTTAACTTGTTGAGGGCCAGGATTGAAAGCAATAGTTCCTCATGGCATATCCCGTGCCAAGCGCTCTGCTGACTCATGTTGAACTTCATGTCTACTCAAAGTCCACGGCATTTTTGTACTTGCCCCTGGAACACCACATCTCCTTTATCCTGCTGGTTAAGCCAAAATGTATGTTTTAAAAATGTATCGTTACTACATTTTGTCTGGTTAGATTTAGTCCTTCATCCTCTCCCATTGAGGTGATATGGAAATTCTTCCTGGAAAATTATGCATTTGTTATTCCCTTCCCTTTTAATCATCCTTCAATGTGTTAAATAGGTCTATATCTTTGTGGATAGGAATTTTGACCCAGAAGGGACAGAGAGGAATTCTTTGAATCAAGTCATTACAAGATTTTCTTCTGATCGACATTGATCTACCAGTAAACTCTTTTCATAAACTTGTACAACCACTTAAAAATCCTTTGGAGGGTTCTATAAAAAGTCTGTGGTCTTTCCTACATTCCACAAATGCTGTCTCCTGCTTTCCTCTGATCAAAAGGTTTTTTTTTTAAAGCCTTAGATTGTTTTCACTATATTTTTAGTTTTAAAATATTAATATTGCCGTCTGATATGTCTCAGTCAAAATGAACATATGCTGACCTTTACTGACCAACTACTTTCTTAACCTTTTTTGATAGACCATCTCTAATTTTTCCTAGAATAGACATAACATAAATAGCCTATTGCTAATGTAACATCAAACTTCCCATTATTCTGGAAGCTTGAGAAACCATTTATCTTTCGATAGTCTTTAGATACTAGGTGGCTGTTCCAGGATTCTTCATAGATCACTGAAACAGTTATAGTGATCTCATTGGTATGTATTTTAATTCCCTGAAGGGTAAAGTAATCTTGGCCAAGGGACTAAAACTCATTTAGAACATCTAGATGCCTCACAGGTATCTTGGATTTTAATACTCTCATATGCATGCGTGTCCCATCATTTCCACTCTGAAGGATAATCTTTCTTGATGGAACAGATAATAAAGTACTGCATAGTGATGTATAGCAAATCATTCTAAAATTAGGTTACTTGAGTTCAAATCCTGGCTTTGATACTTAATAACTGTTTGACTGTGGAAAGATACCCAGTATCTTTCAAATTCAATATCCCCATTTGTGAGAAAAGGGATGATAGCAGTATCCGTATCATGGTGGTGTTTGGGGTTTTAAACAGGATAATCTGCCTAAATTACTTACTCTGACAACTGACATATGGAGATCAACTCAGTAAAGTGTAGTTTTTACAGATAAAGATAAAAGAAGAGATACAGGGTATTACATTATAATACTAACATCACTGCTCTAAGTAACCGATCTGTATCTTTTTGTTCTTATATCAAGCAAGTATTTAAAAAAAATCCTCTTTCCATCCTTAATATTTCTCACTAGTTGTAGCTTATTTTTGATGCTATCTTTCTTACATTGTTCTTCATGGCTTTGTCTTGCTCATTCATGTGGGTCCTCTGTCCATCTTGTGTCTGTTTACAGACATTGCATTTTATCATACTGTTCTCTTTATTTCTCTTTCTCTCATAAAGAGACCTTTGCTGGTCGGGCGCGGTGGCTCACGCCTGTAATCCTAGCTCTTGGGAGGCCGAGGCGGGCGGATTGCTCAAGGTCAGGAGTTCAAAACCAGCCTGAGCAAGAGCGAGACCCCGTCTCTACTATAAATAGAAAGAAATTAATTGGCCAACTGATATATATATATAAAAAAATTAGCCGGGCATGGTGGCTCATGCCTGTAGTCCCAGCTACTGGGGAGGCTGAGGCAGCAGGATTGCTTGAGCCCAGGAGTTTGAGGTTGCTGTGAGCTAGGCTGACGCCACGGCACTCACTCTAGCCTGGGCAACAAAGTGAGACTCTGTCTCAAAAAAAAAAAAAAAAAAAAAAAAGAGACCTTTGCTGTTAATAGTCATAATTTTGTTAGCATTAATTTTTCTTCTTTAATCACATCATTTTCTTCTTTAATTAAAAACATTTGGAAATGTACCTTCCTAAATCAGGCATCTATTACATACCTAGTATTCCCCTTCTTTCTTTGTTTCTTTTTTAGGATGATAGAAATGTTGTATATTTTGATTGTGGTATGGGTTACATGGGTATACACATTTGTTAAAATTCTTTGAGCTGTACATTTTATTTCATTTTATTATGCATTTTTAAATGTCAGAATATTGTGGAAGTACAAAAATTTTGGCTACACGAATTGGTTTTGTACAGCTTGAGTCAAGGTTATAAGTGTGTCCATCACCCATATAGAGTGTATTGTACCCGTTAGCTATAAATTTACCCATTCCCTCCTCCCTCATCTCACCTGCTTGATTTCCCTTGAATTTTACTACCATACGTGCACATGAGTGTTGATCTGTAAGTTTCAATTTAGTAGTGAGTAGTACATATGGTTTTCATTCTTCCATTGTTGTGATACTTCACTTAAAAGGATGGTCTCCAGTTCTATCCAGGTTGTTTAAAAGATATTAGTTTACCATTTTTTTTTTATAGCTGAGTAATACACCATTGTATACATAACCACATTTTATTGATCCACTCATATATTAATGGGCACTTGGGTTGCTTCCACATCTTTGCAATTGTGAATTGTGCTGCTATAAACCTTTGTCACCTTATTTCTAAGTTAATATCTTTACTTTTGCCCAAGGTTTCCATCTCTGCCAGGGTCTGCCAGATAAGGAACAATTCTTCATGGTTGGTCAGAATTAAGCCTAGAGTTTTTTTTGTCACACTAAACATCCATCTTCTGAAGCACAAAATTGCCTATAAGGCACTTCAAGAATTTGTCAGATATGGATTTGTGCTAAATTAAAACTGTATTTTTTCAGAAGGTGAAGTCTCTTCTTTCTGTCTGTAGCAGCTCTATTCCTGTTGAACTGAAAAAACTCAGTCATTGCTGTTCCCAGAGTAAGTATTATCCCTTCAATTTATAGAGAAATGTAGTGTTAGGATGCCTAGCACTTTAGAATTAGAATTGGGACTTCTATTTGTTTGTCACTGCCATTAATTTGATTCATCACTTGTCTTTCTGAGACTGTAAGATTTGTTTGTAATTATATTCCCTTTCCTTCTGTTTCCTCCTATACAATATTAGGTAAGTTCTCATTTATTTTTTAGTCATAAAAGCCATGTAATGTTTGACAAAGCAGACAAAAAACATACACTGGGGAAAAGAACCCTTATTCAATAAATGGTGCTGAGAAAATTGGATAGCCACAGTAGAAGACTGAAACAGGATCCACACCTTTCACTTTTCAAAACCATCAACTCACCATGGTAACAGACTTAAACCTAAGGCATGAAACTATAAGAATTCTAGAAGAAAATGGTTGAAAAACTCTTATAGATCTTGGTCTAGGCAAATAATTTATTAAAAAGACCCCAAAGGCAAACACAGCAATAACAAAAATAAATAAATGGGATATGATCAAGTTAAAAAGCTTCTGCAAAGCCAAGGAAACTATCATGAGAGCAAACAGACAACCTACAGAATGGGAGAAAATATTCTCATGTTACACATCCTATAAAGGGCTGATAACTAGAATCTATATAGAACTCAGGAAAATCATCAAGAAAAAAATCAAACAACCATATCAAAAAGTGGGCAAAAGACATGAACAGAAACTTTTCAAAAGAAGATAGACTAATGGCCAAGGAATATATGAAAAAATGCTTATGATCTCTAATCATCAGGGAAATGCAAACCAAAATCACAACGAGATATCACTTATCTCCAGTGAGAATGGCCTTTATTAACAAGTCCCAAAACAATAAATGTTGGAGTGGATGTGGAGAGATAGGAACACTCCTACACTGCTGGTGGGACTCCAAACTAGTGCAACCTCTGTGGAAAGCAATATGGAGATACCTCAAAGAGCTACAAGTAGAGAACTACCACTTGATCCAGCAATCCCACTACTGGGCATCTACCCAAAAGAACAAAAGACATTCTACAAAAAAGACATCTGAACTAAGAATGTTTATAGCAGCACAATTCACAATTGCAAAGATGTGGAAACAACCCAAGTACCCATCAATACATGAGTGGATTAATAAAATGTGGTATATGTATACCATGGAGTTCTACTCAGCCACAAAAATCAATGATAATCTAGCACCTCTTGTATTATCCTGGATAGAGCTGGAACCCATTTTACTAGGTGAAGTATCACAAGAATGGAAAAATAAGCATGGAATGTACTCACCATCTAATTGGTATTAACTGAGCAACACTTAAGGGCACATACAGTAATAACATTCATTGGGTGTTGGGCAGATGGGAGACAGGAAGAGGAATGGGTATATATACACCTAATGGGTGCGGTGTGCACTGTCTAGGGGATGGACATGCTTGAAGCTCTGACTCGGGTGGGGCAAAGGCAATATATGTAAACTAAACATTTGTACCCCCATAATAGGCTGAAATAAAAATAAATAAAAAGAACTCCTCCAAACTAACAATATTTATTATATGAGCTTAGCGTTTTTCTTACTTGTTCACTTTTTTTTCAATGTAAAGAAACTGCTTTTTAATGTAAGCATAGTAAATAATTTAATGCAATTAAAAAATCTCTGCAATATGTTGTTTTCATTCTCTATCCAGGATTGCCCCAGGGTTAAATTAGGCTGATGTTGTAGCAAAAAAAAGTAAAACAGCCTCAATATTCTGTATTTCTTTTTAAAATAGAGCTCTCAGCTCTCCTTGATTTTGCATAAAGGCTTGACATTAAATCTTGAGCACCTCCATTAAAATGTAATTACTTGAGAAAGTCTATTTCAGGTAATATTTTTAAAAGACAGACACTCTTCTAATATGTCAATTTCTGTTCATTGAAACATTCATGTGGAATTAGTTAATTAAAGAGAATTTCTGATTTTCTTGTTAGGGTATTAGTAATGACATTCTTAATTCTGGAAATGTAATGATATTTTTCAGTAAACTACATTTAACATTTCTATTTTTAAAAAAGTGTCAAATTCTCTTCAGACGTTTAAATCACAAAATAATTTATATGAACTAGCAACAAACTAGCAAAATCCCAAATATTACAAACTGAGACACATTCTTGATCAAGATAGATTTTTCCAAAGAGATCTGAATAGATCCAGCGTATTACAATGATTTGTTCACTATGACACATTATTTTTCCTTGTGACAAATTTCAATCATTTTATTAAAATTAGTATCTAATACTAATTCGAGGTATTTTAACATCTTTGAGTATAATAAATATACAATAAGCTGTCTATATTTACAATGTACAATTTGACAGTATTTGATATAACACGTACAGTTGTGAAACCAGCACAATTGTGACAATGTCCACGCTTAATCACATCCAAAGGGTTCCTCAAGCCCCTTCATAATCCCTCACACCCTAGTTCTCTGTCCCCATCCTCCGGCAACCTCACACCTGGTTTCTGACACTCTAGTTAATTTGCATTTCCTCACATTCTAGTAAGTGGAATCATGCTGCATGTATTCTTTTTGGTGGCTTTTTTCAGTTAGCAGAATTATTTCAAGATTTATATATGTTGTCTATAGCAATAGTTCATTCCTTTTTATTACTGAGAAGTATTATGAGTCATAATGGTCAGGTGATTTGTAGACTGCCCATTAATTGGGATTTGTCAGTTTTTGCCCCATGTATTTTGGCTCTGGAATGGTAGGTGCATACACATTTGGAGAATTGATACCTTGATCATCATGTAAAGCCTTTATTTATCCCTGATAGTCATCCCTGTTCTGAAGAAAAAGAAAAAAAATAAAATACTCTGTCACAAGGTAACTGTTTTATACATGGAACAGTATAGTGTTACTTGAAAATAGACCTAAATTTTCTAAAAATGTGTGTTGTAAACTCTAGGACAACTACTAAAAAATTTTAAACAAAACAAATAATATGCTGAGAGATAATTAAAAGGAATCACATAAATGTTAATTTGAAGCCAGGAAAGGCAGAAAAAGTGGAGGGAGGTTGTTTATTGTATCTATAGGTACTAGCAGCTTCAACTTTTTCTAGGATCCTTATTTTAGGTCTCCTTTTGAAGTTGGGGCTTCTCTATGTACTACTCGTTGGAGAAAGTTTGTGTCTTTTAGCTTTGCAGCTGCAAGTCACCATCATATATCACAGACTTATGGATGTGAGAGAGGGAGAACATTTTATAATTTTCTGATTAAACCTCAGTCTTTTAGTGGGCCTGAGTCTCAGAGATGTGGCCTTCACAAATATTTTAGTCCCTATTCCAACAGGGTAGCTTTTATTCCTTGTCCCTAACAATATCCTGGCTGCATTATTTCCAATCTACTTCTTTGAAGTCCTGTCTGCTATTGACATTTTTTTCCTTGAAGGTGAGATCACAAGGCTGTTAGGGGTTGGAGTCTAGAAGAATTCCCTTCCCCACAATTTTGAGAATTGTGGTCTGCTGAAGTAGCATGATATCCTCGGGAGAGGAGGCCTTCTCTAGAGAGGGCTCTCGATGTGCTTCACATGACTACTCTTCCCTTCCCCTGAATGGTGCTAAGAGAAGATCTTTCTCATATTCTTATTATGAAAACCACCAATCCAGGTGGGATTCCTGGAGGAAAAGGCCATAAAAATGTGGGGGCCCCATTAAGACTGTGGTCACCAGAATTTTTTCACTCTTATACTAGTCCATACTCAGCCTCCAGCAATTCCTCAAAATTACAAATTACATGTTCCTCCTAGTTTGTGGCTTTAGCAGATTGTCCAGGTGAAGCAGATCTCAGCTGTGACTCTATCTATTCATGTGTGTTTTCCAATTTTAAGATGGCAGTATAACCTGCAACCTCAGTTCACTGATGGGTCCAAGAAAAGTCATTGATTTTTTTGGTTTGGCCAGCTTTTTCTTGTTGTAAAGGTGAAAGTGATGACTTGTGAGCTCCATACATGTTGGAGATAAAGCCGAAAATCTACTTAACTTTTTTAAAAAGTGCCAAACTCTTTTGCAAAGTAGTACTCCCATTTGACATTTCCATTGGCAGTACATAGAATTCCATCTGGTCCACTTCCTTACTAACACTTGGTATGGCCAATCTTTTGAACAATAAATATTCTAATAAGTATTATCTCATTTTGGTTTTAATTTTTATTTCCATAATATCTAATGATGTTGAACATATTTTCATGTGTTTATTTGCCATCATGTATATTCTTTAGTGAAGGGTCTGTTCAAATAGCTTTCCAATTCTTTTTATGGAGGCTGATTTTTTATTATTGGTTCTAGAAACAAGTATTTTGTCAGATTTGTCATTTGCCAATGTCTTGTCTCCCAGTGACTGTCTCCCAGTCAGTGGCTTGACCTTTTATTCTCTACAATATATTTCAAAAAGTAGCACTGAATGTTGTTGTAGTCCAACTTATATTTTTCTTTTTGTGAATCATGCTTTGGTGATGCATTTAATATATTTTTGCCTATCCAAGGTCAAAAATATTTTCTTCTACATTTTGTTCTAGATATTTTAAAATTTTAGGATTTACATTTAGGACTATGGTACATTGGAGTTAGTTTTTATATATGGTGAGAGTTATGGTTAATGATCATTTTTTGATATATGGATATTAAATTGTGCCAACAACTTTTGGTGACAAGAATATCCTTTCTTCATAGAATTGTCTTTGCACCTTTTCCAAAAATTAGTTATCCATGTATGTTTAGATATAATTCTGAAGTCTTTACTCTGTTGAATTAATATTTATATGTATCTTGAGGTCAGTGACATTGTATCTTGATTATTGTAGCTTTTTTGTAAGTCTTGAAGCCTTTGAAGCACGTATAATAATTCCTCTCATTATGATCTATTTCAAAGTTGTTTTGGGTAGTCTAAGTTTTTGGCCTTTCTTTTATGGTTTTTAGAATCTCTTTGACAATTTCTATAAGAAAGTATGCTACAATTTTGGTTGGGATTTTATTGTATCATTCTTGTTTTATTCTTGATCTTAGGGGAGAAATATTTAAATCTTTCACCAGCAATTTAATGTTGATGTTAGCTATGAATTTTTTGTAGCTGCCCTTTATCAAATTGAGGAAATTCACTTCTATACCTATCTTTTTGAGAGTTTTTTGTAACTGAAAGGACATTGGATTTTGACATGCTTTTTCTACATGGATTGAGGTGATTGTATGTTTTTTCTTTTTTATTTGCTAATATTGAGAAATAAGTTGACTTAATTTTGAGTGCTAAAACAACCTTGCATGCCTGGGATAAAGTTGGTCATGTTTAATTATCCTTTTCATACATTGTTTAATTTAATTGGTTAACATAATTATTAAAAAATTCTGCAAATATGTTTATTAGGGATATTGGTTTGCAGTTTTCTTTCCTTTAACAAATTGACTGCCACAGTAGAAAAAAAAATTTTTCCTTAGGACCACAGTGCTTTATTATGAAAATAGAATTAAAATTTTGAAAAGGAAATGATCCTTTCTAATTTAATGAAAATTTCATTTTTTTAAATTGTTTTCTGTGAGTTATATGCAATGCAATCCACATTTTTAGAATTAAATTGTCAATATTAATTGTAATAATAAGAATATCAACAAGTAAGATTTTCATGAATCGACTGCAGAGTTTTGCTTCACGAGGCCCCAGACCCATAACTAGTGTAAGTTAAATATAACTCACATGGCAGTTAATGTGTTATGTCCTTGGGTTTGTTATGGAAGTAATGATGATATCAAGGCATAATTTGGTAAGTATTATTTCTTCTTAAATTTCTGGAAAATTTGTGAAGAATTGGTTTTATTTCTTTGTTAAATACCTGGTAGAAGTTCTTAGCAAAGTAATCTGGGAGCTGTCATTGTAGGAATATTTTGAACTACAAATTAAAATTCTTTAATAGCTATAAAGCTATTAAGTTTTTTATCTTTTTCTTCTTGATTGAGCTTTGGTAGTTTGTTTCTTTCAAATAATTTGTCTGTTTAATGCAACTTTTTAAATTGATTGGCCTGAACTAGATTGTAGTATTTTTAAGTCTCTTTTCTAATATCTAATTCTAATATCTATAGATATATTCTTTTTTTAATTTATAAGGAAAAGAAATTTATTTATTACAGTTATGGAGTCTGAAGAGTCCCAGGTCAAGGGGCTGAATCTGATAAGAGCCTTTTTGCTGGTGGGGACTCTCTGAAGAATCTCACGCTGGTGTAGAGTTGTAGAAATATTCTAATAGTCTAATTCTAATATCTATAGAATCTGTAGTGATGTCACTGCTTTTTTCCCTCTTTTCATTTTATCATATTATGGGGGTGCAAATATCGTTAAGGTTACATATATTGCTCTTGCAATATATGCAACCCCCCATGTCTGAGCTTCAAGTGTGTCCATCCTCCAGGTGGTGTGCATGGCACTCATTATGTAAGTATACACTCATCCTCTCCTCCCCTCTCCCACGTGCCCCCTACCTGATAAATTTTTTTGTTGTTGTTTGTTTGTTTTGTTATGTTTTTTGTTTTTTTGACATTTTGGTTACATTTTATATCTTTGCTTCTCGCTTAGAAGGGTTAAGGTAAGCCCTCCCCCTCCACAGTGCTAGCCATATCCCTAAGATGTGGGTGCCCCCCATTCCCGAATCCCTGGTGAGCACTACTACCATTTGAGCACCATAGTTTTAATCAGTCAGTACCAATTTGATGGTGAGTACATGTGGAGCCCATTTTCCTGGTCTTGTGTCACCTCACTTTGGATAACTGACTTAAGCTTAATCTAGGATAACATAAACAGTGCTAGTCCACTGTTGTTTCTTAGAATTGAGTAATATTTCATTGTGAGCAAATACCAAATTTTGATTATCCACTCATGGATTGACGGGCACTTGGGTTGTTTCCATGTCCTTGCAATAGTGAATTGTGCTGCCATAAAGATTTGGGTGCAGATGTCTTTATAATAGAATGACTTATGCTCTTTTGGGTAGATGCCTAATAATGCTATTGCTGGGTTGAATGGTATTTCTATTTCTAGCTGTTGGAGGTATCTCCAAATTCTTTTCCACAGAAGTTGCACTAATTTGCAGTCCAACCAACAGTGTAAGAAGAATGTTCCTGTCTCTCCACATCCTCGCCAGCATTTGTTGTTGTGGGATTTTTTGAGACAGGCCATACTCACTGGGGTTTGGTGGTATCTCATTGTGGTTTTGATTTGCATTTCTCTGATGATTAGGGATGTTAAGCATTTTTTTTATATGTTTGCAGGCCATTATTCTGTCTTCTTTGGAGAAGTTTCTGTTCATTTCTATTGCCTATTTCTTGTTGGGGTCATTTGATTTTTTTCTTGTTAATTCTTTTAAGTTCTAGATAGATTCTTGTTATTAGACCTTTATCAAAAGTGTAGAGAGCAAATATTTTCTCCCATTCTGTGGGTTGTCTATTTGCTCTAATGATAGTTTGCTTGACTGTGCAGAAGCGTTTTAATTTGATCAGATCCCATTTGTTTATTTTTGATGCAGCGGTGATTGCCTTGAGGGTCTTCCTCAAAAATTCTTTGCCTAGGCCAATGTCTGAGAGGGTTTTCCCAACCTCTTCTTCTAGGATTCTTAAGGTTTCATGCCTTAGGTTTAAGTCTGTTATCCATCTTGAGTGAATTTTTGTGAGAGGTGAGAGGTAGGGATTCTGATTCAATCTTCTGCATGTAGCTAACCAGTTTTCCCAGCACCATTTATTGAAGAGGGATTCTTTTCCCCACTGTATATTTTTGTCTGCTTTATCAAAGATTAGGTGACTGTATACTGATGGTTTCATCTCTGGTATCTCAGATCTATTCCAGATATCCATGCTTCTGTTCTTGTGCCAGTATCAGGCTGATTTAACTATTATTGCTTTATAGTACAGCTTGAAGTCCAGAAGACAGATGCCTCCCAGTTTGCTCTTTTTACTTAAGATTGCTTTGGCTATATGAAGTTTTTTCTAGTTCCATACAAAGTGAAGAATTAGAAAATTACAGACCAATATCCTCATGAATATATATGCAAAAATCCTAAATAAAATTTTAGCAAATAGAATCCAGCAGCATATCAAAAAAAAAAATAATTCGCCATGACCAGGAGGGCTTTATTCCAGGGATGCTAGGCTGGTTCAACATATGCAAATCTATAAATGCAATTCACTTCATAAATAAAATCAAGAACAAAGACCATATGATTCTGTCAATAGATGCAGAAAAAGCATTTGACAAAGCCCCACACACCTTTATGATAAAAATTCTTAACAAAATAGGCATAGATGGCTCATACCTTAAATTTATCAAATTCGTGTATGACAAACACAATGCTAATGTCATTCTAAATGGGGCAAAATTGAAATCATTCCCTCCTCAAACCGGAACTAGACAAGGATGCCCACTACCTCCTCTTCTATTCAACATAGTGCTCAAATTCCTACCTATAGCAATCAGGCAAGAGAGGCGTAGTTAGGGCATCTAAGTGGGGGCAGATGAGATCAAACTCTCGCTCTTCATCAATGATATGATATTATACCCAGAAAACCCCATAGATTCATCCAAGAGACTCCTAGATTTAATAAAAGAATTTAGTAAAGTTTCAGGTTATAAAATCAATATACACAAACCAGAAGCATTCATATATGCCAAGAACCATCAAGCAGAAACTCAAATAAAAAACACAATACCCTTTACTATAGCCCCAAAGAAAATTAAATATTTAGGAGTATACTTAACGAAAGATACGAAAGATTTATACAAGAACTATGAAACACTAAAAAAAGAAATTACAGATGATTTAAACAGATGGAAAAATCTACCTTGTTCATGGATTGGTAGAATCAATATCATTAAAATGTCAATATTACCTAAAGTGATCTACAGAATTAATGCAATCCCCATCAAAATACCACTATCATTCTTTACAGATCTAGATGTCATTGCTTTTATTCCTGACATTGGTAATTTGTTCTCCATTAATTTCCTGAATAGTCTGGCCAGAGATTTATAAATTTTATTGATCTCCTTTTCTTGTTTTCTGTTTTATTGGTTTACAATTTTATCTTAATCATTCCTTCTTTTCTACTTACATTAGGCTTCATTTGCTCTTCTCTGTCTAGTTTTTAAGATGAAAGCTAAGACCACTGATTTGTGATCTCTCTTCTAATATGAGAAGTTTGTGGTATAAATTTTATTTCTAATTCCTCTTTTAGCTATGTCCCACAAATTTTATATGATACATTTTCATCTGCAGTTAGTTAAAAATACCTTCTACTTTCTCTTTTGATTTATTCTTTTCCCATTGATTATTGAGAAATGTGATACTTCATTTACAAACATTTGGACATATTTGGATATATATTCTAGATATCTTTTTGTTGTTAATTTCTTTTTTTTTTTTTTTTTTTTTTGAGACAGAGTCTCACTTTGTTGTCCAGGCTAGAGTGAGTGCCGTGGCGTCAGCCTAGCTCACAGCAACCTCAAACTCCTGGGCTCAAGCGATCCTCCTGCCTCAGCCTCCCGAGTAGCTGGGACTACAGGCATGCACCACCATGCCCGGCTAATTTTTTTTTTATATATATATCAGTTGGCCAATTAATTTCTTTCTATTTATAGTAGAGACGGGGTCTCACTCTTGCTCAGGCTGGTTTTGAACTCCTGACCTTGAGCAATCCGCCCGCCTCGGCCTCCCAAGAGCTAGGATTACAGGCGTGAGCCACAGCGCCCGGCCTGTTGTTAATTTCTAATTTAATTTCGTTATGATTAGAGAACATGTTTTATATGTCTTGATTCCTTTTAAATTTATTAAAATTTGTTTTAGGGCCCAACATGTGATCATCTTCATAAATCAATTTTGTAAGTAGAATATTGTGAATTACTGCAAGTATTGTTTTCTTCATCTTCTGTGATCATGGGAAAAAAAGAGGGGGGAGACATTTAGAAAATTTCTTTTTATTTTCTCATTAATTTATTTTATATGTTAAAAAATCACTTTGTTGAAACATAATTATTTTTCTTTTTAAAAGCTTATTTTGAATTACACTATCCTCAAGAAACCTTGTAATAATTTTGAGTTAACATATCTTGTCTCCTTTGAAATTTGGTTTTCTGCTTTCTTTTTTGGAAGCCTGATGCCACATGTGTTTTTATACTATTTTGTGTTGGCCTCTAGTGCCACATGATCTTTTCAGAACTATAATTCAAGTGTGAGATTTGTTCAGTTAGTAATCCCTTCAGTTATATCACAAATAATTAGGAAATTTTAACCTAATCTTATTTTCCAATCATTATATTTAAATTTTTTTCTATCATGTACGCATTGCTTCACTGATCAGTAACATTTCCAAGATTAATATTATATAATTTTATTTCTTCAAGGAAAAGTCTTCTGGCTTTCTCGTTTCATAGTAGGATAATTTCAAGGAAGATATTTTTATAGTTAGTTTTGTTTTGTCTGAATTTTTTTAATACTAATAGCATAACTCACTAAAACATTCTGAAAACAAGAATAGCCCTGTCATTCAAGAATTTTTTTTTTTTTTTTTTTTTGCTGGTGAAACTATATACATAGAGATTGAAAAAAAATGCCTCAAATAGTAGGCGGTATTCAAAATAAAGCTTTTATATGAATCTCAGATATAAAAGAGTCCTATTTTTTAAATATGATAAACATTAATCTCTTCTTCTTCTGCATGAATGTTAATAAAACCATGACAAACAAGGTGTGCATTTATACAAATACTATAGATGTGTGTGAATATATATTACTTATAAAAACATAAAGACAAGATTCAAAGTTTACTTCAAAGTGAACTGCATTCACTTTTGAGAGTGAGTCATGCTTTTGATCTTATCTCAGGATCCAGAGAATTGCTGCAGGCAATGCTACCTAAGAAAAGAAAAAGCCTCTTCAAAAAGATTCACAGACTATATTTCTATTTTTCTTTTCTTATGGTTTTACTTTATTCACCAGCCAATTTTTTAATAGAATTTACAAACTAATATCACTAAAAGATTTGAACATATAACATTATTTTAGTATCTTTTATCCCCAAGTTAAATAAAGGTGTAGAATCAGTTTCTTTATCTTGCTACCTTTAATCTCACATGTTAGAAATATCCCCTTGAAATAGAGATGTTATCATGAATTCCATATAATTCGAATTTTTCATGTGTCTAAAATTTTTCATGTATCTACAACTTTTAAAAATTATGTCAATAAATTTTTTAAAATTATAAATAAGCAAAATATGCCAAATAAATGTTTTCTATAATTATATCATTAGAGATGACCTTTGTTAGTGTTTTAGTTTATAAACTGTTACAGACACATAGATCCACCCAATTATCTCTTAAAATAGCTAATTCTAGACAGGCCTATTAGTTTAACCAAATTCTCAACATTTTTATTCTTCCCCTTTCTCTGATAAAATACATCCAATCATTAGCAAAGATTGTTGTTTCTACTTTTTAAATATAGTAGTCCCTCCTTATCTTCAGTTTCACTTTCTATGGTTTCAGTTACCCGTGGTCAACCATGGTCTAAAAATATTACACTGAATAAGATAGTTTGAGAGAGAGAGAGGCTACAGTCACATAACTTTTATTATAGTATATTATTATAATTTTTCCATTTTATTATTAGTCATTGTTGTTAATATCTCATTGTGCCTAACTTATAAGTTAAATTTTCTCAGGTATGTATGTTTAGAAAAAAAACATAGTATATATAGGATTTAGTACTATTTCTGGTTTCAGGAACCCAGTAGGGGTCTTGGAACATATTTCCTACAGATAAAAGGGGTTTGCTGTATATCTAGTACCTGACCAATTCCCAATACCACCCACCAACTTAGTCTAAATCATTGTAATTTGTCAATAATGCAATAATAGCCTTCTACCTGATCTCTCTGCTTCCATTCTTGACCTCTAAAAACTATTCTTCATATATCAATCAATTGATTATTTTAAAACATGTGTCATAAGACTCCCCTGCTTTCCTCCTTCCAATGGCTTCTCATGTGACTCAGAGTAGAGAGACATCATTGTAATGACCTAGAAGATCTTACATGATTAATTCTTAGCCAGTTCATGACCTCAGATCCATTCTGTAAACAACGGAATAAAGGCAATGAGATTAGATGCCAGGACACAAAATTCTTGTTTGTAACACATGCTCTGGCTGAAAACATATTTATAGTACCTCTGAGCACCTCCCTTCCCTAGTCCCAAGTTTCAAAATCAAATTCCACAACTTTTCTGGGAATTGAGATCCTTTGAAACTTGAGTAGTGAAGTAGTGTTAAGGTTTTTGGTGCCTATATCTCTTGATGGAGAAACACTCAAATGAGCCTTGAAGAAAGGTGTACTAGTCTGCTTACGCTGCCATAACAAAATATCATAGACTGGGTGGCTTACACAATAGGAATTTATTTTCTCATAGTTTTAAAGGCTAGAAGTTCAAGATCAAGGTTCCATCAGGGTTGGTGTCTGATGAGCCTTTTCCTTGGGTTGTAGATGATCACTTTCTTCTTATGCTCTCGTATATCCTGTCTTGTGTGCTCAGAGGGAGAGAGCAAGCTATTTTTGGTGTCTCTTCTTCTTGCAAAGATACCAGTCCTATGGGATTAAGGGCTCAGGCTTATGAATTCACCTTTATTACCTCTTTAAAGATCCTATCTCAAATACAGTCACACTGGAGGTTAGGGCTTCAACACATGAATTTTGGAGAAACACAACTGAGTCTATAATAAAAGGCTTTTGTACAAGGAAGTGAGGAGGGGTCTGACAAAGCTGTCCAACAGCTGGAAAAAGGCCTGTCTGGGTGAGGGAAGCCCAGAGCAGATGAGAATCTTGGTGCTTGGTGCCTTAGAAGAAGGTTGGTAAATCTCCTACCACCTGTGCTTATTTCCCCAGGCATTCAAATCTAAGCAGCTGCTGTTTATCATCCCTCCCTCTTCTCATCTGGCAAAACTTGACAACAAGCACAGGCTGTTTACCCTGACAGTATTCTTTAGGGACAATCTAAACTTTCAAGGCTTCTCAAGGTGTGGTTATCCCAAGCTGCCAACACAGAAATTTCTGGGGAGAACGTTATAAATGTAGATTGTAGAGTCCTATTTCAGACTTGCTGAATCAGAATTGCCAGGGTTGCAGCCCTAAAATTAGCAGCCATAATGGGTATCCCAGATGTTATTACACACAGCAAAGTTCAAGAACCACTGAGGAGTCTTGGACAAATTACTATCTTGCCATATTGCATGGTTTTAATTTATTTCTTTCTTTTCTTCCTGCCTTCCTTCCTCCCTCCCTCCCTCCCTTCCTTCCCTTCTGCCCTCCTTCCTTCTTTCCTTCAGTTCTTCTCTGTTTCTTCACTTTTTTCTCACTTGATGTCCCAAGTCAGAACTTTAAAATAATGTATATCTTTTTACTAAAAAAAGCAAGTTTGTATTCTATTTATTAACATATCCACAGTAGCTGTCAGAATGTAAAAAATTACCATAGCACATTCTGAAGGTGAGCAACTGGCAAAAATAAGGAAAAGAACACAAGTGAGAGAGGTTGTAGATCATAGGATCTCTGAAGAGAAACAAAAACCATGATTAAGAGTGGGGCAGTATTCTCTAAAGATGCTGGTCTCAAAATCAATTAAGAGTAAGCAGTTCCTTTATAGGAAAGAGGGTAAAAAGCTTGTAAAAAAAAGTTGGAGCAAAGATGTTAAACATGTGTTCCATTTCTCTAATTTCTTTCAGTTCCTGTTTGTGTTTAGAAACCCTTAGGCAGGAGAGTTCCTTGGTAGTGGAAGTAGTCTCCACATGTCTGTTTGTAGGACTTTTGCTTGTTGATAAGAGCTCCTTATCCTCAGGAGGGTCAGATCAGTTGCTTAGAAGGAACATTTTTTCCCCTTTCCCGAGGGCTGGTGGTACCAAGCATCATAGATAAAGCAAATAGTACTTTTCCAGCTATGAAGAGAAAATTGGGTTTGGAAAAGCAGTCTAATCAGTTCAAACTGAGCCCCTTCGATTACTAGAATTCTTAGGTATCATGTGTGATTCTAAAACAGATCATCTGTTTGACAGTCCCTGCAAATCTTACATTATTACAAAATTGCATTACTGCACAAAGGCCTTTTGATGTATGGATTTATCCAACCCCCTTAAAGATAATTGGGAAAATAGGATGAGGTGGCAGTAGAGGCAATATCTTCTGCTCTTTTCTTGACCCAGAAAGAAATACAATTCCGAGTGATTTGGCTGTCTAAGGGAGCCTCTCCTGGCCCTGCCACCTAGCTTTTGTAACCTCAATCCCATTTATTAAGTGCAGCCCAGGCAGCTTGTCTGAAGGCTGTCAGCTTAGGGTTTATCCCAGGAGATTCATTACAAAGAACCAAGGATCGTGCATAACTGGCTAAGACAAAACTCCAGGCAGACCGTAATTACACAGCTGGAGTCAAGAGAGAATTATGTCTACAGGCACATTGCCCCAGGTCTCCCAGGCTTCCCAAGTCACTGATGCAGAGGATTCAAGTTGTTCAGTGGCTCTTGGCATGGCCTTCAGTTGGTTTGTTTTTCTGCACTGGTTTTCTCCCTAATACAATGCATCCTAAAGGTTGAGTAATCCTCCTAAACAACTGTTCTGATTAATGGCCCTCTTCTTGCCTAGAAATTGAATTCCTAACATCTTGCAGGCATCTCTGACACTCTAAAAATGTGCTTCATAGACAACCAACAGCAGCAACACTTGGGAATTTGTTAGTAATGCAAATTCTCAGATGTCATCCCAGACCTACCAAATAAAGAACTCTGGAGGTGGAGCCACTTGATCTGTGTTTAAAGAAATCTCCAGGTGATTCTTATGCACTAAAATTTTAGAAGCACGGCTGTAAACCCTAACAACCCACCTTTCTGAACTTACTGTATTCCACTTTCTCTCCACTTATAAATTTGACCAGTCATAATTCTCTAAATTATCTCCATATTTTGTTATCACTTTGTCTGCTTATGGCATTTCCTTTGACTGGAATCAACTTCTTCCACTTTTACCTTTTAGATTATTACCAATTCTTAGAGGCCCCCACTTAAATACTGTAGTTTTCTACCCAGGTTTAATTTATTGTTGTGGGAGGATAGATTCCCACAACAATGAATTAAATTACAAAGACATTTTTAGGAAAGAACAATAAGAAGTTAACAGCTAATTGTTACCTCCTCTGAAAAAGGGTAAGTTAGGGCTACCACTAAATAAATCATCATGTGCTAAGCCAGCATGTGTTTCTGACTCCTGTGTCCATTCTGCGAAAGTCACGATTAGCATTATTACTTATCAATTCTAATAACAATTGTGATATATCCAATGCCATAGAATAAAAAAGTTTCTTTACTCATTATCAAACTTGTTCTTCATGGATCCAAGCCTCAATCCATCATGAATTTCCTGATCCAAGTTACTATCCTAGCAAATCTTTAGGATCAAATTTTGTTTGCTAGTTTCTTTACCCATAATAAAGCATTCTGCTGAAAGACTACTCTGATGTCAATGAACTGCCTGGATTTCTAAATGCTTACT
Source organism: Microcebus murinus (assembly GCF_040939455.1). Lineage (NCBI taxonomy): Eukaryota > Metazoa > Chordata > Mammalia > Primates > Cheirogaleidae > Microcebus > Microcebus murinus. The sequence continues at coordinate 50,549,769 of NC_134104.1, forward strand.
CTTTCTAAAATTCCTATGCCTGTGTCCCACCAGCCTCTCCATACAAATTTATTCAACTACCAACTTTCCTTGGACATCTGTGTTAGTCAGGATTCTCCATAGAAATAACCAATAGGATGTACATATATAGAATTAGACTTATCATAAGGAATAGGCTCACGTGGTTATTGGAGGCTGGCATATCCAAAACCTGCAAAGCAGGGCAATAGGCTAGAGACCCAGGAAAGCTGATGGTGCAGTTCTAGGCAGTCTGCTGGAGAATTCTCTCTTGTTTGGGGAGGCCAGTCTTTTTGTTGGGGACCTATTCAGGTCCCCACCTGATTGGATGAGGCCCCCTCGCATTATGGAGGGCAGTTTGCTTACTCCAAGTTTACCAATTTAAATGCTAATCTCATTCAAAAACACCTTCAATGTTGACACATAAAATTAACCATCAAAATGCCCCATACCCAGCCACCTTGTCTGCCTACTCAACTGGAATTCATCCCCTCATCATAGTATGTGTCCAGTCCCACTCCCAGTATCTGTCTCATGCTACAAGAAGGTTGGATAACAGCTCCTAACTACTCCCAGTCTATCGTTCTGATCTAGGGAACCCAACTATGCCAAATTGTATGATAACTAAAGGATGATAAATGCTCAGTTTTTTGTATGAATGAATAAATATCAAAAATGGCATCACAAAAGATAAAATTCTATGCCCTACATTTTCATATCATTTTATATTTATAGGATACTGTTATATATATTAGTTCATTTAAAATTTTTTTTTTAAAACAGAACTCTTTATTTATGATTTAGCAAAATAATAAAACCTAACGTCTCTAGAAGAACAGAGAATGGAGAAATTGAGTTTGGCTTTGGGATATGGAGTAAATGATAGAATGACTGGATAGACTGGTGGATCCCAACCAAGGGAGCTTTTTCCTCTAGTCAACATTTGGCAATATCTGGATATGGTTTAGATTCTCACAATGTAGGAGTGAGATACTGAAGTCTTGAGTAGACACTGCAATCAGAAAATCGGAGAAGCTGAGTTAACACATGCTGGCTTAGCACATGATGATTTATTAGTGGTAGCCCTAAGTTACCCTCTTTCAGAGGAGACAACAATCAGTTGTTAACTTCTTGGTGTTCTTTACTGAAAATGTCTTTGTGATTTCTAAAATTCCAACTGATAAAGCTCTTCTTCATTTTTTTTTTGAAAATATTAGATAGACATGCAAATTTTTATTTGTTCAAAGCATTTTATATAGTTAATGTATTTTAATTTTTGACAAAAATCTATCAATTTCTGTATAGTAGTCTGAAATATTCACAAGAATCACTGTTAAATATCATAAAACTCAATTATAAATAGGCATATTGAGTTTAATTAATAAAGATATTGATTTCTTGAGCACTCTGAACTATTAATATGTTTCTAAAGTAGTTCTCTTATTCGTAACATGAAATGATTGCCAGCTTCATGCCGCTTTCTTTCTTCACAATAACACCAAGAGAATACTGACAAATACAAAACTGTTCTACCTGCCACTACCTTCCTTATTCTCCACCTACTTAGTCAGCTTTCTCTTTACTCAGGGAATGTTATAACCATCACCTTTCCCTGCCATTATAGAATTTAACGAAGTTGTTCCCAGACTTAAAAAGAAAAAAGACTTTGGAACATGATAGAAATACAGCTTCCTGAGCCATACCCCCTTCAAGATCCTGATTCAGTAGATCTGGAGTAGGCCAGGAATTTACATTTCACCAAACTAAGTACTAATAATTCTGATGCAGAAGGGTGATGAACCATGGTTTGAGGATCACTAATGTAAACAATAGCCCTAGTTCTTAATATACTACTATAATAAAGTGTAGCAAACAAAACATTAAAGGCTTTGGCATAAACATGTTACAGATAGAAAATATGACACTGCAAAAGGGAAAACAATTTATTTTAACCATTAAATTCACTTTCTGTTTTTCCCTCCTCTTCTAGCATCCTTCTCCTTCTCTCTTTCTTTCTTCTTTCACAGTCTTCCCAAAGTTATAGCTGTTTGAAAGAATTTAGCAAAAACAAAAACAAAAACAAAAAACCTCCATCACTTAAATTATTTTCAATTATCACTTCAATTATTCAGTTTTGGTGCCAAGACATATGTAACAAAGTTGATACCAAAATAAAATTTTAAATGGTTAATTAAGTAGGCCAACAGGTAAAATTTCCAATTTTCAAAATATAAAAGGCAGTCCACTTATCTCATTTTTCAACTTGCTTGATGCTGTTCAAGGAAGATTTATATATTATTATTGGAAAAATTTAACATTCAAAAGTTTAATGAATGGGAGGAAAATATCTCAGTGGAAAGGCCAGAATGATTACTTGTAGGAAAAGAAGAGGGAGATTCCTGAAAACTCTGTGCTCTTAATGTGAGTGTGGTACCAGGCCAAAAAGTGAATAACACTTACAAGAAAAACAATTAGCAGTAGGCGAAGCCAGAAGCATTAGCAAAGGAAAAAAATCACAAGCACAGAGACACAGACAGTAGACTGAGAAATTTTGTTGACAATTCATATATGCCTACATAAAAACATATAGAAGTATAATGAGTACTCCAAAGTAAAACAGTTAATTCACTGGTGTCAAGAGGAGATAGTGGGTGCTAATAGGAGGGAGGAAAGGTTCATTTTTTAAGGACAATATAAATTGCTTTTAAATTGGTTGTCTAGGGCTACTGTAACAAGGTACCACAGACTGGCTGGCTGAAACAACAGAAGTTTATTTTTTCATTGTTCTGGAGAAGTCTGAGATCAAGGTGACATCAGGGTTTCTTTCATCTGAGATCTCTCTTCTTGGCTTGTAGACAGCTGTCTTCTGTTGTCTTCACATCACCTTCCCTCTCTATGTGTCTGTGTCCAAATTTCCTTTTCTTATAAGGACACCAGTCATATTGGATTATTGTCTACCCCAATGACTTCATTTTAATTTAAATACCTCTTTAAAGAACTTATTTCCAAATATGGTGGCATTTTGAGGTACTAGGGTTAGGACTTCAACATAGAACCATTTGGGGGACATAAATCAGCCCACAACAGGCTGTCACAAAAGTATGTCTTCCAGCATCACCAACATACGCACTAGCTATGCAAACACAGCCATGAAACTGAGGTCTTTGGCAAATTCTGTCACTTCAGCTTTGGAATATCAAAATTCCTGTCAGAGTTACTCCCGTTGCAGCTCTTTCCCACTCCATCCTGCTCCTGTCACTTTGTCTGACAGAAATCTTGGCATAGTATCAGTTTGGCTTCTACAGGCAGTCAACAGGGCAGGGACAGCACGCAAGACTTAATTTCCTGCAGCCAAGCATCAGACAGCTCAGCAATGCTGGAAGATTAATTTCTTGCCAACAAATTCACAGAGGTGCTGCCATGATGACTTGTCTTATGGGGCATGATAAGAGTTCATGGGTACATACACTGTGCTATTCATTGTCAACGGGGGGTGGGTGTACAATAAAGGAGAATATATACCATCTGTTACTCTGCGAAGAAGCCCGGAGATTCACTGAACCCTTCTAATGTGCTAGGTAATGTGTTAAGTCTCTGATGCACACAAATACCCTCATTTAATCCATATAATAAATGTATAAAGTTGATAGAGTTGTTATCACTACTTTACATATGTGTGAAGTCAGGGTTTAGTAACTTGCTCATGGTCATCTGGATTTTTTAAAACAACTTTATTAAAGTATAGTGGCACACAGAAAACTGCGTATATTCAATATGTGCAATCTGATATCTTTTGACATGTTTATATATCTGTGAAACCACCAGCACAATCAAGGTATTGAACCTATCCATCACTCCCCAAAGTTTCCTCATGCTCCTTTGGAGTCTCCCCCTCCTGCACTCTTCTGCAAACCCTCCCCTAACACATGTATCCCCAGACAACCACTGATCTGAGCTCCATCACTATACATTTATATGCATTTGCTGAAATTGTTTTTTTGGTTCAATTTTATCTTCCCTGTTGTTTTATTACATCTACCAGAGTAAGAGTAGGGCTTACCTTGTTTTCTGTCTTTTTGTTGCCTGATGTCCAATGTCATGAAGATCATTTATTTCATATGTTTTGTCTGTTTTTAGTGATTGTTTCAGGTAGGAGACTAAATCTAATCCCTGTTACTCTGTCTTGACTGGAAGTTTATGTCTATCCATTACATAGATTTTAAGTGACAGTGTGGAGCTGAAAGCCAAGTCTCTCCTATCCACGGCATTATACTAACAATCATGATCAAAGCAAAGGGGCCTAGAACGCCATTCCAATGTCCTTCAGCCTCAGGTCACCTTTCTGTGATTTTTATTCCACAGATAATGGCTGTTAGAGTTTATCAATGTCCTCTATATAAATACGTATGTCAGCATACAGTATTTTTTTCTTCTTGCTCTTTCTTTAAGACCAGTTCTACTTATAGGATGGATGTAATTAACAAATAAGTGATATGAGTTTGCTAAAAAAATCACATCATTTTATGGCTCTTTAAAGGGTCATAATGTCATTTGGGGTGGGGGTAGAAAAAAGCAAAAACAAAGGATCATAATGTAATTTAATGTAAACAAATGCTAGAAAGATTTTATAAAATAATTTAATGTAGTAATCCAAAAATTTATTAATCATACAAAAAATGTCCTAAAGAACACTAGTGAAAAATTGATTAAACTTATTTTTCTCTCTCACACACACAGACAACAAAAATATTTGTAAAAAACAGAGTTTATTATGTAAACATTAGGAATATTTCTTAAATTCAGATATAATTTTTATCTGACGGACTTAAGAATTTATATTTAAAGAATCATTACTATGGTTGCCATTCACTGAAGCATGAACACAGCTTTTTATCCTGACAAAGGGAAAAATGCACATGTATTAAGAATCCTCTCCTTGTTTGATTTCTACATTCCCCTGTAAATGATTTTTGTTAAATGGCAAGTTTCTCTATTTCCATAGAAACCCAAACAACAGGTACATCTGAGCTCAGGCTACCATCTGTAGTCACACATGGATTTTTACATGTTCATAGAGCTGAAAAGCATTTAAAAATAGCATTAGTTCTCTAAATGCATCTCTATTATTTAAGGCAGTGAAGGGAACACTGATGAGTTGGGCATTTTGGCCATCACTGATTCCCTTTTAGATGTTGCTAATGACTTATCTTTGAAAAATATGTATTTTTCTATTAGAGTAATCAAAGCATTTGCTTTGAGAAAAACAAATAAAAAATCAAGAAAAATTGTATGGGGCAAACTACATGCTTATAATATATAAAAGGACCTACATGGCCATGATAAAGATGTACTGTGGAAATAGCTAGAAGAACTCAGATCAAATCTCTGTTAGTCTCTTACTATTATAGTTTGTAATCTTAGGCAATCACTAAGCATCTTTGAACCTCAAGGTTGATAAGAACATAAAGTAATATATATGAAGGCACTTTGAAAACTGTTAATCATGATAGACAAAGTGAAAGTCATTTTATTGGAAATCACTATTTTTCTCATTTCAGTTATAACAATTGTATGGTGAAAGTATGACTCATTAACCAGATGTTCCACTCCTCAAGTTTCCATTTTTTATCTCTAATTTAGTGTGTGTGTGTATGTGTGTGTGTGTGTGTGTGTATGTGTGCATTTCTTTATAAACCAAGAGATTTATTGAAAGATTGATGGTGGACTTTAACTCAAGGTGACTCTGGAAAAAAATATTTTCAACCTGATTATCTGTCTTTCCTATTGGCCATGCATATTTTTCTCCCTTAATGTCTTTATACTTTCTATTATACATAATATAATGTCTTCATGTTGTTTTCCCTTTTGTCATACTCCCTACTCTTTGGTTCCCTTTATAGATTTTACGTAACCTTCAATGCTAACTGAAATTCCAACCTCTTTAGTGAAGATGGTTTTACATTTATGTTTAAAGATTTGAATTGCTTAGGGTCAATGCAACCCAAATTTTCACATAGTTTTTACTTACTTTTTGTTTTCTTTCCCCAACTAGACTACTAGGCATTTCTCCTGAGAAACTTATCAATGTGTCAGCCCCATGGACAGCACCGCTCAGAAGTCCCTTAGACACTTTATCTCAATAAGAGCACATAAAGTCTCCAAATCAATTGTTCTCCTTTTCCCCCTCTCAGTGAATTATACACATATCCAGCTAGTTTTGCAAGCCAAGAAATCTCAGAGACATACTTGATGTCTCCTTTACTTTTAACTCCCCATTTCAAGATAAAAATGAATATTTTTAAGCAAAGCCTTTCATGATCTGATCTCTGTTTCCCTCTACAAATCTTTCTTGACTCCATATTTCCTCTACCTACTGCTATACAATTGTTCTCTTCTTCAAGGTCAAACTTCTGTGACTTCCAAAGTACTCTTAACATTATACCAAAAACCAAAATATAGGCTACAAGTCTTCACATGGGAGGCTCAATCTCTTTCCCCTTGCCTCCTCTTTCCTCTTGTGTAACTCCTGCTTATTCTAAAGCAATCACTGTCTTTGAAATTCCAGACAAGTTCAGTCACCTCTCCCAACTATATTCCCTTAAAACACCATGTACTTTGCATTTACCATTATTATAAATCATTATTGATTTCTATAATTACTTATCTAAATTTTATTTGACCTGATGTATTTTAAATTTTATAAAGTCAGGGATTCACTCCATTCACTAATTGACTCCATATCCCCAGCATTAGCAAGGATGTTGGCTTATTAGTCACTTCTCAATGTACATTTCTTGAATGAATGGACACATGGTTGCATAAATCTCATGTCTTGCTATTCCCTACCTCTTACTCTCAAGCCCATCCATACACATCAATTTGCCAGTTCTGAACTCTATCACATTTCCTCTTTGCACCTTTGCACATAGTATCCTCTGTGCCTGGATGGTTCCACTAACTTCAGTGGCTAGTTGATGCCATCTTTCAACACTTGGCCCAGATATCAACCCCTTCAGGAAGCTTTCTTTGACTGTCCACCAATGGAATCATACACTCCCCTCACTCCATAGCACTCACGTTCTGATGCAACTCTACTTCTGGAGTTTCACAACACTAACCTCTGCCCCAGCCACGAAAGCGTCTGGTTACCTGCACTTTGTTTCTCTACTGAGCCTTAAGCTTTTAGAAAGTAGACTGGCACCTTTTGGATCTGCATCTTGAGATGGCTAATCCTGTGCATGGCCTTTAGACAACGGGCAATCTATAACAACAATAATAAATAATTATTGAATGAACAAACTTCTTGACAGCTGGGAAAATCTATTTGACATGTTTAACATGTTGCACTAAGTTTGGTGCAGTTCTAAATAAGAGATACTCAGTTAATATTAAATGGTTAATTATTCATTTATTTCATTTAATACCTGTGAACAGCTTCTTATTCTGTCCTCTGTGTACCTTTCTGCTCTGTATTGTTCTTACACATCAAAGAGATATCTATATAAGGGAAAGATTTTTCAGGAAGAGAAGTGCCAGGAAATAAAAAATAGAACCACTGGTAATCTAGAGATTTATGTCCTTAACAATGTTTCTATTTTAAAAGTCTCAGTGAAATATTGAAAGTAGGGAGACATTTGAGGTGCATTATACATCTCATTCTACCTGAAAATGTGCCTTTCATAAAAGTCAGTAATTTAAATACAAACTGCTAGAAATGTCCATTCTTTTCATGTCCATATATATTTCTATGGTAAATCTTAGTTTTCTGTATTAGTCTCCATTTTGTCTCCCTTTCCATTTGAAGAAAAAAAGCAATATACTTGGGTTATGAGGTTTTTAGCTCTAAATTTACTGCTTATATTGTAATCATGACAATAGTATATATATGATATATATATAATATTTTAAACATCACTTGATACTTTAGGAACTGTGAATTATATAGTCTCTTTGCAAGAATATTTGAAATGTGTAGAAAACAGATCTTGAAAAAGGATATATTTATAAACCGGTATTTCTTCTCTTGCGATATTTTACTGATATATGTTGTTTGATTGTTTTAAAAATATGTACTCAGGTATATATTATGTTTTTTAAATTTTCCAGGAGGGTTTTAAAGAGTTCCAAGAATCTTCTGAAGGGTAACCCAATACTATCAACAGTTTTTTCCTCTGATAATCTAGGTAACTTACTGACTATTTATGAAGGCTGAAAAGATCTAGCTTTCAATGTTTGGAAAAAAAGTTGTTGATAATATAATTTCCAGTCCCTAGATGTTTGGCTAGACATGCTTGGTAGTCTATAACAAAATATGAAAGCTAATTGCTTTTAATGTAGGTGAAAGGATACAAAGTAGCAAATATATAGGCTAGACAAATATAGAAATCTAATGTATACACATGAGGACCATAGTTAATAAAATTGTATTGTATTAAGGGTTCTTGTTAAAAAACATTAATTTTAGCTGCTCTTGTCACAAAGAATAGTAACTGTGAGATGATATGTTAATCTGTTTCACTATAGTAACCATTTTACTCTTGCAACATAACACCATGTTATAAACCTCAAATATGTACAATAAAATTTATTTTTAAAAAATAATTGCTTTTAAAATTGTGAAATCATTGAGATTGATATATTTCAGTAGGGTGATTATCTAGAAATGCTTTTTATAACTTAATCACTCTTCATTCAGCTTTAAGCAAATCTGAAGTCTTAGTTTTCTTTAAAGAAAGGCAGTATGTTCAAAATGTGAAACATAGCCTTAATTTCTTAAATAACAACTTTTAAATTTACTGAGACAGTTTGAAAAACAAACTAGTTTAAAATAAGAACTTAAACACATTGAAAAGCTCTATGGCAGTGCTGTCCAGGACTAATAAATGAATTGATCCCATGTAGTACTAATGTAAATTGACTAGAACCTTTATAGGCATTGTCAGTGATTTTTCCACTGAGGGCTCTGACCTTTATTCTACTAAAGAATGAAATCCCCAAAGTGCAGATATTTTTCCTCTCTTGTCCCCTACCTTGTACAAAAATTCAAATCAAATGCTTGTCCAGGTGGTCCATGCTGTTATTTTATGTAAGGCTGGTTTTTCTGGCCCCTATATATTTGGGTTAACTCCTGAATGAGCACAATTATCCTGAATTAGTGTGAAATATATTGCTTCATTGAAAAATGTTCCCTTTGAGGCATTTTTCTTTACTAGGGGAACTGATATTAAGTGGGCCTAGCTATTTGATATTATTAATGGCATTTTAATGTAGAGTTACCCACACTCACAGGTCTCGAGCGACCCTTAGAAAAGACCCTCACAAGACTAGAAATGTAAATAAATTGGTAGGATGAAAAAAGCACGCTCCTTTCTTTTTGCCTCATAGTGGCCCTTACTTTTATCTTTCATTTCCCTTGTCTACAGAGTACCCTCAGGAAATTCACCTGCAATATACTGACCATAGTGGCTTTAACCAAGAGTAAGAGATACTTATATGAAACAGAGCAATTCATTTTGGCTGAAAAAATGTGTATTGGCATCAAATGTTTTGTCCCTTCTTTGTACCAATTTAAAAATCACCAAAACCAATTTCAGAATGATCATTTAAAAATAATTCAACAGTGGAGGTACACCTTATGCTCAAGAAGAGCAATTTTACTAAAGGAATAACAAGTATAAGAATTCAGCACATAGGCTTATATAACTACATAAAGATTGAACTAGGCTGGGTATGATGTCTCATGCCCAGCACGAGTACTTTAGGAGGCCACAGCAGGAGGATCGTTTGAAGCCAGGAGTTTGAGACCAGCCTGTGAAAGAATAAGAGCCATTATCTCTACCAAAAAAAAGGGGGGGGGATTAGCCAGACATGATGGCATGTGCCTGTAGTCCCACCTACTTGGGAGACAGAGGCAGGAGGATTGCTTGAGCTTAGGAGTCTGAGGTTACAGTGAGCTATGGTGATAGCTCTAGCCCAGGAGACAAAACAAGACCCATCTCAGGAAAAAAAAAAAGATGGAACCAATATGTTGAGTAGGTCATGTACTACATATGAATGCATAACTATAACCAGGAATGAGCATACACTGAGTAGCCCAGTGAGGCTGAATAAAGGCTTCCATATGAGAAGCAATATGTAATAAAACTGAAGAGACTATTGGAGCCAGGGTGCTACGGTCTGAATGTTTCCATTCTTTCAATATTCTTCTGTTGAAACCTAATCTCCAATGCAACAATATTAAGAGGTGGGGCCTTTGGGAGGTGCTTAGGTCATGAGGGCTTCCTCCCCATGAATGGGATTAGTGCCCTTATGAAAGAGGCTTAAAGGACTCCCTTTGCCCTTCAGCCATGTGAGGACACAGAAGGCACCATCTATGAGGGATGAGCCCCTCACCAGACAATGAATCTGCTGAGCCTTGATCTTGGATTTCCCAGTCTCCAGAACTATGAGAAAACAAATTTCTGTTGTTTATAAATTACTCATTCTATGACATTTTGTTATAGCAATAGGAACCGACTAAGATATAGGGCCTTCAGCCCCAGAGTATGGACTTCTGACTTTATTTTTAGGTAAGGGAAAAAACTTTGAGCAAGCAGTGACACGATCAAAGCAGTCAAGTATTCCACAGCCCTCAGCAATCTTCAAGTTCAACAGGGACTCTCTGTCATGCTGTGAAGCAAGATGCTTTTAATTCATATGGCTCTGGAAACCTCATGAAAGCACTTGATAAAGCTGATCATTTCAAATTGATTTTAAAATTCAGAAGTGCCACCTTGGGATTAATAGCTCTCCTTCAGTTTTAATCTCCAGTAAGATCCCAGCAGCCTCAGCCTGCTGAAATAGATGTGCACTTGAGGTGAAAATGAATGACAGTGGTAGAGTTCGCACGTTATACAACAGAAAAGGTTGGAAAGTGAGAGCAAGAAGTCAAGGTTAAGGGATGTGAGCACTGTCAACCTATTCACAATGAGAGAGGGAAGATAAAACCATGGTATATAATGACATAAAGGGGTATTAAATAGAGGCCAGGGAGCCATTATTTCTTCCAGACAAGGGGAAAGAGGAGGATATAATGGTCATATGCTGCAGTAGGGAGTATTTAGGTCAAATACAGAGAAAATTTCAACTTAAAGAACATTTAAACAAGTATTCATAGGAGGATTAAGAAGCCATTGTTACACTACATATTCAAGACAGAAACTTGGCATTCATTCTTACACAAAGATTAAACAATAGTACACCACATGTTAAACTGACTCTGGGTGTCTTCAAAGAGCAAAGATACTTCTTTTACTACATTTTATTATCAATGGGGAGGTAGAGAGGGAGAGCACACAGCATAAACCAAATTCTTATAAACTTTTTCACAATATGGTTTATATCATGCTATCACTAATTAAAACAGAATTCACCAGCAAAGATTGTGACATTGTGGAGCTTCATTTGGTGAGTTAAAAAAAATGAGCACAAATATCCAATGGAAACATTAAAAAGTGAATGAATATAAGCCTTATAATTTTTGATATCTTCTAATTTCATAGGTTCTTTTCATCCACTAGTGGCTGGCATAAATCTCAGCATATACCTTGTGTATGAAAGAGGGATCATTTTATTTTCTATAACAACTTAATTTCTGACTTTGTAATTTAATGGGCTATTGAAAAATGTTAACTTCAGGTCCTCTTGGCCCTCTTTCTCTTTCCCAGGGTTGGGGCACGGTTTTTAAGGCCTAATGCATTTCCTCCCATACTCGGTCACTGGTTCACACTGAGTGTTACTCGGTGTCAGTTGTTCTGTCTGCATGTGCTGTTGTTTCTGTCTGGCTGACTCTTTCCTGTTAGGAGACTCTTGGCTACTCTCACTTGCAGAGGAGAGAGGAGCAAGGAGAGTCTAAGTAAAAAGCCTGTGCGAAGGCCCTGAGATAAGAAGTGACAGCCCTGCTTAGGAACAGAAAGAAGGCCAAGGTGGCTTGAGTTCAGAGAATCAAGGGAGAGGGACAGAATCCCAGAGAGATCTGCCCGTGGGCCTGTCTGCTCACCTGGCCCTGGAGAGTCACTGCATCCTTGGTGACTTCGCCTGCTGATTACACTGCTGGGGGGCAGGTTCTGTTCCCGAGTCTCAGAGAACCACAACCTAGAAGTGTTTCTAGGAATGAAGAGATAGGGTAAGCCCCATTTACCCCTCCCTTCTCTAAGACACATTTTTTATTTCCAAGAATCCCTTTTTCTTCTTTATTTCTTTTGCAATCTTTAAAGTATTTTTCAAAGGTTTGAGATGTACCACATAGCTTCTTAGAGTTAATGTGGTGGAGATTCATTCTAGTTGAATGGCAGGAACAGAAAGGGAAATATATCTCAGAAAAAAATGCATGTCAGTATTTCCCAATATCACCCAGCCCCCACTGAACAGTAATAACTGAGTGCCAGCAATGTGCCCGGCACTGGCTGTGAATACAGAGATGTGCAAAGCATTTGCCATGCTTTGGGGTTTTGTGTAGTCCTGTGGGATAATATAAAGAAGAAAAAGCATCAATACCAGAGAAAGAATCTATATTCAGAGCACATTTTTTATAGTCTTATTTATATTTTTGAATTTTAGAAATAAATGGACTCAAACTATTAGAAACCTTTCAATCTCTATTTTAACAGAATTAGAGATTTTGAATGGGGTGGGGTCTTGGAAGTCACTTGGTCTACTCCTTATGTGATGTCCAAATGCCCTCAATATTATCCCGAATAATCGTACAATCATTGTTTGAAGATTTTCAGTTTTGGGTAAGTCTATTCCATTTTTTAAACAGTTTTATTTCTTAGAAATGTCTTTCTAATAATAATAATAAAATGTACTCCTTATAATATCACTCACTGGCTCTTACTCTGCCCTCTGGAGCCAAACAAAATAAATCTTATTTCTCTGACACCATAGAAGTCTTATAATTAATTATGGAGCAGTGTTTGACACTAACATATTTCTCAAGAATTAGGTGCTTAACTAGATAGCCCACAAATGTGGACATTTATCATGATGATTTGCCTAGTAATGCCTCATAATGTTTAGGAAACTGGATGTGGTTTATTATTCTTTTTTGCATACTACTATATCAATATAAAATGCATTATGATGGATGATTGGAATTAATGTCATTAACATATTCGCATGTGATGGAAGAGCTTTTATTTGTAGCCAGAGATTCACTGTCATATTTATAATATTTATACTTTGAAAACCCATGAGTATTTTGCTCACCACATTGAAAGGTATAAAGGCTCAAACACACTAATTTTTTTTTAATGCACTACACTGGTGGATTTAAAAATGTTAGGAAAAAAGTCAGGAAACTGCTAAGTTAGGGACACCCACATTGGTGATAAACCTGGTGCAGGCTCAGGGTAAGGGGTGTGGCCCTTGGCTTTGCAGTCCCAGAAACACAGATTTGTCAGTTTACCCTGAATTGAATAGGCTCTTAAGAATGCACTCTCATTCACCAAATGGTCAATAGGTGAGATGATGTGCAGTTCAGAGACCATAGCCCAGGAGAATTTGTTTCTAGGAACAATGGGATATTTTGAAGTCCCCCTATAATCCTTGCTTCTCCATCCAAGTTTTTTTTTTTTTCTCTTATTTTCAAAGAATCCCTTTTTTTCTCTTTACTTTCTTTACAACTTTTAAGGTATTTTTAAAAGCTTAGACGATAACTCCTCTGATATAACAAAATAGAAATCCAGCTTCCAGCTGAACGGTAGGGAGGGAAAGGGGAAATCATAGATGTTTATGATGTCAGTGAAGCTGAGAGCCTATGATCCAGGCACCCAGATGGTCAATAAAATGACCAGAATACACTTGAATTTAGTAAAATAATTTATCCATTGTCTTACCAACTATTTTCTATAAACTAAGGTTAAAATTCATGAATTCTCCTTATTATTTATTAAACTATTCCTCTGTAATGTCTCATATCTAGAAGATAAGACACTTATCTGAATAGTACTGGATATATATTAATAAATTATTATTGCTCAACTGTTTGTTTTTGTGTTCTTCATGTAGACCGCAGCCCTACTTTAACTCACCAGAATATTAAGCAGATAACAACACAGTTTCCTTCTCCCATGATTAAACGGTAGCCTTGAGAATATATTCTGGTCACCATAATTAAATTGAAGCACTCCAGGTTTTTATTACATTCAAGAGATGGCTTGATCGTTTTGCAAAAGGCTTGCTAGTCTCATTAATACCCCTTTCAGATACCATCTTATAGACAGCCAAGCCCGTCCATTTTATATTGATTTTATTAGGTTATATTTCAAAGAGTGAGCCTTCTGACCTCACCTTGTCACTAAATTCAATCTATGATTACACAGTCATTCTGGGAATTTTAGTAAGGATCAACGAAAGTCTAACAAAAACCTCATTGGGATATTTTTGAAGTAAGTGAAGTTTATATTTAGACTTTTCAGGCTTTTCATTCCAGTCTTTCATTATATATATTTTTTCTTGAAGCCTCATCAAAAATTAATGTAATTATTCACTTTAGTCACACAACAAATGAAATAGTAATAATCAACATTTCTAAAGTTACATGTTGGAATTTTCAAGCACATTAATAAGTATTATTTTTTCTGTTCCTCACAGAACTTGTTGATTATGATACTTGGTTACTTTTAACCTCTACACCAGAGCAGTGGTTCTTGAAATATGTTTCCTACATTGGCAGCATCAGCATCACCTGGAAGCTTGACAGAAATGCAAAATCTTGGTGCTCTCCAGGAGTACTGAATCAGAAATTCTGTTTGTTTTGTTTTCTGTATATGAAAATGCCTTTCCCCACCATGAGGTGTTCAAATCTCTTGGGCACGGGGAGGAGGAATTTTACCTACCAAGTTCTTTCCCATCTATAGTGGACAACAATTTTATTTGCTACTCAGTGTTCATTTACCATCCACTTTACCCAGCTTCCTTCTGTGGGATTCACCTGTCCTCGTTTGCTTTAAGTGGGCTACAGTCTACAGCCTCCCCACCCACTGTCTCTGAGGTGAGCATTTATTAACCTAAGCTAATTAGCTCATCATATTTCCTTAACACAGTGATTGCTACATGAACAGGACATATGACCAAATTAAATCCAAAGCATTAAGAATTTTGCTGGATTCTGCCCTAAATATAGTAGGGAAATATTCTCACAGATCCATAAGGGGCCACGTGTAAGGACGTTTATTGTGTCAATGTCTGTCTTATTTACTAATATATTCCCTGTACCTAAAACAGTGTCTGATGCAGTGTAAATGCCTATCATTTTTGTGAATAAATAAGTTGTTTGTGGAATGGGGAGTTGGAGGCAGGTTAATGCCACTTAAAGAGATAGTAAAAATAAGGTATATACACACTATGGGGTGCTATAAAGCAAATAGAATCAATGGATTAGATATACAATAGCAACAAAATTGGAACTTAAAATCATAGTGCTTAAGTGAAAAAGAAGACTTACGATATATTATTTATGTAAGTTGGAAAACAATTATACAAATAGTAAGTATTTAGCAAGAACACCATAAAATAAAAAGGTATACATTAAACAAATTAAAATGATTTTCTATGGGGAAAATAGAACGAGATTGGCACATTGTGATAGGAAATACATGAATAAATGTTGAAATTAGTTATTCAGTGTAGTGCTGGCTGGATATCAGTTTGGGTTGGAGCTATTTTTGTTATTACTACTATTGTTCTTAATCTCTAAGATACTCCAAGATAAATAAATACCGAAAGCAAGGCGTCTTAGAAGGGTCAATGTTGATGTGTCGTGAACTGAAAGCTGTGGTTGACTCAATCTTTAAGACTTGAGGTTAAAAAAATTACTGGGAATTCTAAGAAAGTGATTCTTCTCTCCTTCTTCATGAAATTCAGTTAGGATACAGCCCTAGGAGCAATAGGGAAAGAGAAAAACTGGAACATGATTACATCACTAAACCTGAATCTAGCCTTGCCTGAATGTGTTCATAAACTGAGTACATTCAGTCACCACTCATAACCTCTCAACTCCCATTTCTTATTGTTATTAATTTTTTAATGTCATTTAAATCAGGTTTTCTTTCACTTGTAATCAAGAAAATTCTGACCATCTCTTTCTTTGCTTCCACTAATCAACTTGAGAAAATACTAATCTGCATTTGCTGCCTCCATTCCACCACAAACACACTCACAAATGAACAGGGCTAAACAAGCTGATGTTTGATCCCTCACTGTCTACTGAAATTGCTTTTATTATTAGTAGTTATGCCTTAATCAGCACAAATGTTTGACGCCTTTTAAAATGCTCTTCTATCATTTGACTACTTCACTGGATCGTCCTTTAATATTATGATTAATATAAATATAATAAGCCTCTTTAAATTCAATGATTTTCAGCCCATGGTAACTAACATCACTTCAAAGCTAGGACCTCAAAATTTGTATTTCTTTTTTGTATTCTTCTAAAAAATTATTTTTAACACATAATAATTGTACATATTTATGGAGTACAATGTGATGTTCCAATACATGGATACATTGTGTAATGATCAAATCAGGGTAATTAGCATATCCATCACCTCAAACATTTATCATTTCTTTGTGGTGGGAGCATTCAAAATCATCTCTTTTAGCTCTTTGAGCTATATAACACCTTATTGTTGACTACAGTCACTCTCCTATACAGTAGGACAATAGAATTTATTCTTCCTTTCTAATTAAAAATTTATAACCACTGGCCACCTTTCCCCCCTACCTCCTTCCTCCTCCCCTCCCTAGTCTCTGGTAACCACTGTACAATTTACTACTTTTATAAGATCAACTTTTTCAGATTCTGCACATGAGCAAGATCATGCAGTATTTGTCTTTCTGTGTCTGTCTTATTTCACTTAACATAATGTCCTCCAGGTTCTTCCATGTTGTGGCAAATGATAAGATTTCACTCTTTTCTATGACTGAATGGTATTCCATTTTGGATATATACCACAGCTTCTTTAACCACTCATCTGTTGTTGAACATTTAGGATGATTCCACATCTTGGCTATTGTGAATAGTGTCACAATGCACATGGAAGTGCAGATATCTTTTCAATATATTCAGTAGTGGGATTGCTGGATGATGCGGTAGTTCTTGTTTTAATTTTTTGAAGAACCTCCATACTTTTTTCCATAATGGCTATACTAATTTACATTGTCACTAAGAATGTAGTCTAAGTGTTTCTTTTTCTCCACATCTTTGACAACACTTGTTATCTTTTGTCTTTTTGATAAGAACCATTCTAACTGGAGTGAGGTGATATCTCATTGTGGTTTTTATTTGAATTTCTCTGATGATTAGTGAAGCTAAGCATTTTTTCGCATAGCTATTGGCCATTTGTATGTCTTCTTTTCAGAAATGTCTATTAATAACATTTGCCCATCTTTTAATCAAATTATTATTTTTCTTTTTGCTTTGGGTTATTTCTTGTATATTCTGCATATTAACCCCTTGTCAAATGCATGGCTTGCTAACATTTTTTCCTATTCTGTAGGTTGCATCTTCACTCTGTTGATTGTTTCCTTTGCTGTACAGAAGATTTTTAGTTTGAGGTAATCTCACTTACCTATTTTTGCTTTTGTTATCTTTGCTTTTGAGGTCTTATTCAAAAATTCTTGCCCAGTTTAATGTCATGAAGCATCTCCCCTATGTTTTCATCTAATAGTTTCATAGTTTCAGGTCTTACATTCAAGTCTTTAATCTATTTTGAGTTGATTTTTGTATATGATAAAAGATAGGAGTCCAGTTTCATTTCCTGCATGTGGATATCCAGTTTTCCCAGAATCATATATTGAAGAAATTGTCTTTTCCCCAATTTGTGTTTTTAGCACCTTTGTTGAAAATCAATTTCTATAGATGCATAGATTTAATTCTGTGTTCTCTATTCTATTGTCTTGGTCTATGTGTCTGTTTTTATGCCAGTAGCATAATTAGTTATTAGATCTTTGTAGTATATTTTGAAGTCAGGTAGTTGGTTGCCTCTAGCTCTCTCCCTTCTCCTCACCAAGACTGCTTTGGCTATTTGGGTCTTTTGGAATTCCATACAAATTTAAATTGTCTCTGCAAAAAACTTGATTTTATATATAGAAAACTCTAAAAACTCCACTCCAAATCCATTAGACCTAATAAGCAAATTCGGTAAGGTTGCAGGTTACAAAATCAGCATGCAAAATTCAATAATATTTCTATACACTAACTGTTAACTATCTGGAAAAAAATTAAGGAAACAATTCCATTTACAATAGCTACAACAAATAAAATAAGATACCTAGGAATAAATTTAGCCAAGGAGGTAGAAGATCTCTACACTGAAAACTGTAAAACATGGATTAAAGAAATTGAGAAGGATATAAATAAATGGAAGGATAGCCTGTCTTCATGGATTGGAAGAATTAATATTGTTAAAATGTTCATACTACCCAAAGTGATCTATACATTCAATGCAATTCCTATCCAAATACCAATGATACTCTACATATAAATGTAAAAAATGATTCTATGGAACCACAAAACCTGTATCTCTATTCCTGACTCTTGAACTTCATACCTGAATGTCCTGCTAATGCAGAGACAGTGTACTAAGATTGAACACTTTAATTCTTAGCATCCACTGAAATTCTCTCCCATGCTGAGTCTCTTCTCTGATAAGGGCATTACCAGGGATCCAGTCTCAAAAGCTAGAAATGCTAATCATTTTTAATTCTTCTATTTTCTTCAACCTTTTATTTCCCCTCCCACCCAAGCTAATTTATCAGTAGCTAGATACTAGAGATTCTATTCTATTAATATGTTATATTTTATATGTATATCCTTTTGTCCATAGCTGACTATTCTCATGCTAATTTAAATCTCACAGTTTTTTGTCTAGATGATTGCATTAGTCATGTAGCTATCTCCCTACCTCTAATCTCCTGACTTTCTAATTCATTTTTTGCATTGCTATTGGAATTTTTCCCCTAAACCACAGGTTGGATTGTATCATATGTCACTTGTAATCTCAAGTAATATTCAGTGGTTTGCTGCTGTGTACAGAACTCTATATACCCTTATGTAGTATTCCAAACATTTCCTAAATGGCCCCCTAAAAACCTTATCCCCTTCTGCATCCATTCAAAGAACCCTAGAATTCAGTCATAGTATGTTTATTGTTGTCCTGGAAGAGATAATGAAATTCTAGTCTTTTATAACTTTTTAAATGTCATTTCTTGAGCTTAGATTATTCTTCTCTTTATTTATAGAAGCTCCGCTTTCTTTAAAGTCCAATTCAAGGTTACTCTTTCCATAAAGCTTCTTGAATCATTCAGTTACAATGAATAATTTCTTCACTTACAATCCTATGCATGTCCCTTCTGTTCCAAATAGTAGTTATTCAAATTAATCTTGTAATATGACTTTTCCACTTACAATTATCCTAATCCCTACCCCATGAGAACCAGAGTCTAAGAAGCTTTATGATAAAGATTCTGTCTTATACATCTTTGGGACTCAATTCCAGAAACAATGACAAATTTATGCCCAATAAGTGTTTAATCAAATTTAACATTTATTAATGTTTATACAAATTTCCTGGATCATAGACTTTTGACCATATGAATAAAACTATAAACCTATATCCTCTACAAAAAAACAAACATTGTTGTGTATATACACACACAAACACACACACACACACACACACACATACACACTCTTGGACTGGCATGATAACATCTGTCCTAAGTCGATTCTAGTGTACAGAGGCTAGAAGGCTTAAAATTATTTTTTTTTCAGGCTCCTTTGAAGGTTTTCACTTCTCATTTTAGAATTCCATTTTCCAAAATATATTATTTATGATCTCTTCTGGTTGTAGTCATTCTCAGACTCTTGGGTCACTCCTGACCTTGCTTGATGATTTTAGCTTTCATATCATTTTTTTCTAACACAACATATTTCATAACTCAAGTAATTTCAATATCCATGTAGGTAATCCTTTCAGTATGTTTGGTTTCACAGTTCCAACTGCACTATCTTTCTAGCACACTGCTTCTATTATCTCAACTTCAAGAATTTTATATAACTAAGACTTAAAATCCAATGATCCTATCAGTTTACTATTATCATTACATGATTTATCTTTCAGAGCATAACCTTGGTTGCAACTTTAACTGTTTTGCTTCTCTATTCCTTTTTCAGACTCACTTAGAAAAGTGCTAATGCTGGTTCAATCCACTCCCCTTCATATTCTTCCAGCACTTGAGTAGTAAAAACGATTGCAGAAAATCAAACAACCATGCTGACTACTCTTACTTAAAGTCAGGACCATTAACCTTGCCTTGCAATTCTGCACTTTGTCATTCCGGTCATTCTCCCTCTAACCTAGATAGGATATTTCATACTTTTTCCCTCAAACTTCAAAAATAACATCATCCCAGCCTCCCTTCCATCCTTGCTTTTAGTCTGCTGAGAAAATACAAGCAATCAAAAAAGATTTTTCAAACCCTACTACCTATACTCTTCTTGTCTTCTGCTAATTTAGAAAAATTTTACTTATTTTCTATGACCTTTTGATCTCTTGAAGATATCCTTTTACTTTTGTCCCTCTTTTTCTCTAACATCACCACATTTTCACTCTACGCCAATCATTGCATTGGAATATAAACATGCTATAATATTTCCTATTTTAAAAACTCATTGGGCCCACATCTCCTTCAGCTATAGCCACTTGAAAGAATTGTCTGTATTTGTTGTCTACTATTTCCTTTCCTTTCATTCTCTCTTGAATCTATTCTAATCAAGTTTTCATTCTCATTCTCCTAAATTGTTGTCAATATTACCAATAATTTCAACATAGCTGTATCTAAAGGCCAATTCACTACTCTCATTTTATTTGACTTATCAATAAGATATTGCTTATGTTTTAAATACTTTTTTAATTTAGCTTTTAGAAAATTACTCACTCCTGGTGTCTTTCTTAGTCTAGTTTTCTAGGTTTTCCTCCATTCCCTGATTGCTAAACCTTAGAGTACCTAGGGCTTCAGTTCTTATATTCTTTTCTCTATCTCTGCTTACTCCTAAGTGATACTATTCATATGTAGTTCATGCTTTTAAAAACTTTCTATATGTTGATAAATCACAAATTTCTATTTTCAGCCTTGCCATCTCCCTTCAACTCCAAATATACTTCCAATCACCAACTCAACATCTCTATTGGTTGTCTGTTATGTTTCTCAAATTTAGCATATTAAAAATAGAACTCTTAATATTTTCACCACTCTATTGTCTTCTTCATCACAGTTAATGGCAATTTTATCCTTTTGTCAGGCTAAAAATGTTGGTGTCATTCTTGACTTATCACATTCTCTTATATTTGACATAAAATCCTATAGACTCTTTCTACCTTCAAATTACATTAAAAAAACAGACACTTACTATCAATACATTCACCACCACTAGTAACCTGGTCCAATGCATCATAACTTCTTGACTACTCTAGCTATTTCTCTATTCCTTTGCTGACCCTACTAGTGTATTCTCCACAGAGCAGTGAAAATGAAATTATTCAAGTCTCTGTCAAATCGTGTCACTCTTTTTACTTGCAGCCTTTCAATGTTTTTCTATTCCATGCAGAAAAACAGCTGAATTCTTAGAATGGCTTAAAAGGCACCACCTAATGTAGAACACTAACACTCTAACTTCATGCTCTTCCACTCATTGTCTTGCTCACTCTGCCCCTCCTCAACTGCACTTCTTTCCTGTTTCTTGAACACACTAGGCATGCTCCTGCCTCAGAGCCTTTGAACACATTTTTTTTCTCTTCCTAGAATCATCTTCCCCAGATATCTTTATGGCTTACTCCCTTACTTCTTTTAGGTCTCCTCACAAATGTTAGTTACCATACCTACCATGCGTGATTGAGGCTTTCTCTGACAGGGGTATACAGAATCATAATCCCTCCTTTTCTAACACTGTCCTTATCCCTTATCCTATCTTTATTTTCTTAAAACCATTTTTTACCATATGGCATACTTTATAAAGAATTTTCTATTTTCTTGCTACCTGACTGAATAAGGAAGAAATTTGTTTCTGTTCACTGCTGTATTCCTAGCTCTGGAGCAGTAATCAAGTATGTGGTAGGTAATTTAAGATTGAACAAATGAATAAAGGAAGGAAGGAAGGAAGGAAGGAAGGAAGGAAGGAAGGAAGGAAGGAAGGAAGGAATCAGGAGCCTTTTATAAACAGGAGCCTCAACAGCATTGAGAGTCTTTAACCTTCTGTGCTAGCACCCTTAGGATGGAGGCAGAGGGATTCTGGAAAGAGCCCGTCCTCAGAGCTTGCTCCTTTATCATTTTTTATTCACCTAATTTTCTCTTTTATTAATAGATTTTAACTGCTCAAACTAACTAGAATGAATTTTTCTTAGGCTATTTGGGCTACTATAACAAAATACCATAAACTGGGTGGCTTTCAAACAACAAAAATGTATTTCTCATAGTTTAGGGGGTTATGAAGTCCAAGATGAAAGTGGCAGGGATTCAGTATGTGGTGAGGGCCCACTTTCTGGTTCATAGAAGTCACTTTCTCATTGTATCCTCACTTGGAGGAAGAGACAAATGAGATATCTTGGGCCTCTTTACAAATATAATCCCATTGATGAGGGCTCCACCCTCATGTCTTAATCACCTTGAAAAGGCCCTACTTCCTAATCCCATGACCTTCCGGTTAGGATTTCAACATACACATTTTAGTGGGCTACAAACATTCAGACAATAGAAGAATTGTGTTGTCTATTTGAAGGTGAAATTTGAGTCATACAATAGTTGCTTCATCAATATTCAAGGCAATGTGAATCTTTGGTTGACTATGTGACTAGTGCCCAGTTATCATTAAAAGATGGGATATGTTCCCATGTCAACCGGTGCTGAAATGGTTATTTAAATTTTCTCTTGTGTTGATCCTAGAATAAAGTCTTATTGAAGACAAAGCTATCCAAATTGAGTGACTGTTGCAATAGTCCATTAATGATAGTTCAAGCATAAAAGGACTGTGTGGTTGGAATGGATATGTCCAACTGCACTGTGGAGCTTTGAATTCCTCAATATATCCCTAGAGAACCAAGAAATTTCTGTGACTGCCTTAGCATGGTATCTTATCTTTTATATCAGAGTTGAAGAAGTAAAAATTCTGAGTCTTTCTGATTTCCAGGTGTTATATAAATGAGACAAAGGTGGTTTCTCTGTATTCGCCCTATGTTGTTTTCCTTTTTCAGCAGGCTGAGGTCTATTACCTCAAAAGTTAGCAAGCACAAAATTCAAATTTGTACACATCCAATTGCTTTAAACATAATCCAAATATGCAGATTTTTAGCCATTTACAGTCGACTTGCTTTCCCTGTCCCATAAAACTATACCCAGTATCTGCTATCCAGAAATAAGATAAACTGTGTAAGTAGCAAAGATGCCAAGCGACCACTGCCCTTTGGAGGTATTGGACTCCCAGAGACTCCCTGTTGGACAGCTGAACAACACTGCCTCAACATACAAGCTTCCTGTCTGATCTCCTTCTCTCCCCTGGGAGTTCCCTTGCCCTCTTCACATTCTAGATAGAGGTCCCTGTCCTGTAGCCTCTAAATGCCATCATGCTGTGAGGGCCTTCTCCCACATACAAGCCTGTCAAAGTGTAGCCCAGATAAACCTGATCATGTGCTATTGCCACCCATTTTTATCCTTTATTAAAAAATCAGTCTCCAAGTACCTCAAACTCACTACATGAGGGTAGTTGAATTATACTGTAGGTTAAATCCATAGCTACATTAGTTCTGTTGAGTGAAAGCTAAGGCAATCTTTGGAAAGGAGAAGGATTTGGAGAGTTAATGGGACAACTATGGGTTCCCTGAACCACCCCCTCGAACTCCAATGTGCCTCCCATGCCAGCAGAAGCAACCTCTCCTTCCCTAGCTCATGTGTCTGGTTCTTTCTGGCATGATGACCCAGTAAATGGCTTACTTGAAATAGTTATCTTGCAAGAGAATGCAAATTCTCCTCATTTCAACATGTCTACTTACATTTTTTTTTGCCTCAAGGCCTATCAATGGAGTCAGGTTTCAATATGCCCTAGGGAGTCAACTACAAAGCAAACCAGGAGAAATAAAATTGCACACCAAAATAATTGCAATATTTTGCTCACACAGTAAGAAAGATATGACAAATATTTATGAAAATGGACTCAGGTTCTAGATAAGGATGGGAAGGATATCGCATTTGGGTTGGCTTGTTGTTTGTTATTGCTAATATTGGTTTACACAGCTAGAGCTTACTCAACTAAAGTTTCTTAATTTAGAGTTCTAATTTGAGCAGCTGGGAGTGCTTCTAAATGTTTTCTCAGGGTGTTGTTTAAAACTTGGACTCAATATTGGCATATGATAAATGAAATCAGGATGATAGAATTTCTTAGTATAATGTAGAAAAAATTCCAAAGTCTTAGGGAAATAGCATGGCTGAAGAAGATTTTCTTTTATAGGCATTGGTCCAGTCACACCTTAATTATGTTTTTGGAGAGTGTCTAGTTTGTACTTCCTTCACCACAAAATTGAGAAATATATCAGTATAGATTAATATATTAGTCAAAGCCCTGTAGTGCTTATTCTTTGTAGGTTAAGGATGAAGGTAAGAAATGGTGACACTGAAAGAGACTGTCTGATTTCAGTGGGGTTACAGAATCTCTGAGTAACAGAGACAAAGTAGCAGCACTTAATGAAAAGGAACAAGATTGTAATAGTTAAGTTACTCTAATAGGCAGTAGAGCCAAGGTGGTAATAGAAGTGCTTTGATCTGCAGTTATTTTAGGTAATAACTAATTGATCATGGCATTTCTAGAACTGAAATAGATGAGCAGTCCATTAATTCCCTACTTGATCTGTATTACCAGAGGGGAACAAAATTTATCCATGTTAGAAAGGTCAAAGTGGGAGGCTTTGCAACTGAAGAGATTGTCAGAAATATAGGTCTATGGTGATTCATGAACAGGGAAGAAATTCTTAGGCCAGATGGATAGGTACTCAGAGTAAAGGTTACAAGATTGATGGCAAAACGATTTGGGGAGAAGATACATGAATAGATCTCTTAAAATGGGCGCAGAATGAAAGATTATTTGTTTTTCATGTAAATGATCATCACATGGTTCCCACTTCTGAGCAGACTCTTGGTCGGGTAGACCATATGTTCTACATTGTTGTGTCAGTTTCTTTCTTCAAGGGTTACAGTTCATGACACTTGGCTTCATGAAAAAAGTGGGCATAATGGCAGGGCCTCAAGGTTTCTTGCTGAAGTTTTTACCTAAATGCTTACATTATGGTGTGCCAAATATGGCATTAATAGAGAACAATGGCAAACCCCTGATGTAGCATCACACCATATGGAACCAATCAGCACCTAGAGAGAGGCTGGTGAACCCATTTAATTATAGAAGGAGAAGAAGTTTTTTATACTGGAATTGACTTATATTCTGAATATGGATATAATTGCTGAATGGATCCATTGAGTACCACAAAACATTCAATAAGTGACTACATGAGAATAATTCATAGTGTCCCCACATTTCTAATGAGTATTATTACATAGGTTTAAGCCATCCCTTTATTTTACATCAAATAAAGCTCTAAGACCTAGAACAAATACAGAAAAAATACAGGTTGAAAGTTGCTTGAAGCACTGGAAAGTGCTTTCTGAGGACTGTACTTGAATCATTCTTAACAAAATTGGATATCTATAACAGAATTGTGTGAGTTGTGCTGCCATAAAACACCATCCGAGATCTCAGTGACTTAAAATAACAGACATGGATTTTTTATCCATGCTCGTTAACAGTTGCACATTGCCAGGTACTCATTATAAGTATTCAAGTATGGCTAATTGAACAACCAACATTATAAATATTTCCTTTTCTACCAGAGGGAAAAGACAGCTCCGGAGAGTTTCAACTATGGCCCATAAGTGACACACTTCATTTTTGCTCACACCTCATTTGCCAGACTAGTTACATGATCCCAAAAGACCATAATGGTTAAGAAGTACAATCCTGTAATGAACCCGGAGCAAAGAGGAATGGCACAGTGCTGCTGACTCCAAAGTATCTATCCAGGAATCCTGTCAAACTTCTCCAAGGCATTAATATTATTCTGGGAAAATATTTGACAGATAACTTTCAAATTTTGACAACTGATAAATTCATTTCTCCTATATTCTTTTAAGGATTTTTTGGGTAACTATGACATCTTGTTCAATGTTCATTTTTGGGGGGCCATTTTCTACATTTTTCTTTTCCCCCTTTGTCTCAGACAGAATTACTAGAATAACAAATTCAGTGTGAAAGCTTAAGGTGACTCAATATAGGAAGGGAAATTTTTTTTGGCCAGTGGGGAGGGGAAGGTCAAAGGTTTAAAAGTGATTGTGCAGTGTACTTTGTCAAACTGTGAAGAACACTACATTAAATTCATTCTATTCTAGCTATACTGAAGTACTTTAAGAACAATGAATTAGAAGATGTAGTAATACAGTGACAGTGGACTGCAATGTGGCCTCCATTATCCACTTAGAAGTAGTTCAAACAGAGATGTGGATATTAAAAAATGGTTTTGTAAGTTGCATTATGAAATGCTACCCAGGCCACCTCAATTATTTCAAAGTGCTATGGATCTCTTTGCTTCCATCTGACATCCAGATGGACAGGATGGGGTGGTAAAAGAGGATGATTTTATAGTCTGTTTCCTGGAATATGTGGGGTGAGGATGAAGTCCTAAGGAATACAACCCTGCCATAGTTGCTAGAGTGCCCAGATACCATGAAGCATACAGATTGGTGGCATTTCACCAAAATATAACTTCATTAATAATAATATCCTAGTAATATTATTGTTTAAAAACCTTTAACTTAATATTATATTTAATTGGTAACAACTGATATTTACTGGGGATTTGCTATATGCATAGCACAATGGTCATATATGCTTTGGCTTGAGCAGAAATTCTGTGTGAACTTCACCAAATCTGAAAACTTCATAGAAATCATCATATTGAGGAATTTCATTCACGGAGTAAGTCTGACAAAGATAAAGACCAGATGTATGTTTTCATTACCAAGAAAGAACAATAGGAATTAAAAGAGAAATGCAAAAGCTATACATGAGACAGGTTTGAAGTAAATGCCATGACTTACCCAAGAAACCTTAAAAGTAATGAATTACCAACTGCTAAAATAGGTTATTTTACCCTGAATATGTATACCAGATGGAATATCGAAGCCCCAGACCCTCTCATGACTCAATCACAGCTTTTGGACTTATCTAGTCTCATCTGAGGAATTCAACACATATGCATTTTGTTAATGCTTGCTCACAATATTCTCAAGAACCATGATGGGGGGAATCTAATCTTCAAGTTATAGACAGAAACTGAGACCAGAAGAGAGTCAGTGACATGCCCAAGATCACAAAAATACCACCTAAAATGAAAATAGAATGAATTGTCTTCCTGATCTACAATACACCACATTGTCTATATAGTTCCCAAGTGGGTCACTCTGTTCATAAACTGAAATAATGCTGAATCCAGTATAATTATGCTAACTAAGCAACATTTAATGACTGTGTGATATGCAACCTTCCAGAGATATTAGAAAGTCATTATCATTCTTTAGCAAATCACTGAGGAAGAACTAAAAAAGAATCTAACGCTAAATGCCATTCTTTGGAGTTGATACTATAAATTCTGCTGCACAATTGTCACTTTCTCCTTCTCAAATGATAACCAACATGAAAAGGAAGAGTTGCCAAAACACAGTCTGTGAGCTGATGAAAACAACAGTTTTAATGAAAAAATCAGAAACTAAAATTGAATGGCTAGTCAAACTAATACTAAAGCCAATAAGTAAAAGTGACTTTTAATTAATGTTTCTTATGGTGTACATTGTATATTGTACTCTTTATGAAGGTAGGAAATCAGTTTGTTTTTCTGTTGCTAGATTCTAAGTTGATTTTATATAAACTACCTGTTTGATAATGAAAAATAAAAGTGATTGAACCTTCACCCACCTTAAGTCACAGGAAAAAGCAGTGAGTGGCCTGACATTCCTTGGAGAGTGCCTGATCATCAGATAATATGTGTGGACATGTTTGGAGAGATTGTAAATTATCAGTAATTTGTGATTATGCAGTCAGATAAATTTCAGTTAGATGGATGAAATTCCACCATTCAATGGTGGTCTTATTTCAATGACAAAAGTCATTAAACTTGTAATGTCATATAAAGATTCTATATAGAAATGAGGCATTTATCATCACAAATGTAAAATATAAGCTTTAGCTCACGTCAAACATACAATGGTGTACAAATAAATAGTTCATAATTATCACACCATGAACAATTAGTAGTTGGTAAGTGTTTCAGAATGTGGGTGACCCTTCTAGCTTATATAAATAAACCTAAAATAGTAAACTTTAAGCTTAAATGAATAAATGAACTTTAAGCCTAGATCAGATATACATTCATAGAAAGATAAAAAATTACCTATGCCCTTCTAATGGCAGAAAAATGTATGAATGGCAACACAGTGAAATAAATACAGAAATAGAAGACAAGAAATTTGAATTCTAGTTAGGCTGGACATGTGAACTCAGATTTTAATTATCTTATTTTCTTCATCTATAAAAAGATGATAACCACTATAACAAAACTGCAAGAATAATAAATATATAAAGGGCTATGCAAACATAAACATGATTATATTAATTAAATTTACATGCACTAATTGGGACATTAGTGTGTAGTCTTAACATAATTATTTAGGTTAATGTTTATTTTTATCTTTTTTGAATTGTAATTACATTGCTTTACCTATTTTCAAAAACAAAAGGAATAATTTCCAATATTGATACATTTATATCCATATGACTCAAAATACATTGTTTAAAAGGTACAATTATGAATAAGTAAGCTGTAGTTGCCTGTATTTTCCATATGGGATTGTGATATTGTAATATAATAGATACCCTTTAGTATGCCAGTGAGATAACTGATGGGTAGAGACTTCTGGATAGCTTCTGTTTGGGAGATGGTTGTCAGGGGAACCAATCCTATGCCTAGAGGATTGGAATTTTCAACCCCACCCCTGGGCCTCCAGGGTCAGGGGAAAGGATGAAAGTTGAGCTAATCACCAATGGCCAATGATTTAATCAATCATGCCTAAATAAGGAAGCCTTCATAAAATCCCAGAAGGATAGGGTTTGGAGAGCTTCCTGTTTGCCAAACACTAGGAGGGCAGGGTGTTCCAAGAGTACATGCAACCCCCTACCCCATTTCCCTATGCATTTCATCTATCTGGCTGTTCCTGAATTATATCCCTTTATAGTAAGAGGGTAATATCAAGTAAAGTGCTTTTCTAAGTTCTGTGAACTGCTCTAGCAAATTATGGAACACAGAAGGGGGTCATGGGAACTTCCCATTTGTAGCCAAGATGCACAGAATTCGTGAGTAACCAGAAAACCTACTACTTGCCATTGACATCAGAAATGGGGAGCAGTCTTGTGGGACTGAGCCCTTAACCTGTAGTGTCTGTGATAACTATAGTTAGTGTCAGAATTGAATTGACTTGTGGGACACCCAGCTGGTGTTACAGAATAGCTTCATGTGAAAAAATCTATTTTGACCAGAAGTGTTATGAGAGTAGAGAAGAGGAAAAACAGGTTCCCCCTCACCCCGCATATGCAGGGACAATGAGTTGCTACTACAAACAGAAATACTAGCAAATATTGGAAACAATTTTCTGTTTAGTAAAAAACACTCTTTGGCACAGGAAAATTTTGTATTTCTTATACATATCATCTTACACTACTATAGGAATTCCAGATGGACATTTAGTAAATTGTTCACAATAAGTGTTTTCAAATTTTCAATTATAAATAAAAATTCTGATTGATGAAGCATGAGTATATAGTCATGTGATTTATGGATCATGTCACTTATTCATATATCTGGAAGTGACTGATTTATTCATCCAGGGAGTTGTTTCCAAGTCATGCAATTGCTTTGTGAACATAACTGATTTAGAATCTCAGAAGATGATGAATGGTTCATACACTTGATTTATAAGATGCATTACTGACTTATAATTCCTCCAGCCAAGGCAAAAGTCAATGCTTTATACTTAGGGTGTACATATCCATTTTATTAATAAAATAAGACTGATTTATTTTACTTATTCATGTAGACAGATTTTAAATTTTAGCTATAGTCTTTCTCTAAATCCATGTGATTCTCAAATGAGTCTCTTCTCTAAAATACGGATTGTGTAACTGTAGTTTAGTTTATGGAAACATCTATTGCATGCTGTACTACATTCTTTCAGAACATGCTCTGACCAAGATGGATTTTTGACTTATTTCTTTTTCCTTTTAGGGCTAAATACACAAGTATTGACTTGTTTTGCCTGTTATCTACTATTCTCTATTTTCATCTTTTTTCCCCCCAAAATGCATACAATCATAGCTGGCACTTTGGGGTCTTAGCTGCCACTTTAGGATCAAAAGGCTGGCTTCATGATGGCCTTGTGAACATTATTGCTACATGTTGGGCTGTCTCATGAGAGAGGTGGTACCAGTCCCTTAGAGACACAGGGCTAGCAACCAGTACAGAGCAACCTGAGAATGGAGGAATCAGTGACAAGGTAAAGTGACCTGGCTGCAGACACTCACCTTGAAGAAGGCAGTAGGGGTGTGGGCCAAAAGTTTAAAAGGGTCCAAGTATGAATTTTGTTTCCAAATTCATTGGAACTTAGAGCATCTAAACTTATGACTAAGATGTAGCCTACAGTAATGTAGAATCTTATGGTGATCAGATAATGGAAAGCTAGGTTTTCATGATTCTAAGAAATACTAATAGTAGTTAATACTATTGAGTGTTTACTGTGCCAGATATTGTTCTAAGTGCTTTATGTCTATAGACTCAATTCTTACAATAGCCTTTTGAAGTAGATACTAACATCATCTTTTCGAGAAGGACAGAGATCAAGAAAGGTTACATATCCTACCTAACTTCACACAAGTGATAGAGCCAGAAAACAAATGAAGTTTGTTCTCTACTATCTGTCCTAAGGACAGTGAAGGTGGAAAGTTGGCCTCAGACCAAGAAAGGAGAGGTTGCAAGAAAGAATGAGTGAGAACTTCAGAACATAAGAATATCAGCAAAATGCACACTATTCAGGATGGAAGTTACTTCTTTAGAGAGTAAAGGGCTTGAATTGTGTTCAAGATAATGAATTATAACTAAAGAAAAGAACTGTAAACTGTTAATGAGATGTGGGAAATGGAGGCAGGCTAAGAATGACAGGGCTAGAGCACCATTTGGGTGTCCGAATTTATTGGAAAGATCACTAAATCCCATGGCAAAGGGAACCAGGTACTGTTCCTAGAAAAGTGTTGACTCAATAAAACTTTATTAAACAAACATTGAAAGAAAAAATAACTTGGGGAAAGATACCACAATCTATTCAGGTAATTTGAAGCCTCATGAAATTTGTGAATGTAGGCTACTTGTGTAGCTCCAAATTGGATGAGGAATTATGAAAGACAAAGCAAATGAATTAGGGTAGAGGATTACCACAATTTAAAAAATGCACATGTTGTCTACTGCAATACTACTTGAATGCACTATATCTTGCCTGAAAAATACACATTATAATACTCTTATCATGGACCTGTTGGAGAAATGTTGGATTTTTTAATTGTTCATTTAAATTATAAAATCAATTCATTACTATAAGGATGCCCACTTTCACTACTCCTATTTAACATGGTATAGGAAGATCTAGCCCAGAGTAATCAGGCAAGAAAAAACATAAAAGGCATCCAAATTGGAAAAGAGGAAGTTGAATTGTTCCTCTTTGCCAATAATATGATTTCATATCTAGAAAAATCTAAAGACTCCACCAAAAAACTCTTAGATCTGATAAATTCAGTAAAGCTGCCGGATACAAAATCAACATACAAAAATCAGTAGTGGTTCTATAGACCAATAATGAACAAACTGAGAAAGAAATCAAGAAGGTGGTCTTATTTACAATAACTTTAAAAAACTTACCTAAGAATAAATTTAACTAAGGAGGTGAAAGATCTCTACAAGGAAATCTAAAAAGCACTGATGAAAGCAATTGAATAGCATGCAAACAAATGGAAAGACATTCTATGCTCATGGATTGAAATAATTAGTATTGTTAAAAAGGCCATACTTTCCAAAGCAATCTACACATTCAATGCAATGCCTATCAAAATACCAATATCATTTTTCACAGAATTAGAAAAAGCAGTACTAACCATATAGAACCAAAAAAGATCCCAAATTGCCAAAGCAATCCTGAGCAAAAAGAACAAAGTTGGACACATCACACTACTTAACTTGAAAATATATTACAAGGCTATAATAATCAAAACAGCATGTTATTGGTATAAAAACAGACACAGAGACCAGTGGAACAGAGCAGAGTCCAAAAAAATAAATTCACGTATTTATAGTCAACTGATTTTTGAGAAAGGCTCCAAGTATATACATTGAGTAAAGGAAAGTCTCTTCAATAAATGGTGGTAGGAAAATTGGTTATCCATATGCAGATGAATTAAACTGAGCCCCTACTTCTCACCATGTACAAAAATCAACTAAAGATGAATTAAAGACTTAAACATGACACCAAAAACTATAAAATTCTTAAAAGAAAACATAGGAAAAACATTTCAGGACATGGGTTTAGGCAAAGATGTTATGACTAAGACCTCAAAAGCACAGACAACATAAACAAAAGCAGACAAATGGGACTGTATTAAACTAAATATAGTTTAGTTGGCATGGAGAATTGTCTAGCCTGCCTTACAAGTCCCCTAAATGCACTCATGTCTCTTTAAAAAAAAGTGGGCAAAAAACATGAGTAGACATTTCTCTAAAGAAGACATACAAATGGCCAATATGTATATTAAAATGTGCTCAACATCATTGATCATCAGGGAACTGCAAATCAGAACCACAATAAGATACCATCTTATCCCAGTTAGAATGGCAATTATTAAAGGACAAAAAAATAACAGATGCTGGTGAGGATGTGGAGAAAAGGGAACTCTTACACAGTGTTGGTGGAAATTTAAATTAGTACAACCACTATGGAATACAGTATAGAGGTTTCTCAAAAACTAAATGTAGAACTATTATACATTCTAGCAATATCATTACTGGATATTTATTAAATCAGTATATCAAAGAAATGCCTGTACTTGCATGTTTACCACAGCATTCACAATAGCAAACATGAAATCAACCTAAATATCCATCATCAGACAAATGGATAAAGTAGTATATACACACAATGGAAAAGTATTCAGCCATAAAAAAGAATCATGGAGATAGAGAAGAGAATGATTGATAGATACCAGAGGCTGGGAAGGGTGTTTGGGCCAAGAGTGGTGATGAAGAGAGATTAGTGAATGGGTGTACATAGAAAAAATGAGTTCTAATGTTCAATAGCAGAGTAGGCTGACTATAGTAGGCAACAATCTATTATATATTTCAAAGTATTTAGAAAAGAGGACTCAAAATATTTCAGCACATCAAAATGAAAAATACTCAAGATAATGGATACCCCAAATACCTTGACATGATCATTACACATTATATGCATGTAACAAATACTCATATGTATTCCATAAATATGTAAAATATTATGTGTCAATAAAATTTTCAAAAGTGAATGTTTAAAGATAGGACTTTCAATTTTCAGCCACAGACTAATTGGGATTGGACTTAACTTCTCATCATAAACAATTAGAACACTGGACAAAATACATTAGACATCTGTTCTCACCCAATGGACAGCAGGGAGCACAGATATGTGGTTGTTGCGGGAAGTAAACACATAAAGTGAGCTTTCTGCCTGGAGGCTTTTTTTGATCTCAAGTAAAGCACACTGTTCCTGTTGAGTTAAGGAGACAGAGACTGGAGTTAGGGGAAACACAGGTGGCCTTGAATATGCAGGACAAAGTAGGAAATAGGAGGAAGTTATGCCGGGAAAGAACTCCAGAAATCTGCATAGGAATCACTTTGAGTCTCTGTCTAAAATCGCAATCTGTGTATATGTAAGGTGTTGCTTAACATCTGGGGCAGAGGGGGATAACAAAACAAAATAAAAAAATCAAGAAGAGTGGAGCATGGATGAGGGTGGTTTCCTCAATCAATGAAAACTCATGATCCTTTGCTTTGTTCCCAGAACTGATCCAGTTTTCATATCCAGAATCCATGGACTGAAGAGAAGGCTCTGTCTCTGGGAGAAAGGGCCCTCAACACCTTGGCAAATATCTACCAGCATGATTACCTAGTCCTTCCCCAAAGGGAAAAATGGCCATTTATTCAAGTTCATGTCTAGTTTGGGAAGAGATTTAGGCCATAGGGTCTGAGTTAACATCAATTTCTAAAGACTAAAAACGTCACTACTGCTGTTCCACTTTTAAAGTGGAGACCTACAGGAATCAGCTAATAATTTGAGCCTTGGCCTAAGCAGCTCACAGCAGGGCCACTGTGGTTATGTCTGTAGTTTCTGAGTGTATAACTAGAATTAGCTTACCTGGTGGTTGGAGTAGCACCATCATTAAGTCTCTGGTCTCTGGGATAAATTCTATCATAGTGTGGAAAGCATAGCTGTGAACATGGCTACTTCATGGTTAAGTAGGAGTAGTCCAAAGTCATTTCCCAGGGTCCATATGTCCTCTGCAGGGGCCAGACTGGCAAATTAAATAGAGATGTGGTAGGAACCACTATTCCTGCTTTTTTCATTTTTAATGATGATACCAATCTCTACCATACCCCCACCCTCAGCTTGGGGTACAAGGTTGTTTTTGAGAACCACCACATTATGTCAATGACTGAACAGAGCAAGTAAGAGGTGGCTTGTGTGCTGATGACCTTGGTAAGACACATCCAAGGATGGGAGATAGATCCTGCATAGATTCACTAGAGGTTTAAAGGGTCTAGTGATCACAGCTATGCTAGAATATTCCTTCCAAAATAAAAGACAAATTGCTGCATCTTGCCTCACCTACCACAAAATAGTGTGGTAGCCTTTTTTGAGGCAACACATTTTAGAGGCAACACATTACATACCCAATATTACTCCAGCCCCAATACCTAGTAGCATGGAAAGCTACTTGCTTTGAGTGGGAGCCAGAGTAGGTCTAGACTACCCTAAGTGCAGTCACCCTACTGCTTGGGCCAAACAATTCAGCAGATCTTACGGTATTACAAATGTTAATGGTAGGAAAGATACAGTATAGACATTATGGCAAATTCCAGATAGTGGGGGAAAATGTTGGTCCCTGGGATTCTGGAGCAAGTCTATGCTATCCTTAGTGTTTATGTGATATAGGGACCTGGTGGAAAATGATGATTTGACTGTGGAAGATCAAGTGATGTTGAGAAGTAAATCTCCATGGGCCTCTCATATATTTGTATTTTAGAGGAAAAGCACTAATTTTCTTTGTTCTGGACTATCTTTTCAAATATATATATATTTTTTATAGTAAAGAGCCCTGGAAAATAGAGAATCTCTCTCTCTGTCTCTGAAGACAGGTTTGTTTATTGTCTAATATAATAAAGATAATATTTCCTTTAAAGATGAATGTCAGGCATGTTTACTTCCTGTTATGAAATATTTGGATTCCTGAAGCTCAGAATTCCTTTCCTGTAATGCAACCCCCTGCATATGCTGGTTGGTATCACCTAGTTTCCTCATATTTCCCCATGAGAATTAGGGCTCAGGAAGCCAGCACAAATATTGATACTCTGGCTACTGATATTGCTGTGAATAATCACACCCTTTGTCTCTTACCCAGTAGTTTCATGTCTTCTGCCAGAACCCATGAAACTGTGGCAGGATAACTTGTTAGCTTGCAAGTAGGATAAAATCTCATTTCCTTCATAGTTTTTGACAGTCTTAACATATAAGAATTCACTTATTGTTGATTACTGAGAATACTGTTTCATTATTGACTCACAATGTATGTTCCCAAGTTTTAGGGATCCCTTTAGTTTTCTAGAAGTACTCATGCTCATCTAGGCCATCCTTTAGACCTTTAATTAAGCTCAGTAGAGATTTATATGTTATTGTCTCACATATCTCTTGGTTATATTCTGTCTTCTCCCTGCTAAGAATTATATTGATTATGGTTTCACACCATATAAGGTCAAGAAAATGTGTCATCAAGACTGCAGAAAGCCTATAAGTTTTCATATTTTTCATACTTGGGGAAGACCTTTTCTGTCCAGAACTTGCACAACTCTCTGAGTTTCATTTTTGTTTTGTGATTCCTCCAAAATAAAAGAGAATTAATGTAAATCAGAGTGTTCTAGGTTTGAATTTTGTTCTTAGAATTTCAGCAAAGCTATTTGATAAATGTGTACTGGAAAAGAATAGATATTTTGGAAATACTTTCTTATTTTTTATGAATTTTGACCACATATTGGTGTATGCATTACATTTCATCCTATTTTATCTCAAAAGTATTAATAATTAACATAAATTGGAACATAGATGTGAAGGAATACTGAGAATAGGGAATAGGGATCTCTAGCTGAAAAAAAAGTAGAATAAACATTAAAACTTCAGATGAATACCTAAAACTGAAATTCTACTCTTTGTTACTTACCAAAAAGGAATGAAAACATATGTTGTAAAAAGACTTTACATGAATGCATATAACTACATTATTTATAATAGTTTCAAATTAGAGGCAACCAAGTGTCCATCAACAGATGAATGGCTAAACAAATTTTGGTATGTCCATACAATGGAATAACATCAGTAATAAAACAAAATGAAATACTGATACACACAACAACATTGATGAATCTCAAAAAATTATGCTGAAAGAAGAAAGGAGATACAAAAATTATATACAATATTATTCCATTTATGTGAATTTCTACAACAATCATAGCTAATTGGTGGTGACTGAGAGTAGACCAATCATTATTCGAGGATGTGGAAAGGTAATTGTAAAAGAGTAAGAGGGAGGTTTCCGAGGTGATGGAAATGTTCTGTAACTTGATTGTGATGGTGATCACAAAGGTATAAACATTGTCAAAACTCATCAAACAACATACTTAATACAGGTACCTTTTAGGGTATGGAAATTATGCATTAAATTCTAAAAAGAAAAAAGCCAAGGTTATAAAATATTAGTGATGTTCACTGCTTTTATTTAAAATATCACGTACTTGGAGATAGAAATATATTTTGTATTATGCAAGAGAAGATTTTGAGATTGGTGTTGGACAGAATTTAAGTAATCATGATGAAAAAAATAGTTGGTTCTCTAGCAACTCAATTTCAGTGAATTGAAACACAGGCTCAAGGACCTAGAATGATTGTTTAGTAATGCAAAATGTACTTTTATATATGTAATTACTTCTACTTTGTAAATTTATATTATTTCTCATTATGAAATTTGTTGTTACATTAAAAGTGTGAGTGCAAGTATTTCAGAAACAGTGCTGCCACATATGTTCATGTGAATTGTGCACTGTACAACTCAAGTGGCACTATTCGTGGACACTGCAATATGATTTTACCATGTATTTAGTTGGCATTAAAAGTCCTTTTCAAGTGCCCTTAAGTTAAAGACCATCCATGATGCTTCTTGGCTTCAAAGCACT
Source organism: Microcebus murinus (assembly GCF_040939455.1). NCBI lineage: Eukaryota > Metazoa > Chordata > Mammalia > Primates > Cheirogaleidae > Microcebus > Microcebus murinus. The sequence goes on from NC_134104.1 coordinate 50,587,520, forward strand.
TGAAATCAAATGCTTTTGTAGGTATTCTTAAAGGATGGCTCTAGTCTCTCCATGAGAAAGCTGCCAGTTTACAATTCACCCGAGGGACGTTCCACTTGCTCTTCCAAATGTCTGGTTTGCCTTTTCAGTCATTACTAGACTGAGAAAAATAGACATTATAAGAAGAGTTGTGTGGTTGGTTTATTTCATACCTCCTTATTGCTGCTTTTACAATAAGGAGGGAGAGATGATTTTTATTGCATTGACTAGTTTGCTTTTAAGTTCTTCACTTTTTTCAATCAATAACTTGACTGTACAAATAATGCTTGAATTCATTAAATACTATGTAGCTGTAGTTTCCCTGAGGCCCTTTACATCCATTCTCTGATAGAGACCATAGAGGCTATGCTCTTTTCCCATAAGACACAATAGTTTAATCCCATTTTAATACAAAGTATTATAATCTTTCCACATATATATTAATATGAAGCAAACCAGCACATATTTTTGACACTATAAGATTTCATAACATAATGATCTATTTTCCCTGGCATTGTTTCAACACCATAATGGAAAATGTTAAATATTTTGTGTTTTCTAATTTTTGCAAAATGTAAGGGCTACAGTAGATAATTTCTTGGCAGACTTTTTATTAAAGGCTAAGTAGTGTCTTAAGCTTGTGGGCCTTATGGTCTCTGTTGCAAACTTCTAAACTCATCCACTATGGCATGAAAACAACCATAAATGCTGCTTAAATGAATGAGAGTGTCTGGGTTCCAATAAAACTTTATTTACAAAAAGAGGTGGTTGGTCATTGTTCCCAGACCACTGAATTAAATAATATTTAAATTCCCCCAAGAATCTAACATGTTATGACTCTGCTAAAATAAAACAGAAAATATTCTAGAAAAATACTGTGTGGTTTAAATAACAAGTATAAGTTCCTTGTCAAAAAATTGGAACTATAAGTTTGTAAGCTCAGCTTTTTCATGACAGATCATTGAGCATTTAAGATCATTTCAGAAGCAAAAAATTTAATTTATTATCTCATTTCATGCACTTTCAGGAAATGTATTACATGTATTTTTTGATAAGAATTAAGAATGGGTATATTCAGAATAAATGAGCTTGAAGTGCAAAGTGTTATTTCAAAAAGGCTTTGATCAAAAGCCATGTTACATTATAAAGGTAAGATGCTATCATGAGTAATTTATGAAACAAGAATTTAATACTCAAGCATGCCAAATTGAGGACAGAAACCACTTGACATTGTTACAGCATATAAGTGAACTTTCTGGGGTGGTATTTCCTTGATAAAGTATTATAAAAAGAAATTCTGTTCTTTAAAAATGCAAATTCATTTCAAAGTACATTAAACTTGAATAAATACATTTTAATGAAACAGAGGGTTGTTTTTGAAATTCACTCTGTTCTTCGACAGACTCTAAATGGCTTCATTTCTCTGTGCTTATCCCTTTTTCATAAAGTCTGTGACTATTATCCTATGATTATTAAATTCTGGACAGCTTCTCGTATCTCTTACATAGTTCGAAGAAGGAATTAATGAGCAATCAGCCTGCAAGTTGCTTGCTCAACTTCTCCTGTTCAGACAACTCATCAGAGATCACTCACGAACAGCTGTGTCTAAAAGTCATGAATGAGATAGGTCATGAGTGATGACTAAAGTATGACTCTCAACCAGTGTTTCTGAAGAGTCACTCGTCAAGAGTGATATTTTCACTATGTGAAAAGTTATTTTAAAAGGACTCTATCATCACTAAGTCATCTGAACCCCACCGAGCCCTTGCCAATTTTAAAAAAAAAAATTACACATTGACAGCAGCTAATTTACCCTTTCAAATCACAGGAAGATGGTAAAACAATTTAGGGCTCCAAGATCTCCAGGGACAGGGTTCATCTGTTCCTTAAATCATTTCCCCCCTTTCTGAAGTCATTTGCCTTATAAATTTCATACAAGTTCTGACAGTGTCAGCAACCAGAAGCAGAGAAGCATTCTCCATTCTCCACCCCAGTCTTCATTAATCTTTGATTTAATGTGAGTAGGTCCATCCTGCTTAAAATTGTATCTCAGGAGACTTGGAATTAGAGCTCTGATTGGCAATAATGCTTGGCAAAATAATACTGTAAAACTGGTTTGGAAAGCTCAAGGGGGAACTTATTCTCATTTTAAGACTTCTACTTCCTGGTTCCAGGCAGGGCAGAAACACCTACAAATATAAACACTTTTCCAAATTTCATTTTGACATACGCTTTTCCAGTTCCAGCTGAATTCAGGAAATGTGCCAGATGAAAAACATAATAATGTATTATGAGCAAGATTTCTTTCGTTTTTTTCTTTTTTCTTTTCCTCATAAAAAGCCTCCAGGAACACCGTTAATACTGTCAAAGAGGCATAATTCCTTTTTCTTGGCACACATTAAATTTTCAAATTACACCCTTAGTCTCATTTGTGGAACCCAAAGCCAGGACAGTGTGTGGTGGTAGGACGTGCGTGTGTGACAGGGGAGTGCTGAGCCTGAGGATAGAGCCAGGAGTGGGGAAATGGGTGTTTACAGATGGCAGCTGACAGGCAGCATTGTCTCATCTTGATTTTGTCCTGATTTGTGTCTTCAAAGCATAGAGTGTAAGGCCATATCCGAAGATACCCAGTATCTACACCTTTACGTGTCATCTGTGTTTTCCTTCCCATCAAAACTGTGGATCCTATTTTTTCTCTACAACTGTCATATACCATCTGCAGGACCTCAGCCTTGCCAATGGTTACCCTTGAAGATAGGATGTTACAAATTTAAGGAAATAAAACTTAGGCAGAATTTTGGAAAATAGAATGGCAATTTCTTATAACTTAAACATATACTTATCCTATAACCCAGCAATTGCACTCTTAGGTATTTAGCTAAGAGAAATGAAAACATGTGTCCACTAGAAATCCTGTGCCGAAATGTTTATAGCAGGCTTAATCATAATATTCCCAAACTGAAAATAACCCACATGCCCATCAATTAATGAATAAATAAATAAAATATTATACATCCACACAATGAAACACTACTCAACAAAATAAAATAAAGGCATAAACCACTGATACACACAAAAACATGGATGGATCTCAAATGTATTATGCTAAGTTAAGTAAACTAGGTTCAAAGTTTACATATAGGCTGATTCTGTTTATATGACATCCTAAAAATGTCAAAGCAATAGTAACAGAAAGCAGATAAGTGGAGGTGCAGGAAGGAAACTGACAAAAAGGAATGAGGGAAATTTTGGAGGCAATGGAAATGTTCTCTATCTTGATGATGTGGTAGTTACATCTCTTTGTGCTAGTCAAAAAATCATAGAACTGTATAATACACGGGGTAAATTTTTATAATATGTATTAATAAATTATATAAATAAACATGACTTTAAAATAAGTAGGCAGAGCTCCACTGTGGTACATTAGAATCTTAATATATATTGTATCTCTTCTGGTTTCCATTGTTTTTTTTTTAAAAATTCCTTTCCTCCCTGTCCACACACCAGCTATCTTACTTACCTACTATTATGGCAAACTAAGCAGGACATTGATTGTTCTTAACAAGTGGTTCATTTAATGCTTACTGACATCTTTTTAGTCTCCACTTATGTCTAATTACTCTGTTCTCCTTCTTTGGCAACTCAGCTATTTTCTGAAATCCCCTACCCTGTGATAATCAGCATGTGACCTACTTTTTTGGTTCTTTCATTTCAACTCTCCAGAAAAGGTGATGGGACCCCAAATGATTCCCCTAGTTTTTACAGTGGCTGTGAAATGTAGAGATGGTCACTTTTCTCATTCAACAAATGTGTGTTGATCACTGGGTGTCACACACTCTGCTATGCAGCTGAGATAACACCCCGTGTAAGGGGGACTTAGTCACTGCCTTGGTGTTACTCCCTACCTAGTATTAAATGATCATATTAACAGAAATAATTGTGATACAGACAAGGAATGAAAGAGAGAGAGAGAGATGAGAATGGTTAGAGCAGGGTCTGCATATTTTCCCTGTGGAATCAAAATGCATTTGATGTGATAGTATATAATGATATGTGATTAGCAGCTGAGATCAATGGGAGGTAAAGAAGATCCATATCTCAGCACATCAGCAATTCATGTTAGACTGCAACACTGGTAAGAAAGCTCTGGTTTTAAGTAAGTAACTAATCTGGAACATTAGACAAAGCTGATACCAGAAGGATGAGTCCTAGCGGTGATAGTTGTGGTAGCTTTGGTGGTGGTTAGGGTTGTAATAATTATTACAGTGTAAGTAGTAGTAGTAGTAATAGTAGCAGCAGTAGTGGTAGTAGTAATAGAAGGAGGCTGTGTTGGGGGAGAATTTCAAGCACAAGAAGTGTTAAGTGGGCATATCTTAAGGTGAATAAATATTATTGTAATAAAAATCATGATGGGAAATATGTAAAAATTTATATGTAAATCTTTAAAAATGGCAGAGTTAATAATAAAATAGATTGGATTTTGTACTGATAAATGCTTTTTTATATTTATTCACATTAAGATATTACATGGAAGACAACTTGGATGTTTTGTATTGACACTTCCTGCTGTTAAAGCATTGAAATTGGAAAAAGTGCTACTAAAGCACTTTTATTGGGAAAAAAAGATATACACACTAAGGAAGTAGAAAATGGGACAGGGCAGAAGTACTCATATTGTGTAACATGTGATATGGTAAATAGAAATTCAGGATAAAAAGAGTTAAGTAGGTGAGAAGGGCCATTCCTGGCTTCAAGGAGGAAGACAGAAGAAAAGAGAAGATGATGGAGGATGTGGGGCTTTGTCTACCTGGCTGGATGAGGTGGAGTGCAAGCCTTTTAGTCATAGGATTCTCTTTGAGCAAAAGAAAAGATGCAAGGGAGAGAAATTTATAAGAGAAAGCAAGAGCACATTTTGTTTACATTATTAAAATGATTTGCATTTCTGCTGTTTCAAAATGTATTTATCCCAAATGACATCCTCCATTCCCATTAGAATCAATATGCTTCTTTTTGCCATTAGTTTTTCTCCACTGGGGGAAAAAACCATTATTCTCCCATTAGTGTGCTCTTTATCATCTCAACATAAAAAATGCTCCATGCTTTGATGAAATTATCAAAATTAACATCTGTAGCAATAACAGGTACATAAGCATCAGTTCAAATCACTTTTGTAGTTTTAACATCTTTCAGTTTAGTCTAGGACTGTGAGGAACATACATCTGAGAAATGTTTTGTACTGTTATGAACCTCTTTCTCAATCTGAAGAATAAGATTGGGAGCTACTGTAGTCTGAATAGTGGTGTTCCCTTAGAAGTTTTATGTTGATACCAAATCCCCAATGCAATAGTGTTAAGAGGTGGGGGCCTTTGGGAGGTGATTCGGTCATGAGCACAGCACCTTCATGAATAGTATTAGTGTCTTTATAAAAGATTACGGAGGGAACATGTTTTCCCCCTTTCACTATGTGAGAACACAGAAGGTACAATCTATCAGGAACGGCTCTTCACTAGACACTGACTCTACTGGCTCCTTGATCTTGGACTTCCCAGCCTCCAGAACTGTGAGCAATACATTTCTGTCGTTTATAAATTGCCTAAAGTATTTTGTTAGAGGGGCAGGAACAGACTAAGACAGAAGCATCTCTAGGTATATTCCCTGAGCTTTGGAGATGGTTCCACATATTATCTAGGCCCAGTGTTGATGGTCTTTAGAACAACTGCATTTCAGGATTCAGACAGGGAAGTCCTGGAAAGGGTAAGGCTTGTACTACAGTGAATCAAGAATTTGTAGTAAAGTTAGAAACCATTTCCAGCATTAGCAAAATCAACATCAGAACCCAAGGCACCAACAAGGCAAACTAACAGCTCCCAGATTGCATGCTCCCCTGATAAGTTTACTATTAATACAATTTCCTGAATGATAAATTCTCAATTTCTCCTAGTACATTAAGGATTTCTCTTTAGAAGACTGTGAGTCTGGGATCCTAGCTGCACTATCCTGTTAGGAAAGTAATTTTACATATTTGGTCATTATTTGTGACTACCACACTGTGTGAATATCAAAAATACAAAGATTATACAAATATATAATGACAAGGCTTGTCTGAATTTTAGGCTAGCGTGGCAAATGTTGATCATAAATTAGACTCTTGACATCTTATGCTATAACCCATTTCAAATTTCAATTCATATTTATTTCAGCTACAGCCCTTATGAAACTCTCATAGGTCTAGTATAAGTCTTTTTTTTTTTCTTAAATCATTAGTGTCAATTCCCTTTTAAGCACAGGTAGCAGTTTTTCTTCTCATAGGCTTCTGAGTTTGTAAACAGTTGTCAGTTTAGTATACATTTTTATTCAGTTTATGTCAGTTGATTTCACCTCAGCAAAACTTCACTGAGTACCTACCATGACTGTGGCACTGAGGGACCACAGAGATGACTGAGTGTGGCTGGTGTCAGTCTTGTGGGATAGAGAAATATGCACATGTCATGGTGGCATGAGGAAGCCACAATGCAACCTGAGAACAGAGGAGGGAAAGATGAGTTTGAATTGAAAGTATTTTGGAACACCTTTTGAGGGTCATGGGATTTCTGAACAGCCCCCAGAATATTGGGTAACAGAGGAAGTGGGGACATGAGTCAAAGGAGAAATAAGAGGGAAAGGATTCTGGTTAATTAAAAAAGAGTAAGAATTCTTTTAAAATGCACTATCTCCTTGACACTAATTTATCTAGCATTTTCTTTACCTAATACTTCTGCTTTTATTTATTTATTTTGATTGTTTTTCTCTGTTGAGTTCCAGTTCTCTTCTCACTATACTTTTTGTAGTAACTATGGTCCTAGCTCTGCCACATTTTTTGCTATGTGACTTTAGGCAACTCTCTGAAAATTGTAGATAATCTCATAATATATGCCTTATATGTAGACCACTCAGAGTAAATGATAGCTAAAAATTCACTGACATGGAGCCATCCATAGTTAAACTATAGATAATTACCTTTACCTTTGAGTACTTTTGCATATATAATATTTCATTTATATTATAGTTTGCCCAGATTGCAACTGATTTGAGTAACTCATGAGATTTTATAGCTAGGTGGGATAAGAAATGAGAACAATCAGAATGATTAAATCCAAATTATTAACCACTGAGGAGGATTGGCAAGCAGCCTGAAAAGTTATGTCCAGTACTGAGGGTACTTTTGAATCAACAAAGTGACCCTTAAAGATGCCTAAGAGGAAGTCGGTCAGTGGCTCCACCATGGATGAGCCTGGTCTAAAGGTATAAACCACAGATTCTTCTAACCCAGGCCTCATACAGCAATTTACACTTTGGAAAACCACTGCGGTATCATCATGGTCTAATATTTTTAGTCCATTCTTTATGTGAGTTTTGTCCCAACTTATAAACTTGACCCACGAAGAAATTCTGCACACAGCTCAGAGAAAAAATAATTCTTTACAGCCTAGATAATACATAGTCACGTAGTTATTTCTCATGTAGAATCCTTTATTTGCCTTTATGTAGGTTTTTTTTTTTTTTTTTTTTTGTGGTAACCTAGGATTTCCCTTACCTAAATGAGAGGAATTAATTCCAGAATTGCCTTTCCCTCCAGAAGCAGGATGCTTCTGCCTGCATGAGCATGATGAAAAGAAAGAGGAAATGAATACAATTGACATTGTGCTGCTTTTTGGACACCTTAACATGCCCTGTATAAATGATGTCACTGTATCAGCAGTGTTTTCTCAGGAGGAACTTCCTTGAGGTAAAATGCAGCTTTGAAATTAGTGTAAATATTTTATTTTATTTTTTTAAATTTCCATTTATTTATTTATTTTCCATTTTTTAAAATTTCAGCATATTATGGGGGTACAGATGTTAACGTTACATATATTGCCCGTGCCCCTCCCCCAAGTCAGAGCTTCAATCGTGACCATCCCCCAGACATTGCATTTCTCACTTATTATATTTGTATATACCCATCCCCACCTCCCCCTTCCACCCAGAAGAAAGAATCTCAGAGACTGAAGATAACACCTTCCAATTAAATAAATTAGTCACAGAGATAGAGCAGAGAAACAGAGAAAAGAGCAAAGCCTATAAGAGATGTGGGATTATGTGAGAAAGTGTAAATATTTTAAAGCACCACCCTCCACTTGATACATATTCAAGACATTTAATGAACATAATCTGAATTTACCATTGTTCTGCTTAAATATTTCCAAATATTTATATGTCGAACCTTAGAAAAATAGTAAGTGATTAACCTATTCATCTTTTTCTCCTCTCAAAACTAATGATATTGCCAAAACCCTATTATGGCATGTTAGCACTCCTTGAGTAAAACAGTGTGTATGAATTAGAGCAACAAAACAATTGTAGATAAGAACAGAAGTTTAGGCACAATTAATTGAGCATTAAGCATCAAGGGTATCTACCATGCTTCTTTTTGATGCAGTTGGATAGAATCATAGCAGCATCTAGTCCAAAGAGTTAGTACAAATTCAGACCATTAGTTGGTGACAGTTCTTCATCCAGCAGCTTACGAATCTTCCCACTTGCTTTATTCTCTTTTTTCATTTTGGCAAGTAATATGCAATCCTTCTTATACACATTATTTTTAGATGAAGAGTGGTTGCCGAGGTGTAGAGATCAACAGAAGTGGGACCTGATATGACCCCTTTGCCTAAATAATAAAATAAGTTTAAATTATTCCTTTTTATTGATATTTACATTATTCATAAGCATATTTACATTATTTGTGCCTAATATAGGCTTTAGAAATTGAACTAAAGACATTTTTGAACTAAAAGTAAAATGAAGAATGATGAAATATTCTATGAAGAATCTGATACAACACATGTTTGGGGAGGCTAGGTGACATTGTGCAGAGGGGTTATGTGTGGTGTATAAGATACACATACAAGTTTGTGTGTCTGTGTGGGGGAGGAGGTGGATTCAAAGCAGGCTATGTGTAAGTAGAGCCCCCTGTTCCTCCTTATGATGCAAAACAGTGGAAGCAGATTGTCTTTTCCCACATTTTAGCAAAGGAAGAACTTGAGCATTGCATTGCAAAAGTAATGAGAATACATTATCGTTATCAAAATAATATATGAAATGCCAAGTGGGATAAGCATTGTGGTTAAGGTCCAGACAAACATTGGTTTAAATTCTGCCTCTACCATCTACTTCCTGTGGGACGCTGAACAGATCACTTTATTCTTCTGAACCTCAGTGTCTATTTGTATAACACAAGTATTAATAATAATATCTACTTCTTGGAGTAGTTATGGTATTGTTGGAAACAATGCACATAAGGCTCTTACCCTAGCCCCAGTACATTGCAAGGCCTCAATAAATGTTAGACTCACTTTCTGTGTGAAATGATACAAATTAATGATATTTGTATTCATTTCATGTGCATGGAGACATCTACTTCTTTATGCTGAGGAAGCTTCAAATACTTTTCAGACACTTGAACATCAAGAAGACCATCAATATAAATACAGGTTTTTAGGAAACCTTTGCTCAGTTCATTTTTTAAAAAAATCTATTTTCTGGAGGAGATGAGTTGGCCTTAGAATCAAGGCTGATTTATCTCCTGGGTATAGTAGGCATGGTGCCTAGAGCCCAGAGTACCTTTAGGGTACTAAAAAAATGCTTTAATTTCTTTTAAAATCAGAAGAAAAATGAACTTTTAGATAAACATTTTTAATATTTAAGTATATTAATCTTTGTACCAACATAGTCATAAAATAGAATTTTAAATATTTTTTAATAAAAGAAGGAGCCCAAAGGCAAAATTGCCAAAGGCCTATGGAAGTCATGGTGCAGCCTTGTTTAAACTGTGCTGCCAGACTGCAGATGACACAGTTTTCTCCAGGTGGCATAGGGCACTGGCTGAAAAAGGAAGCAGTAGAGTTTTGTTACTTTTCTGTTTGTTGGGGGAGAGGGGGTGGTGACTAGGTGAACTGGTGGCACTCACCTTGTTAGAGTGTGCCAGGTATATATATTTTTTTCAGAATTGCATTGATGTATATCCTCACAATAAAATTGACACTGGCACGTAGAAGGACTCATTGGATGGAAACACAGGTGAATAAAGGGCATAGCAAGTAATTCAGAAAATAGGAAAAGGGTTATATAGACACAAATGATTTGTATTATTCTTCAGATACAAGGAAAAGCATTTCTTTTGAGGTTATAAAAATTTTTTTAAACCCACTGGATGGCTGAATTAATGAAGTCCAAAAGAAAAAAAAAAAAAAAAAAAAGAGAAAATAAACCCACTGGAGAGTTAAAATATAAACTCATAGTAATATGTGCTGCTATAAATTTATAGCATTACAGTATTATAAATATTACAATAGCCCCTCTGCTCAAGAGACAGTAAGTTATATTTAAAACATGTCGACATGCATGTGCGATGTCTTAGCAAAATAAATCTGACCTTGTTGTTAAGGCAAGCTCCAGGCTTAATCCTGTGGTGGAGTTATTTGAGCTCAGTATCTGATGTCTCATAGGATAATTTTGGACACATCAGGACAAGTTATACTTAAGAATAACAAGGAATCTTTTCTTTCATGATGCTTGGTTTTGTAGTATTGTACAAAGTTATATTTTGTGTAATGATTATTTGCTTTCCTTGCCAATTTGGAGTTTTTAAAATATAAATATTGAAGTGCTTGAAATCTCTGAAATAAAAAATATAAAAGATAATTTCTCAAGAGACAGATTTAGAAATCACTGGTTTCCATTATATGCCAAAACATGAATTTTAATGGCAGTCTATAATAGCAATTTTCTAAGAAAACTTGGGAATACTATGTTGAATATATTATGCAATAATCACTTCAGTGAATCTTATTTTTATATCCAACAATAAAAATTTAAACACTCACAGTATAGATGACACTGTGTTAGGCACTAGAAATTTTGAACAACCCTGCCAACTATAGTGTGGTTGGTGGAGCTCTGAATTACTGAAGAAAACCATTTCACTTCTCCTTACTTCAGTTTCCTTATCTGTGTATCGAAGGTAATAATTCCTGCTTTATAGATTTATATTGAGGCTCAAATCAGATAATGCCTATAAAAGTGCTTTGAAAACTGCAAGGAACTGTGAAAATATAAGATAGGGTTATTACTATCCTTTGGGCTCAATTTCTATACCATAGCAATTAATTGTGATTATTTTATAAGAGTAGTAGAGGATTTGGAGCTAATCTGAGGGCTTAAATATATTTGTGTGTGTAATTTAAGATTTAGTTCACTGGCAATGTCCTGAGCCATGATGTTTCTCTTAAGACTAATAAAAGCACATACTTTTAACTGGGATCAAATTCAGTTGCTCTTTGTTGCCTACATAGCTATTCTGCAAAGTGATTTGTTTTGGTCTTTGCAAAAGGAGTTCAGAACCCACCTAAACTAATTGTCAGTGAAAATAATGAATGTGCAATGACAATGAATTTATTCAGAATCTTTGACTTCAGTGACAAGTCAGTTGTTAATACAAGTCTATTCAATTGAATGTTTTTCTCTGAAGCCATGATTATAAAATCTTCACATCTGAAGTACTTCCATGAAAGGAATAACCAGATACCTTATTTTTGCAGTAATGTGACTTAAATTATTTACCCAGGTTAGTTTTTTAGTATCTGTTATTGACAAAAATAAAATTATGTAGATGAACTTGGAAATCTCTTTGGTACTCCAGATTTCACCTTTCTGTCTTTTACTTTCCAACTTTCAACTAACATTTACTGACTACACACCTAGTGCTACAACATCCATCACTTAATGTAATCTTGATCAAGATTCTATTTTAGAAACTAAGAAAATAAAATTTTACAAAACTTAAAAATCTTCCCAAGATGACCCAGCGGTAAGTCAAAGTAACTCTATTTCATTGACTCCAAGACCAGCATTCTCTCAAAAACAACATAATTTCTAATGCAAATCTAAATGCTAGGTGGAGGGTGTCCTCATACTTTTTCTGTGTTTCTAACCAAATCTTGCTCTCAGGAAAGATTTTGACGAATTGATTTACAAGGTGGTAGGGCATACAGGACTTATAAGGCTGAAAGTCATATCTAACACAAGGAGATGTATAGTGTATCAGGGAATAAGACTGTTTGTAATCTCATGCCAAATGTTTGAAACTCTTCCTGAAATTTCAGACCATGAGTGTGCAAATGGGGTAAAGAAACTAATCTACGTTTTGAAATCATGTAACATAGGTGACTCTCTTCTGTTAAATAAGTGGCACTCAGAGCTGTAACAGTGGCAGAAGGGCTGAGGCTTTCCTTCTTCCATGTAAAGCTTGCACCTGTAATTGTTACTGCTGGCCTCTGCTCACATAAAGCCACTTGCAATGACATTGTAGTTCAAGTCGGCACTGGCAGTTTGTGTAGAATATTATCTCTGCTTCTTTTCCAAACATCACAGCAAAGTTTATATATCACATATGTTTTTGAAAGACATGGCTATAATCAAAAGGAATATAAATATCTCTGAAGACCAGAAGCAGAATAAAAACACATGGCAGCAAATGTGGTTTATGTCACAGGCCTACTGAGTTCCAGGACAAGGAACTAGCAGAAATGTCCATGTATTCGACTTTTGAGGATTAAAATGAGTGGGAACACAGCCAGCTTCAGTGTGCACTATAGGGAGCTGGGCCAGGACACCTATGGTCAAAGGCAAACCTGAGGTTTATAAGGTGTTGCCTAGCAAGTGGGAGGAAGCACAACTATTTGCTTCAACAAAGCTAGGCCAGGCCCCAACTGGCTTGGTAAGACATCTATAATACCCTTGCATTCCGAGAGCTCTGGTTGCCAATAAAACAGCAAGGCAGGTAGAGACAACTGTACGACTACTCACACACATGGAGGTGAAAAAGGAGAGATTAAACAAAAACAAACAAAGAAACCAGGAAAGGCGCATTCAAGAAACACCATTAAAATTCCAAAGTATACAAGGAGCACAAAATTAATCACGAAAGAGAGCCATCAGACAGATGTTAATCTGCTGACATAATTATGATTGAGCAATTTGAGATAAATTTAAACATGTATTTTTAATATCTTAAAATGTATGAATAAAGGAAAGAACAAATGATTATTATACTAAAATGGTTATTAACAGGAAAAGTGGCTATAAACAGATACAGAAGAGAAATTTTTGAAATGAAAAATATGGTCATTGAACATAAAAACTAACAAAAGCAAAAAGTGAGTAAATTAGATGAATATCAGTTTAGAGGAGCTAAAGAAGTGATTAATGGATAAAAAAGAGTACTGAGGAATTAATCTAGAGCATGTCAAAAAAGATTAAGAAAGAGAAAATATGACAGTCATGTTATAGCAAACTTAAATTTCTTCCTATAAAATCATCAAAAGAAGAGAAAGTGTCAATATTTTTAAGACATAAAAACTAGGAAATTTCCAGGCTGAAAGAGTGCATCCTTATTTAGAAAATGCATGTCAAGAGCTAAGCAAGATAAAAGTAAAAATTACCTTGACAAACAGTGAAACTGTAGAATGTAATAGCTAAAAAGAAAAATCTTAAAACCTCTCTGGGAGAAAAACAATTTTTCTGATAATTAAAATGAGAGTAGACATGTCTTTAGAAGCAATAGAGACCAGAATACAATGAAGTAATGGCTTCAAATTACAGGAAAAAGATTATCAGAGTACATTTATGTATACCTCTAAGCAATCATTCAAGAGAAGGGTACCAGGAAAACATTTTTAATACATACACAAGTAATAGAATTTTTAACTCATACAAATTCAGAAACATTTACTTTAGCAAAAAGAAAATTATACCACTATGGAAGGCATCAAATACAGAAAGCAATTGTGAGAGAAAAGAAGATAAAAGGTGTGTGTACATTCTATTTAAATAATTTTTGTTGAATTTTTTGTTATTTCTCTCTCTTCGAAAAAAGCTGAAACTAAAATTCTATATAAAAATAACATAGATGGGGTTTGGGTTGAGAGGAGAAAAAAATACCAAATAGTTTCCAATTTGTTAGAAAAATCCAAAGTTCAGAATATGTGCTCAACTTCAGCAAGTGCATTTGCTGAAAGTGGATTTGACTTCTTGCTAAGTGACACTGGCTATTTCAAGTTCCCTGACCTTCCCTATTATAAAAACCAAATAACAAAATAACCATAAAAACAAGAACAAAATAACTATAAAAACCAAATAACAAAAAATCAATGTTGATAATAATAAAAAATAAACCCAGAGAAGTCAATAATTATGGAAGTCAATAATCATTATATGTTAATTATGTATCTAAAACATTAATGTAACCACTAAAAGAATAGAAATACAATTAATAAATCCTGCAAGCAAAAGGAAAAGAATCCAAAAAAATCAAGGAAAAAAGGAAACATAGTATGCCAGATACAAGTCAAACTCAGTAACCCACTTATCTATTAAAATATAGAATCTATCAGAATGCATTTCAAAATATCCATTTTAAATGCTGCTCTTACAAGACACAAAAAGCCAAATAATATAGTAAATTAAAAATAAAAGGACACAAACAAAAAGAAATAAAAAATATACTTATATATTGATTATGGTAACCAAAGAAAGCTGATATAGTAATACTAATAATGGAATTATTAAATAAAATTTAAAGCAAAAGCTTAACAAGAATGGGACATTCTATGATAATAACAGTATTCACTAATACATATAAATATTCTAAATTATGATACTCGAATTATATTCAATGAAAATACATAAAGCTAAATTTAAAAGGATTATAAAAAGAAATTAACAAAATTACAATCATAGTGGAGACCTGAAAATATTCTCCAAAAAGCTAATTACAAAAAATATACGATCAAGACTATAGAAAATGTAAATAATGTTGTTAATGACATTATTATCTATCTCTACCAACTTACCTATCTATTGTTTCTTGAACTTTACATTCAAGAAATAAAGATTGTACTTTCTTTCTAACATAATGAAAACTACAAAAAAATCAGTCAATACAAGCCACAATGGAAATTTCAATTCCAAAAAAATCATAGTTTGTATTATCTCATCACAGTGTAATAATAAAAAATCAATAACAAAATTACATATGTATGTTAAAATATACAGGTGTGTGTATGTGCTCGCACACGTGCACATACACACACAGAGAATGTAAACAATCTTTAGTTTAAAGAAGAAATCACAATGGAAAGACCAAAGTAAAGTATTTAAAAGTGAATAGCAGCAAAAAAATTTACATATCAAAATGTGTGGGCTATGGTCAGAGGGGTAATTAGGACATTTATTGGCATACATTCGTATGTTAGGATAAAGAGACAAAATGAACATAAATAAGCTGCACAGTAATCTTAAGGAGCTAGATGAAAATGAGAAATAAAATATAACAAATAAATAAGTCCAATATATCCAATAAATAAAATATATATCCATTACCTCAATACCTTGATTACCCTGATTTAATTAATACACATTGAATGCCTATATCAAAACATCACATGTACCTTATAAATATATACAACTATTATGCACCCATAATAATAAAAAATAACAAATTAAAAAAATATGCAGAACACATATAAAAAACAAAATGTACTCAAGAAAGAAGAGGAAAAAATATACAAAGGCAAAAACAAAAAATAAGGTAGCAAATATAGAAATAAAAGAGAAAATCTAAAAACCAAAAGTTTGTTATTTAGAAAAGAAAGCTAAAAAAAAAATTTCAATTAAGGTAATTTAAGAAAAGACAGAGAAGCCCAAATAATCAATATTAGAAAGTGAAAAAGGAGAGTATCTTTGGATACTTATGGCACAATTTAAGAATCATAAGAAATAATTATGATAAAATTAATGGCAAAGAGAACTTTCTAAAAATATTTACATTAAAAAAGTAAACAAAAAAGAAATAGAAAACTTGAGGAGAATAATAATTATTAAAAAGGGACACTCCCCCTCCCCTTCCACCCACGGAAAAAGAATAAATACCAGGGCCAGAAGGTTAAATAGGTAAATTTTGTCAAATAGCCAATGAACACATAATCTCTACTTAATGAAAACTGTTTTAAAAGACAATAAAAAACTATCCAAATAAATTTTCAATGGTAATATAACAGAAAAATTAGACAGCCATTGTGAGAAAATTACTCACCAACCTACTATGAACATGGATAACATACTAACTTATGAACTAATATATTAACTTATGAACTAACTTATGAACTCATATACCAACAAATGAACCACAGCTGTAGTATAAAAATATTAATATACTTTGCCTAATTAAGACCATTTCAGAATGATCTATGGATACAACTTAGATTAAAGAATATGTGTCATATGATTATTTTGATATATGCAAGTAGTTGATAAAATTTAATATTGGTTTAAGACTTTAAAATCTTAACAAATTTGCATATCTTTATTTACAGGACATATTTACCAATAATCTATTACAGAAATTACAATCTTTAATCAAAATCTGCTTTTAATTGCAGACAATACATTTGGGTTCATAAAAAATTCAAAGGAATCTATAGAAAAACTGTTAAAATGAATAAGATGACTTATTAAGTTAATTGGATCTTACATCTTGACATTAAAATTAATGGTATTGTTATATATCAGCTACACCAATTACAAAATATAATAAAGTATTGCAATAATAACAAAAACATATGGCTTAGAAGAATATATATAATGGAAGATATATAGTATTTATAAGAGAAATAAAAAATAATAAAGACTATAAATAAGAAGTGAATAAATAGGAATACATATCATTTTAATGAATAGGCAAACTTAATATCTTAAGTAATTTCCCCACCAAATTAATCTGTGAGTTATTGTAATTGACAAAGTCTTAGATTCTGACAAAAATTATTCTAAGCTAACATTGAAAAATGGAAAAACAGAGATGAAGGACTTGATCCATCACTTACCATATTTTAAAGCCACACTATTAAACAATATTTAATTGGGACAGTAGTCAAGAAAAAAAGCCTGAAAGGGGACCTAAACTCACATGGGAGCACAACATGTGATAGAGGCAGGCGGTACCAATTAATCCTGAAAAGGTGAATACTGCAGTTTGGTGCTGGGTCAATTGGCTTTGCATATGGTAAGAACACAAGGAGATTCCCTATCATAAACTTTACCTTCCAAAATAATCCTTCTGAATCTAAGACCTCAAGATGAAAAGAAAAATTTTAAAACCTTTAGAAGAAAATGTAAGTGACTATTTTTCTTACAATGTGGAAGGAGAGCATTTAAGACAAAAAGTTGTGAAGGAAATATAGATAAACTTGACACATAAAACCAAAAAATATGAGAACTTTTTAACTTATGTAACTAAGAATACATAGCTACAGTGTGAAAAAGTATTCATAAAAGTGAATAAATAAAAAAGACTAACCTAGTAAACAAGTAGATCATGCACATGGAAAGCAATTCAGAGAAGAGCAAAATTGAAACAAAAAAAAGTTTAAAATTATGCTCAATCTCATAACTAATCTAGAAAATAATAGTCTAAATAACAGTCTAAAATGATGTATTATTTACACCACTAAGAATAGAAAATTTTTAACAGTTTGACCTTTCCAAATATAATTTAGAATGTGGATAGATAAAAAACTCTCATATACTGGGGAAAGTGTATATAGACTAAGGACCAATTTACAATCTAGCAATATAAGTTGAAGTTGCTCCCACTGAAGTTGCTCCCACTCAGCAGTTGTACTCATAAGTATACATCCCAGAGAATCTCTTGCACATTTCATGATGGTATAAACAGATATTTATTGTAGAATAATTTGTCATAGTGAAATACCAGAAACTAAAAAATCAATATCAAAAGGGGAATGGTAAATCAAATATGGTATGTTCTTACAATTGACATTTGTCAACATCAATGGATTTCAAAAACACAACATTGAATGAAAAACAAAAGCAAGTTTCAAATGATACCATGCAATGATATCATTTATGGAAGTGTAAAATAGGTGATGATGTTCTGTTAGTGACTACTTATATTTGAGATAAAGTGTAAAAGCATAAACCGATTGAACACACAAAGTAGTGATGGTGGCTGCCTCTGGATAGTCAAGGAATAAGTAAAATGATGGAGAGGAACAAGGGAGATAAATTTTACTCATCATAATTTCATTTTGTTAATGAAAACATGTCTGGAGCCAACATGAGACAGAGTTGATATTTGTCATCCTGCATAGTGGATGCATACATGTGTGTGGTATTTCCTTAACTTTCTGGTTTTTAAAATGTTTTCAGGAAATGAAATAATAAACCTACTCGCATATGTGTGTGGCGGTGTGTTTGCAACCAGTCATATTACTCTTTAGTAGCATCTCATGACTTGCTTGAGTGATATCTTTTATTTATTAGAGGAAGATGATTTTTGAAAATGTCTCTGCTTTTGAGGAAGAGGAATTTTCCATGAACATCCTGGATTTTTATCCCAAGCTTTCCTGCACTTCACCTGCCTGTTACTCAGCCCCTGCTAGTCTCTGTGGGAGCCAGTAGCTTGCAGTCAATATGCGTCCTATGCTTTCCCTGCATTTGTTCTCTGTTTTCTAGACTATTAAAGCAGATTTTAAGTTTATTTGCTACATGAGAAGATTTCCTTTCAAGTCTCTGTTCAGAAATTTTATATTAGCAAAGGGGTATGATAGTTTGATGGCAATTTAATTTCATATTTCATTTAATTCTTGGACAATAGGCATTTCAGTGGACTAAATGTTGCACATAAAATGGAGAAAATAGTCACATATCCAGGAGGGGATATAAGGATAGTTGGGCTAAACATGATTTTTATTCAGTTCTAAAAACAGTCTTTATTGCAACTAGGAAGGGATTTAAGATTACTTAGGCTAAACATAATTTTCTTCCAGGTCTATAAAGAGTGTTGATATCTATTTGTATTGCAAGCTCTTAGCAATTTTCTGAGGATTGTAGTAACTCATATTCCTATGCATTTTGATTAGCACAAATGGAGACACTGAAGATTTATGTAATAATAATACCCTTTGCATTATGTAATGGCTTTCTTTAAACAATGTGCTTTGCTTTGTAAATATCATCTTAAAATGTAAAAAAATGGCAAATATTAGAAAGAATATTTGCTGGTGCTAGATTTGATCTAAATATTTTGGTGTGTCAAATTCTGATAGGATATTTAGAGATATTGTAATGAATACATGAGATTTTTATTTTTGTCTGTTTGTAATGTAAGGCATGCCTTAAGAGATAAAGTTATCTTAAAATGGAATTCATTCCAGAAAAATAAAGATATATTTCTTTCTATTTAAAATCTCTGTTCTATGCATAATACCATTTGGGGGTTTCCCTGTTAGTCCTTATACCATCACCACACCCCTCTTCTCCTATTAACAAGATAAAGATTATAACTTCTATTTTCTCATTCATGTAGGAGTAATAATTTGAGCTGCCAGAATTCTTTGCCTCACAATTTGGATGATCAGTCTGAAAGTGGTTACAGTAGAATTTTAGATAGTTTTCTGTTTTAGCTGAAACAATTGCTATTTTCTTCAAAATAGCAACATATAAGCCAGTGGTAAATATTTCTCAACTGTGATACACACAAATGTTAATGTTGGAAAGAAAGATGAGCAGGTGGTACACCCCCATCCCCCCTTTCACTATCCCCCATCCCAGAGCCTCCTGGCAAAGACTGCTCCTCTGGTGCCTCAATTATTCTGAGGCTCCTCTGGTGCCTCAATTATGCTCTCAGAAGAGCTATGTGTTGGGGGGATAGTGCCTTCCAAGCCTCTGAGCTCCTGGTGCCAGTACCTGTCCGCCCACCCGCAAAGGCCAGGCTTTGGACACGGCTGAGGAACAGACACAGAGGGCTCTGCATGGTGCTTTAAGACCCACCCATCCACCTCCCCTAACAATTATTGCCTTATCCCACAATATGCCACGGAGACTATTAATCATTTCCAGGCCTACATCCTCTTTAAGTCAGTCACCACAAGGACCTCATCCCAAATGCTCCCTAAGTGTCATCTAAACACTCATTCCCAGGAGGTTGTGTACATTGCCCACTCTAACCTAGTCCCACCCACTTTCCAACTCATCAAATCCTACTATTCTATTCCCTCAATCTTGAGTCAGTCATTAGCCATTTTCCTTTATGTTTAACCTCTTGTAAAGTTCTCATTTCCTTTTTTATCTTACACAAAAATGGCTCATCTCTGACAACACTGCTTTCTCTGTTATCCTTGCAAGTGGTGGTTGTTTTCTCTCCCTATTTTTAATTTCTTCATCATGTCATTTCCAGAACATTCTCTCTCCATTCTTCCTAAAAATCCTCAGCTCCTTTAAAGATTATGTCATCATACAATATCATTCTTCCCTGTTGTAGTCATCCTCAATCCTTGATGATATAACTATCTGAATCATAGTTTCAATCCCTCTCACCCCAACACTGATCCTGTATCGTGCTCCTGCTCCTTTGCTGGTGCCCTTCCCAAGCTCCTGAATCTTGCTGAAAGCAAAGTTAAGCCCCAAAGTCTGCATATTCCACAGAGTCACTACATTGTCTATACCCTACTACCTTCACTTCCAGACTGAGATGGATTGCTATGCTGTTTGATAACATCTTGGAAGTGAGGAGTCAGATCTCCATGATGTGAATCTTAACCAATGGGAAAAGGGAGATAGGAGAGAATAGGGCAGACAGAAATCCCCTTATTTCTCCCTTTCGTGGACTGCTCCAATGCATGTTTTCTCCATGCAAACTTTCCAGAGGAACCTCACATACTAAGTAAAACACTTGCTGAATGATAAATCTTATCTCCTTATAAAATGCACTTCTCAGTAATGCTTTATATTACTTTGCATCTTGTCTTGCCTATCTCTCCTTATTTCTTCATCTTCACTGCCCTGGACTTTCACATATTAAATAAAGTCTAAGCACTTTAATTCCTGGCTCAAGCTCTGTTTTCTGGAAGCCTAGGGAAAAGACAAATAGTTAATATCTGTCAATATCATCTGTGAGACCACTGGGAAATCAATAAGAAACTTCCAAGGTAAAATAAAGAAGATGGCATATTCTGTCCCAGTGGATCCTTCATTCTTGATCATGTATTTAAGAGAAATGACGCTCGATAAATGAGTAATGAGCCACAAGACAGTATCTTTTGTCTTTACTGGTGGATGATCTTTTATTTTTCACCAGGGATTACATTTTATTATTTGTTGTTTTTCTTAATAAAAATGGAGTAAGATTCTCACATGAAATGGATCAATGTGAGGCTGGTCACTGGAGTCCCTCTGCTCCTAGCTGCCAAACCAGGATAGTTTCTGATACAATCATTTGAGGACTGAAAGTTTCATTTTCTTCTGAATCACAGATGTCACTCCACTTTATGTACTCTAGACCAGTGTGATCCAATAGATAATTTTGTTGGTGATAAATTTATTCTGTGCTGTTCAATATAGAAGCCAATACCACATGTGGCTATTGAGCAGTTGAGATGTAAATAGTGAGACTGAGGAATAAAATTTTTAACTTTTTAAAAGGTTTAATTCAAATGTAAATAGCTACATGTAGCTGGTGGCTAATGTATTGAACTGTGTAGTTCTAAACCAGCAGGAGTGTGATGCTTTTACAATCTAATTGACACAGCCTAAAGTCACCTATTTCAAAACTAACTCTGAATGTAGATGGTCTCCTGATATTTCTAGCACACAACAGGAACCACAACAAAATGATGAGAAACATTCCTAATATAGGTGGAAAATATAATTGTGACAAAGCTCTATAAAATTAATCCTCAGAATAAAATAAATCCACTTGATAGACATTTCCATATCAAATGTTGCTGAAAAATTAATGTGCCGAGTATTTGTGATTATTTACATGCTTTGGTAATATCCTCCTTTTAAAAATGTCCTACTCATTATGCTTTCTACTATATAAATTAAAATGATACAATTGACTAATCCAAGCCTCCAAAACAATGGTTAATTCTTTGTATTTCTCAACAATAGTGTCAAAGTTGGAACTTCCTTCATCTTTTATTGAGCCAGGGTCCTTTTCTACATGCTATCATAGTATTATGTTCATTTCAATCAATTCAATTTTCTTATTCACAATTATATATTCACTACTGTGATTATTTGATTTATATCTATCTGTTTTACTAAATTCAAAGATCTTTATAAGCGGGAGGATGA
Source organism: Microcebus murinus (assembly GCF_040939455.1). Taxonomy (NCBI): domain Eukaryota; kingdom Metazoa; phylum Chordata; class Mammalia; order Primates; family Cheirogaleidae; genus Microcebus; species Microcebus murinus. The sequence goes on from NC_134104.1 coordinate 50,609,771, forward strand.
CTCATTTACCTTTCATATTGTCTGACATAATATGTGATCACTAAGTGTTGAATATAGGAGCAAAGTGCATTCACTTTTGCCAGAAAAAAACCTCAGTATAACTCGTCTTCCTGTATGTAAAATAGTCTGAATGCTTTCCAATTGTTAATTTAAATACAATGTATTGCCACTTAACTATATTATTTTGTATCCTGTTCCCTTGCTACATGATATAATGGGTCAACCAACTCTCTTCAAATCCCATGATAATTAATGGCAAACTTAGAAAACAGATTAATTGAAAGATTTGAAAATAAATAATTGCTTTAGGAAACTAAATAAGTATTAAGCATTAGTTGTATAAAAATTGGCCACAAAATTAACATTAGAACTCTGAAGTTTAGTAATCATTTCTTGGTTTTGTACAGTAGTCCCTACTTATCCATGGTTTTGCTTTCCACGGCTTCAGTTACCTGCAGTAAACTGCAGTCTGAAAATAGGTGAGTATGGCACAAACGACATTTTGAGAGAGAGAGAGAGAGAATGCCATTAACTTAACTTTTATTATAATATATTGATATAATTGTTCTGTTGTATTATTAGTTGTTGTTAATCTCTTACCATGCCCAATTTATGAATAAAAAATTATCATAGTTATGCGTGTTTAGGAAAAACAGATAGAAGGGTTCAATTCTATCTGTGTCTTCAGACAGCTGCTGGGGTTCTTGAAATGTATCCCTGGCAGTTAAGAGGGGACTACTATAATTCTTTTTATCCACTCACTCATTCTAGAATGGGACAACAGAAAAGATTATTTTGTAAACTATCTCTCTGTCCAGTTATACCTCATTATTTATTCCTATTACACAGATTTTATTATTGAAATATTTTATTTTTTAAATTGCATAATATTAAGGGGGTATAAATGTTTTTGTTACATGGCTCGAGTCAGGGCTATAAATGTGCCCACAGTTGAATAGTCTCCATTGTACCTGTTAGATGGGTTTTTGCTCCTCCCCTCTTCCCCCCTACACCCTGTTTGATTTCCAATGACTTTTACTTTCCTCTGTGCACTTGTGTGCCCATGGGTTAGTTCTAATGTATGAGTATAAGTGGTGTTTGTGGACATATATCACTTAGGATAATGGTCCCCAATTCCTTCCAAATTGCTGCAAAAGGCATTAATTCACCCTTTTTATGGCTGAGTAGTAATCCATGCTATACGTACAGCACATTTTGTTAAGCCACTCATGAACCGATGGGCACTTGGGTTGATACCACATCTTTGCAACTGTGAGTTGTGCTATAATAAACATTTGAGTGCAGGTATCTTTTTGATAAAGGGACTTCTTTTCCTTTTGGTAGATACTCGGTAGTAGGATTGCTGTATTGAATGGTAGGTCTAATAAAAAAATTGAACAGAAGGGAGATACTGTCCAAGAAGTAGAGTTGGCAATTCACACCAAGTCAAAAATATTACCTGCAAAACAAAGGAAACAACACTTATCAATAAAAAATAACAGGATTCAAAATCTATAAAATTGAATGTTTATAATAACTGGGACACAATTCAAAATAATCTAACAAAAGCAAACCCCCCAAATTTTCCAGCAATAAAAATCCACTTTATTTGAGGTCCAAATGTCCAATACTAGCAACACCAAGAAAATCACAACCTCAAGAAGAAAGAAAATGGACCAAATACAACCTCAAAATGAAACACATACTGGAAAAAATAAACAAGAATTTAAAAATGGCTGTTACAACAATCATCAGAAAACTAAAAACTAAATGTGTTTATAATAAATTAAAATACTCCACATTATGTTATAGAACTAAAGAACACAATTTCTGAAATAAAAAAAAAAATTCTCTGTATAGACATAGCAGATAAATGGACAAGCCAGATGAAAGAGTAAATGAACTTGAAAAATGAGCAATAAAAATTACCCAAGGTGAAAAGCAATAAGAAAATACATTTTTAAGGAGGGAGAGGGACCTGGGCAATATATGTAACCTTAACACTTGTACCCCAATAATACAATAAAAAAAACCATTTTTAAAAAATGAACAGAGTTTTAGGGACCTATTTGAGAAGTTAGCCAACTATGGTCCATGAGAATGGACCATGAGAATGGATTTTATATTTCTAATGTGGTGTTGTTGTTGTTTTTTAAAGAAAGAGCATCCACCTTCATAGCAGCAATTCTTATAAGAGCCCAAAGGTGGAAATGACCCAAGTATTCATAAATGTATGAATGGATAAACCAAATGTATTATGTGCATACAATGGGTTATTATTTAGCCTTAAAAAGGTTACATTCATGCTACAACATGGATGAAACTTGAGGACATTATATTAAGAGAAATAAGCTAGTTTTCAAAAGACAAAGACTATATGATTCCAATTATATGTGGTACCAAGAGTAGTCAAATTTATATAGACAAAAAGTAGAATGGTTGTTGCCAAAGGCTGGGGGCAGGAGGAAATGGAGATTTATTTTTAATGGGTATAGAGTTTCATTCTTGTAAGATGAAAAGTTCTGTAGATGGATAGTGGTAATGGTTGTGCAACGATGTGAATGTACTTAATGTTGTTAGGCTGTACACTTTACAATGGTTAAGATGGTAAACTTTACATGTATCCTACCATAATTAAAAATTTTAAACAGGAAAGAAAAAAGTCTTCATTATTTACTATCTGATTCTTTACAGAAATACGTTGCTGACCTTTGTTGGTCAAACACATAAATTTGATTCCAAAGCAGAGGAGAAAGAGAGAATGAGGGAGAAAAATATTTGAACACATAATGACTAAAAACGTTCCACATTTGATTAAAAAAACAAAATTTGAACATACAAGATGTCAGAGGAAAACCAAGCAGGATAAATACAAAGCCACCCACCTGAGGTATATTTTTGTTAAACTATTGAAAGCCCAAAATAAAGAGCAATTAAAACAAGTAGCAAGAGACAAATGACATATTACAAGGGGCAACAAATATCTAATTTTTATTTGAAACCATGGAGACCAGAAAAGAGTGGAGTAACATTTCTAAAATACACAAAGAAAACTGTCAAAGTAGAATTCAATATCAAAATTATTATTCAAGAATGAAGGTGAAATAAACATATTTTAAGAAAACAACTAGCAGCAGTAGATCTGTACTACAAGAAATGCTAAAGACTATTCTTCAAGAGGAGGTGACAATATAACAGGTGGATTTGGAACCACACAAAGAAAATAATGAACACTGGAATTGAGAAATATTTGGTGAACACAAATGTTTATTATTATTTTTTTTCTTTTTGCCATTTTTATACATAGCTTTAAAAACTATATGCCTTTTCAAAAAATGATAACCTTGTGGGTTTATAATGCATGCAGATGTAGTGCATGTAACAATAAAAACATAAAGAGCAGGGAGGACATGGCCCTGCACAGTTAGATTTCTGTATTTGACATGAAATAGCACATCATAGCACTGAACATGTACTTAGAAAATTAAAGATGTAGATTGTAACACCTAGAGCAACTATACACACGCACACATACACACATACACACAATGCAAGAAGTATAACTATTAATAAAAAGCCAACAACAAATTAAAATGAAATTCTTAAAGCTATTCAAATATATTTAGAGGCAAAAGAAGCATAAATGAATGGATGAACAAAAACCAAAGGGTACAAGTAGAAACAAACATCGAAATGATAAAACCCAAATCCACTTGTATTATTTTTATTTTGCTGACATAAATTACCATAAGCTCAGTGGCTTGAACAATACAAATTGATTATTTTACAGTTCTGTAGATCAGAATTCCAACACAGATTTCACTAGGCTAAAATCAAGGCCTCTGCCAGGTTGCATTGCTTTCTTAAGGAGCTTGGGAAAGATCTTTCTTGCTCATTTGGGTTGTTGCTGCAATTCAGTTTCTTATAGTTGTAGGACTGAGATCCCTGTTTTTCTTGCTGACTGGCTGCTGACAGCCATTCCTACCTTGTAGAGGCCACCTACTTTTTTTTGTTCTTGGCCCATCCTTTATCTTCAAAACCATGAGGGTTGGTGACTCTTATGTTTTGAATTTCTCCTTCTTCTTCTACCTTCTCATCTTTCCTACTGTGGCTGGGAAAGTTTACTTACTTTTAAAGACAGATTGGACCTACCTGGATAATCCAGGATAATCTTCTATGTCAACATCCTGAACCTTACTAACTTTAGCAAAGTCCCTTTGACCACACATGATAACATATTCAGAGGTTCTGGGGATTAGAACATGGACATCATTGGTTGTCATTATTTTCTATCTACCCCAATGTCCTCTAACCACTAAATATTTATGTCCACCTAACGTGCAAAATACATTCACCTTATTCCAAGATCCTCTAAAGTCTCAACCCATTATAACATTAACTCAATGTCCACATTCTCACCTGAAGAGCATCAGCTCAAAAATCCCAAGTCTCATCATCTAAATCATCTAAATTTTCTATGTTCTGGGAATAATCAAACCTAGGACACCTTTCTTCTCCCTCTTTGGACCTTTGTAGCTAAAGAAAAATTACCTGCTCCCACAATATGGAGATGCAAAAGACATATGATAAAAGGTCTAAATTCCAGTACAAAGGGGCAAAATTGGAAGGAAAAAGGATTCATAGGTTCCAAGAAATTTATAAATCTAACTAGTCCAAGTCCATTTTGTTTCAATGCCTGGGAATAAATTGTAGCAGTAGGCTTTACCCTTTAGATTTGAGGCTCTGTCCTTAAAGTCATCCTTCTTATTTCAAGAAAAGTAGAACATGTTTGTAGCTACTTTTAATCAGTCTATTTAGTGACTGTGGAATTTTGAGGTCAGCCTTCTTTCATTTTATACTTTCTCTCCCTTTCAGTTCAATCTGGCATTGTTTCTGTTGGTATATAATTTCGAAGAACCTTATGACTCTTCCAAGTATGCCACAGGGATTCAACCCATTTTAAGAAAGGCTTTTCTACAGACTTTTATAGATAATTGCATCTGTATTTTTGATTTTTGCTGAGATGATGGGGGTGGGGAAATCACTTAAATTTCTAAGATGCATTCTTTTTTGATGATATTTGTGTCATACTCTTAACCACTTCAAAGAACATTTTGTATGACTGAACATTCCAAAATTTTGATCTGTCTGAAATATTAGAACAAAATTGTGCAGTCACAGCCTCTACTTTGTCAATAAAGCACCACTTCCTGACAAGGATTCTTTTAATTTTTGCAATTTTTTGCAATCTAGATAGACTGAGAACTTCCAAAGTCATCAAGTCACAGTCCCATTCTGTTTAACAACTCTCTTTTCCATTTCTCTCACTCTTCACATTTTACTGCAAGTAGCAAGAAGAAATTGGGCCACATATTGAACATTTCACTAAAAAATTTCCTCAACAAAATTTCAATTTCACTTTTCACAAGTTCTGTTTTCCACATAACTGCAGAACACAAGTATATTAAGTTTTTTCTCATTATAGGATAAAAATCTCCCATCCATCAGTTTCAAATAACATGTTCCTCATTTCCTTTTTTAAGCCCTCACTGGCAGCACCTTTCATATCCACATACCGGTTACAGCTTTTTCAAGACAATCTAGACTTTTTTCTATCAGGCTTTTCAAAATTCTTCCAGGCTTCATCAGTGTCCAATTCCAAAGCCAATTCTATTTTCACATTTCTGTATTTGTTACAACACTTCCTACTTTCAGGTACCAAACATCTGTATTAATTTTCTATTCCAGGTCCAACAAATTACTGTAAACTTTGTGGCTTAAACAACACAAACTTATTATCTTATTGTTCTATAGGTCAGACATGTAGTATGGGTCTCAATAAACTAAAATCAAGGTGACAATAAAGCTCATTGCTTTTCTTTTTAACCTTAGATGAGAGGGTGATGATTCATTGCTTTCAGAAAGGCTCTAGGAGAGAATCTATTTTCTGCTGGTTCAGATTGGTGGTAGAAATTAGTTCCTTCAGATTATAAGGTTGAGATCCTTGTTTTCTTGTCAGTTGTAAACTAAGGATGGCTCCCGGATTCTAGAAGCTACCGGCTCCAGGCTCTCTTTCTCTGTCTTTAAAGCCAGCAATGTGGGTTAAATCTTTCTCATGTCATATTTCTCTGAAACTTCTTCCACTCAGTGGTTATACCTCTTCCTGACCACAGCTGAGAAATGTTCCCTGATTTAAAGGATTTTGAGATTACAATGGATTCGCCCAGATAATCTAATATCCCAATTTCAAGGTCCTTAATCTTAATCACATTTTCAAAGTCTTTTTGTATCATGCAAGGTAATATATTATTCCTAGATTCTGAGGGTTAGGAAATCCTTTGCTTACCACACCAACCATTTCAATAATTACATTAATCATGAGTGACCAAAACACTGCAATTAAATGGTGAAGATTTCTTAATAAATGTAAAACAAGACCCTACTATATGCTGTCTCTAAGAGACATAGTTTAAATATGAAAGGGAAGATATTTTGAAAGTAAATGGTTGAAGAAGATATACCATGCAAACCTTAAGAATAAGAAGGCTGGATTAGGTATATTAATGTCATATGAAATAGATTTTAATACAAAAGTATTACCAAGCACTGGCCAGGTGTGGTGGCTCATGCCTGTAATCCTAGCACTCTGGGAGGTCAAGGTGGGAGGATCATTTGACCTCAGGAGTTTGAGACCAGCCTGAGCAAGAGCAAGACCCCATCTCTACCAAAAATAGAAAAAAATTAGCTGGGCATGGTGGTGCATGCCCATAGTCCCAGCTACTCAGGAGGCTAAGGCAGAAGGATCACTTGAGCCCCAGAGTTTGAGGTTGCTGTGAGCTAGGCTGACGCCACAGCACTCTATCTGGGGCAACAGAGTGAGACTTTGTCTCAAAACAAACAAAAGTATTACCAAGCACAAAGTGGAGTACTTCATAAAGATTAAATGGTCAATTCACCAGGAAGATATATAATTATAAGCATTGCTCTAAACTATGCAAAGCAAAAATTTATGTAATCAAAAGTAGAAATAGACAACTTCACAATCACCATTAAACATTTTAATAGTCCCTCACAGAAATTGATACAGCTGCACACACACAAAAAATCAGTACAGACATAGAAGATTTGAGCAACACTATCAATCACCTTGACAATTATATTTATTGGATCACTATATCAAATAACTGCAGAATACATATTCTTTTCAAATGCAACAGTACTTTTAACAGGCTATCCCATGTTCTTGGACATAAAATAGTCTCGATAAATGTTTAAAACATCTGCACAGATTATTTCTAATCAGAGGTAACAAAGGAAAAAAATGAGGAAAGCAATTGCTCATGGGCCAGCAAAGAGAATAGCTACCATGTCCTTTTTTCAATTATAGTAGAGTTTATTGTGTTACCACAAGAAATAGTAAACTTTTTAGCGCTGAGAACTCTGCAGTGAAGAAAGCTGAAGGTGGAAGATACAAGATTAAAAAAAAAAAAAGCAATATTGTACTTTATTAGCAACTGTGGAATTTGAACACATGGATTTACCTCTCCATATCAAATATTGAACCAATAAACACTTCAATGATTTCTAAATGATTTTTAAGGAAAATACCTCAGAGTTTTTGTCTTTTTAGTAAAATCATTTAAATAAAACTTTGACTTGCTAAGGGATACCCCAATTAGGAGTTCTTTAGCCTTAAACTATTATTAGAAAGAGCACCCAAAACACCATCTATCTAACACCCAATACCAAGTCAAGCAATCTGTATTTCCATTAGTTTTGAAACCAGTTGAAAAATCTATTTTTTAATAAATGATTTTATAATATAAATGTTTCTTAGTAATGAAACATCTCACTAAAAACCTACAGCTTAAAGTAAGATAATGTAGATAATAACATTTTATAAACTGGGTAGTACTGTGGAAATATAATGTAATATATATTTTATTGATATAAAATCAATATGCCATGTGAAACTTTTATAAATTCAATTCTAATACTGGATTCTATAAGATTTTAGCCTGATAAAATGAAGACACACTTATTTCTATAAAAAATGAAAGAAAATATTGCATTTCTTAAGACACATATCATATACCTTATGGTTAATTTTATGTGTCAACTTGCCTAGACTATGAAGTGCCCAGACATTTGGTCAAACATTATTCTGAATATGATTATAATGGTATTTTTTGATGAGACTGACGTTTGAATCATAAACTTGGTAAAGTAGATTGCCCTTACTAATGTGAATGGGCTTTATTTAATCAATTGAAGACTTGAATAGAACAAAACATTTGATTAAGAGGAAGCTTGTTTAGCCTGACTATTGGAACTAGGACACTGGTCCTCTCCTGCCCTCAAACTGGAACTTATACCATCAACTCTCCTGTGTGTCCTGATTACCAACTGCAGATCTTGGGATGTATTTTTTAGTCTCCATAATCATGGGAGCTTATTCCTTATAATGAATCCTCTCTCTCCCTCCCTGTCTCCCTCTTTCTCTCTCTCTCTTTCCCGCCCCGCCATTGGTTCTGTTTTACCAGAGAACCTTGACTAATATACCCACTATTTCCAGGGTACCTTCATTTATAAATTTATGCTTTTAGCTCCCTCTCTATATCTCTCTGTAGACTATCACTCTATGTTATAGTCTCTTAATTTTAAGTTCTGAGAAGTCAGTGACAGTGTCTGTCTTCCTCATGTTTCATCTATAGTCCTTTCAGTATATAAATCTCTAAAGGAAAATGGCTTTTTGATACATACTATTTATGATGAAACTAGACATTCTGATGGACTTGGGCATGTCTATTCCCAGTTTGGCACAAAAGCAATCAGGGCCCAAGTATTAAAAAAATAGCTATTACCATAGAAAAAATGTTTCTTCTTCCATTCTACTCAGCTGCTTGTTCAAAGTTAGACAATCATCATAACTAAAAAGAAGCAGAGTTGGTTATAGGTATATAATTATTATGGTTGAAATTCCTGATCTTAAAATAATTCCTATTAGATTTCTTTCATAATTGCATTCATTGACCTAGAGAAAATAATGAAACAAGTTAGCAAACACTTTGGTATGCAGGTATACATCAATATTTTTCCTTTTGTTGGGGTATGTGTATTAAGAAAGGAATAGAGTTTTCTAAAAGTAGGTCAAGGATGGTTAAAATTACTCTGTTTTCTGTATTTTTTCTGTAAAAGTTCTTTTAAACAACACTAAAGCCAAATGTCTAGGTTTTGTACACATCGATAGAAAATATAAACAAGAAATAGAAAGAACACAGAGACCATTATCGACCTCTGTTTACACAAAAGGAGTTGCTTTCTTTGGAATTGGTTTTTAAAAGTGGTGTTTTTCTCCTTCCCCCTCTCCTTCAATAAAGAAACCAACAATTCATTGTGTGTGAGCTGGAGATTCAAGGAATTATTGAAAAGGAGCTGAAAATAAAAGCATTATACCAAAAAGAGAAACACATTTCAAGTCAGACTTATCTACTCTCTTGGATTTAGGCACATGCATCTTTTACTGTGTGCTGAATGAATGAGGTTGAACACAAGCCTGCATTTATGGTCTCTTATATCCCCCAACCACATTACTAAAATCCTTTTTTCTATAGAAATTGCCCAGAGCTCCATCCCTTTTATACTGTACATTGTTGTATCATAAACACCTAGTTTAAATTAGCATGCAATGCCTTTTCACAAAGCCTTCTGAGAGACATTCGTTTAAGTATATGTTATAGCAAGAGGAACAACCTTGTACCCATTATGCCAGCATACTCCTCCATGTAAACAATGACTTTTTTATATTCCTCTAAAAAACTCATATTTATAATTCTAAATTTTAAATTACAATTGTAAGAAATAAGCTCTCCTTTTTGCCAAAGACTTAGTATATTGTCTCCAACTTGTATATAAAGTATCATTGATACATTTTTTTAAAGTTTACTTATAGAACACTGTATTAGCCTATTTTATGTTACTTATGCAGGATGCCTGAGACTGGGTAATTTGTAAAGAAAAGAAATTTATTTATCCTAGTAATGGAGGCTGAAAAGTCTAAGGTCATGGGCCACATCTGTTGAGAGCCTTCTTGCTAGTGGGGACTCTCTGAAGAGTCTTGAGGGGTTATCACGTGATGAACGGGCTGAGCATGTTAAGAGACCTATCTCAGGTCTCTCTATCTCTCCTTATAAAGCCACCAGTTCCCCTCCCATGATAATCCATTAATCCATCAACCCATGAAGGGCTTAATCTATTCCTGAGGACAGAACCCTCATGATCCAATCACCTCTTAAAGGTCCCACCTCTCAATATTGTCATATCAGGATTAAGTTTCAATGTGAGTTTTGAAGGGGACATGCAAATAATAACATAGACATTTATCAAAATATTACACCAGTTTTTAAAAGCTCAACAATTACAAGTAGTATTTTTTTCTATTTTCCTTCATTGCTGATTTTAAGTAGAAACAGTGTTGTCATCTTTCTTCATGTAATAAATCATAAACATTTTACTCTGCTTTTACATGCTTTTCTTAGTATCCCATTGCAAGCATATGGATTATTTTCATAGCTGTTATAGCTATTTGTATTTTTTCTGTCATAAATCACACAGTTATGAACCATACAGATAAGTTTTCATAACTTAAATAAGATAAATTCTTAGAAATAAAATGCTCCTTTAATGACCTTATTTCCTGAATGTAATAAATTGAATTAATATTCCAATTTAGCCACTTTCTTTCTGGAATAGGTAAGTAAAACCCAAGCCTTTTACACAATTACAAAACAGGTTAATAACTCTTATTTAGGCTCATTAGGCTCAGTTTCAATTCTATGTCTAATATGTGGATGACTTTTGGAAAGTCATTTACTCTCCCATGGTTCTTAGATATCTCATTTTAAAACTGAAAAGGTGACTTCTGGTTTCTGGTCCTGTATGTAAGGAGCTTAGAGGTTGTCACTCTGTTCTAAAAACAAGTAAAAAGCTGACCATACTGAATAATCAACAACTTTCATTAGATCCATCAGAGTAGTGATGTCATAGGGAAACTGTTATCCCCCTAATTGGAGAGACAGACAGCTGGGTACAGAAAATTACAACTTACCAGACCAGAAACCTACCTGCAGAAAACTCCTGGGGAACCAGTGCCAGGGAAGAAAAAACTGAATAGCAATTGGTTAATTACTGGAGCCTTAGTGTGGACAACTCTGAGAGTTAAAAACTTTGGGGGGAATCCAGTCATGAAGGTCCTCACACTTTTGTGAGTTTTATCTCCTGGAGCTCTACCATGTCCTCACAGTGAATATTGGAAAAAAATTCCTATGAGCTTCTGCAGGGAGAGGAAAAAGTGAATCATTTTGAAACATGCCAGAGCATTCTATTCTAAAGAAGGTCTTCCCTCAGGAGAAATTATTGCATAACCTGCTGGTGTTTTAGCAGAGCTTAATCTACCTGGAGGAAGGAAAATACCCAACTGTAGCTCCCTCTAGCCTTCTATGTGAAGAAATAATAATTCAACTGTAGCTCCCTCAAGCCATCCTGAGCAGGGGAAACTTGAAAGCACTTGTGAAGTTCACAGTCTAGGGGCACAGACTCACCAAAAGACTGAAACCTAATCATAAGATAATAGAATGTTTCCCATCCCCTGTAGTTTATCAATATATTTCTAAAAGCCTATTAAAAGAGGAATTCCTCTTACTCAGTACATCATGTCGCCCTTTCAACAAAAAATTATAAAGCCCCCAACCTAAAAGAAAAAAAGACATCAGAGAAAAATAGTTCTAAATATGTTGAATTTATTCAGGAATTAGAAAAGGGGATTATAATCTAAGATACATGCTCGTTACAAGCCACAAGTGTACCTGGGGAGGAAAAGGTAAATGAAAGCTTCTATTGGTAAACAAAAAGTTCAAGTAACCTGCTTAGAAACAGACATCATTTGTCCTGGGGGTTCAAAGCTAGAGTTAGCATCAGTTTATTGTTGTTACTGGGAAAGTGTACCTTCTGGAGCATCTTATCTGAATTGTTACAGTCCTAAAACATATCTAGTAGTAAACCTTCTAATAGAAATATGTGCATAAATGTGAAACAGGCAAGCCATGCAAAGCAGGAGATGCATAAAAGATGTAGAGAAATTTCTTGCAAAGTTTTTAAGAAAATCTTTGGGAACTGGTCTTATCTCAGTCATGTCCTCCTCCTTTGTGCTTTTCCAACCCTGTCTTGTCTCAGTCTGACTAAAGTGACTTTATCCTAGTTTTTGTAATTTTCACATTTCCCCTTTTTATTATGATCTTTCTCTTAAAGAATCAGTGATCAATTAGCTTGTGGTCAGGTTTTAAGTATCCCTTCGTGCTGGGATGGGCCTGTCCTGGTGAGTCAGTCTGGTCGCACATCAGAAGGAGGTAATGAAGTACTGAAATTCGGTGTCAAGAACCTTTTAGCCACATTTGAGCCACAGGGTAGCCAGAGGGAGAAGCTGTCAGACTTTGTTCATCTAGATTTTATCATTAAGTTTGATTTTGACTGGGTCAACATTTTCTTTATATTTTATTGTGGCCAGGAGTTGTAGTTTTGCAGATATTTGACCGACAATGGGTACACAGTTAAAAAAAAATACAAAGTAAAAATAACAGCAACATGGCAATTTCTGTCTGCATAATGGTTTTAAGCCATGAACCTAGACTTAAAGGCAACCAACTGAACATAATCAAATGACAATGAGATCTGGATGAGACTTATTGTAGCCAGGCGTTTTGTTCTCTTATTTTATATAACTGACATTCCTAGAGGAGCTTATCCAGATATAAAATGTAGTATAAGCAATAGTACACACATGACCTTCTCAGTTAATAGATGATCCAGAGCAATTCTCTTATCTATGGTTACCCTGGCAAGAGAAGCTAATGAGTGGTATCCTTGCAGTGAAACCTGTAAGAATTACTAGGGTAGCTGAAAAGCATTTATCATGGCTTCATTGGTGGCTACACCATATCATGTTTCCTTTGACAGATGACGAAAGATCTGCCAAAGGAAGCAAATCCATAGTCCCACAAATTACCAATTAACTCATGTTTGATCCTTTGTTATTGTCAGAGGGGGCTAGTCCAACAATTGTTCCAAGGATAAGTGTCAGATCTGGTATGTATTAAAGCCAAAGCAGTCAAATATCCCAACCCACGTTGGCCTCCTGTTATCCAGTTGTTTAAACATCTGGAGGCCCATGTTGAGTTGCTCCCTCCAACACAAGTAAATATACACAAAAGAAGTACAGACAACTTTTTCATCTGTGATTTTTCTGTATAACAGAAATAAACCAGGAATCAGGTATGTCACTATAAACTGTTAATAGCTCTTCCTTCTTAAATTGGTCCTAATAAATTTTTTTACATATGTTAGAGAGCTCTAACAAATGGTTTAGAAGGGATGATCCATTGCATATCCCCGGGATGGGATGGGAGTGTATATTGGGAGGTCACTGATTATGAAGGTGAGGGGGATAACAGAAATTAAAGATAAATGAGAAAGCTTAATCCTATAGAAGGGTCCAATGCTGCATTTGTACAGGTGGTTCAGCTGGAATGTTAGTACAATATGTTACAAGTTGAACTAGGAGGTCATTAAAGTCATGAATGGATTGGATTTATGAGGATAGATCCAATTATTAGTAAGCTTCCCCCCTGTGGCAATGGATTGGGAAATTATGACAAGAGCATTGTCCTCCCAAGGTAATTTGAATCTGTAAATTTGAATAGAATTGATTTGAATGGAATTGAATAGATTTGAATCTGTAAATCACTTTGGGTAGTATGGACATTTTAACAACGTTGATTCTACTGGTCCATGAACATGACATGTTTTTCCATTTGTTTGTGTCATCCGCGATTTCTTTCCTCAGTGTTTCATAGTTCTCTTTATATAGATTTTTCACCTCCATGCTTAAGTATATTCCTAGGTATTTTATTTTCTTTGTAGCTATTGTGAATCATATTGAATCTTTGACTTGACTCTCAGCTTGACTGTTAGTGGTTTACTAAATGCTACTGATTCGCATACATTGATTTTGTAACCTGAGACTTTGCTGAATTTATCAATTCCAGGAGTCTCTTGGTGAAGTCTTTGGGGTTTTCTAGATATAAGATCATATCATCTGCAAAAAGTGATAGTTTGACCTCCTCTTTCCTGATTTGGATATCCTTTATTTCTTTCTTTTGCCTGATTGTTTTGGCTAGGACTTCCAGCACTATGTTGAATAGAAATAGTGTTTGTTTTTCCATTATTTAAACACTTCATTTAGGATAATGTTCTCCAGTTCCATACAAATTGTTTCAAAAAGTATTAATTACCTCTTATTCATGGCTGAGTAGTATTCCACAGTATACATATACCATATTTTGTTAATACACTCATAAATTGATGGACACTTGGGTTGATTCCACATCTTTAAAATTGTGAATTTTACTACAATAAACATTTGAGTGCAAGTGTCTTTTTGATAAAATGAATTCTTTTCCTCTGGGTAGATACCCAGTAGTGGAATTGCTGGATCAAATGGTAGGTCTACTTTTTATTCTTTGAGGAATCTCTATAATATTTCCACAGAGGTTGTGCTAATTTGCAGTCCCACCAATAGTGTATAAGCGTTTTTTTCTCTCTACATCCATGACAGCATCTATTGTTATTGGACTTTTTAATAAAAGCTATTCTAACTGGAAAAATTTCAGTTAATTTAATTTAGTTAATTTAATTTGCATTTCCTTGATAATTAGAGATGTTGAGCATTTTTTCATACATTTATTGGCCATTTGTCTATCTTTTTTTGAAGAGCTTCTGTTCATGTATTTTGCCTACTTTTTAATGGGCACTGTTTGTCTTTTTCTTGCTGATTTCCTTGATTCCTTTGTAGATTCTGGTTATTAGCCCTTTATTGGATGGATAACTTGCAAATATTTTCTCTCATTCCATAGGCTGTCTACTTGCTCTTATGATAGTTTCCTTGGTTGTGCAGAAGCCTTTTAATTTAAACAAGTCTCATTTATTTATTTTTGTTGTTGCTATGATTGCCGCTAGGGTCTTCTTAATAAAATATTTGCCTAAGCTGATATCTAGAAGAGTTTTTCCAACATTTTCTTCTAGAATTCTTATGGTTTCATGCATTACATTTAAGTCTTTATACATCTTGAATTAATTTTTCTGAGTGAGTAGAGATATGGATCCTGTTTCAATCTTTTGCATGTGGTTATCCAATTTTCCCAAGACCATTTATTGAATAGAGCTTCTTTTCCCTAGTATATCCTGTTGTATGCTCTGTCAAAGATCAGTTGGCTCTATGTGGTGGTTTGATATCTGGATTCTCTGTTCTGCTCCATTGGTCTATGTCTCTATTTGTGTGCTTATACAATGCTCTTTTGGTTACTATAGCCTTGTAGTATAGTTTGGAGTCTGGTAATGTGATGCCTCCAGACTTGTTCTTTTTGCTTAAGATTGCTTTGACTATTCAGGCTCTTTTCTGGCTCCAAACAAAGCATAGAATTATTTTATCTAGATCTTTAAAATACAACTTTGGTATTTTGATGGAGTGAAGTATCTAAAGAATGGAGAAACAAACACCACATGTACTCGCTATGAAACTGGAACTAACTGATGAGCCCACAGGTGCACATAGGGAAGTAAAACTCAGTGGAAATCAAGCAGAGTGGAGCGAAGAGGAGGAGATGAGTGAAAACTTACCTAAAGGGTACAGTGAACACTATCTGGGTGATGGGCACACTTATAACCCTGACTCAAGCATAAAAAAAACTATCTGTATGAACAATAACATTTGTACCCCCCACAATATTTTGAAATAAAAAAGCAGAAAACGAAGTAAGAGTTAGAAATGAGGAAAGAGTATACAGTCCTGGTCTGAACATATTGGGAAAAACCATCTGTTCAGCTATAGTCTTCTTCCAATACTAGAAATTTTTAGCTTTAATATGTTGACAGGAATGCATTTAGGAGCTCATGTTTTCTTTAGATGAGATACATGTATCCAGGAATTAATTTCTTTAAGTTCAGCAATGCAAGTATTGTTCATCAGGACCTGGCATGGGCTTTTCAGCAGGGTTGGAGGGAGTTCTTTTGTAAAGATATTTTTCTATAGACAAAATCTCCTAGTTGTAAGTTATGGTGTTTTAGGTCTTCATCTTCTGGGAGCAAGCACACTGTGGAAAGATTGTTCTACCAATGTATAATTTTTATCTGTAACCTTGATTATACGTAATTTTGAGTTAAAGGAATTAGAGGCCAATTGCATGGGGGGCCAGTAAGTATATCAAATAGTGAAAGCTTATGTAATCCAAAGGGAGTGGGTCTTAAGTTCAGAAGCACCATAGGCTGGACTTGTGGACAGAGCAAGTATAAGGTTTAACTTTGCTCATCGAGATTTAAGAGTACTACTTGTGTTCAGCTAGTCCAGAGGACTGGGAATGGTAAGGACAATGAAAGTGCTATAAGATGGGCCATTATCACACATTTATTTATAACCTCTTTATTTAAATGAGTTCCTCATTGACTGTGGAGCTCTAGCGGGCGTACCCTAGGTAGAGTTTATTTTCTCTAGTAAGATTTTAGCCACACTGAGGCAGTGGCTTGTGTTTAGGGGAATGCTTTAACCCAATGAGAGAACATGCAAGTCAAGACTGAAACATATTTGTGTACATGTGAGGGAGACAGCTGGACAGAATCCATCTGCCAAACCTTCAATGACCCATCAGGGAGTTTATAATGATCAGGGGATATCCACATTGGCTTTTCAGAATTGAATCTGAGACAGGAGGAGGAGGCTAAATAAATATTTTTGATTGCTTTATTGATGTTAACCCCACCATTATTGTTTTATAAAAGTGGTTATTTTTTTCTGCAGCCCAATGACTTGCATCATGTAACAGTAGTTAACTATTAACAGCAGTTAATAACAGAAATTTTATGGAGTCAGACAGAATAGGTTTTTTATTTGGCTCAAACTAGAGTTCTTCTTTATTACTGAATCAATAGCCAATACTTTTCCAAATTTTTTTTTTTTTGGTCTCTGGTGTATTAATCTGTGCATCTTTAGTAATTGTTTTAAGATCATCTTTTGGGAAATGTTCTATCTGGGCTATGACAGAGATTTGATCAGTAGGACCTTTCGGGGCAGCATTCTTGGAAGTGCTATCAGCAAGGTTATTTCCTCTAGGTTCTGCAGAGTCTAATTAGGTATGATTAGAGATGGTGGATAATAGCTAGAGCAGCAGGTAGCTATATTGCATCCTGTAATACTTTTACATAAGATCCATTCTTTATTTTGTCTCCATTGGAAGTGAGGAAACCTATTTACTTTCACAACATTTTAGAATCATAGGCAACTCCAAAAACATATCTACTGTCTGTATTAACATTTAGTTTTTCCCTTAGCAAGCAGATAGCCTCAAGTAAGGGAAAATAGCTCTGTCTGTGGGGCTGAAGTGGCTATAGGCAAAGGAGCTGCTTTCACAATGTCAAAGGAAGTAATGGTTGCATAGCTTGCACAATAATTAACCAGAGTCATTTTTCACATATGAGCCATCTGTAAATTAGGACAACTTAGCATTGTCTAGGGGAGTTTCTCATAGATCCTCCCAAGGAGGTAAAATGTGGTCTGTCAGAGTTAAGCAGTC
The DNA here is from genome assembly GCF_040939455.1 of Microcebus murinus. Classification (NCBI taxonomy): domain Eukaryota; kingdom Metazoa; phylum Chordata; class Mammalia; order Primates; family Cheirogaleidae; genus Microcebus; species Microcebus murinus. Next base: position 50,627,446 of record NC_134104.1, read on the forward strand.
ACACAGTGTCCCATCTAAAGGAGAGGGCAGGAGAATCACAGGTTTAAGGTTATTGCAGCCTGACAGAGTAATATGAGGAGCAGCAAGTAAAAGCTCATAGGAAGTGCGTTGGTAGGCAGAAAGGTGTTGTGTGTGATGTGAGTTTAAGAAAGCTTCCACAGCATAATGAATAAATACTGTTGGGGGAATCCCATGGGTATTTCCCCAGTTGACTTGCCTAACAGGGCTGCAACAGGAACTGCTTTTAGGCAGACAGGGAGTCCATAGACACAGGGATCCAATTGTATACTACAGCATCTTACAGAATTGCCTTGGCCTCCATGCTTTTGGGTTAAAACCCCTATAGCATTTCCTTCCTTTTCACATACAAAGAGGAAAAAAAAGAGTTTATAATTAGAATGACCTAGAATGAGGGATTTACCAATTCCTCCTTTAGTTTGATAAAGACTAAAGCCATAATAAAAGGCAAAAAATACAGTTTGAAAAAGATTGAATAAGTATCAGAACCAGAGTCAGATATGGCAGGAATAATTATCAGACCAAGAATTAAAAAAACATAATAAAAAGCTATGAGCAATATCCTAATGGCTTTAATGGAAAAAGCAGACAATATGTTAGAACAGATGAATAATGTCACCAAAGAGATGGAAATTTTAATAAAGAATGAAAAAGGAATGCTGAAGGAATAAAACACTGCAACAAAAATGAAGAATGCCTTTGATTGGCTTATTCGTAGATTTAATATGGCTAAGGAAAGAATCTCCTAGCTTGAATATATGATAACAGAAATTTCCCAAACTGGAAAGCAAAGAGAAAAAAGACTATGCAGAAAAAAATAATAACAAAAACAAAACACACAATAGAATATCTGATAACTGTGGAATAACTACAAAAGATGTAATGTACATATAATAGAAATATCACAAGGAAAAAGACAGAGGGAAAAAACAAAGCAATATTTTGAAGCAATAATGATGGAGAATTTCCACAAATTAATGCCAGATACCAACCAACAGATCCAGGAAGCTTAGAGAACCCCAAGAAGGATAAATGGCAAACAACATTAATAGCACCACCAATACAATACATGCAGACATTCATATTCTAACTTCAGAAAAAAACAAAGATTAAAAGGAAATTGTGAAAGAAATCAAAAGGAAAAACCACCTTACCTATAGAGGAGCAAAGATGAGAATTACATTTAACTTGTCCTCAGAAACAATACATGCAGGAAGAGAGTGGAGTAAAATACTTAAAGACTTCAGAGATAAAAGCCCACAAACCTAGAATTTTCTAGCTTGTGAAATTATTCATCAGAAGTGAAAGAGAAATAAAAACATTCTCAGATAAACAAAAATTATAGAAATTTGTTGCCAGAAGACCTGCCTTTTAATAAATGTCAAAAATTCCTTAAAGAGAAGGAAAATGATATAGATTAGAAACTCAGATCTACATAAAGAAAGGAAGAGCATCAGAGAATGAATAAATGAAGGTGAAAGGAAAACATTTATTGTTCTTATTTTTAATTGATCTAAGGGATAATAGTTTACTAAAAATAATAATAACAACAATATATTTGAAGTCATGTGTGCTTATATATAAAGGAAATGAATGACAACAATGATACATGGGACAGAAGGATTATTTTATTATTATGAGGTACTTGGTAATATCTCTAAGTGATATGGTGTTGTTTGAAAGTAGACTTGGATTAGTTATAAATGCATATTGCAAACTCTATGGCAACTACTATAAAAAGTAAAAAAAATAATATAATTGATATGCTAAGAAAGGAGAGAAAATGGAATCATATGACATGCTCAGTTTAAACCACAAAAATCAGAAAAAGTGTGGAAGATAAAGATAGGAACCAAGAACAAGGACAACAAATAGAAAACAGTAACAAATATGTTAGGTATTAATTCAATTATATCAATAATCACCTCCTACATGTCAAATACACCAATTAAAAGACAGAGATTGTCAGAGTGGTTAAAAAACAATACCCAATTATATGTTATCTAAAAGAAACCCACTTTAAATACAAAGACACTTATAGATGAAAAGTAAAGGGATGGAAAGAAGATATACTATGCTAACACTAATCAAAAGAAAGCAAAAGTAGCACATTAATTTCAGACAGAGCAGATTTAAGAACAGGAAAAAGTATCAAGAATAAAGAAAGGCACTATATAATGATAAAGGGGTTAATATACCCAAAATGCCCAGAAGACAACAATCCTATATGGGTATGTGCATAACAATGGAATGTCAAAATACATGAGGTAGAATCTGGTTGAACTGCAAGAAGAAATAGATGAATCCACTATTATAGTTGGGGACTTTAACACCTTCTGTCCAAAATGGACAGATTCACCAGGCAGAAAATGAATAAGGTTATACAGTCATATCTATTTTATTGCTCTTTTTGTGTGTGTGCTTTGCAGATATTGTGTTTTTATAAATTAAAGATTTATGACAACCTGCATCAAAACAGCCCATTTTTCCAACTGCATGTGCCCACTTCATGTCTCTGTCACATTTTGGTAATTCTCACAATATTAAAATATTTTCATTATTATTATATCTGTTATGATGATCTGTGATCAGTCATCTTTGATGTAATTATTATAATTGTTTTGGAGCCCCACAAATTTCACCTATATAAGATGTCAAACTCAGTAATATGTGTGTGCGTTCTGATCGCTCCACCAACTGGAGGTTCCTCTATCTTCTCCCTCTAATTGGGTCTCCTTATTTCCTGAGGCACAATAATATTGAAATTAGTTCAATTAATAACCCTACAGTGGCCTCTAAGTGTTTAAGTGAAAGAAAGAGTTGCACATCTCTCACTTTAAATCAAAAGCTAGAAATGATTAAGCTTAGTGAGGACGGCATATTGAAAGCCAAGATGGGCAGAAAGCTACGCTTCCTGCACCAGTTAGTCAAACTGTGAAAGCCAAGAAAAAGTTCTTGAAGGAAATTAAAAATGCTATATCATCTAAATAACAAAAAAAGTACAAAAGTGAAGCAGCAAATGCTGGTATAGAAGCTGCAGTCAATTATCCAGAAAAATAGCTAAGATCATTAATTGATGAAGGTGGCTACATGAAACAACAGATTTCAATGCACACAAAACAGCCTTATACTGGAGGAAACTTTCATCACTATAGAGAAGTCAATGCCTGACTTCAAAATTTCAAAGGATAGATTTACTTTCTTGTTCAGGGCTAATGTGGCTGATTATTTTAAGTTGAAACCAATACTCATTTACCATTCTAAAAATCTTATAGCTCTTAAGAATTATGCTAAAACTTTTCTGCCTATTCTCTAGAAATGGAACAACAAAGCTTGAATGACAGAAAATCTGATTACAGAATGATTTACTGAATCTTTTAAGCCCACTCTTGAGACCTACTACTCAGAAAAAAAATAGTCCTTTCAAAATATTACTGCTCATTGACAATATACCTGGCCACCAAAGAGCTCTGATGAAGATGTACAAACAGATTAGTGTTGTTTTCATACCTGCTCATACAGCATCCATTCTGCAGCCCGTGGATCAAGGAGTAATTTTGACTTTCAAGTCTTGTTATTTAAAAAATACATTTCATAAGGCTATAGATGCCTTATTTAGTGATTCTCCTGATGGAAGTGGCAAGCTTAATTCAAAACTTTCTGGAATGGATTCAACATTCAGATGCCATTAAGAACATTCATGATTCATAGGAGGAGGTCAAAATATCAACATTAACAGGAGTTTGGAAGAAGCGTATCCCAAACTTCATGGAAAACTTTGAGTGGTTCAGGACTTCAGCAGGAGAAGTAGCTGCAGATATAGTGGAAATAGCATGAGAACTAAAATTATAGTGGAGCCTAAAGATGTGCCTGAAATACTGTCAGAAGTTGTTTCTTATGGATGAACAAAGAAAGTTCTTTCTTAGGCCAGGCATGGTGGCTCATGCCTGTAATCCTAGCACTCTGGGAGGCCTAGGTGGGTGGATTGCTCAAGGTCAGGAGTTCGAAACCAGCCTGAGCAAGAGTGAGACCCCGTCTCTACTATAAATAGAAAGAAATTAATTGGTCAACTAATATATATATAGAAAAAATTAGCCAGGCATGGTGGTGCATGCCTGTAGTCCCAGCTACTTGGGAGGCTGAGGCAGTAGGATCGCTTGAGCCCAGGAGTTTGAGGTTGCTGTGAGCTAGGCTGATGCCACGACACTCACTCTAGCCTGGGTGACAAAGTGAGACTCTGTCTCAAAAAAAAAAAAAAAAAAAGAAAAAAGAAAGTTCTTTCTTGAAACAGAATCTACTCCTTATGCGGTAAACATTGTTGAAATTACAACAAAGGATTTAGAATATTAAATGAACTTAGTTGATAAAGCAGCAGCAGAGTTTCAGAGGATTGACTCCAAGTTTGAAGGAAGTTCTATTGTGGGTAAAATACTATCAGACAACATTGCATGCTATGCAGAAATCTGCTGTGAAAAGAAGAGTTGGTTGATACCATACATTTTATTGCTGTCTTATTTTAATAAATTGCCACAGCCACCCCAACCTTCAGCAACCACAATACTAATCAGTCAGCAGCCATTCACATCAAGGCAAGACCTTTCAACAGTACAAAGATTATAATTCTCTGAAGGGTTAGATGATCATTTGAATTTTTTAGCAATAAAATATTTTAAAATTATGTATACTTTTTAATAGAAATAATGCTATTATTCACTTAATATACTACAGTATAGTGTACATATAACTTTTATATGCACCGGGAAGACAAAACACTTGTGTGATGTGTTTTATTACAATATTCACTTTGTTGTGGTAGTCTAGAACTAAACTAACAATATCTTAGAAGTATGTCTATAGTTGTACTTAACAGAACCATCATTTTAGTGGAAACAATAGACATCTATAGACTATTTCAACCAAAAACTAAAGATTACACATTCTTCTGAAGCTCACATGGAACATTTACTAAGATAGATCACATTCTAGACCATAAAGTACAATTTAACCATTTTAAAAGAATAGAAATCATACAATGTCTTCTCTCAAACCACACTATGGTTTAATTAATTATCAGAAAGAATTAAACTAGAAATCAACAACAGAAATCTGGAAAATTCTCAAATACATAGAAATTAAACCATATACTTCTAAATAACACATGGATCAAAGAATAAATCTCAGGCAAAATTCTAAAAATATTTTGAACTAAGTGAAAATAAAAATACAATTATAAATATTTGTAGGATGCAGTAAAAGCAGTGTTTAGAGAGAAATTCATGGCATTGAATGCATATATTTAAAAGGTGGAAGGATCTAAAATGACTAATGCAATTTTCAAATTTAGGAAACTTGAAAAAAGAAGAGAAGACTAAATTCAAAGTAAGCAAAGAAAAAAATTAAAGCGAGAGCAGAAACCAATGTAATTGTAAATAAGAAATCAATAGAGAAAATCAACAAAACAAAAGCTGGTTATTGGAAAAAGATAGAGAAAACTGATAAGCCTCTAGCCAGGCTAATTAAAGAAAAAGAGAGAAGGCACAGTTATTAATATAAGAAATGAAGGAAGCAACATCACTATAGAATGCATGAATAATAAAAGGATAATACAGAAAAAATATGAACAACTCTTTGTGAACAAATTTGATAAACCTAGATGAAACAGCCTGATTCTTTGAAAGATATAATCTGCCAAAACTCAGAGAAGAAAAAATAGATTATCTGAATAGGCTTTTATCTATTTAAAGAATTTGAATCAACAATTAGTAATCCTCCAAAACAAAAAGTACCAGGCTCAGAAGGGTTCACTGGTTAATTCTACCAAAAATTTAAAGAAGAAATTATATCAATTCCCTACAATCAATTCCAGAAGTGGAAGCAGAAGCAATACTTCCAGATTCATTTTATGAGGCCAGCATCACCCTAATACCAAAACAAGGCAAAGACATCACAAGGAAAGCTAACGATTAATTTCTCTCATGAATATAGAGTCAAAAAATTTTCAACAAATATTAGCAAATTGAATCCAAAATTCTGTGAATGAATATACATCATGACCAACTAGGATTTATCCCAGGTATGCAGGACTGTTTCACCATTTGAAAATCAATTAATGTAATCCACCACATCAACAGGCTATGGATGGAAAATAACATGATCATATCAATAGATTCAGGAAAAGCACATAGAAAAATCAAATACTCATTGATAATAAAAACTCTCATATAACTTGGAACAGGGAGGAATTTCCTCAATTTGAATAAAGAACATCTATAAGAAATCCTGCAGCTAACATCATACTCAATAATAAGAAATTTGAAGCTTTCTTGCTAAGATAAGGAACAAAGAAAGTATATTCCCTCTCATTATTGATTTTTAGTGCTGTACTATAAGTGATATCTAATGCTATAAAAAAAAATAAAAGAAAAGCTGTACAGATTGGTAAGGAAGAAATAAAACTGTTTTTGCAGATGACAGATTATAAAAATTCAAAACAAAAACAATCGACAAAAAAATCTCCTGGAACTAGTAAGTGATAAGGTTGCAGGATATAAAGTTAATACACAAAAGTTAGTCACTTTTCTATACACCAGCAATAAACAAGTGGAATTTAAAAGTAAAAACACATTATCATTTGTATTAGCATATCAAAATCAAATATATAGGTATAAATCTAACAAAATATGTACAAGATAGATATGAGAAAACTACAAAACTCTCATTAAAGATATTAAAGAACTAAATAAGTGGAGAGATGTTCCATATTCATGGATAGAAAGACTCAATGTCATCAAGAGTTAGTTATTCCCAATTTGACTAATAGCTTCAATGCCATCCTCCCCCCAAGCCAAATCTCAGCAAATTATTTCATAGATAATGATAAACTGATTCAAAAGTTTATATGAAGAGGCAAAAGACCTAGAATAGCCGACTCAATATTGAAGAACAACAACGTTGGAGGACTGATACTACTTGACTTCAAGTCTTAATTAAAGCTACAGTAATCAAGACAGTGTGGTATTGGTGAAAAATAGACAAATAAATCAATAGAACAGAATAGAGAATGCAGAAATAGACCCATAAATACGGTCAACTGATCTTTGACAAAGGAGCAAAGACAATACAACAGATCAAAGATAGTATTTACAACAAATTATGCTAGAACAACTGGACATCCATGTACAAAAATAGAAATCTAGATTCAGATCTTACACCCTTCAGAAAAAAATCAAAGTGGGTCATAAACCTAAATGTAAAATACAAAACTATAAAACTCCTAGAAGGTAATATAGGAGACACCCTAGATGACCTTGGGTATAGAGATGATTTTTTAGATACAACACCAAAAGCCCAATCTATGAAAGAAACAATTGATAAGCTGAATTTTATTAAAATTAAAAACTTCTGCTCTGTGAAAGACAAATGTCAAGGGAATGAGAAGACAAACCATAGACAGGGAGGGAATATTTATAAAACACACATTTGATAAATGACTATTATCCAAAATATAATAAAGTTTAAAACTCAACAATAAGAAAACAAACAACATGATTTAAAAATGGACAAATGACCTGAACAGATACCACATGAAAGAAGACATACAAATAACAAGTAAGCATGTGAAAAGATGTTCAATATTTATGTCAGTAGAAAATTGTAAGAAAACAGTAATGATATACCATTACACCTACTAGACTAGGCAAAATCTAAAACACTGACAAGACAGTTGGTAGTTTTTTATGAAACTAAACATACTGTCATTATACAATCCAGTAATTGTCCTCTTTAGTATTAATATTTACCTGAAGGCATTGTCCTAATACCATAAGTTATAACTTATGTCCACACAGAAACCTCATAGCAGCTATATTCATAACTGCCCAAACAGGGAAGCCTTTAATTGCCCTTCAGTAAATGAGTGGGTAAATGAGTGGATAAATACATGTTGGCACATCCAGACAATGGAATATTATTAATATTCAGCACTAAGCACTAACAGGAAATGAGCTATGAAGCCATGAAAAGACATAGAGAAAAGTTAAATGCGTATTACTAAATGCAAAAAGCCAATCTAAAAAGGCTACATAATATATGAATCTGACTCCCTGACATTCTGGAAAAGCCAAAGCTATGGAAATAGTAAAAGAGATTAGTGATTTCCAGGGAATAGTGTAGGGGTTGGAGAGGAGGGAGGGATGAATAGGCAGAGCAAAGAAGATTTTTAGGGCAGTGAAACTATTCAGTATGATACTACAGTGTTGGACTCATGTCATTATCCATTTGTCAAAACCTATAGAAAGTAAAACACCAAGAGTGAACCCTAATATTAATATATACTGTGGACTTTGGTTGATAATGATATGTCAATGTAGGTTCATTGATTGTCAAAAATGTATCAATCTGGTAAGGCCTGCTGCTAGTGGGGGGAGGTTGTGTGTATAGCGATATGTGGGAACTATTTACTTTCCATTCTGTTTTATTTATTTATTATTTTTATTTATTTCAAAGTATCATGGGGGTACAAATGTTTTTGGTTACATGTATCACTTTTGTAATGCTTGAGTCAGGGTTATAAGTGTGCCTGTCACCCAGATAGTGTTCATTATACCCATTAGGTAGGTTTTCACCCACCTCCTCCTTCCCCCTCCCTCCTGTTTGATTTCCATTGAGTTATATGTCCCTCTGTGTAATGTGGTATATGTACACCATGAAATACTACTTGCCATGAAGAAGGATGACTTAATGCCTTTTGCAACAATATGGATGAAACTGGAGTCCATTCAGTTTTGCTGAGACACTGAAACTGCCCTAAGAAATAAAGTTTACTAATTAGAAAATGAATGGGAATTGTAATTCTTGCCTGGTCATACAGATGATTTATATTTTGGAATATATGCAATCAATATGAATGTAAATTATTAAGTTGCTATGGATAACAAGTAATCATATTAACTGACAAATTAGTAAGCACTTGTATAATTTAGAAATAAAAATCTATGACATAAGAGAATATTAATGTAACTCTATTTCATTAAAAATTATCTAAAAAGTGAGATGATCATGTGATAGTCATATTTATTGTTGTCCTGGCTAAAAAATTACGAGATTTTGTGAAATATTTCTGAGTTTTAGAAAATTGTTGCTTCCAATTTGGAACATGTGCTAGTAGAAAAAGATGTCAATAGAGAAATGGCTTGCTGATCTTTAAATTGTATTTTTAGGTCCCTCTTGGGCAATAATTTCAGAAATCTTGACAACTTAGGTTTTCTTTTTTTTCTTATGGAATCTGAAAATCTCTGACAGAACCAAAAATCAGAAGTATTTCAGACAGCTAAAGGGATGGAGCTCTTATTCTCTAGGCAGATGTCATTTTTAATCATGTCTGACTTTCCCTTCCTTCTTTAGTCTGAAATGTGGCCAGTTTCCAACATTTAAAATGAGTATACAATTCTATTGCTCTGAGACCTATGCTAAATATTATAAAAAATGTTATTTTTTTTCAGCAAAGGGTTTTACTGGGTTGTTTTTATTTTTTCTGAGCTTTAATTGTTCAATTCTATTATTTTAAATTATTTTCATCTTGGGAGTTAATGATTAATGAGCAATCATTTAGAATGTTTTATGAGATATTTAAACATTTTACAAGTATGACATGGTATTTATATCAATGTGTATTTCCATGAAAATGTATGTTTCTGTTTTATTTTTCAGAAGTAACTGCTTATTTTAATTAAAATAAATCAACTCCACCACAAACAGCCAAACATGATATTTCTAGGAGCTCACAGTGAGAGAATGATACATATCAATCAAACCATTTCTCCTTCCCTCATCCCTAGCTATACTACTTAAGTGAAATAAAAACTATTTAACTTTGGTTTTCCCTCTGGCAAATAATACTAATTGAGTATCTACATGTTACATAAAATTATTAAAATTATTTCAGATTGTTGGTTATTTTTAATTTTAGGATTTATCTTTGGGGAATCAAGAGATAATTTTAGGGTTTAACAGAATCCTTATGTTTTCACATAATCTGAAATAAGGAAAATCAGTGAAAAAATTAAAAGGAGAATCAGAAATATAGAGCAGCATTTGAGAAAACATACCATATGAATAAAAACAATTGATAATTTTGGTTAGAAGAGGGTACAGTATGAGGATTATAGTTCAAACAAAAGTTAACATACGTGAAATCTGAGAAGATAACTGCTCTGTTGGTTCTTTATTTCTCTAATTGCAGGTAATCATCTTTATAGCTACCAAAGAGTTCTAGAGAGTGAAGTGTGTGCCACAGTGGCCTTGTATAACGTGCCTAGTTAGGAATTCTGCGATAACTGATAATCTGGAATCCTACTTTTATCAGTATCTGACTGGTTTCCTGGGAGCAAGGAAAGGAGATTTCGTGCCTGATAATCGGGCCCCTCAGAACATGAGAGAAAGAAGAAATGACAGCCACAAGGTTGTGTAAAAGCCCACCCAGAGGATGGGAGTGGCAGTGGGGAGACTCTTTGGCCTGTTCCGTGAACTGAGACACCAGCTTATGATCAGTTAGGAAAATACGCATTGGGTTGTAACCTTTCATTCTCTTTAATCTTATTTCTAGAGAACTCCTTCTACTACTTAATAAGCAAGACTGTAAAACTGAAACTTCAGGTGGGAATTTGGAAACCTAAATAGCTATAAGAACTGAAAGGAAAAAAATACTACCTTCCCTCTTTGTGGCAGTAGCTCTAGTACAAGGCATGAGGATGGAGGTGGGGTAGCCTCTGTGTTTTGAGAACAGCAAGAGAGCAAGACAGCAGGCACTTTGGAGAGCAAGCCTGGGAAACACTGGGGCAGGGGAAGGTAGAGGGTTCAGAGGCCTTGTCGTAATGAGGGGGATGGGAGGGGGGCATGCAGAAGACAGCACAGCCAAGGCAACCAACAAAGTAACCAACCAACCAAAGCACGGATTGGAAAATTATCAGATGTCACTGAATTGAATTGAAATAGGCAGTTAAAATGATCACTATGAGGATTCAAATTGTTTTTTTAACTTTATTAATAGATCAGGTATATTTAAGGAGTTGTTATTACACAGTGCCTTGACTTATCCTTTACCATTGGACGTATACATTTTATATATCAATATGCCTAACACTTATTAGGGAAATGTAGGATTAACAGAGCCTCACCTGGTTAGCCTCTGGTGTGCTTTTTCAGTTGATATTGACCCAAATCATCTCAGAGAAACCCAGGTCATAGTCCTATAGAATAAGAGGATAGAGTCATCTGTTCTACACACTATACTAATAAAGTTCCCAAAACTTATATCATCTTTGAAATTACTTACCTCCCACTCGAAGGATGAAGAAGCTGAGAATAGGTAGGATAAGTTTCAGTGTTTTTGAGAGACCACTGTGACAATGTTAAACTGGCAATGATTTTCCTATATGATAATCACTCAAAGACACAATGATATGGTCATTTTCTGGGCTTTGTTTTGAAGAGTCCTTTGAAAGAGCCAAATATTTGAATATTAGTCTTAGATTTCTCACTAACTTGCACAGGAATTTATAATTTACAATTTTAAAATATCTACTCTGAAAGTTTAGCAAATTTTTTTCCCCAAGGACTATTGGCAAAAAAAACAACACCTCTACTGACACCTTTCACTTTTTACTAAGTTAACCCCATTATGACAAATAACATTGGATGCTGTATATGTGGCATTTTTAAAATAAATTAATATCCATTATGATGATCTCTAAATGTACAAATACAAAGTGTTGCTAGCAAAGATAGCCTGCTGGCTTATTATAATTAAATTTTGTTAAAATTCACAGGAGGCTAAAAGAAGAATGCCACCATCTCATCAACATTTGAAGTTTTCAGTTTCTTACTACAAGATTTACTTATTACACAGGCACAAAAGAGTAGATGACAAGAGGAAAGTTTTATCTCAAGTTGCCCAGTTATACATCATTTAGAAAGGCTGTGTAGATTTGTGTGTATGAAGAGGTGAGGTGAGGAGGCTTATGAGTGTGATGCTTTTTAAAACAAACTAAACTAGGTTTATCTTTATTGCCACAATGAGATAAAATACCATTAGTCAAAGGAGAAAGTCACCAGGAAGAGTTAAGTTGCAGACCTTTCACTTCAAAGAATCTCATCTAATCAGAGTTGCAGCAAACCAGTCAAATCAGATCTGAGACTCACCACAGAGAGGAGCCCTTCAAAGACTTGCCTGCTAACTGCTGGAACTCCTCAGATCGTTTGTTCTCTGAGTGACTTCCCTGGCATCGATATTAGTGCTTCTGTCCCTGCTGAGTGCCACACATAACCCTGCAGTGGTGTGTGAAACAATACGGAAATAGACTCTTTAGAACAACAACCTCCTCATTCAAAAAAGCAGAATCCAAATGCATATGAAACACAACCTTAACTTTGGAAAGGAACATACAGATCACGTTTTCATCTTCTCTCTAATGAAACACCTGCCTCCGTCATCCAGTGATGGGGAGCTCGTGGACTTGAAAGGAAACAAATCTCTATTTTGGGTAATTATGAAATATAAGAATGTGCTCCTTGTTATTGATATGAAGTCTTGTTCTATACTTCTTCCATACATTGGTCTATGCTTTGATGTTATCAATTTAAAGTTACTCGCATTTTACTTTTATAAGAGTATCCTTTTATATTTTAGGACTGCTCTCATATTTCCACTAAGTATTCTCAATTCTAGTACAAACATCCCTAGTTTTTTTCAATATTTCTTACATAATATGTCAATGTCTCTTAGTGTTCTAGCTTCTATTTTCCAAACTCTCTACAGTTTTATCACAGTATATTTAAAACATGGTAACCAGGTATAAATATAAATGTCACATGTGATCTGACCAAGATAAGAGTACAGGGGTTTAAGTATGTTATTTCTTCCTTTTTGGTATAGATTAGAATTTATTGAATGTTTTTGGTAAATAATTACCAAAATTGGCTTATATTGAGTTTCAGTTAACTAAATATTTATTTCTTTTTCCAAGTAAAGGATTTCATTGACTTACTGGAAGAGTAATGCAAGAGTTTAGATTTATTCTTATTAAATTTTGCCTTGTTAGTTTTGACCTTTGACCTTAATCTTGATAATTCTGGATGACTCTTTATCAGCTGTTTATTTCTACGGGAATGAAACAGCAAGAAGTAGTGAGTCTTGCTGTCCCTGTAGAAAATGACCTATAGGTTGTTGTTAATCCTTCTTACATAGGATTGGTCAGCTAGCTACAAACCTGTGTAACTACATATGTTGTTCTAGCTCATCTTCAGGGGACAATCCCTTGAATGTCTTGTTGAAAAGATTGTCATGTTTTTAGTGAATCCCTGCTGCTTCCTTGGGTAAATATTAAAAATTATGTATTTAAAATCCTGCCTTAAATATTTTCATGTATCTATGTCATAGTTTTGGAATCTCTTTCTATAATTCAAATTGATTATAAAGAGAATTCATATTTTACCTTTTTTGAGGCCAAAAAAATAAAATTTAAAAATAACCAAACTATCATTAATAGCTTTCCACAATGATGTATGTATTCAAATTCCTTCCCACACCCTGGAAAATAATTCATGATAAATTGTGTTAAGCATCCAGAGTTTGAATCTGAATATAAAAATGTGAATAAAAGTGACTAGAGTCACTTGTAATATTAAGTAAATGATATATTCTTGGGACCTTGGCTTGTGAGGATGATGCATATGAAAGCACTGCTGGAAGTAACTATCAATCTTGAATTTAAATATATTTATAATATATAATATAACAGTCACATTTTTTCCTAAATTCAGCTAGATAATTAATTTTATGGAATATTGTTGCTTAGTGTAATTCCTCTACCTCCTGATTCCCAGTACTCTTAGAAATAACTACTGCTACCCACACAACTAAATATTTAATTAAAGGGAAATACTACATAAATTACCAAAAATTAATAGTACCATCTACACATAGTCTTGAAATTCTTGGAAAATGGTTTCTAGTTTCATCCAAATTGAGGCAAAGCACATTAATTCATTCCTTGTGATGGTTAAGTGATACTCCATGATATTTATCTATCACATTTAAATCTCTATCTGCCAGTTGATAAATTTTCCTGAAGCCAATGTTTTATTCATTTTGTCATGCATTTTAGCGAGGCTTGAGAAACATTTACTTTTTTATTTAGTTTCTCAGAATTTCCCTAGAATTTTACTACATATGCTAAACCCAGGAATATTCTTTTGAATTCACCTCAGTCAAATCCCATTCCTTCTGTTTTTTGGCACTGGCCCCAGATCATTGTGGTTTTGTTTGTTTGTCAGTTTGCTTTTATAGATTGTCATTCCTCCTCTTTCCAAAGGTTATTCATGACTGCTCAATTTCTGTGCCAATTCTACAACTGAAATATTCTTGTCCCCAAGAGTTCTTCCAGAGAGTCACCAGAGAGACTGAGCCTTAACTCCTTTCAATAGCAATTTCCATCATATTTCTGTTGTCCTCATATACTTTTCTATTTGGAGCAGAGAATATCAGTCTTTCAACATACTATTTTAGATTGTACTTATAAATCCACCTAACTATACATCATTTTAGAGATTAGTACTATATTTTGGTAGAGTTTCAAAAAAAGGAAGCATAGCTGATGTTAAGACTGGAGAAGCTTTGAACAATATAACTATAAGCAATTCTTCCAAGAATGTCATATATTATGAGGATAACACCTTCACAGAGAATCTGAATGTCATTCTCTCCCAAGCAAACAGTTTCATAACTTTGGCAAGCATCTTACTCTTTCCCTTTTGACATCTCCAGGCATTCAATTGCAACATGTAGAAGGCCATATTTTGAAGAATGAAAAGTAATTTTCAGCCCACAAACTCTGGCTTTCTTTCCCTATCATTTTCCCTCAGAATTGAGCAATCTTTGAATTGTTCCAGCAAATATGAAAATTATCATTGTCAGTATAGGACCCTGTCCAATACACTTCAAGATTTTGAACAGCAATCCTGTTCTTTTTTGGATTTTGCACGCAACCTACATCAGACCAGAAAGATATAGATAATAAAGATGACAGTGGCCTTATTTGACATCATAAAGAAGAAAAATGGTTTTGTGTTATTTTTTGTAAAGTGAAAATTCTTTAAGTTTGTTGATTGAACTAGGGAATTTTGGTATTATGGGACATTATAAAGCATCTGTTGATATAAGCCTGAATCTTTTAAATAAAATATTTCTCAGCCTATTGAACTAGGGGTTATTGGTTATATGAAGGTCATAATAAAGCTGTGTGTTTCTGTTATAAGCCTAAATATTTTTAATAAAGTGATTTAGATCACTGTGCTTTCACATTTGCTTTTGAATAGGTAATGACTACTATCATGCTGTTTTATGACAAATTTTCAATGAGATCCTTAAAGGCCCTTGCATTAAAATGTGAGAGTGAGTGGGAGTGATCTGTACACTTGACTCTCACTCTCATTGGCATTAGATGATTCCTCTTAATTTTTTCACTTGAGTGGCTATTATAAAATTATAAATTTTCAGATGAAGATTTGAAAAATCACAGAAAAAAGAAATGAGGTATACAAGGGTGGAAACCACTCATGCATGAAGTGCTTTTCTTACATGGGGAGCTCTAATAGTTTCTGGGAAATATTGTCATAAAACACTTGATATTTTTAGATTTTTTTCACCACCAAAAACCTGCAACATTTTCATACCATCTCTCTCTCTCTTTTTTTTTGTAAAAGGAAAATTCCAAGCTTCATATTTTAAATAAACTATTGCTTTCAGTCTGCCCTTCTCTTACCTCCCATTTCCCAAGCTTGATCTGATCTGGGTCTCTCTCTGGCCCCTTCTGGAGCATGAGTCTGTGCCTGGCATACATCAAACATCTAAAGCAAGGCCATTAACTCCTTAAGCTGAATAGTGTAATCCCCACTGGTGATACTGGCCAAACGAACACATATCCTGACTTGTGGGCTCTGTTAAAGCATTCCAAATTTATCTATTTCCTATGGATACGAAGAAAAAATGTGATTTTTTTTTTAAAAAACAGATCATTGGTTTTTAAAATAGTGGGTCTTATAAACACAGAGAAAAATCAGTGTTATTATTACTGCCACAAATTTCATTTTTATAAAAGATGATATCAATGTCAGGAGCAAATGGGACTTTCTGATTCTGAGAATGGAAACCCACATACAAGGCCTCTAGGGACAGGGTATGAAGTTAAAAACAGTGAGAGTGGAATTTTCCCGAGTTTTATTTCTATAAATAATTAACTGAATGTCCTTATATAAATAAATATTTCCCTCTGGGAATTACAGCATCATTAGGAATTTCTGAACACTGATTCTGGTTTTACCATCTATTCCCTAATCTCGTTTTTAGCATCTTTCTGTCTTCTTGTCTTTTAAGGAGAAATCCTCTATTTTCAGAAAGAAAAAACAAAAGAGATATTGAGTAATAGTCAGAACTAATGTACATGATTAAGATCAAAATAGAATTACTGTAAGGGAAGGCAGGGAAACATAACTTTACTGTTAAAAATCTACAAACCTCTAGAGTTACAATTCCTAAGGAGTCCTTTTATCTCATTTTCATCTTGGGCCTTGATTCCGTTACTCTTTTCTTGCTAAAGGAATGTTACTAAACTACAAAGGTGACTTTATGTTAGTCATATTCTCTTCATTTTTCGAATTAGTTACTGTTTCTTTAATATTGTAGGGAAAGCCATGGGGAATTAGCTTACAACTCAGCCATCAAGAAATTAAAGAAGACAAGTATTCTATTCTGTTATTTCTGAAGTCATGATAGCCTGCTTTTTCACCACATATGTTTAACACAAAAGAAAAGAAATGGTGAATAATTGTTAGATACTTATTTCCACAAATAAGACACTTAGGTAGTGCTAGGAAAAAAACAAAATAAGCAAGAGGACTTAAACTTTCTTGGAGTAAGTCATTTAAAATAGTTAATAGTGATAGAGTCATAGAAAATAGAAGATATTCTAATTCATATAAGTTTGTTAAATGGTAGCTTTCCACCTATCTGAACTTCGTAACTGATATGTACCTAAAATAATTTGCATAAATCTGTTTCATAATTCCATTAAGGGAAACTTTGTAAAGGGAGTTCTGTGTAAATTATTTTGCAATGTGAATAATCACCTCTTCATTGATCTGTTCTGGAAGTCAGATTTTCGTAGGCCATATTTTCTTAAATCATATAATTACCCACAATATAGAAAAGCAACATTTCTTTGAAGATCCTTTTTTTTTTTTTTTTGGTTTACATTTAAAAAAAATTTTAATATGGTTTGCTCACAGTCCATATAAGCTACATATACACTATTTTACACATGTATTTCAAGAAATAGGTAAATTATTACATTTTAAAATAATTATCAGTATTATAAACCATACTGTGTCTCAAATTATGTGGGTTCCTGTTTAGATTTGGGCTAAATCATTTTATTTTCCTTTTTCCTCCTCAACTAGCAAATGTTTCTTAAATACTTAATTTATAAACAATACACGGGATTTCTCATCATATTTATAGGTTCTGCCCACACCCGAGGGGTATATAGAAATTATAGAGCATGTACACCAGTTTGCAGTGTACATACTGATTTTCACTGGATTTCTCTTTTCATCAGTCTCTAGTCTTTTGTAGTTTGTTTTTACTATAGAGTGAGAGACAATTGGATAGTAGTGGCAAATTTTTAATGATTTTTAACTATTTAAGTTTAAAATTCTTAATTGGTTTATATGATTTGAAGATGCATTATAGCTTTTAGTGAGAAGGAATTTACTTAAACATAAAAATTGATAGAAAAACTGCTATGCATAGAAGGAATACCTAATGTCTGTTCATTCATTCGATAATACCTATTCATTCATTCAATAATCTTTGTGTCATTAACACACCCAGAATAAGAGAATGTAGAGTGAGCTGTAGCAGAAGAGGATCATCCTCTATTGTGAAGATCCTTTTTATCTACTAGGGGGATCTGGTTTGGAACTGGAGGTAGATTGGTAGAAAACAATGTTTAATGAGATAGCTAACTCTCACTTTTCTGGATTCATTATCTGGGAGACCAACACTGTGGACTTACCAAATGCTTCCTCCTTTCTTCTTGATATTGATAGGAGATCAGCAGGTGGGAGGAGAGAGTGAGTTTTCTTTTGTTGTGTCCCCTGCTTTTGGGTTGTTGTGTATTGTTTGTGTCCCTCTACCACAGGTCACAGTTCTTGTCCAGCTATGCTCCTGTACAGTCACCTGCGTGTGGAAGCCCCTTTAGTCACAGAAGGTAGCAATTCTACTGTAACTAGCCCTTGAGTACTACTCTATTCCTTGTTGATTTCCCCAAACTCTGGCTTTCCCTGTAATCCTTTATTAAACTCTTCTCAGTCATTTGAGTGGATAATCTTGCTTCTTGACCACATAGAAAATTTTGTGATGTGGAAAACAGTAGATTAATTTTCAGTAGACTTCAAACAGAGACTTTTCCCTCTAAAAAGCATTCTGCCTTCCACATCTCTCCCTAGGCTACCTGTCCTCTTAATTGTCTTGGACTGCAGGAGAAAATGCCCCTGATAGAGCTAATGAATATTGATCCCTTCCTACAAACCAAGGCATAATAGGAAAGTTAAAGAAGTATCTTCTGGAAGAACTTCTCAGACCCTTGGTTACCTTAAAGTGTCTTCAAGAATAGGAATCAGAGACACAGCTACATCATTATACTGCCACTCTTTGGTTTAAAAGGTAGGTTAACATATACTCTGATTAATAATAAGAGCAGAAGGGAGAAATGGACTCACTAATGCAGACCCTCTAACCTGGGGCACTTGGAAGAGACTAGACCCTGGAAAGAATTACATGGCTTTATTGATCATTATGTATTTTAAATTTCATTCATTCATGTATTGATTCAATAAATATTTGAGTGATTGCTTGTGTTCCAGGCACAGTGATAGATACCGGGAATAAAATTGGCAACAAGGTGGAGTCTTGTCTCTCAAAAAATGTATACAGCTTCATAAAGAGGAGCCATTGACTGTTTTCAAAACACACAATACACCTTTTGTGGTTTGCTAAAGATCATCCTCAATTTTTTGTACCATAAAGTTAAAATAAAAAGAATACCACTGTAGTTGTTGCTACATAAAGGTACCTGAATATAGTAGATGCCACATCATTAGTATTGACAAAGTCTGGTGCCTCTCTTACCAAATTTGGTCAGAGTACATTATGTGTTAAAGGGCACTCTCACATTTACAGTGGTGATCTGACTTTTGTGTGGAGCCTGGCTTGGACACATTTACTGATTGCTCCAACAAATACTGAGCACCACGTACACATATGTCTCCATAGGGCATACACAAAGCTATACAATTCAGTGCTCACTCTCTAAGCATTTGTAGTCTTTCAATCTAGTCAGGCAAGAAATTATATATTTAAGTCAAAACTACCACAGTTATTTTTTATTGTTCATAATGCAGAAGAATGTGTCCTTCCATTTATAGTCTCTATAAATACAAAAGTAAATAAAACTAGGAACAGATCTAGCCTTCCAAATTTCCCAGCACAAACACCAAACATAAAGGAGTTTTGAGTTCTACCACTGCCTACAGTTGTCTCTTTTCTTTGTATATCTTAGAGCAACACCAGCATTGATTGTCCTGCAAACTTACCTTGTTTCAGAGGAACAAAAAGACTATACTATATCTAGGTTTGAAGAAGTTATAGAATCTTCCTATAATGAAAATAATGATAGAAAATAGATATGAAAATATTTATGGAGTTGTAACATTTTTGATATTTCCCTTTTTAATTGTAGCAATTTGTATAGCCACTTTCTATCTCCTCTTCTTTTCCACACTGACTTAACCTCTACTGTGAGAGGCACGCTACTGATAGAGAAGATAAAATTAAAACTGTGTGCTGGTGCACAAAGCCAACTTTATCCTTTGAGGCTTTTTTGTTTACCCATGGGAGGTAAAATTGTGTTTTCGCTTAAAGCAAAGCAATCAAATACTCTAGAAACATTGGCTGCTGTGTTTAAAAAATTACATATTTCAATACATTTTAAAAGGACTTTCTGTGCTTTTTTGGTAAATAATCAAATGGTACAGAATTTCTTAACTTGACACTTTAACTCTCTATACAGCTCTCATGGTAAAATTGAGTAGCAAAATCCAAAGTAAGTGTTGGGAGTCAGGCCCAAGGAAGCAATTGAGTAATAGTTATTTCCCACTAGTTGCTTTTACAAACCCTATCGTCCACCCAAACTTACTTGCTTTGCCACTGCCTACCTTTCTTAAGGTACCAATTATAGCACAAATCTTATCTAGGCTTAAGGAGCTAGTTCAATGATTTTCAAGTGTTTAGTGATTTTACATTATATTATGCCTAGTTGTGTGTGTGTGTGTGTTTTCCTGTTGTTATATACTAGGAGTCCCTTGAGGACAGACTATATCTCTGGTTCACATTCACATCCAGAAAAACATGTAGGAGAGTATGTAACATAGTAGGTGCTTAAATGAGTTTTGGCTGAATGAATGAATGGATAGATGTATTTGAGGCTGCAGTTTAGATTCCTCTGATTTATTTCACAAAAGGATTAAAGTAGTATTTAAATTAGATAATTACTATAAAAAGTCATTTAATTTTAAAACAAATGCCATTAACCATTATTTTATCTTCCTTATCAATAATGGAGGCAGCCATTCAATTTAGCTGACAATATGATATGGCTGCCTCCATTATTGATAAGAAAGATTTGCATAGATAATAAAAATTCTCTGAGGGTCAGGAATATCCCAAATTCTATGCACCAGTCCCATTTTATAAAAGTACTTGAAGAGAAAAAGCATGACAAATTAAATCTTGACTAATTGAGATCTCAATGTTTAGTGTATAGATTATTTAAGCCCCGTGCATTTTGTACTTCCTTCTTTTAGGTACTCTATTTTTTACTATTTAGTCATTAGCTAAAACAAATCAGATATTTTTTTCTTGTCAAAGGACTTCATGAAATATTTACTACAAAAATAAAAAGATTTTTTATAATAGAAACATGCATTTATTTCTACTCTTTCTAATATATTACATCTTTATGAGGCATAGACAAAAATGATTAAGTTTTTTGCTGAAGAAAAAGACCCATAGAGTTGGAAAAATATGTAAAAATTGCAAATTCTAAAACACCTCTGCATCAGAAAACCATGAGACTTACAATTGAATTTTGTCACTTTGGTCAAATCTTTTACCTTCTCTGAATCTCTCCTCTTAAATGTAAAATAATGTTGGCTGAGTAATTTCTAAGGTTTTGTTTAACTTGAACATTCTTCCATTTTTAATCTTGAAATGAAAAGAAATAATTTAAAAAGTTTCTCTTCGTATAAACCTTTCCACGCATCATTTCATACTCACAAAACTTCCCCTAAAGAGGATGAGGCGGGTACTATTATTCACTTTGATAAAGAAGAAAATTAGGGCTTAGAAAGGGTTATTGAATCATTTACTCAGGGTCACATATCCACTTAATTAGACAAAACTATGCAAATTCACTCCTTGTCTTGTGCCTTTTCTCTGTTAGCAGTCTACTCCAAAAGCCAGACATTGCACACACACATAAACTCACAAGCACACATATACACAGACTGCCTTTCTTTCTTTATATACACAATGAGCTTGTATTGATATTGACATCAGTAAGAATACAGCGCTCTGGGTCAATGACTCTACCTTGAAGAAAGCTGGGAGTATTTAAATTATTGGTTTTGTGGCAATGTATAGCTAAAACCCTCACACATGAGAGACATTATTTAAAGAGCCACAACAGGTCCAAGACAGTGCATCTTTTCTTCTCTAGACCTCTTATATTCCCATTGTGTACATGTGCACATATTAGCAGATGGAAATTGATTTAAACTAAAAGATGTCATAATTGTATCTAGGGTTGTGCTATTTACAATTTCCTATGTAAATTGGAGCTAATAGCCTTTGTGACACTCTTTTTTATTTTTTAGTTTTTTTTAAAATTTCAGAATATTACGGGGATACAAACATTTTAGTTACATGAATTGCTTTTGTACAAATTGAAGCAAAGTATGTACATCACCCAGATAGTGTGGACACTCTTGATTTATAATTTTTAGCATATGTCTTTACTCTGCAGATGTATAAATAATCACTCTTGATATTGTACTAGAACATTATAGTTATACAAATTAAGTTTTAATAGAAATATATGAGTACATGGCTAGGCATGGTGGCTTATGCCTGTAATCCTAGCACTCTGAGAAGCCCAGGTAGGTAGATTGCTTGAGGTCAGGAGTTCAAGACCACCTGAGCAACAGCAAGACCTAGTCTCTACAAAAAATAAAAAATTAGCTGGGAGTAATGGTGCACACCTATAGTCTCAGCTACTTGGGAGGCTAAGGGCTAAGGCAGGAGGATCACTTGAGCCCAGGACTTTGAGGTTGCAGTGAGCTATGATCATGCCACTGCACTCTAGCCAGGGTGACAGAGAGTGTCTCTGTCTAAAACATATATATATATATATATATATATATATATATATATATATATATATATTATACGCACACACACAGTATTTATGTTTACAACCTTGAAATCAAGAGTTTGGCTATCTTCTGCCTTTTTGCAAGAAGAGATGACTTATTAACATATAACAATGAAAAAAGGAAATTATGTCTTTTTCTTAATATGTTGTTTTATTCAAATAATAATTTAAGGCAGTTTATATGAAATTATAAAATGCAGAAAGATGTGATAATTTAAAAGTAGCTGGAAGGTCCCAACAGCCAATAGAAAAACAACAAAAAAAAGATATTCAATTGTTTTATTTTATTTATTTATTTATTTTTATTTTGGCATATTATGGGGGTACAGATTTTAAGGTTTCAATAAATGCCCATTTCTCCCCCTCCCTGCACAAGTCTGAGTCTCCGGCATGACCATCCCCCAGATGGTGCACATCTCACTCATTATATATGTATATACCCACCCCCCTCCTCCCTACCACCTGCCCAATACCCTATTACTGTAATACCTATGTGACCACTTAGGTGCTGTTCAGTTAATACCAATTTGCTGGTGAGTATATGTGGTGCTTGTTTTTCCATTCTTGGGAAACTTCACTTAATAGTATGGGTTCCAGCTCTAACCAGGAAAATATAAGATGTGCTATGTCACCATTGTTTCTTAGAGCTAAACTAGTGACAAAACATAAATTATTTTTGAATGAGAGAGGAAAGGATTATTATTTAGAAAAAAGTTATATTTGTTTTTTAAAAAATACACAATAAATTTAATTTCATATAAATATTTACACCATAATTAGGAACACAGCCCATTAAATTTTATGTTTGGGCCCACTTTTCTCTTTTTTACAAACCAAATTAATATTCATAGTAAGTTAAATGATGAAAATATAACATCTGAGTATAAAAGAATATCTATTTTGATGGTGGGAAGATGTACATTCATTCCATCTTAAAGTTGTATCAAGCAATTAAATAAAAATTGAAAAGGTAGGTGAAGAAGTACTTGTCTAGAGAAAGACCTCTGGAAATCATCAAATGATTAGCAATGCCACTGATAAGTGCAAGTTCTTAAGTAGCAGTGATGATTAGTTTTCTGTGTGAAGTTTGTGTAATTTTGCTAACTAGTGTCAAATGATATCCAGAGACAGAACTTTTAAATGATTATTTCATTATGGTTAGATTTTATTGCAAGTTTGTAATATAGTGGAATAGCTGTGCCTAATGCCTACTTCATTTATATATAAAAGATTGATCTGAAAAATCCATTTTGGCACTTAATGAAAGAATAGTTATAGGGCAAACATTTTAATACTCTAATCTACCTGTGATTTGTGATATTAAGAATAGGATTTCTTTGAAAAAGAAAGTTATAACTGCAACCATGGTACTGATCACAAAGAACCATACTTGTAGCAATTTAAAGGATTAATGAATTGGCAATGATCAGAGTCCATCATTATAAGTGGCCTTTGAAGAGATCAATATATGGGATATCTTCCTTGAATGCTTAATTCAAGTTTTCAATGTTGTGAACGACTATTTCCAGATTTGAATCAGAGCAGCCTGGAAATCCATAAAATTAAGTCATTAACATTGACCTATAATGCTACTAAGCTTCTCAGCTACAGCAGATCTTAACCTCCACAAACTTCAGTCTCCAGGTTCAAACTGGAGGTGACAATGATTCAGATTATGCAAAGAAATGCTAACTAATTATAGTCAACAGATATTTGTACAGACTTTGCTAAATCAATTTGTGTTTCTCTATTTACTCCCTCATGCTCAAGAGTAAAATACTCAGTTTTTGAGAGGGATAGATTCTTTGCGGATAAATATTAATCATTAATTATGGATATAATTACATTAATATGTAATTAATTACATTAATATGTATGATTACATTAATATTACAGTCCTCTGCTGTAGTAGAGTTAACCACCTTGGGGCACAAGAAAGATAAGACTGAATGATGCAACAGGTACCATTTCTTAGACCTGGAAGTAATGCCTGTAAGTCCCATCAAGTAGGAAAATCATTGATTTATAAAAACTGTGCAGTATGTCTTGAAAGGCTATTCAAGTATCTGTACTTTTTATTTAAAAAAACAAAAAATGAAAAAATGAACAGAAAACAAATCCCCAAACACTGCTTTAAAAGGACTTCTTAGTGTGCATTGTCAAATTGCACTTTGAAAAAGTAGCAAGTCACATTCCCATCAAGGGTGTACAAAAGTGTCTTTATTTTGAAATTTTTCTTATTTCCTGAAAGACTCCACCGGGTGCTTCTCTGTCTTTAATGCCTTTGTTTAATACTTTATAAATTTACTTTTAACAAGGAGGGCAGAGTAAAATACAAATGGTACTAGTTGTCAGATTAACAGCAAGCGATAAAAGAAAGTTGTATCTGACAGTTCTTTGTCCAGTAAATGTCTATAACTGTGAACAAGTGACTCCCTGTATCTGGAAGATGTCTATATCAAGTAAATGAGCAATTGCACTCATATAATTAATACTGTTGTCTGAACTGTGGAATTATTTAAAATATGCTTACTAAATTAGTATTATTCAAGATATTCATTAACAACTTAGAGATTAAAACAAATTTAACACTAATAAAAATTTATAGATATTGGAGAGAAAAAACTGTATTAACTGATCAACACCTAGGTGGATATATAGGAATAACATTTATTGGGCATCGAGCAGATGGGGGGGGGAGCAGGGGATGGGTATATACATACACAATGAGTGCGATATACACCATCTCAGGGATGGACATGCTTGAAGCTCTGACTCTGTGGGGCAGGAAGGAAGGGGAAGGAAGGCAACACACATAACCTAAACTTTTGTACCCCCATAATATGCTGAAATAAAAAAAATTAAACTGTACAACCACACTCTACATTTAGCATTTATATCTTATTGTCTTTGAATAAGTGCTACTTGATATCAGCACAGTCCAATAGACATTTCCATGGTGATGAAAATCTGCCCTATGAAATATGGTAACAACTATCCACATAACCCTACTGAATATTTGAAATGTGACTAGTTCAGCTGAAGAAATGGATTTTTAATCATATTAAATTTAAATTACAATAGTCATATGTGGCTAGTGGCTACTGTATTGGACAGCACAGCTTTAGACTGTAAATATATTGCAGGTAGGCTATGTAAATGACTTAATCTACCACTGAGTCTAGTATAAGAGGGAGCTCATAATCAATACTTAAAACTTAACTGGTTCTGAAAAGATTCAGTGATCTTTTCAGACTAATCTTTTACTCTTTGTCTATCATTAGTCTTTTCTCATCTTTTAAATGTCTGTGTTTATGTCCAACAAAGTCAATGTAAATTTAAGTGGTGCTTACCTTGATTGTTAGGAAAATGTCCCAGTCATTATATCCATTGACATAGTGTAAAATATTTTTAAGTCACTGCTAAGTTGATCAGAAAGGCGGCCAGGAGTATTTCTCCTTAAATGCTGTGGGCTGTGGTTTACCCTTTAGCTCTTTTGGGCATGGGGCCAAAAGCGGAGCCCAAATCAATTTCTATGAATACTTTATTAATGCATGGCCTGGCATTCTGAGTTCTATTTTG
This sequence comes from Microcebus murinus, assembly GCF_040939455.1. Taxonomy (NCBI): domain Eukaryota; kingdom Metazoa; phylum Chordata; class Mammalia; order Primates; family Cheirogaleidae; genus Microcebus; species Microcebus murinus. The sequence continues at coordinate 50,653,650 of NC_134104.1, forward strand.
CCACTCTGTCACTATCGATGCCACAATGATGAGTTTTCCCATCTCTTCTTAGGCTCAGATCCTCTGTTATCTATGAATTTCTAGCAGGGTTTTACTACCAAGGATCTGTTGCAATACATCTTACATGACTCTTTTAGGTGGCTCAAAAGAAAGAAAACAAATAACACTGGCTTCTATTATGAGCACATATTTAGCCTATATTTGAATTTTTTTAAATTGTGTCATTTTGAAAAAAAAGAAAACAAAAAACAAGTGAAACATAATTATACTTTAAAGCTTCTTTCTATGCACTGCAAATTGCTCCCTGGGTCACCATCACAACACACAAAGAAACTGTAGGAAATATCTTTTACTTCTCTGAAAAATTGAGATACTTTACTTATAATCATGATAGACCATCAACACAATTAAGTATTATATGGTGCATTAAAGTGCACCATCAATAGATAAGGTGACTGAATTAAAGCTGAACAATAAGGTCTGTATCTATATGCCTGTATCTTAACCTTCTGCATAGTCCTACTCTCATTAGTTTTCAAATTCATTTTAAGAATTTCTGTATACATGGTATTTCCATTTTTTGTACAAAAGTATAGGTACACTTTGGTACTGTTGAAATTAACTCACAAGGCTGATTATGCAGGTACCTACAAGGAATTATATGCTTGCTCGTGCCAAGTTAGGGGTCATTGGGCTAAAATTGGTGACCTGTTGAGTGATTATTCACAAAATAAAAACTCATAAAATAAAATTTTGTAAAATAAAAATTTGTAAAAATAGTGTACTGAAGGATTCAAAACATGGAAAGTGAGGGCTTTGGCATTACAAGGTGGGAAGTTGAGAGTCCCATAGGATATGGGTAATAGTAAGCTGGCAGGGGGAGTATACAATCCATCCTTATTTTTCACTGCTTCAGTATTTGTGAGTTTGACTACTTGCTAACATTTATTTTTAAACCTGTGAGAGTCTTTTTAGGCTTTTATAACAAAATCCTGTAAACTGGGTAACTTATAAACAACAGAAAATTATTTCTTATAGTTATGGAGGCTTGCAAGTTCAAGATCAAGGTGCAAACAGATTTAGTGTCTTGTGAGTCCCGCTTTCCGATTGACAGCTGTCTTCTTGCTGCGCCCTCACACGGTGGAAGGGGGAAAGGGAACTCGCTAGGGCCTCTTTTATAAGGGCACTACTACTTCCATTCATAAGGGCTCCACCCTCATGACCTAATTTTCTCCCAAAAGCCCCACAACTTAATACCACCAAGTTGGGTGTTAGGATTTCAACATATGAATTTGGCTGGGAGCATAAATATTCAGTCTATAGTGAAGTCTCAAATCAATATTGTGCTTTCATGGTTATCTTGGACATGCACAGAACGGCACAAAGTGCAGTTGTCCAATGCACCTGTTTCCGGCTGAGGTTGTAAAAGTCAACGCTCTGCCTTCTTGTGTCATAGTCTAAACAAGTGTCATTTTCATGGCCTGTTTGGTGCAACATTTTTCACATTTTTATGCTTTTTGTTGGTGCTTTCACATTTTAAAATCACCCTCAGGCATAGTGCATGAAGGCTATAATATGTTAGGTAAGCTTCATTCAGGCATGAATTATAGTTCTGTTGGCTGTGGGTTCAAAGTTAATAAACCACCAATAAAGTGTCTTTAAATACAAACACATACAAAACTAGGTTTTGTATTGGTTGATTGATGAAAATGTTGTGACCAGAGGCTCTCAGAACCCTAACCCTTTATTTTCCCTAGAACTGATGGTTCGATATTTGTGACAACTTTATAGAACATAAACGCAACTTTATAGAGCATAAATCAACTGTATATGTTTGAGGAGTAGGTAATATTAGAGACATTTAATTATTATTTTCTAGGAACTATTATTTATGTTCATAATGGGATCTCAGCTCCAAGCTGAGCATTAGGATAGTAGAGACTGGAAAGCTTCTAAGACATGTTTTTTTTTTTTTTTTTTTAATTTAGATCCAATGATTCACTTCAGTGAGTCCTCAAATTCCCAGAAATAAAAGATTTTATTGTGTATACATGTACGAGTGTGCATTTTTCTATGGAATAGGGTTCAGAATTTCTATGAGTCCATGATTAAATAAACAAACAAAAAAACAAATTAAGAATTACTGCTATAAGATGTGGACATGAGGCCTAGGACTGTGCTATGATGCACAGAGTTTCAGCTGAGTAGCAGCTTGAAGTTTGTCCTGTTGTAGCATCTGACTGGGCTTAGTGGGGACTCAGCTAGCAGAATGTGGTAGGGGATGGAGCTTAGATGGCTCGTTAGACTCTCAGAGAAGAAAGATCAGGGAGCCATTTACATCTGATGGCAAACAAGGGATGCTCAGTTGTGAGAGAAGAGCCTAGAGAAGACAGGCTCTGCAATTCTATAAGGGATTTGGTCCCTGGTCTACCTCCTCATCCTTGACTTTCTTGTCAAAAGAATTTTTCATGATATATGTATTACCATTGCCTGTAGAATACCAGAGGGCCTATGTTCACACACTGATTGATTTGTGTATATAGAATCATTCATCCCTGGGATGAATCTCACTTATAATGAATAATCTTTTAAATATGTTTTTGAATTCGGTTTGCCAGCATTTTGTTGAGGATATTTGCATCTATGTTCATCAGAGATATTGGCCTATAATTTTTGTTGTTGTTGTGTCTTTGTTTGGTTTTGGTATTAGGGTAATACAGGCCTCATAGAATTAGTTTGTGAGTATTCCCTCCTCCTCAATTTTTTGGAATAGTTTAAATAGAATTTATATTAGTTCTTCTTTGAATACTTGGTAGAATTCATGGTAGAATTCAGCAGTGAAGCCATCAGGTCCTGGGCGCTTTTTTGATGGCAGACTTTTTATTACTGCTTCTATCTCATTACATGTTATTGGTTTATTCAGGTTTTGGATTTCTTCCTGGTTCAGACTTGGTAGGTTGTATGTGTCTAGGAATGTATTGATTTCTTCTAGGTTTTATAATTTATTAGCATATAGTTACTTATAATAGTCTCTAATCATCCTTTGGGTTTCTACAGTATCAGTTGTAATGTCTCTTTTTTCAGCTCTGATTTTACTTATTTGGATGTTCTCTCTTTTTTTTTTTAGTCTGGCTAACAGTATGTAAATTTTGTTTATTTTTTCAAAAACCAACTTTTTGTTGTGTTGACCTTTTGTATTGTTTTGTTGGTTTCAATTTCATTTATTTGTGCTCTGATCTTTATTATTTCTTTTGTTCTACTGATTTGGGGTTTGGTGTGTTCTTGTTTTTCTAATTTTTTGAGATGCATTATTAGGCTGTTTATTTGAAGTTTTCTACTTGTTGGATGTAGGAACTTTGGCTGTAAACTTTTTTCCTAGTACTACTTTTACTGTACCCATAGGTTTTGATATATTCTGTTTTCATTTTCATTTGTTTTGAGAAAATTTAAATTTCCTTCTTAATCTCTTCATTGGCCTACTGGTCATTTAGGAACATATTGTTTAATTTCTAATGTTTGTATATTTTCCAATGCCCCTCTTGTTATTGATTTATAAGTTTATTCCATTGTGATCAGAGAAAATTCTTGATACGGTTTCAATGTTTTTGAATTTTTTAAGACTTTTTTTGTGGTTTACCATATGGTCCAATCTTGAAAATGATGCACCAACTGAGGAGAAGAAAGTGTATTCTGCAGCTGTTGAATGAAACATTCTGTAATATCTATTCTGTAAATATCTATTAGTTAAATTTGCTTCTATAGTGCAGATTAAGTCCAATGTTTATTTGGAAAAAAACTTAACCTTGGAATATTATATTCTGCAAAAATATCCTTAAGACATGAAAAGGAAATAAAGGCTTTCCAGACAAACAAAAGTTGAGAGATTTCATCAACACCCCACCTGTCCTATAAGAAACTCCTAAAAGAAGTTCTTCAGTCTGAAAGAACAGGATAATAATGGACAATTAGAACTCATCAGAAGGTATATAACTCACTGGTAACAGTAAATACACAAATAAAAAATACTCTATTGCTGTAATTGTGGTGGATAAACCATTTATATCTTCAGTGAAAAGACTAAGAGACAAACCCATCAAAAATAACTACAACTTTTTGATATATAGATAATAGAAAAACATATGGATTGAAACAACAAAAAGTTAAAAAGAGGGTGGGGATGGAGTTAAAATGGAGAATCTCTGTTAGATTTATCTTTGCTTGTTTATTTGTTTATAAGCACAGTTGTCATATGTCTAAAATGAAATGTTTTTTGTAAGCCTCATAGTAACTTCAATCAAAAATCCTACAACAGATACACAAAAAATAAAAAGCAAGAAATTAAAACATACTACCAGAGAAAATCACTTTTAACAAAGGAAGATAGAAAGGAAGTAAGAAAGAAAGAGACTACACAACAACCAGAAATCAAATAACAACATGGCAAGGGTAAGTCCTTAGCCTATCAATAATAACATTGAATGTGAATGAACTAAATGCTCCAATCATAAGAGATAAATTGACTGAATGAAGAAAAAAATAAAGAAACAACTATATGTTGTCTGAAAGAAACCCTCTTCACCTATAAAGACACACATAGATTAAAAATAAAGAAATGGAAAAAAATACTCCATGCAAATGGAGACCAAAAAAGAGCAGGAAGAACTATACTTCTATTAGATAAAATAGATTTGAAGACAAAAAACTGTAAAAAGAGATAAAGAAGGTCATTACATATGATAAAGGGTCAATTCAGCAAGAGTATATAACAGTTCTAAATATATATGTACCCAACAATGGATCACCCAAATATATAAAGCAAATGTTATCACAGCTAAAGAGAGAGATAGACTCCAATACAATAATTGCTGGAGACCTCAACACTCCACTCTCAGTATTGAACAGATAATCCAGACAGAAAATTAAGGCCACTAATTTTTAATGTATCCTCTTCTAAAAGCTCTTCACACTAAATCCATCCCCTTCCCAGTAGTTTGTATGTTTTGAGGGTTTTAATCCATCAGTCTCTATACATGCAAGTGTTTACAAGTCATAAGGTAAATAATATTAAAGTCAAAGGGAAATATTGTTATGCTTTCCCGAGACCAAACTAGCATCTATTTGTATTGAAACACTTAGGTGTTTCTAAGAAAGCTGTAAATCCATCACTTATAATATGACCAGACAGAAGAAAATGAACAAGCAACCTGGAGGAAGCAGATATTATACAAATCGAAGAAAACTTTAAATAAGTATTATTACTACATTCAGGGTTAAGAATAATATATTGCATTTGTGAAAAAATAATGAGATTATTTATGGGAAAAATAAGCAGAGAATATTTCTTAAATATTAAAAACAACAAAAATATGATATTCAGAAAAAATTTGAAAGTTAAAGAAATTCCCAGAAATAGACCATAACAAAACAAAACAAACAACAGAATTCAAATCCTCAGACAGAGAAAAAGTTTAAAAAGTAAATATAAAACAATTAGAGGACCAGTATAGGAAGTCTAACACCAGACTGATCGAAAATTTGGAAAGAAAAAACAGAAAAACTAGAAAGTAAGAAATCATCAATAAATCAAAGAAATTTGCCAGAAATGAATACTATAAGTTTCCACATTGTGTCTACCACAATAGCTGAAAATCAACTGACACAAAGGCATATAATTATACAATTTCAAGACTTAAGGTCTAAGGTTTAGATTCTAAAAGCTTCCAGAGAGAATATAAACATGATAAGGAATTAGAAAGGTTTTTGATCTTTTGAAGTTACACTAAAGCTAAAGGATAATGCAGAAACGCCTTCAAAACTTGGAGAAAAAAATGTTTTTCAATGGATAACACTGAACCCACTAAAACTGTCAGTCAAATGTGAGGGTAGACTAAAGTTTTTTTCAGACCTGCAATCTTTGGGTACAGTCATATCTAACAACAAGAATGCATTCTGAGAAATGCTTTGCTAGGTGATTTTGTTTTTGTGTGAACATTGGAATGTATTTACATAAATCTAGATGGTATAGCCCACTGCACATCTAAGTTATATAGTATGGCCTATTTCTCTTAGGCTAAAAACCTGTATAGCATATTATTGTCCTGAATGTTGTAGGCAATTACAGCACAATGGTAAATATTTGTGTATCTAAACATTAAACATAGAAAGAGCATAATAAAAATATGGTAAAAAAAGATAAAAAATAATTAGCTGGGCATGGTAGTGCATGCCTGTAGTCCCAGCTAGTTGGGAGGCTGAGACAGTAGGATTGTTTGAGCCCAGGAGTTTGAGGTTGCTGTGAGCTAGGCTGACGCCATGACACTCTAGCCCAGGCAACAGAGTGAGACTCTGTCTTAAAAAAAAAAAAAAAAAGATAAAAATAGTACAACTGTATAAGACATTTAGCATGAATGGAGATTGCAGGACTGGAAGTTGCGCTAGGTGAGTTGGAAAGTGAGTGGTGAGTGAATGTGAAGGCCTAGGAGAACATTACTGTAACTTTTTTACTTCAAAAACATTTTAATTTTTAAAAAACTTTTTGACTCTTTAGTAATAATACCTCAAAACACAAACACAGTGTACAGCTGTGAAAAAATAATTTCTTTTATATCCTTATTTTATAAGCTTTTCTATTTTTAAAAGATTTTATCATTATTTTCTTTTACTTTTTTAAAGTTTTCTGTTATAAACTAAGACACACACACACACACATTAGCCTAGGCCTACACAGGGTCAGGATCATCAATATCACTGCCTTCCACCTCTAAATTATTTCACTGGAAGGTCTTCAGGGGAAATAATACGCATGGAGCTATCATCTCCTATGATAACAATGCCTTCTTCTGGAATACTTCCTGAAGGAACTGCATGAGACTGTTTTCAGTTAACTTTTTTTTTTTAATAAGTGAGAGTAGTATGCTCTAAAATAATGATAGAAAGTATAGTATAGTAAATGAATAAACCAGTAACATAGTCATTTATTATCGTTGGCAAGTTTTATATATTGTACATAATTGTCTGTGCTATCCTTGTATATGGCTGACAGTACTACGGCTTTGTTTACACCAGCATAGCCACAAACACATGAGTAATGAGTTGCACTGTAAGACTATTTTACAGCTCCATTATAATCTGTGATCCCATCATGGTATATGTGGTCTATGATTGACCAAAATGTCATCATGGCTATAGTTTATTTCTCATTGCTGTCTTTCTCACAAAGCACTGGAAAAGTTGCTCCACCTTAATGAGAGAGTAAATCAAGAAAAAGATGGGATGTGGGAAATGGAAGCTCAAAAAAAAAATACCAGAGAGAGAGAGAGAGAGAGAGGGAGAGAGAGAGAGAGAGAGAGAGAGAGAGTTCTCTCCAAGTTAAAGCTGAAGGTGGATTTCAGGATTGTGGAATTTCCAAGGCATAGAGCACACTCAACCAGTTGGCTTGGAGGTCTATGAAGTGTTGTGTTCAGGAACTTGATATGATTTTAACAAATTCTGAACAACTCAGTAGGAGTTAGGATATAGAAAGCCAAATCAATAAAAAAGAGTGCCCTTAATACTAAAAGGTATACAGAAGGTTGCTCAAGGAAGGATAAATAATCTTAGTATAAAATGTAGCCCAGCCAGTGTTTACAAAAATATAATAATGTAAATCCTGAATATTGACCTAACTAACGGTAGACTATAATTCTCTTTGAAGTATGGGTGAATTTGTGCAGTAGGGAGAGTTAGAAAATGAAAAAAATATGCTAAATCTGAATTCCCTACTGTTTAAAACCAAGAAACTGACATTTAATTTTTTTAAAAGCACCAATATAACAATGTTATTTGATAATATGGAGGTAAATACACATTTATAAATTTTTAAAGTGAACTCACTTTAAAATATGGAAATGTGGGTTTTAGAAAGAAAAGTGATGTCCCATTTCACAATTCTTAGGGAAATGTTTGACTCATTCAACCGTGTGTGTATATATTTTAATATATATCTTTGTTGAACATAAAAACTTAATTATAAACAGGAACAACTAATGCCAATTATGTTTTATTATAGCATTTTCACTTGAATTCACCTTAATTATATTATGTTACTGTTGCAAACCCTTAAAGCAAAGTAATATTGATGTTTGCCACCTTTATCTAAGGAATATTTTCTTTTATTTATGATTGGATGCTTTATTCTTTATAAATACATAACCAATGTAATTATTTTCAGGTTATTTATGGTTTAGCTAGCATAGAAATACTGAGAATTATACCGCATATTAAAAAGCCCTTTATTTCACAAAACTCATAATTCCAAAAGCCAGCTAGGATAAGTTTGGGACATCTATAACTTTGTAATTGTTCTCAAGATGTGCTGATATTGCATGTGATGGAAAAAAGTCAATCATCCTCATTGACGGTACAGGGAAATGAGAGATAAGTGACTAGGCTATGCAAGTCAGTGAAGCCATTTCTAATTGTTAAAAATTAACACATTTTATTGTAACCATAAATTTTCCTTAAATTTGATTTTTATGATAGTCCAAGTTACATTTGGAAGAGACAAGTGGTTCTACAAGTGTTATTAAGAAAAATAGCAATGACCAACCCTACCTCCCATTCCATTTTCTCAGAGGCAACTTTCACCTGTTTTGTCTGTTATTTTTGGTATTTTTCCTCACTGAGTAAGTAACAATAATAAGAAGGATGGTTAATAACAGTGTGAATAACAATATTGTGTTTCTTGATCTTTCCCATGTTCCATAATAGAAGATAAGAAGTTAGCTCCTTTTCACTTACTAGGTTCCAGAGATAAACATAAATACTTCCCAGTACTCTATCTTCCCTCTAGAATTATTGCATAATGTTGATTAGAAATATCCAGGACACATTATGTTTATTCACAGTAACTTAGATATAAACCATAACTACTTTTCCTCCTTAAAGCAAATTTTTGTTTTCCTCATTGTTAGTAATCATCTTATTTTGCTGTTAGCTTGATTTTTTATGTACTAATCAATGAAAGATACCCAAATTCTCCTGGTTTCATCAAGAATTCTATCATTTTTATTTGCTTAAAATCTTCCTGGAACTTCTGAGCTGTGCTATCCATGTGCTTTCTGCATGAGTTTCTGCATTCCTGGTGTCTCCTGTTTTAGGTAGGTAGTGAGGGATTCCAGGTCTCCTAGGGACTAAAGTGGGTGCTGTTGCTCCCATCTTGTCCTGTCCCACCCTGATTCTCCATACCTGGGGGAGGAGGGAATACCCTATGAATCTGCCAATCAGAACTTGGTGTGCCAGCTGCAAAAGAATGCAGAGGACTCTCTAGCCCATGGGCCAAGCAGCATGAGTACCAAAAAGTCTGGAAAGTGACCTAGAACCCACATGCTTAGTTAAGGCTCAAGTCATGTGACTCCCAACTGTCCAATCAAAGTAGATCCATGGTGACCTCTGAACCACAAAGGAGGTCCCTATTTGGGCACTATAAAATAAGATGTAGACCATAGCCAATCTATCATTTTGCACTTCCTTTTGCTTGCCCTGCTACAACAATGGGTCCGGTCATCAACCGTGGCATATGTACCATGCTCTGTAAACCTATATTTTGCTCTTGCCCTATAATCCTATCTTTCTCTCCCCAATAAACCTCATTTTCATGCTTGCCTAACTTTGGCATGTCTGGTCATTCTTTGGACATGAGTGCACCAAGAACTGACATTTCAGACTAAAAGCTAACACTATCATCTCCATCCTTGGGATTATTTTTGCCCTTTCTTTATTAAGGCAAATAAAAATACAATTTTCTAGATCTCGTGTCTTCCTCTTTGTTGGTTATTTCCTTATTGTAGTACAGTACTCCTTCAAAAGTTTCCTAAGAAAGGATGTGTGTGGGGTAAAGTTTTCAAGCCCTTGAATGTATGAAAATATCCTATCCTTGCCATTGATTTGTCAGTTGGCTTAGAAACAGAACAAAAGAGCCAAACTTTTTTAACTTCAGAGTTCCAAAGTTATGTCTTCATTGTCTTTCAGCTGCCAGCTCTGCTCTGGAGAGGTCCAAAGTCATTCTATTTTCTGATCCTTTGTACCCTATTTTATCTTTCTTAAAGCTTTAGAATATTCTATTTAATCCGTGGTTCTGAATTTTCACTCTGAGTGAATTTTCACTCTGAGGCAGATCTATTATTCCTCTTAATGGGCTTTTAATAGATTCTTTCTACCTTGGAATTCATGTCCTTTTTGGTTCAGTGAAATTTGCTTGATTATTTATTTAATGATTTACTGCTCTGTTATCATTGTTCTATCATTTGAATGTTATGCCTTTGGGATTGATTCATTATTTTCTTACTTTTTCCCCCCATATAACTCTCATCTTTTTGTCACTTTGCTCTTTCTTCTGGGAGATTTCCTTACTTTTATCTTCCAACTGTTGCATTGAAATTTTCCTTTTTGCTATCGTATTTTAAATTTTTAAATTGTTCTCTGAACACACACACATTTATGTATATAATTCTATTTTGTGCCATAAATGCAATGTCTTTTTAAAATTTTTCTGGGATTATTAATATTTATTAATATTTGAAGCTTTCATCTCCTTACATAGTCTGTTTCTTCCTAGTGTTTTTTCCCTGTTTGTATATTTTTGTGTGTGTGTTTTTTTCTGGTTCTAACATTCATGTGATAGGCTTTATGAGGTGTCTGCTGATTCTTTTTCATTTGTTCATGTATCAAGTGGGGCACCAAAATTGTTTAAAACTACACGTGTGCTGAATTCATGCTTCACTGTAGAATGATCTGGTCTTAATCTTTTGCTGGGAAATTTCCAATTCAGTATCTTTATTTATTTATGTATTTATTTTTGGTAATCTGATCAGAGCAACCAAGGAAAATAGTTTTGTCAAAAGTTACCAGCCTGGCTGCCAGCCTTCTGGAAAGTGAACTGGGAGAGAGATATGGTCAGTTTTAATGTTGCATATAAACTCATGGGCCCTTCCTGTTTGGATACAACACCCTTCCCACTACTTTGCGTATGGACACATCAGAGACTTTCCATTCTACTCTTGCCAGAAAACAAGTGTCCTGTCTTCCACTGAGATGTTGAGTGTGATCTGGACTTCCAACAGCTTCTCAAACAGACTTTTATCAAATCCCTATTTTTGCTTTACCCCCACTTTGCCCTCACCTTTATATATTTATGCTGTTATCATTTCTTACATTTTGGGAATTTTGAGGTACAACTAGATTGCTTCTTGGCTTTCCCACTATTGCATCAGCGTTTAGCGTCTTTGGGCCTTCTAAGTCAGTGGCCACTTATTCTTATACAATGCATATTCCAAAAAGTTGTATCTAATAGGCTTCGTTTTATACTTTTTATCTTCGTGAGCTTATGTTACAAAATCCATTTACTTTTATTTTCTAAAAGTTTTGTGACAGAACAGAAATAAATATATATGGACAATGTATCCTGTTTAACTGGAAGTTGGAGAAGTATATTTTGATTTCAATATAACTATAACTATATATCCATATTTTATATAAGCATTTTATCCATAGTTTATATATATTTATCCATATTATATATTATATCCATTTTATCCATATTATATATATGAGTATATATCCATATATGTATATGTGTGAAACTTCTTATATGACCATTGTTGAACCCTCAGGTTCCATAGAATAGAGTGTAAAAACTGTTGGCCTCATTAAAAGGAAATGGGCTTTGGATTCATGCTCATCTGTAATTTACTCCTGCTGTATTTTAAATTAAGAATTAATTGTACAGCCATTTGTAATTTTTTTCACTGGCTTTTTCCTGCATTTGAAATGGAGTCAATCTTAGAGCTCCTTTGTTTTGATGAACTAGAAAATAGATAGAAATTAAAGAAATTGCCAGAATTGATAAGATAAATTGACGTTTGTTTATTTCTAATTCTTATCACTATTCTGTAGCATAGATATTATACATATAAGGAAATTGAGTCTCTGAAAGTAATTTGCCCCAATTTTTCAAAATAATGTGATCTCAATATAACTAGATAGACCCTAATAGATAAAAATGTTACAACATTTCTATACAAAAACATATGTATGCACATGTAGGTAGTTGGCATATAAAATATTCTATAAAAAGAAATTGATAAACAAGCCCATCCTGTGGCTTCATATATTTTGGAAATTTTTTGTGTGTGACAACTTGTGAGGATCTTTAGGTAAAAGAGAATTGTTGAAAAGGAATACTTAGGAATTCTGTGCACTGTGTGATGTAACATGCTTGTCCATCTTCTAACAAAATCAATGTTATCCATAAATACTTATGGGTTATATTGAATGTTTTAATGTTAAAAGAATGAGAAATTATATTGTGTAAGGATATACCACATATACTCAAAGTGTACCATTTTGAAAAACTTAGCAATTCATTCCCAGCTCAGTTTCCTCATGTGATGGGGACAAGTACCCCACTGAATTGTTTAAACAGTTAGAAATAAAAGTTAAATGAATACTAGAAAGACAGTAGTAATATAACAGATTCTTCAAAACTACTACCTCTTTCCTATTGTTTAATGAGTACAAGTTGAAACCATATATGAATTTTGAATAAATTGGATTCACTACACATTTTCCCTCTTATTTTCCCAGAGTCTAATTCATCTCGTTCATTCTCTCTCTCTCTCTGTCTCTGTCTCTCTCTCTCTCTCTCTCTCTCTCTCTCTCTCTCTCTCTCTCTCTCTCCTCGCCAAGGCTAGAGTGCAGTGGCGTGCCCATAGCTCACTGCAACCTCTAATGCCTGGGCTAAAAGAATCTTCTTATCTCAGCCTCCTGAGTAGCTGGAACTACAAGTGGCCATCACACCTGGCTAATATTTTTATTTTTTGTAAAGATGAGGTCTTGTTCTTGCTCAGGTTGGTCTTGTCCTCCTGGTCCCAAGCAATCCTCCCCCTTGGATTCCCGAAGTGCTAGGATTACAGGAGTGAGCTATCGCGCCTGGCCCCAGACATTAATTCTTGCAAGTTACATTGTCTTAAGAAGAAGTCCTCTATCTATTGTAACTACAGTCTATTACCTTGCTGCCCTCTTGCCAGGAATAACCAGAAAGAGACTTCATGTTCAGAGTGTTTCATTAGTAGGAAGCAGACTCATGTTTAAATTTGTTTTGCATTCATATCTATGGCATCTCACATAGTGATTTGACAGACAGTAGGCTCACTGCAAATCATTTATTGAGTGAATAGGTAGACAAAAGAAATTGATAAAATTAAATCACCATTTTTTCTGGCCAGGCTTTCAATTGGCATTATTCTTAACTTATCTTTTAACCTACACCTTAGATCTTTTACCTTATTCAGGTGTTTCGCTTTCCATGCTATGACAGTGACGCTTATCAAAACATTTTGTTCACCTTTCAAAGTTTTTATTGGTTTCATAAAATAAACCAACCAACTCTTATTATTTCCTCTCTTTTACCTTATTCAAAACCTTAACATCTTTGACTCCTCCCTTTCTTAACATATCTGTCCCACAATCTTTAAAGCCGATTGATTTCCAAATTTTGTCAGTTTTTCTTTTCAAGTCCTGAATGTCTTCTTTTCTATCCCTACTCACAGCCTCGTTCAGGGCCTGTCCATGGTTTTATTTTGTGAAATAAACATTTCATATTCTTGATTTCTCTTCTGTCAATCACCTGTTCCTACCATCCCGTGAACTGCAAAGGTGGTATAAGTAGCGACTCTCATTAGGACAACTCCCACACTGTCTTTTCCCTTACAAGGACAGACATAGGGTATTTGTCAAAATTGTAGGACAACTTGCTTAGAAAAAGTACAAAGAAAATTGTTTCCAATGTCACACGTCATGACAGAAAACAAATTGAGTGGCTAGGTTGCACTCAATTCTGACCACTTATTCACAGAATTTGCAAATGATAAATGAAAAGGAGAGTAAGATCAAGATGGTAGCTAAAAATTTACTAGCTTCAGGGATCCTGCAAAATCTTTCAATTCTACCTCTCTCTGTTTTTAGACTTAACTGCATGAGTTTCTCTATGTAAAAATGTTCTGATTGGATTCTAAATATCTTGCATTGATATTCAGGCATTGGAATTACTACGGACTGAAGGTTTCTCTCCCACTAAAATTCACGTGGAAACCCTAATCTCCAATGTGCTGGTATCTGGAGACCACCTTTGGGAAGTAATTAAGTCATGAAGGTGGAGCCCTCATGATAGAGTTAATGCCCTTGTCAAAAGAGGCAGAAGAAAGCTTGCTTCCTCTCTCTCTGTCACGACAGGGAACCAGGAAGAGTGACCTCACCAGACACCAGATCTTTTGACACCCGGATCTAGGACTCCTCAGCTTCCAGAACTGTGAGAAATAGATGTTATTTGAACTACTAAGTCTATGATGTTTTGTTATAGCAGCTGGAGCTAAAATAAAGATATTACTTTTGACATTTGTTTTACTGAGATTTTTTGAACTTCATCAATATTAGTAAGTATTATTAGGTATGAATTAATGAGCAACCAGCAACTTCTTTTAGGCCCCATTCCAGAATACCACACTATTACTTTTTAATTTTCTATTTGTAACCATAAATGTAAGCTTCCTCATGAAACTCCTGTTAGATCAAAGGAAGAGGAGACACGGGAGGCTGTCAGATGGCTCTGATACAGTGAACCCTTACAACAGGCTAGAAATCCAGTGTGTCCCAAACACATCCTCCCTGGTTCATAAGGGCAAGTTAAATATTCAAAGTAATTGATCACATTTTAAATTTTCCCTATTCCTAAACAACAGTCGTCTTGGTCTTGCCTTGACATGAATCTGAACCGAAGTGTTTTTTGCTGCCAACTTTGATTCTCATTTTTGGACCTTCAAGGCTTTGCATTCATAGGTTATTAATTTCTGTTTGGAGATCTTACGTTCATATAGTTGATTATTTTTGGCTTTTTCCTCTACCGCTGGAAAAAATTTTCTACCCCAGAGCCAGCCCCAATAACTCAATCATCCCCACTTCTCTTTGCCACTCTGTGCCCAATCTTGTAACTCTTAACCACTCCCCAAAACCCCAAGGAAAGAGACACCCCACTGGCCAAAGAGAAATTATTAGAATTGTGCATTAGATTTTAACTACTATTAATTTGCTTGATAATTGCCAACTGAGTAGAAGCCCAAAGGAAAAGTTGGAAACCTGCTTGACACTATTAATTATTTTGACAGTATGAATAAAGTCTTAGAAAGCATGTTTATCAAATTCCCAGATGATTCAATTCTAGGTGGTCTGACTGACATGAAAAAAGAATAGAAAGGTGACAAAATTGTTGTCTTTGAGTGATGATATAGCAGTTATTTTATTTATTTGCTTGTATTTTCAAAATTTTGTACTTCAACTATATTTGCATAAGAAAAAATATTTTCAAAGATACAAAAATTGATCAGAATAGGTTGGAATATTGGACTAAATACAAGAAGATGATATCCAGAATGATATAAAAATACTGTCTTATTTTTGAAAATCTATTATAAAATACAAAATGATGCAGACATAACTTTTCAGCTAGAAGGGACAGAACTTATCAGCTGTCAGTATGTGGGGAAAAAATCTGGATCCTATGGGCACACGAGCTTGTTTGAAAATGGCTGAAAATTAATGATCATAGTCTGAATTAATAGAAATATGATGTCCAGATAAAAGAAATTAAAAAATTGTTAATTAAATAAGACACTCATATACTTCTCTACTAATGCATATTGGAGTGTGAACATGAATATGTTCTGAATTCCACTCATGCTAAGAAAAATTCAAATTAAATTTACATCAAAATATAGTCCTCTTTCAAATTAGCCAAGATCAAAGAGTTAAATGTCATAATGTGTCAGTGAGGAAAGGGAGGAAACATATATTTTTGATGGGTGTTTAAATTTGTAACACTTTGGGGGAAAACAATCTGGCATCTACCAAATTTATAAATATACCTATTCATTGTGATGAACTGTGCTGGTATTCTAAATATTTTTTTTCCATCCCTATGGGGAGAGAATTATACATTCATATCCAACTGATGTCAGCTTTGGCCATATGACTTTTTTTGGCTAGTGAACTGTGAGAAGTGACATGTATCATTTCCAAGCGGAAACTTTGAGAGTCATCACAGGGTTAGTCATGTTGTCTTTTTCTTCTACAAACACCTAGCATGTCCTGGAGAGGGATTGCTCCTTTAGCCTAGGTCCTGGTATTTGGATGACGTAGAAAATACTCAAAGTAGCCTGCAATGGAGATGTAAGATGAGTCAGAGATAAATATTGCTGCAAGCTACCAAGAATTTGACATTATTTGTTATTATGGCATAATTTAGTCTAAGCTGATTGAAATAGCCTTTTGCTCAATGGTTCTCCCTCTTTAAATTTATCCTATAGCTATACTCATAATTCTATGAAATTTTACATAAATATGCACATATGGAGACCTGTTGCTGTTACTATACATAATAACAAATGATTACAAGAACACTAAATATTCATCAATATGGAACTGGCCAAATAAAATATGATATATTCATATAAAAATATTATGATGTTGCAAAAAGGAAGAAAGAAGCTTTTATCTATTAGTATGGATTGATCTCAAATACATTTTAAAACTATGTAAGTAAGATAAAAAGAAAATATTTACATGTTTATACACAGACTATTTCTGAAATGAGACTTAAACTTCACTCTGTTAAGAAAACTAGATGACTTCTGAAGAAGCTTGGGATTGTGTACCCTTTGTACACTTTGAATTTTGAATGTATGTAAATGTACATTACACATTTAAAAGAAAAATACAATTTGAAATAATTAAAAAAGAAGATATACCATTTGATTAGACTGTATATGGATTTTAGAGTTCTGTTTTTCCTAAAATTTTCATACTATAGTAAATTCTGCCTGTATCCCTTTGTTTAGTATGTTACTTTTCCATTATATCTACTAAGTAACTCTAACCATTTCTTATGTCCAATCTCAGTTCTGTGACACTACATAGCTTTTTCTTACCAATACAGTCCACTTGGATTTTCTTCTTCTTCTCTGAATTTTAATAAACACAGTTGGTACTCTGCCTAGAACTACTTACTGGTTTAGTGCAACCATATTGCAGTTACTGTGTTGCAATGGCTCACATTTGCATTCTTTTCTGGAGAATTGTCCTTGGCCAACAGGAAATCTCTTACCCTGAAATGCTTAGGAAGTTATGGCACTTCCCAGAGGAGGCTTAAAGCTAGAGCTGACCGATACAAGAATAAAAAATCTTGCGCATCAAGATGGAATACCTTTGTGGTGCCATTTGTACTCCAGAGCTTCCAATGAGATCAGAACTTAAAATCTGCTTATGTAATTAGCTTATTCTCCCACCATATTCTGATTTCTTCACTTTCAATCAGATTTATCCTGTGCATGTTCACCAGAAGGGTTGTATTTAACAACTTAGTAGGAAATACTCTCTCTCTCTCTCTCTCTCTCTCTGTGTGTGTGTGTGTGTGTGTAGAGGTGACAGTAGTGGTCAGTAGTGGCTATCCCTTGTAAATTGGGCCAGTTATAACAGATCTAAGCTTCTTAGCAGCAGTGAGAATCAGAATCCTAGAATAGAAGACCACGACGTAACAGAACTTAACTATCAAAAGTCATATTGTATTCACTCATATTTTTGCTTGTCATATTCTTTCTTTCTTCCTAATGTTCCAGGTTTCTTTCTTGTATGGTTCCATTCTGTTTGGAAAATTTCCTTTAGCTTACATTCTTTTAGTGTAGGTCTTCTGGCAATAAATTCTCTCAGTTTTTCATCATCTGAGAGATTTCCCCTTTATTCCTGATGGATGTTGGAATAATGGGGACATTTATTCAATTGGATATAGGATTATGGGATATTTACTTTCTTCCAGCACTTGATTAATATTGTGATACTTTCTTCTGGCCTCTAAGGTTTCTGATGAGAAATCTACTGATATTTGTATTGATTTTTCTTTTTAGATATGTTGTGTTTTTTTTTCTGTATGTTTTCAAATTTTTTATTTTAATTTTTAGGAAGTTTATTATGATATTTCTTAGTGTGGAGCTCTTTGAGGCTATTGGTAGTTCGTGTTTGCTCAGCATCTTGAGTCTGTAGGTTTATGTCTCATCAAATTTGAGAAGTTTTCAATCATTATTTCTTTAAATATTTTTTCATCCACACCTGTTTTCTTCTCTCTTTTCAGTTTTCACATAATACATTTATTATGGTCCCACAGGTCACGGAGGCAGTTTGTTTGTTTGGTTGGTTGGGTTTTTCTTTTTTTAATGTATTTTCTTTCCATATTTTAGACTTAATAATTTCTATTGTTCTAGTTCACTAGTTCTTTTCTTTGCCCCTCCATCCTGCTATCGATCCCATCCATGAAGCATTTTATTTGGTTTGCTGTATTTTTTAGTTCTAAAATTTCCATTTTGTTCTTCTTTATTTTTTTCTTTGCTGATACATTCTATTTCTTTGCTGATATTTTCTATTTTTTAATGTATTTTATGCATGTTCATATTTGCTTTTAAATAAAATTTATAGTGGCTGCTTTAAAATGTTTTTCAGATAATTCTAATATTCTGTTATCTGATGTTTGCATGTATTGATTATGTTTTGTATTTAGTTTCAGAACTTTCTGGTTCTTGATATGAATCATTTCTGATTAAAAATGCGGGCTTTTAAAATTATAGACTCTAGACCTTATTTTAACCTTCTATTGTAGCTGGATTCCTCTGGGGCTGCTGCAGTGTCCATGTCTTTACTGTCAGGTAGAAGTAGAAATCCAGGTTCCCTACTCAGTCTACTTGCCACGTGAAGTGGGGGGAACCTCTTTACTGCTGCGTGGATATGGGGGTTTCAGCCCCACCTCATATATTCCACTGACACCATGCCTCATACACAGGTGTCCTCATTACTAATGAGTGATCTGAAAGTCATGACTGTCCCCTTAGCCTCCTCTTACAACATTTCAGTGAGGAATGGGAGAAGCACTTCATTATGCTAGGTTGGGGTGGGAGCCCAGGCCCACCATGTAGTTTCCATTGACACTGGGGTGGGCACTGGCCTCACCAACATGGTGGGGGTCATGAAAGTCTCAGCTCCCGGCTTGGCCTTCTCTGACAAAAGCCTGGTGGGGGTGTGTGCACACCTTATTATAGCCAGGAGTTAAGGCTCTCCATTTAGCCTTTGCTGGCATAGAGGGTGGGATCACAGTTTTTTCTATGTCGTTTGGCTAGAGTAGAGCAGTTATTGTCTTAAATTTTTTTCCATATTGCTAGTGTGCCCAAGGATTTTTGTTGTACTAAAACCTTTATTGTGCAAGGAATAGGGAAAAGTACATCCACTCCATGTTCCTGGAAGCAGTCTTAAGACTTTTAAAAAAAAAGAGAAGAACCAGAAACAATTCTTCACTGTTTTAGGACTCATGTTCTCTTCTTTAATCAAAACAAAATTTTATACTATATTTTACCCTAGAAGCAGAAATCTCCCCACTTCTTTCCATTTCCAAAGGTTTAAAAATAAATCCTCTCAGCTTTTTCCATTCCTCAACCTGATATTTCCTTACTCTGACTGTAATAAATGCTTTCATAAAATGGCAGTTGATCAGATGGTTTGTGCGACCTGATAGGGTGACACAGAACCTCTTTTCAAACTGACAGAATATTCAAAGCCTTTACTCTTTCCACCGGTAAAGCTGCTTTGTAAATGCCAGATTCTTTTAAAATTGTGTTCCTTGTAACTGCATGTATTATTCATCTGACTGAGGTATCCCACACTGTCAATGGGGAAAATTGCAAGAAATCTATCTCAGAGCTTCCCTTTGATGCTGTGAGAAGATTCAGAATGAGTGGCCTGGGAGATGATTGTATTTTTCCTTTACCTTTTGGTTAAACTGACAATATCTGCCTCGTGTTTTATATCACCATCACCATATGACATGTCACCAAGGAGGATGACCTTAAGAGTTTAAGTCACCCAGGAAAAGCGAGTTGTGTGATCCAAATGTCACCAAGGAGTTACCTATGCTGACAAATGGCTGTGTACATTTCTTTAGTCCGTACATGATGCTTTCTGAACGAGGTACAAAGTAACTTATTTCATAAAGTAGCAATAGCAGCATCAACTGCCAAGTGCCATATGTCCTCCCAGTACTCAATTTACAAGGCCAGGTCTTAAATGAGATAGAATTATACAAAGGTAAGAGCACTTTAGTGGTCACTGAATCATAGCCCCCTTCTTTTACCTTCCATTTTACAGGTGAGGAAACCAGGCAGCTTCATGACTTGCCCAATCTAAATAGTGACAATACCAAGACAAGTGTCCAAACAGCTGGCTTTTATCCAATGTTTTTTTTATGTATGCCACATGGTCACAAATAATGACTTTCAAAATGTTGGCTGGTATTCTGGTCTAGACAGAAAATTATCAAACTACCACAGAAATGGACCTATCTGAGCTTTGGGAATTGATTCCCATAAGAGGCAAGAATTTGAGAATTTGATGACTAAACCATTCAAAAACACTAAGGAGCTACAAGAAATGGGCTGTGACTCATTCAGTGGGTAGCACTCTTTCCTTGTGACAGCCTATTCCTAAGTCATCTTTAGGGCGAGCTGAAAAGTGAGCCAAACCTGGGCCTCTCCTAGGTCTCCACAAATCACAGAGTGCGGCATACATTTATTCATCTTCCAAAATGGGTCCTAGTTAGGCAATAGTTCTAGGAGTCCTTTCTGAATCCATTTTGGAGAATGACCTCTAACTGACTGATATTCTCCTGAAAGCTTAAATTGGATGTGGTTTCCATCTTCCTTTGCTATCTTCAATTACATAGGTCTTTTGCACAGCTGTTTAAAAAGCTGTAGCTTCTATACAGAGTGGTCAGGGTACTAGTAATTCATTAAATGAATTATAATATGTTTAAATATAACCTACATGCACATGAAGGTTTCGATATGAGTTTATATAACCTAGATGTTTTATGAAATATATTTGATATTAAAAGCTACTTGAGATTAATGTTTCTGTTATTTGCTGTCAGAAAAAAATAGAAGGTAAAATGCCATATGACAGCAAGAAGTTAAATATTTTTTATAATAACTATATTTTCTCTGATCCAAATTAGGAGACCTGCTAAGTAAATATAATGTGTAAAACCTGGACTCCCAAAAGATTTGGGAGTCTGATTTCATGATTGTCAGAGACTTGGAGAAACTAAGATCTTATGGTAAGGCCTATCAGTCTTTAAAGTCTTTATTGTACAATAGATCAGAATTCTTCTAATTTTCACCTTGCTTACTTTTTGAAATTTTTATATCTATTAGAGCTCAGTTTTTGTAAATATCTGACAATCTTTCACATCAAATAGCACATAAAAACTATAAGTAAACCTTGGTTAAGTGGGGAAAGGAGGGGTTTAGTAGATAAGAAAGGGCCAGGGAGAGATGTTAACATAAGGGTGTTGGAAGACATTTCTCCATGGGTCTATCTTGCTTCTGCCCATTTTCTGAGGAAAGGCAGTGATAGCCTTTGTTCTTTACTGTATTTTGAAAGATGTTTATATGGCAAGTAGCCTTGGAAGAAAGAATGCCTCCCTCTAAGGCAGAGGAAAGATTTTCTTTGCTGTCTAAGATAATAAAGATAATGTCTCCCACCAGGTGAAAAGTTGGGCAGCTTTACTAATAAAAATTTTGGAAGATTTAGATTCTCTTAACCTAGGGAAGCTCAGGTGTGATGCGGCATACTCGCTAGGTGTATAGCACCCACTTGGAACACTCTGCATCACCCCATGGGACTAAGGAGACAAGCAGAACTGATAAGAACATGTAATAAAGTCTTTTGTCTCTGACCCAAATGTCTCATGCTATCTGCTAGCATCTATGAAACTGTGGCAAGATAACTTATTAGCTTAATGGTAGGGTACAACCTCAGAACTTTCACAGTTCTTGATAAAAGGTGGCATTATCAACATTTAAATGGTACATTTCCACCATTCTTAGCTATGAGACCTACCTCAATGATTGAAATTGGGTGGACCTATAGAGAATCCCAAAGAAGATCATAACTGGACAAAGAAACGAGTTTACCTCTTGGCTATGTTAATATATTTACATATTTCAACTGAAGACAGTGGCCCATATTTCATATCTGCATCAAAGCCATATGTAAATGTGAGAGTGACACTGCTGGTGGTCTTGAAAGGTATTGAGAGATATTATCCAGATAAATGCTGCCATGGGCACAATTATATCCTCTGCTTTCCTGAACTCTGGGTGTTCTTTTGGTGGCTTCCAGCACCCATTGACATTTCCTGTCCAGAACTATAATTTTATGTTGCCATTCTGGCTCTTTTACCCTGAATGTTAAAACTTTTCTGAAAACAGCTGGAAAGATATGCCAAATGTGTGGGTTTACAGTTCAAAACATTGAATCTACATTCAGAGAACACTGAGCCCTACTTTATCTTCCCTGGTTTTAGAAGATGTGGACATATACTTCTTTGTTCCATAAAACAATGGAAATTTGAATGTAAGGGTAAATGCACAGGAAGAATAGTTAGATATAGGTACATAATTGAAATGAATAAACTACTTGACAACTCAGAGGAAATATTTGAACTGTGATGTCAATACACTAGTCACTAGTCATGTATGACTGCTGAGTACTTTTGAAATGTGGTCACTCCAAATTGTGATATGCTGTAAATTTTAAATATACATTGGATTTTGAAGACTGAGTACAAAAAATGCAAATATTCATTAATACATTATTATATTGATTTCATGTTGAAATGATAATATTTTAGACAGGTTGCGTTAAATAAAACACATCATTAAAATTTACTTGTTTCTTTTTACGTTTCTTTTCCATAGCTACTAGAAAATTAAAAAATTATGTACCTTTTTTTTTTCTATTGTATTTCTATTAGATGCTGCTGTGCTGGACTATTCTTTGTCGTCTACCTGAGTGATGTACCTGAATGGTCCTATAAGAAATCTTAGGGCTTCTCTAATAGTTATAAACTAAATGGTGTCAACTGCTATACAATTGATGAAAGAATTAAATCACTTAAAGGCTTTCAAATAGGCTGCAGTTTCTTGAGGGCAAAGGCCATCTATTATAGATTGTCATAACCTTTCCTTTTCCCTAGTGACAAGATTAGTCTCTCACTTGAGTATTAAGTTTTGCCAGTTGAATGAATAATAAGAAACTCCGTGATAAAGAAAACCTGCAAATGTGCTATTTTGGTATATGAAGAGATTACACATATTAATTCTGAACAGGATGCCTGCATATTATATTACTTCTCTTAGCAGTCATTTCTATTCCTCATTTAAGAAGGCATCCTTGCAGTGAAATTTATCTTCCAATAGGCCTTTCCGTTTCTCTAGAGATCTAGGCTGGAAATGCTTCTTTTTCTTATTCATAGCTCTTTCTCTTAGAGGACACATAATAATAGTCATGGAGTTAATTAATGTAGAAATCACTTGTGCCCAGATAAGTAAGTTAGTAGATACATAGGCAAAAAAAGAAAGAAAAAAGAAAATTCGAAAATTTTTAAGCTCATTCTTTAAAAAAGCATTCAATGTTTTTTATGTGCAGAGACATAGAAAGTTCTAGCAGAGAAGACAAAGTCAGCAGAATCTCCATGATGCCCTGTGCTGTCTCCATATGGCTTCATTACTGGTAGGGAGCACTACCAGTGAGCAGGGAGAGATGTCCCCAGAATGTAAGGTTAGTGGCAATTAGCACTCAAATACATTACAGCAGAAAGTAATGGCTGGCAGATGAGAGACAGGGGTAAAAGCACCAGTGTAGTTCTAAGATATATAAAGCATATTTTGTGTGTTCTTTATTAGGTGTAATTAATACTGATGCTGGTAGATGAAGGATGATTATCATATATCATTTATATTTTAAATAATAATATGAACTTACTTTGTGATATGTAATTTATATTGCATGATTCTCACAGATACCTTGGAGGAGAGACATCATTACTTTTTTATAATTCAAAATAACCTAAGTTTGAGTGAGATTAAGTAACTTGTCTAGGGATATGCTATGGTCTGAATGTTTATGTTCCTTCAAAATTTATATGTCAAAATCCTGCCCCTCAAAGTAATAGTGTCCAAAGATGGGCCTTATGGGAGGTGATTAGGTCATGAAAGGGATCAATGCCTTTATAAAAGAGTTTGGAGAGACAACCCTTGCTTATTCCACCATGTGAGGACACAATGAAAAGGCAGCCTGTGTGAACCAGAATACTGGCCCTGACTTGACAATGAATCAGCTGGCACCTTGAGCTTGAACTCTTGGCTTCCAGAACTTTGAGCAATAAATTTCTATTGTTCTCAAGCCACCCATTGTATAGTATTTTGTCATAGCAGTCCAAATGGATGAAGACAGGACATAAGGCTTGTCAGGGAAAGAGTCAGAATTTGAATCCATGTCTAGTCAAACTCCAAAGTCCCTGTTTTCTGTTCAAATAATTTCACATCTTCTCCAATGTGACAATGGCACTAAGATTATAATAAGGACAGAGAAAAGTCACAATAGTGTCTGTCGAGACTAGTATTTCCCTTAAAATCGTCCTTCTATCCTTCCTGCCTTATCTTTCTCTCCCTTGCTTCCCTTTCATACTCTCAATCCCACTTTATTATTTTTGCTTTTGCTTTTTCTTACTCTCTCTTTCCTCTCTTTCTCACCCTAAAAATTCTGCCTTTCTTTTCCTAGTTTCATTCATTTTTCCTTCCCTCTCTCTAGCTTTTACCACCTAAACTGCAGTCTTGTCAATGCCCTCCAGGAGCTTTGATGCATAATCATCTAGGTGCTGGACAAATGCAAATGGTAATTGGAATAATTCAAGAGAAAAATATAGCCCACATGTTCCTTAGACTTGAAGGCAAATCTTTACCAACACTACAAATGTTCCATTAACAAAGAATCCTAGAATTGGTAAAGCTGGAAGGGAACTTGGAGCTTACCTAGCCTGATACCCACATGATATACCTGACAGACCTCCAGCTCACAGAGGGGAAGAGACGGCCCCAGGTGACCAAGCTGGTTAGTGGGAAAGCCAGAAAGAAGCAGGATCCTGGAATTCTTGTTTTAGTTCCTAGAAAGGTGCATAAGAAATTAAGTAGGAATGTGGAGGTGTAATCTTATTGACTACCACTAAATGAAGGCCTAAAAAGGTAAAGTTCATTTCCTTGTTCCATAAAGATGTTAAGAAGATAAATGGAATAATGCACATATAAGGGCTCAGTGTGCTAAGAGAGGCCTGATTTAATGTGTGGCAATACTTAGTGCCTGAAAATTAAAGGAAGATCTTTTATAGCTTTAAGCCTACCTGAAGAAGGAATTGTTGGACTATAGACCTTTTCATGCTGTTGAACCTAGGTGGTAAGACTTCTCTTTATGTATAATAAATGACTATTGAATGGATGCCAAGTAGATGTCTGTTTTATCCTTGTTTCTGTTCAATAAAGAAAGCTTTTTCTAGGTAAGTATATAATGTAGTGCCTGGACCTCTGCAGATGCAGTAGATGGTTTCCAATCTTTCTCTGTCTCTATCTGATTCCCTAGCTGATCCTAAAATAAAGTTTATTACTGCAGTCTAAACTGACTCACAGCTAGATCTTATCTTTTTAATGTGGTGTGTGTTTCAGTAGAGAGAGATAGCTCATTTTAGAGGAAAGATTTCTGTGCTGAGAGGCAAAACTTCAACCTTATACCTGTTTGTGACTCTAATTATCTAAATGATTTGTACAAAATTTATAACCATTTGCTTCTCCACTTTCTCATCTGTAAAATGCAGCTACTATTGGCATTGATCTCGCAAAGCAAATATTAACTGAGATAATGTGCATGTAGTAGTTTGTTTAGAATCTGGTACATTGTGAGGCTCTGTAAATATTAGCTATTGCTATTTTTTTCATTTGCATAAAACTTTGTCTTAAAAAGATTTAGGATTTATTTAGACTGTCAATATTTCTGCCTTTTAATAAGCAGTTCCAGAAAATTGTGTTTATCACTCAACAGATCAAAGCTCTGTAAACTGGAATTGTGTTTCAAAAGAACAGATTGATGCCCCCCACACAGATGTCTTTCACTATCCCCAAAACAACAGGCCAAAATGTTTTACAGATTGGATGTTTGGCACAGAGCAGAATTCTGAAATAAAACTCCTATTGTTTTTCTTTTTCATTTTTTTTTTTTTTAAGTTTTGAAAGGGAATTGCAACCTTGGTTATTTATTTGCTTCCATGGGAAGAAAAAAAGGAGCACATCTGTTTGCAATAGTGGATTGAAAGGTCTAAAAATAAATATGCTTTAAAGCAAAGAAACAAACTTTGTTGGCACTGTAAATCCAATCGACACTGGGAAATTGTTTGTGCTAGAGATGTCTGGCTTCTTTTAAAAAAAAGAAGAAAAGAGCAAATAATGTAGAATTATACAGTTCTAGTGAAGTGGTTCACCACATAAAAATGTGTTATTTTTACTCAACTGATAAATAGTTTTAACCATGACATAATATCTTAACATTTATATTTTAATTCTGAATATACCCTACATTTGTCATTTTATCTAAGAAGAGATTGGCATGATATAAAAATGATTTATTTACTCTCATAATCTGGAATTAGAAAGTAAAGAGTGAAAGTACAAGTAAGATATTTATAGTATTTGTTGGCTATGATCTTGGAAAATTCAGTTGCTCTCTATGGTGAAAGGTGCTTTACCTGGATACGTATTTTAGATTGTGTTGTCACCTTTTTTTTTTTTAACTCATATGAAAAATAATAACTATGTATTGTAAAATAAACTTAGAAATACTTTTGTGACTGCATCCATTTCATGGTGAAGGGAACTATCATGCCACATGAACTACAGGGCAGTCTTCTCTTGGGAAGCTCAGACAAACTTATGTTGGGGAGGGTAAGTGGCAGGGGAGCAATTAGGGATTGACAAGAAGGGAGCTCAGAGGAACTGGAATAGAAAACAGATGGAGTCGATAAAATGGAAGGACTTCCGGGGTATTTGAAACGCAAACATTAGTTGCTCAGAAGCAGTTAAGCCAGAAAATCCTTGAAAATGGGCTACTAAAAGGCATTTGTC
This sequence comes from Microcebus murinus, assembly GCF_040939455.1. Lineage (NCBI taxonomy): Eukaryota > Metazoa > Chordata > Mammalia > Primates > Cheirogaleidae > Microcebus > Microcebus murinus. Next base: position 50,680,778 of record NC_134104.1, read on the forward strand.
CAGTGAAAGACAAGGAGCCCAGGAAAGAAGCACAAGGGTTAAGAGGATTTCCTCTATAGAGGATTTCTTCCGCTTTTTTTTCTCAAGCTCTTTTGGCAGGTTTCCTCTTTAACCTGATGGGTATTTGAATTCTTCAGCACAGTCTTGCTAGTTAAACTCCATCCTAAAAACATGAAGGTATGCACAGGAAAAAATAGCAAAGATCCTGGTTGCCTTGGTGAGCATAAATACTTTTTTTTAACTGTATCAAAGATGAATCTTAATTGTTAAATTGGAAGCAAATCTAAATAAGTGATTAATATATTAAACAATTGAATTACTTTTTAAAATTTTAATAATAAAATTTTAAAATTTTATTATTAAAATTTTAATAATAAAATGCATGATGTAAGTACATAACTAAGTTGGTTTTTGTTTTGCTTTTCCCTTCAGTTTTTGTAAATTCAAAATATTAAGGGGGTATAAGTGTTTGTGGTCACATGGAGTGCTTTTGTAATGCTTGGGTGAAGTCTATAAGTGTGGCCTTCACCCAAATCTAATGAAATTTGAACCTGGGATTTTTACATTCAGTATTTGCTCTAGAAATGGTGTTTTTATTAAAGTAATGTACAGAATGAAATGCCAGGAAGATAAGTAAGAATATTGAGCTCCTGAGTAGTGGACCTGGCTAAGTTAGACCTTATATTTTCCTTCCACCTATCTAGAAATGGGTAAATGCATTACATATAATGCATATTGCATATATAAATATGCCAAGGTGTCTGAGAATATAAAACCCTTGTCTTGTAATAGAGTACATTAGTCTGTCCCTGAGGAAATTTTATAAATAATTCTTCGCATAGCCTGATATCCCAAGCCTTTCCACCTTCTCCAGTCAAAACTTACAGGTGGTGCAGTTCCTTAAGCTTGCAATATCATAAACAAGACATTTAAGAATGTTAATACTATTTGGAGTAGATCAGAGCCCTCAAAGTCATGGAAAAGCATGTGTATTTTAATAGAGTCCTTAGGAAATATGAAGCTCCCCTATAATGGTGGCATAACCTAAAACAATCTCCAGAATACATCTTCTGTTGAAAGTTTAGTTTTTAATATCATTATTATTTGAACATGAAAAATGTCAGTTTGAATAATCACTCAAAGAGTTATCCATGTTTGCCGTCTCTGCTTTCTCACCTCTTTTATATACTCCATCCTACTCTAACTAGCTACCTCATTCCATCAAAATTGTCCTTTTAAGGTCACCTGGGCTTCCAATTTTCATGCCATGTTTTACTCCTCAACTCATCAGCATTTGCCACTGTAATTTTAAATTTAGATATTTTAAAAATCTCTTCCTTTTGATTCTGGGAGTCACTTTCTAGTTGTTTTCCTTCTACCTCTTCCGCTTTTTTTTCTCAAGCTCTTTTGGCAGGTTTCCTCTTTAACCTGATGGGTATTTGAATTCTTTAGGACTCTGCATTATCACCTTTCTCTTGTCTCCCTACATTCCTTCCCAGATGATCTCAGCCTCTGCTGTGACTTCTTTCATGATCATAAATTCACATCTTCAACCAAACCTCTTCTCTGAGTTTCTAACATATACATCTAATTTTTAACTTAACATATTTACTCTAATTAAATAGTTTAAAGATGTTCTCACAATTTTCCCTTTTGATTCCCATCTTAGTAAATAGCACCAGTATCTACCTACTTTCTCATACCAGAAACCTGGGCGCAAGCTTCGTGACTTCTTTTTTCTGAATATCTGTTCAGTCACCAAAGCTTGTGAAGAACCTTCCCTAACACAAGCTACCAACATCTCTCATCCTGGTTTCCTTCAAAAGTCTCCTAAACCAAATGTCTTCATCTATTTTTTTCTGCTTTCAGTCTATTCTCCAAATAGTTATTTGGATAAATTTTTTAAAAAGAATTCTGCCACTTAAAACTTTTATATATCCCCCATGACTCTAAAATTAAGGTTCTACTGGACTTAGTGTAAAACTAATAGTCCTTACTCATCCTGTGCTAAAGTCCTCCATGAATTTTTCCTCGTTAACCTCTTAGGCCTCATATCCCCCAAATTTTGCACTTTCTTATTAGTGCTTCATCCTTAAGGACTCATTTTTGGTTGTTTGACTTTCCAAGTTCTTCTAGCTTCCATCCATTTGCCCTGAACTGGGAAAATTCTTCCTTATTCTTTGGAGTTAATTTTGACTATATTCTCTTCAGGGAAACTGCACTGTCCATCCATACCCATTTCAGGCTGCCCTGTTTTATCTTTTTGGCATATTTAATAAGGAATTAGCTTCATTGTTTATATAGCAATTATATTGACATTATGAATTACGTAATAATGTGTTTCATTTCCTTCTTCCTCACTGGAATCTGTACCAAAAGTTTGATCTGGGTCTTTCTTATTCATAACTCTTATGTCCAGTACTATATCTCTACTGTATTTTCAATATGGTATTTTCACTACATTAAGCATCATGCCTTTCTGTAAGTCTCAATAAATAGCTTTTAGATAAACATATCTATCAATGGATCAAAAAATGAATGAATGAATGAGTAAAATTATCCTCATGATACTTAAAAAAATGAGCTAAGAATTTCAAAATACAAAAGTCTTTTACTTATTTCTGAGCATGAATAACCAATGTTTTAGAATCACATTCATTATATTGTTTATTTGATTACCTGGAAAGTCAAAAGAAGGCTTTGATTATCAATTAAATTAGTATTCCCTTACATCATTAGCTACAGACCAGCATAACCCTTTGGGGAGCAGTTTGGCAACAGGTATTAAATGTGCAAATAAATACACTTGCTGGCTCAATAATCCTATTTATAAACATCCTTATAAGCCTGAAGATCTCAGCAAAATTTTATTTCATAAAATTAAAATTTGGAAACACAACACAGATGTCTGAAAGTAGGGAACATGTTAAGTAGATTGCAATACATTTATTCAAGGGAATAAAATGAAAACTAAAACACTTCAAATATACACACACACAATGATTACAACTTTTGAAACTATGCATGAGAAGAAATGCACAGATGTAGTCACACAAAGTATTATAGTTAATTGACTAAGGTGGTGAAGAGATTAAGAGAGATTATTTCACTCTACTTGCCAAACTGCAATATTATTTTATTTCTATGACTGGATTTATTTTTCAATCTATTTACCTTTTTACCAGGCAGGTCACTATTACTTTTCTTCAGATTTAATTTCTTCCAATTTCATAAACCACATGGCAGATAGTTATATTAATTTCTCTTTATTCTAACATGCATCATCTAAAATAATTCAGTGATATTATAGAGTGAGTTGTCTTAGAGTGTGGTAAATAGTCTAATGGGAGCATGTAGGGAAACACTCAAAAAGGAATGTTTGTGCCCCTAAATAATGAGAAATATTTAAAACATCTAACAGGAAAGTGTTTTTTTAGAAGGAGTAAGAACCTTTGATAAGATGGTGTAAGATTTTCTGAGAAATTTTGAGTGTATTTACTTTTTTTCTTTAATATCAACACTTTTCAGGATATTTTCTGAAAATGTTGAGAATTTGATGAAACCATACAGTCAGAGGGATTAGGACTGACATAATAAGGCAATAATGTGATAAGATTGCCCAGTACTTTTTTTTTTACTGTAAGTAGGGAATTTTTTTCTTATAAAATCAGACATCCTCACTCACATTTTCCTTTAACAAGAGAATTGAAGCCAATTCTGAGATTTTTAACCCAAACACTTAAACTTATACAAAAACCAGGAAAAAAACCATTTAAAAATTCCAGGAGAAAAGTCTTTCCTTTGCTTCCTAGACTTTGATGACTCAGGAAAAAAATGTGTATGAAAAGAAAATTTTAAAGGTCATGTTTAGCATTCAGCTAGAATCAGACCAAGTCCTTCCTATAAGCATACTTTTGAACAAATGTTTGAAAGAAAGCTTCTGTCTTGAAATTTTCTATTAAACTACGGTGGTAATTCTCATATACATGACAGACTGATAAGCATTTTGATTTTGTTTTTTTATACTATTTTTTTAATGGACTAGATTTCCAGGAAATGTCCTCATTTCCCAGTCTGACCTAGGCTAGATTTGTTTTCTTCTTTAAATATTCATCTGCTTAAAATGTTAAGAACGTTTACTCATAGATTCTTGGAAAGTTTTTTTTTCTTTTTTTTTTTTCTTTCTGTCTTATTCTTATTGCACACAGCCAGGAATTCTCAGGAAGTGCTTCCTGCAGTCAGATCTGCACTATTTAGGCACATTTGCTCCTGAGCAGGGACTGTGGCAGTGGGTTACTGTCTCACAAAGACATTTTGTGTGGTTTGTTTAAGACAAGTTTATCTGTTTTCAGCCCAATACTTGATACCAAGCTAGGGGCGTAACTTTTTGCATATTTATTGTATGTAAGGGGTGCAGCTGCATAGTGTGTGTGACTTTAAGGAACACATCCATTTGGATTTATAGCAACATATCTTCTTAGACAGCTGGTTGAGCACACTGGCAGAGTTGGAGGACTGCGAGGCATAGCAACAGTTCCACACTAGATCACAGGCCCTCCGAGCACACAGGGCCCTTATTTAAACTCCTAAGGCAAACGGTGCGATTCTATAAAACTCCAGACGTAATTCTCTTCTCGAGCAAACTGATTCTTCACACTGAGATAGTGTATGATTACCCACAGCAGTGAAATTCTTGGATTTAGATTAGAAATTGGATTATAAACTGCCTCTAGGCAGGTAGAAGTAGCTTTAATCAGTTAGGCCAGATGCTTCCATCCCAGAGGAATAACTGCTGAACAAGTGAGAAGAGCAAGCTCATTTCCCAGGCTGGTCTCGTCTGTGTCATATGAACCTTAATATATATATTTTTTCATTAGCTGGTTGTCTAGGGAACAAGAGCCCTACCAAGAGAATCTGCCAAAGTTAAGCCCAAGAACAAAAACTTATTTGGCAGCATTGGGTATTATAAGCATACATTTAAAAAATAGTTTTAAAATATTTTCTCTGGGAAACTGATATTTGTGACTTCAAATGATTTTATAATTATTTTTCAATGTGAAAAATAAAATTTCAGCATGACAAAAAAGTCTGTCTTTAAAATATTGACACTGTCTAGGAATATTTTATGAGTTTTCAGACTTTTTCCAGTATATTGTCAGAACTCAAATAAAAACACAGTGCTCCAGATGTCCCAGTACTTATTTAAACATTTTTAATAAGAAAAAAGATTTTAAAGAAGATCAATAAAAGCAATTGATATTTATATAAAATATTAGTTTCATGTGCCCAAGGCCTCAAAAGATTTCAAAGCCTGCTTTGTGTAGATGTATGTGAATATTTTGAAACAAAATTTAAGAGTCTTATTTACTTGTCTCTTTTTAAATATTAAATTACAGCTTTTTGGTAAGAAAAGAAGTATATATAGTTTCCATTCACAAACATAACACCAGACTTAAATTTTACATTTTCTCTTGACCCTTAGACATGCGGTAAAATGTTTTGGGTATGATATTTGTCATCTCAAAGTCAAGTACAATCTTCACAAAGTCGCCTAAATTGGAAGAAAAATAATAACCAATTTAATGTATTGTGCTGTTTGTTTTTATTTGGGTTTCCCAGTGTTTTTTCTTTTGAATGTACATTTGTAGTAGGAGATAAATAAACTCTGAACCACACTGGTAGTATTTGTTAAATCACTTGCAAATCACACAGTTAATTGAAATGAGTGTTGAGAAACTTTGTTGAAATGAATTCTTAAAATTTGGAACAATAAATCTTTCACTTCATCTCTCTCAGTAGCTAGTGCACACTAATAAATATATGGACTTCTTTCCATTCCTTTCCTTCTCAAGATTTTCCAGTGCCAGACAATGACACAGTGAGTTCAGTGAGCTGACTCGAGGAGGTTAAAATTACTTTATACAACATTTTAAGAAAAACGAGAATTGTCAATTTTGATCAAATGTTCATATTCTGCCAAATGTAGCTGTGCAATCTTGGGCAGGCTACTTAAATATTCTAGGATTTAATTTTCTCATTTGCAAGTAGGGTGTTTAATTAGATTACTTGTTTCAAGTCTTTATATTTAAGGCAAGGAAGCACATTATATAAAACTGATAAAAATCAAGAATTCCATAATTAGGAAGAGTCCATTCCTTGGGAGATGGGGAATTCAGTTAACTTAATGCTTCACTTCTTCCCACAATTACTCTGCTATGTGAGGGATTTCTTTGGATCACAGTTTGAAAACTATTGGACTAGATATTCTCTAAGACCCTTACTCCCTCTAATATTCTGTGGTTATAGATGCTAGTCTGGAGGGATCTAAGAATTTAGAATTTAAAGCTCAAATGGACCTCAATTTATTTAGGTCAATATCTTCATTTTGAAGATATTAAAATTAAGAACCAATTTTATCAAGTTCCTAGAAGGTGGTCCCTAAACTGGGCATTTTCAAAACACATTGCAGTCAGACTACCCAGAACAATCCCCTAGAATGCTAGAATTTTATTCTAAAAAGAATAAAAGGTAGAAGTTACCTGGCACTTTACCTGCATACACTGTCCAAATTTATTTTATCCCGAGGTTTGTAGTCTAATATTAAGTTGAGGCAGAGAACATGAAGGGCAAATCTGAGAAATCTGACTAGGCAATGGGGTATTCTCACCTGAAAGACCTGAAGAATGTAGATTCATCCTATGGCTCCCCTAAGATATTGGATCTGTTTGGAGGTACAGTATTGACTTCCAGAATGAACTAGAACCTAGAATAATCTTGAGGCTCTATTAATCAAATCATACAGCATACACATTTGGATTTTTCTTAACAAAGGCATTATAGAAATCATTATTGTGAGTTTACATCAGTGTAGATTTTACTCTAGAATATTATGTATGTATAAAAGGTGAATTTCCCTCTTAGGTTTTCTCAGTATGGCACTACTTTCTTGGAAAGAACAAAGTCTGAGACTTTACAGATAAGAAGTAGCTGTGAGAATTTCTACTCTGAGGTGCTAAAGTGAAAAACAAAAGCAATTAAATTGGTGAGATTTCCTAAAACTCTGTCAGTGCTTGAGATAGCTCAGAAGCCACACACCACTATGTGTATGTGTGAGACCTTTTTTGTATATAATGTCTAAAACTGGAAGTTAAAAAACTAGGTTTCTAATCTCTGTTCCCACCTAGATTCACTGTGTGTCTCTGGACAAATAAATTAACTTTGGTCACCTTATTTATACATAAAATCAATATGCCAAAAAAGAAAGCTATCTGCCAGCCTTAATGAAATTCTGTGAGAATAAAAATAGACAGTTTTAAAAAGATTTGAAACACTATAGCCAAGAAGATATTACTTTAGAGCAATCATATGTGCAAAGAATTTCATGATTACTGCCCAGAAATGGTGAATTTCATCAGTCACGTCTGCCAGCAAGCAGGTTCTATTTTGGAGGACATGATAAGATGTAACAATAAATTTGGAACAGAATGGCCCCAGGGAGAAAATTGCATTTTGAACACTCCTTCTGGACTCACTAATGATAAGCACATATTATTTTAGTGGAGATTGACCAAAAACCATAAAGGTAATTTAAAAAATATTTAACCTTGAAGAAGAATGAATTTATTACATTTTTAGGAATGTAAAAATGTTCTAGGAAAATATTGTCTAATCAGAATAGTAAAATGCTCGAATCACTTCTTTTTTCTTTGGTCTACTATAGTCATGTCTTTATCAGATCTCCTTAAGAACAAAGATTTCGTCATCTACAACCTTGCACATTCTCTTTACACATATACCATGCTTAGTACTTAGTAGTTGCTCAGTAAATGCTAATTTACTGGCATTTAGGAATATTTTATTAATTTAATTTTGTGGAGAGAATTAATTAACGATTAAATGAATAGTCAGCAGAAGGATAGAATCATTTGATGGTTTGGTTAGGGGTTAGACAGATCGGGTATTACCAATAATAGGATTACCCAATTATTGTTCAGAAAAGGAAAAAGTAAGGAAGAAAATGAGTTCTTGGACTTTTACAGACATTATTTTCTTAGGCAGGAAATTTATTATGAAATCTTTCTGAGGTCATAATGTATAAAAATTATACTCTTGTTAATTTACAAATTTGTTTTCTTGAAATAGATGAAAATAATCTTGAGTTCCAATTATACATATATGTAACATATAAATATATACGCACACACAAACACACCGAGGATTTAAAAGACTTTGCAAGTTCCTAAAAGTGCAACTTATATTTATAATTAAAACCATAGAAGTCATAAAACTTCATTTGGATAGGAGATCATAAAAGATATTATAATGATAGGTAATGTTTATTGAGGCTTTGCTCTGAGTGCTTTGTTTGCTAATATAATTTAATTTTCACAGCAATTCCACGGCAGAGAGGCACTAGTATTATCCCTATGTTACAAGGGACAAAACAGAGAAACAGAATGCTTAGGAAATTGAGCCAAGATTCTATCACACACATTTTGGCTTGTGGTCTCATGCTTGTAATTATGGTCACTTCTTGCTCATTTATTCCAAGGTGGAGGTATGTGATAAATGGTACTGTACAAACTAATCTGAAGTGAAGGGGTATTTTCAAGCCTTCTGGACAAGTGAATATCCTGGTTTTTAAACTCTATAACATTGGAATACTACAGCAAAATATTTACAGTTTTAGGCAGGTAACAAAATGAGTGAAATGGGTTGGGTGTGGACTCTGGCACAGAGGAGAGTGCTGTAAAAATTGGGCAGTCCCTATCAAGTTCCTACTGATTGTTGTGCTGAAGGTAAAGTCATTGACTTGAGAGCTTATTTTTAAGAGAAGCTGAAAATCTGATTATGAAATAGTCAAATTTTAAACCATTGCCTAAATTAAAAATAAAACAAATCAAGAGCCCCAAACCCTGAAGACCAAAGAAATCATACCTGTATACTATATTTATGTCTGGGCATAAATTGCAACCTTTGCTTCAAGGTTTTGTTAGAGAAATCTCTGAATCATTTTATTCAATCTAGTCAATACTTATGAATTACCAAATATTGTGGAGGGTTGGAAAAAAGACATGACTCAGTCCTCAAACAGCTTTGTGAGTGATAGTCTATAATTCATAGTTCTTGGTTGAAAGTGAAATAATCAATCTGAATTCTTAAAACAGAAAATTATTTTATTAAATGATATTGGATAGTTAACAGAATCTCTGGAAGGGCCAGACAACATATTTGGTGGTGAGCAGTGGACCAATGGCCACAGTCACACACCACGGAATAGGCGGCAACTCTTGCTCTAAGGCCCAGCGAGGGCAGCTGCCCCACAATGTTGGTCACTGAGCATTGTTGCTAGAATTTTGGCCCTGTTACCTCTGGACTGTGGGCCTGTGGGCTGCTAGTGACTTCCCCCTTATCAAAGGGTGTGATTGCTACTTTTTAAACTACCTACCTTCCAATTCAAAAGTTTGAGGTATGTGCCTCAGATTGGCAGAGGCTAATGCTAAAGATGTACGGCTATTTAGGAAATCAACATCTGTCATTTTACTCTTCATTAATGGAATGCCAGCAGTGCCCCATAATGCAAGAAAGGAGTTCACACAAGAGAGGTAGCCAAAAGGCCATTAAATAGTTAGAAAGCATTTAAATAAAAAAGATAAGCCAATACTTTCTTAAGGGTCAAAATAAGTAGTGCAGACAAAAGTTGCTATAGGATTTAGTGAAGAAAATCTCCATAAAGACTACAGAGATGGAAAAAATTTCTAGCAGAGAAAAGAGTTGAAATAGACCTTGAAGAATAAATTTGGATTGGCAGAAATCTGAGGATGAGGAGAAGAAGGAGATATTCCCAGGGAGGCTGATGGTGTGAGCAATGAGTTAGAGCTGATGATTACCTAGATATTGGGGCAGTCAAGAATACTTAGTGAAATCACTTTAATATTAATTGAGTGATTACCATATGCCAGGTTTAAAAGGGAGTTGAAATTGGAATAGAGAAGTATGTCATTACCAGATTGTAGAGGTCCTATGAAGAGAATTTTAAACTGATCATAAAATGGGCAGAAAAGAGCAGGGTCAACTGACTAGGAAATAACTTGTAGCATGCTGAACTTCTTATAAAGGCATGAGACGATGATAGTCTTAAAAGCTCAGCTCTCCCTTGCCTTCTTTGACACATTATCACAGATTACACATACACCTGTAGTAAATGCAGCTCTCTGTTGGTTTATACACCAGTACTCTTTTCTTTGTACCATAGTATCAGTGCAGGTTTACTAGGCTATTCAGTTATCTTTATGTTTATCACTTGTTGCTTTATGTCTGGCTGTTAGGTAGCTTCTCCCTTCTTATTATTTCTGCAGATCTCCCAGTACAGGGAGACTTACAAGAAATAGGGGTGTGATGTTCCCAGATCTTTCTCGTTGAACCTCTTTCTAGTACTGACTAGGCACCAATGCCTGTGGTTTCTAAATCTGCAGAGAAACAAAACCTTAACCATCTTCACTGTGTTAAAACTGCAGAAAACACAAAGAGTTAATCATGCCTGGTGACTCATGAAACCAACAATGTCTGTGGTTGTATAAAAGGGGTATTGGCATTTTCCAAAAACTTGGAGTAAATGCTGTGAAAAACTCTAGAGATTCCAGTTTTCATAAATAAGTAATTAAATCCACGAAGGTGTAGGAAACTGGTCACATGCTTTGACCCAAGTAGTATCACAAACATAAACCTGATAAAGAACAGGAGATTGGAAGGAAGAAAGAGAGAAAGAAAGTCTACATTAAAGACTTCAGTATTGTGCTTGGGTGAAGGAGGGATTTAGGATTAAAATTGCAGTTTGAGTTATTACAAATAAAGCTAAAGAAGAAAAAATGCAAAGAAAAGGAACTTTATCACTAGGTTTCAAATTAAAAACAAAAACCATCTCATTCTTTCACAATTATCTAACCGAAATTTGCAATTTAAAAGCTATCATTCAACTTAAATTAATCTTGGTTCTATTAAAGAAAGTGGTAAGTCTGAGCAACATAAAACTGGGAATGCTAAGGGAATATGCACTGAAGAGAACAACCTATATGGAGCTTTCACATTTGTTTTTCCTTTTTAATGTAATTGCAGCAGTGAAAATAGTTGAAATAAGGTATGCTATTACAGCTCATTTCTATGTTTATTTTAAAAAGTTAGAGTTAAATGTAAATATACTCACTCTACACGTTTATCATGGCATTTTTGTAGAATGTTATGGCTGAAAAAGACCTTAGATATCTATATCATCTGAGTCTGCACATACGTGTTTTAATGTGTTTGTGTCAAATCTCTTTTACCATAGTACATACTCTTAGAGGTTTTTATGTTATTTTATTATTTTTGAGTGATATAGGAATATGATTTTTAGAAAAAATTATTTATCAGTTTAGAATTATTAAAGCTGGTATTTAAGGTTTTAGCATAAACTTTAATGATCCTTAGTGAGTAGCATACTGTAGTTGATTAATTTTAAAGTAATTATGTAAGAAAAACTTTGACTTACTGACAAACCTTGGAATGGCATTATATCGAGCCTGATTTTAGGGTCAGAAATACATTAAAATAAAGATTACATTTTGATAAAGATTTGTGGTATTAAGAATGAATACACCTGACATTGTGAGCTACTGGTTTACGCTTAAAAGAACTTCAGCTTTTATGTATTTTCTGTTCTGTTGATAACTGACAAGATGAAAGAGAAGATTTCAGGATATTATTTCCTTTTATTTTTTTCACATAACACACATTGTTGTTATGAATAGTCTTTATTTCTAAATATGATATGTTCAGCACCATATGTTATTTTTTAAAAATATTTGTTTTTTAATTGCTACAAAGATTAGGATATACTATGTGAGGGTCTTTAATTGATGGTTGTAATTTATGGATTTAATGAAGATCTTGAGGTGAATTTGCAAAATAATTATTTATTGTTCAATAGAAGTGTAGCTTATGATTATGATATTTAACTAATGTACATTAGGCTATACATTATCCTAGATATGACTAGGAATCAAAACAATTTAAAATTCTGTGTGAGTAAAACACAATGGCAGCTGTAGGAAGAGAGAGTGAGGGCATGCTAGATAATCAGATTCCTACTCCTCATTATGCCTATTCAAGATGTCTTCAGAGTTTCTAAAAGGTTATTTAGTTATAAAGGGGGAAATAGTTATATTTTAGTTGAGAAGCTGAATTGAAAACAGACTCCACTATGACTTAAACAAACACAAAATTTTGCAAATGAGACATATAAGAAGCATAGGTGAAGACAGTGGAATTTGGAGAGGTTTGTGAAAGACCAAACATACTGAACAATTAAAAATACGATTTTATTCAGGTCATTGCAATATGGACAATGTACATTAATGAGGAGCACTTCAAAGAAAAGGAAGAAGGCATGGAGTGTTACAGAAGCAAGTGAACAAGGGAATTATCTACAATTGTTGTGGGAATTCCAAGGAAGGATGGAGATGGGTCTTACATTTGAGGGCAGGGTAGTGCTTTACAATTTCCCACAACATAAAAATGTAGGGCAATTTCTTAACTATCACTAACTACTTCCAAGGAGCATAGAGGTCAGGTAAAGTTCAATATTGTTAATCTCTCTCTCTCTCTCTCTCAAGACTAACATTATTCATTGCTAAACAACAACTCAGAGGTAACCATAAACTTCCTTAGTTGGGTGAAGCAAGGTCTGAGAAATAGCCTTTCAGGGGTTCATGCTGTTGATGTTCACATAAAACCAATTAAACATGCAAAAAAAAAAAAAAAAAAAACCAGTTAAACAATCCATTGAGAGGTGGGGGCAAAAGCGAGTTGTTTTAGGGACCTGAAAGTTAGACATTTAAAAGAGGGATATCTAAAATGACAAAGAGAAATATTAGGATAAAAGATTATATGTAAGTAAAGAGCCAGGAGCTGAACCATGAGGGTAACAAATTCAGTAGATACTAAGTGGTCAGAAGATGAAAATCTTTTGGTTATATAGCACTGCTCTTGACACTCTTGAACCAAGACGTCAATGTTCTTGGTGATGTTGTCCAAGCTCTTGTAGAAGGGCATGAGTGATCCCACCATTTTTCCTGACTTCCTTCATGTTCTAGGCAAAGGCATGTCCAGGGAAAAATCCAGCCCATGCATGGTTTGCTGTGGTAATATATATTTTGAGGTTTATATTTCAAGTCTTCTTTAGATCCTGGGAAAAAGAGCATGATACAAGGTAAGAATAATCTATCCACTCAGACTTTAGTTCTTAGTGAGGCCAAGTCAAGCAGGAGACTGAAAATTGGAAATGTTACTTTGAAAGGTTGTACTGTGTCAAGATTTTAAGTTACCAAAAGATCTCGAAGACTATATTCAAACTTTTCTGTTACAAAACAAAACTGATATTTAAATAAAGTTGGTCAGAATAATGATTCAATTTGTTAAACACAAATTTACACTTTTCATAATTTTAAACATTCAGTAAAAAGAAATGCTAATTTATTTCTTCAGCAAATCTATGCAAGTTTATAAAGAATACACCCGTAGAATAAAAATTGTCAGGCAGATTATACTTGCACTGAAAATCCAGAGAAGATATAGTTTTTTTCACAAAACCAAAAATTTCGGATTAGTTGCATTTACCAAAATTTACCTAAATTATACTAACTTGAATTCTTGAAATATTTCTGTGTTAGTTTCTATACAATGCCTCCTTTTTTCCCCATACTGTCCACATCTGAGAATTTTAGGAATGAATAAGATTCCTAATTTATAAAAGATAAATTCTCAAAGCCAATTAGAATGGAACTCTTTTAATTTAAGAAATTTTTAAATCTAATTTATTAATGTCCTATGGAGTTAAGAAAATATTTACACACTCACACAATGAGAAGGAAAGGGCTTTCTGAATTACAGACATGTAAACATACAGCAGTACACACAGCAATATAACTTCAATTCTAAAATTTTACTCATGGGTCAATCATAAACATAGAAGTACAAAACTCATATTAAAGAGCTGTTTTCTTTCTAGCAAGTCTGAGTTCTTAATTCATTTGAGCTCAAAATAGAAAAACAAACAAGACTAAAAAGTCAGATTTTCTGTCATCTTTCACCCAGCAGAGACAAAAATCTCTACAAACCATTAATACCTTTACAGAGATCATCAAATAAAAGGTCAGATGTTAAAAGAGAAAGAAGTTAGGATTAGAAATCAAATAAGTACTGAAAAAGAATTAAATCAAATTTTGACCATGCCTCCAACAGACACAACTCCATAGCACCCAGGTGTGGGCCACGCCACCAGGTCCCTGGATTGCATTAGGAATGGAGATAGAAGGAACAGAGAGGTCTCTTTACCTTGGTGGAGTAAATTGGGATCTGAAGATCCCAATAGCCCTCCGAAGTCCTGGCACCAAACAGTGAAAGACAAAATGTACTGGAAAACTAGAGACATGATTTTATTCAGGCTATTGAAATGAGAATATTCATGAATGAGAAACAACTTTAAGAGAAAACAAAGGGAGTCTGAGATTTTATAGAGGTAGGTAGAAAGGGGAGTCATTCGTGAGTCCCAATCTTATGGGAGTTGTCAGGAAAGATGGACAGGGATCTTGTAACATATGAGGATGAGGTAGTCTTTTGCCAGTCTTTTGTGTTCTGAAACACAAAACACAATGAGGATGAGGTAGTCTTTTGCCAGTCTTTTGTGTTCTGAAACACAAAACACATAGAAGAATTTCTTAACCTTCACCTTCTGGGAGCATGGGGCTCACCTAAAGTCCAACATTGTCAGATCAAATAATTTGCCCCAAACCACAAAGATTGTTAGTGGTAAAACTGTAATTTGATCTTTAGACTCCAGCTGATAACATTTAAAAAGACATCAAATTCTATTCCTGCTTATATATTCTGGGCTTCAAAATCTCTCATTTATTCCCAGAATTATGAGGGTTTCAATGTAAATGGAAACTTAAGAGATTATTTAATGCAGTGAATATCACTTTGCTCCTTGTGGATCTTGAGTTCAATACAGGCTCCTCATAGTCAGTCCATTGAGGAATCAAAATTTCAGAATTTCCAATGGGGAACTCAAATTAGGGACCAGTACAGATGCCCATGATTTCCTCTCTGCTCTTAACTCCTCTTTGACAAATTTCATGGTCCATAGAGATGCCAGTCCATGGGTGCACACCTGCCCATACCAGGCCACTTAGGTCCTCTATTGAGAACTGGGAAGTATGACACATCTGTTCCAAGGGCTGGTAGATATCAAAGATTTATGTTAGGTATTTTTAGACATTTGTAAGCAGATAAATAAAGCAAAAAGGGTGGTTGCAGAGAGATGTAGAAGCAAAGAGCACAGAGAAATAAAGATGAGAGAAAATTCAGAGAGCAGTAGCATAGTATTTGTGTGTGAGAGAGAGGAAGAGAGGGAAACTAATACTTTTACTTATTTCTAGTCTTTATGAGAATCAGCCATATTTCTAAAGCTCTGATTACTACCTCACAATTCATATAATAACTCCCATTTTCTTAAGTTAATTTCTGTGATTTACAAAAAAAAAAAAATAATTGATGAAATCATTGGGCTTCCATGAAAGATTTCATTTGACAATTGAATTAATTTTTTCATAATCAGTTGATCTAGTTCAATGTTCCTATTTTATAGAGAAATAAACCAAGGCCCAATTAATTGTAATAGCTTGCCCAAATTATCATCTTAATTTGTGGTGAAATCAGAACAATATCTTGAGCTTCTAATAATCGCTTCAGCACTTTTCCCCAACCTTTAACATTTGTCCCTGAACAAGTCAAAATTAATGAGGTTTTCCCATAACTTGGAAAAGTATGAAATAATATGTTTCTTTGATTTTTAAAAGCCTCAAACAATAAGAAGTTGAAAAGTAAAACCAGAGATGAATTCCAAAGATAGCAAAATGATAGCTTTGGAGAATGTATAATAGTATTTCTTAGCCAATGATGATGAAGTAGTTTATGCCAGTGGAACATGATCATTAACTATTTCATAGCTCATTTTCTTAAGTCTAAGCTTATGGGCAATGAATATATCTTTCCACAGAGATGTGAAAATAAGGTAATTAAAAATTTTGTCTATGATTTTTTTTAAATTATGTCCTTGGCAGTGATGTAGTTGTATAAGAATAATTATAATCTGAAAAAATGAAAGCAACTAAATATACAGTTTTTTGGGGGTGTTTTTCCTGTTCGTTCCCTGGACTTTTCCCATATATGCATCATTTTTACCCATTGGATTTCAGGTCAAATAATACCTTCTCAGAGATTATTATTATTTTTTTGTCCAGTTATTTAAACCTAGTCCTCTTTCACACCCCTGTCATCTCCGAAAAAATTACCATGTTTACTCATTGCTGTGGTTTGGATAGGTTTGTTTGTTCCCACCAAATCTCATGGTGAAATTTAATACTCATTGTGGTGGTATTGGGAAGCAGGGCCTGGTGAGAGGTGTTTCGTTTATGGGGGCAGATCCCTCCTGAATGGCTTGGTGCTTTTCTCATAGTACTGAGTTCTTGCTTTCTTGAGACTGGATTGGTTCTCAAGGGAGAATGGATTAATTTCTGCAAGAGTGTGTTATTTTAAAGCCAGATTCCCTTGAGGTTTGCCCTTCTTCACATATGCCCACTTCCTCTATTAACTTCTCCACCATATTTTTACACAGCTCAAAAGTCCTCACCAGAAGCCAAACAGATGTTGGTGCCATGCTTCTCATACAGCCTACAGAAGTGTATGCTAAATAAGCCTCTTTTCTTTATAAATTACTTGTCTCAAATATATTCTCTTATAGCAACACAAGATGGACTATGACACTCATTAAAAGCGAGATTTGATAAAAGTATCAAATCTAAAGATTCTAAATATTTTGCTTACATGTTTATAATTTGTCAACCTTCACTATAATTTAAGAAATAAGGAGGCAGGAACTTAGCCTGCCTTATACATGACTGCATCCCCTAAGCCTAATATATGCTTCTTGAATGAATGAATAAATAAATGAAAACAGAGGAAACTAGAGCAATTAGATGATTTTCTCAACTATAGAAAGCAAGCAAGTATAACAGCTAAGCCTGGAACCAGGCTTCCTAATTTATAGTCCTGTGCTCTTTCTATTATATTATATACTGCTTCTCTTTTGGATATACACCCGCCCCCCCCCCCCACACACACATCAGGAGAACAGCCAAAAATATATGATTTCTTTTCACTGAAGCTCTGAAATACATTTAAAGCTGTCCAACTCATTATTTAAAATATAAAAAAATTAAAAAGAAAGAAGGAAGCAAATTTGGAATAAGTTCAGAAGAGAAACAAGAGTCCCTAGGGGCTGAGGAGAGTGATTTATGAGGAGAGACCAAAAGAACACAATACAGCAGAGTCGAGTCTAGTTACTAGACAACTATCTCAAAATACTGACCAAACACAGGGAAGAATAGAAAAAAATACCCATTGTAACATGAAATAGAGCAGTATAACACTACTAATCCACATATACACAAAACCCTTGCAATATTAGAGATTTCTTAGCACCAAATTCAGAGTCAATATGAATATTCATACTGAAATTGACCACCACCATTGGTGCAAAAGAAAATGACTGAGGTTAAATATGATTTCTTCATTTCCATATTGAATTTGATCAAATAGTGTTTAATTTGCAAAGCATTTCCATTCCCTGCACGGTGCTTCACAAAATAAAAGAGCGCTACTGTAAGTCTAGTATAAAAGAAGAAAAAAAAGCACACTAAGTTTAACACCAAGACAATTGTACTGGAAGTGAATCTATTGAATTTTGAAATAATCCTCTAAGTGAAGTAATTATGCTTAATTTTCAAAGGAACAAGGTTGGCTTTCAGTATCTTGAGAACTTTTTATTTCTCTGAAAATTTTCAAAGATCTCAAGCCAAAGTCTTATTTGGACCAATGAATTCTAATTAGAACTCTTACCTTACTATCAATTCCAAGAATAAAAGGACTTTAGGAGGAGATGATGAAGCAGAGAGTTGGTTTTAAAAATCATTTCCCCTCTTCCAGTAGAGAATCCCATTGATCTTCTGGGAAGGGAGTGAGTAAGTGGAAGAAAATGTTTCTTTGATTTTAAAAGTTTGATCGCATTTAAGATTTTAAAGACACTATTTGTTTTTATTATTTCTTTATTTTAAAAAGTTGAAATTAGGAAGATACACGTATGCTAGCATGAAATAATCAGGATTGCTAATTATATGCACATTTTCACTGCCCCCCCTTATGAAAAGATTCTAAAATAATGTGGAACACATTTGTAGATGATTTTTAAAAGGGCTTATGATAACTATTTAGAAACTATTTTAATTTCTCCAGTCCCCTGCTGAAATTTTGTCAAATGTTTTCAGATGAAGAGACTGAAGCTATAACACTTGCACATGTTAAGAGACTCACTTCTTGGTTTGCAGATGACTTTTTTTCCATTGTGTGCTTGCATGGCAAAAAAAGACCTCATGCTCTCTGGGGTCACTTTTATAACCTCGTTCATGATGGCTCCACTCTCATGACCTAGTTGTCTTCCAAAGGCCACACCTCCTAATACATTCAGACTGGGGGCTAGGATTTTGACATAAGAATTTTGGGGGACACAAACATTCAGTCCATAAAAAACACATTGTCACTTTTGTCTTGCTCTGTAATGGGTAGTTTGTTCAGAGTAAAGGTAGTGACCATGGAAGGAGTATGATCCTCAAGCAGTCCAATAGAGAGGTATACATATGGAAGAACCGAGGCCTCCAGCAAACAATCAGCATCTGCTTGCCAGCTATGTGAGTGAGGCATCTTGGAATTAGGTCTCCCAACCCCAGTTAAGACTTTAGATGATTACTGCCCCGACCAACATCTTGACTGCAACCTTAAGCCAGAATCACTCACCTAATCTGCTTCCAAATGCTTCACCCTTAGAAACTGAAGGAAAAAAAGTTAAAGTTGTTTTGAGTCATTAGATTATAAGGTAATTTTTATACAGCAACAGGTAATTAATACAGCTCATTTTATCACATGAAAAAATTAACATATGTTAAATGAGTATCTGTTTTGAATAATAAAGAAATATAATTACCAGAAAGACTTTAGGATGTCACCCTTGTGTTTATGTCCTGGAAATAAGCTACTGGAGTCTTAAATTTTGCAACATTCTCACCTGAAAAATATTCTATTTTTCATTGTTCAATTTTTGTAGACAATTATCAAAATTAAGAGTAAACTGTTATTTTGGCATTGCTAATCATTTGCTTTTAAACAGCCTGTATTTTTTAAAGTACTGAAATAGATCTCTTAGGTAGTCTAAGAAATAGATGAAATGAAATAGAAATAATATTACTTCTCACAAGAGTTTAGATTGATTGCAACAAGACCCTATGAGTAGAATATCAAGATTTGATTTTTACTCAGTTACTTTTCTATGGGAAGGGATGTGCCGGTAGTAATATTAACATAAAGAAAAGACAAGACTTTCCTAATCAAACATGTACTTGTTACCTGTTTAGCCAGGGTCTATGGAAAATACTCAAATGGGGCCTGAGTCTTCAAGGCAGCAACAGATTTTGACTATTGCCTTTTAAAGAAGTGAGGTTCTGCATACTGTCTCCCTACTGAGATAGTCTGGCCCTCTATAATACGAGAGAATATGTGATATCTGTACATGCCTCTGTTTAAAAAACTCCTGTTTAGAAATCACATTGGCCTTTTATTCATGTTTCCATAAATGAGTCAGAAGACACTCCTCCTCAGAGTCCCAAATGAGTAATAAAGTTGTGACAGAATGCCCTGTGGAAAGTGTTAATGGGCTCAGAATGTCCTCTTCCCCACTTCCTGTCAGGTCTCATAGTCAATCCCTTTGGCAAATGTATTCATTTTTACATCCCTATAGATTAGGCCTTATATCAAGAATTCCACTTTAGGTGGGCAGGGAAGGAAGGCGGGGAGAAGCGCATTTGATAATAATGGCTATTGGTTAGCTTTTCATTTAATCATAAATAAAGAGAGAATTAAAAGCGCTCTAACTGATCCCTGTATCATTGTATATCTGATTTCTGTCAGAGTGAAAGACAAATTAAAACAAAACACTACTGTTTTCCTCAAAGATAGGAGGTTACATAACGTTTAATTCATTTTTATTAGGCTCTTCTTTAAAATGCAAATATATATGTCATTAGTTAAGCCTCCCAGCAACTCATAATCTGTGTGAACTACTTTGACTAGGATATGAGTGTATGTGCTTCTCTACACACATTAGCTAGCAGAGAAGGGACAGAACTTTTGTCTCTAGGCAAGAGAAAGTAACGTGGAAGTAGGTGTGGCCCTGTAGGAGGAGAGAGGAGGGTGAGCTGTCTCCTTGGAAGTTTTAGGACAGCCATGAGGATAGTGAACATTGGGATATTAGAAGAGAGATAAGAGAAGGCCCTATGTCTCAGAGGAGTGTACCAACCTGGAAACTGTCCAAGATTCAGATGGTAGTAATTGCTATAAAAGATCTTAAAAGATGGGGCTGAAATTTTTATTGAATTTCGTCTTTGGGTCCCCAAGAGTACAAGGCAGGAACTGTACTTTTCTTTTTTTTTCCAATGTGTCATTTCCCTCTTACCCCCTCAACAGTCAGAATATGAATACTTAAAACAAAAGACATTCTAGAAGTAGTTTTTCACTAGTTCAGGCCTAGATAGATGGAGGTTTAATGAAATTTGAAATATACTTTCTACCTGCCTTTTGGAGTGTCGTCAAGAACCCCAGGAATAAACAGATATGGATCCAGGAGACAGCTGGAAACTATCCAAATCCAGGACACTGTGGGCTAACATGCCTATGAAAGCAAAATTTCTTGCTAGTGTGGTTTCAAAAATAATCTTAGAAGCCCTTTGTTAATGACCTGGTAATTGTTTTAATAGCTCCTCAGTCAAGTGTGAAGAGCTGTAGCTGACAGTCAGCAATGTGCGGAGTGGGGGTAAAGTTGCCTCCAGGTACATCTAGAGTATCGTTAAGCTTTCCTGCTTACATTTTGGCTGACTTAGCAATAAAAATTTATTTACTGTATCCATAAAACTTGTCTCTGGCTATCCAAGGGAGTCTCCTTTCAAACTGGCTCTGTGAGAGGAATGTGGAAACAATATTCGATAAGCCGTACCTTTCTCTTTTCTGGACAGCTTCTTCAGGAGGCATTGAAGTCATTTTGTTCAAATTCTCTCTACTTCTTTCACATGTAGATGTCTCTCCAAATCTCCAGGACAATATAACCTCTAAAAAGTATTTGTACAGACTGACATTCAATTAATACACATTCCTTTATTTCACAAATATTTATTGAGAAACACTTAGGTAGCAGGCACCATTCTAGGCACTATGGACATAATACTAAAAAAAAAGAACCTATGGCATTAAGGACAATATATTCTAATGAGAGAACTAGAATGTATGTGCGTAGACACATACATGTATATGCATACTCACGTAGTACATAAAACACATATACATAAATAATGGTTAAGTTCTCTGCAAAAAAGTAAAATATCAGAGTAAGTTCTGGTGGTGGTATGATGAGAGGAAGTTTTGTTGTATTATATTTGGAGTGGTCAGGGAAAGTTGATATTTGAGCAGAGAGCCAAAGAAAGTGGGGGAGCAGATCAGGAAGGTATCAGGTAGAACAAAGTTCCAGAGAGAGGAAATAAGAAAGCCCCTGAAGTGGGAACACACTTGGTATATTTCAGCAATAGCCTGGAGCCCACTGTGGCTGGACAGTGTATAACAAAAAAAATAATACTTTACCTGCAGATCCAGCCCTATCTGGTTCAACTTTGTGTAATAAAATGGTGAGTAGTTTTTCATTTATCATGGACTCCCAGATTGCAAGTTATGGAACCTGAGCATGTCCAGATGAACCAAGGGTGAAACCTAAGTCCTCAGACCAAGGAGCAAGGACAGAATTAAGAAGCAAGCACCTCATGGCATGATCCACAACACAATCAGATTGAGCCCTGGCTTTTACTCCATGGCACAATTCAGTCAGATCATGGCTCATTACTCTCTGCCTGTAAAACCTGCCCCAGCTCCCAGCTTGGGGAGATGGACTTGAGCATTTCCTCCTGTCTCCTTGCCAGTCAACTTGCAATAAAGCCTTTTTTTCCCCTCAAATCTGGTACCCTAGTATTGGATTTGACACACATCAGGCAGTGGGCCCTTGCTTGTTTGGTAACAATGTAACAATAGCAGATACGTAATGGAGGTAAGGAGTGAAAGAAGGCAGATCTTGACAGATTGGCTTTTACTCCGAGTAAATTGTGAGAGATTTGAGCAGAAGAGCCATGTGCTCTGAATTATATTTTAAAAGGTTTCTCTAGCTATTATGAAGATAACACTGTGTGTGAGAGAGGGGGGGAGTGAAGCAATGGGGAGTGTTAAAGTAGGGAGACAAATGCATTTATTCAAAGGAGAGATGGTGAACTAGGACTGTGATGGTGCAAAGTATGAGAACTGGTTATCTGTTTTAAATAGATTTGGAGGCAGAGCTGACACTGGCTGTTGGATTAGAGAGAAAGTGAGTAAAAGATGACTCTAGGGTATTTATCCTGAGCAACAGGATTAACTTTCCATTAATGAGATGGTAACTATGAATACTCAGTATATGCCAGACACACATGAAGCATAGACTAGAATTGAATTCTATACAGAAGACACTTTTTATTTTTGTCATGCCCAATAGACACTATCTGCTCTTGCCTCTCTAATTACATGATAGGAGACATGATGCTTGAAACTACATGGACTATTTTGTCACTATGTGGAGATTTATCAGTCAGAGTTTAGGCAAGAATGAAATGGCACGTGAAAAATGTGATAATTGAGTAAAGTGTGAGCAGGATCAAAGGCAACTGCGAGAACAGTTAGCACCCCAGGCTTGAACATGAAAGAAGAGATAATCATTACCAGAACTTGTAGAGAGCTGTGACTATAGCTGTAGAATAGGGGTGTCCCACAAGAGCTGTCACCAGGATCTTAGCTGGAGGACCTTAGGCTAATATAAACTTTAGCCTAAAATGGAAAGGGCTAGGGGAATAAATCTAACCTCCCATTCTTCTGGCACTTTGTTCTCCTGTTGGCATTGTCTTAACAGAATCCGTAAGACTAGGAAGCCCAGTTGACTCAATCCATAGAAAGCTGCCTGCTGGTGGACAGAACAGGATAGAGATATATAGATCTGAGGTCAGTGGAGAGTACCCAGTATGCAGATGAGCCTAGAAACAAAAAGGGAGCGAGGAAGAATGGAAAACTAGAAAAAAAAAACTTAGGTCTCTGATAACATTCCTGTGTCACTATACTCTGTCTGAACCACCAACTCCATTTCTTTTCTTCAACTTTTTATTTTGAAATTATTTTAGGATTACAGAAAAGTTACAGAAATAGTAAAGAGTTTCTGTATAGCTTTCACACAGGTTTCTGCCCTCAAAGTTAACATCTTGCATAATCATAGTATCGTTGGTATAATACTATTAACTAAACTATACATGTTTGGATTTTACTAGTTTTTCTGCTAATATCTTTTTTTCTCTGTTCTAAGATTCAGTGCAAGATCCCAAATGGAATTTGGTTGTTGAGTCTCCTTAGTTTCCTTATTTGTGTCACAATTTCTTAATCACTATTGTTTCTGATGATCGTCACATTATAGAAGAGTGGTATTCAATTATTTAGTAGAATGTCCCATAATCTGAGTTTATGCAATGCTTTCTCATGATAGATTATGCATTTTTGGCCAGAAGGATGAAGAAGTGATGA
Organism: Microcebus murinus; assembly: GCF_040939455.1. Taxonomy (NCBI): domain Eukaryota; kingdom Metazoa; phylum Chordata; class Mammalia; order Primates; family Cheirogaleidae; genus Microcebus; species Microcebus murinus. Next base: position 50,704,613 of record NC_134104.1, read on the forward strand.
GCCCCTCTCGGTGTATCATATCAGGGGGTACATGACATTAGTTTGTCTTATTACATATTTATTATTACATAATTAGCAATATATCTTATTACCTATCATCTCAACTTTGCTCTCTCAATGTGGTCTCAGCTAGGTTCAGACTTTTGGATGTGAAATGATTAAATATCTTTATTATTGAAGCCATTATTAGTTGGTATTCCCTTATTTGCAGCTGAATACATCATAACAAGTATACCAGTACTTCAAGTTATCTTCCTATTTCCATCATACCTTATCTACTGTATGATATAATGAATAATTTAATCAGGAGCTCTCAAATTACATACTTATAACCTGTGATTGTGGTCAATTTATGGAAAATCCAAGTGGCAGAATTATCTTTTCATGTTGTTTACTTGTCAAATTCCTGAAGCTAAATAGTAAGTCTATGATTAAAACAAGAAAACATTTAATGATTAAATTAAAGAATAAAAAGTTACAAGGAATTTAAGGAATTATTAGTCCAACTTCCTGAATATTTATGAACTCTTTTTTGCCAAAATAATGACAGCTTTACATCTACTGCTTGGCCCCTTTGTAAAGAGCACACTGCTTTGCAAGGTAGCCCTATTAAGACAACTGTCTCTATTTTTATTTTTAATTCTTTCTTCCTCTGAGCTGAAATCTATCTCATTATTTGTCTCAATAATTCTATACACTATAACTTTTCAGGAATCTGTCTCATTATTTGTCTCAATAATTCTATACACTATAACTTTTCAGGAAAAAACAAAATACAACTCTTCTAAAAACAGGCAATCTTCACAGCAATTTGAAATACTCATTGAGTTGCATAGAATTGGTTATCACAATAGAGCTAAGGATAAAAAAACTCTATGGTATGCCCATCCTTCTCATGTTGGTACCAATTGATTAATTCTCCATGTCTGGGTACAGTTGCTTATCTCTGAATCCATTCAAGTATTATTATTCATGCACATTCCTTTATTTTTTCCAGGAGGATATCTTGAGAAGTGAATTAGTTAGGAAAACACTAATTACTATAATAAACAAACTCCCAAGTATCAGTGATAAAACAATGGAACTTCTTTTCCCACTCAAATAATAGCACAAATCAGATGTTTCTGGTGGGTGGATAACTCTTTTCTACATGTGACCCAGTGCCTTGGGACCCTTATATTTTGTGGCTCTGCCATTCTTTGAATCCTTTGCTTCCAGTTGGCTGGAAGGAAAACTTGCTTCTTAAAACCCGTCTCTGGAAAGGTTGTTTATTATTTTCACTCACAGTACTTTGGCAAAAGTTGTCATATAGTCCATCCAGACAAAAGATGCCTAGGAAATATAATCAATGGTGGGCTGCCACCTCCCAGAATTTAGCCTAGCATACAGAGAGAAAACATTTAAGTTTGTTAGACAATTGTCTCTGTCACTAGTAGCTTTGTTAAATTCCTTTTTAAATGTAGATATAATAAGTCCAGGACGTTTCTCTGACCTAGTAATTCTGATACAGGATCTGGAAACTTCTTCTGGAAAGGGCTATAAGATTTTAGTCTTTGCAGGTCATATGGTCTCTGTTCCAACTACTGCCCTTGTAATGTAAGAACTGCTTATACAATAGTAAATGAATGGGTGTAGGCTATGTTTCAATAAACTTGATTATGGACACTAGAATTTGAATTTCACATAATTTTACTGTGAAGAAATATTATTCTTCTGTGCTTATTTTCTGTTTAATAATGTAAATTGTTTTTTACATCTCAGACATATAAAAATAATTATATGTCTGCAGACAAGATTTGGTCTATGTGCAGTGGTTTGCTGATCCCTGATTTAGCATCACACTATAAAAGAGGTGAGATTGGTACAGTATGATTTGATTTCAGTAGACATTTGCTAAGTCTTACTACTTATTGTTTCCTTGCTCCCAAAATCCTGGTAAATAACCTATTAGTTAATAATATATTCTAGATATTATATAACATGTAAGTCAATTCAACAAGTTGATTTTATACTTCATTAGTTATTGCTATAATTTTTAAGAACACATGAAATACAACTATTTTACATACATTATTTTAACTGTTCAAAAATACACTATGACATAGCTATTATCATTCCCACTTTCCTATTGAAGATGCCAAGGCTCAAAGTAGCTAAGAAGTATTTTGATCATATTTCACACAGCAAGAAATGCAAAAGTCAGAATTCAAACCTCACATGGATACAGCAACCTGGGCTCTTTCACCACACCAAGTTTTCCTGGCTGTAGAGGTGTGAACTCATTAAAAGCTGATAGCTATTCTTTCACTCTCTCTTTTCACCTTTGTTTGAGCTCTGTTGAAATTTTCATCTATTTTATCTTTTTCAACTTGAAAATACTATTTCTTCATTGGACACAAAACAGCACAGATAATGCCAAATGACAGTAAGTATAGTGAAGTAATTCAGCATGAGGAAAAATTGCATATTGTGAAGAGTGGCTCAGAAGTCATAATGCCCATTATTGGCAGAGTGGGCAAAAAAGAAACCTCACAAGAAAGAACACATATTCTCTTTGAACAAAGAAGATAAAAGCAAGTAGGACTTAAGTAGCTTTGCCCTTGAGCTCTACTGAAGTGTTGGTCTTCGTCAGTTACTAACTAGTATGATCTCGAGTGACACACTTGACCTCTCAGTTTTCTAATCTCAAAAATTGCTTCTTGAATAAATTTATCCTCTGACCTCTTACAAAGGAACTTGAGGTAACATTGGTGAATTGAATTTAGCACCTATTCTGCAAAACTTGCAAGGTTGCTGATCGGCATAAAATTGCTCCAGTTAGGATATTCAATAGTGCTTTGAGAATTGCATCTATTCCACAAATAAAAGCTATTGTAATGAATATTCTAGATTTCCCCACTCATAAATTATGTTCAGTTAAGCTCACAATATACTAGTGCTCGTACTACGGAATATAGAATCTTTAATGAGAATAATGCTATTTGCCCTTTCCTACATTGTATAGACTTTTGAAGAATGAATCCATTAATCTCTATTTATATTTGCCCTTTGGGCAAAACTATTCTTGAATAATTGTATATGCCTTCCCCTAGAAAAAAGATTACATTTTACAATAAATCTATGTCATTGGGATACTATATACATTTCCAAACAAAGATATTAGTGAAAATTATTTTGGAGGAAAAAACTAGCCATTTTACTACTTATTGCCTCTTCAATGGTATTTTCATGGGGAAGTTACAGGCAAGATGCAAAGGTGCGGCATCAACAGAAGAGGGGAAATCAATGTCTGTATACCATAGCCTTTCTCTTATCTCATGCAGTAAAACTCAGTAAAAAGCAAATGGATATGCACAGTATAAAATAACAACAAAGAGCTAGAGAAACTCTTTGTAGCAACACATCCTGTGACACACAAGTCTCTGATTTGGCAGACTATTTCCTTTTAACTGTTTGAGGCTTCTCACATTTCCGCTGCAGCTGGACCACATCCCAAGGCACTTCCTGGCTCCTAGGAATTTTGGCACAGGGCCTTGCTTCTTTATCACTTGGCTTTCCTCTAGGCATCCCATTTGTTGCAAGGAGGATCAGTTCTGTCTGCATTGTTGTTTTTATCATAAGTAAAAGATGTCTAGTCTACTTTTCAGAGACAACTATACCACCATTGAGGTGAGGTGGTGGGGAGAAGGGAGCAGCTGATGCCATTCTTCTTTATTTTGGACACTAAACAGTTTAGATTTGCACTTAGAGAGAACATGACCAAGATAAATTTTCTTATTAAATAAAAATGTCACATTATATTTAGGAAGCCCTCACCAAAAATCTAATCAGATCTACACTTCACCTAAATATCAGAGGAAAGCATTTGGCAAGGATTAATGATTGACTTCTGTTTAGCCATATCAATTAGAATCTAAAGGCCAGGCATGGTTACTCACACCTGTAATCCTAGCACTCTGGGAAGCCAAGGTGGGAGGATCGCTCAAGGTCAGGAGTTGGAGCCTGAGCAAGAGTGAGACCCCATCTCTACTAAAAATAAAAAGAAATTAGCTGGACAACTGAAAATATATAGAAAAAATTATCTGGGCATGGTGGTGCATGCCTATAGTCCCAGCTACTCAGGAGGCTGAGACAGAAGAATTGCTTGAGCCCAGGAGTTTGAGGTTGCTGTGAGCTAGACTGATGCCATGGCACTCTAGCCCAGGCAACAGAGCAAGACTCTGTCTCCAAGAAAAAAAAATCTAAAATGTTCAATAATTTTTAACCAGTAATACAACTTCTAAGAGTTAATCCTACATATAGTTTGACAAATGTGCATCAAGAAATACATATAAATATGATCATAATATTATTGTTTGAAAAGAAAATGTGTATCAATGATGGATAATGGTTAAACAAATCAATAATTCCCATCTTTTAATATTATACTGCTACTAAAATTTGGAGGCAGATTTATAAATACTTATATGGGCAGGGCTCTATTGTTATATGAAAAAATAATTCATGGAATAAGATGTATGTTTTGATACCATTTATGCAAACAGTGCATACATGCACATGTACCTACACTTAGAAACATATACTGAAAAGATATATACAAAATATTAATAAAAGTTATAATTAGGAAACATAGACATGGAGGATTTAGAGCAAAGATAAAAGGAGATTTCTTATTTAAACCTTCTTTGTATTTATTCTCTCTTTATGTATACGTATATGTGTGTGTGTGTGTATATATATTTCACTTTCTACTGGCTTTATTAAATCAAACAGATCAATAACACAAAAGAAAATAACCTTTGCAGATTCTCTTGCCTTCTTTGAAAGGCTGTGTTTTCCTTCATTTCAATATGATCTTATAGTTATAAAGGCATTTGCTGTTTCAAAGAAACACATATGTGTGTCGCACATACCAGTACCTGCAAGGAACAAGGAGGTACCTGCAGTAAACAAAGAGTGTTGAGTATGGACTGAGGTAAACAGGAGGACATGTGCTCCACCTCAAGTGTCCTGGGCCTTGTGCTACTGCTGCCATGGGGCCATTATGCTCCAGCATGGTGAGTCTTATCACTTTTCAGGAAAAACTGGAACTTCAGATCATCAGGAGAAATTGTTCAATTTTAAAAATATTGATTCCTGTGAGTTCAACTATTTTAGATTCCACATGTGAGTGAGATCATGCAGTATTTGTCTTTCTGTGTCTGGCTTATTTCACTCAGCATAATGTCCTCCAGGTTCATCCATGTTGTCACATGGAAGGAATGGAAGGATGCCTTCTTTCTTAAGGCTAATATTCTATTCTGTTTTTATATATATACACATGTATATTCTATTCTCTCTCTATATATACACATATATATATATACACACACACATATATCATTTCTAAAAATCCATTCATCTATTGATAGACACTTCACTTCATTCCATATCTTGACTATTGTGAATAATGCTGCAATGAACATGAGAGTGCTGATATCTCTTTCAGACAGTGATTTTAGTTCCTTTGGCTATATATCCAGAAGTGGGATTGCTGGATCATATGGTAGTTCTATTTTTAATCTTTTTGCTTGTCAAGGGATGGGAAAAAGGGGAAATGTTGGTAAAAGGATACAAACTTTTAGTTATAAGAGTTATAAGTTCTGGAGACTTAAGGTACAGGATGGTGACTATAGTTAATAATGTGCTGTATACTTAAAATTTGATGTCTAGATCTTAAAAATTTTTGCTACATCTGCACACATACACAAAGAAAGGTAACTATGTAAGGTGATGGATACTTTAATGGGCTTGATTGTGGTAATCATTTACAATAGATGTGTATCAAAACATCACAGTGTACACCCATATAATGTTGTCAATTATACCACAGTAAAGCTGGAAAAAAGTGGCAAAAATTTTATTTAAAAAAATCTCCAAAGTGAAGCAAGCAAAATAAAACACTTTATAGGTTGAAAAAAATATATTTCTGCAAGCTGAAGCTGGCCTCCAGCCATTCAGTTACTACCTCTGATACAGAAGTTTAACATTTGAAAATAACTCTCAGGAACATTTAATCCTTGTAGCAATTTTGGGAAACAATATGATTATTCCTGTTTTACAAAAACAAAAACTTAAATTTAAGGGTTTTTTAGTAGTTAGTTCATTTTTGCAGATCTAATAAATGGCTGGGTAAAGTTTTGGACATAAGTTTACTTACTCTAGGTCTACAATTCTTTTCTATGTACCCTGAAGTTTTGAAGTGGTACTTTTCAACCTTTTGTAGCCCATACCTGAGACACTGTATTCTTGCTCTATTTTCCTACCATCCCCACCATATTAAGATTATGCTAATCTAACTTTCTAAAATTTGTATTAAAAATAATAAGTACATTGAATGTAATTTTCAATTCACACACATCTCTCTCTTCTGACTTGCTCTTTCTCTAAGATTCAAAATTGCTGTGTAGTGGAGTATGCTTGGTTCTGTTAAAAACCTTTTGTATTAAAGTAAACAAACAAAATTCTAACAGCAGAAAACAAATCCAAACCACTCCATAGATAAATAAATGAAGGAATTAATTGGTTTCTGCTCTGAGTTTCAGGAATTCTAGATCTTTCTCTCTCCCATTCTCTCTCCCTATGTTCTCCCTCTCCCATCACTTAGTTCCTGTTTTTCTCTTTATATTTGCCTAATTCTCTTAAAGACATTGCTGAAAAAGGTTTCAGGCTTACATCATCCCCATATTGTGATCCAACAAAAAAAGAAATAAATTCTCTTTACTAATTTTCATATATATGATCCCAGGGAAAGAGCCTGATTGGTTAATGCTGTAACCAGAAGTCTTAATAGTGTGACTGGTTGTCCCACTGTACTGGGTTGAATAGTGTTCTCTGAGAATTCATGTCCTTCCTGGAACCTCAGAATGTGACCTTATTTGGAAATAGGATGACAGTACATCTAATGATGAGGTCATACTGGAATAGGGTGGGCCCTTAATCCAATATGACTGATATTCTTATAAGAGGAGGAAATACATCAACATTGATATGCACAGAGAAAGACAATGTAAAGACACACAGGGAGTAATGCTAGGTGACAATGGAGGCAGTGATTGGAGTGTTATAGCCACAAGCCAAGGAGTACCAAGGATTGCCAGCAACCACTAGATGCTAGGAGAAAGGCATGGAACAAATTCTCCCTCTGAGATCCCAAGAATGAACCAACCATGCTGACACCTTAATTTTGGATTTCTGGCCTCCTGAGACTGAAAAAAGCCATGCAGTTTGTGGTACATTGTTATGCCAACCCTAGGAAACTAATACAGCCACCAAAACCACAGGAGTGGCAGAGGGGCAGTTGTTCAAATAATGCAGACACTATGATTTGAAGAAAGAGTAGAAGAAGAAATGTTGAGCAAACCAAAACAAAACAAATGCACAGCAAAATCCACCTAGTGGTACAGCCTTAAAATGTTCCCAAAGCACTTTCCAAACCCCATATAACTATGTTTATTTATTTGATATTTTTACCCTATCTACTTGTACAATTTGAGGGAACTTACATAAGAAATAATACAACTACAAACTTGTATAAAAAAACCAAGAGTGAAATAGTGGTGGGAGGTAGGAGAGGTCATATGATCACAATGTTTAAGCTGTATTTCCTGGTATCCATTGTTCAATGGAAAACCAAGTCCATACAACTTTGATTACTCAATGAAGAAAACATACTTGACTGTTTATAAAGAAATAATCTTTTTCATATCTACAATAAGAAACATGCATTTTAGTAAATTGAATTAAACTATCTTTCAGGGAATCCTGGGAATCAAAACTCTCAAATAAAATGCTAGAAGCAAAAATAAACAAATAAATAAACAAACAAGAAACAACAACAAAAAATTAAATCTGGAGGTAAATAATGCTTTGTGATATTTCAAATCATTGTTTCAATGTTGCATACATAATATTTGACACTCAAACCAAAAATATTACCAACTATACTAGGACCTAAGATCAAATGACCAAAAGATAGAAACTGAGCAATAGAAACAGATCCACCAAACAAACTAAATGTTGTGGTTATCAATTAGAAATTCTAAAATAACTGTAATTAATATACTTAAGCATATAAAGGACAAGATGAAGAGTTTCCGCTAAGCACAAGAGACAGACTTAGAATAAAAAAATTTTTAAAATGGGCAAGTCACTATTGATTGTACATTTACAGAAGGAAGATGGATTCTAGGTTGGACGCACAAGGAAACTTTTGGGGGTGCTTGTATTCTATTTCTTGAACTGATTGATGAATCCACGGATGCGTTCTGTCTCTTTGAAAATTAATAGTGTGGTAAATTTTCTGTATATATGTTATATGTCAATTAAAATTATTTTAAAAATCTATAGACTAGTGAGTGTTTAAAATAAAAGCATATCCTAGTGTTGACTGAAAGGAGGTAAGCCTATGGCTGTCAGCAATTTCTAAGTGTGAGTGAAGTTTGGGGAGAAAATCTAATCTCTTCCTCAAGAATAAATGCTAAATTAGTAGGAAAGGCTGAGGTTATATTATAGCCTAGGGTAATAACTCAATAAATATTTATTAAATGAATGAACAAACTGCCTATTTATTCCTCTCCTTGAAAAAGGAGAAACAAATACAAACTGGAATAAAGAAACAAACATTCATTATTTTTCAAATCTCTTTAGGGGGCCCAATTCTTATACACATAGGGACAGAATAAATTTTATGGTATTTAAGTTAGAAGAGGAGAAGCAATCTTTTCATACTAGGTTCTGCCTTTGATTTAATATGTGTTTTCTGGGGAAAAATTCTTTTTATTTTCCTATATCTCTGAAAAGCACTATACTTATTTCCTGAGTTATAACTACACAGAGATCAACTAATGGGAATATTCCATTAAGGATTATGCAGATGGTGAATTCGTGGACATGTTTGGCATTGTTTTCAACATTCCATGTCAATGTTCAAACCAGTTAACACTAAGCACGTGATTTAACAGATTTTCAAGAGTGAACAGGTTCTATTTCCACTGTTTTTTAAGGTAAGCCAGAATAATCTTTCATTCTGATTGAGGAACATTGGTATTGACAGAAGGAAAGCCTAATGGCTTATTTGAGAACCACAGAGTTGAGTGAAATTTCCCTTCCCATTATTTTAAATGAAGGACTCTCTTTAGAGTTCCGTATATATTTCCAGTGTGGTTAAAGTGAACACTTTAATAACATTTTAAAGGAAAAAATCAAGACTCTTTGTTATTCCACTTCATAAAGAATTCACAAAGGGATCAGCCTAGAGAAAATAAAGATCAAATAATGTGGCTGGATTTTATGCCAGGGAAATGGGTAACTTATGCACACACACACAATCACTCATTCTACAAATATAGAGAACTCCTGCTGTTTGTAAATTAAATTATATAGTTCTCTCAACTGCCTGCAGTTTAATGGGATGGGAGGATATACACAAGCACTAAGCTATGTAACAGTACAAAATGATGGTAGGAAAAATACTAAAATGAAATGACAATAAAGTGTATGATTAAAAATATCAACTGGAGGTTCACAGTTCTGCCTTATGACAGAGGCAATCACAAATTAATTGGGGCTTAGAAGGTAGCAAGGAATTTGATTAGAAGAGCAAAGTCTTTTGAGTTTTTTTTTCCTATTTAAGGTGAGGACACAACATATGAAAAAGCATGTATGTGAATGGCAAGTTTTGGGGAGAATAAAAACATATCTCCAGCTGGCATAGGGACTATAAAAAGAGAGGCATGGGTGACAAAGTTAAATAAAGTTTTGGGGAAAAGCTATTTAGGCAGGGTTCAGAAAGTTGTTTGGATTTTACACAAAATGGCAGCATGAAGGCAACTTGGAGTAAAAGAAAAAGCATAAGTTTTGAACTGAGAGATTTGGATTTGAATCCCAGGTCTTCTAAATATATGTCTGAATCTCTAGTTCCTCCTTATAAAAATAAGATAATATTATCATGTAGGTTTCTCATGAGTATTAAATATAATAATATATATAAAGTGGCTGAGCCATATAAACTCTGAGTACATGTTAAACATCATCCTACTCTTCTATTTTATTCTCTATGTAGTTGACTGCTATAAAAAAATTGTGTAGGCTAATTACTTGATAAAGACAGTGTTTTAGGAAGATAAATCTGATGGCAATTTTCAGGAAGTGTTGGAGGAAAGAAAGCTAATTATAAGCCATTTTACAGAGTAGGGAATATACAAAAAATATATGCATAATAGTTCTCTGAGGAGGGGTACATGGGCTTTTGATCTTTGAATGAGTCCATGACTTCCAAAAAGGTGAAAAAGATCCCTCGGTATATTACAGAAGATGCTAGACTATGAGGGACTAAGGAGGAGAAGTGGAACAAAATTAAAGGAGAAATTCAAAAAATAGTATTGAAATTTTAATCTTGTGTCACTGAAGATATCATGATAATATTTTCAGAGAGAGGATATTCAGCTTGGAAAGGAGGGTTATATGTTTGGCTTTAAACGTGCTCAGTTTCAGATATTTGCCAGAATTGCTAAGTAAAATCCTGACTAGACAGCATTTTGTCTGGATCTAGGATGTAGGTCTGGGTTGGAGACAAATATAGTTTAAGGCAGTGCTTCTCAGATTGCACTTCTGCTCCAAGGGTATGTGGCAGGAGGCCAGGTGGTGCATAAAGCCATAGGGTATGAGATAGCTTTTGAAAGCATATTCCAAGATACAGGGAAAACGTTTTAAAATTTTTGCAATTAAGAAAAAAATTATCATGCACTTGTACAATGAAGTATAATGAAATAGAAAATAAAGTCTACAAACATTTTTAAGCTTCAACACAGGATAGGATGTATCTTCATTAACTCACTATTGCTGCCAGAAGTAATTCAGAGAAAATTGTGAGAAACCTGCTACAGGAGGTTAATTTCCTAAAAGTGTGAAAATAAAGTCAAACAAATGGAGGGACAAGGACTAGGCCTTCAATACACTCAGTTAGAAGGTTGAAGGAAGAAGATTCAATTAAACAGAACTTGTCAAAAGGCGAGTAGATACACCATAAAAATAAAGTGTCAGAAACCTGGAAAAGAGAGGATTTTTAGAACAGATTATCAGCAGTGTCAAATGCAGCAGGAGCATCAGATAAAAGGAAGAAGAGTCACCAGGGATTAGAGTCTTCTTTCTAAAATCTCTGTAAAGTAATATTACAATGATTAGGTTGCGTGGAAGGATGCTTATATCGTGTTTGAGAATATAAGATTTAATGCAGAGACTTTTCTACCTATAGAAAGGCCCTTCCAGAGATCAATAATCAATCGTAAGTGTGAATCCCTTAGGCAAATCATTTATTTTAAGTGCTTTTTACTGTCCTCATCACAGCAGCATATAGCATCCTTTACCCAAATCTTGGAATTTGACAGTCTCATCCACTTCAGACTCAATTAGAAGTTGAATATTGTTGAGAATGGAATAATTTATAATCTCAAAACTTAGCACTTTAGGGATAATGTTAATATGAATCAATGTTTTTGTTGTTGTTACAGAAGTGGCTCAAATACCCAGAGTATTATCATTCAGCCTTCTGCATTAATAAGAATAAAGGGACAAAACACACACACAAAATACCCCAAACAAAAACAAAACCAACAAATCTATCATTGTTGTTATTATTGCTGTTTTTGGAGAAGGAAAACAATACAAATCAAATTTCATTTTTTTAAGATGTTACTACTTCAAATATGCAGCAAAAGTACTCTCGGAAGTCATTGCCTTCAAAAGAAATACTCCTAATATAGTCACTTTGTCTAACCCTCATACCAGTTCTCCAAAGATTTGCAAACAGTGCACCAATGAGCCTTTGGCAGCAGGGAAATAGGGGAAAGGAGCAACCACTAAACTAGAAGTCAGGTCCTGCTTCCACTGTTCTTTGTGACTCATACAAGTGACTTTTACTCTACAAATCTGAATTGGTCTGTCTGTGAAGTGATGAGGATATTATTTCCCCAACATAGTTTACCACTCTGGGCCTCAATATGGTAATTCAGGAAAGGCAGGAAATTATATCTTTCTTCACAAATGAACTGTGAAGATTATACTTGATAACATCTGTAAATGTGCTTAGCATATGGTATGCATTCAATGGGATCAGTGTGAGTTCTTTCCATCATTCTCTTCTACCTTAGGGTCTTTTGGAATAATCAAATGACATAAGCCATTATAGTTTAAGCATTCATATGACATAAATACAAGAGAGTAGAGGAGAGAGATAAGAGAGAGAGATTGAGATTGAATGAGAGAGACTAAGTAAGAGATGCCTTTTAGGAGATTAAATTTACAGACTACAGAGAGGTGTAGGTTGGAAGATAGCTTAGTGGCAGATTGCTTATCAGCTACTTGAATTTAGCATAGAGTTGCCAGATGAACTATGGTGGACTCAATTAAATTTGATTTTTCAGACTGACGACAAAAAACAACAAATGATTTATTTCATATGAGTTTGTCCAACTATTGCATGGGGTATACTTATTCTAAGCAATTTTTCATTGTTTATCTGAAATTCAAATTTAACTGAGCATCCTGCATTTTTATCTGCTAAATCTGGCAACCTTCCACCTATCATGATCCCTGGCACATCATATGAATTGGAAAATATCTCCAGAAAAAGAAAATGATAACAGATAGAGCAAAGACTTTTGCAAATAGATCTAGATACAAATTTTGTTTCTATCAGAATTTTATTTTGAACAAGACTTTCAAAAGATCTTAGTCTGACCTTCCCACAGCAGTATCACATGATCTGAAGCTCTACTTTATCTTCACCATGAAGGTTACTCTACTCCCAGCTGGTTCTTGCCTGGAAATGAACACATTTACTCAATAACAGAAGACACTAAGATCCCTCCTTGTAAATTCACAGAATGAAGTGCTTTCCAGTCTCACCTCTTTGGTAGCTTATTATCTACTCCACCTATTACACTTAAAGGAAGAAACCTAGAAGAAGGATTCCCTCTAACAATACTTGCCCTTTTCTAAATGTGTGGGCAAGGAAAATCCCCCAGAGCACTGATGGGGATGATGATGAGTAAGAGCACAATAAACTACCTTTGGTACTGACATGCTGCCATTTCTATAATGCTGGGCATACAGAAACCTGAAAACTTGGGACATGTAGGTAATAACTTTTGTTTAAATTATGATTTGTTCAGTGATTCACATGGTATGGTCCATAGGTTGTCCCTCATTAGCGATGCATAGACATACCAGCTGTGTGAAACTGCAGCAAAGGCCATGCTTTTGTTTCCACCAGTCCCTGTCTGTGCATCTGTGATGCACTGTGTAGGATGATTTGTGGCTCAGATTTACTCTGAACCAACTTGTACCTTTAGCATATTCTATGAGAAGTAATCAAAGAAGTTCAATTGCGATGAGGATGTAGCCCTGTAGCCCGATCCACATGGCCATATCAGCCACTGCAGACCTGGCAATTATCATCTAATCAGCCCCGCAGCACTTCCCATCATGTGGTGGTACCCGTCCTGTGGGCATCCCGTTAGGTGACCTCCTAGCTTGTCAAATGCAAGCATTAATTGATCAATTAGTACATTTATTTTGTATGGTAAATATTTACTTATTTTTTCAGAGTTAATAACAAAATTGTGGCCAATATTTATTACTAATATATGAATACATATATATGCTTTGTCGTTTAAACTGATAACAATCTTAAAAGAGATTATTAATATCTCCATTTTGCAAATGAGAAAATGGAAGCAGAGAGATGTTATATAACTTGTCCAGGATCTCACAGCTAGAGAATGAAGGAGCCAGGGTTTCAACTCAGGAAAACTGAAATTAGAGTCCATATTCTTAACTCCTAAGCAATTCTGCTGGGCCATATTAGTATACACAGGAATAATGCAACCATTTTCTTTCTCAAGTACCACTCCCATGGAATGAAGTCATTAAGTCATTATATACAAAGAGTTGTATCTTTATCTGTAATAGGACCTAAGCCAGAGAATTTCATTTTGAGAGACACTATTCATCACCTCAGGCTAAGACTTAGCTGGATGCCACTGCCAAATGTCAGAAATTCAATTTATATTCCAACAGAAGTTTTATTCAGTCATTATTTTGGATTTGTTTTCAAAGTTGCACTTCTTCCATATTCAGAACTAAATATAGAAATGTGATTTGAAAGGCTGAGATAAAATATCAGGAAAAAAAAAACCCACTTTACTTATAGGTTCAAACTGTCAAAATTCTCATTCTGATTGCAAAATAGAAGTTATTGAGCACGAAAGTTTAAGTGATTTTTAACTGTGTTTAAAAATGTTCTACGCTGCTAAAAAGAAAGAGGAAAACAATTGTTCTTTCTGTTGTGCATTAGGCAAAGGGGCACCGCCCTTAACTGACGGGAGGAGTTAGCTGTTGGTTTCAAAATCACTCTTTCCAGAGAAGCAGGGTGTGTGGCTAAGATTTCCACATGCAAGTGGTCCCAGAGAGGAGGCTTTAGATACAGAAGAGGTTAGGTTAAATTCTTTGGTATCACTTGTTATTTCCTTCAGGCAAACCACACGTCAGCGCACTTCAATCTGAAAATGACATGAGTTACGTATGCCTTCTTCCTCTTCGTTTTTTAAAGGTCTTTATGTCTTTCAGTTTTCGTGTGTGCTCTTGATTGGCACCTTTCTATAAATAAACGTACTTACCAGAATGAAAGAGTCATTCGGTCCTCAATTGAGAGACCTTTTATTAATGTATCTGCCTCCTGGAGAGATGGGATGAAACGTGGTTTGAAACTGAACACATATAAATTGGCATACAGACCTCCACGTTTTTCAAAGACCTTGAATGGTCAAAATGATGAGACAAAGGAGGAAGAAAAATCAGAAAGCAAGGACTGAGTTCATGCCTCATACCGTGGTAGGTGTTTTGCACACTATTTAATTTGATCCTCCTATTAAAGATCCTATAGACATTTTATCTCCACATTATTGGTGAGGCATCTGAAATGAAGATATGAAATAAAATCACTCGAATTAAGGATATAGTATAAGTAGTGGGGCCAGTAGAGGGAAATTAAAATGAAAACTCAGAATCTGTGATTTCCATGTTACTACTCTAGGAATTTAGGCATAGTGTGGAGTGCTAAAGACTGAAAATGACTGATGAAATGACCCCCTTGAAACCCCTAAAATTGGAAGTTTAAATTTTTAATTTCTAAAAATAATTTCAAATCCTATGTTTCGTAGTAGTTTAGCACCCATAAAAGACAAATTTAATTAGGAAAATATGCCATTGAATTTTGATAAATGAGATTCTATGAGACATTTTTAACCTGAAGGATTTTATACGTATTTAGGTTCAAGTGTGAAGCATTTTGTTTCAAATATAAGATATATATTTGGAAATTAGTTTGGTTGACCCTGGAACTTAGATATTATATTACCCGCAGAGCCTTTTGGATTGTAACCCATTTGGCATTACACCATGTTTCATGATTCTGGGGGTGTTTTTTCCCTGAGAGCCATAGTTTCTCTTAGACAAGAAGTGATAGGTTACTGTAATCCATGTGATACTTGCCTGTCAGTATGAGATTTTTTACATTAGTATATACTGCACTATACAAGGTTTAGGCATGCCCTAATTGTTGTGGAATTTATTTTTTGATGTTTCATATATTTATGAGAATTAAGCCTTTAAATTTACTAATTCATTTAATTAATATCTATTTATTAAATTCTTGAGATAGCTATCCTTGTACAAGGCACTAAAGATACAATGGTGAACAAACACTATCTAGTGGGGGAGATAATAATCAGATAATCAGTGACAATTGCAAAATTGCAATTGTGAGAAGTGTTCAGGTATATGATGCTCTGAGATGATGTGACATGGAAATTAATGCATGATAGGGAAATTAACTTATGCAGGGAGTCTGAGAATGGGAAGTGATCTAATGTCTCTAGGATAAATAGGAGTATATTAGGACTAGAGAGGGGGGAAAGAGGGTTCTACCCTTGAATATCCTGGCTGGGTAGTGGTGGTGCTGAGACAACAAGCCAAGGAGCACATTGAGCTCAGTAAGCACAGGTAGGCAAGGTGGAGTGTGTGTGTGTGTGTGTGGGGGGGATTGTGACAGGTCGATTGGGAGATTAAAGGGTTTCAAGGCTGGGGGATGGTGGGAATTCAGAAAGGAGTAAAAAAAATCACATTTGTGTTGAAAAGATTGCAAAGATCACTCCAGATATAGTGGGAAAGGTGCATGAGCAGGGATAAGAATGGATAGCAGTAGATAGACCATTTAAGAGGCATTTGCAGCCGTCCAATCTAGGAGTGTGGTAGCCTGATAAGAGAGAGTGTGAGGATGGACGTATAGATAAGACAACAAATAGGAAAGATGTATCTGGGTTATTTATTTATGAATAGCCCTTAGTAATAAATTATTATATTTATGGAAGGATGGGGGAGAGGAAAGATACTTGTTTAGTATGACTCTTGTTTCTTACTCATTGTGGCTTTCATTTATTCAAAATAAACGAAACAGGGATGAGTGAAGGAGGATGCTAAATTTAGTTTTGTATGTACTGAAATTGAAGTATCTTAGAGACATCTAAATAACAGTGTCCCATGTACTTTTGATATCAGTCCATTTTACTTAAGTTTCATGTTGTAACCTGTTTGTCCTGTAATTGATTTTGTATTTTATCAAATACTTAAAACATACCTAATTAAGTTAGTAAAATAACTGTATCTTTAGTTTGTGTGGCTTAAACCTTATACTTCCCAAGTGAAGGCACTGCTTCTTAAATGCTTCCCAAAAAACAATTTAACTTAAGAAAGTGAGCAAATTCTATTATTGAGAAATACAGATTGCAGATGACAGTTGTAATCCAGCCTGGTTAGAGCTTTCAAAGTTATGAAATGCTGGCATGTTAACTGGGAAGCAAACTGCATATTACCTGGATTAGGATGTGTCTTTATTGTAATTAGAGAAAGTTACCTAAAATTCAGTTGTCTGTTTCTTTTATGTATTTCTCCTATATGTACCTTTGTGAAAAATGACAAAATGGCAGCATAATACTCTAGCATGTTTACTTCTGTGGGTTTTGTTTCCTTTTCATTAAGTAAAGTCAACTATTCAAAGAAGAATTTTTTTTATTGTGAACTCTATTAAAAGAGAAATTTAGGGTGTACTGGAGGTAGAGAGACTAAAAGACCTCTCCTTCCTTTATGCTAAATGAATGAAAAAAGTGTCATCGCCCTTCCCCAGTCTTAGCTCTATTGTGCAACTTTTTCCATTGAGCTGAAGGTTCACAGTTGGTGTTTCAATCCTTCATGTCTGGAGATAGGTCTGGGAACTAGGAATATAATAATAGCTTGGTACTCCTACCTATGAACCGCAGTAGACAAATCCAGAAATAAGAATTAATAATTTAACTAAAAAAGTACCTGTGGGAAATCTCAAGTAATTACAAACTACTCTATGGAAGAAAATGAATGTATATTTTTTTTAGACTAATGCAGGAGTATCTAACTGCATTTAGGCAATTACGCAGCTATTAAAAGTTATTTTACTTCCCAGAAGGAAAGAAAAATTTCAGAATGGGAAATATTTAGGTTGCAAAAAGAAAGACGAAATAAAAATCAGTATTCATCAAAAAATGGTGAATAAAGAAAAAAACGAAGCTTCTATGTTCAGGAGGAAAGTTTGAGAAGTCATGAAGATAAAGTTTGAGTTTTTGTCAAGGCTTCCTGCTAGATACCATGTTTATACCATGGTTGAATTACCTTGAAATCTGCAAATGCAGTCAAAACTACATTTCTTTATAATATACACAAATATATCCAGCTTTGAAAAGATGCATCAGTAAATAATGCAATAAATAAAAGCTATACTTTCAACCTCAAAATGGCATGGTCATTAAGGTAAAAGAAGACTATAGAATTGAGATGATAATGGAAGATGGATAAATCATCTAAAAAAGGCCTCAAAACTGGCTTCATGATGCAATTATTTAAGTAATTTAATTTTTTTAAAATTTTTAATTATTATGGGTATATAATAGTTATATACATTTATGGGGGTATATGTGATGTTTTGATACAGGCATATGATGTGTAATAATAAAATCAGGGTAATTAGCTTATTCATAGAAATTCCAACTACTATACATAGTCCCATTTCCAGAGATAATGGTTTGATTAATTAGGGATTAACCTGAGAATCAGTATTTTTTAAAGTTCTCAGATGATTCGAATGTATAGTCCAAGAATTACCTAACTTAGAGATAGTTATATTAGCTATAAACTCTTATAAGGCAAATAGAACATGCTCTGTACAGCTGTGAGGCTATTACTGTGTGGTGGCCCTGTACAGGTGGCCCTATTCAGTGTGGTGGCCCTGTACAGATTTTTCTGTTCTGATGGAAGTGGCTAGCATGTTTGAAAATGCATTTGACAAATAGTTATTTGTTTTAAATATCTACTATTATAATAACCTTAAAAATAATCCTGTGAATGTAACCAAAATGTCAAAAACAAAACAAAACAAAACTTTTATCGAGTGGTGGGCAGGTGGGAGGGGGGTGGAGGGGAAGGGTGTATACTTACATAATTGGTGCCGTGTGCACCACCTGGGGGTTGGACACGCTTGAAGCTCTGGTATGGTGAGGAGGGGAGGGGTGGTAGGGACAATATATGTAACCCTAACAATATTTGTACCCCCATAATATAATGAAATAAAAGGAAAAAAATAATCCTGTGATGTTGCTATTTGTAATATCCCTATTTTAGAAATAACAGGCAAAGGATAGAGAGTAGAGATACAGCAAAAGAGCCTGCCCAATGTCCAGAGTCACACACCTAGGAGGTGGTGGGTTTGGGATTCAAACCCAATCTCCCTAAGGCTTATGGCCCAGTCCTTCAGGACTTCCTATGAGGTAACACCACCTGCTTCTTGGAGGTGACACTTGGAATATTATCCTTGTCTCAAAATAACAGTGTTTTTCTAGAGGCATAAGGAAATAAAAGTCCAAAGAAAAGTGGAAAGAATAAGAAGATTTATAGGAATGTTAATACTACTATGTTTGTAGATTACAGTGTTTCACATTTTCACTGTATTTTTTCTTTGTAGGGAAGAGAGGGCAACTGCAATTTCCTTCTATGAAGCCAAGGAATAGGCTTCAGAGAATAAAAGTATATTTATGACAAACTTTTAAAAGGGCTGGATTTGGAGGTCTCCTCCACGTGGGTTCCACATCTAAACTCCTCAGATTAAATAGAAGGCACATAAATTATCTGAAGTTCCCACAATGACTAAAATCTAGATGGGATTTAGATTTGGGTAACAGAAGAATTCAGTTGCTTTCTGGCTTGTGATCTGAATCCAGTTCATTAAAACTGCATCTTTATAAGTTCTTTATACTTATAAAAAAGATTCAAATTAATCAGTTCACAAAGTATGTTTAAAACCTTGAACAATGCTGCTTATGCATTATATCATCATTATTTTTTGATTATAGCACCCAACATGATGCCATGCCTACACAAGGGTTCTGCAAATATTACTGAATGGTTTGATGATTTTGTATGATTAAAAAATTTACCACAAAAGTTGACTTTTTCATTGCCTGGAATTTAGGGAAATATAAAATTTTGCAAATAAAAGGTATATTTCCTTGCTATGCTTAACTTTCACGAAACATGGTTTATTGTCTTTTTTAACCTTTTTAATACCATGCACAAAGAATAGAAAGACAAGCTAAAATTATAGTCATATTCAATTCTGAGTGGAATAAGCAATAAAACTACTCATAAAATCATAATTTCTAAAACTTATTGAGAACTCAGTATGCCAGTCACTATGCTAATTACATAGATTTTCTTAAGTCTTACAACTACTAATGAGGTAGGTACTATACTATCATTTACACTTTCCTAATGAGGAAACAGAAGCTTAGATAGATATTTAAGATCACATATCTAGTTAAGTAGCAGAGGTGGAACTCAAATGCAAAGCTAATATAAACCCAGGGTTCTAGGAGGTCTGAATTTAGGCCACTTACCACTAAACACACCAACCCAGGAAATTTCGAATATTCTCTCTAAGGTTGCATACCTCTCTGTGGCTTCTATAGGCTATTTGGAAACAAATACGAATGCATATGGTTTCTTTGGTCTATTCTTTGGTTAATTAGAGTTTTTGGTAGTTCTTATCTGCTTATAGGGAAGGCATAGAGTTACAATTACAAGGATGGTTTGAACTAACTCCAGATTCTTCCTACCCTCTGATCATGCAGAATGCAAACACTTATTGTGCATAACAGAGCCATTACTTCACTCTACTTTATAATTTCTCCTAAAACACATATAAATAATCTATTAGGTATTTCAAAATTGCTTGGGATGGAAATAGCTGATTTAAACTGAAGTTTAAATATTACAGCCAAGCCAGACAACTACGTGTGTAAGAGACTGAACTGCCTTATTCTTGTTTTATTTTGATGTATCAGCAGGTAAGAATCAATAGATCAAATGGGACTTACGAATTAGTATTTATTCATATGATGCTTACCAGCTGGAAGTGGTAATATTGTGATTTAAAATTATACTGTTGTTCAGTGCTAATAGTAACTAAAATGTTTTGAATGCTTACTAAATACTGAGCACTAGTCTACATACTCCACATGGATTATTTCACAACAACCCTAAGTGCAGGGACAATTATTGACCTTGTTTTATAGATGAAGTTACATAACTTTGCACAAGGGTACACATCTGGTGATTGGCAGAGTCACCCAGACATTCTTACCTCAAAGTTCACTCTGAACCTCTAAATGGTCTCTGCATGAAATTCTATTATTGGAGGTCAACTATATTGGAGGAACAACTATATTATAAGCAATACAATGTAATTGTTTCAGAACCAGAATGCCCTGGGTTCTATTTCTCATGCCACCATTCATTAAGACTTGTCCTTGGGCCAATTACTCATTTGTTAACTGAAGATAATAGCGATACCTACCTCAGAGGATAGTATGAGGTAGGTAAACTAATCTATATAAAACACTTCAGCATAGTGACTGAAAAAAAAAAAGTACTCAGTTATTACTTGGTTTATCTGACTTCTAGTTCCATGTGTTAATTCAGGCTCTAAACTAGGCAATAAATTCATTCAGCAGCTTTGATTGCTTTCTTTAACTATTGACTTAGCAGTTTTACATTACCTGAAAATTTAGTACAATTTAACATTTGTGGAGTTCTCTTCCCATGAGGATAACTGATCTCACCAATCATCAGCCAACCCATGAACTGGCTCAGAAGTAGAAAACCCACAGGTTTCACAAGAGGAAACGGGCAGGCAAGGGAAAATTTTGCTGTAGGACACTCTTGAGTTCAAGAAGGACTAAGGATTAGCACCAAGACATCTCATCTAACCAGAGGAACTACTTATTTCTTCTGAAAGTTCCTGACAGCCTGAGGACTCAAGGAAACAAAATCTTAATGACTATAGAGAGAAGGAAAAAACATTTGAGAAAGAAAATATGGTTAGTCTTTGAGCCTGACACAGACTGTTGTTCAAAAATGGATAGTTTCAAACTTCTTTAAAGTTCTCAACACTAGACTTGCTCAGTTGTCTTGGCAAACTCTGCCTTGGATGAGGCATCAAGTAAGCCATGCTCAGCAGAGAGGGAAAAAAACAGCAAGATCATTGTAACTGGCTATGTTTCATTAACCCAATGGCTCTAAGAAAAAACAATTATAAAAGCCTCAGTATGTATGGCAATCTAACAAATTTTAGAGGACAATATTTTCATTAATTAACTTATTTTTTACCGAGTGCATTATAGATATAGGCTGACAACTATATTTACATAACAATAAATTCATATATGGGTTTCTGTGGTACAGGGGCTTCAATGACAAGATGTTTTGTTAAGCTACTGAAAGGATCCTTCCCACTGGGTCTAGCCTCTCTTCCATTTCCTTTCCATCTATACCTGCCTCTCCCTCCACAAAGAAACTAAAAACACTTTTTAATATCACTTCATTGTGGACTGAAACAAGAATTTCAGTTTCATGAGTTAGCTGAGATTGATGCCATGGGAAAATTCTTTAAAAATGGAATTCAAAAGTCTATATACACACGTATTCTTTGATTTATTTTGGAAAAAGCTAGAAAGTAGGAAATCATCAAATATATGCTTGATAGTTTCATTTTCCCTAAAAAGAAAGGAAAAAGGTAAAAAGCCATTTGCAGTAATCAAGACTGTCATTGAAGATAGGACCTGGGGCAAGATAGAACAGTGGTAACCCCTTATCTGTGCTTTCACTTCCCTGTGCTCAACTGCAGTTCAAAAATAGGTCAGGACAGTACAATATCTTAGAGAGAGAGAGAGCACACATGTGCATTCACACTAACCTTATTATAATATGTTATAATTATCCTATTTATGATTAGTTATTGTTGTTAATCTCTTACTGTGCCTAACTTATAAATTAAACTTTATCATGGGTATGTATTGAGAGAAAAAGTATAGTATATGTAGGATTTGGTATTATCTGTGATCTTAGGCTTTTGGAACCTATTCCCTATGGAAAAAGGGAGACTACTGTATTCTCTGTTTTTGGATGGGATTTCACACCTCATTTTTCTAGTTCTACTGTAAGCTTTCTCTCTTATTAAGATAGAGGGTTCTTCTCTAAAGGGCATGAACTAAATGAACTCCTCTTAAAGATGTTCATCTAAAATTATAACTGCAAGTAAAGCCTGTCTTAGGCAACATAATAACCAAGGTAAGGTTCATCTTTTCTGGTTGCCCATTTGCCTCTGTCAGAAGAGCTTCTCCCTTCTGACTCTCGCTCTGTCTTTCTACCTTTCTTAATTCTTATCAAAGGGTTAAATGAGAGATAACGTGTTAGGAGATTTCAAAGGAGATTTCTTCAGATTTATACAATGAAAAAATTTTCAAGAGGGGACCACTAAACCATGAAATTATATAGCTCAGGCATAAATAATGAAAGTTTTGAAATCAAATATTATTTAAATCCCAGTTTTGACAAGTCCAAGTTTTGTAAATATGGACAAATGACTTAAACCTCTTTTGAGCTTAGATTCTTTGACCAAAAAAAAAAAAAAAATAAAAAATAGGAATTACAATATTAGCTACCTCATACTGAGAATTAAATGAAAATACAAGGAAACGCTGAGCATGATGTCTAGCTCATAACAAGGACAATTGCAGAAAGTATATCTGACTGGTACCCTTTTAAATAATAACATTTAGGGCTACAAATGCTATTTGCTGGTGGGATAGCTCACTATAACAGTCACAGGTTGTCATAACTTGAAGGAACCTTAGAGATCAGCCACGTCAAGCCACCTGGAAAAAGAGATTCAGTGAGTGAGCCAATTTGCCTTGGTCATCTAGGAGGTGAGAGACTGAGTCATGCCTCTCATAGGGGCTTCTAACTGCAGTTCTGGTTCTTTTCACTTAGAGTTCTAGTTCATCTCACCTTACTGAGAATTCCCAAGTCTCAAGGGAGCTAACAATAAGAATTTTCATTTTGAAGTAAAGTATACATGATCCTTAAAAATGTGTACCTTGCATAAGATTTAATGTTAAGACTCAAATTTTTCATTTCATTTAATCGTTTATTTATATAGTGTTCATTGAGCAACATTTTTGTTAATTTCAAAATATTATTCATGGGAAATAAAATAAGTTTATGAAATGATCCCCTTCCTTCTCTAAGCCTGCATTGTGCTGAAGAGCTGAGCTGAGGTTCAATTCCATAGATACACACACACACACACATACACACATAATACAGCACAAGTATCCCAAAGCTGGAAAGCATACTAAGTTGTATATCGCTAAATGAGCTCAGGGAAGAGAGAGGTTAATAAGAGGTTTTGTCATTATTGTTTTCAAACATTCTGGAGTACTCTTTGAAGTCCAAATAGAACATATCTACTAAGTGAATCCAATCTTTAGACAAAAGGTTGACAAACTTTTTCTATAAAGTGATAGATATAAATATTTAGGCTTAGTAAGCCAAACGACAAGATCAAAGATATTATATAGGTACTTAAAAGAAAGAAAAACAAGTTTTACAATTTTTATTGGCAAAATTAAAAATGTAAGGAAAGTACAATATTTTTAACAGGTTTATTATTGATAAAAATTGAATTCTTTTATGAAGGGTAACCTTTTTTTAACTGAGGTTCAAATTAGTGTTATTTATCAAACTGATTGTGAACATTCATCTGTCAAACACAATTTTCAGCTCACAGGTCATTTAAAAACAGCCTAAAGAAGAATGGTAGAATGATAACACACTGAATCAGAGTTAGTTCACTAAAAGAAGTGAGTGTTATAAAGAAGGTCAGTGATTAACTCTGGAAAAAAATTCAGAAAATAATGAAAAAAAGTAGAGAGCAAAGAAGATACAATGCACATATAATGAGGTAGCATAAATAAATGATTTGAAAGACTTAATTGCACTAGGTTAAAGATTACAACACAATTTCTGAATCTTGCCTTCTATTATAATTCTTTCACGTTTAGATTATATTTCCAGTATCACATTCAAATATTTCCCTTCAATCCAGAATTAAAAGATTTCTGAGCTAAACAACATAATAAACTTCCTGGATGTTGCAGAATCAAGTTGGAATGTCATTTGGAGACAGAGTAGATTGTAAGGAAATATTGCATTTTTGAACTTCGTGTGGAATCTTGTGTGTTAAGGGGATCAGATTATGTCACTCCAAAATATGCTATTTTGGTATAAGGATTATTTTGAGATAAAGGCAGCTGAGAAAAAGCAGACATAGAAAGAGGTCTCTGCTCTACCCTACCTGCCTGAAAGCAAGGTATAAATTCCTTTTGTGATGCTGTCCCCTCCCCTTCCCCATGCCAGAAAGAGGAGAACAACCCTTCTTACCATAGGTGGAAACAACATTGAGGTGAGTATGCATAATCAAACCTTACTAAATAACCTTTATCTACCATTTGTTTCCCCCATGTATTTACCTTCCCATGATTTATCATCCAAGGAAGCCCAAATCCTTTTTTTCTTTGTCTAGTCACTTCTCTAAAATTTATCACCCTTTTAGTTAAAATGATGTATAATCTCCCAAGTCTAACAGTTTCTTTGTGTTTTCACTTATTTTCTGTGGAACTTCCCTGTATATAAAATCAATATAAAATTGTATACCTTTTTTTCCAGTTCATCTGTATTTTGCTAGTTGAATTTACATGCTCCAGTTAATGAGCCTAAGAGGTTAGAAAAAAAAAATTGTTCTTTGACATATACTTGCAAATAATATACAAAATGAAGCAGATTCTAAGATAATACCTGTGAAAACTTCTTTTACTATGATGATTTGAGGGCTGAGAGCAAGGAGCCATTGCTGCAAGAACATGGCCAAATCTTCAAAAGACAAGCACAGAACACCACAATTTTGCTCTTAATTGAAAACTCGTGCCTCTTGTTTGTCTGTACTTTCCTTTCCTAGCTTTATTTCCCATATACTGTTCTTTTTAATCTAATCAATAAAATATTTTTATTTCCTTAGCACTAAAATTTTAAGAAGTTTTTTTCCCACCAAAGCCTGTCAAAGCAGGGTGGATTCAAACATAACACATCATACGTTTCTTTTTTTAAAAAAAATGTGTTGTGATATAGTGAAAGGACTTTGATCTTACTGCCAGGTAAAACTAGTTGTGAATTTTGGATCCATCAAAAATCTGCTGTGTGTCTTTGGGCAAGTTTTCAAGCTTTTTCTGATCTAAAAAGAAAAAAAATATCTAATGTAAGGTCTTAACTCTTAGGGTTATTGTAATTCAATAAGATAATGTGCATAATATATGATATACACATTTATATATACATGTGTGTCTGTGTGTATACACACACACATATATTAATAATTAATAAATTTGCAAGGCAATTTCAAAGATGAGAAGACTATTCTGTTTTATCTTCTAAAATACGTTATGATTTTATATAAATTATAATATTTTAAAAGAGATACATTTCAGCATCAAATATTTAAAAATTGCCTTGTCATGATAGAGGACAATAGCAGTCATTGGCCTAAGAATATCCTAATTATTAATTTATTTTTTCCATTGAATTGGCTACACTGGATATACTGACCAATTCAAATGCCTCTGCTTCAACCAGATTTTTCCCTTCTAAAAAGAAAGTTGGATCATCTCAGGTGGCATATATATAGTTTTATATTAAGTGGAAAGGTCATAAGGTAAAATTTATTCTCCCTAAGTCTCCTATTTAATCAATTATACAACATAACTATAGAATTGGTATTTTAGTACAGTTGGGCTTCTATATCAAAATACCATAAACTGGGTAGCTTATAAACCACAAAAATTTATTTCTCACTATTCTAGAAGTTGAGAAATCCAAGGTCAAGGCACAGGCAAGTTTGGCATCTACAGAGAGCCCTCTTCCTGGTTCCTACATGGTGACTTCTTACTGCAACCTCACATGATGGAAGGGACAAGGGATATCTCTTGGGCATCTTTTATAAATGCACTAATCTCATTCATGAGGGCTCTGCCTTCACAATATAATCATCTCTCAAAGGCCCCACCTCCTAACATCATCACATTGGTGGTTAATTTTCAACATATAAATTTCTGGGGAACACAACCATTCAGATCATAATAATTAATGAAGAAAGGAGGACAATCATTCAGGTGGTCATTGTTTACAAACTACCATTCTAATTTGTGATGAATTTGCTGGGTTAAAAGCAGGGTGGGAAAGAAATAAATGTAGGAAAATTCATGGTAAATTTGAATATGCAATTCTAGTTTTCATTTCTATTTCATAACTGGAGCTGACCTTGAAAAATGCTTATTGCTATTGATTATCAATTGAAAATAATATTGACCACCTCCTAACATGTCTGGAAATTTTGTGGACTATGGATATGATGGTACAGATTAAAGATATTATATAAATTCTAAGTATTAACTTTATAAAAGATGGAACTTCACTCTCTTCTTCCTTTCAACCAGCCATTTTCTCCACTTAAAATATATCTTTACTTTGCTAACTGTTAAGCAAACTCCTTTCACGTCATTCAGCAGTTCTCATTACTTACTATTTGTTTGGTGCTTGTTCCAATGACATCTAGAATGACATCCTCGTCCTAAATGTCTAGTGGTGTAGCAATGGTTGGCAGACTATTCAGGAGACAATTGACTCTACAGTTTCTGTTACAACAAATGTAGATATACAAGATTATGTGGCGATATACTCCACGCAAGACCGTGCATTCCTAAATTATTAGAGCTTTTTTCAACCTGTGCCTTTGTTTACATTGTTCCTTTTGTCCAGAATGCTCTCATCTCACTTCCCCTCTCAAGATTGCTTGGCCAGAGCAAGCAAAAGGCAAATCAGTCAAGCTCTAGAAAGCTTTCTCAGTCTTCTACCTCCTCTTGGTATTTGTACTTCATGCTTCTCTATCACAGCAAATATCTGTGTAGTTGCATAATGACAGCTTCACTTAAGGTCATAGAATCAGACATTCTTTTATTCAACAAATAGTTATTAAGTGCCTTCTAGGTGTAAGTAGTCAGCAAGATGTGGATATTTTAACAATATTAACTTTATGTTTTCATAGGAACAAATGGCTACTGGCCACTCTGAATGGGATTGGCAGTTGGGGTTGTTGTTTAGTGGTTGAGATTGACTTATAGTGTGGGGCCATCAACATTTTTTTGCACTATCACCTCATGCATACAAAATGTTTATTGAAGTTAGAGAAGTGTCTGTGAAGCTTCTTCCCCATTGTGCAAAATTTAGAGACCCTTGCAAATATCAAACCAGCAATCTTTAATGCATTACCATGGAGATCTAATCAATTAATACAACTAGCTCAGATAATTTTATATATAATTCTCTCTAACAATCTGAAACACTCAATTCCATTTAGACAGACTTATCTCCCATTCTTTTTCCTCTGCCTATAATCCTCATTAAATATATTTACAGGGAAATAGGATTTGGGTCCCTTGGGATCTTGGTTTAGCTGCTGACAGAATGTCTCCCTTGTGAAATAATAATAATGCTCTCCTAGTGAGTTGATGCAATGTCAAGGACATTATCTAAAACAATTGAAATTCAACAAATGTGGAAACACTAATCTGAGGAAATACTCTGGAGAATTCAAGATGTTGGATTAATAAATAGTAAAGTCTTTTTTTTTTTTCCATGTTGGGCTATTATAATAAAGTAGCAGCTGCCAAACTTAACAATACAATCCTAACAGATTAAGAAATTTATAGAAGTGCAAAAAATGCTTTATAATAACCTAGATTTTTAAGAAAAGAAGCCATGGCTGAGATAACCCTCAAAATAAATACAGAATATACGAATTGTTTAAGTGCTGATTTTAAAAATTTCATAGACTTTTTTGCACTTCAGAGGCTGAGCTTAGCAAAATAAGTGTGGTACACATTATATTCTGTTACAATTTTACTCAGTTCTTCTCACAGGGGAAAAATGGGGCTTACTAAAAGTCTACTTCAGTGACTAATGTGCATCATTCTGCTAAATTATTACACTTAAGCACACTTTATTAGTGGTACTGATTCCTCAATTATTGTAACGTGAAAGGTAGAAATTTGGCAGAAAGAAACAGGAAAAGAAATAATGTTTTATTTCACCTATTCCACTGGAACAGAGAGTGATTTAAATGTAGGAATGTAAAGCATCTCTCCAGAGCCTGCTATCAGTAATTGCTCCTGTCTTTAAGTAACGGACTATTTAAAGTGCAACAGTCATGTGCTCACTAGTCTAATTTATATTGTGAGATATTATAAATACATTAGTCTCTTAGAGTACAAAATTTACAATCAGTACCCCTTGAAGTTTTAATGGAGAAAGAGAGAGAGAGAGGTTATGGTGACAATTGCCCAAGGTGAGGGTACACAATTATCTCCCACAGTTGCTCTAATGGATTGAGATTCAAGGTAGTAATTATGTTAAAAAAAAAAAAAAGGTGGGAAACATGTTTGCTAATGGTCTAATGCAAACATCCGGGGACTATAAATCTACAATCTCAATTATAAGAACAGGCACAGCAGTATATAAGAACCTGAGAAATCAGTGTGAAAGATGATGAAACTTCCTTTTGGCATAGAAACTAGAAATCCTTTGGCAGGAATGGGGCATGGTAACGACAACAAGAAAAATAAAACTTTTAGATATTCCCAACATGGAAAAAGGAAATAGGTGGTTATATGTTGGACTAATTTTTGAAACTGCTGAGGTGTACATACTCCAAATCTACCTTTTGTTTTTGCTTTTATAGGTTGAGTTAAAGACCAAGTATTAACAAAATAAAGACATCAAGCTAATTGAGAAAAGCAGAAATAATTGCTTTGTTATTAATTTTTTTTTGTCTATATAGTATATCAGTCACAAACACACCGTTTTGTTACCCCAGCAAAAGGGTTTTATGGCATTGACTCTGCTTCCTTCTATTCTGCTTATTCAAAAAATTTATGTCTCTCTACTGCTTAGCTTCTGCATTATCATTAGTGCTGTTGCCTGGTGGCCTCTGCTGGGTCCCCCCTAGCTATCCTCCTCTCTTCAATTGTTCTTATGTATGCCATGGCCAGACTACCCTGGAGATCTGATAGGGTGGGTGAGTCCCATCCCATAATAGTATATCTCTATTCTACAGAGTTCCTTGCAAAGACCACTCATTGGACACTTTGATTCCAGCAATAATTCCCGATCCAATCAGTTTTTATAAGAATGGCAGTGTGACATGGTACAAAGCACTCTTACCTCAATGTAAGGAAACTCTGGACTTCAATTCACTTTGCCTAGAGAGCTCTTTCCTAAATTCACACAGGTGTCTCTGCGTCACCTCCTTTAGGTCCTTGTTCAAATATCCTTTCCTCAGTGACATCTTCCTTGATCACCGTTTTTAAAATTGAACTCCCCATCTTTCTTATACTTGCCCAT
Organism: Microcebus murinus; assembly: GCF_040939455.1. Lineage (NCBI taxonomy): Eukaryota > Metazoa > Chordata > Mammalia > Primates > Cheirogaleidae > Microcebus > Microcebus murinus. Next base: position 50,734,640 of record NC_134104.1, read on the forward strand.
GCCCAGGCAATTCCTATCTCTCTCTCCTTCTTCTATTTTTCATTTTCCTTTTAAGTATCTATTAACATCAGACAAAGTATACTGTCTGTCTCCCTCCATTACAATATAAGTTCTACAAGTACAGAGATTGTTATTCTTTTTTTCTACTATAGGGTACTCAGAGACTAGGATAGTGAGTGTCTGACATATGGTAGCTATCCAATAATACTTACTTACTGAATGTATACAGACTTGAAGAAGTGCTGCAGCAAAATTAAAGCTGTCACTGACATGGAAAAATAAATTAAAGCTGTCACTGACATGAATTCCACTCCAATATGGTATGGCAACTAGTCCAAATAGCAATAGGAAACAGAGGTCCACATGAAGAAGATCTCTAGAAAACAAAATATGATATTGGATTAAATATCAAATTTGGGGAGGGGGAGGAGAAAATGAGTCCATGATAAAGATAGTACTGAAAGAAATAATTAGAAACTTTGGGAAAAATTATAAAAGAAAAGAGGCAATCAAAATATACTAGTTAGTGCTGCAAAGAAAATTACATAGCTTGTGGTGGAAGAAGTATAAAATGGCTCACAATTATCCTTGCCTCCTGGTACTCATGGTCTTGTGTAATCTTCTCTTGAGTCAAGAACTGTGACCTGCTTCTAACCAAAAAAAATGGCAAAAGTAACAGGATGGCATTTCCATGGTAATATTACATAAGATTATAATATCTGTCTTGTTAGGTAACTCTCTCCTTTCTTGGCATTGAGAAGGGTGAACTGCTGTGATGTGAGCTGCTCTCTAGAGAGCCCCATATGGTGAAGAGCCCAGGGCAGTCTTTGGTACACACCTAGGAATAAACTGAGATCCTCATTCTTATAATTTGTAAGGAAATGGATTCTGCCAACAACCATTTGAGCTTGGAAGCAGATTCTTTTCTAGTTCAGTCTTGAAAGAAGAGTACATCCCTGGTCCATGCCTTGATTGCAACCATGTAAGAGACTCTGAAGCAGAGGACCCAGTTAATCTGTGCCCATACTCCCAACCCACAGAAACTGTGAGCCAACAATGTGTGTTATTTTTATGTGTGGACCACTAAGTTATGTGTGAGCCACTAAGTTTGTGATAATTTGTTATAGCAATAGACAACTAATACAGAGCTATACTAATTTCAATGTTTTCATTGATTTCTGTCTCTGAGAATCAGTCTATAGAAAGAGTATAAAGAAGAATGAATATGGATATACAACAGTATTTGATTCCTCTCAAACTCATCATTGTAAAAGTAAGAAATTGGGATGCAGAGTACAAGTAAAAAATAGAAAAGAAATGGTAGGTGAGAGTAGCTTTGTCTTATAATGTGAGGAGTCAAGTTTATATAACAAGGAATAAAGGTGTACATTTACTACTTAAATTTATAAGAGGAACAAATAAGAGAAACAAAAATAATATTATAACTACATTGGCCAGAATAAAAAAAGAAAACAGGATACTTTGCATCAAAGTCCTGCCTTCACAGGAGGAAGTCATAAGATTGGTACATGATAAATAAAGCAATATGGTAGAAATATATTATTTAGATATTTGGCAGTAACTACCAGTAGAAACAATTATAAGAATTAAAACTGGTTGCTTCTTATCATGAGGGAGTGAAGCAATGGGATATTGATTTTTATTTTCCTTCTGAACTATGTCATTTGAAACCTATGTATGTTTTACTTTGAAAAAATTATAACAAAATAAATATATAAAATATGAGTGACATTGTTTAAATCATAAATTAGAAATAATTTATAAATTAGAAATATTTAGGAATCAATAATAACCAATTAATTCTGGCTTACTAAAATCTTCAGTATTTTCTCCTTTGTCTAGATGGTTTTTTTTGCTTTATTGTTCAATTGTGCTGATGATATCAATAATACATGTTCACATTCAATAATTTGAATAAACATAAAAATATTGCAACTAATACAGAGTACCTGAAATTATACCACAGAAGGATAGCTACCATTGGAATTTTGGTGAATATTCTTTATTGCTTCTCTTTCTGCATACTTAAAACATACCTACTCCCCACCCCCTACAACTTTAACATTTCATAAATGGGATTATATCATAACATTGCTTTTAATATTGGCTAGAATACTGCTCTACACTCTATATTTCCCATCACTGCTATATTTATTGTACATTGCTGAGAAAATAATGCATAATAACAGACAATTGTGTTTCTGCATTTCTCTATTAAATGTTTTGTGGTTTTTTAATTGAGATAATGCATGCATATAGTTGATCCAAATTTCTATTGTGGATTTCAATGATAAATTTCAATTTATCATTCAAGTGAATCAAACTAAACATATATAATAAAATGTATCTATACTTAATATCATGTACAGAGGATTTGTGGCTAAGAAGGAAGTTTTCTATGTATATATGTGAACTAACACACAGATATACTCACATACACATCATCTGGCAATCACATCCATCTGAAAGATAGCAACCAATAATGAAGGAAGCAACTGTGATCCTTCATCTATCCCAATGAGTGTCATAAAATCTGTTTGCTTTATTCAAGGTCCATTAAGTTGCACTTTGTCTACGTTTATTTTAGTCACAATTCTAATAAACTTGATTTTCTGATTTTGAGCAGATTAAAGGAAAATCTTGGGGGAGGTTATGATAGAACACTACAACCACAGATACAACCTGTCAATTAGCATAGAAATTTGGCCCTAATTAATGTTAGGGCTTATACTCCCAAATGATCTTTAAAAATATAAGTCCATTAAAAAGAACTAATGTTCAAAAGATGATCCTGAGTCATCAAGGAAAGGTTAAATTATTTTCAGCTTCCTCTGGTCAAAAAAAAAAAAAAATCAGTGAAACATCTAAAATGACTTCAGAAAGATCTGAATTCAAAGGACTAACATTTAACCAAAGTTCTTGTTGCTTTGATGTTTAACTATCTTGCCAGTGGAAATAAAGTCATCACCACTACCAGCAGCAGCAGTGTTGCCATTTCTATCATTTTTTAAAGTTTGTGTGAATATTTGCAAGTCCTAATGGAAACCTCTTTGACTTTTAACTTAACTCAACCAACAACTCTAGAAAGATGTTATTATACTCATTTTCAGATAAGAATTATAAAGCTTAGAAAAAATTGACAAGAATTCAGGAAAGAAAGACAGGAAGGAAGGAGGGGGAGAGAGAAAAGAGAGAGGTGACATGTAAATTCTCACTATCTTAGATTCAGTGGTAAGTTTGAATGTATGTTTCCTCCTAAGCCTATGCTTGCACCTCTTCTTGCTCTTTACTCTCAAGTAGTTTTCTTCATACCTATAGGCTCAATTATCATATCTACTCAGAAACTTACACATTTATATGTTCTCTAACGACTTCTCCTCTAAACTCTAGATTTATGTGTCTAATGTCTATTGAAATCTTCTCTTGAATGTCTCTTTATGGCACCTCAAACTCAATGTATCCCAAACTGAACTTATCATCTTCCATTAGCCTCTGGGCCTCCTCCTGTGTCCCTTGTCTCAGTGACTGACGTTACCACCCATCCTGCTGCACTAGCCAGGAGACCAGGAGTCAGTCTGGACAGTCCTGCCAATCCCTCTCCCTCAGATTTTTTATCCAACTCACCAGCAAGTTACTTCAGATATTATCTTCTCAAAATCTCCTCTCCATCCCCACCACCACCTCCCACAGTTTAAGCTACCATGATCAATTCCTTGCTCAAGTAAAATTGCCCCTTAACTACTATACCTTTTTCTACTTGAATCTTAGTCTTGCAATTTTACCAGAGTGATCTTTTCTTAAAGCATATTTAACCATGTCACATCTGTGATTAAACAAACCTTTCTATTGCTCTTAGGATAAAAGTTGTACTGACAGCCTACAAGGCTCTGTGTGATGTTGACCTGCCTACTTCTCTAGTCTAGTCCATCTTTGTTCTCCAGCCACGTGGATCTTTTTGTAGTCCCTTTTATTTACCTTGCTCTCTCTCACCATCAGATATTTTTTCCTTCAGTGTGGCAAGCATTTATCTTCTTTATTTAGTTAACTCTTGTCTTTCTTCAGTTTCAACACTATTTTTTTTTTCATGAACACCTTCCTTGACATTCCTGAATTCGTCAAATTCGCCCTGTATAGATTTTCATAGCACCATGCACCCCTCCTTTGCCCATTTGAATTTTTACATTTATTTGTATGGTTATTTTTTGTTTGTCATTCCTTCTAGATTCTAAAACCTGTGAGAAGGGGACATTCTCTGTTATTACCCACCATTGCATTCCCAGTATCTATGACATAGCTGGGCACATAGAAAGTGCTCAATAACTAAATGTCACTGAAAGAACCGACTTTAGAGAATGCTACAACAGTTCATTTTAAACATTTCAGTCCCTTAGTATTCCAAGATGGCAGATTCAACGAGTATGCACACCGGACTATAGATTTGGGTAATATTCCTGACTTATAAATGAGGATTGTTCATCTCAAAAATATACTGAAAAGAAAGTCATAGAGGAGGTGGAAGAATGAAAATTTCATTTCCTAGGATTATAGCCATCCTGCAGTATCCAAGAGAGAGAGCTTCCAGGATTGCTTGTGGCTACTGAAATCTGCATACACGCAAGTCCTGTAATCGGCCCTGGGGAAAGTCAACCCTGCATATCGTGGGTTTCACACTGCACCTATACTGTATTTTCCATCTGAGTTTTGGTCACAGATGCGAACTCACCAATATTGACAACTGACTGCATTGATTGAAAAAAATCTTTATGTAAGTAGATCTTTGCAGTTCAAACCCTTTTGTTCAAGAGTCAATTATATACATATCCTTCTTTCTTTGCTGTTTTATAAATTCTCTTAAGATCAGTTTCCAAGTTAGCTACTCAGAAGAACATGTGCCTTTCCTGGCTGCTTCCTCAGAACATCATGTTTCAATTGGGAGACAGAAGGAAATTAAAGGCATCGGAAGCCTCAACTTCTGGATTTGATTTGCTTATTCTCCGTTCTATAAATAGTTGTTTAAAAGCATAACAAACAAGCAAATAAGAAATAAATAAAATTAAAAAATAACTCTTTGAAGGCATAGTGTTTATCAGACTAATTTGGTTAATGAAAAAAATTTACAAAAATCTGATTCAACTCTACAAAGTTCATGTAAAAACATGAAATTGTTTTTGTCTGAGGACATTAACAAAAGTACCTGCTTTAATTTAGAAGAAAGCATATGGTACGTGCATTTTCCTTACATTTACACAAGCTATTAAGTTGTGAGCTCTGACTTGAGTGAATGTAAGGGAGAACATGCCAAGTAGATGGACATAAATTTAATGATCTAAAACAAAGACGTTCATATAAGTTTAGAATACCCAATCAGTGATATAATAGAATTTATAAATTGAAGTCAAAGTGAAAAAAAGAAAGACTAGGGGTCTGATTAATTAATATGTTAAAAAGTCTCAGTCTGGGAAAGTTATTATTTCAGGTCAGGCGCAGTGGCTCACACCTGTAATACTAGCACTCTGCGAGGCTGAGGCAGGAGGATTGTTCAAGGTCCGGAGTTTGAGACCAGCCTGAATAAGAGCGAGACCCCCGTCTCTACTAGAAATAGAAAGAAATTATCTGGACAACTAGAAATATATAGAAAAAATTAGCCGGGCATGGTGGGCCATGCCCATAGTCCCAGCTACTCAGGAGGCTGAGGCAGGAGGATTGCTTAAGCCCAGGAGTTTGAGGTTGCTGTGAGCTAGGATGATGCCACAGCACTCTAACCCGGGTGACAGAGCGAGACTCTGTCTCAAAAAAAAAAAAAAAAAAGAAAGAAAGAAAGAAAAAAGAAAAAAAATCTCTTTGAAGTGACTTTTAAATGTTCCTCAAATGGCTGTGGCAAACACGAAAAGTGTTCCAATTCACATCTCTTGCTTGTCCCAAATAATGCAACTAAGGAAGCCCCAGTTCTAAATTCTCTTTATATGCCTGTAAGTCCACAGAGTAGGAATGTCACACTTATCACTTAAAATTATGCACAGATTCTGTTTTTCTGTGTTTATAGGAAGCTGTTACATTGTCGTGATATTCCTGCAGACAGAGGATGGAGAACCTCTTCTGCTGGGGAACTGACTTACTCTCTAACTTGTGAACTTGGAGAATGAGAAAACAAGTATATTTGTCACATCAAGCATGAGCAGATTAAAAGAGATGTCATTTGAGAAAATATCTCGCATGTATTAGGAATTTAATAAATATTAGTTCCTTTCTTTTTAGTTATTAGTGTCTGAGAGATGATTGCATTAGTATGTGGGATAGATCATAGCTTCTTTCATGTGTGATTATGAATCAATATTAGCAGAAACATTTCATAGAGGTCAGTCAAAAGGCATTTTCCAAATTAACACTGACAAAGTATTTTTATCACTGTAATCAATTAATTCCTGTTACACAAAGAAAAATGCTATTTTCATTAAAGCATAATAAAGTGCTACAATTAGAGCAATCATCTCTCAATCTGCATTCATTTTTCTTGCTGCAAAAACAGTAGTTCTCCTGAAAAATAGGAAAAATTATGTTAGTAGGCAGAAAGAAAGGAAGGAAGGAAGGAAGAAGAGAACTATGAGGTGTTAGGCAATTTTATTCCTAGTTCATCCACTTATTTTTCTCTCAGTAACCTCACAGCGCTCACTTCCGAATTTTAAGCCAGAGATATCATGTATTTCACAACATTTGTGAGAAGAGAAAGATAAAATTATGCCTACAGTATTAAAGTTGTCCTGAAAATTAAAAATGACCATGATCACATCCTCTTTGCTGCATATCATATTTCAAAAGCAAAACAATGTTGTATACAATCTTCTGTTATCGTTTGCTTTAAAACCTCAAATTAACTGCATATATGTGTGTCTGTACATGTGAAAGTGTGTTCTAAACTCAATATAAGTCAATATCAATAACATTGCTTTTTACTATATGGACTTCAAAATTAACAATGAAACATAACATTCCTTTTAGTGTCTCTCCAATTTTCAGTGTTTTACCTGTTTACAAAAAACAAAGAAATAAAGAAAAAAGAACCAGATAAATACAAGAAAGAATAAATTAAACTATATATATTTGTATGTATATATATATATATATATATATTTCATTCAGCTATAATGAGATTGAAAGAATTGTAGATATAAAAAGAAACTCAAGAATTTAATCAAGAGTCAAATCCACCTTATAGGTTCCAAAATTGCCAACTCCAAGTCCATAAATAAGTAGTCTCATATTTAAACATCAGTATTAAAATGGGAATTGTTTGAATTTTAGTGTGGGTATATGTTTGTTTTAAATAAAATGAAATCATACATATTCAAATATTTCTTTATCCATATTATGAAACTTTTGTGGCTTATTTTCTGCTGATTTATGACCAATAATATTAATAGTTGTATAACTCTGTGAGTAAACAGTTGTATAACTCTTGCTCTCTGATTGTAAGCAAAAGCTGTTCTCTCAAATTGTCTCTGAAGATATGAATTGGCTTATTAATTACACAGGGATACTTCTTGTATGTCTGTGATTCTAATACTTCTACAGAGGCCCAACAGCCACTATAGAATACAGCCATTCTGGACACAGCTTTTTCCTGTCTCTGCTTCGCTCTGTGTTTATATCTACTTTCCTTCTATCTTTATACTTCTACTTAATCACGGCTTTCCTGCCTCATAGCATCTGCATCCTCCCTTCTCCTTGTGTATTTTTCAGTTTCTGTGATATCTCTATTCCTGCACCTGTGCCTATGTCTGTGCACGTGTGTATCTAATTCTAACGTAAGAGAAGAAATGTTTTGATCAATTAATCATCATCGTGGCAGAAATTGCACAAGCACTTATAAATAGCTACCTATAGCTTAGGCACTAAACCCCCTCAACTCCATTCAGTAGCGACCACAGTGACCGTATCACGTTGTATAAAACGTGGAGACCTATGTGTGAAGAATGGTCTGCGGTTGTTTTTACAGGAATTACATGAGGATGTGGTGAGCACTCATGATTATGACCTGTCTAATACAGTAACATTTATATATTTCACGAGTTCTAAGCATTTTAACAAGTTATAAGACCATGGTATGTTAACTACATAATTTATGGAAAATTCTACTTTGTTTCCTAGATGTCCTAAATGTCCTTGAAGTTAGAAGCACTTAAGAAAACACTTGTTTTGAGTGCATTGTATAGCATTACACTAAGAGGTAAGCAATTAGATATGTACTGATCCCATTCATTAGAGTTAATGCCGCTCTCCCTAGAAACTGAGTTCCTGTCAAGTTCATTCACTTGGCATCATAGTTCGCTGCTTTTCATCATTTTATTAAGTATGGTTTCAATAAATTAAGGCATTTTTGGTTTATGGAAAAGAATAATAAAACATGTTAAGATTAGTTCATTCTAACTTGGAGGGAAAAAAAGTAAATGAATGAATATATAAACAAATACAATTATTTTATAAAGCATTAGAAAGCCTAAGCCTGTAATTCTGCATTTACTTGTGATTACAAATCTGCAGAAATGACTTAAAAATTAGAGAAAAGTCCAATAACAAAACAAAAAAGCAAACCTCAGCAGGGGAAATGCTGAACAATTACAATGTTTTGCCTGGAAAAGTAAACGTTAAGTTCATGAAAATAGGGCAGGGCAAAAATAATGAGTATAGAATTATTTGCCAAATCCTAGAAGTAGAATTTATTCAAATGGTGTTACTCAAATAGGGAATAAAGATTAGAAACATATGTAAGTTTAAGAAAGATTTTGGTAATTCTGTGGAAAGCAAAACAATCGGAAATGGTGCCAGGAGGTTTGAGATATATATGTATGTATATATAGAATATTACTGATTTTTATTTTAATAACTTGATTCTAAGTATAAAAATAACACATTTCAAGAAATGTAGAAAGTGTGGAAAATAAATAAGTAAAATTAAAAACCTATTAAAAATCAATTCCAGGCTCATATATATATATACATATATATATGAAATTGCATATATATATTTGAATCTGTTTTAAAAATTCAATATTCGACCATAAGAATGTCTATGTTATCAAAAATAACCCTTGAAATATATTTTAATAATTCCATATTTCAATACAGTATACATTTTTGAAAAATTTTGTGGTTTTCATTATTGGTAAAATTAACCTATTTCATATTTGCTATTGATTTATATTTATTTTTGTGAGAATTATTGATTCATGTAATTTTCCAGTTTTCTACTAGCCATCAATGATTTTTTAGCATATTTTTGTTTTAGGTCATGTAATAAAAATTTAACCTCTCATAAATGAAATCTTGGACCATTGAAGAAGAAATTCTGCACTGAAAAGATGTAGTAGGATAAAATTTGAAGGCAGTAATACACATACGAACACACACACATCTATGTATTCAGAAATATATATATATATATCAATCATATACATATACACACAAATATACACATATGCAAATACATGCTGTGTTAGTCAAATTTCTCCAGAAAAATAGAATTAGTAGAATATATATTTAATACACACACACACACACACACACATTGAAATTTGTTATAAAGGATTGGCTCACTTGATTGTGGAGTTTAAGAAGGGCAACAGTCTGCTGTGTGAAAGCTGGGGGCCCAGGGAAACCAGTGATATAGTTCCAGTCCAACCCCGAAGGCCTGGGAACCAGCAGCTCTGAAGTCCCAGGGCAGGAGAAAATGGATGGCCCAGCTTAAGCACAGAGAGCAAATTAGCCCTGGCTTCACCTTTTTGTTCCATTCAGTCCCTCAATGGGTTGAGTGATACTCACCTGCATGGGTGAGGGTAATCTTCTTTACTCAGTCTACTGACTTAAATGCTAATCTCCTTTGGAAACACTCTCACAGACATACCTAGAAATAATGTTTGACCAGCTATCTGGGCATCCCCAGACAATTAGCCCAGACAAGTTGACACATAAAATTAACCATTACACTGCATACACACCCACACACATGCATTCCGGTAACTAATATTTAAGCAAAGTGAAAAATCAGCCTCACTATTGTGCTAAGTCACACAGTCATCAAACAACCCTTTAGTATCAATTCTCTTCCAGGTAATTTTAGCAGATGTTGTTGGTACCCTCTCCATATTACCTTATCTCTGTGGAGCATCCTCTAACCACATGGCTTTCTATATCTCTCTCTGTATAAAAGTTTTACCCATCCCCAGAGCCTATTTGGTCCACACAAAGTAAAGTAGGGCCAGAAATGTCAGGGAGTTAAGGCCCCATGAGTAACCCTCAACCATCAAGGAACAAGAGTTGGTATATAACATTCCAGCTTCCTCTCTCCTTAGTGAGAAAATTCTGTTTTGTATCAAAGGTTTCCCCCATGCAGAACTTCATATGAATAATGGGTAAATCCCATTCATTGGTACACTCTTTATTGGTCCTCTTCTGTGTTTCACTTCTGCACTCTCACTGTACTTTCCACAAATAAAAGACTGCACTCAAAATCTCATCTAGGAGGTTGCGTTTGCAAGACTGAAATTAAGATGGTCATAAACAATAAAAGGAGAGCTTTAAGAATAGGTCTTCAGGATAGAATTGGAAGTTTTGGAACTCCAAATTTAATACAAAAAGAACTACTGGTGGCTTTACTGTCATTGTTGTTCTTTCATCCTTGTTTTTACTAGGTTTCACTCCTCCCTTAATTCTGATGTACCGAGGCAGCTTGATGTTCAGGAAAGAGCCCTTGAATAGGGATATGCAGGTGAACATTCATGCCCTGGCTCCATCACTAGTCAGCCACCTAACTTCTCAGCCTCAGTTTAATCATCTATAAAAATGGCATAAAATACTTGCTTTCCCAAATTTATTGGCTTTTTGCAAGACTTAAATGAGATTATTTTGGGGGAGAGTGTTTTCTTTGCAATAGTTTAGGAGTTAATAAGAACTGATCTGAAATTTATGCCAGAGCTTTAATCTCTACCTCATTCTTCCTTTGATGTTAATCTGTTTATATATTTAAGAACTTTACTTAACATCCTTTAGAATACCATGTGTTGAACCTCAGGACGTGAACTTCATGAGTGATATTGCTATTTATATTCTGCTACGGATGCAGAGAAAAAGGACAGTTAAAAATCACTGGTTGTTAATGGTGGTGCTGAGAGAAAAGTTCAGTTAGTGTTTTCCTTATGGAGGTCTCTGCAGCAGTAAGAGCATCAACTACGATTCTTCCACAAAGGAAACTTTCTAAAACCAGAACTCTTCTTGTAATACCTAATCAATCAGAAAGTTCAAAGCATATAGTTCTCCCACTTAAGAGTAGTTGGGAAGAGGTCTCTGGTACTATACCATTTGGAGCCGGAAATTCTTGCTTCCTCTAGAAGCAGCCATCTGGAATCACTATTACTAAGGCAAAGAGATCCAATTACAAGCATGTATTTGTAGGGGAAACTCCTGACAGCTTTTGAAGGAAATTTTCTTCTATGTAGCCAAGGTCTGGCAGGTTTACCTGTGGGAAATAAGCTCAGACACAAAGACATGCCCTCTACCACAGAAAGAAATGAAAAGGAAGGAGAAATGGAAAAAAAAAAAACAGACCTCTTTATTTTTTTCATTATTCAAATTGTTTCTAAATAAAAATGAAACTTTTACAATTTTTTAAAGATTACAGAATATGGTTTTCTTCCATAGCAGAGAGGGAGCAATCAAGCTCAAGTTACAAAGCGAGGAAAAAGATGAAAGCGTAGAAAGCCTTAGAACTTTGCTGACTTACAGACAGAAGGCTGGGGAAAGGCTGAGAGACAGGAAATAATGATTACTATTTGTGCTCTATTTCATAGTTTCCACTTTGGTTAAACTAACTGGAAGGAAACAAGTGATTAGGTTACTTGTGTCATCACTTACATCAGTAGTTTTATTTTTGAAAAAAAATCATTACTCTTTATTATTCAAGGGGTATAAGAATCATTGCCATATCTGAATAGTTTTGTTACAAAGACAGGGATATATTTAAATCTAATTTGATGATTATAGTATTTTAATCACAGAGGTGGTTGTGAATTTAGTATTAGAAACCAGAGGTTACAGATCATACAGTAAACAAACTATCAACTATCGAACTGTCTTCATGCCTGGTTTTGTTTCATTCTGTTCCCCTACACGAATTCTCATAGTATCACTAAGCAACATCTTTACAAATCCAAAATCTTTTATACAGATTTGCCATGTTATTTTTTCTATTTGAATGCCACTCCTTTCAGAGAATACCCTGATCAAGCCCCTTTCTAAAAACAAAAATAAAAGAAACAAAAAAAATATTGAGCACCTACTATGTGCTAACCATAGACCTGTATATCTATCCACTAATTCACATTATTGCAAAGTAGAGGGTGTTTCTTGGTTATGCAGATCAGGAAACTGATTTCCCGTTTCCCTGAATTTTTCTACCACTTAGAGTTAGCAGCACAAAAATTAGCACTTAACTGTGGCATACATCTCTATTGTTTAATAATTGTTTCCAGTGGATTTGTATTTGTTCCAATGATGTTTTCAGTTTTTGAAGACTGAAACATCGTGTGATATTGAATAGAAGCATGTAGAAAATCTAGATGGTTACATCTCAGGTCTATCATATTTTAATAAAATGTGATTTCAGTCCACCGTTAATATTAAGGAAGCTTGATTTTTGTGACCAGAAAATGAAAATGGCATAGGCTAGTATATATAAAACCTCATTGTTAACTGCATGATTTCAGTATAAAATATAATCTCACGACTTTTCTGTCCAGTATTATTGGATCAAGGGAAAGGAAAAATTGTGGCATCAAGAGATAAAATTCCTGCTTCTTAATCTTAACTGCATAAAGAAGAAAAATCTGTAATCATTTTAAAGATACCAATGTAAGGTATAAACCAGTGTTTTTAAAATCATCCATGGTGAAGAGCTAGTTCTCTCTTACCTTTCCAAGCCATTCTAGGTGAATGTTTTTATAAAATATATTAAAAATAAATTACTAGAAAAATGGAATAAAAAAAAGAGAAATACAAACCATAAATCCCAATTTTTTTACTCTCAGATTCAACAGACAAAATTACACTGCCGAATTGCTATGAATGCTTGCACTAAATTTATAACCGACTTTGTGTCCGTTTTGTAACACATAATTTGTAGACCAACACCAGTCTGCAGACCCACATTTTCAGAAGTTTTGGTATAAATCTTAATCTTATCTTGGGAACAGTTGCTTACCAAATACCAAAACAAACAAACAAAAAACAGAAATCACAATCTTTTGGGGGGGGGATTCTTTTGCTGGCCAGAGAAATTAAACTTCGAGTAACATGCCAGTACAAAGACTTGAACAGCTGGTTCTCTCCGCTTTACTTTTTTGATTTTCTTCACTTTTGTTTTGTATAAATAATCCTCTTTTTCCTTCATTCAACTTTCTTTTTAATATTCAGGCCTTGGGAATATAGTTCCCCTAGAGAATCTTTCATATTTTCTTATATTTTGGTATTCTTTAAATAATCTCTAATTAGCTCATGCATTTTGATATTATTTTGACTGTACATTAATCTTACTTTATATTAAGCACTTAATAATGTTTTCAATAGTTAGTTCAGAAGAGACTTTTTTAACCAACAGTAACAGTGATATTACTAGGCAGTTTCCTTAGTATAATAGCTATCATTTTCTCTGAAGCTAATGCCAAACTTAATTTTAAAAATGATATAAACTTTGGCTGGGCAAAGTGGTTCATGCCTGTAATCCTGGCACTCTGGGAGGCCAATGAGGGAGGATCGCTCGAGGTCAGGAGTTTGAGACCTGCCTGAGCAAGAGCAAGACCCTGTCTCTACTAAAAATAGAAGCAAATAAGCCAGACAACTAAAAATATATTTAAAAAAAATATCTGGGCACGGTGGCACATGTCTGTAGTCCCAGTTACTTGGGAGCTGAGGCAGAAAGATCACTTGAGCCCAGGAGTTTGAGGTTGTTGTGAACTAGGCTGACACCACAACACTCTAGCCCGGGCAACAGAGTGAGACTCTGTCTCAAAAATAAATAAATAAATAAAATGATATAAACACATGTAAATTCAAAAAAGAGAAGGGGAAAATGGAATGATTTTTAACAAATACCTTAAGTTTGCTCAGCAATCATTACTCCAATTTAGATACATATCTATAATAGATCAAAAAGCAACATTAGTTGTTTTTTTATTTCAAAATATTATGGGGCATAAGTGTTTAGGTTACATATATTGCCTCTGCACAGCCCAAGTCAGAGCTACAAGTATGCTCATTCCCCAGACAGTGCACACGGCACCCATTAGGTATCCATATACCCATCTCCTCCTCCGCACTCCCATCTGCCCCACATCTGATGAATGTTACTTGGATATGTGCACATAAGTGTTGATCAATTAGTACCAATTTGATGGTGAGTGTATGCAGTGCTTGTTTTCTAGTCTTGTGATACTTCACTTAGAAGAATAGGCTCCAACTCCATTCAGGATAATACAAGAGGTGTTAGTTCACTATTGTTTTTTGTGGCTGAGTAGTATTCCGTGGCAAATATAAATAAATGAGACCTGATCAAATTAAAAGCTTCTGCACAGCCAAATAAACTATCACTAGAGGGAATAGACAACCTACAGAATGAGAGAAAATATTTGCATGCTACACATCTGACAAAGGGCTAATAACTAGAATCTATATAGAACTAGGGAAAATCAGCAAGAAAAAATAAAACAATCCCATTAAAAAGTGGGCAAAGGACATGAACAGAAACTTAGAAAGACTATCGGCCAAGAGACATATGAAAAAATGCTCAACATCTCTAATCATGATGAGGGAAATGCAAATCAAAACCACAATGAGATATCACTTAACTACAATGAGAATGGCTTTTATGAAAAATTCCCCCAACAACAAATATTGGTGTGGATGCTGAGAGATAGGAGCACTCATTCACTGGTGGTGGGACTGCAAACTAGTACAACGTTAGTCTTAACATTGCCATCTACTGGGAATAAGAGTGCAATGATACATAATAGAGGTAACTTGATGAATTAATAGTAGCTATCATCATAAAGAATTTTTTTAACATAATTGTTTTTTTGCTACATGATTCTTACTTTAATCAACTCCTCTTTCAAATAAATCTGAACTAAAGGAGAAGAAAAGTAATAAAATTTTGCTCAATTACTTTGAGGTATTAGGGAAGCATTTACATATTATCTCTTAAACATCATTTATTTCTTTGAGACTGAGATAATTTTTCCTCACAACTTACCTGCGAGGAAACTAAGTCCAGGTGGGTTACCACACTTTCTTAGGTGCTGCAGGGAAATGTAACCAGTGAAGAAAAACAGCCAAGATTTGTCCTTATATGTGTTTTCTTTGAATGTTTTATGTTTATCCTTATATACATTCAAAGTTAAGAATTTACTTTGACAGGAACTTTAATATTTCCTGACAAATGTTCACTGCCTAAGAAGAAAGCAGGAGTGCAATTTATATGTGTAAACAATTAAAATTACAAGTGCTAGCTTCTTCTTTTACTATTTTTGGACCATAAGAAAAGTCGCACATTTGACTTTAATTACCTTTGTCAACATGAAGTATTTTAATAGCCATAAAACAAATCAAATGCATTGGGATATACATATAATAAACGAACTGCATTAGAACAGATTTTAGAGGTCTTTAAAGGTAGTCAAAGATTTATTTGTACAAGAGACAAATGAATCAGGGATATGACAAATCTGACATCAATAACATCTCTGAGTTTATGTCCTTAGAAGTCAACTGTAAGTATTTGAGTCCTTCTTTATCCTACTGAATATACACCATTATATAAGCCTTGCTATGTAGGGGTCAGAAAACCACATGGCATTTTGTAGAAAGTTAGCAAGCAAAAACCAGTTCTCTTAAAAAAAAAGTGACTGCCTTCTGTTAGCTAGAAAAGGCAAGAATGGTGAATTGTTATTTGTTTTCATGCTTTGAGCAGGAGCAGGAGTAAGATCTTTGAATGACCAAGAAATGTCAATTGATCAATAAGGGATGAATAGAAAACAAAAACATAAAATAAATCATAATAACATGCATTCGGAGCAGTCTCTGGTGAGACATTAAAACATATTGCAATATGTTGAGAATTTCCAATTTGCTAATTTTTTCCCTAGTTTAAACATTTTCTTTTATAATACCACGTCAATAAGTGTTTCAGTTTTGATTAATGTAGGGAGCCAAAAATAATATAATTCAAGGGTGAGTACAATTGACATTTATCTTTCCTGGAGAGATATGAGAACACTATTGTGGTGACACTAAGTCATCTTTGTGCTCTTCATAAGAAGATTAAGATTACACCAGAGAGTAGAAATTACGTATTTTACTTTGTACTAATATAAGAATAATCTCTGTAGTCTTACACTGAAAGATTTAGAGGCAAAATAGGCTACTGCTACTGGTAAAGATCGTCAGTTTTGCAGACTATCTTGTCACTGCTTTGGAACACTGAGCAGTTCTGGATAACCTGTTAATATTTATAACTTTGATTCTAGAACTAAAAGCTATAAACTCAGTTTTCCCTCTCTCTCTCTTTCTTTCTTTCCTTCCTTCCTTCCTTCCTTCCTTCCTTCCTTCCTTCCTTCCTTCCTTCCTTCCTTCCTTCCTTCCTTCCTTCCCTCTCTCTCTCTCTCTGTCTCTCCCTTCCTTTCTTCCTTTCTTTCTTTCTTTCTTTCTTTCTTTCTTTCTTTCTTTCTTTCTTTCTTTCTTTCTTTCTTTCTTTCTTTCTTTCTTTCTTTCTTTCTTTCTTTCTTTCTTTCTTTCCTTCTTTCTTTCTCAAGACAGAGTCTTGCTCTGTTGCCCTGGCTAAAGTGCAGTGGCATCATCGTGGCCAATTGTAGCCTCAAACTCTTGAGTTCAAGCAGTCCTCCTGCCTTAGCCTCCTAAGTAGCTGGGACTATAGGTATGTGCTACCACACCTGGATTTTTTTTTTTTTTCTATTTTTGGTAGAGACAGAGTCTCGCTCTTACTGGGGCTGGTCTCGAACTACTGAGATCAAGGGATCCTCCTGCCTTGGCCTCCCAGAGTGCTAGGATTACAGGTATGAATCACTGTGCCTGGTCCATTTTTCTTCTAAAATAAATAAATACATAAATACAAACCATATCCAAACACCCTATTTAATCTCCAAGAATGACTCTTAATACAAGCATCTATAATAGTTATTGAAGGAAAATATGAAAGTTTTGCTTGAAACTTTTGCATAATCAGTCATTTTGAAAACTAAGGAAGCTACTTTTATAAAAGAAAAGCACCATAAACAAAGCATCATATGTGTAAATTTGCTTTGAATATAGTTTGTTATTTATAATGACAAATTTATAATATCCTACACTGTGCATGACATTTTGGGTAACATCATTTCAACATATATTTTTAAAGCTGTATGGAGGAAAGAAAAGGGGATATTACATAGCTTCACCTATCAAAATTGAGGCTGGAAGGAAAGCAGCTACATTTTATAAACTGCTGTTTAACATGCCAGAAATAGAAGCAGTTGCTTAACATACATGATTGCATTTAGTTAATCAATCACTACTTTTGGAGACAAGCAACACTGAGAAGTAGAAAGAATGCTAGGAAAAATAATGAGAAAATCTGGGTTCCAGTTAGTGTGTAGGCATGGGTGAAGTTGCAAGAATCAGTAAAGCTACTTTATCCAATAGGTCATCAAGATGGAAATTGAAAGTACTCAAGATGATGGAATCCTTAGAAACTGGCTTAAAGTCTTTCTTTATTTCCTAGTCTCATGATACCATGAAGAAAAATTTCTCAATTATGAACCATTATTCATATTTTTCACTAAATATAAATAGGAGTCCATAATCTGTAAGTAGTAGTAGAAAGGAACTAGGAATGTGTGTGTTTTCAGCCAGTGAAATGGAAATGCTTGGAAGAGAGTAATTGGGTCAAGAGCGTGGATAGCAGTGCATAAGAATACCGTAATGGGAGGGTGGGTGCGGATTGAGAGAATAACCAGATGAAAACTGACATGATGGAAATGTGAAACTGATTTTCAAACATAACTACTGAAATGTGCCATCACTGCAGGTGTCCAGAGAACTGTGCAAGGCTTGAAGATAGCAGAGTCCTGAGTTTGGTGCATAGTTGCTGAGGCAGGTAGAAACTTAGCTCTAGTATCTTTGCAGGGAATGTGGCCCTGTGCTGGCTGAGATCTAAATGCAGTCTGAGGTCCAGTGAAAAAAGGAGCCTGTGACTGGTTGCTGAAAACACTGTAGGACAGGCCTTGGAACAATCTGACAGCTCTAGCGATTGACATTCTGCTCTGTTCAGGTGAAAACAACAGTGGTCACTGACAGCCTGCTTTGACAATAGCAGTGTTTATGGAAACTCCTGTGTGTTGAGCACTGTGTTAAACAGTTTATATTTGTTCATCAATTTCTCTGAGCAAATCTAATGTTTGTATTATCTTTATTGGACAGATGAAGAAACTTAGGCTAATAATGATAGAACACAAATTTAAATCTAGGTCTTTCTGATTTCAAAGCCTGAACTTTCAATCCCCACATTATACTGTTTCTTTAAAAATCTCTTTGTTTCAAGCTCTTATATGGGATCTATATACATTTAAATATAGTTATACTAAAAACACTCAGAGTTAATGCCTCATTTCAATCTTGCATTGCCCCATTTATCCTGGCGAGCAGAACATTTTACTTGATGGAAGAAACATGTCCCATACTCTTCAGCAAAAATTAACTACCCATGTATAGAAAAGATCTATTAAGCAATGACCACAATGAAAAAGGAACCTTGCTTTATAAGTCTCTTAAAAATTAGAACAAGTAATGATAAATTCAATTATCTTTTCCTAGGGGAGAAGGAAACTTAAAGAGAGAACTAAAATTGAAAGTAGAAAAAGAGAATGAAGAAATAGAACTGAAGTGCAATTTCTTCATCACTCTTTCCAAGAGATAGCCTTCTAAAACTCAGAAATATCTTCCTTTGTTGAGATATGAAAGGGGATTTTCTTTTTTTCAATTTACAGGCCAATCAACTTTAAGTATACCTAACAGTACCTTGTAAAAGCTAAGCAGTTTAAACAGCAGGCCTTGTCTTGATGTGATTGGTTTTCTGAATCATTGCTTCTTTAAAAGACTGAATTGATCTTTTCTATCTTGACTCTGGTAGAAATATGAGGAGTTTTTGGTCAAATGACAAGTACTCTGCCTATTAAATTACTGTCCTTGATTTTTGAGGACAGAGTGAGTTTTCCCCTCTGTCTTTTAGGCAGAAGCTTGAAAAATAAATTGAAATACTTTTTCAAGAATGACTCATACCAAAACCTTTAAAGATAGACATTAAATTTTATTATACTGGTAGTCCTGCCATGAGATAGATTTGAATTTGATTCTCCTCTATCTTCATCTTAATATCTAATATTAAAGCTGACCACTCATATAGAAAAATAATTTCTAAAGTGAAAGGGCATCAAAATTCTTGACCCCTTTTTAACATTTACTTTCACTTGGTTTTTAGTGGATTTTATCTTCTTGATCAATGAATTGTAACTATTGAATAAGTTGTACAGTGTACCTGAGTAAGAAGCATGTAGTGCTGGGGACTCAAAGAGAAATTATAGCAGAAGTTTGTTTTTATTTTTCTCCCACTATTAGAGTAATGGCCCCAGTAGAGACAGTTTCTTAGTAGAATGCGATAACTCTCAAACTATTTCTATGAACTCATCTTTAGCTTCTGATTTTTTTCTTGACCGTTGAAGGGAGGAGCTTCATAGAACAAACAAGATAATAATAGTTATCAAAATCTAAGTAAAACAGGAATTTAGTTGGGAAGGTGCTTGGGGAAGGTGAATGAGGGGCTCCAAATTCTTTTGAATTTTAATGTGGACTTAGAATGGCAATGCTATTTGTTCATTAATGATATTCTTTAAAAAAAACTGCAGAAGATGAATCTATATATCTCCTTGTTCTTGTATTATGTTAAAAAACAAAGAAAACGTCATTGGTATGCTTTATTTTTCTTTTCTATTATTTTATGCTTATGGTGCATAAAAAGCAACTGTCATGGGGATAGGTGATAGTATTTTTTTTCATTGCACTTAAAAGTGTAATAACATGGTAACTTTAAGGTGAATTCTGACTAGAATGTGTGCCAGTGTTCCTCTTTTTGTATAGATTTTCCTTTGTCATTCCATTTAAATCATTTGCTTCATAAGCAGTGTGTGTGAAAGCATTCAAAGTAACAAGTTCAAACAGTAGCTAAAGTAGGTGAAGAATTAAATGCTATTATTACAGTAAGAGGTAGCCTTCATATTTGTCCATCGTCATCACTGGTGAAGAAGTCTTTTTGCATAATAACACAACAGGTTTGGTATAAGAGGCCATCAGGTTTAGAAAAATATAGAGACTTATCTCATATGTGCTCTACACTAAAGGATGGAGCCCTCCTTGAATAGAATGAGAATCAGATTGTTGCAGAGCTCATGAAAAGAGGTTTAAGAAAGTCTACAACATGGGATTTTAGTAGCTGAGGCAGGACAAAGTTTGGAAGCTGCAAGAGGAGTAGGTAGAAAGGAAAGCAGGGAGACAGAACAGCAAGAACACACTTCTGTTTTTCCATCCAGGATGACTCTGAATGGACAGAAAGTCAACCCAGTGAGAAAGTAAAATAACACGCTTATGAGTCACTGGATTCTAAATGTGTAATCAGATATTGTTGCTCTCGAATGCTTTTCAGGATCTGCATGGTACTATTATTTTACATTGGTGTTGAGTGCCGCATTCTGTATTGTTAAAATAATCAGTTGGGAGGCCATTAGGCTGAGATGGCTCCAGCACCATGGGTCCTTGCTTCTGAAACCCAAATCAATGTAAACAGTAAAATAAAACGTAATATTAAGTGATCAGAAACTGCTAACTAACTTGTAACTGGGAACTTCCACTTTAATCAATCAAACATTTTCTTTGTCCTGCTTCTGCAAACCCTTTATAAATATTTCTCCCCTTCACCCCTCAAAGAAGTGCTGAACTACTTGAGGTCTGGGGCTGCCTGATTCATGAATTGCTGAATGCTCAACAAAACTTATAAAAATTGTAACACCTAAGTTTATCTTTTAACAATATTAAGGCCCAGAATGTGATCTACTGGGAGCCGAATGTACAATAAATTCACTTAATATCACTGTGCATTTGTAAGATAAGGTCTGAATGGGAATTTGTTGATCTTTTGCATTTTATTTTTTCTCTGTTGGCTCCACATTGCAGCTCTGTTCTAATCCTACCGTTTCCCATCTGCTCCAGCAGATCTTTAATCCTGGAACCGGGTGGGCTCTTTCTTTGGCCCGAACAGCCTACAGGTTATTCTGTGCTTTAGGTTTGTATCCTCCCTGCTATCCTGAGACCTTTGGTTTCCCTTCAGCAACCATGACTATGTACTACCTCCATGGTGAGGAAGACCCATGTCCTGCTTTGGAGGATGAGGTCCTAAAAGAAAGATGCTTCTCTGAAGGTCTATGACTAGAAAAGTTATAAATGAAGAAGATATATGAATAATACTGAATGAAATAAATGAAAATGGAGATTAAATAAACGCTCTGTCATTCATCCTATCTTGTCCAGTAAAGAGGAATACACTGCTCTGTGAAACTCTCATAACATTTTAGGACTATTCTAATTGTAAAGAGAATATCACAGATTGAGTTAAAATTTTTCTCCCAATTAATCCATCCATTGGTTTATGTTCCCCCAGAATCAACATGATGGAGCAGGTATCCCCTAAAAAACAAAATTTTTAAACTTTTTATCTAATCAATTGAATTTGAGATCCAAAGTTTCATGAAAAAGTTCTTTCAATTCCTCAAAGATCAGACAGCCTCTATGTTACTGTAATATAAAGAAAAAATAAAAGTCCTACTTATTTTTATGATTAGGAATTGTTTGCATTCTGAATCTAATTAATAAGTCACTGAAAAAGCCAACTATAGAATAAAGATGCTTACATACTAAATAATGCACTGCAAAATTTAATCTTACAGAATACTGGTATAATAAAACCAAATGATATTTATTCAGTAATATATGGATGGGTCACTAAAATGTCATTGCACTTCACCAAAAGAGGAAAATTATAAAATTTTGCTATAAATATTACAAAGCATTTAATAATATTTAATATATATTTTTGATTTTATAATCTTAGTAAAATAGAGGAAATAATATTCCTCAACCTGATAAATATAAACTTTAAATTAGCCAGCATCATATTTCAGAGTTCAACATAGAAGTATTTTCATTCAAGTAAGAAAAATAAGAATTTTTAATATTAGTGGTATCGATTTTAATACTTCTAAAACTTTAAGAAAGTTTAATTGATAAGAAAAAGAAAACAAGAACCATAAACATTAATAAAACAACTAAAAAATATTATCATTATTTACCATTAACTTGATAGCATACATGGAACACTTAAAAATTTCTAGTAGAAAACATTAGACATAGACTATTGGGAAACTGATTAACTTAACAAAATTATTATTTTAAGTCAATAGAATCGCAATATCAAATATAAATCAGAAAAATAAAATAAAGAAGATTCTATTAAAATATAAGCAAAAACCATAAAATGGTTAGGAATACACTTAAGAGATGTGTAAGACCTACATAGTAAAAAAAAAAAAAAAAAAGAAAAGAAAAAACCTCTATGCATGATTGAGGGAAAAAACGTAACATTTTTAAAACATAAATTACTTTAATGAAATAAAAATATTTATCAAAATTTAAACAAATCAGGGTACAGTTTTATGTATTTTCACACAATGAACACATCACATGGCCTATAAAGAAATTAAAAAATGTAATATGGCCATTTAAAATTATATCTACAATTTGACTGATATTGATTACTATATATTGTGTGACATTGGGGCCATGATAATGCATGAGGTCTTATAAGCACCACATCAATTATGATATAAAATATTTCCATCACTCCAAAAAGTTCCCTCAATTGCGGTTATCCTGCTGACTATGACAAACTGCTGGGCGAGAGTAGTATTTGAGGCAGGCCGGAGAGGAGATTAGCTACCTCTCCCCACAGAGCTAAGTCCCTAAGATAGGAGTCACCACAGAGCATAAGGAAATTGATAGGCAACAGAGAGAAATAAAAGAATACACAGAGACTAAGGTATAGTTTATAGTTTTAGATGTATATAAAAAGATCAAATATAACACAGTGGGGAGTCCCTGGGGGACTGGTGTATCTCTACAAACACCAGCAATATGGTTAGATTCATACAGGTTTTTATTATCACAGGCATCATTACTAGTTGTCAGGGTAACCTATTTGCATATAAGGGAGTGCAGTCGCTAGGGGATTCAGGTAGTGGGTTAGGGTCAAAAGTCCTCTCAAGGGGCTTCTAATCTATCTAGGTGAACAAACAGGTACAAAATCTTTTAGGGGCTAATTTCTAAGTTCTAAGAGGTAGTGGTCAATTAACAGAGGTAAAACAAAAGAAGTATAGTGACTCAATATTTCTTTGATTAGTTATGGTGGTCTTAAAGGTAGAGAGACAGGAGAGAGCAGGAAGCCCATCTCTATAAAACAGGTTATTTATAACCACTGGGGCGCATCTCTGGGCACAGTGCACTCATTGTCTCTGGCTCCCATCCTGTGGGCCATATTTGCCTTGTCTTGTCTTTCAAGACACAGGGAAGTTCACAAATTTTGAGATACCGGGAAGCCTTCCTGGAAAACATCCCTACTGGAGATTTGAGAGCTCTCCTATGATAGCAGCCTCTAATAAGTGAACCATTGAGTCCACACATTCCTTCAGGGCCAAACCCTGCAAACTCCTATTTCTGTCTTTAATATAGTAATATAGGGTTATATAATAAAATAATGGTCTTATGAGCCATATCTCATTAATTCCTCAATCATATTTTCCCAACACTCAATGCTCTATACAGATAAATACCCTTCCTCCATTCCTAGCTCCTGGCAACAAATGATCTATTTTCTGTCACTAGAATTCATATAAATTAAATCATACAATAATTATCTTTTGTCTGGCTTATTTTATTTGGCATAATGCCTTTGAACTTTGTTAATTTGTTCCATGTATTAATAATTAATTACTTTTTGCTGCCTGGTAATATTGCATTTGATAGATACACCACTATTTATTTAAGCTCCCATGGTGGATGGATATTTGGGTTGTTTCCAGTTTGGGGTAATTTTTTGTACAGCTGCTATGAACCTCAGGTAAGTCTCAAGTGGATGTGATTTGGTTTTCTTGGGTCCAAAGCAATTTTGACACTAACTACCCAGAGTCAGGTCGAACTTCACGGATTAAGGGCACAGTCCTCCAGAAGACTGCCCTCCTTTCAGAGAGCAGCAGCAAAGGGTTTCTAGACCACCTATGCTTTTGACTAAGTGACTAAACTGACTACAAATTCAAGTTCCTACTACCCCCTCAGGTTGAATAATTCTTTAGAATGACTCACAGAACTTAGGAAACCACTATACTCACAATGACACTTTAATCATAGCAAAGGGATACAAATCATAATCAGGCAAAAGAAAACACATAAGACGAGGTTCGCGAGGGCCCTTGGCGTGAAGCTTCCACATCCCCAAGATGCATTACCTCCCTAGTATCTCAATGTGTTTCATCAAACATTGATGGAGACTTCAGGTGTCCTGGTGACACTCAAGCTTCAGGTGTCCAGAATTTTTAGTATTGTTTCATCAAGTAGGCGTGATTGAAGGAGTCATCGGTTAAATGATTGACTTCAATTTTCAGCCTACCTCCAGTCCTTAGAGATTAGGAATTTCAGTTTATATCACATAGCTCTAAAGCTCCATCTCTGAAACCAGGAACAAAGATCAGACAAATTCTTGATTATGCAACATTGGGAAATATCTAGGAAAGAACTGTATATACTACTTTATATGAAATTGACAAACTCTTTTCCAAAGTGGCTGTAAGATTCTGACCTCTGATAAGCAGTTTGTGAGAGTTCCAATGCTCCTCATCTTTGCTTGATACTGTGCGTTATTTACATTTAGCCATTTTACTTGGTGTATTCTTAGGTTTTCTTTAGTGAGATGTCTGTTAAAATTTTGCCTTTCTTAAAAATTAGTTGTCTTGTAGGTTTTAAAAGAATCATTCTGTATTTTTATTTATTTTTATATAACAAATTTATTGAGATATAACTTACATCTATATAACTCATCCATTTTAAGTGTGCAACTGAATGATTTTTAAAGTAAACAAGGTTGCACACCCATCACTACTATTAAGGGTTGAATTGGGTCTCCCAAAATTTAAATGTTGAAGTGCTAACCCCAGTACCTCCAATGTGACCTCATGTGGAGATAGGGTCTTTACAAAGATAATCAAGCTAAAGTGAGGTCCCTAGGGTGGGCCCCAATCCAATATGACTGGTTTTCTTATAAAAAGGGGAAATATGGACACAGAGATAGGCATAGAGGGAAGAGGATGTGAAGAGACCAAAGGAAAAGATGGTCCTCTATAACTGCAGTCCCCAACGTCTAGGCCACGGTCCTAATAGGGACTGGGCCACAGAGCTTCCCTGCCTGCTGAAGCCCCCACCCTCAAACCTCTCACCCCAGTCTATGTAAAAATTGTCTTCCATTCCTCCACAAAGCCAGTCCTTGGTGCCACATGGTTGTTCAACCATTTGAACAAATGGTTGTTCAAATGCCAAATGGTTGTTCTAAGCCTTTATTCCTCTATAAGGAAGAGTAGAGGCCTAGAACAGATCCTTCCCTTACAGAACTCAGAAGGAATCAGCCCTAGTAACACATTGATCTAAGAGTTATGAGCCTCCAGAATTGTGAGACAATAATTTTGTGTTGTTTAAGCCATCTAGTATGTGGCACTTTTTTATAGTAGCCCTAGCAAATGAATACATCTATAATTAATTCTGTAACATTTTTATCGCCCCCCCACCAAAATCATGTACCCATTAGCAGTCACTCTAGATTTCCCCAAAACTGTCTTACTCTGAGGCGTAAGCAACCATTCTTTGTTGCCTTTCTGTCTGTATAGATTTGCTTATTCTGAACATTTAGATATTTTATTTATTGAGGAACTGCCCAACTGTTTTCCAAATTGGCTATATCATTTTACACTTGTACCGTCTGTGTATGAAGGTTCCAATTTCTCCACATCTTTACCAACACTTATTATCCATCTCTTTGATTATAATCATCTTAGTGGGTGTAAAGTAGTATCTCATTGTGACTTACATTCCCCTGAGGGTTAATAATGAAGAGTATCTTTTCATGTGCCTTTTGACTATATTTATATTGTCTTTGAAGAAATGTCTATTGTACATTAAATTGCCTTTTCACTTCTGTCGAAAATCAACTGAGCATACATGTGTAGGATTATTACTGGATTTGCTCTTCTGTTCCATTAATCTATTTGTATATTTCAATGCAATGACTGCACTGCCTCTACCTATTTGTTAATCTTGATGCCAACACCACATTCTCTTAATCAGAGCCAGAATTAAGGTGAGATAAGTAGGATGCCTATGACACAAAATTTAAGGAGGAACTTGCTCTCAGGTTTGTGCAGGTGCCAGATTGAATTTTCCTTTAACTTTTATGTCATAGCCACCTTGTTTACCTTCTTCACCCAGTCCTGGCCTGGCTTGAATGCTGTGGATCCTTAAGTCTTGAAGTGAAGTAATATAAGTCCTCCAATTTTGTTTTTCTTTTTCAAATTTGGTTTTATTTTTTATTTCATCATATTATGGAGGTACAAATATTGTTAAGGTTACATATATTTCCCTTGCCCCCACTCCCCCATCGAGTCAGAGCTTCAAGTGTGTCCATGCCCCAGATGGTGCACATATATATACCCATCCCCTCCTACCCCTCCCCCCCCACCACTGGCCCAACACCTGATAAATGTTATTCCTATATGTCCACTTAGGTATTGATCAGTGAAACCAATTTGCTGGTGAGTAAATGTGGTGCTTATTTTTCCATTCTTGGGATACTTCACTTAGTAGAATGGGTCCCAGCTCTATCCAGGAAAACACAAGAGGTGCTATATCACTGTTGTTTCTTATAGCTGAATAGTACTCCATGGTATACATATACCATATTTTATTAATCCACTCATGTATTGATGGGCACTGGGTTGTTTCTACATCTTTGCAATTGTGAATTGTGCTGCTATAGGCATTTGAGTGCAGGGGTCTTTTTTATAGAGTGTCTTTTGTTCTTTAGGGTGGATGCCCAGTAATGGGATTGCTGGATCAAATAGTAGATCCACTTGTATCACTTTAAAGCATTTTCATATTGCTTTCCACAGAGGTTGAACTAGTTTGCAGTCCCATCAGCAATGTAGGAATGTTCCTATCGCTCCACATCCACGTCAACATTTATTGTTTTGGGACTTGGTAATAAAGATCATTCTCACTGGAGCTAAGTGATATCTCATTGTGGTTTTGATTTGCATTTCCCTGATGAGTAGAGATGTTGAGCATTTTTTCATATGTTTGTTGGCCATTATTCTGTCTTCTTTTGGAAAGTTTCTGTTCATGACCTTTGCCCACTTTTTGATAGGGTTGTTTGATTTTTTCCTTGCTAATTTTCTTGAGTTCTAAGTAGATTCCAGTTATCAGCCTTTTATCGAATGTGTAGGTTGCAAAAATTTTCTCCCACTTAGAACTGAAACAAGGAAAGGTTGCCCACTATCACTCTACTTCTATTCAACATAATGCTGGAAGTCCTTGCTATAGCAATCAGACAAGAGAGGAGAATTAAGGGCATCTAAATGGGAGCAGAAGAGATCAAATTCTCACTCTTTGCTGATTATATGATATTTTATCTAGAAAACCCAAGGTTTCAACCAAGGTACTCCTTGAATTGATAAGTGAATTCAGTAAAGTCTCAGGAAACAAAATCCATACACAAAAATCAGAGACATTCATATATGCCAATAACAGTCAAAGTGAGAACCAAATCAAGGACTCAATTCCCTTCAAAATAGCAACAAAGAAAATAAAGTACCTAGGAATATATTGAACTAAGGAAGTAAAAAACCTCTATAGGGAGAACCATGTAACACTGAAGAAGGAAATAGCAGAGGATGTAAACAGGTGGAAGACCATACCATGCTCATGGGTCAGCAGAATCAACATTGTTAAAATGTCTATACTATCCAAAGTGATCTACAGAGTAAATGTAATCCCTATTAAAATACCATCATCATTTTTCACAGATATAGAAATTTTAATTTTAATATTAGGCTTCGTATGGAACCAGAAAAGACCCCGTATAGCAAAAGCAATCCTAGTCAATAAAAACAAAATAGGAAGTATCAATTTACCAGACTTCAAACTACACTACAAGGCTATAGTAATTAAAACGGCTTATGATTGGCACAAGAACAGGGACATTGACCAATGGAACAGAACAGAGAACCCAGGTATAAAACCATCCTCATATAGCTGTCTAATCTTTGACAAAGCAGACAGAAACATACACTGGGGAAAAGAATCCTTATTCAATAAATGGTACTGGGAAAACTGGATAGCCACATGTAGAAGACTGAAACAGGATCCACACCTTTCACCTCTCACAAAAATCAACTCATGCTGGGTAACACTTAAACCTAAGGTATGAAACTAATTAGGGTTCTAGAGGAAAACATTGGAAATACTTTTGTATACATTGGCCTAGGAAAAGAATTTATGAAGAAGACCCTAAAGGCAATCACAGCAACAACAAAAATAAATAAATGGGACCTGATCAAATTAAAAAGCTTCTGCACAGCCAAAGAAACTGCCATGAGAGCAAACAGAAAACCTACAGAGTGGCAGGAACTTTAATTTTGCTCTTCATTTTCAAGGGATAAGATTAAATCTTTCACTCTTAATTATGATCTCAGCTGTAGGTTTTTCATAGATGCACTTTATTAGGTTAAGGAAGAACCTCCAAGTCCTAGTCTACTGAGAGATTTTATTACAAATAAATGTTAGATGATAATAGATTTTTTTCCTACATCTCTTGAGATATATGGTTTTTCTTTTTTTAAAAAAAATTGTTAATAAGGTGATTTATAGTAATTTGTTTTTTAATATTAAACCCCACTTGAATTTCTGTGTTAATTTCTTTTATCAGGGTGTATTATCTTTTAAAATTCTTTTTGGACAAGATTTACCATGTTTGCAAAGAGTTTTTGCATCTTTGTTTATGGGAGATATTTTTCTGTAGTTTTCTTTTTCTGTTAGGGTAATTCTGGCTCATAAAATGAGTTTTATGCATTTATTCCCCCTATTTTTCATGTAATAAAATAATTTTAATATAGTTTACATTATTATTTCTTCCTTAAATGTTTGATAGCACTATAAGCGAAGTTATCTGGTCTTAGAACTTTCTGTAGCTGATAGTTTTAAACTAAAAACTCAGTATATTTAAGAGTTATGGGCTATTTAAATCATCTATTTCTTTTCTAATAGCCTTCGATAGTTGATATTTTTCATGAAATGTTTTCAGTTCATTTATATTGTAGAATTTATTGATATAAAGTTGTTCTTTCCCTGCCCTCAGATAGCTTTCTCACATACATGCACTAATCAGCTGAATATACTAGGGTACCATCTCTGCCAATCACCAGAAATTCGCTTTATATGCAGTTCTCTTTTCTTAAGAACTCTTTCCTAGAACACTGCCTGGAAGTTTCCCTGGATTCCCAGAACCAACACTTCAACTCAGGAAATTCTAGGTTCTGCCTGAGTTCCTCTTCCCTATCCTGTTGTTTAGAACTCCTCTCCACCCAATGAAGTAGTCAGTCACAGAGCTGGCTTTGTTTGTTTCTTGCGTCTTATGGATCACTGTCTCTTCTTGCCTCATGTCAGTATAAGAACTATTGTTTTATGTATATTGTCTCGGTTTTAATTATTTCAGAAGTGGGAATTTATTTGGTCCTTGTTTCATTATCTTGGCTGGAAACAGAAGTATTATATAATATTGTTTTAAGTTTTAAAAATTCATCCAAAGTACACATATAGTATATATGTATACACAATATATGTAGAGAAAAAAGCTTAAGAAATCAACACAAAAATGTTTATATTTGTTTTCAAATATTGAGACTGTAGTTTTTTCTTTTCTATTTTCTAAAGTTTTCTATAGAGATCACATATTGATTCTATAATAAAGATAAACTATGTTACAAAAATAGAAAAATAAAATTAAATTAGAGACCTAGAAATGAACACAACTTCAAATATGGAATTATCAGTGAAGGATAATATAGGATAATTATTTTTCTTGTTTATTCATAGTACTATGAAATTGTATCTGATTTTTTACAGGAACAATATATAATTATTGACTTATTTTGAGTTTGCAGTCAACAAAAACTCCCAGATCTTATCTTAGGAATTGCTTTCCAGCCCAAATTTTTCTTCCATTTTTTTTTATTATTTGAGAAAAGTTTAAGCATCTTCTATTCAACAAGTACCGTATTACAATTATTTGATACAAGTAAAATCCAATTAAATCAAGATAGCATATGCATTCACATAGTTTATAGATGAAAATAATTACAAAATTAATTACCCTTGTCTGTGTACTTCCTTTAGTGGCAACCTCTTTCATATACTTTAGCTGATTCTCTAGATATTGCCTCTAAATTAAAATACACACACTTATATTCCTATTTCTTGATTTTGTACTTTTAGGGAGAAATTGTGGTAGGTAGAATCCCTGTATGGCACCCATGGTTCCTGCCCCCTCCAGTCCATGCCTTTGTGTAATCCCTTCCTTTTGAATTTGGGAGGGCTGTGCAGCTTGCTTCTAACCAACAGAGTAAGGAAAGGTTTACGGAACATCACTTCTGTGGTCGTGTTCCATCATATGGCAAAAGTGAAGGGATTCGAGATGTCATTAAGGTTCCTATTTAGCTGTCTTTAAGTTATTCAAAAGGGAGATTATTGTGGGTGGGCCTGATCTGGGTAGGAAAGGCTTTTAAAAGAAAGTCTAGAAGTAACAGACCAGAGCACCTCTCTCTCCCACTCACTATCTCTCTCTCTCTGTCTCTTTCTGTCTCTCTCTGCTGCTGGATTTGAAGAATCAAGCTGTCTTGAATTCTGTAGCTGAAATAAAATAAATTTTGGCAACAACCAGTGGGAGCTTAGGTGCAGATCTTTCCATATTTGAGCCTCCAGGTGAGCTGACTGCAGGTTTGTGAGACTCTGAGCAGAGGACCCCATGTAGGTGAGCTGTGACTTCTGACAGAAGCTACACCATAATAAATAGATGTTATGGTAATGTTTTATGCAGAAATATAGCAAGGTTTGCAAAAATGAGAAATTTCTGGTAATTTCATACTGGCAACAGAAAACTAATACATCTACTCAATTCCTGTTTGGAAATAGCTATTTTTCACTCTCCATTCCCTCCCCATCACTCTTTGCTCCAACCACCACATATAAACACCCCTAATATTCCTATCCTTGGAATATAGATATGTGACAATTTGGGAGTAGGTCAATATTAATGTTCATATAATATTGATTTTGAAATATTCACAACTGATTCGTGGAACATATTGTTTCTTTTAATACTTGTCATGTTTTTGCTTCCTTAGATTTTGATGTAACTGTCACTAATTCACACTCAAACTCTCCCCCAAGTTATTTAAATATTCTCTTAAAATAGTCACATACATCAGGTATGTTACCAGTTTCCTCTGTTTGAAGAAACACCTGTTAGAACCCTCTAACTTCTTCAACCTGGATGCAGTGATCTTTGCTTAAGTACTATCTTCTGTGGATCCCTTCATTTCACTCCCTGAATTGAATATCTCCCTTTTTTAGTTTACGCCCTAGTTTTGGTATAGCAGATCTCCAATAACTTCTTGAGAAAAAAAATACATAGAATATTTTTTAACAAGCTAATATGTCAAAAAATATGTCATCTTCATATGTAATTTATGATTTATCTGAGATTATAATTCTAAGATGAAAATCATCTTCCTCTTAAAATTTTGAAGTAATCATAGCAATATCTTCTACCTTCCACTGTTACTGTGATGGAGTTAACTTTGTTCAGATTCTTAAATTTTGTGTAAATCGTGTTTTGGTTCCCAGTGTAGAGAGCTTTTAAAATCTTGTCTTTGTCACCAGTGTTCATTCAGTGTGCAGGAACTTGCTTACTCAAATTTCACCAGTTGCCCCATCAGTGAGCTTTATAACAATAGAAGAAAAAAAAATTTTCTTGTCTAACATCACCTTTTGTATTTATTTATCCCATTCCTTTAATTTACTTTAATCAAAGTCTGTGTTTCATGATCTAGACATTTTTGAAAATTAAAGGCCAATGATTTTATAGAATGTTCCTCTTAAGCCCATTCTAACAGCCTTTGTCTCCACCACTCAGCTAAATGACTCTTCTCAAGTTCACCATTGATTTTCATATTGCTATATCCTATGGTCAATTTATATTCTAATCTTATGTAATCTAACTTTAACATTGTATCCAACACTCACCCTGTAACTTACTTCTCTTGGTTTCCATGACATTCCACATTTCCCTAGATGTCCTTCTC
This sequence comes from Microcebus murinus, assembly GCF_040939455.1. NCBI lineage: Eukaryota > Metazoa > Chordata > Mammalia > Primates > Cheirogaleidae > Microcebus > Microcebus murinus. The sequence continues at coordinate 50,767,312 of NC_134104.1, forward strand.
CCTTACTAATGTTTCTTTGTCCACCTCCTTTTCTGGTTCCCCTTCCATATTCCTGAACTATGAACCTTGGAATGCTCTGGATTCAACCCTCAGATCTCCTTTTTCTCTACCTATACTTATTTTCTTGGCATTTAATACCATCTACATTTTACAACAACCAAATCTTTGTGTTCAACTTGGACATCTTATTTGAAACCCTGACTGCTTACTTAACATCCTCACTCTGCTATCCAATTGGCATTTAAGACTTGACATATTGAAAGATAAATCTGTGATAGTTTCCATTCTCACTCCTAAACCTGTTCTTTCTTGTTTTTCCAATCTCAATAAATGGCATCTAATTTTTCCCAAAAATAACCCAAAAACTTGAGCCATTTTTCAAATTAATCCAACAAAAACCTGAGTCATAACTGACTTCTCCCTTTCTCTCACACTCCACAGGAAAACTGTCAGAATGTTTTATTTTTCTGATCCATCAAAATATGACCAGACTCTCATAACTGTTCTCACATTGGTACAATTGTAATTATGTCTTCTCTAGATAATTGCATTAGCTTCTGAACTGGTCTCCCTGATTCTGCCATTGTCCTCTGTAATCGATTTTCAATAGTGTCACAAGAGTGCTCCTTACTGCAAACCAGACCACATCACTCCTGCTCAAAGCCCTCCAGTATCCTCACTGCTCCTTCAGAGTAAAAGCCAAAGAACTCACAAGTGCTCTATTATGCTTACTGTGATCTCGACCCACTTCTGCTCCTCATTTTTCATCTCTGTCTTCATGTCCTATTTTTTCTTTTTTTTTTTCTGCTCCATGGACACTGGCTTCTATGTGGCTCTTTAATACACAAGTCATGCTCTCATCAATGGCATTAACTGCTGTGTCTGTCTACCTGGCATTCTTCTCCCCAGATGTCTGCAGGGTTCGCCATCTCATGTCTTTCAGTCCAGGTTCAAATGCCAGCCTAACTGAAAAGCCTTCCCTGATATGCACTTTAAAATTACATACTAATCATTGTCCACCTGTACTTCCTTCATTTTATCCCATAGCATTTATGACCATCAAATAAATATACTGTATATTATACTTCTTTGTTTGTTATTGGTCTCTTTCCATGAAGATAGAAGCTCTAATTTTTAATCTTTTGTTTATTGCTATAATTCCAGTTCTAGGTGGAAATTAGGTGAGCAATAAATGTTTGAAGAAAAAAATGTATAAAACTTTATGTGCCTGCCTAGACATTATGAAGGATACACATATGACTAAAGCACAATTCTTGTGGTCAAGAATATTACAATTCACTACAAGTAATTATCACAGTAGATACAATATTAATAGAAGGTGGTAAATGTTAAGGGTTTCACAGAGAAAGGAACTGAGAGCTATGATAATGTAGAGAAAAAAGAGATGAATTCTTACAGAAGGTATAAGTGTCACAGCTGGGCATGAGGTCTAGAAAAGATTTTTTAAATAACATTTTTTATACTTAAAGAAATATCTTCACTGCAGACATTTTTAAAAAATATAAAAATTAAAATATTTCATTCTATTACCACTTAAAAACTACTCTTGAAAGTTTTGAAGCTTTTTTCTGTATTTGTTTATTGCATGTGCATTTAACATACATTTACATAATCCTTTTCATAAATCAAATTGTTCTGTATACCATTTTATACCAGCATATTTAATTTAACTTTACATTATGAGGATTTTCAAGTGTCTTAAATTCTCCTTACATAAAATTTTACTGATTATTATAAAATAGTTCTTTTAAAGTATTCAAAACATATGTATCACAAAAAGAGAAAAAATATTTAAAAATTCAAAATTCCACCACCCAAGTTAACATCTGCTCACAATTTGATATTATTCCTATTTTTAAATCTGTGTGTTTATAAATGTAAAAGAAAAAAAATGGGGCAATGGTAACATTAATTTCAATGTTCTAAATTGTTTTTGGTTATATTTACATAAGATATATTTGTATATATGCAAATATAAACATATAAGTTATTTAATAAATTGATAGAAAAAAAATACCTATCCTACCCCAGTCTTTACCAATTTATTAGATGCTTTTTCCATTCTTCCATTTCTTCAGTCTAAAAACCTTAGGAACATCCTTAATTTGCTTCTTTTATTTTATCTAAAAACATAGATATGTATGGAGTCTTCTAGGAGCTTGCTTTCAAATATAGTCAGAATATATTACTTCTCCCTCTACTCCTATCTCCATGCCTTACGCACCATTAACTGTTGACTGGACTTTTACATGAGCTTCATGCTTCTACTCTTTCCCTCCTGGTCTTTTGGCTTCTTCCTTCATCAAAGTCACTTAGTCTAACCTTCCTTTTATAGCTAGAATGGAGATTTAAGATTCTTCCACCTCCATATCCCATCACATTGGATATTAGGATTTCAACATAATGACTTTGGGGGCCACATAAGCATTCACTTTACAGCAGAGGGCTGTCTTAGGCTGCATGGATATCACTAAAGTTATTTCTCTTTCTGTCTTCAACTCCTCCCATGTGGATTAAAGCTGAATTTAATTTAAGCCAAAAATAAATGTGCATACAATGGTACTAGAAAGTAAGATAAATTATTTTCACATTGTATTGAAGTTATTTTCAATTTTTCACTGTTGTGTATATTATTATGACTTTGTACACATTTCTCTTTATTTCCTTACAATTTCTAAAAGTGGGTAAAAGTTTACAAACATTCTTTAGGTCCTTGAATGGTATGTTGACCAGTAACGTTTTACAAAGATTATAACAATTTACATTACTATGAGGCATTTGACAGTGTTTATCTTAAGACATGTAGGATTTTGATCATTAAAGACGGAAGGAAAAGCATTCCAAGCTTAATAAGTAGCATGAGCCAAGATGTTGTTTGAAAGATGATAATGCAGAAATATTCAGCTAAAGGCAAACAAATGCTAAATGGAAAGAGCTGGAAAAGAGCTTTAACTGGTGATTGAATCTGGATTCATGCAAAAAATTAATATCTATTTTGTTGTCATAATTCCCTGAGACTATAGATTGGTTACTTATAGCAATCATACAACCTTTCATATTGTATTGTAAAATGACAGAGACAAATTCATACATTGTAAATTCTTTGTAGACAGGGCCTTTTTATATTAATAGTTATTTCCAAATTACCAATTAAGTTCCTGGCACATAGTGGGTGCTTAAAAATACTTACTGAATGAATGAGTTGAATTTGCATAAAGATAAAGGAAATACTGAATATTAAATCTATCTTTTGGTTTTAAATCTAATTTCCCATAACACTGATTGCATTTAATTAATGTTAATTAATGACAAGTTCAATGTCTTTTGACATTTTAAAATGTTGTGAATTTTATGCTATTATTCAAACTCCAAGTAATTAAATTTTATCCTAACATCTTAATTCTCAATATTTTGAAATCAGGAATGATATCTGATTTCATTCAGCATCATTGATTTTGATAACAAATTGATAACTTACATATGTCCCTAAAATGTAGAAAGGAAATAAGCAAGTGGAAAGGCAGTGATCACATAAAAATTACCACATATCTGCATTTCTTTTCTGAGTTTAGATCCACAAAAAATGAAAGGCCACAAAATCCAGATATGCCACTGGCTCTGGCCACAATTGACTCTATGACTTGAGGCCTCTTACTCTATTGCTATATCTGAAAAATAGGAATAATAATGCCCATTATTATAATTATTGCAAATATTAACATATGATATGTTACATAGTATCTAGTGATATATGAAATTCATTATGAGATTAAAATAAGAGAAAAAGATGGAAACTCTCAGTTTTCTACTTCTATCTTCAACCCTGGAATCCCCAGGATTGCTGGGATTCTGGGAAGGACTTGCTTTGATGTGTAGATCATTATGCCATGAGGAATATTCCCTTCAGACCAGCCTAGACTGGCAGAACCACAGTGCCTAATTGCCTATGATTTTGTTTTTGTCTTTTCTGAAAATTATGTGTATTTCACAGTGGCAGAGATCTGGTGTACACGTACGTGTGTGTGTGTGTGCATGACCTACATCATATTGGAAGACCACAAGTAAAATACCAAAAACTTAAAAGACCTTGAGGCTAAATTATAATTCTTTGGATTATAAAATTCTTCCTTCTACAAATTGAGTGTGGCAATAGTTCATAAGCCCATTAAACATTTAGTTTAAGTATGGTGGTTGCATAAATCTTAGTGGAATGAGGTAAGTGGAAATGTAGGAGGTTGAATTCACAGAAGTTAATATGCAGGTTATTTTTTAAGAAACATGAAGACAGATTTCTATAGTGAGGGTGTGGGCAGTGGGTGGTTAAAGTGGATGAAAATGCACCTTCTATGTGTTTTCAATTGCTTCTAATCAAATCTTTAAATAAATATCTCCAGAAATAGGTATTGATTCTTGTTTACTGGTTAAGGCCAAAGTCATTCATCAAAGAGGCAGGTAGAAGACTAATTTTTGTTGTTATAGAAACAAAAAGAATTAGGAGTTGGGAGGCTTATTTCCATGTCCTGGATGTTTGCCTATGTATTTGGGATTAAGAAAACAGAAAAATATTCCCATTTTCCTTTCATGTAAAATAATAAGTCTTTTACTTAGAAAACAATCTTTTTCATTATTAAGGACTTCTGTATATTAATACACAGCATGCATACACATACAAGCATACATATAAGCACAATTATATGTGGACAAATAGTTGGGGGAGTATAGGCAAATAGATACTGTTTTTATGTACATGTATTATGTTTAGTAAAAGAAAAATATAAAAAAGAATGACTGGAATATTTTTTAGCTGTCTCTCTGGGTCAGAAATTGTTTTGCCATTCTGTCATTCTCTTCTATCTTAGTACTATTTTTTTTTTCTTTCAACTATTTGGCTTAGGTTGTTGAAGTTCTACTTAAAATAAATTAGAATAGTTTTTAAAACTACTAAAACTATTTAAAACTATCTTGTATTTAAAACTATCTTGCTTCACATTATTTCCCAACAAGTCAGCAACCTGTGAGTTTCCTCCAAATTATCCTTGTCCTGGGGGCTGAGATCTTTTGTGTACTCCCTGCTTCCCTGGCTGGTGCCAAGTCAAAGCTGTGTCAGAGGTTTATTTAAAAAACAAAACAAAAGACATAAAAGTAAACTGAAAACTGCTAGCTGCAAAATTATATGCCCGATGAGTCCACAAATTAATCCAAGAATTAGCAAAAATTCTACAATAGACACACTGAATACCCAGACAAGATGTTTTTGCATTTAGCCATTCATCCTAGAGAGGTGTCACACGCTATTCTAAGACTCCCTCATTAAATAGGCAGCAAGAAAGGTACAGGTCACAACAGGGGATCACTTAACAAGGTGATTTCACACTAGGAAGAGTGTTTAAATTCACAGCACTTGCACACTGTTTATGCTGCACTTAAATCTCAAGTTTCCAATCATATCACAATTTCTATTTTTTTATTTCCTTCTTTAAGATACTTAGAGTATTTAGGATCCTTTCTTTTTAGGATTTTAGGAATCTCCATCCATCTCACACCTTTCTGAGTTTGTGTGCCCTTCTCTACCCCTCTGACCCTTTGGATCTTTCAACACAGCAGTTGGCAATCATAATCACAATGCAAAATCATGGTTCTGCATAAGTAATAACATAGAAATATGAATTGGGAAAGAGGATATATCTTAATCTTCATATCTTTCATAGTTACTGTGATAACATGACTCTTAAATTTGATTACTCTTATGAGAAAAACTTTGCCTAAGGTGTAATCACAACCCTGACAAGGCCCTTCCCAAATATACAAGGGAGGAAAGAATTTGCAAAAGTAAAAATTCTTTTTTATAAAGCTTATTACTTATTCTGTCATAAAGTACTACATGTTTAGTACAAAAAAAGGAAAAAAAAAATCCATAAAGTAAACCACTGATTTTAATGTATCTTCTTCTATTATTTTTCCTATACATCAAATTCAGTAATTTTTAAAGTTATAATGACAATTTTTTCACTGTATGTTATAATGCTTTTCCGGTTGTGATGAGTTCTCTATGAGCATTATTTTTAGGTCTCTGACATTGAATGCATATATTACACTTTTTTTTTTGTTAAACATTTAAGTTATTTTAAATCTTTGGCTCTGATAAATATTGCCATGTATAAGCATTTTAAAGATTTGCAATATACCTGTAGTTTATTCTGCCCCAAATTATATTTATCTTCCTCAGGAAATTGTCTTCCCGCTCTAACCACTGGAACAGAATGGACAAATGTAGAGAGCCGTATTTTAATGCTCCTGATTCCTCAGTTCATAGCGATTATTTTAGGTTGGAAACCCACACTAAGGCAGGCAAAAATGTCCCCAGCTCATAGTAGACTGCCTCAGAGGTGGGCACCTGAGTACAACTTAGTATCTTTCTTTAGGATTTTTAACAGTGTGTCGAAAAGAGCAATTCAGTTCCTCTCTAGCAGTGGAAACTGAAGCTCTCAGGTTGCGACCATCAATGTTCCCCACTTCACAGAAGAAAGTGCTCAGCAGAAAAGAAAGACAAAGCAGAGATGAGAGCAAGTTACTGATGGCAGGAATATCAATTTGGGTTTTTGTTTTCACTGCAGCCCAGCCACAGTTACATGTGTTTTCCAAGGAATGCTGCTTTTAGCCTAAGTTTGCTTAAGTAGAATTTCTGTTCTTGTAACCAATAAAGTGCTGACAAATACAATATATACCAATAAAGTGCTTCTAATTTATTCAGGAATGTAAAAAGGGGGTTGTTATAAATATATCTATCAGCATTTAATATTTTCATTAAAATTTCAGTTAATCTTTTCAGCATTTCATTATTTGTGTGATTGAACATAAATAATTACTTTGTGTTATTTGGTATATAATTTTACTGTGATTTTCATTCTTTATTATCATAAAGTACATTTATTATTATTTTTCATTTAATGCACTTTTTCCTAAATTTAACCTTATCAGGAATTCAAATCATAACTTTTGCTTTTTGTGTGTATGATAAAATGGTGACTATTTTTCATTTTTGGACATTCTGAATCAGTTTAGAGTCTATTTTATAGTATATAAAGTAAGAGTCTGTTTTATAGTATATAAAGTAAGATTTTTCTTTGAGAGCACATCTGAAAGTACTTATTTTAGTATAACAGTTGAGTTTATCTACTATTATAGATATGGTAGACATGTTTGAAGTTCTATTATATTATTTTATTGTGACTTCTCTTTTTATGTAGAAAAACATCTTTCGCCTTGTGGGCTGTTTGGCTTCACATACATGTGCATGGTTATCTGTGCTGCATGCCATACATTCACAGTGCATTTATGATAATGAAGATGATTTGTATTTTTTCTTGTATTTATAGTGGTTATCTTTTACAAGATACCTTTAATCTCCTCTTTCTTGGGACTTTGTTAATTTTCCTCCACAAACAATAATATTAGCATATTTCTTCTTCTTCTCTTTTCCCTGCTCTTTCTCCCACCATTTGATTTTAGTCAATGCATTATTTTTCTTAATGTTTGTTTGCCTTTGTATACTTAAACAAACTTATGTGTCTATTAATTTACTTTTCTCTCTAAATAATAGATCAGATCACTCCTCCAGTTCTTAAAACTGAGAAAATCAGCATTTGTAGCTTACCTTCATCCCCTACATGCGCTTTTTCTCTCAAGTTCAGTTAATGACACTATTTTTATTATAATAAAAGTTATAATATCAGAGTATGTGACATTGTTTACTATGTTGTGGACTTTAGTTTCTATGTTATTTAAAATTTTTAATTTTTGATATATTATAGTTGTACATTATTTATGGGGTACATGTGAAATTTTGTTATATGTATAGAACGTGCAATGATTAATTGAAGGTATTTAGGATATTCATCACCCAAGTATTTTTCTTTTCTGTGTGTTGGTTACATTTCAAGTCATTTCTTCCCCTTCCAGTTATTCTGAAAAATTCAATACATTATTGTTTACTATAGTTACTCTGCTATCAATTATTAGAATGTATTCTTTTTATCTAACTGTATGTTTGTACCAATCAACTGACCTCTATTCATCCCCCATTCCCCCTACATCATTCCCAGTCTCTGGTATCTATCATTCCACTTTCTTCCTCCATGTGGTCTACTTTTTAAGCTCTCACTTATGAGTGAGAACATGCAGTATTTGTCTTTCTGTGTCTGATTTATTTCACTTAACATAATAACCTCCAGATTCATACATGTTGCTGCAAAAGACATGATTTCATTCTTTTTTACGACCAAATAGTATACCATTGAGTATATATACCACATTTTCTTTGTCCATTCATCCATTGATGGACACTTAGGTTGATTCCACGGCTTTGCTATTGTGAATAGTGCTGCAATGAACATGGAAGTGCATGTATCTCTTTGATATACTGATTTCTTTTCTTTTGGATAGATACTGTGATTTCTAGATGGTATGGTATAATATTTTTAGTTTTAGTTTTGTTTTGTTTTTTTAAGAAATCTCCATACTGTTCTCCTAGTGGCTGTAATAATTTACATCCCCACCAACAGTGTACAAGAGTCCCCTTTTCTCTACATCTTTGCCAACATCTGTTTTCTTTTTTTGTCTTTTTAATAATATCAATTTTAACTGGAGGAATATCATATTTCACTGTCGCTTTGATTTGCATTTCCCTGATGCTTAGTGATGCTGAGCATTTTTTCATATACTTGTTGCCCAAATTTTAGTCTTCTTTTGAGAAATGTGTCTATTCACATCCTTTGCTCATTTTTAATGGGATTGTTTGGTTTTTTACTGTTGAGGTTTTTTTTTTTTAATTTCTCATATGTTCTGGATATTAGTCCCCTGTTGGATGAATAGTTTAGTTTCAAAATAAATATAGTCAATGCTTACCAACAGCTATTCTGTTATAATTTGTTAAGTTTTATCTTGGTTAGTTGAAGTTTGTCTTCTGGTAGAATAATGAAAAGGGTTTATGGGACAAATATACTCTGAATACTGCATGTTCAACATTATTTATCTGCTGCCTGTATACATAATAATGGATGGGCTGAATATAAATTTCTTTGATCACTCTTTCCTTAAAAATTTTGTCGGTTTTATTCCACTACATTTATGAGTTCAAAGTTTCAATGGAGAAGTCAGAAGCAAGACTGTTTTTCCCCCACTATAAATGATTTGATGTTTTTGTCTGGCTGCTACTCAAATAGTTTATTCATCTTTCAAGTATTGTAATTTTTTGTGATATGTCTTTGTGTTGATATTCCTTCTGAATTTTTTCTAGACTGCATGTAACCCTTCTATATGTTGTATAAGTCCTCTTTCATTTGGGGGAAGTTTTCTTGACTTATACCTTTAATATTTTTTCTCTCATTACTTTAGCTTGCTTCCTCAGAGATACACATTTTCATATACTGACTTTATTTTTGCTTGTTTTCCATTTCATTTATTTTCTTTATAATGCTTTTAAATTTTATATTAACTCTTTTCATTTTTATCCTCTACTTCTTATATTATTTCCCCCAAAGTCTTTTCTGTTTGTGTTGCTTTTTATTTCCTTCTTTTCAAAGATGATTTTAATTTTTTTCTCCATCCTACCCTGCAAGATCCACCTACTTGAGACTAAAGTCAAAAGTATTACAAAATCTGGAGTGCATAGTGCCCAAAATTCTGTAAATACACAATCCCAAGTTCAGTAATTTTGCTATCTATATTTTTATTTATTTTTTGCTTCATATAGGATAATATATAGTCAGCCATTTGTCCATGATTTTTATATTCTCTGAACAATAGATTTCTTGAATTTTCATTGTTTGGCTTTTTCTTTTTCCTTTTCTCTTGTACTCCTTTTTACTTGTGTCATTTTTTCGAAATTCCAAGCTAATTCCTTTAATTTTTTAATCATTGGAAGAGTTAGTTATTTTTATACCATCTAGTTATAGGAGATTCAGATTGGATGAAGAAAGAAAAGTATAATTACAAAAAAGTGGAGTACTTTCCTCTTTAAAGCCAGTCTACTCTGAGTCCTTAGTGGCAAAGTGTGGAAAAGAGCATTGGATAGGTAACGAATCATTACAATTTAGATCTTTATATAGATAACTCCTTCCTAATGAAGAGCATCTACACATTTGATTTTCTAAGACCAGTATTCAATGCAAGGAGCAAAAAGGCATTAAAGCATAAGTTTTACTATTACCTAAGTTTAAACTTTATTAATTAAAAAAACCCCAGAGGAATAACATAATATTGCTATGGCTTTTGGTGACCTTCCTATGGCAATTGCACAGGGACAAAGCCTACGCAATTACAGGGCAAGTGATCTAAGCTCAAAATATCCCCCTGCTCCCAAGATGCTGTTGATTAGGGAGAATCTGAATTTTAATATTACCCAGACTAGGTAAAGTGGAAATTATATCTTGTTAGCTAAATTTATAATTTCAAGTGGAGTAATAAGACCTTACATTTACATTGCAGTTACATTTTATAAAGAATGTTTCTTGCTCATTTCATTTCACTTTCAAAATCTCCTGAAAAGTAGGCATCATTATTCATGGTTTGTAGATATAGAAGAATATATCATAGACAATATGTCTTCATGTTTCACTTTAAACTAGTGTAAGAGCTCAAATGTGAACTCCAGGGTTATCTTTTCCCTGATAGCACAGTTGTTAAAAGTATCACATGAGTAGTGCAAGAGCATATGTGGGGATAATAAGGTGAGAGTTTTAAAGTCTGGTCATATTTCATTAGGACTGAGCTATATCCATTTTTAATGTTGATTTTATAAAATTATAACATGATAGCCTTTAACACTGGGAGTAACTTTAAGATATTTTTTAAAAGCCATTTTAAAGCCAAGCCCCATTCCTTCAGGAAAATAAGGACTATTGTCACTAATAAAGCAACTTGATAAAAATAAGGCTCAAAGAATTTGGATGATCTATCCACTTGTAACTAATTAAGTGGAGACTAAAACCTTGGATATTTTATTTCAATAAAATAAGATAAAATATGTCATCTCTTTTAACCAAATTACAAAAATATATTCCTACATTTAGACAGCGTTCAGGTTATCTCTCGTTAATAGTTTATGTTTTGAGGAAGACTTGGAAAGAAGTGGAAGATTTTTCTAACTAAATGTAATTCAAACTAGCAGACTGAACATTGTAACCCTACAATCAATCTATTTGTGTTTGAATCCAATTTTTTTCTTAAGATGGAGAACAAAAACAATACTAGAGGAGAAATACTAGAAGCAAAACAATTGTCTTGGATCTCCAAGCCATAAAGAATAGGTCTAAAATTTTTAAGGAAAGCCTAAATAGAAGCTCTTATCATTTCTTTCCCAATTTCTTTTCTCCAAAAAGGAGACAGTCAGTAGCAATATCCCTCCAACAAAGACTCTCACAAACTCTAAATGAGATAATTTAAGTAAAACACTTGGTACAATTTAAGGCACATAGAAAGCACTTGATAAATGTTAATTGTTGATGTTCATTTCTTTTTGCTTATAAAAATGCAGAACATATTCTGCCTTATAAAAAAGGACAGATCCTGGGGGAAATAGTGGCATTTCTGCCCTGTTCAATAAACACATGTAACAAGCTGCTCCTCAGACATTCTATTCTTCAGTCAAAGTCTCATGTTATTTAGATATCCCCATGCTTGTAGATCCTTGCACTTTTTTTCTCTCTTTGTATCTCTCTGAATATTCCCCAACCTTATCTTTTTCTTTGTGTTCTATGTTCAAGAGGTCTTTTAGTATACCTATTACATATGTAGTAGTATAGTAAAGGCTAGTTTTGGTTTGGACCATTATTAGTCTGTATATCAAACACACAGATATAATGCCATGATCTTTCAAATACAATGTCCACGTGCAGTTCTTTGGAGTCCTGTGATTTAGCAGTGGTGCCCATTGGGCAATTGGGGCAAGAAAATGGGAGTTGGGGTGAACCGTCTACAAATAGGTGCAAGAAAGAATGGGCTCTTGCCCTACCATCCTCAATTTGATTTGTTATATATATTAGAGTTCATATCATATTACTACCCTAACTTAAAGTAGTAAATAAAATATTGAAGTTTAAGCATAGAAGAGCTGTTTTTCTGAAAGTGAGAATATTAGACTCCCTTAAAACAAAGTATGTGGGATGTAATATGCTCTTCTTACCTTTAGAATCATTTCCTATAGTCATCAGTGCCTATAATTGTTATTCTAGTTCATTGAGAACACATTTATCTTCTGTGTCTCTTACCTTTAAAGATCCTGTGAGTTCTTCTAGTATTTAAACACTTCTGGCAAAGAGTTAATCAATATATTAAATTCTCCACATTGAAAAGTTTGACTATGGGGCAGCCCATAGGATATCAATATGCTGACATAACATTTTTAACCTACTATATCCCCAACTCCTTCTTATGTATCTCTACATGTAATAGATACACATAATAGCTATGAAGTTATCCATGGACTTGTCATAATTTAATGGTACAAAATATCATGGTTAGTATAGCATTTGTTTCTTATAGTCAACAAACATGTACTCCACTACAGATAGAAATTATTGTCATCCTAAATTTTGAACTAGGTTTTATTTAAACTTGAAATTAAAAAAAGCAATGACTTAGTAAAACACCCTGGTTACAATGATTGGTCCTCATATGGCCTGGGACTGTTTTTAATAACAAATCTGTTATGAATACATGATGACATGAAGCTAAACAGTAAAGATTTGTGGAGGGAAGTGGCAATTCTATAAAGCTGCTTTAAATGACATTGCCTTTGGTGCAGATGCCAGAGACAGTTACAAAATGCTTCAAGCAATGAGTGGATTTCCTAATCATTGTTCTACTATTTGATCATTTCCATCTCAACTTGCTTCAATTACACATCAAGACTTTGTGTGTCCATGCTATAAAATATACTAGCATCATTTTTAATTTCACACCTAAACAAGGCAGTACATAAAAATGAAACATAAGTAGCTATTTAAAATATTCAGAGTATTATGCATATGTGAAGGGCATAAGACAAGATGATGGTTCTTCTTAATTTTTAAAATTATGCATAGAAGATGCACAGAAGATTATTGGTAGAATCTAGTGTGTAACTTTATAAATCTGAATATTAATATTATTCAGGTAACTTCTATCTATATCTCATCCTTTTCCCTAAACTTTATAGAACAAAGATTCTGCCAATAATTTAAAAGTATTCTGGAAGGACAGAAATAGAAAGAAAGGTAAATAACAGAAAAAATACTTTAAAAATTAATAAAAACCTGGCTATATTTTCAAAATTTGTTACAAATTTAATAAATTTCTAATATAACATATAAAGGATATATCTAAAATTATGAAATATGTGCATATGTTGAGGGTACACTCACATGCAGTGAACTCAGCTTGTCTATAAATTGAACTAATTACTATAATTGAAGCTCTGGGAAAGCTGGAGTCTGTGATTTCCATCAATAAGCATGGATATAATTAACCAATAACTATGGAGGATGTGGTTCTACAAAGTTACAGATTATTTTAGCATCTGCTAGAAGCACATCTGTTGTGCTATACTATGATTAACAATCCAATACACTTTAAAATATTTACATAAGGTTTGACTTCTATAAGTTTACATACTTATAAAACCACTATGATTTTCCTTCCCTTGCTTTGAGAAGTATTTCCTTTGCTCTAATTTATCCAATTACTTATATCACCTTACCTTCACACACACACACACACACACACACACACACACACACACACACACTTCTTTATTATAATATGTACCAAACCAAGCACAATAAGAGCTCATCAAAAGGCTGACATGTGTCCAGATGAAGTCTTCTATTTCAGTGTACATCTTCATTTATTAATAATTAAACATCAGACTAGACATTATAGACTTTGGAATCCCTGAAATTTGCAAGGACTCACATACATATACAAAACTCTTTTGTGAACATGATCAGTCATTATTTATATTAAATATATTCGTATCTGTCATCTACATCCTTAGCCATGAACAAAAACTTTCATTATGTATTCTTATTCCATAGAAGTCTGGGTGAAGTAGGTAGTCTGATTTCTCTCCTGCCTCACTTCCTTTCCCAGGTCTTAAATATACTACTAATACTATTACAACTACTATTGCTACTGCTGCTCCTGCTTCGCCAAGTGCTGCTACTGCTTCTACTACTGGACTGGAGAATCTGACAGAGTTGACTCTGTCCTTCGGGCCACTTTACTCACTCATACAATACAAATTTAATGAAAGCCTACTGTGTGTAAATCCCTGTGCTAGATACTTTGAATATATAGAGAATATGTTTTTATCCCTGCATCAAAAAATTGCTATGATCAAAAACAATGACAGTTATCACACAAAGTCCTCTAAATTGAGACAAATCAAAGCAAGTTGATGGTTGACTGCATTATGTTGAAAACTCTGATGCAGTTGGCTTTCGTGCAGGACAATTGGTCTCCTGTGTAAATTTGAAAGATATAAATTTATATGTATACATACTTGATAAAATGCAATGACTTTTAAAAATTATTACATTTTATTTTGTGTTGAAGCAAATCATCTTTAAAGTAATTAAATTTTCATAATTCTCTTTTTATTTTTTATTTCAGCATATTATGGAGGTACAAATTTAAGGTTACATATAATGCCCTTGTCCCTCTCCCCCCTCAAGTCAGAGCTTCAAGCGTGACCATGCCCCAGACGGTGCACATCTCACTATGTATGTAAATACTCATCCCCCCTCCCCCCTCCCACCTGCCCAATACCCAATAAATGTTATTCCTATATGTCCATTTAGGTGCTGATCAGTTAATACCAATTTTCTGGTGAGTATATGTGGTGCTCATTTTTCCATTCTTAGAATACTTCACTTAGTAGTACGGGTTCCAGCTCTATCCAGAAAAATATAAGAGGTGTTATATCACCATTGTTTCTTAAAGCTGAATAGTTCTCCATGGTATACATATACCACATTTTATTAATCCACTCATGTATTAATAGGCACTTGGGTTGTTTCCACAACTTTGCAATTGTGAATTGTGCTGCTATAAACATTTGAGAGCAGGTGTCTTTATTATAGATCGTCCTTTGTTCTTTTGGATAGATGCCCAGTAGCGGGATTGCTGGATCAAATGGTAGATCTACTTGTATCTCTTTAAGGTATCTCCATATTGATTTCCACAGAGGCTGAACCAGTTTGCAGTCCCACCAGCAGTGTAGGAGTGTTCCTATCACTCCACATCCATGCCAACATTTATTGTTTGGGGACTTTTTGATAAAGGCCATTCTTACTGGAGATAAGTGATATCTCATTGTGGTTTTGATTTGAATTTCCCTGATGATTAGAGATGTTGAGCATTCTTTTATATGTTTGTTAGCCATTATTCTGTCTTCTTTTGAAAAGTTTCTGTTCATGTCCTTTGGCCACTTTTTGATAGGGGTGTTTGAGTTTTTCTTGCTGATTTTCATGAGTTCTAAGTAGATTCTAGTTATTAGCCCCTCTTCAGATGTGTAGGATGCGAACATTTTCTGCCATTCTGTAGGTTGTCTGTTTGCTCTCATGAGTATAAAACAAAATGGGAGTTATCAATATGCCAGATTTCAAACTACTATAAAGCTGTAGTTATTAAATCAGCTTGGTATTGACACAAAAACAGGGACATTGACCAGTGGAACAGAACTGAGAACCTTGATATAAAACCATCCTCATATAGCCATTTAATCTTCGACAAAGCAGACAAAAACATTCACTGGGAAAAAGAATCCTTATTCAATAAATGGTGCTGGGAAAACTGAAGAGCCACATGTAGAAGGCTGAAGCAGGATCCCACATTTCACCTCTCACCAAAGTTAACTCATGTTGGGTAACAGACTTAAATCTAAGGTATGAAACTATTAGAATTCTAAAGGAAAATGTTAGAAACACTCTTCTAGACATTGGCCTAGGCAAAGAATTTATGAAGAAGCCCCCAAAGGCAATCACAGCAGCAACAAAAATAAATAAATGGGACCTGATCAAACTAAAAAGCTTCTGTATAATTCTTTTTTATCAGAGAGTTTTCATGATTACAATTGGACTTAGAAATCCACTATTTAAAAAAAATTTTTTTATTTCAGCATATTATGGGAGTACAAATGTTTAGGTTACATATATTGCCTTTGCCCAACCCAAATCAAACCTTCAAGTGTGTCCATGCCTCAGATTGTGCACACTGCACTGATTAGGTGTTCATCCCTTCCTCCCGCCTCCTACCTGCCCATGAATGTTACTACTATATGTGCACTTAAGTGTTGGTCACTTAATGCCAATCTGATGATGAGTACATATGGTGCTTATTTTTCCATTCTTGCGATACTTCGCTTAGTAGAATGGGCTTCAGCTCTATCCAGGACAATACAAGAGGTGCTACATCACCATTGTTTTTTGTGGCTGAGTAGAACTCTATGGTATACATATACCACATTTTATTAATCCAGTCATGTATTTATGGGCACTCTGGTTGTTTCCTCATCTTTGCAATTGCGAATTATACTGCTATAAACACTGGAATGCAGATGTCTTTTTTATAGAATGTTTTTTGTTCTTTTGGGTAGATACCCAGTAATGGGATTGCTGGGTCAAATGATAGTTTGACTTTCAGCTCTTTAAGCTATCTCCATATTACTTTCCACAGAGGTTGTACTAGTTTGCAGACCCACCAGCAGTGTATGAGTGGTCCTATCTCTCTGCATCCATGCTAACATTTCTTGTTTTGAGACTTTTTGATAAAAGCCATTCTCACAGATGAGTGATATCTCATTGTGGTTTTGATTTGCATTTCTCTGATGATTAGAGATGTTGAGCATTTTTTCATATGTTTGTTAGCACAAGTCTATCTTTTTTGAAGAGTTTCTGTTCATGTCCCTTGCCCACTTTTTGACGAGGTTGTTTGATATTTTTTCTTGCTGATTTTCTTGAATTATGTGTAGATTCCAGTTCTAAGCCCTTTGTAGTATATGTAACATGCAAATACTTTCTCCCATTCTGTAGATTGTTTGTTGCTCTCATCATAGTTTCCTTGGCTGTGCAGACTCTTTTTAATGTGATCGGGTCCCATTTCATTATTTTTATTTTTGCTGTAGTTGCCTTGAGGTCTTCTTCATAAATTCTTCTCCTAAGCCAATGTCTATCAGAGTTTTTCCAAAATTTTCTTCTGGAGTTCTTATAGTTTCATGCCTTAGGCTTAAGTCTACCAACCACTGTGAGATGATTTTTATGAGAGGTGACAGTTGCGGATCCTGTTTCAGTCTTCTGCATGTGGTTATCCAGTTTTCCCAGCACCATTTATTGAATAAAGATTCTTTTCCCCAGTATAGGTGTTTGTCTACTTTGTCAAAGATTACATGGCTGTATGAGGATGGTTTTATATGTGGGTTCTCAGTTCTATTCCACTGTTTTGTATCTCTGTTCTTGTGCCAGTGTGATGCTGTTTTAGTTACCATAGGTTTATAGTATAGCTTGAAGTCTGGTAAATTGATGTCTCCCAATTTGTTCTCTTTGCTTTAGATTGATTTTGCTATATGGGGTCTTCTCTGGTTCATTATGAAGCATAGAATTATTTTTTCTAAATCTGTAAAAAAATGATGTTGGTATTTTAATAAGGATTGCATTGAATCTGTCAATAACTTTGGATAGTATAGACATTTTAACCATGACCTTTTCACAGTGTTGATTCTGCCAACACATGAGCATGGTATAGTTTTCCACCTTTTTATGTCCTCTGCTATTTCCCTCCACAGTGTTTCATAGTTCTCCCTGTAGAGGTCTTTGACCTCCTTCATTAAATATAGTCCTAGGTATTTTATTTTTTTGTTGCTATTGTGAAGGGTATTGAGTCTTTGACTTGGTTCTCAGTTTGACTGTTGTTGGCATATAGGAATGCTACTAATTTCTATACATTGATTTTGTAACCTGAGACCTTGCTGAATTTGTTTATCAATTCCACTAGTCTCATGGCAGAATCTTTGGGTGTTTCTAGATATAAGATCATATTGTTAGCAAAAAGCGGTAGTTTGCCCTCTTCTGCCCCCATTTAGATGCTCTTGATTTCCTTCTGTTGTCTGATTGCTCTGACTAGGACTTCCAGCACTATGTTAAATAGAAGCAGTGATAAAAAGCAACCTTGTCTGGTTCCACTTCTAAGCGGGAATGCTTTCAATTTTTCTCCCTTCAGTATGATGTTGAGTGTGGGTCTGTCATATATGACTTGTATCATTTTTAGATGAGTCCCATCTATGCCTATTTTCTTAAGCGTTCTTATCATAAAATGTTGCTGAATTTTGTTGAATGCTTTTTTTGCATCTATTGAGAGGATCATATGGTCTTTGTTTTTGCTTCTATTTATGTGGTGAATTACATTTATAGATTTGAGTATGTTGAACCATCCTTGCATCTCTGGGATGGTCATTATGGATTATTTTTTTGATAAGCACCTGAATTATTTGGTTTGCCAGGATTTTGTTGAGAATTTTTATTTCTATATTCATAAGGGATATTGGTGGATGAGAAAAACTACTATTGATCATCATAATAGATGTCATATACAAGTAAAGAGATGCTCAAATGGAAAGAGAAAGAAAAAGAGAGAGAGGCGAGAGAAAGAGATAAAAATTATTCTTAGAAAATAACAATTACTTAATAACTTAATGTTTCTTTGCATTCTCTTTATTATATTCTACATGAGATCTTTTTATGAAGAAAACTCTTTAAATTTCCCTATTTAAAAATGTTTAAATAAAATGCACTTAAGGTACATGTTTTTAGTTATCTCAACAAGTGCCCATCAATTCATGAGTGGATTAATAATTATATTTGTTTATTCACTTTTCAATTTGGAAAATAAGTCATAAAATCAGATTATTTATTTTTTTGTGCTTATAAAGAATCACTATATGATACTTAAATTGCAATGAAAATACAGATGTATGGTTAAGTTCCTAAATTGATTAAATAATATGTTATATTCAAAATTCTATTCAACTGAGAGAACTAAATTGAAAAACTGTATTTTTAGGTATAATATTGTTTATTTATTGATCAATTTATTTACTTTAGAGTCAGGGTCTCACTCTGTCACCTGGGCTAGAGTTTGAGTGCAGTGGCATGATCATAGCTCACTGCAACCTCAAACTCTTGGACACAAGTAAACCTCCAGGCTCAGCCTCCTAAGTACTTGGGGCTGTGGGTGCACCCTAGCCGGCCCTGCTAATTTAAAAAAATTTTTTGTACAGAGGTGATCTTGCTATGTTGTTTAGGCTGGTCTTGAACTCCTGGCCTCAAGCAATCCTCCCACCTCTCAAAGTGCTGAGATTACAGGCATGAAACAACTGTGCCTGGCCTGTTTATATTAGTTTGTAAAAAGGAGGACTAATTACCACAAACCAAAATATTTCCCAGTATAATGTAAATTATTTTAATGCTTATTTAATTTTAATGTTATAAAAATTTTTATTTCTTAAATTTCACATTTTTCTGAACACTAGTATAGTTCTATTAAGCCAAATCTATTTAGACAAGTGTATTTTTTTCTGCAATGAAGTTAAGAACTGGTTAGGAAAGTAAAAAGCAGAAGGTATCATTTTATGTGTATTGAGTTAATTTTTGCTGCACAGACATGACTGAGTCTACATTTATGAATTTTTGATTGGATGAAAGGCTATGCTTAAATAATAATTATCAGTAGCTCAATGTAAGTTATATTTTATTGCAGTCAGTAATAAATAAAACTGGCAACGTGGATGAAAGGATCAAAAGAATATTCTTGTTGAATTAATGATAAATAGAGCATCTTGATCAGGATGTTTAGATACTGAAAGATTTTATCTACGAGGCCATGTTCACAAGTTATTTGGCAATTGGAAAAATTAAAGCATATATAGAAATAGACATATATAAATAAATAAGTATATTAATATCAACACAGCAAAGTAAGCTTATGTTGCTTAGATTCTATTAATTGAGGAAATGTGTATTTAAGAAGAGCTCTTAAGAGTAAATGGACCTATTATGAAGGATAATTACAATAAAGTAGCGCAAAAATTGAATAAAGGATAATTCTAGGAAAATCCTGTCTCCCTGACCAGGTAGAGAAAATCAAGTATGAAAAGACTTGTCCTAGGGAACATAGGAGATGTATTTGGAAGTATAATACTGTTTATGTTTCTTTCTAAAGAGAGTGAATTTATTTTTATTTCAAATTCAATATAAAAGTTTATGTTTCCATGAAACAAAACATCAGTTGTGGCAGGATACTTTTTGAAATATTGTTTTATGTCATACTTCATTTTTTTCCATATCTCACTTAAAGAAGCTGACTAGAACCTATTTTGGTTCTTTATTCAGAGATTGTTTATGCATAATCAGCAGGAACTGCTTGAAGAAAAATGTAAACAGTCACCATATTTCGTAAAAGTGAAACCTAAATGAACTGAGGAGGAGTGAAAGAAAAATTAATTGGAGGACTGAAGAAGTGAGTGCTAGACAAGGAAATTCACAGACACTGGCAAAGAGTTGAATTCTTTGAGACCTTTGGTAAATGGTGCTTTATGGCAGGGTCCTGGGCAGGTAATAAGATCACAGAGAAAATTGCTGTGTGAAATGCATAGGGGTACCTCATTGTGATGGTTAATTTATGTACCAATTTAAAGGTCTTAAAGGATGCACAGAGAGCTAGAACACATTATTTCTGAGTGTATTTATGAGGGTGTTTCTGAAACACATTAGTATTTGAATTGGTAACTGAATTATGAAGATTGTCATCAGTTTTAGTGGCATCAGCTACTGCCTTGAAAACTCAAATATAACAAGAAGACAGAGCTCCAAAATCCCATCATAATCTCTGTTTTCTTGTACCAACCACACCCAGTGCTAACTGTTAGGAGGTGGGGCTTGGAGAGTCCCCTGGAACCAGGTTGAGGTGACAGTATGCAGTTTGACCAGGGAGTGCACCAGGATTCCCACCTATGAAGGGGGAGAAGGGAGGAGAAGGCAGCAGACTTGCACTGAGGAAGAAGTTGGGGTGCATGTAGTCTCAAAGAAGGCTTCAGTCAACCTCACATGGAGTATTAAAACTGGAATAGCACTCGTGACCACCACAAGTTGAGGTGAGGGAACAAGGACTTCATTCTCCTATGGCAGTGAGTCATTAGATATGGGCTACCCAGGGACCCTGGGTGACTCTTCAGCTAAAGCAATTGCAAATAAGATGGACACCTGGGATCTGTTTACTGACTGCACTCTGAGAAATAGAGGAATGAATCCTTTGGTTTTAAAGAGGAATATACATGGTGCATCCCAGTGTCCAAATACCTTTTATTTCAGTTGCTGTAAAATAGATATATTTCTGCTGCTAAGAAATAGTTAGGATTAACCGATATTGTCTAAACAATACTGAATAATATGTCTGATATATTTTATTTGCTCAATGACTTGCTGTAGAATAGGTGAATAACTTATATGTATGCTTTCAGGAATTTTTTATTTGGTTATACCCAGCCAGTATGCTGGTCTGAGACAGATTAATACATCCAATATAAAAATGAAAACTTGTAGCTAGTTCATGGCTTAAGAATTCTATATCTAACTATGGTAATGCAATGTGTTCAACTTGGCCAAAGCAAAATCTAAAGCAAATTTCTAAGACTGTGAGATATTGCACACTTACCATCTCCAAAAAAAGGTAAAGGACTGAACTGTAGAATTAGTATCTATTTCATGGCAAGCAGGTGTACTATTCTTAGATAACATGAATTAGTTAAAATTGAATTTAAGCTTTTACTAATACTTAGAAACTGCTTAATGATTTTATTATCATTAAATGCAATAAACAGCAGAGTGTGGAGTAAAGATAGGCCAAAAATATTAGTGGAAAGCTCTATCAAGAGATAAAAAAGTTAAGCTAGAAAAAGAAAGTTCATTACAGTCCAGGAAACTGAGCCAAATAGAGGGTTAAGTAAATCATAAACTTAACACGTTATACTAGTTCTATGATATGTTAATTGTTCTGTGAGAAAAGGGTTCTGTGGTCAGGAAAATATAAATTTCACTGAGTTAAGTAAAATTAAAGCGATTTTCTTAATTGTAAGGACTTGTCAGACTCAAAGATTTTAATGTACCATGTTAGTTCAAGGCTTTTGAGAAGCAGATACCAAGATGGAATTAGATGTACAAAAGAAACAACTTTGGTAAGAAAATCCCCTAAAGAGTAAAGGGAAGATAGCAAAAAAAAGTGACAAGAGCCTTTATATCATGGCAGAGATATGATATTTATGAAAGGTGAGAGAGAAGGAAGGAGGGTGGGATAGAAGAGCTTCAGGACACATCACAATTCAGAGAAAGTCTTGTCCTGATGATGAGGAGAACCTGGATCAAAGTTGTCCATTAGAAGAGTCCTGCATTGGATGGCAATAGACTGGCTCATGCCAGTCACGGGCTGGGAGGAGCCCCAAGGAAGTGTGACTTCAGTGTCAACGTTGTGATGGATCTGAAGCTCCAGTAGCGGGAGGCTGTCAGTCCACTGCCTTTCCCACTGCCTTTCCTGTTACAGTTTTTCTTGAAAGGAACTCTGATTGACCACACTTCTATGACCACAATATATGGCAATATGTTAATATGCAGTGTATTTAAAGGAGAGGGATATAGAAACATCTTTCTAAAATTATTTTTGGCCATATAGCCCTTATAAAACCAGTGCTCTGTGACTTCGACATCTGGTGTAGAGAAGAGAAAATTGTTTTTATCTTATTTAGAGTCATAGCAGAAAATTTACTAGTTTTATATTGGCAGCAGAATAAAATAAAAACAGGTAATGTTGCTGAAGTAAAAATGTATATTATGGATTAGTAATACCATCTGACATACACGTGGTTAAAGGGTAAAAAGATAGCCAATGTATTTCAGAATTTCAAATCCTATAGTGGAAGACTAGATGTTCCTCCCTAAAACTGTTTTTTTTCCCTAAGTTTTCAAATGCATCATTTTCTCTTGGCTGTCCTGCTACATTTCTAATTTTTCTACATAAAAACATTGGTTCCCTAGTCTGCCATTGTGGCAGCCACAAAAATGCACTGCTCATATTTCCTGCTATGAGGGTATGGTTGGCTGAGGGCCACAGCTGCTGTTGCTCTCTCCTTCCCACCCTCACCCTCACCCCCCATCACTCTGTCCCACCCACCCCATGCCGTACATGATCCATTCTTCTAGCAGGATGCTTTGTGTCAGGGACTCAGCCAAAACTTTCTTTTCTTTTTTTTATATCTTATTTTATTTTATTTTATTTTTTTATTTAGGCATATTATGGGGGTACAGATTTTAAGGTTTCAATAAATGCCCTTTCCTTCCCTCCCCCCACAAGTCTGAGTTTCCACCATGACCATCCCCCAGATGGTGCACATCTCACTCATTATGTATGTACATACCTGCCCACCTCTCCCCTGCCCAATACCCTATTACTATAGGACCTATGTGTCCACTTAGGTGCTGCTTGGTTAATACCAGTTTGCTGGTGAGTATATGTGGTGCTTGTTTTTCCATTCTTGAGATACTTCACTTAGTAGTATGGGTTCCAGCTCTAACCAGGAAAATATAAGATGTGCTATATCACCATTGTTTCTTCAAAACTTTCTTAAAACATAACTCTACTTTGGAAATTTTCCTACTCAATACTGCTTTTGCTCTTTACCCTCCAAAGGCACTTCCCCTAACAAATTTCTTGCATGTCTAATCCCACGTTGATGTCTGCTTCTCAGAGGATCCAAAATAATACAGTTACTTACATGCTAATATTCTCTAAGATTTTATCATTGAATATCTTCCTTTTTAACTCTATTTTTTCATTAATTCAATATTATTTTATACCAAAAAAAACCAAATCTACTTTTTAAGATCCTTGAGGGGGAAAAGTAAGGAAAAAAATAAAGAAAAAACATTTTTAAAAAGATGTTTGTGAGTTAATTCTGTCTCTTTCTCTGTCTCTACCTATTAACTAGGCTTAAGAAGAGCCTGGGGCAATACATTATTATTATATTATTACATATAATACTATTACACATATAATGATATATAATATCATAATAATGAGGTTATTATACAATCTCAGAGGAGCTGTCTGACATGTGCCTCCATTTGTGATCCTGTTGCTTTGGCACGGTCTCCTTATACTTGGATTTAAGCTATTTGTTAGACTCCTTTGGAATGATGTCTTGCTTGAATTGCACACTTAGATTTTGATTTCTTTTCCTACTTTTTTCACTTTTAGGTACAGTCTCTCTGATAGCCCCTTGGCTCCCTGCTTTATAGTCAGTGGTCCAACTGTGTTTTTCATTTCCAATCAGCTGTCATTCCTGTCAACTACCTTTATGTTCATTATTTGATCTTTTCCTATCTGTCCCCACAACCACCTTGCACCATTGTTGGAGCCTCCTTGTTTGTGGAATGACCTGCATTCATTCCCCTCCTTCTGTTCTTCACGTTTCAACAGGACTGGTTTCTTTTTCCCCTAAAAATACATACTTAATCATTTACTCTTGAGTTTAAAATGATTTGATGGCTTTCCTTTACCTAGTGACATGATCCAAATCCTTTTTTTTAAATGACATCTAACCTCCTTATGACTAAAATCTTCATCAATTTTTTTTCTGCTTCCTTGTCCTCTCTCTTCCATTCACTTTATGCTTTAATGAAGCATTAAAGCATAACTGAATGATGTCCAGCTTCTAGAGCATGACATGTTCTATCATGCCATTACATATTTGTGCATGTTGTTCCTTAAGTTAGGGATACCTTTCTCCTTTTTATATTCCTGGAAAACTATTCAGAATTCAAGACTCAATTAACATCGCCACCTTTCAGGAACATTTTTTTAATTTCTCCTCTATGCATAAACTTTGTAACCACTTTTCTCCGTTTGGCCATTTCATAGTTAGGCATTTCTATATCATTCTGTTCTTGCCTCTGCTAAAGAGGCTGTCTATAGAGTGCACTATAATTCACATTATTTACTTGTCTGCTTTATTTACTAAGCTGTGAGTCCCTTGATAGTAAGATCAACACATTCATTTTGGTCCCCAAAATGCCAAGGACTATGCACTTAGAAAATGTTAAAAACTTAATAGTTTTTTTCTGAATAAATTATGCCTTTTATTATATGATTATGCCAAAAAGAACAATGGTTTTTATTCCAAGAAATTTGAGTGCCCAAGATGAGAAAATGAGCACAATGCTTACTGATGTGTCTTACTGGGAAAAAAAATCTAACAAAAAAGAATAAACAGTTCTGAATAAAAAGAAATTATAGACATTAACTTTTGCTAATGCTTGAATCAAATTATAGAAAGCCCCTGAGTAATAATGCATATAAGGTTTTCAACCTCATTTTCCATAAAGTAGTCAAAGCATTCTTGTTTATTCTTAAATAATAAGAAACCTAAAGGAGATGGCTTACTTTGAATTATTAGTGTTTGCATGCTTTTGTTGAGAGGTCTAGTTTTGGCAGCCGAAACTACATAATAAATTTCCCACAAACAATTGTGGATCTGCTCTTAGAGACCCAAATAATAACTACCCATGAAGGAGAAGATTTATAGTGGATTTTAAGAGGGAAAAATGAGCACAACAGTTTTACCCAGAAGATTCATTGAATACAAATAGTTAGAAGCAAGATATATTAGAAAATAAACTTAAGTAGCAACATTGAAGAATATACAAGACAAAACTAAGATTCCTTGGTAAATAGAATGAAAGAAGGAAAGCACAGATAGAGAGCAGCAATGTAAGCAAGAAAGGATCATACTATGGGCCATGCATCCACGGGGAGACCAGGGGTGATCCAGAGAATTAGAGTTGAAGCGAACATTCTTTTCCACTTTTTTCCATGGGACGATTCTACTCTTAATAAAAATTCTGTCTTTCTTAGGTTCTTCTTCTTAATTGAGGTGAAATTCATATAACATAAAATTAACCACATTAAAGTGATTCACTGGTACATTCACACTGTTCCATAAGCCTTACTTGGTGCCAAATTGTCTTCATCCTCGCAAAAGGAAGCTCCATATCCATTAGGTAGTTCTCCCATTTCTCCCTTCAACCACTCTCTGGTAACCATTGATTTGTGTTCTATCTCTATGAATTTACATATTCTGAATATTTCTTATAGATGGAATTATCAAATATGTCAACCTTTGTGTTTGGTTTCTGTCTTGAAGCATAATGTTTTAGAAGTTCATCTGTGTTGTAGTCTATATCAGTGCTTCATTTCTTTTTATGGCCAAATACTATTTCATTGCATGTATATAACCCAATTTGTTTGTTTATCCACTTATCTGCTGATGAAAAATTGATCTGTTTCCATTTATTGGTCACTCTGAATCATGCCGCCGTGAACACACATGTATTTCTTAGGTTCTTAATCACCATGTCTCATTCATTCACTCAGCACACACTTATAAGACTCTAATTATGTGCTGAGATCTATTTTAGACCCCAGGAATAAAATAATAAATAAGACACAGTTTCTGCCTTTTAAAAACTCACTTGTCTAGTAGTGGAGATGTCTGTGAAAACCAACACATTTCAATACCATCTGTCACTACTATAATAGGAAAAGGAATGATGCACTTCAGGGAGCCACAGGATACAGAAGGGACTGTTTTCAGCTTGCTTCTTTAGTACTACGTTTTTATACCTGCCTGTTTTCATAGCCACTTTCACATAAATTCCATCAGAATTTCCCTAGCACTAAAATATAGATGATCATCTCTTTCATTTTGGAAGTGCTTGATATATCAGTACATTAGTGTTTGCTTTTTGTACTAAGTACTAGTACTAATACTAAGTACTAAGTTTCTTTTGCCAGAATATTGAAGAGGACTATGACAATAGTGGTTCTGCTGAGTAGTTTCAGTCAGGTTGTCAACAGGAAGCAGAAAGTACACTTGAAGATAATTTAATAAAGGGGCTGTTTACGGAGGTGTGAGCTGATTGAGAGAGACAAAAAGAGATGAGATATACTCAGGATTTAACAAAACAAAGGGAAATAAATACCACTTGAAGGGGAAAAGGGAAGAAAAGAAATTACCAGTTCCTGTTGAAAGTCAGAGCCATGAGAAGTCAGCACCCTAAAAGGAGTTATGGTGTTAAACGGTTGTAGGCCCAGCTAGAACCAAAGAGCTGAGGCAGAGAAGTCAGAGAATGATATTCTTCAACCTTTCGCTTCTTGAGCTTTTGAAGAGATTTACCAGTCTCTTATGAGTGCCTCCTATTGGTCCACTCTAATCAGAATCCAGAAGTCATGAGAGCCTGTGTAATGCTAAGGGCACCAGTATGACAGTCAGGGGCAGAAATGGTTGGAGGCAGGGTGGAAGAACATCCATCACAGAAACACATGGTAGGAAACAGTGGAAGCCATTTTGGGCCTACTACTATTCAAGGCCATCTATAGTCTTTTTACCAAAACAAAGGCACAAGACTTTAATCAAGACCCTAGCCATGTTAGTTTCTAAGGAAAAAAAAACGAAGGTAGACATGAAGGGTAAAGCAAGGGCATAGTCATATAAATAACAACAGTAACAGCAGTGGCAGGAAATTTAGTCAACATTGGAGCATTGCAAAGGATGGAAGGATGCAGTAGTTCAGGATCTCATCAGAAATTGGGACTGAATGTATCACAGCCTCTTGTGTGACGTGGAATTTGTGAAGACTTTACAATAAATGTCTGGAACACTAGATGGTCAGGAGATCAAGGAGAACTTTGGCAAATATTTGGGCATCATTAGATAAAGTCTTCGGCCGGATAATAGAGATTTCTCTGTGTGGAAGACAATACCCTTTCCCTATGGAAGTCACTCTGAATGGGAAGAATGACATGAAGCTCTCTGTTTATGTTCTCCAGGAGGAGAATATAGATAGGGAAACAACTTCTTAGGATGAGATCACTCTTCAGATCACCTGATACAGTTGATTTTCTGGGAAGTCTGCATGGGAGTTCAAAGCAGAGCTAAGGCTATTTTAAAATTTCTATGTATGTGTATGCACACTATCCCGGGAAAAAGAAAGTAGTTACCTTAATTTCAATTTGTATTTGTCACATTTTTCAACCCAAGTTCCTCCTTTCCCTATAATTTTCTAAAAACAAACAAAAATATCATAGAACATAAGTTTGCTAAAGCTTTAAAGAAAGAGAAAATCCTTTTTTTCCCATTTCGGGTAGTTCTTTATCAGGAGTTTTTTTCATTATTTGAAAGCATCTAGTAGTTACAGAATGCATCCTCTGATTGGAAACTTAACAGAAGAGCCTTAAGCAACTTGGAACTGGAAGTGAACTGTGCAGCAATACTAGGCTCAGTAGGTTGTCTTGTTTTTACCAATCAGCTTTCTGTTCTCAGAGATACTTGCATATATTTATATTTCTTCACTCAGACAAACTGAATATTTGGATCTAAACCATCTTCTTTAAATGTGAAGAGTTTGAATCATTTAAGCAAAGATTAAAACATTATCAGATTAGGGATAAATTACACTATCCAAAATGAATTTTCTAATCACATATATTGCTTTCATTTAATTTGAAAAAAATATTTGCTAACAATAGGTTAATGCTAATACTAATGATGCATTTATAAAAAGCCATGAAAAATAAAAAATAATGAAATCCTGTCATTCCCAGAAACATAGATGGAACTGGAGAACATTATGCCAAATGACAAAAGCCAGAAACAGAAATTTACACATTGCATGTTCTCACTCATAGGTGGAAGCTGAAAAAAAAAAAATTGATCTCAGAGAAGTAAAAAGTAGAACAGAGGATACTAGAGACTGGGAAGGTTAAAGGAAGGGAAATGGGGTGAGATTTGTTAAAGGATATAAAATTCTAGATAGACAGGAGGAATAAGTTCTAGTGTTCTATAC
Source organism: Microcebus murinus (assembly GCF_040939455.1). Classification (NCBI taxonomy): domain Eukaryota; kingdom Metazoa; phylum Chordata; class Mammalia; order Primates; family Cheirogaleidae; genus Microcebus; species Microcebus murinus. The sequence goes on from NC_134104.1 coordinate 50,796,312, forward strand.
TACTGTAAGATGATTATACTTAATAATTTATTATATAGTTTCAAATAGCTAGAAAGAGGATATTAAAAATTCACCACATGAAGAAATAATAGATATTTGAGTTTATGGGGATGTGCTAGTTACCCTGATCTGATCATTATGTGTTATATGTATTGAAATGTCACTATATATAAATATGTACAATTATTATATGTCAATTAAAAAAATAATAAAAGAAAATTGATAAAATATGATTTCTGTATATCTTGGAATACTTAGTGTTCCAAAAAAATTGTTCAAAATTGAATTAATGAATACATTTTCAAATTTACCTATCTGTTTTTTTTTTACCTTAATTAAGCAAACTGATTCAAGGACATCTGTATTTATAAGTTATCTTTGTTGTACATTTCAAATAAGAGCAATGGGGTATTTATGACATTTGAGCATTATAAACAGATATTAATAGTTTTTAAAATGTTCCCATAACTACAAAAAATCATACAGAATTATACAATTCTATTGGGTCAATTTTAACTGACATATTCAATATGTTACAGAGATTTTTGAGGCAAAATTTTCTATATGGTTATTTACTTGACTATTGCATATAAATGACTCATATACGTTCATGAATCAATGGTATATTGTTTTAAAAATGTGAGGAAGCTGATTTCCAACATTTGGAATATTTGCTTCCTAGAGCTGTATGTTATAACTGCCACTCTTATTTCATCATTGTGATAAAAGTACTAACTAAAATTAAAAGTGAAGTTCTTGGCTATTCATTTTACTTTCTTTAGCCTCAGATTTAAGATTGACAAAATTATGAAGTTTGGTTAGATGAGCTCTAAGATCTTTAATTCTAACATTCTAGATTTTCTGTTTTGCAATAAATAGCACGAACACTGGATATTTTAAATTCCTTCATCTGGGACTGAAAACTTTTGAACAGTGGTGAACCAGAGTTCATTGTATTTTCCCTTCAGGTCAGTAATTATAGTAATTATACATTTTGTGATTAATTAATGTCTGTCTATTTCAATGTTTTGTGACAGTTATAAGGGCAAAGAATGTGTCTGTCATTTATTATTTTTCCACAGTCATAGAGCCCTACCTGTCACATAGTTGGTGGCTAAAATATATTTATATGAAATGAATAAATCAATACATGAAATCTTGAAAAACCTTCTTCCCCCTGTAGATAGAAAGAACCTTGGACTTAAAAGAGGCAGCCTGAGTCCTAAATATCTGCCTTTAATCCTGGAGTACACATAGGTCTTCAAAGCCTTCTGTTATCTCGATTCCTATCTTTCAGTGTTACTCTTGGGTCCTAGAAGTATGCCTAGGGGATGGCATACATGATCTATGGTTCATCATAGCACAGTATGAAATTAGCAACTATTCACAGAATAGACTCATGTATCAGTAGTTGCTTATCAGTAACCAGTGCTGCACTGAATGCCTTTTCAAATGGTTCCTCCCAATCTTTTGAACTGTTTTTTTCCAACAAGCATTTGGTTTATGATAGCATCTCTCTGAGGTCGCCAGCCTGGCAGTCAGCTCATTTGATCCGAGTTTCCTGATTCATCTACCAGGCTCTGGCAGAAATATTTTTGCTATCCTGGTAATCATCATGAACAAATAATTCTAGCCTTAATCCTCTTAAAATAAAGTTCCTTCTTATCTCAAGCTATACCCTAAGGTCTATAAAGATTTGGCTGAAAATAACTGACCCTGTGCATATATGGCTTGGATGTTGACTCTCTGAATACCTGAACTCTCTGTGACCCTCTCAAGTAACTTCAGCATTGGTTTGGCTGCTGCCCTAGACACCAGATGGTCAGGAAGCCCATATCCTCTATAAATGGTTTCTTAATAAATATACATATATTTTATTATTACTTTTATCTGCTGTTCAATTTTTCTTGATTATATTAAGAGAAACATCTTATGCAATGTCCTCGATCAATTTCTACTAAAAAAATGACAATGAGCGTGAATTAGATTCTTCCAATGAAAGGCAAGTGAAAAAAGCAACAAACACATTGAATATACCCTATTCTCTGTGGGCACCATGTTAAGCATTTTAATGCTTTGCAACAAGAAAATATTATATTTAGGCAGTAACATTATATTGTTCTATTATGTTTTCAGCCATATTAATCAAATGAACTATTTCTCTAGGATATATCCCATAACTGTAGAGATAATATTAAAAAATAACTAGATGATATTATTGTTGATGGATTTAACTCTTCCTTGAAGAGAACAACTGAGTCATATATAGGGTCATCTCTCAACTATGATACTACTGATCTACCCCTAGAGGGTTAACAACACTTGGATTTGTTTACTCAGTACCATCATTGATTTTCAGGAATTTTTCACTTGGTTCACATTTTATTATTCCTTTTGATATAGTTTCAACACAAATATTACTGTTAGGCCATATTATTCCTTACTGAGATTCAGTTTAATGGTCTGCAAAGTGAAAGTATTATCAAAGGCTGAATCACTGTACTGAAGATTCTGAAGACAAGCCTTAGTTCATCATGACAAAGCTCTGGAATTGATTAACAGTGTCTGCCATTTGTACAAGATAGGAGAGTAGTGGCATGTGTGGTAGGTACCTGCCACCCAGCTGAGAGATGGTTATAGAAAATCAATCTTTGCATCTTTCAAAATTTGCCCTAAAGTTGCTCTAGCACCTAATAAAAAATATTTCTCTTCTTAGTTTCTTTGTTTCTATTCATCCCCAGGAAGAAAGATAGAAATGTTTTGAATGTGTCCTCCAAAGTTTATATGTTGAAAACTTAATCTACAATGCAACAGTGTTGAGAAGTAGAATTTTAAAGAGAAGATGAGGTCATGAGTTTTCTCCCCTCATGAATGGATTAATGTCATTTTGGGACTGCGTTCATTATTACCAAAGTAGGTTTCATATAAAAGGGTGAATGAATTCAGCCTTTTCTCGCCCACCCTCCACAGCTCATACATGCTCTCTTGCGCTTCTGCCTTTTGCCATGGGATGTCACAGCAAGAAGTCCCTTGCCAGATGCAGGTCCCTCAACCTTGGACTTGCCAGTCTCCAGAACAATTAAGAAATAAATCTCTGTTCTTTGTAAATTACCCAGTCTCAAGTATTCTGTTAGAGTAGCATAAAACAGATTAAGGTAAGAAATTAGTACTGAGTAGTAGGACTGTTGCTATAACAAATAACCAATGCCTCTAATCCTTGCTAGGGAGAGGCAAAGATATTAAATATAACCAAAATGTTTATACCCTCATAATACTTTGAAAAAAAAATTTTTTTAAAGATGTATTTTCTTATGATAAATGTGTTATACAAGCTTCTTTTTGGTGCACTATACGTGATTGCAGCTGATTTTTGTAGACTAGATTAAAAACCATAGTACACTACATAATATTGTTTCTATAAAAAATGCATTCTTCATTTCAAACTACTGACTTAAAAATAAACTACTAGGTACATTATCTTATTGCTTAAATTTCCTTTTTGAAAGAGTTAACTTGAACTTTCTTTGACCCAAAAGAAATTCTGCTATAATCTGAAGACTGAAGATACTAATATGGATGACATCAGTATGGGTTTATGGTATTTACCACTGAAACTTTTTCTCTCCCTGTATTGAAAGGGACTGAAAGAAAGAGAAAAGATCCAAAGTAGAGCAACAACACACTCTCACTGAAAACCTAAGAGCATCAAGTTTCAAAATGTACTAGTAAACATGAGTTATAAACATAGCCTACATTTACAGCATCTAGAAGTAATCTTTAGTTGTTATATATCCCTTCCATATTTCATGATTTAGGACCAAAATCTGGGCCTCAGAGAGAATGCACTATGTCCAAAGTGCTGGGAGTTTGGATTTTTCCCCTAAAAGCAATCATATGTGTGGTTTACAGGACATCAAAGCTGAGAGTAGCACCATATAATAAGCTTTCTGTCAGTGCTCTCTGTGTATTTCTAAGTAAGGTCAAACATCTAAGGTGTCCATTAGTGGTAAATGAGAAAGGAACACAAAATAAAACTTGCTACCACTTAAAGTTGTACTAGTGTGTATAGCCTGGTTGGGAAGTCAACACATCAAAAGGATCTAGCCAATCCTCTATACCAGTGGCTATTTTTGGTACAACTATGGGAAAACACACTTTTTATTCTGAGTTACCATTTGGAGATAGATTTCCTGAAAAGTTAGGAAAGAGAAAAAGAGTAGATATTTAGCTAAGTGTACAGTAGGGAAATGAAGGAGAATACACAATTACTATAACTTTTATACAACATAGTTTTTAAAGATGAGGGCCACTTTTTCTTTAAGGGATGGTAACCTTCTAGAGAAAGAGCAAATTGATGAAGAAATACAATAAATATTTAATATCCTGTAACTTCACTGCTACTTAATATCTGAGAAAGATGGAGCATAAATAAGAAGTTTCAGTTCAGACAAAGAAATAAATTCTCCTTTACATTAGTTTATCTTAATTTTAGAAATCATTCTGCTGTCATGAATAGCCATTCCAGAAGATAAAATGATATGTTAATTATGTCTGTTAATTAAGTTTTGGAGGTTCTAATTTTGAATATAGGTACAGTCCAAAGATTAAGTTATAAAATATTTAATAAATGTTAGAAGGTGGGGTGTTGTGAGTGACTCAGTAGTAAAATATATCATATTTTGCCTCAAGGCACTAGCACATTTGTTGCAGAGCAAAGAAATACTATAGAGGAATAGTATGAAGGAACAATGAAAGCACAGCATCCAAGACCACATCAAGTGACATGGTCTCTAAAAATAAGAATTCAGCATAGGCCTGGTATGGTGGCTTACACCTGTAATCCTAGCACTCTGGGAGCCTGACGTGGGAAGATTGGCTTGAGGTCAGGAGTTTGAGACCAGACTGAGTAAGAGCAAGACCCTGTCTCTACTAAAACTAGAAAAAATTTTCAGATGAGCAAAAATAGAAAAAAAAAATTAGCTGGACATGGTGGCATGTGCCTGTAGTCCCAGCTACTCAGGAGGCTGAGGCAGAAGGATCCCTTGAGCCTAGGAGTTTGAGGTTGCTGTGAACTAGGCTGATGGCACAGCAATCTATCCCAGGAAATAGAGGGAGACTCTGTCTCAAAAAAATAAAAAAAATAAAAAAATAAAAGAGAATTCAGCAGAGACTATGGAAAGTTCAGGAGTTCCTGGAAATGGACTGTAACTTTAATTTGTACTATTAAAATGAATAAAATATTTATTAAAATAGTTTTTCTTTTTAAATTTATCAATTTGAGAGCCTTCTAGTTCATATTGAGTGAGTATATTCAGTGGTTATTTGAGATTAGACAAGCATGATTACAACTCGTTCGCTCAGTAGTATATTCTTCAGTTGCACATTCTGGTCCCTCTGATGATTTTGATTGTTAGAAAGCCTCAAATTGTATTTCTTCTTGATCATAAATGTATCATATACATTTATAATGGACATTGAATTAAAGACAGAAGGAATAAGGAACACTATATTGAAAAACAAGTGGATCTTGAATAATAAGTGAACTCCAATGAGCAAGAATCTTTGCATTCTCCATTTTTGTTTGTGTAGTCGACTTAAATGGATTCCATGATTTATCCTGCTGGGTCTGTGGGAAATTTAACTTCATTTGTTACTGGGTTTTCTGTTCATCTCTACTCATGGGAGGCATGGGTCTCAAGTATTACACAAAGCAAGATTGAGGAAACCTCACTAAGTCTGCTCTTCTCACTGCTTCTTCTGAAGTGTTTATGTTCTGAACCTTCTAAGCAACCAATTAGTATCTACCAGCTTTGCTTCCTCTGCCATGCAGGGGGGCACAGACACTCCGAAGTGTGTTTTGAAACCTGGGGCTTGCACTCCAGCTGCCTCAGGTGCACAATGAAGACACGCCCCACTGGGTCTGGAAACCTTCCCAGGATGCTGCCCTGATATGGGGTGTGGTCTTGCCCCTCCCTGTCATATTATGGCTTATTCTGACTCTCAAGGCTACAATGAAGATAAACCATGAAAGGTATTGCTTTTAAACCATTTTACTTCCCTTTGCAAATATTTTTTGAGGCAATAGCAAGGAAGATTCTTTTTAGGAGAGAGAATTTCTCCATTCTTGGATTTCCATTCAGCACAACTAGCACAAACTGGTGGAGAGAAGGGAATAGTGCAGGGAGATTCAGCATACAGTTGGAATTTTAATAATTTAATTAGGGATAGTTCTTAACAATGCATATACTAGAAATCAAATATAGTTAAAATTACCCTTGAAAGTCCATTTTATTTCCAATAAAGTACAGCATGCATTATTTTGTATATTCAACCATGTACTAAAATGTTTATGTGTGAAAGATGCAAACATAAGTGATATTAAAATAGGGTATTTGTGCAGAGAATTATAAGTTGTCATATAGACACATATATAGACAGACTGTTCATATACATATATATACACATATACACATATGTACATGCATATATTTGCTTTTTGTTTTGGTTGTTCTTTCTTTCACTTATCCTCTACAGCCTGAAAAATTCAATTTGTGTAGAAACAAAGGTGAATATCATGACTTTACAACCTAAGCTCAGAAGGAAAACCAGTTTATTCTTTGAAGATTTTGATCATTCTAGAATTACAAGCATCCCTTCTTGAAGATATCGATGAAGAACTGAAAAATCTGTTCACTTGCAATGCCCAAGTTTTTTCCCGTGAAGGATCAAGACCCATGGTTCAGGTGAAATGGAATGTCTTCTGAGTAAGTTCAGAAAATTTAAATGGCTTTGGACAACCCAATGAGGCTTATCTGATTCTGTGATTCACTTGGTAAACCCTGTCTTAAAAATTTTTTGTGTCTATAATCTCAATTTGAGCAAATTTGACATCATGCTATTGCCAACATGGAATGGAGAAACACTGAAATAGAAACGTCCATATCACAGAGGCCTATTACAGAAACAGAGTCAGAAGCAGCATTGATAAATTGCCTTGAATGCTAAGCCGAGAAACTTCTTGGCTATGCAGTAAGATGTTACAGTATATTTCTATGAAATGATCAACCCCGTCAAGAACAATTTGTTTGCTACTCTAATAGCAAAAACTGAAAAAGAATTATAATAAAAGATGACAATATCATGTCTCTGACAAAATGTCTTTTAGGAATAGTATTTAGGTATAGAAGATGCCAAAAAATGAAATGTAGCCTATTTTTCAAGGTTGAGAGAAAAGAAAAAGAAAATAGCTTTTAGGCACACACAGAAGATGTTGGGCAATATTCTTCAAAACTGAGAAATTCTTTAAAGATAGAATATAGGGTCTTACCTAATCTAATTAAATGAGATTATTTGGAGGTAGAACTCAGAATTGCCAACATAAAAAGCTATTCAGGTGTTTTTATTTATTTATTTATTTATTTATTTATTTTTTATTTTATTTTAATTTTTTTGAGACAGAGTCTCGCTTTGTTGCCCAGGCTAGAGTGAGTGCCGTGGCGTCAGCCTAGCTCACAGCAACCTCAAACTCCTGGGCTCGAGCGATCCTTCTGCCTCAGCCTCCCAAGTAGCTGGGACTACAGGCATGCGCCACCATGCCCGGCTAATTTTTTTTTTATATATATATATCAGTTGGCCAATTAATTTCTTTGTATTTATAGTAGAGACGGGGTCTCGCTCTTGCTCAGGCTGGTTTTGAACTCCTGACCTTGAGCAATCCGCCAGCCTCAGCCTCCCAAGAGCTAGGATTACAGGCGTGAGCCACCGCGCCCGGCTTATTCAGGTGTTTTTAAAATGAACTTTAAATACCTAGACCAATGTAGAAATCAAGTGAGTGTATTTATTCTATCATGCCTTTATTTTCTGAGTAAATTATTTAAATTAGTTGAATTTAAATCTCCTATTCTTTCCTAAAATGAGGAATGTTTTATCTGCAGTAACTACATCATAGTCTAGGGGATGACCAAATGAGCTATTATATACAAAAACACTTTCAAAGTTAGATGTGCCAGACAAATGCACATTGCTATGGTTGTTACCCCCTTTATTATTAATATTAATACTATCATACCTTGATTCCTTCCTAAAATTCTGTATTCTTCCTTCTATTCTATGTACTGTGTGCCTTGGGAACCAAGTCCAATAGCTACCAATCTTTATAAGACTTGGAAGAATTTGTGCTCTAGTCAATAAAACGAATTAAAGCTGGAAGGAATTTTAATGTATCTGTTTGACACACATAATTCATCGTTTTACAGATGGAGACATTGAGACCTAGAGATTTGCAGTTACATTGTTAATTCTTCTTTCATATTAGAAAATCAAATTTAATTGTTTTGGTTTGTTTTAAAAAAAGTATATCATATATTAGAGATGCACTCATGAGTATATTAGTTTGAAATCTATACTTTCTCACTTGTAAACAACATTCAGAGGAAAATAATAATAAAAAAAATAACCTTAATAGAAGGCTTGGGTCAAAGTTCCAGGTGGGTATGATTAGCAGCAAGAGGGTGGTCTGCTATCTGGGTTGGGTTTTTGAAGAACTTGGTCCCAAAGTCCTGGACAGCTCACATTTTTTTAAGGTACTCCTGATCTCTGTATTTTTCACAGACATTCTACAATTCAGCAAAAATAGCCAAATATACATGCTCAAGAAATCTGCTACATGTTGACAGGAAATTGTGGTGAATATGTAATCACAGATGGCTTATGGAATATGTAATCACTGAATCTAGATAAAAATCAACCAAAGAATCAAAGGAAAAACCTAAGATATAAGAAGATATTAAAGTAATACAGACTAAGTCATTTTATAGCAAAATAAACTGTGACCAAGTTTTGCCCCCAAAAAGTTTGAGATTATGGAGAAACACTACCTTAATTTACTAATGCATAATGCTTATCAGTTTTCACTTCACAGAATATTTGACAGGCTGCTAAATGTTCACTCTTCTAATGTATATTATCAGACTGGTAAAACATTTGAAATCACTGAGAACAATCTGAGGTGTTAGTGTTCTGAGGTATAAACTTTCATTTTAATTATAATTATCCCTCTACCTTAACTCTATTTCTCTTGGAAAAATAGTCAAAATGCTTTAAAATCTACATTCTCGGGGTTATGTGATTTAGGTCTCTATTTTATGTATACCACACATTTATAATATCAAAAAATAGAAAGAAAGCTCATATTTTGTCATCTGTTTATTTCAGAATAACAGAAGATTATTATATCAAGTGACTTAAATTCTATGGGTGAAATAGCTTTTACAAGGTATTATTTTATATTGCTTTCAGTGGAATTCTCTGTGTCACAATGTGCTGCAAAGACCTGCTCTTAGTGTGATCACAAATAAAAAATACAGTGGATTATTAGACAGTCAAAGAAGGAACAACGCACAAAAGGTATCGCATATGGGAAATCAGCCAACAAATAAAATGTCAGCTCTGCCAGTGCCCAACACGTGGATAAAGACAAGTGTCGTTCACTGGGAGGAAAAACAGTTTTGAATGATGAAAATTGTGGAAAAATGCAATCATGTAAGAGCCATTTTCCAAATGAGAAATAGGCATGATTTGTCATGCTTTTTGCCTTTAAAGCTATTTTTAGCACATTCTAGAAAAATAGATATATTTCAAAATGAGGTTGATCATCCATCAAATGTATTTTCTGATATCAAAATGTACACAAGAGCTCTTTTGTAGTGAAGGAAAACCATTATGATCAGGATTTTTCTTTATGCCTAAGGAAAACTCTATTGTTAAATCAGGAGGGAATAATGCTTGTTTTGTTGTTTGTTACATTTTGTTAGTGAAATTAAATAATATTTATAATAACAAACTATATTAAAAGGCTTTGCGATGGTAGAGATTATTTTATATGCTATGGGAAAAATAATATACCTGTTCAAGATAAAAATAACTCTATTAATTACTATTGCTCACACTATGTCTTTCTTTTTTCTCCTTTTTCTTCCCTCCTCATCCTCCTGTGCATATGTAATTACACTATTCATTTTAGATGAAGCTTATATGATATACAATTAATACATAATATACAATTATAGTGTATACATTATATACAATTAATACATGATACACAATTAATACATTTTCAAGTGTCTGTCCTCAGCAAAGCTCAATTAACAGGATAAATATGTGAAATTCTTTATCAACCAAAGATTATTTCTCCACATTCTTCCTATATAATTACTAAAATAAAATAATACAAATATTCTATAAAATTTAAATATATATGAAGCTGTATATAAACTAGAAGCATACCTAAATGGCAAAAACGCCTGAATACAAGATAGCAGATTTTATCTGTTAGCAACATTATTTTAGGAAACTAAATTTTGTGCCAAAATATATATCAAGAAAAAGAAGATGAAAATTAACATCCAAAGACTTTTATATGAAATGTTCACTCCTGAAACCAATGAAAGTGAAAACGTTGTTTTAATCTCTATCTGACCCAGATAACTTAGATTTTATTCATTAAGCCACACTTAAAATAATATTTCACTATGTCTCTGACATCAAGGGGTTTACACTGAGTTAGTGAGTTGAGACTTACTACTAAATAATATATGGGAATGAAATAATAAAAGTTTTGCAACAAGCATATTAATAACTACTAAATACTATTTACTGAGTTCAAAGGAGGAGCTATGCTCCTCAAGAAGCCACCTTATGAGGAGCCTTTGTGGAGGTCGTGGGACTTGACCAGGCATTTGAGGGATAGTAAGGCTGGAATACGAAGAAAGATTAGAAGAGTACAAAGGAAACAAACTAGACAATCAATGGAATATGAAGGGGCTTTGATGCTTGCCATTTGACCATAGTAATTAGAAAACAGTGAGGGAGATACAGCTGAAAAGGAACAAGATTGATCAGTAAAGTGCTGGATCCCTAAATGCTTACTGAATTGAACTGATGCTGACAATTTCACTTTAAGCTTGCATTTTGCACTCACGTAAAACATAAAGCTAGACATCTCCTAGACCTTGTCCTTGTTTTTCTTGGTGGGACTGAATTGCCAATGTGTAGAGGATATGGTGATGGTTCTGAGGTATTACAACTAGGTTTCTTTCTAGTGAACAGCACTCATGTTCTTGCTTCTCTTCTCCACCATACAAGAGGTTACAAATCCCGGTGCCATCTGCATTATGTAGACAGAGATTATATTTCCCTTTGTACCAGGTGACCAGCACAGCCTTGTCATTGCAATTTGTCATGCCTTTTCCCTTTCAATACTTGGTCCCCATTACCCTGAAGCCCCAGCTCCCAGAGCACAAAGCCTATCTTTAAAGTGAACACAAATGACATGTTAATGATTTGTAAAAACACAAAGCAGGGGGTTAATGACCATGGTTGAAATTGAGGACTTCATTTCCATCAGCTCAGCAGGGTTTGAAACATCCAAAGCAAGCTCAGGAAAGAGGCCCTGCTAATGCAGCTGCTCCCAAGCACAGGGGAGCTTAACATTAACTTTCAGTCAATGATCCATAGCTCTCCTGAGGAAATTCACCATTCTTCAGTTCACTGGGGTGTGCTGCCCCCCACCCATTTGAGATGGCTCCCTATTACTCAGTTATCAGCTGGGAGTCAACACCCAGTTAGGTTTTCATTTATGAGATGCTTGGATGATTACAGAGGCCAGAATCAAGTAAAAACTTTTATTCTCATCTGTGAGGTGATTATAGCTTGTTTCAGAAACAGATGAGTAGTGATTTGGACGGGGAGATGGTGCCTTTGTATTTACTCCCACTTCTACCTCCCTGGATATATGTTTTTCCTAATGGAATCTTGATATGCCACTTCTCTCCTTTTAAAAGTGTTCAGTGGCTCACTATTGCTCTTAAGATAAAGACTAAATTTCTTAACATGGTCTATAGTCTTCTGCCTGGACTGGCCTCAGTTGATGTCTCTGGTCTCAACATACATTGAGACTGCCTCTGCTGTCTGCACTTGAGGCAGAGTGGCTTTCTTTCAGCAACTCCAGAGTACCTTGCTGGGCCCTGTGCCTTTGCACTATTGCTGCAGCCTTCCAGAATGGTCGTCCTCCTTCTTCAGATCTCTTAGCTTACACTTTTCCTCAGAGAAGCTCGTCTATGATCTCCCTAGTTAGGTCAAATCAAATGCTTCCTTGAGATACAATCATGGCATCTTATAGAATTTGTTTGTGTAATTTTGTTTTAGTGACTCTTTCCCCTTTACATGGTAAACTCTATGAAATCAGGAAACGTCACTGTGGCTCACCTTTGGATGCCCAATTATCCAGTGCATTGACAGGAAAATAGAGGACCCTTATTAAATACTTAGGAAATAAAAGGATTTGTGGGAGAAATAAAATCATAGCAATGAAAAGTGCTGTGTGTGTTTGTCTGTATATACAGATGCACATACGCACATATAGTACTTTTACAGTAGAGGACTTCTTGTAGAACACATTGAAGGATGTTAGCACATGAGAATGAGGCACAATACAATAAAATGTCAGTAGGTCTCTCAGAGAAAACAGTTTGCAAAACCAAAGAAGGAGAATTGATTGAAAAAGAAAATAGAGCAATTAAATCCAGGATCATGACAAAAAATAATTTCATACTGCCTACATTGATCATATAGCCTACAATTTGCACAAAATTTCATAAACTCTTATAGGTTATTATATTGCACTGTTATAACTAAACCTGTGAAATGGAAATATCATCATGATACAAAGACTAAATGCACTGCATGCTTGAAGATCCTGCAGTTTTAAAGAAAATGTTAGTCTTCTCTGACAGAAGAGAATAAAATTACACTTTCCTGACACTGGATAGATATGAAAATTGATTCTAACTAAAATTCATAAGTGTTTTTACAGGTAGATAAGCCACCAATACTACAGGTGATGATAATTCAAGGTTATGATCATAATCTTGGTCTTTATTCCCATGAAAGACCTATGACAGCTGTGTGCTAGTGTATAGCAAGTATTTGCTGCATCTCAAACATTCTTGTGTCACTTTCTTCCTAGTTGTCAAGGACAAATTTAATTTGTGGACCCTGCCCTCATCATCATTAAGCTGACATGAATAAAAATATCACTTTCAAATGGATTTTAAGCTTTCAAAAAATGAAAGCATGCAGAATACACTCCAAAAAGTTTGACTTCAGGACACTGGTTCATATTAATACTTAACGTTTTTAAATGTCAAATCATTTAAAATATAAATAATTAACAAAATAGAAAAATCATTATTCAAATGTGTTCTTCAGTATCATTTTCTTTACTTTAGCAACACACAATGTATACATGGGTAGGCATTTATATAAATATTTTAATAGAGATGAAAAGCCTATTAGGTTTTCTTATGGTGAAATTAAGTCACGTTTACTAAATTAAAACAAATATTTCCATTGATAAATTTTTAATAAGGCTTAATTATTACCTGTATCATATTTTTTGGATACATGTGTAGTCCTGATTGCTATGTAGAACCACAAGTTTTTGCCATAGAACAAATATACATAAGTTATTGATTATGGCATTTTCAATTCTGAGAATTACTCAGGTTATTAGAATGTTAAGTTAAATTTACAAACAGGAAATCTTAGATCATTTATTTATTTATCTTCCTAGACTTTGAACTCTTCAAGTGTACAGTCTTATTTATTTTCATGTCCCATCTCTGAATAAAATAATTTATGCTAGCAGCTGTAACAAACGACATTAACACCTCAGGTTTAACAAATAAAAGTTCACTTCTTGCTCACAAAATAATCCAATGCAAGTGTTGCTTTGCTGGCAGATGCTGAGGTGACATTGCAGGGTGTGTCTCCTCTAAGTGGTGACTCGGGGTTTCAATTATTGATGCCATCACCTTTAACAAGTGACCTGAAAGACTGCTGCAAAAACAGAAGAAAGAATGAAGAGTTGTGCGGGGGTGACTTTTTTGAATCATATCTGGAAGTAGTATATATCACTTCTCATGGCCAGAACTTAGGTACAGAGCCCCACCTAAATGCAAAAAGTTTGAAAATGTAGTTTAGTTTTGTACCCAGGCTGTAAAAGAAGAGGGAGGAAAAGTAGACTCTGAAACACCCAACGTAGAGGAATGGCACAGTCATTGCTTGGCTTATTTATACCTAGCCTGAGGTGATGTGAAAAATACAGAGAAACAAATATTGTATTTTTAAAAATCACTTTCCATAAAATAATTTACTATATAATTTGGAGATGGACACAAGTGAAATAATTTCTGAACAAAACAATATAGCATATGCCAGAAAAGCATAATGCACTGACATAGTTAAATGTCAAGCTGTATAGTACAAACCACTGGAGGTTAGGAGAGTACCCAATTTTTTTTGTTATTATTATTTTTTTATTTATTTTTTATTATGTTTTTGGTGACTCACAGTTAGTAGGTAAACTAGAAATTTGAACTTGAGAGATTTTTTTTTTTGCATAGATGTTGTCATAAAATTCTTCTAAAAAAGTAAAGACTTAAGTTAGGCCTTGAGGAATAACTGAGCCGTGGTGTTAATGGTGGGGGTGGTTAACTGGAGTAGAACAGGAGAGATGGGGGGAATAGACTTGCCACAAACCTTGCCCTGTGAATCTGGTTGACTTGGTTAGTTGGTTTATAAGATTGGTATTTGGAATCATAGAAAATAAAGCTAAACAGGCCAAAATTTGTGGAGTCAGTCATCCGAATTGAGAGCCTTTAAATAATGAAGAAGGGTTTAAACTCAATACAGGAGGTTACAGTGAGATGCTATAAACATATAAGCAGAGGCCTGGCCTGGCGAGAAGATAAATATAGCAGGAGAGTTCTGTGTAATATGCTAGTGATGCAGATTTGAGTGACAGGTTGTGGTGAGAGGACAGCTTTAGCAGTTAACAGTTCAAAGACGAGATTGGAGGAGGAATGCCCTTAATGCTTTTGTTGGATACACAAACTAAATGGCTGTGAATTCTTCTTCCTCCCAAGGATGCACGGACTTTGGAAACCAGAAAGTATTGCCGTCTACCTCTCTTCAGTCTATTATTTATCTATTGCTGTATAACAAATAACCCCAAAACTTAAAGATTAGAACAATGGTAATTATCTCACACTGTTTTCAAGGGTTAATGATTTGAAAGCAGCTTAGCTGGGTAGTTATTTCTTGGTGTCTCTCATTGGGTTGCAGTCAAGATGTTGCCTGTGACTGCAGCCATCTGAAAACTGATTAGGACTAGAGGATCTGCTCCCGAGATGGCTCACTCACAAGGCTCTGGTTGGAAGCCTCAGTTCCCTACGGGAACCTCCCATAGGGTTGCTTGAGTGTCCTCATGACATGGCATTCTGGAGAGAATGATTGAAGATTAAACAAGGAAGCCACAAAGCCTTATATAACATAGCCTCAGAATTTGTGCATCATCACTTCTGCCACATATTATTTGATAGGAGCAAGTCACTAAGTATACTCCATGCTCAAATGGAGGGGGACTGTGTTCCGACCTATTCAGAAAGGAGTATTAAATAATTTGTGAATGTATTTTAAAATTACCACAGGTTTGTGTTTGTTTATATTTGAAGGGGTCTATCACAAAATTATGCTCCACTTGGATTATTACTTATTCCAAATTAAAAGTTTGAACTCCATTTCCTTCCTTCCTTCCTCCCTCCCTCCCTCCCTTCCTCTTTCTTTCTTTTCTTTCTTTCTTTCTTTCTTTCTTTCTTTCTTTCTTTCTTTCTTTCTTTCTTTCTTTCTTTCTTTCTTTCTTTCTTTCTTTCTGCAGCCAGCTATTTCTGAATATCCTTCCTTCCTTCCTTTCTTTCTTTCTTTCTTTCTTTCTTTCTTTCTTTCTTTCTTTCTTTCTTTCTTTCTTTCTTTCTTTCTTTCTTTCTTTCTTTCTTTCCCTTCCTTCCTTCCTTCCTTCCTTCCTTCCTTCCTTCCTTCCTTCCTTCCTTCCTTCCTTCCTTCCTTCCTTCCTTTCTTTCTTTCTTTCTTTCTTTCTTTCTTTCTTTCTTTCTTTCTTTCTTTCTTTCTTTCTTTCCCTCCCTCCCTCCCTCCCTCCCTCCCTCCCTCCCTCCCTCTCTCTCTCTCTCTCTCTCTCTCTCTCTTTCTTTCTTTCTTTCTTTCTTTCTTTCTTTCTTTCTTTCTTTCTTTCTTTCTTCTTCTTTCCTCCTCCTTTCCCTCCTGCTCTTGCTCTTCCTCTCCCCTTTCCTTCCTTCCTTCTTTGGAAATGAAAAATTATTTACATAAATTTGCTTCCAGAAGGGAAAACATTCAAACATCATTTAATTTTACATTTTATTTTCTTCTAGCCCTCTGGAACCTTTTTTTCTACATTTAACTATACCCTCACATGCTTCATAGAATACTTTCCTTCCTTTTTTGCCTTAAGTGAAACCTGACTCTCCTTTGAGGATTTTATTTCTCTGTAGTGCTCTTGAGTGGAGGCCACTAGTTCTTCTCTGTCCTGTCTATCTGAGAGCCCCAAATTAGAAATACTACTTTTCTGACTTCCTATGCCACCACATCTAAAACACTCCTGTTTCATTTTTCCAGTATTTTTTTTTTCTTTTAAAGTCATGTCATCTGGCTATGTATGCCACCTTCTTTCCTGAAGCTAAAAACATCCTCAACCACTTCACCATGTGTACCATTTTCTTCCTGCCTAAGCACCAGGAGACTTCAGGATCCATATTGCACAGTAGATTAGCCTTATGATGTCTTTACTTTCATCAGCCCAAGGCCTTTCCCTCTGTTCTGCACCAGTCTTCATATCTATAGCCACACTCGAAATTGTTTTGCAATATGTTTTCCAGTCTTTCTTTCTCCCAGAGCTCTCACTCCCATTCTCTCACTTTGACCATGCTTTCTCTGACTTATAAAGCTCTTTAGTTCTTTAAAATAATATTTTTTATTCTCTCTACTATTTCACTTTTAAATGCTATTCTTCCTCTAGCCAGCCCCAAACCCAAGTCTATTATTTTAGTGTTTATTAACTTTTTACTTTTTTTTCCTGCTTTCTTTCCACCTACTCCACTTTTCAAATTCTGGATCAACCTAGCTGTCCTCAGTTATTGGTTTGTGACTGAGTGATCTTAGAGAAAACCATTTGTTTGAGATGAGTATAGATCCAGGGACCTCACTTCCTCTTAGGGACACCTTCTCATGGCTGCACTGGTTATCTTTTTGGGTAACAAATTAATAAAACTTGATAGCAGTAAAAAATACCCGATTACTATCTCACAGTACTGTGCATCAGAATTTCAGGTGAGCATGGTTGAGTTTTCGGCCTAGAGTCTCATAAAGCTGAAATCAAGGTGTTGCCCAGCCTGGATTCTGAACTGAGGGCTCTGAGGGAAGAATCTGCTTTCAAGTTTATTAAAATTATTAGAAGAAGCTCACTGCTTGCCGTTATAAGATGGAGGCCCTACTTCCTTGCTGGCTATTTGCTCAAAGCTACTCTCAGCTTTTAAAGGTGATCTGTATTTCTCACCATGTGGTCCCCTCCTGAAAGTCACTTTCTTATGCTTCAAATATCTGTGACTTTCTGTTCTGCCGCCATCTGAGAAAATGTTCTAGTTTTAAAGGCTCATCTGATTGGACCAGGCTCATTCAGGTAATCTCCAAATCTTAATGTCAACTGACTTGGACTTTAATTATATCTGCAAAATCCCTTCAGAGTAGTGCCAAGATTAGCACTTGATTGAATAACTAGTACACAGAAATCTTAAGGGAGCTGTCTTTAGAATTCTGCCTACCACAGTGGCTCTAGTTAACTCCATCACCTAAGCACACAGATGCTGTTTCAACCTTCCCAAGACCCCTATTCTACCAAAGCCTGTCCTTGCTCGCAAAACTCTTTCCCTACCCTTTTCCTGAATAGAGGAAAATAGAAACCATTCTGTGAGAAGAGGCCCATTAAAAGTCTGGCCCTATATATGGTCCTGGAAAAATACCTAAATTATTTTCTCAGGATTCAAAATATTCTGGCTGTCTACCAACCAAAGTTTTACCCTTTTATTTGCTCACTCAGTTCTAACACCCTGTTTTCTAAGCTATCTCTTAGTTAAATATTCTCTTTCACCTATATATACAACATTTTCCTTTCAAACGTATTTTTCTTCATTTACCTTCAGCATGTAAACATACACGTTTCTCTAATATTAAAAAATAAAAGAAGAAACAAGACAAACCATATTTATCCTTTCATCCCTCTCTTTCTATTGTTTCTTTTCTCTTCCTCCCTTTTTGGTTGAGGCTTGAAATATTTTTTCTTTTGATCTACATTCACTGTTTCATTATCTACTACTAGTATTTAGTATTTTACTACTGAATTATTACAGAATCTAGTTTCACTGCTGTCCAGACCATTCCTTTCTCCTAGTACTTTATTGAATCTACCCAAAAGAACAAAAGACATTCTATTAAAAAACCATCTGCACTAGAATGTTTGCAGCAGCACAATTTATAATTGCAAAGATGTGGAAACAACCCAAATGCCCATCAGTACTTGAGTGGATTAATAAAATGTGGTATATGTATACCATGGAGTACTATTCAGCCACAAAAAACAATCATGATCTAGCACCTCTTGTATTATCCTAGATATAGCTGGAACCCATTATACTAAGTGAAGTATCCCAAGAATGGAAAAACAAGCATCACATGTACTCACCATCAAACTGGTATTAACTGGTCAACACTTAACTATGCATATAGTAATTACATTCATCAGGTGTCAGGCAGACGGGAATGGGAAGAGGGGATGGGTATATACACATCTAATGGGTGCAGTGTGCGCCGTCTGGGGGATGGACATGCTTGAAGCTCTGACTTGGGTGGGCCAAGGGCAATATATGTAACCTAATTATTTGTACTCCCATGATATGCTGGAATAAAAAGAATTAAAAAACAATTATTTTAAGGTTACTAATGCCCTTTTTGTAACACATCTAATGTTAGCTTTCAATATTTTTCATATAAAATTTTATGGCTTTTGAAAATATTGATTATCCTTCCTTTCTGAAATGCTTTTTTCTCCAGTTTCCAAGATAGTTTACTACTCACTTTTCACCTACTCTGCAGAGGCATCAAAAAAACCAAATAATGAGGGATAAGGTACACCTGACAAATTAAACTATTTGCCCAAGTGAATATAGTCATCTCTCTCTTTTTAGTTCACCTATTGTAAAACAATCCAATGTTTATAATATCAAAGATCAAGCTAAACATATTTTACATTTAAAAAGCTACTTTCCTAAATTGTTGTGTTTTCTGTTTGTTGAAATTTCAGACCTTTATTTTTTCTGTGGCTTCTAGATATTAAAATGTGACAATCTACAATGTTGGGAACATGATTATTATGCAAGGCACATTATGATTGGGTGACAAGGAATGATTCCCAGGACCCTGTCTCTAAATCTTTGTTATTGTACCTGTGGTCATTCTTACTTGGCTTTCTTCATGGACAACGCTTCAGCCATCTCTTAATACTGCTCCTAGATGTCCTTTCTTGTTCCTGCAACTCATTTTACTGAAGCACAATTTAGTTAGATGTATGTCACTCACTTTCATGGTTTTAGTTACCCTTTCTTAGTTCAAGCTGCCATCACAAAATAACATAGACTGGTTGGCATAAACAAGAGATATGTATTTGTCATGGCTATGGAGGCTGTATGCCATTATGGTTGGGTTCTGGTGAGCGCTCTCTTCCTGGCTTGCAGACTTCTTTTTTTTTTATTTTTTTTTATTTTTTTTTTTTTTACTTTG
Organism: Microcebus murinus; assembly: GCF_040939455.1. Lineage (NCBI taxonomy): Eukaryota > Metazoa > Chordata > Mammalia > Primates > Cheirogaleidae > Microcebus > Microcebus murinus. The sequence continues at coordinate 50,816,073 of NC_134104.1, forward strand.
GGAGAACTTGAATAGACTTCTTATTGCATCCTCACATGGCAGAGAAAGAGAGCAAGCTGTATGCTGTCTCCTGTTATAAGGGCACTAATCCATCATGAAGGCCCCACCCTCATGACCTCATCTAAATCTAATTACCTCCTAAAGGCCATACCTCCAAATGCCATTACAAGTGAGGTTAGGGTTTTGGCATATAAATGGGAGGCACAAACATTTAGCCCATAACATACTCTCATAGCATTAAAATTTCCAATCTCTATATCTCTTTCCTGAGCTCAAATCCCTCTAATTCATGCTCACACTGAACACATTTATGCAAATACCCCACACATAATTAAATATCCTTAAAATTGAATATTATCTCCTCTTGATGCCTCTCTCTTGTTGAGTGGCATTGCTATCTATGTAGTTGACAAAGGCTAGAAGATATCCTTGGTTCTCCTTTGCGTCATCGGCTGCGTCACATCAATCACCAACTGCTGTTGATTCTTACCCTTGCATAGCTCTTAGATTCATCTTCTCCTCTCTGTTTGCACTGCCCCAAATTGATCTTCATGTTTGTCATTTCTGGCTGTGATTACTGTGACATGTCATCACTGGTTCCATCTCCAGAGCTCTGCAATCAAGTCTTCTCTTGACCCTTAGAGGGCTGCTACTAAAATGCAAATCTTTTCATGTAACTTGTTTTCTTAAAAATATTCACTGTCTCTTCACTGGCCTTCAGGGAAAACTCTAAATTTGTAGCTAGTGTCTATAGCCCATCTTGATCTGGCCCCTGACTACCATCCAGTTTCATCCCTCACCACATTGTCCCTGAGGAATATTCCTGACCTACTTGCAATAACCTGAAAAAGACATATTCTCACATACTTCTGTGCTTTTCCACACAGTCTTCCCTTTACAGGCTAAATTCTACCCTCTCTTTAAGACTTCACAGGATTTGACACAGGTGGTATCTTCAAACATTTTCTTTACTTACCTTCTGGGACATCACATTTTATTTTCTTCTTAGTGTTTACCACTTCATGACCTTAGATGACACATTTATAGTTTTATTTGTTTATTGATTACTTGTCCCACCAGAATTTTTGATTCATGAAGGCAGGAACTTTAATTTGTTCGTTACTTTAAGTTCAATGCCTAGAATAGTACTTAGAACATAGCAGATGATGCACAACTATTTGTAGAATAAATTAATTGACACTCTTAGATGCTATCCTGGCTCAGTCACTTAACACACATGCCTCTGAGTAAGTTATTTGACTGCTTTGGGTTAAGATACTTAACTTTAAAATGCCTTACAATAATAATTGTATCTACTTCATGGAATTGTCATAAGCCTCACAAGAACTAAGCATGTTAATATAAAGTGCACATACTAGTACTTAACAAGAATTAGCAATTATGACCTTGACCTTTGCAATGCTTTCTATGACTCTTTTCATATTCTCCTCCCTTGATTTTTCCCCAAATAACAGGGCACACGAAGAAGACTGCAAGGAGGTGAGGAGTGAATTGGATGAAGCCTGTATCTGTGTCTGTATCTGGAAGCCAGCTCACAATGTTCAGCCAAGAAACGAGGGAAGAGTTTCAGAATGCTTTAGACACTCATTGGCTTGTAAGCATTCACAAGTCCTAGAATAGAGATTCAGAAACAGGAGTGGAGTGGCTGTGTCCTCTGTGCTGTAAATATGACTGAGTTACAATGGTTAGTTTTGGGGTCAGCTCCATGCTCCTAATTATGCTCTCTCTGTCTGAACCTAGTCTTTGTTGAAATAGTGAAGTGAGTTCTGTTGTTGTTGGACACCCTCCTCTTACTGCTACTTCTTGGGCCCTATTCCTGATCAGTCTTTTCCCAGGCACCTGCCTTAAATAACATTCCCCAAGAATTATTCTTAGCCAGTTGTCACTGTCTAGAAAAAATCCAATAAATTAATTCCAGCTAAAATGTGTATTGAAAACTATATAAGACTTTGCTGTTCCTATAGGTAATTGAATATATGAGTTTTAAAGATCAAAAACCATTGAAGGATTCAAAATGGAATATTACACAATGTTTTCAATGATGTTATAGAATATGCAACGAGTATTTTTAAAAAGTCATAGTGAATTGCTAAGGGGAAAAGGCAACTTTCAAAGGATATAAATGTATGATACCCTCCATCTTTTCTTTCAGAAAGTGAATGGGAAGACTGATAAGAAAAACATATAATATTCTCACAATTGATATATAAAGTCAAAAAGCTTACAGTCAATGTTTCTACTAGATTTTATCTTGAGGCATGACAAACTCTGTTGGAATTCATACTGAAGAATAAATGTCCCAAAGTAGCTAACATAATTCAGGAAAATATAAGAAGGGAAGCTTATTTTATCATATTTCAAAAATTATTATTAATCTGAAGGAATATACACACCAATGTAACAATTTCATTTCATTTTTCTTATAAATTTAAAAATATTAAAACAAATATTTATGTTTTCTATGGTGGAATTTCAGGATAGTTGACATATGGAAGGCAGATCTCTGCATATCCCTTTTTATTACACCTTAGGATCAAAGTTTCATTTCATTCCAAATGGCTGAACTATCAAATATATTGTTGGATTTTACATACTTTGTTTGGGGCCTGTCATACTTACCTATATCTTTCTAATAACTTTTAGGTGATTTGAGAATGTGAGAAATTTACTTAACATGTATTCAGTCTAAATATATTAACAATAACAAAAGAATTGATTTCCTCATTGTTGAAGAAATCGTAAAACCTAGTGTTCAAGAACACATATCTTTTACTATGCCTTCCTTATTTCCCAAATATGATGCACGTTTTGAGTACAGTCCAGCTGCTTTTTGGCCAAAGACATTTGGTATATTAAATGGCTATATTAGGCCATTTCATTAATGTGATCTGCCAGAAAACGCTGGATAAAATCTCCTCCGAACTCCTCTACAACTAGCTGCAGTTTCACTACTCCTACCTGAATATTACATCTTGGTATTCTTTCAATTACACCCATGGTGAAGTCTATTTGCAAAAGACAAAAGAGCGAGGAGGGAAGAGCAAGACCTCAGTATCTCACAGCTACCCATCTCTCTGTCCACCACTTTGCATGGACACAGCCCTCCTAGGTGGCCCTGGAAGCTCATCCGTTTGCTTATGGCACTTTCTCACCACCTGCACTGACCTGCTTTTCTTTAAGGAAATACCCTAGGATTTTTTCTCTGAATAGATAAACTTTAATTTGTTTTTTGGGGGGTACCTGTAGGCATATGATCTCTATTAAAACTATAGAGAAGTGATAAGAGTCACACAGGGGGCTTTTTACTCTTTGTGTGTTTTGCATTTTTTTCTTATCAGTAAAATTAATACAAAAACAAAAACAAACCAAAAAATCCACTAACAAGCTAAGAATAAATTCTCTCTCTCTCTCTCTCTGCCCCTTTCTGAGTGCTCTTTCATTAGTGACAGAAAAATCAGAAAAGATCTTTTGAAATTATGTTCTGTCCACAGGTGTGTTCAGGATGGGGAAAATTCCTCATTGGAAATAAGCAGAGGCAGAGATACAGTGTCATATTTTTGAAGGTAGAAAATGAGTCAAAGGAGACACAGCACTTATACCATAAACAGTAACATGACTAATCTCCTTTACTTTGGGTTTAGTTTTAAGGGAAATGTGCCCTGGTGGAAACCCTCAAATGCATTGATTCAGGCAAAAACAGCAAGAAAAATGCTATTCATCTATTTTTATTTGAACACTAATAATTTTCCATGGATTAACTATGAAAACAGAAAGAGTTGCTATGGGAGATGCTTCTGTTGACAATATTGCATTTGGGGATGTGTGGTAAGAGCAGGATTTTATCCTATTTAATATCAGGGAAATGGAGAGCATTTTCACTTTTTTTTTTCCTAGTTAAATTATCTATGATACTACTTTAAATATTTTGTCTAGTTACATTTTTATCTTAACAAACTTCCTATCACACTGTTTTATGTATATGTAATTGTTGGTTATGGGTATCTACCCCATACTCTCTACCTTCATTCCTATGGCTGTGATTACAGTATTAGGACTCCTATCAGAGGGCAAGAAAATCAAGTCTACTGGACCCTATCCCCTTTTTCCTTTTCCAAGAACAGTAGTTCTATGGGGTTTATTCCTATGAACATACATATATATCTTAGTTACTTTTCTGTCACAACACACACACACACACACACACACACAGACTCACTCTCTCTCTCACACCTTGGGCTCCATATCACCATCCAGTCATCACTCCATCTGTCTATACACTATTACAGCAAAAGTGTATAGAAATGCCAAAGAGTTCTGTGACGAATGCACTTCTCTTCTTCAGCCTCATCTATTTGTGGTGATCTTATCAAGCCCTATAACTTTAAATACAACTTATATTTTTGACAACCATCAATATGTTATTTTTTTAATTTAATTTTTATTTAAAAAAATTTTTTTAAACCAATTATCAGGGGAGAGCACAAACACAGTCTCCCACTACCAGAAATTATGCAGTTGAGCTTCCTGCATTTGGGGAAATCTCAGGGGTCAGCACATTTGGAGTGCATATTTCCTCACCCTGGAAAAACCACCTTCTCGATCATGGTATCTCTCCTGCCAGGTAAGTGACAACTGAATATATTATTTCTAACACTTATTTCTCTTTCTATTGAGAATGTCAGATTAAAATATGTAATTGCCTATTTAAAAATTTCCATCTTAGCCAATCCAGTGCATCTCAAACTTTCTGTGGTAAAGACACTTTAGTTTTTTTAAAAAAAATTTCTAAGAAATGGTGAGCCAATAGTTTTGTAAAAGCCAATAAAAATAAATGACTAGCATAATAAGAGAATAAGGAGTAAATCCCCAAAGATAAAAACACAAGTTGTATTTTTAATTAAGATCTGACAGACAAAAAGTACATTTCAATGAGTATAATTAGAATAAATAAAATGTAGAAAAAAAAGAATTGCAAAAAATTGTACATGGTGTTTATCCAAAGTATGCATATAGGTGATTAATAGAAAGTTACTTCAACATTTATATTTTTTTATTCTGAAATTTGCGCTAAACAAGAGCTATGAATGAAATAATTATTCTCCTTATTAAATTTTCATAACTAGTGGACTTTGAACAGTATATCAATATTTAAAGTTTTTAATGTGACAAATAAGCTTGCTTCTTATCTAGTCTATATTAGTTTATGGCAATTCTATTTTAGGTGTGATGCATATATAAACTATTTTTATTATTCACTTCAATACCATTAAATAGAGTTTATCTCAGATGTAGGCTTCTCTAATGGGACAAGAGATTTTAAAGCAATTTCAGGAAGCTCAGGATATTCACTTTTAACTTTTATCCAAAATAATGCTAGTGAAGACATAATTTTAAAATTCATCTTCATACCTCTAAGAAGAGCCAATTGTAATAATTTACCTTATAAAATTATAATAAAATTTAAATGTTTTTGTAAAAATGGATTTAAAATATATACATCTTTGTGTTACAGTTGACAAACTAACTTTAAATTTTAAATTATCATATTGTAGTATATTCCTATAGCACATAACTAGTATGTAGCTGGTGACCCATGCAACTCACCATGTGAGTTTGATAGTAGGTGAATTGGTCAATACACAATTAAATGAGGCAAGTTTATTTATAATATGTTTAGATATCAAAGCTATATTAAGTTGTTATACACATTTTTTGATTCTTACTATCAAGCTCTATACTTATTCTGTCATCAACAGATAAATAATTTGTCAACCTAAATAAAAAACAGAGAAGCTATCAGGAAAATGATATATTCTCAGGAATCAGTGTTGCACTGGTAACACTGCACCGCAGTAAACTATGTGCATATTCAGAAAGCTAAAGGAAGACAAAGGTTCTTAATGGGAAAATGAGGAGGATTTCATTATTACTTTGAGATAATTATCTTTGGCTATAAGAATCAATAATAAGGACGGTGCCAGTCTGATGTTGCACAGGCAGCTGCTGAGCAGGTGTCCTCTCAGAAGTGTTTTTCTGTGTGAGGTTATGATATGTCTTTGTGCAAAGCTGCAGTTTTTGCAGAGTATTTTGTGATTCTGTTTTAAATCAGGCATTTGTGTATGAGAACCCTGCCTTCATTGCATTTTCTAGTTCTATATGTCAGAATTTTTAGTGCAAAACAGGTTGATTTGTTTAACACAAAAATGTTTTTGTCAGTTGATTCTGACAACTTTCACATTTCTCCTTTTTGATCATTATATTTCTTTGAAAGTACTGATTATGGACCATCCTGTATTTAGGTTCTGATGATCCCTCAGTGCCAGGATGGACTTATCCTGGATTACAGGTCTGTTCCCATATTGAAGAGAGAGATTGGCAACTAGAAGTCAACTTCAAAACAGTTTAGCTACATTTGAGCAACAAATGAGCAACAGTCCATTGTTTTGCTATAAAGGAATACCTGAGGCTTTGTCATTTATAAAGCAGAAAGGTTTATTTAGTTCATGGTTCTGCAGGCTGTAAAACAAACATGGCATTGGCATCTGTTTGGTTTCTGGTGAGGGCTTTTTGTGCTGCCTAAAAACATGGAGGAGAAGGTCAAAGGGGTAGTGGGCACATACAAAGAGAGACCAAACCCAAGGGGTACTCTGGATTTATATCAATCCACTCTCACAGGAACTAACCCATTCCCCTGAGGACTAATCCAGTCTCATGACTAGAGGACTAATCCAGTCTCACGAAAGAGAGAGAACTCATCTGCCACCTGGAGGATGGCACCTAGCCATTCATGAGGGACCCTCCCCATGATCCTAACAGTTCTCACTAGGACCTACCTGCCATTGCCAGCACACTGGTGATCAAATTTCAACATGATATCCAATGGAGACAAACAAACCATATACAAACCATAGCAAGAGCTCTGTTTTGTGTATTTTTTTCTTTTTCTTTTTCTTTTTAGTAGAGACAAGGTCTCACTGTTGCTCAAGCTGGTGTCGAACTCCTGAGCTCAAGCTATCCTCTGCCTTGGCCTGCCAGAGAGTAGGTATTATAAGCATCCACCACCTTGCCCAGCCAATAGCAAGAGCTTTGAAGGAAGTGGCTCTCAGGCTAAGTCAACCTGAAGTCCATTGATTAGCTCAATTTTAATTGTTCTATCAGGTTTTGCTATCATCTTAAAGTACTGGGCCAGCATACATTGTTAAAAGTTGTGCTTTTGCAAAAATTTAACAAATAATAGATACAAGGTTTAAAAAGGGAAAATGCAAAGTAAAATTAATAGCAATATGACAATCTGAGTTTGCATAATGTTTTGAAAGATAAGCCTAGACTTAAAGGCTACTAATGGAATAAATCAAATGATCATAGGAATTAGGTGAGACCTAGTATAACCATGTGGTTATACTTGTTTTCTTATTCTATGTGCATGGGTCTCAACTTTCCCAGAGGAATTTATCCATTACAGCATGTAGTATGAGCAATAGCACAGGAATTAACTTACTTAACTAGTATTAATAGATACTAAAGAATTTTCTCTTAGGTCAGTTTCTGTCAAGTTACCAACAGAAGGCACTGATTGTGAAATTTCAATTACATTATTATCCTGTCAAGTGAAAAACGTAGCATTAACAGGATAGAGTCTCATTATGAAATGGAGTCTTGTTCTAATGTCTCAGGAAAAGCTGCCTACACTATGAAAACATCAGCTTCTTGCACTGGTTTGTAGTTTGAATGTCTCATTACAGCCCTGAGTGGTTTGGTGAACTTTCTGTGCAACCAATATATCAGCACGAGATTTGTCCCTTAAAATCCATCTAGTTTTGGCTTATAGTTAGGAAGAGAGCAGTTTTTGCTTTTAGTTGGAGAGTTGTAGCCCAGTATTGCAAGAAATTAGGAGAATTCAGGATCTAGTACAAATTGGTAGATAACAAGAAACTTAAAAAGAATGCACAGAGCTACAATCTAATAACAGGTGTATCATAGCTTTTCTTTAGAAATGTAACTTTTCTTCTCTATGGTCATCTTGATTCTTACCAAAGATAATCAGAGTAAGACAAATTTATTTGTAAAATAAGTTTAGTTTCTCAAATTTTGCTTGTAAGAATGGTGATTTGACTATATAGTAATCTCATATTTAAAAATGTATTGAAACTAGGAAGCCAAACTAAGGCAGACTTTAGATTTTTCCTACAGTCTTAAGGTTCTTAGACCTGCTAGGAAGTGACAAGTTTTACTCACTCACTGTAAGGCTGGGACCTCTTGAAACCAAGTGTTGTATGTACATTCTCTAATATGATATTTCAGTCAAAGATTTGGTAATATAAGCAGTGATTTTCATTGCATCCTATTATGAAGAAGCAGCAGATTTTTTTGAATTTATCAAATAATCATATTACCATAACAATACTCACGAATAGTTTCCAGATTTTAGAGGGATCAGGAAAGGTGAAAATGTAAAAGTTGCCACTTTTGTTTACAAAAAGCATACTTTATCAAATTGCTGTAAACTATAGATAACTTAAGAGAAAAAGTTATTTAAATCTGGAAAACAATACATTTCAGAAAGAACTAACAATGACTAGGCATGGTGGCTCATGCTTGTAATCCCAGCACTCTGGGAGGCTAGGTAGGAGGATGGCTTGAGGCCAGGAGTTCAAGACTAGCCTAGGTAACATAGTGAGACTGCATATCTATAAAAATTTTAAAAATTAGCCAGGAATGGTGGTATACACCTGTATTCCCAGCTATTTGGGTGACAAAGTGGGGAGGGATGCTTGATCCCAAGAGTTTGAGGCTGAGGTGAGTTATAATGATGTAACTACATTCCAGCCTGGGTGACAGAGTGAGACCTTGTCTCAAAAAAGAAAAAAAAAAAGAGCCCATAATGTTTCAAATAAAAGACACAAAACATTACCTTTATCAGTTACCTAATCTCACATAATTAATTTTATTTTTGCTTGATCTTGATTTGCAGTTTCATAAACCCATCAGTTTCTTTATTAAAGTTTTGGAAAATTTTTATTTAGTCCATTGATTTTAGAGTTATTAGCAAACTATATGTAAAAGTACTTGTTAGAGTTTTTTTCATATATCTGATTGTAAATACTTTTAGAGTATTCAAAACAATATCTGTGGATAACAGAGGCTTAGGATAGCCATGGTTAAAAATCAGATGGAAGTTCATTATAATCAGCAATGAACAAAGAAATGAAGTTATTTTTATGGCATGCAATATAATATCTAGAGTTATGACTGATAACAGATTTTTAAGAGGTTTATAAAATTTTGAACATTCATATTAATAGCATACTCATGAATGTAATTGAAATAAAATCTACTGTCCCATCATTCAGTAATGTTTCCCAAACAACTTACCAAATAAGCCTAATCATTTAGTATCTCTAAAAGATGAAAGATACATTCTTTAAGGCTTGTCAGGAACTCAAATGGAAAAGCCCAAAGTTATTTATAGGTCAAAGAGACTTAATTTAGAACTTGATCCTGGGAAAGTCTGTCAAAGATGTCAAAAGTTTCAAACACTTGATTATAATAGGATCATAGGTCACTGTAAAATAATAATCATTCCCTTAATCAGAATGATAATCAAAGACTTTAAAAGCAATATAGTAAGTTATATGGACATAAAATCCTTAACCATTTCAAAGCTCCATTTTCTTAAATAATAAAAAATCTAATGAAAATAACATAAGAAATTATCTTGATAAAATGTAAAATCTTTGTTTTTTATTCAAGTTACCAAAAAAGGTACAGAAAATCTTCTGCAATGTGATTGCTTCTCCTTATGGGAAGCCCACTTAGATTTTCTGGAAGTTTAACCTGATGAAAAAGGTACTTGAATTTTATTAGACACATGAAGTGTGTGTCCAATGTTATGAGTGTACACTATATTTTGTATGAATGCAAACAAGCAAACTAGTACATAGCAGGGGAGTACATGGCTCTTAGTAAAAAAATGGGAAGTGTTCTGCTTACATGAAACGATTCAGACACATTAAGAAAAGCCAAGAGTATAGAATCAAGTCATGCTAAAGGAAAACATTGCTTTGTTAGGTCTTTAAGATATCAACCTCAGGCCATGACAGCACAGTTAGAATCAAAGAAAAAAGTTACAGATTTGAAAAAAAAGTTAAAAGAGAGTGTTATCTCACCAACCAGGCAAAAAGACACATCATTCTTTTCAAGGAAAGAAAGAAGAGCTGAACACAATGATGCATGACCTGCAAATCATGTGAAGTGAGATATAGCAAAAATTGAACATCTGAAATACGAATCTGAGAAGTATCAAGAAGAAAACTCTACCTCAAGAAATGAAATTACCATTCTAAAACAAAAAGACAGCATTTCTAACCTGAAACCAGGGAAATTAAAGGGATTTCAGAAAGAAATATGGCAGAGATAGAAACTGTTGGCAGTGTAGAGAATGTCTGTTAATGAAACAAATGTCAGAATTAAAAATCAACACTCCTTGCAGTTTTACTAGGAGCAGAAAAATATTTGAAAAAAACTTTGTTGTACCATAGGGGACCAAATTTTTACTTTTTTAAAAATATGAAATCTTAATCTTTATAAAGACTTATAAATAATCCTCTTCTAATTATAGTCAACTTAATGCCACAAAATTTCTTTCATAAATGTATTCTTTGTGAAGCTTTCACAATCTACGTAGACCTACGATGACATGCTTGGAATTTCTGCTTTATCATATACTTTGTCTTTCTTAAATAATGAGTCGTTTCACTTCAGCACAAAAATTTACCACACGAGATTCTTTCTCATACAAAATTATCTCTTTTATTTTTAACCTTTCTTACAAAATATACAAATTCATGCCTATAACTTTCTTCCCATCTCTCTGTCCTGCTTACGGATACCTTTATGTCTTATTTCTATATCCTTCCTAAATCTATGCTTTGAAACAACCATTAAATTATCTTTGAATTAGACAAAATCATTATGATTCTCAAGAAAGAACACATTTTTCCTTTCTTAATTTTTTCATCAAAAACACATTTTTGGTATTATTTGTATAAAGAATTATAAACATTAATTAGAATTTTTTCCCTTAGTAACCATAATTTTACCTAGTAAAAAAAACTTATGAAGGAAGAAATTTCAAACTGTTACATGTAAGTATTTTATAGATGAGAACCATTTTACCATTTTAGAAACATGGACCTCATAACATAAATATTATGTATATTAATTTACTCAAATATACTTAGTATTTCTATAAAACTGAAGAAGCCAAGATAAATTTATGTTCATAAATTTATGCTTCAGTTTTTAATCTTATTTAGAAAAGACCCAGACCTTTAATGAGAATATGTAGCATAAATTTAAGTTTCAAATTACATGAAAAGCTTATTTGTATATGTTCATCACATTTATATTTATGTAATTTATTTATTTGTAACAATTATATCAAGATTACTTATGAAAACTGACATGTTAGGAAAAGCTTGTCATCATTTCATTTTAGTTCCCTATTAACCATTTTTATAGCTTATGAATATCAGATATTCACCAAAGTAAGAAACTTAGATATATGGGTATTTTCCAATAGCTCAGAAGACACAACTGTTGTCATTAAACTAGCAATATAACATTAGTGTTACTTACCAAAGAATTACTCAAAAATAATTCTGTTTTATAGTTTTATGATTTTAACACATGTAGCAGAGACCAATATAATCCTGTCTGACCAGTAAACTCAGGCAAAAAATGTGTACTGACAGTTTAGAAGACATTTCCATTTTTATTTCACCAACAATTTTAAAACAGTTTACTAATCAAAGATTTACTCAGGTCACATGACACTATTTAATCCCAAAGGCATTTGAGTTAATTACTATATAGTTTTATATGAATCTGAGTAGAATTTCTTAAGGTATTTCTAGCCAACTATGCCAGATTTTACTATATAGACACCAGATATAACATAATACATATACAGATGTATAAACGTACCTAAACATACACACATACACACACACACACACTTACAAATAAAGATCTTATAGCTTTCATTTTAGAATTTTAGTTATGAAATAGTAATATAAATTCACTGGTTTATAAAATACAGTTGGATTCAAATTATATTTCTGACAAAATTCGATCTGTTCACATGGCTATATATTTTCCCCAACAGATAATTTAATAAAGAATGTGAACCAAAATTTTGGATGAAGTGATTTGGTTTTAAAAAACCTTTTCATCTTTTTTCTCTCTTTTTTCCAATTTCAAATAAGTTTAGGGTTAAATTTTCATTGTTTACATTTTAGCGAGGACTGGCTGAATTGTATAAGAGAAGCGAAATCTTCAAGCAGCCTTGAAGTGATAATAAATCTGTCTATTGTTTCCTGGTCTGGTTTGCTTGACTAGTTAATAGAGGCAGATATTTAATACATTTTTAGCAGCTTTCTTTCTTTCTTTCTTTTCTTTCTTTTTTATCTTTTTGGAGAAGGTCTTCTTCTGGCCACTGCATGGCAGACAAAGCATTTTTTATGCCAACTGGAGATACCTTATATTACAGCTCTGAGCTCAGGATTTTGACCTGTTTGATCTGATGACACAACAAACATTTACCTATTACTAGTTCTTTTTCTTTTAGACTATTAATTCTTCAACTAACTCTTCCATAACCCTAAGCAACTGTTAGTCAGGCAAACTTAAATTTACATTTCCAAAAGGTGTCCAGCTTGTTGGTTACCATGGAGCTGCTATAATTTGTAAAGCCATTAATTTGAAATTTCTTTAGGACTTTTTAAAAATCTTTGCTAAATGCCATAAGTAGTGAATTTTATCTCAACACCTGGCGAAAAGTCAGGAGATTCAAAGTAGGAAGGAATAAAATAAATAATGATAGGGTACTTAGAACGCTCTACAAATTGACTCTACAGTTGTGGGTGCTTTTTAAAGCATTTGGATAATGACCATTTGAACTCTGGATTTTTCTTGATGTGATTTACCAATCAGTTTTCAAAGGGGCATGAGCATGGACCATAATAGGTAGCCAGTTGTAGTCCCAGAAAACCTGGCATGCCTTAATGTTTGAGTATCTCATTCCATTTTTTATTAATCTCTCAAGACCAGAGAAAAATATATAAATTCTATCAGAGAACGTCAGGAGTTTGGACCAATGTTTTAAATGCCACTAGCCTTAGTGGCATTTAAATAGTCATCCTGCATTTGCCATTTTGAATATTTTACTTTTGCTGTTAGAAGAGTTTTAGAAATAAGCAAGGGAAAAGAGCCAAATTATTTTCAGACATGCATAAGCAAACCAAAATGAAACCAAGATAAGATGGCTCACAAAAAACTTTAAGCCAGGCATGCAGATCAAACAAAATATTAAATTAGGCATGCAGAACCAAAAGAGAATTTGCCAGAAAAGACATGCCTCTCTGACAGAATGTAAATTCTCTAGAAACCAAAGTACTTAAACCAGAAGGGCATGTGTCCTTATACCAGTAAGGACTTGCCAGAAAAGATAAGATGTGTTTTATTATCCCAGCAGGCATGTAAAATCATTTATAAAGGTGGCCTTCCTTTGACAAATCAGACCCAGAATAAATGCAAGACCATCTATCAAAAAGAGAAAGCCTCAGCCTGACAGAAGACTTACCAGGGCAAAAAGAGCGGTGGCAGCAAAGAGCACAAAGGGCTCCTGTCAGGACAGCACATTGGTTCCAGAAATGGTTAATTCCGTATGAGAGTGATCTTACTTCAGATCCCACTTCTTTTTTCTTGTTTTCATATTCTACTTCAGACACCATTTTTGTCAACCTAAATAATAAACAGAGAGAGACTCTGTAAAGAAAATTATATGTTTTGGGGACTAGACCATTGCAATAGGAAAATGCATGCATAGTAAACTAGGTGTGTTTCAGGGAGGTAGAAGAAGACAAAGGTTTTTAACAAAAAAAAAAATGAGAAGGATTACACAATTGCTTTGAGATAATTATACTTGGCTATGAGGATCACTAACAAGGGTGGTACAATCTGAGGTTGCACAAATGTAGCTGAGAAAATGTCCTTATAGAATTATTTTTTCTGTAAAGTTGTGATGGCCTTTGTGCAAGGTTGCAATTTTTACAGTGTTTTGCAATAATTATTGTTATCAGGCATTTATGCATGAAAATCCTCCCTTCATAACATTTCCTGGCTCCATTTTTCAGGGATTTATTTATTATTATTATTATTTTTTACACAAGTGACTTCATTTTGATTCTGACAACTTTTACAAATTTATAGGTCAATTTTGTATAATACACATCTCAAACTTAACATAGCCATTCTTGATTTAGTAAACCACAGTAGCACTAATGTCTAGCTTTCCCATTCAATAAATAATATCATCATTCACCCAGTTGAAAATTATTAACACCAAAATTATAAGCTTTATTCTTTTTTCTTCCTTATTATGCCCAAGAAGTAACATGCCTTTGGAAGAGACATTGAAGAACACAAGACTGATAAGACATTCATCTAGTTTATAAAGACACAAGCTACAGCAATATTCTATAGCATAAGCTTTCCAGGAAAGTCTCATTTTCAGTATAAATTATTGTATTAGTTTCCTGTTGCCACTGTAACAAATCATAAAAAATTTTGTTTCTTAAAAAACACAAATTTAGTATCTTATAGTTCTGAGGTCAGAAGGCTAAATGAGTCTTACTGACCTAAAACCAAGGCATTGACAGGGCTGAATTATTTCTGAAGACTCTAAGGGAAAATCTGCTCCCTTGTTTTTTCCAACATCTAGAAGCTGTTTGCATTCCTTGATATATAGCACCCTTCTCCTTCATCAAAGCCAGTAGTATAGCATCTTCAACTCTTTCTGACTCAACTTTGGTTGTCACATTATCTTCTCTTTGATCCTCTTGCTTCCCTCTTAAAAGGATCCTTATGATTACACTGGGCCCACCTAGATAATCCAGTATGATCTCCCCATCCCAAGATCCTTAACTCAATCACATTTGCAAAGTTGCTTTTGTAGGGTTAGGTAACATACTCACAGGCTCTGGGGATTAGGACAGGAACATCTTTGGGGACCATTATTTCATTTACCACACATACCTTAAGTGAAACCAAGCCAAGTCAAAAACATTCACAAACAATATTATCTAAAAAAAGAAAAAAATCAGAAAATTCACAGTTTAAATTCTGTATTAAAATCACAGAGACTCAAATCATGCTTGTTTTTACTGAATGTTTTATTAGTAATATTCATTTCCGTAAATGTTTTCCATAGTTATCTATAATGTAAGTGCTTCTATGTGAAGGTCCAATGATCTGCATTTAAATAAAACTGAAGTCAATTAGGCTTTCAATTCCACAAAACTCTATAGGGAAAAAATTTAATAATCCCAAGGACAAGTGTCTAAGGTAAAATAGATCTGTTTCCATACATCCGAAAGAGAGTGCAACAACAGTATTTTATGGATGAACATTTGCATTTTGGCAACATATGGGCTCAAGAAACCCAACTTCATTTTCAATCATTTCATTGCCCCTGAAACTCTTGAATCATATTGATGCTAGAAATATACCCTATGTAGTGTGCACAGTTAACTGGTCTTAAAGGGAATCATTTATTTTTTGGAGGTTTAGGAATAAATTGGTTCACTTTCAGCTCCTAGTATTTAAACTTCTCTTTACTCCCAGAGACAGCAGAAATACCTTTCTCACTAAGGTCCTAGTAAATGAAATAATTCAAAGGACTGCCAAGAGTTGAGTAGCCATCACCTCCAAAGCAGACTGCGATGAAGACCAGATGAGAACCAACTAGGAGTTATCCTGGATTTTCTAATGTATTCCCTCTCACCTCCTATAAAATATCTATTGATATTCTACCTCCAAGACAGATTGAGATCCTGAGTCCATTTACTTCTCTCTATTTACACCTTTATTTTCCTTGTGAAAGTTGTTATTCTTCCTGATGTGGACTACTGTGAAAGCCTCTTAGTGGTCACCTTCCTTCCATTTTGCCTTTCTAATATATCCATTTTTTACATAGAAACCAGAATGGTCTTCTACAAAAGCAAACTGAGTGAAAGTATGCGTTTCCTAGAAGTTAACATGAGAGAAAATGTAGACAATCTCGGGTATGGCTGTAACTTTTTAGATATGACACCAAGGACACAATCCATGAAAGAAATAATTGATATGCTATATTTTATTAAAATTAAAGATAACTGCCTTATAAAAGACACCATCTAGAAAATGATAAAATAAGCTTCAGACTGGGATGAAATATTTGATAAAAACATATTTGATAAAGGACTATTATCTAAAATACCCTAAACTTCAACAATAAGAAAATAAATAATCCAACCCCAAAATGAGCAAAAGATTTGAACATATGTCTCTTCAAAGAAGATATACAAATAAATATATGAAAAGATACTCAACATCATATGTCATTAGGAAAAGACAAATTAAAACAGTGGTGAGATGCAACTATACTTCTGTTAGAATGGTCAAAGTCCAAACACTGACACCAGAGGCTGACAAGGTGTAGAGTACTATAGATTGAATGTTTGTGTTCCTCAAAAATTCATTTGTTGAAACCCTAATTCCAAAAGTGATGATTTGGAGAGGAGACCCTTGGGAAATAATTAGGTAATGAGGGTAGAGCCCTTATAATGGGATTAAGATGTTATAAGAAGAAATATAAGAGAACTTGTTTTTTCTCTCTCTCTCTCTCTATTCACCATGTGAGGATACAAAAAGAAGACAGTCATCTGGAAACAAGGAAGAGAGCCTTCACAAAGAGCCCCACCATGCTGTCACACTGATCTCAGACTTTCAGCCTCCAGAACTGTGAGAAATAAATGTTTGCTGTTTAAGCCACCCAGTCTATGGTATTCTGCTATAGCAGGCCAAGCTGACTAAGACATGAAACAACAGGAACTTTCATTCATTGCTAGTGGGGATGCAAAATAGTACAGCAACTTTGGAAGACAGTTTGACAGTTTCTTACAAAACTAAACATAGTCTTACCATATGATCCAGAAATCATACTCCTTGGTTGTTACCCAGAGGAGTTGAAAACTTATGTCCACACAAAAACCTGCATATGGATGTTTATAACAACTTTATTCATAATTGCCAAATGGGAAACCTAGAAAATATCCTGCAGTAGGTGAATGGAAAACTGTGGTAATACAATGTAATATTATTTAGCACTAAAAAGAAATTAGCAATCAAGTTATGGAAAGACATGGAGGACATTTAAAAGCATATTACTCTGTGAAAGAAACCAATTCGAAAATGCTACATACTGCCTGATTTCAGCTATATGACATTCTGAGAAAGGAGAAACTACGGAGGCAAT
The DNA here is from genome assembly GCF_040939455.1 of Microcebus murinus. Taxonomy (NCBI): domain Eukaryota; kingdom Metazoa; phylum Chordata; class Mammalia; order Primates; family Cheirogaleidae; genus Microcebus; species Microcebus murinus. The sequence continues at coordinate 50,833,450 of NC_134104.1, forward strand.
AAAAAGATCAATGGTTGCCCCTCACGTTGGGGTTCCTCAGACTCTTATCTGGCTTCTGAGGTTTCCAGACTTGTTATTCATTATTTTCAAAGCCGAATCCCTATTGTAGGTCTTTTAATTTTCAAGTCAGAGCAAGGTTAAAAAAATGAACAATTTTATCCCTTATTTCCATTTTAGTTCTAGGATTCTAAGGTATGACTATCTTTACCTTTAGAGTGACACACCACTGTATTGTTCTTAAGAGTATCTCTAAAAAGAATCATAGCATACAGAGTCCTACTTTTAAAGAGCCAGAATAATTAGTTTATAGCGTCATTACTACTGGTGTTCAAAGAATACACAGCACCCTAAAACAGATAATTTAGAAATCTCTCTAAAAGCAATAGTTTAATACATTGAATAAATTTGGTACTTTGAAATTTGTTTCACACTGCATATCTTATTCTTATTAGTTAATAGGAAGATCAACTTTGACTTCATCTTTATTTTTTTATTTTTTTACTTCTGCATGAGCAGCTTTCATGTTTCATTAATCACCACAGCATATCATAGTGTAGCCATAGCATAATTTGAAATAAAATGTTGGAAAAATACATGTAGATAACTCAAGGCAAAAGAGAGTATGATGGTTTTTGTTAGATTCACTGGTTTGCAGAGAATAGGCTTGCACACAACCTCATGTAATGAGGGTTTATTGTGGAAGATTGTGTGTGTGTGTGTGTGTGCAATTGAAAAAAACTGAGCTATTCCATATCTTTTTAATGGAGTTTGGAACCAGAAGGGTCTTTAGAATTCAAGACAGCTCTAGAGACCGGAGCCTCAGAAATTAATGAATATTTATTTTAATTGCCTGCCATTAGAGCAACCAGGCTATGCTCTGTGAGTCGGCTTCTCTCTGTCTCTTAAATTCTCTCCCAAATGGTCTTTTACTCTCCACTCTAAGGGTCACGAATTGGCAGACTTACACTGAATAAGCCCAGGAGACAATGCTTTGTTAAGATGGTACATGTTTCTTTTTTGTTTATTTAAAAACTGAGCTCTAATGTCTTTAAGGCAGTATTTGTATTTTCCAGTTTGCCACAAGCTGAGGAGCAGCTGTGGACAGCTGGGGGGTGGGGAGTCTCATTAGGAGTGTTTAAGTAGAGCATGCACATGACAGAAAGGTCCACCAGGCCCTGCCATAGCGGAAAGAGCACCTCCTGGATTCACACTGGCACTATCAGTGCATGCCTGGGCTACCTGCTTTGCTTTTCTGTGCCTTTGTTTATTAAATACTTAATTTAAATTCTACTTACCCTGTAATGATTAATTTTATAAGTTAACTTATTGACTGAAGAATGCCCAGATCACTGGTAAAACATTGTTTCTGGGTATGTCTGTGAAGGTGTTTCCAGAAGACGTTAGCATTTGAATGAGTAGACAAAGTAAATATCACACTCACTAATGTGGGTGGGCGCCATACAATCTATTGAGGCCCTGAAAAGAACAAAAATGTGGAGGAAAGATGATTTTTGTCTCTCTTTTTGAGCTGGGACATTTATCTTCTTCTTGGTCATTGGTGTTCTTGGTTCTTGGGTCTTCAGACTCTATCCAGAACTTAACTCTATCCAGCCCTTTGGACTTCTTTTCAATACCCAGTTCTCAGGCCTTCGGACTTGAACTGACTTACATCACTGGCTTTCCTGGTTCTTAGGTTGCAAACAGCAGATTGTGGGATTTATTGGCCTCTATAACTACTTGAGCTAATTTCCATAATAAGTCTATATATGTATGTATGTATCTATGTCACCTATCTCCTATCAGTTCTGTTTCTCTGGAGAACCCTGACCAATACAGATTTTGCTACCAAGAGTGGTTCTAGAGGAACAGCATTTTAAGAATGAGATTTCTAAGTTGGTTCTGGGGTTTCTGGAATTGGCTCCCTAATGTGCTTAGATTTAACCACTTCCGTAGGGCGCTCACTGACCGCGAAACCTTGCCCACAGCCAGCACTCATAGTCCGCATGATAGTTTGTGCTGTGCATGGATGATGAATCTGTTTTGCTCTTGTGTGATGAGGAAAGATTTAAAGCACTGACAGCTTGTTTTACTTTACAGGTAGCTTTACTTGTAATGTAAATCAGAATAGGTAACATGTACATATATGTTTTCATTGCATTATTTTTAAATGTTCACAATTTTATTTTGATAAATGAAAAATTAGAAAAGTCATATCACGGCTGTCGGCTAAAGTCGCCGTGCGCGTTCATCTGTGGCTATCGGCTATAGTCAAGGCTAGTACCGAAGTGGTTAAAGATGTTAATGACTATTTCCAGGAGTAAAGAGAACACTGATAGTCCATGGCATAAACTGTTTATAGAGATCCATAAAATATCTGCATTGGATAATCCTATTCAACCACTTATAAGAAGCAAAAAGCTAAGTGACTCTGTACATAATACTTTCAAACATTTTTGGAAATCTAACGAATATAACAACATTGATTGGTTGCTCCTAATGTCACTGGACAAAGTGATGGAAGAAAAGAAAGAGCTCAGGGATTTCAACTTCCTGCTTAAGCACTGCACAAATGACTTGAGAGCTTCTTGGTACAGCCTGAGGAAGGCCTAATCTCCCATAGCCACAGAGCTAAAATTGTTGAAAATCAAATGCAGAATCTCATCCTGTAATTAGCTGGATTATAATAATGATTGAACTCGCATGCTTGCAAGATGTCTGCTGTTAAAGTGATGGCGGCATTGACTGAGAAAGAGTGGAGTCCTGTGAGTTGAGATGGAGACACATGGGAAGATCCCGATGAAGTGAGCAACATTGAGACCCTAAATTCTGATGAGCCTTTTTTGTCAGTGGAAAGATCTCCCCACCTCCAGCAGAATCGTTCTTCTCAGCTCCAGCAAAAGTAGCCTCCCCACTCAAAGAGGAAGTGGAATTAACCCTACATTGCCTGAGAAAATAAAAATGGTCTTCCCCTGATCATGTAGTGTGCTGGGCATGCCCAACTTTATGGCTTGGTCTGTCAGAGAACACCAGTTCATGATGGGCAGCTCAGGACACAGAGGCCCATTATCAAGAGTTCAGTTTCTACTAAGATCTAACGGCAAGCCAAGAGTTGTTTCTCAAAAGCAGAGTGGTTATCAGTGGATGATGAAAGAGCTTCAGTCCAAAATCTTAAAAGTGAGAACTGTGATTCATGTATAGGGCACCCCTATATGCCCCTGACACATCAAGTACCACTGGATATGCTGGATCGTATGGCAGAGCAGTGTGCACAGCAGCCTGGGTCCGTTGCAGAGCTTTCTCTTACTCTGAACTCCTCTAAAAACTAGCAGCTTTGGGGGTTACTTGGTACAGGGGCCAGTGTAACAAACTCAAATGAATATACTGCCTCCAAAATCCAAAGAGGTCCACTAGGTGTTATGCTTCTTTCTTGTTTGTAGGAGGGGCCAAATGCAGCAACTCTTATCCTCAAAAGGGATATCATGACCTTCCCAACACCAATGTACAGCTAGAAATTTCATTGACATAGAAGGACCCTGAATTTTTTTAGCAGAATTCTTCCGAAAATATGTATTATATTTGTCTTCATGATGAAAATGTTTTGGACCATCATTTGAGTCTTTATCATCTGAGTCTTTATCACTTATTGTGCTATGTTTTAGCAGATGCTACTTTATTACTCTAGAGCCCTAGAGAGCCCTAATAGCATTGTAGCTATTACTTAAAATTGGTCTCTTTAAGAGTTCAAATTGGTACTTCTGTTTTTCTATTTACTTCTTTACACTCTTGCTGTTAGTGTATTTTCTGTTTTTAGTATTATGACAAAGGAAGTTGACTTCCTTAATTTATTTCAAGTTAGACCCCATTTATCTCTTTAGAGTACAGTACATGGGCTGTGACAAAGATTTCCTTGGTTGCCCAGTGTTCTTGCTTGTTTGCTTTGCTTTGCTTTTCCTTCTGTTTATACTTACTTATTTCAGCTAAAGCAGTGAGCAGGACTATCCTTATGCAATAGACTTGGCAGGGTCGCTGTGTGTATTACAGAATTTACAGAATATTGAAAAGTCTCCCACTTTCCACCGATTTGGATTCCTCAATAGTTTCTTTACATACCTTCCCAAAGTCTAGGAATTATAACATTAAAATATCGTTTTAACACTTTAAGGTTTAATATACCAAGAATATTGTATAACAGGTAGCAAATTTTAAAAATTCAGATGACAAAGAATTGGGCATGTTAGACAGGTGTCTCTAAATCAAATATATTACATTTACTTTTGTTCATGTTGTCAGGTAAAAGTTTTTAAGGTGGGATAAATGATTACTGGGTACCTCTATGAAGGTATGTTGAGCATTATCTGAAGGACCCTTTTGGGTTTATGGGACTCTCTAAGGATGTATGTCTTTTATTGTCTTTAACTATGTTGCAACACTGTGGAGATAATTTGTGGAGAGATGATGGTGATGCAAACAGTTCCTGTTCATAGAAAAGCAAATGGATTTTATGTGATGGCAATGAAATTGACATCCAGCCTGTTGAAGACACCAGCTTGTATCTATTGGGAAATTTACGTCAGCATTCTTTAATGTCCATATATGTACCTATTTTTATGTAAAGTAAATACCTTTTTTACATAAGATGTAAAAAATTGTCTTTTACATCTTATGGATTCCTTAAATAATGAATGAGAAAAAAAAATGAGTTAAGTAAAATCTTTGACATGTATCTAGTTTACATTTTATAACAGTCACAATTTGTCCTTTTAAAAATTATTCTTCAACAACTTTACTTCACCCCTCTGAAGTAGTCTCTTTGCTCTAGTTTTTCAGTGTTATCCGTTAGCACAGGGCTTAATACAGATCTTTTTTGTGAATTTTTTTTTTACCACAATGCCAAGTTATTGTAGTAATCAGTATTAGGAAGAGTTACCTATTACAAAACTTTTATAGTCCTATGTAAACCCTTTATTGTGAGATGAACTGAATGAAATTGTGACTGTTTCATGTTTGTACTTCAGTATCTAATTGGGTGCTTGGTACATGTTAAGAAGTGACTCTATAAATCACTGTGACCTGTGGGCACCCATATTGAGCAAGCTGACTGTAGGGTCCATGGAGTATAAGCCCAGAAACCTACCTCTGCTCTTGTTCCTGGCTCTGCTCCCACTCTTGTTTTCCTAGCCTGCAGTCAGGCCTCACTGCTGTGCAAGAACATAACCTATTTGTTGGAAACTCAGAAGTTTGTAACTGCCAGGAAACAGGTGGTAGAATCTCAGTTGGAGATTTAGCAACTGCATGAGTCACCCTGTCTCTGGCCACCTGCCGATGTTGAGATGGCTGAGCTCTCTGGGAGGGGCATACTGGGATCTAGGTGTCACTGAGGCAGAGATTGAATCTGACAGACACAGCTGCCTCCCCAGACCCTACACAGGCCTCTCCACCTCAGGATGGTTGCTCTTGGCTTGGAGAATATCTTCAGTTGACTGTAGCTGGCCCACAACACCCATGGTACATCCCAGGCAAACAGGGCAGGGCAAATCTATAAAGATATTATCTCATTGATATCTGTGGGGTAATATGGGGATTCTGTCAGCCACTGCTCATGTTTTACTGATTATTTTGGTCACCAAGCAGGCCTTCTCTTGTATTTTTAAACAAATGACTCATAGCATCATCTGAGTTTTATAAATCAATCCATTCTGCATTCATGGACTGTAAGGTCACTCATGTTCAAGGTAAGTATTTAATACTTCTTATTTGGGGGATGTGCCTTTTTTTATTTAGGAATTTTGGAGCTAAGTGAGAAAAAGTCTCAGGTGAAAGGCATTGATGAAAAAAAACTTAAGGACATTCACACTTTAGAGAGTCCATTTGAGCATTCAGCGATTCATGAATTTGGGCAGATCCAGACCACAAGTGGAGAGGAAAGAATGGAAACTTTTAGAAAGCACTTTCAGAAACAAGACAAAGAAAACAATTCTGATTGGTTGGAGTGGAAAGTCCCCAGTTAGGGGTTAGTTGATGATTTCTGATTGGTACAGTTTTTAGTTTCAATTAGCTGTTTACATTGGGCTTTGGTTTTTTCTTTTCTTCTTCTTTTTTTTTTTTTATTTCAGGATATTATGGGGATACAAACATTTTGGTTACATGTTATGACTTTGCCACATCCAAACTATTATTTGAGGCATGCCCTTCTCCCCCACAACACTAACCGTGTCCATTAGTTGTAAATTTACCCAACCCCAAACTCCCAGCCTCCAAAGAATATTACTACTGTGTGAGCACCTTAGTGTTGATCAGTCAGTGCCAGTTTGGTGGAGAGAGTACATGTGGTGCCTATTCTTCCGTTCTTGTGATACCTCACTTCGGAGGATGGGCTCAAGCTCTATCCAGGAAAATAAAGGTGCTAGAATAGAACACTGTCATTTTTTATGGGCTTTGGTTTTCTCGCCTAGGAATTTAAAGTTCAGAGCTACTCTAGTATAAGGCCTTCCCAATTAGAGTTTTTTTTTTTTTAAAAGAAAAACAATATGTTTAAATAAAAAAGCCTAGAAAATCTCATACTCCAGGGAGAGGTATATAATGAATATCTGCAGTGAAAAATTCCCTGTCAGATGAATTTCACAGATATCTATTACATGTTGTACCCACAGGGAGGAACCCTAAGGAGGTGTGGATGGTTACATGGAAAGGCACATTATGAAACAAATGTTGATTGTGAAAATTCAGACACATCCAATGTGCTGGGAAGAAATTATTCTTGCTGTCTAAATTATTACTGTTTCCACATAATTTATAAGTGTTTTCAGGGTACTTAGCTTAGTTGTTTGAAGCATGATACTAGCTAAGTTGAGTTTTTGTTGTATGTGTCTGTGTGTATAATAGGTTAAAACTGTATGTTCCCAAAAGATTATACCTTAGTGTTCTCCTAACTCATATGGAAAATGCTTTGTCTTAGTCTGTTCAGGCTGCTATGACAAAGTACCATAACCTAGGTGGCTTAAATAGTAGAAATTTATTTCTCACAGTTCTAGAAGATGAAAAGTCCAAGATCAAAGTGCCAGTCCATTTGGTGTCTAGTGAGTCTCACTTTCTGATGCATAGATAGCTGTCTTTTCATTGTAACCTCACATGGCAGAAGAAGTGAAAGTCTCTTTAGGGCTTCTTTTATAAGGGAATTAATGTCATTTATAAGTGCTCTGCCTTCATGACCTAATTATCTCCCAAAGCCCCACATTTTAATACAATAAGATTGAGGGTTAGTGTTTCATTATATAAAATGTGGGAAGACACAAACATTTAGACCATAGTAGGCTTGTTATATGCAAAACAAAGTATGGGTGGTTCAGAGATTCCCATCACTGCTGTCATCTTCATGTTCAAAGGACTAAATCTATGGCAAAATTCTAATTCTACCCACCATGAAATATTTATTCTTGTATACATGAAAGAAACTCCAGAATATTTCTGTTCATTTAGAATGAAATGCAAAGAACCCATATGAACTTAGGATACATTTTTCAACTCTGTGTTCACACAAGACAGGCCAAAGGAGTTGACATCCTTTAGGAAATAAGATAACAGGATAGTTGTAAAGCAAGCCAACAAATGTGTTGTGAAATGGCATATGTGGAAATTGAACAGGGAGATCTAGAAAGTAATTTCCTAAAAACACTTTTATTAGACTTAGCATTTCATATAGATTTCACCTTTTCTTTTTCTTGTGGTTGGGGAAATTAAGCAAAATTGAAAGAGCAATAGTTAGATTTATTCTAACTATTTTTAAGATTTCATTTGGAAAAGTAAAACAAAGAATCTTGAATTTTTAAAAGTGGGATTAATTTTGAGTATGTCAGAGTGGACAAGAATTTGCATTATTGATATTGGCCTGGCAACCCTGCTTGATCTATGTACCTAAGGAGTGAACAGTATCATCTTTCAATAGCCTCAAAAGAACCAGATCTCCTGAGGGGGAAAGAGGCTATATCAAACTTAAAATGTGTTCTGCCATGTTTATTTGAATTCACTGCAACTATTGAGCTTCAAACAAATGGACAAGTGAACAACTAGAAATTTGAAAGCAAACTGAAGTTACTTCAAAGGAGGCTCCAGCAGTAGAGTACAAAGTAGGAAAATCAGTCTTTTTTGAGGAACTTCCGTAAGCTAGAAGCAATGCTAGTCACTTTATATTCAAATGACATTTAATAGTCACAATAATACCATAAGGTATGTGTTATAATTTCTATTTGAGATGAGAAAATAGAGGCTCAGATATTGTAATGATTCTCTGAAATCACATAGACAACAATGAATGGCTTTTAGCATATCATGACATCATGCCAGAGGAATATTCAAATAGATCCCAATAAACATGAATTGTTATAATGCCACAGAATCATAGATGGCAATTTACTGTTGTGTTAGTAAGATAATCAGTAAGTATTTGTTTTGTTTGCTTTAAGTTTTCCTATGTCTACTGGTAAATAATATTCTTCCTACTTCAGAAACCGCAAAGTATTCTCGACTGCTCCTTAGAGTCTAAGTAACTTTTAGTTGAAAACACTTCTTTTGATCTTTCCAGGATTAATACAAATTACTCATCCTGAAAAATCAATAATTATTGGCTTTTTTGAGTCCCCCAGGTCTGTGTTTTATGATGAGCTGATTTGATGTGTTCACGCAGCACAATGAACATGATGTGAAATGGCATCAGGGACTCATGAGTGATGGCTAGAAAACTAGCCAATTATGGAAAGATTTTTTTTTCCTCAGGAAGTCAGAAAAGAGATGTCACCTTACGTGCCAGAAGAAAACATCGTGCTTATGTGAAAGGAAGTCACCCTAACAAAGCATTATTGAGCCATAAATGCCAGCTCAAAACCTCATACAGAAATCTAGCATAATGTTTCTTTTTCTTTAAGTCTTGGGGAAAAGAACCTAAATAAACCCTCAAAAATTATAGTGGTTATATAATTATGATACCCATAAACTCTCCTGTTCTTATGTTTTAGTGAGTATCAACAAATACTTCTGAAAGTAACCATTCCACTTCATAAACAAAGGGCTTCTTTCCAATCACTTAGTTTGTAAAGTATGCATTTCTCCTGAAGCAGTTCTCCTTGTTTTTCTCTCTTTCTCCAGGCTACATCCACACCATGGCTCACTCCTTTAAAACTGTCACTGAAAATCTATACTCAGATTCAAAGACAGTGTGTTTTTACACATACATAATATCTCAAAGGATCAGTATAATGTAAATATTTTCATCAGTCTATTAAAATCTCTGGCTTTTCTCATTCAACCTATTATAAAAGAGAAAAATAACAAGCTTATTTTCCATCCTTGACTGATTTTCTTCTTGTAACTTGCCCATGCTTTCATTCCTCTAAAATGTGATAACCAAGTAACAGGTGTGTGCCACTCACTGTTCTAAGTCCCTGGCTGCCCAAACAAGATGGAACCCTGCATGACAAGGTCTCATACTCCAGTTAGGAAGTCAAATACACTAAGAGACAATTCTTAAGATGTATTGGCACATCGAAAACCAAGGACTGGTACCACAACTATAGTTTTTCTAGAGGCAGTAACATAATAAATTTTGATGAAATGAACATTTAAATGATTGCTTGGAAATAAATTCCTGCCCATAGGGATTTCTAAGATGAGTTGTTCCCAAACTATGTGTGTTGTGGTGAAAGACCAATCTTTTGGTTTGTTTGTCTTTTTGTTTTGCTTGTCCAATCCATTGTGAAATTCCGCTTTCACAAAATACAATGAAAATGTCACAGAAATATCAGGTTAAGATGCATACTTATCTCGTTCATATCTGTAACCAATGGTTTCCTGACTAGTATGAGCTCACAGACCCAAATTTATATGCCACTAACTTAGTTTATCAGATTTAGGAACATAAATTGCAGTATTCGGCCTTATTTCAATGGTATCCAGAGGACAAACTGGAGAATTTCCAGGGCCATTGCCTTCTGTACCAGAAATAATATTATCTAACAATTCCATAGCTCTTGTTGTGAAGCATATACTCTTCATAACAAGCTCTGAGGTAGAAATATTGTTGTCTCCATTTCAAAGATAAAGATACTGAAATCATATAGCTGGGAAATGTCAGACATGGAATACAAACCCAGAAAGTCCAGTTTTGACCACTAAGCTATGCCACAGGGTGGAGGGATGGTGCCTCCACTATTTGGAGGCAAGTTTCTTCTCTTCAAATGAACAACCTAAATCTCCCTTTCTGATTTCTACAGCATACATTCATTCCCATGAAAATGTGAGTGCTGTGCTTTTTAAGTGAAAAGGATTGACAGTATAATAGTGAATAGCTTTCTAAAATGAAAGATTTGCTCTTAAAGTATGTTGAGGAACTGAAATCATTAAAATAATATGCAATTTTCTTCTCCTTGTGTATGTGTGTGTGTGTGCGTGTGTGCATGTGCACACAAGTACTGTGCGAGTATAATACTCATTTGAACACTAGAGAAGAGATGTTTCTTGTCCTCTATCATAGTTTTATGTGTCGACTTAGTTGGGCTATCACACCCAGTTATGTAATCAAACACTTATCTAGGTGTTGCTGTGAACAGGTATTTTGTAGATGTGGTTAACTTTAACCAAGGTGGCCCTCAATAAGGTAAGTGCAACTCAATTCTATCAGGTAGAAGGCCTTAAGATAAGACTGAAGTTTCTCTTAAAAAGAGGAAATTCTGCCTTGAGCCTGCAACATCAATTCCTGCCTGAAAGTTCCCAGCCTGCAGGAAAGTTTACAGTTCACTTTTCATGGAACTTTTTAAAAAATATAGAACCTAAAGTGTAATAAAAATTTACTGTACAAATAATGGAGGTTTGTAACTTTAATTATTTAATAAATCAGTAATTATGGCAATTCAAAAATAATTAACTATATTTGCTTTCACATATTTTGCACAAACCTACAGAGTTTGTACCTGCCAGCCCCTGCAAATACATAAACCAATTCCTTGAAATAAATCTATTTTTATTTATATTTATTTATAAATATTACACACACATGCACAGTACTAGTTCTGTTTTGCTGAAGAACACTAACTAATACACACTTCCACCTGGTTCTAACTCAAATTATTTGACTTTCCTGAAACACTATTAAGATATATTTTAAGAAGTCTGCCTTGTATATTTGTTAGAAAATTCAGCTTGAAGTTTTCTATATTGTATGTACATATATATTTTAGAAATTCTATTTTTAATGACAAAACCTTCTCATGTTTGGCAAAAATAGGATATATTATAGGTTTAGCACTCAATTCTACATTTCAACCTATGTTGACAGCTTTAAAATATTAAATTTGTACCTGTTTATTAATATTTTCATTTAGAAAGTAAATGGAACCAATATGTCTGTTATCACTAAATTATGAAGTAGGATTACTTTTTCTTAGTTTGGTACCTTAATTTTTTTCCTTTGTGTAGTTTGAGTAAAACTTATCAACTTTCTGCCTTAGGTAAATATATATTTTTTAAATACTCAAGATATTTAGAGAAAACTTATAAATAAACAGAAAACAGCACTATTCTGATTCAGATATTTACTAATCCCTTTAAAAATTTGGTTCTCACAAAATATGAATGTAAATATAGTTAATTATTTTAGAATTGCCATAATTAACAATTTATTAAATAATTAAAGTTACAAACCTCCATTATTTTTATAGTAAATTTTTATTACACTTTAGGTTTTTATATTTTTTAAAAAGTTCCATGAAAAGTGAACTGTAAAACCATACCATCTTCCTTATCTTAATTTAAAAAGCCAGCTGCCAGTGCCTAGAGAGTAGTCTTAGTATATAGACTTTTGAAGTTATCATGTTTCCTCTGGAAATATTTAGTTTTAGTTATCTTCTAAGGTGGGAAGCTATTTATAGATTATTGAAAGTACTTTTGACAGAGAGCTTTTAGTAAAATACAGATTAATTCCAACAGTTAAAAAGAAGTCAATTTATCACTCTTATGCAATATATTCCCTATTTCAAAACTCTTGCACTGATTTTCTATGCCTCGTCCCCTTTGTTTCATCTTTTGGATTGTTTCATTGAAGTCAGTGGAGCAGAATAATTAATCTTATCCAAATGAAGTTCCACAGTGTATGTGGCTATACCAGACATCTGGTGTGTTAACTATCAGCAGATCAGCCACACAGTAGCTGATGACAACAGACAGGACTCCAAAATGAGAGCATCGACCTCAGGTCTTATTTATAATGCAAGAGGCAGTGATGAAACACACATGCTGCCTTGAAAAGGCACAGCCTTGGGCAGCTGGGAAATGGCATTAGATGTTATAAAGCAGCCCTTCCCAAGTGCTTACCCAATAGAAGCATGTGCATTGTTTCTCAGACTGAAGTAGAGACGCACACTAAGAGATAAATCTCTAATGGAAAGGATTTAGAACTGGGTCCAAGAAATAGAAATGTCCATATATTTATTAATAAATACCATTAGATAAAAAAAATTCTGTTAGGATCATATGGACAGTTCAAAAGTTTTATGTTTTTAATATTTTAAAATTATTTCCTTCTTTTATTTTTAAAAATAAACTGAAATATCTCCTAGGGCCATTGCTCTCCTGAGTTTATTTTTGGGAAGTCCCACCAGTGGAACTGAAGAAGCAAACTGAAAGACCAGTTCCACATATCTCTTTATTACTGCTGACTCCAGACTTCTTCAGATAGTAGCAGATAAAGTTCAAAACAGTAATTTCCCCCAGCAAATGGGAATTGGAAGTCTAGAGAGTTAATAGGGCTTTTTCATGTCAACCCAACTCTGTGATCTAATTTCAGATTTTGGGAAATATGCCAGCTTTAGCAGCTAATTAGAGTTATTCATTGGAAATTATTTGTAGCCAACCTTTAATCTCTTATAGCAAAGTGCACTGACAATATTGGCAGCATAAACACTGGCAGCCTGAATGTTGGAAAGGTTTTGAGGAAAAGCAAGAAAAAAATGATTGAGTTTAGATTTTTTTAGTTTGCTTGGTTGAAAAATTTCTCAGACTGCAGCATACTGGTTTTGGCTAAATTTAGTGGCAGGTCAAGATTTTCACTCAAATACTGGAGCCTTTTTGTGAGACAGGCTGTAATAGGAGTGTCTTTCTCCCACATATCTCCCACTGAAGAATAATTCTGAAGCATACTGGCCTTTGCGTTGCTAGTTAGGATTTCATTTGATTGATTAAATTTAGATTGCTTTAGGATCAAACTAGAAACCTCTCCTTTTGTTGCCACAATTATACCCATTTTGGATTTTATCCTCTTTTACCAAAGGACATCTGAGCCTAATGTAAATTTCATGAAGTCAGGAAATTTTCATTTGGTTGGTTCACTGATGTAGGCCCAGAGCCCATGATAGGATTGGATACATAATTAGGTTCTGATCATATATTCATTAAGTGAATGACTGAATGAATGAATGAGATTTCTTGTCAAGTGAAGGAGAGGATGCCACTATACTGAGATCATCTTGTAAGGCTAAATACTTGGTTTCAAAGAAGTTCACCCTACCCATGCCAGGAACATTCGGATCTCAACCACACCCTGTGTTCCATTCCTTCCTCCTTCTTGCATTTACTCCTGCTACTTTAATAAAAACTTTTTATTTGAACTTTTTACAAGTGAGAAAGTTTGGCAGAGCTTAATGAATGACTTTTCATATCTTATTAATTGTAGGGCAAAAAATCTTAATTTTCTCTACAATACCACTGCCTTACACCAGGATTTTTTAAAACAAAAAGAAGTTTTAAATCATGCAGAAAATGAGTTGCATCCAAAAGAAGCCCTTAAAAAAACAACAATAATAATAAAAACATAAAGAACAACCTATAGAGTCAGCAAATTTTGTCTTCAGTGCTCTATGCCTCAATGTTTTCTTCTTGTTTTGTTATACTTTGCCTAAAGGTACTCATTTCCACAACTTCACATCATCTTCTTCCCCAGAAAAGGATTTTATAACTTATTCACTTTGAATTATAAATGAAACTTAATCTATAGGTATCTAGTGGTATTACAATCTTAATCAAAGGAATTGATTTCTAATTCAGTAAAGGTATTTTAGAGATGAGAGGCTGACTCAGAAGCCCTGAAATCATATTGTTCATTCCCTATAACATCAGTGAGTTTTAGTCAGCAATAGAGCTCATGGTCTAGTAGAAGCAGTGAATTGGTAAAACTCATTCTAAATCTCTATAATTAGTTTTAATAATGTAAATATGTATAATGTGACTATTTAAAAAGTGGATGGTCAGTTTGCTTGAGCATCCTGGAAAAATAATTATTTCATGAATCAACTTTTTTATTGTTGGATAGGTTTAATAATTAAGAGAATATGTATCCTCTTGTTGAGCTGAAGACTATTTTCATGTTCTTTATACATCAGCCAAGTACTGGCCCTTGGAGTAGAAAAAAATAATTATTCAGATGTTTTAGCTGGATGGGTTTTTGTTGTTTTTTGTCTTTAAAGATTGCTTATTTTCCTGAACATTTAAAGAAGCCAATTCCTTATCTGTTTTGAGCTACTGTCCCTTTCTGCTAGAAGACATGGACCTCTCAGCATCTGTGCTAATTTAACAAGGATTTATCTAATGTGGTAGCAGCTGGTGAGAGGCAATGAATTTGCCTCTAATAATGAGTGGACGATCACTCACTTGGTAGGTCCTCTGCTCAACTTCTTTAGAGGTGAAGTGAACATCAGATTAGGGGCTGAAGATACATAATTTCAAACACAGTACTCCTTTTAGGCTAAAGACCCAGGTCATTGTCTGCTTGAAGCCCACAGCGCTCTATCTCTGTAATGGGCTGGGATTTCTGAAAGGGAGATGGGCATAACCCCAAGCGAGTCATTGTTTTAATGTTGCTGCGAAATTGTTTTAATCACTAAAATGCTACTGGAAAGGTCACTGTAAATGTCAAACATAGCAGTACTTTAATGACCCTGAAATTCCCCTGTGAAATATAGATCAGAAATAAGTGATTAGTGAAGATTTAAAACAATGACAATACAGAATGTTAGTAAGGGGCTGCATGTTTACATCTCCTGATGGATGCAGCCTTCTGGGAGGTGATTTGGCAAAATATTAAAAATCTGAAAATCTGCATGTACTTTGATCCAGCAATATCTGGAGAATAATTGGAGATGTTTACAAAAGTTTTCCTTAGAAGTATGTTTATAGCAGCATAAGTTACAATAGCAAAAGACTGGTAGCATTTGACCATAAAATTGCTTAAATTAAATGAATTTGTTTATCCGCATGAGGTAATACCACAGAATCATTGACTATCATACTATAGAATAATTAATGACATAGAGAATAATATTTATCATTAGATATTAAGAGGAAAAAGCAGGTCACAAAGATTGTGTACTGTGACATGATATAAATTATATAAAGTATTACATATGTGTTTGTGTGTATGTGGGGGAAAAACTCAATGTATTAATACATATACATCAAGATGTAAAATACCTGATCCCCAACTATAGGAATAAGAGAGCAATTTTTTACTTTTTTCTCTGTGTTTTTCTTGATATTCCATATGTTCTATTAGAATGAGCCGTAAGAGTTGCTATTTACTGTGTTTGAACTACAAATGGCCATTTCATAAGGTTCAAGCTCATTTAATGGATACGATTTTTTGTAAAATAATAATAATATTAGTTTGTTAAAGAAATGATCTTCCCACAACACAGACTGAGATATTGATCTCCCAACAGCTGTAGTGTAAGTTGCAGTCTAGGTAGCTGAGAACAAGTGGACCTTCTGTTTTCCAGCAGCTTTTCTGTTTATCTCAGTGTGCATGTAGAAAGACAATCGTTTTCTAGATGTGTTGTGAACTAAAAACATTTGGTAAACTTTGGTTGATCAAGAAGATGTTTTTACACCCTTTTTTAGGGGGGAGGGTGGTGTGGGAACAGCAAGGTTTTAGTATTGTCTCTGGAAAGTGATACACATTTATTCATTCCCTTTATCAAAAAAACAAAAAACAAAAAAGCATGACAACCAAAAAGGTATTGTTTTACCCTCTCCTCAACAGAATTTTCTAGCTACTATCTTTAAAAGGGAGAGCTGGGCTCATTAAATGAGTTTGAAATATAAAACTCTCTTTCCAAACATCCACCCACCCATCTAACCTCTTTCACTCCCATTTGCAGTCTCTCACTTCACCAGTAATCATTGCAATCCTAACTACAGAGTGTTTGAGCCAAGCTGTGGGACTGTGGCATTTAGATTTGCAAGGCTCTAGGATTGGTGTCACAAGGTAATCATAACATTGCTGAAGCCCTGAATTGGATCATATGACTCCTTAAGACTTCAAGGAGGGAACATACTACCTATCAAATGGCATGGCTTAAAAAGGACATAGCTTACTAGGCTAATTTATTTTTCCTTTATTGGGTGACTAGTGCAGCTGGTAGGTTTTGAGCAATTGGCTAAACTTAGAATTGTGGTCAATAGACAGACATACTCTGCTTAGTTTTTGGCTATGTGTCTAGATTCACATTGGGATAAATTGACTAAGCTTTAACTACACATGGAATTGGACAACTGTCCACAGATATTTAGAACAGAGTTGGAAGAATCTTTGAGGTTTTCTATTCCAACTGCCCACCCAAAAAAAAAAAAAAAAAAAAAAAAAAAAAAAATCTCCACTCAAGCATACTTGATGGATGGTGTCAGTCTCTGTCTGATTGGACAGAAAGTTCACTACTTCATGAGTCAGCATTTTCCGTTGTTAGAATTAGAAAAGTCTTCCAAGTTAGGGAGCTGGTATCTGCCTTGCTGTTGAGGTTCACATGGTAGTAGTGCTGCCATCTACAGCAGAAAATGTTTACTTCCCCTTTCATGTGATAGACTTTCAAATACTTGAAGGCAACACCATGGTTAAATCTTCATCAATAAACAACAAAAAAAAAATGAGAAGACTTGAGAAACGAAGAACAAATGCTCACACAAACATGCCCACATTAAGTGTAAACAAAGGCCACATTTGATATTTTTAAAAAGAAACTTCACTTTTCTAGAACAGTTTTAGATTTACAGAAATATTGAGAAGATAGTACAGTGTTTCCATATACCTCCATTTATTACAAACCCAGTTTCCTCTATTATTAACATCTTAACATTAGTACAGTACATTTGTTACAATTAATGAACCAATATTAATACATGATTATTAACTGAAGTCTATACTCTATTTGATTTTTATCTTTTGCTCTTCCAGATCTACACCCAGACATTTGATTGCCATGTCTCCTTAGGTTCCTCTTTGGCTGAAGAATTTTTGACTTTCCTTGATTTCGATATCCTTGACAGTTTCTGGGAGTACTGCTCAGGTATTTTGTAGAATGTCACTCATGGAAATTTTTCTGATGTTTTCATTGTGATTAAGAATGGGTTATAAGTTTGGGGGGGAAAGATCACAGAAGTAAAGTACCATTTTCATCATATCATGTCAAGGGTACATACTGTCAACATGACATTGACTCCTGGCTAAGGCAGTGTTTGCTGGGATTCTCCACTGTCAAGTTCCTCATTCTCCCGTCCCCCATTTGCACTCTTTGTAACAAAGTCACTATATGCAGCTCATTCTTAAAGAGTGGGAAGCTATGTTCCCCTCTTTTAGGGTGGAGTAGCTACATAATTTATTTGGAATTCCTCTGCATAGGAGATTTGTCTGTTCACCAATTCAATCATGTATTTATATCAATATAGATCACAAATACTTATTTTATATTTGTGGTCATAATTCACTACTACTTTATTAATTTTCTTGCTCAAGTTGTTCGATTTTTGGCCATGGTAAACTCTTAGCATTGGCATTTGTGTCCCTTCGCCATACCCCACCCCCGCTACTTCATCAATATAGGTTATAGGGTTTTTGTTGTTGTTTAATTTATTTTTGTTGTGTTATTGTTGTTATTACTATTTGAACACCCTCTTACTTTTTTGGACTATAAAATGCTCCAGACTTACCCATATATTTTCTCCTCCAGACCTACAATCAGTTATTTCAGACATTTCTCTAAGGAGCCTGTGTTCTTATTTTTTTATTGGATAATAGCATTAAAAATCAAGATCTAGGTGGTAGGTGTGCTTATACCTACTCTCAGCTAGAAATTTATTTAGGCCCTCTCAACTGACAGAACAGAGAAGTACTCATCAATTTTCTAACCCATATATATGTACACATCTACAAACATTTCTATATGTAATGATATGTATCTATGTTAAGCTAAACTTGAGTTCATACTGATGTCTCCAATTCTAATGCATGCCTGTGTGGATTATTTTAGCCTCCTGCCACTGCCCATCTGTAAACTGCCACTTCAACAGTGAGAAATGCAACTCCACCATCTGTCATCCATTTACTTAAAGGTTCAGTTCCAGTATACACGGATAACAGGATCAGAATTGTTAGCCTATACTCCTATGAGAAACAACTTTACAATGTGTGTGTACAGTTTTGCCTTTTGATTTGCAGATATGCTTTCATTGAACAAATAGTATTTTTAAAGCATAGTTTAAGTTTTTTTTTTTTTAACTGCTCTTATCTGGCATTCAGCAGTGATAGATTGCTGTGGTTGATAGTACATTACTTGCTGGCTAGAATTTAAACTTCAAAGAAGCTCTTCTGATGATTTATTTATTTATGAACTTAACATTGTTCTTTATAGGGAAGGAAATATGACACTAAGTACATGTTAGCCAAGTTAAGGTAGTAAATTAAGCAAATTGGCAATATTAATGAGGTCATCAATAAGTATCTACCCACCATGCCAGATAGATATCAGTGACAAGGGGACAGAAAGGTGGAGAAGTAAGGAAATAAGAGGCCCTCCCCCAAGGGTATCAAAGATGTCATAATCATCTAAGGAGATTCCCCCATGAAAGGTTTCTCATTGTTTCAGACACCAGTTCTCAGATAGGAGAGTACATCCTTCTTTCCATTCAATGGAACTAATAGTTCAAGAGAACAGAAGACACCTACAGTTTAGAGGCCATTTTTTGGTAAAACCTTCATAAAAATAGGTGACAAACAAGCCCATGTCTTCCAGATTGTATGTGCGTGTGACAAAGCTTATGTGGAATTCCCTCCATCGTCCTACTGCAAGTGCTTCCACATTATTCTAACAGCTACACCCTAAAACAGAAGGACAAAGTGTAGGGGAATAAATGACTCACTATTGGTCTAGAGATCTGGGTTCTTGTTCTGGTTCTGCCAATTAGCATTAATATTTGTGCGGCTTTGGACCAATCACTGAACTGAATTTGTTACCTTAACTGAAAACTAGAGGATTCATTAAATAAGATTCAAGACCAGAGAAGCTTTAATGATTTGCAATAGGTGATGTCTGTCTTTATTAATGATGTTATGCCTTTTTCCTTCATTAAAGGAAGAAATTTATTCATATCAAGAAATAACATCTTACACAATTGAATCTAATGAAATTCAGTTCAATGCAACAAATACTGATATTTTATTAAGTGCCAGGCATTGTGCTAGACGCTGAGATAATTATTTTTTGAAGACCAACAGGGTCATTGCCCTGGCAGAGCTTATGGTCTCATAGAAGAAACAATTAAAAATACAATTTACAATGAAATGTGATAAAGGCCTTTTTTAAGTAAAGAGGAACAATCAAAGATTTTTAAAAGAGCCTCAAACTTTTAAAAACCTGTTCTCAGGAAAACTGTGAAACATATTCTAGTAAGAAAATGTCTGTGAATATTCCAAAGATTATCTCAATGAAAGGAAGAGATTGTATACTTTATAGCTTTAGTTACTAGAAAGAGACCCCTAAATGGGCCCCAATGGGGGATGCAAGGCATTCTCAACCTCTTGACATCACTGTAGGTAGTATAGATGATCATTTTTTCTGCCTACTTGGCATGTAGCTGGATCTATCAAAACTCTTCATGTATTTATCTTTAGGTTGTCTTTTCAGTCTCAGAAATATAAATATTCAGTATTATTGGAACAAAAAGCCTTTCAGTCAACTTATGACTTTGTGCATATGCCCGGTAAGGAGAGACTGTTCGAAGTGATAACAAATTCTTAATTTACTGAAATCTCTGCTTCAATCAGATCTGCTGCTGCATCCTACTGCCCAATCTGATAGCTCCCTTATCTACAGCAACTCAGAAAATAAAAAGTGGTAAAGCTGAATTGCTGCCACTCTTCTTCCAGTCAGGGCCTTCCATTTAAAAGGTTTGGAAGGGCCAGCTCCCCATCCAGAGCATCTTCAAACGTGGCTATGGAGTAGAAGGTCAGCATAAAGACTTAAGGACCAGGTGTTAAAGTGAACAACAACAGCAAAAGAGAAATATTGATTTTGACTTTGCAAAAGCCACAAGCCATTTAATTATTAAACTCCATTAGCTATGTCACAGTGAAAAGTGACTGTGGTATTTGTATCAGATAAAGAGAAAATGATAAATACTGCATTTATTGTTGAATAGTGATTACTGCTTTAACTCGTTACATTTCTTTTGAGTTTAGGCTTTCTTTCTTTTACCTGTCACAAGATTCTGAATTCACTTTCTGATTTTTAAATCAAGAAAAGACGTGAGTTTCTTCCTCTGGGGACTAAATAATAAAACTAAGCTGAATATTCTGCCTATTTTTAGGGTGCAAGATTTACCTGCACTTTCTAAAATGCTTCCTCTTGACGTATTTATTTGTTCTTTAATGACCATTGGCCACTTTTTTGCCTTGCTCACCAAGTGCTTATGGTTTGGTCACATATTCTGTTTCTCTAAACACAGTTGATCTAATCTAAATTCAAGTGTCAACAGGGACTGTTGACTACAGTAAAGTCCTGGTATTAGTAATTCCAGATGGAAACTGTAGGTTAATCTGCATATTCTTATCATTTCTTCCTCAGCAATCCTTCTCTTTTCCATTAGTTGAATAGCTAGGCAGGTGCTGAGCAATGTAAACAGCATCCGGGCTTGGTCACACTAGCTGGAGACATGATTGAGATGATTTAAGCTGTCCAGTTACATTCAGGGCATCCTTAAGCCATCCAGGACCCCAAAATTTCAGAGAATAGTTTATGAATATAAGTATTATATTTATACATGCATGCATATATGTATGTAAATAAATATATATATGGTTGTGCATATATATATACATGTACACACACAATTTCTTGTCTTGATCTGGCTTTTTTTCAAAAAATATACCAAACCATATATTTTTGAGATAGCCCTCATGAGTACACATAGTTCTGTCTCAGTTATTTTTAAAGGTATGTAAACATCCAATGCATGTATCACCATCATTTAGCCAAATTACTATTAATAGACATTTAAATTACTACTAATTTTTGTTATTAAAAATTATTCTTAGACAACTCATAGAGTGGGAGAAAATATTTGCACAATATTTATCTGATAAGGTATTAATAACCACAATAAATATGAGCTCAAACAGCTCAGTAGCAAAAAATCCAAATGATCCAATTAAAATATGACTCAAAGAGCTGCAGACATTTCTCAATAAATGACCATGCGAATGGCCAAAAGGTATATGATAAAATGCTCAACAGCACTAATTATCAGAGAAATGCAAATCAAAAGTACAATGATATATCATCTCATCTCAGTTAAAATGGCTTTTATCAAAAAGACAGGCAATGAGGTATGCTGGTGAGGATGTGGAAAAAGGAGAACTCTCATAAACTGTTGGTGGGAATGTAAATTAGTATAGCCACTATAAGAGCAGTATAAAGGTTCCTCAGGAAACAAAAAATAGAATTGCCATATGAGCCAGCAATTCCACTACTGGTATATATACAAAAGAAAGGAAATAAATGTATTGAAAAGATATCTGCACTCCCATGTTTATTGCAGCATTATTAGCACTAGCCAAAATATGAAATCAACCTAAGTGCCCCTCAACAGATGAATGGGTAAAGAAAATGTAGTATAAATACTCAGTGGAATATTATTCAGCCATAACAAGAATGGAGTCCTGTCATTTGCAGCAACATGGATGGATCTGGAGGTCACTATGTTGAGTGAAATAAACCAAACAAGAATGACAAATATCCCTTGTTCTCATTCATATGTGGGAGCTAAAAGAAGCTCTCATGAAAATAGAGTAGATTCATGGTTGCCAGAGGCCAGGAAGCATAGGGAGAGGAGGGCAGAAGAGAAGCTGGTTAATAGGTACAAATATAGGGTTTGATAGAAGAAATTATAAAACCTGTTAGATAGATCAGTAGGGTGTCTATAGTTTACAATAATCTATTGTACATTTCAAAATAGCTAGAAGAGAGTAATTTAAATATTTCTGGCATAAAGAAAAAACAAATATTTAAAGTGGTGGGTTTCCCAAGTATACAGATTTAATCTTTACAAATTATATGAATGTCTTAAATTACTACATGTACTTTGAGACTATGTACACTTACTATGCATCAGTGAAAAACTGCCTCAATTAAAAAATTTTGCTTCAATGAATTTACCTTTATATCTTTCATTTTTCTCATTCATGAGTTTATGAGTAGGATGGATTTCTAAAGGTGAAATTACTGAAGTAAAGAATATGATACATTTTATTGTGCTAATTTTTTCCCATAAAGATGTCAAAATTACACTTACACCAGTAATGTAAGAGGGCTTCTTTCCTTAAGTTCTCAATAAAATAAAGTGTTATTAAATCTTTTTATCCATATTTATCTCATAAGTGAAAAATGATAGCTCAATGTGGCTTTTAATTTATATTTCATTTATGAGTGGGATTGAAAATAGTTTCCTGTGTTTAGAAGTGATTTCTTTTCTGTGAAGTCTAGTGATCCTTTGCTCATTTTTCTGAGTTGTTGGTATAAATTTACTTATTTGTATATGTTTGTTATATATTTAAAAATTAATTATTTTTTCTATCACAAATTGCAAGTAGTTTTCCTTGTTTTTATTTGTCTCTGATTTTACATATGGGTTTTCTTTACAGAAAAAGCATTTGAAATATATAATTAAATTTATTATTTTTAAGATGATTTCTGGATTTAGTTTTGTTGATTAAAGAAAAAAATCAAGATTTGCAGAATTAAAGTTAGTTTTGTTTAGAAGTCTTATTGAGGACTATCAACTGAGACCCATAGCCCAAGAGAAATCTTTTAGAGAGGTTTTGTGAGACTGTCCTGGTATAATATTTTAGGCCACTGCATATACATAGGTGGTAAGGGGTTGGTACCTGTAAAATCACATTAAAGATTGGGTGTAAGAGTACATCTGGTTATGGATTATAGAGGCATAATTACTAACACAGGCAGATGTTAACTTATGTGTTGGAAAACGCAAGGACTAGGGTCATTTGTCTTTTAAGGAATATAGTAACTCAGGCAGAAGACATGGTGGGTGCATGTGTTCTATCCTGTCTTGTCTTTAAAGCATCCCTCCAGAAAGTTGTACATTTTCAGAGTCAGGGCTTTGTGAAATTATGCAGCAAACAGAAATGAGCAAAAATGGCTTCTTACATTTATTTCTTTGTCTCATATGTTCTTCCTTTTGCTCATAAATTAACCGTCTGATTGGATTTGTAAGATCAATGCTGATTGTCCCACATAGGTAGGAAGGTTTTTTTCCCAGAAAGCTTATTAGTCTTTAGTTGTAGTTCTAAGGAATGAGCATTGGGCAGCAGTGTGTATATTTGCCTATTTATTGGATCAAGACTATTTTTTGATTAGTATAACCTGATTTTTTTTTTGGCTTTGTCTCTTTTTGTACCCAATATAATATCTCAACAGGATTTTAAGGATATTATAGGTTATATATAGCAGTATATACTTAATTGCATTAAAGTGAGTTATAAATTGGAAAAAATATAACTACTATTTAATAAAACTGGAATGTATATATTTTTTTCCTTTTTTTCTTTTTTTGAATCAGGGTCTTGCTCTGTTGCTTAGGCTGGCATGAGGTGTTGTGATCATAGCTCACTGTAGCCCCGAACTACTGGGCTCCAGTGATCTTCCTGCCTCAGCCTCCTGAGTAGCTGGAACTACAGGTCCATACCTTCATGACTGACCTATTTTTTTTTCTTCATTTTTTTGGTTTTTGTAAAGACAAGGTCTCCCCATGTTGCCCAGGCTGGTCTCAAACTACTGGCCTCAAGCATCCTCCTGCCTCACTCTTCCAAAGTGCTAAGATTCCAGGTATAAGCCACCACATCTAGCCTATATTAGTGCATTTTTAACATTAAAGCTCTATTTTTAGAAAGACTGTTATAATTTTCAAAAATTATTATCAATTTAATTATATATAATAATTTAAAATAATTTTATCATAGCTTATATAGACAATTTAGGTCATGTTTGGACTTTCTATTTTGTCTTCTTTTTATATTTAACCAGTTATTATACTTTAGCACAAAAATTTATCATATAAGATCTTTTTTATATATAATAATTTTATAACCTTATTTTAGAAAAAATTGATCTTCATAGTTATAACTTTTTGATATGTATCTCTCTTATGTATTTTTTACCTTATTTTATAAATAACCATTAAATAACCTCTGAATTAGAAAAAATATTCTTTGATAGAGTATATTTTTATTTTTTTATATTTTTAAATAAAAATATATCTTATTTTTTGGCACACTTCATATTTAGAATTATCTATTAACTAGAATTTTTATTGTCTGTCACATATTAGTATTTTATAGATCAGAACCATTTTATCATTTGTAGAAATATTTTTCTTAAAATTGTTTCTTACCAGGCTGGTATGAAGGTGCTGGGTCCCCACACAATGTTCCAGGTGATCCTGGGAAGTCTACGTTTTGTCCTCTTGATTGTCAACTAAAGAAAAAAATCAAGTTATAAAAGAATTAAAGTTATTAATAGATTTGGTCTGAAGTTGTATTGAAGACCATAGGATGAGATCTTTAGCCCAGGAGAAATCTTTTAAAGGGGTTCTGTCAGATTACTCTGGCATGGTGTTTTAGCACACCGCTTATATACAGCTGGTGGAGGTTCAATATGTTCACAGTCACATCAAAGTTTGGTTGTAAACGTATGTCTGGTTGTAGATCACAGAGGCATAATTACTAAGCCCATCAGATGTTATCAAATATTCCTTGTAAGGAATATAGTGACTCATGTAACAGATGTGAGGACCCTTGTGCCCCATCCTGGTTTGTCTCTAAAGCATACCACTGGAAAGCTGTGCATCATCACAGATTCAGGAGCTTTGTGAAACTGTGCTGACAAGCAGAAATGAGCGAACATGGCTTCTTACATTTGTTACTCTGCCTCACAGTTTCATATAACGCAGACCTTATTTAATCTAAAATTTTCCAATATGTATTCTATTACTTTGATGTTTCAATCTATCTTATCTAGCTTTTTATCTTATGTAGCTTCCTGCTTCTTAATGAGCAATCATTCTATGAAGCTTAACAAATATCTTGTTTTTATTTGTATTAGAACCTAATGAAATATGTAAATTGACTCAGGAAATATTAATATGTTTATGCTATTGAAGCTTTCTATCCTAGAACATGATATGAATTTCAACTTGTTAAAAAATTCTATGTGTCATTCACTTGTATTTTAATATTGTTTTCATAGAACCTATGTATTTTGTCTTAATTTTTTCATAGATATTTTATATATTTTATGATTTTGTTGCTATTGTATATGAATCTTTTCTTGCAGCAGATAATTGAAGTGGTTGTTGTGGTATATATGACAGCTATTTGAAACTGTGTATTATCCTCCCAACCACATTACTTAATTTTTTTTATCATTAATAACAATTACTTAGTTGATTATTTTTTCTTCCAAGTAAACAATCATCTAAAATAGGAAGTTTTATTTCCAGTTTTGCTGTTTTCATAACTACTTTGTTACCTTTTGCTTAATTTCATTCACTAGCAATTAGGAAACAAACTTAAATGGTAGCAGTGGTAAAAGCTGTACTGCTTTGTTACTGATCATATCTTGAAGTTGTCTTAGTCCATTCTTGCTATTATAACAAAATACCTTAGACTGTTTATTTTATAATAAAAATTTATTTTTAACAGTTCTTGAAGCTGAGAAGTTGAAGATCAATGTGCTGGCAGATCTGGTGCCTGGCAAGAGATCACTCTCTGCCCTGTGGATGGTGCCTTGTTCCTGTGTCCTCGCATCCAGAGAGAGTGGAAGGGCCAGGCAGCTCTTTGAAGCCTCCTTTGTAAGAGCATTAATCCCATTCACCAAGGTGGAGCCCTCAGGACTAAAGTATCTGTGCCAAATCTCCACCTCCTTAATACAATAACAATGCAGATTTAGTTTCCACATGAATTTTGGAGGAACATTCAACATGAATGTTTGAAAATTTTCGGATATTCAACATGAACGAATGTTTTCAAACATACAAATCATAGCATTGGTTTCTAATGTTTTAAATAAAGAATGGATGTTGAATTTTATCAAATAACTTTTCATCATCTGTGGAGAGGGTCAGTCTTCCTGATTCTATTAAAATGTTGAATTATGTTAATAGATTTTTAATATTGAATAATTCGTATATACTTGGCCATCATAGTGTAATTATTCTTTACTTCACTTCTAGACTCTGCTGATTGTCAGTTGGAAAATTTGGCTTGGTACTTATGAATTTATCTCGTCTTTCCTTCCTTCCTTCCTCTGTTCCTGCCTCTCTCCCTCCCTCCTTCATTCCTTCCTTCCTTCCTTTTTTCTTTTCTTTCTGGTGGCTGTCTTTATCAGTTTTTGGTATTAATGACATAAAAATTTCATGAGAAAAATTAGAAGTTTAACTTTTTGCTATGTGATCTTGTGCACCTACAATATTTTACAATTTATTTTTAAATTAATACAATCATTCCTCAGGGAGAGACACCTTGGCTTTAACAACTTAGGAATATTCTTACTCTTTCCAGAAATTGGTCTGAACCCTGAGGACATTGAGAGTTCTAGAGACAAAGTGAGGTGAAGTCTAAGGGGAATATGGATGATACTAGTGACAGGCACCACTTAGCTTCTAGTATTGCTTCATTATGTACTGCAATGATTCCTTAGATGAGCAAACATTCTGCTTTGTACAATATTCATGAAGAAGCTGTTATATATTTGCTTCAATGATTACTTTAACTGCACACTTTATAAGGGAGCTAAATAATCTTTTGTCCATCCCTTTGTTTATTTTCAACAAGACCATGTTGAGCATCTGATATATACTAGGAATTCTGCTAGGTGCTGGGATACAGAAAAATTTTTATAAATCTACAAATGCAACACTACCACCTAACCAACTGATCTGAAAAACTCTAAGCAATCTTTATTACAGCCAAAGAATGAGAATAAGAATATTGAGAGATATGAGTAGAAAATGCCAGGCAGTTTCATCCCTAGAGATCTGACTACCCAATAGAGATGTGCATCACAGAATTACTAATGTAGCAATTAATCTAGTAACTCCTGATTTCTCCCAAGTGGGACAAATAGAAGAGGATGAAAGCAGAAGTAGAATAATTTTCTTTCAATTTAAATGTAATTGGAAATAAGGGAAAACACAAAGGAGAACATACAACTTGTAGATGTTCCAATTTGGGGAGTGTGTGGTTGTGTGTGTGTGTGTGTGTGTGTGTGTGTGTGTGTGCATGCACCCACTTTATGTTCCTATTGGCTTTTCCTCATACATTTTAATAATATAGCCTCGGGTTGAAAAAATAAAACAAGTAACCTGGTAGTTTCTTTATTGATTCTCTGTTCAAAATCCTCAATCCACCATTTGTAGATTATTTCTTAACTGCTCAATAGTAGCCCATCTAATTAAAATACCTTAATAGCATTCATTTATTTGAACTGGAGTTTGACATAGTTTTGAAAGCTAATGATGAGAACATCGCTCAAACAGTCATAAGCAAGCTACGGTATAGATGTAATATCTACCATACAGACATAACAGACTATAATTTATGTAATCGTATAACATGTTAAATGATTATATAAATACTTTTCCAGTGCAGAGAAAAACTAAGAGGTCTGTTTGGGGACATTTGTATTCTAAAAATTGTGGTTTAATTTTGCCCTTTTACCTTGCACACAGAAATTGTTTATTTTCTTAAGAGAAATAGAATTTATAATAAACATGCTATAACTTCAAGTCAAACTATTTTCTCAAAATACATCATTTTATCCTTGGAATGAAGGACTAGGCATTATGGCTAGCCAATCTTTCTGTGATGCATGGTTTTTTTCTCATTCAGAAATATTTATGAAGTGTCTACATTTACAAAAGCTAACAGTGAGGTGAGACTGTAGATAAACTTGCCATATAGGAAGTCTTTGGGGGACCTGAGTGAGCGGAAAGGGATCTGACATAGCTTTTTTCCACAGTGAATATTTAAAGAAATACACTTTTCAAGCCTCTGAACTTATCTCAGGGATGGTTTGCAAAGTTAGAGAGACTTGAAGAGAAATCCTTTTCTTTAGAAGAAGAAAATTATTGGTCTGTCTACGCTACAGTATTGAATTACTCTGTTAACAAAATAAATTAGAGCTACAAGTTTTACTTTCGATTTTCCACCCATCATTTTTTTTCTATCATCACACGGCAAACTTCAATAGGAACATTCGCACTATTTGTGATTATAAAAAGTTTAAAAAACATACTCTGTAGCCACCTCTCTCAGCTATATCAAGATTATTGACACACTGAAGCAATTCATTTAGAATCATTTTCTTTTTTTCTTTTTTTTTTTTGAATCAATAGTTTATTATATCTTAAACAAGAAGCAGTACAATTAATCAAAGCATGCACCTAAACTGTTGACACAGTTTTGCCATCTTTTTTTCCCTCTGAGACAGAGTCTCTTTCTGTTGCTCAGGCTAGAGTGCTATGGCACCATCATAGCTCACAGCAACCTCAGACTCCTGGGCTCAGTGATCCTTCTGCCTCAGCTTCCCGAGTAGCTGGGACTACAGGTGCATACCAACTGTTTTGCCATCTTAACGGTGGCTTATTTATGCCAGCAGCAAAGAAGCCTGGAGAGCAAGTGGTGATGAAATCATGAAAGGTGTTTTCCACAGCTTGTTGAGAATTGAATATTTTTCCTTGCAAGAAGTGGTCCAAAGCCTGGAAGAAGTGGTAGTCAGTTGTTGAAAGGTCTGGTGAAGATGGTGAATGACAGTTTCTAAGTCCGGCTTCAGTAGTTTGAGCAGCATTGTTTGTGCAACATGTGGCCCAGCGTTGTTTTTCAAAAGGATTGGCCTGTCTCTATTGACCAATCTCAGCTGCTTCATCACAAGTATCATCATCATTTCATCCTGTTGGTTGCAGTAGTCATCTGCTATAATCGATTGACCAGGTTTCATGAAGCTGTAGTGGATGATACCAGTGCTGGACTACCAAACAGACACCATTAGCTTTCTTTGAAAAATATTCAGTTTTGGACTGTGTTTTGGCACTTCATCTTTATCCAACCATTGTGGGCCGAATGGTTGCAATTGTCAAAAAGAATCCATCCATTTTTCATCACATGTAACAATACGGCATAGAAATGGTTCACCTTTATGTCTTGGCAGCAAAGAAAGACAAACTTTGAGATGATTTCTCTTCAAATACTCATTTAACTCATGAGGAACCTATCTATCAAGCTTCTTTACCTTGCAGATTTATTTCAAATGATCCAGTATTGTTGGAATAGTAATATCAGACCTTACTGCTAATTCATGGGCAGGTTGAGATGGATTCACTTCCACTATAGGTTTCAGCGCATCATTATCTACCTTGGTCTCAGGTCGCCCACCTGGCTCATTTTCAAGGTTAAAAAAGAGAAGGGGGAGGAGGAGGAGGAGGAGGAAGAGGAGAAAGAAAAAGAAGAGACAGTGACTACCACAGCCAGCTGATGACAACTAACACCCATTCAGGAACCATCCTGGAAACAGGGGGCTCCTTTCCCTCCTAAAACCATAGGGTCGTATATCTCATGTGGACAACTTACAGCGAGGAGCCAAGACGGGAAGAGATTATCTAATAAAGTAAGCATTTTTATGCAAGACGGACTATTACCTAAGAGACTATGTAATAGCAGTGAGCCAAGCTTTAATTTGGATTAGACATTTAGTTAATCCTTCCTCCTACCCCATAACCAGTAAGTAAGGACTTGGAGAAATACTAATAGGTCATTAAATATGAAATGTCTGATTTCCTTAAGTACTAAGTTTGATAGTTGGTAACTCTGACATTTCACTTTGACATTTCTTATTTTTTTCTTTTTCTTTTTTTTAATTGTAAAGGTACATCCTCATTCTTTTAAATGTGCATTTTGGCATGTGATTATCTTTCAAATTTTTTTAGAACAATTTTTGTGAAACCATAGCTAAGTTAAAAATTCATGTTATTTTCCAATATGAGTTCCATCATGGAACCAATGTTGTGCAGACAGCTCAAAATATCAACAGAGTGTTTGGGAAGTATGTGGCTAATAAACACACAGTATGTCAATGGTTTAAGAAGTTCAATTCTTTTTTTTTTTATGGTTATAATATGCTTTTCTGGGCATGATGTTCTAATTCAAGATATCACTGACTTCTAAGAGAGAAATGACATTATAAACTTAGAGCAGATTCATTTTCCCAGAAAGGAAAGAGTAGAGCTGTGTTTGTGACTGCCTGGAGATGTGCAGTGTCTCCTCTGCTATAGACAAGTCTGAGTTTATACATTTTCAAGGCTCAATGACATTCTCTAAATGTCATCCCTTATTAATGAAAAAGAACCTGAAATACTGATAAGGGAAGGAAAAACAGAAAGCCTTTCCTAATCAGGATATTTTCATTAACTTGTCAGATATCAAGTGAATTGGGGTGGGTAGGTATGGTAGGAAGATGCAAAGACTCTTATAGTACATGTCATGCTCAGAGGGAAAACTTGTTAAAAGTACTTAAATATTCAATAGTGTCTCTATTACCTTTCTTTTTCTTAAAGTAGCTAGCCAAGTCTCTTACCTACAATATAGTCATATTTAATGTTGTTGAAAATATAAATACATGCTGTGTTATCAAGAGAGAATTGGGCATTGCACATAAAATATTATTATATATAACTGAAATTTAACACTATATTTTAAAATTAATATGTAATTAAAATAGTCAATACTATATTAATAATTAATTTTATTAGTCAATTATTAAATTGATATTAATTTAAAAATTAATTAAATACTTTATTAGTATCTCTATGGTATTTCTTAACCACTCGATGAGTCAAGGTCATTATGGCAGTCATGAAATACACTGTAGTCTCATGCATTCTGAGATATTCCAGTATATTTTTCCCTTCACTAAATGACACCATATTGCTTGGCTTCTTTCATTTTTTAATTTGCTTATTTTTTTTTCCTCTCTACTGTTCCTCCTTATTGTCTTTGGATCATATGCCTATAGAATTCAGGATTGGCTAGGTGACACTTCAAGGGAGTTGAACAGTACAATCTTCCAATGTTCCAAGAAGTAGAAAGGAACTTGATATCGGTGAGCAGTTGTGGTATCTCCCATAATGATCCTCTACTAGATTTTAGACTAGAATTATCTCTCATTCATCTATGAATAAGCACAGTTTTTGGTACATATATTAGGTCCTTACTGAACACCTGTAGAATAAATAGGTAAAAAAAAAGACTCTATCTGTTTTAGAGTGCAGTATGAGTATGATGGTATATATGCTATGTTTTGCACATAATCGCATTTAATTTCCACAGCAACCTGCAAAACAGATGTGATTATTTTCACTTTACAGAATAGGACATTGAATCTCTAGGACATTAAGTGACTTCACTACCTTGACTCAGTTAGAAAATGGTAAACCAGAGATTTAAACTCAGGTCTACTTGGCTACAAAGTCAGCTTTATGTGGTTGCTGGTTCCACAGTCCTATAACTTCGTCCTTTCCCCTGTTTGAATTCACTTCATCTGCTTTGTCTGAGAAACCAGATTATCTATAACTACATGAGTAAATCATTTTATGCTTTGCTTATTTTCTAGTTATCAACTGTATTCCAGATAGCAGGAATTTATAAATACATATTTTATCATATTCAGTTATGGCCCAAACCATAAAGTATACTGACAAAATTCATTCTACAACTATCACATGTATAGTATTTGAAAATTATACAAAAATACAAATGTGGCTGCTTCAGGAAAACTCATTTATGATAAAATATATTAAAAGGAAAATAATTTTATTATTGTTTATTAGTTCATTTTGCATTTTTTTGGTTTACAAAGTTTGATTTGTATTCAATATTTTTAGAAACATGTTTCTTCACATACATATTTTTGCTCATACAGATGATCTTTAAAACAATGTCCTTTATATAAAATAATATTATATTTTTGTTTCCAAAGCCTTTTTGATGATGCAAGTTGATATGTTGCAAGAATAGAAAAATGATCACCAGATGTGCACATTTCTTAAATGGGCAAAAACTCCTTTAACGTAGTCATAGATGTTTTGCTTTGTGAGAATTATCACTGAAATTTGGCTCTATTTTGCATCTATCATTACTATCATTAAAGAGAGGGATGAAAGTCAAGAAAGGCCTTGCTTTCTTCCATATTTACAAACAAAATGCCATTAATGCAAAGAAAAGTGTTGGCTACTATCTACTGAAGAAGAGCTCTTAGAACCTGGAGCTGACCCATTTCAGTCACGACAGCACCAGATTGACTTTTTTAATGTGGACCTGGATTGGCAAACAAGGTTAAGGATTGAAATGGCAGAGCCTTAATCAATTTGATTTCACTTGATAATTTATTTGTTCCAATTACATTAGGTTGTGATTAGCAGCTATGAAAATGTATTCTCCCCTCGCTCCTGGTGAAAGCCTCATTGTGCTCACAGATGTTTTAACAAATTTAACTGTGCACAAAACCATTACGTCCCCAAACACACTTGAATTTTCTGATTAGAGATAAACTCATAGCTGAATTTAAAAAAAAAACGATCAATCAACAACAACAAAACAGGCATGGTCTTAGTTTTTTCATTAGAAGATTAATGCAAATGAATAGAAGACTTGAGAGCAATTCAGCTAACAAGCAAGTGAGATTAGTTGACTTTGTTGCCAAATCATAATGAATTGAATTAATAAAAACTTCTTTAGAAACGCAGAAGAAAGGTCTTGCCTTCTTCTAGCTAAACTTTGTAAAAAAGGAAGAGAAGTTTAACCCAGCAAGGGGTAGAGACGTTTATCTGAAGGAAGAAAGGGTAAGTAGCTGAAACATGGGTCTTGAATTGTAACAATACTTTGCTTTTCTCAGCTTGCCTATTGCCATCCCCTTTCCCAAAATTCATCTCCCCTAAAAAGAGATTACTCATACAAAAATCTTGACAAGCTCATTAGTGAGATTGGCGTAGGCTATATTGTGGTAACAAACCCAAATCTCAGTAGCATAACCTAATTATATTTACTGTAGATGGGATGACTCTTAGGGGCAGCTCTTATCCCAGTGGTGACTTGAGAGATTGATCCCACTTGAATCTTTTGCCTGTATCAGCTTCCAGGTGTTGCGTTGGGGAAGAGTGAGCTTAAGGTAGGTAGCACATTGACTCTTACACTGACTCTTCCATATCTTGTGGCCAGAAAGTTATGTACACCAATCCTGTTCACAGCCTACTTGCCAAAAATCAGTCAAATGGCCCCAATTATTTTCAAGGGGGCAGAAAAATACAGACAAGCACATGGGTATTTAGTGTGTGTAAATGTATCTGCCACAGGGAGCCAATTTCAGAATAATCCAATAAGGAATAACAATATTTATAACAAGAGAGGTGTAATAAGAATATTACATATGCAAAGGCTAGCTATCTTTTAAAATAAGGGAAAAACATTTTTACTATCAAAGAGACATGTTTTCCCATCCATCAATGTTCTTGTAAGCATTTCATTCAGAACACTGTCAGCAAATTGTTAATTTTAAAGAAAAATTGTTGAGCAAGATGTAATCTGTTCCTTTTCACAGTCATTTGAGACATCTAGGAGCTTTCTTTCTTTTTTCTCTTTTTGTCATTTCACTCCATTTTATCCACTTCTTAGTGTTTTCATTTAATTTATCACATATATGAGGAACAGTCTCAACATTCCTGCCCTCCAAACCGTAGCCCTCTCTTTAAATTGAAGTTCAGAGCCCATTTCAGGAAAGCTTCTCAAGGGAAATTTCCCTCAATTAACTACGGCTCATTCTTTGATCTGTGCAATTTCTTCCTTATCACTCTCTGTCAGAATATTTCCTTGTATATATTCATATTCATTGACTACTAACCTATCTCTTCTCTTTTAAAGATTATAACATTCTCAGGGCATGAGTCAGGTCTAATCTCAGCTATACGCTTAGGTTCCCATTACAGTGCTAAGCATCTGTGGTTACTCAGCAAATGTCATTGACCTATTTATAAGAACTTGAAATTCTATATATAGGTTTTGGAATCCCCTGACAGCTGCACTAAATTTTTCGATTAATTTCCTTATGTTCATCAAAAAGGAACGTTATAATGGATAAAAAGTGAATCATTTAGCAGAGTCTGTTTCATAGCTTTTTTCAGCTTTGTAATAAATAATGAAGGATAAGTTGGAAGAAATGCTGATACTCTAAGACACTAATGTATCACTGGATTCCAAAATGTATTATGAGTAATTCCAAAGTACAAAAGTAATTAACATTAAGCAGCAAATAATAAAAACAGCATTATCTTCAGGAAACAGCACGTTCAGAATGAAGTTGATAGTTTGGAATATGATGTTGCCAGGAAAAACTCTTTGTTTATTTTCCAACTGTGGGAGTTTGCTGCGAATTCTATGAGTCTCAAAGTGTGTTCTAACCTAGACCTGTTGATTTTTGATGACAACCTATCAAGTTATAAAACAGAAATCTTTTGTCTCACTTATTTGGTCCTACTGAAGTATTTCCTTGCTTTGCACACTTTTGCTTTATTCTTCCAAAATCATATAAAAATAATCTAAGTACATCTTTTGGGGATGGCAAATGCACACCTAATGAGTGCGGCATGCACTGTCTGGGATGGGCATACTTGTAACTCTGACTCGGGCGGTACAAAAGCAATATGGGGAACCTAAACATTTGTACCTCCGTAAATTTTTGAAATTAAAAACAGTAAATACATCTTTCTCCAGGTAAGGAGAAGAAAATAATAGAGTAACTGCATCATCTAAATCAGTAGTTGTTAACTCTAGTTACATAGAATCATCGTGGACATGTTTACAAATCCATTGCTTGACTCCACCCTAAGAGATTTCATTTTAATTGATCCAGAGAAGAGTTGGGCATCAGTACTGCTTTGTAAGTTCATCTAGGGTTTTCACATGTTAAGCTGGCAGTCTGAATCAATGTTCTGAAGACCCAACAGAAATTTGGCTCTTTTTCTTTGTGATTATCTAAAATAGATAAGAATCCTACCAAATCCTACCAAGAATCAACCTCATCCACTTCACTTGGGCACTTTTGTTTTTGAGGGTAGAGACAAATAAATGTAACTAGAATGTATATAGAAAAGTGAAAATAACTGAGATTTAAGCACTACTAAATCTTTTACTTCCCAGATGCATGTGTACACACATGTATGCACTTTGGAAGGCTTAGGAGTGCATTTAGCAATGACATAGAAAACAGAAATATGTAAGCAAACACTTAAAATGTTGCTAAGATACATACAAAAAATGTGTGTCCATTTTGTTTGATACTATATACCCAATAATATCATAAAGTGGTTAAGTAGTGGTCCTCTGTAAAGGATTAATTCATAAAAATTTTACTTGATTCTAATTCCCATCCTCCTCCATCAAAAGTATGGAAAATGTAGTGTAGAAAATAAAATGCATTCTTTCTCTCTGAAGATTTGCATTTCAAACTTACCACGGGTAATTTCCAAGATCTTTCAACTTTGAGAAGTAACAGGAATCATTCCTTTCATACAAAATAAGATCATAGATAGTTCATATTAGAGTCCAAAACTTTGGATAAGAACTATACCTTCAGGTGAAGAGCCAGTAACTGACAGTGAAATGAACTATAATATAGACTTTTGGAGGAAGCTTCTTGAGACAGTTATACTGGGGAGAGTAAGAAACACAGTAGAAAACGCCTATTTAAACCCTAAGCTCATTATGAAGCGTGAGGAGAGGCAATGGTTGACTGGGTCCTGGTGAATTGTGCTGGTGGATTGAAGATTACCTAAAAGGCAGGACAGCAGGAGAGAGCAGACCAAGAAGCATCAGTCAAAAAGATCATTCCAAGTAGATATATGAGCATATCAAGTTAGGACCACAGAATTGAAATTAGGAAACTGACAATCAGAATAAGAAATTGGAAGTATTGGAGCAGGAGGTAGGTGGTGGTCAGAAGAAAAAAAAGGGATTGTCATTAACAAGGAGGTAAGGTTATAAGAGGGAGGCCTAGAGGTCTTCTGAGGTTCTCACTTTAGGAAACTAGCGTGCTGCTATGCAGGACCAGAAAATTAGGCATGAGTACACTAGAATGAGTCCTATATGTATTCATTGCTTCATTCTTTATTCAACAGATATTTATCGAGTGCCTAGTATATACCAGATGTTTTGTTGGGTCCTGGGAAAAGTACAGGTGAACAAGATGGGCCTTCCGGACAAGCTTCCTTCTGTACTGTCCCCTATATGCTATCATTGAGAGCCGCTATAGGAAAATATCTCTAAGGAGGCTGCAGCAATACTTCCCCTTCTAGTAGCTTTGGGAGATCAATCCCTTAGGTGTTTTTTTTAAAGGCTGTTTTTTTGGGTTTTTTTTTTGAGTAATGATGAATAATATGATAAACTGTTATGTTTGCTCTGTTTGAGTTCATATTTGCACAGGCATGACCAATATTAACATTTGACATATTCAAATTATACTGATTTTAAGACAATCAAAATAAAAATATATTATACTTTTAATTGAGCTAGTATAAAGATAGTGATATTAATAATATATATTTTAATATTCTCCTTTATCTAAAAATTCACTTATTTTCTTTTTATTTTAAAGGAAATTAAAGCATTTTGGGAGCTCCTAAAAGTGTTGCAAATCCTAGGCAATCTTCCCACTGTACCTAAAGGATAAGATGGCCCTGTCTCTGGGTCAGTGCCACCTCATTCTGCTGGCATCAACTTGTGCCCCCAGATAGCCATTTGCATTTTTTAAAAATGCAAACTCAAACTTTGGATTTCTTTTTTGTTTTTTTAGTAATAAAAAAGGCTTTTCACTGTTTGCAAGGTTATTTCTGAGTTACAAAAATTACCCCCTCCCCCATGATTTTAGTAATCTCTCTTTTCTTGAATTCAATCTTAGATGCCACAAGCAAAGAGAAAGTAAGAGCAAACTTTTTTTTTTTTTTTTATCTGTAGTAGTGGAAACCTTAGAAGTAGATAGACATTAACTGCTCCAGGTCTGACAAATAGATGCATTTTCTTTGCTTTTGATTTTCGCTGGACAGAACAAATCTTTGTTACATAAATTGCTAAAATGCTTTATGATATAAAAACTCTACTTAAAATAGCAATAACAAAATGAAAATGTAAAGTAAACCATAGCAATGGTATGACTAGAGGCACAAAGTGGCTGAGGCATATGGAAGACAGAGGGAGAAAAAAAGAGAGACCAGCAGAGAGATATAGACTGCAAGAGGCAGAAAGAAAGAACGCAGAGAAAATTAGTTATTGTGATGCTAATGTGAGTAGTCCTCTAAAAGGAGAGTGCAGACAATGCTAAAAGGGAAAGAAACATGGAGTTCCTTTGCTCCCTTCATTTTCTTTCTAAGGATTATTACTTTTAAACACTTTTACTCAAAATAATTTTCCAAGAGTCATATTTCCACTGAACTCTTTATTTTCACCACCCAGCATTAGAAACGATCTGTAGGAAGAAAAGGATTGCTCCAGTTAATTTCACGGCTTAACAAACTATCCCTTAACTTGAGGGTTCAGAATAACCACTTTATTTTGTTTACTGCATCCTTGGGTCAGGACTTTGGTCAGGTCACAGCAAGGATGGCTTGTCTATGCTGTGTTGTCTTGCATGTTGGCTGGGAGGACTCCATGGCTGAAGATGACTTAGCTGGGTGTAGCTGGAGCCATCTGGAGATAATCTCACAGTGGTTGATGCCAGCTATGGTCTGAGACCTCAGTAGGAACTATTGACTGATTTAGCCACATGTGGCATTTTCCTGTGGCCTGCGTTTCCTTTGCTGACAGCAAGGCAGCTTTAGCATAGCAGAATTTCTTACATGATAGCTTAGAGATCCAATAGGGAGTATTCCAAGAAAACTGGATAGAAACTGCATGGTTTTTTTCTTACCCAGCTGTGGAAATATCATAGCCTCAATCCTGTATACTTGTGGGGCTAAATAGAGACATGCCCTGTCAGATGTAAGGCAAGGGCTCATAGCTCCCGCCTCTCAATGGGAAGAGAGTCAAAGAATTTGTGGACATGTTTTAAACCACTGCAGAGACTTTTTTTTTTTTTGAAACAGGGTCTTGCTCTATCACCCAGGGTGGAGTACAGTAGTGTGACCATAGCTCACTGCAACCTCAAACTCCTGGGTTCAAGTGATGCTCCCATTTTGGCCTCCTCAAGTGCTGGAATTACAGGTGTGAGCCACTGTGCCTGCTGACATACATAGGTTTTAACTAATTCTTCAACTCATTACTTTCTATCTCTACTGAATATTGTTAAGACCATTAAGTTCAAATAGCCCTGCACAGCTTTCTCTAAGACAACAGAGCCTGCCTTGTCACTGCTATTATTGAGCAAATGCCCCATTTGATTAAGTGCTTTATTGTATCTTGCTACAGAGTTGCAGGCTATAAAGTCCAGAGTAGTCAAAAGAGTAGTTCTAAAACTCAAAAATATTGTTATGTCTGTGTATATAAGAAAGAATTTTAGGCTTAAGCTATGGACTCAGAAGAGCACTTTAATAAATTGTAATAAGGTTACTTCAAAAAGAAATCTGAGATGTTAATATCAAAATCCCTTAGGTCCTCTCTGACCCCTCTAAGTTTTTAGTTGAACACAATTTGGTATATATATTAATAACTAACAAGATGGCTCCTGATTTAATACTAAATCTGTCAGCTCCTCTGAGAAGAAGCCTTACATCTTTCACTAAGCTGGAACTCATACTGTTTTCTTTTGAATATCTATGGAACTTA
Source organism: Microcebus murinus (assembly GCF_040939455.1). Lineage (NCBI taxonomy): Eukaryota > Metazoa > Chordata > Mammalia > Primates > Cheirogaleidae > Microcebus > Microcebus murinus. The sequence continues at coordinate 50,872,685 of NC_134104.1, forward strand.
CTTTTTCTTAAATGTCTTCAAAGCCTTTTTATATATTGTATGCTTGATTGTCTCCAGCTAGACGAATGAATAAATTTACTGTTTCAAATGACTTTGTATCCATTAACTTGGTCTCCCAAGGTTTTAAATTCTATGCTAGAAGTTCTGTCACTTTCTCCTAAGTGTACTATATAGCACTCAGCCATTTGTGATTGATTAAAAGAGAAATATTTATTAACAACCACAAGCACGAAGATCTATTTGGAAGTGTGGTAGGAGGTGAAATACTGACTGGAAATCCACAAAAATGCAGATATCTTGTTTAGGGCAAATTGACTTTGGGTGGGGGAGGGGTGACCTGGAAGGAAAAGGAAATGATCTATGTCTGTTTTTCTGAAATTGGACTTGAGTCTACCTGCTAGGAAGAAGAACCTATCTGAAAGAAAGAAGTACACATCCATCTAGCCTAGTGGTGGGGGTGGTATGAGGATTAGGATAATGAAAAGAGATTTGTTGTACTTCAGATTCAGGAATTAAGCAAAGACTTTAAGAGCAAGGGGATTTCAGTTATCACTATGTAAGGAAGATGGGAAGAGTAAAGCAAAGAGGATGACTTAAGAACATATTAAGATTCTGGGGTCTTTGCAATTTGTCCATGTTAGTTATTTTTATGATCTCTATCTGTTTTCTGCCATGATTAACAGTAAAATTTTTGAGGCTAAAAATTGACTGTGGCTTATTCGCTGGCAGCAAACTTATTGCTCATTCTACAGGGCAGACTTGGATAAAAGGCAGGTCAAAATATAGAAAGGTAGAAAGATTAAAACTAATTGCATTCAAGTGACTGCTTCAGTACAAAAGAATAGTTCGGATCTCTATTTACCCTGAGAAAAACTTTTGAAGAGTTACAGTAGGAAGACAAAGAACAAAAAAATAACCAAACAACAAAAACAACAAACAAGCTTATTTGTATCTCCTTGATTTAAAACTTTAAGCAGTAGATTATGCTTTTAGCATAATCTTCACTCCAAGGCTACTATAGTGACACAGACAGTGACAATTAACTAATGATACTGAGGGACCAGGACAGAAGCCCAGAGCATTGCATAGTTTTTGTGAGGATTCTCATGTGTTCTTATTCTCTTTTCTTTAAGCTACTTTACCCTGTCAGTTGGACATCAAAGATTGCCTCTTCTTTGCAAGAGTGGCCTACACTTCCCAGATAGGTCTCTCTAGGGTTCATGGATTGACCTGGGCATCTGGAAGGAACTACAACTTCTCTTTCATCCTTCTCTTCCCCCAACACTCTACTCTCATCCTCTCCTTACAAGAAGTAGAAAAAAATAGTATTAATACTTTGCAAAAAGGACCTAAATATGTTGATTATTTTAAAAATATGTCCAGATCAAGCATTGACTGCTCGAAGACAGTATAGTGGCTTCTTTAACAGGCAGAAGTCTCCTTTTAATTAGCTAAAGGTAAACTATGCCTCTAGCCATGAAGCCTAAGATGCATAGTATTTTGTGGCTTTTAAATAGAAACATCAATTTTTATGACTTTACTAGCATAGACTTGTCTCTTCTTCCCCACTAAATTATACAGGACTGAGGCAGGCCTGAATACCAGCAATGAGACAAACACTAGAGGCACTCGGTCCTTAATGCACTTCATTTTTAGATTTTCATCATCCTCTCTGCTTGGTGACAACGAGGTCTTTTGAATAAATGTTCTCCTTAACTCCTTCAACCTACAGTTCATTCAACCCATTATCATATACAGTTGAGGACTGAAACACATCTATTTAATTGTAATAAATGTAAAGCTGAACTTCTCCATGAAATCTTAGGCTTCTTTTGGGAAGGATCTAAGTCTTGTATGTTTTTATAGGAATATTTTTCACAGCATCAAGTAGAGCATTCACTAAGGATATGTTGTTAAAGGCCAGGTTTTCAAATTTGTGGAATCTCCCAAGGACAGCTGTAGTTTTTGTCAAGTGTTCTGTTTGGGCCTGGGCTTATGTCTGGTACATACCTTGCTCAAGGGGGCGGCAATATGGAAGCCGCCAAAGGCGTGCCAATACCAGACACGGTTCCTTAGAGATGGTGACGACAGTAGACTGGAGAGAGGAGAGAGAAGTCAGGGAACAGAGCTCTGGGTAATGGTGAGGAAAATAGCCAATTGAGAAAGCCTAAAGCTGGAAAGCCTGGAGTACTATTTTTCTTTTTGCTTACCTGAAATTTTTATTTTTTTCTATAGGAAATATATATTACACATATTGAAATCTTAAGATACAGCTTCTGGTTAAAGTGTAAAGATACCTAAATTTCAAATTCAAGTAGCCTCAAATAATCTCACTGCATTTTGACTTTAATCCACATTTAAAATATATAAATTCAGTGTGAATGAAACATGCATGCGTCTTTATTGTATTTTTAAATTTTCCTCTTATTTAATGCATAACTCTCCTCACTCCCACTTTCCTGACTTTCCTCCTACCTTGTCAAACCAAACTTTTAAGATTGAATGTACCCTTTCCTATATTTTTTCCATATTCATATGATAGGCAAACATTTATATGTTTACATGCAAACACTCACACACATATGCAAATATACAAATACAAAATGTTATTGTTTCATTGTTTATTTTACCCAAAAGCTTTTATTATTACCACTTTGCTGTATCTTTCTATTCTTACTAAACAATAAATTGTAAAAATTACAACTAAATCAGTTGTTCATTGGTATAGTTTTAATTCATTTTTAATGGATGAAAAATAGCCTGTGATATGAATTTATCATATTTTAATCATTCCTCTATGAAGGGCCTTTTTCTTCATATTTGTTATTTTACTACAATGAGTAGACTAGATAGGTAAGTATTAGACTCCAATAGGTAGTGATAAATAGATATTCTGTGTGTATTTTCCTACTTACTATTGTTTTATTTTATGGTTGGGCTAACAAAAAGAGAAGTTTCTGTGTCGAAGAGTAAGTTTATTTTAAATTTTAATAGACACAGCATTCTTAAATGTCTTTAATACTATAGATTTCACACTTGCCAGTCAAATCATCACCCTTTTAAACTGTTGCCAGCCTGGTGAGCATAATGAGGTATCTCTTTGTTACTTTAATTTGCATTCATCTGACTATCAGTCATTTTGAGCATCATTTTCATATACTTGATCATTTGAAGATAGTCTCTGTGAGTTGCCTCTTTATCCTTTATTTTCCATTGAATTCTATTCCCATCTGACAAATTTTCAACATCCTATGTGTATTACAGAAATAACCCTCTGTATTTTCCAGTACACATATTTTTTTTTCAAAGTCTATTATATGTCGTTTGATTTTGTCTGTGATATCTTTTGCTACAGATTTATATGCCTTATCTCTTATAGCTTCTGGGTTTTCACTCTGAGTTAAGAAGGTCACATTTGCCCCTAGATGTACATATAATCTCCTAGATGTTTACAAAAAAGTCACTGTTTTACTTTTAACAAATAAGTCTTTAATCCTTCTGAAATTTGTTTTTTGTACATAATGTAAGACATGAATAGATAGCTGACTGTGCCATGGCTATTTATTAATCATCTATCCTTTCCCTGTGAAATGAAATACAGCCTTTGTCAGATATAAAACCTCCTATTATATACCGAGATCAATTTCTAGTTTCCCCCTTCTTCTAAGGATTTATTTATCCATGTCATGCTGATAAACGAATGACTAGATATTGGTATTTTTATAGGATTATATAAAATAGTCAACATGTTATATAATTTCTATGATTATGTTCTCTTTTACTATTTATTGTGTGTATGAAATCTATAAAATGTATTATGACATATATATTTTAAGATAATTTTTTATAAGTCTAAAAATTCCTAGTTAGGGTTCTGATTAGAATTGAATAAAACTCACACATTAATTTTAAAGCATTAATAATTTTTATTATATTTTTTCCCATCTAGAAACCTAATCCATCTTTTCATTTGTTGAGAAATTTGTTTTATATCCTTCAATGAGATTCTGTAGTTTTGTTGATGTTGCTCCTAAGCCTTTGAAAATATTTATTAGGTATTTATGACCATATAAGTACACCTAATGGCATTTACCCAAACCCAGTATATTTAATGGAATCTATTTTTTAATTCTATAGCAAAAAGTCAAAAAGTCAAATGTGATTTGTGTGTGTGTGTGTGTGTGTGTGTGTGTGTGTGTGTGTGTATGGTGCTAAGAGAGCATATCCATATTCTTTATATCTTGGTCTAAATATAAATTGTGGGTCTTTCCTTTCTCTTGTCTATAATTACCTTTATGTAAATAGTTTACAACCTCATATCTCTTCAACCTGTTCAACTCTGGAGTCAGTGACCCTAAATTATCCATCTCTGCCTACTCTTAATTGCCATATTAGTAAATAATCTTCTTTCCCAAAGTAGTTGGTATAATTACCAACTCTTTTTATTTAGGACAAGAATGTGAGATTATGACTTACTCTTAGAAATGATATAGATTCCATAATTTACACAGCTCACTTTTATCTATCTTTCTAATTAATCCCCTATCTATACATATATGGTTGACATAAAATACACAATATATCTCAATTTTAATTGAAGTTTAGGTATATATTATGTGTCTGATAAATCACTTGAGGAAACACAAGTTTGGACCTTGTTTTTAAAAAAGGTTATGGACAAAATTCTAAGATCCTACTAAAGAAATGAACAACAAAGCAATTGAAAATTCATAAATCCAACCTAAGCTAGTTGGTGACCAGAGACTGTGGACCCAGAAACCTATGCCAGTTAGTACCCTGCTCTTAGTAGAAGTGATTTTGAGTCACAGCCAAAGGTATCCATTTTCATAACAATGGAACAGATGCTGACTTTTACTCAAGGACTTATGAGTTCTCTAATAAAAACTGAGACAAAACAGACTCTACAATTTAAAGTTTAAAAATGGAAAAACTCATTTAGAGAAGATTGATTTATGAGGAATTAATTACAGCCTATTCTGGCCCATAGAAGATTATGGCTCCCATTATTAGTAAACTTGCCAAGAAGGGACAAGTCTGAGGGCCTGGATTTGAAATCATGTTCTTGTTACTGGAAAACTTGGCCACTTGTCCACGAGGCTGAATCAGAAGAATAAGGACAAGTGGTTTGGGAAAGAAGGAAAGAGAGTTTACATTGCAAAGGAGGAAACATGGTAGACCTTCTTGTCTCAAAACTCCAAATTTCCTGAGCAAAGGCAGAAATTTAAAGGAAGGGTTCTCAGCTTCAGGCAATTACTGTGGTTAACTATTCTAATCCTCCCATCTCCTCCAAAGACAAAGCCTGTGAACCCTGCAAGCCGCCTCCTGGGGGGGCTGGCTCCACCTGAGAGTTTTAACAAAAGACTTAACTTGCCTCAGAGATGCAGGCCAGGCTGCCATTCCCAAAAAGAGTAGGGGAAGTTTTAAAGAGACAATCTTTTTTTTTTTTTCTCCCCAGGCCATTCTCTGTTACATTCTGATACTAATGAGCTGTGGAAGCTTGGACAAAGTAAATTTGCAACACCACATCTATGAAGTTCTATATACTTTATATCAGTGGATCTCAACCAGGGCTTATGTTGGTCCTTACAACTGGGAGGTCCTTACAACTAGATGCTAGTAGGTAGAGGTTAGGGGTCCTGCTAGACATCCTACAGTGAACAGGACAGTCCTCATAACCAAGAATTAATTATTCAGCCTAAGATGACAATCATGCTGATGTTGAGAAACTCTGCTTTATAGGGATCTGGGGAAGATTAAATGGGCTACTCCTTATGAGGTACATAAAATAGGGTGCCTAGCCTATGGTAAACTCATATATGGTCACTGCTCTCATTATTATTGTCAAGAATTATCCGGCTCATTTACTTTTTTCCATTCAACATTTTCTGGGAACACTTTATGGTTGTTTGTGGGTAGGGATGAAGTAGTAAAGAAAGGGTAATGTGATAAGTGCTAAATTCTGCATGTAAGCAAAAGGCAATAATAATAATGACATATTACGGAAAATTTACTGATAACTATTTTACAATATGTTTGACCATTAAAATCCAAATGTTTACTCTTTTCTATGAATGTTTTCCTTGCTCTTAGTACTATCTTTCATATTGGGAAGCCAGAATAACACTTAAAGTGAGTTCCATCAAATATTAAAATGAACAAACTCCAATAGTAGCTACATGAAGTTTCTGTCTTCTTTAAGTTTGATCAGACATGCTGCAATAATATGACATCTTATATAAAATGCCCTCTTAAAGATAGTAAAAGGAAAAAAACATTTACACATATACTGAATTAATAAGTATGTAATCTGAAAGACCAAAAGGCTATAAATATTGTATGGGTTATACCCCTGAGACTAATGAGCCACTAGATGGATAACTTAAGCTGTGCCCTGGGTAACTCAAGCTCTGTTTGGTTTGCATCAGGACTTTTTGGTTAATGGATAAAACTTGAAGTACTAAACAAAGGGAAAAGACATTTTAGTTAAAGATTAATATTAGACCAGCTAAGCTTTACTGAGTTTACATGTGAACACTCAAGAGCACTGACTCTATCAATTTTAACATGGTTTCAAGTGTGGTGCTAAGACTAGAGACATCATCATCACCAGGAAACTTATTAGAAATGCAAAGTCTTAGACCCCAACATAGATTTCCTGAATTAGGAACTTGGAGGGTGGGCCCAGCAATGGGTATTTTACTACAGCCCTCCAGGTGATTCTGATGCACAAGGAAGTTTTTGAACCACTGTACTAAAACAAACAAAGCAAAACAGACAAAAGAGGAAGCTGCCTTCTAATGGCTCATCAAAGTGAATATTTTTATATGGATTTATTTTCCATTCCTCAAAGAAGATGCAACCTAGATTCACTTTTGATGAGGTCTCTTTCATCTTAACTAAAACATAAGGGATTAATTTATCTAGATTTGTGGTCACAACTAGATTTGCAGTCAACTTCATAGTAAAAGAGAAGTCCCTGACTTGAAACTTAATTAACACCACTCTAGACTTCCTTTTGCTAATGCATAGGAAGAATCACCTGGTACCAAAGGGAAAAGGAGGAATTCTAGGTTTAAACAAAGTTTCTACCACTTATAGCTAAGTGACTTTGAGCCAATTTTATTACCCTTGCTATTCTAAATTTTATAAACTATTAAAAGAATGTTAACTCAGACAATTTTAATAATATATAAAATTAGGTAAAAAGATATAAAGTGCCTGGTACATAATTTTTTAAAGAGATAAATAAAACTCTCAGGAGAAATAGATGTATATGAGCATCTAAAACATTTTCTACTTCTATGGATGCTATATCCTCTAGGAAAGTCAAATTATCTGAAGGTGGCTTAGTGACCACAGACTTAGAAAAGGGAAGTTATTTATACGTTGTAAATGTTTTATGGCTCAAGCTAAAATCACATAATGCATCCATCTTTGCAGTAATAGCTACCACTTTCTGAGTGATTACAGTCATGCACTGTGCTAAGCACTTTCCATATGGCCACACATTTATTTCTCTTAACAATCTTATGAAGGAAGTACTACTATTTTCACTATCACATGTATGAGAAAACTGGGGCACACAGTGTTTGTGTAACTTGCTCCAATTCACATGGCAAATGAGTGGTGGGCATGGATAGAAATTCGACAATGGAGACCAGAGCCTCTGTGCTGGGAATGCAGCTCCTTGTTTTAAGCCTGAAAGACGGGTTGTTTTTCTAAGCCTACTGGCTACTCTTGGTGTAGGATTTTCTTCTTTGCTTCTTCTTTAAGCAAGCTTAACTTCCTCCCCAGGTCTAGAAGAATCCCAGCCAGGGTTTCCTTTAGGTGTTTGGTTGTGTAGTCATTCTGATATATGCTGGCAGTAGAAATTTCTCTTTATGTCTCAGCCCAGATAATGATAATTGAGGGCTCAAACAGGAAAAGACCTGGAGTGAACATTTAGGCTTTCATTTGAAACTACACCACAACAGTGTTAATCCTTCCAACTGTTTGTATCCTTAAACCATTTAATCTCAAATTGAGGAAAGAAGGGCTTATTTCATGGAGCCTTCAGGCAATACTTTTGTGGCAAATATTTCAATTTGAGCATCACAGATAATGGTTGTAAAGGAGAGAGAGAAGGTGTGGGGGAGAGAGAAGGGAGGGAGAGAGAGGTTGAGACCCTACTTAATGTATTCATATCTCTTTCTTCTTTTATTTCTTTATAAAGGGGTATCTCTTCTTAAAATTGTACTTATCTATACCTAATTAGCTTTTAGAATTATCACACTCTTAAAAGGTGACCCTAGTGCCTGAATCAACTATTCTTGAAAACTGTTTCTCTGGGTGAAACTTTGTTACTGGGCACACTGAGCAGGGAGAGGTCAATGTTAGGTAAACACTGGAATTAGTGAGAAAGGGAAGCTCCTCACCTGGGGTGTTAATGGTCCAATATGCTAGAAGAGCAGGGAGCATGGTACTTACCTCTCTGGCAGTGGAACTTGTGAGCATGACTTCTACAAGTCACAAAATGCTGCTCTAATTATATAATGAAATTATATAATAAAATGCACATTAGCAGAATTTGGTCAACCAGCGATCTGCAGCAAGGTGATTTGGGAAGAGATATTTTGTTTTATTCATTCAATAAATATTCATTGGTCATGTAAAATGTCCCAGGCACCTTTCTAGGTGCTGAGGATATAGCAGTGAATAAAACTGACCAAATCCCAGCTCATATAGAACAGAGATTCTTAATGTTCATCAATGAAAGCACATACCTCTTAGAAATAAAATAGACCTCACTCTTTTCTAGTCTCATACAACATAGTACCAGCAATTTATTTCAAAATTCTTTCTGTGGCTGCAATAGTAGTGATACAGGTTTGGAACTTTTATATTGGCTTAATTTCTTCTTCAGCATTATAATGGAATAGAACAAACACTGTGATGACATAATCTTTGTCATCAGAGACAAGCAAAACTTTGAAAAACTCAAAACACATGTGGGCAGGGATTGTTCCTTGCTCCCACTGTCCATGCCCCTCCTAAAATATCATTTCCTAGATGAATTCTCATATGACTCTTGTAGAATTTCCATATGCACTTAACCCAGTGCAGACATAGCAGAAGAGGAACACACTAAAAGAGCAATACAAGCGTCCATATTCAGAAAACGTGAAGCCCAACAAACCCTCATTTCTGTCTTATGCCTAAAGAATACCTTGGAAAAAGTATTAGTAATGACGAAATTTGACAAGTGCTAATTGAGAATCTAATAGGATTTTTACTTGTTATATTGAAAAACTTCAGCTATCCACAGTATAATGGAGCCAGGATAGTATGAATTATTTATTCATTCATTTAATCCAATGAGTATAAATTGACTCCTGTTTACCAGATCTGGGTTATCACCGGGGGATACATTACTGAACAAAGTATTATATATATATAATATATCATATTATATATATTATATATTATGTATATTATATAACTTTAAGAAATTATAGTTCTAGTGAAGACAAACAAGTTTAACAAGTGATTATAACAGTTAAAAAATTGAAAAAGTTTATATTCATTTTCTAGGCTGGTCATAACAAAGTACCACAAATTGGTGGCTTAAAACAATAGAAATGTATTGTTCTGGAGACTAGAAATCTGAAGACAAGGTGTCAATAGTGTGATGCTTTCTTTAGAAATCCACAGAAAAGTCCTTCCCTGCCTCTTCCTAGCTTCTGTTGGCTCCTGGAAATCCTTACAGTTCATTGGCTTATAATTGTATCACTCCAATCTCTGCCTTCATCTTTACACGGCCTTCCTTGTATTTTTTTGTTTTTGTTTTTTTGGTTTTTTTGTTTTGTTTTGTTTTTTGTTTTATCTATGTGTCCTCTCCTCTTCTTATAAGGATTTGGTTCACTGGATTTAGGTTCTGTCCTAATCCATTATGACTGCACCTTAATTTAATCACATCTGCAAAAACCCTATTTCTAAATAAGGTCACATTCTGAGATTCTAGATGGACATGAGTTTTGGGAGGGCACAAGAGAGGGGTATGTAAATATGATTTGTAATAGAAAACAATTTTTGCTAAAATTCAGGTAATATTTATAAAATATGAGGAGCCCATCCTAAATAATATTAAATATCAATTTTAGGGAAAGAAGAGACCCAGGAAACAACCTGAATATTTAATAGATGAGGGAATTAAGCACATAGAATTGAGTTATTGGTTGAATCTCATGCAGTTTAATATAAAGAGTTCTGACTTTTGGATGTAATTATCTTCTTGGGAATATGAATTTGCAATGGCTCACTATTAGGTACCTTTTACAATGCTTACTGGTTGTACACAGAAAATTTTCATCTGTTTAGATACAATTTGCAAATCTTACTTTAGCCAGTAGTTGCTATGTTATTCAGATAATAACTTAATCAAAGCCATGGAAAATATTTCCTCTCACTGACTGTAAGAGATGGTAATGGGCTGTGAAATATTGCACATCCAGGCATAAAAAATGCTAACTAATGTTATCCACAAATCAGATAAACATCCCTGGATATAGACATAGAAGCTTTATGTCAAAAATATTTTTTGAATATAATTATTTGAATAAAGAAGGTAGACTATTATACAAAAGTAGGAAGGCTTTTATATAATGGAAGATAAAAATGAAGATGAAATTGATTTATGTATGCAGCTTAGGTGCTGGAATTTAAGATAGGCTTTATTATTTTTTAATATGCCAGGGGATTAACAGCTGAGATAATTTTTCTAATAAACAGAGATGATAGGAAACATAATAAAAGAATAAAAGTATATTGAGCACCTACTATGTCTCTAGCATTTAAATAATTTTTTCTCAGGAGAGCCTGCTACAGATGAGGAAACCAAAGATGGGAAGAGTCATGTAACTTGCTAGCAAATTACAAAACTGTGAAATCCTAGCACATTGTCTGAACAGACACCAGAATTCAGGGTCGGGGTATTAAGTAAAAAAGAAATTTGGGAAGGGAAGAAATGAAGATCAGAAAAAAAATAATCAACAAAATAGAGATCAAAATAATGGAAAAACTGGATGATAGAGAAATAGTATAAAATTAGTAGCCTCATCATATTAAAGACCGTAGCAAAGTAGGCTAAAAAGCTCAACAAGCTCATTTATTTTCTTAGACACAGAGGAAGACTACTTCTAGCCTTCCTTAAAATAAATTTAAGGCCATATAACTGAGTTCTGGCCAGTGGAATGTGGATAAAAATAATGCATACTATTTTGAAGTCTGGCTATAAAACATACCACAAGATTCCCCACAATTTCTTTGCTCATTGGATGACTGACTATGAAAGATTAGCAGAGACCCTGAAAGAGAATCTAGTGGACAGGAAAGACAGAAGATGGAAGAATCCAAGATCCCTTTTTTTTTTTGCTTGAAATAGATTCACCCAGGAAAGCTATCTGACTTGCACTGTGCTGTGATGTCAGCAAGAAATAAACTTTTACTGTGTTAATCTATTAAAATCTAGAGGTTATGTGTTATGATATTTAGTATTATTAATAATTACCCTGGCTAATACCTTGACTTTTGGAACTCTAAGAGAACTTATAGATTACTTGATTTATTACTCTTATTTTACAATGAAAGAGAGAGAGAGAGACCGTGTTCAAAATCAGACAAGTAATTAGTAGTTAATTAGTATAATTGAGGCTGTAGTCCAAAATTCACTCTATAATTGTTTGCTTGAGAAAGCCAGTAAAGTCTTAGAATAAAATCTTAAAATAAAGATATTATACAAATGCATTTCATTTTAATTTAGAATTTGACACCATAGCCCAATCACATAGTGACCTCCTTTGAACAATTAATTCTGGGTCAAGAAGAGAATTAATTAGTGTATAGAAATGCAGACATTGGGTTAGAAGTGGTTAGATGTGACTGTGATGCCAGATAGAATCTGAAGGGAATGAAAGGAGGAAAACATATGGTGAATTTTCTATGAGATAGGTTGTCAATAATCAGCAGAAAAGAAGAGAGATATTCTGGTCAACTAGAGGGAACATGTCTTTGGAAACTGAGGCATAATGGCACAATGGAATGTCCAAAGTGGCTAGTGTTGCAGGTAAATTGGGGATAAATATTAGACAGTATAGCAGTTCTAACACCAATAATTGAAAAATTGCCAAATAAAATAGCTATGAAGAGAGCTATGGATATATTAGGTAAAAAAGGAAACAAGATTTTGAGAAAGAAGTTGAATGAATTAAAACAGAGCAAGTGAAATGTATTTCACTTTTCAGCAAAAGCTCTCATGTGCAGTGGGGAATGAGATGATAGTTGGATGGATTAACAAATCTTGATTTCTGAATATTAGAAAAAATTAAATTGTCTTTAAAAGCAGAGATGAAGCAAATAGGGAAAAAATGAGGAGCTGCATGTTCACTGAGGGAAAACCTCAATTAAGCAAATATTGAATCCATTCAAAAATCATTTCAAGCATAATTCCAAACTTTGATGCTTGGTCTTCCATTTAGTTTTTGCAAAATACTAACTTTTTGGTTTTTATTTTATCTGATTCCCTGGACATTACTGTGGGAAAAAAAAATCACTTTAAAACTACATTCATTATCATGCATAATGTAATGATTCCATTTAGCAAAGAAAAAGAAAACACTACTATTTATTTAAGTGCCTTTAAAAATCCTCAAGAGTTTTATTTAAAGGGGATATTTTAGGGGGATACTCAATATTTCTTGGGGCCCCAATGTGAAACAATTTTTTGAAATCAAAGCAGAAATAAGATTCTTGTAACTACTCATAATAGAAGACTCACAACCTCTAGCGCTTACAGCAGTTATTTTTAATTTTTGTTTTAAACATTAACTGTGAGGTTTGTAGAAACTAATTTTGCGTAAAGAACATCTCCTTAGTAAATTAAGAAGTAATTCATTTACTAATGAAGTGTAGCCTTTCAGATTATAAATAGTTAATGGAAATATTGCACTTTCTTTCCACTATACTCTCAACTTTTCCATGTGCTATATATACTGCCCACACACACTGCAGTAAACACTCCTGGTGGTAGTTGTTGACGATAATGGTAGTGGTGATGTTTTGCATTCCTTTTTCTTTGGATAACAGCAACTCTACTTCCTTGGGTATCACCTTTTCCTCACTCCATGTGATTTTCTTTGTGCTGCCAATTATAGCATCCCAGCTGTCTCACTATTGGCTGTGCCTTTAACCACCAATCATAATACTTCATGCTCTAGACCACAGAAATGGGTTCACGGAAAGTCATATGACATAATATGTACATTAGAGTCTTTATCTGGCATTTTAAGTGGACATTAAAGGAAAAGCTTTCTCTTTGCCTTTAAACCTTGAACTATAAAAATTGTGATTCCAGAGCTGCAGGTGACCTGTCACACAGAGGAGATCCTGAAAAAATTCTCAAAGTGGTTTGTTAGTAATGGCTTTTATCCCTTTGTTTCAACTTGATGTACACTGAGTGCCTATTTTGTGCATAATACTAGGCTAGAGACAGTAAAAAATTAAAAGGTAAATATGATATTACCTCTTTGTTAAGCTTTCAGTTAGTTTTAATTAATAGACTGAGATACTTCAGTCATCAGAGTTTATTCAACAGATTCTAAATAAGGATATATTTTCTTCCAGCTGTTTGATAGCCCTGGAGATACAGCGGTTAGCAAACAGACATGCTTCCTGAATTCATGAAGATTATAGTTGATTAACAGAAAGACAAATATCTACTGAAATATTTAGTTATAGACTATGATGAATATTCTGAGACAGATCCAGTATATTTGCATACTTACATAAAAGAAGAATCTATTTGAGATTTGACAGTGGGATGGTCATGGTGGTAATACAGTGAGATTTGAGCACTAATGCTGGACGTCAGGAAGGCCTAAACCCTTAATGCTGCTGGTGGACCCTAAAGATAAATATGACATCATGGCACTAGAAGAAGTATGCCGCCTTTGACTAAAATTCTCAGTCTTCACTATCATTCACCTCAACACTCCCTGGTAGCCTAAATAAAATAAGTAAAAGAGGTTGGTGTAGGGGGCTTTTTAGTATACATCTCAAAGTCAATGGAATTTGGGCTAAAATAGCAATAGCTCCTACACTTCTGAGACCCCAGAGGTTAACTGAGTCATACCCAGTGCAACTGTTTCAAGCTAATACAGTGAGAAATTTCTAATAATCATAGAGAAGTCAATGGGAAAGAATGAGATGACTTTTCACAAATGTAATTAAAATTGGAAAACTGTCATATACCATGAGCATATGAAGTTTGTACTATCTCAAAGAGAAGCAGGGAGGACTACATTCCTCCTTGAAGTGCTTAATCCTAGACTAAAATCCTGCAAGACTTTGAAAAAAAATTAAAGGCGCAGAAAAAATGAATCCACTTAACGTATTTTACCGTCTATTGTATTATTATTGGTGTGAGTCGTCTGCCATAAAAGTACTGGGTCTGGTATAGGTCCTAACTTGTAGTAAGTACTCCTTCATTGTGTCGAATGAATGAAAGATTACAATGAGAAACGAGTCACCTGCTTGTGTTTAGCAGTGTTACTTAAGTTTCTACTTAGAATGACTTTTTATTCTAATGTTGTTTTTTTATTAGTCCTTTCTCTATAATGTCCCTTCATCAATCCTTATCAGAAAAAAATTGATTCTATTGCCTATTTCCTTTGCTTGTAAAAAATTGTGTTATTATAAAATTCATGTCTTAACTAAATTTGTAGTTATTCAAAACAATTTTTTTTATTTTGGTTGCCAGCATCTTTTAAGCATCTCACTGCTGTTATAGAGAGATTTACTAACTCTCAAAGAACTAATAGAGACAGTTAGTAATGACAAGCATTAAGTTAATTTCCAAAAGTATGTGTTACTTATTGTTCACTATTAAAAATGTGGGAAATTTTGGTTGTGGTGTTCTTGGGGAATTGAAAAAGACCTCAAAGATGAGTTAAGGTACTCAAAGTCTGGATCCAAAGACACCAAATAGGCAAAGATGAGAGGAATGACATTGTAAAGAGAAGGAGGGTAATTAATAAAATTACACGCAGAGGAAAGTAGAGCTTAATTTTTAAAAATCCCTAGAACCGTAGAAAATGTGAGCATTTCAACATTATTTCCAATGAATTTCAATGTTAACTATTTCAAAGAAACTCTACTCTATCATTTGTATCAAATTCTATCAACAAACTATAATCTAGAGAACACCCATATGGTAAATAAACTGTCCTTGTTAGAGCAAATTTCTCTAAATTACAAACCGATTGAAATTTGCTATAATTAAAGATGATAGAGAAGGAAAAATAATAACTTCAAATTGAAATTTTAGTTTTAAGGAAATTTGAGTCAAATTACAAAATGTTCAATTATTTATGGATATAGGTTTCTCTTCTGATTATATAATACAGGCCATATTTCTGCTCTTTATAGTCATCTGTAGCTCTTTTCATAGTTCTTTGTTTATGTTTTAAAAGCTTCAGGAAAAACACAAGCAGATTGTGAAAGTAGAAAAACTAAATTCAAGAGAAAAATAAAACACTGTTAAATATTTTAAACTAATATAAAATAAAGCAAAATAAAATTTATAAGGCAATAGGATAGGTCATTTGGATTATGAGAAACTGAAGAAGGATAGAAGGCTGGAGAGAATAAAGGAAGAATAGATATATCCATCTATTCATTCAACTCCAGATTCTGTCTACAATCCAGATTTGTGTTTCCAGATACTCTTTGCACAATTCTGTCAAGACCTTACAGATTTCTGGCTCTTAGTAAGTTGAAAGCACTGACATTCATTTAATTTCCCAAGATCACAAACTCAAAGTCATTCTTCACTTGACATTCTCCTTTGCCACTCACACAAAATTGATCATCAAGTCATATTGATTCTACATTTGAAAAGTCTCATTTGTTTTCTTTTTTGGGGACACTGTCATAGATCATCGCTTGCATGGATTACTGCAATAGAATTGTAACTGTTTTCTGACTTTACTTCATGGAGTACTTATAATTCATCTTATTTATTGATGCTTAATATATTTTCTTTCTCTTTAAGAAATAATTCTTTCACATACACAAGGTATTACAGAGTATAGTATAACAGAGGACAATATTTAACAATTGTTAATATTTTGCCATTTTGCTTTAGAAGTTTTTATTTTTTTAAAATAAAATGCTACTGATACAACTGAAGATATCTTTATACCTCCTCCTGTTTCCATTTCCTTCCCAAACTTCCCAGACAAACCCAGTGCCCTGTAGTTAATGTAACCTTCCTAACCATTTAAAAAAATATCAAAGCAATAATTTGTATAGTTTTATGTATTTTTAAATAAAACTGCCTACTATACCATACATATTCTTCTGCATCTAGCTTTCTTCACTCAACATTACTTCAACATTTTTTAATTCAATAGCATATAGTGTATCTGTACAGTATTCTATCTTCCCATATTCTATATTATTTATTTTTAGTATTTTACTTTCATCTTGTTATTAATCAATACCTCTTACCAAGTGGTTATTATTAGCATTAATAACAGTATAGCATCAGTATAAGTAGTTGAAGTACCAGTCAATGCTTGTTTAAATTTACAAACTTCATTAATTTCTTTTCTCATTTCTTCTTGCATCCCACTCTTTGTTTTCATGGCAGGTTCGTTGTTAGTAAGCACACTTTAAAAATACCAAACTCTCAGTGTCTTTGACTGAAAGTATCATTCAACTTCTCTCTTAATTGAGTCCATACCAATGCATAGAGTCCTAAGTCTAATAATCTAATAATAGTCCTAAGTCCTAATAATCATTTTACCGCATCACAGGATATTATGTTATCCTTCTCTGGAAACATTTTACTTTTAGCCTAGTTATTATATTTTTTGGTATCTGCCTTAGTTTGTTTGGGCTACACTAGCAAATTATTGTAGACTGTGTAGCTTATAAACAACAGAACTTTATTTCTCAACAGTTCTGGAGGCTGGGAAATACGTGATCAAAACGCTGGCAAATTCAGTGTCTTGTGAAGGCACATTCTTCATAAATGGTGCCTTCTTGCTGCATCTTTCCATGGTGCAGGGGCTAGTGAGCTCTCAGGGGCTGCTTTTACAAGGGCACTAATCTCATTCATGACCTAAGCACCTCCCAAAGACTTCGTCGTCTAATACTATCACATTGAGGATTAGGTTTCAATTTATGAATTTTGAAAGGAAGCAGACATTCAGACTGTCACAGTATCATATAATTTTTGAGTTATTTTTAAAGATTTCTATGTTATCTATCATCTACAATTTTCAAATTCAAGAAAATCTGAGCCTTTATTGTGTTGAATATTGCCTCCAAATATTTCTCTCTATTTTGGAATTGTATTAGACATATGTTAGACATACTGAATCCATCTCTATGACTCAAAACTTTTTGTGTCGCCTCTAACATTATGTCTAAGTTACATTTTATTTTAGATGATGTCACGTCACCTTTTCCTGGTTTATTGTATCAATGGAACTCATCACCTAATAGCTCTAAATGCACTTATTTTCTTTTGTATTGCTGATAATTTCAGGGGCTATATATTTCATATTTTAATGTTGAATTTGTTTCTGTCTTAAACTTACCTCGTCTTTTTATGCACAATTTACTATTTTCATTGTGATCTCTATTCTTCTGTTTTAAATTTTCTTACTCACTTGCCAGTTGGGTATTTATATTTTTATTTAGGTTAAAATATTATTTCCAGTTCTTGGTTACTAGTTCCCCTCTTTGTTGGTTTCCCCAATGCTCCTTCATGGTGGATAGCTTCCTCACTTGTTACATAATCTTTAAATATGAACTCATTCTTCCTAGGATTGTTTGTACCCTAGGGAATTCAAAGTGCTCTGACCTATGTAAAGGTCTCTATAGAGTGATTTATTTCTTCTGTGGCTTTAAGAATTTTAATAGTGTGGTAAGCGTAATGCTAGATGGGTCCCATGACCTTTGTCTCCTGATATTACCTCATGACTGTAGATGTGATTAAAGTCCATAATCAGCTAACTTTAAGTTAAGGGGATTATCCTAGATAATTTGAGTGGGCCTGATTTGATCAGTTGAAAGACTTTAAGGGCAGAACTGAGACTTCCCAGAGAAATAAATTCTGCCTGTTGACAACAGTTTCCATTTATGCCCGGAAGTTCAAGCCTACCTTCCTGATGGCCTGTCCTAGGAATTTTGGATTTTCCTAGCCAATGCCCACACTTGGAATAAAGTAATTCCTCGAATAGATCCCTTAATGTACATCTTTCATTCTGTTTATTTGGTTGAACACTGACACAAGAGCAAAGGAGTTTTTTAGATGTAATTAAAATTAGCAAAGGAACAGCTATCTCAAACCCTCCTCAATAATAAACTCGATTCAATTCTACCAACCACCTAAATGAGCCTGGGAGCATATTCTTCCCCAGAACCTACAGATAGAGGCTCAGCCCAGCTGACATCTTGATTTTAGACTTATAAGATCCTCACCAGAGAAACCAGGTGTGTCTGCCAGATCTTTTGGCCTACAGAGTTGTAAGCTAATAAATGGGTATTGATTTAAACCACTAAGTCTATGGCAATTTGTTACACAGCAATGAAAACCAATATAAGTGGTCTGGACCAGTACTCATATTGATTTCTTAGCTTGGTATTCCATATTCATGCATAGTCTACTGTGAACCTGGTGGCTTATGAATGACCCAGGCTTGGTTTAAATTTCTGGTATGTGACCATTTTTTACTCTCAGCCTCTAGAAGGCAGCATTCTTCCTTGTCCTTTCTTAAGGTGGTAGATGAAATGTGACTAAACCTGTTTTATGGAACAGGCAGCACTTGGCTTTATTCAAGACTTTGGTTTCAAGTCCACACTCCATGCAGATACACCACCACATTTCCTGCTGCTATCCAAGTGTTAAATCCCAACATGGGCCAATATGACCTCCAGCCAATTTTATATCCTCATAGATTACTATAGCATCAGCTCAAACTAATGACTAGCTTTGAGTTCTTTTGCAATTTGGGGGACCTGGGTATTTCTTCAACAATCATTTGAGCTTGGAAATATTTTAATGTTTCTTAAGTTATATGTATATGGATTTGTAGCTAGAATTGGGAACTATAAAGGAGGAGCTCAGTCCGTGTATTCCCATGTCAGAACTTCCAAATGAATTTTCAAAGACAATATAATCGTGTTCTGAGATTAAACATTTAAGAATGCCCATTACTTACAAAGTAAAATAGTAAAATATGAATTTCTTAAGTACATCATACGAGGTCCCTCCCATTCTGGTTTCACTAGTTGTATCTACAATGTCTCTTTGGACACTACCTTACTTCTTGTTCTCTGAACAAACCATGACTGAATTCACCCTACCTGGACAGTCTTTCACTATTTGTCTGTTTTTAAAACTCATATTCACTCTTCAAGATTGAGTTCAATATCACTTTTAAAATAATATTTCCTGACAATAATAAACAGAAACAATTGTTCTCAACCTCTGTTCCTATAGAACTTTGAGTGTACTCCAATTATTTATATATTTGTCTCTAATTTCCCCCATAACTTCTAACATTTTTTGAGACAGCATCTTGCTCTGTCACCTAGGCTAGACTGCAGTGGCATTATCATTGCTCCCGTATTTAAGGGGTCTCCTACCTCAGGCTCCTGAGTAGCTGGGACTACAGGTGAAAACCACCATACCCGGCTAAATTGTATTTTTTGTACAGATGAGGTCTCGCTCTTGCTCAGGTTGGTCTGAACTCCTTGCCTCAAGCAATTCTCCTGCTAAGACTTCTCAAGGTGCTAGGATTACAGACATGAGCCACCGTGCCTGGCCACTCCCTAACTTCTAAACCATAAACAAACCTGAAACAAACTATGGCTACTCTAATAGCAAAATCCATTATTCACCCTTGTAATTCCTGACACATAAGAGACATTCAACAAGAGTTTGCTAAATAAATTTTTTTTTCAATAATATCGATCTGATCTGGTCGAGAATTTGTGTGTGTGTGTGAGTGTATGCATGTGTGCACCTGTATTTCAGTGCTGTTTATTTCTGAAGAAACATGAAGATATATTGTATTAATATTTTCTAGGGCTGTCATATCAAAGTACCATAGACAGAGACTTTAACAATAGAAATTTATGTTTTCACAATTCAGGAGACTACGAGTCCAAGATCAAGGTGTCAGCAGGGTTGATTTCTTCTCTCCTTGGCTTGTATGTGGCTGTCTTCTCCCTGTGGCTTCACATGATCTTCCCTCACACTCCCGTCTTCGTAGCTCCCAGATAAATTTGGGATATAGTGCCATAGTGGCTAGAAACCTTGCCTTAAGGGGAAATGAGGGGGAGCTGGACATAGGTGTTTATAGTGTGTCTTTCACAGGATATTTCTTTCACCTGGTGGATGGCCTAATCCCTAGTTATCCAACTCATGATCAGGGAGTCCCTCTCGCAAGAAACCATTTTATACTGGCAGATGCCCATGTTTCTCTTTCCTGACCTGTGTTTAGTTTATGCTTGCCTGCCCATTGGTCTGGCATTATATGCCCAACTTTGGGTTTTCACTGATACCCAGGAAAAACCTAGCCTGGATTAGCCCCTGGTTCTTCAGATGGAAGGCAAAATTTCAACACACCACAACAGTGGAAAAGAAGTTCAAGTATTTTTACATACAGATCCTGTGCAAGGAGGGCATAATGAGTTAGGAGGGCTGTCATCTGTCCCCAGGTCATGTGAGGCAGGAACGAATGAAGAGACGGGTTAGGGGCTGGGTGGGAAGAGAGAGGGAGAGAGAGAGAATGCTAGAGCTTAGCGACTAGCAGAATATATGAGGGGATTGTGTGTGGGTCACTTTAAGTTCTCAGGCAAATGCCTGAATGTCCATTTAAAGGAAGCGATAGGAAACTGCAGTGCCCAGTCGCCTAATGGGAGCCATATTTCTAAGTTCTTATCTCTGGCTGCCAGCTTGAGCCATTTGGATGTGATGTAGAACTGGAAACTCTGTCAAGGGTGACTGAATCATGCTTTTGGTATGAAAAAGTTAAACGTATATTTTAAAAGGATGCCAAAGCAACATCAAATTATAAGAATTCATTACAATGTCTGCATTCAAGTTTCCTCTTTGTAGAAGGACCTCAGTCATATTGACTTAGGGTCTATCCTAATGACCACTTTTAAAATAATTACCGTGTTAAAGAGGCTGTCTCCAAATACAATCACATTGTGAGGTACTGGGGGTTAGGATCTCAACATAAAAAGTTTGCGGGGGGGACACAATTTTAGCTCATAGCAGAGATACTGGATGATCACTTGCCAGGGTGTTGTCCAGAAGCTAATTCTCATAGAAAGTGGATCTTAAGAAATTCTGTCCACTCTAGGAATCCATGATTCAATACTCCTGTAAAAAGAACACAATGGAAACTTTCATAGGAGAGAATATTCTTTATAATTTCAGAACTTCGTTTCCTAAATCTTATTTATTCTCCATTAGTTTCTTCTATATCTTATTATAAGATAAATAGCATATCTTCTAAGCTATGCCATATCTGTCAAATGCAGATAGAAACTTTTGGTACATATAGAGTGAATATAAACATCGCATGTAACTAGTCAATTATTATTTTAATGGTAATTCAAATATTATGTTTTCTTTTTAATAGTATTGTGTGTCAAAATAATTCAATATAAAGTAACTTTTATAGAGATAATATCCATGAATAAGTACATATGAAATAAAATTAAGTTTATGATGATTTACTGCTTTTAGATTTTTTATAGTTAGGTTTTAGAAATCTCTTTTATATAATACTTTTAGGGCTGATCTGAGGCTTCTTTAGGTCAGAGGGCTCAAGATAAAGCCTAAAGAAAAATAGTAAAGTAGAAGTGGTCTTTCTTTTTTACAGAAGAAAATGATAAATTTCTATCTCACAATCTCCAGACTAAATGTCACCACAATTATAAAAAAAACAAACAAACAAACAACAACAACAAAAAAAGCTCAGGTGATAGAATGAGAATAGAGTTTCATAGTCAATTAAATGAATTCCTTGGAGACAGATATTTCAGCATTTATTACTCTTCCAATCTGACAATCTGCATCTTCCAAAAGTGAGGGAGGGGTGCCCCACTGAAGGGAGGAAAGGCCCCTGAACTCTCCAAGTGGGTCCTTGGCTTCGTTCAGGAATGAACTTGAGAACAAAACAACTAGCTACAGAAAGGTTTTATTGAGACAGACATAGCGAGAGATCCTGTGCCACAGATAGAGTAGGAATCCTCTCCTGAGCTGGAGGGGAACCCCTCATAGGATGATGGTAAAGTTTTTAGATGTTCAAGAACCTCGTTGGGAATCAGCCCTATGTGACCAGCATTGTCTTGAGGTCAAGCCACGAAGGTTCATCACAAACCGCTGTCACAGGAAGGTAAGTGCAAGCAATTTGTAAGGCATCAGGTTTAGTAATTCATCCATCTTCGGGTGGTCCCAGACAGGCGACTTGCTGGAGACTTCCTTGTTCAGGGTGGTTAGGGTGTGGTATCAGTCAAAACCGCTGTACTCAGGCGCTCTCAACCTTTCTTAGCCTTATCCCTAAGTTAAAGGCAAACAAGATATATATTGCATAGCCTTATCCCTAAGTTAAAGGCAAACAAGATATATATTGCATATTCCTTAATATCCCTTCTAAGCTTAAGACAGTGCCCTATAATCGAAGACTTTGGGACGCAAAGTATAAATATTCACATTAAATAGATAAATAAAGAATAGAAAAAGGCTCACATAAGTTAAGGTGAAGTTTCACTGATAATTAAGTTCACGTTTGGCTAGATTTTACCACTAAAATGCATTAAGTTAAATTCTATAATTTTGAAGCTCTTGGAGTTTGGAATGTTGAATGAGGGATTGTGGACTGGCATAAACATTCAGTGAGCTGTGTTTTTTTGCGGGGAGGGGGAGGAATGAGATCCTGAAAATTGGTGTAAAATTATTATTCTTTCTTGACCAGTCACACACAGCCTTAGCACTAGGTGTTTTAAATCTGTCCATTTAAATTGTGAATTTCATATGTAAAAACATATTCTACCCCTATTATCACTAAATAATACTGCAATGTCAAAAGGTAACCAGATCCTTGGATTGTTTGGCTATGTGCTGCCTCACAGATACCCTGACTTATGTTTTCCTTGGGGAGAACAGCAATGTTTGCTAGTAATTGGACACTGTCATTCTAAAGGGAGGCCGAAGCCCACAGATGCCACCATAGCTGAGGGGAATCTGATTTGCAACTTAAATAAAACAAAGTCATTTACTTCTTTTGTTGCTCTGCGAAAGCAATTAGACCAGAGGAGCAGCTGCATATACTACTACAATAATGCTGAATTGGGAGAGAGAGAGAGAGAGAGAGAGAGAGAGAGAGAGAGTAGGTGTGCCCAGCATTTAAAGTAGTTGTAAATAAGCACGCCTTTCATTTATTTTAATTCTTTCAAAGGATCCAGAATTAGGAAAATAGGAAAAGAACAGGAGAGGGCTTGGTAAGAGAACACATTTGTCATCAATCTCTGCTTTTCATTTCTGTCACTTTTAATTCCAAGATGCATTCTCATGACTTAAGTGATCCTCCAATCAAGTTCTATGTTTAGGATATTTGCAATGACAAAGAGCTTAAATCTACCACATCTTGATCTTCTACTAACAACATTTGTCACAATTCAAATAAACATTTTCCTCTTGTGCTAAATGGTTTTCTTGACAATCTCTGGCCTTTGTTCGACTTTGCTATCTGTTCTCCTGAGGCTGTTTTCCTTAATCTAACTAAACCAATTGTGAGATCAAGGATTGGGGCTTAAGTAAAGAGGATAGAAAACATATCTATTATTAAAACCGCTTTTGAAATACACCCCCTCCTTTAATTTTACTTTAATAGTTTCTCCTACCACCTGTGTTTTTAGTTAAGAAAAGGGTTGTTGTTATTCTCATAAGTGACAAATGGATGAAATTACTGATGGCAACAGCAGTGGGCTGGATAGTAGTTAATTATGCTCTGGTGCATGTCTTTCATTAAGGTGCTGTTTCCTTTACCAGAGCTCTCAATAAAGCATTTTTCACAGGGCCCCTGAGGAATCGTGCAGTGAGGAGCAGCCTATCAGGTAGCTCCAGGCGGGATGTAGTGCTGCAGCCTGGGAGGCAGCATTATTGAGGCTGAGTAATGAAACCTGACAAGGTCTGATCAATGGGACTCTCTGGCGGGATGGTCTGACAAATGTAGGCTCCATGACAAGCATAGTTTTCTAAACAATGTGAAGCTTTATTTAGTGGCCGATTGGTTATGAAAAAAAAAACCAGTCCAGAAGGATTGGGATTTAATGAAAAAATTGCCCCCAGTAGTTGGAAGCAATATGAGTTGATGGCATTACCAATGATGGGTTTATTGGTATTCACACTTTTCATCCTGTAACATCAGTGGTATCTCTGGCTAAAAAGCATTATTACGGAATTGCCTAATAGCAAATTAGGGTGAAAACAGTGATACCTCTGGACTTGACATATTTGTGGTTGTCAGGTATGTCTAGATATGCTAAAGGTAGAAACTGACACTGTCCAATAGCTTTGTAGCTTTGGCTTCTAAAATATGCTCCGTTACAATAGTCTTGACTATGATGTTTTGTATCCTCGGTTTAGAAGAATCTTCTGATGGTTTTGTAATGTATCGTATCTAATGAAAACAGCTTTAAAAAGATAGTTTGGAAAGGAGTATCATTTACTTGTCTTTTACTTGTAAGCTATAATAGAACCTTGACTGTAATAGTTACATTGGTTTTCCTAAATCAGACATGTTTAGTAAAAGAAAGAAGAGGTCTTTAAACTAAGACCTTGTGGAGATATTAAAACTTCGTTGAGGGAGATCAATAAATACTCATATAGAATGAAGTGAAGAGCATATACAAAGGTACTTTATCTCAGTCTTCAGTTCCTTTGTTCTAAACAACTGACAATAGCCCTCAACTACTGTATGTAAGGAAATAGTTCTTGTCAGAACATTGCCTTGACCATATTATTCATATCAGGATGTTAGATTCTTATTTAATACTTTCAGAGCACTTGTTATTAAGCTTTAATTATGACTGAAATTTTTCAAACCATAGGTTTTATTACCATCCAGTATGCTTTGCAATTGTTGAGCCTATTTCTCTCAAGTTGCAGTTCTCTATTAACCTTTGTGGTTCACCCATGTCTGCTAGTGGCTTTATGCTATTGTGTTATTATTATTATTATTGCTATTGGTGGAATAACAGAGAAAGAGTCATTTTCAAAATTACTATCTGCTTGGAGAATAAGAAGGAAAGAAAAGCTCAATTATCAAGAGACATGGAAGGCATGATGGTTTCCAAGCAATACTCTTAATTGCCTTTCTTAGTCACCTCACCCTCACTTCCACACAGGCAAAGTAGGATTGACACTACAGCAACTAATATTTAAATTCAGTACACTACCTTTAAGTCAATCCCATGCTTGGAATAACAAGATCTTCTGATAAATGCAGAGCTGTCTCTCTAAAACAATTCACTGAAAATCAACCAATTCTTTGTCTACATTTTCAAGTTCTATTGTACTTGTATTTTGAGGTCCTATTAGTATCTGGAAGAAGTTCTTGAAATGAGAAAATGACTATAATCATAACATCCTTTTGTGAAGTTCATATTCTACAAATTCTTTCCATGTCACACAGAATTAATATCTTGTAATATGTAAAGGGACGGAGTTCCAAACCTACAAATACAGAGATATATTATGCAAAAAGCAATAGTGAATTTACAATAAAAATTTATATAGATCTGAATTAAGGATCCTGAATGATCTACAATGGACAGTTCTGCAGACCTGAATTTAAGTTTGCAGACTTTTAAAAAAACTTTTTATAATATAGTTTATCATAAATTCTCCCTAATGATAATGAAATCTTTGAATTTTGAAAAAGTATGAAATTAGAATTCACTATTCACATTGCCATTTTTTCTTTACTTCAGTCTGATGGTGTAGGTTTGGCTTGTCCTCTGGGCTTGTCTAATGACTGCTTTCTCTTGGCATCTAGCCCAGTTAGTCTCACTTTATTCACTTCAACAGTTCAGATAGAGTAAGGTTCTTTTGAGAACCTTACAATAAAATAAATACATTTTTTTTTGTTAAGTGGCTACAATCATTTCTAAATCAAAGTGTTCTTTTTTATAAGTCATTGATAAAAGAAATACATCAGGCCAATTCAGAAGAGGAGAAGCAATATCAGTATAGAAATTTTATGCTTGTGTTTGTGTATGTGTATGTGTGTGTGTGTGAGAGAGACAGAGAGAGATGGATCAGATAAGATAAAGGAAAGATAATCTCTAGATGAAAGATTTCTGAAGTTAAAATAATTTGCTTTTCTTTATGATAGTAGTTCTCATAAATTTTAATAGTTTCTCTTTTTCTTTCTGACAGATTAAAGATATCTCAGGAGTTCACATTAAGGACAAAAGAAAAACAAAACCTGTATATCTCATATTACTCCCAAGAGAGCCACTTTAAGTGTGTGACTTTATGTTAAGCTCCCTGATTTTTATCATATGCTCCTATTATGTTCAAATAAAAACCTTCAGATTTTGAGATTAGAAGTACTGAAATATAATGTGAAGATGGAAATATAATCACCAACTTCATAACCCAATATCTGCAGTATATGGAATGAAACACACATACACACACACGCGCACACACACACACACATCCACTGAAATTCGTTCTCTTCAAATTTTAAAACTTTTTCTTTGTACTAAAGTGATTAATTTTGGTAAGTACTCAAATGTTTATATGTGCTATAAATATTTAAAACATTTGGGGACAGAAAATTTGTTTAAAAATACAGAAAATTTCTAGATTTTGCCACAACTAAGCTCTTTAAAGAGAATCTATTCACTCTTTCTCTGGTGTTGCTTGAAGAAGCAAAACTCAGTGAATGTAGGGGCATATGTGGACTTTTTATATAACCTTGGAATCATAGAGAATAGTTGCTACCCAGTTTTTGTTTTCTGAAATGTTTAGGTCAGAGACATGCTGATTAACAAAAAATAATCTATATTTAAGACATGCAGATATTTTGTTGACTTGTAGTCCTGAGGAAAAATTGGTAAAGAGTTAAATAATTGAATAAACACATATCCACACACATACAGAGTAATTTCAATATACTATTTATTTACTGATTAATATCTGGAGCAAGAAATTCCAAAAAGTTTCTGTCTTAATATTTTAGGAACCTCAGGTTAATTATTTAATAGTCAGAGCTATTACAAGGCTGTGGAACTTCACAAAATATCATAATAGTGTGTGTATTATGTATACGATATACCCATACCATACATTCTTCAGGATTTTGTATTTTAATCCATGATATATATTTTGCTAGTGTGAACTTGTACAAATGGGAGGTGAGATAGTATGTAATGGTTAAAATAATAAGTAATGCTAAGAGATAGTGACAATGTAAAATAATGTGCAAAATGAAATAAAATTCATATCCAGACAATTGCAGCAATTTTTACTTGAACACATCATCATTGTTTCTGCAGGGAGGAATGATATGCTCTTTTGGAGGTTTTTCCCTTCTTTCACGTTAATTTCTTCTAGGCACAGATTCTGCTCCTCTGACAGCAGCGCAGTGCTCATTATGTACCGCAAGTCATCAAGAGGAGGTTAGGAGAGTGGAAGCCTGTTCCCCGAAGCAATTTGTTTCAGCAATGCTGCTGGAGCATAGTTCACAATTATCTTTAATATGAATGAGAAGCTGGAGCCTCTTGAATAGGCAGATGGAGTTTTGTTTTTTCCCCCAAGACCATAAACTTGTCTGTTTCTTTTTTCGAAGTACATTCATCATCATGGTTCCTATTTTGTTTAACCTTGTTCTGCCATTCTTTCCAATTACTCTGTTTAGTTTATCCATTCCGGGTTAGCTAATTGGCTTTGCTTAGCCCTCCTTTTCACACATTTCCATGCCATTCCACATGTAATTCAAGTCCCATTAGCTCCCACTTCATTTAAACCAACATAGGGCTCATGGGACCAGTAGGGCTGCTGGAAACAGGTGCAACTGGCCAGATGTCTGCCTTGCTGGAAGGGTGGGGCAGACTAAACAGTTCCGCCGCCAGCTTCAGACTGCCTGCCTGAAAGAGCTAAAAGGGTTATCAGAGGGCGAAACTTTGATTTAATTGTTATAGTTATTTTACTGGTTCCCCCTTAGAATCCAAATACATATTCTTTTCAGGCTTAAAGCCAACTTTAAGAAAAATCAAGTTGTTTATAAAACAACAGTACCCCGTTGCAATGCACACTGCCAAAGTACTGCTTGGTTCTATTTTAAAGGAAGTAAGACCAGTTCTAGAGATTATTCTGGTGCTAACCTTCCTCTGTGAGCAGGTATGTCCATGCCCTATTTACTAATCCCCTAAGACTGGCTCACTGTTTTAAACTCAGAAGTTACCCTCCTGAACCTTGGATTGTCTCTCTTATGCTGATCAGGGATGCAAAACACAAAACCATGTGGGCCTCGATGACTGCAAATTCATGACAACCAGTGTCAACTGAGCACTAGCCTACTTATTTTCTCCACTGTTTTTTGCCAGAATATTACATAAGATTACATTACCACGAAATCGAAATTCTACCCACTTCACTTTTGCAAAGATGATTGGACTTTTATTTCCTTGTTGTTAACTGTCCACTTGTTACTCTATATATGACTTCCTTTCAGATGCCTCTGATGATATTATATATTTAAAGGACAAAATTATCTTGTAATTTCTAATTCCAGGTATTTTTTTCCTTCAATTCCCATTCTTCCTGAATTAGGAACAATGAAAATTGTAAATTGTAAATTAAGTCCCTCAACATGGAATTTTAATTTTTCTACTTGAATTTTTGAAACAGCATATTTTGGGTTTCATTTCATGCTCTGCCCCCATCTTTTTTAATTTTTATTTCTTTTTTTATTTCAGGAAATTATGGGGGTACAAACAATTTGGTTATATGTTATGACTTTGCCATATCCCAAACATGATTTGAGACGTGCCCTCCACCCCGAGCACTCACAGTGTCCTTTAGTTATGAGTTTACCCAACCCAATCCCCCTACCCCCAAAGAATTTTACTACTATGTGAGCACCTTAGAGTTGATCAGTCAGTGCCAGTTTGATGGTAAGTACATGTGGTGCCTATTCTTCCATTCTTATGATACCTCACTTTGGAGGATGGGCTCAAGCTTTATCCAGGAAAATATAAGAGGAGCTAGATCACCGTTGTTTATTTTTTTTTTTATAATTGAGTAGTATTCCATTGTATACATATACCATATTTTATTAATCTATTCATGGATTGATGGGCACTTAGCTTATTTCCACATCCTTGCTATAATGAATTGTGCTGCCATAAACATTCAAGTTCAGAAGTCTTTATTATAGATTGACTTCTGTTCTTTTGAGTGGATGTCTAATAGTGCTATTGGTGGATCAAATGGTAGTTCTACTTTTAGCTCTTTGAGGTATCTCCAAATTCTTTTCCATGGAGGTTGCACACTTTACATGGAATCAGAGAAGACCTTGTGTAGCCAAAGCAGCCTTAAGCAAAAACAAACAAACAAACAAAAAACCTGGGAGGTATCAGTCTACCAGACTTCAAGTTGTACTACAAGGCTGTAGTAACTGAAACAGCATGATACAGACACAAGAACAGAGACAGACTTTTGGAACAGGACTGAGAATCCAGAGATGAAACCATCTGCATTTTGTCATCCAATCTTTGACAAAGTGGACAAAAATATACACTGGGGAAAAGAATCCCTCTTAATAAATGGTGTGGGAAAACTGGATAGCTACATGCAGAAGATTGAAACTGGATCCCCACCTCTCATCTCTTACAAAAAATCAATTCAAGATGGATAACACACTTAAACCTAAGGCATGAAACCTTAAGAATCCTAGAAGAAAATGTAGGGAAGACTCTTTCAGACATTGGCCTAGGCAAATGATTCATGAAGAAGACCCCCAATCACAGCAATCACAGCAGGTACAAAAATAAATAAATGGGACCTGATCACATTAAAAAGCTTTTGTACAGCCAAGGAAACTAATATTAGAGTTAATAGACAACCTACAGAATGGGAGAAAATATTTTCTGTCTACATATCCAATAAAGACCTGATAACAAGAATCTATCTAGAACTCAAAAAAAATCAACAAGAAAAAAATCAAACCTATCAATAAATGGGCAAAGGACATGAACAGAAAACTTTTCAAAAGAAGACAGAATAATGGCCAGCAAACATATACAAAAATTCTCAACATCTCTAATCATTAGGGAAATGCAAATCAAAACCACAATGAGGTATTACCTATCTCCAGTAAGATTTGCTTTTATCAAAAAATCCCAAAGCAACAAATGCTGGTGAGGATGTGGAGA
Organism: Microcebus murinus; assembly: GCF_040939455.1. NCBI lineage: Eukaryota > Metazoa > Chordata > Mammalia > Primates > Cheirogaleidae > Microcebus > Microcebus murinus. The sequence continues at coordinate 50,903,219 of NC_134104.1, forward strand.
GATGAAAACACTCTTACACTGCTGGTAGGACTGCAATTTTTTTCTTTTTTCTTAGTGCATTCTGTACATTGCATGTTGCTCAAGGCTCTCTTCTACTCTCTGAAGTTATCTCTATTTGATCTTCCACAATAAACTGGCTCTGCTGCATCCCACAGTGACATTTATGGTGACTCTCTCTCATGGGCTCAAAACCCAAATTCTTATCCAAGTCACAAATTTTTATTATATCTGATTTTAGCATTGGTGGACTTTAGGACTGGTATGACAGTTTTCTCAGTTTTATGAGCTTTAAGACTATTTTAAAAAATATATTCCAAATTATCTTGCTAATTCCCCACACCGATTTTTCGAACTCCTGACCTCGAGCAATCCACCCACCTCGGCCTCCCAGAGTGCTAGGATTATAGGTGTGAGCCACTGCACCTGGCCGGCCCACACCGATTTTTCTACAAAAATATTTTTTTTCTCTACTTTTTTAGTTCCACTGCTAAGTATTCTGGTTTGAATTTTCATTAATACCTATTTAAACTATGGAAATAGATTCTACCCCAAAATAATTGATACTAAATATGGCAGAAGCTAAATATCATTTAATACTTACTATGTGGTAGATATTCTTTTAGTTTATTCAACACATTTTATCATTCAATTGTCACAATATCTCTATGAAGTAAGCATTTTATAAATGAGAATATTGTGGCACAGAGACTAACACAACTTGCCAGGTATTAAGAACTAATGCAAGATGGAACTTGAATTCAGAATTTCAAAGAAGGAATAACTATATTTATAATGCCTCTATTTTTCTTCTTTCTCTCCTTTAGTAAGAATAATGTTTTCAGACAATGACAGGACATTCTTGGGCCTAGAAGATACTTTAAATATCCTAGAAGATACTTTAAAATCCTAGAAAATACTAGGATTTTCATATAAATTCATATGTACCTAACTTCTTATCTGATTCCTGATTTTCTTAGTAGCCTTCTCAGCTTTTCCTTGGAATTTTGATATTAGTTATACCTCCTGAACTCTGGGTATACCCTTAGGAATAATTGATCCTAAAGGAAACTCAATAGTTAAAGGGAACACAATTCTGAGAGGTGAATTTTTTTCCCAAATATATAATCCTTGTTTGAAAGCATATGACTTAAAAAGGTTATTTTTTAAATCTTGATTGCACCAGCTATTGTGTTGGCCTGCCCCACTGCCACACTTCCAATTACTTTCACTCTACATTAATCTTCTTAAATCATCAATTCATTATGCCATTCTGTTTTAACAAAAGGTCACTTCCCTGCCTGTTTCTTGAAAGATAAAATTCGACTACTGGGCTCTCATTCAAAACCATCAGCCAACAATACATAAGTTTACCTCTATTATTCGCCCATTAGGTACTTCTCACCTTAACCAGAGTATTCTTATACTTGCCTTGTTAATGTGCCTTTGCTTACTCTAGTCTCAATGCCTAGTAAGATCACATCCCTGTATGTTGAAATTCAATCCATTTCTGTGAGCTAGATCATGGCTTTTATGCTCCTCATCTCCTAGCCAGAAATTAAGTCTTTCATTTCTCAACTCTCATTGTATTTCATATTTCTCCCATTTTATGTAGCAAGTCTGACTTGAATTTTTGTTTTCTCTTTATATACTTAATGTTCCAGGTAGACTATAAAATACTAATATAAAAGTTTAGCATCACATACTGCTTTCTATTTCTCATAGCCAGCAGTGGACTGCTTATAGTAGGTGCTTAATAAATATTTATTATTCATATTATAAATAAATGGTATCACTATTATCTCAGCTTGCAAGGTGCTTTGATGAAAATTCCAAACCTGCCATCAGCATGTGGCTAAAATAGCTATCAATTAAGAAATGCCAGAGACAACATTGACTCTTTGTATAGTTTCTAATTTCATCTTGCATGCAACCTGACATGGTTGCCAAAACAATACTGAAAAGACTCTTATTTTTATAGGCATCATGACTTTTATTTTATATGTGAGAATACTGAGTTTCAGGAAGTCTTTCTCAATATCCAGAGAGTAAGTGTCAGAATTGGCTGTAAAATTCAGGCGTGACTCATTTGACTCCAAAGCCACATTCTGCCAGTCTTCCTTATATCCTTAATCATTTTTAATAAGACCCATTGAAATGTCTCTTAGGCTTATTCTTTCTGTGTTCCCACTACCACCTCTTACTTCTATATCCTCGTCAATTCATATGTTGATCCCCAGATTATGTTCTTAAGCAACCTGCTTCCCCTCAAAATTTCCCTCACTATACACTATTTCCTATTCAACTGTTGCTTGACTAATTTATTTTAAATTTTTCTCCTCTCATCATATTTTTTGCCCAGTCAACAAGCTACAAAATAAGTTTGAATAATTTACTTAATGATCGATTTTGTCATCTTTAAAATAGGGATGATAACATAATCTATCTCATAAAGTTGCAAGTATAAAATGGATGCTTATAAAGCATGGCTCTGTTCACAGAGTAAGCATGTAACACATTTTATTTATTATTTCATTTAAAACATATTTTAGAACTAAAATAGCCATGTCTAATCTCATTTTACATAAAAAGGAAATGAGAGTTAGACAAGAAATTTGCTTCACATCAATGAAAGATTAGGATCAGATCTAAGAGTAAACCCTGACCCATTAAAACCAGCACTAATACTTTTTTTACCATAGAAAAATCATTTGATTTACCTTTCTTACCTACTTCTTTCCCACTATCTGTCATCATATATCATGATGACAAATACATGATGATACATGATGACAGATAGTGGGAAAGGCCATACTTCACCAAGGTCTGTTTTTTCACTGTCCACTCTAAGCAATGTGCACATTTGTACAACTTAATTTTTGCTTTTTCCACTTTGGAAAGCCTTCTAAACCCTTTCTAGTTATTCATGCTGTTCAACTTTCAGGTCCTGTTCAAATGACGCTTGCTTTAATATATTTTCCACAAAAGCCTTAGGTCATAACTACTCTTCCCTGTCTGACTTTCTCTCACGTTTATTTTCTATTTATACCTTGTTTGTCCTAGAAATGTCTCATAGTGTGCAGTACTGATTTTAATTTTACATAAGGAGCTGTTAACATACATATGTGATTAAAGCTTAAGTATCTATAGCTGTCCTGCTTTGCTGAGACTTTGTCATCATTATCATGGCAAGACTCAGTTTATTTTCCCACATGTCATTCCAGACAATTTTGGAACAGGCACATTTGTGCTTCTGGGCTTTTATACAAATGTATGAGAGAGATTTTTCAGGATTGTTTTTTGCAAGTGTTCAAAAGTCAGACTTTAAGTTCAGAGTTGTCATCAACTGTACTACTAAAACTCAATTTACTGCTTTTGCTAATTTGCTACTTCTCTAGAGATTTCTGTAATGCTGAAAATGTCCTTCAAAGTGTATTTTCCAAAGTGCCTAAGATAGCTGCCAGATTTCCTAGACTTTTTTTCTTTCTTGTTTCATTGTTCTGCCCCTATATTTTCTCTCTTCATTTTATCTTTGCCCGAAACAGTGGAAGAGTTACATAGACTTCTTGGAAGTTCAGGGGCAAATTCCAGCTCAAGTAGCTAAGAGAATACCGCCTTTCTGTGCGCAAGTCATCTCCCTGATACTTTCAACCAATGTCTTTCATTAAATCCCAGGGAAATTTGCTGCTCACTGTTTTATGCTGATCATGGGTCAGCCCAGGACTACATTGTTTTTAGAAGCCGAAGGAATGTGTAACTGAAAGTCATCTCTGTTAGTCTTTATGGTGCAACATATTCCATCTTCTATTCATAGATTCATTGTTTTAATTTGTAAACTGTTGTGAGAATTTGTTTACTTATTTTCATTTTCTGCCAATTCTAGATCTTGGAATAAGCAAATTTCAATATTTGAATAAGAGTCTGAAATATTAGCATTGGCTTTGAGTAGTGGTATTATGATTTTATAATATATTATATGATTTTTTAAAAATAAATATGAAGTACTCTTATAATCAGAAAAAAAGTATTTTAATTTTGATAAAAATAGACTTTTCAAAGTTATCTATTTAAAGTAGTATTTCATCTTATACATTTTAAATGTATCTCAACTGTTTCTCCTTGTTCCAATATTTTTAAAGGTATTCTTTGGTACAATGTTCAATATATTAACATTTGACAAAATTGTTCATTTTCATCACTTTTACTCATAGCAGGGTTAGAACTGGAAAATTTAAATAGAGACACTTTTATGGCTCCACTTTTTTTATGGTTTCAAGACACCCATTAATTGCTTCAGTGTCATCATTGACTCACAGGAAAAGCAGTTTAATGTTCAGAAGAAAAAAGCCATTGAGTTGCCCCATAGATATTTTTTCATTCATGGCAGAGACACATATTTTGAAATATGTGTCTTCACTTTCAATTCCTTCAAATGATAGGAATTACAATTGGGTTTGGCATCATGGGAAGCTAGCACTCACTTAACTCTTCGTGGAAGAGACAGTAAGCCACAAACCTGTATCTCATTAAACCGAGATGTAATGCATCCCCAATGCAGTTTCCACTTATCTGGTTTCCTCTGACGAGCTGGATTCCCTGACAAGAGGAGAAGTGTGCTGTAAAGCAAGTACGAGTGGAAGAAGATAGTTGTCTTAACCAATTGTGGCTAAATATCTTACTTTTCCAAATTTAAAAAAAAGCATCTGAACACTGCTAAAGTTCCTCTTAGAAACCTGGAAGAGTCCTGAGCAAGTGAATGGCTCTGAGACACAAAGTAGCTGAATAAGGCTATGTTGTATTTCCCTAGAGCTGATGTTTCCAAAAACATACAACATTAATCTTGCCAATTTAAGGTAAATTCAGTCACAGCAAGTTTATCACTTAATATCATTTGAGCAACAATTCAGTGAAGCTGCCATTTTCCTAGGTTAAACTCTCCAGAAGTGACTACATACGATCGTGGCATTAGAGGACTATGGATCCAGAATTGTCTTCTGTCCATACTAGCTGCCACTGAGGGGAGCATTCCACTTGCTTTCCATCATCATATGTTTGCACCTATTGTTGTTGCCCAAGTGTCCAAGATTGCATTATATTCACTATCCGAACCTGCTTTGGACCTACTGGCTGTCTTCAGCCATTTCCAAGGCTCTCACAAATGCTGTAGAAACATTCCAAATGTTCTTTTTCACCACAGTGAGTGGTGCTGGCAGTAACGTGCTGCTTGTGTGCCCACCCACAAAGCAGGTCTCTTGGCATTTGCAATTTTGTGAGATTTTTCTAGTTTTAAGTAAATATTCGATTAGATATCAAACTTTGCATTTGCTATTTCATATTCCTTGTCCTTAAATAATCCTCTCCCTAATAACATATGCTTCAAGCCCTCTATGCCTACCTATGACTAGTGATATCATCATAGCTTTTACAGATGGTTGAAGGCAAACTCTATGAGAGCAAGACTTCTTTTTCTCATTGCAAAAGCCTGTATATCAAAAGCCCATACAGGATCTGATATATAGAAAGAGCTGAATCAGTATCTATGGAAACAATGAAGGTCATTGTTTTAAATCTCTGTTTCCAAACTGAAGAATCCTAATGTTTTATTTGTTCCCATTCAGTAGACTTGCTCCACCCAGTTTCCTGTATTAGATTTCCCCACAAGATTTTATGGTGTTTACATGGAAAAAATGTAAAAAGAACAATTTCTTGGAAAACTCTGGTAATTTAAAAAGGCCTTATTTTCTGCAGTAGTGAGGATTCAGTTTAGAAAATACACAAATACAAGACATCCAGAAAAGAACATGGTGGGGTGGGGCAAACCTAAAGACAAAACAAGAAAGATATTATAAGTAAAAGAAAAGTAAGAAAGGGCAGGAGTTGAAGGGAAAGATGGCTGAACTCAATTTTCCTTTTCACCTTAAGAGAAACTCAAAGAGAATATAAAAAATCAGCTCTCACATTTATCCAAATAGTCAATTCTATGTTATTTCGACAGATAGATGTTTGAAAACCATCATCCTCATCTTTAGATAATATTTACTGAGTGACAAAAGCACCCTGAGGGATAAACAGTTAAAATGACAGGCTAGTGCATTTTATAGAGAGGTGAAAGGAAGCACAAACCATATGTTTTGGAACTGAAATACTAAGTTGAGCTGTGAGGGATGAGAAACAGGGCCACAGATGTTACTTGTTGAAGCTGAGCTCAATGGACCAGACTCAACAAACAATGAAAATTTAAAATTTGGGGCCACTGATATTAACAGTTTATGACTTAAGAGTTTTAAGCTTTTGAATTGTAGCTCCCATTTGTCCAACTTTAAATTCAGATCATGCTTTAGAATTTTTTTTGAGTGATAGTTATAATAGACACAAACTTATATAAATAACAAAACTGAAGCTTTAAAATTTCAAAAAGAAACCTTTTTAAAAAATCACTAGAGTAAATTGATTCCTCCCCCCTCTCCATCCCCAGACTCCTTGCAGTTTCTTGGCACTTTAGTATCTCTTTCTTGGTTCTAAAGGAGTTTTGTCCATATTGCTTAAGTAAACCATCATCTCCATTTGTGATTGTAGAAACATTCACAGGAAAAGAACTCTCTCCGCAAGTCCCTTTGTCTCTCGAATCCCATATTTATATGTATAAATGTGCATGTATCTATTTTGATGTATCTATATGTTTAATAGCCTTGTGAAGCTCAGGTTTTATTTAATTTTATAATTTTTCTAAATATACAGTATCTTTCTAATGATTTATTTTGTTCCTTTAGCTAGTTTATTTAACCCATTTATGATCAACAATTTCTTAAATTTTTATCAAATCAACCTTAAGTATACAAAAAAAAAAAATTGAAACAGAAGCATTCTAATCATGAGATGTTCAGAACCCATAGGTTAGCTTGGTTTTGTTTCAGTAAAATGCAGCTTAATAAAATGGAGATAACACTATCTAGTACTACAAGGTCTCAAGTGTAAATCAGGTAATGACAAAGAAAATGATGTATTTGGAGTTATTTGAGGATAAGGCTGCACAACATTTGAGACATCATTAATGATGATTAAGTTAGAAATAAGTGCTAACCTTTACTGAGTATCTACTGTGTTCTCAGGACACCGTGTGCTAAATTCTTTACAGGCATCCTTGTATTTAATCTTCAGAATTCTAAAACATAAGCACTATTAGTGGCCCTGTTTCACTGATAAGTAATTGAAGCAGAGATAGTTTAAATAATTTGTCCAAGGACATATTGTATGTACATTTTATATTCAGTAATTGAAACTTGGTCAACCTAATTTCAGAGAATAATTTCTTAAGTGCTAAACAAGTGTTTCCCAACTTGAGATATCCAAATGAATTCAATTATATTAGTAGTTATTTTTGTCATCTTAGTGCGCATTAGAAAACTATAGTACATTTAACCCATGATATCACAGATGATTTTTGAACCAAGATTATAACATTTATTTTTTAAAAGAGAACTAGTTTAAACATAAATATTCAATGACAGTACAAGTGACACTCACATATGGTAAAATCAGAAAGTGGTATATGATTGATTGAGTTTGGGGAAATTCTGTAGTAACCTATTGTGCATGTCTAACAAGTAGCATAGTTAAGTAGGTTCTATTCAGGACTGGGACAAGGGGATTGGCGAGTTTATTTTCAGTACCTTCAACATTTCAGGAATTCTTTATTAACTCTGTGTCCTCCTAATACTCTTTGGTTATAAAGGTACCATTCTCTATATATTTGGAATCTTCCCTCTCTAAATTTATTTGACCTATGTTCATTCTTTAAATGCTATGCTTCCTGGGAAACTATCTAATAGGTTTCCTCTGTAAGTTAAATTTTTTTGTAATAGCAATACATTTACTACTTAAACCACAGGAGTGAATAATTACAGTTATTTCAGGCATTGTGTCACAGCCAGAATGTTATTTCCAAGTAGAAGGGCTGGATCCTTTTGATGCTTCTTAAATTAGACCAGGTAATTGTGACTTCAAACTGGTTGTGAAGGTGACTCTCCTTTCATTACCAATAGGAGTCACATCATTTTGAAGTACAGTTGACCCTTTAGCAACACAAGTTTGAACTGCATGAGCCCACTTACATGTGGATTTTTAAAATAAATATATTAGAAAAATTTTTGGAGATTTGCACAATTTGAAAAACTCTCCGATGAAATATGTAGCCTAGAATTATTGAAAAAACTCTCAAAATATTGAAATATAGTAAAAAAGCATGACACAAATGCGTAAAATATTAATATATGTATATAGCAGGCTATGTTATCATTTACTACCATGAAAAATACGTGAATATTATAAAAAGTCAAAATTTATCAAAACTTATGCACACAAATACTGACTGTATGTGGTACCACTCATACTGGAGTGAAATGTAAACAAAGGTAAAGATGCAGCATTAAATCATAACTGTATCAAATTAACTATAGTACTAACTGTACTACTGTAGTAATTTCATAGCTACCTCCTGTTGCTATTGCAGTGAGCTCAGGTGTTGCAAGTATCCGCTTAAAAGGCTGTAACGCTAATCATCTCTGTGTGAGTAGTTCATCTCGCCAGTAAATTGTATATTTCAGTTAAAAAGTGATCTCACATGGTTCTTGGTATTTTTCACTGCATTTGGTGCAATACTGCAAATCTTGTATAACGCCATGGGACCCATATGAAGTGCCACTAGTGATGTTGGAAATGCTCCCAAGAAGCAAAGTCATGACATTACCAGAAAAAGGTTGAATTCCTTGCTACATACAGTAGAGTGAGATTGTAGCTGTGGTTACCCATCATTTTAGCCAGATGATTTATTTTGTAAACAAATGGTGTGAACTTACAGTATCAATAAATTCAGCACAGTACTGTAAATGTATTTTCTCTTTCTTATGATTTTCTTAACATTTTCTTTTCTCTAACTTACTTTATTGTGAGAAGACAGCATATAGTACCTATAACATAAAATATGTGTTAATCTACTGTTTATGTTATCAACAAGTCTTTGGGTCAACAGTAGGCCATTATCAGTTAAGTTAGGGGAAAGTCAAAAGTTATATTCAAATTTTTTATTGTGCAGAGGGTCAGCACCCCAACCCCCACATTGTTTCTTGTTCAATGGTCAACAGTATATGTTTGTTTAATCTCATGACAAAGAGAATTTTTCCACTTAAATTAGGAAATTGTTTCATGACAACTTCATTCAATTATTTAATTTTAAACCTTGTCTACAACTGTGAAGATGTATTGAGCATCAGTTGTGCACCAATCACTATTTTGGGCACTGAGGATACAAAGAATACAGGCATAGTCCTTACTCTTAGATATTTTATTGAAAGAGAGAGAGAGAGAGAGAGAGAGAGTTCTAGGATGAGATGGAGTGGGAGTAGCAACCAGGGCTAGGAGAGAGACAAATAAACAAGTGATTATGTTGTAACACAATAAGTTCTATGGTAGCATGCCTAGAGTGTCTCTTGTATAGGGAAGGAGCATTATCTTACCCAGGCCAAGGATGCTTGCAGAAGGGTTAGTCTTCAAGAAGTAAAGGTTAGCTAAACAAACATACAAACAAACAAAAGAGCATTCAGGGCAGAAGAAACAGAGTGGGCAAAGTCATGGAAGACAAAGAAAACTTGTCATCCTTCGAGAAGAGCAAATAAGTCATTATGTTAAAAATTATCTTGAGCTGGGATTTAAACTCACACACTTCCCTCTATGCCATGTGATGCTGCTTTCTCCTTTCAGGTTACAACCTCAGAGTATAGAGATGTAATCAGAAAGTGCACCCCTTGACATCGAAGTTAATAATCCTTAATAGAAAACTGATGAAACCAACTAGTACATTTAGTTAATGACTCACTATTTAAAATCCCCAAATCCCTCAGAAAGATGTTAATTTAAAATGTAATGAATGTAGCATAAGGTAAAATCCACATGCATTTAATTATTTATTCATATGTTCAGCAAATATTTATTAAGGACCTACTATGTGTTGGAATTGTGCTGGTGAGAAATGCAATTATGAGCAAGCTATGCCCTGTGAATCTGAACACATGGCAATTTTATGACACAGATGGTCTGCTTTGAGTCTAAACCACAAAAGACAAATGGCAAAACTTGTTTAGGGTAACCCCAGCCTTATGTCTATGAATGGTTTGCCTTGAGGTGCCCCAGTCTGCGCATGAGGTTTATCCCTATGGTTAAGGTGGGCACATATCACTCTTGATTAAGAATATTTTGTAAAATCATCCAGTATCTTTATTTTGACCCTTTGCTCATTAAAAAACTTTCTGATGATAATTTTGGTTTTCCATCTAGGAATTAGATATATTCACAAAACAAGCAAAAAGAGAGAGAGAGAGAGAGAGAGAGAGAGAGAGAGAGAGAGAGAGAAAGAGAGAGATTGAGATTTAGCCTGAGTCTATTTCAGGTTATAATAGATGTGCCTGATCAACCAGGCTCTTGTGGTTTAGTGCTTATGACTATTGTTTGAGGGCTCATCACCACAGTAGGAACTGATACAGGCCAAAGAAGATGAAACATCCAGTCCGAGGGAGTCAGCAAAAGGGGCAGGTAGTCTCTGTGGCTTATCCACTCAGGCACGGCCTTTCCCTTTATCTTATATTAGTTGCACTAGGAAGTTTGTTATGGACATTTATATAAAGAAAACAGAATAGCACATTAAACCAGCATGTACTCAGAATCTATCATTGATAAATACAGTAATATATATCTCTAAACGATATCTCTTTAAAATATAAAAACACAGCCTTAATGCCAGTTATTACATAAAAATTTGCATTAGTTCTTTAATACCATTGAATATTTACTTAAATGTTAACATTTCTAATTGTTTTATATATGTTATTTTTCTTACCACTTATTTGAAGCAGTATCAAAGTAAGCCTACACACTATAGTTGGTTGATATGGCCTTTAAGCCTTTTCTTAATCTATAAGAATTTCCTTCGATTTTATTTTCTCATTTGTACTTTAAATGTTGGGGGGGGGAACCTAGCTGCTGATTGCATCCCTGTAGTGTCATTTGACATGTTCATCAATCATCTTTATTTTCATTAAATTAGAACTTAGATCTAAAGGTTTCTTGGCAAAATCAAGTTTCTCTTTCATTTAATTTATGCTTTTGATAAGATTACTTAATAGACAAAATGCCATATCAAGAAATACATAAAGCCTGATCATCTCTCTTTTTTGCAATGTTAGAAGCTATAGATGCTTAATACCTAGATTTTAAATCACTTTTAGATGAATCAACCTATATTTTTAACTATTTTTCAAGGAAATTCTGTGTTCTTATACTACCATCAATTGAATACAGGGAAGAATATTTTTTAGTGGTATTTCTTCCACAAAGAAAGAAATTGAAAGAAAGAGAAAGAAAGAGGAGGGAAAGAGAACAGATAGAAATATAGTACAATTAAAAAAATAACCATTCTTAGAAATATTATTTACAGTAATATCTGGCAAATTATTTTATTGATGGTATAGAAATCCCAATGAATATAGGCCCTTATCTTGATACACATGGTAAAGTATACAGATATTTATATATGTTTAAGTCTCATAAGAACTCACTACTATGCAGATTATTTTGCTGGTTTGGAAATTGTTTCTATTTATATCTGCTTATGATGAGATAGAACAGCGGGGACCATGGAAATGTCCCGTTATTAAGGTCACACAAGGAGTCAGTAGTAGAAATGAGAATGTAGCTAATTTACTTACTTTGACACTATTTTACATAATATGTTAAAATCTTTCTTAAACTAAAGCAAGAAGTACAAAGAGGGATACAGGGAAGGAAGAGTTCAAATTGGGTCAAATGTTTTTGTAAAGAAGCTTTAAAGGATAGTTAGTACTGAAAAGTGACACACATGTTGAGAGGGAGATTGGAAGGCATTGAAAAATGGAAGGCAATGGAGTGGAAATGGATAGTGGTCTAGTTTGGATAGAATGTGGTGGACTAAAACTGGGTGAAAAGATTGAGAATGTGGATGGAAGCCATATATTAGTGACGAAGTATGCTGCCTTTGGATGTACATATTCTGGAGTGTATATTTTAGTCCAGCCTCTAAGTAGCATTGTGACTGCTAGTCTGAGTCCTCTGAGAAGCACATGCCAATACAGAATTAGAAGTGCAAGGGGTTGACTGGGGGAAATGCCTGTGAGGGAAAGTGGGAGGGGGCCAGGGAAGATCGGAAAAGCTGTCAAAACCATCATATACATCTGAAGCATGTGAGGGAGAAGGAAGGAAAGAAGGTGTTAGACTGCAGTGTAACTCAAGAACATTTCAACAAAGTTTACAGGGAGCCTTTGAGCCACAGTTGTTCATCAGAGGACTCTTGTTTCTCCCAGAAATGAGCCTGTATCAATATCTCTGCTGCACTGTGTCATTGGCTAAGGGCAACCATGGGCACTGTGACCTCATGCACACATGGGGGGGTGGATTTCAGAGCCAGTAGCTGAAAACATTTTCAATTAAACTCCCCACAGTGAAAGCCACGTTTTTATGGCTGCCAGAGTGTCCTTGAGAAACTGACTTTCTGAGTCGCAGTTCTATACCTTAGCAAGGGGAAATACAAATACTTATTTCATAGGGTTGTTGACACCATAAAATGGATAAAAAATTCTGATCTGACATCAGTGACTGATGATAATGGTAAATATAAGGGTAATAATTTGTATTTAATTGGATTAAAGATCATGGTGTGTATAAAGTCTTCTTAGCCCAAGGAGAAGGCACCGTTTCTTGTGGGATTTAGAGGTTAAGCAGTTTTAAATAAGGAGAGGTTATTATGAGTCTTGTATGGAATGTATTTAATAAGGAAACATCATCCAAAAACTGTCATATAAATAAGGTAATATAGTTGGAGGTATCATGAGCCTAAACTCCAATGTTGGCTATAATCAGGGAAAGGACTGGAAAAATAAGTGAAACACTGAAGAGAATTAATCTCTGGATAGGACATCTGAATAGATGTATGAGGCTAGAGGAAAGTAGCAAACTTCATAATGTAGATTTGTCTTGGGAATGTTGATAAGGTGGTTAAAAAGAAAAGGCTTAAAAAGATTAAAAAGTTTAAGTTTAGACATTTTCAAACCACTTAAATTTTAGATTTTTGGAATTGTGATATTAGCAATTTAATCATACCTAAAAATAAAGGTCAGCATCCTAGGCATAAGTTGGATTGGGAGTAAATAGACTTTGAGTCTAATCGAATATGGAATTAAATTGTGATTAAGGAAATACATACAGTTACCAAGAAAGCAAGTACAGAATAGAGTGAACCAACACAAAGCCAAGGCTTTCATACACTCCAGAATTTAGCTGGTGCATAGGGATAGGGCATTGGGAGTTAGCAAAAGTGAGTGGAAAGGGAAAGTTAGAGGAAAAAAGAGTGAATTTAGAAATATAGCAGGCAATCAATGGACACTGGCTAGGAAATATTTCAAATAAAACTTGGACTTTGGTATTGAAGAATTGAAGAAGAAATAAGTTTGCTAATGAAAAGTTATTTGGTGATCTTTGAGAGAAAAAATTCTGAGTATATAAAATGTCAGCTATGTGGAAGGGAAGACACCAGGGACATATTCATTTTTAAAATTTATGAAAGAAAATGCAATGTGATAGAACAGTAAGTAGTTTAGAGGCAGCAACATTCACAGAAAGTTGTTTGTTTTTCTTCTGGGGGTTGCTTGTTGTTCATTTTAAGCATATTTTCAGGCCAAAGGAGAGGAAGTGTAATAGTTGGATGTGACAAATTAAAGAAATATAAGTATATGTAATTTTAAAGAACTTGTTTTATAAATCAAAGCCCAAGAGAAGACAGAAAAATAAATAGGATTACAGCATAAGCAGAAGGATCAACCTTGGTTTAAGGAAGAATATTTCTTTCTGAGAGATAGTAAAATGGAAAAGAGCAAGAGAAACTGTGGAGTGATTTTGGAAATGAAAAAGATGGAAGATGAGTATTTTTATGTGGAAAGCCTTAAATTTCTCAGTCAATTAGGAAGCAATATCACCACCCCTCTTGTAACTGGTAATATAGTTTCTTTAACTTGGTAAATTCCACTGTCAAACATCCCATATCACGTTTACCCTGCTGGTGTTCTTAAAGTGTCTCGAAGATTTTCTACTAATTCCTGACAATATTAATGAAATTACTCCATTAAGATACCATTTAGGCTAATATTTTATTGATTTAATTTATTTAGATTGAGTCTGATTACTTAAGTATCATAGTAATCATCTTGGAAGCATTTGAAATAAGGAACCCAATTAATTTAATAAATCATTTATTTTCTCTTGCAGTCCAGATATAACAAAAGAATCAGTTTAACTCATTATTATGGACTTACTAGCTTACTGTCAAATGAAGAAATGGCAACAAATAAAACTATCACCAATAAAGCTTTTCTCTAGAAACAGTATTCTGGAAACATGATCATGTAATTCACATTCACAAATCGTAGAATAAGGATGCATAGTGATAGCATTATTGTTATTTTATATTTAGATTAATTCTTACTTTGAAAAGAAACTGATTTTTAAATAATTTAAACAGTTGATTTCAATCCCACATATTCATAAATGAATATTATTATGCATTAAGTCACTTTATCATCCCTAAGAGCTATATTTATTAAGAACAACTGTCAGGAAACGGGTACATTGATCATGTTCCTCTTAGTATATGCTCCCAGGAAAACTTAACAGCAGCTATGGGGTAGAGGCATAATAGAAAAAGGTATTTATAGAGACTTTGGTATAACTTTGACCTTTTCAAACAAGAGTCATCCATGCCAGTCTTCACTAAGGTTGAGATCCAACCAAGATAAAGTTCAAGTGAACAGAAGGAACACATCAGCTTGACAAGATTACCTTCAGTACATTTGTTGTCATAATTTGCAAACCGATTTGGCACATTTTCCACTGTCTATTTGACAAATTGGTGGCTTTTGCAAACTTCATTTCAAATGCCATACATGTGCCCAAAGTCATAAAGTATCACTGCTTTCCAATAGTTTTGAAATAAACACTTAAAACTGAATGACATGGGGAATGGAGTTCAAGTATTTTTTCCTAAAGACTTGAGAGAAATGATGCCTGGTAACCCACAAATGGTAATTCACATGTGAGAAGTCAGATCTAGAACCCAGGGGAAAAGGTAAGTGTAAATGCCGGAGGAGGTCAATGATGGGGACTGCCTTTCATTTTAGACCGATAATCTGGACATCACTGTTGTTGTTGGCAGCTGTCATCAACACTACTCCACATCTCTGCCACTACCCTCGGAGAGACTCCCCTTCACTCTTCTGGGACATGTCTTACAAGTATCCAAACAAGTAGTCATCTAATTAGAATGGGCATCAGAGTCACAAGAAAGGTGGATTCTGAATCATACTTCTGATATGCCCTAAGCTTCTTGGGAGAGGAAAAGAGATGTTTCACCTCAATTCTTTTTGTTTCTTTGCAGCGTTATCACAAATACCCACAAGAAAATGAAAATGAGTCTACAGCAGCACCTCATGGTCAGTAGTGTTTTGTCTAAGAAAAAGGTTAATCTTAATATTAACTTGTAAAAGACATTATGAGCATGTCCCCTTATAAGAGGACATTAGGAGTAGCTGGGCATATATTCTTACCTTGTCTGTTTGTGACGTTGACAGCTGGTTTCATAGTAACTCTCAATATCTGCCCAGGCCCTTCTTCCATGGAGCTAAGAAACTAAAGGCATCAAAAAATCAAAGACCAAAATGCAGTTTCTTATATTTGGGATATTATATGCTCCTTTTCCTTAAAATGAAAACACATCTGCAATAGTTCATAATTTGTTTTAAAAGAGATGCAGATGGCCTGCTTAATGGATAGCTGTTTGGAATACATCTGGACTATATTTTACACATGCATATGTACATGTGTATTATACACACACACACACGTGTGCACATACTTATATTTACACTACTGAACATGTCATCTTAGCTAACACTCTGTCATTAACTTTCTTTTTTTATAATTTCAGATTTAGTAACTAAGAACCAGTTGACACCCATAGGCAATATTTCTTTATGGTACTCTGGGGGAGTTAGATTTATTAAATTGCTTTTAAATTATTTTCATTCTTGTTAACATATTGAAAAAGAAAAAGGAGAATAAAAGCACACTGAGCTACACCAATTCCCACTTTATGGTCCAAATAGTTTGTTGCAAAGTTACTCTAAGACTGCTTGGTTTATTTTTAATTTGTTTTGTTTGCAATTATGTTTTTGGCCTTCATATGGTTTTATTAAGTGTAGTATTATCTGCTTTGCCTGGCTCCTTAAAGCAGAAGCTTGACCATAACAAAGTGAGTGTTGAGAAATATTGTTAATATCAAGATATATACACAAATATGTGCTGCCATCAGCTTTTCTCACCACAGGAAAGTATTTAGGAAAAAGAAGCAGAGTGCCTTGTTCAAAGCCACTACAAATCCATGGCCACAAATGTCATTATTATTGTTATTTTCAACTCTGTCATCTCTACCTTGCTTTTCCCTTTCTTTGATTCTCTTATATTGCTTTCTCTTTCTCTAATTCTATCACAAATTTCTGTTTTCCTTATGACTGCTTTTGTTTGTTTTTCTTTCTTTCCACATCTTCTTGTCAATTACAATCCTCTGCATTTTCTTCAACATACTATTATTTTTTATTGTCTTATCCTTTCTGCTCATCCTGTTCTTTTAGCCTAAGGAGATACTTCTTTGTATTTTTTTCCATAGGGGAGAGAGTTAACTGATTTGTGTTCAACTGGATAGAAAGGATAAGAGAGGAGAGGAAAGGAGAAGGGAGGGGAGGGCAGGGCAGAAGCATACGGTCCTTTCACAGTATTTAGCTTCTAATACACAAGAGCCAATCCAACAATATTTGAATCTCCCGGGAGAGATAGAACATCTTCATCATCAACTCAGTTCTCATGTGTCAGAAGCTCTCTGATGTACACAAAATTTTACCCAGTTATTCAATTCTAGGTGTCCCTGTGAATGGATTTTCCACATCAAACTACAGTCCCAAATCAACTGACTTTAAGATAAAGATCTTATCCAGTGAGTCTGACCTAATCATGTGAGCCCTTAGATCTGGGTCAAGAGGTCAGAGACATACAAAATCCAAGATTCAAAGTCAGAAAGACAGGCTGCTGCCATCCTGGAGGAAAGCAAACACTACTAAGGAACTGGGGGTGGTCTTTAGGAGCCAAGAGTGTTCCCTGGTCAACGTTTAGTAATAAAATGGGAAATTTCCTACAACTATAAGAAACTGAACTCTAGCAAAAACCTTAATGAGCTTGAATGTGGACATTGAGCCTCATAGCAGAATGACAATGTGACTGACACTTGGTTGCAGCCTTGATTGCAACCCCATGAAACCCTGAAGAGAAAACCCAGCTACACCATGGTCATGTTCCTGACCTACAGAAACTGCAAGATAATACATTTATATTGTTTTAAGCCATTACTTTTTTTGTTAGTTTATAGTACATTAATAGAAAATTAATGCATTCTTCATATACAGATTGTAACAGACCAAGAGCTTATTGGAAATAATTGCTGTTGTTTGGTCAGGCTTTCATCTGCTAAAATTATTTTTAAGAAAGAAAATTTGATTTTCATAATTCCAGAAAGAAAGGGAAAAAGGTCTCAAAAGACCTGCTCAGTTGCTTGCTAATATTTATATGCATAGGTATAGTCAATATAGATGCTGAAAATAATGTATTACAAGTCTCTTAAATAAAGAATTTAGAATACAGAAAACTATAATAAGCAATTTATTGTTATAATGTCATAAATATTCATTGATCTTAACTTTTGGATGCTCAACAAAGGCATTGGCATTGCATGTTTTAAAATTACTATTTCTAAGTGCTTTAATGGAGAGCTTCAAAATACTGTGAAAAGGAGAAAAGTTGGAATGGAATCACCAGAATCCCATCCCCTTATTTCTTATTTTTATCTTTAATGGGGGAAATACATGCCCACTATTTGATAATAAGGGACAGAATAATGAAACCTGGAAAGGGATTCCATTCTTTGAAGTTTTTTCTAGAGTAACATTTGCTGTTAACAATTGCCTTTCCATTGTATGATATGGATGACATCTCACACTCATTTTCCCCTTTCCTCTTCCTAACAGAAGCCTCTTTACTCAGAGATTAACAGTATATCTAGCCCTTAGGAGGGATGTGGATAAGTTTAAGACAGCTCATGGCATTCCCTAGATTGAAGGTGGACATGTGAACTAAGTTTTCCTAATTTGATGGAGAAGAAATATTATCTATGCTTAAGGGAGAAATTTCCCCTTTCTTTTCCTGATAGCAGTAAATGAGAATTAATGTCACTCTGATGGTCACTTACAGCCATCCTAAAAACCCAGGAAAACCAGCCTTGCAAGGTAGCTGATACTAAGGACAGCAGAGAGAAAGAAGAAAAGGACCTGGATGGTTGAATTAAATTGGGCCTCTTTTTTTTTTTTTTTTTTTTTTTGAGACAGAGTCTCGCTTTGTTGTCCAGGCTAGAGTGAGTGCCATAGCATCAGCCTAGCTCACAGCAACCTCAAACTCCTGGGCTCAAGCGATCCTCCTGCCTCAGCCTCCCGAGTAGCTGGGATTATAGGCATGTGCCACCATGCCCGGCTAATTTTTTCTATATATTTAGTTGGCCAATTAATTTGTTTCTAGGGTCTCTCACTTGCTCAGGCTGGTTTTGAACTCCTGACCTCAAGCAATCTGCCCTCCTCGGCCTCCCAGAGTGCTAGGATTACAGGCATGAGCCACTGTGCCTGGCCTTCACTGGGACTCTTTATTACAACACACCAGGACCCCATCCTGCCTCTGGACTTCCAGTTCTATTAGATAACACATTTCTTTATTGGTTAAGCCACTTTGGCAGGGGGTGGCAGTTCTGTTGTCTGAAGCTCCAATATCCTAAGAGATAATGTGTGGGATCAATGTTCACCATCAGTATGCTGTTTAAACATCAGCTGAGCTTTATTCTCAAATGTAAAGCATTTTGAAGGCCTGTAGAATTTTATCTCTAGTTTCCCAGGCAACTATCACATGTCACACGGATGTGCCGAAGCACACAGGTAATATTCCATCTCATCACCTCAATTTTAAACTCAGAGAAAGACAAATGAAATGGGTGCCAATAAATCCTTAAGGCTGCAGAGATAAAAGCAAAGCATGAAAATCCAGGAGACAACCATCTATTGTGCTATCTAATCTTTCCTTTTCCACTTTTTGTTTTCATTTCTCTTTGATAATGCTGCTGTGAGAGATCCAAGATTAGATATAAATTCTCTTGGAGGTTAAGTCCTTCCCTTTGCATTGGTTTCCTAGACACACTTGACCCTCACACACAAGAAACACTACCTCCTGCAGAGAAAAGATTCAACAATTCCAAGTCTGTCATACAAGAGCCTTTGTTCTCTTTTCCCTACATCATAAGAATAAAATTCAATCTTGGACCTAAATAGATATAATAGACTTTGATATAAGTCATTTAAATGCTAATACTCTTACTCTATAAACATATCTTCAATAGGGCTAAATGATGAAAATAAAACTGAAAGATTAATTTCTGTTATTATAGTACTGCTGTTCTTCATCATAGGCAGTAAGTTGGAGATGATTTCAGGCCAGAGATGGTAGCTTGGTTTCTTTGGATAGTAACTAAATGAGACTTTCATTTATGTCACAGAAGAATCCTCCTAAGACAAAATATCCAGAAAAACTGAAGATGTTTACATACCCAAGAGCTACTGAGCCAGAGCCAGTGAGTGAGAGTCACCATTCCTCACCTGGCCTGTTCATAAGCTCTGTACTGGTTTCTTGGATTGCATTCCTTGCCTGTCATAGTTGTTGTTCACACAGTAGCCAGAACAATCCTGTTACAAGGAGACAGAACATGTCATTTCTGCTCAAAAACCTCTAACCTTTCATCTCACTCAGAATATCATGGCCATCAATACCCCACATAATATGACCTCTTTCTATCTTGTTTGGCTTTATACCCTGCCTTTCTCCCCCTCTCAAAGTCCATCCTGTCTTTCCTGGCCACCATGCCAGTGAAAATGCCAAGCATGATTCCACTCACCCTCTGCACTTGCATGTCCTCTGTTTGTGAATCTCTTCCCATGCAGTCAGGTCTCTGTTGCAAAGTCCTCATCTGAGTGTCGCTCCTGACCAGTCTGTGTAAAACAGCACGCTTTACATCACTCTCCATCCCCTCACCATCATTTCTTAGCCTTTTCCCCTCACAGTATTTGTCATCACTGGATATATTACATAATGCTTTATTGTCTATCGCCCCCAACTGGAATGTGAGATCAGGAAATTCCCTTTGTTTATTGCTATATCCCAGCATCTAGAACAGTGCCTAACTCCTTTGTTTTGAGCATTCACAAAGAAGCACATACATTTTAGATCATCTCAATTAAAAGCAAACTGAAATATCCCTTTTGCAGAAAGCTCAAGACCCTACTCTTTCTTAAAAATATCATCTATGAATTACTTGCAATTTGATATATTATCAAATAAAAGAAGTTAAAATTTGCATGATAGCACTTCTGGACACCATGGCTACAGCTTTCAACTTTGATAGAATTGATTATACTGTGATCATTTTGGGTCTTTCTTGAAGCTCACTCATAGGACATATAGTTAGCATTTTCATAATGTCAATACTCTAGTTAAATTTTGATCATTGAATTCATCTACTTAAATAAGAAAATCTAATCTTTGAAATGAGTTAACCTCTGTTCACTTATCCAGCAAAATCAGTTCAAATTATCTATTGTCAAGTTACCTAATGTTATCATATTTTCAGAAGTTTGTTTCATTTGAATTTTCAGAGAATTTTAAATAGATGTTTCCAAATGACACAATTTATAAGTTGCCAGGTTTTGCTGTTGTTGGCACCTCCATTACTTCTATAGGTATGTGTATGTATGTAGATGTATGTATGTATGTGTATGTGGATAAATAGGTATAAATATATAGATATACTTATTTACTCTCTATAAAGTCCTCAGTTGGACTACTTAAATGTTATTGGGAAAAATTAAAAAGACATGACATGCCGGATTCAATGACTAGGGAAAGAATATCCCCATACTGGGGATACTGTGCTTAAACAGAATCACTTCAAGTGGAAAGTTGAACTATTTGGAGTGTTCTTTGACTTTTGTCAATTCAGAGAGTTTTATAATATTTTCCAAAATTTAATTGCAATCTCCATTTTACCAGTAGAAATTCATCATACAAAACAGGAAACTTCACAGAACACAGACTCTTTTGATCTATCTGAAATTAAAGTCCATGCCCAAAGCAAAAATTTGACCCTAGTCAGTGGGGAAGATATTCCAATAAAAAAACTGTCAACAGGAGCTACACTGTCAGGGGAGAAACACAGGCTTTATTTCACTTCTAGGATAAATAAATCCAGTAGTATAGATTTCTCTTAATATATATATATATATACATATATATACACACATATGTATATATATATATATATATTAAGCTATGGTCTAAGACTATAGAGCAAATGAATGAGAAACTTAAGGTTAAGGCTTGAGCCTTCTCTAAACACTTATACCATTACAAGAATATGTTGTGCCTCCAAGCCCCAAAATAGAAGTCACATAGAGAAGCTGGTGCTCAATGGAATCTAACGTTCAGTGATGATGTTGACTCTGAGTACGCATATTCTCATGCACTAAATTCGTATTTATAGATTGATGCCTGCTTCATGTTAAGCACTCTTCTAGAGGCAAGGAAACCAATGTCTTGTCACTCAAGGAATTGATATCCAATTATCTAACGAAACGCAAAGGTTTAACCAATAGTACATCAGGCGTCTCAGGGAAAACATACGTTAACAGGAGACTTAATCTCATAAGGAACCAACTAGAATATATCTACTTTTGTACCATTTAAAAAATTCTGTAAGGATCATGAGGCTGTGGGCAGAGGGCATGGGGGAGAGGCGGTGTGCTTATAAAAATGCAGATTCCTTGGCCCCACTTGCCACTGAATTAGAATTTGTCCAATTGGAGCTCAGATACACCCTCTAGTGTTGAGAATTGGAAAGGAGCAGAAAAGGGAATAAAAGGAATTTCCAAAACACTCCCCTCTGCCCTTTCCACTCTGTCAGTCTGAATCCAAGCCCCTCTGGAGCCTCTCCTCCCTCTAGTTCAGAGAGCTGAAAATGTGGTTCAGCTTGATGCAATAATGATAACTATAATCATACAAATTGCATATTCCACTCGGCATGGTGCCGCACGGAGAATTGATGGCCTTGTACAAGGCAGTCATGTATCAAAGCTTGCAGGACCTGTGTAGAATTCTGGAAATGCCAGTGCTCTCCTTCAGTTTATGTTCCCTGTAACCTTGTGGTCTCTCTCAGTCGCTGTACCAAAGAGCATGTAATCCATCAAAAGAGAAACATCATAAACTACCCCTCTACCCTCCAAAGTACCTTTCTCTCTCTCTCTCTCTCTCTCTCTCTCTCTCTCTCTCTCTCTCTCTCTCTCTCTCTCTCTTTCAACTTCTGATTTCAAAATCAAAGTTGGAAGGAGTTTTGAGATAGTGTGGAATGCTTGGGACTCTCATAATCCTGGCCCCTTTGTTTCTGGCCTCAGCCTGTCCCTGCCTAGTTTTTCTTATCAGAGTGATTTCCTCTCTTCTCAAGACACTGCAGCTGGTCCAGAGAGCAATCACAAATTACAAAGAAATTGCATTGCAGGTCAGGATGCTTTTCTATCAGATTTGTCAGTCCGGTTCAATTTACAGTGCCTGACAAGATCTGTACTCTAGCCTCTGAATATGCCAGCACTTTTGCAGCTTCCGTCTGTGTGTGAGAAGACACTGTGTATGTGTCTTCTCTTTAAGTTTGTGAGAGAGGAGCAGTAACAACCAAAGAGAGGCACAGGAAAAAAGAAGGGGAAAAAAATCTGTCGTGGAGATATGAAAATTTAGAAAATGTAATCAACATCTGATGTTCCTAGCAGTTTGAGAGCAAGCACAAATTTCATTATTTATGCAACTATTTCTGTTACCTCACAGTGGCTCTTAGAGTAGGATTAGCCACTGCCAGGGAGACAGGGTCTTGCACAGTTTCTGAGGATGACAAAGAGACCCTCATCATGACATTATTAGGATGTAAAGCCCAGCTATTTTACTGGACATGTTTTCATTTTTATGCATACTGAATCTGCTAATGGACTGTCATGAGTTCTTTGCTCCTTTTAATTCAATATTCTTTCACTTTCATTTTCAAGATCAATCTCAAAGTGAACTAAATTATTATATTGTTATTGACATTCAAGAATCAAAATGGACACTGAGCACTTACACACTAACACACCTTTACTTTTGGTGTTTGTGCATCAATGTTGTTTTTATAGGTAATTTCTCAAAATGAATCAAGTCCTAATTCCACTGTGATTCACATAAGAAAGTCATGGATACCATTTATATGCAAGCACTGTGAACCAAGGATATTTTTAATTTATTATGGAAACAAAGGCACTAATCATCCCTGTTGAAAAAACACTGTTTTACAGTCAACACATGCCAATTCTACACTATATGTAACTTATGTAAGGTATACATAATATTAAAAAAATGAGCGCAACTATACTTACTAGAAATTAATCATCAATGATTTTGAAAGCCACCAAATGTCTATCCCAAAGAGTGATTCCTCATTCAGAGGTAATTACTATTTTCAACTTTGTTTTTTATCATCCCATTACTTTTTTCTATAGTTTTGCCACTTAACGTGTGTATCTCTAAACAGTATAGTATTTAGATTTGTATGTTTATTAACTTTTCAATAAACAGAATTATACAATTATTTTGCCATTTACTTTTTTCATTAATATAATTCATGACATAATTGACAGAGTAAATTTCATTTTCACTACAGAATAGTATTATTATATAAAATCACCCTTTTTGTTTATTCCATTTTTAGTCAACTACCATTTGTAGTGCTTCCAGTTTTTTTATTTTGTTTTGTTATGTTTTTTGCTATTAAAAATACTTAGCTTTTTCATAAGACATTGTTTCATGTGAAACAAAATCTAGGTTGTAATTAACTCTTAAATTCACACAAAGGAATTAACTATACTGTGCAAGATTCATTGTTTGACTCTCCTTGGGAGGTAGGCCACAGATGTCTCTTTAGCTTTGTTTATTATTGGGGAAATTGTCATGGGGTTTTGTGAGGCAGGCCCCATTTGTTTCCTATTTACCCTCCACCCCTGCCATCACTGCAGTTTGGATCTAGCTTCTCATTCTTTCTTACTATGCCCCCTACCCTCAGACCTCGGAATTCCCAACATAGCCAAAATAAATTATTGCATATAAGAAATGAAAATATGACCTGGCAATCATAAAGAAAATAGTAAGGAAATCCTTCTGTAATCTCTGTGTCCAGCTTATTATTTCATAGCAGGTATATTAACATATATGCTTTTACTTGAAATACTTGTGAAATTTGCTGGGGAATTTCAGTTTAGAAAGCTTCAGTCAGTTTCTCAGCAGCAAGTGTCCACTTCTGATTTATTTAGCTCCAGCTCCTGTCTTGGATGTCTGCTGCGTCTCCATGTGGCTCATCTACTTTTTCCCCTTTGGCTACTGAGCTTTACGGACCATTTCAGGAGTTTTATTACTACAGCAAAGATCGAACATATTGCTTTATCAGTCAGCCTCTCAGTCAGACAATGCTATTACTTGTATGGTCCCCGCACTACTGAATCTCACAGATGAGGCAGTAATAGGATGCTCTCTATTCTCCTCTAACTCCATTTCACCAGTAAGAAAGAGGGAGAGGGAGAAGTCTTCACCTTGGTCATTCCATATGTAATTCTTCTACGTTGAGTTTAATGGCTTATAAAAGGCTCTCAAATTTGATTCCTGGTTACTAATCCATCCTATCTTTTCTACTTACTGGCTGTGCATTCTTAATCAAATTAGTTAACATAATATAGTCTCAATTTATTTATCTGTAAAGTGAGATATAAAATAATACTTAATCATTTAGTTTTTGGTGTGTAACAAAAGTTCAGCAAAAGTTCAGCAAACCCAAAAGTTCAGCAGCATAAAACAATAAATCATTTACTATTTCTCATGGCTTTGTGGGTTGTCTGGACTGATCTGTTTGGGGGAACTACTGATCTCAGATTGGCTTTTTTAGACATATACACTCACGTGGTAGACTAGCTGAGGACTAGCAGGTCTAGGGGAGTTTGGGTTGAGTTTTTCAGTTCTGATGCACATCTTCTTTCAGACTAGCCTCATGCCAGTGGCAGGGCTCAAAAAGTGTGAGGCTTTGGCTCAAAATTGGCCAATGTTACTTCTGCCAAAACAATTCACAAGACTAGCCCAGAATAAAAATGAATGGAGACTACAAAGTTACAGCACAAAGAGTACAGATAGGAAGCCATCACTTGGAGCCCTCAATACAATAATTCTACCCAATAATATCAATCTCTAAGCATTGCTGTGGGAATTAATCCACATAAACTTCTTTGTGTAGTGTCAGGTACATAATAAAAACTGGTGAGAAACTATCTTAGTATCAAGGACTGAAATACTTTGTCTTCTAGTTCAAAGGAGCTTTGTTAAATAAAAGAGTAATGACTATTTTCCTCTATTACTGGCATTTAAGGAAAAAATTTTGAAAACAATTATCATTGTAAGAAATGAAGGCTCCATTCCCAAGATCCTCTAAATTAGAAATCAGCAAATATTTTCTGTAAAAGGGTGAGTAGTAAATAGTGAGCTATACATGTCTGTCACAACTATGCAACTCTGCTATTGTAGCAATAAAGCAGTCATGAATGGTATTGCCAACAAACAGACACAACTATGTTCTAATAAAACTTTATTTAAAAAAATAGGTGGTAAGTCAGATTTGGTCCACAAGCCATAGTTTGCTGTCCCCTGATCCAAATGATCTAGTATATTAAAAACTGAGATTCTTATAAAGAGCATCACTGGTTAGTATGATTTACTTTGGAATTCACTAGTGTTCTATTTCTTTTTTTTTCCCTGAATGTTTTTAGGATGTCATTATTGAAATGAGTATTATTATGAAGCACATCACTCCAAATATCAAAAAAATCAATATCTAAAGCCTATCTGTTATATTATTTTATGGCTATATTTATGACTGAGTTATTATACAAACTTAACCCAACTTACTTTGATTATATAAGAAAACCCAAATAGCAAAATGCCTTTAGATTGTTTGCAAATAACTTCTTAATAATATAGCTTATTCAGATGAATGATAAAGTTATCCTGCATTAATACATATTATAAATCATGTGTTTTCATTTGTAACAGTAAATTATATTCATATTTTGATGTTATTATTTTGAAGTTGAGAATAATATGACTTTATAAGTATAAAGGTATAACAAAATGTGTGTTTTCAAAGTTATGAACATTGGCTATGGATAGTATTTGGTTTCTTAAAACACAGAAGTAATATTTTTAGATGCTTTAAATTAATTGATATTGATTTTAAGGCTATGACAACATAGGTCATCATAAAACATAACATTGGATATATTCATGCATCCATGTGGTAACAAATTTGCCTTTTCACATTTCTGAGAGCCATCCTTGGGACAAACACTGGGTTTCACCAGGCAATGACTCCTTGTTTATGGTGAAAATTGGATGTATATTCGGAGATGAAAAATCACTAACAAAATACTGAAAATCCTCAAATATGTGTTTGGATAAAACAAAACATAGTCATCTCATTACAAATATTTTTGCACATTCCATGGTAATTACTACTATTTCAGAAAAGTTGTCTTATATTTTCATTTATAAATGATCTCTAAATATCCCTTGCTTAACAACTCTTTGTATTCCTGATCATATTTACCACAAAATTATGTATATTCTTTGTTGTTTTCTTGGTATTTATAATCTGTGTGGTATCAGAACTAGATATCTTTTTATTGCTTTTAACTTGTTTATTTTTAATTTTCACCATGCCAACTGCACAAATGATTTTAGGATACAGAAATATATTGCTCTTAAAAACAACCCCTTATGTAATACTAGGGCACACAGGTCTTTGTGCTAATAAAAATAAATGGAGGAGAAAAAATAAAGAGGGATCATTCTTCCAAGAGTTTAATACAATGATTATTATATTTGAAACTTAGTTTTGTTTTGAACATAGTGGGAATTAAAGCAAAAATAGAACCATGGTGGTTTATGTATTTTTTCATCATAGATAAAAAGAAATGCCAAATTCTACAGTATAGACACATTTTCTTAGAATTGTATATTACAAGCAATTTGACAGATAGTTTTCAGAAGATAAAAACTTATTCATCTCTTAACTCTCTCCTACTAGTATTACTAAAAGCCAAGAAAATAATACAAAAACATGATTTGGTGAACTATGAACTTGACTAAGAGTGTCTAAACATAATTTCTGGTTATCTCAAATGATACAAGGATAGGACTTTGAAAGTATAACAAGATAAATGAATGGATAATAGCCCTTATACCTTATACCTAATATTTTATTCTTAATTAGTAAATTCTTTCCCAAATATCATTGATGGACACCTTGCCAAATATAAATAAGTTCATTATCACCATATGATTATGACAGTCTTTCCTATAATAGAAATCCAGAATTATCTGCTTATTATATAGTAACTTAAAACTATTAAGTTTAAAAACACCAACTAATTTTTAAGGTTTTTGTGTGATGCCAGAAGCTATTGAAAATAAAGCCAGTATATAAATTTGTGAGCTAAAGTGTCCTTTCTGTCAAAGGGGAATATTTTCTCAATAATTTGGGAAAGATTTTTGTTGTAAGCTGATCCTTCAGATTTATTTTAGGAGTTTCAATCCATGATGATATGCATTGTGTTTATCATATTTTTTAAAGATATCTGTGATGATTCTAGATGAAAATAAAATTCTTTGTACATGAGCAATAAGAATTTCTCATTTAAGTAAGCAGCTAAAATGGCAGAATTTTTACCACATTTTGAAAGATCTGAAACTCTACTTCTTTTTCCCTGTGTCTTTTAAAATAACCAGCCCTTTGCCTAGTTAATGGCATAGAAAGACACATTGTCAATGAATTTTACAGATCACCTATCTTTCACTTTCTCTCATTAATAGTAGCTGACATTTACTGAGCATTTAGTAAGGGCCAGCTCTGTGGTCTAAGTGCTATACATATTTTAACTGATTGAATCTGAGCTACATTCCTGGAAGGTGAGTACGATTAGGATCATCTTTTTTACAGATAAAGACAAAATAGTCAATAAGTCAGTTCAAGGCGATACAGCTAGTAAGTGGTAGAGCAAGAATTCTAACCTAGGCAGCCTCATTTCAGAACCTTCTCTGAAACCATTAATCTATTTGTTTCCCAATCATTTAAGAAACAATCAAGACAAACATCTGGTTCCACCACTTACTACTAGTTGTGTGATTTTAATATGGTCACAGGGACTAACTAAGCCTCAATTTTCTAATCTTTTAAAAAGATGCCTAATATCCTCACCAAAGAACTGTTTATGGGTGGAAGATAAGGACATACACATAACAGCCATTTGTAAAATTGAAATATAATTATATAAATGTAAGGAATGTAAGAACTTAGAAATAATTGTTGTAATGGCTGAGGGAAAAAACTCTGCCTCTTAACTCATGAAAGGTGGAGGGGGCCAGAAAGATAAATTTTTCCCAAGTGTCTTTTCTACATATGAGATGATAGACTCAAAGGAAGCAAACCAAAAGATAATTTAGTAAAATCATAAATAATTGATTTTTTCCTAGTTTTCTTGAAATAATAAATATTTGTGATTTGACCAATTATGCTTGCATGTCTGTATGTAAAATAATTATTAATAATATGGGAATGAAATATAAAATGCAAAATTCAAGTACAATGTTTTAGGAAAGTTGGTAGAAATAGTACTATTGAGTGCCTGGAGTTGGGTTGGCATTATGCTTAGAGAGCTTTATAGAGCAGATGCATCTTCATCTGAGGGATACGATTAGAAGAAGAAAGGAGGGAAAGACATTTGGGCATAAGAAATGACAGGTGGGTTGATTCAGAAGCTTGAGTGCATAAAGCATATTGACAAGCAAGTCATCTGGTAGACATGGATATGACATTAGTGGGAGAAGAGAGAGTTAAATGGAGAGAGTTCTCTAGAGAGTACTGCATTTTATGTTGTAGAGTATAAGACTATAGTCAAATATGTTAAAAAAATTAAACATAATTTTTAAAGAAAGGATATCCAAAAACGGAAATAATGAACCCAACTTTACTGTGCAGAATTGTCTTTGATGAAGAAGAGATGAAACTGTTCAAATTACTTTGTAATATGGTCATTAAAGCAGAATTTTCTTATTGAAAAACAAAAATAACAGATTTAGACCTGGACTTTATTCAAATGGAAAGACATGAAAAATGATATGTTTCGAATCATTTTCATTTTTAATCTACATATAAAAATTCAAAAAATATAGACAAGGGAAGTGAACTTAGTGTAGCATTTCCTTTTAGAAAAGTTATTAACTATTGATGATCTGAACTGTCTCCAAACAATATAATTTAAAATAATTTGTAAGAAAAAGGAAGATAAGCATTTCACAATTATTACTAAAGAATTTAAATACTACATTTCTTTAGAATTTGTTTCTTCAAAACATTATTATTACTCACAATAATTCTATAAGATAGACTTTATTATTCCTATTTTAAAGAAGAGAAAGCTAAGCCTTAACTAAACAAGTGATTCATTTAAAAGAAAAGCATAGAGTAGAACATGGATTTAACCTTAGTATTTTGACTTTAAATTTCCAAAGTCTACAACAATATTTCAGTGCCTATATTTGCGAATTAATGAAATTAATGAATCCTTTGAGGCCCTTGAATTTCTCAATTTCTGAAAGCAAAATAAATCACTAAGTAAACAAATAGTTTTCTTTTAAAAAAGGATGTTAAATTTAATTAAGCATTGATTGACATTGATTTTAAACAAAAACATCATTAACTGGTACTTAGATGCTGTTATTTAAAAAAAAATAAAACCTTCCTTTTCTGCCTATTAATTTTATTTTTATGTTCTTGAGTTGTTTATAAAATAAACAACTTGTTGCAGATCAAGGGAGAAAATGAGTTTCCTCTCCCCCACAAATGCATTGTAAGTAAGGCAAATATATAAGATTACCCTCAGATAGTTCATTTAGAAAAATCAATGAACCTAATGAATTGGTTGTCTGGTTTAAAATGGCTTCTGGCAAATAGCCTTATAAATTTCCATAAAATTATCTATGACATCAAGAAAGAGATGCACATTCATAAAACCTAAATATTATGATTATCATACAATGTACTATTGGTACATGAGAGTTATTTTTACTAATATAAATTAGGAGAAACTAGATTTTGGTGAGAAATGGTTTTCCATTCATATTTGCCTCATGAAACATAATGACACTCCCTAGCTGAACGAATGTGGAAATACACTGCAAGCTTCTCTCTGATGTATAGCATCTTGCTTAGAGAGCCAGGGTCTAATCCACCCAAAAAACTGCATAATCATCCCCTGCTGTACAACTTCTAGACAGCAAAATGAGACAAAGTAGACCTCTGAAATGCCACATCTTGAGTGGCAGAGTCTTAACAAATAGGGTGCCGCCGATGGGGCTAGAAAATGAAAAGTTCTTAAAGTAGAAAATGGCAGTGATTGTAATTTTCCATATACTCTCCTATACAGCATGCCAGAAGAATCGCTAGAAGGATAAGCAAAAATTCCCACTGAGAAT
Source organism: Microcebus murinus (assembly GCF_040939455.1). Taxonomy (NCBI): domain Eukaryota; kingdom Metazoa; phylum Chordata; class Mammalia; order Primates; family Cheirogaleidae; genus Microcebus; species Microcebus murinus. Next base: position 50,934,122 of record NC_134104.1, read on the forward strand.
GTGAGGCTTGCTAGATGAAATAACTGTTTGATATGAAAATTCAGTGAAGAACTATACTAACCTGTCTTCAAATTGTCTGTTTGAGAAGGGGTTTTAATCAGTCTCAAATATTCATCCCCAAAGTCTGCCTTGCAAACACAGGTTTGAATATATTTCTCCTTATTAGAGAAAAAAATCAATATTTAAAACACATCAATGAACAACATGGGACCTCTGAAGGAAAAATCACACCATTAAAGTCAGGGCATATTGTGCCTTTGTCTTCAAAACCAACCAACCAACCAATATAAATGATTTCCTGTAGTGGTTCTTCTACTCCTAACTGAAAACTTGGGCAAGTAACTTATCATTCTATGCCTCAGTTTTCTCATCTGTGAAATGTCAATGAGAATTGGCCTATATCATACTCTTAGGATTGAAGGTGCTAATACACACAGAATACATAGAACCTTCTAAATCCTTAATATATTCTTGTGCCCAATTGTCCTTCTCCCCATCCCTTTCTTCTCATAGGAAACAAATTATAAAACTTCTTATGATACTAAAAGATATAGCCACCCTAAAAATGAATCACAGATCTATGAGAAAAGAAGAAGCTATGATACAAAAATAATAGAATAACATGTAAAAAATTAAGAAAATTAAAGCTGGATAATAAGATATATAAATGTTGAAGGGACTTTAAGAATGCCATGGCAGAATTAAAATAATCAGATAAGAGAGTAAAGAGAAAAATTAATAATGTGGGAACTGAATCAGTAATTAATTTAACATTAATTCCATTTATATGTATGGAATATGTACTATGGGCTTAGCATTGTACCAAACTCTAGGGATGAATTTAGAAAAAAAAAGAAAAAAGGCAATTAAGACACATTCTTGCATTCAGGAAAATAGGGAAATCTCTCTCTCTCTCTCCCTCTCTCTCTCTCTCTCTCTCTCTCTTTCTCTTCCCTCTTTACTAATTTACCTACTGAGAAGAAATAGAGTGATTAGTTTCTGGATGAGCTGAAGACACAGATTAGTAACAATAGAGGGCTACAAGAAAAAAATGTCTTTCTCACTGATCTTGAAGCTGAGACAGCATGAGGTTGAACTCATTGTAACTATTTTTTGACCACAAGGAGAGAACCTTTCTGAGAATCAACCCAATACAGAGGATGGAGAGGAAAAAATCCAAAGAAACAAAAACAAACAAGGTACCCTGGATGTCATCATTGAATACTCATGCCTGAGCTACTTGAGACATTTTCGTTTGCTGGCCATTAGTCTGTCTTCCTTTGAAAAGTTTCTGTTCATGTCCTTTAACCACTTTTTAATGGGGTTGTTTGATTCTTTTCTTGCCGATTTTCCTGAGTTCTATAGAGATTCTAATTATCAACCCTTTAACGGATGTGTAGCATGTGAATATTTTCTCCCATTCTGTAGGTTGTCTGTCTCGTGATAGTTTCCTTGGTTGTGCAGAAGCTTTTTAATTTGATCAGGTCCCATTTATTAATTTATGTTGTTGCTGTGATTGCCTTTGGGGCTTTCTTCATAAGTTCTTTGCCTAGGCCAATGTCTGTAAGAGTTTTTTCAACATTTTCTTCTAGAATTCTTACAGCCTCATGCCTTAGGTTTAAGTCTGTTATCCACCGTGAGTTGATTTTTATGAGAGGTGAGAGATGTGGATACTGTTTCAGTCTTCTACATGTGGCTATCTCTAATCATTAGGGAAACGCAAATCAAAACCACAATGAGATATCATTTAACTCCAGTGAGAATGGCTTTGATCAAAAAATCACAAAACAATAAATGTTGGTGTGGATGTGGAGAGATAGGAACATTCATACACTGCTGGTGGGACTGCAAACTAGTACAACCTCTGTGGAAAGCACTATGGAGATACCTTAAAGAGCTACAAATAGAATGACCATTTGATCCAGCAATCCCATTACTGGGCATCTACTCAAAGGAAAAAAAAAGAAACATTCTATATAAAAGACATCTGCGCTAGAATGTTTATAGCAGCATGATTCACAATTGCAAAGATGTGGAAACAACCCAAGTGCCCATCAATACCTGAGTGGATTAATAAAATGTAGTATATGTATACCATGGAGTTCTACTCAGCTACAAAAGCAATGGTGATCTAGCACCTCTTATATTATCCTGGATAGAGTTGGAGCCCATTCTACTAATCGAAATATCCCAAGAATGGAAAAACAAGCACCACATGTACTTACCATCAAATTGATATTAACAGATCAACACTTACATGCACAAAGAGTAGTAACATTCATCGGGTATCAGGCAGGGGGTAGGGGGGAGGAGAGGATGGGTATATTTACATCTAATGAGTGAAGTGCACACCGTCTGGGGGATGGACACGCTTGAAGCTCTGACTCAAGTGAGGCAAAGGCAGTATTTGTAACCAAAACATTTGTATCCCTGTAATATGCTAAAATTAAAAAAAAGTTAAAAAAAAAGAAATATTCAGTTACATGAAACCATTAATACATTCTCTTTTTGCTTAAGCCAGTTTGGATTTTCTTTCTTTCTTTCTTTCTTTCTTTCTTTCTTTCTTTCTTTCTTTCTTTCTTTCTTTCTTTCTTTCTTTCTTTCTTTCTTTCCTTCCTTCCTTCCTTCCTTCCTTCCTTCCTTCCTTCCTTCCTTCCTTCCTTCCTTCCTTCCTTCCTTCCTTCCTTCCTTCCTTCCTTCCTTCCTTCCTTCCTTCCTTCCTTCCTTCCTTCTTTTTCTACTGGCAACTGAAAGGGTGATAGTGATGAAGTATGGTTAACCATGCATTTCCAAGATCATCGAGTTTTAACAAACATCACTAAAGCAACAAACAAAACATCTGATGTAAAATATAAACATACTCGTTTTAAAAGCCACAGGGGGAAAATGCATATGCTTTGTAGTCTACGAACATACAGTGAGATATTGAATTAATAATGTTATGATTCTTTAAGGGTAATTCAAAATTGCTACTTATTCCCCACCTACCAATCATTCATTTATTTAAGAACAATCCTATAAATTTTCTTCATACTTTGAGAAAGAAGACTCAGATGGAGCCAATTTATCAAGATTTATTTATCCCAAAGTACACCCATCCTGCTGAGTCTAACTGGCTCATTCTCCAGCAGGCTATATTTCTCCATTCTATCGCAGGCTGAATTTTCCCATTGAAAATGCTGTAGGACATGTACTTATCCCTACCTCCAGGATGGTTTGAGCACTGCCAGATTGCGATATGCTGAAGACCACAGTATAGGTTAGCAGAAGGAGGCTGGGTACAAGTGATTTGTTCAAATGGTCAATGAAGTTTAAGGTTTAAACAGAAACAGTAAGTTGATGCCATCCAAAGCATAAGCAGCAAAACTCCAGGGAAACCATTTGAAAAGTATTGGGAAGAACATCTTATCAAAATCTCTTTCCTAAACACTGAATTTTTACATTACTTATGTATCATTTTAAACCTTTTAAGTCCTCTAATAAAATGCAAATCCTTTTGGGAGATGTAGCAGTTCAATTCACTACAGCAAATATTGATAGGGTACACCAGGCATTTTGCTGGGCTTGCTCTGGGGATAGACACTAGTGAGAAAGGGGGCCTGAGAGAGAGGAGCTTGTTCTGGCAGACAGTCTAGTCCACATTGGTCATTGTTTGGATTACACTGACGAGGGAAATGGATTCAGGCTAGAGTGGGACCAAAAATGATAGGGGGGCCCAGAAGGGAGGGAAATGGTAAGCCATGGACTATACGGTTTTGCTAAAAGCTGCTCTTACACAGTGAAAAATAATTCTTCAAAGCATTATGCAATTCTTTCCTTTGATACGTTGAGGGAAATTTTCCAACACAAATTCCTCCTGACGTTGTGATTCTGGCCTCCTGTAAAGAGATCCCTCTGTACCCACTTAACCTCTCATGTTGCCTAATTTTCCTTTCATTTCTCCTGCAGATATTTATCAGGCACTGCTACATGCAAGTCAAAATATGCTGGCTTTATTATCAAAGATGGAGAGTCAGAAAACAATTTTCATGCCAAATAGCAAAATATGGTTGAAAAAATTTGTGTATGTATAATGTGAACAAAATGATTCCTCTGGAGAACCTATGAGGTAAGTTCAGCTTTGATTCACAACATCACTGTTTATTTTACACTGAAACAATTCCTCTATTCATATATTATTATGGATATAATCTAGGTTAAACTTCAAAAAATTATAGTATTTTCCCTATCAGTCTTATACTTTTTTAAAGGGTAGAACTATTTTATTAGTGGTAGTCATCAATCCAATTTCTAGTCTCTACAAGGTTTTCTAATCTTGAGATTTTAACAGATGAAAAACATAAATACTTATTGACAGTGGTAAGGGCCAGACATCATGCTGGGGGCTTTTAGGGATTATTACACAATATGCTTTATATATTTCTATCTTTGAAAATGTTACTCTGATATTAACACAACCAGAATATGATATAGTCTATGAATTTATCATTAGTTCTCACCTATCTTGTTCAATGTGGTATCAGAAGAGAGATCATCCAAGGTACTATTTGTGTACCTCATTATTAAGTAATATTTTAAAAAAATACTTTTAAATCTTGTGAAATGTGCTTAGTGTTATATTTTAGGCTTTTGTTATTTTAGCTATAAAATAATCCATAATAATGATATAAAAATTTAAAAATATAGGTAAATTATATAAATAGATATAGTTATAAGCAGGTATAAAAAGGCCCTAGTAATTTTCATATATATGAAGTGTCTCCAAAAATTCAGGAAAAATTTGTGCCATGAAAATATTATGCATGGATTTCAAAAATTTTTGGCACCAATACTAACTTGTTATAATACATCTGAACATGATCTATTTTGAGGCACTAAGAAGGATAAGAAAACAGTTTGAAAAAAGCCTCTATCAGAGCAACATGAATTCTGCTAAAACTGAAGCAAAAACAAATATCAAATTTATGATGAAACTTAGGTAAAAGAGTGGTGAAATCATTGATCCTTTACCAAAAGTTTATGGAAACAATGCCCCAAAGAAATCAGCAGTTTACAAATGGATAACTCGCTTTAAGACGGGGTGAGATGATGTCGAAGATTAAACCCACAGCGGAAGGCTATCCACATTAATTTGTGAAGAAAAATTCATCTTGCCTGTGCCCTAATTGAAGAGGACTGATGATTAGCAGGAGGAACAACAGGCAATACCATTGACATCTCAATTGGTTCAGCTTACACAATTCTCACTGAAAAATTAAAACTGAGCTAACTTTCCACTTGGTGAGTGCCAAAACCATTGACACCCGTACCCACTGTGGACAAGAGCAGAGCTTTCAATGGAAATTTTAAACAAGTGTGATTAAAAGCCCAAAGCTTTTTTTGAAGAATGGTAACAGAGGGTGAGATGTGGTTTTACCAGTACGATCCTGAAGACAAAGCACAGGCAAAGCAATGGCTCCCAGGGGAGGAGGGATCCAGTCAAACCAAAAGCAGACTGGTGGAGAGCAAAGGTCATGGTGACAGGGTTTTTGGGGGGTGCCCAAGCCATTCTGCTTGTTGACTCTCTGTAGGGCCAAAGAACCATAACATCTGCTTATTATGGGCGTGTTTTGAAAAAGTTAGCCAAAGCTTTAGCAGAAAAATGCCCAGAAAAGCTTTACCAGAGAGTCCTTCTCTACCAGGACATTGTTTCCTCTTTCTTCATTCAATAACAACAATTTTCCAATAGTTTTGATGGGCAGTCATTAGCCATCTACCTTACAGTCCTGATATGGCTCCTTTTGACTTCTTTTTGTTTTCTAATCTTAAAAAAAATATTTAAAGAGCTCCCAGTTTTCTTTAGTTAATAGAGTAAAAAAGAATGCATTGACATGGTTAACTTCCCAGGACCCCAAGTCCTTCAGAGATGGAACAAAGGGCTGATATCATTGCTTTTGAAAGTGTCTTGACTTGCATATACATTTATATGTTTGTATGTCTGTCTGTCTATCTATCTATCTACACAGATGAAAGCAAGAAGACTTTTATCCCATGCTCATTAATGTCTTTTGGGTCTTTAGCCAATTTATGAAACATAATTTTATTGAGTATTAGAAGGCCTATTGTCCTCTTCAGGCCATAATTAAGTCATATTAGTTTTAGTTGCTTTTTAACTTGATAACAGATTGGTCCAGTTGCTAGGAGCATTGTCCTGAAATCTTATTCTCCATATATCCTCAAAATAAAAGTTTTTTTTCATCTTAGGCATTACATACTCCTCCACATCTGCCCTGTCTCTCCTACTTCACTCACTACTGAGATGTGTGCACTCCTAGTGCACCCCTCACTACTGAGTCTCTTGATGATTCTGTTCAGGTTCAGCTAACTGGTGGATAAATGTTCAAGCAAGGTCTGTAAAATTCCACATTAGGAAACATCAGTTTTTTAGACAATTGGAGTGGAGCAGAGCTGTCCCAATGTCCAGCTGTTTCACTATAAGCCATTATCAACCTAACAGTCTGAGTTCCCAACAATCTCATTCATGACTCTGTTCTACCAGCTTCCCACAGGTTGTGCCGCGGGACTCTGTTTCCATGATGTGTCCTAGTACTGCCATTGCCATTAATTCAAGTACCTTCCAGATTGCTATAACCATGTTAGGCATAAATTAACAAGACATGGCCTCTAGCAGCTAGGTCACAGAAGGCGGCAGAAAAGACATTCAGTCCATACAGAAAAGTATATGCAAGATTTTGAGCATCTAGTAATAGCATTCTTTGACAAAAATTACCCCCATAATCATGCACATTCCTGTTCTAAAGTCATGTCCAAGGCTAATCATTTTCAGCTCATTAAATTGGTTCTAGCTTCTCACCGAAAACATCATTCCAGACTCTGCTAAAAAGTTATCTAGGCTTGCCACAAACTCAGTTTGGGGAAGAGTTGATTTCTGGAGTTGTGTTTGGACTATGGACCACAGGGAACCCCACAGTATCCCAGTTCTCTTGTTTCTAAAGCTTCCAACATCATGTTCTAGTGTACTATTCCTCTGAATATGTGTGGTGAGTCGAGGTGGTGGTAGTTACCACTAATTGTGAGCAAGATGACTTTAAATTGTATGATGTTAGGACACCAAATTAAATTATGTTCTTTTTCTTCCATCAATACTTTTGACCACTTAAGTTCATTTAATCACTTAGACCAGTGCCTAAATGCATTTGATACCACTCTAATTCATATTAGGAAATGAGAGGGGTTTCAGAGAATTAGACAAATAAGTACAACTTACCAGTATTATGATACATTTTTATTGTATTTTATGCATGGTTACATTTTACATTTAGCAATAATGCTGGCTTTCTATTCATAGTGTTGGTAAAAATTTACCTTTTCAATAAATTTAATTTTAAATGTGGATATATTCATACAATAGGATAGAATACTCAGTGATGAAAAATAAACTATTGACACATGCAGCAACATTGATGTGCACAATATTATGTTGTGTGAAAGAAGACAGATATATAAGCCAATTAGTGCATGTTCTGTTTATAGAGAACTCAAACAGAGGCAAACTACAATGAAAAAAATCAATAGTCTTTGCCTCTGAGAAAGAGGAGTTTGACTGGAAAGAAGCATAAGAGAAATTTATAGGGTGGTGGAAATGTTTTCTATCTTGATTTAGTGGTGTTTACATAGGTATATAAATTTCTCAAACGCATATAACTAGACACTTAAAATCCGTGCATTTTAAGACACATTTTAACTCAATGGAATTAAAATGAGAGAGAGAGAGAGAGAGAGAGAGAGAGAGAGAGAGAGAGAGAGGAAGAAGAAGAAGAAGAAGAAGAAGGAGGAGGAGGAGGAGGAGGAGGAGGAGGAAGAGGAGGAAGAGGAGGAGGAGGAGGAGGAGGAGGAGAAGGAGAAGAAGAAAGAGGAAAGAAGAAGAAGGGAGAGAAAGTTTTGGCCAAAAGAATAGTTGTACTACATTGTATTATTCCAATTTGACCAAGACTAGGAGCCATCTTTTCCAGACCCTCCTTCCGTGTGTGGTGGACAGAGGTCCTGCACAATTCAGAAGGCAGATGCAAAGTCATTGTTCCCCAAAGGTGGTTGTGGTTGGACAGCACATCTGTCTATCTCAGAGGTGCCCAGCAAGTCCCAGGATGCTGTCACTCTCCTTTGCTCCTTGCCCAGATCCTCTTCTTGAATGCCAGCCTTGGTGACCAACAGCAGCCCAGGCGCATGCCCAGGCACTTACCTGTGCAGCCCAGTAGCTATTTCCCACTACGTAGCTGTAGCTATGTCCATAGACTCTCCACAAACTTTCCCTTTGCAGAGCCACTTCAGAGGTGAATATATTTCACTTCTCACTTGTTCCTGCTATTATGTTCTAAGTAAGATACAGGACACCCAGTTAAATTTGAGTTTGAGACAAACAATAGAAAAAAATTTAGCATAAGTATATTCGCATTTTGCATGGGGCATGTTTATACAACAAAATGTGTTATTTATCTGAAATTCAAATTGAATGGGGGTGTTCTATACTTTTAGTTGCTAAATATGGCAATGTTATCCTGCAGGCTCTGACTGGATTCCTGTACTTGTGCATCTGGTGGGATGGTTAGTGCCTATATCTCTCCCCCTCAGACCTTCACTATCCCTGATTGTCACACATTATTGTAAGGTCTAATTAATATAAGGTCTAATTCATGTCAGAAATGCCTTATTTGTACAATTCTTGTTGTGGCTCAGTTCTTCTGACTGAACTCTGACAGGTGAGAGGAGGCCAATTTAAAGGGAAAGTTTAATTAAGTGCATCCTAAGAAATTTAGCTATGACTGACTTCCAACAAGTGATGCAGCAGCCCTAACTTTTCATATTTCACTTTCTTTGCCATCATAGTACACAGAGAGGTTAGTTCAGCATCATGTTTACATAGGCATAACTCCAGTTTGGTTTTCCTCAACTTTAAGCATATATAGCATTTCTAAGGTGCCTTGCCTACACCTAGAGGTGGCAACCTGCTATTGTCATGAAAAGACCATGGTTTTAGAGTCTAACAAGCTGGGGAGCAATTCACTTACTGTGTCATCTTGGACACATTAGATAACTTCTTTGAACTTTGCTTTACAAATCTTGATAATCCTACTTTATGTAGTTAGTATGAGAAATGTTTCATATATAAAGTTCCTAGCACAGTGACTACCACAAAGTAGATATTATTTTTCACAGGGTACTTTCCTTGGTGGAAGACTTTCTATTTCTATCTTCTAAAACATTTGATTTTCATAATCTGGAAGCTTGCACGTCTTGCATAACTACCTTTCAGCCTTCTGGCTCTAAGAAATATATTCAAATTACTGAAGCCTTTCATTCTGTCATGAACTTACAATGCCCTTTCCTCTCTTAGAAAGCAGGGACACTCTGGCATTTACTTTAAGACCTTGAACCTTAAGATATTAAGGTTTTTAATACCTTTGGGCTACATATATATGAGACATTTGATTTTGATGACATGTTTGCATTTTTAGGATCACAGAAACTGGTTGTTTCAGATGATTTCAGTTAGTGGTATTTTGTTTAAATCCCCAATGGAGTGGGAGAACCATTATAAAAACCCAAATTTTTGTCTTTTAATTTTGGCAGAAGGAAGAAAAGCAAGTCTGTAAATAATAAAAATTCAGGGTTGATATATTGCCAAAATAAGAAATAGATGAGTCACAATAGCAGAAGGAAGGTTGAATTAGCCAGACATTTGATGTCATTAAAGAATTATTATTTTTAAGTGACATAATGGTATTATGTTTATGTTAAAGCAAAGAATCCATACCTTTTACAACTTAAAAATAAAATGAAAGGCTAGAAAGCATTCTTTCATCTGAAGAAATACAAATATCTTGTTCAGATTAATGTAACATTGGTATAACCAGAGAAATTAAGATTCTTGGTTGCCTTTGGGAGCTGGAGATGAGCACCCTAGGTGAATCAGAAATAAAGGTATACAACTATTATGTACCCATAATAACTAAAAATAAAAATTAAAAAAGAAATAGTCATGATCCAGCAATCCCATTACTGGGCATCTACCCAAAGATCCAATGACACTCTACAAAAAAGACACCTGCACTCGAATGTTTATAGCAGCACAATTCATAATTGCAAGGCTGTGGAAACAGCCCAAGTCCCCATCAATCCAAGAATGGATTAATAAAATTTGGTATATGTATACCATGGAGTACTATTCAGCTCTAAGAAACAACGGTGATATAGCACATCTTATATTTTCCTGGTTAGAGCTGGAACCCATACTATTAAGTGAAGTTTCCCAAGAATGGAAACACAAGCAGCACATATACTCACCAGCAAATTGGTATTAACTGAGCAGCACCTAAGTGGACACATAGGTACTACAGTAATAGGGTATTGGGCAGGTGGGAGGGGGGCGGGTATATACATACATAATGAGTGAGATGTGCACCATCTGGGGGATGGTCATGATGGAGACTCAGACTTGTGGGGGGAGGGGGGATGGGCATTTATTGAAACCTTAAAATCTGTACCCCTATAATATGCTGAAATAAAATAAATAAAGAAAAAAAGAAAAAAAACCAGAAGTGATGACAGAAACAGTCTTGAAATGGGGAGAGACACCACCTTGTGAAAATACTTTGGAAATGTTCCTGATCTGTCCTTTCATTCTGCCTCTTCCCAGCTATGTCACGAGTCGAATCCTCATTTGTCTTATCATCCTAACCCCCCAATTTCTTTATTTTCCCAACTCATTTCTCTAGATAAAGTCACAGAGCTTCTGCTCCTACCACTTTCAGCAAAGTTTCAAGAACCATTTCATATTCCCCAACTCCTGCCTGCTCCCGATTCTGCGATGTTTTTCTCCCTGGGGTTTTGGGGAACATGCCAGTATCTTTAATCCCTCTCTCTACCTGTTCCTATTATAATCCCCTACTTAGTTAATTGAATGGCCATCCACCCAGTTCTATCTATTCTAATCCAGTAAATTCTCTCAGATGCATTTATTTCACTACTGCTATCATCTTTTGCCTGATATATTGAGGTAGTTTCTTAATAAACCATCTTGCTTTCCATATTTTACCCAATGAATCTATCATTATATTGCTGAAGTCATTAAGATGTGTTTTTAAAAGTTATTACTCTAACTTATTCTTTTTGTAGTTCTTCAATACCTCTAGAAAGAGATCAGATTTTCTTGAGCTAAAATATAGATGTAGGGATTGTCTGTTTATCATCTACCATGCTTAACCCTTTGCACTCGCTTGCCTTTTTCATTATCCACTTGACATTATCCACACACAACATCCAAGTAGAAAGGGTTAATATGCTATAATTTCATCAGTTCAGGGACCTTGTATGTGTCCTTGACTGATGTAATTCCAACACCTAACAATGATGACTAGCTTATAGTCATCACTTACTAAATATATTAATATGTTAAATAAAGGGTAATAGTAATATTAATAATACATTAATCATATGTTAGACACTACATTTAACATATTACATATAAAATCTCATTCAAATCTCCAAATAATAATTTAAAGCAGGGTATTTTTATTATCCCTATTTCACATATGAGAAAACTGAGCTATAGGGAAGTTAACCAACTTGCCCAAGTTAATAAGACTACCAAGTAATTGAATTGATTCAATTGATTTATTCTACAAATATTTGGGAAGCATTGACTCTTTTCCAGGCATTTTGTTGTTGTTATATTAGTGATAAAGAAGTAAATAAAACAAAGCCCCTGATTTCATGGAAGCTGGAATGTTAGGGTAGACTGAGCAGGAGGAAAATAAGAATGAGAGATAATGGGATTTGCAGACCATAGAATTTCAGTATTTTAAGTCTCATTTCTACAAGCAATTATTTAAAACAGTTATAAATAAGAGGTCTGTGGGAAGTATAGTTAGCAGGATCTATCAGAAACAATATCTCAATGAAGCTATTCCTTCTTATAGCTTTAGAAATAAATTACAGCCAGGTATTCCTTTGTACCTATGCTGTGAGAGAGAGCCTCAAAACACAGCAACCATACAAATAAAAGAAAGATGCAGCCACCAGAGCAGATCATGGCCCCCGTGATAAGAACACAGAGACAATCAGAAAGTTTTATTTCCTTATAAATGCAATCAGTTAGCAGAGAATTGTTCCTCCTTGATCAAACTTGTGTCTCCAGGATAACGTCCCTGTTGGCTTTTTAAAAAATAAAATTCAGTGGACATATACATTAGGAAACAAAATGACAACAACAACAAAAAACAGACTTTGAGACTAGAAGTTGGGTGTCAGGAGTTTATTTAGGAGGTGATCCCAGGAAGCACAGTAAGGAAGTACGGAAATTAGTTAGAAAAGGGAGACACGAGAGACAGAAAGTGTGTGTTCCCACTGGGTGCCCTCCGAGAGATTATACAGAGCACACCTCAGATTCTGGGACCCGGAGGGCTACAGTTGAATTTTATCTAACAATCTCCACCCTCGTTAGTTGAGAGTTGCTTATAAGGCATTAATTCCCCTTAATTCCCCAGCACCTTTGTCCTGCCCCACTCATGGGTCAGATTTGTCTCTCAGACATAAAGACACAGTGCTCAAGGGGGAAACAACAGTGTCCATGGGAACTTACCACTGAAGCCCCAGGTGATTTCCAGGGAATGCTGAAGAGATATGGGTGTGGCACCAACTGTGTCTGTGACAGACCAGAAAAAAAGTCAGTCACCAATGCTTCTCAGATCATGTTCACAGACCAGCAGACTGGTTCTAGAATCAATTTTAAATCTCCTTAAGTTTAGGGAATCTCTATAAAGGGATGCAAAGTGGGAAGAAGGCTTTGTTCCATATGGCACCGAGTTCTCACCACAGAACATCCAGCAGGGAGTTATTCCTAACCCTTCACCTGATTCCTCATGGTGAATGTAGAAATGTGCTATGCCACGGATAAACTTCATAAGTATAGATGGAGCTCTCACAAAAGAAAATTCAAAATAATCCGTGCCTCTTTTTTCCCTTAACATAATCTAAAACCCCTTATCAACACACTGCCTTCAAATCCTTTATACAGTAAAATAGCATTTTTTCCTTAGTGAGAAAGTATTGTGTGAGGTGAAAAGTTGTTATAAATCTATATGTATACATACACACATGCATATATACATATATATGGTATAAACATATATTCTAAAGATAATTTTCATCATCTTGTAAAATTAAAACATTATTTTAATTTTTTCTCCATTCATGGCATAGTAAAATGTCCAATGGTCAGCAACAGATTTGAAATTTTGTATAAAAAACTTTGTGTATATATATATATATATGCAAGAATAAAACACTATGAAAGTAAGATTAACTTTTAAGTTATTATGAAAGACTATAAATAGTTTTCAGGGTTTCATAAAGAATAAAAATATTCACTTTCTTCTGAAAATTGAAAAATCAGCCCATTGTTTATATAATTAACAAGAGATTTAGCCCATTTTCATAAATTACCCATATAATGTGCATTTGAAATAATTGCTATTATTTGACTAGAACTGATCATTTTCCTCCAGTTCACTAGTAGTTCAGCACTCTGTATAATTATAAAGGCATTTTTCTCTCCTTTTGTATTTCTTCTTTTTACCTTATCCTTGCCAGCTTCATTATTTGGCTTTCATTTCTACAGAAGCAATTTTTAGAGATACAGACTACCAGCTACAGCCGAGTTCCTATCACTATCTGTTAGCCAAGGTTGGTCTTCTACAGGGGTAATTAATGTAGAGTAGTGGCTATTCAAACTTGACAGGAAGTTTCTATGGTGGCTAGATGACCCTTTGCCTAAGTTTAATAAGAAAATTATATGTATGTAGCTCATTCCTGTATAATGGAATCTTGGTGGACCCTGGTTTTTACTATAAAATCTGGATTGCGCTAGGTGACCCCTTTTCAAACTCCAGCAGGTAGGGTGCAGACCCACAATAAAAATTCAAATGGTCGAATACTCTTAAAACTTGAGTTAGCCATGTGAAGGTGAAGTTTGGAATCCATTTCTGTGATATGGACCAGTAGTAGTGGTGAGCCACTAATGTAGGTGGAATAAGTGTGCTGGTAATGCCAAGGGTGGCGTGTTCACCAGACTATTCCTAGAATGTGTCCTTGGCTGGGTCTCCTACTTCCTAAACCCCTGAAATTCCTGAGTTCAATTCTTAAGCCAGGGGTCCTCAAACTTTTTAAATAGGGGGCCAGTTCACTGTCCCTCAGACTATTGGAAGGCCGGACTATAGTTTAAAAAAAAAAAACTATGAACAAATTCCTATGCACACTGCACATATCTTATTTTGAAGTAAAAAAACAAACGGGCAAAAACACCTCCATGTGGCCCACGGGCCATAGTTTGAGGACACCTTCTTAAGCCTTCCAATTGTTTCTACGACCTATCCATATCCTTCCAATAATTTACTCTTCTGCTTCAATCTAGCCTAATCATTTTTTTGCTTATAAACTAGTGACCTGACAGACACATATATTTTACTATAATATTAATAATGATGGTGATTTCTTAAATGTGTAAAATTTATCTCAGCTTTCAAAGTACTTTCACATGCATTATCTTATTAGCTCTATAATACAAGATGGAAATAATGAACCTCAAAGAGGTTAAATGATTTAACAAGGTCATGCAGCTAGGAAGTGACAGAGCTTGAATCTGGTCTCCTGGCCCATAGTCCAGTGTCTTTATTTTTTACACTAAACCATCCTTCTTTGTTTAAACATTCAAAGCCAGCCACTGATTTCATTCAAAATAAATCCTTTAATTACAAAATCTCATCCAACTCAAACCAGTACTAATTTGGACCAACCAGTAGATGATTAACCAAATGTTTTACATTTTTGCTGGTTTCTGTGGAATATATCTGACAAATACACAGTCTTTTCTTTCTCTGCACTTTAATTTTTCATCAAGGATAGACAATGAAATAAATGCTGATTTGGAATGTAACCTTCAGGAATTCTAGAATGAGATCACCTTAACTTTCCATAGACTAAAACTATGCCACAAGAAAATCAAAGGACTGTAGACTATCAGAAGGGCTCTCAGGAATGCTTATAAACTGATTAGGAATGTCTAACATCACTTAGTAATATTGGAGTGCAGAGTTAGTTCACATTTAAGTTATGCTTTTGAGACAAGTATTGAGAGCTTACTGTTTTATTCTGAAAAATATTGTTAAGAACAGTCAATCTCAAGTGCATTTTAAATGCTGGTTTTATTAGTTAGGGTTATCCAGGAAAACAACCAATAGGAGATATACAGGTACATAGGAGAAGATTTATTATGGGAATTGACTCAGGTAATTTTGGAGGCTGAGATCCACAATTGCTACCTGCAAACTGGAGAACTGGAAAAGCCAGTGGTATAATTCAGTCCAAGTCCAGAGGCCTAAGAACCAGAGGAAGGAGGACAGGAGCTGAGCACTGGAGTAAGTCTCGGATTCTGAAGAACTAAGAACCAGCAGCTCCAAAGTCTAAGAGCAGGAAAAGACGGACATTCCAGCTCATGCAGAGATCAATTTGCCTTCTTTCCAGTTTTTTGGTCTAGTCAGGTCTGAACAGAGTAGATGATATCCACCCACAGCTGTGAAGGCAGATCTTCTTTACTCAGTCTATTGATCCGAATGCTGATCTTTACAGGAAACAAGCTCAGAGATACACCAGAAATAATTAATTACCAGCTATCTGACCATTATTTAGCTCAGTCAAGTTGACGTAAAATTAACCATCATGTGAATGAAATAGAAAATATAATTACTTTCCATACAATTATTTTATATAATGTGTCTATTCTCCTTGATCTTCTCTACTTACTCCCAATACTGAGTGAAAATATAATGACTTTCTTATTCTGTTCATAAAAACTATTCCTGCAAGTTAGCCACAGTTGAGCAGCAGAATTACCAGACCTCTGAAGGTTGTATCCCTAAAGGAAAATTATTCGTGAAGTAACCTGATCATAGCTCACTATAACCTTAAACTCCTGGCTTCAAGCAATCCTCCCTCTTTGGCCTCCCAAAGTTCTGGGATACAAATGTGAGCTGCCACATCTGGCCACATTTCTGTTTTACACTGGGCTTTCTTCTAGGTGACATGTCTTGGTATAGATGATACATAGAAGTATTCACCACATAATGTGTTGACTGCTACTAAGAGGCAAAATAAGATCTGAGAATTGACCATTAAAATAGGCCTGATGGAAGTCACTGGTGTATTCTTTTTCTTAATGATGGATGCTAAACCATATTTGCAGAAGTTTCACACCATAGAAATGTGTATCTGTTCTTTCATAGTAGTGAAAAAATTGATTTCTAGATTTCCTCATTGGATCAACTGGATAAAAAACTATTTTCTCACTGAAGCCCGAGGAATGTCACCCACTAATTTCCTTTGTCCTGGTTTATTTCTCAATTTCAAAGTCAAGAGTGGATTTTGTTTACCTTAAAATATTTGAATTGCTTAGGGAAAATGTGGAAACCTAGCAAAGCATATATTGGGGAGGTATTAGCAGTGCTCCATGATGGATACTGCATGTTATAGTCTCTGTGGACATGTGGAATAAGTGATTTACTCATTTATGCAACAATCTCTATTGGTTGCAAAGGATTCAGGCACAAAGGATTCAGTGGTATGATAGATATACAATGTGTTTTCCTTATCTTATATTTTCAAGAGGGAGAAGAAAGAACAAGCAAATAAATAGGTTTACATAAAACATTGTGTTAAATTCAGTGAAGGAAGCAAAGAAGGCAATGTGATTGACATTAAGGATGCATACTTCGAAAATGTCACCAGAGAGAACCTCACTAGAAGGTGATATTCTTGACAATCCTGTATTATTCTTCATCATTTCTTGTTACAGAAAAGAAAGAGTAAAGCAGAGCCAAGAAAGAAGGAAGGATGAAGGAAGGAAAGGAGGAAAAAGAGGGAAGAAAGAAAGACTTACTAAAGATTGTACACTATGGATTAGTCTTTTATGCTGTTGTTGTCATTTTGAAGGAAATTAGAATACTCTAATCTGACATGAAAATCTAAAAATTTTACATCTGTCTTGGGGCAGGTCAGAAAAATTGCTATATATTAAATTACTATATTTACATGGTTAACACTGCTCTTAAAACTTTAATTAGCACTCAAAGACATGCAGCCAGGAAGGAAGATGGTGGGAAGGGAAGAGTGGATTATGTAGCTGTTTCAAGGGTATGCACTTCTACAAATATATTATGCAGAACACAGCATGAAATAGGTGCTTAGCACATGCCTATTGAGTAAATGTATGCATATTAATACATAATTTTCTATATAAATAGCAGCACCAATAAACATTAACTACCTACTCAGTGTAATACTTTCTTTCACATATTTGTAATTGAAGGGAAATTGTATGATTAAAAGTGATAACCAATTCTTATAGAATAAATATATAAGCACTGGGATTACATAAGAATACACAAGGAGCAGTGTATGAAATTATTAAATGAATAAGCATTGCCATAAAATTGCTTCTTTGGTGCTACAAAAAAACCAAACTTATTGGTTTGGGGAAATGGAAATGATATTATCTATTTTAATAGGTATCATTATGCATTATGAAACCCATTCCAATTTAGTAACATCTGCAAATCCATTACAATAAACTTTATGTACCCCACTATCTCAGATGAAAATTGTGTTTCAGGAAGTACACTTTGGGTAGAAAATTTTTAAAAAAGTGTAGTCTAGAAATCATTGAACACATGTTAACTAGTGGGAGATTGCATGAGAGCTAATTTCCACAAATATGGCTCCCAAATGAATCAAGGCTCTTGGTACTTGCATTCTTGCATGTTCTCCTTCCACAGTGAATCTAGGCTGGCTCTGTATAATCAACAGAACTGATATTGAATGACTTTTGAGATTAGGTCATATAAAGCCTTGCAACTTCCACTTGAGCTTCTTAAAATGCTCCTTCTGGAAGAAGTTAATGTCATGAAAAAATTCTAGCCACTGTAAGACTACCTTATAGTGGCTGGGAGAGCACTTCAGAGAGGCTACTTTGAGAAAACAAGATACTGACCAGACTCAGATATTCTAGCTGTCCCAATGCAGGTATCAGATGTGAGGAAAGAAGCTCTGTTAGTTTTTCCAACTCTAGTAGACCTCATGGAGGAGAACTGAAAAACCTAGCTAACAACTAGAACTAAAGCTCTAAACATATGTCCCCAGTGAAGCCCTGCTAGAAATCTTAAGCCATTTGAACCTCTCAGGTGAGGCCCAAACTTCCTAAATTGTGGTGAACCATCCCACCATACCTTGACAAAATACCTGACTCACAGGATGATTACACATACTAAATGGTTTCTGTTTTAATCTGCTAATAGTTTGGGACAGCTTGTTACTCAGGAATATATACCAGAACTGAAATTTGGTACTAGAAGTAAGGTTTTTTGTTCTAACAAAAATGCAAAACATGTGCCTTTGGATTTGGGACCATGTGTTGTGTAGAGGTGTGAAGGACCTCAAGTAGACTGCTTGTGAGGGTGAAAAATAATACAAAAAATGTTATTGGAGTTTGGACAAAGGATAAACTGCGTAATGCAGTGATAGAAAATTTAGCAAAACCACTGACTAAAGTAATGGAGATGTGGTAATTTTAGAATATTCTCCAAATTCTTTGATGCTCCCAATTTTAAGAAGTGAAGCCTAATTTCTTTCCTTGAGTGTGGACTGAATTTAGTGATTTGCTTCTAATGAACACAATATGATGGATGTGCATGACTTCAAAGAGTAGACCATAAAAGGAATTTCAGTTTCTTTCTTGCCCTCTCTTTTGGAAAATTCTAGTGGGAAACACCTATGATGCTGGGAGGACTTTCAGGCTACCCTGTGAAACCAAGGACTTCTGCTAGCAGCCAGTGCAGAATTGAAGCCATCTACCAATAGCCATGCAAGTGATCCATCATCAATGCTGATCCTCCAGCTTCAGTTGTACTTTCAAATGTCTGCAGCCACAACTGATATCTTGACTGCAACTTCATGAAAGACTCTGAGCCAGAACTATCTATCTAAGGCACTTCCAGATTCCTGATCCTCTGAAACTATGCAAGAAAATACATTTTTTGCCTTAATATGCTAAGTTTGGGGACAATTGTTTACACAACAATAATAATACAGAGAGGGATAAAAAGTAAAAATTCACCTATGAACTAGAGCACCTGGTTTAGTAGATGTTAAGGCAGAAAGTTGAAAGTGTGAACTAGTTCCTGTTAGTTGCGTATAATGGAGTATGGCTTTGGAAGAATGAGATAAAAAGGGAACTGGTGACTTTTCAATATGAATTTTAGGGATATATAAAAAAGCCAAGACTGTCTTCAGATAGAAAAAGATTCTCAGTTTAAGGAATGGCTGCAAAACAAGGATCAAATTCAGCACCCTTCCAGTAAAATGTGACCTCAGTGCCATAATGGGATGACATTTTAAGGGAGAAGATCAGTGTAACTTTTGTGTGGGTGGGCTGTGGGTTGTTTTGGTCAGAGGGCAGATTGTAAAGATTGCATTGTTCCAAAGATGGCAGCAAGAGTATCTCCAAACCCACAAGTTTCTTCTTGCAATGTAATTTTCCTAATTCCTGTTCCAGAGGTGATGTTTTTTTCTTTGGGTTGACTCTATGACTACCATAGCAAAACAAATACAGTGGAGATAATGCTGAGTTAGCCCTTGGCTGGCTAGGCAGCTTCCTTTTCCTGTCTTTTAGAACCCAGACACCACAAAAGAAATGTGGCTATCCTGAGACTACCACACAGTAAGAAATACAAGCCATATAGAGAAGTCCTGGAGGAAGCCACATCATGTGCAGAGAGGCAGAGAGGTCAAAGACCACTGAGGCACCAAACCATGTGAATGAGGAGCCTATCTTGGAAGTGGTTGCTCCAGCTCTGTTTTAGTCTGTTTTATGTTACCATAACAGAATATCACAGACTGAGTAGTACATAAATGACAGAAGTTTATTTGCCTCATGGTTTTGAGGCTGGGAAGTTCAATACTGAGAGGTCACTTCTGGTGCAGCCTTTCTTGTTGCATCATAACATGGAAGAAAGCATCACACAGGCAAGAGAATGTGTGAGAGAAGGGAAGGGGGTCAGACTCTCTTTTATAACATACCCACACCTTCAATAGCAACATTAATCCATTCATGAGGGCAGAAACCTCATAACCCGAACACACCCCACATCCCAACATTTTTGCTCTGGGGATTGAGTTTCCAATGCATGAACTTTGGGGAACACATTTAAACCATAGAAAGCCCCAATCCATCCAGCTGATATGTACCACTTATCTGAGCCTATTTCTATTTCCTGACTCCTAAAATGAGTAAAATAAAATGGTTCCTTTAAAATACTATGTTTGGAGTAATATGTTACATGCCAATAGATTTTAATTCTAATTCCACATGACTTACTTGAATGCTTACTTGAATTCTAATTCCACATGACTTACTTATCAGAAGCACAGAGCAAAACTAATGACTTGGTTATAACAAATAAAATACAGTAGAAGGGATGAGCTATCCTTTTGAACGTTAGCTTATAAAAAGACTATAGCTTCCATCTTGGTGTATTCTCTCTCTGTCACTCCCTCTCTTTAAGGGAGGCCAGCTGTCATGTTGCGAGGCTGCCTTGGAAAGAGGAAAGCCAACTTCCATATCATGGATGACCCTCAGGAAACCGGTGGAGTAGCCTACATTGCGAGGAAAGGAAACATAAGTCCACCATATTAAGCTTGAATAGTCATGTGAGGGAACTTGGAAATGGATCTTCTCCCAGTTGAGTCTTGATACAACTGGACTTCAGTGGACAGGTTGAAGGCAATCTCTTGAGAGATTTCAAGCCAAAACTACCCAGATACACTGCTTCCAGATTACTAACCCACAGAATCTATGAAATAATAAACATTTGTTGCTTTAATCCACTAATTTCACAGTAATTTTTTATGTACCAGTAGAGAACTAATGTAATCCCCTTCTTAGATTTTTTTTTTGTTAAGAAGCCTGTTCTCCAATTGTTTCTCTTTTTATTTTAATCTATCTTTTTCTCTGCCTGCTTTTAAGATTTTTCTATTATCTGCAGTTTTACAATGATGTGCCATTTTCTTTGTTTATAAAATGCATGAGGTTCACAGTTATTATAGAATTGGTGTTTTCATAGCTTCCTAATGATTTGGAAAATTGCAGTCCTATTTTTCCACATATTGCTTCTATGTCATTCTTTCTTCTTTTTCTAAGATTCCAATTACATTTACAGTAAACCTTCTCAGTATATCCCTTAGGTTTCTTGTACTGTCTTGTGATTCCTTCATTATTTTAATTCTCTATTCTTCTTCTTTTTTTTTAACACAGTGTTCTGACTTACCTTCTATTTTACTAATGCTTTCTTTGGATATTTGTAATCTATAGTAAAACCTATCCACTGAATACTTAATTTTGTTTACTATGTTTTTCCAGTGTCTAGTTGCCATATTTTTAAATCCAAAGCTTTCAATTATATCTACTTTTTTGAAAATGTTCAGAATAGTTATAGAAAAGTCATTGTGTACCTTTACTATCTGAAAAATATTCAGAATACTTTTTAAAGTCATTGTATAACTTACTTAGCTGAATCCTTCATGTATCTTATCCATATTTTCCTTTCCTAAAATAATAATTTTACTTCATGCAAACCTGATTGTTTTAGGTTTAGTAACATAAATTGTATATAATTAAGCCCAGTATTATACCTTTTCTTCCTCCAAAGGGATATATGTGTAGGGGAACTAATATCCTTTCATTAATTTGATCAAATTATAGTAAGTAAAATAATTTTAAGTTGTACTTCATTGCACTGAGAGACACAAACCATTTCCAGCTCATATTTACCATTAGAGTATAGCCCTAATTGTGTGGTGTTTACCAGCACTACTTTCTTGGCAGGCCCCGGACCCCAATTTTATTACTCCTAGCCTCACAAGATAATCAAAGCCCTGCTTAGCTTCTCAATCTCTCACCTGCCTTTTGGCATTTTTCAAATACCAGGCTCCTCTTTTTGTGTTCTTCAAGACCTCATATTAATACTTTTTCAGTGTCTTCTTAGCTTCATGATACCTTCAAACAGATTTATAAAAAAAAATTTTAAATGGATTTTTCTATTTGTTCATGATAGGAGGATAGTTAATATTTTTTAGTCCACCAAGCCAGAAGTGGACATCTCACATAGATTTTTTTTTGCCTCTCAAGTGAGATAGTATTTATTTATGTATAGGGG
This sequence comes from Microcebus murinus, assembly GCF_040939455.1. Taxonomy (NCBI): domain Eukaryota; kingdom Metazoa; phylum Chordata; class Mammalia; order Primates; family Cheirogaleidae; genus Microcebus; species Microcebus murinus. The sequence goes on from NC_134104.1 coordinate 50,956,438, forward strand.
AACGGCTATTTTGTTTTAGGAGAAAGAAAAATACAAAAACACAACAAAATGTGTGTGTGTATTTGGTTTTAGCAAAGATTCTCTTTTGAAAAGGAGAGACTCTATGCATATCTTTTATCCTTATATTTATTTTTATCTCTTGTGTTATATCACCATCTTCATTAAAATTTTGTTGAACTATGTCTTAACTACATTTGGTGAAAAAGATGAGGTAGATCCAATTTCTATATAGAATAAAGATAACAGTAGCCATTAATGGCACAGTAAGTGGTGACCTACTATAGGAAAATAAATTTGTAATGATGTTTTTCTGTTCAAATTCAGAATCATGCATATAAAGGATATTAAGTCAGAAGCACTGGGAACAGAGGGGAATGGGCTTTATAAGATGCTAAAAAGCTATAAACAGACACATATTATTTGGGATCACCTTAGTATTATTTTTGCTTATTTGTTTTTCTGGGTAAGGATGTGGACTTTTTTTTTTTTTTTTTTTTTTTTTTTTTGGCATATTATGGGGGTACAGATTTTAAGGTTTCAATAAATGCCCATTTCCCCCCTCCCCCCAAAAGTCTGAGTCTCCATCATGACCATCCCCCAGATGGTGCACAACTCACTCATTATGTATGTATATACCCACCCCCCTCCCCCCTCCCCCCTCCCACCTGCCCAATACCCTATTACTGTAGTACCTATGTGTCCACTTAGGTGCTAGTCAGTTAATACCAGTTTTCTGGAGAATATATCTGGTGCTTGTTTTTCCATTCTTGGGATACTTCACTTAGTAGTATGGGTTCCAGCTCTAACCAGGAAAATATAAGATGTGCTATATCACCATTGTTTCTTAGAGCTGAATAGTACTCCATGGTATACATATACCACATTTTATTAATCCATTCTTGGATTGATGGGCACTTGGGCTGTTTCCACAGCCTTGCAATTATGAATTGTGCTGCTATAAACATTCGAGTGCAGGTGTCTTTTTTGTAGAGTGTCACTGGATCATTTGGGTAGATGCCCAGCAATGGGATTGCTGGATCAAATGGTAGATTCAGTTGTATCGCTTTAAGGTATCTCCATATTGCTTTCCACAGAGGTTGAACTAGTTTGCAGTCCCACCAGCAGTGTAGGAGTGTTCCTCTCTCTCCGCAACCACGCCAGCATTTATTGTTTGGAGATTTTTTGATAAAGGCCATTCTCACTGGGGTTAAGTGATATCTCATTGTGGTTTTGATTTGCATTTCCCTGATGATTAGAGATGTTGAGCATTTCTTCATATGTTTGTTGGCCATTCTTCTGTCTTCTTTAGAAAAATTTCTGTTCAAGTCTTTTGCCCACTTTTTAATGGGGTTATTTGATTTTTTCTTCCTAATTTTCGTGAGTTCTAAGTATATTCTAGTTATCAGTCCCTTATCAGATGCATAGGATGCAAAAATTTTCTCCCATTCTGTAGGGTGTCTGTTTGCTTTCATGACTATTTCTTTGGCTGTGCAGAAGCTTTGTAGCTTGATCATGTCCCATTTATTTATTTTTGTTGCTGCTGTGATTGCCTTTGGGGACTTCTTCATAAACTCTTTGCCCAGGCCGATGTCTAGGAGAGTGTTTCCAACTTTTTCCTCTAGAGTTCTAATAGTTTCATATCTTAGGTTTAAGTCTGTTATCCAGCGTGAGTTGGTTTTTGTGAGAGGTGAAAGGTGTGGGTCCTGTTTTAGCCTTCTACAGGTGGCTATCCAGTTTTCCCAGCACCATTTATTGAAGAGGGATTCTTTTCCCCAGCGTATGTTTTTGTCTGCTTTGTCAAAGATGAGATGGCTATATGAGGATGGTTTTATATCAGGATTCTCACATCTGTTCCACTGGTCAATATTCCTGTTTTTGTGCCAATATCATATTGTTTTAATTACTACAGCTTTGTAGTATAGTTTGATATCTGGCATATTAATGGCTCCCATTTTGTTTTTGTTGCCTAGAATTGCTCTTGATATTCGGGGTCTTCTTTGGTTCCATACGAAGCGTAAAATTATTTTTTCTATATCTGTGAAGAATGCTGATGGGATTTTAATAGGTATTGCATTGAATCTGTAGATCAGTTTGGGTAGTATAGACATTTTGATGATATTGAGTCTGCCGATCCACGAGCATGGTATGGATTTCCATCTGTTTACATCCTCTGCTATTTCCTTCCTCAGTGTTTCATAGTTCTCCCTGTAGAGGTCTTTTACCTCTTTGGTTAAATATATTCCTAGGTACTTTAATTTCTTTGTTGCTATTGTGAAGGGAATTGAGTCTTTGATTTGGTTCTCAATTAGATTGTTGTTGGCGTATATGAATGCCTCTGATTTCTGTGTATTGATTTTGTATCCTGAGACTTTACTAAATTCATTGATCAGTTCCAGGAGTTTCTTGGTTGAATCCTTGGGGTTTTCTAGATACAATATCATATCATCAGCAAACAGTGAAAGTTTGATCTCTTCTGCCCCTATTTGGATACCTTTGATTCCATTTTCCTGTCTGATTGCTGTAGCCAAGACTTCCAGCACTATGTTGAACAGAAGTGAAGATAGTGGGCAGCCTTGTCTGGTTCCAGTTCTAAGTGGGAATGATTTCAATCTTTCCCCATTCAGTATGATGTTGGCTATGGGTCTGTCATATATGGCTTGTATCATTTTTAGGTATGTCCCTTCTATGCCTATTTTCTTAAGTGTTCGTATCATGAAAGGGTGTTGAATTTTGTCAAAAGCTTTTTCTGCATCTATTGAAAGAATCATGTGGTCTTTGTTTTTGCTTCTGTTGATGTGGTGAATTGCATTTATAGATTTACGTATGTTGAACCATCCCTGCATCCCTGGGATGAAGCCCACTTGGTCGTGGTGGATTATTTTTTTGATAAGTGTCTGGATTCGGTTAGCTAAGATTTTGTTGAAAATTTTTGCATCTATATTCATTAGGGATATTGGTCTGTAGTTTTCTTTTTTTGTTGCATCCTTTCCTGGTTTTGCTATCAGAGTAATATTCGCTTCATAAAAGGTGTCGGGGAGGTTTCCATTCTTCTCGATGTTGTGGAATAGTTTCTGCAAGATAGGTACTAGTTCTTCTTTGTAAGTATGGTAAAATTCGGGTGTGAAGCCATCTGGACCGGGACTTTTCTTTTTAGGGAGATTTTTAATTGCTGTTTCTATTTCAGCTGTTGAGATTGGTCTGTTCAGGGAATCTATTTCTTCCTGGTTGAGCCTAGGGAGGCTGTGTGTTTCTAGAAATTTGTCCATTTCCTCCACATTTTCCAGTTTGTGTGCATAAAGATTTTTGGAGTATTCATAAATTGTATCTTGTATCTCTTTGGGATCAGTTGTGATATCTCCTTTTTTATTCCTGATGGAGCTTATTAGAGATTTCTCTTTTCTGCTTTTCGTTAGCTTAGCCAATGGTGTGTCAATTTTGTTTATTTTTTCAAAGAACCAACTTTTTGTTTTATTAATCTCCTGAATAGCTTTCCTGTTTTCAATTTCGTTTAGTTCTGATTTGATCTTGTTGATTTCACTTCTTCTGCTGGGTTTGGGGTTGGACTGTTCTTCTTTTTCCAGCTCTTTGAGTCGTTTCATTAAATTGTCTATTTGTGATCTTCTTGTCTTTTGGTTATAGGCATTTATGGAGATAAACTTTCCTCTCAGAACTGCTTTAGCTGTGTCCCAGAGGAGTTGATAACTTGTCTCTCCATTGTCATTTTCTTCATAGAAGTTTTTTATTTCTGTCTTGATTTCTTCATTTACGAAGTAATCATTTAGTAGGAGGTTGTTTAATTTCCACGTTTTTGTGTAGAAATGTGAGTTTCTGTTAGGGTTGATTTCTAGCTTTATTCCACTGTGATCTGAGAAGGTACATGGTATGATTTCTATTTTTTTAAATTTCTTGAGATTTTCTTTGTGTCCTAGGATATGGTCAATCTTAGAGAATGTCCCGTGAGCTGATGAGAAGAACGTATATTCAGTGGATTTTGGGTAGAATGTTCTGTAGATGTCTGTCAGACCCAATTGTTCTAGAGTTTTGTTTAAGTCCATTATTTCTTTATTAATTTTCTGTTTGGAGGATCTGTCTCGTGCCGTCAGTGGGGTGTTGAAATCTCCGGCGATTATGGAGTTGCTATTAATCCATTTGCTTAGCTCCAGTAAGGTTTGCTTTATGAATCTGGGTGCACCTAAGTTGGGTGCATAGATATTTAAAATTGTTATCTCTTCTTGTTGGACTGTGCCCTTCACCATTATATAATGACCCTCTTTGTCTTTTACTACTTTTGTTGGTTTAAAAACTAAATCGTCTGAAATTAGAACTGCCACACCAGCCTTCTTTTGGCTTCTATTTGCTTGGAATATTGATCTCCACCCTTTTATTTTTAGTCTATATGCATCCTTGCAGGTTAGATGTGTTTCCTGAAGACAGCATATACTTGGCCTGTATTTTCTTATCCATTCGGCCAGCCTATGTCTCTTGAGTGGAGAGTTTAAGCCATTCACATTTATTGAGAGAACTGATAGGTAAGGTAGATTACTGATCATTCTGTTGGGTTGGATGTTGTTGCTATGATTTCTGTCTTGAGCCATTGTAATATCTGGCCTTTAATATCTTTGGGTTTTGGTTGTTTTTATATTCGTGGGTTATTATTATGATGTTCCGTGCATAACGCTGTTTTAAGTACTTCTTGTAGGGCTGGTCTTGTCTTGGTGAATTCTCTGAGCCTTTGCTTGTCTGAGAATGTTTTTATTTCTCCTTCATATACGAAGCTTAGTTTTGCAGGGAATAATATTCTAGGCTGGGCATTGTTTTGTTTCAAAAGAGTGAGAATGGGGCCCCAGTCTCTCCTTGCTTGTAAAGTCTCATTAGAGAAGTCTGATGTTATTCGAATTGGCTTTCCCTTGTATGTTACTTGCTTCTTTTGTCTTACAGCTCTTAGAAGGGCCTCTTTAGTTGATACTTTGGTCAGTCTGATGACTGCATGTCGTGATGTCTTCCTGTTTGCGTTGAATCTCCCAGGGGTCCTCTGAGCTTCTTGAACTTGTATATCAAGATTTTGAGCAAGGCCTGGGAAATTTTCCTCTATTATATCTTCAAACAGCTTGTCCAACCCTTGAATGTTGTCTTCTTCCCCTTCCTGTAACCCTATGACCCTCACATTAGGTTTCTTCACATAATCCCACAGCTCTTGTAGGCTTTGCTCTTTTCTCTTGTTTCTCTGCTCTATTTCTGTGACTGATTTATTTAATTGGAGGGTGTTATCTTCAAGCTCTGAGATTCTTTCTTCTGCTTCATCTACCCTGTTCTTGAGACTTTCCACTGTATTTTGTAGTTCCTTGAATTGATTCTTCATCTCCAGGACTTTGGTTAAAGTTTTCTTCACTGTGTCAATCTCTTTGTTGAACCTTTGTTCCATTTCTTGGAGGTTTTTTGTGTTTTCTTGGTGTTGGTTGTTGAGTTGTTGTTGCAGCTGGGTGAGTGTTCTTATGATCCACATACGAAATTCCTCTTCTGTCATATTGGTTGCCTGATTTTGGTCGGTGTCCGTTTCTAGGGGGCTGGTGTTCCTCTTTGGGGGTGTGTTTTCCGTTTGGTTCTTCATATTTCCTGAGTTCTTTCGCTGATTTCTTCCAATGTCGATCAGTTGTTGTTTCTTTCCTTAGGTTATTGTTTGGGTATTCACACACCTTGTTTAGTTTCTGAGGCGTTAGGTGGTGCCTGTGGGTGAAATTGGACCACTCCCTGTATATTGAGTCAGTGGGTGCCGTGGAAAGGCTGTGCAAGATGCCGTCCCTGTCAGTAGGTGGCGTTTGTTTGGAGGAACAGGCTATGGTGTTGATTTCGAGTCCTGTTATCAGCTCTCGTTCTGGGCGGAGCTGGGTTGGGTAAGCCTGCCCTCAGGCCATTAGCAGGGGTCAAAGTTCTGTTCTCTGCTGTCAGGGCGGGGCTGGAATGGTCCCGCTCAGCCAGAAAGCCTGGGGGTGGGGGTGGGGCTGTCTGAGACCCGCAGTCTGCAGCAGGCCTCGCTTCTTTCCACCCTCCCCAACTCCGCAGCTACTCCTGGGCCTCTGCCAGCAGGCCAGACCACAAGCTACCAGGCCTCCCCGGACTGTGATGCCGGCGGGGAGGTTCCCTGCACAGGAACGCCACCTGGGTTGGGCGCTCGGCCTCCTCCTGGGAGGAGGGTTGCCCTCTATGACGCCGATCCGCCCCTGGAGGCACACAGACCTCAGTAGGCTGTTCACGTATAACCCTTCTGTGCCCCGGGTGCAGGGGATCTGGTCTGCAGGTCCGACCTCTGGGTCCCAGAGTTCAAACTGTATTCCCACCAGGGAGAGGATTTCCGGTCCTAATTCACCCACAGGGAGCCCAGGCTGGGTCTATGTCTCTCAGCCTCTGAGTCGGCACCGTTTTCCTGGGAACACGGTGCCAGCAGCACCTGGGAGGGCGGGCGGGGTCCCAAACGGGAAGGTCCCGTTCCCTGGAGGTGCCTCCGGCTGGTGGCTGTATTGTCTCTCTGGGCAGCCGCGGGTAGGGTCGGCGGAGGGGGGGAGGAGGCAATATGGCGCCTGCTGCGCGGCTCGGGTCTGTGCACAGGGAGGTGCCCGGAGGAAGTTGGGAACCTGGTGCCACGTCTGCTACAGGCTCACCGTTGGCAGGCGGCGGCAGTCTCTGGGCTGGTGTCCGCAGGTCTCTCCACCTGCTGGGGAGCCCACCAGCAGTCCCGAATGCAGGGGAGGGGAAATAGCAGATCCACCTACCCTTGCCGCTGGTCTCTGGGCTGCTCCAGTGGTCTCAGCCTCCAGTTCTCCTCCGCAGCCTCCTCCCGTGGAGTCTCCCGGGGTCTCAGGTACCCCTCCTTCCGGCCCTTGTCCGCTGTATGCTCGTCTTCTTGCTTCTTTCCTCTAGTTTCTGCTAGAATCGGTCTTTTCTGCAGAGACCCTCTGTCTGGCGGTGTTATTTGTCCGCCATCTTGCTCCGCCCCCCTAGGATGTGGACTTTTGATACTGAGTATGGTCCAAGAACTAGAAGAACAGAAAGTTTGTAAATATCCGCATAAAAAGAGGTCCGTGGATTATTTATAAATTCTTCCTTAATAATTCAATCAATAGATTAAGAAATTTTGGACTAACAAAAAGCGTGCCAAAAATATCTATCTTATCAAATCCTGTGGTCAATTTCCAACCTTTTTGTCTTTTCAGAATCTCTCTGATACTGAGTCTGAAAGAGATTCTTTCACTTGGTTTTTATTATATCTGATTCTGTTATATTTCTCTCTACTCCTTCTGAATCTCCCTTGTTAGTTTGTACTCTTCTGCTGCCATGTCTCAAGGTTTGTATTTCAGTGTTCTTTTTTAACTTCTGTCACATAAAAAAAACCTCTAGACTTTTATCACCCAGCAATCTATATTTTCGATTTCATAATTTACATGTTTTCATATTGTATATTCCTTAACAACTCATTTTAGCTTTAGTTATTTTGACCATCTTGACTTCAACCTAAATATCACAGATATATATGATTTACATATCACCATTAAAATATTAGAGTATTCTGAATTTGACTATGTATATGCCTTTACCAGTGAGTTTTATACTTTCATATGTATTAGTGATACTTTTCATTTCTGCTTGAAGAACTCTCTTAAAAATTTCTTATAAAGCAAGTATAGTGGTAATGAATTCTCTCAGATTTTGCTTGTCTGGGAAAGACTTTTTTTCCTCCTTCATTTTTGAAGGATAGATTTGTGGGGTGTAGTGTTCTTGATTGGCAGTTTCGATTTTTCAGCACTGAATATATAATTCCATTCTCTCCCAGCTTGCAAGGTTTCTGATAATAAATCCACTTACACTTTAACAGGGAGTATTGATGCTTGTTTTCTTGATGCTCTAAATTTTTTCTTTGTGTTTGACTTTTCATAACTTGATTATAATGTGCCTTGGAGAGAACCTCTTTGGGTTGAATACATTTAGGACTCTGAGCTTTATGAATCTTAATGTCCATATTGCTCTCAAAACTTGGGAAATTTTCAAGAATTATTTTATTAAATATATTTCCATCCTTTTCTCTGTCTCTTCTCCTTCTATAACACCAATAATGTTAACATTTGTACACTTAATGGTGAACAAATCCCATTACTCCTGAAGGTTGTCTTTACTCTTTTTCGTTGTTTCTTCTTATTGTTCCTCCGAGTCATTTCAAAAGTCCTATCTTCATGTTCACAGATTCTTGCTTTTGTTTTATCTAGTCTGCAATTGAATCTCTCAATTATATCTTTCATTTAATTGATTGAATTCTTCAGCTCTAAGATTTGTTTGTTCTTTGTTATGATATCTATCTGAATTTCTCATTCAAATCATTAATTGTTTTTGTGATGTCATTGAATTCTCTATTTGTGTTTGCTTATATCTGTCTGGTTTTCCTTAGGATCATTATTTTGAATTTCTTTTAAGGTAATTCATACATTTCTATTTCTCTGAGGCCATTTATTGGAGAATTATTGTATTCCTTTGATGATGTCATTTTTCCTTGCTTTTTCACATTTCTTGTGTCCCTGAGTTGATGTCTCTGCATCTGTTGGTTCAGTCACCTCCTCTAAACTTTAAAAAGTGGCTTTGTTAGGCAAATATTTTAACCTGAAAATGGGTCTGAGGATGTTAGTTGGGCAGGGTGTGATGGCTCCAGGTCTGTGTGGGCTCAGTGGTGTAGTTTCTGTGTAGCTTTTACAGTTATGATCAAAGTTAGTGATGACTTCAAGTGCCTCAGTGGCCTATGCTGCAGAGTTTGTGGCAGTGATAATGGCTACATAGATTATTAGGATAAGGGCTTTAGGGATCCTCCTGTTCTTATATTCCTCACATGAGACATCTCAGTTCAGGGATCTGTTGGGTCTGACATGGCTCACAGGCAGCTATATTGGCACTGGGATCCAGGCCAAATGGCTGTTGAGTCAGGTTCCTGGGCTCAGGGACCCGTGAAACTACTGTAGTACTTTTTCTTTTAGGTGTAAGTTGACTCTTCAAGGCATGAATGGGTAGTATTATCCTACATAGCTTGGGTCTGTTGCTCTGAAGCACACCTCAGCATCTTGGTTCAGGGTGATGGGATTTAACTGTGATTCCGACCCTGGGGGCAAGGCACACCACTGGCACAGTTCTAGGAAGCAAGGAGTGCTCAGGTCGCTTAGGATCTGAGGATCAGAGCCCATTTGCAACTCAGGACCCAGAACCAACAGGGTATAGTAACAGCTTGGGGATCAGGTACTAGTAGTGGTGACTCTGGACTCTGGGACACACAGTAGCCCAGGCCTGCGAGGCCAAGTGCAGCAGCAGCAAGGACCCAGAAATGGTAAGATGCTGCTGTGGCTTGGGCATCAGGAGGCTGGGAGCAGTGCAGCAATAACTTCATTCCCCCCAAAGACAAAGTACCTCAGGAGTTTGGATTGCAGAGGGCTAGTCCAGTTCCAGGTATGCAAGGTGCTATGACTGTATGGCTTGAAGGCAGGGTAACATAGCTTAGGCAAGGCTCTTGCATCCTGGGATGCAAGGTACCACATCTGCTTGGCCCTGGCAAGTACAGTTATGTAGGTAGTGGTGGCTCTGAATCCTTCGGGGTGGGGTGACATGTCAGATGTGGTGCAGGAAGGTGCAACATCTCTAGTATATTTGAGTGTCATACTCTCGAGAGGTGAGGTGCTGCCTCACCTGTGGTATGAGATGGTTGGTATGACTTCTCAGGTGTGCCAGAGGCCTAAGATCCTGAAGGTCATGGTACTACCTCAGCTATGCCACCAGCATGACTTCTCTAGTACTGAGGAGTCTGGGGTTCTCAGGGGGTGGAGTACTATGTCTGCTCTGGAGCGAAGGGCACTTTTGCTCCAGTAGTTCAAGGCTCCAGGTTCCCAGGGGGAGGGCACCACTTCAGCTCAGCTCTAAGGGAAAGGTGCACCAGCAACTGGGGTGGGAGTGATGGAGCAGCTCTGCAGTAGCTTAACTCTAGGGGTTAGGACACAATAGCATCTCTGCTTGGAGATGGCATGCTATGGGTAGTTATGGTGCAGCAGTAGCTGAGCCTCTGGGATGGAGGATGAAATGACTGCTCACCCCCTAGAGCAGGATGCTCTCTAGCAGTGGCTCTGGTTCCAAGATGGTACAAAGCAGTACAACAGGCCATGGTGGTGGAGGACAGGCACAGCATTAACTCATTCTCTGGGGGTAGTTCAGTGTGTAGACCTCAGGGAACTTTGTAAGCTGGGTTCAGAGCCTGTGAAGATTGAGGAAACTCCAGTAGCAAAGACTGCAAGTGTTTGTAGTCATTATGGGGGCTTTTGGAGTGTTCTTCCTGACTTTTTCTCTGCAGGTACAAGTCTCTCCTGGTTCTGAGCTAATCTCAACTGGAGGATGGAGTGGCATAGGCAAAGTATTTCCTTCTCTTCTCTGTGGCCATCCTGGGTTTCTATGCCCTACAGGATTTCTCCTGCTTCTTTGCTGTTCTCTGGTGCTTTCCCAGTTATTTGGATTGAAATATAATTGCTTATTCATTGTTTTGGGTTTTGTTGTGGGACGAGCACTAGAAGCTTCTAGTCAGCCATCTTGCTGGTGTCACTCAAAATAGAAGTTTCTTAGAATGTCATATAAGGGATGGCTTTCTGCTGCCTACACGTTCTCCCACCACCACCTCACCAATAACATGTAGCCCAGAATATATCACTCTCACTCTATGTTTATAGGATGCTGCATATGCATAGAGCACTGATACTCCCCTCTGTCCACTTAAATTATTCATTTTATCCTTCAAGATGTAATTCAAATGTTACCTCCTCAGGAAATTTCTCCCTGACTACCTAATTCAATCAGGTCTTCTTATGCTAAGCTGAAGTACTCTTTGGCAAGACACTGTCATTGGCCTGCCTATCTGTTAGAATTTTTTTTTTTTTTCCGATTTAACCATGATATTGTGACCCTTTCATCAGAAAAGAGACTCTGGCTTGTTTACCTCCCTATCCCTAGTACTCAGCAGAGTGGTAATTATGGTAGTTTGGCACAAAAACCTTTCTATTAAGCAAGTAAATGAATGGATGGATGGTAGCTATGTTGATGAGTAAATAATATATAATACGTTCATTTGAGAGGATACCTAGGATTCTTTATTTTTTTAAGAAAAAGTATGAGGATTTTATCCTTGGGAACTTACTGCCACTGTTTCTTACATTCATTGTGACAAATAGGAAGTAATATATCTGGGTGATGAAAATATACTGTGAGGGAGAGTCGACTGAACATGAATGAACCGAGACTAAATAATTAGCTTAGGGGCTCTGGGAGATGAATGTTTAATACACTCAATTGCTTAGTCATTCTTTTTTCATTGTCATTTATCATTGACAATCCTGTATCTGGTAGATATTACAGATGCAAAGGAAAAGAGAGAGGCATAGTGGCATGCTCAATGTAAAAAGCATATCTTGAGCTCATGTTACTGTCTCAGCAAAAGCATTTTCAGATATTGGGTATTCTGCAACAAGAATGCTCCCCAAACCAGAAAGCCTCTGCTTTTCTTGGGCAGGATGCCAGTTTGACTTGAGCCATAGTAGAAATCTGTAGCACTGAAAGTTATTCAGGGCATTGCCCCTGAGTGTCCTACCTGCTATCTCCTGGGCTTGCATGACATTACACTGGGGCATTCCAGAGAACAGAACTATTACAGCTGGCCTACAGTCTAGAAGAAGATGACTTATTCATAATAATATTTCAAGGGGAACTTATTTTGCCAGAGAATACAAAGAAACACATGGCCAACCATTTTCTAAGTGACAACTTCTCTCAGAGCTTTGATATCTAGCAGTCTTTAGGCAGAAATTCTCTTTAAGAAATTGCTTGAGTAAATGTTCTAGGATATCAGAAACAAAAGATTATAGTATAAAATATAATTAAATGCTAAATTAATGATGCCAAAAGTGTCTAAAATCTAATAGCAATCTAAGTGAGCATCTTGAGGCAAGAATAACGAAGGAAACAGCAGAAAGTGTATGAAGGTGAAAAATAGATCAATTCATAAGTGGGAAGCCATTGCCCCAGGATTTTCCTTTTTTATCATTGGGATGGATTTTCTTTAAGTCCCGAAAGCCATTTCATGAGGGAATGCTCCCAATAACATTTAAGAAAAGAAAAAATTATCCCAATTCCAGCTGTGGATTAATTACTGTACTTTTAGTCCATAATATTTGAAGCATCAATTATCTCTTTTGTGAGAAAAAGAGTGAATTTATGACCCATGACAGCAGAGACAATCGTTTTCCTTTCACAGCCATCTGCACAATTTATTTCCCTTACTGGATCCTTTAATTGTACTTTTTAATCAAATGTTCCAACCCTTCAATTCTCTCAAGTCCCCCGTTCTGTTTCTCACTTCCACCTTCCCTGCCCCAACAGGCAATCAATAACCACTACAGTATGTGCCTTTCCTTTGTAAAAACATTAATGCTAAAAATCTCCATGTAAGAACTTCTGATTATTGTGCTCTGCAGGAGGTCTTTCCTATTTCCCTTCCTCTCACAAAACATCCTCTAAGCAACTTATGCTAATTAACTATAACTGAAAATATAAAACTTCAAATTGTGTTTTACAAAAAAGAATTTCATCATTGTCCAAAGCTGAAAAACAGTGTTGTTATGAAGTTTCTTTCAGAATTAATTTTTTCAAATAAACATTATATTCATAATGTTAAGTTATAAATCATTTAGTGATTTAGGAACTTCCTATAATGCTAATGGGATTAATAGTTAAAATCCTGATCTTGTAGTTTTTTGAGGTTTTTTTCCCTAAAATAATTAGATGAAGAAATATGTTTCAAGGTGGATTATACATATTCTAGGACATCTACAGCCAATGCATTGAGATGCAGGAAGAAAATCATGGAACTTCTCTCTCTACTCATTCTTTGATTTAAAAAAATGCATTTTAAAATTATTCTTAATATACAAACTGGAAATCATTTCTTCACTCAATCTATTCATCTACAGATGATATATGCATAATTCTGAAGCAAACATGAAAATAATTGACCCTTAACTATGAATGTGGTTAATTTTATACAAACAAGATCTTTAAGTAGTAAAATCTTTATAAAACTTTTTAATAAGATCTAATGTGACTATGCAAATATTTTGCAGCTCATGAATTTTCATAAGCTAACTCAGAGGAAAAAGCTTAGAAGGGTTGTTGAACTTAAATGAGGTAATTTTTTTTCTTTTACAAAAAAACAACAGTTTCTATTTCCTGACCTTTACTGTAGCAAGTGGGTATGAATATATTGAAAATGCACTTAATTTGTCCCTATAAGGTAAAGGGACATATCTCTGTATCACAAAATGTTAAACCAAAATTTTCAAAATTATAGAAAAATATTCCATCACTAACAGTATAATGAAAACAAAGAGCTCTCTTATTACTTTAGTAAACAAAATTTTTAAAAGTATTGTTTGAACTAGTATTTACTTGACTTTATCTTTTTAAGATTAATATTTTATGTCTATTTTTAATAAATATGAAAATCAGATTTTAAATGGATAGATAGCAAGGGGGTAATTATTTTGATAAATTTATATAATCATAAAATGTGGTGAAAAATCTAACTGGAAGAATTATAAAGTAATGAAAAAACTATAATATTTATCAATTCTAGATCTTCCCTTTTCATATATGTAAACTGTGGCACAGAGAGTCAATTCACCAACCCAACTCCACAACGCTTCTTAAGTGCAGGCTGGTCTGAACGAATGTATCTGACATCTAAATCTGTTTAAACTCCAAATGCCAACGGTGAGCCTGTACATGTGGCTTTTCTTCCTTTCTAGCCTAACCACTTAATATTTTAGGCATTCTGAACTGTTTGAATTATCTAGTACACTCCATGAATTCTCTTCCCATGTATTTACATCTGCCCTTTTGTTTTTTCCAATCTCATTTGCACTTCTCCAAAATCCTTGCTGTTCTTTTTAATTTATCCTTCAGGGACTCAGCTCAGGCATCAATACTTTCAGAACATAAAAGTATCAAAATGATGATAAAATTAAATGAAACTTTAGCATTATTATCAAAACTGTCATTTTATAAACAAAGACCCAGATAAGTAATGCATCCAACATCACTCAGTATCCTAGTACCATAAGCCAGGGATTTTTATACTGGCCCTCCATAATTCCCAATTGTGATAATATTGGCAACCGATAAAAGATTACTATTTTATATCTGGTTACTCATTACAAATGCTTTAACATTTTTTGTACCTAAAACTAATTACAGATGAGAAAATAAATTAGGTTGTTTTTCACTTAGTTATTAAAGTATCAATAACAAGATATATTTTACTTTCATGAGTTATTAAATGTTTCTTACAGCATTTTTAAAAGGTGATTTACATCTTTCCTATTGTTAATATTATACAGGATCAAAGCAAAGACAATGAAAGGATATATGTACGAATGCAGGCCAAACCTGAATAAATACAAGAGGCATTTTATAAATTAATTTGGGCTTAATTCACCCATCATGAGGCTAGTTTTCTTCTATTGAGCAGATCAGAAACATTGTTACTGGTTAGGATTTTGCAATAGAATATTTCAAAATGAAAATATATCTTAGAGTTAGATTTGCCAAGATGAGAAAACTTCTAGTTTTAAGTTCCAGGTAATTAAGTGTGTTCTTCTCAACTCTACATTCTTCTGCTTCCTCTGTAATTGTTAGTCACTTGGAGTTTGAGCCTGCATAGGTTATAACTAATAATTTGATTAAACCATGACCTTTGTGAAAGTTCCAATTTAATGTTTTACTTTGTTAGGCAAATATGTTTTAAAATTGTCATTTTTAAAATAATAATATTTGGATAGTAAGCAAAAATTTTAGCCACACAATCATATTGTGCTTAGGTGTGAATTTTTATCCATGTAATTGAACTCAACTTATTTCAGAACTCTCCTTTTTGTTCAATATCTCAAATGTAATCTCATCTTAATTTTTTAGGTAGCTAAAAATTTTGGCTGAGTTCTTAGGTTAGACACTTACATAACTTTTCAATCAATTATGGATCTTTCTTAAGAACCTTCTCTGTTTTTTTGCCTTTTCTCCAGAGTAACCTAAGGTTTGGGATGGGGGTATAGGGTGGGTTATTTATTGACCTGGCATCACAGGAAAATTCTTTTTGCCATTATTTCTTTTCACTGGCCTCCACCAAGAGTAACTTCATCTACTTGGTCTTCATCGTTGTATGCTGGAGTCTACTGCTAACGTTAATGACCCTCCCCTGACCTCTGGTATCCAGGTCTATGCCTCACTGTGCAGCCAATATCCTTGTTCTGTTTGCTAATTCTCAGCCAATGCTGCCCTTTCTAACTGAGCCTAGGAAACTTTCATAGACACTCTCACATAGTGATGGGAGACAGGGACCCTCTGAATCTGCTTTTGGGTCCATTCTCTTTGGCTTCTCCCTTAAAATTTTTAGCATAGTCACTCAGGGTTTAGTCTGGACATAGGTCTCTTACTTTGAGAGACCTCAGGGTTTAGTCACTCAGGGTTTAGTCTGGAAATAGGTCTCTTACTTTGAGTAAAGTCTCTTACTTTGAAAGAGTCTAATTTCTCCACGCTACAAGCTAGGAAGAAAGGTACAAGAGTCTCTGTTTCCAATCCCAGTAAACCTACTTTCACATCCACCTTTTGCAATTCTTTTCTGGAAAGAGTGCTAGATCCTTTCTAAGCATCTATAGTTCTAGCCACATCCCTTCCAAATCTGTCTTTCTCACTCCATCCAATTTGCTGTACTAATTTCTCCATTTACTCTGGTAGGAAATGAGCCCTTGTATAATTTCTATTTTATTTCTGATATAGTTCAGGTATATCTCTCAGCTCTGAGATCTCTAATCTTTTAATTTTATGCTGCCCCAAATTCCTGTGTCTATACAAATTTTAGTATTTTCCATACAGATTCTCCTCTATCCCAATCAACTCTATTTTTGAAAAATACATTCAGGTTTTCAATTGGCTTTTTGGTTTTAGTCTGCGTTAATCCTTTTCCTCAAGCGATAGGTGCCACTGATACACTGGGCAAATGACCTTAGTATGATGAGAAAATTTTGGTTTCTAAAAACAACAACAACAACAACAACAACAAAAAGCTAGGTTATTATCTCAAAATATTATTATGTTGTTAAACCTTGGATTAATTTGCAAACTTAGAGTTCCATTTTTTAAGTAAAATATATATTTTCTGGGTGGAAACAGATTCTATCCAAATATCTTAATTATTAATATTGTTAGAAATAATGATAATGACCTTTAATCCCAAACACTCTTTAGACCTTGTTGTGTTCACATAATTAATACAGAATCTTTATAATCTTACCATAGTGAGACCTGGCTAAACCATTTATAAATCGACTGAATTATTGGGCAAGGTTTTTAACATTTCACAGACACATTCTGATCTGCAATTTATCCATATCTAGGTAATAATAAGCTTGACAATGTATGTGAGACTTCTACATTTAACATTTTTAGGAAATATAGGTCAAATCTCGTGAACAACAAATTCTATTACAGCCAAACACTATAGCATGAAACTTTTTAAAGTGTACTTATTTCAAAGGATATTAAATAGAATTGAATTCCAGTGTAGTAAAAGAATCCAATAAGTCTCCCAATACAATGATTGGATTTGAAATAAAACCAAGTTCTTTAACAGTATAACATTTCATCTCATGCCCCTGCCTTGTGTCTACATTTTAAGATTTAAATGGAATCAGCATGAACAACTCTCTAGGTAAGTTGCTTTTAATTTTTAAAGAGTATACAATGTCATTAAACTGACCTTTCATTTGTGGTACACTGTCAATTGATTATTCATTCAGCCCATTCCCCACATCTTTTAACAACAACAAAAAGTTTGCTCTGATCTGAACATGTTTTCGCACGGATTGATAATCTTGCTATAGATATCAAAATTTCCCTCACAGACTCTTTGATATACCTTTTAATAGTACTGTGTGGCCATCAGTTATGGTGTCTGTCTTAGTGAAAATCAATCTGAATTGGGAATGAGCTAGCTTTCTTATCACCATTAAGAGACCCCTTAATTAACCTGCAGCTGCTGTCAATAATGGCATTTACATTTTTTTAAAGAACTATTTATGAAACTTTATTCCCACAGTTTTACTTTAAATACTTAACAATAACAAGATGAGATCTGTAACTCATCTAACTTCTTAGAGTAAATAAAAATGTGACAACAACCATAAGATACAGTCTTATTGTTTAAATTTGTTTCTCTCTTTTATATCTCTCCTTAATGACTCCCTTTCTTGCTAATAACTCTACTGCATTTCCCACTCATTCTAAAACTGTCCTTTTGTTCTTGTGAATTGCTTTATCCTCATTATGAGAGAGAAGCACAGTCATTTATGAGAACTTTCATTATTTTATTTTCAGTATGTTGGAAGTGTAAGTGGCAGCCTTTGTTCTTTTCCATCTGTAACACATATGCCGTCACTCACTCATGCCTGCAATGCCTTCCCTAAAGCATGACTTTATTAAAGCACATGCTAAGCCTTAAGATAAAGCCACCAATTGTGATTTTTAATGAGTTTAATTTTTTGAGAATTTCTTTCTTTCTACTCAACCAAGAAAATTCAAATTAAAATATTAAATTTGTTTGTACAGTGCATGAAGCACTACACTAATTACCAGAGGAGACACGAAAATGAGTAACACTCAGTTTTTACCCTCAGAGAGCTTTCATCTGTTCTAACAGGAAAGACAAACTCAGTACAAAACAAACAAACATCCCAACTTTTTTAAGTAAAATGAAATAGATGATTTGATGGGTCTATTGACAAGGAAACTTAGTAGAACTAAGGGGAATCAGGAAAATTTTTATGAAAGTGATGTTTCTTACTATGGACTTTGGTAGCAGGTATGGCAGGGATTGCTATTCACCTAAATCCACGGTCTCATCTTATTCCTGGGAACACATCAGACTGTATTTCCAAATTCCCTTGCAATTAGATTTGGTTGTATGACTGAGTTCTATTAATTGGATGGGTACAGAAGTAAGAAGTGTCACTTTCAGGGCTGGCCTATTAGAAAATCTCCTCTTTAATGTTTTTTTCCCCTTTTGCCTAACTGAAATAAAAAAGAACCCTTCGGGGTGATTTGGAAACCCTATGTGGAAGATAGTAGAGCATTCAAGCTCCTGAATGACTATGTGAAAAGGGCCACCCAGCCAACAGATTGCCTACTGAATCCTGTTAACAAAAGCAAGCAACTAATGTGTGTTTGAACTATACTATATACACTTGGGGTCTATCTGTGACAGCAGCTAGTTTATCATAATTAATACAGATTGGTAACATTTTAATAAAGTTGCATTATACCTGGGGATAAATGGCGCTATTCTTGTACAGGAAATAGTATACATAAAGAAATGAAACTAGAAAAATGTGACACTTAACTTTTGATGGTCCAACAGTCCAATTGAACTTCAATATAGGTTATAAATAGGGAAAATGTAAAAAGATTCAAAAGAGGTATTAGGTTGATTGAGAAAGATGCTCAGCTATACTAAAGTACATATTTTTCCTACTCAAATTGCATTTCTTTTTCTGTTGTCATGAATGTATCTTTTCATTTGCCCTTGGTTTCTACAGTACTTATAACTAAGTGCGTATGTCTTTCTAGTTTGACTGGTTTTGACTGTTTTCATTTGCATCACTGTATCCCCTCCTTCCTTTTCCAGTTTGATTTATAATGCTAAGTCCAACAAACATGATCTAGAGGAACATTTGTACATAATGTTTGCATGAATACCCAAAGGTTTCCAGGGTAGAACAAGAAGGTGATTAAAGGAATAGAGCCAGAATGATTCCCATTTTATTTTTCTTCCTTAATTTTTTCTTCTCATTTTCACTTATAAACTTGATCTATAAGCATTTTTTCCTAGTTCCTAGTGGGATTTTATTTTCCTAAAGGTGTTCTTCTCATTTATATTGGAGGATCATATAAGCTTCAATAGTATTTGCATGAAATACTTATACATAATAGCAATTAGAAACTATTCCTCTCAATTTTCCTGCAGCAAATTATAAGTATCAATGGTAAAAATATTAATTAAAACTAATATTAGCTCCTTAGAGCCATACTACAATCTTATTGTCAGGGCGCTCCACCAAAACCCGCCTGTTTCGTTTATCCTGCTCTTAAATTGAGCCGCTACTAATACTCACAGCTGATGACGTGATTTGGGGACATACTTCTGATTGGCTGACTACTATGTAAATGAAGTAACTTTTGGGACATACTTCTGATTGGCTGACTACTATGTAAGTGAGGTGACTTTTGTGAAAACTTGCGATTGGCTAACTGTAAGCCCCCAAAAGGTATAAAACTAAAAGAAAACGAAAAAGGGGTGCTCAGAATTTGGGGGCAGATATGCCTCTCTGAGGCCTCCAGAGAAATAAAGCTGACTCTCCAACTCTCTGTGTGCCGCTCAGGTTTTTCTTCGGCCAAGAGCTGTTCACACCTGCCAGAACATTATGAGATAGATACAATCATTTGCCCTATTTTACTGATGAACAAATTAAGGCTTTGAGGGAAGGTTAACTTACAGTAGGTTTCAGATCTGATAAATAGTAGAGTCAGGTATTGAGCTCAAGCAGTTAGACTACAGAACCCCAGCTCGGTTCATAAACACAACACTGTGGTAGAAACCAGTTACATATACAATAATAGTCTCCCTCTATTTGTGCTGCTAAAACAAAACACCACATAAATTATAATTCTGTTGTAATTTATAAACAACAGAAATTTACTTCTTATGGGTCTGGAGGCTAGGAAGTCCAAGATCAAGGCAATAACTTTTGGTGTGTCATGAAGGCCTTCTTCCTACTTCCTCACATGGTGGAAGAGCAGAAAGGCAAACAAGGACCTAGCTAGTTTCCTCTAGACATTTTATAAGGTACTAACCCATTTATCCCATCAGAGTCCTCATGATCTAATCAACTCCCAAAGACCACACCTCTTAAACTATTAGTACCTCGATGCCACTATGTTGGGGATTAAGTTTCAACATGAATTATGGAAGTGACACATTCAAACCACAGCAGCAATTGATTTTCTTCTTTTGACCACACATGAAGACTGCATTTCCCAGTACCCTTGA
This sequence comes from Microcebus murinus, assembly GCF_040939455.1. Lineage (NCBI taxonomy): Eukaryota > Metazoa > Chordata > Mammalia > Primates > Cheirogaleidae > Microcebus > Microcebus murinus. The sequence continues at coordinate 50,976,650 of NC_134104.1, forward strand.
AGTTAGGTTAGGATCTATTGACTGTCTCTGGGCAGAAATCAAGAAAGTCATAAAATGCCAAGAGAGTCATAAAATGCCATGCATATTTTTTTTATTCCATGCTCTCCTAACTGGCTGAATAAAAAGGATCCAGTGGCAAGACAAACTGCAAGGATCCATGATCCCTGAATTACGTGGAAGATCACCTGCCAAACACCAATGGGCCTGTGAGAAAAGCAAGAAATAAACCTTTATTGTGTTAAGCACTGGTGATTTTTAGTTTTGTTGTTACAACAGCTAACATTTAATTACTTGAATAATGTTCACTGCTTATAGTAAATGAAAATAACTTAAAAATGGAGATGTTTAATCTTTACCATGTTGTGTTTAGCTTTCTAATATATATTTTTGGGGGTCTAAGTAATTTTTTTCAGTTATTTCCTTGTTCATATCTCTCACTAATATTTTTTTTCCCAAAAAAGTATCCTCTGGAAAAAAATCTTCTGGTTCTGCATCATGTGTACTTCGATCAATTTTTCATTAACCACCATCCTGTTTGAATTACCAACATAAAACTTCCATGCCCCAAACATCTCTCTGCTACTCACTGAGTTAGAATCCAGTTCTAAAATCTGATCCTGTAAATTACAGTCCTGTGATTCCAGTTTGGTCTTAAAATTCTGTAATAACTTCGAGAAATTGCTAACACTATATAACTATCAGAAAAATTGTAGTCTTAAAGTACATTTCTACCTTTTCTTCTACCTACTTATTTTTCTTTCAGTAGCTTTTAATGACATATTATGTGAACATAGAAGTGAAACCAGAAGTACTTGTCAGAAAAAGATAAGAGAAAAAATAAATCTCACATGCATTCTTTCATAAGTAAATAGAAATTCAAGTGATTTGTCTGTTGAGCTCTTCATTTGTAGAAGTAATTAAAAAACACAGAAAAACAAATCAAACCAAAAAAAGAAAACCCAACAGAAGCTCTAGGCCACATGCCCCTAATTTCCACTTGCCCTAACTATCCCCAGGAGAATATAGTAACTTGTGCAAAGCTGAATTAGAATCTTCTTAATGCACACATACATTATAAGTATTAAGGATTTAAAAATGCAATACCACTGGCATTCTAATTTCCATTACTCAAGGTACAAGGCAATTTAACCTTGCAGAGATAATCCCATCTACGCTGAATAATAGCAAATCTGAAGTTAGTAAACACATAAGCTAAAAATCAGACATAGCTGTAATGCAAATGAAATAATTATTATAAAAGAGGCATGCACAGAGTGATGTGATAGCCCAGAGGAAGGCACATTAGAATATGGCACATCTAGTAGGTTGCATAACAGTTTTCCAGGCAGAAGGAGAAGAAAACCTCCCTAGGTCTGAAGTATAAAAGGGAATGGTTGCCAGAAAAACAGACAAAAGATTGACTGTGGTCAAAGTTTTGGGCCCATGTGAAATATCAGAAAACAAGGCTACAAATTACATAGAGGAAGAAATTGTGAGGCCTTCTCCCCCAGCTATCATTATTATCAACTTCCAACAACTCATTGCCACACCTTTCTTAGAAGAAACTGTCTCTTGATCTATAAGACTCACCTCACCCACAGATGCCTGGGAGGTTTCTCTCTCTGCCTTAGGTGGTGACCCATTGCCAATGATTGATATGGAGTAGAAAGAAAAGCCTGACCCCTTTGTCTTGTGAGGGCAATTCTGTGATGACATTCAGGCTTCAGTGGTCTGTGTCATTCAGGATTTGGTAAGCCAACTGATTATTTTGAGTTATATGGCATAAGTAATGTCATATAGGCACTACACTTACACAGCTGTGAGAAATGGTGATAAAGCAGCCTGAAGTCGTTAAAATAAGCAGAGTGGCAGTTAGGAAGAAATGTTGGACATAAAGTGAGAAAGAGCAAGAAAAAAGTGGAACTCATAAAGGCAGACTGGAATGAAGAAGTACACACTGTAGTCTGTGTCTGTCTCCCACTGACTCCAGCCACAATAATGCAGCTGACCTGTAAATGAAGCTGGACAGCAACACCAGGAAGCTGCACGTTCATTTGCTCCAGAAATTAAAGAATCTGAAGGAGGAAATCAAATGAGAGCTAGAGTTGCTGTGGAACCAGCTGCTGACCCCAACTAAGCCTGTGAGGCAGCAGATCAGCAACAAAAGAAGTAATCTGTAACAGCACCTTCACTGACCTTCAGAGTAGAACACCTGTTACTTCATCTTTGCCTTCCAAATTTCATGCATATTATCTCTTGTGGCCAACCATAAACCCAAAACCATAGATGGAAGGGGGTTCTGGAAAGCGTAATTTAGCTACCTTGGCATAGTACCAAACCACCACAAGCCAATCCCCACAGGATCAGCTGAACACACATCTGTACCAGACGTTACATAGACTTCACCTCAGCACACATCCTTACCTTGATTATCCTTCTGCCGATTTTGTTTCCTAACTCACAGGTTTCTTGTGAAAGCACCACATCACCAAATCCTTTGCACAAGAATTTTGTCTCAGTCTCTGCTTCTGGATAAACCAACCTCCAGTAGTGGAGCCCATCATGACAATAAATTGTGACTGCATTTCACAAACAACAGGGAGATATTGACAGTCATTTTCATTAATTGGAGGTAAACCAATTAGAAAGGTGACACAAAGTAATTACTGAACCAAGATGCCAAAGGTTTTAATGTGTACTAAAAAAAATTGGGCTAATTAAACTATAAAACTATACTTCTTGATCACTAAAAATTATTTTACATTTGTTTAAGGAGCTGTTTTTAAAATTAATTAAGTAGGCTTTTATAATTTATCAGTATCACTCGTGCATACCTTAATTCATGCATATTATAAATGGAAATAAACTGGTTAAGGTATTTTCAAAACTTCTTCATGTTAAGTATTCAAATATTGAGTCATGTTTAAACTTAGAATGGTCAATGTCTATGATTTTACATACTAAGTTGTCCTCTGTGCCATCAAGAATATTGGTAGCAAAACATTTCTTAAAGAGCTGATAAAAGAACTAGAAGTCATTAGGGCTCAAAAACTTTGCAATCTTATAAAATTAGTCTACTTTTGACTTTCTTTTTAAGAATATTGTTCCACCATCATTACTGGGATTTTTTTACTGAGTCACTGACATCCATGCAGATTATGATACTAGGTCATTTGACTTTTGGACAAAGACAATAATAAATAACCTCATCATGACTGCTACCTGCCAACTGTGATTATAGGATGAATTCTGATTTCAAAGAACTTAAAATATGAAAATCTGTGTGCTTAGAATCAATGAACTATGCTTACTGACGACAAATTGAAAGTGAATAAATAATAATCAGAAAATCTAGCTAAGTGGCATTTGTGTTAATTCACAAGAAAATGACCAGAACCGATGCTAGAACATTAATAGTGAAGATGAGAAGTAATTTAAGTTAAATATAGGAGGTAGAACTAGTGTTGGTATTTAAAGCAAAAACAATTTTAAGTGAAGACACTATTAACACATTTATATTAAATGTCCTGAAAGTAGTTTTGTATTAAATAACACAGGTTTACAAATGGGTATGTATATAAAGGCTAATGCTAATAATCTTAAAATATGAGAAACTTTTATAATTCCAGAGTTCTTAATAAATTTGTAGATTTATACAGATTCAGTTGAATCTTCTGCCAATATTAGGATATCATTTTGGCTGCAAAAAAGAGTAACTCCCACCCAACTAATTTCCATCTGTTAATTACACACTGATGTTGAACCTTAGCTTCTAGCCATGCTCCTATCCACAAATAGCTTGGGGTGTCTTGTCCTAAAACAATACACTCATGAAATATGATGATGATACTTTGCAATTTGGTACCAAATTGTTCTTCTATTCAGTTACTGGCTTACATTTATTATCTTCCACTTAATGATTAAATAGAGAAATTATATCTTAAAATATCCCCATTATTTTTTCTTGCTATGCATTTCAGTGGACTAAAGAAAATACCTCATTTGCATTAGCAATATCTCCAGATATTGTCTCAAATCAACAACCAAGCACATTCCTGGCATTAGTTATTTTAATATTTTTATTATAGTTACATCCTACCTTCAGAATTTCAAAGGTATTAATTGCTGTGGAATATAACTCAAAGGAGATCATTTGACTGAGGCATAGTTTTATTAGTAGTATTTATTCATGACACAATTTTTAAAAGTTACTTGTGATTTGTTTATTTTACACCCTGCCTCACCGTACATTTTAATGTAAAATGTGGTTCTTTGGAGAAATTACACTTGTTGCTGGTTAATATATTAAGATGAAGAATTTAGGTCCCTGGGCGTCTTCTCACATCACTTATGCTTACAACTTCTAGGTAGGGAAAGTAGATAATCACAATAACAAAGAAAAATTAAGCAGAACAAAGCCTCACCTTTGGAATTTATCAGTTCTTGCAGATATCTCTTTCCTTTGGTTTCAAAAATAAATGGTAAAGCATCTGTAAATAATCAAACACTTTCCATCTGTCATTGCATATTTCCGACATGTATATATTTATATAAATGTTTTTCATATGACAAAAAATTTCAAACATGCCTATGAAAAGAGTGAATAATGTAATAAAATTCTGTGTACTACTCTTCCAGCTTCAGTAATTATTGACACTTATTCATTCATATTTTAATATAATGACAGTTTCTAAAACAACTATTAACCATAACCACAATTTGAAAACTAGTATCATGGTCCAGTGTTTCACTGAAAGTTCTTAGTTGTAAGCAGTAGAAACAAGCTGGCTAATTTAAGTAGAAAAAAAATTACTTAATAAAAATAAACAATCTAAAGAAGGATCAAAAATTCTTAAAAAAAATAAAATATTCAAGAACACTGCTGAAAAGCATAATAAAGGTTTCTTAGCTGCTGGAAATTAAATGTAGCCTTTACCTTTGTCACAGCCCTCACCAAATACATTTGACATGGACCTTTAATTTATAAGAACTAGCTGCAGTGATTAACAACATCTACTACACATGACTATGCATATCTACAAGGGAGACTAAAAAGCAGGTAGGTGGCTTCCATGGTGAGAAACATTCTATAAATCACAAAGTAGGACATTTCTTAAATATAGAAAAGAGGTGCAGATCCTGGAAATTCAAAGATATGTGCTAATTACTTCAATCAAGCATCAGGCACCAGGCTAAATATTTTACATGCATTCTCATTCTGATTTGCCTATAAGGTAGTTTCTCTCATTGTTCTGACTTCAGAGATAGGGTAATTGAAGGTAATTAACTTTCCCAAGGTTATATGGCCGTTAAATAATGGGACTTGGATACCAATAAAGGTCTGTCTGATCCAATGTCTGTATGGTGACAACTGCACTAATTTTGAATTGAGAGTATTTATAAAAATCATCTATTTCAATAAAATTACCATCTTACAATAAGACAGTGAACGTCAGGGGTGTTGTTGAAGTTACTTGTTCAAAATCATACCACTAGCAACCTCAGACAACCTTTATAGCAGATCAGACAATCTGACAGGGTCTTGAAATACGGTGGTATTTATAATACTCCCTATTGATTGTGATGATTGAAGGGAAACAGGCATTCCCAAATTCTAATACTCAGGATATCAGAACTGTAAAAGATATGGGTATGATGTCTAAAACAAATAATCAAAACTCCGCACAAAGAGATAGGAATATTCATGAAACTTAGAGTTTGGGAATAGGCAAAACAGCCATCTGTTTCCAAGGAAGGACGCCTTGATTTGTTGCTGCATTTGCTTGAAATCAATCTCAGACATTCAAGCTACAAGGAACAACCATTCAATAAAGAGTCAACACAATTTAATGAAGCTTATACACTTGAAAATTATGTCAAGGGTCTTTCACATTGTAGTGCTCCTTAACTATAGATATATAATGAAAACAGGCATACATATGATAATATGGAGGTCTAGAGGCCTACATAAAAACTAAGATAAAAACAGCAAATTATCTGAAAATATTTTTAAGCCCTAATAAATTTCCATTTTCAAAAATATATGTAAAAGTCTTCTTTTTTCTAGTTCTTGAAGAACCTATGATTGCATGAGATGAAAGAAAGCTAAAAAGAATTTAAAATAAGTGTCTTTTGTCTTTTTCTATTTACTTATAAAATTGATAAAGTCTTTTTTTTTTTTTTGAGATGGAGTCTCATTCTGTTGCTTGGGCAAGTGCTATGTCATCAGCCTAGCTTATAGCAACCTCAAATCCCCTGGGCTCAAGTGATCCTCCCACCTCAGCCTCCTCAGTAGCTGGAACTATAGGCATGCAACAAGACACCTGGCTAATTTTTTCTATTTTTTATAGTAGGGACGGAGTCTTACTCTTGCACAGGCTGGTCTGGAAATCTGAGCTCAAGATATCCCCCTATCTCAGCAACCCAGAGTGCTAGAATTACGGGCATGAACCACCATGCCTGGCTTATAGTGTTATATACTTACATATTTTTATTTCTAGACATGGAATTTTGAAGTACCAAAAAAATGAATTTTATTAATCTACTCATGTATTGATGGGCACTTGGATTGTTTCCACATCTTTGCAATTGTGAATTGTGCTACTATAAACATTCTAGTGCAGATGTCTATTTTATAGAATGTCTTTTGTTATTTTGGGTAGATGCCCAATAATGGTATTGCTGGATCAAATGATAGTTCTACTTGTAGCTCTTTGAGTTATCGCCCTATTATTTTGCACAGAGGTTGTACTAGTTTGCAGTCCCACCAGCAGTGTATGACTGTTCCTATCTCTCCGCATCCACGCCAACATTTATTGTTCTGGGACTTTTTGACAAAAGCCATTCTTACTGGAGATAAGTGCTATCTCATTGTGGTTTTGATTTGTATTTCCCTGATGATTAGAGATGTTGAGCATTTTTTATATGTTTGTTGGCCATTAGTCTATCTTCTTTTGAAAAAGAAGACATTTCTGTTCATGTCCTTTGCCCACTTTTTGATAGGGTTGTTTGAATTTTTCTTGCTGATTTTCCTGAGTTCTATATAGACTCTAGTTATCAGCTCTTTATTGGATGTGTAACATGCAAATATTTTCTCCCATTCTGTAGGTTGCCTGTTTGCTCTCATGATAGTTTCCTTGGTTGCACAGAAGCTTTTTAATTTTATCAGGTCCCATTAATTTATTGTTGTTGTTGCCGTGATTGCCTGTGGGGTTTTCTTCATAAATTCTTTGCCTAGGCCAATGTCTATAAGAGTTTTTCTGACATTTTCTTCTAGAATTCTTATCGTTTCATGTCTTATGTTTAAGTCTGTTATCAACCGTGAGTTGATTTTTGTGAGAGGGGAAAGGTGCGGATCCTGTTTCAGTATGCTACATGTGGCTATCCAGTTTTCCCAGCACCATTTATTGAATACGAATTCTTTCCCCAGTGTATGTTTTTGTCTACCTTGTCCAAAATTAAATGGCTATGTAAGGATAATTTTATATCTGGGTTTTTAGTTCTGTTCCATTGGTCTATGTCTCTGTTCTTATGCAAGTACAAAATGTGTTATATGTATACCATGGAGTTCTACTCAGCCACTAAAACGATGGTGATATAGCACCTCTTGTATTTTCCTAGATATAGCTGGAACCCATTCTACTAAGTGAAGTATCCCAAGAATGGAAAAATAAGCAACATATGCACTCATCAGCAAATTGGTTTTAACTGATCAACACCTAAGTGCACTAAGGTGCACCTGAGTGTTATATAGGAATAACATTCATCAGGCATTGGGCACATGGGAGGGGGGAGGGAGGATGAGTATATATATATATGCAATAAGTGCAATGAACACCATCTGGGGGATGGACACGCTTGAAGCTCTGACTCAGGGTGGTGGGGAGGGCAAGAGCAATATATGTAACCTAAACATTTGTACTTCCATAATATGCTGAAATAAAAAAAATAGAAAAATACACTAATCTAACCCAGTGACCCCACAAATCTTATTTGAGATGGTATCAGGCTTAATCTTTATGTTCAGGTGTAGACTAAAGCTCTTGGATGTGGTTCCTCAGTTGTGTTTCCTAAAGTACATAACACTAGTTTAGTCCAGTATGAAATGACTTTACCTGGTTGACATTATAGTCCAACACCACAAGCACATGTTGTAAATTGAAAGGTAAGGTACTAGCAGGTACTTTAAATGTCTCTTTAATTAGAGACATTTATTGTTTATGAAATTGTTGATGAAATAATTACATGGCAAAAGAAAAACTATGTTATAGAGAAATTTAGAAGATAGATCAGTCATTGGCTAACATTTCTGTAAAGACCATATAGTAAATTTTCAGGCTTTGCAGGGCACACTGTCTGTCACATATTCTTTTCTGCTCTTTTTATAGCCTCTTAAAAATGTGAAAATTATTCTTGTGGGCCTCATAAGAACATGCCATGAGCCAGATTTGACCTTCAGGCCGTAGCTTGCCCATCTATGTGTTACATAAATAATTAGTAAATTCTAGAATTAAAAATATATGTTAATATAGCAATGCTGATGCTTATATTAAATTTGATCGAAATAGCAAAAATGAAATATTTATGAGCTTTTTTTATTTTAATATTTTTTAGTTTTGTATGAGATCAATATCTTAAGTATAAAAGTGTTGAAAATATATCTGGTTATTATTATAAAATCCTTAAGTCAAATTATAGTTTATAGCAACATTAAAATTAATATGCCACAGTTCCTCAGAAAAGTGCCTCTTCAGAATTTTCTAGAGAATAGAAAGGCAAATGTACAGGTAATACATTCTAATATTAAGCCCAACCATAACATTTCCTGTGATGCATTTCTCCAGTGTATAAAATTTGCTTTCATACTACTCCCTGCTTAGTTACTAAATATTTCACTTGAAACGCCGAGGGCTGTTCATCTACCGGGCAGTGTGCTGAGGAAGCAGATGCAAATCGTGCTTGGTCATCACACTCCTGGACTTTCTAATGGACAAACTATAAAAGTTATTCATGTGGAGACTGGCGTTTTCCTATTTGTTATTGAACCTGGAGTTAACTGGCAATAGAGTAAGTATTCTGTGTGTTTTAAGAACTAAACTGTTGGAAGGAAAATGTTTCCGAGTTGTCTATAGAGATGGAAATAAATTCTAAATGGCAATTACTTATAAAAGGTTTTTGGGAAGTTTGACTTCATGCCCGAGTAAAATTCTTTTCTCTAGGGGAAAGGGACAGATGAACCTTAGTGAGCACAGAAGATCTTACTTGTTATTGTCAAATCAAAGATTAATGTGCTTCTCCTGAGGTGAAGTTGCATACTGATTAAGACCGTGGGCTTTAGAAGCTAAACTCCTACGTTCAAAACCTATCTCTATAGCTTTCCCACATGGAAGAAATTGGGCAAATTGTGCAGCTTCTTGTGTTTTCTGTTACCTCATCTGTAAAACAGGGGAAACTATGATATCTGTACATAGGTTTCTTTAGAGAATTATGTTAATAATATAGTAAAATCTCTTAGAAGTGTATCTAGAACAAAATAAATGCTCAATAACTATTAGCTATTGCTATTAGTAATATTGTTGGTATGCAGTTTCTTAAAAGAGGAAAAGATTGTTTAAGTTTATATATATATGACTGGTGTCTTTTTGAAACATGAGAATAACAATAATAAAAATAAAGAAAACAACTCAATTAAAAAATGGACAAATAAACTGAATAGTCATTCTCAAAAGAAGACACATAAATGGCCAACAGGTGTATGAACAAATGCTCAATACCACTAATTATCAGGGAAATGCAAATTAAAACCACCATTAGATATCACCTCATGAACCACTTTAATGAATGGCTATTTTCCAAAGGACAAAAGATAAGTGTTAGTGAGAGTGCAGATTAAAGGGAACTGTTGCACACTGTGGTGAATGTAAATTAGTACAGCCATTATGGAAAACAGTATGAAGGAACCTTAAAACATTAAAAATGGAACTATGATATGATCCAGCAATCTTACTTCTTGGTATATATGCAAAGGAAATAAAATCATTATGTCAAAGAGATATCTGCATGCCCATGTTCTTTGCAGCATTATTTATAATAACTAAGATATGGAATCAACCTAAGTGTTCATCAGTGAATGATGAACCCCCCCCATCCATGGAAAAATTGTCTTCCATGAAACTTAAGAACTGGGCCACCATAGCAGGGGATGAGTGGTGAGCGAGCAAGCTAAGCTGTATCTGTATTTACAGCTGCTCCTCAACGCCCCCAATCACCACTTGAGCTCCACCTCGCCCTACCTCGCAGTCTGTGGAAAAATTGTCTTCCATGGAAGTGATCCCTGGTGCCAAAACAGTTGGGGACCGCTGGTAACAGAGTAGATTTTAAGTGTTCTTACCACAAAAAAAGTGGTATGTGAGGTAATGCATATACTAATTAGCTCCATTTAGCCATTCTACAATGAATACAACTATATTAAATTTAGTTTATTCTAGCCTAACTAGTCTGGAGCACCATCAGAGCATACTGATGATAAATTCATTCTCTAGTCAATCCAATCTTGTGCTTCATTGCACGTCCCTACCCTGCATCCCAATTTCTTCTTTGAGCTCAAGGAAAAGGCTGAGTGAAGTGACAATATTTGAAATCCTCTCATAAATAGCCATCATCCACTAAATAACATGTGACTTGTAAATGCCGAGTTCACTAGCATGGGGCCTAACTGCTTCCAAAATTTCTCAACACCCAACATGGACAAGCTCACCTTCTGGGGTGCTGTGCCTCTGGCCTCTCAAACTTTGCTTCTCTGTGGTATCCATAGCTGGACCCTCGAGCAAACAGCTTTTGTGCTGTACAGGAACAGATAAACTGCAGTGGCTTATTCTTTGGCAAAATACCCCTTCTGAGTTGAAAGAAGGGCTAATTAATTCTCTAAGAATTAAACTATTTTTTTCTACAATTGTGGTCTTCTCCTTGATAAAACTAGAAGGATTGAAAGGATATAGAAAATGGAATAACGTTTTTTCACTAAAAAATTATTTTCTTTCAACAGTTTTCTGTGTACCATTTAAAATGGTCTCATACTTTGGAAAACACTGCCATGCAGGAAGCTTTAGGGACACCCAAGACTTTAATTGAATTTTTTGTATGAGAATAGAATTCAGACATTTGTTGGCTTTTAACTCAGTAATCTTAACAAGGGAATAGTGCTAGCAAATGCACTAAATCAGGCATGTTGGCAAGTGCACTATCATTAAATCATTAGGTTTTTGAGGGGGTAAAATGGCTGCAGAATTCTGTCAGTCATATTGTACAGGGTCTCAAATTCCAGGCAAAGCAAGGCAGACTACATGCAATAGACATCATGACAGGATTTTGAGGAAGGGGTAATGTGCATTGTTAATTAGGCTCAATCTAGCAACGCACAAAACACGGACTCAAGAAGAAAGCCTTGGGATATGGGGAAACCAAATGTGTTGGTAGTTAAGGCATTAGTGTAAAAGAATCTACATGTCTTTGCTATCAGTGGCAAAGGTTTAAGAGAAAAAGTGAGGAAGAGGATAAAATGGAATGTACAAATTTCCAAGGTTAGATGACAAGGAAACTGCTAGCACCATGAAGGAAAAGGAAACTGAAAGGGAAAATGGTATAAGGGGAGACATCATTTTTAGTTTTAAAAACCAATAAATTTGAATGGATAATGTGGTATTCGAGTGCAGGATACTTAGTGACAGAAGTAGGTTTGATACATACAAGTCAAATCATGAACAGAGATAGTAGCCTAGAAAATACTCCAGAAGATACACAGTGGAGAAAAGAAAGAGAAGAGGCAGCACATAGTGTGTTGGGTGGGAATATTGACCAGTGCAGATGGTCAAGGCTACATGCCCAGCACAGCAGTAGGAAGAAGGAGAGGTCAGAATCCAGTGTAGTGTCTTATGACCAAAATGTAAAAGAGAAATTCAAAAGGAAGATTGGATTCTCTAGTTCCCAGTGCTACATAAAGATCAAGAAGATTAAAAAATGTAAAACACTGGATTTGACAAATAGGTGGTCACTAGCACCCTTAGAAGGCAGAGTGGTGGTAAAGGCAAAGGTTAAAATTAGGTAATAAATGATAGAAAAGGGAGGCAGAGAGTATAAACTATCAAATGTGCCTAATTACTCTTTGTGTCAAAGTTTTAGCTGCCAAACTAAAGTTCAAGTTCCTTACAGGCAGATATCAACAATAATATGAATAATTATATATTTCCCACTAATTTGACATGATGACTTGAAAATGAGAAATACTCAACATATCATCACTGATTTATTGATTTGCCCATTCATTCAACTGATATTTCTAAGTGCCTACTGGATACCTTTCAGTTTTAAGGTCTTAGGGCTATAAAATTGTAGTAGAATATAGCTCTACCCCTTCCTCTAGGGTCTCCCAGAATAGGAGCAGAGAGAGTTATAATAACCAATTAATCATATAGTGTGAGAGCTCCCAGAAAAAGAATTCAATTCTGTCTGGAAAGGTAAGTAGAGGCTTCCTAGATAAGATATTTTAAAAGTTCCTTATTAAAATGATCAGAAAATCAAACACTACCTGAAGAATAATTTTAAAAAATGAATTTTCAAAAGGTCAAGTGAAACCCATTTCCTTCAAGCATCCCAGAACTTGCCTCTGCATTCTACTTCCCTCTTCGACTGTCTTTCTTAAAGGTAACAGTTTTCTGACATCATCAAAACCAAAGATTCAGTACTTAAATCTAATTTTCTGACACAGTCACACCTATGTTGTGCTCTTTTTCTTAAAAGTATATATTTACATATATATGTATATGCACACACACACACATCTAACAACAAAACTAAGAGTTCATGTGGCAGATAAAGTTAGTCTCTAAAACTCAGACTACAGTTGACAACAGGTTGCTAAAATGGCTTTATATAGTTCATGATTCAGTCATACATGAGCTAATTTAAAACGAGGAAGTGGATTTATACTGGAAATTGACACAACTGCATGCTGAGATGAAGACCCAAATACTTTGCTCTTTATAATAGTTTTGAATGCAGTTGAAAAGACACATAAATTCTCAATAGTACTGCATAGCCACGCATAAAGGTATTTTCTCTCTAACCCCTCGAATGCTTAAATTTGGAGAAAATGATTAGGAAATCCCTTACCTTCCCTGTATTTTCCTCTAGCATCAAAATATCCCAGCCTTGGCTCATTAGTCTAGCACAATCAAAGGCATTAAAAGAGGTAGAGATGAACTCTCATCCAAAATACTGGATTGGATTCAGAATATTAATGTGACATATTCTACTCTTTAGAAGGCACATGCTTCAGGCTTTTTGAAAAAACTATGAACAATCCCTATCTATTCCATAAAATATTGCCACGTTAATGACTATAAAATGTACCTTTGATCACTTCAGACACCTGCTAACGAGTCTTCTAAGAATCGTTAGAGAGAATCAAGCCCAAACTACTTGACGTGGAAATCAGGCCCCCATGTCAAACTCTACCTTGTCATTTAAAAGTCTCATCCCAATGGTCATCCTGCTGTTTCTTACAAACCTTTGTTGTTTGGTTTCATGGTTACTTTACACTTGTCTTTCTATTTCTAGTCTATTCCCACCTAACTTCCTGGTATGTTTCCTTCAAATTTCTTCCCAAAACCTTTTCAGTTCTACTCCAGATGAAAGTGACTACTTTCTCCTCTCGACATCTAAATCACAATTAGCTATACCAGTTGTTGATGATAATAACAAAATCGTGAAGTCTTTCACAGTCGTAAGACAGTGGCCAACTATCATTGAGTGGGAATTTTTTATGATTCACCTTTTTCCTTAGGCCCTTGCCATTCTGTTCAAGCCCTTATACTCTCCTTTCCATTTCTCTTGTCCAAAAAAAAAAAAAAATCCCAGCCAGTTAAAAAAATGTCTGACCTCTATCAAATCATGCCTAAGAAGTCTCTCTTTTCTCCTACATTATTTATTAAGGTATTAATGTAAACAACTTCATAAGACAAAATCTGATTACAACTGCTAAAATTATATAAAATGTATAACTTTATAATTATGTAATAATTTATATATTAATAAATAAATTATTTTTTAATGAATTCACACACACGTGATATGTGAACTTACTTCTTGAAACTGGTCAAATAATAGCATAAAAGCAAATAAAGATCACATCCTCACAAAAAAAGACCAGCCTAGGTTTTGAGTCTTCAAATATATACCTTTTATTATAATTATAGTACTCACTCCCCCTCAAAATCATCCTCCAGGAACTGAAGGAGAGAAAGATTTCTCAGGGATCCCTTTGTCTCTACCAAAGCATGGGTCTCCTAAACAAAAAACACAATTCAGTATCTAAGTTGGAAACCTGTTAACCACAGGATGACACTTTTCCCCTCAAACAAGTGCTGAGATGAATCTGTCTCTCCATTCTATTTAATTACTGAGCCTTGTTTAAGGTTTTCCTAGAGGCAGGTAGTTTTCTTTCAGAACAATGTGCTACAGAGCTGACACAACTAGATTTATACAAGGGGATAAATCTTGACAAAACAGTACACAGCAGTTCAATTAACCTGCTTCAGGGGAGCCTAATGTAATTGCAGAAATGCAATCACTTTAGCTGAGGGTATAAGGTTTGAGGCTAACTTTATTATCTAAGGGTAAATGCATCAGTATTAAATGTTCCTTTGGCAATTGAATCCAATACAAAACTAACCAACAAAATTGCTGAGTAATAATTGACAACAGAAGGTCTAGGAGCTGCTTAGACTCCCCAAACCATTTAATTTAGTAGTAGTAATAATATTCAGAAAACCCACATCAATACAAATGCTTTCAACCTTTGTTCTTTGACTTTAATACATTAAAGAGTAAGGAACAATCAGTAGGAGTTAGATAGGCTAAAAGCCACAAGTGTGGGATTTAGAAAAGAAAAGTTTCTTTGGGTGTAGGTAGACTTGATTATGTGATCAGAAAAATTTCTACTTTTCCCCACGAGTAGAAAAATCTATTACTAAAAAGATGAATCTTAAAAGGGATAAAGCATTCTGCAAAACAAATTATCAATCCCTTTGCCGTGGATTTTACCATTCCAGGCTGCTGGGGGCTGTCTTAACTTCCAGTGTTTCGAATATGCCCATCCTGTCCAGTTAGTTTCTGTGCACAGAAACATGAAGGAAAAAAGAAAAATCCACTGATAAAACCTAGACAGTTTGATCAGACTGGGTGTCCCTTGAGGTTTACCAGAGTAAAGGGCTTTTCCTACCATCACCACCCTCTTTCCTTCTTGACCCCCACTCCACGAACTGCATTTGCTTCTAAGACACTACATTCTCATTTAATTATTTCTTTGTAATAACAAACAACATTGATGAGTACTATACATACAAATGTCTTTCACATCCACCATCTCATTAGTTTCTCAAGCCAATGTTCCAAGCTAAATTCATTCTCACTTCATTTACAAATAAGGAAAAATTAGTGATTTGCCTAAGGTCACATAGCTAGTAAAGTAAGAACTGAATTCTGGACTCTAAGATTATTTTTGTTCTTTATCACTGTTATTTACACAACTGCACAAAAATCCACTACAGTGCCAAGAAAAGTAAATTCTTTTTTTCTTGCAGTTTCTAAAAACAGCCAGAGGTTTTTTTTTTTTTTTCCACATCTAAAGTTTAGTAATACCAAATCAGAATTTAAAATGTGAGAGAGAAAATTTTATGCTTATATAAGACATGTAATAAGGCATATCATTCATATTTTTTATTTACTAAGAGTAAATTGATTTAGTAAAACAAACCAAAACAAATGCCAGTTACCACATTCACTTTCTTGATTGGCAACTTGAAAGTTTGATAACAAAACTTTATAGTGGAAAAAAGCATTTGTATATACTGAGGTAATATGAACTGTATTTTTGTAGGACAATTTAGCAATAGCCATCAAAATGTAAAATGGATATATGATTTGACTCAGTATTTTCATTCTAATGATTTATGTTATGTGCATATACTGGTAATAATTTACATGTATGTAATATATACATGTGTACAGACACATACGGTTATGCAAATATTTTTGTTTTAACAGTTCTATCAGCAATAACTTTGTAAATAAAACGAAGGGTCCATCATTTGAAAATGGTTAAGTGAATTATGATATATGCATAGACTGGTATATCTCCAAGATAAACTATTAGGGGGGAAAAGCATAATAAAAACCAGTGTGAATTTAATAAAATACCCTTTGTTAAAATATTACATAGTTATAGGCAGAGTTTTCTTCACAAATTTATGAAAGAAACTGAGAACAATGGTTACATTTGGGGAAAAGGAGTCAAGGGAGTGCAGGAGAGATGTTTATTACTCATGTGGCACTCCTGTACAATCATGAATGATAACCATGTACGTGTATCACTAGCTAGTGTAATTTACTTGCAACAATATTTTTCATAATAGCTCTTTAAATTTATTTCCGATTCTATGATCTATTGAGTGGTGATAGGGTATTTTACACAGTGTTAGATTGCATCTTGAATATTTGCATTTTTCAAAGTTTATGGACTAAGTAATTTGTTGGGACTAATAATTTAACTCCTCTGACTAGGTAGCTCATTCTTGCATTTAATAATCTTAAGTATGGATTGGTTAGAAGCAGCTGCTGAACCATGAAATAAAACAGATGCCAGAGTTCCTCCAATATACCTTTAAACAAACACTATAAATATGATTGCCTCCAATAGTACTCCTAATGACATCCTGACACTGTTCAGATCTACAGGCAATGGAAGGTAAGATAATTTCTAGAACTAAATCTCCACTTGGTTTGTTGTTTTGTTTGCACAGGAAATGTTGCATAGAATTCAAGTCATAAAACACTGAAAAAGTACATCACCAGAATTGAGAGAAAGGAGTGGACATTAAGGTCAGTAGTTCGAATTGTAATTGCTATTTGAGAATCATTTTCCTGCCACCCAGCAGAAAACCTAGTTCCAATATAAAATAAAACTCTTGGAAACACATAGGGGTAATGGGAGAGGCAGATTCATACACAAAGCAGAGAGAACACTGGGAGCACAGATCTGCCTTGGTTTCACTTTGAATTTATCCACCACAGCACAAGCACTAAGGAAAATCAGCCTTCTTGACATACTACATAATGTTTTAAGGAATAATAATAAGAATGAAAATCTGAGAAAATTTCATTCCTATTTTCACTGTTGGAGAAAAATAAAGGAAAAAAAAACCTTGAAATTTCTAGAGAAAAACAAATGTTTGTGATTACAATCAAGATCTGGATGCATGTCAAAAGATTGTTTAGTTGAGAACTATGGTCTTATTTGAATAAAACTAGCCATCTTTTGCTTGGACACTGATATTTTTAAACGACCTCCCTGGGTGATTCTGTGTGCAGCCCAGTGTGAGCACACTAGGTAAGAACCCTTTCATCCTTTCCCTGGACCTAACTCATAGAGGACCTTGTTCCATCCATTTTCCTAGCTCTCTTGTCCTTCTTTTCCCTACACCCTGTAAACTTGTACAAATATCTCTCAAGCAAAAACACTTTTTGTCGTCATACTTCTCTCTGAGCTACTGTTCTATCTCTAACGTTCACATTTTTTGCCTAAGCAAAAGAATGTACACTTGCTGCCACTCATTGATCCTTGCTAAAGACCCCACACCACTCTAGAGAAAATACTTCAAAATTGTCAAATACCCTTTTAATCATCATTGATGAAGGGATTTTTTTCCTCTTATCTACCCCATAGATAGAACTTCAAATTGTTAAACATACTCTTTTCCTTTGACTTAGATGTTTTTACATCTTCTCCTTCCTCACTGACCTCACTTTCCAACTTCTTTACCCTGCAGGCTACATTCCAAGCAAGAGCTAATATCTGGTTCCAATAGCTGTGGTGATAAACTCTTTAGAATCAAGATCATCTAAGCCTGGACTAGCCACTTGGGTCTTACCCTAAGTGGACACAAAATCAGCTCAGATTCCAAGAAGCAAAAAAAAAAAAAAAAACAGTGATAAGTGGACATTGCCAGCAGAATAATCCCCTTGTCCCCTGAAATTCACTCTTTTTATCTGGAGAAAATCGTCTCTTGTCTATCCCAGTTGCAAAGGACAGATACTCAAGTTAAATTAGCTCAAGCAAAGTAGTGATATGTTTGTTGGCTTATGTGACTAATAAACTTAGGTGTACACTAACTTCAGACACAGGTGGAACCAGGTACGCAAATAATGTTATACAGACACGAAAACCTCTCTCCAATCTCATAGCCCTTTTTGTTCCCTCACACCAACTTGAAGCAGATGATGGTAACAGCAGGTCCAGTCTTTTATTCTATCAGCTGGGCCACCCCAAAGAACTGAGAGCCTCCTTCTCAGTAATACCAGAAAAAGGACCAGCCTAATTTAGATTATCCTTGGTTGGGGTACATGCCCGTTATTA
This sequence comes from Microcebus murinus, assembly GCF_040939455.1. Taxonomy (NCBI): domain Eukaryota; kingdom Metazoa; phylum Chordata; class Mammalia; order Primates; family Cheirogaleidae; genus Microcebus; species Microcebus murinus. Next base: position 50,995,119 of record NC_134104.1, read on the forward strand.
AACTTATTCCTGTAACTCTAGTTGGGCAGGCCCAAAATTGTGGACTGGGATCCCTCACTTGAACAACATGGGTTGAGAATAGGAGAGGATGATTTCCAAGGAGAAAATAAGCTGTTAACTTATTTTTTCCTAACATCTAAAGAGTTGCTCCAACCCTGTTGGTTAAATAATCTGTTCATCCCTCCATTGCTTTGAGATCCAACCTTCATTATCCAATAAGTTCTCACCTGTATGTGAGTCAGTTTCTGGACTTTCTATTTTCTTTCATTAATTAGTTTGTTTCTTCCTGGGACAATACTATGTTGCTTAATTATTATATCTTTCTACAATGTCTTGATATTGGGTAGGGCAAGTCCCACTGTCTTTTCTCTTTCAAAATCATACCTTGCTTATTATTTCATGTTAATTCTTCCACTTGATTTTAGGGTCAGCCTGTTAACCTCTTTGAAAAACTTAGTAGGGATCTGGATTTGAAGTTTATTAAATATCTATATTAACTTGCAGAAAATAGATGGCTCTTTTCAACATTGAGCCATTCCATCTGTGAAGGAATTATAACTCACACTGATTCATGTTCATGTGTTTTTTTTGTTGTTGTTCTTAATCATGTTGTACAGTTTCTTCCAAAAAAAACCAAAAAAAACTAGCCATCTTTTGTCTATCCAGTGGGTTTTATTAATTAAATTAAATAGAAACGGGGTAGGAAAGCACCAATGTTAGATGTTTAGATCTTAGATAATACATCCCAGGGAACTTGTTATAATATATGTACTCACAAGAGAGTTAAATTTCTCCAAATTATGTTAGAATATTTAAGGAAAATTTTAAAAATTGAGGGCCCAGACATGGTGGCTCACATTTATAATCCTAGCATTTTGGGACGTTGAAGTGGAAGGATCTCTTGAGGCCAAGAATAAGACCAGCCTGAGCAACTGAACAACATAAAAAGTATGTTTTAAAAAAATTCCAAGGATTTAGGGGCCTTCCAGCTTTTCTGTATCATATATTTAGTGCATGGCTCCCCTTTTCAAGTTAGCCTGGTATTCTAGTATGGCTGCTATATCTTTAGTCTGGAATGGAGAGGAAGGAGACCAAAAGGGGACACTTCTTGAATAGAATCAGCTTAAAGAACTTTCCTGGAAACTCAGCCTATGTACTAAGTTTACATCTCATTGGACATCCTACATTCAAAGAATGCTGGGAATTGTACTCCTTTAGCTCAGCCCATTGTTGCAAGAATAAAATTTATGCTCTCTTAGTAAGGAAACGGACAGAATTGTTGTTAGGTATGTAGTATATGCTGCAGTAACCCTCTAGATGAAGTTATGATGACTTTCTGTTTTACTAAGGAAAGACTAAAGCTTAGAGACATCATTTAACTTTTAATTGATAGAATCAGGATTTGAATGCAGGTTTATCTAACTCCAAAATCTCTCCTTTTTAGATCATTTCGTTATGTATGTCTGAACTTCTCCCTAGTCTACTGGAATCACAGGTTTTGTAGAATAACAATTATTTGATAGAAATAATGGCATAATTTGTAAAGTAGCTGAGAAATATTTTAATGTGTATTAACCATGACTGAAATTTTTGTGGCTGTTTCTTGAGTATCAACATTAGTTTGTGTCTGAATTATAATATATCTGCCTTACCTTTGCAGCTCAAATTTAGAAAGAACTGATATAATTTTTAAAAATTGTTTTAATGAAAAAAAGATAAAAAATAATATGGAAAAAAACATTCCAAGGAATTAATTTTAATTGTACTGTTAGTGATTTTTTTAAACAACAGTGCAATAAGTGGCCAGAATAGAAACTATCTGGATCAATGCCAACCTTCAGAGATGTAAACATCTAAGACTAGTCAATTGAAATTTAATGAATGCCACAGTTAAAAGGCAGTAGTTGTTTTATTTATACCTTTTCAAACCAGCAAAACAAGGTTGAGTCCAAATAATTCAATCAAAATATCAACTTTCAAGGTTTAAGTTAGAGCTCATAGTCTGACTCTTTTCTTTTTTATTACTTATTTTTAATTTCTCAATTAAAAATTATATGTATAGATCAATATCATAAAACACAATGTTTTGAAATATGTATAGATTGTGGGATGGCTAAATCAAGCTAATTAACATGTGAATTACCTCATATACTTATTATTTATTTGTGGTAAGAACACTCAAAATCTATTCACTTAGCAGTTTTTAAGTAAACAATAATTTGTTATTAACTATAGTCATCATGTGTACAATAGATCTCTTGAAAAAAGCTCACATTCTCTTTAATGCCTTCCCTAATGCCTACCGGCAGAATAATATTCTCCACCTCTGATGTACACACAGGAATGTATTTGTCCTTTTTTATACCTATATCCCCATAAAAATGTGCATACATACATAAATTTACCTATCTCAGTCACCACCTTGCAATATTCTTGTGCTGGATATTTTCTGTCATCTTTTGTCCAGCTCACATGTTTTCTATGCCCCACAATGTGCCCTGCAACCTCTATGAACTATATTACCCAAGCTCCCTTCATCCTTAATTTCCAGTTGACTTCAGCAGAACACAGGTGGGTGAGAGGATGAAGAGTTAGGAGCATTTCTTCCCACTCCTCCCTTCTTCTTGGTCCTGATAATGGTTTCATTCTTCTAAGGTCACATCTCTTGTCTTGTGGATCCTTTCTCATGGCTCTAGCTCTTATCGTTTATCATCGTTGGATGGGTATTATCTTCTCATTGTTGCTAGTCCCCAAGTCTTTACCAAAGTTGTTTAATTCTCTTAATCTTATCTGTATTTGCCAAGTAGCTCCTTCACCTAACGTTTTCATATCCTTCTGAATGTACAATCCATTTTCTTCTTCTACGCTGGTGGTATACTCTCAAAGAGAGGAATGTAGACATTCTTTAACTATTTCCTCAGTACTTAATACAATACCTAGATAAAGAAAAGGCACTCACTAAATGTTTTTGAATACATAAATGAATAAATGGAAACTTAGTAGTAGGTTAGCTACTATGCAAGAGGAAAAATAAGTATAAGCAATGGCCCCTATTCTAAGGAAGGTTACAATCTGAGGAACAACAACAAAAAAATACACTCGTACAGAAATAGAAGTAATTATTCAAGGCTATACTTGGTAAGAAAGGAATCACAGACTCCATGTTCAGAGTCCAGAAAAGGTCTAATCCTTATTACTAGGAAAGGAAAGCTACCTAACATTAAGTTAAATATATATGCAAGTGTACATATGTGTATACACACACACACAGACACACATTCAGTAATCTCACAAATTCTCCATAAGGTAAACCAAGATAAAAAGAACAACAGCCCAACACTTCTCTGCCTCATGGGTGTGCTGGCAGCTTTGATTATTTAATATTTATAAAGCACTTTGAAGATGAAAAGTGCTAAACATTATCTAACAGCCCTGTAAATGCAAATTTGTCAGGTCTTATGAAATTTAACAGAAATTAAAGAGTGACAAACTACTCACAAATAAATAAATGCTCAACCAAGTCTTTGCACTTAGAGAGGCCAGATGGGGGAGAAAAGATGTTTTCCCTAGGGCAGAGCATAAAGCCTAATCTGTACCCCACCCCTATCCCCTCCAATACACAGGCTGCAGAAATGTTTAATTTAAAGCCTAAGAGATGATGCACTTTGTAACAGCATGTAAATCAATGTTTTATTAAAGCCTATGAATTACTATGCAGAAAAATGCAAATCACAATAAAGCACATCACATGCAGATCCAACAATGCTCTGTTCTCGGTGGAGCAATTACCAAATGCCTTGCTTTGGCAGGTGGGGGTAGCTAGGGGTGGGCAGTTCTACCTCTTGCCTGCCTGTAGAAATGGAAGAATCTTCCAATCATTTTCCTTCAACCCCAGAAGTACAAATTATCCCCCATTGCATTTTTTAAAGTTGTATTTTTAAAATGCTTAGGGTTTTCCCTTCATTGACTTTAATTATGCTTAGCCTAGGCTGCTTGCCTGGCCAGATAACCTTTTTACAAAAGAGAGGAGCTTACATACCATTGCATTTCTCTCCAGCTTGTCCATCAGTTAGAATGCTTGGACTTAATATGTTTAAGCTTGTCTCTTTGTATCATTTTATTTATTCAGAATATATTTATATATATAAAGTAGACATATGATTAAAGGACCAGAATTTCGGTGTTAATTCCAGTGTAATTTTTCGGCTGTTGGGTCAGGACATGAGATCAGGTTTACTGCGTTTATTTATCATAGACAGGAAAAAGGCATCTAGGTGACAAATCCTCTTTTAAAGAGTACTGAGATGATGATAAATAGTATCTATTGAAATTGAATGTAAACATACAGAAAAAGGGTTAACAAAAAGAAACAGAGAAAATGAAATGCCAAATGAATTCTAAGAAACATTATTTGAAAAGATATATTAACAAAGATAGTAGTAAACCAAATTTTTAACTGCCTTGAAAGTGGGAGTTTTTAGGTACTAAAGTAGAAAGGAAGAAGCAGAAGCTATTATTGCCATTATAATCCATATTTTATATTTGGAATTTGTGGAACTTTTTCATTTCAAAGGAGGCCTTAAAAGGCTTCACTGCTATGCATTTGTTAAATAAATATGGCATAATAAATAAACTACAGACAATAATATATTGTACAAGCTCTAAAGAGTTAGCTAGGTCTTTAACGCTCAGTGCTTTTTAATATATTAAGCAATTGGATATCTGTGACAAAATAAACTGAAATTGCTGCTTCAATTTCATATGGCTGAAACCTTGAACACTTAGTAGCTAAGTGAATTTCCAGTGGATAAATTTTGTGTTATTTATGAGTAATAGAATGCATATGATAATCAACTTTTCCATTTCTCAAGCACTGGATTTTGAAGTTCAAATGAGACACTGTATGTGAAAGTAACTAAATTGCAAGAAACTCTACAAATATTAGGTTTTATTAGGTGTTTCAAATGCTATACTACCTTTGGAAAAGGAACAAAAATATTGAACTATCCACATTTGAAGATACATCTCTTTCTATTAAAACAACTTATAAACAAAGACACCTCCTGTAGCAAAAGAAAGGGTAGGAAGTTCAGAGAATGTTTCTTATCTGCAATCTCTGACTTGTGCCTTTGCTTTATTCTTCAGTTTGGAAGTTTCGGGACTAGGTGACCAATAGAGACATTTTTTGTTTTTGCAAATACATATTTATTTAAAATATGCAGCCATGTAAAAAGTAATTTCCCTCAAATGGCTATCTCCCATGTAATGCCACTCCCCACTCCCAAGAACTGTAATGGTCCCCAATACTCTAATGAAGCTATGGAGAAAGATGAAACCCAAGTATCCTAAGTTATTTATCAAAATGTGTTTTTCTATAGAAATGGTATTATAAATGGTAGCTACATATATTTAAATACTTCCATTGATGCTATGTATTAAGTATGTGTATATATATTTATGATTTAATTAGCAATCTCAGGATATTAAAGAAATTATTATTTAAAATATTTGCTTAATACAATTATTTTTTAATCTGAAAAACAACTCTTTACAAATTAACTTTCTGTGTTTGTTTAGCCCATTTATAAATTGAGAAATATTTATTCAGTAAAATCTATTATAAAGTCTCTTTGAGCACTATCATTCTGGTTATTCTTGGGTCAGATCACAATTCCAGGAGTTGTGGTAGTAGCATAAATAAAGCCTCAGGCTTCCTAACTTCTATTTATGATTGAAGTGTCCTCACCATTGACCTGATGGCAATTCTTCCTTTGATTAGTCCCTAGATCCTGTAGGGACTGCGTGCCACAGTCAATAGCAACTGTGTTCTTCAAATGCATTGATTAAATTAAAAAGCTTCGAAACAATCAACACAACTAATAGACAAGTTACAGAATGGGAGAAAATATTCACGTGGTATACATCCAATAAAGGCTAATAAGCAGAATCTACAAAGAACTCTAACAAAGCAGCAAGAAAAAAAATCAAAGAATCCCACTGAAAAGTGAGCAAAAGACACAAACAGAAGTTTTTCCAAAGAACATCGATTAATGGCCAACGAACATATGAAATAATGTTCAACAACTCTAATCATCAGGAAAATGCAAATCAAAAGAACAATGAGATATCACTTATCTCAAGTGAGAATGGCCTTTATCAAAAAGTCCCAAAACAATAAATGTTGGTGTGGATGCAGAGAGATAGGAATACTCCTACACTGCTGGTGGGACTGCAAACTAGTACAACCTCTGTACAAAGTAATATGGAGATACCTCAAAGAGCTACAAGTAGAACTATCATTTGATCCAGCAATCTCATTACTGGGCAACTACCCAAAGGAACAAAAGACATTCTATAAAAATGACATCTGCACTAGAATGTTTATAGTAGCATGATTCACAATTGCAAAGATGTGGAAACAGCCCAAGTACCCATGAATACATGAGTGGACTAATAAAATGTGATATATATATATATATATATATATACATACACACACACACACCATGGAGTTCTACTCAGCCACAAAGAAAAATTAATTAATTAATTAAAAAATGGTGATCTAGCACCTCTTGTATTACCATTCTACTCATGAAGTACTACAAGAATGGAAAAACAAGCACGACATGTATGCACCAGAAAATTGGCATTAACTGATCAACACGTAAGTGCACATAGAGTAGTAACATTCATCAGGTATTGGGCTGGGGGAACGGGAGAGGAGGAGATGGGTATATACACACCTATTGGGTGTGATGCGTACCATCTGGGGGATGGACACATTTGAAACTTTGACTCAGGTGGGGCAAAGGCAATATATGTAACCTAAACATTTGTACCTCCATAGTATGCAGAAATTAAAAAAAAGAAAAACAAAAACTAGGATTCAGAAGATTAAATTGATCTGTTCAGAATCACACTGTAAATAAAATGGCATATTAGAAATTCTAGCCCAGTTCTGTCTATTTGGCCTCTTTTTACAATACCAATTAGTTTTGATCTTAGTGACAGAAAATATCAAAAGAATTAATCTTTTATGGAAAGAAATTTTATATCTTGTCATGTTTTAGATAGTCCCAAAGTTTCTTTATAAAATAAACAAACTAAACTTCTAAGAAGTTCATGGGTAAAAACTAAGCAAAATTGATCAAATTATTTAGGATAATATCAAGGATTAGTAGAGAGACCTCATACATTATATATATCATAAAAGAATAATATAAACATTATGTTAATGTATTTGAAATTCCAATTAATAGGACGTTTTATGGAACAAAATAACTTTCAAAATCAATTCAAGAAGAATTGATTACACCAAGAATTAGAAAAATTTTCTATAAAAGGACAAATAATAAATAATTTACTAATGAAGGCCATACAGTCCCTGTCCCAACTATTCAACTTGGCTGTTGTGGTGTGGAAGCAGCCATAGATAATATGTGAAAAAGTGAGTGTGGCTTTCTCCCTCTATACTTTATTTGCAAACCAGGTGGTGGTCTAGATTTGGATTTCGGGCACTGACTTGCCAATGCTTTGATTAGATGATAGCTTTTATAAATATTGAGCCAGTACTCAAAAAATGCACACAAGAAATAAACCCTATTTCCAGAACATTTTAAAAATGAGTATGCTCAACCCCAAAAGAATGGATAACCCCAGATGCCACTGTTCCCATTTAAAGAAAAAGAGGGTAAGATCCAAAATTATTTTACCTTAGTATGATCTTAGCATCAAAGCTAGATAAAATGATATGAAATTGGACAATTCTAGTTTAATTTTACTTAGGCATGAATGTCATAAATAATTAGCAAGCCAAATCCAGCCAAGTACTTCAAAAAGAGCATAGCAAAATCAAATTGAGTTTCATCTCTGGGTTATAGAAATTAAAATAGGGAAACCATATGAACACATGAAAAATGCAAGAGAAGAATCAATTATAGTATTTACATATGCTAACAACTCTTAGCAAAGTAGGAATAGAAGGTACATGTTTTATCTAACAAAGAATACATACCAAGAATGCACAAAACGTTTACAGTCAATGAGCAAACTATAAAAGCATTCCCATGAAAATAAGCCACCAGAGAAACACAATTAGCAGTACTTCTACATTTTATTGAAAGAGTGGCTAACACAATATAACAAGAAGAGATAGATAAATATTAGAAAAAAGGAACCCAAATTATCATCATACCCCAAATATATGCCTACCTACAGTGAGAATTCAAGAGAATATATAGATAAATATTGAAAATTAAAAGAGTTTGGTAAGTTTGTATGATATAATCTATAAAACTGATTTGCATTTTTAATATCAGAAACAACTAACTTGAAAATATTATAATACTTTTTAAAAAATGTCATTCACAATGACCACTAAGACTGTGAGGAATCTTGGACTAAACCTAGAAAGTTAATAAAAGAGAAACTGTGACAATATTGTAAAACTTCACTGAAGAATAAAAGTGGCATAGAGAGCAGTTCAATATGATGGAATAATGCAATATTTTAAAATTATTTTCTTCCTTTTATATATACAGGCCAAATTCATCTGAATATATTATTTAATGGTATTAGGCATTCATATGACACATTCATTATTAAATTTGTATCAGTTTTTAAAAATCTTCCAAAGTAATGTTATTGGTTTCTGAAAGTCCTTTTATACCATGTAATCAGTACCAGAAGATGATTCTTTTAATATAGATCAGATTTCTCAATGTTTGATACATTCATAAAACTTAAAACACATATGCTATACACAGCGACATAAACATTTAACTTTTCTCAATTATTAAAAATGTATGCCATTATAAAATACAAAAAAACACAAACAAGTACAAACATTTTGAAAATATACAAAAGTGCAGCAAGAAGGAAAAAAATCATCCATAATTTCACCATGCCTATAAGCAGTATTGATATTTGATACATATGTTTTTAGTTATTTTTCCAGATACATTTATTTTGTTGATTTTTATATTTTTATTTAAATATCTTCAGATTTTCTCCTACTGTAACCTGAGTACTTTAGAGATGTTAAGACATGGGTCTTTGTATTTCTGCAACTGAGTGAAAGTCCACTGAGCACACCCATTCTTCTCTTTAGAAAGTGTACATTAATGAATCTGCAGGTCAAAAGCCAATAGTGAGGTGCACTCTGGGCATAATTGCACAGCAAACTCAGAATATACAGGCACCTTTCTAGATTTTGTTTTAATTTTATTATTATTAGAACGTCTCTGCTTGCAAACACTTTTATTAGGAAACAGTTTGAAGTAAATGTGTATTGCATGAACATACGGCAGACTTTAAATTCAATATTTTTTATTTTTGCAAGTTACAATTCTTTTCCTGTTGTTATATTATTTCAGCAGAAAAGGCCAAATCCTGTTTCTTTTTTCTTGGAAAAAGTGGCTAAGCCTCCATTTAATGACACACCCATGAGAAATGTTTTGCAATAAATAACAGCTCCGGGGAACTAAAAAACCCCAAGTAGAATTCAGAAAACAGCACTGTTGTCTTGTGCTAAACAATAAATTGTGCATGTTGTAAAAACACCATAACTATGCATACCCTATGGTCATGGTTCCCAGTTTAATTCACTTGATCAATTTATTGTGCATTATGAAACACCCAAAGTAATTCATGTTTATATACTTGACAAATTGTGGTAGAGACCGTTGATGTCCACCAAGTATCTATAGAGTCCTTACATTTTTCCTGCCACAAAGCTTCTAGTCATAAGATAAATATTTGCAATAGAATATCAGAAGAAGGGATGTAAAATACATCACCTCTACTAAAGCACTAAAGCACTTAAGAATGAATGTTTCTGCACATGCACTTTCTCCAGTTAGAAATAAAGAACACACAGGACACAGAGTTCTAAGAGGAAGCAGCCTAAGTCCCTAATTCTAGAAAGGGAATTGTGCTGCAGAGTCTCCTGTTCCGTATGAAGTGAAGAAATAAATATGAGTAATGAGTAATAAATAAAATTATATTTTTGACAAACTACTAAAAGATGGGGATTTATTTTACTGCAGTAGTCTTGTTGTATCATTTAGCACTGTCTCATTGTTTTGCAGGAATTCAAGTGTGCATAGGAAAATGCATGTGGAAGTTGAGTAGCCAGAGGAGTAGATTACAGTTTATCACGTCTTAGATCCAAATTTTTTTCCTAGTACTGGCTCTGCCATAATGACCTAGAAGCTAAGCATTTCTTGTGTACAGTGAGCATGTTGTTATGCTTTGTTAATAAAGGGTGCTGAGGGATGTTACAGAAGAAATTGACCTCTCTTCCTGGTTCTAGAGTGCTCTTCCACCAGTGCTATGTGTTCATGTGTGTGTGTGTGTGTGTGTGTGTACACATCGAGTGTCACTCTGCCCCAGCTGTACACCCAGAATGTACTGTCCCTCAGCAACCCTGCAAGCCAGGTTGGGCTGAGTAAATGGTAAATGCTGCCAGCTTCATTCCTGTCTCCCTCTGAGCACAGCCTCAGCCAGGCTGTGTTGGAAGGGTTATTTCCTGCAGCACTCCCAACACAGCCACCTTACACACACATGCCACAGCCAGCAGTGGGCTTGCAACGGGTAGGCTTCTTCATGCCTGCCTGTCAGCCAGGCTCCAGCCACCTGCACTGAGGGCTGTTCCCTGCTTTTCTGGCAACTTTGAACCAGATCTGGTCTGGGCAGCCCAATGAACTTTCTTGCTATCCTGCAGGTTAAAACTACACCTTTTCCAGTGAAATCTGCTTCTCAGCCATTGTTGGGGGTAGGGGGTTCTAAGTTGTCCTTCCTTATGTACTCTTCTCCAACTCTAGAATACCCCTCAGAATTCTCTTTACATCTTTAATGTAATTCCCTCACTATAGCTCAATAATTGCTATATTAAACCGTCCCTCATCAAATTACCACCTGATTTCTGTCTATCTCCTAATTGGCCCTAGATTGATACACTAGCCTAGCCTAACTAATGAACACATGGTGGTAGGAAGATTTTAAATCAGAAGTCTAAACCCTAGAAACAATTTAGATTAAATGCTACAGCACACATTTAAAGGTACTGCATGTTATTATTATACTCAAGCTGAGATAAGTCTCCTAAATTCCAAATTGAAAAGAATTGTGTATTATAAGAAAATATATCTAGGAATCAAGTCAAAATGTGCTATAGATTGGATTTTTGAAAAGGTAAAGAGATGACTATAAAATTATGAGCTATTTGGGATGTCTAAACACAAGAAATTATCATATCAAATGATAAAACATATATTCAGTTAATTTTGATAGTTAAATTAATGGATTTTATTTTTTTTAAATATTCATCCCATAAAGATATAGTTTTCTTATGATCCTCTAGAGTATCAATTCAAAAATAATTCACAATTGTGGCTTGTTTTTCTGTACTTTTAATAATAAATTATAACAAAAGATATATTTCATTCATGTGGCATGTATTCTTTGAATATCTTCCATGTTTTCATGTTTTCAGGACCTCAATATTGTGGATGGTACAGTTAATTCAGAGTGAGAGTCTCTATCCTCATGAGCTTATACCTTGGAGAGGAATAAAAAAAGCAAAAACAACAATGAGATATCTCCTTACCTCAGTTAGAATGGTTTTTATTAAAACATCCAAAAACAATAGATGCTGGCATGGATGGAGGGAAAAAAGGAACACTTTTACACTATTAGTGGGACGGCAAATTAGTACAACCTCTGTGGAAATCAGTATGGAGATTTCTCAAAGAACTAAGAGAAGACCTACCATTTAATCCAGCAATCCCACTACTGGGTATCTATTCAAAGGAAAAGAAGTCATTTTATCAAAAACAAACAAACAAACACCTGCACTCAAATGTTTTATTGCAGCACAATTCACATTTGCAAAGATATGGAATCAACCAAAGTGCCCATCAGTTCTTGAATGGATTAACAAAATGTGGTATGTGTACACCACAGAGTACTACTCAGCCATAAAAAGGAATGAATTAAAACCTTTGCATCAATGTAGATGGAATTGGAGACCATTATCCTAAGTGAAGTTATCTCAAGAATGGAAAAACAAAGACCACATGTTCTATTTAATAATTTGGAACTAATCAATGGGTCCATATGGGCACAGAAAGAAATAAAAGCCATCAAGAAAATGGGTGGGGTTGAAAGGGAAAGGGTAAAAACCTACTTAACATATACAATGAATAATATTCATGTCATGGGCATACTTATAGCCCTGACTAAAGCATTATAAATCTATCTTTGTGCCAAACATTTGTATCCTCTTAAAATTTTGAAATAATAATTAAAAAAAATAATGAGAATAGTTCCAGCAAACACAGTGGCCACTGGTACTTGATATCCTCTTAAGGAAAATTTTTCTCCAAATTGTAAGCTGGAAAGTCACTGGAATAACTGTTTTAAAAAGAATGAAAATAAATGGCTTTTTAGATTTAAGACTTGTGTACAAATTGAAATGTCTGTACTGATCCTCAACCAATAAAATCTCAATTACAAAAGAAAAAAAAAGAAATCAAGTTAAATGATTAAAATATAAGAAAGCAGAAGAAGGTCCCAAAATCAATGATATTTTTGATGGTTAATTTTGTGTCAATTTGACTAGGCCATGGGGTGACCACATATTTGGTCAAACATTTATTATGGGCTTTCTTTAAGGGTGTTTATAAATGAGATTAACATTTAAACCAGTGTACTGAGTAAAACTAATTGCCCTTCATAGTATGGATAGAACTCATCTAATTAGTTGAAGACCTAAATAGAACAAAATGGCTGATTCTTCCCGGAGTAAGACAGAATTCTCCTGTCTAACAGCATTCAACATCAGCCCTTCCTGGTTCTACAACAGTTTCTGGCTTTTGTACTCTAACTGAGACAATAGCTCTGTAGATTTTGGACTTGCCAGCCTCCATAAGTACTATAACTGCATGAGCCATTTCCTTATAATCTTAATTTCTTTGTCTCTTTCTTTATCTACATATTTATAGATAGTGTGTGTGTGTGTATACATGTGTGTATGATCTGTTTCTTTGGTGAACTCTAATACAGTATCAAAGATAGCTATTAATATATTTTAATGGAGTACAGTACCCAATAAATACTTGAAAAATAATGAATCTTCCAAAAAGATCAAATATACAAAAAAAGAGAAAGAAAAGAGAAAGAAAAGAAAGAGAAAGAAAGAGGAGAGGAGAGGAGAGGAGAGGAGAGGAGAGGAGAGGAGAGGAGAGGAGAGGAGAGGAGAGGAGAGGAGAGGAGAGGAGAGCGACTGGAAAGAAAAAAACTAAACAGTGTAGCTGACAAAAGTCAGCCCAGGTAAAGGACCAAGAGTAGGTATGATAAGTAACAAGCACAAAGCAAGAGGAGGTGCAAATTTAAACTTTCCATATGTATTTTTTCTTCATTTGTCCATAAAAGGTTAAAACAGCAACCCCTCTTTCTTACTAAAACTAAGAGAAAAAGTGCAATAGAATAGAACATGCAACTAATCCTTCTCATGTTCTTAAATACACATGCTAAGTCTACAACCACAAGCATTATTCAAGATCAATTTTCAGCATTAAATTTGGTCTATCTACACCAGAAAATACACCAGGCATTTACTCGATAGCTTTGCAAACCCCTTCCCCAGAGAACATACCTCTATAAATCTCTAAGCAGCATTAATTCCATATCAGAGACAGATTTTCTTGTTTATTTAGGAAATGTCAATCTATTTGGTATCAAAAATAAGCTATTCATAAGGAAATTAGGCTCAGAGATGCAGCTAAATCAACAATAAAGGACACTTCTTGTTGCTCCATTTTAATTTTACTTTCAATCACGACGTAGGGTGTAGTGTTATTTAGAAAATTTTCAATTCCGAGTAAGAAATTAAAGCGTTTTAATTTAAAAACACTTATAATGTAGAATGAATATTAGTTAATTCTAATGTCTTTGCTATGATGAATTAGTCTACATAATTAAGAAAGTGCAAACATTATAAGAATTCTATTTGCAAAAATATTTGTTTTTCCACATTAAAATTGAGAGTTTTTTCCCATATACACATATGCAAAGGATTGCATTTCTGCTCAGTTATATTAGATAAAACATTGCCTTTGCTCATTCTACTTAATAATACACAAAGGAATTTAGATTAGATGCAGCCTTTTTTTCTCAATTTGAGCTTTTTATTTTCATATTTTCCAAACAAACACGAAGTCACTGTTTTTCTTATGACTGAGACCAATCTTTTTTCTTCATTGTTCCATGTGAATTATTTTTATTTTACTGAAGTTAATATTAAAGGTTTAGTGATTTTAGCAAAATTATACACATTTACCCAGACACATTCATTACCAAAATGGTCTTAAATCTTCTCTGTCTCTTTGTGTGTACCTTTTGCAATGTGGCTTTGTATGTAAAGTTCCTTTCTCCAACCTTAAGCTTGGTTTAGAATGGTGATTTGCTTTGTGTTGTAGTATGTCATACATCCATTTTCAGCCAGACTCATGAAGACCTGCACACTTCCACTGATTTTCAACAGCTATTTCAACCAATCCTGGGCTTGCCTCTTCTTTGATTTGAGACAAAGTGAAGATGAGCCATCCCAGCTGAAGCTACCATAGACCTGCCAATCACTGCCCACTTGAGAGCTGACTGCAGTCACTTGAGTGAGTTCAGCTGAGACCAGAACAATATGTCTGGACACAGCTCAAAGTGCTGGCACACAGAATTTTAAGCTAAATGAATGGTTTTTCTTTCAAGCCACTAAGTTTCAGGGCAGTGTTTATGAAACACAAGCTGATATATTTATCCTATACTTTTGTCATTTTTTTCTTTTAAAACATTTTACTATTCTCAGAATATTAGAGTAATTATATTTATTCACATTAAAATCCAGGTTCTAATTTCACTGACTAAGCCAGATTTGGAAATCAAAAGTATTTTAATTCTTTGAAAACAATATAGGCAACTCTATACATAAATACCCAGGTGTTTTCATAAATATCTATGCTTTTTGCTTGCTTTTTTGCATATATTAGTGTTAATGGTAATACTAAAGTGTACTGAAGTCCCTATTGGAAACGATGCTAGAATAGTTTATAATCCTTATCTCAATTTTACATTACAGTAAACCCATAAGATATAATTAATATCATCACTTTTTTTTTTGCAAATAAAAGAACTGAGTTTTGAAGAATTTAAGTGATTTTTCCAAAGTCTATCCAAGAAGTAGAAATGAGATTAAATGATCAGTTTCTAACTCTAGAGCCTGAGTGTTTAATCATAAAGTATGCTGCCTATAATGTTCCAGAAATAAAAGAAAGGAGTGGCATTTCACATGATTTCAAAGTGATTCTCATCCATCCCAATTTCACTGGAGATACTGAAAGTAAAAAACACATAAAATCAATGTACCTAATTTCAATCTTCAAAAGAAATTGACTAGTTCTTAATCAACTCAGCTAACAGTCCATCATGTTAAGCTATTGTTGTGATGTTACCATAAAATAAATAAATTCAAGCAATAATAAAATGTGGATGGATATAACAATGAATATTACTTACTATACAATTAACTAGTTTTCACAAGGCTAATGGGTTATAATGCTATCACAAGGAAATGTAAAAATACAGATTCATGTAATATAATAGTAAAAAAAACCAAGTATAATAGTAGAGAAACTAATGCAAGTTATTTTACAAATTGGTAAACTATCACATATATTAGTTTTTCTTTTCCTCTTTTTTTTGACACAGAGTCTTGCTCTTTCTCCAGGGCCAACGTCCATATGGCATCATCATAGCTCACAGCAACCTCAAAGTCCTGGGCTCAAGGGATCTTCCTGCCTCAGCCTCCCAAGTAGCTGGGACTACAGGTGTGAGCCACCACATCCAGCTAATTTTTCTATTTTTTGTAAAGGTAGGGTCTCACTCAAGCTGGTCTTGAACTTCTGAACTGAAGAGTGATTCTCTTTCATCAGCCTCCCAAAATGCTAGGATTATAGGCATGAACCACTGTGCCTGGCTGGGCAGAGATTTGTGTTTTTTTGTTTTTGTTTTAGTTTTTGAGCAGAAACTCAGAGTTTTCTTTTGTACATGATCAATTTGAGACACCCATTAGAAACTCAAATGCAGATACTATGTATGAAATTTGATATATGAATCTGGAGTTAGAAAAGGGGTTAAACTGCTAATATATATTTGGTTATTATCAGCATATAGGTAATACTTAAAGCCAGGAGATGCTCATCTTAGAAATAGAGAATCTATAATAAAAATATCTAATATTTGTTCCATGCTTGTTATATGTCTAACTCACCTAAATGCTTTTTACATGTTATGTTTGGAGGTCCCAAGATCACTCCCAGTTTTGACGATTTGCAGGGATTCAGAGGACTCAGTATATAGTCATAAGTATGATTTATTGCAGCAAAAGGCACAGAGAAAAGGGAATCCCATCAGCAAAGGGAAAAGGCACGTGAGGCATTGTCTGAGGGAAACCAAGCACGAGTCCTCTCTCAGTGGACTGACAGAATATGCTGATTTCCCCAGCAATGGGTTGTGGTAACACATGAAATGTTGTCAACCAGGGAAGGTTGTCAGAGACTCAGTGCTCAGGGTTTTTATTGGAGGCTGATCACATACATGGCCTCTGCCTGGCATGTACAAAATTTCCATACTTCCAGAAGGATAGTAGAAGTTCAGCATGGACCATATTGTTTCCATAAACAGATTAGGCATGGTCAACCTCTTTAATTAGTTAAGTGTGTGGGAACACTCCCAAAATCCTAGTTTCCTGTTGCCAACCCAAGGCCAAACTTGTAAGCAGGCTTTTCTCAGGCTAATAGGCCTGCTTTGTTAACTCTTTTTGCAACACTTGTCATGAATTATTTAAGACCCCAACAACCTTCTCAGTTAAGTACTATTACTGTGTTTATTTTACAGATGAGGAAACTAAAGGAGAAAACTCATTCAGCTTATTAAAGAAGAGGTTGGAAACTGAAACTAGGCAGTTTGGTTCTTATATGGTAGCTCTTAAGTACTTCACAAAGGAGCTTTTTTCAGTAGAGAATGGAAAATTGCAGGGGAGTATGGTTGATGGACTGAGCATAGGAAGCCACAACATTGATAGGTCCAAAAGACCAAAGATCAACCAGTGAAACAGGTAGAAAACTAGGAAATCATGCACTCTGTCTGAGGATCTAAAGAAAAGTTCAGAAAGTGCGTTAAGTGGAGAGAGCATAGCGATCGTGGACAAGAAGCTTAAAAACATTGCCTAATGTTAATATTCCACCTTCATCTCCTACCCTGATCTAGTACATTCTACTTCTGATCGCTGGTTCACCTAAATAGAGTTATCTGTTTTTCTCCTGGAAACTTTTCTCCTCATATTTCTACTGCAATTCTCTTTTAGTTTCCTTTTATTTTCTGACTTATCAATATTCTCCTCCAGCCTGCCAGCTGCTGAAGGCAGGACCTACATCTTATTCATATTTACATAGTACTTGCAGAGTCTAGGGCGGAGTGCAGAACATAGCAGATGCTCAAGAAATGCTGGAGTAAAAAAGGAAGGGGAGGGAGAGAGAAGGCAGGCAGGAAGGCAAGAAAGATGGAGGGAAGGAGAGAAGAAGGGAAAGAAGGAAGGAAGGAAGCAAAATAGAAGGAAGGAAGGAAAAAAGGAGGAAGGAAGGAAGGAAGGAAGGAAGGAAGGAAGGAAGGAAGGAAGGAAGGAAGGAAGGAAGGAAGGAAGGAAGGAAGGAAGGAAGGAAGGAAGGAAGGAAGGGAAGAAAGAAGAGAGGATTAATGGACTGAGAGAGTGCTATCAAGGAGCAGTAAAATGAAACAAATATTGGGGTGAGTGTATATAAACATATCCTATAACTCAAGGCACCTGAGTCTTTCTCTGATTGGAAATATTTAAATTCTAGTAATGTGTGGATTGAATTTGTATTTGCCTAACTAGTTGCTATTATTTGAATGTTTGTTTCCTCCAAAATTCATGTTGAATCTTAATCCCCAAAGTAACAGATTTAAGAGGTAAGTTGGGGCATTAAGCGGTGATTGGGTCATGAGGATCCTGTCCTCATGAATGGATAAATCCATTCATGGGTTAATGGATTAATGTGTTATCCCCGGAGTGGGTTATCACACATGTGTCTGTTATAAAGCCAATTGGGCTTTCCATGTGGCCCCCTCACCTGTGGTGTCTTCCCCACATCATGAGGTCATGAGGAGATGCCAAGCCCTCGCCAGAAGCTGACCAGATACAGGCCCTTGACGTCAGTCAGACTTGCTAGATTCCAGAACAGTAATAAATAAGTTTCTTTTCTTTATAAATTACCCAGTCTCAGGTATTCTGTTACAGCAAGAGAAAATGAACCAATACACCGGTGTTGTACAAAGAAATCTATAAATCTTACTTCCCATGTATACACAAGTACCTGAGAGCCATAGATTGAAGTCTCCTAGGCATTGTTTTTTTTTTTTTTTTTTTTTCTTGCACTGAAAGCTCTCTTGGACTAGCTATAATGCAAACTCTCCTGAGAAGAGAGTGAGAGGAACATTTTAAGGGAACTGTTCTTTATTCCTTAGTGTAAGTAAATGTATCACATCTTTTTTCAGGGACTCATTTTTTCTTCTTATTTTATTTTTTTACTTTGGTACTGAGGAAGAAAGTACAAGGATATTGGCAATCTAAAAGTGAGTAGCCAAAAATAGGACAAAATTATCCAGCACTAGGAAGCTAAGAGGTCAGGGAAATTAAATTGTGTACTTCACAATTTTTCCTAGAACTAGTTCTGGATGAAATATCCCATCTTCTGAAATAAAACCAGAGAAATTGCTATGTAGAGAATACAAAAATATTCTCATGTTTCCAAAGAGGTTTAGAAATTGGTGGAGAAAATTTCAATAATATATGGTATTTACCTACATTGTACAAGGGAATGTTGGCTATAGGCTCTGTCTAAAACTGCTTAGCCTCAAAATTCTCATTTGAATCCCAGATGCAGCATCAGGTAAGAGTATTAGAGCTGGTCCAGAAAACATAGAAGAACTATTAGGACTGGGTGGCTGGCCAAGGATAGGAGGCACTCTTCTATTTTATACATGTGGTGTGGCACGTGTGAAAGAATCTTCCTCGGATGGGGCTAAGTGAGATGCCATGGGAAGTTGGCAGGGCCACGCAACCCAGCTCCACAGTTCTCCCATGCTCACAGATGCTTCCTGTTTTCCCCACAAAGCGTTGCCTCCTCTGAGGCCTCTGGGTTTTCTTGTAAATGCATCAGCTGTAGCCAAATCCTGCTTCAGGAGCTGTTTCTCCATCATTAAAAGGAGAGCCATGAAGAATTTATTAGAAGCAGTGCTTGTTAAATTAAGTTTGGCCCCAAGTAACCTCCGGACATAGTGAGCTGTACCCTAGCCTGAGGTGGAAAGATGTTGCAACCTAACCCCGGAGTATACCCTTGTTAACTAAGCTACTGAGTCTCAGCCACTCATAGCAGCTGATCCCTCGCTGATCCCAGGCTCAAAGCTGCCAAATGATGCCCAAATAAAGCAATCACCTGAACTGCACAAACCAGGTAATTTCTGTATGCCATTTTTCTGTTTTCTTGTTATAAATATAACTCACCACATTGGAGCTTGGGGGCATTCTAAAATCATCTTCAGTCCAAGGTAGTGCCCAGTTCTTGAAACTTTGTCTTGATTAAACAGAACTGTTAAATTTAACCAGTCTCTGGTGTTTTCTGGTTTGTTTGTTTCCCCACACCAAACTCAATGAAATTATTTTATATATCTTTATTTCTCTTTTTTAGACACTCCATTTTTATTATGTATACATTGACTTTCTCCTAAATGGCTTTTCATTAAGGTGAGGGGGTGGGGGAAGAGAGAAAGACAGAGAGAGAGGGAGAGCACTGTATCCTACACAATTATTCTTTAAATGAAAACGCATTCATAGAAATCAATAGTACAAGTACCTAGAATGCAGTAGGAAGGGTGGGGCTGGGGTGCTTAACATTATCCCTGCTTCAAAGCCATTGTAATTGCTCTTCCTTTCTGAAGCATTTTCCTGGGTATCTTCTCAGAGCTCTTTATTTCTCGCTATCGAGGTCTGAGCTCTTCAGGCTTTTCCCAAACACCATATGCAATGTATCCACATCCACTCTCCCTGTCACTCTCTGATTTCCTTTATTTTTTTTCCTTAGAGAATTTGTCACTGAGATCACATTATTTATTTATTTATTTTCTTGTGTATTGCAAAACATAAGCTCTCTGAGAGCTAGGGCTTTCTCAGTCTATCATTCTAACAACAGAGCATTTGAACAGTTTCTGGGACTTTGAAAATGCTAAAACGTAATTGATGTGAGAGAAGCCAGCATGAAGTTTAAAGCACTTTCAGTGGATTCTGATACTGCCTCCTCTAACTCCTCAGTTAGAAACCGTTCATGAGCCCTAACCAATTTGCTAAGGAGAGTCTGTCACATCAGAGCAAGCTTCTTTTGTAGAGTACTTCCTACTGCTCCCACATATTCTAGTGAATTCTAGATGCCTTTTTCTTGCCCCAGGGCCCTAATAATTCTAAAGTGATATTTTTATTATGTGTAATCCTTTCTAAGTCTGAAAACAGTGGTGTTACATCACAACTCAGTCTCTGTAACTGAAGAAACTTGTCAGCTTATCTGTGTGCTTGCTCAGTAGGACTAGTTGTAAAATCCTATCCTGGAAAGAGTCTCTTTCTGTTTTCAGTCACACTAAAATTTAACACTTACAAAGCATTCCTGTTCCTTTGAACAAATAGCTTATGATGTTACTGGTTAATCATTTCACGTCCAATATCATGCTGATTACACGTTCATGTGAAAAGAAGCTTGACTAAGATGTTGCAAGCTGTTTAGCCCACAGACTGACCTTTCCTCTGGACTTGTGTCCATCCATCCACCATTGACCTATAAAGTGTTTTAAATTTCTGCTCTTTGCCAGCCTTTGAAAATGGGGGCAGTGGGGGGCAGGGGTTTGTACATAAAATTCAGCATTTCCAGCTTCTCTTAAAAATCCAAGTCCTGGGAGAAAATTGTCATATGTTCCCACATTTTAATAACCTGCTTGGGCTACTGGTAAGTCCTCACTTTAGGTAGTCAGGAAGCCTCTAGCTGCGCCACTTCTCAACCCTTCCTTTCCCAAACTAAAAGCCAGCATCAGTCCCTTTTGTTATTGCACATCTGTGTTCTCTCAGTTATTTTGACTGGTTGAGCTCTGGAGGATCTAAATTTTTTGGTTTACATTATAAAAATTTCAAGGAAGCTAGTATACTTTTACACTTTACTTAAAGAGTCAAACACAACTCAACACTAAATATTTGTAATATAGTCATTGTATTCTTCATAAACAAATGATTTAGAAAACAATATGTGGGATAGACTGTCCTCTGCAGAAGACCACCCCTGCAGGGGATAATATTACTAACAGTAGGCACAGGACTAGTTTGCTTGAATAACAAAATCAGGCTTATGTTGTACGAAGGCATATCTTCACCCACAGGAATTAAAGGGGTAGCATGTTTTCTCTCAACAGATTCAGAGCACAGTATTTTGAAGGAGGCAGAACTTGTATTGAATCCTGGCTTTCCCTTTATCCTCTGTGATACTTTGGCAAGTCACTCAAACTGTGAATATCAGATCTTTCATCTGTGGTTTAATAACACTTGTATGTACCTGTATGAGGGGCATCAAGAAAAAAATCCTAACATATGTAAAGTGCTTAGTCTTAAATCCAGCCAAAATACAGATGGTCTTCAACTTCCAATGGTTTGACCTTTCCAATCTTTGATGGATCTATCAGATATAACCCCATCATAAATAGAGGAACATCCGAACATACAATGGTTCAACTTGATTCTTCAACTTTATGATGGCTTTATTAGAGTTTATTAAATGTATTTTTTAAACCAATCACTTTAAACATACATCAGAAAGATTCAATTTTTAAGTTTTATTTTTCCAGAATCATTTTCACATATAAACATATATGTGCATCCCCCACTCCCATGCATTTTTGTTTTAAGCCCAAAAGTTACCATATTATCCATCTCTTCAGTACCTTCTTTTTGTCTTAACCTTGAGATGTGTGTGTATATATGTGTGTGTGTGTATATATATATATATTAAGAAGCATGTTTAATCACTTCATTACATGCTTTAAAGTTTGGTAAACACATACCTTGAAACAATTATTAAAATTACCAATTCATCTTATCAATAGCATTCCTAGAATCATCCTTTTTTAAATGTCAGAATATTACAGGAGTACAAATGTTTTGGTTATATGAATTGCTTTTGTACAGTTTGAGTCAAAGTTACAAGTGCACCTGTCACCCATATAGTATGCACGGTACCCATTAAGTGTGAATTTACCCATTCCCTCCTTACCCTCCCATCTGCTTAATTTCCATTGAAAATGAATACAAAACAAAAACAAAATATTTGTATTCTGGAATATTAATGTATTTTAAGAGTTTTAATCAAGAGAATTGTGAATTTAATTTGAATAACTTTTCCTGGTTATGGATTTTCTGATTTTTTTGTCTTAGAAAATACAGAAACACTAAAAGAAGAAAATTAAAGCTGCCTACAATCCCAATGCCCACAAAAAATCACTAATATTTTGCAGCATTTGTTTTTAATATGTTGTATATGGAATTTGTATGTGATATTTTTATGTATGTGTGTATGTGTGCCTGTATTTTTATTATGTGTGTGAGAGAAAGAGAAAGACATTGTGCAAATGATGTATTATATTTCTCCCTCACTCTTTCCTTCATCTCTTCCATAAATATTCAGAAAGCTCTCTGAATGCCCAGGCACTCTCCTGGGTACTGGAGATACAGTAGTGAATACATTAAGCAAAATTCATTCTTTTGTATGTTTTGCAATTTGATTCCTCATATAAAAGACTTGGCCTGGCATTTCCAAAGCAGTGTTAGGACAAAGCAGCACAGGTTGTTATAGGAGAATGTCCACTGGTACCAAACCTGCACAGGAGAGCTTCAGGAAGGCTTCCAGAAGGAAGTCAGGCCTTAGCTGAGGTCAGATGGATGAGCAGCAGCCAGCCAGGAAAAGAGGAGCAAAGGTGTTCCAAGCAGAGGGAGAAGCTTATACAAAGACCCGTGGACACTAGAGAACAGGATGTAATTAAAGAACATAAAGGAGCTTCCTATTTCCAGAGTATGAGTAGAAGGGGAGCATTGGCAAGAGATGAGGTATGCAAAGGTGAGACCATGCAGGGTCTTTTAAATGCTATTTAAAAGTTGGACTACCTTAAAACAGATAGATTGTAAGATGTTTACCTAAATAAAATGAAATGATTAGTTTTACATTTTAGGAAGATCTGTTGGATAACAGAGGAAGGATTTATTGAAAAGGGGCAAGGTGGCTGAAGTGGCCTGTGGGAAGGATAATGGCCGCCCTAAATGAGGCATGCACCTTGAGGATTGGAACATTATCCAGAGGTAAAAGGAGGAATTAGTTGACATTAGCATAACAAGCCAACTAAAAATAGAGTGACCAAGTGAAAGAGATCAGGGTTAATTCCAAACTTCTAGCTTGGCCAGCTGGGTGGCCAGGGGTACCAGTCATGAGACAGCATAGAAGACACAGGAAGAAGAGAAAGTTCGGAATGAGCGGGATGAAGGGGATAATGAATATTTGACATTTTGAATTTCAAATGGCTGCCTGACCTCTACATGGATAGAATCTTGAGGAATATGGCTGACTCACAATAAAGAATTTTGAGCCAGAGGTCTGGATTTTGGAGTTGACAGTGAATTTTGATGCTGTTAAGGCTTTGGGAATAAGCAAGAGTGCACACTGAGGATGTCAGACTCAAAAGAAAATGATAGACTGAATTTGGAGGAGTACCAGCATTTCAGGGACAAGCAGAGTAAGCCAACTTATACCAGAGACAGCAAAGCAGAAACCAAAGCAGGGAAGAAACCAAGAATATACAGTGTCATAGAAGCCAAGCAGTGATTGCATGTCATGGAGTAAAGCATTATACAGTTGTACTGATTAAAACAATGTAGTTTTGGCACAAGAATTGGTAGATCAATAGAAATTATAATGAAGCTAGAAAAATATATAAATATATATGTGGGAATGTATCTAGAACAATATTTAAATATATGAGATAATGTATTCTATGATAAAAGTGACATTTTTAATTGGTTGCAGAGCAGATGCATTATTTAGTAAATGTTATCGAGTCAAGTAGCTAGTTGTTTGGGAATATGTACATAGGAGATAATCTTTTCTTCTTTCCTTATACAAATAAAATTTCGAGGGGTACCAGAAATGTGACAATATAAGATTGTATAATTGCTTTAAAGCGATATAAGTGTGGGGGTTTTTGTTTGTTTGTTATTTATTTTTTTTGTAAAACAGTATTGGGAAGGGGAAAGCCATTCTAAACATTACATGAAGGCCAGAAACCATAAAAATAATTCATACATATAGGTAAATACAAACTTAAAACTTTTTCATAAAAAAGTCATAAACTGCAGATAAAATATGGGAAACTTGCAATATATATGAAAAAGGACTACTCTCCCTCTTATATAAAAGGCTCTAAGGAACTAGTAGTACTAGTCTTTGCCATGATTATTATTTATTCTTTTCATTTTCTTTCCTTTCCAGCTTAAAATCCCTTGCCATCATTTTAAATATTTGTCTCACATTCAGAAATATCATTGATGTATCTGCTTTTGTCGTTCTGTCTCATACTCTTGGACTTTGGAATACATTTAATTGTCTATATTTCAAAAGCATTTTATAAACAAATGTGCATATTTTAGAAAGCTTCAGAAACTAAATTTCACTACTCTGACTATGTAATTCAAACCATTCCAGATTTAAGAATTTTCTTACTTTGAATTACATAATAAGGTAAATATAGGATTTTCTGGCCTGCTACATTTTGTGGACACAAAGATATGTTACTCTGAATTTTTCTTCTATGTGAATCATTCCTCATAGGTACTTAGAATGAATACATCCTGGTTCTGAAAGAGTTTATAAGACTCCTTAACTTTTCCACCATGGTTTTTACATATTATAGGAATTAGACATCATTTATAATATTTGTTCATTTAAAAAGGTCTCTCTTACAAAAGGAACTAATGTAATTCAAGAAACTATGTTAAACTAATATTTATTTAGTGATTTCCAGCATATTGAGTAATTAAAAATATTCTGCTATTTGAATCTCACAACAATCTCATGAATAATCAAAACATACTCACCTAAAATTCCCATTTTACAAATGAGGATAGTAAAGTTAATATATTTTAGATGATATAAATTGGCTAAGGTCATATGGCAAGAAAAAAAATCAAGCCTGACACTACAATCTAAATTCCATCATTTTTATTTGACTTATTTCTACTTGTTGCTAATGTATTTTTTTGTTTGTTTGTTTGTTTCCATGGTTGTGATTACCTTTGTTCTTAACAGAGAAAGGAGAGAGAGAAGAAAACAGAATTGTGTTGTTCCTTTTCTACATTATTACATAATATAGAATTGTAGGATTATTGATCACAAAATGTTGTATCTAAGATAGAATCTAATGGCATTGGAGAGTCATTGCTTTGTGGTCATAAAATGCAAATAGCATAGAATCTTCAATTTAAAAGCATACTGATCATATTTATTGAGATCATGGTTGGTTTTAGCAAATATTACTAATCTAAAAGTAAGGAAATTTTGAAGGACTATTTCCAGTGACTAGAATTAATCTTGAAGACTAATTCCTCCTGCTAAGAAGGTAACACGCTCATCAAGCCCATGGTTTTATAACACATACTAAGAGTATTTAATCACTCTTTCTCAAACATGATAATTTTGGCCTCTTTTAACAGTAGAAATTACAGAAGAAATTCATTACACTTTAGGAACTTGTCTTATCTTTACATTTATTTAAAAAAGAAGTACTAGACATGGTGCAGGCAGTGCTGATGAAAAGGCTGGAGAACATTGTCCCCTCTCAGAGGAAGCTCACAGTAGAACAGAGGACGTGAGGCAGGTGAACCAGCAAAGATGATAAATACATGTGTACATGAAAGAATGCAATATCAAAACAAATAGCATGAAGTCATCTCTTTTTTT
The DNA here is from genome assembly GCF_040939455.1 of Microcebus murinus. Classification (NCBI taxonomy): domain Eukaryota; kingdom Metazoa; phylum Chordata; class Mammalia; order Primates; family Cheirogaleidae; genus Microcebus; species Microcebus murinus. The sequence continues at coordinate 51,021,281 of NC_134104.1, forward strand.
TTCTTTTCTTTTATTAATAAATCTTTTTTTTTTTTATCAAATCTTCCAAAACCTAGCAATGTACAAAGTTAAATTGTTACCATGGATAAGATACTTGTGAGCTAAAGTGAGACTGAAAAAATTTTACCTAATTTTCTTCCTTACTAATGTTTCAATTTCCATCCTATATTTTTAAGTTCATTCTCTTTTTTCTATAGCATAAATTTACATATTAAAATGCTAGGTAGATAATTAGATAAATGGAAGTATAGTTTTTTTTATTATAAGTAATTTTGGAGCAAAGCTAAACCAATGCAATAACAGGTTAAAAACAAAACAAAACAAAAGCCACAACAGACACTATACCTACCCCACAGTAAGTGGCCATTCTCCACATCCTGAGAATGTATGTTTGTTGTAATCACTTAGTGACATGAACAACAAATAAGTCTCACAAGGCTAACAAGCCTAGAGCTGTCTGTGGGATCTACAAAAACACAGGTTCTGTGTTTGTGGCTTTCTGAGAACAATGTTTTCAACATTTCTGATAATCAGTTGGGTTAAGTGTCATCAATATATGATTTGTGGTTTAAATTCTAAAATAATAGAAGCCTACCATAAACCTACCTACTATTTAAACATATCTCATACTCCTTTTTAACTTAACTTGGTCTTAGAAATATCCCTTCATCCTAAAATAACCCTTTCAGCTTCACTTGAAACAAAGGTTGAGTAGTAATGAATTCGTCAGGGCTGTTCACTAACCTTCACAGCTCACTGAAGGTCTTTGGTAACAGAGGTATTGCTAAGTAGCTAAATATAGGTAGGTGAAGGTGAGTGTATGTGAATGTCTATATTTGTTTTCTAGCTACTTTTTCACTGGTGCAGAACATGTGCAACATGTGAGTATCAGAGAAAAAAACAAAAGGGAAATCACAAAGGCACCCAGAAGATAATATGCTGTGGCTCATGAGGCATGAAAATCTGACCTGCCGAGCCACTGACAACCCACTCTGCTTTCTCCTCTGATGCTTTGCTGTATAAAGTGTCAGGGCAGTGACTGCAATAGAGAAGCAGCTGGGTTTTTTTTTTTCCCTTCACATTAATTTTATCTTCCTGAAATTTAACCACTTATATTCTAAACTATTTTGTTGACCCTTCCCCCTCCAATGCATGCTGCATCTCTAAACCCACATGATCTTCAAAAGACTCTTCCCTTCTGTCAGTCCCAGTTTTGTCTCGATGGGAATTTTCAAGGATGCCAACCAATGGTTATGTAAGAATCTAACCATTTCAAAAAGTGCCTTACTTGGAGAAATAAAAATAAATGATGCAAATGTTGACACCTATAATTTAGGCTATGATGAAAGAACAATGCAACTAGTTCATTTGATTATCAAACTATTTATATACTATGATCATATATTTTATACAAACTGAACTATATATGTGTGTACGTTTGTATATACATATATGTGTGTGTGTGTGTACATATATATATATTCTGAAAGGACATACACAAAAGACTAACAAGGGTTAGCTGTCCAGTGGGGTACGGGCGGGCACGGTGCAGGAATGTTTTCCTTTTGATAGTATAATGACTTTTATAAATGAGTCAATTTTTATGTTATATACAAATAATGTTTTTGAAGCAACCACGTTAACTAATTTAAAGAAATAACTAGAGAAATTTAGGTATTTAGAATTAAATAACCAAAGTTGAATTTATTAATCATCACAGAGAAAGATGCATAAAATTTTTCCTATTTTATCTAACTAGAATTCCTGACCCTCAGGCTTGCTACAGGCAAGATTTCCAAACAGAGACAGTATTACAAAAAGGAACGACAAGGATATACGTTTAGAATAGAAATATTTGTATCAATTCCTGTAACACATAAAATAGATAAAATAGTTAATAGGGATTATTGTTCCTATGTAACAAAGAACAAACCTCTAAGTGAAAGAGAAAAGTGTCAAATATAGAGAACATGGAAGTAAAAAGTAAAGGTCTTTTAGAACTTTTAGGAATCCTCAGGCACTCTATCAGAGATCTGAAGCCTCTGTGCAAACCACATTTGCTCCCTTCTCCACCTAAACTGCATTCACACTTAGCTTTTATTAAACAATGACAATAATAATACATATTTATGGAATATAATATGATGTTTCTTCCTTATATGTTTACATTGCGAAATGATTAAAGCATGGTGATTGACATATCTATCACCTCACACTGGGGTCCCTAACCACCAGCTGCAGCTGGTACTGCTCTGTGGCCTGTTAGGAATGAGTACAAGCATCACCACCTGAACTCTGCCTCTCTTCTCCTGCTCCACCCCACCCCACTTTTGTGGAAAAATTGTCTTCCATGAAACTTAGGAATCCGGGCCACACAGCAGGAGGTGAGCAGCAGGTGAGCAAAAGCAAAGCTTTGTCTGTATTTACGGCCCCTATATCCCTCCTCATTGCTTGCATAACCCATCGCCTGAGCAAAAATTGTCTTCCTGGTCCCTGGTGCCAAAAAGGTTGAGGAGTGCTGACCTCATATACCTATTTTCTGGTGGTGAGAACATTTAAAATCTACTCATCTAGCAATTTTGAAATATACATTACTATTAACTGTAGTCACCATGCTGTGCCATAGAGCTCTGAAATTCATCCCTCCTGCCTGACTAAACTTTTGTACCCTTTGAACATCTCCCTTTTCCTCATTTCACCACCGCCACCCCCATCCTCTGGTGACTACTATTCTACTCTCTACTTCTATGAGCTTGACTTTTAGGTAGCATTTTGCTTTAGTGCAGTGTTCTTAGCCTGGGGCCGTGGTCCTCCAAAGCATCATTCTATAAAGAGAATTTAGGGAAGACTATGAACTTGTAGGAGAAAAATGTTACTTTTCTATTTTCATCCAAATAGAGCTAAGTTTAACGTTTCTTCAATTATGAACATCAGCATCAATCACTGTCATGTCAGCAGTACCTGCAATTTTGACACCAAAGAAATCCCAGATTTTTAAATATCATCTTACAATTGTTGCGTATATCCAAAAATACTATTTATGCATATTACCACTTCAAAATTATACTAGTTGTTATGTCTGTTGGTAGATCTTGTTACTTAATGCTTTAATAAAGCAGCAGAAAATTGTTTTTTAAAATATTTTGATAGGCCAGGCACTGTGGCTCATGCCTGTAATCCTAGCATTCTGGGAGGCCAAGGCAGGAGGATTGCTTGAGGTCAAGAGTTCGAGACCAGCGTGAGCAAGGGTGAGACCACGAGAAGCTCATGGCACAAGAAGTTATGAATTCCTTTTGTTGCCATCTAGTCCTAAGTAGCTGATGCTCTTTAGATGCCTCTAAATGTGTTCCCACATCACCCTGTGGGTTCCTCTATCCAAGCCCTTACCATCACACTCTCATCATCAGTTTCTTGTCTAATACTCAGTGCAATGACTGACATATGCACAAGAAAAGGTTGTGCAAGTGAAAAGCAGCAGCAACATGAAAGAAGTGGGTCCCCAAGATAGAGAGAGAACCAATAAGTGAAATAATTCACAGCCTTTGCTGGATCAGTCCTTATCAACACCATCAGTAGTACTAAATTTTCACAGTTTGAAGCTAATAATGGTTTACAAAAATTACCTTAAAAGTCTCTAGAATATTGATATTCTCCCCAGTAAGCAATATTTTTCCTTATATCCATAACATTATCTTTCTATTATATTTAACATACTGTGTCTTTAGTCAGATTTGTAAATATATGTGTATATATACACATAGACACATACACATCTGAGTATGTATTTTTCTGAAAGTAGATTATAAACTACTCTGGTGAAAGCATTAAGAATTGTTACAGAATAAAAAGATCATAGTGTTCAAGGTTAAATGGAGAAAAGGAGTGAAACCTACCATAATCAGAGCAGTGACTTTGGCTCAATTTTATAGCTTCCTTTTATACTTGAGTATAACTAAAGATTCCACCCCAACAAGAATGGTTTTTGTGATCCACAAGGAAGGAAGAGCCTTGGAAAGCAGACAAACTTAAAAACATTTTTGAAAAAGAAAATAAAAACTAGTAATAAACATTTACAAAGAGACCAAAATTATGTTTTGGCTTTTTTTCAAAGTAGAAAAATAGTCCTTGTTCAAAGAAGCAAGTGATATATGAACATTGACAATCTATAAAGGGGTCTTGAGATTTATTTAGGGAGTAAAGTGTTGGTACTTTTGTTAGTTGAATTTTTAGCATTTAGAGCAAAAAGTTCTGTTAATTATGGAGAGGCTAGTTTCCTCAACAAGATAATGTCTTTTTTTTTAATTACTAAATTCACCACAATATTTGATACCATTTTCCACACATAGTAGGTACTCAATGCCTTTTAAAATGAATTAATGTTTTATTGTCTGAACCCAATTCTCATCACCAGTGGAGTAAAACAGGATCACATAGTGAGATAAACCTCACTCTTGAGATTGGACCTCTGGGACACATATTTAACATGTGCAGATTCTTTCTACTACTACAGTAAGACTTTTTCATGAATAGTCTCCATGCATTACAAAACTGATCTACGAATGAGAAAATCCACAACTGCACTCTCCAGATAAAAATGCAATTACTAACTTCTTTGTAAGAATTATTGCAACATTTTGTTTTGACAAGTATTATAGAAGATTAAGGTTTCTCATGATCCTATACCTGGAAATTCATATTGTTAGCTCAACATTTTACCAGGCATTTTGATCCAATTTCTGTAATAAAATCTGCTATGTATGCTACTTTGTCCTTAAATGCTGGCGAGGAAACCTGAAATCAAATTAATAACCTGCATAGTAAAAAGGGTCTAGAACCAGAGGTTCCATGTTTTGGCTTCCAACTCTAATTAATCAGGTGACAACAGTATTTCTGTATGCCACATGGACTGTAGGTCCCCTTAAAGAACTAAAATTCTATGAATCTGTGAAGTCAGGAATGGAAGATAAAGCATGACATCAATATTTCTATAGAAAGATTGTCATCTGACTCAGTGTGGTCACAGACACCACTTCTAGCTTCCTTTACTTCTAAATTCCATTTGACATCAAATGGCAGGACAGCATCAATAAAGTACCAGATTATAACCATTCACCCATTCCTGGGGCCATCCTCATTACTAAACAACTCAGTTAAGTGAATAGAAGGATAAAAAATAACCCACCCACATGCACATATATTTTTCAGTATGAGAAAAAAATTAAATATGCAATCATTGTAAGTATAGGCTAAAGATATGATTAAGAGACACCATGTCGGGGAAGCGGGGACAGGGTCTCACTCTGTTAACTAGGCTAGAGTGCAGTGGCACCATCATAGCTCACTGCAACCTCAAACTCCTGGCCTCAAGTGATCCTCCTGCCTTGGTCTCCTAAAATTCTGGGATTACAGGCATGAACCACCATGCCCAGCCCCAGCCATGATTTTAAAAATTATATACATGATTCTGAAAAACAGAAATGTCTACAGATTAAACTGGAGTACTAAAATTAAAGATGGTCTCCTTTGGTCAAACTTAAAGCTGGGGAGTGAAAAAGCATGATGACAATCTGAAAAATAAAAAAATGCAGCTTAAAACCAGACAACATCATTGTGGTAATCACATGAAAATGTGACCAGCAAGGTCCTGCACATCATCCCACCTACACACATCAAAGCAATACTGCCAACAGCAGCCTCTTTTCTCTGCTTCAATGCTTTTCTCTGCTTCCCCTAATCTGATATTTCTCAATCTTAGTGTGCATAGTACTGAATTGGGGGCTTCATTTTGAGTGTATGTTTCTAGAGCTGCTACAAGACATTCTGATTTAACAAATCTATGCTAAAGTTCAGGAGTCTTCATTTAAAAAATAATCCTCAGATTATCATGACATAGAAATCCTGATGACCATATTTTGAGAAATGTCACTTATATGTCAGACTATGGGAGGGTGGTAGGAGTGGATCTTTGTTGCTAGGTTGTCCCTCTACACCTCAATACAATATGCTTCTTCTTTGGCCCCAACTTTCAGGTGGGTTTCCAATCACTTTGTTCTGAAATTGATTATTCTTTAGTTCTGAAATATCTAGAACTACTGCCTCTAGCTGGTCCCAGAGATAGGTTGTTGCTTGCTCTACAAATGCATCAGTGAAGCAGAAAATGTGAACCAAACCACATTTGCCCGTATTGCCTCATCCTTTTGTGCTCAACATCACCCCTTCTTGAGGCTGTGTAGATCTATTAGAGTCTGCCAAAGACTTGGTGGTAACTCAAAGTCAGTACAACAAAGAAGAAGGAAAGACATTTCATTTGGCTCCCTGCCAAATCTGAAAGACAAGCACACAAAACTGATAAACTTTTAGAAAAGTTTTATTTCTGACTCATCCAGACTCTGTTCCCCTTTTGCTCATGGTTGCCTTGGTCAAGCATATAGATGTACCTCTTCTTAGAGAAACCAAAGTGCTTGGTCCCTCCTCATCAATATAATGCACAGGACACTGCAATCCCTGAGAACCCAACATTTCCAAAATCTGAATTATGATAATGATCACTGTGTCTATGAAATTTGCATATTGATTGGTCATAGGTTGTTTTAACTGCTTTCCCAATAAATTGCAATCTGTTTGAGAGCAGGGATCCTACTACTTTCTCTGTTTAAACTCTCATTATCATAGGCTTTTACATCCCGTTGTCCTCATAAATGATGGTACAACTTAGCGTCCTAGAGATTTGACCAACAGAAAAGCCACGATGGGTTTTTTGGTATTATTATTACTATTTTGTTTTTGAAGAAAAATACCGTATAAATGATGAGCCCTAGAATGTTAATGAAGCAGAGTGGTTGAGTTTCCATCAAAGTCATTTCGACAGAACAGATAATGACCTAAAACTACCTCACATAAACTGCCAAACATTTGCTAAGGTTTTGGCTAAATAGTAGAAATAATTTAGTGGGTTAAATACTACTTTTGGATGTCAGATATTCACTTGGAATTTACAGGGAGTTTCAGACAACTAAAAGTGCAGAAAGTACAAGTACATCCCTTTAAAGAACACTGAATCCTGTTACTACCAAGAAACTACTGGTCTCAGCGCATTTGAATTCCAATTGGCAATATTTGAAGGCTGTGTCACACTAACACTGCAGAGCTATTGTGCAGATATTTTACTCTGACTTTGGGATGTAGTCATTGTGAATCTACTTGGTGAGTAGAATGCTAAAAGGAGAGGAAATAATTGCTAACGAGGTGCATATTTCACGAAATAATTGCATCACGGAATATGGGAATAAAAAAAAAATTTTGTAATCTAGGACCAGATTTGACATAAGGCTTCATCTAATACTAGTAGTATGAGTCTGGGCAAAGACATATGCATAATGAAGTTATTGAGCATTTTGGGGGAGGCCTTATGCTAAGTGCTTTATATTTATATGAGTAGTTTGACTTGCTAAAATCAGCTTCTTATTGGTTAGATAATTTCTGTGAAGATAAATTAGAAAGTGTTAAATATAACACCTGAAATGTAATAGGTACTCAAGAAATTCTCAGTCCTTTTCTACATTACATATTTTTTCTAATCTATTTCAGTAGGTTTTGTGTGATTAACGTTTATAGACTGCTAAAATTTATTTGTGAAACCATTTCCATACGAGAAAACACAAATACTTTGCTTTAATAAAATTAATGAGGATGTTTGGTTATACGAGTCTTGGAAGCTAAAATAATTTCATGTAGAGCTGCTAGGTACCAGTCCTTGGCCTGTTGGGAACAGGGCCCCACATCAGTGCCTGAGTGCACAAGAAAACCAAGCTTCATGTTTATTTATAACAGCTCTGCTCCCCATTGCTCGCATCACCACCTGAGCCCCCATCTCCCTCTCCACTGTCAGAGGAAAAACTGTCTTCCATGAAATGGGTCCCTGGGGGACCACTGATCTAGAAGATCCAGATAAAGCCAGTGGCAGGAGTAGACTGAGTATACAGAAACCTATATGGTATGTTTAAAAAGGAACAGAGAACACTTCTACTTACCTGCTATTCCCCCACCACTCTATCCAAAGTAATCATAATCATAAATGCCTATTATGAGACCTGACATTTAGCATGGCATTATCATGGGGCCTCTCTTCACCACAGTGTTCCTCCCTCCCTCCTTCCATCCCTTCCTTCCATCCCTTCCTTCCTTCCTTCTTTTTTTTTTTTTTTTTTTTGAGCAGTGGATTTCAAATGCCTCAGTGTTAAAAGGTAGATACATTTAGAAGGTTTTGAACAGTGAGTCCTTGGCTGTGTATTAGAATTATCTCAGATGATTGAAAAAAGAATTAGAAAATCAAAAATAACTTCTTACTAGTGTTTTAGTTTCAAGATAATGATAGAATATCTAGGCAGATAAAAGCAAATATATAATATTTTAAAATGCATATATTTCATTTTATTTTATAGCTGAGTATCTGTAGCCCTTACCTAGTTTTATTCACATGTGATTTTCCTCTTAAGAATTCATATATCTGTAAAATTCTATATTAAAATAAAACCAATAATAGTGATATCCAGCCTTTCTGCTTTTGAGAAATATAAAGTACATAGCAATTAAAGAAGAGTTTAATTTAAAATGACACTCAAAGGTGGAGAAAATAGTATAAACTTATGTTAGCGTGCACAACAAAATGAGGAAAATAAATGTACTTTAAGTGACAAATCTAGCATATTCTTTTGGAAATAAAAAATGGTCCAATACAGACCCAAGTTTATTCTAAGTAATATTAAGAAACAATGAAAGAAAAATTTATAAGTCAACTGACAGTTATGATTATGTGATTTACCCTGCTAATAGACTATAATATGAAAAGGAGTAATTCACCTTAGTAATTAATGTTGTTTCAATACTGCTGTGGATGCTGTTGGCTAGCCCCTGAGCAGCCAGTTCTGCCTTCTCCCTCATAGTACAGAACTAACTATATTGATTTTATTCAGAAGTCTTCCTACCCCAAGGGACTCAGCCACATATAATGTTTCCATCTGTTTCCCAGGAATCAATTTAGAGGTGGGCATGTGACCCATATATGTCCAATGAGATTGTGAGGGAAGACCTGGTGGAGGACTTCAGAGATGATGTTCCGTGCTCTTAAAAAGAGACATAGAGGAAGAAAGGAACTCTCCTGCTGGAAGTTTTCATGTCTTTCATCATTCTAGAATTGCAACAGCCATTTTGCAACCGTTTGAGGGGGTAAGGTGACATGCTAAAGATGGCAAGGTGGAAAGAGGGAAAGAACCTGGATTCTAATGATGTCACTTAGCCACTTAAGTAAGGAACCTTAGGAATGCTCTAATTCAGGACTTTTTGTTATGTGCAAATTTTTGTATTTCTTAATAAACTGTCTTGTTGCTCAAGGCATCCTGAAACACAAGCTCACTACAGAAATCAAGTATACACAAAAAAATCTAAACACAGAAACATTTTTATAAACACTATTAATATTTTCTGTATTTATAAATTATATATTTTATCTTAAATTTATATGACTTAGTGTGCCTATTTTTATTTAACATTTTAAGATTTTCCTCATGTATTAAAAACTCAAAAATAAAATTTTCAAAACCTATTGTTATACTATAATCTACCTAACCATTTCCCTATTGTTGGCTATTAAGTAATCTTCATTATTTTCAAATACAAATAACTCTATGATTAAAGCTAGGTTTAATTATACCTGAATTATTTCCATGGTTAGTCTGTTGCATTAAATTCATTAATCTAAAAAATATTTATTGAGTACTTACTACTTATTAAATACACTGAAATGCAAATAAAATTAACAAAAAATAAGCCAATTCAGGGCTCAAAAGTAAAATGTGATTATAATAGTTGTAAATTTCATCTTTTAAGACAAGCTTGTCTAATTAGTACACTCTGGTGAGTGTTTTTGGCCCAACAGTAGGTATGACTTCACTTGACTGAATTAGGATAGAGGAGGAACCATGAGTATGTCATGATTGCTAAAGATTGGTAGTTTACAAAAGTAGATAAATAAGGATACATATTGCATCAGTTGCTGCTGGCAGCCAGAAAAACATGAGTCTTGTTTATGGAAGTATAAAGTATAGTGCAAGAGGAAACTATGGAAACAAACATGTAAAAACTTAATAAATGTTTTAGTGATATAAACAGGTAAAATCAAAGTAATGAATAATGAATAAAAGTTTTTATACCATTAAATTTTACTAGAAAAGTGAATTTTTGTTCAAGGAAAATCTAGAAACAACCAATAAAAAATTCAGATGAAAACAAAAGAGACCTTTATAGTAACTTCCAGTAGTGGACGCCATTGACTACTCATATTATATTTTAGATATTCCTATTGTTATACAGTTACTCACCACATGACCACATATCAGTCAACAATGGACCACATATACAATGGTGATCCTATAAGATTATTAAGGGAGCTAAAAATTCCTTTGGCCTATGGCATTGTAACCATCACAACATTGTAGTGTAACATATTCCTCACATGTTTGTGGCAATGCCAATGTAAACAAACCTATTGTACTGACAGTTTGAGAAAAGTATAACACATGCAATTATACACAATACATAATACTTGATAATGATAATAAATGACTACTATAATATTGGTTTATATATTTGCTATATTATACTTTTGATCATTATTATAGGATGTATGCCTACTTATACCAAAAGAAAAGTTAATTTTAAAACAGCTTCAGGCAGATATTTCAGGAGATGTTCCAAAGGCATTGTTATCATAGCAGATGACAGCTCCATGCATGTTATTGCCCCTGAAGACCTTCCAGTGGAATAAGATGTGAAGGTGGAAGACAGTGCTACTGATGATCCTGACCCTGTGTAGACCTAGGCTAATATGTGTGTTTGTATCTTAGTTTTGAAAAAAAAAGTTTAAAAACTAAAAAAAAAAATTAAAAAAATTTTAAAATACAAAAGAGCTTATAGAGCATAGAGAAAGAAAATATTTTTGTATGGCTGAACACTCTGTGTTTTAAGCTAAGTTTTATTACAAAACAATCAAATAGTTAAAAAGTTACAAAGTAAAAAAGTTATAGTAAGCTAACTTTAATTTATTGTTTTTTAAAAAACCTTTTAAAATAAATTTAGTAGCCTAAGTATACAGGATTTATAAAGTCTGTAATAATATACACTAATATCCTAGGCCTTCACATTCACTCACCACTTACTCACTGACTCAGCCAGAGCAACACCAGTCCTGAAAGTTCTAATCATAATAAGTGCCCTAACAAGTGTACCATTTTTCATCTTTTATACTATAATTTTACTGTATCTTTACTATGTTTAGATAAGTTTAGATACAGAAATATTTACCATTATGTTACAGTTGTCTACAGTATTTAGTACAGTAGTGTGCTATACATGTTTGTAGCCTAGGAACAATAGGCATAGCCTATATGTGTAGTAGGCTATACCATCTGGGTTTGTGTACGTGCACTGTATACTGTTTGCAGAATGATAAAATCAACTAACAGTGCATTTCTCAGAAGGTATTCCTATAATTAAGCAATGCATGACTGAATATTTTTCCCAATATGTAACACTGATTTTGTTTTGGTTTCCACAGCTTTCTACTTATGTCTCAAGTGATTAACAAAAAATAAGCCAATTCAGGGCTCAAAATAAAATTTGATTGTCTAAAATCAATAGTTGTAAATTCCATCCTTCAAGCCAAGCTTGTCTAATTAGTACATAACATCACTCTGGTGAGTGTTTTTGCCCCAGCAGTAGGTATGACTTCACTTGACTGAATTAGAGTAGAGGAGGAACCATGAGTATGTCGTGATTGTTGAAGATTGGTAGTTTACAAAAGTAGGTAAATAAGGATACATATTGCATCAGTTGCTGCTGGCAGCCATTTTCATATTATGAGAAAAAAACACCTACTAGACAAAACTAAGACACAATATAGGACAGAGCTGAAGAATTACAGAGTGAAGAAGTGGAATTGCACACTGTCCCCTACTATTTCTTAAGCCATTTGGACTCCATTGCCCTGAAACTTGCAGTTAAACCTAATTACCCCAAACTATTTAGGAAAAATAATCTAAAACCTAAATTACCCAAAATATTTTGGAAAAATTTTGTTTAAGGAAGGCCATTTACAGATAGTCAGTACTCCTTGATACCAATTTATGTAGTATCTATGCTGCTTACAAGATAGTAATATTAATATATTAGTCAATTCAACTTCTCATCTGTGATTGGAGAAGTGTCTAAACTAGAAAAAAATTAAGGTATTTGATTTTATGACTTAAGGTATTTTATTAGGTAAAAGCAAATGATTGTTTTGGCAATATGGCATGCGTGTCATTAAAATGGAAATAAAAATATATACCTCTAGATAAAGACAGAGAGGTAGATGGATAGGTCAGCAAATAGATAAATGAAAAGATGGGAAGACAAATGAATCAATAGGCACACCAATGGGTTGTTAGACAGACAGAAAACCAATAGCACAACAGAAAGACAGATAGCAATTTAGATAAGCAGATAGACATTATGATAATAATAGAGAAATAATGTATAATGTAGAAGATAGGCAGGAAGATAGGCAAGCATGACTTAAACCAGCCAGAAAATGTGCTAGGTTCTTGAAAAATAGTATGTATGTATGCATGTATTTAGTGAAACACTGTGGTAGTATTCATTTCAATTTTTTTGTGCATCTGGAACTGAGGCAAAATAGCCAGTATAGCTTTATACAATCAGGAGTGGCAGAGCAGAAATACGCATTGAAGAAACACCAAGTCCAAAGCCACATGGTTCTGTATTCCATCAGGCATGACAACACCACAAGGCAACCCAGATGGAAATATCACAGCAAAACAACAGCAATAACAGCAACAACAGAAAAACCCAAACAGCAGCAGATACTAAAACAAACTAGTTGTTGAAAATTATATTTAAGTAAGAAAATAAAAATCATGTATATCACTCTGATAAAAATCTAAATCAAGTGAGGAAACTAAGTAATATCAAGCAAAACTGTTTATTTTGACTGTGGGGGTAATTTTATTAACACTAGTTGCATGTTTTTGAAAACTGGGATTTTATTATGTTTTAGAACACTGAGAGTGGTAACAAATTTAGATAATAAAATTCTAAATCCCATATCCTAAGAATTTCAATTCTAATATAAAGTCATTCTAATATCCTTGGCTAACATGGTCCATACTGTTATGGCAAATATATATTAGATTAATCTGTGTTTTGAATATGTATTGCATAAGCTAATTACAGAAAGAAACATATTCTATAATATACCATGAAAAAATGCACAGTAGCTTCGCTAAAATGTAATTAGAAGAAATATTAATAGTTCCTTTGGCTCCTGTGTTTTACACCAACTGTAATGATACTGTGGAGGTTGCATATCAATAATTACCTATCAGTTGTGGATTAATACATGGGTTAACATTAGCTTTTGTTACAAGCCAATCACCATAGAAAAGCACTTGCTATGAAATGCACAGGGCCAGAGTTTTCATTATGGAGCCGCAGAATCTAATCTATAGACCCTTTGCTCTGCTGTTTGAAAAACCCAATAAAATGGAGAGGTTATTACTGATAATGCTGTTACATTAAGAAATGTTCTAAGAACAGATGAAGTTATAGGAAGTTATACATGTAGCTCTGACTGATGAGCTAAAGCAGATGTGTACAGAGCGGTACCTCCAAATAATCTGTACTAAGATTCTCCGTGTTTTTCCTAATTCAGCATACAGAAAAGACTGCTCATGAATGTGACTTCTTGCATGAACATACCTAGATTTTGACAAAGGCTTCACCTTCCATATATGAATGGAATAAAGGTAAAGTAACCAGAAACTGAAATAGTAGGGGTTTTTTTTTGGTTTTTTTTGTTTTTTTTTTTTTTACTTTTCTGGTTTTGTTTTGTTCTATTTTAATTATTACATTTATTAACTGTTTACCAGTAATGGTCACATGTTGTAGACGGTGCTGTGGACTACACAGGCTGCTTGTGTACAATTTCTAGCCAGCTAGCTGTAATTATGTCATTTTCTTTCTCACTCAAAAAAAGCATATCAGGATGCTAATAGTGGAAGCAACATTATTGGAGGAATAACTTTGGATCTACTTTCATTTATAAAATTGTAATACTTTGAAAACCTTAATTCTTTAACCAAGATACCACATTCTCCCTGGTTTTCCTTTGTCTCCTCTGCTTTTTCTCAGTTTCCTTTGTGTTTTTTTGTTTTTTGTTTTTGTTTTTTTGTTGTTTTTATCCTCTTCCCATCTCTTATTGTTGTTGTGTCTCAGAACTCAGTCCTTGGACAGTTTATCTTAACCATCCACACTTAATCTTTGATTCTCATTTCATTTTCATCTAATCCTGCCTTAAACACTATTTGTATGTCAACAACTCCCAAATTTCTATATTCAGCCCAGACCTCTTCTGTGAATACATTTGAATATTCAATCACTGAGCCACTATCTCCACCTGGATATCTAATTGGTAATTTCAAGCTTAACATGTCTAAAACTGAGCCCCTAATCTTCCATGTACCACCCTGCACATACCACCCACCAAATATTCTTTGTTGGTGGTTTTTTGCCTCTCAGTAAATGGGAGTACCATTCTCCCAATTGCTTGGGCCCAAATTGCTGGAATCATGTTTGACTCACTTCTCAAATCCCACCCTCTTTTATATCCCACATTTGATTGTAAGTCCTGTTGTCTATTCCATCAAAGTCCATCAAGAATTTAACCATTTATCTCCGCACTCCGTACTACTACCCTTGTCCAAGCCATCTCTTTTCAGGATTCTTATGAAAGACTACTAATGGTTCTCCCTAATTTCTTTCTAAAATGAAAGTTAGATCATGACACTCTTTTGTTCAAAAGTCCCCAGAAGCTTTCTATAACATTCAGAATAAAAGCAAAGGCATTCCAAGGGCTTACAAGGGCCATATACTATGGTTCTCTGTGACCTCTCTGACTACATATGCTGTTAGCTCCAGTAACAATACTCATGTGCCTCTTCCTCTCCCCTCAGGTCTCTCCTGCCTCAGAGGTTTCATGCTCTCTCTTCCAAGGATGTTCCACTCTCAGATGTTTGCATGGCCAAATCTTATCATTTTATTCAGGTCTTTACTTAAATGTTACCTCCTCAATTGAAGCCTTCCTTGATCACACTAAAAAAATTACAACTCCCCATACACCCTACCCACTACCCTCAACATTTTTCTTCACGTTTTTCTTAATACTTATTACTATCTAATGAATTTTCCATCTTATTTATGTTATTTATATTGTCAGTTTCTTCACAATACAAAATGAGCTCTAGAGGGAAACTCATACCTTTCTATTTTTATCACTGTTATCTACAACCTTTAAAAAGTACCTGGCACATGATAGGAGCAAAAGATTTGTCAAATGAAAAAAAGTAATAATTAAGTTTCTGGCTGTTTCATAACTGTTGCTGGAAACTACTGGGCTATATATAATTTTCTAATCCATAATTATTATTTGACTCTTTATTTTATTTAGCTCTTCTATAATTTTCATCAGCAATATATTATAGTTTTTAGTCCTGCATGTATTTTGTGAAATCTATTTCTAAGTACTTTATGCTTATTAATAATACTATAAATTGTATTTTAAAAGTTATTTCCCAATATGGATATAAATGTGATTTGTATATATTTACTTTGTACTGTACAATATTGATAAATTCATTTATTATTTCTAGTAGTAATTTGACAAACATATAATCTGCAATTAAACCAAGAATTTTCTTACAAATCTATATGCTTTTTCTCCTATTTTATTTTTAAGAAAAGTGATGAGAAGGAACATTCTTTTCTTATTTCAGCACTTCACTATTAAAAGCAATGGTATCTATAAGTTTTTCTTAATTGTCTTTTATCAGATTGAGGAAAGTTTATTCTGTACTTAATTTTCTGAGAGTGATTATCACAAATAGATGTTGATTTTTTTCAAATGCTTTTTAAACATCCATTAAAATGACCATGTGGTTTTTCTTATTCAGCCTGTTAGTATGATTCCTTTGTCTGGTGGTATTAAATATTTAGCCAACCTTGCATTCCTGGTTGTTTTCACTTTGCTGTTATTATCCTTTTTATAGATTGCTGGATTTTATTTACTAATATCTCATTAATTATTTTTCATCAATGTTCATGGGAGGTAATAGTCTTCAGTTTTCTTGTAATGTTTTTGATTTAGTAACTAGGTGATGCTGGCATCATATAAGAGAGTTTGTGGAATTGGTATTATTTCTTGTTAAATATTTGATGGAATTCATTGCTAAAGCTACCTGAACATGAATTAGTATGAGGGTAGAAACAAAAGGGAGGGTAGCTTTTAAACACAAATTTAATACCTTTAACAGATCTACATTTATTAAGGTTATTTCTTGTATGAACTTTGATAATTGTCATCATTCAAGGAATTGGCCCCACATAGCTAAGTTAGTAAATTCTTTTTGTGTTCTCTTGCATTTCACAGAATTTCCTTAAAATCATTATTTTGAATTTTGCTTCAAGCATTTTATAAATATCTTTTTCTTTGGGGTCTGTTGCTTAAAATTTGCTGTGTTTCTTTGGAGTTGTCATGTTTTCTTTGCTTTTTTGTGTGTGTGTTTCTATATCCCTACATTGATATTTGTGCATTAAGTGGAATGGTCACTTTTTCCAGTTTTATAGGGTAGTTTTCATAGGGAGAGGCTTTTTCCTCTAAGTAGGTCCTAGGGTGTCAGTTGGGTTTGGTGCATTCGCTTTGGTTCTGGGTGAACTCGGTAGTGTGGTCTTCATGTAATTTCTTCAGCTGTAATCCTCATTACTGATGTCTGTGATTGCCTCAGTGTCCTAGGCTGTAGAAGTTTGTGAGGGCAGTGGTGCCATTTTGCTTGGGGTTGGGAGTGCTGGCTGGTCGTGGAACGGATACATGAAAGGACAAAGGGCCAACAGGCTGTTTGGTGGGCTCTCGGTGAAGATAGGGGTTGCTGTCAGGCTGGCTGTTGGACATATGTGGGTATAGTCAGCTGGGAAGCTCTGTGGTAGTACTCTGCGAAGCCAGGACTGCTGCTGGACCAGATATCAAACTGGGTATAGGAGTGCAGGTAAAGTGGGGCCAGGTAACTCTGCAGTGGTCTGTCTGAGAAGGCAGGGCCATTGCCAAATTAACTGGAAGGTGGAGTGTAGGTATGCATGGGTGGGCAGGGCAGGCTGGCTCTATGGCAGTTTGTCCAGGAAGGCAGGACTACTACTGGACCACCCTGATTCCAAGCCAAACCTGACAGACTGTGGCAGAGGCAGGATGTCTCACTACCCTCTCTATGGTTCAGTCCTGGTTTTCTGTGCTCCACAGACATTTTGCCACTCCCCTGGCACTCTCCAGTATACCTTTCCAGTCACTCCAGTCAAAATATAGTTGTTTATTTATTATTTTTGTCCTTTTTTTGTGTGGGGAGATGAGTGCCAGGCAATTGTAGTTAGCTGTCTTGCTGACATCACTCCTCTATTACTGTCTTTTCTTAAAATTAGTATTGCCTAGTAGAACGGAGAAGTTTTTTTAAAGATTAAAGAAGTTCTTTAAAGATTATCTTAGGGCTAACTGTGCCTATATGAATTGCAGGCATTTTTATGTTAAGCCTTAGTAATGTACTTATTGGAAAAGTTTTATATGCTACAACAATTGTTTGAAAATGGTGAGCTATCTATCCTCTTGCTCAACCATTTTCAAACAATTGAAATGAATAATTTACCATATTCAAACAATTCACCAATTCAAATAGGGTTCAGTTCTACATTTATAAGTGGTACCAATAGTGCCTATCATCATGTCTCTCTGGAGTTCAAATTGCTAAATATCAGTTTGTATGAATTCCATGGCATAGTCTAAAAAGTTCTATACACAATAAAAATTATAACAACAAATCACAATGTCTATCATATCATAATAAGCAAGTAATTTGTTTAATTAATGAATATTTTCCAAAGATACGTTTTTGTTAGAGAAAGTGTGAAGACAGACAAAATAAAACAATGCAATGATGTATATAATATATAATTTATAAAGTCTTCTGTTATTCAATTTCTCATAATTTGGAAAGTTAAAGTGGTTAAGATAATGGTTAAATATACAAGAAAGAGGAACATATTGTCAGGAAAACTTCTGTCCTTTGTAAATGTGTGTTTGGGCCACACAGGTTCTGTAAATCTCAGAGCACCCTGTACTCCATGCGACCTTGGCAATGGGAGGCAAACAAGTTGACCTTGAGAACATAATCTATGGCTGATGTACCTTATCATCTGTGGCTCCAACTAGAGTTATTTGTATGTGATAAGTAGTCACTGAGTCTTTCTTGATGATGTAAATGAATGAATGAATAAATGAATGAATATGGCAGAGAATTGTGGTATTATGGCAGAATAGACTCCTTGCAGTTCAAATTACTAAAAATCTGTCTGTGTTTCAACAAAAATTGATTAAAATGCTGGTAGTTCTGTGAAGAAGTGGGATTAAAATCATTTAACAAGGGATAGGGAACATTTTGGAGAACATAATTTTCAACAAATGGCCATATGTAACAAAAGATCATGTGAGGATAACTCTGGGGAAATATCTACCTACACTGGGAGGCCAAACCTCAGGGGATCAAAAGGGCATTACACATTTGCCTGTTTCTCTTGACAAAGTCGGGGGCTCCTCTAGACAAAGGAATTTCTTCTAGTGATGGGGGTTATTTAACAGGAGTCATGCTAGGTTCTTTGGATAACCCATTGGATGGCGGGTACCAGAACAGCTCACTAAAAGTACCCACTTAGGTTACCTGAGTGCTGGCCAATGGGGGCAGGGATTTTGGAGGGCTCAGGCAATATTTATTTACCAACAAGAATGAAATAATTTAAATATTTGGAAGTAGTATAATTATACCAGTGTATACCAGGTTAATGTCAATCCTATTATCTGTGTAATCATACACATTTGGCAAGTGTTGAGTTAAACAGATTTTTTTACTGTGGGAATTTTCAAGGACTTAAAATTGATAGTCCACGTTGTGACTCTTTAAGAGAAATATGCAGTCTGTAGTTTTTTTCCAACTTACTTGGACATGGAAGCTTTTTTCTATACAGTACATCTTGGGCCTGTTCTTTAAAACTGTGTTATTAAGTTCTGTACTGGGTCTATGATTTAGAGTAATTAATGTTGTAACAACCCTAAAATCTCAGTGACTCAACACAAGTATTTATTTCTACCTCCCATCACAGTCCAAGGTGAGGTTGGGTTGCTCTTCTGGGTAGCTTTCTTCCAAATAGTAATTCAGGTATCTAGACTTTTCTATCCTATGCTTCCTTCACTGGAGCAGCCTTCATCCAAGAAATCATGTCCCAAATGTGTCCTAAAAATCTTTCACAGTAAACAGAATAATTTAAAGTCAAATTGGCCCCACTTCCTAAACTAGCTAAACCAGAATAAAAATTTTCTCAACAAAGAATTTTACCTTTAGACAAAATAGTGAAAAAATCTTTAAAAGAAGGATAAAGTTCTTTAAACTACATACCATAAAAGTTTAAAAATGTGTGTGTGCATATATATGAAATAGTTATAATAGCTAAAACACAAATACACATACACAAAGCATATATAGTTAAAATGATGTTATTTGAAGAAGAGAGAATTTAGAAAAGAAGTCAGCTTTTTGTGTAACCTATTCTACTTTTTACTATAACAAATTAAGCTCAGAGTATTTTACAATTTCCAAACAAACAAAAATGGCTCAAAATTTATCAGCTATTGTCCAGAAAATAAAACTAAAAATTGGCTCTTGTCATAAACATTTATGTATAAATATAAGTATTTGATCATAAAAATGTAAAAGAATATGCAGAGGCTTGCAAAGCAGTTATGAGGGTTTTTATTTTATAATAGAAATGTATAAACACTTTATTTTTAATGATATGTATGTGCATGTACATTTTAAAACCTAAATCCACCAAAGAAAAGGGTTCTACAAACAAAACAATTATATATTTCAGATATAATGTCTTGTGCATTTTAATAATATTGGACTCTTTATCAAGCTGCTTTTCAGAGGATAATCTGTTTGCAATGAGAAGAAAGGCAAATTTTCCTGCTAATAAAATTATGTAGTGTAAATTGCTTCATCCTCCTTCTAAACCAAGAGGCTTCTGGGTGGCTAAACTACTCTAAAGATCATTTTTGGTAGACAACACTTATCTCCACAAGCTGACACCACAGGACTCTTGAAGTCACCAAACAATCTAGTCATCTCCTTGGGAAGGGGAAGCAAGTTATCAAAGGAAATAAGTCTTTAGGTCAAAAGAAGCTCATTGAGATTGAGAGAAACTAATTTATTAGAGAGTAAGAAGGTAATACCTGAGCCAGGAGAAGATAAACCTGGACTTGGAGCTGAGTTGGTTATTGTACTGGACATACACTCCTCCTAATGTGACAGCATGTGACTTTGCCCAACAAACTTTGCCACCAGATACCACTATAGAACACAGTGTGTTGTTTTAATAGATGATTTACTTTTACCTATGATACAAGAGAGAAATGAGTGAGGATCAGGCAGACTTCCAACGCTGCAATGGCCACAGTTCTTCAGGGAGTTGCACTGAAGTGGAAAGAAAACTCACCTTGGCCATCATAAGGTTATCCTTCCCCAAGTATCTTGAGAACATGCAATGCCCTCCCTCTCACCTTGCCTCTGTGCATTTAGTAATAACTGACATATTCAGGTAAGAGGAGATTCTGAAAGGAAAATTGGCTTCCCTCCCTAAATTCTCTAGTTATAATCATTGGGAAAATATGAAATGGATTTATTAAAACAAATTATAATGGAAAAAATAATTATGGACCAAGCAGATTATACAGTGGCCTCTGGTTATTATAGCTTTGAGTATCCTAGTCACACCTAACTGATTTATTGTCAACGTTTTTAATTGGTATCTTATTTCACTTCAATGCTTCACACCAAATATTGGTGTCTCTTTAAATTTGTTTTCAGTTATTTTTACCTTTGCTGTTTATTTTTTCCTCTTGCCTCAAAGCATCTGGAGCATCCTACAAATAACTAGAGTTTCTGCTCTTTTATTTTAAATTCCATTTATGAAGGTGGCTTATACTCTCACTGTCCTTATTTTTTAAATCCTTTTTGTCTCACTTCATTAGGTCCAAATGAACATATTCCATTTTATCAGAGCTTGTGACCTAGAATGTCTTTCTGATAGCTAGAAACCAGTGTCATCATGTAACATCAAAAATAAGAGTGAAAAGGGAAATAGTGTGTTCAAACGCAGGATTTGAACCAACCATCTTCTGTTTTACAAACTTCATTTCGGGCATTAGCTTTAACAAGTTATACAGTTGGAACCCAGTGCAATTTCTGTATAAGGACCGCAGCCAGGATGGAAGAGAGATTGGTCACTTCTCCTCCTTCTCCTGGTAGGTTCTGCAGAGAATATTTTTAATCTCTCTCTCTCTCAAAACACAGACTTTTGGACAGTTATTTTCCACTCCGTTCCTGCCTATTGAAAGTTGAAAGAAAAGTTGCTGGCAACACAGTGAATTTTTTCAAGCCCGAGAACTGAGAAGAGTTGAGTAAATCACCAGTGCCCCCTAGTGTTTGGAATAAACAATATCTTAGAAATCAG
Organism: Microcebus murinus; assembly: GCF_040939455.1. NCBI lineage: Eukaryota > Metazoa > Chordata > Mammalia > Primates > Cheirogaleidae > Microcebus > Microcebus murinus. The sequence goes on from NC_134104.1 coordinate 51,042,992, forward strand.
TCTCCGCAGCAGTAGCTTTGCAAATGCAGCTGCTAGTCTTTTTGTTGTGAAAGAATGTGGTTTGTTTCTATTACATCTTGGTATCCAAAGAGCTTCAGCTTTTCCCATAAATTCTCTGGAAAAAGAAAAGCTGCGTTTTTCAGGTCAGATGATATTTATTTCATAGTTATCTCTAAAAGCACAATGAAATGTGATTATATTCTCCATGGGACTATGAATATATATATATATATATATATATATATATATATATATATATATATATATATATAATTTCAGCAAGTGTTTCCTATACCAAGAAATTGGCACAGACCCACTGTCTATATCTGGACGTGTATGTGTGCAGACGTGTGCGTTTTAAATTTGTCTCTAAGTAGATGTGAATGTGACCTGTTTTTACTAATAGGATAATTAATTCAATCTTTAAAAACCTACATAAGAAGAGACAAGTTATCCTTTTTGTCCTGGAGGGAAAATAAATAAGACATTTTCAAGAGATTCCACGGGCAAAACCATCTGTTTGAAATCACTCAGGTTATAGAAGCTGGAAATTCTTGGGCTCCAGGGAAGCAGCTAAAAGGTAGAATCTTTTTAGAGGCGATCCATCTTCCCGGAGTCCCTAGGGACCGGAAGCCTGGAATGTTCCTGCTCCCTACTACTGATCCACAGCCTCCTCTCTCCTGTAAGCACCCAGAGTCTCCGCCTCAAGGGGCTGCGCAGCTTCCGTGAGCGTCAACAGTACCTGGATCACTGCAGGGAAAGAAATGGTCCTTGGGGGGGCTGTGTTCCAAGGGCGGCATTAATAATGATTACATGTCAGGAGGAGGATGACTCATAAACTCTTATAAAAACATTTAAATTTGTTTAGTTTGGCCAGAGAGAGGCTGATAATGTTGGCAAATATGTGAAACACAGAGTTGTTTAAAATGGAATAAATAAAGCATAAAAGGGAAATTGAACTGATAAGTATAGAGTGACTTTCTGGAGACATTTCTCAATCTGAAATTTAAGCAATTATAAAAGTATTTCCAAAGAATAAGGGAAGTGTAAATTTCAGGATCTAAATTTCTAGTCAGGTGGAAGCAAGGGTCATCCAAGGCACTTTGTAAATGCCCAAATATCCAAGGACAGTCTAGAATGGATTGACTTCTAATAAGTAAATTAAGTAAGCAATTCCTTGTATGCATTTTTTACATCAACAATTCTGTCTGCATTAGAGTTCTTACCTGCTACTTTTTCTTTTTCCATCACCTCTTTCTTCATACATGTTCGACTTGTCTGTAATTCCCTGAACTTGTCCAAATGATGCGCTCTCCATAAGTATTTTTTTGACAGAAAATTTCCTTCCTGTCCTATGCCAATGGTCACCCAGGCCAGTGTTTTCAGTGTTTTTAGAGAGCAGTATAGATAGCTTATAGGGCATGACAGTAACCTGTGGAGCAAAACTGGGTGGATTTGAATAGTTCTGCGAAGTCAAGTAAATCACTCAACTTCTTTGCTTCAGTGTGTAAAATGGGGAAAATAATAAGTAAAGATGTGAGAATTAAATGACTTAATACATAAGCCCTTTAGAACAATGTGTCACACATGAGCAATATTGTTGAAATACAAAATATTTTAAAACTATCTTTACTACAATAATAACACATTTTACATTGTGATCAATTGTGTATATATCTATGTATGTATACACATATATGTCTATACATATTTATCATTAAATAAAAATTTCATCATATGTTTGCCTTATGATAGGCCATTATGCATTCTATTTTCCTCTTTTATATTTCCTTGAAAAAATTATGATCATGACCCACTAAATAATGTTTCTGTCTCATTAGTGTTTTTTGGCACCCAGTTTGAAAAATATGCCTTAGGATATTAAATCTCAGGTGCTAAAGGTTTCTGGAATGTAGGGTGCCCAAATATCTTACTTGGCATTTCTTGGCTCTGGATTTCTTTTTAACATCCTAATTCCACTGTAGCACTGGTTCTTTTTGTGGGTCCCCCATTTTTTTTTTCACTAATGTCAGTAACAACAATAGCAACAATACATTGTCACCTTGCCAGAGTTTCCATGTCCTAAGATAATCAAATGACAAAAGGTTCTAGTATTCTGTAAAAGTTTATTTTGGAAGGAGAAGTAAGCATGTGGCTCCCAGACTTTGGTAGTGCCAAACAGATTTAGGTAACTTAAGAACACTCAGTGGCTACTCAAGAGGTAGGTAATCATTTTCTTCCCCACTCCCCTCCAAAACAATAACAATCAACTGAACAGAAGATCCCCCTGACTGTGTGCATTGTGTGTGATATTAGACTGTATAATATGTAGTAAGAATAAATATTGCTTAATGAAACTCATATTTTATTTTAAATATATATTTATAGGAGTGATAAAAATTTATTATTGTATGAGTGTATCTCAAGAGGGTTCTCTAGAGGTTAACCTCAATTAGTTACTAAATTGTCTTTTCTTTGCCATTGATTTTTCTCGTTTTTTTCAAATTCATAAAAAGTAAAGATTAAACAATAATATTCTAAAACAGTGTAGGTGTGTCTGCAACCACACAAGGAAGAATCAATGTAATAATAATAATAATGACAACAACAAACAAAAATTAGTTATGGTAAATGTAGCCAGTCAGGTGCCCTGCAGAAGCTTATAGGACAGATGTTTTACCCAGCTTATACAATTTCCTAGAGTTCAGGGAGAAGACAGCATTTAGAGAAGCTGCCTTCTGTAAAGGCTGAGTTACAGCCTGCCACCCTGGACAAAGTTCCCTTCTCTCAAAGACTCAGTCTCAGGTCCACAAAGGTCTGGACAAGAAGGAAACAAGCTGTATAAGAGAGAGCTCACAACTCACGTATGAACAAGTGTTAACTAAAGACACATTATGCAACAGCTCTCTTTATCTTCATTGCCCCCTGCACTGCAGACACAAAAGATAATTTAATTGCATAGATGCAACTCTGCTCACTATAGGTGCCTCAATGACTATCATTTTCCAATCAGAATGGAGCATTTTTCTGTCTTTTCCTGAGAAGTGTTACATATGTCCTTTGTTTTGCATTGCAGACTCAAATAAGACTGTGATTTTAAAATGTGAATCCAGTGGTCCTTAATGATTTGTCTGGTGTACTAATTGCTACTATGCTCTGTAAATATTTTCTTGCCAGTCACTTTCACTGCTATATTCTGCCTTATAACTGCAAAGAAAAGGGGGCCTTCATCTTCTATCAAGGTAATCTAACAGTGACCATAAAAAGCAGCTAGCTAATCTGTAAGGTTTGATATATAGAAGTCTTGGTATGCTCAAATTCTAAATTGAGGCATGGAATCAGGTTTAAATAATGAATTTATGAGTTCACACAGGCCAAACAGGTCCTGGTGAATTAGTTGTGTATTCTGGAATGTTGAATAGCATGGTTATAGATCAGGGTAGATTGTACCATGAAAAATAGCAGTTGCTAGATCTCACCTGCTTAACACACCAAGAATTTATTTCTTGCTAATGAAAGATGTTCAACATGTGCTTTCACAGATCTCTGCTCATCATAGTTGTTTGGGAATCTAAGCTAACAGGATCCATCTCTACACACATTTCCAAGATTACCATAGTCAGAGGGAGGATACCATGTCAGAGTGCTTATTAACACACAGACACCTGGAAGCAACATATATCACATCTGCTCATATTTATTGCCCAAAGCAAGTCAAAGTGTCACACCTCACTTCACAGGGATGAGAAAGTGCAAAAACTACTATGTGCCTGGAAGGAGAATGGAAAACATTTACTAAATATTCCTAATGACCTACCATTTTTCTCACTTTTCATATTTATTTGGTGACCAAGACTTGTTCATTGACATCTCATATCAGTTTCTACTTTCTATGGACTAGTTGACTTAATTTATAATATCATCATCATCGAAATGATTTACAGAAAGGCCTTTTACATCCACCTAACAACCTCATACCTTATAATCCAGTCATATTATACTATTTACAAATCTGTACATTTTTATTTCATGCCTTTGTACTCCCTGTCACATGTCTCCTTCTGCTGTCTTCTTTACCTTCACCTCTCACCCCTTTCATAGCCATCTCAAACTTCACAGCCTTTATAAAGGCTTCATAGAAAGCCCCACATACTTTCAGCCCATGTTATATTTAATAACACCTTGGTGCTTATACTTTCTCTCTATATATTTTTATGGACTAGCCATGACAGTGTACCATTATTTTACATTTCTATGCTGCTATCTCAGTACTTTTTGTTCCTGATGGCTAGAAAATTGTCCAAGCTCAATAAAAACCAAATAAATATATTAATTTGTACCAAAAAATATAACAGGCATTCCTGATACTCAGTCCATAGAAGATGGACTAGAAGATAAAGCTATTTTAAAACAATCAAGACACAAAATTGTTAGTAATAGACTTGTAGAGAATTAGGGTAGTCAGGAACATTTTGATTAAGCCATAATGATTTTTCAATACTCCTTTTGCCAAAGCTGATTGTGGCTTTCTTGGATAGTGTAGAATATAGCCTGAGAGTTGTGCTCTTTTCTAAAACCCTTCTAGAATGCTATTTTCTTGATAATTACCATTGAAACATTCCTATCACTCAGTTCCCCACTTTTACCATTTGATACAATGATACAATTTACAAGGTTACAGCTTTTATTTATATTCTACTTAATGAGGCTAATTGCTTCCTGGTGTTTCCCAGGAAAGTAGAACGTATCAGTCTCACCAGAGATGATGAAGACAAGACTCTCCACCCCTAGAGTAGCAACTCTAGGAATTTATGCTCAGAGATCAGAACCAGAAACCTTGCCCTCACTGGTCATGAATTTATGCATTCACAACAGTAAGGGCTAACTAACATCTTGGCAGCTATATGGAAGAGTTCTTGGGAGTATGTATATGTGGGCGTTACAGGATAGAAGGTGAGTATGTGTCTGCTTGCTTTCTGTATTCTGTGCTTTTAAACACTTACTGCTTGAGCACCACCAGACCACAATAACAGCCCATGTTTTGTACAGCATTCACTTGCCCAGGAATCCTACACACTTGTAGTGTGAGAAATTCCAAAGTTAAGCTAAGCCAGATAGAAAAAACACAAGAATAGCTCATTCACATGTCAAATTAATTATAGTTGCTCCACTTATTCCAAATCCTAAGTATTAATATATTCATTTAGCTCATATAAATTAGGAGTTTCCACTGTATAAGAATATAATTTCCTCATTCTATCCTGCTTTATTTCAATATACAGTCTTATTTATAATTAAGAATAACTATTAATGACATAATATTATCATCTTGTCTTTGTTTTTTAATCGAAAACCACACATTTTTAATAAACACAAACCAAAATCTCACTAGAGGTGACTCATTGTTTTCATGCTGCTCTTGAGAGAAATTGAGTTCCCTGTAGCTCTATGTTTGTGTCTTTGAAATAAGATCAGACATAATAAGCCCAGGTCCACTCTAGAGAAGCATGAAAGATCTCTTAGACTTCTAACAGGAAGAAAGTTTTGGTCTCCTTTTTTTTTTTCCCCTTCCCTAAAATCATATTATTTCTGTACAACTGTTTGTTGTTCAGTGATGAGCTCAAGTGTTTACTATAGACTTCTTCCCTCCTCAGAAGGGAATCTCCTGGGAGATCCTCAATGAAATTGGAAGCATTTGAAGTTTCACTATGAGACTGGCTGTTCTGTGTGTTACCAAATCTAACTTTCTAGGCACCTTGAGGTTTCCCCTATTTAAATGAGAGTATGAATGTTGCATACCAGAGAAAACTAACAGAACATATTGGTTGTCTAATTATCTTTTAACCATCTTCTTCCTTCCTAATAGAACCTACTGGGGTGGGGGGAGGTCTGCTTTTCTTTGATGTGCCTCATGGGAAACTGACCTCAAGCCTACCTTAGCAGGTGTGTCATGATTAGATCACACTCATGATCCACTTACCCATGACAATGATTGGTTTGGAGGAGAGGTGGAAGGGAGCCCTGTGTTCACGAAGCTGGGTTTTCATAGGGCCCCAGGAAAGATTTTCTGGCTCTTAAGAAAACAACACTGAAAGAAGCAATTCCTTTTCTGCCTCTGGATATTGCTACTTCTTGATGTGATCCAAGAACTACTTGAGAAACCTGCACACAGGAAGGGAAGCCTGGGGGCTGCCAAAACAAGAGAGAGAAGGAAGCAGATCCTTGAGGACATCATTGAACTATGGATCATACTGCACCTGGGGCCTATCTGCTTCTTATTTTGACTTTCAGGTATGTAGGTAAAACAAAATTCCTTACTCAAAGTATTTTGAATCTGATTTAGGGACAATTTGTTCCTGTCTCAGTGAATCTGCCTTTAACTTCTGGTTGTTGCTTATCACATAAACCAATGACAAAACCATTTTAATTTCCCATTGGTTCTACTGATAAAATACAGAAATTCTATTAAATTTAAATTTTAGATGAATAATGAATAATTATTTTAGGATAATTATGTCCTGTGCAATGTTGTGGACATACTAATATGAACAATTATTTGTCATTTATCTTAAATTCAAATTTAACTAGGGTATCAAAATTTAACTAGAGTGAAATTCAAAGCTAGAGTGTCCTATAATTTTGTCACATTTAGCTACCCTGCTTTTATTAGGACAATATGACAAAGAAGTCTTAAAAAGTTGCTTCTCAAGAGCCAGTGGAATGTAGCATAAAATAGTGTTTGTTATATCTGATCTGATTCACAAGGCATTTGGGCATGAGGGGAAAAAAACCTAACTAAAATTTTCTTTTTTTTTTTTTTTTTATATTTTGGCATATGGGGTACAGATTTTAAGGTTTCAATAAATGCCCATTTCCCCCCTCCCCCCAAAAGTCTGAGTCTCCATCATGACCATCCCCCAGATGGTGCACATCTCACTCATTATGTACGTATATACCCGCCCCCCCTCCCCCCTCCCACCTGCCCAATACCCTATTACTGTAGTACCTATGTGTCCACTTAGGTGCTACTCAGTTAATACCAGTTTGCTGGAGAATATATATGGTGCTTGTTTCTCCATTCTTGGGATACTTCACTTAGTAGTATGGGTTCCAGCTCTAACCGGGAAAATATAAGATGTGCTATATCACCATTGTTTCTTAGAGCTGAATAGTACTCCATGGTATACATATACCATATTTTATTAATCCATTCTTGGATGCATATGCACAAAATCCAAATGCACTATCACCTGATGAATTTTCATGGAAATAAGCTAAAAAGGAGAATTTCATTCAACACCAATCTTGCATCACTCCTACTAAAAACATCCTTGTGAAAAGTATTGCAGTAGTTTCCCCTATTACTTGTAGTTTATCCACGGTGGATATGTTCCAAGACTCCAGTCTTGGAATGGGTCACCTGAAACCTCAAATAGTACTGAGCCCCATATTTACCATTTTTTCCTATATGTACATACCTAGAATAAAGTTCAGTTTATAAATTAGGCACAGAAAGAGATTAACAATAACAACTAATTATAAAATAGAAAAATTATAACAGTGTGCTTGCATGACTGCTCTTGAGCTTTGGGGCCATTATTAAGTAAACTAAGGGAGACTTAAACACAAGCATTGCTGTACCAGACAGTCAATCTGATAACCAAGATGGCTACTCAGTGACTAACAGGAGTCATGTTATGATTTTCTATAAGGCTTAGATAAAGGAGTGATTCACATCCTAGTTGAGGCCAAATGGGACAGCGAAAGATTTCATCAAGCTACTCAGAATAGCATCCAATTTAAGACTTATGAATTTTTTTTATTTCTAGAATTTTCCATATGATATTTTTGAACAGCTGTTGACCACAGGTAACTAAAACTTCAGAAAGCAAAACTGTGGATAATGGGGGACTACTGTAGTTATAAACTTTCTCCTACTTTTTGTTTTCAACCCAGGTTCATGTCTGTTCAAATAGACCTGTGGATTTCAGATTTCCAGATATAGCATTTCATCTCTAAATTTATTGGGAAAAATTCATAATTTCTAATGAAGTGAGATTAGGGAAAAGAGTTAACTAGCTTACTCTGTTGGTAAAAATGCACTGAAATGCGATAAATGGTTCCGGGTTTGAGGTCCAGAAAATAAGAAGAAACAGGAAATTTTAAAATGGCATATATTTTCTTATTTTTGTAAAAGTTTTGTAAGGTTTTAAGCAACATCTTTAACCTCAAGTTTTTGATGTCTAAAATGGGGAACAACTGGTTTACCATATAGGATTTCTTTGTGGATGTAAAAACACTTCATAAGGGATAAGTCTCAGTGGATGTATAAGTTAGCATTATGAGTACTACATTTCTACAGTTAACTAGGTTCCATAAAAATCATCAGCTAAAGAACTTTAGTTCCGGAAATATTTTCACCACTGCAATCCACAAGCATATTATTTCAATTTCTCTTATGTGTCTTGCAAAGAATTCATTTTACTCCCATCATGACTTCCCTTTAAAAAAGTCTATTTCTTTTGTGCAGAATCCAATTATCAAATTATCCTGTGATGTAGATGCTCTCAATGACAGGCAATTGTGTATTAATAACTCTGTAGCTATCTTTCCCAAGTGTCAATATGGACCTGTTTCTTCAATATTAATGGCATTATATGAAAACTTTTTCTCAAGTTTGACAAGTGAAGATTGTTCATTATCTGATTGAAACTTTGACCTTCTAATTTGATTACTTTGACTTTCAGCATTTCTCTGCAGAACTATAGATAAATTGAAATGCTTTATTTAAAGCAATTTTCCTACCATGGAGGAAATAAATGGAATGAGTTATTGATTTCATTATAAACTGTTGATTATTTTGGAATTAAAAATATGTATCACCCACCAAAGCCTATGGAATCTAACCTGTTCTTGAGAGCTCAGAGAAGGTTTATAGAAAGAAATATTTGTAAATTGTTAATCAAGATAAACACATTCCAATCAAACACTTAGAAATTTTCATTGTTCTTTAAAACTCTTACTTTCAAGATATTGCCAGAGTAAATGATTATCTTCTAATTATACAATTGTTCTTGCTACAGCACTTCAGTTTCTAATCAAGACTGTTATGGTATGCAGATACAGAACAAAATAAGATATCTTTATGAAGATAAAGAAATCTATGACACAACTATTCATGTATTATTTTTAGATCTTTGGCCTCTTTTTCCACAAAGGCGAAAAGTTGATAAATTTCAAAAGTATTTGAACTGAAATTTGATGGTCACAATAGTATAATTGGTGAGAAAAGCTAATGTAAACTTAAAATACATCTTTAAGCACATGAAAACTAATAGTAACTTTATTTTATTCACATTAAATTTCCTTAATTTAACCCTCAAACACATTTTGAGCTCCTGCTATGGACTAGGCACAACATTAGAAGCTAGAGTTAGAAAAAAAGAAAAAACTTTAGATTTTATTTGTCTCCTCCTTTCAGGATTTTTGTTTAAGAGAACAATAATAAAAACAATAATAAAATATTTATAACCTGGGGCTCTTTTACCAGTATTATTTATTTGTTGCATTTTCATTTGTTAAATGAAAAAAATCTGCAATCAATTAAATTTTGATTGATTTAATTGTCTATATTTCTGGGTATATGAAAAGCTTTGATTTTATATAAAGTAATTGCTCATGCCCCAGTCATCCATTGGCAGCTAAACCAATTCTTAAATATTGTATACATATGAAAAGATTACATCAAAGATTAGAAATAATTTAAATGCTCAGTACAGTGCATGACACATGGTAAGTGTTCCGTAAATGGTTGAATAGGTTAAAATCAATATCACAGTGGACGTACTTCACAAATACCCTTTTTAAAAAAGTTCATTTAGGCCGAAGGAAGGAAAGATAAGTTCAAAGATGATATTTCTAGATACTAACACAAAGAAAAAAGAAAATTCAAAGTCCTTTAATTCATGTTAAAACAAGTTGGGAGGGGTAAAAAAGAATTAAAAGATTTGTGTCAATGTCAGTCACAAAATCTTCAATTCAAAGGCATAGATATGTCAAACAAATTGATTCTCAAACTTCTAGACCACACCAAACAATTCTTTACAGAAGGTCAAAAGTGGCATCAAGTATTTTACTTTGAAAAAGATTTTTAGATGATTCTGTCACAATTGTCCAAAAATTTGACATTTGGAAACTACTATGTTAGAATGTGGCAGATTCTTGACCTCCATGGATATAAGACAATGTTTATTATTCCATGATCAAGACACCCAAATCTCTCTTTAGAGATCAAATTCTCCAAGGGAAAATACAATGTCAAGGGCAAAAAGAAGGAAGCACAAATAAAAATAAGACTAATACAGTTAAACACAATGCAAAACCTGCATTTTACAGAGAAACAATAAAAATTAGCAGACTTGGAATGGAAAGAGGGAGAACCATTTTGAAATTTATTAGTAAGAGGAATCTATTGACTTCGGGGAGGTAAGTGAAGTAGGTGGTTGTGATTACTGACATTGCCAACTTACCAAATGTTATGTTCAGTTGTGATTATATTGCTCATATACTAAGTGTTATGTGTAGCAGTAAGGAAGAAGAAGAAATCAGATGGGCACGTATTTGCTTATTTTTGCAAAGAGGAACACTGGAAAATTATACTCCAGACTAATGAAATTGATTGCCTACAGGAGATGGGTGAGAACAGAGTGGAAGAAATGCTATACCAAAAGATATATAGCAGGAGCATCACATCCCTTTACTCCATTTATTTCACTTTTTGGTGAAATCCCTTTACTCCATTTATTTCACTTCACTTTTGGTGCCATGCTAATATTTGGCATATTTGTAAAAACACATAAAATCAACAAGGATAAGAAGGAGACATCCTTAAAATGGAATAGAAACAAAACAGTTGAGTCTCGCTTCATTTAAAATAACATAACAACACTGAATGATAAAACATAAGAAATTACCCCAAGTAACTTCTAAACACACTACTTTGATTATATACTCTGAGTATAAGACTAAAAAACTGAAAACAAATATTGAAATTTAGTTAATATTTGCATTCCAAGTTGTAGGAATTAGCAGTCTTAAAATTAATTGCTCTACTTTATAAGGTTGAGACATTGTGGAAAAGGGGAAGCAAGGTTCTCACAATTGAAGAAATAAAAATATGGAAAAGGAGAATAATCTCAAGGCTCATTCATTAGAAATGAAAATAACCATGAGTTTAGGCTGATACTTCCAATTAATTCATAGATAAGAATGTATATATGTGCATATATAAGTGTGTGTACGTGTGTTTATAAATATATACATATATGTATACATATGTATACATGTATGTATCACACACACACACACACATTTGCTAGCTCTATCTACTAAAAGAGCCTAGAAGCAATGTCATTCCAATAGCAATAAGCAATTAAACCAGATCTTGGTTTCCAATATGATTCAATGAAAGGATGTAGGGTCCTTGGAGAAATGGTTGACTCCATGGCTAGGTCAGAGAAAATACAAATGAGTTTGGATAACCTTTTGTTTTATAAAATAATACACTACTCAAAAAGTGATGGGGGCACATCAAAAAGACACAGGATTCAGCCTGAAGAGGCCTCCACTGGCCAAATATGGGGGAAAAAACAATAAAATAAAATAAATCATAATAGAATATAATCTATAGAACAACCACAAGAAAAGTATTTACTAATTTATCCTGAACAAATAAGTAAATAATGTTGAAAGAAAATTCCATGCTCACAGTAGAATGCCAACTAGTAAGTGTAAAAAGAATGATGGCTATAAAAAAATCATCACTTTATAACCATCATAGCAGTGATTGATTCAGGAAAGGATCATCATGAATACTAAAATTACAATGTGAAGTTTAGAGGAATAGGCTATTTATGTAGTCTTGAGGTATCTCTCTGCAAATTTTTTAATTACAAGAGATATAGGTAACATTTTAGTGAAAAAAAACCTATACTACCTTAACCCGGTCACCAAGTTAATATGATAATGGGTCAAGGAGACATCATATGGCCCCCAACAATCTGCACTAAGAAGAAGATCACATCACTTCCGTAATATTCTTGTCTAAAAGGCATGGTCTGAGCTTAACTATGAAGAAGCATCACACAAACCTAATTTGAGGAATATTCTACCAAACAATCAGCTTCTTAAAATTTCATAGCTATGATGACAAAGAAGAACTATTTAAGAACGAAGGAGACTGAAGGGATATGACAACTAAATGCAATGCATTATTCTGGACTGGATCTTGGACTTGAAAGACATAACCATAAAGAAGAAGTATTAATGGCCCATTCATGAAGGCAGAGCACTCATGATCTAAACACCTCCTATTAGTCCTACCTGCCAACACTGTTTCCTTGAGGATTAAGTTTACAGCACATGAATTCTGGGGGATGAATTTAACCCAAAGAATTGTGCTTCTGGCATCCCAAATTTGTGACCTTCTCACATGCAAAATATATTCATTACAAAATGGAGAAATGAGCAAGAAGAAAGGAGTAACAGGTCGCAAGCAAATACAAAACTGAATACAATGAAAAATATTGAATTCTAAGCCTTGAGAATAAACTTCATGTCCCACCTTCCAGATACAACTGGGGTAGGGATTGGGCTCTCAAGGCCCCAGGAAGCTCTGCTGTCATGTGGGCTCAGCCCACACAGCAGCTGTCACAGGTTAGAGTCTCACGCCTGCAGCTCTCCCAGTCTGATGTTGCACATTGGTGTCTCTACAGTTCTGAGGTCTTGAGGGTGGCTCTATCCCCATGGCTCCACTAGATATTGCTCTGGTGGTGACTTTCTGTGGTGGGTCTGCCACTGTGGTAGGTCTCTGCAGCACTCTTTGAAATCTAGGTAAACCACTGGTTGTGCATTCTGTGTGCTTTATAGACTTAGCACTCTCAATGGAAAAGAACCCAAACTCTGTACAATAATTTAAAGAGGTTTATTCTGAAACAAGTATGAGTACCATGTCCCAGAGCCACACTCAGGAAGCCTTGAGCAAATGAACTTGCCATAGTTGGGTTACAGTTTGGTTTTATACATTTCAGGGAAATGGGAATTACACATAAAGTCACAAATCACTTCCTGGAAAGTATACATTGGTTTGGCCTGAAAAGGGGGGATGTCTCGAAGCAGCAGCATACTGATTATAGGTGGGTTTAAAGAGTCTTTGATTTGTAATTGGTCAAAGAAATGAAGCTTTGTCTAAAGGCTTGCAATGTTTTAAGTTAAGACAGGGAAGTCTGTTAATCAGAGATAAGCTACCATATTTAAAATCAGACTCATGAAATCTGTTGGGTGAATTGAGGATCTGCAGGTATGGTTCAAACTTGGACTTCCATAGCATTAGGTCTGTTAATGAGTTACAAAGGGTATCTCCAAGAAGGAAGGAGGCATGATGATGCATGTCTGACCTCCCTTTTCATGGCCAGCAACTTAGTTTCAGGGTATTTCTGGGCTACCCTTGACCAAGAAGGGGTCCATTCAGTCAGTTACAGGACTCCAAATTTTATTTAGGTTCACAGTACCACATGGATGTCATCAAGGTTTATGGCTTATACCTCCAAAATGGTGGCTGGAGCCACACCTGAGCATGCTTGAGCTATAGCTGAGGTGGCCAAGGAGTGCTGCATCAAAATGTGGGGAGAAGAGGCCTGAGGTGGTTTTGGACAGAGAGCACTAAGGTCCCATGGGTACCCTGGACCTATCCCTCAAAACCTTTATGCCCTCAAGGCCTGTGAAGGGAATGGCAGCCTTAAAGATCTCTAAAATGCCTTTAGGATCATTCTCCCATTGTCTTGAGGAATAGCATCTAACTTCCTTCTATCTACTCTAATCTTCTTATCAAATAGTCACTTGGCCACCACATTGTTTTTTCTCTCCTAAATAGAACTTTTTACTCTTTACATGGCTATGTCCTTCTTCCCTTTTGATCATAAATTTTGGTCTTTAAGTCATTTCTCTCTTTCAAATTTTATTATATGCAGTTAAGAGAAGCCACACAGAGTGCTCAAAGGTTTGCAACTCACAGATCTCTTCTGCCAAATATGCTAGTTCATGGCTCTTAAATTCTGCTTTCCATAAAGTTGTAACCAGCCTCATGAACAAGTTTCAATAACCCCTATTTTTTTAATAATCCTCTCCCTTAACTAACTACTTGACTTTTTAAATTGTTTTCCAGAAATTGTGGGTTTTCTGAAAGACAAAGGAGCTGAGATTCTGACTTCCTGGCAGACTTCCTGAAGCCAAAATTCACCATCCCCCACAACCTGCCTCTAATGCATGTAGCACCTTGTTAATTATCAAGGCACATGGCCCCTCCTTTTAAAGCCCATGATCTCTGTTGGATGGAGAGATGGATTTAGGCAGCTTCTCTCCTCCCAAAAAGACATAAATCCTACTCAAATTCCTTTCTTCCTTGGCAATCTCCCTTATCTCAATAGTTAGATCTTTTTGCTACAAGCAACTAGTCCTAGGTTAAAACCCCATTGCAGTTACAACAAAAGCCCTAGGGCATGGACACAATTCAGCCATGTTCTTTGTCACTTCACAAGAAGGAAGGCCTTTTGTCCAGTTTCCAATATCTTATTCCTCATTTCCATCCAAGACCCTATCCACATGGCCTTTCCTACCTATATTTCTACCAAAATTCTGTTCACACCCTTTAAGTAATTGCTAAGACATTTTAGACTTTCCCTGTCACTCTCCTCTTCTTCACAGCTCTCAACAGGACCACCCTTAATGCTTTGTTTACAGAAATACAGATATTTAAAAGCCCTCCCCTCCAAATTCTTTTAGTCTTTTACCCATTATCTAGTTCAAAAGTTACTTCTACATTTTAAATATTTGTTAGCAACACCCACTTTTGCTACCAATGTATGTCCTAGCTCATTTTGTGCTGCTCTAACAAAATATCAAAGTCTGCATAATATATAATGAATAGAAATTTATTGGTTTGGGGGTCTGGTGGCTGGGAAGTCCAAAATCAAAGAAAGAGTATCCAGTGTGTGGTAAGGGTCTTCTTGTGGTATCCTCACAAGAAGGAAGGCAGAAGGACAAAAAGGGATGAACAGTGTATTCTTACATGGCAGAAAAGTGAGAGAGAGTAAATTCACCTCTGCAAGCCCTTTTTATAGCAGCACTAATCTATTTAGGAGGGTAAGGTCCTCATTGCCTAAATACTTATTAGGTCTCACATCTCAACACTGTTGCATTGAAGAATAAGTTTGAATAGGAGTTTTGAAGGGCAAAAAAACATTCAAGCATGGAAATTATGAAAGAATGTTATTTTTCTTAGAAAATAAAAAATTAACTTTTTAGAAAACAGTGGTATTATCTGACATTTACTAACATATCACTCAGGAAAAAAATTCACACAATACAGACAAGGAGACAAGGAGAATGAGAGAGAGAATTATAAAACCAATGAAAAATGTTAACAATTGGTAAATCTGAGTGAAGAGTAAATGGAAATAATAGCATATTTGGATTTTTAATAAGTTTTAAATAAAAATTTGAATTTATGAAAACTCTATTTCTCCCTCTCTCAAGGAGAATTAGCTTCATGAATGTATAATCTATACTGTCATTCAGAGATCATGGGCAGAAATTCCTCACATTTGACTTAATGCTGCCCTGTTGCTGTCTTGAAATTCTTAATAAATTTACCATTGAATTGTATTTTGTAAGCTAAGCACCATATGTGTACACCACTTCATGCTGCCACATTAGCACATAGTGTTCACAACATCCTGATATTACTGAAAGTTCAGCACTTGTCCCCAAGGCCAGATCAAAAGATCAAGGACAAATGGCTTGAGGAGAAAGAAAGAGAAGTTTATTAATTTACATAGGTTTTAGTTCTCAAAAAGTGTTAGAGGGTTTTGAAAAGACAAAATAATTTTACCCTTTTTCAGGCCATTTTTTTTTTTTTGTTACACTGAGAGAACATAATTCTGGTGGAACCACCATACATTAAATTTCAGTGAGACTCAAAGCAAGTACAAGGTAAGTGAGTTACTTTTTCAACTGAGTAAATAAACTGACATCCATGAGATACCATCCTTTCATTTTGAACAGGCCTTGGTTCAAACACAGGAAGAAGACAATGACATTCTAAGAAACAAATGATCAAGGAATGCTGTTATATCCTTCTTACTCATGTTATTTCCCTGTACTAACCAAACTAATGCCAAAAATGATGAAATAGAAAGAAAAAGAAAGATAAGGTGACTCACAGATCCTTTCTCTATCAATTCTTCCTTACTCAGAAAGATGAAGGCAACGTGTGTTCATAGAAAGTACACACTTCAAGAAGATAAATAAAAACTCTGAGTTAGGTTTATGCAATATTTTCATTTTTCTGTTAAGAACAATCAACATGCACATGTGAGCTACTAAATATGAATTACTATTGGTGCAATTGTGGTGATTCTGGATGTGAATTAAATGCTGTTACTTTTGCATTTGAAATCAGCATTGTATAACATTAACATAAGAATTAAAAGTTATGCTAAAATTAAAAAGGCTAATTTTTCTTAATTTAGCACATTAAGTAGCAAATAGAACAAACCCTGAAAAATCAAGAGAAAAACTGTAGGAGAAAAGAAAAAGCTTTACATTTTAATGCCTTTCATTTTTTCTTGCTTTTTGAACAAGTGGCCTTACATTTTTATTTTGCACTGGACCTAGAAGCTTGCGTAATCAAACCCTCTGCAGCAGAAGTGACACTGTTGCATTATATCAGGATCTCATTCTTACTTCTCTATCACAGACAACATTTTCTTTATGTTTTCCTATAAAAACCTATGCAGTTCTTACTGCTCTGACTGCAGGGACAACCTTATTCATCTGATTTAGCTTTAAACATGATACAAAGGTATGAATCTTTCATATTTATAAAAGCTCATAAAATACATTCATTTTTAGAGCTTACAATTTGTGGAGCAACACTTAAAACCTAGATAAAATTCAGAGGAGAAAAGCAGAGAAGCAAGTGATTTAACCATTTGTTGCCAGAGGCACCAGTGAAAGGATTATTTTGTGCCAAAGGTGGAAAAAACTGGGTGGGGTAGAGGCATGAAAAGCTGTCTCCAATTATAACAGGACTATATAATAAGAGTAGCTGCCTATTTCTGAGTGCCTGCTAAATGCTTGACTTTCTGCCAGGTGCTTCACTAAACTTTTATTTCTTCCTTGAAATAATTTTTTGAGGTAGATATCTTTATTCCATTTATAGACAAGAAAGAAGCATGGAGAAATGGAAGGTCACAAGACTCATAAAATGTAGAGCCAATAATTAAACTCACATCTGCCTGAATTCCAAATCCTGGCTCTTAATCTCTACCCTAAAACCTAAGGGAATCTATTTGTTTAGAACAACTTAAGAGGTAAATTGAGAACAATGAGTAGAAATTGTTGGAAGAGAGATTTGAGCTCAAGATGAAAGCATGACATATTTGTGTAGCTCATGCTTTATGGAACAACACTTAAAACCTGGTTCAAATCTGAGGGAGAGGCCAGACACAGTGGATAGCTTGAGAACAGGGGTTCGAGACCACCCTGAGCAAAAGCAAAACCCCCATCTCCACTAAAAATAGAAAAAAATTAGCCAGGCATATAGTCCCGGGTACTAGAGAGGCTGAGGCAGGAGGATCTCTTGAGCCCAGAAGTTTGAGGTTGTTGCGAGCTAGGCTAATGCCATGGTATTCTAGCCCAGGCTATAGAGCAAAACTCTATCTAAAAAAAAAAAAAAAAAAAAAAAAAAAATCTGAAGGAGAAAACCCAGAGAATGGATGACAGCCATTTTTTAGAAGAAGATCTGAAAGACCTAAGCTCTCTTAAAGCTGCCAGTAAATATTAGTAGAATGCATTGTCTTGCAAAGTTATGGGCTGACCATCACTAATAATACTGGAAACAGCTTAATTAAACTTTGCAAGAGCATTTGCTAGAAATGGCAGTGTAGTTTAGAAGCCAAAATCAAGGATGATTGTAGATAAAGAACTTGAGTTTGATTTCTATTTCAGCACTAAATAATTGTGAGACTTTAGAAAAATCACTTAGCTGCTCCAAGACTAGGTTTGCTCATCTCTAAAATAGGAATAATAATACCACATAAGGTTGTTGTGAAGATTGAATGAAACTACGTATAAAGCACTTACTTTAGTGCCTTGTACTGACAGTAAAAGCACAGTAAAGGCAACAATAAGTATGTGGTATGCATGCATGCGACACGGGTAGCAATGAGCAAGAATTCCTAGTTTGGGATATTGGACTAGATGACATTAAGACTTTTTCCAATTACGAATTTATATAGGAAATGGTTCAATATCTGAAACTGTGAATTTGGCAAAAAGGCAAAGGCAGAAGTAAAATAGAAGTATAGAGATAGTAACTGGGATTTAAACTGAAATCCCAGGCATGGATGGAGAATAAAGGCAGGATATAAGCACCAAACACAATATCTCACCATGTGGAAGGTGAGTCTGTAGTTCTGGAAGGTGAAGAAGGGCTGGAAGTTATATGTTTCTCTCTAGATGTATTCTCTAATATGGTAGCTAGAGTCATCTAGCTACTTAAATTTAAATTATTAAAAAGTAAAAATTTAAAAATTTGTTTTTCAGTTTGCTAGTCACATCTCTCATTCTTAGCAGCCACATGTACCTCCCAGTTACTGTTTGGGGCAGAGAAGACAGAGAACATTTGCATCATTGCAGAAAGTTCCACTGGACAATGCTGTCTCCAGAGAAAGGCGGAGAGTTCCATGTGTTTGGCTCTGTGGTTTCAGCAGAGATAGAAGCTAGGACCTCAGAGAGGACTCTTGTTTTCTCTTCTTATTACAACTACTCATTCAATTTCTGCTTCTTTCACTGAATATTTAGAAGAAAAACAAAACAAGCTCTATAGGAAGCGGAATTCTAGGAAAGCCTCTCAAATTTCTACCACTGGTATGTACATCCTATGCAATCCCTACCCCTTGAGTATGGATGGGCCTGACCTACTCAGGTGATCTCTTTTGAAAGAGAATATAGACGTAAGAGAAAGGAGAGGCCAGACAGATTCAAAGCAACAGAAACATTCTCCTGCTGGCCTTCCAAGAGCAAATGGCAATGTTGTAGAGAAAGGCCCAAGGCAGGAAATAGCAGGCAGCTTCTGGAAACTTAGAGCAACCCTGGCCAATAGACAGCAAGAAAACAGGGACCTCAGTCCTATAATTAAAAGGAAATAAATCCTACTAACAACCTGAATGGACTTAGAAAAAGATCCTGACCCTCAGATGAAAACCCAGTGATGACCGACACCTTAATATCAGCCTTGTAGGACTCTAAGCAGAAAACCCAGATGAGCGCTGCCCAGACTTTGGACCTACAGACATTTTAAATGGATGCTGTTTTAAGCTGCTAAATGTATGAAACAATAAAAATTGTATCATTATAAGCAGTGATAGAAAGGTAATACAAGTCCCTTGCAAACACAATCATACACGCATACACATATGTGAAGCAGGTTCACCATGCACTGATACCAGCTGGTCTGAGTCTGATGAGACAGAATATCCACACTCACAACAAGCTACATGAAGCAGATTCACTGCATACAGATAGGCAGTGAGGGACAACAGAAGCCTGGTGTTCATTATGAGCCAGTTGCCCAAGGATCATGAAAGTGCCTGAGGCAGATGGTGTCTCAACTGTGTGTGTCCCACTGGAACCACAGCTGAGGGTGCTGAAAGGCAGCGTGCCCCAGGTTCCGTACTCTATGTACCAGGGCGCCAACACACATGGGGCTAAAGTGTTGAAGGACATCCTGTTTCTAGGGCTCAGAGGTAGAGGCTGAGATACTCCAGCCAGATCCTTCCCCATCTCAGGATATTATATTCTCAGCACATTCCACAATTATTCTTGAGAAGTACAAGGGAGAAATGGGAGAAAACTGAGTCTCTCCAAAGCCACCCACAGAATCATCCTGCAGCATGTACATAGAGATAAATTCACACACACACACACACACACATACACACACACACACACACACACACACACACCATATACTTTCTTTCTCCTTTAAAGCATAAAAGCATAAATTTTTAAAATGCAGTGTGTTTTGTTGTATTAGGATAAAAGTTCAAATGAAGGTATGTTCAAAGTTTTGCTGCTGGCTTTGGCAGAGGATCAGAGAGGAGGGGAGGCAATCGGCTGAGCAATTCCAGCATTTTCACATTTTCTTCAAATAGAATCAAATGTATTTGATTCTCAACAACCTGAGAAAAGTAAGAGTAAATGGTCACTGTAACAAAAAAAAAGGCTTTAAAATGTTTTTTGGCTGCTTAAAGTTACCAAATTACCACATACCATGGCTGAACTTGGTCTCCTGTTTTTAAATTCAATATTTGTGCCCTTACAGCCCCTGTTGAAATGTGCCGTGTGATATCATAGGTAGGTGAAGAGTGAAAGGGTGTCATTAAAGCCTACTGCTATCCTAATACAAGCCGGTCTGTCACTTTCTAGTAGAAAACAGACCTGAAGAGAATAGGCTTAAGTTAGACACGCTGGGGTAGGGAGGAGAGGACATGGAAAGGTCAAGAACTATTTGTGCAGCAGGCAAACTGCTGGGCCCCCAGGTGAGCGGCTCTCCCTGAGAGCCAATGGCTTGAGCACATGAGGGGAACCCAAGCGGAGGGATGGAGCTTCAGAAAGGGAAGGTGAAGAAGGGCTGAGACAAACTTTTCCTGCTTGACAATCTTGCTCACTGCCCCCTGATGTGTAAACACCACCTTTCAGTCACATACATATTATCTCCCCTGAGGAAAGAGACATCTAAAGACATCTTGCTGTCCTAAGTGGCTCTTGACAGGGAACTTGAGGAATCCCTGAGGAGAGAAGACATTTTTAAGAGAGCAAAGAGAACCCAATTAACTTTGCCACTGATTAACTTTTTCAAAGCCCTTCATCAGAGGCGAGCTGGAAGAATGGGATTCAGAATCTAGACATGAAATAAGATTGCTGAGAGAACACGCTTTTAATGGTTTTCTGCTTCCTATTCCTTTTTATAAAGAAAAATACCTTTCAAGAAGAATAATTTCTCAGCAATAATATTATTGCCATCTAAGGAATTACATCAGACAGAACAGGACAAGTATGAAATATGACTGACCAGTCAATTGAAATAAGCTTCTGAAATTCTATAACATGCACACTTGGTAACCTTGTTTTCAAATTTAGTTTGCTGTCCTTGTAATAAAATAAAACATTATAAATATGCTGTTCCCTAATTTTTCCTCAGGTTGGTTAGCCTTGCCTATCCACATGTACCTTGAAGTCAGGGATTTATTTTCTTTTGAATCCATTTCAAAACTGTTATCATTCTGGTTAGAGGATAGATGGTCAGTGAATAGCTGCTGATTATTTAACCATGATCACTGATATCAAGGATCAAGATCAATGACTATTGCACCAGCACACACATATACCTTTCAAATATAGAGCTAGTCCATGGGGAAATGTGACAAATATCTTGTGGTCCTCCCTATTCCTGGAGGACAAAAACCACGAAATATTGAAAGCAACATTTCTCCTCCCTGAGTTTCACCTTGATTCTGTTTTCAAACAATGCCTCATTCAATCGTGCTATTAGCAGAAGAGCTTTCCCCAGAAGTGCAAGTGCTGGCCTGGCATAATATTTGCTTTGTAAATCAGAGGTTACTTGTTCAACCTTGTATATCCATAGGTGACTGTCACATGCTTCAGTCAAAGGTAGCTGCAGCATACACTTTAAAGGACATTCATCACCTTACATCAGCCAAACAGCTTCTAGATGACAACTTATAATTTTCAGACTACATGTAAGATTACTAGGAATATACAGATGGGAATAAAGAAGGAGGACAAAGATAGGTTGGTAAAACTAAAGCACAGGAAGGGATTCTGGGTAGCAATATTGTAAATCATAAGAAAGACTACAGAAAGCCATTTCAAAGGGAGTGTTTTCCTTCCCCAGAATGCACTTTTCTGAGTGCATTTACATAGGATAGGATAGGATTACATTTTTCTGGCACAGCTGAACCTAACTTGGCAGTTAGACGTGTATAAAGCTGTTTAAACCATTAGATATACTTAAATATTTTTTTTTCCTCCGGGTACTCAAAAATAAGTGATTATATATGATACCATTTTAATGTCCTTGCAGGATACATTTAGAGTTTTCTGAAACTACCAATATATTAGAATGAATCACAACTTGAAATTTTAGGATACTAGTCTTACTTCCTTTACTATAAAACCCAAAAGATATAATATAGTCTTTACCCTGCTCTTCTATTCAGCCTCATAATTTACTGTATTAGCTTGCTTTGCTGCATGACATATGACCCCAAATACTGTGACTTGAACAACAATCATTTATAATACATTTCTCAGTTTGGTGGTTTGGGCTGGGTTCGGTTGGGTAGTTCTGGTCTCAGCTGGTGCACTCATATGTCTGTGACCGGCTGCTGAGCTGGCTTGTAGCAGGTTGTTTTAGGATGGCCTCAGCTGGAACAGTTTCTTTGTTCCACATGGTCTCTCGTTCTCCAGCAGCTCAGCTTGTGCTTTCTCACATGGTGGCTGAGCAGGTTTCCAGGAGAGTGAAGAGAAGTGTCAAAGTCTCTTAAGTATGTGCTCAGAACTGGCATATTTCTTCTTCCCCATTCTGTTGGCCAAGTAAGTCACAAAGCCACTCCTGGTTCAAGGGGTGAGTCAATAGACTCAACTTCTTGATGGGAAGAGCTAAAAAGTCATGGTTTCAGGGTGGGGGATAATTACAGCCATTTTTACAAACAATCTACTAGTAGATTCTGGATTATATACTTGAAGTGCTCTGAAG
Source organism: Microcebus murinus (assembly GCF_040939455.1). Taxonomy (NCBI): domain Eukaryota; kingdom Metazoa; phylum Chordata; class Mammalia; order Primates; family Cheirogaleidae; genus Microcebus; species Microcebus murinus. The sequence goes on from NC_134104.1 coordinate 51,065,892, forward strand.
TGAGTTGTACACTCTCTTTTACCTGTGAATACACAGTATCCTCTTTTGCATCTTCACCACTTCTTTTCCCTAATGACTTTCACTTATCCATCAAGATTAGGCCAATATTACTTCTATTAGGAAGACTTCTCCAAACTCTGAACTAGGCAAGTTCCCTTCCTTTGTGCTTTTGTAATCCTTACCCTGTGCATCTTTACAAAAGTATATTATAATTTTTCCAGTATTCAAATGTCTTCTACACTTGAGGAAAATGAAGGGATTATTTATTTATTTATTTTTACAACACAAGGAAGTTCTCATAAATAATATTCAATACATGTTTATCGGCCAATAGGGATATATTAGAAATTCACACATAATTACCAGCAGTAGTGAAGTAGTATATATTTTCTAGGGATGAATTTGAAATTCTCTCTTTCAGCTAAGCCTAAAAGATGAGAGTTCAAAATTTGTCCAAATAGTCATTGCTTAGAAAAAAAAAAAAAGTCAGAGCTACTAAACTATTCTATCCAATAACTTCTCCAAAAGATCAAACTGGATCCTTAATGTTATCAACTAATTCAGAAACCATAACTTGTACAGTGTGTTAAAAAAAATAATGGACCTGGCAATCAGTCCTGAAGGACTCCATTTGTTACCTCTCCATGAAGATTTGCTACAATTTACTGCTATTCTATATATCTTAGGCTACAATCAGTTTTCTAGCTAGGTTGGCACTTAGACTGAAGTCTTGCATTTTGCTCATTAACTTTTTCTATGATAGACTGTCAAAAGTCCCATCTGAACTCTTGTTAAATTACATCTACTTCTGCACCCTAATATAATTACTTGGTTTCTGCTGTGGCAAGCTATAAATTGTCTGATTAAGACCCAATTTTCCTTTCAGTGACCTAAGATACAATTTTTGTCTGTTTCTTATAAAGGATTTCAAAATTTTGCCCATTTTAATTCAGGTACTCAGTATATATATGTATGTGTGTGTGTGTGTGTGTGCACATATATATATACATAATATATATAATACATATATAATATACATGATAATTCTATTTCTCTCACCAAATTGCCTGACATCCACTTACTAGAGGTTTAATAACTTTAATTAGAGACAAAATGTTTAATGAAGTCATCTTTCCTCTAAGTCTCAAAATATATAAAATTCATTACATCATCATATCTGATATATAGGATTTCTAGACCAAATTCTACTATGATTTTATAAGCTTTCTCACTTTAAGTTTTTCAGAAAAGTACACTCAGTTTGAATGAGCAACAGAAGATCTGACATCACATATGAATATTTTTTCATATGTGATGAAAACTTCTCTTTTGCTTTTGCTGGCCTAATTTTAAGACTTACTAATAATTTTTTGAGGTACTTTCATGTTGTTGTTCCTTTATTTATTTATGATTAAAATTAAAGCTTAATATACTATCTACATGAAATTCATAACTATTGAACTTATGGATAAAAATCATATAGGCACGTTATCTACTTTGCAGGTCTGTTTTGAGGGTTAAACAACACAAACAAGTAATGTATAACAATAGCACCTGAGAAATCATAACCACACAATGAACCTTATTTAGTATTATTAAAATTAGCTCCTGCTTTATATGAAGTTTATAATTTCTCACAATATCTTTTCAGCATTTTACCTCTTATTTAATTTGAAATGACAATACCATCTTTGTGCAAGCCTTGTAAAACACAATTTTTTGTAATAATACTTCATGACCTTCAATTCCAGACATTTTTTTCTTTTGAATAAAATATTTTTTATTATTAAATCTTTCCTGTTGTACATTCCAATGCCCTAGCATTCCTTTCTCAAGGTTAATGTGGGTGGCAAGTTAGCCAGATTGGACATTTAAAAGATGGTATCACATACTCTCTGTATTCATAAAATCAGATACGTCCTCCCATATTCATAAAGACAGGCAAGGGATTGAGCTGGCTCCTGCCTCTCAGTCCTGCATTACACCCCCCTGTACCCATCATGACTCTATTTCTTCCCACAGATGGCTTTGAGTCAATGCTTCTTTGAAGCATGAGCTTTATCGTGCACTAAAAGTATGTTTTAAGAGAAAAATATTTGGAGTTAGAGTAGGTTTAAAACCTGACATGGTTATTTCTAGCTGTGTGACCTTGGCCAAGTTACACAACCTTTGAGAGTTCCCCTTTCTTCATTGACAAGTGAGATGATAGTCATTTTGTAGAGGGCGATGACAATGCTGTAGTGAGGAAAGCTTAATCCAGAATGAGTTAGGGTGAGAAGCAAATGAAATATTAGGAAGTAGACGAAAGGTGTACATGCTACTATTTCATAAAATTTATTGAAGAAAAATATCAAAATGGATAAAATACAGGGAAACGTGAAGCAAAATATTGTTTGTGGTTTTATTCTTTTCTTTCTTTTTTATTGCATGTGTAATGGTGGTGGTTTTCTTTTCTCAGAGATGGCAAAGACTTTGAGTGTATAGAAAATCTGCATACATGTACAGTTGTCCCTCCTTCTCTGCAGTTTTGCTTTCCACAGTTTCAGTGACTGGCAGTCAACCTTGGTCTGAAAATATTAAATGGAAAATTTCAGAAATAAGCAATTTGTAAGTTAAATTCCATACCATTCTGAGTAGGCTGAAGAAATCTTGTGCCATCATGCTGTGCCCCTCCTGGGATGTGGATCATCCCTCTATCCAGTGTATCCATGCTGTCTATGCTACCCACCCATTAGTCATTTGGTAGTTGTCGTGGTTATGAGATTGGCTGTTGCGCTATTGCAGTGCTTGTGTTCAAGTTACCCTTATTTTACGTAATCATGGCCCCAAGCACAAGAGTAGTAATGCTGACAATCTAGATATGCCAAAGAGAAGTCATAAAATGTTACCTTTAACTGAAAAGTTAAAACTTTTCAGTTTAATAAGGAAATAAAAATATTATATGCTGAGGTTTGTAAGATCTATGGTAAGAATGGATCTTCTACGAGTGAAATATGTGAAGAGAAAAGAAATTCATGCTAGTTTTGCTGTTGCACCTCAAACTGCGAAAGTTATGGCTGTGCTTGATAAATGTATAGAAAAGACATGAACACATGTTCTGATTGACAGCATTTGGGTTCAGTACTACCTATAGTTTCAGGCATCTCCCATAGATAAGGGAGTATTGTTCTATGTATGAAGTAAAAGAGAAGGTAGAAAATACAAAAGAGAATGATGATACCTGGAGAGAGGTATTGAGAGAAATGGTGTAGAAATTAGCTTAGGGAAAAGAGATTCCTCTAGTGTAAGTGTGGATAGACAATCCTCTAGTTAGGTTGGTTCAACTTATAATTTTTTAACTTTACAATGGTGCAAAAGTGATATAGACTCAGCAGAAACCATACTTTAGTTATCCATACAACCATTCTCTTTTTCGCTTTCAGTAGACCATTCAATAACTTACATGAGATATTCAAAACTTTTTAATAGGTATTGCATTGAATCTGTAGATCCCCTTGGTAGTATAGGCATTTTAACAATGTTGAATCTACTGACCCATGAACATGGTATGGCTTTCCATCTGTTTACATACTCTGCTATTTCCTTCCTCAGTATTTTATAGTTCTCCCTGTAGAGGTCTTTTATCTCCTTAGTTAAATATATTCCTAGATATTTTATTTTCTTTGTTGCTATTGTTAAGGGTATTGAGTCTTTGATTTGGTTCTCAGTTTGACTGTTGTTGGCATACAGGAATGCTACTGATTTCTCTACAGATTCCATGCAAATCCTTTTAAAATGCCAACATCATTGTTCACAGATCTAGAAAAAAAGTAATTCTACACTTTGTATGGAACCAGAGAAGACCCCGTATAGCAAAAGCAACCTTAAGCAAAAAGAACAAATTGGAAGGCATCAATTTACCAGAAGTCAAGCTATATTACAAGACTACAGTAACTAAAACAGTATGTTATTGGCACAAGGCCAGAGACATAGAACAATGGAAAAAAACTGAGAACCCAGATATAAACCATCCTCATATAGCCATCTAGTCTTTGACAAAGCAGCCAAAAACATACACTGGGGGAAAGAATCCTTATTCAATAAATGGTGCTGGGGAAATTGGATGGCCACATGTAGAAGACTGAAACAGGATCCACACCTCTCATCTCTCACGAAAATCAACTCACGGTGGATAAGAAATTTAAATTAAGGCATGAAACAATAAGAATTCTAGAAGAAAATGTTGGAAAAGCTTTTACAGAGATTTATGAATAAAACCCCAAAGGCAATCACAGCAACAACAAAAATAAATAAATGGGACCTGATCAAATTAAAAAGTTTCTGCATGGCCAAGGAAACTATCATGAAAGCAAATAGACAACCTATAGAATGAGAGAAAATATTCGTATGCTACACATCCAATAAAGACCTAATAACAAGAATATACATAGAACTTAGGAAAATCTACAAGGAAAAAAATCAAACAACCCCATTAAAAAGTGGGCAAAGGACATGAACAGAAACTTTTCAAAAGAATACAGACTAATGGCCAACGAACACATGAGAAAACGCTCAACATCTCTAATCATCAGGGAAATGCAAATCAAAACCACAATGAAATATCACTTAACTCCTATGAGAATGGTCTTTATCAATAAGTCCCAAAACAGTAAATGTCGATGTGGACTTGGAGAGATAGGAACACTCATATGCTGCTGATGTGACTGCAAAATAGTACAGCCTCTGTGCAAAGTAATATGGAGAAACCTCAAAGAGCTAAAAGTAGAACTACCATTTGATCCAGCAATATCGTTACTAAGCATCTACCCAAAGGAAAAATAAAAGACATTCTATAAAAAAGACATCTGAACTAGAATGTTTATAGCAGTACATTCACAATTGCAAAGATGTCAAAATAACCCAAGTGCCCATCAATACATGAGTGGATTAATAAAATATAGTATATGTATACCATGGAGTTCTATTCAGCCACAAAAAACAATGGTGATATAGCACTTCTTGTATTATCCTAGATAGAGCTGGAACCCATTCTACTAAGTGAAGTATCCCAAGAATGGAAAAACAAGCACCACATGAACTCACCATCAAATTGGTATTAACTGATCAACACTATGTGCACATATAGTAATAACATTCATCAGGTATTGGGCAGGCAGGGGGATAGAAGGGGGGTGGGTATATTCACTTCTAATGGGTGTGGTGTGCACCATCTGGGGAATCGACATAGTTGAAGCTCTGACTTGGGTGGTGCAAAGGCAATGAATGTATATAACCTAAACATTTGTACCCCCATAATATGCTGAAATAAAAAAAGAGATATTCAAGACTTTATTATAAAATAGGCTTTGTGTTAGATGACTTTGCCCAACTCTAGTGTTCTGAGTACATTTAAGGTAGGTGAGGATAAGTTATGATGTTTGGTAGGTTAGGTGTATTAAATACATTTCAATTTAAAATATTTTCCATTTATGTTGGGTTTATTAGGATATAACCTTATCATAAGTTGAGGAGCATCTGTATTAGTTTTCTAGGGCTGCCATAATAAATACCACAGAATGTGTGGCTTAAACCTCAGAAATTTATTTTCTCTCAATTCTGGAGACTATAAGTCAGAGATCAAGGTGTAGGCAGGGTTTGTTTCTTCCCAGGTTTGTTTCTTTCTCTCCTATTGTCTAGTAGACGCTATCTTTTCCTTCTGTCTTCACATGGTTTCCTTTTGTGCATGTCTGGATCCTAATCTCCTCTCTTTATAACGATATATTGGATTAAGGCCCACCCATATGACCTCATTTTACCTTAATTACCTTTCTAAATACACTGTCTCCAAATGAGGTCACATTCTGAGGTACTAGAGATTAGGACTTCAACAGATGGATTTTGTGGGGACACAATTAAATCTATAACAAAGTGTAAAGGCTGAAAAGATGGTGAGGATGCAGAAAATTTCATGGCTGAGAAGTAGAAAGGTGAGGAGTTTCTACCCACTAACCTCTGCTTTTTTTGTATCAAAAGCAGAGGTCCTTTGTGGAAGGTGAAGGAAAAGGTGGTAAATTTGGAGACTGGGGAAAGGGTAGGAGGTTTGGAATTTCCCAGACCATTACACCTGCTATTCCTTTTTTCCTGAATGTTCATCCCCAGATATATTGTGGCTTATTCCATCAAATAATTAAAATTTCTATTTACATGTTCCCTCTTCAGGAAGGCCTTCCTGACTATTCTATCTAAAATTACTTCCTCACTCCTCCAAACCTTAAATCTGGGCTGGATTTAATTTGTCATAGCAATGAATTCCAGAAATGATACAATCCATTAGTTATTTTTTTAAAAAAAAAAACCAATATATTGTTATATATTTGTTCTTAATGTTCTTCTTAATGCAAGTTCTTAAATGAGGGACATTTGTCTTATTTATTGCAGTGTCAAATGGCACCTAGACCATACTAAGAATGCAATAGTTATTGTAAGATATCAGCAAATCCATTGAACTAAAAGTTGCTGAAGCTTACAACACTATCAGATTGTGTGGATGAATCAATATCTCTTATGTACGTAAGTTTAATTAGAAAAAAATCAATAATTTCACCCTAATAAAGTATTTTCCTTCTGTTTTTCTTTCAAAGTTTGGAAGAAGCTATAACAGTTTTATTGTTTTATTAAGATTCTTATTAAATGTGGGAGATACAAATAATTGTGGTGTTTTGAGTATCTACCCAATAGCAACAATAGTCATTAATATGTATATAAAAGAACTTTGAAAGTGTGTGGCTTAGCTCTAAAGGGTGCATCTGTAAATCAAGGAATACTTCTTATATAAACACCCACACACATTTACACATACACCTATAATGATTATGAAGAACATGGAAGACAAGCTTTCTTTGTATTGAAATCAAAAGTCAACCTTCAACATAGACTTTCATATGAATTACTTTTCTGAGATAAAGGTTTGAAGCAAGTATTTTCTAAATTGAAATAACTAGAAGAGCTTAGTATTCATGAAAATTTTAATATTACCCATATACTTCCCTATATGCTTAAACTATTTTATTATAAATAGAAATAAAACAAGAGCTTTTAAGACAAATATGTTTAACTCTTATGTCCTGGTTTTCTATGGGATCAAAGACTTGATTATATGTTAGAGACATGTCAATTTCTCAAAACCAGTATAGGGCAAATTCATACTATCCAGCCCAGATGTGCTTGCTTCAATTAGTATAGTTGTGATAACTCAAAAAGAAAAAGGAAGCTCTTAAGAAATATTAAGAACAAGAATGGTGACAATTCTGTTCATTTTTCACCATGATAGCCAGCTCCCCTCACCCATAACAAGCAAATCTTCATACACACACGAACCCCAGTTTCTCTCATGGAATACCCATGTTACATGGCCAGACCATGTTATATGGTCAGCTTCCAGTAACATCCAACCTAGTGAAAGAACGTGGGAGTTTTAAATAAAAAAGTTCAGCTTCCCTTGGCTACATGACTTTAGGTGCTTTATTTAGCCTCTCTGTGCCTTAATTTTATCATTAATATATTGAGATAGTTTTTAAAAATATGCTCTTTGCAACCCAGTATATTGTTTGCATGACCCATTATGGATTGAGGTTCACCGTTTGTAAAGTGATGTTCTCTTCTTATGTTTGAACATTTATTAGTGGTTTTATTTTTGCTATGAAATATTTTATAAACATGAATATTCATAAAGAAACACATGTACAATTATAAAAAAACATGATTGTACATAAGTGTGGGTCTCTGCTTCCCTTATGATACCAAACTATAAGTAAATGCATACCAATATGGTTAAATTTCTTGATAAACATTGCCATAGTTCTTATCATAAAGCAATATGGCCCATTTAATCAATAAATTAGTCTTTTAAAACTATACATATTTATGGGATAAAGAGTAATATTTCATATGTGAATACAAATCTGTAATGATTAAATCAAGGTAATTAGCATATCCATCACCTTGGGTATTTATCATTTCTTTGTGTTGGAAACATTTAAAATCCTCTCTTCTAGCTGTTTGAAATTATATAAGAAATTATTGTTAACTATAGTCTTCCTACAGTGCTATATAGAGCACTAGAACTTATGCTTCCTATGTAGCTAGATTTTGTATGTGTTAATCAACCTTTCCTTACCCCTGTCCCTGACCTTCCCAGCCTCCAAAAACTATAATTCTACTCTCTACTTCTGTGAGCTCAAGGATTTTAGTTCCCATGTATGAGCAAGAACATGCAGCAATAAATTAGTCTTTTGTTTGTATATTTCAGTCTCTTTTAACAGATGAGTCATAATCCCTGAGTCTGATTTCTGGATCAACAACAAGATCAAGATTTTGCAATCAAAAGATAAAGGACCACACCCTCAGTTTCTGCAAACTGCCAACATGAAAGTCTCCTTGAGTTCTTCCTGACAGCTAGCCAGCCTCCATACACTTCTGGAAATTTAATCTATAATAAGGCATCGGCAGCCTGAATAGAAAAAGAACATACATGAATGTTTCTACTAACTTGAGGATAAAAATGTTGCAAGGCTTTAAGATTGTCACTTAATATGACTACTCTGATCACTCCTCAGTTTCCCATTTATTAGTATAAAAACAAAAATTAAGTAGAAGTGGATTATAATGAGGACAGTATCTTGATTGGACTTTACTTTTTACAGTAAGAGAGACCACCATAAATGGTTAGTATGTGATTGGATCTATTATATGACTAATCCTGTGAAAAATTAACATACCTGTCTGTGTGTATGTTTTGCTGTATCCCTTATCTAACTCAAGCAGGTATTGGTAAAATTAATGAGAAGTCATCCATGAACTATAATTCCAACTTGCCTGGGGAAAGATAATGTGAAAAATGTCGACAAAAAAATGCCTTCTCTTTTATGTTTGTTAGTTTTGTTCTGTTTTGTACCTGATAAGATTGGGATTCATTTGAACAACCAACTGCAGGAAGGAGAAATATATTTTACCAAGCACTTCTCTGCGTCAGGTCCCCTTTATACAATTCCTCATTTTATTCAAACAGCAATTCTAGAAAGTTACCATGATCTTGCCTATTTTACAGGTAAGAAAACTGAGACACAGAAATGTTAATTTATTTTCCTGTGATTATACAACAAAAGAGTGGCTATATAACATGTAAACCCAGTGTTAGTGTGGTTGAACTGCAAAATTCATGTTCCATTCATTAAGCAAGTGAGCAAATTTAAGATAATCCAAAATGCATACATACTACAGGGAATTGTTTTTCTTACCAAGTGCCAATAGGATGATCAAAAATTAGGTTGGAATAAATGTTATTTCAAATTTTATTTAGATGCTTCTATTTTGACTCCTGAGTGGAAAACACTACCTATCCTATTGTGTACTTCTCTAGCCTAGATAATTTAAGGTTCTATTAAGTACTCTTATTGAAAAGTAAATAATTTCTTACATAAAGTTTATTTTCACTACACTTAATTGTGTTTGATGACAACAATTTATATTTAATTCATATATCTTTAGTGCCTAGTCAATTATCATCAGGGCATCACTATTTTTATAACAGTGTGCCAGATCTAGTGCTCAGCAGTGTTGAGTACCGATTCCCCCCAAAATACGTCCAAGTACTAACCCTGGTACCTGTGAATGTGAGTTTATTTGGAAATAGTGTCTTTGCAGATGTAAATAAGGATCTCACCATGAGACTGTCCTCAATTTAGAGAGGGCCCTAAATATATGACTCATTCTTTAAAAAAGAAGGAGATAAAGATTGGTCACAGAGAGAAGGTGATGTGAATATGCAGACAATATTGGAATGATGCAGCCATAAGCCCAGAATGTCAAAGATTTTCAGCAACCACAGAGACATGGATGGACTCTCTCAGAGCTTCCAGAAAAAAAAAATCAACCCTGACAACTTGATTTTAGACTTCTGGTCTCCTGGACTATGAGAAAATAAATTTCTATTGTTCTAAGCTACCAACTTTGTGATAATTTGTTTTGGCAGCCCTAGAAAATGAATATAGGCAGATCTAAATTACTTTAATACAGAAAAATACATTTGTCTTATCTATCTGGCCCAATTGATTTAAGAATGGATCTGAAATTATTTCTCTATACACATCAGTAATTCAAATTAGTAAAAGCTTCACCAGTGAATTTTTTGTTGAAAAAGCAAATCTCAGACAAACATAATAAATCCTCATGATGTGATTATAGGATCTTATGGACCTGAAATTTTAAAATGTAAAGTCAGAGAAAATACAAGGCTTGGCTACAAATAGATTTATAATAAACTTAGTATCTCTTAGTAAATTTCAAAGAAATTTGCAAACATTTGTACAATAATATTAAGACATTTAATATGTTTGTAGTTCTCGATATTTATCTCACTTAATTCTTACAAGGATCTTATAAAACAGTATTCTTATTACCTCTGATGTTTCTGTGAAGAAATTAAAGAAGACAGGAAAGAAATTAGTTTAAACTATACAGCTAGAAAGTATAAATCCAAAATTCAAACATAGGTAGTCAATTTTTAACCTCAATTATTTTATTCATTTCATGTCATCTGGGAAACCTCATTTTTCAGGAAGTGGAAAGTGCAAACATCAATGACCCAAGAACATGTTCTAAAAACCATAATTCAAAAATGAAACTGAATAAACAAAAGAATGCTAAAGATATAAATTGCCATGTGCATTTACAGTTATATGAACTGAAAGAAGAACTCAATGGATCTTGTAAGAAGACTCAAACTAGGTTTATGCCTTAAAACATTTCATAAATGTTTTATTTGGCTTTTTTATGCTATGTTAAATTTCATTCCTAATGTGTAAAAGGCTGTATACGGTGTGAAAATAGAGTCATTAAAAGCTTTACCAAAAAACTCTACCATTGTGGTGATGGGCACTTAGCCTGCCTCCAAATACATCCTTTGTGTATGATCACTAAAGATGAGAAAGATAATGAAAGAAGCAGTTATCACAACAAACCCTAATCTGATGCTAGCTAAGAAGAAGTTATTGTCAGTCATCTAGGATAACCAGAATGCTACCTAATTTACATTAGGTAGTGTTTTACAAAATAGGGCAGAAGAAATAGGGAGGAATAATGACATTGTTACAAAATTCTAAACTGTTGAAAGATTGTGTTAAATTTAAGAACATATGAATAGTTTGGCCTGATGTTCCACTTTCTTGACTCCTTCATTTGTCTCTTACCATTAACCAGGGAGTATCTTGAACCCATGGGACAGCTGTGAACTGCTAGGCAATTTGAATGTCATTACAAAGTGTTGTGTGTATAATTTAGTAAATTTTTTCCCTAATTTCATTCTCTGTAATCCTTCATACTTTGATAAAGCTAAATTTTCTAGATTTAAATATAATAAAGACACTGATCTTTTTAAATCATTCAATTTTTCTTACTTATATGTAAAATCACTTTCAATCTCTTTAGAAGAAAATATATAGGATCCGAAATCGGAGATGGTGAGTTTGAATCATAACTCCACATTTACCAACTGGGTGGCCTTGTGCAAATCAATCTGTCTAAGCTTCAAAATCTTTGTCTGAAGAAATGGGGATCATAATAGTACCTACTGCATAGAATTGTAGTTACAATCAATAAAGAAAATGTGTGCTAAGTGCTTAGCCTAAGAATTTGCATAATCAGTACTGAATGAGCAGTAGTAGTTTTTGTTATTGTTATTAATATTGCACATCATTCACCATTTGGCCTCATTACATGTTGACAACTAAATTTTTACTGGTCATGTTCATCTTCCTTTTCATCATAAGCCATCCAGTTTCACATACTTCTTTGGTATGTATGTTATCTGTGTCTAAAACACTTTTCCTCACACTTGTTACAACATTTTTTATGTGGTGAACGCCTGACACATTTTTCAAGATCCAATCCAGTTATTATCTCCTCTGGGAAAACTTAGGTAAGGTCCCTGGCCCCTTGAATTGTGCTATCATAGCACTCGGGAGCATTTCTCTCTCAGCACTTCTCTTGTTGGATCACAGACATTTTGGGGCATCTGTTCTTCCCAATATTGGACAGTCTGTCCTTCTTGCTAAACTAAAGCAAGTAATTAGTCATATTTATCCTTTCCAATACCTGGAACATTTCCTAGAACATTGGGTGGTGAGTGAACATTTAGTGAATACAAATAAATTAACCAATTTGTGCTATGCCAAAATCCATTTGGTATTAGTTTTGGCTCCAGTAATGGAGCAGAAGCTTTTATCAGACTAATCCTTTCAGTAAGAAAACTATAAACTATGAACCAAACATTTAAAAACAATAATTATTTGAAGGTGCTAGAAATGTCCAAAGGCAAGCAAGAATTAGAGGTGATTCAGTCTAGAAAGAAGGAAATTGTATTGGGAGAAGATCTGTGTTTAAATGATTTTTTTTCTGGGGCATCGCTGTCTATGTGACATGGGGCAGTTTAAACTCAAGCAGAAAGTGCAAGTCTTACTGGCTGGAAATCTCAGAGGGCAGCATCTGGGGCTGTTAGCACAGCTGGAAACTGAAGGGGAAAATGCCAGAAGGGAGGTAAGCACAAAGTGACAAGCCCTGAAATCTCAAACTTTGGCTAACCTCTAAATTGCACAGGCATAGGATGGACTCCAAGGGCTCAGAAAAGTGGAACATCTGTGAATCTGAAAAAGATGAGCAGATACTCAGCTGATTTACACAAGGGAGAAGGAACGTGAAGTCTGAGTCCTATTATTTTTCAGGGGTTTTTGATTAACAGCTTGGGCATTTTAATAAAGCCCCAGAAGGGCTAATCCTTAAGACAAAAGATGACAGCTCAGGACTAAGGCTAAGAGCAGAACCAAAAAACAGACCATCTTAATAAAACATAAAACTAATCCTCCACATGTTCAGGCTGATCTACTATTAATTTAACTGTCTACTAGGACAAAATTAACACTTTTTGGAGAAAGATAACAGAATATACAGTATCTACAACATATCATCACAATACTCAATATATAATGAAATATTACTAGACATGTAAAGAAATAGGAAAATATGATCTATAATTAAGAGAAAATGAATAATAATCAAAACAGACCCACAATTGAAAGCAAGCTGCTATAGATTTTATTTGTAGGTTAATTTATCTTTTAAAACAGGGAATAAATATTATCTCAGATAATGAAAGATATTTCCTAATAATAAAAGAGTCAATCCTTTCAGGAAGACATGACAATCCTAAATGAATATACACCTAATCACAGAGCTTTAAAATACTTGTAACAAAAATAGAGCTAAAGAAAGAAATAAACATACCTATAATCTAAATGAGATATTTGAACACTTCTTCTAAGTAATTGATAAAATAACGATACAGAAATATCAGTAAAAATAAAGAAGATTTGGATAAAACCATTAATTTCTTTATCTAATTAAAATTTAGAGAACATTACACCCACCCAACAACCACAGGATACACATTCTTTTTATGTGTGGATGAAACATTTGTCAAGATAGACCATGTGCTGAACTGTATGTCTTAATATATTTAAAAAAAAAAATAAGCCTTATAGAATATGTTATGTTATGACAAAGGAATTAACAGAGAAATCAAGAATCATAAGTTATATGGAAATGCTCCAAATATTTAGAAATTAATAACATACTTTGAAATAGCCATAGAGCAAAGAAAAAAAAAATCTCACAATAAATTAGAAAATATTTTGAATGGAATTAAATTAGAATAAAACATGCCAAAATACATAAGATATAGCTAAAACCGTATAGAGATGGAAAATCATAGTTTTTAAATTAATATTAGAAAAGAAGAAAGGCGTGAACCAAAGTCCAATAATATAACCACCATCTTCTACACATGTTCACAAACTTGTCTCCTTATGATTCAGTTGTACCCTCCAGGATAAACCCTATCTCTCATTGATCCTACAGTTTTAAAATTCATAGTTTCTTCATCTCGCTTTTAAGCATAAGGAACATAGAAATTGATAAAAGAGGTTTCAGGAACATTCATCAGCACATATCCCTCTGTTTTCCTCCCTACCGCCCATACGTGATCTTATGCATGTGTGTACACATACACACACACGTATATGTTTTTCAAGATAACAAGAAATAAAACTGTCTTTGCAATTGTGGTTAATAATGAAAGTTCTTATCATGGCTGATGTTTCTTGTCTTACACTAGAATATTTCATTATCACTTGAAATGTAACAGCTCTACTTTCTTTTATATCTTGTGTGATTGGTCCAGGCATTGGATCTTCTCTCAGCATTCCATTATTACTTTCTCCTAAAAATATGTACCAGATAATAGAAACATAATCATATATTTAGTCTCAGGTTTTTAAAGCATATCTGACTTAGGCTTTCCTGTATTCACAAACGTAGGCTGAATTCAATAAAATCACAACAGCATAGCAAAGGAGTTTATAACTCAATTACCTATTAGGTAGGATTCTCAGAGATAGTGGGTGAAAATGCTCACTCATTTATTTCTGATTTCTGCTTTTACAAATAGCCAGAATCAATGTTTTTAGTAGCTTTAAATTTAAAGAAATATTTTTTAAAAAATAAAGAGATTGAGACTGGGTGCAGTGGTTTACGCCTGCAATCCTAGCACTCTGGGAGGCCAAGGCGGGAGGATCGCTAAAGGTCAGGAGTTTGAGACCAGCCTGAGCAAGAGTGAGACCTCATCTCTACTAAAAAAATAGAAAGAAATTAGCCGGACAACTAAAAAACATATGGAAAAAAATTAGCCGGGCATGGTTGCTCATGCCTGTAGTTCCAGCTACTCGGGAGGCTGAGGCAGCAGGATTGCTTGAGCCCAGGAGTTTGAGGTTGCTGTGAGCTAGGCTGATGCCAGGGCACTCTAGCCCAGGCAACAGAGTGAGGCTCTGTCTCAAAATAAATAAATGGATTGAATCATCTACAAAGACTGTTATGTCTCTGGAACAGGAAGACATGTAACTCATTCATGCCTGGAGTGTCATGATAAATGTTTTCTAAATTTATGAATAAAACAGATTTTAAAGTTTAAAGAAAAATATTCTTACACTTTTATAGTTCTATAAATGTATGTTCTCCTTGTCATTCTATAGTTGTGCTGTAAGAAAGATTCTAGTTTATAAAATTTTGTTTGTGAATTACTTTATTGTCACAAAACAATTAAGAATTTAATTAATTAACCTACCAGCCTATTTGTTTCATTAGGATATATGTCATTTTCAATCTGGTAGCTTCTTAGTTAAACGTAGTATTTAAATGCATTCAGGATTATATGTGCATTTCTGAGCTTGCCGTTTTGATGAACACCATGGCTTTTTGATTTAAAAAATGACTAGTTTTTGGTTGTTATTTCATTCTGATTTCCATTAGATCTCCATTCTCTCTCTCTCTGAGTACTATGATCTATTTTTCCAGGTTTTAATACTTGACATTCAACTTCAAATTCATCAATATCTATAAACTCTTGTTGCAACTGTGTCCACCATCTCTTGCCCCCTCCATGTTCTCACTTCCTGCTTTACTCCGCTGTAACCCAGTGGTCTATCACGATAATTTACTTTTCAATTTAACTTTCATCCCTCTGTTCTCTTTCTCTCCTTTGAATACACCTGAAAACATAACTCAAGTTAAACCCCAATTGTAATCTATTTCCTGCCTGGAACCGAACACATGCATACATACAGATAGAGAAAAACAGAATCTTATTGCCTGGATTCACTTTAAATTCTTGATCCCAGATCCCAGATATCAAGAGAACACTTAGCATTATCTAGCCATTTTTCTACATTTCACCATTAAATTTATTTTCCCACTATTCAAGATAACAATTTATCATGAAACCTCCAAAGAATTGTCTTCTTTTTCAGTCTATGACCTAAATTCCTATTTGTTGAGAAAAAGCAATCAGATAAATTCTACCTCATTTTCTTACCCACTAAATATACAAATATTTATATATGTAAGTATAGAGAAAGACATGCAGATACTTTTTTTCTTCTATTTCAATTAAGAAATGTCCATGCTCCTATAGAATACTAACTTCTTACTTGAACACTAGATCTTATGTTCTTTTATTTGCCTAAGGATTTTATCTTCTTTCTCTTTTGCGTCATCAATGTACTTTTTCTTAAGTTTATATCCTTCTTTAGGACATATTTATTTCTGTGTAGAAACTCTTTTTGAAAATGTTTGCTATACCCTCGTAGCATATCTCCTGTTTACCTTTGAATTACTCCAATTTTGCTTTCTGCCTCACCTCTCCACTGAAGTTACCCTTATGTTTCCTTATTGCCAAATCCCATAGAAACCTCTCTGTTCTCATTTTACCTTTTGTTTCAAACAACCCAAACAGTAAAATGTCCACTGCTTAGGCTTTCAAGGCTTCAGATCATTCTAACTTTCTTTGTGGTCCTTTGGTCTTCTCCTGAATGATCTTCCTCTCCCTTACCCAAATACTGGAGTGGTCCAGGGATGAGTTTTAAACCCTGTTCTCTTCTTTAGCAATATTTTCTTCCTAAGTGGTTATATTCTCATGAATTTAAATAGCACTATATACTATAACTCTAAATTTATAACTCTGTTTCTTTTCCCTCCCACACCAGACTCATACTTTCATCTGTCTACTTGATCTTTCCAATGTGATATATAACACATTGGGGGCTCTTGTCTATTCTGAAGACTCATTGTAAATGTTAATTTTTTAGATAAGTCATTCTATCTAAAATTTTTTTGTCCTATCACACTACTCAATTCACTAAAAGATTGGAAATTTGTTTATTTGTCCTTTTCTTTATTTGCTTACTATCTTAGTCCCTTAATAGAACGTAGTCTTCTTGAGAGCAAGGTTTTTGTGAATTATGTTTGTGTTTATCCTCAGCATCTATAAGAGCATTTAACATATAGAAGTAACTCAGAAATGCTTGTTCAAGGAACACTTAGATAACACATTCATGAGCTAATTTCTAGTATTTGTCCATTCTAGTACTCATCAATTCTTCAATTCTACTGAAAGATCTAATGATTTGTTAAATAAAATAGCTATAGTAAATTCAAAATATCCTAAGGATACAAATTGCCTGTATATGTACAATTACAGAATTTATCAGCATATATCACTGGTTTCAAAGTTCTGTGTTTCCACATCTGATATGGTATCATGGGTTATTTTTAGGCATACATAGAGATAGTTTTACACTATTTCTTATATTTATTTATTTAGGCAAATTATTTTTTGCTATTTGCCTGAGTATTTGTAACCTGTAAATTTTTATCGTCTATTTTTACAATGAAAGTAATCCTTTTCTTTCTGTGCTTCAAACTAAGGGTTTGTATGGGATTGAATTGGATATCTATCAGTTGAGGTGACTGGGGTAAAAATCCATATATGACAATTGCATGACAAATAATAGGAATTTGATGGCAAATCCACTTCTATATATATATTCACTTTGAATATATATGATTATAAAGATTATTAACTAAACAAATATTGCCAAACACATTCCACAAAAAATACATTTGTAGTATCTCCTCTTTTATATAAAGTGCCTAAAGGACATTTTTAGAAAAACTAGGGACATTCTAACTTCGGAAAAATCAAGAACTGGATTGTATATGAGATGATTTTAATATTCAACATTAAATTTCTTAGGCATGAAAAAAATAAAATAAAATTGATGACTTTGTGATTATTGGTGAATCTGGATAAAATTAAGCATAATCCAAGAAAATGCACCAATTAAAATAGGAAATGGTAACTAAATCTCTTATGCTAATCAGAGAGCAGATTTTGGTTTTGTTGTTTTGTTTTGTTTTGTTTGCATTCACTGTCAGCTTATTTTATATCTCACAAACTACTTGGTAAGTAATCACAATATTAATGACCACTTTAATTTAAGTGGTCATTTCTTCCTGGAGGAAAATAAACATTTAAAAGTATGAGATTAAAAAACTAGTATTTGCTGTTTATTTCAAATTCCATATTTTTATTTCTATGAATTATTATTTCATAGAATCTTCAATATTGTATATACTTAACTCCATATTGCCAAATTTGTATTAGCCCATCAAAATCTGCAATATAATAAATTATGTAGGAAGTCAACATTGAAACATTCAAATATCACTAGTGTGACTAGGGAAATGGCCTTGAGATTAGAAGGAAGAAAGTTTAGAATACAAATAAAATAGAATGCAAGCCAGCTTCAATATTTTTATTTGTATCTATTCCGTAAGCAATGAAATCTTTCTTTATTTCATTGATGTCTCCATTCAAATATGTCAAAATGAGAATAAAATGTAGTATGTTGTACCAAATTTCATTCTATGGAAATAAGGTGTATATGTGGCTTCTGTGTAAAATAGAAGCATTTCTAAAAGAGATATATTGAATAAAATATCAAGAAAATACAGATTTGCCACACAGCTAACTTTATAATCTGACCTCTGCTCATCTTTCTAGTATTTGCCTTTCTCTTCTTTCACATTCAATGCCTTAGTCCTATTGAAATAATTTTTGTACCTGAATCTCTGTATTTTTCCCCTGCTGTTTTACAAGCTATTACTTCTATATGACACACTCCACCCTCAACACACCTCTAATCTTTCCCATAACCCAAGTTTTCCTGACTTGTGATGCCCACTTTTCAATTCAGATGCAATTTCCTTCTTGATCTCCCTCACCGCCATGCCTTGAACAGGTGTCCCTCAAGACACTTCCATATGAACCCGGACATAGCTCTCTCATGACACTAAGAACACATTATTTTAATCTTCTTGCTACTGTTTCTCTGGGTCAGAAGACAGAGACTGTGTCTGATACTTCCTCTTTTTGATTTTGAACTCTAAACTTTTTTGTGATTGCTTAATGCATGATGATAGGTACATAACAAATGATTACTTAATGAATGAACTGTTATGCATAGGGGACAGTACAAGAGGTAACAAGACATAAAGCAGGAATGACCAATTCACCCAAGGAGAAATAAATTTAATTAAATATACCTTGTTTGTCATACAAACTAAAGAAGTGGAAATTAAGAAAAGTTTTTCTTCATTCGTTCAAAAGAAAATATATTAATGACAATATTCAGTGATAGCAATTATGAGATAAAAATACTATAGTCATATATTACTAATAGGATTGCAATAAGAATGTTTTTGTAAAAGTTATTGTAAAGAATACTGAGAGCCATAAAAATGTTCATGGCCATTTGACCCCCTTTGAGATTTTATTCTCAAGAAAGGAGCCAAAGGACAGAAAAGCTTTTATCTCCAACTCAGGGCTCATTCCTGAGCATCAGAAACATCTACCCTGCTGACAATTAGATAGTTCTACTAGGGCATTTGGCAGGGACTCAAATTCAACATGTTTCAAATTAAATCCATTCCTCCCTGGAAACTTGGATCACGGTTATGCGCCAGAGTATATTCTTTCTTAGTTAACAGAACCACTATCAACTCAATTGTTTACATGGGAAACCTGGGAACTATTTTCAAATCCCTCCTCTCTACTTCATTTGGTTCATCAATTAAACACAAAGTCCTTTTCACTTTACCAACTCTGCTTGCTTCTTTCCATCTCCTCTCCCAGTACCTTAGCCCAAGGGTCTAACATTCCTCACTTGAATTCTTAGCCCATCAGTTTTGCATAGTACAAACTAAAATAAAGGATACTTCTAGAAGACAAATTTTGTTATGTTACTCTCCTGAATAAATGTTGCTCAGTGTTTTCTTATTGTTATCACTTATTGTTTCTGAACTTGGCTTAAAAGGCAAAATGCTATCCACTATAGGACTCGTCCATACTTCTTATACTATGTGTTAGCCGGTTTCTCTAGTTCTTCTGGGTCTTTACACTTGATTGACTCACTGTTCTAGATGGTCTCCTCATCCCATCTCGCCTTCATCTGGATGGTTCCTTCTCATCTATAAGATTTCTGCTTAGGTGTTACTTTCTCTAGAAAACCTTGGTACAGTATATCTTTCCTCTTATTTCATCTGTAATAATAAATACATTTGTTAATTAATAATTAACTTTCTGGCATACTAGACTCTAGGAAGGTTAGTATTATTTCTATCTTGCCTGTCAATGTATCCTTGATGCCTACTACACTAAGAACAGAGGAAATATTGTAGAATAAAGAACAATGCCGTCACCAAAAAATAAAAGAGTTGGGATTAACAACAACAACAAAAGTAATCAAAATCATTGCTGGAAATGATACAGAAAAATGGTTACATGTATATATATATATATATATATAATATATATATTTAGAAATGAGAATTGCTTCAAAGTTTTGGATTAAGTAACTTAGTGATCTGTATTAAAGTTAAGAAAAAATTTTCACCCTCTTTGGAGCAGTAACTTTAGTTTTGGAAATATGCAGGCATAAAGGCTCTAGCATATGAGGACCCATACACAAAAGATTTATTAAAGCATTATTTGTAGTGGCTGACAAAATTAAAAATAAAAACAATTAACAAATAAATACTAGTCCTTTAAACATACAAATGTTCATTATTAAGGGGATAGTTGAATTATACTTTTAAGATTTATTTTGTTTTTAATTGACACATAATAATTATAGTACATATTTATGGTGTATGGTGTGATGTTTTGATACATGTCTATGCATTGTATAATGATCAAATCAGAGTAATTAGCATATCCATAACTTCATACATTTATTATTTCCTTAGGTCAAAACATTAAAAATCTTCTCTTTTACCTATAATCACCCTACTGTGCAATAGAACACTAGACTTTATTTCTCCTATATAACCATACTTAGTAGCCATTGACCAACCTCTCTCCATTCCTATCTCAGCCCTCCCCAGCCTCTGGGAATTATTCTACTCACTACTTCTGGAGATCAACTATTTTAGATTCTAAATATAAGTGAGATCATGTGACATTTGTCCTTCTATGCTTGGTTTATTTTATTTAATATAACATCCTCTAGGTTTATCTATGTTGCTGCAAGTGATAGAATTTCAATCTATTTTATGGATGAATGTCCCATTCTATATGGAATTTTTATTCCATTTTTAAATTTATCCATTGAGGGACACTTAGGTTGATTCCATATCTTGGCTATTGGGAATACGCATAGAAGTAAAAATATCTCTTCTAAATACTGATTTAAGTTTCTTTACATATGTACTCATAGTGGAATTGTTGGATCATATGGTGTTTTACTTTTAATTATTTGAGGCACCTCCATAATGTTGTCCATAATGGCTGCACTAATTTATATTCCTTCCAACAGTATATAAGAGTTTCCTTTTCTCCACATCCGTGCCAGCATTTACAATGTTTTGTCTTTTTGCTAATGGCCATTCTAACTGTAATGGGAAGCTAGTTCATCATAGTTTTGATTTGCATTTCCCTAAAGATTAATGACATTGAGCATTTTTTAATTTACCTGCTGTTCGTGTGTATATCTTCTTTAAGAAATGCCTATTCAGGCCTTTTGCCCATTTTTTAATTGTATTTTTTTTTTTTTTTGCTATTGTGTGCAAGGTATAAATATATATGCACCTCACTAACATCAGAGCATCTAGATAAATAAAGCAAATGTTAATGGGCCTAAAAGGTAAGACAGTCTGCAATACAATAATGGTAGGGGACTCTAACACTCCACTTTCAGCAATGCACAGAAAATCAACAAAGAAACATCAGAGTTGAAGCAGACTCAAGACCAAATGGACCTAGGAGACATTTACAGAACATTCTAACCAAAAAGTTGCAGAATACATATTCTTATAGACAGCACATAGAACATTTTGTAGGCTAGATCATATGTTGGGCCACAAAACTAGTTTTAATAAATTTTAAAAATTTCAATTATAGTTAGTACCTCTTATGACCACAATGGAATAAAACTAGAAATAAATAACAGAAGAAATTTTAAGAATTATACAACTACACAAAAATTAAACAGCATGGTCCCAAATAATAAATGAGACAATAAATAAAATTTTAAAAAATTCTCAAGGCAAAGAAAAATGGAAACACAACATACTAAAACCTATGGGATACAAGAAAAACAGTTCAAAGAAGGAAGATTATAGCATTAAATGCCTACATCTAAAAAGTAGAAAGATTACAAATTCACAACCTAATGGCCCACTTTAGAGCACTAGAAAAAAACAAATCTAAATTAGCAGAAATAACAAAGTACAGAGCAGAACTAAGGGAAATAGAAGCCCCCCCCCCCCAAAAAATACAAAGGATCAATGAAACAAAACGTTAGTTTTTCAAAAAGATAAACACAATTGATAAGCTGCTAACTAGACTAACCAAGAAAAGAGATGATAAAAATAAAAACAAATAGAAATGAAAAAAGAGACATTACAACTGATACCACAAAAACATGAAAGATCATCAGAGACTACTATGAACAACTATGTGCTCACAAATTACAAAACCTCAAGTAATAGATAAATTCCTGGAAAAATACAACCTCCCAAGATTGAACCAGAAAGAAATAGAAATCCTGAACAGACCAATAACAATTAATGAGACTGAATCAGTAATAAAACATATCCCAACAACAACAAAAAAGCACAGTACCAGATGGATTTATGGACAAAGTCTACCAAACTTAATAAGAAGAACTGGGACCAATTTTCCTGAAAAATTGAGAAGGAAGGAATCCTCCTCCACATCAAAAAAATAATACACCACAACCAAGTTGATTTTATTCCAGGGATATGATGATGGGTCAACATATGCAAATCAATAAATGTGATTCATCACATAAACAGACTTAAGGACAAAAACCTTAATCATCTCAATAGATGATCATCTCAATAGATGCAGAAAAGGCATTTGATAAAAGCTAGCATCTCTTCATGACAAAAACCCTCAACAAACCAAAGAAGGAAAATACCTCAAGATAATAAAGGCTATATATGACAAACCCACAGCCAACATCATAGTGAACAGGGAAAAGTTGAAAGCAATCCCCCTAAGAATCAGAACAAGACAAGGATGCCAACTTTCACCACTCCTATTCAACATAGTGCTGAAAGTCCTAGGCAAAACTCTCAGATAAGAGAAAGATATAAAAGACACCAAATTTAAAAAGAGGAAGTCAAATGATCTCTATTTGCTGATGGTATGATGTTATACCTAGAAAACCCTAAAAATTCTTCTAAAAGGTTCCTAGATTTAATAAATGAATTCAGTAAAGTTTCAGAATGCAGTCAACATACAAAAATCAGTAGCATTTCTGTATATCAATAATAATTAGGTTGAGAATCAAAACTCAATCCCATTTATAGCAGCTGCAAAAAAATGTGAAATACCTAGGAATATATCTAACCAGGGAGGTGAAAGATCTCTATAAAGAAAACTACAAAACAATAATGAAAGAAATTATAGATGACACAAACAAATGGGAACACATCCCATGCTCATGGATCAGAAGAATTATTAATGATATTATTTAAATGACCCTATTGCCAAAAGCAATCTACATTCATTGCATTCCCTGCCAAAATATCAATGTCATTTTTCACTATATTAGAAAAAATAATGCTATTAATAAAATTCATATGGAACCAAAAACAAACCTGAGTAACCAAAGCAATCCTAAGCAAAAAGAACAAAGCTAGTGGCATCACATTACCAGACTTTAACCTATACTACAAGACTACAGTAACCAAAATAGACACATTGACCAATGAAACAGAACAGAGAACCCAAATATATTAATACAACCATCTACCCACAGCCAACTGATCTTTGGCAAACCAGACAACAATATACACTGGGGGAAAGTAGTCCTATTCAACAAAATGGTGCTGAAAAAAAATTGGATAGCCAAATGCAGAAGAATGAAACAGGATCCATCTCTCTCACCACTCACCAAAATTAATTCAGCATGGATAACAGACTTAAATATAAGGCATGAAACCATAAGAATTCTAGAAGAAAATGTAGGGAAAACTAGATATCAGGCCGGGCGCGGTGGCTCACGCCTGTAATCCTAGCTCTCTGGGAGGCCGAGGCGGGCGGATTGCTCGAGGTCAGGAGTTCGAAACCAGCCTGAGCAAGAGCGAGACCCCGTCTCTACTATAAAATAGAAGGAAATTAATTGGCCAACTAATATATATACAAAAAATTAGCCGGGCATGGTGGCTCATGCCTGTAGTCCCAGCTACTTGGGAGGCTGAGGCAGGAGGATTGCTTGAGCCAGGAGTTTGAGGTTGCTGTGAGCTAGGCTGACGCCACGGCACTCACTCTAGCCTAGGCAACAAAGCGAGACTCTGTCTCAAAAAAAAAAAAAAAAAAAAAAAAAACTAGATATCAGTCTAGGCAAAGAATTTATGACTAAGACCAAAATGGCAATTATAGCAACAACAAAAATAAATAAATGGAACTTGGTTAAATTAAAAAGCTTCTGCACAGCTAAGGAAATAATCAACAGAGCAAATAGACAACTTACAAAATGAGATAAAATATTTGCAAGCTATACATCCAATAAAAGGCTAATAAACAGACTTTACAAAGAACTCAAGCAAATCAGCAGGAAAGAAACAACTCCATTAAAAAGTGGGCAAAAGACATGAAAAGAAGCTTTTCAAGAGAATAGAGACAAATGGCCAATAAACATATCAAAAAGTGTTCAATGTCAGTCAGTAATCATCAAGGAAATGCAAATTAAAATCACTATGAAATATCACCTTACCCCTGTTAGAATGGCTTTTATTAAAAAATCCAAAAACAATAGATACACTTATACACTCTTGATGGGACTGCAAATTAGTACAGTCTCTATGGAAAACATTATGGAAATTACTCAAAGAACTAAAAATAGACCTACATTTGATCCAGCAAGCCTACTATTGGATATTGACCCAAAGGAAAATAAATCATTTATCAAAAAGACATCTGCACCTGAATGTTTATGGCAGCACAATTCACAATTGCAAAGATGTAGAAGCAACCCAAGTGCCAATAAATTCATAAGTAGATTAACAAAATGTGTTACATGAATATCATGGATTACTACTCAGCCATAAAAAGGATGAACTAATGCTTTCTGCAGCAATTTGGAAGGAATTGGAGACCATTATTCTAAGTGAAGTATGTCAAGAATGGGAAAACAAGCACCACGTATACTCTCTAATAAATTGGAACTAACTGATGTGTGCAGGAGTGCACAGAGGGAAGTAAAAGTTATTGGAAATCAAACAGGGGGTGAGGTACAAGGGGGAGAAGAGCAAACACCCACCTAACAGATATAATGAATACTGTTTGGGGGATGGGCACATTTATAGTCCTGATTCAAGCCATGTAACAAAAACATTTGTACCTCCTTAATATTTTGAAATTAAAAAATCCATAACCAGAGATGAGTTTTAAAGAGGAAAAATGTGTAAGAATCTTTCTAGATCAATGTCACTGTTAGAGTCAACTGTACAGCTCAGTCAAAATGTGGGAGGTCATTTCCCTGGGGAGTCTGATTCTTGAGGTCTAGGCTGAAGTCAAGCCGCTTCCTAGTTAATTCTAATTCTGATTCCCATTGCAGTTGTCTAGTAACTAGAATAGTTATTCTCTAGACTTCAATCTCTGTATAGTCTACATAAATACCCTGAGAGGATTTGATAGCATCATTTACCTTATATTACATTTTTTTTTAGATAAATGGCTAGATAGAAGATATAACCCTATATAGCCAGCCTACAATTGATGGAAGTATTCCATTAACTGTTTCATGGTTTTGCATGTATGCATTCACAATTTTGGATTGTAAACTAAAACATCATTAAAATGCAGCATATGCTTCTCCCATAAAGTATTGCAGTATAAATGATTTATATTTAACAATTCAAAAAATAATGTTTCAGAGCATAAATATTTCCAATGAGATGTTATAAAAGAGCATGCTGCTAACTACAAGAATACTGCATAGTAAAGAATTCTTAACATCAAGTGCATAATAGATGAAATAGCTTTTTAAAAAATAAATATAAAGCCGTACACAGACATAGAGAACATAGAGACTGAGAAATCAATCTGGTATTTGAAATTTAGCATGAGTCTTGAATAATAAAAGCTGATTTGGAAATTTGGAGATCTTATCAGGATGCTGAAGAGAGAGAGGGGAAAATTCTAGCAGATGGTAAGTATAAATTGAAATGTAATCTAAGCACCTGAACTTCGTAGAAACATATTAGCTAAAACTCAATTATAAAATCTAATTACATTTCTTTGGAGACCTTCTTTTACAATGTTGATCAGTTATTAGCAATTTAATATTGGTAACTACTTGGAGCACAGTAGGTAGAGACTCAACGCAGTGGGACAAACTGCATTGTGTGTGGCTCATGCATTCAATCATAACGCTTCATGATTATCAAGAAAATGTGCTCAAGTTCATTGGAACTAACTGGCAAAGTCATATTACAAGACAAAAGCTATCCTTACAAAACAAAAAACTTTCTTAACTGTTTCTTAACAAGAGCCAATTGTTTCTCTGCCCTGGAATCTTTTTTTTTTTTTTTTTTCCCCTGTTTTTCCAGTGAAACCTTGCTTGACTGCTTTCTTTTACTGTTGTGCTTAAGAATAAAAGCACAAGATCAATATGGCAATCAAGCTAATTCAATAAGACACTTTTTATTTGTTTACCACCCTGTAACTGCCACCCAGACTACCACTACAGGAAAGACAGTGGAGGAGGAAGCTCTAAGGCAACATATGAATTAGTTTGCTATTTTTAAAGTTTCTTTAGAAAAATGTCCTTTGGTTCATACACACAGTTTATGGTGTCATCAGTTGAAGCTGTGCACAGATATACAGGGAGAAATGTCTCCTTTAAGGTTAACTTGGTTTTAAACGCACAATGTGACTTCTCTATTTGAAATGCCGCTGGTTTCATCTAATCTAAATTGGGGATATGTATCATTGTCTCTTTTTGCCTCGGGACAGTACCGGGAATGAGATGTTTCATTTCCATGCATTTTTCCCAGTTGAAATTGTGTAAATAAATAGATTGGGGAAGATTTAATAAAATCAGCAATAGCCTGGAGCTAGCTAGTGGCCCTGTGCTAAACATTTGGCATGATCAACTGCCTAAGAAATTGAAAGTCCTAGGTATTGGGATTTAAGGTTATCATGAGCTCAGAGAAGGGGACATCTAGAAGGAGGTGGCACAGTATCTTCATCTACACAGATTAGATGAAATGAGATGATAAGTGATTTGGGGCATTTTAACCAATAAAAAAAAATTCTGGATAATTCAGATATTAAAATTCATATTTTAAGAGTAGAAAAAATAGATTAGATTAGAATTAAAGGGAACTTAGCTTTCCTTCTGACGCTGTTAACAACTCACTGGTTGCTTTATTTAAGTCAAATGATTTCTCCATGCCTCAGTTTCCTAGAAGGAAAAATATGTGGTTGGAATGCTAATTCAGAATGCTAAGGATGCTCAGAGCACAAAAGAGAAGCCACAAAGGATGGATCTGGGCATTTTATCCCTGCATCCACTGGAGTAGTATTGTTTTTCTATTGTATCTTACATTTCATTTGAAGAAGTCCCATTGTTGTAAAATATTTTAAAAATTAGTAGTCTGAATGAGGATTTCTACAATGACTTCCAACTTTCATGATAGCACAGGTATTACAGTTAAAATATACAATTCTCAACTCTACCACGAGTAACCTTTGTAAACACAGCATGTGTAAAAGAAGGATTTTCATCAACATCAATTAACATTGAAGAATGAGTATCACTAAAAGAAGAACAAAAGGAGAGAATATAGTTGAGATATGCCATGAAGGGCTAATTATTTTGTTAAGAGAAAATCAATATGAACATTTGTATGCATTCAAGAACAAGTAGTAAAATCTTTTCTATCTGAAAACTTTTGCATTGGATGGAATACATAGGAAACATATATGTGGAAGTGAGGGATATTACTTCTGTAATGCTAATACCTTAAATTATTTCTATAGCAATTTATTAAATTTATATAAACCATAACTGTTTACAATGATCTTAAGAAAATCTTTACCTGAATTTTTTGATTTAATATATTATTTTATTGAATCGTGATTGAAATGAATGAATTTTTGCCAGAAATGTCTTGTTGTACAAAGACATTCGTTTCAATAAAATTTTATATATATTCAAAGAGAATCTAAAATTCAGAAATATAGTTCTTTTCCTAAATTTGAAAAAGAAATTTAAATGGCATTCTATTGAAAGCCATCTCATTTTATGACATTTCGACTAGGTACAGAAAACTAGAATTACATTGTACTTCATCTAATCAAATTCCAACTGTTATCTGCCAGAAAATTAAAAAAAAAAAAAAAAACCTAACACAACATAATCCTTAACTAGAATCTTTAAAATAGGATTCTCCCAAAGAATTCTGTGTGTATTGAAGGATATTTTTTAGATGAAATGAAGCACATTTGGAAAATAAGAATCACACCTAAGATCCCCATTTACTCTCACATACTCTCTCTCTCTCTCTTTTTCTATTTCAGATTATTACAGGGGTACAAACACGTTGGTTACATATATTGCCTTTGCACCATCCAATTCAGAGCTACAAGCATGCCCAACCCCCAGACATCATTCACGGCACTCAGTAGGTGTGAATTTACCCATCCTCTCCGCCCTATTCCCACATGCCCTATGAATGTTACTTCTATCACGTACTCTCAATATCTAAACTGATGTAGAGAACAGTCCTTCCTAACTGGCTACTTCGATTGTTGTTATCAACGATGGCAAGAGCTCATGTGGTTTTATCAGGGCAACTACATAGGCACAATTAATTGTGTTTTGCTGAGAATAATTAAAAGGGGCAAAAGTATTCACTCATTTAACTGATTCAACTGAACTTCAGGATATTTTACAAAACCAGCTGGAAAGGAAATTGTGTTTTGGGTTGCATGCACTTTGAAAAGTTCCACACTACTTTCTAAGAAAAAAAGAATTTTCATTTTGCTGATTCCTTAACATAAATGTAGATGGGCAGAGAGGCTTATAGAAAAATCCCTAATCAGAACAGAATATGGGATTCCAGAAATCTCGGGTAACTAAGGAGAATATATTGCTCACATTAAAATATGGAAACATGTTGAGTTGACTGGAACTCTGAAATTTTTAAGGTTTCTTAAAAGTTAGGCTTAGTAAACTAAACGGTATATAAAACACAATTCAATTTGGTGTGGGGAAGAAAAATGAAGTATTTACCTGAAGGCAAAGAAGTGTAGTCAGACTAAATTTACCTAACATTATTTCCTACTTAGTCACCCAATATGGATTGCCATCTCTTAGTTAACAAGAGTTTCATTTTATCTTCTTGGAGCCAGGAGATCATAACTGTCTAGGAAAAAAATGGCTGTTGCCCATTAAGAAATGTTATGACTCACCTAAGCTGAGTAATCAGAAAGTCACCTAATTAAATAAAAGGTTTTATTTCCAGTATTGTGACACATCAATAGCTTAATGTCATAATCCTTCAGAAAATTAGATTTAAACAAAGAAAGAACACCTAGAAAATAAAGACCTAAACCAAGACAACATCAAATGCACCAGTGTAAACCCACCTATGGGATTACACTGCTCCCTTATAGATATATTCCAAATATTTTTTTTTACTTTGAAATGTTTGGGAGTTTGTTTAATTCAAAGGATAATTAGACTATTACTAAAGTATTAATAAACTACAGTCTCAAACATGACTCATAATATTTTCCAAATAATCACTGAACTTACATTTTTTCCTTTTACTCACCTCACCCTTTCACCACAGGGTACACACATCCAAGTCAGCGTCACATCGCAGTGAACTCTGGTATTGATGTGCTCCTAAAGTGACAGAAAGAAAAGGGATTTTCCTTCCCTGTTAGTTGAGTCGATCTCTAAGGCAGATGGCTAATTCATTGCACCTGTAACCAATTAGCCATTCAAAACAACTGATTCTTCACAGTAAATTGTTGCCTTGCCAATCTGAGAAGCAGGTGCATATTCAATGGCTAAATCGCCAAGTGGTTGGATACATAAGATGAAATCATCCAAATACAAAATTCTGTTAGATAGATGTGCAGAAAAATATGACCAGTTATAATAATTTCTTTCTAAATTAAGAATTTAATTATTTCAAGTTTTGAATCACAGCTCTGAGAATTTCTTTTTTTTTTAATTCTGATATTTGGCTACTGAATTAGGCAGATGTTTTTTCAATGAAAATTAACTTTTTTTATAAAAAAACAAGGCATAGAATTTTAATTTTCTTCTTTCTAGAAACAATGAATTTTGATTACAATAAACATATTTAAATATATTTCATTATATAGTAATCCATCTAGTGCATCTGCTCCAAAACAGGTACCTCTATATAGAAGATTTAACTTCCAGTCTAGGCACCATAACTAACTGCATAGAACTGGGTACAATTTAGTCACTCTCTTGTTTTGTAGAATGAAAATCTCTGAGGATTATTTTATCACTATGGCGCCAATGTCATAGACTTTCATAGACTCGAACCATTTTATGCTAGAAAATTGTTTAATAAATTTTTTCACCTTTTTCAGATATATTATTTGAATATAGGGAAGGGGTCCAAAGACAATTTTTCTGGGCTGTCAACTGTCTACACCATCAAATCTAAACTTCCCTAATTCTGTCTACTCTTTCCATCAGAATTGGAAGATGGTAAAAAGTCACTCCCAAGAAGAGTATCAGACCCTGTTTAGTTGGCATCAGGATCTCATTCACACTTTCGTATCCTAGTAATCAGTCTGGAGGGCGCATATATGGGGAGACCACTGTCCCATTTCTAGGATTAATAAGTGATCTCTGGACATCTCAACCAAAACCACTGTTATAGAGGAAAGACACTCTATGTGAGAAGAAGCCAAACTCTAACTGAATAGTTGAGGTATCACTATTCTACCAATCACCCAGGTTAGACACACCAGAGGCACCATTGAAATCTGTCTCTTTCCACATCTCACATGTCTCCAATTCTTCTGATACTATTTTCTACATGTTTCTAGTGTTTTTCATTCTAATAGTCATTACTCTTATGCCCTTGTCTCCCAACAGATTTATTCAAAATATTCATACATTTCTTATTTGTTTACTCAATAAATATGTATTAAGTATCCAGTAGTGGCCAGGCATGAGAAAGAAAATACTGAAATAGTGACAAAGAAGGCAGATACATACAATAAGTGTTTTAATGGAATTGATAGTCTAAGGCAGATATGGACAAATGCAAGGATACTTATATTTTAGTCCTAATCTAGACCCAAGAAGCAGGAATGCTTCCAAGATAAGTGTATGTCTAAACCAAGAACTAGTGGTGAGCCACTTCTCTAAGCAAAGAGAGAGGGAATGATTTTCCAGGCAGGGGGAAGGATTCGTTTCTTGTCTCTTGACTCTCAGTGTCAGTCTTCACACTGCTTACAGAATTATGCCCTTAAGAATACTTCAGATCACCATCATCTTATGTTTAAAAACTCCTCATTCTCTACCGAAGAAATTACAAACCTGAGATTAAGTTCCTGTTTCATCTTTTCCAACAAAAAGACTATAGTTCAATTTCACTGTAGTATCAATTCTCTGCTGAACAACAGGAACATTTAACCTACTTTCTTTTGTTGTTTATACTATCTACTGACACTGGAATGCCTCACACAGTAATACCTCCTTTGTCAACTGAATTCCTACTTATCCTCTAAATCTCTGTTAAAATACCATATTCTCTGAAAGCTTTCCCTTGCCTCTTCAGAATTAATTGCTTATTTTGCTGAAATTCCACAGCCAAGTCTTTGCTCCTCTAATATATAGTGCCTATTTTATTTTGCTTCACATAGTTCTTTTGTTTATAGGTGAAGCCCAGGCTTTACTAACCTCATGGAAGCCCACACACCACCTCTCTAGACTTCCTCATTTCCCATTCTTTATACAAAGTCTTCTTTCCTCCCACAGGGAAAATAGAATTGCCCCAATTTCTTGTCTTCCTCTAAGAATCAGGGGAAATGATACCAGACATCTGCAGAGGTGTTTCTCACTACCTGAGTCCCCTTTAGCATAGAGCGTTTGACCTTGCTGATACTTTATTTCTCCTCTCCTCCCAGCGCCCTGAGTTTCCTGGCATCCTCTTGCCTCCCTCCCCACTCTCTAGTATTCCCAATGAACTCCCATCTAGAACCGCAGCTGTCTCTGCCATAGATGGAAGAAAACTTTCCTCCAAATAAGACAAAGTTTACACAGAGATAGACTTGTCTTTAAGAGATTATGGATTTTTTTATAATCCCCTAAAGGGATATTTGCTTTTTCATATTTAAAGCTCTCTTTGATAAAAATTTCATACCAGGCTAAGGCAAAGTGGGCTTTTTCTAACATTCCATTCTCAAATTTGGTTCCCTAGATATTCCCTGACATTTAGAGTTGTTACAGAGAACTCTCCCCAGGGACGTGTGGACTCACTTCATCTCAGCCTTGGATAGAGATGTTAATGTTTGAAAAGAACTAACTGCTGGTCATAATATCCCCTTTATAGTTGTTTTGAGGAATATTACATGTCTTTTTGCTACTCAAATCCCTGGGAATCCAGTGACTCTTGATGCCCCATGGGCATAGGTTCTGGTTGAACACATCTTCCTCTGCAACTAGATTATGCCTAGTGCAATTTTGTAAGTGCCTTGACTCCATGGAAATCTTCCCTATCATGGTGCTTTGTGCACAGTAGGCATCTAATAAATGCATGCTGAATTGAGTTGCCCAGGAAAAAACATATGGCACAGATGACTAAAAAGTGAAAATCCTCTACAACATACTGCATTGCCATCTAAGGGGGAAAAAAATCTTGTTAATGCACATGGTGACAAGTTTATGTCCTGAAACATGCGATCTGATTAGCTTTTTTAATTTTAGCTCTCATAACTACTAGTTTTATTGCTGGTCATAAAATTATCCAGTTCATTTTGAAATTCAGCTGCAAAATAGAACACTTTGACTTCCTGTGATTATACCAGTTTATATGAACATATGACTCCATGTTAGGGGGTTTACTCAAATTAGGGCTTGGGAACCTTAGGAGGCATATTGAAGTCTCATGGGGGGTCTCAGGGATGGGAACACATTGGGTGCATTTGGCAATGGTAATTGCAAAAAGGAGAATCGGTTGCCAAGATCTTATCCTGTTGGCTGAGATTTTGCAGTCATGATGACAAATCATGGATTCAGTTTTGTATGTCAGTTTCACTGTTTTAGGCTGCACCCCTGGACTACTGTCCACAAACATCTGTCATTCACTAGGAACATTACTGAAGAGTGCAACACAGGGGGACCAACTTGAAACAATTTATCAATATTTCATAAATATGTGTTGATCACCTACTAGGGATTCTTGGCTTATTCTGTAGATAAGAAACTAGCAGCAACATTCTAGTATTTAAAAAAAGATAAACACAAAGACTTTTAATAAATTCTGGAAGGTCTGACATTTCTCAGATCTTCTTGTCTAACTTGCTGCCTATAAGATCTGTGACCATCTTAGAAAAAATTAAGCACTGGGAGATAGCCACAGCCTGGCAACTTCCAGGCAAACAGTTGGAGTCCTGATGCTCCTAGCCCACACCCCTACCCTTCCTGCACCACCAGTATGATTGAATTTGCTAACTTCAGTGTCACTTTTGCTCAAGATACCAACTGCCCCAGCTGTGTACAAATATGATATGGATGTTAAAGTTTTTCCATCTTTAAAGGTAAGTACTTTAGGTGTGTTTTGATTTTGTAACTTTAATTTAGGCATCCTTCATTGCTGTACTCTGCTCTTAGGTACATGAGCAATCTCAAGGATAACCACCACCAAGTCAGAATTACAGAGCAGATATATAGGCATACTTTCTCTCTCTCTCTCTCTCTCTCTCTCTCTCTCACACACACACACACACACACACACATCTGCTGTTTTATCATGGCAACAGCTCTTTGTCATGAATAAATAACCTGTCTTCTACTTCATTCTGCCAATTATGCAGGTTCCCTGCCACATGCTTGTTAGAAATACTTAGAGATGGAAAGGTTTTAATTGGTTCTCTCTATGAGATTATCACCTAGCACTGGTTTGATCTGGAACTAGAACAGAATTCAGAGATTGTCAGAGAGTCAGTCTCATGGAAGGGACTGGTAGTTGTAAGGAGGTCGGGGTTGTGGTCAAGGCTGGTGTGGGTTGCTGGACCTGGAGGCATTGGTTGAGAGGACACACTCTTCATTGGACTTGTCCACCCAGTTAAACATAAGGTTATGGGGTAGACATTTTTCAGATTAGGTTAGGTTTTAAAAAGGAAAAAAATCTGCAGCCTTCTTGGAGATACTATGTAAAAGAAAATCTCCAATAAGTAACTTTTCAAAATCTTGCATGCCCTGCTTACTTTATTACTGAATCTATTAGGTAAGATTGAGTGAAGTAAAGGTTCAATTTCATACCTTGTTCCAGTTACAATAAAGTGGTAGCTAATGTGAAAAATACATATACGTATTTTTATATTTGTGAAATTTCTGCACACACATCTAACTATATGCCATTCTCAGGTGAAATTATACAAATAAAATGTTATGTAGTGGTTGTATATCACTGATCCTGGGTTCCTGTCGCTCCTAAATTCTTCCACCCTCTAGTATTTTATCTTCCCGAGCTTCAAGGATTTCACAAATTTTTATAATTAGAAGGCTTTGGATAGGCTGTGGTCTTTCTAAATATCCTGAAGCAGACTTATCTCAGTTTCTCTTAGGGATTTTATTTCCTTACACTTCTTGGGTATAGAACAAAAACAGATAGTTTGTATAGTAGACAAAAGATTTTTGAACTATGAAGTAGGTTACCTCTCTTTTCAAATTTGGGGAAGTACTTTAGCCCTATACTTCTCCTTTTATTTGCTTATTTCCTAGTTTGTGGTAGGTGGGAGACCTTCTTGTATTTCAAGTCCCTTAGGATTTCTCCTACTAGTTAAAGAAATTCATGTCAAAATGGACATTGTCAAACAGGAGAGCACTAAATTATCTATAGCAGACATGGGATTATAACTTTATATTTACTATTACAAAAACTTGTTTCATGGAGAAGCTTGAATTTATGTGGATGGGGAAGAACATATGGTAACCAGCCTATATGTTTTCATAAAGCTTGTTTTTTTCCTGCTCATCTTTCTTCACTTTGGTAATGTGGAAAATTGAACTCCTTTTATAGCAACTGATTATTTCTTTTCAACTTCCGTTTTTACTGCCCATATGAAATACTAATAATTATAATTGGAAGGGGAAGACAGAGAGATCCACAAAGAAAGAGAGAGACACAGAGAGACACAATGAATCAAAATCATTCCTACCCCCTTACATTAATAAAAATATGCTAGAGGTGGTAACTAAAAATAATCTCATGGTTTTACACACCAAAAATTAATTTCTTGCTCACAAAAAGTCTGCCATAGTTCTAGGATAATCCCACCCTACTTGCACTTAGGAGCACTACCATCCGGCTGCTGCAGCATTCAGAACACTGAGGCTCCTTGAATACAAAACAAGGAATAGACCATTGAAGATCTCACCCTAGCAACTCAATGCTATCTATGGCCTATAAGTGACAAAGATGACTTCTGTTAACAGCCTTTGGCAGAAACTGGCCATGTGAACAAGATTAAATGCAAGGACAAGTACATTTATCCTTCTATTAATATTTTCCCAGCAAAAGAGGCAAAAGAGATGTGGGTGCACAATCCCACTCCCACACTGTCTGTGCTTCCCAGACCCTCTTCTCATTTCCATACTCCAACTTCTCTTAGCTAGGAAGGAGAATAGAGAGGGGGGCGTGTAGACATAATCAGGAGAGGGAGAATAATGAGGTGTCTCAAGCAGTTTTTACTATCTTAGAAGTGGTGGTAGAGCAAAGGTCATCAAAAGTACTGAGTCCTCATCTCTACTGCCCTTCTATTTCACTTCCCTGTGCACAGGTGCCTCATACTCTAAAGCTACAAGGCAAACTAGTAAAGATGCTTTATAGGAACACAAGATTAATAGCATTTGCACACAGAAATGTCATTTAAATTTGCATTTTAATGTATAATAATCCTCAATTGTTTCTTGAATAATTACTGTTACCGCTACTACTTTTACTATTACAATTATTATTAGTTAATGTTTATTGATGACCTAGTGAGCTAAACAATTTACATGTGCATAATTTTTTAAAAAGGCATATAAGTATAATTATCTCCATTTACTGTAAATAAATTAAGCAACAAAGAAATTATATAATTTGTTAAATAATGAACCCAGATTTATTTGACTCCAAAGTCCATGCTCTTAAATACTATGAGGAATAGAAAAAGAGAGAATTAATTCTCATGGTGTCATATATAATCAGTTATCTTGATATCTAAGATTGTAGGGTAGCAGGGTAGCTATGCCAATTTCTAAAAATGTTCTGCACAGAACTTAACATGTTATGAAGATTCAAGTGTTTAATACCCCCAGCATGTAACATTAACAGCATAAGTAAAATGAAAATGGATCTTGGCTACTAAATTGAATTTACATCTGTTTGCTCAATCTCAAAGCAACATATTGGAAAGACATCATTTGCAAATACTATACCATCATTATTCATGTAATCAGGTCACTTCATTAATTCAAGTATTAAAATCCAATAATTCTTGAAAACTCAAAAAAAGCTAACCCTATCACTGTATGCCAAATTAGTTGATGATAGTTTACACTCCTAAGTAAAAGTTTGTGTGTTTGGCAAAATGTATACATAGATGAGTGTGTGTGTGTGTGTATACCCACATAAAGTGTATGTAATATAGGCATATTCTCTCACATTGAAACAGATCCTTTTAAATCATATCTCGCTCAAAAAGTAGATGGAATAATACTTATGATTTCTAGGACACTCTCATATTCCTCAAAATTAAAGAATATATCTAGCTTATTCATTGAGAATCTCTATAAGCTAGCAAATCAATATTTGTTGTTATCTAATGATATGGTAGATTTTGAGTAACTGTGTTCTGAAGTCCAAAGGAATTTTAGAGTCCATTTACTATTCCTTTAGATTTGAGGGACTGCATAACCTCCTCTACATTTTCACTGATCTTTCACCGAAAAACCTCTCAATTGTATTCATCTCTCTAAATTATTTGCTTAAAATAAAAATACATAACTCTGCATAAATTATTATGAGATGTGTCTATAAACAAAATTTGCAGTTTAAAAGAATACATGTATTAATACCCAGCTTTTTTTCTGAAGATATTTGAAATAAGGTATAAAACTTATACATTGCCAAAGGATAAAAACATCTAAGAGGAACAAGTTTGAAAGGAAAAAAATTAAATAAATAGAAAATGTGATCTCAGGGTAAGTTTACTCAAAAATGTACTGGTATTTAAAAATATATAAATCATTAATTTGGGTATGAGATTCCTAATAGCCAAAACAAAGTAAAAAATACTGTAATTTTTTAATTCACTAAATTTGTAAGAGGATTAAATATAATTAGCCAGGAAAAGCATGGTTGATACTTGCAGGAAAGTGCTGACTCTTTAAAGGCCATGTTCTTATTTAAACCCTGTTGCCAATTGGTTAAATATTTTTATTATTCTTTTTTTTTAGAAGGGGTTCCTTCCCAGAACATAAAATAGAATTCTTTAGCATCTCATTACTTTAGAATCACATCTTAGTTTTAAAATAAAATCATATTCAAGGATTACCCATGATATATACCAGACTTGTCTTTAAATTCAATAGCTGTCAACACCTAAACCCAACTTAAAAGTCTGTATATATGCCATGATAAAGTATATTCAAAAATGAGTGACTGAAATATATAGTTTGGTAGAAGAAATAAGATGTATTGTTAGATAGAGCAGTAGAGTGCCTATAGTTTACAATAATCTATTGTATATTTCAAAACAGCTAGAAGAGGAGAATTAGAAGGGTTCTACCATAAAGAAAAGGCAAATATTCAAGGTGATTATATGCCATGTACACTAATTGTATCTTTACAAATTACATGAATGTGTTAAATGACCACATGTACCCCCAAATTATGTACATCTATTTTGCATCAATTAAAAAAAAGTGAGTGACAGAGTTTGAAGGCAATTTTCAAGGAAGTGTTCAGAAATATTTTGAGCAATGTTGATATCATATACAGGCTCTTAAAGGGAATATTTGAGGGAGGTGATGTTTGTTAAGATAGTTTTCATTCTTTGTATGCACAAATGATTATATCAGACTGTGATTGTACAATATACCGCAGACCAGAATAAGCACAGCTGTTGCATAGTCTCTTAAATAGTTCAGGGATGCAAATAATCAGTCCTTGTCCTCAATAAATATTTTCTTAGGTTTCCACATGTTTCTGTGTGCAGATCTTTTTCTCTTATTGAAATGGAATAAAAGTTCCTTTAGGAAACGAAGCATAATTGCTCTTTTTACCCTTGGCCACTAGCAGAATTCCTATCGGTCTCAAAAAATACTTATTGAATTAATAAACTCTGTTCTGATCCTCTGAAACACTAGCAAACTGCAGGGCTCTCCTGTCACATGTCACATGTAGATGTGGCCTCAGAATGCATGCCCACATATCTTTTCTTGAAAATGCAGTAAGTTAATAAAAAAGAGATGTGAAAAATATTAAATGTCTTTATAATGTCTTTCTTCCATGCCTTGGGTAAATGCTAATCTGAGATTCTGTAATCTGCATGACTGGTATAGATGACAGAACACATAATTTGCTGATATTATTTTCTCGGGCTATTAAGCTCTGCCCAACCTTTTAAGTATATTGAATTGGAAGATCATGTTCCCACCATTTCAGGAAATTGGTAGCGTCACAGCCCAACAACTTGAGAAAATAACATTATTTTAGAGAGAAGGTAAAAAGAAGAAATGGCACCAAAGAAACCATTCAAGGCTTCAGACTGGAAATAGTAAATATCTATCTCTGTGACCCCAAATTTTGTCAGTGTCATGAGAAAAGCAGTACAAACAATATCATGGTGATTTATTTAACTAATTAGCTCTCCTTTAAAGGTCTCTACTATTTAAATTACTAACTGTAAGTGTTAACCCTTCAGCTATTCTCACAAATAAATAATTTACCCTGGGAGGCAGGGAGGACTGCTCTATTCAAAATGAAAATCTGCATTTAGAGAATTTAGAAAATAAGTGCAATGGGAGAGGTAGAGGCCTATTTAATGAAGGCAATTTAATCAAAACCACAAAGGAATATATTATACAAACAGTTTTTGAATATAGGGAAGTAGAAAATGCTGGAAAAGTGGTTTTCAGTCTCAGTGCTCCTTCAGAAGGAGATAGTGAGTACAAACTTTGCGACCTCTTGGCTCTTTCTAATTAACAGTGTGACTAGAAGGAAGATGGTAAAACAGCCTCCACATAAAGGCCAGTTTCCTAGCAACCATTACTCCAGTGGCTTAACCAGATTTTAAATGCAAACAATCAACCTCAGTACCAAGCCTGAAAGGGATGTTAAATATCTTGGTGCAAACAGTGCAATTCTTCAAAGGAAATGTTCTTCTGAGGATATGGGTAATGCCATGAGTCTTTAAACCTTCCTCTGTGCTCAGGTGCCTGCAGTGGGCTCTATATCAGCCTCAGCACTGAGTTACATTATGTCTAGATTGCCCCCAATACACTGATGGACCCTACTTGCTTCCTGCCTGAACACAAGGCTTCTTGCTGCACATAGACTTCATGACTTGGGTGGTTTAAATCTGATGTGGGTCTACTAGGATCATTTACTCCTTTGTATTTTGCAGCTTAATTTATTTGATTGTAAGTATATTCCTTATAAGTTCATTTTTCACAAATTTTCAGTTTCATTTAGTTTTATCTTTCCCACTTTCCAAAATACTGCTTCCAGAAAGTCACTCAATCTAAGATTTTTTTCAAATTTAGTGCTTTTATTGTCATAGCTACAAAATATTTGCCTAACCCAGAGTCAAAAAGATGTTTTCTTCTATTTACATTTAATTCTATGATCCAATTTTAGTAGATGCTTTAGTCTTTATAGTATACATTTTTTTAAAAATGATGACGCCCTAGCTTCAAGTGATAGAATATTACTTTGTATATGGATAAAGACGTTATTAACACTATACCTCCATTTCTCCTCTTCTGGAATTTTTGCTATCATTGTCAAACATTTAACTTTTCCATCTGTTATAACTTCACAATACATTGTTATAATTTATATTCTAAACTACAGTCTCTGACAACTAAACAGATATAAATAACAGCAAAATAAAACCCCTCACATCATTACTATTTCCAGTATTCTTCATTTCTTTGGGTAAATGAATATCTTAAAATAGCATGAAACTCAAAAGCAATATATGTTTTCAAAGCAAGTATCATTCATAAAATTGTTAAATGGAATATCAATGTGAGCACAGATTAAAAATGGGTGAGTATGTGTACCTTCAGAACCCCCTATTTACTTGAATAACATACCCAAATACCTTATGGGAAATATGGAGGCTCTAGAAGCATGACTGGAAAGCAGTTGATTATCTAGAGCTAGTTCTCTTACAGAAGAGGCCCTTGACTTTCCTCAGGGGAAAATTGGGAGACAATCAAAGCCATGGAACAGGCCCAGGAATCTTCAGTCTAAATCCATGATGGATCCCAGCTATTCAACTCAGGACACATTTCACAGGAGAACAAGTGCATTGTCCTGTTGGCGGGGGGAGAGGAGGAAGGCTGGGAAACCTATTTTAGTGAGCATTTTCTACTAAACTTTTTATTTTGATATAATTGTAGATGCACATGCAGTTGTTAGAAAAACAGAAAGAAAAGGAAAAACAGAAATACAAAGAGAGATCCTATGTGCCCCTTATCCAGTTTCTTAATTTTGTCAGGACTTTTAAACCTTGGTGTAGTCAGTACAATCAGAAGCCATCAACAGAGTAGTAATCAAGCAAACCAGCTTCCAGAGGAGCTTTCTATTTTGGTATTTCCACATATATGCAGAGATTGTTTGCACTAAACCATAACTAGTGCTCTAAGGCGAGTACTGTGAACAGCTAGTCCACTGGGGTGCTCTACTGGAAAGGCTAGGCAAGCAGAGTGAAGAGAGAAGACCCCTGGGGGTCAAGAGGGAATTCTTTTTATTTCTTTGTCAGATTCAAATCAGATGATTCGGGAGGCTTAGCGAACATAATAAACTATAATCTTTGGTGATGTTGGATAAAATGGTTTGGCTATAAATGTTGAGTTCCCCCTGCTGCAGGAAAAATAATATTTGAATAAGATTCTGAAATTGGAGATCATCCGGCAGGAAATTTATTAGGAACAGTGCATGAAATCAATATCTGTGGAAGGGAAGGGAAGAGAGGGAGGAAGAAAAAGAAGTAGTATTGGACAATGAAGGAAACTGGGCTGTGTGTAGTTTCAACAAAGGCCTCATCCAACAGCTAGGAGCCCTTAAGAGTTGTTTTGCATCATGGTGAGGGTGTAAGACCTCTACACGCTTACATTGACCAGTCATTGCCTGTGAGTTGCTCATCAGAAGGTGATGTGGCCTGGGACTAGGCAGCTCTTTTCAGCCCAGAGCAATTTGCATAAAGGACTAAGAGCTGAGTTCTGGCAGCTGGTAGCACTCCTAGAAGCTGTAAGAATAAATATCTCACTTCTAAAGGAGGATCCATGCAACACATAACATCATCCACTATATTGCATCTCATGTACTGCTCAGATCTATTTCTTCTTATATTTTCTGACTAAGAATAGCCAGTATCATGGTTTTAATGAGGTTTTTTACTGGGTCAGACTTACAGGAAGAAGATTGGTGGGATAAATTAAGTCCATGCCACTACAGCTGATCTTAGAGCTGTAATTAATACTCAGCATCTCCCTCCTTTATCCAAAGAACTCTACTGAAAAAATCAAACCAGCAGCTTCTACTAAATTCCCCTCATCTTCAGCTAGCACTTCTGCAGGTCTTGCGTCTGTATTCACCATATTCTTCCAAGACTGTGGCTGCTGTACTTGTCCTTTATTATTAAAATAAGGTAAGGGATTCTCATAGGTATGCAGAGAGATCACCTGGGAGCAAAACATAGACTTCCTTTTCCTAATTTGGTAGCATGAGCCTTACTTCCTCCTGATAACCAGAGTCAATTTCCTGCCAGGATGGTGACTCTTCCTGCATGTTTGTCCCTTAGCCAAAGAAGTTCTAAGTGCCCAGGTGACAGCCATAGCTTATCATGCAATAGGACCCCTGCTGTGTCCCCTAGTAAAAGTGTTCCCTTTTTGGGTATCAGGAGTTTTAAATCTACAACGCCCAGGGTTGTACAGACAGCACAAGATTCCCAGAAGTCACAATTAGGGATAATAATAAGCATGTTCAGACAGAAAGTACAAATAGGATTGATAACAACTGAAGCCACCATTGCTTCAACTCTTTGCTTCTCAAACTTACATATTCTACCCGTTAGGAACAGAATACCATATAAAGGCCATTGCTTCATTGTAGAGGTTGGCAAACTATGGTTCTTAGGTCAAATCC
Source organism: Microcebus murinus (assembly GCF_040939455.1). NCBI lineage: Eukaryota > Metazoa > Chordata > Mammalia > Primates > Cheirogaleidae > Microcebus > Microcebus murinus. The sequence continues at coordinate 51,108,498 of NC_134104.1, forward strand.
ATCTCATTGACTGTTTATATAAACAAAATTTTATTGCACACACAGTCACACACACTTATCTACATATTACTTAAGGCTGCTTTCAAGCTATAATGGCAGAGTTAAGTAGCTGCAACAGAGACCACGTGGTCAGCAAACCTAAAATAATTTTTATCTGAATGTTTACAGAAAAAGTGTGCTAACTCTTGATCTGGTGTGTATACTGCCTCCTAGAGGACAGTGCCCCATCTTTGTAAGGAATCATCTCCAAGTTAGTACCTCAGTTTACCTTCACCGGTCCATCTAGTTGCTTTATCAGGCTGACAGCTTCTGGGAGGTTTAGTGTGAAATAGGGCCAGTGGATTCCCTGGTCATGTGCCCACTCCCACATTCTGTTGCTTTAAAATGGGCATCTTGACCTCACATGATATTAAGTGAGATCCTCTTCTGGTGGATCACTCTATAAGCCATTGATTAGTGGTGCTGGTTGACATCCAGCAGTCAGAAAAGGCAAACTCATACTCAGAAAATATGGCTATTCTTGGAAAAATGGATCATTGCCATTGCATGGTAAAGAGGGTTCCAATATAGTCAACTTACCACAAAGTGTCTGGTTGGTTTCTTTAGAGACAGTGTTATACTGGGGACTCATCATTTTTGTATCTGTTGCTGATAGGTTGAAGGTCCAGCAGTGGCAGTAGCTAGATCAGCCTTTATAAATGTGAGTCCATTTTCCTTACCACTGTGGCTAACACATTCATGTGCTTTTTGTCCAAGCACTGGACTGGCCAATGATAATGACAAGGCTGGTTGATATTAATTGGCTAAGTCATTTCGTCAACCTGGTTGCTTAGTGCCTTTTCCATAATGGGTGCTATCTGGTGGTATTAGCATTCCATACAAAAACATTCGCATTTTGGGCACACCACCCTAGGCTCATCTATGTATTTCTAACCTAGAACTCATTGTCCTCTGTCTTCCATTTTTTTCTCCTTCCAAATCTTGGCCATCCAGCCAAGCCATTTGCTACCGCTCATGACACTCGATATAGTCTAACTTTGGGCCACTTCTCTTTCCTCAGGAAAGGGATGAACAGTTATAGCAAATGCAGCTTGCCCATCAGGATGGTTTCTCCTTCACCAATGACTTCCTTGAAGACTCTCTCTTCCTCCTATGGTCAAATTTTTAATTTGCTCAGATCCCATTTGTTTATTTTAGATGCGGCAGTGATTGCCTTGGGGGTCTTCCTCAAAAATTCTTTGCCTAGACCAATGTCTAATAGGGTTTTCCCAACATATTCTTCTAGGATTCTTAAGGTTTCATGCCTTAGGTTTCCGACACAAGATACGGAAAATGGGCTCCACATCTACTGGCCATCAAATTGGTACTTAACTGATTAAAACTATGGTGCTCAAATGGTGGTAATGTTGACCAGGGATTCCAGAGGGGGGCAGGGGGGGGAAGACCCACATCTTAGGGATGTGTCGAGCATTGTGGGGGGAAGAGCATACCTCTAACCATTCTTAGGGAGAGGCGAAGATATACAATGTAACCAAAATGTCAAAAAAAAACAAACACTTTTATTGGGTGGTGGGCAGGTGAGGGGAGGGGGGAGGAGTGTATATTTACATAATGGGTGCTGTGTGCACCACCTGGGGATTGGACATGCTTAAAGCTCTGACACGTGGGGTGGGGAGGGGTGGCAGGAGCAACATATGTAACCCTAACAATATTTGTACCCCCACAATATGATGAAATAAAAGAAAAAAAAACAAGCTTAACTTGTGTCTTCTGGCATTGCTTGTGTCTGATCACAGATACTCTTCTTCCATATTATAACAAATTTCTGATGGATCTATGCTTCTTAATGACAGATCTAGCTCCTGAAGAAAGCTCAGACCACATGATCATCTGAGGACCCATAGTAAGGTGTTATATCTCTACCACTGTCCAGTAGCAAAAAAAGGAGAAATTTCAAAAGGTATATAATTTTCTGCACAGCCTTGCTCCAGAATAAACTATATTGGGTTTCTCCTACTGAGGCTTACCACTTCTTCATCTGTCATTTTATTTTTCCCCACAACAAACATGCCCAACACAGGCCCAAGGCAGGTGGCTTGTGCTGCAGTCTGTCCCTTCTGCAGACCTTTCCTGCTCTGAGGCCACACAAAGCTGGCAGCTTTTCCCGTCACACTTTACATCGGAGAACAGTTTATGTAAATGTCTTTTATAACTGCCTCAAGAGATATTGTGAAAATTGAAATGTTTTAATATGTAAAAGTGTTTTTGTGAGCTATAAATTAGTATATAAATATAATATAACTTAGTAATATGTGTTAATTCAAAATTGTTATGCCTAACTTATTGCCATATATCCTTCTTTTAAGTGGCATGTGAAGTTTCATTCTTCATTATAATTGTGAGATGAAGACAGAATTAGATGAGCATATATCTTCATTCGACAGCTTCCCATAGCTAAGTCTGGAGCTCAGTAGGTACTAATTAAATATTTGTCAATGAATGAATGAAATTCTCATTTATCATAATCAATAATCAAGATCAATAATATCAATAATCAGTTCACAGATATAGTTCAGTCTATAAAATCTGCATGAGCTGCTGTGACAATATACTAACTGTTATACTGACTCCAAAAGGGACTTCATATAGTAGAGACATGATATCTTACTGCTGGCAGGGCCTTTCACGTTCAATTTAGCCCCATTTTACCAAGGAAATAAAGGCTCACCCATAGATAGTGACATGTTTGAAATCAGGTCCAACTAGTTGCATAATTACATCAGAACCTAAACCTTTCAGTAACTGGGTAAGCATTGTTTCCATTGCACCATTCTATATGTCATTATACCATTCTTCTGGTTTTCTACAGAAGTAAAACTTTTCCAGTATAAAAAAGCATCTTTAAAACATTTTAAAATTAAAACCGAATTAAATCTTATTAACCTAATTTTCAAATCTAAAATATTGTGAAAGGAAGAATCACAGGCCATTTTGATATAAAGGAGGACGAATAAAAAGTTTTTAAAACCAGCATTACCTTTTTTTGCAGTACTTAATTAAATTTCACATTATTTCTCCTTTTAGATACCATTCTGGTTTTTCAACCAATATCCAACAAAAGACATATAATCTGTTAATTCATTTTCTCTCTTCTTTCCTGATTTATCAAATTTTAGCTTTCTGATATAAAATATGTATCAATGTATCTCATGAGATATAATTTATCTTTTTCAATTTCCAAACAAATAATGATTAATGAAAACATGTATCCAAGGTCTGATCTTAACAGAAAAATATCATCACAGTCAGTTTTACATATTATATTTTAAAAGTTTTAAAAATTCTCCTGGAGATATTTAATTTTTAAATACTTAAGTAATTTCTAAAAATTATTTTCCTAGTGATTATTTAGACATTATGTTAGAAAATATTAGGAAACTTATCAAGAACAGATAAAAATACTAATACAAGATCATATCTGCCTAATACAGTAATAAAGGAAAGTAAGAAATGCAAAAACTTGAAATGAACAAACATAAGGCTGTCACAATAGCGCAAAAGTTTTTAATATAATCAAGGTAATTTATTTGGCTTTTAAAAATCAACAGAAATGGCAAGGTTTTGACAATTAGCAAAAAGGTGATTTTATTGAAGAAAATTAAGTTAATAAGAATCTTAAAATAATAACAATGAGGGAAAACTTTGGGGGAGATGGCTCCTCCAAAAAATGATTATTTTCAGTGTTTCAAATGGTAAAAAAATTATATTTTTTGGATGGAAAAAATGGAATCCATGAACAGAATTCTTTACACAATCACATCACAGACATGATCCCAAATATATCAAATATATTTTGGCTTATGTTCCAGAATTTTAGGGATCTTTAACTTAATGTGCTTAAGTCCAACACTTAATAAAGAGATGGGTTATTTTCTACATTTCCATTCAAGGTTATATTCTGATTTTTTTTCCTTTTAGGTTGATGAAACCTATATTTCCTATATAATATGGATTTTTTAACATTATAAAGTAATATAGTCAGCATTATTAAGGTATTTATGAAAATCTAATAGGGACATATAGTTTGATAAAATGGAGAAATTTTGCTTCTAAATGCTAACCATTAGGAGAAATAGCCAATTATTTTGGTCCGAGTGTTTCTTGAATTTATAGTCAAAGAGATTTGGTCTTTTACTTTTCAATAAATTGCCCTTGTAACATACAGCCCTCTTATTTTACTCAGAGAAACTGGAAAAAGATAATTCGTGATCTTGATGTTCTACTCAGGCATTCTGCAAGGAGAATTGACAATTTCCAACTGTATCCAAGCTACTTTTTAAAAAATCACCGTCCTTTATATCTCCACACTTAATTATTAAGTGTCAATCAAAACTGACAGTAGGACAACAAAGCCACACAATTACACAGAAGGATATACTTTCAAATGTCATTCTAAATTTATGAAATTGCATAGTCTTACAGTTCTCTTATGAAAATGTCAAAAAGTGCCAACTATAATCTTTTCTCTGAATGATGAATACAACAAATTCGTGTCCTTAATACATTCACCTTTTATTCTTATAAACAATGATAAAAATTTTGCTGTCTAATTCCTGTCTTTTTATTTCTTGAGCTGAAGGTGTTCATTTCATATTTCTGAGACTTCTCTTAACACCTAGAAAAAAAAGTGAAAAGTGTTAAATTATGCTAGTGTTGTTTGATTATAAAAATAATTTATTCTCATTATAAAATATTCAAATAGTATAGAAGAAATTAGAGCTTAAAATCTAGCCCACACCTAAGTTTAAGCTGCCTAATTCCTATCCTAAACAGTCATTTGGATAAATTAACTAAAATGGAGAAATTCATTATTAATTATTTTTGCTAATCCTTTCAGACATATCCTGTGAATTGATATATAGACATTTATGGATATATTAGCATAAAATATACACTAATTATTCTTTATGCTAACATGTATTATGTATATAATGTATATATGTATATATGTATTATTATATGTATTATATTTTCAAACATATTAGATCAAAAAATAAACCCTGTTCTGCAATATGTTTTTTGGGTTTTAGAATTTACATATTATTTTATTAATTTCTTTGTATATATAATGCTGCCTCATTCTTCTAAATAACTGCATAATATTCTAATGTATGTTAATATAATAATTTGTTTCATGAGTCTCTTGAACTATTTCAAGTTTTGATATTAGAAAACAATGCTCCATATTGTTCGATCTGTATATTTGATCATATATGTTTACATGCCTCTATGAATGCATCTGTAGAATAAATTCTTAGATTGGAAATTTCTGTGTCTAAGCATTTATTTGCTTATAATTAAAATTTGTTAATTTAAAATTATATTAGCTAAATAAGATACATTTTTAATATAGTCCTCATATTAGACATTGTAAAAGTTGAAAGTTAAGCAACAATGGAGCACAAGATAAATGATCATTTTATAAAAACAAAGAAACCTAAACAGAGAAAATTATTTGGGAAAAATTGTTGATGGCCAATACTATAATCAAATTTTGTAGAGTAAAACCTAAGGAGAATAGCAATCACTATTCTTTAAAATTTAATATGAAAATAAAACTGTAATTTGAAGTATATCAGAATAATACATTTTTAGGAAAACATTATGACAGATGTGATTATTTCTTGAATTTGCAGAATTATATTATAAATCAACCAAAATTATTTGATGCCAAATGAGATAACATGTATTATGTCATCAATGCAGATAGTAATTAGCTAAACATTTGAATGATTCATATTTAAATAATTCCCTGAAAATTTTAAGCAAGTCTGGAAAAAGTGGATATATATTTCCTAATTCCTAAAGATTTTTGTTGATATAGAAAAAACATGTGGTTCAATGACATGTTCTATTTTTTTTTTCAGCATATTAAGGGGGTACAGATTTTAAGGTTTCAATAAATACCCATTCCTCCCCTTCCCCCACAAGTCTGAGTCTCCACCATGACCATCCTCCAGATGGTGCACACTTCACTCATTATATATGTATATACCCGCCCCCTCCCACCTGCCCAATACCCTATTATTGTAGTACCTATGTGTCCACTTAGGTGCTGCTCAGTTAATACCAATTTGCTGGTGAGTATATGTGGTGCTTGTTTTTCCATTCTTGGGAAACTTCACTTAATAGTATGGGTTCCAGCTCTAACCAGGAAAATATAAGATGTACTATATCACCGTTGTTTCTTAGAGCTGAATAGTACTCCATGGTATACATATACCACATTTTATTAATCCATTCTTGGATTTATTTTTTCCATCACTCTTTTACTGGCTATTATGGGGAAGAGAGACATACTTCAGATCTTTAAAAACTTATTATCACTATAATTACCTAAAGAAATAAAAGAATAGTCTTTCAATTAGAAAAATTTAAGATCTAGAGTAAATGTCACTAGGCTAGTGACTGTATAATAGTCAGAATTTTTATAACCAGGGTCACCATTCATTATTAGATCTTCAATTTTTAGAAAGCAATTTGACAAATGGAGAGACCCCCAAATTGGGAAACATGGACTTTAGGTATACATAGGAAGTGCAGCCATGTTCAACTCTTTGGAAATATAAGAGGAAAAATCAGTGTTGCATAATCTTCTAAAATTTCTTTTCAATATTTTACCTTTTAAAATTTGTCTAAAATATATTCCTAGAGATTTTCTTGTTTTTTTTAATTTTTTTTTTTTTTTTTTTTTTTTGAGACAGAGTCTCACTCTGTTGCCTGGGCTAGAGTGCCATGGCGTCAGCCTCACTCACAGCAACCTCAAACTCCTGGGCTCAAGTGATCCTCCTGCCTCAGCCTCCCAAGTAGCTGGGACTACAGGCATGCACCACCATGCCCGGCTAATTTTTTTCTATATATTTTTAGTTGTCCAGCTAATTTCTTTCTATTTTTAGTAGAGACGGGGTCTTGTCTTTGCTCAAGCTAGTCTCAAACTCCTGACCTTGAGTAATCCTTCCACCTCGGCCTCCCAGAGTGCTAGGATTACATGCGTGAGCCGCTGCACCCAGCCTGAGATTTTCTTACTAAATGTCTTTGAGAATATAGGTTTCATTAAAAAATTCCCTTCCAATAATCAAGTATTAAATATAGTTTATGTTGTTTTATATGTATTTATTACCATGGGCACATAATGAAGGCAGAACCATTTAGATCTCTCTCTCTCTCTCTCTCTATATATATATATATGTATATACTTATATACATATATATGTATATATCTCTATATGTATATATATATAAATATATAAATCTCTCTCTTTCTCTCTCTCAGACACACACAGAGCAAGCTTCTAACATTTATAATGATTGAATTTATCCTGAGATCATGATTAGCTTAGATTATGAGCATCTGCCTGGTTCCAAATAAAGTTGTGGCAAAACCTAAAACAGTATTCATAAAAAGATTACTATCTCTTTAATAAAACATCTTTTCCAAGACTTCCATTATCAATGCTTGAATGATTTACTGCCCTTGGTTTGTATTCTGACACATATCTGCACTGCTCTCAAAAGAATTCACTCACCCCTTCACTAAGATTAAATTGAATGTACATACTACATGGATCCTTGTATATTAGGAACAGTACATTGATCAAAATTTGGTTCTGATCTTGTGTCTAGTACTGTGCCCTGTTCTATAGCGTATACACTGTAATATGCTTCTTCATTTCTAGGAGCTTTCAAATTACCTGGGGATTAATGGCCAACAAAGAAAAAGTCAGATAATAACACTATATGATACATGACAAATAAATAGAGAGGCAATAGAAGTATTGTTGAATTTAAGGAAGAAGGATCATTGCTTTATAGAAAAATTTATTTAGAACCAATCCTTGAAGATGAGTGGGATTCAAACTTGCAAAGGAAAGAAAAAAATACTTTTTAAAATTTCAGCATATTATGGGGGTACAAATGTTAAGGTTATGTATATTGCCCATGCCCTCCCTTCCCCCTCCAGCCTGCCCGACACCCAATAAATGTTATTCGTATATGTTCACTTAAGTGTTGATCTGTTAATACCAATTTGCTGGTGAGTACATGTGGTGCTTGTTTCTTCATTCTTGAGATACATCACTTAGTAGAATGGGTTCCAGCTCTATCCAGGAAAATACAAGAGGTGCTATATCACCATTGTTTCTTAAAGCTGAATAGTACTCCATGGTATACATATACCGCATTTTATTAATCCACTCATGTGGCATCTGGGTTGTTTCCACACCTTTGCGATTGTGAACTGTGCTGCTATAAACATTTGAGTGCAGGTGTCCCATTTGTAAAGTGTCATTTGATCTTTTAGGTAGATGCCCATTAGTAGGATTGCTGGATCGAATGGTAGATCTACTTGTATCACTTTAAGGTATCTCCATATTGCTTTCCCCAGAGGCTGAACCAGTTTGCAGTCCCACCAGCAGTGTAGGAATGTTCCTCTCTCTCCACATCCATGCCAACATTTATTGTTTGGGGAGTTTTGATAAAGGCCATTCTTACTGGAGATAAGTGATACCTCATTGCAGTTTTGATTTGCATTTCCCTGATGATTAGAGATGTTGAGCATTTTTTCATATGTTTGTTGGTCTTCATTTTGTCTTCTTTTGAAAAATTTCTGTTCATGTCCTTTGCCCACTTTTTGTTAGGGTTGTTTGATTTTTTCTTGCTGATTTTCCTGAGTTCTAAACAGATTCTAGTTATCAGCCCTTTATCAGATGTGTAGCTTGCAAAAATTTTCTCCCGTTCTGTGGGTTGTCTGTTTGCTCTCTTGACAGTTTCTTTGGCTGTGCAGAAGCTTTTTAATTTGATCAGGTTCCATTTGTTTATTTTTGTTGCTGCTGTGATTGCCTTTGGGGTCTTCCTCATAAATTCTTTACCTAGGCCAATGTCTAGAAGAGTATTTCCAACATTTTCCTTAGGATTCTAATAGTTTCACACCTAAGGTTCAAGTCTGTTACCCAGTGTGAGTTGATTTTTGTGAGAGGTGAAAGGTGTGGGTCCTGTTTCAGTCTTCTGCATGTGGCTATCCAGTTTTCCCAGCACCATGTATTGAATAAAGATTCTTTTCCCCAGTGTATGTTTTTGTCTGGTTTGTCGAAGATTAGTTGGCTATATGAGGATGGTTTTATATCTGGGTTCTCTGTTCTGTTCCACTGGTCAATGTCCCTGTTCTTGTGCCAGTTCCAAGCTATTTTAATTACTATAGCCTTGTAGTACAGTTTGAAATCTGGCCAATCAAATCCAGGTGCTTGTCAAGAAAATAATCCATCACAACCAAGTGGGCTTCATCCCATGGATGCAGGGATGGTTCAACATACACAAATCTATAAATGTAATTCACCATATAAACAGAACCAAAAATAAAAACCATATGAACCTCTCATAGACGCTGAAAAAGCATTTGACAAAATTCAACACCCTTTTATGATAAGAATGCTCAACAAAATAGGCATAGATGGAGCTTACTTAAAAATGATACAAGCCATATATGACAAATCCACAGCCAATAACATACTGAATGGGGAAACATTGAAAAAATTCCCACTTATGACTGGAACTAGACAAGGCTGCCCACTATCTCCACTTCTATTCAACATGGTGCTGGAAGTCCTTGCTACAGCAATGAGACAAGAGAGTGGAACTAAGGGCTTCCAAATGGAAGCAGAAGAGATCAAACCCTCACTCTTGCTGTCATCTTGCTGATGACATGATATTATACCTAGAAAACCCCAAGGATTCAACCAAGAGACTCCTTGATCTGATAAATGAATTTGGTAAAGTCTCAGGATACAAAATCAATACACAGAAATCAGAGGCATTCATATACGCCAACAACAATACAAGTGAGAACCAAATCAAAGACTCAATTCTCTTCAAAATAGCAACAAAGAAAATAAAGTACCTAGGAATATATTTAACTAAGGAGGTAAAAGGCCTCTACAGGGAGAACTATGAAACACTGAAGAAGGAAATAGCAGAGGATGTAAACAGGTGGAAAAATATACCATGCTCATGGGTCGACAGAATCAACATTGTTAAAATGTCTATAAAAAAAAAAAAGTGACCTACAGAGTCAATGCAATCCCTATTAAAATACCATCATCTTTTTTCACAGATATACAAAAAATAATTTTACGATTCGTATGGAACCAGAGAAGACCCTGTATAGCAAAATAAATCCTAGGCAATAAAAACAAAATAGGAAAAAAATACTTTAGGTGTGGATAATTATGTGAGTAAAGGAAAGGAGATCAGGCCGGGCAGGGTGGCTCACTCCTATAATCCTAGTACTCTGGGAGGATGGCTTGAACTCAAGGAGTTCAAGACCAGCCTGAGCAAGAGAAAGACTCCATCTCGACTAAAAATAGAAAACTTAGCTGGGCGTCGTGGCATGTCCCTGTAGTCCTTCTAGCTACTCGGGAAGCTGAGGCAAGAGGATTGCTTGAGCCCAGGAGGTGAAGGTTGCTGTGAGCTAGGCTGATGCCATGACACTCTACTCAGGGCAACAGAGTGAGACTCTGTCTCAAAAAAAAAAAAAAAGGAAAGAAAAGGAGATCAACTATGCAAGGCACATTGTAAGGCTTTGGTTTAGGAAGAGTGAAGAGATCTTTCTGACTAAACTAGACTTTAAGAATAAAATGTTGTAGGCTATATTCATGGTAAAGTAGTTTGAGTCTATTTCATTGTAGACTACAGGGATATTCTAGCCAGTAGGAATTTCTAAGACAAGTCTAAGAAAAAAATATATGTCACAGAATTATTTTGTTATGGTAAATTCTTGAAAGTCTTTTATTTAAGGTGGTAATGCATAGAATGATTTATAAAAATTAATCTGGGTAGAAGAAGTAATATGGATTATGAGATGCATGATAATATTAAAAATTTACTCAGCACTTATTGCATAATAGACACTGGGCTAGAAGATCAACATGGACTGTTTAATCTTCAAATGTATCATCTCCTTTTATAGGTAAGAATATAAGGCTAAGATAGATTAAAAAATTTCCCTAAGATCACCACCCATGGTAGCCCACTTTATGGAATTTAAATGCAGACAATAATTCTGTAAGACAGAGTTCTGGGTCCAAAGAAAGAAGTTAATAAGTTGTTAAAGCTGGTCTTTTGTTTCCAGCTCTTCAGGAACATAGGTAAAAAACAAACTAACAAAAAATTAGTCTTTTTGTGTTAAATTTCTCCACTGTGTCTGTGGCAGAAATAAGGAATAATGAGCAGGTGTTAAAGATAATGTGAAGGAAATCAGATTGGTTCAAACCATGCTGTAAAGGTGTAGCACATTTAAAGAATACAATTTTCTGAGTAAAGATGTATTGGCATTACATGCATTTTTTTGGTCAGAACTTGCTTCCTACTTTTCCTAAAATTATGTGGTCCTGCTAACAATACCCAGTTATCCTAGATTGGTTTGAAAGAAAATTCAAGATGAAAACAATTTGCAGATTTCTGAGAACAGACTCATTTTGTCAGATTGCTCTGTTGGTGATAGTTTGGTTTTGTGTGAATAATTTTCCCCTGATATGTGTTCAGTACAAATGATACAAACCAGTTTTGCAAATAGGTCCCTTAAGAAAAATTTTACATTGTCCTTACCTATCTTTCCTAAAGCATCTTTCTATCTGATTATTTTTCTTCAGTTTCTTTTGAAGTAAACACAAAGGTAGCAGCGAAAAACTATCCACAGTATATTCTTGCAGTTCCATCCCAACAGATTCCTATGGAAAAGTCACAATAACAATGAGATAATTCTCTAATTTTTATTAGATCTCACCTGTTTTCTTTAGAGACATACTTATTGAATAGCTTCACACAAATAAGACCCAATTAGAAATATAAATATCTAAAGTTGAAGTATGCATTCGAAAATCATTAAACCTGTCAAAAAATTTTTCTACTTTGAAATCCCTACTGGCACATATCGAGTATATTTGATAAATATTTACTATTGAATAAGCCATGTGACATTAACTTGGGTGTAAGCTCCAACTCTTTTCCATACATATTTTAAATAAATTTATGTAAGATTTATTTTGTCCAACAACATTTAAGTGGAAATGTGAGTCAAGAACATGCTACTCCTCTGCTTCAGACCCTGAAATAGCTCTGCATTTTCACAGAAAGGTCAAACCTTTTACACTTGGCACCTGACCTGGCACCTGTTACCTGTATGATCTCACCTCTCTCTCTCACTCACTCTGCTCCAGTCCCATTGGCCTCTTAGGTATTCCTTGAACAAACTAGGTGCTATGCTATGTTCAGTCATGATACTGTCCAGAAACTTCTTCGAAACTTCCATATTAATTCTCTCTTTCTCAAGGATTCTCTAAAAGACATTAGTGAGGCCAACTCTCACCATCCTATTTAAATATGATCTCCCCCTCATCCACCATTCCCAATGCTTCTCATCTTGCTCCACTTTTTAGTCTTTCATAATTATCATCTTCTAACACACTAGAAAACTTACATGACTTTATGAAAGACTGGAAAGCAAGAATGTTTGTTTTGTTTAATGTTGAATCCCAAGCTTCTAGCTTAGTACCTAAACAGTAAGTGCCAAATTGATATTTTTTAAATGAATGAAAGCATTTTTACATTCTCGCCCACCGAAATTGGCCTCTAAATAGCCATATTGTGTTTCATAGCTGAAGTGTACGGAGTCAGTAACTTTTCTAGTTGGCACCAGGGAAATATTAATGAATATTATTCTGCCAAGGCATATTTTTGCTAAGTATTTAGAGCACTTGCTAGGTAATTTTGCTTTATTGTTGAAATCTGCTAAGTGTTACTTTATAAAATGTCAATTAAATAAGATGAATAGTTACCCTTTTAAGTCATCCAAAATTCTATTGTCTTTGATAAGAATAGATCCTGAGGAGTGTGTCTCTCAGAGCACCAACGCAATTATTTGAACTTATATATATTCTTTGAAACTATGTCTGCCTCATCTTTGAAGACATTCAATGGCTTGACACTAATAAATTCTCAGTAAATATTTGTTGATACAAGAACGCATTTCAAAAGTCTCTTTTCTCTAGCATCCATGTAAGTGTCAAGGTTTCAAACGAGCTGCTGAGACTTTGTAAGATCTCTAATGGTTACATGACCTCTTTTACCCAATGAGGAATTTTGGGTAAGTGACTTCAGAGCTCCCTAGAATTCCTTAGATAAAATAACACTGAGGGAATATTAATGAGTTTTGTTTTTTTCCTTTTATTCAAATTGTCATGCTTCTGTTATGCTTCGTTATGCCCTTTAATCTGTAGTTTAAGAAGATATTCCCTTCACTTCGGTTGAAACTACAAGCACCATGTTGAAAGGATCTCATCACTTTCTTCTCCTTGTTTTTTTAAATAATTTAGAAAAGTTTATTAGATTGATATACCAACTGACTCACTGATATCCTGACACAGGCGTGAGTTATACTGAAACTCCGTGCATTATCTTTGCAATTTTCTGTAAATCTTCCTCTTGTTTTGATATTATACCCCAAAAAGAAAGAGTTCTATACAGTGAACAGATATTAAAATGCCTATCTGGATTTCATCAATGACAAGAAAACAATAAATTCTATTATTTTGGGATCTATGGCCAGTGCACAATATTTTGTAATACAAGGTGTTAATATGTCTAAGCACTGAGAACCAGAGATGGAATGACAGGACTTAAATTGAATCTTTTGCCTTAGAGAATTTAATGAAAATCTTATAGAATGAAAGAACATTAAAAAAAGAATATTTAATCAAAAATCACCTTTCTTTAACAATTGTTTTTCTATAGCACCTTTGCTATTCTCTTAAACATACCTATTTCATTCAAAGCTTTCCTGTCATGTCTCATTTAGTCAAAGAAGTTAACACGATGCAATTGAAACTTCAGATTCTTTTATTGTTGAGTTATTTCAATACAGTTCAGTAAGAAGTATCATTTATTTAAGGTCCCCACTACTACCACCATGTAATAAATGTGTATCAATGCTCAAAATGATTCATGAAATTTTGTTCTTAGAATATGATAATACTTGCCTGCATTTCTGGTCTAGAAATTAGATTACAGGGGGATAAGAATGGCATTCAGCCTCCTCCCACAGAGGCAAACAAGCAAAATCAACAGCAGCAAAACCCCTGGAAGTACACGTATTCCTATGCTGGCATCCAAAATGTACTTTCCCTCATAAAGGCAATGTAAATGGGATTTCTGCTTCCCAATAAACTAATTCAGTTAAAATATTTATTTTTTTATTCTAGGAACTATGCTAGGTTCTAAAACAATGCAGTTCAGCAGAACTTTTAGCAATGATGAAACTGTTCTAAATCTTCCTTATCTAATATGGTGGTCACTAGCCACATGTGGTCATATGTGGACTTATGTAATCAGTGTGGTAGAGAATCCAAATTTATAATTTTACTTAATCTTAAGTAAAGAGTAAAGTTTGAATATAAATTTGCATAGCCATACGTGGTTAGTGATTACCATATTAGACAGTGAAGTTCCAGAGATTTATCTGTGAGCAAGACCAATGGGAACTCTGCCAGCAGGAAGCTTATAGCCTAGTGGACAATTAAAATAGCAAAGAATAAGTAGGGCAAATACTTGAGAGAGCCTCTTTTCCAATTGCTATTATTTGAAGTGAGGTGACAGTCATTGGCAGTGGTAAATACCCAAATATCAGTGATAGGGCAGGGAGCAATATCCTCATTTGATAACAAGTATCATTTTTCATACACAGTTATCAAACACAATACAGAGGTTGGGGTGCCAATACACCACACAGTTGAAAATCTGTGTATAAGACTCACCCCAAATTAACTACTGATAGCCTACTGTGGCATGGAAGCCTTACTAATAACATAAACACTTGATTAACTCATATTTTATATGTAGTATATATGAAATACTGTATTCTTACAATAAAGTAAGAGAGAAAAGAAAATATTTTCAAGAAAATCATAAGGAAGAGAAAACGTATTTACTACTCATTAAGTGGAAGTGGGTCATTATAAAGATCTTCATGCTCATCCTCTTCAGGTTGAGTAGGCTGAGGAGGAAGAGGAAGAGGAGTGGTTGGTCTTGTCTCAGAAGTGACAGAGGCTGAAGAGATGGACAAGGTGGAAAGGGGAGGCAGGAGAGGAAGACAAACTCAGTGTACTTTTATGGAAATACATCACAATTTCTCTGTGACTTTTTGCTTTTTCATTACTCTAAAAATATTCCTATACAGTAACAATCCTTTCCCCACCATTTGCTTTAGCTTTAGTGCCCATATCATTGAAGGCTCCATGTGGTAAAAAGAAGTCAAAAGCAGTCTTAAATAATCAGAACCCTTTTACCAGATTGTCTGATGTCAATTTGTTTTCTGGCGTTGGTTTAGAAGTACTCATCTCCATCAGGTCATCTCCTACTTCCTCTGGTGTGGTGTCTATTAGTTCTTGACTTTCTCCAAGATCCATGTCTTGAAACCCTTCACCCCCGACCTTTTTTTTTTTTTTTTTTTTTTCCATTTCCACAATCTCTTTCATAATTTCCTTGATTGGCTCTGTGTAAATTCTGTGAAGTCATACACAACAGCTGGACACAGCAGGAATTTATTGTTTTGGGCTTTATGGCTTCTACAACTTTTCTGTATCAATAATATACACCTTCCAGACTGTCATGATGTTCTCACTATCAGTGTTCTCTTCCCTAGTGTTGACAGCTCTCTCCTTAGAGTACTGTGTATGATGAGCCTTAAAGGCCCCTATTACTCCCTGTGTTAGAGGCTGAATTAGAGACATTGTATTTGGGGACAAGTACACATTTCATTGCCTTTGGTGTTCAACTGATCGTGTTCTAGGTGACCAGAGACATTATCCAATATGAAAAGAACTTTAAAAGTCAATTGCTTGTACAACCAAAAGACTGGCATCTGTTTTTTATCTTTTTACTTCAAGGCTCAGAAGTTATCAGCTTTATAAATAAGGGCAGTTCTGATCATAAAGCTCACTGCTAGCCTATCTCTTCCTGCTTTAAATCCTGTTGCTCAGTTCCTTACTAATAAATGTCCTTTGTGGCATTTTTCCCCCAGAATAGGGTGATTTCATCTGCATTAAAAATCTATTTAGGCAGGTATTCTTTCTCCTTAATGATTTTTTAATGGCTTTTGGGAACTTGCCTACTGTCTCTCAGTCAGGAGAATCTGCTGCTTCTTTTATCTCGAAATTTTAAAAGCAAAACCTCCTTCTAAAATTATCAAACCATCCTTTGCTGGCATTAAATTCTCCACATTTAGATCTTTTACCTTCCTTATGCTTCAAGTTATTGTTCACTTTTCCTCGAGTTGTCTTAGAGTCTCTAGGTATGGTTTTCTTATAGCAATTCTGTACCCACATAAAATCTGCACTTTCAATACGAGGTAAGTATTTCACAAAAAGTTCAGGATTTGTGTGTCTTCTGGCTTAGCTGCAGTGATGACTTCATGAATTACCTTTTTATTTTATTTTTTTTTTATAATGGCCCTTCGTCTGGATTCATTTATATTGAAATGGTGGGCAGTCCTCAGCTGTAGACCTCAATCTATGGTATATATCAAGCAATTCAACTTTTTCTTGTAATGTCATAACTTTTCTGTGCTTCTTGGGGGCACTCCCAACATCTCTTCTGGCACATCATATGAATACTATGGTATAATTCAAGGTTTATGATATTGCACTAAACATGATGGAAAATATGCAAGAACTGTGAGAGATCACTTTTTACTATCATATGCAATTTACTGGAGAGAAGAACTAGGCGTGTGGAGACAATTAGCTTCACACGGCATTGTAAGTGGATACTCGCAACATTTGAGCTCACCGCAATAACAACAGGAGGTGGCTATGAAATTCTTACAGTAGTATAGTATGTACCACAGTTAATTTTATGTAGTTATGATTTAATACTGCATCTCTACGCTTGTTTACATTTCTGTCTACTGCAAATAGCACCATGTACAGTCTGTGTTTTGTGCTTAAGTTTTGATAAGTTTTAACTTTTTATAATGGATTTTTGTATACTTTATGGTAGTAAATGATAAAATAGACTAATATATATATTTTATGGATTCATGACACACCAAACTTTTTCATATTTTTTTTATATTTCTAGGCTACGTAGTTCATCAGTGAGTTTTTTGAAATTGTTACAAATCTCCAAAATGTTTTCTTATATATTCACTAAAAAAATCCACACGTGAATGAACCCGTGTAGTGCAAAACTATGTTGCTCAAGAGGCAAAAGTAAATGTACATACCTATAAAAAAAATATTGCAATGCATCAGAAGGTACTGCCAATGAAAAATCTGCTCCTGGCCACCTCTAAAAAATAATCTACCAGATTTGGCCACTATTCAGTTTTGGCAATATGAGTGGTACCACCAGGATTAGAAAGGCAGTCAATTTTAGGTCATTATAAAGAAATCAATTCTCATGAGTATATTATTAAAATAGTATGATGATTTTCTCACCACTAAAATTGTTAAAGCAGAAGTTACATGATAAATTTGAGGAATAGTTTAGTATGATTTATATATCATAAATAAACTTGCATTAGAAATTCAAGAAAACTATTCTTTTTACCCACTTGGGGCTTAGTGGTCTCATATATAAAACGATCATAGTAACATTATCAAAACAGGGGACTACAGCTTTTAGTTTTAAGAACCATGACTATCCGACCTCCTTTGGTCAATGAATTCATCTCATGAATTAATAGGAATTAAAGTAAAGTTAGTTTACTTTGTCAGCTGGTGTTAATGATACTAACATTCTGTGGTTGTTATAGATTAAATAAGGTACTAAAACTTCATTCAAAAATGAAAACTAAAAACTAAAGCTAGGTAAAAAACACTTAACTCCTCAATGTAAAAGTTTTTTTCTTTTAATAAAAGGAATTCACTATATAAATTGATTTTGAAGATAATAAAAGTGATAAGTATTTTTATATGAAAAATCCCTCCACACCTTACCTGCTTGTACCCTCCAGATGTATATTTATCTTCATTGATGTTTATATTGGTGCTGTTGTTGTTTAGAAGAAATTCTTGTTCCCAAGAGAGGGACAGAGAGGCAAAGAGTTAAAGGAGGAAGGAAGGAAGGAAGGAAGGAAGGAAGGAAGGAAGGAAGGAAGGAAGGAAGGAAGGAAGGAAGGAAGGAAGGAAGGAAGGAAGAAACGAAAGAAGGAAGGAAGGAAGAAAGGAAAGAAGGAAGGAAGGAAAGAAGGAAGGAAGATATTTGCTAGTGTGCTGAAGTAACAATGTGGTTTAGAAAAGATTAATGTTGAATTCTCTCTTAAGGACTATGAAAAGCAATCTTTAAAACAAAGTGACTAATCATATTCATAGGAATTTTGAAAGCTTACAACAAATAGAAAGCCAGATTTTGTGTGTAGGTCAAAACATTGTATTGGGTTACCTCATTTTACCTTTCATCTTTTTTATTTCTCAGGTACCATTATTTGCAGTACACTGTGCTCCAGAATGGAAAATCAGTTTTGTCAAAGGCAAGAAGTAACTGAGTTTGTCCAAGATACCTATTTGGCTGTAGTGTACTTCATTCTTCAGCTGACTGATAGAAATGATAGTGTGATTGTGTAGGGATGGGCTGGCTCTTCAGGAAATTAGATTTTTTAAAAAAGAGAGTGAGAGAAGCTCAATGATCTAATTAGAAAATACAAGGAAGATGCTAAGAAGGAAAATCAGAAACCTAGGTGGCAATAAATAAGGAATCATCTGAGTAGAATGGTCTACTAGTAGATAGTTCAAATGCATTAGAGCAAAACTTTAAAGGAAGGAAGACCGATGGTAACTTTGGTTTATTTGGATGGTACTAGAATTCCGAAGCATGCAGGAGCATGGTGACAAAGGTCATGAGCTGAAAACGATGTCTGGAAAAATATACTTATTTTTCTTAAATCAAGCATAAAAGTGGGTACCTGTTTTTTGCACTTACGTTATTCTTTGAGAGATGATGAGGAATAAATGATTAACTGAATTGACTAGAATTTAGTTAATACTACTTTCTCCTTCCACTAATAAAAGAAAAGCAAGTCTGGGTGTTCAAAAAATTAAAGAAAATATTTGGTTTATTTTAAATATTTTTGGGTAGTTTGCAAAGACATTGAAATAATGCTGATATATTTAAACAGTTCTTTCATTACATACTATCAATATCCCATATCAATATCTCAACAGGGTAAATATTGCTACCCCCATTTGATTTTAAAGAAAAGTAAGGTACGATTATGATAAATGACTAATATAATGACAACTGTTCATGATTATATATTAAATCAGTGACAAAATGTTACTTTTATTTTCTTAAAAAGAGAAAGAAATAGTTGTTTTTTAAATCATTCCACCTATACTTTCAAATGCTACTTCCTAACATTCTTTAAGAAATGTATGCTTCCTGCCAAAGAATTCAAATATCATTTGACATAAGTATTCATCGATATTTAAGAAATCAAAACAAACAAATATTAAAAGAAATATAGAGACAGGGAAATTATTTTTTCCCTTCCAATGTTTTCTGTATTTTCCCTATTTACTTATTTGATTGTTTTATTTCATTGGTTATTTTTTTCCCCTTAGGCAAATTGTGGGGGGTATGTGTGGGTGTAGAAGTGTGTGTGTTTCCTACTTCCTTAGGTACTACTAAGTCAAAATTCGTATTTCCATCAGATTAGAGGGAACTTAATAGACCATGACCTCTAATAAATAATAAAAAAAGATGATGGGGCTTTAATAATTGTATGTTCATTTCTAAAGTGGCAGCCAAGGCTGCCTTCATGGTAAGCTATTACTAAATGTTACTATTCATCTTTCTGTTCTAATTCTCTTTAAATTCATACTGAGAGATTCAATCATCTAATGAAATTATTTATTGAAATAAGTAGTTTTCCACTAAACACTCTGGTTTTCTCTTTCACACTGTCCATGGAAAACTGTTCTCCACCACAATTCTTTGCCCTTTGAGCATTTTATCATAGCAGAGGGCAGTGCTGTTTGAATTTAAATGATGTTGCACTTGAGGCCAACAGTAATAAGCAAGCTCTACTTAGACATTTATTACATTTTTTATCATCTGAATATAATCACAAGCACTTGATGCTACTTCCCATTGCCTTCATGTGAATTATAAATATCACATTTAAGTTTCTCTTCAGAGGAAAACAGTATTTCTTCTATGGATAGAGAAGTGAATACAGTTAAATAACACAATCTGTTTACCAAAAGTGCCTGCCATCAAAAGAAAGCAAAACACTTGGAAAATGGGAATCGGCTTGACAACTTATTATTTAAAAAAAATAAATCACCGTCTACACAGAAATTCTGCATTTCTGAATACAGAATTAACCTATTACCCCACTGTCAAAATAAAGCTTCCAACTGAATGCCCAATTACTCACTCAAGAGACCCCCACAAATCACCTGGGCAAAGGCCTCTTTAAACAGACCTGCCTGAAAGTCAGCAGTGGAGGTCTATGATGCAAAACGGGACAAAGAAATACACGGAGAATTCAAAGCACTCCTCTTGTGATTTCCTCAACTCAAAACAAACACAAATAAAAACAACACTTTTTATTCTACAATTTCATTTCTACAATTAACCCCACATTTACCCCAATAGATTTTGGTTCCGCCAGTGGAATTGCATAGCAACCATGTTAACTGCTAGTAGAATTTACTCACTCTAAGCCCTAGGAGATCCCACCAGCACAGTATAGTAAGTCAAGGGTAAATAAATAATCTATGTTAAGGTAGCTCACCCTGGGTTTAGGTAATTGTCTAGGTATTGATAACACTAATTGCTTTATGCCCTTTAACCTATTGTCCTCTGTACTAGCTAAATCTTTAGTGGAGGATAAAGCTAGTGATGCATCTAATTTTATTAATGAAGGCCCTGACTATGCCCCCTGTTCACCTGATTTTATGTATGCACACATGCATAGGCATGGCATAGTAAAAAATGTATTTATGTAAAGGTTATCAGCCTTTAAGCGAGAATTGTAATGAGACCACCAGGTAAAGAAAAAGGTCACAATTGTATGTATGCAAAGTATAATGCAGTTGCCCTTTTTTCAGGCCTTATTCTAAGTCACTTCTGCTCTGTGAAGCCCTTCACAGTATTGCTATTTTCTGTATACTTAAAATACTCCTCAGCTTTCCCCAAAGCTTCCATTTTACCCAGATTAAACTTCAGTCTGCCTGGTTTCATTTTATTTCAGTCACCCAAACACTGAGGGAAATATGAGAATTAATTTTAAAAAATGTGTATAGCTCAGTGATATTAATAATAATCTACAAAAGTTCCATTTAATTGCAAATTGCCCAAGACCACATTCTGGCCAGAAGTCCACAAGATCATCAGAAAATGGATAGTTCCCCACATACAGATTGCCTAATGATCAATGCATATATTACAAAATTGGCACTATATTTGTAAACTGTTGGTAAGCTTTATCATATGGTTAAAACATTGATCTCAAGAGTCAAATTGTCTCTTTTCAAATCTTGACTTTGCCATTTGTTGGTTGAGTGACATTGGGCAAGTTATTTAACCCCTCTAAGTCTCAATTACTCATATCCAAAATGAGGATAACAATAGTGCCTAGTTCAAATGGTTACCTAGGGTTGTGAGATAATTCCAGTTGACTAATTGCAACAAAAACCATAAGGCCCACAAAGCTCTTAGCACAGTGCCTGGTAGATAGTGAGCATGCATTAAATGTTAATTTTTATGAAAATTATTGTTATATTGCAAACTAGATAAGATTCAGATATTCTAACCAATTTCTTTGATTCTTTATTCTAAATACCTTTTCCATGGAACTCAACTTTCTTAGCTGCTTTGTTTTAACTAATTAATGAGTTACACGTAACCCAATTCTAGTGAAGTACATAGATAAAAATCATGGGACATTTTATATTCTAGTGTAGGGATTGCTGAAGTTATTTTAAGTATATAGACAGATAGTAAATGTTTCAGGCTTTGAGGGTCACATAGTCTTGTGTTTTAACTAATCATTTCTGTAGGGCAAAATAGCCATAGATCATACAGATCATACAGATGATACAAAAACAAATAAGTCTGGCTATGTTCAAATAAAACTTAATTTATAAAAACTGAAATTTAAATTTTATATTATTTTCTGTCACAAAATATTATTCACCTTTTGATTTTTTTTTCTCTTTTGAACCATTTAAAGTAAGAAGCAGTCAGCTTGCTGGCTGTATACAAACAGGAGGAAAGATGTATTTGGCCCTTGGGTTATAGTTTATCTAATCCTGTTTTAAGCTATTATTTCAATTAACACTGTTTACCTGCTATATTGTGTTTGTCAACTGAAGAATGATGAGGTTCATACATTTAGAAAGAAGAGCTTTATTTCTCATAAAAGATTGCAACCTGCAGGCTGGCCATTCTGGCAGGCTGGGAAGCAATAGCCTCTGGTCAGAAGCCGGAAACACATATTTGGAGGGAAAGGCAAAGGGAGCAGAAATTTATGATGAGCAGAGTGGCCAAATACACATATTTAACATACTATAGGAGGAGTCATGAATATTTATGAAAGGAAAAACACAGGCATGCACAACTGAGCTTCATGCCCCTTCGTATGTCACATGTACAGAAAAATGGCAGCTTTCGTATGATCCCAGGGTGGAGATTTTGGCTCTTTGATGTCAAAGGTGAAGCAGAGAACACAGAAACCCTTTGCTTGCCTCCTGGCCAGAACCACTCCAAGGCAGGTGGGCCCTTATCAGGAAGCAATGCTGGTCAGCTGTAGTGCTGAAACTTCAGAAGGGAGGAGTAGCATTAGGCGGTTGATCGAAATCAGCAGTTGAGTAAGTCTTTCCAAAGCCTGATTCTGTTTAACCCTCAGGGGAGAAAGCCCAAGACAGTTAAGGAGAGACAAGGTATAACAAGGCCCAGTCTGACCTCCTGTCCCATCATGCCCAGGGAACTCAGTTTAAAGGTTTGTCTGGGGTCCCTTTGGCCAAGAGGGGGTCTGTTCAGTAGATTGAGAGGCTTAGGATTTTATTTTTATTTTTCATATTTCAAAAAAAAAAGTTATATAAATGCTTTCAAAATTCTTGACTATTTAGTAGTCTAATAAAAATGCCATAATAATTACCTGGTATTATATGGTGATAGTAACAGTCCTAATAGTTAACAATGTTAAATATTCTGAACATAATTTGGCACATTTCTTAAGTTTATTTCCCCTGAAATGCAGAAATAAAATTAAGGGCACTTTAGACATTGATATTATAGTTGCTCACTCTGGGATAGTGAGTGTGAACCTGTGAACCTACCTTACCAGTTTAATGAAATATCAACTCTGGAGTCGTCATGTGAACTCCAGAACTAATGTTAGAAAATTGGAAAGATATAAAGGTCTGTCTGGAAGGAGGGGTCTTATTATGGAGACCCAGGTAGGAAAAAGAATTGGATGTAGAGAATCTGTTCATGCATTTCAACTTCAGATTCCAACACCACCTGGTTGATTAATTATGTGACATCATTTGAGAATTTGGATTACTTGAGGTAGAAAAATGAACAAGGGAGAGATCACCCAATGAATAAAGAAACTCTATTACTCAACAGCTCTGCTCTTTGAAGAGTCTCTTGAGGGTTCTGTGAGTATATTCTGCCTGATGTTTTTGTTGCCTGGGAGCTCTTTAACATGGGGAATGAGGAAAAGAAATGAAGATACCAGGAAGGAAAGGAAATAGAAGACAAATAAATGTAAATGGGGCCTTTATACTTTTATATTTATAAATTTCAGAGCCTGAAAATCATTGAAGATCATTTAAGAATTGAATTTTATCTTGGCTGTATTAATTCAGAAAAGGTGCAAGTTTCAGGTATAGATGAGTTTGTTAGAACACCCATAGTTCCCTAAAAGAATCATAAACAGCCTACAGTCCAGGAGCTAAATCCACTTGCCTCCTGTTTTTTTTAAATGTAGTTTCATCAGAAGATAATCATGCTTATTTGTTTACGTATTAACAATGACTGTTTTTGTGCTACAATGGCAGAATCCACTAGGTGCAAAAGATTCCTTATGACTCACAAGCCTAAAATATTTACCATCTGGCTCTTCACAGAAAAAAAGTGGAGACCCCTACCCTAAAACCCTACTACTCTTAAGTGTTGTCTGCAGATAATAGCACCTGTATAACAAGAGAGATTGTTAGAAATACAAAATCTTGGGCCCCATTTCAAATCTATCAAATCAGAATCTATAACAAGATCCCCAAATGATGTAATGATACATGCATGATTGAGAAGCATTGCCCTAAAATAGTTTCTTTTTGTTTACACTTACATGAAACATGTAAGCATAGGTGGACGTAATATTTACCATTTTCTGGCATAGATTTGTGAAAATTAGACTCTAATTATTCTCCATGGGTTTTAAATCTAGGTCTTCATAAAGGTTACATTCTTTAATCCACAACCCAAACTTCTGATGTGGAGATTGTATCAAGAGGTTAAAACAAAGGTTTAAATATCTATAGTACCAATACATTCTGATAATTCATCAATTACCATCTCCATCAGTCTTGGAAGAAGATGTTCTTTACATTGCCAAAAGACAATGAATTTAGTACAATAGGCATGGTTTCACATTCAGAAACTAAATGCTTTCAAGCTACAATAATAATATTTTTAAAAACTGCTTACAGTTTTGTAGTTTAATCAATCTGAAGAATTTTATTTTTATACTTCATTCTCTTAATCAGATGTAAAGGCAGAACTTGTATCTCATCAACATAGGTACATGTTTAAAAAGAAAAAGACAGAAATGCATTTTTTGGGGTGATGGAATTGTAGCTCTATTTAATAGATATTTTATATTTAGTATTTTATTATTAAGCTTAGTTCAGTATAAATGCACATTTCAATGTCATGAATACATGGCATGAATGATGTGAGAAGCAATTTGCATTTATATAGCACCTTTCAAAACCTGGGATAGCAAAGCAAAGCATAAATGCTTGTGTAACTTTGCAATTAAGAATTCACTTCTAATTACTCCTACTTAAATTTGCAGTCTCTTTTTAATCACAACATTTTTACACCTGTGGTTAAGTGCTCTGACAGAGCCTTAACCTTATCTCTAAAGCATTCAAATTGCATGACTGGATTTTGTAATGAAGGCTTAGTTTGCCAGAGGGGAAATAATCACAGACATGTAACACCAATAACAATATTAAAGACATAACTAAATTTAAAAGCATCATTCTCTTGGATTTTGTACTCATCCAGACCATCACACACACACACACAAATGAATGTCCAGCTCTAGAGCATGCTCAAGATTCAGGCTGAGATATACTTTTCCTGTAACACCAGGAAGTTAAGAGATGAGATCTGAAAAGCAGCTTGTAAACGTATGCCTGCCTATAGTAAATCTCTAGCTACTGGAGCTACAATTGCTAACATGTGTGAGATTCCTAGTTTTCTTGTATAACCAAGGGACTAGTAAATAACATAGTGTTAAAAAAAATTGATATCCTACTACTAGGGGAAAGCACAATTTGGCTGCAACATATGGTTCTGGAAAGCTGCAGCCTCATAAATGGAGCTGAGGAAAGAAAAGCAATTCTGGAAAGGTGGCTGTAGCTAAATAGAAGGCCCTGGTGACAGCCATCTACATAACTGACTGCAGTAAAGCTGGAAGCTCCATTTTCAAAAGCTGATTAGAAAGAAGATTTATTAAGAACCTATGGTGATCTGGGGACCAGTGTAATACAAATAGACAAAGCATCATTTCTGAACCTTGAAAGGCTGCCAATATACAGCAGAATTGGGTAGACCTAGAAGCAAAAAATATGTCAAAAACCAACAGTCAATCCTGAAGAATTAGAAGTCAGAAGTTCTTGATTTTTCAATAAAGTATTTAATTATATGAAAATTAATGTTAACATAGCCCATCCATTTAAAAATCAAATATTAAAACCTTCCAAAATTTCAGTTTTTGTGCTTATCTCCAATGATTAAAATAATAACAATAATAGCAACAACAACAATAATAATAACAATCATTTTAGGAACTAAGACACCACTTTCTGCACTCAGGAAAATCACAGGATAGAGGGAAGGAGAAAAATAAGGAAACAACATAATGCATGCTTTTATAAGTTGGCAGTGTGCTGTGGGAGCAGACAATAGTAGATAGTTAATTCTGCTAGTTTCTGGGGAAGACATCAGAAAGGCAAGGAAATTTCGATAAAAACTTGAAACACCAGTAGAGTACGATTCTATTAGAAGAGCAACAAATGGCCAAAAAATATGAAAAATGTCAAACATCACTAGTCATCAGGGAAATGCAAATCAAAACCACAATGAGATATCACTTTACTCCTGTCAGAATTACCATTATTAAAAAGTCAAAAAACAGTAGATGCTGAGGTGGATGCAGAGAAAACAGAAAGCTAATACACTGTTGGTGGGAATGTAAATTAGTACAAGCCCTATGAAAAACAGTATGGTGATTTCTCAAAGAACCAAAAGTAGATCTACCATTCCAATCAGCAGTCCCACTACTGGGGATCTACCTAAAAGAAAATAAGTCATTTTATAAAAGAGACACCCACACCTGTTTATCATAGCACAATTCACAATCACAAAGATATTAAGTCAACCTAAGAGCCCATAAACTGATGAGTGTATAAAGAAAATGTTGTATATGTATACATGGACTACTACTCAGTGGTAAGAAAGAATGAAATAATGTCTTTTGCAGCAACTTGGATGGAACTGGAGGCCATTACCCTAAGTGAAATAACTCATGAACAAAATATAAGTGCCACATAGTCTCATTTATAGGTAGAAACTAAATTATGGCTCGTAAAGGGCACACAAAGTTGTATAATGGACATTGGAGACTCACAAGGGGAGAAGATGGGAGGCAGTAAGGGATGAAAATGAAATTACCCTTGGAGTACAAGGCGCACTACTTGGATGACGGGTACACTGAAAGCTCAGACTTTACCACTACATAGTACATACATGTAATGGAATTCACCTTGTACCCTGTTTTCAACAAGGAAATCTCTATCGAAACTTGGAGACATTGAGCTACCATTTCAATGGCCACATGGTGTGGAGAACAGAGGTAAAGCCTAAAGCTAACCAAATCTGGGTAGCCTAATGGATGACTTCCACATGTTATTAATACCCTTAGAGGAGCCCACCTGCTGTAGCTGTAAGAACACTCTATAATCCATAGCATAAAGAGCCAGAATGGACAAAAAACATCATATTGATTAAGAAGATAATGAACCGTAGGCTATTTTGCTAGTTTACTCCATGTTGCCAATCAATAGAGCTATAGATCCAGTCAATAGTGTTCTTTTATTTGCCTTCATTGAAAATCTTAACTACATGAATACCAGATTGCAATTGTATGGAAAGTAACTTGGACCCCCCAGTGTAGACTTTTTGGCTAAACTAGGCTAATTTCTGATAATAACAACAGCAACAAAAACAAATACCAGAAAGAAGAATCAGTCTCTGGTCTCACTTACCATTTCTCTCTTCTAGATTCAGAAATATTCACTTGGACCAGTAATTTTGCTTCAGAACTGATGTTCCTAATTTAAAGAAACTTCAGGAGTTAATATCAATTCTCATTCAGATTTGGGCTTTATATTTTCTTAAGTACACAGCATCTCACTATCACTACAATGTTATCTCTCATTTCATTTTTGTTAATTATGCCATACTTGAGTTTATAACAATTCCATGTTTTATATCTTGTGTTCACAGTCCAGATAGACCACATGTGTTGATTGAAGAACATCAGAAAAATGGGTCAGGAGGAAAGCTCAGGAACAAAATAATTTGAAGATAGACTCAGATATTTCCACTAATGGAAGGAGATCAGGGAGGGTGTCCACAGAGTGGCCAAGTATATGAAAAGAGATGGAGAAAGTGGGAAAAGAGTAAGTTAGAAATGCAGTACATTTTTCTTACAGACTTAGGCACAAGACTTGTCTTACAAACAAGGCACAGACATATCACTCAAGGCATTAAACACAGTTACATGTGTTTAACATGTATATGACTTAAACCAAGAATTTTAGAGGCACAAAACTTTCACAACAGTATTCTGCTTCTCTTCCCTTCCATTCTTACTCAAATGTTCCCACTGTGCTTCTCCTTTTAAGTTACATGGTTATGGTAAGATAGGTTATCAAAGACTTTGAAAGCTAAGAAAAAGTGTTTAGATATAAGACATTAGGCAAGAGACAGCCTTTGTAGATTTCTGAATGAAGGAATAGCATGAGGAATGTGTAACTAACAGAACTTCAGAGTGTCAGAAATTTGTTTGATGAACTGGAATTCAGAATATAGGTCAAAATCCAGATCACATATAAATTCTTAAATCTTTTCCTATGTCAAACAGATAGACTAGTTGTTCTTAGGAAGCAGAGATTTTGTGTTTAGTTCAATTTAACTAACACTGATACCATACCTACCGTGTGTTTGAGTGTCTTACTGGCAGTTGAAAACATAAAGAGCTACCATTGTACTTTGCATTTTACCAATTCAAAAACAAAATTGATAAGTCATATGTGTAGTTTTCTGTGTATAATATTTTGGCCAAAATTTCTGGAAAAATGTTTCATAAAACTTCTTTTTATCTGAAGTTGCTGAGATTCTTAGAATGGCAACTTTTTCTAGAAGTTTAAAGATGAAATAAATTGAGGGAGAGTAAGTTCATGCATCTGCAGAAATTTCCACATGGCTAACAATTTCAAATTTTGAAGCCAGAAAGACATACATTTGATTTCTGGTTCTGTCATATTTTAGTTGCAGAATCTTGCATTTCTCTGGTAAAATGGAGATAGGCGATTCAGAAAAGGTTTTCTGAGTGCAGTAAATTAGAAAATTTGTGAAAATTACCAAGCATAACATCTGGCCCAGAAAATTCTCAGTAATTATTTGCTTCTTTCCTTCCTCAATAATCAAAGAAAAACTGAAAGCATAAATTGGAATTTCCGGACACAATGGTATTCCTTACAATTCTACACATCAACAGCTGATGCAGCCACTATTTTATTTTCATTCACAGCCAACATCTTCCTACATGTGTAGAGAATTCACTTACTGTTCTGGAATGTTGCATAGCTCTTTGCTCTTTTACAAATCACTTTGGTTCACCTAGAACCAAATTGTTAGCCACCTAGAGGATAAAAATTACTTTAAACAGAAAGCATAATATAAAACTGCATCTCTAGGGATTGGGAGGCCAGACTAGTTCTCTACATAACATGGAAGAAAATCATTAAAACTTACTACAGGATAACATTCCAAGGAAGTCCTGCATATATTCTTTTGTTTTATTTTATTCCTTAAAACAGAATAAGATGAGCCTTGCATTTCAAGAAATCTACCCCAAATTTTAAAGTACCTTTCTGCATTATTAAGTAGTTTTTTGTAAGGTTAAATGTTCATTGTTTTCTTTCCTTTTTTATTTTTTTCTTTTCCACACACATGAGGGAGTATGAGTTGCAGAGATTAGCAGACCTAATTCAAATCCTATCTGGCCAATTCCTGTCTTACCTTGGGAGAGTTATCTTACCTCTCTGAGGCTGAGTGACTTTATATATGTAAACCAGCAGTAATACTTGATAACATATTTAGTAAAGATAGTAAAGATGAAATGAGATAAAATATGAAAATTCCTTTGCATAGTGTATGGCTTAGAGAAAATGCTCAACAAATGCTAGCAATGATTCATAGCTATTATTATCAGGCAGGAGGAACATATATAGTAATGCCAATGTAAATTCTCACAAGGTTTGAGCTCCCTACAGTTTTCAAGGCTTTATACTGATAGAACTAAATCTCAAGGTTCAAGTTCAATCAGAGTCCCTTAAATTTGAACCTAAAATTGGATGAATATTTGGACCTAAAACTGAAAAGCCAGACACATTAAGATATACATATATAAAAACACTGGGTAGGATAATTTTAAAAAATGACATGTACAGGCATAGTCTTTAGTAGAAGTGAACTGATTTGTTTCATCTGTTCTTAAAAATGTATTATTCTAGACGCTGTAAGCAATGTGGTATCTTCTCTAAAATGCGCTCAGATATTCAGTCACACTGTCAAACTTCTTGCACAGCTACTCAGCCTCAGGAAGATGATAGGCCTGATACATATTTGGGGTGTGTTTCTTACTCCTTCTACCCAAAAATCCCCCCAAAAGAAAAATTTTAAAAATTGATATGGTTACAGTTTTTTCCTTAATAAAAATTAAAGACAACATTTAGGGGAAGAGAGAGAGATATCACAAAAAGGAAACTTTAGCCTGAGGAGTGTGTGTGAAA
The DNA here is from genome assembly GCF_040939455.1 of Microcebus murinus. Taxonomy (NCBI): domain Eukaryota; kingdom Metazoa; phylum Chordata; class Mammalia; order Primates; family Cheirogaleidae; genus Microcebus; species Microcebus murinus. The sequence continues at coordinate 51,138,929 of NC_134104.1, forward strand.
TTAGAAGATCTAGGTTTTAAATTTTGTGTTTTCTCTTTATCTGGGCAACCTCAGACAAGGTACCCAACTTCTCTGAGCTTCAGTTCCTTCATTGCCATGAAGAGTCACTATGAGAAGCAAAATGAGATGATGACAACGAAAGGACCCTATTAGTGTTTCCGACATCACTATTCCTCCGCATGCACCAGACACAACTGCCCAGTTGCCAGAGGGAAACCTACTCCAGGATGCTGCAGGCATGTTTGAGTATGCCTTCTCAAAAAAAGTCATTAGACAGTTTCTTACATCAGAAGACTAAGATAAGAATAATTATCCAAAGAAAGGAGAGTGTGAATGAGGAAGACCTTGATTTTTAAACTTTGTTAGGTTTTTGTTAATTACAGAGCTAATGATACTTGATTCAACATATCCAATAACACGAGAGTATGGAGAGTAAAATTTAGCAGCCTCTACCTATATTTCTTTTCAGTACACCCCGCTGAAGAAAATATTTACAGTGTGGGATATGTATATCTACATCATTATCTATGTTTGTACAAGCCTACAGATTGGTTTTTGACAAAAATTGGGCAGTACCACCATATGTTTCCTGCAACCTGTGTTTTGTGCTTAAAAATACCGTGGCTTCCCTTTCAGCTTAATACATAAGTAGAGATTGAGGCAAAGATAGAGCTAGCGATCAAGAGGTAGAGAGAGATGAGAGAAATAGAGAGAGTATAGAATATATTATTTAGTGGTTATGTTATATAACCATTTCCTACTGATGAATATTCAGAGATTTTCAGTTTTTTATAAAATCCAAAGTTAAAGAGCTATCCTTGTACATCTATCCTATATCCTTAAATAGCCTCCTTTTATTTCTATAGGTTAGAGTCCCAAAAATGGTATTGCTGGGTGAAAGCATATGATAGTTTAAATTTTAATTTAAATAATTTAATTTATTAAAGAAAGCCATATTTCTTTCCAAAAAAGATGTGCTAATTTACAATCTCACCAGTAGTGTATGAGAGGAACCATTTCACCATATCCTTCAATAATGGATGCAATAACCTCTAAAATTTTTGCACAACTTAAGAGTGAAAATGTCAACAGCACTGTTGCTTACCTGTGATCTTTGATTAATCATTTGCAACAATTTTTCTCTAAATTAACAGTGTCTATTCATTTTTATATCAAGTAGATTAGTAGATTTTTTTTTCCTTTTCAGTTTGTGAAAAATTTTTGTATATTGAACATACTTCCTTTTTTTCTAAATTAGTTAAAAAATTATTTTAGGAACAGGTTTTTAAAATTTAAAATAATAAAGCTTTCTATGTCTATTTGTAATTCATAGCCTAGATATTTATTTTTAGTTATATAGAAGGTCAGCTTCACATGTAAATGAGCATTCATATAAGTTTGACTATTCACCACCTGTAAATATGAAGACTCTGTGATCTATTATGTGCATGTACAAATTAACAAGTCTGCAAAAAATTGATTTTTTTCTCAACCTACAAGTATTGAAAATACTTTTTCAATATGCTATGTTGGTGCTTGACAAAAAGTAATAAATGATTCATCCTCAGGTAGTTATTTTCCATATCTATTCAATCAGAAGGATATTCAAAAAAAGAGTACTTTCCTTTCCCACTATTATTGTATTTTAATGCTCTATTTCAATCAAGTTTTATCTTTCCCTCCCCCATTCTTCCTTCCTACCTTCCCTTACTACTTCCTTCTTTCCTTTCACATTTTAACAATGTCATTCTATTTAAATAAGCATTTCAATTTCATTTACTTTCTTCCCTTTCTTAATTTTTTTATCTTTTATTTTTTAAATCAGATAATAAATATTCCTGGAAAAGGAAGAGCAGCTAAGAATATATATTCTTCTGTCCTCTTAGAAAAAAACAATTCATAATGGCCACATTCAAAAGACAGATAAATGACAAAGACTTTAAAGTATCTTAAGCACATTTGAGACACATGGATCAACTTGATGGGATATCATTTCATTGTTTTCTAAGTGTATGAGTTAAAGCAGGAAGTATTATTTCAGAGAATAGATTAAAAAGATTAATGAGGGCAACAGCAGTGATGAATTGCATGTGCCTGTGATAAAGTCTGTTTGCAAAGAAGCCTAGATCCTATCAATCTAATAAAGAAACATTAAAACAGAATTCAAGGACCTGCTTTAAAAGCATGAATTTTTCAAGTTTTATTCCATAAGATTTATTTTATTTTGGATTTCCATCATTTTTAACTTACCAGAAGTTAAATGATGAAATATTGGATACTGCTTCTCTTGTCACATTTTGATGACCTTGATAGAAGAATGATATTTATTATTATATTATTCAAAGAAGGAGAGATTTTTCACAGAAAGACTTCCATAAAATTCTTATGTATTTATCAGCATAGCAGAGTGACCCTAAAGAATGTCATTACCATGCAACAGGGCACTTAAGATGGAGACAAAAAATAAATAAAATGATAGCTCAATAAAGGGGCAGGACATGAATCTAAAGAAAAGTTGGTCCTTTATATGATTGGCCATCACAAAAAGGACAGCCAAACTACCAAAATATATCTCTAACTGAGAAAGGAAATCAGGAACTCTGTGCTGCCTTATTTGCCATTCAACACATTTAAAAGAATTTAGTATCACTCATAAAATTTTGCAGATGTCTAGACAAGGATTGTGATCCTTCATTAACTATAATAATACTTATCATTTTTGCTGACATTGACTGAGCATTTACTATGTGCCTGACACACAATAAATATATAAGATTTTCCAATCATTTCTTAACAGGACCACTGAAATGAATCTGACTCAGTTTGTTTTATAAGGAGGAGAGGCTCAGTGGCATTGACAGACCTCCCTATGCCAACACTACCTCAGGCTCGTAGGAGGATGACATCTATATCTTTGGGCTGGTCTAATGAAAGAAAGCTGTAATGCTTGATTAATTGTGTTTCAGAAATGTGTGGTGACTGGCACCAGATAGAGGTAATGTATCCTATGCATTTTAATAAAGATAAGAGTAATCTTCAGAAGTCCTCCTAATTAGCATCAGTGTTACATAAAGTGGGCATCATGGAATGAGAATGAAAGAAAAAAGAAGAGAGGAGGATGGGGGGGAGGGGGAAGAGACCCATTTGAATTTTCCTGGAATTGTACCTGCTGTTACACTTGTCAGTGAAAGTGTGTCCCAAGCGAAAGATACAGATAAGTCTGAAATTGTCAATGCTTGATGATGAAACCTATTGGAACATCACGGCAATAGTTTCAAGGATTTCCTGATCAAAAATCAATATATAACTGCATTGTTAGGAAGGGCAGACAAGGTAATAACCTGAAGGAAAAATTGGAACAATTAAGGTTTATAGACACATTTTCTAATGAAGGGTTAGAGGATTGTATTGTGTATATAATACTATACACACACGTACACACACACACACAGCATGGGTAAAAAATATATGCTTCCCAATACTCTTGCCTCTTATAGAAAATGACAATTTCATATATGTCTTAAATTTACCCCAAATTCACTATCTTTATGAAGCTGATAAGTTGCAACTTTTCACCATCAGGAGGACAGATGACAAGCTCCATCATAGGCTGTTTGGGAAAAATACAACTCAAAGACAATGCCATAAACAGGATTATTATGCTGTTCTATGCAAGAGACAAGCTTCTTTCTGAAATTCTAAAGTATATTTGGATTTATCAGTGTTCAAGGGCTCCTTTTCAGAATCAAAGCTGTTTTTTTTTTCTTTTTCATTCCATATTGGTTTTTATCTTAGCTTGAAGGAGAATTATCACAAAATTTTGCTGAAATATTATTTACACAGTTATAACTTATATAAATAACACACATAACCTTTGTAAAATCTTTCTTACATTTGTGACAAGCTTAATGATAAGAGTTATTTAGTTATAGCTAAGCCCAATTTTTTATACATGAAAATATTTACAGTATGATGAGATATGCAAACACCATTATAGAGTTGAAAATAAAATGTTTTTATCTTTCTTTTAAATGCTTTCAGCTTAAGAATGTTTCAAATGTACTACAGAGTAAGCAAAGCTCTATAGCTTTAACTCCACTTCCCTAATATAAATATCTTATATAACCATAGTACAGTTGTTGAAACCATGAAACTAACATTGATACAATGATATTAAATAAACTACAGACCTTATTCAAATTTCACCAATTTTTTACTAATGTCCCTGTAGTTTCTGTTACAGGATCTAATCCAGGATTCCTCATCATATTTATTAATAGTTGTCCTCTTAGTCTCCGCCCATTTGACAGTCTTTACAGTCATTTAACACCTTGGCACTTTAGAAGAGTAGTAATCTGTTGTTTCCTTTAATTTGGGTTTGTTTTTCCCATGATTAGACTGAGGTTATGAATATTGGCAAAAATACTACAGAAGTGATAGGCCCTTTTCCATGATTGATATCAGCAGGTGCCTGATGTTGACATGTCTTATTACTGGTGATATTGACCTTTGTCATTTGGTCAAGGTCATGTCTGCCACATGTTTCCACTGTAAAAGTTATATTACATATTATAATTATGTTATAGATATTACCATTACTGTTCTTTTGATTCTCAAACTGCCAATTTGCCCCATTTTTTATGTTTTTTCAACACTTCCTTATTTTCTGGCACTACCTTATCCCAGGATTCTCCTGTTTTTTGCCCCAGTTTTGGAATTAACAATTTCCTCAAGGAGCTCTGATTTCCATGATTAGAGGATGGACTTTAGAAACCATAATCTCAACATTAGGTGGTGTGTTTATTACAGAGGTTTTATGGCTCCTAGGCGTTCCCCACAGGAAGTTGGGAAATACACACATACACATGCGCGCACGCACACACACACAGAGTCACACACACTAACCCATGCACATATGCACATCTACATTTAATCCTTTATGTGTCTATGTATGTATGCATATATCTATCTCTCTGTCTATGCATCTATCCCATGAGATGTCACCCCTCTCTTATTCCAATCCAGCAGAGTTCTTTTAAGCCTTCCACTTTTTCATATGTATATCATTTTTCTCCACCAGTGAGAAACCTGGTTCTCATTATCTACAATAAATTTTCTTATTTGTTCAGTTATAGTATACACAAAGCATTTTTAGAACTCATAACCCATAACCTTACAAAAAAATATGCAGTAACTAGGGTACAATACTGGAATAAAGTTATCTTTTTTTTCCTTAGCCTTATGAGATAGAGTTAACATACTGTTTTTCGAAGTTTTTTCGGGTTCGTTGATTTCTTTCCAGCCCTCTTCAGTGTGGTTATGTGTGGCGGAAGACCTAAAAATAAGGCCAATATTATGTGCTACCTTGACATCTGGTAACATAGGAAAGCGTCCAACAGCCTGATCTCAAGCTCACCTTCTCACTCTACTCCCTCAGATGGGAGCCAGATGACCTCCTTCCCAGAGGGAACAGATACCGTTGCTGCTTATCCCTGAGTGGTGGCTTTCAGTTCCCTGCCAGGCCTCAGAATTAGCCAAACAAGCCAATCACATCCTTCCATGGGAAACAGGGGTTCTATGTGGGTTTGTTCATTTTACTTTCCCTAATTTTTATGGTATGACAGTTTCCTATTTTAGCAAAGTCCAGATATTTTAGCAGGTTTTTAAGTTTGATGTAGCAGTAAAGAAAGGGCTGCTAAGTCGTCTTTTTCTCATACATCGTTTCTTTTTTACTTCTTTCCCTCTTTACCACCCACTTGCTAAAAAAATGCTTCTTGCTTCCTTTACGGCCTCCTTTTCTCCCCCAGAACCTGTGCCTTTTAAAGCTACTTCTTTATTCATGTAAATTTTGTGGTCCATCTCCTGTTTCCTGTAGTTCATGCTCTTAACCACCCAGAAGCTTTTATCTGTATTTTCAGGCTGAAGGTGGCCTACTCTTTCATACAATATAAGATCAACATTAGGTCCCTACTCTAGTTCGGTTTTGCCTTCCCCATAGATTCTCATGGTCTGTCCTGTTTCCCTATAATGCTGCACGCATGGTAGAGGTGGGGTCAGAAGTGTGAAAGGTCATGCACGAGGATTTAGTGTTTTATTTTTCTCTTTTTATTCACAATTATTTGGAAATTCCAGCATTCTCTGCCTTTAAGTTATTCTGAAGGGATGATTTCTGGGAAGCTTCGATTTTTCCTTCTTGTATTTTTTGTATTATATGAAGACAGAGAACTATATATAGGTGGCTATAATTGCCTTTCAGTCCGCAGTGATGCTCGACATGATTTCCAAAGTTATATGAGTCTCTATAATTAATGTTTCCTGTGCCAACAATGTAATATCCCCACCTCTGTCTAAGTCATTTAGGTGAGAAAGAATTCCTGCTACTAATGATTTTCCAGAGAAGTCATATCAGAAACCACTTAGTGCTGATATGCCTAAGAAAAAACTAACCATATCCTACACAGTTAACCTAACCATTTCTCTCTGCAAAACTTAAATATTAATATTGCCTGACACTACTGGAGAAGAGAAAAAGGCTAAACAAGTACTGACTAGAAAGAATGTCTTCCCATGCGTCCATTCCTTCCACTTGCGTGCTTCTGAATATTCTGTTTCGTGAAGCACACAGAAATGAATACGAGAAATAAGGATCCATTACAGTCACTGACATACAACAAAAGATGACTTGTTAACCCAAGTCAGCTTGCAGTAGAATTGTTTCAGGGCAGTAATTGTTCATTTCCTGAAATCCAGTAGTCTGATGATTTGACAGATTTCCCATTTGTAGATATATTCAGCAATCTGTGTGCAGTATTGCTAGTGAATAGCTACATTTCCTTAGATTCAGGCTTATCAGTAACAGGGGTTGATAAAGCCTCACTTTCTCTTTGACCTTTTGCCACAGCAGGCAGCTCTAACTTCAAATCGCCATGTATTAAATGCATCAGTTAACAAGGATACAAATTTTAAAATGTGTTTCATCTTTAATCCATCAACCTGTGTGGAAATATAATTCAGCTTGTATTCTTTAATGAAGATGATTTACAAAAATGATTTCTGTGCTTCACACTTTTTTAAGTCTGATGTCATGCAAAGTGTGGACCATTTTACAGATGTACAAAAGGTTACACAGAAAGTCTAAAATGCTATCACCAACCTCGTTGAGTAGAAGCAAAGATGGGAGAGGTTTATTAAAACTGAAAATTGATGACAGGAGTTAAGAATCAAGAACTCTCCAAATTCTGTTACTGGTTTCTATTCACAATGGGAAAGGGTACAGGTGATGATTGGAAACATTTGGATGTTGTTATTAGGTGACCAACAGAAAAATTGAGTCCTTATATCTTAATATTTTCATTATTTCATCAAAATTATGTCTAATTTCTAAACTACAACTAAATTAATGACATATTTGTACAGTAATATTGTGGAGAAATACTTATGCAGTATTTTAGGTAATACAATTGCTCCTAGGCATTACACTTTAAGAAACTAAAGTGAAACTTGAAGCCAGTTCAGTTTAGTCAAAGATTCAGTCATTCATCAGACTTCTATGTGAAGGAGCAAAAGGAAAGGTTTTCTCAGCTGATTCAGTTTAGTCAAAGACACCAGCCAGTCAATCATCACACCTCTATGTGAAATAGTAAAAGGAAAAGACTTTCTCAGCTGATTCAAAGAGGAGTTCATGGTTTAAGCACAGGGAGCAATTAAAATCTATGACTGACAGGCCAGGGCATCTGAATGGCCAATGTACCTGTAACTTGATACTGTAAAGCCCATAAAAGTGACATAACAAAAAACTTGTCATCTTAAGAATATTTTACGAGGCAGTTGGATTCTGGAGGAATTGCAGGAAATTATATCACAGGCTCAGAAAATGGTCTTTTCTATTCTTACCCTAAGCTTTGAAGGCCAAATCAACATTACTGACTTGGGATAATGCTAAAATGTGAAGTTTATTCCTATTCTTCAAGGAAAAGTCCAGTAATATAGAAATTTGAAACGTGAGCCCTCTCTCTCAATATAAACATAATAATAATAATTCAAGATATATTGTAGATCTAAACATAAAACCTAGAAGAAAATAAAAACTCTTTGTGACATTAAAGTAAGATTTCTTAGAAAGAACAAAATGCAGTAATGAGTTTTTTCCAAAGGCAATACATTGGCCTTTTCTTTTCCTTTTTTTTTTTTTTTTTTTTTTTGAGACAGGGTCTCACTCTGTTGCCCAGGCTAGCATGCAGTGCAGACATCATAGTTCACTACAACCAAGTAACTGGTATTACAGGCATGCAACACCACGGCCAACTAATTTTTCTAATATTTTAAGAGACAGGTTCTCACTCTTGCTTAGTCTGGTCTTGAATTCCTTGTCTCAAGCAATCTTTCCCTTTCAGCCTCCCAAAGTGCTAGGATTACAATTATAGTTGTGAGCCATCACACTCACCCTAAATTGGCCTTTTTAAAAATAAAAATATATTCTGCTCTCCAAAGGACAATGTTAAAGAAATGAAAAGAAGAAAATCTTTATATGTTCTGATATTACTCAGTAATAAGAACCCCAATAATGCAATGATAAAAAGACAACACAATAAAAATGGGCAAATGGTCTCAACAAGATAACAAATGTTCAATATGCATAGGAAAAGGTACTTAATATCTAAACTATCAGAGTATCATAAATTAAAATCATAATGAAATACAATATTAAGCTATTAGTATGGCTGAAATCATAAACACCAACAAACAAAGTATTATGAGGTGGTAGAGCAACTGAAACTCTCAGAGATTACTTATGGGAATATAAGATACACAGACTTGGGAAACCAGTTAGTCAATTTCTCATATAGTTAAATATTTACCTTATCTCTGATCTCACAATTCCACCCTTAACTGTTTATCAAAGAGAAGTAATAATATATACAATCACAAAAATATGCCCATGGCATATTAAAAGGTAGGAGAATATGACCCACAAGATTGGGAGAAATATCTAAAAATACTATGAAGAAAATAACACAGAGAGGAGAAAGGAAGAGGGAAGTTAGGAAGGAAACCAGGAAGGAAGGAAGCCAGGAAAGAAGGAAGAAAGGAAGCCAGGAAGGAAGGAAGAAAGAAATGGATGAAAGTCAGGTTAAGAAGAAAAAGTACTGAAGACCCAGCATGGATCTAATGAGAGAGCGGCCATATTAGAGGAAATAATGGCTAAGAATATTCCAAAACTGATAAAAAACACCACTAATCAGATCCAACATTTCTATGTCCTATGCAGAACAAATAAAGAAAAAACTGAATCTATAGACAACCAAAAGCAAAGATTTAGAATCAACCGGAAGAAACTGAAGTTTGACAGAGACTTAAACCTTAATATTAACAATGACAGCAAAAACGAGAAATAATATTTTCAAAGTGCTGAGAGAAGAAAAGATATATTGTTTTTCAGTAATAAGAGTGAAACAATAATTATTTTAGACAAACTTTGAGAGCTAGCCACTGAAAAACCTTCATTAGAGGTGTAAGATTCAAGAATGAATACTAAAGAGCAAAAAATCACAATATTGATTTGATTACATCTAAATAAAAATTAATAGTATAAAACAATAATATATAGTTTATAGGGCAAATAAAAAATCAGCAAAGAAATACTTGATGAGAACAGCCTGTAAACTGTGAGGAATTAATGTGAGGTGATTGTTTTTATTCAGGAAGAGTATAAAATTATATAGAGTACAATTAATTGTAGCTTTTGTTAAATGTATATCAAAATTATCAGAATAACCACTGAAAGAATACAAACAGATTAAATGACACTAGAACAATACTGGAATAACGCACTAAAAGAAAGTATGTAACTTCCAAATTAGTAATAGATAATGGATAAAATTTGCAAAATTAACCATAAGCTAAGCCATAATCATAAACCATAAAATAAGCAAATCCCACCAAATTTTTAAAAAATCAATTTCATGCAGGCTATTCTCCAACCAAAATGCAATTAGAAATTGACAACAAAAAGATAATTGAAATAAATACAGTGTTTGGAAAACTTGACACTTCTAAATAGCTAAGAAGTCAAGGGATAAATCATAATAAAAAAATGCTAAATGTTAAACAATAGATAAAATGTTACTGAGCATATCTTATAGACAGCAGCTAAAGTCTAAACTATTCAAATTAAGAAAGAAGAAAGACTGAAAATAAATGACTTAAGCAACCAATTTAAGAATTTCACAAAAGAACAGAATATAGCCAAACATAACAGTAGGAAGGAAAACTGAGAGCAAATATTAGTGAAATAATAAAACACAAATGTCTCCATAATAGGACGAGGTGTTAAATCTAGTTTTCTCTGGGTGACAGCTGAGGCTGAGACACAGTAATCCCAGGAAGTGCTGATCACACGGAGCATCAACCCTGATCTCTCTACCACATCCCCTGTGTAGGTCATTTCTTCTTCCTATCTTGAGCTGGTGAGAAATAGGCACCCACAAAGTGGGTGATGTAAGAAAAGAAGATGGTAAAAGAGCAAACAGGACCTGGGGTTGAGCTTGGGGTGGCTCCTTGTGGCCCTGCAACCTAATAGAAAGGAGCTAGATGCCAGCTGGGACTGTGCTTTTTCACTTTCCTAGAAAAACAAACAAACTACTTCACAGACCTTGCATCTGCTCTAAGGCACCGTGCATTGCCCATCTTTACCCAAGCTTTCAGCTGTGTGTTCTCAGCCGTTGTTAACTGCTTGAAATATTTATAGTTTCACAGTGGTGTTTTATGATGTATATGCTCCCACAGGCCTTGGTGAGTAGCATGGCTTATGAATTTATTGAATTTCAAAATAGATTTATATATTTCCTTTTGGCAACGCTTTATTGGGTGCTTACTCCTAAAATGACACACAGAAGATGGTGCCCTGTCTGGAGTATAACTTGCCAATCACTGAATGCTAACGAGAGAAGTGAAAAAAGCAAAGCATTCCAAGCTGAATGGAAATTCATCTTCAGATAAATACTTTTTTACAACTGAGAAGAGGAATACTGAATGCTTGTTTATCAGCAAAGCATGCTTGTATATGAGACACTTGCTTGATGCCATCTTGTAACTAGAGATGGTGATTTGCAACTTATGGCCAACATATAGGAAAAAAAATCAAGTTGTGTAATATTGTGCAAAATGCAAGCCTGATGATAGGTAGCACACTATTATATTGCACTATGTCCTAGAAGGTTGAACAATATAGAAATTTATAAAAGAGCTTTCAGGAGCACTTGCCTGTACCCCCCATACCACCAAAAATGCATATGTGTGTGTATATATATATGTGCATATGTATTATTTTCACAGTAATAAGAAATCTTTGTCATTGTAATTAATTAAAACCTTTATATGGTTGATGTTCATCTTTTTCATAATAGAAATATTTCTATATCAATTGATATTTGAAAATTATGCTTTCTTCTAAATCCTGGATTATTTGAACAGGGAAACAGGGATTTTGTTGCTTGAGTCTTCTTTTAGTCAGGCATTCTGTTATTACTTCCAAGAAAGAATGTTTCAGAGAATAAAAAATAATTACATATATTTGGTTTGAGGTCTTTGAAAGTATATCTGACTTAGGTTCTTCTATACACACAAGTGCAGAGTAATTCACTGGAAAGGCAATAGCATAGCTAAAGGGTTTACTCAGCAAGAAGGAATCTCACAGATAGTGAGTCTCAAAAATCCTTGTTTCTTTCCGACATCTCCTTTTTGCAAAAGCCAGCATCGCTATTTTTAGTAGTTTTAAATTTGAACAAAAATGTTTAAAACGAATGGATCAAGTCGTATTTGAAGGCCAGTTATATCTTTGGGACAGGAAGACCTTTATAATTTATTCATTTCCGGGTAATTAGGACATGTTTTCTAAACATATGAAAGAAAGATAGAAATCATAGATCAAAGGCAAATTTTCTTATGATTTTAGAGCTTTGTAAGTATGTACTTTATTTGTCCTATGAAAGTGCTGTCAGACAGTGTCTGTTTCAGAATTTCTTTCTTTATAGTCTTCGAGCAATAAAAGTTTAATCTGAAATTTTATCAGCTATTTATTTTATTAATATGTGTATTATTTCTTCCTGGTAGTCAACAGAGATGGATGTGATATGTAAATAACTTTAGACATTGTATTTTGTTTATAATTTTGTATGTGCATCTCTGAGCTTTCAACTATGATAGAATTCACTGCTCTTTTGTAACTAATTTAATAAATGTCTTTTGTTATTTGACTCTGAATTCCATTAGATCTCCATTCTACAATTCAGAAACAAAGGAGAGGTATATGTCACTCTCAAAGCATACTGTGGCAGCTCTCTCACCTGATGTCTGGGATGTACCTGACAATAGTAAACTGGCATATTATATTAGTTTTCTCCCACTGCATAATAAAGTCCTGCAAACCTAGTGACTTAAACAATACTTATTAGCTAACAGTTCTGTAGGTCAGAAATCTGGCATGGGGTGACTGAATTCTCAGCTCAGGGAATCACAAGATTGAAGTCAAGGTCCTAGCCAGTCTAAGTCCTCATTTGAAGACTGGGGGAACGTGTATATCAAAGCACATTCTCCTTGTTATCAAAATTCAGTCCACTGCAGTTGGAGATGGAACCCCCAATATTCTTGCTGTGGTTCAGCAGGGGCCACTCTTAGTTCCTAGAGGCTGCCCACATTTCTTACCATATGGCTCTCTCCAACTTCAACTCAGCAATGGTATGTCAAATCCTCCTAGTGCTTTGAATCTCTCCCTCCAGAGAGAGCTCAGCCCTTTTAAAGGCTTACCTGATTAGGTTAGGCTCATCCAAGGTAAATTTTCTTTCTTAACGTCAATTGATTTGTCTTCTTAATGACATCTGCAAAATACTTTCACAAGGGGTCCTAGATTAATGGTTTATTAAATAACTGATATACAGGGAGTCATAATAGTATTAATAATTGGGGCATCTGGGGCCATTTTAGAACTCTGCCTGTCACATATATATTAAAACATTTCCTTAACAGCCTTTTTATTACCTTAAGAAGCAGCTCATGTTATCTTTGGATAAATATAAAACTAGCTTTCCTCTTGACTGTGAACTCCTTGAAGGCAGCAAGCATGTCTCACTTAGCTTGGAATACGAGGAACTCATACCAATGTTTTCACAATAAATGATAGTCTGATAGACACATAAAAACATATTGTTTATAAACAAATTTTTGTTTATTTAGATAAAATTTACATTTTTATGGCTCAAAACGATTGTGCCATTTGGAGTCACATAGAGCAAAGCTAATCTCTAAATATTTTAAAACATCTGATAATTTCTGTCTTTGAGGTTTTTTTATTTCCTTCCATACCACACTTTTCTATGTCATCAGGACTTTATCACACATGTTTTCCAAACACCACTGCCATCCTGTAAACATTTTCTCGGAGACATTAATTTACTTTAATTTTTATGCCGACTACTGGACATAACGCTCTGGATGCTTTTTACAATATTGTTGTGATTACTTTGTATTAGGTCATTAAATATGAAATGTACAACTCTGAATCAAAAGTGTAATATATTATATCTCAAACAAGAAGCTATACAATTGATCAAAGTATGTGCCTAAACTATCAACACAGTTTTGCCATCTTAATGGTAGCTTGTTTATACCAGCAGCAAAGAAGCCTAGAAAGAAGTGGCAATGGAATTGCGAAAGGAATTTTCCACAGCTTGTTGAGAACTGAATATTTGTCCTTGCAAGAAGTGATCCAAAGCCTGGAAGAAGTGGTAGTCATTGGTACAATGTCTGTGAATATGGTAGATGACAGAGAGTTTCTAAGTCCAGCTTCTGTAGTTTGAGCAGCATTGTTTGTGCAACATGTGGTTGAGCGTTGTCTTGCAAGATTGGCCTGTCTCTATTGACCAACCTTGGCTGCTTAATCACATACATCCTCATCATTTTATCCAGTTGATTGCAGTAGTCATACATTGTCATTGATTGACCAGGTTTCATGAAGCTGTAGTGTATAATACCAGTGCTGGACCAATGAACAGACACCAATAGCTTTTTTTGATGAATATTCAGTTTTGGACTGTTTCGGCACTTCATCTTTATCTAACCATTGTGCCCAATGCTTGCAATTGTCAAAAAGAATCCATTTTTCATTACACGTAACACAGTGTAGAAATGGTTCACCTTTATGTCTTGACAGCAAAGAAAGGAGAGCTTCAAGATGATTTCTCTTCTGACGCTCATTTAATTAATGTGGAACACATCTATCCAGCTTTTTTACCTCGCCCATTTGTTTCAAATGGTCCAATATTATTGGAATAGTAACATCAAACCTTGATGCTAATTCATGCATAGGTTGAGATGGATTCTTTTCCACTACAGCTTTAAGCTCCTCATTATCTGCCTTGGTCATAGGTTTCCACATGGCTCATTTTAAGATTACAATCACCAGAACTTCTCAAACCATCCACATAGTATATTCATTAGCCCCATCCTTCTCAAACACTTTGATATAGTTTGTGCTGTCCGCACTGCCTAGGTTCTATGATGAAACTCATATTTTAAAATAACACTAATTTTTGACTTATCCATGGTTTCACAAAAATTGCTCTAAACAAAAAATGTGAATGGTAATCACAAGCCAAACTGTGTTTTTGAAAGACTAAGGATGTACCTTCACAATAAAAATAAAAAAGAAGTGTTAAAATGAAATGTCAGAGATATCAACTGTCAAACTTAGTACTTAAGGAAATTGGAACTTTCCTACTTAATAACCTAGTATTTTTTGTTTCATTCATGCAAGTTCTATCTAATAGGTTTATCATCCACTGGGCTTAAACTCCCTACTTCTATAAAACAGTTCAAGATGATAATAGTATTTTGAGAAGTCATACACAAAAATGTTGACTTACAAAGCCTATAATCTACTAAACTCCTTAACTTTTTAAAATATATACTGCTGAGTCATGGCCCCTTAAAAGTAGATGTTTTTAGATACAACGGCCATTGACTCTTACTACATTTCTTCATTAGATTCAACCTTTCATTCAAATTCTTTAAGATGTCTTGAGATTCTGACTGTGTTATTGAATATATCATTTGTACACCCATTTTTTGCTCCTTTTCCCTTACGGCTTCATTGGCTGCATGTCCTATTCAATCTACATATCCCAGTTACTCACATATGCTGTTAACTAAAATGTAAACTCAACAGGACCAAGAACAGTCCTCTGGCCTCTATGTTGACATTAATTCAAGAAGCAGCACTCAGCCAGTTACCAATGTTCTTGATTATATTATGTTCCAACAGATCTTTCCACATTTCAGCTAGATTAACTTTTAAATACTTATCCAATTCAGATAAATTATGTCTGCAATAGTTCTCTAACCAGTCAATTGAGTCATTTCAGCATACTTTGTTAAATAAAAAAAGTAAAGTATGTATTAAAAAACATTAATTAAACATCAGTTCTGACCTGAGCATTGAATTAGAAGCACACAAGAATTTGGAGTTTATTTTATTAATATCTTTGTTCTTCCACTTTTAAAGTTAAACAGATAAGGCCTTCCCACAAAAAGTATACATGAGATACAATGTATTTAAAAATGTGAATTTGACCATAAAATGAGATATGAATAGCTAATTCACTTGCTTTAGCATTATATAACAAATGTAGATAAACATATTTTATAGATCTTTTCTAAAGCATCCATATATTATATTTGCTGGATTTTATATATTAGCTGATCAGAATTCACATTTTCTTCTTATTAGCATTCTACTATTATCCAAAAATTATTTAATTGATTAATTGACTTAAAAACCCATTCATTCATCAATTATATATTAAGCCCTGTTATAGGTAGCATACTTTGCTAGATAATTTGTTGTTAATTTAATAATAAGTAACAGAATCTTTTCTGATAGAAATTAAAAATGTGATATATAACATTATAAAATATCACTAAGGTAACAATTCATACTTTAATATTGATTAGTATCATCAGAAAGATAAATATTCATAGGATTTTCTGGTGGGAGAGCGATCACATTCATGTACCTACCTATTCAATAAAATTTTACTAAGCATTTAGTATGTGCAAGTAACTGTGATGGGCATTGGAGATAAAGAAATAAAAAAGAGACCCTGCCTTTAGACCTTTATAATCTATGCATAGCATAATAAAAGTCTTTGTGGGAACTGGTGGCTTTTGAGTTGTACTTTAAACCATAGTATGTGTGATAAATTTGGAGCAGAAATAATGAATGTGAAGAGACAATTTAGAGGCTAACGGAATGGTTGAGGCAAGAGATGAGAGTGTGATTTTAAGTATATACTAAAGAATTTGTATTTAGGTGCCAGATGTGAAAGTATTGATTGGACTAAGTACTCACTGAATACTGGGGAGAAGGAAATATAATAAATCAAATATGGCCCGAATTAAGCATTGTGTCTAGGAGAATGAGTCCTTTAATAGAAATACTGGATTTAGAAAGAGAAACTTAAGTGGAAAAGATAATTATTTTTAATTATCTGGATTGAAATGGCAGAATATTGTATGGACCCACTAAAGTTTTAATTTCCAGGATGTTTCTGTCCATGTATCAGAGATTCAGATATTGAAGAAAAAGTACAGCATGATGTTAAGGACGATGGGCCCAGACTGCCTGACTCAGTCTGAATCCTACTGTCCCTTATTAGCTGAACAATGTTGAGCCAGTTGCTTAACAGTGTGTGACTAAGTTTCCTCATCTGTAAAATGGAGATGATCATAACAGTATCTATTTCATATGATTCTCATGAGAAATAAATGAATTAATGTGCTTTAAAACAATGCGTGGTACATAATGAGCACTCAGTACATCCACACATTAATCTATATCTGCATCTGGACTAGACTCTTAAATGCCAGACTTATATGTCTAATTGACTACTTGACACTTAATATCTAGCTTAAACTCAACAGGTACAAAAATGCATGTGTTAATACAATCCCTCTTCATCTACCTAAAATAAATCTACCCCTTCCCTGTATTCCTTTTGGGAGAAATTAGGACTGAACTTAAGAGACCTGAGAGTCTTCGTCCACCCACGTATCTAATCAATTAGTATATCCTGAAGACTTTGTCTACTTAACCAATCCCTGATCTGTCCTGTCTATCCTTATCCATGGCCTCTGTTTTGTTCAAGCCACATTTACTCCTCCATGAACACTATGGTAGATTCCTAATTGGTCTCTGGCCTTCACATATTTCCACCAAATACTTTGCTGGGCAATATCTCTAAAATCTAAAACTTATCATGACATTTCTTGGAATAGCACTCCTCAAAAGTTGCCATTGGCCACATGATATATAATAAACTCTTCCTCTTCAGAGAAAGATGGTTCACCCACTCTGCATGGTTGGGCCCCCATGTGTTAATATCATGACACTACTATTCCAATACGGTCTCTAGTCATAGCACAGCTGATAGTTCTTAGAATAAAATAAGTTTTCTGCTTCTTACCTTTGGTTACACCATTTCCTTTGCTGATTTACCCATTTCTCTCCTTCTCAGTCCTGGTAGCTATGGAATTTATGGACATTTGTCAAAACTCACCTCAAGGGTCACTGTTGTCTGAAACCTTACCAATTATTCCTCCTACCATCTGTCTAGCACCTTCTATAGTCTGTCTTCTCTGAAGCCCTCATTTTAACTTTCATGTTTACCTATTGAAGCACATGTAACTCTAATTGAATCAATGTGTTTAAATATACATTTCACTTTATTAGACACTAAATCTTTCAAATACACTTACATGAATTTGTAACATTGCCCGGCATGTGGGACACCTAATGCATGTTTATTGAATAAATATTTAATACTTAAGGTGACTTTATAACTAACTCAAATTAAAGCACAGTAAAGGTCACAGCCATAGTTTTCATTTAAAAAGTCAAGCTAGTAAAAGGATTGGGAATAGGTTTGGATTTATAATCAATTGACAGATAACTAAGTTAAAAGTTATAAAGCACATCGCTAGAGAGAAAAAACATTTTAATAAAGACACAAAGTGAAGTTTTTGTTTGTTTGGTTTTTTGAGGCAGTCTCACTCTGTGGCCTGGGCCAGAGTGCCATGGTGTCAGCCTAGCTCACAGTAACATCAAACTCCTGGGCTCAAGCAATCCTTTTGCCTCAGCTTCCCAAGTAGCTGGGACTACAGGCATGTGCCACCATGCCCGGCTAACTTTTTCTATATATTTTTAATCAGGCAATTAATTTCTTTCTCTTTTTAGTAGAGACAGGGTCTCGCTCTTGCTCAGGCTGGTTTCAAACTCCTACCTTGAGCAATCCACCTGCCTCGGCCTCCCAGAGTGCTAGGATTACAGGCATGAACCACCATGCCCGGCCTAAGTGATTTAAGCAAACATAATTCGGTGATTGCCATAAATTTCCCACAAAATGTTTTTGCATAAATTATTCCATTCAAATTTGTACTACCTCCTTCCAAAGTAAAAATGCCATCAGTAGAATTTAACATGTTCTTACTCTTATATTTCTACCAAACTTAAATTTCTACGAATAAGTTCTGACTGATTAAAATATCTTATAATTTCCATTAGGTGAATTTTTAAGGAGGAAAGAATTAGTAATTAAGGTTTTTGCCTTCAATAATGTGCTTTTTTTCATAATCCTTGAAGAGCCAAATAACAATTGTAATGAATTTTGAGAACTAATTTCAAAATACATTACTATTATTAAAGCGTTAACTTCAACTCCTATAAAGTTTCAGCCAAAATATTTCATCTTTCTTCTTCCTTTCCTATTAAAACATTTCATTTACTCTAACTCAAACAATATTTTAATCAGAGAAAATGTAAATATACTGACTTTCTCTGAAAACAGAAGCAAGAGAAAAAAATTTATGATAGTACTGCAACACAAAAATCATGTAGCAATGCAAATACCTCTACTCAAGAATATTCACTAACTCTCAGGTCAGTAATATAAGAAAGATGCTTTTAGAACCATTTAAACTTTTCTAATACAGATTCTTAATTATTCTGTGACTCTCAGTCATAATGATCCAAATTATTTTGTAGGTAAATACAATCAGTATCACGGTCCCTTTTCACAGGTCAAATAAGTTATTGGCAAGTTGGTACATTTCCCAGTTAATGGCATAGAATTAAAATAAAATACATTATATTAATGATATTAACACACTCTGTGATTGAATCACTTAAGAAAAATGGTATTGTTAATTAAAGTTACGCACTACTGGTTATGCAAATGCCCAGACTGACATAGAAAGTTTGGAAAATCATTTTCTCTCTACAAATTAGATTGAGAGTAAGTGGCAGTATTCAAAAGGTTAAAAAAAATCTATAAGACAAGTAGCTGAGGTAGCAGTTTTGCAAACTACATCAGGTAAGAAGGAGCAGGTTCATGATGAAGGGTGAGGCTCTATCCCATCCCCTAAATACTGCCCTGGTTTTTGCCTTCTTTCTAATGCTCAACATCTCAAAGAAGTTCCTAAATTTGTCTGTTTATTCACTTAGCATTCAATCCTCAGCCCACTCCGGTCTGGATTTTCTCTTTTTTCTAGTGAAAGACCTCTTGTTAAAATCATAGATGATTTTCATTTTATGAAGCCAATGGACCTTCCAGCAGCACACAGTTGAGCACATTCTCTCCTGAGCTTCTGAGAAACTGCATTCTCCAGATTTCCACTTCCAAAGTTGGTTACCCTGTTTGAGTTTCTTCTGCAGACCTACCCTTCACTGCCTGGACACTCCAAGTTAGATTTCTCATCATTTAGTTGCAGGACACTTTCTCGTCTCTCTCTGTATTTTGCCTATGATATCTCCACTATGACTACAGCTTCATTAACACCTGGTTCTACTCCAGTGTTTCTGGCTCATGAATGGCACCACCAGCCATTCTGTCAGTTTTAACTACCTAGTATCTCTAAGATCTACCCATTGCTTTTGATTTTAGCCGCCATCACCAAAGTAGAAGCCACCAGAGTATCTCCTCCTTCCTAATACAATGTACAGCCTCATTGGCCTCCCTGCTTTCTTGTTTTCTCCTGATATTTTCTATATTGCACCATAATGATCTTTTCAAAATGTAAATGAATACCACCACCACTACTCCTTAAAATTTAGAAAAGCCTTCCCATTGGTTTTAGGATTAGAATATTACTTTTTAACTTGCCCTTCAAGCTGTATAGTCTTGTTGTTTTCTCTAATCTCATCCCATACCAAAACCCCATCTCGGTCTCTGTGTTTTAGCTACACTTTCTTAGAAATTACTTAAATTCACCCTGCTCCAGCCCCATAGCTCATTGGAGGGCTTTCCTTCCTATGTAGTTGGCCCATTTAACCACTACTCACCCATTAGATCTCTGCTCACTAGTCAGTTAATAGAAAACTCTTTCCTTAACTCCTCAGACACCTCCATGTGCTTTTGTAGCAAGTTGCAAACTTATTCAAAGGAATTGTAGAAAAACAAATTAACATACCAATTTACCAAGTCTTCATTGTTTCACCACATCTCTCATGGCCTTAGTAGTATTATTATTTATGTATTTAGTTATCTGGAATTGCTAGGCTTAATTAATTTCTTGAAGACTCATTTAATTTCTTAAAGAATCAACTTTATAATCTCCTCAATCTCAATTATAATAGATTTTTTAATGGTCATCTATCTTGTGTCAAAACTGAATTTCAAAGGAAATTCTCATAGTAATCATTTTTATATAAATAGTTGCTGCCAATTATTAGTCTTTTCTCTTTTTTTGAGCACTATAACCACCTTTTTTTCTATTTGGTTAAATTCACTGAGGTAGAACACCCCTGGTAATTGACTGAGCGAGGACATTGGGTTGGCAAGAATATACTTTTAGACTGGGCATG
Source organism: Microcebus murinus (assembly GCF_040939455.1). Lineage (NCBI taxonomy): Eukaryota > Metazoa > Chordata > Mammalia > Primates > Cheirogaleidae > Microcebus > Microcebus murinus. The sequence continues at coordinate 51,159,840 of NC_134104.1, forward strand.
GTGGCTTACGCCTGTAATCCTAGCACTCTGGGAGGCTGAGGCAGGCAGATGCTCAAGGTCAGGAGTTCAAAACTAGCCTGAGCGAGACCCCATCTCTACTAAAAATAGAAAGAAATTAATTGACCAACTAAAAATATATATACAAAAAAATTAGCTGGGCATGGTGGCACATGCCTATAGTCCCAGCTACTCGGGAGGCTGAGGCAGGAGGATCGCTTGAGCCCAGGAGATTGAGGTTGCTGTGAGCTAGGTTGATGCCACTGCACTCAACTCACTCTAGCCTGGGCAACAAAGTGAGACTCTGTCTCAAAAAAAAAAAAAATATATATATATATATACTTTTAATGGTTTTTTGAATGTTTATCATAATTAGATATTACAAATTTTAATCTTTATAATCTTACATTGTCTTCCTCAGGCCCCATATGAATTTGAGAAAAAAATGTTTTAAAAATAACATCTTTTGAGTCCTGTAACCAGAAAAATGTCCACTGGTATAACCTAATAATTTTTGTTTCATATAGACACGAAAGCTTTTTTATTTTCAACTTGTATCCCCAATGGCTAGCTCAGTGCTAAGGATAATATTCAAATTTTAAAAATATTTTTTCTCATAATGGGTGTGTAATATTTTATGAAAATAGTGTTCTGTGGAATATACTTTAGGTAGATTTGTTCAAAACATGTTAGAAGAATACAAACATCTTCAGCATATTATATGGGATAAAGACTTAGTACACAGTAAATCATTCTAACAAAGATATAGGACATTTCCATAAAAAGGTCCATGAAAAATAACAAATAAAAATTTCTAATCCAATCAAACAAAAACAAATCTCAGAACAAAACAAGAAGGGGCACTGTACTGTGAGGTTATTTGCAAAGTTTTTGAGAAGAACCTGAATAATCCAAGGAAGAGAAATCTAATTTGGACCAAAGATAGGTCCATGGTAGCCTAAAGGTTTTCATCAATTTCTTAACTAAGAAGAAACTGGAAATTATTATAAAATTATATGTATATCTGTATTACTTTTTTCTTGTAATAACTTTGAAGCAACTATATTGAAAATTACAGTGTTCATTATTCACATTACAGTGTTTCTTCCATGACCATCAATTACTCATTTAATTATATTCTTCACAAAGTTCTAAGATGTAAAAACTAATCCAGATGTTGTAATATATGAAGTGTGGCATAAGTGTCCCCCATGACTATTGCAGTAAAAATTCCAGAGCGAGTTATAGGCAAAATCAGGCAAACATTATCCTTATGGATTATTGCCTTATGCTGGCCTCATTCTGTCTGGGTAGACGATTTCAAGGTAATCTGGATATTTTATGATGTTTCTGATTTAAAAGAGCTATGGCATTTATTATCAAGTAGTTATTATTGAAAATTAATAATACATTTTCACCTTTCTTCCTAGTCATATAGTAAGAAGTCACATATGATCATTCCCCTGTTTTCAAAAATATTTTAAAATTAATTCAAGCTATTAGCAGCTTATTATATAACTCTATAAACTCATGTTCAGAAACAGGCTCGATTACAACACACACTCATACATACACATCCTGATTCACCCAGAGATGAACATTCAAAAATTTACACATGGATATTTTTGATTTATTGCAAGAGGACTAGGAGAGGAGTCACTTCCAGAAAATAGAAGAAAGAAGACATCTCAATTGATTTTATGAAGTTGGCATTACTCTCATTTCAAAAGCAGACAAAGATAATATAATAAAAATAGGAGAGATCAATATCCTTCATGAATATAAATGCAAATACCCTAGCAAAATATTAGCTAATAAAATTCGGCAATATATAAAGGAATTATACACCAATACCAAGTGGGTTTATTCCAAGGATGCAAAGTTGGTTCACCATTTGAAAATCAATCAATGCAATCCATCATATTAACGAACTAAAGAAGAAAAATTACATGATTATACCAATCTATGTAGAAAATGCATTTGACACGGTACAACACAAATGCATGATTTTAAAAATCTAGGGAAACAGCAATAGAGGGAAACTTTCTCAAGTTGATGAAAAGCATCTGCAACAAACTATAACTAATACTATAATTAATGGTGAAAGTTTTCTTCCTTTCCAGAAACAAAGCACAATATGTGCTCTTACCATTCTTACTCAACATAGTCCTGGAAGTTCTAGCTGATGCGACAAGGCAGGAGAAGAAAATAAAAAGCATACAGATTAAAAGAAATAAATGATCTTCATTTATAGATAAAAGCATTGTCTACATAGATGATCCCAATGAATTTGTAAACTCCTAAATTAATAAGTGAGTTACACATGGCTGCAGAAAATAAGATAAACATACAGAATTAATTGTATTTCTATATCCTAGCAATGAACACATGGACACCAAAATTAAAAATAACTTACTATTTACCATCAGTCTGAACTAATGGGGTAAATCAGACAAAACATGTATAAGATTCCTATGATAATTTCTACAACATGGTGATGAAAAAAATTGAAGAAGACCTAACTAAATTGGGAGATGTATAATGTCATAGATTGGAAGACTCAACATACTAAAGATGTCAGTTCTCTCCAAGCTTGCTAAATAGTTTTGACATAGCTTCTATCAAAATTCCAACAACAATTTTTATAAATATAGATAAGCTCACTCCAAAATTTATATGGAAAGGCAAAAAATCTAGAATAGCTAAAAATAATTTTGTAAAAGAATAAATTGGGAGGAATCAATCTACCAAATTTGAAGACTTACTATCTAAATACCTTACATAAAAATTAACTCAAAGTCAAAACTCAAATATACTTAAATTGTAAAATGTATAACTATAAAACTTTTAGGTAAGAACCCAGAAGAAAAGCTTCAAGATCAATGCTAGGTAAAATGTTTTTGGTTAAGATACCAAAAGCATAAACCATGAAAGGAAAACTTGATAAACTGCAATTCCTCAAAATTAAAATATCTGTTCTGTAAAAGATCTTATTAAGAGGATAAAATAAACAAGCTATAGACTGGGAGAAAATATTTGCAAACTGATTATCAGCCAACAGATTATTATCTAGAAAGTATAAAGAACTCTCAAAATTTAGTAAAACAAAATAAGCATTCCAATTAGAAAATGGGCTTAAGACACCAAAAAAATGTACCAAAGATGTTGTGTTAACAGAAAATAAGCACATGAAACAATATTCAACTATTTAGAAATTAGGAAAATGAAATAAAAACTGCAATGAGCTGTCACTATACACCTATCTGAATGGCTAAGATAAAATATTGTGAAAACATTAAATGCTAGGGGAAAAAAAGGGAAGAAACTGGATCTCTCATACATGCTGGCAGGAATGCAAACAGCCATTATGGAAAATAACTTTCCAGTTTCTTAAAAACTAAACATGCAACTACTATATAATCAGTAACTATCCGCTATCACATATCCCAGAGAAATGAAGATTTACATTCATGCAAATAAATATATATGAATGTTTATAACACTTTTATTTCTAATAGCCAAAAACTAGAAACAACCCAAATGACCTGCAACAGGTAAATTGTTAAATTGTGGTACACTCATACTGTAGAATGCTACTGAGCAATACAAAGGAATAAACTATAGATATATGCAAAAATATGGATGAATTGTCAGAGAATGATGATGAGTGAAAAAAAAATCTTAAAAGTTTGCATGTTGTATGATCTTATTGACATAGGATTCTTAAAATGACAAATTATTAAAAAGAATAGATTAGTGGTTGTCAGAAAATAAGGAGGCAGTGGCGGCAAGAGGTAGATTGCTATAAGAGGGACTGTGACTATAAGAGGATGATACTAAGAACTGTGATGATGAAATGCTCTGTATCTTGACTGCATTAATGTCAATATCTTCACTGTGGTTTTGTACCATGGGTTTTCAATGTTTCCATTGGGAGAACCTGATTAAAGAGTATATGACTATATTATTTTTTAAAAACTCCATGTGAATCTATAATTATCTCAACAGAAGAAGTTTAAAAAGTACTATAATAATAATAATAGTCAAATATAAGAATTAAAATATTCAAATAAAATACATATCTGAGAAATATGTAAACATTTTTGAATGCTATTAGTAATAAAACTGCTGTAAATTCAAGTGACAATATGACAGTATTTTCCCATTAATTTTGAGAAAGCATTTTAAATATTATGAGACCTCTCCTTTATTCACAATTAATAGAAATGAAAAATCATGACGGTCTTTCTGGAAAGCAATTTGGCAAGAATATTAGATGTATTTTTTTTCTTTTGGTCCAATAGTTTGATTCAAAACTAAAAACTTCTTTTCTTAGTTCTCTTCTAGGAGTTTATAGTAAAAATATTATAACATATACACACATAAATTTATAACTATGATATGCATATAATTAATTATTGGAACAATAACAAAAGTATGATTAAATAAATTATTGCATATTCATATAATGATACTATTAGTAAAGAATATTTGTATTGAAAATATGTTCACCCCATATTTTTAAAATTTGATATACTTATTGATTTTTCTGACAAATTATTGTATAAAAATTAACACCAATAATAAATTATACCTCCAACAAAAAAATGATAAATCAAGCTACTGGCAGTTTGTATAACCCTACAAGGCCACGTATAGAAACACACACACACATACATGCACGCAAATATTCTGACTCACCTAGAGAATTCACACATAATTTTTTTTTTCATTTTGTTGCAAGAGGATCTGTAGAGAATATGTGCAGAGTACAATTATACATAGCAATATGCCTTTGGTGGTTTCCTATTTCTCCTCTTCAATCCTTTCTTCCATATTAGATAGCTGACTTCTCCCTTAGAGTCTACCTTCTAGGGACTATTAGGACTTTTCCATAGACTATCACTCAATATCTTCTAAAATATTAATGTGTGGGAGCTTAAGGTATTATAGCTCCCAGAGATACATTATTTTAAACAGGGAATTTAAATTTGGGTAATACCTGAGAACCAAAAGAATGTACCACTTTTGGTGAAGTTGCTGGCACCTTGGTGGGTAAAATTATTTGGGGCAGATAGCTGTACAGGATTTCTTTAAAAACCATACCACACAGACCACTCCATTCTGGAAAATGTGCAGTTGCCTCATAAACTGGAAATTTTGCTGAATAGATCAGCAAAATTAATTCATATTACTGGGAAAGTAATTCAAATTCACATTAATGTGATAGTAAGTCAGGATTAATATTAAAGTACATAAAATAATCTTTAAAAAAGTCATCCATAAACCAAATAAAATATATTTTAATACAGCCTGATAATAAAGGCATTATAAAGCAATCGATTCAATTTTAAAAGATTTTTTTATGGAAAATATATTAAAGAGAAAAACAAAGCTGAGTTCATCAGTAAACCTCATCTTAATATCAACAAAAGACATAAAATAAGGTCCCCAGATAGAGCTAGACAAATGCAGAAACTTTTTTATATTATTTATTTAAGCAGAGTCAATTTTAACAGCTACATCTGTACTGGCCCAAGGTAGGGCTTTCATTTATCAACCAAAATTAAAACTTTGTTTGATCAGCATTATGAAGCCAGTCAAACTCCATAGTGGTTTGAGAACTATTCAAATCCACTTGAGTGAAAAGAAAAGTTTACCCGAGGACTCTGGGCTCTCTTCATTTCCTTAACTCTAATTGCAAATGGGAGTTCTAATCTTTTGTTAACTTGAGAAAATCATAAAACTAGAGTGAAAATGGCATCAGATAAATCCTGGCTATTTTCCCAGTTCTCCAAGTCCTGCAACTCTCATCACACCTTTCATTGTCTATTACAGAGGTTCAGGAAGGGATTCCATAGACTGTTGTCCTAGGGGATCAGACACTATTTAATATGCAGGTATTTGAACCTGATCCCAGCTGAAAGGAGGAGACAGATCCTGACACTTTATAGTGGGTGATATTGGTTTTGTTTGGAGTCTCTGGAAAAACACAGGGGAAAACATCATTTTCAACATTTCCCTTTTTCTCTCTGACAGTGTCATTCTTAACTCAGTGAATTAGAGGTGAGCAAGCGCAAATAACACCTCATCCTTCTCAAAATGCTAACAGAAGATAAAAATGTTATGCAGTGGTGCTTAAAATTTAATGCCATTTTGAAAACAAAAACCATGAGTTCCTAAGTAGAAAAATATTGTACTACAAGATAGTACTATAAATGCAATGAAGAAAAGAGAAAGAGGTTAAAATTTAAGTAATCCGCCCCCTAACAGACCCCCTCATTAACCCATCACTCCTCCCCATCTGTTTCATACAGGGAAAGAAAAGATATTTAAGATGTTTATATTATTTTCTTTAGACAGAGTGCTTAAGCAAGAATATGCATAAGGATAAGCTATAAATTGGAATGAAGGTTAGGAAGAAAATAACACAAGGTAAATAGCATGCAGCAAAGATATTAACTTTAAGGGAAAGAAAATGAAAACATTTTCTAAATGACTTTAATGCATTCTGAAACCTATATAAACTACCATTCATCCATAAAATAGTAAGGTCATATACTTAAAGATGTATGGTAAATATGTATTGTATGCCCCATTTGTGATATCGGTTTAAATGTTATTTTAAATATCAAATTTTAAAATAAAACTGAAAAATCCCCAATCCCCTGAAAAGTGACCCTCCTTCTGGATATATATTATTTTTTAATAGGCACACAAACTTTCTTTACTCAGTTATCTCAATTTTAAATTTAAATGACCAAATTTATGATTTGCTGCTCACAGTCTCTCTACTTTTGACCTGTTTAACATTCAAGAGAGAAACCAATGGTGGCACTTTTTAGCAGTTTGAAAACTCAAGATAGAAACATGTTTGAAGAACTGGCCCAAGACATTAAATCTACCTCCTTTTCTCTCCATGGCCTCCCCTCATCTCCACTATCACACACACAATTAGAAGGACAGATAATGTAATGATAAACAATTTTCCAGCAAACTTTACTGGAGGAAAAAAATGAGAAAGCAAGTTATATCAATCACTAATATAATTTGCCAACTCCTTCTCCAAAAAAGTAGTCATGGTGCTGCTATTAGCATTAGTGTTTTTTTCACTGCTTGAAAAGACTACTGTCTCTAGCTTGCTTTCAATTCTAGAGTTCCAAATTATTAAATGACTATCATTTTGATGATTCCATAAAGAAAATCATTATGGCTATTTTTATGTGCTTCTTTTTCTTGTAAATGAAAACTATTGCCATTGGGATTGATTGCAAAACAACTGGGAAACCAATACATGGGGCGATTTGGGCTCCTCTGGATTGCATAAAAGTGTAATTAGAAGGAGAATTATTTTTAAAATTTGGTTTGTTTTCTATAGATATGCTCTGAATTTACAATTTAAAAGCTCCATTTCATCTAAAATAAGTCCTATTTGTGAAATATTAAATTACAATTATCCGTTCCAAAATAATGAAGTAAGATACAAATAATTATTTTTTCAGAGTATAATCTACTGAGCTGGCATCTGAGCTCAAGTAATAATTTCAAACCATTTAAAAGCAGCTTTTATATAATTTCATGCTCTATGAAGAATCCATTTGGAAAATCATGCATGACATTTGTTACATATGTAGTGTATTCATATGTACAATCCTCTGGTTTTTGTTGGTTGTTTTTTTTTTTTTTTCATTTTTCAAAGTTGTCTAACTTATTTCCAGGAAAAGCAAAAGCCTACCACTGCTCTGAAACCACCAGGATGTGGTTTTACTGGGAAGTCATCATTCAGACTGCTATCACTTCTTGTTCTGCATGAGAATCTAAAGAATATACTGACAGAACCTATTGGAGATTAGAAAATAGCAATTATTTATGGCACAGATCTCACATTAAAAGCAAGGTTTCTCTGCATTCTTTTTAAAAGATATTCATGCATGCATTGATAGCAAATATGCTAAATTCTAGGACTGTATCTTAGGCTTTAGTCAAGTTAGCATACTGTTTTTCTTTTTAATTTCAAAATATTAAGTGGGTACAAATGTTTTTGGTTACATGGGTAGCTTTTGTAATGCTTGAGTTACAGCTATAGGTGTGCCCATCACCCAGATAGTGTTCATTGTACCCATTAGTCGGTTTTTGCTCCTCCTCTCTCTCCAACTCCTGCCTGCTTGATTTCCACTGAGTTTTGCTTCTCTCTGTGCACATGTGTGCTCATCGGTTAGTTCCGATTTAATAGTGAGTACGTGTGGTGTTTTCTTTTTATTCATTCTTGAGATACTTCACTTAGGAGAGTGGTCTCCACTTCCATCTAAATTGTTGCAAAATGCATTAATTCCTCAAAGAACTAAAAGTAGACCTACCATTCAATCCAGCAATCAAACTACTGGGTATCTATACAATGAAAACAAAGTCTTTTTATCAAAAAGACACCTGCACTCGAATGTTTATTGCAGCACAATTCACAGTTGTAAAGCTGTGGAGTTAACCCAAGTGCCCATCAATTCATAAGTGGATTAACAAAATGTGGTATATGTATACCATGGAATACTACTCAGCCATACAAAAGAATGGCATGCTGTTTTAGTTGCCCTTTAACTGAGATATAAGCAAGTTTTCAGAGAAAAAATATATTAACCAACTACAAAGGTTACTTTTCCTTTAAACAAGACTGAAGGAAAATCAGAATGCTGAGTGTTTTTCTTCCATTTTTTGATAATTGCATGATTCTAAATATTTATTACTGACACAATTCTGTAAGATTGTCCTATTTATAGTGTTAAACATTACCATAAACTTATAGGAATTAGTAATTTATCAGTTTTTATTGAGGGATAGCTAAGACCAGAGAAGGAGTTATTTAGTTAGTTTCCCCAGTTAGTGTGGTGTGCAAAGTAAACCCCAACCAGATTATAATCTCTATAGCTCATGGGTTACACATGTTGTTTGTTCTAGGGTCACATAATTTACAGGGACAGCTACTGTGTGTGTGTGTTTCTGTGTGTTAATATGCATAAGTGGGTAGCTAGATCCATAAAAATCTATCACTAGAATGGAAAATTCAGTTACAACTACTGTGTAGACAGCCCAAATTATTGAAATTGACAAAAGAAAGAAAAAATAACCCATTTCTAAGGATTTAAAATCTGATCTAAGATAGGAACTGTGGATCACAAAGTGGTTCAGAAACAAGAATAACAGAAATAGAAAATCCTTAGACAACATTGGCTCTCTTGTACAGAGATATGTAAGCAGGAGCTGTTCTTCAGACTGCACTGACCCTCCTCTACATCCTTTCCTTTGGTGACTACATATCAGTGACTACATATCAGCACTTCATAGTGAACATATATATTACATATTATATCCATGATTTAGTATGTATGAGAGGATATAGTTTTATATATTACTATGGGACAAGAAATTGTTTTTGACACATATCCCAAAAATATTTTATTTGTATATTTCCGATATCATAATGATTTTACTTTTGCCATTAACCTCACTAGCGTGGGCATGGTTTTTAGAGATGAGAGTGTAAGAATAGAGTTATGAAGGGGATATTAATTACCTAATAATACTGAGATTATTCCCCACTAATCTATTCATTTATCAAAGGAGGAGATTAGAATTATTGATGCTTTTCTCTGTGATATTGTATACAAAGAACCTGGCTCCTTGCCTAGCACATAGCAGGGTAATATCAATGATTGTCAGTTCCTTTTATTTCTGTCTTTAAATGTATTTGTAGGGTTGGAAGATTTCACTGGACTTGGTGAAAAAGAAAAAAAAAACGAATAGGTTTGGCAACATTCTGAAGCATTTATTTCTAACTTGCAGTCATTCTACAAATATTTATGGAGTTGCTATTATGTGCCAGTTCTTATTACATCGGCGCAATATACATAGCTCAGTCTGGAAGTTAAACACACAAATAAATAAGACAGTGCAATATGGTGTTGTGAACACTGATATGGGAAAGGGACTCGTCTAAGGAGAAGGTTGGTGTCGGGGAAATTCAAGTCAGGAAGAGCAGACAGTATAAAGCTCCCCTAGAAAGGAACAGAAACCATGGAACATTCAGGGACCTACAAGTAGTCAAAGAATTCCAGGAACTAAATGGATTGAGAAAAAACTACATTTCAATGTTCTAAATGTAAAGATCAACCAAGACTCAAAATTACCAAAAGCTGGAAGTCTAGATTTGCTATAGAAATATAACTTTCTACATGATAAAGAAGATATATGGTTTAAACTATGGGTAAACTGGCCGGGCGCGGTGGCTCACGCCTGTAATCCTAGCTCTCTGGGAGGCCGAGGCGGGCGGATTGCTCGAGGTCGGGAGTTCAAAACCAGCCTGAGCAAGAGCGAGACCCCGTCTCTACTATAAATAGAAAGAAACTAATTGGCCAACTAATATATATAGAAAAAATTAGCCGGGCATGGTGGCGCATGCCTGTAGTCCCAGCTACTTGGGAGGCTGAGACAGAAGGATCGCTTGAGCCCAGGAGTCTGAGGTTGCTGTGAGCTAGGCTGACGCCACGGCACTCACTCTAGCCTAGGCAACAAAGTGAGACTCTGTCTCAAAAAAAAAAAAAAACTATGCGTAAACTTGTGCTACCTAAACATCCAGTTGAGATTAAGTTAAATAAGGGCTTTTTGGGGAAGTAAATCTAAAACCTCACAATATCTTTTTAAAAATTACTCTTTTATATAAATTATGATTGAATTTTATTGTATTATTCAATAATTCTCAATGAATTATAATTTCTCTATAATTTTTAATGAAAATAAACTATTTTAATAAAAATATTTTCAAACTGATATGTTCACGGTAATTTTTCAATTTATAATAGTTCTCTAGTAATGCAATTTATTCTTCACTGAACTTGTAATACCCTTTATATTAAATTATTCTTGGTATAATTTGGTTTATGTCAGTCTAATGCTAAATGATAATTGTTAATCGCTGAAATTGTAGATTGGATACTGAATAAGTGGAATGGGATGTTGTCATTTTCTATAATGCACACAAAGGGTTTATAGGCTAAGAATACTTAAATTTATATTAGAAACAATATTCTCTTTAAAAGTATATTTGTTTAGATATAATTAAACTTGATGATATTTGACTTTTATTGAAAACACTGCTGCACAGAATATCACAAAATTGTTTCTAGCATGATTGTTTTGAAATATTTTCCTATATGCTTCTAATATTTTCTGAAAATAAAAGGCACATTAACTCTTTTATAAGTAAGAAAAAATGTCAGGTAAAGACATCAGTTTTCATATTAATTTGAGAGCTTATATTTTGGTTCACTGAACAACATTTAGGTCATGAGAGTTTCTATGAACATGGCCAAAACAATTCTCTCTTTTACCCTTCAATTTTTATGTCTCAATGGAGAATTGTTAAACTTCAATTTTGTTCTGACTAGTATTTTTTCTTAATTTTATTATTTGGCTTACAGGAAATTTTAACCTCTTGCTACTCTTTATTGCCTTTTTTTAAAAGTTTTATTTTATTTTTTCACCACAGTGACTTGGAAGCTACTCTCTATTGTAACAAAGTTGAACAAACAGAACAAAACAAAGAATATCATTATGATTTAAAAATGACATTTAGTCCACTAAATGAATTTCACCTCCAACAAATCAAAATAAGAATAATGATCTTCTGGAACATTTAAAAGACTAAGTACACACAGAGTACAGTTAAAACCAGCAAAGTAGATGACTAATATGATTTTTATGACACATAGCCTAAAACACAGAAGACTTATCATTTAAAAAGAAAGAGTTAACAAATCTAAAGGGGGAAAAAAGCCTCTTAACAGGTAGCTGACTTGCAAAGACACAAAAATATGCCTCAGAACAACCAAAAAAAAAAAACCCAGTCATTTAAGATATCTCACATTACCAATCTTATAAATAAAATGTGTTCACTGAGAATGAAATATTAATTAAAGAATGCTGACAGGCAAAATTAAATGTAGTAACATATGAGTTGCCTTAAATTAAAAAAAAAAAAAATTAACTAGTGGCTAGTGGAAAGTGGATGAGGGAGAATAAGATAAAATTTGTCCTAATCTCAAAAAACGTTTTTATTTCATTTTAATTGAAGCCATGAGTACATACAGCTAAGATTTCCTGATTCTGCATTTAAACCCTCTGCCAAACTTTTAATTAAAAAGAGGAAGTGGAGTGATACCACTCCACTTTAAGGTTACCCAGTGTATTTGTGAGTAGGGAGGGCGTGGTATGGAGACAAAGGCAGAATACAACTAGCTTTCCCTCAGTATACATTGTGCACACACCCAGAATTTTTACTGCCTAATATGCTAGGACCAGAAGACTGGTCCATGTTCTGGAGAAGTCTACAAGAAATGTACATGTAAAGGAAAAAAGTAAATATAAAATTTCTATAACTCATATTTTTCCTTTATAGCTGTGCAAAAGAAAAGATATCATAAGTATGCCTTCCACAAAAGTTTCCATCAAAACAGTTATTAGTGTAAAAGCAAAAGTAACCATGACCCTTTTATGTGAACAAATATAATTTTTTTTAATTCAGGCATTGATTTGGAATTTGAGATAACTGAAGCAATTTGAATTAGTTTACTTCTGAAATAACAGTATTAAAAATGTTCTGATGAATAATGCAGTACAGTAAAAATCATAGTAGTAAGAACACAACTAGTAAGAACACAAACTTTTAGTTCCAATTCTAACACGTTCTGTATGTGTAAATATAACAAATTACTTAAGCTTTTTGCACAATAAATCCACAGTCTTCATTAAACTTAGAGAGTAATATATATTAGGTCATCAATAAATGGTTGAATGAAAGCCCTTTCTAAACAATTCTGTTTAGCAACTATAAACAAAATAATATTTTAAAAGGACAAAAAAAAATTCAAATTGTGCTCCAGAAGCAGTTTACAGTTCAAACGATGAATGGCTACATAATAGGTGTGATGCACACCACCTGGGGGTTGGACACGCTTGATGTTCTGGCACAGCCAGGGCGGGGGATGGGGTGGGGTGGCAGGGGCAATATATGTAACCCTAACAATATTTGTGCCCCCATAATATGATAAAATAAAAGGAAAAAAAAACAATGAATGGCAAAATGGATAATTGTATAACAGATAAATAATATTCCATATGATATTTCATATAAATTGTCCCTGTAAACATTTGTATATGAGAAATAAAATTGAAATTATTTTTAAATGTTTTATTATATATTCACTAAATCATCCTATATTTAATAAAATCATGTTTCTAGGTTGGGTTGTGACTACAATGATGTGTGTGTTTTACTCAACATCGGTAACGACAGTTAAAAATAGCTTGGAAATAATATTATGTATTTCTGATTGTAACCATTGGTGGATTGCTGTAGAGAAAACATACAATAAAGGGGAAAAGAACTATACTATTCCATTTAGATGAATATGATTAAAATATTGCCTATTTGAATTCAATCTTCACTCTCTTCTAAAAGAGCTCTGGATCCAGAAATAAAATAAAAGGAGGTAAAGACTTTTTCAACTGCAGAAAAATACTTTCTAACCATCTAGCAATAGGATACCTTGATGAAAACATGCTAGCCAGAACAGTTCAGCAATCTAAAAGGAGGGAATATTTACAAAAACCTGTGTAAGAACACTACTAGCTAAACCATAAATAAAACACAGCGTTCCTATTACAATATTAAGGTGTCTGGTGAATCCCAAAAGACCATTATACAATATAGATTCCAAACTACATTTAGAGAAAAACAAAAAGCAGAATTTTCAAAATGCTGCTTTGTTAAAAGACGAAGATGTCTTTAGCACCCAAAAAGGATGAGCACAGACCAGTGCCCATGCTTCACTACAATATTAGTTTATCAACATTGTCTTAAGATCAACATACCGGATGAACAGAGGTTCAAAGCTCTTTGCAGATTAGAAGTTATCCAAAACTCTAGAAAGCCATCTAAATTGGTGCACCTGGAGCTGGAATGGTAGTTAAATGCATGGAGAAACTTCTGTATGCCAAAGTACTGTGTTAAGCATGAAACTTTGAGAGGAAGTGCTGGATATGTCTCCCTTTCCAGAGATAAAGAAACTGCATTGCCTTGGTAAATATCAGACAGCCAGTAAGTGGCAGATCCTGGACTCAAATCCTGGCCTAAAGTATGGCACTATATTCCACCTCTGTATAGGGACCCTGCGTTTTAATGCTTACTTACAATAAATAGACAGCAGTGCCCATATTCTAATGCAATGTTAATAGAAAAGACTTTAACAAGAATAAGCAGTTGAATACATTTGAGCACTTCTCTAGAAGGATGGCTTCTGAAAATTTAAAATGAGATGGCATTACAAAACTAAATATAATTACTTAAACTGAGTTACTTACCTTAATTATTTTTAATTGACAATTTTGTCAAATTTTACTTGATATGCATTAAAAATTGGCTGAAATTTGAAAAATAAGCATTGAATTATTACATTTAAAATGTTAGAAACTACTATAAATAGACATTTTAGGTTTTTATTCCTTTTTTTTTTTTTTTTTTTTTGCCATATTGCAGCAGCTAGACTTTCCAGTACTATGTTGAGTAAGAGTAATAAGAGTGGATAGATTTTCTTGCTTTCTTTAAAGTTTTGCAGGAAAGTTCTCAGTCTTTCATCTTTAAGTATGTTAACAACCAGGGTTTTTTTGTTTGTTTGTTTGTTTGTTTTTTGTTTTAGAAGACTTTCATTAAGTTTAGGTAATTTTTCTCTATTCCTAATTTGATAATAGTTCTTTATCATAACTGGGCATTAGATTTTGTCATGTTTTTTTTCTGCATTCACTGATAGGACCATATGATTTTTCTCTCATAGCTTGTTAATGTGGTGGATTTTATTGTTTGATTTTGCAATGTTGAGCCAACATTGTATAACTAGAAAAAAATCCTACTTGGTCATGGCGTGTAATTATTTTTATACAACGTGCGATTCAGTCTGCTATACTTTCTTGAAGATTTTTATGTCTAAGTTTATAAGAAATATTGGTCAGTAGGTTCCCTTTTGTTTTTGTTTTTTTATTCTGTACTGTCACTGTCTGGTTTTGGTATCAGAACAATACCGGCCTCAAAAAGTTAGTTGGGAAGTGCTTCCTCCTCTTCTATTTACTTAAAAAGTTTGTGTGAAATTTGTGTTAATTCTCTAGATATTTGATAGAATTCTCTAGTGAAACCATCTAGGGCCTAGAGATTTCTTTTTAGGAGTTTTGAAATTATGAAGGCAATTTATTTTTTTATTAGTATGCTATTCAGTTTATTTCATTTTCATTGAGTTTTATTATTATAATATTTGTGATTTTTGAGTAATTGGTTAATTTCTTCTAAGTTGTCAAATCTATAAGTCTAAAGCTTTCCAGAGTATGCTTTTAATATCTTTTTAAGTTCTCAGAACCTGTAACAATATCTCCTATTTTATTACTTAATTGATGAGTATATCTTCTTTCTTCTTTCTTTTTATTAATGGCAGTCTTGTTAAATGTTAATTAACTATATTGATATTTTTTTAGAACCGGGTTTTATTTTACTTATTTTTCCATTGTATTTCTATTTCAAATTCCAAGGATATATGTTCTTTATTATTCCCTTCCTTTTTGCCTTAGGTTAATTTTGATCTTTTTCTAGTTTCTTGAGGTATAAATTTACAGTATAGATTTCAGATATTTTTCATTACTAATATACATTTAATAATATATATTCCCTTTTATTATCACTTTAACTGAGCTTCACAAAATTTGATATATTGTGGAGTTTTTTACAACCATATTTATGACTTTTAAAATTTACTTTGAGACTTCCTTTTTGATCCATGGATTATTTAGAAGTGTATAATTCAATTTTCATGTTTTTAAGGATTTTCCCATTGTCATTCTGTTATTGATATCTAATTTGATTTTATTATGAACAGAGAAAATACTGTATGATTTCAAGTCTGTTAAATATTTGAGGTTTGTTTCATAGCACTCAACATAGCTTATGTTCGTGAATTGATGTTTGATAAAAATGTATATTGTACTGTTGTTAGGTGAAATGTTCTTTATGTGTCAATTAGATCCTATTAGTTGATTATGTTGTTCACATATTTTATATCCTTGCCAATGTTCTGTCTAGTGTTTCCATCAGCTTCTGAGAGGGTATTTTTTAGAGTTTCCTACTATAATTGTAGATTTGTATATTTCTTCTTTCAGCTCTATCAGATTTCATTTTATCTATTTTTAAGCTCTATTTTGCAGTACATAAACATTTAGAATTGTATGTCTTTCCTTGTGACTTAATCATTTTATTACTATGTAATGTCTCTCTTTGTGTCTTGTAGTTTTATTTTCTGTGAAATCTGCTTTACCAGGCATTACTATAGCTATTTGTGCTTTTCAAAATTCATGTTTGTATGGTACATATTTATATATCCTTTCACTTTCAATCTACCTATGTCATTAAATTAATAGTGAGTTTCTTTTAGGCAACACAAAGGTAGGTCATGTTTTTTATTCTCTCTGAAATTTCTGACATTTTATTGATAAATTTAAACCATTTACATTTAAGATAATATGTTAGTGCTTATGTCTGTGATCTTATTATATATTTGCTATTTGGTTTCTCTAATTCTCTTTCCTTTGTTTCTCTTTTCTTGTTTTTCTGTAGTTACTTGAATATCTTTAGGATGTCATCTTGATTTATTTATGGTATTTCAGTGTACCTCTTTGTATAATATTCAGAGTTGCTACTGAAGTTATTTTATATGTAGAAATATATGAGCTAGAGATGATATAGATTATACATATAAATAATATAGCTAGATATAGATATATAAAAGTTATGTAATGTATTAGAGTTTACTGATATCAACATCTTGCTACTTCAAATAAAATACGTAAATCTCACTTTCATTTAGGTTTCTTTTTCTTCCCTGGTTTTAAACATCATTGTATTGAGTATCAAGTGATGGTACAATTTTTGTTGAGATCATTAAATATAATTTATAAAACTCATGAGGAAAAATATAGTTTAATTTATTTATCTATGTTTCTCCTGTTCCCCTTGTTCCTTCTTCCATTTTGATGCTCTAGGATTCTTCCTTTTTATCATTTCCTTTTTGTAAAATAACTTTCATTAGCTAATCTTGAGGGAAAGATCTGCTAGTAATTATCTTTTAGTTTTCTCATTTGAGAATGTTTTTATTTTCCATTTATTCCTGCTATGATAGATAGATATATAGATATGATAGATACAGATATGACAGATAGATTTATAGATATGATGGAGATAGAATTTGATTAGTATTTGTGTAGAATGTGGTCAATAGTTCTTTCCTTTTAGAAAATACTGAGCCACTTTCTTCTGGTCCCAATGTTTTAGATGAGAAATATACTGTCATTTAATTTTGGATGCCCCTATTGGTAATGTTCCATCGCTGCTCCCTGGTTCCTTTAATTTTTTTTTTAATTTAATTCAATTTTAAAAATTTAATTATGATATTTGTTGGCCTGCACTTCTTTGGATTTACCTGTTTTGGGTTCTTTCAGCTTCTTATATCTGTCGGTTTGTGTCTTTTACCAAATTTGGGGAAGTTTTCAGCCATTATTTCTTCAAACTTCAAAATCACTGTTTCTTCTTTCTCTCTGGGATTCTGATGATAAGAATGTTGGGTCTTCTGCTTTTATGCCATAGGACCCTAACCTCTGATTTTTTTGTTTGTTCGTTTCACCTATTTATTCTCTGTTGTTTAGATTTGGTGAATTTCATTATTTTGTCCTCAGGTTTATTATTTCTGCCCTCTCTTGTGTCCTCTCTACTATTGAGCCCATCCAGCGAGTTTGCAATTTCTTTTATTGTATTTTTCAATTCTAGAAGTTCCACTTGAAATATTTTATAATTTATCGTTCTTTGTTACTATTGTCTTTTTTATTTCGAGAGAATTTTTAATGCCTTGTTAAAACATTTTTATAATGGTTGTTTTACAATACTTGTCAGATAATTCCAACAACTTGGTGTTGGCATCAGGTGATTTTCTTTCCTCATTCAAATTGTGATTGTATTCTGAGCATTTTTCTACTACTTAGGTGACTCTAAATCTTATTTAAATCTTTTCTTTTATTATTTTATAAGAGAGTCACCCTATTTGGTTTCAGCATGTGTATCTTGGCCTAATTTTGTGGCCTGTGATTCCAGTGGCAGTTTAATTTTCAAGACCTTTGTGGTACCATTTTGGTCTTCTTTTTTTACTTTTTATTTATTTAGTTTTGCCAGGGGCTCCCACTGATCTCTGCTGGTCCTGTTTGAGGACTTCTGAGTGTCTCTCCCTGGGGAAGGGGTTCGGCAGGATCTCCTTACTTGTTATCCCCAACTGCTCCAATGTCTTAGCCTGTGGAGACAAAGAGGCTTCTCATACCATGTCACTTGTTGAGTGTTTTGGCTGGATCCATCCAGCCTCACCCCAGTGGCTCTCAGTCAAGGAAGAGAGTATCATCTCATGGGGAAAAAGAAGTTTACCAGACCGGACTCTTTCACTGGTTCTGTACAACAGTTTCAGTACCCTGTGGTGGAAAAGAGAAGTCTTAAGCCTGGCAAGGAAAAATAGTGTCTCTACCTGATTGATTTTTCTGGCAGGATTCCCAATCAATTCTCCTTGCTAGTCGTGTCATGTGTGGTCAGTGGGACTCCCACTGAATCTAAGGACACATGAGCCCACCTGGACTGCCTGCATTGCTATTTTGAGTATCCAGAAATGCCAGGTCTTAGTGAGCATCCTCTGTTGGGTGGGAGTATGCAAAATGCTCTGCTGCTGTGCCACTCCTCTGACCCTGGGGACTCAAGCTAGCTTTAACATCTTTTAGAGTAATCCTTTGGTTGCTTCTTACACGTTATAGTTGTGCTTAACAAGAAAGAACAGGGTAAAATTGGTCTACATTATTTTGTCCTGCCTTAAAGTCATGATCCAATATATTTTAGGAAGTTTATCTATGATGTGATGCAGACAAAGGCTGCCTGCAGCTCTGAATGATAGCAACTTCTTTCTCAGAGAGGAACCAGGACTAGCCCACCAGCATGATCCTTCTTTATGCATATGCTTTCTGCGTAGTCGAAGGCTGCCTCATAGCTCAGCTTCCTGAGAGGAGTAGGGCATCAAGAACTCTGATCACATCATCTTCTCCATACTCCCATTCCATTCCAGAACACACACCGCATCCTAAATTGTCTTTGAAAAATGGAAATCTACCTCCAGTCAACAACACAGGCTGAGAATTATTTTTAAATCATTTTTCTCTCTGTCATTTTAATATGACATCACTGACTTGATACAAGGATGAGAATGCAAGCCATCATAATAAATGCTATTTTATATTGATTTATTATTCAGCCATTTATCATAGTTTTTAATCTTATTGAAAAAGACACAGTTTTTACTATTGTTTATACCTGTACTTCTGCTCAGAGGATAAAGCAATACATCTCATGCCATATCTCTGATGAATTATCAACAGTTATTTTGATTGAGACCAATATTTATGATTTGAAATAAGCTACTTTCAAGTTGTACATGCATGTGTTCTTAAAATAGTGAAGACTAACTTCCTTACTCTCCATTAACCATGCATCCAAGCTAAATAAATGTGCTCAAGTGAAGATGCAAGTCTGTGGTCTGCAGGTCACTGATACATTAATCAGAGTCAAGATTCTGAATGGTGTCCAGTGGGAGAACACTGATGACAATAGCAGAGAAAATGATTTTCTTGGGGCCCAGTATCACCAGGAAGAAAAATGTTGTATCCATAGACTCTCTAATTAATTGTACAAAAAGTCAGATATGTTACTGTGTTCTGGCATACAGTTATATAAGCTTATTTTTGTAGTCAAAGAAAAAATATGTGACTTATAGGGCCTTTTAAAATAAAATAAATTACAGGAAAGACCCTACAGAGCTCATCATATATTCATCCTTATGCTTCACATCATCAACGTTATGTCTATATCTGTGTCTTCATCTGCCATGGCAAAGTAGTACCAAGACTTGGCGGCTTAAACAACAGAGTTTATTTTCTCACAGTTCTCATGTCTGGAAGTCAGAGTTCAGGGTATCACCATGGTCAGTTTCTAGTGAAGGCTGTCTTCCTGAGTTGCAGACAACTGCCTTCATGCTATGTTTAGACATTGTGGAGCAATTGAGAGAGAGAGAGATAGAGCGAGACGGTGGGGAGACAGAGATAGAGAGAAAGCACTCATGCAAGCTCTCTTCTTATAAGGGCATTAATGCCACATGAGGGATCTACCCTCATGATCTTACCTAAACCTTATTACCTCCCAAAGACA
This sequence comes from Microcebus murinus, assembly GCF_040939455.1. Classification (NCBI taxonomy): domain Eukaryota; kingdom Metazoa; phylum Chordata; class Mammalia; order Primates; family Cheirogaleidae; genus Microcebus; species Microcebus murinus. The sequence goes on from NC_134104.1 coordinate 51,180,202, forward strand.
CCGTCTCCAAATGCTAACATATTAGGGCTTAGCCCTTCAACATATGAATTTTGAGGGACATGATTCAGTCCCTAGTAATCTGCAAAGTTACAGGTTCCTTCAAAGGACATCAAAGCAACTGTCACTAATATTAGATGAATTAGTATTACCAGTCCTATATCAAAGAGTAGCAAATTAAAATTTATTTATGTGCAATATTCTATATAGATAGCAATGCATCATAGGAAAACTCTATACACTACTCCCAAAAATGTAATGCAAAAATATTTGCAATATAAAGAGGAAATTTTATTATCCAGTAAAGTCAAACAATATATTTTGGTAATGTCAATATATAATAATGTAATTTTTTCTTCCCCCTCCATTCGTTCATTTCTCTCTGCCTAGTAAGCATGTTCCAAACCCCTTCTTTCAAATCAAATACTCTCTCAACCCTGCCATCCCTTTTAACTACTGATGTCTCGGTTGCTGGAGCTTTTATTTGCAGGAATGATGCCCTGTCTACCTTTCCCCCCTATATCCCTATAATAGGACCATCCAATTCCAAAGTTATAAAACTGAGCTTTTCAGATTTCCATATATACATCATTGATCTTTTCTATGTGAATTTGCTGACAGGTGGGAGCAAATCCAGGCCTGAGCTAGCTAAGCCCTAGGAATGTAAGTAGAGAACTTGTTAGACTCCTTTCTCCTTCATTCTCTGATAACCTCCAGACTCACGCAGGTACCTATCTTCAGCCTAATTTGTATTTTGAACAAACATGGGCAGGCTGCCCAAACATTTTCTGGGCCTGGGAAAGAGTATAAATGGACATCCTGCTTGGATCTAGGGGAAAACATGTGTACAGATAGATAGATGAATACAGTGAAGAGATTCCCGTAGGCACTGGATACGAAGTAATAAATTCTAGGATCACACAGGACTGGGGAACCTGTGACCTTGTAGATCCTTGAGTTCGGCCTTTTGGCTAAATCCAAATTTTATAGAACAAATCCTTTTACTAAATGGATATGTCCTGTGAAGATGGTATTTGGTTGAGGGGCATCTGAAGGGTCACATATAGCTTCAAGGCTGCAGGTTCCCCGTCCGCTCTTTGGACCCTCAAAATCCTTGTACTTAGAGGAGAAGCACAGTCAGAGGACAGTAGAGTGGGGCCTTCCAAAGTATGAGGACCCAGAACAGGAGCCCTGGTTGTCTGGGTCAGTGGTGGAACTGGCCATGGTGGTCTCTCAGTCACTCCACCTTCTGAAACTAATGCATTAAATGTCTTGGTGCATAATCTTAACTTTGGTCTATCACATTATCATTTTTCCTGTAATTGAGGGTCCAATTAATCTCCTTTTATTGTATATTTCGTCTCTTTTTATCAATGATATCCTCATTGCCTGCCTGAACCATCTAACAGCTTAACATGGAAACTAAACTACCTCATGTAACCCTGTGCAATGAAGTACAGAATAAGACCTGTGTTACCTAATAACACAGAGGTATTAAGGAGCCCTGGAGATCATAACCCCTCTCCTCTTTGAGAGAGTAATGTTAATGCCTGTCATGCTGCATCATGCCCTCATTGACTCCCAAAGGAAATCGCTAATAAGAGAATTCCAGAAGTTCCCAATGATGAGTAGGAGGCTGTTCTTGGGAAGGCGAGCTTGGTGCCTGTCACCTCAAATCACAAACCACAGATAATCTATTTTTGTATATATGAGTGTCTTTAATCACAGAAGAATATTTTTGGAATCATAAAATTGTTGAAAAGGAAAAAAGTAATCATTAACCACTACTATGAATATTTTCTGTTTTATTTTTAAAGTAATGTTATAGTTTATACTACCAATCTTTAAAAAATCAGTGCTCCACCCCCGTAGCACTGATTTTAAAGATTGATAGTATAAGCTATAACATTACATACCCAAAAGATCCAATGACACTCTACAAAAAAAGACACCTGCACTTGAATGTTTATAGCAGCACAATTCATAATTGCAAGGCTGTGGAAACAGCCCAAGTGCCCATCAATCCAAGAATGGATTAATAAAATGTGGTATATGTATACCATGGAGTACTATTCAGCTCTAAGAAACAATGGTGATATAGCACATCTTGTATTGTCCTGGTTAGAGCTGGAACCCATACTGCTAAGTAAAGTATCCCAAGAATGGAAAAACAAGCACCACATATACTCACCAGCAAACTGGTATTAACTGAGCAGCACCTAAGTGGACACATAGGTACTACAGTAATAGGGCATTGGGCAGGTGGGAGGGGGAGGGGGCCTTGTGTATACATACATAATGAGTGAGATGTGCACCATCTGGGGAATGGTCACGCTGGAAACTCAGACCTGTGGGGGGATGGGGGAAGGGCATTATTTGAAATCTTAAAATCTGTACCCCCATAATATGCTGAAATAAAAAAAAAAGTTAAAAAAAATTGTGCTACATTAGTAGTCAAATATGCTATAGGTTATCTAGAATGTGCAACTCATATCTAGAAAAATCAATGCTTTAAAAGAGCTTTTCATGCTGTAGTTAACCATAAAAGGAAAAGGAAAGTTGGATTCTTTCCCTGGCCACTGTTCACTTTGTGTAGAAGATAGGAGAAAACAATAATAGAAGTTGATTTGTGAATCATAGGTTAACTTGGAAATCTGTCAATTTACAATGCTTTTTGTTAATATGTCAATTCTCAATACTAATCTTATTTATAAAGGGCACATTTCTTTATTCATCAAGCAGAGAAACAGCTGAAAACTTAAGGTCTAAGCTTGGCAAGATTCTGGACGAGAGCGAAAACTGAAACTAATAATCTCATTTTCACCCTCTCTCACGAAAGAAAAACTACCTTCTCAAACAAATGAGACGGGAAAGTGAGAAATCATGACTTATTGCTTAATGCTTCTCAGGGGTATTATTGTGAATTCTGCAGACCTGCTGCCTGCAGAAGGAATGCAGAAACTCTTTTGAGTTTTCAATCAAATCCTCTGCAGCAATTCTAATGAAGTCCCACTGAGTCCTAGTCCAAGCCAAGGTTTTGAATTTGGATCTGAAAGTAGCTCTAACACAAAAAATATTTTCTTTGTGTTACCTTTTTATTTGCAGGAAAAGCCAATGTTGGGGCTCCTAGTGCAGCAGATGGTTGCCAAAAGATATAGACATATTATGAGCAAACAATTTTGTATCATTATAAACACTGAATTTAATTTTTTCTATATCCTTCAAGGATATTAACTGATGAAATTCATCTTCCTAAAATATTTGATTTAATACAGAATTCTCTTTGTATTTATAAGCATGAAGTGATTGAAATCATGGGAAACAAGAGGAAACTATAACCTGCACATCATAGGAGGCTACAAATAAACCATGGCTTGAAAAGAGGTTAATGGCATATTAAAAGGAGATTGAGAAAAGATTTGGAAATTTCTTTATCTGGTATTCACACTTCTACACATTTTCTTATCCAGCAGCATCGTTCATGGTAATAGGAACTCTTGTTTTTCTTATAAAATAAGTTCATTTACTTCTCTGTGCCTTTGTCAAAGTTGTTCCCATCTAAGCTCCCACCGTTTACCCCTCTAAATCCTATCCTAGAATGAAAAGGAATATGGTTAAAATGTGTCAACTATTAATCAATTTTTTAAAAAACATTAAAGATTTTTTTAGTTCTTGAATTTAAAAAGTATAGTTCTGGACCTACCCCTTATTCATAGGTTCTACCCTGATCTATCATCACTAGGACTCTGGAAAAACTACAAAGCATGTCTAAGAACCTGTTTGCAAATGGGATTGAGGAAATCATCCCTAGGGAAAGCAAGCCTAGCACAAGATTGTCTAACAACAGTCTTAATGGTCAGAGTGAAGGAGGCGAAGCCAAGTGCTAGTGTTTCTTCTTACCTGAGCTCCCTGTGAACTCATATCTTGGATGTTGAAATTCAGCTGTGAAGAAAGCTAACTCCTAAAAATTTGTGAGACATTTGTAATTCTCCAAAGCATTATGCAGAAAAGGAGAAAATATAGTCTCCTAACTGTTCTAGAGACCTTTGTTCAGTTTTTGTTCCCAGAGGGCAGCATAGTACACTAGTGGTGTGAGACCAGAGAGTGACAGCAAAGACCTCCGTGGGTGGGAGTACCCAGTGAACGTGACACAGCAGATGAAGTACTATCCAGAAGAAACCTCACTAGAGCCTGGAAAACCAACTAACTGCAGATTGGTTCATAAACACTGCTTCGAGCAATTCTTGATGGGACTTAAACGAGGTTGGGGTCTATATTAGAATGTAAGCCAAGAACTAGGAAAATAGTGTTTAAAAATGACCTCATCAGAAAGTGGAGGTAGCAGCTGTGCTTAACCTAAAAGATTGTTACAAGGATAACATGACATATTATATATGAAAATAATTTACACTTGAAAATTCCACCAAATATTCTGAGACACATAGTAGTTATGCAACAAATAGAAGAAAGAAAGGAAGAAAAGGAGGAGAGGAGGAAATAAAGAAGTGAAAACAAAGATATTTATTCATATGGTTGTTACTAAACTTTCAGAAATTAGTCAAATTCTCCTACTGATGCTAGTCCACATTAACTATACTCTCTCTGACCTTTTCCTTACTTGGTGTTATATCATTCAATTAACATCCTAAGTATAACAGCTCAACTCTAATCATCTGACTGATAGAATTTATTATATCTGGACAAGTAGTATCCACTTCTCTATGTTTTGTATTTTACAGCTTTGAATGGATAATGCCCAGTAAAGAGCTATCATCAACTCTCAATCACTTACCTATAGAGTCATTGGATGAAGGCTGTGAGATAGTATCTTAGTCTGTTTGGGCTGGTGTAACAAAATTTATAAGACTGGGTAATTTATAAACAGAAATTTATTTCTCACACTTCTGGAGGCTGGGAAGATCAAGGCCCATCAGATTCGACATCTTGTGGTGGCCTGTTCCTCATAGATGGCATCTTCTGTGTGTCCTCAAGTGGCAGAAGGGGTGAACCAGCTCCCTCAGGCCTTTTTTGTAAGGGCACTAATCCCACTTATGAGGGCTCCAACCTCCTGACCTAATCACCCTCTAAAGACCTCACTTCTTAATACCATTGCAGTGGGAATGTTCAACATATGAGTTAGAGGGGACACAAACATTCACAGCATAGTAGATAGATAGTAAAGAGACTGCTAAAGTTGGAATGAGAAAAATCAATTTTCATATTTCAGCATTGACACTTAGGAGGTGTGTAACTTTGGCCACATTGCCTAACTCCTCTAAGCCATTTCTTGTCTAAAAGTGAAGAACACGTACTGTGCTGAAATTGCAGATTAAATGAGATAATATACTAAGAGAATGCATGACATGTAGTAGAGAATCTATGTTAGGTTAATTTGAAATTAACAGTTTCTTTTAACTAATTTTCTTTAATTAGCGTATAAGCCAAATATGCTCCAAAAGACAAAGATAATAGTCTCAGAATATATATTTCCAGTTAAGAATTTACCTTACTATAATATATTTTAAAATTGGATCTTTACAAACAATGACAACAGAGTCTGTCTACCTATAATGCATAAATATGTCTCCTTCATGAATTATTTTATGTATATGAGTTTTGTGTCCTCAAATAAATTATGAATTTATTGTGGGCAGCAGTTATACTTTCAGATATCACTTGATAAATTGCATAGTGTTGGGATCAGAAGATTTTCAATGCTATGAATCGATTTGTTCCTGGATAAAAAGCACCTGTCTAGGAAGAGAGAATTGGCATCAGCAAGCACTAAACTCTATAATTAGAAGAATCAGCAAGTTTATATTCAATTTTATTGATTACATTGTCATTTATCTTTTTTTCTCCTTTAATATGGAAATAGACCAAAATTTTAAAGTAGGGTCACCATGTGATAAAATAATGATCGAATATGTCTTTCTTAATAGAGGAGAAACATAATATAACCTCATAGCCACTTCAAAGCAAAAAGCACAAGATAGTGACTGTGTGTGTGTTTATAAAATTTTTGACTTAATTATGAATACCTTTGTCCCTCTAAAGATTAAGACAAGATGTTAGAAAAGTTGAGCTTTTCATATCTTCCAGAATAAAGGGACATTTTGGAGGTATTCTCTTGTAGGATTAGAATTAGGGTTAGGGTTTAAGTCAGGCGGAGGTGTGAATTTCCTTTGTCTACACTTACATTCTAGCGCCTCCAATGTTATGTATTTCTCTAAATGAAAGGAATATAATTTCTCATATAGTCAAATATGTCCTGAGTTCCTCTGTAAAGGATTCACTTACTAATCACAATCAAAGGTAATTTTTTAAAAGTTGTTTTTTTATAAATTGATTTTAGAACCCTTATCTAGTCATTAATATTTAATTTACACGCAGGACCAATTATAGTCCCTGAACTATTTTTGTTAAATTCTTGACTCAAGACTAATCAGTGTTAAGTCTTAGTTTGCTTTAGAGAACTTCTACTTCCTTTCCTCACCCTGCTTAAGCAGATAAATGTATACCACTGCCCTGAGCATGCTTTCTTCCTAAACAAAGTGAGTCTTCTCTCTGAGCCCTGTCATCCCTGTGTTCATCTGCATTTCTGGGTCTTCTCTAAATGTTCCTTCAATCTAGATCTTTTTTCTTTTTGATTTTTCTAAATTCCATACTTTCTTCAAAATTTAAAGGCAAATTATGATGCTTGCTATGTCTCACCTCATTCCAAGGGAGACTGCCAGCGCCATAGCCCCTGTCGTAGGGAAAGCCCTGCTTGCTGAGCAAGTTGGACATATATGGCTCTTGACTCAGCTTGAGACCTGTGATGTGATCTGTTACACAAATGGGTGGGCATAATCAGAAGTCCCTTCTCTGGAATCTGAATTAAGAAATATTACAAGAGGGTGGCTCATAGAAACAGGAATAAAAGGATGCAAATGCCAGAAACAGGAGATAGAATTGAGGCTTTTACAGGCAAAAAGTTGTAAAGAAATTATGAGTAAGGGGAAACTCAGATGTAAAAAACAACAAACAAAACAAAAATCAACTGAACAGAAACAGAGAGAAAAACTAGTCTGTTGGAAATACACCAGGGATAACAGGGAGGCAGGAAGGGGCACTAAAAGGAACTGAGCTATGTTAATGGGAACACTAGAGTTAACAGGCAAGAAATCCTGTTAATATTTAGACTCCGAGCTCTGTGTGTTCTGGCCCAACCAGGATTTGTACTTCTCTTGAGGTACTGCTCATGTATGTGATTAGGTGTTGTTCACCAGCCTCTAATTCATTAAATTATCTTTACCACCAGATTATAAGCATCTTGAGCTCTGAAGTCATGCCTTACTCTTTCTCTTTTTTTCTCTTTCATCCAAATACCTAGCACTGAACAATACTTGACGCTTAATGTTCACTAATTGATTTAAAATAAGGTAGTGACCCCACAAATTAATCTTTATGCAGAAATCTACAAGATAATGATTCCAAGTCTTGTTATTTCAGTTTATAAAGTAACAAAAATTACAGTTTAACTTCTAACATGTTTATTTCCTTTTGTCATTATTATTAAGGCTTGGCAATAATAACTCATAGCATAGATGGAGCCAAGTAACATAAGAATTTAATTCTAGGCATTTGAGTTTGATAAATGTCAAGAACTTGTCAAAGATTGCTTATGCCAAGGGGAAAAAAATACTATCCCTCCGATATAAGAAGCAGCAAGAAGAATAATACTTTTTATTTATCACTTGCCATAACTTACTCTTTCAAATGGAAGAATGCCAAATATAAGTTAAGATATTTTAAAAGGAAAAAATATATATTAGTATAAAATGAATCAAATGTGTTAATTACAGAGAAATTTCAGAATAATTCCTTAGTTGTTACTAACCCTGTAGAAATTGATATAACTGAGGTAGTAGCCCTCTTGAAATTTGAAGATAGTTATCAAGTTACCATTCAGCTTCCTCATCTTTCAACTAAGCACTGCTAGCTTCCTTAGTGTTTTCAGACTGGTCATCTTTTTCATCCTTTTCGTCATTGTGGTTAGTCTCTTCTGAACCAACCAATTTCTCTACGTCCTTCTCAGAGAATTTTCGTGACTTTACAATGGCTTGTGTTTAATGGCAGAGTGAGCCAAAAGGATCAAAGATTTATTTGGCTCTTATTAGCTTGTATCACAACAGTGAGAGAATGTTCTGGCTTATAGACAAGGAGGAAGCAATAAATATAGCATGTCTGACCTTCAGGAAGGGTTTTGATTCTATTACAAAGGCCATTTTACTCCGCAAGCCAGAAAGTTAATCATCTTCATTACATAATGGACACGGGCTGTGGAGCCTCACCCACTCACGTCTAAATCTGTAATCCTGTGGCCCTCCTGTACTTACTTCTAACTCTTTAGAGGAGCAGGCTGATTGATGTCCTTTTTTGGTGCTCTCCTGAAGATCCTGGGCTATTCTGGGTCATCTCTGAAGGAATCAGGTTCCATCCTGAACCTTTGTGTTACTCTTCCTTATACTAGTACAACATTTTTATAGGTTAAATGTTACGTTTCACCCACAGAAATACAGGAAGGAAAAACAGAGAAGATTCCAAATGAAGAAATTTTAAAATCACAAAGACACATTCTAGTGTCACTTGAAATTCACTCATCAATTCAAATTCCTAACTTGATTATCATAAATTTTAGTCATTATCTTGATTTGTGCCTAAACTAGTCCTTTTTAGTATCATTCATATTCATACATAGACTACTGAAAAGCAACATAGGTTGGGTATTGAATAGCAAAGGGGGCTGAGAAGGTCTTTATTCCCTTGGGGACTCTGAATAAACTCTGTGCTGTGTACCTGTGTTTTGACTGTAAGTCATCACATGAGGTCAGGTGTAGAATTTTCCACTTGTGGTGTCATGCTGGTACTCAAAAGGTTTCAGATTTTGTAGCATTTTGAATTTTGGATTTTTATATTAGGGTTGCTCAACCTATACTTCTGAATGCTTAGCTAATTACTTGACTTCTCTTCAATTAAGAAATGTAGATTATGTTTTTATGTTTATATCCCATTCCAACCTGTGTAAGAAATGCTCTGAGAATGGTGTAAATGTTTACATGTTCACATTCTCAATATCTACTGACCAAAGGTCTAACCCAGGATATGAGGGTGATCCGGCTGTGAAACCTCTCACCCTATTGGTTGCCAGGGTTGATTCGGCTGATCTAGCTGGCTAGGTGGGCATCCTCTTCCTCCTCCCTCACTGCTCCATGTACGTCCCTCCTGAAGTTGTATGCTTGGTCAAAGAGGACGATAATCTTCTCCAACAGAGGAGTACCATTCTTCAGTCAAGGATATACAAGTAGCTGTGCTCCCCTGCTAGAGCCTCAAAACAAGCTCTCAAAGATCTAGCCCAGAAATTCATGAGGGCATGGGTTAGGCCTTATAACTCTTTATAGGCCCCATTATCATTGGCACTATCCATTGTTCCTTGAGCTTACTCAATAGTTTAGGGGAGGTCAGAATTCAAACCCAGGCTGCTGGGCCCAGAGTTCATGGCTGGACCGTGGCCCCTAGGTTGGTGTTGGGCCAGTTTTTCAGGCTAGACAACGAATGTGTCTCATCTATAAATAGAGTGAATCCCCTTTTCCCTATTATGAGCTGATTTATAAAATGAAACTCTTTGAAAATTAGTAGAGTATACATTCTCTGTGCAATACTGGAGTTTATAGTATAAATAATCATATAACTCACAAAAGTACAAATTTGATGAGAGAGACTGACAAGTTTGGATTAGAGATTATTTGCTATTTTACTTGTCTTTGTTTCCTAAGGATAAATTTAGTACCATGCAAGAAATGCACATTACACCCTTTTGATGCAATAATATTTCACATAAATTTGATTTGCATGAAGCCAACACTGTAAATAAAGCAAATATATTCTGTGTTTCATTAAAAAAAAGGAGTGATGAATAGCACTTCCTGGGCTTATTTAAGCTTCCTGCATTTTATAACTTATATAACAAGATGAATTAGCATGATGTGGTAAAACATGATGGCAGATGCCAGAGAAAATTAAGACTTTATGGGCATCGAACCACAAGAGCTCCACATACAGCATGGAAAAAGACATATCACTGATTTTCAAATCAGTTGCTAATTTTATTCTCTATTCATATCTACTCTACATGAGTACCCTGATGTGAAACTTTTATGGAGTTCCAGTTTTAGGGTTCACTAAAACAAACACTGCCAATAATGTTGAGACCTGTCATATTTTATTATACCTCACTTAGGCAGACAAATGGTCAAAAGGAACTGAAATAAGAGGAATTCAGTATCTCAGGAAACTGCTGTAAATAGGATTCCTAAACCAAAGGCCCAGACTTGAAAAGTGAAACCTAATTATTTATTTATGTATATGTGTGTGCATGTATGTGTATGTGGGGAAGGAGAGAGAGAGAGAGAAAGAGACAGAGAGAGAGAGAGAAAGTGGGAAAAGTGAAAGTGAAGGAGCAGCTTCAAATAGATTTGGTCTGGAGGCTAATTTGTGAAAGTACAATTAGAGAATGATAATGACTGCAATTATAAACCTCATTATCTTTAACAGTTAAGCAATTGTTCAAAGACACAAAAATTACTTTATGTGCTAGGAAAATATGTAAAAGTTATTAAATTCAGAATTTGTGTGTATGTAGAAATATAGACACATGTTAACACATGTTAAATTTCACAAAATGTAGAGCAGGTATGTATTCTACAGTACATGAAAGTATAATGAAAAATACACATAGAAACCTGTGATTGAACAGCACGATTTCAGAAATCAAACAAAAGGAATGGATGCTCTCTCTCTCTTTCTGTCACACACACTCTCTCATGCTCTTTCTCTCTAAGCAGCGGTCTTTCAACATCACTGGCACACCTAGTATCGCAGTAAAAATGTCAGCAGTTATTTCAAACAAAGAAGCAATCCAGTTTCATTCATTCTAGCCATGAAAATAAATGACTGTATTTAAAAGAATAAGGAAAGAATGATTATAATTGATAGCAATGCTTTTCATTCACTATTAAATTCTCACTGGAACCCCATTTCATTGGTGAGGACATTGAGGACTCAGGTTGTTGAGTAACTTATCCAGTGACATAGTTAGTAATATATAGGGGAAGTAAATTCCATTTCCTGTTGTTCCAGAGCAGGAGTAGAAAACTGGTTAGGCTGAAGCAAATTCATTGGAAAAATAGGCTCTCATTGGCCAATCAAATGTTTTAAAAGAATAAAGGCCTTTTAGCAGGGCAGGTATGTATACTTTGTTGACTCCGTTCTGATTATTGGTTACTACATTAAAAACTACCTCAAGATGAAGTGGCATAAAGCAACTGATTATTTATTTATTTTTATTAAAACAACTGAAATTTATTATCACACAGCTTTGAACGCCAGAATTCTGAAATTAGTATCACCGGGGTGCTCTCTCAGAGGTTCTTCTCAAAGACTCCATTCCTTCCTTCTTCCAGTTTTGGGTGGCTGCCAGCATACAAGAGTTTTGAGCAACTGATTATTTTACTTTACTACGAATTTTATAGCTCAGGAAGTCAAGAAGTGCTCAGGTGGGTGATTCGTCTCTGATCTATCTGGTATCAACCAGGTCATCTGCTGCTGGACAATCAACTTCCAACATGGCTTTTTCACTCACATATCTGGCACCTTAGTTTTCCCTGGTTTTTCTATTTCTAACATAGCCTCTCATCCTTAAGGCCTCTCCACATGGGCTTGCACTTGGGTAGTAACACTTACTAAATGGTGGCTGGCTTCCAGCAGGCAGGAAGCAGAAGCTACATAAGGGCTACACTTGTTACTGGCACAGTGTCAAGTCTGCATATTCTATTGGTCAAAGGAGTCGGGGGCTGTCTCAGATTCAGGTGGGTAGAAAAATAAACTCTACCTCTTGATGGGAGAATTTTAAGGGCTCAATGCAGATGAGAGGTATTTTTGTGACCATCTTTGTAAAAGACAATCTACCAAATACTCCAAGCCCTACAACTCCAAATTGCTTTACATCTAGCCTCTTCAGATATGTAAAATACTTTCTGTCCACAAAAGGATGAATTAAAGATTACCCATTTAAGTCTATTTTCATATCTACTATTAAAGCAGCTTCTCATAATCTTAAATACTAACTGTATACACATAAGAAAAAGTCAACATCAAAAATAAATATAAAACAAATATAATAAGCACAAAACTACAAGAAGAATTTAAAATATTTTTTTCATGGAAAATAACATTAAAGGTTATAATATTAAAATTAACAAAAGCTTTAAAAGTAATTTTAAAAAAAATGTGGACGTAGTAATGCTCACTGATTAAAAAAATTGTAAGTCAGAAAGAATAAAAATTCTGTATTCTAATTTGGTACATTTGGTTCAAGTAATTAAGGTATGACTTGAACATATGATTTTCCCACAATGAGCATCGTAAAGGAGATAGAACATGTAAAGTTGTCACTATAGTGCCTACCACAAAGTTAAGTTAGGACCTAACAAATTTTAATTATGTTTACTTGGAATATGGCCTCATAATTTTATATTTTTACATCATTCATTATATTTATGTCTACAAACTTGTATTACCTAATCTTGACTTGTCTGTCACAGGCTAATTTGAAGATTTTTCTATCCAGGCAAAAGATGGATGCATTTCATTAATTCAATTTGTATCTCTGTGTAGATACAACACTAGGGAAAGTCCCTGAATACCCAAAAGATGGTATAATGTATCTTCATCACTTGCAGATTCTGTATTTTTTAATTCAACAACTCACTAAAATTTATTAGTAACCCACAAATAAATATGCCAGTTTTGTGGTCATTCCTGAGCTTGTACAAAACAGTAAAAATTTTGAACCACTTGACATGCGTGTTCCAGGCTCAAGGCAACTTCTACCTTATTTCCAGTCAGTCTCTTAGTGTAAACAAGTGATTTTTGGAGAGGCTGTTCAGTGCCATATTTTTTTTAAATTTTTGTCTGTTTGTTGGTGATTTTGTTATTTAAATTGGCCCCCAAGTGTAGCGCGTAAGTATTGCCTTGGGTGAGCGCAAGAAGGCTGTGATGGCCCTGATGGTTAATGTGCCTGTGTCAGATAAGCTTAGTTCGGGCATCAGTTTAGTGCTATATGAAGTCAATATTACTGAATCAACAATATATATTAAATAAGGTGTCTTAAATAGAAAGACACATAAAACAAGATTATATATTTATTGGTTGAGGAAAATGTTGTAAACAAAAGCTCCAAGGAACCTAATCCTGTATTTCCCTTAGGAGTAATGTTCAGTATTCACTAACTCAGAGTTTGGGTGACTTTATAGAACATGACTACTGCAAATAATGAGAATTGACTGTATTTGATGTTTAAATATGCACAATGTGTCTGGGGTGATATATAAAATACAACATAAAGTAGAGCATCAGAAAGATTAATAGATATAGTTACAAAATAAAATATATCAAAACTCAGATTTCTGGCAGTTTATCTGAAACATGGCCTTGTGGCTGAAATTAAGAGAGAAAGTCTCTAAACAGCAGAGCTTTGCCTATACTTCTCCCAGCCTGAGCCTGCTCACCACCTCCGGCTCTGCCTTCCACATATGCCTGGTTAGGGGACATTCAAACCATGGCTATTAAAATGAGGGGCTCAGGACTGTGATCTGAGAGACACAAAAACACAAGAACTGGCTAAATGTAATGGTGAGTTAGCTCTGTGGCATGAGGTTGGAAATCAGTCACAGCTAACTTGTGATGTCTGAACCTGGAAAAGGTGATCGCCAGTGACATAGTTATACCCTTTTATCATACAATCACAAAAATCGTTACTTTTCCATTTTAGCTAATTTATGCATCAGCAGAGAACAAGGTAAAAATCAGAATTGCAGTTATTAACTTCATAAAAATATTCTTTGGGAGGCTGAGGCAGGAGGATCGCTTGAGCCCAGGAGTTTGAGCTTGCTTTGAGCTAGGCTGATGCCACAGCACTCTAGCCTGGCCAACGAAACAAGACTCTGTCTCAGAAAAAAAAAAAAAAAAAATACAAATATTCTTACTTTTCTCCCTTTTTTGACATGTGTGTGTCTCCCCTGATCTGAGAGTGGTTTCCAGTTATCCATTCAACATTAATTAAGTACTTACTCTGTGTAAGTACTAGATGTTGGAGGTAAAAAGATGAAAAGGTACTATTGTTGATTTGGAATTCATAGTCTAGTAGAAAGACAATTACAGTATAATCTCATAATATGCTCATGGGAACAGGTTTGAAAAATAAGTACTTTTTTTCCCAGCATCATCAGGAAATAGCATAGTGGGAATGTGGGCTAATAATAGAAACTGATAAATAGATCCTTAGGCATGCGAGTCAATCTATAATTTAAGATGGTTAGTGATAGTTTTGAAACTTCAATGTGCTGATTCCCAAATTCTAAAATGTATTAAAATCCCCTGGGGATCTTGTTAAAATACAAGTTCTACTTCAGTATCTCTGGAGTAGGGCCTGAGACTGTACATTTGCAGGTATTGTTGATGCTGCTTATCTACACACCACTCGTTGAAAAACTACTGGTTCCTGAGCCTTACCCCCAGATCCTGAGTCAATAGTCCCAGGGTGGGCCTACATATCCTCATTTTAAGCAGCAATGCAAGTTATTCCAAAGCAGATGGTGCTCAGACAACACTTTTAGGAAGCACTGATTTATAAGCTCATAAAGATTTCTCCATTATCCGTCTCTCCTTCTAAGATTAACACATGTTTTCTAATTCCTGCCACCTGGACATTTTTTAACACACCTTGTAATTTTAGAAAGATGCAAAATAAGGCTGAAAAACAACACATTATCCTCAAATTAAAATGGAATTTAGAAGGATGTAGCCAAATTTACTTATTTGAAAACAAATATTTAGTCAGCATTTATTATTAATGCTTTGGGTTTTATATTAGATACTAGGGTTACAAAGACTGAGAAGAAAAGATTCCTGCTCTTTTAAATAAGACTGTTTCAAATGAACAAATAAGTACAGAATGCTGTGCTAGACACTGTGCTAGGCACAGAGGCATTGCACAGTCTGGCAGGAGCTAGTCTCCTATGTTTGGAAACTATTGCTTGAATAACTGAAATTTTCTCTTGGGTCTCTTATCATTAGTACTGAAATTATTCTGAAAAATGTAAATACATGTGCTACATATAACTTCTTATGCCCATTCGAACTATGATCACCTAAGACACAAAGCACAAAACATGTGCTCAACAAATCTTGGTTGTATTCAATAGAATTGAATTTCTAAATACCATAAACTTATTACTGATTGTTTAAAAAGATAAAACAGCAGTTCAAAGTTGATACTGTTTTATAAGACTTGTGTTTACATTTGTAGTCTATTTTATTTTTGATATTCGAATTTGTACAATAGTGCTGATATGGTTTTCTCTTCTATGTTAATAGAATTAAAAATTAACTAATAGAAGAATGCAAAATTCACAAAAGCATTCTTCCCTTCCTCTCTCTGATTTTATTTCTAAATCATCTCTATTAAATTACAGCAGAAGAGACTCTACATTAAGATTGTTTTATCCTTTGTAATGGTGCCATACCCAAACAATAAGTTTTTTGTCAGATGGCCATGTCAAAGAACGGAAAGGGAGCAAAATTTCCCAATAAAAATCATTTTAGTTGCAAATAAAGAACATGGTTTCTCCTGGGCAAAGTCTATGATCTGTAATATTGCTAGCTCAGGAAAGATGAAGGCTGTTCTGTTTTCATTTATATTTCAAACATGATCAGTTAACCTTAAAAATGACAAATAAATGCCACAGAAAGAGCACAAGCTAAAATTCTTACAGGAAAATAATGTTAGGTCTATTTCTGTAGTTATAAAAAAATAAAAAAGGAATGCAGGCAGTTTGGGGTAGTAAGTCACTGTAGAGCTTGAACTGATGGAAATGTGAAAGCAAATGACGCACAGGAAGAAAGCTGCAGCCATATGAAGAAGTGTAATTTATAGGTGTTGCCCAGGGTAGCAAACTACCCTTTGCTTTTAACCTTTTGACTTCCACCTTACAGGTCTAGAAATCTCCCCTGCTCCAGGATCTTTGATCTTGAAATATTTTCTAGATATGATTAGAGAATAAAGTTTTCTCTTCAAACGAGGTGAGGTACAGTGCTATTTCTCATTTTTGTTCAAACTGGTATATTAGCTGGCTCAGCCCTAATCCAGGAAATAACATAGGGGCTGGCGGGGCATGATGTTTACATGTGCTCATCTTACCTCAGCCAATAATTGTTTCTATTTAAGGGCCAATTACTTAGGCAATGCAGGTCCTGTATAGACGGTCTGTCTCATCAACAAAAAGTTACAGTTCTATTTACATCACTCAGCTTTTAGTGATCACAGAAGAGGGGCATCATTTTGATCACAAAGCAAACAAAATAGTAGCTCTCTCAATGAATACATAAAATCCTACAAAGGAATGGAAAATAATGTTTTCAAATATTTTCTTTTTTTATTTCAGAATATCACAGGGGTATAAACGTTTTGGTTACATAAATTGCTTTTGTACCATTTGAGTCAAAGTTATAGGTGTATCCATCCCCGAGATAGTGTGCATGTATCCATTTTAAGTGATGATGATTAGCTTTCATATAGATATACCAAGCTATCAATTTGAACTTTCAAAATTCACCTCCATATTTTAGTCAGAATAGTTCTGTGTCCTTCCCTACAATGCACCCCCAATTTGTACTAATAGTCAATTCGTACCTTGAATATTTTTACCATTATGTTCATTGTACATTACGATGAGGAATACCTACTAAAATCCCCAAGTTTCATTAAATCTCGTGCACTTTGTTTTTAATATAAAAAAATATTTTACAAAATGTTACTTTATTATTTCACACACTTTAAGAAAAAAGAAGCAAAAAATTACATTTTAACATTGAAATATGCTTAAAAGTAAAATTTGAAACAAGGTAATATAATTAGACTGACATCTTTTGTAAGTGATAACACATGATAACACATAATTGAATGGCTCCTGTACCAGAAGAATCTCAGCTATGGAAAAAGACAAAGAGCCTAATTTATTCTGACTAATCAGGATTGATGTTAATTAAAGAAGAGTGCAAGATAATGACTTCTCATTACTACCTGATAGATGGAAATAGATTGTTCTTCTTCTAGGTAAAATAGCAATTAAATAACTTTTTAAAAAGGATTTATTTTCAGAAGACTTTCTTCTATAATTGGTGAAGTATTCATATAAAGGTCTCTTTGAGAAATCATCTAGAAAAAGTAGATTTCATGAAATGCTGTTTATTCTTTTGTATTTTGTCACATTATGTTGGATATGCCTGAGAAAAAAAGACAGTGTTTGAACAGGTGGTAATCAGAACAAAATTGACTTGCATTATTCTGGGAAATATTTCACATTAAAGAATATAATCCAGTGAAGTGATTAAAGCACAAGTTCAATGCTAATTCCTTCATGAACCAGCTTTGTGACCTGCACCAATGTTTTAACCACTCTAGGGCTTAATGCTCTCATCTGTAAAACTTTAAAAATAATAGATCCTGCTCCATAGGGCTCATAACATAGGGCTTTTATGAGTGTTAAATAAAATTCTCTATGTTACATACATAGCACAAAGCTTGGCACATAGAAAGAGTTAAATAATTGTTACCAATTGTATTGGTGTTCTCTCGCCATATAACAAATCACCACAAACTTACTGGCTGAAAGCAGCACAATTTTATTACATCACATGTTCCATGTGTCATGCTCTGGGCATGGGTTAGCTGGGTCCTCAGCTCAGGGTCTTTCCAGAGGAAATCATTAAGTTATTAGGTATTAGGTTATTATCAATCTCATTTGGGGCTGCACTGTCATGGGGGGGGTCAAGGCCTCTTCCTGTTGTTGGCAGAAATAAGTCCTTGCAGTTGGGGGACAGAGGATCTCAGCAATTAGAGGAGTCCCCCCCATTCCCTGCCACATAGCTCTTCCATGCCATGGGGATTTGTTTCCTCAAAGCCAGCATCTGCTGCTGCTTCTTTCTTCCTTCTATCTTACAACTCCAACTTCTAAAACCTTTTATAAAGAGCTCACCTCATTAGATCAGGCCCTCAAGGATAATCTTTTGATCAACTTAAAGCTAGCTGATTAGGGACCCTAATTACACCTGCTAAAAGCCATCACCTTTGCTGCCACTTAAAGTAACTTAATCATAGGAATGGCATCCCATTATATGCACAGTTCTCTCCCGAACTCCAGGAGAGGGGATTCCCAGCAGAGAGTGTGAATTGTGTGGCCCATCTTAGTATTTTGCCTACCAAAGCTATTATTTTATTATAATTTTATAATTATTGTTGTTATTACTAAATGTTAACTGGAGTGTTTAATGAGTCTGAGAATATGATTTGATGTACCTTAACAATTCTTCAAGCACCTGCATTTTAAAATATCATTGAGTACACATTTGGGACAAAAATATTTTAATTTCTTGAGGATTTAGCACATCATCTCAGCAATTTTTCCAAGGTTGCCTTTTCCAGGTATATACATTATGGCAAAAAAAATAAAATAAAATAATAGCAGCAATTACAAAAACCCACTAAATTATAAAATATCCAAATATAGGCCTAGAAGAGATTGCTTCTGATATAATAATTAGCTAAGCTGCAGAAGCATCTCTGAAAACTGCAACTGAAATGTTACAGATAAATTTAAGGAAAATAACAATTACAAAACTCCTAGATGATTATTAACATACCTAGGTTGCCAAAGGAAATTATTACCTAAAAAATAATAAAATTGTATCACATGTTTATACACACATAAACTTGTCTGTGAAAATCACTTTTGGCAAAACAAAATAAAAAATGAAAAAGAAAGTGTGTAATGGATAGGTTTGATTTTAAAAGAAACAAAAAGCCTTTACACTAACAGGATTACCTTAATAAAAATTAGATAAAGTAGGAAATAACATAATGGTTAATTTATGGCTGTATCAAGACATAATTGAGGAACAAACTATAGTAATGTTTTAAGAGAATCTAATTTTTAAGCATATAAAAATCATTGAACGATAGAGCCCATAGATTTGTGATAAGTGCACAATGTATATGGCAATTAGTACTCTTATAGGAAAAAAATGTAGGTCAAGAAAAACCATAATATTTTGGAAACTCTTGCAGGAAGAGGTGAATGGCCAAATTGATTAGATGAGAATCTATTGAATTAAATGAGGAAAAAGAATCAAATTAGAGGACTTAAACGAGTCAAGGTAAGAAATGTAGGGAGGTATATTCAAATCAAAAATACCCTGTAGAGAAACAGAGCAAATAAGGAGAGAGAGAATATAGCTGAAAAATAATTTACATTTCTGCTTCTACAAAACTAAGTGGAATCTGACCAAATAGAACTGAAGTCTTAATAAGAGTGCGCTACACATTCACCTCTCCCTGTGAACTTGGTAGCAGGGTTTTCATTTCACAGCAATGATTTATAATGAGGGAAAATTTCATGCAAATGAAATAACCCTTTTTTTCTTTTTTCTTTTTTTTAAAATTTTTATATCTTCTCTGGCATGTGCTTCTATGCATGTGAACTAACCTTTAATAATAGAACCTGGTCAAGCCAGGCTCACCTTGGAGGAAAAACTTAGAAGTCTTCAAGGGTTTTGTGCAGCAGATAAAGAATGAGATCATATAAATATGAGATCAAAAATCATGATATATATGAATGTAATTAAGCTTGTATACCTGTGAGATTCCAGATACTGAGTATATTTAGAATTGCTGCCATTGATTTAGTCATGATCAGAACTGTTGAATCAAAAAGTCTAATCACAAATTATTTCACTTGAGCTTCACTTCCTTAAGGAACTTTGTCCAGGGAAGGAGAGATCATTCTGTTGGTCTCCATTATAAACAGATTTGGGATTGCTGTTCCCAATATCTGGCAGGGAGAAGCAAAAGTAGAATAGGAAACATTAGGAAATAATTAGAAGAGAAAAAAGATCCTTCTCAAAATTTGGTATCATCATTATTTTGTAAAACTTTATATTGATGAAAATTATTGACATGTCTCTATCACTGAGGTTGGCAGAATAATGCCCTCTCCCCAAAGATGTGCATGTCCTAATTCCTAAAACTTGTGACTTTGTCCTCTTATATGGCAAATGGAACTTTGCAGATATAATTAAAGTTAAGAACTTTCAGCTGGGAAGATTATTTTGCATTATCTGGATAGCAATCATCCTAATCACATGAGTCCTTAAAAACAGACTCTTTCGCAGCTACTCCTGGGCCTCTGCCAGCAGGCCAGACCACAAGCCACCAGGCCTCCCCGGACTGTGATGCCGGTGGGGAGGTTCCCTGCACAGTAACGCCACCTGGGACTGGTATTAACTGAGTAGCACCTAAGTGGACACATAGGTGCTACAGTAATAGGGTATTGGGGAGGTGGGAGGGGGGAGGGGGGCGGGTATATACATACATAATGAGTGAGATGTGCACCATCTGGGGGATGGTCATGATGGAGACTCAGACTTTTGGGGGGAGGGGAGGAAATGGGCATTTATTGAAACCTTAAAATCTGTACCCCCATAATATGCCAAAAAAAAAAAAAAAAAAAAAACAGACTCTTTCCCCAGCTGTGGTAAGAGAAAGAGATGTGATGATGAAAGAAGAGTTAGAGGGATGTCAGGCTATTGGCTTTGAATGTGAGGAAGGGGCATTAGCCTAGGAGTGGATGTGGCCTCTTGAAGCTGGGAAAGGCAAAGAAACATTCTCTTCTAGACTCTCCAGAGAAAAACCTGGCCTTGATGAAGCCCTGATTTTATCCTGAATAAAACCTGTGTCAGATTTCTAACCTATAAAACTGTAGGATAATAAATTTGGGTTGTTTTGGGCACTAACTTTGTGGAAGTTGTTACAGCAGCCATAGAATACTACTATAATTACTAATGAAAATTTTGCAAAAACTATTCTGCTTTAGTGAAAAAATATTTCTTTTAGCAGAGGAGCAAAAGAAAGTATGGGAAATGAATAATGAAAGCAAGCCAATGATTGCCCCCATCTGTTCTCCCTTTCAGCCACTGCCTATTACCACACCTCCATTAGTTAATTGCCCTCTCAGGATACTTAGAAAGTACAGAGATAAGGTGTGACAGTGGGGAAGGCCTAAACTGAAGAATTTAATCGATCTGAGTTTGAATTCCTACTCTGTCGTGTAGGACTTGTGATGCTGAGCGGAGTATTTAAAGAGTCTAATCTTCAGTTTCTTTATCTCTGTGATGAAGACAATCATGGCAACAAGGATTGTCGAAATACCCAACTGAGTGAATATTTAAATAGCCAGTCCACAGTGTATCCTAACTGAAAGAATTTTAGCTGTTTATTATTATTGCCATTTTTTTCTGGTAAGTTACATAAACCATAAAGAAATTATATGACTAGCTTAAAGTTTATATAAAAAAAAACCAGGATCAGGACTAAATTTTCGGCCCTCTAGTCTCAATTCTTTTCACTATTGCCTGCAACCTCCATTGTCCAAAATATGGGTTGTTATTCATGTATGAGAAACTCCCTCAAATTACCATTTTAAATGTAAAAATTCACAAAACATTTTGGACACAGTTCCATGCTCTTATCAAGGAAAGATTTTAATAGTATTCATAGAATATAGGTTCCCAGAGAGCATGGAAAATAATATCTAAAATACTATTTATTACCACTGTGAAATATATAAATCACCAATAATTATGGATCATCATGAAATCTAGCTGAGTGACTAATTTTAAACTGTGTATCTTATCTGGAATGTCCCAGGTTGGGTTCCCTAGAAGCACAGAACAAATGGGGTAGATTTTAGAGAAAGTGATTTATTGAAGGTGTGCTCTCAGAAGGCAAGTGAAACAGACAAGATATGGCATGGGAAGAAGTTAAACATAAATACATCTGTCCTGGGGACAAGTTTCAGGTTGGTGCCATGGGGAGTCATAGAGCAGGAGTTACACCACAGAGGTGGGCTCACCTTCAGGCAAGGGGTCCATCTTTGTACCCTTGCTTCTTTTCCTCAAAAGGGGCACATGGGAGCTATTAAGAGTCAACAGATTCAGCAGCTGGAGGTGAAAGCCCTTGGGACAAGGGAGTTGGGGCATTCGCAATAGCATCTACTATAGAGGATTATCCTCAAAGTCTGGATCAGAACTAGATCTTAAAGTTTAAACTATTAATAAAAGTCTCCAGAACAGACATTAATTTTAGATCACACTTTTCCTGGAAAAATACAAATGCATCAGTCTGGAAAATGAGAAGTTTCAAAGTCTGGGCTACGGTTGTGAACAGACTTTTGAAGGAAGACAACCTTAAAACAAACTAGTACGTAACCTAGTAAAATTGCATCGCCAATTATAGAAATCACAATATTGGTTATATCTCCTCCAGAATATACCAATACTTTTAAGTAACTGATAATCATTACACCCTGGACAGTATAGGAAAGATTGATTTTAAAATTGCCTTTTAGCAAATATGTACACACAGAGATTTCTAAACCTATTATGAATCACTCGTTACCGTTGTCATGTTGGGTATATATATCCAAGAATAAACCCAGTGTCCTATATGAAGCCTGAAAGGTGGACCTTCAACCCCACATATGATTATTCTGTAATTTAAAACTCACCAGGACCACAATGATGAATGTCTGTGTTACTCAACTCCTTCTTGGTAAGGAACATCAAAATAAAGAAGAGGCCCTAACCATTGCATACATATTTATATCTTTTTTGTAAAGGGCAATGAGCCTCTTTTCGATATACATGTTAACTTATTTGGAAAAACCTGTCACCATCCTCTGTTTTTTTTTTTTTTTTCTAGCCTAAGAATCTTCACTCAGATCTTCATCAACCTTTAGATTTATAAACTTGTCTTCACCTATGGACATACCTTAAAATGATCTTTTCTAAATATTCCATTTGCTCAAAGACTGAAATATTATAAGTCAATTTTGCTAAGTATTAATCTCATCTTTGGAGAATTATATCTTTGTAATTGAAATAAGGTGATTTTTTTTAACTTCTTTTTAATAGGAGAGCATTGATAAATATAGACTCAGAAATGAGTCAATTATAAAATAAATAATTAACCCTCATATTATCACTGATCTCTGAAAATAACTCCATTTTTATTTATGAATTCATAAGCCACAATATTAATTTGCTGACATATATATATATATATATATATATATGAATGCAATCACAGCATGCTGGATAATCTGTTTGCAGATAGGAACATGGCAAATAAACACTACACTCTCTACAACACAGCCAGGTTCTAAAATCAACCTGTAAAGCAACATAGAGGGAGGAGTTGTTTAATAACATCTGGAGTGCAAGACCTGTCCTGGGAGTCTCCCTAATGAATCATCTCATCTCATATTCTTTGTTAAAACTTTAAATGAATTAAGTGTTTGGCTCGCTGATAAGTAGGATGCACCAAAAGTAATTGAATGTGGTAATAGAAAATTTGTTAAACCTGTCACCGCACATCATTATCAGCTTTAAATCCAACAGAGCACAATTAGCTTACAATAGTTATAGTGGAATCAAGTCCACTTCACGGTTGAGAGAGTAATGCACATTGGTTAGTAAATTAAATTAGACTCCAAGTAGATGAACAGAATAAAGGTTGCATGTGTGAATGGTGTAAATAAAGTAAAACACAGGATTTATGGAGTGCTAAACCTATTTCCTGAAGCAACGTGGGCTAAATAGCCTTCATTACTGCCTCTTAGCCAGCAGACATGTCATAGATCAAGTAAGAACCTAAAAATAAAAATCTACTCAACTCTAGTCCTTGGCTTATGATTGACATGTTAAAAGTAAATAATCAGATATGTAACCGTTAATAGGTAATAGACACCATCATCTTCCTATTGTCACATAAGAGTACTAAAAATTACAAGAGCAGAAAAATAACAAGTCCTATTGTCTCTCAAATTTTATAGGCAAAGGCTTCAGGGAAAGAAGGCCCATCATGCTTTCTTAGCTGATTAGTATTTTTAATCAGAAACCATGGTTACATCCATGACAAAAATTTGACTACAGGGTTTACATAATGGTGGAAAACCATTTGAAATAATTGGTAAGGATATATTTATTTGGCAAAAAAATTAAAATTATATTGGTTTGTATTGGTGTGTTTACATAAACACAAAAAGCTTTAGGTGAAGATATATGTTTTGGGGAATGATTTTGAATGGCCATAAATATGATTAAGTAAAAATTTGTGTTACTGATAATATCTGGGAAGCTCAGAAATAAGAAACAGGACAATTGTGTAAATGCCAGGTATAACTCAGTTATAACATTCTACAAGTCTGCAAATATACCTTTTGATCCAAGAGTCATCTAGAGTTAGGTTATAGACACAGAATGTACAAATTTAAACCATTTGGGTTTGGAAATTCAAATTTAAAACTAGCAGTGAACCTTAAAAGTAGACTGTAATGTTCATATTTCTTACTAAGGTTATCCCCTCCTCAGTGTCATAATAATTTTTCATATCTCAATATGAATTTTTTCATATTTCAATAATTTTGATTGAGAAATCAAATGAATAATTGTAATATTTTCTTACTAGTATGTTTATGGTCTTACTGAATATTTTATTTCATTCAATCTAAGTAAAAAATGGGTGAATACCCTTTGTGTTTCTAGAGACAAGTCTATTAACCTCTTTTAGACAATGTATTTGGGGGAAATATTAATAGTTGACAAGTTTTTATTTCTCCCAGCCATCCCAACACCATTTTCTATATTTTCCAGGTCCCTTTTCAGCATATTTTCATCATGTCACATGTTATAGCATTTTCAATGACTTCTCTCCTGGCATCATTAATCTCAACAATAACATCTACAAATCTTAGTACAGAACTGCTTACTTCTGGGAGATCTTCCTGAACATAGCTAACCTCAGCCCTTGGGATTCTTGTTCCTTGTAACAACAGCATGGTGGCTCTTGGTAAGTGTCCTGGTATTTTTCTGATTTGTACTTTAGGCATGTTTTGGGATCTTAACAGTACAGTTTAGCTGATACTCCATGGCCTATTGACTTTTGAAACAACATATAACATATTTAATTGTGTTTTACCTGTTGGTAAAGGGATTTCTTTTATGTGAGATTTGGTTCTGAATAGCTTATTTCAAAGGTAGAAATATTCCTGTTACTTGGAAGGTGGATTCAGAACTTACCATCATGTTTATAAATAATCATGCCTGCTATTTTTTATTTATTTAAGCATTTCCCTGGCAATTTGAAAAGTAAACATATTGTTAAGAGAATTTCATTACTTCAGGGCTATGGACCTGTATATACCTTTCTTTCTTCCATGACTACTTAAGACCTATAATTTCATCTGATCTCTAAGTGTCTTGGGTTTACTAGTTTTTATAATCCTGACTCCATGTATATTCGCACCCTTCATTGGCATCTTTATCATAGACATATTGGGAGTATACAAGGACTTTATATCCAGTGGGCTTAAATAGCTGTTGATAACTTTTCTCCTCTATAAAAGTGAAATAAATGTCTATGTAAAAACTACTTGGAACTTTTTAAATACAGGGTGTTTTTTTTTAATTAAAGGCAATATAGTTGACTGAAATTTTACAATCTTAGTTCCAGCCAACCAAATTCTGAGTGAACTAAGTCTTACCTGGGTGCTTCAGAAGGTTTTGAACACCTAAATAACAAGACACTGTTGTCATTTAAGTGTCCCCTGTGTCTATGGCACCGTACAATATTCTCCGAGTAGAAAATACAAAATAAATAGAATACAGACCCTACCATTGAGAACTTCAGCACTCAATCAAGATGCCCATGTATGAAATAAAAAACCAATAGATAAAAAACATTTATACATTAGTTCTATGTGGTATGGTTTAAAGTCAGGCAAAGTCCTTACGGGCTACAGAATACAAATATATAACTTCAAAAGAGCACACCTGTCTTCATCACATCAAACAAGACACTCTAGGCCGTCACAGAGACCATGATAAATTGCAAGAAAAAAGGCACTCTAATAATAAATTCAAGCCAGTTTCCCTTGGTCTTTAGCACTGGCAAACCACCTCTATTATGAGTGAGGCTGTATGAGTTCAAAATAGACCTTCAGCTTTCAGCATTCATACAAACTGGAACTTCAATATCATGGGAAGCCAGGGGAAGGTTTGAACGGTTTTAAGAGATAAGAAAAAAAAAAAACAAAAAACAAATAAGCTTTTGATCACTTCCAGTTTTTTCCAAGTAGTCTTCCATAATATTTTTCAAAAAAACACAATAAAATTGAAAAAAAGGTTTAAATAAATGCCTGCATCCCAACCACTAAAGATTGTACAATTAAAACCATTTTTTTCCTTTTATTTTATCATATTATGCAGGTACAAATATTGTTAGGGTTACATATATTGTCCCTGTCATTCCTCCCCCCTGCCCCCCGCCTTGCCAAAACATCAAGCATGTCCTACCCCCAGATGGTGCACATGGCACCTATTTTGTAAGTATATATCCTTCCCCTCCTCCCCCCTCCCATCTGCCCACTACCCGATAAAAGTTGTTTTTTTTCCTTTTTTGACCTTTTGGTTACATTGTATATCTTTGCCTATCCCTACAAAGAGTTAGAGGTATTCCCTCCCCCCACCATGCTTGCCACATCTCTAAGATGTGTATCATGTAGCTATTCACCTGTCCATACCTCTATGCAGCCATCAATTTATATTTTTAACGCATTTCCAAGTCAGGTTCAGATTTTCACCTAAATACTTTAACATTATATCATTATTATGTTTACAATTTTTAGATTAACTGTACCTGCTATAAAATGCACAATGGTAATAGTACCGATTAATTAATTTTTACAGATGCATATCCTGTATGACCTAACCCCCCATTTTTAAAAGATCCACTCTTAGTATTGGATGTAAAATATCAAGAGGTGAAATATTGCCTCATCCCAGAAAGTTTTCTCATGCCCCATCCCAGTTAATCCCTACTTCTACTACTCCCAGAGAAAAACACTGTTTTTAATTTTTTTCCATCAAAGATTAGTTTACCTGCTCTAAAATGTCATAAAAATGGGTTATGTAGTATAAACATTCTACTTCAGACTTCTTTCACACAGTATATTTTTGAGATTCATCCATGTTGTTGTTTATAAGTAGTTCTTTTTTTTTATCACTGAATAGTATTCCATCATATGAATGTACCATAGTCTATCGATTTATCTGTTGATGGACATTTCCAATTTTGGACTATCATAAATACACTTTCTAAGAACATTTCTATACAAGCATTTCTGTGTACATATGTTTTAATTTCTCTTGGAATGGAATTGATGAATCAGAAAATAGGTGCACATTGTTTAATAAGAAACTGCCACACTTTTTTCCAAGGTGCTTGTAATATCTTATTTATCCTTCTACCAACAATGAATGAGAGTTCCAGGTGCCCTCCAGCCTCAGCAATGTTATCCACCCACATACACACGCACATATGCGCACACACGTGTGTCTCCCAGTTTCCCTATGTATGGTGACTTTTGGGACACCTTGTATTTATATATAAAAGTTTTAATGATTATTAGTTAGTGATAATAATGCTAATATGTATTGGACACTGTCCATATGCCAGGCACTGTGCTAAGAACTTTGCGTGTATTATATCATTGAACTCTTGAAAAAAATCCTTTCTGATATAGATATTAATATGATGAGGAAGTGGAGTTGTAGGTAGGTTAAATCAGTTGAAGTAGTGGATTTGGTTAATAGTGGAATGTCTACTCCACACTCCCATCCCATCTTCACCCCTCCAGCCAATGGCACCAGGCAAATGAAAGTGCTGGAGAAAGTATAAGCTTATAAAAGAAAGGAATAACCCCAGGAGTACATAAAAAAAAGTCATGAACTGGAAACAAATTACTATGAGAATCAACAGAAACTCAAACTTAGTGATATAAAATAATGACAGCCAGGTGTAATTACAGGTCTCATGCCTGTAATTCTAGCACTTTGGAAGGCCGAGGCAGGAGAATCTCTTGAAGCCAGGAGTTCAAGACTAGCCTGAGCAACAGACTGAGACTCCCTCTCTACAAAAAATAGACAAATTAGCCGGGCATGGTAGTGCACACCTGTAGTCCAGCTACTCAGGAGATTGAGGCAGGAGGATCACTTGAGCCCAGGAGTTGAAGGTTGCAGTGAGTTATGATGACGCCACTGCCCCCTATCCTGAGTGACAGAGTAAGACCCTGTCTCAAAAAATAAATAAATAAATAATGGAATAAAACTTAAAATACACTTAAATAAATATGTTAATCAGTGATGAAGAAGAAATATTTGAATTTATGAAGCAAGAATGGTTGGGACATTATGAAAAAAACTTTAAAAACTAAGTTTAAAAAACAAAGGCAGATTTAAGAGTTGAGATAATTTACTCAAGGTCATACAAACAGAGAAGAACAGATAAACGCTTTAACTATGGGAGTCTAACCCTTAAGAACTATGCTATCCTGTCTCTCGAAACAGTATGAGGATTTTATATTGTAAGCACATAATCAAAGTATCAATATTTTGATCTCTATATTTCTATCTCTTCCACTAAAGATGAAATTATGATTTTTATTGTGTGTTTTCTTTATTTCCAAGTGTTTACATTAACATATATAATCATTATGATACAAAGTATTTTTTATTTAAGATCAAAATTACAGTTTCTATTAATCTTGATTCATACATAATTGTCTTAAATTTACAGTTCATAGAAATTTGCCGAAGAATATAAACTTAATCTCTTTACAGCCCAATTTTTGTGAAAACTTCAACTTGTGGGAATTCATGTTCTTAAGTATTTGTATTCAATTTATTTTTTTAGCTAGGTCAAATTACAGATTAGACACAACTCTCAAAGAACCAGGTGCTAGGAACCAGGTGTCCCTTATATAATTATTTTTACAAAAATGAACCTTGGAATTTTTCCATTAACACTATGTCAAGAGACATAAGAATAATCTTACAAAATATATTTCTGCATTTAGTTTAGAGTGCAGTTCATAACTTGCCTACTAGATTACACATTGTGTGTGTGAAGCGGGGGTATGTCATTAAACTTCCCCTGATGATGTTGTTTAATACTAACCACATTTAGTTAGTTTAAATTTCTTCCCTATTTAAATATCCTAGGTTATTCCAAAGCAAATTGTCTCATGTGTTTTCTTTTCTCTTTTTCCAGGTACTGGGATTTTGTAACTGATCATTTTTTCTTTTTTTAGTTAGTTACTTGAAAGCTCAGGGCCAAATTGCGATGCCCTTTTAGTAATAGTGCAGCCTTTATGGCATAGTTCCCATAAAACACTAGATTTATTGTATTTTCTCACTTTCATTTTTCTTTCATTTCCAATTTCTTTCTTTATTTGTATTTGCCAATTGTACTATATTCCTCTAACATACAAAATCTCTTTAGGAGCAAATTAAAATATGTGTGTGTGTGTGTGTGTGTGTAGTGTTAAACTTCACCTGAAGCACTTTATATCGTGCTTTCCTTTATCACATTTTAAAATATATTTTATATCTATCTGAAAGAGTGCTTCTTTGCACAGTGAAGGGTACTTCCTTTTAACCACATGAGAGGTTAAGTTTCAAAGATCAAAAGATTTACTGACCTCAAAGATCATCTGAACCATCCCTTTATCTCTAGGGAGTATTCCACTCAAATTATTACAGATCAATGACCATTTATTTTATTGAAGTTTATGCTTTGATAGATGAAGAATGCTGTATACTTAGCCTTACAAATGGACACTTAACTAGGGTTAGTCATGTCAAAGAAAAATTGTACCTGATGGAGTTAAACAGGCAAGGGAGCATTTATTCCAGTCTATTGCAATAAGGATCAAGACGGCAGCAATACAGGAGAGAGACTGAACCCAACTCCACTGCAAAGAAAGGTAGGTGGGGTTTTGAATGCCGCAGTGAGCTAGTGGAAAGGCATTGGAGGACTTTAGAGGGTAGGTTTGGCATCTGTGTTTGCTTCTTGGCACTTATCAAAGTTAGGTTCCTGACCTCCCACAGAGACTGAGAGATCTGGGTGTTATCTTTCTTGTTAACTACATTTCAAAACAATGGCTCCTAGGTCCTAAAGAAAGATAATTCCTGGTTTGTAAAACTGGCAAAAAGGTAGGAGAAGATTTATACTTCAAAAGAACAGAGGCCGGGCGTGGTGGCTCAGGCCAGGCGTGGTGGCTCACGCCTGTAATCCTAGCTCTCTGGGAGGCCGAGGCGGGTGGATTGCTCAAGATCAGGAGTTCAAAACCAGCCTGAGCAAGAGTGAGACCCCGTCTCTACTATAAATAGAAAGACATTAATTGGCCAACTGATATGTATATAAAAAATTAGCCGGGCATGGTGGCGCATGCCTGTAGTCCCAGCTACTCGGGAGGCTGAGGCAGAAGGATCGCTTGAGCCCAGGAGTTTGAGGTTACTGTGAGCTAGCCTGACGCCACGGCACTCACTCTAGCCTGGACAACAAAGCGAGACTCTGTCTCAAAAAAAAAAAAAAAAAAGAAAAAAAAAAAAGAACAGAGGAAGAATTTGTTATTACAAGTTTTCTGAAGTAAATGCTCTGAGGAAAGGGAGATCAGGGGTTTATAGTTAAGAAGAAACCTGTTCAAAATTTAGTCAAGCTGAGGGGAACTTTAGGCCATCTTGGTCAATGGCCAATCTATAAGTAGAGACAGCTATATTCGTTTCACTTTATATTTAGACTTACAGGAGGAGATAGTTTAGTCTTTTTAAAAGACAGATTTTGATATTTAAAGCACTTACTGTAATGATAGTGCAGTATTTTATACATGGGGTGTTATCTCACCTTTCCCTGTGTCTATCCTGTCTTCTTCCCTAGTGATTATCTCCTAGCCTTATTACTGCTCGGATTTCCTAGGTCTATCCTCAATGATCACTGCTCACATTTAGTCTCAGGTGGCCACTGAATTGTGAAGCTGCAGTTGCTAAGGCTGCCTAAATTGACAATTTCATACCCAAGGCACTCATGTAGGACTTACAGGAGTGTTGTGAGAAATGAATGAGATAATGTATATGAAAGCACATTGCAAAGTCCTGGAAAATAGTCGGTAAAGGATGCATGATCATGGATTCAACATTTTACGCATTTATTTCACCTCTTCTTATTAGCCCTGCCACTCTTCTTTCTCTTCCCTGTTCCAGGCTTCATTCTCTTGTCTCACCCTAACCTGGTGCCACCCACTCACACACGCACATCCCAGTTCTGATTGTCTTCTACAACTCTCCACACCACTTGGCGATGCAGATCAGCCAAGACCATTAGCTGCAGTAACAGAGTCATCCCTGGCCTCCCAGGTTGACAGAGGAGCAGTGGGATCCCTGGTATATCCTACATGTGAATGAACACTCGCAGGAATACCCTGAGTATTATGATTCTGACAAAGTGAAGAGAGGAAAAGACAAAGGAATATCAGAAAAAAGAGGAAGAAAACCCCTACAGGGTCAAAAAAGGTACAAATGAAAACAAATGCAGAAATAGAATGAGAGTTAGTTTAAAAATTAAAAGTAGGAGAAAGATTTTGCTTGCTTTTGATGTTGTTTTGTTTTCAAGACCTCAGGGATTGGAAAGTTAGAGCATGAAAGCAGAGCAGAGAGACAGTCCTGGGGACAGCTGCTTTGGGGAAGAATCTGAGAATGGACATTCCTGCAGGAAGAGACTGCAAAGCTCCTTCACAGTAGAACATCTAAATTGTTTTTCATTTTCTCCAGGTCTCCACTTCTACATGCACGTAATGGCAAAATATCTCAGTCCTTGGCTTCCTGATCAACCCGAGGCTATTGAGAACATTTTTTGTCTTGTCTAAATTCCTTCTCACTGTCTCCTACTCTTCTACTATTCTCTTCAACTTACCTACCAGTTCAAAGGAATGTTTTACCCAGTTATTTTGGGGGTACTACTTCAAACCTTTTTCATATTTCATTCCTTTCCTTTTTCTTCAATTTTCTGTCCCCATAATTAGCATCCTTTCTCTTCTGAAGGAATACTCAGTATGTGTTCAGCACAGTAAAGAATGTTTGTAAGTCTAATATTAATACAGTAACAATTCTATTATAAATGTTTGAGAAACTATTACTATTATATTATCCTGCATAATACATACTAAGAAAAAGTTAATATATGTGAAATAAAAATGATGGAATAAAAGGAGTAAATGCTAAGTACCAGGGAACACTGTCACATTTCTTGTGCTTACTGTGCCATGACAATAACTTTGTGAACGTTTTATAATGAAGAATAGACTGAATAATGACCAAATAAAGTTTTAAGTTTCTTTCATTTTAAGTCTATTGAGTATTTATTATGCCTAGGCCTTAAAAAGGAAAAAAATAGTGCTTTCCATTATTCACAAAAAATTACATTCATGTGAATACTATTGTGCATTTATTCCATAGATCTCTTCTGTGACACCTAAGGAGTTTCAAATAGTCAATATAAAATGGGACTTTCAATGTTGAAGAATTCACATAACAATAAGCAAGGATGTTTTAGAAAGAATATTCATTACTGGGAGACATTGAAAATGTGTTTATGTAAAAATTGATCACAGAGTCAAAACTGGCATTTTTCAGTAGAATTGGTGCGGTTTTCCCATTAAACTTGTAATGACTCGAATCCAAAGCATATTTAATTCATGGATCACTGCTGCAATATTGTGTCAACATGTACTTAGGGAGTCTTCAATGTATGGATCACTGCAGTGATAGACTGTAATGGCCCCTCGTCTATCAAGTTAATGCATATTATTATAGAACAATAATGCAGGTGTTATTGATAAGATATTCCACAGCTTATACTTTATAGGAAATTGCTGACAAACCCTTAGGGTGACCTGTAGTAAAATTTTAAAAAAAAAACAAAACAACAATTAATTGCTAAGACATTTCAGAAATAAATATTTACAAAATATAAGGTTTCTCCAGTATCACTCTATGCTTAGAAGATCATTTTATTTTAACATTAATTATTTCCTAAACCCTATTTTATTATAAGGTATATTCAGCCCTGTTGCTTTATTTTTCCATTCATGTAGATCTTTTTCTTAGACACAGCTTCTAAGTCACTGATATGAGGCCAAATAACTAGGAAATGGGAGATCTGGTAAATTAACAGCTCCAAGATGATTGCAGATGGTAAACTGAGTTTGATGCCCACCTCTTCTCCCCCAGGCAATGGCACAATGTTCTACTTTACGTTTATCTAGTCCAGAGTTGCTGCTAGCATGTCGTCATTATTAACAGACATTACTGAGCATCTTCCTTTTTATAAGAAAAATACAACAGAGACTGTATTTGATAACGCATGTGGAAAATTTTAAATTCTTCATAAAATTAAGTTCAGCCTATCCCCAATTGATAGTTAATCCATGAGAAACTTTATATGATTAAAAATGCTAATCAATGATAGTCACAAAGAAAGATATGCATAAGACAATGTTAAACAATCACTTTTGCCATTTGTTTTCACTTGTATTTCATTTATATTTCATGTTTATAAGACCAAATCTATATTTATTAATCGTATTCATT
The DNA here is from genome assembly GCF_040939455.1 of Microcebus murinus. Taxonomy (NCBI): domain Eukaryota; kingdom Metazoa; phylum Chordata; class Mammalia; order Primates; family Cheirogaleidae; genus Microcebus; species Microcebus murinus. The sequence continues at coordinate 51,213,898 of NC_134104.1, forward strand.
GATAAATAAAAATTGAAAAATCAAAAAGGAACAAATAACCAATTCATATAATAACATAGATGGATCTGAAGTGCATTTTTCAGTGAAATAATTCAAATACAAAGTCTACGTATTGTATGATTTTTTTGTATATGATAACATTCTGGAAAAGTCAAGACCATAAGGATGAAAAACAGATCAGTGTCTGCTAGAGATTGGGGATAGAAAAAGATAGGGACAAGGAAGTATGAGAAAAATTCTTGTGTGATTGAATAATTCTGCATGTTATTGTGGTGGTGGGAACATAACTCTATGCATTTTCCAAAACCTTCTAAAATAGTGATAAATAAAACTGGCAGATGGCATTTGATCAAGCGATCAAGAGTAACATCACCAGAAATAAGACATATCTATGTCACATATCCCTGATATAATGTGTTGAGAAGTTATATTCTTACTAAAATATTCATAACTTCAATCTAATCATAAGAAGAAAAATCAGACAAATACAAATCAAAGCACATTATGTAAAATACTGTCCAGTACTATTAAAAGTGTCAAGGTAATGGAAGGCAAGGAAAGGCAGAGGAGCTATCATAGATTGGAGAAGCCTAAAATGACATGACAACTAAATGCAATGTCAGATCCTGGATTGGACCCTGGAACAAAATAAAGACATTAGTGGATAAGAAATGAAAGCCAAATGAGGTTTATAATTTAATAATTAGTATATATCACTGTTAATTTCCTAGTTTTGATAATTTTACCATAGTTACATAAGATGTTAATATTAGAGGAAGAAAGAATACAGTGTGAAGGATATACAAGAACTGTGCACTATCTTTGCAACTAAGGCTAAAAGGTCTTAAAACCATTGCTGTATGTGAACCTTTTTGTTTAAGAAAAGATTATGAGGGAATGATATGAGATGATGTGCCCATGGTTTTACAGTATTTTAATGATAAAGTCCAGAATCCAGAACTCTTGAATTTGAGTGAGCTCTTTCTTTTGCTACAGCTTACATTCTAACTTTTCTTCAATCAAAGTCCTTTGGTAGGGTAGTAACTATGACTTTTTAGATCAATCTCTTTAAACTAAAAAGTGTTCCAGAGTTGATTAAGTAAAAAAAAGCTCAAATTTAATGTCAATGTACATTATAACTGTGGTAATTCTCACCTTATCCTAGTGGTAATCAACACCTACTTTAAACATTGAACATACACATGGATATATGCAGTTATATAGAGACATAGCCACAAAATTGGTTAACAGCTTTAACCTTTTTATATTTGTGCACCCTGCTCTTTGTTCTAGTAAGTAGAAAATCATATCTGGGAAAATGAATACCTTGTCTGAATTAAAGGTCTATTGGAAAGATGTTTTGTTCTTCTACATCCTTGGTCCTTAGATTATATATGTAATCTTAACTCCTCAATACCTTCTGTGCTCAAGTACGAAAAACAACCCATATTTGGATGGCAACAACTAATCTTAGAATTTCCATATTTCCTGAAGGATGTGCTTAGTAGTGAAAAAGAGAAAAACAGCCGTGACAGACAGGAGTTAGACTAGCACTTATGGTTAGGCCATGGTGATCTCCTGTTGAACATTAACAGTTTCACACAACACCAACATGACAGAAGGCCACTCTGTTGCAGTGATGAATCAGATGGACCCAAAACAAGACCACTGAACAATCTTGGCTGATCACAGACACCATTACATACATTTCCAATCATAAAAATGACCAAACATCTGCTTATCCTGGCTAATGCGAGTAACTGTTACTTTATTACCAAAGATGTTTTAGGCTTGCTTCATTCTTTTTGCCTTCTAGATAGGAATTGTTGTGATGCAAACATAGAGTTACTCCTATTTTCTTATAGCCTGCAATCCAGAACAAAGTCCTACTTCCTGAAATCCTCCCCCTACAGCACCTAACAGAAGCCAAAATTCTATAAGAAGTCCTCTCCAACACACTCTTGCTGAGGTACTGCTTCCCATGGTACACGTTCTCCGTCACTGCAGCGAGTCAATAAACCCAACTCCATTCGATGACAGGTGTGTGCCTGGTGGTCTTCAGTCTTTGGGAGGGCATTGACAAGAGTGTAAAAAGGGAGCAATTTTATAACACACTTGGAATAATAATGACCAATAAATAAGTGACTGGAGGCCATTGTGAGTGTCGGCTCTTTTTCTCTCAATATCCTTCCCATCTCCACATTAAAAAAAAAAAAAAAAGTGAGAAAAAACAGTTGACAAGAAGAAACTGGTATCTCCCAAGTGAGGGTTTGTAGATTCTGGCCTCAGTTTTCCCTTTCTCAGCTACCCTGAAGGCTGGTGGTTAGTCCCACTGTGACTGTGCTACAGGAACAGGAAAGACCATAATCTCAGGGAGATTAAGATATTTGACTCAACTTCTACTTAGAGTTATTTTTTTGCTCAAGAACTACTGTTTTAACAGTTTTCATTCTGTGGGAAAAATCTCATAGAGTTTAAACATGAGTTGTTTACTTGATTATTTTTACTTTTAGCAAAATGATTTTCAACATAGGTGGCTTGCCGGGGAGAATGGTCAAAGACCAAAGGCTTTATTTCCTCACATCTGGACAAGAATTGGAATGCCAAGTCCTTGTGTTGGGCTAAGAACAGCTCTATGGACAAATGACTCAAAACAGAAAATGCAATGTTGCATTGCAATAAGATAACAATCTGGAATGTTTTTAGGAGGAAACTTTTTAGATTCATAAAAATAAACCACTTGTTTGATGTGAGTAAACTATATATTTACACAGTCTTAGTTTAGAATCCCAGTTAGGTCAGAAATTGTTACCACTCATTGTTACCTAAAGAAATTTACTTATTCTGTCTGAGCTCATTGTCTAGCTTCTCCTTTCTAGACCCAGGAAAATAGTTAATGTTCTTAAGTTTTTTCATTAGGTATTTGATATTTGATGACTTGATATTTTTCTGCCTGCCTCAGTTTTATTCTAAGCAGTTAGAAGTTTTTTGATGTTAGAGATGGGTGTGAGAGCTTAACTGCTTTAGAAATGAAAAATCCTCCAAACTACTTGTGTTCTCTCAAGCCAGGGAGGTATCTGTTCTGTTTGTGCTAGCTTCCTGCATATCTATACCATCACTGAAGGGGAGATATTTCTCTCTTGCACACTGTCCTAGTAGGTCCTTGAAACCACCCAAATAGTTATTTCAAGTCCAATAATGACATCAAGACCTTGTATTTTTCAACCTAACTGTGGGACAACAAACAACAGAGGGTAAGTTGCTGGCTAAATAAACATCAAAAATTCCCCAAAGTTATCACTACATACTCAATAATAGTCTCATGCTTGGGCTTCCAGAACAGACTAAATTGTTTTCTATTTTGATAGCTCAGCCTCTTCTAACAATCTCGATTTATAGCTACTAACATTTATTCACCTACAGGCAAGCTATGCAGAGGAACACTGCCAAATTCATTCTGTTAAGAAAACTGAGAAGAGGCAACCTTTTCTCTCAATCGCTGATTCATGAAAGTGATTCATTATTATGTATTAGACATCATGTAAATTATAAAAAATATGACATCATCTTCTTTTCCATGTACCTTTGCATTTAGAAGAATGAGAAATTCTCTTTTCCATCTGTCTTTAATTATTTGTTTATTTGTGTGGGTCTCCAAAATTTAAAAGAGGTGGGAGAAATTAAATGAGAAAGAGATTTCAACATGAATGGATATAAGATTTGCAAAGGTAGCAGCAAGCCATAGTAAGTTATTTAGAAATTCATTAATTCACTCTTTGAATGCTCAAATTAATCGTGTCAAAATTAGTGTTTGCCTCTGGAAGAACTAGGTGGTGATAAATTTATTAAATGTCTTTTATCCTGACAAATTCTAAATTGCCAAATGTCGCTTTGTTTATGTGTAAATATATGCAAAGTAATTCAAACTTTACTTTGAAAGTCTTCAACTTTATTTATCACTAAAATTGCCTGTCAGCCCAGAAGAGACAAAAAGATAATTTCTTAATGGTTAGAAGTGGAACCCAGGGAGATGTTATTAACCTGGCTAAAGGCAGTGGGGATTTCCTGCACATAAATCCACAGATTAATGCTGATCTTTCATGATCCTCTAAATTATATCTTGCCACCTCCAAATCAGCTAAGTGTAAAATACAAAGTCTCTTAATAATGACAAGAGCCAATTCATTAATTCTTCCACCTTTACCTTATAAGATCACCAAACAGATATCTTAGTTGAGATTAAGGCCATGTGCTACTAGATAAGTTATGTTTTTTAACCAAATCTCCAAAATGCTTGTCCTTAAGTAACTTAGAGGGGCGGTGCTATAAACAAGGTTTGAAGGCTCAATAAACAGTATATATGCTTCATATTAAAAATAATATCTAACATATACTGAGTACTTACTATGTTGTAAGCCCCTTACATGTAATAATTTATTCGGTGCTTATAGCAAACTTACAAGATAAGAACCATTCTTAAACTCATTTTGCAGATAAAGAAACTGAGACATGGAAATCTTGAATAGCTTGCCCAAGGCTACACAACCATTAACCGCAGAATTAATGAGATTCATAATTTGGAAAGGAAAGTTTTATTTCTCATAAAGGGTTGCAGCCTGTGGGTAGCTATTTCAACAAGCTGGAAAGCCAAGCCCCCAGCCAGAGCCAGGAACATATACTTGGAGCCAGGGACAATGAGAACAAGAATTTTCACTGAGTAGGATGGCCAAATAAACATATTTAACAAGCTATAGGAGGAGTCATAAATATTTATGAAAGGAAAAACATGGTCTTGTGCAATCAAGCTTTTTGCCCTTTTATGGGATCCATGTTCAGAAATGGCCTCCCTCTTATGTCAAAAAGGTGAAGCAAGGACACAAAAACCCTCTCTGATATGCTACCTAGACTACTGAAACCACTCCATGGGTGGTGGTCTCTTCTCAAGGAAGAATTCTGGTCTGGATCATGAGATTTGTTTCAGTTTAGCCCTTAGGACAAAGGCAGCTAGCAAGGGAGAGGGTAATGAAGTGTGTTGGTCCTCCATCCCTCATGGCTGGGAACTCAGTTTTAAGGTTTCTTTGGGTCCCCCTTGGCTTAGAGGGGGGCCCATTCACCTGCAGGAGATTTTTATTTTAGTTCACACTGTTACTATGTGGTAGAGCCATATCTCTATTTAAATCCAAGCAGAAGAGTTCCACAGCCTGCATTCTCAATGTGAGACTGCCTTTCTTACAGTAAACCAGTGTTTTCTCCATGTATGTAGACATTGCTAGGATTAATAAAATACAAATTCAAGAAAAGCAGGTACTGATTCTTAGAAGCCAATGGATGGCAGCAAGTAGTATGTTGCAGTTTCTTGAAATTACTTTGGTCTTTAAAATCAGGTTTTCATTCTTAAAAGTCTGGATAACATGTACCTAGCATAATTCATCCAACTCAGTGAGCCTTCCCTTCACCTCCCAGGAACACCCAAAGACTAACAAGGAATAACCAGCAGGCATGCATTAACTCTAGAGAATTAGTAACGATTGCCTGGGCTGGGCACAGGAAGGAGACCATAAACCAGTGAGCTCCTAGAACAGGGGACAACTCCAGAGTGGGGTACCTGACCCAGCCACAAAGAGAGAAGCAGCATCTGGATAGACCCATCTCCAGGGCAGGGGTCCACATAGAAGCTGAGCCAATGCCTGCATACCCTGGGTGGCCACTGAGATGGGAACTGTGTGGCACCCATTTTAAGGCATCTAGCCATCAGCTGTGAAGGCTTGGATACCTCAGAAGAGTACCACCCTCAAACTATGGAAGCCACAGTGTATATATATATATATATATATATATATATATATATACATATATATATATATACAGTGTTCAGTTAGGGTTGGACCAAAGCTGCCTCCTTACATATTTTAGCTTTGGCCTAAAAGTTTTTCATACGTCGTGAACTGTGAACTAACCAGATATATAAACAGACTGTAACCTACACTTGTTCCAATCACACAGTTTCGGCCAATCAAAGGCAATCAACTGTTCAAATCATGTTGAGCTGTAACCAGTCCAGCTGTTTCTGCATCCATTTTCTGTATCTCACCTTCCTTCTTCTGTTCAAAAATCCTTTCTAACCTTGTGGCAGTGCCCAAGTCTCTCTAACCTATTCTGGTTCTGAGGTGCTGCCGGATTCGTGAATCATTCCCTGCTCGAACTCTGTTAAATTTAATATATCTAAAGTTTTCTATTAATAAGGGGTAGGACAGATATGAAACCCAGCCCTCCATTGCAACTACATGGCTATAATATATACTATTACTTTCAAAATATCTGACCATTTTGGAAGACAAACCCTTCTTGGGGCAAATGATAGATAGTGTAATGTTCTTATTTCCTTAAGGTTTCTTTTTTTCTTAATTTTTATTTACTACATCTTTTCCCAGAAATGTGGTAAAGATTTTTATTTACAATAATTAATGGAAAAACAATTTATGTATATATTAATAATACCAAGAGTGAACATTCTCCTACAATGAATGAAGAAATGCAGTGGGTTTGAATTATGACTTGGAGTATTTAGGACATAATTTTAATCAAAACCTAGGCTTTTAGACATTTGCAAAATACAGTCCAAATGTGTGTTTAACATAGTAAAAAGAAGTGTTTGCTACCAAGCCAGTTATAGAATTTTCTAAACATGTAATGGCCACCATCACTAGCACTGTTCACATTCCATTTTAACTTGATAATGCAGGCCAGGGTAATGGAATTGATGCACATGTTCTTTTTGCTTGCATCATTTCTTTTACTGATCCAAATACATATAATTAAGATTTCCTATCATTTTGTCTAATCTTTACATGCTAACTAGTCTATGAACTGAAAATGATATGAATAACTAATCAGCCTAAAATGATCTAAGTAAGCCCATTTGTTCCGTTCCTATTTGGCTTTCCTGCTGGCTGAGCTTTTATGACCTTGTGAAAAATGAATGTTTGATCTAAAAATGTGTTTTATTTCTAGGTAATGGACTATGTCAGCTTCCATTTCTTTATGAACTTCACAGACAACAGTCCAGCATAGCAAGACATTTCTTACATTCTTATTTGCTTGTTTTTTCCCCACCATACACTTAATGCAACTGACATCCCTATCTTTACTTATGTCTCTTGACTTTAACAATTGGGTTTTCAGTTTCTATGGGTTTCCTTTTATGTAGCACAGATATTTGCTGCACTTAATTTTCAATTCATGCGGCTATAGAGGAAGAAAGTGCACCTATTTCCTGAGGACTTCTTAGCTAGCTAAGTGAATTTGGCTTTACCTTCCCATCTCTTAGTTCTTCCATTAGTGTTAGACAATACTTCAGTGGAATTTACTTATATTCTGTGTAATAGAGGTACCTATACTCTCGCTTTATTGCTGGGAGTTTTAAAACTGGATTTCCTAGATTGTAATTGTAAGTTTTCTCAGAAAACTCTGATTCAATCTCATATTTTTACTGTTATACTGATTTAATTGTATAGTTTAAAAGATATATATTATTATTACTAATTAATATGGCCCAAATTATGATTTTTTTAATTTGGTTAGAAGTACCCCCACTGAGGTGGTTCTAAACGATTGATACCTGTGTCAAAATCCTTAGTTTTTAATTGGAAGTTACACTCAATGAAACTTTTCTTCTTTAAATGCCAAAATAAAAATATGGACTCTGAAAGCCACAGAGCTCCAACAAAATGGAGAAGGGAATCTGGTTAATAGTAGGATAAAATGGAATTATTTTATTTTCCGCTGTCATTCACTTTGCAAAAACAATCGATTTTTTAAATTTTAGTCTATCAGTACTTCTGTGTGAAAGATGTGCTAGCCATTAGCTATTCCCCATACTTTTTATTTTTAAAAGTAAATATCTCCTCAGCTAGATGATACTTAAACTGAAATGTTTAAAACATTTATTTCTTCTATATAAGTCTGGTCAGAGAATCTCAAAGATGAAATAATCAAATACATTTTATGTTACAAATGGGGAAACTGAGCCCCATTAACTAGCCTTAATCTCTGAGCATGTCAGTGACAGTACTAGACCAGAAAGAAACTGGGCTCCTGAATCCTATCCAGTGTTTTTTAATATGTCACTTTGCTTCTGAAATCTCCTCTGAAGTGGGTGTATGTTGATTTAGACATTTGAAGTGAAGTGAAAGTGAAATTGAAGTGACAATTTGAATTTTTAAAACATGTACATTTCATTTAGGAGTAAAAAGTCATGGTCAACTTCTAAATCCAAATTTCTATCATGGAATTACAGCAGAAAAAAATACTATTTGTACAGATAAGGAGGTGAAGCATAAAGAAAATATACCATCTATATTTCCCAAACCTATATACTAGCAAATATCTAATGCCAAAAAATATGAATTTTTTCATATATTGCAATTAATATAACATGAATTTTATGTTAATTATAATTTAATATCCACATATTAAATTGAACTAGATTCCTGTCTCCATGTTGTTGTAGCCCTATGGCCTCCAGAGAACATATCTTTTCCAATTTCTTGTTTAGTATGTGACCTATACCACATGCTACATAAATCTACCATTACTTGCATTCTCATTTTGTCTACAATATGTATACTTATATGTGGTAAGGTATCTGTGGCCTAAGGATTTGTCTCAAAAGATAAGGAGAACTAATATTTTCTTTTAGTCAAACATGCTTCCTAGTATACTAAATGTTTAATATAAAACATTTCATTTACTCCTCACTACAACCTGTGAGATAGGTATCATTCCCTTTTAAAGCTATAAATAAATAAATGAACCCCATGGTTATATGAATGACATAATATATAATAAAATTTGGAAAATATTTTAATGTTTAATAAAACTAGTCAACTGTGGCAAGCTCTATTATAGTGAAGCCATTAAAATAATGACTATGAAAAAAATAGAGTGACAAGAAAAAATATATGGGCTTATTATAATAAAAAGAACATACATAAGTATATGCAAACTCTCATTTCAAATATGCCTAGGAAAAAAAGAAAGGAATTCATTAAAAATTTAGTAATAATGCAACAGAATTATAACAAATAAACTCAACAGAAGATTATGAGAATGAGAAATAGGACATATTTTTCTTTCTTATATTTTCTGATTGATTTTTGCTACATAGATACATCATACTTAAGAGATAGGCCAGGCGTGGTGGCTCACTCCTGTAATCCTAGCAATCTGGGAGGCCAAGGGGGGTGGATCGCTCAAGGTCAGGAGTTTGAAACCAGTCTAAGCAAGAGCTAGACCCCATCTGTACTAAAAAAATTGAACGAAATTAATTGGCCAACTAAAATATATAGAAAAAATTAGCCAGGCATGGTAGTGCCTGCCTGTAGTCTTAGCTACTCGGGAGGCTGAGGCAGAAGGATTGCTTAAACCCAGGAGTTCGAGGTTGCTGTGAGCTAGGCTGATACCATAGCACTCTAGCCCGGGCAACAGAGTGAGACTTTGTCTCAAAAAAAAAAAAAAAAAGAGACAAAAATTGTGTGAAAAACTAAAATGTACTAAAATTTAGGTAATACTAAATAGAAAACTACCTAAAAATAATTTTATTACTTTTAAGTGTATTTTTAACAATGTAATTTAATATAGCTTTATTGTTTCATAATTCTTCACAATATAGTTTCCATATCATATTAAAATGGTCTCAAATTCTATCTGATATCCCCTTATATAACTTTTTCCTCATAATATTTCAATAGGATTAAACAGAATGGCTTTTCATATATAAAATATTAGCCTAGAAGCAAGGTCAAATTTTTCTTAAGTTTTTTAAGTGTTTTTAAGTGTTTAGCTTAGCTCTTGCTTTTTTTTTAAGTGTTTAGTTTAGCTCTTGCTTTTTATTTTAATAAGGGTAAAAAAGTTTTTTTTGCTTTTACATGCAGCTACATGTTAGATGGGTCTTAAAATCAATTTCAAACAAAGCTACCTACCAGGCACCTTGTCCTCCTTGGGAGCCTCAAACCCTAACGTTTCATCTTGCTCATCACCACATAGCCGTTTCTCAACTCTGACCCAGATTGCAGGATTCACAGGGGTCTAGTGGGTTCCGGATGATTTGAGTGACTCCAGAGCCTTGTCATTCTGGGAGAACTGACTCCCAGAGAGAGGGTCGGAGGTGACAAGAGTGCAGACATTCCTCCACCTAGACTCTTTTTCTCCCTTTCTCCTCTCCCACCTGAGGCTAATGAGAGAGATAATTGAGCCACCACATGGAGGCTTCCACAGGAAATGGGGCTCAGACCTTTATTTTTGAGTTGCTTCAGCAGACTGAAGGGTGCTCAGATTGTGCACTCCCTGCTTGCTAGCTTTCCCTGGTGCTGCTTGCCTGGCAACTCCAGCAGAGTGGAGCATACCCTTAGACAGAAGGACATCAAACCAGGTTGGGCGCTCTGTTGTTGAATTGGGACCAGCATCTTTTTCCCTGGCATGGTCAGAGATTGATCTATGGGGCCCAGGGGATAGGCCTGCAGGCCAGATGCTATCCTCCCAGGTCTCAATTGCATTGCTCAATGGCACTGAGGGAATATTTGTGAATTAGTCTCACAAGCTGTGGGTGCCTGCAGGGGTAGATGGGGAGAGAGTGCAATGTGGGTCCTAACTGTGGCATGCTCCTGGGGCACCCCTTCTCCCACAGAAGGCCCATGCTTCCAGCTCAGTCTGGGATCCTGGGCAGGGAACCTACTGGTCCACATCATAGGCATAGGGGAGCTCCTCTGGCTTGAGGTCCTGCCTGCTGGCAGAGACCCAGGAGGAACCACAAAATAGGGGAAGGTGGAAAGGAGTAAGGCCTGCTCCAGACTGCTGAATTGTGCATTTCAGGCAACCCTTTTTCTACATGCAGACTTTCTGGCTGAGTGGGGCCACTTCATCCCCCCTCTGGCAGCTTTGGCCAGAAGTGGGGAACAGAACTGTGAGCCCTGCTAAAAGCATTTATGGAGCTTGAGGGTAGGCTCACCCAACACAGCCCCACCCAGCCTCACTCCTCATCCCAGCTGTGGTGGAGAATAAAGACACACCTGAAAGTCCCAGGGCCACACCCACCACCTGGGGCATTAGAGTCCTTCTCCTGAGTAGCAAGAGCTGGTCACAGGACCCCAAAACAACACTGTAGCTTGTTCCTTCTGATAAGCTCCACCTACTAAGAGGGAGGTCAATTTGCATGCACTTTAGAGCATTTACTGACTCAGTCATACAGGGTGTGAATCTCACTCACAAGCTCACAGGTTGAATCTCACTCACAAGCACCTCCTACTGGCTCAGAGATTAAATTGGGCATGTCATTATCTAAACAAAAGAAGCTCTAAAGGTGAAAAGCAATGGCTGCTCCAGAAGAGAAGAAATTGGCAAAAGAACTCCAAAAGTATAAAGAATCAAAATGAATAGACACCTCTAAAAGGGAATACCAGGTCTCTAACAATGGATACCAACCAAAATCAGAATATTGAAATAATAGATGAGGACTTTCAAACATGGATTATAAGGAAGCTCACTGAAATGTAAGATAAAATGGAAACCCAACACAAAGAAATCACAAAAACAATGCAGGAAATGAATTAAAAATTCACTAAAGATATTTAAATATTAAAGAAACTTCAAAAACAACTTCTGGAAATAAAAAATTCATTCAAGGAATTACAAAGCACAGTGGAAAACCTTAAGAAGAGATTATATCAGGCAAAAATCTCAGAGCTTGAAGGCAATGCCTTTCAATTAAACAAATCAGTCACAGAGCTAGAGCAGAGAACTAAGAGAAATGAACAAAGCCTACAAGGAATATGGGATTATGTGAAGAAACCTAAAATAAGAATCATAGACATCCCTGAGGGAGAAGAGGAAGAGCTACAAGGGTTGGATAATCTATTTGAGGGAATAATTGATGAAAATTTTCCTGGCCTTGCTAGAAATCTAGATATCCAGGTACAAGAAGCTCAAAGGACTCCTGGGAGATTTATCATAAAGAAGCAAACGCCGTGACACATAGTCATCACACTGGCCGATATAAACACAAAAGAGGCAATCCTTCAAGCTATAATACAAAAGCAGCAGATACCTTACAAAGGAAAACCCATCAGACTAACTGCAGACTTCTCAACTGAGACCTTATAAGCCAGAAGGAATTGGGGCCCCATTCTCATTCTTCTCAAATAAAATAATGCCCAACCTAGAATTTTGTATACTGCAAAACTAAGTTTAATATATGAGGGGGAAATAAAGACTTTCTCAGATGAGAAAACACTGATTAGGAAATTTTTCAAGACAAGACCTGCCCTGCAGGAAGTACCCAGAATGGCATTATACACAGATAAGCACAATAGACACTCACCAGAGTAAAGTCACCCAAAAGCTAATGGCCAAAGGCTGGATAGCACAATACCTCAAGAGATGAAAAAAAGCAACAAAGTTCTACTCAACATGATGAATAGAAATCTACCCCACTTGTCAATTATTTCAATAAATGTGAATGGCTCAAAATGCCCACTGAAGAGACATATGCTGACCAAACATATATATATATATGCCAGCCAAGTATCATCTGTCTTCAAGAAACAAATCTAACTCACAAGGATTCATCCAGACTCAAGGTGAAGAGATGGAAAACAATATTCCACATAAATGAAAACCAAAAGAAAGCTGGTATAGTAATTCTCATATCAGATAATGTAGTCTTCAAATCAACAAAAGTAAGGAAAGAAAATGATGACCATTATATAATGGTAAAGAGATCAATTAAACAAGAAGACATTAACAATTCTAAGTATTTATGAACCTAACACAGGTATGTCCATATTCATAAAGCAAATCCTACTTGATCTAAACAAAATGATAAACAGCAATAACATAATACACTTCAACACCCTTCTGACAGAACAGAACAGATCCTCCAAACAGAAAATAAGCATAGAAATGATGGACTTAAACAGAACTCTAGAACAAATGGGCCTAACAGACATTTATAGAACATTCTACCCCAAAACCACTGAATATGTATTCTTCTCATCAGGTCATGGGACATTCTCTAAGATTGACCATATCCTAGACCACAAAACATGTCTCAAATAATTTAAGATAATAGAAATTATACCATGCATTTTCTCAGACCACAGTGGAATAAAATTAGAACTGCCATTTGATCCAGCAATCCCACTACTGGGTATATGCTCAAAGGAAAAGAAGACACTCTACGAAAAAGGCATCTGTACCCAAATGTTTATAGCAGCACAATTCACAATTACAAAGATGTGGAAACAACCTAAGTGCCCATCAATACATAAGCAGATTAATAAAATATGGTATATATACCATGGGGTGCTACTCAGCTATTAAAAATAAATGGTGAACTAAATACCTCTTGCATTATTCTGGATGGAGCTGGAACTTTTTCTACTAATTGAAGTATCATAAGAATGGAAAAATAAACACCAAATGTAGTCACCATTATATTGGTACTAATAAATCAAAACTGTGTGTACATATGGAAGTAACACTCATCAAGTGTCGGGCACGTGAGAAGGTAGGAGGAGATAGGTAAAGTCACACATAATGGGTGTAGTTCATGCTGTCTGTGGAATGGGCACCCTTGTAGCTCTGACTCCAGGGGTGCAAAGGCAATTTATATAACCAAAGCATTTGTACCCCCATAATACTGTGAAATAAAATAAATAAAATTTAGAAACTAAAGCAAAAATAAAAATTAAATTATATTTAAATGAGAATGTAAAAAAATGAACAAAGAAAAACTCAGAAATCTAGGATTAATGGTAATATCCTTTATTGATAAATGGTATCCAAATATGAAACATTTTCATCCTAAATTTGGGAACAAGGAGAGAATGGTTATTTTCTATTTTTTCTCATCATTATTATGGCATAACTAGCAAGTACAGAAACAGTAAAAAGAAAAAATGAAGAATGTAAAGGAAAACATGAAAGTTTCTATATTTGCTGAGGGTATAAATGTTCCTAAGGGAACCACCAAAATATGAGAACTGTATTAGTTTGCAAGCACTGCTATAACAAAGCACCACGGACTGGGTGACAACAGAAATTTATTTCCTTGTAGTTCTAGAGGCTAGACATCCAAGATTAAATTGCAGGTAGGTTTTATTTCTCCTGGACCCTTTCTCTTTGGCTTGCAAATGGCCATCTCCCTGCTCTATCTTTAGGTCTTTCTTCTTTGTCCCTGGTATCTCTGTGTGTGTCTAAATTTCTTTTATAGGAACACCAGTCAGATTAAATTAGGCCCATTAAATTGGGCCCATAAAAATTATGTCCTATTTTTAACTTAATCACCTCTTTAAAAACCTTACCTCCAAATACAGTCATATTCTAAGGTACTAGAGATTAGGGCCTCAACATACGAATTTAGGAGTAACACAATTTGGCTCATAATAAGAATTAATAAGTGAATTTTGCAATTTTGAAGAATATATATATATATATATATTTTTTTTTTTTTTTTTTTTTTTGAGACAGAGTCTAGCTTTCTTGCCTAGGCTAGAGTGAGTGCCGTGGCATCAGCCTAGCTCACAGCAACCTCAAACTCCTGGGCTCAAGCCATCCTCCTGCCTCAGCCTCCCAAGTAGCTGGGACTACAGGCACAAGCCACCATGCCCGGCTGATTTTTTATATATATATATATATTAGTTGGCCAATTAATTTCTTTCTATTTTTATGGTAGAGACGGGGTCTCGCTCAGGCTGGTTTTGAACTCCTGACCTTGAGCAATCCACCCGCCTCGGCCTCCCAGAGTGCTAGGATTACAGGCGTGAGCCACCGCGCCCGGCCAGAATATATTCTTAATAGACACAATTCAGATGTATTTTTTTTATTTCAGCATATTATGGGGGTACAGATTTTAAGGTTTCAATAAATGCCCATTTCCCCCCTCCCCCCACAAGTCTGAGTCTCCAGCATGACCATCCCTCAGATGCTGCACATCTCACTCATTATATATGTATATGCCCGCCCCCTCCCCCCTCTCACCTGCCAAATACCCTATTACTGTAGTACCTATGTGACCACTTAGGTGCTATTCAGTTAATAACAATTTGCTGGTGAGTATATGTGGTGCTTTTTTTTCCATTCTTGGGAAACTTCACTTAATAGTATGGGTTCCAGCTCTAACCAGGAAAATATAAGATGTATTTTTATGTAGCAAAACAATAGAAAATAAAATTTAAAAAGCAAAACATTTTATTTACTATAGCATTAAAACCAGAAAATACCTACATAAAAATTCACAAAATATATGCAATATAATACTGAAAAGGAATAAACTACTGAGATATACAACATGGATGAATCTTAAAAACATTATGGTGGATGAAAGAGGCCAACTGTAAAAGAATATAGACAGTATTATTCTATTTTATAAAGTTCAAGAGGAGGAAAACTATTTCATGATAATAATAATCTTAACAGTGTTTGCCTATTTGGGGATTGACTGAAAGGAGGATGAGCAAGTTTTCTGAGGTGACTTATATGTTCTATATCTTGCCTGGATGGTGATTACACAGATATAAACATTTATCAAAATTTATTGAATTGTACATTTAAAATCTGAGAATTTATTCTATGTAAATTTTACTTCAAATGTATATATGGCGTGTATAAAATTGGAGTAACATACAATACCAATTTCCAGGGAGACAGTATACTATAAAAAGTAAGAGAACATGCTTTGAAGTCAGACAAAGAGAATTTATAATCCCAGTTGTTCCACCTATAGGCTTTGTGGTATTGGATGATTTACATAACATGTCTGAGCCCATACTTTCCTGTCAGAAACTGGGGGTGATAAAATCTACCGCATACAATTATCATGGGGCTTAAATAATAAAATATTTGGAAAAGGCTTAGAACAGTGACTAGCATATAGAATATGCTCGAAAAGTAGTAAAAGTTATTAACATTGAGGTGCAATAGATTTTTTAAAAAATAGTGGTTTTATGCTGAGCTGTTTTCTACTCAGCAATGTAATATAATGCATGATATCCTATAAGGAGAGATAGAAAGATGGATGAGGATAAAAGAATAACAGAGCAGATAAGCTGCTGCATTAAGTCAGAATGCTAACAGTAGCATAATCAAGGAATTATGGAAGCTGGCAATGCAGTGTCATTTCATAGGAATTTTGAGGAGGATTAAAAAAGGTGCAACATGAAAAATTACTTGGCCTGGTATCTGGTATTCAGTTAAGCCTCAATAGGTGGTCAATATTAATTTATTTGAGTTCACAACCAACTTTTTCCAAAGAAAAATACTAGTAAATACTAAAAAAGCTTTTGCAAGAGTTTATTTTATTCAGAAAATACATAGTATAAGCCATCAGTTTATTCCAATTGGCTGTAATTCTTTTTCTGACAGGATATACTTTTAACAGATTAACAGGTCTTATGTGGTGGCCTTAAAAATATTATGCCACCATATAAATCAATATATTTGTATGAAAGATGCTCTTCTTTAATATTTGCTCAGTTATAATTATTACATTTTATTTTTCCCCCAAATTAATTCCTCAAGTAAGTTAATTTTTCCTATTACTCTCTCAATTTATTACCCTTTGTTTATCTAGTTCTAAAAGCATGTGACAATGTTCTGATCTTAGCCAATTTTAATTACCTTTTGAATGTTTAAATTACTGAAAGCTCTTAAAGAGTTATACTGAATAGATTCTGAAGCATTTAATATAATTATAATTCAATCAATTCAGAAATGTTCCTCTTAGTCATGCTGCTTATTGCAAGAGTTATTCTGAATGTGTGATTTCAACATAATTCTTTTTCCCCCCTCAACAAAATGATTAAGTATAGGTTTCTACCCTATGTTTGGCCAACTTTTGATCATTCATAAAATAAATTTGTAGGTCCTGGATTATTATTTTTACTTATAAGTATATTTTGTTTTTCTTCTTGTAACCTCTTTAATATTTTAATTTTATCTATTTTAATAATAAAACAGAGATTTTTCAAACTGAGGTTCAGAGAAGAATCAAATGAAGTTGAAATATTAAAAGTCAGTTATCAATTTTACTCTTTCTCCATGGACCTCTTAAATAATAGCAATGGAAAAAATTAAAACTAAGTTAAACCTTCTCTATCATAAAGTAATTTGAGGAAGGTAGCTGGAAATTAAACAAATTCAGGGTATTATCTGTCAAAAACTAGATATAATTTATCAACACTAATTTCCATTAGTATTGAACCAGTTCACTGTTTTCTCTTTGGAATATATCACATAAGAGATATGGATAATATATGATATAATTAACAGGATTTTTGCATACAAATATATCAATATACAAGAATTTCCTTTGTATTCCAATCACTATTGTATTTTTAAGAGTGTAACTATATCTCCTGAAATCATATTTTCATTAATACTTAGTAATTTTCTTTTAAAAACCAGTATCCTAAATATATTAACCTTTATATACAAAAGTAAAATATAGCCCAGTTGAATGAAATTCTACACATTCCATTTTAATATAATCCTAATTAATTATAGATATTCTTATTTTTATTTTATGTTTTACTTCAGCATATTACAGGGGTGCAAATGTTTAGGCTACATATATTGCCTTTGCCCCACTCAAGTCAGAGCTTCAAGCATATCCATCTCCCAGGCAGTGAGCACTGCACCCATTACGTGTGAGTATACATATCCCCTCCTCCACCCTCCCACCTGCCCGACACACGATGAATATTACTACTCTATGTGCACTTCAGTGTTGATCAGTTAATACCAATTTGATGGTGAGTACATGTGGTGCTTGTTTTTTCCATTCTTGTGATACTTCACTTAGTAGAATGGGCTTCAGCTCTATCCAGGATAATACAAGAGGTGCTAGATCAGCATTGTTTTTTGTGGCTGAGTAGAACTCCACAGTGTGCATACACCACATTTTATTAATCCACTCATGTATTGAGTGCACTTGGGTTGTTTCCACATCTTTGCCATTGTGAATTGTTCTGTTAAACATTCTAGTGCAGATGTCTTTTATATGGCATGTCTTTTTCCTTTGGGTAGAAGCCCAGTAAAAGGATTGATGAATCCAATGGTAGTTCTATTTTTAGCTCTTTGAAGTATCTCCATATTGCTTTCCACAGAGGTATGTACTAGTTTGCAGTCCCACCAGCAGTGTTTGAGTGGTTTTACCTCTCCGCATCCATGCCAACATTTATTGTTTTGGGACTTTTTGATAAAAGCCATTCTCACTGGTTTAAGTGATATCTCATTGTCGTTTTGATTTGCATTTCTCTGATGATTAGAGATGTTCAGCACTTTTTTGTATGTTTACTGGCCATTATTCTGTCTTCTTTGCAAAGTTTCTGTTCATGTCCTTTGCCCACTTTCTAAAGGGTTGATTTTTTCTTCCTGATTTTCCTAAGTTCTATATAGATTCTAGTTATCAGTCCTTTATCAGTTGTGTAACATGTGAATATTTTCTCCCATTTTGTAGGTTGTCTGCTTGCTGCCATGATAGTTTCCTTGCCTGTGTAGAAGATTTTTAATTTGATCAGTTCCCATTTATTTAATTTTATTGTTGCTGTGATTGTCTTTGGGGTCTTCTCCATAAATTCTTTCTCTAGACTAATGTCTATAAGAGTTTGCCAACATTTTCTTCTAAAATTCTTGCAGTTTAATGCCTTAGGTGTAAGTCTGTTATCCACCATGAAAACTGATATAGCAGTTCTGATTTCAGATAACTTAGCCTCAAATCAACAAAAGTAATTACAGACAAAGATGGTCACTATTTAATGGTGAAGGGTACAATTCAACAAGAAGACATAACAATTCTAATATCTATGCACTTAACTCAGATATATCCAGATTTATAAATCAACTCCTACTTGATCTAAACAAAATGATAAACAGCAGCAAAGTAATAGCCAGGAAATCCAATGCCCCTCTGATAGAACAGGACAGATCCTCCAAACAGAAAATATGCAAAGAAATAATGAACTTAAAGAGAACTCTAGAACAAATGGGCCTGAATGACATTTATAGAATATTCTACCCCAAAACCACTCAATGTATGTTCTTCTCATCAGTTCATGGGACATTCTCTAAGATTGATCATATCCTGGGCCACAAAGCATGTTTGAGCAAATTTAAAAAAATAGAAATTATACCATGCATCTTCTCAGACCACAGTGGAACCAAACTAGAAATCAATTCCAATAGAAACTCTCATCTTTACACAAAGTTATGGAAACTAAACAACCTTCTGCTGAATGATTATTGGGTTAAGAAGGATATTAATATTGAAACCAAAAGATTCTTTCAACTAAATGACAAAGGGCACATAAGTTATCAAAATCTGTGGGACACAGCTAAAGCAGTCCTGAGAGAAAAATTTATATCCATAAATGCCTACTTCCAAAAGACAGAAGGACCATAAATCAACAATCTTATGCATCATCTCAAAGAACTGAAAAAGAAGGAGCAAACCAACCCCAAACACAGCAGAAGAAAATAAAGAACAAAGATCAGAGCAGAACTAAATGAAATTGGTAACAAAAAATGTATATGGAAGATTAATAAAACAAAAAGGTTGTTCTTGGAAAAATAAACAAAGTTGACACACCTCTTACCAGATTAATGAGAAGCAGAAAAGAAAGGACTCTAATAAACTCCATCAGGAATGAAAAAGGAGAAATTACAACTGATACTACATAAATACAAAATACCACGTATGAATACTATAAAACACTCTATGCACATAAACTTGAAAACATGGAGGAAATGGATAAATTCTTAGAAACACACAGCCTCCCTAGGCTCAATCAGGAAGAAATAGAATTCCTGAACAGATCAATATCAAGTACTGAAACTGAAGCAGCAATAAAAAAAACCTTCCTAAAAAGAAAAGTTCCAGATCAGATGGTTTCACACCAAAATTTTATCAGACCTACAAAGAAGAACTGGTGCCTATCCTGCAGAAATTATTCCACAAAAAAAAGAAAGGAATCCTTCCCAACACATTTTATAAAGCCAACATCTTTTGATACCAAATCAAGAAAGGATTTAACAAAAACAGAAAACTACAGACCAATATCCCTTATGCATATAGATGCAAAAATTCTCAACAAAATCCTAGCAAACCAAATTCAGGTTCCTATCAAAAAAATAATTCATCATGACCAAGTGAGCTTCATCCCAGAGATGCAGGGATGGTTCACCACATGCAAATCTATAAATGTAATTCACCACATAAATACAAGTAAATAAAACCCCTAAGATCCTCTTAATAGATATGGAAAATGCATTCAATAAAATTCAGCACCCTTTTATGATAAGAATGCTTAATAAAATAGGCATAGACAGACCTTACCTAAAAATGATAAAAGCCATACATGACAAACCCACAGCCAACACCATTCTAAACAGGGAAAAATTGAAAGCATTCCCACTTAGAAATGGAACCAGACAAGGTTTCCCTCTATCACCACTTCTATTCTACATAGCACTGGAACTCTTAGCTAGAGAAATCAGACAAGAGAAGGAAATTAAGGGCATCCAAATGGGGGCAGAAGGAGTCAAAGCATCACTCTTTGCTGATGGTATGATCTTATCTAGATAACCCCATAGATTCTTTCATGAAACTACTATAATTGATAAACAAATTCAGCAAAGTATGAGGTTACAAAATGAATGTACAAAATCAGTAGCATTCCTATACACCAACAACAATCAAACTGAGAACCAAGTACCCTTCACAATAGCAACAAAGAAAATAAAATACCTAGGAATATATTTAACTACGGAGGTCAAAGACCTCTACAAGGAGAACTACAAAACATTGAGGAAGGAAATAGCAGAGGATATGAACAGGTGGAAAACCATACCATGCTCATGGGTGAGCAGAATCAACATTGTTAAAATATTTATACTACCCAAAATTATCTGCACATTTAATACAATCCCTATTAATTGTAGATTTTTAACATTTCATTTAATGCTGCTGGTCTTTTTCTTCCATTAACATATAGATAGATTCTAAACTTTTCTTAGTATGTGACAAAGGCTCAGCAAAACAAATATGTTCTTATGAATATCTTATGAATATTGAAATATCTTACACAAATATTTTTATGAGCATTATTAAAGCTCAAAATTTTGATATGAAAATCAGATAATGGTGACTTAAAAAGAAAAATATGACTAACTGATGTCCTTTGTTAATGTTTATTTTGTTCTGTTTTGTTTTAAGCTACTCTGGTGCACTAAGAAAGAATGAAATGAATGCACAATGCGAACATTTAAAATAAATGCTTTCCCAAGGAGAATGATGGCCACTGGGGGCCAGAAGTTCGCAGGGAGCGGTTAGGGAGAGCAGCTGGATTTCCTGAGGAGTCTGTATGTGTGCTTCTTCCACTACTGTCGCCAGGTCTTGTTGGAGCACTATTCTTTACTCTAGCCCAGCAGGGTCAAATCTAAATCACTGTGATTTCCAGTGCTCTTCAAACCTAGGTATTTCTTTCAATCCATAAAAAAAAAGAAATCTTGGGACAGCTCATCCTTATGGTGGTAGCTACATACCAATGACCTACACTAGCCTGTCATGCTTAGTTATTCTTAGAGACTACTTAAACTGAGTAAATAAAGATGTTTGCTTAGCAGGCTTGCGAGCCCTTCAGCTGGAAGATAGGAGTGTGCAATACTTAAAGTCAGTGAATACTTTTTTTTTTTTTTGCAATACTTAAAGTCAGTGAATATACTTAAAGTCAGTGAAAATGTGCAATACTTTTTTGTGCAATACTTAAAGTCAGTGAAAATGGCATGCGATTTCTGTACTATGCTTCCTAGGTTTGCTATATGCTCAACATCTGGTCAAACATGGATATGAAAAAAGCCATCAGCTATAGCAGAAAAAATATGTCCTATGACAATGGGCTGACACGGGGAACTGGACTTGAATCTCATGGAGGATCTATTTTTTGTGGCATTGCATCACTATGTCTGATGGGTAAACTAGAAGTTGTTTTCTCAGAAAAAGAATTCAACTGGATAAAGAACTGGTATATAAGGAGGCAATAAAATACTTATCCTAGAAGACCTAATAAGCTTGTTAACACCTATTTTTCATTTTGGGTGGGAGCAATTCTAAAGCTTTGGAAAATTTTCCAGTACACTAACTTCGAGAAAAACAGAAATCTTATCACCCCAAGATCGCCTTGAGTAGGGATTTGCCAAGCAGCCTGACAGTCATCCAGAAGCTTTGCATGCATACTTGGGGATCTGTGGCCTGTCACTAATGGAGGAAAGTGGAATTTGTAAAATTCATCCTGTTCTGAATGAAAACAAACTGACTTCTGAATGCCTTCTAAATCACCATCAAAACTGGAAGACTGAGGACCCTAAACAATGCTCAGAGAGTGTGCTTATCTCCACGTGACTGACTTTAGATCAGGAGGGTGAAATGATTTGTAGCAAAACTGTAGCTCAAGGTTAAAAACCATAGATAACCAAGCGCGCACCTTTTTTTTAAGAGGTAGAGTCTTATAATCAAATGGCATACCAATACTATTATGGGATATAGTTTTGAGCCAGTAATCTTTGTACTGGGCTTCAAGAAAATCTTTTTACAGTTTGAACCATTACTATTATGGTTCTTAACTGTTTATACTATATTTCTAAAGAAGTCACTTGAGGCAAAATAGCAGTATGTATGGGGGTTCTCTTTTTAACAACTCTTCAGTACAAACTGTATCTCATTTTTAAATGGACACAAATCTTCAAAACACGTTTATACTTCATATAGCAATGATAATCTTCAAGTGAATGCTTAGTGATCATTCAAAAAGCTTGACTGCTGATAGTACAAAATTTGTTTTAATGAATTATCTGTGATTATGCTTTGAAAACAGATGATCCTATAATTTTTTAAAGGAAAATTATTTATTTTGCCTTATACTTAAGTAAAGTGTGTCTATTAAACTTATGTGGCCTATATAAATGAAATTAATAACTTCATAGTAAGAACAATCAGGTTAACTAATATGATAGTTTTTGAAAGGAAGTTTGCTTTAAGAGGGCTATGATGTAACAGAGGGAAAAGTAACTTAACTATGTATGATTGTGAATGAGAAAGTTTTGTGCTGGATGGGTCATTTTAACATTGCTGTGGTGAATACCAGTTACATTTTATTTTATTTATTTATTTATTTTTCAGCATATTATGGGGGCACAAATGTTAAGGTTATGTATATTGCCCTTGTCCCCCACCCCCAAGTGTCAGAGCTTCAAGCATGTCCATCCCTCAGGTACATTTGATTTTAATCTCAAATCATTAGTTGCCTTTTATTTTTTTTATTTTTATTTTATTTTTTTTTTTTTGCTTTCTGGAGAGAAAATAATATTCATTATCTAAAAGGAAAAACATATAATGCTTTCATTTTTATGAGCTATATGGTATTGTAAATTATAGCTGTACTTTTATCACTCAGTTATTTTTAGCCATTTGACTTTTTTCTTTTTTTAGTTTGTTGCCCTGAGTGTGTGATAGCTGCTCTAATTTCAAACTTATAATTTTCTAATCTTTTTAAATTAAAAAAGTAAAAAATTAAATACAAAAATAGAACCACTCAAGTATATTTAGTGCTGCAGCTCTATACATGGTCTTTTATATTTTAACATTTTCAGGTAAGTAGAAGGGAAATATAACCATGTAGAGGGTAAGGACTGGCGTTTTATTTTTGTTCATTGTATTATTTGCTTTATAAGTCTATGAACTAGCTAATTATAAAGGAGAAAGTGTATAAACTCCTCATTGGTAATCAATTTATCAATAAATCACATCCATCACTTGCCCAGTAACATTCAAGGATATCAGTCTAGTACTGAAATGGAGGAAGGAATCTCCCTACTAAAGGAGTTGGGCTTAAGTTAGTCTTGGTGACAATAAATGTTGAATTATTTATTCTACAAGCATCTATAAGCATAAAAACTAAATTACTGGTATCACTGTTTAGGTATTATAATATTTAAAGGTTATTTTCCTTCCTAAATTGGAGAAAAAATATTCTAAAATAACAGTCCTTCCCAAGGGAAATCCTATGTACTTGGAGAAATTATTCATTTATTATTGGCATGCTTAGTTTTAAATCTGAATTTGCCAAAATCAACTGTATTTTTTTAATTAAAAATAAAATAAATCATCTGATGGTGGAGGTAAAATAAGCTTAAAAATAAGATAAAATAAGTGTTTTTCATAGCACCTTCATAAGAAAGAGAGATCATCATTGTGCCTTTAATATAAAAGATATTTTTTAAAAGATATAAACATGGCTCTTATACAAATATAAAACCAATGCATGATAAAGACTATATTTAACTCAGTAAATGAGGAAACCAGTAAGATGTTACAACTTCCTCAAAAAAGAATTAAAAATGCTCCCATATATAGGCAATCTGGAATTCTAAAATAAATTTACATATAGATACAAAACTGTTCACCATCTATAGTACAATAATCAATGGTAGTACACCTGACATATTTCATTTATATTTCTCCAAGCAAAAATCACTTGCATTGTCATCAGTTTTCCGAAAATAGCTCTCAAAGAAAACAAGCAAACATAGCTGAGAAGTGTGCACTAGACAAAAGGCCCAGAAATTATGTCCGCCTATTTCAAGGTCTTTCACAATTTTTCCTGACACTAAAACCTTTCCTTAAAAGTCTTCTTAAACTTCTTAAACTTGTGTCCTAATTAAAGCAGAAATAAACATTGTTAGTTTTCCAAGACTATCAGTGGTGGTGGCCTGGCACTTTATGACTCACACAGAGTTCATTATGTTGGAAGAAAAAAGTAGCTCCCTATAAGTATGAAAGAAGACAGGATTTGGGGAGTTTCCAATAGGGATAGAAACAAGGGTTTCTAGGAGAAAAAGCAATGGTTGCTGATGGAATAGGAAACTCCACAGTATGATGTTGAGAGAAGAGACAAGAGATCTATGCTTGAGCATGTGTCCAAAGAGAGCATGGCAGGGAAGGACCGCACCACCCCCTGAAGAGCAGCAGACTCCATATGGAAACGCCAGTGACGAGCTCTTGGGGTAGGTGACAATGAAGTAGTATGGATTCCAACTCCTATAAGCTAGGAATTAGCTCTACTCCTAGTTTCCCAGACCTATGTAAGCCCAGATCTCTCAAATGGAAGAAAGGATCCTACAAATGCCTGATACTGAATTTCTGGTCCAACCTCAGAACTCAAGCTTCAGTGCTGGATATAACTTGATTTGTAAAAGTTAAGTAATGTGACATTTTTGGAAAACAAATATAGTATATCAAATCCATTCCCACTATAACAGTATACTAGTTAAGCCTTTGGTTAATGGCATTACAACAAAAGATTATTTGTTCTTGCATTTTACTTTTATTTTCAAGGCTGATACAGCATAGAATTTCTTACTTTGGGAAAAAAAAGATCAGAAATATATTAACACATATAATTATTAATATGTTAGAGAATATATGTGATAAGTTGTTCCCTAAAGCCCTCAGAATTTTAGGACTTTGTTATTTATTTCAAGATGAGATTTTAGTAGTCTGCTATGAAATCCAATGACGTTTGTGAATGAATGAGGTTTGCCTTACCAGTATGTAAAATTTTAATCAGTTATACTTCCACCAAAAGAGATTTTTACTCTAAAAGAGCCAATACATTCATTTTATAGATATTTCAGAAAACAAACTGAGTTATCAGCATAACATAAACCCCTTAGTAGATCATAACATCATTCATATCTGTTAAAACACTCAATTATTGATCCATGTATCCATTCAACAGATATTTATCTAGTGAATTTTAGGTGCCAGACAATGTTCTGGGAAGGTAGCAACAGCAAAGTCCCTGTTCTCAGAAATCTATTATTTCAATGAAAGGAGAAAAACGTGGAAATAAATTATATGGAAAAAATTAAGAATGCAAAGGGTATACAAATGCCAGGTGACGGAAAATGAAATTTATTGAAGCCATCAGGGGAGGATTTAATGAAAAGATAACAGTCGAGCAAAACTCTACAATTGCGGAATCAAGATACCATATGCAGATTGCTAGGCAAAGATATTTGCTACAGAGGGATAAAAAAGCAAAACTACCAACAATACCAACAAAACAACATTTACCCTGAGGAAGTAGCATTGAGCATATCTGGAATATTTAGGAAAAGCACAGAAGTAAGCATGGCAGGAGCCAGCTGAGAGGAGAGAGCAGCAGGGGTGAGGTTAGAGAGGCCACATCAGGCGTCATATTGTGTGAGTTATTATATAGACTTCACATGGAATGGAAAGCCATCTCACATAATAGATGATAGTAACAGTTTAATGCCAAGACTGCCAAACATTTACACAGGCATAATGTCCATTTATTGCATTTAAATTTGGTAGTTATAAAATATTAACTTGCAGCATAAAATTTGCAAGTTATTAAATAGCACTGTATGTTCAATTGCTGTAACTGAGATCTAAATATCAGCAGTTAAAACAAATAAATGTTTATTTCTCCCTTGCATAAAAGTCTAGACATAGGCTAACGAGGGCTGGCGAGACATGAATAGTATCAGAGTTCCAACTTCCTTCTAACTTCCTCTCTGCCATCTCCAGTATGTTGTTCTTGTCAACATGGTCTGGAATGAGTCATAACCACATCACTACTCCAGTGAGTGGGGAAGAGAAAAGGAACATGGGAGGTTATGCCTTTCTATATAGCTATAAGGGCACAACCAGGCAGTTGTACACATCATTTTTCCTATGCCTAGTGAAGATTATTTCAGTTCTCCCTCTCAGTACATGTAACTGAGAGGGAGAGTTAAAATTAGGGGGTCTATTACTAGAGAAGAAAAGGATAATGGATATTTGGGAACAATTAGAGTCATCTGGTTTAAGCAGATTCAAATAACAATTTTATCTTAAAATATTTTAAACATCCTTAAAAACAGTGTGATATCAAAGAAAGAATATCTGACAAAGGGCCAAAGGATGTTGGTTCTATTCCAGATCTATTAGGAACTAGCTGTGCAACCTTGAATCGGTCACTTAACTTCTCGTATATTCAGTATGTCATCTTTAGTATTGGACTGAAATTATTCAGCTGCACCTAAGCAAAAGATTCTCCCTAAAACTTTAGAAAAGTCAATTTTATCAAATGCATAGTAATTCTGAAATACTGAAGCCTGTACAATGATACGAAAACTCAACAGCAGAAAGATCTGGCCTCCAGCCCAAGGCACACCAGATGTATCTCTTAAATGCCAATATCAATAGTCTTTATCTTTGAAAACTTAAAAAAAAAATTTCAAGGTGAAAGTAATTTGTTCCACCTCTGTCCAGATGGAACTCTGTGATTGCCACAGACAGGGCACAATGACCTGGCTGAATGCACCATAGGATAATCAGCTGACATTCTGAGGTCACGCTGATAAGCCAGCCAGATAACCTTCCAGCACAGAGATAAGAAATGAACGGTTTGTTTTTGTATGGCCAGTGGATCTGGTTGCCACAGTATTCATTCATGAAAAGCCTTTGGTTGCAATGTGCAGAGAACTAAAGAAGTGTTTTATTCGGGTTTACCAGTCACAGCAAATGCTGACATTTGGTCATTTGTTGGATCTTGCTGGGATTTTGTTTTCTTCATTGAACACATTTCCTCATAGCCCATTTGTGGTTCCAATATTTTACCACCAGCTTTCCAATGCTAGGAGAACATTCGTTCATAGGGCCAAAAGCAGTCATGCCGAAAGTCAGGTCCTTTCTTTCCTTTCCATGAGTGTAGTGAGCTCTCCTCTGTAAACAGAGAAAGGAAAATTGTCAGTTTTCATGTTGTGGCCAGAATCAGAGTTCCCAGGAAAGTCAGTTAGTCTGAAAAAACAATATCCAGTCATAAAACAAAAAGAAATATTCTAGCATCTACACTAATATTGTAACATAACACATTTTTTTAAGACAGAGTTTCACTCTGTTGCCTGGGCTAGAGTGCCGTGGCGTCCGCCTAACTCACAGCAACCTCAAACTCCTGGGCTTAAGCAATCCTTCTGCCTTAGCCTCCTGAGTAGCTGGTATTACAGGCATGTGCCACCATGCCCAGCTAATTTTATCTATATATATTTTTAGTTGTCCAGCTAATTTCTTTCTAATTTTTTTGGTAGAGATGGGGTCTTGCTCTTGCTCAGGCTGGTCTCCAACTCCTGAGCTCAAACTATCCAGCTGCCTCGGCCTTCCAGAGTGCTAGTATTACAGGCATGAGCCACTATGCCTGGCCATTCTAACATATTTTTAAGAGAAAATAATAAGAAAGAAAAAGAGCTGCTTCACAAAATAAACAGACAAACAAAAATATACAAAAACATCTCTCTACTTAGGTCCTAACAACTGTAATCTAACTGAAATAATTACAGTGATTTGATGCTACACCTTTTGATTTCAATAACTTTTTTTTTAACTTGAGTGAGAAACAAGATTAAAATAAATGATCAAAACACATACTGCTGTACATAATGCAAATATTCTATGGGAGTTAGTGGATGTTGCTTAATGGGTTAATCCGACGATCTGTTTTGAAAGCGAAAACCAATTATAATGACAGAGCACAAAAAAATAAATTCTCATACCTGCAATAGCAACAACAACCTCCACAGTTAATTTGACAGAATGAGTTTCTGTGGATATGTTTAATAATTGAGCTGCTGAATATACAAAGTTCAATTTATTCATTCTGGTCTACTTCACACAATGGGGATTGAGTCGCTGGAATAAAATTCGGATGCTTTCAATCTCAATATGTCTTTCTTTTATAATTTTTTCTTTCTTAAGTCAGGCATTTGGTAATATGCCCTGAAAAAAAGAAGACGAAATGTCAGTGCACAGCAAAACCTTTCAGGGCCTAAAATTATCATCCTTGCTATAGTCACCTTTGTTATGGATGCTTTTGTAAAGTGGGGAATAGTTACTCCCTCTTTAAAAATAAATCTTCAAAAACAACTTTTGGCATCTGAACCACAAAAATAGTTGTATTTAGTAAAAAGATCATTTACTTTAGAGTCATAAAACTAGCATTTGTATCATGGCTCCATCATTTTCTCAATGACTCAGTGATTCAATGAATATACAAACATACGTATTATATATGTACACAAATTAACTGTCATGTTTAATAAACAAATATTAATTTTTCTTCCAACTTTAACATGAACTTTAACATAAAAGACACCATGGTACACTAGTTTAGGAGCATGGACTCTGGCGCCAGATTGCTTGGGTTTGAATCCTGGCTCTTTTAACTTTGTATCTCCCTGTGCCTTGATTTCTTAGTCTGTAAAATTGAGATAATAATAGTATATACTACTCAGAGTTGTTATGTGGGTAAATGGAATTTATTCATCTGTCCTAGGGAGAGAGGACCTAGAAGTTCATCAGTCAGGGAGGAAGCTGCATGGAGTACCAGCCTTTAGCCCACACATCCGAGCCATGCAGGGCAGATGACACTTGAGCCTCCCTGCTAGTCATGGACCAATGCAATGCAGGGCAGAGCTTAGCCCCCAGGAGGGAAAGGGCTTGAGCATGAGACCACCAGCAGGGGTTAGCCGGAAAACAAGGGCTAACAATACCAGAGTGAACAGCTTGGGTCTGAATGAATACCACCGGAAGCGGCCCTATTGTGACCACTGCCCACACAATCTGAGCCTTAGACAACAATATATATTACTCCTCTTCTCCCTCCCACCCCAATATGATAAGCATAAGTACTGGGAAGGAATTTTGTGAATAAATTACTATCTCACCCTTGAAGGGCTCACAACTAGTTGGTAAGACAAACATGCAAACTGAGCAATATTGTACAATTAACTGGAGGACTGACTTCATAATGAGATATTATTTGTGTTGAGTCCTGAAGGATGAGTATTCTCCAAGCAGGCAAGGGAAAGAAGTGAATTTAAAGGTAATATCTAAGGCAAATGTCAGAGAAAATTCTCAGAGGCATAAAAGTAAATAATATGTTCCAAAAAGAACATTTAATCATAATTATGGGCACCAGGGGAGGGAAGGGTGAGAAAGACGTGAGAAGGAGACAAGAAAGAGGCACTCCAGGATGGAAGGTAGAAAGAGTCCCATGCTGGGCATTGAAGGCTTTCCCTTTATACCAAGAGAAAGAGTAGAAAATTATTCTGTAGGAAATTAGAAACCAGTAAGTGTTTAAAAACAGCAGAGTGTGGCATGGTCAGAATAATATCTATGTATCACCAATGGTAATAGGGAAAGTGCGCAGGGGAGGAAAAATTGTGCATAGAAAGGAGGTTCAGTAAAACGGACCATAAGAACTGTGTCCATGGCAGTTATAGTTTCCAAAAAATGAACTGCAACCAAAAGGAGTGGGAACTTTTGAGTCTCATGAGCCATAAATTCTCTTCCTTAATTTCTAAAATAAACAAATCAATTGGTAGGGCATGATTTTAAGAAGGATATTTGAAATAAGAAATTTTAAGAAAGGAAATAAACAGCACTATAGGGTTGCAAGGGAGCATATATAGGTACATTTTACTAGACCAGAAATCTCTCCAGGCATTAAGTAAGCATCACAAACCATTAATTTTATGATTGTCTACTGGCTGATTTGCTGCATTCATACATGCATACATACATACTGAAATGGAACTGACTACACAAATACCTCAAAAACATGTGATGCTGATAAGTAAATACGATCATTTGCTAGGGGTTCAACTCCATATTGACCTGACTTTAGCTCTCTTTTTGACCCTTTCTTCTTTTCCAATTGGAAAAAGAGAAAAATAAAGCAAATGAGCCACGATTATTGGCAAAGCATATTTAAGATAAGGTCTTCCAAGTTCAAAACTAAAAATGCAGCAGCTGTTTGCACAAAACATGCATGACCAAAAATCCTGAATGATTAAAAATCCTGCATGACTGACAATATACCTTTGCTTCTGGCCTCACAATCCCTGACCAGGATATTGATTTCAGCAGCTGTCAGCTAACCCTAGAAGGAAGGAGGTTTCTTCTCACTATAGGGGAGAGGGTCCCCAAAAGAGAAGGATTTAGTGTGCATACTCAATAATGGCAGTACTTGTAAGGGGAAAATCTTTGCATTCAATTAGGAAATCTACACGGAAATGGAAAAGTAATGGTTTCACCGTATGATAGACTAAACACAATGCATCTGCTGAATATTTGGAGAAGCTGCTGACTCCTCTTGCAGAAGAGAGGTCCTGGGGCCCAGCCATGATGTCTGGGACTAGACAATACTGCTTCTTGAGAAGCATGGCATGTGCCTTCCTGGGGCTGGTCACATGAGGTGCCTATGTCTCTGCCATGGCAACAGTGGAAGTGGCAGTAGCAAACACTGAAAAAGTGTCTAAGGCAGCACCATCTCTCACATGAGCCTGGCAGCTGTGATGGGTCCAGGCCAGAGGCATTTGTGGACACAGTCCAACAGGGGCAATGGCCACTGTCTGGCAAGGGGGAAGCTGGCACATGGAGAAAACTGCCTAAGGTTCAAAATGTAATGAAATTCCATGGTGGGAACTGCAGTGAACAGCACCAAAGAATACAGCAGTGACTTAGAAAACAAAACCTTGGGGGAGTTGAAAGGCAAATAAATAGTCCTTTTATCTTCCCCATTCAACTTCAAAACAAATAGCAAAAGAGAAAAGTTAGACATGTGGAGATAAAATTATCACACCACTAATAAAGCTTATTGCATAATGGGGCTCAAAATCTGCAGTTAAAATAGACTTGTTTAGACTTCATCCTAAGTTAGACATTGGCACAGTTAGACAACAGCAAGCCTCATCCATTGGGGTAGGTTTGGTAGAGAGAACACCAGAATTTTATGTCCTATGGGAAAACCACATCTGAAAAGTAAAAAGGAGCTGAGCTGGACACATTAGGAATTGAAGAATCTTCCTAATAAAACTACACACTCTCCTACCAACGGTTAAAAATAAGCAGAAAGATAGAAGCTCTCTAACCCACCATGATTTTTTTTCTGTAGAAGAGTGAAGTAGGATTTCTTTCCCCTTCATGGTAACACGGGGGCAATGGAAGTGGGAATACTATTACATTAACTATGATAATAATAGCAACTAATACTATGTGTTTACTGTCTGCCAATATTGTGCTTTGTCAACATTATCTTATTAAACACTCATTACAACTTAATAGGTAAGTATTGTTTTTAAACCTCACTTTTACAGATCAGTATACAGAATCTGGGATTAGGTATTACCAAGATCATACTTATTAAAAGCCAAAGTCTGGAGTCTGTGCTTCAAACCCCTAGACTCTTCTGTCTCTTATAGGTGAAGACTGTGAGTTCCTTCACGCTCCACCAGGAAATGACTGGGTAAGGGTAGAAGTGAGTTCAAGTTCCACGTATTATCAGGCAAGAGAACTGACAAAACACCCTGGGTTTAGTTGTCACGTACTTCCTTGAGATAGTGAGTTCTCTAAACAAATTTTCAGTGCAAAAACATTTTTTCATAGAAGCTTAGAGTTAATTATATCATGTATATGAAATACATAGTTACATATTCTAAGCACATACAAAGCCAAAGCTTGAAATATTAATTTGAGTTGTGATCAACGTACATAAGCCTTGAACTATATCACCCTTTTACCTGTATCTATATCCTTTAAATATTGCTGGTGAAAGACAGCAGTCTGTTTACAAAAGTATGTTCTGTTGTAAATATAGAGCAACATCATGCCATGCCAAATGGAAGTACTTATGCTCCAAGATACTTACATTGCCATCTAACTATGAAAAGCAAACTGAAATATATAATCAGATGATTTAACTTAAAACTATTATAATTTTTACCATTTGGTGGTAAAAAGAGAAAAAATCAGATAATTCTGATTTTTATATGTGATTTGAATGGTTAAATCAGAAATAGAAAATATTGGGATATTTTCATCTCTGTAAATTGCTTCCTATATTAAATGGCCTTCCTATGCTTTTTGGAAACCCCAACTTTTTCTCCATTTGGACCATAATATAGTATATATAATATTCCATTAAATAAACAAGATGTTTAGATGTTTATTTGCATCACCTTTTCCTTTTTGGTACATTAAGATAATAAAATATCAAAATAGCATCCCAAGGGAAGATTAAGTTTGTGACAAAGCTGTCAGTAATTCACTTTGATCTTTAGTGTCCCCAGCTGCCATCCTTGCTATCTCTGCTCTTTCCTTCCTGCTGTTCTACCCTTCTCCAGGTACAGAGAGCTCCCACTTGACCAGATTTCTTCTTTCATGAACAGAAATTATCTAGTTAATAAATTGACATATGTCTCTACATAGAAGTATTTCTGTTTTATGATTAGTCTATAGCATGACTGCAGAGCTTAAACAAGGCAACAGATGGAATTCCAAATACAAATACAGGAGATTTACGGAAAGGAGAGTCTTGCAGATTCCCTTAAAATTACAGCATCTAAATGACAGCACTAGTCCCACCTCTGAAAATTAAGGCTGATTCCAAGGTTATCAGCTATGAAAAAGGATTGAAAGTTTATAAGTTCTGGAATAAACAAAATAATACAGTCCAGTTGCCCTGAAAAGACCTCTCTGTTATCACAGTAGCTTTTATACACAGAGAATTACTAACTAAAATTTCAAAGTTATAAAGTTTCATTTTGTTGTCTTTTACAAATGTACATACGCCTAAGGTAAGTAACATTCTAAGCTTAATAAAGCATCCAGCCAACATTTTCTAAGATACTCCCTTGTGCCTGACCATGAGTCAGGTACAAAGGATACAAAGACATTCATGTAAGGAGCTTAGTAATTAGGCAGGAAGCCAGACATGTAAACAACTAACTAAAAGGCAATGTAATAAGTGCTTTAACAAAAGAACTTTCACAGAGCTGTGAAAGCACAGAGATGAGAGTAACAGAGTCACCTGGAGAAAATCTCAGAAGACTTCTTATAAAAGGTGACCTCTTAACTGGATCCAAAATAAGTGCAGTTTTTGATCAAAAGAAGACAGCAAGCACAAAGCTGCGAGAGTTGGAAAGTACTCTAAAAAATTGGGAAGAATCAGACATGTGAATGAAATAATCTCCGTTTATTTACACCTTCTTTTAGGTCCTAGGGAAAAATGTGACTATTTCCAAACTCAAAGAACATCCATGCATCACCTTTTGATTAAATCTAAAGACATAACTATACACTAATAAACCCATGTCCTGAAAATATGCACATGGGTATTTTACTGAGAAAACATATATCAACAAAAATATGGGTAGACATGGAAACTATTAGATATGAGCCAGTAGGCATCCAGATAAAAAACAAAATTTTAAAATTGTAATTTTATTTATTTGTACTTATCTGAATTCAGTCACTGATTTATTTAACATTATTGAATGCCTATCAGTTGCCACGTACTTTTCAAGGCACTGGGCTTTTATAAGAGAATAAGCCAAAGGAACCTGAATTGTATTCCTAACAGAGATGGAAAATAAACAAGAAACAAATATGTAATGGCTAAGTGTGGCCAACTTGAAGCGTTTTTCAAGCAGCTCCAGTAAAAGTAGAAAAGTCAGATGAAATGCAAGGAAAGCAATGAACGTTTTGATTTAAGGGATTAGCAACTGGCTGAATCTATTAGAATGTGAGGAGCCAAAATCATAAAGATTCTGGAACCATAGCAAGGTCAGCAGATATTCTGCTTGCCATTTTTATTTCCCAAGCCAATTCCTGGAATGGGGCTAAATGCTAAGAACCAAGTCAAGGGGTTACACACCCCTATTGTGTATAGAAGACACCTGGTCCTCTGAATATCAGGGCTTGGGGAATTGGCACTGAAAATTATACTATCTACTCTGGCTATTGGTATTACTATCGCTTGTCCTTTGACTCTGACCCGGGAGTCTCATGGCTTCTATAAAGCAGCTTCTACAGAGCTCTACAACAGAGCTTTGAGCAATCTCTTAAGACAAAAGACACAAAGAAAAATGGAGCTTTCGATATATCTGCAATGTAAAAATCCCAGATCCTGGAGAGAAAGGGAGGCCCAGAAAAGTATGTCAGATGCTGTAGGATTTCATTATATTTGATTAAGCTACATGGGGCAAAGAATTAAAAGCTAAATAGGAAACAACCAAAAAGCAGAGTTTACTGCAGTCTTCCCCTGCTGAAGAGACAGAAATTATTCAAGACTATCCAAAAAGGAGAAGATCTAGAAAATTCCCAAGCTCCCAGTTTCCATTTGGAACTTCTGGAGAGCTACATGTAAGATGTAAGGAAAAGTAGAGTCTCTAAAACCTCACCCATCCTTGAGTTATCTCAATCTTATCAGGAGGCAATTATCCATGGGCCCATTTCTACACAATTTATAAGCAGAGGCACTGACTGTCTTTGTTCCTGATTACTTTTCAAAAATGTTTTTATATAACAGTAAATGAATAACAACCATGAAAGAGTGCCTTTCTTTGAAGCAAAGCGAAGGTTGTTTAAAAGATGTAGATTTGTTCAGCTTATTTATTTCTTCTTGAATAATTTGTGGCAGTTTGTAACATTCAAGAAATTTGTCCATTTTATGTAATTTGTTGAATTCATGGGCGCTTAGTTCTTTATAGTAGTCTCTGCTTATCTTTTTAATGTTTATAAGGTCAATAGTGATGTACCCTGTTTCATTCCAATGTTTACAATATGTGATTTCCCTCTTTTTCCTTGTTTAGCCTGACTGACGATTGACCCATTTTGTTGATATTTTCAAATAATTGGCTTTGGTTTATATTGATTTTCTTTATTATATTCTTGTTTTCAATTTCACTGATTTCTGCTCCAATTGTTATTACTCCCTCCATTATACTTATTTGGCTTTAATTTTCTCTTTTTTCCTCATTTCTTAAAATGAAATCTTAAATCGTTGCTTTAAAATTTGCTTCTTTCCTAAGAAAAGCATTAAAAGCTATAAATTTCACTTAAAACACTCCTTTAGATGCATCCCCCAATTTTTGACATTTTGAATTTTCATTGTCATTTAATTCGGATGCTCTAATTTCCCCTGTGACTTTCCCTTTGAACAATAGACTATTGAGAAGGGTGTTTGTTTCCAAATATTTGAGGATTTTTCAGATAGTCTTCTATTATTGGTTTCTACTTTGAATTTCATTTAACCCAAGAATATACCTTGTATGATTTCTGTTCTTTTATAGTGGTCCATCTAGAATAATGTCTAGTTTGGTGGAAGTTCTGTGTGCTCCTGAAGAAAATGTGTGTTCTTTTGTGGTGTGGAGTGTTCTAAATGCATCTCATACATCCATTTGGTTGATAGTGTTGTTAAGGCCTTCTCTTTCCTTACTTATTTGCTTTCTACTTATTTTATCTATACTGAGAGTTGAAGTCTCCAACTCTACTTATGGATTTCTTTATTCTATCAAGCTCTATTGTTAGGTACATACATATTTGGAATTATGCCTTCTTGTTTAATTGTTCCCTTTATTGTTATATTGTCTCTGGCACTATCTCCTGTTCTCGGGTCTAGTTTGTCTGATACAAGCCTCTCTAGTTTTCTTTTGATTACTGTTGAAATGTAGTATCTTTTTCATATTTTTACTTTAACCTATCTAATTTTTTATAGTTAAAGTAAATCTTACTGACAGGATATAGTTGGGCATTACTTTTTTATCTACTCTGAAAAATTTCTAATCTTTATTTGGTATGTTTACACAGTTTACATGATATATTACTGAAATAGTTTAAAATCCCCTATCTTATTTCCAATTAGGTATTATTATTTATACTTCTTTTAAATTTCTTAATGATTACTCTAAAGTTTACCATGTATATCTTTAATTAATCATGTATTATAAAGTACTTACAACAGTATAATTTCAACTTTTTCCCTAACTTTTGTGTTATTAGTCATACATTTTATGTTACATATGTCATAAACTTTCAAGAAATTGGTATCATTTTTGCTTCTGATAGTTACTTTTTTAGAGCAATTAAAAATAAAAACTGAATTTTATACATTTTTTATGATGCCATTTCTAGCACTCTTTCTTAACATAGATCCTAATTTTTGTCTGGCATCTTAGTTGTTATTTCTAAAGAACATCCTTTAATATTTCATAGATCTGATAATAATGAATTCTCTTAGTTCTTGTTTTTCTGAAAGAGTGTTTATTTCTACTTCAATATTGGAAAATATTTTCTTGGACTATAGAATCTAGGTTGACAGGTTTTTTTTCTGCAACACTTTAAGTAGGTCACTCCCTTGTCTCCTAGAATTCATAGTTCATGAGAAGAAATCTATACTAATTTTTATTTCTTTGAATGTAATATGTACTTTTATCTTGCTTCCTTCAAGATTTTCTCTTTGAGTTATATCATTTCAAATGTTATGCTTCTAGGTGTGTTTGGGAGTGTATTTTGCTTTATGTTCTATGAGTTTCTTGGACCTGGGTTTTGTTTTTAAATTTATTAATTTTGAAAAACTCTTAGTTATTATCTCTTCAAATATTTCTTCTGCTCAGTCAGTCTCTCTTCTCTTTCAGTGATCCCAACTGCATTTATGTTAGACAACTTAATATTGCCCCTCAGCTCTTGGATGGACTGTTATATTGTTTGTTTTATGCTTAGCAATTTGCAAGATTTCTCTTGGCTTTTCTCTGAGTTTACTGTTTTGTTTTTTTTTTTCTTTACTGTATTGATTCTACTCCTGAGAGCATCACAGGCATTCTTCTCTTCTATAACTGTTTTCAAGTTTTTGCATTTCCACTTAAATCTTTCTCATAGTTTCCATTTCCTACAGTTTAAATGTGTCTGCAAAATTTTATCTGTTCAAACTTTAAGCCAAAAATTCATATATTGATGGTATTTGGAGGAAGGATCTTTGGGACATAATTAGGATTATATAAGGTCAGCAGGGTGGAACTGCAAGATGGGAAAGGTGGATTTATGAGAAAGAGAGACTGGAGCTAACATGCACACTCTTGCCCTATCATCCTGAGATGCCCTCTTCCATTTTATGACATGGTAAGAAGGTCCTCACCAGATGTTGGTACCATGCTCTTGGACTTCCCAGCCTTTAGGAGTAAGAACTAAATAAACTTTTTTCTTTATAAATTGCCCAGTCTACAATGTTCTGTTATAGCAACATAAAATGGACTAAGACACCATCTCTCAGCTAAAATTTTATATCTATTCATTCACGTTGTCCACCTTTTCCTCCAGAGTCTTTCTCAGATTATTCAAATTTATTTTATTTTTTTCCCTACACTATACCATTTATTTTTTATTTTTTTCCTTTTGTTTCATCATATTATGGAGGTACAAATATTGTTAGGGTTACAAATATTGCCCCTGCCCCCCCTCCCTTGCCCAATATGTCCAATCCCCAGGTTGTGTGCATCGCACACATTATGTAAGCATACACCCCTTTCCTCCTCCTCCCTCCCACCTGCCCACCACCCGAAAAAAAAGTTGTTTTTATTCTTTTTTGTTTGTTTGTGGGTTTTTTTTTTGACATTTTGGTTACATTGTATATCTTTGCCTCTCCCTAAGAAGGGTTAGAGTTATTCCCTTCCCCTCCAAAATGCTCACCACATCCTTAAGATTGAGTCCCCCCACCCAAATCCCTGGTGAGCATTGCCACCATTTGAAAACCATAGTTTTAATCAGTCGATACCAATTTGATGGCGGGTAGATGTGGGGCCCATTTTCCATGTCTTGTGTCGCCTCGCTTTGGATAACGGGCTTAAGCTTAATCCAGGATAGGATAAACGGTGCTAGCTCACAGTCCTTTCTTAGGATTAAGTAATATTCCATTGTCAGCATATACCACATTTTAATTATCCACTCATGAATTGATGGGCACTTGAGTTGTTTCCATGATCGTGCAATAGCAAATTGTGCTGCCATAAACATTCGGGTGTAGATGTCTTTATAATAGAATGTCTTATGCTCTTTTGGGTAGATGACCAACAATGCTATTGCAGGGTCGAATGATATTTCTATTTCTAGCTGTTTGAAGTATCTCCAAACTCTTTTCCACAAAGATTGCACTAATTTGTAGTCTCACCAGCAGTTTAAGAGTGTTCCTGTCTCTACGCATCCTCGCCAGCATTTGCTGTTTTGGGATTTCTTGATACAGGCCATTCTTACTGGGGTTAGGTGGTATCAGATTGTGGTTTTGATTTGCATTTCTCTAATAATTAGAGATGTTGAGCATTTTTTTATAGCTTTGCAGACCATTATTATGTCTTCTTTGGAGAAGGTTTTTTTCATGTCTGTCGCCCATTTCATGATGGGATTGTTTCATTTTTTCATGTTAATTTTTTTAAGTTCTAGATAAATTCTTGTTATTAGACCTTATCAGAAGTGTAGAGAGCAAATATTTTCTCCTACTCTATGGGTTGTCTATTTGATGGTTTCCTTGGCTGTGCAGAAAATTTTTAATTTGATCAGATCCCATTTGTTTATTTTTGATGCTGCAGTGATTGCCTTGGGGGTCTTCCTCAAAACTATTTTGCCTAGACCAATGTCTGATAGGGTTTTCCCAACATCTTCTTCCAGGATTCTTAAGGTTTCATGCCTTAAGTTTAAGTCTGTTATCCATCTTGAGTGAATTTTTGTGAGAGGTGAGAGTTAGGGATCCTGATTCGCTCTTCTGCATGTAGCTAACCAGTTTTCCCAGCACCATTTATTGAAGAGAGATTCTTTTCCCCAATGCATATTTTTGTCAGTTTTGTCAAAGATTAGATTACCGTATACTGATGGTTTCATCTCTGGTATCTCAGATCTATTCCAGATATCTATGCTTCTGTTCTGTGCCAGTACCAGGCATATGTAACTATTATTGCTTTAGAGTACACCTTGAAGTCAGGAAGACTGATGCCTCCCAGTTTGTTCTTTTTACTTACGATTGCTTTGGCTATACAAGTTTTTTTCTGGTTCCATATGAAGTGAAAAATTATTTTTTCTAGATCTATAAAGAATGCTGATGGTATTTTGATAGGGATTGCATTGATTCTGTAGATCACTTTATGTAATATTGACATTTTAGCTATATTGATTCTACCAATTCATGAACAAGGTAGATTTTTACATCTGTTTAAATCTTCTGCAATTTCTTTTTTTAGTGTTTCGTAGTTCTCCTTGTATAAATCTTTTTTATCTTTCGTTAAGCATACTCCTAGATATTTAATTTTCTTTGGGGCTATAGTAAAGGGTATTGCATTTTTTATTTGAGTTTCTGCTTGATGGCTCTTGGCATATATGAATGCTTCTGATTTGTGTATATTGATTTTATAACCTGAAACTTTACCAAATTCAGTTATCAAGTCTAGGAGCCTCTTGGAAGAGTCCATGGGGTTTTCTAGATATAATATCATATCATCGGCGAAGAGGGAGAGATTGATTTCATCTGCCTCCACTTAAATGCCCTTAATACCCCTCTCCTGCCTGATTGTTATCGCTAGGACTTCAAGCACTATGTTTAATAGGAGAGGAGACAATGGGCATCCTTGTCTAGTTCCGGATCAAAGAGGGAAAGATTTCAATTTTTCCCCATTTAGAATGATATTAGCAGTGGGTTTGTCATATATGGATTTGATAAATTTAAGGTATGAGCCATCTATGCCTATTTTGTTAAGAGTTTTTATCATAAAGGTGTGTTGGACTTTGTCAAATGCTTTTTCTGCATCTACTGACAGAATCATATGGTCTTTGTTCTTGATTTTATTTATGAAGTGAATTGCATTTATAGACTTGTGTATGTTGAACCATATTTGCATCTCTGGAATAAAGCCCAACTGGTCATGGTGAATTATTTTTTTGATGTGCTGCTGAATTCTATTCGCTAAAATTTTATTTAGGATTTTTGCATCTGTATTCATGAGGGATATTGGTCTGTAATTTTCTTTTTTTGTTATGTCCTTTCCCGGCTTTGGTATCAAGGTGATATTGGCTTCGTAGAATGAGTTAGGAAGGATACCATCCTTCTCAATGGTGTGGAATATTTTCTGTAGTATAGGTATGAGTTCATCTTTGTATGTTTGGTAGAACTCTGAAGTGTAGCCATCTGGCCCAGGACTTTTCCATTTGGGCAGGTTTTTAATTATTGCTTCAATTTCTGAGCTTGAGATTGGTCTGTTTAGGAATTATGTTGCCTCATGCATGATCTTAGGGAGGTTGTATGAATCCAAGAATTTGTCCATTTTGTCTTTGTTCTGTAGTTTTGGGGCATATAGTTTTTTATAATAGTCAAATATAATGTTTTGTATTTCTTTGGTATCTGTTGTGATCTCTCCTTTTTCATTTCTTATTGAGTTTATTAGACAAGGACCCTTTGGGTCCTTGTCAATCTAGCAAGAGGGCTATCAATTTTGTTTACCTTTTAAAAAAACCAGTTTCTGGTTTTGTTGATTTTCAGTATAGTTCCCTTGTTCTCCATTTCATTCAGTTCTGCTTTGATCTTTGTTATTTCATTTCTTCTTTTAGGGTTGGAAATTGTTTGCTCTTCTTTTTCCACTTCCTTGAGCTTATTCGTTAGGTTGTCAGTATCTAAACTTTCTGTTTTTTGGATGTGGGCATCAATTGCTATTAGTTTTCCTCTCAGGTAAGCTTTTGCTGTATCCCACAGGTTTTGGTAAGAAGTATCACTGTTATCATTTTGTTCAAAGAAATTCTTGATGTCCCTCTGAATTTCTTCCTTTAATCAAT
The DNA here is from genome assembly GCF_040939455.1 of Microcebus murinus. Classification (NCBI taxonomy): domain Eukaryota; kingdom Metazoa; phylum Chordata; class Mammalia; order Primates; family Cheirogaleidae; genus Microcebus; species Microcebus murinus. Next base: position 51,255,650 of record NC_134104.1, read on the forward strand.
AATTTTTCAATAATAGATTGTTTAGTTTACATGATTTTGTGAGAAATTGAGTGTTTCTATAGGAATTGAACTGTAATTTTATACCATTATGGTCAGAAAAGATACAAGATATAATTTCTATTTTCTTGAATTTTTTGAGATCTGATTTGTGGCCTAGGATGTGATCAGTTTTGGAGTAGGATCCATGGGCTGCTGCAAAGAATGTAAATTCAAGTTTGTTTGGATTGAATGCTCTATAGAGATCTGTCAGACCTTTTTGATCAAGGGCTTTATTCAGGTCCATTATTTCTTTGCTTATTTTCGTTTGGAGGATCTATCCAGATCATTCAATGGGGTGTTGAAGTCCCCTGCTACTATCGTAGTGTTGTGTAACAAGGTGTTCAGATTAGACAAAGTTGGCTTTAAGTAATTGGGTGTTCCTGTATTGGGTGTGTAGATATTAAGAATTGTTAAATCTTCTTGTTGGATCTTCCCTTTCACCATTATATAATGGCCATCTTTGTCCTTTTTTACTTTTGCTGTTTTAACGCTTATATTATCTGCAAATATTTTAGCTACTCTAGCTTTCTTTTGACTTCCATTTGACTGAATGATAGTTTTCCATCCCTTGACCTTCAGCTGACAGGCATCTTTGTGGGTTAGATGTGTTTCCAGTAGACAGCAGATGCTAGGCTTGTGAATATTTATCCACTCTGCCAGTCTATGTCTCTTCAGAGGACAGTTTAAGACATTTACATTTATTAAAAGGATTGAAATTGGAGAACGATTATCATTCATATTGTTGGGTGGAGACTTGTTGCTTTGTTTTACTCCCTGAGCCATCATTTAGTTCGAGATCTAAACTTTAATTCTTTGACAATTTCACTTTTGGGAGTGTCTACTGTCCTGTTTGATTAGAAATGCGGGTCTAAGAACTTCCTGTAGGGATGATCTGGTCTTTGCAAATTCCTTCAATGATTGTTTGTCTGAGAAGGACTTTATTTCTCCCTCATAGATGAAACTTAATTTTGCCGGATAAAGAATTCTAGGTTGGGCTTTGTTCTGTTTTAGAAGATTAACGATAGGCACCCAATCCTTCCTGGCTTATAAGGTTTCAGATGAGAAGTCTACTGTTAGTCTGATAGGTTTACCTTTATAGGTAATTTGCTGCTTTTGTCTTGCTGCATGGAGAATTGTTTCTTTCACATTTACTTTGGTCAGCCTAAAAACCACGTGGTGAGGTGATTGCCTTTTCACATTGAGTTTCCCAGGAGTTCTGTGTGCTTCTTGTATTTGGATATCGAGATTTCTGGCCAGGCTTGGCATATTTTCCTCCAGTATTCTGTGAAATAAGTTTTCCAGCCCTTGTAAATGTTCCTCTTCTCCTTCTGGAATCCCAATCTATTTGATATTTGGTTTTTTAACATAATCCCACACTTCCTGTAAACTTTGGTCTTGTCTCTTGTTTCTGTGCTCCCTTTCTTCCTCTGATTTGTTTAGAGCATAGGCATAATCTTCAAGTTATGATATTCTTTCTTCTGCATGGTCCATCCTGTTCTTTAGGCTTTCCACTGAATTATGTAGATCCTTAATTGTTTCCTTCATTGCCAGAATTTCTGTTTGGTTTTTCTTCATAGTCTTAATTTCATTGGAGAATCTTTCATTCATTTCCTGTATTGTTATTGTGGTTTATCTATGTTGTGATTCTATTTTCTCTTCAATTCCATTTAGTTTTATAGCAATCCATAATCGGAAATCTTCCTCTGTTAGTTTACTCATATCATGTAAGTTGGTGTCAGACGATGAAAAATGAGTATTTTGCTTTGGAGGTGACTTTTCTCTCTGGTCCTTTGTGTTTCCTATAAACTTTTGCTGGTTCTTTCTCATCTGGATGCTTTATTGAGGATTGGAGATGCAGGGAATGGATTATCAGCTAAAATCAGCAGTGCTTGAGCTGCCAGGGACCACTGAGAATCTCCACTGAGGGGTGAAAACTATCCCTTTTCCGTGTGTCACCAGTGGAGCTTTAGCCGCTACAGACCCCTGGGGAGGATCCACGGAGGATAGCGCTAGCCCCCTCTTCTGCCCCTTCCCCGGCAGAGCTCAAGTGGCTGGGGTCCGCGGACAAGTTCCGCTGAGGGGTGAAAACTTTCTGCACCCCAGTGATGGGTCTTGGGCCACTGGAGACCCTTGGGGAGGGTCCGTGGAGAATGGCTCTCACCCCCCCCTCTGTCCCTTCACTGGCAGAGCTCAAGAGGCTGGGGTCTGTGGACAAGTTTCACCAAGGGGTCAAAACTTTCTGTATGTCTCCGGTGGCAGGGCTTTGGCTGTTGAAGACCCCTGGGGAGGGACCGGAGGATGGCTTTTGCCCCCCCTTCTGTCCCTTTGCTGGCAGAGCTTGAGTGGCTGGGCTCCCCGGACAAGTTTTGCTGAGGGTTGAAACTTTCCGCACCCCCAGCGGTGGGGCTTGGGCTGCTGTAGACCCCTGGGGAGGGATCCGGAGGATGGTTCCCGCTCCCCCCCTGTCCCTTCACCAGCAGAGCTCAAGTGGCTGGGGTCTGTGGACAGGTTCCACCAAAGGGTGAAAATTTTCCGTGTGTCCCTGTCCCTGGTGGCGGGGTGTGGGACACTGGAGACCCCTGGGGAGGATCCACAGAGGATAGCTATCGCCACCCCTTCCACCCCTTCACTGGCTGAGCTCAAGCAGCTGGGGGCCGCAGACAATTTCTGCTGAGGGGCAAAAACTTTCGGTGGGGCTTGGGCCACTGGAGACCTCTGGGGAACGTCCGCAGAGGATGGTTCTCACACCCCTTCTGTCTCTTCACAGGCAGAGCTCAAGCAGCTGGGGTCCGTGGACAAGTTCCGCCTAGGGGTGAAAACTATTGGAGTGTCCCTAGTGGCTGCAGGGCTTGGGTCACTGGAGACCCCTGGGGAGGGTCCCGGAGGATGGCTCTGGCCGCACTCTTTTGCTCCCTCCCTCACAGCCCTTGGGCCGCCACCCAAGTCCACCAGGCAACTCAGTCAAATGAGCAATCTGTCTCACTTTTCTGTCCCTTCACAAGCGATGTATAAGCCGCTGGTGTTTATAGATCTCCCAGCAAAGGCGACCTTGCAACGTGTCCTGGAGATTTCAAATTACTTTCCACTCCTGCCTCCTCTCCAACCTGCCTGCCCATCCATGTTACCTCTTCACGCTGTCTTCAGGCACTTCTCTGCTTGTGTGGGTGTGGAGGTTGGTGAAGGAGAAGTCATCCCCCTGTAGGAAGGATCACACAGCCATTTGGCTGGCTGCTGAGTGCAGCCAGCTTGCACTCCAATCCCTGCTGTACCACTCAGATTCTCGGAACTTCACAACAAATCCACTGAGTCACTTTCCTTCTTTTCCTGGCACTGCTGCCCCTCGAAGCTTCCCTGCAGCTGTGGGAGAACTGCCCTGTGGGAGATCCTGTGGGAGAACTACCCACTCGAGTGATTCAGGCCGCCTTCTTCACCTCCCACTCCAAGAGCAGAGAGCCAGGAGGTTATCCCTACTCTGCCATCAAATTTATTTTAAATTCCCTTTCTGATAGTACTAACATAGCAATCATATTCAAATCTAATTCTGTTGATAGTTTTGTCTCTTGACAGTTTTTTGTTTGTTTGTTAATTCTTGCTTCTTTGTGTATCCTGCATTTTAGTTGAAAGCTGGATATCTTTTGTAGAACATAGAAACAAATATAAATCGTATTTGTGAGTGAAAATAGGCATGCTTTTTCTCTTTCTATTTTCAGGGTTTGTGTCAATTTAGTGAATAGTTGAACTGAGTTTATTTTTTGTTGTTTTGGTTTCTATGGTTACACTCAGGGCACCACAAGCTTCAAATTTATCTGATGTTACATTGTGCATAAAGTGAGGCATAGTTTTTCAAAGAGTTTTTCTCAATGTCAGCTCTTTCCTCAGTTTTAGATCTTTTTGTGTGCATGTGTCTGAGGAAAGTCTCCCTCTTTGCTTTTCCCCTTTCCCAGCCTTATACAGCTGCTAGTTGTTATAAGTCACACACTAGCTTGGTACAGAAGGGTGGGAGAAGAGAGCCAGGGGGGTTCTCCTCTGTTGTTCTGGTTTGACCTCAGCCTAAGGCTATCACTGTGCATCCAGGTCTGGGGAATGGGCCTTTTATGTGGTCATACTCTGCCCCTAATGGTAAAAGATCTTTAACTGATCTGGGCTGAAGGTGTTTTCTGTTCTTCTCCCATGTGAAAAGAATGTTTTTGTGTCTCCTTCACCTGTCTGCAATAGATGTTCACTTTAGTCTAAGGGTGAAAGTGTTTGTTGCCCTTTCCACAGAAGCTTAAGTCTTTTACTCCATGGAGACGATAGGGTAGAAAATTCTAGGTGAGGCTTTATGCCTTTTACACAACATCTGTTGTTCTCCTCCCCTATGCCTGCACCAAGATGGAGGCTTTCTTAGTTCTCTCACCCTGTTCCTAATCTCTCTTGTAAGTACCTGGTGAGGTCTATAGAGATCATGCACATATGTGCAATTTCCCCTGGTGACTGAGCTCCCAGGGATTCTATACACTTATGCTAGAACAAAGTCAGCCTTTAGCAATTTGTCAAAAATTGTAGTTGAATTCTTCTGATCAAATTTTTTTGGGGTCCAGCATCTACTCCAGGAAAGTAAATGCTCATAGTCTATTTCACCTTTCAGGTGAATATCTTTCCTTTGATTTTAGTTTAGTTGGCTGTCTCACAACATCAGTTCTCTGATGAATCTGAGGACAACTGTGAATTTTCAAATTATATAAATTTTTTATATTGTAAGGGTATAAATGATACTTTTTCCAAGCTTTTCATATCCTAAGCAGAAGCCAGAAATAATTTTCTCTTTTCATAACCACTAAACACATAGTTCCTTTGCATGTTGGGAAAGAAATAGTCACACATCACCTCCCTCCCCCTGCTCTTTACAGCACTTGCTTTTCTTGAATTTTGTACATTTATATGTTCCCACCACAAAAAAATAAGTATTTGAGGTTTATAGATATGCTAATTCGCTTGATTTAATCATTCTACAATGTATGCATATATCATAACATCACTCTATACCCCCCAAAATATATAACTATAATTTGTCAATTTATAATGAAATTAAAAAATAAAAAGAATTAATATAATAATGATAAAATTCTTTGGGGAAATAACCTAATACCTACTGAAATGTTCAGCACATGCCTGTGGATTTACTCTGTCAAAATACGTCAGTCCATTGGCATGTATAGCTTTTTTAGGTTATATACAAACAGATGGCCCAGAAGTGTCAGTCCTCTCATCATAAACTAGGGGATTGACAGGCAAATTAATGAAACACATGTCCTTTTTTTCTGATATTAATTTTGCTACCATATGATAAAATACTTTAAAATTAGGCTTTATAAAACACTCTTTGCAATGGCAGTTATAAAACTGGAAGAGAGTTGCCTTTCAACAAATTTCACCAAATTAACTAATGGTACTAAAAGTTAATAACAGTTTATGTTCTAACTGACAAATAAGTGACTCATATTTGGCCTAAGCAGTAGGACATTAGATTTAAGAAAAAAAGAGTGTGTGTATTTTGTTTGAATAAATCAATTTGGAAAAAATACTTCTTGAAGAATATCTTGGAAAAGAGAGGGTTTGGGGGAAAGCTTGTTAAACACAGGTCAGTTTCCTACCAGATAAAAGGGCTTGTTTATAATTAATCTGATATTGAGAAAAAGGCTTTTAATTAGATTTCTAACACAAAATGGGAAAGGATAGGTTTGGGGTCTGAAACACAGAAGAGTTCAGCCATCTGCTGCCAACTAGCTCTTGCCAACATGTGATTTGCAAGTTAAATTACGCCAGCTGATGACATATGGTACTTCCTTCTTCTTTAAATATCTTACTCTAAATGAGTTTGCTGCTCTACCACTTGCCTAAATACTAAATGCTCTGAAATGCTGAGTTTGGACTTTCAGAAGTTACAGCAGTTGCCATAGTTTTCCTTAGCAAACAAATCTAAGTAAAGGAACATAGATCTAAGTTGCTGGCTCATGTATTATTGTCTTGCGGCATGACTGTGAGTTATAGAAATTTGATCTCTGAAATGTTCACATCTGGAATTTACAATCTTAAAATTTTCTTCACAATTTAGGATAATGAGGTAGAAAAGACAAAAGTCACCTTGCTAGATTTTGATTTGGCGAGATGGCGAGATGGGCTAAAGAAGTCAAAAAACTATTTGAAGCCACTGCTTCATCTCTAGCAGGATGTGTCTGTCAGCTGGCAGAAGAGTTGAGACTTATACTGGAGCAGCTGTCAAAATTTCAAACCATAAACACACTGTAAAACAATGTTTTCTTATTCCCAGTGGCCTAAAGCTGCAAAATTCTGTTTCCCTCAAGGTTTCAGGCTTGGTAACAGCTATAGTTTTGTCTTTAGAATTATTGATCCAATCTGGCTTGAATTAAGGCCACAACATTTTTCCAGATGCTTTCATCATTCAACCTCCACAAAAGTCTTCATTACAATTTTAAAAGGAATTAACTAAACAAATCTATGGAAGCCAATAACTATAATAATGTTAAGACTATATAAATACACAAACATACACACACACACACACACACACATTTATCTTTAGCCAATCACACCACAAATTTCTCTACCTGTGATCCCTATGGTCACCTGAAGGCAGGGACTTCAGGCTACACACTTGGAAATGGTGGAGCCTATCGATCATAGTTTTTGTCTCAGTTGTTTGTATTTCCTATCTAGCTGTACTTTTTGATCATGATCATAACTTACAGCTACCAACGGCAGTGGTCTTCAGATAAGACTTGGTCTCGTGGCCAACTTGCTGTATTTTCTCCAACTGCCACTATGATCCACATCACTACAAAATCAAGTTTAACTCTTTCTCTTCACTGTATTCATCTGCTATAAAACAAAGAATTTATGGATTTCCCAAATATGGCAACATATTTCAAATATTCCATCATATTATTTCTGTGGTCACAAGAGGATTTAAAAGTTATGTGATAAACCAATAAGTAACAACTTGGGTGAATGAATAGACACTTGGGTAAAATGCTGGTTGAGCATGAAATGGTTATTTTGGGTTTCCTTGGGAATTCAAAGACAGTGCTTAGCAATCAGGATTTTAGGGAAACTCAGTAGGGAAACATGAGCACTGGCAAGTCAGAACATAGCTATTTATAGTTTAGAATATTATCTTGGACCTGGAAGCCCCTGCCTACATCAGGAATTAGCTGGATTGTGGCAAGAGGTAGAAATGAAGCAATAACAGATAAGAGAAAACTTGAGAGAATTAGGAAAGTTGCTACATAAAATTGCTCCAAAATCATTTTTATATTTTAACAACTGATATGCTGTATTCTTATACAATAATGATTATTAATCCTGGTCTATAGATTTGCTTCTGACATTCTCAATAGTGAATCTTTCTAACACATAGAGTTTCAGAAAATGAATCCTCATAGTTCTAAAGGATATATTAAATCCTAAATTTAACTCTATCATGTCTCTTTATACTACCCATATCAATAAAGCACAAAAAATATTGTACTTATTTAAGGAGATGTGAACGTAGTGTGTGTATGTCTGTCTGTGCTGGAAATGGCAGATAAAATTTGAGTATCTAATAGTTCCAAGTGCTTGAATGTATGACCCAAATGTCTCAGCTATACCAGGCTTTAAATACAGATATTGTCACATCAGTAGTAAAGTCTTATTTCTTATATTTAACTCCCACTTTTACTTGAAGGTATTCTACCCTACCCCTCTCATGCTATTTTGGCGAGTTCTTGGGTAATGTATGTCATGAGCTACGAAGCACCAGTTGCAGCAGCCACATGACATGCTTCATGTTTTTCCTGCCTTTTACTCTCATACCCTTTTTAGGACTCTCTACACAGGAGATTTCTCAACTGCACCTCAGATGCTGCTGCTGATGATGATAATAATATTTTGAGGACTTTGCTCCATAAATTGTATGGTTTCTGCTGCTGCCTGAACAGGACTTTAGGTTGTCTGTGGAGAGAATATTCCAGTCATTAACCTTGTGTGGCTCTTTGTCACTGAGGCCATAAGATGTTTCCACTTTTGCCCTTTTTCACAAAGTCCTTCCACTTCTGGTTTAACCTCCATTTGGTAACTGTTCTGCCTGACCTCAGAACAATTCTAGAACAGTGAATTGAATGGCTTACAGCAGGATGTGACTCAGACTGGACTGTGAAAGTATCCATCCACTTGCACTCATTCACCTAAGCAAAGCCAAATAGAATCCTTCTTAGGGGCTGACAAGGCTAACGAAGAAGGGTTGGGTTTTCTCCTTCTGTAAGATCATAATTTTTAATAGCTAGCTAAGTCTGGAGCTTCCATGAGCCATCCTGATACCACATGGAGACAGTCCGTCTGAGAATAAAGCCAAGAAGAGACAAGCACAGCATGATTTAGAGTTGTGCTATCTAACATATCATGTGGCATTTTACATTCAAACTCATTCAAATTATATTAAAATCTTCACTTCTTCAGTTGCCATTAACCACACTTCAAGTACTCAATAGTCAATTGTATTGGATGGTTCATATATAAACATTTCTATCATCATGGAGTATTTTATTGGACAGGGTGATCTAAAGGAAGGAGTAGAATCCTAATTTCATCCTTTACCTCCCTGGATTCAGCATTGCCTAAAGCTTGATCCACCTTAAATTTCATTTTGATTTAAGCTAAAATAATGAAAACTTGTTTTTAAGTTATATTTGTGACTTTTAAAAACTTATGAGCATAAGCTAACCCTCAGACCTTTTCCTCTGTATTCAGAAAACAAACAACCCTATCATATTTTCCTAATTTCTCTCCATGACCTTTCCTGACAAGGCTTAACCTCACCCTCTTCAGAACACACACACACACACATCTATAAACACACGTACTTACTATGAAAAGAGATCTGGGGACAGGGGTTTGGTAGGTGTTAGCACAAAGCCAGTCTCTACTGGCAAAGACAATCAAAGCTGGACAGTAGTTAAAGCACTGAAAACAGATTTTATTCAGTAATTGCTAACAGGGGAAAATGCTGAGCCACATCCTGATTTTCACAGAGGTGACTGGACATTTTAAAGCAAGGACTCAAGTAAAAGATTACAGAGTTGGTCAGTGTAAATGCCATGGGGGCAGTTGTGTCTGCTGGCTGGCAATTAGTAGAGTTGGAATTCTATCCTCCCACGGAGCCTGGCAGACAGAGGCCTTCTTCTTAGTGATGATTACATTTCAGAGGAATGGAATTCTTGGTCCTTGAGAAAGATACTCTCGAGTTGTAGGACATACATATACATTTCAAAGTGACAGAGAATGAATTCACAATTGTCTTTTTAAATACATACACCAGGAAAGGGAGGCCCAGCATTAGGTGTTGGCTATAACAAAGGGAAAAATCTTTTGACAACCCAGAGCCTCTCTAGACAGGAACTTAAAAGGGGGCTGGGTTGTCCCAGGGACAGGGGCTTAGGCTGCAAGAAGCTGTGTTCAAGTTTGGTCCAGTCCCAGTGCAGGGGTTTCAGTGGAGCATTTATGCTGAGAGCTGCTTGCAGGTCTCACTACCTAGATTTTTCCAGAAAACACAATCAAATGTAAATTATGTAATTTGATCCACAACAGCAACCCTCTATGTCAATATCATTATCTATTTTACAGGTGAAGGAATCAAAGCTCAAAGGGCTCAATCCACTTGTACGGGGAACATAGCAAGAAAATAAAAAGCAAATTGGAACTCAAATTTCTGACTAAAGATTGTGTTTTTCCTCATATCACCCATAACTTTATCTCCCTCTAGATCTTCCTAATTTTCCATGCATGTTTCTGTAACTAGTTTTCACAGAAGTGCCCTTGCCTTTAAATGACAAAGCTCATATGATGTGAATAGGAAGAAAAAAAAAAACTTCACAAAATGTTAAGAAACTGTGATTAACAGGCAGCAGGTATATAAACTGAAAGTGTGCGACTCACATCCATTGTCATCGCAGCAAATGGCTTGGTCCCAAAGTTGCTGAAGGGGGAAATTTGATTATCTTTGCTTCCCCAGAAGACTGATAAATCGAATTCAGACTGCTATTGTTCCAGATACAGCCTGAATCTTCCATAGGATTTTAATCAGCAGCAGCATTATGTAGCATATGGGAGCTATTTGGCTGAAAGGAGACTCCAACTGTCACTGGTACATCCGCCCAACATGAAAGGAAAATAATAACACGAAATAATGGGGCTTTCTTATCTGCAGAGCTGCTTCCCTCTGAGAAACTCCAGGGTTTGCTGTGTTACATCTCTACAACATCCTGTTAGGTGGGACAAGGAGCTACTTGACTGTAATCTTGGATGCTTACTGACTGATCCCACCAACAATTTAATGTCTTTCATAGCTCTTTCTCTGACCTCATCTATACATCCTATTTCCTCTTACTTTTCAATCTCTTCTGTGATCTTTGTTTTTTAATTAATTTTCACCCATTCCTTCCTATTTATACTACCCCATCCTTCACTCCAGTACTAATTTTCTACCTTTTTTATAAAAGCCTATGTGGGAAATCAGGGTTCATACAACAATCAAGTTTATAACCCAATTATATCATCCTATTTTTCTATGGTGATGGACAATTTTAGATATCACTTACTTATTCACTCCCTTGGTCACCAAAACTCTATTGAATGTGTTTGCTTTAGGATTTAAAGGTGAATAACACATGGTCCTTTCCTTCAGAGATGGAAGACACACAAACAGCTAATGGCAATACAATGTGTCATCTTTTTGAGCCAGTAAAAACAAAGACAGTTAGCAGTGTCTTTTATGGCTGGTGCCTAGAGCTTTCAGGCCTGGCTAGTTCCAGAGCCAGGCTCAGAAACGAGTCACCAGGTTTCTTTCATCCCCTCTTCCTCTTTCTTGACATCTCTTGACATTCCTCAACGATTACCTGCACCCTTAGAAAAGGTGTGAAAGGATATTATGAAGAACTGCTTATCAGTCTTACACACACCTGAGAATAGTATTAACTGAGCTCATTTGGTAACCCGTGAGGTCAGCATTTTATTTTAGTTAAACTAAGAGTCGAATTTAAAGTTCCTGGAACATATGTACATATATTTTTCTAATTTCAGGAAATATGAAGAATGAATTATTGGTGCTATTAGGAAGAAAAACAGAATTTTGAAACAAAATGTCAAGACTTCCTTGAAATTCCTATATTTTGTGCAAAATGTGAAGTAAAAGTGGTGAGCCTGGTCAATGCCGGTTTTAAGCCTTTGGGTAAGGGATAAACTTTATCAAATGGCAGCGAGAAGGATGGTTAGAAGTAGAACTGGTCATGAATTACACACTGACTCAGTGGAGGAGCCATGTACTAAAACATGATTTCCTTTCCCTGTATGTGTATCTAATTATCTAGCTTCAAAAACTCACCTGACAGAAGGGAGAGGAGATGCTTTCTTTACTATGGCATTGCTATCAAAGTGCTCAAGATTTGAAAAGGAATGCCTAAAATAAAGAGAGCTTGAAAAAGAAAATCTATGTTGAATTTGTACAATAGTAGGAATTCAGTAAAAGAGAATTCTTCTTTCAGAATTAGTGATTAAAAAAAAAAATCCAAACTATTTCATTACCATCAAACCCTAGGAAAAATCAGTCAGCAGAACAATTCTGGGTGTCTCAGATAAGGCCTGAAAATGAGACTCTAGTCACTTGGGATTCTAAGATGAGTGACAGTGTTATTGAGGTTTTATGCTGACTGTAAAAATTAGGTAGCAAAAGGGCTCAGGGTAAGATTGTTATATAATCCATTAAGTTAATTAATTTTTTACTAAAATTATAAACTTTTTTTCTTTTCCTCTTTCTGTAAACATAGTACCTGGGACATAATAGATGCTAAATAAATATTTATCGCATGAACCAATGAATAAAAAATGAATTAACATTATTTTCAAATGCTCCAAAATGAGATAAAAAATGACTTCTTAATGAATTACAAAAATAAAAAACCTGTTAGATTTAAAAGATATAATCAGGGAACTTCTAAAAACTACATACAAAAAGTTCAAAACACACTTATTAACCTCACACAAGTTTGTTAATTTTGATTTGCATTGGCAACACTATTACAGAACTGGTATGTTTGAGGCTAATGGGTTAATTCCTTCAACAAATATCCCCAAAGCATCACTGTCTTCACACAATGGACTTTTCTTGCTTGCTTATGTCTGAGTCCAAGATAGGAGTGGTATGTGGGGGCAAGAAGCTATGCACTACAAAGTTATTCAGGGACTCTAATCTTTTAAAACTATTGGTTCTTCCATCCCCTATCTCCTCATAGTTCTCTACTGGATTCCCTACATTTAGCCAGAAGATGATGGGAGAGATAAAGTATGTGGTGAATTGTATGGGAGGCTTTGTGGTCCAGGCAGGAAAATGAGCACTTTACTTCTGTCCACATCCTACTGGCCAGAACTTAGTCTTTGACTTTATGGTAGAGAGGCTGAAGAATTTCATTTTGATAAGTAATAGGCACTGTTGGTTTTTAAGCAGAGAAATGGCCAAGATGAAAGTGGGGAATTACATAGACCAGGCTGAATGGAAGACCCTAGTGAGAATGTAGTGAGGGGACAAACCAGACATAGGGAGACCTGTTAGGAATCTACTGCAGTAATGTGGACAGAGAATGAGGAGGCCCAGACTGAAGTAGTATTACAGAAAAAGAATAACAAGAAAATGATGAGGCTGCAATATATATTGACTGTTTCTTTGAGTGAGCAGAAAAGAATTATAATATTCTTGGGTTTACATATTTATAGAAATATACATTTAAATGTGGGTGGTCTTTTAGTTAACTGATGCATGTTTTGTTGGTTTGCTAATTTTTTTTCTCACAGGGATTATCATAAAAAAGAAAGATGTGAAATGTGCATAGAGTACAGTGTCTGTGGGAAATCATGGAAAGCAAATGAGGAATCAAAGAAAACAAACAAATAAAAGGAATGTTTTGAAATTCTGTATATCACATTGAGAGTTTTGAAATCAATGTGTGACAGTAAATTAATTGTCCAAAGAGGAAAAATTATATTCAAATATTTTCCTGTATTTGTTTTGTTGCTATTCTCCACAACTGTCAAACATTCAGATGCAAATAAAATGCTTGAATAAATAATTTCATTTTGGGCTATGACAACTGGCTTACAGTATGCATTTTGGCGGATTCCATAAAGATGTTATTTTCAGTGCTTAGAAGAGAAAAATTATCCCTGGGGAGGCTAACTGGTAACCAATTAATCAGACAATTGATCCAATGGAAATTAGCTTTAGTCACATTGTTGGCATGCATTATAGCAATTAACTAATGCTCAATAAGTTTAAAATACAAAATGTAAAGTCCATTACTTAGACAAAGAAGGGTGCCATGAATCCCTGAAAAGACATATATCTACATTTTAAAGCCTTCCTGCAGCCTTTCTGGAATTTATGCAAGACATGGCCATAGCATCAGGACTGAGCACAGGGTGATCCCTTTAGTGGTAATAACAGCCAGAGAGAGGAACTGAATGTGAATGAGCACTTCAGTTTCCTTGAACCTATCAGCCCCTCCTCTTGAGTCTTACTTGGTGCCTATTACCAGAGAAGTGTAGCATATGCACATTTTGTCTATATTGGGCCGTTCAGGATAAAAAGAAAGAGACTTATTTTCTTTAAGTCTTCTACACACTTAATTCTGTTTATGGGAAGAAACAAATCCACATACGTTCCTCAATTGTTCAATACAAAATTGGTAGTGATATTTTTAGGGACCTATGCTGTCTCTAGGCAACAGGAACATTTTAAATAAAATTTTCATTAATATGTCAACAATTATGCAATAATGTACATGTACAAGTACTTTATCAAATAAACACCTTTTATTATACATATTCATAAAGTAGAATTTGAAATGTTTCAGCACACACATTTAATATGCTCATAAACACAGTAATAGATTCAGAGTGAAAAATGGAGAAGAATCCCTAGGCAGGAATATGTCATTGCTACTAAACGATAAAACACCAAAGAATATTTGAGCTGCTATGAACCAATCCTTCACTCAATCTTTGTCACAATCAAATGAGGTAGCTACTAACATTATTCTCAATTTCCAGGTGAGGAAACTGAGGCATAAGAAGACAAGGTAACTTGCTGCAAGTCACATATTTAATAATTTGGAAGTGATAGAGTGAATGCAGGGACTCGACTGGCTGCAGGGTCCACCTTGTTAACCACTTTATATTTCTTGGAGCAAGAGCACAGAGAATAATGCAGCAACAGAAGCTACATATGGTTTATGGGGTGGGTTGCAGGGGACAGGCAAGAAGGGAACACAGCGGGTAAGGCAGAAATGATAGGCAAGGGTCAGGTGATTAAGGAACTTGGATTAATAAAAATCATAAAACTATTGCTAATGATTCTAGTAGAGATGGTGATAGTCATAGGTTCTGGATTTGCATGAATTCTGCATAAATGTAATGGACAAATCAGAGATGGAGCCTTGGCCAACTATATCTATTTCCTGTCTTTTGAAAAATACTGCTCAAAATAGCCCTCCTCTTACAGACACTGGGAAATAAGAAAGATTTATTTACTTGTAATTAACATTGGTAACCCTTCCTGAATTGTTGCTTAGGTACCAAAGATTTCTATCTAAACTGTGCTTTCAGAATTTTCTGCCAAGGATTACCTCCACATTACTAATTGCAGTTTCCTCAGTAAAATTCTCTGTGACATTCTCAAGACCTATCAGGGTACAGACTATTCTACATCAACACGTGTTTCTGTAAGACCAATTAGCTCTTATTTCCTCTTGATAAACAAAAGTACACCTCAAAACCTTACATCCACAGCTAAATTTATTTGCCACTATTGCTCCTAGGAGAGCTGCAATCATTCATGTATTTTATAACTTTCACCAAAGTAACTAATTTTTATTTCAGAGAACTAGAAATTAAGTACTTGAGAGCTCTCTGTGATATGCAAGAATTTAGCATACCAGAAATTCCATTAATGCACATGATGAACACATTCTTTTCACACTTTCTCTAAGTGGAAAGGAAGGAAGAAAGGAAGGAAGGAATAGGGAGGAAAAGGAAGGGAGGGAGGGAGGGAGGAAGGAAAGAAGGAAGAAAGGAAGGGAGGAAGAGAGGGAGGATGGGAAGAGGGGAGGGAGGCAGGAAGGGAGGGAGGAAAGAAACTAAAATTGCCATGCTCCGAGCTAGATTTCTTAGCAGAGAGATTCTGATAGACAAATGAACATGAAAGAAGATTATTAGAGAGTGCTTTCCTTTTGGGTCAAAACATATGTAAGGAAATTAAAAACCTGTGTAAGGGAAAGGAAAACAGTATTGGGCAGGGAGGAAAGTACAGCTGGAATGCAGGTCAGCACACATTTTAGCGCTGGGATGACCAGCCATTCAGAGCTGTCCTAAGTTGATGCAAAGGGCCTTCATATGCCAACATAGATTAGTCATTGGATACCAGCTGCCCCTGGAAGAGGTGTGAATAAGGATCAGTCAGCTTTCTTTAGCTGAGGTGCTCTTCCAAAAGGATTAAGGAAGTTCTAGTTTCAGCAGTACCCTCAGCTCCAGGGTAAATAAGTACTTTATTCCTAAAGGAAAATCTGGGTGGCATACCACAGTACAGTGTTTACCATGGAGATGCTAAAGCAGCTCTATAACATAAAAATAAGAAACAAGGGTATTTGTCCTTATACATATATATAAGTTATTAAGTATGAAATGTCCAATTTTCTCAAGTACTAACTTTTACAGTTGTTATTTCTGACATTTTCACTTTAACACTTCTTGTTTTATTTTTATCGCAGAGGTACATCCTCATTTGGCTTATGATTATCTTTCAATTTTTTTAGAGCAATTTTTGTGAAACAATGGATAAGTCAAAAATTTGTGTTATTTTTTTAATATGAGTTCCATCGTGGAACCAATGCTGCACAGACAACTCAAATATCAAGGAAGATTTGGGAAGGATGTGGCTAATGAATACAGTATGTTAATGGTTCCAGAAGTTCCCTTTGGGTGATTTTAATCTAGAAAATGAGCCATGTGGGCGACCTGAGACTAAAGTGGATAATGATGAGCTGAAAGCTGTAGTGGAAGCGAATCCATCTCAATCTACACATGAATTAGCAGCAAGGTTTGACGTTACTATTCCAATAATATTGCACCATTTCAAACAAATCAGCAAGGTAAAGAAGCTGGATAGACGGGTACCGCATGAATTAAATGAGTGTTAGAAATCATCCCATAGCTTGCTTGTCTTTTCTGTCACAACATAAAGGTGAACCATTTCTATACTGTATTGTTATGTGTGATGAAATATGTATTCTTTTTGACAATTGCAAATGTTCGGCACAATGGTCGGATAAAGACAAAGTGTAGAAGCACATTCCAAAACAGAATATTCATCCAAAAAAGCTAATGGTGCCTGGTGGTCCAGCACTGGTATTATCCACTACAGCTTCTTGAGACCTGATCAGTTGATGACAGCGGATGTCTGCTGCAACTAATTGGATGAAATAATGAGGATGCTTGTGATTAGGCAGCCAAGATTGTTTAATGGAAACAGGCTGATCCTCATGCAAGACCACATGTCACAAAAAAACACTACCGCTCAAACTACAGAAGCTGGACTTGGAAACTGTCTGTCGTCCACTTTATTCAATAAACCTTGCACCAACTACCACTTCTTTCAGGGTTTGGGCCACTTCTTGTAAGGAAAAATATTCAATTCTCTACAAGCTGTGGAAAACACCTTTTGTGATTTTGTCACCACTCACTCTCCAGGCTTCTTCGCTGCTGGCATAAACAAGCTACCCTTGAGATGGCAAAACTATGTGGATAGTTCAGGCACATACTTTAATTTTATTGCTGCTTCTTTCAGATATGATGTAATAAACTACAGTTTTGATTCAAAAGCAGACATTTAATATTTACTGACCTAAAGGTATTAGATATGTAGCTTCTTTATTTTCTAAGAATTTATATGTTTATTCAGAAAAATGTTTCATGTCAGACTTATATAAACATTAAAAGCTTCCATAAACCAATCAAAATAGAACTTCTGAAGTGATTTTATATCTAATTTACTTATTTTTTCAGAGATAGGAGAATATTTCAAACACAAAATGAGGAGAAAAGACAGATAGACATTCAACATGCAGCTTTAGTTCTAAACCTTTGGTCATAGACTAAAATAAACACAGAAAACAAAAACTCACAAGTCTAGATCTCAAAGAGCTCCTTTCCTTTCCAATAGAAGGTCAATGTATTGTTGAACAAACAAGCAAACTTAACATACAAAATTTTCTGTCATCCCTCACCCAACAGAATAGGTCTTTACCTGAAAAAGATCATCAAATAGGCCATAAAACCAAATTCGCAAACGTTGCTGGCACAGTAAGAAATAACTTCTGAGTCATTTAAAAACTAGAACCAGAAGGAAAAACAGCACAGAATTAAGGGGAAAAGAGAAACAAAGAGTCAGTGAAGGTAAAGTTTTAGTGCCACTTGGAATTTGCTGCAGAAGCCAAGAAAGGATGTTTATTTCCCAGCCTACACTGTTGAATTGTCTCTGGAGGGTGCATTTACTTGGACATCTTGGTGGAAACTCCAGTAACAGTGGACTTATGAAAAGATTTATTAATTCATTGATAAAGGAACCAATGAACTAAGAAGACTGTAAAACTGGTTCATTAACTCTGTTTATAAAATAAATAAAAATGAATGTTTAAACCCAGATATCCTCCCATGAAGAAGCATTCCAGCTTTGCAAGGTTCACCCTCAGAGTAGATTGTTCTTCCTTTGTGCCCACTTAATGAAAGCTGTACTGGCTCAGATATTCACTGGCATCTCTCTGTACTGGCTGCTTACCACAAGCCATTCTGCTCCCTCTATATACATGTTGAGCTGCCTTTCTGGATTATTCAAGTTATCTTCTGAAATACTTTGCATTGTTTTAGTTAGTATTTTGGTTAATTTTTATTTTATTTTACTTAACCCTATTTTTCTCAAAATATACATTCTTCCATTTTACAGAATACAATGTCCATATATTTCCAAGAATGCATCTGATGTGTTATAGTAGAAACAGTTTCTGCCCCTACTGTTTATAGTAGAAACAGTTTTTTGTATACCAAAAGTATGAATAAAATGGCTGAACTCAACCTCTGACTGGCTAAGACAAAAATTTATTCAAATTTTGTTTTCATTGTATTCTTGGAAGAACCATGTCTCCATTAACCTCTTTTATCCAGTATCTACTTTGATAAAAAACCACCCACACGTGATGACTTGTCTCCCTATCATCAGTCTTATTCTGACAAATCAGAGCAAAGTTCTGGCAACTACAAAGGAGAACAAATATTGAATCCAGGGAGTATTTTCTGACTTTTTCTCTGTTAGATTCTTAGGCAATTATACCCCAGTAAATAATAAAGCACTCTACAACTTATTCTAAAAAATTTTCTGATTTAAAGTTTCTGACACAGCATGATATGGTTGATTGTGCCAATGGATTTTCTCCCTTAAGTCAAGAAAAACTGCAAAACAATAATTACCTAATTAAGATTTGCATAATTATGATTACGAAATTCCAAGAGAACTGTTGCAGTAACAATATAACAACTTATCTAAGGCCAATTAAGTTGTGTTTCCTTTCTGCTTTAATTTATTTTAATCTAAAAGAGCAATAAACAGGATATGTCTAGTTGATGATTTAATTAACTGCAGTATATTAAGAAGTTAGAAATTGTTATGATGCTAAAAACCTTTATGCCCTTCAAGGGTGGCATCATTGCTCCTTATTTCCTAAATAGTTTAGGATTTTCACCATTTTCATAAGTAATGCCATATTCCAAATTAATATTAGCACACTAAAAAACTTAATGATTCAGGGGTGTTTGTTTAATAACTGAGAAAGGGAAAGAGCAGGCCAAAATCACTTTCAGTGAAATGGAAAGGATTAGTTTAATGTCTTTGAAAATCATTCTGGAAAAGCAGCAATGCAAACTTGAAACTCCATTCGCTTTCTGAAATGAGCAGAAACATTCAAAGACATAGGAAGTAGGATCAAAGAGAAGGTGTGAGATCGATTTCACCCAAGGTTTTTGATTTATGTGGTTTCAAAACATCTGTAAGATTATTCTTGAAGAGAAGAACAAAAGAAAAAAGTTGTTAAAATATCCAATTAGTTTCGTAGTCCAAAACCAAAAGCATCCCACACCATTAGAAAATGAGGTAAATCACAGAGGAATATTGAGCTAAAATGAGCCAAATAATGATAAAAATCTGAAAATTTTTTTTGTTCTTTTCTATGATTATAGATTAAAAAGTGGATTGGTTTCATAGCTGCCAAACGTGATCTTGAGATCATGCATGTTTTACAAACAGCAGTACACAATGGAGAAGCTGTCAATATCCACACCTATTCACTCTTGTTTGAATGCTCAATTAGTCTTCCCAATATTTTTTATCACAATTTAGTGCCTAACTCTTCATTCACCCATTTTTTTTACATCTTTCTTAATTTACTAGTTAATTCTCTTTTAAAAGATAAATTGGCATAACTTTCATTTCATTTCACTTTACGAATTTTTGACCTTTATGTAGTGGTGCATTCAGTTCAAAAAAATCACTATCAAAATTTTCTATTAAATTCAAGAGAATCGCATTTACTTTCTTTAGAACCATCAGTGTTTAACATTTTGTGAGGATGATGGGTTCACACGGTTTTACAAAGCTGTCATCCATGACATTTTAAAGAGATTTGTCCTGAGCATTTCAAGCTATGAAAAAACTTTGATATTTAACTAAAATATCATCAAATAGGGCCTGCTTTAATGTTTTCATCATTAATTTTTAACACCTAGACCACTTGAAGCACTTATTTTCTATTTCCTATCCCTGTAGATCAGTAGTTCTTAATTTTTTTTTCCCATTTCAACACCTGTTTACATGCAAAATAATCATAGACCTAGATATTCCAGAGTTTGAAGCCAAGCTGTCAATAGTTGGGGCTATACGCATTTGCTAATATGGCTAACACTAATTTCATTGCTTTCTCACAACTCTTAGAAACAAACACGTGAGAATCGATGTCATTGCTTGTTACCCCCAGAACATAGCAATGTTTACTGCCTCATACACAGAAACCCCATGCCTCCTTTCTTCTCCCTTTGATATTTTTACTCACAAGTGTCAGAAACATGCAACAGCCACTGGAATAGCAAATTGTCATAATCACTTATTCCCTAGGCAAAAACCTCTTTTACAGATGAGTAAACTGATTTTTGAAAACAGAAATTCCTTTCCCAATATGGGTAACACAGACTTTCATTAAAAATAAAATATATTTCAGAATTCTATACCACTAAGCTGGCCTGTTATTTTTTTCATTTTAAAGGTCCCTTGGTGTCCTGGATTCCTCTTTATAGCTTTTTCATACTTATAGTTATCACGTGTTATCCTTAACTTCCTAAACCTGAACTTTGGCTTGTGTGTTTATAGATAAAATTTTAAGCTTAGATAATCTTCATCAACGGCAGAGTAGTATTACTAACACTCATTTAGCTTATATGAAGCATTTTTCAAATGATCAGATAATGTAAGATTTAATTTTAAGTTATGTAGTCAAAAGCCAGTGAATCACACCATTTTTTGCCATCTTACTCTCACTTTTAGCGATTCTTCTAGTAAGGAAAGAAGCTCTGAGTGTTTGTGTAGCTCCTTTCCCTAAGGCAACCGCAACTCTTGTTTTGTTAGGACCTCTACATTTCTTTCTTGCCTCAAGGAAAAAATCTTACTCTATGACAATGTAGGAAAAAAAGTCTGCAATTAGAGAAAGCACGTGAATAAATCATTTGCAAAACAGCCTCTCTGTTACAGAGCTTCAAGAATGATTGCTGGTTTTGAATGGTTTTTGCATTGAGGTATATGTCTTAGTTTCTTGTTTTGAGTTAGGAACTTAACATCATTCATTCTAAACTCCAAATCAAAGGAAATGGAGAGCGAAAGAACACAGATGTTCTGAGCTTAGCAGTCTGAACATACAAACTATTTTCAGACAATTTAGAACTCTTGTATTTAGCTCTAACACTTAAAGTCCAATTTAAGATGTGTTTAAGACTTATAGAAGTCTTACAGAATTTAGGCTTACACAGGATACATTTGGAATGAAGATACAAAATTTAAACCCAAACTTTTCCTAATTATTGTCATTAAAGAACCAATGGTTCACTGGCACAGTGGCTCACACCTGTAATCCTAGCACTCTAAGAGGCCGAGGTGGGTGGATTGTTTGAGCTCAGGAGTTTGAGACCAGCCTGAGCAAGAACGAGACCCTATCTCTACCAAAAACAGAAAAAATTAGCTGAGCATGGTGGTGCATGCCTGTAGTCCCAGCTCCTCAGCAGGCTGAGGCAGAAGGGTTGCTTGAGCCCAGTAGTTTTAATGGCTTCAATTCTGTGGGACTTAGATTAAATAAAGATTAAGTTCTTTATTGATAAAGATTAAGTTCAGGAAGTATTTCATCTCCAGTTTACTAAGTTTTTACAACAACAGTCAGCAATTGATTTTTATCAATTCTGAAACAGTATAGAATTTTGTTTGTTTACTTATGGTTTTATTATAGTGAAGTTCTTGATAAAGACATTAAACATTTAAAACTAAATGTTAAAATACCAAAAATATCAGTTCATCAATGATGTGTTTGAATTAAAACAACTTTATCTCTTAACAGAAAAAAATATAAATTTAATCATATCATGGATTAAAGAGTATCTTGGTTCTTTTTCTGTCTTCTCCACTTGTTAAGAAAATATGAGATACTCTACCTGGAGGATATTTTATTATGTAAAGAAAATAAAATTTACAATCCTTCACACTTAATTTGTATTTCATAAATTTCTTTCTTCTTTCATCAGATAATTAATGAACACCTATTACATAAACACTGTGCCTGCTTTCAGGATGCTTATTGTCTAGTACTGATGATGGGCAATTGTAAAAGAGCATAAGGGTAATTTAAGACAAAAGAGAGTATTATAGGAGCCTGTAAGAAGGTACATTTAACCTGAATGCAGAGCCAGAAAATAATTCCTGGAGGGGTTGGAAGTCTGAAAATAGAATAGCAGTTAGTCAGGTGAGAAGATGAGAAAAATAGCTTCTAGACAGAAGGAATAGCATAAAAAGCATATAGGAGGGTAGGGAGGAAATGGGAAAGAGAGAGAAAAAGAGAGAGATGGAGAGAGAGATTAGAACATCTGAAGAAGTGAAAGAATATAATGAAATATGAGACTTGAGAGAAAGACAGTGGCCTCAATATGCAGGACTGCTGTGGTTTGAATGTCCCCTCCAAAACTCATGTTGAAATTTAATTGTCATTGTGACAGTATTAAGAAGTGAAACCATTAAGAGGTGACTAGATCCTGAAGGGCTATGCCCTCATGAATGGACTAATGCTGTTATCTCAAGAGTAGACACATGATAAAAGGATAAGTTTGGCCCCATTTTTTATTTGTCTCACGTGCACATTTTCTCACTATGTGATACCTTCCACCATATTATGACACAGCAGGAAGACCTTCACCAGATATGGCCCTGAATCTTGGACACCCTAGCCTCTATATCTATGAGCCAAATAAATCTTTTTTCTTTATAAACTACCCATTCCAGTATTCTATTATAGCAGCAGAAGATGGACTAAGACAAGAAGCTTTAATACCATGTTGAACAAGTGGTTTTATTTTTATCCTAACATCAATTAAAAGTCATTGGATGATTTTGGATAGGAATATAGCATGATTAGACTTGTGGTTTACAAACGATAACTATAGCTACTTGTGTGACTGTTAGTCTGTTTGCAATGTTTAGAATGAATTTGACAGGAGCCTCCTAGATGTAAGATCATTTAGGAGTCTGTTGCCAAAATCTAAGGAAAAGACAAAAAGTGGCCTAGACTGGGGAGCAATGGTGCATGTGAAGAGATATTTATAGAAGAGTTAAATTTAATGGGATTTGTGGTTTCATTGATCTTTGGGAGGTGAGGGAGATAGAGGAATCAATGATAACTACTCTTTGGCTTAAGCAAAGGATGCATGGAGATGACATTAAATGAATGCAAAAAATGGTGCACCTTTGAAGGTACAAATATGATTTCAGTTTGAGACATGCTATATTTCAGATGTCTTTGGGTCATTTGTATGAAAATTCAATAAGAGAGTCAGAAATATAATAGAGATTTATAGGAGTCACTTTGAGAATGATCCCAATTGCTGAAAAGAGAAACTGAGAAGCCTCAATAATTAAGAGAAAAGCAGAGAATAAAATCTGAAAAAAAAACTTGAGAAGAAATGGCCAGATGTTTAAGAGATATTAAACAGGGAAGTATAGTGTTGTGGAATCCAAGGAAAGCAGATGCCGTATTTGGTAGATAAGATAATGGCCCTCGAAAAAATGTCCGCATACTGATCCCCAGAATCTATGAATATGATGTTATATGACAAAAGGGATATGTGATGTGATTAAGTTAAACATCTGGAGATAAGATTTTACTGGATTATTGCCTGGGTAAGCCCAATCTAATCACAATGGTCTTTATGAGAGAGAAACAGGAAGGTCAATGTCAGAGAAGGAGATGTGATAATGGAAACAGAAGTGTGTGTGTGTGTGTGTGTGTGTGTGTGTGTGTGTGTGTGTGAGAGAGAGAGAGAGAGAGAGAGAGAGAGAGGGAAAGAGAGACAGAGACAGAGACAGAGAGACAGAGACAGAGACAGAGAGAAGCCAAGGAATGTGATGGCCTATAGAAACTGGAAAAGGCCAGGAAATGGATTCTCACCTAGAGAGAAGGAACACAGTGCTGCCAATACAGTTCAGACTTCTGACATTCAAGATTGTAAGACAATAAATTTATGTTGTTTGAAGCCACAAATTTTGTTGTAATTTGTTGCAACAGCAACAGGAAACTAATACATTATATGAATTAAGTTGACCAATAGATAATTCATTGATGACTTAAAAGAGAAGAAATATTTTCAGAAAAAGTTATGAGACTGTAGTGTTTTGCATGATTAAAAAGAAGATGATTACTTTTTTGGATCTTCTTTTGTTACATCTCTGCCCCTGGTGTTTTAGGTTGCTGGCTTCTTCAGCTTCAAGTCTGGGATATATGGGGCAAAAAGAAAATCCAAGGAGTTACCACTGCAATGGGACCCAAGATTCCTAGCTCACCTGACTTCCTCTTTCAAACTTTCAGGGTCTTCTTTCATTTGTTTTATATATAATATTCAGGGTTTTTTGCTATACTTAGCAGAAAAAATAGGTGGAAAACTCCCCATTAATTTAAATTTCACTTTTTGATTTTTTTTAATTTTATTTTTTAATTGAAATTCTGTATTTTCCAATTTTTTTCCATTGGACATGAATTACTTGTGCTTTAAATAAATGTGTTTTTTCAACTTAATGCCTAAATTGGTACTTTATATGTCACATAGTAATCAATACACAAATTTAAATTTAATAATAAATGTATTATTGTATTACAATATACAAATTTTTGCATAAAATAAAAATTTGAAGCAAAGAAAAATAGACGAATATGATAAATGTCCCCAATATTATATATAACTCCTCAGTGATGACACTTCAAATGGCATTTTCTAAAATGCATACTATACAAGGTGATTTTCAAAATACTTAACAACTGGTATGGCACAGACAGAAACTATTAAAGTGATTGCCCAGCAGTCAGAAAGGATGCTGGCTGGTACAAGACAGCAGTACACATTAGCTCTAGTCCTATAGGGAAGCTGATAAAACACTCTAAGAAAAAGTGTTTCATAGACAACTACCTTTGGCAAATAATGCTTTTCATTTCCTCGTCTTGAGAATTCTTGTCAGAAAAAAAATCCTTAGGTTTATTAAATCTATACTTTTGTTTTATCATGAAATTATGTACTATGAAACCCCTCCTCCTCTGGCCTCACCTATTTATAGGTTGTAGAATACAATTTGCAATTGTTCTCTCAAGTGCTTTTCTGCTAAACTGTTATTCAACCAAGCCATTTCTTGTCCATATTCTTTTCTACCAGTTGATAGTTATTGTCACTCAAATAGAATTTATTCTGTGAAATGAATTATTCTATATTCTAGTGTATTTAAGAAATGTAACACATCAGACATTAAATCGTATGAGACATGAACACTTCTTTGGACCTATGGATACATTCATTTGCTAGATGAATATCAGCAATAAATAAAAGCAGCATATTAGAAAAAGGTGAAAGGGATAGGTTTAGAGCTCAAATTACATATAGATTTTCTGCAGTGTCATCCCTTATTATTTGGTAGGAGCTCTTTGTTGAGAATTCTGTGACTGGACCTTGGCTCAGATTGAAGCTACAAAGTTTAACTAGTAGAAATCTTCCATGATCATGATCACAAGATAAACTCTATGCTATTTTTACTATATCATTTTGCAGCACTTAGATAAACCATGAAGGAAAATTAACCAAAGATATATAATGAGATACCTCCAGGGGTAATTACATGGAAGAAAAACATTTTCAAACAAAAATAGATATATATTATATGTATAATTTAATCTTATTACTGAACACAGCAAGCATAGTAAAATTATCCCTATCATTCTCGAAATAAATAATTTTGTTATATATTATAAAAATAATTATAAAAAGCTTGTTTGTTATACAAATGTTTTATTTCTATATGGTCCAGGATATACATATATGAATTAATTATAAGTTAATCAAAATTATTTCATAGAAATTAAGAAACTATTTCTGTGAATAGAAAATTGGAGAGCAACATCAAGTAGTGAGTACACCTGAGGCTATAGGCCTAGTTGTTTTGAGTCCAGAAGCAGGCAAAAGTGTCCAAGGAATAAAAGTGACCAAGGTAAGAGGGAAATTTTAATAGGCTTTGTTAATGGATAAAAAAATAAACTCTGCAAAATAATTTAAAGAGGTTTATTCCGTGCTGAATATGAGTACCATGGGCAGGAAAAACACAAACCCCAGAAGCCTTAGGTAAATGGTCTTGAGGTGGTTGGATTAGAGTTTGGTTTTAAACTTTTCAGGGAGACAGAAACTGCAGGTAAAATCATAAATCAGTACATGGAAGGTATTTATTAGTGTGGCCCCAAAAGGAGGGACATCCTGAAGCAGGTGCTTACAAGTCATAGGTAGGTTTAAGGATTCTTTAGTTGGCAATTGGTTGAGAGTATTAAATGTGAACTAAAAAAAAAATTCCTGCCAACTGACCATATCCACTCTTGGCTAAGAGGATCCCAGTAAAATCTTAATTGAGTTCCTGGCCATGAAGAAAAGGTAAGTTTGACAAATTTTATTATAACCCCTCCCTTCTGGAGGTTAGATAACAATTGATCAGCATTAATGTTGAAACAGAGTTAATAAGATTGACAAAACAGACTCTATGTGACAATAAAATACTAAATTATTAACAGGACCTAAGGCCATACAGGGCAAAGGTTAAATCACACCTGCAAATCATCAATTTGCTTAACAAACACTGGAGCGGGTATATTGTGGCTTACCTCTGATTAGCAGTCGTCCTTATCATAACTTAAAACATTCCAAGCTTTTAAACAAAGCTTTATTTATTTAACTAATTATGGATTAAAGAATCTTGGAACCCATCTATAACCTATAAGCCCCTGCTTGCTTTGAGATGTTCTTCCTTCTCAGACCAAACCAATACATACCTTCCATGTATTGATTTATTATTTTACCTGTAATTCCTGTCTCTCTAAAATGTATAAAACCAAATCGTAACCCAACCTCCTCAGGACAACTCACTCAAGATTTCTTGGGTGTAGCTCCCCAGGCTGAAGTCACATACATTGGCTCAGAATAAACTTATTTAAATTATTTTACAGAGTATTTTCTTTTTCCATTAGCATAAGCTTTGTCTGAAAATTTGGAGTCAGTAGGATGGAATTCTTAAATTAAGACAAGGGAGTCTGTTATCTGTCATGTGATACCATGTCAACAAAAAAAGACCTATTTAACTAGATTTTATAAATTATAAGGCATGACTTAACCCTTTCCTTGTATGATTTTAGGTCTTGTTTATAATTTGATACCTTATTGCCACAAAGAGTCTGTTTTGTCAGTCTTATGATATCTATTTTAACATTAATATTGGTCAATTGTTGTTTATAAACTCCAAAATTGAGTGAGTATAATGAGGCATGTCTGAGCAACCTTCCTGTCATGGCCAGGAACTTGGTTTTAAGGTTTTTCTGAGGTCCCTTGGCCAAGAGGGAGTACATTCAGTCAGTTGGAGGACTTAGGATTTTATATGTAGTTTTTAGCTTTATTGCTTAGAATTGAGGCAGGATTGATTGACCTTTTTGGTGCCTGAAAGGTGACTGAAAAACTGTTGCAAAGAGCTGATTAAGGGTATACCTTACATGAAGCTATCAACCGGAAGAGGCAGAAGATAGCTTCAAATTCAGATTCTAAGCCAAACTGTGACACTCTCCCCAAGCCCTCAGAGCAAAAATCTCTAAAGTGTTACTGAAGGAAATCAAAATATTTTACTCCAAAATATATTTCTTTGACATATTTTAAGATGGCTATTCGGTGGAGTCCTAGAAAAAGAGAAGAGAGAAGAGAGGCTTGCCAATAAACTTATACACTTAGTTAAAATTTACAAAGTCATTAAAAATACAGCTTCAAACTCTTAAGAAGAAGTAGAAAATCTAAATAGCCCTAAAATTGTTCAGAATATAAAATAAAGTCTTCCAGGGGGTGGTGGAGGTGGGTAAAAATCACAACTAATCAATGTGGTAAGTACCGTGTTGGGGAAGAGCAAGCTTGAAGTCCTGGCTTGGGTGAGACAAAGGCATTATATGTAAGCAAAATGTTTGTACCCCCATAATATTCTGAAATAAAAATAAATAAATAAAAATTTAAAATAAAGTATTCCAGATAATGGAAATATAGAAGGGAAGCATATTGCCCAAATCATTCAATCAGACAAGTATAATCCTAATGTATAGATTTGATAAGGACAGTTCACAAAAAGGAAAATAACAGGACAGTCTCATCATAAACAAAGAAACAAAAGTTTTGAAGAAAATATTACCAATCTAAATTTAAAAACTGATAAACTATATAATCTACTAAGAGCAATTTAGAATTATCCCAAAAATTCAAGAATGATTTCACATTACAAATAAAATTATAACAAATGGAAGGAAATGCATATGATCATCTTAATTGATAGAAAAAAGCATTTGAGAAAAAAATACACTCATTCAAGACAAAAACTCTTAGCGAAATAAGAATATAAATGAACTTAACCTGATAAAAGATATCTACCAAAAACCTATAGCAAATGTTATTGTTAATAGTGAAATATCAGAAGCATCCCAGTAGGGATGGGAATCCTGTGGCCTAAAGGCCACATGTGGCCCTCCGGATCCCCAAGTGTGGCCCCTTGATGGAATCCAAACTTCACAAAACACATTTAAATCCTGTAAAATTTGGATTTAGTCAAAAGGCCTTACTTAAAGATCCAGAAGGCCACATGAGACCCCAACGCTGCAGGTTCCCCATACCTCAGGCTAGAAAAAGTATGGGAGACTAAGAGTGTGAAAGGAAGAAACAAAACACACTATTCACAGATAATATAACTGAGAAAACTCAAAACAATCTACCTAAAATATGTAGACATTAATGAAAATATAGCCAGGTGGTTGGTAATAAAATTAATATATAAGAATCATTTGCATTTTTAATATCCCATCAAAAAAGTTAGAAAAAAGTCTTCAAAAAAATAACACAACAGCAACAATACTGTAAGTTTCCTAGGAATATATCTAACAATTTCTATTGTTAGAATAGAATATATCTAACATTTCAAAACTCATAGAGAACATTATGTATTAAAAAATATTCCAGATGATAAACTAATGAAAATATATGCTACATTTGTGAATAAAGAGGTATTTTTAATGTCAATTCTTTCCTAATTGATCTGAAGAGCCCATACAATTTGTGGTAAAATTTGATAGCATAATTCTAAAATGTTTATAGAATAACAAAGAGCCAAGTATATACAGACACTCATAAAGAAAAAGAATAAGGGCAGATTTGCCCTCGGTGAAAACAGAGCTTATTATAATGCTAGATGAATTAAAGTGATGTGATATAGGCTCAGAGAAAACTAAACTGCTCAATGCAATGGACTAGGGAGCCCAGAAACATATAAATGGAAACAACTTAGGAGAGAGGTGACATTTCAGATCATTGGGGAAATGGGGTTGTCCTCAATAAATGATGATAGCTTTCAACACACAAAATCAGTTCTTATAAATTCATGACTTAAATGCAAAAAGTGAAACTTCATGGATTTTTTAAGAAAGTACAAGGGAGTGTCTTTATATTCTACAATTTGAAGATGATTTTTAAGGCATTATGGTACTAACTATAAAAAATAAAATTTCACATTACTTCTTAATGAGTCATACAAATGCATATACACTGAAACTTTAATTAACCAGTGTGATTGCTTATTACATTACAAGACAGAGGCTTCACAGATTAGATAAAGAACTGATTTCCAAACATTTTTCAATAATAATGTTGCATAGCAAATAAACCCAAAACTTAACTACTAATAAAGATATTATTTAACACATGAACATTAGATAAGCCCTTTCTAAGAGAAAATAACTTGAGTGACATATGCATAATAATTATAGAAAAAGCACTAACCTGAACTAGAACTGAGATATTCATTTTTTGTTGTTGTTTTTGTCTCAGCATTCAGTATATATTTTCTTTCAAGGCCATTTTTTTAAATTCTAAAAAATTCCAACTGTAAAAAAAAAAATACATCTCAACCCCAAAATCACTCTTCTAAGCACACTGATTATTTAAGCAAGAATATAATAGGACAAAAGTGATGCCTATTTCCTTCTTCCATCATATTCAAAATGTTTTTCTCCACTATCAAATATTATGACTACAGGATTCTGATTTTCTTCCTCTATAAGTCTGGGAAATTTTGCCAGTGCATTTAGCCATCATGCTGGTCAAAAGCAATGGAATGCCTTTAGTTTATTAAAGTTTGGGGGGTTGTTCAAATCTTACTGACCACAATCATTAATACTGGATAACTTGATATCTAGTCCCTAGTAATAAACCCAGATAGTATACATATGCATAAGCTCCTGCTGCTGTCCTCAGTGCTATATTATGCCCTACAAATGTAATCGGAGGGAACATGTTGGAAATAGATTAACTACCCCTTGTTTCAAACCCATGAGTTATTAACATAAGTATACAATCAGTTTTATAAGAATAGTCATTTGTAAAATGTATACATATATAGTTTTGTTCTATCATCATATTTTTTCTGCTTTTTAAGGGTCTTCCAATAGTAGCAGATAGTTATAAAAACGCCCAAATAACTTACGTTGTAGATATTAGCTTTGAATTTATTAATTTATTTATTTTATTTATTTATTTATTTATTTATTTATTTATTTTGAGACAGAGTCTCAATTTGTTGCGCAGGCTAGAGTGAGTGCCGTGGCATCAGCCTAGCTCATAGCAACCTCAATCTCCTGGGCTCAAGCGATCCTCCTGCCTCAGCCTCCCAAGTAGCTGGGACTACAGGCATGTGCCACCATGCCCGGCTAATTTTTTCTATATATATTAGTTGGCCAATTAATTTCTTTCTATTTTTGGTAGAGACGGGGTCTCGCTAAGGCTGGTTTCAAACTCCTGACCTCGAGCAATCCGCCTGACTCGGCCTCACAGAGTGCTAGGATTACAGGTGTGAGCCACCACGCCCGGCCAGAACCTATTAATTTATTTTAAAGAAAGGAATACATACCAATGAATGTACTTCATTCAAAAAATAGTTTTTACAAACCATATTCTCAACTCTAATGTACTCTGGTAACATATCCCATGTATATGTCTTTGCAATTTTGGCATCTCATTACTTACACTAAAATCAATCCAAGAAAACAGAGACAGCATTGACCTTTGGTTCAGCAGTGTTGACAAGTACTTTGAAAGGAAAGAGTAAATTAAGAACCACAGAACTAATATTTCAATGTACCAGTTGTTATATCAACCTCATCTGCAGTTTGCCTAATGAATTTCCAAATATTGAAAAACCAAATGTGGTCGATAAATTAGTGGTCATTACTACGCCCTTTGGCACTCCTATAAACCATTTGGCTAGCTTTGTCTTGTTTTATACACCAAGCAGGAAAGTCGATTCTCCATGACTCTTCTCTTAGCTGACTAGATTGCAACTCCTCCAAGACCATACCATTTTCTTCCTATTTTGCTTGTCTTATAGTGTCTCATGCCTAGTTGGCTCTATGTATTATTAATTGGGAAAAAGAAAACTAAAACTGAAATTAAGGTTGAATTGTGGCTTAAAACAGTGGATAGAATTGACTTAAGCATAGAATTCTCTTTGCTCTCACCACTCTTAAATTACTCTATATGCAAATACACCATTTTTTTAAAAGTTCCCTTAAATACAAATAACTATTCTCTCAGCCGCCATATGGCCACCAAATCAAATATTTCTGAGGCATTGTTTAAAGATCTAAAATAACACATTGGAAACAGTTTTTAGTTTCTGTTGCTGAGTACACAGAAAGATTTTGATCAAATCATTTGAATTATTGGCCCCTTACAAAACAGTCACAGAGAATGGTTTTATATTGAACAAGAACTGTCAAATTAGGCTATTTGGAGTTTTGAGTCTTTTTTGAGTCAAGTTACTTAATATTTTAGGTTTTGTTCTTTCTGGTAAATATGAACACCCATCCAAAAGATAAATTGTTTTGTTTCATTTGTTTCATATCTTCCAGTAGTGCAATCAGACTTAAAAGCTGTTACTGCTTCTTTTTACTGACTGATACATCACTTGGGCTTTTACCAGTAGCTTTGTGCTTAAGTAAATACCTCTAAATGTAATCTAGGACTAGCATTACCTTACTTAAAAGGCACCCTTTCTATATAATTTTAACATCCTCTAAAGAAAGAGATGCAGAAACTAGAGCCTAGGTGCTCAAAAAGATAGAAATTTCCTGCCAGCTTAATCAAATATCATGAATTCTATAGACTTTTCTGTATCAATAGCTTTTTTAAAAATCCCTCCATAAATAAGATGACAGTGGAAAGTATGCTGCTTCTGTGACTGCTTGGCATAAAATTCATTAGATTTTAGTATGCATTCTTTCAGCATCATTTGCAGCTACAAGAAAAACCAACAGCACCTCCAACAGCAAGGAAATAAATAGTGAGTTCTGGAATTCATCTCATGTTTATTTCGATAAGAGACCTATCATCATCCCAGTGAAATTTTGACAAGAAGCAGCAGCAGCAATGAGTTCATTTCCTTGAATTCTCTTTGCCCAGATAGCCTAAGAGCTTACCCTTTTACAGAAAGACATTTCTGTGACCATTTTATTAAATTTTAGCTAAGAAGCAATATTTCTCATTTTTCATATATTTGGAAGGACAGTTTATACAAAAACAGCTACCTATAAAGGACAGTTTATACAAAATCCCTGAGGATTAATTTTATGAGTCAACTTTTACTGCTGCTTCTAAGAGATAATGTTAGCATTTACATTTTGAAGTAATTTTAAGTATTGTCTGTTAATAACATTTATTTTATTGATGTAAAATTACTAAATCATCCCTTATTAGATATTAAATGATTTTTTATTCAAATAACTATATAAATACATAGACATATCACATTTTAAGTGTCATAGCAGCTAATCTTTTGGCAGAATTGCTTGTTTCAAATGTTTAAAAATTGTTTAGAAAATCTCCCTTTGTTGACATCAATTTAAATTGAATCTGGAAGAGGATTTAAAAGAAGAAGAACAATAAAACCAGGGGTTGGGACACAAGAGAAGATATTTTGATTGTAAGTATTAATACAAAATTTCTCAGTCTGAACTTTAATTCATCCAATTTGATATAAGTTGCCCCCAAGAAGAAGAGCAGGGAATAAGAAAAAACTATTTTCAATAAGTGAAAGCTCTATGATATAAAGTTAGAAATTTCTAAACTACCGACTAGAGTTTCAGTGTCCTCAATATATCAATCATTGCAAGAAAATGCTTCAAGTGAGTTGTGACAAGAAACAAGTGAATAGAGTCCATTTCACTATTATAACATACCCCACAATTTAAGAAGTTCTGAAGCTACCATTTGGGATAATTATTTACATTACAATTTCTTTAAAAGGATTCATAGACATATTATATTAAATATAATACACCTTATAATTCATTAAGTATTTAAAGACTATTTTTTATTTTGTCATGGAACAGCTAAAAAGCTGATAAGAATGATTGATGATTTATCAACAGTAAGATCTAGCAACTTGGAAAATAAGAAGTTATGCTTCAATTTTCAATTTCATCTACAAATACTTTTCCCCTAGAGACTTATCTCTAATGTGTCAGAATACACAGAGTACACTATACTTAGTAGTATAGGTGAATTTAAATAAGTTTATTTTTTCATCTAGCAAAAAAATTCATGGAGTACCTACCATGTACTAGGTACTAAATGGGAAACGTAGAAATACAAAGGTAGACAAGTTGAATATGACATGGGTGGTAATGTTGTGTTCACAATTTAGTGGAAGAAATAGAAAAATGACTAATAAGTAATAATGTAAAAATGTTATGTACATGGTGTCATAGAAGTACAGAATGATAAAGGAATCAGGGAAAGATTGACAAGAAAGAATTTCTTAGCTAGGTCTTAAAGAATGAACAGAAGTTCACCAAGCAGAAAAGAAGGGAAACTATCTCCATCAAAGAGAATAGCATGTGTAAAGGTATAGTGATGTTCCGAAGGCTGACACACTGGGAGAAGAATGAGGACTTAAGATATGAGATCAAAGACAACACTGAAGTGCTAAGGAAACAAATTGGAAAGCGATATCAAAGGAAACCAAAGCTGGGCAGAAGTTAAAGAGAGAAAGAGAGATTATATTCCAGAATATTTGCAATAGGGGGGAAAAGTAGAACTGAGTTCCATTCTGAATACAAGAAACAAGGACAATTGGGGATTTATAGCCAAAGAGCATAGTGGGGTCAGTGGATGAAAAATTGCCAAGAGGAAACATCAGGGGTAGGGGGTTTAGGCTAAACTGACTCAACAGGATTCTTGCTGAAGGCATGCAAGGATGATGGGATATTGAGTGTGAGGGATGAGGAATTTGATCAGATATCCAGGGTAGGAGATTTTCACTAAACTGACCCAAAAATCTTGCTAACACTAGAGGAAATGACCAAAGGACAGAGTTCAAGGGTGAGGCCTAGTTGAAAAGAGGACTTAGAGGATCATGAATAAGTAGAGTCTTTGTCATGGAATTGGGGACACATTTTGAATGGCCTTTTATGCTAGGCTAAAGGGCTGGTCCATCATTTAGCAAACAGGAAGACAGGAAAGGTTAGGAATAAGAAAAACCAAAATATAATACTTACAAATGAAAAAATTTAGTCATTGAAATTAAAAACTCAGTCAATATGTTAAAAAACAAAAGGTAAACATAGCCAAAGACAGAA
This sequence comes from Microcebus murinus, assembly GCF_040939455.1. NCBI lineage: Eukaryota > Metazoa > Chordata > Mammalia > Primates > Cheirogaleidae > Microcebus > Microcebus murinus. Next base: position 51,290,344 of record NC_134104.1, read on the forward strand.
TTAGTTACCTGCAAGACAGATATGAAAAAATTGCCCAAGATATAGTCCAGAGATATAAAGATATAGGAAAACAAGAAAGAGGAGTTAAGAGATAAGGAGAACAAAATGCAAAAATTTAATATACATCTAAACAGAGTTGCAAAAAAAAGAAAAGAAAAGAAAAAGATGGAGATGCAAACAACTAGAAAATATCTGGAAGAAGTAAGCTGCAGTGCTGTGAGGTGGCCTATGGCAAGGAACCCCGGGAGGCATTCAGGGCCTCCGTGACAGTCAACTTCAAGGTAACAAGGATCTCAAGGCCTACATCTGCAAGCACTGAATTCTGATAATGACTACGAGAGTGTGGAAGTGAACTCCAAGCTCCAGGAAGTGGCATAGCCTGGCCAACACCTGTGGGCAGTCTCGTGGGACCCTGAGCAGAGAACTCACTTAAGATGTGCCTGGACTCTGACCCAAGGAAAGTGTGAGATAATAAATCAAAGGAATTTTAGCTATGAAAAAAGCAAGAAAACTTTCTAATAGTGGAAATGTATGATTAGATACCATGGAGATCTTTAAATATAGATTGGATGACCATTCAGGGGAGATGTTGGAAAGGATTTAAGCTTTCTACATAAAGAATGAGACAAGAAGCCTTTAAGAGAACCTCAATGTGTCCCACCAAAGTCTATGTCGCAGTCTGGAAGCTTCCCCATGAAAGTCTTGCAGAATCCGTAGAGATTCAGACTAAGCCTTCTTGGTCACATCTCAGAGAAAAATGCCAGTGTTCAACAGGTTGTGCCAAACATCCTGGCACATGCCTTGGTTGTTTATATCCTTTCCACTCTGAAAATACTCTAGGACTCTGACTTAGACTTTTTTTCAATGCCTGTCAGAATGAATGATCATGTACTGAACACCTATTATGTGTCAAGATATATATTAGTTTTCTTTCATATTTAAAGTATGGTGATTAAAGTCATATTTAATCATGTGCATTTATGCCAGGAATGTGCTGCACGTATCAGACCAAGATACTATAATACCCTTCTATTAATAGAGAAACAAAAAGTAAAAAATAAAAAAACAAAAAACAAAAAAAACAAAAAAAAATAGAGAAACAATATGGTTTACCCATGAAAATCAGCTTGACTAGGTAGATAAATCATGCTCACGGCCTATGAATTGGCTCCACATAATGCTTACGTGAAGCCAATCTGGGATCTTGTCCTAATAACTATAGAAGTGGGCCAGGGAGATTTTCCAATATCAAAATTGGAGTGGAAGTGTCAGTTCACATCTGGGATCTGCAGTGGTAGGGGGGTAGGCTATTATTATTCAATATTACTCATTTAGACTTCCTGGCAAACACCACACAAACAGATGCTTCATACATAGCAATCTAGTGAAGGCTATGGGCTATTTCTCTAAAAAGAATACCAATTATTGTCAATTTCAATTGTACTTCCTTGACCAGTAGAGGGGGTTTTAAAAATATATTGCATAATCATAAGATATGTATGATTATTTCTAAAATCATATAGGACATAGTCACACAATAACAAACACCTAAGTACCTAACACCCCAGTTAAAAAAGAATATGACATTTTCTTCCCCTCTGATATAACTATGAGTCTGAGAAGTACATTAATAGAAGGCTCTGATATGACAGTCTCTAAATAAAAGTCTGAGTCAATTAACAGTGGCCAAGACCTATAAACTACAGAACACGATGTTCCTAAGCTGTCCTGTGTCCTATTCCTCTTGTATTTGACACTCACTCACCCTCTCTAGTTCCAAAATCATCTCATCTTTTAAGCACAAAACTTCTAGCTACTCAATGGAATAGTTCTTTTTGCCCCTGTGTGAATGTGGGGGTAGAGGTGCCTCTATCCTTGGCAACCCAGCTTCCCCATCTGCCTGACAGTAGGTTCTCCTGGCAAGCTCCCTGGCTGTGGATTCTCCCCATCCCATATTCCAGACCATTCTATAAGTTCACCAGTGCCAGGATGCAGCAGTAATCCCAGGAGTAATGGTGAAACCCTGGAAAATTCCAAGAGAAATAGGAAGACCAACTCCCAAGCATTTAATATAGCATGTCTCTGATAGGGGATATATTGGTTTCCTGTGGCTGCTATAACAAATTACCTCAAACTTGGTGGCTTAAAATAACAGAAATATATTCTCTCACAGTTCTGAAGGCCAAAAGTCAGAAATCAAAATGTCCACATGGCTGTGCTCCCTTCAAAGACACCAAGGGAGAATCTGTCCCTTGCTTCCTCCAGCTTCTGGTGGGTCTAGGCATTCCTTGGCTTGTGGCCGCATCACTCTGTGGTCACATTGCCTCCTCTTCTTTCATAAAACTCCCTCTGCCTCTCAGTTATAAGAATACATGAGGTTGCATTTAGAGCTCACCTGGACCATCCTGGATCTTTCTCTTAAGATCCTTAACTTAATTGTATCTTTTGACATATTGGGTAATATTCACAGGTTCTAGAGATGGGGGTATGGATATTTCCATATTGTGGAACCACCTTCAGCCCATTGCAGAGGATGATAATTTGAATTCCTGAAATAGAATCTTTGATGAACATCCAGAAGACATATGGAAACTTTCATATAAACTTAGAGCTACTGGCCCTCCCTCCTGGAATCTCCCCCAAAGCTCTCTACTACCAGTCACTACCACCACCCATGCCCCACCCAGTTGAAACTCCAGTATGCTGGTGTCAGAACTAGTACAATATCTTACAACATTAAATAGATCTGTTTTTTCAGGATGATCTCATTTTTCCAATGTCACTCCTGTATGGGTTGGCATTTGATGAGATAAAGATGAATCTTGGGGCTTTGCACTCAGAAAAAGGAGTTCATTTCTGTGATGATAATAATAGTAATTATTATTATTATCATTATTACTAAGATACCCCCTATTGATCATTGTAGAAAATTCTTTATTAATGTTAGAAAACCCATTTAACCTCTGGGTTTCAGCTTAATCATCTACTAAAACTATGAAACTATAGGCTATGGTATATTGCAGGATATGTATGATAAACTAATTTGTGGGGAAAAAACAAATGGCTGAATATTATCCACAATTAATGAAAAAATAAAGTCTTGTATTTAGAAACATATATAATTCATAATATTTTCAGTTAACCAGAAACAAAAAAAATTATCCTAAAAGCACCCAGAGGAAAAAAGACAGGTCATCTTCATACAAACAAAAACAGACTCTTAGAATTCAGCTCATTAACAATAATAAAGAGAGGAGACAATGAATCGTCCAAGTGCTGAGTTAAAATATTCAACCTTAATTTCTAGGCTTAGCTAAATCATGACTTAGAAGCAACTCTACATTACCAATTATAAAAATTAGCACTCGCAAATACTTATTAAAGAAATGATTAGAAGACAATTCAAGAAGGTTAGAAATTTATGGTAATTAAAGGAATAGGATGCAAGAACCAATGGTAAGCAGAGAAACCAGCAAGCATAAGTAAATCTAATCAAGTATTAATTATCTAAAGCACTAACAATAATTATCTAGGGATAAAAAAAATTAGGAACAAATAAAATATAAAGTGCAGTAGCTAATGTATTACTATTGTTAGAAATTATTTAAAGTGCTTTATATATTAAATGTATAAATATGTAAACTAGTTTAATTCTCACAATAAATGTATGGGATAGTTACTACTAATATCCTCTTATAGATGGAAAAACCAGGCCAAAATATACCAAATAGCTTCCTTAAGAAATTACAGATGGCATATAGTAGACCAAAGATTTGAACCCATAACTCTCATTAGTACCCTGTTCTGCCATTATGAGTTAGTAAGGGAAGAAATATATGAGAAAAATTAGAAAAAAATGTAGGCAATAATAATTATGTAATATGGAGAAAAGCGATTAGAGTTAATTTTTTTACTTTTCTTGTATCTCTTTGGGAGAAAGTAGAGATTTTGATTAAACTTTACTAAGACTAATAGACAAAACAAACAATGTCTCTTCAAGGTCAAACTCATTGAGTAAATTTGAAGATATGCACACCCTATGACCTAATACTTCTGCCCCAGGTATGTATGAGAACTCTAGCACATGTGCGTCAGGAAATATATACATGTATATTCTTGGAAAGAGTGTATACAATAAAACAAAACTGTAGAAATTAAAAATGCCTATTGAAAGGAGACTGGAATAAATATTTCGGTATACCCAAACAAAGTAATATTATATACCAGTGAAAATAAATAAACTTTAGCTCCCCACAATAATATGGATAAAATGAAGTACATTAATATTAAGCAAATAAGAAGTTTCATGAGACTGATACCGTTTTTGTGGAATTTAAAAATAACTAAAGTAAAATAATTTCTTACTTAGGCATATACATTTAGGATAAAACTACTGAAACAAATTAAGAGACAGAGAAAATTAAGAGAATACAATAAAAGGAAAGGCACGCAAGTAGATGGAAGTTATTCTTAATATTCTGTCTCTTCAGTTGTTTGTCAAGCTCATCTGTATAAGTGAACAAATCAATTGTACCATGCATGTGCCAATGATAAGTGTGTGTCACTAACAAAAATTATGATTTCTTGAAACCGCAGGGGAGGAAAAATTTCATTTTCTTGTCCATCCTAGATTCATGATTGAGGCCCCTATAACACAAGACAGATTAACAAGAGAAAAGCATACAAATTCATTTAATGTAATTTTTATGTGACATGGAAGCCTTCTTAAGAAAATGAAGAACCTCATGCTTGTAATCCTAGCACTCTGGGAGGCTGAGGTGGGCAGATAGCTTGAGGTCAGGAGTTCGAAACCAGCCTAAGCAAGAGTGAGACCCCGTCTCTAGTATAAATAGAAAGAAATTAATTGGCCAACTAATACATATAGAAAAAATTAGCTGAGCATGGTGAAGCATACCTATAGTCACAGCTATTCGGGAGGTTGAGGCAGTAGGATCGCTTGAGCCCAGGAGTTTGAGGTTGCTGTGGGCTAGGCTGACGCCTCGGCACTCACTCTAGCCTGGGCAACAAAGTGAGACTCTGTCTCAAAAAGAAAAAAAAAAGGAAAATGAAGAACTGAAGAAATAGTTAAACCTAATGTTCTTTACAGTAGGTTTAATGAGGAGTGAAGAGCCATGGAGAAATACGATTGGGCTAAAAGGGTATGAGCTAATGGTAATAAATGGGAGAAAGTTGGCAAGGCCTGTTTGTTTAGATTCTTCTCTGTGACCCTTTGTCTTCAGACATAAGGATGTTTCTTTCCTGAGAGGATAAGGAGGGAGCCTCTCACCTGATGGTCTTATGACTTGCTTCAGAGGAAAATCAGAAAATTCTTCCCAGGTTAGGACCTGCTTCAGGGGAGACAAGCAGGGAAGATCAGAAAGGCTTATGAAACCACATTTGCTTTCCATGGGAAATGTAGAAGGATGACAAGCCATACATAGTTGGCAATCTGTACAGAGAAGACCCATGGACAGAATCAAAGAAAAAGAAGTAAAAAATGAGATAATATTAGAGCAGAGTAATAAATAATACATTTCCACTTTATTTCTGCAAGTCATTCTAGTAAGCATTGTTGGAAGAAAAATGAGCTTCCTGGATTCAGTTTTTAATTCCGCTATCAAATCATTCTGTGAGCTCATAGAAATAAAGCAATAATTGTACTTCACAGCTATGCAGTATCTTTTCGGCATGTACATTAATTCATAATCCTCATAATATACCTGTGAAATTATAATATAGTAATAGATCTTATCATCACCTAATATGAGTATTCAATAAAACTTAGCCATTATTATTATTAATATTGATGTCATTCAGTGTATTTAAGTATGAGAAAGTTACCATCTATAATACCCTAGAGTGTTGGTTCTCAAATATTACTTAGCATAAAAATTACCTAAGGGTCTGGTTAAAACGCAGAATCCCAGGATTCATTTCTTGTTATTCTGATTCCTCAGTTCTGTGATAAGGTAGAGAAATCTATCATTATAAAAACCTGCCCACACAATTCTAATGCAGATGGTTTTTAGTCAATAATTTAAAAATATATATTATTTAGGAGGACCAATGAATATGCCAACCAATAGACCAAAGAATTTTATGTAACTTGCATGCAAGCCAGGTCCTAGGCATTTCTAACCCATTACAATATAATCTGGGCTGACCTAAGAAAATATGAATGGATTCACCACAGGATCTGGGTCCAAATTTTCAAGTGTAATTCTGAAGCTCACAAAGAGTTTCCGTTCAATTTGGAAAAAGGTTTGCGGAGTCCCTGGTAGGACTCTGTAATTCATTCAACACTGATGACTCAGCCCCTTTTCCAAGAATTTCAAAGACTAATACAGAAGATAAACTTGTAAGCCAGCATTTGTAATCAATCATGAAAGATGTTATCATACCAGTAAAGTCTAAGATCAATTAAGACATGTCTAATTCCATCTTTTGAGAGATAAGAAGATTTCACAGAGGAAGTAAATCTTGAACAAGATTCGTAAGACAAATGAGAACTTTAATCTCCTAAACGAGAAGAAAATAAAAAGCAAAATAAGGGCATGTGGGTACAAGGCAGCCAATGCAAAGGTCTCTTCACTATAACAAAGACCCCCCAAAGTGGGAAACTACTGAGTGCTGAGCTCACTTCAGAAATCTCAACGCTTAACTCAGCTCTCTAAGATCGCCAAAGTATTATGGGGAAATCTGGATACACCTCTAGGTAGTGTCACTACCCTATTACTCAGCAAGATTGAGCATAACTTTCCAATTTGTTCAAAATATGTATAAACTAGGCCGGGTGTGGTGGCTCACACCTCTAATCCTACCATTCTGGGAGGTAGAGATGGGAGGATCGCTTGAGGTTAGGAGTTCAAGACCAGCCTGAACAAGACTTTGTCTCTACTAAAAATAAAAAATTAGCTGGGGCATCATGGTGCACACCTGCAGTCCCAGCTACTCTGGAGGCTGAAGCAGGAAGATCTCTTGAGCCCAGGGGTTTGAGGTTGCTGTGAGGTAGGCTGACACCATGACACTCTAGCTCAAACGACAGAGTGAGAATCTGTCTCAAAAGAAAAAAAAAAAAGAAAAAATGTAAATTAAAGTCAAAATTCATTTCTGTTATCAGCTCACAAGTTTTCTGCTACTTGTGCCCACTTGTTTCTCCTCTTTTCTGAAGTTATATACATGAGTAGTTTTAAATGGTTTGGGGAAACATTCTTATCATATTACCTCATGGTTAATTTGATAAAACTTTTAATACTGACAAAATCCAGGAGAAGATAAAACGAACCTCCAGATGCACTATCAAATTAATTCTGCCACTTTTTCCCTAATGCATAAGACCCACACCACCCACTGCCTCCTTTATCTTTAGAGTGATAAAAGAATCTAACAGAGCTCAGAGAAAGCTCCTCATGGAGCCTGCACCCACATGCTGTCTTCTCTCTGTGTTCTTCTGATCCTCCTCTGGGGGCTCATCTGAAAAGGCCAGGGGCACTCTGTCTTGGGCCTTGCAGATAGAAGAAGACATCACAAATGCATGTGGTATTATTTTGAGCTTCACTCCTTTTTCCTTGAAAGAGATTTTTGAAGGGGGAAGAAAAATGTGCAAGGATAAGCTGATTTAGGATTTGGCAATGAATTTTATTCTAACTTTATTGGTTTTGTTTCTTATAAACAGAATGTGGAATAGAAACAGAAGGGCCTGACCTCCTAGCTGAGCCTTGGAGCACATCACCAATTACTGAAGCTACATGGAAGAGAAGGCCATAAGTGACAGGAAGCACCAAAATGCTGAAAGGTGAGAAAGCTGGAAGAATTCCAGAATCCATCCCAGAAGTGTCCTGACTCATTCTGAGTCAAAGACCTGAAGAAAGGCTACCCATCTACCTAGAAATAATCTATGAATCCTGCATAGATCAGAATCAAACTGGTGACCTGACAATTCTGTTTGTCATGGGAATGTCACTGTTAATTTCTATTGTTCCTGCGTAATTCTTAACTGTGTTCCCTTTCAAATTCCAAAGGTGTTCCAGTGTGGATGATAAACTATATGGTAATTCTAAGTACAAATGGTAATAATAATAGCTAATATTCATTGAGTACTTATGTGCAAAGGACTATTATAAGAGTTTTGTATGTGTTTAGTTCTCCCTTTTTATGCCAAATAATTCATATAGATACTAATATTTTCATTTTACACATGAGAAAACTGAGGCACTGAGAGGTTGAATAAGTTGCCCAAGATTATAGAGCTAACAAGTGGAGGAACCTAGATTTTTATCCTAGTAGGTAGGCTCCAAATCCCATACTTATAAGTAGTATTCATACAGCAGCCTTTCGTCGATGAGATGTGCACATAGTAATGTCCCTCTACTAAGAGGGACATATTATAAAGTTATCCATTTTACAAATGAGAACAAAAGATGAAGAAAGAAATTTAATAGCTACTTTGAGGCCATAAACTTGAACAGTCTAGCTTCAGAATCTGTGTTCCTGACCTCCACTCTCTATTCCTTCCTGAAATATTTCAGAACTTACAGAATCTGTAAGTTCTGAAATATTTCAGGAGCCCCTGGAGACTGGAATTTTCAGGAGGTTGCACATCAGACATCAGCAGACCATTCTTTTTCACTCTTACGATGAGTATTAAAATAGCATAATAGAAACCTCAGCCTTCTGTAACAGAGCAAACACAGACTTGTATTTTTCACAGTTATGATTTCTATGGTTCAATGAGAAAACTTTGATGCTTGGTGTTATAAGATGTAAGTTAAATTTGGACTTTAGGCAAGTCAATGTTTCTTTTTTACCTTCAGGAACAGTTTTCTTTCTTACTTTATTACTAAAATTTGTTTTCAAAGTGGTATAATTTGAAAGATTACAGTCCAAAAGTAATTCCCAAATAATATCAATTTTAAGAGAACTTCTGAGCTAAGATACTTGAAGGAGAAATTAAGATTAGTTTTCTTTGACCAAAGTTTCTAATTTATATGTATTTTTCTCCAAGTGTCATCCCTCCCACCCCCCAGGTAACATACCACATACTCAGAACACAATTCTTAAATTTGTTTCTTAAAAATATAAGAATGGGAAAAATCAAGTTACATTAATTATAGAAAGAAGTGAAGGAATGTAGTGCATTTAGTGTCACATATGAACTTAAGGCCTTAGTTACTTGATTGTAATTTCAGTATTAGCAATAGTGTACTTCTCTCACACTTACATACATAAGTAAGCAGGTAGACAAAGCAAAAAATTCTAAACATGTAAGGAATGAAGACAAACGATTTAATCTATATATTATCAGTCAATTAATACAGTTGGACTCTTTCAAAGTATAAGTGCTGATAGTAAAATAATCTGATCACATGTCATATAGCAATTAAAACGAACAGAAACCAAGTATCTCCTATACAATCAGAGCATTTCCTGATACTCAAAGTAGTTAAGAAGTCCACATATACTTTTAAAGATTCTGAAGATGCTACCCAGACAATAGTATCTATCTCAAAACCAAACATTGCAAAATGCATTTTGTAAAATGCCTACCTAAAAGTACATTGTATATTAAAATGGCAAGTCATTTTTTTAGAGCCTTTGTCTTTCAATATGTAAAAACAGAGGCAAAGCTAGGGAAATGACATAGTCACTGTAGTGCTATTAAAGCCTGTGGATATTCTATGGGCTTTGTTTCTAAGAATCTTAGCTTTGTCAATTAATTCATCAATGCTTCAATCCAGGCACTTGGGAGCAATAGCAAGGGAGGTTAAGATCTCTCTGTGACAAATGGCCTCTAATAAGCATATCCTGCTGCAGCCATGCCTGGCAGCTGCTGTGTACAGAACACAGCAGTGGCCATCAACTGTAATATGTGATTCATTAAGTTTCCCAACTAGAGATGCAAAATACTCACGCATTCCTCCAGATTTTTCCTTGCCTACCAACACCTCATCTCCTGCATATATGAGACTAGTCATATTCAGCCAATTAGGCTAAGGAAGTTTAACCCAAACAGCTGCTTAGCATATTTTCTGTAATTCTCACTCATTATTCCCTACAGGAAAGAGGAACAACAAACCACTAAAGCATGTATAAAGAAATAGGAGCCAAGCAGGCTGTGAGGACACATGGAAAAACATACACATTGTGACACGTTTTTACATGGATCAGTAATTATAGGTTTCACAGTGGGAATACATAGTCCCCACATACACACACTCTCCTCAAGACAACTTTGGAAGATTCTAGTTTTCTTTTTAATTGCCAGTTTGCTTTTGATTTTGAAAACATCTTCTTGCCATTGGAGCCATCTCCAGAAATGACAATATCAATTTAATTTTATAAGAAACAACTCACTTATGACTAGGAAAGCAAACCAATTGATTAAAGAGCAGTAGAGAACAGAAAACAGAGGAAAACCGAACAGGAAAAGTTTCTCTTTGCTTTAGGTCTATTCCCAATTAAATTTCAATAATTATTCTAATTTACTTTTTTAATTCATTAACTATAAATCACCAGATTAAAGCTAGAATATGTTCATCCTGCCATTAGAAAAAAGAAGGGAAAAAAGTGAGAAAAAAAGAAAGAGAAATGGAAAGAAAAGAAAAAGAAAATATTTATGTAAACTTCAAAGTGTAAAAAAATTTGAATGGACCCAACCTTCTAATACATATAATCCTATAATATTTTTACCTCCTCCTCATTTATTCCTTTCTCTTGTATCCTGGCTTATCAAATCTGTTTTTTTTACCCCCTTCTTTTGATCTATAGTAGGAACTGTTAACTGAAAAAAAATAATAATAAGGTTTATACTTTGGAAAAAGGAGAGCTTTATTTCTCATAAAGGGTAGCAACCTGTTGGACGGCCATTCCAACAGGCTAAAAAGCAGAGCCCAGCCAGAAGTCAGGACACATGTTTCAAAGGAACAGGCAAAAGGAACGAGATGTAATGCTGAGTGAGGTGGCTAAATATACACATTCTACAAGCTATAGGAAGAGCCATGAATATTTATGAAGGGAAATCACACACCTATGTAATTGTGCTTTATCTCTCCCATTTCATCATGGCTGGGAACTCAGTTCTAAGGTGTTTTGGGGGCCCCCTTGGCCAAGAGCGGTCTATTCAGTTAGCAGAAGGCTTAGGATTTTCTTTTTAGATCACAGAACTAATTTGCGCACTTATCCACAAACATGTATTCCAAAAATACTGTGCCAGTAACTTAATGGCATATCTGACTCTAGTTCCTAGCATCTGAGTGTCTGTCACTTCTCGAGTGAATTCTGTCAGCACACGCATGGCTCCATGGACAGCATTTAAGTCTCCGCTCACCAACATCTCCATGAGCAGATTGAAGAGCTGGGGCCAGGCTTCAGGCCAATCCCAGTGGGCAATGGCTGACACCGCATAGGCCACACTGGAGCGCACTTTGCTTATTGATTCTCTCAATCCATTGGGCAATAGCTCTCGGATAACAATTTTTGCCCTCTCTGTGGTTTCTCAAGCTTTCACAAAAGGAAAGCTTAAGAAGGAGAAGGAGGAGGAGCAGTAAAAGGAAGATGCAGAGACACGGGGGGAGTTAAAAGAAGGAGGGAACTATTTGTGTTACATCCTTCTTTACAAGATAAACTGTTTTTACTATTCACTCAGAGCCAGCATATTAGAATTCAATAAAATACCACAAATTAAATGCTGGCTATGGTTTAGTAGAAAAGACTTGGAAAATTCAACTGGATACAACTTTACCACTGACTAGTTGTATAAACATGGAAAAACACTTAAACTCTCTCTCTCTGAGTCTTAGTTCATAATCAGTAAAAGGAGGATAATAATACAATCTATGGCACTGAGTTGTTATTTAACCAGTGAAAGTTGAATAAGAAAATATATGTATATATGAAAATGCTTTATAAACTATGATATTCTAAGGATATTTGTTTGTGGCCATTGTTATGCTTTGTTCTGAAAATAAATACATATTTTAAAAAGGAACCAACTCAATTAATTTATTAGTAAACATTTTGTTTTTAACAGCTCATTGACTTTATTCTTAGGTTGTTTGATAAAGTATAAACAAATTATTTAAATTATTGATGCCACATTTTTCCCACCCTTTTATTTTTCTTTCATACCTTTGTAGAAAATAAACATCAGCAAGATGGCAGTTAGGAGTTTCCAACACATGTCGTCTCACAGAAACATCAATTTGAACAACCATGCATGCATGAAAATACCTTCACAAGATCTAAGGAATCTGGATGAGAGATTATAGCACCTAGGTAGAGCACCAAATTAAGAAAAGATGCATTGAAGAGGGTAGAAAGGACAGTTGTGCCATACTTGTGTTATCCCTCTTCCAAACTGCTCAGTGCAGCATAGAGATATCATCAATGAGGGAAAAGAAGAGTAAAATAAGCACCTGACTTTGCTATGGAGCCCAGCACTAGGCCCACACCAGTGAACCCCAGTGCCAGGCAGACCCCCACAACTCCAGGCTCCAGTTAGGCCCCAGATTTCAGGCTCATCCCAGTACCAGGACAGCCTCTGCAGCTCAAGAGTTCAGCACAGTCCCCATGGGCCCAACACTTAGTCCCATCACCATAGTCCCAAGCTCCAAATCCACCCTAGCACTAGGCCAGTCAACCCCATAATCCTAGGGCCTAGGCCAACCCCTATGGCCCAGGTCAAGCTGCGTGCTATTCCAGTGGACCCAGGACTATCCTTGTGGTCCTCACCCCTGCAGACTCAGGCTGTAGGCACCAGGCTAGTCTGCACAACTTCAAGCTCCATGCCATCCTTATGGATCCAGAAACTAGGCTTGTCCCTGTAACACCAGGACCTAGGTCTGCCCAAGCACCAGGCTGGCCTCCATGGCCCTGGATTCCAGACCAGCCCATATGAACTCAAGTACCAGGCCCAATAACCCACTGACCGAGGCACCAGGACAGCCAGCCTGAGGACTCCATCAGCAATCCTACCCAGAATTTCTGGTTGGGATGACTGGCGAAGGACTTCCCCAGATGAAGCCAGTCTTTAAAGACTGGAAGAGGTTCCTGCATCTTCAAATGCATAGGCAACATCAACACAAAGCCACAAGATTATGAATAATCAGGGACACAGTTTTGTCAAAGAAACAAAAATAAAGCACAAGTAACAAACCTTAAAGAAATGAAGGTTTACAAACTGCCTAAAAAGTATTCAGAATAACCACCCTAAAGAAGATGAGTGAGTTATAAGAGAATATAGACAACTAAAAATAATCAGTAAAACAATATGTGACTAAAATGAAAAGTTGAACAAAGAGATAAAAAGCATAAAAAGAACTAAACAGAAATTCTAGAGCTGCAAAATTCAATGACTGAACTAAAAAATTCCTTAGCTTCAACAGCAGACTCAATCAAAAAGAAGAAAGAATTAATGAGCTCAAAGATAAGTCATTTGAAATCATCCAGTCAAAACAAAAGTAAAAAAGGATGAAATGAATTAAAAGCCTATGGATGTATGGGATACAATCTAGCAAAGCAATATATGCATACGGAAAACTCAAAAGGAGCAGCAAAGGAGAAAGGAACAAAAGTGTATTTAAAGAAATAATGACAGAAATCTTCCCAAATCTGTAAAGGGAAATGAACATCCAGATCCATGAAACCCAAAGTACCCCAAACACATTAAATATAAAGATATCTTTACTAAGACACATTATAATCAAATTCTCAAAAGTCAAACACAATTTTGAAAGCAGTAAGAGAAAAGCAGTGTGTCACATACAAGAGAACCCACATCAGATTATTAACAGATTTCTCAACAGAACCTTGAACGTCAGGAGACAATGAGATGATATATTTAAAATCCTAAAAGAAAAAAAGATGCCAAAACAGAAAGTACCTGGCAAAGATGTCTTTCACAAATGAAGGACAGATAAAGATTCTCTCAGACAAACAAAAGCTGGGAGAGTTCATCACCACTAGATCTGTCTTATAAGAAATCCTGAAGTGAGTTCTTCAAGTTGAAGTAAAAGGACACTAACATGAAAACATATAAAAGTATAAAACTCAGTGTGAATATAAGAACATAGTCAAATTCAGAATACTTTAATACTGTAACAGTGGTACATAAATCACTGTTAACTATAGTATGAAAGTTAGACAAAAGTGTTAACAAAAACTATGGCTTCAATAAATTTTAACAGATATACAATATAAAAAGATATAAACTGTGATACGATAACAAAATATGGGGGAGAGAAGTTAATATGTAGGGTTTTTGCATGCAGTACATGTTAAGTTGTTATCATTTGAAAATATATTGCTATAACTGTAAGAAGTTTTATGCAAATCTCATGATTGCTATTTTACGAGATCAGCATAATGCTGTTACCAAAGCCAGAAAAAGATGCTATAAGGGAAATAAAGAAATCACAGGTACTATCCAGGATAAACATATTAATACATCCAAAAAGCCTCAACATAATACTAGTAAATCAAATTCAATACCAATATTTTTCATTGTTAAATCTTATATATATATATTTTTTATTTTATTTATTTTATTTTTTATTTCAGCATATTATGGGGGTACAAATGTTTATGTTACATATATTGCCCTTGCCCCACCTGAGTCAGAGCTTCAAGTGTGTCCATCCCTCAGAAGGTGCACATCACACTCATTATATATATATATAAAACCATCCCCTCCTCCCCCTCTCTCATCTGCCCAACACCCAATAAATGTTATTCCTATATGTGCATTTAGGTTCAACAGAAAATTAAAAAGATCAAATGTTATGATAAGTGGACTTTATCCCTTGGATATAAGCATGCTTCAACATATGTGAATCAATAACTATGACATGATATACAACATTAACAGAATGCAGCATAAAAATCACATGATAATCTCAATAGATGCAAAAAAAGCACTTGGCAAAATTCAACATCCTTTTGTGATTAAAAACTCTTAACAAATTAGGAATAAGAGGAATGTACCTCAACACGACAAAGGCCATATATTAACGGCCCACAGCTAACATCATACTCAATGGTAAAAAGTTGAAAGCTTTTCTTCTAAGATCAGAAATAAGGCAAAGATACCCACACTTATCAATTCTATTCAAAATAGTACTGGAAGTTGTAACCAGAGAAATTAGGCAAGAAAAAGAAATAAAAGGTATCCATGTAAGAAAAGAAGTAAAATTGTCTCTATTTGTAGATAACATGTTCTTATATCTATAAACTCTAAAGACTTCACAAACAACAAGAACAACAACAAACTGTTAGAACTAATAAATGAATTCATCAAAGTTTCAGGATACAAAATCAATATACAAAAATCAGTAGCATTTCTATACACTAACGACAAACATTCCAAAAAAGAAATCAAGACAACGATCTAATTTATAACCTAGTAATATCCAAAAATAGCATACTTATGAATAAATATAGTGAAGAGAATAAAAGATGTATACATTAAAAACTATAAAATATTGATGAAATAAATTTAAAAAACAAATAAATACAAATGCATTATATGTTCATAGATTACTGTTGGTAAAATGTCCATACTAACCAAAGAAATAAACAAATTCAATGCAATCTCTATGAAAATACAATGGCACTTTTCACAGAAATAGTTTCTGCTTCCCTTCTGTAATTATAAAAATGTTATTCTTTTTTGCACAGGGAGGATATCTCTCACATGACAATTTCATCTTTTACTTTCAAGAAACAGAATGAATGTCAGAGTGATCTTCTTGTATCTGCT
Source organism: Microcebus murinus (assembly GCF_040939455.1). NCBI lineage: Eukaryota > Metazoa > Chordata > Mammalia > Primates > Cheirogaleidae > Microcebus > Microcebus murinus. Next base: position 51,306,098 of record NC_134104.1, read on the forward strand.
GTTCTTTAAGTGCCTTTAATTCAAAATAGTCAATATGCTACAGAAACATATTTTGAAATAGCATACTCTCAATTCCTTCAGTGCAATGGAATATAATTCAGCCTTTTAAAAAAAGAAAATTCTGTCTTTTGTGGCAACACGGTTGAATCTGAAGGACATTATGCTAAGCGAAACAAGCTAGGCCCAGAAAGATAAACACTGTATGACCTAACTTGTATGTGAAATCTAAAACAATCAAATTCACAGAAGCAGAGAGTAGAATGGTGGTTTCAGAGACTGGAATGTGATGGAAATGGGGAGATGATGATCAAAAGGTACAAAGCTTCAGTTATGCAGGATAAATAAATTCTGCATATGTAATGTACAGCACAGGGACTATAGTTACCAATACTGTATCACGTACTCAAAATTTGCTAAGACAGTAGATACTAAATGTTCTTAACACAAAAATAAAAGGTAACTATGTAAGGTGAAATGTATATTATTAGCTTTATGGTGGTAATCATTTTACAACATATATGCATATCAAAACAACATGCATATATGTATTAAGCACTTTATACACAATAGAGTTCCAACACTATTAATATATTGTGTGTGTATATATATATATATATATATATATATATATACTTTATTTAAACAGCCAATTCCTCCAACACAAGGAATTAGCATGCTCATTAGTTTTCCTGCTGATCCCTCCAGATGACCTATCTTTAGTCTATAAATTTCACTTTGATTTTCTTTCACTTGCCATGGAAAGAATTATTTATGTCCTTCGTGTACCTAGCCATTTTGATGGAAAAAGGTGGCTTCCTGCTAGTGTCATTAGAAAGACATTCTCTTTAGGAAATCAGATTGTCATATCTAGTACACTCAAGGTAATGCAAATAGATTCCAGTAAACCTCTGCCCTTTTAAATCCAGCAGCAGGACCCCTGCAGCTGTCCCACAAACATCCCAGCTCAGCCGCCCACAGCATCACCCACTCCATTAAGAAATAGAATATTCTGTGCTTTTGTTTCTTATAGTACTTGCTATCTTACAAGGGGCATTTCATTTTTCTCAAAAATACTGAATTTATTTCAGTAAGGCAAATGTGTATGTGTCAGGAATATCTTTTAAAAATTTTTCTTTTTAAAATATAGTCTCAATCTTCAAATTGCTCATTGTGTGGGTAGGGAAATAAACAGTAAAAATCATTACTATGCAATGGAGCAATAGGTATGTACACAAAGTAGAACAATAGACCTGGGTGGTTGTTGGTGGTGGTGGTGTGCTTTTTTTTTTTTTTTGAGGTGGGAAAGGTAGTTCAAAAATTTTTTCAATGAATGTAATCTTTAAACTTCAATTTAAAATATAAATAAGCATTTTTCAGGTAGGGAAAAATTTCAAGAAAATTTTTGTTCATGCTTCCAATCAGTCCTCCAGAATTGAAAATCATGAGAGTCCAGGTCTGAAAGGACCCACTGAGGACTCCCACACAATAGATTAAAGGGATTACATCAAGACATATCATCATATTGTTTCCGGAAATTGGTGGCAGAGAGAATATAATCATGTATCCAGAAAGAAAGAAAGAGGTGATATACAAAGAAATGACATCCAATTTTTAAAATGTTTTAAGAATCTAAAAAAAAAAAAAAAAATTTAGAAAAACAATGTCCAATTTAGTGTTCTATACCCAGACACATTATCAATCAAATCTGGTACTAGAATTAAGATGTTTCAGATATATAAAATGTAAAAATATGTAGCTACCTTGCATCATTTTCCAGGAAACACTTGCATATTATAAATTTTAAAACTTCATATTTTTCTGCTTCCTCAAAATCTCCACAAACAGGCTCAGAGCACCTTGTTCAACCTAGCAGGTGCATGCATTTGATAAGGGTGACCCTGGCACAAGTTTCTCTTCTTAAGAACAGATCACCTGCTAGGTCACAAAACAAATTTAGAAAACTAAAGTCATTTCAAGTACCTTTCCAAACATAATGGTGTAAAACTAAAATTCAATAACAAAACAAAAACGGGAAAATTCACGAATACGTGAAAATTAAACAACAAACACTTAAAGAGTCATTGAGTCAGAGAAGTAATACAAAGGGAAATTGGAAAAAACCTCGATACAAACAAAAACAAATACACAACATACAAAAACTTAAAATATAACAACATCAGTTGTAAAAGTTATAGAGATAAGCACATACATTAAGAAAACAAGAAGATATCAAATGAACAACCTAACATTATGCTTTGAGGAACTAGAAAAAGAAGACCAAATTCAGCCCAAAGCTAGCCAATGGAAGGAAATAAAAAAGATTACAGCAAAAAGAAATTAAGTAGCGAATAGAGAAACAATAGAAAAGATCAATTAAATGAAATCTGGTTTCTGAAAATATAGAGAAAATTAATAAATTCTCAGCTAGCCTCACTAAGAAAAAAAAGAGAAAAATAGAATCAGAAATAAAAAAGAGACACTATAACCATTTTCACACAAATAAAAAAGATACTAAGGGACTATAATGAAAAATTATATACCAAAAATGAACAGCCTAGAAGAAATGGACACATTCCTAGAAACATACAATCTTCCAAGACTGAATCAAATGGAAAACTTGAGCAAGCAAATAATAAATAAGAATTGAATCTGTAATATAAACCTTCCAAGAAAAGCTTACTACCAGTTAAATTTACCTGACTTCATAGGTAAATTCCCCCAAACATTTAAAGAACTAACACCAATCCTTTTAAACTGTTCCAAAAAATAGGAGGAAAAATTTTAAATTTTTTTTATAGAGCCAACCTTACCCTGTTACCAAAGTCAGACAAAGGCATCACAAGAAAAGAAAACTATAAGCCAATGCCCCTGATGAATATGGTTATAAAATTTATCAACAAAATATAAGGAAACTGAATTTGCAAAGTCTAGCAAACTGAATTCAGGATCATACACCATGACCAAGTGAAATTGGTCTCTGAGATATAAGTATGGCACAGCATATCTAAATCAATGTGAGTCACCACATTAGCAGAATGGAGGATAAAAATCATGATCGTCTCAACTGATGCAGAAAAAGCTTTCATGATTAAAATATATCAACAAATTAGATATAGAAGAAATTTTTTTCAAACACAATAAAGGACATATATAGAAATCCCACAACTAACATCTTATTCAATGACGAGAAACTGAAAGCCATACCTCTAAGATCTAGAACAAGGCAACCAGAATCACTCTTGCCACTTGTACTCAACAAGCCCTAACCAAAGCAATTAGACAATAAAAAGAAAAGGCATACAAATTGAAAACAAAGAAGTAAAATTATCTCTGTTTTCAAATAGCAAGTTATTATATCTAGAAAACCCTACAGACTCTGCAAGAAAGCAAGTTAGAACTAGTAAATGAATTAGGCAAAATTGGGAGATACAAAATCAACATAAAAAATCAATAGCATTTCCATATACTAACAACAAACTCTCCAGAGAAGAAATTAAGTAAACAATCCTATTTACAAAATGGGATCAAAAATAAAACAAATAGGAATAAATTTGCCCAAAGAAGTAAATATCTGTACCCAGAAAACAGTAAGTTCAGCAAAGTCTCAGGTTACAAAATCAATGTACAAAAATCAATAGCATTCCTATGCACCAAAAACAGTCAAGCTGAGAATCAAATCAAAGACTCAATACATTTCACAATAACAACAAAGAAAATAAAATATTTAACGAAGGAGGAGAAAGACCTCTGCAGGGAGAACTACGAAACACTGAGAAAGGAAATCACAGCAAAGTAAATGCATGGAAAAACATATCACACTCATGGATCAGCAGCATCAACATTGTTAAAATGTCTATACTACCCAAAGTGATTTACAGATTCAACACAGTCTGCATTAAAATACAAATGTCATTTTTTGTAGATGCAGAAAAAATAATTCTACATTTTGAATGGAACCAGAAAAGACCCCGAATAGCCAAAGCAGCCTTAAGCAAAAAGAACAAATGGGGAGGCATCACTTTACCAGACTTCAAGCTATACTACAAGGCTATAATAACCAAAACAGCATGGACTGGCACAAAAACAGAGACCTAGACCAATGGAACAGAATAGAGAACCCAGCTATAAAACCATCCTCATATTGCCATCTGATCTTTGACAAAGCAGACAAAAACATACTCTAGGGAAAAGAATCCCTATTCAACAAATAGTGCTGGGAAAATTGGATAGCCACATGTAGAAGACTGAAACAGGATCTACACCTCTCAACACTCACAAAAATTAATGCACAATGGAAAACAGACTTAAACCTAAGGCATGAAACTATAAGAATTCTATAAGAAGAGATTGGAAAAACTTTTCTAGAGAGAGGCCAATGCATAGCATCTAGGTGATGGAAACACTTATAACTTTGACTTAAACTGTACAAAGTAATTCATGTAACCAAAATGTTTGCATCTCCATAATATTCTGAAATTAAGAAAATTAAATATTTTATCACAAATATTAATAATAGTAAAGAAGGCAGGAGAAAATTTTTGGAGGTAATAGATTGGTTTACAGCATAGATTATATTGATGGTTTCATAGGTATATACTTATCTTTAATGATCAAGTTTTATACATTAAATATGTATAGCTTTTCATATGTCAACCATACTTCAATAAAGTGATTTTAAAAATAGCTATTAGAATTATACAAGGAATGAAGTAGTCAAGAGAGGTAGCAACCAAGCAATAAAGAAGTTTGTATGCCAATCTACGACATTTCCAATGTAATTGCTACATGCAGAAGAATTATTAAATGTTTTCAAAATAGAGGAAAGTCATGTTTATTTTGGGATTTTGGAAAGAGCATTCAGATATGCAAAGGTAAAAACAGGAGTCCAAGAAATTAATTATAAATCTAGTGTAAACAAATAGGAAAATATTTGTAAAATGTATGACAGATAAAGAGTTACAGTATTAAATAAACCAGAAACTCTTATATATAACTGAGGGGAATTGAGAGAACAAACCAATAGAAAAAATGGCAAAATATGTAAACATACTTTGCAAAATAAGAAATACAAGTTATGAAGAAAACATAAAATTTTGTTAAAAAAATATTCAACTTAACATTAATCCAAATTGTGGAAATAATGCCATTTTTGTCCAAACAATTGGCATAAACAGCAGCCACAAAATGGAGAGCCTGGCATTGAAGGTAGGGAAAGGAGGAACTCCCAAACAACTGCAGAAAATGTAAATTGCTACAATCCTTATGAAAGTCAAGCAAAAATATTAAAACAAGGAGAGTTTTTGTGGTCTAGAGTGAATTCCTCTGTTTACCCTGTTTCTGCCCTTCCATAACTGCATTTTGCATATAGCTTTGGGACGGTAATGCTATAAACCTACTCCAGTTCTCTAAGATCTTTCATTGCAGTTTCCTTTGGCTAAGCAGCTAATCCTTATTGTTCTAATTTTATGTTTCCAGGATATAACAGATCAAGGTTGTTTGTGAGGTTTATCTCTTTGGTTGAATCCCTCGTGTTCAGAGGAAGGAGATTATCTACTGCAAACTTGATCACTCACTCTTTCAAACTGGCCTGTGGCTTGCAGGAGTTTCCCCATGAAGCAGCTGAGGACAGGGATTGTCTAAAATCCCACTTGGAGAGGCAGTAATGTGTAGTGGTTATGAGGGTAGACCCTGGAACCAGGAGCCAAAGGTTCCTACCACTTACAAGCTGTTTGACCTTGATCAATGCTTAATTAACTTCTCTGTTTCCTCAATTGTCAAAATAAGGATAATAATAGTCACCTACATGATAGCATATTGAAAGAATCACTGGATATAATAGGTGCTTTCTGTAATTTTTAATACACATAATCTAAGAGAAAAAAGATATTGTCCTGAAATATGGCATAGAAAAATGGAGAAGAAAGAGATTCAAGAAATAAAAGCTTAGACGCGGGCCTTGGCCATCTTTATTTTACTTCATTTTAAGTGTATTTTGGAAGCATTCAGACAAAAAGAGGAGCCACTTAGTTTGGTTTCTAATATCGATATGTATTTTTGTAACAATTCTTAAGAAAATATGCATTTCTGAGAACTCAAGCACATGATAATTCCCTTAGTAGTTGAGATTTTTCACATGTTTATTCTCAGTAACCTAATGTGATCTCTCTTGTAATATTTTAGTCTTCAAAACCTTCAGTATTACTTTTATCATGTTGCCTTTGTGATGTTCAGACTATGTGTTAATGTTGTTACTTAATTCATAATAAGCCCATAAATCTAGCTCAGCATTCAGAAAATGGCACTTTTAGCATATTCCCCTACTTCAGAGACCAGAGGGCAGAGTTTGATTCTAAATGAATAAGAGGCAATGCAAACTTTCTGCACTCCAACTCTGTGGATTCTCCCACTCCTAATCCCTTCCAATATTTCATTCCTTTTCAGAGTGAGACCTGTCTTCGATTCACCTTCAGCTTTTGGCACTCTTGCATGATTTCTTTTGACTCCCCTACTCCTCATCTTTCCTGGTGAAAACTATATGACTTTGTCAAGCTGAGCAGCATGTTCATTTCCCCAAAGCCTGTCAACTGCCTCAAGGCCTCAGGCATCCACGTGTTTCTCCTTTGCGGAGGTGCCAATTTAAAAGGATGAAAGGCATCTGTGAGGTTTATCTTAGAGGAATAGTTTTTAAACAGATTGTGTAACCCTTTTAACATTTGGCTTCATGACTAGTTATGCCAAATATCATTGGAACAAATTTGGAATAGCATTAATTAAAAACAACTACAACACCCAGGAGTCACATATAAACAACCTTAGCAGCTCACTGAAGGGTTAGTATATTATTAATAATTGGAACTCTTTTTTTTTACTTCAAGTTATAGAAACCCACTGCTGCCAACTTAAGAAACCCAGCATACAAGGATGTGACACACAATATAAGGTCAGAGAACCAGACAGGCCTCTGAAACGAACAGGATTTCTTTCACGTCTCCTTCGTTTTTCCAGTTTGCATTATTTCTCACTTGTACTCACCAGCTTTCACTTTCCCAGATACCCCGTCCCCCAACCAGTTGTCTCTTTTGTAGCTGTAGTGGAAGATATAGTCACCAAGGACATATTCAATACTAAATACCCAGAGGAGGGTCGCCAGTGCCCCCCACCTTATAGCTCATGTCAAAGAGATAAGTGCTCCTAAATAAGCAACCACAGTCAAAGAGAAGGTTTATGTGGTAATACCATGGAAGCTTAGGGGAATTACTTCAACTAAGTAGAAAGGGGAGCTGTAGAAAGGGCAGAACTTAGAAAAGAGTGGTTGACAAGGCATCCAACAGGAAGGCTACACTACTTTCTTCAAAAAAGGTAATAACCAGTGGGAAAGATGTTTCCATGTGTAGTGAGTATATAGCTATTGGGTTGGCTGCCATCCTTTATCAATAAGTAAAGGGGGAAAATTAATCTAGTTCAAAATGAAACAGAATAGAGCCCAGAAATAGAACCACATGAATAGAACCAAAAGAACCAAAGGCAAAACAACGGAGCAAAGATAGTCTTTTCAACAGGGTACTAGAACAACTGGACATCCACATGTAAAAAAAAAAAAAATTAGTTTAGACACAAACTTTATACCCTTAACAAAAATTAACTCAAAATGGATCATAGACCTAAGTTTAAAATGCAAAACTATAAGACTAGAAGATAACAGGAGAAAATCTAAATGACCTTAATTATGGCAAAGACTTTTTTAGATATAACACCAAAGACATAATACATGGAAGCAATATAATAATTGATAAGCTATACCTCATAAATTAAAAACTTCTGTCCTGCAAAATACAATGTCATAAAAATGAAAAGATAAGTCACAGACTGAGAGAAAATATTGCAGAAGATATATCTGATAAAGGACTGCTATCCAAAATATACAAAGAACAGTTATAATTCAACAGTAAGAAAATTTTAAAATGGGCCCCAAACCTTAGCACTCACCTCACCAAAGAAGATGGCAAATAAGCATAGGAAAAGATGATCCACATCACATGTCATCAGGTAAGTGCAGATTCGATCAACAAGGAGATATCACTACACACCTGTTAGAATGACTGAAACCCAAACACTGACAACACCAAGTGCTGGTAAGGAGGTAGCAACAGGAATTCTCATTCATTGCTGATGGGAATACAAAATGGTACAGCCACTTTGAAAGAAAGTTTGGCAGTTTATCACAAAATTAAACATACTCCCACCACACAATCCTATAATTGTCCTCCTTGGTATTTACCCAAAGATGTTGAAAGCTTATGTCCACACAAAAACAGGCACATGGATGTTTATAGCAGTTTTACTCATAATTACCAAAACCTAGAAGCAACCAAGATGTCTTTAAGTAGGTGAACAAATAAATTCTAATATCTCTAGACTATGAAATATTATTCTACACTAAAAAGAAATGAGCTATCAAGCCAGGAAAAGGCATGGAGGAAAGTTATGTACATATTACTAAGTGAAAGAAACTAATCTGAAAAATCTGCATACAGTATGATTCCAGACATATGATATTCTGGAAAAAGCAACACTATGGAGACAGTAAAAAGGTCAGTGGTCGACAGGGGTTAGAAGAAGGAGGATGAAGAGGCAGAGCACAGATAATTTTTAATGCAGTGAAACTACTCTGTATCATATGACATGGTGGGTATATGTCATTGTGTATTTGTCCAAACCCATAGAATATACAACACCAAGAGTGAACACTAATGTTAACCATGGACTTTGAGTGATAATGATGTGTCAGTGTAGGTTCATCAATTGTAACAAATGCACTACTCCAGGGGAGGACGTTAATGATAGGGAAGATTATGCCTGTGTGGGACCAGGAGAGATATAAAAAATATTTGTACTTTCTTCTCTGTTTTGCTGTGAACCTAAAACAGCTTTAAAAAATAAAATCTATTTAAAAATAAAGTTCTATATCAAAGAAAATCTTTTTTTATTTTTAGAAAGAAAAAATATATAAAATACTTCCTATGCTGACTTTTAAATTGTTACTAGAAAGCATAAAGCTTTATTAAATAAATTAAATGAACAAAAAAGGATTTATGGCTGCCAGTTTAAATGACAGACTGAGAACACGTAGTTATCTTTTTGCTCTCTCAAAATTTTATTTAGCTCCTGGTAAAGCCCCATATGATATAAGATAAATTTATAATCACAGCAAGATTTGGAGTGGAGAAAGGTCATTCATGGACCAAATATTCTGATGGCTTTCGTACAGTAAAAAGCAGAAGTGATTATAGAGGCAGATAAACTATGGGAGGCCAATGAGACAGAGGTCAGAAGCTGAATAGGAACAGTTGTCAGCAGTGGTGGAAACTGTTCTTTCTAGAGAAACTAGAGAGGTCTGAAGCTGGGAGCTAGCAGGCCCAGAGAATAGGAAAGAACTAAAGAGAAGCAATCAAAGGAACCAATTTAAAAACTGTCCACATCATTGCAACTTGGCTCCTTCCAACAGACTCCCGTTCCCATGTGAATTGTGAATGACAAGACTTGCATGTTCACTGAGCACAAGCCAGAGAACTGTTTTCTAAAGAAATTGAATCAACTGCTTGGGAATAACAAATGTACCGAGTGTGGGAGTTTTTGTTGTTGTTGTTGTTGTTGGTGGTGGTGGGTTTTTTTGCCCAGATTAAAGTCATCCTTATTAGGGGATCCTGTGGGCAGACTGTCTGCCTGGTTCCCATCTATATACCATCTATATACCTTAAAATGAAATCTGGCTGATCATCCACACTTTGAACACACTTGTGGCCCCGGGTTCCTCCCAGGGCTAGGAAAGAAAAAAAAAAAAAAGAAAAAAAAAGAAATCTGCTGGTTACCAAGAACACCACACACAGACAGAAACATCAACAACAACATCACACACACACACACACACACACACACACACACAATCTATGAGCTTGCAATCTGTCCTCCTAGATAAGAAAAATGCTTGATAGTTGATAGGGAAATAGAGCTACAGAGCAGCAAAAGAAACTTTGCAACTTAAGTCTATCAACACTTTGTTTTATTTATAACAGCGAATGTAAATTCAATTATCATGAGACAATTGGGAAAAATCATCACACGAAGAAAAATATCAAGAGAAACAGGCCAGGAGCAGTGGCTGATGCCTGTAATCCTAGCACTTTGGGAGACCGAGGCGGCCAGATCATTTGAGCTCAGGAGAGTTGGAGACCAGCCTGAGCAAGAGCAAGACCCCATCTCAACTAAAGATAGAAAGAAATTAGGTGTACAACTAAAAATGTATAGAAAAAATTAGCCAGGCATGATGGTGCATGCTGTAGTCCCAGCTACACGGGAGGCTGAGGCAGAAAGATTCCTTGAGCCCAGGAGTTTGAGGCTGCTGTGAGCTAGGCTGATGTCACAGCACTCCAGCCTAGGCAACAAAGTGAGACTTTGTCTCAAAAAAAAGTATCAAGAGGAATATGCCAAATAACTGATTTTGAACAAAACACAAATAAGAAAAAAATCTTTCCTTATCATTTATGTCTTATTTTCTTATCCATTTGTATTTTTTCCAGGATCAGTTATTTGGATTATTCTTCTTGAAACTTTTCTTTGTGTAAAGATTTTACGAAATAAGAAATATGTATCTTCAATTATCTTCAGTTTCATGTGATAATATATTTCATATAACAAGAATAGCATACCATGAAAAACAAATAGAAAATCTAAGAATGAGTTCTTGATATAAAAAATATGATTTCTGAAATTAAAAGCTCAATAGAAAGGTTTGCTGATATAGAAACCTCCTAGAATATGCAGCAAAAAGACAACAAGAAAATACCAGAGGTTTGATTCCTAGTAAATAGGATGTTCACAAAGATAGAACAAAGAAAATGGAGAGAATGAAATTATGTAAGAATTCAAAATTCTTAGAGTTCAAAAGATATATGAGACTTCATATTGAAAGGTGTCACCAAGTGACAAGCAGGATGAATTTTAACTGACATATAGTAAAATTGCCTTTTTAACTATATGGTTTCATGAGTATTAACATATGTTAATTCCACCATGATCAGTGGTTGAGGATACAAAACAGTTCCCTCAACCTAAAAATCTCCATCATGTTGTCACTTTGTACTTGCACCATCTCCCCAACCCTGACCTCTGGCAATCACCTGTTTCATCATCACTATAATTTTGTCTTTTCCAAGGTGCCATATGAATGCAATCATACAGTGTATAACTTTTTGAAACAGGGTTCTTAAACACATCATAATGCCTTCCAGATTCACCCATGGGTGTATTAATAGCATATTCCTTTCTGTTGCTGAGGATTATAATATGGATATAGCATAATGTATCTATTCACTGATTAAAGGAATTTGGGTTATCTCTAGGTTTTGGAAATTATGGAAAGAGCTGCTATAAATAATTGTGTACAGGTTTTTATATAAGCATATTTTCATTTCTCTAGAGTAAATACCTGAATTGCTCGATCATATAGTAAGTGCATATTTAACTTATAAGAAACTGCCAGCCTGTTTTACAAAGTAGCTGTACCATATTCCATTTGCACTAGCAATGTTGGAAAATTGCAGTTACTCTATATCTTCACCAGCATTTTGTATTATCATGTTTGCTTTGTGTTGTTTTTCAGTCATTCCAGTATGTATGTAGTAGTAGCTCATTGTGGTTTTAATTTGCATTTGTCTAATGGTGAATAATGTTAACCTCATTTCTATCTGTATATGCTCTTTTGTAAAGTGACTATTTATTTGCTCATTTTTAAATCTGGGTTGTTTATTTCATTATGGTTGGGTTTAGAATAGCCTGTATATATTCTGCACATAAGTCCTTTGTCAGATGTGATTTGCAAGTATATTCTCTCAGTTTGCAGCTTATGTTTTTTATGGCTTGATTTTTAACAAGCATTAAAAAGTAACAATATAAATACATTTGCAAATGTATCCTCTTGCAAAAATCCTCATTCTCTTTGAAATTATATAGGATTATATACCTTTTCTGTGGATCTATTCACAGTATTTATTCCTATAGTAGATTATATTTATATAATCATAGTATTATAGCAATCTTTATTTATTTGCCATTTTAAAATCCAACCTATAAGCAAAACATTTTAAATTATTTTAAATTACTTTCTATTAATTATTTAACAGAATATAAATGTTATCAACTGAACAATGAATAAAGAATAATATGGTTTATAAACATGAATATTTCAGACTATAGAGAGTAGATGGAAAATAGTAATGGAGCCCTAATTTTATCCTATTCCCTAATGATGTATTTTGAAATAGTTCTAAAATTGATGAAACAAGAAATAGGAATCTAAATATTTTAGTAAACAATACTTAATAACAATAATACATGTAGCAAAGTACAAGAGTAAACAGATAAATGTTAGTAGGCCTGACTTAATTCCTCATCAAATGAAAATGTGAATATGCAGTGTGTACTCACAAGATATTATATAAAATACAAAAAATTAGTGATAATTTTGTTATATTTTAAAGTGTTCAAATATCTTTCTGTGTATATGTTTAAATATAAATAAATACACACATTATTCATATTTAAATATAATTCTATATTATGAACAGTTACCAGAGTGATGAAAAGTAAAAGAGGATAAAGAAACAAGAGTAGTTTTGTGGGAAGCACACACAGAAAAAAACTGCAAAGAAAGTGAAACAAAGATAGGTAGATAGAAGAAAAGAGGTAGAGAAATTTGCCCTGACAGAAGACAGTGAACAAAGGGACATCAGTGATGGAAACTGACCTTCATGGAATAATATTGCCAACTTGTGACCTTTTGGCATATTGCAGCTAGAGAATTTTTTTTAAACATTTTGAAACACTGTAAAAATCTTGTGCAGTGTTTAGAGTCTAAAGAACAAGGATCCAACTTTCTTTCAAAGTGAGATGTTATTGTGAGGGAGGTATTTTCAGTTAAATAAGAAAAAAGGAATATATCATTTTTGGAGAAAAAATTCAGACTTTAAGAATTAAATATAGCCAGTTTACCAACCCAACCAGAGCATTAAGTTACTCACAGAAGAAGAATATACACAGATAATATAAATAAATAATTAGAAAAAGCTCCACCCTCGTGGCCTAATTAACAACCCCACTTCTTAATATTTTTGCATTGGGGATTGTTTCAACATGAATTTTGGAAGAAACACAAATATTTAAGCCACAGAATTCTTCCTCTTGCTCCCCAAATTCATATCCTTCTCATATACAAAATACATTCATTCCATCTCAACAGCACCAAAAGTCTTAACTTATTCCAACACTGACTTTAAAGTCTAAATTTAAAGTCTTATCTAAATCAGACATGGGTGAGACTCAAGATGTGATTCATTCTGAGGCAAATTCTCCTCTAGCTGTGAACCTGCAAAATCAAATAAGTATTGTGTTTCCATAATACAATGATGGGGCAAGCATAAGATAAACATTCACATTCCAAAAGGGAGAAATAATAATGAAGGGAGGGGTAATAGGTACCCAATAGGACCAAAACCCAATAAGCAAATAACATCAAATCTTGAGGCTTGAGAATAATCTTCTTTGACTCCATGCTCAGCTTCCTAGACACACTGGTGCAGAGGGTAGCCACACAAATCCCTGGGTGGAGCAGGGAAGACTGCCATGGGCCACACTTTGCTGAGTGTGGCCCATGCCACAGCTCTCAGGACTTGCAGTCAGATTCCTACAGCTCTTCCATGCTGGTGCTATACACTAGAGGCTCTGCAGTTAGGGGGGCTTGGGTAAAACCCTGATCCCACAATTCTACTAGACATTGTCCAAAGGAGACTCTCTGTGGTGACCCTACCCCTGTGACAGTTCTCTGCCTGGGCCCTGAGGCTCTCTGAGGCATTCCTTGAAATGTAGGTAGAGGTAGTAGCTATGCCTCAACAGCTCATGCATTCTACACACCTGCAGGATTAGAGCCATGTGACTGATACCAAGGTTTATCCCTTGTGATTTCCAGAGTGGCAGTCCAAGCTGCACCTGAGCCAGATTGAGCCACAACTGGGGCGGCTGAGAAACACTGCACCAGAATGTGGGGAGCAGAGACTTGGGTGGCACCTGCTGCAATCCCCAATGTCCCATGGACAACCTGGGCCCCTCCCTTGAAACAGATATGCCCTGAAGGCCCTGGCACTCTGGCCCTATGACTATGGAAGTGGCAGTTTTGAAGATCTTCAAATGCCTTTGGAGTCATTTTTCTTATCCTGATGAATAGCATCTGGATTCCTTCTGTCCATACTAATATATTTCTCAAATGGTCACTTGGCCACATCTTTTGTATTCTCTCCCAAAAGTGTCATAACGTGCTATTTCATTCTTTACATAGCCGGGCTAAGAATTTTCCAAATCTTTAAGTTCTCATTCTTTTTTGATTATAAATTCCACCTTTAATTAATTTCTTTTTTCTGCATTTTACTTTAAGTGGTCAAGAGAAGCTATGCAGCACCCTGAATACTTTGCATAGAGATTTTCTTCTGCCAAATATCCTAATTCATTGCACTTGAATTCTGTCTTCCACAAAGTCCTAGGACATGGATATAATTCAGCCAAGTTCTTTGTCACTTTGTATCAAGGATGGCCTTTCATCCAGTTTCCAATAAGATATTCCTCATTTCCTTCTAAGACCTTATCAGAATGGCCTTTACTATCCCTATTTCTACAACATCCTGATCACAATGACTTAGATAATCTCTAAGAAGTTTGATTCTCTCTCCAGCTCTCTTCTTCTAAGCCTAATCACCTCCTAAAGGGTGCACCTGTTAATACTATTGCATTGGGAATTAAGTTTCAACATGAATTTTGGAGGGAACACAAACATTCAAACCATAGCAATAATGATAACTTTATTTTACCATTGAACCAAATATCTGGCACCTCCTTCTGAACCTACAGTTGGAAAGTAAATTTGTGGCAGTGGTGGGGGAGTGGAGAGAAGAGCAGGGGGGAAGAAAAAGAAAGCACTGGTCAAAAGCACATGGCGCTATAGCAGTGGGAGGGAGGTTTAGCCTAACCTGCTCCATAACCTGCTCAACCTGCTTCTGACCCCCTGCGGTAATATCCTTTAAGTTAAAAGCTTCTGCTTAGCTCTGCGGGAGGCCAGATAAGAATAGGAAGAATTTAGTTTATGATTCAACTCTAGAAGAAAGATGATAACCATCCCTTTCCCAAAACTAACTCCAGGAGAGATAAGGAAAGTATGCACACAAGTAATAAAGCTATGTTAAAGATTTGTTAGGAAAATCATGAACTGACCTATGTCCTCCAAATTAACTGACCAAGAACAAATAAGTTTTACAACCTCCTCAGACTCTTGCTGATACCCAGATGTCTGTGGTCCTCATTTACTTCTTGCAAGTCCCCTCTTCTTCCTGTTTTCTTAACATAAAAAGGAGCCTAAAGTTCATACTAATTTAGGACGGATTTTGGGGACACTAGTCTGCTGCCTTCTCAATTTACTGACTCTTCAAATAAAAGTTGTTTTCTTTGCCCCAACGCCTTGTTTCCTGACTTATTGAATGTCCTGCGGAGAGTGGTACAACTTGGACCTGGTTACAGCACTAATGTCATAAACCTGAATATATGGATTTTTGTCCAAACTACAGCATCTTAGGGCCACTGTGAATCTTCTGCCAACAGCCATTTTGTTGTCTCTTGTGAAAATTTGAGTTCAAATCAATAACTTCACTAAATAGATACTTTACTCATTCCTATATTCAGTACAAGAATTTTAGCAGTTGGGAAAGTATAATCAAACAATCATGGAAAGAAACTCAAGATTCTCAAATCTACTAATGGAGGAAGCTTTGCAATCTGAGATGACATCTAACCATTATCATCTATTACCTCATAGCAATAAGTGGACCATTGGCCTAAATATCAGCAGTGAATAGCCTGAACTGTGTGAAATAAGAGAGAATAAGTAAAAGAACTCACTTGTGTTAAGTGGAGACCCCAAATTTTACATTATTATTTTGCTCTCCTTGAGGAAGAATTTGAGTTAGCTATATTGGTTCAATCTATCTAATTTACAGCAATTTTCAACCTTGTTTCCATTCACTTTCAAAAGTACATCAGTGAAGAAATGTTTTACATACTTGGTGCAGCTTCATTCTAATAAGTATTTCCAAAAAGTTTCAAAGTTCAAAAGTTCCCTCATATCATTGCAGCAGATCATTGCCCCAAGCTTTTGTCAATTA
The DNA here is from genome assembly GCF_040939455.1 of Microcebus murinus. Classification (NCBI taxonomy): domain Eukaryota; kingdom Metazoa; phylum Chordata; class Mammalia; order Primates; family Cheirogaleidae; genus Microcebus; species Microcebus murinus. The sequence continues at coordinate 51,322,354 of NC_134104.1, forward strand.
TCTCTAGTAATGAATTGCTCTATATTTTAAAATTGAGAAACTTATTGTTTGCATTTCAAAAACAAGTCATAGCAGGTTTTTAGATTGTGCTTGGTTTTGTTTTAAAACTGTTCTATGAATGATTGCAATCAAAGATAATGACTCCCAATTGGAGAACAGGAGAGACCCACATAAAGGAGAAGATGTATTACGAGCCAGCAGTGTTAACTTAAATAATTTTTATCTTGCCTAAACATATACAAACACACAATAATATAAATTCTTCATGTTGTAACCACCTCCATGAACCCTTAAATATTTTTTACAATCCTCTTCCTAAACTAACTACTTGACCCTTTGAGTTGTTTCCCAGAAATGATGGACTCTGAACTCTGGGCCTCAAGTGATCCTCCTTACTCAAAGTGCTGGGATTATAGGTATAAACCACCAGGCCCTATTTGAAATGATGGATTTTTTGCAAGAGAAAGGAGTTGAGATTCTGAAGTCCCCAGGGCAGACTTCCACAGGGCTCACCGTCCCCTTTCACCTGCCCCCAAGGCACATGGTCCCTCCTTAAAAAGCCCATGGATTTGAGGTAGCTTCTCCCTTTCTCCTGACAAAATGTCTGTTGTGTTAAAAATTTCTTTCTTCCTTGGCAATCCTCCTTGTCTCAATAATTAAATCTTTGTGCAAGAAGCAAACGGATCTAGACAGAAACCCCCTTTTGGTTTTGACAGCAATGTGCCTAATTCTTTCCCAACCAAAAAACCAAGTATTTATAACAAATACTAAAAAATTTAAGAAAATAAAAATTTGTAGTAACAGCATTAAATTAATGTGATAAATGATATATTGCTAAAACTAAATTAAAACTTATAATCTAAGTATGGTACTGACTGCTGTAGTGTTAGTTAGTTGAGGTTTAGCGCGGGATTGCTGTGACGCCCAGAGCCCCTTACCGCTTTTCTCTATTTAAACTTTCATGACCCCTATTCTTTTGTGATAGCATTTGACTTTCCCTCGGTGCAAATGTCAAACTTCAGTCTGAAATATCAGTTCCTGACTTGCTTATGGCCAAAGAATGACCAGTCACACCAAAGTAAGGCAACCATGAAAATGAGGTTTATTGAGGAGAGAAAAATATGATCATGGGGCAAGAGCAAGATATAGGTTTACAGAGCATGATACATATGCCACAGATGACAACTGGACCCATTGTCACAGCAAAGGAAGAGCAAAAGAAGGGCACAAAAAGGGGGAGGGGGCGCTGGTTATGGTCTGTGTCTTGTTTTATAGTGCCAGGATTGGGACCTTCCTCCTGGCTCAGATGTCACCATGGAACCACTTTGATGGGACAGTTGGGAGTTGCATGACTTGAGTCTTACTGAGCATGCAGATTTCCCATGAGCCTCTCTAAAAGCCCATTTGGGGTGGTGAATCACAGCAACACCCACTTTTGTTCCTAGGAGACCCAGAATCCTTCGATATCCACCTACTATAAACACTGTATTTGCATTTTAAATAAGCCTCTGTTTGCCTCTTCTCAGTCTACTACAAGTGATACATTACTTCACCTCAATGTTCTTTCTTTTACTATCAAATCCCAACTTATTACATTGCTTAATAAGCTAAAGTCTTAGTATATGAAAATATTTTTCAATAGAAATTTATAGGCACAAATTTGTCAGCAACTGTTAAAAAGTCAAACATGAAAATAGTGTCAGGTAGATAAAGAATGATTTCATCATTTTGATATTAGGATTCAATGGTAGATATGCTTACAAAAAAATTCAAATATAAATATGGTGACAGATAGTAATCATTTTAACATTAAGAAATGCTAAGATAATTGCAGATATGCTTGCCAAAGCATTAAATGCTCTCATTTGTATCCATCACTTATTGTGAATAGTGTTACAAAACGAATACTAAATTAATGACAAAAATCATTTGCCTCAGGAAGGAATGCAAGTTTTAATACCCAAAAAGGAAGGGGTTTTAAAGGGACAACTCGTGGAACACTTCATTGCCCTTTTTCAGACCTTTACTTCTGTTACATATCAACAGTTGGAAAAAATACTGTGTATATTCTGTATTTAGTAAAATATATCAGCTCCAATCAGGTTCTGAGTGTAATTTAAAACACTTATTCTAACTCAATGACTCTATCTATGCCTGAAAAAAACTTTCCAACATATGCAGAGTGAACACGATGGAGCTTAGTGCAGCTGTGTTTAAACATATTCTGGTAGGAAGTTTGTAGCCATGCCACTTGAGATTTTAGTATCCTGGCATTTTTTTAATGACTGAAATAACAAAATTTGACTAGACTCTTGTTTGCTTTCACATGTTAACCACTTGCTTCCTGGCCAACACCCCTTATTTTCAAAGTAATTATCAATTGCTGGTGTACTTTCTTTGTCAAGCAGGAGGAGATAACTCCAGGGTCATAAGAAAAATCTATACGTTTGTCTTGCGGAAGGAAGGAATGATCATGAGAAAGTTGCAGTTAGCTGCTGATGCTCATGTTGTTTTCTGAGACTAAAAGCAACACAGACTTCACTGAAACTCCCTCTCTCTTACTACTTAGCCACACTCTCCTTCCCTCCCTAGCCACATAAAAGCTTCCTAATTCATTGTTTTATTGAGATGGATCTGAGACATTTTGCTCTTTTATCTGTCTTTTTCCTTCTCTACCTCCAAGCACCAGTGTCACAGTGTTTGGCTTTTCCTGCACATTGGGTACATGAGCCTGAATTTAGGATTCCACAATAATTCAAACACTGTCTTTGACCTTTGGTTGTGAGACAATCTCAGACAGAAAATGTTAAAGCTAGTGCAAGGTTAATATAATGAAATAAGTATATGCAAAGTACACAGAATTGGAGTTTTAGAAAAGTTATTTATAAGTCCTGTTCCCAAAATTCATTGCTATGCAATCCTGGGCCAGCACAAAACATAATGAGAATTAAATGAGTAAAGTAATGTGCAATCTAAGGCATACTTTTTATATTCAGTTGCAAAACTTAATTTTGATCATTGCTTTTTATAAGATAAAAATGATAATATTACAGTGTGAGTCATAAGTTTTCAACTTAGGAAACAAGGGGAGGTATTTTTCTTTTTCTTTTCTTTCTTTTTTTTTTTTTTTTTTTTTGAGACAGAGTCTCACTTTGTTGTCCGGGCTAGAGTGCGATGGCGTCAGCCTAGCTCATAGCAACCTCAAACTCCTGGGCTCAAGGGATCCTTCTGCCTCAGCTTCCCGAGTAGCTGGGACTACAGTATGTGCCACCATGCCCGGCTAATTTTTTCTATTTTTGGTAGAGACAGTGTTTCACTCTTGCTCAGGCTGGTCTTGAACTCTTGAGCTCAAGTGATCTGCCCTCCTCGGCCTCCCAGGCCTGAGCTACTGCAACCTGCCTAATTTTTCAATAAAGACACATACATCATCCATGGAGGACAAGAGCAGACAATTTCTCTTGACTGATTTCTGAGTCCTTATCATATAGAATAATAACCCAATGTACATTCTGGGAAAGAAAGATTAGTTTGCAATCATAATATTTATCTCCATGCTCAACTTAATAAACATTTGTTGAAAATTTTCTGTTTTAATCATTATGGTAAGTAATAACAGTGATTAAAAACAGGTTGAAAGAACCCAGTCATTATGAATTTAATTTAATAGAATAAAAGGTACATATAAATGCATAAATTGCCAACTAACTGGGCATCATCTGATAAGCATAATAAAATAGATATAAGGTGCTATGGAAGAAAACAAGGGAGAGATAATTTCTAAGCTGGGAAATCTTGGTAGCATCCATGGAACATGTCCATAACATGTATTCTGTCTATACCTCAACAAAAGCTACTTTCAACTTGTGTGGATGCATACATATTGTAAAATATATTTCATATAGAAGAAATCATAAGCCCAAAGAATTGGAAAAAAGTGATTTCATGTTTAGAGAACAAGGAATCATTTCATATGGTATGATTTCTTTAGTTTCTTCAAAGTGTTTTGCAGAAGATATGGTTGAAAATAATCTAGGCCTAATCAAGTAAGGATTTGAATGTTAATTTAAGTAATTTATATTTTGTATATAATATATATACATTATTTTGTATGTTTTAAAAGGAGGAAAGCCATAACCAGATATAGAGGTGGGGAATGTACAAGAATGAGAAAGACTAACAAGAAACATTGTGACATCTGAGTTTTTGATGGAAAAAAGAATGGAAGAAAGAAAGGAATAGACAAAAACATAATACATAACCAGAATCTATAGAATCAATTCTTAATTGATGGCATGTAGGATAGAGAGAGAAATGCATTATATAATTTCAAAATTTGGATTTTGGGCAACTTAGGACATGGTGGTAGTGTTACAAAGAAAGCATAAGAAAAGAAATGGAAAACAGAAGGTAGAGAGAAATGATAAACAAATGAGCACAGAGAATGTTATTGACCCAAACTGGGGTCTGCTGATCTACTGCTGTAAAGCCAATCACTGGAGCCAAGAGTTTCAGGCACCAGATTTGACATTTCTATTTGCAGGGTGCCATGCAAGTAGAACAAGCAGCTAACACTTAAAACTCAAATTCCACAATGGATTACAAGTCGGGGTTTTTAAAGGCAGGAGTACACTTCAGGTAGGTGAAATTGTAAGTCAATACATGGAGGTTATACATTAGTCTGGCCCAATAAGGTGAGATACCCTGAAGTGGGAGAAAGGATAGGCGGATTCAGAGATTCTTTGATTAGCAGAAAGAAACATTAAGATGGGTGTGACAGGCCCCTCATGGAAAATTTAGAACAAGGAATGGCAATCAGAGTTCAATTCCTCAGCTCATCCTTTGTATATTTTTTATCTGGTAGGGATTTTGAAAAACAGCTTAAACATGTGTTAAGATGCCATCTTTTAGTTTCCACAGGGAATCAAAATACCTTATGACTCTGGATTGCTTGGAGGGCCACTGTTCTCCTCAGGTTGTCCATTCACCTTTCCAGGCTAGCCAAGTGTCTGGAACAATCCCCGAAGAAACTCAAAGTTTGCCCTTATTTCCATGCTGGTGAGCCTGGCAGACCCCTCAGAGTGATCTCTGCTTGGTCTCAAGAAGAGACAATTACATTTGGTTTTGTGAGATCATTGAGAAAATTTATAAGAATGGAGGTGAGGGCAAGAAAGCAGAATGTAGACTTTAAGAATGGAAGGAAACTATCATTTCCAGGTCAGTTCCTATTAGTTAACCTTAAAAACCTTCCCCATACAAAAATGTAAAATAATGAATATATTTTAACAATATTTTCTGAGGTATATTTGACCCTGCCAAAAAGTAAAGGAAACTCCAAAGCCAAAAAAGAAAAGGATGTTGAAAACCATTTTGAAAGTGATTACTAAATCTGTGGCTACCTTAGGTCATTTGCTATACTGTGTTACTTATTGTCTTGCATTCTAATTGTTACACAGACAACAAGATACTGTGCTTTGAATCTGCAAAACGGACATTTCTAGCTTAGCCTGTAGCATAAAACGCAAAGGCTACATTCTCAGTAGTTAGGTTAACTGAAATAAAGGAAGATAACAAGGAAATATATTTGAGTTGGTCTTCACTCTAATTGTGGACTGTCTTAGTCGTTCAGGCTACTATTACAAAATACTATAGACTAAATAGCTTATAAACAGCAGAAATCTTTTTTCATAGTTCCAGAGGCTTAGAAAATCCAAGATTCTGGGTCTGGTGAGGGCCTGCTTCCTGTTCATACATCACCATCTTTTCATCTGTTCATACATCGCCATTGTGTCTTCACATGATAGAAGGGGCAAGGGAGATTTCTAGGGTCTCTCTTATAAGGGCACTAACCTATTTATAAGAGCTCCACCCCCATGACCTAGTTAACCTCCGAGGCCCCACCTCTTAATACCATCACATTGGGGGTAAGGATTGCGACATGTGACTTTTGGATAGATACAAACATTCAATATATAGTATGGGCTAAAAAGTTTTTCCTGGAGATTATAATCAAGGGCCAGATTATATGATCCAGAAAAATCAAGCTGAGAAATATAAAGTGCCCTGGTGTTTAGCACCCCAGGAGTATATGGGAAAAGAAAATGCAAATCCACTCTTAAAGAATTTAGAACATATAGGATTATTATAGATGATGTCAAGCAGTTCAAACATTGTCTCATAATTTGCCATTTCAAAACACATGTGGAAATAAACACCCGTGAGTAAGCAGAAACAACTACAATAGGTTTAGATCTCAAGGACCTAAATATTTAATGTATTTTGTTGCAATTAAAAACCCAAAGAGTTAAATAAAGAGCAAATCAGACACAGGCAAAGAAAGAATTAGTAAGCAGTTTCCTTATACCACCACTCTCCCCACCCTCCAGTTGCCTATCTTAATCTCATCCCTAAATCAAGGTATAGACCCTCCACTTACAGTTACGTAAACTGAAAGTCATCCTAGACTGCTTTGTCTCTGTCATTTCCCAGATGCACCCCATCACTAAGCACTGCAAAATGTACCCCCTAAATTATAAACATTCTTCTTCTCTCCCCCATTCTACTACCAATGTTCTGATTTAGACAATTATTCTCTTTCAGATACATAAGTTTCACAGCTTCTATTTCATCTCTCTGGCTCTAGAGTTACCCTATAAAATCTACCTTCTGCCACATCCCTCTCTAACATTTGTCAATCATCTGCTTAAAATCCTCTGATGGTTTCCCAAGAACCAAGCCTAATCTCTAAGCCTAATTTCTTGTAACATCTTATCAGTATTCTTAAGCAACAGTCCTAATTATATATCTTGACATACACTGCACTGTTTAAAGTCTCCAACTCTTGGCTAAAACTGTCCCCACTTGACCTTATTGTTATCCTTTAAAGATTCAGGTCAGCTATCATCTCCCCCTGAAAGTTTTTACATCTTCCACTTTGTCATCCTGAACCCTTCCTCGATGCTCCTGTAGTAGGCACAATCCTAAAATGATTCCCCCAAATATTCTGCCTAATTCTCCATGAATTAGGGACTTCAAGACAGCACTGTGAATATGATGAGAGCTCATCATTCAGATTATATTAATTAATAGAAGGAATTTTACAGATGCAATTAAGGTTACTAATTAGTTGACTGAGTTAATCAAAGAGGAGTTTATCCTGGTAGGGCCTAATCTAATAACATGAGCCCTTTAAAACGAGTTTTCTCTTGCTGATGGCAGAAGAGGAAGTCAGTGAGAGTACAAGAATGAGAAGGATTTAATGCACCACTACTGCCTTAAAGATGAAGGGGCCACAGGATGAGGAACAGGAGCGGCCTGCAGAAGCTGAAAGTGCCCCTGGGCGACTGCCAACAAGAAAACAGACACCCCCGTGCTACCATACTTACCACAAGGAACTAGATTCTGCCAGAAACTTGAGTGAGCTTGGAAGTCGGTTTTTGCCAGACTGGCTGATACCTTGATTTTTAGCCTTGTGAGACCCTAAGCATAGAATCCAATCTAGTCTACCCAGACATGTAATTTACAGAACTGCGGGATAATAAATGGATGCTGTTTTAGGTTGTTAAGTTTGCGGTGATTTGTAACACAGCAACTGGAAGCCAGTACAACTTCATAGCTCCTTATGTTGGCTCCTTTGCATGTCATGTTTATCGTGCTCTTTTCCTTACTAGTTTGTGAGCTACTTAGAATAGAAATCATGTGTTAGATGATGTTTGTATCCCCAGCATCTAGCATAGTACTTGACACTGGGGAATGCTCAACAAGGGTATATAAAACATTTTTAAAAATATTACTATGTCAGTTGAGTCCTTTGGGAAACAAACACTGAGGTGGAGTTTGGCATACAAGGAGTTTATGGTGGGGGGGGAGGTGGGGGAGGAAAGGAGGTAACACCTGTGAAAAACAAAAGGTGAAGAACCTGAACTAGCTATAGAAAGCTCTCAGACTGCAATACAGATCTGAAACCCCAACCAAAGAGTCTGGAACTCTAGAGCCATGAGTACAAATGGGGAATCCCATGTTGGGAAGAAATGGCCAGGTCTAATACCCCCACCCTGCTCGGTGGTTAGTTGGAGGCTGCCCAGGAAGAACACTGACTTGGCTTGAAGGTGCCAACAGTTGGAAGCTGTCAGCTAACTTGTTTCTCCTAAACAAGTTCTTTTGGGAAGAAATATCTAAGGAGCACACATTCACAGTGTATGAAAAATCACTATTTCTTAAGAATATAACATAAGCTCTATTTATCAACGTAGCACCATAAGTTTTCTTCCAGAAAGAATACAGTGAAGAAAGGACTCCAAAATGATAATATCCAGCCTTTAGAATTTTATTAAGAGTCTATTTTACACCAAAAGTCATAATGATTATACACTCTTCTGATATTGATGGCTGTGTTTTTTCCAAAGCAGAGAATTATTAGTCAATTATAACTTTCTCAAGGTTTGGCAAAGAAAAATATTTTTACCTCAAGGGCATATGTTCAGCTCAGTGAAAAATTTGTTTTATTTAATAGTAAACACCAACAATTACTTTTAAAGGACTTTGGTTTTCTTAGTGTCATTAAAATGAAATTTTAAAAAGAAAACTCTATTTTCTTAGATTGCTCTGTTGGAATTCATATATCTTTGTTCTTGAGGCTGCCTTTCTGATTTGTTTTAACAACTCTATGTGGAATCAAATGGTTGTGAATTCTGAGCAAAACTATTCAAAGCTTCCATTATCATTTCACAAGTGTCACAAATAATTATAAGTTGTTCTTTTTCTTTTTAAAGGAGAAGAAGTTTGGCAATGTACTAAAGGAAGCATCATCTTCAAAAGTAGCTGGCAAATCATGTTCTTTGATGGTTCTCATATTGGAAAGCATCAACATTGTATTAGCGGAAAATAGGATAACCAAGGATACATTTTACCCAAACCTCCTACATTCATTTTATGCATGTGAGTGTAAAAATTCCCAATACAAACTGTTCTAAGAAATATGGTTTTAGAATTAATTATATCAAACAACATTTTCACAACCATGAGCCTGAATGAGACTTAATGTCTTCTGTTATCCTTAATGATACTGATTTCCTGCTACCAACATCTCCACACACAATTTCTGGCTTAAGGTTTGGAACATATCCAAATTGCTACATTGAGGTTTATTCTATCATACTGGGTTTAAATATATGACCACAAAGTTTTAGTGGCACTTTAGAAATTAACACAAGTTTTAGAGGTACAGCAAATTTAGGGAAATTTTATATTTAATTTCATTTACCAGAACTCATTCTAATTTTGGCTTCAATTTGCTACTTACTTATAAATCAGCACAAAAATATTATCCGTCTAAAAGAAAATGTAACAATTTTCCACATTCATCTTCAACAGTAAAGACAGAGCCCAGAGCTTTATAAGAACCCTCCACTGTTCCTTCTAGCAACAACATTTTCCTTGTCCTTTTTCTCTTCCAACCTTGGATGACAACATCAGTCATGAGTAAGTTCAAAATCTTAACACTTCCTCTATGTGCTCTCTTTCAGCTGCTGTTATTTCCTTTCATTTAGAACAGCAGGGCCATCAATCCCACTTCCACATCTATCAACCCTCCTATGGACACTGCCATTCCTACCACTCTAGAGGACCCACCTTAGCTCCTGTACAAGCCCAACCTTCCACTGAGCCACTGGCCCTTGCCCTCTCATTTCCTCAAGGACACATCTCCAGCCATACTCCCCTTTCCCCTGCCATCAATTTCCCTCTTCACTAAATCATTCACATCGATGTAGAAATGTGATGTTTTACATTCCATATTTTTTTTAAAAAGTCTTTTTGACCTCACAATCCCTTCCAGAAAAAAACTCTAAAAAGCATATAGCTATCCTACCAGTCTATTTTCTCTCTTCTCTTCCTTTCCAATCAGGCTTTTGTTTCTACTATACCAAAAAATCTCTGATGAAGGTCACCACTGTTAAATATTAGGTCATTAAATACAAAATTTCCAATTTTGAATCAAAAATGTAGTTTATTATATCTCAAACAAGAAGCAGTGTAATTAATCAAGATATGTGCCTAAACTATTGACAGTTCTGCCATCTTAATGGTAGCTTGCTTATACCAGCAGCAAAGAAGCCTAGAGAATGAGTGGTGATGAAATCACAAAAGGCATTTTCCACAGCTTGTTGAGAATTGAATATTTGTCCTTGCAAGAAATGGACCAAAGCCTGGAAGAAGTGGTAGTCAATTGGTGTAAGGTCTGGTGAATATGGTGGATGACAGAGAGTTTCCAAGTCCAGGCTCTGTAGTTTGAGCAGTGTTGTTTATGAGATATGTGGTCGAGTGTTGTCTTGCAGGAGGATTAGCCTGTCTCTATTGACCAATCTCAGCTGATTAATCACAAGCATCCTCATCATTTCATCTAACTGGTTGCAGTAGACATCCACTATAATCGACTGACCAGGTTTCATGAAGTTATAGTGGATAATACCAGTGCTGGACCACCAAGAAGACATAATTAGCTTTTTTGGATGAATATTCAGTTTGGGACTGTGTTTCCACACTTCATCTTTATCCAACCATTGTGCCAAACACTTGTAATTGTCAAAAAGAATCTGTTTTTCATCACACGTAACAATATGGAGTAGAACTGGTTCACCTTTATGTCTTGACAGCAAAGAAGGCAAGCTTTGAGATGATTTCTGTTGTGATGCTCATGCAGTAGCCATCTATCCAGCTTCTTTACCTTGTCCACTTGTTTCAAATGGTCCAATATTGTTGGAATAGCATCATCAAAGCTTGTTGCTAAATTTACACATAAGTTGAGATGGATTCGCTTTCACTACGGCTTTCCGCTCATCATTATCCACCTTGGCTTCAGGTCACCCATGTGGCTCATTTTTAAGATTAAAATAACCAGAACAGAACATCTCAAACCATTGACATACTGTGTGTTCATTAGCCACATCCTTCCTGATATTTCAAGCTGTCTACACTGCACTGGTTCCATGGCAGAACTCATTTGAGTTATACGAATAACACGAATTTTATTTTTCCATGGTTTCACAAAAATTGCTCTAAAAAAAAATTTGAGATACTCACAAGCCAAACTATTCAATTGAAAGACTGAGGATATACCTTTACAATAAAAATAAAACTAGAAGTGTCAAAGTGAAATGTCAGAGATACCAACTGTCAAATTTGTTACTTAGGAAATCAGACATTTCATACTTAATAACCTATAAACAGAATTTGCCATAGTTGATATTTCCTCAAATACTTTCTAACCTGTATTCTAGGGTGCCCTCTTTCTTGATTCTCCTCTCATCATACTAGCTGCCTCATCTCAGTCTCTTGCTATTTCCTCCCCAATTTCCATATTTCTAATGTTGGAATACTCAGACTCAAGTCTCTGGGTATTATTTCTTTTTCTTTCTATACACTTCTTAAAATTTCTCATCTATTCTCAAGGCTACAAATATTATCTATTTTCTAAAGAGTCACATATTATACCTCATATCCATATCTCTCATAGAACTCCAGACTGTTATGTTCAACAGTTTTATCCCTACCTACACTTGGATGTCTAATGGGAATCTCAGATTTGCTATGTAGAAACAGATTCCTGGTCTTCTCTTTTCATGAAAATTGTTCTTCCTTAAATCTTTCCAAATTCAATCCATGGCAACCCTATTTTTCCACTTGTAGCCAAAAATCTTGTAGTAATTTTGATTCTTCTTTCTTTCACATTCCCCATAAATTCATCAGCAAATCCTGTTGACTTTGCTTTCAAATACATTCAGAATCTGCCACTTTTTACTACCTCTATTACTACCACCCTAGTTCAAAGGTACCATCATCTCTCCCATGAGTTATCTTAATGGACTCTTAAAGAGTCATCTGTTTCCAGTCTTGAACTGCTACAGCTTATTCTCAATGTAAGCAACATCATATTTCTTCTCTGCTCAAAGCCCTAGAATATATTCCAGTTAGGGTTTTCCAGATAAATTGAACCAAGAGGAGATAGATAGATGATAGATAGATAGATAGATAGATAGATAGATAGATAGATAGATAGAGAGATAAAAGGGAGGGAAGGAGAGAGAGAGAGAGAGAGACCAACTTTAAGGAAGTGGTTTATGTGATTGTGGGTCCTGGCAAGTTTGAAATCTGAAAGGCACTCAGGTGGGCTAGAAATTCAGGCAGGAGTCAGTGTTATAGTCTTGAGGCAGAATTTCTTCCCCTCCAGGAAATCTCAGTTTTTTCTCTTAAGGCCTTTTTATCCATGAGACCCACCATATTATCAATAATAATCTTCTTTACTTTTAGTCAGTTCATTGTAGATGCTACATACATCTACAAAATACTTTCACAATAGCACCTAGATTAGTGCTTGGCTAAATAACTGAGTTCTATAGCCTCCTCAAATTTACACATGAATCAAACCATCACATTACTCAAAACTCCAAATCCTTAAAATTGCCTATAAAGCCCCATATAATCTAGTCTTGTGTTATCTCTAACCTCATCTCTTTCTATTCTCCCTCTTATTCACTCTGCTTCCATCACATTGGCTTTCTTGCAATCTCTCAAATTTACCAAGAATGTTTTTTTTCTTTAGAAACTTTTATTGTTCCATCTGAAACACTAATGGTTTCATTTTGCTTAGATTTTTCTCAAAATCTCCTTCCTTCCCTTCCCAACTTTATCATCCTTCATACACTCACCGTAATCTGACATATATTAATATTTACATGCTTATTTGTTCATTGTCTGACTTTTCCCACTAGGATCTAAGCTCCAAGAAGGCAGGGATCTTTGTCTCATGTTCACAGAGAACAATGCCTGAAACATAACCATCTGTTCAATTAATTCATATTTTAAACATATCAAAGGAATTTCTATAATGAGTACACTGAAGTATTTCCAATAAGTGCAGTGAAAAGACGTTGAACTGTAGATTTCCAAGCCTGAGTTCTAATGGTGGCTCAGCCAATCGCCTTACTTTTGCTATGGTAAGTCACTTTCCTACTCCAGTACACAGACTTCTTCGATTGTAAAACAAGGGTATTGAATGAGTTTATCTTGTTCCTTTCATCTATATCTTATTTTATTTAAATAGGACCTTGAGTTATATTACAGTTGATATGCAGTGATATCACAGTGATGTTGTAAATATATGCAAGTTATATATTACAATGATATTACGGGTAAACAAGTTGAAAAGCCAACACATCACCTATTATAAAGCACATTATAAACTATTACTTCCAAATTGAAGATGCATAAATGATATAAATTAAAACAAACGTTATGTAAGAATTTATTTATGTCAACAAATTAAGAATACCTTTTCAGATGTTACCCACAGCATCCTGGAAAACAGCTGAATTTCACCATTGCTACAACTCTGAAATAGCAACAATCAATGAATATGGACTCCTACACTAAGACAGCTGTCTTCATCAATGATAATTCCTTCAAAACAACTTATATAATCACCTTCAACATCCTTTTAAAAATCCCTACTTTCCTTCCTCTCATTAGAACAAAATTTGGCTCCTAGCTGAATCTGTATCTCTTGAATTGTAATTCCTAAGAGGCTAGTAAACACCCTGTCTTACTACTTTGCAGTCTAATCTTTCACCTCTTCTTGGTTGACATCTCCTTCCCTTTTAGGTGATCTTTTTTTGATAGTTTAGTTTCTCCTCCTTACGGTTCTGAAGCTTCTATTGTCTTCATGAAATAAAACAGCAATTGTATCCTTTTTAGAGCTACTCCAAAGCCCTGTGAGTTTCCTCTTCAGGGCCCAAGTTTTGCCTGTCTTTCTTTACAGAAAATAATAACTGAGGTCACTAATTGGCACTTTTAACAATCTTCAGTGACCTACTTTCTCTTTTTCTCTCCCTTTTATTTCAACACAGAATTACGAATATCATTGTCCATAAGATTTTAAATCCATATAGTCAATATTTTACAACCCTTAACCACAATCAATATTAGAGGCTTGCACAACACTGCAGTACACTTTCTCTTACCCAGGAAGCTTTCCTTTCCTATAAGAGGGTGAGAACAAGGATTCCTAAACAATCAATATGTCAGATGTTGAGTTTCTCTAATCTTCTCAGCTCTAGGAAAGGAACCAAGTCAGTTATAACCAACATATGAATCTTTACAGTGTTTTGCTTTTATTAGCTTAATAATGGATTAAATTTCTAAACTATCCTGGAAAAAAAAGACTCACAGCCAAAATTTAAAAGTCCAGCTTAATTCTAACTGCAATCACAGGCACAAGTAAATTAGTGCTAATGCAAAAGAAATGCATGGAGACCAATTAGAGGGAAAATCTAAGAATGAACATAGCCACAAAAGACTTTAATTGAAGTTAATCTCACAATAGAGAAAACCATTATGTGAGCAAGGCAAATTGAAACAGTCATTAACAATGCTTAGCCTTTCCGGAAATTTAGACCAGTCCTATGTACTCTGACCTCTATATCTCCATCACATGACCAAAAAACAAAAAGGAGAAATTGTCAATTTTAAGATTGAAAGCATACATTGCTAAGTCTAAGTTATTTCTCACTTTTATCCTTCAAACGTACACGGAATTAGTAAAACTAAGGCTCTAGAGAAATAGTTTTCAATGCTGCAAACTAATTCACCTCATCCCCAGTGCCTCAGATCCCCCGACACTTTGGCAAAATATAGGCCATTTCTGGATGCCTACTAATGTCAAGGCCCTTTCCTAGATGGATTTCATACATTATCTCAATTAAACATCACAGAAACACTCTGGGGTAGGCACTGTTATTTGTATTTTATGGACTAGAATGCTGCAGTTCATAAAGGTTAAAACAGTTTAACCAAGGCTATGCAGCTAGCTAGAAAACTCAAATGCAATTTTGGTCTATCAGATTCCACAGCTAATGTTTACTCTTTCTTTAATTTATTTTTAATGTTTATGGATACAGAATAGTTGTATATATTTCTTTGTGTTGAGAACATTCCAAAACTACACTTCTAGTTATTGTGAAATATATAGTAAATTATTGTTGCCCTATTATGCTACCAAACACTAGGTCTTATTCCTTCTATCTAACTATATTTTTGTAATCATTAACCAACCCCTAAGTGTCTATCAATGAATAAACAATGAAGAAAAAGTGGTATATATACACAATGGAATATCATTTAGCCATAAAAAAAGAAAGAAGTCATGTCATTTACAGCAACATAAATGGAACTGGAGGTCATATGTTAAGTAAAATAATCCCAGAAAGACAAATAACACGTTCTCACTGATATATGAGAGCTAAAAAAAAAAAAAAAAAATTGATCTCAGGGAGATAGTGAATAGAATGTTACTTCATATTCTTTCTCCTGCTCAACATAAAAATGAATCATAATTGAGATTCAATCATATGTGGCTTTTTTTAACTGCAGGAAATTGGGAATCACAAGGGAGGGTTGCAACTGAAAAAACATCTCTGGCTTGCCTTCCCAGATCACAGGGAAGCAAGCAGGCCTAGGGCCCCAGCAACAGGGCACAGTGAGATGGCCACAGGAAACCTTTCTGGGCCTAGTTATTCAGGGGCAGGATTGGGGAGGAAGAAAGGAATAACTAAAAGTGAACTTTTGATCACTAAAATAAGTGTCATTTTCCCCATAGATGTATGTTTCAATATTTTGTATCCAATTTATTGGCAATATAATTAGGAGACTAAAAAGTACATAGTACTTCATAATTCACATCGTGTATTATTACTGATCACCCCTCCATATACTCATACAACAATTCTGAAATCAGGTGGGAAATATCGCATATTTTTGGGACTCACTATCAATTTTAGGAAGCCTACTATGTCCTAACTGCTCTACAAGGAGTTCATACTTATCAAATTGTGTAAGCACAACAACTTATGGGGGGAGAAAACTCAAGTGTGATTTTATTTTCCCTCAAATCAAGAAGTTTGTTAAGATAAAAATCAAAACAAAAATAAATAAGTAAATAAATACATAGGGGAAAAACAGTGGCTTCATTTTTAAAAAAAAGGATTTGCTGGATGAGGGCAGAATCAGTACAAGTCTCCCAGCTCCCTGGTCCAGTCACATTGCTGAACTTTCTATATAGAATTTCTGGGTTCCACTGAGCAGAAAAGGCTTAAATCTAAGTCTGATGCCACATCCAAAATTAAAGTTAAATCAATAGCATCTGCATCCGTTTCCTATACTACTATAGCATACTACTCAAAACAACACAACTGTATTATTTTCCCATTCTGGAGGTCAGAAGTTTGAAACACAGCTTATTGGCTATAAAATCAAGCCGTCAGCAAGGCTGCATTTCTTTTGGGGCTCTAAAAGGAAATCTGTTTTTTTGCCATTTCCAGCTTTTAGAGGCTGCTTGGTTTCCTTGGCTCCCAGCTGCTTCCCTCATTTTCAATGCCAGCACATCAGCATCATCCAATCTCTCTCTCCGACTCTGGCCTCCTCTTCTGCTGGCCTTTTCTTCTTTTAAGGATTCTTGTGTTTTCACTGTGCCCACCCAGATAATCCATCGATAATCTTCCCATCTGAAAGTCTTTCATTAATCCAAAATCCCTAATCTAACATATTCACAGGTACTAGGGATTAGGACATGAACATCTTTGGGGGGCAGGTGGGCATTATTATGCCTTTCACGGTGGCATATTTGCCTGAAATTCACAATCACTGATCTGGAAATAAAGGCTTAAGTTTATAATAAAAGATGTGATTGCCTTTTAACATGAAAAATGACAAAAGCACTTTTGATTATCAGTTAAAGTTCTTAATATATTCCTAAGGAGTAAAACTTGTTTTCAACTTCACATCTAAGAAATGGTTCACATTGAGGTTACAAAATACAATAAACTCAAACATCCTTGATGAGGGAAGAAACAAATTCTATCGTAGTAAAACCAAATGTCATAAAATTGACATTGACATCTCCTCAGGGATGAGAGAGGATCCATGTTACCACAGGTAAATTACTTAAGAAGTCGGTGCCTCAATTTCTCATATGTAAAACAGAGACTGTTTCTATAGCACAGCTATATTTTAGGGTTGTTGCGAGGATTAGAGTTCATACCTCTTATATACCTACCACAGCTTTGTCCATGACAGTTGCTGAGTAAACGGTAATCATTCTATTTTCCTGTCTTTCAGCTATGTTATTATTATACAAGGAACTCTCCATGCAAGGATGTTTTCCATTATATGATTAAATGTACAACATTTATATTCTTGAATGGGATTTGGCTTCAAGAGAGTTCCTGCAGGGCTAGAACTCCTTGCATAATAATACTTTACAAAACTGCCTGATGAACTGCCCAATAACAAATTAAAGAAATGGTCAAGTTTTTTAACAATTGACTTACACAAAACTCCAAATGCCATAATCACAAACCTGAAAATAGACAACTCTGGAATGCTAATTCAGCTAAAGGAACACTAATATCATGATTTACTGTCTGCAGGCTATCACCGAGGACATATATAATTTTCTTTCTTGAGTTAGAGGTCAATTTAATAAATAAAGAGCTATATAGATCTTACAATGTAAATATAATTACTGACCTCTAGTTCTAGTTCTGTTAGGTCATTAAGTAATTCTTGACACCAGCACCCCAAGTCAGCATCAAAATGAAAAAGTTTCTGACCTTGCTGGTCATATGCAAATTATACACAAACTTCAATTAAGCTAAGATACACAGAGCATAAGTTTTACAAAATTGAATGCTGAATCTTGCGCAGGTAATACATTCTCTACATAAATCTAAAACAAAGCTATATAGAATATTATTTTGTAAATTAAAAAATAAATATTTACAGTTGTTGATAGGAAATACTCTTATTTAAATCATCCAAATATCTAATGGTGTATTTCTAGACAATTAAAAAACAAACATGTTTGAAGTAGAAAATCTATGAAACATCAAAGAAGATTTCATCAATAAAACAAGTGGAATAGCTTCTTGGTGTACTACCTGTGGCGTACATCAAAATGTGCATATTTTGTTCCAAAATCTATAACAAATCCCACCTGTAAAGTTTATAGTTTCTTTAACTCGATAAGAAAACTGCAAACTCTATCCACAGGCTTCCATATTTGTAAACGAAATATATCAAAACAATGAAAATTTGTTCTTTTATAACATTGTTTCCTATGAGGAAATTACTTTATAATTTCCTGTCTTCTTCTTTTGAAATTTGAGTGAGAATCAGAAAACTTTTAATTGCCTCTTAAATTTAAAATTACAACTAGCACACAAGATAGTGTCAGCCAAGGCAGAGGAATTCTACCATTGCTAAAGGACCAGAGAGTCAGCATATGTTTCCAAAGGCCTTCCTGATTTCATCAGTGTGATTTCATCAGAGACATGGAATGAAGAATCAGAGAAAGTTTATATTCCTATAGCTGCTAGAACACCGAGATTTTAATATTGTCAAAGAATTAGATCTTACAGGGGTTTTTGATGGAAGCCTTTAGTTATCTACAACTCTAGGATTCTGAAGTTGGGAAAACTATTAAAATAAGGAGAATTTAAAATGACAAGTACCTTGACATGAGGCCTTTGTTTCAGGATACGGTATTAAAGGAATCTAATCAATTTTCACTTTGTAACTTTGATAGATGTCCAGAGGGCTTTTTGAAAGTAAAACAAAATGAAAGAAGCAAAGGCTGAGTGATCATTCATCTGGATACCCCTGGTTTATACTATAGTTCAATTTTAGCAAGTCAATACCAGAAAACTCAAGAAATACTAAAGAACTTCTCTTCCTCAAAAACTCATTTCATATCTCATCCAAGAGCATACCTTAATGTGCATGTCATTATTTCTCTGAACTTAGATTTCCTTTATTTTTCTATTGAAAATAAAACATGACTGAGTCCATCCTGGTCTATAGAAGCTTTAATATACTCCTTTAATACACAGAAACAGTGTTTTGCATATATGAGGCCTGCTGAAAAATTGAATTAATTAGTTTGTTAAAAATTATTTTCAAGGCCGGGCGCGGTGGCTCACGCCTGTAATCCTAGCACTCTGGGAGGCCGAGGCGGGCGGATTGCTCAAGGTCAGGAGTTCGAAACCACCCTGAGCAAGAGCGAGACCCCGTCTCTACTATAAATAGAAACAAATTAATTGGCCAACTAATATATATACAAAAAATTAGCCGGGCATGGTGGCGCATGCCTGTAGTCCCAGCTACTCGGGAGGCTGAGGCAGGAGGATTGCTTGAGCCCAGGAGTTTGAGGTTGCTGTGAGTTAGGCTGACGCCACGGCACTCACTCTAGCCTGGGCAATAAAGCGAGACTTTGTCTCAAAAAAAAAAAAAAATTATTTTCAGAGTATATTTAATCTATTATAACCTATGCTAAGTTGTGAGAGTAAAACAATGATCAAGACAAAGAACAGTCACTGCCCTTATGGAAGTACAGTCTACCTATGGAAACCAGGGTAAATAACTAATTATTCATTTCAAACATGATAAGTAATGTGAAACAGAATAGGCTACTATGAGAGCATTTGATAGCTTTGCTAAGTAGAGCTTCAGAGAATGACTGAGGAGGAGAAAGAAGACTGTCCAGACTGAACTAACAGGCCCCAACTTGGATCGAAGTGTGGCAAGTTTGAGAACAGAGAGAAAATAAAAATGGGTAGAGCCAAGAGTGAGGGGAAATAGCGTGATATGAGGTAGAAGGAGAAGAAGGCAATGGCTAGACCATGCCAGCCATATCCAATATTGTACTTCTATCATAAAAACAATGACAAACCATTGAAAAGTGTTGAGCAATGTACTGAAACCATCAGACTTATGTTTTTATTAGATCATTTTTGCTGCAATGTGGACAATGGATTCATTATTATTAATGAAGCATTTATTTCTCAAAGACTCATGGAGACGTGCACCATCTGGGGGATGGTCATGCTGGAAACTCAGACTTGGGGGGGGAAGGGCATTTATTGAAACCTTAAAATCTGTACCCGCATAATATGCCGAAAAAAAAAAAAAAAAAAGACTCATGGAGTTTCACCAGACTAGCAATAGCAAATCAATAGGAAAATGAACACAAAAGGTTAATGAAAAATAAATATACACCAACAAACCTGAATTCAGAAGCAACTATGTGATTTCATAGAATATCATAAATAATGAGTGTCTGACTCAAATTACAATCTCTGTCTTTACTGATAGAATATAAATTCTGAGGCCACATTCGTTTATACTGTTTGTCCATTAATTTATCCCCAGCACCTAGAACTATGGATGGCAATAAAAAATCCTCAATAAATACTAACTAAATGAATGAATAAACAAGCAAATAAAAATTGGTTTCCAATCACTTTACACTAGTGGGAATTATATTCCCTGCATTCTTCTTGATAATTATTACAAATATCTTTATGTAGAGTGTTACTCTTCCACCATTTTTCCAAATTTAAGGCAAAAGAAAGTTGTATAGCTCAGTGACAAGATGAGCATAGCACTAAGTGGTGTCAAATAATAATGAAGCAATAGTCTGAAGGAAGAAAACTAAGGAAGTATAAGATGCAAAGAGAACGAATTAGCTTAGGGCATTCAATCATGTATCTAAAGAGGTTCAAACCCCATTAGGGCCTGGTCATTTATTGACACTGATGATACCCCTGTCTCTGTGTTCATATTGAAAAGCTTGTGTTAAAGGCTATCAGCTTAGAGAGTATGAAGCTCAATTACATGTCCACTATAGCAAAATAACAAAAGCCTCTTACAGGTGCAGAGTCAGCACTGTCATCCTCTAATGGAAAGCACATAGTAAAGTAAAATGTGCAACATCATTAGGTTGTTGGTTGAGCAACTCTGTGCCTCCCACTTTTTCCTGTAGCAACACTAGCTTTCTGTATATTCAATGTTCAATCAGCCAGGAAAGATAGACTCTCATGCATCCACTGCTGATACACATACACACACTTTCGAAGCACAAGCACACAGACACGCATACCTTAGAGAGAGAGAGAAGGACAGAGAAAGAGAGAGAGAGAGAGAGAGAGAGAGAGAGAGATTGAGAATGAGGCAACACATGCACCTACTGTAGGTGGAAAGAGTCTGTGTGACCAACTGGCTGGTAGAGCAGCACCTGTGCCCAAAGACAAACCTTCAAGCCATCTCATACTCTAGAATTTCATAAAAAGACAAACTACTATTCAAGAATGGAACTAACACAAGGACATTTTAGATCCAATAGGGCTCAAAAGGTTTGCTCTGTTTGTAAAAGAATTAGTGGAGAAGCTACCTTAGCAAGTAGTGAAATGAAGCCAAGAGGAAATAGTAGAATGTAGGAAGTAATTGCTATTTACTCAATGTTATTTTAAATAAGTATTGATTATTAAAATGTTTACATTTTTTTAATTCTTTAATTTTTTTTAATTTCAGCATATTATGGGAGTACAAATGTTAAGGTTATATATATATTGCCCTTGCCCCCCCTCCCATCAGAGCTTCAAGTATGTCTATCCCCCAGATAGACCCCCCATCACACTCATTAAGGACATTATCAATATGCAAATCCTGTGTAGTAATTATATGTTTATATGTTTGTGTGTATATGTGGAGGAAGGTGAGAGGTACCTGGGGTGGGGGTGGGGCACAGAAGTGGAAATTAAAGGTTACAAACACAGTTGATGTTTTTTTACAGATGCTTGATAATTTTAATCTTTGTTTTAAAATGTATAAGCTTGAACATTTCTGCTAAAGTGAAAAAGGAAACATCATGAGAATAGAAGAAATACAAGTATCATTTTCAATTGAGAAAAAATACAAACAAAAATAGAAACAATAAAACTTCATGCATCTAACAAAATCCAGGAGCAAAGACAAAAGAAACAACAAGATAACATGATTGAATAAAGAACACAAAGCAAGATATCAGTATACACAGTAAATAATTTTTGTTATAGTACCACAGGTCTCTGAGGCTGTGCTCATTTTTTAAGTCCATTTTCTCATTTTTTTTAGATTGAGTAATTTCTATTGCTCTATTTTCAAGTTCACTGATTCTTTTGTCCTTTCCACCAATCTGCTGTGGAGCCAATTCATTGAGGTTTGTTGTAGCTGTTGTTATTGTTATTGTATTTTTAAATTCTAAAATTTTCATTTGGTTCTTTTTTATGTATTCTCTTTGCTGAGACTTTCTTTTTTTCACTTTTATTCTTTATTTTTTAATTGTGAGTGGCTAGTAACTGCTCATTGAATCATTTTTATTATGGCTGCTTTAAAATCCTTGGGTAATTATAGCATCTCTATTTGTTTGATGCTGGAATCTATTCACTGCCTCTTTTCATTCAATTTGAGATCTTCCATCTTTTAGGTATAATGTGTTACTTTTAATTGAAACACAAATTGGAGGTATTACACTATAAGACTCTGTATCTTAATCAAATCTTCTGTTTTAGCCAGCTTTCTCTAACACCACTCAAGGAGGGGAAGGAGAGTGATTGACTTGTTACTTCCAGGCGGAGGTAGATGTCCAGGTTCTCCATTCAGCCTTTGTTTCTACCTTAGGTGAAGACTCTTGTTACTTTTGAGCAGGGGTTGGCATTCCATCCCCCCAGTAGGCCTCCACTGATAACTTGCTGGAAGAGATAAGAGTGCCTGTTATTAATACTAGTCATGACTAGGCTTTCACTGACACTGCAAGAAGGTGGCCTCCTCATCACTGGACAGTGGTTTAAGACCTGACTCCATACCACCCAAGAAGGGAAGGAGAGAAGCACTTCATTACTGCTGGGTAGTGGTAGAAGTTCAGACTCACCACATGTTCTCCCCTGGCACCCTGATACCCTACACCTGGTAGGAATGAAAAGTCCTGGCTCCTACTTGGCTTCTGTGTCAACACTGTAGTTGGGGGCATTGGGGCACCTCGTTACAGCTTGTCCAAGATGGATGTCTAGGCTCCTCACTTGGTCTTTGCTGATGTAGATAGGATTTTTACCTTTGATGTGTGACTGAAGTAAAGTGGTTATTGTCTAAAAGCTTTCTGCCTTGCTAGGTTGCCCCTTTCCTGGTCTTTGGCTAGAGAGAAAAGGCATTTGTTGGTTTGGTTTCATTTTGCTATCTGCTCCTGTTGGCATTTCCAAGTTGCCAGCTTTTTCAATTCCAAGCCTAGGATATTTAAAGCAAAAAGAAAACCCAGGTACTCACCACTGTGTCAGTCTTTGGGCTTGAGGTTCCCTAGCCACTCTGCCTTCTTCTCTCCACTTTTCGGACACTTTTTGTATTTGTTTTATATACAATGTCTAAGAGGTTTTGTTGCACTTAGTGAAAGGAATGGAGAAAACTACATTTACTTTATTTTCACAAAAGTGGCAGTTTCATAATTTACATTATAAAGGTCACCCAGGTTTTTATGTGAGGAATAGACTATAATGGAAATAGAGCAAGAGAATACATACACTAGGCTACAGTAACTATTATACAAAAGAAGTTCTACAACTTGTTAGCTATAGCCTTTGGCAAGATTTTTGATCCTTTGACATATTAGCTAAACATATTACTTGATAAATTATTTGATATGTTTCAAAGGTGAAGGCAATGGGATTTTGTGACATATTAGTTGTAGAGAATGAAGGAAAGAGAAAATTGAGAGATAACTCCTGCATTTGAAACCAAATGGTGATGCTATTGACTGACTTGGAGATGACAGAGGCAAGAGTATGGAGAATCAAGAGCTCTATTGTAGATATAATGAATGTCAATATAAACATCGTTGAATATTGAATAAGCAGCTGGAGCCCAGGGCAGAGGTTGGGACTAGAGATACAAATCTGGGATTCATCAGCTTACAAAATATATAGTATTTATAGCCATACAACCAGATGAGTACAGGTAAAGAAGAGAAAATTATCTACCAGCCTGAGAATAAATGATGTTCCTTTGAGGTAGTTGTGGAAGAAAAGCAACAGAAATAAAATGATGTATTTGAAAAACCAGAAGCATTATCTATGAGAGAAGCCATAGTATTCTCACCTCTCAAGGTATCCATGGGTGTCGATAAGGGTCACATTGGAAAACCCTGAGCCACCAGAAAGCCTTCAAACTTTAAGGAATAAATCTCTCTCAGCACCCATGATCTGTTGAATAGTTCCATGCTGGACTCTGACATGCATCCCCTCCTTCTTCCCCCCACAATGATCTCAATATCAAGTTATAGTGAGCTCAGCTCATTGCCAAGCAAGCACTTTTCCTGAGGCAGCACTTAAAATATGCTAATAGGAATGTAAAAACACTAAATTTATTTTACATCCATAAGAGTCATGCTGGAATATTCATCTTCAGCTGTGGATCCTTATCTTAATGTTTAATTTAATGAAACCGAAGGCATCTGAATAAAAAGTTGAAAAATTTATAATAAACAACTGCATGTCAAGACAATTTATTACTGGTACACTATATGCCTGCAGATGTAATTTTATGCAGTTTAGATGCAAACATCTAGAACTATCTTTCATATCTATAAGGACTAACTATTCTGGCTTTCCTCTTCTCTTCAGGTGCTTTCCTGAGCCCTTTGTTCCCCATTCAGCTGTGAAAATTGGTAGGCACTGATACCCTCTTACAGCTGAGCCTTTAACTACAGATTTGACTTTTAAAGAGCCATCAAGCATAATTGATAAGGTAAAGAAAACCAACATACCTCAAGAAGTCTCCTCACTCCTGGGCAGATATAGAGTCCCAGGAAATACTCAGTAGGCTATCAGGCTATCCTTAGATATCACTCAGAAGTAATTGCTGGGAATTTTCAAAATATTCTCTTGATAAATAAACATCTTCAAAATTAGACTTCAACAGTGCTCTCCAAAATACATGAAACATTCCAGAAGAAAGTACCTTAAATATAATTACTCAATCTTTGGCAGAAAGTGAATGAAAACTTTTTAGCATTCAAGTTATGAAGTGTCAGGGATGAGTTTTGGATGAGGGGAGTATAATAGGCCCTAAACTCTTAAGGTCAATAAATGTCTAAAACCAAATTTGGAGTAATTGTGTTTCTGCCTTGCCCTGTTACTATAAGTGGATATGTCAGCTTAACACACCTAAAGTCATGCTTGAGCTGCATGGTTATTGTAATATTTAAAGGTTCCTGAAACTTTCACATATAAAATTAGCTTACAGAAAAGAAAGATTTTTCTTTTCTTTTAAAAGCTTTTTCTTTTCTTTCTTTTTAAAGCTTCTCAGAAAGAGTGGAAATATTATTGAATACTTGGGTTTTATTATATCCACCATGATAGATGAGATATGATAGAATTCTCAGCACTTAAATGTGCAGTATTTAATTGAAAGATAACTCTACTAAAAGTAATAGTTCAGTGACTTAGACAAATTATTTCAACTCTATTTGCCCTGTAATATTTGTTTATAAACTAAAAGTATTTTATAGAGGAGTCCTAAATCCTCTTTCTCCATTAAAATCAGAAAAAAATTGTATATAAAATAAAAGCTCTTAAGATACAAGACTTGAGATACCATTATCCCTTGAATTTTGTAGGCATATAACCTGCTATCTTAGTTTTCTTTTAATAGCACATATGGTAGATTACATTTCCAAAATGGCAGCAACAAGATTTCCCACTCCACTTGCACTTCTTACAATGTGTTGTAGGCATTTCTACAACAGGCCTGTAACATTCCTCCATAAGTTTTGGCAATGTGATTTATCTTAGAAGGGTTTCTCCACTTGAAGATCAAATATACATTCTTCTATATTGTCTTATAATAGTTTTATAATTTACTTTTAAATCTATTTTTTATTTATTTTGAGTTGTATAAATAAAAAGCAATACCTTATTATTTTTATAAAATGTGTACCAACTTATTTTCTTATTTGCTGAATATTCTCCCTGCTGATTTAAAATGTCTACCTTATATGTCAAATTCAGAAAGAGGTAAAGAGTTGGGGTGTTTCTAGGCTCTTTATTCCATTTATCTATTAGCTATTATCTTTTCAATTAATAATGGCTTGATTCCTATGTAATTACTATGGGTTTTTTCTAATGTGTTGATGTTAATAGGGCAAGTCCCCACCACTATTTTTTTTCCAATATTGTCTAGGCTATATTTTTACATTTATTTTTACTTATAAATTTCTTTCAGCTTTTTGAATTTGATGGGGAAAAATCCATGATTTCGAGTGGTTTGACTATAAATTTTAGATTTGCTGAGAATTGAGATATATATATAATAATAAATATTCTTATTTCCAGAAGAAACATTTCTATTGCTTTATGTATGCAGCTATCCTAAAACTTCTTAAATAACATTTTAGATATTTTAGAATGTTAAACCTAAGTTTCTTGGACATTATTTGTTGGTCTTAGGTACTTTATGGTTTTCTGTTTTTGTTGTTGCTATTAGGTATTTTTATTTGGACTTTTAATATTATATTTCCTAGTTTGTTAAGATCACATAAAGAAAAGTAATTATTTTTTATGATGCTATCTAGCCACCTTGTGAATAGGTTTATGAGTGCTGAAAGCTTGTCAGGTGATATCTTGGATTGTCTATGTGACAATTACAAAAATTATAAAGAGCACCTCCTCCCACCATGTGGTTCAAACACACTAATAAATATGGTTAACTTTCTGAGTGTATTTGTAGTGCAATGTTCATTGTGATGCACTTGTATGATTATTATAGATTTTACAAATTTTTATATTACAATCATTTGTATTCATTTACTCATTCATTCATTTTCCAACTCATGTATTCCAGTTCAGGGTCTTGGGTGATTGGAGCCTCTCCCAGTAGCTCAGGGGCAAGATGGGAACCAACCCTGGACAGGACACCACTCCATGGCAGAGGACACTCACACATAAACCCACACTCACTCAGACAGGAACTATTTAGACATGCCAATGAAACTAATGTGTACATCTTTGGGATGTGGAAGGAAACCATACCTGGAGAAAAACCATGCAGACATGGGGAAAGCATGAAAATACACAGACAATGGCTCTGGCCAGGAATCATTTTTTTTGTGTTATAATGAGGATTTGTTATACATAAATTCACTCTTCAGCTTCGGGAGCCATTCCTCTCTCCTTAGCTCATCTGTTTTGCTATTATGTGGATTAATCAATTTTTAATGTAATATAGCTGATTAACTTTTAGTTAGCAATATCCTCTTGCAACTCTCTGTGCTAAAATATACCATAATAAGAAAATCTTTTCTTTTTGTTCTAGACACTCTCTTTCTTTGGGTTTGAGTTCTGTTTATGGCCTTTGTTGTCTCCCTTTCATAGTGATGAATTTTCCTGCATACATGGTGAAATTTTATTATAAGTTCCCTTTTAAAGGTGAAATTCTCTGTTGGAATATCTCCTATAGTATTAATACTTCATTCTTTTCCTTTGCTGTATTACAATTCTACATTGCCCCAGCAATGAAATTTAATGCTGACTGGCAGAACAGCAATAGAAAAATAAGCTGTATTCTGTGATTCACATGCTGTCATCTTTAGCCTTCTGGAGAATGTGGCCTTAAAAATTAGATAAACAAGTAGAAAAGAATGTTCACTCTGCCTGGAAGGCAAAAATAAATAATTTCTTAGAGAATTTTAAGTAGAATATTACCACTACCAGATTCTAGTATAAAAATGGCAGCTCAAAAAAATCCTGCTTTAAGAGGAAAAAAACATTGTGAGGATATTTTGCTTTAGAAGGGAGGGTTTTATTTCAAGAGATCGTTTTTTTCTAGGCCATTCCATGCAAAAGAGTTTGGTAGGAATAATGTTGTCCATGACATTCAGAATCTTATCTCGTAACAATGTCATGGGCACTAAAATAATTTCAACATCAATTATTCTAAAATTAAATGATATTTAAATTTACAAGAGACACTGGATTAAGTGGCTTAACTTCTGTGAACTCCAAGTGACTTATTTGAAAACTGAGATCGATCACAGTAACATATACCTCACAAGGTTTTTGTGAAAATTAATTGGGTAAGTATATCTGATTTTATTTTATAAACCACAAAATCTTATAAAAAGTCACTTGTCACATGTGGCCCTCACTATGTAGCAGCCTACCCATATTATTATTATTAAGTGAATTTATAACTCATTAAATAAAATTTTGAAATTTGCTTTCACTTTTGTGTGTAATCATGTCTTTCTGTCTGATCCCTATTCCGTTTAGAGATGGATAGTTAAATATTCCCTTGATTCCCTTAATATCCCAATCCAAAGTTTCATGGGTAAATCATGTGTCTTTATTGTGCTTGAACATAAGAATCTCTTCGGTTGCTTGTTATGTGAATAATGTTTTCTAGGGTTTTCTCTGGAGATTCAGATTCAGTAGGGGTCCAGAAAATATGTTTTTAACAAGCACCCAGAGGGAAATCTATGCTCAATAATATTTGGAAATCATTGGCTTAAAGTGTGAGTTAAAAATGATTCTCTAACAAGAGCCAAATTCATCCAGTACTAACGACAAAAGATAAAAAGTTATAATCCAGTGATAAACTGTCCCAAATATGTATAGTTTTTTGTTTTCATAGTCTCATTCCAATAAAGAATAAGTCAAAGTGCTTAGCAGAAACTATTTGCAGGTCTCTAGTCTGTGTTCCATGTGTGTTAGCCCAGGTAGTTAAGACTAAATCCTATTTCCTAACACTTGAAAATAAGAAACATTTTCCTCCTTTGTGACATCTATTCCAATATTTTTTTCAAGGGTCCAAAGATCTGTTTTGTATCTGGCATAAATACTTAGCACACATAATTTGATTGTTAATAGATTAGCATTACCACTGAAATGCAAACAATTTTATCTTAAATCTTAAGTAAGCCTCCTACAATATCACAAAAATTATAAACTACCTTTTACATACTAAAGCTTATTTCCTGCTAAGAGGGGCCAAAAAGTTCAAAGAAAAGAAAAAAAAGTTGTAACTCTACATCCACCTAAAAATCTATGAAATATGCTGTCACTAATACACACATGGAGGCAGGAAGGATATGTTTTTTCAAGAGGAACATGATTAGCATGAATGCATCATGTTCAGATCTTCAGTAAAACAGAATAGCCAGGAAGGCCTAGAAAAATTATGCAGCCATTTACAAGATGTTTTTATTTACAATTCATGGACAGTGCACTTTGCAAAAAAAATGTCAGTTGAAGGTACACATTCATCTGCAAGATTGCCTTAAGGTACCGTCTGCAACAGTGATCACTAATGAATATGCAAAACATTTTTTAAGGTTCAAGGATTTTAGATAGGCTAGTGATAAACAACTTTCACTGCATTTGCTCTTAAGGACTTATTTGGAAGGCTAGAGCCACTGACATAGTGCCAGTCTTGCTGGCACAGGAAGAAAACTGCCTTAATTGTGTTCTCGTCCTGCTGAAATAGCAGTTATATTCAGACCCTTTCCCAATAGTAGCCTCTTCAATGGTTTGGCATGAACCAGCCATTCCAAGAATGAGTGTTTAAATCTTAGACTGATGAAAACTGGAAAGTAGACTGACTTATTATTAGGACATGTGGAAATGGTAGGAAACATTAAAATTAAAAATAGTGGGTGTGCACATATGAAGTTTCATTGTAGGATTTTGGTTACTGAATATTTGGTTTGTATTTTATTTCATTTTTTAAATTTTTTTTTTTTGAGACAGAGTCTCGCTCTGTTCCCCAGGCTAGAGTGAGAGCTGTAGTGTCAGTCTAGCTCACTGCAGCCTCAAACTTCTGGGCTCAAGTGATCCTCCCTCCCTCAGCCTCCCAAGTAGCTGGGACTACATGCGCGTGCCACTACATCCGGCTAATTTTTTGTTTCTATTTTTGGTTGCTCAGCTAAAGCTAAGTTTTTCTATTTTTAGCAGAAACTGGGTCTCACTCTTGCTCAGGCTGGTCTCCAACTCCTGACCTCAAGTAATCCTCCTGCCTGGGCCTCCTAGAGTGCTAGGATTACAGGAGTGAGCCACCACACCCAGCTTCATCTGTATTTTAATCATAAATCTTTTGTACAGTTAGATATAGAAATTTGCCATACACACGTTGAAAGATCCATGATTGTGGCCAGTACAGCTTATTGATTTTTTATAAACGGTTTTGTATTATGGTTTATAAAGCACATATGAAAAGTGCAAAAATATAAGCATACAGCTCAATGAATGATCACAAAGCAAATTCCTGTGTAACTATCATCAAGTCAACAAAGACAATTGCTAATCCTTCTTGTCCTCTCACAACCACTGCTGTTCCCCATCTCCTCAAAGGAAACCACTACCCTGCCTCCTAACACTATAGCTGAGCTTTGTGATACTCGAGATCAACGAAATTACAAGTATATAGTATACATTTATGTGTATCTGACTCTTACCCCAACACTGTAATTGTGAGATTCATCTTTGTTGTTAGGTGTTATAGTCCTTCATTTCTTTTTCAGTTTATGAATCAAACACATTTATTTATCTGTTCTACTATTTGATAGATATTTATGTTTTTCCTAAACAGGAAAACTATTATGCATGATGATGCTATGATGCTATGAATATTCATGTATGTGTCTTCTAAGACATACATAAACATTTTTCTGTTGGATATTTCTAGGATTAAAATTGTTGGATTATAGCATATGTAAAAGATCAGCTATAAGAAATACTGCATAGGAGGATTCCTATTTTTCCACATTCTCAGCAAACCCTAGTGATGTTGTCTTTTAGAATTTTATTTGTTCTGATGAATGCATAGTGGTTCCTAAAGTGCCTATGATCACCAATGAGATTGAGTTCCTTTTAATATGTTCATGTAGTTATTATTCAGACAGACTCTTTTGTGAACTTCCTATTCAAATATTTTATCTATTTTGCTATTAGGTTATCTGTCTTTATCTTATTGATTTGTAGAATTTTTTTTTATTCTAGCTGTGCATTCTTTGCTGGTTACTTGTATTTAAAATACATTCACTCTCTGGCTTAGCTTTTCACTTGTTTCTGGTGTTGTTTTATTAACAGATGTTTTTAATGTTAATACAGTCCAGTGTATCAATCTGTCCTTAATGGTTTGTGTTTGTGTGTATATGTGTGTGTCTTCTTTAACAACTCCAACGTCATGAATTGTTCTCCTATATTAACTTCTAGAAACTTCATTGATTTGCCTCTCAATTATGTGAGGTAGGGTTAATTTCATTTTTTTTCTTTTTACAAATAGAATCTATTTAAACAAGAACCATCTATTGAAAAGATAGTTCTTTCCTCATTTCTCTTTTACTTAAATCAAGTGTCCTTCCAAATAGAATTGCAATTCTGAGCTCTCAAATTTCTTCCACATGTCCATTTGCCTGTTTTGTACCAATTCCATACTTTCCTATTAGTATAGCTTTATCATATATTTTGATATCTGGTACAGCAAGTCTTACCACTGTTTTTATCAATAGTGCTTTGCTTATACTAGCATTTTGTATTTTTATTTAACATATATAATCAGTTTGTCAATCTCTAAAAAAAACCCATTGAAATTTTTATTAAGATTACACTAGATCTATAATCCATTGGTATAGAATAAATAACTTTAAAATGATTTAGCCCCTGGATTACTTGCCTTTTCTTCAATTTCTCCCACTATTTTTTACTGTAGAGCTCCGGAGTTTTTAATGTAATGGTCTCTCCCATTTTTACAGTTATTTCTATATATTTGGTATTTTTTTATGCTGACATATATGATAACTATTTTACTGTATTGTTTCTATATATGTGTTACTTTTACCTGTAAATATCATGATGTTTTTCTATGAAACTTACACCTAGCAAGTTTGCTGTATGGATTTATGAATTCTAGTAATTTATCCTATGAATTTTCTACATAAATAACCATATAATCTACAAGTAATGACAGTTTCATTTCTTCTTTTTCAATATTTATATTTTATTTATATATATATATATATATTTTTTTTGCCTAATTTCACTGACAAGGACCTCCTAGATAATAATTAACATCATTTTGCTCTTACCATTTTGAAAGGAAAAATTTTCAAAATTTCACAATTAGGTTGATATTTGCTGTAGAACTTTTAAAAATCTACTTTATAAACAAATGTTTTACTTTACCAAATGCTTTTTTAGAATCCATTAAGATAATTACAAATTTTTTCTTTTTTGTTTTGTTAGTGTAGCAAACTATATTCTTTTATCAATAATGTATTTTTAATAATTTTATTGAGATATAATATACATGCCATAAAATTCATCCATTTAAAATATACAGTTCAATGATTCTTAGTGTATTTACAGAATTGGGCAACCATTACCATAATATAATTTTAGAACATTTTTATCACCTCAATAAGAAAGCTCATGCCCATTAGCATTCACTCCTCACCCTCACCTGCCCATCCCTAAACAATCACTATGCTACTTTCTATTTCAATAGAGTTTCCAATTCAGGTCATTTCAAATAAATAGAATCATACAATATGTGGTCTTCTGTGACTGACTTCTTTAATTTAGCATAATTTTTTTAGTTTTACCCACATTATAACATGTATCAGTACTTTATTCTTTTTTATTCTTTTTTACATGTATCAGTACTTTTATTCTACTTTATTTCTTTATTCTTTTTTACACAATAGTACCTCATTTCATGAACATAACACATTTTGTTTATACATTCATCAATTGATGGGCATTTCAGTTGTCATCACTTTTTGCTAGAAACATAAGAAACTGATTCCTGTTGGGAACCTCTGATATATAGGAAAACTAATTAACTTCTGTATATTTTTAAGCCAAAAAAAACCAAGCAATTTTCTCATTGGTTTTCTTAATTTGATTATAAATTATTTTCTTTCTACTATATTTTTTGAGTCTTCTGAGTTTTCTTTTCTTTCTCTTCTCTTTTTATTTTTCCTGTCTTCTGTCAGACTAAGTTTTCTTTCCTTTCTGCTACTCCTTTCTGGTATTGATCTGTATAGGGAGTTTAAGTAAATTGCCCAAGGCCACTTAGTTTGTAAGTAACAGAGGTGGAATGTGAACCTGAGCAATGTGACTCTAAAATCAATGTTTTTAAACTACCCTCTGGAACATTAACTAAGGAATAATTGACAAAAGTCTATGCCACCTGTAATATATCATTCATTAACAGCACATGTTTGAAATAAGAATGCATGAATATTAGTACTTCTCATAATGGCTTATAATGGCTAATTGAATCAGAAAGCTAAGATCAGGGAGCTAAGGCCAATCTTTTTTTTTTTTTTTTTTTTTTTTCTTAGAGGGCAACTTTCAGGCTGATAAGGCCAATCTTGAAGAAGCATTTTAATTGTAAAATCTTGATATTAACTTTGTACTGCATTTAAAAATTTCATTGTTTTTATCTTCAAACATTAAATTCAAATTTAATGTTATATTTAGACATTCCTTTCTTTAGATCTTCAAACATTACAGTATCCCAAAATACAGCTTTTGTAATCAAGAAGTCACAAAAATAAATACTCTAGAGTTGCCAAGCTTAACTGTAACAAATCTATGTATAGATTTTTATGTATACTCACACTTGCTCCAGGATCATGCACATACTCACTCCAATTTGGACTACCTGAACATTCCCCTTCACTGGCATTGGTCCCCCTGAAGGGGCATAACCCCTTATTCCTAAATTCTCACATGCATCAAACTGTTGAAATAGGTTTCTATGCGGCAAGAAAGCCAAGTAAATGACAGTGCTAAATAGGAGACCCAAGTACTCAAATAAGCCCAGCTCCAGCTTGATTTGACAGCCTCACTCTCCATGCAGTAATGTGAAATTCAACTCAAACTCAACCACCTCTATGGGAAGCTTCCAACTACACTATTTCCCCCAATTCTGTCTGCTCTGTGGCTCAATTCAGCTCTCAGATGACATACAGTCTTATAGTTTCAGATCCTTAGAGACCCAGGGAGATCAAGTATTGTCAAAGAAGTTGGGAATGTTGAGAAAACACACACTTGAGTTCCTCTTGGTAAAATAACACACAATGAACAAAAGGAGAAGGTTCAGTTGTGTAGAGCAATCTGCATCTGAGAGGTTGTGACTCCATTTGTGTCTATTACCTTTCTATTCTTCAGCCTTCCAATTTAAAACAGCACCATTTCCAGCCAATATGCTTGAAGAAAAACTCATGCACTTATTTAAAATAATTTCCAGATATATTTATTGCTCTAAAATATTCAAAAAGATTTATTTCCTTTCTTTCAGAATATTAAATCTCTATTTTATGTACAATCAGGTATTTCAGATACATTTTGGTGCATGTTTGGCACAATTTTGAATATTCATATTATCTGACAAGCCACTTATTAGAGTTTTCATAAAAATGCTTTTTAATCTCCTACACAACAGCATAAATCCCAAGTCTTTTATATGAATTCACTAAAGTTGTATTCGAATAGAGTAATTATCCTTAAGTATATATGTTTAGAATATATATTTTTATGTATTAAAGCTGGAAGGTTCTGATTGCCTTTATTTTGATAGTGAGTTATGAATCCTCTACATTTAAGAGAAAATGTGTTTTCAAGCCCCAAAGCCAGAAATCTTTTTAAAACATATTGAAAATGAAGTCCAATTTCCCAGGTCTATCTAGTATACAGTACTTTGTAAAATAAATACTCCAAAGTGGTTTGACTTCATAATAGCAATTGTTTAAAAACTGCCCCCAGGTTAGGCCTGGCATTGCATGTTTTGTCTAGTGGCCAATTATTATGGTCCCATTAATGCTCTAAAACACGGTCTATAATGGAAATGCCAACTTTGCTGTAGACATTTGAATGAAATATTGCAAATAAAGTATCCAGTTGATGTGCAGTTTCTCCTATGAAAGTCAATGATTTCTATTTGCCAATAGATTTTGAAAACATATATGAGCAACAAGATTGATATAAATGCTTAGGGACTACAACTAAAAGTATTATTAACTTCCTTATAATCCAATCTTTCATTATATGGATGCATTTGCTGACTAGTTCATTATGAGTTACATCAGAAAGTAACATAGCTCCCCTAACTCAGTGACATATGATATACTATAATTATTTTTCAAGGGCTTTTGTATACTTACCCTGTGATTCTTTGGTGGACATTTTAAACTATAATTTATAAAGGAAACAGAATTTGAAATAGTTCATTTAATGAAGAAATGTGGGAATGCCAAGAGCACCATGATGTCAGAAGCTTACTGACCCACTCCAAATGCTGACCAGTAAAAAGAGTATATTGTGGCACCTTCCCCAACAACCTTCCCCAGGGCCAAGGCAAAAGAAACAGGAAGATTTCTGGGGAAACAACATCGTATGCAACTTAAGCTTACCTCTTCTAATACTCTGTTCTGTCTTTTCCAAAGTGACAAGATCAAGCTGTATATGTGCATGGAAGGTATCTTCAGGCATCCTCAAACTACAGCCCATGGGCCACATGTGGGTGGTTTTGCCCGTTTCTATTTTTACTGCAAAATAAGATATGTGCAGTGTATGTAGAAATTTGTTCATAGTTTTTTTTAAACTATAGTCTGGACCTCCAATGGTCTGAGGGACAGTCAACTCCCCCCCTGTTTAAAGAGTTTGAGGACCCCTGATCTAAGTAATACCAGTAAGTCAGGAGCACTCTTTCATTTATATTGTGTTATAATCAAAGTGCATAGGCTTAAAATTCTGAGGAATCATATACCTAATATATGTATTGCTATGTGCTACAAACTGTCACATAAAGAAACAGCATTAACTGCATTTTTAACTCTTTCCTGAAAACGTTCTTTTTATATAGAACATGTTTGAAATCAAGTTATCATTTCTTCCCCCAAAAATTGTCAATCGAGAAGAATTTATTCAGCATCAAATATATTGTAGTTACTGTGGAGGTGTAAAAAAGAGTGAATATGTGTGATCTCTACCACTAAAGAATCATACCTGGTTGGTTAAAAAAGACATACAAATGTAATTAGAAAATAATTAAAGTCAGTGTATTGAGACATACAGAATGTTTTCAAACTATACTTGCTATAGGAATTTAGCAAGGAATGGAAGACTTTGGTCCCAGACTGTCATTACAGGAAGTATGAATGTTAGATTCCTTGGTGGAAAAGCCAGAAGGTAATGTATGTGGAGGGGAGACAGTTTGGGAAATGGTACAGAATGGGAATGTGTATGCAGGAGAGAGGCACTAACTCATGTTGAAGTAGACAGCTTCAGGAATAAGATGTTTAGGATAGTTTCTAGTTGATAGTGTCACATGTCACATGAGAATCTGTAGGGACAAACAAACTACCAAAAGGATTAAAATAGGAAAATGACAAAATAAACTTTGTGGTAGATTAATCTGGAGGCAGAAACTAATGATTCCATTGGGCACTTCAAATGTGTACAACACTGAAAAAGAGGGCAGGCTCTGAAGTGAGTGTGGCTGCACTGGACTCCTAGCTCCTCCATTTCCACCTCTGTGATCCCGGAGAGATTTCTGGTGCTATGGTTTTCTCATCTAAAATTTTGGCATAACAAAGTATCTAGTTCACCAGGTTATTGTGAAAATAAAATGGACTAATACAGGTTAAAAGCTTGCAATGAATTTGGACCATCATAACCACTCAATAAAAGATCACTATTATTAAGAATTACATGTATATGTTGCATATGTGCAAATATACAATATTGTACAGTAATTCTCCTATCTGTAAAAATTATCATCTTCAGGACAGAAATTATGAAATTTTCAAAACTATATCCACAGTAGTTTGCAAGGTGTAAATCATAGGATAGGCACGCATGCAACAAATATATCCTGGAGAGGGAGGGATGGGTAGATACTGGGCATTGATTATTAAGCTCTCAAGAGAAAAGTTCATGAAGGGAACAAGATTGCATCAACCTTATTCTGACTAGAATAATTCTGACTAGAAATCCTCTATTCTGACTAGAATAAGGTTGATGCAATCTCCTCAAAACTTTGAGAAATGTGTTGAGCCAATGTTTACAATGTGTTTCAAGGAAATGTGTGGAAAATTCCTGAAATTAGGCACAAAAGCCAACTGACAACTTAATCATGCTTGGTCTCGCCAAACACAGGAAATTTAAGAGGAGTCAGTAAAGCTGAAAAGATAAACTGGAAAAAGGGTTCTTCAAAGAGAGAAGAGATTGAATGTTCCAAACACACACACACACACACACACACACACATACACACATACATACATAAAAGCAGAGACACAGAGGTTTACAGGTGGGAGAGAGGAGTAATGGGGACGGTTAAAATGAGAAGAGAAGAGAGGCTTCACCTCCTCCTCCACAAAAATTAGAGCTGTGCTCCGTGTGACCCATGTATTTCAGAGATGTGATCAAATAACACATAGCTATGTGTGCATCTAGATTAACAGGCCACATCTAGATTCAAACCAGGTCTGTTGGGTGAAAACAACAAGGACATGAAAATTAGGAGGAGCAGCATGGGTAAGAGGGGGCCCACTTCTGAAAAGCTCTTTGCACTCATGATCTTACTGTTTAAACCTTGAGTTGATAGAATAAGGAAGGAGAAAGCAATTCAAAATCTAAGGAGCTTTGCAGCATGGCTGAGAGGAGAGCTGGTCGGCTTGATGTGCCAATGGCTTAAATCTAGTAAATTTTGTTTACTTCTGATTCAATTTCTTAGAAGAACTTAGGCTGAGAGTTCTTGCAAGACAGTCAGTACATGAAAACAAAAGAATGGTGAGTGATTCAGTGTAAGAGAACTTTGCAGTAAAATCACAAACTAAAAACAATTCCTAAGAATTTTTAATATTGAACTTCTGCAGTAGTATTGATTAGCCCAGAAATTACCTATGTATACAATGTGACAAATATGCAACAGAAATTATGTTGCAAAGACATGACTGAGATAGCAAACTAATCACTATATAGATGCTCCAAATTATGGCCTCATAGGCACTGTATTTGCAACTGATTCCTTAAAGAGGTAAGAGAGTCTCTGGTGGTGATGGCTGATTGGGAACAGAGAAGTTTGAACATGTCCTCATTTAAATCCTCTAATGTCATCTCCTCAGTGAGGCTTTCCCAAGCACCCCTATAGAAAACAGATGCCCAGCACTCACTCTCTATCACAGAATGTATGTATGCATAAATTTATAAAGTTTACTTATTGTTTTACTTGTTTACTTTCTTTTTCATCAAATGGAATGTAATTTTATGAGACAGAGGGTAATAACTATTTTGAGGGGCAGTAGGGCATTATGATTAAGAGCACAGATTTGAGGGCTAAATATGCTGAGTATGAACTTTGGCTCTGCCATGTACTAGAATAATAGCCTTGGATATACTGTTTAATCTCTCTATGTCTCCTCACCTGTAAAATAATTATAATAATAGGACTGATGCATCTTCAAATACATAACAAGGATCTATCGGTAGATACTAATCACTACAGATGGTCTGCAACTTACAATGGTTTGACTTACAATTTTTCAACATCACAATGGTGCAAGACCTATACACATTCAGTAGAAACCATACTTGAATTTTGTATTTTGATTTTTGCCCAGGTGAGTGATATGTGGTATGGTGCCCTTACATGAGATATTCCATAGTTTATTATAAAATTGGCTTTGTGTTAGATGGTTTTGCCCAATTGTAGGCTAATGTAAGTATTCTGAGCACATTTAACGTAGGCTAAGCTGAGCTATTATGTTCGGAAGGTTAGGTGTACTAAAAGCATTTTCAACTTAAGATATTTTCAACTTACGATATATTTGGGGGGTATAACCTTATTATAAGTCAAGGAGCATCTGTATATAAGCATAAATTTTTTTATTAATGTTTACCACTTTATTCAATGCCTAGAGCAAGAAACGAATGAATGATTATTCAGATACACATATGCACACATACACATGGAACATTGTGTACTATCTTTAAACCCAGCACTGTATTTGGCACTGTGGGGGACCAGTGTTTCTGCTTAATTCAGTGCTTCCCCAACCTGTGGTCCTCAGAGTTACTAAAAAACGTCTTCAAATCCATGCTACACTAGGTATAGTTAATTGATTGAATAAATTTTTCTTGCATTTGACTATTTTTTTAATATGCTTAATTGCAATTAATAAAGCATAAATGTGTTTAAAACCACTACTGAGTTCAATGGAACCATTATTGTTTTGCAGTTCCTCTGCAACTGATTCAAAAAATACAACTATATCTCTTGGGATTCTGTAAAATTTGACATTTGAAAGGAAACCTTATACTTGGAAAGGTTGAGAACCACAGGTCTAGGTCATGCTACATCACTAAAATGTCATCTTTCCCTCCCTGAGCTCCCTGGCAAGTAGCAAAGGGCACTCAAGTCAAGAATATACAAACACCGGGGGTGCTCCTGCTAAGCCTCCTCTTCTAAAGGGCTCTGGGCATCATTGTCTGAGTTTGTCCACATTTGTGAATTCTGTTTCAGCAAAAAGGTCAGGCCTTTGACTAGAAAAAGCTTAAACCATTGTGGACAAAGATTTTAATATAGACAAATTGATAATAAGAGAAAGTAGTTGACCCCAAAGCTTACACGGTTGCAATGTTTCCAAATTACAGTGGTGTCTTTCTAAATATTTACCTTCATTTAGAGGCTTTCTAGTAGATGCTAAAATACTAGCAACTTCACCCACTAATCACCCATTATCACTATAGGCACATTCCAACATTTATGCAACAAATATATGTGTGTATCCTGCCATGGACACCAGAGGTGAAATGGTGAGCATGAGAAGTACTGTAAACCCATTGTGGAACTCCCATAGTAAGAGGAAAGCTCTCACATCCTATTAGATTCCAGTTTTCTGGAAATTTATGAATAAGGGATATACTATCAAGAAGACTTAAGTTCTGTTATCCACCCTCTTTTTGTCTGTGAGCACAATAATAAAAGTTAAGGCAGCAGCCCTTCAGTTACCTGTGTCGTGATCAGTGGTGGAGATAAGGCACAGGCAGGACAAGTTCAATGGGTTTATGAAATCCAATTTCATTTTCTTCTTCTGAAACCATAAAACCTCATTTCAAAATTACCCTTGCTATTAGGGCAGGGATGTGTGATTAATCTGTCTCATGGTGTTAATGGAATTAACAAGTGTAACTTACAGTCAAAACAAGTTAAAAGTGAATATATGTTCTCCACCCACTCCACTTCTCCTGAAACCATTTAAGATCTACTGCTAAATTCACGTGAGTAAAAAATAAACATTTCTGTGTTAAGTCGCTGTTACTTTCTGGCCTAATTTATTACCTGCCTAATACACAGTATATTATAAACAAGTTATTTTTCCAAATAAACTGAAGATTAGTCACTAAGGAAAATTGCATTGGCTTTTTTTTAAAATACTACATTCATATCTTATGATTGAGATCTTTGGAAAATTAAGTGCCTTCTGAATCTTAGTATATTTTTTTCCTGTAAAATGTATGGAATATCACATGCTCTGCAGGATTACTATGAAATTTAAGTTAAGTAACTACATGAATACATGGGGAAGGTATGCATATTTTCACACTCCTTCAGGTACATAAAGTGGTTCAGTGAATGCTAGTTTCTTCTGTTTTGGATTATTACTAATAAATACAATCAGACTATCAATTAATTAGATGCTTAAAATAATAGAATGTCAAGGAAAAAAAGGAACTTGAAAAACACCTAATTGAGTCCCTTATTTTACAAATGAGCAAACTGAAGTAGACAAGAAAGTAGCATTGCCTACAGTGACACATTCTTTCTTTTAGACTATCTGCTATTGAATTAGGTAAAGTAAAAAATTGTTCAGAAATTTAATAAATTACTGTCCTTTACCTTAGCTATCATAGCATCAAAATGTGGAATTTAGAGAGTTATTCATCTGCAAGTTTTATATTAAAATGGCTCCTCAGTCTTGCCCAACCGCACTGAAATTAGAAACACAGATGTTTCAAGCAGTGGTTAGGCATGGTGACAATGAAACAGTGTTCTTCTCTCTATGTAAAGCCAACTGGCTTGTGGATAAATTGCCTGTACAACTGTGGCCTCATTAGTGAATCAAGTAAGTTAATTTGTGCAAATAATGTAGCATAGAAGTTAAGACATTGGTGCTCACCAATACAGACTTTTATCTGAATCTCAGTTTCATATCTTCTAATTCTAAGGCCCTATGCAGTTTCATCCCTTTTCAGCTTTAGGACCCTAACTCTCAGTTTCCCCCTGTATGAAATCAAGATAAGACTGTTTTCTACATAGAATTTTTCTGAGTATTAAATTAGATAATGTTTGTAAAAATCACTTAGCACAGTGTCTGACATATAGTAAACACCCTACTAATGATAATTATGATGTGCAGAAAATCCATTCCTCTAAGTATAATCACACAGTAGATAAATCTGGGTATAAATATTCATACCCCCATATACATTATGAATGAAAACATATCACATCTTCAAAATAATTTATTTTGTCACCCCTATAGAAATATTATTACAATTGAATTACCACATTGACTTCCATAGTTGGAAAACATGAATGAAATATGGTATTATATAATATAGGTTTAAAAATTAGAATCTATATGTGAACTAAATTTTCAAAAATATTTTATGTTAGTGTAAACTCTTAAACCAATTCATTAAATGAAAATTTTTCCCTGCCTTCTTAAATACAGTATTTCCAAATGTCACATTTTATCATACTCGCAATTATCATGACTTCAACTATACATGCCGTATCTGTTCTTGATGTGGGATACAGAAAAGAAGGAGTGTGGATTCACCTGCTTTCTATATAAAGTAAATGATTAGCTGGCTTTGTGCTCATTTGTATTTTTCTTGTGAAATTAAAGTGAGTAATATTAAGCTGCCTAAGCTTCAGGGCAATAGAACACCACTAACTTTTTGAAGAATAAATTAATAGATTAAAGACTGAAGTAATCAGCCCTGAACTGTTTTACTCACCCTCCAGAAAATTATCTTTTTTGCTTATGCTTCCAGGATCTTTTGAATTGTCAGAACCATTCAAAACATTTCTTATGATTTCACCATGGATGTCATTTCTTATTGTCTTCATTGCTTCTCATACTACCCTCTCCAGGCCTGAACCAAATGAACAGACTTGACTGCATAATTGTGCATTAAAGTCTGGAATAACTCTCAATTCTGTAACAGGTGGGAGTTCAAGACGCTTTTCTGCCTACCAAGCTATTGTTTTCCCTACCCAATTCCTGGGCTGCTTTCATGGGACTGTGAAACAGTCTCACATCTTAATTTATACTCCAGTTTTCTGACTAGGGTGGGATTTTGTATCTGAGCTCCATCAATCACAACGGGGTTCTAAAACAATCCCAATTTCCCTAAGAGTGGAGCCCTTTGTCCCTTCTGTCAGCAACTGGCTAGAATCCTGCTGAAACCCAGATGGACTTACACACTCCAGAAGCCATGCAATTCCCATCCACCTGTCTCTGTGCAGCACTACTACTGGGAGACTCCCGCTCTGGGCCCCAACCACCTGATTCAAATCTTGGGATATCAATTCAAGCCCAGATGGAGAATAAATTTGCTCCATCAGTTTGGACCCTGAATCAAATTCCTACCACCTCACTTGGAAGCCAACTCTCCAGCTGAGCAAGTTTTCCTATTCCTGGCGCTGCCTGTTCCTAACTTACTTTTCCTGCAGGCCAAATAATTGGGGCCCATTGTGCCACATGACCTGTCCTACCAAGTTTATTACAATAAATACCTTTGGCAGCCTAATGCTTTCTTCTTTATCTCTGCCATTGTTCATTAACACAGTGCCAATGAAAAGTAACCTCGGGTATACCAAGTATTTTTCTGGGATATTTAGGGCTCATTTTCAAGTTTCTAATCCCTCACAAGCAAAATAATATAGGATTCTCTGTAATTATGACACTGAGTTAAAACAAACAAACAAACAAAAATATACCAAGAAGAAGGGGAAGCCCTTGCTGCTGGCTCTTCTCTCCCACCACATTTCTGGAGCTTGTGTGTTTGCACCACTCCCTAGCTCCTGGTCTTTCCTCTGGCTTTTTCTGCCCTGTCTTTTCCCACTGTTTCTATTGCTTCCACTCTCTGCTTGTCTTTTTTCTTTCCATCTTTATGCTGCAATGAACACTTTCATAATATAACTTTGCATACTTGAGAGTATATCTATAGGACAAATTCCCTGAACTAGAGTTGCTGGGACTGTTCAAAACTTTTTTAATCAGTACAGAGGAAGCAATTGGTGACACCCTAAGAAAACACTTTGCTTTCCATTCTCAGTTGAAAGTGCACAGATTTCTATACTATTGTAAGTTATATAAAGACTATGGTTGGCTGTGGGAGGGGTGACAAGCTGAGAGGGGTCTGAGGAATAAGAAAAGAAGGAAAAATAGAGAAAAGAGGTAGACAAAGAATTGGAAGTTTTTCAGGCAAATGAGAGGAACA
Source organism: Microcebus murinus (assembly GCF_040939455.1). Classification (NCBI taxonomy): domain Eukaryota; kingdom Metazoa; phylum Chordata; class Mammalia; order Primates; family Cheirogaleidae; genus Microcebus; species Microcebus murinus. Next base: position 51,365,781 of record NC_134104.1, read on the forward strand.
GTTGGTGGGGAGGAAAAGATTTAAACTAAGCCCAACACAATGGCATTCACGTCCAAATTTAAAATTGTCTGCTGATTGTGGCTGAAAACCCACAACTCTTTTTTTTTTTTAATCTTATTTTCACTGTTATATTCTTCTCAGCCTGACATAATTACCTTTTGGGGTTTCATCAGCATTTGGTAAAATTACAACATCTCCAATTCAAAATGTTCTATTTCCCTCAGAAAGAAATCTAAAACCTTATTTTTTTAATATTTGGCATGTGGTTAGCTGTCAACTAATTTTTTTTCCTAAAGAATGACCTAATTAACCTAAGTATGTTACATTCCTATTATTGGATGTCCTATAACTGAAAGTCTTTAAAATCAGGCTTCATTTAATAATAAACTAGCATTAGAAATTATTATTCATTCATAATCCTAGCGTCTTGCCAAATCCACCCAAGTTTCCCTTTCACATAATAGCTGTCTGTTATTCTCATTCGATTTCACCCTGCAGCAGTTGATAGATTTCTTATCAGTCCACACGAGGGTAGACTTTGGACAAAAAAGAAAAGGAAGACTATCAAAGTAAGCATGCTGTGTCTTTCTTAAAGATAGTTTGTCTTTTGATTCCATGTTCACATAAGCAACTAAAAATTGTTGGCTGACACTCTTACAGGCAGTATGGTAAAATTGAGGGAAAGTAGCAGACTCCTTGATCTCAGTAACAATGGTGTGTGAGGAATGGTGCAATATGGATTCAGAAGAACAGATGGTACTTAGATTTTAGATTTTGAAGTTTGGTTGTATCATCTCAGCCAGGGAGATCAGGCATTAGCAAATTAAAAAGTAAGCAAATTATTAAGACTGCTTAATAAACCTGATGTCAATTGTTTAATTTACAATGAGAAACATACTTTTGAATGAAAGAATATTCTTCTCCATTAGCCAGGATAACCCCTGCCCAAAATGAAGGTGGCTTTTAAAAATAATTGTTTACTGAAATATAACGAAGTGAGCATGGCCTCAGAGTAAACGGGGGAAACATGATAAAAACAATAACATCTGCTCATTCTACTTCTTATTATACTCTACACCACAGCTGGAAAATTTCTTTCTGTAAAGTTTCACATGGTAAATATTTTCAGCAATACAAAAAGTACTCTCTGTCTCAGCTAGTCAACTCTGCTGGTGTGGTGTGACACAGCTATAGAAAAAGCAAGACAATAAATGGGCAAGGCTGTTTCCCAATAAAACTTTATATAAGAAACAGGCAGCAGGCCAGAGTTTGCCCTGGTCTACACTACATTCATGTACATGATCTATATGAGATTCTTCAAAACTCCCTGACCTAGCCGCTACCTATTTTATGGGTAAAGAAACTGAGGTTCAGAGAAATTAAGTGACTGACTGGAAGTGATACTAATGCTAATAAATTTCTCAAACCAGGGATTTATCTTTCAAATCTCATTCTATGACATCAAACATGGGTAGTTTGGAGTTTATTTTACCCAGACAGTGGTAAAATCTAATTAATTTTTCCTACTTCCAAATAAAGAATTTTCTTCTAATCTCTAGGACATTAGTGTCAATTGAGAGTGTTATTAGTTTCCCCTAAGAGTATAAGAGAAATGCCAACATTTTAATCCTCTAACTCAATTATTTGTTTAAACTCTATGGTTTCTACTAAAAGCAGGGTTTGAACATTTATTTTCAGTATGCTTCAGCTGCACAAAGAAAATAGTTTCTTAATTTTCTAAAACTGCATCTATCTTTTTCACAATCTCCAACCATGCTGGGTAGATTATTTTTTTTTTACTTCCCAATTAAAATATTTCCACCTCCTCTGGTTTCAACAATCCTTTTTGTCTGTTCAAAGTTAAACTCCTTGTTATGACTATTTCAAATTTGCCTCTTTCACATAATTTAATTTTTTGCAGGTAAGTTCTCAGTCTTTCCGATTTCATTTTCCCCTTACTTTTCTCAAGTTTATATGTATCAGGGGGATTGACCTTGTCCTAAGAGAAGTGGGTGAGGAAGACATGAGGGGATGGTGAATATATTTGTTCCCCTGTTCCATGAACTACCCCTGAGTCTCTACCATCTCTTGTGCAAAATACATGGACCAATCTGCTCCCCAGACTGGTGACTGCTAAGAGGCAACTGGCTCCACTAGACTTTTGGTGCAACATGCCAGCCCCTCTGCTAAAACCCACAGTACCACAGTGTTCACCCAGTCTCAAAGTCCTCATCTACAGGGGCCACTTTGTCCTGACCCCAGGCCTCTGCTATCCACCAGCAATTTCAATATCTCTTCATCACTTTACTGAATGATGCAAGAAATTCTGGGATTGCAGAATGCCCTAAAGACTATGCATCAAGCTGCCTTACAGCAAGGACATGTATAACCATCATGTGCCATGTTATCTGGCTAGACTTCCATTTGGACTTCCAGGGAAGTGAAGCATGACCAGCCCGAATGGACTCAGGCCCTCTCATACTCATGTGAATATATCCAAAGTCAACTCTTCTTCCTCTTTTCAAATTTAGGCAGATAATAATAGCCCTTACTCCAGTTATACTCCCTCTTCTCTCTGTCCTCCTCTGTATTCTCCCTACCAACTCCCAGGAATATAAGTAACAGATTCTTATATTCATTCTTATATTCTCTCTCTCTCTGTCTGTCTCTCTCTTTCTCTCTTCCCCCACCCCACTCATACCTCCTGATAAGGATCACGTGAAAATGGAACTCTGTGATCAAGTTTGATAGGTCTCACTCACATTATGCCTCATGAGGAGATAAAAGAATCTATAAAATACATTGTTAAACAAAGCCTGGCTTTCAAGACTGTTGTCTTCTGTAAACTTCTATTTGTAATATCAGAAGCTGAATATTAATTCAACTTTCTCTTTCATTTACCCTTCTGGCATTGTTCATATCATTCTAAGACAGATAGATGCCTAAAGCTAGCTAGGAAATTAAATGTGGATATACATCACACACACATACATGCACATGCACACACACAAAGATACATACATACATAAAGATCCATCTTAACATTTTGCAAATATAAACCAGAACGTTAGCAAGATGGCCTTGCATTCTTCCCCCTACCCCCACTAATAGGAACCAAAACAATGAATAAATAAAGATATATTTCAACTGCGGTGACTGAGGAAGTATGGTAGAGAGCAACAGGGGAGTGGTGACAAGTTTCCCTGGCTCTACCACACTGTCTCCCCCACCAGGATGGGCTTAGAATCAGGAGGACTTCTTCTTTATAGGGAAGAAGTAAGCTGGAGACCCCCAGTGGTCCCCATTGCCACCATAGATGCCAGAGGTTTTGCTACTAGAGAGTCTCCCAGGTCTCACAGGCCCAGAATCCAATTTGGAGAGTTAGTTGCCAGGAATCCACTGGCTACAAGAACAAGGGGGTTCTTAAGAACCCACTTGCACATCTCTGAGACTTAAGCTGATATAGCACAGGCCATCTAGAAATGGGACCCACTGCTAGAGTGCATGTTCCATGGGGTCCAGTAGCCACTGACTCTCCATCCCTGAGCCTCTACTGTCATTCCACCATGTTCACATAGGTGCCTGCAGTGCTGTGACCCTGGCTGATGGAGCCTAGGCCCAACAAAACAACTGAGACCACAGTGTCCAAACCCACACAGCACCCTACCCCACCAGCCAGTGGGGAGGTAGCTGTGTCTCCCCAGAGAGAACACCACACAACCAGCCAACCATCTGTGCCCATGGGCGCCTACACCTAACCCAATGGCCAGTCTAGTGGCAGCCCCACGTCTCCATAGAGAGCACCACACAACTCCCTGGCCCACCACACCTACATGTTCAAGGCCCAATAACCAGCCTGGCATTTATATTCCCAGCAAAACTATACCACCATTGTCATAAATTCCTAATGCCTAGTTCACTAAGGCAATCATAGACACTGCTAACAAGTATTACACCTAAAGACACTGTACAGACACCACATTAGTGAGTCCCTGTAGAACCAAAGCCAATGCATTATACCCAACCAATATCCTAGGATCCATCTACAGAAAAAAATCTCCCCTTACAAAAGCTACTTCATAAAACTGAAAAAGTGACTATTACACTAAATGTGCAGATATCAGCATAGGGACACAGTAAACATAAAAACCAAGAAACATTATATACCCCATTAGAACATAATACATCTCCAGTGATCAATCCCAAAGAAAAGAGGAAATGCTTCATGACATTGGGTTGGGCAAGGAATTTTGACTAACACCTTAAAAGCACAGGCAACAAAATAAAAAATAGACAACTGAGATTACTTCAAACTAAAAAGCTTTGGACAACAAAGGAAATGGTTAGCAGAGGGAAGAGACAACCTATATGATAGGAGAAAATATTTGCAAACTATATCTCTGATTATACTTCTGACAAGTGGTTAATATCCAGGAACTTAAACAACTCAACAGCAAATAATAATAATAATAGTGTGATTAAGAAATGGGCAAAAGATCTTAATAGACATTCCTCAAAAGAGGACATACAAATGACCAACATGCATATGAAAAAAATGCTGAACATCACTAATTGTCAGGGAAATGCAAATCAAAACCACAATGAGATACTATCTCACTCCAGTTAGAATAGCTACAATTAAGAAGACAAAAGAAAACAAGTATTGTTAAGGATGTAGAGAAAAGTGAGAAAAGGGAACACTTACAAACTGTTGTTTGAATTGTAAATTAGTACAGCCATTACAGAAAACATTATGGAGGGTCCTCAAAAAATTAAAAATAGAAGTACCTTATCATCTAGCAATCTCACTACTGGGTATATATTCAAAGAAAAGGAAATCAGAATGTCAAAGAGATATCTGTACTCCTTTGTTTACTGCAGCACTATTTATGATAGCCAAAATATTGGCTCAATTTAAGTGTCCAACAACAAATAAATAAAGATAATGTGTTAATATACAGAATGGAATACTATTCAGACATAAAAAGAATGAAATCCTGTCATTTATGACAATATGGATGGACGTGGAGAGCATGATATTAAGTGAAATTAGCCAGGTACCGAAAGACACATACTGCATGGTCTCACTCACATGTGGATATTATTAATAAAAAGAATTTAAAGAGATGATATCATAGATACAGAAGGCAAAACAGTGGTTACCAGAGACTGAAAGGGAGTGAGAGGAAGACAGGGAGAGGATGGTCATACAGAGTGTCATAATTGACATTGGAGACTCAGAAGGAAAAGAGTGAGAGCAGGGATGAAGGAGGAAAAGCTATCAGGTGCAATAAACACTATTCAGGTGATGAGTACACTAAAACCCAGACACCACTACTATACACTTAGACTGTGTAACTAAAAATCATTTGTGCCCCTAAATCTATTGCAATAAAAAATAGTTGATATTATAGCTGCAGAAAGTAGAATAGTGGTTATCAGAGACTAACGAGGGGAAAGAGGAGAAGGAGGGACCAGAGGAGAAGAAGGAAAGGGAGGGGAGGGGAAGCTGTGGAGAGGGTGGTCAATGGGTACAAAATTACAATAGATAGGAGGAATAAGTTTTGCTGTTCTATTGCACAGTAGGGTGACTATGGCTAATAGTAAGATATTTTAAATACCTAGAAGAGAGGTTTTTGACAGTTTTCACCACAAAGAAATGATAAATGTACAAGACGATGGGTATGCTATCTATCCTGATTTCATCTTTATATAACACACCAGGGCTATCCGGAAAGTATCCAGCCATGTAATATGAAAATTACATATTAACAATGGCTGGATACTTTCCAGAAAGCCCTCATATATATGTGTGGAAATGTCAAATTGTACGTCATAAATATGTACAATTACAATGTGTCAGTTAAAAAATAAAATGCTACAATGATGGTAGTATTTTTGATCAATAGCAGTTCATCTAGTGAGTATTGATACTTTGGGTCTGAGTGAAGCAGAGAAAAATAAATAAATAAAAATAAAAAATAAGATGTATATAAGCTATATTGCAATTTGTCATTATAGTATCTCTCAATATACTCACATATTTTTATAACATTAAATTCCCATATTCCTAAAACATTTTTCATTGCTTATAGTATAAGTTGTGGGCTTCCTGATGATCCAAAAATAAATACATTAAGCCATTTTCAAGTGGAGAATTGTACTGTAGAGAAACAAATCCTTTCATAATTCATGGACTTTTTTAACAGCAATAATAAAGAACTGCACATTTTTATCTCTTAAGTAGATTATACTTTGATCCTAGCCATCACTCCATAGAATTTTGCAGATAGATAAAGGGGGGAGAGTTCTTTAGAAACAATTATATAAGATAGCCAAAGTAGCAAAATAAGATGTACATTTGAAATCCCTAGATTAGAATATAGGCCACTGAATTAAACATGATACTTCTCAAAAACCTAACAAATCAAAATTTCAGGTCTTGGAGGGACAAGAGATCATGTTATCTTCTTTTCTTTCTAGAATCAAGACTGAAATAATTCCATCCTACTCATGGCTTCATAACCACCATCTTCTGTAATCTATTCCATCATTTGACTATTTTACAAGCAGAAAATTTATTTTATTTTAATTTTTCAAAGTGCTTTGCTAATAACATATTACCCTCATAATACTTTATTAAATGAGTAAGTTCCCATATATAGATAGAAATTACACACACACACACCCTACACACACACTGTAACATATGTCCAGAGCAGGCTATTATTTTACTATAAAGTTCTACTTCAGGAGTTATGTGACTATTCTATTCAAATCTGTGTTCTCTGCCATGTGGTAATAAGAGCTTTTCCCTAATTATATATCTAATTGAAATTTCCCCATAGATCCTTTTTTCCAACCCTTTGATCCTTTATGTGATATTTGAATCTTTCCAGCATTTCTACTCACTAGATGAAATTAACAGTCTCATAATGTCTTTTAATATTTCTTTATATTTTGCCCAAACACACTGGCTAATCCCTGATTTCATTTTCCTTTATTATGTCTTGCTTTCTTGCTTTTGATATGATTTTCTCAGACGATACATTAATTTCTATATTAAGTTATAAACTCTTGCCTTACATCATGTATACTACTGAGTTCACATCTTTCATTGTATCTTTTTTGTAGTTTATTATGTATGTATGTATGTATTTCAGAATATTATAGGGGGAAAATGTTTTGGTTACATGGATTGCTTTTGTGCTGCTTGAGTCAAAGTCATAGGTGTACCCATCAACCAGATAATATACATTTTGCCTGTTAGGTATGATTTCACCCACCACTCCTCGTCTCTCCTACCTGCATGATTTCCATTGTGTTTTACTATGCGCACATGAGTGTTGATCAGTAAGTTCCAATTTAAAAGTGAGTACATACATGGTGTTTGTTTTTCCATTCTTACAATACTTCACTTAGGAGGATGGTCTCCAGTTACATCCAGATTGTTGTGAAAGGTATGAATTCATTTTTTATGGCTTACTAGTACTCCATGATGTACATATACCACATTTTATTAATCCACTCATGAAATGATGGGCACTTTGATTGATTCCACATATTTGCAATTGTGAATTGTGCTGCAATAAAAAGTGTCTTTGTGATAAAATGATTTTTCCCCTTTGGATAAATACTCAGTAGTGGGATTGCTAGATCAGATGGTAGGTCTACTTTTAGTTCTTTGAGGAATCTCCAACTATTTTCCATAGAGGTTGTACTAGTTTGCAGTCCCACCAACAGTGTGTAAGTGTTCCTTTCTTTCTGCATTCACACCACCATCTATTGTTTTGGAACTTTTTGATAAAAGTCATTCTCACTGGGCTTAGATAATGTCTCTTTGTGGTTTTGATTTGCATCTCTTTGATCATTAGTAATGTTGAGCATTTTTTCATATGTTTATTAGTCATTAGTTTATCTTCTTTTGAAAAGCTTCTGTTATGTCTTTTGCTTTTTAATGGGGTTGTGTAATTTTTCTTGCTGGTTTTCTTAAGTTCTTTGTAGATTCTGGTTATTAGTCCTTTGTTATATGTATAGCATGCAAATATTTTCTCCTATTCTGTAAGTTGTCTATTTGCTCTGTTTTTTCCTTGGCTGTGCAGAAGCTTTTTTATTTGATTGGGTCCCATTTATTTATTTTCATTGTTGCTATGATTGCCTTTTGGGTCTTCTTTACAAATTATTTGCCTAGGCCAATATCTAGAAGAGTTTTTCCAATATTTTCTTCTAAAATTTTTATGGTTTAATGCCTTAGATTTAAATCTGTTATCCATCTTGAATTAATTTTTGTGAGTAGTGAGAGATAGGAATCCTGTTTCAATCTTCCATATGTGGCTATCTAATTTTCCCAACACCATTTATTGAATTGGGATTCTTTTCCCCTATGTATATTATTCTCTGCATTGTCAAAGATCATGTGGCAATGTGTGGATAGTTTAATATCTGGATTCTCTGTTCTGTTCCATTGGTCTGTTTCTATTTTTGTGCTAATACCATGCTATTTTGGTTACTATAGCGTTGTAGTAAAGCTTAATATAACCAACCTATTTTTAAATTCTGGAAACAAAAGACATTAACATTAAACTTAAACTATGGATTATAAAGTTGTTTCTGACTTAACTCAACTTATTATATGTGAATAATTCATGTTGTAACACACAATTGTTGAATCTTTATATAGAGAGTGGCATATCAAATATGCTATTTTTAAGACAATTGCCCCTTGGTCATGAAAAAAATAGAAATATTGTGTTAGCAAGTGTCACTTATTGGGTAGCTATGACTGCCTTAGTAAAAGTCCAAGAAGAACAGTAATTTTTCTGAAGCAATAACAGTTATATAGAGAGAAATTCTACTTTCTGGGGAATACTAAACACTTTTAATCCCCATTCTTCTTAATAAGATAACCGAAAACCCCTGCCCCTTCCATTATTCTTTCCATATTCCTTTTCAGGATCTAGGACTTATTTGGGAGGTAGACCAGCTTTTTTCCCACTTGTTGCTTAGAGTTCTTTGCACATCTCATACTAGTCCCATCCTTTCTGCCTTGTTAATCTCCTAAGACTAGTCAAGAAGACTAAGCTCTCATTTTAAGTGAACAATGGGTAAGCATTCATTAAAATCTCACGCATATTTGTATTCAACTCTTCTATGAAAGCACAGGTGAAGCCTATGTTTTCTACCACTAAGTTATCAGTGCCTAGCACAGTATCTGGCTGTGTAATACCCACATGCATATTTGTTAAGTGCTTCACATAGTGATGCTATTCACATGTAAAATGGTCTCCTATAATTTTTTATTATTTTTTTTATTTCAGCATATTATGGGGGTACAAATGTTAAGGTTATGTATATTGCCCATGCCCCCCCTTCCCCCTCGAGTCAGAGCTCCAAGCATGACCATCCCCCAAACGTTGCACATCTCACTCACTATGTTTGCATATACCCATCCTCTCCTCCCCCCTCCCACCTGCCCGACACCTGATATATGTTATTCCTATATCCCCACTTAGGTATTGATCCATTAATGCCAATTTGCTGGTGAGTACATGTGGTGCTTGTTTTTCCATTCTTGAGATACTTCACTTAGTAAATGGGTTCCAGCTCTAGATTAATTCCTTTGACTCATGTATATTAATACATAGACACATGCTACTTTTTAATAAAAGAAGATGTTTTTATTCATAACATTCTCCACATTCTCATTTATAAAACCTCTCCTACCTTTCCCTTGGAGATATGGTTTTATGAGCATCTAGGAAGGTCTTTCTGCCTTTTCACATCTGTTTTCTGATTCAAACTCTCACAGTTTCAATTTTCTCATCAACAAAATGGTGAGCAAATAAACAACCTCTTCCTCATAATATGACTATAAGGATTAAATGTAGCAATATATCCAAGAGTAGAATTACTCGAAAATCCCTGCCAGACATTCCCAATGCTCAATAAATATCAATTGCTTTTTTCTCCTTCTCTTTTTGTTCTTGCTACTGAAGGAAATGCCATCTACAACTATTTCATTAGGAAATGATGAGATTCTCCATTTAGACAAAGCCTTTCTCTACCTTAGAAAGTAACCAGACTTACAGGGTTGTGCTACACACAAATACCAGTTGTATAGGTCATGGAGAGCTGAAGTTGGTTCAATAAATCATGAAAAAATACAAAGTTTAACAAAGAAGAGTTTAATTGAAAACCGTAGTACTTCCATCTGCTCCAACATCTTTTATTGAGTCCTGATTATTATTGCCTGAAGGAGATAAGCTTTACACTACTCTGAATGAAGTGGGGTGTGACATTAATTGTTACATTTGAACTCTTACAGATTGGAAATTGTGCAGCTATACACATGCTATATAATAGCTTTCAGGTCCTACTTTTTTCTATTTTTCAGGAGATTATTCTATCTGGAGTGTTTTGATGTGTTATATTATTAAAAATAAATTTTGCACAGGATAATATGTTCCCTAGGACATTTTTTCATGTGAAAGAAAGGGATGCAATCACACCAATCTAGTAGAAGGCAAGATGTAGCTAGCATCTGCCTTCTTAAGTGCAGTGCCAAGCCAATCTGCAGGTAAATTACAGATCTGAAATTATTGTCTTTGTTTGGGAAAAGTTCCTCTTGTCATGAAAAAATTTCTGTTTTTGTAAGAACTGATCTCCTGAGATAAACATAAATTCAGAGGAAGGAGAATATGAACCAACATTTAGAAAGTAAGAGTTCGAGCACAAAATTCTAGCAGGAAGAACTCGTATTCATATTTAACAGACAAACTACTCATGGACATTAAGTGGAAGTGGCACAGCTAGCAAGTAGATGAACAGGGATTCAAACTCAGCTGGGGTTTTTTATCTTCCAAACATGGTTGATTTCACTTCTTTCTTTTTATGAGCAACAGACTCAGAAGACTGTTGCTATAATCAAATTAATAATGTAGAAGAAATGTGCTTTAAGCTGAAGGATGGAGGTGTCTAGAAAGTACATGGACACATCCTGAGCTAGGTTCTCCACCATTACAATGGAATGTTGTGAAAAGAAAATTGGATGAAATTCTAAGAACACTTTAGAAAGTTAAAATACTATAATGTACTTTAATTTCATTTATATTTATTTATAGCAAACAAATGAAGCAGAGAGCCACATGCCTTGAGACCCTCATTCCTTCCCTCTTACCTTATCTCTCACTTCTCTTCCATCTCTCTCATCATATGTTCCCATACACATGTACTTAAAGAATGTTAAGTCCTTAAAACAAATTCCTGAGAAAATGAAAAGAGAAGGTGAAAACAATGTTTAAAATCTTCAGAGAGGAAGGCAACTATAATTCATAGCTTAGTGCAGGGGTCTCAGAATTCTTTCAGAATTACAATGATATCATTATTTCTTTAATTTTATAAGAGCTTCTTAAGGGCAGAAGTGATATCTTAAGGTTTTTTGTATTTTCAGCAAGTAGTACAGTAAAGAAAATTGAATAAATGTTCATCATTGATAAAGAATATGTAGACACACATGTACAATGATTAACTGGTATTGAATTCCTTCCCCATAAGAACTTTATTGCATCCCTCTTTTGAGATACCTGAGGCAATTACAGTGAGTTTCAAAGCAGATTAAAAATTTCATATTTTGCAAGGGAAAACAAGAAGAATTAAAAATTCTAATTAAGAGGCCGGTCAGTAGGGAGAAATTAGATAATTACGGTGTCATCAAAGGAAAGGGATAAATTTTATTTCAAGAAGAAAATGGATACTGTCAATATCTACAATAAGGTCAAATACAATATGTAAGGAAAAGTTTCCAATGGATTAAGCTGTAGCCCAGTCTCACCTCAACACAATATGCAAAGGACTCTAAATGATCAGGACTTTGCTCTCATCACAAAACCAAGGGAACAGATTTCATTCTCTGGACTACAAAGAAAGCAATATTATACTTCAACAAGTAGCACAGTAAAGAAAATTAAATAAATATGTATCATTGATAGAGAATATATGGACACACACGTACAATGATTAATTGATATTGAATTCCTTCACTATAAGAACTTTGTTGCATCCCTCTTGTGAGATAACTGAGGCAATTACAGTGAGTTTCAAAGCAGATTAGAAATATCATATTTTGAAGGGGAAACAAGAAGAATTAAAAATTTTAATTAAGATACCAGTCATTATACTTCTCATAAAACCATAACCATATTAAAACCATTAAAACCATAACTATATTATACTTCATATAAAACCATAAGAGAATCATAAGAGGCCAGTTTTTACTTCAATCTCTACTCTTCCATACACAATATCTGGAACAAAATTCTTAAAAAATAAAAGGCAGAAAAGTCAAATCTAAGTAAAAATAATCTAATGGTACACATAGAAAACAAATAATAAGATGATGGATTATACCCAAATCCAATAATTGTGTTAGATGTACATGGGGGAAAATTCCAATTAATAGTCAGTCATTGTCAGACTGGATTAAAAAGTCAAGAACCAACTGAATGCTGTTTACACAAGACATGCTTTAAATTTATAGATTATAATAGGTTTAAAAAGGAAAAGATATCAAGGCAAACAATAATCATTAGAAAACTGAAGTAGTCATATTAATATACAAATTGGGCTTCAAGACAAAAAGTGATATAAGAAAAAGATTGATCATTGGTAAAAGGTTAACTTACCATGAAGAAATAACAATCCTAAAGATGTATACACCTAATAATACCACTTCAAAATATATGAAGCATCCATTGATAATACGGAGTATACTACTGCCAATGAACAAAGTAAGCATTCCATTTAACTACAAGTTTCAGCTGCTGCTAGGTGTTCTGGACTCCTTGTTTCCAGAGACTAGCAGGCAAGAAGAGGAGTTATCATATTGTCCAGGGTAATTAACTATGAACAGGATGAGAAGAAGAGGAAGTTTGCTTAATGGAAACATAGGAGAATACATATGGAATCCAAATTATCCACTTGGATGCCAACTGGTACTCTTTCACCCCACTGTATCTGTAAATATATATTTCTAGCAATTCTGGACTGAAAATGATTACTAAAGGTTCAGACCACTCTGAAAAAATGATTTGGGTCACACCAGCTGGTAAGCTACCAAGGTCTAACAAGATGATATCCAATGGCCAGGGGCTACCAGGAGGGAATTAATGTAATTTGCATGTAAGAAGTACATGAATTTGGAGAGGGGCAAGGGTGGAATGGTATGGATTGAATGATATTGTCACTTCTGAAATTCATGTTAAAACTTAAATTTCCAATGCAACAGATGTGGTCTTTGGGTGGGGACTAAGTCATGAGGACCCCAGCCCCATAAATGTAATTAACATCCTTAAAAAAGGACTTAAAGATTAAGAAAGTGCTCCCTCGCCCTTCCCCTTTCCACCACATAAGGACACAGCTAGAAAGCATCATCCTGGAAGCAGAAAGCAGCCCTCACCAGACACCAATGTCAGTGCCTTCACATTGGATTGCTCAGCCTCTGGAACTGTGAGAAATAAATTTTTGTTCTTTATAAGTTTCCCAGTAAGATATTTTATTATAGCAGCACAAACAGACTAAGACACTTAGTTAATCTAACTAGGGGTTTTAGTTAGATTACTTTGATCCTCTGAAGGTTTGCTGAAAATCACTGACATCTGGCAGATTAAGAAGAGAAAAGGCATATAAATTTATACAATGTGTATACATGGGAGCCTTCAAAACGAAGATCCAACCCCCTAATGGGGTGCAGAAGCTTATATACCATCTCCAGGATATAGAAAGAATGCGGGCTCAGAGCATGGCTAAAAACAAATTATGGTGGTAAATTAGGTTTTAATGGCAAATAGATTATGGGAAAGAAAGAAAAGGAGATTTAGCTACTAAAAGTGGTCTTGTTATATAGATGAAACATTATAGGCAGCAGCCCTCAGAGAGAATAAATAGCAAATGTTTCTTTTAGACCTTTAAAGGTGTCAGACTCTCAGTTACTCTTTCCTAGATATGAACAAGGGAAGCCTAGCTGCATTAATGCAAATTCTCTACAGATGCAAATTCCCCTGCAAAGGACAGCTTTGCAGGGCTACTTCTGTTTTCTGGCTCACTGAACAGCCATCTTAAAATATATCAAAGAAATATATTTGAGGGTAAAATATTTTGTTTACCTTCAGTTTTCAATTTTGTTGATCTTTTCAAATCATCACCTCTTAATTTTATTGATTCTTTTTCTATTATTCATCTATTAATTCTTTCCTGTATTTCTTCTCTAATTGTATTTATTGCCTTCCTTCTGCTAACTTTGAGCTTAGTTTGTTCTTCTTTTTCTATTCCTTGAGGTGTAAAGTTAGGTTGTTTATTTGAGAGATTTCTTTTTTCTTAAATTTTATTGTAATTATTATTAATGGGGAAAAGAGCTACAACTCTATAACATAATTTAAAGAGGTTTATTCTGTGCCAAATATGGGAAACCATGGTCTGGAGAACATGATCTCAAGAAGTCTTGAGAAAATGTTCCCAAGGAGGCCGGGTTACAGTTTGGATTTATATATCCATGGCGACAGGAGTTACAGGTAAAACCATACATCAATACATGGAAAGTATACATTGGGTTGGCCAGAAGAGGCAGAACATCTTGAAGCAGGGGCTTACAAGTTATAGGCTGGTTGTAGGGATTCTTTAGTTAGCACTTTGTTGAAATAAGTTAAGCTTTGACTAAAGTCTGCAAAAAGAAATGATTGAGTTAAGATAGGAAATCTGCTAGGTTGCTTGAGCTAAGATAAGGGGTCTTCCATCTGTCATGTGACGCTATACTGGAATCAGGTTGGAAAGTAAGGCACATTATACTGGCTTAAACTTGTTTAATGAGATTTAATCATTTGTAGGTATGACTCATCATGTCTCTTAGAAAGGAATTGCGCAAGAGGGAAAAAAATGTCAGACTTCAGTCCTCATCATCTAGCCCAAAATGTCAATCTTTCTTCTTCTTTAAAGTAGGTATTTATCCGTACAAACTTCCTTCTTAATACTGTTTTTGCTGCATCACATAATATTTGATATGTGGTATTTTAATTTTTGTTTGTTTTAAGGTATTTTCTAATTTTCCTTTTGACTTCTTCTTTGTCTCATCACTGGTTGTTCAAGAAGGTGTTGTTTAATTCCCATAGATTTGTGAATTTTTCAGTTTTCTTCTGACATTAATTTCTAATTTCATCCCATTGTAGTTGGAAAATATGCTTGGTATTATTTCAATCCTCTTAAGTTTTTTAGACTTGTTTTTGCCCTAATATATATCAGTCCTGGAGAATGTTTTGTGCACACTTGAGAAGAAGATTTATTCTGTTGCTGTTCAGTGGAATGTCCTGTATATGTTTCTTAGGTTCACTTGGTCTACAGTGTTGTTCAAGTCCTTTGCATCTTTAATAATTTTCTGTCTGTATGTTCTATTCATTATTGAAAGTAGGGTATTGAAACCCCCTATTAGAACTGTGATACTGTCTATTTTATCTTTCAGTTTTGTCAATGTTTGCCTCATATATTTGGTTGCTCTAATGTTTGTTACATATATATTATATTTTATAATTCTTTATCTTCTTGGTGAAATGAAGCTTTTATCATTTTATATATATATATATATATATATATATATATATATACATATAGTCTTTCTTTGACTCTTTTGACAGTTTCTGAATTAAAGTCTATTTTGTTTGATATAAGTATGACCACTACTTTTCTCTTTTGGTTTTCATTCGTATAGAGAATCTTTTTCCATCTTTTCAGTCTGCGTGGTTTTAAATCTAAAGTGATTCTCGTATAGACTGCACATAGTTGAGTCTTGGGTTTAAAAAAAATTCATTCAGCCACTCTATGTCTTTTGATTGGGGGATTTAATTCATTTACATTTAAAGTAATTATTGATAGGAAAGGACTTACTATCAACATTTTACTAATCATTTTCTGTCTTGTTGCTTTTTGATCCCTCTTTTCCTCTCTTGCTGTCTTAATTTATGTTTCATCAATTTTTGTGTAGTGACATGCTTTGATTCCTTTCTGATTTACTTTGTAAATCTTCTCTACATATTTTTTTGTGGTTACAAAAAGGCTTCCATAAACCATCTTATAGTTATAATAATCTATTTTAAGTGAACATTCGCTGATACTTTGTTTTGCATATTCAAGAGTAAGGGTAAAATGGAGACACTTTAAAGCAATCAAAGCTTGAGAGAATTTACCACATATACTCTCACTGAGTGAACCACTAAATTTTTAATAAGAAATAAATTGAATGAACAAGGAAAGAATGGATTGAAAAAAAAACACTGTGAACAAATAAATTGCCAAACTTTTGGGTCAATATGAACAAATACTGGCACTAAAACACACACACACACAAAAAGGATATAAAAACTAAATAAAAATCAAATGCTGGAAATAGCATGTAAAATGGTAGAAAGTAGTAGGAATTAAAGCTTTCTAAGTTCTATGTATTGTTCTGGAGAAGGACAGAAATATTGATTAAATTAGACTGCCAATTTAGGTATGCATGTCTTTATGATGATCAAAATATGTCTCTCAGGTCATAATACCAATAGGAACTAGATCTGTTCATTTCCCTTTTGCTTACCCTCAGTTCAGGAGTTTAAGAAAGTAGTAAGACACTAACTACAATCTGTATCTATTGTAACAAATTTACTACCAGTAAAGCTATGCCATGATTGCCTACCTCTTCAGAGAGCTATGAGCACTTCACTTATCCTTCCTACCAGAAGTTAAATGTCTCCTCCTGATCTCCCCCCACCTCTTCTTTTAAGCTTGATTCATAACTTTGTCTTTTTATTTCAAACCAAGTGGTATAGTATAATCACTAATGTGTATCTGAATCACCTAGAGAAAGCTTTCCAAAAAATATATACACTGGATTCGACATTTACATTCCAGATGTACTTATGCAATAGGACTGAGTTGAGTCCCAGGCAGAAATATTTTTTAACAGTTTCTTTCCATCCAAGTCATTCTGATAGACAGTCCATGATCATCAAATGAGATCTACTTGCATTTTCCAGGATACAGTGCAGCAAAATATCGTTTACAACAAGGCCCTTTCATGCACTGAATCTACCCTGAAAAATAACTTTCTACAGTAAAATCCCAATATATCTGCTTAGTCTATAATGTGTTACCTTTCAAAATTCCTTTTTTTTCTTATTTTACAGCAATATATGTTCATTAAAGAATAGTGAAAATATGAGAAAAGCATATAATTGTTCTTAATTTTAACTTTTTATATTTTTATTCTAATATGTATGTGTGTGTACATGTATATATTTGCTAAAAAAATTAATTTTATGTTCTATATACAGGTTTGTTCTTATCTTTCTTCATATAAGGTTATATTGTGGCCATTCTTCAATGCCTTTATAAAAATATTATAACACTTGAATTTTTGTTTTATATTTCATCATATAGATGTATTATGATTTACCTGCACAGTCTAAAATCTTTTAATAGTTTTCCATTTTCTACTAAGATAAATAATTATGTGAAGTTCTTCAGTGTAAATCTCTCCACTCATCTTTGATTATTCCTTATGAGAGAGTCTCAGGAATGGGATTAGTAGGGGTGAGCACTTTTAAGGCTCTTCATTCCAGATATGTTGTATTGAAAATCTGTTATTTATGTAGCATTTATTTCTTTATGAAGGATTACACTACCTGAGAAAATCTACACTCTTTTATGGACCATTATGAAATATGTGATCTAAGGATAGAATATTTTAATCTTCATAGAGTAGACAGTGATGGCAGAGAAGAGACCTAAACTCTTTTCCTTTCATTACAACTTACTTGTATGTGCCCTATAGCAATTCACTGAACTATTTTGTTGAAAAACTGCCTCAAGGTTCTACCGAGTGAAGAAGAACAGGAAGGTTACATTCACATTCTCTTGAAGACTGGACTGTGTGCTATAAAATCCAAGCAGACAAAACAAGATATAAAATGAAGAGTGGAATCTAACACACAAGAGTAAACAAGTGACTATATTACTTCAGGGGCAATATTGCATAGGATTACATCTAACAAATCTGTAGAAGTTTCCAAAAATTGAAACATCTTGTTGCCTTTTATAAGCAGGCATTTTCTTTCTGTTTTAACTCCTAAAACTTTTCATTTTAACAAAGCAAGTTCGCTTTATAAAGATAACATTGTTCCATAATTATTTTTTGTCTAATTATTTAAACATTTTTACATTATCTAATTTTTATATTTCCTTCTTCCTTTCTCAAATACTCATTTAAGTTTAGTATAGGACATGGTTTATTTTTAAAGCATCAACAGTAGAATGTCTTCTGAAGTTATGCTGATTTTGGTGGAAGCAGACAGGAGCCTATTTTAAATGAAACATCTCTTGCAGTTTTAAATTTTGTAGAAACTTCTGGCAATTTATAAAAATCATTTTTCTACAAATTTTTATGAGAAATTTATATGTGTCCAGCACTGTGTTATACAATAAAGATTCAGAAAATAATAAGACAGATGATGTCTCTGTAAGAGACATAATAGTATACAAATAATTACAGTACTATAGATAAGCACTACTAGACTTGAAGGAACATTCAACCTGGGGTAAAAATTACAGACTAAGCCTTGTAGTCAGGTCTGGAAAAACTTCTCAAAGGAGGTGACTTTTGAATAGACAAAAAAAGAGTAAGTCTTCACAGCCATGAAAAGAAGAAACACAGTAAAAGTAAAGGGGATAGCATGTTGCAATAAAAGAACACAGAATTATAGAATATGGTTGATACTATGAGTGGTCAGAAAACATCTCCCATTATGGAAGATTTCTTTACCAAAATACATTCTATCACTCTTCACTATCAAGTGTCACTTCTCTTTTTACTGTAATCCATAGGAGTTTATTAGAAATTGTTTTATTTGGTGCCTTTATACAGATATTTTGCATAACTCTCCCCAAACTAAAACTGATTTTTAAATGAAATTTAAAGAAAATATGAAAAAAAACTATTCATTGATTGTGATAGAACCAAGGGTTATGAGCCTTCAGGATTTGAAATGTTTGCCACAGGGATAAATAACTAAGCAAAACTTCAAGAAGCTGAAAGTACATAAAAGAGACAGTTTCCCAATAATTCAAACCCACTGTTAGGAGTAGCATTTCCAGGAGAGCTGAGCAGAGTACAGAAGAATCTGGAATTCTGCTCAGGTCTCAGTGAGTTTCTGATCAGGACTTTGATCTCTTTGGAGTGAGGCATGATACAAAATCAAACTAATTATTACTAACTTTTAACAACAAAAAAAATTATCTCAGAAAAATTTAAGGGCTAAACATTAAAATTTCAACCTACCCAAACAATATTCTTTGTTTTATGACTAGCAGCCTGCTAAATTAAAAAAAGAAAAATTAAAATGTTATGAGCAATTAACATCTCTCATATTTATGCAGTGTTTCTGTACAAATGTCTATTAAACATTAAGGCGTATAATGGCTGGCGGCACTCCAGGGCTCTGCAGAGCACACAGCACATCCGTAGCGCCCATTCATCTCCATCAGCAGAGGCTGCAATTCAGAGATAATCAAGTTCTTCTCCCCTTCTCTATCTGCAACTATTCCTTTCTTTTTTCTATTTTCCCCCTCTCCATTGAAAATCTAATTCAATGACTTAAAATTTATCTTCAGAAAAACTACATATAAAAAGAGATAAAAACTGCATTGGAAGATTTACTACAAGAGAATGCAATGTGGGAAGTGTCCACTGTTTTTCCTAGTATTTCCTGGAATGAAACATTCAGCAAAAAAAGGAGAATCTTATTATCTGTTCAGCAGAAGCTAGAGCAAAGACTAGCCTGCCAGATACAGAACTACAGAAAGTACAGTGGAAAGTTAGAAGGAAGTAGCACATTCCAGTAGTAATCTATATATACTCTCCAAGGGCAACTCTCCTCCCAAATGGCAAAAGCAAATTACTTAAAATTTTCAGAGTCAGGAAAACATCTGATATTTAACTGGAACTAACCATGTCCTCTATTTCATAGGTTGACACATTTATTCCTCATAACAACCTTGGAAATAGGAAATATTGTGTCTACTCTACAGATGAAGAAACTAACTACCAAGGAAATTATTAATAAGTTCAAAATGTAGCTAGTAACTGAAATTTGATCTCTATAGAATGCTAAAGCATATAATATTTTCCTTGTACTGAGCCCTTCACATGAGTTTCTCCATCTCAGCAATTCCTTTGACCCTTATTTTTCCCCACAGACTTATACCCAGCTGAAATCCACTACATCCAGATAGATTACTAATATGTACCCCATAAATACGTAAAAATCCAGTTTGTAATTCTATTACTCCCTTCTCTTCATCTAGGTCACAAGTCTATCCCATATAACTTGGACTTTTGATTAAGGTCTTAATTCAAATTTACTTAAAGGGAGGAGGCATACTCTTTCCCAGGTCACTCCAAGCCAGAGAGCCATCAGAAATGTGTTCAATGACGTGTATATTTAAGCTTGATTTTGCTACTTTAGTAATCTTTATCCAGTAGTTTCTTGCCATGAAAAATGTATGGTAATAATGCAACCCAATCCTTCCCTACATACTAGATATTCCCTTGAGCCCCACCCATTTCAAGTAACCCCAATTCCATTCCAATCAGACATTCACAATTAAGAAAGTGAAGAAGAGAAGTAGGCAGGTTATATAGTATTCAGTTGTTTGTTTTTTGTTAATATATAATGTTCATGAAGAATGTTGAGCCAAAAATATCGATTACTTGTTTTTGTTATAATATTAAAAATAGTTATCACTCATTGCACTATTTGTGTCAGAAGCTACTCTGTTTTCTATGAAGATATTCACTTAACTCTCACCACAACTCTATAAAGGTGGATGACATTTTTACCCACAATCGATCAAATGAAGAAAAGAATGCAAATATTTATTAATTTGTCTAAAGGTACAAAGTCAGTAACTATCACCACTTTCACCCTAGAAAGTCAAGCTCCAAATGTCAAGCCCTTAACCCTGCACTTGGTGGACCACACTAAATGGACTTTAGATGAGGAACCACAGATCACAATTCTGGCCTCAATCTTGCTTTTCTAGTCTCTCTTTCTTAAAACCTCTATGGGCAATATTAGATCTGCCTCATGCATGTCTTAGGAATCATTTTAATGCAAATATTTAAGATACGGTATCAGCTTCAAAGTACTTAAGATAACCACTCCAGAAGAAAGTAGAATATATCTAATTCAACAAATGTTTGCATGCAGTCCTACAGTCAGTGCTGTGTGCCCCAAGAAATATTTGTTCTTTGAAATCTTCTTAATGCTTCCATAGTACTGTGCACTTACTTTTATTATTATTATACTAATCACACTGTCTTTGATTTATTTTCTCATTTACCTATCTTCCCATACTGACAGAGGATGGAATTTGAGGTTTACTTGTTCTTGTATCTCTACAGGCTGGCCTGACAATATCAGGTACTAGTAAAGTGTTTTTTAAGTGACTAAACGGTAACCCATACACTTGAGGAGTTAACATTATAGTACCAAACATAATAATAGCCTCGGCATTGCTATTTCAAAATTAAATCCTCTTAAAATGTAATTTAACACACTGATGTTTCAAAGATTATAACTAAGGGTTTTCTGAAACTATGCTGAAATTATTATTCTCCAATAGTGAAAACAATTCACATTCCAGATTTTTAATTCAAATGGTTTTACTGTGATATCTTAGAAGGCAAAATATTTCTGTTGGTAGTTTACATCCTATGAATTTCAAAAATAAGTTTTTAAAGTCAAGAACTGGGATAAATTGCTTTAGTTTCTTTGAACTTACAAACTATATTATTATAACCAGATATGCATTTGTTTATAAGTAAATATACTGTAATTTCCTAATGATATTTTAGAAATTTTCTCTTAGAAATTAGGTAAGTTTTCACTGGTATCTTTCTGAGGAAATACTGCTATAGGATTTAGGCCATGAGCGCTTTAATCAGAATAAACTTCTTCTGTGCTTTGGCTAGCCACTCCTGTGACTTCTCACAACCCTAAAACATCTAAAGACTCAAGATTAAATCAGTATGAGTTGATATACATGCGTGCCACTGCCATGTGCCAGGAACTGGCAGTGATTTTTAAATGGATGCTTCATTCAGAAGAACTGCCTCTTGCTTTCTGCTTTCTGTCATCCACTGTGGAATCTGATTACACACAATACTCAGTGTCTCAATGCTATCTTTTGATTTCTCAGCTACAGTAGCTTTGTGGGTAGGTGGATGATTTTTCTTCTGCATCCTTGAAAAGAATTGTAGTTTTAAGATAATATAAAAACAATTCAAGGAGCAGTGGAAATGTTTTTAAAAGTAATGGACTAGGATGCCATCAAGACAGATGGGTTCTAATCTTGGTCTGCTGGTACCTAGCTGTGTAGCCTCTCTGTGTCACAGCTCACTTCCTCATAAACAGAGAGGGTTCCAGGATTTACTCACTCATTCATTCCAGATAAATATTATACACTGGCCATATATGAGACATGCTAACCTCCATAAATGATGCAAGTAGCCTTCAGATTGCTAATAGAAGTAACTACTTCTTTTAGGAATTGAGTTCCAGAGACCCAGAAATTTCTGAATCTTGTCCTGGCAACCACCTATTCTTTCTAAGCCATTGTCAAGGGAATTATACATACAGGAAGTAACAAATAAGAACCAAAGTTTAATTTTGGTAATAAGTCAATAATGTTAATAATCTCTGAAACTTTTGATCACTTGCTATATGCTGGGACTCATTCTAAGCATTCAACATACATTAACATATTTGATTCTCAAACAAACCTACAAGAAAATTTCCATTAAAATCTTCATTTTTCATAAAAGAAAACTATCAAAGAGAGTCAAAAGAAACTGAGTCAAATAACAAATAAATGGCAAATCTCAGATTTTAACCAAGGATTTGAATCCAGGGCCTGTGTTCTTAATACTTCCTCATATCTCCTCTTTAAACAGTATCTGGGCCCAATAATTCAATCCAGCATTTCATTATAAAAGCTGAACTACAGAAAATAACTTATCCCTTGGTGTCCACCCTATGACACTAAACTTTGTGTCTGAGTAGAGAATACCATTTTTGAAATTGACCCTCCTAACCCCAAGCAAAGACCACTACCTTCAGGGTTGCCTACACAACAGGACAGATATGTTGCACCTGTAAAAACCAATGACGACAGTGTTGTCCCTCTCTTCCAGTTCCCTCTGGAACTCTCAGGCTTTCAAACAACATTCCTATTCTCTGCCATTAGCTTGCACCACACACTGCCTAGAATGGTAACTAATAGAATCCTCGGCTGTCGTTTTTTGTTAGAAATTCATCTCTTCTTCCACATTGTGTCTAGACAAGACCCAAATCGAGCCTGTGTTTTGTGCATCTTTGTGAGCGTGTGTTCTCTGTGAAAAGGCATGCTCATATGAGAAAACATAAACTTCTCTAAATACTCCTTCAATAACTAGAAGGTTCTTAATTCAACTAATTATGATCTACATGGATCTACATGCTGCAAAGAAGAATAGAATCAAAACAGTTGGTTGGGTTTACAGAATGGGGCCCTGGCTCAATTGCCTATCCCCTATATTCACAGAGGTGGTGATAATCAAAAAGAGAGTAAAAGAACTACAAATAGCAAGAACTGACCAGGGTCCATCATTCCACTCAGCTGTTAAGAAGAGAATAGAGCATAACTACCTGAGCTTTAGCAAAGTGGTCTACTCACTTGTTATATATGATTCAGTGAATAATCTTCTCTCATGAAGATGGATATAGGAAGAGGTAAGTAGAAATGGAAGCTTCTGAATACATAGAGAAGAATGGAACTATTTCTTTCCCATATATATATATAGAAAATATTCTTTTTATCAAAAAAATTTCCTTTCTGTGTTTTCTTTTATCCTCACAAAAGTGGTATAATAATGAATGAGAAGTTACCATTATCCTCATTTTCATATGACAAAATTGTGGAAGATATTTCCAAATGGCTTAGTTCAAGATATACATGCCCTGTCACATACATAAACCAGCATATGCTTTAGCCATAATTCCTAAAACTGGCCTGATATTAGGTTATTTTTGTTCTGTACTTAAACCTATGGATATTTAGGAATAGTCTCTTTAATTTGGATTCTTTCTCTCATTAATACATTCAATGCAGCTAAAGACAACTAATAAAATTGATAAATCTGAATATGTTTGCCCCCTTATTTCATACTTGAGGACATTTTTCCAGAATTTTACTGTGGATTTGAAGTCTGATGGATTCAGCTCACAGCAGAAACTTTGTGTTTTGGGGGCTACCTTTTATCTGACCTACAATAGGAAAGATTACCATCATGAATTGATTTTTTGTAAGAGGTGAAAGGTGGGGATCCAGTTTCAACCTTCTGCATGTAGTTATCCAGTTTTCCTAGCACCATTTACTGAAAAGAGATTCTTTTCCTCAGTATTTTTGTATGCTTTGTCAAAGATTAGATGACAATATGCTCATGGTTTCATTTCTGGGTTCTCAGTCCTGTTCCAAAGGTCTATATCTCTGTTCTTGTGCCAGTACTATGCTGTTTTGTTTGTTTGTTTGTTTGTTTGTTTTTTAAGACAGAGTCTCACTCTGTTGCCTGAGCTAGAGGGCCATGGTGTCAGCCTAGCTCACGGCAACCTCAAATTCCTGGGCTCAAGCCATCCTTCTGTCTCAGCCTCCTGAGTAACTGGGACTACAGGCATGCGCCACCATACCCAGCTAATTTTTTCTATATATTTTTAGTTGGCCAATTAATTTCTTTCTATTTTTAGTAGAGATGGGGTCTTGCTCTTGCTCAGGCTGGTCTCGAACTCCTGAGCTCAAACAATCTGTCCACCTCAGCCTCTCAGCCTGTGCTAGGATTACAGGCGTGAGCGACCGCACCCAGCCTATGCTGTTTTGCTTATTATAGTCTCGTGAAGTCTGGTAGACTGATACCTCCCAGTTTGTTCTTTTCATTGGGAGTTGAGAGGGTGAGGGTGGGTAAACTAAAAAGTAATAGCTGGGGGAAGGACACCCCTTTAATCCTGACTTGGGTGAGGCAAAGTCATAACATGTAACCAAAATGTTTGTTCCCCCATAATATCCTGAAATCTAAAAAAGAGACACACTCAAATACATACCATGTATATATATACATACACATTGTGTATTTTATGTGTATATGTACATACACATACACATATGAATGTCTTTTTCCTTTTTTTTGTCCACCACCTATGTTTTCTACAAGAACTTTTTCTTAACAGAAGGCTTAATTTACTAAAAAAAGGAAAAAAAAACAGGGAAGATTGCCATTGCCATTGAAGAGAGAGGAGATAAGAATGTCCATTCTTATTTAATTTTGTATTATTACTCAAAATGTACCCTCTATGTCCAAAAATAGAAGCTTCCAAATTGAACTGACTTCTAGATTTCTTTCCTATCAATTATTTTCAGTCATCATCTTTAGAACCACATGAGACTCATCAAAATATAGTTTATCACTCGAGCCATTGCTGCTTTAGAATTCTATTATACAAAAGCTCTCTGGTATAGTGATATAAATTGTCTAAAGATATTAATGACTGTAAATGTGGCTACATTGCAGTGGATGTACAATATTATGCTCAATTAAGGATGACCCAATACTGGAAAAAGCATTTTTTCAACACTTAGTTGACTCAGACTTGGACCCGTGTCCCAAGCAAACATCATATTCTCCTTTATACATTAGAGAGCACATAAAACATCTTAGGGATATTTTTACACTGTTCAAAAGAAGAATGGAGACAGTATTTTTGTGTCCACCACAGTACCCAGTGTTCCTGGTAAATGTAATATTTATCCAAAGGACCAAACTAAAACCTAATGACATTTTTGACTCCTCTATCTCCTTTATGACTCACAACCAACTGATTAACTTTTTCTCTCCCACATACACATGCTCATAGACACACACACACACACATACACACACACATTTTCATCCTCATTGTTACAGCAACTCACTCCCTCATCACCTTGTTCTATCATCCAAAAATAATTTATTGACCACTTCACTATATCGTACCAAATAACATGCTAGTTATTGGGCGTACAAAACAATGAAATGAAAAAACCACAAATCAAAGATTTCACGTCTATCACAAGTAGATATAAAAACTGATGCCTAATCAAACAATTAGAGATAGCATGTTAAATATCCTAGAAATGTGTAATAACAGAAATCCAATTTTTCTTGACAGAGTCAGATGTATATATGTGGTTTTGAAGGCCTCATTTGAGAGGTAGATGAGAAGCAAGGAAGAGTATGTCAAGGAGAGGGAATCGTATGTATAAGGAAATGAGATGCTAAAGATCAAGGCACATTGAAAGATTCAAGTAGCTCAGCATTCCTGAAACAGAGGTATGTGATAATCCCTTAAGTGGTGTTTTCAGCAGCAGTATCTTCTCAATCGAACCCTTCCTCACAGGGGTACCATTTATTTTTCTAAAACATACATCTGGTCCTGTGATGCAAGTGCTCAAAAAAATCATGGATCCCTACTACCTACAGTATAAGACAAAAACTCTGTAGCCAAATATTCATAGCTCATGCTGGAAACAGGACAACAGACACAGCATATTGGCAGTGATGCCAATAGGAGGATTTTGAGTCAGCTATTTTAACATGATGATTTTAAAATTTCCCCCAGAAAATGGTCACATCAAAACATAACAGCACTTTTTTTATTTAGTTACACTAATCATTCTCAGGTGCTTGTTATAAACCAAGGATTCTTATAAATGCTTCAAATATACCAAGGACCAAAACAGATAAAGATCCATATCCTGTGTACCTTAAATTCTAGTGAAATGAGATGAGACAATAAAAGTAAACTATAAGAAAGGAAATTAATTCATTATAATATAATAAGCACAATCAAGAAGAAAGTGAAAAGTAAAGAGAATCAAGTATGCTAAGTTTAGAAAATGGGATAGTGGGAAATTTTTTATATGGTTATCAGGATGGAATTCATGAAGAAAGGAACACATGAACAAAGACTTCGTGTTGCTAAGAAAGTTAACCATGAAGATATCAGAGGAAGAGTGTTCCTGGCAAAAGAAATTGCCAATCCAAGGGCTCTTTAAGCAGAAAAAGGCCATGACATGTTCAAGGAAAAACAATAAGACAAACTATGGCTGGAATAGAGAAACTGAGGCAAAGAATAGCATAAGATGCAGGCATAGAGTCTAATATGAAAAAGCAGATTATTTGGAAACTTGGAGGATATTGAAAAGATGTTACCTTTTATTCTGAGTGAAATAAGAAACTATTGCAGGGCATTGAGCAGAATAACATGACCTGATTTACATTTTCAAGGCATCACTCTAGCTACTGTCTTCAGAATACACTGAAGTGAAAAAGGGAAAGAACAGGAAGCAAAGTTAAGTAGCTGTTGCATTCATTGGAGAGAAAGATGATGGTGGGTCAGAACAAGGTGGCATCAATAAAAATGATAAGATGTGGTCAGATTCTGATACAGTTTTAAGGCAGAAATAACAGAATCTCCTAACAGATTGAATGAAGATTGTAAGAGCAAGAACAATAAAGTATAACTCCAATATTTTCTCTATTTTCATTTTTTTGTTGTTTTTGGTCTGAAAAAAGAAAACTGGGAGTTGTCATCAAATTTATGGGAAGACTGCAGATGTAGCAATCTGTAGGGGTAGATTTCACATTAAATGTAAATAATCTAAAGACTAACAAAAAAGCAGATATTGTCAGATTGGGTAAGAAAGCAAGACCCACCCACATGGTGTCCACAAGAAATCCACCTTAAATATATATATATATAAAAGATAAAAGGATACAAAAAGTGACTCTATGATAACACTAATCAAAAGATAGCAGAAGTGGCTATATTGCTAAGACACAAAGTAGATTTCAAAGCACAGAATACTGCCTGAGATAAAGAGATCATTTCATAATGATAAATGGGTCAAATCATCAAGAGGACCTAAAAACTCTAAATTTTTATGCTTCTAATAGCAAAGTTTCAAAATGCATAAAGCAAATACTGACATAACTTCAAAGAGAAATAGACCAATCCACAGTTATAGTCAGAGAATTCAATAGCCCTCTAATGATTAATAGAACAAGGAGACTCAAAATCAGTAAAAATGTAATATACTTGAACAACACTATCAATCATCTTGATCTAATTTTCATTGAGAAAACACTTACCCCTATTACATCAGAATACACATTCTTCTAAGTATACAGGTCTATTTCCCAGAGCAGGCCATATTCTGGGCCATAAATTAATTCTCAATAAATTTAAGAGAATTAAATTTATATAAAGTATATTCTCTGATCATAATGGAATTAAATTAGAAATTTAACAGAATAACAGAATTTTTCCAAATACTTGTTAATTGAATAACATAGTTGTAAATAACATAAGTTTCAAAGAATAAATCAAAAGGCAGTTAGAAAGCATTCTGAACTGAATGAAGATAAAACATTAAAATTTGTAGATGCCACTAAAGCAATACTTAGAGGGAAAGTTACAGCCCTAAAGCACAAATCAGAAGAAAGCTATTAAATTAGTATCAGCTTCTACCTAAGAACATAGAAAATGAAGAGCAAAATGAACTTGAAGCAACCAGAAGAAAGAAAACATAAAGATTAGAGCATAAATCAGTAAAGTAGAAGACAGAAAAACAACAGAGAATATTAACAAAACAAAAACTCAGTCTTTGAATTAATAAAATTAATCTACTTCTAGCCATACTGATCAGGGAGAATATACAAATTACAAATATCAGGAATGAAAGAGGTAACAAACTATACATTTACTGTTATTGAGGACATAATGTGGAAATATTTTTATAATTTTATACCAATAAACTCAATAACTTCGATTGAATAAAAAATACCTTGAAGACAAACTACCAAATCTTACCCAAGAAGAAATAGGTATTCTGAATAGTCTTATATTTATTTTAAAAAATAAATAAATCTGTTGTTGAAGATCTTCTCACAAAGAATACTCCAGAACAGATGCTTCATTGGTGAATTCTACCAAATATTTGCTAAAGAAATAATACCACTTTTACATGAATCATACACAAATTGAAGGAAAGTCAATACTTCCTAACTCATTCTATGAGGCCAGTTTTACACTGACACCAAAACTAGACAAATTATGAGAAAAGAAAATTACAGACCAATGCCCTTCACAAATATGGATACAATAATTCACAGATACAATAATTAACAGATACAATAATTAACAGATACAATAATTCTTAACACAATATTCGCAAATTACATCCAGCAAGATATAAAAAGACTAATATAATCAAGTAAGCTTTTCAGATATGCTAGGTTGATTTAATCATTCAGAAGTCAATCAGTGTAATTCACTAGAGCAATAAACTAAAATGGAAAAACCATATGATCATCTCACTACATACAAAAAAAAGCATTTGACAAAATACAACATGGATTCTTGATAAAAAGTCTCACCAAACTAGAAATAAAAGGGAATTTGCTCAACTTGATTAAGGGCATCTACAAAAGATTTACAGCTAACATCATACTAAATGGTGAAAGACTGCTTGCTGTCCTTCTAAGAATAGGAAGGAGGTTCTATCCAATGTGATAAGGCAAATAAATAAATAAATGGCATCCAAGCTGGGTGGATTACAGCTCACACCTGTAATTTCAGCATTTTGGAAGGCCTAGACAGGAGGATCACTTGAGGCTAGGAATTCAAGACCAGCCTGGGAAATATATTGAGACCTGTGTCTACAAAATATGAAAAACAAAATTAGCTGGGCTTAGTAGTGCATGCCTGTAGCCCCAGCTACTTGGAAGGCTAAGGCAAGAAGGATCACTTGAGCCCAGGAGTTCAAATCTGCAGTGAGCTATGATCATGTCACTGCACTCCAGCCTGGATGACAGATCAAGACCCTATTTCCAAAAAAAAAATTTTTTTATAGGCACTTGGCAACTATATTGGAAAGAAAAAAAAATAAAATTTTTGTCATGAGTTACAGATGATATGATCATCTTCACACAAAATGTGATAAAATCTGCAAAAAAAAGGTACTAAAGCTAATGAGTGAGTTTAACAAGTTTGTAAGAGTTGAGATCAAGATGCAAAAATCAATTTTATCTTTATATACAAGCAATAAACAATTGGGTATTGAAAACAATCATTTAAATACAAAACATATGAAATACTTAGGAATAAAGCTAACAAAAATTTGTAGTATCTATACACTGAAAACTACAAAACATTTCTGAGAAAAATTAAAGAAAGCCTATATAAACAAAGATAAACCATATTCATGGGTTAGAAAATTCAACATTTTTAGGATATCAATTTCCTTTAAAAATATCCATAGATTCAGTGCAAGCCCAATTAAAACCTCAGCAGGCTTATTTTGTAGAAATTGACAAGATGAATGGATAAAGAAATTTTGGTATAGCCACACATAGAATACTATTTAGCAATATAAAGGAATGAACTATTGATATACATAACAACGTCGACGAATATGTTGAGTTTAGAATGCCAAACTAGAGTACATACTATGGTATTCCATTCATATAAAATTTTAGAAAATTAAATATACTTTGAAGTGACAGAAAGCAAAACAATGGTTGCCTGAGGATAAGAGAATGAGTAGGAAGAAGGGAGGTATTTCGGTGGGACATGAGGAAACTTTTGAAAGTGAGGGATATCTTTATTATTTTAAATAATGGTAATGGTTTCATTGGTGGTAATAGTTTCCATGGTATCATTCATAGTAATGGTTTCATGATGTCTACATATGCCAGAACTTACCAGTTTTTGCATTTCAAATATATTAATAGTTCAAATAGCTGGTTTTTAAAAAAAAAAGACTGTAGATAATTGCTGAAGATGTCAAGTTGAAAGAGAATCAAATAGAGGGGCATGCATGGACTCTGGTATACAAGGGGAAAGATTGTCTTTATGTCAGATCCCAGATTCAAGCACAAAGGTAAACAATGCAGTTGCAAAAGCTGGGAGGTGAGTAGATGCAGTGTAGGAGTCTTTAGAAGTTCTCTTTGAGGTGTTTCTACTTTCTCAGTGAAATAGGAAGTGATATCATTAGCTGGGATTGCAGATGGAGGAAAAGGTTTGGGGGATTTGAAGAAAAAGGAGAGAGTGTGAAATAGTAGTACAGGATTGTCCACCGTAGTCCACAAAAATTCAGTATGATTGCCAGATTGATGTTCATGGCCATAAATTTAAAGTGTGAGAATTCAGCATGTTTAGATATTTTTGTCCAGTAAATGGACAGGTGCAAATATGGAGTAGGCAAAGAGTTCTTTTAACTAGAGTTGTGGTTTTTTCCAAGCACATTCAATGAAGTGAAAGAGGAACAAAATAATTTAGCATATGTGCAAGAAGTGTCTAGAATGATTGCCCATAGAATTTGAACCTGGTCAGAGAGTGAAAGGCAAGAAATTAACATATTAGAGGGGCTATAATCATTGGTAAGGACATGATTTAGAGTAACATCATATGGGTGAGAGCTGACCTAGGGCAAAGAATATTTAACACTTTTAAAAATAATCTAAAGTAAAACATTTTAGAATTTTAGGTTGCATCAAAATATGTGACTAGGTGAACTTTTACATCTTAATATCCTACTCCCATCCCATTTCCACCTTTCTACCCCATCTTCCTCTCCCCACATACACACACAATGAGCTATTCATTCTTAACTACTCAGACTTTCCAAATCCATGATACACTTTCATTGGTCTGTCCCTCTGCTTATGCTACTCTGTTGGCCTGGAATTTCATTCTCTATGCCTTATCCTCTGGATATATTCTTACCTCGACCTAATTCATAGGCCCTCTTCTGTCTCAGATCGGATGCTCCATTCTTACGTTGCACCTTACTTCACACATACTGCTTCATCAGAACTTACCACATAACATGCTAGTTATTCATGTAATTGTCTTCCATGATAGACAATGAGTTCCTCAAAGTCAGGAAATGCTATTCAACTTTATAATACAAGGGCCTCAAGTACCAGGTCTTGTTCAATTAAATTGAACATAAGGTGAGCACTTTATAAGGTAAGTATTAAATACTTTTGAATAAGTGGTGTTGTCAAAAGCTAAATGCATATGAAGCTCATCCAAGTTTGCAAAATTATGACTCATATGCACTTTTATTAATAAATAGCTTATTCACATTTATAAACATATTATGAGAAAATAAGGCTTAAGAATTTTGTAAATGGAACCATTTATTTTATTTTACAATGATTAGTTTAGTTATCTCAGTTGTATAACTGGAGTTAGGAGCCTCAAACTGGCTTAATAAATATAGTCAGTTTCAGTGAAGAATTAAGAAATAAAACAGTACCCTATTTTCAAGGTGCCATAAGACTATGCACTTAAAAAGCACAGAGAAAGCAAAAGGTTAATTGGAATTTAAACCAAACCCTATTTTAGTAGACTAAATAAGTTTTTAATCAAAAGGTGGAATTCAGCATTAAACACTATAATAAATATGTGTTACCATCTGAAATCTTGGCTTGTAAAAGTATGGTAAATCAAGTGAACTTTATTAGAATACAAACTATGTTGCAGCATATAGGAACGCAGCTAGCCACAGTGCAAACAATCTGGTGAGGTGCAAGTTACAACATAATTCAAAACTTACCAGTCATGGAGTAAAAGCATATGTCATAGGCAATTTATCCAGCAGGATTAATTAATAACACAACATTAGCCCAAACCAGTTCAAGTATGTAGACATCCCAGGAGGTCACCTCAGATTTTAGAATTTGTTTAAAACTAAAATCAAGTACAAACCCTGATACAATCAAATGGTCATGGAATGACGATAAATCTAGGCCTTTCTGAGGTTTAATTTTCAAGTATAAGGTTTTATTTGAAAAATCTGTATTCGATCATTTATTTTGTTATTGCATTAACATGAAAGATAATGCATAATAATGTCAATAATTTGTCTGAAAGTCAGTAAAAAGAATTGCAAGCTGTCAACACTTTTAAAAGCTCCTGCCAGTCATACTGACAGAAGCAATTCACAGCCTTCTTTGCTGGACACTCACAGAATGTCCAAAATTGACATGCTAGGAAATTCTATTTTCTCTGAACTTACAGTTTATCCCAGAAAATTGGTGTTTCATATCACTGGGATAACAAAAAGCTGCAACTCCTTTACACTGCTTTCTCACCCTGAGCCATGTGACACAGATGCCATCTCTATCTTGAGAAAGGCTCCGAGAAGGAAATAAGGGGATGTTCATGTCCTTCTTAAGTAGAGAGAAACAAAAAGTTTGCTTTTTCCTCTCATGAAAGATCCCCCTCCCAGTCAGGGGCTTTACCAGCACTGTATTTCCCACAAATGTGAAGTTCTGTACATTCTTTTAGCCCATCTACAAAGCTAAAACTTCTCACCAAGCCAATAAGCATTATCATTAAGTGACATCTATGAAGTCCTAGGTTTGCATAACTGTGTGTAGAAAATTTATAATACAATCTAAAGGCAGTTCTCTCCAGAATTACACTTACATATTAAATTTTTAAGTCACAGAAGGAATCATATAGAGGTGACAACTGTGCAATTATCTGCGCAGTTGCTGCAATCACCAGCAAGAACAATAGCCATGAATACACAGTGTGACCAAAATACCCAGAATTCAGTACCAATAGTTTTATGTAAAAGAGTGAAAACACACTGTCTTCCATTTGCCTGTAATTTATAGAAGAATGTGGTAACCAAAGGAAACTGAATTTGAGATGTTCACAACATGCCAAATTAACACTCAAAAGGGCCTGGGTTCTTATAACCTCTAACCCACTCTGTGCATGCTACAGCCTTTACCTCTTTCCTTTGGGTTCAACATCATATTAATGTTACTTCCTACTGATGATTTTTATTCAAAGTGATGGTAACCATCATGTTACCAGTGTATACTGCATAATTTAAGGCTGTGGCATTAGCAGTTCCAACAAAAAGTGACTGTTGTTTCCAGAATTCTGCTAAAAATGAACACACAAAAGTAATTTCCCTTGTTCCTTTAGTGTAAACAGTCAAGCTACAGCCTAGAAAGAAATCTTGTCAAGGAACTTACTGTTGTCATAAAATGAAAGCATTGCACTAATAATATATTTTGACATATCAGAAGAGCAGCTCAGCACCATTCCCACCCAGGATGGGCAGGTTCCACAACGCCAGCAGTGAAATTGATAGAGGCAGGCTTCACAGGCCAACAAGCTCAGCCAACAACAAGCTTGCCATGTGCAGTGGCAGGGGATTGACACTTTCCACAGCTGCTTAGAGTCACTAGAAGTAGGAGTGTGAAAAAAATGGAAGAACAGACCCCTTTCATCCTATTACAGTTTGTAATTCCTTTTTTTTTTTTTTTTCATTAAAACAGGGTCTCACCCAGGCTGGAGTACAGTGGCGTGAAAATAGCCAACTGTAGTCTCAAACTCCTGGGCCCAGCGATCCTCCCACCTCAGCCTTCTAAGTAGCAGGGACTACAGGCACAGGTCACCAAGTCCAGCTAATTTGGGGAGGGAGTAACATTGAGGGGGTCTATCTTGCCCACACTGGTATGAACTCCTGGCTTCAAGCGATCCTCTCACCTTAGCCTCCCAAATTGCTGGGATTACAGGTGTGAGACACTGCCCACCAGCTTGCTAATTCTTGGCAGATATTTTGATTTCCTGCTTCTGTCTCTGCCCAGGAATGCCTAAACTCTGAACAACGTAATTTTTCCCTGACTATGATCTTCCTTTGGACAGCAAAGAATCTTAGATGGAGGATTTGGGCCCCTCTAAATTAAGGTGATTTAAATTGCTTTTAAACATGTATGGTAAAAAGGTATGAGTACTTATATAAATATACCCCCAATTGTTTTATTTTTGCTGCAGGGAGATCTTGAAAAATTAAAATTATCCGTGTGGAAACACCATAGCAGTGGAAAGTTTTCCTGAAGAAAAGCAAGTATCTACCTACATCACACTTAAATTACCCGAAACTACCCTTTTTGCCAAATTGAAGAATAATAGATTTGAATTCAGTTATCCTAGCAGTAAACATGGTTCTTTAATTGGCTTCTTAAAAGTCTTATTAACATTTTATTGCAACACAGGTTGAACCTCATTTTTATGAATATTTCATAATGAAAACTATGCCTCATATAATTTCTTTTTTCTACTTTGTAGCAGTTGGTAAATTGAGTTCAACACCTTCAACAATCTAGCAATTATTCTGCTGCCATACTTCACGTAGACACTGCAGAGCAAGATGGAAGAGGGTATTAGGAAGCCAGAATCACAAATAGGTCTACTTCTGGAAGAGTTTAAATCATTATTAACCTCCAAACTCATCAGTAAAAAAGAAAAAAAA
Organism: Microcebus murinus; assembly: GCF_040939455.1. Lineage (NCBI taxonomy): Eukaryota > Metazoa > Chordata > Mammalia > Primates > Cheirogaleidae > Microcebus > Microcebus murinus. The sequence continues at coordinate 51,401,274 of NC_134104.1, forward strand.
GTCTTTCCAAAGTGTAATGATACAAATAAAGCTCAAGAACATGTTACTCACCTAATAACCAGAATTAAATAAGTAATTTAGTTTAATTCAAATCAAAAACATCTGTAGGGCCACTGTGAACAAGACACTCAAAGGAGGAGACAATGTGCCTTAATAAGCTGTCACGAGTAACAAGAAAACAAGATTCTGAGAGATTTAATTGGAGTAGAGAAGAACCATTTAAAAAGTGAGAGAGTGTATTTTTGGAACAAGAAAAGTGGCATGGAGGATTTGACATTGGTAATAAAATTTGGCACAAAGGGTTCTTCTAGAGATTGGTTAATCTGTCATTTATCTCTCAAAAATAAACATGAAGAGGAGGTCACTAATATGAATAAAGTAAAATTTTGTAGTCCATATAATCATTTGGGCAAAGAGCATGAAGAATCATTTAATTCTTATATTTGATCTTCCTCTTTCTATATCTCCTACTAATTAACCTGGCATATAGTGTTTATTTGTTTAATGTACCTGAATGTAGTTAAGTATCTAAATATATGTTTATACATAGAGTTAATCAGTCAGTACCAATTTGATGGTAACAGGTGGAGCCCATTATTCTGATCTTGTGTCACCTCACTTTGGATAATGGACTTAAGCTCAACCCAGGATAATATAAGTGATGCTAGCTCACTGTGGTTTCTTAGAATTGAGTAATATCCCATTGTAAACATATACCAAATTTTAATAATCCACTCATGAATTGACGGACACTTGGGTTGTTTCCACGTCCTTGAAATAGTGAATTGTGCTGCCATAAACATTCAGGTGTGCAGATGTCTTTATAGCTATGGTGCTCAAAGTGTGGTGTTCACCAGGGATTCAGGGGCTGGGAAGCGGGTAGTCCCACAACTGAGGGATGTGGTGAGTATTGTTGAGGGGAAGCACATACCTCTAACCCTTGCTAGGGAGAGACAAAGATATGAAATGTGACCAAAATGTTAAAAAAAGAAAAAAACATTTATCGTTGTTGGGCAGGTGGGAGGGGTGAGGAGGGGATGGGTATTTACATACATAGTGAGTGCCATGCACATCATCCAAGGGATGGACACGCTTGAAGCTCTAACTTGAGGGGGGAGGGGAGGCAAGGGCAATGTACGTAACCTTAATGTTTGTACCCCCATAATATGCTGAAATAAAAAATAAATAAATAAAATGAAAAAAATATATGTTGATACATTTATACTATACAACATCATGCAGTAATTTTAAAAATGGGGAGATTTACATGTAGTTAGATAAAATAAATTTCCAGAATATATGTTGAATGAAAATTTCAGCTGTAGAATGTTGCATACAGTATGATATTATATATGCCAAAAACACTAAGGAGAATTATAGTTTGTGAAATTCTATTTATCTAAATTCTAAACCCCTAAAATAACTCTGAAAAATTGGCATAGACCAACCCAAGGGAGACTTTTTTTTAAGTTTTCAAGGTAGAATCCACCCCCAGGAATGGTATAACTCTGAAAGACAGACAACAACTTGTACAAGGAGGCAAAGACTCCAGGATGGTAGTGGTATTCAGTCTCTCTATCTCAGCACAGTACCCAGGAGCGGCCTAGGAGGCCGGGGCTGTTCCCGCTATACCCTTGGCATTCGGCTTGGCTCCCACCAGGCACTGTAAGGGACCTTGGCAATACTCACTGAGGAACTCTGAGAGACTGTGAACTTCCTGTCTTGAATCTGCCATTTCATTCCCACAACTTTCAAGTACACTGGCCATCATGTACCCAAAGTATGTTTTACTAAAAAAATTAAAAGCTACTGATATCAAACAGCAGGGAAAGAAAATGTCTAAAAATACACTTACAGACCAGTAATTAATTTATCTCTAATCTGACCCACTGCTGTGGTCCCTCACCCAGGATCTCATGTCCACTGTTGTCCCCTGTAACAGTCTTCTCAGGTTGCCATAACAAAATCCCACAGACTGGGTGGCCTAAACAACAGAAAGTTATTTTCTCACAGTTTTGGATGCTGGAAGTCCAAAATCAAAGTATAGGCAAGTTTTATTTTTGAGGTCTCTCTTTTTGGCTTGCAAGTGGCCACCTTATCACTGTGTCCTCACATGGCCTCTTCTCTGTGCATGTACCATAGAGAGGCAGAGAGAGAATCACATGCGCTCTGGTGTCTCTTCCTTTTTGCAAGGATACCAGTCCTATTAGATTAGGGCTACACCCTCAGGACCTCATTTAACTTTTCTTATCTCTTTATAGGCCCTATCTTCAAACATGGTCACATTTGGAGTTAGGGGTCCAGCATATGAATTTTGAGGGGACACAATTCAATCCATAACATCCTCTTCCACTTTAATCTCCATACTGCAGCCAAAAATTACTTTAAATATGAAAATTTGATCGTGATCTCCTTCAAAAATCGTCTTTAATAAAACCATTGATATTTTGTTCATTCTGGCCTCTGCTTATCTCACCAACCTCTTTGTGTATGTTTCCACTACATTGACCTCCTTTAAATTCCTCAAACCTCATGTTTCTGTTTATGTCAGGTCCTTTGTTCCATTCCTGTATTGCTCTGCCTTCCCTCTGCTCCTGGAAAGCATTCTCTAGCTCCCAAATACTCATAAATATGTAAGATCCTCCTCGAATAGTCGACCATAATGTCCTATACATTTTATTCACTACAATCATCTGTTTTATTATATATTTGCATAACCAGTTGATTAATGTCTGCTTTTATTACTAAACCACAGGCAACACGAGGGCAGCAATGATATCCCCTGTGCTCATCCTTATATCCACTTTGCTCATCATCGTCCACAGCATCTTGCATTATGTCCACAAGATAGTAGGAGTAGGTAATAAATACTTGTTCGGTGAATAAACAAATATAACCAGAGTTTCCTAAATGCACTTGAGAAAGATTGCAAGGGCTACTTATAAGTATTTTGTTGGACCAGTATTATGCAGAACATACTTGAGGAAACATGCTAATAGTCTACACTTCTCTGGGATAAAGGTATGTCCTGGAAGATAAATTCATAGGAAATTGTACTCAAATCTAGAATCGGGAAGGTCACATATCTGTGGAAATGAATAAACAGAAATCAGAATTCTGATTAAGGCAGTTTTAGACTGTCCTTGAAAATTTTCACATGGATTCTTAAGGGACCTCTTCTCCTCTTTTTCTTCTATAAATTGGTTACTCTGAATCAAAGTCCTATTTCTCAGGTACAGGGTGTGGTTCAAAATTAGTTATATGGTTTTTTTGGCTCTAACAATAAATTATGATCTGATTGTAATGAGTACAGATGTGTGTAGTTATGGTGGATGAAGGTGCATGTGAGTGATTTCCAGGCTTCACATATAAAATCTCCTCTCATTGGAGTAAAGGAAATTTACAAACAAAAGATTTTCTGGGAATTATAATTTGTGCATTAAATAGTGGTTTTTACAAGCTAACCTCAAAAGTCCCACCATCTCTGAGATATTAAAGGTTCTACCTTTTCATGCTTAAGAATTAACACCTAAAATAGGTAAACTCTTAAGATCCAAGAGAAGTGTCATCAAGGATGCCTTTGGACAACAAAGGTACTAGAAAACCTGTTCACCTAAATGCAAGAGGATGAAGGTGCTGTCATTAATATTGGTAAACTGATTGTCTAATTCCAGAATGCTAACACCAATTCTATTAATATTGGTAAACTGATTATCTAATTCCAGAATGCTAACGCCAATTCTATTTCTCAAAATTACCTAGAGATTCACGTAAAAGATAATAGAGACTAAAGTCAATGTAAAAGTAAGTCATTTGTACCAATTCATGTTATATTGCTGTCCCATATGGGATTAGGTAGTAAAGAGGTCTGGAGCTAAAGATCACAAAACCTGATTAATTTGTTTTTCTAAACTCAGAATAATTTGTATTCAGTTGATTATACAGTTTGCTTTTATATAATCCACCAGAAAAGGGCTCACTAAGCAAATGAATATCATATACAAGATTACAGAGATAATGTTTATCCTTCTTAAGTCAAACTGTTCAAGTACTTAAAATCATTTGCATATAAGCAATTAATATGCTCAATACAAGAGATGCTTATGTATTCATTAGAGTAATTCCTGTGGGACCTACTTGGCAAAGCTCTGGGTGTGATTAAACATAAATTACATTATACATAGATGATAGAATACAAGCAGCAAACATTTAGAACAGTTCTGCTTATTGGTAGCAGGTTATTTCATTTTATTCTTTCTAACTTCTTCATAGGTAGATGCAGATGTACTAGTCATTACATCAGATACAATATGTTTCATATATTTCTGAAAAATAAACTTCAGTTGTCTCTAAATACCCCTTAATTTAGAACTTTCATGTATTCTTCCTGGCCTTTCTCTACTTATTCTGTACTAGTCTTCCAATGAATGCAACCACCACAGCAGTGTGAGATGAAGCAGGCACTGCAGGAGCAGCCTGCAAAGGAATGAGTCCTCACCCAGCCATCACCTGTTCAACAAACAAGTCAGGCCAGCCATTTGGTGGGTCTAACAGTCCCAAGTGAGCCCTCAGCAATGAGAAGACCCTAAAGACAGGACTCACATGAAAAGTGTGATCTACCTTGTTGCAAACGTTGTCTTAAAAGAAAGACTCGATGCTTAGTATAACTTAAACTCTAATGAAAAATCCTCAATGTATTCTAATTAAAGAAGAGAAATGACAGGCATGAAAATACATGGCAAAGACTGAAAAAAAATCATTGGAGATCTTGAAACAAAAGCAGAAAGTAGGCCTCAAACTAAGTACATGCCAAGGCAGCTATTGGGCATTTCAATTTCTGCAGTGATGTACATTTTGACAAATTAAGTGAGATATCAAGTCAAAAGAGCCTGACACGATGTCTGGCTCATATTTCATTGTTCAAAACCATTTCTTCTCTTTTTGGGCATTGCCTCAGAGTGAATTTTCTGGAAAACAACAATAACACTATGTATTCGCCATTCTCTTTTTTGTCTTCCTTCTTTCCTCCTTTCCTTCCTTCCTTCCCTTCTTCTTCTCTCTCCTTATCTCCCCTTTTTCCTTCCTCCCTCAATACATCAGGATATCAGGGATGTAGTATATATCCCTGGAATTAAAAGTTTTCTGGCATTTATAGTATGTATAAAGATGAATCAAAGGCCCATAAAGATGAGGTTTTATGTCAGAAAAGAGAATAGACTCAATGAAAAGTGTGTCATAGGCTCATGCCTGTAATCCTAACACTCTGGGAGGCCGAGGCGGGTGGATTGCTCGAGGTCAGGAGTTCGAAACCATCCTGAGCAAGGGCAAGACCCCGTCTCTACTATAAATAGAAAGAAATTAATTGGTCAACTAATATATATAGAAGAAATTAGCCAGGCATCATCATGCCCATAGTGCGCATGTCCATGCACATGCCGGTAGTCCCAGCTACTCGGGAGGCTGAGGCAGCAGGATTGCTTGAACCCAGGAGTTTGAGGTTGCTGTGAGCTAGGCTGATGCCATGGCACTCACTCTAGCCTGGGCAAGAAACCAAGACTCTGTCTAAAAAGAAAGAAAGAAAGAAAGAAAAGTGTGTCATAAATAGAATTTGTGGAAATAACTTGCAAGTTATAAATGCAAGCACTATCATCCCCATCCAGAGAGTATTCAATATATGCCTACTGATAAATAATTCCTAAGTGTTCACTAAACTTTTAATATCTTTCCTGTCACTTATCACTAACAGATGCTATGGGGCATTTTGTGTAAGATTTAATAAAGTTGATGCTCATTAAGAATCAATTAAAATGCAAGCTGCCTGCAGGTCGACTTCTTCCCTAGGTGGGGAGGACAGCAAGCTCTCCCGAAACCAAGTATGTCTCTGTGTTGATGAAACAATTCTCAGAAGTTGTGAGTAACTCAAGATACCATGCACAAATGCTACAGAACACCAATTGGATCTTCCAAACAGTATACTATGCCACCTCTCATACAGCTAGCCGTCACTGCTCCTTTCCCCTAAACATACTACGATCATAATGACAATGCTGATATTTTTAAAAAATTATTTATTTTTATTTATTTAAAGAAAAAAAAATAATGTTGCTACATTACTTACATATAATTCTTACCACAAAATTATATCCCATGACTACATACAAATGACAACCAGGGGAAACAATAAAAAACTGTGTTCTTGGTCAGAATGTTCACTACTAGTAAACAAACAACCTAAAAGTAGAGGAGCTTAGGCAACACAAGCACTGTGAAGTGAGTGTAAATCATCATTGCTAAGTTACAGGCTCCTCAACTAACAGCTGCATAGCACCTGACATTCCCAAAACACTTTTATATCATTCTCGAATTTAATATCAAAACAAACCTATAAAGTTGTATTTTATTATTTTTGGCAATTCATATCAGGGAAATGGAAGCTGAAAGAGGACATATGATGTGTTCAATCCCATGGGGCCAAGCAGAGGCAAAGCTGGGCTCAAACCCAGTCCTTCTGGCTCCAGATACTCTGCTTTCCTGTCCAAATGTACAAGCTGCCTCTTTACATTTCCGTAGGACTTGAGAAACTGTAAAATAATTTCAGGCCCTGTGCAAGTTCAGTGCTCTGCAGAATAAAGAGTTTAGTGCTCTCAGAATTCCAGGTTGAGAATTTTGAATGGGTCCACTCAGCATATGAACGTCAGTGGTAATGCCTTCCCTTTGGTTTCAATTCCTCTGCACAGAAATCTAAGAATATCAATTTTATCTGCAGCCCATAATACTTAGGGCCTATATTTAAAATCCAAAGTGTTCTGCTCCTCCAGGCCAAGTTCAAGCGCTACACTTGTAGCAATGAAGATTCTGAGGCCTGACCCCAGCTCTATGAAATTAGAATTAGCTCTATGAAATCTGCACTTTCACAAAGTCCCCAGGTGATCCATATGCACATTAAATTTTGAGAAGCATCACTCTCAATGGAATTTGTATTCTAGTAGATTCTAGTTCCTATCACCATTGGAAGTTTGGGACGGTAGAACTAATATCACCTACTAATATCCCATGGTCACTAGATCCACCTCTAGATTTGGGTTACTCATTTCAAACTCACACATAGGTCAGTATATTTCCCTCTGAAGGGAATAAGAACACAGTGGTCAGTCAGAACAAATAAAAAGACAAGCAGAGCTGAAGGTAGGTGACTTGACATTTTCTGCAAAAGAGTGTTGAAGATAGAGCATTAGAGAATTAGCAGAGTGTTCTAATATATTAGAAGTATCTTTGTTCAGAAACAATAGTTTATTGGTCAATTAATAATCCCTTTATGAGCAAAGGAGTGAAGTTCTACAGTTGGTACCAGTCTTAGTCCTAAAGATAAGTGTGGGCTAATCTGTGAGTATTAGCAAAGTGTACTATATAAGTCATCTGGAAGCTTTAATCCATGCTGATAACTCTGCTCCTGGAACTTACTTTAGAAGTACTGTATATCTAATTATGATATCCATTTTAGATGCATATTATTCTGAAATGATAGTTTGCCCAAGGAAACAAATGGTAGCAGCTTGTATCAAGTTTCAAAAGTTTTTATCAGTAATATATAACTAGAAGTTAGCAGTAGTTTTGGAGATTTGTTCTCAGAATCATAGGACTATGTAGTTGGGAATGAGGTATGAATAGATATCTCACATTGTGAGGAAGCTGTGACTAACCAGGTAGAGCACCAGGACCAAATCAGCGTATCTTTGGGAATTGATAAAATCTAGTGTCAACATTAGATTGAACATCAATAAACCGGAGAGTCAAAAAGGAAGGATGTTACAGTTAACTTCCTGTATCTGTGACAATTAGATCCCTAATAATGACCTACCTGGTATCTTAGGCCATTTTATTAGCAATAACTGAAATTCACTCTAACATTTTGATCATGTAAACAGTATGACCCAAATAAAACAAAATTCTTCTTAAATTATAAGATAGAAGCTCCTTTAAAAAAAATTAAGCAGATATGAAGAAAACCAAAGTCCCAGGAAGAAGTCCTGATTTATAATAGGCCATTAATAAATGTTTGTTTAAATATTTTGAATGAAAAATCAATGAATCAATGAAGGCAGTAATCATCACTACTTCCACCCCAGGTTTCTATCTAGAGTCCTCCTTTCTGCTCAGATATTGAGGGTGTTTTGCTTTGCCGTGATGCAACAGCAGCAACGAGATTCACCAAAGTCAATAACATGGAAAAATTGTTATCTTCCAAGCATTTCTGCTGGAATACATAGCATCCACAGAATGTACGATATAAAAAAATTGAAGCCAGTTTTAGAGAACTGAAATGGAATCTGTAATGCAGAAAATTGAAAAGTAAATTTATAATTGTCACAAAACTTTCAACAGTGCAGCAAAGCATGTGCCCTGAAAGAAAGAAACAAAGCTTTTTCTGTAATTGAAGGAAGGATTGCAAGCCAGGGCACAAAAATGGATCCTTATACAGCAGAAAGAGGAATATTGGTTATTGGTAGAACTATATAGTCTTCCAGGGACACATCCACACACAATTATCAAGGTTATCAGCAATGTTATCACCTTAGAAAATGTGAGATCCATATCCACATATACCCATTCATTTCAAAACCCTATATAAATCTTCCAAGAGCCAGCACAAAGTCAGGATTAGAAAACTGTTAATATTAATATATTAATATTATTGATTGAGAATTTATATTCTCATTTATTGAGAATAAATGAGAATTTATTTATTGAGAATTTATTGAGAATCTGGTAGTATAAAGCACTCAGGAATATCAGTGGTAGAAGATATCTGCATTTGCTATAAAAGCAGCCATATTCATGAGTACTTCATGTTCCATTTAAATCACTTTTGAAATTACATTTTGTCAGAGAAAATGATCTCCTCACTACCACTTACACATTTTCACAGGAATCCAGCTCTTATCAGTCAAAGGATATTCCTTGTTAAATAAAAAATAATTAGTTCCTTTTCTAAAATGAATGCAATAATTCAAAAGAATAGTAGCCATCATCTTTTGGGGGAAAAAATGAACTAGGAAAAGTAAAGTCTCTCAGAACTTTCAACACAGATATCATGAATGTTGTGGGCTTTAGTAACAGGTTAGAGTTGAAAAGGGAGATGAAGCTGACCTGAATTTACCAGAAAGAAGAAATCGGAGCACTGAGTGTTTCCATATTCCAAAAGAGAACAATTATGAAGGTCATAAATTATGGTAAATGCATAGCTCTACTGCAATCACATAAAAGCATAAAAAATTACCAAATTAGAGCAAATTCATGTTTCATCCAGTACATCATTCAGTTTCTAAAAGTGGTAGCTAGTAAATGCTGAACTCAACTGAAAAGAGAGTAAACCCCTATCCCTAAGGTTATATATTATATATTTATATTTATCTCAAGTAGCGAAAATGGTCTTATTCTGATGTTAATCATCCCCAAAGTAGGGTTTTGTGTCACAGCAAACATTTTTGTAAGGAAAATTATTCATAAATCTGTTAGTAGTAGATCCAGTCTATCCAGTGTAGATCTGCAAATCAATAGTCAAAATAAAATTTTTTTTCACATTGTATGTTGTAAAGGCATGGAAAAGGAAAAAAAGGGAAGAAAGATGGAGAAATGGAAGTGAGGAAGGAGGGGAAAACAAGGGGCATTTATGAGTGCTCCTTGAATTTCTAAATTAAATTCACAAATAAAAATTTTCAAAATAAATAGCAACCAAAATAATTGTTAACAAAAGTGAAATAGTTCCTCTTAAATAGTCAGCTTATTATTTTTTCTAAGCTTAATTCTAACACTCAGAAGTATAGTGGCAGAAGACATAAACTTGAAATGAAAATATGCCTTTATTAGATGTATAAAGGTGAAGCACATTACAGCAAGAAGAGATGACATTGCTGAAAGAAGTAACTTTGAAGTGATCAGGAAAAATGAACAGGGGAGGAGAAGAAAAGAATTGGAAGAAATGGAGCAGGAAGAACATTATTTCGTGTAAATTAAAATTAAATGTAAAAGGATGACAGTAGCTCTGATCTTGTCAGGCTGAGGTATTTTGGTGGCAGACAGTAATATGAGAATTATAAGCAATTTTCATCCACAGGTCTGCAAGTACTCACATTATTCCTCTCTTACGATTGTTAATCAGAGGTTTTTCATGGAGAAAAATAAATTCTAAAATATCAGTTTCATGAATCTCTGCCAAAATCAGGAGCAGTTCGTGCCCGCCAATGACAGACAGTCAGACGGTCCCTGTGAGCCACAGGTAAAATTATGCAATGACTGTTTTGTCATTGATGACACCCCCATTTGATAATACTCTTCCTGGAGCCCCTCTTTCAGACTGAAAGAAGATCGTTCCCTTTTCCAGGCTGTCTCTCTGATTCAGTTACTGTCCCTTGTCCCCTGCTCTGCCCAGGGTACCGCCCCTGCCTCTTCATGTCCCATGCTGCTGTCTCTCACCCCAGGTTGTCCAGGCCATGCCCAAATCCCTTCCCCACCCTCCAACTCTCCTTCCCTAGGTCCACACGCAGAATGGTCTGCGTCCATCTCCTCTCCTCTGTTAATCGTGGACACACAGTGCTTGCTATGTACTAGGCATGTTTACATACATTAATATATTGAGAATATTTAGGCCTCAAAACCATCCTAACCACTTAGTACTATTATGATCCTCATTTTATCAATGAAGAATCTGAGCATGGAGAGAATAAGTGACTTGCCGAGTCACACAATTAGGAAAGGATCTGAATTCAGGACAGTCTGGACCCAGGATCTTCTCTCATGACATTCTATTAACCTGTTTTTTTGTTGTTGTTTCCCCCAATATATTCATTGACTCAACAACCATTTATTTTAGTATTACTATGTGCCAGTTACTGTGCTAGGAGCTGGGGGGTATATCAATGAATAAAGGAGATGCAACACATTTTCTTGGGTAACTAGCAGTCAGTTTGGAGGGATAAACAAAGAAATAGTATATTATCACTGCTGAGAAAGTGCTCTGAAGGTAAAAAATTAAGTCTGATGAGAAAGAATATAAAAATAATAGAAAAGATGCTCATGTATGGCCAAAGGCTGAGAAGTAGACAGCCACAGAGTGGACAGGAGGACTGAGCAACCAGGGAGAAGGATGAGCAGGGGCACAGACCCTGAGGCAGAAAAAAAATCTTCCCATGTCTGAGAACTTAAAGGAAGGTTGTGTGGCTATAGCAAGGTAAAGGAGAAGATAAATAGGATTACATTAGAAAAGAAATAAATCAAGCCATGCAAAACACTTTAGTCTATGTAAGTTTTCATTTTGTGCAAAGTACAATGGAAAGCCATTAATGGAATTTTAAGCTACAGAGTGATGTGATCAGACTTACACTTTTAAAAACCACCTCTTGTCTACTCTGTGGAAAATGGATTGGAGGAGCCAGAGTAGATAAGGAGAGATACAGAAGGCTGTTGAAATAGAATTATCTAGAAATGGTGATGGCCAGGTGTTCATGCTGGAGATGGTGACCGGCAGTCACATTCAGGAAGTGTTTTCAAAGCTGAGCCGACAGGCTTGGTTTTGGAGTAGATGCAGGGATCCAAGAAAGGCATAAGGTGATGACTCCCATGGTGGTTGGGGGCTGCTTTCTGAGATGGGAAAGACTGGAAGAGAAACACTTAAAATCAAGAGTTTAGTTTTGAATGTGTCATATATACTTGGACTTGAGCCTCCATCCTTATGTATAATCAAAATATGACTTGACTAGCCCCAGAATGGGAAGCATTAACAGAACTCTCAGAAACATTGTGGAATCTGAGAGAAAAGGAAACATATTATCTTCCTAGGTGGGGACTCTGAATGAGGGAGTAAGTCCTAGAATTCCCAGCCCTATACAAGCTCCTACCCAGGTGTTGCTGCGATAGATCAAAGTTTGTTTCTGTACCAGAGAGGGCCTGAGGCAGCCAAACGAATACATCCTTTGCCCAGACAGCAAAGGCATGGGGAAGCCTAATCTCCCTGGCCCCTAGAATAGTGCAGAACTTAGATGAAAGGGGATCCCTGAAGGGTCTTGTGGTCATAACACAGGTCCCCTTCCCCAACTGCCTGCTGCACAGAGCTTTGCAGCCAGTCACCTGATGGTAACACAGACACCTCAAATGATGGCAGCAGAGAGTGACACCAAAGGCCAGAGACTAGACAGGATGAGTGACATCCCAGTTTGTGGATGACCCTATGGAGAAAAGATAGCTTGAACCAGATGCCAGAACACAGGTGCCACTTGGAGGAGAAGGTAGGGAGAGGATAAATTTGGAATGAACTCAGTTGACATCTAAAACAATAGAATGAAGATGATTAAGTTTATCAAGAAACTATTACAATTATGTGTTTTGGAGAATGTGGACTGCTGAGTTTTAAAATGTAATTATATTTATTCAAACACCTAAGTAAATTTACTTGTAAATCTGTACTGACTACAACTATAAGGATTCATTGGCCATTATCCTTCAAACCCTTCACAACCTTCTGGGAGTTTCTGTGAAATTTTCACATAGGTTCATGAATGACTCTAACACTGCTGTTCAGCTTCTTCAAGTACTACCCCTAGTTGCATTAATAGGGTTGGATTCTCTAAGAAAGGATCTTGAAGTAGGGCTGCTCAGACCTTGATATCATGCAATGGCTTGGGTCCAGTAGCTCTTCACTTTGTGCTAAAAGAATCCCCCCTCTGCCAACACACCTACAGCCACCAGAGGACTCAGATATGTGTCTATAGGACTTATGCTGAGACACAAATGTGAGAAACAGAAAATATGCTTCTGTACTCAAACAGTAAGTCTTCATTACTAGATCAAAATCAAGTTTCCTTAAGAATAAATTCTCTCACAAAGAAGACTCATGGTTCCCCTAGAGAGAAACTGCTAGCAGGACCATCAGAATATCAGTCATAATCATTTGTCTAAATCTCTCTTTGACACAAGCTAAGACACCACCTACCCAAATTAACTGACATGAGTCTTAGAAATTTTAGGCCAGGTGGGAAGGAGACCAGCACCCGGTTGAGCCATTTAGAGAAAAAAGAATTTTGGTGCAACTAGATTCTTATGGCGACCTTCCCATCACAGAGTTCGCAGCAAGTGTCAGCAGAGCCATTATGAAGGTAAACTTTGCCAGTAATGACATGCTCTGAAAGCTTGTCTATCAACTGACTCTTGAATAAGCAGATGGCATCTGTTCTTGGGTTCTCCTCTTCCTCCTCCTTTTTCTTCTTCTTCTTGCCTCTAACTCTTATAGAATTTAGGTGGTAGCTTAAATATCACTTTTGCATTCATTCATTTACTCAAAAAATATTTACAGAGAGCTATTAAGTGTCAAAGCCTATTCCGAGGTTGTTGGCAAAACATCAGAAAAAAAGACAGAGACAAAGAAGATCATTGAGCTGACATTCTAACAGGGTTTGAGGGGAGATAGAAAACACAAAAATAAATAATCACATGCTCTGGTTAAAATAATATAGAGTGATCTGATGGAGAAAAAATAGGGAACTATATAGTTCTTTCTGTAGTCTTAGCAGAATCTAACTATATAATTGGAATTATTATGCCTCCAGAATTAGTTGATTACTTGCATCATTCTACTCTTCGCAATCTGAGTTGGTTTGATCCACGTGCAATTGTAATACTGGTATCACTAACAGTTATTCATTTAACTCTATTTAAACTCACCTCTGCCATGAGACATATTTGACAGTGTGATGTATGGAATAGTACAGTGGGTTAGAAAGGGTACAAGGCTTCAAAGCAGGGACATGAGGGATCCAATCCCTGGTCCACATCTTGCTATCTCCGTGCTCTTGGGCAAGTCACTTGACTTCATGAAACCTCATCTTACCCATCTGTGAAATGGGATAGGAACACTTAACTCAAAGTTTTATTATACAGATCAAAATAATAATAAAGTTAAATAATATATGTTTACATGCTTTGGTTTAGGAGTCTCAACACACTGAACTACAAACCTGGAATTGTACTGCCATTTTCCCAAATAATACCTATCTAAAGTCCCCTTTCATCCTCTTTCCATCTTAGTGCAAGCTCTTACAGATCTCAGCCCATGCTTATTAATTCAGCTTTCATTAAGATTGTTTCATGGTCTATTCAGATTTCTTCCTCTTCCACAAAAGAAGGACACAGTGCTGGCTGGAAATGTTTGAGGTGGGAAGGAAGGAGTGTGGTCTCCAGAGAATGCCTTGCATCTAAGCTTCAGTGCCAGTAAGAAAAGACAGGGAGACATCTGGTCACTTGAGGGATAGCAATGCCTGGTGAGAAGCCTACCATTCCAACTCTTTTAATTGTTGCTGTTCCTCGGTTGAACACTGACTACTTGTCAATTTCACCTTTGAAAGATATACACAGGTGTTGGCTCTTTACTGGTTCTTGGGAGGGCACTTTCAGCCTCCTTCTTCGCGGCCCCTTGGCTAGGAGATCAAGATGAAGCTAACGCTATTCTTTCTTGCCTTAAGACCAGTCACAGCAGCAGGGTACTTGCAACACTCCCTAAATCACTGCCAGAATTAGTGGCGTTTTTCCAACTCATAGGAAACTCACATACCCTTACTAAACATAGGGCAAAGGGCTGAGCCAGTTATTCCATTCACAGCTCTGTCATCTCTCTCTTGCCCTTTTATTCAAGCCCAAGAATATCAGACAGTATGTCAGCTCATGGTTCAGAAAGAAGAAGGTCATCAGTTGTAGACCTTTTGGAGAGGAAAAAATTCAAGCATTCACTACCAATATCTACTGCAATGAACTGAATGTCTGTGTCCCCCAGAATTCATATGTTGCAATCCTAACCCCCAATATATGATATTAGAAGGTCGGTCTTTGAGGGGTTAAGATCATGAGAGTGGAGGCTTCATGCATGGGATTAATGCCATTATCAAAGAATCCTAGAAAGTTTTCTCATCTTCTTTCCATGATGTGCAGATACAATGAGAACTCAGCAGTCTACAACTAAGAGGAGGGTCCTCACCAAACCCAACCAGGCTGGAACCCTGATCTCAGACTCTAGCTTCCAGAACGGTTAGAAATAGATTCTGTGTTTCATAAGCCACCCAGTCTAGGGTAGTTTGTTATAGCAGCCCAAACGGACTCAGACACACCCAAAATACCAATGTCAAAGCCTCCATTTGAGGCTTTCAAGACATCCTATCACTTTTAAGATTAACACCAAAATCCTTAGAGGTACCTGATTACTGCAGAATATCTGACCCAGACCAGTGTTCCAGATCTCTCCCAGGCCTTTCCCAGCCCTGCTATCTCTATTTCCACCCCACCATCTTCTTTAAGATCAAACATGCCAGGCTACTCCTCAACTCAGTATAAACATAAACAAAGAGCACTCAAGACAGAATTCTAAGGAACACCAGTATTTTGTGGTAGGTTGAAAGGAGAAGATGACAAAGGAAAGAGAGGAGAAATATCCAGTTAGGTAAGAAGAAAAATAGAAAATATGTTACAGCAAAAGCAAAGTAAGGAATATATTTCAAAGTAAAATCAGAGGTTATCTGGATTAAATGCTACTAAAATGAAGTTCAAGAATTGGTTTCTAAATTTGCTCTGCTAGAAGATACTAGAAGCCTTGAAATAAATGTTCTGGTAGAGTTGTGAGGGCAGAAGATAGATTGAAGTACCAGAAAGGTGGATGGGAAAGGGAGAATGAGATGATCTTTAAGATAATCATACTTGATAGTAGGAATAACATTTATCAGCACTTAATTATTTTAATTTAAAGTAGGCTTACTGTTTGCCAGGCACTATGCTAAGCACTTTGCAAGCATTTTCTCATTAAATCTTCACAGTAACACTATTAGATAAGGAAACCGAAATTTAGAGGGATTAAGTAAATTGCCCATCGATAGCTAAAACTGAAAAATGATCCCTAAATATATCCAGGTCCTAATCCCTGGAGCCTATAGTGTTACCTTATTTGGCAAAAGGGACTTTACAGATGTGACTACGGATCTTGAAATGGAGATATCAACCTGGGTTATCTGGATGGGTCCTAAATATGGTCAAAAGTGTCCCAAGAGGAAAATAGAGGGAGATTTGATACAGAAGAGTGGAAACAATGTCTTGGCCACAGCAGAGAGAGAAATTTAAAGACACTATACTCCTGTCTACCAAGGGAGGAGTGGAGAGCCCAACAATACAACAAATGAGGTTCCATAAACTGAAAAAGGCAAGGAGACAGGTTCTGCTAGAGTCTTCAGAAGGAACACAGCTCTGAGATTAAAACACCTTAATTTCATCCAGGGAACTGGTTTCAGACTTCTGACCTCTAGAACTATAAGAGAATCAATATGGGTTATTTTAAGCCACCAAATTTGTGGTAATTTGTTACAGAAGCCTTTGGATACTAACACACAAGTAGTCCTGATCCTATCTTTAATACAATTCTACAATAAGTTGAGGTGTCACACATATGGAAGAAAAACACAGAAAGGGCAGGAGGGAGAAGAAAGGAGGAGAAGAGAAAAGAGAATGGAAAGGAGGTGGGGGAAAGGGAAAGGAAAAAAGTAGGGACAGTTGAGAAGGGGAGAGGAGAAAGTAAAACCCTAAATATTCTTAAAGTCCATGGCAACTTCATCTCAAGGACTATTATTCCCACTTGAGTCAGTGAGTTGGCATTGGCCCACAGCTGCAAGTTAGCTCTAGGGAGTAAAATTACGGCGCGGAATAACCTATAAATACTGTGGTGTCACAGCTAGAGAGAAAACAGATTAATGTAGTCCTAGTTTGGAGGTCAATTGGCTCAGTAAAGTGTTGGAGGCAGCCAATAGCTAAAGACACAAATATTAAATGGTTAGAGATAAAGTTCAAAAAAGAACAACTTGATTCATTTTGTACCACCAACTCAAGTGAAGCCTTAATTTGCTTTTTAAGATATATCTTTTAAGGTGTTTAAAATTTTATGTCATTATCTTGCTATTACTAATGGCTATGATTTGCTATTGTGAAATTATGTGGAGATTTTTCACTTAAGTGCTATAACTAAACTATTTTCAAGAACTTCAAAACTGCTTTATTATTTAGTTGTATTATTTAATTTCATGTTTAAATAATGCTCTGGTATATATCAACCAATGACCACATCTTATAAAAGATACCTATATCCAATATTTAATAAAGAAAAGGAAATTTAGCAGGAAAATGAGCAATTTGTGCATCTACCACCACCATTTAAATAACCTGAAATGCTTGGCAACATCTGTCCCTTGGGTTCAATGATAGATTGAAAGTAGTTATAAAGACTGAATTCTTAACTCTAACTCGCTGTGCTCCCACAGGATTCTTTTCCTCAAGTTAGTGCTACATCATCTTTCCTAAGAAAATTAGATACTGCATTTTGAAATTCTCTGAGGTTAGGAAGAGCTCAGAGGAGAAACATTTAGAGTTCATATATAGATTCTGAATACCCATAGTATGATGATTTTCCAAATTTTCTAACAAATATTCCTTACATTGTGGAGTTGAAAGCTACATTTTAAAGAAGTATGAATTAGTAAAGATAAAGGGTAAGGTGCATTTGTGGAAAGAAATGCATTTAATTCAGTCTCTTCCTTTCAAAAAACAGCGATGCAAATAGCAATCAACACAACATATGGAGTATCTGTTTTTCAATAAAAATGCCAGGTAAAAAAGTCTTATTTAAATCCACACAGACAACATTATCCTCCTCTTCTAAAGATTGTTTTTCCCCTGGCATAAAAGGGCAGGCATATCGCTGCTTTTTTTCACCCAAAGCCCGAGTAACAGCGACATCTAGTGGTATACGTTGGTATAGCTCAGCAAAACTCAGAAACAATGAGAGCCCAAAGCAAAACCCTGGAATGATGCTGCTAAATTCAGTTTCCTGGTTTGTGTGGTAACAAAATTGTATTCTAATGGAATAGTGAGTCCTGTCTACTAGTGAATGATATTGTTCTGGGTCAACATTTAGGACATGGAAAAGTCACTTAGCATTCGCTGCTGGGGAAATGGGGAATGTCGTAGTCAAATCCCACCACCTAGGTTTTGGAATTGGAAATGTGGCAATATTGCTGGGCTTGAAATTCAAAAAGAGCATCACCAATCTGCTACAAGTGATTGATTTTGCTTCTCAGAAAGGAGAAAGGCAGCTGAATAGGCCTCTAAATGCCAATGCTAAAAATTATCCAAAGATATTAAATTTCACATTTTCTTTTCTCTACAGATTATTTCCTCCTGTCTACAGAAGAGGCCACCTCGGGCTGCTCTCTAGCATTTCAAACTCTGGCATTCAGCCCTTTGCGTTACACCTCCCAGCTACACCGTTCTGCCCTTCTCTGCCGTAGGTGCCAGCTGCAGCATCCTTTTGTCAGCTTGCCAAGTCAGTAATCTCTCTTGGCATCTGCCTTTTCCACCCCTTCCCTCTCCTCCCCCTCCATCAGGAAATCTAATTCCAAGCTGGCAAGCAAAAGGTCAGAAATCTTTGAAAGCTTCAACTTCCACCACCCACTCTTGGGTCTCGCCTCTGCACATACTGCCAAATGCCAACTTACTTTCTCCCTTCTCCAGAACATCCTGTATCTCTGGAACACTGAGGTTGTCACCTGAATCTTGCCCTCACATCTGCTTCCTTCCCCTCCCTCGGCAGCAGGGCCATCTTTCATTAGTAACATCCTGCCACATCTCCCAAAGCCTCAGCACATCTTGTCATCCGTCCCGGGATCAGCAGCTTCTTTCTAGTTATCAACTCTGGGACTCGCCTCCATCAGAGGTGTCTGGAGACCAGAGCTGGCCCAGAGCATCTGGGGAAGTCAAGCTGACAGCCCCCTGAAATCCACACAATTGCATTTTTGAAAAGTTGGCCATGTTAAAGCAAAGGACAGCGAGCTAGTATGGCAGAGAAGACAAAGGACAAAAATCACACCCAACCCCAGTTTTGTTTCATTATCCAGTTTAAAATGACATGTTCAGGGTGACTTTAGAACATTTTTCTTTAGAACATCTTTTAGGAAACATTTTCAAAAACATATCTTGCATGATTTTTGCCCACTATGAAAGAACTTTTAAAAATGTATGCACTGTGTCAGTGTTTAATTTTGAAGCTATAAATCGCATATAAATTATATTCGATAGGATTTCATCTCACTTGTTTCTAACCTCTGACAAGCACTGTGCTGTCTCTATCACTTCTCCCTCTAACTAGAAAAGCCAGAGATAACTAAAAAAGGATCAGTAAGAAAAAGACAGCATTAGAAAAACTGAAAAAAGATAAAAAGGCAAGTGTTATCTATAATATAAATATCCACTGAGCAGAAGCTGAAAAAATTGACTCCAAAACCTTTGAAACCAGGGAAATATCCTCTTGTAACAACTCAGAAAAAAAGATGAATAAATCGCTAACTAGTAAGAAAAAATGAAGCTACAGAAAAGTCTTTGAAGTGCACTTTAGAGATATTATTTCTGTGTTGCTCTGTTATACATGTAACATCATCTTAGCACTTGACAAATTGTTTAAACTGAGATATTATATGGCAATAATTTAGTTCCACCTCATTCTTTAATATATGATGAAACCGAAGTCCAAAGATTGTGGTTTTTTTCCCCCAATAGCAAAGCAGGAATCAGAACGGAACTTTTTGTTTCCTAATCCTATATTATGTGTATACCTATGTAGCATTATAGTATTATTATTTTTAATTAATAAAAGAATGTGACTGTATTAAATAGATGAGTTCTGCCTTACATACTTTTCAATTTCTAAAATAAATATAATTGTAATCATGGAATCCTAACTATGCACCCCCTAAATCAATGAAATCACCTACTCTACCAAAAGTCAACATAGGATTGGGACAAAAGGAAAAATTAGCCCTTTAAAAATAAGCCTTAAAAAGTGGCATCATACAAGACAACATTTCTTGACAGAGTGTGTAAAAAGGAAAACAAAAGAACATAGAAACAGACAGATGAAGAACAAGGTCTGAAAAGAGTGACAATAATTACAAGGTTCAGACATTATATATGAAGGGTCCAGTAGGGCAGAAAAGTTGGGCAAAGAGATCACATTTGGAGCTTGCTTTGCCCTTGCCATGTTCTGTTTGTGTTACTGAAAAGACAATCAGGTTGGGATGACAAAAAGCCAGTATGCCATCCAAGGACTAATGCTAAAGAGAAAAGTGTACAGAACAAACAATCTTCTGCAAATTAAAAGAACAATGGAGGACTTTTCCATCTTCTCCAGAGCTAGTGAGGGACTGATGGTCAGTGTCTAAGTATGGTTACAGCTCTCAAAAGCATCTTTCATCATTCTTCTGAAGTGGTGTATCAAAGTAATTCCTTACCCTCAAAACAAAGAATTCATTGAAACTGGTTGCTATTTAGTAAAGAAAGGAACTATGGAAGTTCACCATACCTGAGTTGAAATCCCAATCTACCATTTCCTAACTATGTGACCTTAAGCCATGCCCTGAACTTCACTAAACATCAGTTTCCTCCTTCAATTTGGAGATAATACATGTCCATAGTCTCTTACCTGAAGTCTTTATGACTAGACTATGGACTTTTTTTATTTTTTATAGTGTAATGTCTTGCATATACTGAATATTATATAACACCCCGAATGCCTGGGGCAGCATTTAGTAAGAAAACACATTGATACACCTTCAGCAAAATGTATCATCTGTCATCCACAGAAGAAGATAAGATATATTAATATTTTCATGGCATTCAAGTCAGGTATTGTCACCAAAATTATAAGAAGAACTTTTCAATCTACAGCCTTCTGGATTTTGGCATTGTGAATATGGGATTGTGTTCATTATAAAGTGATTGAGAGAAAGAAATTATGTGAGAAGGATAGACACTCACATGACTATCTGGGGTGCATTATAAAGGGCCCTCATGGAATTCAAGCATAAGTAAATTTTTGCTGAGCATGAACTCAGTTTTCTAAGATAACTGGTATCCAGTTGACAAGTGATCTAAAAGGCACACCTGGAAAGGTGCATAGATCCCCTGTTTCTTTCTTCCACTCAATATTTTCTGCAGTCCTTAGATTTCAGAGCCCTGTGGAAGCCAGCTTTTCTGTAGCTTGGGGAACAGGGATGCAGGAGAGAGGTGAACATCAGCAATGTTTTCTTTCCTGAAGAACTCTACCTACCCCCTTTTCCCTCACTCATCCTCTTGTGGGCCTCCCGTGAAGAGGAAAGTAGGAAAGTGCTTTGTACCTCACTTTATGGTTTTTAAAGCACATTTGCCTACAATGCTTTCTCTAATCATTACACTAGCCAATGAAGGGGAAAGTCTTGACCTACTGTTTGAAGTGAGTGTCAGGATTTAGGTTCCATATTTTCTGTGTCCCTTGCAGGAAGATGATTTCATCCTGGGAACTTTCTGCCTCATGTCAGATCCCTCTCAGAGTTTAGGAAGACCTCCGTCTCTTCTTAGCGCAAAGCTCATGTCTGCCTTTCTAAGCAATCCACTATTTTTCTGTTTCTCATCTGAAGAACACCGCCAATCCTGCCCAGTGACTCATTCAAAAACATCCCACACACCTACCCTTTTCAATGCTCCTAGGGATCCACCTTCCTGAATTCTATTACTATGGATTTTACAATAGAAAATTGCTTCACAGTTTCAGCAGCAAAGGCAGCCATTCAGCTACCGCAGTGAGCAAGGATTTGTTCTCTCATGGTTCCTTTGCAGCTTAACAGTAGTCATAGTTACAGACAGATAGCAAATCTGTCACTTATATACCTAAAATCACTGCATGGAAATGTAACTTGATTTAAATCTAAATTTTATTAATAATTTTTAAAAACCCCAGTGACACCGACTAAGACAAGGGTTTGAGGGAAAGAAGGATTTTCAAGGAAAGGCAACCATTCATACAAATATCTTATGACTTAGACATTATATCTCCTAGACATTTTCTTTAAAAGACTATAGTAAATCAGGACAGGAGAAGTAATTTCAAATATTCCAGTAACTCATAACAAGCCTGTTACATATGCTATCACCTTAGTTTAAATTCAAAACTCAACAGTTTGTGTATGTGCATGTGCGTGTATATATGTGTGTGTGTGTGTGTGTTCCTATGTGTTTGCACATGTGCATATAAACCTCATGCCTTAGGTGTATTTAAAAGCACTAAAACATGGCCCTTTCCTATGTTGTTGGAAAGAGTAGTTTTCTCAGCTAGCAGAGTTATCCAAGTATCTTCTACAAGAATGATTAATTTACTATTAGTATTATTATTTTGGTAATTTAACCATATTCTTATTATTTCATAGGCCATCATTTTGATCAGATACCAACCTTCACCTGTGGGTCCACCATCCTTGTACATGCTATCCACGTAGATTCTTATTTCCACGTTATATAATGTGGTACTATATGGCTACTGGGCCTCAAAACACCAGGTGGCGAACACTTAGATAATTCAAGATGCTGTTTCCATGGGGACAAGACGTTGGCCTTTTTCAATGCAATCAACACACTTCCTCTTTCAGAAAAACTACTTTCACTGGAAAATAAGTGAATTTAGAAATTGAAGCCTTTAGTTTTAAAATAATAACTATTTTCTTAAAACTCTGTATTTAATAGTGACAGCAGAGGTTGATAAGCAAAGGAGAAATATTTAGAAAGACCTAGTTTTCAAAGATTAACTTCTTACTTTTGCTTTTAAACTGGCTATCATTAGATGAAGGAACAAATCTCAAATATCATAGACTGCATGGCTCAAGTGTTTGTCCTATGTGGTAAATTACAAAACCACCATAAATCATTTCTCTTCCTTTTACTATATTCATTTGCACTTGACTTTGTGGACCTTGCCATCCAGAGTTGGAATCTGTTTTCTGGAATATGGACTGACATTGTGCCTTGGCTTACCAATAGACTGTGGCAGAACTATGAGTATACCCGTTCCACACCCTGGGTTCGAGAGCCTTGCACTCTTCCACTCCTTCTCCTGGGATCCCGCCCAGCTCCCATGTGAACATGCCTGGGCTGTCCTGAAGGAGGATGAGAGACATGTGGCTCAGTGACTTCCATCTTCACCCAGCCCACAACCAGCCAACACTCAGGCAGAGCTGCCTAGCTGACAGCAGCTGGCTGCAGACCAGTGAGACCAGAGAGCACCACTGACCCACAGAATCATGAGTTAAGCCAACTTAGGTGTTTTCAGCTGCTAAATTTTCATGTGGTTTGTCATATAACAAAAGTCAGTGTACACCATATTCTTTGTTAGTTCTATCACTTTTAAAGGACATATTTTTAAATATGCCTCGGGATTCCTAAAATTACAGATTCCCAAGTGCCGTCTGACTGGACCAGCTGACGTCCTCTCTCATCACAGCCATTTGTCATTCCTCGGGTCACACCCTCTCACCTCCTCCACCTGCACAGTACTGGAAGATTAGGTCAGAGTGAAATGAATGCCTATGGAAAACCCCAAGAAGGTATGCACAGGCATAAACAAATTCACTTGCTCTTATCCTGGCATGAATGGACGGCAAATACTTTCCTTTCATTTACAAATTCAGATCATTTTATTCCAAATTCTGTAGAGTTAGAAAGAAAGATCACAGATGAACAACCCCTCTCTCCCAGTTTCATGCTTATTGAATGAAATCACCCTTGCTCTCCCAAAGGTAAGATGAGTGCACTGCTGTGAACTCTATGGCAAAGACACATACATGTGCGCGCACACACACACACACACACTCACATATGCACAAATGAAATGAAAGAAAATTCCATAGGTGCTATGTCTACAACACGCAAAGGAAATTTTCACCCTTATTTTAGTTATCAGTGGTTGATAAACTCCCACATAGTGGATAGCATAGTCAAAATTAAAATATCTTTGATTTTTAAACGTTTATCTCTGAAGCAGCTTCCCTGCTCCAAATTTTTTTTAATGATTTTGCTTCTCCCAATTGTGTGTATGCCACTTTCTCCTGGTCTTTTCCTCTGCCATAGGGATACTGGGAGCCATGTGTTGAGATGGTGACCTCGCAGTTGGAAGAACCAGAATCCCCACATCACTCTCACTCTCAGGGAGGAGAGCTGCCCTGAAGAGGCAGCCAGCACACATGTGATGTTGTATGGGCAAGAAACAAATCATTGTTGTGCATGTTAAGATTGTGGAGTTTGTAACTGAGGCCAGCAAAGCCTGTTCTAGTGGAGAGAGGTCCCCAACTTTTTTGGCACCAGGAACTGGTTTCATGGAAGACAATTTTTCTACAAACTGGAGTTGGAGGGGGGGTGGTTTCAGTATGATTCAAGTGCATTACATTTATTGTGCACTTTATTTCTATTATCATATTATTACATTGTAATATATGATGAAATAGAAATAATTATACAACTCACCATAATGCAGAATCAGTGGGAGCCCTGAGTTTGTTTTCCTGTAACTAAATGGTCTCATCTGGGGGCGATGGGAGACAGTGACTGATCTGACAGGAGGAGGAGCTCAGGCAGTGATGCAAGCAATGGGGAGTGGCTGTAAATACAGATGAAGCTTCATTAGCTCACCTCCGCTCACCTCCTGTTGTGCAGCCCAGTTCCTGATACCAGTCTGTGGCCCTGGGGTTGGGAACCACAGCTAATGGAGTCTTAGGGTATATAGGTATGCTGATAGAAATGATCCTGCAGAAAGGGTGAAGGTATTGATAAGCAGAGGGAAGACAACTACAGGAGCAATTTCCTCGAGCAGGTGATTCAGAACACACACACACAAAAATGGGCTGCCTTAGCTGGACATGTGAATGCAGCACCCATTTTTACAGGCAAGATGACAGACTATGTGGGCACAGAAGCAGGGAAGGTGGTAGATTTGATGGAGGGCAAATCATGCAGTTTTTTTTAATTCCTTCTATTCTGGCCCAGAAATAAGAGGCAAATCATTGGCTGAGAATGTAGAGTGAATTGGAAATTTGAGAACCAAGAAAACGGTGTAAACCAGTCTTCTCAGAGAAAAGGAGAGTGGATGACAAGAGAAAAGAAAATGAGATGACCCAGCATGTACTGCATAGGGGTTGTTTTCCTTTAGCAATGTTTAGCTGCCTGGTCATTGGCTTTTCTAAGAGGACAGTTGGATATAAAGAGGGTGGAAGCTTTGCCAGACAATACTTGTAGCACATAACATATAACAGAGAGATAAGGAGTCAGAAGAATAAGGAGATATAGAACAGCAAGATTATTGTGTTGACCATGGAATCTGAGCTGAGATGGAGAGCTGAAGACACAAAGATACTAGAGGAGTGTATTGGCTTGCTAGGGCAGCCATAACAACATACCACAGGCTGTGTGGCTTAAACAACAGAAATTTATTTCCTCATAATTCTGGAGGCTGGAAGTCCAAGATCAAGGTGCCGGCAGGGCTGGTCTCTCCTGAGGACTCTCTCCTTGATGTAAAGATGGTCATCTTCTTCCAATATCTTCACACAGCCTTCCCTCTGTGTCCTAATTTCCTCTTCTCATAAGAACACCAGTCACATGGGTTAGGGCTCACTCTAACACCCTCATTTTAACTTACCTCTTTAAAAACCCTATCACCAAAACAGTCATATTCTGAGGTACTGGTGCTTAGGACTCAACATAGGAATTTGGGGAGAACAAACTTCAGCTCACAACAAAGGGATTGAGAGGGAAAAATAAAAAGTAATGGTCAGTAAGTAAGATGCTAGAGATTGAGGTTTGGGAGGCAAAGATCTAAAGTGTGATCAAGAAAATAAGTGTCAGAGGTGAGGGAAAAGACAAAACATTTAGAGATGAAAAGGTCAAGAACAAGGTATGGGCTGAATTATCCTTGAGGATAATGAAGTCACCAAGATTAATGACAGAAGCCATGAGGGAGAAAAATGCAGTAAGTTGAAATATAGTAAGTGTTAAAATCTTTCATTAATGTGTGAGTGCCGAGGGAAGGAGGAGTGACCAGAAAGATGATGTATGGCTGCAACAAGAAAGGGTATCAGTTGGTTGTCAGATGACAAGTGCTTTAAAGGAACTGAGGAAATGTTGAAGGGAAGTGCAGAGAGCCAGGGAAAACCTTATTCTGGAAGAAGAACCAGCTAGCAAAGGCTGGCCTCTCTTGCCCAGGAAAATGTGAGGTGCAGGAGAAAAAAGAGCCACCATTCGAGTGCTGCAGGGAAAGCAATGTCCTTAGGAAAAGCAAAATTAACTTAGAACAAAAAGTTGAAGGGAAATTTAAGAGAAGACATTGAAGATACATTACTAATGATTACCGATACCATCCTCTACCCTTTCAGCCACAGGGAAGACATGATTTCTCAACCCCATTATACTTAGGCAGAGTCATTTGAATATTTCAGGGAAAAAAAATGTGAGAAATGACATGTGTCACTTTTAGACTGATACAGTGAAAAGCCCCTGTGCAAGTCTCTCATTTCACTTTTACCCTCTGAGGCCACCATGAAGACCTCATTCCCAGATGCTTTTTATAGAAAATTGTAGAGTTCTTGTCAGTTTCATCTCTGGGGGACTGTGTAGTGGAACCTTCCTAGCAACCAACACTGAATATAAAGTATAAGTGATAAATCTTTGTTGTATAGGGATCCAGCAGTGTTTTGGGGGTGCATGTGTGTGTGTGTGCACGTGTGCCTGATTTGCTACCAGAGTAAAACCTAGCTCTCCTGATTCGTACACACGCCATGAGCTCCAGAATGTACATGTCAGAGTTGCCAGGGAGAAAGGGAGGGAAACTGGCACTCATCAGAGAACATGCAGAGCCACATTGAGCACGTGGGAATAAGGGTTTGGGGATGAAGGATGATGTGGGAGGCTCCAGCTGCTTGCAGCGCCTGAGGAAAGTGAAGATGCAGAGCTCGATGACATGTTAGCGAAAGATCAATGACGAGGTAAAATTGCAGCCTCCTTCAATGGGCCTCTTGGGTACTTTGTGGTGGAGAGGTGGGGAATGCGGTCAGGAGTGAGGGGCAGAGGGGATGCCACAAGGAACACACAGAGCCCTGCAACCAGCTCCTTCCACCTCCAAAACCCTCTCACTGGCAAGAGGGAGATGTTACTGTGATTTTAATGTTTAAGGAGCTTCTTATAAGACTAATGCTCCTTGGAACACATACTGGAAAAATGAGGTCTAGAAGCCTATTTGAGTAAGCCACTGTGTGATTTGGTACCGATCAACCATAGGGTCTCCTGAAAGTGTGAAAATGTGGGAACACCACGGAAAGTTTGTTTTGTGTGTTGAGAAGATCATTTTCCTGGCAAGTGCTCTCACGAGGTAGGTCTCTCTCCACTTAAAGAGGGAGGCTTCCTGAGCAAAGGACAAGCTTCCATTTTACTGATAATTGGTAACAAGTGAAATAAGTGGGGCCAGAAAAGTACATGAAGCCAAGCATCAAATCCCCAGGCTTCTTGGGGGAGCTAAATCATGTGTTAGGGGGCAGGCAAGTGCAAAGCATGCACACAGAGTGAGGTATCAGGCAACGCAAAGAAAGGAAACGCAGAGCATACAAGAAAAGGAAGTGGATGATGATGAAGCAGATGAGGCTAAACCTGCCAGATGGGGGGCTGAAGGGAAGATGGGGAGAAGCGACAGTATCAGGACGCACAGTAGCTGGGCATGGAGCAGAGAACTTCCCTCAGTGAAGCTGCTTAGAAGAATCACAGAGTCACAAGGAAAGAACAGTCTAAGAAAAGAAGCAGAAAAGTTAAGAGACTGTAAAGCCATCAAGAAGTCACAAGTCCTCCCAACTTCTACCCACTACACACATCACATTCATAAGAAAAGACTAGGAGACAGTGGATCAAAAGAGGAACAATGACAGAAAGAGGGAGGTAAAATGGCACAAGGAAAGTCGCAGGATTTGGAAACAGACCAAACTTTCTCAAAACCTTGGCTTTGCCACTGATCAGTCAAATGATCTTAACCTCTGTGTTCCTTAATCTCCTCATCGCTAAGGTGGCAATCACAATGATATTCACTGCTTAGGGCTGTTGTAAGAATTAAATGAAATAGCACCTGAAAAGAGTCAGCACAATGTGTGCTACATAAAGAATGTTGCAATGAAGAGTAATTCTCATTCCCAGAAAGCAAGACTGAAGTGTTAAAGTATCCTCGGATGGCTAGAGAATATTTACCAGCTCTCAGATTATTGGTCTAACTTAAACTCAGCCTTGTGTATTTTATGCTTCATTCAGTTCCAAAGTATATTCAGTTAAATGTTCATCTACAGGGTAAATATTCCCTTTTGCAACAAGTCTAAGTAAAGAACACCAAAATGATACTGAGAAATGGACAATACCTAAATCCAAGTGGAGCCCAGTGATCATCTGATCATTAGCCCAGAACCCAGGCCCAAAAATAATTCCAGGTTACAGCAGCCTACTCCGTACCTACTAGCAGGAAAGCCTAAATGTGTGTTTAGGAGACTCTTTAAATGATTGATGCCCTCCCTCTTCAAAAAAAAAAAAAAATGCCATTATGGGTACAGAGAAGACAAGGCATAAAGCAGGCTTTGCCTCTGCAGATAGGGCGACCGTGCGACTTTGCCTTAAGTCTCTGCTTTTTCAGGTTGAACAAACTCAGGTAAGGCACTCTTCGAAGGCAGGGTTGATGCCCTCTCTTCTGAGTACAGTCCATACACAATGCCCACTACAAGATCTAACACACAAAACTATGGCAAGTCTTGGTTACTGGTGAGTTTTTTTAAATGGATAATAGTTTGTGAGTTATGCATATTCCTACAAGTTGTAGTAATCCTTTTCTACTCCTTTGGTTCAAAAATGCTTATTGAAAACTTGCTATATCCCAGACTATATATAAAATAAGGCCTCTGAAGTTACAAAGACAAGAAGATACTACTTTAGTTTTTTGGGGCTGCCATAACAAATTACCACAGACTGGGTGGCTTAAACCACAGAAACTGATTTTCAGTTCTGGAGGCTGGAAGTCCAAGATCAAGATATCTTGATCAAGAGATCAATGTTGATTCCTTTTAAGAGTCATGAGGGAAGAATACTAGTCAGACCTTTTTCCTTGGCTTCTAGATGGCTATCTTCTCTACATGTCTTCACATGTCTTCCCTCTATGTGTGTCTATGTTCACTTTCCCCTTCTTATAAGGACACCAGTCATACTGGATTAGAGCCCACCCTGATGGCCTCATTTTGATTTAATTACCCCTGTAAAGACCCTGTTTCCAAATATGGTCAAGTTTGAGGGTTAGGACTTCAGTATATAAATTTGGGGGAAGGGAGACACTATTCAGCACTTAACAGATACATTCCTTATTTCAGAATGTTCATATCTGATTGTTCACTGCACTGCCCCAAGGAAAGCCTGAGAAGGCAAATATTTTGCTGCTCTCCAGCAATTACCTGAACAGGCCTCACTTCCCAGCAGTGTGCTCACCTTCCTTATATTCCAACTGTACTCACAGTAAGTTCTCTGTTCAGAGAACTCTAAGTTTTGCTAACTAGCCCCTCTGTCAGAAAATTAGAGAGGTACTTTATTCATTCAAAATCCTGTAGAATTAGAAATCATGGTGGCTAAATTTTGCCAAAGGATATGAATGGATGTAGGAGATAAAATATTAGTGAGGTAACCAAATGAATCCATTCCAAAAAGATCCAGTTAGCCATGAACTATCTATACTTCTATTTCATCTATATAAGTCTCACAAAATGAGTTTTATTTTTCACAGGACTCTGTTCTCTGTTTTTTGTTTCCAACCTAGACTGGGTCCCCATAGCCCAGACTTTGAGAACAGAAAGTCCACATGCATAAACAAATTTTCTGCTTAAATAATATTATTAAATATTAAGCCAAAGGCATAATCATCTTAAAGCAAACTATTAGCCTGCTAATTCAACCAACGATATTTACACAATGGTGTTAAGAGCCACTTAGCTACCAAAAAAATTTCATTTGTACATAACATTACATTTCAACCAAGCTCATAAAGTTTATTCACTTGCTGCAGATCATATGCTCATAAAGTTTAGGATCAATTTCTGCTTCTGCCTGAGCAAGTCAAAAAAGTAATGGAGGAAAACCTGGAGCCTGAGCACTGAAGTCAGCCCCAATCTTTTCTTTCACTTTCATAAATACATGCATTGAAGAGGAACTTAAGATCTATTTATTTCACAATTACGAAGGCTAACAGAGCCTTTTAAAATAGTGTTGGTCCATAAAACCTAAATTTCTAACTACTAGACACATAATGTATATAGCTGGTTGGAGGAGATTACTCTATTGGAATAGTAATCTCCAGCTATATACGTTATGTGGTCTTCTTCAACATGTCACAGGAGCAAGCTAAATTTACCAACTTCCCTTTTCTGCAGCAGATCCATATCATGCTTTTAAATATCTTGTTTCAATTAATAGATCTCCCCAGTTACCAAAAAAAGACATCTTGGAACCATCTTTCACTTTTCCGTCTCCTTTATTTTCCATATCTACTCAATCCCCAAATTATTTTGATACTTCCATGCTCATTCAACTTTATTAGCTTGCTATCCTATGCCAGGAACTGAGCTAAGCATTGGGGAAATAAAGACACATAGAAATGGACGTTTCTCTCAAAGAGCTCCTAGCATATTTGGAAAAGAAAGTCAATTATCGACTACAGTGATAGGGTTCATGATTGAACTATATATATGCCTGTTTGGAAAGCCCAGAGGCCATCTTCTTTAAGGGAGTTTTAAAGGAAAACGAATTAAATAAGGACCATGTTGGGCAGGGGGAAAGAGGCAGAGGGCAGTGTGGCAAGGTAATTAGAAGAATATGAAAATATACACACATGAAACTGCATGATGTCACTGGAGAACTACTAAATTGCAGGATGGCTTTCCAGACTGTGGTGGATGGGCAGGAGATAAATTATATAATAAAGCAGGAGACAGATCGTGCAGTATTTTGTCTTTGAAGTTAAGGGTGATCCATTAAAGGTTTCTATGTAGTGATACAATCAGGTATCTTTCCCAGAAGCCTGCTCTGGCTACATTTGGTAGGTTAGATTGAACAGATAAATGCAGGAATGCTGAGGGAGGTAAATCATATAGGAGTTATTGGATAAATGTGGAAGGGAAAAAAGAGAAAATTATCTAAACCCATGGTAACCATTCTCGCCAACAACAGTTATAAACAAGCATAAAAAAAGTATAGAAGATTTTTTTTAATCAGATCAATATATAATATTGAATGTGCAATGGCTATTTCAATCAGGACAGTGCATTGGTTACCAAAATAGCTATAGAAACATCATATTGAACAATCCTGGTAGTATAGTATAATGAATAAACTATGGACTTTGGCATGAAATGAATCTTGGTCTAAACTTATCAGTGGTATAGACTTAAGCAGGTTACTGAATCTCACTAAGTCTCAGTTTCTTCATCAAGCAAATGAGATTAGTAATTATATTGGCTGCTTAGAGTTATTGTCAGGAATACATGGGCTAATTTATACTCTTAACCCAGTACCAGACATATAGTAAGCAACCTAGAAAGACTGGCTACTTTTATATCAATGTAGAATTGTTTGCTTCTGTAATAAACCTGTAATGAACTAAAGAGGAGAGTTGTGAGCTGAAATATCAGGGTCTGTTTTTTATTAGTTATTTAACTTCAAAGTTACTCTATATCTCTGAATTTCAATTACCTCTGATCAATGGAGACAAAAATTCTTGTTCTATTTAGGTAATAAGATTGTTTTGATATGACATGATATTTATGAAAGTAATTTGAGTAATTTGAATATTTTTAAGTCATGAATACATACAGGCTATTATGGTCTGACCTTGGGATATTTTACTACAGGAAGCTCTGGCCACATAGAGATAATTATGAGCTACAGCATAGAAACAGTGCCAGAAGAACACTGCCCTCGATGAAAGGGCCTGGCCTCTAGCCTCAGAAGTACCACTAACCTGTGACCCAGGGCAAGCCACTTACCTACTTAGAGCCTCCACTTCCTCTTCAACAACTTAAGGGGGTTGGGCTCAACTCCCTGTAAACCATTTTATTGTAGCTCCAATGGTCTGATTCCCTTTTTCACCAAGACAACTTTAAATGTTCAATATTCCACATTTTTCTCTAGACCATAAACTCCACTGAAATGAAGCAATGATAGGATTTACTATGGGTCAAGAATCTTTTTAACCCAGAGTCAGTGCAATCTCACATTATTTGATTTTTTATATGCTTTAATCTGTGATGACATTCAGAAACGAGCAGATTAAATGCAATTAGCCCACCAGAACACAGCTATCGGGCTTCACCTTTAAAAGGGATTTATGTAGCACCTTTTGACCAAAAGAGGGTACTCATGGAAAGATTCTGGTCAGAACCAGAGAAAAAGCAGCTAGTAATAAAACTCAGCAAAGGAAAATGAACATGGGACTTGGTATCTACTTTTTTACTGTTTTCCAAAAAATATAAAATACTTACTGGTTATTACTCCCGGCTATTAGAGTTCCATCTTTCTGCTACAGATGGTTTTTTTTCCCTTCCCCAAAGACAATATAATCAGAAAGGTTAAAAAGGGGAAAGGTCAAGGGTAGATAATGCTATGAAAAAGTTATTTTTCTGGATTAATCAGTAGGACACCAAATTCTCCCATTATGTATCGAAGTTCAAGGGCCTGAACTGTAAACCAGGTAGAAAACTCCATGATTTTATTACTGTTCACATTGTTGCTTATCTTGAGTTGCTTCTCTAATGAAAATCATTATTCCCAAAAGAACAAATGGCAAAATAGTTCATTTAAAGCAGAGTTCCTCAACTTCAGCACTATTGCACTTTAGATTAAATAATTCTTTCTTGTAGGGGACTCTTCTGTGCTTTGTAGGATGTTGGGCAGTATCCCTGGCCTCTGTCCACTAGATGCCAGACATACTTAACTACCCCTAAACATGGCAGTTAAAAATGTTTCCCAACATTGCCATATGTCCCCTAGAAAGACAAAATTACTCCCATTTGTGAACCACTCGTTTAAAGAAAGCTCATCTGAACTTGCCCAGCTCCAAACCTGCATCACCCCACCTGTAAGTATTACATTGAGAACATTCTTTATCCATTGTAATGTAAAACAAGAAGTTACTGTTGAAGAATGAAATTTTTTAACATGACCCCATCACAGGAGGGGTGATCAAATGACAGATCAGACCACTAGGACTATGCCAAGAAATTTCTCATTTCATGAGTTTTTATTCACAAAAGATTTGCTGGGGTTCTCAGCACCTCATGAAGGATTTGGAAAGCAGGAGGCCTAAAGTACAAAAGCCAGTGTGTGTGTGTGTGTGTGTGTGTGTGTGTGTGTGTGTGTGTGTGTGTTTAAATCTCTATCTTCTATTTTGATATGTAAATCTAGAGGGCTTTTCTTTCTTCTTTCTTTCTTTCTTTCTTTCTTTCTTCCTTTCTTTCTTTCTTTCTTTCTTTCTTTCTTTCTTTCTTTCTTTCTTTCTTTCTTTCTTTCTTTCTTTCTGATCACCTCTTGGGTTATTTCTCTGTATGTCTCTGTTTAACTTTCTCTCAAAAAACAACCTTGGAAGCTAAAAATTGTGATCCAAAACAATCTGGAAGAAAACATAGAAAATTATCAGAGCATTTGTCTCTGGAAAGGGCAGGCTAGGTGGATGGAGGTCACTTGACTTATTTTTACTATATTCTCTTCCATACTATTTGACCATTTTCAAATATTTTCAAATTAAAAAACTAGTTTTCAAAATAAACTTAAATTATGATCTGCACAGAGAGTATGAAGAGTGATGTGGTTTTAAATTAGAAGACAGCTGCCATTACTGATTCTCCTTATAGACAGAATAGCGGTTATTTGTGACTGTGATTTGAAAGTCTCTACTGTTGATTTGAAAGTCTCTACTGTTGTTCTTGAATGAGAGTACAGCCACCATTGCCTGTAGTATGAATGATGCAGAGAAAATGTGATTGGCATGCCATAAATAGCAGATCAACCTACAGACCATTGCATGAAATAGAATTTGGGGTCCTTAAATGAAGATTGGATAGGGGGATTCCCAGTGGCCCATAATTTCTGAGAGTGTATTCCTGAATTTGTACAATAATTCAATCTAAAGCCTCGGATCGCATTTGTTCTATATTAGACAAGGACTTTCACATTATATAGAGTAATCAGATTAAGTGTAGCTCATTATGAGTCACTAAGAACTAACTATATGACAAGTAGGCCAGGCACAGTGGCTCACGCCTGTAATCCTAGCACTCTGGGAGGCCGAGGAGGATTGCTTGAGGTCAGGAGTTCGAAACCAGCCTGAGCAAGAGCAAGCCCCCATCTCTACTATAAAATAGAAAGAAATTAATTGGCTAACTAATATATATAGAAAAAATTAGCCGGGCATGGTGGTGCATGCCTGTAGTCCCAGCTACTTGGGAGGCTGAGGCAGTAGGATCACTTGAGCCCAGGAGATTGAAGTTATTGAGGTTGCCGTGAGCTAGGCTGACGCCATGGCACTCACTCTAGCCTGGGCAACAAAGTGAGACTGTCTCAAAAAAAAAAAAAAAAAAAGAAAAAGAAAAGAAAAGGACTATATGACAAGTAAATGCAAAATAGTTAAATACCTTTTGCCTCCTAATAAGTAATCAATACACTGTGTATATTTATACTGGTTTAGAAAATTCAGTGCATATTTATTCAGGGCCTGCTCAGTATCTGGCACTGCGCTGGGCACAGGGGACATAATGGTGAATCTCACAGATCCTGCCCCTCCCTCCATGAAGCACACCTTTAATTGAAACGTGAAGAGAATTTTAACTGTTCACTTCATACACATCTGTAAATAGTTAAGTATAATGAGAATTTATTTTTCTTGTATTATTGAAAACAATCATAAAAGCAATAAAAAGAGATGTGTTTATTAAAATAGAACAGGGTATCCCAATTTTCTCCATATAATTAGTTCCACAAACTTCCCCCTCAAAAAAATCCTGTGGTTAAATAGGTTTAGGAAACAGCACACATTATATAATACATACATCTCTCAGAGAATTGAAATGTAATCAGATGGAAAACTTCGCTTATGCAAATTCCAAGGTGCTGCTTATTCCTACAAAAAGAAGGGACATAGAGAGGGTGGAGGAAAGAAAAGAGAAGAGGAAGAGAAAAAGAAAGGAAGAAAGGGGAAAAACACAATACAACATAGACTGTATTAAAATTGCATGGTTGCTGCAAAAGATTTTGCAAATAGAATACATATAAAAAGCAAATAGCTCTCTCTTCCTGGAATGCCCAAGATCCTCTTCCATCTGGGGGGAGAAGGTAGAGCAAGACGACTGAATACAACCCTTCAGAGATCGTCCCCCTGCAGGAACACCAAATTGAACAACTATCCACTCAAGAAAGCACCTTCAGAAGAACCAAAAATCAGGTAAGCAATCACAATGCCTGGCTTTAACATCATTTCTAGGAAAGAGGAACTAAAGAGGATGGAAAAGACAGACTTGTATTCCCTATGCCACACCTCCCCCACCCCCTGGCAAGGCAGCTAGGAGAGAAATCTGTGTGCTTTGAGGGAGGGAAAGCAAATTGAAAAGTGATTATGGGGCTTTACATTGGAACTCAATGCTGCCATGTCATAGCAGAACACAACACAGGGCAGAATTCTTCAAGCATCCATAGAGAGAGCATTTCCACTATCCCTGGCCAAAAGGGACTCCACACCAGCTATAGGAACCTGAGTTCCTACTAACTCCACCCCTGGCTAGGCTGACTAAAGTAGCCTAGGGCCTGAAATAAATTTGAAGGGCAGTCAGACACAAAGACTGCAAGCCTTTTGTGGGCAAGTCCTGATGCTGCACTGGGTTTGGAGTCAGTGGACTTAGGGTGCACGTGATCCAGTGAGACACCAGATGTGGCAGCCAAAGGAGTGCCTGCATCACCCCTCTCCAATTCTGGGCAGTATACCACAGGCAGAGACTCCTTCTGCTTGGGGAAGGGAAAGGGAAGAGTACAGCGGCCTTTGTCTTGCAACTTGGGTACCAGCTTAGCCACAGTAAAATAAAGTACCAAGCAGAATCCTGAAGCTCCGATTCCAGGCCTTAGTTCCTGGATGGCATTTCTAGACCCACCCTGGGCCAGAAGGGAACCCATTGCCCTGAAGGGAAGGACCTGGTCCTAGCAGGATTTACCACCTGCTGACTAAAGAGCCCTTGGACCATGAATAAACACAGCAACAGCCAGGCAATGGTCACCACAGACCTTGGGTAAGACCTCGTACTGTGCTGGCTTTAGGTGTGACCCAGTGCAGTTCCATCTGTGGTGGCCATGGGGAAGTGCTCCCATCACTCCTCTACCAATTACAGGCAGCCCAGCACTGAGAGTGAGACTCCCTCTGTTTGGGGGAAGTGAAGGAAGAGAATGAGAGATTTTACCTGGTAATCCAGGTAATTCTTTCATATCCTATCCAAGCCCAGCAAGATGGTACCACCAGGAGTCTGCAAGAGTTGCAGCATTACTGGACTTGGGGCACCCCCTAGTGCTGATGTGGCTGCAGTGGCCAAACACTTAGATCACAACATTCAATTCCCTTTGAATATCTGGAAACCTTTATCAAGAAAGATGGGTGCAAACAAAGCCAGACTGTGAAGATTAGAATAAAAAATTGAAATCATGTCAAGTATTTTCTCTGACCACAATGGAATAAAACTAAAAATTAATACCAAGAATTTTGAAAACTATATAAACATATAGAAATTAAACAATATGCTCCTGAATGACATTAGGTCAAAAAAGAAATTAAGAAGAAAATTTTCAAATTTCTTGAAACAAATAAAAATGAAAACACAACATACTAAAACCTATGGGATACAGCAAAACCAGTACTAAAAGGAAAGTTTATAACAAAAAGTACCTACATCAAAAAAGTAAAAAAACTTCAAATAAACAACCTAATGATGCACCATAAAGAACTAGACAAACAATAGCAAACCAAATGCAAATAAGTAGAAGAAAAGAAATAATAAGTATCAGAGTAGAAATAATTGAAATTGAAACCAAAAATACAGCACAAAAGATCAAGGAAACAAAAAGTTGTTTTATAAATATTTGGAAAGATAAAATTGACAAACTCTTAGGCATACTAGGGAAAAATGAGAGACGACCTAAAATAAAATCAGAGATGAAAAAGGAGACATTACAACTGATGATGGAGTTGCCAATTAAGACAACAATACAAAATGAACGTAGAAGCCAAACCTTCCATCATTACTGTGATAGTATAAGCAAGAGGTCAAACAGGAGAAAGTGCTGGCTCCCTCACTGTTCATTATTCCCCAGGGATCAGCACTGGGAAAGAGTTGGATGGATGAGCACAGATGTAGGGAAATATCTCACTGCCAAGGGAATCTCAAACAAAGGCTCTTGATGTTCTATGGATCAAAGGGGCTAGGAGGAGGGAAAGAGAGCAGGGCCAGGAATGGAAGAGTACTGAGTACTGGGTCATAGTGGAGAAAGTGTGTCTCACAGAAGATAATCTCAACAGAGGCTCCTGAGGAAGTCTTCTGCCAAAGTTTACCAAAAAAGAGATCTCCCAATAGGGGCACCTGGACTACGAATGCAGATAAGTGTAAGAGCATAGCCTGTTCAGCAGGGCTGAACCTTTGACTGCAGCTCCCTTCAGAAACTGCAAGGCACTGGCTGTGCCCCAAGTCTGGTGTGAGGAGGGCAGCTTTCCGGTGAGGCATGCCAGGTAAAGCCTTTCTAATTTCCTATGGTCAAGCCTGAAAACTCACACAGAGGCTTTTGGCCAAAAGCCAGACTCATCATCATCTATCAATAATAAGCAAAAACTAACATAAGTGGAAACCAGGAGACTCCACAGGCCTGCTCATTTACACAGCCTTGAGCCCTAGTCTTCTGAAAAGGAGCTAGAAGAAATTCATCACTTTGAAAAGTTCTTTTCTGGGTAAGTCCCTCCTGATTTCTGTCCAATCTAAAGCAATTGAGCCTGGTAGCCCACTGCACACATATGCAGGAACTTATCAAGGGCAAAGGGATCAATTCTGAGACAGCTTAAGAAATTATCTAACAAGGCAGTGGGAGCTGTAAGATGGAAAACACTGGCATTGTTATGATTCTTAACAATAAATGAGAATTAAACAAAACCTAGAGTCATCCTGATTCTATTCATTATCACTTAATACTTTGTAACCATGGATATCAAATATTATAAACTCAAACACACCTTCAAAAGATGTACCTCCTATCCTGAAATAACTTATGTTCCAGAGATATGCTTAGACCCAACGAAAAGCCCTTAGAGAGTGCAGCTGTGCTGGTTAATGCCAACAATAATAAAACAAATGAATGTCATTAAGCCCCCATTAAAGGCAGTCTCACATAAAACTTTAGTTTCTTCCACAGACTCAGTAGGCATTATTTTACTATGACATGCACAGCTTTTTGACACTAGAAACTAAGTTTCATTTGATAGATCAAAAAAGAAAGGTATGGAGTGGTTTATAATATCGGCCTTGAACAGCGATCTGGATAATATATGGGGCACTTGAGACAATAAATCACATGGTAATAGGATTTGTAATGAAAATGCCAGGGAAGCATAATAGTGTAAGGGTCTCTGTCATACTATGTAGCTAACAGTCGTAATTGTCAGTGATTATTTCCAGAGTCAATGCTTTATAAAAGCATGACTTGCAGAAAGAAGTGTGCATTCCTGATATCATCCTTGGTAGCAGGCTGATATCCAACACCGTGTGCCTGGCAGAGGGAAGAGCAACTGCTTAAATATTTAGATGGGAAAGAGAAAGTGAAAAATCATTCCAGTTTCTAAGCTACTCTTTCCTATAACTCTTTTCAGAAATAAATACATGCTTTCCATGGCCTGTCCAAATATTTAGCTGCTGCTTATGGAGGGCGGGGAGACAACAGCAACAAAATTTTCAACGGCCTTGAAAATGACCACCACATAAGTCATTTAAGTTTAGCTTGCCTAGAAGGATTTTTAAAGGTTTTTCTTTGTTCTTACCCAAAGGAAATTTTATTTTTCTGCCAGTTTTATGGGCACTGTTTTCTGCAGATATCATCTCTAGTTCTGGCTTACATCTTACGTTCACTAGAAACCATTTCCACTTGATTTCATAGTCATTGACAAATGAGGGAAATTTTTTGGATCCACTATATGGTAACGCTGTTATCACTAAAGATTCTTACTGAATTTCTGGGTTCTCAGTGAGTCTCTAATATTATAGTATCTCATTAGGTCAATGAAGCTGTTAAACATGGGATTTAGATTAGCCCAAAGAGCCATGTATTATTAACCCCACTTGGAATAATGCTTCCAAGAAACCATCAGTTAACCTAGTCCAGAGTGCTAGCCCTGCAGAAGATGGCCTAGAACAGATTACTCTGTAATAACGGATATTAAGGCAA
Organism: Microcebus murinus; assembly: GCF_040939455.1. Classification (NCBI taxonomy): domain Eukaryota; kingdom Metazoa; phylum Chordata; class Mammalia; order Primates; family Cheirogaleidae; genus Microcebus; species Microcebus murinus. The sequence continues at coordinate 51,440,706 of NC_134104.1, forward strand.
ATAATGAAATATTCAAAAATAGGCAAAGATTTCAAGAAAAAAAAATGCTACCAACCCACTATCAGAGAATTTGTTAAATAATCCAAGTGAATTATCTCTCTACCCTTAATACCATTTGATAAGACTAGGTATTGTGGGACAGGATAGTCTTAGTATTCATGTTGCCAGTGTATATAACAGCAATAAACATTAGCTTTTCTTGTAGCTCTAATATTCAGCTTAGTAATTTTAGTAACTGCATTGTTCACTCAAAAGAAAGTTTCTGTTGTTTCCCTGTATTTACCTTCCTTTTGTGCCATAGTTCTGTAGTAGGAACTCTTAGAAACACCATAAGCCCTAAGTATTGGAATTAAAAATTTGATTTTGTTCACTAAATAGTGAAAATTGTTTTCTTTTTATTTCCCTATGTATTCCAGATATTTATTTTAATGCTGTTTCACTAGAATCCTTTGAGGGCAGAGGTTAGTCTCTCATTTCCCAGTGTTTAGTAATACAGTGTGATATATGGTAAAATATATTTTTCTTCTAAATAAACATTTGTACCTTAAATACAATCAAATGGAAAAAATCCCATTTCATCATATTATGAAGCTGATGTTTACATCATTGATTTAAAAATTTTTAAATCCCAAGTTCGACAATAAATTTTAAAGCACAATCTCATAGAGCAAATGGGACATGTATACAGTTTATTAGAATACAAAGCCAGCAAGTGTTTTCAGGAAAATCCAAAGTATTTCTTTGTTCTAAAGTAGAAATCTCCACACAAATTGAGGGGCTTAGGATGATCTCATGGAGAACACAGAATTTGAGATAGGATTTGAAAATGAAAACAGGTTCAGTGCAATACTTTGCAGTCACTTTGGTTTTTTTATTTTACATTGTAAAAAGATTCAAACTTCCTATCAAAATATACAAGACAGGAAAGCAGGATTTACAGGTTTTATGTAACTTCCTTCAGATATGCAGTGCTCTTATTAAAACTGTTTATAGTTGATTCTGATTTTCACATACTAATATCATGAGGTGAAGAGAAAATGTTTGTAATTATTGGGAAACAGGTACTGTGAAAGAAAAAGTATTATCTTTACCCAAATATGTTGATTGAATTGGTAGTTTTCAAGAAACATCCCACTAATCTTTTTTTCTCGATCCTTTTTTTATTCACAAAAGGAAAAATCTCTGCCTAAAAGCTCACCTTACTGAGACAAGCCTGAAATAGAAAGATCTGCATGGATGACCTCATAGAGAGCTGCAAGCTAGCCACAGGCAGAATGGAAATCCATCACAGCAATGCTGCCTCCCTTAGTTTCTGCTTCCTGATCTCACAAAACCCCAAAGTTACTGACAACAGCACTTATTTCAGCACATTTAACATGCCCTGTAAGCTTTCACAGCTTAGATGTGCAGTATATGATACAAACAAAATATACATTAAAAGTATATTATCTCGTTCTGGAATATCATATTTTGTTTTAAACATAATACCATGAGGAAGAAAAAACCAGAAATTAAACATATGGTACTTCATACTTTATATTTCCCACATCTTAGCTGAGTAATCCCAATATATTCATTCATTCAGCACAAATATGTATTGAACACCAGGTACTGTTCTAGGCACTAGAGGTACAGCACGAACCAACAAAACAGAGAACTCTTTCTTGGAATTTACATTTCAGTGGGAGAACCAGACAGTAATCGGTGTGCATAAATGAAAACACATGCAACAGCAGAAGGTAGTAACTGCTACAGAGAAAGATAAACCCGAGCCAGGCAATTGGAGACACACATTATTATACAGACTGTGCTCAGGGAAGGTCTCACCTACAGGCTCCCTGTGTGCCTAGACTGTAGGAAGTGAGCTAGTGGGCCGGGATATTGCAGGAGAGTACTCTGAGCAAAGTGCTGTGAGCACAGTGACAAGATCCAAGGCAGCAGCATTTTGGTGTGTTCATGGAGCAGCCTGGGGCAGGGAAGAGGGGTGAGAAGAACTTGACAAGAAAGGGAGGAAGGGCTGGTAGAGATGAGGTCAGAGAGGAAGAAAGATGTCACCTCCCACTTACATTTTTATTTTGTTGTAATTCATGTACAATCTCACTCATGCTACAGTCTTTCAGTCTCTTTCTACTGCTTTCATTGTTCTCCTTCTTGAGCACAATGTTTAATTAATCTGCAATGCATATAAAAAGATTTGAACTCATCCAGTGTGGGGTCAGAATTGGTAATGAAGTGAAAGGAATCCACTGATTTGTTCCATCTCTGCTAATGCCTCAGGCTCTGAGCTGATACCTTTGCAGCAGCTCCTCAAATCTTTGCCTCCTAAATCCTCCTGGGCCCTGCTCACCTGGTCATCCTCTTGGTTTTTCAATCCAAGAGCAATATGCCCTCCAGTATGTGATGTCTAGTTTGGAGCCAGCCAGACTAACCAATTCAAAGGGATTTAAAAGGAAAATTTAGGACTTGGATGGCATAAATAAAGGAGGATGGCCCAGAGCGAAATGAAGAAGAAACTGAAAGGCCTCATGTGGCCACTTGCTGAGAAGCAACTGCTAGCTACAAATGGTCAGAATTCTGCTGTTGTGTTCCCTACTCAGGAAGAGCTCTATTCCATCCACTTGTAGCCAGGTAGTGAGTAGGAATAATGAAGGCAACAGGTACAGCAGTCACAAATTCACCTGCCCTCAGTTCCATGAATTCTCTATGTAGAGGAAAGACAGATCTATTAACAATTTTAATATAAATAGAAATTCAAATTGTATTTATTTTCTATCATCTTATTTTGTGTTAGAGCAACCTCTGTGCAGATTGAACATACAACTTCAAATACATTTACACAAATGCTTGAATCAAGAATAGAGAAAATACCCCTGTATAAAATGCTTATAAAAAATGGATTACAGGGACTTAACCTAGGTATGCAAGGCTGGTTCAATGTTCAAAACTCAGTTAATATAATCTATCACATCAACAGGCTGAAAAAGAAAAAATCACACGATCATTTCAGGACATGTGGAAAAAGCATTTGACAAAATCCAACAACAATTCATGCTTAAAAATTCTCAGTAAACATGGAATAGACAACTTTCACTACTCGATAAAGAATATCTACAAAAATCAGGCCTGGCGCGGTGGCTCACGCCTGTAATCCTAGCTCTCTGGGAGGCCGAGGCGGGCGGATTGCTCAAGGTCAGGAGTTCAAAACCAGCCTGAGCAAGAGCGAGACCCCGTCTCTACTATAAATAGAAATAAATTAATTGGCCAACTGATATGTATATAAAAAATTAGCCGGGCATGGTGGCGCATGCCTGTAGTCCCAGCTACTCGGGAGGCTGAGGCAGAAGGATCGCTCGAGCCCAGGAGTGTGAGGTTGCTGTGAGCTAGGCTGATGCCACGGCACTCACTCTAGCCTGGACAACAAAGCGAGATTCTGTCTCAAAAAAAAAAAAAAAAAAAAATCCTACAGCTAACATTATACTTAATGGTGATAAACTTGAAGCTTTCTCGCTAAGATCAAAAATAAGAGAAGGATATCCCTTCTCACCATGCCTATTCAACATTGGACTGGAGTTGTAGCAATGATACAAGAAAAGGACATAAAAAGTATATATAGATTGGAATGGAAAGTAAAACTATCCGTCTTCTCAGCTGGCATAATCTTTTATGTACAAAATCCAAAATAAACCACAAAAATCTCCCAGAACTAATAAGCGATTACAGCAAGTTCGTAGGAAACAGGGTTAGCATAGGTCAATCGCTTTCCTATATCAGCCATAAACAAGTGGAATTAAAAACACAATACCATTTACATTAGCACCCAAAACAATGAAATACTTAGTTATAAATCTAACAAAATATGTTCAAATATACATGAGAAAAACTACAAAACTCTGATAAAATAAAAGAACAAAATAAATGGAGAGATAGTCTATTTTCATAGAAAAAAAGCTTCAATATTGTTAGTTCTTCTCAACTTGACCTGTAGATTCAATGTAATCCCAAACAAAATCCCAGTATGCAATTTTGTGCATATTAACAAACTGGTTCTAGAGCTTTTATGGCAAAAGACCAAAAATAGCCAACACAATATCAAAGGAAAAGAACAAAGTTGGAAGACTGACACTAGACAACTTCAGTGTGGTGTTGGTGAAAAAATAGACAAATACACCAATGGAAGAGAATAGAGATCCCAGAAATACACCCATGCAAATATCATTAACTGATCTTTGACAAAGGACCAAAGGCAATACGATAAAGCACAGACAGTTTTGTCAACAAATGGTACTGGAATAAGTAGACATCCACATTAAAAAAAATCTAGACACAGAACTTAAACTGTTTATGAAAATTAACTCAAAATAGATCATGGTACTAAATGTAAAATTTAAAACTAAAAACATCCTAGAAGAGAACATAGGAAAAAACCTAGATGACCCTGGGTATGGCAAGGACTTTTAAAATATAACACCAAATGCACCAACCATCAAAGAAATAACTGACAAGCTAGATTTAATTAAAATGTAAAATTTCTTCTCTACAAAAGATAATGTCAAGATAATGAGAAGAAAAGCCACAGACTCATTGAAAATATTTGTAAAAGGCATATCTGATAAAGACTCTTATCCAAAATATACAAAGAACTCTTGACACTTTAAGAAAAAAAACATCTAATTAAAAAATGGGCCAAAGACCTTAGCATTCACCTCACCAAAGAATATATATAATTGGCAAATAAGCATATGAAAAAAATGTTCCACATCATATGTCATCAGGGAAATACAAATTGCAACAATGAGATATCACTACAAACTGATTAGAATGACCAAAATCCAGAACATTGATGACACCAAATGCTGGCAGGAATGTGGAGCAACAGGAACTCTCATTCACTGCTGGTGGGAATGCAAAATGGTACAGCCACTTTGGAAGATAGTTTGATGGTTTCTTACAAAACTAAACATACTCTTACCATAAGACCCACCAATCATGCTCCTTGGTATTTACCCAAAAGGAGTTAAAAACATGTCCACACAAAAACTTGCATCTGGATCTTTACAGCAGCTTTATTTATCATTGCCAAAACTTGGGAGCAACCAAGATGTCCTCCAGCAGGTAAATGGATAAATAAAATGTGGTACCTCTAGACAATTCAATATTATTCAGCACTAAAGAGAAATGAGCTATCAAGCCATGAAAAGACATGGAGGAAACTTTTAGCACATTGCTAAGTGAAAAAGCTAATCTGAAAAGGCTAAATACTGTATGATTCCAACTATATCACAACTGGAAAAGGCAAAACTATGAATATGTAAAAAGAACAGTGGTTGTCGATGGTTGGGAGTAGGAAGAGGTATACATAGGTGGAGCACAGAGGATTTTTAGGGTAGTGAAAATACTCTATATCTACAGTCCCCAACCCCCCAGCCACGGCCTGGTATTGGTCCATGCATCACCACCTGAGCTGTACCTACTCCCCTCCCCACCCTGTCCGTGGAAAATTGTCTTCCATGAAACTGGTCGCTGGTGCCAAAATGGCTGAGGTATGTATATGATACTACAATGATGGACACATGACATTATACACTTGTCCAAATCCACAGATTATAAAACACCAAGAGTAAACACTAATTGTAAACTCTGGACACTGGGTGACTATGGTGTGTTAATGTAGGTTCACCGATTATAACAAATGTATCACTTGGGGAGGAAATAATGGGGGGGGGCTATGTATGAGTGAGGCAGGGGGTAAATGGGAATCTGTACCTTCCTTCCAATTTTGCTGTGAACCTAAAACTGCTCCAAACAATTGTCTTCAAAATGGATTACAGATGAGTTAAAGAGCTAAATGGTAAAAAGGAAAGCTTGATAAAAATACATAAAGAGGAATAAAAATATATAGCATTATACAATAGAGGTTTGGAGCCTTTCTTAAATAAGATTCAAATGCTTAACTACAAAATTTAAATTTCTGTTCATAAAAGGCTGTGTTAACAAAGTTAGAAAACAAGCAACAGATTGGGAGAAAAATATTTGCAAAGCATGTAGCAGTAGAAAGATTAAGAGCCAGAATACATATGAAGAATTTCTACAAATCAAACCACTGATAAAAATGGTTGGGGCAAGAAATATGAACAGAGCACAAAGGCAAAAACACAAGTACATAGGTTCTTGAGTTCTAGTAACTAGGGAAATATAACAAGATACAAATTTTTACTCACAACAACTAACAAAAATTAGAAAAAGATTTGCTACTATTCAGTGTTGGCAAGGATGTGGAGAAATGGGCACTCATTTTAGGAAATGTTGATTGTACAAAGCTTTTGAAGGATAATTTGATAGCATCTATCAAAATATAAAATATGCATTTTCTTTGACCCATCAATTAAATTTCCAGGTATAGTAATCTAAAACAATGTTAGTACACATAACAAAGAGTCACAAGTAAGAACGGCCAATGCAGTGTTGGTCCTAATGGCAACAAAATGGACATATCTTAAATTTCCATCGATAGGAAGACTGGCAAATAAACTATGCTATACCATATGCTAGATACTATGCAGCAATTTTTAAAAATTAGAGAAATCTCTTTATACCAGTGGTTTGCAACTGGGTATGATTTTTCCCAGCAGGGGACATTTGGCAATGACTGGGGACAACTTACCTGGCACAAGTACCAGAGGGGTGAGTGCTACTGGCACCTAGTGAATGGAGGGCAAGCATGCCACTAGACATCCTGAGATGCACAGGACACCCTCTCTCCCAACAAAGAATTATCTGGCCCCAAATGTCAATAGTGCCAAGGCTGGGAAACCTTTCCTAACATAGAAAGAACTCTACGTCATCATGGTAAATGGATAAAACAAGCCAGACAACAGTACATATAATACTACCCCCTTTTGGGAATATATAGTCAAAAATTTTAAATTGTACATTATACTTGTGTATGAATATTATTTATTTATCTGGAAGAATATATATTAAAATATTAACTTTGTTTAATCTTTAGGGAAAGGGAAACCAAATATAAAACCAGGAAGACAATGACTCTATATTCTTCTGAATAGTTTAAAATTTCCCTACCAATTACTTATTAAAGTATTCTTTGTATAATTAAAAGAATAAATTTAAAATGTAGGAGCCTGTATCTCATTCATTTTAAGAGAATTGAATTAAGTCCCCCTACTTTCTCTCCTGAGTTTCAGAACCTCTGATATAATCATTCCATGTTCTTTTGTTTTATAGTCTGAAAAGCAGTGATGGTATTAACATTTGTTTCAGTAATGGCTATGATTTAAAAATACTTGGAATTCCTCTGAATACAGTGTCTATTATGGGCTGAAATGTGTCTCTCTAAAGTTCGTATGTTGCAGTCTTAATTCCTAGTCCCTCAGAAGGAAACCATATTTGGAGAAAAAGTCTTTAAAGAGGTGGTCAAGTTAAAAACGAGGCCATTAGGGTGGAACCCTAATCAATATGACAAGTACTCTTCTAAAAAGAGGAAGACACCCCAGGGATAAGTGCACACAGAGGAAAGACCATGAGAGGACACAGTAAGAAGGGACAATTTGCAAGCCATGGAAAGAGGGCTCAGAAGAAACCAAATGCGCCTACACCTTGATCTTGAACTTCCAGCCTCCAGAACTGTGAGAAAATAACGTATTGTTTCAGCCATCTAGTCTTTGGGATTTTGTTATGGCAGCCCTAGCAAATTAATACAGTTGCTATATAAGAATATAGTACAAATAAAATTATTGATTCTTATTCTCTTCTTACCACGAGGGGTTAACCACAAGAAGCTAACAAATGTCACTGAGCTGGTTTTATTTCTTAACGGAGGAGATGAATAGAGTTAGTGAAAACAAATCCATACTTCTAGATGACAACTGTCCTGCATTCCTGTTGCTGACACTATGAAGTTATTGACTTAGATTTTTGTGACAGATCTTCCTTGCATGCTCTCTGCAGCTTCTCTTCTCCCTACCAATTACCTGCTAACACAGTCACTGGCCATGCATCTGCACTTGCAGGCATCAAAGGATTTGATGTCACAGCGCACGACAAGGCCTGGAGAGCTGGGACTGGCACTTGTATTTGACTCAAGATTGCAGGGAATTGATCACCTATTTCTTTTTTTCCTTTTATATTTCCCATAGATGAATGGCTCCTTCTTCACAAGGAAAAATAAGAGGAAAACAGCAGCGAAGAAGAGAGGTTACAAAGACCTGTGGATCAGGGTGAAGAGAGGCAACAGAAATGCCCCAGATTAAAGGGGAAGCCAAGTGCCACTGGAACTCTGAAAGGCAGCCCATCAAATCAGCCTTGCCCATCTAGGCTGACTATGATAGAATAAAATGGCTGGCCAGTAGAGACTTAATTATATTAATTGTCAAATTTAAGTTTTTATTCCATTAGCACAGAAGGGATCACAGTGCAAGATAAAATTGGTTACAAAAAAATTTCAAAAATTTTTTCCCCACACAAGTGGTATATGTATATTTCTACTCCTCCTCCTTACGTTTTAGATTTTTTTAATAAATAAAGCATAAATGTGAAGGACCCTCTAGCAACCTACTAAAAAGATAACTTTATAGAACGATGGATGCATGCGGCTCGCAGGCAGCAGGTATGTGGGTGAGGCGTGTGTGACCAGCATACCTAGGTGACAGAGAATTACTGGTGTGTGCATGAAGCAGGCCTGCAGAGCCAGCCCCTGCAGTCTGAGGGTGGAGCAGACAGAGAAGGAAAGACTGGGACGTGCACGTTCCAAGCTGAGCCCTGAACTTTAGCTTCTATATCATCGATGACAAATATTAGTTGGGTTTTTTTGGCTGCTCTATCAAGAGAAGTGCAGAACATGTAAGAAAAGAGGACACAAGAAGGACTTTCATCCTTCCTTATTAAAATAATTCTATATTTTTTATACACCCTTCAATATCGCTTGACTATGTCGCTTGATTTGTATGCTCCTGACTTCCGTTTGAATATATCATTATTGCTGTAAGTAGATGCAGATGCTTAAGTTAATTTTATTGTTAATGCCTCAAGGCATTTTTAGAAGTGCACAAAGCTTTTAAAAATCCAATAAATTATATAGAACTTTAATTTACTTCCTGCTTTACCTTCAACTTAGGAAGGACATAAAGTGCTCTTGAATGTAGATCTTGCTTTTATCACCAATTGAATAAGTATTTCTTACTGAAATGGGCAAGACTGGCTCTTGGAATGTTATTTATGTGCTAACAATCCCTCATTAGTTGGATAAAGAATCACGTCTTAACTAAAATGGAGAAGCAGCTTATAAACTATCTTATTAATCTGCAAATAATGATAACTTGTAGGCATATCTTATGTCGAGCTCATGTCAACAGAAATCAAAGTTTGTCTGGAATCATTCTATAAAAATGTCTATCACTCATTCTATCCTCTAGCCACAGAATTTTGACTGCAATTGTCAGAGCTATTCCCTCAACTCAGTTAATTATGTGTAATACCTCTAGGGGGGATTAAATAAGTATTTTATAAAGATAAAAAAAGATGGAGAATGATTAAATATACACCCTAACATATGAAATAATAATTTTATATAGCTTAAAATTCAGTTTATTAACTTGTAATTCAAATGAGACTGGCCTCACTGGGCTTCCTTTCTCTCCTCCCAAATGTGCCTTGAAGTCAGACTTGACATGTCATATCTCAGCACATGAACACACACACACACACACACACAAACTCCACATATACAATGTCACTCTTACTGTAGTGTCCATGTAGAAATGAAAAAGAGAGTTCCAGTATACCCTGCCCAGCAAAACATCAGAAATGCTGTTCTTTAAACTGCTCTTACTTCACCCTAAACTTCGTCTCTTGCGTGACTAAAACCCTTCTCTGAGGCCTCCTCTCTGCTGCCAGAACTACCTTTACCAACCTTTCAATGCATTTCTTTAAATTAAACAATTTAGTCAATGCTTCATTTCCACAGTTTGTATCTTCACTCACCACCTACTTCAGTAAAATAAAGGTCCCAACTCAGGGTCCACCCACAACAGAATAACAAATGCTACTGACACAGTCACCTTCAAACACACTCACCCTCTGCTTGCTTGCCTACAGTACGTTAGCCTGGCCCTGGGATTGGCACCCAGCTCCTCCCTCCTGGGGAATCAGTGAAGCCAAGGAACTGACTCAATTTGGTCCAGATTTGGTTAGACATCTAATTCTTTTTCATCTGACCTTGTCTACTGACCTCGTCTGCATTTGACACTGATAATATTGTCCATAAATATCTATTGGAATGATCACTTTTTTAATCAATGTTTTCAATACAATTCAGCAGTAATTTTTGGTCTCTTTCTTCCAAATGGCAAAATTCATAATTTCAACATGGTCTTCACCAACTGCATTTCTGCAGCAGTCATTTTCTTCCAAAACACCCTAGAAAATCCTGGCTGCAAATATTTATTACCCAAGAAAATTTCTCTCAGCTCTGCATAATCTCCACTGTGAGCCTTTGTTTTCATTTTCTATATATTATACCCCTTATTCACTATAAGCTGTGTCAGTGGAAGGATTTTTATCCCGCTCTTGCTTTAGTAGAATTTTAAGGTTGTATTCATAAACAAAAAATGTCCTCTCCTTGGTCTGTTAAAATCGCCATGAAATATTCTACTTATCAACATTAAATAATATCTAGAAGTAATCACCTAGGAGTTTTCTCTTTAGTTATTTCATTCACTTTTTTCTGGGATACTAAGGCCACAGAAACAACCGATATTCTTGTGGTTGTTACAGAACCAAATGGGGGTCCACTTACCCAGCACAGCAAAGCCACACACTGAGGCCAAGAATTGCAGTGGAAGAAAGAGATGTTTTTATTATATATGCCAAACAAAGAGAATAACCAGCTAATACTTAAGGCCCAAACTCACAGATGGCTTTCAAGCAAGGATTTTCAAAGGCAGGGGTACATTTCAGCAAAGCAGAAGCTGCAGGCAAATTGTAAATCAATATGTGGAAGTTATATATTAACCTGGCCCAAAAAGGCAAGATATTTCTAAGTAGGGTGTCTATGGATCATAGATGGATTCAGGGATTCTTGGATTAGCAGAAATGAATATTATATGGGTGTGACTTTTTCCAAGCCCCTCAGAGAGAAATTTAGAACAAAGAACGGTGATCACAGTCTATTTCCTCAGTCCCTCCTTATCTGCATTTTCCATCTGGTGGGGAGCTCTCAAAAATAATTCATGAACATATGCTAAGATGGCATTTTTTTAGTTTCCAGAAGGAAACTTTTGACTCCAGCTTGGTTGGAAGGCCACTGTTGAATATCATTCACTTTTCAAGGCTAGCTATGTGCCTAGAACTTCCCCTGAAGGGACTCAAAATTCTCCTTTATTTCAGTGCTTGAGGGGTCTGGCAGGCTCCTAAGGGGGGGTCCCTGCTTCATCCTATGAATCACAGGTGAATCACAGCGAAGCCTTCTCCTAAAAGTCAAGACAGTCATCCAAATACCCAGGGTTGCCTCAATTTGGTAGACAGCAAAGATCCACACAAAGGAACTTAAACCATGCAGATAAATATTGATATTTATCACACCAAATATAATATCACTGATAGGGCTGTTAGGCTAATTATCTTCTAGTTATTGCTCTAAAACTATTAGGCAATGGTACAAAATTCTCAAATCTGAGTATTTTGCTATTTCTCCAGAACTAACAGTTTAAGAGGAATTCTTTTAATTTTAAAAGTTGTTGATTTATGGCAGGATTTCACAACAGCTGTAAACACCCAATCTCCCCAGAACCATACCCTCAGACATTCTCTAACGATAAACTTCCTATATTGTAGGACCCAAACAAAAACAGGCTACCAATAGGAGCTCCATTTGAATTTTCAGTCATTTAATCTTTCCTAGGAAACAGGCTAAGTTAGTAGTATCTCTGAATACCACTCCATTTCTACATTTAGGACTTTTTTTTACAAAGTACTTAAAGTTGTACATAACAGTCAGCATCTATCTCAATCCATTTGTGCTGCTTTAACAAAATATAATACCTGTGACTGGGTCATTTATAAATAATAGAAAATTATTTTTCACAGTCCCGGAGGCTGGGAAATCCAAGATCAAGGTACTGACTCACAGATTCAGCATCTGGTGAGAACCAGCTCTTTCTGCTTCCAAAATGGTACCTTGTTATTGCATCTAAAATGCCAGAATGTGTTAGGGCAAAAAGGAACGAACTCTCTGTCCTCACATGGCAGAAGAGAAGGGCCAGGTAGCTCTTTGAATTCTCTTCTATAAGGGCATTAATCTCATTCATGAGAACAAAGCCCTCTTGGCCTAATTACTTCCCAAATGCCCCACCCCTTAATACCATCACCTTGGGGTTTAAGTTTCAACACAGGAATTTTAAAGGGACGCATGCATTCAAACCATAGCAGAATCAAATGAATGTTTTAAATTTACATGCTTTTGAGGTGTCTTTGGGCTATTTCATTTAGGAACATGGCTTACGATGTAAGAGATATTTCAACAGATACTGAAGAATTTTAGTAGTTACTGGTTGACTTTTAGGTCTTAAATTATCAAGCCACATAGTTTTCCCTGTCCAAGAGCTTGCCTACCAAAACACTATAGTTCTAATTCTCCCTTCCCCTGCCTAGAATAAAGTTCTTAAGTATTAAAGGAGCATTCCATTTGCATAGATTCAAATATGTGCTTAAGCAGAATACAGTAGCATAAAATGGAATCCGAAAAGCTCGTGGTGAAGCTTGAGGCTGATTTGCAGCATGAACACAGTTCTTTGTCCCAAATCCTTTTTGTTAATGTCAGTGTCAGTTTTAACTGTTGAAGGGTCATTAAAGTGTTCTGTATATGCTAGTTTTGATGGGCAAACAAGTCAGAACAGGAGTAGCATATTCTACTCATCTGCCCAACAGTTCTTTTCCACAGAAATCTAAAGAGAGCAACTTCATGAATAAAAATAATATTCCCAAACTTTTGTTTGCCTTCCAAGGGGAGTAGCACACCTAGCTGAAAGAAGACTAAGGAGTATATGCAGATTTGTATATATTCAAGTTTCTACAAGTAAGCAAAATCCTGTTTGCAACTTGAAAAATATCAAGTGGTGAGTATTAAGAAATGTTTCCTTAATTTGTTATTGTTTTGTGTTTTTATTAAGAATTAGCACTCAAATTAGATTAATTATAATATATGTGAATTTTGCACATTCTGATCACACAGGCATTAATGAAACTGCAATTTAAGGTAGATATTTTCAGGCGGTAGCACACATTGTTTCAGTCTGCCATCGCGTCATTTCTGCATCAGATGGAAGGTGCAATGACAGCAAACTGTCCAACGTGGAAAAGAGGAGCTAGAACATGTTTCTCATTAATAGGAAAAATCTCTTTTCTCACTTCTTCAGCTTACATAAAAATATTTTATTTTTATTTTCATAACATTTACTGCTTAATTATAAGAAAAATATCATAATCTAATATTTAGGAAAACACAGAGAAATTTTTTTTTCCTTTTTTTGAGACAGAGCTCACTTTGTTGCCTGGGCTAGAGTGAATAGAGAAGCATGGCAAAGGGAGAGCCTAGAGAACTGTGGCCTCTGAACATTTTAGGACTTTCAGTTCATCTTCAAGAAAGAATGTCCTCCTTCTTGGAGTAGCTAAGGAAAAATCACCACGACTGAAACTCAAGTTCTATCAAAGAGGCTGCTCCATTCAGTTGGGGCAAAGCAGTTTATTTTGTGGCAGCCTTAAGGTGTTAAGAGACAGGTACTCTACCCAGGGGTACAGAGGGAGCCAATCACTGTTAGGTATTTTAATGTCAACTAAGCTACTAGTTCAATTTCCACTTCAGGAGACAGTTTCAACAACAGTTGTTATTGCATCACCTCCAAAGAAACATACTCTTAAAATCTGTTGTGTTCATTTGCATATTAATTTGCATATTTAATTCCTTCCAATACATAATTGACATGCCTTCAATTTGTTTGCCTATGATTTTCAAATTCAAAATGATCTGAAAATATTCACCCAGGGAATCAGTCCATGACAGTGTGATTTTTTTCTGGGTTGCCCAGAACAATCTCATTATGCTGCTGTGAGGATTAAATGCGATAAGGCCCTCCAAGTGCTTAGCCCAGAGCTTGGAGTATAATGAGAACTTAACACATAGAAAGAACTCAATCAATATGTGATAGAAGGTATTATATTACCACTTTGATATATTGCCTTATGGTCACTCACTTGCTTATCTTTACAAACAAAAATTATATTGTATATACAGTTAGTTTTCTAGGAGGTAGTTGATGTGTTTTGTTTTCTCTTAGATTAGGGAAAATGTCTTATGCTTTTAAAGCATCTTTAAAAATATTTTTAAAGTCTATCTAATAGGCCATTAATGGAAAGGTAGCAGTTTTATAATAGTATCTTTATTTTTGAGGACTTGGGTCATTTTGAATTTTTTATATAAACAATACTGCAGTGAACATTTATTTAAAGAACTCTTTATCTGCTGTCTGATTATTTTCTTTCAATTTCTACTTTAATATATTTAACTTGCAGGATTTTCTGAAAACCAATGCCAAAGAAGAAACAAAATCCAAAAGCACGTAATATATTCTTTAGAAGGCTGTGTAACTTGTTTTATATTAACTCAGTAAATTTCCAAATGAAAAATATAACTCTCTAAAAAATTTAATTTCATTTTGTAGCATAGGGGCATGCTCAGTTCAATAAGACTTTTGTTCAAGCAAGATTATAACTTTCTATGCCACTAATTTAAACTAGAATATAATTTATGCAGCAAAACACTCCAACTGGTATTTTTTTCTAGCACCCTAGAGAATGAGATGTTTTGTCAATTTATTTAGAGAAAGGGTCAGGTCAACATAGCCTTTCTTATAAGACTAAATATTTAGTTTCATATGCCACTTATGATATCATGCTAGGTGACAGCAGATGAAAAGCCAAACTTACAAAATTCGTAGCCTCAAACCTATACCAGCAGGCTCTGGAATCCATTCATAACTGTGCTTCTACTTACTCATAGATCCTCCTGTTGATCTGGATCCAGATATAACAGAAATTTATGATCCTCTCCCCCGATCTGACATCTCAGTCACAGCCCCAGTCTAAGAAGGGAAGGAAAGAACTAATTTGTAGGCATTGCTTAAGAGAAAATGTTTTAAAAGCTTGTCAGAATTTAAATTATGTATTCTTTGAATAAAGCCAAAGTCCATAATGCAACTATAAAAATAATCATCAACCATTTATCCAGCGAGAATATTAAATCATGCCATATGTAACCTAAAGAATACTAATTTAATTTAAATATCTGTGAATAGCTTTGAGAAAGAAGTCTGTTAAGAAGGAGAAAGAAAAATTAAAATGCAAAAAAGAAAAGATAACAATGCTGATGTACATGTTTGTCAGTATGTGCTAAGATACAATTATAATAATGGACTATTATAAATTTAAGAAAAAAACTAAATATAATCTCTGCGAATCTCTGTAAAGACAAAGGCACTGCTATTAACCTCAAAGAGGTTCAGATTTGGTCATAAATAAACATGGAATTTTCCATTGAATTATATTGTACTTTGCAATGTGCCAAAATAATCCAGATTCAGGAGTTCAATTATAAATCAGAACAGGATACCAAAAATGGAAATAGCTCACTCAAAAATACATATTAAAATATATTAATTTTCTATCAAATATTTATCGAGAAATGATTATGTGTGTCTAACAATAAGCTTGACATTAAGGTTCCAGGGAGCTTAAAATATACTACGAAAGGAATTATTTCACTATTAATATAATCATAAATTTGAGCACTGTAGCTTATAATGATCTATCTGTATAACCAGATGTGCTTTAATTTAAAATCTTTCAGAAAACTTGTTTGTATTTTTAAATTTTATTTTATTTTATTTTTTAATTGACAAATAAAATTGTACATATTCATAGGATATATAGTGATGTTTTGATACACACAGTGTATAGTAATTAGAAGACTTTAGGCATTCTTCAGTAACTTAGTAGAAAATTTATTCAGATAATGGCCTTGATGACTGAAGTTTTGATTTGGGACATCTAATCTCAGCACCTTTGTCCACCAGAGAAAACTTCCAACTATTTGAAATCTTCTGCCATGATTACAGTCAAGGAGAGTTTCAAGGGGATAAATATAAAACAACACAAAGGGGGCTCTTGATTCCATTTAAAAAAAAAAGATTTTGTCTGAAGTAATCTGTAATTTGTGAGGAGTGATTAAGTTTGTTTAGAGAATAAAAAGCAGATTAAACAAGCTTTTGCTTTTTGTGAAAACCAGGATTTTCGAAAGTACCTGGTTTATAGTCACACATCACCAGAGTGTGGTGCAATAAATAGAAGATAACAAAGAAGAAAACAAAGATGTGGCCTTACCCTTAATAAGTTTTCAATCTATTAAAGCAGACGGAAGTTTAGAGAAAGAGCAAAAGTTTGGGAAAAGTAGCCAAAGAAGTGGCATTCAACCTTAAAGGATGGGAAGTACTTCCAGAGACAAAAAGGAAAAGCTGAGAACGAGCAGATAAGAGAAATGGCATGAGAAGAACTTTAGGGTGACTCATCACAAGGCAAGTTCAGGGTGGCTGAGGGGATCAATCTGGTGTGACAGGCGTGAGGGGCAGAGGCCAGTGTGCTGACCCCATGATTGGAGGGGCAGATATCGTCGTGAGAGGAGGC
Source organism: Microcebus murinus (assembly GCF_040939455.1). NCBI lineage: Eukaryota > Metazoa > Chordata > Mammalia > Primates > Cheirogaleidae > Microcebus > Microcebus murinus. The sequence continues at coordinate 51,457,452 of NC_134104.1, forward strand.
AAAAGGGGCAGAAAAGGGCAGATGAGGATTGATAGGACATTTGAATACATATGTGCAAGAGTGGATATATTAATACAAATGGGTAAACTGAAACTTGAAGGTCCTTCTTCACAGATTGGCACGTGAATAATGAGCCCCTCAATGGTGTTTAAAGCATAATACTCAAGTTCCTACTTTCATTCGATATTTTTTACACAAACATTTGTTGAGCCACCTACATTTTTATTAAATACCTACAGAGACAAGCTGATAGCCAAATAAACAAGTCAAATATCCTTCCTCTGGGCAGCCTGCTCCACACCACCATCCCGACATGTCCAGAAATCCTCTAAACACTTACTGGTACCCAGGACCGCCAGTTTGTACCTCTTATCTCTGGAAACAGATTTCAAATGTGAATTCCCACTTAAAGCTGAGAGGTGCCACAACCCCTATCAGAAACCTCGTACTCCTGTCTGAGGGCTGCCCACTGCCACTACTGCCAGAACACGAAGCTTCGGTTCACAGCCGAAATCTAGACTTTCTAATAACATCCTCTTCTCAGCACTCTGCCCTTCGCCCCATCAATAAACCTTCAACACGCAGTGAGGAGACTGCCCTTCCTCCTCTGTTACAGATCTATACCCAAACAAGAGTATCAAAGTTGGATTAGAATTTTTTTAAAGTCATTCAAACAGACACTTCCCCAAGCTTCAAGCCTTCAGGCCACTTAGCTGGGTCGGGACAGCTTTTACTGACTGTCAATTCAAGAATTTCAACCCACCTTACCCCTCTGACCACCAGATAAGGCACAGGCCAGTCCCACTCCTCAACTGTTATTTTTACTAACATTGTAACTGTAGAAGATTTGTAGACTTCCCTGAACCCAAGATTTACCCACAATCACCCATGTCTATCCCAGCATCAGTAATGTTTAATCTCAGAGATAAAAGGCTGCAGATTTGATCTTTCCTCTTCACCTCTCCATAACCACCAAAGAGACATGAGCTCCTCATGGAAGTTTACCCACACTTTTTCAAGTAGTGCCCTTCAGTTGCCACATCTCAATAGTTCCACAAAAATATACTAAATTCCACTTCACCAGATGCTTGTCATAGTTAGAAAGAGGTATATTTCAATTGTTAGCAAGAGAAGAAGCGACTATAACAGAGACAGACACAGAGACTGTTAAGTGTTAGGTTGCTATTACATTGGTTCTTGTCTATCATGTTAACTGTGTTTCAACAAGTAGAATTTAAAGCTAAATGCAACTAATTTTGTGACTATAAAAAGAATCCATAATTGATTGGAGCAATCACATGTTGAATAAAAACATTTATTGTAGCTTCATAAAAAACTGGCATTTACCTCTCAAGTGTTCCCAAATGGTGCCTGAATAGGTCTGATATATTTTTAAAGTAATTTATTCCTCAAGCTTAATAGGTAGGTATTTTTTATTATGATAAGGCATTATAAAATATTAAGTCCTTATTAGCTAATCTTCTCAGGGCAGGGACAGACTAAGAAATATGATGCAAATATGTTTCCCCAGATTAGAACAAAAATAAACGATGCAATTGAAAGAGTGAGAAAAAAATGGCAAATCTTAATGTCTTAAACAGGACCATAATATTTTCTGCTCAAAGTCCAAAATAAAGATAAAAACGGAAATTTAGAATGATATACTCAGATATTCAATACAGGTTGAATGTAACATTCTGCAAGTCAACAAAGACTTTATCAGTTCTAAGACATCTAAGCATCTAAGCTTAATATTAAAATAATAAGTGATTTAATATTGAGAAAGGGAAAGGAACATTCAAGCCACTTTAGTCCCTTTATTACAAATTTGAATACAGCTGTGGAAGACTCAATTGTTTCCAGTTTCTGAGAACACATCAGGCCATTTAATATAACATCCTGATGTATTGTTTGCTTTTTCTGATAGCCAAACAAGATAGGCTGATTGATTGAGTCACTCACAGGTATTCATTCCTTCAACAAATATTTATTAGAGGATTACCATGTCAGACGCTGGGCTAGAGGATTTTCCCACTTCATTTAATTGAAATTCAACAAGTATTCTCATGTTATAATGAAGATTAAATGAGTTAATATTTATATAGTGTTTAAAACAGTGCATGGCACATAGTAAGTGCTATATAAATGTTTGTTAAATAAATTATGTGGAGGAGTTAGTTGTAATATGAACTTTGTATAAGATTTTAATTCTTCCATTTCTTCATACTCAAAGGTGTCTTTTGGCATAAGAGATAGCAGTAGAGTCCTTAAATACCAGCCAGGAAGCTGAGCACAGGAAATAACTAAGTCAATATGTGCCCATAAAAAAATCATCTGATGGTAAATTTCTCTGGAGAAATAAAAATTTTGTAGGACTGGCATAATAGGTTTTACATTGCCTTTAAACATTTACTTAGCTTCTACTTATAAAATACTACATACCAGGTTCCATTCTAACTACTTTATATATAATCTCATCTCATTCTCAAGCTAATTCTATGTTACTATCATTGCCCCACTTTACAAATGAAGAAACTGAGGCACACAGACGATAAGTAACTTGCCCAGGTCATTTAGCTAATAAATGGCAGGGCCTACATTCATGCCTAAGCAGTCTGGCTCCAGAGTCCAAGTTCTTAAACACTAAGTCAAACTGTTGGCATATAAAGGAGCCAACATTTATAAGGGTCTCCACAGCCTCTGTCTCCCTGAATCAGAATTATTCTGTGTGTATCAATTTACTTGTCGTGTACCCGCATAATCAGAAAGAAAATAAGCATAGATTCCACCTTACAAAAAGAGATGGTCAAAGTACACTTTGAAATATCCCTACATCATACAGAAAGTCAAAAAAGAGAATTGAGATGACAAATGAGAGTTCAGGGCTTACATGAGTCTTAAATTGCATGCAATGATAATTAATCATTTTTGATATTCACACATATTTTGCAAGAAGACTTGGAATGCATCAACCATTGGTGAAAGATAAAGTAAGCATATCTAGACCCTCCTCAGTTGAACAGAGCATATTCCAACATCTTTGCCCTTGCCCTTGCCCACTGCCTTAAATTAACCTACTATGAATAAGGACATGTAAGCAAACTGCAGATCACAATGGGTAATAACTACCAACAAACATGAAACACTATTTTTTCAAACTAGGTAAATTGCAACAATTGCAGTGGAATAGTTTTGAACGGTATCTTCAATTTATTTAATAGAAATCCTGTTCTAGGAAATACAGCAAAGGAAGCTGAGTTTTCTGAAATAGCTAACCATGAAGAAGCACGTTAAATGGTGTTAAATGTACCCCGTTTCCTGAAGGCTAAATAGATACTTTGGCAACTTATCAAGAACAATTAAAGCTGGAAAATTGCCAATTTCTCTGCCTCAGAAAAGAAAAAAAAAGATCAAAAAGACCCATCTCTGTATTCCTGCCTTCCAAGAACATGGCAGGGTTTGTTTCTCAATTCTTCCCACAGTCAGCTCTGATGAGTAAAAGAAGGGAGGAGTTGAAAAGAGGGCAGAGACTTTCTGAAATGTTTACAACCACAGATCCTGCCAACTGCTGCTTCCCCATTAACTGAGTATGTCTTGGGTCACTGAAGCTGGGTTGTCAGCTCCTGGTTTGACAATGATTCAGTAAACAAAGATACTTCAATATGTTTTCCACCCAAAATGCTCAAAACAGACACAGAGGCTTCACAGGCCTGATGCCTGAGCCTCCCACAAAAGCTCAGCCAAACCGCTCTATCAATCATGATTATTTGGTGCCCCCCTCTGGCCTTACTGCAGCAATTTCATTTAGCTTCTGTAAGAAATTGAAAAGAATTCCTGAACATAAGACCAGGATGGAATCACAAAAACCTGCTTGCAAGAGAAATCTAGTTTTGTCTGCACTTATAATGATTATTCCAATTCTCCAAAGGCAAAGGGAAATTTGGCAGAGCTGACTGCATGCTTTTAAACTCATAATGTACTTAAGGTGATATCATTTTGCTTTATGTATTTTTAAACATCCCCCAAGGAAGTAGAGAGCGCTATCAGTTCTTTGCAGTTAAGATAACTAGGCTACCTGGGCTCTACTCAGAAGAATAAGGCAATTTACTCAGGAGAAATCATTCTGCAAAACTCACACAGCCTTAGAACATAATGAAGTTGGAATTTATATCAAAAACTCATGTTAAACAATATTACTTATTAAGGTCATATAGTTCCTATCATTTCAACTTATCCACCAGTCCTCACCCAAGGCTCCTAGAGGTTTTCACTAGATACAGGTTGCGTCCAGTCCCAGAAAGCTCCCAGTATCCGAAAGTGAGCTTCTTTTCCATACCCAAGTCCTCCTTCACTGCGGCCCCTCCCTCTGAGGTGACCTCACTCTTTTTGCAGGGCCAGTATTGTCTGATCTCTTCTGGGGACAGCAAATATAAGAGTTCGCAGCTATGTCATTAAGGGGCTGGGCAAAGGGACAGGGCACCTTGTGCCCACATTACCGAGAGAGAATGGAGCCAGCAAGAGTGCTGAAGATAAGCACCTGGGGTTTCCAAAGCAGCTCGGAGGGTGTCAGATCCTAACAGGGAACCATGACCAGGGGAAGGCAAGCTGTGAAGGCAAGAAGGTAAGGAGCCTCTCTCAGGAAGGTGACTGAGGAGGACGTCCCTGCACAGGGCTCTGGGCATTACTGCCAGCTCTTTCTGCTGCAGGTATGAATAAGCTAGAGGAAGACACACAGGGAAGTCTACAGGGCATCCCTCATTCTTCCCTTCTTGCCCCTTCAGAGTTCTGAAATTCAGAGACCTCTTGTATTGGAACATGCAACTGATTCTTATTTCCAAGTGGTAAAAAATAATAAAACTGAAAAGTCTCTGAGAAAAAAGATCAATTAAAATTCAGCCTTGAGATAAGAAGCACATGAAGGGCAGGGCCAGAACATCGTTTTCTGAAAACCTCTGAAGCAGTCACAGTGAGGGCTCTCATGAATACTGGATCTTATGGAAACCAATTGTTCAGGCCTTCAACAAAAGATCAGATGGGCAGAAGGCTAAATATGCATCATGCACTAAACATTGTGAGTATCATAGTTTACAAGTCAAAGGGGGCTCTACAGAAAACACATCTATTTTCCCTCAATATCATCTGTTAGGCAATACATGGTAAAATTTTCCAAGTAAATGACAACTTGATAAATAATACTTTCCAATGGTGAACAGAGGTGACATTTCCTCACTACAAAAATGTTTTCTTTGGCAGGTGAGATTAACTGAATCAGAAATCCACTGACACTGAAATCACAGAACCAAATTCCCTATCACAGCACTTATCACATTGCATTAGAACTGTTTGTTAAATATCTTTACTTACTATCCTAGATACTATAATATTTGTCTTTTTCTCCCCAGTGCTTGTCAGGGGGGTTGACATTTAACAGGCAATCAAATCATGTTTTCTTGATTTCCATTGAATGTCCCTTTTAAGGCTATTTTGCTCACTGATTTCATAAGGGAATAGTAGCCTGAAAGCATAATTTTTTTTTTCTAAATGAATGAGGGTTTGATTTAGAAAATATTGTGCTATTTTAGATAAAATGTTTTAGTGCCATACTAGGGAGAGATAGGAGTTCTGGGCCAATCAGTGATTCTATTTTAGCACCCTTGAGGAGGACAAAATAAATTACTTTCTATTTAAGAAATGAAAAAGTAAAAATATAAAGCAATTTAAACTGAGGATACCCATATAAAGAGAAAAACTGTGAGCCTCAATCTTAGGTTTTAAAAAGGATTTCAAAAAAGGATTTCAAAAGAGTTTTCCAATATTTCTAAGACTCCTATTGGAAATATGAGATGAGAATATGAAGTAACAATTTCCTCCAAAGTATACATGTGGAAACCTACACAGAAACACCATTTATTTGGGCCATGACTGAAACAGTTGGCCCATTTCATCAGACAAGTGGTTTGTATGTGGTTTCCACCTACACAGTCTGGTCCAGCACCGGAGTACAGACAAGCCCCCAACAGGCAAGTTGAAAAGACTGCTTAGTCCTATCTGATTCAGGGATCCTCTTCTGTCATTGTGTCAATATTGAAGGGGATAATAATGAACCAGATGATTTCAGGTAACTCATCTCCTCCCTTCCTTCTTACCCAGCAAGTCCCATAACTCATCTGTCTCAGGTGCAGAGAGGAGACACGCAGCTTTGAATCACGAGTAGGTATGGGCGCAGCCCTAGCGATACTTCTCAGAGCAGACCTGCCCTAGTCAATAAGCACATCTTTCCAGATGACCAACAACCCCTCGGTGCAGAGACCAGAAATTCCAATAGCATTCTCCTCTCCCAGACATATGCCTTTGAGAGCATAGATATTCTTAGGAATAATAACAACTATAAAATCACGTTTGATTTGATTCTATTTTTTGGCTTCCTGCTCTATGATGCTTACACCAAATCAACCATTTTGTCTTTTGTAGGGGAAAAAGACATATGCAAGATTGATGACTTTCTTATCCCACTGCCCTCCCTATGCTGAAATTAATAAGGAAAAAAGAAACTTTGAGTCATTAAAATTCTTCATGCAAGCACAGTCTCTCTCCCTGCTCTCCACTTCACACACTTTATCGTCTGTGAATGATTGTGGACTTATAAGTTTCCAATCTAACTTCCTCAGGAGATCCAATGAGTCTGTCTCTGGCATGGAAGCTTCTCTCTCTCGTTAGACATTTTATGCAGTTCTGAGGATGCAACAAATCTCATTTGGTCATTTGGGAGCTCCACACCATCACCCACATATTAACTCGTCACCCTGAGTAATAAAGTTCACAAACTCCATTTCATTTTTTTCTTCACCATGTTGCCTGATAATATAAAAAGGTGTCACATCCCTTTGATTTGTAGCTTGTGTGTTTGTGAAATAGCCTCTCCACAAACAACCTGATGAATTCAAGAAGCTGAATGACTTTTTTTAATGCCCAGGTCTATTTCCTAGTAAATATTCATGTGCATAAACATAAAAGTGTTAAATGAGATGAAATTTTGGTAATTGCACAAACAGAAAAAAGCAAAGCATGATTGTTCTGAGTGGGGTAGAAATTTCTAGACTCACTGCCTATGTTAAAAAGTGTGCCCCCAAATTACATAGGCAGCTACGGCATTTTCAGACCTTTGAATTACTATGATATCAAAATATGCCACATTAGTCATATATAATTAAAAAATGCTATCTGCTCTCCCACAGCTTTCCTTAATTTAGGCGTCTTTTGTGATATGCAAAATACATCTATACCTGATCCATTTTAACAGCGTCTTTTCTAATGAATATATTTGTAGTTCACTTTGACAGACACTTCATGAACAGTGATTCTTTTGCCACTCTTATGTGGGGAGAAAAGAACAGCAATCAATCACAGGTGCTGTTTGGATTTCTAATAACTATATTTCCAGAAAAATAATAGAGATTTTTTGTGGGCATATGATCATCAGCAATTCTCATCATTATTCATCAACTTGATTCTCTATGGAGTAATTTTTAATACTGGAGGTGTCACAGATTCTTTCAAGGATATGACAAAATACCTAGGCTTCTCCCCCCAAATGAAACAATCATAAACCCTATTTTTGGTCTATAATTCAATAGATTCATAGACTTCTAAATTTCATCAACTATGGATGATGTCCGGTTAACAATATCTGCTCTGGGATTATGATTACACCTGTTTTAAAACCATCATTGTGGATTATGGTGGCAATGTGCAAAACATGCTTTAGCCAAGCAAGACAGGCTGCAGGGAATGAGTAGAAGGTATTTGCCACTGTCATTAGACCCAGCGAGTGGCAAGGGGGGGTTCACTAGGGGTTAGGCAATAGGTGAGAAGATAGGGAACAAAATAACAAAATCTGTAGATTGAAAGGAGCGGTTATAATTATATAGAAAGAAAGAAGACATAGGGAAAAATGAAAGACCTTACTCCTAGTAATGTCTGACATTTAAAAACAAACAAACAGATTATCAAATGGAAAATTGGCCCTTCAAATTTTTAAGGTTTTCTTTTAAATATAGCTTTATTTGCAAGAAAATAACCCTTTGAAAACTAGTAAAGATGGATTATCTGTGCATAATATGCTTTTTATGTTGAGATATATTTGAAATTTGACTTCTTCTAGAATTTTTGAAGAAGGCTAGTTTCCAGTTCATTCATAGTTTATATTCTATAGAGGTAGTGCCTTTTGTTGGCAAGACCATGTTTATTACACTTATAGTGACTGGACAGAACAAATTAAAAATGTCATGCTTTAGAAGGAATAAGAAGCAGAGTATGTTCTTCACACAACCAATGAACATGGCAAGGAAAATTGGTCAAAAAAAAAGCAAAATAAATGTATTTGAAACAACAGTACATTGAACATATACATTTATTTCTTCTCTGTCCTAAAATTCTCCTCATATAACAATACGGGAAATTAAAAACAAAAGATATAAGTTCTAGGGAGAACAAAATGGAATAGAAGACCATAAAAGTTGAAAGATTTCAAATTTTAAAAAGATAGAAAGCAGATGTAGGATTAGTAACAGACAATATATGGAAGAAGTATGGGTTGAGTGTTCTACAAAGAAGACACCTTTGAGAAATAAGCCAATTTGCCTCAATGACCCTGGAAAGACTTAGGATTTGGACTGTCAAAATCCTGCAGAGTAGGAGTAAGGTGTACAGCTGCAACCAAAGATATTAACTGAAAGTCTCTATATAAAGAGGGTAGCTCTACAGGTCCCTTCCAACTACCCTTCCCAGCTTGCTGGTTATCCCTCCCATACCCCATCCCTACCATTACCACCCCTTTAAAAAGATTGAATCTAAAGGCTCCAGACTTAGGACACCAGGCATAAGTAGAGGGCAGGAAGGTGGCAACATGGACTTGACAACAGGACTTAATAAGTTAAGTTTCACAATAGCCCTACCCTCCTTCCTGTTCTCTGCTATAGAATGCTAGAACTGGGCTTATAGCCCCAACTCAGGGCATCATACTAGAGGATGCCTCCCTAGGAAAAATCAATAGTCCCAAAGAAAAGGCCCTCAAGATTTAAAGGCTCCTAATGAAAAAGCTGAGACCCCCTCAGACTCCCTTATAGTAAGTCATCCACAAATAAGCTCCTCCTACCTACAGCTTTGATTAACATTTTACTGCCTCACTCTTAAATATGAATGGATGGCCAAGTACCAAAAGTGATCCAAAGAAACCTCTAGCGGGGAAAAACAAACAGAAAAAAATAAAAGACAGGAAATAGAGGCAATGCAAGGGTATAAGAAAGCACTAAAAAAAACTGTTATTACCATTCTCTGAGAAGTGAGTTTATATCAATAACAAAGAACAGAATACTGTTGAAGAGGAATAACAGAAAGCAAGAAGCTCTTGAAAGTTAAAAATAAGACCACTAAAATTTAAAATGAATCAATAAAGGGAAAAGGGAAGATTCAGTTTTGTTTCAATATTATGCCTTTTTTGGTTGTGTTTGGCAACTATTAATAATAAATTAAATACCCCACCTCTATTTATCTCTACAATTTACATTTTGTATATTGTAGGAAGAGACTCCCAGGTAATCATTAGATTGTACATCCATAATTTTGATCTCTAGTTCTCAGGCCCATGTGCCAAATGAAATCCTTAAGAAAATAATCTACAGTTAATTCTCTGTGGTTGCCTTACTGGCTAGATTGTGAACTTCTGGAGAGCAGAAGTCAAACTTCCTCAGTTTACACCTAGACTTCACAGCACCTGGCACATTTGGGGGCCTCTGTAAGTATTGTAAGAAATCCTGTTTGGAAATATTCTTAAGTATTTCAAACATCTCTAATCTTTCAGGATAGAAGAACAGTAGGGAGATGTTCAAATGAGTTTAAACATATTATGAGAGATCTACTAAGAGACGAAAAAAATAGCAATTATTTTGAGTTAAATAATGGCAGCAAATTAGATAAGAAAAATAAATATTCTACTTCAAAGTGAAAACAATAGTAACATATGAAAATACTACTTTTATGAGCAAATATTTATGATGTGTACTGAACAGAACATTAAAATAGATGTGCTGAGTTTTTCTAATATTATATAATAAATATTTATCCAAGGCTGATTATGTGCTAAACACTGTGCTAGATGTGTTGAGATGAAGAGATGTAGGGACGAACAAAATAGAGCATCTCTCTTCAAAGAGCAGACAGTGTAGTAGGACCAGATTAAAGTAAAAGGTGATAATCCCTCCCCTTGGGCAATATAAAGCTACTGTGTACACATTTCAATCTGGAGAAAAAAATGGATTGGATACCATTTCTAGAAGAAGTCACCTTAAGCAGACCCTCAAAGAACAAGTCAGGAAGACCAAAGAGAAAAAGATATTCTGAGCTAGGGTGATAAACCATCCTTGTTTGCCTCGGAATAAGGATTCCCTGGGAATGAGGAATTGCCTGGGATGAGGAGAATTTCAGGATCAGGGACAATTGACCATCCTATTTTGAGCAGAAGAAATAATCTGGTTGAAAAGTAAAAGAAAACATAGGTATTTGGAGATGTAATGAATTCCAGAGTTCCGGAGTATACATAAAGAAGACATTCAGCAAATAAAAATGTAAGAAACTAAACATTCTAAGGAGCATTATGAACCATATAAAAGAGTTTAGAGTATAATCCTAAATCAATGCACAACCATTGATGGGTTTTTGCTCAAAGAAGTGAAATGTTCTGATTTGTCTTTGGAAAGATCATTCTGACTGCCCTGTGGAAGATAAATTGAAAAGTTAAGATAGGAGGAAAGTGAATGGGTCAGGGAGCTACTATATTAATTCATGGGGGAAAAGAAAGAAAAATGGCAGCTTTAATGAGGATATAGAGGAAGAGATAAATTCAAGAGATATTTAGGCAGTTGAAACAATTAAACACTTATGTATGAAGGATGTATAATTGCTCCCATGTTTCTGGTTTAATAGCTCAGCAAATGGAGGTTTCATTCATCAAGAATGGAAATCTAAAAGAAAGAACAGCCTTTGAGTGGAGATATTTGGGGAGGAGAAAATCATGAATTCTGTTGGATTGGTTGAATATAGGAGCTCCACAGAATATCCTAATCTAAGTAGCAGAAGGTGAATGTTTTTAAATGTAGTTCTTATACCCATGACGAAACTTTAAGGTGGAAAAAAAGATTTGTAAATCATCAGCATACAGGTATCAGTGTGAGAAGATAATAATATTAACCAATATTTAAAAGGTAAGGAGAAGAAAAGGAGCCCAAGAATACAAAGAAGATGGTTCCAGTGGAGAAACAGAATCTCCAAGCTAGATTGGTGTTAAGGAACAAAGGTTAAAAAGTGTTTTAGTAAGGAAGTGATTGGTTAGCACATTAGTCAAGGTTTTCCTGAGAAACAGAACAAAGAGAAGATAGCTAGATGGCAGATAAATAGGTAGATAGATAGAGATAGAGATATCTCTATATAAAGAGATTTATTATGGGAATTGGCTCACATGATTATGGAGGCTGAGAAGTCTCATAGTCTGCCATTTGCAAGGTAGAAACCTGGGAAAGCCAGTTGTGTAGTTCCAAGCCAAGTTTAAAAGCCTAAGAACCAGAAGTGCAAGTAGCATAAGTCCAAGTCTAAAGGCAGGAGATCAATGTCCCAGCTCAAGCAGACTGAGTGAATTTTCCCTTCCTCCACCTTTTTGTTCTGCTTAACTCAGTCTACCAAGTCAAATGCTAATCTCATCTAGAAACAAACTGGCTCTATTGCTTCACTCCCAGAAACAATGTTTAGCCAAATATCTGGGGACCCTGGGATCCAATAAAGTTGACACAGAAAATTACGTTTCATTTCGAAAGCTTCAGAGAGATCAAAATAATAAGTCTGAAATGTACCCAAAGATGCCATTGCTTTGGAATAAATTAGAGATCTTTCCCAGAGCAGGTTTGCTGTGGAGATGGTGACTAAAAATAAATGACAGTAAGAATGTAAGAAAACAGGGAAAGAAATTAGACTAATCTTTCAAGAAGCTTGGCTAAAAAAATGTAACATTTGGCTCCTGCCTCAGAAAAGTGACACTCTGTTAGAAATTAGGTCATCTAGATTCTGCCAATGTACTCAGCATTTTCAGGCAACTCCCAACACTCTCTGCAATGACTTTGGCTATACAACTCTGCAATCAATAAAATGTGTTCAATGAGAGACCAAAAAAAAGCTATCATTTTTCGCATCATATTAATATATATTATAAATCAAAGTTATGGTTAGTTGAAGCTTCAACTTTGCTAAGAAAAACTGGCATTGCCTATAATATAACCAAGGTGATAAGAACTGGTTGCTACTATTCAACATTGTTCATGAACAGCTCTAAGCACAAAAATGAATTTTCCAGATGATTTACTGGGTTTAAGTTTCTTAAAAATTGTACAGTACAATCCTGAGCAACATAGCAAGACCCCATCACTACAAAAAATAGAAAAATTAGCTAGGCATGGAAGCACGTGCTTGTAATCCCAGCTACTTGGAAGCCTGCATCAGGAGGATCCTTGGAGCACAGGAGTTTGAGGTTACAGTGAGCTATGATGACACCACTGCACACTAGCCCAGGCAAAAGAGTGAGATCTTGTCTCAAAAATAAAAGTAAAAAAAAATTGCAAAGTACAACAAATTCTCTGGAGTCTAGTCAAAAAGCAAATAGGAATCTGTAAAAATTGAGGAAATTCCCCTTGATTTCTAGAGATAGAATCTCCAGGTGTCAAATGGGATTTATTTTTCCCAACCTGAGTCACCAGAATTAGACTTTTGGTAAATGTCCTCAAATCTGAACTTAATGTCGGATTATAGAAGTCTGAACCGTTTCTGTACTCACACAGGGAAAATGTATTCCTTACTCATGTTGCATGCCAGTAAAGGGTTAACAGGGCATTCTGCTCATGCCATTATTCAGAAACTTAGGCTCGTAGACCAGCCACCACATGAAACATCACAGAGAAAAGAGAGTTCTAGGGAGACTTACAATTAGCCAGAGAGAAACAAAAGTCACTTTTGCTCATAAATATTTAGTTAGAACTAGCCATATCGTCCCACCTAGATAAAATAGAACCATGGAATTACAGAATTCAACCCTACCATGAGCCCAAAACGTGAGGAGATAGACATAGAGAGAGAATTTTGTTAATGACCACCACATAGATCATTCTCGTTACACCTGCTTCTTCCCACAAAGTATATATACATAAATTCACACACACACACACATATATACATATGTATGTATGTGTGTATGTATGTATGTATAGCAATATAATCTGGGTGGGGACCACCTTTGAGCACTGTTTCTTCTATCACAACATTAACATCATTAAATTATTAATCCACTCAGATCCCTTAATCAAACCAGTCACCCTCAATAAATCTCTCAATGGAAAAGAAGCCAAACTCTGTAAAATAATTTAAAGAGTCTTGTTCTGAGCTAAATTTGAGGACCATGGCCTGGAACCATGCCCAAGGAGCCGTGAGCAAGTGGACTTACTGTGGTTGGGTTACGGTTTGGTTTTATACATTACAGGGAGACAGGAATTACAGGCAAAGTCATAAATCAATACATAGAAGGCATACATTGGTTTGGCGAAAAAAACAGGACATCTCAAAGTGAAGGCTTACAAGTCATAGGTGGGTTTAGGGATTCCTTAGTTGACAATTGGCTGAAAGAGTTACGCTTTGTCTAAAAGATCAGGAATCAGTAGAAAGGAGTTAAGATAAGGATCTTCTATAATATCTTTCATGTGATGCTACACTGGAATCAGGCTGGGAAGTAAACCACATTATATTGGGTTAACAAAAACTGTTTACTGAGATTTTATCATCTGTAGGCATGATTCACCAGGCCCCCTTAGAAGGGAATTTTTGGGCAAAGAGAAGATCAGAGTTCAGTCTTCAAATTCAAGGCAGAGTTTTTAATATGACTCTAAAGGGGATTATGTGCACACACAAAAAGAACAATCACACCCAAGGAGATAACATACTTTTTTTATATGAAGCAAAACAACAATAAAATGATTTTCTAGAAGGATTATTAGGAACTATGCAGTTCAAGAGATACAATTCCCACATTTCACTAGCAAATGAGTAACCTTTTTTGATAAAGGGATAATCGAAGTTTATTTTTCCATTTGGGAAGGTAGGAAAAGAAAGAAAATGTTTTCACAGACTGCTATTGCCACAGTCTTCTCCCTGACCAGTTCCCTCTAGCTATATTTCTAATTGTTTGGCTTCTTTCCAGACACCTTTAGATTATGTAGTGAAGCAGTGGAAATGCAATGTTTTGACCTTGACCTTAAAGATTCCTTTAAATGTTTTCTCCTATGCCTGTTGCTTCCCAAAGCCAGGCAAGCTTTCTTTTCCTGCAATTATATATTTGTTCAACAAATTCAGAATCCTTAGCAGACTAGAAATTAATTATAAAATGTAATTATTAATGGCATATTTAAAAATTATCCTTGTATTTTCATATCAATATTTGTTTTTGTATGACACTTATTTTTTCTAATTAACTCCTTCCAGTCCCTCTTGTTGTCTCATTCTTGCTTGTTCATTCCATTCACAACTACTTTGGAGTAGCTAACCCCCATTGATGATTCTATTGTAACATTAGTTTTCTCCTTATTAATTTATTCAGATAACCCTCTTCCTAATTCAAGAACCTGTCTTTTTGCAAAAAGCTTTCATTGTATTTTTTTTTCTTTCTTTCTAAACCAGGGCATTTCTCTGAGCATTGCAAAAGGACAAGTTTCTAGAGTTCATTTTACTTCCTCTTTAGAACTTTAAACTGAATCAGCTCTACTTGAGCTGCCTTTTCGGTACTAGATTCTGGTGGTACTTGTATTCTTGTGGATTCATGCATAGTCTTGTATAAATTCCTTGTCTCAGTCTGATCCTGCTGCTATAACAAAATATCTTAGATCAAGTAATGTATAAATAATAGAAATTTATTCCTCTCAATTCTGGAGGCTAGGAAAACCAAGATCAAGGTGCCAGCAGATTCAGTGTCTGGTGAAGGCCCAGTCTCTGCTTCCAAGATAGTGCCTTGAGTACTGCATCCTCATAAAGGGACAAATGCTGTGTCCTCACATGGCTGAAGAGACAGAAGGAAAAGAAGGCCTAGCTAATTCCCTCTAGCCCTTTTATAAGATCACTAATCCCATTCATAAGGGTTCTGCTATCAAGGCCTAAAGGCCCCACTTCTTAGTACTGTTGCATTGGAGATTAAGTTTCAGTATGAATTTTGGAGCAACACATATACTCAAACCTTAGCATCCCTCAAGCTAAGGTTGAATAAATGATTTGGCCAGGTAGCTTTTCTAAAGGTCAGATTTATTTTCAAATTAAAGTAAAATGGCCAAAGTTAACCCCTGACCCCAACATTAAAAAGTTAAACAGGTTTGTTCCCTTCGTGAATATATTCTCATGGGCTGATGTTAATGAATCTTAAGCTCTGGGGTCTTTTACTTTCTCAAGGCCCAGAGAGTCCCTTGCATTACTTCTTTTATAATATTTATTCTTTTTGTAAAGAGTACCCCCAAATTGTATAAGCCTTAGGCTCCAAAATATCTAGATCTACTTGTATATATACTATTAAAATAGACATAACTTCTTCTTGGTAATTACAACACAGAAAAAAAGAAATGGTCAGAGATAAAGAGGTGGGTGAGGAGCTTTTCTTAATTTTCAAAGACTATTATATAAAATGAGCAAAATGATGGGTATATCAATACCTGAAAGTAAGGTGATCAACTAAACTAAGTGCTAAAAGAACAGGCTATTTTTAAAAACTAGTTGCCATGGAAACTGGTACAATATAAATTATTATATATACAGATAAACTGAATTTATTTTACTGCTTGTAATGTGAATATATGGCAAATTCCCTCTTCTTCGTTTTCTTTTTTCACCTTTTGAGGTTGACTTTAAGGATTGCAAAAGTTTCTGTAACAGCAATCTACTGAAGGTCAAGGCCCAGAGGCTTCTGACAGAACCAACGCTAGCAAAATCAGCAGGAACAGCTTTAGTGAAATTACTAAGACAATTCCCACAAGGAACTGAATGTCTGCACAGGTGAATAATCTCTAACATAGCAGCACATAATGGTAGGGATTCAGAGTCTCCCTTTGAGATTCTAATGAATACTATGGATGTTCCACACAGAAAAATGCAAGTTCAAATTTTGCATATGATTTCGGAGGTTTCTCAGACCCATCTGGAAGTCCATCTATGGTCATAGCACTTGGCTAACCTTTGATTTATCATTTATAGATTATTATATGTTATACATTATATTGTATTCCTTGGTTCCAATGGAATGTTATGTAGCAGCCACACTAATATATTGGTTATTGATTGTATACGAAAGACATATCCTATCTCTAAATAATATTGATACAACTTACTGCAAAAGATCCTGACATGTAGGTAAGACCCAATCTTTCAATTTGATTTTTTTATATGTTTACTGATCAGATAATCTCTCTTTTATTTTTAACCGTAAGAAATTAATTCTAGAATGTAAGTGAGCCTGACAGAAAGAGAACAGGTTCCAATAAAGGGGAGTCGTTTTTATCTGATCAGTGGTCCCATAGTCACACTCAGTTCCTTCCCAGGGGAGCCCTAGAGCAGAACAGGTTGCACACTGCTCCGAGAAGGAAGGACAGGCAAGACTGCAAAGACCCAGCTGCCTAGTCAAACCTCTTGGATGTATGTATTAAATGAAGTTTTTGAAGTTTTTATGGATACTGGAGGTGAGAAGACATACAATAAAAAGCTCAATTAAGTAAATAACTTAATCTTTTGTCAAGACTTCATCTCCCCCATCTTGGCCTTCAATCATCTCCCTGGCCTCTCAAATGAGCACTGAGGGATCCATGGCCTGGAATTAGTGCTAATCAAGAAACATCTAAGAAGGTAGAAATCCTGCAGCTAGTTTGTCAGGTCAGCTACCTAGGTGTTTGCTTGGTTTCAATCCTAATAGAGCCCAAGTGTCTGTGCTTCTGGGTATACACTAACCTCTCACCTTGTCCTGTTCTTATAATTTTTTTATTCCGTCCCTTAACTTATTCTTTAATAATTATATCCTCTTGATTCCTGCCAGGTTAGTGGGTTCCTTGCTTTGGATTCTAACTTCATTGTGTCCTCTATTCCTAATGCCTACTGGATTTCAGCCCATTTCCTTGTCTGACTCCCAGTGGTGTCAGAGTGTGGACAGAGACATTCAGTCCTATTCACACACACCCAAGGGCAGGTACCCACTCACCCTCACACTCATCCACACTCAAGCTCCCTCTTTCCTGCAATCACTCACACTCAGTGCCTTCTATATACAATCTTTCAGCCCCACTCACACTCACCCAACCATTCACAATCATCCTGCTCACTCAGACTCCTACTCGCACGCACAGAATCGCAGACTCCTTCACACTCATGAGCAGTCACCCACTGACCTCCAGGCAACCCTGCTCAGTCTCACCCTGGCCCTACCCATACACACTCACACTAATCAGCTCACTCACAGCCACTCCCTCCTTCAAATGCAGGTTTCCCCCTCATAAACTCACACTCCCGCACAGTCAGGCACAGAGTCCATTCGTCCTCGGTACCATTCACACCGTTCATATTCACACACTCTGTCACACCCAGCAACACAAACTTGCAGGTACAACCAGTCCCACTCACACCTATTCACGCTCGGTCCACTCACAACTAGTCCCACATGCTCACACCTAGTCACACTCAGTCCATTCACATCTAGTCATACTCAGCCATACTCACACATAATCCCACACAGTCACACTCAAACATTGTCCCACACAGTCTCAATCACACCTAGTCACATTTTGCAAAGAATTGCATTCTATTCCACTCTCTCTCTCTCAGTTATTTGCTCTCATACTCATCTGACCTGACTAACAGTGTCACCATCCTCTGCCTTTGCTCCCCCAGCTCAACTGCAGCACTCACATAGACTGTCCCAGACCACATATAATACAAGTATTCTCATATACTCACACCCAGTCCCACAAACTCATATACAGTATTATTCAAGCCCATCCCCACATACCCCTCCACACTCACAATCCCATGTATGTGGGCACACACACACACACAACACACACACACAGATACTACCAAGTCCCACTTACAGAGAAGCTCACAAACTGACTCACCTGTGCTCACATAAACACCCAGCCCCACTCCCTCACACAGAAGCCCAGCACCCAGATCTACCCTTCTGCTCTCTCATTTAACTTGCCCCATCCCCCACACACCCTGCTGAAATCCATTTCCAAAGTCACTTACCACTCTGATGAGTGGATCAACCATAGGGTTACTCCACCCAATAATTCTGATGTGGAGGGGATGGAGCAAAATGGCAGACAAGAAACACCACCAGACAGAGTGTTTCCTGCAAAAAAGACAGTTTCTAGAAGAAATTAGTAGAAAGAAGCAAGCAGGCAAGCATACATCTGACGAGAGTCGGAAGGAGGGGTACCGGAGACTACGGAGACTGTGGGAGACTACACAGGAGGAGGTTGTGGAGGAGAACTGGAAGAAGAGACCATCCAAGAAGCTTGGAGACCAGTGGTAAGGCCCCTCCCTGACAGCTTTTCCCTGAAGCAGAGAACAGAACTTTGACCCCTGCTAACAGCATTCGTGGTGCCTAAGGACAGGCTTAACCAACCGAGCTCTGCCCAGACTCACTCCCAGACCAGCGCTCACTGAGGGGGAGAATAAGGACACACCTGGAAGTCCCAGGGCCTGACCCACAACCTGAGGCACTAGAGTGCCTCTCCAGAGGAACAAGAGCTGGTTACACGACCCCAAAACAATAATGTAGCCTGCTCCTCCCAGCAAGTGCCACCTACCAACAAGGAGGACATTCTGCACACCCTTTTATGGCATCTACTGACTTATCATGCAGGGTATGGTTGAATCTCACCCACAAACACCACCTACTGGCTCAGAGACTAAACAGGGTGTGTCATTACCCAAACGAAAACCTAAAGGTAAAAAGCAACAACTGATCCAGATGGGAAGAAATCAGCCAAGGAACTCTGGAAATATTAAAACCCAAATGGAAAGCATACCCCCAAAGAGAAACACCAGCCCCTCAGAAATGGACATCAACCAAAATCAGACCACTAAAATGACAGAAGAAGAATTTTGAGCATGGATCATAAGAAAATTCAATGATTTGCAAGAAAAACTAGATAACCAACACAAAGAAAATGCAAAAAAGATTCCAGGACTTGGAACAAAAATTCACTAAAATAATTGAAACAATGAAGAAAAATCTAACTGAACTCCTGAAATGAAAAATCAATTCAGGGAACTACAAAACACAGTGGAAAGCCTCAAGAACAGGGTAGATCAAACCAAAGAAAGAATCTCAGGGATTAAAGATAATACCTTCCAATTAAATAAATTAGTCACAGAGATAGAGCAGAGAAACAAGAGAAAAGAGCAAAGCCTACAAGAGATGTGGAATTATATGAAGAAACCTAATGTGAGGGTTATAGGATTACCCTAAGGGGAATAAGAAAACACTCAAGGGTTGGATAAGCTATTTGAAGATATAATAGAGGAAAATTTTCCCAGGCCTTGCTAAAAATCTCGATATACAAGTTCAAGAAGCTCAGAGGACCCCTGGGAGATTCAATGCAAACAGGAAGATGTCACAGCATGCAGTCATCAGACAGACCAAAATATCAACTAAAGAGGCCCTTCTAAGAGCTGTAAGATGAAAGAACCAAGTAACATACAAAGGAAAGCCAATCCAAGTAATGCCAGACTTCTCTACTGAAACTTTACAAGCAAAGAGAGACTGAGTCCCATTGTCACTCTTATGAAACAGAACAATGCCCAGCCTAGAATCTTATTCCCTGCAAAACTAAGTTTTGTATGTGAAGGAGAAACCAAGACATTCTCAGATAAGCAAAGACTGAGGGAATTCACCAAGACAAGATCAGCCCTTCAAGAAGTACTCAAAATAGTGTTACCCACGGATCAGCACAATAAACACTCATGAATGTAAATCTACTCAAAAGGTAAAGATCAAAGCCCAGAAACCACAATGGCTCAAGAGAGAAAACAAAGCAACAAAGGTCAACCCAACATAATGAACAGAAATCTGCCCCACCTATCAGTTATCTCAATAAATGTGAATGGCTTGAACTCTTCACTCAAGAGACATAGGCTGGGTGAATGGATAAAAAAAATACAAGCCAAGTATCTGCTGCCTTCGGGAAACATATCTAACCTGCAAGTATGCAGTTAGACTAAAGGTACAGGGGTTGAGAACAATATTTCAAGCAAACAGAAGCCAAAAGAAAGCTGGCATGGTGGTGCTGATCACAGATAACTTAGTTTTTAAATCAACAAAAGTAATAAAAGACAAAGAAGGTCACTATATAATGGTGAAGGGTACAGTTCAACAAGAAGACATAAGAATTCTAAATATGTACACACCCAACCTAGGTATACCCAGATTCATAAAGTAAACTCTACTTGATCTAAACAAATGGATAAACAACAACACCATAATAGTCAGAGGCTTCAACATCCCACTGACAACACAGGACAGATCCCCCAAAGAGAAAATCAACAAAGAAATAATGGACTTAAGCAGAACTCTAGAACAAATAGGGCTGACTGACATTTACAGGACATTCTACTCCAAAACCACTGAATATATGTTCTTCTCATCAGCTCATGGGTCATTCTCTAAGACTGACCGTATCCCTGGACACAAAGTATGTCTCCAACAATTTAAAAAAATAGAATTCATACCATGTATCTTTTCAGATTGCAATGGAATAAAAGTAGAAATCAACCCTAACAGGAACTCTCATTTCTACACAAAGTCATGATAACTAAACAACCTTCTGCTCAATGATCACTTCATAAATGAGGAAGTCAAGACGGAAATCAGAAGATTCTTTGAACTAAATGACAAAAGAGACACAAGTTATCAAAACTTGTAGGACACAGCTAAAGCAGACCTGAGAGGAAAGATAATTTCCATAAATGCCTATATCCAAAACTCGAAAAGATCACAAATAGAAAACCTAATGAATCATCTCAAAGAACTGGAAAAAGAAGAACAGACCAACCCCAAACCCAGCATAAGAAGTGAAATCATTAAGATCAAATCAGAACTAAATGAAATTGACAACAGTGAAACCACATGAAAAATTAACAACGAAAAAAGTTGGTTCTTTGAAAAAATAAACAAAATTGACACACCTTTGGCCAGACTAATGAAAAGCAGAAAAGTCTCTAATAAGCTCCATCAGGAATAATAAAGGAGAAATTACAATGGACGCCACAAAGATACAAGATACAATTCATGAATACTGTAAAAACCTCTATGCACACAAACTGGAAAATGTGGAGGAAATGGACAACTTCTTAGAAACACACAGCCTCCCTAGGTTCAACCAGGAAGAAATAGAATTCCTGAACAGACCAATATCAAGTACTGAAATTGAAACAGCAATAAAAAACCTTCCTAAAAAGAAAAGTCCTGGACCAGATGGTTTCACACCGGAATTTTAACGCACCTACAAAGAAGAACTGGTGCCTATCCTGCAGAAATTATTCCACAACACATTTTATGAAGCAAACATAACTCTGATACCAAAATCAGGAAAGGATGCAACAAAAAAAGAAAACTGCAGACCAATATCCCTTATGAATATAGATGCAAAAATTCTCAACAAAATCCTAGCCAATCAAATCCAGGTGCTTGTCAAGAAAATAATCCATCACAACCAAGTGGGCTTCATCCCAGGGATGCAGGGATGGTTCAACATATGCAAATCTATAAATGTAATTCACCATATAAACAGAAGCAAAAACAAAGACCATATGATCCTCTCAATAGATGCAGAAAAAGCATTTGACAAAATTCAATACCCTTTTATGATAAGAACACTCAACAAAATAGGCATAGATGGAGCTTACTTAAAAATGATACAAGCCATATATGACAAACCCACAGCCAATATCATACTGAATGGGAAAAAATTGAAAGCATTCTCACTTAGAACTGGAATAAGACAAGGTTGCCCACTATCTCCACTTCTATTCAACATAGTGCTGGAAGTGCTTGCTACAGCAATCAGACAAGAGAGGGGAATTAAGGGCATCTAAATGGGAGCAAAAGAGTTAAAACTCTCACTCTTTGCTAATGACATGATTTATACCTAGAAAACCCCAAGGATTAAACCAAGAGACTCTTTGAACTGATAAATGAATTTGGTAAAGTCTCAGGATATAAAATCAATACACAGAAATCAGAGGCATTCATATACGCCAACAACAGTAAAAGTGAGAACCAAATCAAAGACTCAATTCCCTTCAAAATAGCAACAAAGAAAATAAAGTACCTAGGAATATATTTAACTAAGGAGGTAAAAGACTTCTCTAGGGAGAACTATGAAACACTGAAGAAGGAAATAGCAGAGGATGTAAACAGGTGGAAGAATATACCATGCTCATTGGTCGGCAGAATCAACATTGTTAAAATGTCTATACTACCCAAAGTGACCTACAGTGTCAATGCAATCCCTATCAAAATGCCACCATCATTTTTCACAGTTATAGAAAAAATAATTTTATGATTCGTATGGAACCAGAGAAGACCCTGTATAACAAAATCAATCCTAGGCAATAAAAAACAAAATAGGAGGTATCAATTTACCAGACTTCAAACCATACTACAAGGCTATAGTAATTAAAACAGCTTGTAACTGGCACAAGAACAGGGACATTAACTAGTGGAACAGAACAGAGAACCCAGATATAAAACCATCCTCATATAGCCAACTAATCTTCAACAAAACAGACAAAAACATACACTGGGGAAAACAATCTTTATTCAATAAATGGTGCTGGGAAAACTGGATAGCCACATGTAGAAGACTGAAACAAGACCCATACCTTTCACCTTTCACAAAAATCAACTCACACTGGGTAACAGACTTGAACCTTAGGTATGAAACTATTAGAATTCTAGAGGAAAACGTTGAAAATACTCTTCTAGATATTGGCCTGGGCAAAGAATTTATGAACAAGACCCCAAAGGCAATCACAGCAGCAACAAAAATAAATAAATGGGACCTGATCAAATTAAAAAGCTTCTGCACAGCCAAAGAAATGGTCAAGAGAGCAAACAGCCCACAGAGTGGGAGAAAATTTTCACAAGCTACACATCCAATAAAGGGCTGATAACTAGAATCTATTTAGAACTCAGGAAAATCAGCAAGAAAAAATCAAACAACCTTATCAAAAAGTGGGCAAAGGACACCAAAAGAAGACAAAATAATGGCCAACAAACATATGAAAAAATGCTCAACATCTCTAATCATCAGGGAAATGCAAATCAAAACCACAATGAGATATCAATTAACTCCAGTGAGAATGGCCTTTATCAAAAAGTTCCCAAACAATAAATGTTGGTGTGGATGCAGAGAGATAGGAATACTCCTACACTGCTGGTGGGACTGCAAACTAGTTCAATCTCTGTGGAAAGCAATATGGAGATACCTTAAAGCCATACAAGTAGATCTACCATTTGATCCAGCAATTCCACTACTGGGCATCTACCCAGAAGATCAAAAGTCACTTTATGAAAAAGACACCTGCACTCGAATGTTTATAGAAGCACAATTCACAATTGCAAAGTTGTGGAAACAACCCAAGTGCCCATCAATTCATGAGTGGATTAATAAAATGTGGTATATGTATACCATGGAGTACTATTCAGCTTTAAGAAACAATAGTGAGATAGCACCTCTTGTATTTTCCTGGACAGAGCTAGAACTCATTCTACTAAGTGAAGTATCTCAAGAATAGAAAAACAAGCACCACATGTACTCACCAGCAAATTGGTATTAACGGATCAACACCTCAGTGTACATATATGAATAACATTTATTGGGTGTCGACCAGGTGGGAGGGGGTAGGAGAGGATGGGTATATACAAACACAATGAGTGAGATGTGCAACATTTGGTGTATGGTCA
Source organism: Microcebus murinus (assembly GCF_040939455.1). Taxonomy (NCBI): domain Eukaryota; kingdom Metazoa; phylum Chordata; class Mammalia; order Primates; family Cheirogaleidae; genus Microcebus; species Microcebus murinus. The sequence goes on from NC_134104.1 coordinate 51,481,534, forward strand.
TGCTTGAGGCTCTGACTCGAGGGGGGAGGAGGGGCATGGGCAATATCCCTAACCTTAACACTTGTGCCCCCATAATACGCTAAAATAAAAAAAAATTTTTAAAAACTATGCTTAAAATAAATGAATAAATAAATACATAATTCTGATGTCTTCTACAAGTCTTCTTTTTTGACTAGACATGAACCAAGAGTGGCACAGTAATATAGTTTCCTTTTTCAAAAATGTTCTTGGGTGGTATCCCTTTTTATTTAAATGCTAAAGAAAGAGGCCCTGAAAGAGGGCACTTCAGGTTTTGAATAACTTTAAAAGACGCCTTGGGGTAAAGTTGGATTCAATTACGAAGACAACACCTATATTGTTTTTGACAGAATAAATTGAATGCAGGGGACTGGTTCACAAAGAATCTGCGTGTACTAAAGAGCCTCCAGGGGATAATGAGACAATTTCAAAACTAAAAACTGGAGGAAACCACTATCCCCCTTAAGCCTGAAAATACAATGGAAAGAAATGGCATATTAGATTTCTCCAGAGAAACAGAACCCATACAAGAAAGAAAGAGAGAGGGGGGGTGATTTTCAGGAATTGGCTCCTGTGATTGGAGGGGCTGGTAAGTCTGAAATTTGTAGGGCTTGTTGGCAGAGTGGAAATTCAGGTAAAAGTTGATGATGCAATCTTGAGGCAGAATTGCTTCCTCTTTAAGAAACCTCAGTCTTTGCTTTCAAGGCCTTCAACTAGTTGGAAGAGGCCCACCCTCTTTATAGAGGCCAATCTGCTTAAAGCAAACTGGCTGCAAATGCTAACCACGTTCACAAATGCCTTCACAGCCGCATGTAGACTAGTGTTTGACTTAAAAACTGGGTGCCATAGCCTAGCCAAGTTGACACAGAAAGTAAACCATTATAGGTGGTGTTACTGGAGCCCAGAGGTCATCCAGCAAGAGCTAGAACCACAGAGGGGACACAGCCAGTGCTGGACACTGAGGCAGGGAGAAACGGACAGCACTCAAGTTGCTCCCTCCACCCACCCTCTAGTCTGCCCCAGCGTCTCACATTGGCCTCATCCAACTACAGCTAGTTAGCCAGACATTTGGGAAATGCCCTTGCAAGGGCCCACCCCCCCTCCTTGGTACAGAAGAGAGCAGGGAAGGACGGGTAAGAGTGCACCTAAAAAAGATAAGGAAGGACAGGCACAGTAGAGGTGTGAATTCTAGGTCTGCGAGATGTCAGATTTCTGAAATCAGATCCAGTTTGGTTGAGAAAGATTTGCTGCATATGAACTGAAAATACTCAAAGATCAAATGTAGAACAGCCTCAGCCGTGCTTTTCTCAGAAGACTGGAGCTACTTGCCCTCAAAGCACCTCTGGAACCTGGGTTGGAAACAGACAATATAGTACCCAGAAACACTGGTATTAGTGAACTAATCAGACTCTGGTTTCCTCTAAAGCTGGGTTGTATGAGGACTGAAGTGCTTTTGAACCCAATAAGCCTCTTGGGGCAGCCATCCTGGGCTTTACTGGCAGCTGGATGTAATGCTCCTGAAACTTACATTCCATCACGCCCAACGGCATGCCAAGAATGCCGGAGATCTTCAACAAAAGTGGATGAATCACTCCTTGAGTTTTTTGAGGTTTTGTTTTTTTAATATCAGGGAGTTTTCTCAGGACTTTCTACTTATCTTCCCAATCATTCTAAAATTACAAGGAAGACTAGGGTATGTTCAATCTTTAGATGTCATATTTATAAACCTACATCCTGTAGTTTATTTAGTCTTGATGATGTGAAGATTCCTTTCATTATTAAAATGTGTTTTCCAGGAGGAGACTTAATTAGGCTTTCAACTACAGGGTCCCATTTATCTTCAGATAAATAAATGTAAATATAACATTAGAGGATCACTGAGCAAAATTCTTTCCCCTTCAAACACTATCAAAGCTACAGAAAAGAATGCAATAAAGTCTTACAGCTTTGATATAGAACCAAGTTTTCAAAATAATGCAGAAATCTCTTCCACAGGATCTTGGAAAGTGATCATCTGCCCCTTCATTCATAATATTCAAAATTCAATTTTTTTAATTCAGAAAATTCAAAAAACATTTGAGGACCTACTGTGCACGAAGCGGTCTTCTATGTATCAATATACAGTAGTGAATGTGAAGTGCAAGATTCCCTTCTCATAAAGATTTCATTCTACTGAGGAGAAGGAAAAATAAAAAGAGAAAAAGGCAAAGAAAAGAAAGTAATTTCAGACCATGATAAATGCTCTGAATGAGGGTTGGGAGATACCCTTGGAGGAAGTGAAATGAAGACCAAAATATTAGTAATATGAAATGTCATGAGAAGAAGATGCAAGGCAAATGTGATAGCCCTGAGATGGGAATGAGCTTTGCATATTAAAGTGAAAGGATGCCAGGAAGCCACAGATCGAGTCTTCACTCAGATTGAGTCGGAAATGTGCAATGGCATTTTCAGCACCACGTGATAGCATGGGGATGTTACTGCTATTTCACAAACAGGGGCCAGGAATGTTAAATATCTAGCACTATTTGAAATACTCCTGCTCCAGAAAGAATTCCCCTCCTGCCCCTCCCCAAAAATCAGCCCTTCCTTTGAGCAACCCTGACAAAAAACAGTGAGTGAAGGACAAATTGCTAGAGTAGAGGTGAGAGAGCTAGACAGGGGACACATTAGATAGGATTTCTGGGCCACAGTGAGAGTTTAGATTGTTATTAGAAGTGTGATGGAAGTTGTTAAATGCCTTGTAATCAGGGAAATGTTTTCATAAGTTCTAGGGATACCAAGCACAGTGTCTTATCTTCTGTCTCACTTTGGGGTCCTGATTCTTAGAGGACCCCTTTTATAATTAGCTTAAATCAGACTCTTTAACTTCTACTAAATCTCTAGGACCACAAAAGACAGTCCAGTAAATGCCAATTCCCTCTTTGTTTTAATCTACCCCTTCATATTACATTAAAACCCAGTCTGTCGGGCCGGTTCTATGCTCATTAGAGGGAATTCTGCAATTCACTGCAAGTCACGGGTCCACATCTCAAGTGCTCAAATGAGATATGCTTTTCCTACTTCCATGTTCTTCCTTTCTTTCCTTATCCCTAATTCTTAGTCACTGGCTGCTAGAGCTCAGACCCCCACATTCTATTCCAAGTGACTATTTCAGCCTGAATTGAGGGCCTACAATTGATAACAGTAAGGAACCTTAATTTTCCTGAGACTGAACCCTACTTAGTTTTTCCCATACTTTCAGTATTTAAGTCCCACGCCTGAGCCATAGGCCTATAGCAGATGTTCTATTACTTCCAAGCAGACTTTCCTAATGCCTACCATATGACTACCTGGCTGCCTATCCACACATCTTGTTGCCAGACATGACTGTATTCATGCTGTGCCCATCTGCTGAGACATCCAGAAGGGAAGCAGACTGTTGTAGCAAGAACAGTGATGTAGGAATCAAACCTGGCTATGAATTCTAATACAATAGTTCACTAACTGTGGAATTTTTGTTAATTTCATAGAGCCTTAGTTTCCTAAAGTAGTGATAATGGTGATGATAACAATACCTGCCTCAAAGTTCTGTAATATATAAATGAACACATTGTAGGCATTCAAAAGTGAGCTACTATTCTCATCTTTATTTATAATAATTGCCAAACCTCTCTAATAAAGGACCCAAAGCTAACACCTATCACCAGGCACATTGGATTCTATGAACTCACTGTCCTTTTTCTCCCTAAATTTCTGTTCCATGCTATTTGAATGTGTCCATTTATGGGTTCTGGTTCCCTATTTTTGAAGATATGAGTGTTAGGCCAGGACTTTGAACCAGTCTGGCTACTGAGTGAACCAAGTAACAAAGGACTATTGAGCAGGAAAGGGTGGGTGTACACAGGAAGAGCCTGATGCTTAGAGGTATTCTTGGAATGCTAAAAAGGTAGAGCAATAGCTGAGGATAAAGCTAAATGGAGGATTGAGACAGGAGAAAATAGCAGGGAGTGGGATGGGAGAACAAAGCAACTCTTATCCTCAATTATCCCAGCAGTTCTGGGCTTGGCTACATTAGCACATCTTTGTTTAGATTCTCATTTTGCTTTGGCTGCCGAGGCCTCTCCTGGTGGGATTTTGGGAAATTCTGTAACCCATCGTCCCACTCCTCTCTCCTATGGCTTTAACTGATGTGGAGAAAGGGAACTATTCAGTAAAATTAGGTCCCTGCCATACAACACAGCTGTTTTCCGTCATAGAGATTTACTTTTGACAAGTAATTTATATTGCTTTCAATTACTATGGGCTATTACTGGGGGATACGGGAGGAAGGAATTAGAGACAAGATTGCTTGGGAGTGTTTTAATGCAGTTTGTTGTAACAGGTGGCCTGAAGATCTGCTGACTTGAAGCTATGCCACAGCTGTGCTTAGCTGGCTTGACTGTGCAGAAACCCAGCTCCGCCCAGACCAGGCGTAACCCAGGTGCACCTAGTGAACAGCTGTCTTTTTTTAATTAGGTGAAGGAAATGAGCACAGATTTGAAAAATAATATTATAAAAACCAGAGTGCAAAGGGATGATTTACTTCCACTTCGTTTTATTTGTTATAAATGGTTTATAAAAACACATTGAGTGAATTAACAATGTCTCTTTATAGGGTTTACTCCAATGTCACCAACCAGTGCTTCTCATAATTTACCGTGCACACAAATCACCTGGGGATCTTGTCAAAATGCAGATTCTGATTCAGAAGTTTGAAGCAAGCCTGCGATTCTGCATTTTTAACAAGCTCCAGGTGATGCCGGGGACTGCTGGTCCAAGAGAACACTCTGAATAGCAAGACTGTCAACTACATAGCACTTCAGAATACTAGATTTGTAAAAACACTGTTAAGCTGTCAAATGTTAGAAATGGTCTATTAGGAGGGAATGAAAGTAAACTACATACTGATGAGGTTTTAAAGGAAATTGAATGACTAAAGAAGTCATTAATATTAATGATTTAAAATTGCTCTTTTGACCTCTTAGACTTCTGATCACAAGAGCTTAAAAGTACCCATTACAATTATATCAGAAATGGCTCAATGTATGAATATTTCAATTTCTGAGAAATTTAACTATAGCTTTTTTTATTACTTTGACTACACAATCAAGCAACCAAGAGATCCTTTAAATTATTGAATTCAGCAATTCTTCTATTTGCAAAGTTTTAGAAAGGCTTTTTCCTCCACTTTGGCAAAATGTTTAATTCCAAGGTAATAAGTCAGTCAAACTTAATGCAAATAGTAGGAACGCAGTGTATAAAAAAATAGGATGCTGAGGAGGAGTGTGAAGATTCATTGTGTGTGCCATACCTCATAAAAGAGGAACATCTGGGAATATTAAACTGATGTGTTTTCAGTCCTCTCCCTGCCCCCTAGGAGCAATTCCACCATGGTTGTCCTGGAAAAGAGGAGAAGCTGAAAGGCCCATGAGGAAGGGCCAGGCTCCCATGAGATGGGAGGAGGAACGTGAGAGATGGCACTGCAGCCCTGGGATGATTATGGGAGGAGGAAAGGGACAGACATAACATTGCCTTGTTCTCCCCTCAGCTAATGTAAGAGGCATGTTAAAGAGACTGAGAGTTGAGCCAGAAGTCAGCACGCAATGGCCCTACCCATTTCTCTCTGAGATAGCGAGGCGATAATTTAACAGCTGTCCTCATATCAGCATGGGAGTGGCCATTCTAGACCGAGAGGTGGTATATCACTATTGGTTAGAGATAGAAGGCCCAAGCTTTCTGGAGCTTGTCCAGAGGAGGCTTCTATGGATCCTGAGAGGCAGGGGCAGTAGATTTATTTCCCCAAATGCATGTGGCGGGACACAGAAGGTAGCTCGTAGGGTGGCTGGGAAGGGAGGTGTCAGCTATAACGGTTAAATGGCCCAGACATTGGAAGTGGCCAGAATAACTAGAACTGGGAATCAAATCAGTTGCAAGCAGATTTCAGGGAAGTCCCTAGGCATCAAAGATAAAGTGAGGCTGAGTCTTGAGTGAGGCCCTCTGGGATATTACTGAGGAAGGAGTGATGAGAACTCCACTTGACCCAAGCAGACAGGCAGAATGAGGGAAACCTTTGCCCACGGAAGAGGAGGCAGTGCCAGGACCTGCTTGTGGTTCCTAGAGTCCCCATCATTCTTCCCCAGCACCACTGGACAAAATCACTCTTACCACCATATACCCCAATATCAGATGGAAAGAAAATGAAAGTTAGGAAGGAAAAATCTGAAAGATTAGGGCTTGATCTAAAGGAACTGATTTACCTTAACAGCCTGTATAAATTATTGCATTAGAATGACTCAATTTAGGTATTTTAACTCCCCCCCTCACTAATTAGACAGAAAGAGGTCTTCAAAGAAGATCAAATCTTCCACAGAAAATAAAGCTGTAAGTCCCCTGCACAGCCCAGTATAATGCAGAGTTTAATTGGCAACTCTGATTCCCCAATAACAGATCATCAGTCAGTCAGTTGCTGTCTCACTCAGCTGAAAACCCCACATTTTGCCTCTGCTATCTGCCATCCCTCCTTTCCAGCTCTGCCCCTTAGGAGCCCCTACCTACTGCCTCAAGCCTGGCACCTAGGGTGGTCCCCAGTACCCTGTGCTCAGCCATTCTAAGGCCACCACAGAATTTGCCCTGGCTTTGAACATTTATGTAACTTAAATTTTCTGAATGTGTTCAGGGAACAGGGTCAAAACAGCAGGAGCTTCAGAGCAAGAGCTTTGGTGTTGATTCTGCTTCGCGCATTTATCACCTATCTGGCTGTGAGCAAGCCACTTTTCTATTTAAGCCTCCTGCCATAATGTGGAGCTCTTAGAACTTACTTTCAGGGCTACTGCAAGAATTAACAACACTATATATGAGCTGATGCTCTCATAGATGATGCTCACTAAATCAGGGCCATATTATATTATTGTAGTTCCTTCCACTGTACCCAGAGCCCTGTAACTGCCTATTCACCTGAGACCCTGGACCCCTGCTGAGGACCTCTGCTACTCCCAACAGAGAGCGACTATTCCACAGACTCCCAGCTGCCCACAGACTTTCCTACTTCCTGAACAGATGTTGCAGATGCTCTGCTTTGACACCCAGGCCCCCCCTTCAGAACAGAAGGACACATGTCCCTGCTGCTGGTGGACGCTGTCAGCCTTCCCTGGGAATTTCCTCAGCCAAAGTCACATCCCCTGCCCAGGGGGCAGCCTGTGTTCAAAGACTGATAGATACAGACAAATAAAGGCCAGTCTCATTGGCCCAAGCTGGGGAGACTCTGAAAGATCATCCTAGTCTCAGAGTTTCCCACTGGCCTGGCTGAGGGAAGCTTTGTCACTGCTGCATCACAGCCTACCTTCTCCTCAGCCCAGACCTGCTTCCTAACATTTTCCATGTAGGTGCTGCAATGGTTAATTGTCTATGTCGACTTGACTGGGCTAAGGCATGCCCAAATCGCTGGTAAAAACATTGTTTCTAGGTGTGCCTGTGGGGTGTTTCTGGAAGAGATTATCATTTGGATTGGTAGTCTGAGTAAAGATCACCCTCAGCAGCATGGGTATGAATCATTCAATTTGCTGAGAGCCTGAATAGAACAAAAAGGCAGAGGAAAAGTAAATTTACTCCTGTTTTGTACTGGGACATCCATCTTCTCCTGCCCTCAGACGTTGGTGCTCCTGGGAACAGGAGCCTCCTAACTCCGACTCTTTCCTGGGTCCCCAACTTGCAGATGGCAGATTGTGGAACTTCTTGGCCTCCACAATCACGTGAGCCAATTCCTATAATAAATCTCCTCTTGTGTACATCTATATATATATATCCTATGATTTTGTTTCTCTAGAGAACTCTAACACAGATTTCGATCCTAAGAACCCTCCTTCTAAACATCCCGCATGCTGATCTCTGGCTCAGAGTCAGCTTCCTGGTGCGTCCATTTGGTAAAAATAGGTCACCACATTCCACACTCAAAACCACTCCTCTCGCTATTATTGTTAACACTGTGCAATTATCAACACAAAGTTTGGTAAAATGAGCATTCATAATCCTCTTGACCACATTTTTTGGACTATCACTGTATGTCATAGCTAGAACAATCCCCTCATTCTGGTCCTTACTTCCTAAAGGCCCTCTTCAAGCTGCCCACCAGCTGAACACATCCAAGAGAGGCCACTACTTACACAGTAGTTTTAGAGTACTCAACACTGGAATGCTGGCTAACACAGACATAGCTTTTAGCTTCCTTTGATCCAGAACGAGAATTTGCAACTACCACAAGAAGGTTTCTGCATCATTATCTCTACCCTGTGTGAATAAACAATGTCTGTAGCAAGTTGTTAATTTCTCTACACAGACTAAGCACCCGCTCAGATTATTGTCCTGCTGTATACAAATGGGCCATTTTAGGAAATGAGTAGAACAAATATGCTCTAGAAACAAGCAGTACACAATTTGCAGACAGGTTGTGTTCCCTGAGTTGATTTCCAAATTAGCTTTTTGGAACTCAGAATGCATTATTTCAAGAAGCAGTACTATAAGTGACGGCCAGCTTCACAGTGTCATCCACAAAGCCTCAGTAAACTGGCAACATAATTAAAATGACACTGCCTTTAATAATGGACTGTTCTTTATGGGGAAAATGCCCTTCATAGGACATAAGAAGGAAACCATGTGGCCCTAGGAACATGAGTTTCTCTCACTCCTAGTTGTTCTCTCCTCTCTACCACACATTTGCTGTAATCACTCATTTTCAAGATGGAAGCAGAGTAAAACAAGCTGGCCCTTCTCCCCCTCCCTACTCCATAACTTGGACATTAATATAATGTAGACTTGGTGACCTCTGTCTTCTAGTGGATAATAAGCAAAATACAGAGGCTCCAAAATCCATGAGCCATAGGGAGAACTTTCTCTGGCACAGTATTGTACTTTTGTTGTTTGAGAAAACTAGTATATGTGCAAAAAAGTAAATATCAAAGGAACATCATTACTTCCCATGCATAAGTGTAACAAAGAATGGTTGAAGTCAGGAAACCTAACCTCTGGTTTTATTGTATCCTCCAACAATTCTACCTTGTCACACATGTGCAAAAATATATCCTTCTAAAATGATAATGATATTTTTATAAGACCTCTTAAAGTAGAATAAATACATCTGTAGCCGAATGCAATTTTCAATATGTAATCCCTTGACCAGCAACATCAGCATCACATGCAAACTTGCTAAAAATGCTAATTTTGGAAACCACCCCACACCTAATGAATCAGAAACCCCAGGATTAGGACCTAGCAATCTGTGTTTCAACAAGCCCTCTAGGTTATTCTACGTCCAGTAAAGTTTGAGAACCACTCACCTAATGATTTTAAGAACATGATATAAGAAAATCAAGATTGACTTCTTTTTTAAAAGAAATGACTAGAAACACTATCAATCTAATTGTTTCCTACTACATATAGCATAAAATATTACTTTTATGAGTTACTCAGCAATTCAACTCAAAAAAATGTTCATTCTGTGTCTATGTGTGCAGGCTACTGTCTTGTCAGCTAAGGAAGATTTAAAAAGTGAATAGATTAATCAGTGAGTAGAACATAAACCAAAGATTTGCAAATTTACGGAGATAAAGGGAAGAAAGGCAATAAGGATATAACTAATACTGGAGAGATTATTTGTAGTTTTATTAAAAGTGTATAAATAAAATGCTATGGAGAAAACATAATTTCAAACAAAAATTATTTTAAAGAAAGAAATCAGATAGGATTTTGAGGCAACATCAGACTCGGGCCTTGAAAGACAGACATACATTTTGAAAATGGAAGCAATAGGGCAAGGAGAGTACATGGAATGGGTGGAGGGGAAAGTTTTCCAGAAAAAGAGACGACATGAATGAAAGCCAAGGCTTACTTATGCATAGGACAAAGCTTCCTCCATGTAGTGTCATAAATAGGTTACAGCTGTGATTAAATAAATTATCATCTTGGTGCAGCTGGGTGAAGTCTGAAGGAGCCAAAAACCATATGCCAATTATGCCTGTCATAAGCACTTGTATATAGAACTGAGAAGTACTGGTGAAAATAAAAAAAAAAAAAAATAAGCACTTGTATGCAGTTACCCCAGTATGACTTACTAATACTGTTTCTATATGTACCATGACATGACAAAACTTGTTCAAGGGATCAAGATAAATGCTTAGAGTTTAGGAGGGTATCACTGAGTAGACAAGGTGAAGAGACAAGAGGATCTTGGATGCCATACTCAGTAGACTAGATCTTATTTAAATGGTAATATTGTGTTTCAGGTAGAAAACAAAACATGATTTGCCTTGGGCTGTAAACTTATTATCACACAACATGCAGACTGGTTTAGAGTGAGGAGTCAAGCAAATCAGTTAGGATGTCATCAAACCAGGACAGACAGGAAGTATTAAGAACCTAAAACACCATGGAACAGAAATGGAAAGGAGAGAGTTGCAAGATAATCAGTTCAATTCACTAATGTCTGATTGGCTATTATATATAAGATACATATTAACACTTTGGAGAAAACAAAAATTGCAGACTGTTCTTTATTTTAAGTAAATTAATATCTATTATTATCTATTATGCAGAGGCACAAGATTACTATAAAATTATAATAAGTGGTAAAGTAATTGTAATAAGGGAAGTATAAAGCATTCTAGAGGTTTAAATGATTGCAAATTTACTTTTATATGGAAGAGTCAAGAATTATTTCATGGATAAAGTAATGGTTTAGCCATGAGCATTCAAGGATGAAAAGTGTAGGCAAAAGAGGTGTAAGTAGAGGCATTCTAAAATATAGGAAATTAAGTAGGATTTTTAAAAAAGACAAAGATAGGTGAGCTTGTATTGAGTTAATAGTGCAATATAGTTGAAAAAATGGGAAATAAGCCTGAAGATATAGGTTATGGATACATTGGTAAAAGTTTAAATGTCAGAGAAAGAAGAGTCGGTACTTAAGAATGTGAATTAGTGAATTCACTAGTTAACTTTGAACATGAAAGGAGTGAACTAGCAGCATCAAAGGAGTTTGGGCATGCCAGGTACACAAGAAAGCTGATCTGTATAGTTCTAAGACTTTAAAATCACTAGTTTTACATGTTCTTTTGGTGGGACAAGACACTGTACAAATTCTTCAGGAAGAAATCCAAATCAAAGGCATTTATTTTAAACTAATAATTATACTTACAGAAATTTAACCTAAGGAAATAAATGTACAAGGACTTATATATAAGAAGGAGGATTATACAAATGAACTAAACACCCCAGTTAAAAGACATTATGGCAAAATGAATATAAAATATCATCTAACTATAAGCTGCCTACATGACAAAAATAGATGAAAAGTGAAAGTATGAAAAAAGATATCTCATTAAAAGAGTAACCAAAAGACAGCTGGAATGGCTGTAATAATATCAGGCAACACAGACTTCAAGACAAAAATTGTTACCAGAGAAAAAGAAAAGCATTTATAAATATATACACACTTAATAGAGCTCCAAAATTTAAAAAGCAAAAAGTGACAGAATTGGAGAAAAAAACAGTTCAATAATAATAGTTGAAGACTTTAAGACCCTACTTTCAATAATGAAAGAAGAGCAACAAGGAAAGAGAAGACATGAATGACATAAAAACAAGCCAACTAAACCTAACAGATATCTATTGAACACTCCACACAACAACAGCAGAATATACATTCTTCTCAACTGCACATGGGACATTATTAAGGATACCACAAAATAAGTCTCAATAAACTTAAAAGAATTTGTTAAGTAATAAAATAAGTCTTAATATAGTTAAAAGAATTGAAATCATAAAATTATGTTCTCCAAAGACAATGGAATGAAACTAAATATCAAAAAGATGAAAAAACGGGGAAATTCATAAATATGTAGAAGTGAAACAACATACTCCTAAATAGTAAACAGAGCAAAGAAGATGCCACAAGAGAAATTAGAAAATACTTTGAGATGAATGAAAATGAAGATACAACATTCCAAAATTAGTAACATAGTAATTCCAAATTTAGGACATCCTAAAATTAGGACATCCAAAATTAGGACATAATAAAAGCAGTGCATATAAAGAAATTTATAGCTGTAAAAGACTACTTAAAAAAAAAAAAAGTAAAATCAATAACCTAATGCTCAACCTTAAGAAACTAGAAAAGATAAGCAAACTAAACCAAAGAAATCAGAAAGAAAGCGATAATAAAGATTAGAGCATAATTAATGAAATGAACACTAGAAAAACATAGGAAAAAAATCAATGACAGTAAAATTAGTTTTTGAAAAGATCAACAAAATTGATATTAGCCAAAATGAACAAAATAAAAGAAAGGAAGACTCAAATACTAAGATCAGGAAGAAAAGAGAGGACATTATAGCTGGCTTTACAGAATTGAAAAGATTATAGAGTAATACTATGAAAAGTTATATGCCAACAAATTAGATAACCTGGATGAAATGGAAAAATTCCTGGACACAAACTACTAAAACTGACTCAAGAAGTAACAAAAAATCTGAATAGACATATAACAAACAAAGAAATTGAATTAGTAATAATACTAATAAAACCTTCCTACAAGGAAGAGTCCTGAACCAGATATTTTCACTGAAAAATTCTACCAAAGGTAGAATTCTCCCAAAAGTTTAAAGAAGAATTAATACCAATCCTTCTAGAAAAGTTTTTAGTACATTTTCCTCTAGAATTCTTATAGTTTCATGCCTTAGATCTAAGTCCTTTATTGATCTTGAATTAATTTTTGTGAGTGGTGAGAGACAGGGGTCCTGTTTCATTTTTCTGCATGTGGCTATTCAATTTTCCAGCACCATTTATTGAATAGGGGCAAAAATAATTTCTTAACACTACTATAATTCCCACCCAGTTGACAAAAATTCTGCATACTATGATTTATGACAGTAACAGATAGCTAGCTAGCTCCATCCAAATGCTGTTTTGAGGCTAATGTCTAGGTTCAAATCTCATACAACTAGATGGATTATTCTAATTGTACCCCTATCGAGAAGAAAAAATATAAAATCATACAGAAGATAAAAACAAGATCCATCAACACACAATGGGGATTTCATTCTGATGGGATAATACATCATTTTTTATCAATGTATATGGTAGGCAGCATATAATATAATGTATTATCTATATGCAATAGTATTATTTTCACATTAGAGAAAAAATTAACCACTTTTCTTATATAATGATAATAACCAATTTTCTCCACTTAGAAGAACTATTAAATAGTAAGAATTGTGTAACCCAGAAAGAAGCAGCTTTGGAGTAAACGTTAAAGCAAAAATGATAGAGAATATAATAAAGAACAAAACATATATTCAGAATAAATGGATATCTAAAGATGAATAGGCCCCTTTGGGGAGAAAATAGTGCATTGTTAACAAATGACAAAGACCACAGATCTGTTCATCTCCTATTTTTCTTCCATTTTCACCAATGAAATGAATAATAATATTGAAACCCCTGTAAAACACTATCAGAAAGAGCAATATTGAATACTTAAAGAAAGGGGGAAATGTACCTAATGAAATAAAAGTATATCTAAATTATATAAATAATGTAAGTCTTCTTATTCACCTACTATATTTATATCCCAAAGCATGAGGTACAGAATTCATGTAGTGTTTAAAGATCCCAGATGAAACAGATAGAATATAAGCAAATTTCTTAAATAGGTACAATTGTTTCAAAAACTATGAGGTTTAACCTTAATTTGGAGAAAAACTCATAAATGGCTTATTAAACTCCTGGGGAAAAATAGAGGGAAAGCATAATCACTGGAAAAAACATGAAATATAATCTTTTCAAATTCATGATTTTAGTTTTAAAAGGACTATAAATTAATATAATAATAAAGTCCTCTTTCCGAATTTTCAAAACATTTTCACAGCCCTAACACCAATTACTGAAGAAAAACATCTTCTATGGCAGGCAGCAGCAGGGAAGCAATTTTTCCTATATCTTAGGAAAGTTCCTAAAATTAAGATATATAGTACATAGTAGACAGCAAGGCATAAACTTGTTTCCTTTGTTCCTTTCCACTAAGTACAAATACAAACCCTGGAAATAATGCAAGAGGAAATTAAAAGAGAGCAGTGAAATATGGAGAGAGGAAAATAGACTGATTAGGGACTCCAGGACTGGAAGAACATAACAGTAGGCCTTGTAATGACCTTTAACTCAACAGAACAAGGTAATGTAGGCCTGGTATTTTCCAACATCCATCAACAGAAGGCAACCCACATGGGCTCATTTTTCCCCCAGATCAAATGAGGGTCCCAACAAAAACACCAGGTGAGCCCAGCAACACTGGAAGATTGATCAGAAATCCCAATAACAATAAAATATCCCAGAAAGCATTCTTGTTCTCTGTTGGGCTTGAAACTACCCTTCCTCACTACCTTCTACAGAAGCAAGAATCTGAGCAAACCTCATATATATGATAAACCCAAAGAAATCCATTTCAATATGCATCATAAACTTCTGGAAACTAAAAAAAAGAAAAAAATCATCTTTCTCTCTTTTAAATTTCATTTTTTAAGGATACATAACATATGTACATAATTTGGGCACACATTTGATCATTTGTATGTTCATACAATTTGCAAAAATCAAATCAGTGTAATTGTGATACCCATCACCTTAAACATTTATCTATCATTTATATTACAAACATTTGAATTATTCTCTTCTAGCTATCTTCAAACAGAGTGTGTTATTGTAAATGATAATCACTCTACTAATTTATCAAAAACTAGGTCTTATCAATGAAAAAGGTCTTAAAAGCAGCCAGAGAGAAACAACATTTTATGTATAGAAAAAAAAACAATTTGAATGACAGCAGACTTCTTATCTGAAACCATGGAGGTCAGTAAAAAGTGACAGTTTTTCAAGTGTACAAGGAAAAGAACAATCAATTATGTAATTTATAACCAGTAAAACTTATCCTTCAGAAACAAAGAGGAAATAAAAAAATTTCCAGATAAAGGAAAACTAAACTAAGTTATCTATAACAGACTTCCCCTTATAGAATGGCTAAAAGAAATTCCTCAGATAAAGGAAATCATAAAAGAAAGACTCTTTGGAGCATCAGGAAAGAAGAAGAATCATTGAAAGAGCACAAATATGAGTACATAAAATAGACTCATGAATTTTATAAATCATATTGGATTATAAAAACAAAAATTGTAACATCATCTGATACTCAACACAATGATATTCAAAAGCAGGGAGGAAAGGGGACAGAGTAAGATGGCCAAATAGATCCTTCCATTGATCTTTCCTCTGTAGGAACACCAAATTCAACAACCATCCACACAAGAAATCACCTTCAGAAGAACCAAAAATCAGTTGAATGATCACAGTCCCTAATTTTAACATTATATCAGGGAAAGAGGCAGTGAACAGAGCAGAAAAGATAGTCTTGTGTTATTTATCCCATCCCCCTTCTCCTAGCTGTGCTGTGCCAGTGCCTGGTGGACAGAGAATCTGTGTACCCAGGAGAAAGTGAAGTGACTGGGACTTTGCATTGGAACTCAGGCATACCTTGTCACAGGGGAACACAGGATAGGGCATAATTCTGCCAGCACCCATGGAGGGAGAATTTAGACCAACACTGTCAGAGGAAAATCCTCTGCCCTAGCAATAGAAACCTAATTTCCAGCTGGCTCCCAGCAATAGAAACCTGAGTTCCAGCTGGCTCCACCACTGGCTGACAAAAGTACCATGGGACCCAGAATAAACTTGAAAGGCAATCAGGCCACAAATCTGAAAACCTTGGACAAATCCTCTGGCTGTGCTGGCTTGGAGCCAGTGGATTTGAGGTGAATGTGACTCAGTGAGGCTACAGCAATGATGGCCAAGCAAGTTCCTGTGTCACCTCTCCCCCAACTCCAGGCAGTGCAGCTCAGGGAGAGTCTTCTTCCACTTGGGAAAAGGAAAGAGAAGAGGACTTTGTCTTGCAATATAAGTATCAGCTGAGCCACAGTAAAATAAAGTACCAACAGATTCCTGGAGCTCCAGATTCTAGGCCTTAGTTCCTGGAAGGCATTTCTAGACCCACCTTAAGCCAGAAAGGAATCTGCTGCCCTGAAGGAAAGCATCTAGTCCTGGCAGGATTCACCACCTGCTGACTAAAGAGCCCTTAGGCTTTAAATAAACATCAGAGGTAGCCAGGCAGCAGTCACCATCGGCTTTGAACAAGACTGGGCAGGCTTCAGGTGGATCTGGTGCAGTCCCAGCTATGGTGGCCATGAGGGAATACCCACATCACTCCTTTCCCAACTCCAGCAGCCCAGCATGGTGAGTGTGGGAAGGGAGTGAGAGACTTTGCCTGGTAATCCAGGGAATTCTTTTGTATCTTACCCAAGTCTAAAGAGGCGGTACCACCAGGAGTCTGCAAGAGTCATAGCGTTACTGGGCTTGAGGTAGCCCCAGGGCTGATACAGCTGCAGTGACCAAGACTTACATTACAATACTCAATTCCCTTTGAATACCTCAAAAACTTTCTCAAGAAGGATGGGTTCAAACAAGCCCAGCCTGTGAAGATTAGAATAAATACCTAACTCTCCAATGCCCAGACATCAATAAACATCCACAAGCATTAAGAACAACAAGGAAAACATGACCTCACCAAATGAACTAAACAAGGCACCAGTGACCAATCCCAGAGTGACAGAGATAAATGACATTTCTGACAAAGAATTCAAAATACATGTTCTGAAGAAACTCAATGAACTTCAAAACAACACAGAGAAAGAGTTCAGAAGCCTATCAGAGAAATTTAACAGATTGAAATAACAAGAAAAAAATCAAGCAGAAATTCTGAAGCTGAAAATTCAATTATGTTCCCTAAACATAGTGAACATAAAGAGATCTAAACAGCAGTGAGGTATACACTGGTAAAATGTTGATACCACTGTGATAAGAAGCATATGTATATTGTAATACACAGAGGAACTACTAAGAAATCTATGCCAAAAATACACTAAAAAACAATATAAATAAATCAAGATGGAATCCTAAGAAATGTTCAAGTAACCCAAAGAAAAGTAAAAAGAAACTGGAATAAGAAACTGAGAAAACAGAGAGAAAACAAATAATATAACGACAGACTTATGCCCAAAATATTAATAATTGCATAAAATATAAATGGTAAAAAATCATTAATTAAAAGGCATAGATTGGCAAGTGGTTAGAAAAATATGACCCAACTCTATGCTATTTTCATGAAACTCACCTCAAATTTGACATAAATAGGTTGAAATAAAAGGATGGAAAATGATATACCATGCAATATTATTTTTTTATAAAAAGAAGAGGCTATATTAATATCTGACAAGGTACACTTCAGAACAAGGAAAATTGGTAGGGAATTACTAGGGGCAAAAAAAGATATTACATAATGATAAAAGGATCAATCCACTGAGAAGAAATGACAATAAAAATCCTTAATATGCACATACCAAATGAAAGAGCTCAAAGTACATGAAGGGAAAACTGAAAGAGCTAAAAGAAGAAACATGCTAATCACAGTTGGGAGTTTCAATATCTATCCCTCCACAATTGAAAGAACTACTAGACAAAATCAGCCACAATATAAAATATCTGAACAATACAAAACCAACAGGATCTAATTAACATAAATAGATCCCTCCACCCAATTTCACAGATTACACATTTTTTTCACATGCTATGAAACATTCACCAATACAGATCATATCCTAGGCCACAACACAAACCTTAACAAATTTAAAAGAATTGAAATCATACAGAATATGTTCTCTGACCATAATGGAATCAGACTAGATACCAATTACAGAAAGTTAGGAGAAAATCTCTAAAAACATGGAAATTAAGCAGCACACTTCTAAATAATCCATGTATCAAGTAGAAACACTCAAAGGAAATTTAAAAATACAAATATATATAACAGAATAAAAATAAAAATACAATATATCAAAATATGTAGGATGCAGCTAAAGTGTTTTTTAGAGGGAAACTGATAGTGCTGAATGTTTATATTAAAAAAGAGAAAAGATTTCGATTTAATAACCTAAGGTGCTGCCTCAAAAACTACAAAAAAAGAGCAAAATAAGCCTAAAGCAAGCAAAAGATAATAATAATAAAGAACAGAAATTTCCTGGATGTGTATTATAGTTAAAAAAAAAAAAAAAAGAAAAAAAAAAAAAAGAACAGAAATGAATTAAATTGGAAACAGGAAAACAATAGAGAAAATCAATGAAACAAAAACCTGCTTGTTCAAAAAACTGAATGAAATTGACAAATCTCTAATGAGAATGACAAAGATTTAAAAAAGAGAAAGAGAAGACAAAAATCACCAATGTAATCAATGAAACAGAGGATATCACAACAGATCTTACAGCCATTTAAAAAATGATAAAGGACGACTACAAACAATGATATGCTCATAAATTCAACAACTTAGAAGAAATGTACAAATTCCTTGAACAACAAAAACTACCAAATCTTGATTAAGATGGAGGAGATAATCTGAATAGTCTCATAACCATTAAAGAAATTGAATCCATAACTCAAAAGCTTCCAAAAAAGAAATCTCCAGGCCAATGTTTCCACCGGAAAACACTACCAAATACAAGAATTAACACCAATTCTGCAAAATCTCTTCTAGAAAATACAGTATACTTCTAAGCTGACTTTATGAGGCCAATATTTCCTGCATAGCAAAATCATACAAAGACAGGACAAAACCTCAAAACTGTAGACCAATAGCTTTCATAAACTTACTCGTAAAAATCCTCAAAAATATTAATAAATCAAATAGAGCAATGTATAAAAAGAATTAAACACCATGACCAATTGGGATTTATTCCAGGTATTAAAGGTTGTTTCAACATTTGAAAATCAATGCAACTTACCATACTAACATCTAAAGAAGAAAAATTGCATGTATATATTAATCAATGTAGAAAAAGCATATGACCAGAAAATTAAAAAAAAAAACCTTTCAGCAAGTTAGGATAGAAGGGAACTACTTTAACTTATTTTTTAAAATCCACAAAAACCTATAGCTAAAAGCATACTTAATGGTAAAATACTGAATGTTTTCCTCCTAAGAATAAGAACAAGGCAAGGTTTTCCATTCTTACTAATTTTATTCAACATAATTCTAACCATTGCAATAAGACAAGATAAAGGCAGGGAAAGCATGCAGCTTGGAAAGTAAGAAATAAAACATTTCCTATTTGCAGATGACATAATTTTTTGTATACAAAATCCCAATGAATCTAAAAACAACTTCCTAGAAATAATAAGTTCAGCAATGTTATCAGATATAAGATCAACATTAAAAAATCAATAACGTTTCTATACACTAACAATGAATATGCAGAAACCAAAATTAAAATAACAATATCTTCATAATCACTCCAAAGAAACTGAAATACTCGGTTATAATCTTACCAAAACAGGCACAGGATCTGCCTGCTGAAAATTACTAAATGCTATTGAAACAAATCAAAGAAAATCTAAATAAAAGGACTACACACTGGGTTCATAGCCTGAATGATTCAACATAGTAAAGATGTCAATTCTCCCTCAATTGATTTACAGGTGTTTTAGTCCATTCTCACTGCTATGACAAAATACCACAGACTGGGGGGTTTATCGATAGTAAAATTTATTTCACATAGTTCTAAACACAAGGAAATCCAAGATCAAGGTGCCGGCAAACTTGGTGTTTGATGAGACCCCACTTCCTGGTTCATAGAAGGTCATATTTTTGCCATGTCATCACATGATGGAAGAGTCAAAGAAGGTCTGTGGGATCTTTTTTATAAAGGCACTAATCCCATTCATGAGGAGGCTCCACCTTCACGAGCTAATCACCTCCCAAAGTCTCCACCTCCAAATGCCACATTGGAGATTAGGTTTCAATATATGAATTGTGCAGGGAGGACATAAACATTCAGTCTATAGCATTCTTCCCCTGGACCCCAAAATTTATGTCCTTCTCATGTACAAAAATACATTTGTTCCATCCCAAGAGCCTCCAAAGCCTTCTTCAACTTGAGGTACAATTCATCCTGAGGCAAACTGCTCTCCACCTGTGAACCTATGAAACTGACATGTTATGCACTTCCAAAATACAATGGGGGGACAGGCATAGGATAAGTTTTCCTATTCCAAATGAGCTAGAAGAAAGTGGTAATAGGTCCCAAATAAGTCCAAAACCCAAGGGGAATAATTCCATTAGACCTTAAAGTTCAAGAGTAATCCTCTTTGGCTGGATGCTTTGCCCTCAAAGTCCACTGGGGCAGAGGTCTGCCTTCCAGATGTACTTGGACAGCAGTCCTACCCCCATAGCTTTTCTAGGCAGGGATTCCCCAAGGCTCCAGGCAGCCCCATCCCCATAGCTTTGAGTGGCCCTGCCCCCCATCAGCAGCTGTGTGCCTCAGCCCCACCCTCATGGCAGTTATCTCCCAGGGCCTGTGGCTCTGTTGGGAGGCTCCATGCTTTGAAATCTGGGTAGGGAAAACTTCATGACACTGCTGCATGCAGTCCATGCCACACCAAGGCCCTCCAGAGCCTTACCTGGGGGCAGTAAGGAGCAGTGTGGGTACTGGAGTGCAGTGAGCAGAGCTTGCACTGTGAGGCAGCGCCAGGTAGGGTGCACTGGGATCCTGCAGGCAACAGCAACTCTTAGCACTCTGGGCCTGTGATGGGACTAGCTGCTCTGATGATCTCTGAATTGCTTTCAGGATCATTCTTCCATTATTACCTTGGACAATAAGGCCTGGTTTCTATTTAGATGACTGACTAACTCCTTATCAAACAGTCCCTTGGTCGCACGCTTTGTGTTCCCTCCCAAGCATGCTTTCTCATTTTTTACAATATGGATAGGCTGAGAATTTCCCAAACCTTTAAGTTCTGCTTACTTTTTTTATTAGTAATTCTGTCTTTAAATCATTCTCTCCTCTTGCATTTTACTATAAGCAGTCGGGAGAATCCAGGTCACTTCTTAATACTTTGCTTAGGAATTTCCTTAGCCAAATATCCAATTTTATTACTCACAAGTTCTATCTTCCACAGAATACTAGAACATGAACACAGTTCAGCCAGGGTCTTTGCCACTTTATTAGAAGAGTGGCCTTTATTCCATTTTTCAACATGTTCCTCATTTTCGTCTGTGATCTCATCAGAATGCCCTTTACCATCTATTTCTACCATTTCAGGACTACTAACATATTCTCTAAGAAAATTGAAGCTTTTTCTATAGTGCTCCTCTTTTCTTTCTGAGCCCTTACCAGAATTGTACTTAGTGGTCTGTTCACAGACAGCAATGCAAGCTTTTTCTAGCATGCATGTCAAAACTCTTCTACCTCTACCCATTACCCAGTCTCAAAGCCACTTCCATATTTTAAGTATTTGTTACAGCACCACCCCCACTCCTGAGTACCAATTTCTGTCTTAGTCAACTCAGGCCACTATAACAGAATACCATAGACTGGGTGGATTAGCAACAACAAAATTTATTTCTCACAGTTACGGATTTGGGGAAGTCCAAGAGCAAGGTGCCAGCAGAGTGGGAGCCCTCTTCCTGGTTCGTAGACAGCCATCTTCTCGATGTGTCCTCATGTGGAAGAAGGAGCAAGGGAGGTCTCTGGGCCACCAATCTCATTCACGAAAGCTCCACCATCATCACCTAATCACCCTCCAAAGGCTCCACCTGCTCCTCATACCATCAAAATTTCAGTCTGTAGCAAATGGTTTAAAACAATATCTATCGAAAATCTCAGCAAGGGTTTTATATGCACAGACAAGTTTATTCTAAAATTTATATGGAAAGGCACAGGTCTCAGAATACCTAAAACAATCCTGACAGATATATGTCTACATAACATGAGAGTATAATATTGGTGAAGCAACAGATAGATGAAACAGAAGAGAGAACCTAGAAATAAACCCACAAAATATACTCAATTGATTTTTGTAATAGTGCAAAAGCAATTCAATGGAAGAATGGTAGTCTTTTCAACAAATGGTCCTGGAGCAACTGATATCCATAGACAAAAATTCTACAGCTCAACCTAAACCACATGCCTTAGGCAAAACTAACTAAAATGTGTAATGAGCTTTAACATAAACTGGGAAAATATAAAACTTTTAGGAAAAATAAATAGGAGAAAGTCATCTGGATCTAGAGCCAGGCAATGAGTTCTTAGAATTGACACCAAGAGCATAACCAACAAGAGGAAATATTCATAAATTGGAAGCCATCAAAATTAAAAACTCTTGCTCTGCAAAAGATTCTGTTAGGAGAATGAAAAGACTAGCTATATACTGGGAGAAAATTTTCTAAGCCACATATACAACAAAAGACTGCTATCAAGAATATATGAAGAACTTTCAAAACCAAACAATAAATAATCCAATTAGAAATGGAAAAAGGACATGCACATATATTTCACTAAAAAGAATATACAGACAACAAATAACACAGAAAATAATTTTCAAATCATCATCCATTAAAGAAATGCAAATTAAAAGTACAGTGAAATATCATTACATACCTATCAAAATGGCTAAAGTAGTCAACACCACCAAATGTGGCAAGAATATGCAGAAACTAGATCATTCATAACTGCTGGTGGAAAACTCTGAAAAACAATTTTGCAATTTTTAAAAACTAAATATATAATTATCACATGATCCAGCAATTGCATTCTTGGGCGTTTATCTCACAGAAACAAAAATGTATGTTCACACAAAAACATGTACACAATTGTTCATGTTCATTGTAGCCCAAACTGTAAACAACCCAGATGTCTTTCAACAGGTTAATAGTTATACAAATTGAGGTACAACCATACCATGGAATAATTCTCAGCAATAAAAAGAACAGATTACTAATACAAACAACAATGTGGATGTTTATTCAGAGAATTCGACTTTGTGAAAAAGCCAGTTCCTAAAAGTGTATAAACTGTATGATCTCTTTATATAACATTCATAAAACTTCTAATCAGGATTCTATGATTCTGTGGGACAGAAATCAGAAAACCTTGGCAAAGCTACAGAGTTAAATCTAAAATTTAAAAGTACAGAAGAGTGCATGGGGTTAGGAATAAAACTTTTGATAAAATGAGTTATCTTTTTTTTAAAATGAGTTATCTTTTAAAGTGGAATATCAATGAATTTCTAAATTTTATAGTTCAACCTAGTATTATATATTCAAGTTATATACTTACTGGGGCCAAAAGAGATTAAAATATTAGCCTCTTGAAAAGTGATCAGATACTGAAGGAACAATAAACAAATAGCCATTTAGCTCATAAAGGGGTTGTGGTTATGAATTAGTGAGTGAGTGACCACATAACCTTTCATGATCTTATAATAAAATTATCCATAGAGGCATAAATTATCATTATTATCAGGCTTTAGTCCTAAATATCTCATCAGGCTATCTACTGGGGATATTTATTATCTGCTTTAAGGAGCTGATAGGATTCTTGAATGTTTTAGTCATGTTTCAGCACCCAGGCCTGTGTAATCATATCCCGACAATTCACTACAATTAAGCAAATGGGAATTCTAACACTTTAAAATCTGGTATATTAGTAGCTCTTAATATTTATTACACAAGTATATGTATTACTATATCTTAGAGCTAATAAATATGGTTTTAATGCTTCCAGCTAATATTTTCAATATTCAGTAAGGTAATCAATTTGTCCAATTTTAAGCAGCTTAGCTTCATAAATGAGGTATTTGGCATGGAACTTGATTTAAAATGCATTCTTTTAAAGTGACTGAATAGTTGTAATGAAAATTTATAATTTGTAGTATATTATAGGAGGAAGTGAATTGAATTTCTCTATCAAAATTATGCATGGTTCAAAATCTTTTGTGCTCTAACAGATAGAAACTGGCAGACAAATGCAATTACATTAGATATGCTGTCATCCAGAACATCTGAGGAATGCTATTTATCCAATCTTATCAATTTAAGCTTACTCTACTACCACAGCTGAGTACAAATACCAGGCCATGACCATCGCATTAATACCATGAGGCGATACCAAATGCCATTTCTGGAAATCAATGGAGAGAATTTTATTGGGTCTAGGCTATTTCACTTGAAGGCAATTGTCAAAATCAATCTGTGTCTAACTTAATTTGTAACTTGATTTATACCTACAGTGTTTGCAGATTAGGCAACTAAGAAGCATTGATTTATTCTCAGAAAAATGGACCTTTCAAATAAATAGCATTATTACTTTTCACAGAAATTAACACACAGTATTTCCAAAACATATAAATTATTCAGTAGAAGTAATAAAGGAGAGCACCCTATTTGTGAGAAAGCAATTTCAATGAAGATATTGCTTATGAAAGTCCTGTGGCATTTAGAAATTCCTCAATTTATCAGAATGTACAGGTTGTAAATTTATAATAAAAGATTTCACTATTGTATGTAGGGTGCAGTTTATACAGACACTGTTCATGAAATAACATGCTAGTTTAGCTTTGAAATTGTCTCTCATGTAAATGAAGTTAATTGTTTTTAAAAGACAAATATATGGCTCATTTCGCCTACCAAGACTGTTTTTATATTCTTATGATAAACTTGAATATTTCCTAGTACTCTGGGAGGCCAAGGCAGGAGGATCACTTGAGGTCAGGAGTTCGAGACCAGCCTGGAGACCAGTTCAAGACAAGCAAGAGCCAGACCCCATCTCTACTAAAAATAGAAAAACTTAACCATAATGGCACACACCTGTAGTTCTAGCTACTTGGGAGGCTGAGGCAGGAGGATTGCTTGAACCAGGGGTTTGAGGTTGCCGTAAGCTAGGCTGATCCCATGGCACTGTAGCCTGAGCTACAGAGCAAGACTGTCTCAAAATAGTAATTAAAATAATAATAATAAAATAAACTTGAATATTATAAGCTGAACTTCCTTTAACCAAAGATCTTCATGTATTCTGCCCAAAATGATGAAAACCAACTTCCATTCTCAGTTTTAAAACTGGGAGCACTGGGTCTGGAACATAAATAACAAAAAATCTAAAAGAACTCAGATCAGGGGTTTCTTACTAACTTCATTTACCATTTTACTTTTGAAATTGAATATAAATTTAATAAGTAGCTACAAGTTAATTTTATTTGCCTTTGTCACCCAACAGATATCACTAGAATTAACTGCATTTTTAAAATTACAATAAAAGTGGCATTCGCTTTGGGCTGAAATTGTAAAAGAATAACTACATCTCTTTATTTATATATATATATATTTTTAATTTTTAATCTTTATTTATTTTTAATTTTTCATCCTTTTTTCTTTTTTCAGACATACTCTTAAAGTAAGCCATGGATACATCTCTTTAAAAATACTATTTTGAATTCTTCCAATTTGGTCAAGCACTTCCTGTCCCCTCCCAACCAACAATATTCACAACAGCAAATTAGAGGATGGGGCCAACTATGTTCATTGAAAGAATAGTCACACTATTATCATTTGCTATAACCATATCTTCACCTCCAATTATTTTGAACTCACTTCAGCCAGTTTTTGTCCATACCTCCACTGACTGTACTTTGACAAGGGTGAAAATAACTAATCCCACATAAAATATAGATTCTTTTCATTGTGTATCTTACTTTTTCTCTCTATGAACGCTAACATTGTAGAAGACTCCTTTCTACTTGGAACTCTTCCCTTGAACTTGCAAAACACCACCTTCACTTGTGCTCCATCTCATTATTTAGCAAGTCTCTTTGGCAAGTGTCCATCCCTTCTCTGAAATGCTTTTATTTTCCTCAGCCCCCACAAATCTATCCCTGCCTTTCTTCTCATACTTCTTGGATAATATCATTAACATCTGTGTCTTTATTTATAAAAGATAATGGCTCCCAGATTTTTTTCTCTCATTTATTCACCAAATACTTAAGAGCACCTTCTATGCACCAGGCTTTCTTCTGGGTGCTAGGCATTAGGTCAGATGCTATCACCTGGCTCTTTCAAAAGCATCTCAAATCCAACATCTCAAAAATAGTATTTTTGCCTAAAATCTGCTTACTCTAAGATTCCTTTTCTTAGATATTGATGCCATCCATTTATCCAGGCCAAAACAAAATTATCCTAGTCCCTTCTTTCTCACATACACCAATCAGTGACCAGTCAATTTTATCTCCTTCATGTTTGTTACCTGTCATTTCTCCTTCACTCCTGCAATATCTCATTATTTCTTATATTATTCCTGAAACTTTCTCGTATCTCTACTTCCATGATTTTCCAATCCCTCCTCTACAGTACTATTCTGCAAAAACATCAATTTAATATGTTGCTTACTGCTATGGGTTGAATGTCCCTTCCAAAATCATGTTGAAATTCAATTGCTATTGAACCATTAAGAGATGATTAGGCCATGAGGCTCTGCCTTCATGAAGGGATTAATGTTGTTGTCCTGGGAATGGGTTTGCATCACAAGAGTGGGTTATAAATCCAAGTTGGATCCTCCCTTGCTGGTTCACTCTCACCCTCTCTTGCCCTCTTGTCCTTCTGCCTTCCCCCATAGGGTGACACAGCACAAAAGCCCTTGCCCGATGCTGGCACCATGCTCCAGGATTTACCAGTCTGCAGAACTGTGAGCAAAGTAAATTCTATTCGTTAAAAATTGCCCAGTCTGTGGCCTTCTTTTATAGTAACATAAAGCTGATTAAGATACTTACTGATCATATTGTTTATGGAGATCTCAGAAAAACATCTAAATCCTTTAGCAAAATATAAAAAAAATTTCACTGTTTGTCCTAGGAAATGACAGCCACGCTTTATCAGTGCTTTCTGCCTGCCAGACATTGTGCTATAGCACCAAAAACACATTTTATTTTTTATTGTCCATAAATCTCTGGGGAAGGAGGTGGAATTATTATCTCCATTTTAAAGATGATAAAATAGAGAATCTGAGCAATCTGAATAAGTGCTTGAAGTCACACAGGTACTAAGTGACCGAAATGGGGTTCACCCACCTCTACTGCCTCCCAGGCCAGGCTCCCAACCGCAGTGCTGCACCAGCACTCTCCTTGCTCCAGGCCCATCACTCTCCAGTACTCTGGCAAGAGTGGACTCTAGCCATGCCACCTCTTTTAGAAGTCCTCAGCATGCTTGTCCAGGCATCCATATAGAATGTTTTTTCTTGTACTCTTCTAAAATACACTGACTCATCTCAAGCACTGGGCTAAGTAAGATTTATAAATCTGCTCTAAAAGCAATTTTCAAGAACTTTCTAAAATGCCACAAGCAGGGATAGGCTTTGGTATCATTTCATAGCCTCCTGAGGTATATGATATTAGGGATGGCTCTAATTTGGCACAAATAGAGAAAGCACATTTTTAAAATAAGTCTCAATAATTTATATTTAGGTTTCATAAAGTAAGTAATAATTTTGGCCAACAGATTTGGCAGATGATAACAAGACACATGAATAGCCTTCAAAAATCAACACATATATATTTATACACTTTCAAAAGTTCTTGTCTTCCAAACACCATTCTCCCCTTTCTTTCAGTGCTGTGACTCAAAAACAGCAGCATCAATTATATTACAGAGCCTTTAATGAGATCTCATGGGAGTAACCAAAATATTTGTCACATCCACTACTGTACTTTACCCTGACAAATCTGGACTGTCACATTTAGAGACTGGAGACAGCAGGAAACTGAAGGGCTCATTCAAATAAACATGGTAGATCCCTTATTAAAAACTATCAGAGATCATGACTGATCTCCTACTCGTGATCAATTCATATCTGTGTTACTATGAAGGAAAAAGTGCCTGCTTAACAGAAGCATTGAGGTTAACCCAGACATCCTTTTAGCAAGAAGCAACAGAGGGAACTAGAAAAACATTGGTGAACGACCCAAAGGCATTCAGTAAGTGCTCCTCTGCCCTGTGGTGGACATAATGTGAGCAAAGTAAACAGAGCTCTCCTCCAAGAACGAACAGGCTGTAATTACTAATAAATGAGAGAGAGAGAGAGAGAGAAAGAGACAGAGAGAGAGAGAGAGAGAGAAGCAGTTTCCCCTAGCTTTCCCTCTGAACTTGAAAGCAATCGGGTAGTAACAACTGGGAGGACTTCTGGCAGAAGTAGTGGAATCTTCAGGAGCTCAAAAACACCAAATTGAGAGACTAGTATGTATGACTGTGTGGCAGCTGCAAGCCCCACACAATTAGAAAGTTGGCAAGTCAAGCGGAAAACAGAGCCAGGAATAATACCAAGCAGCACCAGAGCCTCTAAACCTGACCATTCCTCCACATGTTTTAAACATTTGCTTAACCCAGCAGGGTTCACAGTGACAGCTGAAAACCTCCTTCAGAAGCTATCAGAGATGACATCTGTAAGTCTCTTGGTGCCTTAACATGCCAATAAGGGTGTTTTACTCTCATGTTGTCATGAAACGTGCCTGAGAGAATGCAGCATGCAGACCCAGAGGGTGAGAGAGAGGAAATAAATCAAGACGCCAGGATAGCTTCCTTGGGCCAGAGCACCACCCTGACTCCAGTAGAATCTGGAAATTATCCTCTTATTGCCACAGAAGCTGAGAACTATACTATCCCATTTTCCCATAAGTCAGCTAGGAAACGCCCATCAGTCCCTGGAACATCTGAGCTTCAGGTCCCTAAACAAAACACCATACCATTTGTCTCACATAATATATCTCAATAAAGACTATTTAGAATGAATAATTTGGTATTTCTAAATGATACAATCAAGAGATGAATTCTTGTTATAGGCAAAAGAGCAGGAACATCAGAGGAGTAACTACATAGAGACTTGACTATTATACGTGTCTCTACAAGGTTGCTGAATGATCACATTCCTTATTTGGACCTTTCTTTTACTAAAATATTTTACAAAATAACACACCACAGCTCTGGCCCTACAAATATTATTTATTTATTTATTTATTTATTTATTTATTTTTGAGACAGAGTCTCACTTTGTTGCCCAGACTAGAGTGAATGCTGTGGCCTCAGCCCAGCTCACAGCAACCTCAAACTCCTGGGCTCAAGCAATCCTCCTGCCTCAGCCTCCTGAGTAGCTGGGACTACAGGCATGCACCACCATGCCAGGCTAATTTTTTTCTATCTATATTAGTTGGCCAATTAATTTATTTCTATTTATAGTAGAGATGGGGCCTTGCTCTTGCTCAGTCTGATTTCGAACTCCTGACCTCGAGCAATCCTCCCGCCTCAACTTCCCAGAGTGCTAGGATTACAGGCATGAGCCACCTCACCCGGCCAATATAATACATTTAAATTGTACTTATTTTTTAAAAAACTTGTCCAAAGAAAATAAATTGAAATAACTTAAAAAACTTAAATCTTTTTTTAAAAAGTAATACTTCTTTTTAAACAATCTAAAATGAAGTGGATATCTCATAAAAATTTACAGTTATAAATGACACCATGTCAGCACCCATATTTCTGAATAAAAGATCCACATCATATTTCAACAAATTAGAACAGAATACTTTTCAAAGACATTTAAGAATTTAAAAATCGATCATGCCAATTTCATAATGAAAAGTTTCTCTTTAGAATATTTTATAAGTAACAGTAAATTCCCAGTTATTATCCAAACTATTGAAAACCTAAGCCCCTTACCTCTTGCCAGCCACAATGTCATGGCTACATTCATTGTTGTACAGTTGACACCCAAAATTCAGTCTCTCAAGTCAAAAGGAAAGCAATTTATTTTTAAAGCATAGTATAGTGATTTTGAAAAACTAGGGGAAAGTTCCTTATAGAAACATAGACATGAGAATAAGGTAAAACCTACAGAAAGAAGTTAACAAGTTCTCACTAGTTAGAGCGTAACAATTTCCTACAGAAGGATATTTTAATTTGCTTGACTGTGGTAATCATTTCACTATGTACATGTTTATCAAAACATCCTGCTGTATACCTTAAATATATGTATACAGTAAAAAAGAAGTTTCCTACAGCCTAGTAGAACAGCTCTATCAAGAGCACCACAAGAATAAAAGGAGAACAGTTAAATGATTCATCCTAAAATATGCCTAAAAAGTTGAGGATGTATGCCCCAAGAGCAAGGATACCCAAATGTACATTTATTTCACTGGAGTTTTTACAGAATGGAAGTTTTCACCGTGAATCACTTCTTGGGTTGCTAAAGTGCATAAATTTTCAATTACTTTGAATTATTGTGCTATATTTACCTCTTTCAAATTTCAGAAAGTGCCCCATCCCTAAATTCTAAAATTTAACAAACAAATATCACCCTTTTCAGGCCTTTGACTGATTGATTTTTTCCATCTTAACATATCTTTTCCAAGTCTTTCAAAACTGAAAAGATGGTGTATCCTACTGCTTAAAGCTATATACTATCCAGGTTTTAGTCCCAATTCTGCCACGGATGAGATGGAGTCCTTGAGCAGGTAACTTTACCTCTTTGTACTTCAAACTCCTCACTTTTAAAATGGGGTCGTAATAACAAGAAGCTCAGATATTGTTGTGAAGACTTTAAGCAGGGTGAAACATGCAGAGCCTCAAGAACAGCACCTGGTACATCATTACATTCACTACCTATCCGCCACTGTCGTTATGATGGTGATCTTTTGCATCTGGTCTTAAAATGGGTGGTATTTTCTGGGGACTCAATCCCTTC
Source organism: Microcebus murinus (assembly GCF_040939455.1). Taxonomy (NCBI): domain Eukaryota; kingdom Metazoa; phylum Chordata; class Mammalia; order Primates; family Cheirogaleidae; genus Microcebus; species Microcebus murinus. The sequence continues at coordinate 51,512,265 of NC_134104.1, forward strand.
TACTTATTCACTTTTACCTATTATTTCCATAGTTTAGGCTGGCTCAATCTCAAAAAATTTTAGATACAACAAATCATTTGGAGGCTAAATGAAACAAAGAACTGAGTCCAATAAGCAGAACCTGCTCCTGTCAGACAACAGGCAAAGGGAAGGATTAATATGTGCTACGTTGGCTGCTTGGGTAAAGAGAAGAGTCATACAAGTCTGAACAGAAATATTAGCAAGCCAGAAATTTCATTTTCTGATATTCTTCCAAATAAAGAATAGGAGGGGTTTTTTTCCTCTAAGTGATTCAAGAATGGCTTAGAAAAATGTCACAATTCATCGTATTACAGTATCAGTTGCTAAGCAAAATATTTGCTAATGATGATGAGATAACACTAGAAGTTACCAGATAAGCTCTCTCGTCAGAGCTACAAATTTTTTCTGTCTTTCTTATGATTCATGAATGTTTCAACTATACTAGAAATATTTTTTCCTTTCTTTTCTTTATATTTCTTTTTACTCTTGGATTTAATTTCCTTTAGAGAATAGTACATTTTCTCCATGTCATAAGGATGGTGGGAACAGCAGCCACTGAAAATTTTGTCCACAAATATTCATAAACATAACACCCTAGGTATATTTCCCCATCATAGTTGTCAAAGCAATTTCATTTATATTATCTTATGTAATCTTCACAACAATGAAACAGAAGAGGGGGAGATATATTTTCCCAATAAATGAGGAAACTGAAGCCCAGATATATGATTTCTCTGATTTCTGAAGCAATTGCTTCTTCCTTCATGATGTGCTGCAACATAGACCCTGGGCCTTACTTCCAGGCTGCACCCATGACAGCCACACATACTGCAGTGCTGTTAACATCCCCCACCTGTGTTCTATCTCCCTATTACATCTTGGTGACAAAATTTCCTGGCCTAAGGAGTTCATTAAATTTTAACCACATGCCAGAGTTCTCAAGTAAGATTTAGGGGTGTTTAAGCTGTCTTCCTACCAGCTTATTATTGGTTATGTACATGTAATCTTCCCCAACCAGATAATGGGGAAGAAATCAAAATAACAATAGCAATAATGATAATAGCAACTATTAAGTAACACTATCATAAACCTTTTATTTACATTATATTTTACCCTCACAACAGCCCTACAAGATGAGTTATTAGTATTCTTATTTTATACACAAGGAAACTGAGTCTCAGGGATGCTAAAAACTTTTGCAGGACCAGAGAGTTGGTGGTTATTATGTCAGCTGTATTCAAAATGCACCCACTTTTCATGATGGCATGTGGTTTTAAATCTCTGAATTCCCAATATGTAGCATGATGCTTACCACGTCATTATCACTCATTGACAATGTGTTAATCATTGCAGAGAACCAAACCATTACAGAGAGAACCAGAAAGAGATGTACATTCTCTTCCTGGCCATATTAGAAATCTCAATTTTCCTATGTTATGCCCACTCCTGGTTTTCTCTCCTTTAGAAGCTGCTCTCTTCTATTCCTCTTAATTCAGTGGACTGGAGGGGCTGGCATTACATACTTTGTGCCACGGCTGCCAAACAATTGCTCACCACCAGCCCCCAACATCCACCTTTAAGGCATGCTTGTTCATTTATGCACTACCCTACATCACTATAGTCACCATCTGGTGACCTGCAGGATACATCCCAAGTTCTTTAGTAACTTTAGCACCCAAGACAAAATCTTGTACATCCTGCATTGGCTACCACGTTTTTTCTTGACCTTCTCAATGTCAAACAACTACAACTGTGTTCAGCCACTTTGCATCCTATTATCTCTTAGAACTACCCCACCCTTCAAAGTTTTGATCTCTGTATTTTTCTGCTCTGGCTACCTTGTTCTTACCTTCACCACTCTCTCCCTTACTAAACCTAATCCTTCTCATTCTACTCTTTCTGTAACAATCTGCAACTCATCAACAATCTCCTGCCTCCCCCATACCTTTGATCTTTCTCCCTCATCTCTCTTTCATCCACTACAAATATGCACAATCTTCCATAACCTACAAAATCTTTCTCACGAGCCTACTCAAAATCAAATCATTCCTGTATATCTCCATTTACTAAGTGTCCATTTACTGGAAATTTATAATTTGAATAAATCCACATGTAGGAATTTAGCTTTACTCCAGGGTTATACAAAAAGACATAAAATGCAATTACGGGTAGGGAGTGCTGCATGTTTCTGTGATAATGCTTCAAGTATTAGGAATAAAATAATGACATGGCAATATATCTTCACATTAGCAATAGATTATCCAAATGCAAGCAACCAAGCAAATGGTTGCAAGCAAATGCAAGAGTTACCAGGTTGGTAACTCTTTCTAGATTCACTTGATTCTGTGATCTTAAATCTCATAGAGTAAAGATCCTTTCAGTGTTTCCCTAGGACCATGCCTTTTCTGTGATTACTCAGCATGAGGCAATATCTTCTTCGAACTTGGAGTATGTGAAAGCCAGACATGTTGCCATTTTGTAATATTTCTCCAAACTATGTTTTTATCATTTGTGATAGAAGAAAGTATGTGCTCTCTCTCATATACAACTTAGCTTAAAAATGTATATATTTATGCCATAAAAATAGATGGAGGATTACTATTTTATACTATAAACCTACTCGTATTTAGACAAGTACTATTTTTAAAATCAGATGAACTAATTGTGATTTTAGTAATTTTTGATGACAAAGGAAAAAATATTCAAAATTCTAAAGTTTTAGGGTAAAACATGCAGTTCTATTTTATAATTTTTGTTAACTAAAGATGAAAAACAAAGATTTTAATATGAGATACAAAATTCAAATATTCTCAGCTGAATATTCTATATTTATGTGAATTTATGTGTATTTTTTTATTATATTATGAGGCAAATACATAATCAAGAATGCTATCAATAAAGAAAGCTTTATTAGCCAAGTTACTATGCAATGCCTATTACTCTAGGATAATATTAAATCCAACAGAAGATTGCATATACATAATTAAACATAAAATTATTTCTTGGTTTATCAACCATCAAACACCATTCATTCTAGGTGAACATCTAAGAATAGAGAACAGCAAACTAGTGGTCTCTGTTCTCTAAGATTAGATCCATTTTCTTCTTCTCCCTTATTCACCTCCAGGGGGCAGTAGAGTTTTGATGATGGGCTCTGGCATCTGCCCTGGAATCCCTGCCCAGTCAGTTTCAGTTGTATAAACAAGGACAACTTATTTAACCTGAGCCTTAGCTTTTTATGCATAAAATGGAGAAAAAAATAGAACCTACTTCACAGTTATAAGGATGAAATGAGAAAGCGGCCAGTATATATAACAAGTTCTCTATCAATACTTGTTGCTATTATTTTTTTTGTTTATTGGCATTATATTAGCTTTTTGGGGGGCATTATATTTATTTTATATTGGCATTTTATTTGTTGGCATTATATTAGCTTTCTCCATCATATCACCAAATATAATTTATTAAATTCATATGTTTTAAGCATCTAATGCATGTTAGGCATGCATTGCCTAACATGATGCTAAAAACACAATACAATCCCTCTTCTCCATAAGTACTCAGTCATTATAGTCACATTATACATAACCTTCCAATGTAAATTATAAATAAAACAATATAGTAAGACCAATATATACAGTACTACCAAAGCACAGGAGGGTAAATATCATTACCTCCAATAGGATGAAAAGGAGAAGGGGCTTCTTGTCATTGTTGTAGGATAAATAGATGGATAAAATTGAGTTCAAAATGGAAGCGCCCACCTCCCAATCTCCTGCCCCTCACTCTGGCCTTGGGTACAATTCTTAGCTCTTTGGACAAAGGCATGTGACCTGGACTCAGCCAATTAGTGCTCTTGACTAAGCCTCTGATTCTTGAGAGAGAGATGCCAAGTTGCAGGAAGAGTCAGAGAATATTCTCAGCCCTCACAGCAGAGGCCAGAGGCCAGAGGCCAGTGGCGTGCTGGTGAGTAGCACTTTCACTGGCAACAAGAATAGCAACTAATTCCGTGCAGCCTGCTCCAATGGGGTGACGTCAGCTGGGTCTTCAGCTGTTTATTCCCCCTTGGTTTCTAATCCCTTTCTAAATCTCATCTCTAGCCTTCTGGCCAATTGGTAAGAAAGCCAGTATACTTCCAACAAATTATTTTCCTGCCTGTGTTGGAGACAGGTTTTCTGTTATTTGCAAACAAGAACCCAGATTGGTACCTTCGGTCATAAAGTAAAACTTTCCATTGTCATTGGGACAGAATCTCTGGCTTTCCAATTGATCTCTAATTATCATTTTCTTCTACGTTAACTAAGATACTATTTTGTTAACTATTTCAATATAAACAGACTTCTTGATTATGACACTTTACCTTAGCAAATGCCAATTACAGAAAGCATTTTCTAAATTTTCAATTAGCAAAAGAATCAATTGTTCCTACCTGCCACAAAATAATCTTCCATGATTCATCCTTTCCACAAAAGACTCCCTTACTCTTTTCATTTTATGATAAGCAATGAAGAAGAAAGAAATTTACAGGGAAGAACAATACAAAGAAATGGAGAGAAATAAGGTTTTCTGTAGCAATTAACAACCCACTCCTATCTTTGTTTTCTTCTTGATAATAGGTTGATCAAATTAGCATTTTTTTAAAAAGTCAAATATCAGCAATTGGTTGTTTGACGTAAAACTTCAGACACGCAGGCATGCCCTAGCCTGTGGACCACTGCTGAAGGATGAACAAGGGAAAAAGTCTGAGTTGACAATGCCCACCCCCCCCCAGGAGGCTCTCAAGGACCACCAGGTAGGGAACCAACACTTTGAAAATCACAGGAAAGAGAAAGATCCTGCTACCCTGGACTACTGAGAAAAGAAAGATTAGCTTTCCTTGATTATTCATGCCGAAGGCTATACCAGCAACAAAACCCAATAAGAGCATGTAATAAGACCTTTTCACGTTCATATCCCCAAATTTGTTCCTCTCCCTTTATCACTTCCCAGCTGTCTCCAGATTTTATTTTGTATCCACTTGAGCTATGAGGTCAGAGTTAAGCCTTCAGGAATGTGTCTCTCTATAGGCAGAAACCTGACTCTCTCTGAAAAAACTCTTAGTAGACCTTGGGAAAACTGCAGTTGCTATCGCATGTACAGAGAGAGCTTTTACAGTCATTGGACTTTAAATGTTCTTTTTGTTGGACTGCCAAAAGGTTACTGCTCCCTTGAGAACTGAGCCAGTTCCTCTAAACCCCTCCCACTGACTCATATGTTTGTCTGGCTGCAGCTGCTAAAAAAGATGGGAATTTAAAAGCTGCTACTCAAGTGCAAAAGCAATAACCAAAACAGTGGCAATATCCTCAGGTCTAGAATCAAAAATATCCATACTGAGAAAGGAAGGGGGTGGTGGGAGGAACATCAGAGACAAAATACTGGAATATAGAATGGATAAAGATAGGGGGGAAAAAAAACAGGAAGGAAATCACAGTTTCTCAGGGCTGGAAACTATTTTGCTCTGTGACCTTGCTAACGGCAATCTCATGGATTTATTTTTTTGGCCCTGTAGTTAAATTTTCTTTGGCCTAGATTTACGTGGAAGTTGGTATCAATAACTTGTCCACTGTCACAATGTTATAATCATACTTTTCTGCAATGCTCGGAGAACTTTTAAAGTTTATTATTATTGTTTCATTATTACTTCCATCCTAACAATATCCCAGTGAATATTTCCTAAGCAAAGTAAAAATTTCTTAGCTCTCAAGTTCTTGTACCCAAATCCTATTGTCTCATCCAGCAGAGTCCAGAAACAAATGGATAAACCCACGCCATTGCCATCTGAGACTCTGACTCCATTTTTGCAGCCTACCTTCTCCCTGCCCCCTTCCATACTCCCTTGCCAGTGTAGCTTCTCAAGTTTTCCTCTCTCTCTCATCAAATAGGAAAGTGATCTAATAAGCATTGATCCAAGATGTGATGGAGAGAGAGCACTGCCATTCTTAGCACCTTTAAAAAGAGACAAAGGGAAATGATGATATTCACCACACAAAAATGGCTAATAATAGAACTTTTATTCAAAAGTTTGAGAGATAATTGGAGCTGGGAAGCTTTCCTGGAACCCCTTAACATACTGCTGAGATACAATGAAGATATAGTTCTCTAATATACTGAAATCTTTTCCACTGATGCCTGTTACATTGCAAATTTGGAAGAACCCACTTGATCTAAAAACAGTTGTAACACAGTTTGTTACGCCCATTTAACCCGTGTGAAAGCTCATGCCCAGAGATCAGAACTATCATCTTAGTGTTTGTTAGAGAATGCTCTGCCTCACCAGAATCTATGTTTCTTCCATAGAGTTTCTTCATCTGTTATAAAAAACAAGGTGTTCTTTCTTAAGGTTTATTCATCCTAAGAGAGCTCTTTAGAATTCCACTAACTGTATCTTATTTTCTTGTTGTGGTTGTAATCCTGTCACCACCTACTGTTATTTTGCATGAATGTCTCTGACAACAGGTACATAATCCACAGACAACTCCACCTGATTTTGTCTTTAGATCTTGCTTAGGTGGGTCTTGTCAAAAGCTCCATAGATTCATTTTCTGCCAGTTTCTCAGTATATTTCCACAAAGATCTGAAAAACTATTTATAAACTGCTTCACTTCCTGGAAAATGTTTGTTACTCTAAGGAAACTTCTAAGGTTTTAGAATATCACTTTGGAATTGGCCGCTTTGGCATTGATCCTATTTTTTTTATTCTGGGGAAAAATGTTCCAATAACTGGTGTTTAAATAATCTCAGCTAAACTGAATATGTTATTTTGTATCATGCATCCACAGCAAAACTGCAAACTCTTAGAGGGTGAGAAATGTGCCTGCCATTTGTTTGTTCATTTGTTCATTTAATTATCGACATCATCATTCCTCCCGATGCCTACCACAGCTTCCATCCACACAGTGAGTGCACAACAACATTTTGGTATAGGGTATTGAACTAGGTAATTCAATACTTAAGGCTGGATTATTAGCAGCCAACATTTTTGTCTATATGGACAAATGAAAATGGAGATGTTAAAATAGCTTGGTCTATGAAATACAAACTAAGACTTGTCTCCTAGCTAAGAAATCTATAAATGTAGAGGTGGTGAGGAATTATAGTATTTGGTTTCTAGAACACTGGCTAATGACGCTCTGGCTTGTCATAAAATAGTTATACATCTCAAGGAGCTAGGTTCTCTTATCTTTTAAATCTCCAGTGAGAGACATAGAACAAATCTTTATGTTTCATATTCTTTCTTCAGATGCATTTTGGCATCAGATTTTTTTTCTTGATGTGTGCCCTCTTTTTTACTTTAGGCCATTCATTACTCCTCACAAGAGTGTTTGTAATATATGCACATGAAAATAAGTTAAAAGTTATTATCACTCATGGTCATCATTTTTGTGGTACATTTAAGAATTATGACTTCAACATATCTTTTAAAAACTTAAAATTACCCTGGTTAGAATAACCTACGCATCAACATTCAGTAAGGTAATGTCTGCAAAATTGTAGCTTTCTTTTTTTGCTATTAAAATACAAATAAATCACTAGACTTAATGGACCTTGGACAATGTAAATACATTTTTGTCTCATTATAATAGTTATGTTTTCAACAGTTATATGGAATTTGTAAGACTCTATGACCTAGGCTGGATCCTAATTTTGAGTAGCAACATTTAGGACATGCTTTGGCTCTCTTGGGCAATATTAATGGGGAATATTTTTATATACGTATGCATATGCTTGTATATTTACATATGTATATATTTATACTCAAGATTTTGTTGATACACTCCTATAAAGAGCATCTTTCTCACCTATATCTCAATCCTCTTTGATTTAAGAATAACAGAAAGCAAACTGTTGAGGGAAACAAAACAAACATTTGTTTTGAGCACTTACTACAAGCCAATGTACTCTGGTTCTCCTAACAACCCTATAGGGTGGCAATTATTATTCATATTTTATAAATGAAGAAACTCTTATTATCTCTAGCTCTCATGGCTAGTAAGTAAAAGAGCAAAAATGCCTTACCGCAAAGCCAGTACTCTTTCCATTACACCAGACTTCCAGAGGACACAACTGAAAATCACAGCAAAGGCAACTACCTGCATAAAATTCTCTGGCTCTCCAAAGTATTTGCAAATTTTGTGTGTGTGTGTGTGTGTGTGTGTGTGTGTGTGAGATGTTTTCCTGGAAGAATAAAAGTCATGTTCCCATAAATACAATACTAATGTTTTTGTCACAAGCTAGTACACAAAACCTGTTTTACCTAAAATGTGTTTAAATAACTCACCCTTTAGGATTATTTTATTAAAAAAAGAAACAACAGCATTATTAATGTATATACAGTATTTCAATCTAAGTGTCTTATCATGTGATCATATCATAAACCTTACCAAGTATTCTTTCTCAATATATAATCACAGACTATGAGCATTTGAAGGAAACATAAATAAACAACTTCCTCAGCTTTCCTGGAACTTTGGGGGCTCCCAGGACAAGGGAATTTCAGTTTTACTATTGAGACTAAAGGCGTTCCTGGGACATGAGACATTCAATGCTGAAACTGGGAAAGTACCAGGGGAACTGGGATGAGTTGATCATACTACATATCACCTGTTCTAACCCCTTCTAAAGGAAGCCAAGATTGTTAGAAAACACATGTAGGTCAAGTGGTTAGTGACCTATGCCACTTCTACACTGTTTTTCTTTGAGTGTTTACCCAGACTGCAGATATACTATAATTTCTCAGACTTAATCACTAGTTTAATTGTTCATCTCCTCTGTTACCCATTAAAATTTGCATGCCAGCAACCAAGTCTGTGTTCCCTTTGTATTTTTAGCATCTAGTCCAGTTCCTGACCCAGGGCATACAACATAATGTTTGTTTGTTGATTGCCATTGAAGGACTAGATGGAATTGCTTGGGGGATTCAGGTCTTTATACTAGTCGTATTGGACCAGAAGGATAATAGTAAATTAAAGATGAAAAACTGGGAGCTGCAGCAGGCAACATGTTTACCAATTAATTTTTCCTTTATTTCCCATATTTGATGTAATAAAAATGTACTGCTTTTTAATAAAATATAAAATGCATTTCAAAAAGAATAATTATCAGGGCCTTGGGTGCCCCTGATTAGTCAGGGGAATGCTGATCAGGAGGTGAAGATCATACCATAGGATAAATCACTATCTAAGGTGTGATTACTAGGGTTTCTGCAAACAGAGCAATACTAGTGCACTCTGAGCTCCATCCTCATCGTTCCTCACCTGTTGCCTTCACAAATTATTCGTGAGGAGAAAGGGGGCAATCCAGTGAACAGATTTCAATCTTTGTTTTATTGTATCAATAAATGACCCCTAGTTCCTATTCATATTAAAACTTGAGCTGACAGTGGAACCTGCTTAAAAATGGATGTAGTATTTGAGATATGAAATTTCAGAGAAGGGAGGTTTTTCCAGCTCTATTGTGTGTCCCCATATGCAAAATGCTGATGGCTGGACTTTGTGCTGCCGAGTTACATTTCTCTCTCTTAAAAAGCTGAGAACCATGTGCCAGAACTCATTAAGAAATTACCCAATAAACACAATGGTTCCCAAGTAGCTTTCTGACACCAAGTAGCTTTCTTTGATCAGTAAAAATGGTATATTATACTCACTATAAACCTTTAAGTAGGGGTCACTGCCAAGAAATTCCAAGAGATGAAAATACCAGAATTTTGAAGCTGACCCACAACTGTTTCTTTATTTTGTAGTACACTATAATTCAAAGAGTTCCATTCATTACTATTTAATTTTGCAAGTGTTTCTATACCCACTTAAAAACATCTCCTTTCATCCCTTTCCTCCTTGAAATTCACAGAGTATCACTGTCCTATAACTTGAAACTATACTCTGGAATTATTTTATTTTAGTGCAAAAGCAGACGTCCAGGCATCTGTAGGCTACCGCTTATTAGTTGATGGCACACAACCACACAAATGGTGCTGTGTGTGCAGCTTCTCCATGCCCAAACCTCCCTCACTTCCATTCTGTAGTTTAAAATAAACAGTCTGTGAATATTGACAGAGGAAAAAAAATCCCATCACCTAAGGACAATATAGACTGAATATTTGCTAGGTACGAAGGGTGCCTCTCTTTCCTTAAGAGAGGCTATGAGAGATTTGAGTGTATTTTCTTTATGTGGAAGAGAGATATTTTTAGCATCAGTTTGTTCAGCCATTTTCTTCTGCTGTACTGACTACTTTCCTTAGAGTTGTCAAACAAAATAAACCCCAAAACCATAGTACCTCTTTATAATAGCCCTTATGAGCTTAATACCAAATACAATCCTCACAGCAGCATTCAATCTTTAGGACAGAAAATACAGAAACAAACACTAGAACATGCACACCTCACCTTACTGTACTTTGCTTTATTGTGCTTTGCAGGCACTGTATTTTTATACAAATTGAAGGTTTGTGACAACTGTGCTTTGAGTAAGTCTATTGGAGATAATCATCCAACAGCATGTGCTCATTCCATGTCTCTGTGTAACACTTTGGTAATTCTCGAAATATTTCCAATTTTTTCAGTATTATTATATCTGTTATAGTGATCTGTGATCAGTGATCTTTAATATAGCTAATATAATTGTTTTCAGGCACCATGAACTGCACCCATATAAGACAGAAAACTTAATAAATGTGTGTGTTCTCACTGCTTCATTGACCAGCCATTTCCCCATCTTTCTCCCTCTCTTTGGGCCCCCTATTCCATGAGACACAACAATATTGAAAGTAGGCCAATTAATAAACCTACAATGGCCTCCAAGTGTTCAAGTGAAAGGAAAAGTAGCATGCCTTTCACTTTATATCAAAAGCTAGAAATGATTAAGCTTAGTAAGGAAGGCATGTCAGAATTGAGACAGAAAGAACAAAAGCAAAGTTAGGCCTCTTGTGAATGCACAGGAAAAGTTCTTGAAGGAAATGAAATGTGCTACTCCAGTGAGTACACAAATGATAAAAAAGCAAAACAGTCTTATTACCAATATGGAGGAAGTTTTAGTAGTCTGGATAGAAGATCCAACCAGCCACAACAGTCCCTTAAGCCAAAGCCTAATCCAGAGCAAGACCCTAATTCTTTACCATTCTATGAAGGCTGAGAGAGATGAAGAGGATGCAAAAGAAAAATCTGAAGTTGAGAGAGGTTGGTTCATGGGTTTTAAGGAAAGAAACCATCTCCAAAACATAAAAATGCAAAGTGAAGCAAGTGCTAATGTAGAAGCTGTAGCAAGTTATCCAGAAGATCTAGCTAAGATAAATGATGAAGATAGCTACACTAAACAACAGATTTTCAATGTAGATGAAACAGCTTTCCATTGGAAGACCATAACATCTAAGACTTTCACAGCTAGAGAAGAGAAGTCAATGCCTGGCTTCAAAGCTTCAAAGGACAGGCTGATTCTCTTGCTATGGGCTAATGCAGCTGGTGACTTTAAGTTGAAGCCAATGCTCATTTACCATTCCAAAAATCCTAGGGCTCTTTGGAATTATGCTAAATCTACTCTGCCTGTACTTTATAAATGAAATAATAAAGCCTGGATGACAGCACATCTGTTTAGAGCATGATTTTCTGAATATTTTAACCCCACTGTTGAGACCTACTTGTCAGGAAAAAAAAATCCTTTCAAAATATTACTATTCACTGACAATGCACCTAGTCACCCAAAAGCTCTGATGGAAATGTACGAGGTAAATATTATTCTCATGCTTGCTAACACAACATTCCTCTGTAGCCTGTGGATCTAGGAGTAATTTTGACTTTCAAGTCTTATTATTTAAGAAATACATTCATAAGGCATTAGCTGCCATAGATAGTGATTCTCTTAATGGATCTGGGCAAAGCAAATTGAAAACCTTTTGAAAAGGATTTATTACTCTAAATTCCATTAAGAATATTCATGATTCATGGGAGGAGGTAAAAATAATATTAACAGGAGTTTACAAGAAGTTGATCCCAATCCTTGGGGATGACTTTGAAGGATTCAAGACTGCAGTGAAAGAAGTAAGTGTAGATGTGGTGATGGAAACAGCAAAAGAACTAGAATTAGAAGTGGAGCCTGAAGATGCTGAATTGCTGCAATCTCATGATAAAACTTAAACACATGAGGAGCTGTTTTTTATGGATGAGTAAAGAAAGTGGTTTCTTGAGATGGAAACTACTCTTGGTAATGATGCTGTGAACACTATTGAAAGGATGACAGAGGATTTAGAATATTACAAAAACTGAGTGGATAAAACAGCAACAGGGTTTGAAAGGACTGACTCTAATTTGGAAAGAAGTTCTACTGTAGATAAAATGCTATCAGACAGCATTGCATGCTACAGAGAAATCTTTGGCAAAAGAGGAGTGAATTAATGTGGCAAAATTCGTTGTTGTCTTATTTTATAAGAAATTGCCACAGCCACTCCGGCCTTCAGCAACCATCACCCTGGTCAGTTAGCAGCCATCAACAGCAAGGCAAGACGCTCCACCAGCAAAAAGATTACAACTCACTGAAGGGCTATATGGTGGTTGGCATTTTTTAGCAATAAAGTATTTTTTTTTTTTTTTGAGACAGAGTCTCGCTTTGTTGCCCAGGCTGGAGTGAGTGCCATGGCGTCAGCCTAGCTCACAGCAACCTCAAACTCCTGGGCTCAAGCAATCCTGCTGCCTCAGCCTCCCAAGTAGCTGGGACTACAGGCATGCGCCACCATGCCAGGCTAATTTTTTCTATATATATTAGTTGGCCAATTAATTTCTTTCTATTTATAGTAGAGATGGGGTCTCGCTCTTGCTCAGGCTGGTTTTGAACTCCTGACCTCGAGCAATCCACCCGCCTCGGCCTCCCAGAGTGCTAGGATTACAGGCCTGAGCCACCGCGCCCGGCCATCAATAAAGTATTTTTAATTAAGGCATACACACTGCTTTTTAAGACATGATGCTACTGCACACTTAATAGGCTACAATATAGTATAAACATAACTTTTATATGCAGTGGGAAACCAAAAAATTTGTGTGACTTATTTTATAATATACATATTACATATATATATATATATATATATGACATATATATATAATATCACCTTATTGTAGTGGTTTGGAACTGAGCCCACAATACCTCCTTGGTAGGCCTGTAGGGTGGATCCTATATCAGTTTTACTTGAAGAGACTGTGCTTACTTCCACATCCAGGACATTCTGAAATACACTCATCCTTACTCACCTGCACCCCCACTGAGAACCGTTGACCCAGTAGCCACAGCCTTTCAGTGGCACCACCATCAACCATGGCCAGGATCCCACCAACTAACCTGCCACTTCAGGTAATAGATATCCATGTTTGAAATATGCACAGCCTGTGACCCAGCAAGTCAACTTGTAGGCATTCACTCTACTGATACTTGCATAAGACGGCAAAACCATGCAAATGGCAATGTGAAATTTTATCATTGCTCACAATAATGAAGAGAACAAATTAAATAATGAACTGATTAAATAAATTATGTATTGAAGCATTGGAATTCTATTCAGTTGTTAAAAAGGAATAGGTACAATACATGATGTCATTCTGTTAAGGCCCAAGGAACCCAGAATAGTACTCATTTGGAAAACCAATCATTAATACACTCACTTGAAGAGAGTGTATTAATGACACTCTGCTGACATAATAAAGACATAATAAAGACAAAACTAACTCAGTTCCTCACTGGTTTTAACTGTCTCTGAACAGGCTTTTAGCCATCATTACATAGGAGCTGGGCTCAGAAAAGGGATCTTGGGGTTAGGCCCATATAACACTTTCATAAGTACTTTTAAAAGCTTTTACTACATCAAAACCACAGGATTTATAGAAGAACTTGCTAGCCTGTATAGCATAGCACACTGGGCTGATGTACACTTGCTACAGTTATACCAAGATATCATTTCTCTTAAAGTGGCTAGGCAGGGCCCAGAACCACCTGGACCTATTGCGCCACCAGCAGCGAGAAGCCCCTTCTGCTCACTCCATGGTACTGCACAAATGCCAATATTTCCATGTGAGCAAAACCAGAAAAGGGTTGGGAAGTAAGTGGTGAATTTCAGGAATTGCAAAGGTTACCTGGTACTGGTATCAGTGCTTATCTCAAAGGCTAATTTCCAAAGGAAAAGAAACAAAATGTTGACTCTACAATATAGTATAAACATAACTTTTATATGCAGTGGGAAACCAAAAAATTTGTGTGACTGTAGGACTACAGCATCCTAAGCAAAAGAATACAGATACCTTCAAGTCTCTTTGAAATACTAAGTGAAAGAAGCCAGACACAAAAAATTATATGATATATAATTCTATTAACCTGAAATGTCCAGAAGAGGTAAATATATAGAAACAGAAAGTAGATTAGTGGCTGCCTTGGGCTGAGGGCAGAAACAAAGATTGATGGCAAATGGGCATGAGGAATATTTTTTAAATGATAGAAATATTCTAAAATTGAATTGTAGTAATAGTCACACAAGTCTATAAATTTACTAAAAATCAGTGAATTGTGCACTTTTAAAATGGGTAAATTGTATATGTAAATTATATCTCAAACTCAAGAAATACTTTGAAGTATTTGAGATTATATCTAAAACTCAAGAAATACTTTGAAGTAATATTAAACAATTTAGAATTTTAGGCATATTACTGAAATTTCTAAACAATAAGAATATATCCAAGTTAAAAACAAGTTATACATATTTATACAGTTTTGTTAATTTTTTAAAAAGTTGCTACATTTTAAGGAAAAAAAGAGTGTACTTAATCATGAATATTCACAGAAAATAACTAGAAAGAAATACAAGGAATGTTGTTTTTAGTGGGCAAAATTAGACTTGCCTTGCAGGAAAATTTTTACTTCTTACTTTATGCATTTTTGTACCATTAGATATGTTTATAAGCAAACATTGCCTTTATTTAGAAATATACAAATTACTCTTAATATCTATGTTTTTCTTTTGTTCTTAAATAGTTTTCTCACCAAAATTCTCAGAATATAAATTATTTATAATTAAATATTTCAATTCCCGGATAAAAAGGTAAAGAATTTTCTGGTTCTAAAAAAATGTTATTAAGGATTTAATGTACACTTTCTCTTAACAAATGCACTAGAACGTTTCACCAAGTGTGTATATATTCTATTGATAGTATTGAGATAATTTTAGATAAAGGGTTGGCAAACTTTTTCTTAAAGAGCCAAATTACAAATATGGTAGTCTTTGCAGGCCATATTGTCTCTACCTCAACAACTCTGCTATTATATCTTAAAAGCTGCCATAGAGAATAAACAAAAGAATGATTTGGATGTGTTTGCCAACTCCTATATTAGGTGGCCAAATGAATAATTGTTTATTTTAAGATTGGCTTGAATATATATTAGAAAACTATAACTAACACATCAAGCCCATGACTTCATAACTAGTATTGCTTAGGAGGAAGCTAAATTTATGTACATTTTAACAAGGTTGGAGATTTAAAGAAAAATATTGAATAAGTTACAGAATCAAAAGTACTCGGATATGACAAAAATAATAAAAGATTTTTGCAAATGGCAAACATTTGGGAAAACTGCACTTGAACATAAATAACAGCTTTCTTACTAACAATAAACCATGGGATGAAGAAAATCTCTCCAAAGTAGGTAACTCTTCCCAGTTACCCAATTCAATTCTTTTCCTAGTTTGTCCAATTTGAGGTAAAGCTCCTTTAAAGAAATATTAAAATGTACACTAACAATCCCCAAAGGAAATGGTCTCTAATATTTACTGGATCATGGAAAGTATAGACCTCTTCCCCAGAAAAAAATACATATTTAAAAACTGTGCTCCCTGAAGCACATCCGAATTCAGAGACCTCAAAGTGGTAAGAAACAAGAGGGCATATCTGACAGTATTATTCAAAAGCTTTTCCAGGAACTCTACTGCACATGACCTGTGCTCAGCACCAAACTCAGTAAAGCAAACAGATAGATCAAGAATATGGTGCCTTTTGGGATCCTGTGCCCCCCACAAATACATATTGTGATGACACAGCTGCTGCTGAGTGCTGTCCCCATCAATTCAACATGCTCCAGTCCAGGTCAGAAAAAGAACAGACTTCCTCCACTGTCCAAAACATGGCCAAAATCCCTAAACTGATAATCATCACAGAACATTTTCTATTTAGAGAGATTAGAAGTGGGAAAGGGCAGGAGAAAGGGTGCATGGCAAGGAGAAGAAGGAGCTGACATTCCTGAGACCTATGTACATGCTTGGTGCCATAATAAATCCATGAGGTGGATACAATTACCTGCATTTTAGAGAAAAGGAAATGGAAACGTTTATGTAGATTTATCTCCTTTATAGCAAGAGATAAAGCCTTCCTATCAGTAATACTAAATAGTAAATATTGATCTGTAAACACATCTTATTTATTATTTCATGTTTCCCTGTCAGCTTGTTCATGCTATTAGAATCTTTCTATATCTGTATTCAACTAAACTATACTTGCCTTTAAGACCCAGCAAAAGCACTTTTTTCCCTGAGAAGCCTTCCCTGACACCCGCCGCCATTCCCAATTCACACCTGCCCTGGTTTTAGTTCCACAGGACTCTACCCCTCTCCATAGTTCCATGGTACTCCCCACATTATTTGCTGACTTGCTTGCCAGTCTCCATCAACAGACTGTGGAAATTCAGAGACCATTTCTGTTGACTTCTCTCCTCAGAGCTTAATACAATGTCTGGCACAAAGTAAGGACTCAGTGGCATCTGTTTGTCAGGTGTGGAGATTAAATGTCAGGTTTGAGTTTCCTGGTTCTTGGTTTCTAGTACCGAAGAATGGTTACTGTTATTGAGCTGAGGGAATAAATGAGCAAGTCTAGCAGATGGAAGTAGGCAGCGTGTCAAGATTTATTGAAGTACAGTATGTTTCAAAAAAGGAATGGATTCATTTTTGTGAGTGGAGAAGACTCTGAGATTGAATAGAATTCTTTTTATATGAAGGTTTTAATTTTATGTTAACTTGGGGCTAAATATTTATGGCATTTTTTGGAAAGGGGTAGAGAGTTTCCAGAATGGCCAGTCTTTTTTTTTAATCCTGTAAAGCAATTTCGGGGTGTTGCCATGACATTCATAAACTGTCATGGAGGGGAGGTGTGATTTTTACTATGTTAATGAGGGTAGGTCACTTGAGGACACTGTCACCTTGTTTGTATGCATGTTTTAAAGACCCTCTTTTGTGGTCTTGATTATATCTCTACTTTATGAAAAATCATAAATATATATCATATTTACAAAATCATAAACATATAAAGAGATATAATCTTTTATGTCTCGTTTTGGTTGGTCAGTCTTTGGAAGCTCCATATTGTGGACCAAACATCGTTTAGTCTTTGGAGACCTCCTTGACAAGGCATTTGGGGGTGTTTTTGGAAGTCTCTTCTGATCAATTTGGGTTTTGTTATTGTAGAAAAAGTATCTCCTAGTATTATTTGGTCTTTCTTTCCCCCTCTATCTCTACCTAACAGTTTTTCTTGAGAGACATGGGATCTAAAATTTTGGAATGTTATGGTCGAAGGTCCATCTTTTATAACTGTTATAACTTTTTTTTTGTTGATTATGGGCTGTGAATCAGTTTCTTAGGTTTTAATGTATTTTTTTTAGGAGGAGGAAGTCATAAACAGAATGTCTGGGCACTCTGATCTAGGGGGCTCCTCATGGGCTGTCCTCTTGGTCCCGACACTTCTTGTAGTGGACATAATGGGAGGTAGAGAGACATAGTCAGGTGGAGCCTGAAGCCTATTTGGGGCTGAGGCTACAGTCACAGTCGTCTCTCTGCCACCTGACTCCTGTTTTTTGTTTTTTTTTTTCTTATTTGGTACCTCTTGACACAAGACTCACAGTGTTGGTGGTTGTCTCTTAAGCATATAAAGTCCTGGACATAGGTAAACCTCTGACCACTTTTTCTATTGTCTATAAAAGAGATCTAACTGTGAAAAAGCATTATAATTAAGATTCCTGTTTATGGACCAGGATTTCTGTCCAGTAGTTGGTATTGGGGCCAGGCTGTATTGTAAAACAATATTTGTTTTGTTTTGTTTTGAAGTCTATTGAATCTAAGTTATTTTCAATTTTTTAACAAACATCTCAGTGGCAAATTTATGGGAATTAATGTTTTTTTGTCTCATGTTTTTATGGGGAGAGACGAGAAGGTCTATCCACCGGACGTAAGTTTTATCTTTGTTGTCATCAATGAAGGTGTTCCAGTCATGGACAGTGGAGAATATTTCCTGTGGAGATGTTGAATCCCATTTCACACAGCTGGAGCTCTCTGAGCCCCATGTTTTTTTCCCAGAACAGTGTGGCAAATTTCAAAGGCCAGAGGCATCTCTGATCGGGTGCATGCCCCCTCTTTTACCCTCGATTTCCCAGACTTGATGTTTACTCATGTCTGGGTACCACCTGGGTACTCATGTCTGGGACCACCTTTTCCGAGTCCCGCAGCTCAAACGGCCTCCCAAACTGGTCTTTACTGTTAACCACAGTGTAAGGGCTGCCTATTACCTCAGCCTGAGAGGACACTTCCGTCTCTACCTGAGAGAGTTTTCTTGAGTGACAAAGGGAGAGCAGTTAAAAACACACAGTCTTAAAAGTGAGAGTAGAGGCAGGACAGGAATCATGTTAAAGGGAAAACTGCAAGAGCTCTTTTTACTCCCCCCTCCTTTTCTTTTCTTTTTTTTTTTTTTTTTAGTTTTAAATGAGTTTTTAATGTTTACACTGTTGTCAGAATTGGCTGTTGTCAGTAACCTTGGGTAGTGATAATATAGTTTAGTGAGCTTTATCTTAATACCTGTAACTTAGCAACCATAGTTTCAGTAGGCAAAATATAGAGAGACAGTTTAACAAATTCTGTATTTTAACTGTATAGTGGCAGATTGACTCTTTGAATTCTGAACTTCTGATGTATTTTGTCCATTTGTTTAAACGTGTATAAGAACAGAAATTTAAGAGCTTTTAAACATAAATCCCATAACTGAGAACAGAAAACTGTGTTGTTTTAACTAGATTTTTTTCTTTTAATTATAGCCAACTTGATTGCATATACAATTTTTTAAATTTACTTTTACAAACCTTATCTCGACTTGTACTGACCATTGACAACATAAGTAAGCCTTTTTTGTTCCAAATTTTCTTTTTTTAAAACAAGCTTTCCTTGTCTTGAAGAAACAATATGAAGTAACCAGTTGAAAAATCATGCTATACTCATCCGCAATGGGCTAATTAAAAAATAGTTTCCACTCAATAGGCAACCTTTGACCTCCATGGACAGTTCCCATGGGAGATACCATGAACAGTAAAGCCTAGATGTTCAGCCAGTGAGAACCCTTGAGTCAGATGCCATTGGTTGTTTTGTCCAACTGGAGAAATAAAGATAAAAATAAATGCCAATCATCCATCTACATCAAAAAGATAATGGCAGCACAATGGCTCATGGTTCTCTACTTTTCATCTGCCCTGGTCTGATACTAAAGGAAAAAAAGAAAGGAAGTCACTGTATCACGCCAATCAATCCCTCACTTTGGTACTTCCCCTTGTTGACAAACTCCTTGGGGAAAGAAAAAGTAACTTGCCTATCTCTATACCTTAACTCCAAAACCATAACATGTTCTCCACAGATACATTCACTGAGAATTGAAGGACTAGAAGTATTTAATATGCTTCCATCAATTAAAATTTCCACAACTGGATACTGTGTGCAGCACTATGCTAGTTAGAAAGTGAATATAGAAATATAAGACATGGTCCCTGACTTTTAAGATCATATAATCTACTTCAGGAGACAAGAATCTTATAATGATATAATAATGAATAGAATATAATTAGGTGCTAAATTGTGTAGTACAGATTATAAGTACTCTAGGAGGTCATAAAAATGTCTAACATCCTGTAAAAATGAATAATGGGCTGGGAAATCTTTACTTACTATGCATTTGTAGGAGCAAGCAGAGAAACCTATAAAATGGACTAAAGGCTTTTTAAAATATCCATTATATTTTATGTGTAATATGCTTTCTCTACCACTCCCTTTCTTAATTTGGGGGGTAGGGGTTACTTTTTTTTCAGCCTTGTTTACAAGTAATTAGAAAAAGGCCTCAAAGGAAAATAAATAAATGTGCCAACAGCCATTCAAAAGAATGTGTAAATTACTGTTAAATTACTGTTACTCAATGAAAATTTGTAAATTCAGCCTTTATAAAAATAAACCTTTTATTCAAAGCTTGATTTGTTCAGACAAACTCAAAAAGAAATAGCTATATTGACTCTCCTCCTTCCCACATGAGGGCCTCCTCCCACATGAGATCCATGGAAAATATTATTCCTTTGGCATCAGAAGTCATAACATTTGCTTTAAAATGAGAATTTCATGGCCCTCTGCATGGCATAGATCAGAACAGACATGGATTTTGTTTCTATAAAGACTCAAATGGTGAATGTGTGTATCTTTTTGTTCTGGCCAACCTCAAACATTACAAGTTCTACAGCTATGTAGCTTAAGCAGTGAACTGAAAAAGTAAGTAATTCTATTTCCTAGACTGCTGCTCACTATAATCTCTGTCATCCTTCCTTCATCTTTTCCCCCTAAATAGCTATCAAACATATTCAGCTCTATCAAATTTCAGTAAATAGAGAGCAACCTAGTATTGCTCAGTCAACTATTCACTCCACATAATACTGGCAATACATGGGTGTGTTTTGGGTAATCTATTTTTGCATAACAAACTACCCTAACACTTAGTGGCTTAAAACAACCATTTTGTTTCACTCAAGACATTTTTGGATAAGGAGTTCAGGAGGGCTCAGCTTACTGGTTCATCCCTGATCAATGTCCAAGATGGCTTCCACTCACTTAAATGTCACATCCCTCCAGGGTGCTCCATGGTCTCTCTCACACCACATAGTGTATCATCCTCTAGGCAGTGCCAGGACTAGGGTGAGGTAAGAGAGGTGCCTTGGGTGCAAAATTTAAGGAGGTACTCCTTCTCAATGTCATGCAAGTATACCTGAGTTCGCCTCCTTAAATTTTATGCCCAAGGCACCTGTCTTGCCTCTTCCTCATTCCAGCCCTGCCTCTGGGGCCTCTCCACATGGCTCCATGGCTCAGTTTTCTCACACCTTGATGGTCTCAGAGTAAGAAAGGGGCATATAAGGTCTATGCACATAATTGGCAAAGTGTCACTTTCACCATATTCTATGGGTCACGTCACTGGGTCTGCCCAGATTCACAGGTAGAGAAAGACACCACCTGTTGATAAGGCTGTGAAAAGGTCTCATGGCAAAGAGCAAGTGGTATGAGAGACACTGCTGCAGCTATTTTTGAAAAATACATTCTCCCACATCTTCATTTATGAATTTTCCTTCATTTCACTTTATTCCTGGAAAACTGTGATATCCTCCTCATTAATAGTCTAGCTTCTAAACTTCATTTTCAATTCACCATACTACAGCACACTACACCTGACCTTCCAGTAATAACTATATTAGTACCTTACTTAAACTTTCTAGTATCCCTATACTCTTCTACCTATCATTTAAAGTGTTCCATGATTCAATGCTGTCTCATCTGTTGTCAGTTGGATTGTGTCCCCCAAGAAGATATGTTCAAGTCCTTACCCCTTGGTATGGTTTAAAAGTGCCCCATCTGAAATTCAGGTATTGACAATGTGACAGTATGAAGAGGTGGGGCCTCTGAGAGGTCAATAGGCTATGAGGGCTCCTCCCTCATAAATGAAGCTCCTCCCTCATAAATGGAGTTAGGTGTCCTTATAAAAGTGCTTGATGAGGAGAGTCCATCCCTTTTTGCCTTTTTGCCTTCTGCAACATGAGGACACAACATTCCTCCTCTCTGGGGGATGCAGCCTTCAAGGTCCCATCTTGGAAGCAGAGACTGGACCCTCATCAGACAATTAACCTGCTGATGCCTTGATCTTGGACTTCCCAGGCTACAGAATTGTGAGAAATAAATTTCTGTTCTTTATAAATTACCCAGTCTGTGGTATTTTGTTATAGAAGCACAAATGAACTAAGATACCTCAGTACTTGTAACTGCAACCTTCTTTGGAAATTTGGTTTTTGCAAATGTAATCAACTTAAGGTTACACTGGATTAGGTTGGGCCCTAATCTAATGACTGCTATCTGAATGAGATAAAGGAGAGAGAGATTTGGACACAGAGATACAGAAGAGACAAAGGAAAAAAGGCCATGTGAAGACAAAGGCAGAAATTGGAGTGATGCATATATAAACCAAAGGATTGCCAAAAGCCACCAAAGCTAGGAAGAGAAAAGGGAGGATTCTTCCCCAGCACCTTTGGAGGGAGCATGGCCTCACCAAAACCTTGATTTTGAACTTCTGGCCTCCTGACTATGAAAGGACAAATTTTTATTGTTTTAAGCCACAATGTTTGTAGTCATTTATTGTGGCAGCCCTAGGATCCTAATATACCACCCATCTAGTTCTACTTCCCTCCCCTACTGCTTTCAAATACTCACTCTTCATTTAGGTAGAGGTCTCTTCCCTGTTTCCATCTTTTAATAAATTACTATACTTCGTTTGTCCTTTCTTTCCACCATAAGAAACAAAGCAAGGTGGTGTACATACCTATAAAGGGTGGCTGAGTTATAACTGGCATCTAGTGTTTAGCTAGACAGGGTTAATTGTCCCAAAAGCTGAGCTAAAGTACATCTGAGCCAATGAGTGTTTCATGCATTTGTTAACTTTAGAAAAATGTGAACAAATATTAAGTTTTTTAGTAAGTGCTTAAAGTCAAGAGTAGAATGATTCTTTCTCCATTCTTTCCCTATCACATTCTTTGTTCATTAAAAAGGAAAAAATGTTTGGTTTAAGTAAGTGAATAGTAATTTACAGAAACAGACCTGCAAAGCTATAGTAGTCCTTCCTTAATTACCTACCACTTAGCTGTCATAAATGGTATGAATTACAGTGGCTTTAATTAACCGAAATAAAAGTGACTTCTAAATGGTAATTCAATAATCTAGAGTTCTAGAAAGGTTGCCCTCTTTATTGTTCCTATCTTGATTGTTGGAAATAGTGTATGATAAGTTCCTCAAGAAATTAGAGAGGCCATCTATCTTTTTCCCAAAAACACTTTATATGGTAACATGTGCAAAATAAATGTAATTTTAAAAATAATGATAGGGGATAAGACATCTTATAGTACATATTGATTCAGATGGTTATGAATATAAATCATGCCAGAGATTTGAAAAACTATTTCTGAAATGCAGGAAGTGATGGTCCAGTGATGGCTGGTCTACACCTGGAGCCCTGGATACCCAGGAGGGTACCAGATCTTAGCAGACAACCTGGAAGGCATGCAGGAAAGTGAGCAAGATGGTGAGGAGGCTTGAGGAACAGCAGAGGAATATAGTGATATTTAACTTGAAGAATAGAAGTTTCAGAAGAAATTCGATTACTTTAACATATAAGAAAGACTTTTCTAATAAAGAATCACACTTACTTAGATGTGCCTGAAAGAGAACGACTAAACCAATAAATGAACATTATAGAAAGATATATTTTGAACTGTTCTAAGAAAGATGCCTAAAATTAAAGTAAGCAATTGTGAATTGTCCCTGGAAATGTTCATGTAGCCTTGTAACTTCTCAATAAGAGTATCTTATTTATCTTTGTAGCCCTAGTGCATAGCACAGTTCCTACCATATGGTAGCTGATTCATATTTTAATATATTTGATAAATAAAGGAAAATTCAATTATCTGATGATAGTTTGGATTAAATATTTCCTTCCAGACCTAGGAGTCCAGTATTTGAGGATTCCAAAAGAAGCTCAACTATGAGTCACTAATTTTTCCTTTCAATGTGTTACATAGTCATAATTTCCTTTATGCTAGATGAGTACTCCTCAGGTAAAGAAGAATCCCAAACATTTCATCAGGAACCTTTTAGATAGTACCATGCAGTCATTAGGTGCAAAATGTGAAACACTTACTCTTCAAAGGCACATATTTACACATATACTATTAATTCTCTAAAATTTCCCCTAAGGCAAAAGTGAGCTGTAATTCATCAAACCTTTATCATAGGCATAATGCTCAGTGCTTTAATATTCATTCAAAAGCATTTATTTAACACTGACTGTGTGCCAGGTATATCTAATACTGACAACCAAGTTAGCAAGGTAGGTATTAATATCACCAAACGAAAGCCAAAGGAATTATGTACCTTGTTCAAGTTCAGGCCATGACTAGCACGTACAGAGCCTTTGTGTGCATTTTAAAGACAAGGTATCTTTTCCTAAAGATATTTTATTTCCATCTGTCATAAAATTTGTCATAATAAACTGATTTAATTAAAACAAAAAACTTGACTGTCCATAAAATTGTCTCAATAAATATTCAAACTTACAATCTATGGTATAAATAGCATGCACTTTAGATGTATTTCTTTGTGCAGTGCACAATCTACTCAATGGTAAATGACAATCATGTATGAGATATTTAATAAGTGCATACCCAGAAATTTTGCTCCAAAGTATCACGTTTATTCCCATCCTAAATGACAATGATCAGGAATTTCACATTAATTCTAGCTGCATATTACTGCTGTCTCCTTTCAGCACTGTTTCATACTCAAAGCACTCATAAAATGTATTAATGTGAACATAAAGCCACTGAATACATAGAAAGCAACTAATACTAGCTAGGCTAAGAAAAATTTCTTGGCGAATCCATCATGAGCCTCTCCTAGACAAGAACTGTTTCTCCAAATCCTAATTTTACCTACCAGGAAAACAGGAAAATATTCTTAGAATTAGCATAAAATAGTTGTTCTCATAAATATCAATCAAATATTCAGTCTGAACCCTAAAGTCTAATTACTACAAAAATGACTTGAATCAGATTTCACTATGATGTTAAAGTGCTTCAGATCAATATTCAGTCAAATTATGGAAGAAAGATATTAAGATAACAAGAGTTTTTAAAGAAAAGATTTTGACTTTTCCTAAAAGTAGGCAGTACCATGCAGTCATTAAGTGCAAAATGTGAAACACTTAACAATCTTCAAAGGCACATATTTACACATACTATTAATATGTATATCCCAGAATGTGAAATGCCCTAACGCCCAGTGAAAATAAAAAATGTTCTCAGAAAGAGCAATGCATGTACACATGGTGCTTTATTCTCCAAACCACCTTTTTGAGTCTCTATTACGTTGCAAGTTTTGTGTTAGACACTGAGGACACAGTGACAGTCCATGCACCACCCTTATTCCAACAGGCAAAATTAATGTAAAAAAAAAAAAAGTGCGATAAATGCAGCAATAGAGATCTAGACAAAGTATAATTAACCTCACTTGATGGGGTTCTGATCTTTGTGGGGTTCTACACACTGAATTTCTTAGAATTTAGGTAAATAGAGTTCATAATAATATAAGTAAGCTTTAAAATTAACATACTACTCAGCCAAAAAAAAAAAATGGTGAACTAATACCTCTTGTATTAACCTGGATGGAACTGGAGACCATTCTTCTAAGTTAAATATCATAAGAATGGAAAAACAAACACCACATGTACTCACCATTAAATTGGAACTAATTGATCAACACTTATGTGCACATACGGAAATAACGTTCATCAAAAATGAAGCAGGTTGGGGTGAAAGAGGGGATGGGTAACTTCACACCTAATGGGTACAACACACACTATCTGGGGGATGGGCACACTTATACCTTTGACTCAAATGGTACAAAAGCAATTTATGTAACCAAAATGTTTATACCTCCACGATATTCTGAAACTTAAAAAATAAATTAATTAAAATAAATTACAATAAATTAACTTAAAAACCAATTCTTACCATCATACTTGGCTCCCAATAAATACATAATAAATGTGAAATGAATAAATAAATTAACTTTCCAGCTTACAAATTAGACTTGGGCTATAAACAAACATCCACATCAATTATAAAAGAAATATTCATGAATACAAAATCTTTTTAAATACCCAGAAGCCTAAGGCAATTTAAAATGAGGGAAGATGCCATTTAAATACAAACCTCATGCTGACCAGCTTAAAAGATAAATAAATTATTCGTGATATCTATTAGGGCCATTTTATCATATATTTTCAGAATCTCAGTAACAATTTTTTTTCAGTCATGTGGACTATATATTTTCCAAATTTCAACCATATCTATCTATCTGGCTTTGCAAAGATGATCAATTATAAGGAGCTCTAACAATTTCCACTGTTTTTCAGCCATCCAGCTAGAGAAGATCTAAGCTTAAGTGAGAGGTGGGGATGGGGGTAGAGAAAAGCTTATTCTTTGCTGTATGTATGGAGGGGATGTACACTTATGAATTCCAATTTTTCAGGTGGATAACTGGAGATAATAGTTCGTTCCTGCAACATTTTTACCCACTCCACCCTGCCTCCCAAGCCTCCCAAGGAACACTGTACTGAAATAGAAGTAAAATGCTAAGTACCTTACTCACCTTTTCTTCTAATTCTGTGTTTTAGGCTTTTTTAAAATTTTCATCTCACATTCTATTATAAATAACCTGAGTATGGGGACACAGTCTGTGTAGTTCTCTGCAATCAGCATCCATTCCAGCACCCTGCACAACAAAGCACTCACAAAATGTTTCCTGGTGCTTGTATTAGACAGTAAACTACCCTACACATGAAATTCAAAAGTTGGCACTTTTTTAAAACATACTTTAGGCAATGACTGATGTGAAGGAGGATCACAAAACAAGAGAATTAAGAGGCCTTGAAACTAGTTATTGTCAACATTTTTTAACCATGTGAGCTTCCTCCACCCTAATTTCTACTAATGCCACTTAGAAAATAGTGCCAAACTTTCTATGTAGAGTCCCTAGAACTTTAGAAGGGGAGGAAAAGAGAATATAAATATAACTCCATAGTATAATATATATATATAATATATATAATATATATAGTAAATATATATAATATAATAAATATATAATAATATAATAGTAAATATATATTATATATATTTATAATATAAATATAACTCCACATGCACTTGCAGAGAAGATCCATTTCTCAGTAACTAAGTGAAATTTTATAACCACTTATTCCTACAATTTTGTTAAATATTAGTATAAGCAGAACAATTAAATAGGAGTATACAATTTGAGTTGCACACAATTAAGAATGCATAAAAAAGCTCCAATTAACTATGAAGTTTGCATAGTAAAACACTGGTAAGTTAGCCCTTTATTCTGAAAGAAAAATATTTAGTTTCAATTTCTTTTTGAAAAATAGGCCTCATATTCATCTGTTCTCTGGAACTAATGAAAAATGCAGGTTTCCACCCTATCTTCAGTCAGTGCATGTACACAGACAGACCTGATGAGGAATTCCACAGGCAGAAGTATTAAAAATGGATACATAATAGCAACATAAGAAAACCATTAAAGAGGGATATTTCCTCTGGTACTTACAGGCTTTTTTCATTAACAAAGTTCTCACTGCCCCTAAAGAGTCTGAATACAAATAAATATTCCTAATTCTTCCTCAGGTCTACATAAATTCCCCACAACTGACTTTTATCCTCTATTGAAATCGAATGTACATCTGGTTTACACAAGAGCATCATACTGCTAGGTAATTAATAAGTACATGATATTCATTCAACTAAATATGTATTGCAAATATATGCAAACTACATAAGTCCTAGAGTACTAGGGATTGAGAAAAAATACATTAAAAAGATAATTAGCATTCTTGATTTGAAATTTAAATATTAATACAAGTAAAATGAAACAGTAGAGAGAAGACAAATGAAATGGAATGGGATGGAATAGGATGATAAAATGAAATGGAATGGGGAAATGATTTCCCTACTCTTGGCCACACTCTTACATGATTATCATGTTATTGTTCTACATTTTTCTAAATTACTATAACAAGTCTTAAAGACATTGTCCTATTTTTCTCCACATCTTTAACACTACCATAGTGTAGAACATATATCTAAGTGAGAATATAGATGAATATTAATATGTCATACAAAAGAAACAGAAAATGATAGCACTTAAACCATTGCTGTGAATATAACTACTCTAAGCATTAAGGAATCAGCTTATTAATTGTCACCTAAAATAAACCCTGTAAATGTTTTCTCAAATTTTCGTTTCTTAAAATCCATCATTGTGACTTAGAAGTAGGGAACTTTAGAAGTTTTAGAAGTGACAATCTTAGTAGTATTTACAGCAAAAACTAAATCCTTCAAGAGCAGTTCAGGATGGATTTCTAGGTTTATCATAACAAAGATACATTTAATTTTATAAATATCAAAGAATCTTCTTTAATCATGTTCCTCATGGAGAAAGAGCCCAGGAAAAGAAGCAAGCCCCAAAGCTTCTAAACTGCATTTTCCACGTAAGAGAGACCCTGGCACCTTGTTACTTAATCCCACTGGAAACTCTGGTGTGCAGAAACTAGCAGTCCATGGGAACTAGAAGTCTAAAACATGAAACACATAACATACATTTGTACATGGGCTGCCTTCCATCCAGGAGACAGCCCTGATCTCTTTAGAAATTGCAGAGTGAGCCAGGAAATCAGCTTCAAAGATTATGCATCTCTGCTCTGCCTCAGAGGCCCCAACCCACATCCTAATGGTTCTGAGAGGTTTCCATGATCAAACCCAAGAACAAGAGGCAGAACTGAGGCTCGTAAATGGCCCATCCAGGCTCTTCCACGCAGCCTGTCTCTGCCTGACACCACCCCCCTCCAGGAATGTAAATGATATGTTCAGAACTGAAGTGCTTTACCCTTGCTGTATGTAAATTATTCATGACCCCCTTCTTCTCTATCTACTCCCTGCTCTCTTTACCAATTTATATCTAAGCTACTTTAATTGCCTTGTGCTCTGCTCCTCTCGGAAAATTAAAAAGGAAACCAGATTAGCTAAATAACTGAATCAGATTTCTTTTCAACATATTAGGGAGTAGATAAACTGTTTCGTAATTTCTTTGATATTCAGCTTTTTAGAAAGCAATTCCTTAAATTATTCTGCTTAAATCTTTGAACTACTTTGCTAACTTTCTTTGGTAGCATGCTAACACTGCACTAAAAAGCCTGTGCAATGTCACGAAAACCTTAATTTCTTCAGTCAGTGCTTCAATGTGAGCAGCAGGGGGCAATAGCATACCAAGAATTGCAGAAACTGTCTTGGGCTCTGAGAAACACTGTTGAATTACTGCAGTGGGTCTGTGTACTCTGGCTGCGATGATCTCAGCTCTCAGATGAAGTCTTTTGTTTTGTGTCCTATTTTACAATGCACCGTTCAGTTTTCTCTATGAGTTGTGACTTAGTCACAGTATTTCACTGTGACAGCTTAGTTTAAGAAAAAGAAAGGTAAAGGGACAAAAAAGAAGAAAAAGAGAAAGAGAAAATTAAAATGCTTCCAAATGAAACACATAAAGACAAAAAGTAATCCTGCATATATCTGTATATATAAAGTTTGTCCCTTCTCCATTCCCATCTTGGACATAGTTTTTCTGTATTACAGACATAATTCATCCCTATTCCTCCCTCTCTCTCTCTCTCTCTCTCTCTCTCTCTCTCTCTCCCATTTCATTCTATTTTCTCTGCCAGTTTTCCATTAAAACAGATTTATCAAAAGAAAAAAGCAAACCAAAAAACCTCTTTTAAACCAAATACTTGACTTTTTAAAAGAATATTTTAAAATTCTGTCATCTTTCTGGCCTTTAATCAGGCTTCTGAGTATAGAATTGTAATGTTTTTATGCTTCTTGAACATTTATTACTTAAGATATAGTTCATTGATACATGTTGCAATAAAATTCTTCCCCTGTAAAAGCACAGCTTCAGAAAAAATAGCCAAAAGCTGTATTTATGATCTATATCTGATGTGTTTGGAGGTAGAATATAAAGTATAAATTGGAACAGCAGAGGTTTGAAGAATCTCTGGCATCATTGCAAATGATACAGGTTGGGAAAGGTATTCAGTAATCCAACTTTCAAAGTCAGCAAACATGAAATTACTCTCATACATAATTTGAGTTACACCCCCAAAATATAATATCTACAAGCGTGGCTTTCTTCCCTACTTAGGATGGAATTCCCAGGGTTATTAGTGTGTTCCCACAGAGCTATTAATTTATTTCTGTGGTATGTAGTAGTATTATTTCAACATCTGGTACCAAAATTCCTCTTGAACAGGATAATGTTTGCTCAATCCCTAACTGACAGGACCCTATCTGATCCTGTTGGCTTGTCAGCTCTGGACTTACCTCCCACTATTTTTCTGCTTACTGCCCTGGTCACACTAGCTCCCCTGGTGTTCTTCACCTCTGCCCTAGCTGTTCCTCTCTATCAGGAACAATACTACTTCATTTATCCAAATGATTTCATTCCTTCACCTACTTTGAGTGTTTGTGCAAAATCACCTTCTTGGTGAAATCTTCTCTGACCACTTGTTTAAAATGGAAATTCCCTCCAGCATTTTCTATCCCTCCTTTCTCTTTTATTTTCCTCAATGGCACTTATCATCATCAAATATGGTATATATTACACATGTAAATATTATTTAGGAGATAACTGAGACCAAACATATTAGCCAATAGAGGGCTTAACCCCACTATTAAAAGGGAAAAACTTAGGTTGGTCAAAGGAAAACTCAAGTCTATATTGTATATAAAAGACAAAGACCCACCTAAGATAAAACTATACAGAAATGTTAATAACAAAGGGAGGGATATGTAAGGTATACGAATAAAATACAAATTAAAAAAAGAGAAAGAACTGAGATTTTGAAATTCAATAAAATAGATTTCAGACTAGATATTGAAATATACAATCTCTGCAATTAAAGCAGTATAATATGAATAGACAATTGGATCAATGGGAAAAAATATAGATTTGGACCCAAATACGATGTGGAAATTTATGTATGTAATAAAAATGGTAGCTCTAATCGCTGGGGGCAGGGACAACGTTTTAAATTAAATGTTATAACAGCTTAATAGTCATTTGAAAAATAGAATTGGATATAACAGTCACATAGGTAATTCCTGCATACATGCGTGTGTGTGTATTTATCATGAATCTTATAATGAGAAACCAAACTCGCCTATCCAAACTGAAAGATATTCTGGAAGATCACTGTCCTAGACTTTTCAAAAATGTCAATGCTAGGGAAAACACAAAAAAGCCGGGGAACTGTTCTATCCTGAAGCTAAAGAGACTTGACAACTAAATCTAATAGGTGATCCTTGCTTTTTACAAACTATATGGCAAACAAGGACATTTGGGAGACAAGTGAGGAAATGTGAATATGAATGATATAGTGATGTAACAAGGTTACATTTCCTAAGTATGATCATTGTATTGCGATCCTTAGGACAGCAGTTCTCAATAGGAAGATTTTGCTCCCCCCCCCCCCCCCCGCAACCCCCTCCACTGCCACACACCCGTTTGGAAACGTCTGGAGACGTGTCTGGTTGTCACATTTGGGAGGGAGGTGTCGCTACGAGCATCTAGTGGGTAGAGGCCAAGGACACAGTTAAACATTGATAGTTTCTCACAGGTCACTCCCCCCCCCCCAACACACACACAAAAACCACCAGAGGAATCGTCCCGCCCCAATGTCAGCGGCGCTTGAGAATCCCTGATGTAGGACAATCCCTTATTCTTAGAGGATACATACTGAGATATTAGGCAAGAAATTGTCACTTGCGTGGGTCACATGTCGGCAATGCTTAAGGGCGAAGAGTTGCTCGCAACTAACTCTCAAAATACAGCCTACGTCCGTCGCGCGTGGAGCCCTCAGGCGCCCGGCCCCGGGAGGACGCGCGCTCCCCGGGAGAGAAGAGCGGCGGCCGAGCCCGCGCCGGGGAGGAGCCTGCGAGTGGCACTGCGCATGCGCCGGGCTGCCGGCCGCGCCCACGCGGCGCCTCTCCCGAAGTTGCGGAGCGCGCCGGGCGCGGGGTGCCCACCACCGAGGTGGGAGGAAAAACTCCCCTGGGGGCTCCATTGGCTTCTCCGGGAGTGACCGCGATGTTGCCCCAGTCGGAAGACCCGAACCCTCCTGCTTTGCGGTCCGCTTAGGGCCACAGTGAGCATCCTCTTCCATTTGGAGCCCCCGGCCGGGAAGCGCCAGGCGGGCCCCTTGGAGTCTGGATTTTCAGAGGTGAATTTTCTTTGGTGGATTCCAACTTGCTGTGTCTGAGAAGCCCGGGCAGCACAGCATCGCCTGATCCACGTGTCGCTGGGCACACTCATTCCTCAGCCGGCGCCTCGCCAGCAATCGCATACTCAGGTAAAAATTTTAAATACCCTAAGATTTTTCTGCCTAGAGTCTTTAATCAAGGAGTTGGCAGACTTTTTCTGTAAAGATCCAGGTAGCAACTATTGTAGAATTTGCAGGCCAGGAAGTCTCTGTCGCATATCTGTCTTTGTTTGACAACCTCGTAAAACTGTAAAAACCACTCTTAGCGGCAAGCCTTACACGAACTTGGAGACCGCAATGATGGGGTCTAATCATTAACTTTGCTCAGCACTGAGGCTGGAGCGTCAGTGACTACTGAGTTCTCTGTCCCTTCCCAGCCCGACCGTAGTTCCGCAATAAGGACCCTGGGTCTGTGAGGCCCGTGACCCACAGAGTTTACTCAGCCTTCGCTTGCCCAGGTGCCCGGGAGATCTCTTGGATCCCCTCACCTGCGCCTCTGCTCCTCCCAGGCGGTGGCTGCTAGTGAGTTCCCAGCTGTGGCCAGGGAGGCCTCCAGGAACTCCCAGGCCAGCCCCAGACCAGCTGCCACGCCCTCCTTTACTCTAAAAGTCAGTAGCTTCCCATCTGGGAACAAATGCCTAAGTCCCAACACTTTGAATAAATTAATGTAAAATACAAGAGTATCTCAGACAATTGTATTTTAATAGCATTGTTTTGTAGTGATAAATATATGTCCACTATGATCATTTGGAAGATATTGGGAAGTATATAGGAGAAAATAAAAATTCCCCATAATCCCAACTGACAAAAATTACTGTTAAAATGTTTATGTATTCTTTTAGTTCTTTCTTTCAGTGCACATTAATATGACAACTTATTGGACAATTGGATTTTTAAAACTATTTCTTAATAAACTTTTGTTGAATGCAGCATACAGAAAAATGTACAAATTATAAATATAGTTTAATAAACTTTCAAAGACTAACATAAACATATACTGGCAATCACCACCTAGATCAAGAAATAAACTGTTGCTAGCATCTGCAACCCCCTGTCCAATCAGGGGCAACTTCTTTCCTAATATAACCACTATCTTTTGTCTGTTCTTGAATTTCACATGAAATGAATTATTCAGTAAATATTCTATAGTATTTGGTTTCTTTCACTCCATATTATAGTTGAGTTCTTCCATGTTTGTGCATGTAACAGTTCTTTTTAAAATTTTATTTTGTGCTGTATGAATTTCAGTTGTGGATTATATATACACAATTTATCCTTTTTACTGTTAGTTTTTCTTAATAACAGCCTTATTGAGATGTAATTCACATACCATACAATTCATCTATTTAAAGTGTGCAAGTCAATGGGGTTTTTTTAGTATATTCACAGATATGTGCAACCATCACCACAATCAATTTTAAAACATTATCATCATCTGAAAAGTGGCTCCAGACCCTTTAGTTGTTACCACCCCTCAACCCCACCTCCCTATCCTTTCCATCCCCAAGTAGCTACTAATCTTCTTTCTGTCTCTATAGATTTGCCTATTCTGGACATTTCACAAAAACTGAATCATATGAGTTGAGGTCTTTTGTGACTGATCCCTTATGCTGATATTGGACATTTAGATTATTTCCAGGTTTAGAGCTATTACAAATAATACTCCTGTGAACATTATTCTGCACATGTTTATTTACATGGATGCATATTTCTATTGGGAACATACCCAAAAGTGGAATAGCTAGGACAGAGGGTATGTTTATGGTCAGCTACAGTGATAGTGCCAAGCAGTTTTTCAACTTTATACTCCTACCAGCTTTGTATGATGAGAGTTTTCATTGCTTTACATCCTCATCAACATTTGGTGTTTATATGTCTTTAATTTACACTTCTCTGATGATTAATGATAAAAAAACATCTTTCATGTGATTATTAGCCACTTGGATATCCCTTTTAATAGCGTGCCTTTTAGGCATTTACCCATTTTTCTATTGGGTAGTTTTTTCTACTTGATTTTCCACTTGACTTACGTATTCTAGATGAGTGCTGCAAACAAACCCCATTTCCTTATCAATGGCTTGCATTTTAACTATCTTATTGTTAGAGTTTTATGAATATGTCTTTATTTTTTATTAAAATCTAATTTAGCAATCTTCCTCATGGTTTGTGCCTTTGCTAACTTGTAAGAAATCATTGCCTGCCCCAAGGTGACAAGGACATTCACCTATGTTATCATCTGGAAACTTAACGTTTTTTTCTTTGAGCATTTAGCTCTACTAGCTACCTAGAATTGATTTTGGAGTATGGTGTGAAATAAGGACTAATTTTTTTCATGTAGTTATACCCAAGTCCTTCTTGGGAAAAAAAATATTTTTAAAACCACTGCTCTGTGATGTCACCTTTGTCATAAATCAATGTAAAACAGACCTACAGATGTTGGAATCAGTAGACAAAGAATTAAAATAACCATAAATAATAAATAAATAAGATATTTTACTAAAGGTAGATATAACAGATGAAAACATAAATTTCAGGAGGAATACAAATAATAGAAGAAGGAAATGGAATTCCTAGAATTGAAAAATACAATAACTGAAATTATTTGATAGGATTATCAGTAGATTGGATACACAGTACAGATAATCAATAAATTTGAAGACAGGTCAATAGGAATCATCCAGATTTAAAGTATGCTGAGAAATTTTTTTTAAATAAACAGAGCATCAGTGACTTTTGATATAGTATCAGGCAATCTAACATACATGAAATTAGACTCCCATAAGGCAAAGAGAGTATAAAGCAGAAAAATATTTGAAAAAATATGAGCAAAAGCTTTCCAAATTTGATCAAATACATTTTATTAATATCTAAAATGATTACTTGTTTTCAATGGAGAGTTGATTCCAATAACCTAGTTTGCAATTAATAGAATTTAGAAGTTAGCATAAATAAAGTTTTATATCTACGTGAATAAATGGTAAGGTGTTTTATAGTCACAGAATATAGAAAAATACCTTATTGGGTTTAACTGTCGTGAGCATGACTATACTTTTCACATAAATGTTACCTACCCACTAAAGGCCAAAACTACCACCCCAGTCATAGTAATGTCAAAATGTCCTCACAATTTTTTGAAAAATCCCTTTGGTGCACAATATGGCCCAGCATCCTCTGAGAACCCCTCCCTCCGGTGATCTCCTCCTTATTCCATGCCCTTTCTGACCTCATCTTCTAATGCTTTTAGGTATCAAACCACACTGGCCTCTTTCTGTCTCAGAGCCTTTGGGATTACTTTTACCTCTACCATAATGACTCTTCCCCAATAGCCATATGACTGACTATTTTCTCAGGTTATTGTTCAAATGTCAGTTTTTCAATGATACCTATTGATTAAACAAAGCAAAAGACGTTCACAATCTCTCCCCATCTGTACTCATTTGCTAGGGCTGCCATAGCAAAATACCACAGATGGAGTGGTTTAAACAACAGAAATTTGTTTTCTTAGTTCTGGAGGCTAAAAGTCCAAGATCAAGGTGTCAGCAGGTTTGGTTTCTCCTGCAACCTGTCTCTTTGGCTTGCAGTTGGCAGCTTCTCTCTGTGTGTTCCTGTGGTTTTTTTCCCTCTGTGCATGAGCACTCCTGGTGTCTCTCTGTGTGCCCAAATTTCCTCTTATATGAACACCAATTAGATTGGATTAGGGCCTAACCTAAGGGCCTCATTTTAACTTAACCACCTCCTTAAAAGCTTTATCTCCAATTATGGTTACCTTATAAGGTACTGGGGATTAGGATTTCAACATATGAATTTTATAATGGGAGACACAATTCAAGCCATAACACCATGTCTAGTTTATCTGTAGCTCTTATTTTAAATACAATGTACTTTAATTATTTAATTTGTTCATTGCCTTACCTTCTGTTCCACTAGAATATAGGTTCCATAAGGGAGAGATTTTAATCAATTTTGTTCTCTGTAGTGTCTTCAAAACCAAACAAGGAAAATTTTATAATTGTTTATATTTTTACTCAGGGCCAGCATATGGGCAACCTTAATTTAGTCCGAATAACTCCCTATATTTTGCAGGGCATTCCTTCATTTCTTCATGAGTGAAGAAAGCCCTGATAGTATTCCAGTAATTCATGCATTTTAAAGTTTTTTTGAGTTTCTTAGGAAAAAGGATTATAGCAATAAAAGATCCCAGCTTTTTACCAACAAAAATAAATGTGATATGCTTGTTTCCAAAGCAACAAATTTACCTGATTAAGTAGACTTGAGGGCTCTTCCGTATTACACTGAAATATCCAGCCAAATTGCTAAGGACCCCCTCACTAAGAAAAAATGCTTAGAGCCATAATCACAAAGAAATTTGCTTATTCAATTATAAACTAATTTGTACCAACCTTTTTTTTTCTTTAGGAGGTCAGGCTCAGGATGGACCGTGAACTTTCAAAAAGAAAAAAGCTGGAACCCACCAACTGTGCTGCCAAGTGAATAAGTGTTTCTTTGTTGCAAGTACAGAGTCAAGGAAAATTACATTCCTGCATTATGTAATCTAAAACAACCTGTTTACCTACTGTATTAATCTAGGTTATTCTTGAAAGCAGAGCCTGAGACAAAGGTAGACACATTCTGTTTGAGAATCTGATACCAGGGAGCAGGAACAAGAGAGGGGAGTGAATATGGGGAAAAGGAAAAGAAAATACAAGCAAGACCAAGTAGAGTCATGTTAATGATTACATAATACAGAACCTTTTCAGAGATTCTTCTTACACTTTGTCTTAGATCTGTCTGCCTGAATGAGGAAAAGGAGAAGCATTTTATCTATCAGCAGCCATCTCCACTGTGTTGGGAGCTGCTACTATGGGGCATTGATCCCCCATCCCTCTGTGTTGCAAAGATGTGAGAGCTTCACAGGTACCACAGCATCACATATTGCTGCATCAGAGATGCCTTGGGACAGGAAACTAGACTCTTGGTGCATGCTTGAAGTGAGGCAGTAGCAGCACAGAGCAGGCTAAAACTTTACCAGAACTGTTCGCCAGAGCTGTGGCTGGAACAGGTTGAAAGATGTGAGACAGTACACAAGAAGCATCTTATAAGCCTATATAATATGCTGTCGACTTGTCTAAATCTATTTCCTTCCTTCTTTCTGCTGTCAAAATTTCAGTGTCTAGAATAAGTTTAGAAGAAGCATTAAATAGGAAGGTTAAATATATTACCTTCCTATATAAACATGGGAATTTTATAACAATTTTATAAAATTTTATAACAATTTAACCTTGAGTCATGTTCAAAGAAAAAATGGCATTGGAACTTGGAAAATTAAAAAGTTATTCTACTTGAAAAATTTGACCATAAGGTGGACAGGCTAGATATCTTCTCATCTCATACAGTCTCAAACACCTGTGAATTGCTTGGAGAAAATGAAGAAATAAAATTAACCATTTCTTGTATCCCTGTGAGTTTTATAAATCAATATCATTAACTTTTGCTAAGATGTTATTTTCTATTGTCAGATAGCACTAGCAAATACAATGCTAACAGCCAATGAAGGAAAACTGGTAGAAACACAGAAAGAAAAATACTGGGATAATTTCCATCACATAAAGGGTTGACGTTAATATGGTTAGAATATGGGGGAAACTGCACGAATTTGACTTGGCATTCCTCTCTGAGGCTCTGACTTACCAGAAATAGTGATGTCATCCTCATCATCCTCTCTTATTTGATGTAGAATTGTCACAAATAGAATAAAACCTCTCAGCTATTCAACTTAATATGTACTGAGATCCTAGGTGCTATGTATTGGCACTGTAAATATGAATAAGATATAATTATAAATACTACATCCCAAGACTTAAGAATATTTGTTCTTTTAAGGTACATCCCAGAACATTTACCAAAACTGACCATAGACTGGATTATAAATCTAGTCTCAACAAATTTCAAAAGATTGAAATCATATAGAGTATGAATTAAGCCAAAAATCAATTACATAAAGGTAACAAAAAATTTTCCCAAATGCTTATAATTTAAGGAACATATACTCATAATGACTTATGAGTCAAACAATAAATCATAGCAGAATTTTAAAAATATTTTTGGAATGAATTCTAATGAAACTACAACATTGAAATTTGTGGGATGGTGTGAAATCAAATGCTTATGGGAAATTTATATCTCTAAATAGTATATTAGAAATTTTACAGAACGATTGCCGATCAATATTTCAAGAAGCTGGGGGGCAAAGTTGTTTGGCAGATGTCAGGGAAGGATTCCTCACTGAAGAAGGGAAACAAGGTGAGCCCTGAAATTGCCCTGCCTTTCTGGGGCAAGCCCTCTAGATCACATTGCAGGAGGAGGAGCTTAAGCAGAGCTGTCTTGCTGAGTTGAGGAGACAGAGATTGGAGATGAGACTGGGATGGCTTGAATTTTCCTGGTAGAGTATCACCAAGGAGGAAAGTATGCAGAGAAAAAAAATTCTAGAAATCTATATAAAGGTCTCCCCATGCCCATTGCTGAACGCCAAGTTTAACAGTTCTCAAAACTAGCATGAGATTGGGAAATACATGATTTGCATCCAGCAATAGTGGAGAGTCCTTCATTGAGAACCCCAGACATTGACAAAAGATCCCAGAAGGTTACGTGTTATGTAAGTGGGACTAAACTAGCCTGACTAAAAGCTATACTACATTTCCCCTCCCATCCCCCTATAAAAAGCTTAAAAACAAGCCTCCATAGTACAAAGCTGACCTGTAATTAACTAAACTACCTGCTAGAATGAAGTCTAAATTTGCTAGTTCTGGCCCTTCATGAAACACATGCAAAGACAGGATTAGATTTATAAGAGATTTATTTGGGAAAAAAAAGACTACATCACATGTCTGGCCCTGTGAAGGTGTCATAGTTAATTTTGTGTGTCCGCTTCACTGGACCACAAGATGTCCTGATAGCTGGTTAATCTTTCTTTCTGGGTCTGTTTGTCAGAGTGTTTCTGGAAGAGATTAGCATTCGAATTGATGGACTGAAAAGAGCAAACTGTGTTCCCCAATGTGGGGGCTTGATCCATTCTGTTGAGGGCCCAACTAAAAAAGATGGAGAGGAAGGTTGAACTCTTTCTGCCTGACTGTTGAGCTGGGATTTCCATCTTCTGCCCTTGGACTGGGACTCACACAGTCAGTGCTCCTGGTTCTTAGGCCTTTGGACAGCAGATTGTGGGACTTCTCAGCCTCCATAATTGTGTGAGCCAGTTCCATATAATAAATATTCTAGATTGATCAATTGATGGAGTGATGGATCCTATTGGTTCTGTTTCTCTGAAGAACCCTAATACAGAAGGAAAGAGGATTGACTAGCAAGAGACTTAGACTGCAGCACAATTCCAATAAAGTTTAAGGTCAGCTGATGAACACTCAAGCCACAGTTGCCCATTGAAGGCATTCCCCACCTCACAGGAATAAGTCTGCATTAGTAGACCTGCTTCTCTTGGTCATTGTTGTTCTGATAGAAACAACCCACAGGAATGTAGCTTTGGCATGAAAATATCAATGGAGCCAGAGAATAGCAGCTGGGACACCCCCAGTCGATTAAGCTCCACAGGAAGAGATCTGAGTGGTGAATTTCCATGGCTATCTCAGTCCACCCCTTGAGCTGCACATCTCTATTCAGACCTAGATGCTAGGAAGATAATTCGGTGGCAGTGTCAACCCAAACCCTATGCTCAATAATCCTAGAAATGTCTGCATATTCTCCTTTGCCAGTATATAGTCATAAGCCTACTTGGGGAAGAACTTGAGAGTTCATCACATTATATACCTTTTCTTTCTCCTAGGGACCCTGCCACCTCTTCCATCTATGGGTTCCTCATCTGAAAATTGCCTCTGGTTTGGGAACTGAGCAAGGGATTGTGACATTTCATGAGGCTAGGGCTCTCAATCTCTTGCTTTTCCATTCTAGCTTTATTTGGTTATAGATGTCAAGCAGCATTCTGGTTATTTGCCCATCTATTTTGCCTATAAGGGAGTTACATTAAATCATCTCCTAAATACCTTGTGAGTCAAGCCCCCTTAACTCCAAGCCCCCTTAACCCCCTCCAATTTTACCAGTTGTTAAGTAATAGGGCCTCTTGGCTTTGGGTCGTTAAGCACCAGTCGTTCAGGGCCCTGTTACTTCAGGGCCCGTTACCCAGGAATGATATTAACAAGCCCAGGTCTGTGACCGCCTCACTTAGCATCAGCCCTGGTCTACAGAGGAGAGCCACATCTGAACTTAGTGTTACCGGTGCCCTCTCAAAGGCTCATTCTTGGTGGCTTTAGTTAATTGTCACTATTTCATCACATAATCATCACACTATATTCATCACAAAATACCACATATTCATCACACTGTGTTTAATAACAGTACATATGTGCTGCTGTATAGCAGGTCCCTAACTAACATAGCAACACCAGAGATTTCAGGCAGGACTAAGAGATTGCTGTTAAAGGCCAGGTGAGTCTGGAGCAAGCCATCTATACACAGTTCTTTTAACACACTCTAAGGCACTATAAGATTAGGGAGACATTTATCAAGTTATGTTCTGTGGAACACTAGTTCCATAGGATATGAATTGTTAGGAGAGAAACAAAATTAGAAAGTTTCTTCAGTGCCAGATTCTCAAAGCTATTCATATGTTAACAATTTAGTGCAACTCTCAAAAGATGATTTGATCTGTCCCATGTGGCAGCCTTACATTGTGTGGCCTAGGGCCCCCATCAGAGGAGGCCCTGCTCCCCATTTGCTGGGTGTGCTGTTAGCAGGTGGCCGGCAGCTGTCAGCCCTCTTTGGGAATTGCCTCAGCTGTAGAGAGCCACTTTACCTAAGGTCACACGCCTTCATGGCATGGCCCATATCCAATGATTGATCAATGTGGGGACATAAAGTTGTTCTATTGCCCATCTCAAACATCTCTAAAGGCCATTTCAACTCCAGAGTGCCCTGTGATGTTGGCCAAGGGTGTTGCTGGACCTGAATTACAGCTCAGCTTATACCTCTACCCAGTCCCACTGCTGCTGCTTCTCTTTTTTCCAAGTGTTTGTCCAAAATGCTCTTCTTAACAAACATCCTGCAGGTTAAATTATAACTCAGAATCTGCATCCTGGAGGACGTTGTCTGAGATGACCTACTTCCTGATTTTGTTTGCCCACCAAAGCCTTTTTTCATAGAGTACCTAACAAGCATATGGTTTATGAAACAATCTGGATGCTGGTAAGTGTAGGTGTGAGAAATGGATAAGAACCTGTGTGGGAAGATGGGGAGGGCGGCAGTGCAAGACTTGAATCCCAGCCCATGTATGCCTTTGAGATTTGAAACCAGCCCAATTTTGAGATGTAGCTCTCTAATGCTTAAAGTGCTACAGAACCTACTAAGGTGGATGGAGAGGTCTAAATATTATAGGACCTATGCAAATACATTTTCTTTCCCCTGTAACAATGTTTAAATCATCTCTAAGATGATCAGTGGTTGTCAGACAGATGCACTTACTTCTGTCTGACAAATAGAAATTATTTTGCATTCACAGCAGCTTTTGGATATTTAGCAGAAGAAAAAAGTATGATGAAAACCTTTGAAAGTCTGTTTCCAAGAAATAAAAACTGCAGTAGGAATTCCACAAAACTGAAAAATCCTCAGAACTAGAAGATCTATCCAAAAAAATCCAGTGCATTATAATACACTTAACTTATTAAAACATGTTTGGCAAGCCACTGACTAATATCATTTCCAGATGTGACTGTATTACCAAAAAAAATACTGGAATGATTATTTTTTACAAATCTTTGAAATAATCATATTTGTATTTCGACACTAATTTGAAACAAGGAGCTGGCTTGAAATACTAAAACCTAAGTGATCAGAAACAATGAGCTATCAGACTGCATGATCAGCATAGAGAAATTTCCAAATAAGATGAGATGTGTGCCGCCTCTACAAATTTGGCTTGGGGAGGAGTTTGCTTCGGCTCACTTGAATAAGCTACTGTCTATGGCTCACAAGGGTCCCGTTCTTAATGAGGTGGTGTGTAGCAGCAACACACTGTGAATCCAAATAGCAGATGGCAACACTGTTGAGTAGGCTGGCAGTCTGATGTCTAGCCACCAACTGGCGGCAATCATTATTAAAGTGATTCATGTGCCCAGGGAAAATCTTCATAAGAGCCTTAGCAAATGTTAGCAGCAAGAAGCAAATGATCTGCTATTCCTATCTGCTATGGATGCTACCTGTATTTCTTAAAATATTGTTCCCCATCTACACAAAGGAATGGCATAATATGTGAACTGGACCCTATTCCTTTCCTATATATTCATATTCCTTTAGAAATGATAGCAGTGATTTCTCTGTTTGGCAAATAGCTTTTACTTGAAGGAAATAGCTTCACAGCATTCACCCTATGGACTTACGGAAAATATTTAATGATAGGCAAGCATTTATAGACTCTCTAAATACATGTCCTTGCAGATCTGATAACTGAACACATTCCATCTCAGATCATGAAGCAATGGCCTAAATTGCTCATGGTCCATCCACCTGAGACAGGTAACTCATCCCTGGGTGAAAAGCTTGTTATAATGACATAGTGAGGAAAGCAGATTAAGAGAGCCACTAGCTTTAGAAAGCTGTTCCCATGTAAGGACCTTTCCACAAGAAAATAAATCTTGAAGATATCCATTTTAAAAGTTATATCTTCACCAATCAAAATGTTAAACAAATAGCATTTTTTCAAATGTTGAAGGGATCTATTATTTATAACAAAGCTTATTTTCATATCTCTATGTATTAATAAAGAAGCCCTGAGGTAATATTTTTATTGAAAAACAAACCAACCTCTGGTTTATTCACTTACAAAGTACTTGCACTTAAAGAACAAAAATCCTAGCCATCCTTTAAATCTTCATTAAATTTTCTTTCTAAAATTAAAATATTAGAAGTCTCTTATGTTACATACTTATAATAACAAGGAGAAAACAATATCCAGTATTTCAAATGTTACAGTCACAGATTTTATTATATATTCCTTTTGTGGTGATTTTTTAATGGAAGCAAATTTAAAAGCTTTTTTTAAGAAGTGTTGAAATCACTCTGATTGGATTCCCTTTGGCTTTAGCAATTTGATGAGCCAATTCACGGTAAATATCACAACTTCTAGAGCAGCAGTCCCCAACCTTTTTGTCACCAGGGACTGGTTTCATGGAAGACAGTTTTTCCATGGGTGTGGGGGTGTGAGGGGGAACAGTACAGAGCACAGGCAGTGATGGGTGGCTGGTTCCTAACAGGCCACAGACGGGTACTAGGCCACAACCCAGGGATTGGGGACCGCAGTTCTAGACCAAGTACTTATGCCCTAGTGTCAAACACAAGGGTGATTCTCATCCAAACTTAGGTACCACAGTCCTGGCAGTAAAGCTCAAAATCGAACTCACACACCCTCTCTCAAATCTCTCAACATTCTCCCCAAACAA
This sequence comes from Microcebus murinus, assembly GCF_040939455.1. Lineage (NCBI taxonomy): Eukaryota > Metazoa > Chordata > Mammalia > Primates > Cheirogaleidae > Microcebus > Microcebus murinus. The sequence goes on from NC_134104.1 coordinate 51,556,099, forward strand.
GAAATCAAATGTCAAAACTCACCGTACACTTTGATACTTGAGACTGAAAAATCCTAAATAAATGAGAGATTTTCTCAAATTTGCTTGTCTCCTGGTTACAAGAAATATATCAATGTCAGAAGAAAAGATGTCCATATCTTGTTCTACATGGGAAAACAAGTGCCATCTACTAAAGGAAGTCTGAAAATGGTGGCACAACTTCCTTCAAATGGCTGGAATCCCTCAAAATATTGGACAATTTAGACTACCAAGAGTTATGTTTTTGTCAAACATAAAATGCTAGACATTAGGAAAATAAGATAGGATGATGAATGTTTATACCTGAATATTAGGCTGTACTCAGTGGTAAAAGAAAACCAGCAATGGTCAGGCTAGTTCAAAGGACATATTTACAGGTATTCTGATACAATGACAAAGACTTGAAGGTGAATAGGTATGTTGATAGCAGTACTACAGATACTCAATTTGAGTAAATTAGTCCCACTACCGAAAGGTGAATATTTTTTCTGAGAACAGAAGAATTCTAGCAATTATGGTCTAAGGATATTAGAAATTCATTCCTGAAAATGTGTATGTACTAAGCAATTGTTTTCTGTTCTCCCACCCTTCACTGTCCTTATTAAGAACTCCAGTGATGTCCATCTTGCCAGAATCAAAGTTTCATTCTCAGGCTCTCAGTCTAATTCTCAGAGGCATATAATGCAATTGATTACTACTACCATCATCTTAAAACACTTTTTTGTTTAAAGAGTGTAAGTGTCTTATTTTCCTCCTCCCTTACTGAAAGTTCATTGTCAGTCTCCTATTTAGCTCCTCATCCAAATCCTGACCTTTTGACATTTGAATGTTTTTAGATACCCTGTATATACTCTGATATCTGAATGAACCTACACATTCTTCTATGTGCACTCTAAGGAGTGCAGGGACTGTGCGTGCCTGGTTCACTGTACAATGTCTAGTATACAGGGACACTCAAATATTTGTTGGTGGAAAGAATGAATACTGGAACAAGATAGCCAGTTTGAATAGATGACTATAAGTATAACAATGATGACCTGGAGATTAAATAGTTCCTAACATTATTTCATTGAGGTAGGTGTAAATATTATAAACTTCCCCTTTTAGAATGGAAACTGAGGTTAGATAAGTTCGGTAACTTGTACAAGAACAAACAGCTATGAGCCGTCAGAGCTGAGACTTGTGCTCTGGCTGTCCTAGTGCAAAGGTCATGCTTGTGGCTCAGTGCTATACTTATTGATGAGTGCAAGAGAAAATGAGGAATAGGAACCCTTGTTTACCTTGCATATCTCCTAGACCTCTGCTACAACAATATAGTCTTGAGGGTGATGGTTCTGATGGTAGCAGGAAAGGACCTGTGTCCTCATCTATAAAATGGAAACAAAGATGTTATCAGTCTAACTTCTTTATATGATTATTTTGGGGCTAACATAAGATAAAGGATATGCAAAATATAAATCATCATACCAAAATCATGGGTGATTTACATTTATAATTACTACTGGGAGGTACTAAAAGAAGAACTGAGAGGGAGAAAAATCTCCTTACAGACAAAGACTGACTATAGGCAAGGAAGAAAGTAGTCAAGAAAGAGCTAGAGCATCCCTTACTTACTTTCCCTAACTTAGGGAAATAGAAAGACAGGCAATATTCTATGGTTCCCCTGTAAAAGATAATGAACATCCACTACACAATTACAGAATTAAAAGTCCATTGACCTAGCCATAGCGTATTTTGTTTTAAAGTAAACCACAAGGACAAAAGTCTGCTGATGCCATGAAATAAAACTGATGATTTTGCAGTTAATTTGTTTTATTCCTGTGTGGTTTTACCTTCCATTGACCCCAGAGACATTACAATTAGTGTATCTCAGGGATGACTGGAGATAGAGTAGGCAGGGGAAATTAGGTTAATGAGGAAGCATAGAGGAAGGGAATCCTGGGACCTCCTGTTCCTCAGGAATATACAGGTCTTTAAACTGTAATTAGGTATCAGAGTCACGGATACTCCCAAATTCACTTTCACCACTGGATTTCAGATTGTAGCATTTGATATTATAGAAAATGGTGATCAGGCTGATCTCAAATTCTGAGACTTCACTTAAAAGTTTACAAAGAGTGCCTTCTTCGTTTGTTGGCAATATAGCCACCACATCTTCATAACGCTAGCCACTGCACATACCCAGGTTTTTTGCTCATGTTTGTGTCTCCACTGTAAACATCACACAAGACAATTTAACTTAATTAATCAAAAATATTTCCTAACTCAAAGAGTGCAGAGGGATGGCCTCGTCGGGATGGCGTTTTGGAGTGAGTCAGATCAATATTTTAATCTCAGTTCAGATACTTAGCAAATAAAAGACTCTGCCTCATCCTGAATATGCTCACTATTTAAATGGATATAGTCTTCACAAGGTAGTTCTCAAGATTCTATGATAATTCACTTGAAGTAATTAGATTACCTGTACAGTTCAATAAAGCATGATTACTATTATTAATATTATCAAAGTTGTTAATCATTGAAATGGTAATACCAAAACTGGCTGCAATTTTATTTTCACTTTTTGTTTACAAAAAAAGAGATCCTTCTGTGTGCTTAGAGAAAACCTATACTAGAGATTTAGGAATTTATCCAATAATCACTTTGTCTTAGTCCACTTTTGTGCTATGGTAGCAAAACATTTGAGACTAGCTAATTTTTAATGAACAGAAATTTATGAACTCAGCAGTTCTGGAGGCTGGCAAGTCCAAGGTCAAGGTATCAGCATCTAGTGAGGGTCTTCTTGCTGCACCAACACATGGTGGAAGGTGAGAGGATAAGAGAGGGCAAGAGGCAGCTGAACCCTCCTTCTTATAACAGCACCAATCCCACTGATGAGGGAGAACCCTCATGGCCCAATCACTTCTTAAAGGTCTAACCTTTTAATAATGTTACAGTGGCAATTAAATTTTAACATGAGTTTTAGAAGGGACAAATATTCAAACCATAGTGCACTTCTAATGTTTTTGCTAACTTTAATTATTAATTAATGGGTCCAAGAAACAATTACTAAGCACTTACTATGTGCTAAGTACCATGAGTCAAGGGTCTAGGAAAGACACACAAAAATGAATATAATATAGACCTCATTCTCAAATTCACAGGGAATGTAAAAAAAATCATTTCAAGAAGAAAATAAACATCATAAAAGAGGCATAAATACAATATTATGGGAATCCAAAGTACACTGATCATTGAACAATATGGGGAGTCAAAATGCAATAAAAAATCCATGTATATCTTTTGACTCCCCAAAAACTTAACTACTAATAGTCTACTGTTGACCAGAAGCCTCACCAAGAATGTAACTGTTGATTAACACATATTTTATATGTGTTAAATTATATACTATATTCTTACAAAATTATATACTATATTCTTACAAAAAAAATAAACTAGAGAAAAGAAAATGTTATTAAAATAATCATAAGGAAGAAAAAATATACTTATTATTTATTAAGCAGAAAAGGGTCATCATCATCATAAAGATCTTCATCCTCATAATCTTCACATTGAGTAGGCTAAGGAGGAGGAGGCAGAGGAGGGGTTGGTCTTATTGTCTCAGGAGTGGCAGAGGCAGAAGAGGTAGAGGAAGTGAAAGGAGAGGAAGGAGATGTGGGCACACTTGGTGTAACTTTAATTGAAAAAAAAAAAATCCATGTATAAGTGGACCCACACAGTTTAAACCCATCTTGTTAAAGTGTTAACTGTACATGGTTCCTCTGTGTGAAGAAATCCAGGAAAGTATCATGGATAATGTGGTATTTGATCTGAGCCTTAAAGTAAGCATAGAATTTAAATATGCAGAGATTGAAGAGGAAGTAGACAAAGGATTCATACTTTTATCAGTTTCAAAATCTTCCCATTGCTTTAATCTCTGGAGATCAGCCACCACAATACCTACACTCTAGGGATAGACAGCAAGGCCATGCAAAGGTCGGGTGACATAAGCAAGAAGCATGATAGCTAAATTTGCAGCCAGATCATGAAAAGCTTCGAATGCTGAGGTAAAATATTTAGTATATAAATATACTATATAAAATATAAATATAAAATATTTATATAAAATATATAATATATATAAAATATATATAAATATATATAAAATATAAAATATTCATTGAGGTAGATTGAGATAAATTTCAAAAACATTGACCCTACATTAAAGTTAAAAATAAAAAGCTAGAGATCTCATTATAGATATAAACTGACTCAAAGAACATCCATATTGTTAAGACTGAAAGAATGGCATCTCAAGTTCTTTCTAGAAGTGTTTGAAATATATCAGAAGGACGGAAGTCTGGAATTAGGGACATAATGAATAGGAAGCTATTTCAATAGGTCAAGTGTGAAATTATAAGGGCCTAAACTGAGGCAGCAAAAGACAAAGAAGAGACACTGCAGTGGTGCTCCATGACTTCATAACTGTGTTCGACCTCCTATAAAGACAAGAAATATGGTTAAATAAAATAATTTAAATCCATATCTCTCTCAACATTTGTACTTACAGAGGCATAAATATTTCCATTTTAAAATTATACTTCAAATGAATCTCATGGTGATTGAAAACACAGTTAATCTGGCAGACTCTCATGTAAGCCAAAAATGTATGCAAGCAGTCTCCTAAACTGTGTACTCTTTTCCATCCCAACATTATCCTGTCTGTCTGCCTTCCTGTTGCCTGTGTCTTCTGCAAGAATTCTCAGGAAACTCCTCCCTTAAACTTTAAATCAGCTGACAAACACTGAACCTCCTTCATAGCTGCAACCAGCAAGGCAGATCCTTCTAACTTTCAATTTGGCCCATTTTTATGTGATGACACTTTCTTAAAGAGACTAATATTATCTCTGTGAGAAAAAAGCTCTATGTGTGACTTTTCATTATAAAAATATCCACTGGGTACATAACATTATTCAAGAAAACATGAAAGCATGCAGAACAAGTAAACAACTGAAAGGGCAGCAAGACAAGACAAATGTTTTCTAATAAAAACATGAGAATACATTTCATTATCTGTGAAATATAGAGAGGTTATCCTGAGAGATATCTAAGTTTAAAAAATGCTGTGAGATACACTCATACACAACTAGAGATAAATATTTTATGAAAATTCCAAATTTATCATATTCGCATTTCTCCAATGCCTGATCATTTCCACCCCACCCCAACTTCACTCTTTTATTCATTAGGATTCCCAGACAGTACTTGAGTCTATGCAACTACCAATGACATGGGAATTGTTTGATGGTGATGTTTAATATACTGAAACTTTCTATGACAAAAAAAAATCATATATATACCAGTTTGTTTAATATGCAATGTATGTTTACTGAGCTTTCATTTTCCATCTCCTTTTCTCCTTTCACCCAATCTCTCACCCTCTTTCTACTTCCAAGAATCTTTATCTCTGCCCTGCAGAAATTATGAATTACAATCAGAAAAATCACCTATATCTTATACTTTGCTTCTGGTTAGTCTCTTTACCTTCTTGCTCTAACTGAAACTTTGCAATTCCCTGAGAACATAACTTAACCTTGCTCCTCCTCTCATAATCTATCTTGGCTGATTCCACATTTTGGGAGAAAAAATAAACAGGATGAACCTGGAATATCTTATTATCATACACGTAACAAAAGAAAATAACAGACACCCATAGTTGTGTTAAAAGGACTCAGGAGCTAACTTAAAGAGGCTCCCCAGTGGTCAAAGATAGGAAAAGTTGAGCATCATTAAGAATAATACCTCCAGTGAATTGAAGCACAACAAATATGTTTAAATCTGTGATTTCATAGTTATACTAAAAATAATTGGGAGATGCTAGGGAATCACCTTATTTTGCAAACATGATTTTGAAAATAATAATGCATTCGCATGAACTATATGACTGTTGTACCAAATATTAGATGAGGGGAAATTTATGTTTACAAAAATGTTTTAAGGGATTTCCACTGTCAGCCATGCATGATAAAGTAGCTGGTGTTGAACTAACCCTTCTGCCAAAAACAACCATAAAAGCTGGCTGACATATATAAATCAACTGTTTGAAGGCATTGGCAAAAAATCAATATAGGCAGGACTTTCTCAGTCCCTGAGAGAAGGAAAGCACATATGGTGAGCTCTACATTCATGCTATGGCTATTTTCTGAGGGCATTTTTCTAATTGTGATGAAGGGGAAGATAGCTCAAATTGAAAGTGACAGTCTTAATGGACTGAAGAGAAAGAGGCTTGAGTTCAGAGCTGCCAAAGGGGCTTGGAATTGAGCCTCAAAATCTCAGACAGGAAATAAATTGAGAGAAAGATACAAAAATCTGCATGTAAATTCCCCTCAACTCATGTTACTGTTTCATGGTGTGAAAATATGACAACACTAGTACAAATGATGGCAGGTGGGTAAATGAACTGTTAAACTGTTGATGATTTATAGACAGTAATTGGTAAAGTTACTCACTTAAGATAGACTGCAATAGGATATGGAGATATATATATATATATATATATATATATATAGTAATTGTATGGAAAGTACTAAAATAATCATTTTTTAAATGTATAACTAAAAAACTGATAGAGGGAAAATGGAATAATAAATGATATCTAATCAAAAATAATTCATAAAAGGAAAACTAAAGATCAAGGGCAAATAGGATATATAGAAAACACATAGCATATTGATAGTCTTAAAACAAACTATATCAGTAGTTATATGAAATATAAATGGACCAAAGACTCTAATTAAAAGACCAAGACTATCAGACTAAAATAAAAAAAGATTCCACTTTATTCTGTTTCTAAGAGACATACTTTAAATAAAAAGGCACAGAAAACTTGAAAGTAAAGGAATAGAAAACTATATACCATGCAAAAACTAAATAAAAGAAAACCAGTATAACTTTATCAATATCAAGCAAAGTAGACTTCAAGATAAGTATTACTAGAAATAGAGTCACATTTCAAAATGATAAAAGAAAGCACTAAATAGGAAAATAAAACATTCCTAAATTTGTATTACTTAATCCTGTATAGAACAAATCCACAATCATACTTTGAAATGTTACAATGACTGACAAAACAGACAAAAAATTCAAAAAATCAAAAAAAAAAAATTCAAAAAATCAGAATACAGAAAATTTGAACAACATGATCAAATTGACCTTAACCTAATTGACATAAAGATAACACTGCAGCCAACAACTGCAAAGTACACGTTTTTTCAAATGCACTTAGACATTTACCAAAATAGACCAAAGCAAATATCAACGAATTGAAATCAGAGTATGTTCTCTGACCGAGAAGGATTAAACTAAAGGACACTGACATAAAGATAAATAGAAAAATTCCTAAATGTTTGTAATCTTAGAAATTAAGCAATACAATTCTAAATAACCTATAAGTAAGAGAGAAAAAATTGCAATGGAAATCAGAAATACAAGTTCTTAAAAACTGCTTTCGTAAATTGATTTGTTGTTAAATTATCCATTTCATAAAACAGCTTTCGGAAAAATTTTAAGGAATTTTATGGACTTGCTCCATTTCTCCAATCTAACAGTGACTTTTCCTCATCCACAATTCCAGCAATTACTAGATTTAGATGTATAAAGAACTGTGGAGGGTTATCTGAGATTTTTCTCTACTTGCTACCTAACAAGTTAGGCTACCACAGCTGTAAGGACGCTAGTGGGAGACACAAGACTCCTGGGTCAGAGCTAAAGGACTTTATTTCTCACAGCACAGCTGGCAACATGAGCTTCAAGTTTTCATTGGTTTTCCAGCCTTCCAAACCCCACCGGTGTGAAATGAGCTGCTCAGGAGGATGCAGCTCACTAGGGTGGCCACCTCTCCCATTTGCCTAAGACTGAGGGGTTTCCTGGTATTCAGGACTTTCTGTGCTGTAATCAGGAAAGTCTCAGGCAAACTAGAACAAGTTGGTCACACTGTATACACAAGATTTGTGTCAGAGCTGAGATACCTTGAACTTAGGAAAGGCCAAACTTAAAAAGGGGACTACCAGCAAACCTGCCCATCCTTTACTCTGGAAAGAGACCTGATCTGAATTATCCTAGATATCAAGCAAATTTGTCCTTTGCCTTGGAAGGAGACACAATTTTTATTTTTCAAAGCTTTTTTCCATGCACACACTTGAAAATATATTCTACAACAAAAGCTTTCAATGTGTCGGCTCAAAAGATGTGCGTAAATGCAAAGGATCTGTGGAGAACTATCTCCCAATAATATTTTCTATAAAATTACAGCACAATTTTAGTACAAACATCTCTGTATTAATCTGTATCCTGGCTTTGAAGATGAAAATTCCATACTCTTCCATACTTTGACCAAGTTTCCTTTGTTAATAATTCAATACAAAATGTTTTCTCATTATTTTTTAATAGAAAGTTTGTGATAAAGCCACCTAAGTGTACTGAAAGAGATTATCTCTCAAGAATAAGTTGATGTTTCATCTCAGTAGCAAAGATTTAATAATACAGAAAAAGAAATTATGTTTCTACTGTTTCAGTCATCTAAGGATATACTTACTAAATCCTTCTCTTGGCATCTACCCAAAGAGGTCAAGGCCAATGAACAAGTCAAAGGAATTTAGGAGTGGGAAGGAGTAAATCAGAAAAGAAAAAGAAAAACTGTGTTCCTTTTGGTGAAGTAAGTGTATACTAGCAGATTGAACTAACCTGGACTTTATGGAAATATGTTCAATCAATTTCCCTGGACTTCATCAGCCTGTAGGTTCTAGTGGCTCATATTAACTGTAACAGTACAAATTTCACTAGATTTTTTACCCTCACCATGCTCTCTGTGCTCCATCATTACCACTGGGCATCCACTGCATCCCACCAGGTCTCTGGAGCACTGGGGCCTCCCGCCATAGCAAAGGCCTAGGTCACACAAGATACAAAGCCTCATCCTATTGTGTCAGCTTAAGGGATCTCAAGGTTGAAATAAGATATCCACTGGGCTGGCCTTTCTTGTCTGGAGACCCTAGGAATAAATCTGCTTCCAAACTCATTCAAATTGTTGACTAAATATGGATTGAGGTCCATGTGTCTTTGCTGGCTGTCAACCCAGGGTCACTCTCAGCTCTTTAAAGCCATCTGCATTCCTTGGCACAAGCCAGCAACAGTGCATCAAATCCCCTAATGCTCTGAATTTCTGACTTGGTCTTCTGATCCTACCTACAGAAAACTCTCTGCCTGTAAAGGCTCATCTAACTGGATCGGGCCTATCTGGATAATCATCATACTTTTAAGGTTGTCAGGTTTTAGTCTGAAATGTCAGTTTTAAACACACTCATGGCCAAAGAATGACCAGACATGCCAAAGCAAGGCAGGAACGAAAATGAGGTTTATTGAGGAGAGAAAGATGGGATTATAGAGCAAGAGCATGATACATATGCCACAGATGACAACTGGACCCATTGTTGCAGCAAAGGGAGAACAAAAGGAAGGGCAAAAAGAGAGAGCCTGGTTGCGGTCTGCGTCTTGTTTTATAGTGTCCTGATTGGGACCTCCCTCGTGGCTCAGATGTCACCATGGAACCACTTTGATTGGACAGTTGGGAGTTGTGTGAATCTTACTACACATGCAGATCTCCCATGAGCCTCTCTGAAAGCCTATTTTGGGGGTGAATTTCTGTAGCACCCACTTTCCTCCCTAGGAAACTCAGAATCTGCCGCTATCTACCTAACAAGGTCAATTAATTTGGAACTTTAATTACATCTGCAAAATTCCTTCAAAGAGTTACCTAGATTTGTGTTTGAATGATTAACCGGAAGTAGGAAATCTTGGAGTGTAGGAGTCCATCTTTAGAATTCCTGCCTACCACAGTTACCATGTGAGCAAGAGCTTCTTTCACCTCTGCTTCCCACTGCTGTAGAGAACTCCAGTAAAGCACTGTTTTCACATCTATATGTGAAAGTTTTCAGAAAATCAGGTCCATTGCTCTTAACAGGATTTTAACTTAAATCCAATGGAGTCTTTGCTACAACTCAAATTAAAGTGCAAATTTTTATACTCTATTGAGAATAGCACATCTGCCCAGATAACTAAGGCTTTGCCACGGGGTCAAACTCCTCCCTTCGATCAAACACCTCAAAAATTACAGTCCTTCAGGAAAAGTTTTATGGGGAAATGACCTTGCCAGCATACCAGGCATGCCCAGATGTGTCTGAATTCTAGTTTGGTCTATAGCCTCTTGCTACTTTTACATGCTATTGATATGCAATCTCCAAGATTCTTGCTTATCAGGACATCCAACTCACAGAGCTGAGGCTTCTGAACACAGAGAGTATGTTTCTGGCTGAGCAGTCTGACTTGTTTGACAAATGGGGACGGGGACTTCTGCTTCCCTAATTTCTGTGCTTCCTCATAAAACAAGCCTCAGAGGTTTTTTGCTTGCAAAGGGTAAGGGCAAAGCATCAATTAACCAAACACATTTCCAGCAAGAACTGGTAAAGAAATATTCAGTGTGATTTCTGAAAGAAGGTCTGTAGGTCTACAATCAAGTACAAAATGAGGCCTTATTTTCTAAGTATAGAATAGAGAATACAGAATCAAAGCAGGAATGCGTTTGTACTATGGGAAGGAATGATTTTGTCCTTTGCTTTTACTTTTTTTGTCAGTTTGCTCTAAAAACACACACAGCCCAGTTGTGAACTGATTGAATTGTAAAAATGAAGACAGAAATGTAAGGGGGAAAGTTCAAGGCCACCATCAATTGTTCGTGTTTTTGACTTGACTGGTAACAGGTGTCAGGTAAAATCATCCTTCCCAGAAAGTTGCTCCAAAAAGCAGGACATAGCACTAGTACTCAAGCTACATAATATGTGTCCTAGTTTTTAGTCAAAGTCTAAGATCCATATAATTCTGTTCATTCTTTGACAAAAAAAAAAAAAAAAAACCACAAAAGTTCTATCTTGTGTCTTGACTTCTGAAAAAAAAATGTGGAGAATAGCAGAGTAGATTGAGCAATGTATTATACGTTTTTAGGGAGTTCTTTCATTAAACCAATCATTCAACAAACAGTTGATAAAATGAACCAACAAAGGCAATGAGGAATTTAATTTCAGAATTTTATTTTCCTCTTATAAATCTCCAGGTTATTTATGTGGGAGAGAATGAAGCATATGAGGAGAGATATCTTCCAGGTTTATATTATACTCCCCCTCAAAACTAATGAAGGATTCTGAGCAAGAACCTGGTTATGTGTTTGTTTATGTTTAACCCAGGAAAAATGATAGAATCTCCTATAAAATTCTAAGTCTGAGGTCTCAAATTAGAAAAAAATAATAAAGTAGATAGACAAATGGAAAAAAGGGGAGTCTATTTTCTGTCCATGGGTAATTAAGGTAATAAAGTGGACTTTTACAAGAAGAAAGTTGAAATCAAACATAAATTTGCAGGCACATATATATAAATCATTTCCATATTTATAATTAGCCATGGCTTCCAAAAAATATATTCAAGTATTAAAATTCAGTTAAAATGGAAAAAAATAAATAAACTGAATCACTTAAGTCTCAGACTGTTTAGCCATAGTTAAAGACATAAATAGTGCTACAAAGTGTGATTTCTGAAAACTACAAAAAGAGCTTTGGGATGCAATGGTAAGTATTGGTATTTGAATTCAAGTAAACTTACATTTGATGCTTCATTCTGCCCTTTTATGGCTGTGTGCCCATAAGCAATTTCCTTAACTTCTCTGGGCCTCACTTTTCTTAGGTCCATGCTCTTGGCAGACTGTTGTCTTGGTTCTTTGGCCTCTTACTTGGAAAATTCACAAGCAGGGCCAGTGTGACAGAATGACCACAGACAGGAAACAATTCCACACAGACAGCTTTTATCGCAGAAAAGTAGAGAGCTATACAAAGTGAGCGTACGTTCCAGAGAGGAACGGGCCAGTCTCCACGAGTGGAGAAAGACATTAAAGTCTTTAAAGACTGTAAGGTGGTTTCCTTTTATTGGCCTGGTCCAGAGGAGGGATTACGGGCAGTGTGAAATGTTACCAGATAATTGATATACATGATTGGCTGGTGTTCTTATGACAAAGTTGCAGCTCCACAGGTTTGTGTGCCTCAAAGCCTCAAGTTCCTGCACTTTGCTGTTGTTAGCTGCACTTTCCTGCAGTCCCTTCCCCGGCTTCTCCACCCCTAGGAACTGCCCTCCTGGCCTGTACCTGCCACCTGCAGATTTGGTCCCTGCCTAACAACTTTCTTTGCCTATATGGTGTAAATAACACCTTGTTTTTCTACTGCGTATGTCTTGCATGGCTTCCCTTCATTCCCCCTGTTCTAAAATAATGTGGCAGAAACTGACTACATGTTTCCCAAACCTGTTTCTTATTTTTGGGCCAACAGCTAAACTACACTTTCCAGCAGCCACACATTTTGGTGGCTCATTTGATATGCCACCGAACATAAGCAGAGCAATGTGTCTCATCCATCCAGGGTGGTTTCTTTTCCTCTCACAAGGAAATCTGGGAGGTCACATATTGAAGATGGTGGAGATACCACATAGAAAGCCTAGATCCTTGGGTTGCCATTTGGAAGAGAGCTACCTGACCAGGAATATCTGTAACTGACTCTGCCTAAGTGGAAAATAAGTTTATATAATAATAAGCCGCTGAGATTTTGAGGTTGTTTGTTACAGCGGTATTATTTACCCTGCCACAGAAATTGGTACTTCAAAGTGGCACATCACTATAATAAAAACTTGAAATATGTGACACTAGCTTGGCAGTTGGGCAGTAGGGAGCAAGAACACAAAGATAATAGGCAGAGTGTCTGGAGAGTCATGTTTTACAGTGACACAATGTCTGGTAAAATTGTCATCTGCTATAAAACGAAAGGCACACTACGTATCTACTTAGCAAGTAGGCTTAGGGGAAGAGGTTGGCAAAGAGAATTAATAGTGTGTGTTGGTTGTTACTGACTGCTGGAGGCAAGGTGTTACAAGAAAGAAATGAGCTCTGGAAAGGACTGGCCAGTTTGGAAAAAGAAATTAAAAGGAAAAAGGACAGTACAGAAAGTCAAGGGCTTGCTAAGTGGGAAAGTAAACTATTTTTGAACTCCAAATCGTAGAAGATTAGATTTAAAAAGAGAGACAAAGCCTAGTGGGAAGCCTAGGGCCCCACTGAACAGAATGACTCAGCCTTCCAGCAAAAATCATATTGAAACTGTGGTTTTCCCACTCTAGCCCGATAACTCCAGGGTTGCCACCATTAAGCTGAGTGTGTAAGCACGGAGTTGAAGAAGCAAAGAAAAGCACACTTACCAACTATATCTAGGAATACACTTCGGTTTTGGTAGACACATGGAAATGACTGACAATAAATAGGTAGAAAGCTACTAAATTTTTGAGAGAAACATATTGCAAAGTACTAGCAATCTGAAATAAAGAAGTCTGACTTTTGAGACTTACAAAAAGTTTGAGTTTCCAACTTTCATAAGCAGCTAAAGTTCTGAAAGCTGTGTATCACTCAAGGGGGGCTTGGAAAGTAATGAACTTAGAAGAATGTGCTAGAGGGCAAAGCCAGGGGCCACACACAGCAACAGATAAGGGGGATACTCTAGGACAGTAGACATTTGCAGCCAATCAAAGGATTTCTCCCACCCCAGAATACAAATCCTCACAATGTTTGCTAAGTGGGATTTTAAAATTGCCATATCCTGATGATTTTTTTGTGTGTGCCTTCCAGTCTACTAATTTTTAATGAGAATATTTACAGGGAGTATGTCCTGTCTTTGTTCTACTACTGAGTGTTGAGGGTGGAGGGTAGCAAACTGATCACCTGCCCTTTTAGATCACATAAACAGGACCACAGGGAACTGTTTCTAGGACTAAAGAAGAGAATTTCAAATTACTAGGACATCTTGCACTTTGAGCTGGAAGCAGAGACTGACTGGGTGGGATCTTGGGTTTTCCACCCAGGAAAGGGGTAAGCGTATTCTATGTGTGGGAGGAAGCATGAAACAGATACTTGGTGACCAAAAGAGCAGACTATGATGGAAACTGGCTAGATACTTATCAAATACTTTTTCTCTTCCTGGGCATGTAGCTGAATGACATTTCCCAGCCGTCTTGCATGTACGAAGGGGACATATGACTAGTTCTCACCAGTGTAACTGAAGCACAAGTGATGTTTCACTTTCAGCCAGAAACAGTTAAGAGCCAGTGAGTCTTCTTCACACTACCTACCACTCTGAAGTGAGAATAAAGGCCCTTGGTGAGGACATCAGAGCTATAAGAGAGAAAAGGCCTGGGTCTCTGAGACACCTCCTGGAGGTGAGCCATCCAGGAAAACTGCCCAGAATCTGCATTAGACTTACATGAATTGAAATAACTTTTATTGTGTTAAGCAATAGAAATTAGCAAACTGTCCATTACTCAGTTAGTAGCCTCTGTAAAGAGTAGCTCTGGGTCTCAAATAATATAGCCCTCTTTTCTCATCAGAGTTTATGACCCCAATATGGTTACCTGACCAAATTCTCTTTTCTAGAAATTTGGAAGTGGAACATGTACTATGTCTGTTTGCTAGGAAAAGCCAAGCTATAAATTTATGTGGTGCAAGTGCCCCCAAATGACAAATCAGGGCCATCAGCAAGATTAAGTTGTAGAAAAACAGAAAAGCCATGAAAAACAAACAAGCAGGTAAAAACAAAAATAAGTGTGCAGGGATGAACAGGAAACAGATCAGATTTGCAAAGAGGAGAGCACCATGCAGCACCATGTGGCAACCATGGAGACGCACTGCTCTCATCTCCTGTTAAAAAGGACTTGCCAACTGTTAGCACCTCCAAGACATGCCTCAGCCTTTAAGTTGAGGTCATGTTCTTCTTGAGTGTTCTCAGCCAACTACTGAGTGCACTGTGCGTAGCAGGACCTGGCCATTTACGCCTAATGTCAGACTCCTCAAATGGCAATCTTGGCTTTGGGGCCCCCTATTGGATTGGCCAAGACTGTCAGAGCTGCATCATGGTTTGAGGTTCCTTCTGCCCTGTCGGAATTCTTACTTCTTCCCTTTCACAAATGTCATGGCAGCATCATGATCAGAAGGCTTTTCTTGCCTATTCTTGCTTCCTCTTCATTTTATCTTTCATATGCGTGTACCCCCCAAAAGCTTCTACACTTTCAAATCCATTTCAGTATTGGCTTCCGGCATCCCTGAGCCTGAAGTCAGATTAAGATTTTTAGAGGCCCCAGGTATTAAAAAAAACCTTATGGTACCCCCTAAATGTAATTGTAAACATACATTTACATGTATGTTTTTGTAACATAAACAACAACATTTAATCAAAAGACATATATGAATAATTTCAACAAAATTCTGATTTTTTTCAAAATGACTGCTCCAATGATTTTTTTTCAATTTTTTTATTTTAGCGTATTATGGGGATACAAGTGTTAAGGTTACACATATATGTGAAATTTGGAATTATTTCCCCCTTCATAAAAAAGTTCCCCTATTTTACTTGAGCTTTAAACACATGCTTATTATATCTGTTGGGTAATTCAGAATTGATTTAAGTCTCACTTTGGGCTCAGTTGTTACCCTAGTGGAATTAGAATCTGAAATAGATTTGGGCAAGGAGATGAGATGGAGTTTGTATTAATGATCTATTGATGTGCAATAAATAAATAAAACTAAACCTGGCATCTTACAACAAAACATATTTATTATCTCACATTTTTTTGTGGGTCAGGAATCTGCACATGGCAAGCTGGGTCCTTTCAGAGTCTCTGCTTGGCTATGTTAACCAAACTGGGTCTCCTCTGAGGCTTGGTGGGGAAGGATCTGCTTCCAAGCTCACCTAGTTGTTGACAGCTAATTGGCTTTTGGACTGAGAGGCTCAGCTCCTCACTGGCTGTTGGCCAGAGGTTGCCATCAGTCCCTTGCCATGTGGACCTCTTCAATATGGCACCTTGCTTCTTTAAAGCACGCAAGCTGAGAAATCAGCAGAGACAGTCAACTAGCAAGACTAAAGTCACAGTCTTTTGTAACTTAATCACAGTGCTGATATGCCCTCGATGTTGCCACACTCCATTGATTAAATTGAATTACTCAAAAGAGAAAGATTACACAGGCAGTGGATACCAGGAGATGGAACTCATCAGAGCCCTCTTAGAGGCTGCCGCCCAGAGTACCAAGAAATGGACCTCTGTGTGAACTGTGGTTTACACGTCCAGGGTTACTATGACTAATAATATTTGTTCAGTCATCACATAAGCATATTCCAAATAGTCACTTCACACTTTGTAAGTTATTATCCAGACTAAAAAGATTCTTAACTCACATATGAGAAAAAGTGATCGATCCCCTTGTAGGTCAATTTATAGCAGTTTATAAGCTACATAGGCTATGCTCTTGCCTAGACACTGACTTAAATACTGGTAAGAACCACAGGAATATAGCAAACATCCCAAAGACCTTAAAGGTCTTGACACCTAATATTTTGAATGCCAAAGTAAAGACATTTGCTAAAAGTGGATGAAAGACTAGAGTAACCGTGGCTCTTTTAGGATGGCTATCAGCTGCATATTGGTGATGCACATAATTCTTTGCAGATTTCTGATGCCCCTACCAAGGAAACCACAACATAGAGGTGTTAGTCCCAGGTCCATGGCTATTCCCTCCCTTTGCCCCACAGGAAGTTGGGGTGGGGTGGTTTTATGAACCAAAGTTGAAATTCCACTGCTTTTACTGTTTGCTTTATTTTTCACTGACTCAGTGAGGGGATGGAATCAAAACAAGCTCTCATTTATGATATCTGGAACTCAGCCCTGCACGATCTGGAACCCACTCTGCACAAAATGTCAGGAAAACCAGAATATAAGGTAAGATCAGGCAGAACACAGTTGCTGATGGAGCAGAAGGGCAAAAAGTCATTTGATTTTGTTTCTCAATCTGAGTAGACATAAATCTGGGGAGCATCGTGTTTCTTCTCACCTTTTGAATTTTAAGCTTCAGAGAAGTTACCACAGAGATAAATGGCTTGTGGCCACTAAGTATTCCTATCAACATCTGCTTTTTGATTCTTCCTTGTTAAAAGCTTTTCCTATCACTGTGAAAAAATATTTACCGCTCATGGGAAAAGTGTGCTGCCTTTTAGACAATGCACAAATAAATTTTACCTTCTGACTGTTCCATTAGTACTTGGATAATTCTGCCTATTGAGAAGTCCCACAGGTTCAGGCATTCAGAGTTGGTGCTCTCCTGAGCAGCCAGTGGGGCAAAGTGCCCACTTATGAAATCCTGACTGAACACCTCTAATCAGATTCCTCCCAGGGAGAAGATTGGGTGGCACCCTGAGTGCCACCTAACCTCACCTGGTCGATTCACACTGCCCCTATTCTTCTGATTCTCACCTGTTTTCCTAGCTTTAGGGCTACATGTTAAGACATGGTTTTGCTTTTCTCCATCTTCCTTTCTCATTTCTCCTGGGGCGTGGAGACAGATGTTAAGATTCATTCTTCTCAAAACCCAGAATTTCAGGAGCCCACAGGCCCCTCTTGAGCACCTCATATTTTCCTTCCACAATCAGAGAAAGTCCAGCTGAGGGATCCCAGTGCAGTAGTGGAGAAACAACCCCCAACCCTTTCCTTCTGAGGACTATTTCATAGATGATATTGCAGAAGTTGCCAACACCTCTCTTCTAAAGCTCCAAGGAGTCCACCACCTTTGTGCCAATGGGGAGCCAGTTATACAAGCAGGTCAAATACAATGGGAGAAAAGGTTTTCTGTGGGCCCCTGAAGACCCTTGTGGGCAAGTGGTGGTGATGGATAGGGTTTCACTAAATCAGATGGAAAACTAGAATTAGAACTAGGGTAACCAGATTATATACATCCCAAACTGGATACTGTTAAGAAGGTAAGGAATGCTTAAAATAATGATAATAATATACATTTAAAACATGTGGTAGCAGAAAGTAGAACTATTTGAATTATACTGGTGTACAAATAAAATAATCCTACTAAAACTATTTTCAAAAGTAATATTTTAAAAAATAATACATATGTAATTAAAACAAAAAATTTTTAAACCTTATTTATATTAATGGGTTGAACATTAAAAATACCAAAAGTAGAATAATTATTCTTGGTACATATTCATGCATTTTAATCAGTTCTTTGCTTCTAATATTATGTCAGGTATTTTTTTCAAGAATGTGGTTTTATCAGTATGACATTTAAATTTTTTTCATAAAATTGCCTTCTATGTTCTTAAAGTTTTTATATTTTATGACTAATGAAATTGAAATCAATAAAATCTTTGCAAATCTTAAATTAAATGGGGCACTGAGACAGCAGCATAAACCAGGACTTCTCTGGGTAAACCAGAATAATATGTACCTCTCAACTAAAGAACCAGAGAGAGAAAGAGCAATATAAAGATTGATGGATAGATATTGATTTCCCACACAGATGTCAACCCCACTCAGAACTGGAAGATATCATGTTTCTAATGGTGAAACTTTAGAAGAGAAAAGCAGGGGATATCTATGGTGAGAAAACAAATCACAATTCCACATCAACCACTGCTGACATTGGATATGTGGTATCTTCCGGTTTTGATGCCATCCTATTTTATTTCTTAAGAAATGAGCAAATTCCTCTTTCCAGTGTTTTGCAGCCAACTATCCCCTGAGAAAGACAAAGCTGCTAAGTAAGATTCCAAATAGATGGGTGAAAAAAACATGCACCAGAGAAATACATTTATACTCTCACACAAAATAATGGCGAGATGTGTTTTAGAAGAGATAATGTCCTAACGCCAAAATTCACTTCTCTTAAATAAAAAATTACCCAAGAGCAAGTACAGGGCCACAGCGGGGAACCAGATGCAGGTTAAAGAAAGGAAGTTTAGAGATGATTACTATTTCTTTTATCCTTCAGGGAAGAAATTCCAAGCGCAAAACAGCTTTTCTCCAGCTCAGGCTGAAGAGGCCTTTCCTCCTGCCACATTCTCAGTCCTTCTCTGAGATTACCTGTACACGCTTACACTCTCCAGAAATTTCACATCAACACAGTCTCGAATGGTTACTTAGCTTCATAAATCAGGTCAGAGTGAAAAGGATAAGCTCTAATTTACCCACTGAAGTTATCTTTGAATCCAGTATGTCTATATTCTCAGTATGTTCTTATAGCAGAAATGATTTTTCTCAAGAACCACAAGAGGGAGCATTCTTACTTCTTTGTCACTGTCCATCACTGACACTGGATAGATATTATCCTCGTGCTTATTTTAAAATGATAAGACATATTATTAAACACTAGGCAAGCTTCTTTTTTATTCACCTAAAATCTGAGTGATTATCTGCTTGTCTTTCATTGATTCATGTTTATTATATCCAGGATAGTTTTTCAACCAGTCGTGATAACAGAAAAAGCAGACAGTATTTCATAATGGTTATTCTTCTCACATTTATTATCTGGGGTTTGTGAAGGAGGTTTTCTCTGTTGTGTTCAGCAAGTGCAAGATAGCATTGGACAATTCACCCTAACTAGGAGAGGAAGCATCATTCATCTAGAAATAATAATACTACCTGCCATTTTGAACTGACCTCTTGCCTAGTCCTTAAAAGGCTAAAAGCGAACCACAAACGTGATTCTGTCATTCTCATCACCACGCCTATAGGACAAAGAGGTGATAATACTTTCTTCAATGATCAAAGTATAGTGATAATTAGGAAACTATTAGTCTTATGTAAGATACAAGATTGACTATATTAGTCAAAGCAATTAACACAAACTGCTGAAATAACAACAACAACAACAACAACAAAAAACCATGGATACACACACAAACACACACACCATCTGATGGAAGTTAGGTGACTAGCCAACCTGGCCTTTTCTCTTTCAAGTGATGAATCAAGGATTCAGTTTCTTTCTACTGAGTGACTCCTTCATCTTCCCACTGAATTCTCACTTGGCTGACAAGCAAAGAGTTGGGTAATTTCGAGGGCCACGCCTGGAAGTGGTATACTTTACTTCTGTCCCCTGGCTACCATCTAGAACATAAGCAACTTAGATGGAGAGTGAGGCTTTCTCTATGCCTGGTAAGAGGACACACGATTTTTGAGTTTCCAGACCAGGAGTTGTAACATGGGGTTCATGGGCTGCCGAAAGGTCTGTTAGCTCAGATGGAAAATGAATTCCATCCTAACTTCTAACTGAATTTTAGCATATCCTTCCATTATAAATGTAGGCATAGTAGACTTTTCCAGTGTCCAAAGCCACCCCCACTCAGTCCATCTGATTTCAGTGCAGCTGAGGTAAACAATTCCATTCATATCGTCAGTGTCGTTACTCAAGTCTGACATCTCTTTGCTTTTCTGCTTTTAGGCCTTTCTCTGAAGTCTCAGAAGGTCACTCAGGAGATGCACAGGTGCAGCTCAAAAGTGCAGAAGGGCTAAAAACCATGGGGACAGCACTCAGTGTTGAACAGGAGTTTATGTAAATAGACGAGTCTCTAGTTCTCCAGTGAGACAACTCTGAGACACATTCTACAAGCTGCTTCAGAGTTGGCAAGTGGAATTGTGTCCCAATTATTCTCAGCAACACCCAGCGCAATAATGTACCCTATACTGGCTTTTTCTCTTTCTGGTTGTCCCCCTACCCTCTCCTTCTGATTCCTGGAATTGTCTCCTGAATAAACTACCTGCCCCAAATCATCATCTCAGCCTCTGCTTTCTTGAAAACCCACTTTAAGAGTTGGTATGGGAAGAGGCTCTAGAAAAAAGCCCCTCAGTACAGATTTTGAAACTGAATTACTGACCAGTCAGATAGAAACTCTTGCATGTGGCAAATGTGGGGAGAGGCGCTAACTCCTCCTTGCACCAGCCTCACGAAGACTAAGATTCTCCTCTATGATATGTTGGGATGTGGTATAGGTGAAAGGCAAAATGTTGGCTCCTGAGATATCTCTGGTGTGTGGATGGTACAAGGTAAATGTAATTTTTAAAATGAGATAGGTAAGTATGACTGAGAATCTTGAAAGCCCAGCTTCCCTTGAGCACTTTGGGTCATCAAAAGTAGTCTCTACCCCTTGCTAGAAAAGCAGCCTTCTATTGCCAGGAGAAAGTGCAGTCCACTCAACTAAACTAGATGCTTGCAAGATAGTGCTTGTGTTTAAGATCTGCCCCCACTTGCCTTTAGCCAATAGCTAAAGACCTTAGCATAGCTCAAGCAAGGAAGACTAGTTCTTGCTACAAGAGTAAACAGCTTACCAAAAGGTTTTCAAGTCTTGGCTCAGATGTATTGGCAAGAGCTGCAAGTACATCTTGAGAATAAAGGTACGGAGCATTATATTAAATATAAGCCTGGCAGAGGGGGCAGTTTATTAACATGGCTGTACTCTCTCAGAATGTACTGTCCCGGCACGGACACCTGGAGCCAGTTCTAACATGTTGTTATGATGGCTCCTTTAAGCTTGGACACGATACTGTACTATGGTAAATGAGGTAGAGATGCTAAACTGCATTCGCTGAATTGACAGAGGGAAAAAATAATCAGGGAGATGATTATTTTTATCTTTTTAAAATCTTTTATCGATACATAATATTTTACATAGTTATGGGGTAGATGTGATTGTTTGTTATATGCATAGAATGTGTAATGATCACGTAAGTAAGAGTATTTGGGAAATCCATCATTGTAAGTGTTTATCATTTGTATGTGTTGGTATCA
Source organism: Microcebus murinus (assembly GCF_040939455.1). Taxonomy (NCBI): domain Eukaryota; kingdom Metazoa; phylum Chordata; class Mammalia; order Primates; family Cheirogaleidae; genus Microcebus; species Microcebus murinus. The sequence goes on from NC_134104.1 coordinate 51,577,850, forward strand.
TTTCAAGTCTTCTCTTCTAGTTACTCCAAAATGTAAATAATATTTTGGTAAATATAGTCATCCTGGTCTGCTATCAAACATTAGAACTTATTTTCTCTATCTGTATGTTTGTACCCATAACTAACCTCTCCTTATCCCCCACCCATCCACTCTTCTCAATCTCTGCTATCTGTCATTCTATTCTCTATGTCCATGAAATCTACTTTTTTTAGCTCCCACAGATGAGTGAGAACATGCAATCGTTGTCTTTCTGTGCTGGCTTATTTCACTTAACATAATGACCTCCAACTCCATCCATCCCCCTGCAAATGGCATAATTTCATTCTTTTTTATGGACAAATAGTATTCCATTGTATGTATATATCCACATTTTCTTTATCCATTCATTTGCTAATGGAAACTTAGGTTGATTCCATATTTTTGCCATTGTGAATAACACAGTGATAAACATGCAAGTTTGATATGTCCCTTTAACATATTAATTTCTTTTCCTTTGAATCGATACCCAGTAGTGGAATTGCTGGATCATATTATAGTTCTATTTTTAGTTATTTTGCAAAATTTTTATACTCTTCTCCATAGTGGTAGTACTAATTTACATTCTTACTAACAGTGTATAAAAATTGCCTTTTCCATACATTCTTGCCAGCATCATTATCTTTTGTCTTTTAAAAACTAATAGGTATTCTAACTGAGGTGAGGTGATATCTCATTTAATTTTCATTACCCTGACAATTAGTGATGTCGAGCATTTTATCACATATATGCTGGCCATTTGTATGTCTTCTTTTGAGAAATGTCTATTCTTGTTATTTGCCCATTTTTAATGGGATTATTTGTTTTATTATCATTGAATTGAGTTCCTTGTGTTTTCTGGATATTAGTCCAGATTAGCCAGATAAGTAATTTGCAAATATTTTCTCCTGTTCAAGAGGTTGTCTATTCACTCTGTTGATGGTTTCCTGTGCTGTTCAGAAGATTTTTAGGTTAATATTGTCTCCTTTCTGTGGAAACAGCCCAAGTGTCGATCAATCCAAGAATGGATTAATAAAATGTGGTATATGTATACCATGGAGTACTATTCAGCTCTAAGAAACAATGGTGACATAGCACATCTTATATTTTCCTGGTTAGAGCTGGAACCCATACTATTAAGTGAAGTTTCCCAAGAATGGAAAAACAAGCACCACATATACTCACCAGCAAATTGGTATTAACTGAACAGCACCTAAGTGGTCACATAGGTACTACAGTAATAGGGTATTGGGCAGGTGGCAGGGGGGAGGGGGGCGGGTATATACATACATAATGAGTGAGATGTGCACCATCTGGGGGATGGTCATGATGGAGACTCAGACTTGTGGGGGGAGGGGCATTTATTGAAACCTTAAAATCTGTATCCCCATAATATGCCAAAATAAAAATAAATGAAGCCGGGCGCGGTGGCTCACGCCTGTAATCCTAGCACTCTGGGAGGCTGAGGCGGGCGGATTGCTCGAGGTCAGGAGTTCGAAACCAGCCTGAGCAAGAGCGAGACCCCGTCTCTACTATAAATAGAAAGAAATTAATTGGCCAACTAATATATATATAAAATTAGCCGGGCATGGTGGCGCATGCCTGTAGTCCCAGCTACTCGGGAGGCTGAGGCAGAAGGATTGCTTGAGCCCAGGAGTTTGAGGTTGCTGTGAGCTAGGCTGACGCCACGGCACTCACTCTAGCCTGGTCAATAAGCGAGACTCTGTCTCAAAAAAAAAAAAATAAATAAATAAAAAATAAATAAATAAATAAATGAATAAATAAAAAAGAAAAAAGAAAAAGAAAAAAAAATATTGTCTCCTTTGTTTTTGTTGCTTGTGCTTTTGAGGTCTTAAACAAAAAATCTTTACTAGACCAATATCCTAAAGAGTTTTCCACATGTTTTATTCCAGTAGTTTTATAGCTTCCATTCTTATGTTTAAGTCTTTAATCCATCCTGTGTTGACTTTCATATATGGTGAGAGGCAGGATTTCAGTTTCATTTTTCTGCATGTGGTTATCCAGTTTTCCCTGCACCATTTATTGAAGAGGGTGATCTTTTCCCAGTGGATGTTCCCGATGCTTTTGTCTAAGATCAGTTGGCTGTAAATATGTGGATTTATTTCTGGGTTCTCTATTCTGTTCCATTGATCTATGTGTCTATTTTTATACTAATACCATGCTGTTTTGGTTACTATAGCCTTGTAATATGTTTTGAAGTCAGTGTGCTGCCTCCAGATTTGTTCTTTTTGCTTAGGATTGCTTTGGCTATATAGACTCTTTTTGGCTCCATACAAATTTTAAGATTTAGTTTTTCATTTCTTGGAAAAATGATGTTGGTATTTTCATAGATTGCATTAAATCTGTAGATTGCTTTGCCAAGTATGGTCATTTTAACAATATTAATTCCTCCACTCCATGAGCATGGGATGTCTTTCCATTTGTTTGTGTCCTCTTCAATTTTTTTCATCAGTGTTTTGTATTTTTCCTTGTAGAGATCTCTCATCTTCTTGATTAAATTTATTCCTAGGTATTTTTTTTTTTTGTAGCTACTGTAAATGGGAATGGGATGGCCTTCTTGATTTCCTTTTTGGCTATTTAATTATTAGTATATAGAAATGCTACTGATTTTTATATGTTAATTTTGTGTTCTGGAATTTGACAGAATTTGTTTATTTGTTTTAAGAGTTTCTTGGTGGAGTTTTTGGTTTTCTAGATATAAAACCATGTCATCTCCAAAGAGCAATGATTTAACTTTCTCTTTTCCAGTTTGGATGCCTTTTATATCTTTTTCTTGCCTGATTTCTCTGGCTAGGACTTCTGGTACCATGCTGAAAAGGACTGGTGAAAATGGCATCTTTGTCTTTTTCCAGTTCTTAAAGGAAAGGCTTTTAACTTTTCCCCATTTAGTATGATGTTAGCCATGGGATTATCATATATAGCCTTTATTATTTTGGAGTATTGTCCTTCTATGCCCAGTTTGTTAAGAGTTTTTATTTTGAAGGGATGTTAAATTTTGTCAGATGATTTTTCTATGTCTATTGAGATTATCATATGGTTTTTGTCCTTCTTTCTATTTATGTGATGTATCTGTTTATTGATTTGCATATGTTAAACCATCCTTGCATCCTTCATCATAATGATGTATTACCTTTTGGTTTTTTTTTGTTTTTTTTTTTTTTTTTTTTTTTTGAGAGTATCCAGAAACAGAATATTACCTTTTGGATGTGCTTTCAGATTCAGTTTGCTAACAGAAAGTTGGCATCTTTAAATGGATTAATTATGTAAGATAGGATAACTTGCTACCTGACTATGTTCAATGAAAGGGAACACACATCCCCTTCTAGGATAATAAGGAATGCACCAGTGAGGGGGAGACCAGCATCACTGAGAAGTGCAAAGGTGACTCTACTTTGTAGCCCAGAGTTGACATGAGGAGATGTTACCTTGGGACTGTAATCCTTAGAGTCAATGAAGATGGTAGAATTGCATAATTGGGGAGAATAATTGGTAGCACTTAACTGTCAGAGGCAACATTGATATAATTACCACAGGAAGAAGCAAAGCCAGAGCAGCAATTAGTTCACCTTGATCCATAGAGATCTGCAGTGATGTTCAATAGACCATAGTGTCCTCAGAACAAAATAGAGGAACAGTGAGAAGAACACCATATACTTTAGCAGCCTGCCAAAGGGCTCAAGGCATCAAAAAATGTTTTAAAACAAAAACAAAAAGCCCTCTGATCAAACCTGCCTTTGAAAGTCTACCTACCTGCTCGCTAAATATCCATTTCACTTCTTCTGCTATACATAATATGCAATCACACTTCAAAACAAACAATTCAAACTAGTATCCACTCAATACATAAAGTCCATAACCATTTTTTGATTACCAAACAATAAAATAAATAAATGCATATTTAGGTCATACTATAAATGACAAAACTTCCATAGCAAGGGAAAAGACAGCACCACTCAGCTTAACAGGAATAATCAGCTCCTATTTCATAAGAATCTAGGTAACTTTTGCTATTTAACAAACCTCTCCAACACTTAGTACCTTAAAACAATAGCAACATGTATGTTTCTCAGAAACATTAAATTTGACAATGGTTGGCAGGGATAATTTGTCTTTGCTCCACTCAGCATGTGCTGGATTAGCATGAAGTCTGGGAGCTGGAAAAATCTGAAGACTCAATAAGGTGTCTGACAATTGATGCTGGCTATTGGCTGGGACTTTAGCTGGGGCTGTAGGCTAGAATGTCTACATGTAGCAGCTTCATGTTACCCGAACTTCCTTACAAAGTGGTGGTTAACTCCAGGAGCAAACATCCCAGTAGGGAGAGCCAGGCAGAAGCTCTATTGCTTTTTCTAAATCTAACCTCACAGTCATGCACATCAGTTCTGCCTCATTCTACTCATTAGAAGTGAGTCATTAATTTTGGTCTTCATTCAAGATAAGTGGAAATAGACTTCATCATTTGATTGGGTAAATGTCAAAGAATTTGCAAACAGGTTTTAAAACCACAAGTCTTTCTTCTGGCCAAAAATTATTTATATTTCTTCCACATGCAAAATATACTTATTTTCTTCAAGACCTTCAAAAGTCTCATCTATGATGGCATCAGGCTCACATTCAAGGTCAAGTATCTTGTCCTCTAAGACCAGCTGTAGATGTGCTCCTCAAGTTCAGTTCCTTAATTATAGCTTCTCAAACTGGAAAGACAATTTATGTCTCCCACATACTCCCAGCATATAAAGATCAAGTCATAAAATAACTGCTATAGATATTCTCATTCAAAAGTTGGGAAAAAGGAGTCCACCATCAATAGCACTTCTGACATATATTTAAGTACATGTTGCAAGTTTCTTTATTAAGGTCCAGTTCTACTGTCTGGGAATTATTCTCCATGGCTCTTGGCTCCATCCTCTGGACTCTTGATTCTTTATCTTCCTTCCTCTTCCAATGTAAGAGGCCAGTATTTGTATCTGAATAGTTTTCTCACAGTTTGAGGGTTCAGAAACTTTTTTCATTATGTATGATCTTTGTACCTTTAGTCCAAGCTGTTGGTAGTATAATTCTGTTAAAAACTCTGTGGCTTTTCTATGAATCTTACTAAGATTCACTCCGTAAACATAAGTCTTTTTCTACTTTATTTTTTAACTTAAAAATTTTTAATTAACAAAAAAGAGTGTATATATTTATGGTGTACATATTGTATATATTCATGGTATATTTTGATATATGCATACATTATGAATGGCTAAAAAAAGCTAGTTAACATATACATTACCTCATATACTTATTTTTTTGTGGTGAGAACACTTACATGTACTCTCATAGCAATATTCAAGTCTACAATATATTGTTATTGATTAATAGTCATCATGATTAGCCTTTTTCTGCTTTCTACTTGTCAGGCTGCTGTAGGAAAATGCTCTTATTTTTTTTAAAAAAAAAGCTCTATTGAACTACAAGTCATACCTTTAAGAACCCTAGGAACTGTTTATTGCAGCACCTTAAATCTTTCTGAGATATTAACAAAGGGTAGTATTGTCACAATCTTGGTTTTATCTTAGACTATGTTTTCTTTACAATGCCATGATTTGAATCTCTGCCTAGAATCCATTTTTAAACATTAGTATTATTTGCTATCAAGAATATATTAGAATTAGAAATAATTTAATTTTCAAACCAGCAACTCCTAGTCCCTTTATATATTAAATATATATATACAAAGGGGTTTTTCTCTGTGTGTACATGTGTGTTTTGAGACAGGATTTTACTCTGTCACCCAGGCTGGAGTGCAGTGACCTGCTCACAGCTCACTGCAACCTCTAACTCCTGGGCTCAAGGAACCCTGGCTTGGCTTCCCCAACAGCTTGAAATACAGGCTCATGCTACCATACCATGATAATTTTTTAAAAATTATTTTTGGCAGAGATGGGGTCTTGCTATGTTGCCCAGGCTGGTCTCAAATTCCTGGCCTCAAGCAATCCTCCTGCCATGGCCTCCCAAAGTAGAGGAATTAGAGGCATGAGCCCCTGCATGCAGCTGTCCCTGTATATGTATTAATAATAGCTATTTCTTTACTTTATTTCTCTCCTCTCACATTTTACTCTAAGCAGTTAGAAAAAGCGAGGTGGCACCTGAAAACTTTCTTAGCTTATCATGTAGTTTATTAGACATATTTCCTGATTTTCGTGTAGGATACTGCAGGATACAGTGTTATTAAGTTTTTTGTTACCATATAACATTTGTCCTATTTTCTTCAGCTTCCAAACATGTTTTTTCCTCACTTAAAGTCCTCATTGACGGCGTCAAGGGCCATCAAGCACCTATTAAACAGTTTCTTCAAGGTGTTAAGCTTTCGTTAGCACTCTCCTTGAGGTCCCAAAGCAATTCCTACATGTTTTAGGTTTTTGTTACAGCAGCACTTCTAGATACCAAATATCAAATCTCTTCCATATATCTATTGCTGGATAACAAATCACCCCAAAATACAGAGTTATATAAACATAGCAACATGTATTTTCCTTAAAAATAAAAATCTCTAGCAAGAATCAGTTGGAATAGTTCATATATGCTCCACTCAGCTTTCGCTTGGGCAGCTTAAAAACTGGGAACTAAAACCACCTGAAATCCTGTTCACCCATATGTCTGGTGGGTGATACTGGAGATCTCCTGCACCCTTGACTCTGCATATCAGCTAAAACAACTGTATGTGCTGTCCACATGTGCTCTCATAACATGGTTGATAATTTGCAAGGGTGAGTTTCTCAAGAAAGAGAGCCACAAGGAAGCTGTATTGCCTCTTCTAGCATGACTTTGGTAATAGTAAAACAGCATTACTTTTCAATGCATTCTGCTTGTTAGATACAAGTGATTAATATACCACTGAACAATGTTCAAGGGGAGGGTAGTTAAAGCAAACCTTTTCATGAAAAGTGTTAAAAAAAAGTTTGCAGACATGTTCATATACCACAACACCCACACGTACTTTAAATAAAACTAACTTATAGCTTCCTCTATTTCCCATTGACCTGACTGACTGGCAGCTTGTATTAATGCAGCTCTCAATAAAAAGTACTTTGTTGAAAATATAAAATCTGGGGCTAATATAAGACTTGGCAGGATACTCACTGGATAGGCTCAATAACAGAAAGGAAATGACAGGAAAGAGGACCTGGGGGACAATACCAAAAGGTCTAATATTTGTGGAATTGGAGTTACATAAGAAAACATAAAGAGGATGGTGCAGAAAAAATATCTGAGGAAATAATGGCTGAAATGTTCTAATGCTGGTAAAAGTCATAAATTTATAGTTTAAAGAAGTTCAGTAAACCCCAAACAGAATAAACACAAAGAAGCCCATGCCAGGACAGATTATAATCAAATATCTGAAAACTGAAGATAAAGAAAAACTTGTTAGAAATCAAGAAGAAATCATGACATTAACTAGAATATGGGAATAATAATTCAAATGACAGTGGATTTCTTATCTGAAATCATGGAGGCCAGAATTTGACTCATCATTTTCAAATGCAAGACTTTCCTTCAGGAATGAAGATAATAATACATGTTTTCTCAAATGAAGGAAAACCAAGAGATTCTTTTGCCAGAAAACTTGCTCTAAAACAATTGGTAAGAGAAGGTTTCAGACTAAAGTGAAATGATACCAAAGGAAAACTTTAAATATCAGAAATAAAGGAAAAGCAACAGAAATATTGAATAAATATAACTTCTCTTGAGCTCTTTAAAATACATTTGATAAATGAAAACAAATTTATCACAGTGATAATTTCTTTAATGTACACTGGTGAAATACATGAGACAATTACAACATAAATTGAGAAAAATAAAGCACCTGGTGATAAGCTTTCTATATTCTAACTGAAATAATAAAATATTGATTCTAAATAGACCATATGTATAACTCTTGAGCAATCACTACATAACGATTAAAAAGAGAGATAGTCAAGCACACAATAGATAATCTAGAAAAAGGCAGTAAAGGAGAAACAGAAAAGCAAAACATGGAGCAGGAAAAACAGAAAACAAAAAATAATATACTTAAATCCAAATATACCAATAATTCCATTAAGTGTACATAGTCCAAACAAATTAAAGGACAGAGATTGCCAGAAAAGACTTAAAAAGAAAAACTATAAGTAGGTTAAATGTAAAAGGATAGGAAAAAGTATATCATCATAACACTAATAAAGAAAAAGCTAAAATGATAAACAGGGATATTACATAATAATAAAAGAATCAGTCAATTCACCAAGAAGACAAAACAATCCTAAGTGAGTATGGACACAAAGAACTTCAAAATGCATGAAGCAAAAACTGACAAAAAAAGAAAGAGAAATCAACAAATCTGTAATTATTATATATTTGACAATCTCAATTTCTCTCAGTATTTAATAGAACAAGCAGACAAAAAATCAGAAAGAATATAGAAGAATAAAATAACACTATCAACTAAGGGATTTAACTCACATTCATGGAACATTTCACCTAATAAAAACAAAATATGCATTTTTAAAGTGTACATGGAATAATATATATACTATATCCTGGGTTATGAAACAAAACCTAATTTTTTTAATTGATATCATAAAACATTGATGTTCTCTAAACATAACAAAATTTAACTAGATATCAAAAGCATAAAGATAACAAAAAATTTTGAACACTTGGAAATTAAACAGCATACTAATAAACAACCCACAAGTCAAAGAGGAAATCTAAAGGAAAGTTAAAAAATATATTGTACTGAAAAAATTTTAAACCCAACATATTAAAATTTGAGGAATGGTTGTAAATCCATCCTTTCAGGGATATTGATAGCATTAAATGCTCATATTAGAAAAGAGGAAAGGTGTCAAATTGGTAATTTAAGCTTTTGCCTTCTGCCTTCTTTGATAACTAAATCCAAAGAGAGCAAAAAGAATTGTTAATGAGGAAAAATTGAAAAGAAAAAAATAATAGAGAAGAAAAATTAGTTTTTATTCATCTTTTAAAAGGTTAATAAAATTGATAAAGCTCTAGCAAAACTGAGAAAAAAAAATACAGAGAGGAGACATAAATTACTAACAACAGGAGTAAAATCAGGGATAACACAGACCCTACAAACATTAAAAGGAAAATAAGGCAATACTATGGACAATTAATTATGCATACATTCAATAATTCATATGAAATGGACCAATACCTCAAAAACCATAAGCCACCAACCCTCACCCAAGATTATATCAATATTCTGAGTAATCTTATAGCTATTAAAAAACGGAATATTCTTAATTAAAGAAAAACCTTCTTAAAAAAAAAAAGAAGAAGAAAAGAAATCTCTTGGCTCAGATGTTTAATGAAGAAATAACATCAATTCTACAGTCTCTGCTGGAAAATAAAAGAGCAGGGAGCCCTTCCCAAATCTGTTTATGAAGCAAGCATTCCTCTGATACAAATACCAGACAAATTAGACAAGAAAATAAAAGAAATCTACAGGTCAGAATCTCCCACTCCTGAACATTGACACAAAAATCTTCCACAAAATATCAGCAAATGGTACGCAGAGGTATTTAAAAAGAATAATGCCCATTAGACACCATGAGCAATCTATATAAAGACACCACTAACCTCTAAAGAAGAGAAATCACATGATCATTATCAATAGATGCAGAAAAAACATTTGATAAAATTCATCATCGCTTCATGATAAAAAGAAAACAACAACAACAAAAGCAATCTTCTCAGCATACTAGTAATTTAAGAAAACTTTCTTAACGCGTTAAAGCAGCAGTCCCCAAACTTTTTGGCAGCAGGAACGGGTTTCATGGAAGATGATTTTTCCTCTGACTGTGGGGCAGGGCGAGGAGCTTAGGCGATGATGGGAGAGTGATGGGGAGAGCGGCACTAAACACGTGAAGATTGGTTAGCTCGTGCACCATTGCTTACCTCCTGCTGTGCACCCCAACCCCCGTCCTAGGATTCATGGAAGACAGTTTTTCCACTGGAGACAATTTTTCCACGGACTGGGGTGGGGGACCTCGGCGTTAAAGAGCATCTACCAAACAACGACAACAACAATAAAAACCTCTGGCTAACAGCATACTTGATGAAAAAGTGAGTGCCTTCTCCCTTAGATCAAGAGCAACAGGAAAATGCCCACTTTCACCACTCATTATTCAACATCGTAAAGACTGGAAAAGGGGCAATAACACTGTCCCTATTTGCAAGAGAGAAAACTGTCAATATGGAAAACCCAAAGTAATCCATAAAAAAACACCAAGAATTAATAAGTGGACCCAGCAAGGTGTCAGCATATATAATCAACGCACGAAAATTCATCTTATTCTTATATTTGAACAATTGGATACTGAAAATAATTTTAAAAACCCAATAGCTCCAAAATAATGAAATACTTAGGCATAAATCTAACAAAATATTTGCAAGACCTGTATGCTGAAAGCTACACAATGTGATGAAAGAAGTCAGTGCAGCCCAAAATAAGTGGAGACATACTGTGTTCAAGAGTTAGAAGATTCAGAATAATAAAAGTGTCAATTCCAATGCAATCTCAACAATCCCAACAGGATTTTGTAAATATATACAAGCTGATACTAAAATTTATATGGAAAAGCAAAGGAATTAAAATAGCCAAAACAATTCTGAACAGCAAAATAAAGTTGAAAGTAATTTAAGAACTACTGTAACACTATCATAATCAAGGCAGTGTGCTATTGATGAAGAGATAAACACAAAGATCAGTGAAATAGCCAGTACAGAGATAGACCTACATAAATATGGCCAATTGATTTTTTTATAAAGATGCAATGGAAATTCAATGCACAAACAATCATCTTTTCAGCAATGGAACAATTGAACATCTATATGCAGAAGATGAAACTCAAACCTCACACCTTATACAAAAATTAACTTCATATGAATCACAGGTCTAAATACAAAACATAAACCTTTAGGAAAAAATATAGAAAATCTTCATAAGGCTAGACAAAGAATTTCTAGACAAAATATCTAAGGTACAGTTCAAAAAGAAAAAAATTGGCAGGGTGTGGTGGCTCATACCTGTAGACCCAGCTACTTGGGAGGCTGAGGCAGGAGGATCACTTGAGCCCAGGAGTTTGAGGTTGTTGTGACCTATGGTGTTGCCACTGCACTCTAGCCCAGGAGATAGGGCAAGACCCTGTCTTAAAAAAAATAAAAAGAGAGAAAGAAATTGAGAATTTGGGCTTTGTCAAACTTTAAAACTTTTGTTTTGTGAAAGACTATTAAGAAATTGAAAAGACAAGTCATTCACTGGGAGAAAATATTTGCATGTCGCATATTTAACAAAGGACTCATATCTGGAATATATAATATAAAGAATATTTTTTAAAAGTCTCAAAACTCACCAATAAGAAAACAAACAACTAATTTAAAAATGGGCAAAAATATTTGTATAGTCAGCTCACAAAAAAATACATAGTTTTCAAATAACCACATGAAAATATGCTCAACATTATTATCAAAATCCACAAGATAGCTTTTCACACCATATCTGAAAAGCTAAAATTAAAAAAAAAAAAAAAACAAAGGCCAATCTCTGCGGCTCACACCTGTAATCTTAGCACTCTGGAAGGCTGAGACAGGAGGATCACTTGAACTCAGGAGTTGGAGATCAGCCCAAACAAGAGCAAGACCCTATCTCTACTAAAAATAGAAAAAATTACCCAGGCGTGGTGGCATGTGCCTATAGTCCCAGCTACTTGGGAGGCTGAGGCAGCAGGATTGCTTGAGTCCAGGAGTTTGAGGTTGCTGTGAGCTAGGCTGATGCCATGGCACTCTAGCCCAGCAAACAGAGGGAAACTGTCTCAAAAACAAACAAAACAAAACAAAACAGATAAAACCTGGCAATACCAAGCGTTGATGAGCAACCAGAACTCTGATACATTCCTGAAATGCAAAATGGTATAACTACTCAGGAAAACAGTTTGACAATTTTTTAAAAAGTTAAACATATTTTGCCATATGACCCAAAAATTTCACTCCTCAGTATTTACCCTAGAGAAATGAAAACATATGTTCACATACCCATATGTTCACACATGTCAAAACTGCTGAAAACTAGAACCAACTCAAATGCCCTTCAGTGGGTGAAGGGATAAACTACTATAATACATCTTACCATGGAATATTATCCAGCAATCCAAGGAACAAACTATTGACACACAAAAACTTGGGTGAATTTCAAATGTATTATGCTAGGTGAAGAAACCAATCTCAAAAGGTATAATTCCAATAATATGACATTCTAGAAAAGAAAAAAAATGCAGCCACAGAAAACAGATTATTGTTTGTCATGTTTTAGGGCTAGGGAAGGGCTATGACTACAAAGAAACAGTGTAAGGGATTTGGGGAAAGATAATGAAAATGTTCTTCATCTCAACTGTGACAGTGGTTACGGGAATTTATACATGTGCTAAATATCAGAACTATACACCAAAAATAAAAATATGAATTTTATCACATGTAAAATTTAAATAAAATTTAAATTTATTTTTAAAATTAAAAAGTAAACAATTATTAAAAATAATCCAAACCCTAAGTAGGAAAATAGTTACCATTTTCAGATCTGTAACTATATGCCAGGACCCTTCTACCTAAAGGCTTTAATATTCATTAATTTATTAATCCTTACCATAGCCCTGTGATTTAAGTATCCTTATTCCACAGATGAGGAAATGGAAACAGAGAGAGATCAAATAATTTATTTATTCATGATCACACTAATGAGTGGCTCAGTCAGAATTTAAACTTATCTTTACCCATAAAGCCATAGTCCATACCAATCATTACTTTGAGCATTGAGTCAGAAATTGATCCTTGATAGAAGAGTATGCCATTACTTTATCCCTTTTCCAAACTTTTGTAAGAAGACTGATAGGATATTTGCTTCTAATGTTTAAGATAGGTACAAACTAATACTTATTACTGACATCAAAATGAAAGGAAAAGAGTTTTAGAAGTCTGCCAACTCTCAAGCCATTTTAGAACTATAAAACTTTCCTTTATTTACAATGCAAGTAGCTAAGAAACTCAAGTAACTGAAGTTTTAAACTGCAATTTACTTTTATGTGAAAAAGATAAATGACAAGTAAACAAGCTGATATCAAGGATTTTTGAAGCAATTTCCAAAATATACCACAGGGTCAGCGTATTTTCCAACTAATTTCTTAGACTGTCTACTTTAAAGTGTAGAATTCAAATCAATGAGTATTTGACCACCTACTATTTATGTTCATTATGGTAACTGTGTTACTTCAAGATGCTAAAGTGTTTTCTAAATCATTAAAGCAAGTTTAAAATTTTTCAGTATGGGTTTATGATTGTTGATTTCATCATTTTCCCTTTAAAAATTGAAAACCTACTACATCAGCCAGATTGCTAAATTAACTATAAAAGTCTACTCCATTAATCATTTCAGTTAATAGGAGTTCATGATGTTTTAAAAGAAAAATTAAAAGCAGAAGCAAAAACTATATTTGTTAAATACACTTCCTGGTTACTGATTTTGAGCTATGTCAACATATATTATAGGCTCTCGATTCCTTTTCTTTTGTGTAACCCCAGGGTTAGAGTTCATGATAAATTATTAAAAAGTAATTTAAATTGCTGTGAGGGAGCATGCATCCTCAGCCACTTTCCTTTATACCTGTTACTAAACGTTTCTGCTTTGGGGACACAGGGAGATTCTGCCCAATTTAATTCAATTGCTTCAATTCTTCAGCATTATGCTAAATATTGTATGCATTTAAAATAATAACTGAAAACACAAACATCTCTAGAGTCTAGAAAGACACAGAAAGAAGCAACTTTGCTTGGGTGGATAAAAGAAGGCAACACAGAGTATCATAAAACTATCGAATAGATCTTAGCCCCACTGTAACCACATTACTCTCTTTTCTCCCCCAGGACGGATTGTGCGTGCCACCATGCAGAAAACCCATGTGGTCTCAGAAAAAGAAGTTTTATGAAAATATGTGTTAATCTTGAGATCAGCAAACATTTTCTGTAAAGAACCAGATAGTAATTATTTTATTGTTTTAATTTGTAATTTTTATGTATATGTAATAGTTATATATATTTTTGAGATATAAGCACAAAATGTGTAATGATCAAATAAGGGTAGTTGGAATATCCATCACCTCAAGCATTTAACATTTCTTTGTGTTAGGAACATTCCAATTTCACTCTTTTAGTTATCTTAAAAATATATTATAAATTATTGTTAACTATAGTCATCCTATTGTACTACTGAATACTACATCTTATTCATTCTATTGAATTGTATTTTGTGCCCATTAACCATCTCCTCTTCATCCCCTGCTCCCACTATTCTTCCCAGCCTCTCATAACCACCATTCTACTTTCTATCTCTATTAGTTCAATTTTTTTTAACTCCCACATGTGAGTGGGAACATGCAGTATTTGTCTTTCTGTGCCCGGCTTATTTCACTTAACATAATGTCCTCCAATTCCATTCATGTTGATGCAAATAACAGGATTTCATTCTTTTTATGGCTGAATAATATTACGCTGTGTATATATACCACATTTTCTTTATCCATTTTTCTGATTAGGTTGATTCTGTATCTTGACTATCATGAATAGCGCTTCAATAAACATGGGAGTGTAGACATCTCTTTGATATACTGATTTCCTTTTGGGGGGATGGGGTATATACCCAGCAATGGGATTGCTAGATCATATGGTAGTTCTACTTTTAGTCTTTTGAGGAACCTCCATACTGTTCTCCATAGTGACTGCACTGCTTTACATTTCCTCCAACAGTGCATGAGGGTTTCCCTTTCTCCACATCCCATCCTCCCCAGCGTTCTTTATTGCCTGTGGGATGAAAGCCATTTTAACTGGGCTGAGATGATATCTCATTGTAGTTTTGATTTGCATTTCTCTGATGATTAGTAATGTTGAGCATTTTTTCATATACCTATTGGTCATTTGTATGTCTTCTTTTGAGAAATGTTTGTTTAGATCTTTTGCCCCTTTTTTAACTGGACGGTAATTATTTTAAACTTTGCATTCCACATGATCTCTGAGTGAAAACAGTGACACACAATACGTAGATGAATGGGCATGGCTATGTTCCAAGAAAGATACATAAAAACAGGTAAAGACTATATTGGGTCCCAGGACCATAGTTTGCCTACTCCTGCATTAATTAACTCAATACAACTACATGTCCAAGCTTCAAATATAACTCCTTACCAATAAAATTAATAAAGACCCCAATTTTTTTTTTTTGAGACAAGGTTTTGCTCTTTCACCCACACTGGAATGCAGTGGCTTAATCATAGCTCACTGCAATCTCAACCTCTCAGGTTTAAGATATCATCCCACCTCAGCCTCCCCAGTAACTAGGACTATGGATGCGTGCCACCATGCCTGGCTAATTTTTTCTTTCTTTGTTTCTTTTTTTTTTTTTTTTGAGACAGAGTCTCATTACTTTGCCCAGGCTGGCCTCAAACTCCTGGCCTCAAGGGCTCATCCAGCCTCAGCCTCCCAAAGTGCTGGGATCACAAGCATGAGCTACCACTTCTGGCCAAGACCCAAATTCTTTTGTTGCAGATACCTGAAATGTACAAGCCTTCTCCTGATACAAACAAAATTTCAGTTCCCATGAACTTTATTCCTGGCTTAACAATTTTTTATCTTTACTACCTAAAGTTTTGAGAGACATTAGGAACATCTGAAATTAAAGAGGAATAGCTTCATTAATCATGTCCTCTTCTTACTCTTAGACCTCTGTTGGGAAGGGTTTAAGACTATGAACAGATGGAACTGTGTGTGAAAGTTCTTCTACGTTCCAGTGTGGCTAATCAGTTTCTTATCCCTTAGCAACTAGCTCTTTTACAACATAGTCCTGCACAGAGCTCTTCAAGGAGACTTAATTGAATCATGTCTATTCCGTGAGTAAATGCTTAAAGCTTGACCCTTTGATTTTGAGTGAGACATGAGCAACCTGTTGACATGTAATCTCGAACTTCTTTCATCACAGTGTCTGAAAAATAATAAGAATTGGAGCTGAGACTGTCCTAACTGGGTGATAATGGATGGAGGTGGTATGAAAAGTGTGAATGCCAGGACCAGGTTTCCCAAATTTGTAGCTAAATCCGGGATGTTACTTTCTAAACAAGTGAATCTGACACCATCTAGAAATGCTAATATTCAGGTGAATCAGCAGGTCAGAAATAAGCAGTACAAGATTTTTTCAACTGCTGCTTTTAAAAACATAGTAATTACCATTGGATACAAAGTGTATCCTGCTAAAAAAAAATTATTCTGATGCTTTAGCAAAGGTAATGCTTTTATTTTATTATGAGCTTCCCACTTGCACTTCTTAAGTTGTGACTCATTTGAGCAGTTTTTCAGTTAAAGAACATTTTATTCTAGAATGAAAAAAAACACTAAATGCCCCACAGTAGTGTGGGGTTAACATAAACTTGAAATGACAGGCAGTTTAATCTAAACCCAGAATAATGACATAATCTTACAGGACATCAAAGCTGCTATATGATTTCTTATGTATAGCGTTTCGGTTTTCATGACCATAATTTCAAGAGCCACATTAGGATGAGTCACAGTTTTGTTTATCATGTTCACATTTTGTTCTCTCTTGTAACTACAATGGGAGTCTGGAGAGATTTTCAGCTCATTCACGAAGCTGCTTACTTCCTATCTGTCGCTGACACTCTTTGCAGAGAGGATCACGGAGAGCTCTGGGTTTCAGAATCTTAAGGATATTTCCTAACCAGAGCCCAAGGACCTAAAAGCCCTTAATCAAGTTTCTAATCACAAGCAAGATGGTGTAACATTAAAGGGTCCTTTGAGAGTAGCAATATCATTGTGTCTTCCTCACCATATCAAATAGGATTCTTATTTTAGCACCAAAGGCAATTTGAAGAGTTGCCTTGTACAGTGAAGAGAAACCCTAAATAGTCTGTTGAGGAACAGAACACAGTAGCTACCATTTTATTCTCTCCCCGACATGGTTCTGGAACCTATTTTATTTTAACAATTACATAGTGAATACCATTTTACAAGTGTTATTTAATCCTCATAGCAACCTCGTGACATAGTTACTATTGTTATCTCCGATGTTCAGTAGAGAAAATGAGACCCTGAGTGGGGCACAGGGACTTGCTCCAGGTCACACAGCAAGCAGGTGGCAGAGCCCAGATTCAAATGCAGCTCACTCAGCTCCATAGTCCACAAACTCCCCACGAGGCTACTCTCCTCACCTGAGCCTCAGACAAGAGTAGAGAAGGCAGCAGGTTTGCTACCTTCTTCCCATCTTGATGCCTCCAACAGAGCTGCAAGGACCACCTAACAAACAGCGCTAGAGTCGTCACATTTTAGACATACTTAAAATGCCCCATGTAATTTTTATTTTGAATTCCTTATGCCTGTATAGAATTTGTATTAATTAAAAGAGAATTCAAGTCTGTATGTCTGTTGTCTTCACAACCAACTTGCCAGGAACAATCCCCATGTACATGCCATTCATTGCATTGCTGACCTATTTATTCAGTTTAGCATTTGCTCAGGGATCTTCTTCTTCTTTTTTTTTTTTTTTTTTTATTTTGAGACAGAGTCTCACTTTGTTGCCCAGGCTAGAGTGAGTGCCGTGGCGTCAGCCTAGCTCACAGCAACCTCAAACTCCTGGCTCAAGCAATCCTCCTGCCTCAGCCTCCCAAGTAGCTGGGACTACAGGCATTCACCACCATGCCCGGCTAATTTTTTGTATGTATATATTAGTTGGCCAATTAATTTCTTTCTATTTATAGTAGAGACGGGGTCTCACTCTTGCTCAGGCTGGTTTCGAACTCCTGACCTCGAGCAATCCGCCCACCTCCGCCTCCCAGAGAGCTAGGATTACAGGCATGAGCCACCGCGCCCAGCTGGGGATCTTCATTTTTAACCTTGTATTATTAGTTACAATTGCATTAAACATGCTAAGATGGGTCTGGTGGACTCTCAGTTTTCTAGCTTTAGTCTGGCCACAGCTAGGAGCAATTGAGATTTTATGCAGTGAGCAGAGTTCCCACCTTAACACATGGTTAAAACTGATTAGATGCCCAACCCTTTCTAGACACAAAGTAACTAACTAAACTGAATGTTTATGTCTCCCCCCCAACATTCATATGTTGAAATCCTCACCCCAATGTGAGGGTATTTGTAGGTGGGACTTTTGGGAGAAGATTAGGTCATGAGACTAAGGAAGGAGACTAGCACCCTTATAAAAGAGACCACAAAGAGCTGTCTCACCCCTTCCACCACATAAGGACACAGTGAGAAGACACCATCTATGGGCCTGGAAGTGGACCCTCACCAGACACTTTATCTGCCAATGCCTTTGATTGTGGATTCTCAGTCTCTAGAACTGTGAGAAATGCATTGCTATTGTTTATAAGCCTCCCGATTTATGCCATTTTGTTATAGCAACCTGAACAGACTAGGACAGACATCATGCAGGACTCTCAGTAATAAAAGGAAATGTACCTAAACAGCATCTTGGAATTTTCCACCCTGCCAACTTGTGGCCAATGCAGCCATTCTTACAACAGTCCATGGCACAGCTGACAGGATACCTGTAGCTGTCAGCCCGCCAATCAGGGGAGTCTTTGGGAAATAGGGAAATTATAGTGTTAATGTGGGTGAAATGCACTGGGGAAATAAAGACAGAGATGCCCGAACCTATAAGTTATTGATTATAGGGCTCAAATAAGTACCAAGACAAAAATGTTCTGCTATTATATAATTTTAATATGCAGATAATTCATATAAATACTTTTTAAATGGTCCTTTAATATATATGGTTATATCTCATTTTATTTATTATTTTATTTTTAAATAGTTTTTGCATAGAATTTTTATTATATGTTTACAAATAAAACCAATTTATCAATCAATAATTATTTCAAGAATTATGTCATTTTAATAATTATCGTCTCAATTTATTCTCAAAATTTTATATGGTAACCCTACATGAGGAGGAAGTTCACTATACTGTGAGGCAGCCTCTCCCATACACAGATAGAAATTATAATTACTAGAAAGTTCTTCCTCACACTTATTCAAAATATGCTTCCTAGCACAATTCATAATTGCAAACCTGTGGAAACAACCCAAGTACCCACCAATTCATGAGTGGATTAATAAAATGTGGTATATGTATACCATGGAATACTACTCAGCTTTAAGAAACAATGGTGATATAGCACCTCTTGTATATTCCTGGATAGAGCTGGAACCCATTCTACTAAGTGAAGTATCTCAAGAATGGAAAAACAAGCACCACATGTACTCACCAGCAAATTGGTATTAACGGATCAACACGTAAGTGGACATATAGGAGTAACATTTTTCGGGTGTCGGGAGGGTGGGAGGGGGGAGGAGGGGATGGGTGTATACAACCACAACAAGTAAGATGTGCAACGTTTGGGGGATGGACACGCTTGAAGCTCTTACTCGAGGGAGGAGGGGGGCATGGGCAATATATGTAACCCTAACACTTGTACTCACATAATATGCTAAAATAAAAAAAATTAAAAAAAACCAAAAAAAACAAAATCTGCTTCCTGATTAATTTGCCTTAATTTAGCCCTGCTGTACCTACAAAATGAAATTCCAGGATCTCTTCCCTAGGAGAAACATTTTAAAATATTATCATCTGGTTCCTATCTACCAAAGCAGATTTTATAAGGTTTATCATCTCAGCATATCTACTTTTCCCCTGCCTTTTTCTTATAAGAGCTTTTGGAATGTTTACTTTAATTATATAACAAATATACATTTGTTCCTACTCAAAGGAGATAGAGCTATTTCTTTTTTAAAATTACCTATATTTTCTTTTGTGGTGGTGGTGTCATCCTCATTTTTTCTCCCTAGTAATTATTTCTTGCAGAGACAGTGAATACTTAAGCTAAAATAATTCTTTTAATGGAAGAAATAGAAATATCCTCAGGAAAAAGAAATAATGGCAAGATAGAGAGATGCAGATTTCAATATACCAACTACAGAAAATTGGCATAGCATCCTTAAAACAGCACAGGTTTTCAGTTTAGCTCTACTTAAACTAAATAAAATAATATTTCTGAGAGCTAAATAAAATAATAAGAACAAAACAGATTGGCAGTAGCACATATGCATACACTATTATTATAATAATTCATCTTTTCAGATCTTGTTTGATGTACCACCTCCTGATCAAAAAATGAAAAGGGAAAAATATTACAAAAAAACACATAAACTATTAGAAATTAAAGAGGAAATCTAGAGAAATTTTGAAATTTTGAGAAACCACATTCTACATCCTATGGCAATAAACTTGAAAATCTAGATTAAACACAGAAAAGCTAAGAAAACTAAAATTATCTAACTCATTCAAAAGGAGGTAGGAAATCTCAATAGGTACTTAGAAAACTGCCGTGCTTTCTGTAAGTAATTGCTTCTGCCTGGACCACCTCGTAGAATTCCTGGATAGAGGGATTCGTTCAGTACATATGTATGTATAAAGTCATCGAGTGAACTAAAGTCATTGAGTGAACCAAATTGGTAAGAAAAAAATAGAAAGATTTCCACCCAGAAAGGCATAGGACTAGATAATTTTAGAGAAAGACTCCAACAAACATTTCTGAAAAAAGGAATTCCTATTTGGTCTTTAAATCACCTCCTGGCTGTAGTTAACCTAGCCTAATGATACTTGTAATAGCACCCAGTAATATACATGCCAAAATCCTAAATATAATGTTATAAAATTATTCCACAAGTGTACTGAAGAAGCACGAAAGGAAGTGTGTTTCATATCAGGAATACAAGAGCACCTGACTATTAAGACATTTATTAAAACAGAAAATAACACGATCACATCAAGAGATGCAGAAAAACACTTGATAAAATTCAACCACATTCCTGATACAAATCTCTCAGAAAATGAAAATTGAAAACCATGTTCAAATGTGATTTTTAAAAAGTATTTATCATAAACTAATAGTAAACATAATTTTAAACATTGAACCACAAACACACATTCTCTTAAAGACAAGAATAAAACAAAGATGTTCTCTTCTTATTTTATATGATTACCTTTTATATGATTACCCTTAAAGGTTGGGACAAGATCTGGTTCATGTTTATACCACCACAAGTTTGTCACCACTTTTAAAGTATTACATAAGTGGTATTCTTGTGTACCACAGTCTTCTAAAAGTAAAAGCAAACCTCTGATTATTCAGTACACTAATTAACTGAAATTATTTAGTAAAAGTTATAATTTTCATGTGAACTTATAAGTAAGAAATCTTCAGAAACCCTAGTCCCATTTAAACTGAGAAGGATGTCCATTTTCTGCAGGTAAATCTAAAAAAATAAATAAATAAATAAACTGAGAAGGATGCACTTCATAATCAGTTGAAAACTTTAGTCTGTCATTCATTCCACCTTCTATCAAAATACTATTAGGAGGTTTGAGTCGTCCTCCAGATACAATCGCTGATTGACACTTCCTGATCGAAAAATCATACCCATGCTTCTGTTTGTTTCCCTGTCTTTTCATTTTCTGCTTGAGTCTGTAAGGCAAAGACAACAGAAAGAGGACAGACAAAGCCCTAAAAACTGACAGTCCAGAAGTTCTTGTCAGATCAATTTCCTCTGGACAAAGTTTGCCCTATGTTACCTTTCAAAACCTTGTTAGGATCTTCCTCAGTCTTGTCTTTATGCTTGGAAACTGCTTCATTTGGTTTTGTCTATCCGGAGGTAGAGGGCTCACTGGATCCCATCTGGTGATGAGTAATCTTTGGTCAGTTTCTAGAGAGCAGACGTTTGCGCAAGCATTATTCTCAGTAATCCCTGCAATTCTAATAGGATCTTCTCTCATTCTGTTTGCCCACCTGGCAGAATGCCTCCTCCCTTCCTGTTTTATTTCTTATGCATGTCTCTCAAGCTGGCATTATTCCACCGAGGATATGCTGATACTCAATGGCCACTTTGGGGGAATTTTGGCACAAACGAGATTATTTGTTTGAAAGGTGCATTGAAAGGAGGGAAAAAGGAAGAAACTCTCATAAGGAGAGTCTCTGTCTCGTCAATCTAAATGAGACGGTATTTCAATAATAAAGGATAAATCCCCTTCTTTGCTTTTGTACTGCAGGGATTAGAAAGTATCATTTTAAATTGTACATTTGATAAAATTGTCAAGGGCCTGTTACTGTTTAAACTGGTTCTCTCCCCGCACCCCCCCCCACCTGCCCCTGTGTTCGTGTGCACGTATGTGCATGAAGACAAGTTTTCCTACATCAAATCCTACTCTCTCTGTTATGGGCTGAGTGTCTGTGACCGCCCACAATTCATATATTGAAATCCTAACTGCCTATGTGATGACATCAGGAAGTGGAGCCCTCATGAACCGGGTTAGTGCTCTCATAAAAACAGGCCCCAGAGAGCTCCCTTACTCCTTTCCTCTATTGAGGACACAGTGAGAAGGCGCCACCTCTAAACCAGGAAGTGGTTATAAACCCACCAGACATCAAATCTTCCAGCGCCTTGATCTTGGACTTCCAAGCCTCCAGAACTGTGAGAAATATCGTATATTGGACGACTTAAACAATAAACATTTTCGAGAAATTGTTTAAGATTGGAAAATGTCTGTTGTTTAAGCCATGCAGCCTACGGTATTCTGTTACAGTAACCCGAATGCACTAAAACACCCTGTCCCGGTAAGTTTCATGTTGTTATGAAGAATACATGAGACTAGGTAATTTATAAAGAAAGAAGATTTATTTGGTTCATGACTGTGCCGTCTGGAAAACTCCAAGATGGGGCATCTGGCAAGGGCCTCAGGCTGCTTCCACTCATGGTGGAAGGCAGAAGGGGATCCAGCATGTGCAGAGACCACATGGTGAAAGGAAGCAAAAAGGAGGAGGAGGTGCCAGGCTCTATTTAACAACCAGCTCTCTGGGAAACTAATAGAGTGAAAACATACCCTGGAGGGAGGGCATCAATCTATTCACCAGGGATCTGCCCCCTGACCCAAACACCTCTGATCAGGCCCCACCTCCAGCAGGCGATCAGGGGTCAACATGAGAATTGGAGAGGACAAACATACAAACCACAGCACACTTCCTTGCAGAGGAGAGATAATTAACCTTTTACAATGATCATTTTATATTTGTCTGAATTCAGTCATTTGGTTTTTTTCTTTCCTTTTTTTTTTTTTTTTTACCTTCCTTTCTCTTTCCTTTTCCCATAGGAGACTTTGGAGATTAAATGATCATAAAAAATGATTCTTTACCAATGTACACACTCTAGGAGTATTTACTCCAGATAAATAGTCAAGGATTTCAAAAAGAAAGAAAAATTGAACTATGTTTTTCCAGCCAAAACAGCAACTCAGAGATGTTTAACTGCAAATTTGGTTAATTGCCTTGGATTCCAGATAAGAAGAAAAGCTAGACGCTCAGAGCTTTTGGAATGAATTCAAGAGCCTTAAAATATGCCTGGTAAATAGATGAGCCTTTGGACAAATTAAAGTAATTTAATTTTAGATTAAAAACAATTCTATGTCTTCTTCTTAGTTTTATCACCATGTAAAAAATAATGTTTACACAATATTTTAATGATTATAAAACGGGTTTAATTTCTAATGATTTCTATTTTTAAAATAGTCTACATTATTTCTTTGGGTCTTAGAAGGTATAATTTTTTCTGAAAATTGTTTAGGATTGGGAAAAATATATAAAGATAGCTTTACTAAATGAAATTAAATTGACAGATGTTTTCCAAAAAGAGTCTAATCTTGTGAACTTTTCTAATGCAACAAATTCTAGGACTTATATCTTCTTACTTAAATTGTACTTTCCAGACCTTTAGTCACTCTAAAATCTTAAACTAATGTTAAATAGTATTATTTAATAAATATTCTTTAGATATTTAGATAATTTTATCTCTCTTCCAAAAAATATAAAACTTTGTTTATTAAACATAGTTTTAAAATTTCTCTTGTTATTTATTTTTATATATAAAATTATTACAGATTACTGAGATGTACAAATGTCTTTAATATTAAATACAGTTTGCCATCTTAAAATTTATGTAAGTAAAATAACATATATTCTCACAAAAGTTAGCTTTATTTATTGTGGTTTACTATCTTTTAGTTCTCTCTTATGTCTGGAAAAATAAAAGTTCATTAATTTTGTTAAAGGTGGTAATAAATAAAATCAACTATGGACAAATAGGAATATGTATACAAGACAATAAATATGGTTTGTTTTAAGATAAACTTTATATATTTATTTATATATAAACAAATACATAAATTTTTAAATAAAATTTATATACTTTAATCTCTATTCTTAATTTACATAGAGTGAAATTCAATTTTTGTGTAGAGTTTCTATGAGTTTTTAACACATGCACAGATTTTTGTAAGCTTAATCACAAATAAGTTATAGAATAATTCCCAAACCCCTGAAAAATTTCCTGTTACTGCCCAGTAGATAATCAAACTCCCCCCTCACACCTAAGCCATGCCACTCTGGCCATAGAGTTTTTCTTTTTCAAAATGTCATAAACATTTAACCTTTTAAGGTTGACCTCTTATCATAGTACAGTATGTTTGAGATTCAACCATGTTGTTGCATGTATCACTAGTTTATTGCTTTTTATTGCTGAGAACTATTCCATGGTTTATTTATTCATTTACCTATTGAAGAACTCCTAGTCTGTTTTTAGTTTGGGCTAATATAAATAACGCTTCTCTAAACACTCATGATCAGGTTTTTGTGTGAACATAAGGTTTTCTTTCTCTGGAGTAAATATCTGGGAATCAGAGTACTGGGTTATGTGATATTTTTAACATTATAAGAAAAAGCCAGACTTTTCCAGAGTAGCTATTCCATTTTACATTACCATCAATAATATATAGGAGTTTCAGCTGCTATATATACTTGCCAGTATTGGTATTGTCATTTTTAAAAATTGCCATTTTAATAGATATGTGGTGGTATCTCATTTTGATTTTCACCTCCCTAATGACTAATGATGTTGAGAATGATCCATGCACTTATTTGACAATCATATATTTTTCTTTGATAAAAAGTGTCTCTTTAAAACTTTTAACATTTGTTCAGTTGGGTTATTTTCTTATTGTTTAGTTTGTGAATTCTTTGTATATTCTGGATACAAATTCTTTGTTGGGTATATGATTTTAAAATATTTCTTATCTGTGGTTGTTTTCCCACTTTTAACAAAGAATGTAGACCAAAAGTTTTTAATTTTTATGAAATCCAATGTATTAACTTTTCTTTTATGACTCTTGCCTTCTTATATTTAGGAACTGTTTGCCTAAACCCTGGTTACAAAAATTTTCTTCTATGTTTTCTTTTAAAAATTTTATAGTTTTACCGTCTATTTTTATGAGTTAATTTTTGTACACAGTGTCAGGTAAGAGTGAATGTTCTTTTATATTTTGCTTATAAATGTCTAATTGTTCTAGCACCATTTGTTTTAAAACTATCATTTTCCCATTGAATTGCCTTTGCATTTTTATAGAAAATTAATTCACCATATTTATGTGTGTCTACTTCTGGAATCTCAATACTGATCCATTGTTACTGTTCTGTTGATCCTTTTGCCATTACCACATGGTCTTGACAAGTATAGTTTTATAGTAAATTTTAAAACTGAGTAGTGTGAATTTTCCATTTTTTTAGGGTGAATTTTCCGACTTTATTTTTATTACAAAATATTTTGGCTATTCTAGTTTCTTTGGATTTTCATATAAATTTTGAAAAAAGTTTGTCTAAATCCCTGCTGGGATTTTGATTGAGAGTGTATTAAATCTATAGATAAATTTGAGAGGAATTGGTATCTTGACAATGTTGCATTTTCTAACCATAAATATACTGTATATGTATATTTATTTAGATCTTCATTGATATCTTTCATCAGTGTTTTAAAGTATCCATTATATATTAAATAGTTCCTGAAAATATTTTATTAGATTAATACCTCCAATTTTTCAATCTTTTTAAAAAAGTGCTATTTTTAAAATTTTGATTCCTAAAACTCCTTGCTAGTGAATTATTAATGGTTTTTGTACTTTTTTGGTAAAGATTCTTTAGGATTTTCTATGTAAACAATCATGCTGTCTGTTATAGGTATTGTTTTATTTCTTCCTTTCTGATTTTATAACTTTTTTAAAGCTAATTTCACTAACTAGAACTTCCAATAAAACATTGACTAGGAATGGTAAGAGTAAGTATCTCTGCTTGTTCCTTATCTTAAGGGAAACACATTCAGTTTTTTACCTTAGATACGATGCTAGGATTTTGCTGTTGTTGTGGCTATTTTGTTTTGTTTTGTTTGCAGATGCCTCTTATTGTGTTGAAAAAGCTCCATTATCCTTCTAGTTTGTGAGGGGGTAGTATCATAAATGGATATCAAATTTCATCAAATGACTTCTCTGTGTCTATCGATATGACCATGTGGTTTTACGTAAGTCTATTGGTGTAGTAAATTACATTGCTTTGTTTTGGTTTTGAATGGTGAACTAGCCTTGCATACCCAGGTAAACCCCTCTTTGTCATAATGTATTGTTGGTGGGTTTTTTTATTATGCTGGATTCAGTTTGCTAATATATTGTTGAAGATTCTTGTGTGTATATATGTGTGTGTGTGTTTGTGAGAGATACTGGTCTATAGTTTTGTGAGGTTTTTTCTTGTATTATCTTTGTCTAGTTTTGGTATCAGAGTAATATTGGCTACATAAAATGAATTGGGACATAATTCTATTTTGTGAAAGCAATTATCCAAAATTGGTGCTATTTCTTCCAGAAATGTTTGGTATAATTCACCAATGAAATTGTCTGAGCCAGGACTTTTCTTTTTTGGACCACTTTTAACAATGAATTCAAGTTTTAAAATAGATATTGGACTCTTCAAGTTCTCTGTTTCTTCTTGTTTGTACCTTTTAAGAAATCAGTCCATTTTATCTAAGTTTTCAAATAAATGTGCATAGAATTGTTCATAGTACTCTATTATTAGCCTTTTAATGCCTGTGGAGTCTGTAGTGATATCTCTTCTCATTGCTAATATTAGTATTTTGTGTCTTTTTTCTTCTGTTCTTCATCAGTCTTCCCAAAGATATATCTATTTATTTTTTCAAGTATCTCTCTTATTTTGTTTTCCTATTTTGTTTTTAGACTTTCAATGTCTTTGATATCTGTTTCCATCTTTAATATTTCCTTTCTTCTGATTTCTTTTGGTGAAGTTTGCACTTTTTCTAGTTTATTAATGTGAAAATTTACCTTATTGATTTGATACCTTTTTGTTTTCCAGTATAAGGATTTAGTGCTATAAATTTTTCTCTAAGGACTAATTTAACTGCATCCCATAAATTTTAGTACATTGTATTTTTATTTTATTCAAGATAGCATCTAATTTTCCTTAAGACTTTCTCTTTGACATAGATAATCTGTAATACTGTGTCATTTAATTTACAAATATTTTGAGAATTTCCAGGTAACTTTCTGGTGTTGATTTTTATTTTAGTATGTTTATCGTTAGAGAATATAATTTGTATGATTTCATTTATTTTAATTTAATAAGTTTTTTGTGACTCAGAACATGGATTATCTTGGTATATATTCCATGTGCACTTTAAAAAATATGTATTCTGTCATTGATTAAAATGTTCTGTAAGTGGCAATTAGTTTAAATTTCTTGATAACATTGCTCAAATCTATATCCTTGGTGATTTCCTATGTACTTTTTATATAATTACTGAAAGAGGAATGTTAAATTCTATAAATATAATTATAAAGTTTTCAGTGTCTCCATTCAGTTCTATTAGTGCTTACATCATGCAAAACAGCTATTAAAGTTCTATTATTAAATGTACACACATTTAAAATTATAATGTCTCATTGATGAATTAAGCCTTTTATCCTTGTGTAAAGTCCTTATTTCTTTCTAGTAATTTTCCATGATCTGAAGTCTATTTTGTCTGATATTAATATAGCCACTCCATCTTTTTTTAATTAGTGTTGAAAGGTATGTCATTTTTCACACTTTTGCTATTAACCCATCTATATCATTATATTTGAAGTGGGTTTCTTGTAGACAGCATATAAATATATAGTTGCGTCTTGTTTTTATCACCAATCTGACAACCTCTGGGTGTTTTAAATTAAAAAAATCTTTTGCATTTAATATAATTATTTATATGGCTGG
The DNA here is from genome assembly GCF_040939455.1 of Microcebus murinus. Lineage (NCBI taxonomy): Eukaryota > Metazoa > Chordata > Mammalia > Primates > Cheirogaleidae > Microcebus > Microcebus murinus. Next base: position 51,606,181 of record NC_134104.1, read on the forward strand.
ATTTATGTCTACCATATTATTATTAGTTGTCTAATAACCTCTCTATTGTTTTTTTCCTCTGGGTCCCTTTATTCCCTTCTTTTAAATCATATACATATATACATACATATATATTTTATATATATATATATATATACACACATGAACACATATACACACACTCAGTGGTTACTCTAGGGATTACAGTATACACACTTATCATACTTTACCACAAATATTAACTTCAAATATAACTTAGAAGCAATATTTTACCACTTTAGACAAAATATAGAAACCTTACAACCAATAGATTACTTCACTCACCATATATTACACCTAAGGCATAGAATGAAATGCATAGACAATCCCACTTCACAATGTTATAATTTTTCCTTTCAAAAGTGTGTGTGTGTGTATATGTATACACACATATATATAATATCTAAAGACTACCTGTGTTTGCCCCTTTAGAAGTCATATGTTGAAATCATAACCTCCAAGGTAACTGTATTAAGAGGTGGAGTTATTGAGGGGGCTGATTATGTCATGAGGGCAGAGCCCTCATGAATGGGATTAGTGTCCTTGCTAAAAAAAGAAAAAAACTCCAGAGAGCTGCTTTGCCCCTTCTAACATGTGAAGACACAGAAGATAGTGCCTTCTATGAGGAATGGGTCCTCACCAGACACCAAATATGCAGCACCTTTATATTGAACTTCCTAAACTCCAGAACTGAGAAATAAATTTCTGTTGTTTGTAAGCTACCCAGTCTACGATATTTTGTTATAGCAGTCCAAATGGATTAAGACAGTACATAAGACATCAAAAATAGCCTAGTGGGTTAAATGGTCCCCTCCAAGTATGTCCCTCTCCTAACCCCTGGAACCTGTGAAGGCAACCTATTTGGAAAAAGGGTCTTTACAGGTGTAATTATGTTAAAGATCTCAAGATAAGATCTTTCTGGATTACCCAGGCAAGTATTAAATCCAATGACAAGTGTCTTACAAGAGACAGAAGAGAAGACACAAACATGAGAGGAAGAGGCAATGTAACCACGGAAACTGCAGTGATGCAGTCGAGGAAGCCAAGGAACACCTACAACCACCAAAAGCTGGAAGAGACAAGGAAGGATTCCTCTCTAGAGCCTTTGGAGACTGCACAATCCTGCCAATATCTTGCTTTTACAATTATGGCCTTCAGAACTGTGAAGGAATAAATTTCTGTTGTTTTAAGCCACCAGGTTTGTGGTAATTTGTTATGGCAGGACTAGAAAACTGATACACACAGATATCATTTCAGTTGTTCTTCCTTAATTTGAAAAGTTCGAAGTTTCACTCTGTTATCATTTCCCTTGCACCTGAAGAACTTCTTTTAGCACTTCTTTCAAGGCAAGTTCTTATAGCAATAAATTCTCTCAGCTTTCCTTCATCTGAGAATGTATTTATTTCCCTTCACTTCTGAAGAATATTTTCACTGACAATAGAATTTTGGGTTGATAGTTCTGTTCTTTCAGCACTTGAAAAATGTTGTTCCACCATCTGCCGACCTCCACAGTTACTGATGAAAAATCCTTAGTTATTCAAATCATTGACATTTTTCAATGGCTGTTTTCAATAATTTTATTTTTTATATTTGCTTTTCTGCCTTTAGATTAGAATGTGTTTGAAAGATTTTTGGAAAGTTTATTCTGCTTAAAATTTGCTGGGCTTCTTGGATCTGTCAATTTATTTTCCCTTCTCAAATTTATGTAATTTTCAGCTACTCTTTGCTCAGTAATAAAGGTTACTTTTTATCATCAAGATACTTCTCTTTTTTGTTGTTGGAGTTTTTGCTACTATTGTTCCTATGGTTAAAATGGCAAATTTTACATCACATATATTTTACCACAATAAAATAATTTTTAAAATAATATCCTCAGTTCCTTATGAGGGTAAAACATAAAAGCAGATGAACTCATACACAAATATTAGATATACAATTTAATTAACTATGAGCTATACTGTACTCAATGATAGCATCCTGCAGAGTAAGGAGTCTGATATTCTTGAGTTTTTACCACATGTTTAGTATTTTACGTGTCTTCTAATGGAATCTGCAGATAAATAACCTCTGAGAGTTCATGTTATTGTGTTCATTTTACAGCTATTAAAACAGACTGCTAAGTCCTGGCCCAAAGTTATGCAGCTCTATAAATCCAGCATTCAAATCTAGGTCTATTGGGCTCTGAAGGCAATTGCCAAGATACTTCTCTAAATTTTTGGCATACTCCTTGTTCATTTTATTTATTTATTTATTTATTCTTTTTTTTTTTTTTTTTTTTTTTTTGAGACAGAGTCTCGTTTTGTTGCCCAAGCTAGAATGAGTGCCGTGGCGTCAGCCTAGCTCACAGCAACCTCAAACTTCTGGGCTCAAGTGATCCTCCTGCCTAAGCCTCCCAAGTAGCTGGGACTACAGACATGCACCAACATGCCCGGCTAATTTTTTCTATATATATCAGTTGGCCAATTAATTTCCTTCTATTTATAGTAAAGACGGGGTCTCGCTCTTGCTCAGGCTGGTTTCGAACTCCTGACCTTGAGCAATCCGCACACCTTGGCCTCCAAGAGTGCTAGGATTACAGGCGTGAGCCACCGCACCTGGCCCTCCTTGTTCATTTTAACAAAAGCTTTCTTATTTTCTGATAAAAAAAATAAGTTACTCAACATGATTTTTATACATCATTGTGTATTTGCAAGATATTTCTTAAAATTATGACTTATGTTCAAATTTTTTTCCTCTGAAAAACAATCTTAATTTTGTCTTTCTTGAATTTAGGTCATAAATTCAGAATATTCAAACTGTTAAGATTTTTAAGATATCTTTTTTTTTTTTAAGAGACAGGGCCTTGTTCTAAAAAGCAAGGCCATCAGGCTGGTAAGATATCTTTTAACAGGAAACTATTTTTAGATTTCCTGGACTTTCTACCAGGTAACACAAAATTCTGCCCCTTTACCCAATGAAATAAAAATAATAGAAATAACTAGGCTTATTTAGCATTCTATAAATGTTTATTAACTCAAAAATGAAGTGAAAACTCTTTTATTGTTCAAACAACAAAAAAAGACATATCACAACAGTTGAGACTTCCTAGATTAAGAAAATATTTTACTATTTTATATATTTTTATAAATACATGAAAAAGAAATATGCTAATATTAATGTATACAGACTGATATAATAATTGTCCAAAAATATTTGATTTCTAGATTACTTGATTCCAATGCTTATGTTTATCAGTGATGATCATAGTACACTTTATGGTACAAATCAAAGTTCTGAAGGTTTGTCAGTGTCTTTACTATTCATAATATGTTCTTACTCCCAGAGTTATTACTGACTGCACCCTTATAAATTTATTGTGTATTATACCTCAAGAGAGAATTTCACTTTCTTCCATTCTGCTATTTCTCCAGAAGATTTAGATTTCAGAAGAGACATCACAGAAAATATAATGCCCTTGAGGCTTGATAAAATGGACCTTGTCAAACCCTATTAATACATAATACTAAAGAAAAACTATAGGATGTGAACACTTAGATCTATATCTCTCAATTAAAAGAGATGTAATTCATCCTGAATAGCTGAAAGGCTGTCCCAGCAAGAGATATTTGAGGTGAGGATCCTTAGAAATTCTCCAGAAGCATATCATTTTGGGGGTAAAGACAGGTTGTAATAAAAACATTCAGGTCAATGAGGCAACTGTGAATAGTAGAGAGCTTTCATTCAAGATCTATGAACAAGATCCAGATGACCAGAACCACTGATTCCCACACTTTAATATGCATCTTTTCGTTCCCTATTTCCAATTCTATTTTCTTTTCTCTTTTCTGGTTAACGATTTCTAATTGTTAACAGGTACTTATTACTTCTTAACTATGATACCTGTAAGGCTCCTTTTCTTAATAATTTTTTGGTATGCTTCCATACCTCTTGGCATGACTCTAATACCTGCCTATAATTTTACTGTGATTTCCCTAAAATATACAATCAAACGGACTTTTTGATTCACACTCATTTTCCTTTGTGTTCTGCCCAGCTTGATGAGATACCACGTCCTTGTTATAAATCAGTTGGTTTTCTGGTTAACTGGACTCAACCACCAAGAAACTTAAGTTAGATAACAAAAACCACAGCACACCAGATAATGAGAAATCTAAAGTCTACTATATCAAACCTGGAAATGGAGTGTTTCTTCTTCTATGGGAGGGGGGGACAAAAACAAAAACAAAACCAGAAAAACTGGCCTTTGCAATCAAGCTTTCACAGAAATGAAGTATAGAAAAAGCCAGGGAAGAGATGCAGTATACTTAGAGTTTGTCTCACTTTTACAGCCCTTGCAAGAAAGGTCATTAGTTAAGCTAAACTCCCATTCTTGTCCAAATGACAGATTGCAGTCAATAGTCTCTTATTCTTCAAATCAAATACCAGTTGTTATGGGTTATCCAGTGATCGGCTTTCAATGGAAATACTCACATGGGGAGGTCAAATAGAATTGGCCTGGCACTAGGTGATGGACTTTGTGCCACACCAATTCTATTTGACCTCCCCATGTGACTATTTGAAACATAAAAGACTACTGACTGCAATCTGCAATCTGTAAATTGAACAGAAATCTATGATGTCAGTAAACTGATATCAGCCTTTAGGATAGTTCTAAATATCACCCTGTGTCAATTTTGACCTACAAATTTCCCTTCTAAGAAAAAAAAAAAACAATTAGATAATTTAATTCAAAAAGAAAAAAATTCTGAGCTTCAATTTACATTTAAAAAGTAACCACTGAAGGAATATTTCAGACTGTATTCTTCTTCATTTCACACTTACATGAGACTTAAAAAGTAGGCAGAATTCTACAGAGGATAGCATAGGAGAACAGCAATACTGCAATGCCATAGAACTCCTCACCCAAAATGTTCATAAATTTGGATAGGCCACGTTTCAAAATAGAGGCCTTTGCACATGGAACATGTATTGACTTAGGGAAAGAATCTTGTACTTACATCATTATGGACCTCTATTGAATCTGTAATATTTTTAAAAATTATTATGGATACATAATAGTTTTATATCTTTATAGGATTCATGTGATTTTTTATATAGGTATGCAATGTGAATTAATAAAATCAGAGTAATTGTGGTATACATCACCTCAGGCATTTATCATTTCTTTGTGTTAGAAACTTTCCAATTGTTCTCTTTTGGTCATTTTAAAGTATATTCTGACTTATTGTTGATTATAGGCACTTTGTTGTGCTATCCAATACTGTTCATTCTAACAATCTAACTGTAATTTTGTAGCCATTAACCATTCACACTTTATGCCCCCCTCCTCGCTACCCTTCCCAGCCTCTTGTAAACATCATTCTACTGTCTGTCTTCACAAGCATGGCATATCTTTCCATTTTTTTGTGACTTCTTCAATTTCTTTCATCAATATTTTATAGTTTTCATTATAGAGATCTTTCACTTCTTTGGTTAAGTTTATTCCTAGGTATTTTATTTTATTTGTAGCTATCATAAATCAGATTACTTTCTTGGTTCCTTTTTCAGATTGTTTACTGTTGGCATATAGAAATGCTACTGATATTTATGTATTGATTTTGTATCCTGCTACTTTACTGAATTTGTTTATTAGTTCTAAGAGTTTTTTTGTAGAGTCTTTGGGTTTCTTTAGATATAAGATCATATAATCCACAAACAAGGATAAATTGACTTTTTCTTTTCCAATTTGGATGCTCTTTATTTCCTTGTCTTGGCTCTAGCTAGAACTTCCAGTATTATGTTGAATAACAGTGGTAAAAGTGGGCATGCTTGTCTCGTTCCAGATCTTAGAGGAAAGGCTTTCAGTTTTTCCCCATTCAGTGTGATACTAACTATAGGTCTGTCACATATGGCATTTATAATGTTGAGGTAAGTTCCTTCTATACCCAGTTTTTTGAGAGTATTTACCATGAAGGGATGTTGAATTTTATTTAATGCTTTCTCAGCATCAATTGAATGGTCATATGGTTTTTCTCCTTGTTCTGTTGATATGATGTATCATATTGATTTGCATATGTTGAACCATACTGTATCCCTAGAATGAATATTACTATATCATGATGATCTTTTTAATGTGTTGTTCCATTTGGTTTGCTTGTATTTTGTTGAAGATTTTTGCATATATGTTCATCAGAGATATCGGACTATAGTTTTTTGTTATTGTGTGTCTTGGTCTGGTTGTGATATTAAGGTGATATAAGCCTCATGGAATGAGTTTGGGAGTATTCCCTCCTCCTCAATTTTTGGAATGGTTTAGGTAGGATTGGTATTAATTCTTCTTTAAATGCTTGGTAGAATTCAGCAATGAATCCACCAGGTCCTGAGCTTTTCTTCGATAGGAGACTTTTTATTACTACTTCTATCAGATTACCTGTTATTGGTTTGTTCATGTTTTGGATTTCTTTCTCACTAAATCTTGGTAGACTGTATGCATATAAGAATTTATCTATTTCTTCTAGGTTTTCCAATTTATTGGCATATAATTGCTCATAGTAGTCTCTAATGACCCTGTGGATTTCTACAGTCTCGGTTGTAATGTCTGCTTTTTCATCTCTGATTTTGTTTATGTGGGTCTTCTCTCTGTTTTTCTTAGTCTGGCTAAAGGTGATTCAATTTATTTTTATCTTTTCCAAAAAACAATTTTTCATTTCATTGATTTTTTTGCTTCAATTTCATTTATGTCTGCTCTGATCTTTATTATTTCTTTTCTTCTGCTAATTTTAGGTTTGGTTTGCTGTTGTTTCTGTAGTTCTTTGAGATGAAGCTATTCTACTTTTTGGATGTAGATACTTATTGCTATAAACTTTCCTCTTCTTACTACGTTTGCTATATCCCATAGGTTCTGATCTCTTGTGCTTTCATTTTTATTTATTTTGAAAATTTTTTAAATTTCCTTCCTAATCTCTTCATTGACCCACTGGTCATTCAGGAGCATGTTGTTTAATTTCCAATGTTTCTATTGTTACTGATGTCTGGTTTTATTCCATTGTAGTCAGAGAAAATACTTAGCATAATTTCAATTTTTTTGCATTTTTTGAGATTTGTTTTTTGATTTAACATATGATCTATCCTTGAGCATGATCCATGAGATGAGAAGAATGTGAATTCTTCAGCTGTTGTATGAAACATTTTGTAAATATCTATTAGGTCCATTTGGTCTCGGTTAAGTTCAATGTTTCTTTGTTGATTTTCTGTCTGGGTGATCTGTCCAGTGCTGAAAGTGAAGTGTTGAGGTCTCCAACAATTATTGTATTGGGGTCTATCTCTCTCTTTAGCTCTGATAATATTTGGCTTATATATTGAGTTCATATATATTTAGAATTATTATATCCTCTTGCTGAATTGACCCCTTTAACATTATATAATGATCCCCTTTGTCTCTTTTTACAGTTTTTGTCTTGAAATCTATTTTATCTGATAGAAAGATAGCTACTTTTGCTCTTTTTGTTTTGATTTGCATGCTTTTTTCATCTTTTTATTTTCAGTCTATGTATGTCTTTATAGGTGTTTCTTGAAGACAACATATGATTGGCTCTTGGTTTCTTAATTCATTCAGACACTATATGTCTTTTGATTGTAGAGTTGCAGAGTTGATTCACATTCAATTTTATTACTGATAGGTAAAGAATTACTATTGTCATATTACTATTGTCATATTATTTGATTTCTGGTTGTATTTTGGCCCTCTGTTTCTTAGTTACTTCCTGTCTTACTTTGTTAAAAGTTATTTTCTCTGGTAATGTGTTGTAATTACTTGCTTTTTATTTTTTGTGTATCTGTTGTAGGTTTTTTGCTTTGAGGTTACCATGAGGCTTGCAAGAAACATTTTATAACAAATCATTTTAAGCATAAAACCAGTCTGTTTACAAACAAACAAATAAGCAAAGAGAAATCTAACAGAAATTCTTCCCTTTAACTCCACTCACTCCACTTTTAAACTTTTTTTTGTTTCCATTCACGTCTTTTTATGCTGTCTTTCAAAAAGTTGTTGTAGTTATTTCAGATAGGTTTGTCTTTTAGTCTTCCTAATCCAGATATAAGTTTTTTACACACTGCAGTTACAGCTATGGAGTATTCTGTATTTGTATACTTACTGTTACCAACAAATTTTACACCTTCAGATGATTTCTTATGGTTCATTAATGTCCTTTTCTTTCAGATTGAAGAACTCTTTTTAGCATTTCTTATAGTACAAATGAAACCTCTCAGTTTTTGTTTGTCTGGGAAAGTCTTTATTTCTCCTTCATGTTTGAAAGATGTTTTTCCAGGATATTATATTCTTGGGTTAAGGGTTTTTTTTTTTTTCAGCACTTTGAATATGTCATGCCACTCTCTCCTGGCCTATAAGGTTTCCACTGAGAAGTCTGGTGCCAGATGTATCAGAGTTCCTTTACATGTTATTTCTTTTATTTTTTTTCCTTCATTTATTTATTTATTGCTTTCCTTTATCCATGACCTTTGGGAGCTTGATTATCAAATGCCTTGAGATAGTCTTGTTTGGATTAATCTGCTTGGTGTCCTATGGCCCTCTTCTACCTGAATACTGATATCTTTCTCTAGGTTTAAAAAGTTCTCTGTTAATATTTCTTTGAATAAACTTTCTACCCCAATCTCTTTCTCTACCTCTTTAAAGCCAATAACTTTTAGATTTACCCTTTTGAGGCCATTTTCTAGATGTCGTAGGCATGCTTCATTCTTCTTTTTCTTTTTTCTCTTCTGACTGTATATTTTCAAATAGCCTGTCTTCAAGCTCACTAATTATCTCTTCTTCTTGGTCAGTTCTGCTCTTGAGAGACTAATACATTTCTCAGTTTGTCAACTAAATTCTTCAGTTCCAGAATTTATTTATTTATTTATTTATTTATTTATTTATTTATTTACTTCTTGTTATTTTAATCTCTTTGTTAAATTCCTCTGATTGGTTCTGAATTCCTTCTCTGTCTTGTCTTGAAATTCACTGAGCTTCTTCAAGACAGCTATTGTGAATTCTTTGTCTGAAAGGTCATATATCTCCAACATTCCAGGATTGGTCACTGGTACCTTATTTAGTTCATTTGATGAGGTCATGTTTTCCTGAATGTTCTTGATGCTTATGGATATTTGTCACTGTCTGGGCATTGAGAGATAGGTTTATCTTAATCTTCACAGTCTGGGCTTGTTTGAACCTGTCCTTCTTAAGAAGGCTTTCCAGATATTCAAAGGGAATTGAGTGTTGTGATCTATGTCTTTGGTCACTGCAGTCATATCACCACTGGGGGTGCCCCAAGCCCACTAATGACTTGCAGATTCCTGGTGGTAACACCTTGGTAGATTTGGGTAAAATATGAGAGAAGTCCCTGGATCATTAGGCAAAGTCTCTCACTCTATTCCCTCGCTCTCTATGCTAGGCTGCTGAAGTTGGGGGATGAGTGATGTGGGTACTCCCTCGTGGCCACCAGCACCAGGTCCCACCTGAGGCCAGCTCAATCTCATCCAAAGCCTATGGTGATTGTTTCCTGGCTACCTCTAATGTTTATTCAAAGCCCAAGGGTTCTTTAGTCGGTAGGTGGTGAATCTTGCCAGGACTGGGATCTTCCCTTCAGGGCAGCATGTTTCCTTCTGGCCCAGGGTGGGCCTAGAAATGCCCTCTAGGAAATAAGGCCTGAAGTCAGGACTTCAGGAATCTGCTTGGTACTTTATTGTACCGTGGCTGAACTGGTACCCAAGTTGGAAAACAAAGTTCTCTGAACTTCTCCCTTTTCTTTCCCCAAGTGGAAAAAGACTCCCTGAACCACACTTCTTATAGTTAGAGAGTGACACAGCCACCAAGTTGGCCACCACCACTGTTGTTTCTCTGGGTCACATGTACCCCAAGTCCACTGGCTCTGAACCAGCATAGCTGCAAGAATTACCCAAAGACAGCAGCCATTGTGGCCCAACAGACTTAGGAATTTACTCCAGGCCCCAGGCTACTTTTTGTCAGCTGGTTGTGGGACTAGCTGAAAGTTTGGTTTTCAGGCAGAAGATTTCTCTCTGACCAGGGTAGTCCAAATGGTCCCTCTGTGAACACCAGCAGAATTCCTCCCTATGCTGTATTCCCTTGTGCCAGGGTGACCCTAAATGTCAATACAAAGCTCCACAATCACTTCACTCTCCCTTCCCTGGGCACACAGATTCTCTCTCCACTAAACAGGCTGGCACAGTGCTGCTGGGAGATGGAGAAGTGGTGTAGGCAATGCAAGATGGTCTTTTCTGCCCTCTTCAGTGCGTCTTTCCTTGATGTAGTGTTAAAACGAGATAGTATGATTACTCACCTGATTTTTTGTTCTTCTGAAGGTGCTTGCTTGTGTGGATAGTTGTTAAATTTGATGTTCATGCAGAGGGACAATTACTGGAGGTTTCCATTCTGACATCTTGTTCTGCCCCACTCTTGTATTTTTAATATACTAAAATTATCTAGAAGGCAAAAATAAAAACAATAAAATTACATAATTGCGCTAATAAACCCATCTAGTGTGTAGCCATTTTATATTAGGGATGGAAGCAGTTCTCTTGGTTTAATTTGGTCACTTTTGACTTCTGCCTTAAAAGTGATTACAAGTTCATATCATAATCTTTCTCTTAGTAATTAAACATGTTGCAACCCTCAAATATGTACTCTCCAGAGTCTTAAATTCTGCTATGCAATTGCCATGCCATCAAATGATGCAAACATGATCTTCCAACAAAATGACCCCAAAAAGTCTTTTACTACTAACCGGTTTAATGACTACCATCAGAAACTATTCACATGACCACAACACATCAAACAGCTATAGAGATCTGCATAGATTGTGTCTGTAGATGATAATGGTCTACCCTATAGCTTAGGCTGGAGAAAAACCAAAAATAATCCTTAGAATTGAAACCAACACAATTCCCAGTCCTTATTTTAGACAATACTGAATCTAGGCCTACTTTCCTATCCATATGCTAAACAATACTGAGGCAAAGTAAAAATAACTACTTTTGTTTGCTTTGGGAATTACTTACTTTCAGGAAAGTAAAACACTGAACCAATTTCGCTTACTTATCAAGACTAACAATTTGTTTATCAAGATTCTCTTCAAGCCCCTTATCTTGCTGTGCCCATCAATCTAAAATGATTATACGATAAATTCTGCCCAATCCCAACAAGTTACCCACTTTTCAAAATCTCCTAACGTAGATGGCTCTAAAAACCTATAAATACTCTTCCATAATGTCCCCATTTTGAAAAGCTATCAGTGGCTTATCAAGCTAGTGTTCTCTCTCACCACTGTAAGTCTAATAAATTTAGGCTTGGTTGATGTTTATGCTTTACTGGTGGCTTATTTGGGGAGTAGAGAGGTAACACTACTAAACTTTTCATCAATCTCTTCTTACCCTGAGTTGCAAAATGGGCCTTTTGTCCTCAGAATATCTTACCTAACTGATTTCCTACAAATTAAATAATTGTCTCTTTTGGCTTCTCAGAAGTTTACAGAAGACTTTCACCTCCACCTTCAGTGATTCTTGCTACTGTGGCTCATCCTCAAGATATGACTATAATAGAATACATATTGGGGTTAGTAGGATGTGAAGATTATTCATTGTCCTACTCCTCTGCCAAATATATTTTGTTAAACTTGCCATCATACACAAACAAATAGGAATATTCCCTATCTAACAAAGGGAAATCTACCAACCACTTTCATGGTTGGTTGCACATGTAGCAGTTTTTGCTTTCTGGGGTTTAATTACTTTATGTTTCTTAACCATATGTTTCTTTGGTAGTCTCAGATTCCCCATCAAAATACCCTACCATGCTTTTCTTTTCTGAGATTCACCCCCATCTTTATTAAAATAAGTGTCCCTTGGTCCTAATTTTTTTTGAGTTTTGGTTTCCTTTCCTCTCACCTTTCCATGGCATAATATGGGAGAGCAGGAAGTGTCTGGATTGTTTGTGATTCCCTTCTTATATGTTTATATATTTACAACCTATCCTGAAGCCCAAGTAGTCCACACTTATGCAATCTAGGAAAAATTTATCTCCAGAAAGTTTGGGGAGATTTGCACATGACAATACCCTTATTCCCTCCTTGTAAGATTGCTTCGCAGCCTTAATGACTAAGTCTGTGGAGCAGCTGGGCTAATTAGGGCCAGCTAACTGTATTATGGTATCAGCTGAACAAAGCACATCAATGTCTCCTAGAAGGACTATGAACTGACCTTATTTTAATTTGCGTATCATATCTAGAAGGAACTATTCAGTGCTCAGCTTCTTTCTTCTAAGGATGAAGGAGGGAAAGGGAAGGCAGGAGGTCCCTGCTTTTTCTGAGTGTTCCTATGAAGCCCTGTAAGTCAAGGTCTGCTACTGTTGACTGATACTTTCAATCACATATTTAATCCTTAACCACTTTGGTACCATGCTCACTGGCCATGACACTTGCCCACAGCCGGCACTCATAGTCCGCACGATAGTTTGTGCTGTGCATTGACAACTAATCCGTTTTGCTCTTGTGTGATGAGGAAAGCTTGAAAGCCCTGAAAGCTTGTTTTACTTTACAGGAAACTTTACTTGTAATGTAAATCAGGATAAGTAACATATACATATATGTTTTCATTACGTTATTTTTAAATGTTCACAATTTTATTTTGATAAGTGAAAAATTAGAAAAGTCATATCACGGCTGGCAGCTAAAGTCAACGCTCGGCTGTGCGCGTTCATCTGTGGCTATCGACTATAGTCGACGCTGGTACCGAAGTGGTTGAGGAGAGGAGAGTATCTTTCTTTCATTGAGAGAAGCAACTCTGAGAATAATTTGCTAGGCTCTTCTACCAGGCCAGTAATTTTCACTGAGAAATAACTGGCATGTAAGCAGCTTAACGCATACTATTAAACTTTTGCTCTCCTCATAACATTTAGTAAATTTTTGATTATATAATCATTTGGTCAAATTTTTAATTGTTTAATTATGTAATTATTCAGTGTCAATCTTCCTTCACTAGAATACATTTTCCACGACATCAGAAATCATGTTTGTACAAAGATATCTCCTTGGAATATAATTGGTGCTCTTTGTCTCTTAGTAGGCACTTGTTAGGACATAGAAAGACCTCACTAAAGACCGTCAGTGAATGAATAAAAGAAACTGCACAAGCACGAGGGAAACCAGTTATTTGTAGGCAAGGCTTCCTAAATTATGCCTGTCATTGAGGTTTTTACTAAAATGTAATGCAACAAGAAAAACAAGCAGAATGGGGTAAATTTTCATAATGTTACATAATTTATACTACATTTTATCCTACTCTTTTGGTGTTACAAAAAACCTCTTCACTTCCTTTTGTGAAATGGTGGTATTAGTAGATGATAGTTTTTGGTGTGTGTGATTTTTAAATTGACATGACTTGGGAAATTAAAATTGGCAACTCTATCTCAATCATCCAACTTTATTTCATTTTAATAATTCTTCTTCATTAAATCTGAAAGTCTGGGAAACACTGATCTAAGGCATGTCGAAGTATAATTTTCAAAAAATTAAAAACATGACTCTCATACAAATATGTAGTATATAGATGTCAAAGATTGTTTGAACTCATTAATGAGAGAATCAGCAAGGACAGTAAACCTGTTTCAAAGGAGGATATGAGAAATTAAAGGGAGAGTTACTGAAAGAGAGAAAGCTGAAATAAGATTGCTAATTTAGATACAGGGCAATGAAGCCATGACCTTTGGGAGTTCTCTTTTCTATAGGACAAAAATCATTTGAATCTCTACCAGAAAAAATGTAATTTGCGATTTGTCAACTTTCTCCAAGTTGACATGTAACTTTATACAGTCTGGGCCTTAACCGATAATAAATAGTAAATTAAACAAAATCACTTTCACATAGTGTGGCAGATGACTCAGACTAGCCTGTTAGACTTCTCTAGTATGAGTTTAGAAAGTCACTCAGTTATCTTAAGCCCCCTGGACAACTGAATGGACCCCCTCTTGACCAAAGGGACCCCAGAAAAACCTTAAAGCTGAGTTGTTACTGGCCATGAGGAGAAGGGAGGTCAGACACATCTAGTTATACCCCATCCCTTTGGGAGTTATTCTTTGCAACAATAAGATCATTGACAATAAATCATTGACGAGCCTAAGGCCATGTAAGACAAAGATCAGACCACACCTGTAGGTCATCAATTTAGTTAATAGATCACTTGAGTGTCAGTGTATGTCCAGTGGGGTGTCTCTGATTAACAGACTTCCTTATCTTAAAACATTTCAAGCCTTTATATAAAGCTTCATTTCTTTAACCAATTACAAAGCAAAGAATCTTTAAACCCATCTATCTATAACCTGAAAGCCCCCATTTCATGATGTCCTGCCTTTTGGGGCCAAATCAATGTATTGATTTATGACTTTATGTGTAATTCCCATCTCCCTGAAATGTATAAAACTGTAGGGGTGAGAGGGAAACTTCCCCTTTCCCTCAAAGTTCGCTGAAAGATTAACTCCCAATTAAACCAGATTAATAAAAGACAGAAGTTTGTTTATTGTGCACATTAGGAGAATCACAGAGTGATTATTCAATGTTCCAATGGGATCCAGATACCTTTATACATGCCTTTTAGAGGGGAGGGGGAAATAAGGAGTATAAGTAATTCTGTCTAGGGGCAATAAATGGTTGCTGGGGAGGATGAATAGATACTTGGGAGAATGAAAGGATGGGCGGAAACAGATTGACTTGTATATTAACCTGAGAGACAGGTATTATGTTTAAAATGATTTGGGCCAGGTCTGGTTGCATTCTTCATTTTCTTTACAGCAATATAGTGAGATCACAGAAAGAGGAAAGGAAGTCAACTGTTCTTTTGGTGGGTTGGTCTGGTTATTCAGGTAGAGGGAGAGCCTCTTCCAAGGCCCTGTTAATCTCTAAGGGCCTTAATTCAAAATACCAAGTCATATTTTAGGGTGAAATTTCCTGAGCTCCTTCAAAACCAAACTATATAGAACCCAACTGCTGAGAGCCCACTTGCTCAAGGCTTCCTGAGTGTGGCTCTCCAGGCCATGGTCACACATATTTGGCTCAGTATAAACCTCTTTAAATTATTTTACAGAGTTTGGGTTCTTTTCTGTTCATACTAGAAGGAAACAAACCAAAAAATTAACAGTTGTTATGACCCGGAAATAGCATTGCAGTGTAATAGTTTCCAAGGACTGATATAATAAAATACTCAAAAAATAACGGAAATTTATTGTCTCACAGTTCTGGAGTCTAGAGGTCCAAGATCAGGGTGCTAGCAGGGCCATCCTCTCCCTGAAGGGTCCTGGTGTCTCTTGCAGGTTCTGGTAGTTGCTTGGCTTGTGACAGCATGACTCCTGTCTTCACATGGCAGTCTCCCTGTGTGAATGTCTGTGTCCAAATTTAAGGACACCAGTCATATTAGATTAGGTGCCCTTCATAGTCCAATATGAACTCATCTTAACTAATTATATCTGCAACAACCTGATTTCTAAGTGTCACTTTCTGACTGAAGTATTAGAGGCTAGAACTTTAGTATATGAATGGGGGCAGGGGAGGTCACCATCCATAACAATGGGTAAGTTTTTCTGAGACTTTCCTTCACTTTCTCAATTTTCAGGAAAAATAAATACCAACATCCATTTCTAAAGGTACTCAAGAACAATTGTAGAAGTCTATATTATTAGTTTCCGGGGGCTGCCATAACCAATTACCATAAACTGTATGGTGTAAAACAACAGAAATTTATTTTAGTAGTTTGAAAGGCTGGAAGTCCAAAATCAAGATGTTGGCAGGGCCCTGCTACCTCCACAGGACTCTAAGGATGTATCTTTGCTTGCCTCTTCCTATCTTCTGTGGCTGTTGGCAATCCTTGGCATTTCTTGGCTTATAGTTTTATTACTTCAATCTCTGCCTCTACATTCACATTTAATTATTTTTCTCAATCTTTTCTAGTTATGTTCTTAGTAGTTATTAAAGGGCTTACCATAAAAATCATAACTTATCAGAATCAGGTTTATGATTCCAGTGAGAGATATATAGAAATATCATTCCTATATAGGCTTCCTTTCTTTTCTCCATTTTTAATGCTATTGTTATTATACATATTACATATGTGTTTCAACCTCTAACACTACTTTGTTATTATTACTTCAGATAATTTTATGTCTATGAAAGAAGCTGAGAAAAAAAGCAAAGATATATTTCTAGAATTTGATGTATTAATCTTCTTATTTACCATTTCTGGTTTTACCAGGTTTCAGTCTGAAATGTCAGTTCTTGGCACTCTAATGGCTGAAAAATGACCAGATGCACCAAAGTTAGGCAAGCACAAAAGTGAGGTTTATTGAGGAGAGCAAGATAAGATATTAGAGCAAGAGCAAGATATAGGTTTACAGAGCATGGGACATACGCCATGGATGATGACCAGACCCATTGCTCCAGCAAAGGGAGAGCAAAAGGATGGGCAAAAAAAAAAAAAAAAAAAAAGGCCTGGTTATCACCTGCATCTTGTTTTTCAGTCCTCAGAATGGGACCTCCCTCATAGTTCAGAGGTCACCATGGAACCACTTTAATTGGACAGCTGGGAGTTGCATGACTAGAGTCTTACTAGGCATGCGGGTTGTTCTAGGTCACAAACTATCCTACCTATGCTGCTTGGCCCGTGGGCTAGAGTCCTCTACATTCTTTTGCAGTTGTCATGCTAAGTTTTGACTGGCAGATTCATAGGGTGTTCCCTCCTACCCCATGTGTGGCAGTCACTCCAGACAAGATTAAGGTGAGGAAGTACCAGGGCGGGGACCCACTTTTGTCCCTGGGAGACCCAGAATCCCTCTTTGTCTACCTAACAATTCTCTTCACTTGTTCCTGTGCATTTAAGTTACCATCTAGTGTTTCTTCTTTACTCTAACACAGCTTTGCTCTCGCTCACCTTCTTTATGCTGGTATTAGCAAATACATTGCATTCATTATAGGGCCAGTTGCATTTAAATCAGTTAAGAGAAGAATGCAGAAGAATATGCATTAATGCTGTCTTTTATAATGACATAATTACTTTTACCAGTGTTCTTTGTTTTTTTGTATGGATCCATATTACTGTCTTGGTCACAGTTTCTGTTGCTGTTTTTCCTTCCTTTGCATGGGTCACATTTTTCTGTTTCTTGGCATGTCTAATCTTTTGTTTAAAACTGGACACTTAGGTAATACATTGTAGAAACCGGATGCTGGTTTCCCTCTTTCCTCTCTGGAGCTTGTTTTTCTTGTTGTTTGCTTGTTTATTTGTTGAATGACTTTGATAGACAATTCTAGGGAGGTCTATTTCTCCCCCAGCATGAAACCTCTGAAGTTGCTCTTCAGAGGGCACAGCTCTGGGCATGCAGTCACCTGACTTGACAGCGGTTTTAGCAGGACTGTCTTGGCTGCCTCTTTCCTTGATCTCTCTTAAGCTGTCTGTCTCCTTTGGCATCACACCAAGCTGTTAGGCGCTGCTAACTGCTGGCTGATTGCTCTATTGTTTGCTAGCTGATCTTTTGTTTTTGGGAATGCCCTTGGGCATAAATTGTTCCACAGTCTAATCTAATTGAATTTGGGCCCCCTTTCAGGGATACTTTTGGAGGACAGTTTTTGAGGTTTGTTCTGGTCCCAGGAGAGCTCTTCTTAACTGTCTCTTTTGCTGGTTCTCTCAAGAAGATTAGCTGGCCTGTGGTTCAGGTGTTACTCTCACAGATATACCAACCCCTCTTAACTGCTTACCAGGAAAATCATTATTTTTTAGAGCACTCTTAGGCTTGAACTTTACCAAACTCTGTTTCAAATAAAGTCAGTTCCTTTGGGGAAAGCTCTGGAGCTCTCTGTTCTTAGCTATTGCCTCTTCCCCTGGGAAAAAAATCTCTGAGCAGATTGTTTTGGGTACTGGGCAGGGGTAGTAGCCTTTGGTCTCCCCAGTTTGTCTCTCCTGGAATGGAGCTTCCACCCAGCAGTAAGTTGGAACAAAAGTGATTAGGGCCCCAGTATTAGCCTGCCATGCCTGGGTGGATCTTTCTCTCTGTGAGTTGGGACTGAGTGGAAGAAAGGGACCCCTGACCTCTCAGCCACACTCACCAGGGATTTAGCCTCTGCAACTCAGAGTTGGAGTATGAGAAATGCTGGAAGCCTGTCCCTCCTGTGAGATAGGGTACCCCTTGATTGGATGTTTAGGAAAAGAGTCCATTTCTTGGCTATACCCACCTGGAATGGAGTGATCACGTTGCACTAGGAGTATGGATCGAGTACCGGAGTCTTGCTATTCTTACCTGGTGTTAGTAGATTTTCTTAAATAAATGTTTCTTTATTTTCTGCATGCCCTTAGCACAAGTTCCAGAGACTTGAAATTGTTGGGTTTTTTTAAAAAATAATTTTTACTTTGTGAACTAAAATAAAATCTTTTTTTTTTTTTGAGACAGAGTCTTGCTTTGTTGCCCAGGCTAGAGTGCCGTGGCATCAGCCTAGCTCACAGCAACCTCAAACTCCTGGACTCAACCAATCCTGCTGCCTCAGCCTCCCAAGTAGCTGGGAC
This sequence comes from Microcebus murinus, assembly GCF_040939455.1. Taxonomy (NCBI): domain Eukaryota; kingdom Metazoa; phylum Chordata; class Mammalia; order Primates; family Cheirogaleidae; genus Microcebus; species Microcebus murinus. The sequence continues at coordinate 51,624,781 of NC_134104.1, forward strand.
TACAGGTATGTGCTACCATGCCCGGCTAATTTTTTCTATATGTATTAGTTGGCCAATTAATTTCTTTCTATTTATAGTAGAGACAGGGTCTCACCCTTGCTCAGGCTGGTTTCAAACTCCTGACCTCGAGCAATCCGCCCGCCTCTGCCTCTCAGAGTGCTAGGACTACAGGCATGAGCCACTGCTCCCGGCCTAAAATAAAATCTTAAGGCTGCCTCAACTGGTTGACTAAACAGACTCCCTCTCGGCTAAGAGGATACTCTAAAACCTGAGTTGCTAGCCATCAGAAGGGAGATCAGACATGCCTCATCATGCCCCCTCCCTTCTTGGATTTGTCCTTTGTAGCTCATTAACAGGCCTAAGGATATGCAAGACAAACCTGCAGGTCCTCAGTTTACATAATGGCCTGGGTATTTGTCCTGTGTCTTATTTCTGATTAACAGACTCCCTTATCTTAACTTAAAACATTCCAAGCCTTTAGACAAAGCTTCATTTCTTTAACCAATTGTAAATCAAGAAGTCTTTGAACCCACCTATAACCTCTAAGCCCCAACTTTGAAATGTCCCAACTTTTCAGGCCAAACCAATGTATGCCTTCCATGTATTGATTTATGACTTGATGTGTAATTCCTGTCTCCCTAAAATGTCTAAAACCAGACTGTAACCCAACCACTGTGAGTCCACTTGCTCAAGGCTTCTTGGGCATGACTCTGAGCCATTGTAACCAAATTGGGCTCAGAATAAACCTCTTTAAATTATTTTACAGAGTTTGTCTTCCTTTCTGTTGAAAACTTGTTATGCTTGTTTTCTTGGGGAGCAGGTCCACAAAACTTCTTGATGCCATTCCTGGTATTTGCTAATCATAGTAAGCTTGGTCATTTGTTTTCAACTTGTAAACCTGAACTCACACAAACTCACACATGGTAGTTGTTAAAGACAGGGAAAGTAAATGTTTTACTAATGTTGAGTTTTGGTGACATTTTGCAATTGGAAATATTTAATGAGTGGACAAAATGACTTTTCAGACTTTTTTCTCACACCACATAGGAAGTGTGCCAATATTCAAAAGAAAATGGTTAGAGAAAAGTTTTTTAGAAGATTCTATAATATAAATAATCTTTTAGAAGATTCATATAAGCTATATGTTTATAGTATCATAAACATTTTGAAAACCTGTCTTTAAAATAAAAAGTAGACATCTGTTGGAAGGCAGTTGAAAGTGAATGTTAAAGAGACCTAGGTACAAAACCAAATTTACCTTTGGGAGTCAATCCAACCACAAGGGCTGATCCAATTACATTATCTCTTTTAATATTCTTTAACTCCAGTAACAGCCAAGTCAGTTCATTAAGACCTTATCAGAGTAGAAAGTCATGGCTAAAATGAGTATATTGTCCATGCCATTTGTCAGTTTCAATTTCAGAAAACTGAAAAACCTATAGTTAGAAATTTGTACTTTAATGTGAGAGCATAGAAGTATTTTGAGATGCTTTGCTATTTGTGTTTTCATTTATTAGTATTTCCTGTGATATGTCAAGTGATTGTCAGTTTACAAAATGTGGCACCTATAAATATGCCTTAATTACTCATTCAGTTCAATTATTTAATCAACAAGTACTTACTGAGCAAATGCTGAACTGGACTATTCTAAATTCTGGGGATATCAATGTATGAGGTAGACAAGGTCCCTTTTCTCTTGGAGCTTATGTTCTAATCATTGTACTAAAATAAACAGAAACATGTAAAAAAGGCTTATATATTGTACTGGATGCTATAGTGTACTGTTCAGATGCCCCTCTCAGGACAAAGACATTCATTTGTGAGCTGCTAAGAGTGTTGGCTGTTGATATCTCATAGCTTTGTCTCTCTTCTGGAATTGCTTTCTGTCAAAGGGATTGCATTATCCAACATCATCACCCCTCCCCTAGGGAAGCCTGCATCCAATGACTGGTTAACGCAAAGAATGATGACTTGTTCCTTTTGCATCAGCTTCTGTGTAATTTTGAAGGGCTGTCTCAGCTCGGAGAACCCCAAAGGATTATCCAAGACTTCCATTATAATGTCATCACAGAGGAATTTCTGTCTCTGTTTAGTTCTGCTTCCTGTACTTCCTTAAGGGTGTTTTCTCGAGGGCATGCCCCGATAAACATCCTACACACAAATCTCCATCTCAGATCTCCTAGAAAACTCAACTTAAGGCTGTGAATACCAAAAGTGGTCATAGAAAGTAAACTCTAAATGGAATTTTTGAGCTGAATCACCTCCTGAACTGTAGAAAAAGCTAAAGTCAGTCCAAGAACCTAATTATAAATGTAGTGGAACTTCAGAGAAGGTTGAACTGTCAACCCTAGCAGCTCTGCTGCATTCAAGAAAAGGCTCCAATTAAGAAGCAGGAGTGTAGGAGTAGGGATGAGGACATCTGGGGCAATACACTTGAGAACCTTGAAACCCAAATATAGTCGAACCCTGTGGGCCTCAGAAGTGTCTCACTCCTCCCTGTTAAAGGCTAACCTGCCCCTCTTGCTTGTAGAGGATGCAATGATCTCTGCTTGCAAGACAACACATTGCTTCTTCAGGATCTACCCCACTTACTTCTTGGCCACCCAGACCCCTGGTTATGGTCAAATTACAGCATAACCAATTTGAAGAATTTCCGGGCCTGCTTAAGAAGGGGAAGGAACCACACACTGAAAGAATACAGGGCTACCCAACATGAACTGGTGGGAGCCAGGATAGTATATAGGGACAAGAAAGTGAGGTTGCTGGATTAAGGGATGCAATACATAAAAATGAATGTGAGAGTTCATTGATGGGACTGCACCTTCCTACAATGCAGAATTAAATACCCTAACAAAGATTATAGCAGATGGTACTAACATCTTCTGGTATGCTTCTGGGAAGCTGGAAGAAAGTTATGGCCCACACTGTATAATATAAATGCTATATCTTTTGGAGCGGATAGTAGGGAACGAAATCAAAAGGCCTAGAGAAGAGAACATGCAAGAGTGGATATACTTCTCAAGACCTAACCACCCACCAGCCAACTCTATTCTATGGGAGGACTTAGAGGACATTCCACTTACCAAAGAAATAAGAAATGTGCTGCTGAGAAGGGCATCAGCATCACTGAAAAGCTCAGCTGTGGCTGTTCTCTTTGGTCATGATTAACAGTAGGAGATGCCATTATCGAACCAGACCCTTAGTATCAATGGAGATGATATGATCATGGAATGTCAGGGTCCAAATGGTAGCATTTTCCTGACAGAAGCAAGATGGCAGTGGTTGCCATAACCAACAGCAAGGTTGGAAGGGCAGCCAAGAGGACCTGATATGCAGGGCTCTGTGGTGATGACATAGAAAACATGGTATTTACGGTTGCAGGGTAAATGAGCAACCAGTAAGACATTGCTCTCTCTCTCTTTCTCTCTCTCTCTCTCTCTCTCTCTCTCTCTCTATATATATATATATATATATATATATATATATATATACACATATATATAACATATATTATATATTTGATTATACATATGAAAAATAAAAACGATCAAGGGTCCATTAGCAGAAGGATGAAGTCAGTCACCCCTGTAGAAAGTCACAATCCTTTACCTAGTTTCCACACCTGAGCCAATTCTAAGACCTAAAAACTCACTGATTGGAAGAAAAGCTGGGTCCCCATGAAGTAGGACCCTGTAACAGCCTACGACAACAGTAAAATTTTAGCGAGCAAGTCTGAGGAACAAGATTTTAGACAGCAAGGTCTAAACAGCAGGGTCTCAAGTATACCAGAATATCCATTTCAAAATAAAGGACAAATTATTGCATCTCACTCCTTCCAGCACTAGGAAGGAAGCATAAAGCTTGCTAGGCCTCAGGAATCTGGAGGCAGCATATTCCACACTGGGAAATACTACTCTGACCCATTCACTGGGCCAGCAGGAAGCCTCCAGCTTTGAGTGGGGCTTACAGCAGGAAAGCATCCACAGCAGGTCCAGACTGCAGTGCAATCAGCCTTGTGGCTTGGGCTGTGTGACCCAGCAGACATTAGGTTGCTAAGTGTATCTGTGATATAAAAAGACAACATATGGAGTTTAGGGAAGCCACAATAGAAAAATCATGACAAAGATCCCCTAAGGTTTGAAGCAAGACCATGCCATCTGCAGCAACAAGTGTACCACTTAAGCAAAAAGAGTACCGTTTGCGAAACAGCTCCTGGTGTTTTCTGGTGTACTAGGACTACTGGGCCCTGACAGTGAAAAGGCTTCTGACACTACGACATCAAGTGACCATGTGGTAAGAACTGCCCATCATGAGTTACATTCTGTCAGACCCATCACATCATGAGGTCAGGTAGCCCAGCTGCAATCTATTGTAAGGGGAAAATAGCATCAGTTATGACCAGCTGTGAGTAGGGCCAGAGGGCATTTAAAAATATACTGTACCAGTTGGTGGCCCAGATCACCACATCCCTTACCACTATTACATTGGCAATACTTTCCCTGCTCATACCTGTGCCATATCATGGGTGGTTGTGATCCCTTATGACCAGAAATGAAGGAGGAAAAGAGCTAAGCCTGGCTGATGGAATGGTTATCCTGGTATGTACATACAAGCTGAAAACAGACTTCTCTTATACCACAACCCACTAAGGGGTGAGCCAGGATATTGTTCCTTCCTTGCTGCATCTAGCTTCTAGCTTCTGGTAGTTGTTGGCAATTCTCGGCATTCCTTGGATTGTGGCAGCGTAAATTCAATATCTGCTTCCATTTTCACATGGCCTTCTTCCCGTTCCTGTCTTTAAATCTCCTTTGCTTTATAAGAACACTTGACATTGGATTTAGGGCCCACCTTAATTCAGTATGATCTCATGCCAATGATTATAATTGTAAAGACCCTATTTCCCAGGTCTCAAGGTATACCATTGAGAGGTAAGGTCACATTCACAGGTACTAGTGGGGGAGGGATAGTTTCAACCCACAACACCCTGAAAGACAGAAGTGAGAGGAAAACCTTCGCAGTGGGCATAGCTCTAGACTATATACTTCAACATCTACTTAGGGCCATTCATTTGACAATAAGCCTTCTATTCCTTTGAGAGCCCATGTACTGCTACCTTATGGAAATCTTTAACTCTTCTACTGTTATTTAGCATTTTCATACGTTGAAATGTGATTTCCCCAAGTATCTCTTTGTAGATAGAAAATTCTCTCATGTGACTGTAAAGAATACAGTCTTTGGCCAGGAAGACTCAGTCTATCAATATAGAATGAATAATTGGTTGTCAAGACCCCAGGACTCTTCTAATCAGATATATAGAGAGAGACATATCATGGTTCCAAACTTTCAGAGGAAGGGCCAGAAATGTTCATGGAATCCACTTGTGCATTTTAGTTAAAGCCATCTGCAATCAGTGTGACTCCACTCAGTCCCCCTTCACCTGCTGTACACGTATCCACCAGCTTCCGTATTTCCTGATGCCCCTTTTCCTGAGAATTGCTCTTGGCCAATTCTAGCCTAGGGACTCTACCTCTCCCCCCTGACGCCAAACCCATGGCCAAAATGACTAACTGACCTGGGGATTAAAGGGAAGCCCCTTGCTTTGGGGTGGGATAAACTCTGGTGCAATTTGTGCTCTGGGATTTCCCCACTATGTCAGAGAAAAGCACGTATCCTGTTGGGTCCACAGCCACACCTAGCCTTTTTGCTTACTTAATTCCCCATTTCATACCAAGCCTAAGGCCCTCTCCAGAGATAACTTGTGTATTTCTTATGGCCAACCCCCCCATCCACCACCCACAAATACACACACACACACACACACACACACACACACACACACTCACTCACTCCTCGCATCTCACATAGCTTCCCATGACCTACGAGATAAAGTCCAGGCTCCTCATCTGGGCACCAAGCCTCTGCATGGACAGGAGTCTGTCTGCCTATCAAGATTTATTTTTCATCATCACACAACATATTGACCTGCTAATGGCTCCCTATTTTGTATTCTCTCCTAGCCTTTGTATATTCCCTGGAAGATCGTTCTCTGCCCTGGCTGAATGATGCTCCTTATTCAAGACTCAAACGTCACTTCCTCTGTAAAGGCTTCTCAGATTCCTCCAGGCTCAGTAGGTGCCACTCAGGCTCCTACAGTATATGGTGTGAATGACAACAGTGATTTGCTTATTTGCTTGCCTGATTCCTTCACTTAACTATAATTTTTTTTTTTTTTAATTTTCTAGAGATGGGGGTCTCACTATGTTGCCCAGGCTGGTCTCGAATGCCTGGCTGGTCTCAAGTGATCCTCCTGCCTCAGCTTCCTGAGTAGCTGAGATTACAGGAACAAGCTACCTCACTTGAATAACTATGAACTTCTTAAAGGCAACTTTTGTGTAGTTCTTATTAGCATGCGAAGTAATAGAAGAAGGAACAACGTACACCTTTAGAATGCTCAGAGCCAAAGCATTTTTTGGCTTAGAAATAAGCCAATTTAAGAGCTTTATGACTTCTGACAATGATTTACAAATTGAGAAAACTCTGGAAGGATAAACAGTCAACATGTTAATAGTGATTATACCTAGTGACAGGGTTACTGGTAGGATTTTGTTTACTTGTGTGTTTTTATTTTTTCTTGTTTCTTATGTTAGCAAAGTTTAACCATAGTATGAATAATGATGATTCCAACAATAAAAAATAGAATATTGTGTTTTCTCATAAAATTAAATAATGTTTATAGAGAGGAAATTATGAGAAATGTTTTGGAACAGATTAGCATTTAAACAAAAAACATTCAACACGGAATACAAAATATGTTTTTTTCTCCTGCTGTCTAGTTTTTGTACAGTGAACACATGTTGCTTTTGTACTAAGAACTATACATTTTAAGTTTCAAAATAATTTAGAAAGATTTCTTAAACAATCTAAAAGAAAATAAATGTGTTTGGTAAATCCATTTCTGTGTTTATAGTAGTTTTGTATAGGCCAGCCAAATGACACAAGACCTGAATCAAACACAAGTTTATTTGGCTTATACACTATTCTGGAAGGCTGACCAGATTCTTTTGTGCTACTACATATCATCAGTACCTGCAGGAGACAATGGTCTTTAAGAGGCATTAAGGTTTTTCATTGGTTTTCTTATATTTCTAACATTTTTAGGGTCAGGGTCCTTTAATCTGAACACATCCCATAATATTTGTGATGATTGAAAACATGAATGGGGGGATAATGAATGGATTGAGAGAAATCACCTATCATTCCAGGTAGCCTATCTCCTACAAAAAAATCACCAGACTAAATCACATGATATAGAAAATCATTCCTGAACTAGAGCAAATAAACTTTTGACTCTTTCTTGGTGAGGAAAATAATGAAAATGGCAGCAATATTTAAGATGAGATATCACTTTAGCTTTACATACTCTGTGTTGACAAGTCTTTCCTTTAAAGATTAATTTGTCCAAACCCCTTTCACCTTTTCCTCTCTAAAATATTATTTTATTCTCATTTCACCAATTAAAGAATAGAATCCTATATTTTCATTATCGGAATCATAATTTTACATGTTGTTTTTCAAGTTTGCTGATGAATGTAGAGCTTTTGTGCATGTTCTAAGGGACAGTGTGATAGGAAGGCAGAGCTACATGCCCTGATTTTGTAATTTCAAACATTGTGTTTGGCAAGGCATAGTAAAATTAATGGTGATGACACCTTATTTCCACAGTGCCTTTCATATGACAATCTCAAAACATACAACATTTATAGCACATTATTAAATCATGCTGACTCTCTGACAAAAGTATCATATGTTAGAAATATTTAAATGTTTCCATTCTTTATTCCCCTGATTATATTTGTTGGTACCTTTGGAATTTTCAGAGAAAATCTTGTTTACTCTTAATAAAGAGGCAACTTGGAAAATATTTTACAATGTATCTTAGTTTCTACAGTAGCCCACAAAGTATATGAAGGATATGCTTAGCCCAACCAAAATTTGTAAAAAATGAATTGAAAGTATGTATAATATTTTGAATATCTATTATGCACCAAGCCTTGTGCCAGGCATGCTACATTTGGTATCTTAAAACCTCACAGAATATTTCCAGCTAGATCTAATTATTTTCAGTATTCACAGGAGGAAACTATATGTATGATGGTTTAAACTACCTAAGAGCTCTAAACTAAAAAACCTGGACTGGAATCCAGCTTCCTCCAGTTACAGGTTGTTTTTTTCTAACACTGTGTTCTACAATTACAGGGATGTGAAGAACAGAATGAAAGAGGTTTATATTTTCCAAATTTTTCTTCAACTCTTTCATCTATTAATCATTCCAACTGTGAGTCACAAAAAAGACTCAGAAGGAGGAACAAAGAATACTGAAAGATATTCTTCATGACAGTTTATGTCTTAATGGAACAATATGAATGGTGAGATGACTTGAAGATTGGGTTCGAATTAGGTGATTCAAGGTCCTGATGTTATCACGCAGTGGTCCCCAATCTTTTTGGCACCAAAGACCAGTTTCATGGAAGACAATTTTTCCACAGACCAGGGTGCTTGTCATGGGTTGGGGGAGGATGGTGTGCAACTCAGGTAGTGATGCACAGCCCATTTCCTAACAAGCCACAGAATAGTACCGGGCCATTGCCCGGGGGTGGGGGGGCGGCGGGGGGAGGATTGAGAACCATAGTGATATAGGATACAACTGTGTTTCCCAAAGCACACCACATGTACCACTGCTGGTCCTCAAGATGATGTTTGATTAACATTTGAACATTTTACTAGCTATGTATTTTTAACATTTTAATAGTTATATATTTTTAACATCTATCAAAAAACAATCTAGCAGAACAAACTCCTACTCTTATAAATGTTTTTATTTGTGGTAAGTCCAAAATAGGTAGTATAATAGTAATCTACTTTGCACAGAGCAAATCTGGTTATTCAGGCAGATTTATGAATGGGTGAAACCTTCAATAATTAAAACTTCTGCTTTGAATGTAAGGATAGTATGGATGTATAGATAGCTGGTATAGATTCTCATATATTGAATTTTCATTGTCATCATTTATTTCTCAGTGATATATTAATTCATCACTTCCGGAAGTCAAATATAAGAGTTTATATTATTATAAAATATAATACAGATTGGATTCTCTTTTTTTATAACTGAACCTATCATAGTTAAGAGGTTTAGAAAGTTGTTGACTATATGATCTTATATCTAGAAAACCCCAAAGACTCTACCAAGAAACTCCTGGAATTGATAAATTCAGCAAAGTTTCAGGTTACAAAATCAATGTACACAAATCAGTAGCATTCATATACACCAATAATAGTCAAGCTGAGATTCAAATCAATGACTCAATACTATTCACAGTAGTTACAAAGAAATACACTTAACCAAGGAGGTGAAAGAATGCTACAAGAGCACTAGAACTATGAGAGAACTACAAAACACTGAGGAAAGGAATCGCAAATGACATAAACAAATAGAAAAACATATCATGTTCATGGATCAGCAGAATCAACACTGTTAAAATGTCCATACTATCCAAAGTGATTTACAGACTCAATGCATCTCCATCAAAATACCAACGTCGTATTTCACATATCTAGAAAAAATTATTCTACACTTCATTTAAAACAAAGAGAGAACCCAAATAGCCAAAGCAATCTTAAGCAAAACAAATCTGGAGTCATCACATTACCAGACTTCAAACTACACTATAAGGCTAAATGTATCACAACAGCATGGTACTAACACAAAAATAGAGATATAGACCAAGGGAACATAACAGAGAATGAAGATATAAAACAATCTACATATAGTCAACTGATCTTTGACAAAGCAGACAACAATATACACTGGGAAAAAGAATTCATATTCAATAAATGGTTCTGGAAACCTTCAATAGCCACATGCAGATGAATGAATCAGGACCCCTATCTCTCACCACTCACAAAAATTAATTCAAGATAGATAAAAGGCTTAAATGTAAGGCATGAAACCATAAGAATTCTAGAGGAAAAATGTGGGAAAAAGTCTTCTAGATATTGGCCTAAGCAAAGAATTTATGACTAAGATCTGAATGGCAATTACAGCAACAACAAAAATAAATAAAAGGGATTTGATTACATTAATAAGCTTCTGTACAGCTAAGGAAATAATCAACAGAGCAGATAGGCAATCTACAGAATGGAAGAAAATATTCACAAACTGATACATCTGATAAAGGAATAATATCTATATTATTGAATCAACAAAGAACTCAAATCAGCAAGAAAAAAAACATTAAAAAGTGAGCAAAATACGTGAACAGAAGCTTTACAAAAGAAGATAGACAAATAATGAACAAACATATGAAAAAATGCTCAGCATCACTACTCATCAGGGAAATGCAAATTAAAACCACAATGCAATATCACCTTACCACTGTTAGAGGGGCTTTTATTAAAAAGTCCAAAAACAATAGGTGCTGGTGAGGATGCAGAGAGAAAGGAACACATATACTTGGGACTCAAATTAGTACAATCTTCATGGAAAATAGTATGGACATTCGTCAAAGAACTAAAGATAGACCTACTGTTAGATCTGATAATCCCACTACTGGATATCTACCCAAAGGAAAAGAAGGCATTTTATCAAAAAGATGCCTGCACTCAAATGTTTATTGCAGCACAATTCACAAAGACAGCAATGTGTAATCAACCCAAGTGACCATCAATTTAATGAATGATTTAACAAAATGCGATATATGTATACCATGGAGTACTAGTCAGCCATAAAAAAAGATGAATTAATGCCTTTTGCAACAATTTGGATGGAACTGGAGACCATTATCATAAGTGAAGTATCTCAAAAATGGAAAAACAAAGACCACAGGTACTCTTTATTAAACTGGAACTAACTTAGGGGCACACATGTACACAGAGGGAAGAAAAACTCATTGGAAATCAAGTAGTGCAGAGAGGCAACTTACCTTCCTAATGAGTACAATGAACACTATTTGGGTGATGGGCACACTTATAGCTGTGACTCAAGCATTACAAAAGCAATTCATGTAACAAGAACATTTGTACCCCCTTAAGATTCTGAAATTTTTTTTAAAAAGGAGGTTTAAAAAGATTTTTAGATATAATAAAAGAGATTTATAACCAATACAAGTACTAGTGATGATTGTAATAAAACTTAATTAATGACTGGATCCCCTGTTAGTGTTATAAAATGCCAGATTTAATAAAAATAATATTACATAAATATGATAAAATGGTTTGAAATTTGAAATTTCTTTGTTCAGCTGAGAGCGAACCTATTCATTATGGGTTGTGTTTCAAAATGCTGGTGTCATTTGACACATAAAAGAACATTATGAGAACCCTACCAAAATTTCTGAGGCAAAGTAGAAGGACACTCAAGCATCCTACTGTGTAATAAGAATAAGAATTCAAAAGCTGGAGAAACCTTCATTATGGTGTGAAAAAAATTGCTAAAATACATAATACAACTCACAAATAAATGTAAAAGCAATTATTGGGGACAAAGCAAGCAAAATTATTTATAAGATGCCTCTCTCAAATAATATAGTTATTTTAGCATTTCAGATATGAACAGTAAGAAGCAATTATTATCCAGAAAAATGACAAAACCAACACAATTCTCTGCAGAATGATGAACCTACCAATATTGTACAATCAGAAAATCTTTGGTATTTGTTTGATATAATCTGAATACAGTAGTCTATAAAAACTTTTTCTTAGCCAAATTATACAATTAAATTAGTGTTTTAAAATTTATCCATGAGTTCAGGTAACGAATAACAACAAGAAGGAGTGATATTAGTATATCTGCTGCTGAAGCAACCATAAAAAGTGATATTAGGCTAGACACAGAAGGTGTCAAACATGTGATTTGTACAATAAGAAGACTTGATTAACACAGTCTAGCTATTATTAATACATATACTTGCAATTGTGTTCACAGAGAAATTCTGGCCACTAGAGACACCCATTAAAATTCAGAAAAATTTATAAAAATTGTGAATCATAGCTAGGTCGTTAAATTCTCAAAATTTTCTCAGACTTTGTGGGAAAAATTAATACAAATTAAATATCAGAAATTTCTTCCTATGTCATTCTTTAGCATCTTCACTACCCACAAGAGCCCTTACATATCTATTCAAGTTGATATATCTACAAAATATTGCACAGCCAGTCCTGATCTGACGATGGTTGTTGAATACAGAATCTGGGTCAGCACTGATACCTGAGAAACCGAAATGCTATAATCTAGATCAGTTATCCTCAAATTATAGCATTCATCGAATCACTGAGAAAGGTTTCTAAAATACAGACTCCTGAGCTCCTCGTCACCGCAGACATTCTGGTTCAGTGAGATTCCAAATTGCTAACAAGCTCTCAGGAGATGAAGGCAATGGAGATTCATAGACTATGCCTCAGGTGGTACTTGTCTACCCGATATCCAAATGAGAAGCTTTCATTAAATCCATTCATGGTCTGAGACAACTTCCTCTTAGGAAAATTGCTTACGGGTGTATACATGTGACATAAAAATAAAAATATAACTCAGCAATGACATTCACATCAAGGTACAAAAAATGACATCATTACCCGCAATGAGTCAAGGATAATGATTTTTTTTTCACTCCTTAAATTTGTCTCAATCTGTTAGTTCAATCATTGGAACTCATTTTGTCTTATAATTAGGAAAGATTACTAATGTTTCCTATGAAATATATGAATAAACACAATGCATTAATTTTTATTAATAATATTATGATTCACCAGTAAAAACATATGTTACATGGATGACAGCTTGTTTAAATGAAACTGAGACCCACAAAAGAAGATATAATACTATAAATAAAATCAATTAATCACAGACCTATTATGATGATGGTTAAGAACAAAAATACTCAGGCAGTGTTCTTCAAATACACAATTAAACTCTAATCTAAACAAATAACACACAAACTCTACCTAAAATATGCAGGAGAATCTTGCCACACTTGGACATTGTTTTTGAATATTGTCAAACAATGATGTGTTCCCTTTGCTTTTTGCCTTCATTTTTATTGTATGAAACTTCATATTGAATCATCAATTAAAATGCAACATATCCTCCAAGCACTGCTACTTAATAGAGTCGAAAATGTGATCACATCCTGGGTAGTTATTGAATTGTTGCTTTTAAAATAACGTGTGTGTGTGTGTGTGTGTGTACTTTGAGCTAAATTATGTCAGCTCCATTGCCAGAAGCTAACATTATTACAGCACATTTCAGAGGTAGAACAGCTTTCAAAAGAAATTCTTAAAACATTTTACTTTTATCACAGGAAAAACTCTACGCTTCGCAGTGCCATATAATTTTCAACACACTGTTCTTGTTGTTACATTTATACCACTCAGAAGACTAGAGGAGAGTAACCTATTCCTCTGGTCTTCTGTATCCCTCTTTCTAATAAGCAGAATAATACCTGCCTCCTTGCTGAAATATTGTAAGGCTACAGGAGTTAACATCATCATAAATTTTCTGCCTAAAATTTTGTCTATAAATGTGCTAATAAGAGGAGAAGCTTTGGAAAAAGCATCAGGGATGCAAATTTTCTGTGAAAGAGCATTTTGCTATAGCCCAGATTTGCTGAGGGATGGGTGAACCACTTCTCAGTGCCTTCCCGGGCGATCTTGGAATGCAAGTCTAGATCAGATGCAATGCTCCCTAGAGAGTGTAGCCAACTTAACCAGACTACCCAACCGTACCCCAGACTGGGGGGGGGCGTTAAAATTTTAGAATTAATGAGCGAATTTCTTATTTGTATTTCAAAGCTCAGAGCTCTTCATAGGAGGTGAAGACACCTAAGGAAAGGACATTTAAGGAGATTTTCTTGTGTATTCACACCTTCATAAATTAAGCAAGGATGAAACTCTCCAGCATGTTGCTGTTTATCCACATAAGACATAATCTCTTAAAACATGCCTACTTTTAGAAGGCTTTTTTGTATATTTTTTTAAATAGATAGCTAATTGTATTATCTAGAAAATACAATTCAAATCTGTTTGAGCATGACTTCACCATTCCTATCTCAATAATTGATAGGACAAGGAAACAGAAAATAAGTAAAGATGTAGTAGGAACTGACCAACACCACTAATCAAGTGGATCTGATTGACATTTTTGGAATGCTTCCCATTAAAAAAGCAGAATACACATTTATTCAGCTGTACGTGGACCATTCACAAAGACAGGCCATACATAGAGCCATAGATAATTCTCAATAAAATTAAAAAGGTAGAAATCAGACAGAGTATGTCCTTTGACAATTGAACAATGAAGTTAAATTAGAAATCAATAACAAAAAAATGTAGAAATCACCAAATATGTAGAAAGTAAACAACACAATTCTAAACCATCCACGGAACAAACAAAAAAAATTACAAAGGAAATTAGAAAATATTTGAAACTGAATGAAAATGAAAACACATCATATCAAAATTTATGGCATACAATGTTCAAAGGGAAATTTAGAGTTATGTGCTTCATATGAGCATATTGATAGAAGTAAAATTCAAAATTAATGGTCCATGCTTTCTATTTTAAGAAAGAAGAAAAGGAAAAGCAAAGTAAAAAAATCATTTGAGTGAAAAGGTTTTTTTCCTGAAGAATTTGGGTTATGCCCCAGAATCAAAGGAACAACAGGAACGAGAGCCCCTCTGGGACCGGGCCAGGACCAAGGATTCGAGTGTCGCCAGGCCTGCCTGCTTCCTCTCTGTCTGTCCCACTTATTCTCCACTGCACGATGCCACTACTTTGAACTTTTTCACATGGTGGGGGACATGCCACATTTTCACAGCTCCTGAACACAGAGCAAAGATACTTTTTCTCTTCCAACTTCTGTTTAGAACATCCTAGAGGAGGACACTGGCCTACCTGGTCTAGACCTCTTTTTGTCCCCTGGCCAGGTCACTACAACCACTGTGATTGGCCCAGTCTGGCTGGTTACTACCCTGGTGACCAGGGAATCAGGTGTGGGATTGTGGGATTGGCTGCCCTCAGCAAAACCACAGGGCATTTCCCCCAGAGGAGCAGGGTGCAGGGCACAACAGCAAAACCACAATCATTTCTGCCTCAAAATAGCTCTTTCAGCTACCTGCGACAGGAGAGTTATGCTTCCCATTTATAAATGAGAAAATAGAATAAGATATAGATTATGACACCCACAGTGGAACCAGAATGGAGTCAAATCATATTCATAACATTCAAATAACGTCATTTTTGAGTATTTTAATAAACATACCTTTCTTAGTAATCCACTAGTGATATAGTTAGGTTCTCAGAAATTTGGTTTTTAAAAAAGCTGAGATTTTTGGACTTTCAAAATTGATTAATCAAATATCTGCTTTTGGAGGGATCATGGAAAAGAGGAGAAAACTTCCAATACATTCTTTAACAGTCTGGGAACATGTCGGAATATCTCTAGCGATTCAGAAAACAGAAGCGAGATGGTGTTTTGAGTATCTTTTGTCTCTGTGCACAAAGACTTCCCTTCTTTCAGGTTATATTTCCAGAAAACAGGGAAAATTCTATGTTTTCTACATTAACTGACACTTCCAGGTAGAACATGGGATCTGGATTGAATATATCCCAGCTGAGCAGTTTACAATCAACTCTGATGTTGTAATTCATTGTTTTGTTTTGTTTTGGTGAAAAAACTTACTTAGCTGAGTGTAGATCTCTGACAAATGATCAGTGGTTATGTGGAAGTGCCTAATAGTCTAGCATCTAAAACTTTGAGATTATGCTTGACATTTGGTCAAATTTTAACTAGGTGGTTTAATGGCATGGATACAAACAGAGCCATCATTATAAGCCAGAAAAAATATTTTATGTCATTTCTGTGTAGTTCTAGCAATCTAAACAAGACAAGGTTTTATGAGAGGAAAGGAATGCTGGTAGAAGCTGAAGACAAAGCTTACTCAAAAACACTTCAGGCTTTAGAAAATTAAATCAAATTAGCTGGATTATTAAACTTTATGCAAAAGTATAAAAGCAAACATTAAATGAAAGTGTCTTAACTAATTGGATATAACCCAGATTGAAACCAAATTTTAAGGAGAGGCTTTGACTTGATGTAATTTATAAACAGCCATATAATCAAAGTAATAAAGATGCTTAATTCTGTAAATTTACATATACTTGAATTTTTAAATAAGAATAATGCTACTTGTCTAGCCTAGGGTTTATAGATATTTTTTTCTCTAGCATGAGAATAATTTTCTCTAGCATGAGAATAATTTGATGATATTTGGGTCTTAAGAATAATATAGAGACTAAATCATGGCACATAATTTGGTATTAAATCACGTAATCCATAGGCATTTGTACCCATTTCTCATAGGAAGGGAACAATACAAAATAACCTCTAAAGCAAATTTAAACCCGTTATTTAGGAAGCATATGGACATTCTGGTAGTGCCCCATGGCCAGATAACATACATGGGTCCAAGACACTAAATTTTGTTCTTTTATTTTATTAATAGAAAGGCCAGAACAAGAAAGAATATGGTTTAGGGGAAATAATATTGGACTAGTAGTCAGGATGTCTGGAGTTTAGTTTTTTCTTCCACAACCAAATAGCCAGGTGACCTTGAAAAAGCCACTTAACTTCTTTGGGGCTTAATTATTTCTATAAAATGAGAAGATTTGAGAGATGATCTCCAAGTCTCTATAATTCCACACCTCTGTACATGTCCAGGTGATTAGCCCAGTGCTTAGAGCACAGTAGATACATAATTCAAAAGAATTATGTATTACTTTTCCCTTCTTTGCTTTTTTTTTATTTCTTTCCTTTTTCTCTCAATCATTTCCATGAATCTAATAACATTCTCAATATCTATTTATTTCTGTATCTCTATTACCCTAGCACAGAGATTGGCAAAAATTGCTGTCTATAAAAAAGGCAGTACCTGTCTTCAAGAAACTCAATCTGATAGGACAAACATGTAAACAAATTGCATTTCTGTGATAGAAGTATAAAAATACATTAGTAATTTATGTTTCTCACAAAGATAGTACAGTAAAGAGACTGTTGAACTGTTCTTTATCATAGCCCAAAGACATTTAATTAAGCAGGGAACATCTCAATATCTGAAATAGATTTTTTTTAAATGATTAGGAACTAGTCAGGCAATGGAGGAAACAGAATGCTCATTGGAGGCATGACACAATAGTGTGTTTCACTTAAGTGCAGATACAGTTCTAGTTGTTATGAATTTTCTGTCCTTAAAAATCAGATTCTCTGGAATATATCATCCTGAGTGATTTTTTAAAAGTGATACATGGTTTATTTAATTTAGAGCTGCTTTTTGATGAGTGAATGTTCTTAATTTTAAAGTACTCTGGTATATCAATCTTTTATGCTTAGTGTTTTGGCATATGCTGCTTGAGAAATCTAACACTGTCTTAAAAGTTATGAAGTTATTCTATATTATTTTCAAAAAGATCTAACATTTACCTTGAATTGATATTTGCTTGTGGTAGCAGGTAGGAGTCAAGTATCACTTTTTGTCTTTATGGTTATCTGGTTGATCCAGAACCATTTTTGGAAAGATCTTCCCTTTCCCACTGTTCTGTAGTTCCTTTTTTTACCATAAATCAAGTAGATGTATATATGAGGGTTTGTTTCTAAACACTGTTCTGTTACCTTAGTCTATTTATCCTTCCTTGTGCCAGCACCACATTATTATAATTACTATAACTTCATACTAAGCTTAATATCCATTAGAATAAATTCTCTCATCTTCTTTATTAAGAAAGTTGATTATTTGTGGTTCTTGCCTCATTATATTGCTATGTAAATTTTATAATCAACTTATCAATGTATACATAAAAACCAGAATTTTCATCAAGATTGCACTGAATCTAGTAGATTGTATTGCAGAGAATTGACATCTTGGAAAGATTGACTCTCAATCCATGAATATAGTATGTTTTTCCATGTATTTAAGTTTTTTAAAAATTTCTTTTTTATTGATTTTTAAATAGTAGTTATGCACAACTTTTGCCAGATTTATTTCTAAGTATGTGTTGTTATTTTAATGCTACTGATATTGTTGTTTTATTTTATTTCTAATTCATTGCTGGTATATAGAATCATGTCCTATTTTCTTATTTGGTTCTGCATGCAATAAACTTGTTAAAATTATTTATTAATTCTAATAATTTATCAGTGATTATTTCAGGTTTTTAAGTACAAAATTATGTTGTTTGTGAATAATATTTTCTTTCCTTTCCAATTATAATTATAATATTTTTTATTTTTCTAGATTTTATTGCACTGGCCAGGACCTGTAGTAAAACGTATAGTAAAATGATTTTGACCTATAATTTTTATTTTTTAATATTCTTTTAAAATTTTTATTATGAAAGTTATACTGGTGTAATAAATGAATTGGGACATGTTTTCTCTATTTTATTCAGAAAAGGTGACAAAATTTACATTTTTCTTAGATATTTGATAAAATTCACTGGTAAAATTCATCTTTTTTCAAGAATATTCAAAAGTCTTATTTTCTCTTGCATCTATTTTAATGTGATATTTTTCTAGGACTTTGTTAATTTTACCTATTTTTCAAATTTATTGGTGCAAAGTTGCATACAAAGGAATTATAGAAATGTCACCTTTTCATTTCCGATATTAGGTTTTTCTGCATTTGCTTCTTTTTATTTTTTCTTGGTCAATCTCATAAAGAATTTATCAATTTTATTACTCTTTCCAAAGTATCACTTTTTGTTTTTGTTGAGTCTATCTCTTTTGTAAAAAACTGCCATTGATTTTCGTTCTTCTCTTTATGATTTCTATATTACCTCTACTCTCTTCAGTATTTATTTGCTGTTTTTTTTCTAATTTCTTGAGACAAATACTTAATTCATTGATTTTAGTCTTTCTTCTTTTCTGATATATGTATATAAAACTAAGAATTTCTCATTCAGCATAGCTTTAGCTACATGCCATGAATTTTCACAAGTATATATTTATTAGCATTTTTAAATGTTTTCTAATTTTTGTTGTAATTTATTCTTTGATTCATCAATTACTTAGAAGCATATTATATATTTTGTAAATATTTGGGAGATTTTTCTAGTTATCTTATTGTTATTGACTTTTAATTCCATTGTGGTTATTAAGCATACTCTATTTTATTTTAATCTTTTCAAATGTGTTGGGACATGCTTTCTTGCCTAGCCTAGTACATATTGAATTTTAGTAAATTTTTTCTGGTCACAGAGAATTGAACTAAAAATATCATCATTTAGAGTTACTTTTTCTCCTCTTTCTTACTTTCTTTGAATAATTGAATATTTTAGTTATATATTCTCTAGTTTTCTTTATATTACCCTGAGGGATTAAAACATGAACTCTTGATTTATCAGTCTAGTATAATTTAGTACTTATGCTTCTTCCAAGACAATGTAAGAACCTTAGGATACATAACTACATTTTACCATTCTTTAGATGTATATCACATTGCTGTCATGTTTTAACTCTATTTTAATTTCCAAAGATTATATTATTATTGTTGTTATTTTAACAGTAAATATTTCTTGAGGTTTACTCACATATTTACTGGATTTTGTGCTCTTTAGTTTTTCTTGCATCTTCAACCTTCTATTCAGGACCGTTTACCTTTTCTTACTGAAGAATATACTTTAGTATTTCATTTTTGTTTTTGTTTTTTTCTTTTTTTATAGAGACAGGTTCTTGCTCTGTTGCCCAGATTGGAGTCCTGTGGCACAATCACTACGGCCTTGAACTCCTGGTTTCAAGTGATCCTCCCACCTCAATCTCATGAGTAGCTAAGATTACAGGTGTGCACGGCCACACACAGCTTATTTCTAAAGTTTTTGTAGGAACAGGGTCTCACTATGTTGCTTGGGCTGGTCTCAAACTCCTGACCTCAAGCGATCATCCCGCCTCGGCCTCCCAAAGTGCTGGGATTATAGACCTGAGTCACCACTCATTTGGTGGTATTTCTTTCAGTATGGATCTGCAGGTGATACATTTTCTTAGTTTTTGGTTGTGTGAAATGTGCTTTTATTTCACCTTCATTCATGAAGAATCTTTTTATTAGAGATAGACTTTTAGATTGGCAGTTATTTTTATTCAGCATTTATTTCACTGGCTTCTAGTTTCCATTGCTTCTATTCAACTCATTAACTTTCATCTTTTTTCATTTATATCATAAATATTTAAAACTGTAAATTCCTCTCAACATGGCTTTAGCTGTATATTGTGAGTTTTTATGGTTAATTTTGATTCCTTTGGAGTGACAAAGATTTCTTTTTTCTGGCTGCTTTTAAGCATTTATATGTTTTCATAGTTCAACAGCTTTACTATAATATTCTTACGTGTGATTTTACCTTTATTTACCCTACTTCGGTTTCATAAAACACATTTAACCTCTGGCTTAATTTCTTTAATATCTTTTGGAAAATGTGTAAGTCCATTATCATTTCAAACACACTTCGGCCCTATTTTCTTCCCACTCTCCTTCAGGACTCTAATTATCCGTATGTTGGTCATGTCTCTTACTACCTCCTAAACTTCTCATACTATTTCATTTATGGCGTACATTTTAAAAACTATCTTTTCTGATCCATTAATTCTCTCTTCTAATCTGATGGTTATCTCACTATTGAGTTCTTAATTTTATGTTTTTAGTTAGTTCTAGAATTTCCATTTGGTTCTTTGTTGAAATCATTAATATCTTGAACATAGTTAGCATAGTTACTTAATAGCAGCACAATTCACAATCGCAAAGCTATGGAAACAACCCAAGTGCCCATCAATTCATGAGTGGATTAATAAAATGTGGTATATGTATACCATGGAATACTACTCAGCTTAAAGAAACAATGGCGATATAGTACCTCTTGTATATTCCTGGATAGAGCTGGAACCCATTCTACTAAGTGAAGTATCTCAAGAATGGAAAAACCAGCACCACATGTACTCACCAGCATATTGGTATTAATGGATCAACACCTAAGTGGACATATAGGAGTAACATTTATCAGGTGTTGGAGGGTGGGAGGGGGCAGGAGGGGATGGGTATATACAACCACAACGAGTAAGTTGTGCAACTTTTGGGGGATGAACATGCTTGAAGCTCTTACTCGAGAGGGGAGGGGGGTATGGGCAATATAAGTAACCTTAACACTTGTACCCCCGTAATCCACTAAAATAAAAAATAATAATAATAAAATAAAATAAAATCTGTCTGGTACCTCCATTTTCTGAATTCCCTATGGGCATCTTCCATTATATATTGTTTCTTTGGATTTTGATCATATTATTTATTATATGTTCTTATCAATTGAGGGCCAGATATTTTATATAGAAAAATTTAAAATTAAAGTTAGTCCTATATTATCTTCTCTGAGAGAGAATTTACATCAATTTTAGAAAGTGGTTAAGATCTCTAACAATCTGGAATCAACTTAATCCAACTTTAGAAGTTATTTCAAGCTAGTCTCCAGTCCCTGCAAGAACTTGCGTCATTTCCAGTTAATCACTACTCCTAGCGTGAGCTGTTCAGGGTCTTAACCTAAAGCATGAGGATTCATTCTACCACTTCTCACCTTTCTTAATAGACCCTGGTCTCCAATATTTGGGGGAAAAACTGGAGCCTAAATTGACTATGCTACCATCCAGAGAAGAATTAATTTTGAATCTTCTGAGTCCCAGTTAGCACTACTAACTTGAGAACACTGTGTCCCATTCTAAGATCCCCAGCTTAATCTGAGAGTCGTGGGATCAGCAATTCAACTTTGTCGCATGCCTAAGGCTTAGTGTCCTTATCTTCGCTTTGGCATCAGCATTACAACCAAGGGAGCCCTGCCTTTTCACAAGGGTTTTCTCCTCAATGCTCCGGTTTTACTTCGCAGATTATATTTTGTATTTGCTTCTGTATATTTTTGTGTGTTTGGCGCTACTAGAGATTTTCCTTTCTTCCTGTAAATTCAGTGAAGCAAGAATTCCTTAACATATGATTTATGCAGAATCTCCTTATCTTATGGTGGAAGGTTCAGAAGTGAATGTCCTTGTTTTCTTGTTTCCCAAGTTATCATTTTGTGACTTTTTTGAGAAAGATAACATTCTCAGAATACTTAACATACTGAAATCAAGTTTAGGCTTAGAGCCCCTATGGGAAAATAACTTCTGGTGAACAAAAACACACACTTCTGCTAATGATAAATACATGTTTTTGAAATACTTTACAAGACAAATAAAAATATTAAAAATTCCTACTCTCATTCATTGTGTTCTAGGTGTTTTGTTGGTGACTAATAAGCCTCAGATGAGTCAATGATATAACAGATTTTCACATGGAGATTAGTAGATAATCAAGACAACCTTTTATTTAAGAGTCAAATTCTGGCTTTAAAAGAAAGATTTGCACAATGGTAGTCATCTCAATTCTTCTATTCATAAGCTTTAGAACTGCCTATGCACCTTACTAGCTGACTCAACATGAATGGGAGTTTTCAGTAGGTGTTTAGTGAATGTGAATGCTGGAGAACTATGGAACAAATTATGACTTTTTTAAATTGCAGTGAAACATTTTGTTTCTTTTTAAGATTAAAATACATCCAGAGAGTTGGAGTATGTATGAAAAAAAAAGTGGGAAATATTTCGATGTCCTGGCAGCACAGTTCTAAATGGCTTACTTCTGCCTAAGCGTTCAGATTTTAACTACAAAAATAGTTACAGGTAAAGGTGGCATAGGGTAGTGGTTAAAAGTACAAACTCCTATCAGACTAACCTTTAGGCTTAAATCGTGGCTTAACTGGTTTCTAGCAGTTTCACTTTGGGTGAGTTTCTGAACTTCCTTAGGAAATCTTCCATTTTCTCAGTAAAATGACGGTAGTACTTAGCTTGTAAGATAATGAGGCTTTCAGATATCACAAGTTCCTAAAATATATTAAGAATTCAGGAGAATTATCAAGTTATTTCTTCCTCACTATGTTTTTCTTATCCAGGAAGAGTAATAGTGTTCTGAGGGGTGGTCCTTCAGCCAAGCTCCAAAATAGACCTCTTGGCTTAGGAGAGAACATGAAAAACACAAGCTGGTGCTCAATCTGTGCTTTGTCTAAACTAAGAAAAGCCGAAGTAGCCCACAGAAATAATGAAGAGCAAGTGGGATGTTTAAGAATCTTTGTCACAATCATCTATGATATTTTTAGTCATACGATTAAAGAATTGTTTTAAAATGTACAATTCTAAACCTGCCAGTATTAAACTCAAATGAATTATTGGTACTGTTGGAGAATATACATAACAAATTTTAAAGAGAAAAAATGGCTAGTAAAAAAGCAATTAAATGCTTGGGGCTTGGAAAACAGAAGCAACTATACAACCAGGCTATGAAAATTTTATACTGAAATAATTAATATCTAAAATAATAGAAAGTATGCATAAGTTATAAGAAAATATACAAAGCAGCAATTTAGATATTTAGCCAGCTAACATATCCTGTTATACCTAAAAGGACCAGTTGCCTCTTAATTCATAGACACATTTGGAAGTAATTTGTTTCTTAATGTTTAATATATTTTTAATTTTTTATTTAAAAAATACTATTTTGATGTAATGCCTAATAGCGATATACTGAGCATTTATGTAACTACTAGCAAGTACTGCACTAGCTCAGCAAGCACAAAGGAGTATAGGTCATGGCTTTTTGCCCTCAAGTGAAGACATACATTACAATATGATTTTAATTGACTGTACAAAGCTGAGTGATCATACTGCCATGCAAGACACAGCATATATCAAGTATATAAAGACTGAGAAAGAAGAGATGTCTGAAAACATCAAGGTAAAAGGACTTATATCATGTCGCTATTTAAAAGTGCAAAGACCTCTCTGTGGTTTATCTAATCCACTCTAGCAAAAATAATAGATTACATGTATTGATTTCTGCCCAGTACATGGAACAGGCACTGTGTCAAATTCCTTAAATATCTTATTTAATGTTTACAATAACCTTATAAAGTAGGCACTTTTAAAATCCCATTTTCTCGATAAAGGATTAAGAGATTGACTTGAGCTCATTCAGCCAGCAAGAGGCAGAGGTAAGTCCTGAATTTAGGCAGTCTAACCCAGGAAAAGCACTTCACCATGCACTATACTGCTTCATAAGTATCCACGCATCCTGCACATTCAGCCAAGGGAAACCCATCTCAGATAAACTGAAGTCAACACTTGTCATGCTCTTTGAATTCTTACTTCATTCTCTCATGCTGTAACATGAGCTCGTTGTCTTTATAAGTTGCCCCCAAACTTCTAGGTGCCTTTATTTCAAGGAGTGAGTCTTATCTGAGTATCTTCTTCTATCCTAACATATAATTCTAACATGAAATAAATGTTAATACAGTTCCTACTACACACCGAGCACTGAGAATACGCTGTTGAATCTGTGAAGTATCTCTAGCCACCGTTCTTTCTCTGGTTGAGACAGCAAAAACATACATATTGAACTCCAGCTACATACACAGCATTGATTTTGACTCTGTGATGGGTACAAGAAGTTTAGGACATGGACCTTTTTCTCAAAAGTTCAGCTACAGAGAGATATAAGACAAATACAAGCAAGGTAAATAATTCAAGAGTTATATTTCTACACAAGAGAATGAAATAAAGCTCATCAGAAGGGGTTATGTGATGACTAACGTGTTAAGATGTTAAAGGGGAAAGTGGTTCTCTAATAAAAAAAAATTGAAGATTCTAGATTATATATGTTCAAGCAGGTTTCTTTAATGTATGATTTCTCATAGCATCTGTTGTGGCAATGTGCATTGTGAATTTCCAAGAGAGTTTCATATTTTGCAGCATTTTTCACACTTTTTTTAAAAAAAATGCTATGGTCTGAGTGTCTGTGTCTCCCCCAGAATCTATATGTTGGAATCATAACCTCCAAAGTGATAGTAGTGGAAATAAGACCTTCTGGGAGATGATTAGGTCTTGAGGGCTCTGCTAACGTGCATAAGTGAAATAGGCCCAAGGGATAGGCCCCTTATGAAATAGGCCCAAGGGATCTCTTCTGCTCCTTCTATCATGTGGACACAAGATGAAAGGGCCATTCTATGAACCAGGAAATGGGCCCTCAGCTGACACCAAATCTGCTGGCACCTTGATCTTGGACTTCTCGGCCTCCCGAACAGTGAGAAATAAATTCCTTGTTTATAAGCTACCCAGTCTAAGATATATTGTTATAGCAATTCCAAAGGATTAAGACCAAAAAAAGCCCACTTGTTTTATAGGATTTCATTGCTTCTGTGGAAAAAAGTTGCCCTCTGTGGAAAAACTTCAAAGAACTAGTCAGGCAGTTGCATTAAATACATAACATGCATGTAGCAGCCTCAGTATCCCCACTTCATGGACCACATGGTTCGTGGCTGCCTTGTACAAGAGTCAGGACACAGTCTCACAATTCCCAACAAAGTACTTTGCCTGGTCACTCCCAGTGGATTGGATATATGTGATGAAGCATTTTTGCCATCTCTAGATCCAGAAAACTAGTTGTAGGAGTTTAAGGAGGAAGAAACCACTGTGATCTGGAATGAACCATCTTCGGGAAGGAGGTAAACGTTGAACTGAGCTTTGAAATGTGAGTAAAAAATTCCTTCACTAATTTTGAAACTTTAACTTTTGTTTTTAGCCTAGATAAAACTATTTGCTTACTCAGGCTTTCCTTAAGTTAGGTATTCAGGAGAAAAGAAGGTTAAGGGACAAAAATGGAAACAGATACACCACCAACTATAATTATAATTAGGTTGTACAGAATTACTAAATATAGTAATTCATACATCAAAGAACTTGTAAGAACGACTGAATAAGCACCTTTGGTGTGACCTGAGTTTATTTAGGCAGGCCTCCCCAGGATTTGGGTCCTGGTAGGATAATAATAATGGTCACATCTCAAACTTCCTGTCTCTTTCTTATCTGCATAGGGGACCAAAATCAGTCCCAGGGAAAACCAGCCCACTCATTCCTGTCCAATTATTTCTAGAGGTCCTGAAAGGGTATTTCCAACATTCTCATAAACAATCTTACCATTTTCAGGTAACTTGCTACAGTCAAACACTAAAAGGAGACGTTTGTGAAAGTGCTGATGTTCATGACAATAGTGCTATTTCTTTGTGGTTTTCAAACTGCAAATACTCAAGATGCCTACATGGCATGGTCTCCTCCGTACTGCAAAAAGTGAGAAGAATGTGTCTCTCCCTACTGTGTGCCAACAATTATCACATTAGAATAAAGACAGAGTTGTCCCTCTGCTTTGTGCTTCTTGTATTCCAAAGTTAGTTATGAAGATAATTCCTTCAGCTTCTTTTTGGAGCACCTTGCTGGAAGTCAATTCTCCTAGGATCACTCACTTTTCTGAATATCCTGTGAGCAAAGGCACTGGCTACCTTTGCTCTGGATTATCCTTTTAAGGATGTTTGTATGGCCAACAGCCTTGGAAAATATTGTATCTCCCTCTGGAGCAGATGACAGATTTGTTTATTGTCCCCTGTGGCAAAAGTCAGGAAGGCTTTCTGCTCATTATAAAAGGTTTTGGTTCCCTAAATTTGGGGTTCTTCTCCTATAACAAACCCCACTGCACGTGCAGACTTCACCTAGCCCTTTTGGCATCTCCCTGTGGGAACTGCAACAAGGGGAATCAGTTCAAACATGCTGGCTACTGTGCTATGAGGAATAAAGTCCTTTGTCTCTGACCCAGGAGTCTCATTTCTTCTGCTAGCATCCATGAAACTGTGACAAGTTATTTGCTTGCAAATAGGATAAGATCTCAGATGCTTCAGAGTTGTTGACACACCTCTCACTACATAATTCAAACAGAAGTCCTTGGACAAGAACCACTGTTTAAGACAGACATTGTGTTGTTGGCTACTCTTCCTGGGTGGCCCCCAACTAGTCTAGCAGAGCGCAGGTACTAGGACCTGGCCATTTCTGCTCAGTGAGGGACTCAATCTCACAGATAATCTTTGCTCCAAAGCTCCCTGTTGGGTTGGCTGAGAGTTTGTCAGATCTGTAGGCTTTCCCTGCCCAACACAATTCATCTGCCTTTTATATTTCATAAGTGTTACCCCAATAAATTGCCTGTACTTCCAACTCTGTCTCAGTGTCTGTTACTCACAGAACCCAACTGATATGCTTATCTCTAGGCACAAACTCCAAAACAAACTTCCTCCACTGAAAGCACCCCATTTCAATCAATTCATATACATTAACATCTCATAGTCATATCTAGGCTCTTCCAATATTCCCAGACACATTGAATTCCCAATTTAGGCCCCAGTTAGAAATTCCATTGACTAAAATATGCACAATATAGCTTTGTGTACTAAAAATCATTGTTAGGACCCATTAAGCTCATGAAACCCTCTTTCAAGATTAACATGTATAATGCGTTTATGTAAGATTTGAAAACCAGTCTTAACTTTAGGTGCTTAAATTAATAGTAAATTAGTATACTATATATTAAATTTAAGATACCATTTATTGCAAGCATGCTATTAAGGATTTTAAAGAAAAGCAAAGGATGACCAATTAATCTATTACACAATTCTAAGATGCCATCTATTATAATACAAATTCCAATTTCAGAAATATTAAAATGTTTAAAAATGTGTATCTTAGATTCAATTAAATGTTGTATTTGATGATCTTAGAGGTTTCCTGTACTCAGAGAGATTATTTGTACATTTCTAAAACTTTAAGCGCATATTACTAAAGGAAGGATCTCCAATTCCAGAATGACTTTGCTCATCATGTGGTAATTCACAAACAGGTAATATTTAATTTAATTAATAACCAAATATTGGACAGCAATCAAGTGACTTTTCAAGCTTAATAAGCATAGAAATGTGGTTTACACTATGAAAGTGGTATATAATAGAATATTTAACACTCTTTTTTGAAAAGTTCAGTAATCTAAAAATTATTATAATTAAATCCACCTTCTGACTCATGAGGTATGCCATTTATAATATTGGAATTGGAGTGGAACTAAAATATTGTTGAGTCTCATTTTCTTATTTTTCTGAAGATCAGCATGAAGCCCGGGGGTGGAGGTGTATTTCTTCATTGGTAATTAATGATAGAGGAGAACCAGAGCCTGTGCCAATGAGCCCAGGGCTCTCTCACTATACCACCACACCAGACTCCAGTCTGTCACACCTGCATTGGACAAGACCTTCTAAGGCTGCTCCGAGAAAGAGCACCTTCTTCCCTTAGTACACCCAAGAATGGTCTTTTCATTGTCATAAGTAAAGTGTAAGCAAACAAAATAGTATACGCCTAGATCTAAAAACAAACAAACAAAAAAATACAAAGAGAATGCTTCTTATTTATTTATTTATTTATTTATTTATTTATTTATTTATTTCTTCGTATTTAACCATGACCCTTGTAGGAGATGGTTGGCATCTGCCAGCTCTGTGAAAGAGATGAGACTGCTAGAGCTAGGGTAGAGCTAGGGAATTTGTGGGCTGAGGGTATGCAACAGCCTTCCTTCTTCCACAGCACATCCCCAGGAAGACCCAACCGTGACGGAGCTATTGTAAGGTCAGAGAGATGATGAGGAGTCACAGAGCCAACTCTAATCCCCCATCTTCCACCTAAAACTCATCATTCATGAACACTTGGAAATAGAAAATTTGGCTATTCCACAGGAATATCAAAGAAACTGAGGAAGTTTGGTGAAATCTTGTTTTATCTTCAGGACAAATAGAAAAGAATATGTCAAGATTGTCTTTTAAAACATTTCTACTTCTCTCATTTTATATTTGGTTTAGACTAGTCTGGCAGCAGGAATCACCTACCAGCCTCCCACCCTCTCCCCTCTGAACTAGGTCACTTGATCCCACAGGATGTGGGGGTGCCACCAAGAGACCTAGCTGGCAGTGACTTCTGGCTTTCCCTCTTTCTTAGAGCAGGATTAACAGTTTCAAAAGGAAATTCCATCATAAGGAAACATCAAGAACTTGACCTTACAGGAACAAAATGGCATTGGTTGAATTAAAAAGAGAAATTTACCAAACAGATAGAAGTAAAAAAGATGAGATTGCCAAGATCATCAATAACAGACTAATTTCTTTTTCCCACCTTTTCTTTTTTTCTTTCTTCCTTTTATTTCATCATATTATGGGGGTACAAATATAGTTAGGGTTACAAATATTGCCCCTGCCCCCCCCCCCATGTGCCAGAGATTCCCACCTTTTCAATTCCTCCATCTTGGACAGCAAAATGCTGGTTACTCAGTTCACTGACCCACAGAGAATACAGTTTTCATGACACAGCACCTAGCACACCATAGACATTTATCAAACATTTATCAAATGCCTATGATGGGCCAGGTACTCGACTATTTCTCATATACATTTTCTCATTTAATTTAATCCCTTCAACAACTTTGTGAAATACTATCATTCCTACATCACAGGTAAGGGAACAAGGGCACAGAAAATTTTAAGAAACTGATTGAAATGCCCACACCTGATAATTTCAGGTTACTACACATAATGCCCTCTTTAAAAAGCAGGTCAGTCAGTATGGTTTTTCTCATGCTTGTGGGTAGAAAGGGAGGAAAAAAGATGCATAGTCATGTCTAAATTATAAATCCTGTGTCTAAAATAAAAATTTCAAATTCATAGGCTTCTCACCAAATGTAGTCCACTCTAAACATGATTTACTCTGGGCTGTTCCAAAACCAAAGGATAATGTCATCCAAATTTGTAATGACTACAAATTAGTCTATTTTGCTGGATGTATGAGAAAATTCGTGAGCACTTAGAAACAGAAATGCTGTTTTTCCCTTCCTAATTTCTACAATAATTGAAATAGCCTGCAGATCAGAGATCAAAATATCACTCGTATAATGGATGTGGCAGGGAAGTGTGACAACCACAGTCCTCTTAATACCCCATCTCAGAATTGAATTGAGTCGCCAAGCTTCAACCCCACCCCCAACCTCTGACCTGCGGGGACAGAGTCTGCCGTTGACCAACTGGTGGCACAGGGGACAGAGTACTGCTGCTAATCAAGCAAATCCCAGAGACAAAAGAAAGGAGAAAGGACATGAGCTATGTATGCTCAGTTCCTCAGCCCAACCTCAGCAATAAGCACAGGCACTCTTCCTCCTCCGGGGTGATGGAGAGAGGGCAGGAGGGACACACTAATTCTTGTCCCTCCTTGTGAAGCTGCCAAGCGTCAGGAAGGAAATATCACCACCCCATCCCACACATGCGTACATTCTGTGTGACCGGGCTGTGAAATACTCCATTCTCTTCATCTTAGACATATGGTCCTCAGGCCCTTCACTACATAATCATTTATTTGTAATAGTCAGGAGGGAATAAGAAGTAAAATGACATAGTCCTGCTGGGGAGAAAGCCAAGGTTTTAAAAAGGAAAATGTCATTGTCACTTGTATTATATATAACATAGACAAATATATGTATAGATATGCAAGTTATATAGCTAGAGAGGAAAATGGATGTGCCCAGTGGTGACTCAAGATTAAATGAATTAATAACCACCATTTTATTTACCTCTCAGAATAATGGAAAACCACAAGCTGACTTACTGCACCACAGTGGTGACTCAGCAGGCACACAGCGCACATGTGCACAGGTGGGGAGAGAGAGCCGGCCCGAAAATGGGTGGGAGGGGCGAAGCATGGTCCGTG
Organism: Microcebus murinus; assembly: GCF_040939455.1. Lineage (NCBI taxonomy): Eukaryota > Metazoa > Chordata > Mammalia > Primates > Cheirogaleidae > Microcebus > Microcebus murinus. The sequence goes on from NC_134104.1 coordinate 51,655,554, forward strand.
TTTGATTATACCAGGCTCCCTTTTTTTCCTGAAAGAGGAGAGGAAAAAAATCAATATTAAAAATAACTCAGTTGTCCCACAAAGCCTCTCCTTCTTCCCTCCCTGCTCTGGAAAATTAGGCTAAATGCTCAGGTGACAACTGCAGCCAGAGGACCCACAGTGAAAATGTCAGCTCTTACACGGCTATGGGGGGTTTAGGTCTAGGGGTTAATCTCTCAGATTTGGAATCATCACTACCGAGTCCAATTCCTAAAGGCCATGAGAATTCATAATAAAATATTGGATGCATCACTTCTGTTGTTTCTTAGTTCCTTAGCAATAAAATCAAGATATTTAACTGTGCAGCTTTAACCCGTGAGTAACTTATAAAAACACTTGCTGTGCTCCCAACTGACCACCAAAGCCATCTAGACCAGCCTCCAAGCTTCATCTCAGCCGTACTGTATCAGAGGCACATGCAGAACTCTCTTTCTTGAGTCATTTCTCTTGGCTCAAGCTCCTCAGGAGAAAAGAAGCACCAACACTATATGAATATTAATTGAAAGCCTAGTAGCTGGTGGCTTGCACTATGCTAGGCAGAGTGAAGAACAAACTAAACAGGGTCTCTGGACTTCTTGGGATGTACAGCATAAAAGACCTCTCTGAATTTCATCTGTCCAGATCTCATCTATTCTTAAGGGTTCCATTCCCAAGCCACGACATTCCACAGAGACCTCCCACCTTTGATCCCAGGACAATCAACTCCCTTCACTCTCAGCACTTCACATATTGTGAGTTCTTGAACCAAACCACCTAAAGGCTTCAGTCTCCTTCAAAGCAAAACACCCATAGCCGTGTAAGAGATCAAGAGATCCTGGGGCCTGAATAATCCTTGTTCCTCCTTCTCTTACTGTCAGGATTTTAACCTAGGTTATAATTTACGGTGTCCATAAATGGCTTTGGGGATAGGAGCAGGGGAGGGCTGAGCATCCTCTGAAATTATTATGCCAAAATTCTGCCAAATTTGTAAGTATGTGCTGTTTCCTGAGAAAGTATGCAAAGGTTTCATTGGATTCTCCAAAGAATACTGCAACCAAAAAAGTTAACATCTTCTGTTCTACTAAATTTGAAGCTCTTTTGTCACTTTCTCAGTCATTGTAACGAGCCTGGGCTCATTTTACTTCAGCTCTACTTTCTAACAACAAAGAATGTGATTTCCAGCAATATGTCCCTTTTTTAATTCACTTCCATTAAAAAATTTAAATGTAAAGTCCAATGGAGGTTATGAGAGAAATCTTTACTTATTTTAATATGTAAATTGCTCAAGGGCTTAAACTAGCTTGGTATCATTTTACACTATGTGGTGGAGGAGAAACTTGGGCACCTAAATAGAATGAGTGGTAATTAATTCTCACAAGTTACAGTGAGAATTGTAGCCATTAGTGCCTAACACTGAAGCTGAAAATTATTGAAATATGTGTTTAATAGAACTGCCTTGTCACTCTACATCTTTGTTATTCAATACTTAACATTACTTTAAGATCGTTATATAGAAAGAGGCTCAAATGTTCAAAATGAAATGTACCAAAACAAACAAACAAAACAAAAAACTAAATTCTTAATCTTACAGTTAAACATTTCTATATACCTTTTATACTCTAGTTACCTTTTGGCATACCAGAAACAGCTGCAGCAGCATTTCTGGGGGAAGCCTTCAAAAAATATTTAAAACAATAAATAAATACTTTTTCCCTTAGGTCATCATAGTTATAAAATCCTAGGTAAAGAAGGAAAAAAAAATATAGAAAAAAAAATCCACTTCATTTTATGATTGCCTCTTGGGCATTTTCTATTTTGTGTGTAATCAGAGTGTATAAGGAGAAATAATACATTTTGAAAGTTAAATAAGATTTTTGTAATCCAAACCCACACAGGAGAAAGGATGCCTGTAGCTTTAAATAGAGAAAGGAAATGATTCCAAAATCAAACTGCTAAAGAAAAAACACAGCAGAAACAGTGCATAATAATAACAGTTTACTGTGCTTAAATAAGAAGTATAATGTAAATTTAAAAATTAGATGCAATAAACATTTTCATGTTAATCCTTATGATCTGCTTCAATATCAGCACATGGCATTATTGCTGTTCTCACTGTAAAGACGAAATAAAATGGAAAATAATACACCCAAGATAGAGAGCACACTAATAGAAGAAGAAAAAATAGAGCCAAGGGATAAATACACATTTACTTCATAGACATACTGGTGCAAATTCCCTTGGAAACATAAAATGCCATAATAATAGATATTTTCAAGGACAGTACTATTAAGAAAAGCCAGTGGAATGTTCCACTTTATCATCTTTAAAATTTTGGAATAGGAAAGAAGATAGCTCCTGGGATTTTGTATTCCAAAGCACTGTAAAGCATCATGACAACCAAAAACCCAAACACTAAAACAGAGTTTTCCATAAAATTAAAGCTATACTAACTTATTAACATGCCCAAATAAGACACCACTGCAAACCACACAGTATTCCTCATATGAAATGGGAAAACTAACATGCTCCAATTTTTACGCTTTATGATTTCTGGGTTTGTTTACATTTTAAATCCCCATTTACTATGTGATCACTATTCCATATCTTCCAATTTTTGGTGTTTTCTAAATGAAGAACAGCGCAATTCAGGAATAAGACAGAAAGTTGACACTGTGCGGCACCCATCACATAATGGTTTCCAAAAAAAATCTGCTAAATGATATAAATTCAGTGAAACAGAGGTGTTTAAATAGACTAGCTCACTGAATTTATTCGCCGGTCCCATTAAAGGAAAGAGGAGAATGGCTAAGAAAAACAGTTCTCTTTCGCTTTCTCTTCCTTTTTCCGGCCATTTATTTTTATGGCTGCATCAATTGTGCACATCAGGACTTATAAAGCACTGCAAGAAGAGTGTCAATCATACGCTAAAGGGAGCAGAGGTTTAAAGGTAATATTTGAGAAGGGAAACCAAGAGGTGAAGTTGAGAATTACAGAAACCAAGCAACCTCATATAATAAATTACCAGGGAGAGCCAAGCGTAACAGAAAGAACTGGAGGAAGATGACAGGGAGGAGAGATTACATAAAATACTAATGGGCCCCCAGGGTTCTGGAACTAAACGGTGAAGGGTATGTTTAGATAAGCTGGAGAGAGTTCATTGTAAATTTGAAGTTCAGAGTATAAGATGACAAGAATAAAGAGATAAGTGCCTGAGTACCTAAATTGATGACAAACGCATTCCCAGGCAATCCCACAGGGGTGTGGCATATACCCTGATTACCTGTGGCTCTCTAGAGGCCTGAAAGACTTAATATGTTGCGGGGGGTGGGGTGGGGGGGGCGTATACTATGTATCTGAGTCACCTCTAGGCAGTGCCATTAACACCAGCCCAGTCACCGTAATTCCTTGGCACTCTCTCTTACCCATGCCGTAGCTGTTTCCACGTTCATAATTACCTCCATCTCCCTCAATGTACCTCTTCTGCCACTTAACTGCTTCAGATCTTTGGGGAGCAATTATTAAATCCCTATCCCAAAACAGCTAAATGATCCCCCAGGAACTAAGAAAGGTATTTCCTTTATGAGGCAAACATTGTCACCCATAGAGACAGACTCAGGAGAGACCCAATGGACAGCTTGACAATCGTCCAGAGGTGTATTCACTCATTCAATCAGTGAATAAATATTTATTGAGTATTATCTATATATTAGGCTTCGGGACACTGGGAAATAGTTAAAATGTCCTTGGAGTCTGAAGCAGGAAGATTGCTTGAGTCCAGGAGCTCAAGTCCATTCTGGGCTCCATAGTAAGAAACTAGCTCAGAAAAAAAAAAAAAAAAGCAAGTCTCTCTCCTTGGGAAGCTCAGAGCATAAAGGGGAGAAAAGAGAAGCTCACCACCAACAACAATATGTACAATATGTGAGACAACATGTGAATCTCTGCTAGCTAGGTAGACATCCAGACCTTTTGGAAACACTGATAAGACTATAAAGAGAATCAGAACAGGCAAGATAAGGAAAGTATTATAGATGACTGGATGATTCTTAAAGGATAGGTAGAAATTTGCCAGGGTGATAAATAGATGAAAGGCATTCCAAAAAGAGACTACACAATTTTAGTTATAATGAAAAAGTAAATTATCATTACCAAATATTATGTAAAATAAAGTTATCATTCCATCATTTCTTCAAAGGTGTTCACCTTATTCTTTTAGTTTCTGGTTTTATAGGATTTTAAAGTATCATCATGAACATTTATTGACACCACAGGGTGGATGTGGCCATTTCACTGACCCCAGCTGTCACTCTAACCAGATTGCTTTATCAGTGTCCCCAGGCTCCATCACCTCCTCCAGCTGACAGTGTGGCACAATGACCTCAGACCCCACCTGCCTTATGGATACTGTCTTTACTCTCCTCTCTTTCCCTGTCTTGTTCTGGTGCAACAGCTCTGATGTCACTCCCTTCTGTTCCTCATGGATAAAAGGAAAGTAGAAGATGGTTTCACCTCTGGGTCCTTCGTAATTACTTAGCTGACGTAACAGTGGATTTAAGCTCTCTAATTAGTACATTCTTATCCCCTTGGGTCACCCACCCTGATCAAATTTTAAAGACTTTCCTGATCCTGTTCCCTCAATCTCTTATCCCACCCTGCACATGACAGGTGATAGTCAGGTAGGAGGGCCCAGGTTCTTGTAAACATGGCCCCTAAATTTTGTGCGTGAGATAAAAGACTCTCAATAAGTTTCCATGGTCACAACTACTAAGGGCACATGAGTAATATCAGATGACTGTAGGTGTAACATGAAGGTTACAAATAATGCCCAATTACTATCCCATTGTCTCCCTCTCAAGAAAATATATTATTAAAAAGAATGTAAATTAGGGTGACTTTTATATGATAATCTTGACTCTATCATAATTAGTTTATAGTTAATGTACTCAAACACACCAGCATTTTAATTATTAATAACATTAGTCAATATTAGAGCCATCTTTCCAATGGTTCTTCCATGCCAGTCTGCCTGACACCATAGCCAGATGCTGGTTTGTCCAATCTTGTTTGCCACTTCTAATCAAAATACTGTATCTGCCTGGTATATTGAATAGTGAGCACCACACACTTTAGGTCGTGGTCATATTGAAAGAGAGAGAATGAAAGAAGCAGGGTGAGAGAATGAGAGAGTCGGCAGAGCTAAAGCTGAAAACTCTCAACCATTTCCTCCTTTCAAAAGAAGAAGGGAAGCCAGGAGGTGGCTAGAGAAGGGGAGGAAGGAGTTTTACAAATATTGAGCACTTTAATTCTCAAAACCACTGTATGAATTAGGTGCTGTTATTATTCCACCTTACAGGCTTGTGAGTTAGGGCACAGCCTTGAATTCTAACCTTTCTGGCTCCAAAAGCCATTCCCCTGCAAGCTGGCCTCTGGGAGAACAATTTTCCAAAAAGAGTTTCCCTCTAGACTCCAGTCTACCATGCTATTTTATTCCTAAATTGCCTCTACCTTCCCCTGGAAGGAATCCTAAGAGAGGAAGTCAACTCATTTCCTGTTATTCTTTCACTTTTCAACTGCTCTTAACTTCACCCAAATCAATAGACTCACATCCTTCCACTACCGCTTTTCACCGTCTGACAAATTCCAAATAGGCTGAAGCTCCCTTCATCAACCTTAATAAGTAAGTAGTTAGAAATTTAGGCAGGTTTATGTTTGTGTAAAACCTACTAGATGGATTTGTTGCATTAAAATAATCAGCATACATGTATTTTTCAGTTGAAAAATTTAAAATTCATTGCTTTTTTTATTCCAATTTTTATACTACTACTACAATAAGGCAAGAATAGACTCCAAACATTTATTTTTACTTATGAATAATAAAGTCTTCAAATATTTCTGCTTCAAATAGCTTTGGTAAATAAAATAACCAAATGCTTTAGTTGGCTTATATTGCTAAACAAATAAAACTGTAATAAAAATAAGGCTTCTATAATATATAGTATGATTTTATTCTAAAACAATGAAATGTTCATCTCTTTCCAAGTTGTGACAAATAGATACTTTTATCATGATTGTGTGGCAGTAAAGGTAAAACATATGGACTCTGGAGTCAGCGTATAAAAATTTGAAAACTGACTCTGCCCATTTTTTAACTGTATTTCTTTAGGAAAATTACTTGACTTCTTTGAACATCAGTTAGATAAGCAAATGTTTAGTACACTGTCCGATATATGCCCAACAAGACTTAGCTGCTATTAACCTGGAGGGAGTAATTACTATAACAACACCTCTAATTTAATTGGGAATTCTTGTAAAGAGAGAATAGTTCATTGACAAATTGCCTCCAAATGTAATGAAATTTTAATAATACTAAATTTAACAATTAATGAAGATGATATAGTGCATTTCAGAGACATTTAATTAAACATTTATTTTTTCAAACTTGCAGCTTTCTTTTAGTTTTCTGAGCCAATTTTTTTTCTTTCTGCTCTCACATAATTTTATTGGCCTTTGACAATAAGCCCTAAACACTATGTCTTTAGAACTCGGTAGAAAATGGCCTTGGCCAAGGTATATGAAACAGCTATGAACTCTAACCTTTCCAGTCCCAAATATTATTCCTGTGGTAGCCTGCCTCCTGGAGAACATTCTTCCTCTGCAAGAGTATGGAAAGGTTTCTGGACATTTTAGAAAGGTTACTAAACAGCAATTCAAAGAGGAGACTAAAGCAAAATCCCAGCTAACATTGATGAGCCAAAATTCTTAAATTACTTTTGGCTAAGTTCAGAGTTTGTACCAAAACCTGGGCCGACACTGACCCTGCAATTTGGCACAAAGAGGAGAAATAATGATTTAGTAGAAGGTTGAAATTGGCATCAATCCAAGAAGGAATGTCATTTTGAGTAGAATGAGATTACTCCTTGAGAAACATATGGGTATGGGGTCATTTAATTCCAAAATGTTCGATCTTTTGTGCTTGGGGAATAAAATCAAGTTTTTACCTCAATATACAAAATGGACAAACTATTATGTATTTTTTCAAAGGGCTTGGATTTCAAGTACTATTATTTAGAAAAACCTGTAAGAAGAAACATGAGAATTGTATGATGTTGTTTTTAAATTCTAAGGCAGTGGTTCTCAAAGTGTGGCATACTTTTTGCCATGTGGTCACTTTGCATGTGTGACCATAGGGCAAAAATATTTCAAAATAATACTAGGACACTTATTTACCCTTTTCACGGTGGTTACATTTGCATTTTGAAAATTGCATTGCAAAAGCAATGGCTGGTATCTTAGCACAAACCAAGGCAGTAGCACTACACTGACCAACAGTGACTATATTTAAAACTCAATCAGAAGGAAAAAGAAAAATATTAAAAAAAAAAAAAACAGTTTTACTCAAAAATTTTTTTGATGGTCCAGCTGGTGGCTCATACCAGTAATTCCAGCACTTTGGGAGGAGGATCCAAGGCAGGAGGATCACTTGAGGATAGACGTTCAAGACCAGCCTGAGCAACATAGGAAGACCTCATCTCTACAAAAAAATAGATTAGCCAGGCACGATAGCACGTACCTTGGGCCCAAGAGTTCAAGGTTGCAGTGAGCTATGATTGCATCAGTGTACTCCAGCATAGGCAAAAAAACAAGACCTTGTCTCTAAAAAAATAATAAGAATAAAAATAAAAAAGAATATCCTTGATGAAGAGGTAAAAGTGTTATTAAATATCAATCAATCCTTCTGTGTATCTTTTAAATATTATTTATAATGTAATGGGAAATATGTATAAGCATAATGGTTGTCTCAAGAAAAAGTAGTTACTTGAGTTACAAACTGAACTAGCCATTCATGGAATACCATTTTTGCTTAAAAACAACTGGAAACAGACTGTCGTGTTCATAGTTGAGAATTTGGCAAGCATTTTTGTAAAAAATGGATGTGGGAAGACTATTCAAGGAAAACAATGAATAAGCTTAATAAATTTCAAGCTTCTCAAGCTAAAATTAGAATTTTGGAAAATTTGTACCTGCCACCATGAGCTTGGCCTCTTCTCAATACTGAAAGACTATTCTGGTGAGATTGGTGGTGATATTAATGAATATGGTATTTTGAGATTGCATAACAGAATGAGTCAACATTTGGAAGATCTGTATAATTTTGTGAACCATTATTTTCCAAAAGACAAATGCATGATTTTATGCATCTATTCAAAATGAAAACTAGACCAATGAATATTAATGTAACAGAGTATGAAAGTTCATTGATCTGGTCTAAGATTACACATTGCAACTAACTTCTAAAAAAAATCATCATTTGTCAAATTTTCATAGACCAGCAAAGAAAAAATCCTCAATTATCTGAAAAGGCTATTAAAATACTCTGTGCTTTCCATTTCCATGTCTCCATGAGGCCTTATTTTCTTCATATACTTCAAGTAAAACAATAGATCACAATAAGTATAATGCAGAAGTAGATATGAGAATCTAGGTGTCTTTCATTAATCCAGATATTTAAAATATTTGCAGATATGTTTTAAATGCCGCTCTTCTCACTCTTTTTTCTTTTAGAAAATAGAATTACTTTTTATAGGCCAGGTGCAGTGGCTCATGCCTGTAATCCTAGCACTCTGGGAGGCAGAGGCGGGCGGATTGCTCGAGGTCAGGAGTTCAAAACCAGCCTAAGCAAGAGAGAGACCCCGTCTCTACTATAGATAGAAAGAAATTAATTGGCCAACTAATACATATAGAAAAAATTAGCCAGGCATGATGGTACATGCCTGTAGTCCCAGCTACTCAGCAGGCTGAGGCAGCAGGATTGCTTGAGCCCAGGAGTTTGAGGTTGCTGTGAGCTAGGCTGACGCCACAGCACTCACTCTAGCCTGCGCAACAAAGCAAGACTCTGTCTCAAAAAAAAAAAAAAAAAGAATTACTTTTTATAAAAAAAAGTCATTTATGTTAACATATGATGGGTTTTTATTAAATAAATTAGTAAGTAAATATCTTAAGATTTTCTTAGTTTTAATTTCTAATATGGAATATTAATAGGTCTACTCCACATAAACAGAAGTTCTTTGGTCCTCAATTTTTACAAGTGAAAAAGAGCCTTATGACTAAAACTCTGGAGAACTGCTGCCCTATGGTTACATGTGTTCTAAGCCAGTAGTCATTGTGACATCAGCACAGAGCCAATGACTGCCTTCAGGATTTCATGCGGTTGGCCATTGTTGCAGGGCTCTCTAGTTGGGCTGCCCTGTAGGAAGCGAACCACCTAAGAGTGCCTACTGTTGCTGTTGATGTTCTTCACAGGGCATTCTATGATGTTATCAGGAAAGACATCCAGCAAACAGTAAGAGAAAGACCATTTCATTTTGACATTATTTCTTCCTGTGATTCTAGTTATGTTTTCCAACACCCTGCCTCTTGTTTCACCATAAAAGATGTACAAACTTCACACCAAAAGGGTAAAAGCTGCTGCTGGGCAGATGTGGACTTCAAATCTCTCCAAGATCAGACACTCTCTTAAAAATGTTTACCACAAATGTAAGATTTGGCACCCACATCCATCCTATGACTGTGATCAAGATGACATTAGTTCCAATGAAGAAATGAATCTTACAATAATGCTTCAAGATGTTAGAGCTGCCCAAATTAAACTCCTCAGCCGAATGACTGACGTTGCGGGTGCAACATCAAAAATCCAGGAAAAAATTGACCGTTATCAGAAGCAGATGGAAGTAGTGGAAACCAGAATTAATGTTAAGGAAGACAAACAATCCACAGCAACTAAAGATATCCTCTCCATAAAAGAAGACATTGAGGCTTTGACAAAGAAGGTAACAGAACTGGAAAACCGGAATTCTTGCTCCAACATACATTGTTTAGAAGTTATAGACAGGGAAAAGGGTAAAGAAATCATAGAATTGCTTCACAAATTCATACAACCAGAAACTCTAAAGAACACATCAGACTCTGAAATTCCTTCATCAGGACCAGAGAAAGTGTCCAGTTATCCAAAGCAGACTGATCATCTTGGGGAAAAAACAATTTCTCCCCAAAGTCAAACTCTAGAGCAAAATAACCATCAAAATGTATCCAGAAGGTTTAAAAAGGCAAAGTCAAATATTTACATTTACCCAGACTTTGGTACATGGATCAAGCTAACTTTCGTTCATGGAGGGAAGTGGACCTTTTTCCTCAGTGCCACCAACTTAGAAGAATTCATCCAGTGGCTTCTTTCAAGGCCACCCATTCTTACTGAGGAGCCACAGTCCATAACCCAGAAACCTTGCCCATTCACTGGACCTATTGTAAGCTTGACCACAATCTGTCTTTCTGTTTTCAACTACATTTACTGCCTTTTTGGTTTCTCGAAAGAAGAGATAACTCGACTCTAGAGTTATTTTCTCCTTTGCTTGGTATGAAATAAATGTAACCTGGTTGTTCCAAGCATTCACACATCTCTGTGGTGGCTGTGAACTCCTTGGTAGTTTGCTAACTGTGGGCCCACTAGCTGCAAAGTTTCTACACATCTACAGTAAGTGAAGGCATGTGATATCATTGGAGTATTGTGGTCCATTTTCTGTCAACATTCTTCTCTTCTCAAAGGCAATTCATGAGGACTCATTCTGGGTCCATTTTCGCAGATGATTTAAAGCAAAGAATGAAGGGGTCAAGGGAAATGTGAAACACATTTGGTGGCCTCCAGGTCAGTTTTCTAGACACGTTTATCCTAGTGGTCTTTGTAGATAAGGTTTGTGATACCAGAAACATACTTCACTGACAAAATTTTAAACAGCATAGAATGAAAAAGACACCCACTATAAAAGCTACTAAAGTTAGCATTCAAAAATGAAAAGGACTAAAAGAACAAGTTATTGTAAAGAAAACATTAATTCCAAAATATAAGCTTTTTCTTTCAACTTCAGATTCATTTCTATCAAACAATTAGATAAGACAGAAAAAGACTGAAGATGGTACCGGGTAATTTGTACATTTTCATGTAAAAATGAGACAAATACTATGTCCCTTAGGTTTGATACAGAAGAAAAAAGAAAAACTATTTGTGAACTAATTTAAATCTCAGCACTATAAAACCATAAACTCTTATATGACAAGGTTGTTGTTTTTTTGTATAAACCATATATCCAGGGTAAGCTTCATTTTTAGACAAAATATGTGGTTGTCATTGTACTGTAACTTCTCTAAACATCCTACAGATTACCTGCAAGATAATATTTTCTGCACCACTTAAGGAATGCAATCTACCAACAGTCATTCCTTTGGGGTCATATGCTATTAAACTACAAATATTCTTGGTAAATTTACTACTTTTAATTATTCTCGGTTAATAATGTGAAAGGGAGGGTGGGAGTGAGGACTCACACCTGTAATCCTAGCACTTAGGGAGACCAAGGTGGGAGGACTGCTTGAGGCCAGGAGTTCGAGACCAGCCTGAGCAACAGTAAGATCCCATCTCTAAAAATATTAGAAGAATTAGCCAGGTGTGGTGATGACTGCCTAGCTACTTGGGAGGCTGAGGCAGAAGGATTGTTTGAGCCTAGGAGTTTGAGGTTGCAGTGAGCTACGATAACATCACTGCACTCTAGCCAGGGTGATAGAGTGAGATCATGTCTCAAAAAAAATAAAATATAATATAAATAATAAATAAATAAAAATAAAAAATAATAATTTGAAAGGGGGAGCTTTGGCAGCTAGCTAAGAACAACCCAGTTTCAAAGAGGAAAAATGATATAAGGTGGGTATAGTGAAAACTAAGAAGTGTGACCATAAGACACAATTTTGTCTGGTGCCAATCTGGGAGTAATTACACATCACAATTTTTTTCATTACAAATATATTTTATTTGATCCTTCTTTACAGTAATATGTATACTCTACCTTTTGAAATGTCAATATGTGAAATACCTAATAAAAGGAAGGGTATATATTAAATGAGATTTGTTTAAAAATGAAATAACTGTGCTTACAATATAAAGTATTGTTCTGGCAAAGGCACTAGCAATCTCTATGTGTTTATTCACCACCAGAGACATTCGTAAGGAACAGCCAGAGCTCTAGGTCTGCACACTGGGTGTGATCCTCACATCAGGAGAGTCATTAGGGGAGGCCATGACGTAGGCAAATAACGTCACAAATGGCTTCCGGAAGAGAAAAAAGAAACTCGCCAGTATACACCTGGGTCACCTGACCTTCTATATTAGTGTCTGCTTTCATTTTCTCCCCGTCAAATACCCCCTTAGACAGCACTTAATGTTCCTAGAGAGGCAAATATAATAATTTAGGGAAAGAGCACAGGCTTAGGGATCTGAAGAACTAAGCTCTGAACATAAGTTCTAAATCCTACACTTACAAGTTCTGTTATTTCACAGCAACTAGGTTTGTTTTCTTGGCAGTAGAAAGGGAATCATTGGCCTGGCACAGTGGCTCACAATATAGCACTTTGGGTGGCTGAGGTGGGAGGATTGCTTGAGGCCAGGAGTTGGAGACCAACCTGAGCAACAGCGAGACCCCCATCTCTACAGAAAAAAGAAAAATTTAAGCCAGGTATGGTGGCATGCACCTTGTAGTCCCAGCTCCTAGGGAGGCTGAGGCAGGAGGATCCCTGGAGCCCAGGAGTTCGAGTTGCAGGGAGCTGTGATGATGCCACTGCACTCTAGCCCAGGCGACAGAGCAAGACCCTGTCTCAAAAAAAAAAAGCAATCATTATATCAATTTAGTAAATATTTTCTCAGTGTTCACTAATAGCAAGGGATTGTGGAGAATAAACAAAAAAGCAGGAGACAGTCCTTGCACTGTAAACAATAACATTGAATGGGATAAATATATACACTGATAATTCACATGCATGATGGATGTGGATGGGCAGCAAAGAGCAATATCAGAGATCTCTAGGACCAGAGAAAAAAGAGGGGAGACGAACCCTGGAGTAAGGAGATAGGGTAGGGAGGAGGTGGGGAAGGCAATGTAGCAGGCAGAAGGAAAAACAAACAAGAGCACAGGAGTGGAGACTGGCAGGGAACACGGTACATAAAAGCCACCTTGCATTATTATATAATTGTAAAGTACTGACAGGCCATTTTTTCAGCCCTTTATGGATCTCATTCTTCTTTTCAGGGATTCCCACCATGTTCATTTTAACCCTACATAAAAATGTTAGAAGGGGAGAAAATGACTCTACATGATTTTCTCAGAATCTCAAACTTTCCCTAGAGATGATTCTGTTCATCCTGTTAATGAATTAAGTTCCCTGTGAGGAAAGGGAGGATTTTGCTTCTGAGTCAATTATTTATAATCACCTGGGCAAGATCTCACACGACTTGTTAAAATTATAACTCAGCTTATAACTGCATGTGAGCAAATAACTTTTCCCCAGTCCTGGCTTTCAAATTCGCCTGCTCTTTCCAGCTCACTTCCATCCCTCCCGGCTCAAAGGAGTTGCTGTGTCTCTTGCCCATTCCCTTTCCTCACCCCAGGGCTTGCAGGGTCTTTATCAGTCATTCCCTTTCTTTCCTTCATCCTAATCACCACCGATCCATCAGTTCTTTGTACTCAGCTTGCAAAAGTACTCACTTGGTTGCCTTGTCCCTGTATTCCCCTTTTCCCCTGCCAGTTTCCCACCACCTTTTTGAATGAAAGGCTCACTTTCCCTGTCCTGGCCCTTCCCACTCTTATTCTCTTCATGGCTCATAGAAGCTTATCTTCCATAACAATGCTTTCTCTCCTGATTCTCTTCCCATGCCTCCACCAGATCCTTCTCAGTTTTCTTAGATGATTCCTTGGCCACTCACCACTCCCTTAAAATTAGGATTCTTCACTTATAATGACTCCCCAATGGAGGAATTGTTAATCCAGCCTCTCCTGGTACATCCTGGGCTTTTGTTCCAAGTTAATATTTATTACCTTACGTGTCTACAAAATAAAGTACATGCAAATATAATTAGATGAGTGTCTATAATGTATATAAATCAAACATGAAAACCATTGTGCATTCACTAAAACATCTTAAACCATTGTTGTGGCTGTTAAACACATTTATTGGGGAGAAAAGAACATTCAAAGAAGACTAGCTTTTGGAACAGCTATTTACTAAACATCTATTATGTGTCAGGCACTATGCTAGTTGGGTGTACAATGATGACCCTCAAAACTATGTGATTTTGGCAAATTCCTTAAGCCTTGTATTCAGTTTTCTCAACTGTAAATTGAGAACAATTTATGTCATGACACTGTTGTGTTAGTTAAATGAGATCATGTGTATAACCTGCCAAGAATAGTGCCTGACTTGGGAGGTACTTAACATATGGCGGTCATTTCCTTCCCTCTCTAGGCCAAGCGTTAACAGTGGGCATGAAGATGAACAGGGCATGGGCCCTGCTTCAAGCAGCTCACATTCAGGACTCGGCCTTCTTTTATCGTCTATAAAGGACTCCAGACAAATAACAAACAAAGTGACAAGCTAAATACAAAAGCTCCAAACCAAATCTTGACTCCCTCATCCAAAGATAGCATGATAAGAATAAGACAGGGTGTGAAGCTCTCCTCCTGGTCTGGGCACTCAACCAATATTCCATCATCTGCAACAGCCGCTCGCCAACCTTTAATTGCACGCTATGTAAATAAGCAACAAAAGAAAGGATTTGGAGGGAAGGGAAGTTGAGTTAAGATAAATAATTTAGTTCAGTTTGGAATATTGCATAGATACAGCCACTAAGAGCATTCCACTCATTTGAAAACAATATTCACCAACACTTACTGAAATCTGACTCTATAAGGAACTATCTGAGCTAGGTGTGAACAAATAGAGACGAAAAGAAACCATTCCTATTCTGAAGGAACATACTTTCAAATGTTCTCTCCAGTTGCCAATTATTTTGATCTGTTACTTAGATTTGAATTGGAAAAACACACAGTTTGTTTAAAACTTAATTGAGTCTTTCTGTGGGACACAACTCAAGTCCCATTTAGAAAAAGACATTGCTATTCCTAAAAGTAATGTTTTAAGGTGAATTTGTCGAGACACAAAAATGCAATTTTTCTATATTATTCTAGATTCCTTCAAAATGTAGACTGTCACCAATGTGTCAATGGATTATGCTCTGAAACTTCATTCTGAAATTCTTTGTTTATAACTATACTCAGAAAGCATATTACAGAGAAACAGTATTATTAGAGTTGGACTTTTTGGCCAACCTGTAAAAACTGATTGAACTACAATGTACCTGATATAATGGTATCAGTGAAACCACAAAGCCAAGTGTTTGTATACCCCCATGCCAAAGTGTATTCAGGAAAACAACTGCAAGACTGGTAGTCCTGACAGCTGGAAGAGCACCCCAACTCTCCTTGCTTTCTCTTTCATCTGAGAGTGGAGTGAAAATTCCATAGATTGATGGCCCTAGCAGAGGACACCGTGAAGAGCAGAGAAGAAAGAACAGGGACAAGTGGGGGCCAAGACAGGAACTCTAGGGGTGAGAAGCCAAAGTGGCGAAGTCTGAGGAAGGAAGGATACCAGGGTTCCACTGGCTGCTGAGAATCTAGTCCAGGGAATAAGGGCCAACTCGGAGCCAAGGTCACATTCCTCAGTGATGAGGGATTGAAGACTGATGCAAGGGAGAGAATTGATGCATGCGGCACACAGCATAATTCCTGGCACATAGTTGTGCTCAATAAATGGTGACAGAGATATTGGAGATGATGGGCATAGTAGCAAAAATTGTAGGCTTTGCTCCCCTGTTTGTCTTTGAGAATACAGCCTATTTGGAAAATAACTGTATTTGTCAGGAACATGGAACTCCAGCATCAGTGGCAAATGGAGTTGGTGGGGCAGGACGATGGTTGGGCAGGAGGGACATGTAAGGAGAGGAGTTGCTCTAGTGGGGCTCTCCTGACAGAGACAGGATATGTTTGCTTCCCCTCTCATCTTTCCTCTTTCCCATACCTTTATTTTCACCTAAAGCTTGAGATGCAAGGAAGTGGGGTGTGGGGAGGTGTATCCTAGCCAGATACAGAATTTGGGAGTCAGGGGAGGACAAGAGGAAGAAAGAAAACCCCCAATAGGAGTGGGAAACAGCCACGGTCCTGATGCAGCCCTCCAGACAGCAAGGACATTCCTACCAGGCAGAGGTAAGGTCCCACACCACGTGCTCTGAAAACACTAAAAGGGCAGTGCCTCCTTGGGCAATTTAATCAAATGTGGTGGTCATCCTTTTTCTACTCTTGGTTACATTTTAGCTCTAAAGACTGCCCAAGCTTCCAGGAACAGCTCTCAACAAGACTTCCAATTTTTTTAGTCAAGGATTTCACCTATGTTTAGATCTTTCCTCTCTCTCCCACACTCAGCCAGGATAGGAAAAGAATTGCATGAAAATGGGGCTGATTCTAATAATGTATTCTTTCCACCAATTGTTTCAGAAGAGGTGTGCTCACAAGCCAATATTCTGACAGAAGGTGAGATGCATCTTTCAGATATCAGAAAATCAAAATGTAGGTACCACTCTCGTTTTTAGTGACCTTCAGTCAACTTATATTTGCCAAATATAAAGATAATAATTGCTTGATGTACAGGCTGTAATTGGATCCCAGCCATCGGTGACATGATTATTTGTTGTTACAGCAATATTAATGAAATTATGCCTATGGCAGCCTAATTAGAAGAACACCATCAGCAACCCAGCTGGCATTTTCAATATGTTATCTAAAAGGTATGATCAGAAGACAAATCAGAGCTAATGTAATGAAGTTCCTGATCAGAGGCTGCTCCAAAGACAATGAGTTATTGAAGGAGACAAAGAGGCACTGATGGCTGGCAAATTTATGCAGGCTCTTACAGAACAACAAAAAGCAATGGAATTCACCAGATTCAACCTTGTTGTGAGCGGTAGCAACGGAAGTTTCCTTCCTTCTCTTCCTTCCTTCTCAGCAGCTGGATCCTAAAGTCATAAAGTTTAGCTATGAAAAGAAGCCTCAAGATTATTTAGTTCAGTGATAATTAAGTGGGGTTACCCTCAAGGGGCTTTTTGAAATCTCCTGGCAGACTTTTACAAACGAATCCCTCCCCAGCGTCATTATATACCTATGGGCCGGGGAACACAAGTGTCTCACTACCCCATCTGAGAATGATGACAGCAGGAGCAGCATCATGCAGACACTAGGAACAAGCGCTGACTTACTGGCTAGGCCTGAATTCATGAAGGCTGTTGCTCGCTAGGCGTGTGACCTTGCTGAGTTTCTTAAATTCTCTGAGCCAATTTTCTTATCACTAAATTGGGAATAATAATAGAATACAATGCAAAATTATGTGCTAAGGATGAAATGGGTGAAAATCCTTAGCTTAGCACCTGACACACAGTAAGTGCTCAATTAATGTTCCATATAACTTCACCAGGACTGCTACTGAATAGGCTAGGCAGCAGCTGTCCAGTATGTTCAGGCAGAAAACAGAATGAGGACCAGAAAGCAGGTCCAATCCACCGAGGGAGAACCTGACACCAGAGGCAGAAGTGACTTGTCTAGAGTTACCAGCAATAAGAGCCTGCACTGGATTCCAGGGCTCCAGAGGTGGGTCTTGTGCTCTTTAGGCCACACTGAATCCTTGGACTCTGACAGTTTAAGGAATGGCCAAATGTACAGGAAAATGCGCTGGTCTGGCAGTCAAAGACGTTTAACTGCGTCTCTCTTTCTCTGTGTGGTGTCCCTAATGTTCCATAAAGTAGCGAAGTGCATTGATCAAGGATCAGAAATCTGCCATTACTGCCACCCGACCAAACCTCCTTCCCCAGGTCACACAGTGCATGTTCCACTATCTTTCAGACTTTGACCTTTTTCACCCTAGAATTTGCCAGGCTGGTCTTCTAGTATCTGAGCATTTGATCAGGGATCAGGTGCTAATATTATATGGCATTGTATGTATGTATTAATACATCTAATTATGTGTATATAAATAACATATACACACACATATGGTATCAAATATACATGTATGATATACATACATATCAGATATTTATAAACTTTGATTAATTTCATCTATTGTCAGTAATATTCTGGTTACTATAGCTATAGGTAAAAAAGAAAAGAATAGTAATATTAATGAGCACCCACCCACACACATACTTCTGGTAGAAGTACCTCAGATGGTACTTCTAAATGTTAAAGTCCTTTTAAAAAGTTGAAGAGCTATGAATAATGTTTAAGTAGTTTATATGAGTTTTAAAGGACAATGATAGCTAGCTGCAAAATCTATCATTCAAGGAACACGAGTTTGACAGGAAACATGTATTAATGTACTTAACCTAAAACCTAGTGAACTACTCTAACCTTTCTTCCTTCTCACCATCTTTTTTAAAACAGAGCAGCCAGGGCAGTGGCACGTACCTATAGTCCCAGCAACTGGGGAGGCTGGGGAAGGAGGATCCCTTGAGGCCAGGAGTTCAGGGCTGTAGTGCAACACAATGGCACCTGTGAATAGCCACTGCACTCCAGCCTGGACAACATAGTGAGACCCCATCTCAAAAAATAAATAAATAAATAAGTAGGAATACTCCTCTTTCCCTGTCTTTTTTCTTGGGTTTTTAATTGACAAATTGTTACAATTTCCACTTGTGGTTATCTCCCTCTTTGCTTCTTCCTCTCTCCATCTGTCCCTGTGTCTCTCCCTCCTTCCTCCTTGCACCGCAGTTTTTCTCAGGCTGGTGAGGCAGCCCCTATGGTCACACATATATTCACTTGCCAGCCAAAGTCACTGTCTCCCACTCAGTTTCAGCCCATGAACCTCAGTGTTGACCTCTCCTATTCTTCCTGACTCTGCTTCCAGTTACCCCCAGCTTCCTGCTCCAACGTCCTCCTGTGCTTGTTTAGGGCTGAGTACATTTCCCAAACCCTCTTCCCCACGTCCTGATTTCTGTGTCCAACTCAGGCCAGCAACCACACTTCATCTTCCAATTGCCCCCTTTGTGTGGCCACTGAAATGTACATATCTGATCCTAGACTCTGTCAGCACTCAGATTAATCCTTTAGGATATTCCCCCAAGACATTTCCCAGATACTCAATATTTCTTCCATTTTTGGGGTCATTTTCTGTAAGCCATTCTCCTCACATGCCTTTTTTTTTTTTTACTTCAACCCTTATTTTTCCCCATAGAACTGATTATAATATAGAATAAAATTTTATTGTAGAATTTATTCTGTATTATAAAGATAATTGAATGTTCTTTAGTCTGAATATCAAAAGCAGGTGAATAGAACAAGTTATAATTTAGCTAGGGAAATAACTTTAGCTAGTTGCTTTTAAATATTTCTCCCAATTGAGAAAAGAACTCTCCACCCTGAGAAAATAAAAGAAAAAGGACTTTAATATAATTTTCTTCTCTTTATTTGCTTTAATATTCTTACTTCTTTGTGGTTTTGAACAAATTATTTTTTTTAATTTCTAAGGAGAGATAGGAGATACTTTGGTTGTTTTCCAGTTCACTGAAAATGGCTTTTTAGAATAAGCATGTTTTGAAGAAACACTGATCATAATTCTGTCATCTGCAACAATGAAATGTAAGAAAGTAAAGAATAACATGGACAATTATACAAAAATTTCAGGTTTGGGGAAATTACTGGATCTGAGACATGACAGCTTGCATAGGCCCCTTTACCCTCAGCTTAAAACAAGAAATTCTTAGGTTTTGAACTTCCACAATTGTAAAATCAGTTTCAACATATTTATAACTTTGGGAATACTACATGACTAAGCAGCCTAAAGACTGAAAAAATTGTAAAGATTCAATTCACTGTGACTCATCAAAATGAGACAAAGAACTAGGCAGTCTCAGTTTTCATTTCTCTTTCACTTTATTAAAACAACCTCAGCTCACAGACAAATGGAATTTTTAATCAGGAGTGAAATTTGCTCAAAGTATTCTGGTCTCTTATTAACGGAAAGTGCAAAATATCTTGAAGGACAAGAAAGACATGCGTGGACACGATGGGATCGACCACTTGATGTCCCTTGCCCCAGTGTGTGCTTTTGCAGTTCCTACAGTAGGTGAGGACCCCAGTTTGGCAAAGTCCTGAAAAGTACCTCGATCCCAAACTCCTCAGTTCTGTGTGTTTCCAGGACATATATTGGGAAACAAAATAAAGAGGATATGTCCTCCTTACCATCTGTGAAAATTAACCATTTTAATCTGCCAAATCAGCCCTAACTCCCATGAAATAAATGTCAACTTGAGGAAGGAAGCAATAGTTTCCTATTACTATCATCCTGGGATTATTTTACCACATTCCTTTTTAAAAATTAATGCTACTTTTAATTGACAAATCATAATTGTATACATTTATGGGGGCAGCATAATGTTTTGGTATATGTATACAATGTAGAATATGAATGCAGAATATTAAATAAAGCTAATTAACATATCTGTAACCTTACTTGCTTATCATTTTTTGTGGTGAGACATTTAAAATTTACTCTCTAAATTAGCTTGAATCACAATGTTCTCATGGTAGTTCTATTTTTAATTTTTTGAGGAACCTCCATACTGTTCTCCATAATGGCTTTACTAATTTATCTTCCCACCGACAGTGTACAAGCCTTCCCTTTTTTTCACATCCTTGCCAACACTTATCTTTTGTCTTTTTGGCAATAGCCATTTTAACAGGTGGGAGGTGAAATCTCATTTAATTTGTGTTTCCCTGGTGATTAGAGACCATTGAGCATTTTTTCATATACCTGTTGGCCGTTTGTATGCCTTCTTTTCAGAAATGTCTATTCAGGTCCTTTGCTCATATTTTAATCAGGTTACTTGTTTTCTTGCTAAGGACTTGAATTCCTTATATATTTTGGATGTTAACCCTTTATTCTATGTATGGTTTGCCAATATTTTCTCCCATTCCATAGGAATGGAAACATCTTCATTCCATTGATTGTTTCCTTAACACACAATGGTTTTAGATGATTCATTAATTAATTTAACAATCATTGAGAGTCTACCATATACCAGCACCATGCTAAGTCTTGGTAATATGCTAGTGAGTAAAATAGAGATGATGCTATCCTAAGTTTCCTGGAGAATGACTAGGAAGCCCACAGAGCTTTCATCTACCTGCTGATTTCTCTTCTCACCTTTGCAGGTGCCATCTGGTGTTCTCAGTCTCTTTATGGCTGTTCCCATGCGGTGACTTCTGCTCCCCTACCCTGGGCCCTGGCCACCGATGCTACTACTACACAGTCCAGCGATTGCACTCTCCTGGAGAACTCCTGAATCCCCCTGGCTGCCCCCTTGGCTCTCTATTTATTAAGTGACACCTGTTGATTGGGCTACCCCAAAACTATTTCCCACCCTCTTCTATCATGATGCCTCCAACTGCAGGGACTAAATAGACAAATGTATACTTTCTTAGCCTCCTTTTATCCCCGGCCCCAGATGTAAGCAGAGATTTGCTGGAGGGAATTCAGGGCAAGCTTGCCTCCTTGATAAAAAGGAACACATGCAACTGGTAAGTGCTTCCAAGTTTCTCCTTCTTCCTGCCTCAAAGCAGAAGTAACTGCTGGGACTTCGGCACTTACATTGTGAACATGAGTAAAAAACCAAGAGAATCACAAAGATGCCTTCCTTGATTCCTTGAGCCACTTAAATAATACCAGCAACTTGTACCTCAGAAGTTATTATCATGTAAGAAACAAGCCCCTATTGTTTAACTCCTACTGTAAAACCCAGTGCAGTTGGGTTTTTTGTTTCTTGCCACCAAATACAATTCTTACTGACATATTACCATTGCCTCTACCACGGCCGAAACTGCCTGGGCATATTAGGGATTTAGTGAAGCTTTCTGTTTCTATGCTGTCCAGAACACGGGTGAAAAACTGGCTTAAGAGTGCTCTTCGGTCCTGGTGACGTCTACAGGCACATCAGGATTCTCATGGTTGTTTGTTGCCCACCAACTTTTATTTTCGTTGTTTGCTTGGGGGTCCTTAGCCAAATCACCTTGTGAAACTGGGTTCAAAAAGTGAGACCAGCAGTATGTGCACGTACTACACAGGTACTCCTTGGCCACTCTAGTTCTCTCAGTCCCCATGCCAGTGGAGTGACACGTATGCCAACCCACTTTGAATAAGATTATGCCACTGTATCTATTGATTACTCAGCCAGTAGGAAGGCATCCAAAAATGCTTCCTACATTTTATTCCCAATTATATGCACATGAGTTTCAAGCTCTGGGAGTATATGTGCAGATGATATCAGGTCACTAAGATCATTCATTCTAGAGGAGAATCATATTTAAATAAATATTCTAAACTTCACACTCATTACCTCTTTCTTCTCCTCCTGTTACTAATAGGAATGTTTTCTACTGCAGGAATATCTCATGAAAGGTACTATGAATCTCATCTCCTCCCACTATCTCAGGAACTTCCCCCTGTAGATATAATACTGATTGTTTCCTACATAGCTTCAATCTCTCCTTTTTTACTGAATGGACCCTTTTCATTATCATCTAAACATACTCTTTTCTCTACCATCTTAAAAATAGAAAAGTTTACTAAACTACAAATCTCCAACTAAAATCTTATCTATTCCCCAGTTACAAAATACATAGCTATAGCTTCAATTTCCACTTCCTCCTGCTATTGACTTCTCAACCCGCTCCAATCTAGCTTCTGTTCTTCCCTCCTAAATTCTAGCATTAAGCCACCAGTGGCCTGCATGTTGCCAAGTCAATGAAAATGTGCTTGTCTCTCCTATTTCACCTCTCAGCATCCTTTGCACACAGGTTTCCACTCCTCCATTCCAGTAACAATCTCCTTTCCATCTTTCCATGTCTCTATACTTTCCTGGTTTCTCCACTGACTTATTATCAAGCACCTTTGTAGACTTCTCCTTTACCAAACATTTTGATGTAGAACTTTTTCAGGACTCAGCCTTGGGCCCTCTTCTATCTCTCTCCATATTTTCTCCCACAGTGATGTATCTGCTCTCATCCTCAAACATAATCTATACTCAGTGGTTTTTGAAATCATATCTCCAGCCTTGACTACTCTTCTGAGTTAAAGACTCACAGGTACAAATGTTTATAATATTTCCACTTGGGACACTTGGATGTGTTATAAGAATTTCAAATACATTGTGCCCCCAAATAAACTTATTTCTTATAGCCACCTTACCCCAAAACTGTTTCTCCTCTAGAATTCTTTCACAGCACATGTACCAAGGCTCTCCCAGATGTTCCAGCCAGAAGCCTGTGAGCCATCCATAACACCTTTCTCTCCTTCGATGTCTCCCTCAAACCACTCCCAAAAAAATCAGTCACCAAATCTAGCTGACTGAGCCTCCTAAGTCCACCTTTTCTAGAATTTAAGTCACTATCATCTTTCATCTGGACTACTCAAATCACTTTCCAACTAGTTTTCTCTAACACACTTTTCCTTGCTTCAACCCCATTTTTCACATGACAATGAAAGAGTCATTTAAAATGTAAATCTGATCAAATTCTGCCTCTACTAAAACCATGTCATGGCTCCTCAGCACTAAGGAGTATTAAATCCAAAATCCTTCTTTGTATTTCCTGAGCAAGACAAGCTCTCTCTTGCCTCAGGGCACTACGTGTGGCTCTGCCAGGACTGCTGCGTGTGCCACACCATGCACAGCTAATTCTTACTCATCTTTCAGGTATGAGATTAATTACTACTTTCTTTTTAAAAATTTCTCCTGATTAGATTAGAAATAGTGTTAGTTTCCCTATTTACTTTCATACCACCCTGTGATTTTCAATTATAGGACTTGTCACCATAGCAATTAAATCCTACTTGTGTGATTATCTACAGGGAAGACCCTAACTAAGCAATGTAAGCTCCATGAGGGTAGAGACTGGGTATAATTTGCTCACTACTGATGTGTTCTCAGACTAGCAGAGGAGATTAGTAGGTGCTCGATAAGATTTATTGGGTGCATAAACTGAGTTTTGTATAGTTCTGCCTTTAAGACTTATATTGACTTCCTGTTCTATTCATAGACATATTTGACAGTAACTGTGACTAAATACTTATGTTTTAATTATTATAAGTATTTAATTAATAAGAATTAATTATGACATATTCATATTTCCAGAAGCATTTAATTATGAAAAGGAATAAATTTCTAAAAACCAAAAGAAGTTCTCGATTTTTCTAAGAAATTCATTTTAGGGACAGAATTTCATTTTTCTTTCTTTTCTTTTGAGACAGAGTCTCACTTTGTTGCCCAGGCTAGAGTGAGTGCTATGGCATCAGCCTAGCTCACAGCAACCTCGAACTCCTGGGCTTAAGCGATCCTACTGCCTCAGCTTCCTGAGTAGCTGGGACTACAGGCATGCATCACCATGCCCAGCTAAATTTTTTTTGTATATATATTTTTTAGTTGGTCAATTAATTTATTTCTCTTTTCAGTAGAGATGGGGTCTCGCTCAGCCTGGTTTTGAACTCCTGACCTCGAGCAATCGGCCCGCCTTGGCCTCCCAGAGTGGTAGGATTACAGGCGTGAGTCACCACGCCCAGCCCAGAATTTCATTTTTCTTGAAGACTACTGGGCACCCAGTTGTTATGTATTTTAAAAAAAGAAAAGAAAAGAAAAATAGTCAAAATCCACTAATTCAGTAAAATTGGTATAATGGCCATAAAGTTTCAAAATATATTTAAAAAATCTTCCACTTTTTGGAGGCATTTTCTAAATTGAATGAAATCTTACTTCTAAATCTATAGCTGTGAAATTAAATAAGAAAAGAAGTTGAAGAGTGACACACCAAAAATTTTCTCTAGTAAAGTTCTTATACAAGGACTTCATGGCCAGTATGTGTCCATTATTAATAGATGTGTGAATAGACTGATTAACATATAATAAGAGACTACAGAGAGAAAACCCTACCAAAGAGGAAAAAGACTGATGAAGACTTAAATTCTGAGAAACTTCAAATTCTTGAAGGTTCTGATCTATTGATATAAGAATATTGTAGCAGACAAAAGTGAGAGGAAGAAGTCATTAGAGCATATTTTTCACCTTCAGTACTCTTGGCATTTTGTGCTGCATAATTCTTTGTCAAGGGGACAATCCTATACATTGTAGGATATGTAAAAGTATCCCATGTCTCTGCCCAGTAGATTCCAACAGGAAATCCACCCACCAACTTCGGAAACAGCGACATTCAAAAATGCCTCCAAACATTTCCAAATGTACACAGCCTGGGGTACGGGGTAAGGGGGAGGTTGTGGTGGTGGTAAAATTGCCCCTGGTTGAGAACCACTGAGTTAGAGAAAGTCAAAGGGATTTGTCAATTCAAAAAAGTACAAAAGGATACAGGTTTTTGATCATTCACTGATTTATTGATTCATATATTTATTCATTCATTCATTTGACCAGACACAGTACTACGTACAAAGTTCTAAAGATGAGTACAGGCCGGGCGCGGTGGCTCACGCCTATAATCCTAGCCCTATGGCGGGAGGATCGCTCAAGGTCAGGAGTTCAAGACCAGCCTAAGCAAGAGCGAGACCCCGTCTCTACTAAAAATAGAAATAAATTAATTGGCCAACTAAAAATATATAGAAAAAAATTAGCCAGGCATGGTGGCACATGCCTGTAGTCCCAGCTACTCAGGAGGCTGAAGCAGGAGGATCACTTGAACCCATGAGTTTGAGGTTGCTGTGAGCTAAGCTGCCTTCACAGCACTCTAGACTCTGTCTAAAAAAAAGAAAAAGAAAGATGAGTACAACACAGTTTCTATTAATAGCTGAAAGTCTACTAAGAGACAAAAAGGCCATTATGTTAGAATGTACCATGGATTTGCAGTTATATCAGGTGTAAATTTTAATGCATAATCAAAATTGACCAATAAGGATGCCAATTTTGCTTGAAATTCACAGGATACTTGTTTATTGTGAATACAGTAAATTAGCACTCAGCATCCGATTCAACTTCCTAGAGAGCCTTTCTGCCCTGCACCAGTTGGAGAGCTAAAAAGTACTTTGCCTGGAAGCCCCTGCTACCAAGTTTCTGGTGTAGGGATTGGCTCAGTCATTTAGCTGTATGCTTGCTGCTCAGAGGCACAGTCCTGGACACTTCACATTTTCTCTAGCAGTGGTCCAGTGTCTTATCTCAAGCTCTGTGGGGGTCCAGAGGTAGATGCAATGAGGACAGTGGTGGCTTCCTGATCCCTGAATAATAGCAATGCCACTGTGCTCTTGAACGTAACAGCTGAATAATGGGCTCTAATTTCACCTTCTTAATTTGAGAGAGGTAGCAGCATTCCTCTCTCTGGAACTTACCCTGAAAGATTCAGCCTTAAACTTTTCACAATCTGATAAATGCGTATGGGCCTGATTCCTTGTATTATAGTTCATCCTGCTTAAAATAGCTAGAATGAGCTCTGTTTTTTGGAGACTGAGCCCTGCAATTTTATACAACAAACTGTAATAGCTCAGTAAATCTATCACACACAGTGTGATCACACACACACACCCAGTAAGAAAACAGATCATAGTTTCTTCAGTTAAGCACCAGATGAAGAATTTGGCTTCCATTTAGAGGCCATGCTGCATGAAAAATATGTTTGCTTTTGTTTATGTGTTGTTAAATCAATGCAAGGAAAAATATAAGATTGCAGTGTAAGTGCAGTGCCAGAGATAAGCACAGGGTGCAATATGGAGGTGGTACATAGTCAGGGAAGATTTTCTAAAGAAGTGATGTCTGAGCTGAGTCTTAAAGTCTGAGTAGGAGGGAGCCAGGAAAATTGCATTTGAGGGTGAGGAAAGGGAAAGAGCAGGCTAAGCAGAGGATGTGCCTCAAGTACAAAGCATAGCATACTTACAGAGATGAAAATTGTTCTGTGTAGCTGGATTGTACAATGGGACATAGGGAGTGTGGAGAGATTATTTGGAAAGCAGAGATGAGATCATGAAGGAAGAGGAGCAATGCAACTTCCACATTTTCTGGAATCTAAGAGGCCATTTATTATAAAACACACCATCTATTTTATAAGAGCTTTCAAAGGAAAAAATACAAACTACACTAAATATACACATTTCTTTTAAAACTAACTAAAAATATCATTCATTTATCAACCTAAACTCTTTCTGTTCAATACCTAAATCAGAACTTGCATCTAAACCTTCTTGACAAATATAGATATACTCTCTAGTGATCCTTCTAAATCACTTTTGGTCATTTGGCAATTATATTTAGCTTCCCACCAGTGCCTGTGGTCTTGACTTTTTTGTAAGATTGACAGTAAATTTCAAAACATATCAAATTATATTAGAATTTCTTCCTCTGAATTTCCTATTTGGTTAAACTCAGAGTTTTGTCTCTTCGTGATTGAACTACATATTACTATAGGTCAGATATCTTCTCTTAAAAGTTAGCTGGAAACTTTTGACATGTCAACATTACATAACTGAATAAAGGTCCTATCTGAATGCAAATTAACTACACTAACTGCTCTCTGCTTTAAGAAGTCTATGATCTGATGCAAAAAACTTGGCAATTTCAACACTTTTTAATGCCATTGCCTGGTTATATGACAGGCAATCTTCTATGTACAGAATTTATTTTCATTTCAGTGCTGCATCATAAATATATCTTTTTGCAGAGATTCTTTTTTTTTTAATTTTTTCCCTTTTTTTCTTTTTCTTTGCTCTAAACCTTAGTTTCTTCCTTCATAATTTTTGCAGAGATTCTAAGCAAAAAATTAGGGATCCAATTTAAGTTTAAATTCAGTGACTTGTTATCAATGCACAAATCTCAACTAGGAGTGACAATAGAATGAAGAGATACAGCTTAGTTCAGCTACACATGCTCAACAAATGACAACCATCACAACTCCACAACTCTCTCCTCTGCTTGGAAACTGGTAAGATTATTTTGACTGTAAGAGTTTTCCTGTCTTCAGAAATGGTCAAATGTAAAGGAAAAAAAAAAAACCATCTCAGGCAAATTGGGGTCTAGAACAAAGTCCAGAGTTGACTCCTTCCATACAACAACAACAACAAACTTTCCTTCCTTTCTCCTTCAGACCAGGAGATATGGGATGTGGTCAAGGCTGAGCAGGAAGATGACTTTGGATGAGAAGTGGGAGTGGAAAAGAACGTGGAAGGAAGTCTTTTGCTTTGGAAGAAGGAGTGATTTTATTTTAAAAACAAAAACAGACAGAAAGGCAGATGACTCACCACCATACCCAAGGGACACTCAGATATGCAAACAACATGTGGTTCCTTTAATCTCTAAAACATGCCTAATCTTCCTTTTGAACTGCCAACCTGCTAAATAGTGGCAGCAATTTCAACCTCTGATCCTTCCTGTGCTCTCTGCTCTCTCTACCAGGATGAATCAGCCCTATCTTTGCCCTCTGTAGTGTAACTATTCCACACACACGCGTGCACACTCACATGTCTGATCCTAAATCTTATGGGGGCCCAAGTCGGGCTGCCCACCCCCTCCTCCCCAGCAACACCCCGCTGCACACACACACACCCATGCACCGGCAAGCTCTCCAGCAGCCTCTCTGGGAATTCTGGGTTCTCCTTCAAGGCTATGAGAAAATATCTACATCCTACCCACTGCTGAAGAATTGAGAATAGCTTGGGAAATTTAAATTCTGGAATTTCTTCAGACCACCCAATCTGGCTGAGTTTTTGAGTATCTTTTGACGTAGTCATTCCTGGCTTGAGGTGGGGCAGACTTTGAGGCTCTTCCTGAGTTCCACGTGTGAAGGAAAGCCCCTAGGGAGACAGTATATCCTCAACTTCTCTAACACCCTACACCTCGGTTGTCTAAGCCTAAGCCTGGAGAGGGATATCAGAATTCATCCCCTGTCAGTCTCACTCTTCAAGACCCAGAAAAAATAAGCTGAAAGTGGAGAAATTTGGTGAGTTCACCTGTAGATGTCCTGAGTGTGAAATGTCTGTACATCAAAGAGGAGATGTTCATTGGGCACTCCAAATTGTGGATCTGGAGCTTAGGAAGGGGTCTAGGCCAGTGGAATAGATTTCAGGATCTTTGCAACATTAATGGTAGTCAAGGTCATGAGAGTGGATGAACTCACTTCCCCTAAAACTTTGTAAAATGAAAAGAGAAGAGGAATGAAAAGGGGACCTAAGGAACATCAACATTTAAAGAATGTGCAGAGAAAAAGGAGTGAACAAAGATTGAAAAGAAACATCCAGAGAAGTAAAGGGATGGGGGGGGGGAGAAGAATCAATTGTCATAGAATTAGCAAGTAAGGTATCTAATTTGATTTTTTATTTTTTTTTTTTAAAGAAAGCAAACAGCAGTGTGGGATTTATATCATCCCTGTTTGTGGGGTGTTGGAGACCTGGAGCTAGTTTCATTCAGACTTTCCACTACCTCGGGTAAGTTTTCAGGGCCCCACTCTACTATGGATGCTGAAGACTGGGGGAAATAGGGACCTGTCTGCACAGTGAGTTGGACAGAGGTGGGGTTTCAGCAAAGGTTTTTGCACATGGATGGGCAACAACACTCCTGCTGGACAGTCACCAGGCAACGTTCTAGCATGGGCAGAGGGAAATCCTCACTAGGCTCCAGTGGGAAGGGCAACAGCAAGGACACAGACCTCACTCTCAGGAAGCCCTGGGACACTAGGCAATGTCTCCCACAGTGGTCCTTCTTGAGACGGTCCTCATTCCTAATCCAGCCATTTTCTCCTTGGCCCCATAATCTCTGTTTCCCCAGTCTCTCTGCATCTTTGATATAGGTTTAGGGGGATGTTTTTCCTTTGGGGAGTCAGGAGAAGGAAGCCTTATTCTCACTTGTGATGCTGCCCTAAAGAACCATAGGGTTTTTTAGGACCCAAACCAGGAAGACACTTTTGGTTTCTGTTTCCACCTTGTCGTGTTCTTCCCTTGAAGCAGTAAGGCAAAAGAATTAGCTGCTTGAACTAAGGGGTTGGAGGGGGTGTCAAAGGGGAACAAGAGGGAAGGAAAATGTTTTATCAGTAAGAAAACACTATTTATTACATAAACTATTAGACTGACACCAAAAGAAAAGCTAAATAGTGTTTAAAAGGTGACTTTTGAACATTGTGCACTAAGAACACTATGTCTAAACAGATTAACAACAGCAATGGCCAGTAGATAGAGGTGTAAAAGCCCCTCTTTTCCTTCTGAAGAAGCAGTCAAGAGAAATAGACAGAGGTAATGAGTATTAAATTTTCCCAGGGCCTAAATCCCCCTCTACCTTAAAAATAAATTTGTTACTTTGGGTCAAACATTGATTGACTCTTTCTGTGCTTCATGGCACCATTTAGAATTCAGATTTGCATTGTGGTAATAAAGGGTCAGGTCACAAATGTCAGTGTTTTAGCATCCGGTATTGACCAGTTTCATATCATTAGTTCAAACAAATATGTCTGTCAATTAGGCCATTGCATCTTTTTCCCATCCTCAGGTTCAGGTAGGGCAATTGACCAGGCCACAAGCTCACCATTAAAAAGCCTGAAAATGGCACCTAACAACAATATCCAGCTCTAACCACATCCCTCACCACACCCCAAATAGCTAGAATCCTTAGAATGAGAGATTGGGGATGACCCAAGTCCTCCTAATATATCACTGGCTATATATCTTTAAAGCCTTGCCTTCCTACTTTAATTAAAGGTTTTTGGCCAATCTTACTTTTTCCACATGCTTTTTCTACAGCATTCCTTTATATACAGCATTCCTTTATATTTCAAGAAACAAAAGAAATAATAATTTACATCTCAGGGAAAAAATTCTAGCATACAGATATAATCTTTCTAATATAATTAATATATAATCTTTCTAATATAATTAATATATATTAATATATTATATAATATAATTAATATAATATAATCTTTCTAATATAATATAAGCAAATATAATCTTTCTAATATAATTCTCTTAATTAGAAGCAACAGTGGCATTAATATACTGGTAAGAACATTGACTCTGGAAGAAGGTTGCCTGGGCTAAAATCAAAAGGTCATTAGCTATATGACTTTGGGCATGGTACACATCCTCTCTGTGTCTCAGTTTCCTCATCTGAAAAATTCAAAAGTAATCCCTGCCTTATACTATTTGTTAAAACACCAAAGATTTAAGGACACTGCCTGACACATACTAAGCACTCAATAAATGTTAGCTATTTTTTTACACTCTTCACAAGTTCCAGCTTGCTATCATTAACTTTTTATCTTATCATTTTATTTAATGCTCATTTTTAATGCCCAAGATGATAATTAGTCATTGAAAATGATGACAATGCAATTGATGAGAATGAATTCACAATAGGTCTAAAGGGAGGTTTTTCATCCAGAACAGCTAAGACACCTTGGAAAGATATTATTAATATTAAAAAATCTGATCCCTACCCTGACAAAGACAAAAAATTCAATGTTTGTGAAGAAAAACAGCAGCTATCAATAGCCAATTTGATTCAAATTGTAATTAGTTCAAACAACCTTATTGTATAATATAGTTTGTCCCCAAAATGTTCATTTCAGTGGCTACAGGAGAATATAATTTGCAATAAGGCCTATTATTTTCATGTATTTTCATAATAAGATTGGAAACCAATTAATCCAACTAATTCAGTAACAAATTCATTACAACAAAAACATAGAAATGAGGCTGGCACCATCAAAAATCTTTTCTCAAAAAAGTTTTTTTGATAATGTCAGCTGGGAGTAAAAATGGACTAGATCATTGAGTCCAAGGTTAGAGATTATGGCCAGGGTGCTACTTTAATGGAATTTTTTTATTATAAATGAAAAAGAATATAGGATTTTTTTTTTTAGAATATAGGATTTTTAACACAGAGGAATAACCACTCTGACACGTAGGCCCAAAAGGCCAAAGAGAAATATCCTTAATATTAACCCAACATGGTGACCTCATTATGGCTTAGTCAGTGTAATCCTTAGCCATTAGCTGAGATATAGATTTTTGTACATGAAGGTATTATTCTCTATGTGAAAGAGATGCCTGTAAAAACATTTCAAATAATTTATTATAAAAGCTTTCTGGTAAC
Organism: Microcebus murinus; assembly: GCF_040939455.1. NCBI lineage: Eukaryota > Metazoa > Chordata > Mammalia > Primates > Cheirogaleidae > Microcebus > Microcebus murinus. Next base: position 51,687,604 of record NC_134104.1, read on the forward strand.
ACTGTGGGGTAGTAGTAAGAATGTGGAGGTAGGGAGAATGCTATTTTTAAGACTCTACAGTGACTTTTTGATGCTCAGTATAAGATAGCCTGATTTGAACTTTGGATTCCCAGAAAGATTTTTTGTTGAAACAGGACAAATTTCTCTCTTAAGGAACTCTGTATTTGAATTAAAAGATCAAAGATGTTTTGGGGTGAGGTCGAAGTACTGTAAAAAGCACCAACACAGCTGAACTTGTGTAGTCTGTATGTATACGCATATGGATATGGATGTATGTATATGTTATGCATGTAACGCATGTGTGATAGTATGTATGTATTTGCACGTGTGTACGGATATGCTTATCATATATGGCCATGTATGCGTGGCAGTATGTCCATGCTGTGGGGCATACATTTTGTGAGCTTCAGAAAAAATTTGTTGCAGACTGCTCTTGGCTCCGTTCTCTCTAGCTATTACCCTCAGGGTAAAGGAGATGACTCAGTCAAGTTTATGCCTGTGCTGGGCACAGCCCATATCCAATGACTAATCAATGTATAGGTAGGTACAGAAGCTAGACCCCTTGGCCTCACATCAGAACAACTCTAAAGGACTATTCCAGCTCCAGAGCTCCCTATGATGTGAGCTGATATCTTCGTTGCACCTACATTGCCTTCTTCACTCCTCATAGGGGCCGTTCTGGAGAGCATGCCACCATAAACTTCCCAAGTACAAATCTCCAACTAAGAGTCCATTTCCCAGGGAACACAAACTGAGACATTACGTACTTATTATTTAGTGTCACTTTTAGCAAAAGTTTAGTTTACTGATTTATAAATGTTAAACAGAGATGAAGGTAGGATGGATTCCTGAATTTAGTCAAGCTACTACTTGATATATTCCAGTAAAGAACTAAGATGATGGTTTATTATTTCTCTAGCCTGACACCTTTTGTGTCCTTTCTCAATGCAGATTCCCAGATAATTGTCTAAATTATTAAAAAAAAAAAAAAAAGACTTCCAATCCAGTTATGCCCATCACCCCTTCAACCACCTACACTACTACCACCACAGCCTTTCAAAGACGAGTTAAAATCAGGGCCAGGCAGATAACATTGCAAGGAAGGATAGCCGAGATGACAAAACAGTGTATCTTTCCAACATAGAGATGGACAATATGTGATGCTATAGATAAGCAGAAGGTGTTGGAGAAATCCACCAAGCTGTCATCAGGGCATATCAACCATTGAATCTAAGTTGGGAGTAGGTATAACTAGAGATCAAAGAAGACAAGCAATTGACATCAAAGAGACGTAGAAGCAACACAGTCATGGAACTGAGGTTCAGAGCTAGTTTCCAACATAGTACATATGGGAAAGGCCTGAGATCAAGTTTGGTAAGAAAATAAGTACCTAAAAAGAAGCTACCATTTGACTGTCTCCCAACTTCCTTCCACAATGTGAGAACACAGTGACGAGACACCATTTATGAGCCAGAGAGCAGGTCCTCACCATACACCAAATCTGCTGGCACCTTGATCTTGGATCTCCCACACTCCAGAATGGTGAGAAATAGATTTCTTTATTTATAAGCCACCTAGTCTATGGTATTTTGTTACAGCCGCCCAAACAGACTAAGACAAGGGAAGAGTGGCTATTTCAGAAAGGGGAGAAAACAATTATTGCAAAAGAACTTTGAAAAACCTTCTGGGAATAAAGAAACTACAGGAACAGGAGGAAATGAGAATATATACATTTCACTTATTGCTTGTGAAAAATAACTTTGCCCACAAGCATAGAGGATAGGGATACTCTCTCATGTGTAAACTCCTGAAGGCTTTCACTAAAGATTTACAGCATGTTCTCTACGCTAATTTATCAGCCTAAGGAGAATTAAGCTCCTTAGATTTTTTTTCCCCTGTGGCTCTGATAAAACCAAAAATTTTATCAAACCTAATATACATTGGTCTAAATATATGTAAAGAGATTAACTCAGAAAATAATGACGATAGTATCTTATGTGTGTTTTATACTTGATAAAACTTGATCATACATTATCTCACTTGAAGAATGGTATGTAGTATTATTGTTATTTTACAGATAGAAAACTTGAAGCTGTAAGTGATGTTATAAGAGACATCTTGCCAGGAGTTATCAGAGCCAGGACAGAAACAGAGGTCCCTTGACTCCTAGATTAACTATCATACCATTCCATAGAACCTCAGATCTCCTGTGAATACTCAATACATGTTAATTAAAGGAACATTCTGTGATTAGCATTGTTTACTTGTGACGTGACATTTTCTGCCACCTAGTGGTTTGCTGGAGGTTACCTTTTGGGGCTCAGGTTCTGATTACAACATTAAGAGTGGAATAGACATATTCTAAGATTCTTTTGAGATATAAAATCTAACAGGTTTTCTCTTCAGTAAATTATGCCCGAGCCTTCAGCATCTGGTAGCCTGTGGAAGTAGAGGAGAGTGAGTGTGGTTGTATATGTGTGTGTGTGTGTGTCTGTGTGTGTCTGTGTGTGTGTGTTTTGACACAAAAGACTTTTTCATATTGACTACATCCAAAAGGTTGCTCTTCAGATGAAGTTTCACATTTTGAGGGAGGTGTGAGCTCTGAGAGGTTAAGCTATGTTTATATTGAGTTAATTCAACAGGAAGGGTCTGCTGTTCATTAAAGAATGTTTGATGTTTTAAAACTTGGCTACAGGCTGAGCACGGTGGCTCACACCTGTAATCCTAGCACTCTGGGAGGCTGAGGCAGGAGGCTTGCTTGAGCTCAGGGGTTCAAGACTAGCCTGAGCAAGAGTGAGACCCCATCTCTACTAAAAATGAAAAAATTAGCCTGGTGTTGTAGCATAGCCTATAGTCGCAACGACTTAGGAGGCTGAGGCAGGAGGATCACTTGAGCCCAAGAGTTTGAGGCTGCAGTGAGCTACCATGATGCCACTGCACTCTACCCAGGATGACAAAGTAAGATTCTGCCTCAAAAAAAAACAAAAACAAAACAAAACAAAATTAAAAAGAAAAAAACTTGCCTACATTTCTTATATCCACAGGTATTTTTCTTTCCTATGAATTTTCTCATGTATATGTAGGGGTATACCTAGTTAATTGATAATTTTCTAGTCCTAGTTAATCGAGGTTTAACGTGCATGACTGTTAATAATCAGTTACCCACTGATACTGATCCAAACAGTGAGACCGAATTTAAGGAAACTTATTAAGGTATATCTAATTTTGCACTTATAAGTCCATTGTGTCATAAATGTAATTATTCTTAATTATAATTATATATACATACATATATATAAATACATGAAATGTAAAATACTTGGTTCATGTGGATTTAGTTTTCAGCTTTCTTTCACATACACCCAGGGAATATTTTGTGCAATATTTATGTGACCTTTGAGTCATCCCCATTTATTTCTTTGCCTAGCCTATTGAGTGGCTCTGATAGTCATAAATTCTTTCCTTTGTATGTTACAGACACAGCCCACAAACTTTAGAAATATGTCTACCACCCAAAAGATCCAGCTTGATGTTTTACAAAATCTAAAAATGGAGACTAACAAATGACCTCAGTTATGTGAAGTGTTTAAAATTTCAAAGTTTATTACAGAACATGTTCTTTTTTAAAAAAAAAAAAAAAAAAAAAAAAAAAATTTCAAAGTAATTCAGCTCTATGTGCCAGCTAGACCATTTGTCTTCATTAAAAAGCAGATATACAATCAGAATCATTTGACTGAACTTCCTTACCTGTAGAGTATCCTGCTTAGCAGTCATGAAATCTTAGCTTTGGAAGAGATTTCAGAAAACAGCCAAAAATATGGATTAGGACAAACAGGTTGTTTCTGTTTAATTGTTGTTTGTTTCTTCTGATGAAAGTGTGTTTGTCCCAACAAATCACTTTTAATACAGTGAATGATGAAAATGCTAAACATAAAGGGATGGTCCTAACTGTATGTGGGACTGAGTTCCTGCTTACCTAAGAATTAGGATTGACTTTCAGTCTATTAATTACTAAGACTGTACTGCTCAAACTTACTTTTCAATATAACTTTATTTTCATATGTTTTATTATTCTTGATTTACATACATTTGTTTTAATCAATTTTTTCTCCTTTTTACCTATTGTTTTCTAGCCATCACTTACTATTATTTCATATTGTTATTTTCATGAATTCTTTGATCTAATATTTTTATTTACAAAGTCTTAAGTATTTATGAATAAAGTTTTTACTAAGAATATCACATTATCTATGTTTGAACCTTTTCTTTTATAGTTTATATTTCTTTAATGATTTACTTTTTCTGAGAACTTACTCATAAATTACTGGTGTTTTACTTTAATTTATGCTAAGTGTTATTTCATAATCTGATTTTTATTTTGTTTCTACTTCACATTCTTTGTTTCTTCTATTAGCTTTTACATACAGTAAAATACCTTGAATTTAGAATAGTATAAACTTGAGTGAAAGAAAAGATCAGGACAATATACAATCTGCTATGAAAAGTTAAATAACCAAATAGCTTTCTTTAGTAGAATAATTATAGTATAAAGTAATATTCTGTGTCAACACAAGGAATAAAAATAGTCCAATTATAAGTCCAAATGATAATATTCCTAGAGTCTATTTTATAAGGTCTTAAAATATAAAAACAAATCTTTTAATATCTTTCTGAATACTGAAATTAGTATATAATTTAATCACTCATTTATATAGGCATTTGAACAAATCTAAAAGCTCAAGAAATAATGAGACAGAAATAGATGGCTTTTATAGTGTCACAAAGATAGAATTATTTTACTGCTTTACTTAGTCACTACTGAAATGGATTTCTCTATTACAACATAAACTGGGCCAAGACACCATTATGGTATATGTATGAATGAGTTGCCATCTTAAATTAATTCTTCTGTAAAGAATGCCTCAGAAATCTGTTGTAAATCCTTAAAGAATCAAACCATTTAAAAAAAAAAAAGCAAACAATTGAGTAGAGATGTAATCCTTTAAGCAATATAGAAGTTATAGAAATTGACTGCAGCATTTTTTTCTGACTAAAATGTTTCAAAAGACTTTTTGATTCAAATAATCATGATATTAGAGTTATTGCATTTATCCTAAAATAGAAAGTAGATATAACTCAATATTTATTTAGAAGAAGTACCTTTTCCATATATTTTTGGAAAATGAACTGACAGATGCTGTTGGGCAAATGAACTTAGGGTCTACATGAATCTAAAAGGCAAATACTCCCAACTGTTCTGGAAATATGGTTCTGAAAGCATTTCACCACAAATTCTATTTGTCCCTGTCAAAGTCCAGCAAACAGAACAAGACATGATGTAAGCCAAATTAAGCCTTTGAATGAGATCTCATGGACATGTGAACACAGGATGCTGTTAAGGTGAAGAATTCAGTGTAGTGTCCCATCTCCCCATTGGCTCCTTCTCAACTCTCGCCCTGTTTAATCTGGTTAGTGGATAATTCCCCATATGTATGTATACGTGATCCAATGTCAGACCACCACCTCCAAGACCTGAAATTGGATCAAGGTCTAATCCCTGATAATCAAAGTAGATAGACCTAACTTTTACTTCCTAAAATGACTCTTGACAGAACTATGGTTTTATAAGCTGCTGTGGCCTATGCATAGAATAAAGATGTAATTTGTTACCAGACCAGGCTATTTTTAAGAGTGTAAGAGGGCTCAGTATAGTTATTGTATTAGTCACTTTTTGTTGTTGTAACCAATTAGCACAAGCTTAGTGACTTAAAACAACACAAATTTATTATCTTTCAGTTCTAGAGGTCAGAAGTCCAAAATCAGTCTCACTGGGCTGAAATCAAGGTGTCTGCAGGACTGGCTCCCTTTGAAGCCTCTAGTGGAGAATCTGTTCCTTTTTCAGTTTCTAGCGCCCACCGGCATATCTTGGCTCATGGATTCTTCTCGTATCACTCCAACCTCATGCTTCCATTGTCACATCCCCTGCAACTAACTCTGGTCCTCCTGGCTCTTTTCATAAGTACTCTTATAATTACATTGGGCCCACCCAGTTAATCCCAGATAATCTCCCCACCTCAAGATCCTTAATCGCATGAGTAAGGTCACTTTTACAATGTAAGGTGACAAATTCACAGGTTCCAGGAATTAAGATATAGGCATCTTTCAAAGATGACATCATTCAGCCTATCATAGTTACCATAGGTCAGAAGTATAAACTGGGACTATGCCAACAAGTGGTACATTGGTCACCTGTCATTGGTTTCTAATAACAGGTCAGAGAAGACATCAACAAGATAGAGAAGAATATCTCAGCCTTCATACCCCCACAAAATAACAATTAGACAGCTGTCCATGAAGGAAAGTAGCTCTGGGAATGCTCAGAAGTCAAGTTAAGAAGCTGCAGCTACATAATGGAACAAAAAACTCTGAGAAAACTGACACAGAATAGATAGGAAGAACAGTTTCATTTTGCCTATATCATCCCATCCCCATGGCCAACACGACTCAGCACTGAGAGGGAACTCCCCAGCCCATGGTCCTCTCACAGGGAAAAGAAGAGAAGGATAAATGACCAGCTTCCCCAGCATTTGGAGGCACTACCTGAAAGACCCACCTTAATTTCATCCCTCCCAGCCCTCCCTGCTGAGGACCACAGCAGTCCTGACAACTACTACAGACTCCTATGGCTTTCACCACTGAAGACCCGGAGTATTTGTTTTCATGGACCTAGCGACCTGCTCCAGGGAAGACCCCAGCAGATTTTGCTGCTGAGAGCTATCAGTTATTCACCTTCACAGACTAGCTGCCTGAGCTGACGACCCGCTCACTTTCAGAGCTTCCCACACCTCTGCATGTGTACCCACAGCTGGCTCCTGCAGCTGCATGTGTGCATGATGTCAGTCCAGCCCCGACAGCCTTGCATGTGCATACAGCTGGCCTTCAGTGCCATATGTGCACCCTCAGTTGGCCATGACCCTGCCACTAGCCCCAGCCCTTGCCATCATGCATTTTCCTGCAGCCAGCCTCTGCTACCATGCATGTGCCTGCAGCTGACCCTTGTAGCCAAGCACATGCATGTCATTGTCCCCAGTCCCCATCACCGCCTTCCCTGGGCCCTTACTGCTGTACCCAGAGATGCCACTGACAGGGCATCAACAGCCCAACAGCCCTTGCAGCCACTATAAACCCTGCACAGATATCACCACCAAAGACCATGCAGTTGACAATGTCATGGATCCCAGCTGTCCTGAGCTTACAGGACATCATACCCCCAAACTCAGAGCCACCACATGCCCCCACACTTGGTGTTCTGTGCCACTAGATCCAGTGCCATTAGACACAGTGCCAAACCATGCTTCAGTGTGGTGCCTTTCCCTCACAGGTGAAGATCTTTTCTTACCAAACCCAGTCCATAAAGTCTGGAAAAGGTGACTGTTACTTCAAATGTGTAGACACCTTAAACAGGCTACAAGGATCATGAAGAATCAGAGAAACATAACACCACCATAGGAACACAATAAACTTCCAGTAACCAATCCCAAAGAATTGGAAATCCATAAATTTCCTGTTAAAGAATCCAAAATGACTGTTCCAAAGAAGTTCAATGAGCTATAAGAGTATACAGATAAACAATTTAACAAGATCAATAAAACAATACAAGAAGAAAACTAGAAGTTCAACAAAAAAATGGAAAACATAAAAAAAACAGACATTTTGGAACTGAAGAATACAATGACTGAACTAAAAAAAAAAAAAAGGTGTGGCCGGGCATGGTGGCTCACGCCTGTAATTCTAGCACTCTGGGAGGCCGAGGCGGGCAGATTGCTCAAGGTCAGGAGTTCAAAACCAGCCTGAGCAAGAGCGAGACCCCGTCTCTACTATAAATAGAAAGAAATTAATTGACCAACTAATATGTATAGGCTGAGGCAGAAGGATCGCTTGAGCCCAGGAGTTTGAGGTTGCTGTGAGCTAGGCTGATGCCATGGCACTCACTCTAGCCTGGGCAACAAAGTAAGACTCTGTCTCAAAAAAAAAGGTGCAACAGCAGACTCAATCAAGTAGAAGAAATAATCAGCAAACTCAAAGACAGGTCATTTGAAATTACTCAGAAAAGAAAAAATAATGAAAAGTAATTAAGTAAGTCTTTGAGATTTATGTGACACTGTCAAGAGAGCTGACATATACATTATGGGAGTTCCAGAAGCAGAAGAGAGAAAGAAACAGTCAGAAAGCTTATTTAAGGAATAAATAACTGAAAACTTTTCAAATCTGAGGAGAAATAGGAACATCCAGGTACAAGAAGATCAAAAGATCCCAAACAGGTTCAACCTATGAAGGCTTCACTGAGACATATTATAATCAAACTGTCAAAAATAAAGAACTTTGATAACAAGAGAAAAGAGGCTTGTCAAATACAAGGAGATCCCCATAAGATCATCAGCAGATTTCTCAGCAAAAACCTTGAAGGCCAGGAGAGTGGGATAGTATGTTCAAAGTACAGAAAGAAAAAAAACCTATCAACCAAGAATATTCTACCCACAAAGCTGTCCTTCAGAAATAAGAGAGTGTTATAGACTTTCCCACATAAACAAAAGTTGAGGGAGTTCATTGCCACTAAACCTGCCTTACAAGAAATGCTGAGGAGGGTTCTTCAAGCTGCAACAAAAGGACTCTAATTAATAACACAGGAAACATATGAAAGTATAAAACTCACTAGTAAAGGTAAATATATAGTCAAATTCAGAATACTCTCATATTGTAATGATGGTATGTAAATCATTTATAATTCTAGTGTAAAGATTAAAAGAGAACATATTAAAAGTAACTATAGCTATAATAATTTGTTATGGATACACAATAGAAAATTATGTAAATGTTGACATCAAAAACATAAAATATGGGAGAGAGAGTAAAAGTTTAGAGCTTTTATATGTGATTGAAATTAAGTTGTTACCCGCTTAAAGGAGACTGTTATGTGTTTTATGTGAGCCTCATGGTAACCACAAAACAAAAACCTATAGTAGATACACAAAGGATAAAGAGAAAGGAATCAAAGCATTCCACTAAAGAAAGTCGTCAAATCACGAAGGAGGACAGCAAGAGATGACAACAGGAACAAAGGTTATAAAATTCCAAAAAATAACAAAATGACAATGGTAGACCATGCAGTTGACAATGTCATAGATCCCAGCTGTCTGAGCTTACAAGACACCATATCCCCTAATAGGTCCTTACTTATCAAAATTACTTTAACCACTTCAGTACCAACGTCGACTATAGTCGATAGCCACAGGTGAACGCACACAGCGATTTTAGCTGACAGCCATGATATGACTTTTCTGTTTCATTTAAAAATAAAATTGTGAACATTTAAAAATAATGTAATGAAAACATATATGTACATGTTACCTATTCTGATTTACATTACAAGTAAAGCTGCCTGTAAAGTAAAACAAGCTTTCAGTACTTTCAAGCTTTCCTCATCACACAAGAGCAAAACAGATTCGTTGTCAATGCACAGCACAAACTACCTTGCGGACTGTGTGTGCCGGCCATGGGCAAGGTTTCGCAGCCAGTGAGCACTGTAACAAAGTGGTTAAATGTGAGGAGAGGGCAGAGATAGAATAGACAGGACTCGTTAGCTATTGCTAACTTCCCTCCACGTTCTTGCTCCACACCATTGCCAAGTCCTGGAATGCTCTCCTTCTTCTCATCCATAACTGCATCATTTCTGCTGTTTGAAACATTTCCTATTGTTCAAGGCCCATTCCAAAAGCCACCTCTGCCATGAAAACTACTCAGCTCAGAGTAATCTCTCATGTCCCTGCTCTCTTTTCAAAATGGATTTACATCATCACCTACTGTACTTGCCACAATTTGCTCAATTTAACATATTAATAAATATATTTGTGAATTTATCTTTGCTTTCCTACCAGAAATAAGCTCCTAATAATAGGGATCATGCTTTAGGCCAAAATATGGCTTCAAACATTCAACACCTGCAATGGAAATATGTCTGCAATCCTTTCTAGACCTGTATCTGTCCATGCAGCCTCGCCAAGCTAAATTCCCATAAGCTTATCTTGCCAGCCAAGCAAGCATAGGAGTAATGTGATACACTGGACAACTGAGGAGAGCTTTCTTCTGCTAGGGAGAAGAATATTTCTCCAGAAACTTCCTTCAAACGGAATTAAAGCCAACGTTCTGATGGAACTATGTCTACTGGGCAAGGTGATTTTTGTCAATCGGATGCTCCACCCACATCTGCTTATCCCAGTAATTCACCGTTAAAACAATAAACCACTGTGGATAGTGTTTGATGATAAACTGAGTGCTTTCAGATGTTCATTGACAATTAAAACTCGGTAGCATTGTTTCTTGATTTTTGTTTTCTTAATGGCAGAAGATGATAACACCGAAGTTTTTTTTTTATCAAAGCAAAAGATAAATGTCACTAGAATTCCATTTAGTTTGTTATTTCTCTAGAAATTATGTGCAGTAGTAGGGGTAATAGTGGAAGCCACAAGAAATTATGTTTATTTGAAGAACCCTAACTAACCAAGAAAGTTTGTATACAGAAAGCCTAAAACAGCCCATGGTGCATTTGCTTCACCAGATGTCCTGAAAGCAGAGACTCCTGATAATTTTTAGTGCAATGTCAGTGTTTGAGAAACTGAGAGAGTAATAGACATTATAGAGTGCTTTGCTAGGAAAATACCTTGGAAGTCTTTTCAGAACACTTTTTTTTCTTTCCATTAAATCATTCCTGGGTTCGTTCACAATCCAGGAAAAGAAAGGCCAAAAATAGCCAGCAAACCAATTCTATTGTGAAACAGCTGTCTTTGGTGCATGAAGGCAAGCAAACAGTTGGAAGTCCAAGCGCAGACAGTAAACAGAGGCTATATTGAAACAGTAATCATGCTAATCGTCATTTTGTTAGCAATGTGCTACACTCTGTATTTTCAAAGCATTGTATCATCATTAATTAATTAATGAGCTGTAATCACTATTGCAGAGGCAAATAAAATCATGTGCAAGATTTGAAAAGAAACAAATCGTTTCATATGGAGTGCATTTTAAAAGAGTTTTTTTTCTTTCTGTTACTATTTTCTAGTTTGTTAATTGTTTGTTTATTTTTCCAATGAGCAGGCTGTGCCATGTTCACTCTCCCTTGCTTTTCCTATTACCTAGAGCACTTCCCCAGATAACTCCTGTTCATCTGTTAGATATTATTATAAGCATCACTTTTTCCCAGAGACAGTTCTCTAGCCCTACCAAGCTATTTTAGAGACTCCTATAGTCCTTTTTCATAGAACCTTTCACTCTCTGTTAAATTGCCTATTTAATTGTCTGACACTCATGCTGTCAGATTGCATGTTCTATGAGAGCAGAGGCCATGTATGTTTTGTTCACCATTGCATCTCTAGAACAGTGCTTGGCACATGGTGGTCACCCAAAATGTGTTACTTAAATGAAACAAAAAAAGATCCCCCATGAGAAAGAGCTAATGAGAGTCAATTATTGCTAACATGAGCTCTCACTCTGTACAAATTAATCTGCTTAGTGTTCTAGATGCTCTATCTCATTTAATGCTCGCCACGTTCCTTTGAGGTAGATACCAGGTAAGCAACTGAAGTGACAGAGAGTAAATCGTTTGCCCATGACCACTCTGCAAGTAAGTGGTGAAACCGAGGTTGTATTGTAGATTTCTTAGATTCCAATCCCTACATGTCACCAAAAGAGATGAAGAAGAAAATAGCAGGCCCTGAAATCCAGGAATTAGCCTGATACTCATGACCAGGTCCCAGTGTTATCACAAACTGGACTGATGCTCATGGCCATGCATATGGTTCCCCTGGTGAACATAAATAATCTCACAGAACATAACATCAGATAAGGCTACTCTGAGACCATGATAAAGTGAGACAAAATAAGGCCACTTCATTATGTTGTCTAAGCACAGACCAAAACAAGGTCGCTGTGGATAGCCTACAAAATACCAAACAGCCCCCTCTCCTGGCTAATATGAGTTCTAGCTTCTTCTTTACCAATTATAAGTTTATCAATGTTCTAGTCTGCACTCTCTATAAATAAGATTTCTTGAGATACCCAATCATGGAATTGTCCTCAGTTTCTGACATAAATTATATAGAACAAATTCTATTTCCTTAAACACTTCTCAAAATCACCTATCAAGAGCCCAAATCCTTTAATAAATCTTTTTTAACATCTCCTTCCTGAAACATGCTACAGTGCCCATGATATGCCTTTTCCTTTGCTGCAATGAAAACTAAATTCAATCAGTTCACCTAAAGGTGTGCCTCCAGTGGTCTCTAGTTAGAGGGTACTGACAGTGCCTTAATACAAGACCATGCATTAGGCTGGAGAAACAAAATGTGAGAACTTTTATATGTAAATTTTTGTTTTGAAAAAATAAGAAAAATACACTTAACCAATATTTAACATGGTACATAAACATGGCTCCCTTATTTCATCCCTTCCTCTGTGAGATGCTCACATGATAAATAAAGTACATAAATAATTGGATGGTCACAAAAGGACAAATACTGTGTGAATCCACTTATTTATTTTAGAGGAGTCAAAATCATGGAAATAGATAGTTGAATAGTGGTTTCCAAGGGCTGAAGAGAGGGTAAAATGAGGAGTGTTCAATGGGTGCAGAGTTTCAGTTTTACAAGATGAAAATGTTCTAGAGAACTGTTATACAACAAATGTAAACATAGTTAATACCACTGAACTGGGCACTTTAAAATGGTTAAGAGGGTAATTTTTAGATTATGTGTTTTTTTTACCACAATTAAAAAAAAACACTAGATGGAAGAGTGACGATTCTACCAAACAGAGAATTCAACATGGTAGCCATAGTCTTTGGTTCATACCCTGGGTACTGCAACATACTGCAGTTGGCAGTTGGCGTGTGCCCAACAAGAAAGTTTGTACTTTATGCAATAAGTCACTGATAATATACCCTGGGAACTAAAATTTGAACCATGTTTTGGGGGTTCTTGTACCATTTAATTAAATCATGGTAACTGAAATTCATTTAAGGGACTTTGTCTTTCTCATCTGTGTTTCTCTTGAAGAATACAGTAGTGTGTAACACATTCCAGAAAAAAACACAGATGAGAAAGACAAAGTGCCTCACTTCCATGAGTTTACAGTTTACTGGATGTCAATAAGATAATTACACAAATTCTGTAATCTGATCAGCATAATGTTTAAAAATAATGTACAAGTTTATAGATGAGTGAAATTACCCTTGGTCAAGGGATCAAAAAGAGATAAGGAAGCTAATGACTTGAAAGACAAACATATTCAAAGTTATTCCAAGAGCTACATGGCTTTCCACCAACAGGAATAAAATATTTATTTGGCTTTTCCTGGACATTAGTTATTTTGTTGTTATAAATAGTGTTATGATGAATAACTTTGTAATTGGAATAACTTTGAAGTGGAATACCTAAACAAATATTTTTGAGGCCGTTGGTACATACTGCTGGCCATAAAATGTTTGTTTTTAACACCATTAGCTTCATGATCTCTGTTCTGATCCCTCAACCAAAGGTAATTTCACACACCTATGAACTTTTATATCATCTTTTAATCTAATGTTAATTGGATTATATTATTCTATGCATAAAAGTATAGAAATAATACCTATAAGGTATTAAGAACTTATTTTTCTGAGGAACCAAAGTTGGGAAAATAGCATATGTTGCTTATTGAATGCCAAGAATAAGAGCTGTCACAGAGAACAAGAGTCTCAAAAAAAACTCTTTTCTGAGCTTTCTGGGATGATAATCCATGTGGAAAAATTAACCACATTGGTGAAATATTTAATAGTTCAGGAACATTTTGTATTTTGACAGCCTAAAAAAAAAAGCTCTTTGTGACAATTCAAAGAAAGGAAATAAAAAAGAAATGTAGTCAACTTGTGCTTATCATCTCCTTTCTACCACCACACTGGATTCCATGCTACTGAGAGTAAGATGGTAGAGAAGAGTCCGGGTACAGATGGGTAAGGATGAACTTTGTCTGTGTTTGAGGTTGTGTCTACATTAACATTTCATAATGCCTTCAAAACCATATTTAAATAGTGAGTGATAAAGAAAATTTAAAATTTTGCATATCTCAGGTTTTATCTACCAACATGAAAGTAGAATTACTCTGTACTTCTTTAACTCTTGTTCTGCTGTATCTCAGAAGAATTAAAGATTATGCCACATTATTGTTTTTCTCCAAAAGTTTTCCAAAGCATTAGGCACAAAAATTAAACAAATATATGGATATTGCTTCAATAGCCCTGCATAATGGGCTCATATCTGTGATGAAAAAGTAAAGATCTGGAGGCTTTCAGTTTCTGGTCTGGCATGTAAGGAACTTAGAAGTTTCTATTTTGTCCTAATAACAAGTAAAAAGCTGAACAAACTGAAAAATCAGCAGTACTTCTTAGATCTGTCAGAGAAGTGAGGTCACAGGGCAAACCACTGCTCCCAAAATTGGAGAGACAGATAAGCTAATGCAGAGAATGGAAGCTTACCAGAGCAGAAACTCCAGCAGCAGGGTAGAAAAACCTGAATTTCTAGAGGCTCAGTAAGAATAAGTGTGAGAGTTTAAAATTCCAGAAGGACCCAGGCAGAGGGGAATCCCCACACTTTTGTGAGTTTTGCCTCCAGGAACTCTTCGAGGTCCTCACAGTGAACACTGAAGAAAAATCCCTTCATGCTTCTGGTAAGGGAATGGGAAAAGAAACTATTTGTTCTTCTTATTAAGTACTGCCCTCGGGAGAAACGATTTGACCACAGCCTAACTTGCTGGGGTTTCATCAGAACCTAACCTACCTGGGGAAAGGGAAATACCCAACATCAGCCCCCGCTAGCCATTCTGCTCAACCTAGGTGGGGAAATAACATTGAGAAATATTGGTGAAGTTCACAGTTGAGAAGCGTAGGCTCACTGAAGCACTGAGACCTAACCATAGGGTTAAGACTGCTTCCCCTCCCTTCATATCATGTCACTATACCACTAAAGCCTATTTATCAGAATTTCTTTCACCCAGTATATGTCCTATTTCAACAAAAAATTATCAGGCATACTGAATGGCAAACAACACAGTTTAAAGAACCCTTGTACCTTTGTAAGTTTCTAGTTCCTTTGGAAGAACTCTTATACAGATATTTTAAGCAAGCAGACAGTACTACAAATCAGCCAAGTTATTTTCAGCTTAATGTGTCCTTGGCCAATTAAAATAAATGATGAATTAACCCTGAATGTCAACAATGTTATGTGTACTTATTTCCCTATATGTTAGCTAATTAATACATATATACATAGATATGCACACATTCTCCTACTAGAATTTGCTGCCTAAAATGTATACAATTCATTTTCTTTTGATAGTTAATATAGTATTTGTTCCAAAGCCTGTTAATGGTCCTACTTCTTTTGGAACTGTATTAATTACTGACAAAAATAAAGTGTTGTTTACATAGTCACTATATCTACAAATACTTGGAAAGTTTTGCTTATCTCTTAAGAAACATGAATTCTTAAGTATGGATTCAACAGTGAACCACCCATTAAAGATGGTAGCTTACAATCATAAAATATATTACTTGTCTCTTTACATTTGCTACTTTACACTAAATTCTAAATTTAATAACAAATTTCTTTTTCTCTCTCTAATGCCACCCAAATTTTTCCTGTGATATCTGAGGGACGAAAATGCTACCTTACTCTCCTGAGTCCTTAGCCTAAGCACTCATTGATCAGCCGACAGGTAGCATGTGTCCCTACAGGCACATGATTCAAACCAAGAAATAGAAAATGTGCTGACAGGACTTTCGCATTCAAAAATGACACCTTCTTAGATCTTTGAGATCTCTGGTACAGCTATTTCGCTTATTGTCACTGTTTTAGTCACTGAAATACTGCCACCTTCAGGAAGAAATGTGGGAATCTGCAATTGCATTCTCAGTGGGGAAATCCCTCTGAGAACTCTTAATTTCAAACTCTGTACTTCTCTTTTGTGTGAAGTAACCTACTAAGTTATTTTTCCTATATATCTAAATGTTAGTAATCTATTTCTGTAGATGCTTTTACCTTAATAGTTTTTTTTCTTTCCAAACAACTAGACATTACAGTGAAAAGCTGTCCAGAAATAATAAATGGAAGAGAATTTACTATTGTCAATCAAATAAAAACTACTTCAGGCATTAAATTATAGAACATGAAGAACAAGATCCAAAATATTTCCTGTACTCAAACAATGAAATATATGCAGAATCTAGGTACACAGTTTTAAAAAATAATTCTAAAAATATTTCTTTAAATGAATTAAATTGAGGCTGCTAAAATAGGCATTTTCCCCCTTTACATTCTAGGTCCTCCTTCACTTATGACTTAACATAAAAATTAAAAGCAACTCTGTGTCAACTTTCTGGTTTTTAAATTCAGTATATCAGTTTACATCAAAAATGTTCTCTCCCCCCACTCATTTTTTTTTTCTTTTACAAGTTCAGATTTCTTTTTTTTATAATCTTCTCTGGATCTATTACTTTTCCTCTCACCTATTCTTTCCTTTATCTTCTTTTCCAACTTACTCCTTTCTTCATTGGTTTATTTTTTCTTCTTTTAGAAAGTCTATTGTGATCTGCCAATTTATCTCTTATACACAATATATACAGTGCACTCTTTCTGCTTTCTCTTTATTTGAAATACATTTATTACTATCAGACAATGCCAACAAGCACTTTTCAGAAATATAGGTTTTTTTAAAAAGTATAATTATTGTGAAACTTCATATACATTTCACAAAATACTAATTATATAGTCTGATTGGAAAGGACATATGCACAAAACCTTCTCTTATTTTAATTCTCTAAAATGATTTTTTCAGATCTCTCCAGATTAATTTTAAAGTTTTATAAATTAAAATCTCAATGTGATAATTTGGGGGGAAGGGAAACTTGACAAAATAACTTTACATTCACCTAAAGGAATCTACTGGAGACAATAACCACTACAAATCAAGTTTTTGGAAAAAGAAGATTATTAAAAGAACATGTATACTATCATATACTAAAGTATATGATAATTAAATAATAGTAATAATTAAAAACTATGTGGAATTGATGTCTAAAAAGAAGAGATGGATGGAGCAGAAAGGGACCCTAGTATAAATAAGAATTTAGCATTGTGTTAAAGCTGTCATTTTTTAAAAGTGGGGGAAGATTATTTATTTTTAAAATGATAGAACAATTTGTTAACTATTTGAAAAAAAACAATAAAATTGAACTTCTACCTCATAAATACACCAAAATAAATCCCAGAAAAAGTAGAGTGAACTACTTCTTTTTAATAAAGATGTATGTAAAAATACAAGTGAATATCTATTAAATTACAATGTAGATAAAGGAAAACAACAAAAAGATAGATATGTAGGTTAACATAAAAATTGAAAGCATCTCTGCTTAAAACATTATAAATATAATTAAAAGACAAATGCTAAACTTTAATGAGTATTTTCAACATTAATGGCAGGTAAAAGTTTAATATCCTTATATCTGAAGATAATTTACAAATAATAAGATAAATACCTACACAGTAGAAAATGAGCAAAGGTCATGAACAGACAATTCAAAAGAAACCTTTTTATCTAACACATTTTTTAATGGTGAATCTCTTTAGCAATCAAAAAGACAAATTAAAACAGCATGTTTTGCTTCTAAAATTGATGAAATTTAAAAAATCATCAATTATAATTTTAAAAAATTATAATACTCTGTTTCGGCAAGGCTGTTGCAAAAATAGCACTGGCATACAACCTTTTTGGATGGCAGTTGACAATGTATATCCAGAGTCTTAACATCTTTACCCTTTGACCCGGCAATTTCTCAGGACACAGTCCTATATGTTCAAGGGAAATAAAATGTAAAAGAAATTTTATGTACAAGAATAATCACAGTGGGGATAAAATACATTGTTAGCTGATTTATTTTTCCTGATTGGTATAACTATGACTAATTACCTTTCTTGAATACTTTTTTTTTCAAATTTTCTACAATAATATTATATAATAATTTTAAGCAAAACAAGATTTGTTTTTAAATGATTAAAAACTGTTTCAATTCCATTTTTAAATCACATACCAACAGAAAAGCAGAAATATCATATCCAATATAAGATTTAAAAAATGATTCCTTTGTTCAAACCCAGAGAATGTACAACACTGAGAATGATCCCTAATGTTAACTATGGAGTTTGGGTGATAACATGTGTCAAAGTAGATCCATCGATTGTAACAAATGTACCACTCTGGTGTGGGATGTTGATAGTGAGGGAGATTGCATGTGTGGGAACAGAGGGTATATAGGGACTCTCTGTTCTTTCAGCTCAATTTTGCTGTGAACCTAAAACTGCTCTAAAAGTAAAAGTTTAAAAAAATGAGTCCCTGAATGCAAATCGAATGCAAAGTAAATCTGGTACTGTATAATACAGAAATATGAAAACAATACAGATTTAGTGAAGAAACTTTTGAAGTATGCTGAACAGGTGCCTAACAAATTTTTGGATCTCAGTTTCTTTGAGCAAATCTGTATCTCACATAATGAGTATGGCATTAAGACATAATATTTTGTTCATTTGCCTTCTTATTCCCATAGATGGAAAGTGACCTAGAGCAGCTCTGGTTATAGAAATAGAAGAGGCACATATGTAATTTCAAATTATCTGGTAGCTGGTAGCCACAGCAAAAAAAAAAAAAAAAAAAGGAAGCAGGTAAAATCAATTTTAATAATATATTTTATTTAACCTAATATATTCACATGTTATAATTTCAACATATAATCATTATAAAAATTATTGAGATGTTTTATCCTTTTATCATATTAAGTCATTAAAATCTGATGTGAATTTTGCATGTGCAACACATCTCAATTTGGTAGCTAAATTTTCACTGGAAATACTTGATCAGTATTATTTAGGTTTCATAAAATTTACTGTTGAAAAAGAAGGTTAACAAACCCAAGTTTTTCCAAACATAATTTTTTTAATAATAAACCAAAGAATCTGTTTTTAAATTTAAATGAATTTAAATTAAACAAAATTAAAAATCAAGCTCTTCATTTGCATCCATTAAAGTACAAGTTAAAAAAACAATCAAGTTCCTGAGTTGTATTAGCTACATTTCATGCATGGCCAGCTAACTTATTGACCATATCTCCTCTTAAAAGGGATTATTAGTGAAATATTGACAATGAACATGCTACTTTATGGGCACTAGGCTTTAATATATCTACTACTTAGCAAGTTCAAATCTAAATTTTAATCATGTTTACAAAATGTATATTGTGCATCCTTACCTTATTGTCTTGGCCTTCTTTAATATTACTGAATCACATATATGTTGGGTTATTCTCAGCAAATTTGTCTGCAAACAAGAAGTAATATCTCATGCTGAAAATGAGGTGTTGCTTCCAGAATCAATTGGCTGCACAATTTCTCTTCCCCTTGCTGGATTAAGGGATGATTCTGCCACGATACAATTTCTAATAGTAAAGACTGAGAGTGTGAAAAGTACAAAATACAAGCATGTTGCTATTTATGGTAGTTGGATTTATGACCTCACAAGCAACAGAACTTCCTCACATATTTAAGAAATCTTGCATGACCCAAAGGAGTAGAACTAATGAACTGTCCAAAGCTCAGCTGTGCTTTTCAGCTTGTCCGTACAAATTGGACAAGCCCTTTAGTTTTAGAAGCCATTACTCTGGTGGCACTTGTGATTGCTATATTTTAAATTCTTCACAAACTGGACTTAAATTCTTACACATAGGTATGGGAAGTTGTGCCCTGAGTACTAGCAATGGAACAGCTAAAATAGAATACACAAGAACATGGCTGCCAATGACGTTAGCTGTTTGGAAAAATAATAACATATCACGGTGAGTGTTCTTTTCCTTCCTCAGAATAATTGTATTCTCCAAAAGACCACATTCCTTACTTACTAACATAAGTAAAAAGCAAAACTTGGAGCAGAGGCCAGGCGTGGTGGATCATGCCTATAATCCTAGCACTTTCAGAGGCAGAGGCAGGAGGATCACTTAGCCCAGGAGTTTGAGGTTGCAGTGAGCTATGGTGATGCAACTGCACTGTAGCCAGGGTGAAGAGCGAGACTTTGTCTCACCAAAAAAAGAGTATACACGAACCACTAATTTCTACTTGTCAATCAATCATCAACAAAATTTAGTTGAAACGAGAGCCAGACACTTCAACTGTTGTCAGGATACAACATAAATGATACAGTTCCTGATTAGAGAGATTAGATTTGTAGACAGCAGAAGACAGCTAACAACATAAAATAGCATGTAGTAATGTCACAAATGAGTCAATCAAGACTAGAGCAGTGGTTTTCAAAGTGGAGTCCACAGACTTCTGGCAGCTCCTGAAACTCAGAAGTTCTATGAGGTTAAAACTACTTTGATAAAAATATTAAGGTATCATTAGTCTTTCTCACTGTGTCAATGTTTTCACTCATGGTGGGTAAAACCGTGGTTCACTTAGCACAAAGCAAGGAAGTGGCATCAAATTGTAGTAGAGTCACTGTATTCTTTACCAACACATGTTTGTAGTGTTGAAAAAAGCCATTCTTTTACTCAAGAATATACTTGAATGTACTTGATAAAGCAGTAAAATTTTTAAATCTATTAAATTATTGATTTTATTAAATTTATTAAATCCTGACTCTCCAGGGCATGTCTGCTTAATATTCTGTGGAATAAAATAAGGAGTATACAAAATAGGGAATGTACAAAAAAGTGCTTCTACTACACACAGAAGTATGATGGCTGTCTAGGGAAAGCATTCATGCAATTGAGTTTCTAGCTGATCAGTCACTCTTTTTATAGAGTACCATTTTTATTTGAGAAAACAACAGAATGATGGACAAACTCTAGTTATTCAGACTTGAATATTTGGCACATATTTTCTCAAAAATAAACAAACTGAGCCTGTCACTTCAAGGAAAACAACTGACAACATTTTTTGGCCAATGATAAAATCTGAATTTACAAGTAAAAATTAAAATATTAGAAAATTTTTATCCTAATATGTAAAATTTCTCCTGATGAAATAAAATTAATGAATATATTATTAATATTATATGCTGAAATAGACATCACACGTAAGATCTGTATAATTCAGTAAATGACTACTTTCTAGGTACATGCTACTGTAAAGCACACCAGGGTCTTTAAGGTCCATTCAGTAGAACAATGTGCTTTAATGTAGCAGAGTATGCAAAGTTTATTGATGTGGATTAAAATTCCACATTGCCACTAACTCTTTTAAAAATTACCACATGAAGAATTTTGGAGTAGTGTCAAAGATTATCCACAATTATCTGAAAAAGTTACTAAAATGCTCCTCCCTTCTGCAGTGATATATCTCTTTGAAGTCAGATTTTCTTCATATACTTGATCCTACACAACATATCACAATAGATAGAATGCAGAAACAAATATGAGAATCCAGCCATCAGATATTATAGAGACTTGCAAAATGGAAAATAACATTTTTCTCTTTTTTTTTGTTGTTTGGGAATACATGTATTTCTCGTTAAAATATGTCATTTATGTTAATATGTTATGGCTTATCACTATTATAAATTGACAAATAAATGTTAATATTTTAGACATTTCTCCATTTTAATTTTTTTTTTTTAAGTGACATGGTCCCCCTGTGTCACCTAGCCTACACTGCAGTGGTGCGATCACAGCTCACTGTAACCTCAAACTCCTGGGCTCAAGTGATCCTCCTGCCTCAGCTTCCCCAGTAGCTGGGACTACAGGTGGCATGGGCCACCATGCCTGGCTAATTTTTTAAAACTTTTTGTCAAGATGAGGTCTCACTATGTTGCCCAAGCTATTCTTGAACTCCTGGCCTCATGCAATCCTCCTGCCTTGGCCTACCAAAGTCCACTTTTAATTTCTAATCCAGTGAGTATCTGTAGAGGCAATTCACATAAACTCACAGAAACAGTAGCTTTGTAAGGTCCTAAGATGAAAATTTTTGAGAATCACCAGACTAGAGAAAGGGTAGCAACCAGGAGCTAGGGAAACTGTTCTCTGGGACCTGCTGTCTCATCATCTCCAAACACACCTCTCCTCCAGCCCTTTATGACTCATGCTGTTGATTATTTAAATGGGATCAACTTACACTAGTGTTCTTCACATAACAACATATTGTATTTGTGGAAATGCAGTATAAAATCCCCAAATGCCACAAAACTCCTTCATAATCACAGACCTTCTATTAAGTGGCAGAACTAAGAATGAACACATAGAATAATTATATGAGATTTTACCATGTGTCAATGGTTCTATTTTATGTCCAAAGTCTCCCTTTTAATATTTATTATTATCATTTTTAAAACCCTTCCATGGACCTGACGTAACTAAAGATATTGTCTAGCAAAAAGAACTACATCTGTTAAGTAACAGTAAATTCATTTTCCTATTTTAAATTGACTTTTAGATAATGAGTGATAAATAGCTCTTTATCTACATACTAGCAGGCAAGGCAAAAACCAATGGAATTTTAGTTTATCTGTAGTAATCATGTAATTTCTGTTCAGATTTTTGAAATTTTAAAATAGTAGACTCCTCCCTACCTAATCATTACCTCGATAAATCATTTGGGATACAGAAACTCAAGGCTGATATTTTCTGTGGCATGTTGGGTTTTGGTTTTGGTTTGTTTTTAATTTTGTTTTGGGGTTTTGGTCACTCGTCATGTTAAAAATAAGTTTGCCCAGTTTTTCTCAGTCATCAAACATCTGAGAGTCCAGGATTTGTATCCCTTAGAAGAATACAGTGCAGTTTTAGGGTTTGCAGCAAGATAGGTTATAAAACCTGGGTTCTAGAATCAAAAAGCAGCTTTTCACTTAATAGCTGTGTAAAGTTAGGCAAGTAGCTTAAGCTCTTTGAACTTCAGTTTCTTTATATCTAAAATGGAGTTAATGATATTAATATCTGCCTTATTTAGCTGGTGTGTGGCACAGGAAATGATAGCCATTATTATTATTAAGCAAATAAGCCAAGTTGTGTTATAAATCACGTATTGTTTTAAATGTTGAAATTATTGATATTTCATATTATTGACAATTTGTGACAATTTTTTTTTTTTTTTGAGACAGAGTCTCATTTTGTTGCCCAGGCTAGAGTGAGTGCCCTGGCGTCAGCCTAGCTCACAGCAACCTCAAACTCCTGGGCTCAAGCAATCCCCCTGCTTCTGCCTCCGGAGTAGCTGGGACTACAGGTATGTGCCACCATGCCCGGCTAATTTTTTCTATATATATTAGTTGGCCAATTAATTTCTTTCTATTTATAGTAGAGACCGGGGCTCGCTCTTGCTCAGGCTGGTTTTGAACTCCTGACCTAGAGCAATCCACCCGACTTGGCCTCCCAGAGTGCTAGGATTACAGGCGTGAGCCACCATGCCCGACCACAAAATTTTTTTTAAAGAAACTTTTGTGATTGGTCCTTGGTACAATTTTGCTCCTCTAAATATTAGAATAAAACATGTGCATTTGTCAGTATGCAATTGCTTACACACATTTGAAGTTGAATAGTGTTGTCCTTGTCAAACTTAAAAATTGTTTAGGCTTATCTTTAGGCACAAAGAGCAATCTGCATTCTTAAATGCCACCGTGACCTCTATCCCATGGTTTAGCAGCTGTAGGGCTACCCACAGAAAGAGCTGGGCCTCTGGTTTCTCTTAGGATTTTAAACCGAATTAGGAAACTCTCCCACCCGGACTTCCTCACGTTCCTTCCCCTACCTGGACAACAAGTTAGTCCTTTCCATATCGTCTTTGAATTCCTCCTCACCCCTCGCAAATAAATTTGATATTTTTCTACAAATTTTATACTACCTTAATTAGCATTCACCATTATTTTGGGGGAGAGTCTGTATTCTAATGTCATGATACGGACTTCTCATGTCAGTGGAAGTTCTGACAATTAAGTGTGCTATTGAAATCCCCCCCCCCTTTAGTAGTTATGGCTGCATTTCTAAAATTTGTTATGGTGTTGGTAAAATTACATTAAAAGTAGATCCCATCGGCCGGATGCGGTGGCACACAGCACACCTGTAATCAATCCTAACACGCTGGAAGGCTGAGACAGGAGGCTCGCTTGGGGTCAAGAGTCCGAGACCAGCCTGAGCAAGAGTGAGACTGTCTTTACCGAAAATAGAAAAAATTAGCCGGGTGTGCTGGCACTCGCCTGTAGTCCTAGCTACTGGGAAGGCTTGAGGCAGGAAGATCGCTGGAGCCCAGTAACCTGAGGTTGCTGTGAGCTGTGATGATGCCACTGCACCCTACCCAGAGCAACAGAGTGAGACTCTGTCAAAAAAAAAGGGGGGGGGGGAGATACTATCAATATGTTTATCCATAGCTGTAATAAAATAAAAACATCTTAGTGTCGTGTTGTGATAAATTCCGTAATTAAAGACTGTAATCCTTCCTTACCTTCCAAAGGTATTTCAGGAATTAATTAGAGCTTTTAATTGTGCATGAAGTTTATAGAGTAAGGGCACAAGCTTGTTACTATTACATACCTTTTTATTTGGATAATTTAACAGTTATCACTTTTAAAAGCTGCTTAGAGGTAATTGCAATAGCCAGTCTCTAAATTTTTACATTGGACATTTCTTTTCTTCAAAAAAAAAAAAAATTACTGCTCCAGAAATGTATTTTTAATTTAGAGAAAAATGTGCTCATTTCCGAGGAAATGTAGATTTGGAGACTTATAATGCTTCTACGGTAATTTTGAAAACTCAAGTGCTGTGGTTTATCAAGTGAGGTAGGTTTTCAGGAAAAACCCAGCCCCTTTCGCCCCCCTCTTGGTCTGGGCCAATCCGAGCTGCCTGGGCTCCGCGCTCTCGGAAAGGGGCTGCGCCGCAGATGCCTGGCTTTGCTCGCAGCCACACACCCTGCCAGAACCGGCTGAGTCCTCCCAGTGTCCCTTCGGAGAAGCCTCGGCATCGTTACCACAGTAATCAAACGTTTCTATGGATCAGTAGTTCCCAACTTCTCATAATGACCAGAACAGAAGCCCTTTTAAAATTCAACATGATTCAAGAGACCTCACCACCACTGCCATCCAGACTGCAGTAGCTGTACTTTTAAATTCTCTATTGATTGAGAAAACTTAAAAACAATCTTTAAAACTGCAAAGCAGCCTGTAATTCTTTCAGATTGCTTTATTTATTGCACTATAGCATTCGAATACATCTGAATTTATTTATTTATACTGGACGCTAAGTTTGCAGGCACTGCTTGGTGCACAGATGGGCTTTGCCCGCCCCTTGCACAAGGAAGCCCCCAGACGCCCAGGGTCGCAAGCCCCAGGCCTGGCAGCTGCGGTAGACTCAGAGGCGGTGGGTCCCGCTTTCCACCCCAAACGTTTAAATTAGTCGGATTCCCAGGACTGCAGGGCGCTCTTCCTGCTCGTCGCCGGGGCACCGCGGTGCATCTGCTGCCCCCTATCGGTTGTGAAAACAATAACCCGAACCCGGTTGGAATCAACTCGAGGAGGCCTTTCGAATAAAAGAATATTCCAGGACTACGCAGTAGCGAGAGGACTCTCAGAGAGCTTGTTTTCTGCAGAAGGCTCGGACTGCCTCGTTCGAACGCAGTTGTTCGCAAGTGAGGGAAAAAGCACGCTGGATCTGGAAAGGAATCTGACAATGTCTGCTTCGGTGAAGGGGGTGGGGGAGGTTCAAGATTCACCCAAGGGTCGATTTGTTTTCCACCCCCGCCCCCTCCCATCCAGCAACCCGCCTCAGCCCTATGAAAAGCACTCGCCCTCAGCCGGGAAGGGGACATGCCTTAGGGCGCGGTGCGGTGATTTCCCGGTCCCCTAAGGCACCTGTCCCCTCATATTACACCTTGAGCAGAGTCCAGGGACCTACGCTGCAGAGGTGACTGAGGCTGCCCTCCCTGCGAAGCCGGCCTCAGCTGTGTGCAGCAAACACACTTCAAACGGCGCCTTACTTCTCGCGTCCCTTGGACAGGGATGTGGACATGCTTCAGAAAAGTAAAACAATTCCTCAGGAGGAAGCTCCTGGCTACCCCGCTACCACTGATGCCTGTGCATGTCAAATCTCCTAAGGCTGAGCTTTCAAAATTTGTCTTCACCTGGACACAGCCAAGATTGCTGGCAGGCTGGGAGTGTGTGTGTGTGTGTGACATACGCTGGCATTTATAATTTCGTTTTCCTTATTTTCTCCTACCTCATTACCACACCCCTCCCAATACACACACACACTTGGCAGTACCCTAACTTGCTCACTCATGTCCATCTTTGCCTTGGCGCTTTGGGGAAGAAGGTAAAAGGAGGCAGATGAGGGAAAAGGGAGAGGGGGGAGGTACAATCGGCCCCCACGCCAGGCTGCGTTTGTTCGAGCAGGAACGGCGGCGGAGGTCTTCGGGAGGATAACGGAAATGCCCCATTACATGCTCGCCGCGCCGCTGTCGCGTGCCGGCGCCCCCAGCCTGCCGGTGGCGGCGGGAGGGCGGGCTGCGCTCGGCCCCCGGGCGTCGGGCTCCCCAGTGTCGCCGCGAGTCTGGGGACGGGGGCTGCGCCGGCGCCGCTCTCTCTCCCCGTTCGCCGTGGCGGCAGCCGCCGGCCACTGCCCGGCCGAGTCCCCGCGCCCGGGCGGCTGCAGGTGCCCAGTGGCCCGTTCCCGGCGGGAGTCAAACGCTGAGCTGGCCGGACCTTCCCAACGTCCCGCTCGGAGAGGGTCTCGGTGGCGTGGCGGAGGCCCCCGGGCCCGGTTCCCGCGGCCTGTGGGCGCGGCGCAGAAGGGCGCGGGCGGGCGGCGGCTGCTCCCGGGCGGAAGGCGCGGCGCGGCCACGGTCACGGCCGCCACCGGGGCTCGGGCGGAAGCGCGGGCTCCGGGAGGGAGGGGCTGCCGCGCCCAGCAGAGGCCCGGGGCCCCGGCCCCTAGCGGCGCCCCCGGGCAGGAGCCGACCCAGCGGCCGTTACGCTTGCGGGCGAGGAGGAGCCGGGTCAGGCTGAGCGCCGACCCCGCGCGTGGCGGGCGAGGCAGAGCCCACGCGCGTCCGCCCGCCCGCCCTGAGACTTGCACTTGCACACACCGAGTCCCGCTCAGGCCCCGGCAACCAGGCCGGCTGCTTCGGCGTCTGCCACCTCCAGGACCCGGAGCGTGCCAGCCCAGCCTCTCGGCGAGCTGGGACTTCCCGGATGGGGCCATGCTTTTCTTCCAGGACAATCAGGGCTCCTCCCTCCCGGCGATCTTTCTAGGAGGCCACCTCCAGAGATTATTCCGAGGCGATTTCCTCTCTGCCGGCACTACACTGGTAACTCTTTTCTCTGAGAACACCGAGAACCACAGGCTGAGTATTTGGCGAGGGACCACCACGACCAAAAAACACCCACACAGCCCAGTGTGCGTGGATTGTTTTGACCAGCTGGTTAATGGGGAATAGAAGTTCGCTATTTTTGATAGCCTTGATTTTCGAGCTTTTAAAAAGTTACTTTATTCTGTTTTCTGCTTAGACAACAACATGGAAAATGGAATATTGCCCTTTTTGTGATTCAGAATCCATTGTAATGACAGTGACTTTGAGAATGCTCCAGCATCTCGTAAGAGAAAATGGAGAGCGCACCTAGGTGAGAGTCATTGTACTGGGTTGCACAGTAGCCGGCTGGATCCGGCTGACAATCCCTGAGACATTCCCTTCTGTTCTCAACTCACCCACTCCAGTAGGGCTTTTGTCATTAAATTATGTTTTAATTATCTCAGTCTAAGAGTAAGTATAGGGCAAAGATTGAACACAACATTTAAACAGTTCTCTCAAACTAGCTTTACCTTTCTTAGGGAAGTAATTCCTGGACTAATAAAAAATTCCTGATCTGAGAACAAAAGAAAAAGTTGCTAAGAAAAGCAACTTTTATTTATTCAACAGATATTTATGGAGCATCTGCTTTGTACCAAACGCACACATATACACGGAGTAAACACACTGTGGGCTATACAAATGACAATATATGACATCTGTTGAATGCTTGCTTTGTGACAGGCAGTATACTTGCTATTTTAAAAACTTTCTATCAGTTTATCCTTCCAGGAACAATATGAATAGATGTAGTTACCCCTGCTTTACATATGAGAAAAATGAGATTGGAGTCTTGAAATAACTTACTTTAGGTGACCCAGTTAATAAGTGACAGGACAGGGTGTTAAACCCAGCCTGATGAAGAGTCCTCAGCTCAACCATTACACTCCATCCTCCAGTCAGATCTGGGAATCTGTATATTTTGAAACCACCTCAAATGAATACGATTAAAGTGGAACGTGAGAAGCCTTGATATAATCACACTCCCTCATTTTCCTGATCAGAAATCAAACCTAAAGAAGTGATTTTTCAGAAAACACACAATTAATGGCAGAATGAAATCCAGAGAGCCACCTCCTTTCTGCCATCAAAACCACATTGGCTCAGTCTAGGAGTCAGACAGGTAAATAATTCAACAATTACAATGAATGTATAGGCAAATCTTGATTATCCTTGGCTTCCTCTTCTAATTACTTGCTGTCTGGATGTTTGACGGTTATCTAGTTTCTCTCCCAGAGGGAAAGAAAAACCAGGTGAAACTCAATTATTTCATTTGTGCTAATGTTAACTGATAAGAACTCTAATATTAAAAAGAAAAAAAAGGAAAAAAGCTAGAGAGGTTTGGTGGCAGAAAAGGCTAGCATAAATTCCTAAAATAAGCCCTTCAGGTGGTCCCTGGTTTTCCATGTTACCAGTAACTCCCATTGCTGCAGTGAAGGCTGAAAATGAGGAAAGAGGCAAAATGTACACTCTCCATCTAACACTACCATTCTTCCACTCTTCTGCTTGTCCACCCTATGACTACCCTACTGCTGAGATTTAGGAAAAATGAAATAAATAAAGGGAGTATGATGAATTATTCTAGAATAATTACTACTTTTGGAGAGTGGAAGAGTTATAGCACCAAAAACAAAATAGGTCACTGTTCATCCATCCTCAATCTCAAGCACAGATATGATAGTCATACATTGTCATTAAACAAATAGACTTAGCCTGCCTATAACATCCCCACTTCTACCTTTTTTCCTCCCTTTTTAACCTACCCTTGAATCACAGGGATGCAGAGAGACTATGCAAGAACTATGGGGACTGCTGCCTTTTCTCAATGACTCTGACCAAATGATTTCCTTTATTTAAAGTCATTTATGATTTTACTTTCATTAACAACTGATTTTACTTAAAATCATTTTTGATTGTTGATTTGAAGTTTGTTAATGAGTTGAATTCATTAACAAGGCAAACAAAATATTACATGATGTTTTGGCTATGATTTCTCATCACCCACAACACTGCCTCTCATTAAAACTTCAAAGAATACTAAACAAGCTATAGTCCCCTGCCTGTTGAGTTCTGTGCTCCTGCATTATGTCCATACTCTACCTGGAATTCCTTCCTCACCTGTCCTCTTGATAAATGCCCATTCATTGCTCAAAACCCTGCTCAGACAGCACCGCGCCTGTGAATTCTTTCTTAACCCTCTGCTACATCCCCCAGAGTAATGATCTCTCACATGTGTAGGAGGCCACTTCTGTTCCTTTATATATTCTCTATTATCACTCTTAGTCTGTGTAATGTTTTGTTTTTTTTTCCATGTCTTTCTCATCTGTTAGACTACAGGTCCTTGGGAATCTATCCATGTAAACTTTGATCAGTGTATCTGAAAAGTTAGGAAACATACGATTAACATATTTTTAAATAGTATGTTACATTTTGAAATATGCTCAGTATGTTCAAAGCAATAGATCCACTTGTCATACACTACAGAATGTCCAAAACAAATCTGGAAAAAAAGGAAAACATAGTGTATATATTATACTTTTTCACATTACCCCATTACTTTAAATTTAGAGGTACTTAACCTAAAAAGGTTTCTGGAGTTTAAAGAAAAACATATTGAGCATATTTGAAAATATAACTAAAATATTGTTTACTGTTTAAATACAAGCATTAATATATCCTGTTTCCTGACTTCCAGACCTCTTATAGTCCTAGCACCTAACAGATATCCCAGCCCCTGACACATAATAAGTATCTATTTAATTGTTCTAAACTGAGCAACTAGCTTAAATATCCATTGGTCCATGGACTCCAGTTCTAGCTCATCATACTTCTACCTTCTGTCTCTCCTTTTGCTGAGTTCTTATCAGTTTCAATCACTTTGTCGATCACACCCCCATTTTCTCTGTTTTGGTTTGTATTTGTGCTTTTAACTAAATTTAAATTACTTACATGCTTTTGACTTTTCTTTTTTTTTGAGACAGAGTCTCACTCTGTTGCCTGGGCTAGAGTTTCGTGGCATCAGCGTGGCTCACAGCAACCTCAAACTCCTGGGCTTAAGCAATCCTCCTGCCTCAACCTCCCGAGTAGCTGGGACTACAGACATGTGCCAGCACACTTGGCTAATTTTTTTGTATATATATATATATATATATGTATATATATATATTTTTTTTTTAGTTGCCCAGCTAATTTCCTTCTATTAGTGATGGGGGTCTCATTCTTTCTGAGGTTGGTCTTGAACTCCTGACCTCAAGCAATCCTCCCGCTGAGCCTCTCAGAGTGCTATGATTACAGCCGTGGGCCACCACCCCATCCGCTATAGACATTTATTATGGACAGAGTTCTCTAAACTTTTCACCATTGATGGCAATATAGGTTATTGAAGGGTAGAGACAATTATTGGAGCAATAGAGTAGATAAGGTCTCCAAATCAGCTAGTGGATCATTCATTTATTCAACAAATATTTTTTCCAGTATTTGTTACCTGTCAGGCTCAGGGCCAAGGATTGGCCCCCAAGACCTGTAGAGGAGCCCTGTTTTATGCAACATTTTCAGTTATACTTGTTGTAAACTACCAGAAGTTTATGAGTGGGCAAGTGCCTTCTGTACCATCCAAGACCCACTACTTAAAGTAAGGGGTTTGCACGAATAAATTTTCCATATCAGGTTAGCTTTTTAGTGAATAAGGAACATTGTATATTTATGCAAAATTCAAAAAGTAATTGATAAATGTTTAACACTTCTGGAGCATACATATCCATACACCACGTCCCTGATAAATGGTCTCACGTTAACAGACTGATTTCATATAAGAGATCTGAACCTCTAGAAGAGTTTCTTTAGCATTTAATATAGTACCATAACTACCTTATATGTTTGTTTATTTAGATATATATGATGTCCATACACTCACCACAGGTAATTAATTAGAAAGAATGCCTAGAAGACAGTCCCTACAGTTTAACATACTTTCTAACATTGTTGAAGTATACCTTGTACATCACTAGGGAGGAGAATCTAGAACTATAGATTCTTTAGTCCTGAGGAAAGCAATGTGAAATACAGCAAATTATGAAAATTAAGGAAGCCTGTATTTCAGCGGAGAGATTACATTCTCCAACAAAAACGTTTTGGGAACTCTTGGCTCAAGAAACATTTCTTTGATTATAGATTTGAGAAATAAAGGGTATAAAAATCTCATTTTTTAGAAATGTAGTTTTGTTTTTTTATCCTCAGTGACACCCAGGTCACATCTCAATTTGCAAAGCAACCAAAAATATCCAGTCAATTATCTGAGTAATTTAGGCCCCTAGATAAATCGCTTGAATTATCTCAGTAGTTATCACCATTATAATCATATTAGCTTAAATGAGGAAAGGTAACACAACATACTGGAAATATTTGGAGCCAGGTGATTTGGATTCAAATCCTGACTTCCGCATTTATCACCTCTGTGACCTTCCAATGCTCCTTTATTCTTTTGGTTAACTCCTTTGTGAAACAGGAATGTCTCTCTGCTCAGTCCTCTGTAAGGGGAGGTATCATGAGACTCAAATGAGGACCTGGATGTGAGACTGAACTGTCAACTGCACAGCACTTCAAATGTATGTTTATGGTGTAGGTCATAAAAATTTCAATTACAAGAAATATTCCTTGAAATGTAATAAAAGAAATATCCAAATTGATTCTTGGAATCACTCACAGAATAGAATTCTCTGAATTAAGTACCAAGAAGCCGCTTTCTCAAATATTTGTCCATTTTGTTTTGCTTTGTATTTGATCAGTAAAATGCATTCTGATATTGCTATAGCTACCAAACAATCTCTACTCTGATTCTTAACCTAGTGAAGAAAGCACCAATACAGTGACAAAAATTTCATTGATTTCTCTTGTCATTTTACAGAATTTATTTTACTGAGTTTACATAATTTATTTTTACTTATTTTACTGAATTCATGATTAGCATCTATGCTGATAGCCTTAAATAAAACATTTATAGGGGGAAATGGGGAGATGGAGGCCAAAGGGTACAAAGTTGGCATTATATACGATGAATAAGTCTAGAGATCTAATGTGGAATAATATTAATAATATTGTATTATCTCCTGGAAGTTTGCTAAGAATGTAGATTTTATACACTTTTACCACCAAAAAATATAACTGTATAAGTAATAAATATGTTAATTTATTTGACTATAGTAGTCATTTCACTATGTATATAAAAATATGTGGTATACCCTAAATATATACAATAAAAAATTTATAAGTTCTATAGCAATTTATCCAAACATTGAGTTTATACACAACACAGATAAGAAAACTGAGGAACAAAAAGGTTTTCTTTTGCTGGATCCTCACTTTTGATTTTGAAGCCATTTTTTCCTAAGCAAAAAGGATGCTAGGAATTCATAATTCTAAACTATTAGTGCTGTTTAAATCGGAAGTGAGAGGAAGATGTATTAATAAAAAATAGCTGTATAAGAATTAAGCAACAAAGGACATCATAACTCAAAACAACTCCCAGTTAAATTTTCTTAAATAAGACATGTCTGCTTCACTTCCCACCTCTACCTTTTTATATAAGGTGATTTATACTTAAAATACATATCCTTTTCATAATGACTGCATTAACATGCCTCTCTTTTCATCCTACCTCCTAACAACTGAGGTAAACAGGAAACTTACTGCAAAATGAAAATAAACTGAAAATGAATGAAACAAATGAAAAAAAACTTAACAGATTTTTGTTATTATTTATTTTGGGTAAGGAAAGGGAAAATTTGAGCATCACTGCCCTAAATAAATTACATAAGAATTGTCTGTAAAATTAAATTTTTCCTTACTTCTTTTTTTTTTTTTTTGAGACAGAATCTCGCTTTGTCGCCCAGGCTAGAGTGAGTGCCCTGGCGTCAGCCTAGCTCACAGCAACCTCACACTCCTGAGCTCAAGCAATCCTCCTGCCTCAGCCTCCCAAGTAGCTGGGACTACAGGCATGCACCACCATGCCCAGCTATTTTTTTCTATATATATTAGTTGGCCAATTAATTTCTTTCTATTTATAGTAGAGACGGGGTCTCGCTCTTGCTCAAGCTGGTTTCAAACTCCTGACCTCGAGCAACCCGCCCACCTCGGCCTCCCAGAGTGCTGGGATTACAGGCGTGAGCCACCGCACCTGGCCCTTGCTTCTTTTTAAATCCTATGAAGTTATAACCATCCTGAGTGAATTACTGAATTGAGCTCCTTTCTAACAGATAAAGAAACCAGGTCTGATGACTCTGGATATCTCTTTAGTGAGGAGGGCAGTAACTGGCAACTCCCATCTCTCTGCAAATAAGAAGTGATGTTCTCTGGAGGTTTCCCTGGAAAGGCTGAGAAGTGAGTAATGTTCAGTTACAGGGCTGCAAAGGTGTCCAGGGGTTTATAATATGAATATCTGTATGTGTGGGCATGTTAAAGAGATTCCTCAGAGGCTAATGTTCAAAAACACTAGAAAACACCCACTAGAATTATTAATGCCTCTTCCGTTTTATGATTATATTTTCCTGATTAACTTGGTATATTTAACTGTTCTTAAGTGGACAGAATAAAAGATAGGTATATGTCTACACAAGAGTATCACAGATGACAGGAGAAGGGGATTTCATGATACACTTGTGCCAATTAGTGGATTTCATGAGGAGAATCAGTTTAAGTATCACAAGAAAAGAAGGATGACGAGTAGGCAAACCCTCACAGCATCTCCACGGCTCCAGCTCATTTATAATTTTCTTCTATATCCAATCTTCCTGGAAGACTAGAAGGCCTGATTTCTTGTCTTTCCTTGTTCAGTCCTCAATGCTATTTGAGAGAGATGAGTTTGCCAGCAAGAGGTTTGTGGCCACCCGTGTTATGTTAAATTTAGCAGTGTGACCAGAAACTGGCACAAATGGACTTGATTATGTGGCTGGTTTGGAACACTAACCACATCACCGTCCTCAGTGCTTGGGCTTCAGACTAATCTCCCAACTCTAGGTGTGTAAATCTGATTGATGTATCTTTTATTATATTAACATAAGCTTCCAAAGGATACACACAATTTCTATTTTACTAATTCCCTGTAAGAGTTCTATTACTAACTGCTCTGTTTTAAGGGACTTTCTCTATAGCATATTAATCAATAATTAGTAAAATTTAATAATAGTAAAACTTTTCTGAGCCATTAAAAATTAGTAATATTGAACATTTTTTAAAATTATGAATTCACTTAATGATTAATTCCTGAGCACCCCCTATGTAACAGACACTGTTCTAGCCCTGAAGTTCTAGCAGTGAAAAAAACTGACAAATACCATAGAAGTAAAGTCTGTGTATGAAGCAGTTTAAGTGCTGTGGACAAAATCAAGGCAGGGAAGGACAATGGGGTGAGGGTTATCATTTGTTTAAGAAAAGGCTTCACTTTAATTAATGACCTAAAAAAGAGCCAGCCATGTGCAACATGGAGCAAGAACAGGGCAAGCAGGGAGAGACAGCAATGTCCACCTGTGAAGCAGGAGCATGCCTGGCACACGTAGAAGAGCAAGGAGACCAGTGTGTGGCTGAGAGAGAAAGGGGCGTGGAGAAGAGTAGGAGATGGGGTCAGAGGTAGTGGGGGCATGGCATGGACCAGACACATTGCACCTTGATGCTATTGTAAGAGCTTGGCCTTGATTCTGAGTGAGATGGGAAGGTTCTGGGCAGAGATGTAATATAAGCAGTCATGTTTTAGCAGGGTCACTCTCTCTGCTGTTGAAAATAACTAGAAAGGGACTAGGGGACAGAAACTGCTGCAGGAGTCAGGAGGAGAGGTGATGGTGAACTGTGGCAGCAGGGGAGATAGTGAAGATAGTGGCCTATGTGTTTTGAAAGTGGAGCTATAGCTTGGGTGTGGGGTTGAAGGAAAGAGAGGATGCTTACATTATTCCAAAAAATCAAGGAGGAAATACTTCCAAACTCATTCTACGAGCCCAGTATCACTCTGACATCAAAACCAATAGCATAACAAAAAAGAACACTATAGGCAAATATCTTTGATGAACATAAATGCAAAAATCCTCATCAAAATACTAGCAAACAACACATTAAAAAGATTCTTTATCATGGTCAAGTGGGATTTATCCCAGGGATTAAAGGATGGTTCAAAATACACAAATCAATGTGTCAACAGAATAACCAACAAAAAACATGATCATTTCAATTGATGCTGAATAAACACTCAATAAAATTCAACATCCCTTCATGATAAAAACTCTCAAAAAGTTGTGTATAGAAGAAACATACCTCAACACTATAAAAGCCAAATATAACAGACCAACAGCTAGAATCACACAGAATGGGGAAAAACTGAAAGTCTTTCCTCTAAGATCTAGAACAAGACAAGGATATCTACTTTCGCCACTGTTATTCAACATAGTACTGGAAGTTCTACCTAGAGCAATCAGACAAGAGAAAGAAATAAAGGGCAGCCAAATTGGAAAGGAAAAAGTCAATTTATCTTGTTTGTAGATGATATAATCTTGTATCTAGAGAAACCTTAAAGATGCCACAAAAAAACTCTTAGAACTGATAAGCGAATTCAGTAAAGTTGCAGGATACCAATCCCTGGACAGTCCAACATTGAGAGGCGGGAGAGAAGAGGAGGACAGCAAGGAGACTGAACGGGGACAGCCAGTGCAATGGGAGCTCACTACCAGGGTGGTGTTCTAGAAGAGCAGTGACCGTATCATCCAGCTTGCCTGAGAGGGGCCACGTTGAGGCCTGTGTCTCAGTGTGAGTAGTAGTGCCCATCTTTCCCTCTCAAAAGTGTCTGTATTCCGATGATAAATTATGTGTCTTCCCAAGTAGAAGCCAAGTCAAGAAAGTGGGTTATGTGGAAGGAATGATTGAGTATCTAAAATGCTGCTGCTTAGTGAAGTAAGAGGAAAACTGGTGGCTGGATTTAGTGTCATGGAGGTCACTGGGTCCTTGTCCGGAAAGCAGTTTCAGTGCCGCAAAAGGCATGAGAACCTGAGGTCAAAGGAGAATGGGAAGAGAGGAATTGATGGCAGTAAACACGGACAAGTCACCTAAAAAGTTTTGCTGGTTTTTGTTTTGTTTTTTATTGAAAAAAAAAAAAAAGAAGACAGAAAAGTAATGGAGAGTGGGTGTTTGGAAGGGAAACCAAATCGAGACAGGGTTTAGGTAAGCTGGGGAAAATGCCAGTATGCTTGCCATAGGCGGAAACTGATGCCAAAAGAGAAAAAAGGCAGCAATGTTGTCAGGGCTGCTTTATGACTAGATGAGGCCTAGGCAATTTTGTAACCTTGAGCCTCTTGCTTTATGAAAAAAAAATTAAAAATATAATTTATGACCGCACTGTATAAAAGTGAATATATTAACATTATATGTTAAAACATTTTCTTTGATATAAAAGTTCATATTTTTCTTGTGATATTAAAGGAGTCCCTAAAAGTATCACTGGCCCCAGGTACTGTAGCTACCTTGCCCGTGGATCCATCTGCCGGGAATGTAGTTCCCCGGGTGAGAAGAGGATGAGGGTGGTGCATAGTTGAGAACTGGCCTGCGAAGGAAGCCCTGGTTTTTCACCCACAGGAACAGGAAGGAGGGCAGAGAATGGGTGCAAAGGTAGGTGGGTAGATAGATACAGGGATCAGAGCTTGTGCAAGGTTTTTTTGATTGTAGTGGTGTTTTATTTTATTTTACTTTATGTTTTCTGTTTCTGTTTTCTCAATGAAATAGTAAGCATAGACATAAGCGGAGAGGGAGGATGGCGGAGGAGGTATGGAGGTTTGAAAAGAGAGGAAAAAGTACGAGGCAGCCACCTAGGATTGTGGGAGAACAAATGGACTAGGAAAAATGTAGAAAGATTCCAGGGCAGCACTAAAAGCCCCCCTGAGGTTAGGTGAGGAATTTAAAATGAGACCAGTCAGCATGAGTTGTGTGGTTTTTCTCCAGCCACATTCAGCTGCGTAGCTGCAGGGGCAGAGTAGGAGTAGAGTAGGATTCAAGCAGGGTTGGAGTTTTGCCCAGTAAGTATGACAAAGTAAGCAGCAGGGCAGTTAAGGTGTACGCAAAATGATTATAATAATGGACCGTGGAATTTAAGGTGGTGAGGATGGAAGTGGGGGTGTGAAGGGAGTGAGAGATACTGAAATAAGAGGTTTGATTGTAGATCCCGGTGAGTCAAAAAATAGCTGGAGTTTAAGCACTAGAAGAATTAA
Source organism: Microcebus murinus (assembly GCF_040939455.1). Classification (NCBI taxonomy): domain Eukaryota; kingdom Metazoa; phylum Chordata; class Mammalia; order Primates; family Cheirogaleidae; genus Microcebus; species Microcebus murinus. The sequence continues at coordinate 51,725,282 of NC_134104.1, forward strand.
ATTGGAAAGATGGGCAACAGTGGTGTGAGAGTGGGATGCTCAAAATAGAGATTATGGAGGGATCTGCAGTTATTAATAAGGGGTCTACAGGTAACACATAAATATTTTATTTGTTATGCAAAATTCAGATAATACCCTATCTGGCGGGGCGCAGTGGCTCTCACCTGTAATCCTAGCACTCTGGGAGGCCGAGGCGGGCAGATTGCTCAAGGTCAGGAGTTCGAAACCAGCCTGAGCAAGAGTGAGACCCCCCATCTCTACTATAAATAGAAAGAAATTAATTGGCCAACTAATATATATAGAGAGAAAACCAGCCGAGCATGGTGGCGCATGACTGTAGTCCCAGCTACTCGGGAGGCTGAGGCAGGAGGATCGCTTGAGCCCAGGAGTTTGAGGTTGCTGTGAGCTAGGCTGACGCCAGGGCACTCACTCTAGCCTGGGTAACAAAGCGAGACTCTGTCTCAAAAAAAAAAAAAAAATACCCGATCACCTCATATACTCTCCAAATGTAATCACAGTTAAGAATTTGCTATGTATCAAATGTATATCATCTACACACATGTAGACACACAACACATATGTTGCTTTCGTGTTGGTTTATATTTTTACATAAATAGGATCATGCTATACATATTATCCTATGCCTTGTTTTTTCATTTAACAATATATTCTGGAAATTTCATGATTATTCATATAGATGTACCTCATTTTTTAATGGTTTTGCTTTTGTTTAAGTTAAATCAACTTCCAATTGAACTATCTATGGAATATTCTAGACATATTTACATCAGTGGATGTAACGTAAAACTAATGAAGCTCAGGCTCTGGGTCCCTCACTTGCACAGTCCACCTCCAGAGACCCTGGGTGGGGGTTAGCAACATATTCACAAGGCCACAAGTTTTTATAAAATTTGCAAAAGTAAGATATTTCAAATATGATTGTTTAAGACCAGTCTCTTTCCAAATCTCTTCCATGGGCACTTTCCCTGTGTTGGATGCTGTTGGAGAAACTGTGAACATTCAAAATAAATATTCACTTCCTACTGAATTCATTTCTGAATAAATATGCATTTTCATACCTGATTTTGTATTATTTTTCTTAAAAAGGGCCTTTACAATTGAATACACTTTAGGCCCTATAAATCTTGGATCTGTCCCTATAGGTTTAGCAATTCTCCTTTAGTAGCTTATTTACTCAATGTTGTCTAGATTCCTGGGTCTATGTCCTGCTGCCCCTAAATCTGTTGCTGAACCATATAGCAAAAGTCTCCTTGCTCCTCCCTGATTTCCTCTCCCTCCCCTGCTCACTCTCTAAAACCCAGGGGACTTTCACTTTCCTGGATGTAATGCTCTGTAAACCTGAACCAAATTTCTGTGGCAGCACTTTTGAACATTAATGAGTATAAAGATACTGACTGATTTCAGATAGTTATGAATACATGCAAATGACTCTAATTGTCTCAAATGGTCTAATTTGGGGTATTTCTTTTCTATTATTCTTGCCTTAACTCTCTATCAAAGCAGATAACCATTAACTCAAAATTTTAGATATACAAAATAATTTAGAAATCACTTAATCTCATTTTATAGCTTTGAGAACTGAGGCACAAAATAGAAGGACCTGTGACTGTTTATAATTCAACGGGGAAGGATAATCATTGCTTAAGGAAGGCTTGGCCCTGTGTTAAGTGTAAGGTGTAAAGATCAAGTGAGGCAGGTCCCAGCTCAGACGCAGAAAGCTGCTAACCACATACCCTTGTAAAATTCAAACACATTCTGTCTTGCTAACAGACACTAATGACTATAATAAATTAAGGAGTGTTTAGTTAGGCAATAAACAATTACATTGACACAGGGTGTAAACTTGATGCCCTAATTAACGGATTGACCAATAGATCTTTCTAGGCTAAGAACCCTGGTCCTCATTGAGCCATAACATATGTTCTTTTTTTATATATACTAGGACTGAACTGTATTCAATATTCAAATAATTGTTGCACAGAGCAAGGTGTTAGAAAAACACAGAGAGGCTCAGAATAATCCCAAGTTTTTTCACACTTTCCTCTGAGTGATGATACTTTGACTTACCTCACATTATTACAAAGATTAACAAGATTATGTCTGTAAGTATTGTAAATTCTTGGGATTTAAAAACTGCACTTGGCTGGCGTAGCACTTCCTTTATGTCTGGCCTGGGTGTGGTTCGTTTTGTAATGAGATATGACTATAAAGTAAGGAGACTAATCTTAGACAAGCATATCCCATCAAGACTCACGCATCCAAACCTGCTTTGTCCTGCCATGTGGTCACCGTGGGAGACTTGGTATTTATCTGACGTGGGTGCTATCACTTAAGACATTTTCTAAACTGCTCTTTAGGCAATGCCCTGGAGCCGGCCTATGAGACACAGGAGCAAAACAGCTTCCTTATCGTTTAGGGAAATTATGGAAGCACATAAAGGTCTTTAAAAACAAGTTATTTCCCAGGTAACTCAGTACTCTGCAGAGACAAAGTTCTATGTATCTAGCAAAGAAGCATTTGTGTAAGAAGACAAACGTCAGGTTAAAATTCCTATGGAATTGTCATAAGGCTCATCAAAAGCATTTTTAAGCACATTTATGCATGTGACATTCTCCTAGAAAACAGGAAGAGCAGTTTTTTTTAATACAAAAAGTCAGACATCTAGTGGTCAGTTATTTGACAAGTCATATGTTGGCCAGTGACTTTAGTAAGTGTGAACATCTATGTAGTACATTATAACTATGAAAGCATTTTCATTTGATCTTCACAACAACTCAAGGATACTGCAAAGATAGATATTATAAACAACTTCATTTTACTTATGTAAAAATTCAAGCTCAAAAAGTTAAGAAACAAGCCCAAGTTGATGTAACTAATAAATAAGTCTGATCTCAGACCCACATCTTCTAATTTCTCACCTTGAGCTCTTTCAACATAACTAATGTTTTCTAAAGTGTGTTATGAAGAATTATGGACCTCAACATGCTCTTTATAGTGGCTTTAAAATATGTCATCGGGCAGGTGGAGGGAGAGGGAATGGGTATATACATACATAATGAGTATGATGCACACCAACTAGGGGATGGACATGCTTGAAGCTATGACTCAAGGGGGGAATAATAAATAAATAAATATATTTATAATGATAAATAATAAATAAAAATTTAAAAATAAAATAAAATGTGTCCACAAGGCCAGTTACAGTGGCTCATGCCTGTAATCCCAACACTTTGGGAGGTCAAGGTGGGAGGACCGCATGAGGCCAAGAGTTCAAAGCTGAAGTGAACTATGATCAGGACACGACACTCCAGCCTGGGTGACAGTATGAGATCCTGTCTTAAAAAAAAAAAAAGTCAAAACGCAAAAAAAAAAAAAAAAAAATTCAGGAACATCAAAACGCAAAAAAAAAAAAAAAAGTCCAAAAATTATTTGATATTACTCTGTTCAAAAGTTGGAGCACAAAAAGGGGGGCAAGGTAGAACCTAGTTCTCCCCTTGAGTATAGGGTAGATTTAGTGACTCATTGGTAAATGTGACAGAGTATGTGACCTCTGAGACTAGGTCTAAAAGGCATTACAGCTTTCTCCTTACTCTCTCGTAGATCATTCATTCTGGGGAAAAGCAGCCACCATGTCTTGAGGATATTCAAACAGCCCTACGGAGAGGTCTGCATGGTGAGGAACCGAGGACTCCTGCTAACAGCCATGCGAATGAGCCACCCTAAAAGCAGATATTTCTGCTCCAGTCAAGCTTTCAGATGATTGTAGCCCCAGCCAATATCTTGACAATAATCTGAGGAGATACTCTGACCCAGAACCACCCTGCTAAACTACTTTCAGATTCCTGATTCTCAGAAAGTGTAGAAGATGGTAAATGTTTATTGTTTTAAACTCACAAATTTGGGGTAATTTTGGTTTTTAGCAATAGATAATGAATATGGTTCAGAAAGAACATGTTATGTGATCAATTAAGTTTGGGAAACCCTGTTTCTATTAATATAACTATTAATCTAAAAGATTAATAGTATCTATTAGTGTATAAAGGCTCTTGAGAAGTCCTACAGCAAAGAAACCTGTTTTTACATTTTTATGATGCAGTTCCAAGTTCCCTTTAACAAAATATCATTCACACCCCCATGAAGCTGATTTGGGATATTTTAAACTGCAATAGTATAGGTCACTAGCAATTTTAGTTAATTGCAAATTTTCACATGAGCATTTTGACAAAATATCAAAAACTATACTACAAATCCAGTATATGTTTGGGTCTCTATTGGGACATTCTACAAAGCAATGACTTGAATTCTTTAAAAATGTCAATGTCATAAAATACAAAAACAGTTTGAGGAAACTGTTATAGATTAAAGGAAACTAAAAGGATATGTCAGTTAAATATAACCTTGATTCTGATTGGATTCTGGATCTGAAAAAAAAAAGAAAATATCTATAAAGGACACTATTGAGACAATTTGAGGAATTTAAAGTATGGATTTTAATTGATAATAGTATTGCATTAGTGTTAAATTGTCCAAGTATAATCATTGTACTGTGGTCACATAGAAAAATGCCTGTTTTCTTAGGAACTTTATGCTGAAATTTGTAGTCCTAATGTGTCAAAACATCTGTAACTCTCAAATGATTCAGAAAGAAAAGTGGTGTGTGCATGTGTGCAGGCGGGGAGAGGGTAGGCAAAAGTGAGGAGAAAAATGTCAGGCCTTTAACCAGAAGTACAACTAAACAGGTAAGGTATGGGATAGGATGTGAAGGTATCCATGCCTCTTCCTGAGTTTTGGGGTCTTTGCAGCCCTGACAAACTGATGAAGGATGTGAAACAGCTGTTCTTGACTCTTCCCACAATTGAATTCTTCTCATCCTTCAAGTTACACGGTAAATGAATGTTTCTTCCTGACCCTGTATCTCAGTAGGTTCCTCTCAGTTATTCTTTCACAAACCACCCTGTAAATCTCGTAACACTTCTTCAGTCTTTAAATTTCAAGTGTATGTTTATTCAATACGTCTTTATTGCTTATCTTTTTCTATTAGACTATAGGTTCCCTGGGGACATGAATAATATCTCTTTCATTTACCACTCTTTCCAGTCCTTCACTCAAAGCCTGGCCCATAATGTGCACTCACGATACTTTTTAGAGTAAATTAATGTCTTTTTCACTCTCTCTTTCCTACCATGTGGCACTCTCAGCTTACCTCTCACATTCAGTAAGTGCCAAGTGCCTTTATGCTGCCCAGTGGACACCCCCCACACACCCAGTGTCAGCGCCCCATTATCCTATGATGATTACTTGTCTCCAGCACCTGGAGGTTAACTGAGTGTCTAGCCAGCATCTAGCCATAATAAATGGTGTGCCGGATTGAACAGTGTCCCTTAGAAATTCATGTCCACCCAGAACCCCAGAATGCAATCTTATTTGGAAATAGGGTATTTGCAGATATAATTGGTTAAGTTAAAATGAGGTCATACTGGATTCCAGTGTACCCTAATCCAATGACTAGTATCCTTATAAAAGAAGAGAAAACAGAGACACACAGACACATAGAGAGAATATCATGTGAAGATGAGAGGAAAAATTGGAGTACTGCCTCTATAAAACAAGGAACACCAAGGATTCCTGGCAACCACAAGAAGTTAGGAAGAGGAAAGGAAGGATTCTTCCCAGAGCTTTCAATGAGCCTCTGGTCCTACTGACATTTTGATTTCAGGCTTCTGCCCTCCAGATCTGAGATTATACATTTCTGTTATTCTAAGCTACCCCGTTTGTGATAATTTGTCATGGCAGCCTAGTAGACGAATATAGATGGTTTGTGTAGATATTTGTAAAACTGAACTAATGTGCTAGATATGCCCTTCCCAGGTAAGCCTCCAATTTAGGCCTATAAAGCCTACCTCAATAATTGGCCCTGTAAGTCAATTGCTTAAAGACTGACCACAATGAACAGACTTTCAGTAACAAATCCACAGCCTACTAAGTTGTTAAATAGAGGTTGACAATTTATTTGTCATCCTTTCTCAGAATGTTTGCATGTTAATAGAATACTTAGTCATTCAATATTCACAGATCCATTTACTCATAAGGGTTTCCTGAGTGTCCACCATGTTAGGCGTTGCTACAGGCCAGCCATTGCGACAGGTCGGCCAGAGAACTATTTCAGGACCCAAAGCAGCTTTTCCTGAATGCTTCAAATAACACCCTAGAAATCTCCACCTAACCATTCAATGAGCTCAAAGAACTTATTGAACATTCTACCTGGGGCATACAATAACATGTGTATCTTCTACAGAAGAAGAGGATGTTCTGTCTGGAAAAGTTATTCTCCATGTGAGCACAGTTTGGGAGATATAAGCAGGTAATAAAGGGGAGCAAAGGTAACCAGTCCCGCAGGGTTAGGCTAATCAATGCTGGGGAATCCCACAGCACAGACTCTCCTGGTTTTGCTCCTGGCTGCCTGGCCCCTTGTTCTCCATCACCTTTAAATGTCTGTCTTCCTCTGGCAATACTGAAAATGTTTATGTTCTTCACCATTTATCCCACTGGTCTCCTCATTCTACATTCTCTCCATGGATTTTTGCATCTAGTTCCATTGGTCTCAATTACCATTCAATATATCCTGATGGCTCCCCCAATCTTTTATTCTAAACCAGAACTTCTTCCTACGCCACACACCATTAAATCAAACTGCTTACTAAATAGCTCCCTTTTCATGTTCTATAAATAGCTCAAATTTATCATCTCCAAAACCCAACCCATGCCTCACCCAACAAATCTGCTCTTCTATCACGATCTACCCTGTTGCTTATGTAAGAAATAGCCGTGTAATGGGCTCAATAATGTTAACATGGTATTTCCTTTATTTATTCTAAATGTAGTTCTTTTGAGCCTCAAGGGCAACTCAAATTCTAGTTCTCTGTAATTTTGTGAATATGTTTTTGTTTCCCCTTTCACTGATCCATCATTTCTCCTTTCATACTATAATCTAAATTTCAAAAGCCCATCTTCATTTTTTAGGGCTTTATTAACTACCTTGGTCTTTTGCAACACTTTTGTAAAAGACTAAGAGCAACCTAAATTTTTATCAGTAGAGTTCTGTTACCTAAATTATGAAACATCAACATAATAAAGTATTGAAAATCATGCTCTAGATGAAAATTTAATAATCTAAGAAATGTTTTTGATTTAATATTATAAAAAGCAGTTTTTAAAACTATGCAGAACATCATGACCACAATAGCCAGGTAAATATTTCAGACTGGACAACATTTATCTTTACTCCTTCTTGAAACACCACAATTTTCAGGAAGGAAATAAAGAAGATGATAAGAGAAACTGCAGGTGGCAACCTTAGAAATGAAGTCAGGGAAGACCTGTCTGAGACAACAATATGAGATCTGTTGTCTAAAGGCTGAGCATGAGCACACCAGGTCTAGGAAGCAAGTGCGAAGGCCAGAGTTGCGAAAGGGCTCCCTGGTTCTGAGAAATAAAAACCAGGAAAAGCCTTGGATAGGTTTTAAGTTAGAGAGTGACATGATCTGATTTATGTTTTTAGTTATTGCTACAGCAAGGACATCTACTGGAGTTTGGCAAGAACGGCAGCAGGGAGCCAGTGAGGAAGCCACCCGTGTTGTCCAGGTCAAAGATGATGTAGTTTGGGCTAAGGGGTGGCTGTTGAGACAAAAATAATTTGAGATATATATTTGGTGGTATATTTTGGTGTTATATTGATATATTTGATCACACATACACACACATATGTTGTATGTCCCATTTGGCCAATAGGACTTGGATTTGGATGTTGAAATAAGAGAAATCAAGCATGTCACTAGCTTTAGCAATGCGGTGAAGGCTCTGCCATTTACTGGGATAATACTTATATATTTAGGATACCTATTTTGATTGACTGAGCATCAGTCAGATACCCCTTGGTGGGGGTACAAAAGTACTTAAACATCTCATCGCTCACTCTTATGTTTAGATGTATAGACTACAGATTACTTGCAAAAAATATTCTAGTTCGGAGAATTATTTGAAATGAAATTACTAGTTATGTAAATAACTAAGTATATACAGTTCTAAAAGTAGGACATAATTATAGTTTTAAAGTGTTTTAACACAATCTGTCTCATTACTTAATAATGAGAACTTGTCTTTAGAAGGAGATGGAGTCCAGGCCTTGTGTGGCAAAAGGACCCACTCATTGACCTCTGTTTAGTCTCTATGGTGCATGGTATGACTAAGGCTAGCCATTATGACATAGTGACACTCAGAAGGTTTTGCTGATGAACAATGGCACAATATCTGGATGCAAACTAAGAGCTATAATTTCAAAGCCCAGGTTCAGAGCCCCATTGTAGTGCTGACAGGCATCCAGACCAGCAAGGGCATCACACAGAATAGACAAGCATCTGTTGGGCTTTGTGCACAGTCTTCAATAGTGACACGAAGCACCAACCAGAAGCAATGGCAATCCTGAGTTAGTCATTCCAGATCTCTTTATATTTAGCACTGGGAGGAGGAATGGCCCCACCTATCAACCTATCCTCTGTACTAAGTAAGCATATCCCTGGTATTCTTTGGAAATTGGCCAGAAGAGAGGAGAGAGAAATTGGCCAGGTGGGTGTAGAATGTGCAAGAGAGATATTTAGGACTTCGTGCTAATAGGGCACTTGATGGCTTGAGTTTGTTTCCCAGATAAATACATAAAAAAATCTGCCTACATTTACACTAAATTTGTGGGACAAACTGTTCCAGGTATACGTATGTGAGTGACACATAAGTGTATATATATTTAATTTCCCCAAATATTAAAAGTTGTTATCTCTGAATAATAAGATACCTGGGTGACTCATATGAATTGTTTATATTCATAATTTTCTGAATGTAAAAAGGATATGTCAGAAAAAAATTAATGTTAGTGTTTTTCCTAAAGAGTTGAGGGCCACAGAGTCTTAATACAGTTAATTGAAAAACTCTTCTTTTTTTTTCACTGAATGTCCAAGGTCCATGTGGTACCCATGGAACCTATCAGGTATCATTTGAGGAGTTTTCTAGTCTTGGTTTCCCCTCCACCCTCAGCACCAAAACTCGCCAGAACCAGCTTGATGGAGACAAACACTAATAATGTCTCAGATGAGGTTGAACCTTTGACTGTATAGAGCAATAGTTACCATGATGTCTTATGAGAACCGAGAAGAGAAAGGAGAGTGCATAAGCTGGAAATGACTCAGCCATCCCAGGTTACTCAAGAATTTGGGTCTTAGTTATTAACATGGAATTAAATTCACAGTATGCTGATTGACTTATTTCAGGAATAATGCTGTCCTTCCAGATCACTCTCAATGACAATAGGGTCTTGGCATGGTTTGAATGGATCTCCTCCAAAATTCAGGTGTTGCCAATCTGACAGTATTAAGAGGCGGGGCCTCTAAGAGGTGATTAGGTCATGAAGGCTCCCCTCTCACAAATGGGATTAAGGCCCTTATAAAAGAGGTTTCACACAACATTCAACTTGCTTGCCCTCCTGCCTCCTGCCATGTGAAAGGACATAACGTTCTTCTCATCTGGAAGATGCAGCAGTAAGGTGCCATCTTGGAAGCACAGAGCCACCCTCACCAGAAAACCAAACCTGCTGGTGCCTTGATCTTAGATTTCCCAGCAAGAAATAAATGTCTCTTCTTTACAAATTACCTAGTCTCTGGTATTAGCAGCACAAGCAGACCAAGACAGCTCCCTACATATACTCATGTCAAACTGGTTCTAAACCTACATAGCCCATAGATCAGCCTCTCTTCACCTGAGTGCATGCACTTTCACGCCAGCATTTCTGAAGGAGTCATTATAAAATCCTTATAATATTGGTGCTCAGGTTTCACCAAATGGAGGTCTTTGGTTTCTAGTTATAGTTCAATGACTAGATTTTAATTTACTTTAAAAATGTTAATAACCATTTATATTATTAGCAAAATCTCTTTCTTAAAAGTTTCCAAATGTCTACCATTTTTTCACATGAAAAATAGGCCTTTTTTCAGGAAACAGGGAAGAATTTACTTTGCTATACAATATACAGTATGAGTCATGGAAAGGGCTTGAATAATTTGTAGACACGTTGCTATTGAGTCATCGTGAATGATACAAAACTACTTGAATACTGATGAAGTTAAATTCTTTATAATCATAAAAAATAAAAATACTACTATCTTTTTACTTTATAAAACTCAATTTCAGTTTTACCCTAGAAGAGACACTGGAGCTAGATGGCAACAGTTATCATTCATAGATGAGGAAGCTTATTCCCTGAGAAGCCAAGTGGGATCTTCAGCGGAGAGAAAGAATTGGAGGTATAACATGGAGTTTAACACAAACGTTACCTCTCCTTGTCCAGTGGATTCCTTTTTTCATCACAATAGGTAAACTATTATATTAAAAAGCAACTGGCCCAGTTGTGACTAACGTCCTCAAGGATCTTGTGATTTTAAAGGGTTTAAGCAATATGACTGACAGGGTTTGATGGGTATGTTGGAATGCCTGTGATTTATTATATAATTTAAGTGCCCATCTGTGCAGCTGGGCAAAGACACAGCTAATGAAAATATCAGCTGTCCAGCTGTTTTCTCTGCTCCACAGAGGTCATGAGGACTGCTCCTCTGGCTGCCTTCTCCACACTAACACCACCACCTTCTGTCACAAGGACGTGTCATTCTCATATTCTCCAAGCAACAGCAATAACTCTGGTCCTTAATCCTGAAGAAGATCCCAGCTATTTTCCAGGTTAGCTGCAATTTAATGAACCTTGACATTAGATAAAGCAGTCATTCTTTCAACCTTTGTGTCACTGTGCCTCATCTCTCAGCTAGCGAGCCTGGGACATGGAAGAGCTGTGGTCTGGCCTAGTCTCCTGGGTTCTGTTTCTGGCTCCTTATATTTGCCTTTCAAACCTTAAAAGAAGAAATAAATTACACAATACCCAAAACGGGCAACATGGCATTACCTTCCAGGAGCTGCTTAGCTACTTGTCTCTTCTCCATGGTTCTGGGGCTACAGACAAGTTTGATGACTTTAAGAACTAGATTACCAAACTTAGCAATAATTTCAATGAGTCCTGTTTTGTTTTAGTATGATTCACTTGAGCCACATGGGCCATAGCAACCTTACTTACTGTCTTTATCTTTTCTATTGAGATAGCTACTTACCAAGTACAGGGCTTATGGGAGGTATTCAGTATACAGGCATGAACAAGAGAGAAAGGTGAACAAGGTCGTGAGTTGTTGTTGACTGGCAAATAGGATCAGAAGAAAGGATTGCAAATATACAAGGTATTTATTTAGTATGCCACAGACCTAGTGGGTGTCAACCCAAATAAGTGACTGAGGCAAAAATCTCAATCAATGGAGGTTTATTAAGCCAAAGTGGAGAACATATCTGGGAAAAACCTAAACCACAGATAGACTTGTGGCTGGTTTTCTGAAGGGGAATTTGGAAGCTTCTGCATTTAAAGGCATACAGAGAGAAAGAAAAAAAAAGTGAGGGGGAGAACAGAAGTGGTGAAGCAAAATGGTTACATTCTCATAAGGCCCAGGAAATTTGCATTTTATATAAGATAAGACGAATACTAGAAGGAAAAAAAAAGAAGTGAAGGAATCATGTCTGATCCTATCTCATCTCCTGTTCCGCAACCTGTGAAGATAAAGTTGCAATTTATTATTAGTATAGAATCAAACAGACTTTAGTTTTAGGAGCCAGACATAGCCTACAGACCTAATTGTTTGCCCTTACTTATGGGAGGTCAGGAAGGAATTTCTTTAATGAATGTTCTGTGGAACCAGTTCTTCACAGGTTCCTGAGGACTTTACCTTCCCTTTGTATAAGGAATTGAAAGAATGGCCCTAAGATTTTGATTTTCTTTTTACATGGGTATTCAAACTTTCTACTACATTTATTGCGTACAATAGTAATTTGGACACACATTAGACAACTGATCTAAGATCAGGCTGACATTGATTTCATAGCTATTGACCCTTTTTTTATGTCTTTTAGAGCCATAAGTAGCAGTTTTGACCCAAGTTCAAACTGCACAATACTACTCTCAAATCAGCAGTATGGGGAAGAAAAGAGATAGGAGACATCTAAAGGCACCAATAGACTTCCTGATCTTGACCTTCTACTCTATCATCTCAGCTGGCTGCCACGGGGACTGGCCTAGGGCCCAAGGCTAATTTGTTACCTTGAGGAGAAAGTCAGAGGAGGCCAAGTTGTAGGGAGTGGCTTAAAACTGTGCACAACTTTTAAAAATCATTATTCAAAAATACAGGGGCCCTTTCAATGTCAGTGCCTCAGCAAAAGGCTATTATCTCATTCTAGTTTTGGAATCTGACTTTTTACCCCCAAACTGTGAATGCCTTGAGAATAGCCCCTAAGCACTATCCATATTGTAAGTATTTAATTAAAAAATAAAAAGGACAGGTACTATATACTATGCAAATAGTCAACACTTCTTCAACATTGAATTTATTCCTAGTAATCATATGAATTATTAACGATAAAGGTTCTTCTACGTAACTCATGCAGAACAAACATATGCAACTATTAATATGATGAGGAGATTTTAGTAAAATCAAGCAACAGAAGACAGCTAGATTTTATTTGGAGCATTTTATTTTCAGTTTCTCTGAACCTTTATAATTCTGGGGAGAATGATACAGTTCTGGAGGCTTCTCTTCAAATTTCTCCCTAGCCCACCATCACAATAGCAATGAATAATATTTGAATAGTGCTTTATAGTTTACAAAGAATTTTAACATTCATTTGCTCATTCCACCTTCAGTCATAACACTACTAACATCCTCTTTTACAGGTGATGGGACAAAGGCTCAGAAAAGTAGTGATATACCCCAGGTCACACTCCAAATCCCAGCCTATTTCAACTATATCCTGAAGCCTTTTATGTTCCTTCATTTTTAACTCCAGGCATATCTATTGCTTGAACTTTTATGTGGGCAGTTATGAGTCAAAAACTTTACAAGTCGTATCAATAAAATTAATTAAAATCAAGTAAGTTCATAACTGCTGTTCCTTTCTTGCCTACCGAGTGTTACACATAGAGTTATTCAAAGAAAAATTATTAGCATGATAATAAAACACATGTAGCTCTAACTATGCCTTTGTTTTTATTGTGCTAAAATTTACATATAGACCTGACATATAAGGTGTGTCAGTAACATAGCAAGATAGTTTTATAGGCTAAATTGTGTTGCTCAGCCCAAGTTAATATGTTTAAGTCCTAATTCCCATTATTTCAAAATGTGATGGGTCTTAAAGAAGTAGTTAAATTAAAATGAGGTCATTAGGTTGGCCCCTAATCCATTATGACTGATGTCCTTATAAGAAGAGGGAATTTGGACACAGACACGCACCAAGGGAAGACCATGTGAAGACATAGTGAGAAGAGGGCCATCTCCAAACTAAGGAGAGACACCTCAGAAGAAAGCAACCCTTCTGATAACTTGATCTCAGACTACTAGCCTCCAGAATTATGAGAAAATAAATTTCTGTGATTTAAGACACCCAGTCTGGTACTTTTGTTATGGCAAACCTAACTAATAGCTAATACTTAGTTGCTTGTACAGATTAGTAATATAACTGAATTTTAATATAATATCTGGGTATTAAAATGCCATTTCCCTCAATTAAAAAATATGAGTATATATTAATTATGAGTGTATGTTTATTATGTTTAAACAGGCATTACTCATTAGCAATCATAACCATTCACAGGCAAGTTAAAGTGGCATGCACACTGCTAGCGTTATATACTAGATTGACGTTCAGATTTTCAGATCAGTTTTATATGACATGCAAGTGAAGGTGTCATCATTGTGGTGGGATTTATGCTATTCATTATCGATGGATAAGGTTTTGCCATAAGTAGCTAAGAAATGTGGAGAAGAGGCAATGAAAGTGGACAATCATAGAGGGCACCAAACAGGCTAGTTTGGCTAAAGCAGACTAAGACAATTTGGTTTCTGGAGGAGAGAACTGAAAAAGAGCGAGGGAGAAAGTCATGGTGAGAGGAAGGTGTGAGAATAAGCTAGGTATATCCACTAGCTTCAACTCAGAAGTCAGTTTGTTACTTTATCTACAAAAACAACCCGCTGGTGATCTAATGCTCTATCTCATACCTGCCTTAGTCATTTATTGAATCCTTTTCCAGAAATATAATAATAATGGAAACAAATGCTCCTTACTTGTGGCAGTGTGGATCCCAGAACCACATGGAGAGCTTAATTCATTGTCTCTATCCTAGAAATAGTGAAACAGAATCTCTAGGATAGTGTGCTCAACCTTGACTGCACATTATAATCACCTGGGGAGATTTAAAAATTCCAATTACCAGGTTACAGTCAAAATCAATTAAATCAGACTTATCTGGTGGTGGGAGCCAGGCATCAGAATTTTTCTGAAGCTTCCCAGGTGATTATAATGTGTAGCTGAGTTGAGATTCATAGCTATAGGCAATAGGGCCTGAGTATCTGTGCTTTTGGTAGCTTCCCAAGTGATTCTTCCTACTCAACCCGTGAGAAGCATTTGATCCTCAGCACAGGGGAATCTATCTTCTATTCCTTGGTTAGCTTTCTCTAATCCTCCAAGTAAAAACAAACATGTTCCCTCTTGTTTGTTTTCTCTTTCCTACCAAGAATTTCATCCTCATTTAGCTAAACTTACTTCCTGATTTGGCAAGGCAGAAATGGAGTGTTTTATGCAGAATAGACAACACAGCGTTGGAGTTCTACATTGGACTGGACATCAAGGCCCTTTAATAAGCTACGCTAGTGAGTTTAGGAAATAGAGTTTTGAAGAATAAGATAGATACAGACCAGATTGTGGATGGACCAGTTTTTCAGCTACAGAGTCAATGGCCTTGAAACAAATAACTCAGCAGGAGATTGGCAAGATCAATATAGATTTTAAGGAAATTATAAAGAAGAGAGCAATGAAACAGAAAGATGTGAAAGACAGTGTAAAGGAGGAACAATTGAACTTGACTGATAGATTAGATATGTGGGAAAGTTGGGAGCTGAAGATGTGATTCTGATATTGTAAGCCTGGGTAATAGAAAGAAATTACAGACGAGGGGAGATAAAGAGAAGGGGCTGAATTTTGTAAGGGGAGAGTGGAGGAGAAAGGAGGATTTAATTAGCTTTTAGACTTGTCTGAGATAGCATGGCATTTAGAAAGTAAGGCCAGTCTCTAGACAAGAGATTTGGAATCTTCTGCCAAGGAGTCTCAGTTGCAGCCCAAAGAAAATATTGGGAAAAACAAGCAGAGAACCATAGACAGAAACTTGGGAAATACCAGCAGAAAGGTAAGTGGAGCCAATGAAGCCAAAAAGGAGGCGTCTATTAGATAGGCAGGAGGAATATCTGCATAGAGTCATGGAAGAAGAAGAAGAGAAAGGGCCAAGAGGAAGTGATCAATGGTGTCAAATGGCCAAGGAGAAGGAAGCCTGAGAAAACAGATATGATTTATATATCATTTCATAGAGGTGCCTAAGAGCCATCATTGGCTTTCCATTGCCTGCAGGATATTATTAGCCTAACAAGAAAAGACCTTTATAAATAGGCTCTAATATACCTTTTTGGTGCCTCATCTCTCAACCCACATTGAACTACATACCATTCACCATGCCAGTATTTTCTTTTAGGCTTCTTTATATGTGCTGCTTCCTTTGCCTGACAAGATTTTACTCATTTCTCAAGACTCAGCTCATAATACCAGTTCCTCTGTGAATTGTGGCAAACTCCTAGTCCTTAGCCAAATACTGTATAGTCAATGCTTTCTCAGTGCTACCACTTCAGTTTGTACATACTTCAATAACAGCACTTACCACATGGCATCATCATATTTTTTTTTACCTGTTTCAGTTACCTATTGCTATATAATAAACCATTTGAAAACATAATGGCTTAAACAATAACTAAGTTATTATTTCTAAATTCTGTGAGCTGACTGGGATCAGCTGTGTGGTTCTTCTGCTCCATGTGGTGTCAGCTGGGTCTACAGTCAACTGTGGGGCCCATTTAGGCTGGAGTTTCCAAGACAGCTAGTTCATTCATATGTTTGAGACCCTGGCTGAGATAGCGGGAGCTCTGGGCTCAAGCTGGGATGTTGGGAAAGCTGGGCTTCTTTCTCTTCACAAGGTCTCTCTACATGGTCTTTCCACATGGTCCTTCTACCACCGAAGTATTGCAACCTAAAACACAGCAGCTCAGGGTCCCCAAAGGAGAGCATTCCAAAAGGAAGGTATCAGAAGCTGGTAGTCCTCTTAAAGAGTAGGCCCTCAACTGACACTCTGTCACTTCCACTGCTGTTCACTTAAGTCACAGGCCAGGGCCTGAATATCAGAAGCACAATTCCATAGGGACCATCTTTGGAGCTGACTCCCTTATTAATCTGCTACTTGGCTGAAGGGCAAAGATTACGTCTTTTTCATCTTTGTGGCCCCTGAGGAACTTAACACAAAGTGGATATTCATTGAATGATGATTGAAGGAAGAGTTGCATTGGAACTGGAAGATTGAGGAACAGACCAAGTTAAGAAAAGTCAGGGCCAATGGAAAGTTGGGGGTGGGAGTAGAAATGCCTCAGAGTTAAACTTCCGATGTTATGTCAAAATGAGGCCACACATCCTGTCAGCAATTTTGTATCTGAACTTAAAATGTTAATTTGTTAAGTGGAAGTATTTAAATATATCAGAATCTGTGTAATCCTCCTAGGCACTTCTGTATTTTTTAAATATGGAAGTGGTCTGAGCCTGTCCTGACAGTGAAGAGTCCCCATGAATAACCATTGTTAAGTGTGTGTGTTAAGTATAACCTTTAAACTGTGTTGCTGAGAGATAGCCTGAGAGCTCAGTGGAACTCCCTCAGGGACCACTTTAGCGGGAATGAGAGACAAGGGTCTGAGCTGTGCCTATGTGCTCCTGGGCCCACAGCTCCATCCCCAGTCAACCAGGAAAGCCTCCATTGGTTTCATTTTTTTGATACAAGTAAGGTCTTATTTGGAAAATAAATTAAGTCAGAGTTTTGGGGTCTCTTCCCCCCCCCCCCCACTAAATAACTTGTGAAACTTACATGCTAGGGGAAAAAAAAAGAGGAGAGGAATAACAAGATTAACTATGAAGACTTAGCTGAAACTGGACAGCCTAAATTGGCAGCAGGCCAGATCAGCATAGTCCTATTGGCAAGGCAAGTATAAGAATAGATTAAAGTGACTCGTGCAAGAGGGAGAGTGACATACTTTGAGTGTGGAGCCCAGATTTTAGTCCAGCCTTGTCACTAACTGGCTCTATAGCCTTGGGTAGGGCACTTAACCTTTGTGGGACTCAGTTCTTTCATTTACAAAATAAGTTCATTGGTCTAAATGACTTCTAAAGGCTGGGGTTCCTTTTCTAAGACTTTGTGATTCCAGGGGGTTAATGAAGCAGTGCAGGTAACTGAGAATGATTTCCAGCCTACACATATTATTCAGTATGGTCAGAGGGAACTTATTATTTCCAGAGTATGAGGACCAGGAGGGAAAGATGAAAAGTTTAGGATTTTGATGTTAATGTATAGAGTACTTAGCTCTAATAATAGCTAATACTGACTGTGCATTAAGTACTGATATTGTACTAAGCACTCTACCCATAATATGGCATTTAGTTTTCACAACATCTCTATCAGGTAGGTACTGTAATCCCAATTTTAAAGATGAGAAAATTGAAGTTTAAGAGATTGTCATTTGCTTAGGATCATACAACTAATAGGGATAGAGCAAGGATTCTAGGCATTTAAGTGTATATATTTTCCCTTATTGATATAAGTCTACCCATGTTACATTAGAAAGCCCTAAAGAACTAGGCTTGTTATCAACTTAACTCACATTGTATTAATATAACCATAGCACATAGCTTTAGGTATATAGGCACCTAGCAGGTGTCTTTTTATAATGATGATGCTGGTAGTAATGACAATGTTAGTGCTAGTTAAAGAGATTTTATCTTTGAAATGGAAGTTAACAAACGAAATCCAGAATTTTAATATCAGTTCTATCACATTATTCACATACAGCTCTCCAGGAAATTCTACTGCTAAAAAAAAGAACTATGAAAGAATGGAAGCGTTATCAGAGAAACTCAAAAATTTTGAATTCTGCTCTATGAATTAGGTAGATGTGTAGTTGGCAGAAGTATCTAAAATATTTCACATTTTGGCAACTTGTAAAATAGATAAGTTTTTAAAAAAAATAATAAGGCTATATCTGTAAAACATTACCTGACTACAGAGCACTTCCATAGATATTATCTCAGTTAATTCTCACAACTCCATGAACATTATCATCCCATTTTAGAGATCTAAAAACTGAGGATTATATTAGTTACATTTTTGATATAGCTAGTAAGTGGAATGAAATTTTTATTGTCATACTCCAAATCTAGTTTTCTTTCCATTATACTATAAGCTACTTTACTAAAATGTACATTTTATATCACTAAAATATAGTAGCTATTACCTACTAGAATAGAATTGACTAGTTTCGCCCCCTAGAGGAATAAATCATATACTTTCCAAAGATTTGGTTGCTAGAGGTAATGACTTATAGTTACAATTTAATATTGTGATAGAGATTGATTAAAATGTGTGGCTAACACTTTAAAAGAGGCAAATAAAAATAAAACCAAACATAAGTTAAAAAAAAATTAGGACTGTGAGCACAGTTGGATGTACTGTTTAGTATATATAGGATTGGGCCACTATTGCTATTTTAATGTTTTTAGGATTGTAAACTTACCCATTATAAATATATATATATTCAAGAGCATCAGTAGTTTATGGTTAGACTTTAAGCCACTGGTAGTTTTGATATTTAAAGAGCTTATTTTCTTGATCACAGGGAGAAAGTCTATATACAGCATGTTCTTTAAACCTGCAGTCCCCAGCCATAGCCCAGTACTTGTCCATGGCTGTTAGGAACCAGGCCTGAGTTCCAGGACCGCCCCCCCCCTCCCAGATCTGCAGAAAAAACTGTCTTCCATGAAACCAATTCCTGGTGCCAAAAAGGTTGGGGACCACTGCTTTAAACCCATATAGATCTGGGATTTCATCTAACTACCTGTGTGACCTTGAGGAAATACATTAACCTCTTATTCTAAGTTTCCTCAACTTTAAATGAGGCAATTGTTTCTATATCATTGGATTGGTCTGAACATTAAATATGAAAGTGTAAACAAGCATATGGCAAAGGATCTGGCACTAAAAATATATTAACTCTCTTCCTTAAGAGACTTTCAAGTATTGGCATATTGGGCTTCTCGTGCCTGCTAAAGCTAAAACAAAAATCCCTTCATCTCTACTTATAAACTGACATTAAAGAGTGGGCTATTTAGCACCTCTCTGGTACCTTGTTCACAGCCAGGAACTTGGTAGGCGCCCAGTAAGTGTTAGTTGAATTAAACTGAAATCAAATCACCATATCCCCCCAGGGTCTCAAGTGTTTAATTAGAAGCCCACCATAGCCAGCATCTCATCGTTCAGGATTCAGCCAACATATAAAAGGACGTTGTCCTTGCAACATTCCTCCTCGGTCTCTAGGCCCTGCTTTTTTGTCATGGTTCATTCCAGCTGAACTAAAATTTCCCCAAACATGACTGAAGCGATGGGCCGAATCTAACAAGATTATGTTTAATAGGGATAAATGTAAAGACTTATACTTCAGTCCAAAAAGAATCCTGTACAAATGCTAGATGGGGAATATGGGGATTATCAGCGCCATGTGTGAAAAAGACTTAGGGGTTTTGGTTGATATTAAGCTCAATTAGTCAATAGTGCTTTCCATAACAAGAAAGTTGATGTGAACTGAGCCTGCGTTAACTCCTGCCTGCCGATTACCATAATGCACTAGTTCTTAACCTTCAGCTGTATATCAGAATCTCCCAGAAGGCTTTTTAAAGCACTGGTCACAGTCTCCACCCCCAGAGTTCCTGATTCAGCCAGTCAGGGGTAGGGCCTGAGAATCTGCATTTCTAACAAGTTCCCAGGTTGGTGCTAATGCTGCTGGTCCTGGGACTGTACTTTAGGAACCACTGTCCTACGCTGTCCTGCATTGTCAGGTCATACTGGGACCACCAGTAACAAGGATAGTGGAGAGACATAAGATACATAAGAGGGACAAGGAAAGGAAAGAAATGAAGAATTATGTGCTGCAGTAATATTAGTAAAATTAACAATAATAGCTAATATTGGTGGAGGATTTATTGTGAGCTAGAAGTTCTACCAAACATGTCATATGGAATTAATAATGGTAGTAATAATAACCACCAACCATATAGCATTTACTGTGTGTCAAGTTTTGTTCAATGTGTTTTATATATTTAATCCTTACAACGATCCTAAGAGGTACATATTACTATGCTCACTTTTCAGATAAGGAAACTGTAGCCCTGAGAATAAACTCAAAAAAGCCACGTTCACACCATCACAGAGATATGGCTAAGATTTGGATCTAGATGTGCTGAAAACAAAACTTCTGTGACACCACGAAGTCTCCTTGGAGGCATGATTGAAGTAAAGATGGAGTTTAGCTTGAAGAAGAGAAGAATAAAGAAAACCAAAACATTTGGTGGTGAATGGATAAACAGAGTATAGTTTACCCATACAATGGAATATTACTAAACAGTAAAAATGAACCACACTATTGAAAACAGCATGCAAAAACCGGAAGGAATCTCAAAATTACGATGGTGAGTGAAAGAAGCCAGACCAAACAAGATCCGAAAATGTTAACTGATCAAAATTAAGAGAAAGACAGAAAGCAGATCAGTGGTTGCCTAGGGATGGCAGGAAGGGGACCCTGAAAAGAGGTGGGAGGGCAAAGATTGCAAACAGACACAAGGAAACTTCTGAGGGCGATGGACATGTTCACTACCTTGATGATGACGATGCTTTCAAGGGTATCCAAATATGTCAAAAGGTATCAAATTGTACACTGTAAATATGCATGGTTTATTGTATGTGAATTATGGTTCAATGAAGCTATGATAAACATAGTTGGATTTAAATATATTAAGTAAAATCCATAAACCCTATGAAGTAGACCAGTATTATTATTCTACAAATAACTGATTGAAAATTGTTTCTGGAATAGGTTCTTACCCGTAAAACAGGTAACTCTGATAAGTGACCCCCTCAGCATATCTAATATATAGTCAATATGTCTTACCAATTTCCAGGTAGAACTCTCAAATAATAACTTATGTCCTCTGAAAACCTAACTCAGTGGAAAAATCTATTACTGAATTCTAACTAATTTAAAACCAATTTGGCCTTAAGAGGTCATGGATTCTAAAAAACCAAATATATTTACAATAGTAATAGTATTAGAAGTAATGCCATTTCCTTATTAAATTCCCCATTTAAAAAAATTCCCCCAAAACCCCTGTCATTTTCCTTCTGAAATAGGTAATAAGATAGATAGTAGTATTCCTATTGAATGACATTAAAATTTAAGTTGCCCAAAGAATGCCTTTTTATAACGTTTTTTCATAACTGATTTTGATAAAAAGAATCACAATATGTTTGCAAGTTTGCTTTGCACAGTGTCATAACTTGTTTTAAAATTCAGTCGAATATGCAGGTTTGTCATAGGATTTCACAGATAAGCATAATAGCCAAGGCTTTTTAGACAATTAGAAAAATTACAATAAAATTAATTCACACGGCATATGTGTTTTTCAGATTTGGAAGAAATATTATGTCAGTGAACAAAGAACTCTAATCACATTTGGAGATACTCCTATACAACTACTCTTGGAATTTTTCAGGATTACTAACTAACATGTGCTGTTTGCCAATTATTTGTGGCTTAATAACACATGAAACTCACCTGTCTCAGCAATGCAACACTGAATCCATGGCAGAGGTGGGCTGCATGCCCACTATATCTTTTTCTCATTTCAAGAGAGAACCTAAGTGGTTTTATACCTTCACTCTCTTCCCAGGGAGAATAAAGTCATGCAAGCGCAGCATAAACTCAAGGATACAGCTGGGCCTCCAAGATAAGGAGTGGAGTTTGGGGAGTTGGAGTAAAGATCAAGTTCCCTAGCTCATGAAGAACTATTCTCATTCCTCTAGTGCCTGGAGGGGTGGCATAGGGTGGAGGAGAAAGGCCTAGAGGAGACTGCTTGGACCTGTCAGGAGGGTGGCCCTGCAGGGGTGCACAGATTCAGTTCAGGTCTGGAGGGATTTAGGGGAACAGCCATAGTGAAATGATAATGTGGGTGCATTTGCCACTTCTCCCTCATTTCCAAACACTGTGGGGATAGACAACTGCAGAAAACCTCAGGATTCCAAGATTGGGATCTTGGCTTTTAACAACTGACAATCAAGTGGGAAGGAATGCAAGACTATACCATTAGCATTCCATATTCACAGGGGATTGATTCCAGGGTCCCAGAATATACCCAAATCCACACATCCTCTAGTCCCACAGTCGGCTGTGCTGGAAGTGGCACAGAGGAATACAGGAAAAGTCTGCCCTCTGTAGAGAAGGGTTTCACATCCCGCAAATACTCTTATTTTCGGTTTGAGTTTGCTTGGAAAAAATGGACCTATAAGTGGACACACACAGCTCAAACCCTTGTTGTTGAAAGGTCAACTGAACTTCTAGGATTAATTATTGAAGTTTTATTAAGAGCCAGCCCTACCCCAAAACCTTCCCATTGTCATGTGAATAGCTGTTCTAGTATATTAAGAAATCACAGAATCATGTTTACATAGCCCTTCTACAGACGCAATCATAATTTAGATTTCTAATGTGTGCCCAGGGACTCATCATTTAATCAATAACCACAGAGAACAAAATCTTGTGGAGAAGGATCTCAACAAACGGCAGGTGCCCAGAACAGGTTTCACGGGCACAGGACCAGAGCAGTCACACATCCCCACATCCCCCAGCCGACCTCCCACTTGGCTTAACGCTCTACTTTGCCTAAAAATTCTTAATAAGATTGGAACAAGGAGTTCTACATTTTCCTTTTACATCAGGTGGCAAATTAGGTACCCAGTCCTGAGGATAACAATGTTAAGATCTGGATTACAGATCTCTCCCTGTTGGCAAATCTCTTCTGCCTAGGCACCCTATTGCTAGTTGCGATATTTGTCAGATATTTTTTAAAAGAGAACATAATTCAAAGCAACTCCTACTCCCTAACCAATTATGTGTTGTATGGTTCTTTAATAATTTTCAAATTTTGCAGGGTTCAAGTTTATTTAATCCAAGATTTATTTCACATTAAAAGGAATGGTGGAAGTGTAATCCTATGAGTATAGTTTTGTGCAGAATTTTTTTTCTTTATGTACATCCGCATTGTATCTGCATTCCTTTTAGCAAAGTAACTGCATCTGGACCACGACTACATCCAAAGCCTTCTGGCTCTATGCAAATGCACAATCTATTCAAAAGTATTCAGTTGATTTTTTATCTCCATTGTAAAATCATGCAGATATTTGGGATTATCTAGGGAAGTAAAGGTCTCTGCTTGTGAGTACAGACTGACCCCCAATTTGTTTCTTCTTGACTGCCAATGCCACTCACAGAGTAACCTCTAACACTGTTTTCTAAGAGACAAGGCCCAAGTGAAATTCTGACCTCCCAGCACTTGCTGATGATCACAGTGAGGCTGAAATACCAAGCACAGAAAGAGTTGCTTTGTAAGAATGATATGAATGGGTCCAGGCCATGTAACACTGATTTCTTCCACCTACTGTTTTGTGTTATTTTGCTTCCTTTAAATAAGCTAACTTTTAAAGGGCTATGTCTACAGCATCCTAGAGAACACACAGCTGTGTCTGTTACAGTGAGTTAGACTTTCTGGCTGCAGAAAGAGTTACAAGATCTGTGCCTCTTTGGGGTAAAGAGATTTAAATGTGAATAAATGCTGCAGTAGAGATGACTCCCCCCCACAAAAAGAAGCTGAAGGATAAAGGATACACAATCATGATATTTAGAACTGTTAATTTGCATTACACACTCTCTCCACAACATCCTGATTTCAATAATTGTTCAAGTAATTTCATAAGTACAGTAAAACCCCATTAATTTGGATGCTCTCAACTTAAAATGTGTATAAGCAATGTGATAGAACTCTGTTGGTTCATCTTTCTATAGTGGACATAAAAATGACTAGTATAAAGATGATGATTGAAAAACAAACCATGTTTTAAAAAATAAACCATTTTTAAGCACTCTCAGTTGCTTTGTAATTCTTGGATTTATTAAAAAATATTTTTAGAGTTGAGCATATACTGTGTGCAAGACACCAGGTGAGGGGCTAGTATTATAAAGAAGCATAAATCAAAGCCCTATCTTCAGTGAGCTTAGAGGCCAGGGGGTGAAACTGGACAGGTATCTGGATATATGACCCTTAATACCAGGTAACTGGAATAGTATGGAATGAAGGCTACATTTAATTTGTTCTATTCACTAGGGTGGAGCTTCTCAGGTATGATGTGATCATTGCTCTGCCACAGAGTTATACATAAATCACAAATTTTAAATTTTTCTTTCTTTTCAGTATTATAATGCAGATTTTCCTCTTTATTAAAACACTTTCACTTAACCTGTAGTTGTTGAACACCTACTTCAAGTAAAAGATTGTGCTAGGTGTTGAAAGAAATGTGCTGAGGAAGATGCTGTTCCTGACCTCAAGGATTTTTTTCAAATGAATATTTCCCAAGCTAAATGAAGTTATAGTAGGAAAAGTCTAAGTGGCCTGCTATGACAGGGCTGACACAGTGCATTGTGTTGGGTTCCACCAGGAGCTGACCATGAGGCAAGGATGTGTACTCAAGTAGTGTATTTGAGAGGTGATCACAGAAAGCACCAAAAGGGGAGTTGGGAAGTTAGATGAGGAAGCAAAATAGCCGCTAATAAAAGGTACATTATTGAACAGATTCCTGCTGTGAGCAACTGGGGCTCAATCCTGCTGGGAAACTTCGGGGGACAGTACAGAAGAAGCCTTAGTTAGCCTACCTAACTGAGGGGGGTGAGGACACCTGGGTTTTTTTGTTTTTTTTTTTTTTTTTGAGACAGAGTCTTGCTTTGTTGCCCAGGCTAGAGTGAGTGCCGTGGCGTCAGCCTAGCTCACAGCAACCTCAAACTCCTGGGCTCGAGTGATCCTTCTGTCTCAGCCTCCTGGGTAGCTGGGACTACAGGCATGCGCCACCGTGCCCGGCTAATTTTTTATATATATATCACTTGGCCAAATTAATTTCTTTCTATTTATAGTAGAGACGGGGTCTCGCTCTTGCTCAGGCTGGTTTTGAACTCCTGACCTTGAGCAATCCACCCGCCTCGGCCTCCCAAGAGCTAGGATTACAGGCGTGAGCCACAGCGCCCGGCCGACACCTGGGTTTTTAATCTTCCAACTGTTTCATCATTGATTGAGGGCTACTCCTGAGGATGAAAACTCCTGGCATTCGTGACCTGCCCTGGTACCAGGTGCAAGAGGACCATCCTCAGGCAACTGCTCAGAGCTAGAAGCCCAACCATGTGCACGGACATGATGTGCCTAGGAAAAAAAGCACAGGGTGCTAATAGTATCTGCTAAACAAAGGGGAAATATGATTCCAGATTTGATTATGAAGGAAGGCTGCTGGAAGAGGTGGTATTTTAGGGAGGCCACATAAAGATGAAGGTGGTGATGGAGGAATGACAACCTTGGCAGTAGTAACTACAAGACTAAAAGGACAGAGATGGAGAAGAAGATGTAGTCATCATTAAAAGCAAACATCCCTGGATAAAAAGAGTTTAGGGTTCACAGGGGAGGAAAGATAGAGGGAAATATGGCTAAAAGACAAGCAGTAATCAGAATGAGTCCTCTTTAAATGTCCTATCTAGCAACTTTAAACTCTATCCTGTAGGTATCAAGGAGACTAAATATGCTTGATTACTGGAGTGACATGATTAAATTTATTTTAGCAAGATGACTCTGGAAATCTCATCATAATGCTTAGGATGGCCTGGAGGAGATGGACAGGAGACTATCTTTAGAGCCAAGGTGAGACATAATCAGCCACAGTACAAAGGTATTGACAGTGAAAACGGAGAAAGGATATGGGTGGAAGACACTTCAGGAGAGTCTCCCAGGGCTGTGTGCCAGAGAGGAAGATGGTGGAGTAGAGAAAAATCTCAGAAATGAAGCCTGATGACTCATTGGATTGATACTGTCTTGAATCGAGTTAATAAATTATAGCAGGAAGAGGAGATTTTGTATATGGAATTTGGATTGTTGAATTCAATGTGGGCTGTTAATCTAGAGAACTCCACAAGGCAGTTTTAGAAAGGTGTGTCCAGAGCAAGAGGTACACATCTGGGATTCATCCAAGCAAACCTACCAAAGGAGAAGATAGAAAGAGACAACTATAGGTTGGTCTCCCCTCAAAGATTCAGAAGTAGTAATACTTTCTTGTAAATATAGTTTGGAATAATCATTTCAGGATACTCACTAATTAGGATATAGAATTTCCCTTTCCAATTTTTATTTTAAATATGGGAGTAAAAGGATTATGGAGCTATAAAATATAAAGTTTCCTTCTCTTATTGAATATAATTTATGTCTATGAGTCAGAATATAGGAATTACAAGTGTAAATTAAGGATAAACTACAAATGCATTGTTCAGATCTTTGGGTAATGGCTGAAAGTACCTGATCCACTATATGCTGACAGCAGTGACTGATCCTAGAAATAGTCTGATTGTGTTCCAAGAGGGGAGCCACTCATTTTAAAGTATAAAATAAAGCAGTCACTTAATTCACATTTGCCAAGCTCTTCTAATTTGACTTCCTTTTCCAAAGGCTATGCATCTGGTAATCTGCACCTCAATAGGCTCTGTAGAATATTTCTGGAGCAACTGTAGGCCACCTTGTTTTGCTTTACAAAGCTGAGCAGACAATTAGTGATAGAGACATGTTAAGTAGAGGCCCAATAAATAACACTGTTTTCCTCACTTGAATTTTGAATCAAAGGACATGAAGTCAATGGAGAAAAACATATCACTTTTTCCATCATCATCATCACTATCATCACCATCATTGATAAAGGCCAGGTTAGAGGATGTGCCTTACCTGAGGAGCAAATAATGGGCATCTTAATGCTGAAACTCTCTGAATTAGACAGGTTTATCTGCCAAGCCATATGCAAAAATGGACAACCATAGACCTCCCTATGTGCAAACCCACCTTGTAAAACAAACTTCAGGCATGGAAAAACCAGTCAGAATTCACACTCGTAGCAATTTA
Organism: Microcebus murinus; assembly: GCF_040939455.1. Lineage (NCBI taxonomy): Eukaryota > Metazoa > Chordata > Mammalia > Primates > Cheirogaleidae > Microcebus > Microcebus murinus. The sequence goes on from NC_134104.1 coordinate 51,752,642, forward strand.
TTCTCAAGAGTAAAAGAGAAGGAAAGGGGTAGAGCCATGACTATCCAGTTTCTTACCTCATACTCACCAATAAATTATTTTTAAGTCCCTTATATATTTGGATGTCCTATATCCTAAAAACATGAATCCGTCTGAAAAGATTTCCTCCCTCCCTGTCGCCTCCCTCCCTCCTCCACCACCCATAGACTCACAGTATAAGGAGTTAAGAAGGGTTGGAAAATAGAATATAGACTTTGGAAAGTTCTCATACTACTACTTAGCCTGCCCCTTCAGTGCAGGGAGGTGAAGTGACTTGCCCAAGGTCACATACTTATTAGTGGAAGATCTTGGGCTAATATCACTTAAATTCAAAGAAGAAATCTGAAAAAATATGCTGCTACTTGATTCCATAATTTTGTATGCCACTCAAAGGTGCCTTTGAGCAGAAACATCAGCCAGATGGTGATAACTTTTTAAAAAAATCTCTAACCCAAGAGGGAACTTAATGAAGCAGCAGACTTTTCACGTGGCCCTTATTTATCCTGATCTGATCAATGTCTTCTGAGGCCACTAGCTGTGTTCTTCTACCCTGGAAAGCTCAGGATGGCAAAAGATTTATTCTGCCCACTTGCTTTGGTAAAATTACCTCCCAACTAACACAGGGCCTGACACACAGGAGGCACCCAAGAAATGGTGAGTGGCAAATGAATAAAGAAATGAATGAATAAACAAGGTTGCCCTCTCTTTCAGAAAAGAGTATGATATTAATTTTAAAAAATCAATGCTGTTTCATTTAAGGAAAAAAAACATAATAGAGAAATTTATCAATTTACTAAACCCTACCAAAAATATATTCTAAACATTTTAGTCTGAAATGAATTCAATTATTAATAATTATCATTCAAAGTGTCTTAAGTGGAGAGAATGGGAAGGAAGACCAAGAATAAATAAGCAGCAGGAGAGAGAGATCCAGGCTAAAACAAAAAAGTAGTTGGGAGAACCTCATATTTATGAGGGACAGTTTTAACAATCCCACAATTTCCCAGGTTGACAAGGGAACAGTGAACACTAAACCAAGTCCACTCCTGAGCAAAATGCCTCCCTTCTGAATATCAGCCCCAGAGCATTTAAAATTTGTATTTATGCCAGGATCTTTACATATCCTATTCAATTTTAACCTTAGTCACACTGTGGGGTAGGCATCATAAACTCTATCATATGAGAACATCATGGTAAGTGAAATAAGTCAGACACAGAATGAAAAATATTGCATGATCTCACTTATATGTGGAATCTGAAAAAAAGTCAACACAGAGATAGAGAATAAAATAGAGGTTATCAGGGACAGGGTGGAGGGAGGAAATGGAGTGATGTAGGTCATGGGATACAAATTACCATATTTGTGAGATTAACAGGTCTAGAGATCTAATGTACAACTTGAGTATTATAGTTAATAAAATTGTGCTGTATTTGAGATTTTTGCTAAATGAATAGATTTTAACTGCTCTTGTCAAAAAAAATATGAGTAATTATGTGAGATGGTAGATATGTTTGCTTCACTATAGTAACAATTTTACTATCTATATGTACTGTATAACAGCATGTTATATATCTTAAATATTCATAATAAATTTTATTTAAAATAATAAACTCTATCATAAACTACATATGTCAGGGATCTTCACAAATGTTAAGTTGTTAAATATCAAACTTGTGCTATATAAATCTGTCTTTAAGCTTATTTCCTTCTCTCCCCTTTGGCTAAAAAATTTTCCTCTTGCTCATTCACATGTCAGTCCATTAATTTAAAAAGCATTTATTACACAATAGGTGGGATAATAAATTAGTACATGAACAATTCAGTAATGAAAGTAAGAATACAATGCTATTCATAATAGCATGACAAGAAATAAAACACTAAGGAGTAAATTCGAAAAAAGAAATGCAAGATATATACTGAAAATTACAAAACTTTGAAGAAACTAAAGAAGATATAAATAAATGAAGAGACATTCTACTCAATATTATTAATATCATCATTCTCCACAAATTGATCTATAGATTGCATGCAAATTTCAGCATGCTTTTTTGAAGATACTGACAAGGAGATCCAAACATTTATGTGGAAATGCAAAGCACCTTGTACAGCCAAAACAATTTTGAAAAATAACAAAGTTAAAGGACTTTCACTTCCCTATTTTAAAACTTACCATAAAAGTACAAGACAATGTGGGACTGGCATGAGGATGGACATACAGATCTGGAACATAATTCGGAGTCCAGAAATGAATCCTTACATTTATAGTCAATCGAGTTTTGGCAAAGATGTCAAGGCAATTCACTAGGGAAAGGATTCTGTTTGTCAGATGGTGGTAAGAGACAACCACATATCCATATGCAAAAAAGATTAACTTAGACCCTCACCTCATACCACATATAAAAATTAACTCAATACAGATGATAGATTTAAACATATGAGCTAAAAAATAAAACTTTTAGAATAAAAGGAGAAAATCTTCAAAACCTTAGGTTAGGCAAAAATTTCTTAGATGTGACCACCAAAAGCATAGTCCCTACAAGGAAAAAAAAAATAAATTAGACCTCATCAAAATTTAAAACTTTTGCCTTTCAAAATATATCATTAAGAAAATAAAAAAGATAAGCTACAGATTGGGGGAAAATATTTGCAAAATGCATAACAAAGTAAAGGACTTGTATCCAGAATATATAAAGAATTCATACAACTCAATAAGAAAACAAAAAAATCAATGTTTTTGGTGAAACAGATGTTTCACCAAAAGGATATATGAATGGCTAATAAGCACATGAAAAGATGCTCAACATCCTTATTCATTAGGCTAATGCGCATGGAAACTATGATGAGATACAATTTCACATCTACTAGAAAGGCTAGAAGACAAACAATAACAAATGTTCGTGAGGATGTGGACAAATAGGAACCCTCATCTATTGCTGGTGAGAATGTAAACTGTACAGCTACTTTGGAAAAAAAATTGGCAGTTTCTCAAAAAGTTAAACATAAAACTATAAAACAACCAAGCAATTCTACCCCTCAGTATCTATCCAAGAGAAATGAGAACATATGTCCCCATGAAAACATGCACTAGAATGTTAAGAATAGCAAATAGTGTAGATGATCTAAATATCCAACAATTGGTGGATGATAGACAAATGTGGTCTATCAATATTATGGAATATATTAGCAATAAAAAGGAATAGACCACTGATAGATGCTATATGGTAGATGAACCTTAAAAACATTATGTGAAGTGAAATAGGCCAGACACAAGACACCACATGTTAAATGATTCCATTCATATAAGATGTATTTTTTAAAAGGCAAATTTATAGAGAAAGAAAGTATGTCAGTAATTGCCTGAAAGAGGGGGTTCAGTTAGCTGGGACTAACTGTAAATGATCATGAGGGATCCTATTTGGGAACCAAAAATGTTATAACTGATTTATGGTGACGGTTGTACCACTCAGTAAAGCTACTAAAAATCATTGAATTGTATGCTTGAAGTAGATGAATGATATGTAAAATATATATCAATAAAGTTGCTAAAAATCAAACACGTTTTAAAAATAAGTTAGTAAAAACTAGTGTATGTTTTGATTCTAGATCTAATATGCATTGTTTACTTAAGCTCAAATCTTAATTATTGAAACATTCTTCTTCTACATGGCCATACAGATCAGGTGCCAAGGCCTTCCTCATTCTTCCTGTGAACTTTATTGCATGAACCCATTTCTTTATTTTCCTTTCTAAAACCATCTCACTAATCCAGATTTTCCTTATGTCCTTTACTTAATTTTATTATACTTGTAAATGGTTTCCCTAACTCAACTTACTTTTCTATAGGTTATACAGCATTAGTTACTAGATTAATTGTCCAGTGACATTGATTTCATGAGATGGCACTCAGAGGTCTATCCTCATACCTCTAATTGTTCTCAGTACAGGCAGTATACTGTGTGTGATGGTTAATTTTAGGTGTCAATGTGACAGGATTAAGGCATACTCAGATGGCTGGTAAAACATTTCTTGGTGTGTCTACGAGGGTATTTCCAGAAAAGATTAGTATTTAAATCACTAGAGTGAGCAAAGAAAATTCTCTCTTACCAGTGTGGGTGGGCATCATCCAATTGTTGAAGGCCTGAATAGAACAAAAGGTGGAGGAAAGGCGAATTTGTTTTCTCTTCTGGAGTTAAGACATTTATCTTCTCCTATTCCCTAGCATCAGGCCTTCAGTCTCGAACTGAGACTTACACCACTGGCTACCCAGGCTCTCAGGTCTTTGGACATGGACTGAATTGCCCTCTGGCCTTCCTGGTTCTGCAACTTGCAGACAGCAGACTATGGGACCTCTCAGCCTCCAGAATTGTGTGAATCAATTCCTATGATAAATCTCCTCTTATAGATCTCTCTATATATCCTCAGTTCTGTTTCTCTGGAGAACCCTGACTAACACACTGTGTAAACAATAGCTTTCCTGTTTGCACCCACTCTCTTGTTCCAATTTTATTTTTCACTCTTAATACAATGCCTTTACTCTATTAGATTGGTTTCTTCATTGTCCCCTGTAGTAGTTTCCTAGGGCTACTGTAACAAATGACCACAAACTAGGTGGTTTAAAACAACAGGTGTTTGTTCTCTTACAGTTCTGGAGGCCAGAAGTCTGAAGTCAAGGTGTCAGCAACTGTTCCCTCCAAAGGATCTAGGAGGGAATCCTTTATTGTTTTTTCCAGCTTCTGGTGGCTGCTGGCGATCCTTGGTATTCCTTGGCTTGTAGACACATCACTCCAATCTCTGCCTGTCTGCACAAGACCTCCTTCCTGTCTCTTTTCTTCTCTAAGGACACTTGGCATTGGATTTAGGGCCCACTCCAATCCAAGATGCTCTCATTTTGAGATCCTTAATTCAATTACACCTGCAAAGACCGTTTTCCAAATAAAGTAAACTTCACAGGTTCCAAGTGGAAATATCTTTTGAGGGGCCACCAATCAATCTACTACCTCCCCCAAACACTCTATGTCCTTTTTATACATTTGGCCATGTTATTTCCACATTTGAAATTTCCTTTCCATTCTCTTTTCCAAATCCTGCTCAAATTCTGTGTCTCACAAAGCCTGTCCTAATCAGAACACCCTGTATTAGTTTCTCCTTTTTTTGAACTCTATAGCACTCACTGTTCCATTCATTTCTGCATTGTTTATGTTCATGTTTGTAGGTACTGCTTGCCAACCAGATTTTAATCTCCTGTAAGAGGATCTCAAATGCTAAAGCAGTGTTTCTCAACCATGGTTGTATATTGGAATCATCTGGAGAATTTTTAAAAAGACTACTCCTAGAGATTCAGGGGGGGATGTCCCAGGCATGGATTTTTTTAAAGCTTCCTTATTTCATTCTAAGATTGAGAACCCACTGCTTTAAAGTATGTATTCTCAATGCGGAGGGCTAAAATTGGTTCTTGGTGGAAGGTTATGCAAAAATCTTAGACAGTATAATGGTTTGTCATCCTTCAAATGGCCAAAATACACAAACAGATATATAGTATCATATATTTATGGTACTAAAATTTAACAGGGGCCAATTAGAGGAAAATGTCTAAAGTGGTTTCTGAGGGGGCAATAATGAAAAATACTCTGAGAAACACTGCTCCAAAGTATATCAAAATCACTGTGGAGCTTGATAAAATGCACATGGCCAAGCCCCCAGAGTTTCTGGGTCAGGAGTTTGGGCTGTGGCCCCAAATTCCATATATTTAATAGCAATTAACATTTATCACATGCTTACTATATACTAAGTACTGTTTTGAGAGTACCCATGTGTTCTCTTCATTTTACAGGTGAAGAAACAGAGCCATAAAGAGCAATTTGCCCAAAGTCACTCAGCTCCAAAGTGGCAGGAAAAAATTTGAACCCAGGGATTCGTGTTAATGTACTTAACCCTTAATCATAGGACCTCCACTACCACAGCATGAGGACCTGGAAGGAAACATACCTCATAATTCTCTTCCATTCCCTTCCACAAGGAGCAGAATGCTTCATATATAGCAGAGGCCAAAGTGCACTTGTTGAATTCATGACCAGGATATAAATAAAGAGCCAAAGAACTGCCAGCTAGACAAGAGTAGGGCTGTGGGGCACATAGTGTCAAGAACACTAGTCAGGGCCATAAGGGCTTAGATTCCATGAGTGGACAAGGTTGGTTACCGTGAAGTTGGTTAAATGGACAAGGATGGAGAAGGCTTGGTCCCTAGACTGAGAGGTTTAAGTAGTACTTGGGAAGCCTCCAGTATATTATTATTATTATTTTATATATGCACATTATTTTTATTTCAAAGTATTATGGGGGTACAAATATTTATGGTTACATGGCTCACTTTTGTAATGGTTGAATCAGGATTTAAAGTGCGCCCATCACCTGGATAGTGTTCATTGTACTCACTAGGTAGGTTTTCTCCCATCCCCCATTCCCCCTCCCCCTCCAGTATATTATTGATAACATTTAACGCAAAGGTAAACCAACAGAAATCTCAAAATGCTCATTGCTATTGTCCCAAAAGCCACTTGATTATTTGGGATTCTTTTGGAATAGGAGTTCTTAAATTCCATGGACTTCTTTGGCAGTCCTATACAAAGTCACATAATATATAATTAAAAAATAATTCTGAGAAAGGTAAAGCCTATAGATTATATCTAAGAATAATGTTTCTAAATGTATATAATAAAATTACAAGATTACAAAGGCAACCAACTATATTGAATTACAGTTATCAAAATATTTTTAAAATGTATAATAGGGTAATATCTGTGTTTCCTTAACGTTTTTCAAAAGATCTAGTGACAAGTCTAAAAACAACTATAATTTGAAGTTATGATGAATGTAAATGATATTTTAAGCTATTCATAATAACTAAAACATAGTAACAGAAATATCTGTAATTTCTATTGGTGACAAAGTCATAGGTACTGCCAACACTAATTTGGTTTGTTGCCAAATTCATAGTAGAAAAAATGCTAATTTTCAGTTAGAGATTAGTGAAAATAAAATTGTAAATTTTTTCCCATCCATGAATTTCTTGTGGATACCTGTGGACCCCAGGTTAAAAATCCCATTTATAGCATACAGAACTCTCCCAGCTTAGCCCTGTCTGCTTAATCCTGTCCCATTTGGCCCATCTTGATTTAAGGAAACTCCTCACACCAGATCCATCACTGTTAATATCTTTTGGCCAAGAAAGTTTCTCCAGAAGTTCAGGACACAGTCTCTTGACACAGCAGCACTTTGAACACAGTGACCCTTATAATGACAAGAACTAAGCAATGTTTGGGGGAAGAATTAGTTAGAAAAGAGTGTTCCTGGAAAGGAAAGCAGCTTTTATCTTTACTTTGCTTAACAATCAACTGGGAGATCTATAAAAAATTGCAGATTTTTGAATTCTAACTTCCTCCCACTCTCCAACCACATACAGCTCAGAGATTTTAATTCAGTAGGTTTGGGGTGGGCCCCAAGAATCTGCATCTAAAATTTTCAGGCCAGATGACTGAGTTGCTGCCGATCAGGTACACTGGCCTTGAGTCTAGCTTATCAGAGGCCTCTTTGGAGAACAATTTGTGTTTCCAAGTGGAAGAGAAAGAAGCAAACAGCAAAGCCTTTTGGTGCATGTCCCAAGAGTTGCCAGGTCAGCGCCTCAGGTGAATGGTTCAGGGTGGGCCACGGCCTAACTCCGGGGATTCACCATCAGGACAGAGCAGCTTATGTTCTCATCAGAAATAAAATCTCCTGACTAAATTTTCCTCTTTCTCTAAAGGGAAGTCTTCTCCCTCCTTTTCTTCCCCACCTCCTCTTTTTCCCCTGGGGATGCTGCAAAGACTGAGAGGAATACCATGATTCACAGAGAGGCCTGATCTCCTAACAGAGGGGCCAGGGAAGTATACTGATGTCTCAAGAACCCCATAATTTTGGAGCACATAGGGTAAGGATTTCTTGGACCTGGGAGGCTTGCTGTTCCACAGTGTATGGGATAATTCCTTTATAATCTACTTATCTGCAGTCTGGAAGATAACTTCAGACTGTGTTAAGAGAACAATGATATAAGCCTTTCCCTCAGTCATTCGACCCTTGACCTTTTTCTGGAAGAAACACAGAAGGGAGGGATGTGGCTTCCTGATCCTTTTATATCTTTAGTCTCACCAGTCAAGACTTTATTAGAAACTTAACTAAAGCCACCTAGACTCTATCTAGCAGACAGGCAGTAAGATTCTTCATTCAGGCCTGAATGAATATAAACTGACAGGTTGGAATTGTAGTTTTTTATGTTAACAAAAAATCAAATAACATTTTCCTAACATATTGAACACATCTTTATACATAACACTATGTTAAATTACATTTCTCAGCAATTACAGTGTGATTTATTTTTTGCCCTCTTGTTATAGGGCTATTTATAGCTCCTAGCAGTTAATTTAATTTATCAGTGTTTTTAATTTTTAAAAGCTTCCCATGTAATAGGCGATTGGTCAGTAAAATGTATAGAGTTTATTAATTTCTCTCCAGTGTTCCATCTACCTCTCACAAATAACTGTAGCACTTCTTACTATTTTCAATTTTTTTCTTTCCTTGATATCCCTCCAGTGCATAGACCAAAGTCTGACACAGACAATAGCCGTTGAACAAATTCTGTTCAGCCACTGTATTTACTACTTTACTACAGTTAATCTCATTGGATCTGATTAATTAAATATTCTTCATCAAATTCTATAAGGCCAGTTGGGATGATTATCACATTTTCATTTTCTAAACTAAAAAACACTGAATGTATTTCCTAGGTCTCAGAGAATCACTGCAAGAACTACCACTAAATCTTGAAGTTGGTTAGGTCCAGAGGTTTATAACTGCTTATTCTAGAGGTCAGCACATTATAGTCAAAGGCCCAATCTGGCCCATTATCTGTTTTCTTAAAACTTGATTCACTCAGTTATGTAATGCCTAAGGATGCCTTCCACAGGGCTTTCAACACCACAATGGCAGAGCTGAAAAGGTGCAAGAGACAAATGGTCAACAAAGCCTAAAATACTTATATCTCACCCTTTATAGAATATGTTTGTCAACTCCTAGAAAAGCCACTCTAAAAGAGTATCTGAAATAAGGAATATTACAAACTCCAAACCTTTGTTTGCTAAACCGCAAAAAAAGATAAACGTGGTGAAAATATTTGGCAACCTTGGTACATTGATGGCATTTTAATAGATAAACTATATTTATGTTCTTCACATTGATCAAATCTTACACCATTAAAATACATGGGAATTTACTAATTTATTTGTAGCTCTCTGTCCTCATATTCAAAGACAGTTTGTAAGAAACAGAACAACTCTGAGCTGGGTGCAGTGGCTTATGCCTGTAACCTCAGGACCTTGGGAGGCTGAGGCATCTCTTGAGTATAGGAGTTCAAGACCAGTCTGGGCAACATAGTAAGACCTCAACTCTACAAAAAAATTGGAAAAAAAAAAAAAGAAACAAAAGCACTCTGGAGCAAGCTTAAGTGAAGACTGAATCCAAGGAAAGTACAAAATTCAAGGGCAGGAAGAATCATTCAGTCTCACACCTGGAATGGACTAAGAATTAGAAAGCTATCACAGCCCATAGCCAGTTATTTTTCCAAAACCACGTGATCTCTCATGTCAGTGCTCCCTGCCTGCTCATCAACACACATGGCCCACAGTTAATACTACTCAATAGTAGCCTCAGTTGCTAAATGATCTTATACTCTTAGCTTTTGTGGCCATTAACAGTCTCTGGTTCAAATTCCTGATTAAAGCATGGAGGAATATGCCACATAAAGGTCTGTCTCTTCCCACATTGTGGAGGTCAAACTCTTCAAGAAGGCTATATGGAGGAAAATAAATTATTGTCATCACTAACTGGCACTATTACAGTGATTCTCAGTGTGATAGGAGTGGGTGTCTATCCTTCAGATGCACTATAACCACTGCAATGAACCACTGTTACTCATAGGAGTATGTCATGTCTTAAAGTTTTGCTTGTGTGATAAAAGGTGGAAAACCATGCTCTTAGTGACTTATAATAATTTATCATGCTAAGAAGAAAAAGCTTTGTTATTTGCAAAAATATTATATTTGAAACTAATGCAAACAGGATGAATGTTATTCCTTAAAATATTTAACTTGGTATATATTCTTAAACACCAACTGATAATTAAATAGAGACATTGAGACAATAATTTACATTAGTTCGATGTGTTGTAAATGTTACTTTTCTTTTGGCTCCTTAATCTGACCTATGTACTCACTTGCCTTCTGTGTATTTCTTGTAATATTTATGCTTAGCAAAAGAGGAATACTAATAAGTACCACAATTTTATTAGGCCTATCAAACAGCAGAATGTCTAGCCTGTTGGTAGACTTTAATGATGTTATCATGTCTCTGTCCCAGTACACCTTGTAGCAATTTTCTAACACATTCTTAGGATTATATTTATAATGCAGTATTAATTCATTTGCAAACTCACATCTGAGGTCATAATGTTGACCCGCAAAATTAACAGTATACTCATGCTGTTCATCTAGCAGCTGAGTACAACCTCCATTTATTTTAAAATTGTTTTGATGGCTGTAGTTTCTTTTGTACATGAAAATGATAATCCTTTCCCAGCTGAATCTACACTTGGATTGTTCCCCCTTGTGAAAGAAAGACTTAAATTTGTAAATTAGACGACCCAGATTGGTGCTGTTTTCCCAAACCAAAGAACAGTATCTTCCCCTATAAAACTCTAGTTCATCTAGTCTGTAAGTGAGACTGTGATTTTGGACTATGAATTATCAAGTAAACATTTGTTGAGTGCCTACAATTTTCAAAGCATTGTGCTAGAGAAGTTTGGGGTACAAAAATGAATAAGACGGTCACTGTCCTCAAAGAGCTTCCGTTTGTTAAGGAGCAGCCACTTAAACATTGAAACCTGATTAAATATGACATGTGTTTTAATAGACTAGAGGGGTGAGTAAATGACATGAGTAGAAAAATAAGATATTGATTATACTGGAAGCAAGACAAGAAAAACTGCATATGACAGGACCTTTGAATTTGGCTTTGAAGTAAGAAAGAAAAATTCAGACAAAAGAGGACAACATGAGAAAGTGAGGAGGTGAGGCAAAATGATTAAATTAGTAAAAGGATTGTGTCTAGGATAGCTGAGATAGTAATACTGAGGAAAGAGGTAAGAAATAAGTTTGGATAAATAAGATGGGACCATGGTATTAAAAGCCTTACATGCCACCTTAGGGCCTTCAGGAGGATGATAAAGGTAATGGAAAACCATTGAGAATTTTTAATTTGGGCATTTACAAAAGCATATTTGTGTTTTAGAAAGATAATGCTTGTGGCAATATGGAAAACTGATCCAATAGCAACGATGTTCATGAATATCCATCTAGTATCAATCTAGTTTCCTTCATTCTGCAACTAAGGTATTTATTTATTCATTTATTCATCTAACAACTATCATCTGCCAAAAATCCTATTTTCAGTTATCATGATCAAGTCTATATTACTGTCATTAAGTAATAGTTAATTCATTTCTTCAAGAAGCCCCAATGCTCTTAGATTTTCCTCGTACTAAATTTACAAATGTGACTTTCAGTAGTAGTTAAGCCTCATCTACATCAAGCTTCTTGCTATTTATAATTATGCAATATGGAGGTATATATTATTATTCAAATTATTTTCAAATGTTTTTTTAAAAAGAGAAAACACAAGTTACCAATATCAAAAATGAAAGAGAAAACATTACCATGAATCTTGCAGATATTAAAAAGATAATTAAATAAAAATTATCAACAACTTTATGCCAATAATTTCAACAATGTAAGTGAAATGAATAAATTCCCTGAAAGGCACAAATAACCAAAACCAACAAAAGAAGAAATAGAAAGCCTGAATGATCCTTTATTTATCAAGTAACTACAATTCCATAATATAATATTTTTTTTCTAAAAAAAAAAAAACCCTCCAGGTCCAGATGGCATCACTGACTGGTAAATTATACTGAATATTTAAAAAATAATAAATGCAAAAACTCTTTAAGAAAAAAGGGAGGAGGGCATATTTCCCAATTTATTTTATGAAAATAGCATTATTATGATACCACAATCAGACAAACACTATAAGGAAAGAAAACTACAAACCAATATCCCTACAGACTCAAAAGTGTTCAATGAAGTATTAACAAGTCGAATCCAGCCATATACAAAAAGAATAATACACCACGACAAAATGAAATTTAGTTTGGTTTAATATTCACATTATTTTTAAAGTTTAAAAACAGATTTAGAACTAACATAAAGCTTCAATAAGCACGCCTGGGGTAAATGACTGACAGAGGAAAGTTTGAAAAATGGAGAAAGACAAAATAAAATGTTCTTAAATTAAGAAAATAGAGAGAGAGATGAAGCCCAGATCAAACCATTCACAAAACATTTTTATTCATAAATGCTAATTGATTCCAATCTTGGTTGGATTATTTGTTATTGACTAATAACGATAAAGGAAAAATCTGAAAATATAGAGAAGTCCATCTATTTCTATTACTTTTGTATTAACCATAATATTTAACTTAAATTAAAAAATTATCAATATCTGTATCATCCTCCTAAACAATAAGAAGTCTCTAGAACACTTTGATAATCCCTCACAATTTATAGCTGTGTATTTTATTTTATTTTTAAAAATTTTTAATATAATTTATTTAAATTTTTTTATCCTTTTTCTTTTTAGTGGAGCTCTGAAGACAGTATAAGTCAATAGCTGTGTATTTTAGCTATATCCTTTTTAGCTCCTTAAAAATTATTTTTTATATAGTTTGCTTAGATTTGCCCATATTTTTACATTTTGTTTTTATCACCTCTTCTTGAATCTAGACCATCAATCTGGAATAACTTTCTTCCACCTGAGGTATACATTTTAGAATTTCCTTAGACTAGAGATTGTTAATTACTAACTTTCAGATTTTATTTAATATTTATCTGAAATGTCTTTATTTTGCCCTTGTTTGTAAACATGTTCTCCATGGATTTGCTGTTCCAGGTGAGAGTTATTTTTCTTTCAACATATTACAATTATTCTTTCTTTTGTCTTTCATAGTTGTTCTCAGTTTAATTACCTTTTCTTGGTAATCTGGTTTTTTCTTTTAAGAGTTTCTTTGCTACAGTTGTTCTGCATTTATCTACATGGTGGCTAGGTGTGGGTTTCTTTTTATTAATCCTGTTTGGGAATTAATGTACATTTTGAATCTTTGGAAGTATATTTTTCATTAATTCTGGAAAGTTATCTACCCCTAACTACCATTAATATTGCCCCTGTCCCATTCTATCTCTCATTTCTTACTAAAATTCTAATTTTATGCATGTGAAATCTTCCCACTCTATCATTCATGTCTCAATGTCTCTTCATATTTTCTGGTCATCTATCTCTCTATAGTACATTCTACATAATTTTTAGTTCTATCTCCCAGTTCATGACTTCTGACTTCACAAGTATCTAATCTGCTTTTAAACCAGTCTTTGGATTTTTTTTTCAAGTATTATACTTTTCATTTCTAGAGGTTCTATGTGATTCATTTTCAAATCATCTTGATCATCTTTTAGTCTTTTATTTCTTTCAACATATATTAAACATACCAGTTGTGTTGATATTAAATAATTCAAATAGTTGAAGCTTTTGTGGGATTATTGTTTCCACTGGTTCTTGCTCATTGTGGCCAGTTTCCTTGTGTATTTTGTGATTTTTGATGGTGACCTAGTAACTCTTGGCATTTATCTGTAAGATTTTTTGAAGCCTGGATTCAAGGCACATTCCTTGTAAGAGGACTTGTGTTTACTTTTTCCAAACCCTACAGGAACACTACCAACCTGGCATCACTTTAAACTTAATTTTCACCTTGAAGTTTTTCAGACCATTTGGGTGGTGTGAATTCAGGCTATAATGCTCTAGGAGTTGGCTTATGGTTATGAATTCTGAAGAGATAATTTTCCTCCTTCAACCAGTGTCAGAGTTTAACCACTGCAGTTTTCCTTGATGTTCCCTTAGGAAATGGGAAACAAGGCAGGTTTATTTTACTGTCACACTGAGTAAGTGTACACTGTCAGTGTCTCGTTTACTTTCACAATGAGTATTCTGCATCCTAGTGAAATGTTGTAAAAGGGTCTCAAAATTAGACTCCTCAATTTGAGAGGACCTTCCAATTAATCTTTTGTCCCTTGTCCTCCACAAGAACCTGAAAAATGAAGTTCAAATTCAAAATATTTGGCAAATGCCACCAAAATGAACAACATCTTCAGTGTTCAAGTTCATGCTTTAACATAGTTTTGGCATCTGATCTTGCCATCTCACTGATGCATTTAAACACAAGTTTCCTATTTTTAAAAAATCCTGGATATTCAGAGTTTTTTGTTTGTTTTGCAGTGGGAGTGTCAGTCAGGGTATCTAGTGTATGATGCTGCCAGATATGAAAGTCTTTTTTTTTACATGTCTTCTCTGATATTATTTCTGCTGGCTGTAAGACTCTCTTTTCACATGGTGCCAGTTATCAATGCATTATTTCAGTTCCCAATTCACTCTTCATTGCCTGCTGTGTAAAAATGCAGCTGGCCTTTTAAATAGTTTTTATTTGCCAGCTGAGATAATGCTAAGCTTTGTCAGTAGAGGGCGGTGGGAAGACATTACAAGAGGAAGGGATTTTTCTTTTTGTTCCTGGTGTGCTCGTGCAGCAGGCTTCTGCAGCTTCTGCAGCTTCTCCAGCACCAGGCTCCTAGAGTGCACATAGCTTCCAGGCACCACCTCCTGCAGTGTGGGCGGCTTCTCCAGCACCAGGCACCTGCAGCTCAGGAAGCTTCTCCAGTGCAGGGCAGTCAGTAGCAAGGAGCTTCCTCTAGCACTAGCTTGGGCTGTTTCCTAGCAGAATGCATTCAGTGAGACACCCTCCCGTAAATAGCTTTTCCCTGCACCCCAGAGGATGTATAATATTTCCAGGACTTCCATCGTAGCAACTTCTCTGCCATACAGTGAGTCCTGGGGGTCTGGATATCAGACCCGGGGCAGAGGGGAGCAATAGCTCTTCCTTGGGTGTTTTCAGTGCTTGGGTTGGATAGTGGCTGATTCTTCCTATCTGCTATTTCTGTATTCTTTAGAGTTCTTTTTATTTCTTACTAGCCAATCCCTTGTTAATCAGAGCTGCTGTTGTAGTTAATAATTCTTTATATTAAATTTTCCCTGTTCAATTTATTGTATGTATTTTTGTCTCCTGATTTGACCTTGACTGATGACTATACCTTCATCTGGTAATCTCCTTCCTTCTCATCAAGATTCATCTCAACTGTTATCACCATTATGGTTTAGGTTTATTAGAATGAATCACAGCAAAATGCCATTTTTGTAGGTCAAAAATAGTTGAACATTGGCAATTTCAAGTGGTTCAAAATAATATTTTCTCTGTAGTTCCCACTGCATACCAGCACTTATCCCACTAATTGAAAATATCAATTTTTGAAATAATGTCACCTACTATAAGACTGCAAATTCTTGGTAATAATTTTTAATCTTTTATTCTTAATGCCTAAATGCCTAATCCAATTCACAGTAATTACTATATGCTGAAAAAATAAAATATGCTGTTGAAATAACTGAATGCTGGCAAATCACTTAGTCTCTCTAATCTTCAATTTCTTCCTCTTCTAACTGGGATCATTAACACCTGCTCTATCTAATTCTAAAGTTCTTAAAATGGACTAAATGAATATTTGTTCCCACTTCCTTAGTACAGTTGAAGGCAGATCATGCTACTAAATGTGTTATTTCATGTGGGAAAAATAATTGAAGAATCATTCTTTTAAATGACAAGATTTGATTTTTCCAATATTATAATTAGTTATAGAATTATTTAAGTAACACAAAAGTACAGAAAAATAAAAATTATTCAAAATCCTACTAATCAGAGATAAAACTATTAATATTTTTATGTAATTATTTCTAGTATTTTTCCTGTAAACATTATAGAAAGTAAAATTGAAAAAATATGTACAGTGTTTAATTCTGTTTTTTTCTATTCAATGCAATGTTGTGAACATTTTCCTATATAATTAAGTGCTCTTTGAAAAACATGCTTTTTTGGCTGAATAATATTCCATTATATGAATAAACTATCAATAACATATCAAATTATTTGAACATTTATGGTGTTTTACATTTTTTGCGATTATAATACTATTAAGATAAACATTCTTACAAATACTTATGCACATCTCTTATTGTTTCTTAAAAGAAGTTTGTGGGAGGATATATTAGATCAAAGCATATAAATATTTTTCATAAAATAGTTTTTATGAAACTGTTGCCAAATTTCCTTCCAGAAACCATGCACTAATTTATATTCCAACATTCAATGCCTACTCAGCAACAAAATGGTTTAGGGAAAAAAAAATGCCCATTTAGTTGTTGAAAATACTATTTATTTTTATTCATATTTCTTTTATTTTTAGTAACTATTGTGCATGTTTTTATATTTATTGTTCTCTGTATCCTTTTGATGTTAAGTATTTATTTATAATATATGAACCATGTTTTTTAAAAATTAGAATCAACATATTTTTACTTTTAATTTTTTTTTTTTTTTTTTTTTTTGAGACAGAGTCTCACTTTGTTGTCCAGGCTAGAGTGAGTGCCGTGGCATCAGCCTAGCTCACAGCAACCTCAAACTCCTGGGCTTGAGTGATCCTTCTGCCTCAGCCTCCCGAGTAGCTGGGACTACAGGCATGCGCCACCATGCCCGGCTAATTTTTTTTTTTACATATATATATCAGTTGGCCAATTAATTTCTTTCTATTTATAGTAGAGACGGGGTCTCGCTCTTGCTCAGGCTGGTTTTGAACTCCTGACCTTGAGCAATCCGCCCGCCTCGGCCTCCCAAGAGCTAGGATTACAGGCGTGAGCCACAGCGCCCGGCCTTTACTTTTAATTTTTAAAAGTTCTTCATTATAGCATGGGTATTTACCAATTTTTCATATATTTGAAAATTGTTTTTCTTATTTTCATTTTAGTTTTATGGTAGGTTTGTGAAGTTTCATATTTTTTGTATAGTCAAATATCTTGATTATTTAATTAATTTTTACTCTAGTGTTTCATGTATTGATTTCATGTTAAGAGGATTCCTCCTTATCCTGACATCGGAGGCACCTCTATGCCATCATTTTCTATCCAGTCATAGCTGTTTTATTCTTTCAGTTTTGGTGTATCACATGAGATATAGTATGACTTATTTTTTCTAAAAATATAATTATGTACCAGTTATTTCCATAATCTGAAAGTTAACCTTAATATATTTGTGAAATCTTTGAAAACACCAGCACTTTTGGAGGGATGAGGATTTGGAGGGACTGAGTCATGTGCTTAAAAAAGAACTAATAATAAATATGATTTTGCTTTATTTGCTTTATGAGTGCCTGATAAAGTATATAGTGTCTATAATGGTCTAGCCTTTATAGGCCTTTTATTTGTAATTTTCATTAAAGAGATCATTCTTCTCACAAGTGAGTGGATTCTGCCTGCTAAAATGAATTTTCCTAGCTTATAGATGGAAGGCATATTAGTAGTCTATTGTCCTTTAAAGCTCAAATACTGTCTTTGCTGAAGATGTAGGTGTGTGGTGGTGGGGGGTGTTTTATGTTTGTGAAATATCTGGCAAAACTCCAGTGGAGCTGCACGAAATAGTAATTTTACAAATTGTCCCTTCCTGCCCCATTCTTCTGGCTTCCAATATATTGACCTTTTCTTGCTTGTCACAAAAGATGGCTCTCTTGCTCTTTTGTCCTTAATGCCGGCATCTCATACATCCAGAGTCAGTGGGTTGGGTTGTATGAGGGTTAAGGAGGTTCCTGGAGTGTTCTGCTCAGGTGTGACACATACCTTCATTGAATGTATTAGAATTCCCCAGGGGATTTTTTATCTCCCCCACTTCCCTGAGGGTTTGATATACACTTTCCACCAGCAACCCAAGATAATTACCCTCAAGACTCATTAAAAATATACACTAGATCAAAGTTCTTATTACAACAAACTGCCACTCTGACTAAATTACTCAGAAAAGGAACTTAGTTTTTAATTTTAAAAATTACCATCATGACACGGATACCACTGCAACTGCCACTACCCTATTACCAGGATGGATACTGAGTGTCTCTACTTCTCCTCATCCTGACTTTAACTCAGCGCCCAGAGTGGGTTAATCTGGTTGGTGGAATTTATGACATAGCTGCAAGGGAGGCTTGGAAAGTGAGTTACTGGTATTTTTAGTATCTAAGATGAGAGTCACTCACCTTATGAGCAAGGAGTTCATAACTTGGTACACATCAAGAATGTCAAATGTCCATTCCGTAGACCTGCGTCCCCAACCCCCGGGCTGCGGAGTGGTCTGCAGCCAGCCAGAAACTGGGCCGCGCAGCAGGAGGACAGGGGATGAGCCAGCGAGGGAAGCCCCACCTGCGCCCACAGCCACTCCCCGTCGCTCACATCACTGCCCGAGCCCCGAGCCCCGAGCCCCGTCAGATCAGCAGGGGCACCAGACCCTCACCAGAGTGCAGATCCCACCGCAAACTGCACATGCGAGGGATCCAGGTTGCCCCCTCCCCAACGCTTGAAGATCTGAGGTGGCAACGTGCCCCACCTGGTGGAAAACTGTCTTCCACAAAACTGGTCCCTGGCATCAAAAAGGTTAGGGACTACTGCCTTAAACTGATGCAGATAAACAGTACTTTTATAAGAATCTGGGTGTTAAGTGACCAGGTTTCTCAAAGGGATTGACAGTATCTCCATATACCATCTTGAGTTTCTTATTTAACAATTATTTACAAAGAGAAATACACTTTGTCCAAGGCAATACTCTAGGTACTAATGTGGATGATACAATGTATAAGAAACTCTTGCTATCCTCAGGAGACTACAATCTAGTTGTAGAAGCAAGAATTACATCAACAGGACTTTAAAAGATTGACATGGCTGGGCGCGGTGGCTCATTCCTATAATCCATAGCACTCTGAGAGGTGGAGGTGGACAGATCGCTTGAGGTCAGGAGTTCGAGACCAGCCTGAGCAAGAGACCCCCATCTCTACAAAAAATAGATGTGGTGGCACATACCTGCATTCCCAGCTACTCCGGAGGCTGAGGCAGGAGGACCCCTTGAGCCCAGAAGTTTGAGGTTGCAGTTTGCTTTGATGATGCCACTGCACTTTAGCTGAGGCAACAGCAAGACTCTGTCTCAAAACAAAACAAAACAAAAACAACAACAAAAACCTATAATACGAGGGCAATGCAAATCAGTACATCACCATTTTCTTAGTTTGGATTTCCCTCAGAGTGGAACCTAAGACAAGGACTTGGGTCAGGCAGTCTATTTTGGAGGTAGTCCCAAAAGGAAGGAGTGAGGGAAGAAAGGGGATACATGAAAAAAAGAGAAAAAGCCAATATATGAGTGTCTGTCAGAGGTGATTACTATAGGCAATGAGGCTCACTGCCACAAAAGCACACAGAATAGAAGTGCCCATCTGAACGACAGAAAATGAAAGTATTTATCCACTGGCTCCCACGTGCCAGTGATGAAGGGTTTTCCCCAGGGACAATAACTCTCTCGCACTTCCAGGCTGGGCTTGTCCACAGGTCAAGCGAATTCCCCGATAATGAGGAAAGCCCCCTGAGCAAGCGCAGTTGAAGAGGGTAAGGTGTAATGCCCACCGAGAGGTGAGTCTGAGCTTACGTGGGCCCTCCTACCACAGCTGCATTTGAAATCAGAGGTGGGTCAAGGGGGTGTGACGAGGGCACCAGAGGTGCCTGTTACAACTGTCAACCCACAGACGCACTTCATAGGGATGACACATTCAAGTAAGCACAAAATCACTGCAGGCTGAAGTGTTGGGGGTGGCGCAGGGGTGGGGGGGTGACTTCCTTAAGGAGGCTGGACTCCAGCTGAGCGCAGAAAGAACTAACAGAATTTCTCATGCCAGAAATTTTGCAACACATCAGAATCTGGAGCTTTCCAAAGTCTGGCTATGCTGAAGGCAGCAGTTATATATTTCAGTGCATTGTACCTCTGTGATTCAGTCTATATTCTATTTCTCTTCTTGAAATAACATTACATTGAAGTTATGACATTTAGGCATCTTTCAGGCTTGCCCAGGCTTTGACATCAAAAAATATTCCCTCAATCCAAGTGGTTTCAGAGTACTAGAAATTCTGATAAAGTTAATAGCAGTTATTTTTAAAGTCCTTATGCACAATAAATATAGCCCATGATAATTTAACTTAATGTTGACTCTGATAAAACAAGCTACTACTGCTGAGTAAAACAGGTGATATATATTTCCCTCTGAATTTTCATAACCTTGCTTATAAGGTACCTATGAAATAAAAATTTAAAAATGTCTTTATATTTATATATTTAAAATATTCTTTATATTGATTTATGTTTATATATTTATACATTTATTCTTTATATTTAGGAGCCAACAATTATATCAAAATATGTATATTAAAGAAAACGTTCATAACTTAAGGTAAAATGTAGGTCTATCAAGAGATTTTTTTTTCATTCACCTCATCTTACTTATTTCTGACAATATGATCTATTCGTTATACTGGAAGAGATAAAACTCCATTTCTCATAAAATGTATATGATATATACTTTACCTACACCAGTCTTTACCTACACCAGTGTACTCCCCTAAGATTTCAAAGCGAGGTGTCTTCAGACTTACAACTAACTGATTCACAAATGCCCCCAGCATAAGGCTACTTACTGCATTTGGTCATCTCCTTTCTTTCTTCCCATTCACTCACTCACTCTGAAATGGGCTTCTTTATTCCTTACTCCTCTTTTTCCTCCTTTGAACAACATCTCTATGAACAACCACTAACGTGGGCTAAGTTGATGACACTACAGAAAGGCAAAGAAACAGCATGCATAAAACATCCCATGCCCACACACCGTGTTCATTCCCCTTTCTTTCTCAGGTCAGTAATGGCCCCATGGAATCACTCTGGGCTCTTCTTGCCCCCACACCCCACACTATTCCATTAAGTCAGGCTACAGTTTTTTTCCACCAGAGATAACTGCTTACGCACAGAGGTCCTCTTAGATGCCCTTTGGATTTCCTTGGTTTCCCCAGCTTTCGAGAATCTCCTCAGTAAAATCTCTACCTCATTGCTCAATGACATGAGATAATGCTCTTGAAAGAAATTTGTAAACTATCAAGCAATGTATGAATGTAGTTTATTGTCATCATTTATGATCTCCCCAATCACCCAAGTCAGGCCTGATGAATAGTGTTCATGACCTATGTTTCCAGAAAAAGAGAAAAATCCAGACTTTCATAAATATAGCTTACTTTCTCACTCTAAAAGCACATCTACTAATTAAGGAGTGTGATAGTCTATAAAAATGGAAAACAAAATAGTTACCCTAAATCTGACCAACCAAACCTAGCCCTGTTTTTCTTCCTGTCTTTTTATTTATATGTATTTTCTTACAGGTATGGTCATATTCCACCTACAATTTTGTAGCCCACCCTTTTCAATTAATATTATAGTCTAAGAACTTTTTATGCCATTATATGCCCCATAACATCCTATAAGATAAAATATTTCATTGAAATTTTACATAACAAAAATGCCAGCACTATTAACATCTTAAGCCTTTGAAGGTATTTAGAAGTCCCCTTTAAAACATCCATAAATTTCTCCAGCTATCTTCTCTAATTAAACTTGCTTATACTCAAAATCACTTTTAAAAATAAATACATGCACATTAAATCGGTTAATTGTATAGCATAGAAATTATGTCTCAATAAAGCTGTTACTTAAAAAAATTACAATAAAAAATACAGGTGCATTTCGCCCTAAATGTGATTACATTTTTAATTATTTGACGGCGTGGCAGAATGATCTACAGAAATATTAATTTGCATTTGACTTGTGCATTTTTCCCTGCCCTCAATCCCATATGTTAGCCTCAAGATTCTTTATTTCCTTTCTTCAGAAGTATTTGCATGGCCAAGTAGAAGCTACATGAAACATATTTTCTCTCCATCTTGGATAAAAATCTAAACTCATCTAAGAGTTTATGTAAGGTATCCCAGAGAGGGACAGCAAAAAAGAAAGACCCTTTGAAGGTTGCAAGAGGAAAAAAAAGGAGGGCTGTTCTCTAGCCTAGGGAAAGGTCAGGCGTAGAAGGAGAACAGAACTCTAAGGCAGGTAGCCCTAGGTTGGAGCACACGCAGGGCTGGGTGTTGGGCACAGACTTGCCTTGCCCCAGCAGTGCCAATGAATCATCAGAACCCCTGAAAGCAAAAGGTCCTCATGGGCTGGCACATGTTCCAGCGAAAACTAGGGTTGGCTCCAGGGTAAGCAGAATGGATTCCCCTTTGTGATTTCAAGAGAATCTGGCAATTTTGCACAAACCCTTTCAGGTTTGAGGAGTCTCAGTAATCACAGGCTGAATCTATTGTCAGGCTGAAGTCACAACACCCTAGGCTTGGTTTAAACTGGTTTACAGGACAGAAAGATACGCAATTGTTTTCACTAAGAATATTCATATTCACTATATTAGTACTGCAACCTGATAGACTGTAATTATCTTCTAAATAGCATGTCATATATGATGTTACAAATCAGTTTTTAAAAGGAAGGCTCCCCCCCCGCACCCCATAGACATACACAATGGAGTAGTACTCCAATATTTTAAACCTGGAAGGGATCTTGTAGGTCTAGTCCAATGTCTTCATTTTAAAGATAAAAAACTTGAAACTTCAGAAGGTGAGGTGAATTCCCCAGAGTCTAAGAGTTGAACCTGGGATAGAATCAGTTATCTTCACTCGTAGGCAGTGTTCCTCTACTTCCTCAGATTGGGATTTGTAGCTGCCATATTAAAGCACTAACAGATTGATGAGTTATCAAGTCCTGCTGGGCAGCCTTGTAGGTA
This sequence comes from Microcebus murinus, assembly GCF_040939455.1. Classification (NCBI taxonomy): domain Eukaryota; kingdom Metazoa; phylum Chordata; class Mammalia; order Primates; family Cheirogaleidae; genus Microcebus; species Microcebus murinus. The sequence continues at coordinate 51,775,685 of NC_134104.1, forward strand.
TCCACTTTATAGATACTGACGTTGTGTTGGATAATCACCACGTTCACTTGTGATAAAGCTTGGCTTTACTGCAATTTACTTGAGAATGGTGGCTTTCAAGTTTGTATAGTTCACCAGAATATCGTAGCCAACCAAATCGCACATCTACCATGGCACTTCTCCTAAGAAAAGCAGCGAGCAACTGCCATCACTGTTATATACTATATAAAAATGTGAACCACACACCATTCTTTCACCTGTGTCTTCTAGTGTTCCTACAGTGATTTCGTAAAGACACATTTTGACCTATATTTTTATTCCTTCTATAACATGACAATGATGTAATTCAGAAGCGAAGAACCAGCAGAAATGACAACATAAGATGCAAAGGGTCAGAAACGTGGTGAAACAAAAGCAATGACACATTGTGCAAGAGCTGGTTTTACATAAGGATATGTAATAATATGAAAAATTAAGATGAAGTTGATACTTTTGCTTATATACTGGTTGGAAAAATCAGGATAAAGTGGCATAAGTGTGCATGGTTTGCTGTGACACACACAGAACTGTTCTGCTCTTCTTTGTCATCTTTTGCATGCTGGTTAAACATTTGTTACGCATTTTATCACCATTTAAGCACTTTTCCTATTCACTAACTTAGAAGCAATTGAAGCAATTTTAAATTCCCACTCTGGGAAAATAAAGCTGCCAATAGAAGAAAACACATTTACTTTGATTTATTCCTATCAATACATTTTAATTCAAAAATATATTTTTCTGATTACACCTTTGCTCAATAATTGCAATTACACAGTATGGGTTTTGTTGAAGGAATAAAATATAATTTTTATCTGGTAATCTCACTAAATTTTATATCTAATGTTTGGGGTTTATTTGTAAGAGTAGATTTTCTCATTATAAAAATATAAATATGTTAACAGTTCTCTCCGGTAAACATCATTTTATGAAATCACTGGGCCACCAATGTTGAAGTTAAAGGTCAGAAATAGAGATGTGAGAGGCAGGTGTGTGACCAGCTATTTTTTCTATTTTTAGTAGAAAGACAGAGTCTCGCTCTTGCTGAGGCTGGTCTTGAACTCCTTAGCTCAAGGGATCCTCCTGCCTCAGCCTCCTAGAGTGCTAGGATTAAATGCATGAGCCGCTGTGCCCAGCCTAGTGTTGATATTTTCTACTAAACTATCTTCTAGTTTACTTCCTTTCCCTTCCCTCCTGACAAGACCTCATAGGGCCAAAGACCTTTGGGAATATTCCCCAGCTCAATATAGGGTCCTGAGTTATTGTGAGACCAATAACTTATATCCAGATTTGATCATTTCAAGGAAGTAATTCATGCTTATTAAATTCTCAAGGGACTGATCTATAAACCTAGATGTATATTTACTCTTTTACAATGGTAGAAATAACTTGGGCTATGAAGTTAGTACAATTGGATTCTGATGCAGACTCACCATTATTTACTGTGAGGGCCAGCTACTGAATTTCTCTGAGACTAGGTATTTGCATCTGTAAAATGCCACTGTTGCCGGACCACAGTGGCACTCACTTGTAGTCTCAGCTACTCAGGAGGCTGAGGTAGGAGGATTACTTGAGGCCAGGAGTTAGAGGCCAGCCTGGGCAACATAGCAAGACCCTCATCTCTAACAACAACAAAAAATGCAATTTGCATGAAGATTAAAAGATATATATAAAGTACCTAGCACAAAGCCTGGTATTTAGTGAATGGTGGCTATAAGGATGATTATGATGATGGTGATGACAACAACGGAGGAAAAGAAGGAAGAAAAGAGGAAAAGGTTGCTAGAATCACAGGAATTATAAGATTTATCAGCATATTTTCTTCCTGAGATCAAAGACAGAATTAGCATGAACTAGAAGGTACTTGGTTAGTAGAGAATCACAGCAAAATGAATTACATAGAATACTATAAAATCTTAGACCTTCAAGTCATGAAGATGCGACCCATCTCTACCCTAGGGATATACCTTACTTGCCCAGCGGAGAAGGTAGTTGTTGCTATTCTGGCACCTAGAACAGTGCCTGGCAAATGGCAGGCCCTTAGTAAACAGTTAAAGAATGAATAGGTGAGTATTGCAACTCATAAACAGTGCTGGAAATAGCAATAATTCCTTTATCTTTGGTTCATCTATCTCTAGACTCAACAGATGCATTACTCCCTCCATTACTCAGTAATGTCTTCAGTAACGTAATCAAGTGGTGCATATGTCTCTGTTACATCAATCACATTTAGACATTGTCTAATTAAACTTAAATCACTTTATCATTCACTGCAACCATATTTCCAAATTCTGTGAGATCTGTCTTATAGCCTAACATAGACTTATGGCAGAAACAAGGTAGATGCTTCTGAAACTCATGTCTTCTTTTTCCCAGGCACACAGCTAGATTACATTTCTCAGGATCAACTCAGTTGTGGCCACATGACTGAGTTCTAGCCAATAAAGCGTGTGCACAAGTGCTGTACACTTCTTCTAAGAGTGGCCCATAATATCATCCTATTTGCAACTCAGATCTCTAACTTCAGTCCAGATGAATGTAGAGAATTTGGTGGCTGTAGATGATGGTGGAGACGATAGAAGATAAAGGACTGAATCTCTGAATAATCACAGGGACCAGAATTTGCCTCCCTCCTCCCCATCACATGCACACACATAGGCCCCCACTGGACTGTGATGTGAATGAGAAATACTCCTTTATTATATGAAGTCACTGATATTAGAGGTTATTTTATAGCAGTTAGCCTATCCTGACTAATTTAGTACCATACTCATTCTATTCTACTGACTCTTTTCATATATATATATATATATATATATATATATATATATATGGTTCAAGAACTCGGAATTGTGCATTTTTGTCCTATGTTCCATATTTTACATGGTCACACCAACAGAGCGTCTTTCCTTGTAGTCACCCATGTCACACCACATCAATCAATAAGTAATCCATGCTGCACCTAAATATCCATATCTTTCCATCTCCACTACCTATACCTTGTTTACTAGACACTTGATTTTCCCACCTGGATTACTGAAATAGCTTCCTATATTTTCTCCTTGCCCTCACTCTTTTCATTCCTTCAATTCATTGGCTAGACCTTACCAGAGTAGTCTTTCTGACATGAAAATCCAATTTTGTTCCTTCTTTGCACAAAATCCCAAGACTCCTCATCACCCCCTGGTTAAATGCCTAAAGAAATTACCCTTCTTTTAGAGCTTCTTTGCTTGCCTGTCCCTCATCACACACCCTAAGCTATTATAGCTTAATGGGTCCTAAGTGAGTCTACAACACCTAGGATACCAGGCATCACTAAACAGAGTTCTAGAATCCACAAGTGGTCTATGTATTATGTGTTAACTGAACAGATGATATAGCTTGACTGTGTATACATTACTACTACCAAATGAGTTAATACATGTAATGCATGAGCATATGTGAGCTATCATTATCAGTAGCATTTTCCCAATATATTTGCTATTGTGATTAATAAAATAAAATTTTATCTGAATGTAATTATATTTGGAATATATTTCTCAATTATAGGATGCTAAAATATAACTACTGTCATGTGCATAAAGGGCTCAACGTTTTGATGTTAAAAAGGGATCCACACTCTTGAATATTTGGGGATTACTGCTTGACATCACAAACTATTTGCAATTCCTGGGATGGACAGTGACACTGATTGTGCACATGTGGAGGATTCTGTGGCTTGGCTTGCTCAACCTCCACTCCTCCTGACTTCTAGGGTGCCTTCCTGTGCCGAAAAGGCTAAAAAGCTATCTTTCCCACCTTCTTTGGCAGCAAGAGTTCTGGATGTACAAAATAGATATATTACTCTAAGATTTAGAAACTGAAAATGACGCTGAGGCCATCTTCCTGCTTTTTGAGCTGTTTTTCTACTGGCAAGCAACTTTGTAGAGACACTTTTCTATAGCAGAATTCCTGTGTTCATTTTATGGCTTCCTGAGGGTTAAGAGGCAGTCACAGTGGCAGCATTAGGGATGACTCCCTGATTCCTTATCAGTGGGTGGCAATATGTTCTTGGACTGAATAATTCCAATGGTGTTCTCAGTAGGACAGTTCTGTAGTCTTCTGGGAATCATTCCTGGTGGGCTAGCCTGTGCTCTGTTCTTCTGGCTCTTTCATGATTTTGTCCTAATTACCTGTGGATTTTTACCTAAATCCTTTCTTCTTAAGAGGACTACATTGGTTTCTGTTTCCTGCATTGAATCTTCACTGATAGAGCCCTTGGAAAATATTTCTGTAACATGGAACACATATCCCCTCATCTCCTACCCCCTGTCCTCTTCTTGTCCTCAGCTCAACTGTCTTCTTTTACAGGATGACTTTACCAACCCCCTTGGCTGAGTCAAGTGCCTTTCCTTTCTGTTCTATCCATAACCCTATGATAGCACTTCTCACTACAGTAATAGTCAATTATTTGTCTATACAAGTTAATTAATAAAGCTATATGTTGTTAGTCACTTATTCTCAAGTATGCGCACCATGAACTTATGAAGTAAAGGAATCAATGAACAAATGTAAATAATAATTAAAAATGAGTAACCATTCCATAAAGGAGGAAATGTAGTAACATAAGAGAAGATACGTAGTTTTCTTACAAAATGAAATGGTATATGGTTCTACAACATATACCATGTGCGAGTATATATAAAAGAAGGCAAAACTGAAATGCTATGAGTGTAGGTATATTCTCCTTAGTCCCCTAACAAAGAGATCCATATGGTCTAGACCATATGGCAGTTTTTTTTCTGTAAAGGGACAGATAGTAAATATTATAGGCCTTGTGAGTCATACAATCTCTGTCACAACTACTCAACTTTGTCATTTTCTCAAGAAAGCAGCCATATATATAAACAGATAATATATAATGGATATAGTTGTGTTCCAATAAACCTTTATGAACACTGAAATTTGAATTTCATATAATTTTCATATGTCACAAAATATTAATCTTCTGGGTACAGAGCACATTGTGTGGGGGATGGGCACACTTGTAGCTCTGGCTTGGGCAATGCAAAGGCATTATATGTAACCAAAATGTTTATACCTCCATATTCTTAAATGAATAAAGAAAATAAATAAATAAATTTAAAAAATGTAAAGACCATATACAAACACGTGGAAAGTGGGGAGAAGAGGAGAAGAGAAAGCAGATTTGGCCTGCAGGCAGTAGATTGACAGTGCTGGTTTAGAAGATCAAGGAAAAGTCTGAATTTACAGTGTAGAGTGACTTTGATTTTTCTGAGTGGACCTTGTGTACAGTTTAATTTCTTTCCATATAAAATGAAGACTATAATATATTACTTATGTTAAAACATATTATTGATATAATTAACTTTGATATAAAAACAATAATGTTGAAAAGGCTTTGAGATCTTGAAGAGAGACCTGGGCCACTTATAAGTCTCTTTAATTTCATAAATACTGGAATATTTTAGGTGTTTCATAGCTAACATTTCATAACAAGGCCTTGAAGTTCTACATATATGGTAAAACTGCTCATGAGCAAGGTTTAGTAAGAAAACATTCTCTCCTTCATTTATAACACGAAAGGGAAAGAGGCACAAACAATACGTGGATTACCACTCCACTCTTGTTCCCATCCACAAATGGACAGATCAACTTAACTGCAATTTTCAATAAAGCAGATGTCAAGAGATTGTGGTCTTACATATTAAACCTGTTTTAGTTTCTAGAAGAAAACTTTTCTTGGAGATTTTCAAAGACCCATGGAATTAGAAAGGTGGAAGGGATACTTCCCCCTACCCCCAGTTCGAAGGTGAGAAACCTTGGGCACAGAACTGTCAAATGACAGTTGGCAGCAGGGTTAGGGCAGACCCTGGCCTCTGAATTCCATTGCAGAGCTCTTTCAACTTTTCAAGGCTTTAAAAAAAATTCTGCTACTGTGTTTTTAATAAAAATTGCCAAAGATTAAATCAAACCATGGATTTATAGTTAAATTGTGTATGTCTCCTTGAGTTGCAAAGGATTTAACTTTATGCTATATAAAACATAAGAGTTTTATGTTATATAAACTGTGTGTTGTATAAAACATAGAGATATAGCAGTAAGAAGCTCTAATTTTTCATCTTTTACTGATAACATTATCCATTACCCAAGGGTGATGGATTGAATCCTGGAGCCAGGATTCAAAAATCCACATCGATCAGACTCCAAAGGTCCTGAGAGGTGAAACTGAGGGGGCGAGGGATGAAGATTCTGTGACTTCAGAGAACAGAGGAGAGTGAGATCAGAAAGAAAAACAAATAGAAAATGGTTCTTGCCACCTCGCAGGCAAGCACTACCTAGCTTCCTTCTGCTGCTTTTCTGATGCATTGGAGAAATTAAGGAAGGATTTCCCACTTCTTTTAGGCATTCCAATCTCTCACTTTTGCCTAAAATCACCCAAGTATACTGTGCTCTGCACAACTTCACAAGAAAAGGCTGTTTCCATCCACACTGTGTTTATACAACTGCGTGCCGCCTCTCCTGGTCATCTCATTTGAAACTGAAACAACTCTACGCCCCCTGCCAGTCCCCATACATACCCTGCTCTGCTTTTCCCAGTAATACTAGCCCCACTTAGCACACTATGTAATTAACTTATCTACTGTGTTTATTGTCTGTTGTATTTCTCCCCTCCACTGTATCGTAAGCTCCATGATGGCAAGGATTTTTGTCTGTTTTGTTCTCTTACTCAAGTACATAGAGCAGTGCTTTGCACACAGTAGGCACTCAGGAAATATTTGTTGAATTAATAAATAAATTTGAGAAAATGAAGAATAGGGAATTAGGGATATCTTGACATATTACATGGTTACATTTGAAAAAGACTTGGAAAAGACACACAAAAAGCCTGGAACAGCATAAGATGACAAAGGAGAACACTTGAGTGCTACTGCCTGCCAGGGACAATCCTAAGGGCTTTACATTTATCACCTTATTTTTCTCCCCACAGCTATTATTATCCTCATTTTACAGTTGATGAAACTAAGGCTAGATAACTTGTCCAGGTTCATACACTAAGTCAGGGGTGGAGCCAGGATTCAAAAGCCCACATGGATCTGACTCCAAAGCCCATGTGTGTAACCGCTGCTCCGCAACAGACTATCTAAAGCCATCTTTGTGACCCTGAGAATACTGGGTGGAGCCATCTCAGCACACAGGCCCCATTTTATTAAGGTTGCTAAATGGACGGGGATTTAGGGACACTTGTAGATTCTTGCCGAAGGGATTTTGCTTTCTTTAGTTGCAATCTCCAAATTTTCTACATAAAGAATGTTACTTCCATTAAAGCTAGAAGGATCTCCTACAAACATTTTTAATCAAAAGGCAATTAGCATTGTTTCACCCACCAATCAATCTCTCAAACCATGGAACTTCAAATATCAAAATTTGTCATGATGCCTGGGCAGTAGAAAATAGCTTAGCAAGCTAAATACTTTCAGATCCAACATCTTGGGGGCAGCAAGCACCTGATCTGCCTCTGTGGCTCAACTGTCTCTTTGCCTGTAACTACCTATGGGTCAGGCAATATAAAGGCAGAGATTTCTTCCCTGATCTTTCTCCTCTTCAATCCTAAACTTGTATTGACACTTCTATGCATATATTTCTTCTCTAAATACAAGCTGAAACTTATGAAAATGTAAGTTTTACTGCCTTCATGGCCAACAAATTTCCAGAAGCAGAATCAGATAGCAATCATAGATCAAATAGATCTGGAGTATGAACAGGACAGAAAGGATCAGGGACATACAGGGTGGGGATGTTACAGGGATATATGCCAGGGGTGTATATGAGACTATAGGGACAGAGGGACTGGGGAGAGAAAGGCCATCTTTAACAAGTTCAAACTCGGAGAGGTCTGCATAAACCAGGGGTTTTCTATGGATACCAATCATACAACTATTCCCTGTGCCTCGTCCCCGGCCCTACTCTTAGTAACAAGCACAAGGCAACAGTCTAGTTGTTGCAGCAAGCAGAGAAAGACAATTGTTTGTGAAGAGTAGAAGAGAAAGTAAATTATTAGTAATCAAGTAATTTGGTAATGGTTGTTAATGCATAAGGTACAAAAAGTTTTATGTCCTCTGAAGGGGTCAGGGTATGTCACATAAATATGTCACAGAAGTTACCATTCAAATAATAAGCACAAACTGACAGAACTTCAGGAGTATAGCTTATTTGTGGAACATCATTATTTGTGTGGTCTACTCATTCTTAAGCTTAGGTGTTCATAAAAATCAGCTGGGTTAGGGTATTTATTTAAAATTCAGAGATATATTTACACTTCAGAGCCAGGAATTTGAATTTTTAGCAAGTCACTTGAGTGATTCTACTGAATCACAATTTGAAAAATCCTATCATAAGACTGTAGCACACTAAGGATGCAGTGGGCATTTAGAGCTATATATCAGTTCTTTTTAAAAAAAAATTTTTAAAAAAATTATATACTTTCTTTTCTTTTGTTTTTTGATCTGCAAATGAATAACTTTGTCAACTTTATATATCAGTTCTTATTCTACTACAGACACATATTAAGAAAGCTAAACAAGTCAAGTCAGAGGTATATAAATACTCTGGATTTATCCAATATTACCTAAATAACTGGGAACATCACTGTCTTTTGTAAAGAAAACAGAAGTAAAGTTAGTAGGTCCCAATTTAGTTTGTCCCAATCTTTGTATAATTCTGTGCTACCATATGAAATTTCAGCAATCTCCAAAGAATACCTGCCTCCAAATCTCTCAAGCATTTTAATTATCATACTCAGAAGATAAAATTTCTATTTATTACCCAGGGCTCCATATCACTGGACACTAAACATTACTTTATATGACAAACCACACTTACAATAGGAGCTATTATTTATTGACTGTCAGTGATTATTTTTATATGCATCATTTTGTTAAATTCTCACAATAACCCTCAAAGGTAGGAACCATTATAATCCCCATTTTACTGTTTAAAAAACTGAGGCCTGGCCGGGCGCTGTGGCTCACGCCTGTAATCCTAGCTCTTGGGAGGCCGAGGCGGGCGGATTGCTCAAGGTCAGGAGTTCAAAACCAGCCTGAGCAAGAGCGAGACCCCGTCTCTACTATAAATAGAAAGAAATTAATTGGCCAACTAATATATATATATAAAATTAGCCGGGCATGGTGGCGCATGCCTGTAGTCCCAGCTACCCGGGAGGCTGAGGCAGAAGGATCACTGGAGCCCAGGAGTTTGAGGTTGCTGTGAGCTAGGCTGATGCCACGGCACTCACTCTAGCCTGGGCAACAAAGTGAGACTCTGTCTCAAAAAAAAAAACAAAAAAAAAACAACTGAGGCCTAAGGCTTGGCAGGATTAAGAAAGTTGGTCAAGGTCATATAGCTAGTAAATGGCAGAGCCAGTGTTGAATCCAGATCTTTCTGACTCCAGAAGCACCAGCTCTTAAGCTCTAAGTAATTCTGCTTCCACTGGGAGCCTTAGTTCATATACACCCCATGAACATGCACAGATAAAGCAAATATCAATACAAATTGCATAGCTTACTAAGGATACACAATCCCAGTAGAATAACAGGTCTATTCCACAAAAATGACATAAAATCAAAATGTAATTTTATGCCTTTCCAAAATATAAATAAAAACTAAAATCTACATCAATATCTAGTGTTTGTCATTCTTTCCAGACAGGCTTTAACTATGGAAATAGTGATTGTTGTTGCCAGCACATAAACTCTTTTTTTGTTCTGTGTAGCTGCCACCTGAAACCTCCCCTGTGTAGTATTTTCTGACATATCTTCTTATAACCACTAATACTTGAACTTTTTTTGTTGTTGTTGAATACTCTTAGTACATTTAGCCTCCTACCAAAATTTCTAAGGCAAGAAAAAAATCATCTCTTCCAACCACTCACTACTATACACAAACCCAAAAGTTTAAAAAGAGTAATAGTGACCACACAAATCACAAAAAAGACACGTCCCAAATAGGAATTTTCTTTTACTAAAATATAAAGCCAACTTAAGAATCTAGGGATCCCATAATCCAGCCTTTCACCTTAGCTGACTAAATCCTTTGTACTCTTTAAAACAACTAAACCTTTAGCATCCTCAGATCTTGAGGTTTGCTCTTCCACTTTTATATTTCTCCAGCATTGCAAGCTGGCCTGCTCTGGCCTCTGTCCCTGATTGTGAGGAACATTTAGTGTTATGTTGTATATTGCAGCTGTCTCTGCTGCTAGATCATAAGCTCCATTAGTACAGGGACCACATCTGTTTGGTGTCTCTTGCAATAGCCACCGTACCTGGCCGAGAGGAGCCACTTAATATAATATGTTGTTGAACGAATAAATGCATGAATGATCCATGAAACTTAGTGGCTCCTAGGGCTTGGCTCTTTCTTCCATCCTCACCAATATTCTAGTTTGAGCTTTATTGGATGCCTCTTACTTTTTTACTTCACTCAGGACTGACAAGCTACTGGTTTCTCAGATGATCCAAACGACTTTGGATCAGCTCTTCTCTGTGCATCACCTTGAGACACCTTCTGAATTGGTAGCCCTCCTCCTGTTGGAGTGATAGAGGCAGTTCTAGTCCGTGAAGCCTGGGGCAGCAGATGCAGCCTCCCAACTAGGAAGAAAAGCCTAGATGGGGTGGAGGAGCTTTCTGCTGCCTGCTTTTCTCCTCAGAACAGAAAAAGTATGACTGGAGAGGAGAACGAATGGGACATGACTCAGCAATTAAGGTTTAGAAGGAAGGACATGAACTGTCTAAGTCAGGTTGGCCAAAGGAGGCCTTGACCTGGCTGCAGCCGCTGACTTAGGCAGCAGGCAGAGAGACTCTTAGCCCTCCTTCTAATGTTGTGACCCAGCTGTTGCTGAAGAGGCCTTAGGAGACCTCTTTCTTCTTTTAATTCAGAGTTATCTATTTATGGAAAGGGTTCTTTTATATGATTTCCTCCCCCTCTCCTCCTCTACTCAGGTCACATTCCTTTCTTTCCCCTTTCTTCCTCCCCACCCTCCTTTTATATTGTGACAGGCAAAATTATTCATTTCATTTTTCCTTCTCTTCAATAGCACTGGCCATAGATCAGTATTTTAACAAACTAGAAACAGTCAGTCTGATATTTGGAAAGAGAACTTTAGCAATCCAATTGATTAGAAAGTTTTGTTTTTGAAGGAAGAAGATGGTATTTAAAGAAAAAGTGTCAAATGGTAGAAAAGGAAAACATCTCTTTCCAAATAGCCAAGGACTTCCAAGTCCTGGAGTCAATTCTTCCATTGTAAAGGGACTTCAGCCTAATGTCAGGAATAGTACTTAATGCCTCCTGTTTGTGCACTGTCCCATTGTTCTTTTTAAAGCTTGTCCTTTCTGGTAGGCCAGCTTCAACATATTTGCTTTTGTCAGTAACTCATATAGGTAGGGGTGAGCTTAGAGGTGAATTCATACAAAAAAGATCATTTAACACAACCCCGCCCCCTTAGTTTTAGCCCCTTTACTTCAAAAACATCATTGTTTTAGTTAACTTCTTAATTGTACCATTCTCCTGTCCCATCCTATTGTAGGAAAAAGCAGATTTTCTAGCTAGCTGGACTTCCTGTATTGCAGCTGCACCTTCAGGCAATGCTCCTGCCCTATCTTCTATCTCCTATCTCTGAGCCCCGATAATCCCACTTCATTTGGGGGTTTCAGTCATAGCTTTTTATTGCTTAACTATGTAGTGATTCTAATAAACCCTCCTTTTTCTTCAGCTAGCTTGAGTAGGTTGCTGTAGAATGTAATAGTGTTAGGTAGCTAGCAAGGGATTCCAGGTCTCCTAGGGACAAAAGTGGGTGCCGCTGTGATTCACCACCCACTCCAAATGGGCTTTCAGAAAGGCTCATGGGAGATCTGTATGCTTGGTAAGACTCAGGTCACATATCTCCCCACTGTCCAATCAAAGTGGTTCCATGGTGATGTCTGAACCACGGGAGGTCCCAATCCAGGCACTATAAAACAAGACACAGACCATAACCAGGCCCTTTTGCCCTTCCTTTTGTTCTCCCTTTGCCTTGAGAATGGGTCTGGGCGTCATCGGAGGCATATGTAACTCACCCTGTAAACCTGTATCTTGCTCTTGCTCTATAATCCTATCTTTCTCTCCTCAAAAAAACCTCATTTTCGTGCTTGCCTTATTTTGATGCATCTGGTCATTCTTTGGCCATAAGCACGCTAAGAACCACCATTTCAGACTGAGTGAAACCTGACAATAGGAAGTAAAAAATAAGTTTTAAAAAATTTGAGACCACCTAGACACTCTAAGTGAGTTCAGATTTTCTAGACCCATTGAAAAATACCTCAGAGTCTTGAGAAAACATGCGGTTAAGATTGAAGTGGTGAACACCAGTGAAAACCTTTTCCAGAACAAGTCAAGGAATATAACAAATACTAAGGTATGTCTAGGTATAAGATCAGGTCATAAACATTCTGAGTAATTCTAGTTAAATTTCTTGGGGATATAGAGAAAAAGGTGAATTCTGCAAACTATGGGATGGTAAATGAAGCATTAAACCTAGATAAGATTCTAGAAAGTGATGTGTAGTAGAATACCCATTATATCCTCTCATTTCCATGCTCACTTTAGAAGATAGTTTCTGCCTACAAACACCAAAAGAATAGCCTTCCATAATGGGTGAATCCTTGCCCTTCACCTGGTGACAATGACAATGACAACGGTGATATTGAGGTGATGTGCTTTTGTTTCCTTGCTTGGTAGTCTTTAATACCCTTGAGTTCTGGGAGAGACCACAATAGGGGTATAAATTAATTCCCCCCCCCCCTTTTTTAAAGCTTATCTGAGTGACTCTACAGACTCTGACACTAAATGAAATCTGACTAAGATAGGCAAGTAAAGGAAAGATCTGAGCATACTTAGAAAAAGGATGAAGTACGAATATTTGCTAGAAGCCAGGGTGGAGTCATTAAGACTAGCCTAATCCTATTTTTCTTTTGTAACAGGATTAAAAAACTGATAGCTCAGTTGCACTGTGGCTGTCGGGGATGTTACAGATCTCTTGTTTTTCCCTGTCCAGTATCTGTTTGCCTTCTTCTCTTACTAGGACTCTACTTTTACATTGGTAATCAAAAAGCCTTTTTCGCATGCAATTTGTTTTTCTATTATTTTCTTCCAGTTTAATTTTTTTACATGCAAAAGAATTATGTAACATTTATGTCAGTTATTAAGTGAACATCTGTGAATCTACCAAGAACTAGAATGTTTCCAATACATTGTGTCCATTACCCCCTCCCTCCCCTACCTCTGCCTCTCCTCCCCATACCAGGTTACTGTACAGTCTTGGGGGGAAGGTCAGACAAAGTGTGTCCTTTTCTATCTTGGCCAAAGAGTAAGCACGAAACATGGGTAAAGCCGACTGGACTTTCCAATTGCACTCTCTCTCTCTCTTTTTTTTTTTTTTTTTGAGACAGAGTCTCACTTTGTTGCCCAGGCTAGAGTGAGTGCCCTGGCGTCAGCCTAGCTCACAGCAACCTCAAACTCCTGGGCTCAAGTGATCCTTCTACCTCAGCCTCCCGAGTAGCTGGGACTACAGGCATGCACCACCATGCCCGGCTAATTTTTTCTGTATGTTTTTAGCTGTCCAATTAACTTCTTTCTATTTTTGGTAGAGATGGGGGTCTCGCTCTTGCTCAGGCTGGTTTCGATCTCCTGACCTCGAGCAATCCGCCCGCCTTGGCCTCCCAGAGTGCTAGGATTACAGGCGTGAGCTACTCCCATTGCACTCTCTTCAGTGGCATGAAGAACAGATTGAAAAGAGTCTGAGCAAATTCATCATAATGAAGATATTCTAACCTAAAACTATCTCAATAACTGGTGGTGATAGTATCTCTGAGCTTTCTGAGGTCTGGTTCTCCAGATTTTCCTTTATTTCTAAGAGCTATCCCATACCCTTCCATAATCTCTTGTTTTTGTTTTAATTAACCAGTGCTGTTATATCCATTTACCAAAGAACTCCTCTCTGATAACATTAGTGAGTGTAAATTTCATAAACCCTTTTGATAAAGTCACATCAGGTATTTTCATGAGTAGGCTGCAAAAAATATGGATAGGATGAAAGTAAAGTTACACAATAATGGTCACCTCTGGGGAGAACTGGAAGGGAATCAGACCAGAGAAGAGGGTTTTAACTGAATCTGCAATATTTTATTTCTTATAAAGAAATCTGAGGCAATATAACAACATGTTAAGTTGCAATAAAGCGCCTAGGTGGTCACTACATTATAATATTTTCTATACATTTCTTTAGGTTTAAATAACAAAAGTTTAGGTGAAAACAGGTAGCTCTATAATAGGCTCAACAACTGTGGCCATGGGAGTGCTGAATAATGGATCAATGTTAACCTATTTGGAGGCATGTGCTTTTTGGTTCTGCCTTGGTTAATGTTTTCAAAAATGACTTGGAAAAATGTAAAGAAAATGTGAAATTTGTGAATGAACCAAAGTTGGTGAGATCAATAGCAAATGTGCTGAATGAAATGATCAGCATACAAAAAAAATGTTGGCAAAGTAGAATTCTGGGCTGAGTCTCATCAGCTAAAAACACAAAAAGAAAACTGTCTCATTTACTGAGTGCTTCTTTCATGACAAGCACTTTTTAAATATTTTACATATATTATATATTTAATTCTTACAATAACCTATGAAGTACATCATCATCCTTTTTGTACAGGAGGAACTGAAGCAAAGGGAGGTTATATAATTTGTCCAAGTTCACAAAGTTAGTAAGTGTTGGAGTCAAGATATTAACCCATGTTGATATAATTCCAAAGACTTGGCTATTAGCCACTGTAAAATACCAGGATTATAGGCTGGGCTCGGTGGCTCATGCCTGTAATCTTAGCATTCTGGGAGGCTGAGGTGGGAGGATCGCTCAAGGTCCAGAGTTCTAGACCAGCCTGACCAAGAGCCAGTCCCCGTCTCTACTAAAAACAGAAAGAAATTAATTGGCCAACTAAAAATATATATACATAAAATTAGCCGGGCATGGTGGTGCATGCCTGTAGTCCCAGCTACTTGGGAGGCTGAGGCAGAAGGATTGCTCGAGCCCAGGAGATTGAGGTTGCTGTGAGCTAAACTGATGCCATGGCACTCACTCTAGCCAGGGCAACAAAGTGAGAAGTGAGACTCTGTCTCCAAAAAAAAAAAACAAACCCAGGATTATAAAACCTTATGACTCAATTTCCCCAAAATATATAGTATAGAATTAAGGAGACATGGCTTGGTGGCTCACATTTCAAAAACTTTTTTTTTTAGAATAAGAACAATAGGGTCAGGCAAGTGATTTGTAGCTGAGTTGCTGCCAAAAAGGCAAATTCTATCTTAGGCTGCATTAATAGAAATATTGTATCAAGGAGCCATGGTCATGCTGTACTGCACACTGCTCAGCTCCCACCTGCTCTGTATATCACACTTGGAGGAACACATCCACAAAGACAATAGGCAGGGTTTGAGAGGAGACTAAGAATCAAGAATGGCGCCTTAGAAAAATGTTTTAAGGACCTGTGACTATTAGCTTGCAAAACGCACAACTCTCAAGGCAAGGGGATGGTGGTGATAGCAGTCTTCACTTATTTTAAATGCCACATGTAAGAGGGATTAGAGTGTTCTTGTGTGGTCCCAAGGGAAAAGAAAAAGGAACAATGTGTGATCTTAAAAGTTGAGAAGTTATGTTAAATTTGGGAAGAACTTTGTAGTGGTCAAAACTGTCAGAAGATGAATTGAAATAGACTGTCCTGGGAAGAAGAGAGTTCCTAGGACCAGGATGTGTCATAGCAGAAATTCTTGGTTAGGAATGTTGTTGAAACTTCTAATGGGATGGTGGCTAGAAGGACCTCCCTGCTAATACTAAAGCATACTGATTTGATGCTCAAATCCATTACTGTAAAGTCATTGTCCACTTAGAGATCTATTTTTATGGGATGATCCTTAAGAGACTCCTTGGTGACTCTACTCTTTCTCCCACCAATAAAAGGACTTCCAGAACTATGAATGTAGGACCTTTGTACTAACCCAGTTCTGCTACTAACTGTGTAATATTGAGAGAATCATTTAACCTTTCTCTGCTTCAATTTTTTTCATTTTTAAAAAGGACCCTCTATTTGTCTCACCTACCTTGTGTACATTTTGGTGAGTTATGCTAGGCTATCTCAGATGTGAGAGTGATTTAGAAAATTAAAACAATATGCAAGTATAACTTATTAAGCCTATAATGTAAGTTTTGTTGACCATATACTTGGGACTCCCAACTTTTTCTGACACCTCTCTTATCTCTGGATTCTGAGTTTTCTTAGAATTTATGGCCTTTTTGTTTGTTTGTTTGTTTTTGCTTGTTTTTTCTTTTTATTTTATAAATCTTTGTTAAGTTGCTGTTTTATGTGTTAGAAAAACATTCTAGCCACTGTTGGAAAACAAAACATTGAAGGAGACATCATTATTTTCCTTAAGGTGTCTGCCATTAAATAAAGATCTCTATCAATACATAAATAATGTAATACAAGGCAAAGTATTTGATGCCATAAGAGTAACAGAGATAAAATGCTACAGAAGATCACAGGAGAATGGGCATTCCAAGAGGTTTTGCCGAGCATCACCCTAAGAAATCAGGGTTCTCCTCTTTCTTTCTTGGCCCTTAGTCTGCTCCTACTTGGTAGAAGTAATCTTCAAGATTGTGAATTTCTCCATTGGTACAGAAAGTAGTCCAACTATCAAACTTCCAATATTTACTCCCTTTGCATTGGCCTTGAGGAGATAGGTATGATTTTCTCTATTTTTCTCTTATAGAGAAAGAAAAAAAAAGTGAAACTCAGCAAGGTCAAGTATAAGTCATAAATTGTTATGTAAGGCAGACCCCCATCACTGCAACTATCTAGAGTTTCAATGCACAAAACAAGGCTTGTTCCAAAGAGTGATTTATTACAAGTTTGCTTTTTTAGGTGCTTAATAATGCCCACCCAATAAGATGTTTGCTTTATCCTGGGATCAGGGTGACATCTCTTTTATGTGCAGAGATAGTGAAGCTGGTAGAGTGTAGGCTAAAAGGAAATTGCAAACACCAGGCAAGTAACTTGTAATAAGTTCCATAAACTCCATTTGAAATGATAGTTAAGTCTTAGAAAACTTTCTGTAAAGTGGCTGTCATTGGCTTGTATGTGTGAAAGATAAATAAAAATAATATTGATTGAATGTTTAGTATGTTCTAGGATCAAGAATTTTATATGTTTTATTTCACTTATTATTACTCTTATTCCAATAGTGTTACAGTGATTAAGGAATTTTTTCCAAGGTTACACAGCTAGAAAGTAGCAAAATCAGGATTTGAACTAGGATTGTATAAAGAAGTCCTATATAAATAAGGAAATAAAATTTTATTTATAAATATATTTAAATAATATACATGCTTGTACATACACATTTACAGACATATTTAAATTTACTTTCTCAAAATTATCTTATGTTACTTACAACAAAGGACTCACATAAAATAAAATGAAAAAAATAGACAATCAAGGCCATGAGAAAGAAGAATATGCTAACCATGTGAGCTCAACCTGTGATGGGGTCATTACATGTGGAAACAAGAAAGAAAAAGTGTTGGTAGACCTTTTTTAATGCCATTTTACCTAGGTAACCAACAGTTGTGTTTGTTTTTGTAAGCCTACATTATAAAAATTAAATAAACTCTAGGAAAGCTATGATTTATCCTGATAATATTTTTAATTTTTGATCACCATTGTCATTTAAAATTTTCTGATGTTTATTCTCAAATGAGATAATAAAAATCTAAAAAGTGTATTTCCAAAATGGTAAAATACTACACTAAAATTAGTTCTAAGTCTCCTTTTCTTACTTAGTGGTGAGGCCCTATCCATCAATGGAATTCTATTCCACTGCTTCTCTGAAGAGCAGGCAATTTTCCTTTTCCAGCATCTGGTATGCACAAGTGCCTAGCACAGAGAACCCTCTCAGTAAATGTTCTGCAAAAGAATACTGAAAAATGGCTTATATTGCAACGTATGCCCAATACAAATATACCATCAATATATCATAAGTATTTTTAAAAAGTGTCATTTTCCCAATCTAAAGGCCCTGTGGACCTACCAGTTCTCCAGGAGCAATAGTAACTTTCATGAAGTCACCTCAAAGCACTTCTTTATGCTCTCCTGCATCAGTCCTGGTCAGTTAGCACCTTGCACTGGAGGCCTCAAAACTGCAATGCAAAACCCTGGGGTATGTGCTAAGACTCTATCATAGGAATCCACGTGCCTATGGACTGTGGGTAAACTTAAAATTCTCATTTACGGCCGGGCGCGGTGGCTCACGCCTGTAATCCTAGCACTCTGGGAGGCTGAGGCGGGTGGATTGCTCGAGGTCAGGAGTTCGAAACCAGCCTGAGCAAGAGCGAGACCCCGTCTCTACTATAAATAGAAAGAAATTAATTGGGCAA
The DNA here is from genome assembly GCF_040939455.1 of Microcebus murinus. Taxonomy (NCBI): domain Eukaryota; kingdom Metazoa; phylum Chordata; class Mammalia; order Primates; family Cheirogaleidae; genus Microcebus; species Microcebus murinus. The sequence continues at coordinate 51,794,214 of NC_134104.1, forward strand.
CTAATATATATATAGAAAAAATTAGCCGAGCATGGTGGCACATGCCTGTAGTCCCAGCTACTCGGGAGGCTGAGGCAGGAGGATTGCTTGAGCCCAGGAGTGTGAGTTTGCTGTGAGCTAGGCTGACGCCATGGCACTCACTCTAGCCTGGGCAACAAAGTGAGACCCTGTCTCAAAAAAAAAAAAAAAAAAAATCTCATTTAATTTTATTTTTATCTCATGCTTTTAAATTTTGTTTTTGTGAATGTATGATTTATAATACTAAATAGTATATCCATGCAGTAGTACATTTTTAATGTATATACAAATATACATATATTTAGGTTACATACTCAAAACATTTTAATGATAGAAATGCATGATCTAAAAGTCTGAAGACTGTAGCTCTAAATAACTCTGTTAAGCTAAGTGTAATTCAAGAAAAATATCTTGGCCGGGCACTGTGGCTCACGCCTGTAATCCTAGCACTCTGGGAGGCCGAGGCAGGCGGATTGCTTGAGGTCAGGAGTTCGAAACCAGCCTGAGCAAGAGCAAGACCCAGTATCTACTATAACTAGAAAGAAATTAATTGGCCAACTAATATATATAGAAAAAAAATTTGCCGGGCATGGTGGCGCATGCCTGTAGCCCCAGCTACTCGGGAGGCTGAGGCAGGAGGATCACTTGAGCCCAGGACTTTGAGGTTGCTGTGACCTAGGCTGACGCCATGGCACTCACTCTAGCCTGGGCAACAAAGCGAGACTCTGTCTCAAAAAAAAAAAAAAAATAAAATAAAAATAATATAATAAAAAAAGAAAAATATCTTGTGACCACAAAAATAAAAAAGAAGAAGAAGAAGAAGAAGAAGAAGAATGTCTTCCTAATGGCTGGGAGGTAGGAATAGGGGTGGGTAGTGGGCTAGTCTTTAATAGTTTTCATAAAATACATATACTAGCAAATAATGCACATTTCCTCAGCAATTAAATATAGCAACTCCTGTTGAGTTTTCTTTTTTTTTCCCTCTTCAGAAAGGAGCACAGTGAAATTCTAAGAAAGTTTTTCCAATTTTTCTTCCATCTGCCTCTTGTCCCTGAAGTTTGTCATTTGGAAAGAGGGGCTGTCAAGTTACTCAAAATCTGTGCTGAGTATTAAAAGTTCTGGGCTGAAGTTCCTTCTTAATTGTCACTCTGTGTAATATGGAGCAGGCTGTATAATGTGTCCCTGCCTTATTTCTCTTATGGGTAAAATAGAGATAAGAATAGTTAGCATCGACCTCAGTGCAGTGTAGTGTGGATAAAGAACACTTTGTTCCTTCTGTCAACTAAATGCAAAGTGTCATTAATATTATCAGTTTAAAATGCTGTGATTTTATATACTTTTCCCTTTAAAAATAATTTTCCCTTAAAAAATGAATGGAACATCACATTTCTATAAACTACCTTGTTTTCTAAACTTCATAAACTTAAGTTGTCTCTGTTTCTCTCTCCCCTTCTTACACACACACACACACACACTCTTTTGATAACTATGGATGTGAGAGACAAACCTTAAGATAGCATCAAGAAAATAAAAGGGGATTTTGAAATAAGTTTTCATATTCAGGTTTCCTTTAAGTTTTAGAGATATGCATGTCAACCATAAAATTGTAGTGTTTATTTAATTTTCAAAATGTTTATATTTAAGGATTATTCATAGACTCTTAAATCAGAAGGAACCTTACGAAACATCTAAGTCTAAGATAATACCTGGCACATAGTAGATGCTGACTAAACATTTAATTAAGAGAATCTGGGAAAAGCTTTTTATTTTAATCTTAAAACAAGAATCAAAACCAACTCTGAGCATTAAAGAGCCTAAATAACTTGCTCAAAACTGCTCAGCTAGTTAGTTAAAGAGTTTAGTCTAGAATTTATTCCTCTTAATTTCCAGCTTTGGCCTTCTCCCAGCAACCTGTTGATTTGTTTATGTTGGACTGTCAAATATAATCGGCCAAAGACGCATCATAGAAAAAAAATCGGAAAGACCAGCTCTCAGGTGCGTCATCTCTTAAAAGTCATCCAACGTATGATGTCCACATATGATGTAAAATATTTAAAGTAAAGATCATATATTTATATATATAATATGCAAAATATAAATCTTGTGTATATTGAAACAAAAGATCTTTTCTTTCTTAAGGCAAAGGGACACTAGCCAATTTCCATGACTTATTCTACCTTATAGAACAGTTTGCATGTCCACACACGTGATTGCAGTCCTCCGACCAGCTAAAAGTAGTTTGTTATTTCAGCAATATGTTTATTTTTGTTTCTGTGTTGCTGTATTGATTTTTCTGAATTTACCTACGAATGAGGCATTAACCACCTCAATGCATTATAGTGCTAATAAACTTATCTTGCACTATTTTGGCCTATGTGAGAGCTAACCCATTGACAAAAGAAATCCAAGCTGATAAAAGCCTTTCTTAGCCACTTGTTAGCCAGGTCAGGCTGTAAAATCATAACACAATGCAAGCCTCTTCCACGGGGCACCAAAAGGCAGCGATTAAAAAAAAAAAAACCACTTCCATATCCAGTGGAGTTGTAGTTTATTACCATAACCCTCCCAAGTCAAAAGGACACCAGTTTCAAGCGTTGCAACTTGGCGCAGACGTGGTTATTCCTCTTCACCCCACTCTGCTGGGCCTCTCTACCTGTCCTCTCCCACTGTCTACAGGTCCCGAACATTAGAAAATAGAAAATGTGATGATCTTTGTGTGTCTCTGTAAAATGTGTGTATGTGTGCGTGTGTTTGGGTGTAACGGGCCTTCTGTTTGGCTGCGCGGCCTGTCCGTCACGGCGCGGGCCAATGGCGGGCTGCCTTATATAAAATGAATGTTTTCAGTCTCTCCGGGTTGCATGTACTGTATGTGGAGCAGTGTACAGTGAAGCGGAGGCAGAGCGGCTCCGCGAGCTCCTCTCCACTTTCCCATAGAGAAACCCTGACTGGCCGCTGAGGGCGAGCCACACACACGCCCTCACGCCCGGCGAGCCCGCGAGGTAGGCGCCCCCCATCCCCAGCCCTCCCGGGGCGCTCTCCCCGCACTTTCTGTTTTCCTACTCACTTGCGAGCCGCCGGGCTGCAGCCCCAAGGACTCCGCGGCAGGAGCAGCGGCAGCGGCGGCAGCCGGTAGGGTGGACTTGAGGAAGACGGAGGGAACCCCGCGCGTCGGGAGCCGCCGCCAGCCGGCCCGCTCCCTGGACACTTTCCCCCTCCGCCAAAACTTTGGGTCGGGAGAGGTCGGGGGCGAGGGTCGCGGCGGCCGCGCCGGCGGGGGCCGGGGGGCGCCGAGGCAGTGCCCTGCGAGCGGGAGGCTGGGGGCCGGGCTGGGGAGTAGTAGGCCAGCCGGTGCCAGGCTGCGTTTGCAACCAGCACCTCTCGGCACACAGGCTGCGCCGCCCGAGAGGGGCAGGGAGCCGGGGCGCGGGCTGGAGCAGCCCCAGGAAAACAACAACAGAGCCCTCACGCCGGCGGCGGCTCGTGGCCGCCCGGGGAGCCCCAAACTTCATCTCGGCGAAAGTACGTGGAGCCCAGCCTGGTCTCGGCTGCCGGGGAGGTGGGGCCTGGGGAGCAGGGGCAGGGGAGGAAGGTACGAGGAGCCAGCCCTCGGTGGATTTATCGAACGTTTCGTGTGCGTTGGTGACCGGGAACAGCAGCCCAGTTGCTCGTTCATCTGGAGAGTTGGGATTTGGGTGTTCCGGCCCCGCGGATCAGTGCCCTCTCACCCCCCACCCTAGCCAAATGCGCGGCGAGTAGAGAAAGTGCTGTTTTAGTGCCAGAGTAGCCTGGAGGAAGAATAGGAGGAGAGGGGGAAGAGGGCGAGGGAGAAGGGGAGAGAGAAGGGGGAGGGAAGGGGGGAGAGAGCGAGAGCAGCGAGAGAGAGGGAGAGAGAGAGCGCGAGAGAGACAGAGAGGGAGAGAACGAGGGGGAAGAGGAGGAGGGAGGCTGTGTCAGGATTTTGCTTGAATGTGGGATTATGTTGTGTCAATAAGTTTAAGGTGGAGAGAGCGAGGCTGAGGGTGGTGGTGGAGGGGAGGAGGAAGGCCTCGGCTGTTTAAAGTCTTATTTCTGAAGGTAAGTTATGGCTTTGCATGGTCGCGATGACAGAAAACTTGCAGATCCTTTATCCGGGGATGGGGTCGATGCCTCTAGAAAGAGCTCCCCAGCCCTCTTAAGCCACACTCATGTTACACTGTTATTTGCCGCGATCCGGGTCGCTGTAAATTACAGAAATCAGACTCGAGGTTTCTTTTCCTCCTCCACCTCGTCGCGCTCACTCACCCTCAGAAATTTATTATTATTTTTTAATTATTTTGGTATTGTATGAAACTTAACGTAACTGAGACCCAACCAGAGTCCTGTAATTTACAAGGACCCCGAACCCAAGAATCTGGAACACGTTTATGTGTGAAATATCCGCGATCATTTCTGCTAAATGAGGAAGGTAAAACGAAACGATGCAAAAAGCTAAGACACAACATGTACGACAGAGGGGGGGGGAGAGGGAGAGACAGAGAGAGAAGCTATTTTTTGCTTTCCTTTCTGTAGAAAGGAAAATAAAACATGTATTCCCCTTCCTTCCCGGTGTGTAGGGTCTAGTCAATATTTTAACTGTTTGGGGACGAATTAGTCCAGGTGGATCTTGTTGAAAAGTTTCGCGAGGTGGGGTGGAGGTGGGGGGGGTGCGAAGGGGAAGGTGGGTGGAGGTTGTGGGGGATGGGGACGGAGCGAGCTCTGCCTCTGCTAATGGTCATTGGCCTGGGGCTTTGAAACCATTGCCTGTCCTGCTAATGACACGTCCAGTTCTCGTCTCCCGGCCGCGGACGCCGGGCTGTCGTTCCCCGGCTGGCTGACGGGGACTGGGGTACTTTCCCCGCGCGGGGAGGGGCGTCCTTCGCCATCCCCTGGGGTTGCCCACTCGCGGCGTGGGGGCCCCACGCGCGCTCCCTCCCCTGCGCGCCGCCGCCACCGCTGCTCGCGCGACTTTTGTGGCCAGCCGGCGGCCGAGGGGTGCGGGGGTCCCCGGCGCGGACGTCCCCGCGCGGCCACCCCGCGCCCAGCCCCACGCGCGCCGCGCGGTCCAAGCCCGGAATGGCAGCGCCGGGCCGGGCGCCGGCGGTGCCTCCCTGGGGGGCAGCGGAGGCAGAAGCAGTGGCGGCGGGATCTTCGCCGGGCCCGCGGGAGGAGGAGGAGGAGGAGGAGAAGAGGGAGGAGGAGGGGAAGGAGGAGGAAGAGGAGGAGAGGGAGGCGTTTTCTGCCCAGACTGCCGCCAGTTCGAGTAGGCACGGGCATGGGGACACCCCACTCGTTGCTCCTCCGTTATGGAAAGGTGTTTAGAAGACTTTTACGCCCAGAGTGTGGGATTTGCACTTCATTTTTTTCTCCCCCCTCTTCCCCAAAGCAAGATGGACTCTATTCCCTTTCTCTTTCTCCCTCTGCCTCTGTCTCTGTCTTGTCAGCCTTTAAGATCGACATTTTGTACTAAGATGCAAACTTGATGGTGACCAGCAACAAAGCCGGGGTGGGATCCCTCGCTGCCTTCCTCCCTCTTGGTTTCCCAGCTACCCCCACCCGACCTCACAGACCTGGTGGCCCTGCACTTGTCGCTGTGGGCTCTGGCGAATGTGTGTTCCCGGGTCGGTTCCCATCTCCAATCTCGGGATTGTGACCCGAGCCAGGCGTTTGGGAGATGGCTGTGGCCGCCCAGGTCTGAAAGACTGAGGGGCTGAGATACCTGGGTCTGCTGCCGGGGCCGCCGCCGCGGTGGCACCTCCTGCCGGCTCCTGGGCAAGGCGAGGCGAGGGCTGCCTATCGATCGCTATGATTTGGTTACTGGTGTATTTGTCCTGGGGGCGGTGATCACTTGTGCAAGTTGATGAATGATCACCGTGTGGGAATGGATCAACTTTCTCTGCTTTGTACATATGGGGAGTAGGAAGCGAGGGTGCTGGAGACACCCTGGAATGCCAGCTGGGGGCTGCCCCCCCAGTCTCTGCCCTTTGAATACAGAGAGCTTCTTTGCCTTTCCGTGTCCCCACAGTTCTCCAGTGGTGGGGAGAAAGGGGAGAGGTTGATGGGGAGCTAGCTGGACTCCTGGGCTTCGGTTCCCCTCTTTCATAGATGTTACAGGACTTGGGACTCTACTGTTGTAAAGCTCTACCATACTGATGATGTACCTTTATTTGATACTTTATAGGTCACTATCATATGACAAAGGCTTTGCAGCAGTTCATCTTCCTCCCTGTGTACTTTCCATTTGCCTTCCTGGGTAAGTATGCAAACTCTTCATCCAGAGAAGCTGGATGATTATTAATAATGACATGAGGGTCTTCATTGTTGACATAGGAAGATGCTTTATTGGGGTTACAACACCCCAGAAACCATGTCGCCCTGAGTTTCCCACAGCAGAAGTCAATTTGTGATTCTTAGTGTTTAGAATTCATCTGCGGGTTATTATTATTTTAAGATAATTTAAATGTTCATTTCATGTTTATTTGCAAGTGATTATCATTTGACCACTTATTTTTCAAACAGACATTTTAATTGATAATGAAATTTTACACAAAGTTGAAGGTCTAGTGAATGCTAGGCAATACTATAGAAAGATTGCAGTGTATGTGTGGAGAGAATTATTAAAAACCCAAGGAAGCATTGTGTAGAAGTCTTCTTTAATTATAGTGACTGACATTTGCTTACCCTCTCCCAGGTTCTCTTTCTTGAGTAACCTGTGGTGTTTATAACAGTTACTTTTGAGATGGGGAGGGGTGGATTGGGCAGAGTAGTAAATCTAGCATTTAGTGCATTAGCTTGATTCAAAATAGATCATAATTTCCTTTAAAATTTATATGTTAGGAGAAATTAGGAACATTTTAGTAGTCTGTGTATATAATAAGCAGCCACTTTGAGACCTGTTAAGTACCTTTTTTCAGATATCATATGCCTCCCAAATGGAAAAAATTTGCAAAATATGTATGGGACACTGTCTGAAAGGTTTATTTGTGAGAAGTAATGGTTTAGGTGAAAATGGAGGGTTATAGAGCATTTGAAAGGTGTATGATGAGCCCAAACTGTAGAAAACCAACTTATAAGTTTGCCCCTCCATTGTAAAGAAATTCCCAGGTACTCTGAGTTGCTCCTGTGTTAAGAAAACTAGTTGGTACTAAATTGTATAAATCAGCTGTGGTGCTTTGTGATATCACCATTGTGAATTTGGAGATTGTATTTTATGAATGAAAATAAATTCAGTTTTCCATGAAAGAAAATTCAGGAACTTTGTTTTGTTTCCTGGATTGCTGGGATATTGTATACATTAACAAAATATTGTCTTAGTATTAGGAGGAATTGAGTTTGAAGACCAGGCCTTTCTGGTAGTCTCCATCTGATAACAAAATATACTCTGATTTTACTGTGGACTTTAGATGATCTACGGAAGTTCTGTGTCCAACATTTTTTATGGCATGTAAGCATTGCTTTACTGCTGCTGATAATTAGGTGGTTTGTTCAATCGGAGATTCAGAATGTGTCATATACATAACAGGCCAATTGGAGTGGCTGGAATGAGATGGTTCTATATGATGAATTTAGTGCACACCAAAATATGTAGATTTAAGTGTATTTGATTTTTTTAAAGCTTGTTTGGAAAATAAATTTTTCATGTTTGAACATATGGCAAGAGTATTCAAAATGCATTCCTGATGAGTAAAGAACACTACATTTATACATGTGAGGCACATTAATTTCTTGACCACAGGAAACTTTTAATGTTACTTCTTTCCCCATGGAAATATATATGACCAATTCAAAAATTAATATGGGAATTAGTAATATCCAGAATGAAAGCAGTCTGATGAGCTCTTGTATTTCTTTGAGATATTGAATGACTGCTTCATTAAAATAATATTTTCAAGAACAGTCTTGGTCTTTGAAGTCAATGAAGTAGTTTTGATAGTGTAAATCTTGATAGTGTAAATCCAGTGATCTAAAAAAGTCACTTTGACAATGTATTATCACTTATTTGCATCTAAAATATATTTATTAGATTTGAGGTTTACTTATCAAAGTAAGAATTTAAAGAAGTTTTTGCTTCTCCATCTCCAAGAGTTTCCAAACTTCCCATTTTTTTAGTTTGCATATCTCTGTTTCTGAAACTGAAGCCTTAATTTGCATTTTACATTTAATGCTGGCTAATGAAAAGGTGGCTCTTCTAGATCTTCAGAGGTACTGTGGCAGTTTTAGGAAGAATCTTCTTCTATTAGAGTCTCAGATATTTTTTTTAAATTTGTAAACTTTGGGACTTAAAAAAAAAATCTATCTTGATCTTTGTATCCAAATTTTGTTAAAAACAGTTTCAGATTTAAGAGTTTTTGAGATAGTTGTACTTATAACATATTTTCAAAAGTGTATATGTAGCACCTTTGACCTTATAGACCTGATCTTTATACTTAATCCATTGAAACAGATTTGTTTAGACTTTGAATTTAAAAACTTTGAGTGAGAGCCAGAATGCATATATAATTATGGTTGGCCTGTGCTGAAATTAACTGTGTAATTGATAAGTTTTTTTATATGTAGTAAAGAAGAAACAAAAGGTCTGAAAATAATGTGGCACGACTTCTGAAAATCTAACTTAGTGGCTAAAGTATCTATAAAGCTATACTTTTCAATAAAATCATAAACAATTTCTAATTATTAGTCATTAGCTAGCATACTTAAAAGTATACATTTTCCTACATTTCATAAAGAGCATTTATTAAAGCAAGGGCTATATTTTAAAGTGGATCTTGTCATGAATATCAGTTACTTTTATATTAGAAATCTTTACTAGAAATAATAAAGGTTGCACAGCTCAACCTATTTAAAAAAACTGTTTGAAAGCAGTCTTATTACAGATATGTCTGTTTTTGCCGTACTAAAGGAAATCCCTGAAATTATTATTGTCTTACAGAAGTACAAAATGTTTACAACTGTGATATTTAAGTATTCTAAATTATTAAGTTTAGACAGTTAATTTTGACATATTTCACCACCATTTATGTTTTATGATTTAAACTTAAGCAGGTACTTAAGAAGAAGACAGTTTTCATGAATTTGTATTTTGAAGTCCTTCTCAGTTTTTTACATTTTACCAGTAAAGGCACCTTTAAAAATAGGTCCGAGTGGTATTTCACCTATATTTCTAGTCACATTCCTTCCTCTCACTATGAAATGAAAACAAACCCAACTTCAGTAAAAACATTGTAATTTTACTGCTTTGTTTTACCGAGTGTCCCAGATAAATCAGATGCAGGCCATCAGGCTGTACTTTGAGAAACACTGTTCTGAAGGTAGTAAGTAAAGGCTAAGGCTAAGACTGAATGGAGGTTCTTCCACCTTGAAGATTGTGTGGCTGTAATTTAATCTGTGGGTCTGTACTACCTCAAGGGCAGTCATCACATACTGTGTCAAATTGTAGATATTTCTATATTTTAAATCATACCCGAGGAAAGCACTTTTTGATTACAACTTCACTCAACATTCATATGTGATCATATTATCCTTTAGAAGGCAATTACAGTTTCTTGAATGCCAGTACATTATTTTAAAAGTATAGAGATATTCTCAGAAAATCCTCATGTATTAATGGGGATTGTTTTCGTTTTTTTTTTTTTTTTTTCAAAGAGAAAGATAAGGTAAGAATTGAAATAAGTGCCAGTAGTTATACAAGGGAATGCAAGAGAAGGCAAGCCAGTAAAGAATTATATCTAAAAGTATACATACATAGATAGAAGATGAGAGAATGAAGCACTCAAAGGATTACATGTAGACCATCAAGCATTGACACCTACCTAAATGTAAACTTCATGAGTTAAAATTATGTGAGTCAGTTCAAGAATCTAGGTAGTGAAATAACTTCAGATTGTGAGAAGGTTGTATAAAACATAAAGTAAAAATTAATAGGAATGAGTTGGATTTTATGAAATCTTAAAAAATTAAAAATATTTAAGAATATTAAATAATTAAAATAGTAGTTATACATGATCTTTGGATGAAAAAATCAGGTAATAAAACTAAAGCCTCGGGAATGAAATAACTAAGATCCTAAAAAGAACATACAAAGTTATGTTTTTATAAAAGTATAAAAGGAATAATTAAATAAAAGACCAACAACTTATTTATTTATTTTTTAAAGAGATGGGGTCTTATTCTGTTGGCGGTTGAAGTGCATTGGCATGATCATAGCTCACTGCATTCTCAACTCTTCGGCTCAAGCAGTCCTCCCACCTGAGCCTCCCGAGTAGCTGGGACTACAGGTGTGCACTGTCATACCTGGCTTATTTTATTATTTTTGAAGAGATGGGGTCTCACTATGTTGTCCAGGATGGTTTAGAACTCCTAGCCTCAAGCTGTCCTCTGCCTTGGCATCCCAGAGTGCTGGGCTTACAGGTGTGAGCCACTGTGCCTGGCCCCAATAACTTATTTTAAAGGTGAAATAACAATGAGGATAAAATTTCTTTAAAACAGCTGTATTTCTCAAATGTTTTTGACTGAGTTAATATGATTAAAATATCTTTTATGTCTCAATCCACATAAAAGAATTGAAACAAAAGTTTTCTGAAACAGTACAAAATGCAGGTACCCTCTGATATTTTCTATTCCTAACTAAATCTTTATAAATCTAATCTATTCCAAGCAGTTTTATTAAACAAAAGATACTGGATGTCATCCACTAAATTGATTTTGTGACTTATAGTTTGAAAAACACCAACCTAGAATGCTTGTTAAAGGTACCTAGGCCCTATCCCCAGATATTCTGATTCAGTGTTTCTGGGGTGGGATCAAAGAATAGATTTTAGCTGATACATAAGGTGATTCTGAAGCAGGTGAAAGATTCTCTGACTTAACTTTGAGAAACTCTGTAGAAGGGACAGATGGCTAAAGATTGAGTGGGAGTCATGTTCTGAAGGTGGGGTTCTTAGAGTTCATTGACTACTGAGGTCTCTTCTATTCACCATTGGTTGGCTGTATTTTAAGATCAGCATGTTTGCAAAACTGAGAGGGCCCTTATTACCCTCTGTAGGTATTCCTGTGGTAGGTGATGTAGTACAAGGAGCAGAGGCTTTGCAGCCAAATAGCCCTCTGTTCCACTCCTGCCTCTGTTACTTGGCAGCTGAAGGACTTCGGGCATGTCACTTCTCACTTCTTAACACTTTCATTCTTTCTTGTATGTGTAAATTAGGCATATTAATATTTACCATACAATTATGTGAGAATTACACAAAACAATGTATGTAATGACCCTTATTCATAGTCAGCAATCAGTATATAGTATCTGGTTTCATAGTTATAGCTCACCTCACCCCAACTCCCACTGTTTGAAATTTCTCAAAGCTCTGCCTTTTAGTTTTTCTTTTCTCTAAAGTGATTCTTAACTCTGGTCTCATCAATCACTGGTACGTTTTTAACTAGATGTGAGGTGCTGGACAAGTAATTTGTTAGAGGATGAAATAATAAGAATAACCAGAAGGAGAAAAGAAAAGAAAAGCGGAGACATAGTACAGTAAAGTCCAGTTCTCCTTGAGGTTTGGAGAATGATTTTCCCAGTTCTTTTAAAAGACATAGTATAAGATAGGAGAACAGCTCTTTTCCTATTTCAAGGTGATTAGTAGACAGCACTGAACATTATCTTTGGTAACTTGGATATATATTAGAATGTTTTAGAGCATCAGTTTTCAAACTTTCTTCCATCAAGATATGTGTGACTGACGTTTACACAGGGGACATTATTATTTCTCTGGTTAAAAGACATAGGTGAATTATGCTGTGGATTTTATAGATAGTTGACAGTGTGATAAAGCTACTCCCCCCTCTTTTTTTTTGAATCAAGAAAGCATATCAGAATCCAAGTGAGAATGGTGTTATTATAATGAAAACCTTGAATATACTTATATGCATGTAAAATTGTTTGTAAACTGTGGTACTTTAAATGTACTTTAAATGTTCTAACTAATTACTGACGGCATGGCCTCATAAATAATTAAAACTTATCCTTGTGTCAAGGCCTGAAGATAGAGAAGTGTTAAAAATGTAGTGCTTAACAAATTACATTGCACAAAATAGGCATTTAAATAAAAAAAAAGAGGGACAAACTAAGGAGAAGATAAATGGAAAATACACCGAATCCCTGAAATCTCAAGCAATGTGAAAACCAAAGGCTAGGGAAAATGCAAATGTGGTTAAATGTAAAGAAAGTACATAAGACTACAGGTATCAGGGTTCTCAAACAGTACTGTCTTACTCAAATGCACATTGCTGCTAACAAATTTTTAAAGTAGTCTCAACAGTCATTCAATTTATTTGAGTATTAAAATTAAGTAACTTTGACATTTCCTAATTTTTAACCTTTTGCACTCGGATGTCGAGTGTGACTCGACACAGCAAAAATTATAGAGATTAAAATTACTCTTTGAATGTATCAATAATTTGAAAAATAAAAAAATCCAAATAAATAAGTGTGTATGAAAAGAAACTCCAATTTTTTATTCTACTGCCGTGCTTTGTAAAATCTGGGGTCTTTAAAACATTAAATCCCAAGTAGAATAAAGGAATTGAGAAAAAAGCAAGTGAGTGCAAAGGGTTAAGGTTATATTTGCCAGGAACATCCGCTTTGCTAAACTTTAATTTGCCACACTTTTTTGATTGCAGATCAATTTATAAGCTGTGTATATTTTGAAAATGCCTTTGTACGTACTTTGATGTATAGTGGTATTGGAAATAGAGTCACAGTCCTTTATTTAAAAAGCTCTGACAGGCCAAGTGCTATTGGCTCATGCCTGTAATCCTAGCACTCTGGGAGGCCAAGGCCAGAGGGTTGCTTGAGCTCAGGAGTTTGAGATCAGCTTGAGCAAGAGCGAGACCTTGTCTCTACTAAAAAAATAGAAAAATTAGCTGGGTGTTATGATGCACCTATAGTCCCAGCTGCTTGGGAGGCTGAGGCAGGAGGATCACTTGAGCCTAGGAGTTTGAGGTTGCAGTGAGCTGTGATGACGCCACTGCACTCTACTCAGGGTGAGAGAGTGAGACACTGTCTCAACAAAACATAAATAAATAAAAACAAAAAAATAAAAAGCTCTGACAAACTAAAAGTTTCCCCTCCAAAAGTTTGGTGTCACAATTCATTTGATAGCACAACCTAACCCAAACTTTCATAAGACGGCTTGAAGTAGTTTTTAAGCCCACTTAGAAGGAATATTTTTATTAGATCATTAAATATGAAATGTCCAATTTTGAATCAGTAGTTTAGTTTATTGTATCTTAAACAAGAAACAGTACAGTTAATCAAAGTATATGCCTAAACTATTGACACAGTTTTGCCATCTTAATGGTAGCTTGTTTATGCCAGCAGTGAAGAAGCCTGCAGAGCAAGTGGTGATGAAATCACAAAAAGTGTTTTCCACAGTCTGTTGAGAATTGAATATTTTTCCTTGCAAGAAGTGGTCCGAAGCCTGGAAGAAGTTGTAGTGAGTTGGTGCAGGGTCTGGTGAATACGGTAGATGACAGAGTTTCCAAGTCCAGCCTGTAGTTTGAGCAGCATTGTTTGTGCAACATGTGGTTGAGTGTTGTCTTGCGAGAAGATTGGCCTGTCTCTGTTGACAAGTCTTGGCTGCTTAATTGAAAACATCCTCATCATTTTGTCCAATTGTTTGCAGTTGACATCCACCGGTAATAGATTGACCAAGTTTCATGAAACTGTAGTGGATAATACCAGGGTTGGACCTCCAAACAGACACCATTAGCTTTTTTTGATTAATATTCAGTTTTGGACTGTGTTTCAGCACTTCATCATTTTCCAGCCATTGTGCTGAATACTTGAGATTGTCAAAAACAATGTTTTTCATCACATGTAACAACATGATAGAGAAATAGTTCACCTTTATGTTGTGACAGCAAAGAAAGGCAAGCTTTAAGACGATCTCTGGTCTGACAAGCATTTAATTCATGCAGTACCCATCTGTCCAGCTTCTTTACCTTGCCGATATGTTTCAAATAGTCCAATATTGTTGGAATAGTAACATCAAAACTTGCTGCTAATTCATGTGTAGTTTGAGATGGATTTGCTTCTACTACAGCTTTCAGCTCATCTTTATCCACCTTGATCTCAGGTCACCCATGTGGCCTCCTTTTCAAGATTAAAATCACCAGAATGGAACTTCTCAAACCATCAATGTACTGTGTATTCATTAGCCACATCCTTCCCAAACACTTCGGTATTTTGAGCTGTCTGCACTGCATTTGTTTCACGACAGGACTCGTTTGAAAATAACATGAATCTTTGATTTAGCTATGGTTTCACAAAAATTGCTCTAAAATTTTTTTTGGAAGATAATCACAAGCTAAACCATGCATTTGAAAGAATGAGGATGTACCTTCACAATAAAAATAAAACAAGATGTGTCAAAGTGAAATGTCAGCGACATCAACTGTCAAACTTAGTACTTAAGGAAATCAGACATTTCATACTTGATATTCTAATACTTTTTTGCTGTAGAAATAACAGTATTGATTGATTGGTTATGAGCTGTTATCCTAGATCGAGCTGGGAATGTTACATAATATGCGCTATATGCATTGCTCCACCTTTTTAAAACTCACAAGAATCAGAATCCTGAAACATATCTGGACCTACAGATTTTAAATAAGGGATTGTGATCCTAACTATTAACTTCTTTAATCCACAGAGTGAAATTATTTGATATTCCTATCCATTTAACCCAGTGAAAGTTCTTTTGCTAATTTTGGTCATTGATCATCTGAACATTTTGAGTTCATTGCAAACTGGTGAATCATGGAAGAGTTTTTAACATTATATATTAGCTCACACAACTGGACTGTTGAAACTCTGTGGCTCCAGATATAAGGGTGTAAGGCCTAAGAGGATATAAAATCAGGTGAGCAAAATGGTGATAGTTAACGTCATTTGTACCACCTAAGTTGAGCAGAGTGAAAGAAAGACTCCCAGATTAAGGAAAGCTTAAGCACCTTCAGAAGCTTGTTAGTTCACATTTCGATGAACCTCATATATTCCATTTGGACATTATGATTCCTTTGTTGTTGTTAATAGTTTTTAGTTTTATTAAACACATACTAAAATCTACATAACATTTGAAACCTCTACATGTTGAATGTTTTTTTATATAATGTTGAACAAAATATAGGCTACTTTCATTACAGTTTGCTGTTATTAGAGGTTTCATGAAGGGGTTATATTTCCTTTATTACCACTTGCTCTTATTTCTTTCCATCTATCAGGAAAATAAGAAAAGAAAGTGTTTTCTGCAAATTTAGTCTATTCTCAGGTGAGAATGTTTTTCAGGTTATGTTTTATAGAGGTTCTAGCTACCTTTATTTTCAATAATTAATTATGAAATGTTAAAATCTTGCTTTTTACTTTTAATTTCCTGTAAAACCACTATAGAAAAATGAAAAGTATGCCATGGGGAAGAGTCTATATGATACTGTAGGAATAAAATAATCGATTTATCTAGTTTGTTGTTATGGTAAGATTTAAATCAGTCTTCATTTGGTATTAGACTGAAACTGTTAATGCTAAAGAATTGTTTATTGATATGACTTTCATTATTTATTTACATGACTATATTCCTTGGTGTAGGAAAGCCACAGATTGAGTAATTCAGAGGGAGTTTTATTAGCAATGCTGGATTCTTTTAATATTCAAAAATGCTGAGTTGGTTTTCAGCTTTTGGTGTACCTCTCAAAACTCACCCAAGTGTAGAGTTCTCATTGACTGCAAAGGGAATGTGGTGGAGCATGGAACAAAATGAGAAAATAATTTTCTACATTCAGCTGTCAAACTTTGATTATCTTTTGAGTTACTGAAATATTGTTTTCTTTTCTTTCTTCCCATCTCTCCCTCTCTTCCTTCCCCTCCCCCCTCCTCTTCTCTCTCTCTCCTCTCATCTCTTCTTTTTCTCTCTCAGCCTATTATATTCAGTAATGTACATCTGTGATACTGCCTAATTCTAATATTACCGTTCTAGTATTTTAGAATGGTAATACGGAGTTAAACTTTCTTTTAAAGATTTATTTGTAGTTTCTGAGTCCTTTTAGTATTTATCACTGCCCGTACAATAAAATTGTTGATAAATGAGTTTGAGACTTACACACTTCCCTACATATAAGCGTCAGTTAGAAAGGGATTATGAGGCACCTTTAGCAGGGCTATGTGAAAAAAAGACACCTGCTGTTTTTATGAAATAAAGGGAAGTAAACTCCTTATTCACACATTTTCATTTTTAAATTGTAGAATGACCACACAGTTTCATTTATACTTCAGGGAAAGTTGAATGCAGTTTTTAGAAGAGTTTCCCAAGTAGTATTTTACTTTAGGAGGAAGGGAGAAAGATAATCTGGACTGAGGGCCTCCTTATGAGGTCTAAGTTTTATTTGTACTACTTGTTTATTTTTCACAACTTTCTGAAGAGAAGTACCCTATTTTAATGATGAGAAAACTAAGTTTCAGGTTGAATAACTTCTCTGAGGTCACACAGCTACTAAGTGATCATTCCAGGCTTAAGACTGCCTATCTGCAGTGCCACAGTCTTCTGTGGCTTTTTCTATCTTTGATCTAAGCTGATGTTTAGTCAGCTTTCTTTTTAGTTAGTGTATCTAGTATAGAAATGTAGATATATCTCTGTCTGCCATTAGGGCCACATTCCAAGTAGTTGGAATGAAAATGAAAAGGTTGGAGCATCTTTCAGCCAAGAATTCCCCCCCATTTTTTTTTCTCCCAAAAGAGAAATCTTCATTTTGAAGTGATAAGGTTGGAAGGAACTCTGTTCTTTATCACTTTTAAGGGAATTAGGTGAAAAAGTCTCTGACCTGGGGCCTGTTGTAAATTTTTATCCCGTAAGATCATTCCCAAAGACTAAGTAAGCCTGCCCAAAACTTAGTTTAAAAATTGATGTTTAGTTAGCCTTCTTTTTAGTTAGTATATCTAATATAGAAATGTCTATAGCATCTGTTATTTTTAATATTTATTAATCCCTCTGGTACATCAGTAGGAATTATTTGTTCTTTCATGAGTTTTTCTAGCTGAATATTCTATGACGTTTGTGCACTACTTAATCAGTGAATATATCTTACTAGAGAAATTTAACAATTATAACATGTATAGTGTTATAAAATACTTCTGATGTTCGCTTTGAAAGAAAATTCAATATCAGTGGGAAAATTAATAAGCAGATTCATGGCCTTCATTTCAGAGTATTTGATCAAACACGAATTAGATACAGGGTCAGTCAAAAGTTCTAATTCTGCAGTTTTGGAAGTGGTTTAAGGGTATTTCTGATTTGTTTTACCCAAGAAACTTACTTTTGCTGTGATAAATAGAAGATATTTTATAAATGACACATTTATATAAGTAGCAAATCACTTAGAAAATACAAAGTAACATGTTGCTTTTTTTGTACTAAGAGCCCTATTCATCTGAAATTAAATTCTTTTATCTTTGCAAATTCAGCAAAGTCAGAGCCTAATTCAGATATAGAAGATTAAAAGTTTGTCATTCTTTTTTTAAAAAAAATTTTGTTAAAGCTGCTTTTTTTCTATGATCTGTGAAACATGTAAATAAGGTGTTTATATCTATTAGGAGTGAGCTTTTCCTACAGTTTGTTAGTCAAATGATACTTTACAGAAAGTGCTGAGCTTCCATTTGTTGTATTTCATCCACTTTCATAGTGTTCTCATTCATGTAGATTGGCACACTGAATTAGAAATTTTATGGCATTTGACACCTCTCTTTCTGCTTGTTTTCTTGGTCATGTTCAAAGAACAACATATTCCAAATTGTTTAATTTGGTCAAGTGTTGGTAGACTTGGGGGGCAAAAACTACTATCAATTTAATTCAGTGTTCACGGTTTGAGTGTCTACAGTGTGTTGGTGCTTGGCTTAGACTTTGGGGATATAAACGTGAATATGGAACAACCCTTGTCCTTAAAGCAGAGATGTTTTACTGGCTGGAAAAGGCCAGTAGATATACATATCTATTATATACGTTAATTTATACTAATTGTTTTAATAGATACGCAATTAAGTAGTATGGAGTAAATGTCAGTGAAAAACTGGCTAATTCCAGCATAGAAGCTAGACGTTGAAATTTGAGGGGAGTTTCTTGCTGTGACACTGTGCTTGCCCTAATTGCTGTTAAGTTTGAAAAACTAATTCACTGGACAATTTTAAAGATTTAAGCGTCTAACCCTAATTTCACTTTTCTTTAAATATTAGCTCATCCTTTTGGCTTCTGGTATATTTGAAAGGCCACTGGCATTTTATTTTTTTTTTGATAAAGCTTTAAACTTATTTTAAAATTATGTTTTAGCAAAGTGTTTTAGACTTCCTTTTTATTTATTTCTATTAATGTCACAATTGGTAATGACAATATGATTGATTGAACCAGAGGGTAGTGTTTAACTATATAACAGCTCAAAGAGGATTCCACATATACCAAATAATGTTAAAAGCATACTTAATAGAATAGTAAGTTTGAACTAGATAGAAAGGGGTTCAAACACCTGTCAGTAAACTGTAATAACTACTGTAACTAATACTTTTACTTAAATTATACTAATTATATTAATAAGATTTCTAGCCCAATTACTAGTGCTACATAGAATTCCAAAGAGGTGAAAATTTGTTTTTCCATAGGTTATAAATTATACTTAACAAGCAGTTTTCAGGTTTTCCATGATATTTTCAACCTGTGCTTACAGTTGCAGTTTCTCTTGTGGTTTAGTAAGCCATGGCTGGAGAGCATCCATGAGTTTGGTCCTTCTTCTTTTTTATGCATAGTTATCTGGGTCTGGTCTTTTTTTTACTCATGATTTTAGTGTTTATTATACCTCAGAATTTATGTGTTTTCACCCAGTTTTATTTGTTGCTCTCATTTGGCTGGTCACTTCTGGACTATAGCCCAGTTTAGATTAAAACTTTGTTTCTAAAATATTGTGCTCAGTGTTCCAGATGCCAACCCTGAGTGCATTAATAACAAACAAATATATTCATAAGAGAAATCTTAAAGAAGAAGCTGATCTGGGAAAAATTTCTTCATAAGCTCACAACATTGATAATGACCCTGATGTTTACTTTAAAGCAGCAAAGAGGAACGGAGACACACGGAATAATAACTTGTGAGTCTTTCTTCCATTCTTTGTCTCGGGGCTATTTGGCATCATGGAAATACAACCATTCGGATCTCATTATTTACCAGTCTTCGTGGTAATAATGAATTTCTTTATATGTTTTGTATGTGGGCATGCATTTTCATCTCATTTGGTGCTACACATGCTTAGACCCAGAGAACATGTTCAGATTGTTGTAAGACCAGGGTTTTGTTTTATTTTCATAATTTCCTACATGTAACCTCTGCATGAATAATGCAAATTCATCTGAGTTTTCTGTATTTTGAAAAGTTTGGGGAATGGGATATCACACATGAGCACAGAATTCATGTGTGAGGGCCTGGTTTCTCACATAGAGTGATGAGTTTACTGCATAAGGAACTGTGATCATGAATCCGTTGTTAGTTATTTCCTTTTCTTTATTTTAAAATGTGACCTTGTATGTCACCCTGTATGTTATTTCTGATATATATATGTGTGTATGTATATATATATATATATAAATACAGCTATTAAGTCTTTTTTAAGGCATTTAAATCTATTATATAGGTCTTGAGAATGATGATGATGTATATTTTTCTTCATTAAATAGATGTTTTCCTGATAAGTTTTGACTTAGTTTTCCAAATGGGACTATATTTTTTTATCGACATATTAGAATTTCACAGTGCTTCATATTTATTTCTAATTGATCTTCAATTAGCAGTGGCTATTGGTTTTACAGATTGAAGTTTTACTATTCCCAGGTCTCTGTATTAAGTAATCAATGATCTGTAAAGTACACATAGGGGAGCTGTGTAAAGGAAAACAGTACTAATCATTTTATGAAGAGGAACAATCTTTAGTAAGGCAAAAAGTTGCCTCTGTCATATCTATTTGGTAATTCTGGGTTTCACATATTGCCTTTATTTTATGCAGTGTGTATTTATTGAGTACTTATAATGTGTAAAGCTGGGTTATGAATTTTGAGGTTTACAGAATAAAAAGGGGCTCTGGTCTTAGGATGTTTGTAGTATATCAGTGACACATGTAAATCAAATATAAAATAGAGAGTAAAGATGCTATAGTATTGATGGTGAATATAGGGTGATAGGAGATGATCAGGGAGGGGAAATTGAGATGGATTTAAACTTTAAATTTTGGTTGTACAGCTAAATGTTTAGGCATCCTTGAAAAATGCTTGTTTAACCCATCAGAAAATGGACCCAGTGGGGGGCCATTCACTGCTGTATTCCCAGTGTCTAGAACTTGGTAGGAGCTCAATAGATACTATTAAATGACTGTGTAGAATTAGGCTGCATGATAGGTATGAGGACAGAGTCCAGCTCAGCATGAGGGATCTGGTAAGAGTAGAGATAATGTTTTTTGTTCTTTGTTTTATCTTGCATGCCATAAAAGTGCCTGCCACATAGTAGGGACTCATTCATAGTAGGGCTACATAGGACATAGGGGTACAGACAGTGTACTCAGCATGAAGGATGTGACAGAGGCCATAGATCTGTGGCGTGAAAAGTTAAATATCAGGAGCTTCCCTAAGATACAGCCCATGGGGACAGAGCCTTAGCAAGAACATCTTTGAGGAATGGCTTTGGTGACCTTATATCTTTGAACAAAAACTGTGACCATCCTAAGCCATGAGATCTGGATCTGACTCATCTTTGTACCCCCACTCCTACAATACAGTATAGTAGTTATCTAATTAATTTTTTGTTGGATTGAATTGCTCTGTTTTATACTATGTACTGGGTACAGGAGGCCTGAGCCTATAGAAATGGATCAGTGTCAAGATCAGAGGCCTATAAATGAATCCTGCTCTGAATGAAGCAAAGCCAGTGATTCTGGGATTATGTCATATGTAAACATGATTTTAAGCCCTGGCAGTGTTGCCTGTACAGAGGTACTCTAGTGAACAAAACTGCCAAATCACATATTTTAAATATTTACTTAAAGGTCATTATTAACATAATTTTATTGCTATATCACTAATCAAGAATATAGAGTTTACAATTGAATTATTCCATACATCCTGTTATCCTGTTACTTTTTTTTTTTTTTTTTTTGAGACAGAGTCTCGCTTTGTTGCCCAGGCTAGAGTGAGTGCCGTGGCATCAGCCTCGCTCACAGCAACCTCAAACTCCTGGGCTCAAGTGATCCTTCTGCCTCAGCCTCCCGGGTAGCTGGGACTACAGGCATGCGCCACCATGCCCGGCTAATTTTTTATATATATATCAGTTGACCAATTAATTTCTTTCTATTTATAGTAGAGACGGGGTCTCACTCTTACTCAGGCTGGTTTTGAACTCCTGACCTTGAGCAATCCGCCCGCCTCGGCCTCCCAAGAGCTAGGATTACAGGCGTGAGCCACAGCGCCCGGCCTATCCTGTTACTTTTTTCACCATCACTAAAGTTGGCCTATGTCATGGATCACCCCAACCTATTCTAATTTGGACTGAATTTATTTACAAATAAATAAAACAAGGTAGTTTATATTTCCTCTCCTCTTTTTACAATTTTCTTATTCAGACTTCCTTTTTAAAAGATGGTAAAAATATCTTGTGGTCATAAAATAAATCTGTCATGCATTTAATTGAGCATCATCAGAGTTGAGAAGAATAAACATTTCCTCCTTGAGAAGAAACTGAGAGCTCTCTCCCTCAGCAGCTGGCCACATGAAGGCATCCTTTTTTGGCTCTGTTACACTGGTCAAGACAGGTACCCGCTTTCCCCTCTGTGGTTCAGTGTCCTTTAGGACATGTTTATTTAAAGGAGTTTCACATCTATACAATAAATTACTATATTCTTATTTGCATTTATGATGTCTAGTCAATGTAGGAAATTCCCCTTTGCCCTGACAAAGATAGTCTGGTTGCCTAAGCTTCCTAGAGTTGAATAAAAAAATTTCTTTCAAGCGCCCTCCGGCCTTTATTTGTGGCATGGTCCACAAATAGAGGCTTGAACAGATAAGACTTTTTTGCTTTCATCCTATTAGTCATTTAGTCATCAAATCTTTATTGTAAGGCTGTCACCCTTAAAGGGATAGTAGTAATAATATTTTACAATTGTTATTGTAACTGAGAGTTTACATTATGATTTCACTGAAATCTTATTTGCTCTTTATAACCGTGCTCTGAGGTAGATAGCAGAGTGTCATTATTCCCATTTTACAGATGAAGGAACAGGCTCAAAGTTGTTCAGTGGCTTGATTGAGGTCACTGAGTGTGCAGTGGCTCCCCTAAGGCCAGAACCCAGTATTCTGACTACTCTCTAGAGAGTTGTCCCCCCTCCCTGTGCAGTGCAGAATTTATCTTTTTTGAGCTAAGACTTGTTTGTTCTTTCTTTTACTTATTTTCAACCTGGTAAGTTATTATAAATATCTAGAATAGCAGTGGTATAAAAAATATGGTATTAATTCTTTATGCCTTGTGGGCTACAAAGTATCAGTTAAATGGGCCTCAAATTTCTGGTGTACTTAAATCTATTTGTGCATTTAAATAAGTATTCTAACTTTTTTCACAGCTTGTGATGGAAAATTAAGTTCGTAAGGACCACATACTGACAACAAAGAATGAACTTTGAAGTGTATATTCGTATTCTTAAGTAAGATTTGGATTATTTTATTGGGACCATTTTTTCCTCCTGTGAAACATATTTCTGAAAATTTTAGTGAGAATTAATTAGAAAATATAATTTAATATCCAGATATCTGAGCTACTCCTATTTCCGGAACACATTCACATTATAATTTGATATCAATTGGTGTTTTCAAAGAAGTGAAGGCAAGTGCTAAAGTTTTTTTCTTTTTAAATTTAGAATACCTTTTAGTTTAGTACTTTGTAGAATGGAAGGTTTCATCGGCTAGTTAGAGAATCCAATATAGTACCTCTGCCAACTATAAAAGAGAAGATATTTCTATCTAAATGGTTTTTAGGGTCAATTCTTCAATTAATATTTTATATAATAGAAAGGTTTTATTTGTTAGGATTTTATCTTAAAGTTCCCCAAGAGTAAAGAGGTCTAGTAATTGTTATACTGTGGGAGAATGAGAAAAGATTGATTACATTAGAACTCCAGAACCTTTTTTATTTAAAAGATTTAAGTTCTATATACAAGCAATTTATTTAGAATGTTTGTTTCTATAGATTTCCATTACTTCAACTTAATTTTTATAATTTTTGCTTGAGTATTTAAACAAAGTTTGGGACAGGGTATCATATTAATGGTTAAAGAAGAGGTTTGTTGAAGAATTGCATTTTGAAAAAACCAGAGCATATGTTAATTGAAGAGAGCATATAAAGATGAAAGTGGTAGAGACTATGAATTTTTTCTTCTTTAGTTTAGCTTTTCATGCAAAGTGGAGTATGGAAATACAAGTCCTGAGGATAATTAGGTGGAGTTCCTCTCTCCCCTCGGTTAAGCAGTGATGTAAATCATGAATCCAGTGGTCCCATTCTTCTCGCCACACAACAACCCTGTAAAGTGGGAATTATTTATTATCTCCACTTTAGATGAGGACACTGAGTCTCAGAGTCTTAGCAACTTGCACAAGGTCATTGTTCTGGTAAACGGTGAGGCTGGTGTTCTATGCCAGCTCATTCTGTCTACTGAGGCCACGCAGATATGTCTACAGGCCACTCACTTCCTTGTCCCACCTCTTGTGCTTCCCACATGGCATTGTACCACTCCATAGTGTATGGACCTGTCCAGATTCCCACTGAATTGCAATGCCTTAGGTTTAAAACATGGTTTTCTTTCTTTCTTTTTTTTTCTTTTTTTTTTTTTTTGAGACAGAGTCTTACTTTGTTACCTAGGCTAGAGTGAGTGCCGTTGGCATCAGGCTAGCTCACAGCAACCTCAATCTCCTGGGCTCAAGCTATCCTACTGTCTCAGCCTCCTGAGTAGCTGGGACTACAGGCATGTGCCACCATCCCCGGCTAATTTTTTGTATATATATTTTTAGTTGGTCAATTAATTTATTTCTATTTTTAGTAGGGTCTCGCTCAGGCTAGTTTTGAACTCCTGACCTTGAGCAATCCACCCGCCTCGGCCTCCCAGAGTGCTAGGATTACAGGCGTGAGCCACCACACCCGGCCTTAAAACATGGTTTTCTAGCCCAGGATAAAATAGCCTTTTCTTTGTTTGTGTTTCTACATTGTCAAACAGATTGCCATATACACAATTACTCCTCAGTAAGTTATTTCTTGAATCATTCTAAGCATATGGCAAACTTCTGAAGTTAATTATTGTTATATAGAGATGAAATACCTGCAATCTTTAAAAAATCATGCAACAATATAAAAAAGAAAATAGTTTTAGATTCAGATAATTTAAATCCAAAGTGAGTAATGGAATTTTAGCTTTAAAAGGGATACTGCAGATGATCTTGGAGTATTGAAGTCCATCATTTTAAATTTGAGAAAGCATGGCCCAGATGAAGGAACTAGGACCCAGGCACTTTGAGTGGCAGAGCTGGAACTAAGGTGTAAGACTTCTGGCTTGGTGTTTTGCTATAGAAGTCTGCTTAGCTCATAAGTGATGTAAAAAGCATTTTTAGCCAATTGATGGCACCATCTTAACAGCAGGAATATGTGACTTTTTATTGTTATTGTTTATAAATGGTTAAGATTAAAGAACTAAAATGGTGTATGTATTGTTAGAGTAAAGCTATATGTAATACATTATACATACTATCTTTTAAGTTATTATATTACTAGTTGATTTTTACTTTATTTGGTGGTATAATATGGTTTTGATAGCTAAAAGATAATAAACTAAAATATGGCTTTGGTACAGCTCCCTGTGTCCTGTGAAAACACAGCAAGAATTTGTAAAACAATAACACATTGTTACATGGCATGCCACTTTATCAAATGCCTGAAGTTTATTACAGTTTGATCTTGGAAAAGACCATCCCAGCCTCACAGCAGCTCACCCTAATCTTAAGCAAAAGAGCCTTTAAAAAGCCATCCTAGCGCTGTTAGATTTGTTCTGTTCATGAACATATAAACCACTGATAGTTGTTGATCAGGAGAAAAGTTTGTAAAACCATAAGAAATTTACTTGTGAAAGAGTGATTTAACTGATTTGTGTACTGCGACGCCTCATGGTGGCTTTATTGAGAAACAACTGTAGTGAAATTTAGTGATCACATACCTTGTCACTCTGAGTCGACTCAAATGTATATGGACTAAACATTAGTGAGTTAAGATTTCAGATAAATTTTCAAAGTTAGTATTTTTATAAGTTTTATTTGGGAGAAAATAACCTGTCCTCTGCAGTTCAGAAAAGAAGCCTGGTATGCCTTATCAGAGTTGTGCTTCTGAGAGTTCACTTGGGGAATGACCATCCAGCCTTGAACTTCCAGGGAATAAGAGCTATGTGGTCTGGGCAGCTGCTACTGTATTCTGCTTTTCTTTGTGTAAATTGGAAAAGTCACCCCTTTCTGAGGGACTTTATTTCCAGATGTTGGATAATTATCAAAATAAATTGATTTTGTTATACCAAGATACTTTACTGCTTTCTGGCAGGAAATTGTCATCATAAATACACAGATCTATGTTCTCTGATGTGAATGGCACCTCCTAGGGTTGTGCATGGCACAACTTGCACAGAGGTACACAGATGCCTGCTGGCAGTTATATCCTGGGAAATCACATCTTTAGACATCAGATATTAAAATACCACATCTAAAAATATATAAATATATTTCTTGAATTAAAATGATAGTTATTTATGAAATCATTGCTTTAAAAAGTATAATCATGGTAGAAATCAAAAGAATAGATAATAGAGACATTTCTTTACCTCTGCAGTTTACTGATAAAAGGCTCTATATTCTATTACATATCTCTTGGCCCAGCCAATTTAATATATTTTTAAAGTTTGTCTTTTAGTGTCTGATAAAAGAAGAAAATTTTCTGACCTTTATAAAGGAGCTTTCCTTTATTAGATGGGTACAGTAATAGAATGCAGAATGACTTTAAGTATCCACCTCTTTTATCCATCATTAAAAGTTAATTGTCACATCATATAAGTGCAACTTGATGGGATTTTTAACGTACCAAAAATTGGCAACCTGTTATGAGAAAAGTATGCTCCGTGAGGACTTGAGTTAAGAGAATGAAAAGAAAAACGAACATTTTAAAAATTTTAAGTGGAACTAAATGGAAATAAAAGCTTTTAATTTTGTGGGAAAATGGTGATAGCAGATCAGTACCTTATGTTTAGTTGGAAATGGAAGGTTTCAGAATGCTGCCTCTCCTCTAGAGTGATTGTTTGGGCCGCTGAGGACTATCTAGGTTTAGTTCCTTATGTATGTGGAAAGAGAGTAGTGCCTTCTTTGTGCTAGTTCATGGAATTATTTTCTTAACAAGAGTAATTATTAATCTTTCTTATTCTTCCTTAGGGAGTGGCAATTGATGGGATATTCAACAGGAAATCCATTACCCTATCTGTGGCTCCAGTAGTCTGTGGGGCTCCCCTAGTAGAGTTTGGGTCTTGCCCAGTAGGTAGTGATGATGCATTAAGTAGTTAAAACCACAGTTGTGTTGGGGCTTTCATTAGGCTTAGTGACATGGTTGTAAAACACTAGGCTCCAAACAAAGATTTTGAAATGGTACACTCTCTTACCAATCCTCACAGTTTGGTAGAAAGGGCAGTAAAATGTTGCTGGTTTGTAAAAAGCAGAGTGCTTGTTTACAATAGCTCAAAGGTGCTAATTGTTTCTAGTAGGAATATTACATAGGAAACCTCAAGGTAAACCTTAATCCTTTGCTTGTGTTTAGGTCCCACTGGCTGATGAACAGTTTTCTACACTGTAATACCTAACCTGTCCCGAGCTTTCATGCCAGCTTCCTAGCTCTTAGCAGACTGATTGTGTTTGAATCAGAACACTTTTCTATGTCTTCTGAAGATCTGAGACCTGGGAGCTGCTGACCATCTATATTTTGATTCCTTAACTCTTTAGACCTTGCCAAGATGTCACTTCCTATCCAGTCATTCCTGCCCATAAAGTATTAGTTGTTTATTTTACTTTTACTATTATCATAAGTTTACGAAATTTTTGTTTGGGTAACTTAATGACCATAGTTTTTATAGCTCATTGTCCAGAACACTGGTTATTTGCCTACTTCTGGCTGCATAAAAGCCAGATTTTTTAGATTCCATAATACATAGAACAACATCATTAAATCAATCATTATCAGGCGGTTTTAGGGAGAGATGTTTTTCGGGATGCATCATCTTTCTTTTTAGTTTTATTTCAGACTATTATGGGAGTATAAATGTTTAGGTCACATGGATTGCTTTTGTACTGCTTGAGACAAAGTTTTCAGTGTGCTCATCTCCCAGATAGTATACATTGTACCTGTTAGGTATGATTCACCCATTATCTTATCTTACAGGAGATACATAAGTTTTGTAAGAAATTCATGTCAGAAACTCATACCCAGTTTTGACTTCTTAATACCCTCTTTGTAGTTTATAAAAAGGGTTGAAACTTCTGAATTAAATACAAAAAATATATATATATTTTGGCCAGGCACAGTGGCTCACGTCTGTAATCTTAGCACTCTGGGAGGCCCAGGTAGGAAGATATCTTGAGCTCAGGAGTTCCAGACCGAGACTCGGTCTCTAGTAAAAATAGAAAAATTAGCTGGATGTTGTGGCACATGCCTGTAGTCCCAGCTACTTAGGAGGCTGAGGCAGGAGGATCGCTTGAGCCCAGGAATTTGAGGCTGTAGTGAGCTATGATGATGTCATTATACTGTACCCAGGGCAACAGAGTGAGACTCTGTCTGAAAAAAAAAAAAGGAAATTGAGCCCCCTCCTTACTCCTTCCCTTCATATAAATTAAAAAAATTATATATTTTATCATTATAAAAATGCAAATAAAGCATAATATTAATCCAAGAAAAATTTTTGTTAAATGTTTTATTATTTGAAATGTATGAATTAGATATTTGATCATGATTTTTTGAGAATCTGTCTCATTTCATTATAAATGTGTTATAGTTATTGTACCTGAAAGTGATATGTGGTTCCTTTATCCTCCCAACTACTGCTATATTTTCAGAAGGAAAAGTAATTACATTGATTTGTTGAATAACTTCTTACCCAAGTAGTTTCTGTTGCGGTTTATTAACATAACGGCTCTGTTAGTTTATTTTTCTGACTTGTGAGTAATGTGTAGTTTAAGTAAACTTCATAATGCTGAAGGTAGTCTGAAAGATTAATCAGTGCTTATTTCCTTGCTTTAAAAATGTATAAGAGCTATTCAAGTAACAATTATCTAAACAAGTTGTTTTATATTATAATGAGATGGTACTAGAAAAGTATTTCCCCAGACAACATGAAAAAAACTCAAACATTCTCAAATTTTTTTTGTTTGTGAAGATTTATAGCTTTGAGTCTTAGCTATAGTTAGGATGATGGCATAAATTTTAGTTATATTGCAGAACTTTAAGAAAACTTTGAAAGACTTTAGGGTAGCTATAAAGTAGTATCTTTAGTAAATTAATGGTATTGGAGACCATTCACTAAATATCTGTTCAGTAAATGAAATTATTGAATCTCATCTTATTTGCATCGGTAATGATTGTGCTTAACAGTACCTAGTTTAATTCCTATCAGGTAAATGGGTATTCATGGATGAATGAAATGTAAGGTGAACTGAGAATTTTGCAGGCTCTTTTGACATACAATTTTAAGATCTGATCAGCTCTCAGATTCCCCTGAAACCTATCCCAGTTGATTTTCTTTCTTTTTTCTTTATATTTGCCCTACCCTTTAAGAAATGAATAAAACATGACATTAAATATCATAGGAATTTACTACCTACCTGTTGTATACCAGGCACTCTTCTGTGTATTTTCAAAAATTTCACTTTATTAAAAGATCATAACAAATATTGGTGGTAGATGTGTTAGTAATTCATACAACTTCCTCCTCTCGTTCTCGTCTCTTCTTTCCTCTCGTCTGTCTTGTTCTTTTCTTTCACAGATTTGAGAGTGAAGCTTACTCATCCTGACCTACCTGGAGTCACGTGGGAGAGGCCAGCGCCTAGGTCCAATGCCGCTTCCCTTTCCATTTCCTCACTTATCTAGGGACTCTGACACCTGGACTCTTTAATTTCTGATTCCTGGAATAGTTACTTGTTTTCCTTATTTGTTTGGCTTCTTTCTCATAATTTAAAATGCAGTTCTGGTCTCAGCCACATTTGTAGAAACCTAATTAAGTTGGTCTTTTAAATATCTTACCTGCAAGGCAGCATGGTTTGGAAGAGTGGCCATGTGTCAGACAACTCCCATTTGAATGCCATCTATGCCACTTCTTAGCTGTGTGCATTTGGGCAAGGCACTTAACCTCTTGTGTTCTAGTTTCCCCCATCTATAAACAAGGAGTTTAAAACTTTGCTTTTAGGGTCATTTTGAAAATTAGAGATATAACCTATATAAAGCACTCAAATGCTTTGCATACAGGCACCTAGCAGTCATAAATTTATACTTTTACAAAAAAAGACACTTCTGTTCATTGTATTTGTTTGTCTGTTCATAAGGGTAATATACGGTCTTACAGTCATTTACGAATGAAAAAAACCAGGTTCAGAAGAAAAGTGGTTTTGTGAAGGAGTTCCTGATAATGGGTAGTAGTATACATTTAAAGATAAATCAGAACATTATTTAGATAATAAAAGAATTATAACATTTAGTCAACAAATATTTATTAAGCTCCTACTATGGGCTAGGCTGTACTGTAGTCTCTGGGGCTATAGTAGTAATGATATGACCGTTAAAATTGCTGCCTTTATGGAGTGTACATTCTAGTGGGGAAAAAGGTACAATATATAACATAAGCTGTATGGTAGGTTAGATGTTATTTATTGCAGGAAAAGTAAAGGAAGGGAAGGAGAGTGAATGGAGGTTGCACTCTCTAGGGTGGTTTGTGGTTCAATAGCGGTCATACTTTGTTAGGATTTGTACAAGTCTAGGAAGGGTGCGGGGATGTATGCAAAGATGGTAAGCATGGTGCTGAACTCAGGGATGCCCTGTCCTCTTCCAAGGCCTGCATGTCTTTCTCTGCACTGTTTTTAGACTGCCTCTGGCACTCTTGGAGACATTCCTGTTTAGCATGAAAGGTTGTACAGTTTTGTACCTGGTGGTAGGGTTTTGGGAATCCATTGTTATGTTTGGAAAAGGATGCCTGGTACTCTGGATGGCTTTCTTTGTAGTTGGCAGAATTAGGGGCAAACCGTGTGCATTCCTTGCAGGTAAAGTACTCACTCATACTTCTCTTAAGACTTCTCTTTGTAATTCCTGGTAGGAGTCAAGTGAGCTAGTCAGTAGGCCTTTTGGACTGAGAAGCGAGTTGTAAGCAAATGTGCTGTTCTTAATTGCCTTTTAAAAAAATGCTGAATGGAAGGAAGAGTGCATTTAAATTTTAACGTAATGTGTGCCAGGAGCTAAGACATGGAAGAAGAGGAATAGTGTTGAGCTAATATTTTCTTTTCAAAAATTCTTTGGAAATAAGTACTCCCTTCTACCCTATCCCCACCCATTCATTTATAGGTTTATCTACTAATTCTTTCAGCACATATTTATTGAGCATCTACTGTATTCCAGGCACTGTGAATGTTACAAAGTAGATAAGGGTAGGTATGGTGTATCCCTTTTCACAAGGAATGTGTACAACGTGTACAACAGGACAGGAAAGGAAGTACAGAAATAACCACCTTATGAGACCTTAATGAGATTACACAAGGGGAAGTGTCTGACACATTCCCGGGTATAGTAGATGCTCAGTACCCGTGAAGATCTGTGTCTACTCTTGGATAGAGTGATGCGTCACTCAAGAGAGGTACAGACAGTATGGTAAAGGAGGTCAGATGAGGGACTAGTAACATTTGGCTCCATTATTAGGGAAGTTGTCATGGAAACTTGAAATGGGCCTTAGAGGTTGAAAGGGATTTGGGCATAACTCCCCTGAGCATAGGGAGGTTACCTTATTTGGTTTTGTATTTTTAGCAGGTGGTACAGAATAGGCTGTCAATAAATTTTTGTTGGATGGATAAATAAGAGGAAAGGACAATGCTGGTGAGGAATTTTAAAAACTGTAAGCAAAAGCATGCGAGACATTGGGAAACACAGGGGAGATAGGGGCTCCATTAGTGACTCAAGTCAGCTGAAGAAAGGGTAAGTACAAAAGAAATGTGTCTTTTAAGTAAGATCAGGGTCACATCCTGGGGGGTCATACTTGGTAGGCCAAGCAGTGGAGAATCACCAGAGCAGGTTCAGTAGCCAACACTGGTGACATTGGAGCAGGGATGGGTGGCAGGAGCCTCCGATGAGGAGACTGTTGCAGCATCAGAGCTGGCAGTAACTCAGAACTCATCTAAGGGTGGCTGCAGGGATTGTAGAGGAATGTATGGAGCCAAGTGATATTTTAGAGGTTGAATTGACAGCACACTAAAGTACTTCAACTGTAGCTCAGTGGAATGATTTTGAATGCCTCTTTTTGCTATAGGAACTCTTTGAGAAAATGAAAGCATCAAATCAAATTTACTGGAACAACTTTTTTGAGACTTTAGACTATCTAAGTTATTTTCCCAAGAGCTCTTACAAATATTATGAAAGCCAAAAAATGTTTAGTAAAGTTATATCAGTGTTTAGGTAATTTACAACAGAGTTCAATTTTTATATACTATAAATATATTTTTATAGTTCTTTTTGGCTCTTTGTATTTTCTGCATTATTAAATACACACACACACCACACACACACCCCACATGTATATATAAGGAAAGGAGAGAGGAAATACAGAAATAACCATGTATCAGTTACTGATTTGATGCTGCGTCTTGGATTAGTAATGAGGCCAGTGATAACTTTGTTGATTTTCATGTGAAAATTCTTTATAATCATCAGGTTCATAAAGTGGTTTCCAAAAAAGCACATCAGTGAGCATTTTCTCTTTTAAAGAGACATTTAGAATAGTAATGTTTAGAATTGTTTACATTTTATTTAGTACAGTACATTTTTGTTATGAAAATCAGCTTTTGCCTTCACATCTGGCATAAATGTATAAGACTCTAAGAAGAGACAATAGAAAAATGTAATATGCACAATCCTTTCTTTCAGCATCATAGACCTAATTAATATATTTGTAAGGGCATTTAGTCCTGAAAATTGATAAACTCAGATTCTAGTCCTGTCTTTTGTGTTACTGAAGTGAGTAACCTGTGCCATATACTTTATTTCAATAGGCAGCAGTTTTCCCATTTATGAAATAAGAGGTTGGCCTGGAATGATCAGGAACATCCTTCTGGAAGTAATTCGCTGCGACTCTGTGTCCTCCTATTAGAGCCACAAGGGGAAGAAGCTCCCATAAACATTGACAAATTATAATATTTTACAATTCAAATTATCTGATATTCTTCATAAGTTCCTGATTTGTATCTCTTTTCATGTAGGGGGCTAAAAGGCTTTATGTTTACTTTCATTGCAGAACATTGAGCTTTTCTGAGCAGAGTGCATGGTGCATGGAAGATACCTCCAGTACATAATTGCTGGGTTTGTTTCAGCTGTTAGAGATGTTAAAGTGTTAAGGGATTACTCTTGGACTTGGTCTGATCCTCTGCTCATGTTAGAGAAACAGTTGAAACAACTCTGGATGTATTCAGAAGTAAACTCTTGAATGGATGACCCACAAGAACCATGACATTCACTGAATGAACATTTGTTGAGGTCCTGCCTGCCTGGCAGGCATAGCATTAATCCCTGAGTATGGCTGGGCGTGGTGGCTCAGGCTTATAATCCTAGCACTCTGGGAGGCCAAGTGGGGAGGATCTTGAACTCTGGAGTTGGAGACCAGCCTGAGCAAGAGCAAGACCCCAGTCTCTACAAAAAAAAAATAGAAAAAATAAGCTGGCCATGGTGGTGAATACCTATAGTCCCAG
Organism: Microcebus murinus; assembly: GCF_040939455.1. Taxonomy (NCBI): domain Eukaryota; kingdom Metazoa; phylum Chordata; class Mammalia; order Primates; family Cheirogaleidae; genus Microcebus; species Microcebus murinus. The sequence continues at coordinate 51,827,353 of NC_134104.1, forward strand.
CTATTTGGGAGACTGAGGCAGAAGACTTGCTTGAGCCTAGGAGTTTGAGGTCGCTGTAAGCTAGGCTGACACCAGGGCACTCTAGCCAGGGGCAACAGAGTGAGACTCTGTCTCAAAAAAAAAAAAAAAAAAAAAAGTCCTTTGAATGAAAAATAAATAAAAATAGGTACCTCCACCAGCTTCCATGATAGTAGGGAAAACAGGAATTAGAGACTTTGTACAAATAGGTTTTACTCTAATATTACAGATGGAAAAGTGTGAAATCAAGTAACTATCCTCTAAATCATTGTTAAAAGTAAAACTATGTTTTAAAAATCAGTAAAAGTACTTGAAAAAATTAAAAGACAATAGTAATCATCCCAGCTTCCCTTCCCCCAACTAAAGATTATTTCTCTTGAAGAATGATGAATTCTCATCTAGTTTCTTCATATTTCCCTTGTTCAGGTCTGGAGAACAAGAACATTTCAGCTAGTCTCAACAACCATGGTGAGAGGCAGGGAGATATGCAATCTCTAAGGACATTGCAGCTCCAATTATATAGGGATTTATAGATCAAAGCCATTTTTAGTCATTTTTGCTGAGGTAGTGAAGACCTAATTTTACCTACCCTTTAAGTGCTGTACTTCATTTGACTTCATAAGGAAAAAACTTGATTTTAGAAATTTTATTTTGGAGTAACAGTGATCTCAGGTTGGTGAGGTTAAACCTCTGCTGAATTTGCTGAGTTTGAATGGACTGGTCAGTAGTGAAAAGTTTGGCTTATCTCATTAAATGAATGATGAATATTCTCATTACATTTTAATGATAGATTTAGCCATTTTTATACATTTTCTATATTTATAATAATACTTGCTACTGGTTATTGAGCATTATGTACCAGACATTATGATAGGTATTTTAAATTCTTATTTATACAATGAGACTATGAGATAGATATTATTGTTCCCCATTTTTATCTATTAAAGAATCTAAGACTCCAGGTGATTAATATTAATATCTGTGTAGCTACTTCTATGCTTCAGGATTTGAATTCTGATCTGACTCTAGATTCTGAGTCAGTGACCAATTTGCCATTTCCCCCCCCTGCTTCCCAAGTAGCTGGGACTACAGGGATGCACCACCATGCCTGTCTAATTTTTTCTATATATTAGTTGGCCAATTATTTTCTTTCTATTTATAGTAGAGATGGGGTCTCATTCTTGTTCAGGCTGGTTTCAAACTCCTGACCTCGAGCAATCTGCCTGCCTTGGCCTTCCAGAGTGCTAGGATTACAGGCGTGAGCCGCCGCGCCCGGCCTGGAGCTATCTCTTAAATAAAGCTGGAAGCTAGAATCAGAGTCATCTTAGGATTTCTTAGTATTCTCAGTCTCACATTTTTCTACTAAAGTACCGGAATGGTAGACGTAAGTAAACTCACATTTGTATGAAGGCAGGGATCACAGCTCAAATTTTGATGTCAGAAGCTCAGATTTGTTGAGTTTCTAGATGCTTTATCTTAAAAGTCCATTTGAATATAATATTCTGTAATATATATGCCTTTTATGTTTTTTTGATTTTTTTTAAAAGTTGGGTTAAAATTGACATACAGTGAGATGCTTAAATCTTAAGTACTCCATACAGTTTGAAGATTGAAAAGCATATGTTGGTGTGATTCACATACCTATCAAGAATATACTTAAATATTTTAATGTAGAAGTAGTTTTTGAAATTATTTTCTATTAAGAAAATTGATGTTCTAGGAATATTTACCTTTTTCATTTTGTGGCTTCCACTTGTTATACCAATTTATATTTCCCAGGGATGGTGGCAGTGGACAATGGTATGGTTATTCCATTTTGAGAAATGTGGGCTTCATCAACAAGATAGCTGTGCAAAATGACTAGACATTTAATGGACTTTCTTTGGCTAAAGTCTAACATTAGCTAGAGAAATTGGCTAATGACCATTGTTCACTGAAATACCAAAAATTTCCAAAAGAAAATTGCAGTTTGTCAAATCAAACACTAGATCTGTGATCAGGAAATTGAAGATTCATTCACATTTATTGTTTTTGCTAGTAATCTATTTTATAGCAAGCTTTTATTCACATACATGTGATCTACTCTTTAATTCCATTAACCACCCTTTCCAGGATAACATTTGACATTTTCCAGTACTTACCCTCCAGGAACCCCACTGATGACCCATTCCCCGCATGCATTCCCATTTCTTGAATTCTTTCTTGAATGTTGCCTGCAGCAACTATGACTGAGCACTTGCACCTATCTTTTCCTCTAGAATATTTTAGGGAGCAGGTATTAAAGCTCCTTTTCAGTAGAGACCAAGTTTTAGTTATTGTATCAGTACAGTACAAAATACCTTAAGCTCGACAGATTGATTTCAGTTGTCAGTATTAGCCTTACTTAATAAAGGGGATATAAAGTTGGGTAAGAGATAGATAGATCATATGCTCAAGAAATGTTTAGTAATATTAGGAGAGCTGATGGTGGTAACTAATACTTTTAAAGAATTTTTTATGTGCCAGGTACTATTCTAAGCCTATTGCATATATTATCTGATTCATCTCACAGTCATCATTTAAGTAATAACATACCTCTTTTATATGTTTAGAAAGCTGTATGCCTTAGGTCAGTTCTCTTGGAAGCAGAGCCCGTGATGCAGGCTCTTGGTAAGTGATTTATTGAGAGAGGCCTCTCAGGAGGAACCTATGATAGCAAAGCAAGAAAGCAGGCTGGGAAGGGCAGTGGTCCCTGGATTAGTAGTCTCAACATCACCTGTTAAAATTCCTGTTCTCAGGTTTACTCCAGAACCTTGAATCAGAAACTCAGGGGGTTAACAACAGTCTGTGGTTTAATACATCATCCAGATGATTCTGAGTGATGCTCAAATTTGAGAAGTGCTGGGTTATAGGAAGAAGCCAGGCAGATGAGTTCTGCTAAAACCCATAGGGAACTTTGGAGTGTGAATGGCACCATAGAGTTACCATTAAGAAAGAAAGCTACCTTGATACTCCTTATTAGTCAGGCATTGAAGGTGGGTGGTGTGGTGGTGGTGGTGGTGGTGGTGGTGGTGGTGGTAATGGTGGTGGTGGTGGTGGTGGTGGTAATGGTGGTGGTGGTGGTGGTGGTGGTGGTGGTGGTGGTGGTGTCATCCTCATCGTCCTAGGGGCCAAACAGTGATGCAAGGGTATAATCTTCCTGTTTCTCTGAGCAAGGTAGCTCTCATGCAGCTGTGAGCTGTTAGCATCCAATACAGCAGAGGTGCAGTGAGTATACTGTCAAAATAAGGGGACTCTAGGTAGGGCCTCACGGTGTCCACTCAACTGAGATCGGAGAAGTTATATAACTTGTTCAAAGTCACATAACTAGTAATGGGATCTGACCTCAGGCAGTCTAGCACCAGAGTCTGTCTGCATAACCATTAGCTATACTGTCTCCCTTGGTAAGAACAATAATAGCAAAACAGCATTGGCATAAATGAACAAGAGACCATTCAGAGGGAGGAGTTGCTTTTGAATGGCGGGGGCCGGGGGAGGGGGAACAGAGAAGTTATCACCAAAGGGGTGTGATTTGATCCTGATTGGTCTTGAGGTAGGATAAGATCTGAATGTGTAAAAATTTATGTGAAAGGCTTTTTAGGTAGAAGGAATAGCCTGAGAAAAGATATGGTGGCAGGCAAATGTGGGTTTGTGTATAAGAAAACTAGTTATTGTTTGGCTTTGATTTTGGCTTATTGAAGAGAGTTCTGGAAGAAAAGTTTTAACATCGATTTGAGGCCAAGTTATGGATAACCTGAGATGCCAGACCAACTGGGATGTGACATAGAACTATACTTTAGGAAAATTATAACGTGACAACAGATGGGTAGGGTGAATTTTAGGAAGAGAAACTGGGGACAAGCAGGAGGGAGACAAGCCTGGAAGCAGTCAGTGTACAGGATACATTGGGACATGCTCTTAGCTATAGCATTTACACTGAAAAAGAAGAAACAGACTGAAAAGATAATGCAGAAGAAGCAGTACAGGAGTTGGGGAAATGAAGGAGGGGAAGCCACTGAAGATGCTGGCTGCCTAAAGGCATGTTGATCCTTTTACACTTGGATGGAGTTTCTGGGGTGAAGAGTGTCCGAGAGTGTGCAGAGAAATTCAGTTCAGGAGCATGTTTAGTGGCTTGCCATTTGGCAAGGGGCATCCCATGTGAAGATGCCAAACAAGTAGCTGGAAATGCAGAACCAAAACTCACAGATGCATGTGTAGATTTAGAAAACTGCACTGTGGAGGCAATCATTGAAAGCCACAATGGAAATAGTAAGAGAGGGTCAGTGTCAGTTAGGATTAGAATTCTTGGTTTCTTAATTTTTCATTCATTTTTTTTTTTTTTTTGTCTATTTACTCACACGGCCTCCAAATGAATACTGAAGTTACATTTTGCATATAAAATTGAGCGAAAGTTAAACTTCTTACTGCTTTCTAACTTAGTTGAGGGAAAATAATGGAAAAAACAGAAAAATAAATCCTCTCAGATGGGTAAAAGCAAACATGTGTCTTTTCAGGTCTTCCTAGGTAGTATCTTGACCTTTTATCTCTTGTCTTCTTTTTTTCCAAAAGAAGTTAATTAAATGATTTGACTTAAAAAAATCTTTCTTTCTCACTCTTGCTATACTGCAGCTTAGATTTATAAATAAAAGAAATGGCAAAAATGTCAGGTGAGATACTAAGTAAAGTCAACTGGGAAATGAGAGTAAGATTTCTTTCTGATAAGCTGAGACTCACATTTAGTTGTATTTCCAGTTGTTTCAGTTTAGATGTGTATAGTCGGTTACTTCAGAAAGAGATGTAAATATTCTGATTAATGGGGTTGGTAGTAGGTGTACCATTCTCCTTTTTCTGAATCCAGCTGTTTATGGTGTCAGAAAACACTTCCTTTTGAAGTCACTGCTTATTATTATCTAAAGAATGATCTTGGAGACCGAAAGTTTTTGGCACTTACATTTGACCAAGGAGTGAATTTGTGTGCTAGAACAAACAGGTGGATATTCTATCCTATAGCTAGGGGGAAGGTTATTCTGAGTACTGAGGAAGGCAAAAATGTACCAATCTAATTGAGAGAGAAGACCAAATAAAAAACAGGGATAGACTGAATCATGCTGCTAATATGTGCTATTGACATTTTAGTTTGGATAATCCTTTGTTGTTGGGGACTGTCCTGTGCATTGTGAAAAGTTTAGCAGCATCCCCTAGCCTTTAGCCACTAGATGCCAGTACGACTCCTCTAGCCATGACAATTAAAAATGTCTTCACACATTGATAAATGACTCTTAGGGGGCAGTTATCACTGGTTGAAAACCACCGTACTAACTAACCTAAATGGATCAAGCAAGAACATGAAAGTCTGCGTAGTCTGTATCTTAGGTGTTCTTAAGGTGTGGAATAAATAACAATTTGCCATTTAAGAAACTGATTCCCTGAACTCTGTGCTTAGGACAGCTTGTCCTGGTTATATAGATCCATTCCAAATCATAAATTGATACAACCACTTAGGGGAGCAACTTGTAATATCTAACAAAAATTGAAAAATATATAGCAATTCTACATCTCTCTCTATCTATCTATATATACTTACCCTAGAGAAACTTTCAAACATCTGCATAAGGACATATGTATGAGGGTAATCATTATAGAATTCTTTGCTAATATGGAAAACTGGAAATATAGGCTCAGGGGTCACCAGTAGGGAAACAGATACATTATGGTGCATTGACATGATGGAATAAACATGCAGCATGAATAACTTAGTATGGATTAATCTCAACAGTAGTGATGAAAAACAAACATATTACAGAATAATTTTTACTTTATATCTTCTATATATATTTTTAGAAAACACCCCAAACAGTGTTATACATTGTTTACTCGAATTTGTGATTGTCTGCTGAGGATAAAGGGATAAAGATGAATGGGACTAAGGAGAGAAAAATGGAGGACCTCATTTTTATTTAAGTTAAATTGTTCTTGATTACATTATGGAATATATTGAATTGGACCTTTTCCTGAAATATCTTTTAGCTATAGATTTAATTTTCAGTGATGTGCTTGGAGAAGGTGATTATGCTCTGTGCTATTTCCTATTCGTATTTCTGTGCACTAAGACATGGTTCCATGATTCATTCTTACACAAATATGTGTAGATCTGGATTCTCACACGTTGAAATAAATGCAGCTGTGTTTATTTCAGTGCAATTACATTCAAATAAACACACATGGGATCCCTTATGAGTGTGAACCCCTAAAACACTTGTTGATTTGGTTCTGAAATTGTGTGTTCAAATAAACACACTTGTTTTAAGGGAAGTTTCGCTTTACTCAGATGTTCATGCCTTGAACATGTGTTTTATAGAGGGCAGATGTGGAGTATCTTAAAAGAATAGTAGTTCTTTAGAGTGTGAATCATTGCTTTAGACAAATGCATAATTGTTTTGTGGACTTTTAAAAAATATATTGGTAGTTGTCCTATGTAAGTAATAAAAATAATCTTTGAATATCACATTTTATGTAATTCTTTTTTTTTTTTGACAGGTTGACTGAATAGAATAGAATTTCTAACAAATTGAATAATATGTAAAATATATTTGTGAGTATATTTTGAAGAAATATTAGTGATAAAGTAACAAGTGAAGAAGCCTTTTAAATTTTGGACACTGCTTCTTGCTTAACCAGACTTATAAATCTATGTTTTTATCTTTTAGATTATAAATAGAGAAAAACCCAAACCAGGAAAGGTACTATTCACATACATATTTCTGCTGAAATGACTGTATATAACCTGTAAAGAAAGTAGTTAACGTGCTTCAAAGTCTTCTACAAAATATTTTAATCAAACAGAATATAACTTTCAAAGTACCAACATTTGAGGTTATCTTTCCGTGCCAAATGAACTGTAGACATATAGTAGTCAGTGGTCTTTTTTCCCCTCCAAATATGGGGGAAATTTATATGTGTGTTATTATGCAAATATTTATGAAATAGATAGACTGACATCTGTTTTTGACTTGGAAGCCTGAGAGTTTTTATTGTCTTGTAAGATTCTTTGGTTTAAGTCTTTTTTTTTTTTAAGACAGGATCTGCCTTTGTGCTTGGGCTAGAGTGCAGTGGTGCCATCATAGCTCACTGCAGTCTCAGACTCCTGGGCTCAAGCAGTCCTTCCACCCTCTTTAGTCTCCCAAAGTGCTTGGATTGTAGGCATGAGCCACCACACCTGGCCTGGTTCAGAAGTCTTGTTGGGCCCATAGCCTTAGGTTGGATAGCTACTTCTTCCTGTCATATGGGAGGAGCTCTGCCAGGGATTTATGTGTTGGGGGGTTGGGAAGGGGTGGCAGGTTGTTAGTGGAGGAACCCTTTGCCCAGTTAGGTCCTGAGCGTGGCCTCTGGGGGCCTTACCTAACCCCACCTTCTTATTAAGATCCATGGAACTTGTTCATCACCTCTATGAAGCCTGGAGTAGCTTTTAGCTCCATCTCAGGGGACCAGACAGAAGGCCCTACCCTACCCTCACTCAGTGCTAGGTGGAATGTACAAACATCTCAATACAAAATCTCCTTTTCAGTTTATTAAACCCATGTTTTCTGGTCATTCTTTGCTGATTTAGCTTTTCAGGAAGTTTTATCCAGGCATTTCAGAAGGTTAAATATTATGAGGTGCATAATTTCTCCAAATGCAAACCATTAGAGAGAAAATAAAACTGTATCAAGTTTTAAAAATTAATATTCCTATTTCACAAGTAATATGTACATTTTGTCTTTGCCAATGATTAAGACATTTGAGAATAAAAATAGTCCTGTTTTATTTTATACTAATTTCTGAAATTATTTTAAATTAAAATAGAAAGCGTTTTCATTATTTGCTGGTTTACCTGTTTACACCCTACCTTTCTCTCTAGAAAAGAAGCTTTGTAAAAACAGGGGTTTTTGTTTGCTTCTTATATCCAGTGGTTATTACAGAGCCTGACAGTATTAAACACTCAGTAAATGTTTATGAATGAATGCTGAATGAATAAAGGATAAAAGCAAATTTTCTTGACTTTCATTCCCAATCTTGATGTTTTGCCACCCCCCATCAGCTCCCCAAGCTTTATTAGCTAGGTATGTATTCCTTACACCCTTTCAGTGCATTTACTTACATATATCTGCTCTCCCTGAAAAAGCAGAACACAGTCACTATTTCCTTACACCTTTACAAAACTTGATATGAAACTTTTAATTTTTTTCCAGTCTGATGTGTGAAAATTGTATCTTATTTTAATTTGAATTTCCATGATTACTAAGGAGATTGAGCATGCTTCCATCTGTTTATTGGCCAATCTGTTTTTTCACCTGAAATTACCTGCTTACATGTCATTTGCCCATTTCACTACTGACTGGGCTTTCCTTTCTTTTCTTCCCTTTTTTGGTATTGTTTTTGAATGAGCTTTACATGTACAGTCTGTATATTATTTCTTTGTCCTAGTATATATGTAGGCATGTATATATACATATATATTTCTATGATAAATATTTCTCACAGCTTTTTTTCTAACTTGGTTTACAGTGTCATTTCTCATGGGGATAGCGACAGTTTGCAGGTAGTCAACTTTATCAGTCTTTTCCTTTTTGTGTCTTTTTGTACTTTGTTTACAAAGGGCTTTTCTACCCTATTGTCATTGATATAGGTTGATTCTCTCACTTAAGACCTTAAAAAAAACCTATCTGCAATTTATTGCTAATGTTGAGAGAGATGAATCTTTTTGTCTCTCCCATTCTCTGACACTTCACACACAAGGGGCAGACAGTTGTTCCAGCCCTGTCTGTAGACTAGTGTGCACTTTCTCTACTTTGAAATGTTTTTTTCATGTACAGATGTTTTCAACGTATATGTTGTATTCTTTATAATATTTTTGTATTTCTGTGGAAATAAGAGATCAGCTTCATAGCTTTTTATAATACCTCTTGCTATCTGTTAGAACAAATTCTGTTAATTATTTCTTTTAAAATTGTTTGGCTATTCTTAAATATTCTTCCAAATGAATTTAGAATCACCTGTTGATTCTAAATACTGCATTTGGATTTTTATCTGAATTGCATACAATTAATAGATTAATTTGGGGAAAGTTGTTGTCTGTCTTAAAATACTGCTTTCCATCCAGGAGCATTCACTCCATTTATTTGAGCTTTTTCTTCCATCTTTCAGGAAACATTAATTTTTTCCCTACAAATATTACTTTTCTCTTCTTGGGTATATTCCAAAGTACTTTATAGTTTTTGATGCCATATTGAAGGGGATTTGTTTTCAGTCATGTTTTCTCATTGCTTATTGCTGGTATGTAGAAGCTGTTTGATTTCTTAAACAATATTGATCATCTATCTGGCTAGCTTGTGAGCTCTTTTAGTACCTTGTCAGTTGATTTTCCTGGTTTTCATCTTATAGAAAGTCAAATCATCTGTAACTAATAACAGGTGTATCCCCCTGTTCAATTTTTTGTTTTTCTTCTATTTGTTTTTGGCTAATAACATTGGTTAGTACTTCTGGTATGATGTTGATTCATCCTAATGATAGTCTACATCCTTACTTGTACATATTTTTACATATTTTTAATTCATTTAATATTTATTTCACTATTATGAACAATTTTTTTTTTTTTTTTTTTTTTTTGAGACAGAGTCTCACTCTGTTGCCCAGGCTAGAGTGCCATGGCGTTAACCTAGCTCACAGCGACCTCAAACTCCTGGGCTCGAGTGATCCTCTGACTCAGCCTCCCGAGTAGCTGGGACTACAGGCATGCGCCACCATGCCCAGCTAATTTTTCTATATATTTTTTTAGTTGGCCAATTAATTTCTTTCTACTTTTAATAGAGACAGGATCTCGCTCTTGCTCAGGCTGGTCTCGAACTCCTGACCTTGAGCAATCCGCCCGCCTCGGCTTCCCAAAGTGCTAGGATTACTTACAGGCATGAGCCACTGTGCCCAGCCTATGAACAATGTTTTTAATGTGTTTCTCCTAGATCCTCTTTATCAGGTTAAGGAAATTCTCTCTTATTCTTAGCTAAGAAGTTTTATTATGAATGTGTAGTAAAATAGTTTGTTGACCTGATCATGTCATTTTTTTCTTTTGCTCAGTAAAAGAATGTAGTCACATTGATAAATTTTTGTATGTAACTGAGATAAACTTTACTAGATGTTATTCTTTTCACATACTATTTTATTCTATTTTTATTTTACTTAGGAATTTACATCTACTTTTAAGTGTGATTGGACAGTAATTTTCTTTTCTTTGCTATTCTTACTGGTTTTAGCAGAGAGTTAAGTGGGTCTCAGATAAAATAATTTCCTGTAACCTCTCTATGCTATGGAACATTGTACTTAAAGTGAAAATTATTTATTCTGAATGTTTGCTAGAATGCCTAGAAAACTGTCTCAGGATTCATAGCTTTTTTTGAGGATGTCAGTCTTTAGCAACTGCTTTAATTTTTTTTCCTATGATTGTGGTGTTGGGTTTTCTGGTTTGTTCTTTGGTCAGTTTTGATAATTTATACTTTGTTAGCAAACTTTCCATTTCATGTAAACGTTAACGTTTTTGGTATAAAGTTTTTAGTGTTCTCTTCTAATGCTTAATCTTTCCTGTATCTCTAATTTTTATCACGTACTTATTAAATTCTTTTATCCTGATTGACTGTCTTTTTTTCCTTGTTTTTTTCCTATTGCTTCTTTGAAATAATTCATTAATTTTAAACTTTTTTATAGTTTTTCTCTAAAATGTCATTTGGTACACTATTTCCTGTGAATACCATTTGGGTAGCATCTCACAGGTTTTCTCAGGTTAGTGTGGTCATTATCATTTGTTTGAAATATTGAAAAGCTTACACTGTGAATTTATTCTTTAACCAATACATTATTTAGAAATGTGTTTAAAATCCCCACTTAAATTTTTGTGCTGTCATTTTACTATTTATTTATGATGTTACTTTATTTAGGTTAGCGAATATGGTCTATAGGATAGCACTATTTAGGAATTTGTTAATATTTCCTTTGTTGTCTGCTGTGTGACCATTCTTTGTGAATATTTCATGTATGTCTTTGAAAAGAATGTGATTGCTTTTTGTGTAGGGTCCTGAGTGTTTTATATTCATATCTATTAGGTTAATATTATGTCTGTTTGGTTACTTTGAATGTGTTAACCATATCCTTCATAACATTACTTATTTTTCTTCTAATTTACCTGTTATTTTTTGAGAGAGGTATTTTAAAGTCTCCCAATCTAATTGTGGTTCATCAAATTGTGTTATGTGTTTTGTCTCTGTTTTGTTTTTTTCTTTATATATTTCAAAGCTATTTGTTAAGTGTATAAAGAATCAGTAACTATTATTCACTCTTGGCAGATTATTCTTGTAGGCAGTATAAATACTTCTTTGTTCCTTATAATGACTTTCTCCTTGATTACTTTTTTGTCTGTTGTCAGTATTGCTATATCTACTTTCTCTTTTCATTTGTTGTATGGTTTCACATCCCTGAATTTTAAACCTTTGTGTGCCATTTTGTTTTAGGCACATCTTTTATGGATATGGACATAGGTGAATTTTACTTTTTAAGTTAGCCTGAACATGATTCTGAATAGGAGTGTTTATATATATTGAGACTTAAATCTGCTTTTTTCTATTATCCTTTTTCTTCATTTCCACTTCCTAGACTTGTTGGAATGATCAAATTTTCTTTGTTTTATTCTTTATTTGCTCTGTTGGTTTGAATAGCATACATTTCTTTTCAATTTTGTGGTTACCTTTATATTTATAACATACATATTTAGACATGTTTTTCTAACATCTGGAGTATACAGGTATCTATGACTTCTCTCTAAACCAGAGGAAGAACTTAAGCCTATTCTTATTTTCTTCCATTTTGTCTCTTGAACCTCTGAGGTTGATAAAGACAGAAAACTTCATCTGGATTATTACTAAAAGAGGAAGTTAAGTGTCTCTTTTGTGGATAGTCTTTTGTTGTTGTTGTTCCCTGAGAATTTTTAAGATTTTCTGTTTATCCTTGTTACTTAAAAATTTTTGATGATATGTCTTAAGTGTTTTGTTTTCTTTAAATTTATCCCAGTTGGCACTCTGTGCCTCCTTTTAGTGTGAGATATTAATGCCTGTGGCATCATGTTCTTCAATTATGTCAGATTCTCAGATACACTAGTTTCTAATATTGCCTTTCCTCTAGTCTCTCTATTCTCACCTCTTAGAATTGCTAATGGATGAATAGAAAGTAGATTGTCCTCTGTGTTTCATAACTTTTCTATTTTGACCTTTTATTTCTTTATCCCTTTCTTTTGCATTCTAGAGAGATCCTTGGCTCAGGTTCTACTCACTAATTCATTCTTCAATAGTATTCTTTCAGTAGTGTTCTATTCAGTCTTTTAGTTCAATAACTAGGTTTTTCATTTCTAAACTATTGAAAGTTTCATTTCTAGTGCTCAAAGTTCTTTTTATATCCATCCAGATCATTTGGAAATACGTGTAAAATATATGTCTGACACAAGCATATAGATTTCAACAAGCACATACATAGAGCTGTGTTCAGATCTTGTTTCACTGCCACTTAACTGTGTTGTGACTGGTTACTTGATGCCTTTTCAGCTTCAATATTCCAGCAAAACTGTGGTAAAAATGCCGCTCTCCTCTGTTGTTGAGGGGATCCCATAATCAGAATAATATTACCTAACTTAATTCACTATACACCAGGAACTGTGCTAGGTTACTTGATTCACATGTTTTATCTCATGTAATTTAGCAATCCTTTACAACAATATTAAGAATATATCCTTCATAGTTTATTGGAATCATATTCTCTTGAAAACAACTGATCTGTTGCTCTGGTTATTGAAATTCATTGCAAAACCAAATCTTTGATCACTGGTTCTATTGGCTTCTCAAACTTAGCAACTTAATAGTATTTTCAAGAGAGGTAACATGTTTGGCCTACCCTTGACTATGTTTCTTATTTAGAGTAATTTTTTTCCCCCTGCTCAGTATTTGATCCCTGTGTGTGGTTTTTTTTTTTTTTTTGAGACAGAGTCTCACTCTGTTGCCTGGGCTAGAGTGCCATAGCATCAGCCTAGCTCACAGCAACCTCAATCTCCTGGGCTCAAGCAATCCTTCTGCCTCAGCCTCCTTAGTAGCTGGGATTACAGGCATGCCACCATGCCTGGCTAATTTTTTCTATATATTTTTAGTTGGCCAATTAATTTCTTTCTATTTTTAGTAGAGACGGGATCTCGCTTTTGCTCAGGCTGGTCTTGAACCCTGACCTTGAGGGATCCTCCCACCTCGGCCTCCCAGAGAGCTAGGATTACAGGGATGAGCCACTGCAACTGGCCTGTGTGGTTTGTTTTTGCACATTTGCATACAATAGCATTATCTGATTGTTGGAATTCATTAACTGAGCTAGATACCATTGGTGCAGGTTTTCTTGCTTGCCATTTTTGTGCAGGGCTTTTACTTTTTCTGAAAGGATAATGTACTTAGAAGAAATCATTTAACAACATAATATGAAAGGGTAAATAAAGGTTACAGGAAATTATGTCACGTCAGACTAAGAGGCTGAAAATATTACCCAGAAAGTACATTACCTTCTTTAGGGTACTTAGGATGGTACAGTTATTCCTGAACAGAACCACTGTCTGCTAATGATACTCATTGTCTCCCGAACTTTTCTAAACTTCAATAATCAGATAATCCTGTCTTAGTTCTCAGAAATTCCCAGTGAAAGAATTTGTGGCAGTCATTTTTTAAAATAAGAACAAATACAAATAAATTAAAACTCTTTTTTTTTTCTGTGTAATACATTGTCTTGAGACAATTGGTGCCCATTAAAGGGCTATTTACTGGGATTGCTATTCTTCAGAGAAGCCAAAAATGCCTGAAATGGATTGGAGATTCTCATGTATTAAAAGTAATTGCATATTAGCTAGTTTTTATATTTAAATGCTTTATAATTATTAGTAAACTCTCAATGAGTTGTTTCCTTTCTTTGTAACCTTCTGATCATTAGTATGTTTACATATTCTTTTAGAAAAAGGTTAAAATTAACATCAATATGGTATAATCATTTCAGTGTTAATATACAAATGTATAAACAGGCTGATTTTAAAAGTGGCATATAAACTAACCATTCAAATAAAAAATTATATCGAATGAAGTATGACTAGGAAAGCTAATTTTTTAATTTAAGCATATTGACTTACTTCTATTATTATATTAAAAGGGCTCATTTTAAAGAATGTAAAACAAGCAAAAAAATTCCATTAAGCCATGTTGTTACATGAGCCATCTTGTTTGTTAATTTTGTCATCATAAGAAGTCTGTGCCTTTACTACCAGTACACCAATGCATGTTTTCTTATTTGAAATTTTTAAGTAAATTCGAAACTAATATTTATTTTTATAGTTATTCCAATTCAGTAATAAACACATTAACCAAGTAAAAACAATGAAAAATTTGTATTCAATCTTAAATCCTTACTATTGGAATGAAATATTCACTATAATTAATATATATTTATGCAACTGTTTCTCATTGTTTCAAAATTATGATCCTTTAATATGTATATAGATTAAATATAAACAGCAAAAAAGAATCAGATGAGTTATTATTAATGGAGATTAAGAAATATTCTTAAAGATTTAGCCCAGTCATCTAGTATCTTCATATAAATTCACAATCATTTCTTCAAAATAATAAAATGTGGAAATATGTAGGCTTTAAAAGTGAAACTAAATGTAGATTAAACATAATTACAGTTTTGTTAACTATTTTCAGTAGATTTTATAGGAAATATACAGTTTGGGTTTTCTGGGACAGTCCTAATTTAAAATCTTTCTCATTATCTTCATATGTACAACTTATGTTTTTTCAGACCACGTGTTTTCATTTTTGATTGGAAAATATAAATAGATAATAAAAATAATTTAATAACTATCATTTATTGAATATTCACTATGAAGCAGGAAATATGGTTAAGACCTTTCAAGGCTTATATCACTTATTCTTCTGCGAAACTGTTTGCAAGAATTATATACATCCCCACTTTATAAATGAGAAAATCAAGACCCAGAAAGGTTAAGTGACTGATCCAAGATCATTCATCTAATAGAGGTCCAGATTTAAACCCAGTATCCTCTTGCACCAAGGTTAACATTGTATTAAATTATATTTGGGTACAGGTGTTTTGTCATATAGCAGTTTTAGATTGATTTTTTGAGAGATGTGATGTCAAGGAAATATGTATCTTTAATGATTATTATGATAAAGTTTAGGATGATCTTTGGAAAGTATAAAGGATAAGGATCACATATATTTTGGTATTCCCACTACTTAGCTCAGCGTCATGTATAATAATAAACACTCAACTTGTTGAAATGAAATAAAGGACATTTTCCATTGGGAGCTTAATAAAACGGGTAAAAAGGCATTATTTAAAATCTAGCTTTTATATCACCATTGTTAATGAAATTTATAGTTTTAATTACAAATTAAAAATTTTAAAGAATATAGTTATTAATGAGATGAAGCTAAATGCTGAAGAATATATGTTGATTCCTTGTTCTGTGTTGTCCATTTACATTATAAAAATAGATTTATTTTTCAGAAGGAATGACTCAAGGCTGTAGAGGGCAGTGTAAGCCAACTCAAGTGGACTTTTCTGGGTTAGTGAAGTGGTACAATAGTTGCTATTGTCCAAGTGTCCAGTTAGGTTTGACAACCCAAGTATCTGACTACTGACTATTAGATTGTTTCGGATTTAAAAATAGTAAAGGATAAAATGTACGTGTATTATATCCAAGAATCACAAAAATCCATAAGAAAAAGCTGGCAATTAAACAAGAAGCTATTTCTACCCTTATAAACTCTGGTGGCAAAAACCAAAACCATTACTTAGATAATCTCGAGGCAGAAGCATTTTTGTCTCAGAGAACTTGATGGTAAAGTTTCTTGTAAAGAATTTCTTTGTCTAGTTTTATCATTTCAATTAAAAATAGTAAAATCCTCATTTGTCCTCCCCCTTTCCTCTCCCCACTCTCACCAGTTTATGAAGACATGGACTAATTGTTTAGCAAATTATGAGCCATAAATTTAGAAAATATTTGATAATATCAGTTCAAGTTTGACATTTTCTCATTCTCTTGCCAGTGTTCATGGACAGTTTGATTATCCATAATTTGCTTGATTATATCATTTTTTCTTGTGAATGAGATTTTTTTTGGACTTTATTTTCATTGAGTTTTACAGGTTTTCATTTAGGACAAAACAATGTACCAGCTCTTAGGTATTTCTATTTCTGGCAGTATTGCTACCTTTGTTGCCCACATTGACCATCTGATGGGGATAGATAGCTGTAACCTTAAAGAAGTAAAGTGCAGGATAATGCTAGTTATCATTTTAAGTTTTATTAAAACGCCATTTTATCTACCCATTTCTTTTGGTGTTTTGCTTTGATAAGTACAATTTCCATGGCTGAAAAAATTTTTAAATAAAAATCATATTTTTAACAGTATCTGCTGATGGAATACTGGTCATTATACTAATTTTGCTAGGTAATTATATCTAATTTAAATAATTTTAATAGGCATATAGTCCTTGAATAACATAGTATCTCAAAAGTTTTAATAAAATTAAAATAGCAAGTTTTTAAGGTGTAGATAAATGAATCATTTATGCCAGAAATGATAGAAGTGCTGACTTCATGTCTTTCTTGTATGATTGACAATTTAAAGTGTGATGAGGAAAAAAAATGTGATAAGAACTGAGGAATACAAAATGAATTCAGGAAAAGAAGAATAAAGACACCCAATGTTGCACGTAGCACCTTCCCATCCATATGCTTATTTGATTTTCACAACAGCCTTTTGTAGTCAGGGTGCCATTGTTATCTTTGCAAATGTGGGGAAACTGAGGCTTAGGCAATGCCAGTAAAATGCTGCATTTGAAGCGGCTTATAAATTATAATACTCTAACTGGAACCCAGTCCTGCCTTTGGTATTCACTTAGAATTAAATGGCTATTTTATGATTTTGTTGGCACAAACATGACTTCAGTATACTTAAGGATTGAAAACATTACCTATATTTTGCTGCATGAATGACTGTTTTCCTTTTTAACCAGAGAATATGTTATCTGAAAATTCTCAACAATTTATAATTTCCATTTATTGACTTCACTAGCAACTTTAAGGCAGCATCTAATTTTCAGTTTTGCTTTAAAGGTCTTTTTTTGTGTGTTCTAAGGCAGGGATCCCCAACCTATGGTGAGTTGTATAATTATTTCATTATATATTACAGTGTAATAATAATGGAAATAAAGTACACAATAAATGTAATGCACTTAAATCATCCCCAAACCAACCCTCCCCCTCTCAATTTTTTCGTGGAAAAATTGCCTTCTATGAAAATAGTCCCTGGTGCCAAAAAGGTTGGGGACTGCTGTTCTAATGTATAGTTAAGCTGGTTTGGGGTATTACATGCATATGAAAGCCAAAATTGAAAAGGATTTATAGAACTAAGAAGAAAGAGACATTAACCAGACAAAATTTTAAGTTGAATAAATCTGTGATGCAAATGTACTGTCTGACATTCAGTATTCTTTGAATGCCTCCAACCTCTAGAAGTCCAATGCACTATCCATTGCACCAGGGAGCCACCTGTAACATTCAATATTCTTTAGGTGCAAGTGAACATTCCAAGGATGGATGGATTGGTGATCTAATGCTTTCTCTCTCTGTTTCTCTGTATCTCTGTCTCTCTCTCTACCTATCTAGTTATTTTTATCTTGTGATTTTTGTTTTGGCATTAGGGACTTATGTCTTTGGCTACAAGGGACTGACCAAAACTTAGGATTTTTTTTTCTCCCAAAGCTCTATATAAGCATGAAATTGCAAGAAGATATTTTAATTTTTACTGCATCTCTGAAAGGCATATACTTTTTTTTACTATAAATCTCATTAATTAAAACACTAAAATGGATCCCTAACACAAATGGATCCTTGCTCTTCTCTAAAGAGGAGCAGGTGGACCCATTGTATGGTATTGTTGGTTGTAAGTGTGGAGCACAATGTGATTCATCTAGCTAGGAAGTAAACACACATTTTGGTTTTAACTCTGTCAAAAAGAACATTTCCAAAGGGAAAAAATGGTGAGAATGGAAGGAAGGATTGGAAAGTAAAGATGTTCTGCTACTTGTCTTCCTAGGAAAGGAATTTGAGGTTTACATTAAGGGTGTATGACTTGGGCAAGTTGCTTAACACATTAACTGCCATGTGAGTTGTATTTAACTCACACTAGCTTTGAGCCCAGGGCCTCATGAAACATATGTAACTTACCTGTCTCAACCTTGGGAGCTGCATGAACTATTTTTCAAGTTGCATATAACACATACAGAAAACAATAAAAAATAACAAATTTTTCATTAAATTAGAAAGGATTGTTTTGTTTTCAAAGTTTTTATTCTATTTTTGTAATAAAACATGTGGCCCCAAGGAAAAACATGTTTTTTTCTAGTGTGGCAGTCAATGTATTAAAGTCTCAGTATCCTCATCTATAAAGTGGGATAATAATAGTGCCCACTGTACTGACTACTAGGTGTAAGGAATAGTGAGATAAAATATGTAAATTGCTTCTATACTTCTTGACACATGGTATTCTCTAAGTTGTTGATAATAAAGAGTAGTTCTTGTTGCTGCAGTAAACTTAAATGAAAATTAATGCCTGAAGTTCAGTGGTTACAAAGGGAGTAGAAGGGAAAGGTAAAATGAATGAAGAGTAGGTAACTAGACTCCATAAGGGCTTAGAAAACTGATATGATGTGGGTGTTGAATAAGGGGCACCAAGATGACTCTTAATGATTCAAGCATAGGGGGCTATTAGAGAGGTAGTGTTCTCTCTTACCCTAAGAAAGTAGGGGTTTCAAAGAAATACCAATGAGCTAAAGAAGTAGGTGGAAAAAAAAACAACTCAACAACAATCTGAGAATAACTTTTGTTTTTATCTGACACACCATTTTTAAATGGTTTTAGGTAAAGAGCATTTTCTTTTTGATTCTCCTGGCTAAGCAATTCAAGTTTTCAGTACTAATTTGTTTGGCTAGTCAATGTTGTCTCTTAAACAGTTAAATGGAAAAATTCTTGCCATTGCTTTATTTGAAAGGATCAGCTCTTCTTTAAGATAAACAGTATCTAGAAGCATGGCCAGGTACATTCACTGCACTGTAAGAGGGAGACATGGGGAGGGGGGTGAGTAGTCAGGAAGCATGTAGGTGGGAAGGGTTTCCTGTTTCCAGGCAACAGCGAGGAGCTACAGACGGAAAGCAACTTGAATATAAATTCATTGAAGAGAGGACATTTTACCACCTTCCCTTCTAGGTGGTAGGGACACAGACTTGACTCTGAAAGACAGGGTGGGGTTGAAACTTCATCTGTAAGGGGTAAAGTTATTAGAGATCTATGTCTCATCAGGTTTTGCGTGTACAAAAATATCAGGTGTAAATGGCCAGGTTAGAAATTTAAAATATTTGAGAAATCTGTGTTTACCTTCCTTCTCATTTACCAGAAGCAGGGGGCTTTTTGTGGCTTCGTTCTCTTGTCTGCTTAGAAAGCAGAGGGGCTCTTTCCTTGCCTGACTCCATCTGCAGGAAGGAGGGAGAAGCACAGCACACTCAGCTCAAAGGGAAGTGCTTCCTCCTCGAAGAAGCCAGTCCAGAGGTTCGCAGTGAGCAGATGAGAGAAGAGTTCTTCCTGTTCCCAGGGCCAAAGAGAGTATGGGCCTGCTTGTGACATTTTCCTTCTCCTGTGAAATGCCAGAGTGGCAGATTTGGAAGAGTAGGAGAAGGCATTTACAGGAGGCAGCTACCTGGTCGGGTTGGGTTAGTCTTGAGGCTTTTGAGATACTTTTAAGAAAGGTGCTGATTTAAATATTGGCCTTCCCAAAGATTTTGTAAGTGATGTAGTAATTTTATGGACCCTAAAGGACCCTCTCATTTTATATTCCAGCCCTATCATTGTAGTGAGAGGGATCACACATGCTGAGAAGAGTGCATGTGTAGAATGCATGCATTTCTTTTCTTACTTTCACGTTGTGTTTCCTTTAGAGTTGTTGAGGTGAACTCCTTTTCTTTTAAGATCTGCTTTTCATTGTTTTATTATACTGTTTATGTTTAGGATTTTTCTTTAAAATCTAAGCCAGAAGACAGGTCTTATAAAAGGTGTGAGTAAGCTCCTGGGCAAATCATGTACTGGGATTTATCCTCTGATCAAACATGAAGAGAAAAGCAGGTGCTGTTTGAGAGTGTGCATGGAACAGTTGTGTCTTTTATTGCTTAGTCTGGAGCCCCCTTTAGCAACTTGTCCTGAGTCTGTAGGTGCCTTACACCCACTAGCTTGTTATAGGGCCACAGAAAATGCTGCCCAGACAGTTTAAGCAAACACACAGTGTCTAAGCTTTATGTTGGATCCCTTCTCACCAAGTGTCTGAGGATGAATCACCCCTTGAAGGGTCTAATCTGTCTCCTTATTGTCCTGTCTGGAAGGGTCACATTATTTAAGTGTAACTCCTAAGAAACTGGCAGGTCTTTTCAAACAAATGTTGATGGATGCCCTGCAGTCCCTCCCGTCCCTAACAGATTTCTTTATGCTTCTTTTTACGTAGACACTTAACCTATGTTGAGAGTGCCTCTTTTATTACTGGAGAGAAGCAGTTAAGTAAGTTTAATCCTTACTGTTGATATAGTTTGTTCTTCCCCAGTTTACATACCCAGTATTTAGTCTGATATTGAGCTGCCTCCATCTCACCATCTTGATCTTTATTCTGTTACTTGTGTTTTGAGTATCCTGTGGAGACATTAAGAAAGTACCTGTGGTAGTTGAATGTCTTTAGTTTTACTATCATTTTCTATAGGATTTTAAAATCTAGTTTCAAGAATACAAGTTGGCAAGCTCTGGAGTATTTTTGTTAATTATATAATTATATTTATGGCAGTGATTTTATTTTTCCCTATGTAACTTTGGATTGTACTTGAGAAGCTCATTTTAAATCGGCACAGCAGGTTTAAAAAGCCAATAATCTTTTATGTAAAATTTGAGTTACTTATGGTATTATATAGGCAGTTAATTGAGTCTAGTTCATTTTAATCACTTGACATTGGTTATAGAGTCTAATTTCAAATATAGGAAATTATGAAAGATTAACGTAATAAAAATAGATTCTTTAGGCATCATGCTGTTTTTTTTTAAATGAAAAAATAAAGAATTTCACTTAACAAGAGTTTATGTTGGCTATCTGATTTTTAGAGACATTGTTTCTGTTGTTGCTAGCATTTTTGGCAGAAGATGAATCTTATGTCTATAGGTTTTTTTGTTGTTAATATTTTTTCTCATTATTCTCACTATCCTCTTTCAACATTGTCATCCTTGTTACTTCTTTGAATGTTCGATACTGTTATACTAGCACATTCATGTGATAATATATACTAATAATTTGTTTTATTTTACTGACGATTCAAAAGTAAAATTTCTATGTGGGATTCAATTAGTAAAGAACATTTTCTTTTGATGTCAATTACACTATACTTAAATTCTTAATAGCTAAATATTTAAGAAAAATATGACTGACATACAGGTAAGTTATCAAGGGAAAAAAACCTATGATTTAAAAATATTAACTAGTTAATATTTTTAATAAGAGATAAATTTCACTGTTATAATCTGTGATTGTGCAAATAATTTAAATCTGGGAGACCTGATATCTGGTCTGAGGCTAACCTTTTAAAATTGTTATTTGCAGATGAATTGTTGAATGAATTTTGCTTAAAGATAATCTGTGTTTAACTAGGGGTAAATTTAAATGAAAATTCTAATATTTCATAGAAGCTGATAATTTTACCTTAAAATATCTTTAATCATATTGTCATTTATTGAGCTTTTAAAGAATAATTACACTAATAGTATACTTATTATTATGTATTATTATTACAAGCTTTTTGGAAGTATTGGAGGGGATAATAGAGAAATTTAAAATCTTTTCCCTGTGTCTTAGAAAAGGAATGGCCTTTCCCCTACTTTTTTGGTGATCCAGGCCAGTCTCTTTCGTGGAAGATTCTTGAACTCAGAAATTCCCCTTCTGTGATGTTTCATTTGTGCCTTGCTCCTACAAGTCTAAAGTGAAGGGACCATATTTTTTTCTTCATACTTCTGTCTTCCAGGGGTTGACAGTGCTGTGTATATACTAGACAGCTAATAATTGTAGAATTAAGCAGAGATTTTTAAAAAGTAGTCTAAAGAATAGAATTATGTACCAAATTACAACTAGTAGTTTGCTAGTTAGTCTCATCCTATGGGTATGAACTGTTATTCAGTTTTTATACATTACATCCATACCCAGTATTTACTAACCTTGAATTAGCTATTTATTTTATTTTGCAAATGGGAATTTAAGATAAAGATTTGAGTTATACATGAAGAATATAATTTATCAGGAGCAGGGAAAAATTTATAGAATTTATTAAATCTCATTCTTAATAATATGCTCTGCCTTCTAAGGAAAGTTGTCTGATATTTTTACAAAAGAATTATGCAGGCCGGGCGCTGTGGCTCACGCCTGTAATCCTAGCTCTTGGGAGGCCGAGGCGGGCGGATTGCTCAAGGTCAGGAGTTCGAAACCAGCCTGAGCAAGAGCGAGACCCCGTCTCTACTATAAATAGAAAGAAATTAATTGGCCAACTGATATATATATATAAAAAATTAGCCGGGCATAGTGGCGCATGCCTGTAGTCCCAGCTACTCGGGAGGCTGAGGCAGAAGGATCACTGGAGCCCAGGAGTTTGAGGTTGCTGTGAGCTAGGCTGACGCCACGGCACTCACTCTAGCCTGGACAACAAAGCGAGACTCTGTCTCAAAAAAAAAAAAAATTAAAAAAAAAAAAAAAAAAGAATTATGCTATATTATTATTACTACTCTTAAAATGTTTTTATAGAATTTAGATTATCATTACCAATTTGCGTATGGTATTACTACACCTGTAGTGGTATATTTATAAGATGTTTATTTTTTAATGTTTATTAGTATAATAAGTATACATATGAGCCAAAAAAAATTTTTTAAAGATTCTGTAACTTGCAAAAAAATTTTTTTCGCAGATTTATACAGAAGCAGTCATTTTGTCAAACTTTCTTGACAAATTTTTGTCAAAATTTAGTATTTATATTTACCTTCTAGAAGTATTTCTAAAGTACATTCTATAGGTAGCAAATATTGTACAAACTTGTAGTATACTTTTAATAATGTTTGGGAAAAATTTGTGCAGTTTTTACCTTAAGAATTTTGAGTACACTTAAGGCATGTGTGGAAACTTTTTTTAAAAATTCAACATTTTTCTGTTTTGTTTTTAAGTCTCATTGTATTAGTTTTATTCCAGTATCCATATAATGTTTATAAAACTAAAATTTTTGTTATGTCTTTTTTTTTTAGACAGAGTCTCACTCTGTTGCACGGGCGAGAGCCGTCATGTCTGGCATCAGCCTAGCTCACAGCAACCTCAAACTCCTGGGCTCAAGCAATCCTTCTGCCTCAGCCTCCGGAGTAGCTGGGACTACAGGCATGCATCACCATGCCCGGCTAATTTTTTTTCTACATATATTAGTTGGCCAATTAATTTCTTTGTATTTATAGTAGAGATGGGGGTCTCACTCTTGCTCAGGCTGGTTTCGAACTCCTGACCTCGAGCAATCCGCCCGCCTCGGCCTCCCAGAGTGCTAGGCTTACAGGTATGAGCCACCGTGCCTGGCCTTAGTTATGTCTTTATGGTTGAAAGATTGTCCTAGTCTGCCATCTTTGAAAACTTACAGACAGACACCCAAGTGCCAAACAATTAATACTAATTTTAAGATAGCTTCCAAGCATAACTTTCAACAAAGGAGAGTACTTTCTCTTATGTTTTTATTTATTTGCCTGTTCTTTTATAATCACGAGTGGAGAACAATTTTTTTTCATTGTCATACTAATACTATCCTACCTTATAGCTGTTGGCATATAAATAAGGTAGTATGTTGTGTGTTAATATTTTCGTTGCTAGGAATATGATGTACCAGTTAAATTACAATGCTTATGAGTTTAAGTTCCAGAATTTTTTGTTCTAAACAGTTTTAACTTTTTCAAAAAGTGTGTAAATTTAAACTTTTCAGTAATGATATATTTTCCTGCCTTGCTAAGTAGAATTTAATAAACATAATTTTACTTTTTTTGAGTAATTCAAAGTCATTATTATTGTTGTTAGGACTAATAGAATGGTGTAGATAACTGTGGAGGTAAGTTGTACTTTTTCCTTCACTACAAGTGCTTTACAGTGCTGTTTTTTATTTTATTTTTTTTTGTATATATATTTTTAGTTGGTCAATTAATTTATTTCTATTTTTGGTAGAGAAGGGGTCTCGCTCAGGCTGGTTTCGAACTCCTGACCTTGTGCAATCCGCCCGCCTTGGCCTCCCAAAGTGCTAGGATTACAGGTGTGAGCCACCACGCCCGGCCTACAGTGCTGTTTTTTAGAGAATGATCTGTGCTTTAATAATTTTTCTATTCTCTGTTTCTTACTATTTGACTCTTCCTAAGGCAGCCTAGTTATATGATTTGCTACTAGATAATAAAGAAAATAATGAAATATTTGAACTGTGATCAAAATAAAAATCAACACATCATGATGTTTAAAGGCCTGCCTTGAATATACAGGACTTGTTGGATATTATTAAAAACAAATTTTGGCTATACAGAGGACCTTTAATGTTGTTTAAGGCTTACAGTCTTTTGTATTAGAAAAGTATCAAAAGCGGACTTTCTGATTAACTGTTAAACTTTCCAAAGGGTTAGAAAAGACCTTGCAGATCAGCTACTCAGCTGCTTATTTTGTGAACAAGGAAACATCATGAATGATTTCCCTCCTTATTACCAGTAGTACTTCATTTATCATTTTAAGAGCAAATTTAGTCACTGAGTGAGATATATATATATATATATGTGCGTTTGAGTGTATATATATATATACATACATATATATATATGAGAGAAAGAGAGAGATATCACAGTTGTACATATTTTGGAGTACCTGTGATATTTGATACATGTATATAATGTGTAATGATCAAATCAGGGTAATTGGGATATATATCACCTCAAACATGTATCTTTGTGTTAGGAATGCTACAATTCTTCTAGCTATTTTGTAATATACAATAAATTATTAACTATTATTTCCCCACTGTGCTATCAAATACTAGGACTTATTTTTTCTATCTAACCATATTTTTATAGCCATTAACCAACTTCAGGTTTAAGAAATATTTATTCCAGTATATTTATGACTTTCTTCATTATAGCCTGGTTTCTGCTGAGCCCGAGTGGATGATTAATTTTGCAAAACAGTCTTTAGTTTTGATTTCTGGAACTATTTTTTATAGGATTGTTTTATTTAAAAATAAAAGGGCAATCATTTCAATCTTGGATAAATTGTACTTTAAATATACACAGTGTCTCAAATATTACTAGTTCTTTTGAACTTCAACTAATTTTATAGTTGGTTTTTAGTATCTGAATCAAATTATTAGTTTTACATACCTTTTAGAATTAAAGATAGTAATTGTTAGTGTAATTTGTGACATTCACTCATTCATTCAAATATTCCTGTATGAGGCCAGGTGTGGCGTCTCACCCCTATAATCCTAGTACTCTGGGAGGCTGAGATTGGATTGCTCAAGGTCAGGAGTTCAAGACCAGCCTGAGCAAGAGTGAGACCCCTTCTCTACTAAAAACAGAAAGAAATTAGCTGAACAACTAAAAATATATAGAAAAAATTATCCGGGCATGGCGGGCCATGCCTGTAGTCCCAGCTATTAGGGAGGCTGAAGCAGAAGGATTGCTTGAGCCCAGGAGTTTGAGGTTGCTGTGAGCGAGCCTGACACCATGGCACTCTAGCCCAGACAACAGAGCAAGACTTTGTCTTAAAAAAAGAAAAACAAAACAAATATTCCTGTATGGAAAGCTATGTGCTGGGCACCAGGGATCACAGACCCTAACTGTGCAGTCTAGTGATGACAGTCTACATCACATAATTAATTATGCAGTTATTTTAGTTCATATTGTCATAAATGCTTAACAGAAGAATGGAGTAGCAGGAAGATTACGGGTATGTAATTGACCAAAACTGTATGGGCCGGGAGGGCATGTTTCACAGCTGGGTGTGATGGCTCGGGTATGTAATTTCAGCACTTTAGGAAGTCAAGGCCAGAGGGTATCTTGAGGTCAAGAGTTTAAAACCAGGCTGGGCAATATAGTACGTATACCCTGTCTCTTCAAAAATAAAAAATTAGCTGACTCTCATGTCATGGACCTGGAGTTCCAGCTACTTAAAAGGCTGGGGAGGCACTAGGATCTCTTGAGCCCTGGCAACAGAATGAGACCCTATCTCTTAAAAAAAAAAAAAGTGATGTTTCAGTTGAAACTTAAGAATTGTTGGCCTTTGGGAAAGATGAAGGGGAGACTAAAACAACAAGCCTTGGGGATCACATAGAGTGGAAACTGGCCATGGAGGTAGGAGGGAAACCGGGAGAGTGTCCAGTCCGTAACCAAAGTGGAGGAAGTAATGAGGTGAGGATGTAAAGCCACCACTGCATTAGCAATGTGTAGGCCATTGGTGATGTTGTGGAGAGTCATTTTTGGAGAAATGGAAGGCATGAGAGCCCTCCATTGTAGTGGGTGTTGAGGAGAGAGTGAAAGGGAAGAAAATGGTGATAGAAAACATTTTGAAAAACTTTACTTGGAAAAGGAAAAGAAAGCTAGGATAGTACCTGGAGATAGAATTGGTAGCGTACTGGTTATTTATGCTAAGATAAATAGGATATATCTTTATTCCCAAGTGGAAAAAAAAATAATTTTGGAAGCTAATGAAGGCTTAGCTTCTCAAAAAGTCTGTACTCTCTCTGTATGAAAGCAAGTAAAATGAAAGAAATCTTTAAATTATTTCACTTTTTTGGTAATTCCAATATTTATAAGAAGCCTTTTTTCCCCCCAATTATGGGATTTTTAGCTAACTCAGTATACAAAAAGTACTACCTTATTTCTTTTTCTGTGGTTCTTTACTTTCTTTGGAAAATGTTTTATCAAAATTTCTAATTTCTAATGATGCTAAATTGGCATGAGCCGCTTGAAATAATAAAAGAAATATTTCTGGAATAGGAAACTTGTGATATATATATATATATATATATATATGTATGACTCTCTGGAGAACTAAACTAAAAATTAAACTAAAAAATGAACTTATTTTGATTATGTTATTAAAACACAGGAGGATGCAAAAAAAAAGTTGGTTATGTTTATTTCACAAAGGTCAGTGACCTCTAAACTTGGAGGTTCCGTAAACTTGAGATTTCACTCTGCTATTAACCTTATTTACGATTTTTGAATATTTTTCTGAAAGAACAAAAGATTGAGTTTAAGATATGTTTTCTGATGCTCTTTTATGCAACTGTATTGTTAAATGTTCTCATTTAAAATTTACTATTCTCATTTTAAGTAAGCCCAGTGCAAAATCTGAAGTTAAACAACCAAATAGGCAGTGATTATTTGGCTAAGATAATTCACCCATGTGATTCTTTTAACAGTAATCTGCTACTTTAAAGAGTTTATTTATACATTATTAACTAACTTGTCCACCAGAGTACTGTGGCTGATATGGGCAGATAAATTTAAATTTAAAAAGTTTGAAGAATTTCTAGCATTTGATTATTAATAAAGGATAAACTTTTATTCTATGCTGTTTGTTGTACATATGAATGAGTGTACCACAAGTATACATTCATTCATTTCTTGAGAGATACTCTTAATTGTATTTTTTTAGATCTGGATTTCTTAAACTTGAGTCAAATAATAGACATAATCTCACAGGTTAGCTAGTTCTTAAGGAGAATTACAAAAACATTTATGTTCCATTTAGATGATAAATATGAAAAAATAGTGTATTTTCTGGGTAGCCTGATTAGATTATAACAGAGCATTGCTATTGGATTTTCATCACGAAGTTTGCATTTGTGTTTATGATACTGTTGGCCATTAAATGTGTACTTAAAGTGAACGTTTAAATGTTAAGACAGTGTTCCTTAGACTAGACAGAGTTGTCTATGGATTTATTTTTGTTATCAAGACTAAGCAAGTTTGAGAAACAGTGTCCTTGATGATGGTCTGTGATTATTGTGATGATGTAAACAAGTGATTTCTTACTTTTGAGAGTTGTGCCATCTTATTTTGCTTTATTTAAAAATATATTTCACCACTTAAGATTGTTTCAAAAAATTTAACTGACATTTTAAAAGAGAAATGGAAATACTTTTGGTAAGCTTTTGAGAATTTAGTTACATATTGGAATGATTTGGATCTTTCTGTAATTTCAGATAATCCATCTAGAAATTGCTATTCTCACAATTCCTAAAGAATTAGTTGAGAATATGTTATTACAAAGTTGTTCAATTTAATGGCTATTGTTAGTTATTAAATTTTGGGTCCCTGCAACCTGCTGGGGGCAGATGCTTACAGGAGCCAGGCAGGGTGTTTGATATGTGAATGAGGCCTTGGGTAAGCTGTGGTCCCCAACCCCTGGGCCATGGACTGGTATTGGTCCGTGGCCTGTTAGGAACTGGGCCGCACAGCAGGAGGTGAGTGGTGGGCAAGCAAGCAAAGCTTCATCTGTATTTACAGCTGTGCCCCGTCACCCCAACACACCCTCCACCACACGCTGGGGGCTGCTGGAGAGGATAGGAAATAGTGGTGATCATAGCTTAACAGGAGATATATTGCTCAAGATTCAAATTCATTTTCACCTTCATTGGGCAGGCCAGACCAACACAGATTCACAGGCTCAAAGCTATTGCTGTAGAAGTTGACAAGCCAGTTGGGGCAAGCAAAACTGAATGGTTTAGTCACAGTCTGAGGCAGTTCATTTGTCTGTTCACCTTTCCTATCCTCTTCAATTATAAATGCATTAATTTATTCATCACTGAAGCACCTATTATGTGCCAAGCTATAGACATTAGATGGAGTCCCTGCCTTCAGTAATTTACAGTTTTACAGCAACTTGGTAGAAAGCCAACCAAAAATACAGAAATCACCTTATTTTCATAGTACACACCACTGACAGGAATTATCTTTGTATTTTTTAACTTGTTTATCTTCTGTTCTTCTATGAGGGTAGAACCCTTGTATGCTTTGTTTCCCTTTCTATCCTATTGCCTAGAGCAGTACCTAGCACACAGTAGGTATTAAATAAGTAATTATTAAATGATTTGAATGAGGGAATGAAGGTTCTGACTGGTCAGATAAGGCCTTAGGGAGAACAGGGGACATGAGCCAGATCTTAAAAGATAGTTAGGCTTTGAGGAGTAGGGAAAAGGGGAAGTGACTAATAGACACTGACAGACCTGTATGAACAGCATGGTTACAAAGTAAGGGTGGGGACCTGGAGAAGCGGGTGGGGGGATGGAAGGATGGGGGTAGGAGGACAAGTAAGAGAAGCCAGCCTGGCTTGAGTAGCCATTTCATGTTGGAGACAAGCCAGGAGCTAATGTGTTGGAATGAAACATAGGTGGAAGGAGGAGAGGAGGATGGCATACATTGCACTCAGAGACGCAGTTTGGTTACTAGCATGAACTTTGGAATCATATGTGTTAGGTTCAAATCCCGGTTGGCCACCTATAAACTGGGTGACTTTGTTCAAGTCGCTTAATTTCTCTGTGCCTGAGTTTCCCAATTCCAGTTAAAAGAAATTTAATCCAACTATTAAGATTATGTTCATGAATATTTTGAATAACATGGGGAAATGCTTATGCTATTTTCCCTAAAACTAAAATAAGTGAATAAAAACAAATGGGGTAAAAATTGAACATACAACACAATTTAAAGGCAGAGAGCTTCTTTATGTGTCAGAGTTATAAAGCAAAAAGATTGGGATTTAAGAATATCAATAGCAATGTGATTAAAGGCAGTAATTATTTGTTTATTTTAATTTAAAAATCATATACATAGTCTACTAATCAGCACTTATGAATATAAGAAATTAAGTCTCCCAAGTTAGGGAAGAAATAATATAAATGATGTTTGCAAAGAACATCTGTGTTGTCAGAATTAGGGATGATACCTTATACCTCCTATTTCCATTTCTGCCATTTAACATCCTACCCATCCCCGACCTCTGCCACCATGAAACTTCCATTTGGTCTTTTTGACTTAATTGTCACATTAGACTTAATTGTCACATTAGAACCTTTAGGGATCATTTTATGCTCTTTTTCCTATTTTTAATGAGAAAAATTTTCCTATTTTTAATTTACTTTAGTGGAGGAAAAAATAAGCAACTATTTTATTGTATTATTTGAGCTTGTTAATTATACTCAATGAGTAAATATCTTTTGAACATCTGCTGTTTGGACCATCATTTTGTTGAGTTCTTAGGAAAGTAGATAAAGAAGTATATAAACGCTTACTTAGAAAACAAAGAGAAAACATTTCTTCTATCTGATAGAAGAAAATGATTAGAGAACAGTTGAATTCAAAGTAGTTTAGTCCTAATTCTGAACTGTTTTTCCTCTCCTAATCCAGTGGTCTTCCCCTTGCTTCCAGATTGCCTTTTTGATCAAGCTATTTGGTCTTATAGATAATTAATTGAAAATAAAAATATAGCCAAGGAACGACCACTGATTCATATATTCCAGCTGCTTCCAACTCAGCAGTACTAGTTTGAGTGATCAAATGATTCTTGGTGCTGTTTCAAGACATTCCACCAGAGAAAGCATGAAAGCCTAAATCTTGACTTGGTTTTTGAGCAGTGCCCCATAGTTCTTTATCACAGCTTCAGAAGTGGAATTCTGCTCTTCATTGTCTCTGGGAAGTTATCTAGTAGGGTTGTACTAGCTTTATGTATAAAGATTTTATAAATCAAATACTTATATGTTTCATAATATGATTAAACAGAAAATTACTTTTATGTATTTATATATGCATCTATTTTTTATTGTCTGGATGAAGAATGTTTTTAAAGAAAAATAAATAAAAAATAATAAAATATTTTTAATTTTTTAATTTTTTTTTTGAGACAGGATCTAACTCTATCACCCTGGCTAGAGTGCAGTGATGTGATCATAGCTCACTGCAACCTCAAATTCCTGGGCTCAAGTGATCCTTCTGCCTCTACCTCCTAATTAGCTGGGACTACAGGTGTGCACTGCCATGCCTGGCTAATTTTTTCTATTTTTTGTAGAGACAGGGGTGTAATTCTTGCTCAGGCTGGTCTTGAATTCCTGGCCTCAAGTAGTGCTCCCACTTCATCATCCCAAGGTGTTAGGATTATAGATGTGAGCCAGAATGCCCAACCTAAAATATTTTAAATTGATACATCATACTTGTACATATTCATAGGGTACATGTAATATTTCGATAGATGCAATTTTGATGCATACAATGTGTAATGATCAAATCAGGGTAATTGGGACATCTATCACCCATTTATCATTTCTTTGTGTGGAGAACATTCCTAATAATCTATGCAAAGTATTTCGAAATATATAATAAATTATTCAAAAAATTATTGATAACTGTAGTCATCCAGAGCTACATGCTATCTGATAGCATCTGTAGTGCTATCAGAGCTTGAACTTATTCCTACTATCAAACTGTGTTTTTTTTTAATCCATTAACCAACCCCTTTTTCTCCCCCATCCCCCATGCCTTCCAGCCTCTGGTAACCACCATTCTACTTTCTACCTCTACAAGATCAACTTTTTTAGCTCCCACACATAAGTAAGAACTATTTTCATCTATTTTACGTCAGTTTTGTGAGTCTTTGCTTCTCTTATTTTACCAGTCCCTCTTTTATTTCTTTAAGATTTAAGCACCATCCAGAAGGCACTGCCTATCTACACAGATGAATCTACTTCCTTTCAGTGACGATTTGGGGCTGCTTGCCTCTCTGTTTCACATCTAAGAGCTTATTTACAAATTATTTACTTCATTTTCAACAGTTACACCCATGGGCCTGTGCCCAGCACTTGGGTTACAGACAAATAGTAGGAATTAAGTTGCTTTGGAGTATGGGGTCAGGGCTTCCACTATCAGTGGCAACACAGGTTGTATGTGGTCCCAGTGGAAGTCAGAGTTTGCCTGCTCTGGTATTGCCCTTAACTTAGTTACTGACTTTCCATGACCTTGCTTCCCTAACACAACTTGAAATACTTCCAGCTTCTAGGCATTACCCACTGTTGGGACTTGGCCAATTTCCTAAATGTTAATGCCATTCCGGGTAGATTTTTTCCCCATATTCTTAAGGATAGAACCATAGATTAAGTATAGAATCACATCATTACCTTTCAAGGAAGTATTCCTTCTCATTGGTGCTTTATGTTCTAAAGAAGCTTTAATTTTTTTTTTTTTTACTATAAGACCCATCTAAAGAAAAAAGAGAACTTAGAGCATTTTCCAATGAGCCCCTTAACATTCATTTTTCATAGGACAGTGTAGAAAATTATAAAAATAATCGAAGAGTAAAATGGATCAATACCATGGTTAGAGAATTCGGGGAGCAGTGCAGTTCATTAAAAGAAGCTTTCAAAGACTCGATTTAAGATGCATAAACAGTCAATAAACTGCTAAAGGGGGTAGGAAGGAAAGGAAGAAGCATTTTAAAAGCATGTAAATTTTCCCCCCAATTTTATATGACTATGCTACATTGAGGAACAAATATATTTTGCAACTTTCTAGTATATGCTAAAACCACCTGATTTTGATTGAGAAATCTTAATTTTAGTCTTGACTTCTCAGATTACGCAGATAAGGTACTTACCTCTCTGGATCTTGGTATCTTTCTGTAAAATGGAAATAATAATATTTACCATATTATGGTAAATAGTTGTCTCTGAAGTAAAAATATTTTGTAAAATATGTTGCTAAATTTCTGTCAGTAAAAATTATAGTGTCTTACAGATCAATTGTAGATGTGTGTTTAATTAGAAGGGGCTTGTTAAAACATTTACTAGGTGTGACTTTCAAATATGAAACCTCTTAGAGTTATAAGGATGTTGGAGTATAATAAAAATACGTCATTTACTGGGAAAAAATATCAGATAAAAATAGCATACAAATAAGTGATATATATATCACTTGAACTTTATAATCTGATTTGAGAGAATATATTTCTACCCAATATAATTTATTTATTTTGTAAGGACCTATAAAAATAAACAAATATTATGTCTGTTACACACTTAAAAGGAAGACTAAAATCTCATACTTAATAACTTTCTATTTATTTTAAAGGATCTTAATAATAGTAGAAATGTTTCCTTTGAGGCAGGGTATCATAGGTGATTGAAATATTCTTAGTGAGATTCATGGAAGTAAAGGGAAAATATTTGAAAGTATGTGGCGAGGAGAATCTGTAACTTGCCAGTGAATTTATGCTCCTTGACTTTTATAATCATTATGGTACAAAAATGTTATTTTTGAATTTTTTGGCATTGTATATATAATTTAATTTGTAGTTAGTTATGACTGTGGCTTTATATTAGAGATTAACCCCATCAAGAAATTAAAAGTCCCTGGCTTAGTATGACTTTTATATTTGGGAAAACTTGTAAGCCTGTCAGGTTATAAAATGTAATCTACTTGGTGTTCCTATTTTTTTCTTTATGTTTTAGGTTTATGAAAAAAGATGTATTAGGATCACCATATATTCTTTCTGAGATTGCTGATTTTTAAAAATACCTTAAACTGATTTTTAATATAACGAACAGTAGCCTTAATATTGAACAGAATGCTCAATCTTAATGTCTCTTGGAGTCCAATAATAAAAGGAAATTTTAGGAAAATTTGAAACATTTAAAAATAGATCTTTGCATGCAACCTAAAGTTTAAATTTAAAGTTTATTTATTTTGTTGTGTTTACCAGTACACAGGAGCTCAGGTTTTATTGTCAAACAGGGCACATGCAATTTTTAGGAACCCTGAGGTAACTTTATCAAATAGGTATGTTTAGATGTATCAAAATAGTAATTGAGTTTGGGGAGTTTCAGGAATATTACGTGATCATTGATCCTGAGCCTCCCTCCACACACATTCCTTAAGGGCCAACAATTTCTGTTAAGTTGTACCACCTAGCTTATAGGAGAGTGGGGTTTTTTTTAGATCAAAGTTCTTTTAGTCCTACATTTTTCAAGGACCCTGTATAAAAAAATAGAAGTATGATATTTTTTTAGGTCCCACATTTTAGGGACTAGATTGTCCCTAATGTATTTTAGGAGTTTTAAATTGTCTCTGACTGCATATAACCATAACCGTACAATTCTAAAAGTTAATTATCTGATTTTAAAGACTTACTGGTATTTTGCTAAATCTTTTAACACCCCTGTTGATAGTTCAAGGATTGTCTGCATTTGGCATGCAGAAGTTCTAATAGCAGTAGTCAATTAATCAACCAATATAAAAGTGTTTATCTGACACTGACCTTGTGCTAGGCACTTTGCTAGATATTATGGGATAAACAAAGCCCCTTGAGCTAGTTAATAAATTTTAAGTGATCATGACCCTAAGGCATATTTTTTTTTTTTTTTGTCTGAAGACTGGATAATGGGCATAGGTTCATCAAAGTGGTTACTGAAACATCAACCCAAGGGGGGTTTCCTTTTAATTTTCCCAACCAAGTACCATTGATTAGGATTTTAATCCACTAAATCCTAATCAATATTGGTGATCTAAGATTATCATTGTCTAAGGAGATAGGCTTCTATAGTAAGTTCAGTGGCAAAGGAAACTTTGATGGACTCAGAAAACAGACTTGAAAACTTTCAAATAATTTTTCTTTCAATATTTATCAAGAGCAACAAAATGTAATAGGTGCTGTGGTTGTAAAGATGAATAAAACATGAGTCCTTTTCTGTGGGATCATACAGGGTAATGGGCAAACCAGATCTATAGTCACAAATCGGAGCCATCAGGGCTCTACTAGTGGTGTATGCAGAGTATTTGGGAGCTCAGGGATGCAGCCTAACTGCCTGAGGGAAGCAAACAAACTGATTTCTCTCAATCCCTTAAGTGGAAAAAATAGGCTTTAGTTTTAGACAAAAGCTATAGAGGAAAATAATGTGGATTAAAAGTCCCAAACACAGTTATTCAAAGAACCCAGAAATAACATTGCATGAACATATGATTTAAAATTTGCTGAAGGAATAGAATTGTAGTTTAGTAAGTAGTTGAGAGGGAGGAGTCCCTGGGCTCTGCTACTTTTCCAGAGGCAAATGCTTTTCATTGTGCCTGTATCAGGTCATCAATGAGGGTTGATTAAAATGATCACATTTTCCTCCCAGGGTCAGCAGTTATTAAATTGACAAGGATTAGATCCCAAGTTATATCACAGGCCAGATTTTTGGCATTTTTTTTTCCTATTTCTTCTATTTTAGGCATCTGATAAAATTTTATAAGTTTGTCTTTCTTGGGCTGTTTCCCTTTTTTCCCCTCCATCTAGTAGCTGATATTTTTTCATGTTCCCAGTTTCAGGCCTCCATTTAGTTTCTCCATTCTGCTGTACATTATTCTCTTCCAGGGACCAGCTTCCTTCTTGACTTCTTCCCCGAAGCCCTTACTCCTATCAGTCTCACTTAGTCAATTTCTCAGTTCTTTATGTCATGAGCATAAATTTCTCAGGATCATTGGGGGTATTTGGGTCCTGTAGGCTTACTGTAGAGAAGGTTGGTGATGGCAGTGGAGATGATGATGATGGTGAGAATAAAGGTAGGACTATAATTATAATAATTTCCAGACAGGTACTAATTCCAACTCTGATCCCTAGAGTCAGACGGCTTAGCCTCAGTGCTAGTTTTCATTTCTTAGCTCTCTGACCCTAGGCAAATTGCCTACCTGGACAAAGTCTTTTCTCATTAATAAAGCAAGAATGAAAATAATAGTATGTACTACATCATAGGATTGTTGGGAGAATTAAAGGAATTAAGACAAGTCTTAAAATTGAGGCTTAGAAAAGTTAAATAACTTGCCTACAGTTACAATGTCTGAATTCAAACCCAGATCTGTGTGACTTTGGGATGTCTGCCCTTTAGACTGAAACACAGTATCCCACAGGAATCTCAGAACAGAGGGGTATGCTCTGGTCTGTGTTTATCATAAGGGTTCCTTCAGTGGGGCAAGCACACTTACTAGGGAACTTGACTGGACCATCCATCTGGAGGCTTGAGTTCTAGTTTTGATTTACCAGCAGCCTTTGTGATCTTGAGCAAATCACTTAAATACATTTGAGGTTCAGATTCATAATTAGTGACTTGGAATTAATATAGTTGTATAGAGCAGTAGAATTGTATAGTCGTTAAACTTTTTTGCTGCAGTAAAAGAATTTTGAGAACTGTGGATTTCCTTATATATTTCTTCATTGACTTTTAAATTTTCCATCATAAGTTTAAATCATTTGCTAATGGTGTAATTGTCATTGTATTATAAATATTGGCATTTCTTAATAAACTTGCTATATCCTTTTAAAATATATTTATTTTAATAAAATGCTGTAGCTTTATAAAACCTTCCATTATCCATATATAAATGTTTAAAAATGTTGTTGATTACCCTGTCATATTTCTGTGATAAAAGTTAATTTTCTGTGACCATACAATTCTAAGTGATTTAAAAAGGTTATCATTAAGGTTATGGTTAGTACACTTGATCAAAATAACATACATAAATTACAAATTTGGATAAATAATATTAGAGATAAAAATATAATTTTATTGGAAATGTATCTATTAATGCATCGTTAGTGTTTTTCTTCTAATTAGTTCATAATTAGTAGATGAATATTATTCATTGAAGAAAGATTCCAGCAGATTTAAAAAGATTTCATTCTTTTTGAATATATGCACTGTGAAATTTGTTTACATAAATAAGTTGAAGAAAATGAGAGTATTTATATAGTGCTGTCACTCATTTATTTGAACTCTTCCTGGATTATATTCAAAATCACAGTGATTTATCATTTAAAACTATCTTTAATGATTTATCAGCTGACAACTCAATTAGGTCCTTCTCCAGTTTTATTCTAAGCAAAGAATTGGCAAAGCCACCTGAATTGCAAAAGAAGAGTGATTAATTACGGCCATTCACTTTTCACTAACAGTATTTCTAATTGTCCCATTGTGTACTGTCCAGAGGTGGTTTTTTTTTTTTTTTCTTTTTCTTTTCTCCCTACCCCAAGCAATGTTCCAGAGTGAGATTTTGATGGGTGAGCTGTGAGGCTTCCTTTTGTAAAGTGGGAGATTGGAAGGTTAAGAAAGGAAAGGTGAGAAACGCTAAGCTACTCTCCAGAAGCCTTCTCAGGCAAGTCAGTTTTAGGAAAGGGTGCTTAGAAAAGTTGATCTGGAAATTGATTTACTGTTTGTGTGCCTGCATACCCTTTGGAAATTCAGGTACTTATAGGAGTTTGCTGACTCCCCCGCCCCCTTTGAGACTGTTATACTAAAAGCCCATATGGGCTCTTAATTAAAATTTTTTAAAAAATTTCTGATATGTGTATATGTCCTCTAAATGTAGAACACTCCTGACTAAGGTAAATAGTTAATGCTGTCTAGGGTAGTGTCTTAGGTTTTAATTGCTTCCATGCATCTGTTTATAAATTGTCTTTTCCTAAACATGAGTCTTCCCTATCCTAATTCTCTATAAACTCTCCATATTAGGATTAACATTTGAACTGCCTGTAACTTTTTCCTGCTTTTATATCTTGTGCTAATTTTACTCACATTTAATTGTACTTTGGCAAAGCATATCTAAATTTAAGGAATTACTTGCAATTTTGAGTAAACAACAAACAATTGGCCACAGTGAGATTGGTTTTTGGCTCCTGGTTTATTTCTTTTGGGTGTCTGTTCATAATATTACAACAATACAAGACCTCAGATGCAATTTATATTAACTTTTTACTTTTACAAAAAATGAAACCAGAGAAGTTTAAGCCAGTTGTCCGAGGTCACAAAGATGATAGGAGAAAAGTAGATCCTGTGTCTCCCCACAACTCCCTGTATTACATTCTTTGCTATATATCACACCTTCTGCTGCCTTTTGCTAAAATGCATTCCTCACCCCAGTCCTATTATGTTTTCTAAGGACTAACTAGCTTTTGGTGATTCAGCATTATTTTTTAAATAGAAAGGCAGTTAGTTTCTCATTGAAAACTTTCTCAAAACAAAAATACTCCTTACCCCCTGGCAAATACTTTCTGCTGCACAGTAGGACACAGCTAGGCATGCTTTGGGCCCCCTGGCCCCAGGGCAGTGGCCCCGGGGGTGGGAGGGGATATTCACAGGTCACAGTAGAGGTGGATTGGCAGAGCTGGGGCTGGTGGGAGGTGGGAAGCTTACATCATTTCCCTGCATCTGGGCTCTGGCAGGCTGTAAGGCCTTACTTTCTCCTGTGTAATAGTTTACCAGATTGACAGAGATTCATAAAAGAAAGAAAAGGTACAGTAGGGTGGATGCTCACCCTGTTTGTAAATCTGTGCAATTTAGATGAAACTGTCAATAAGTAACTAGAAGCAGCCAGGACTGTCTGTGCTTCGCTCACCCCCAGCTCAGTTCCTTTCTGCTCCGCCCCATCCCTGCTCTCTGCTGCCCAGATCAGCTTCCTGCTTCTCATGAAAGCTGTTCTCCTATAAAGCTGGTCTGCTTTCACTGAAAGCATTATATTCACAAGTCTGAGGCAGGTTTTGTGGAAGTATTGTTGGTTTGGTTTTCTTTGGGGGATGGAAGGGGAGGAAAGAATTTTTTAAAAAAAAGAAAAGGGCAGGCTGAAAAAGCAAAATCATCCTGAATTTTGTTGTCACATCGTGCCGTGTTATAACCAGCTCTGTAGACTGCTGCACTGAAAACATTTCTGTGAGAGGTATGTGCTTGAAAAATGGAAAGGTGACTGTTGGCTGTGAAGCAAACTGCCCGTCCAGCATCTGCTCAGATGGCTGTAAGGTCGTAATTCTTGCTAGTGTTTTGATATGGAAAGGGCAGTCCTTACTGGAAACTAAGTACAGTTAACCAGCTTAGTGGTGAAAAAGGTTAAATGTATGCTTCCTCCCCACATCAGGACTCCTGGAAATGCTCGTTAGGCTGAAAATGTCTAGTCAAATCCGCAGTGATATTCCAGGCTCTTTTGGTGGTGGTTGTCTGTAAACAAGATGATGATCTTTAATACCTCTCTCATTATTAATGAACCACATGACAAAGATTAATGAGAGAGACTTCAAGTAGCCGAGAAGAAGCTTCAGATTCATTAGGAGCTTTTTGCACGGACAGATGGCAAAAGTAAAAGGAAATGGGCGATGTTTTACTGTAATCTAAAGTGAAAGTTTTAAAGTTTAGAGGGTGTGTTACATCTTAAGTGGAAAAACCTGGAG
Source organism: Microcebus murinus (assembly GCF_040939455.1). Taxonomy (NCBI): domain Eukaryota; kingdom Metazoa; phylum Chordata; class Mammalia; order Primates; family Cheirogaleidae; genus Microcebus; species Microcebus murinus. The sequence goes on from NC_134104.1 coordinate 51,866,873, forward strand.
GGGCCACTAAAATTTAGATGCATAACCCACTACTGTTGATGTCTGACCTCTATTAAGGCCAGAAGGCTTTTGAACACACAGGGAATGTATCTTTTCAAAGGATATTAAGAAATCTGTATCAGTGTTTTTATTCAGTAGTCAGAGAAAAGGATTAAGATCAAGAATATAACCAATGCCTGAGGAAGCATGGAGAACTGTACATTGATTACTAAAAATTCAGGCTTCAGGTATAGAAAGTTTTAGAAAATGTTAAAAGTAGGAAAATATAGCATTTTATCATAGCATTAGATAAACTGCTAGTGGTAGAGGCCATTCAGACTACAAAGTAGTTGCTGCTTGATTTTATATATTTTATCACAGAAGAAACTAGAGAACTCTTGAATGTTAGTATGTTTTAAATTTATTTTATAAAACTTTGGAATTAAATTATTTTATTTACATATGATATTGCTGGTACTGTTCTTTTCCACAAAGATAGTAGTGCTTAAATCTTTGAAACCTCTTGTTTGTGAATAGAATATGCTAGCTATTATAACTCCACCTACATTCTTCCCTTTAAGAGAGTGTACCATTTAAACTTCAGTTCTTCTCAAATATATGCAAAGAGGAATTAATCTTTATGATTGTAAGGATACTGTTGAGTTTTACAGGTTAAGAATATCAAAGTTTCTAGAGCAGAAAAGATCTGGGAAATAAACCTAATGCAGACTTCTGAGAAGAAATCCCCTCTATCCCACACACAGACATCCTGATTGTGCAGGCATACCTTGTTTTATTGCACTTTGCTTTATTGTGCCTCACAGATAATAGTTTTTTTACAAATTGAATGTTTGTGGCAACATTTCATCAAGCGAGTCAATTGGCACCTTTTTTCCAGTGGCACGTGCTTGCTTCAGGTCTCTATGTCCCATTTTGGTAATTCTTGCAATATTTCAAAAAAATTCAAATGATTATTACATTTGTTATAGTGACTTATAATCAATGATCTTTGTTGTTACTACTGTAATTGTGGGGTTTTTTTTTTTTTTTTTTGAGAGTCTTGCTCTGTTGCCCGGGCTAGAGTGCCCTGGTGTCAGCCTGGCTCACAGCAACCTCAAACTCCTCAAACGATCCTCCTGCCTCAGGCTCCCAGTAGCTAGGACTAAAGGTACGCACCACCATGCCCAGCTAATTTTTTCTATATATTTTTAGTTGGCCAGCTAATTTCTTTCTATTTTTAGTAGAGACGGAGTTTCGCTCTTGCTCAGGCTGGTCTCGAACTCCTGACCTTGAGCGATCCTCCCAGAGTGCTTTGGGTTGGTTTTCTTGAGTCTCTGGGAAGGGCGAACCATGGTGTGGCTAAAAAATTTTTTAAAAAGAAATTAAAAAATAAAAAGAATACTGTAATTGTTTTGGGCCGCCACTAACTACTCCCATATAAGACAGAACTTAATCAGTAAATGTTGTGTGTGTTCTGATTGCTCTACTGATCAACTGTTCCCTCTTCTCTCTTTGTCTCCTGGGTCCTCCCTATTCCCTGAGACACAACAGTATTGAAGTCAGACCAATTAATAACCCTGCAATGGCCTCTAAATGTTCAAATGAAAGGAAAAGTCGTATGTCTCTCACTTTAAATCAAAAGCAAAAATGATTAAGCTTAGTGAGGAAGGCATGTTGAAAGCCAAGGTGGGACAAAAGCAAGGACTTTTGTGCCAAAAAATTAGCTAAGTTGTGAATGCAAAGGAAAAGTTCTTGAAGGAAATTAAAAGTGCTACTGCAGTGAACACATGAATGATAAGAAAGCAAAACAGCCTTATGGCTGATATGGAGGAAGTTTTAGTGGTCTGGCTAGAAAATCCATCCAGTCATAGCATTCTCTTAAGCCAAAGCCTAATCCAGAGCAAGGTCCTGACTCTCTTCAGTTCTGTATGAAGACTGAGAGAGATGAGGAAGCTACAGAAGAAAAGTCTGAAGCTAGCAGATGTTGGTTCATATGATTGAAGGAAAGAAGCCTTCTCCGTATTACAGAGTGCAAGGTGAAGCAGTAAGTGCTCATGTAGATGCTGCTGCAAGTTATTCAGAAGATCTAGCTAAGATCATTGATGAAGATGGACAACAGATTTTCAATGTAGACAAAACAGCCTTCTATTGGAAGAAGATGCCATCTAGGATTTTCATAGCTAAAGAAGTCAATGCCCGGTTTTTAAACTTGAAAGAACAGGCTCTCTTGATAAGGGCTAATGCAGCTAGTGACTTTTAAGTTGAAGCCAAAGCTCACTTACCATTTACCAAACCTTAAGAATTATGCTGAATCTATTCTGCCTGTGCACTATAAATGGAACAACAAAGCCTGGATGACAGCACATCTGTTTACAGTATGGTTTACTGCATACTTTAAACTTACTGTTGAGACCTGTTGCTCAGAAAAAAAAATTCCTTTCAAAATATTACTGCCCATTGATAATGTACCTGGTCACCCAAGGACTCTGATGGAGTTGTATAAACAGATTAATATTGTTCTCCTGCCTACTAACACAACATCCATTCTGTAGTGCATGGACCAAGGAGCAATTTCGACTTTCAAGCCTTACTATTTAAGAAATACATTTCGTAAGGCTATAGCTGCTACCATAGATTCCTCTGATGGATCTGGGCAAATTTAATTAAACCTGCTGGAAAGGATTCACCATTCTAGATGCCATGAAGAACATTCGTGATTCATGGGAGAGGGTCAAAACATCAACATTAACAGGAGTTTGGAAGAAATTGATTCCAACCCTCATGGATGACTTTGAGGGGTTCAAGATTTCAGTGCAGGAATTAACTGCACATGTGGTGGAAAGAGCAAGAGAGCTAGAATTAGAAGTGAAGCCTGAAGATGGGACTGAATTGCTGCAATCTCATGATAAAACTTGAACACATGAGGACCTACTTCGTATGCATGAGCAAAGACAGTGGTTTCTTGAGATGAAATCTACTCTTGGTGAAGATGCTGTGAACACTGTTGAAATGACAACAAAGGATTTAGACTATTAACATAGACTTAGTTGATAAAGCAGTGGCAGAATTTGAGAGAATTAAGTCCAATTTTGAAAGAAGTTCTCTGGGTAAAATGGTATCAGACATCACATGCTACAGAGAAATCATTTGTGAAAGAAAGATCAATGCAACTAACTTCATTGCTCTTATTTTAAGAAATTGCTGTAGCCACCCCAGCCTTCAGCAGCCACCAGCCTGATTAGTCGCAGGCATCGATATCAAGGCAAGACCCTCTACTAGCAAAAAGATTACAACTTGGCTGAAGGGTCAGATGTTTTAGCAATAGCTATTTTTAAATTAAGGTATATACCTTTTATTATTATTATTTTTTAGACATAGTGCTGTTGATACTTATGGTGTAGTGTATACATAACATTTTGGCTTCCCAGTGCATATAAAAGTTTGGTAACTGGAACCCACAATATCTTTGAGGTATGCCTGTGTTTACCTTGGTCATTTTCAAGTGTAGCTGCTTATTAGAACACCCAGGGGAGCTTTTAATACCTACTGTTGCCCAGGCCCTCCCCTAGAGATTCTAATTTAATTGGCCGGGGTGGGGCATGGGCATTGATAGTTTTAAAACTATTCCCAGGTGTTTCTATTGTATAGTCAGAGTTGACACCAGTTGTATTACTTAAACATTCCCAGTTGCTGAAGCAGCTCATTCCATTTTGGATAGTTTTTATGTCTGCTTTGGGATGTGTTTTCTTAGGTCTGAACTCCTCTGTCACATAGCAGCTCATTAGATATTTAATATTATCTCTCCCCCAAGACTTAGCATTTCCAGGCAAAATACTTCTCATTGCTTTAGTCTTCAGAACTTGTTTTCTAGGTCTTTCGCCATTCTGGTCACTCTCCTTCCTGGCATTGCTCTTGTTTGTCAGTATCACTCTTAAATAAGGCACATTTGGAACTGAGCCTATCATTCTGGATGTGCAGGACCCAGCACAGGATGCAGAGCATACAGTAAAGTTATAACTCCCTGCTTCTGAACACTACACTTCTGCTATTGATGTCTAGGGTTATGTTAGCATTTTTGGCACCCGTGTCACACTGTTGACTCATGTGGAGCTTGGAGTCAGCTCAGGCTCTTAGTTCTTCATATGAACTGACCTTAAATTCAGCCTTTCCTACTCCTTGCTTGTAGATTTTTTTTCCACTTTAGTGCCAGGATTTACATTTATACTTGTGAAACATAAGGGGAAAACCCAGTGAGTGAGTTCTTTCATATAGAGAGAGTGATATGTCCATACTGAATGCCAGTTTATTATATGCATATAGCAGCAATTTTAAAGAGTGATCTAGGCCATTCTTTTAGATCCACAGTTAAATTTATTCTTGTTAATTCAGTCCATCTTGCCTGTTTTCCTTCTGATTCATTACCCAAAACTTGTTTGTTCACAGTTAAGAATCCATTTGAGTCTATATGGCTTGTCTTAATGTTTATATTCAATAGTTGGTCAAATGCTTTTCTAGAATCAAAATGCATTATAGCCATGGCATTCTCCTGAACTACTGGTGTATCATCTTTATTTTAATAGGAAATTTGTTGTATTTGTCATAACATTCTTTTTTTTTTTTTTTTTTTTTTTTGAGACAGAGTCTCGCTTTCTTGCCTAGGCTAGTGTGAGTGCCGTGGCGTCAGCCTAGCTCACAGCAACCTCAAACTCCTGGGCTCAAGCAATCCTACTGCCTCAGCCTCCCGAGTTGCTGGGACTACAGGCACGAGCCACCATGCCCGGCTAATTTTTTATATATATATATTAGTTGGCCAATTGATTTCTTTCTATTTTTATAGTAGAGACGGGGTCTCGCTCAGGCTGGTTTTGAACTCCTGACCTTGAGCAATCTGCCCGCCTCGGCCTCCCAGAGTGCTAGGATTACAAGCGTGAGCCACCGCGCCCGGCCATAACATTCTTCATTAATGACAGAAATAGAAGGAAATATTTTGCAGACGAGCAGGCGACTTGTCCAACATCACACAGTTCACTACTGTCAGGGCTAGTACTCTTGGTATCAAACCACCAGTGCTCATGCAATTTGTCATTTAGGATAAGACTTTAAAGAAAACTGAAAGGAAACAAAAGCTTCCATGGAGTCTTTACTTTCTTTTTTTGGATATTTAATATTTAACCCTGCGGCATTTTAACATAGAGCCCAGTCATTAATTTGTTATTCAGTGTTCTGCCCAAAGCAATAAAAAGAGTAACTAGTTAACATTCCTGAGTTAACTGCAGAGAATAGTTTTCTTAGGAATTTGGGCATCCTTGCTTTCACTGGAAAGTTAGATATTCTCCCCATCTCTCTCCCTCCCTCCTTTCTCCCTCCCCCCACACCCACACACAGTTGATGGTAGAGTAACATCACTCTGCTCTTAATGAGTCATAACATGGAGAGCTTTTTGTATATTAAGGGAGAATCATATATATGCAGTCTACTAATTTTGCAGATGAAGAAATTGAGGCACAGGCAGGGAAGGCTTGCTGTAGTCAGAGTGCTTACCCAGGGTACTTAGTACATAAAACATATTTAGTATGTAAGATGTACTTAGTAAATACCTGGATACTGCACAGCTTTCTTCAATACTATTTTATTCTTCACATAAGAATTAGATTTTACTTTTCTTTTCCCCAAGCTTTGTCCTTTGGCACTCATTGTCTTAACTGTTGAAAATGGAACAGATTTCTCAGGAATACCTATTACTTTAGAAAAGCTCCAATGATGTAGTAAAAGCTTAGATAACCAGATCTGTTTTTCCTGCTCTTGACTTATAGGAAAATAAGCTCCTTTTCTCTCCTTTAAAAACTTGATTTTAAACAGTTGTAGTTTAAAAAAGAAGAAGAAGAAGAAGAAGAAGAAGATGAAGAACTTTCCAAAGAATTAATACCCTAGGGCCAGTGTGTATCCATCTAACCTAAATGTCCACATCTTCATTAGGGTCTAATGAGAACTGACGCTCACAACAAGGTTGATCCTAATATATAATAAAAGCTGTAGTCAGAAGTAAGAGATTTAATTATGTTCACTATACTGTACTTAACTAAAGCAAGAAAGTATACCTTAATACATTTTAGAACAGTTTTCAGTAGCAGTTGTTGAAACATAAAGGTTTTATAAGTAAATTTAGTCAATCAGGATAGGCTATTCTTTCAGCCTCTTGGCTAATACAGGTTTGATTGTATGTGCTTCTTCACAGTTTGGGAACCTCAGGTTTTATGAACCTGAGGCTCACATAATATCAATAGTAATACCCTGTGAAACTGTACTTTCGGAACAACTCTTGCCTCCTCTGTTCCAGTATTTCCAAATGTCTGTTTTTCATTTTGTAGCATATTTAACATCACTCAATTAATATTGGCTACAATTTTATATAACTATTGCTCTTATCTCATATCCTAAAATTTATTTCTATAATCCCTTCATTATTTTTATGTTCTGTAATGATGCTTTTAACCAGATGTTTTTAGCAGGAAATGAGATTCAGTATAGAACCATGAACCATGTATATATGACCATACTGTTGAAAACTGTGATATGACAAATAGATAAAAGTATGATTACTAGTAGAATTAATTTTGAGTGGTACTTCATATGATGTATGCATATTAATTTAAAGCCAGAGATGGGATATTGGGGTAAAAAACATGAAATTAGGAAATACAGATTCAATATAAATACTTTTTGTTGTAAAAGTTTAAAATGTAAAGATTTAAATTCCTAACCTCTCCAAATTACTAATCAGAGAGTGCTTATCGACATACGTTCTGAAGCTTCAAACATACTATTTTCTACATGACACATTCCAATAGTCATTTTACCATGTATTTTTTTCCTTTGTTATTTTTGCTATTAAGAGACTGGGTAGAATGCATCAAACTTTAGAAAGAATGCTGGATAGCTAAACCTCAAGCTTAACAAAACTTTTTTTTTTTTTTTTACACAGTGAACTTAAAAACCTCTTAAAAAGTTTGTGTGTGTGTGTGATGATGTCGAGTGTCTATCAAGTAGGCCTAAGTTAATGTAAACAAAGCACCAAGCCAATCTGATACAGTATAAATGCTTTGTAAATAGACTGCATTGTTTTTTATTGTTGTATTGTTATTTTTTGTTTTTATTTTTGGAGTGTTTTCAAACTGGTTGGTTTGATCTGCAGATGAGGAGCTCTTGAATAAGGTGGGCCGACTGTATATTGATTTTTATCTTCTATATTCTTATTTTATCGTCTATATCTTTCCATGAATGTTATTTGATTATTTTTTATTAAAACACTTTTAAGTAGGTTGTATTCAAAGCTGTCTAAGTGTCCATTTCATTATTTAATGAGGGCCTACTCTAGTCTGAGGGCTCAGGAAAACCTGCCATGGAGGAGGTGATGGATGAACTAAGATGTGAGACATAGTTATTGGGTAGATTGGGCTGGAGTGGTGGGAGGGAAGTATAGAGGCCCTGAAGTGAGAATAGCAGAATGCCTTGGAAAAACTAGAAAACTCTTATTATGGCAGGAGTTTAGAAATGAACATGAAGAGTGGTATGATGTGGATCGAAGCCAGACTTGGTGGGATTTTGTGTGCTTTGGTGAGGATTATGGTAAGCACACTGAAAAGTTTTAAGATAGGGAGTAAGATGTTTGGATTTGCATTTTGTAAAGATCAGTCTGGTTGCTACAGGAGGAATGCTTTTGAGGAGGGTGTGAGTGGGACTGCAGAAATCTGTCAGGAGACTGTTAACAGTGGTGCTTCAACCAGATGGGAAGAAGTGGACTGACCATGTATTTAAGAACTTGAATGAGTGGTGTTTTATGATTGACATGTACATGAGTGAGAATAAGGCAGAGTAGACCACATACTAGCTTGGGCATCTGGGTGCATTGGATGGTATTGTGATGTCTTAAATTCATTCAGGCTGCGATAACAAAATACCATAAAATGAGTAGTTTATAAACAACAGAAATTTATTTATTCTCATACTTTGGAGGTTGGGAAGTCCATAATCAAGGCAGATATGGTGTCTGGTTAGGGCCCATTTCTTGGTTCAGAGATGGCACCTTCTCGCTGTGTCCTCACATAGTGGAAAGGGCAAGGCAACTCTGGACACTCTTTTGTAAGGTCACTAATCTCATCCTTAAGGCTCTACCCTCATGACCTAATCACTTCCCAAAGGCCTACCTCCTAAAACTTACATCACCTTGGGAGTTTGGATTTCAACATAAGAATTTTGGGAGAACACAAATACTCAGACCATAGCAAGTGACAACTACTGAAACAGTGAAAGCCCCCAGAGAAACAGATATGGGGGAGGTAGGGAAAACGATGGTATGTTTAAATGTGCACATATTAAGTTTAAAGTGCCTGTGAGATACTTAGCTTGAGATAGTGATTTAAAAGTAAAATGTGTCTGGACTTCAAAAGAGAGGGATGGGCTTGAACTACAAATTTGGCAATCATTGACATATAGTAATTGAAGCCTCAGAATAAATGAGATCAGCTAAGGAGGAGTGTAGACTGAGTAAAAACCTACTTGGTAACCCTAGCCTGAGTTCTTGCAAAGGACACTACTCCCACCAATGGGAGGAGAAGCATTCTCTACTTACCTGCTTTTGTTTGTCGTTAGTTTTTTAATCATTATTGCTTTATGAAATTTTTTTGCTAAAATTTTTTGAGATAATGTAGAATCACATGTAGTTAATTATCAGAAATATGGGTTTGGCATCCCCAAATCAAAACTTCAAAATCTGAAAATGCTCCAAAATTTGGAACTTTTTGAGCTCTGACATAATGCTCAAAGGAAATGCTTATTGGAACTTTCCAGATTTTGGATTTTCTGATTTGGGATGCTTAATTGGTATAATGTAAATATTCCCAAATCTGAAAAAACCCCAAATCTGAAACACTTCTGGACCAAATCATTTTGGTTTTTTTAGTTTGTTTGTTTTGTTTTTGAGACAAGGTCTTGCTCTGTCACTCAGGCTAGAATACAGAGGTCCAATCATAGCTCACTGCAATTTGAAATTCCTGAGCTCAAGCGATCCTTCTGCCTCAGCCACCCAAATAACTGGGACTGCAGGCACATGCCACCTTGCTCAGCTGTTTTTTTGTCCCCCTGTGTTGCTCAGGCTCCAAAGCGTTTTAGATAAGGAATATTTAACCTATAATACAGAGAGCTTCCATGTACACTTTACCTAGGTTCCTTTGGTGACAACTTCTTATAAAACAGTAGTATAGTATCACAACCAAGTTATTGATACATGTACGGTTAAGGTGCAGAACATTTCTATCACCCCAAGAATCCTTCATGTTGCCCTTTTTATAGTCATATCCACTTCCCACCTGTCCCCACTCCTTTTCAAACACAAATCTGTTCTTCATTTCTATAATTTGTCATTTCAAGAGTATTATAGAAGTAAAGTCATATAGTAGGTAATCTTTTGAGATTGGCTTTTTTCACTAAGCATAATTCTCTGGAGATTCATGCAAGTTGTGTGTATCGGGTTCTTTTTTATTGCTGAGTAGTATTACATGGTATGAAGACATCATAGTTTGTTTAACTATTCACCTGTTGAAAGACATCTGGGTTTTTTCCATTTTGAGGCTATTCTGAATAACACTGCTATAAACAGTCATGTATACGTTTTTGTATGAGTTTTCATAACTCTGTGATAAATGTCTAGGTGAGCAATCGTTTGGTCGTATGATAGTTACATGTTCAGTTTTTGTTTGTTGGTTTGTTTTAAGAAACTGCCAGATTCTAGAGTGGCTGTATTATTTTCATTCCCACCAGCAATATATGAATGATCCAGTTTCACTATTTCCTCACCAGCATTTGGTGTTGTCATTTAAAAAAAAAAACCAGCTTAAGCTGTTTAAGTAGATGTTTAAAATCTCACTGTGGTTTGAATTTGCATTTCTGTGATGGCTAGTAATATTGAACATATTTTCATGTGTTTATTTACCATCTGTATATTTCTTTTGGTAAATTGTTCATGTGCCCATTTTCTAATTGGATTTTTTTTTACTGTTGAGTTTTGAGAGTTCTTTTATATTTTAGATGCTAGTACTTTTTCAGATATGCGGTTTGCATGTATCTTCTCTGTCTTGAGTTTGTCTTTTCATTATCTTCACAGGATTGTTGGCAGAGCAAATGTTTTAAATTTTGAAGTCTAAATTATGTTTTACCTTTTATGGATCATGCTTTTGGTGTCAAGTCCAAGAACTTAAATTTAACTAGTTCTAGAGTCTGAGGGTTTTCTCTCTCTTTTTAAAATCTTTTTTTCTTAAAATTTTGTAGTTTTGTGGTGAGGTTCTGTGACTCCTATTTGTAATTTTAGCTACTTGGGAAGACTGAGGTAGGAGGATCACTTGAGCCTTGGAGTTCGAGGCTGCAGTGAATTATTATGCCACTGCACACCCCCCTGGGTGACAGAGCAAGACCCTGTCTCTGGGGGAAAAAAAATTTTTTTATAGTTTTGTATTTTACATTTAAGTCCACGACCTAATATTTTGAGTTGATTATTGTAAGCAGTGTCTCAGGTTGAGGTTTCTTTTTTTTTTTTTTTTTTTGGCTCATAGATATTCACTTGCTTTAGCATAATTTATTTGAAAAGCCTTCCTCCACTGAATCGCTTTTGCACCTTGGTTAAAAATAAGATAGGCATGTTTGTGTAGGTCTATTTCTGGGTTCTCTATTCTGTTCCATTGATCTAGGTGTCTGATCCTCCACTGATATCACACATTCTTGATTACTTATAGCTATATAAGTCTTGAAATTGGGTATACTGATTCTTCATACTTTATTTGTTTTCAGAATTGTTTTAGCTGTTCAAATTCCTTTGCCTTCTACATAAAGTTTAGAATAATCTTGTCTATATCTACTGTCTCTACAAAAATTTTGCTGGGGGTTTTATAGGAATTGTGTTAAATCTGTATATCAATTTGGGGAGAATTGATATCTTTACTATGTTTAGTCTTCTAATTCATGAACACAGTATGTCTTTTCAGTTATATACTGTATGTCTTTCCAGTTATGTAGATCTTCCTTGATTTTTTAAATCTTTGTTTGATAGTTCTCAGCATACATGTCCTGGGTGTGTTTTGTTAGAGTAACATTTAACTATTTTATTTTATTTTTAACTGTTATAAATGGTATTTTTGTTTGTATTTGTCTTTATGTTCATTGCGATTATGGAAAAATATTTTAAGTTTGATGTCCACATGTTAATTATGCATATATAAAAATAAAAATACAATTGGTTTTTGAATGTTTAACTTGTATCCTTTGACCTTGCTAAACTTACTCATTTTAGAAGGTGTTTTTGTAGATTCCGTGGGATTTTCTGTATAGACAATTATCTCATCTGCAAATAGAGATGGTTTTGTTTCTTGCTGCAGATCTGTATGCCTTTTATTTCCTTTCCTTGACTTATTGCACTGGCTAGAATTTTCAGTATCATGTGAATAAGAGTTATGAGAGTGGACATCTTTGCCTTGTTCCTGATTTTACGAAAAACGTATTCAGTATTTTACTATTTTGATGTTAGCTGTAGGTTATTTTTCGATGCTCTTTTATCAAGTTGAAGGAGTTTCCCTTGATTCTTGCTGAAAATTTTTTTTATCTTGAACAGGTGTTGAAGTATATCTAATTATCTAATACTTTTTCTGTGTCAATTGATATGATCATACAATTTTTCTTTTTTGGTTTGTTAATATGGTAGAGTACATTTGTTGGTTTTTGAATATGGAATCATCCTTTGCATTCCCGAAATAAATTTCTGGTTGGATATTTGTATAGTTCTTTTCTTTGTTTCTTTTCTTTTCTTTTTTTTATTTACAGATAGTCTCTGTCTCCTGGGCTAGAGTGCAGTGGCATGATCATAGCTTGCTGTAACTTCAAACTCTTGGGCTCAAGTAATCCTCCCATCTCAGCCTCCCATGTATCTAGGGCTACAGGTGCAAACTACCACACCTGGCTAATTTTTTAAATTTTTTGCAGAAACAGGAGCCTCATTACTTTATTGCCAACTTGGTCTCAAACTTTGGCCTTAAGTGATACTCTCGCCTCAACTTCCCAAAGAGCCAGGATTATGGGTGTGAGCCACTGCACTTGGCCATTGTACAATTCTTTTTATGTATTACTGAATTTTATTTGCTTATTATTAGGGAATTTTGTATCATTTATATCCATGAGAAATATTGATGTGTGCCTTCTTTTTTTTTTTTTTTTTAATTATTTTTTTTATTTTGGTATATTATGGGGGTACAGATTTTAAGGTTTCAATAAATGCCCATTTCCCCCCCTCCCCCCAAAAGTCTGAGTCTCCATCATGACCATCCCCCAGATGGTGCACATCTCACTCACTATGTATGTATATACCCGCCCCCCTCCCCCCTCCCACCTGCCCAATACCCTATTACTGTAGCACCTATGTGTCCACTTAGGTGCTACTCAGTTAATACCAGTTTGCTGGAGAATATATCTGGTGCTTGTTTTGCCATTCTTGGGATACTTCACTTAGTAGTATGGGTTCCAGCTCTAACCAGGAAAATATAAGGTGTGCTATATCACCATTGTTTCTTAGAGCTGAATAGTACTCCATGGTGTACATATACCACATTTTATTAATCCATTCTTTGATTGATGGGCACTTGGGCTGTTTCCACAGCCTTGCAATTATGAATTGTGCTGCTATAAACATTCGAGTGCAGGTGTCTTTTTTGTAGAGTGTCACTGGATCATTTGGGTAGATGCCCAGCAATGGGATTGCTGGATCAAATGGTAGATTCACTTGTATCGCTTTAAGGTATCTCCATATTGCTTTCCACAGAGGTTGAACTAGTTTGCAGTCCCACCAGCAGTGTAGGAGTGTTCCTCTCTCTCCGCAACCACGCCAGCATTTATTGTTTGGAGATTTTTTGATAAAGGCCATTCTCACTGGGGTTAAGTGATATCTCATTGTGGTTTTGATTTGCATTTCCCTGATGATTAGAGATGTTGAGCATTTCTTCATATGTTTGTTGGCCATTCTTCTGTCTTCTTTAGAAAAATTTCTGTTCAAGTCCTTTGCCCACTTTTTAATGGGGTTATTTGATTTTTTCTTCCTAATTTTCGTGAGTTCTAAGTATATTCTAGTTATCAGTCCCTTATCGGATGCATAGGATGCAAAAATTTTCTCCCATTCTGTAGGTTGTCTGTTTACTTTCATGACTATTTCTTTGGCTGTGCAGAAGCTTTGTAGTTTGATCATGTCCCATTTATTTATTTTTGTTGCTGCTGTGATTGCCTTTGGGGACTTCTTCATAAACTCTTTGCCCAGGCCGATGTCTAGGAGAGTGTTTCCAACTTTTTCCTCTAGAGTTCTAATAGTTTCATATCTTAGGTTTAAGTCTGTTATCCAGCGTGAGTTGGTTTTTGTGAGAGGTGAAAGGTGTGGGTCCTGTTTTAGCCTTCTACAGGTGGCTATCCAGTTTTCCCAGCACCATTTATTGAAGAGGGATTCTTTTCCCCAGCGTATGTTTTTGTCTGCTTTGTCAAAGATGAGATGGCTATATGAGGATGGTTTTATATCAGGATTCTCACATCTGTTCCACTGGTCAATATTCCTGTTTTTGTGCCAATACCATATTGTTTTAATTACTGCAGCTTTGTAGTATAGTTTGATATCTGGCATATTAATGCCTCCCATTTTGTTTTTGTTGCCTAGAATTGCTCTTGATATTCGGGGTCTTCTTTAGTTCCATACGAAGCGTAAAATTATTTTTTCTATATCTGTGAAGAATGCTGATGGGATTTTAATAGGTATTGCATTGAATCTGTAGATCAGTTTGGGTAGTATAGACATTTTGATGATATTGAGTCTGCCGATCCACGAGCATGGTATGGATTTCCATCTGTTTACATCCTCTGCTATTTCCTTCCTCAGTGTTTCATAGTTCTCCCTGTAGAGGTCTTTTACCTCTTTGGTTAAATATATTCCTAGGTACTTTAATTTCTTTGTTGCTATTGTGAAGGGAATTGAGTCTTTGATTTGGTTCTCAATTAGATTGTTGTTGGCGTATATGAATGCCTCTGATTTCTGTGTATTAATTTTGTATCCTGAGACTTTACTAAATTCATTGATCAGTTCCAGGAGTTTCTTGGTTGAATCCTTGGGGTTTTCTAGATACAATATCATATCATCAGCAAACAGTGAAAGTTTGATCTCTTCTGCCCCTATTTGGATACCTTTGATTCCATTTTCCTGTCTGATTGCTGTAGCCAAGACTTCTAGCACTATGTTGAACAGAAGTGGAGATAGTGGGCAGCCTTGTCTGGTTCCAGTTCTAAGTGGGAATGATTTCAATCTTTCCCCATTCAGTATGATGTTGGCTATGGGTCTGTCATATATGGCTTGTATCATTTTTAGGTATGTCCCTTCTATGCCTATTTTCTTAAGTGTTCGTATCATGAAAGGGTGTTGAATTTTGTCAAAAGCTTTTTCTGCATCTATTGAAAGGATCATGTGGTCTTCTTGCTTCTTTCCTCTAGTTTCTGCTAGAATCTGTCTTTTCTGCAGAGACCCTCTGTCTGGCGGTGTTATTCGTCCGCCATCTTGCTCCGCCCCCCCCCCTTTTTTTTTTTTTTAACCTGCTATCTTTGTGTGGTTTTAGCATGAAAGTAATAACAAAATTGTTTTTCTATTTTCAATTTCATTGATTTCTTCTCTTTATTTAATTTTCTTACTTTCTGCTTTTCCTTGGTTTTATTTTGATCTTTTTCGGGATATTGAGCCAGGAATTTAAATTATTGATTTGCAAGATTTCCTGTTTTTAAAAAAAGGCTGAGCATGATGGCTCACACCTATAATCCTAGCACTTTGGGAGGCTGAGAAGGAGGTAGGATTGCTTGATACCAGAAGTTTGAGACCATCCTGGGCAACATAGCAAGACCCTGTCTCTACAAAAAAAAGCATTTTGTGCTACAGATTCCCCTCTGAGCTCTGGTTTATCTAGGTCCTATAAATTTTGATACACTATATTTTTATTTAGTACTTTTTTCCCCTGTCCTTGAGATTTTTGACCCATGGATTATTTATAAGTATGTTGTTTAGTTTCTAAGTGTTTGGGAATTTTTTGTGTTATATTTCTGTTAAATAATTTCTAATTTTATCCTATTGTGATCAGTGAACACACTCTGTATGATTTCAGTTCTTTTAAATTTGTTGAAGAATTTTTTTAAAGCCTAGCATATATAGTCTATCTTGATTTTTATTCCTTAGACACTTAAAAAAGAATGTATATTCTGTTGTTAGGCCAAATGTTATATTAATATAAATGTGAACTAGATCCTTTTGGTTGATTATGTTCTTGTATATCCTTTCTGATTTTCTAATTGTTTTATCAATTGCTGAGAGAAGAGTGTTAGTGTTTCTTACTTAGAATTGTTTGTCTATTTCTCCTTTCAGTTCTGTAAGTTTTTACTTTGTATATTTATAGCTCTGTTATTGGTATACACATTTAGGATTGGTATATCTTCTTGGTGGTATGACATTTTTATCATGATATAATGGCCTTCTCTGTGTCTGATATTTATTTTTTTGCTCTGAAATCTACTTTTTCTTATTAATATAGCATTCTTGCTTTATTTTGACTATTGTTCACATGATAACACCATTTTATTCTTTTACTTTCAGTCTTGTCTGTGTCATTATATTTGAAGTGAGTTTCTTGTAGACGCTATGTAGTTAGATCATGTTTTTTAACTACTGTCAATCTGTCGTTTAGCTAGTACATTTACCTCCCTTTTCTTTATATTTCTTTACTTCCTCCATTTGTAATATAATTGTGTTAAATACTTCCTCTGATACATTTAGAAACACATCAGACAGTGTTATAATTTATCTTAATCATCAAATACAATTTAGAAAATTCAAGAGAAGAAGGAAAATCTATCGTATATTACCATGTTTTTCTTCCTGATGATCCAAAGTTTCTCTTTTTATTTTTCCTTTCTGTTTGTTGAAACTTCTTTAGCTACTCTTTTAGGGTGAGTATGTTGGTGAAAATTCTGAGTTTTCCTTCATCTGAGAGTGTCATTTGCATTCCTGAAGGATATTTTCACTGGGTATAGGATTCTAGGTTGACAATTCTTTTCTTTCAGCACTTGAAAAATGTGCCACTCCTTATGGCCTCCAAGGTTTCTGATGGGAAATACACTGTCACTTGCATTGTTTTTCCCGTGTAGGTAAGGTATCTCTTTTCTCTTGTTGTTTTTAAGAGGAAGGGGAGATGATGAATTTTTAGAAGTTTGATAATGATGTGTCTTGGTGTGTGTCTTGCCAGATTTGGGGAGTTTTCAGCTGTTATTTGAGTACTTTTTCAGCCCTAACTTCTTTCTCCTCTTCTTTCTGGCTTGCAATGACATGGATTTTAGATCTTTTGTTATTGTTCCACAGGTCCCTGAGGCTCTGTTTAGATTTTTCAGTGTATTTTCTTTCTTTTCTTCAGATTGGGTGATTTCTATTGTTTTATTTTATGTTTTACTGATTCTTTCCTCTGTCCCCTCCTTTTTGCTGTTGAGGCCATTCATTAAGTTTTGTATTTTTGTTATCGAGTTTCTTAGTTCCAAAATTTCCATTTGGTTCTTTTAATATGTCTTCTCTTTCTTTGCTGAGGCATTTTATGTTTTCATTTGTTTCAGACATGTACAAAGTTGTACATTGAAGCATTTTTATGATGGCTGCTGTAAAATCTTTGTCAGATAATTATAATATCTCTTTCATCTTTTTTTGTTATTTGTTAACTGTATTTTTTCATTCAAATGGAGATATTCCTCTTTTGATATGAGAAGTGGCTTTAAATTAAAATCTAGATATTTTGGGTATTATGTTGTGAGACTGTGGATTTTATTTAAACCTCCCATTTTAGCTGTGTCCTTTGACACTGCTTTAGCAATGGAAAGGGATGGTACTATTTCATTGTTATAAGAAGTCTTGGTTTTCACCTGGCCTCCATTGATACCTGAGTGGGGAAGGGGTTCCTTGTTACTGTTGGATGAAAGTGGGGGTTCCGACCCCCCAATAGGCTTCCACGTATACCATTCTAACTAAATAGAACAGATTAGTGCCTTATTACTGCTTTATACATGGTCTCCACTGATGTCATGGGTCTAGGGGTAGGAATAGGGAGTAGTGGCCTTATTACTACAGGGAGTTTTCAAAATCCTAATACTCCACTAGGCCTCCTCTGTTGCCAGCTAAGCAGGCAGAGGGAGAGAAACATTACTGCCGAGTAGGGGGTTAGAAGTTCGTGTCCCCACATGATTGATGTCCACTGACTATTCGTGCATGTTTGTGTGTGTGTGTGTGTGTGTGTGTGTGTGTGTTGAGATGGGGGGTGAAAATCCCCAGTCGTTACTTTTACTTGTCTGCTACCACCTCAGTATAAGGGCTGCAATTCATCTTTATAGCCTGGCCAGGAAATCTAAGGTCTGCACTCAGCTTAGCTAGCATTGCTAAGTGCAGGGCCACAGTTTTTTTCTGTTATTTTGGTTCAAGTAGAGCAGTTATTGTCTAAAAGTTTTCTGTCTTGCTATGCTGCCCCTTTCCCAGTCCTTTGGCTAGAGAGAGCTGCCTTTTGTTGATACTTTTTTGTATGTGCCCTGTTGGCATTTCCGGATTGCCACCTTCTTCGATTACGATTTGGGGGTATATGTGGTGAAGGGAAAACTCAGTAAACTCACCACTGTGTTGTTCTTTGGGTCCTGAAGCCCCTAGCACTAGAAAGCCCCTAGGTAGAAAAAGAGAGCCCTTTTTCTACCTCTCAGGGTTTTTTCTTAGGATTGTTTTATATGTAATGTCCAACACTTGAAATTATACTTAGTGAAAGAAATAGGGACATGCACATCTGTTCCATTTTCCTGTAAGTGGAGTTTCCTCACCTGCTTTTTAGTGTAACAGAGAAAAAAAAAAAAACAAAACTAAACAAAAAACACTGTATAGATTGTATTGTGGAGAATATAGCTTAGAATTCCAGATAGAATTAATAATATTGGAATGGGCCTTTCAAAGACAGATTCTCATCTAAGGTAATTTAGATATTGTTCAGTTTGAAGACTTCAGTTGCTGCCTGGTGACAGGCAGTGACACAGTGTTCTTTGATTTTCTTTCCATGTGCTATTTTCGTCTTGGTTCTGTATATACAGTAGAACAGGAAGCATATTGGGTAGGATTACACCTTTGTAAGTCATTTTCAGCCCTCATGCAGTTTAGTTGATTCCACTGGCCTTCAGTGCAATGGGACAAATGTATTTCAATCAATTAATTGATACAACTCATCCCCTATAAATATATTTTTTAATAAATATACCAGCAACTTATTTTTCTGTTTTTTTTTAAATTTAGGTTTTTTTTTTTAAAATTTACTTTTTAGATTAGCCTGCAGTCAAGTTGGCTTTTAGTATATGTAGTTTTACAAAGTTTAAAATGTACAGATTTTGTATACACTTCTATGTTAAAATCTAGGAAAGTTCCATCACCTGAAAAAATTCTCTCATGCTGTTCATTTGTAGTCACAGTCACCTCCTAATGCTACCCCTTGCAAACACTGTTCTATACTTTATTAGTGTAGCTTTGTCTTTTGGAGCATGTCATATACATGGAATCATGTAGTAAGTAACCTTTGAGATTGGCTTTTTTCACTTCATACATACAATGCCAGAGATTCATCCAAGCTGTTGCTTATATCAATAGTCTATTCTTTTTTTGTGCTGAGCAGTAGTCCATTTTATGTACACATATGTGTGCATGCATGTACACACACACACACACACACACACACCCACACACACCAGTTTATCTATTTACCTGTTGGGTTCTTTCCACTTTATGGAAATTATGAATAAAGATACTATAAACATTCATGTACAGGTTTTTGTGTGATCGTAAGCTTTGAATTCTCCAGGATTAATACCTAGGAATGGAACTGCGAAGTTATATATTTAATAGTAACTGTGTGTTTATGTAAGAACTATCCAAACTTTTCCAGAGCAGCTATACCATTTTACACCCTGCCCATAAGCCCTTCCTAGCTTTGTATCCTTTCAAGAGTGTTTGCTCTTACTTGTTAGAGCATTTTTATAAAGCCTCTTCAAAATCTTTATCAGATAATTCTAACATCTGTGTCATTTCAGAGTTGATATTTATTGATTGATTGTCTTTTTTTCTATACAAGTTCAGATTTATTCATGTGTTGATTAATTTTGGATTTTATTCTGGACATTTTGGTTATTAGGGGACTTTGGGTCTTTTTTACATCCTGTGGAAATATTGATATTTTAGTTTTAGTAGGCAGTTGACTAAGTTAAGTTCAGGATTCAAGCTCCAACCAGCCCTCTGTGACTTATGTTTTCTATGCCAGTTCAGTTTTCGAAGTCTTTTCAGTATCATTTGAATTTTTCCTACTTATTTGCTACCCAGTGACCAGCTTGGGAATTGGGCATTGCTTTATCTAATAGTACATTTCTCAATGTCTGTATATGTCATTTAGGATCAGATCCATGCTTGTGTAGCTTGGGATGAGACCAAGAGTTTATAAATAACTTGAAGGAATTACTTTCCTGACCTCTTTCTTCTCTACATCTCCCAGTACTTTGTTTTTGGTTCTCTGGTTAGAAAGCTGGAGTCTTCAATTACCATGCTCTGCTATGCAGTTCCCATGATTGTGTTCCTGTGGGGGTAAGCAGCCAGAGGATAAAGAGAGAATAAAAGTAACAGGGGTTTGCCCATCCTCTTGGGACCAATGTTAGGCCAATCAGAGATGGAGGTGCCCCTCTTTTCAGAATTTTTGGTCCTTTTCTATGTGCTTCAGTTTTTGCTGCTTCTTCCCGCCCCCACAGAAATACTTGAGGCCCAGCGGAGAGAATAGAGAAAATGGTATTTGAAATTTTGTTGTTCTTCCCCTGTTTCCCAACTACTTTTAGCTGCCATGTGCATTCTATGCAGGTTTTATAGCTACTTGTAGTGGGACAGACTAGGTGAAATGTGCTTATTCCCTCTTCCCCAGAACTGGAACCCACTTGGGCTTTATGCTTAAGTGTTAAAATAATTAATGGGAGGAGCAGAAGTAGATCTAGATTTTAAGGGATTTGAAGGTCACACATATGGAGGCCCTCTTTAAGAAAAGTAATACAAACTTATGAATATAAAATTAGGTACAGTGTTTAGAAGGGGCTTTGAAGTTAAGGGCCCTAGAATTTAAGTTTCATTAATTTTAATATAAACCTACCTTTGGGAAAAAGTTAAAACATAAATAAATACTGCTTATGGTTCAGGCACCATACAGGGTGGTTTTTATTCATGTTTTCATGTAATGTTTACAAAAATAAAAATGCAACTTATTTTTTACCCCTTCCCCTTTTACAGATGAGAAAAGCAGATTTAGAGTAGTAATATCATGCAGATGGAAGTGTTAGAATTAAGCTTTAAAACTCAAATGTACTAATTCCAAAGCACATGGGTTTTGACTACCCATAGAAATTTATGAAAGAATTAGATTATAGATTATGAGAGCCAATGTAGGCTCATGGTTAAGAGTCTGGTTCAGAAGCCAGACTGCCACAGTTCCCTTGTGTCTCTGCTATTGATTATCAGTGTTACCCCAAGAAAGTTTCTTAACCTTCCCTTACCTCTATAGATTTGTAAGTGGGGATAATAGAACCTACCACAAAGGGTTATTAAATGGTTAATATAAAGCATTTAGAATAGCTTCTGGCATATAGTAAGTGCTTTTTATTCACAATGTACAACAGTGTATTTAGATAAATTAAATCACACTTTATTTGCTGTGTTTGTCAACCTTACTTCTTGAGCTACAAAGACAGGTTATGGGAAAAGGGAATTTTCACTTATTTACAAATAAGTTCTAGTCATATTACATACTTGAAACACAAGCTGAGACATGTTTATTGGTAAAATAGGCTACAAAGGTATACAGTAAATAATACGCTTGTTTCCTGTTAAGAATTTTAAAAATTTTTTAAAAGATTTAGGAACATGAATCTATTTAGGAAGCAAAGCTTCCTAGAAACATGTTCTACATGGGTGGTCGGAAAATCTGGACTATTATACATTAAATGTTTGGTGAAACAGCTAAATAATTAATAACAAAGAGAGCTAGACTCATTTAACAAAAAGAAAATATTCCTCTTCCCGGTGATATGTAAAATCTTTACAGTCCCAAGCTCTTCTGTAAAATGAAGACAGTAGTAGTATCAATCTGTATTAGTTTTCTGTTGAAGTGTAACAAATTACCATGAAACTTAAAACAATGAACATTTATTATCTCACAGTTTCTGTGGGTCAGGAATTTGGGAGTGATTTAGCTGGGTAATTCCGGCTCAAGGTGTCTTAGGAAGTTACAGTCAAGATGACAGCTTGGGCTGTATTCATGTGAAGCCTTGACTGGGGCTGGAGCATCACTTCAAGGTGGTTCACTCATGTGGCTGGCAAGATTATGCCTGGCTTGCAGGAGAGCTCATGAGGCTCCTCACCATGAAGACCTTTCCATAGGACTTCTTAAATATTCTTATGATGTCGCAACTGGCATTCCGTAGAGCAAGTAGTCCAAGAGAGATCAAGGCAGAAGCCAGGATGCCTTTTATCACCTAGCTTCAGAATTCTTAGTATCATTTTTCTAGTGTCTTACTGGTTACTGATTACACGGGTCAGGGTCACCCCTATTCATTGTGGAAGTGGGGACTACCAGGAGGACGAAATCATTGGAGGCATCTTGGAGAGTGGCTACCACCTTATATTATGGGATTACTCTAACAATTAAATAAGATTATTACAGCGAAAGCTTCTGGAACCTAGTAGGTGCCCAATGCGCAATACTTATTTGATTAGTGTGTTTCCTCCTGATAGGCCTGGACAGGAGAAATCACTCTCTGGTTGTTTCCCAAATGTAGAAGAAGGTTTATGTGTCTCTGTGGAGAAGAGGTTAACATGGATCTTTGACCGAAGAGATGAGTCTTCAGATTGTTCTTGTATCTATTAGTTTGTTTAGGTGATAAGTGGTAATAGTGATTAGAGTTTGAGGCCAGAATATTGATGAATGCTGTAAGCCACAATTTTGACCCACAGTGAACTCATTTAATTTGATTACTACCTACCACATCATCAATAAAAGAAAATAATGTATTTTCGAGTCCGACATATGCATTTTGTGTATGTGTGTGAGAGAGAGATATTGAATATCATTTAACCTGTTCTACTTTCTGTAAGGTTAAACAGGTTCAAAAATGTTTCTTGTTTTTTTCTTTCTTTCTTTCTTTCTTTTTTTTTTGAGATAGAGTCTTACTCTGTAGCCCAGGCTAGAGTGCCTTGGCGTCAACCTAACTCACAGCAATCTCAAACTCCCGGGCTCAAGCAATCCTGCCTCAGCCTCCCAAGTAGCTGGGACTACAGGCATGCACCACCATGCCTGGCTATTTTTTCTATATATTTTTAGTTGGCCAATTAAATTTCTTTCTATTTTTAGTAGAGACGGGGTCTCGCTCTTGCTCAGGCTGGTTTCTAACTCCTGACCTTGAGAGATCCTCCCGCGGCCTCCCAGAGTGCTAGGATTACAGGCATGAGCCACCATGCCGGGCCTAAATAGACTATATCTTAATATTGATAGTGATGTAAATATGACTTATCTTGAAGAGGATACTTATTAAATTATTTAGAACATATGTAACTAGAATGTAGAATAATTATTTCTATTGCTTGTGGAAAAGAAAGCATGAACTTTCTTATTTAATGTGAGTTTTTATTTAAATTAATTATCCTTTGGTATCTGGCAAAGTTGCTTTCTTTTTTCTTATAAAGCCTATTTTGGTATGTTTTCAGTGAGTTTTTTTCTGATTATAGCAGTAAATAATAAGGGTAAATAATAAGCAACAAATAATGCTGGACTATGCCCATCATTTTATAACATCTAGAGTCTGATTACATCTGATTATTTATGAACAAAATGAACTGAAACAATTTTCTTTTTTAAATATAGGATTAAAAACTAGTCCATAAGGAAGTGGTACCCACTGCAATAAGTAAAGTAAAATATCTTGGTTTATCATGATAATATATAAATATTTGGCCACTGGAGGGCTCCATATTTTAAAACATTTTATTAAAGATACAAATGTTTATTGTAACAATTTTAAACAGCACAGAAAGATATAAAGGATTCCATGTTTTTTGAGTAAAATTGCTAATGAGCAAAGATATTAAATTAAATAATTGCTGATTATAAATGAAAATAGTGTACATGTGCAAATAAAGTATATTTGACCAGTTTTCCTCATCCTTTTTCTTTTATGGGAATGAAAATAAAAATACCTTACTAAATTTTTAAATAAAATCTCTCTCAACTCAGATGTGAAAATATAAAACTAATCCCTTGAGGCCTTGAAGCCTCTCAGTAAAGAAAGAAATTGAGATATTAATTTTTTTCTCATATCTTTGCCATATTTATTGATTTTATATGAAGAAATTTCTTTTTTTAAGGGATCATTGAGGTGAAAGAACTCTGGAGTTATTTCAGTGACATAATTAATAAAATTCACATACCACTAGGACACATTTTGATATTGAATCAAAAATAAAAGTAGATGTGGCAATTAAATAGTTGACAGTCACTGATTTTTAGGGTTTAAAAATATATAATTAGCATTTCCTTGGTCCAGATGTGTAGTTTACACTGTTTTGCTCTGAAAAGTGATCTTCAGGGCTTTTTTTTTTTTCAAGTAAAATGGAAGCTTATAAGGGTGAGGGATTAGAAACCCTTATAGCAGGTATTAGTACCTGAGGGAAGTGTCTTTGTTTAGAAAAATTCTAGATAGTAAACTGTACCAAGTTCATCAGAAACAGCATTTTTATTTCCTTGATCTTTCCTGCTTGAAAGAGTGTTTTGATTTCTTTATAATCTTGAAGTGTTTACTTTTTAAATGTTTGATCTGAGCTCTAGGAAGCCTGCAATTTCTAGGGTAGTTAAGCATTTTTTTTTTCCCTGATAAGATTTGGGTCTCTTTGTACTGAGTTTACAGAGTTGAGGATGTGTGTTTTGGGTGATTTGAGTAGTTAAGTTCTCCAGTTGTTCCATAGCTTTGTCCCTTAACACCTCATCTTCAAAAAAGGAAGCTGAAATGCAAATTAATTGCTAACGAGGAAGAAAAAAACCAAACAAAATAAAGTAAAAACAAACCACTTCCATACCTGTTCATTTGAAAATTATTCAGAATCTATGAATATATAAATCCCCACTCATTTTTACATTTAAGGGACAACTATTAATATAAGGATAAAGATACCAAAGAATCCTGAGAGATAGCAGCCCCTAAGTTAGTACTCATCATGCACATGATGTTGAGCAGCATTGTGCTATGGTGTTTTAAAAAAAAAAAAGCTACTGTCAAATAAATTGGGCAGCCTCACAGAGGATATATCCCTCCTCAAGCTCCCCCCACCCCCCACTTCCACTTCTCCTCCACTTGTCATTCATGCTGCTCATTAGTCTGTTAAAGACAGTAACTAATGCCATTAACTTTTGGGCACAAGATGCATTTTTTTTCTTTCTACAAACACACCATTTAGTATCTAATGTGCTCCATCTGTTTTAATAGTGATGGCATACTTCTGGTTGGAGCCTAGTGGTCACACACAGACAGTCTTTTCCTTCTCTTGCAGCCACAGACTGCATCCTTAATATTAGTCAGTTGTGTTGCAAACATCTTTTTAACCATAAAATATGGTAGAGGACACGGGAAAGGGCATGACTAACACACACTTCAGCATCTCCACCTTCCTGCCTTGTGAATGTGAAGGCAATCTGCATTGAGACTTTCTTCCAACACCTTTCTAACACAAACGCATTCGTATGTGTGGCATAGACTGGTGAGATGCCTGTCAGGGTGGAGGTATAGTCTTGCCATAAAAGATAATAAGCCTAACTGGTCTGATTCAGTATTATCTGTGACCATTTTAACCCTGTGCTTTAATCATCTGAACTTATCAGCCACAAGCACTATGAATTTTAACACTTAATTTTTATCACTTCAGTCCTTGTATATATCCTTAGTGGTTCTGGAGCCTGACTGCACCTTAGAATCACCTAGGGAGCTTTTAGCACTATCCATGCCTGAGACCAACCCTCAAGATTATTCTGATTTAATTGGTTTAGTGTAGGGAGTTCCTGGGCATCTGCATATTTTAAAGTAGTCTCCTGTGATTGTGTTTTGTAGTCCAGGTTGACAGTTAATTCCAAAGGAAGTGGCATTTTGGAATCTTTTTGAGGTCCCTACAAGTTCTGGTTAAACAAACGTCTCGGAGTTGTGTTTACAACTATTCTTTATATTTGAATATGCTCTCCCCATCCCTCCTTTGAGAGGTGGGTTTGGGAAACTCTGGTGTTATTTTGGGTGCCAACATTTCCTAAATTATTTTGAACTGGACTACTTACATTTCTGGGGTGGGGACTGGGGAAAGTTACATTAGATTTTCAGATAGGATTTGCCCTGATCTGATGAGTTTGCCATTTCTGTTGACTGCCAAAGCGGTCAGTTTATTTTTCACTTTTAAACCAGTTCTAACAGAAAATAGGATATGATCTGGCCAAGGGAACATAATTCAGCAAGTGAATTGTGCTTCCAGTGTAGAGATCTTTTGAAACGTATGGGACCATAAAGTAAGGAAAAGTTGTGGAAGAACAATGAACAATATGTTAATATGCTACGGGCAGGTGTGTGCTGTAGAGAGAGGGAATTTGAGGATTAGCAGCCTGATAACACGTTACTCCAGCTCCCAGAAATACTCAACAGTGTCAGGCAAGGGTGGTGATCTGTTCCAGTTTCTTTCCTACCTCTCCTCACAATGATGAAGGAAGTATCAAAAGGCGGGCTGTGCAGGTTCCCTGTGAGTTCAGTCCTTGGGCCCCTGTTCTTCCCATTCTCCTTTGGTGAGGACCTTAGGTGACATCTCTCCACCATGGTTTTAATTTGTGTGTGTTTGGATGACTCACAAATCCTGCTGTCTGCTCAACCTTTTTCTGGTTCATTCAGTGTAACATTCCATGTCAAAGAGGTCTCAAACTGGATCTCTGCTGGCTAGAATGAACTGTTTAGCTCCCTCCACAGCTAACCACCTGGACACTCAGCTTATATATCAAGGTAGTATAATACCACCATGTCACTGTGCCCAGGCCTCTAAGCCCTTGGGCTCAGTTTGGCCTCATCCCCCATTTACTCAGCATGTCTCAGAGTATTGCCTAATCAAATATACCTTACAAAGTGCCCCAGGCAGGCACTAGGATGAAAATAGTGAAGATGTTTAGATTAAAAAAAGGAAAAAAAAAAGTCACCATAGACAATCTGTGTGGTGGGAGAAAAGTGTTAGGAAAAAATTCAAAGTGTCAAATAAATCTTCTGTAGAAGACTTTAACCAAGCATTTTTTGTGTTTGATACACAGTATATGTTTTATTCTTACATGTTTGGGTTAAAATCATTCTCCTTGTTTAGAATTAGCTTTAAAAAAACTAAAAAGGAAAAACTAAGAACTTTATACAAGTTTTGGGGTTCTGTTTTGTATTTAAAGACATTGTTATTTTTGTGGGGTCTCTAACTTATGAGTATATTACCAGTGCATGCATTCTTTTAGCTGTTTGTGGATTATCCAAGGCAACCTTGTGCCGTTTCAGTCCCAGGTCAATTTTCTTTAGCTACCAAAGACTCTTTAGCTTCTCTGCAGTTGCTAACTTTCTGACCTCTGTCTAAGAAATGTCAAATTTATTTTACTTTAATCATAAGAAATGTAAATAATAGTTACTCTAAATTTGTTATATTTAAAATTTTATTTTTATAGAAGATCCTTTTAAGAAAATTTATGAGAGGAGAGGATATTCCAAAGTGAATTGAAAATGGTTTTCAGAATACTTAATCCAGTTGCCTTTAGTTAACATCAGTAATCAAGAGCTGGCAAACAGGTTCCAATTTCAGATCTAGTGGGAACCTCTGATGGAATCTTAGAAATGCTTGTTTCTACTTGTTTATTAGTGTCTTTCAATTTTTGGAAGTGTCTAGGAGTATGTACTCATAATTTATTTGAAGTTAATTTTTATAGAGGAAATGTGATTTTTAAAGTTAGGGCTATGAGAGTTTGGGTATTTTTTTTTTTTTTGCTTTTATTTATGTCATGTGTTTGAGACAACCTTCAGA
Source organism: Microcebus murinus (assembly GCF_040939455.1). Lineage (NCBI taxonomy): Eukaryota > Metazoa > Chordata > Mammalia > Primates > Cheirogaleidae > Microcebus > Microcebus murinus. Next base: position 51,894,108 of record NC_134104.1, read on the forward strand.
GAAGGGTTCATACAATGAAAATGTGTGGTTACAAAAAGAGCTCACCCAGTATCAAAGCAGGTATCTGTATAGTGGAATTTTAACTGAAAGGGAATTTTCGCCTGGCAGGGGAAAAATGGCAAAATCCCTCAGGAAGTCAATTATGTGGTGTGTTAATTCTACTAAGATATTAACCTCATGATCTTCAATTCCGGGGTGCATTCTGTACCCTGCAAGTTCAGCTAAAAATATGCTGAAAGGCAAATTTCATAAGATAATGAAATAAAAATGTGGACCTAAAAGTCTGTAAGATACAAATTAGAAAATAAAATCCCTCATTAAATGTATCAGAGAAATCCTTTGCTCTTTTACAATTAGTAACCTGTTCTTTTGGGATGTTCCTAAAATACTGATTAAAAAAACACAAAAAACCAAAACCCCCGAAAAACCAAAACAAAACTCATGCAGATAGAGAAACTTTGTAGTTGAATGATTTACCTGTCCAATAATTTGTATTGACTTTTTTCTTATTTGTACAGTTGTTGAGTATAATTGTATCTGTTGGTGGCTGTCTTTTCTTAATATATAACATAGGGAGAGATCTTATTAAATCAATTACTATAATAATTTTTGATAGATTTGAATGTTCATAAATGCTTTGAGTTTTAAAGAACAGTTCTATGAAAATAGATAATAGTGCTATTTATTTTTAATTTCTTATATTCATACAGTTTCAATTCAGTGCAACAATATGAGCTAAGCTTAATATATGATAATTGATTTATGTTATTATTAAATCTTGATTAGTTGAAAAGTTCTGTACTGTCTTTTTAGTTAGAAATTAACATATGATCAATTCCCAGTTCTTTAAACAGTTTGATATTAATACTAATATTAATTGTGGTTTAAAATGCAAATAACTTGAACTTTCCTTTGATATATTACTTCACTAGCACATTTGGCATAGAGCAAGGGGACAGAGCTTTGGTCTCTGGACATCATGTCTGCTAGGCATGATGGATTCCAGTCCTCATGGGCTCCAGCTCTCATTTGCTTTGTTTTCAGAAAGCTAGAGAGTCCTGGAATGTTAGGATCTTAGACACTAAGGCCTCAATGCCCTGCACAAATATCCAAGAGGAGCTCTCTTCATTTTTTGGACAGATCTGATCGTTCGAAAGTGTTTCCTGATACTGATCCCCTTTATCCCCCAAACTGCCTCCTAGAAACATCTGCTAATTGATTCTAGTTTTAGACTCTGAAACCACCATACAAAATTATGTCTGATACCTCTTCCTTATGAGACCCTAAAGGATATGAAAACAGCACTTCTTTTCCAAAGTAGCATTTTCATTTCCTTCAACTGCTTTGCCCCCAACAGTGTTGCTTAGTCCCTCTCCAGAGTCTCCCAATGGTCTGGTCTAGAGGCACTTTTGAGTTTTTTATGATCTTAGATGATGCAGATGGATAGCACCAGGGAAAGTAGGCTTTCATCTCTTCTTGCTGGACAGCGTATTTCTCCTAAGTTCGATTTATTTTTGCCTCCTTCACAATGCTGACTCACGTTGCAATATGTGATTTTTATGTGCTTTTCATCCCCTATTCTCTGCTTTTGGACTTTCATTCATTCCACTTGATGCTGCTAAGTTTAGACTATAGGTGACACCTTTCAGTAATACAAACAGATAAAGATATAATGACAGTGCTTACTTATAAATCTGTGGGTGTACTAATATGCTACCTACTCTTGTTACTCTGTAGTTGGAGATTTTTAACCTAGACACACGTCTGTTAGTATGTGTTGAGTTTTTATGTTGGAACTTCAAAAGAGAAAGCTAGAATTTCCCTCTTAAACAGTACCTGTCCTTTCCTTTACCTCTATTATCTTATGTACCATTCTTAGTTCTATGTAAAACTAGCACACATACAAAATATTAAGCCCATTAAAATGGTTGGTTTGGAAGGAGAAGTGGGTTATGGGATAAAGGGGGACCTAATTAGTTAATTATAATTAAGTTATTTTGTTAGCAACAGTGTTGAACTGTGTTACACATTTTACTGTAAACAAATAGGTTTGAATTTCAAGCCTATTCAAGTCTCTACCTTAAACTATTTGTACTGAAGATTCTCCAATATATGGAACTCTTGATGCTGACTAGATCCGTTAAAGGCTATAAACTACATGCCACAATTGTGATCCAAGGTGCATTACTATTCTTACTGTTCACCCCCAAAGAAGAATAATTGAAGTTCAGTTTTAGTTATCAAAGCAGCATCCAGAACATTGTAAAAACCTTATTGTTAGAGCGGATGTTTGGAAATAAATCCTAGGTCTGAATTTATATTTACATTTGTCTGGAATCTGAGTAACTATAGAGATTAGTAGCTTGAAGTTTGGGGTTTTGGTTGTGTGTGGATGTTCCTGTGTAACCACATCACATATATTATGTTCAACTTTTATGAAAGAGACCTGAGTCAAGTTGGTATGAAGGACTTGGTGAATAAAGTAATTATATATATTATATGATACCCAACTCTTTGTTTCTTTATGACTGTTACCATCTATACAAGTAACTCAAACACTGTAAATGCATTTTCAAGCTGCAAAGATTCCATTTAAAAATTATATTCAGAATAGTTTTGACGTGGACATATTTTGCTTTAATTCCTGAAAAATTGGTTATGTTTTTCCAGAAATGTATATAGTAACTCTTACTGAAGCAAAACACTGTATTCCCAAATATTTCATAGTTTTGTTTTGTTTTGTTTTCCTCCTCCTAAATCTAAGAAAAAGTAATTTCAGATCTTAACTTTGCATGGAGAATGAATTATGTGTCACTGTCCACTTAAGTATACCACCATACATAGCAAATTTCAAGTTATTGGAAATGCCCTTAGAATTAGTTTTAAAAGTCGAATTAACGTTTGCCAGCTTTTTAGTGTTTATATTGAAACCTGAAACTTCTCTTTATAGAAAATATTAATTGAAGGAGAAATTGGTATAATATAGCAGGAGTAGAGATCTAAAAATCTAAACATTTTGACTTATTGAATATCATGTGCCAAAAGTTTTGAATAAATTTGTTGTAATTAGGATTTGAAATAGAGTGAAATAAACCACTATTCTGTTTTATTTTTTTTAAGAAATATATATGTAGTCTAATACTTTTATCTTTTTCTCTTATTTCAACAAAACTATGAACTATTCTTTGTTTTCTTCTCTCCCTTTAGGCATTGGTAATAATATAGCATAACATATCTGTTATTTATTTTGCACACTTGTGTCATGATTCAGGTTTCATGCCCATTTATCACCCAGCTGTAGTATCCAGGAAGATGGAATAAGCTGATTGGCTGAGGCTGGGTCATATTTCTATCCCTGAAGCTTGGGTAGTATTAGGTCAGTCCCACTCAGGGTACATGGAGTGGAGTGTTTTCCCAAAAATCTAAGTGCCTTTACCAAGAAGTGGGAGAATGTATGCTTGGTAAGCTAGTATATATGTCTGTGAATTTCTGCTTGAGAAACCAACATAGAAAATATACTTTTCTAGCTATTCTCCCATTTAAATATGGTTTATACAGTGACTTTCCCTTTTAACTTGAAAGGTGACAAAATCTGATTTTGTTAGTTATAGAAGAAGGTAAAATTTCAAAATATTTATCAGCAGTATTAAGAACCATCGATCTCTATTACAGGTTTTTATAGGGCCACTTTAGGATAAGCCTTTTGCCATTTGGCTTGTAGTCCTTGTAATTGATGGCCCCTGGGGTTTTTTAAGACTGATTTCTGTGGGTCACTGCACTGGAATTAGTGGCAAAGGATAAACCTTATGTCTACCAATGGAAATACTTGGAGAATATTTCCCTTGATATTTTGAATAATTCCCTTGATATTTGATAATGTTTTATATTACTTTAAATATTGACTGCCATAAGAACAGTAGCAACTAATGCAGAGGGCATTTTTTGAGAATGAATTACTGGTAGAGCATTTATACTATACAGAGGTTGTTACTGTAGGGCATGTACTTAGTTTTAATGAAGGACATAAATTTAATTGGTAGTAGGTATGTCTAGTGGGGTGGACATTTAAGAGAGAATTATTGTTCATATATTCTCAGCTGGCATTGACTTGTCATTCTCTAGTCAGGATATAATTTTAATATTGTTACAATGAAGTAAATTGACATTAACTTTTTTAAAAAAATTAATAGACATTATTTGTTTAGAGCCGTTTTAGGTTCATAGCAAAATTGAACAGAAGGTACAGAGAATCCCATATACCTCCTGTCCACACATACTTATAAGTGACATTAACATTTCAGTCCAAGGTACTTATAGGAATATTTAGAAACCCAAAGGAATATTTTGCATTCTCACTTCTACATCTGTAAGGTATCTTTCTGTCTTCAGACCAGAAAGGAGAAAGTGTTCTAGAGCCAAGAAACATTTTCTGACTAAACCCTGACAGTAAAAAGTGAGGCCCTTTTTTGATAATACCTTTCCACCTGAACTTTGCTGCTGTGGAGGACCACAGGAAGAATAGGGATGTAATGTAATCTGGTCTGGAGCCTCCTGCTGTTCTATGGATGACAAACTGCAGATCAAGCTGATTGATCATATTCCAGAACAGTGTGGTATCAGGGCAAGTGTACTGAACATGGCAGGAGCTCTGGGTTCCGGCCTACCTCTGCCTCTATCTTGCTGTGTGGTCCAAGAGTTGAACTGAGCATCCTCAAACTCTCATCTGCCGATACTGCAATTTCACAGGATGTCTAATAAGGAGATAACACCAGATTCTACAAGGGTAGCAGTGTTGAGAAATGGAAAAGCACTGTGAAGACCTGGGGTCTTGTCACAGCTTGGTCACAAACCAGCTGAGGACCATTTGTTCAGTCACTTAAGCTTTCTGGGTCTTATGTGGTTTCAGCTATGGAAATGTGATTGGACTTCCCCGATGGGCTGGCCTGTCCCTGATGGGCCCAAAGGATCTTTAGGAAGCTAATGAATCTTCCCAAAGATCCTTGGGGCTTCCCTGTTGTTATTCCTGATATAGCTGTTGGCAAACATGTTTTTATACTAAGGAAACCCTAAGGAAGGGTTTTGGTTTTTTGTGTTTTTTTTAAGTTTTCTTATTTAAAATAACTGATTACTATGTTGCATTATTGTCCCAAGAATAACTGCTTTGTGAATAAATAACTTTAAAAGAGAGCATGTTGACAGTTACCACGGGGTACTTTTGAGCAGACTTCTTTGTTTCTTCATATCAGGAATATTCTTGCAATTAATGTATCTGGAGCAAGTCTTTCTGCTGGTAAGCTATTTGCTGGAAATATATTAAACACACCTGAATGGGACAGCTACTCTTTCTGGATAGTATAGTTTTTTGTTTTTAAAAAAATAATATAATTTTTAATCAAAATATGCTATTAAATAACATCATAAAATTTTGTATTTACAAGTTTATATTTTTAAAAAATTATCTTTCTATAATTTAACATACTAATAAAGTGGGTAAAAAAGGCCAGTGTCCTTTGCTTTTTGGAATAGAATATTTTCCATTCAAAATTATGATTTCCTTTTTATCAAATGACTTTGGACTACATTTTTAAGATCCTTGGAGCTTCCCTGTTGTTATTCCTGCTATAGCTGCTGGCAAACATGTTTTTATACTCTTCCTGGAAGTGAAACTCCTTTTGCCTTAAATGTGCAATTTCCCCTGCCTAAGAAGGTCACATTTGTATAGTTCATGGGAGTATAAAAGAGGCATTCAGTGCCTTCCTGCCAAGCCATCTGACTGGACTAATGCCTACTTATTTTCCACCTCTGCTTATGGAAACTGAAGAAATTCATGGTTCTACCATGATCCTTGATGCAACAGTCTTATGGCAAATGGTCATTGTAAGAAGATATCCATATTATCAAATCAGGTACCATACATTGAACTTGGCAGAGTAAAAAGTGGTTGCTCAGACTGTCAGAGTGAAACATATGTTAAAGCCACCTAAATTAAAATATTATCTATAGTGACCATTTGAGAAAGTAGTCATTCATTCAACATCCAAATGCTGAGAATATTGAAGGCAAACTTCAGTGTGTTCATAATGTAGCTTTATTAATACCTTTCTACTGCTTACTTTTATTTCTAATGAGATTAGTAACATTTATTGAGCACTTACTGTATGTGAAATGCTTTGTATTTATAATATCCTCTAGTAATTCTCAAGGAAACATTTAGAGATGTAGGGATTTTTATCCCAGTTTTGCAGATAAGGAATATAGAGGCTCGGAGAGACTAGGAACTGGCCCACAATTGCAGGATAGTAAACCCTAAAGCCAGTATGCTTAGCTTAGCACCAGGCTGCTAACATTACTCTGCTATTTAGGAAACTATGGAGAGAAACAAGAGCAAAGCATATTATTGTTTTCTTATTTGCTCATATAGTACGTCCCACTTTCTGATGTGAACGCTGCATTCCAACCAGATCTTCCTGTGCCTCTTATCCTTCCAGCAAGCCATGCTTGCTCCCGGTTTTGAACCTTTGTTCATCTTGTGTCTGTGCCTGTAACACCCTCCCCTATTCTCTCTCTGTATCCCAAATTGCCATAGGTGCTTCAGGTTCCAGTTTTATTCATCTCTTGTGTAAAGATCCCCTTGTACATTCTCTTTCTGAATTCTTACCATTTGCTTACCGTTTTTCACATTTGTGTGTTACTCAATTATTATGTAACTTTTTGTTTGTTATTTCCCAAGTAGATCACCAGCTTCATGACAACACCGACTCTTGTTATATTACCTTTTGCAGTGTTAATATGTAGTAGGTCATTAATTTCTCAAACAGTAAAAGGTTACGTCATTTGCATTTCTATTTTCTTGGCATATGCATAGGTGGTAGGTGGTTTTTTTTAACACATTGACTGCCACACTAGAAAAAAAAATTTTTCCTTGGGGCCACAGTGTTTTATTGTGAAAATAGAATAAAAACTTTAAAAACAAAATAATCCTTCCTAATTTAATGAAAAATTTGTGATTCTTTATTGTTTTCTGTGCATGAGTTATACACAAGTAATTTGTTAATATTAATTATAACAATAAGAACATCAACCAGTACGATTTCAAGAACCAACTGCAAGGTTTTGCCCAGGGGGCCACCCATCACGTGACAGGTATGCTACAGCATGGCAGTGTGACTTGCCTGTGCACAACATGGCTCCAAAGGTAAAGAGATGTGTGAGTTATATATGCTTCATGAGGCCCCAGGCTCAAAACTAGTGTGAGTTAAATACAACTCACATGGCAGTTAATGTGTTGAACATAATTTTATAATTGGTGCAATACTGAGTACCGAATGGGAAAGGATTTCCAGATCTTTCATGAACTATTGTAAGAGGCCCATAAACAATGAGTGATAGCATTTTCTGTATCTGCTACCTAGTGGTTTTTGAAACCTTTTTGGAGAGTCCAAAGAAATGGACAAATCTGTCATTACTTAGTAGTTACTTTGGTTTACTGCTAGATATATAAGGAACACTTTAAACGTGTTTGTCCTTATTACTATATTTAATGTTTCCTAACTGAAAAGCTCTGGATCATGAGGAAATATAAAGGTGGAGGTGGGAAGGTGATGAAGAGGTAATTCAGATGTGTGTTTTCTTTTAAGAGATTTCCATTCTCAGTATAGTTGACACTTGTAATTTCAGTTAAAGATTGGTACCTGGCCAGAAATGCCTGTGAAATAGCTGTGGTTTAAGCTTCAGCTATAAAAGACAGGGACAGGTGGGTAATTTTAACAAAAGTGTTCTCTTTATTCATACTTTTTGTTATTTATAACTGAGATATATATAGTTTATCATTTCTAAACCTTTAGCCTGTGGTGGGCAACAGTGACCTGAAGCATAGAATTCGTTGGCCTAAATTGCATAATATTTGGTATAACAGAATAATTTTCAGTACTATAATATTACATAATATGTCTGATGCCACTATTGAGGAGATTAAAAGAATATATAGAGTAGTTGGGGGGGGGGCTTATGCATGCACAGGACAGGGAAGGCTTCAGTTAAATCCATAGAATTTTTGACTACAAACATTACTGTATTATATGGAAGTGTGAGCTTGTAGTTTACATTTAAGTTCATTTGTAAATATGGAGTATATAAAAGAGTGAGCTGAGGAGACAGTAAGAATTGTATTCATGTAGAAATGAACTAGTTTTAAAACAAGAAAAATCTTTTAATAAAACCTGCATTGTAAAGTGGAAATTGGAATACAGTACAAATTGTTGGGGAAATGGAGGAAGCCAGTGGAAGATTTAGTGCAAGAGTAGATATTAGAACTCTTAGTTTGTGACCTGGACTTGTTTTGGCTTTCAAAGGTCACGCTGACTCTTAGATTAGAAATGCAGTGTCTTTCAAAGCATAAATATAATTGAAAGTAATAATTTTAAAATTTGTTTTCTCAGGTTTCCAATTTTTTTTTCCAGGTGTAAAAGCATGAGTATTCTGTTTTCAGGAGAATAAGGAAAAAAAATTATATTTCTTTTTCTAGCAGTTTGGCTACTTTTGTTGTCATTCTTACTCCATAAATGGAGAGGCATCTGCACCCATACATTGTATCATGCCTAGCAATTTTTTTCATTTGAATGTTAATTGTTCCTTAGCAAATAATTGCAGTCCAGAATGACTTTTATTGAGCTTGATTGAATTAAGGGTATGTATGAAAATGAGTTAGTTAAAGCTTAATATATTATCCAGAGAATTGATGAAAACATCAGAAAAGCAGTCATTCATGGGGATTAAATATTCTTTCATGTAAGTGGGCAGCATGGTTACCTTGGAGTCCCTTCTGTACTGACCATGTACTAGTGACATCAGGTTGCAAAACACAATATTTTGGCATAGAAAGGGATTGTTTACATGATGTGCCTTTGAATGAATGTTATGCTGGACATTAATATTAATACTAATTGGGAGTCTGCCTGATTGTCAGAAATGGCACCTCATCTTTTTTAGTGTAATGTAAGCATTTCAAAACACAGCTCCTCAAGGGGCAATGTGTGAGTTGTGCCAGAAAGCCAGTTGCTGTGGGATGTTTGAATGGTTGCTTAGGCCACATCTTTAAGATAGGTTTTTCAGATGCCAAGTCAGATGCCCTATTTGTGGTTAGAAGCAAATAATAAGTACTTAATAGATGGCTGTTCCCCCTGCCATGATGAAGTTTTTCAGAGGGAAGTCTGAGCTGTGCCAGATCAGTGCTGGCTAGGACTGTGGGAGGCAGTGTCCTGGGTGGGAAGCCCAGTGCTTGACAAAGGAAAAAAGAAGTGCTTAATGAGACAGTGGGAACTAATCATGGGGAGTCAGGAATCCAAGGCTAGGGGGTCTGTGTGTGCGTGAGGGTTAAGACGAAGCCATAGTGGGACCCAGAGAACACAGACAGGCCCTGGGTGGCTCAGATGAAAATCTGCCCCCAGCTGTGGTCTAAGGGAGCATTAAAGTCTTCCCTCAGCAGAGTTGTAATCACACTTTGGACATTTGGACACACATTTGGAAAGGCCCACCTGCCTTTCTGACACCTCACGTAGCCACCTATTTCCATTAAGTCAAAACACTTTCTGAAATACTTGTGATTTAAATGGAGAACAGTTTATGTTGGAACTGCTTTTCTGAACCTACTCATGTGGCCATTTGTAATAACCAGATAAAATCTGGTCTCTAAGTTTGACTTTCAACTCAGATCCATCTCAGGCAAGACCTTCGGCCTAGAAATTGACCTCTGCTCTGTCGCTGATTCCCTGGCTTCTTAAGTCTACTATGATTTCTTTGTCATCTTAAGAGAGTTTTAAAACCCATATTGGCCACAGCATAGCCAGTGTCCTTTCTCACCATTCCCCCGTTTTATCCATAGATAGTTGCATCACAGGTAATAAGTTATTGAACAGTAATCAAAATGAAGTGTAATTATGGTCCATTTTGGGGTATATATCCAATTATAGAAACAAATTTCTAAGGTTACTTGAAGATTAGTAAGAGTTTATCTTTGAGCTCCTGGAGGAACTTCTGTATATGGGATATAATAGAATATTTTATTTCTCAGATACTCACTTCTTAAGGATAAACAAAAAATCTTTAAACCAAATTAAAATTAAATGCATACTATCAAAATTAACCTTAGATCTTCCTCTCCCAATTTTGGCAGTACAAATTATATTTATATTAATTTATTTACTTGGTGTTTTTATTTATAGTTATTTACATCATAATTTTTACTCATTTATTTTATAATTATTTTAATGATTCTGTATACTTTTACGGATTTATATGAGGAAAAACTATGTAAATATGAGATTTTTCTTAAAAGAGTATTTTTAATATTAATTGCCTATTTTATGATAATTAAGAACAGACTTTTATACTATTTATTTTACATCAGTATTTGGAATTGCATGCTTCCTTCATAAAATGTAATGAAAGCATAGGCATTTAATTTAAAAATATTTATATGTGTCCTTTGTAGTTTGCTTCAAAGATCTGTATTTACTCTTTCATCCATATCCTTATTTTCAAAAATACGGATGAATGAGTAGTATCTTGTGTGAAGCCACATGAGACCATTTAATATTTTATTCATTCTTTCCAGCTTTTGTTTTGGTTAATAGCACTGGGTGACAACTGAATCATCTAAATCTAGATAGGATTACTCAGATGAATCATTACATATTTTTGATATTTAATGTGAAGAGCCAGTTCTTCCATATCAGTGGCTGATTAGGAAAAAAAACTTCAGCCAAGCCATAAAATTACTGAAAGCATTGTTAGAGCCATAAGCCAATAAATGATATCCAATTTCTACAGTGTATAGCTTACAGATTATAAAGAAATATATTGTTATAATCTGTTGGGGGCAGGAAATTGTCTCTTTTAGTTGAGTGTGCACTTAGTTTTATCACTGAAGCAACCTAGAAACTAAATGTGTCTCACAAAGAAAATGAAATAACTTTTTAATTCTTAAAAATGATGTGATTTAATCAGAATATATCTATATTTGCAGTGTTATTAATGTGAAATGTTCTGTTAATTTGTGCGTACACCCTTTTGCTGCTTTTGACCTATTCTTATATTTACTTCACCCTTGTTGTTAGAAAATAATTTTTTTGTTGCCCCCTCACCCTAAGCTGCTTTTTTGTTTGTTCATTTTTATTATCTTGCTTCATTCATTATCTTCTAAACATTTAAAAGATAAATCATAAGATATTAATATCTGAATCATAGTTTATCTAGTTAAATCAGACCATTTAAAATAACTTGAGTTTAGTCAGGATATCAGTTTAACCCCATGTTTTCACATGGGATTTGCTTGTAATTCCTCACTTGATTTTAGCCAAAAGGCCAAGAAGTCATTTCCTGTAGTTAATGCTTACTCTATGATCCTTAGTCTCAGAATTCCTGTTGAATAATTTTAGTGGCTAACTTTTTGTTAAAGAAAAGTTGACAGTACATGGCCACTTTCTCTAAATAGTATTAGCATAGGGATGTTTGCCAGATTTTGATTGTTTGGCTGTTAATTCATTTTATTTAGGGGTTATTTTGCTAAAGGAGAATGAGTGTCAGTTTGAAAGGCCTACTTGACTCACCATTTTAACTGCTCTTCTATGGGTCTTTTACAGAATCCTGCTGCATCACAGAAGCTGGAAGTTCTGATGTTCCATTGAACTCACAATGGAAAGTCTTGACTTGATTGGTAAGAGCTGCACTGAAGGTGCATCTTACTTACTTACCTTGGAAGCAGTGAGGCAGTCAAGAACTATGTGGTATCCAAGCTGGTCTCAACTTTTTCCCATCTAATGGATTCACCTTCCATATTGATCAAGGAAGTGTGACCATAATATATTTTTTCTTGTCAATTTTATAATTTTTTAAAGTGACATTTTAATCTCCATTATCAAGTAAGTTAAATTTTCTTTTAAAATCATGAATTTTAAAAAATTAACTGTTTCAATATCTCTGATTTGTTTCTCCACAGTAGTATGCCATTGGTAAACGTCTATTGAAGTCCTAGATATTTAGAAGTTGCATACCTAAATAAATATTAAATTGCTCTATTCCCCCCAAAACTATTTTTTATATTTCTCTTGGCTTTAGTTGAAAACAAATCAGTATCAAAGCATTATGAAATCTTTCTTACCTATTAAAAATAATAGAGATGTGTGTAACTGCACTATGAAATCACTTTAAATATAAAAACCACACAATGAAGAAAAAGTTGAGATTTTAAAATATATGTATGTGACAAATTAACATCAAACTCTGAAACTCACAGATACTGTGGCTCTTCTTTTGTGTGGAAGTTATTTTCAAAGCTGTTCTTTCAGAAATTTAAAAAAAAATGTTTAAAATATGGCAATAACATTTTAAAATTAGTGTTAATAATGGTTACTTAAATGTGTAGAGTTTTCCCAATCTGAGAATAAAATGTGTGATTGCTTTACAGACATCTGAATACTTTGTGGTAAATTGATGATTTTTAAGACTGAGAAACTTGGTGTGAATTAAAATTGAGCAAATATAGTACATATTGTTTAGTTGCAATTTTCAGGAAAGGAGTTTGTTCTTTAATTTTACTTTCAATTAAAAATTGAAATTTCTTTAGAAAGAAAAATTTTACTTTTCAGATTAAAAATGAATCTGAAATCTTTCCTGTTTTAAAGTATGTTTGTTAGCTTATTAAAACTGTATAGAATATCTACATCTACATTCTTCTTTTAGTTAATATATGACTGAATGTGGCTTTTATGATATGAGCATAAATATAAGGCCTCTAAACCATTCTCCTGAATGTCATTGTCTAGGATTGTACACATAGTAAAATGTATGCAATTTACTTGACTGTGTATTTACTATAGGATATTTAAATATCAACTAAGTCTTAATGCCAATGAGAAGATTGAAATTTAGTTATCGTTTTTTCTCTTTGCTATGCTGCTCTTTAAGGCATATTTGTTACAAATACAAATTCTGGATTTAAGAATGCCACTCAGAGAACAGTAAATTATGGTTTTATTGAGTCAGCAGAATAGACTATGGAATATTCAAAAATCGATACTAAATTTCAAATATGTTCTCAATTGCTAATTGAAAGTTAATTATTATGAGGTTTAAAGATAATTAAATTTGTGGCAGTATTCTCAATTTGCTAAATATGAATACATATAGAGAAAGTAAAGTGGGATACCTTATCTGACCTGTTGAAAAAAACTAAGTCTTCAACCAGCATTAGTATGGGAGTCTTCACAATGTAGCCATCTGATCTGTGATTTCTGAATGCTAATCAGATTATTGCAAGAATATGTATATATATATATTTTAATATTTGCTTTTTTATTTTTATTTTTTTTTATTTCTCCATATTATGGGGGTACAAATGTTTAGGTTATGTGTGTTGCCCTTGCCCCCCACAGTCAGAGTTTCAAGTGTGTCCATCCCCCAGATGGTGGGCATCGCATTCATTATGTATGTATATACCCATCTCCTCACCTCTCCCATCTGCCCAACGCCCGATAAATGTTATTCCTGTATGTGCACCTAAGTGTTGATCAGTGATACCAGTTTGCTGGTGAGTACATGTGGTGCTTATTTTTCCATTCTTGGGATACTTCACTTAGTAGAATGGGTTCCAGCTCTATCCAGGAAAATACAACAGGTGCTATATCACCATTGTTTCTTATAGTTGAATAGTACTCCATGGTATACATATACCACATTTTATTAATCCACTCATGTATTGATGGACACTTGGGTTGTTTCCACATCTTTGGAATTGTGAATTATGCTGCTATAAACATTCGAGTGCAGATGTCTTTTTTATAAAATGTCTTTTGTTCTTTTGGGTGGATGCCCAGTAATGGGATTGCTGGATCAAATGGTAGATCTACTTGTATCCCTTTAAGGTATCTCCATATTGCTTTCCACAGAGGTTGCACTAGTTTGCAGTCCCACCAATAGTGTATGAGTGTTCCTATCTCTCTGCATCCATGCCAACATTTATTGTTTTGGGACTTTTTGATAAGGGCCATTCTCACTGGAGATAAGAGATATCTCATTGTGGTTTTGATTTGCATTTCCCTGATGATTAGAGGAAAATATATTTCTATATAAGCAGAAATGGACAGAAATGACTATAAGCAGAAATGGACAGAAATTAAAATTGCTGATAAAATTTAAGATGAAAGCTTAATTGAAGATGGCTAAGACTACCTAATTCTGGCTTACATATATGCTTGTCTTAAATATAGTGTTAACTAAGAGAATAGATGCCCTACAAAACCAGGAGTAATTTAGGAAACAAATCCTGGAAGACGTTACTTGGCAAAAGGATGCCAGGGTTCAATAAATCTGGGAAATGTATTGTTATCAGTCAGCTTAGGCAAAGTTACATTTCAGTATCAAGAGAGTCCCCAAATGTTAGTGGTTTATGGCAATTAAAGTGTTTTTTTTTTTTTTTTTTTTTTTTTTTTGAGACAGAGTCTCGCTTTGTTACCTAGGCTAGAGTGAGTGCCATGGCGTCAGCCTAGCTCACAGCAACCTCAAACTCCTGGGCTCAAGCGATCCTACTGCCTCAGCCTCCCAAGTAGCTGGGACTACAGGCATTCGCCACCATGCCCGGCTAATTTTTTTTATATATATTAGTTGGCCAATTAGTTTCTTTCTATTTATAGTAGAGACAGGGTCTCGCTCTTGCTCAGGCTGGTTTCGAACTCCCGACCTCGAGCAATCCACCCGCCTCAGCCTCCCAGAGAGCTAGGATTACAGGCGTGAGCCACCGCGCCCGGCTGCAATTAAAGTTTATATCTCATTTATGTTCATGCCCCTGATGAATCTGCTGCTACTCTGTTCCATGTCCTCTTCATTTCTGTACCAAAGCTGAAGGAGCAGCCTTTGTGGGATGTACAAGTCTTATTGCAGAAGGAGAAAAGAGTGATGGAACCATGGCTGTTAACATGGCTACTTGGAAGTGGCACATGTCACTACCTGTCATATTTCATTGGCCAAAGCATGTCAGACAGTGAAGCCTATGTCATGGTGGGGGAGGGTGTGGCCTTGTAAGAGGAGCAGGGTAGGGAAAGTTTGGTAGGGAGGGACAGTGCGTATTTTAACTATAATATCTGCAAAATACTATCTGCAGCTTTTTCAGAGAGACAGATAATATATATCTGTTTTTTATATATATAATATATATTATCTGTTATTATATATAATATATATAACATATATATTATCTGTCTCTCCAAAATATTATATATATTATATATAATAACATATAATATATTAAAGATTCCAGAAAGTTCTGCAGTGAATGAATCTGTTTAACATGTAAAATGATTTGACCATGGATCCTTTTGTTGTTATCATAAGGAACACTGTATGTGACAAGTTTTAAGGAATAAGGAATTGATAAAATTCAAGAGTTTCTTGATGTTTTGAACCTGAGAACTTTTTCTAACATTTACGAAAAGTATCTAATATAGATTATAGATTTATATTATTGTTTTAGAAGTAGAAGTAGTTTCTAAACGAATGAAAATTACTATAGACTGGACCCTCTGCAATTTGCATATGGAGTAACAAATATGATACAATAATTTCTTACCTATGTACAATAGGTTACAGAACTTTGACAGATATTATCTAATTTAATATAAGAAAAGGATAAGGAAATGGGTTTATTGCTTATTCCAGTAGTAATATGACAGTTTTACCAGATATAATGATAGCCAAATGCCTTTGTCTACTTAAATTTAATTTCAAGAATCATTCTGGAGATAATGAATGCAGACACTGTAGGAAGCTTAACAAGTGTATTCCAGGAGTTTTCTGAGATACTCCACCTGAGGTCATATTCACCATACTGTAACTTTTGCATTATTATCTCCTAAGTCTTCTAGAAAATTACTAGCACCTGGAACTCCTTAGCCAATATTAATTTGATTAATCTCACAGGTATTAAAAAATATTGCTACCAGATCTGAGTGGATTAAGATTATATAGAGATCTGGAAGTATATAAACAATGCTTTGATAGTTTATAGTTCCTTAAGACTGGGGGAAAGGAACGTGCTTAGACTAGACGTCTCTGGTTGTTGTTTGTTTTTTTTTTTTTAATATATAATGTAAGGTTAGAAGGCAAGGCAGTATGGCAAAGCAAGGGTTTTGGATTCAGAGAAATCCTAATTTGAGCAGTTGTTTTTTTGTTAGTTTTTCTTTTTCTTTCTTTTTTTTTTTTTTTTTTTTTGGAAACAGGGTCTCACTCTGTGGCCTGAGCTAGAGTGCAGTAGCTTCAACATAGCTCACTACAACCTCAAACTCCTGGGCTTAAGAGATCCTCTTACCTCAGCCTCCCAAATAGCACACCTAGCTAAGATTTTGTTGTTTTTTGAAATTTTTTGTAGAGATTGGGTCTCACTATTGCCCAGGCTAGTCTCGAACTTCTGGGCTCAACTGACCCCCTGGCCTCAGCCTCTGAAACTGCTAGGATTGCAGGCATAAGGCACCACACCTAGCTGACACTTTTTAAATGAAAGAATTTGGGTGATTATTTGACCTCTCTGAAACTTTGTTTTATCATTTTAGTATGAGGATAATGATCTCTACCTTTTAGGAGTGTAAGAATTTAATAAAGTAATTATGTCAAGTGCTTGATATAGTGTCTGGCACATAGCACTCAAGAAATGGTAGTTAAAAAAAAAAGAAAAATGTGATAAGATTCTTGAACTTTTAAAATACCTATAAAATACCTCTGATTGACATCTGACAGTGTATATGCATCTAAAATGTGTTTATATATTCATATGTAAACACACATGTACACACCACCCGTGGGGTTTAAAAAAATTATCCTGAATGCATAAGAACTTATGCTTTCTTCTGTAGTTCTATGGGAAATTGAAAGTGTCTTTATCATTTACCATTGAGAGAAGGTGAATTCTATAGAAATGTTAGCTACTCCATGATCCAATAATTCACTTCTTGCCACTGAGAATTTAGAAGTCCCAAGGACAAAGTGATGACTAAAAGTGGAAATACTGTATGGCCTTCATTCTGAATAGTAATGAGGTCAGTCAGCATCAGGTTGCAAGAAAATCAAATCTTAAATAATCTTGAGGGAAGGTGCAAGAACATGGGATGATATCACTGAAATTTTCTTCACCATGCGGAGCAAATGCTATTTGGTTTCAGAAGCAGTCGGCATTCCTGTTCAAGCTCTTCATGTTACTGTTCTCCAATGAAGGTTTAATCAATTTAGATTCTTTAGAGAGTTTCTCTATTGGCATTGTCCCCTGGTACTCTCAGAATCAAGTACGACATAGTAATATCTTTTATAATTCAAAGTCTAATGCTGTTTTCTAAAATGACTTTCATTTGTTTAACTTAAAATAGCACAGGTATATAAAAATTATTTTGGGGAGGTGAATTATCAAATTGTTCCAAGCTCTTCTCTTTTAAATGGCTTTTACTTACTCATTCAGATGGATTATTGGTAGAGTAAAACTACCTCAAAAATCTTTAGGGGTTGTTTTAGTCTTTTTGGGCTGCCATAACAAAATACCACAAACTGGATGGCTTAAGCTAAACATTTATTTTAAGTTTACAGTTTTGGAGGCTAGAAGTCCATGATTAAGATGCTGGCAAATTTGGTTTCTGGTGAGGGCTCTCTTCCTGGCTTGTACATAGCTGTCTTTTTGCTGTGTCCTCACATGGCTTTTCCTCTGTGTATGCAGAGAGCAAACGAGCTCTGGTGCTCTTCCTCTTCTCATAAGTACTCCAGTTCTGTGGGATTTGGGCCCCACCCGTGTGATTTCTCTTAACCTTTATTACCTCTTCACAGGCCCTATCTTGTTACAGTAGGGGTTGGGGCTTCAACATATGAATTTTGGGGGAACACTATTCTGTTAATAATGGAGATAGTTTTTCTATATCAATTGATGAAGTGAAAGTGTTAAAAAATACTATGTTATGTGACCTATAATCAAGAAATCTGGTTTTATTATTGTCTTCTAAGATTCTAAAAATATCTTTCATACCTTTGAGGTGGGAGACATTTGAAATTACTTAATTCATATTTCTACTTTGAAGTCACTGCATGAAAATAAGATTCTTATAAGTAAAGGCATCAAGTCTAAGAACTTCAAAATCAGAGTGATTTATATAATGGGGGAATTACATCATTGTAAAAATTGACTTCCATATGCATTCGTTGTTATCTAGGAATAGAATGTATTTGAAAATTCTATTGAGGAACAAGACAATTACTCTTTTGGGTTATATCTGTTTCTGTTTACTGTATCAAGCCAATTCACATTTTTTTAAGGCAATATTCTTTTACTTTGTGAGTCAGTTGAGAATTCAAACAGGGAAATGACACATTTCAGATTTTGGTAAACAGAAAAAAAAAGATTATGTATTTGAAATAATGCCAGCAGAAGTTAAAGAGTCCTAAAATCTGATATAGCTATCTATTGTCCTGCCTTTTTACTTACCTTCTGCCCCCTCCCCACTTACCCCCCTGGTTTTTCCTTTCTTTCTTCTGGTATCAGCTCTTAAGTTAGTTATGGTGGTTTGAATTTCTCAGGTGATAGTATAAATGCAGTGCATTGAGTTTAGAATGTCTGTGTAGTACTTGCTTCTACTATACAGTAAGCAGTATACTTTTTCTATTAAGTTAGTTGAAGGGTTCTTGGGATTAATGATGACTAAATAGTGCATTTATTGGTTGGATATTGATGTAGGCTCAAATTTACTGTCTTTGTTTTATCTTTGGACAACTATGTATATGTATGTATTCTCTGTTATTGGAATAATTTTCATTTTCTGGCAATTTGGTATCTGTCTAAAACTAAAAATATTATTAAAAGGAAACAAACCTTTAAGATTTAAATGCTTTTGTGCAAAAATAATTTTAAATATAGTTATAAAATTTATCCGTTCACCTCTGTGTGTTTATAGACTAAGCGATAAGCTATTGAGCAGTTATCTAATTTTGTGGATGTTGGTTTAGTTGGTTGAAAGGTATTTTAACTCTTTTGTTCACTTTTGATTATAGTCTTCCCCAAAAGCTATTTATAAAATGACTCAAACTCAAAAACTTTGTATATGATGAATTTTAGCAGTGTATTTCTTCTCAGGTGTAGGATCAATCTACTAATTGTGCAATTCACTAGTTAAGGACAGAAAAAATACATTCAGGTATGACTTCATGCATTTAATGCTACTCTGAAAGGTATTAAGTATTTTTATATTGAAGTCTGTATATATTTCCTCTGGTCTCTGTTATAGAGAAGTGTGTTTCCTGAGGAAAATAAATGAACATAATAGGGATAGAATTGCTCATAACATTTTTCTCTCAGAATTTTCATGCATTTTAGTGTAAAATATGTAATGTGCTGCATTTACTGTATATACTGTGTATACACACGCATAAATGTATATATGCATATATACATGTTGTTCTTCCAGAAAACCTCCTTAGGATGCGAAGGGACTTAAGTTTACACTAGAAAGTCTTATTTTATGCATGGCTGTATTCCCAAAACCTAGTTGCTTGATAAACATATGATGAATTAGCATTATAGGCATTTACATTTCATTAATTCTGCTGAGCTTGGTGTTAATAAACATCCTTTGGTCTATTTGGAGATAATTATTTTTCCTAGACTGAGTTCAGGGAGAGAGATGTTCTTGTGCCTTTAAGTTTGCAGTTAGTCCTATAATCAGTAAATGTTAACTGGCCTGAGAACTTCAACGAGCAGCAAAAAATTTCTGGGTACTTGTTACCTCATTTTTCGTGTACATTGAATCAGGAAGTGTTAGTCTGGTTAGTCTTCTAACAAGTGCTTCTATTAACACTTCACTAGTGGTGACCCTGTGAGTGGAGCACATGTGAATGAAGGTTGTGAGATTTAAGGTAGGTAAATTGGTTCTGCTGGGCTTTAAGAGATGAAATATGGTACCTGGCTTCAGTCGACATGTACCAGAAGGTTGGCTAAAGTCTACCTTTAGGTGTTTTATTCTGGGGAATATTTTAAGGATATTTCTGTATTCAAATGGATCTATGAATATGATAGGTAAGAATGTTGTGTTTTGGTTTTGTATTGATTTTTATAACCTGCTTAGTTTAATTTGCAATTGTTCTGCCTCTGTTATGGCTATATTACTATTCTTAAAAAACAGATGAACTACATAATTGTTTCAGTGTTCCTTAACATTTACTATAAGCTCATTTATTACCAAAAGTCTCCTCAAGGCAGAAGCATTCCACTTTAAGTATTGTTTTAAGGAGTGTACAGATTTCTTGAGAGAACCAGCGAGATGTGGAGGAACTGGCTTAGCTTCTAAACAGGTGGGAGCACTGTCCTGAATTGTGCCACACTAACTACATTGAAGAATTGCCAAATAATAGAAACAGTAAAACCTGCAAAATGTGAGGTATATCCATGTGCAGAGTAGAATATACCCTTCTATCTATTGAGGCCCTGCACATATGGGTTGCACATATTCATGAATGTCCATGCCCTCAGTATAGGTTTTGAACACCGCTATGTTTTCAGCATTGTGAGAGCTACCAAATCATCAAATAGGTGTATTACAAAAGAGTCAATAGAGAAAAGTTTTAGATCAGCAGCTTCTGTCAATCCCCTTAAATACCAAACCTCTTTTTATAGCAATCATTTTGTTGGGCCGTTTGAAGGATAGAAGCATACGGATCATCTTTCAATTCATTTAGTGGAGTGAACATTTAAATCAATGTGATAAAGTTTTCCAGTTTGAAAGTTTAGTTGTTCCTGTTAAAATGATGGGTGTTGCCTTGATTATTCACTTAGAGTTTCACTTTGTAGAGAACATAAATCTTTCTAATAAGGCTATTATAATGTATCTTATTGATAGCAAAGGTGTCCCAGTTGTGTCTCTTTTTATGAGTATTTCCTTAATCAGCGAAATCATAAAATTTTTAACCAATTATTTCCATTGTGATAAAATATTTTATACATAGAAGTTTATAACGTGCTCCTGAAAAAACATTTTAGAACTTTTACTTCCAAAAGCTTATAAATACCCTTATTCTTACCTCTAGATTATCAAGCCCATAATATTTGCTATTGCTTCCTGGAGATGAATATAGATAGATGGAAACTTAAGGGTTTCCTGGTAGGAGATGGATTTAAATGTATCACTTTTTTTTTTTTTTTTAAAGCTGTAGGGCCTTCTTTTAGAAGCATGAGCTGTGGGAAAGTTACTTAGCTTTAGTCAATGGACCCAAGACTAAACCAAACTCAGCTGCTTACTGATATTGGGCTGTGGGAAAGTTACTTAGCTTTTTTGGTGAAATGGGGCAAATACAGACCATGTTAAGAGTTGTTAAGAGGATTAAAAGTGCTGGAGGGTATAATGCCAACCCAGCACATGGCGAGAACTGTTAAGAGAATGTGTTTGTTCTTAAAATGAGCTATGACTTTTTTGCTTCTTAACTGTTCCTTGAAATTTAATGTCAGGCCTGCTATTGTCTCCACAACAAGGGAAATATTCAGCCTCAAATTACACATCTTTATTATGTTGAGAAAGTCTTTATTAAATATAAGATAGACATACTTTAAATCGTTAAGAAAAAATCAATAACATTTACTCTTAATACTGTTAGCTATCTTAAAATATTTTCTATGCGGTCCTAAGGATAGAAGTTTGATTTTATTTTAATTGTACTTCCATTAATTTTGTAATTTTATTAAAGCCCAAACATAAGAAAATATTAGATAAGACAGCTGTCATTCAGTGGATTATAGTTTAGGAATATTATTGCTGCATACTATTGGTATTAACAAGATTACCACCCCAAACATGTAAATTTTTAAGCATAACAGTAAATTTTTATAGTTTAGATAATTTTCTTCAAAGACTGTAATTATTTTAACAAAACAAGGAGATATAGTTTGAATTCTTAATGAGAATTCATTAAGTATGGGAATTTAAAGTATTAGCTTTTTAAAAAATTATTATACCCTGATAACTATTAAAAAAATATAAAAATTGAGTCAGTTAATTCAATCATGACTGTACTCTGCTAGTTAATTCACAAATTAGAAAAGATATGCAAAATTTTCCTTAATTTTAAGTCAGTGGTTTAGCATTTCAGGATTAATTGGTCCAAGAAAAGAAACCATTTTTCTCCATCTGTAGAAAATGCTACCTCTTTGAAAGTACTTACTTTCTAATATTTTTTCATGCACATTAGCATAAAAACCAATATAACATGTTTTCTGTCCCTCATATCAGTAACTATTTTGTTTATTAATTTTGAATATCTCTCAACAATATATTTAAACTTGGCTTGAAGATAATTTACTACCATCTATGGTTCCTTCTAAAAGCTGCTCTATTAATATATATATGCTAGGTACTTGTGGTCCTTTTCTAGCAATTTCGCCTTTTCTTAGTTGAGTATGTAAACATCTAAACCATAAACACCATAAATTTTAGACTTTAATTATATATTAATACTTTAAAAATTATTACTGTATGTTAAGAAATCTAAGCCTTTCCAGCCCACTGTGAGAGTATTTATGTTCTGGATCATCATTATCCCACTCTAATCTTTCTCCAGTTCTCTTCTGTTTGTTTTTAGAAACTGAACTGTCTGTGGTAATCTCACTTGAAAAATGTTTTGCTGAAAGATAAAGTAATATATTTTCTGTCCCTCTGTATTTCTAATAAATATTTACTAGAATTACTATGTGCAAGGCAATGTGTTAGACATTGTCACAATCATATGTGATAATATATGGTAAACTCTAATTAGGCACAAATAAACCTCATTAAGAGTTCTGAGGAAGATCCTAAATCTCACTAGGGATATGAGGGAAGACTACACAGAGGAGGAAATACAGAAGTCTGGAAAGGTGAATAGATTCCTTTTGCCAGTTGGATGAAATATATGTAAAGTTAAAATGGGCAACTTTAGTGAAAAGGCAGATATATGTAAGAGGGTCTCGAATGTCAGGGTAAGTTTACTCCCTCACCCCCAAAAGGCAGATGAACTGCTGATAATTTTATATCATAATAATGGTATAAATGGGATGGTTTGGAAGGAAAAAGAGGTAGGCATTAGAAAGTTTGGTTTAGGGAGCTTTGTTATTATCCTAGGCAAGAAGAAATTCATTCTTCTGGTAGGATGTTGACAGTTGTGAATGTGACTATTATGAGAGACATTATGAATATTATACCCTGGATGTATCTTGAAATATTCTATATGAAGGTATTCAGCTCATAAAATCAAATAAGTCTTTCCAGTTTTTGTAGGACAAAAAGTAATGCATACTCAGTTTTAAGGATTTCTTCAATGAAGATTTTCTGAAATAATCTGCTGTTTAGCCTATGTCTGTGTGTGTGTATGTTTAGTAATTGTAAATTTAGCTTTCACTGCATTTCTCAGAGAATATGAATTTTTTTTTTTTTTTTTTTTTTTTTGAGACAGAGTCTCGCTTTGTTGCCCGGGCTAGAGTGAGTGCCGTGGCGTCAGCCTAGCTCACAGCAACCTCAAACTCCTGGGCTCGAGTGATCCTTCTGCCTCAGCCTCCCGGGTAGCTGGGACTACAGGCATGCGCCACCATGCCCAGCTAATTTTTTTATATATATATATATATCAGTTGGCCAATTAATTTCTTTCTATTTATAGTAGAGACGGGGTCTCGCTCAGGCTGGTTTTGAACTCCTGACCTTGAGCAATCCGCCTGCCTCGGCCTCCCAAGAGCTAGGATTACAGGCGTGAGCCACAGCGCCCGGCCTGAGAATATGAATTTTATGTATCTGTTACCTGAACCAATTTAGAAACTACTCATCTATGGAACTTAGCAGTAACTGAACTTGTTTTAGAGGTATAAAGGGGGATAGAGGGAAGGAAGGTAGTGGAGGATGTTGAAAAGGAAGTGAGGGATAGATTTTTAATTTAACTGTGGGTGTTCAGAAGAGTGCTAATAACTGCTACCAGAAGTAAGGAGATAGCAGTAGAAACTGATTTATGGGAGGGGAAGGTGAAATTTGGGATGGATTAGATTTGAAACACAGAGAAGATATCCATGTGATTCTGTTTAGGATGTAGTTATAAATTTGAGATGAGTTTGGAAGAGATTCAGGCTGAAGATAAAGTTTGAAAGAGAGGTAGATCTGAAACTTTGAAAATTGGTGAAAGTAGATAATATGCCTAAGGACAGAACTTTTTGAAAGTACCTATCTATTCTTTGTTAAGGGGAGTCTGAGGGAAAGAAAAACAATCAGATCTGTTGTGGGAAATGCAATACAGTATAGTGTTATGCAAGATGAGGAAGAGTTTCACAATGTGCAGTGCTGAAAAATTTAGAGAAATCTAAATGCTTAAAAATGTTGTTATATTTGGGTTAATGATTCAGAGGTGAACATACCTTTAGAGAAAGCAGTTTTTATAGAGTGGTCAAGGAAGAAGCTATGTTGTATAATGTTTCCAATATTCCCACTTTCAGTGCCAAGTTCTTGGTTGTCCTTTTAGCTGAAACTATATGTTGAGTCAATGTCTTCATCGAGTAATCTATAATAATTTAAAATTCCAGTCCTAGGGAGCCTAGAATTTATCTTCTATAAATGTAGTTGTAATATTCTTTTCTTTAAATATGTTACTTTAAATGGTTTTAAGTCAAAGCTTACCCAGGTGCTGATATCATTTCCTCAAGTGCACTGAAATGACTTTCTTTAAAATGCCATCAGCAAACATACTTCTTAAATCCCTCACCCACAGGACTTATATTTATTATAATTGGCATTACAGAGGGATGAATAATGAATTCTCTGTCATTGCCAATTCTTCTTTTACACTAAGTATAGTGATACTTTAAATAAGGGCTACTTTTTAAATAAAAATCCTGTAGAAAGCTCTATGGAGTATTTGGGCCACGTGCTTATGCAGTTTCTAGGCTGAGAACCAGACAATAGCCATTTTTGTTTTCGTCTGCAAAAATGGTGGTAAAGGTATAAAAGACGAATTTATTCTAGGTAGTAATGATTATAATCATAAAAACTGCAACTGTTATTTATATTTTATGGACTAATTTCTATGTGTATATGTATGTGTGTTTATATATATATATTTTTCTCCTAATCTTCACAATGACCTTAGATATAGATGTCATTATTACCATTTTATAAATGAGAGAACTATGACTCAGAATACTATAAATAAATTGTCTATGCTTCTTCAGTAAATAAAAACAGAGCTAGGATTTAAATCCAACTTTTTTCATAGATTATGTTTTTTACATGGTCTGTGTAGTTTTATGATATATTTGAAATTTTAGCTGTAATATCTTTGGCAACTACTCACCCCAGTTTGGGAGCTCAGAGCCTCATTACTTTCTTCTTCTTTTCTACCAACTCTAGAAGAATAGATCACTACTCTTCATTTGCTTAAATAACCATATTGCCATATGCCATTGTTGATTAAGACAGGCATTGTTCTTTATGTTTAATACTATTATATATATTTAATCTTCACATCAACCTGATGAGAATTAGGCATATTTTCCTCCAACATTTTATTATGAAACTCATATACCCACTACCTAGACTTGGACATTAACATTTTACTATATATATTTTATTACATACCTATCCATTTCTCTATGCCTTATCAATTCAGCTGAACTTTTGATACATTTGAAAGTAAATTAGGGACATCAGTCAGCACACCTACCCCCAAATACTTGAGCGTGTATATTATTAACTAGAATTCAATATTTATGTATGTTTTTTTTCTTTTGATGTAAAATCTATATTAAGTGAAATGCACAAATCTTAAAAGTACATTTTCTAAGTTTTGATAAATGTGTATACCTATGTAACCCAAATCCCTATCAAGATATAAAACATTACTATTGGTAGGTGCCTCTTTTTATTCTCATTTTTTAGATGAGGAGAAACTGAAGCATAGAGAGGCTAAATAATCTGCCTAAGGTTACACTGCTAATATGTGGCAGAGCTGGAATTCAAACTCAGGCAGACTAGCTGCAGGGTCTGTGCTCCTAACCACAACACCATACTGCCTGTAGGTTATCTTCACATGTTCAGGTATCCTTTTCTATTCATGTGTACAATGTAATGTTTATTTATAACATAAGTATGTAGACATAGAGCCAGGTAACACTGGGTTTAATGAGAGTAGAAATGCTGCTCTAGAAATGCATACGTTTCTCACAAGAGGTGTATGGCAGGAGAAATTAAGAGGGATGCATAATATGATTGAGAAATTCCTGTCATCGAAGTACTAGGGTGAATCTCTATGTAATACCTGTCTTAACTGGCTTCCTGTTAAGCCAGTTAATGTTAATGTTTCCACACATACTGGTGAAGTGATAGTGACTTTCCTAATGATGACACTGAGGTTCAGGAAAATCCTAAAGTGCCACTTGAGCAATTAAGGGTAAATTATGTTCAGTATAGTTTTGTGTGAAGCATTTTTTGCTCTATTATAATTAATAGAAAATTGATCATCTATATGCTGTATATATAGTACCGTTCATTCTTGATACCGCAGACTCCAAAATAATAGAATTGATCAATATGGGATTTACAAAGTTATGAAATTTGTAAAGTTTTTAATAAAGAAACTGAATGGAATTCTTTGAGCTTTCCAAATAAATTGCATTAAAATGTAAGGATCGGAACAGATCACATTAAATTTCTTTTTTTCTGGTTTGCAACATTTATGTGGACCATCCTGATGTAAAGTTTCTTTCCTGCATTGTGTTCATACCATATATCATACCTTAAAAGTTGACCAGTATTCTTTGTTAACCACTGAAATGATAAAAAGGCACCCCTCATGTAATTTTTAAAAAATCCTAGGTATTGCTCAAAAAGCAATTAAAAAAACCAAAAAGCACATAGTTAACAAAACGTAGCCAGTCACTAGAGGGCAGAGCAGTACTGTACTTTATGCCTTATTTGAAAATTTCTGTCTTAAAAATTGCTGAACATGATGGAAAATACATTGATGCACAGTTAAATGGGAATTTCTTTGTGTTCTTATTGTCTTGTTTTAGTGTGAAATCCAATAACATGCTTAAACTTGTATCAAAGGAGCTTTTCTGGCAATTACATTGATTGCTTCCAAAAGGGCATGGTTATTTAGAAGAGTATAAGTATCCCTCAAGAGAAATACTAATGCTTTTAAAGAACAGTACATTAAATAATTTCTACTCTATAGAGTATCCTGAAATTGGATTGCAGTGTAGACTTTAGGTGAGACATTATGAGAGCACAAGTAAATGAGACCAATTCTTTATTAGTACTTAGCTCTAAGAATTCATTGAAATGTGGAACATCCATTCATCTTTCTGGTCAGCTGAAATGTGTTGAATCATTAAGAATTTGAAATTACAAAGTTGTAGAAACAAATTAACTAACTCTAGCTCCTTTTTTAAATGTTAAAATTTTGTCAAGTGACTGTTCGCTTAATTTCATTTCTGTCCTAAAGTTTCTATTATTCTGATGTTTTCATTGTGATTTATTTTTTCGAATGTATTTTTAAATATCCTAGGGAAACCTGAGTAATTCAGTGTGCCATGAGGTAGAAAAGTTTTATCCTGAATTACATATAGTTTGAATTTTATTTTATAAAAACAGTTCGGATTTATATAATATTCATTTCTAATAGGAACAACATAAGTTATTGGAAAAAGCACTGGATTTTGGAATTGAAAGATTTGGGAAATTGATTATCATTTACTTGTTAGTGACCTTGGGCAAGTTACATTACCTCTCTGACTTCCATTTTTTAAATTGTAAAAAATATTTCCTTACTTACAACTGGGTTGTTTAGAGAACTGTGTGGGATATCATAGATGAAAACTTGTGAAGATGTATTTTAATGGATTGAGATATAAGCTTAGAAAAATCTTAGCAGTAACTTTGGAATGGTTGATTATATCATAAATTTAGTAGTGTGAAGGCACCTATTTTATGAGTAAATAGTACTAAAAATGTGGTTTCAAAACCAAAACCCAAGTTTAGATTGCCAACTTCCTCCCTGTCTCTGAGTTTCTCTGCCTGCTTAATCTATTAACTTCTGATTCTTTTACTCCTTTCAACTCTTTCTGTCCTCTGTTTATTTCTATGTTTCCTCTCTCTGTGTTTCTCCTGACTGTCTCTGGTCTCTCTCTGTGTTTTTCTTGTCCCAGGCACCCTCAGGAAGACCCCAAGCCTCTAGCGGTACCTGGTATCATCTCCAGCATGTTATAGATGTGGAGGATTCACTGGGATACTGAGAAATACCAGAAGCGAATTGTTCCACTGTAGTAAGTCAATCAGCATTTATTAAGTGCCTACTGTTCTCAGAGCACAGTTGGTGATGACTTTGGGGGAAGAAGAATGAGTTAGGGCACAGGGCAGAAGAAATAAATCTGTAAACTCAGTGGTTCTTGCAGGCTGGACACACATGCAAATGAGAACAACAGCAACAAATTAAAAAGCCAATAAATAATTATATGAATGAGTTGTGTTGTATGTGTACTGAAGGGGCTCCAGGGTTAATGGCGTGGATAAAGCCAGGTGGTATTAATCAAGTTTCTTGTATGAGTTTAAAATTAGGGTTTGAAATATGGTTGGAAGGCAGATGAGGAAAGAGAGGGTGGAAGTGAGTAATTTCTGCGGGGCTTGGCAAGCCTGTTCACTTGCCTGTGAGTGGATCCCTGAAGGGGGAGGGAGCGAAAAGATTGCTGAGTGTCAGCCCACCAACTCCTAACTTCTCTTAAACTTCCAGTCTTAGAGAAATTTAGGTTATGAAAAGAAGTACAGCCAAGTTGAGAATTTCCATAAACATAATTGGTATCTGTTGCCAGTTTTAGAATTTATAGAGTTTATGTGTAATTATGATTATAGAAAGTAATAAAGAAGTACTGTGACATAAAATTAATAGAAACTATTAGACCATGATTCAGGGTTGCATTTTAAATGTTGAGATGAATTAAAATAGTAAACCGCAGTATAGCAAGTCTTTTATTTTCGTGTTAGAAATTTATTTTTGCTCTTGTGTTTTAGATAGTAGATGTACCAAGGTTTTCAGATTTGGATATCAGAGTTGGATATGGTTTGAATCCCAGTTCTGCTGGCTATGTAACTTTGGGCAATATACTTAATAGCACTGAATCTCAGTTTCCTTATGTGTAAACTAAGGATGAAAATATTTCCCTCAAAGAGTAGTGTGAATTAAAAAAGAGAATTTTGTAAAGTCCTGAGTATATGGCTAGGTACTTGTTACTTGCAGATTCTTAAAAATACCTTTTAAATAGTTAAATGTAGTGTAATTTTTGAGAGCTTTCTTAAAGAATAAGTGTTTCTCTACAGTATTTAGAATAAGCTGTGTATATGAGAATATTTATAACATGTAGAGAAGGTACGAAGAATAGCATTAACATGAGTAACTGAGTACCTACCACTAGCCTAGGATATAGAACATTACCAGTAGCTTCGTAATAATAGTCCTCTCTGTGTCTTGCCCATATTTCATCACCTTTCTTTACCTCCCACCACAGTCCAGACAATCCTGAATGTTGAACTTATTCTTTCCATGTTTTTCTTTATAGTTTTTTACATATTTATGTACCCACTATATTAAGTTTTGCTTGTTTTTGAATTTTATATAAATACCATATTTGTTTTCTTCTGTTTTTCCTGCTCAACATATTTGTGAGTCATCCTTGCTATACTTGTAATTCATTTATGATCATAGATATCTAATATTTCATTGCATAAAAATATCACTACTTTCTTTTGACGGCAACTTAGGCTATTACATTTTTTATGTTATTGGAAATAAGTCTGCAGGGGAAAAATTATTAAGAGTCCTATATATGCCCTCCTTATGTATATGTTATTTCTCTAGGATGTATGTTCAGGAGTAGAACTGCTAGGTCAAAGGATATGCCCAACTCCAAACTCCACAATATAACGCCAAGTGAATTTCATAGAACTTGTTGCATTTTATACTCCTAGTAACAGAATGTAAGTATTCTTTCTAACTGTAGTAATTCTTGAAAATTATTAGATTTTTAATATATTCACCATATCTTTAAGAATGGTCCTCTGTGTGACTGTTACTGTATCTGGGCAGAAGTTTAAGAAGGGAAAGAGTTTTTTTAAGTTGCTTATAACACCATCTTAACAAAAACCCTGATGACCCTCATTTTTTTAAAGTTAGTTTTATTCATTACAGCAGCTGTTTTTATTTCTGTATGCTTTCCAATTGTCACTCACCCCTTTTTCAAATCCATTTAAGTCTAGATATCCTGAAATAGTTAGGTATGTTTTTGCTCACTAAGTTTTTTTCTTCCAGAAAACCATATCATACTAATATAATGTTCTCTTACGATAAATGAATATTGTCAGCTGTTCCTGACTTCTAAAGACAGTTTGTGCAGAAAAACGTACATGTTCTTTACTGATTTCTTTTTCCCTTAATTCGAGTTGAGATAGAGAAAGAGTGACCCACAGAGGACTGTTTGCAAGCTGCAATGATTTGATCTCTCCATGTTTTGTTCTGCATTGCAAAAGTTCCAAAAGCTTGAGTAAATGATTCAAGTTATATTTGCCACATTTTCTCCTTTTCTGTCCTTCACTCACCTTTATTTTCTTAGCCAATGATTCTTTTGGTATCTGATTATACCTGAACATCCTGTTCTTCTCTTAATATTAAAAATGTCTCCTAACCTCATAATATGGATACTTGGTGGTTCATAATTTGAATTGATTGATCTCAATATTTTTCCTTCTGTCAAGCTTGTTGTCACTAATACATCTATTTTCTGAGGTTTTCCAGGGACATATACCAGAATCTAGCCTATTGCCTGATACCTACCATTCAGTAGATGTTTATTGAACGTAGAAAAGAAAGCTTGTAAATGCAATAAGCACTGAAATGCCTTACTCACACCCAGTGACAATAATTTCCCTAAAAGCACTAGGCAAAAATAATGAGTACTGTGAATAACTCTGCTAGTAAGTAGCTTTTTTGACTGCTAGTAAGCAAGTCATTTCTTCTTGAACTTCAGTCTGCTTTTTTGAAAAATGAGAGTGATACACCAGTGATCTATAAGATTCCTTTTGATTCCAACATTTTGTATTCTTTCTTCTAATTAAAATGAAGAATACTTTCTCATTATGTCTCTGGGTACCAGTACCAGAGCCCAAATCTATCTACCTTCCCACGCTTTAGGCCCACAATTGGTCACAGAGACCTGACAGTTATTGTCTCTCATAACCCCAGCAAGTAGGGCATATGTCAAACTTCCGTTCCTCCCTTTGTTATTTAGGGTTGATTTGTTCAAGAGAAAGAATACATTTATCTTTCTTTGAGGAAGTATAATAAATGCCTCTAGTTTCCCAATTTCATTCATCAGTCATTGTTCAGTGCAAAAGCTTCATTCCTGCCCTCTTGCTCCTCCTCCTCTTCCCCCAACCACAGTGCCCTACCACTGTGACCAGGGCAACTCGCTCTATCCTTTGTTACTTGCTCTACAGTTTAACCTCATGTCTTTTCTCACACTCCAGTTACCATCTTTAAGTCATTATTGGTTTTTTCCTGTTGGGCCTTTCCTTGGAGTCAGTGAGTCTGTTTTCTTCTGATGCTGGGGGCAAGTTGTTCCTTTCTTTCTGCTGTGGTTCCTCTACTACAGACACCTTGACCCCAGGTAAATGGTGAGGGCTTGACTTCTTTTCCTTGCTGCCTTCATTCAGTCTTTCCATCGCTATTGCAGAGACTCCCATTCTAACCTAAGACGGATTAGTGCTAAACCACTTTTTACTGGAGTCTTCAGATTCTCATGTGACTAGTGTTTTCTAAACGTGCTACTTGTCCTGGATCCATTTTGTGAGTGCCTCTGAACTCCGCAGCAAAGGCAAAAGGTGCCAGAGATCAGGCTACACAGGGCAGGGGACACAGCTTCCTCTTAACTCTGTAAACACGGCTTAATCACTGCTAAGGGTCCTGGCTAGAGAGTTATGTGTTTGACCTTTAATAACCAAGGCCAAGTATAGGCTCTTTCTGACCCTCATGAAGGGACACAAAATAATCTAATCTCATGATGTTATGGATCTGCTTTATGAAAATTCCCTGTAAATCTGGCAAGTTTTAGACTAAGAAGAGAATAAGGCAAGAATTTTGCAACTGAAAAAATGAAAAAGGAGAAACTTCTTTAATGAAGGATTTATTTTTAGTAACATTAACTTAATTCTTAATCAAATTTGGAATTTTAAAAATATTTTCATTTTTTAATGTTAAATTACTTATTATTGAAAGCCTACTTGTTAACTTCCCACCCCTATTCTCTGTACACATAAAACACCGAAGATCCACTGGGCTCTACAGTCACGAGAAACAAGAAGCCAGACTGTCTGTGATAATTCACCTCTCCTGCTTACTTGACAAAACTCTAAGAAAACATATTATGCCAAGTGTTCAGTTCTCTAGAGAAGCAGTTAAGACCATCCTATCTCAAGAAGAACAGATTACTTTTTGTTCCACAGGAATTCAAGGAAAGAAACATCCTTTTATGCTTAGGAAGGGAAAAATGGGAGAAATTACCTGACATGAAAATTTTGCTGATAAGAGAATGCTCACTCTAACCATTATTATATTGTACCTTTGATTAATGTAAAAGGTCTGACCTGAGTATTCACATTAATGTTTTAAATTATCGGTGATAAAAGTTTCTTTTATAGAATTAATTCACTTAGTATTTTATTAATTTAGACAGGCTTAAAAGTGCTACATAAAACCTACAATGCTCATTTAGTATTCTTATTTTAATTTAATGTCTTCTGAGAGAGAACTATATATTTACTAATGATTTAAGTTGTACTAAATATTAAAAATAAACTTTAGTATTAGTAAATTGGACCATCCTTAAATATGGTAGAAAAGTTTATAAATATATAAACATGTGCTATAAAATATTTTTTATGAGGAGGCTAGGAAGTACATTTATGACATATTCTACATTGAATGGGCTTAATTTGGAAAAAGTTTTTAAAATGCTAAATTAATAAATTTTGAGCTACATATTTAATTTATATTCCTAGTTTGTATCTGTTACACAGCAAAGTTGGTAACAAATATTTTACATAAAGTTGAGCTTTATGTAATTATTCAAGGAAGTATACCAAAACAGATTTATCTATATTATTAAAAAGCATTTTATTAAAATAGTTCTGAATAGCTTCATTCAAATTTAGGTGTTGCAGGAATAACAATATTCATTTTGTCTGGGAGTTTGTATTTAAATAAAAAACCAGTTAAATGTTCAAATGGGTCTGTAATTTTGGTGAAAAAGAAGTGAACAATGAATCAGTTTTTCTGAAGTTAATTTCCTAGTATATTACCTAATTCATTATCTTAACTGGAAAATCTACACTTCTAAAAGGCTGACTAGGTTATAATAAATCTGAAAAATAAATCAGTGTTTTTTGAAGAAACAATAGAACAGAAAGGAGAGCAGCTGCACTTTAATACTGATATTTGTTTTGAGGAATATTGAGATCTTTATAGGAAGCTTACCTAGATATCATTATCTTTATCTTTAGATATCATTATCAGCCCTTAGATTAAGGTCTGTTTTGAACTTAGAGGACTCTTGGCTGCTGTTTTCATCCATTTGTAATTATTTGCTATTATTATTTAACCTTTACATACCACCTATAGATGTGTGCTTATTATAACTAGGTAGATAGCAATGTTGCTTCTGTGAGCCTAGAGGTGCCCAGTAAACACAAGGTTTGCATTGTCATCACTTAGTAACCTGCTAGCTGCTAAGAACCCCCCTGGACCTAGGGAAGGTGGTGCTCTGGAACTATCAGAATTTCTAGGTCTCATTGCCAAGGCAGGGATGGCCCTGATTTTCACTGAATGGAGTCGTACAGTCAGTCGTTCTTTTGGGATTAAAACTCATCAAGACAGCCTTTTTTCTGCTTTTATTGGGGCTTAATCAAGGATCGATTTGAGTATCTTCCCTTTTCTTTCAAACTTTAAAAAAATGCACCAGACTTCTGTTGATTTGTTTGAAATTATTTAAATCACTTCCAAGACAGTTTTCCTCTTGTATTTTTTGTACTCTTATTTTTTGTACTTGGTAAGGTTGTGAAATCATGATGGGATTGTGTTCTCCTCTTTCTTCCTTTATGCTTTTGTGGGGACTTCAAAGAAGAATAATGAACATCTACCCTTCCCCACCCCCTCTCCCACATGCAGAGGTTACAGTTGTGGAAAGGATAAACCATGGACAATTTTAATTCAAGGATTTAAATCTATGATCATCAATGGGGACTTTGTGTTTAAAACTCATCTATAGTTAAGAAACTACTACTGATGATGATGATGATGATGATGATGATGAGGCGGCTGTGTCACGAGTAGAGGTAAGAGGCTAGGAGTCACAGATTTGAAATTATCAATTGAGACAATATTGGAAGAGGGTTACAAGGTACTTTATGGCTCATGCTGTAGAGAATTAAGAAATTTTGAGGAAGGAGAAGTTATTTTGCCTAAGATCATATTTGATGTGAATGGAGAAGAAGAGAAAAAGGTCATGTTAGATAAGGAATCTCTGGGCAAGCGGTAGAAGCTAAAAACCACTCGTATGCAGGAAGCTGGGCCTTCAATAAATCTTCTGGGGTTCAGAGCTAGGTTTGAGCATGTGGCTGGGGAATGAGGCAGGAGGGGGCACAAAAATGTTGTGAAATACCAATCTAAGTAAATGGTTATTGAATGGTTTGAATTCAGGGAGTGAAAGGCTCGAAGTATGAAGTATGATAGTAAATAAATGTGACAAAGATTAGTTTGGAATGGAGATTATCATTTAGAAGCTACTGTAATCATCTTTTGGGCTGAAGTGGTACCAAAGGATTTGAAGAAGTAAGGAAATATGCATTTTTAAAAGTAAGTATTTAAGGCAGCATATATGGGGCACTCTAAAAGAGATTTTCCCACATTTATGATGTTTTCATTCTCACCATCCCATAAAGTAGATACTAGCCTACTTTCATAGATAAATGAATGGAGGCCCTCAGATTAGATAGCTAGTAGTGGTCAAAATTCATAGCCATGCCTGACTGCCAAGACCAAGCCTTTCCACATTCCTGTTCTGACTCATGAAGTATGGAAATGTAGTATAGATGGAACGTTTTATGTCTTATTTGTTTGGCATATATATATATATATATAGTAATATATATTACTTTAATATAATATATTTATATATTAATAATTCCTAAGAAAGTAATATATATTACTATATATATAAAGTAATATATATAGTAATATATAAAGTATTATATATACTTTATATATAGTATATATATTATATATAGTATACATATAGTATATATATTATATATAGTATATATATTATATATAGTATACATATAGTATATATATATTATATATACTATATATATAGTATATATAGTAATATATAAAGTAATATATATTTATATAAAATAATATATATTACTTTATATATAGTAATATATGTATATATTACTATATATGTATATATTACTATATATATAATAACATATATATATATTACTTTCTTAGGAATTATTAAATGGATCCAGATTAGGATTATATTCATATACATTCTTATATACACACTTGCTTGTATATCATATACCTGAATTTGACTCAGATGTTATGTATTAGAATTAGCTAATTATACTTAACTATTTCTTAATCATAGCATTTGAGAAAATGCTCTTTTCTAATAATTTAGAGAAGTATCAGTTAGCAAAATAGGCAACTAATATATTTCATATTGATTTACATATAGTAAGAAATCATATTTTCCACCAAGTAGTATTAGTGTATAAGAAATGAAATTAATATCTTAGTTATCAAGAATAAAAATTGTGAGGTTTGTTAAAAGCTACAAAATTATTGCTAGATAGAAGGAAGAAGTTCTAGTGTTTTGTTTCACTATAGGATGACTGTAGTTAATAATATATAGTTTCAAATAGCTAGGAGGTTATTTAATGTTCCCAACACAAATGATAAATGTTTGAGATAATATGCTAATCACCTTGATCTGATCACTATACATTATACAGATAGAAATATCATTATGTACCACATAAATATGTATAATTATTATATTCAATTAAAAAAAGTATAAAAAATGTGTAATAAACTGGAATGTTTAGGAAGGAAGCATTTTGGTTAATTTTCTTATTCATTGAAAGTTAGCTAGAGACTTTTTTATTTTAATATTTGCATTGTAAATGCAAAAATGTTTAGTATACTTGATTGAATTAATAATAAATAGTAGAGGGAAGCTTATTTTTTAATGGGAGGATCACTTTAGTGATTAATGGTTATTATACAGTTTTAAAAATATATACCACATAGAAGGAATTGGAGATCTGAAGAAGTAGGTACCATCACCCAATGAATTGCCCGCTGCCAACACCATACATTTCCACCTCCCACCTTTCCACTCTCTGTACAAGACATTCTTTGGAGGTTATTTATTTTTTTAATTTGTGTCAGCTTTTTATAATTTGTCACTTTTTCCTAAAAGCAATTTTTCAAAAAACGGGGTTAATTGAAGAATATCTGTTAGTTGTATTCTTAGATTTATGTGTATAGTTCAGGTTGCTGTTTGATCCTTAAATGTGTTAAATGGCTGCTTTTCTGTAAAACATAGTCTTTTGATTTTGGGGGGGGGATCCTAATTTTTTTCTTTGTACAACCTGTATTTCCTTCAGCAAAAATAGTTTTAGGTTATAAACAAGAAGCAGCTGTCTGAAATATGTTCATTGACTCAGCTGAGTGCCTGCAGTTGCCCAACAAAAGTTATTTGATTTGGGGTAGTGTAAAGAAATCAAAATAAGCATTCAGATTAGATTTTGGCTGCTGTAATAAGCTTCTGTCTGTAACTTGAAGTTTTGAAATCCACATGTAGTGTATTTTTATGTTGAAATTTGGAGAGATTTAAGCCTAAACACCATTGAGACTGTTAATAAGAGAGCTTAAATGATAGAGCTCAGTATGTCTTTTGAATTATTTTTTTGATCCTCAGAGGAAAACATTGAATCTTCATCTCAAGATTGACCTGACAAGGGATACATCTCAATATTATTCACAAGATGATAAAAAAATTGCAATTTTATGTGTATTATTTGGTGAAAAGTGATGAATGCTTTAGTTCACTGAAGAAAATCAATTCAAAGAATGAAATGGATAAGGCCAGAAGCATATTGAAAAAGATGTCCCAAAAGACTTTTAGGAACTGTAAAATTGAGTGCAGCAGAATAAAACTATTCACACATTTTATTAGACCCATGTAGGACTGCAAACGGATTGCCTCCTTGAGACACTGTTGCTCTAAATATTTAGGAAGCAAAGAGTGTTCATAAGTCTCCGGCATAACTAAATATTCACAACAGAATAGTGTGTTAAATATCACATGAAGAAATGTAGGTTAATTTTAAGATTCTGTTTTCCAAGATCCTTTTCTTCTTGAAAATCTTATGTATTCAAAGTCTTTACTTGTGATTCTTTATCTCTGATAGCTACAGAAAGATGAGCATAGTTTGGAAAAGTACTAAACAACAAATCGTGACCAATGATAAAACTCATTTTTGAAGTTTAGAAATCCACTTGTGATGTGTATTATATTTTTATGTTGAAATTTGGAGGCAATTAGAAATGCTACCTTCTGTTTGATGGCTTTGAGAAGGGGTATAATCTCATGTCTGGACTGTTGAATTGAGAATTCGAGCAGATGCCTTACAGTCACTTGTGTGAGACCTCAAGCATCTCTTCACCTTAGCTCCCCAAATGTAAAATAAGTACATTCGTTATTTTACATATTCATATATAACTCTTAGCACAGGTTATTTGAAAGATTGTTCTTATCTTCAAATCACAATCTGAAAAATAGTTATTAAGAGGATTCGATCTATTAAAAAAGGTTCTAGCTACGTTATAGACATGATACAAAGTGATATTTTAAGTTAATGTGGATCTAGGATAATACGACTGCAGTTTTCTTTTCTTTTTTTTAATTATTATAAATTTTCTTTTTTCTTTTTTTTATTTCTGTTCACAACTGTCTATGTGCTTGGGAATGACTGCAGTTTTCAACCATAAGGTGAATGTGGCATTTCATGAAAAGAACCTATGTTGAAAACATTTTGTAGTCCAGGTAGAAACTGCATTGAAAATATATATATTTGAAACTGTGTTGTGCTGTACTGTAACCAGTTTCTCTTAGGAGGTAACATCTTCTAGGTATAGAAGTTCAAGTCAGGATGATAAAAGAAAGCAGCTGGAATAGAAGAAGCATATTAATCTATAGTATATTTTTATTAAGTGTTATAGACTGTTCTCCAGGAAAATATTAGGATTTTATGATAAATTTTCTCACAGTTCTAAATTCCATTTTAGTTCTCATGTATGATTTTGCCCTTTTTTTCAAGGTGCCTAGACAGCAGTGGATGCTCAGTGCATTTACTTTGAATGCTGAATGACTGTTGGTCATTTTAAATTCACTTAAGTGAATTTAATGATGTGAATTTTAATGAAGTAAGATTTTTATACTTTGTGAAAAGTGTCAATGATTCATTTAAAAATATTAAAGTTCAGTTGCCTTCAGAATCATTACTTAGTATTTCTCCATGATGAATGAAAATGAAAAATTAGCCTCGTGAATGACTTTTTATTAGCCCCAACCCTTTCACCTTGAACAATTTCTGGGACCTTGAGCAACTTTCTTCATTTTGACTTGAATTTCTTCTTCTTTTAGGGAGGAAGTTAAGTTGGATAATTGTTAAAGTTTGTTCTAACTCTATAATTTTGTGATTTCTGAATGAAGAATAAAGTAGGAGTTCAAAATGAGTAGACGATTATTCCTGAATCAAGTTAGATGAGGTTAATAAGAAAAAGAGTTTCACATTAAGTTTTAGCAGTCTTGGGATGAGGAAGAAAAGAGAACAAGTGGTAGAGAAAACATTCCTTATATTAATAGCAGAAATAGTGGGAGGAATTGTACAGTAGCAAAACTGCGTATGGGCTGTAATGACAGTAAGATTTATTTGATTAGGGCATAGTTTTTCTTGGAGTATGATGGTGAGTTTTCCTAATCTGGATATAAAAGCTCAACAATTTCCAATAAAATGGCCATTTGAATCTGTTTTAAATAATGTTTTATTCTACATTTTTTTAAACCTCAGCATTATTGCTTCGATACCTACCTACCCCTTCCCAAAAAACTCCACAGGAATCATCTTGTTTCCTTTTTAACAGTTGTGTAGTTTATTCACAGAATTCAGAGCAATAGGCAAAAGTATATTCTTAGACTGTTAAAAAATGAAAATAATACTTATTAAAAGTGTGTTTCCTTTTTGAAGTTCTCCTTTTTATAAATTGATCTTTATAAGAGACAGTAAGTTAGTAAGGCCCATTTCCAACTTTTTTGTAGAAATTTCTCATATTGTGATTAACATTTGTCTACTATAAACTCTTTAGAAAGTTAGTATAACATACCGCATGTAGAATTATTTTAAAATGAAGAAGCCTATTTGTTAGAAATACATTTCTTAATGTGTAAACATGCGCCTTTTTGATGTTTGGAAGTTTCTTTTCATGTAAAAGACTCAGAACAATTTGTATAAAAAAGGAGCTGTCTCAAGTGACAGTCTTCAAGTATTTCATTTATGTTAGTGGACAGACATGAACTGTTCCTTACAGAGTGGCATGAACACAAAATGTAAAGTTAATCATGTTCTTATAGGAAAAAAAAAAGCATTCAAACTTACATATGCTGTAATTTGACCCAATCCATTCAATAATACTTATGATGATAAATTTTTCAAGGGAAAAGAGTCTATAGATAAATCATCTGTAATCCCCTAAAAGTTGGAAATAACTGTCAGGGGAGCCTTATAATGAGACATTCACATGTAAATATCTTTGAAAATTCTCTATGTAACTAGTATTAAAAACATTGCCTGTAGATTCTACTTGATTCTTTTAATAAGTGCCAGTAACAGCTTTTGATCCAAAAAGGTGCTTCTGAATGTTCTAACACACACATCATGTAATTCCTAAGTCATTGTCGCACTACCCTTTTAATTTTTCACAGATTATTCCAAGCATTTAATAGTAACAAAAATATCTCCTTTGCGTCAATTTTAAACTTTTATATCACTTTGAAAAGTTTTGGACTGGAAAGCTTTGCACTAGCAATGACTTTGGGGCCCTGGATATTTAGCCGGATGACTGATCCTAGTGTATCCCTGCCAAGTAAGGGGAAGACATTGAGGAGTGCGATGCATAGAATTGCTTTGACTCACCCTTTTCCTCTGGCAGCGGTTACAGCCTGGTGGCAGCAGTACCAAATCTGTGTACTTGCACGTTTGAAAGCTGCTTTTCTTAGGCTCCCACAGCAGTTTGTATAGAGTGGAAGCCAAACTAAGACGTCTACAGAGACTTTCTCAAAAGCAATTCACATATAATCTACAAAGAACCCCTTTTAGACTTAGTCCTATCGCTACACTCCTCAGACTTCTGTTAAAGCTTTTCCTAAGGAAGTAGTGTTAGAGAAAGGCCTGATAAGTTTTTCTGTGTTGAAATCTGTTGTAGAGTGTTTTAAAGAAATAACAGCCTTAGAGTAATTTAGAATTGGTGGGGCCATCTCCAGGGCCAGATGGAACCTGAGATTTAGAGGTGAGGATATATAGCCATGGCACGCTGCTGCTCACAGTCAGTATTTGACTCCAAGTTTTCAGATTTACATTTATGTATGTATTTACTATGTCAGAATATGGCCCTATAATTAGTAAGAAATAAATTGTAAAATAATAACTGAAAGGACATTTTAACATAGCTTAAGAGTTGAATAGAAGTGTCAACTGTCCCAAATCTGATAGGAAGATCCGTATAAAAGTTTTAGACTCTGGAGATTGGCATTGATTTAGAGCTGAAAGAATGGGTATTGTATCTGTACTTATTCTGTGAGATGATGAGAGGCAAAAGATGACAATTTTGAGGAAACTGAAAACTTTTCTTCTCAAATACTGAGGGTTAACCTCTGCACTCCTGTTTATTGGCCATCACTTTTTGATCGCCTGCTGAGGAAATGGTGCTCCCTCAGCTAAAGCAGGCTTAAGGATAGTGTTGCTGGGAAGCAGAAACAGCTCTTGGTACCTTCTTAGTGAACACCACAGATTCCCACTTTAATAATTGTTGAGTCTGTTATGTGGTCTGTCGGCCCTCTCATCAAAACCATTGATCTAGATTGCTCCACAGAAGCTACTCTGCCCTTTCCCACTGTGTTTTCTCTGATTGTAGAGGAACTCAGTTTTTTAACTCCCCTATTTGCTTTTCATGCACATCTAAGCAGCAATTCCTATATGGACCTTTCAGGTTAAAAATGAAACTATAATGCCTTAGGAAAATTTTAATGAAAACATCCTATTTCTATTTAGAGAAGAATAAAGAAGGCAGTGTGATGCAGTGGAAAGAATTCTGAATGTGTGGTCAGGATACCTGGTTCTTAACTCTGCCACTAATTGGTCCGGTGACTTTGAGCTAACCTTTGACACCCCTGGGTCTTGTTTTCCTCATCTCTAAACTGGGGGACAAGATGATCTCCAAGGGCTGAATTTGCAGTCCCTATCGATTCTATATTGAAAGGTTGCATTTTTAGAAGTATAGCTCCTTAAACAGAAATTATCCTATAAATTAAATATGATACCAGAAACAGCAGTAACAAATGCAAAATTTTCCTAAGGAAGCCAGTTATGACAAGCTGCAGACAACTCTTCAAAGTAAAACTTTTCCACTTTTAGTGAGTAGGGTGCTCTCCAAATAAATTGATAATTTCTGTTTTACAATGTGGGAATCTGAAAATATCTAGAAAATTAGAAGCTTTAAAAAGAATTTATAGAATCCGCCTCCAAAGGTGAAAAAAATCCAAAAACAACAAAACAAACATGGGGTCTATAACTTGAATAATTTAAGTAGATATGGATTTCATCAGATTAAGTCTAACTTTTATTTGAATTATCATAGAGTAATACTATAAGTAAATATTTGGTTGGATGTCTCAGTCTTCCATTTTGCTTGATATATATTTATGCTAAGTTATTGATTCTATTAATTTCATTTTTATTGATCATGCAGTGTGTTACTGCCACTGCTGATGATAAAGGGGGCCTTGGCAGCTGTGCACCTGCAGGGACATGGTACCACTTTCAAGGCTTTTCTGGAAACTGCTGATTTCTAAATATCAGATGTAGCTTATTTAGAACAAGTGAATTTGTTTTCATGTAGTGTAGAGCAGCAGTAACAGTAATTACTGTCCTGAGATAATAATGTTAATCTTTTATCATCATCTGAAGTGAATGCTAAAAACATGTTAAATTGAATT
This sequence comes from Microcebus murinus, assembly GCF_040939455.1. NCBI lineage: Eukaryota > Metazoa > Chordata > Mammalia > Primates > Cheirogaleidae > Microcebus > Microcebus murinus. The sequence goes on from NC_134104.1 coordinate 51,936,571, forward strand.
TCCTTTCTAACTTGTGTATTAGGCCATTATAGGTCCTGGACCACTTAAGAGATAATTGGACTGTTCCTTATTCTTTTTGTTGATGGCAGAGGTTCAATTTGAGATTTAAAATCAATATTACCAGAGTTGTGTGTGTGTATTTTAAAAATTATATGTTATTGTCCACCAGCTCAGACCAGTAATTGGCGAGGAAATACTGTAAAGGATAGCTATTTCCTCATGCAGAATAGCTTTTTAAAAGATCATTTCATCAGGATGTTAAGTGTAAGCAAGCAGAACTTTATAAAACATCCACTAGATGGCATCTTATAATTGTATTTGGAATTATCCTGCAGCATTCTTGACTACAGACGGTATAATTGGACCAGATTTTTTTTTTCCTCTGAAGGTTGGTTATTCATGAATCTGGACTCATATAAGCTTTAAAATAATCTTAAATTGAAAAGTTTTTTATCAGTCATTTTGTCATATTGCTTATTCATTATAGGGAGCATTTCTATAGTATCCCAGACGTGTTATTGAACATAGCATGGCATTGGGAACCTGTGTTAGTAAAATTGGGAAGCTTGCTTTCCTAACCATTTTAAATTGTTAATTTTATCAAAAATATGGGAAACATAGAAAAAAATTGGTCCTTTATTAGAATAGGCATTAATTTGAAAATAACCTCTGTCTCTGCCAGGTGTGTAGCACATTGTGTTTATAGCACAGATACAGATTATATTTTTGGTGTGATTCCAAGTTCTTTTACAGTTAAAGTTCTAAAAGCCACTGGACTGATCCCGTGGAAAAGTTCTTAGTGTTTGAGTTTATTTTTCAAATGCAGATGCTCCTCAATTAATAATGGGGCTACATCTTGATAAACCCATTGTAAGTCAAAAATACTTCATTGAAAATGCATTTAATAGGTGCAAAAATATAGATAGAATGAACAATATTTGATAGCACAACAAAGTGACTATAATCAACAGTAAGTTAAGGTATTCTTTAAAATAACTAAAAGAGTGAAATTGGAGTGTTCGTAAGACAAGGAAATGATAAATACCTGAGGTGATTGGATATGCCAGTTATCCCGATTTGATTAATATATAATTGTATGCCTATATCAAAACATCACATGTACCCTATAAATATATTAATATATAACTTATGTACCCATAATAATTAAAAATGCATTTTCTTTTTAAAAAAATGTTTTATTAATACATCTAACCTCCTGCACATCATAGCTTAGCCTAGCCTACCCTTAAATGTGCTCAGAACACTTTTTAGTACACTATTCTTTAAGTTACATGAGATATGTAACACCTGATTATAAAATAGGCTTTGGTCAAATGCTTTTGTCCAACTGTAAGCTGATGTAATTGTTCTGAGCATGTTTAAGGTAGGCCAGGCTAAGCTATAATGTTCAAGAAGTTAGTTGTATTAAATTACTTTTCGACCTACGATATTTTAAATTTACGTTGGGTGTATCAGGATGTAAGCCCACTGTAAGTCAAGGAACATCTGCATTAACAAGTTAACAATTTTATTCTTGTGGGTTTTTTTTTGTTGTTAATTTCAGAATATTAAGGGGGTACAGATGCTTTAGGTTACATGGATCACTTTTGTAATTCTTGAGTTCTGGCTATAGGTGTGCCCAACACCCAAATAGTGTTCATGGTTAGAAAAACAATCTTATTCTTAATAATGCATTCAAATTTATGAATGATTTGGTTAATCTCTGTTTAGCTTATTATTATTTTTAAAAGCTTGTTGTTTGTGGATGCTTACAGTGTATGCCAGCATATTCTTTTTCAATTTTTGAATTATTTGTATTTTAAGTTAAAGAAAAGATAGAAAATAAAATTACCAGTGATAAGAAAACTTCACCCATGATTCTATCATAGATGATGTAAACAATTTAGTGTTCATTCCATTTATTTTTTTGGTTTATATATATAAGCATATATTTATTATGTATTTTTATTAAAAAAAGAATTATACTCACATCACTCACATCCTATGCAACCTGTCCTTTTTTTCCCCCTTAAGTTTATCTTGAATGTCTTTTTATGTCAACAAATTATTTTCATGGACTCTTAGTCACTATAAATGGTTTCATTTTAACCAATATCTCAATATTTTAAGTTTAGTTATCCCCCTTCCATTTTTTTTGTTAAGTCTAATATTTTTGACGTGCAGAGGTATTCCTTTACTTATAATATTTAATATTTACTAATGAGAGCACTGGACTAAGGCAGCCTAGGTCAACCTAGCATAACATCTGGTTACAGTAAGTTCTTAATAATATTGAATGAATTTGTTACTCTTTTGTTACATGAGATGGTTAGTTAATTATAGTTTATTTTAAATTGATTTGAGTGTTTATATTTCATGATTAATCATAATAATAACACATAATATACCTTTATATATACTTCTTACTATATGTGAGACACTAGTTTTAATATATGTATATTTATTTTATATTTATATGAATCATTTTTATATATACTTTAAAAATACATACTCATAAGACACACTATTCTAAGCAGTGTGTGTGTATAAAAATTGGTTTAATCCTTACAGTGAAGTAAATACTATTATAATCCCTCTTTTTACACATGAGGATGCCAAGAATACAGAAAGGTTAGATTACTTGTCCGAGATCACATAGTGTACAAACAACTATCTGTCGTTGCAGGTTTATTAATTCAGGAAAAAACAAGAATATTCCATGCTGTTAATCTTTATGTGAAATTACATGAAAAACTAGGTATAAACAAAAGTGGAATTAAGCAAGATGGTTTGGGATTTCTTGTGGAGCCATATTTAAAGTCTTCATTAAAACAAAAAAGCCTAGAGATTTATGTGGTCACTTTAAAATGGCATCAATGCCATTAGTTTTCTTATTGAATGTGAAATTGCAAGTTGTAAAGTTCATAGTATAGATAATATAGATTACAATTACATTTGGCACAGTAAATGTCTTACTTTGACACAAATGATACATAATTTTTACTTCTATGGGATTTATATATAATAGTGATTTGATGTATATTACCCAAAATTCAGGCTCACAGAGGTTTCTGACCTTGGGTTCTGTCTTTTCTTAGCTTTGTCCAGGTCTTACTGCTCTGGATATCGAAGGTGCATGGTTTCCCAGTAGCAGAGGCATTTATTTAATGGACATTTATTAAGCACCTAATATATATTAGGCTTAACAATAGCAATGAGCATACAAAAACAGGTAAAATGTAGTCTCCTAAGGAAGAGTGCTGAGTGTGTGACTAGCAACATTGAAAAGATCCCAGAAATAACAGGCTTGTGTTATAGTGCTTCCTTACTTGTTTTAGGATTGTTTCTTTATGAAATGGAAAAAATAAAGAGAAGAATGAATACAAACAGAGATATGAGTACAATTCAAGGTTTCTCTTTCCTCTGAACGTGTCCTGTGCAGACTTTATAAAAGCCCCTCTCTTCTTGATGTCATGGTGCCTAAAATTCTTCCATGAAGAGTCATTAAAAATTACTCTTCCCCAAAACGATATTTTTAATAAGTATTAATTTATGTTACTTGACACCTCTGGTCTCACTGGTATAGCCCCACACATGACAGCCTGGAAAGAATCAGAACTGGTGCTATAAAGCAAAAAGTCTGTGAACAATTAACAGCTTCAGTAAGAAAGTAAGCCTGGGAGGAACAAGTGCATACCAGGAACGTAATTCAAGATTTCAGATGCTTCCTGCAGAGCTGTTAAGTATTACTGTGGCCAGAAGGTAGTCGGACATTGACAAGTGAGTCCTATTTTGGGATGACAGAGAAACAAAGAGGCCAGACCTTCGTCGATGGCCACTTAATGCTGCTGTTTGGTTCTTAGGAAGGTCTGGAAAAGCTGTTCGCAGAGCAGAATTGAAGGATGGCATAAATCAAGACATCTGGCTTTCCTGTTTTAACTAGAGCTACTCCTCAGTTGGACTTATCTACCATCTCTTAGAAATATCTCTTTACAAGGCAAAATATACCAAAACCCAAATAGAGTTTAAGAAGTTCAAGATTTCTAAAAGTAGGCCAAGGAGTGCAAGTGGTGGTAGACATGCAAAAAGCAAGGGTGAAGTATTTTCCCAGTAAAATGACAATGTTGATTGGCATGAAACTGGCAACAGAGCCAAATTTATGAAAGCATTAGGACTTGCCATACCTGACAGTATAATAGTTCTGTTGGACTAAGCAGCAGAAAGAGGCTGGATTTTCAGTCAGAAATAACTAAAACCACTATTTATGTAATATTTATAGGAGACCATATGTGATTCAGTTGAATTACTATGTCTTGCTGTCTTGCTATACCAGTTATTAAAAGGCTTCTTCAGTTGTTGACAGGTTGTTAAAGTGTGCCACATATGTAGATAAGGAAAACACTCAAGTGATTATAAAGTTCTTATAATTTAAAAATGTACAGATTTACAATTCCAGATAGCCTTTTATTAATTGAAGAAACTGGATCTTTTTTGGTCTTCCGTATGTTTTAGAATTGCACTTCATGTTTTAAAAACAACTCATCAGCTTTGCATTATTCTGCTGGCCAGAAAGCCCTCAACTTGTAAAAATGGTATTTTTTTACTGAATCTTGCAGTGTGCCTTCTATGTATGTTGTACTGTGGTGGCCCAGAAGAGAGAGAGTAGCAATGTACTCCCTTCCTGTAATGCTATTAGGATGATACCTGAAGGTGGAAGCCATGATGGTATTGCCAGTAAATAATGCTTCAGAAACCTGTTTTAACAACAAGATGAAACCAATTTGGATAGCTCATAAGTAATCAACACAAATAGACACAGAAATATTCACTGACATAGAAGTGTTATGACATCAGGATTGTAAGCAATCAGAGGTCACCTAGAAAATATTCAAGTTGACCAAGGGACACCTTAAGAATATAGTACATGAGTCTTGCATATTCCTGAAAATAGGTGGGGAAAGTTTTTGTTAATGTAATCACCAAATGAAAAGCCCTGTGAAGCCTGTTTTTTAAGTAGTCTCAAAGTTTTTAAAGTTTGAATTTTAATATAGTGGGTTAATTAGAGCAGTTATTCTCAACTAGGGGTCCTACAATCTTACAGAAAGTATTTAGAAATTTGTGGGACATTATTTGTCACAGTGATGGGGGAATGCCACAGCCAGAGATTAGGGGTAGGAGTCAAAGGGTAAGGAGAAAGCCTAGATATATGTTAACTCAGCGAGGAGTGAAACAGTCTTGCCAAGTACAGAATTATACCACTCAAAATGCCATAAACTTCCACACTAAAAAATGGTGATTTAGAGTACTGGGTACTACTATAACTTGAGCAGAAACAGATAAGTAATTGGAAGTTTCTGCCTTTTGGACTCTGAGGATGCATATCATTTACATAAGGAATAAGGTAGAATTTCCTGTAGAAATTCTGGAGGTTTCCACACTTACTATTTTATTAAGGTGAACTATCTTGTGGATGGTTTTACTCAGTTGCTTAACTGAGGCTAAATTTTATTTCTCCTCGTTAGAGTAAAACGAGTAACAGGGGGACTATAGATATAAATTCCCAGAATCTAGCACCTGCTGGCCATAAAAGTCAGTCAAGAACATGGAGGAAGCTGTACCTAAACATGTTCTCAGCAGCTACTGATAAAGCTAACACTGTAATCAAACTTGAAATTAAGTGATGTCACACATTCAGCATTTTTCATAACAGTACAGTGTAATGAAATCCAAAGAGTAATTCGTAGTTGGTAAAAATCAGGTGTTGTAAGTGCACTACACACAAAACTAATTTTGTTCTCTTTTTTTTTTTTTTTTTTTTTGAGACAGAGTCTCGCTTTGTTGCCCAGGCTGGAGTGAGTGCCGTGGCGTCAGCCTAGCTCACAGCAACCTCAAACTCCTGGGCTCGAGTGATCCTTCTGCCTCAGCCTCCCGGGTAGCTGGGACTACAGGCATGCGCCACCATGCCCGGCTAATTTTTTATATATATATATCAGTTGGCCAATTAATTTCTTTCTATTTATAGTAGAGACGGGGACTCGCTCTTGCTCAGGCTGGTTTTGAACTCCTGACCTTGAGCAATCCGCCCGCCTCGGCCTCCCAAAAGCTAGGATTACAGGCGTGATGTTCTCTTTTTTAAAAACAGATATTGAATAAACTCATGAAGATGTTAGGAACATAGATGGGATGAGTGAGGTTGGAGGAAGGAAAGAAGAATTAGGTGTTTGGAAACCTTTTTTAAGGAAGGAATGTTTAATAATTAATAGTTTTCTTCAATGTTAGTGAGGCTACAGATGATTCACTGCTTTCTTGAGCCATTTCAGACATCTATCTCCAATTTTAGTTATTTCTAAGACCAATCATTCATCAAAAAGAATGCATTCTTTGTCATAGATATGCTTCTATCAGGTGTAGAAGACAAACCTGCAAACAAAAAAATATCTATCCAAGGTGATATACAATTCTGTCCAATGTCAAAATAGCTGTGTGAATAAAAATTACTGTGGCACCAAGGGGACTTACTGTAGCATACCAACCATGGTCTCTGATCTTAGTAGAGAAATCACTCAGGTAGCCTGGAAATGAGACAGAACAATGTTTCTACTCTCCCAGTAGGAGAGTAACATTGGCTAATAAGGTAGGATGACGCTGGTATAAACAGAATTTTTAAGTTCACTCTTAATTAGAATATAATATGTTGAAAGCCTGTTTTATTTCTATGTATATAGTCAAGTAAATGCTTCACTTCTTAATACTCAAACTATAAAACCCCTTTCACAGTAATTGAATTGCAGACAAAAAGGCCCATTTGCTGTAGTTGCAGTAATTATGTGTTGAAGCAGTTAATTTTGAGCAAGTGTGAAAAGATGTCACATGGTCAGAGAAAGGATCAGGAAGAGAAAATGACTTTTGCACCGCAGCATATTGATCTGGTACCTCAGAAGCCTGCTACTTTGTGCTCTGTTAAATTACATATAAAATATTTGATTTTAAAAGAACTTATTGGCTTTCTTTTTTGCTTGTGAAATAATACACATCAAATAAGGATAACATAAATATAATGAAGACAAAAGTAGGTATCAGTCAATGCATATACCACTTCGTTATCTATTGTGAACATTTTATTGTTTATTATTCCAGTATTTTTTTCTAGGTAATTTTTTCTAGGTATAAACTTACTTTTTCTTTTTAATTAAAATCATGGTATATAAATGTCACTGTAAATGTGTTTAATGAAAATTTTTTTCATTGATTGATTTTGCTATCAAATTCCTATGACCCTATTGTTAGGTTTCCCCACCCCCATTATAGTGTTTTGTTTGTTTGTATTTCACAAAGGTGGTGAGATTCTGGGTATGGTGTGGTGTGAACTTGTATGTTTTAGAAATAAATGCTTCCTCATATGTTCCCTATATATCGAGAAGCCACTGCCATTTGCTAAGGATAGGATACAGAGTTTTCTTTCTCAGAGAAAAGAAGATAACTATTTTGCTACAGAAGAAAAACTTCAGGGTATTATAAGGATTTATTTATGATAGCATTTGCCTGATGCTAACAGATACAGTGATACACACATTCCTTGTTTTGATCATCATTCTTTAATTCTGTTTCCTATAATTTTGCTGCAGATGTCCTCAGTCACCGGGTGTTCACATACTTAGATGGTGAATGCTCTTTTTGTTAATAGAAGCTGAACCATAAGGCTATCAGTCAAGGATATACTGAGTGCTCACCTTACGGATAAGTCCCCAAAGTTAGATTTGGCTTTTGAGGTCATGTTCAAATAAAACCCTATTTTGTGAGAGCAAGGAATATTGTCCAAGTGCACTAGCAGTTTTCCAATATCTGTTGATCTATCAGCTCTACACTTTGTAGAAAGTGGGCACGTGTGGGCATGTGCACATGTTACTGTTAAAAGCATAGTTCTTTTCCATGAAAGCTGCTCATTTTTCTTCATAGCCAGAAAGATTCAGTATGATAATGGGAATTTTTAACCTAGGATTATAAATCTTCCTTAGGGTTCAGTTAGTTCCTCTTGTTTCTTTCTGCAAACTGAACTTTAAGGACTGTTAGTTGTCAAAAATAAGAGCCTCCCCATTATTTTACTATGTCAATATCTGTTGTTTTCTGCTTGCATTAAGAGACCCCAGATAGAAAATTGTCTAATTCCCATAAGGAATAGCTATTGCAAGTAAGAAAAAACATTTTTAATAAATTATATAATACAGTGGTATTTATCTTCTCTAATTGTTTAAAATAGACCATGGAGATGCCAGGGATATTTTTCTTGTTTTAAAATAAATTTGTTTCATTATTGAAACTACATATCATTAGACTTTTGCTGTAATAGTAAATATGAAAGGTTATGAAATAGATTGCACTTTTAAATATAAAACTTTGTTTAGGTTTAAGGTCCTCAAAATTGTTCTCATAGTTGTAATATTTTTACTGCGAGAGTAGTCCAAGGAGATGCTGAATAACTCTACAAAACTATCTGACATCACACAGAAAGAATTGAGAGGGTCTCCCAGGTGGTCAAATGGATACTGTTACTATGGCAAGTTCTTGCTTCACCATAGCAGGCAGAAATATCCCAGGAAGCATTGGCAGAGCATAAGCAGCTACTTGTAGCCTGACAACTAAAAGCTAATAACTCATATGATTGAATTTCAGGAACATTTTTCCCATAGTTGGGAGTGGGGCGCCTAAATGAACCATCAACGTCAGCTATGAACAGTGAGAAAAATGTTTTACCAAGATCAAAGACAGATATTATATTTGGAATTTGTTCAAGAAGAGTAACTTTGCATTTACAAATACCCTTTTAACTGCAGTATTTTGTTATCTGTCTTCAAAGGAGAACTGCTTGTTGATAGGCCACTTCCTGCCTTTCATCTTTTTTTTCTGAGTATAGACAAAAGAGAGAAAAAGCAGCACCATGAAAGTGGCAATCCTTTTTTATGAGTTGTTTTAAAACATGGGCAACAGAATTAGGTATTTTAGAAAGTAAAATTTGTTCTTGTAGAAATGTAGTTCTAGTTTCGTGCTTGGGTCACTACAAAATGGCTGCCAGGTGACTTCTGCCAAGTCAGTAGCAGAGGTAACAGTGTAATCTGTAGAGAAAATGGAAAAGGGAAAATAAGAATTTATGAGCTGTAGGAGCAGGAGTGTTGAGGCTGCCAGAGTCAAGAGGCAAGTTTTAAGGAAATAGGAAGTCTATATGACAGGAGACAGTATCTACCAGAGTAAAGACACTGATTTGTTAGTTTGACAGATTCTTGTTCTTGGAATCTGCTTAAAGCTACCTTGATCCATTCAACCTGAAAATATTTAATCAGGTGTTTGCTATAAGGAATGTTGGGGGTGGTAATTTGGGGTCATGTTAGGCTAGTTGCAAAGTCACACTTGAACAACCTTAATCACGATGATTTTTCTAAATGAAATTGAAGGAAGCAAAGGAGAGGAAACTCATCAAAGTTGGCTGAAAATTACATGTAGGAGATACACCATTCCCCTTCTTTTGTAGCCTTCATTTTTCTTCATCAGCTCTCGCTAGTGATGCATCTGTGAGAGGATAATGCAAGCTATCCTGCCGTGAGTAATGGACTCTGATTTCCACTTTTCTGATTGCTTACTATCTGCTGTAAGTAATGCCGTACAGACATTCTCCCGGTGTCCTCAAGCATTTTGACTAATGTTCTATTTGGGCAAAAATCCCAATAACCACAGAATTCTTCATTCAACTTTTCTGGTTTTTGTCTTTATTGATTTTCAGTTAAAACTCTCAGTGCAGGTTTTTGCACTTAAGTTTTGTAACCACAAGGCTTTTGTTGGCATGTAGCTTTTCTTTGAGATATTCTTTCATTTGAGAATAGCAGGGAACCCTGGGAATTGTAGATTGCCTTCAAAATAGATCATTTCTTGTTGGCTCCATTTGGCTGTGATTTCTCTCATTAGGGTAATAGAATAAAAATTGCCCATTAGACACTTTTCTTTTATTGATCCAGCTCATATCAAAGGCTGAAAGTGAAAAATAAACTAAGATTTTTTTCTGTTATTATAAATAAACTTGGTACTGTTTTTTTTGTTTGTTTGTTTGTTTGTTTGTTTTTGGTTTTGGAGACAGGGTCTTGCTCTGTCACCTAGGCTAGAGTGTAGTGATGTCATCAAAGCTCTGTGTAGGTTCAAACTCCTGGGCTGGGCTCAGGCAGTCCTCCTGCCTCAGTGTCCCGAGTAACTTGGACTATAGGCATGGATCACCATGCCCACCCAGCTGATTTTTCTGTTTTTTGTAGAGATGGGTTCTTACTATGTTGCTTATGTTGGTTCTGAACTCCTGGCTTGGTGAGATCCTCCCACCTCAGCCTCCCAGTGTGCTGTGATTATAGAAGTGAGTCACTGTGCCTAGCAACTCTACAGTACATTTCTCATTTATTTCTTACTAGTAGTACAAATCCAAAGTAACCTCAGGTTTATAATTTAGTCAAAAATATAAATATATATAATACATGTGTGTATATGTATATAATAATAACCATTTGCTCAGAAGGGACCCAAACTTTATACTAATGCAGGAAGTAAGAACATTTCATTTGAACTTAACCTCTTGTGGACTCAGTCTTACAGATCTTTAATGTGGTGGCTTTGGACTATGATGTCTAAGGTCTTTTTTATTTCTAACATTGTGTAGTTTTATTTGTGAACTCAAATATATGTTTCATAGAATCCAAAATCTAGAAAAAACCATGAAGGAAACCTTCTGGTTTACCTTTGTCTGTTTGAGCAAAAGATTCCAATTTTAATTCAAGAATTGCTGTCTGTTTTTGTTTGTTTTGTTTTTCCTTTTTAATGTTTTCAGAAGAATTCAGTTGTTTTTGGTAGTAGGTACCTGACCAGTTATCCTTCCTTCCTTCTCTCCCTCCCTCCCTCTCTTCCTTCTTTCCTTCCTTCCCTCCGTTTAATGGCAAAGGAGAAAAAATGGTAGACTAGCATCTCAAAATCCAAATTCCTGTACATAAACAGAAATAAAGAACTTTTAAAGGGAGGGCCCTCAGTTCTAGGCTATTGTCATTAATGAATCTAATCCTGAGCAATAATTCCTGATTGCAGTGTCTTTAGGGAGCATTCCAGACACATATTGAGAATTGTAGTTGTAGAATTCCAAATGGCTAGTTAGTGGTAGTGGTTCAGGTCCTGTCCTGTTATGTTCATGAAGAAATTAAAGCTCCTATATTTCCTTCCCTCCTCTCTCTCCTCTACTCCTCATCCCCCTCCCCACAATATACTTCTCTTCTTTACCCCACTCAGTATGTGAGATTTGCAGTAGTAGTGAAGTTGGAATTTAGGGTTCCAGATAGCTGTTCAGTAGCAGTGATACCTCCAAGATGAATCTCTGACCTTTTGAAAGTTGGTATAACATGGACTCCAGGACATTTGAGGAACACCAAATAAGATAAGTCTTAGTAGTAAAATATTTCACTTATACTAATTTATATCTAGTATTGTGTTAGTCCATTTTGTGTTGCTATAAAGGGAATACCTGACACTGGGTAATTTATAAAGAAAAGACTCACAGTTATGCAAGCTGCAAGAGAAGCGTGGTGCTAGCATCTGCTTCTGGTTAGGGCTTCAGGGAGCCTCCACTCCTGGAGGAAGGTGAAGAGAGAGAGCAGATGTGTCACACGGCAAGAGAGGGAGGAAGTGGTCCCAGGCTCTTTTGAACAGCCAGCTCTCAAGTGAACTAATAAAGCAAGAACTCATTCATTATTGCTGGGAGGGCCTCAAGCCATTCATAAGGGATCTGCCCTCATGACCTAACACCTTCCACCATGCCCCATATTCAACACTGGGGATCAATTTCAGTGTGGGATTTGGAGAAGCCAAACATCCAGACCATATCAAATATATAAAATATATTCCATTTTTATTTTATTTATACTAATGAAGCAAAGAGTGAGAAAATCACCCAACAAAACATTTATCTAGATGCTATCTGTTAATATTTACTTGTTATATAAAAATCATTAAATCAACTCAAAGTATTATCTGCTTTATACAGCCCTTATAAATGACCATGTTAAGGCAATGATTTAATTGTAGTTCAAATGCATAATGCTAACCAAAGTGAAGTTAAACTATACAGAATCACTTTAGCAGTACATGGTGCATAACACTTGAAAAAGAAAATCACAGATTAAAACTGACAAAGCTAATCACCATGTGTTTACCTCTGAGCCCCTTGATCTTTAGAGAACTTATTAGAAACCTCTTTTGTTTAATCTTATTTTTTTAAAGGTATCACAACAGTTGTAGAGTTTACAGTTCTCCCAAATGCTTCTAAAGCCACCTACATGTGGATAAGAAGTATTAAACAGCACTGTGGCATTACAGCCGGATCACCTGAGTCTTATTCCTGATTATCCAACATGCTAGCCTTCTCTGCTGTGTTACCCTAGGCAAGTTCCTCTCTGTGCCTCAGTTGCCTTATCTGTAAAATATGGATAATTATGGTTTCTACTTCATAATGTTGTTTTGAGTATTAAATGAATTAATGATTGTAAAGAGAATAGTGCCTGGTTTATAATTAAGTCAAGAAAAGAAAAAAAGGCATACTTAGCACTACTTTTCTGTGCTTTGTTATACATGAGAATTCTGATTTCAGTTTTAAACTACAAATCTCTACTTGTTTCCAATGAAAATTTAGTTCAATAAGTTTAAAATGTTAAAATTTCTGAGATGGAGGCTGAGTGCAATGGCTCACACCTGTAATCCTAGCACTCTGGGAGACCTAGGCCAGAGGATTGCTTGAGGTCAGGAGTTTGAGACGAACCTGAGCAAGAGCAAGACCCCATCTCTACTAAAAATAGAAAAAAAGGAAGAAAAATAGAAGAGAAAAAAAAAAGAAAAAATTAGCTGGGCAACTAAAAAAACAAAAATAAAAAAATTAGCTGGACATGGTTACCTATTGCCTGTAGTCCCAGCTACTTGAGAGGTTGAGGCAGGAGGATCACTTGAATCCAGGAATTTGAGGTTTGTGTGACCTAGGCTGACACCACAGTGCACTCTAGCCTGGGCAACAGAGAGAGACTCTGTCTCAAAAAAAAAAAAAAAATCTGAGAAGGAAGTGTTATTTTTTATTACATAGCCTTCTTTTTCACTATATGAATCCTAAATATTATAGCATTCAAATGGATATATTAGGACAAATTTCTAATATTATCAACCTAATTAGTGATTTAAAGTAGTTTAAAAAAAACTGTTTTGGAAGATGGTTGAAGGAATAGTGACAATAATTTAGCACTTTCAGTGGTCAAGGACAGACCCCTTTACCAACTGTTCTTGTATAGGGGCACTTGTAATTTCCCTATTAATCTTTCCATTATGGAGCATTCTTCAGTGTTCCAGCTGGTTCCTCTCTTGGTATGCAAATGGTTTGGATAGATGTGAGGAGGCCAAGGATTTAAAGGCCCAAATCTGGCCACATTTATGACCTGTTTGAGCTGCTTACTGTGCTGTTCACATTTTCCAGTGTCAGAGGCAGAGTTTTACTCCAGATTCCGAATATATGCAAAAATAGGGCTAAGATGGTTTAATCCTAACCAACCTGTTAGAGATCTGAATGTCCTAATTTCTGAAAGTTTAACATCTCTATAATAAATTATATATTGAATTATGGATAAAGTGAAAATTTACATTTATTAAGGACCCCCTTGGCTTTGCTTTGAAGGCATTAGAAATTGGCTCTTTTAAGGAAAAAAATGCTTTTTCGAATACTCTTTAAATAGGTGTTGGGAAGTCTTATTAAAATGTTAGGAAAGTTATTTTTTCCTTAATACAGAATTCTAAGCGAACACATGAAAAGTGTTTAAAATGTCAGTAGTTAAAAAAAAAACAACTTAGCAAAGGTATGCAAAATTCAATGTTGTAGCCAATTTCCAAATTATAGAATCCATTGTTGATTAATGGTAGTGGTGGGGGGTTTGCATAAACTGTGAGAAAAATACAAATAATGTGGGACAAATACATAAATCCACTGTTGCAATTTTTAAGATAAGAGAATGGAGGACTTATGGACAGGGTCTCTGCAGGACAGCCTGTTCCCAGCTGGAGATAATGAAATAAAATCATAACATAGAGTGGTAATTAAGTGGGTCTTCAAGGTTACCTAGACCTTCTGGTGCTTAAAGACCTTCCACACTTTTTCTACTTAATCAGTTGCTAATTTAGTCCTTGAACAGGTCTGAGGATGGATCTTTTTCTTTTTTGGGGAAGTAAAGGCCAGGACTAGACTTTGGGCCTCTTTACTCTCAACTTGGTACTTTTATTGATCCCAAAGTTCACTGGTTTTTTTTTTATGCAAAAAGGAACTCTACAAGCAAGAGAAAACAAGTATGAGAAGCACAAAATGTCATTACACTTTATACCTGCTCTCAGATCATCTTTGACCATTTCTGTATCGATGTCAAGGAAATTCCAGTTCTGTTCTCCCTTAAGCTTTACTTTCCCATAAAAGCCCTGCCAGTTTTTCTCAAGTCAAGCCTGAGATTTCAGGAATGGCCAGACATCTGACTTCCTTCTAGGTATCTCATTCCTTGGAAAGTTGCCGAACTTACCTTAGTCTTAATTAACAGCACAGCAGAATAAACTGAACCAGTTCTTTTCAGACTCTTTTCAAAGGGTTATTTTTGCGGAAGCCCAAAGTATGAGAAGCCAGGTCAGAGCTGGCATAGTTTGCAATGGCAGGAAGCTCCCAGAACCTGGGTTTCTTCCCCAGCTGTACCTTCAGTATTGTTGGTAAGTTTAACTCTTAGTTAAAGGGTTAATAATGGGACAAATTGGGATCATCAAAGGGAATAAAAAGAAATGTCTGAATTCTCCACTGGCTTTTATAATTGCCAAGTATCTGGTGCTGAGAATGTCTTACTGTTATATATTTTGTCTTACTAATGATTTGGACCACATTTGTTGCACACTATTACATGCTGTCTAATTCCCAAATGGCTTCATTATTATATAGGTTTTATCTCACCAACAAGTCCTTTATTGGTCCAACTCATATTTTATAATCAGTGTCATCTCCCTTAATGCTAGTCCATTAATAGGTCCTCAGAAGGTTGATTTGGGATCAGGAGGTCTCCCCAGAGGAGCTGTATAAGAGCTGCAGAAGGAATTTGACCACCTTTGATTACAGATTGGCAGTCATCAAAGCAGACAGCTGGGAGAGCTCAGCAAGCAGAACTCTCCTCAGAGTCTTTGATGAGCCTTACCTTTCAGTTTGAGAAAAGCTATAACAAGATATGTGTCTGACCTTGCTGTTAGATTGTGATTTTTGATACACAGCCAACAGTGACAAGTTTTATTTATTTATTTTTCATAGAATAAGGGTGGTCATATATTTTATTTATTCCATTTGGTTCTTTTTCATATTTTCACCCAAACTTATACAGCATATCAGTATATATTTTAAAATCTAGCGAATAGTTGGGAATGTATGAAGACCTTTTTTGGGGGAGTCCAAAATATGTTCTGAGTTTTTGCTTGTACTTAAAAATATTTGCAATAAACACAGGAAGTTTGCATGCTGCTCTGGGATTATGTGGCAGGTTTGTAGAGTGCCTTTCCCTTATGTGCTGTGTTGCTTATGGAAATGACAAGCTTTTATAGTATCTGTTAAATTATAACCTGCCTATTGTGTTCACTGCAGAATTCTGAATTTAGTTAAAATGTTAAGAAGTCATGCTGTTTTTTCCACCCCTGCCTCTCAGAAAAATTAGATGGAGATGCATGTGCTTTCTGTCAATAAAGCATATTTGTTTTGAAAGACACAGCACTCATGGGCTGTCACTCATAACAAACGACTTCTGAGAGTACTTTAAGAGCTGCAACATCAATATTTACAAAATGCAAAGTGAAGAAAAGCACATTGAGTCACAGATACATGTGCTGTCTTGTTCCCTGATTCCCCACTCTCCCAGTATATTTCGTATGGCTAGATTTATATGAAGGACTGTTTTGAAATATGAATGGAAATTTGGTAACCTTCTAAAGTAAATACTGAGAGACACTAATTAAATACCAAAAAGGTTTATGAAATGGAATTACTTTTTCTTCCAAAGTAAATGTATTGATTAAAAACTAAAATCAGTGACACAATTAGATGGAAGAAAATACCTGTGTTTGGGGCAGAAAGTCCAGAGCCTTTATAGGCTGTGTCACTAGTTTGCCCCTTAATGGCATTATAAAGATTATGTAAATCTCTGTGAGGCTTCTCTCACTTAGCTGGACAATGGGCATAATTTTGCCCACTTCACAGGATTTTATAATATTAGTTAAATGTGTTCAATGAAGGTTTTGTAAGTCATAAAGTGGTACATAATTGGAAAGTAGCAATTAAGGTAGCAGGGGTGGGGGGGTAGTGACAGTACTGCTTTGTCATATTAAGAAATATATTTGGAACTTATTAATATAGTGTACTCAAATTCTATATTATAAAGTACTTTCTTATAAAAGTTAAAACACAGAATTTTTTACATATCAGAAACATGACTTTATTATATTATAATCCATCTTTGAAACAGAAAATGAGATAAAAACAGTATGGGCTCATTGGTAGCACTGTAGTCTCTGTTGTTGATTATATATTCTACCAGTAATTCTTGCGGCCCTGACAAATCACTGCCTAAGTGAGAGCAAGCACACCCTCTCTCTGGTCCCCTTGACATAATGCCATCATGTAAATATGGAAAGGCATTGTTAGATACTCATCACAAAGTACTGCAGAGATTCCAGGTAGAAAGGGATTAAATTAATGAAAAATGGCTTTAGTAGAGTTAAGAATCTTGCTTAGGGGAAAAATGATAATAAATTTGAAAATTCTTGGTTTTAACTGAGTACTTGCATGATTGCTTCTCCCTAAAATCAGCTAACAACATGTCTTAATGATGTAGAAGAACTTCTTAAGTGATTTTCCAGGTTTGTATGCTTTATAATTATTGTATAGAGGAGGGATTTTTTAATACTATAAAGCATTGCCTTTATATTTAAATAGGATGCTAGATGATAAAAATTTGGCCAGCAGAGAGAACAGATTTAAGTAAATTGGGCTGTAAGAAAAGTACTCTGAGATGCCTCAATAAATACATATCTTGTGGGTATAGCTTCATAACATTCTCATACTATGCAGTGACGGAAAAATGGAAGGAAGGAATTTCAGGTCATATCAAAACCTCTAGCTGTTCATATTCTCACTTAAGTAGTTTTTAAAAAGGATAAAAAGGCAAGCAAATAATATACAAATAGGAACTGGTTGTTTTTGGTAATTCTTAGAAGTGAAGAATCTGTTGTAAACAATTGCCATACATTTAATACATTTAGCAAATAGAAATAAGTTTTCAATACTGGGCCCTGGGATTAGAGCACATTCAGTCCAAAACCTAAAAGGAAAATAAGTAACACCTGAAAGGTACAAAAAGAATTATTAATGATCTGGATGGATCACTGTTATGACTCTGAATCATCAAGTAAGTACATAAATATTAACTTTTTTTTTTTTTTTTTTGAGATAATCTCGCTTTGTTGCCCAGGCTAGAGTGAGTGCAGTGGTGTCAGCGTAGCTCACAGCAACCTCAAACTCCTGGGCTCAAGCAATCCTTCTGCCTCAGCCTCCCGAGTAGCTGAACTACAGGCATGTGCCACCATGCCCGGCTAATTTTTTCTATATATATTAGTTGGCCAATTAATTTCTTTCTATTTATATTAGAGACAGGGTCTCGCTCTTGCTCAGGCTGGTTTCGAACTCCTGACCTAGAGCAATCCGCCCGCCTCGGCCTCCCAGAGTGCTAGGATTACAGGTGTGAGCCACCGCGCCCGGCCTAATATTTTGTGTTGTATTATTAAATCAAGAAGTGGGATTATACTTAAGAAAAAAATTTCAGCAAGCATGAAGCAAGTAAAAAACAAGTGTTTTTCTGCTTAACTCTAGTTATATAGAAAATATAAATGAATCAAAATTTCCTTGGCAGATGTGAAGACTAATATAAAATGATTAAATTCATGTATTTCCAAGCACTATTTATTAGATACATATATTCAAGGCAGTATTCTAAGCATTTAAGAATGTAAAGATAAGCAACACTTTACCTGTATGTAATTTGTAATCTAGTAAATCATTAGTTAACTCAATTTTAGTGTGCCAAAGTGTACAGCAGGTGGGCATTGCAGAAACTAGGATAAGCTACTTCAGAGTAAATACAATACTACTAAAAATAAGAAATATTAATTCTCTTTTACTTTTGGAAAAAACAGTACTTTTGCAACCATTAATACTGAAAAGTTTTGTTTGAGAAGTGAAGCAAATTTAGCTGTCACTTAATAGTTATTTGCCATCTTTTTAGAGTTAAGAATAGTAGCTTAAGAAAAAGAGATTTTAATTGGTATGATAAACAATATCATAGATTGTTGATTTTTAATCTGTTTCTGGGGTCTTTTAAAAATTATTACTATAATTAGAGATCAGAATGATGGAAAACATTTCTTATTATTTTTAAACATTAAAAACAATAATAACTAAGCCTAGAAAAAATGATTCTTTTAAACTTTTATCATTTTAGATGAAATTCAGTATATCTGCTCTTTTTTTTTTTTTTTTTTTTTTTTGGTGGGCAGGGACAGGATCTTGCTATGTTGCCCAGGCTAGAGTGCAGTGGTGTCATCATAGCTCACTGCAGCCTCAAACTCCTGGACTCAAGTGATCCTCCTCTCAAGTACCTGAGACTGCACTACAGGCTCACACCACCATAGCCGACTAATTTTTCTATTTTTTGTACAGACAGATCTCTACAAAAGCATTCCCTGAGCTATGTTGATCAGGCTGGCCTAGAACTCCTGGCCTCAAGCCATCCTCCTGCCTCAGTCTCCCAAAGTGCTGGGAATACAGGTGTGTGCCACTGCACCTGGCAGATAGCTCTTTTAAAAATATGTGTGATCATTCTTAAAATTCAAAGGGCTATATGTAAACTGGAGCAGAGAAGATTAAATAATCAGTGCTCAGTGATGGTTACAGGAAAATGGGGAATGGATAATTATTTCTCTTGTGAGGCCAAAATTATTTATTCACTGAAAATCGTTCTTTCTCTCGTCATATCTGCTGCATAAAAACCATTCTAAATAAGTAAAATCACCAGGTGTTTTAGTTTGGTAGTTTGAGTATGCTATTTGAGTCAGATGCTAGGAATTTCTGAAACAGGGTCACAGAGCAGGGCATGGCAAAGATGGGCTAGAAAAGAAGCAGTGGTGAGTGAGAAGGTATAAGGATGGTAGGCATGGACTGCATTCATTCAGTATTTGCCTGCAGTGTGCCTGGCTCTGTGTCGGGCCCTGGAGATACCATGGTGAACATGATGTTCTGTTATCTGTCACAGTAAAATGTGATACAAAGAAGAAAACAGCCATTTCAGTGTGGTCTGTTAAGTGTAGGGTGCTGTGGAGACATTTCTCTCAGACTAGAAAGGACCAGCTTTAGGTGAGATACAAACTAACCCCTGAAGCAGGGACAAGAGTTCCACTGGAAGAAACAGCAGTCGCATGCCAGGAGGTGGGAGTACAGGGCAAGTTCTGAAAGATGGCTTGTGGCTCACGGTGGGTAGAGCTTTGAGAATGAGAATGGGCTGAAGAAAACACCAGCCTTAAAGGTGAACAGGGACTAGGCCAGGAAGAGTCTTGCATGGTAATGTGAAGGAAGGAGCATGGAGTTTTTCCTTAGTCCATCGAAGGATGATTAAAGGGGCTCCATACAGGAAAAGGGCATGAGCAGGTAAGTCTGCGCAGCTACAGATAAGAAGACCAGACTGCAAACCAACCTGGTGAGAACGGAGAGGAATAGACATATGTAAGAGGTAGAAGGGAAAGATCTTGGTGAGACTCATTAGATGTTGGGGGGCGGTAAGCAGCCAATTGTAGTGATTTCAGTTTATGGAGAGAAAAATTGAAAAAGTATCTGTCTGTTATCTATATATCTCTCCTGTATATGATCATATCTATATCTATATATATATATATATATGCTTTCCAGACAGAAAGTTCCTCTTCACCAGGTTCTGGTGTAACTCCTCAGAGATATGGGGGAGGCAGAGGCCTGGCCCAGACAAAATATTTTCTCTGAGAGGCTAGAAATCAAACATATGTGAATCATATTGAGGTAGAGAAGCCACAGCCTATGGCGAGGTTGCAACAAGTTGTAAGTGCTTTCTAGGAAATTAATCCTGAGTTTTAGAACCAAGAATATTAGGAACCAAGTCACTTAGTGGCTTGCAGTACAAGGTGGGTGCTATGAACAAGTGATGGTACCAGGCAGGCCAGTTCTCGGGTGCTGGCTGCATTAGGCAATCCCCTCCTGGCCTGGTGGCTAGAGGCCAATTTGTACAGAGAAAGAGGACTGAAGGAGAATGAAAATTCACAAAGTGCTTTAGACTTAAGATTGTGTATAGACTGTAGGAGAAGCTATTGGTGTAGAAAGAACTATTGACAACTAAAAGTCTAATGGCTCAGGATACCCGGAAGGAAAAGCACAGATTGGGGATGACGGAAGGGAGGAAGTTGGCCTTGAATCCCTGCCTTTAAGAGAAAACAGAAGAAGAAAAATAAGTTTTGAGATTAGTAGGCAAGGTGGGAATTTGGGAGGATATTTAGAGTGACTAGAATTGTGGTGGGGAGGATGGTATGGAGAAGTAATTGAAATGAAAGCTTGGGCTAAGGGGACAGAAGACCTTGGTTAGAATCCTGGCCCCATCCACATGCTGGCAAAGTGACCTTGGGCGTGTTGCTTAACAGTTTCTTCATGTTTAAAATGTCATTATAGTAACTTTCTCCAAGAGTTATATTAAGGGTTAAAGAAATTAATTCACATAAAGTGTTTAGTGTATAGCAAATGTTCAATAAATTTTATTGTGATGAAACAATATTATGTAATGGTCAAAAACCAGACTCTGAAGCCAAAACTTCCGAGTTCAAATACTGACTCTACCAATTATGTGCTAGTGGTGTGATTTATAAACATAATTCATAGCTCACAAAGTAATCAGAAAAAATGTATACAACTGCATTGACAATAAATGAGGAGCCTCCATGAGCTCGTCTTCTCATGCTTCCAATTCTTGCCAGTGTGATAACTGTATTCTACCCATGGAACAAGTTCATATATGCTCAAAACCTTTGCTAATTTATAAACTGAAAGAACCAGAATATATGTTATCTGCGCCTCAGTTTTTTCATCTATATAAAGGGGATAATAAAGTACCTACTTCTTAGGCTTGTGAGTTAAGGGAGTTAGCAAATATAAGCTTCTAGCTCTGGCATGTAGGAAGGCAGTGTATATGTCTAGCCATCATTATTAATGTTCTTCCTCACTCATTATCAGTAGGAGTTGAAGAGAAACTGAGAATTTATAATGGGCACTGTTGGATTGGGAATATAACTAAATAAGACAAGTAAAAAGGATTTCCAGGGAGCACTAAAGACCAAGTAGAAAACGTTTGTAATGGAGTAGTACCAGGCCATAGGAGCAGCCAGAAACCTGGGGGATAGACCTAGAGAAGAAAAATGGTTGGATGAGTTTAGTGTTGGGATTTATTTAGTGGACCAGTTATGAAAGTGTAAGCCAGCCAGTGAGCTGAAGTACTCTGAGAGAAAAATGAAAGTCATTGACAAAGAGCTAGAGAAGGGAATAATGCCACTGGAAAATATTTTAGACAGCTGTGTTTGGAAGTGACCTTGATTTTATTATAATTATTATATCACCTTGTCAATTTGTTTGTTTCTTTTCTCTCTCCCCTCCCCTCCTGAACAATTTTTGCTGGCTGCTTCTTATTATTCCTTCTCTGCATATTTTTTTTTCAAGTCTTATATCTCTTCTGTTTTCTAGCAAAACAAAATGGAGAAAAGCATAATAAGAAAGCAGAGAAGTATTGTTTCTATGTTCAATTCTCCACATATTCACTGAACATCTATTCCCTCTCTAGCACAGAGATCTTTGCTCTGACAGATCCAAAAAAAGCATCTGGCATGTTCATTACCCTCAAGGGTCTCTGTGGGAGGAATTCACATGAAATCATTATACATACATTGTACAGTAAAATGATAATTGTCATACAATCAAGTGTCAAAAAATATGGCACAGCCATTAAGTGTTGCGGTGATTTTAAAAGGTGCTCAGAAAGAAAAGAGACATGAGCTGGGACAAATACAGCTTTTTAGAAATGGATGTTCTGAGAGGCCTTGCATAGAAAGTGAGAATGGGGGTGTGGGGGACGATTTGCAGGCCTGGGAGAGCAGAGAAAGGACAGCGCAGAAGCACATGGCAGGTGTGGAGAACGGGGCAGACACCAGCCCAGCAGGTGAGTTAAATAGGAGGTAAGGTTGGACACTTAACTCTTACAGAGTATAGCTCACCAGGTGATCAATAAATGTGTTCAACTGCATTGACAGTAAAGGAGGAGGAGACCTTCCGTGAGCTTATTTTATTATGCTTTAGCTTCTTGTCAATGTGATAATTATATCCTAACCATGTAATAAATGCATATAATAAAAAACTTTTGTTAATTTATAAACTAAAAGAGGCAAACACTATTTTGCTAGGCCTCTTGAAGAATAGGAGTTTGGTGACTTTCGATTAAGAATGTAAACAGCTCCATAAAATTATAGGAAAATAGAAGGTTGTGGTTTTGGAGGGTATAGTGGAGAACATAGCCTCTTACTGAATTCTGCAGGCATGTAGCTTTTCCTCCCTAAGCCATCTCTTTTGGCACCTTATCTCCTTTCAAGGAAGCTTTTGTCTCTATTTGCATCTTAGAGCAGCATTCCATTTTGAGAACCATATTAAGCTGTTTCAAGGCTAAGTATCATAGAGTATAGGTATTAGAGATCTTAAAAATATATATTTCTTCAAGAGATAAGGGCAGAGGGACCAGAACTGCCAGTATAGCTGTGTTATTCTTTGAGTATTGTGTGCTTTATTAGTATTCATGAAGAGCATTATCGATAACATCTTGACAGAGTTAAAGTTTCAACTTGAGGAGCTGCTTTTCAATAAGGAGCATATTTAAAGACACTCTTTGCATGAAGAGTGACTGAATTGCTTCTAAAATGAGAGTATTACTTTATTGAATGAGATATTTTTCATTTAATCTGTTAGAATTATCATTAGAATTATAATAAATAATAATGATTAGTACTTGTAGGGCTTTTATCTACCAAGAGTTTTAGAGTTAATCTAATTTAATTGTCACTAGGAGTCATCGGAGATGTGTACTTGCTTTTCTGCCATGAATCCTTGAAAGTGTTCCCTTAGCAGCCCCTCAGCGCTCCCTTTTGGTATTTTCATGGCCTATGAACTATTTGTTCTATGGAAATGCTCAGAGTGTTGACAGATTGAAGGGCTGTATGTTAGAGCTCCTTTGCCTAGGTAAACATTTAGGTTCTTTGAGTTAGGCTTCCTGAGTCCAGTCTCAGCTTTTTCACCTGCTAACTGTGTTACCCTGGGAATGTTACTTAGCCCTCAGTTTCTTCAGCTGGAATTCATAGTAGTGCCTGTCTCAGAGTGTTCTTGTGAGGATTACATGAGATAGTGAATATTAAGTATGTAGCAATTAAATATTTAATTAATGCTAGTTGTATATTCATATTGTTTAAAAAATTATTACAAGTGTGTCATTCTCGGAATTTATATGTAGTTAAGTATTGGATGAGGAAGTTATAAGTCCCTGAAAATACCTTTTTCAGGGAATACTATGTGCCAGGTTCAGTGCCAAGCACTGAGACAGAAAAGGAAACTGTGGTACCTGCCCTCTGAAGGTCACAGCCTACTGGGGATGTGTGGCGGTGTCTTAGTCCATTTTATGCTGCTATAACAGGAATACCACAGACTGAGTAATTTATAATGAACAGAAATTTATTTCACCCTCAGTTCTGAAGGCTGGGAAGTACAAGACTAAAAGCTTTCATGCTGCATCTTCCCATGGCAGAAGGCCAAGTGAGGGTGAGAATGAGAGCAAGAGGGGGCCAAATGTAAAAGCAAATGATGTTTGCTTTTATAACAAACATCATACTCTTGTGATAACTAACCCACTGCCGCAATAATGATAATCCATTCGCGAGAGCAGAGCCCTCATAACCTAATCACCTCTTACTAGGCCCTACCAACCAACATTGTTGCACTGGGGATTACGTTTCCAACACAGGAGCTTTGAGGGACACATTCAAACCATAGCAAGGGTGAGGGTTAGTAAAACACTGTGATAAGTTCTTGACCTAGTGAAAGCAAGTATGGATCAAAGCTCAGAGCAAAGAGTGATGGCTTGTGACTTAGGGCTTTCACAGAAAGGAAGGGATATTTGACCTGGGCCTTAGAGGATGGGAATTTTAAGAGAAAATGGGAGAATTTTACAGTGAGGAGGAGCAAGTCTTCAGAGCTGAGGTGTTTGCTGTCTTGGTGGTAGCAGGGCAGGACCCCCTGAGAGATTGAAAGCAAGGAGTGGCTTGAAAGCAGCAGAACTTCCCTGGAAGGGTTGAAAGCAGGTGGGTCGAATTTGTTTGGAAGTACTAGAGTTGCCATTTTCTACAGTTTTGAGGGCCTGGTTTTTCCTTTCCTCTGTAAACTCTGAAGAAAGCTGCGAAGCTTTGCAGTCTTAGTTGCACCCAGGAGAGGCCTTACTTGTGGTTAGAGTATGTGGTTGTCTAACAGTGGTATTTCATGGGCCTTCCCCTATTTCACTGGGTCTGAATTTTCATGACTAGGATTTGAATGGGGTTTTATTGGTCATTTGGGAAACAGTTTAGACTCTGAAATATCACTGTGACACAGAGTTAAATTCACACTAATGTTCTAAGGACTGAAGTATACAAATTGACTAAGTTGTTGGGCAAGACAAAGACTATAAGGACCTTATTCACAAACAGGGCCACGGCACTGTTTCTGACTGTGTATCACTCGGACAAAGGAAAGGAAACTCTTCATCTTTTTTTTTTTTCAGTTTCTGAGGCTTTAGAGTATATCATCCGAGAAGTATATGGACCACTGTTAAATGGGAAGCATCTATGCTCTCTCTCTTGAACAGCATATTAAGCTGAGTTTAAGTGAACAGAACCTATCTGTTAAACCCATGCTCCCTCAAAAAAGCTTGTGAGTAAAGGGGCAGTTTACCAACACTGAGGGAGAACCTTCTAGGCACTGTGCTGGGTATTATATGTGTCTGCTCACAGTAGAGTTTTAACATGAGAAAAGATAATCACAATACTTTCCAACAAGTTGTTAAGTAGTAAAGGCAGGACTCTAAATGAGATCTGTCAGATGCCAGTGTCTTTTTTTTCTTTTATTAAATATGATGTTTGCTTTGTACTATTTTCTTCTACAGTCTTTCTTTAAATTTCTCATCGAGTTTGATCTCAACAAAGGTCTGCATGAATGGGCTTGCTACATTTGAAGCATATAGTTAGATGAAGTTTTTCCTAACTTATCAAGTTGATTTTCATTGAATTTGATACAGTGAATGTCTGTTAGGGTCATAGAAAGGCATAGAAAGGGGGCACACATGGGCTGCTTTGTTTTTACAAGATAAATGAATATTCAGTATTTTGGATAAGGACCTTCATATCCTCCTTTGACAGTCTCAGCAGCATAAGTTGATGATATTAAGTCTTTCAAGCACAGTCCATTGATAGTTAAATAACTTGATTTCAGTTATTCTAGAGTTGCTATGCAGAATGGAAGAACGACCCCTTTTGAATAAAGCCCACCGATTGCTTCATTAATTGCATATAGATTGTTAGCTTAATTTGCTCTTGTTCGAGAACAAGAAGCACAATTTTAAAATGTGTGGGGTTTTTAGTGGCAAAATAATTACAAGATTAGTCCTCTGTCACTGTCAAAAATTAACAATTTTTCCTCCTCCTCATTGTTAAAGTAAGATGAGTGGTAGCATTGTCTCAAAATTATGCTTTGTTTGCCCTTATCTTTCTCACTTTGTTTCATCTTTTTTTCATTCTTCTCTCCTGCTTTCTCACACTTCTGAATGATAATCATCATTTCCCTTCACTGTTTTGTCACCTTTCAATAGTTTGAAAATAGATCTACAGGGAATTAAATAATTATATAACTACAAATTATTAGTGTCCAGTTTATAGTTTGAGGTCTTTCATAGTTATTAGATCTGTTACAGTATGCTTTTCTGGATTATTTCATCTGAAGGAGACCATCTCTAATTCACTTATTTATTCCATTTTTATTTATGCTAAAAATGTACCTACTTTGTTCCAGGCCATGTGCTAGGGGTTGCCAACCTTATTTTCCCCCAAGCCCAGGTAGCTGGTTGTTTCACACAACACATTCCACCTTCGTCTGCATACCAGACTTATAAACAGTTTTCAGCCTTCTTTTTTTCCCACTCAGGAAAGAATATCTGAATTCAGGTAAATGAGAGAGATGGTGGTTAATATTGAAGCCACTGTAGTATATAAAAATAGTGAATCATCACCACAGTTTGGCACAGGAGTTTGTATGGGTGCTTGTGGCAACCCTCACAACGAACTGATCTCGATGTTCTGGTGTGCCAGGATCCTTCCGAGCGTATCATGATAATAAAGTCTTGGACCATTAAGAAAAAGGCCTAGCAGTGGAGGTAGGATGCACCCAAATAATTATAACTCAAGGGAAAATACAGTACCTATCTAGCAATAGAGAGTCTTTCTAGTGCCTTTCTGGATAGGAAGAGATTAATTTCTGAAGTATCAGAAAAGACATTGTATCCAAAGTGGCATGTGAACTACATGGAAAGAATTAGGGAAAATGAATGATTCTTTTGAACCCAAATTCACATATACTGCCCATTAATTGGATTCTTGAGATCCTGTGTTTTCTTTGAATATTGAAATCATATATGTGTACACAAAGGTATATGCGAACACACTCACGTATATACATGTTCACGCAAAATTAAGTCTTGCAGCCAAAGATACATTTTTCTCTATGCTCTGGCAATTACCCTCTCCAGTTGATAGAAGCTGCTTGACTTACAGGTTTCCTGTTGATTTATTTCACTATTTAAAAAAATATGTTATCTCTCAAAGTATTGGGCCCCAAGTATGGGTTTAATTACTATTCAAATATCTCATCCTGAAGTGATTTATAAGCCACAACACTGTTTTCTCTCTGTATAGCATTGGTATTTTTGGAAATCAGGTTGCCTGTGCCAAGTTTTATTTGTAGATAGAATGGGAATCGTTAAATGGTCTATCAATTCACAGGGAATCTTTGTTCCTTTATTAAGAGCACACCAGATAACTAATTCCATTTAGTTTTCAATAATTTCTTGTACTCCTGAGGCAGCCACAGGAGTCATGTAGTTGCTTCAGATACTCAGCATGAGTGTCTTGCAAGAAAGCCACAGAAACATATTTTTCTTTTTCTTTTCCTTTTTTTTTGGTAGTAGGGGGCTGGACATAGCTTTTAATAACTTAATGAGGATTTTTATCAAAATATAGATTTTTTTTGGAAATTATTTTATTAAAATGAGGATTTTTATTACAGTGCAAGAAATCTATCAGTGGTAGACTGAGTAAATTGTGGTACATTCATATTTTAGAATATCACATAATTTAAAAATGATAACAATCAAAGTTCATTGACCCAGAGAGAAGAACATGATACATGCAACTTAAAAATTTTAAATGGCTATGTTTACTGATATATTTGTATATTTTAAAAAGATATAAAATGATGCAGTCCTTAAGGACATTGAAATTAGTATAGTTGGCTAGCTCTTTGGGGAAAAAAAAGAATAAACTAGATTCTTACCTCACTCCTTTTATCAAAATGAATTCCACATCAAATATTTAAATGTTTAAGGTGAAGTCATGCAAGTTCTAGGAAAAAACATTAGTGAATTCTTTTTGGTTTTGAAGTGAGGAAAACCTAAGCGTGACCCCAAATCCAGAAATAATTAAGGAAGGCATATATATTTATTTATGCCGTGTTTTTTCAAAGACTTGAGAACTCGATGAATCTAGATTCTAATGTTGATTGACCCCAGTTTCAGTTTTAATATGGCTTTAAAAGTTTAATGGTATAACTTTGAAGGCATTGGACCAATGTAAACATAGACTGAGCAAAAAGGCCACTACGTGGTGATTTCAGCAACTGCATTTGTGTTTGTAATTTTCACTATTCATGCATCATTTAAATCAATGGCATTTAATTATATTGTCTTTTACATGTGTATGTACAAACAATAATGTATATATTAATATTACTTTGAATGAGTGAATAAGAAATAACAAATCAAAAAATATGGTGAGAAAGCATGTAAGAAACTGATACCTAGTTACCTCTGGACCATGAAACTGAGCATGATGGAGAGGGCAAGCCTCCTTTTATGCTATTTTCACCTCTATAATACGAATATGTGAGCAAACTTTTTGCCAGGTTGCCGTGTATATATAATGGAGAGACGTGAAGGTATCTTTGCTTTGTTTTGTCACAGATGGGCACAGAGGGTGCTCAGCCTGATAAGTGACTTACGGTGTGTTCGTGTAGTGGGTTCTTGGAGGCGGCACACAGAGAGGTTTTGAAAAATGTGTGTCATCTTATGAAATAGTTTTATTTAAAATCTGAAACATTTGATTCTTACAAATCACTCATAATATTACAAGCACAGATTTATCATGCTATAGAAGGCCAAACTCCTGTAAATTGTTACAGTACAACACGAGCCATCAGAGAGCCCGTGGAGGGTGACTTCTGTGGGCACCTGTACTCCCTGGCGAGGCGTCCTCCAGGACCCTCTCCTGGGTAACTGAGAAACGCTGCCCTGCGTAAATATGGACAGGTGAAGGCAATGGGCAATCGTCCTACAGGTTATTTGGGTTTTTAGTTCTGAAGTTATGGAGTGGAAGGAAGTAGATTTCACAAAAGGCAAATTCTATTAGCTCAATTTAGCCACCGAAATGAATGTTTGATTATGTACTTAGGATTCTCACTGAGTCCAGCAAATGTCTGAGCTGGTAGTTTAGTCATCAAAATTATAATCCAATTAAAGCTAAGTTAGCTAAATAAACTAATTTTAATCAAATTTACTTTGATCTCATTTCTCCCCCTGCCCCCAACTACAGGTCACAGTAATGAAAGGCAGTAATAGAAATAAAGATCATTCAGCAGAAGGAGAAGGGGCTGGAAAGCGACCAAAACGAAAGTGTCTTCAGTGGCATCCATTGCTAGCAAAGAAACTTCTTGACTTTTCAGAGGAGGAGGAAGAGGAAGACGAAGAAGAGGATATTGATAAAGTAAGTACTGCATTTACTGTAGAAGTCTCAAGTTTGTCTGAGCACTCATAATATTCTATAATAGAAACTACAGTGAACATGAATGGTACTATGAAAGATCTGTTTCTAAACTTATATATAATTTGAATCCTGTATAATTACCTTAGATTTTTCTTCTGATTATTTTATTTTATTTTTTGAGACAGAATCCCACTCTGTTGCCTGTTTTAGAGTGCCGTGGCGTCAGCCTAGCTCACAGCAACCTCAAGCTCTTGGGCTCAAGCAATCCTCCTTCTTCAGCCTCCCAAGTAGCTGGGACTACAGGCATGCACCACCATGCCTGGCTAATTTCTTTCTGTTATTTTTTTTTAGTAGAGATGGGATCTGGCTCTTGCTCAGGCTGATTTTGAACCCCTGACCTTGAGCGATCCACCACCTTGGCCTCCCAGAGTGCTAGGATTACAGGTGTGAGCCGCCTGGCCTGTCCTCCTAATAGTTTAAAACAAATCCTTCTAAAACAGTATTTCTATCACTTAACTAATGATCTGTAGGTAATATTCAAGTGTAGTAAGATGGGAATATTCATGCAACTTGATATATTCACCCAGGACCCACCCTGTGGCTCCTCTGGCCTCTCTGTCTTCACTTCTAGCCTCGCCCTGCCACCATCAACAGACTCAGAGCTGCTCTTCTGGCCTTCATAGCATCTGGCTGTACTGACCCCAGCAAGCCCTTGTGGTGCCTCAGTCCTTCAATGATAGCCTCATGCCTGAGAAGCTGGCTCTTGTTTAGAAAGTCACACAACCATGCAAGTGACTATAGGAAGTCAGACATTCCTCCAGGTCTTGGCCTATCTGGCTCCTCCTCCCATCATTCAGCTCTCAGCACAAGATCTCCCTCCCCAAAGAGATGGAACCTCATCATCTCCAACCCCTCCCACCCATCCCCATCCTTCCCACCCAACTCATTCCAAGTCGGAGGAGTTCCTTCATAGGAACTCCACTTATTGCTATGTGCCATGTGTTTGCTGCTATGATCACTTGGTCTTTGAAGGCAGCTCCTATTTCCATGAGGGCACTCTATCCGATTTATATTTCTTCCTTCCTTCCTAAGAGGAAGCACCTCCATTATGCCATGTGTTTAGCTGTGTAGTTTTTATGTCTGTCTTCTCAGACCACAGTAGAAGCCCAATAAGAGCAGAGGCCTCATCTCTCTTGTCCTCTACTCTTTCCCCAAAACCGAGAATGGTGCCTTGCATGTAGTAGATATTGGATGGATATATGCTGAATAGAAGAATAATTGAGTATGTATTTTGTGTCATGACAAATTTTATAAACATGTTTTTTAATATTTTTTAGGCCTTCAACATTCATTCAGTCTCTTTTTCTTGGCTTTCGTCAGGAAGCATAGACATTTTTTCCTGTTTCTCAGATATCCTCCCTGGATACCCTCTGAGGTTGTTCTCACTGGTGACCTTTACTTCTCTTTCACAGAGCACATGGAGGCCACCAGAAGTGAGCCTTTCAGCTTCCTCCACACACATGTGCACTTGTCTCTCTCCCCTTTCCTTCCTCCTTTCCTGTTTCAGGGAAAGAGGTTCCTATGCAAGGAAATTTCCATGTTTATACTTAATTTGGTTTTTCTGACACATTTGCACCTATTGATCACTTGGTCTTTGAAGGTGACTCCTATTTTCATGAGGGCACTCTCTCCTATTTATATTTCTTACTTCCTAGGAGGAAGCACCTCCATTATTCTCTCCTCAGATGTTGATGTTCTCTGGGCCTCCAATCTTAAATTCTGTCTCCCTTCTGAACTCTGACTATTTACTTGACATTTCCACTTAGATATCAACTAGGAATCTCAGTTTGAATGTGTTCATAACTAAGCTTTTGCTTTTCTTCTCCAAACCTTCTCCTGCGTCTTTCCTTTCTCACTAAATGGCAACTGCAACATTCTAATTTGTTAGACCCAAAACCTTGTATTTCATACTTATCTACTTACTTTTGCTCTAGCTTCACATAAAATCCATCAGCAAATCCTCTCAGCTGTACCTTCAAAATATGTTGTCATTGTGACCTCTTCTTAACACTTCCCTACCTCTGTATCACCTTGATCCAAGCCACCACCTTTTCTAGCACAGATTACTGTATCTACATCTCTGTCGTGCCTTGCCTCTGCTCGTGCCTTCCTACAGTCTGTTCTCAACAAAGCAGCCAGAGGAATCTTTTCAAAATGTAATCCCAATTGTGCTGCTGCTCTGTTTCATGAAGGAAAGGACTTTGTGTGCTCCCTGCTCTGTCTGCAGCACCTGGAAGAGTTGCCTGGCTCATAGCAGGTGTCCAGTAAACATTTATTGAGTGAAAGATTAAAGTCCTTGAATTCTTTTCTCTTTTCACTCCCTGTTTGGTGATCTTATCCACACCCTTAGTCTTAGCACCTTCTCTATATTGGTGCTTCGGAATGTTATCCCACAGACTTCAGTACCCAAATGGCATACCCGTAACCACTTCAAATTCAGCCTGCCCAGCACTGATCTTTCTGCTCCCCACCAGACCTAATTTCTCTCATTTGAGAAAAAGTATGCTCTGTTGTATATGAAGACACTTTGCCACCCAAGCTAGAATCACTCTTCCCTTTTCAACCTTCAGATCCAATTAGATACTAACCACTCTTGGTTCTACCTCATAAATATTGTCTCTGTTCTCACTTCTCCATCCCCATTACTGCTGCCTGGATTTCATCTCTGTCCTTTTTTTTTGCCTGGACAGCTGAAATGAAATTTTAACTGGGTTCTCTAGTTTTGGTTGCTTCCAGTTTCACTCTTAAAAATCTGTGTTCTACACAGTTAGCAGGAATTATCTCTTTAAAATTCAATTGTGGCAATGTCCTTACTTATAACCAGTCATGGCTCTCCATTGCATCCAGCTGAGGGTACTAGTGTTGACTTCTTACCAAGTATTAATGGCCCCTTGGTAAAAGGAAAATAGGTGCAGAGAGAGTTCTTTATTTTTTAATTTAGTCATGTGTTTATATGTGTTCTTTTTGATTAATTAATTTAATGAAATAATTACAACATTGTAGTTAAAAAAAATTTTTTAATATCCATGCTTGGCAAAATAAGAAGTTGACAATCTGTGTCAAACCAGACATTTTTTATTGTTCCATACAGTCCAAAATCACTGGTCTACAAATTAAATGCATGCTTTTTAACATGACGGAACAGTCTCTCTGAAGTGGCCCATACCTTCTCTTATAACCTTATTTTCCAGAACTCTGTTCTCATCATCTTTTACATACCAGTGCTATTGAACTGCATATTGATGTTCCAATAAACCATCAAGCTTAATCCCTGTTAGTTCCCCAGGTCTACTCATTGACCACCTGACACATTCTCATTCGTCTTTCAAAATTTAGCTCAGACAACACCTTTTCTAGGGAGACCTTCTTGTGTTTCTATTCATCCACCAGTGCTTCATTGTCTTGCTGGTTCCTTGATGCAGTCATCACACTACTTTGTAATTTATATTTGTCTTCCTTTCCAAAACAGTGTGGTCCTTTGCCCAGCATTTAGCTTGTCTTTTATAATTTAGTAACTAAATCAAAAGTTTTTCTTTTCTGAGGGGAAAATATAATTACTTCCTTGACTTACATAATACATTTTTTATTTCTAATTTTTCCTTAGCTTCTTAGTTTCAGAATGCTAAATAAATATCCCTTGAAAAGGCAAATGACTATTAATGATTATACACACAATAAGATAAATATGTAACCTTCACATCCAAATAATAATCCCTAATGTATTTCCAAATTAGATAGCTGTGACTTCAAGTTTTTTCTGTACTAATTGTGTTTGAAGATAGTTGATGGCTAATTAATTACATTTGTAATACTTAAAAAATTTTTTTTAAAAATACCGATTGGATTAAGCAATGATTTGTCCTAGATTATTTGCCTGTTACAGTTGCCCAACAAACATTATATCAAAGAGCATAGTTGCTTTATAGTCGTGGTTCTCAAAGTGTCATCCCCAGACAAGCAGCATCAACATCACCTGGGAGCTTATTAGAAATACAAATTCTCAGGACCCACTTCAGACCTACAGAATCGTTAACTTTGGGACTGGATCCTGCCAATCTGTGTTTTAACAGTACCTCCAGGGATTCCAATGCACATTCAAGTTTAAGAATTACTGCCCTACGGCATGATACAGACCAATGACTGCATCATGGGTTGATGCATTTCGGATTAGGATTGAGTATCCTTAATCCAAAATTCCAAAATGTGAAACACTTCTAGTTCCAAGCATTTCAGATCAGGCATATTCAACCTATAACTTAGTCCTTCTTGATTTTAACTGTGAAACAAGAAATTAAGGTAATCGTCTTAGTAAGTATTCTGGACTTCTGCTCATAGTTGCATTGTTTCCAAGAAAAATCATAGAATCATATTTTCACCTTAGGAGATATTTTATAATCCTAATATGTTCTGAGATTCTGTAATCAGAGATGAGCTTTAAGAAATTTAATCTGGCAGCCATATACAGGAAGTATTGTGAAGATGAAAAGCAGGAAGACTAGGATGTAGGCCAAAACCATACGAGGGCAGTAAGAATAAGAATTATACAGACAAAAATGGACAGATTCAGAGTTTTGTAGAAGTCCTTAAAGACCTTGAGCAGTGATTGAATGAAATGTTTAGTAAAAGGGAGAATTCAAAATTGATTTTGAAGGTCTAAGCTTAGGGGAATTTATTCCTATCACCGTAGCATTTCATAAATAAGAAAGTTTGATATTTACAAGCTTGAAGATTTACTGTGCAGTTCTTCTTTCAAATAACATTTTAAATGTCTATTTGATTTTTTACAATAGGAAGCTCCACTTGTGATGTGTGCAAAAACACTCAGTAGTTTATTATTATTTACTTTCATGTCAAACAGTCTTATTACTATAGAAAAGAGAAGGACACAGCTAACATTCATATTTTATGTGGATATTGTTAATCTTCAGACCCATAAATCACAGAATAGGTTTATTAATTATTCAATAATTAGTTAAGTACTAATATACCAAACATTGAGGTAGGTGCTATGGTTGTAAAGGTAAATAAGAGAGCTTTTGTCCTCAAAGAGCTCACTGTTTAGTAAGAAAGAAAAAAATGTGAGCAATTATAACACAATGTAATATATGCTGTAATAGAGACATGCACAGGTTGCTATAGAAACTAAACAGAAGCATACATCATAAGTTAGTTGCTTACCATGAACAGTGGTTGATTATTTTGAAAAATCATATTTTTCCAATTTGTAAATTGTTTAAATGGAGCTAAGAAAAAAAAAACAATTTGCAAACCAAGACTAATTGTTAAATCAAACTTGTCCAAGATATGTTAAACATCTGGCTTTGTTTTGGTTGGTAAAATAGGTTCAATTTCTTGGGGCCGATGGCCTAGAGCAAGATGTTGGTGAGACTGAAGATGATGAATCACCAGAACAGCGAGCCCGGAGACCAATGAATGCATTTCTTTTATTTTGCAAACGCCATCGCTCCCTTGTACGTCAGGAACACCCCAGGCTTGATAACCGAGGTGCTACCAAGATACTAGCTGATTGGTGGGCTGTTCTCGATCCAAAGGAAAAGCAGAAATACACAGACATGGCCAAGGAGGTAGGTTGCAATGACAAGGTGTAATGGTGACTAAAAGCAACCAGTCCTGAAACTCCCAGTCAGCAAATATGGAGCAACTGTTGAAGGTCTAGCTATGAGAAGATGAATTATTAATCAGGTGTTAAGTGAAAACATAAGAGCTTTCTTTGTTTTTGTTCCCATGTTCCAGGTCCACCTTGGAAATGGTGGTGGAGGTACCAAAAGCAATTTATACCAAGAAGTTTTTCCTCATTGTCTATACTCCACTCATTGATAATATAAGGAATTGATTTATTATGAACAGTTTATTATAAGTGGTTTGTCTTTTGTTTTTCCTTGTAAGTTTTTCTAGGAACTCAGCTTTTGTTGTAGAGGATATCCACAGTAAAGATGAAAGTCTTCTTAGGTTATTCTACTTGTCTCATGGAAAGAGTCTTGATCTACTTTTGATGCTTTATGACCATATATATAAGTCCATCTCTGGATCTTAGCTGCTTTTTTTGTTTCTTGAATGTTATTAGAATGAGGAAGTTGGACAAAGATTTGTATCCCTTCCAGCCCTAACATTTTTTGATTTTGTAATAAACACAATTATCAAGAGAATTGCTTTGACTTGTTTCTGTTCTGTAGGTAGTCCAGCAGGTAGTTCAGCATGAATATTTAAAACCAATAAATGAATGAATGGCAGTTGAACAAGATGTACTACCTATGATGTGTGCATATATGTAAACACTGTGAAGCTTTAGTTGGTGGGAAGTATTTCCATGCAGGAATGCTAATCAGGTAGCACATTAATCAATTCCAAAATGATAGCAGTTACTAAATTTCTTCAAAAATTGTATACTGGTTCTGTTTCTAAATTAGTCTGGAATTAACGTGAGATCATTGTACATTTAAGTATATTGTGAATGTATTTAGCCCCCAAGAAAGGAATAAGCAAAGCAATATTATTGTGGTTAAACTTGAAAGGAATAATTCTAACATTATTTTCTCCATGTTGCAACTTGCAAAAAATCTTGATTCATGAAAACCCCTGCCAACCAAACATTTGGTTAAGTTTTGTGGAAAAATGAACCAGCAGGGAACAAAATAATAGAGTTTCAAGACATTTTATTAGACATCTCAGTATGTGAAAAAATAATACTTTCAATTGCTGTGCCTTTATTGAGTTGTTTAGTAAGCTAACATACAACATAAAAAATTTTTATGAAATGTTCAGGGAAATTTGAATCTAGAGTAAGTGATTAAAATAGTTGCTATGTAATTAATGATCACACGAGGCCTTTTGAGAAGTGACTATTGTTAAAGACAGGATTTTAACCATGTAGGGCATCTGGAAAGCTTAAAAATCAATTGCAGTAACCTAATTTATTTTAAATATTTCAACA
This sequence comes from Microcebus murinus, assembly GCF_040939455.1. Classification (NCBI taxonomy): domain Eukaryota; kingdom Metazoa; phylum Chordata; class Mammalia; order Primates; family Cheirogaleidae; genus Microcebus; species Microcebus murinus. Next base: position 51,972,905 of record NC_134104.1, read on the forward strand.
GATTTCTACTAGCATAACAGTAATTAACAATAAAATTTTCCCATTAAATAGCCTTATATCCTTTCATAGTCATGCTTATATGGTAAAGTAAACAATTATGTGAAACCTCATAGGGAACTACATAAGCTTCCTATAATTAAATACTTGAGCTTGGTTTTGGATTGCTGTTTTTGGATAACATGCAGCCCTTCCCCCAGTATATTGTTTACCTTTCTTAAATACTACTGAATTTACAAACCCAATAGGTGGCCACTTTTAAGATGAGGAAGTATTATTTTCATAATGAAAATCCCTTACTAATTACTTAATTAGGTTCACAATATTTGCCATTGTGGTGCTAAAATGAAACCTGTTACTATGGCCCTCTGCAATCTGCTAAAAGTGAAGACCATAACTCCTATGTTCCACATTGTGACTTGCCTTGTTTATAGTTGCTTTTGTGAAATGTTGCTTCATTTCTACTGAAAAGTGTGGAAGATTCAGCTCCTTTCAAAATTATTACACAATTGGTCTCTATTCATAAGTGATTCTTACTTGTTTCAAATTATTTACTAAATAGTTTTGAAATTACATTAAAGTGCATGTAATTATGCTGGTGCTTTTTGTGTTAATATTGTGCAACCTGAATTGGAATGTTAGTTCAGTCAACAAATACTGAACTGATATTAAGTGGCTTCAATGTACCAGGTTTTGTGGTGGTTGCTAGTGATACAAGGCATGATAAATATAGTCTGTGTTACTCAAGGGATCCCCTATCCCATACACAGACACAATCATAATTATTTTTAAAAGTCTGTTTTAGATGGTTTTTTTGCTTTGTTTTATTTTGTTTTGTTTTTGAGACAGAGTCTCACTTTTTTGCCCAGGCTAGAGTGAGTGCCATGGCGTCAGCCTGGCTCACAGCAACCTCAGTCTCCTGGGCTCAGCGATCCTACTGCCTCAGCCTCCCAAGTAGCTGGGACTACAGGCATGCACCACCATGCCTGGCTAATTTTTTGTATATACATATTTTTAGTTGGTCAATGAATTTCTTTCTATTTTTGGTAGAGACAGGGTCTCACTCTGGCTGGTTTCGAACTCCTGACCGCTAGCAATCCACCCGCCTCGGCCTCCCAGAGTGCTAGGATTACAGGCGTGAGCCACCGCGCCCAGCCTGTTTTAGATGTTTAACCTTCTAAGTTTAAACCTCAAATTTTAAATCTTCTCTGTTAGGCCCAAAACATCTTCTTTCAGAATAGTGTATGTGTGTGAATGTGAACACTTACATGATATTTGCAAATATCTGGCCTGCTGTTATCAGTTGAGTGAGAAATGATTTTTTCCTTTTTGTTTTTTAAAAGAAGCATACTTTAGGAATGATGCTGCTATAAACATTCGAGTGCAGGTGTCTTTTTTGTAGAGTGTCATTGGATCTTTTAATGAGTGAGATGTGTACCATCTAGGGAATGGTCATGATGGAGACTCAGACTTGGGGGAGGGGGGAAATGGGCATTTATTGAAACCTTAAAATCTGTACCCCCATAATATGCCGAAATAAAAAAAGAAAATAAATGAATAAATAAAATAAAAAATCATTATAGAAAAAAATAGGAATGAGTAATAATCCAACTTTGGAAAGATTCTTTTGTTTACCTATTAATGAAAATTTCCTGTTACCCTTCCCTTGCACCTGATTATCTTATATTAGTGCATCTGGTAAGATAAAGCACCTGTTTTAGGATTTGTTTTCAGTTTCTTGAATTATTGCCCAGTACTAATTTGCATTGTTGGAAGAAAAATGGTTGAATGAGGGTTTTGTGTTCTCTGATGAACCTTATTAGAGCACTAATTGGTTGTAAGTAATTTTAAAAATGCTATCCTAAAGATATAACCTGGGTTGCTTTCTTAAATTCACAGGTTCTAATTTTTGAATGTGTGACTGCCTGTTAGGAGGCGCAGAAACAATTATACCTTTCCTTTTAACATCTTTATGTATGTACTCTTGTAAATATAGGTATGTACTCTTGTACATATTGTAAATACAGATCTCTGCATTTTTGCCTAGGATACTGCTGGAACCTTCCATTTGTCATTTAAACTAATATTCATAATTAATGACCTGACAATAAATTTAGAGGATCATACATCTTGACCTTCACCTAGAAAAGAGTTAGTACAAAGAAGAGGAGGGGATCTGAAAAGCTAAGACAATTTGGCCTTTATCATACTCCCCTCTCTTTATAGGATCAGAAGCATGAGGCAGGATTCATGCATTTATTGATTCATTGGTTCATTCTGTCCTTGATGTTCTAAATAAAGCACAAACATGTAAAGTCAGTTATGATTATCTCCATTCTTCAGGGAGGGATCTAAGGCTCTGAGGACTAAGTATCTAGACCAGTCATACATTTAGTGGATGGTTTGACTCTAGTGCCTTTTTAATATCTCTTTATCCTACCCATTGTAGATACTTGAGAGGGGAATAGATTTGGGCAAGTATGACAAGAATATTAATAAGTCATGAGTCTAATGGGAGGATTCTGCTTGTGTTGGGGAGGAAGGTAGATTGGGTTCTATCAAGAAAGGCTTTACAAGCCGGGCGTGGTGGCTCACGCCTGTAATCCTAGCACTCTGGGAGGCTGAGGCGGGCGGATTGCTCGAGGTCAGGGGTTCGAAACCAGCCTGAGCAAGAGCAAGACCCCGTCTCTACTATAAATAGAAAGAAATTAATTGGCCAACTAATATATATATATATAAAATTAGCTGGGCATGGTGGCGCATGCCTGTAGTCCCAGCTACTTGGGAGGCTGAGGCAGAAGGATTGCTTGAGCCCAGGAGTTTGAGGTTGCTGTGAGCTAGGCTGACGCCACGGCACTCACTCTAGCCTGGGCAACAAGTGAGACTCTGTCTCAAAAAAAAAAAAAAAAAGAAAGGCTTTACAAAGTGGGTATTATTTGGCCCGAGCTTTGGAATAGGATTTGGAAAGAAGAAAAAAAGGGTAAGAGCAGATGTGAGAAAATGAAATCAATTTCGGGAACCAGAAAGTTTACCTGGAACCTAGGTTATGTGTAGGGGAACAAGAAGAAATGGTGTTGTAGAGGTAAATAGGCAAAAATCATGAGAGACCAGGCTGAAAAGTGTGGAGTTCAGCTGTATGCTAGTAAGACAGCTATGGAATTACCTGCAATAAAAATGCAACTTGAAAGTAAACTGTACTAGCCCTTTGTATAATAAATGCTGATATCTATTGTTATCAGTATTCTAAGGAAAGATTATCATCACCACAAAACTCCATGGGGTTTTATTTAGTTCTTCCTTCATAGTTCATCAAAATAAAATTAATGTATTTTTTATTATTTATTTGTAACTGGGATAATTTTTATAAAGACCATTCATTCCCTGTTTGGGTTTCATCAAAAATGGACTCTTTTCCAAAGAAGACACACTCATTTTCTGATGTATTATAATCTGGAAAATTTTTAACTGTTATGCATCATATTTAACAGACAGAATTTGTATTCATGCAAGCATGCTATAGCACTTTGCATACCGTTAGAGTGGCACCTCACTCATCCAGCATTCCTAAGAAACAGGTCCTACGCCTAAGTGATTTTCAGATAGATGAAACTTTCACTGTTATTTTTAAAACTTTTTTATTTTATATGTTTATTCTAGAAATTTTATTTAAAATTTTGTTTGAATACTTACGTACTTCAGAACATCTTTTGAAATTTTTTTGGAAACTACAACACATTATTTACAAACATGAATTATTTTATAAAATCTGTAATTTGGTGAGATTTTTGTGAATAATTGAGTTATATTCAAATTTTTGTCTGTACACTAAGTGATTCTCAACTATTTTGTTCTTATGAATTTCCTCTCTTTGCTTTTCCATGAGTTTTTCTTTTGGGTCTACCCAGAAGTTGACGTTTCTACAGTTGATATTTGTCTTTTCTGACTGTTACCTTTGGCTACCTGTAATAACTTACTCTATGTGGGACTTTTTGAGTATGGCTCAATTAGGGGCCCCACAACTTTTGAGGGACATAGTTAGTAAAACCAAAAATTTAAGCTTTGTGTTTTACAATATTCCTTATTTCTGAAACCTTTACCATTCCTTTGTTCCAGATATCAGGAGTTTCTTAGTGTGTTCAAAGAAATGTTGAAATGTTTATTTTTTAAATGAAAGTATATTTTTGAATATTGTTTTATCATGTTCAGGGTTCTTTCATAAACTTTTAACTTATTTAATTCTCATAACAATCCTACGAGTTAGATATTATTTTCCAAAAGCTAAAGATGAAGACACTGAGGGCCCAGCAAAGTTTAGTGATTTATCCAGGGAAGAAAAGTTAATAGTACATAGTGGAGCTGGGATCCTCGTACTTGACCTCCCTGCTCAGACCTTTCTGAATTTCCCTGTCTGTAAAATGGTAAAGATGCCCACCCTCCCAGCGCTGGTGTAAGATGCAAATAAGGAAATGTACCTGCAAGCATTATACCCTTTGCACTCGAATGTCGAGTGTGGATAATGTCGAGTGGATGATGAGTAAAAAGCAAGCCAGTTCAAAGGGTTAAAGCTCGATACAGATGTTAGTTTTAGAGTTATTTCTGATAAGTAACTTTGTTTCATACTTTTCTACCTAAATGATAATTTACTATTTTTACTATGAACTGTTAATACACTGATGGGCTATAAAAATACAAAATTAGTCTTTAAAACATAAGAATCAACAAAACTAAATATATCATTTCCCCAATTTGGCAGGTACTGTCCAGTGTGATTAAGAGCCTCTAACAAAATAGATGTTCAGTTAAGTGAACTAACTACTTGATTTAGAAATACTAGTTTTTTTTGCTAATTGTTAAGTAAACACTAGTATTTATTCATAAATATTCAAATAAAATTATAAGGAGTTTATTATAAAGACCCTATAGCTATCGAGGAATAATTGCAAATTTAAACTGAGTCTCTTAAAACTAATTTTGATATATGATTTCAGATGTTAATTTTTAGATTCATTGAGGAACCCAGTCCTCAGATATTTTGTAAGAGGTTACTACAGTCAGTCTTGATTACTTTGGAATTTATGATTATCTAGAGAGATGTGGGTGAAAGTAAACTTTTGTACTATTTGAAAAATTTGTCAATTCATGCTTTAAACTATTTTGTAAGAAGAAAGTTTCAAGTGTTAAATTATTAACCCTAAGTGAACATATTTTTTAAAACATAAACATTTTATAATTCAAATTAATTAACATGTCAGTTATGCTTCTTTTTTTACCTTTGAATTCATCTTTAGAAAAGACCTTTACTAGGTAATGTTTTCTCACCAGCTCCCTGCCTACTTTTTTAAAAAGTTACAAACATAAATATAAAGAAATTCTTAAATTTTGATTTTTTTAAAAATTAGTACACAGTGATTAAACTGACTTTTCCCCTAATTACCTAAATTTGGGGGTAAAATTATACTTTAAAAAAAATTTATATATTAAATTACAGTTGCCATAATAATCCTTACCCTCATGGCCAGTTTAAGTAGCCAGTCTCCTCTCTTTCAGTGTTTCCTTTATGACTTTTCCACAATAGAACAACCAAATAATTCCTTGGTCACATATTGGAATCATTTTTTCAGGTGTACAATTTCTCTTAGATTGGCTTAATCATGAAAGTTTGTCAAGTTAATCTATGACTTAAAATGTTTTTGTTTGGTCAAAACAGTAAACTTAATTTACTGTCCTGTTATATGAAATTGTCTTTCTGTTGAAAACAGCTAGTGGGAATAATTCATAATAGATAGTGCATTGAGTTGTATTATCCTAATGATAATTTTAAAATTTTCATTTAAAAGGAAAAGTCCTCAAACTAAGGAAGTACAGATGAATGTCGCTTCTCAAATATCATTTTCTCCTCTTCCACCCTTGTATAATATGATTTCTGCTTGTGGATGGGAAGAGGTACAACTGTCTCAGGCTTTTTAATGCTAGAGGTTCACTTAACCCTCTGTAGAATGTATGATTATAAAATAAAATGTGTTATACTCCTGTTTTAATAATCAGACAGTTTCCTGTATAATCTCTTTTTCACTATTCTGGCAGATTTTATTTCATGGTGCTATTTCACATGTTTATACCAGAGTCATGTCTTTATTTACACAGACATTCTCGGGGTCCCTTTTTACTAGGTCTCATTAGGGTTACCACTTTTCTTTCACCCTGTTCAGAAGATCTAGGCTGTAATAATAGCTAGAAATACTAGTGGACTTGTAGATAGCACCCTTTTCCGATTAAAAATGACAGATGGAGAACAGTTGGTAAGTATATCTTTCATTAAAATTCACGTGCTTTTTAAGATCCAGTTTCCATTTTTGTAAATGATCTGGAAAAGTATTTATTGTTGAGACTCTATTTTTTAAAGATCAACAGAATATTGTCTTGTTACATAATAATACCTTTGTTAGCTATTAAGCAGGCAAAATACTATGACAAATGGTATACATGTGATGCCAATACTGAATAATAATAAAATCAGTAACTGAATTTATGGTTTATTATTCTTGTCAGTGAAACATGGTGGTGGTTGGGTCTGAAAGAAGAAAGCCAGCATGTACTGAGTGCCTCAAATAAGTCAGAAACTGTGTCTGTAGAGTAGGTTTCACTTAGGTTATCTAATCGGTTGGAAATTTGCAGAAAGAAATTGGAAACTATAGGTAAATTTTTATTTTAAAGGAAAAATTTTGAAAAGCAGAACTTTAGCAAGAATTTAGTTATCTACAAGAGTCTTTCATTGAAATCTTAGGACCAATAGTCTGTTTTAAGTCTTTGGGGGATAAGTGAGCTTCCTCTCCCACCCCCAGCATGAACAGCCTGGCCCTGGATGTCTGGATAGGTGGGGCCTGCCTCTTTGGCCCTTTGGATTTTGCCAGCATGGTTGACCTGCATGCTAATAGTTTCACTCAGCTATTTGCTTCAAACTAGTATATACAAAGTCTTTCCCCATTTCTCCCTTACCTAGTCTTCTCTTTTATCCCTTTCCTAATAATCCCATGACAACAAATGATTAAGACTTTCTACTGTTGTCTCTTATGCTGAGTCAGAGCAAGTGATTGACGAGGTGCCAAGTTCCACAGACAGATAGACATCCTCACAGCTTGAGGCTCTTCCTGCCTCAGCAGCTCTTGCCCTCACCTGATGCTCATGCACTGCTTTATGTTCACCTGTGTTTTTATATGAATTTATGGCATCTCCATCTAAGCTTTAAACTGCTTAAGAACAGAGACTATGTGTTATTCTGTTCTCCCACTTTCTTAATTGAACTGATTAATATTGTCTAGGTTTCAAACATTTACATGGAGTTTAAGAATCTGCAAGATTAACGTTGTGATACAGTTATAGAGCATTGACCCTCATAATAAATTGTGTTATCATTTTCCATAAAGCCCCACATATTATAGGCATTGCTCTTGCCCTCTGTTATTCCACTCATAGGTAGTTTCTCCTTTTGCAGACCCATTGCAAAACCATTTTTCATGCCTGAGCCAGGGAAAGCCATGGTCCAGCCTTAGAGGCCACATGTGAAAACAAATATGTTTGTGTAGTTAATTATGGAATGTAAGCAATTGTAAATAGCAACTCTAATTCCTGCTCTTTTCTATCTCCAGTGTCTAACAAGAATGTGTCATCTAGTCAATGCTTACAGTGTATTTGAGATGGAGGTGGGTTGGGGGAGTGTGTGCAAGAGAAAGTGAAATGATTTTGATGTGGTGATTGTAACTGTTTCATGTTGTTTTCAGCACCAGCTGCCATAAGGCCTGCCATAAGTTAGTTGAAGCTGGCCTTTATTAGTGTCATCAGTGCTTTAGAAATAGTTGATAAACTAGCAATAATTCATTCATAAGGATGCTGGTATTATCATTTCCATCACACTTACTGAATTTCACCAAAGCAAATCACTAAATGATTCTTTGCAAAGGATGTGACATCTTACTGGTAAAGAGTATACAGAACAACATTGGGAAGTGGGGACAGGACACCTAAGAAACAAAAAATCAGAGCTCTAGTGATATCAGTCTAGCATCTTTCTCAACTGTGACTGTCTTCTTAAAAATTTTAAACTACCAGAAAAAAAGAGAGATAATTTCATTTCTCATGGCAAATATGTTAATCAATTTGTTTGAAAGTCTTTTGTCACTTTATGGAGTGGTGACCTTTGTTCAAATGACTATTCATCTGACAAACCCAGCCTGTGTGCTTTTACTGGGACACAGTAATGATGCATGTGTCTGCTACTTCCATTTTCACCTCACTCTACCATTTGTCACTTTCTACCTCCAGACGGCAGGCAAAGCTATTTGTCTGCCTCAGCTTAATATGTAAATCCCCCGTGCACATGAATGCACTGTGGTAGTGTATCTCTTATATCATCACATTTGATACCTCCAAATATATTCTGCTTTGTGATGGTAAATTCTAGTTTGGCTGTGGCCTTGTATCCCATTTAATTATTTTTGTGAGAAAAATAGGACCATGTTTTATAGTTTTTTTTATGCTTACCTTCCTTCTACATGCATCCATGTATCAATAGGATTTTTATCTTAGAGGTTAAAAAAAAGGATTATTCAGAAAATTTGAGGTGAGATAACTTTAGGATAATTCTAGACCATTTTCTATTAAGATTGCATTATTATATATGTTGCAGTTTTCATTTATATTATTTAAAGTGAAATGGTAGAAAAAAGTTTATTTAGATTACATATACTTTCCTTACACCAAGGATAAAGGGACTTTTTTTCTGTTGGGTAAAATTAAAAGCTATTTGGAGCTTATACTAAATTAGTTAATGTCACATATAGAGTCATCATTTTAAAAGGCAAGTTTATACAGTAGAAATAATTGTATTAATTTAATAATCTATCCAGCAGTAATAATATGTAGTAGTTGAAAAATACATGGAAAATACATTTTTATAAGATAACATAACTTTTGGTGATATATTAATATAGTTTATTTATATTAATATTATATTGTAATATAGTATTATATATATATTTCATTTAATGTTGTCATGAAAGGGGAAAGAGATAGTAGAGTTGGGAGAAAAGGTAACAGGTGAAAGCCACAGAAAAAATGAAGAAACAAAGATGTCAGTGAAAGTTGAAACCTCCAAGTAAGACATTAAATTTGTGATGGCTCTGTCACAACATGACACATCATGCTCTTAGAGCTCACTCATATATTTGGTCATGTGTGCTCATTACAGAACCCTGGAATGTTGACAAGTGTGATTATATGTACAGATGGAGGGATTGAGGCTGAGAAAGGTTAAACACCTAGCGAAAGCAGAGGTGTGTTTTGAACCCAGGTCATCAGACTCTATATCCAGTGCTCTTTCCCTTACATGGTCTTCAGATAACTATGTGTCATTTGGCCTACCCTGTTCCCTTTCTCCCACTCTTGATCTGGGCTCCTTTATCCCATAATCAAATACTGTGCTCTGTTAAGTTTGCCTGCATTTATCTTACTAGTACATCAAAGCACAGATTTAACTTTTTGTCATACTTAACCAAATTAAATTAAGCAGTGGACAGAATCTGGTTACTGGTCTTAATGTTGACTCACACTTTGTAATGTGTACCTGAACCCTACTTTGAAATAGATGCTGTGCTTTGCACTACTGTTTACAGTAACCCTAGGCATTTGTGATATTATTCTCAGTTTATGGAATCTAAGCTTGAGGCCCAGAAAGGTTACATTCTCTGTTCTTAGTCACCATAGCTCCAGGTGGAACCTGTTTTTTTTCTGTCTCCACAGCCCTAGACTTTTCCCATTACAAACAACTCCCTCTCCCCACCAAAGTCAGGTAGGTTTTTGAATTCTAACAACAACAAAAAATTGAAGATTATTAAGAGATACAAAATGTGTGGCCTCTGTACCTTCATCTTACAGTCGACTTTCCAGAAGATAACTCCATGTCCTGTCTCTATGGCCCTGTGCTGAGATTGTCATCCTTCCACAAGGAGAGCCACCGAAGTCACTCTACATGTTTTTCTCACTCATTATCTAAATAGGGGAATGGCGTGAAGGCTATTAGTACTTTTTCAATCTCTATGTCAATTAAAATCTATTCTCTGTTCTTTTATTTATAGTATAAAGATGCATTTATGAAAGCAAATCCTGGCTACAAATGGTGTCCTACCACAAACAAGCCTGTGAAATCCCCAACACCCACTGTCAATCCACGAAAGAAACTTTGGGCCTTCCCATCTGAATCTTCAAGAGATTTGCCAAGCCCCAAGAAAGCAAAGACTGAAGAAATGCCTCAGCTTAACTTTGGAATGGCTGGTGAGTTGAGACACTATTTCTACCCTTTCTTTAAGGACAGGGTAACATATTTATGCAGTATTTTTAACAAATAATACAGAGAGGGGAGCAAAATTCACGAGCAATATGAAGCAATGGCAACTATGGGTATATCTTAAAGGATTGGAGCATGATATACATAGAATGTATATATAATAAAGAAAGGAGATACAGACCAAGTGGTAGAGTCATTATAGATATATGTGAATTCCTGACATTGACAATAGGGAAAAGCAGATAACAGTGTGGAGATTGTTAGGAGCTTAGGGAATTTTATAATGTTAATAAAATAGCTTATACACACATACACACTAGTAAGCTATCCCAGTAAGCACCTTAGTTACCATAGATACTTAAAAGCCATAATTATATAGATCATCTGAGTATGTGCAACATTGAGGGCAAGAATATGAGCAACTCCATAACGAAGATGGATCTGACAGCTGTGTCTTAAAGAACATTTTCATCCTGCCCTCTCCTCTCATGCCCATTCCTATATGAGCCAGGCAAATTTAAAATTCCAGATGGTCCCATTTGTTATGGGACCTTTAAAACTCTTTGGGTGGTGAGGAATGCTAAAGCATTTATTACCATGAAATAAAATATTTTTATTCATCCTGCAACTTTATCTTCCCCGGCTGTTGCAGGGCAGTAGTCAAAAGAGAAATTTGTCAGAAGACAATTGGGAGATTGGGCAGAGCGGAGGCAGTGGAGTTGCTATTGATCTATAGGGTTCCTATTTTAGTATCACAAGCAAATTTTCTTCAAAATCAGAGTATTAAACCATTTGCAATATGCAAAGGTTCGGAAATGAAGTTGAGCAATATTGTGATGACACTTTTTTAAAAAATAGCCAATAGACTTAACAGGACTTTATAGTTCAGTGTGTGAGTCATCATATTAAAAGTATGTTGGCAGTATTCTATATAAATGCTGAAAAATGAAGAAGTCTAACATTATGGCAGCATTCTGGGGAAACAAAGTCTTCATCTTCGGGTGATCATTATGTGGATGTCTGTGGTGTAATTCTAGGTGAGCTCCTGTATGTCTTAGAAGAAAATGGAGAGAGCTGTCCTCACTTTAGCTGTCACTTTGTACAATTTTAGCTGCAACCCACTTGTTGATAGATAGTCTTGGTGAGCTTTCTGGAGTTCCCAGATTGTATCAGTTCGAATATTTTCTAAAACATTTTATCATTGGAACAAAGAAAGGGTATATAGATGACTACCTTTGATCATCATTTAGCATCCATTGCTTTTTCTCCAGATTCTCAACCTTGATCAGTGTATATAGAGTTTTTTATGAGTACAGCATGTTCTTCACAAACCAAATAATAATTGTAAATAAACTAGAGAAAGCTATGAAGGATGTCTTTTGTAGCACCATTTCTGACACATTATTAATCAGCCTTTTACCTATAAATTGAAAGTAGAACCAAGACTTAAAGCAAAATATTTACAGATCAGTTTTTTTTAAAAGCAGTATTCTTAAAGCAAAGTCCAGGAAAGAAGGGAAACACCTTCCTCGAATCTATCTCATTATATGATGGCCTGTGTCATATGTTGGAAATCCCTAATCAGAATTCTTGTTAAGCTTTTGTATAGTGGATAACATTGGTCTGATATTTCCAGGTAGGTCCCTTTCAACAAGATGAAAGCAAATTAATTTGCCTTTAATTAAAACCTAGCGCTTAGGCATCTGAATCTAGGGGATACTAGAAGGTTTTTAAAAGCCAGATTGTTTCTCTCAACATGGAATCTCTTTTGTTTTGTTTTGTTTGCTCAGTAATCCTTGTCATATGACATTTTGCAATTTTGAATAACCCCAGTATTGTCAAATATATGGTTTCCGAGAAAGGAAAGCTGTGTAGAATTTAATTTAGTACAAGCTTTCTCAGTGAGGGGAAAGCATGCTATTTATGTGAATATATTTTTGATAGTTCTAGATAACATTATATAAGTAAAATTAAATTAATATGAAGGATGTTGATAATTTCTTGGCCTTTGTTTTAGTATCTATATAGCAAACTCTTGCAAAGTCACATCAGTATATAAATTATCATGTAATTATGTTCCTATTTTACTTTGTAATGTGAACTAACACATTTTTATCTTTAGAAAGCGATCATCCAATCCTTCTGATCGCTGAGATGACAGCTGCAAAAGTATTTCGCTCTTAAAGAACCAAACTAAACTTTTACTTTCTGCTAAATTCATTTCCCCCTCCTGATATTTACTTTTAAGTAGATATAAGTATCTATTTTGACAGCCACAATTGTTCATAAGCTTAACATTTAATTAAAGTTGGAATCTTAAAACAACACCAAAGAGCTTTGTTTCATCAAATCAGCCAGTGTTTGTCTGTTTATTCTCTATGTATATCTTCTTGTGTGGCTGCCTGCTAACATTGAACTATTACTTGATCATTTTGAAACATATTTTTCCCTCTAATAACCTCTTTTTGCAATTTGAAAAAAATAATTGTATGTAAGATGTGGTCAGAGTTGGTTTATGAGTTCCCAAGACAGGGAAGTTCCAAGACAGACTGTGTACAAAGATGTTTTAATACTTAAAACTTAAATACTTAAAACCATTAACAAAACAACTGAATGTCTTTGGGCAACATTATGACTGATCCTCATTTTCAATTGTAGAGAGTCTTAAAATTAAATATTCATTGATCGAGGACCACTATGCACTAGGCAAGACACTAAGTTAGAGGCATTTTTGTATATGTTCTTTCATTGCAGTTCTGAATTTTTAATTCATTTAAGACAACCTTAAAGGATATTTGTTTAGATATAACCTGGGTCTATCATTTTGCTGTTCATATTTTGTCCTTCTGTTTCTGCTAATTATTGAAAGAATGAAAATGAAGACCTTTTGTTTTATGTTTGGTAACATAGAAAGGATTAATTTTAGGTCTTAAAGGTATTTTGAGTAAGAGCCTGACAACCCCTTAGATTTAAAATGTCAAAAATATATCAGTTAATTTAAATTTCTTTTGAAAGTTTAAAAAAAAAGATTATTTAAACAAAGCCCACAGATTTTGGAGGCCCATTTGGAAAATTTCTCTGTGTTCTCCAGTGCTCTGATAGCCTGGTTCTTTTTATTAGCACTGATTTCACATGGCAGAAATAACAAGTTGAGAATAACAATCTCAAACTTCTTAGAAGACAAACATAAGCACTCTTGTTTAAAAAAAGATGCCATCTAAACTCCCCATGCTGTGAGGAAGGAAACATCACATTAGGAGATAATTCATATTATAAACTGCTGTGGTATGGAGGAAAGTGCTATGTTAGATTTGGTGGGACAACAGTGATATTACAAGGCTCACCAAAATAATGAGCACTAAGGACGTAGATGCCTAGTTATTGTTACATGAAGGGTTTTTAAAGTTTTTCATGAAAAGTTATATGTGGTTCTGTTGGATTTGTGATTGCTTTTTTTCATGGGTATTATTTTTGACTCTGTGGATTATACATATTTCATGCTTGTAAGTTGATTTGTTTTTGACTTATTTAGATCCTACTCAAATGGGAGGCCTGAGCATGCTGCTGTTAGCTGGAGAACATGCTCTTGGCACACCAGAGGTAAGCCAGTGCCTTATCACTCTCCTCTCTGCTCACACTGGGGATTGAGAACACAGGTGTTCATATTCTGTTCACATTGTTCATTCTGCATTTTCAACAGCTCATGAACAAACTTTATAATTTGTTCTCATTAATATCTGACAGTGCATCTTGTGCATTGAGGGTAACAGAAGTGGTGTAATAAGCCCAAAAGGGCATGGGTACAGATTTGGAGGTTCCATGAACCTAGGAGTAAGAAATGCAGTGCACAGATAACTGGCATTTACTATGACTGTATCATAGGTGTGCAAATCAGGTGCTATAATTCATTTATTCTGTTCAAAACATTTTTCTGCTTTTGTGTTATTCTCCTTTAGACTTGCTAGTGGAAAGATGATAGTAAAAAATATGCAACTGTTGGTCTCTGTAGTACCTGAATAATTCCAAATTCCTGTTTTGAAAATCAGGAAACATGGCATTTCAGAATTGTTTTATTCTTTAAAATGGAAAAGGAAAAGAACCTGGAATCTCATGACCTTGGTTTCATGATCTGGTTATTGGACTGCTTTTGCTACACATTTTTAGGTGTGATTTTGATGGGTAGGTAGTGGCAGTTAACCATGCATGGTTTGCATTTGTGGAATTCCTCTATTCTCCAGACCCATTTAACAGAGGCCAGTCAAATTAACCTGCAGGTCATGTTATTTTACCACATTCAGGTTCTTGAGATGGAAATTTTTCAGTCCTCAGTCAGAATTGCTGTTTGGGGCAAAATAGCAGTCAACTCAATTTTATTGCAGATCTATATTTCTTACTTTTTTTCAATATTGTTATTATGTCATATAAATTACAGTTGAAGCTTATTCAAACAGTGGATTTAGTAGACACTGTAGAAATTATTCACATCATAAAAGGTTTTTCTATAAAGTTTACATATATATGGATACATTTGGTATCCATAGTTGTTGACTATATTTTGAATTTAACTTAATTGTTTTGATTCTGTGTAATTCAGTGTAGCAAAAAATGTGTAAATTGGTGTGTGCTGGTAGTTATTTACATTGTGCTAATCTTTAGCTGAAAAAAATATATGTGTCACTTTGTGCCTTTGCATACTCATTATTCTGCATGTTTGTACTTCCTAACACAATAGTATTGTCAGGCATCATTTTACTTTCTAACACATGGCTGCTACCTAATGGCAAATCAGACTCTGACTTCAGTGTAGAGTATCCCAGGCTTGTTCCAAAGGTGAATATTAGAACAATAATGCACACTTGGCCTTTCAACACAGTATGACTCATATGATTTCCAAGAATGTATTGCATTGTAAAAGTCAGCATCTTCTTTTCTAACCCATTAGATTATAATTCCCAGCATCTTTTAGCATTCTTTTAAATTTTCAAGTATAAATGTAAACCAGTCAATGTCTATAGGACTTATATATGCTAGTCAAAGAAAAGGATGTGTTGCCACCTCCTTTACTCAAAGTTTAGCCACTTGGGCTCTTCTCAGTGAGAAGTTCTACCCCCTTTTAAGAATGCAGAGTTTTGATACATACAAGTTAATGCAGTGGTGGACAAGTTAAGCTCTGATGAAGTGGAAACATTTTGAGCTTTCTCAAGCTAAAGAAACAAAGAAAGCTAAATGACTTAAAGAAGTGAACCATAATGTGAGAAGGAAATCCATGCTAAGGAAGAAGGTGGCAGCAGCTGGGTCTTTAAGAACCACTTCTAAAAACAACTTTCTTCATATTCCCTGCTTCTTATCTCAGAGATATTTAGGTCCTTACTGAAACAAATCTTGAGATATTGAATTAATAAAGCTGTAAAAGTTATATAAAATAATTCAGTCCCTAAATACAATTAGTTTGAGAGTTTACTTCATAGATATCAGTTGATTGCATTGAGTGCTTGAATTTCTAAGCGAAGTCTTACTCCAAATATGTAGATATAATAATAGAATTCTAGGGGCTTATATACATAGGCAGATGAACATAAGACAAAGGTAATAAATATGTACGTATGTTTTCCTAAGAAAATTAGTAGTATAAAGAGATGAAAAAAATACAGAAATTTCATATTTCTGACATTTGGAACAATTACTATGAGGTCTTTTGATATGGTTAGGTAGGACCAAACTGACATTTTACAAAAATTCTGTCACAGGAAAGGTCTAATCATAATGGCTTTTTAAAATGCTATGACAGAACCCTTATTCTGAAATAGGATTCTTAAAGTGAGAAGGTTTTCTTTGTTCATTGATCCAAGACCTAACCATATAGAAAAGTCCTCCCAAAACTATTTTTCTAAATATGAAAATTTTAATATAGGTAAAAGGTTTTTTTAAAAAATAAATCTAGAAGGTGGAGAGACTTACTGTAACTGAAATAATAAAGTCCCAGATTAAAAACCCATACTATTTCTCAGATCTACTTGAAATGCTTAGAATTTTTAGAGAGAAATTATAGTTTCTTGAGATATCAGTGGGCAAATAATAACAAACAAAAGGTTTGCATTTTTTCTTTTTCGTATCTTCTGATTAATTCTCAATCTACCATAATAGATTTTTTGCATTATTAGTTCAACATTTTTATATGCCATTGTTACTGAGCCTAGTGTGGTTCCATAGTTTTAGTTGTGGTAATTGTGTCTTGATGAATAAATAGGATACATTTTGATATACAGTTTTTTTTTTTCACATAAATAATCAGCCCCATTCTTTTTAACACTAAGTATATTGAAATGCATAAACTATTTGAGATAAATTTTAAAAAACAATGTTTGTTGTTGCAGAATTTATTGATTGGGAAAGCAAAAGGAATATATTAAGCAAGAAAGACATGAAAGAGTTACTCCTGGCTCAAAATGGCAGACTAAGCAGGTCTCTGCTGAGACCCTGTCAATAGGAGATAGAGGTCTCCTTAGGAAATAGCCCCATAGTTTGAAGAAAATAGAAAGGAGTGTTTCCAGTGAATATGAGATTACAACAAATGACTTAAATTGGAAATCAAATGTAGTTGTTTAATCAATAACATATAACTGCCAGACAAGAAAAGGCCAGCGGACAGATGCAGAGGAGGTGAGAGCTGGTGTATTCAGTACAGTGCCCAGAAGTTTAAGTGAATGTATCCTTTTAAAGAACCAGAAACAAACAAACAAACAAAAAAAGAACAAATAAAAATAATGATGTTCACATCAAACTCTGGGAAGAGCTAAAGAGAAGGCAGTTAAAGAGTTAAGCCCTTATATTTCATATCAGGTAGTTCTCTATAGGTGAAAATACAATATATAAAATGTAAGTATTTGATCTAGATAGAATTACTAGAAGTAATCTCCAAGACTAAAAATCTTCTATTTGTTATTTACTTTAATAAAAAGATAAAGCTAAATTAAATCTGTTAAAAAGGCAGGGGGAGTGATTCAATTCAGATGTGTGGAATGGGCAATTATTCAACATACAGTGTATGGAATAGCCTGGTTTATCTTGGAAAGGACGACATTCAGTGTCAAATTAAAGTGAGCAACAGAAATTCATCTTGGCTAGAGTGGAAAGAGAGGTGGTTGGGGGAAAGTAGAAAAGAGAGTAATTATAGCTGATGAAAAGCTTTTTTAAAGGTATCAGTATCTATTTAACAGTATCAATGTCTATTTAACCAAACTTTCAAATGCGTGGGAAATACCTTAGCCTTTGGGTCTTTTTCTTCTATACTATGAAATAGAGCTAATAATAAATAATACCTGCTTGCCTCTAAATCCCTAGACTACTATGAAGATTAATTAAATAAAACCTGTAAGGCACTTTTACTCTCCTACAAAGAGTTCTTGTAGGTATATAGTATTATTACCTTAAGTTACTCTAGGCATTTGAAAACTTAAATTATATGAGGCATTACTTTCACAGGCTATAATATGCTTTATTAGCAATATGCATGTGCGCACACGCACACACACACTCTCACACACAGTTTCTTATCCATTGAAAACTTGTAAGAAATTACAGTTGTAATTTATTTTCTTTATCACCAGGTGCTCAAGAAGGAAACAACTTTTAATATCTGGGAGAAATCAATATAGGAAGTCCAGTTTTAGCAGAGTAGCTGAGTTAGCATCAGAGTTAGTGGAGAAGATGCTAGCAGGCATACCTCCATTAAGGAACTATGAAGGTCTTATTTTGTAAGAATTGAGCAGTGTTGAACTGTGTGCCATCTTTTCATACATGTATTCATATGATAAGCATTTATTTAATGGCCTTCTAAGTACAAGGCACATCAGGGAACAAACCAGGCAGACAGTCTGCCCTCAGGGAGCTGATATTGTCTCAAGGTACAAGTTTTTAGAGATAGCAGATTTTTCACATGATACTTCTGGCTTCAAGGGGAATCACATTGATTTTCCTTTTTTGACCATGACCCAACGATTTAAAAATAAAAAAATAAAAAGCTTGTGTATTCAAATGTATATGTGATTGAAATCTGAAAATACAGGTTGAGTATCCTTTATCTGAAATGCTTGAGACCAGAAGCGTTTTAGATTTAGAATTTTGTCGGGGGGGGGGGTTGTAATATTTGCATTATACTTAACAATAGAACATCCCCAATCTGAAAAAGCAAAATCCAAAATGCTTTAATGAGCATTTCCTTTGAGTTTCTCTTTGACACTCAGAAAGTTTTAGATTTCAGAGCATTTCACACTTTGGATTTTCTGATTAGGGATATTGAACCTGTAATAAATATATTTTGTCTTGTATATTTATAATATCAATCTTTGACCTCCTCCAAGAAGCCCTTCACGATTTCCTAGGCCAAATTAGATTCATCTTCTTCCTAATCCTTTATAGCTCTTACTTTTAATTTTATACCTTGTAGCACTGGATTATACTTAGTTTTATGCTTTATTATAAATTCTGTAATAAAAGTCTTGTACCTTAAAATTTTTTCTCATTGTTCTATGGGTAAGTCTTATCTCTAGAAGACTTTAAGCAACTTGGGATCAGAAACAATGACAAGATCTAAACTGTGCGGGGCTCCCCACTTGCCTGCAGAGTAGTTATTATTACCACAACTAACATTTATTGAGCACTGCCTCCATTCAAGGTGCATTCCTTAAGTGTATTCCATAAGAATAAGTCTATGTAATATTTACTATGTAATAGTAAATCTATAGACAGTTCTATGAGTTGTCTTGTTTATAAGTAAATATTAAACCATCAGGTGAGGAAACAGAGGCAGAGAAGAGTTAAATACCTACCTGCAATGGTGCAGCTACTAAGTGGCAGAACTGGGATTTGAACCCAGGAGGACTAGCTTCGTCTTCATATGGCATAAAGGGGCCTTGGTGATTCAGCCCCCACCCACCTGACCACTTCTGCTATGGTGTCCTGTGCCACATGTCTTTACTGAAGCTAGCAGCAGCCAGAGCAAGGGCATTTTGTAAGTGCTGTCGGCGCCAGGCACTGTTCTAAGCACTTTATGTTGATTATCTCACTCCATCCTCTCAAGAACCCTGTGAGGTTGGTTTATTATTTTCCCCATTATATAAATAAGGAAACTAGGTCAGAAAGGTGAAATAACTTCTCTAAGTTTATAAAATGAGCAAGTGATAATGCTAGAATTTAAACCCACATTATTTTTAATTAACTAAGATAGGCAAAATCTGATTGAATATTTGTTGAAGGAATGATTATTATGTCCATATTTTAAAAACTGGGTTTTAAATTTAAAACAAATATAGATTTAGATACAATTGAAAGTTTTCATCTTTATTATAATTTCCGACATTAGTGAAATGGGAAAATTTATTTTCTTTTACCCTTTGGTACATTTGAGTTAATTTGGTGTGTGCCTCTCTGAGGCTACTATGTTTAACTATTCCAGGATATTTAAATCCATTAAATTCTAACCTCCTTGCCCCAGTTCCTACCCATACTCCCATCAAAGCTTTTATTCCCTTCTCATAGTTTTATAACTTTTAAACACAGTGTGTGAGGAAATAGACTTTATTTAAATTCAACATTGAAAAGAAAATGGGCTCTCTGAGCTTTCTCTTTTCCTGGGTAAGACCTGTCCCTGTATGTCAGTGCTCACTGCCCATTTTGGCCGGAACTGCTCATCCAGCCAAAGAGCCCAGCCTCTTCCATGTGTTAACACTAGGGCCCAAAGCCCAGAGAATCAGGTCCTTTTACATACCAACTTGATTGACAACCATGTTATTTGTAGAACTGGTCTAGAGTCTGTTCTGGACTCCCATACTATTGCTCTGCCACACAGATTTTAATTACAGAAGAACTTTACACATGGAGTAAAATCAGTGCTCTCGTAGTCCTGATGTCCTGACTGAAACCAGGGTCTTACTGTTCCTTTCAGCCAGATGACTGAACAGGTATTCTGATTTGGGGAGCGCTCAACTCTATGCGATGCTGTTTGGTCATGCTCCCCATGGTAGCCCAGCACTCTTCTCAGATGTAGTACACACTGGTGTCAGGTGGCCAAGGCCAGTGCTGTAGGACTCAGGTTCTTCCTGAACTCTAGATGGCACCTGTACCCCCAAACTATTTCTTCCCATAAAGATATCCCTGCCTCCCTCCAAGCCTTCTTCTGTCTCTCAGATTCCTTCTTTCAGTGAAAGGCTTTAACCCACCTTAGAAACACAAGCATTATGTTTCTCACCCCTTTCCCCGAGCCCTGATATCTTTCCAGACAATTACCGAGGCCTGGTAATTACTATATCTGATTTAATTGGGACCCACATCTCAGCTGGCTTATTTCCTTAACCTTCTAATTGGTCTCCTGCCTCCAGTCACTCCCCAGCCAAGGTTGCCCCTCGCTCCTTCACTGACAGAATTATCTAACTACTCATCTCTTATCTGACTAAAAACCTTGGCTGGCTCCCCACTGCTTTCAGCCTAATATTCAAACTTCTTAACATGGAATTCAGATTTCTTCAGTCTGGTTGTCTCTCACTATGCTCCCATGTATCTTATTCTTCAGCCGCACTGGGGAAGGCACATAGGGTACTTCCCGCCATACTTTCCCACCTGCTGTTACCACGTCATTTCCATGCTTTTTGTGGGTTTTCCTTCTAGTTCTATCTCAGACATTACCTGTCTTCCTTCCACCTGTCCTCACATGGGAATGAAGGCCGCTTCTTTGTCCTC
Organism: Microcebus murinus; assembly: GCF_040939455.1. Classification (NCBI taxonomy): domain Eukaryota; kingdom Metazoa; phylum Chordata; class Mammalia; order Primates; family Cheirogaleidae; genus Microcebus; species Microcebus murinus. The sequence goes on from NC_134104.1 coordinate 51,993,975, forward strand.
CTATATGCCTTGTAATATTCCACCAGTGTGCACTTAGGTTCTTACATGTGTAGCTGTCCCCTGCTCGTGAGTTGCAAGCAACTTATGGGTTGGGCACAGTCCTTTAGTCATCATTTTATTCCCTCGCATGTACTGGATACAAGTGGAATATAAGCTGCCTAAAAGCGACAGTCTTTATGGCTGGCATATAGTCAGTGTCTACTGAATATTTTTTTTTTTTTTTTTTGAGACAGAGTCTCGCTTTGTTGCCCAGGCTAGAGTGAGTGCCGTGGCGTCAGCCTAGCTCACAGCAACCTCAAACTCCTGGGCTCGAGTGATCCTTCTGCCTCAGCCTCCCGGGTAGCTGGGACTACAGGCATGCGCCACCATGCCCGGCTAATTTTTTATATATATATCAGTTGGCCAATTAATTTCTTTCTATTTATAGTAGAGACGGGGTCTCGCTCTTGCTCAGGCTGGTTTTGAACTCCTGACCTTGAGCAGTCCGCCCGCCTCGGCCTCCCAAGAGCTAGGATTACAGGCGTGAGCCACAGCGCCCGGCCTGAATATTTTTTGAATGGGTGAGTAATCAATAAATGTTTGAGTTCGCAAGGGTAACATGTATGGCTCAGATACAACCAGTGCATGTACCTCATTTGTTGGCTGTGTGTTCATCACAGTGCCAGCAGTGTGTGGCTGTGGTCTTGTGCCTTACAAAGTAGGGATGAGTCCTTGGTGATAACTGGCTTTCCAGAACACTTACAGTGCATGTAACTGGCTTGATCTTGTTTCATATCAGGAGGCTGGATCACGTTTATTAAATATACATATGGAATTTTCATTATCTGAATTGCTCCTGTGAAAAAATACTACTTCATCGTAATTTTTAATTATAGTAATCATTCCCCTTCCTTGGTTATTGAGAATTATAAGCTAAATCAAAGGGAGGATTGAATTTGAGGAAAGGTGAATATGTGGTTAACAAAAATCCCTTTAGCTATTTCGTTTTTTGGGCATATAGCAACACCTAGTGGCTTTATAGATTATTTCAGAGGCTATTTCTAAAAGCAGCTTGAATTTTTTTCTCCCTTGATTTAACCACTGGTTATTTAGTATCTTTTCTCTTAATTAGTGAAAAAATATCTTTGACTACTTAGGTTATATTTAAAAAGTAAACTGGCTCTAGTATAGGAATGGATATCAAGGAATTGATGTTTATCCATAAAAAGTATGCCCTACCTAATAAAAGAAATTTTAGTAACTTAAATGCAATTTAAGTAACTTAAATGCAAACAGCAAGACAAAATAGTGTGCAGCAGAACATTTTAAACATTTCACTAGGTCTTGGATGCTGTAATTAATGATACTACTCAGATAGGAGCCTTTTGTGGGAAATACTCTCTCCCTTTCACATGGATAGAATTCTGTATTTCTTTATCAAATGTGTATATATATCAGCATATGCACAAATATACATATTTTATTGGATGCCATATTTGTCAAGCACTCAGGAATGAATTCTATATAAATATATTTGCCAAATCATTGAACCATTTTGAGATTTTAGAAAAAAATGTCTAACATGTATCTAGGTTCTGTCTAGAAAATGTCTAACATGTATATAGATTCTGCCTTGTTAATGAAGAATATAATTTATAATTATACTTATCTTGACAATTTAGGATTATAGTTGTAAATATTCATTATTGCATTGAGTTAATGCCTTCAGAAGAATTTTGGGGGCTATTTGCCCTACTTTAATTTTTTTTAGACAGACTACAGTGCTTTATGAAATTTTTGTATCTGTTCTTTACAGTTTTTTTATCTTTTTTTTTCTGTCTCATCCTGCTGCTGGCATTGTTTCTCCCCTTCCCAGCCCTCTTCCTTTTTCTTGTCCCCACTCTTGGCCCCTTCTGATTTGCTCCTTCTGTTCTTTGGTGGAGTAGAAAGTCAGGTAACCAAGTCAGGTAACTACATAGCTTAGCAGAAACCCAATTTTCCTAGCTCCTAATTTTGTGCTGTTTCCATTGTGTTATACTACATTGAAGATACATGCTAAATTCACAGTGCTTTAAAGTAAGCATAACTAGATTTTGAGAGAGGACATGGTTCATTAGAGTGAAATGCATAGCCTTAGTGATTCTATAACTGCTATTTTAACAATTGAACAGCCTTTGTTGTACTTCCTGGTCAGGTCACTGAGATTCTTCCTAGTCACACAAACATGAAAAAAAATCAAGTAAGTCAACAAATATCACTGTGCATCTACTTTGTGTCAGATGCACAGTGAGTACAAACACACATGCATAGACTTCTTTGATCATATATGACATAACATGTGCAGAGTTATAGATGCCTTGATAATTACACCTGCATTTTCCATTCAAATAGAAAGTTTTATTTAAGACCATCCATACTACAGATTTGCAGAGGGTATCATTCGACTCTTAAACTTCATGACTTGAGGTGTTGTTGTGGCCAAATAATCTATAAATGACATCTAAAAGAAAGTTGAATTTTCTTTTTGCTGTTAAAATGAACTCTAAGCTGTAGGATAACTTACCTCTTCATAAATGGTAACTGTTTCTCATGCACCATGGGATCTAAAATAAGAATATATGTTATATAGACTTCATGTAATGTAACTATCCTAAATAATAATATATTTAAGTCTGTCTTTTTTAGATTTCTGTCACATATACACCTATTTTATTAATGCTTTATGTGAAGACATTTTGTAATTTTAATTTAGTTCTAACCTTGATTTTAAATCAAATTTTGATTATTTACCAAATTATCTAGGAGCCAAGCACATAGGATTTCTTTATAAAACAGGAAAAGTTTTGATTTTCTTTTATTATTTCTAAATTATAAAAGATACATTTTGTCCAAAAATTCCTTCCAATAAAGAAATTCCCAATCCTTTGTGGCTATTAATTTCAAGATTTGTTGGCCTTCTTTTTAGTGCATTTTGTGTCCCCTTGGTGGGACATTTGGCACAACATGTCAAATAGTCAAGTGACAGTAAGGGAGTCAGGCTTTGCAGCCAAACCACAAGTGGCAAATTAATTAAAATTTCTGCACCTTCTCTGTGGTGCCTTTCACTGCAAGAAGGTGGCCATTACTCTTTAAAATCCAAAGATGACAATTAAAATTTCAAATGCTTGCTCCTGCCCAGTGGCCTGTGACACTGTTAGAGAAACACATCCCCAGAGTCTAATAAGAGGTTCAGTGAGAAACTGTTTTTTAGGGGCATAACCTGACTGGCAGCTCTTTCCTTAGAATTTACCCATCTATTATAATCATACGTAGCTATTAAAATTACAGTGGAAAAGATTTAATGACTCAGGAAAATTAATGTTTTGTTAAGTTTAAAGAAAAGAACATTCTATAACTGTAGTATAGTATCTGATTTTTATTGAAAAAAATTACCTATTTTTATTTTTTGGATTTTTGACAGTAAATTTAGATTATTTTGTAGTCAAAAAACCAAATTATTAAAAAGCATTTGTAACTTCTTTCTGTTTTTCCTTTAAAGTGAAAGATAACTGTTTTCTAGACTTCCTAACTTCATCATTTAGGAAAGTGGGAAGAAAACACACTGATTTAGGATTTAGAAGACCTGTTATCAGCTTTTAATAGTTCATTCAACAAATACTTATTAAATATAAACATTATGCCCAGACAGTGTTGGGAATAACAGATTAAACAAGGCCTCTGGGAGAGGACATACAATAAACACGTATGTATGTCTTATGTTAAGTGTTCATTAAAGAATGATTAAAGGAAAGTACCATTTATCTCTCTGCTCCTAAATTCCCTTCATCAGTAAAAAGAGAAGGGATTAGATCAGAGGAATAATAAAATCCTTCCCTCTCTGACATTTTGAGCCTCCTACGACTTTTGAATTATATTTGACTACCTAAGTGATTATGTCACCCAAATGTAGAAATGCATCAATTCTAGCATTAAGATAAAAGAGGAAATGTATATCCTGGAAATAGTACTTGATTAATAGAATTTTTTTTAAAGTGACATTTCCATAACTGTTGTTGATAATGCAAATAGTTAAATAGTACAAACAGAAGATATATATTAGAAATTTCTCTTAGGTAAATATTAATCTTTCGAATATTGAAGCTTGTATATAAACACCTGAAAACCCTGGAAATCAAGAATTTGACATAAGTTTTGTTTCTCCAGAAGTCTTAGATTGTCAGATCTCACTTATGTTTTCAAATATTTAGGTAATATGAACTAGGAAACGCAGAACATGAAAGAAGTAGATTTTTGGGAGGGGTTGGTGGCAAAAAGCCAAGAGATCAAATAGGTGACTTTGTAGAAATTTCTCTTAGGTGAATATTGACCTTTCTAAACTACATTGTTCTGTCCATCTCCTCCTACTTATGGTATTATTAATATTTAGCAGCTGAATGGTCACTTGTATAAAACCTTGCATAATAACTGCTTTTTTGTAACAGTGTTGCATCAAATCGAGGAAAATAAAGCCATTCTTTCCCTAAGATAGGAACGTTTTAGGTGACATTTGTCTCTGTTGTCTTGCAGAAGCTATTCTTGTGATGCCTCATGCTACCTTTCTTTGTTTCAGATATCCTCTGGCACATGCAGGCCTGACGTTCCAGAATCCCCTGAATTGCGTCAGAAGTCACCATTGTTCCAGTTTGCTGAGGTTAGTATGTTGCAATTTATACTGAATTCATGAGGAAATTATAAAGTGAGCTTAAATTTTGGTTGACAATAGTAACTGAAAGAAATGAAGCATTCTACCCAGTTCAATGAACCATAAATGGGAAAATAGAATCAAATTTTGAAAAAGAGGTTTTGGAATTCCAGAATTCTTAGCTAAAGAATAACACATTTATGTGTTTATAGAAGCTTATTGTTAGAAGCTTATTGTTAAGTCATACTAAATATTATTACACTTAAACCTTATTACTAATTTCGATTTATTGATAGTAAGGTTAAGAATATAATTGAATTACTATTAGAACTTATTTATTATATGTTGATTTGATAAATCAGAAGACAGAATCAACTCATGGTTATTGGTTATGCATCTAATCTATGCATTCCTGTTTTTTTAGTACCTTTACCCCATCTTAATTGAAACTTTAGTGTGAGATTGGCAGTTTCCAAAATCTTACATTTTGTCAGACCTCTTCAGCTCAATATGTCTCTTGACACTGGTTCAATAAGATGATGTAGAAAAGCATATTATCCTTTATAACAAGTCTAAAGGTTAAGACTGCTTCCCCAAATATCTTTATTTACCCTAGACTCAATATGAGACCTCATTGATTAATTTTTTCCTTAAACTTTAAGCCACCTGGTCTTCCCTTGATTATTTGAATTGTCTTTCACTAGACATTTCCTACACTGTCATCCTTCCTGGCATTTGCCCATCATGTTACAATTTTGCACAGGTGGGGAGCATTTTTTAGTTTCAGATTTTTTTACTTCTCTAGTTTCTTTCTTGGGGTTTTCTTAATATTTTGTTGGCAAAACTGCTTTTCATACTGGCACATTAGGCCATTCCTTCAATATGCCTAAATGCCTTGCTGATATCACCAGAATGCTTTGTGTGTGTGTGTGTGTGTGTACAAATACATATGTACACATACATATATACTAACATGATGCTCTTTATCTGTTACTTTTCGTTCTGCCTCTGTGTGAGATCTACCATGAATTCCAATTATTTCGTATATTGTTTCCTCAAGAATTCACTCTAGACTCCCTTTTCAACAGTAGTTATACCCATGTTAAAAAAGATTGGTCCCAACTTTGAAAGCAGAGTTGCTTAATGAATGCTCCCTGAACCAGTAAAGATCTAATGAAATCTCTAAAATTTCATATGAAATTTTGAGTGTATTAGCATATGTACATTTTGTGGTTTCTTGTTTTTTTGTTTTTTTTTCTTTTTTTTTGAGACAGAGTCTCGCTTTGTTGCCCAGGCTAGAGTGAGTGCCCTGGCATCAGCCTAGCTCACAGCAACCTCAAACTCCTGGGCTTAAACAATCCTTCTGCCTCAGCCTCCCGAGTAGCTGAACTACAGGCATGTTCCACCATGCCCGACTAATTTTTTCTGTATATATTAGTTGGCCAATTAATTTCTGTCTATTTATAGTAGAGACGGGGTCTCACTCTTGCTCAGGCTGGTTTTGAACTCCTAACCTCGAGCAATCCGCCTGCCTTGGCCTCCCAGAGTGCTAGGATTCATTTTGTGGTTTCTATAGCATACCTAAGATTCCAAAGAGATCCCTGATCTTACTGCCTTTATATAAAAGGTCTCAAATATTTCTCTAGGAGTTCATATTTGTGTCATTAATTGAATTCTTTATCTTAGTATTAATTAATGAAAACATCTTTTTGTTTAGAACTTGTGAAATGCTTTTCAAAAAACTAGGTGGATCATAATACTGGTTCTACTTTGTTCACTGCCTGATTCGATTATTAAAGAAATATATTGTAGGTCAGGCGTTTCCCCTTATATAAATTGTTTACTTTCTTTAGGTTTTATAGAGGGTTAGTAGTTTGTTAAAACTGGATCTGGTTGATCTTTTGTCTTCTTACTGATATTTATTCTAAGAATGCTTGTCTATCTGATTCAACAGATGCTATAGAATTAAAATGGCTTCAGCAGTAAATAAAATCAATAATTCAGTCAGTCTCTCTACTAATTCTTTCTCATCCCTAAACATCACTTTGATACTGTATCACCATGTGGCCCCATTGTTTTTCTAACCAACTTAATTGAGATAGAAAAAGTGACTTGTGATTGAAGAGTTATGATTAAGGTGCATTTATTGCTTAGTAAGTACCCTTTCATGGAGTTGGTGAACACAGTTGCTTGAAGAGAAAGACTTTTGTGGGACTGGGAATGGCCTAAAGTTATAATGCCCAGACATTCTGCTCTTATGACTCACTTTAACCCTGTTTTGGAGCTGGATAAAAGCTTTGTTCACTTTGGAACCAAGATTAATAACTGACCTTGCTCTCAAAACATACTTGAAAAGTATTTCCTCACAGTCCTCTGAGCAAAGTTTGAAAGAGAGTATCATAATTACCAAGAGGAAACAAAAGGTCTCCTAGTTGAATCAAGTGTGGTATGGCAGTCTTCTGTCCACTGTCAGACACTAAACTGTGTGTGTCTCTGGGTTGGATGAGAGGATGCAGGTGTTGTAAAAGAAGGAAATGCTTTTTATATTTAGTGAACAATTTATTGAGTTCTGGTTTCATGCCAAGTAATGTATTTGATGGCTTATTATTTTTTTTCCTCACAATGCTATAAAATGGGGATTATCATCATCATCACCAATTTACAACTGGGAAAAATAAGTCTCAGAGAGTTTAGCTGAGCTGCCCAAGGTCATGTTGCAAGTGAGTAGCAGAGCTAAGATTCAATCCCAGTTATCCTGACCAACATCCTTATGCTTCTCTCACTGTTTCACAGCTGCCTCTAAGGCGAGAACAACCTGAAAGGGGGTGGCATAGGGAAGACAGAGAGTAACTGGCTTTACTTGCAGCTTCCAACTTTTAATAATGTATTTTTTAATTCATTAAAATAATGAAATTCATTTCAACAAGTCTCTTGAATATGTGCTGTTTGATACATGCCCGATTATTTTACAAAGGACATGGCAAATGAGCCAAACTCTTGTTCTTTCCAGTCATCTGTTTTTAGAAACATGGCCTTTGTCTTTTCTTTATCATTTGTGCTGTTCTAAAAGGGATTGAGGGTGATGACTCATTTTTTAATCTTTATCAGTGTCTACAGTAGAAATATATGGCAGAATCTAATGGTCTGATATGAAAAAATGTCCTTGTGCGTTAAAAATTGCTTTTTTCCTTTCAGATATCTTCAAGTACATCCCACCCTGAAGCTCCTACAAAACAGTGTCAGCCTTCGGCCTTGTTTCAGTTTGCAGAGGTACAGCTTTTTTTTTTTTTTTTTTTTTTTTTTTTTGATGCTTATTGGGCTCAGAAAGGTTGTTGTTGAGCTCAGGAATATTGAAATGGAATTTTAATAACATGTAGTGAACTTTAGGCACACCTCTTGCCATTATTAACATAATACACATAACTGTTTATTGGTTTTTTTGTTACCTTTGGTAAAATTGTAGTCAAATCAGCTCCTGATTTTATACCCATTTTTATAAGCATTCGGTAAAGCCTTCATTCAGAGTAGGCATTTACCAGTAATTTATTTATTTCATTTTACCTTGTTTTTAATTTATTTTAAAAGCTTGGGAAAACTGCTGTCAACATAAAGGCTGAAGGATTCCAATTTATTAAATTTTTCCAGTAGTGAAATTAGATACTGTAATTCATGAATTATTCTCTCACAGCAAATGCAGTGGTGAATACGACCTGTTAAATCAGGTTAAATTAGCTTTCAATGTGATGTAGCCTCAGCCAGTATTTTTATTAGTGCTTAATCCCGGGCTTAGATCAGGTCAGCTCTTGCGGGATCTTAGATTTCTTTGGTTTGTCAGCCAGAGAGAGAGCACATACCAGTGAGTGTTTTGTTGGTATGCTGAGGAGGCAAATTGGATATTCTTGATTTTTGCCAGAAAAGCCCTGGATTCAACCATATTCTCATTTCTAATGAGCACTATATGACAAATAATAAAATGTATAAAGTTTATGAAAATAAGATGCTGTCTCCTTTAGGTCTTTAATCTTTTCCCTCTCTATAATTCCAACAAAAATGCATATCCTATATACTAAGCAATGTTTTATAGGGTTGAGAGAAAATGACAAGCAGGACTATTCTGTTTAATATTGATGTATTGAATCACTTTATTCATTTGAATAAAGAGTGCTGCATAAATGAAATATAAAATGATATCCTTTTGGCATGAGGAAACCTAGCATCTTTTAAAATGAGAAAAAAATTACTTTTGGCTCTTACATCCAAACAAAAAAAAATTGTTGCTTCCTTTTAGGACACTTGTGTCAACCACCGTGACTTTATACCATCAGTTGGCCTGCTTGTGTGTTCTCTGCCATAGTATTTGCCTTAGATGCTATTGTATAAAACTGATAAAAATATAGAATGTTATTTCATAAAGAATAATTTTATTAATCCAAATAAATTATGATTTTATTATAGTTTTCCATTATGATCAACAAGCAGTTATTGTCACAATGGGAAATAATTTTGTTTAATTATACTTGTTTGCTTTCCTCCAGTTGTTAATACTCATTTATTTGATGCTAATAGTTTTTTCCACAGTTAAAAAAGAATTTTGACATGGTGACTACATTTATTTCTAATGTTGATATCTGAACCAGTCCCTGCTAGCTTTTCAAACACATTTTTTTCAAACCAGAATTTATTTGCCATATTCTGCTTGATTAAATTCTATACTCTGTAGCTTAAATATTTGAAAGGTAGTGAGTGGCTCATCTTTGACACACCTGATATTTACATATGCATTAGCTACCAAGAGTATTCAACTTAATTTAAACTACCAGTGTGGAATATTTCAGCTGGTGCTGGTGCATTTCTAACATGATTAAATGTTATTTAATCGATATCATCATCAGATTCATTAGAGCTCCTGAAGCCCTGGGACAGGTCTTAGGGACCAGTTTGAGGTTGTAATAACCACTATCCTGTGATTTTGCAGAGTGACATCCCATGCCTCTCGTAAACTGATTTGTCCCTGCTGCTCAGTACACTCCTCAAAGCATGAGAAGATTTGGTCCTTCCCTCTTAATTATACTAAGTTTTTTTCTAGGGAAGAAAAGAACTTACTTGGGAGAGAGTCGTGCAGGGAGGCATTTCCAGATGTCGCTCCTCTGCTCAACAGCACGCATCTCCCAAGGGCTCTTTGGTTTTTTTACCATGAAGTATATGTAGGATTTGAAGAAACTTTTTAAAAAAGTTGTTAATTTGAAAACATATTAGGAGTTGTTTCAAGGTATTGAAACAGGAAGGTGTATATGATGGAAAAAATCAAAATGAAACGGATAATGTAAAAAAAAATACAATTTCTGTTTTGCCCTGGAATCCAATACAACCCCCCCCCCGCAATAAATATATTACTTTTCCTAGTTACATTTTACGTAGGTTGATCATAGCCCTAATTCCTAAGCAAATTAAACAAATTACCTCATCCATGGCTATTTAATTGTAAATGTTATATATGATTATAAAAGAGAAGGTCATGGTTCTCTATATGGAACCTCTGTAATCACTTTCTTCATCTGACCCAAGAGAATTCTAAGTTTCAATCTCTAACATCTTATGATCTGACCATATTATTGGCTCAATACTGGGCTGGTTTATTTAAAGCTATAAGAGTTACCCAGATAAACTAATAAAATTATCAACTAAAATCTGCTATGAGCATATATATTGCAGAAATAAAATAGACCATAATTACTAATCATGATATCACTAAATATCTTATAATTATTTCATAAAACACTGTCACCTTTGAGCAAACCCAAAGACTCTTGAATTTTTGTTCTAATTTGTCTATAGCAAAAGTTCTCAAACTTTAAAATATTAATACATCCAACTCACATGGAAAGCTTGTTCAAACACAGATTACTGGACTCCATCCGCAGAGTTTCTGATTCCTTAAATCTGAGGTTGAGCCTGAGAATTTACATTTCTAACAAGTTTCCTATTAGAGAACCACAGTTTGAGATAGTTGTGGGTTTTTTTTTAAACCCCCAAATTATTAACTCATTATTAAGTTAAAGTACTTTTTAATATCTTTGGGACCTCATAGGGGAAAGGTAAAGAAGCAGAAAGAATGGATGTATAATAGAAAATTACCCAGTGGACCACTTTCTACCCCCCTGTACCTTTTCAGAGGGATTCCTGGTCCTATTATATACACTTAGCAGTGGATGTTTATGTTATTTAACAAATAAATTTTTCTTTAAAAACATTTAGATTTGTAACGTCACTTTAAGAACAGGCTTGCAAAATTCTTAGAAACTATTTCTGTTATTTACAAACTCATCACTCTAGGAAGAGATTAGCTGGATCTTCTCTTGGAAATGGATCATTTATTGTGTAAAGTATTTATCCAAGAAACACACAAATTAAAAAACAATAAGCCCTGCGAATTTCTTTAAGTTGAAAAAAAAAATTTCTTTCCTCACAGAGTCATGGGTCGCTGTCTTGCAAGCTGAGAAGGAATTTTTCCTTCTTAACCAAATCTGACCATTTTAAAGCCCATTGAAGTTAACCTATGTGGAACTTTGAAACCAAATAAAACACATTTTGTTTGTAGGTTCCTCATGAGTGTTTACAGTTAAAAGGAGAAAAACAAGGATCTAGAAAGAAATACAGAGAACAGAGAACCCACCCCCCAATTTCAGCCTGTATCCTATTCCATGCTGATACTCAGTATTTCATGCAGATTCAACTTGACCCATCTGAAGTGCCGTCACGCTGTGTTTCCAGTCTCTGATTTATTAATTTGGTTAGAATGAGTTTCCTATCTGCATCTTTTGTTGTTTAGAGGTAGAATGACACATCAGTCAGTTTTTAGACCTAGTTTATTAAAGACTCACCAAATATAATGTCAGAAGGGAGTTACTGTCATTATTTAACAGGTCTAAAAGCCATGACCAAACCACATATTCTCTTCTCTGCTGTGTGGCTATTACACCTAGAGTGTATCTTTGCATTAAAAAATTGCATACTTACTTTGAAGAGATAGCTAATCTGGATGATATAGACCAGTGGCCCCCTACCTTTTTGGCATCAGGGACTGGTTTCATGGAAGACAGTTTTTCCATGGACTAGGGGGATGGGGCGTGGGGCTGGCCCACAGCTTATTACCTCCTACCGTGCAGCCAGTTTCCTAACAGGCCACGGACCAGTACTCATCCATGGCCCCAGGGTTGGGGACCAGAGATTAGACAAACAGATTTAGACAGTGAAATTTTCCTTGTAGACATTTACTTTGCCAATGTAAGTATAACTATAATCTCACTAAATTTCAAATATCATCACAATTGGGGGTAAGCAATAGGTACAAATTTAAAGCATTCATTTTCATGATGGAATGCTCAATATGTTACAGAATATTGCAGTCAATTAAAAACTCCATATACTTACACTGCGAATAATCAGTGAATGTATTATGCATTTTATTGGAAGCATTAATATATCTTTTAAGGTAAGAAAGACCAGTCATCCTCATAGTGTTCATTTGTTCTTTGATTCATTTATTCATTCAATACTTATTGGTCATTTTCTCCCAGGCTGCAATGTTTATTCAATTGCAAAAGACTTCCACCATTACCTAATTGGATCCTGATCTTTACTGACTGTTTCCCTGATGTACTCACCCACCTCAGGCAGCCATAAAATAACCAATTTAACATCCAAGGTGATCATTTTTCTTAGCACTTTAGCTCATGTACTGTTAGACCCACCATCTTGCTAACCTTTATGAATGAATACTGTCTATCAAAAATTACATAATATTCAAGAGAGACTCCAGTGGAGTTAACTGATTGGCAAGCACCACCCAATTTAAGGAAAATAAAAAGCCCAGCCATGAACTTATTATGCAATATGGCCCCTCCCACCAGTGCAGTAAACACACGCTTCCCTCCAGAGCCGACCAGTCATTGGAAAACATATATTAACTATATTATTCTTACGTGAAAGTAGGTATATGTCTCTGAAATAGAACAATATTGGCAGGAATGAACAGTAGTATAACAAATCAGCATCATTGTACAAGCTATGCTTGAAATTGAAGCCATCAGCATAGATGAGATTCCTGAGAGATGATGTGTAACATAAAAAGAGAGAGGGCCCTAGGACAAAACCCTGGGGAAAAACAACATTTAAGGGATCACAGTAGAAGAAAGAGCCATCCAAGAATTGGCCTGAGGGTAGGAGGAAAGCAAGGATCCTGCAGTAACAGAAGCCCAGGGAGGAGTTTTTCTAAAGAAAGATTAGTGCTATCAAATGCTGCAGAGAAATTAAGATAAGGATTAAGCCACAGAAATGAACATATGTCCAGTTCCCCCTGCTTACCCACCCACCCACAAATTAAGAAGTCTAAAAACATTTTTAGAAATCATATCTCACCACTAAGTCATTCCATGAAAATTTTCTTGTTAGGAGATTCAGGAAATGTTGGACTGCTCAAATATATTGAACCTCCCCCCACACATGCCCTTTTGGAAATCAGGCTTCCAGCAACCTTAAGCACTTAAAATACTACTTTGTATCTATAAATACGTAAAAGTTTCCCCAGAGGCAGTGAGGAAAACTGTTTTCATTACACATAGGGCCTTCTTTGAAAGACAAGGAGCCATTCTCAAGCCTCCTCTCAGTGAATTCTGAGGGCAGTTCCTACATCCGTGTAGTCAGTAGTTCTTCACTGAGCCTCTACCAGGAGGCGCAGCATTGAGCATAGGATATGTGGTAATACATCTCTCTCTCTCTCTCTCTCTCTCTCTCTCTCTCTCTCTCTCTCTCTCTCTCTCTCTCTCTCTCTCTCTCTCTCTCTCTCTCTCTCTCTCTCTCTCTCTCTCTCTGTCTCTCTCTGTCTCTCTCTCTCTCTCTCCCCCCCCCTCTCCCTCCCTCTCTCTCTCCCCCTCTCTCTCTCCCCCTCTCTCTCTCTCCCTCTCTCTCTCTCCCTCTCTTCCTCTCTTCCTCTCTCTCTTTCTCTCTAAAGGAGCTGAAACCTATAGTAACAAAAGCGACAGCAGAGGGAGCCAGTGGAAGAACTAGAAAAACACCATGGGCTGTGTATTGCAGCACTACCCAGCTTGTCATCCTTTAGTAATTCTTGAGTTGATCACTGGAGTATGTGACAAATTTGTAATAATGCTCTAGTAATTTACTAAATTTAGTAAATATCAACCTCAAACATTACCATTTTTAATTATGTTCAATTTCAGTGTATAGTTTTTGGAATTGTACTAAAAAGGTGCTTATGTTTATTAGTGTTAAATAGTGATAAATCATTATTAATTAATTGTGCCATTTATTGAGAGCATAATATTGCCACTACACTGTGCTTCTCACTAACATTAAGTCTAATCTTCACAATGTAATAAAGGGCAGGTATTGTTTATATTTTGAAAGTGAAGTAAATGAGGCTTAAAGTCTTAATTATGTTCAGACGTCCACACAGCAGAAAGTAATGAAGCCTTGTCTGGCACAAAGACCATATTCTTTCTATTATACAACTTTAATTCAAGGGATGGGCATTTATGTTCAGTACTTCATGCCCTTAAGTCACTAAGAGTCGGTGATATTAATGTGTTTGTTTTTTCTTAGGCTGATGATAATGTGAGTAATTGAATTCAGCCTGTCTGGAAATAGTAGAAAGTAGCATTTATCAGTGACAATTCAGATAGAGGAAAATATTCCAAACTTGAGAAAGATTGAACCCTATAAATGTATCTTATAAAGAAAAAGTAAATGATATAGGAAAGGGCTCTGTTAAAACTGACAGTACCTAGGAGAAAAGAGTCCTCATAACTTTCTTAAACTAGACTCTCTTCGATGGCCTAGGTAGCTTATTAAATCCATGGTTCTACAAAGGCATCTTGTTCAGCAGGTCTTCTAGGGAGAATTTCTTCTAGCAGTGAGCACTCAGTCTCTCCTGAAGCTGACAACTCCATAGAATCCCCTGTTGGACTGGAGTCACTTGTAAGGTTATTGTCATAAGGCAGGTTTATTTCCTAAATAGAATTGAGAACTAGCTCCATTTTAAACTGAGAAAGAATTCAGAATCACAAAGAATGTCAAGAGCTTAGACTATAGCTAGCAACTCTGATGATGACAGAACTTCTCCAGGAGGGGAATGCTTTGTAAATATCTTTCAGAATGCATGTCCTTCTCAGCTCTTATCAAGGCTAGAAATTAAAAATGAAGTTTTCATATAAAAGGGAGAAAGGGGCAGTGCTATTCACATTTATCAGTGACCAGCCACTGACTGTTTAGGTAAATTTGCAGAAGAGTATGTAGTCAATGTATTAATAGCATGGATACATTAACAAAAGTGGCATAGGATAGGCCCTTACCTGTATATCTTAGATTTGTGTTCTTCATTGTCAATCTTCACATGTACATTAGAGCATACTCTCAAAACCAGTCTGTGTTTCATATAAAACTCTTAGCTTCCCCAGCTGCTGTCATATTGCTTTGCACGTATAGATTGGATTCTAAAAAAAAATTTTTTTTTTTTTTTTTAGATACAGGGTCTCACTCTGTTGCCCAGACTAGAGTGCAGTGGTGTGATCATAGCTCACTGCAGCCTCAAACTCCTGGGATGAAACCATCCTGCTGCCTCAACCTCCTGAGTAACTGGGACTACAGGCACTCACCACTATGCCTGGCTAATTTTTCTTATCTTATTTTTAGAGGGATAGCATCTCAGTCTGTTGCTCAGGCTGCTCTCAAACTCCTGGCCTCAGGCAATCCTCCCGTCTTAGCCTCCCAAGTTGCTAGCATTGTGGGCGTGAGCCACTGCACTCAGCTTAAAAAAATATTTGTTGACTAACTTGATGCTATTTTTCCACAGAGATCCCAAATATATTCCTTTAAAAATTGAACTAATCACTTGGTAAATGCAAAATAACTCTAAATCTCTTTTATTTTGGCCAGTTTATTAGTTAGTACTTAAATAGAAATTGAAATGCATATCTCACTTTAAGGTTATAGAGTTAAATTTAACTCCTAGAATATGCAAAATAATACCCTTGTCATTAAACAGCCACCCAACCCACACCTGTTTTATTATTATTATTATTATTTTGAGGTTATTTACTAAAAATGGTTCTCAAAATGGTCATTCCAAGCATGACATGTTTAAAGTTATTGGTACTTGGAAGCAATGATATTTGCATAAACTAAGGAAAGTCCCTGAATGTGTATAAATGGAAGCAAAGATTCTGGTATCACAATTAATACTCTTTATGAATTGTCTTCAATATAGATTTCTTCAAACACTTCGCAGTTGGGTGGTGCTGAGCCTGTGAAACGCTGTGGAAAGTCTGCACTCTTTCAACTGGCAGAGGCAAGTTCCTAAGAGTATATTGAAATAAGATCTGCAGAGGTGGAAATTACAAAATATTTAATTATAACAGTGTTCCTTAAACTGTACTCTCTCTCCTGTGACCATAAAACATGTTTTATCTAATATTCAACAATGAGATGGTTAACCTTTAATTTGGGAAAACAAGAGTTTTGCTACTAATAGTTATTAAGCCTAGAAAAGGCTACTTAGGAATATTGCAAAATCTTTTTCACAGGTAGTATTTTAAAATAAGATCAGTTTTTGTCTCTCTCAGATTGGTTGAACAAGTGCAGCCCAAACACAAAAGAATACCCTAGGTAATTTTCTTCTGCTCTGATCATTGATAAATCTCTTGAAGGCACTGCTTTTAAGTCCAGTGGTTGATGTTTTAATTTCAGGTTTTTATCTGTTTTTATAACATCTATCAGTTATGCATTTGACATGACATGTGAGCATAAAATGCTACTTTGCCATTGGCAAAGGAGAAAACAGGTTTTTATAAAGCCAGTGAAGGACAGAGCCCTCACTTGGTGAGGGGTGGGTTGCGGAGGACAATGCCAGAGGAGTCCTTGCCAGCATGGGCATGAGCAGGGGGTTTCTCTGCCAGGCTGTGACTGCTCTGCCTCCAGGAAACATGGGGAAGAAATGTTTTTAGCATCAGGACATTCTCGTATCAATTTTCTGTATTGGTGACATAAATTAAGAAGGTACAAAGTGGATGACCAAAAATCTCTTATACTAAACTTTTTTTTTCTTTTCTCTCATTTCTCTCGCTTCCTTCTAATGAGTTTCCTCTGAGTTCTTTTGTGAGTGATATGGTTCTTTTATAAATTCTTTGTAGTTTGTTCAACTTAATGGAATGATCTATTATTTTCTAAAATTTCTAAATTCTATGGTAATTTGTATCATAAAATTTGTGGAGTTTTAAATATCTAACATCTTTAAATTAGGCTTATGAAACTTAGCTAGGTCTAAATTAGAAATATAAAAATGCAAAGGCCTAAAATAGTAAAGTATATAAACAATGGAACAAACTAACCCATTGTTTTCTAATACTCAGCTGACATGCTTCTTGTATAAGACAAATTCAGACCCAAATAGAGGGCAACAAAGGACTGAAAAGCTCTAAGGAAAACATTGAAGACATCAGGGAATAGGTCTAAAAAGAGCTGCATGATTCAGTATAAAGTGTTACTTCAGATACAATTGAAACAGTGAAGATCTGACAAAGAGAGTGTCTTAGGAATTAGAGTTGTAAACAAATCTTAGCAAACAGAGACTGTGAGGTCAGGAATTTGTCTATTATCTTTAAGAAAGTATAGATTGTCATAATTTATTTGAAAAATGATTATTTTTCTCAGATAATATGGATATATGGCCCTGCGCTTTTTCTGATTATATAATTTTGTGGGTGCATACAACATACATACAAACATACATATGATTTCTTAAATATTAAACAACACTAAATTGTAAAACAAACTAACTTTCAATCTTTATCTTTATTAAACAACTTTTTGTTAAAAGTGTATGAACTTGAGGGTTGCTTTGCTGTGGGGGAGATTAATTCATCTTCTTATTTTCTTTCTTTAGCATGTCATTATAAAAAAAAAGATTCCTTATTAAATCAGAGCTCATTAAAAAGAACACTCTTCTAATTTGTAGGGATGCATCCCAAATATGAAACAGATGCTATGGTTTAACAGATGTTTGAATGCTGGTATCATAATGTAAAGGGGTAAAATGGCTGAAATAAGCCTATTCCAATTACAGCAAATCAGCTTAGTTTTGTATAACATTTGAGTAAAAATATATGCTTTTGATGACACAGGGTTGCTAAAAAAATAATTTACAAAGAAAATCTTCTGCTATTATTATTTGCACCAAATGAGTATGATGTCTTAATACTAATACAGTGTATTTTAGAATAACATCCAAAAGCTTTCCCAATTTCTAATTAAATATGTGCACATTGGATTAATCAGCATCTTCAGATAATCACCAATAGATGTGCCTCCTTAGTCTTTGTATATCATGTGTATTCAATATTCATTTTCTTTAATAAAATATAATATTTCATTATTTGTGATACCTTTTTAAATAAATAAATATAACAAGGTATCCAGAAGGACTTTTCCTATTCCCAGAATTGATGCTTATGTCTGGCATCTGAAGAGACAATCTTAAATTCTCACATTACAAAGGAAAGGGAAAGCCACCAAGAAACTACTTCCAATTTGGGCCAGACTTATAAAAAGGGACTTATAAAAAGACGGCCTGATTTAACTATTATCCCCTCTACCACTCCAGGATTCCTCCTCTTGCCCCAGCTCCAATCCCCAAGTCATCCCTAGGTGGAGGGATATCACAGGCTATCCACTCAGCTGGAATATCTCGGCTTTTCTGTCTGTCCCAGGGAGGAAGGGATAGAAGTACTTTCCATTCATTATCCCTGTCCCATATCAAGGGAAGTGAAGGCAGCTCCAAGAGAACCACTATTAAAGATTGAGGGTGGTACATGCAATAAATATCTTCTTGTTCTTTGGGGAGAAGTAAGAAGGGTTTTAGACATAAATTTATTGGAAGATTCTTCCACCTATCTGATCAGGCAAAAAGAGAACTGAAGGAAGTTGGCAGCAGAGAGAGACTTGAAATGCCCTGCTACACTCTTAGTTTGGGCTTTTTTATAAAGATGTGTAAGTTTCCCAGGGGTCAAATGGATAAATAGACAGTAGTTGAGTTTGATCAGACAAGAGGCCATTGGACAATAATGGGGAGGGATTGCCTAGGGCAGGCCAGGGATATTCTCTCACAAAGAATACAATGGAGATGCTTTTGCTCAGGACCCTCCGAAACCTCCTACAAGCAGGGGTGATATTCAGCTGGTTTGTACCAGTACAGCTGTCTTAATACTAAAACACCAAAATACTTCCTTTTACAGTAAAAAGCCTGTGACTCAACTCCCTGAGTACCCTTGCAGCAACTGGAGGGCACATCCCTTCTGATCAAGTGGCACCTCCACCTGTTAAGTATTTTTAATATCACCCCTGCCCTGAGAAAGTCATTGAGTCTTACATAGAGTTAGCAGGAACCAACACAAAAAAGGCATAACCATGGGCAATTGGTTGTACTTCCACCATTGTCTTATGTTCTTTAAACCAGAGCTAACTTTAGGCTTTGTGAAGGATGGACCAAGAACCAGCCCAAAACTAACTGCTTGCACTTCCCCAACTCCACTTCTGTAGTGGGATCTGTTTCAGGTATTTTTAAAGGATCTATCCAGCTGGGAAGGGAGATTTCTCCTGCGATCAGGGAATTGAGAAAAATATAATGCTTTTTGTTTGAACCTCCATGAGGTTCATACTATTCAGTTAATCGGTTACTTAATCTGTGCAAGTACTATAATGTGTTTTGCTTCATTCTGAAATTAATTAGGTCAGGTCATACAAAGAATAGCAAAACCATCCACCTTTGAGATCACTGTGTATTTTAGTGACTGTAGTTGGAGGGCATGCTGAAGGGGGTCAAAGATATCTTTACCTGTACATTTCAGCCAAGAAAAATCTACACTTGGAGCTCTCTAATACCAAAATTGACTAATATATCAAGTGAAACAGTTTTTTCACTTATTCTAACAAACAATTATTGACGATGCTATTCCGCCAATAACCGAGGGGCTGCTGAAGGTATCTGCATGTGTATGTACACATATTTTTAGTACAACGAGAACTAAAACCTGTAAACCTTGTAGGTCAGAGGCATAGAAACACTTTACCTCCAAGTACAGTTTTGGTGTTTTGAAGTACATGTAGGGGCTGGAGCGTAAACCTAAAAGTATTGCTATTAGTTCTAATTTATCTAAAATAATTTTAAATGTTTTTAAAAATATATTATAAATTTTAATAGCAGATGTTTTCTGCAAGTAGGTTTTATTATCTAAACTAAGATAATAATGGCAGACATTTATTGAGTATCAGTTGTGTGTTAGGCACTAAGTACTTTATGTGTGCTAATTTAATTGTCACAACAGTCCTTTGAGGTAGGTACTATTAACATTTTTCTTTTATACATTAGGAAACAAAAGGGAAAACTTGTTTAAGGTCACGTGGACAGTAAGTGTTAGAAGCTGGGTAGGGACCCAGGCAGTCTGTCTCCAAAGCCCATGTTCTTAAACCCTGGGCTATTCTGTCATCTTATTTTAGATGAATAGAAAAGACTGGGCAACTTGTTATAGAAGTGTGTGTATTATAAAAGTCTCTATGGAAGACAGCTTACTCCTACACATATATGTATGGCTGAATAAGATGACAGATTATTCAAGACTTCTGTCAAAGAATGGAGCTCATAATTTCTTTTTAAAAAATGTCTGTACTTTTAAAACTGCCAGGATGCATCTTACACCCTTAAATAAGTGCCTGTTTGTGAATATACTTTGGAAGATATTGTGAGGGTTATAGGAAATGATGGTATACAACTCCTGTCCTCAAGGAGCTTTTCCCCTGGTTGCAGAGAGATAAAACAAGTTAAGCTTTAAGAAATAAATAAATAGTGCAAGTGACTTTATGAGGAATCATGTAATGAAATGATGAAATTCCACTTTAGTGATGGGTGATACACAAAGTGAATGCATGAAACTAGGGAAAGGAAAAATTAATATTAGTGGGAATGTTCTGGAGACCAAGCAGAGGGGAGAGAGCATGAAGATGGTTCTTGATGAAGAAGTTGTCTAGGAACCTCTAGAGTTTGAAACTAGCAGGATTTGAGCCACACCCAACCTACAAAAATAGGTTGCCCACATTTTCTTGGTATGTATCCTATTTTACATTTCAATTAGTGGCATATTTAAAAATTAGATTTTAAATAAGTTCAGATTTCTGACTTCTCCTGAAAATTTAGAGGATCTGAAAATACTGGACTAGGCTTCCTCCATGAGAACAATTGGTCAGAGCTGATTAGTGGCTGCCCTCTTAGGTCTTTGCTCTCCAAAGGACACCATCCTCTCCTTTTCCTAATGAGCCCTGACTCTGAGGACAACAGTTGTTGCCATTATCCACTTAGACTTGTCTACTTCCCTCTTATACCTGACCACTCATATACACAGAAGACTGTGACTTATACATAATGAATCGGAGAGATGTGGGAGATAAAGCAAAGGGATAAAGGCAAGTAAAAGAGGTAGATGACAACAAGGAAGTCAGATTAGCAGGAGTAGAGGGCTATGCTAGATTTATGGAAGATGAACGTAAAGTATGGCTGCGAGTCAGAATTTGGAGGGTATTTAGTACAGAGCAAAAAAATTTGTGCTTCAAATGAATGAGGAGTCTTTGAAGATTTGCGGCAGGGGTAGGTGGTGATGAAAGTAGCACCTGGAAGAGATTCTCTTGGCAGCTATGTATGGAATGGAGTAGAAAGTGTCTGTGGACATCAGGTGTGAAACGATAAGAACCAGGATCTGGGGAGCTGACTGTGGGAACAGGAGGCAGAAACAGATACCAAGAGGAGTTGAGTGGGTTTGATGATTGAATCAGTGTGAGAGGCAGAGAAAGAGGAGTCAGAGATGACTCCAACACTGAACCTAAATGTTTGACACTGACCTTGGAGCCCTGCTTTAGGAAGCCTGGATGTTTGCAAGCAAAGGGCAAGCCCTGTTAGCAGAAAAGAAGAGATGAAAGATGCTGGGGGCAGGAGGAGGGATAACTGAGGAAATAGAAAAGTCAAGAAGGGAGGACATTGCCAGAAAGTAAATAGTTGAGTTTGGGAAGCAGAGACCCACGTTCCTCTGAGCACAGATGACAGAGAAATTCACCATAGATCGTCCACCACTAACAATTATGGGTGTTATTTGATTGAGGTATGACTCCATTTAAGTTTTCTGGTGTGTCTTTATATGATAGTGATGTACATTATCCTTTCCATCCTGTTATAACCTCCCTCAAGCCCAGAACCAAAGACCTGTGATTCCCACCTCAGCTCCTCCTATACTGTTGTCATATAAGTACATTCTAATACTTAAAATATATTTAAGGGGACCTTTCATTTGAAAGTAGTGTGTTTCTTTTCTTATCCTTTTATACAGAGATGTGAGTCATTTTTGGAAAACTCCTATTCTAAAACTTTTCATTTCACTCCCAGTTGCACCAACTTATTTTTGAATGAGCAGAAGTATGGGAATACACTTAATAAGATATCTTTGAGGGAGACTTTAGCAGATGGCCTTATGGAACAAAGGCCACTTCCATCCCATCCAGAATTTTTGGAAACTATACCATTTCTGAAGAAATAGTGAGTAAAGAGGAATATTTAGTTCACCTAGCCCGATTGTTTCAGCAAACCAAATAGAAAACTTTTTTTTTTTGAGACAGAGTCTCACTCTGTTGCCCAGGCTAGAGTGCCGTGACTTCAGCCTAGCTCACAGCAACCTCAAACTCCTGGGCTTAAGTAATCCTTCTGCCTCAGCCTCCTGAGTAGCTGGGACTACAGGCGCATGCACATCATGCCCAGCTAATTTTTTCTACATACATATATTAAATGGCCAATTAATTTCTTTCTATTTTTAGTAGAGATGGGGTCTCGCTCTTGCTCAGACTGGTTTCAAACTCCTGACCTTGAGCGATCCGTCCGCCTCAGCCTCCCAGAGTGCTAGGGTTACAGGCATGAGCCACTGCGCCCGACCAGAAAACTATTAAATGTGCCCAGATTTTAATGTTGAGAGAAGCTTAGACCAGTGTTCTGTGACCAGTTATCTTTTATGATAAAGAGAATTGAATTTTCTTAGCAGCAATGCTATTCTCAGAAACTGTCAACCAGTGTGTATTTCTATGGCAAAAACTGCATGGTTTTATTTAATTATGGGAGAAATGCACATCTTGGAAAAAGCTGCTAAATGCCATCCCAGGGTTATGTCTACGCTGTTTTGGCAGATAATAAGCCAATACAAAATGATTGTATATATCTTGGCTGGAAAACATTTGTTTTGTACTAAAAAGCAGAGATTTTGAAACTGAAACTTCTTGATTAGTGGCGGTAGCTCTGTTTTCACGCTACCTTGTGTTTAATCTAGCTAACTTCTGCTTTATAATAGGCAATGAAAGACAAAGTATAATTAAGTGAATTATACTTTTAACATGGTACATTTGGAACTACTTACTATTTCTTAATACAGACTGAGCATCCCTAATTCAGAAATCCAAAATCTGAAACTTACAGTGCTGACATGACCTCACAAGTAGAAAACACCATGCCCGACACCTTTGCTTTCTGATAGTTCAATATACACAAACTTTGTTTCATGCACAAAATTATTAAAAATATTATATAAAATTACCTTCAGTCTATATGTATAAGGTATATATGAAGCATAAATGAATTTCATATTTAGATTTGAGTCCTATCTCCCACATATGTCATTATGTACATGTAAATACTCCAAACTCTGAAAAAATCTGTCATCCATAACACTTCTGATCTCAGGCATTTCAGAGAAGGGATACTCAGCCTGTACCAGTTAGATGGCTTATACTTCTATGGTATTATTTCTTATTTAGTACACATGATGTATTATTTTTTACTCATAATTTTACTAAGTGTTTTAAAGCAGGATACATTAAAGAGATGAATCAATATCCTAACATTTGTTAGACAATAATATATTTAAAAGTGGCTCTGATTCAAAGGAACAAAAGCTCGGTGAAGCACAAGTTTATTACATCTCTAAAGTGAGTCCCCAATAACAAATCCTGAACGTAAGGTATAGTCTTGCCTGATCTAAAAAATGGCAGCCTCCCTGAACCCAGGAACATAAAATATAATCCCTTTGCTGCACATTTTATCTTACCCCTTCAGAATTTCTATTGAATTTTTTCTTTGTAGTCATTTTGAAGAGGATAACACGTACATGCTTAGGACCAAAGTATCAACATACAATTTTTGATTTTCTTTTAGGAGTGAATTACATTTCTTCCAGTACATCAATGTCAGGCCTTTTTGATTAAACAAAATAGTGAGAAACCTCAGTGTGGTTCTGTTGGCAGAGGTAAAATTAAAATATTGATGATTAATTTCACTTGTGCTCTTAGGAAGTATAAGGATAGTGTGATTGCTGGTCTGAACCAGTAGCATGGTCATAATTAGCATTGTTTTTCTTATAGACATCAAAAGTAACTCTTTACTTGTGTGAATCAGAATGCATTTTAGATTCATCAATTACCTCAGAACTAATGAACCATCCAATTTAACACAATTATCTGTTGAATGCCTTGTTTTTGAAAGGTGATAGGATATTCTTGGAGGGGGATAAAAAGGTGGACAGAATATATTTTATGCCCCTTGAGTTACAGTTATAAAAATTAGAGTAGTACCTGGAGGAATAGATTATAGGTATCAAACATTTATGCCCATCATTTGATTTAAA
The DNA here is from genome assembly GCF_040939455.1 of Microcebus murinus. NCBI lineage: Eukaryota > Metazoa > Chordata > Mammalia > Primates > Cheirogaleidae > Microcebus > Microcebus murinus. The sequence goes on from NC_134104.1 coordinate 52,018,407, forward strand.
ACATTAACATTTTAACTTCTCTGAATGCACCCATGGGAATTCCATCCCTGGAAAGTATCCAGATGATTTTCTATTCTTACTTTTAAAAAAGGTTATTGTCCAATTTAAAATACTAATAGAAGAATAAATTGTCATTTACTAAGGAATGTACTATTTCAAGGCCCGATTAACAACCAACCTTCTATTAAGGGCAGCTTGACTAAATTAATAATAGGCATTAATTCTGTGTTTTCTGTGATGCAGTTTTATTCCCTTGAGTTCCCATTGATTTATATTCTTCTTTGTCCACTGTGTGCACATTCATGCATATATGTGTAATATAGTTTGTATGCACATTTGTAAGTCTCATTAAAGTGTTGATATATGCACCCAAAAGTAGATGTACTACTTGTACTCAAAAGTAGAACTGAGCTTACTTATATGTTTGTTAAAGTTGCTTCTTGGATATGAGATCTTCTTGAATCTGATTTTGTTATGTATGTCTTTCCCCCAACTGTAGAATCATTCAATCCTAGAATGAAAAATTAGAGCAGAGCAATTAGTCTACCAAAGACATACCATGTTGTTAATGATACTAATACGAATATTACTATTAATAATAATAGCTAACATTTGTTCTAAATGACGTAGGCCTCAGAAAGATGGTTATCACAATGCATTATTTTCGCTCTATACTAGGCACTATTTCAAGAGCATGTGAACTATTGCATTGAACCTCTGAGTATTCCTAAGGCATATAATATTGACAGCCACATTTTATAGATTGGGAAACTGAGGCACAGAAAGGTTTTAGGGGAAATAGCGAATCAGTGGCAGAGCACTCTGCAATCCTAGACAGTCTAGCTCCAGAATCCCTGCCTTTTGAGATTGCCTCTTAATATAGAATTTGCTCACAGTAAGGAGTGGTGACATCTTATAAAAGTTATTACATTCAAAGCTATTTCCAGGTTCTGTTTATGTCTGTGGAAATGCCTCATATGCAGTGGAATAAATATTAAAAACAAAAATCAGAATTTATCTTTAATGATTTTTATAGTAATAAGAAACTAAAGCATTTAGAAGAAGGTGCTTAGAAGGAGAATGCTTTAGAAGGAAAATGCTTTAAAGAGTCAAACATATACTTTAGACTTAAGGAAAGGTGAGTTTCAAATAAAAAAGCTATACGTGCAAATAGGCACTAAAATGGAATAAGTCCCGAGATCGATTAGAGAGAGTCTGTCTCTCTCTCACACACATGTACACACACAATCTCAGTAAAAGAATGGGGAAGATATTTTTTGAGTTGTGATTACCCATAAATGCTAATGAATTCATTTGTAAAATAATATGAACCTTGTATAACAAATAACCAAGGAGGAATACAAAAATCCAAAAGAATGGCATCAACTAGTGAGAAAAAAAGTTACTCTAAAGTAAGCCTCGGCAAAAATAAACAACAACAAAAACCCCTTAAGGCTATTTTTAACTATTTGAAGCTACATAGATAAAGAGAAATTAGCTGTGTCTAGATTAGAGAAAGTAAAGCCAACAAAAACAAGAGAAGACAAAAGTATGTAATTATTGTTTTGTCACCATTTGGGAGAGGGGGCAAAGGAAATTATGTTCAAACAAGAAAATATAGGTGAAAAAAGTAAGTGTATATTAAACCAAAGTTAGAAAAAGTAAGAGTACATATGGTCTTAGTGTATTAATTCAGGTTTCCAACAGCAGAAGAAAATAGACTGGAGGATACTAGAAAACCTAGCAAATGAGATTTCAGTCTCACTTTTGACAATCTTTGACAAGTTGTGTGAAATAGGAGAACTCAATAGGAACGAAAAGACAAAAACATTCTAATTTTTAAAAAGAATGAGCTTGATTTCTAAAATGTAGACTATTAATTTCTAGAAATTTTTGAAAATTATTCTAATGTTTGCACCCAGAAAAGAAAAAAACAACACAATAGGAAATTATTAAAGTTTCTCTGTAAAAGGTCATTGCCAGATGTGCGTCCAGAGTCTGTTTGCCCTGCTCTCCACCTTGTATCCCAAGTGGCCACAGACCGCCTTTCCTCAGCTCCTGTGTCCCTGGGTTCTTCCTGGATGGCCAGTCAGAGACACTGGCAGGAGATTTGAGGATGGGAGGAAGAACGAGGCCAGGGTATGCAGGGAAAGGGTGAGGAGGCATTGGGGTAAAACAAAGGCTGCATCTCTTCCATGTTCCAGCTCTCTCCAGATAGGACCTCCTATGCTTCCATCTTCCCTGGGGACCTGGCTCCTGGACTTTAGTAGCACTCTTTCCCTCATTTGTTTCTACTTTAGCTTCCTGCTGTTGCTAATCCCTGGCTTGCCTCATTCGTGTTTGAGTGTCCCAGTACTTCATGACTTGCATAACCTATTCCCTGCATTAAATTCCCTCTGTTAGTTATGCTTTGTTTGCTTTGTTTGTCTAACTGTTTGCCCAGTTAGACCCTGACTGGTACATAAGCCAACCTCATTTTCTATTTGGTATGGTTATGGTTGGTTGTAAAATAGGCTAACAGAATGCTATTGGCGTCCTGTATCGAGATTTTAGTAAGACTTTTGACAGATAATCTTATGATGTCCTTGCGAACAAAATGAGAGGGATTTAGGCTGGATTATAAAACATTCTTAGATTGCTGAAGTTTATTAATCTTCCAATCAATCTGATGAAAGGGCTCCAGAAGTTTACCAAAAGGCTCTGTCCTTGGCCATGTCCTACTCAACATTATGACCAAAGATTTGGACAAAGATATAAAAAGCACCTTTATCAAATGTGTATATAACATGAAGGTGAAAGATAATTTAATTCAAATTTTGAAAGGGTTAACTTTATAAGGAAAAATGGAAAGTCTTATATCTAGGTACAAAAAGTACATAAATCATAAAAATATGCAATTGGAGAGACCAGGCTTCCCCGTAAAAGATACCTAGCATCCCTATCAGCCGACAAACAGTTCCACTTCTCATCTAGTATTAATATATTACATGAAGGCTAGGAACAAAATCTAAGAAAGATATTGTTTAGTTGAAGTATCCCATTTCTCCAAGACTTGTTAAAGCTTTATAGCATTTACAAGGGTTATAAATGATATACACATCTGTTTATACACATTTGTTCACTTTTGCCACACAACTGCCCTAGTACAGAATGTACTGTTACTCCATTTCTCAGCCTCTGTTTCCTCATTTGGGTTCAAGTCTAAGTTATATAGCACATTGTGGCTTTAGGCAAGCTAGGGTACTTGGTCATGATCCCAGTTCCTTTCAATAAGGCCCATTCTCACTTCAGGACACCATGCTGCATCTGGATAAGAGGGACCCAACTTTTGAAAGGTTGGAAGCCTTTATGTGTGATGAGCTATTAAGGGAGCTGAGGAGAGACTTATTGGAACATAAAGTTTATATCTTCAAGGATCCGAAAGTCTGTCACATGAGAAAGAGTGAATTAATTTATGTGGCTTCAAAGAACAGAATTAAGACTAATAGAATGATCAGTGTTGGCTCAATATTTAAAAAATTCAAATAGAACAGCCCTCTAATAGAGGAATATGCTCGCTATCTTTGCACAAAAGTTGGGTAACTCGCTCTCAGGAATACTGTAGTACAATGAATTCCTGCATTGGGAAGAAGGTTAAATTAAATAACCACTAGAGCAGTGGTCTCCAGCCTTTTTGGCACCAGGGACCAGTTTCATGGAAGACAGTAAATACAGATGAAGCTTCAGTTGCTCACCCACCGCTCACCTCTTGCTGTTCACCCTGGATTGAGGTGGCAGGGAGTGCCAAGTCCCTGGTCCCTAACAGGCTGTGGACCTCTACCCATCCTCGGTGGCCGGGGGTTTGGCCATAACTCTAGAGTGACACCCAACTCTGATGAGAGTCTGATTTGGTTTTTGGTTAGTGGGTAAATTAGTGATGTGCAGTTTTTAATTGAGAATTATGTTTTACTTTTACAGTTTCACTCCCAGCAATATAATTGTTTTTGTTATAATTTAGGATTAACATACTCTGTGAAAAAAAACTTTTTTAAGAGCCTGAAACAAGGAAATAAAGCATGACTAGTGTTCGGTGTAATTACCTACACAAAAAATATTATGCTATTTCCCAGAATATGTCCCTAGAGTGAATGTCTGCATTTGTTCCATTTCATTCCTAGCTGTAGAATCCTATTGTGGTGATGAGGAGAATCATTTTGAAATATATTGAAGCAGAGAATAGAGTGTGCAAAATATTATTAGGTTTGCTAAGATGAACCTGTGTAAATGCAAACTGTCGGCATGCCACTACAAAAACCAGCCCCTATATAGTAAAAGGTCCCTGAAGTGACCTATTAAAGGCCACTACAGTGATAGTGATTGAAATATCTTAAAATTTACTTTGAGAATGCCTTTCTAGCCTTCTTTCTAGAACTAGTGTAGTTTCTGCCTTCACATGGAATAGTTATTCATGAATTGAGAAAGGAAAATAAAAATTATTTCAAAATTGATACCAAAAAAACCCCAAAACATTACATTCTCCCATAAGAGTAAAACATGCAGGGAAGATTAAGTGTGTCAATGTTTCAAAATTAAGATAGTATTTTGCTTTGAGCTTATTTCTGGTTATGTTTAATAAAGGGAAGTTCTCTGTCTTTGTAGCCACTTGCTGAAATGTAAAAATTTACTTACCTGAGTTCCTGAAAAAGACAGCTGCATTGTGAATCCTCATTTCGTATCTTCCCTGTGAGAGCTCTGAAGGGCTGGGTGCTCCTATCATGTTCATTTTTTTAAAATTGCAGAGGCAGTGTCTGCCTCCCCCACACCCTTCTTGAGTTTCTTCCTAGACTTATTAATCGTAACATAATTCTAACAGAAAAATTTGTGATACATTGTAAATACTAAAAAAAAAAATTGAGGCAAAAGAGCATCTGATATTTAATTCAATGTATTATCCATTTAAAAAATTAATCTTGCAGATGTTGATTATCTCTGACAACATGCCATTTAATAAGATGTTGACTTTAAAAAAAGAAAAAAAACAGATGTTTCCTATTCATGCTTGATTTTGTACTGACTCAGCAAGCCCCTACCAGTCTTTCCCCTCTAAGTTGCTAGTAAAAGCAGATGAAATAAGTTATGGCTAAGACTTCTGGTGCTGCCCTTGACTAAGTCAGCATCATCAGGCTCTTGATAAATCCCTCAAGTTCCTGACCTTACTGATTTTTGTATCTTTAGTATCCTCCATGGGGGCTGGCATTTGGGAGCCTTGCAAGTTATATGTTTATGAATGAAAACTTCAGGCATTGAAAAAAATATTTTGCAAAAGGCTGCAATATCCCTTTCTAAAAACAATAGCTCTATATTAAAGTTTCAGGGTATCTGGGAGCCAGGAAGGAAGATGGCAGTTTTCCCCTTTAATATTCTATATGTGAAATTTGGGAAGTTTTGGTGAAGAAATTAAAAACTTAACCAAATTGAGACCACATGTGTTTTGGTATTCAGAATTTTTCAGGTTTTAGAAAAATGATGCAGTAGATGTATCTTACACTATGTAATTTCCCTAGTGCATATTCAAATGTGTGAATATTTTGATAACAAAAACATGTGAATAGTCAACAGTAACTGAAATAAACCTTTTTAAGAAGTTAAAACAGTTTCAGGTTTATTCAGGTTAGAATTTGCAGCCAAGTAAGTTCAGACCAGATAAAATTTGCCACCAAATGACTTAAGAAAACAAAAATAAAAACAAAACTTTGTTCTTGGAGTTTTTTTGGTTTTGGAATTGTCTGTCAGCATTTGTGGACCTATAATTTTTTTTAATTAATCCAAACCTTCTTTAGTTGTTTGATGAATCATCATATCATCTCTACTTTTAAGTGGATAGGTAGAAATTTTTATTTTCCACATTTCCCCTAGAAAAAAGACATGGCAGACATCTGAACAGAGTTTTGGGATTACTAGCAAAGTACAGGTTGAGCATCTATAATACAAAAATCCAGTTATGCTCAAAAATCTGAAACTTTCTGTGCATCATCAAGATGCTCAAAGGAAATGCTCATTGAAGCATTTGGATTTCAGATTTTTGCTTTAGGGTTGCTCAGCCAGTAAGTATATAATGTACATGTTCCAAAATCCAGAACAACTCTAAAATTTGAAACACTTCAGAGTCCCAAACATTTTGGATAAGGGATACACAAGTTATACTACCATAAGTATGTCAGCCCACTTAGACTTTGCAAAATCCTCTGAGAGGATTGTTTACATTTTACAAGAACCATAGAGGAGTAAGGAGTGATGTGACTCCTTCTGCGTCACAAAGTGAAAAAACAATAAAACTAGGACTCAGACTTGGGACTTTCAACTCTAGATCCTACCTTCCTTCTGCTAGATCTTGTTTCCATCAGAAAAGCTTCTAATGAAGCTGGAAAATGATAGTTCCGACATATGTTTGATTAGAGTTAAATGACTATACCACAGTACCTGCAGGCTTCTATCAATTTGAATCACTTAAGTTAGTTTGGCAAAAGTGGGCTGATTATTGTAAAGTTTAAAGTTTGTTTTGATTTTTGTTTAAAAGGGATAAATGGAATAAAACACTTTAATTTTGAACATGGAATAAAAAGGACTTTTTTGGTGTTCTCCCATTTTTGTTTCAATTGTTTAGATGTGCCTGGCATCCGAGGGGGTGAAAATGGAAGAATCAAAGCTAATAAAAGCAAAAGAATCAGATGGTGGACGAATTAAAGAATTAGAGAAGGGAAAGGAAGAAAGAGAAATAAAAATGGAGAAAACAGATGAAGTCAGGTTACAGAAGGAAGCAGAATTTGAAAAATCAGCTAAGGAAAATATAAGAGATTCTAAGGAATTAAGAAATTTTGATGAGCTACAAATGGATGATATAATGGCTATAAAAATGGAAGATCCCAAAGAAATTAGAAAGGAAGAATTAGAAGATCAAAAATGTAGTCACTTCCCTGATTTTTCATACTCTGCCAGTAGCAAGATAATAATAAGTGATGTTCCCAGTAGAAAGGATCACATGTGCCATCCTCATGGAATTATGATCATTGAGGATCCCACAGCATTAAACAAACCAGAAAAACTAAAGAAGAAAAAGAAGAAAAGCAAAATGGATCGACATGGAAATGATAAATCCATACCCAAGAAGACTTGCAAAAAGAGGCAGTCTTCAGAGTCTGACATTGAGAGTGTCATATACACCATTGAAGCTGTTGCAAAAGGAGACTGGGGCATTGAGAAACTTGGAGAAACCCCTCGCAAGAAGGTCCGCACGTCCTCAAGTGGCAAGGGAAGCATTTTGGATGCCAAGCCACCAAAGAAAAAAGTGAAATCAAGAGAGAAGAAAATGTCAAAGGAGAAATCCTCAGACGCCACCAAAGAGTCAAGACCTCCAGATTTCATTAGTATTTCTGCCAGCAAGAACATTTCTGGTGAGGTGCCAGAGGGTATAAAAGCAGAACTGTTGTCCCCCACAGAGGATGCACTACCACCCAGCCTATCGGGACAGACCAAGCCTGAAGACAGTGACTGTCATAGAAAGATAGAGACTTGTGGCTCCAGGAAATCCGAGAGGTCTTGCAAAGGTGCTCTTTATAAAACCCTGGTGTCTGAGGGCATGCTCACCTCTCTGCGAGCCAACGTTGACAGAGGTGAGTGACTTCTACAAACCTGAAAAGAATATGAAAGCAGCAGAATTTCTCCTTTAGACTTGTTGAAAACAACTGCCCATAAAGAACAATATGGTGTCAAAATAATACCTAACACATGCAGTTCTTTGTGGTTTATAGATTATAGTAACCATTTGTCATTTTACCTACATGTTTTCTAGCACCATTAAGGAGAGTTTGTATTCATTTTGTAGGTAGTTCTCAAGATAGAAGTATTTAAAGTAATTTAAACCTTTCTTTCCCTCATTGCTATGGGCTACTTTTTGTTTTGAAGGATCAGTATTGAATGTTTAGAACTTTTGATTTGTTTTTTAAAACCGATGCAATTTCCAGAATCAAGCAGGTGTGTTTGTCAGGATCTTGATGTATCAGCTTTAGAAGCAAATGCTTTATCTAGGCCTCTCCAGTAGGTAATCAAAACTATAATTGCAGTGAAAATTAAAACATAACAATATCCAGAAACCAGTTAATGTATATACCTTTATTCCAGAGTATTTCATATAAATTCATATGTTTTAAAATATAGCATCTAGCTAGAGGAATACCTCTTCCTAAGCTATATTACTACAAGAGATATGTGAGACCTAGTTCTGACAAGTCCTAAACCAAGATAGTTGGGAGTACATAGTTCTCTAAGGATGTCATTCCAGTGAATCTTAGGGAAATTAGAATTAATAATGTCTACCAGCCATGCCACCTGTACCTTAGGCTGGTTCTCAAATGGAAAAGCTAGTAGTAGTTAATCTGTCTCTTGAGTCTTGTGATACCTGTTGAATTATGACAAGAGAGCTTATCTTAGAGACTATAAGTCATTTTTTGCATGTTCCATTGTTAAAGGTGGTCCAGCATAAATCATTCTGAGGACTCTAAACAGTTGCAAATAGAATAGCATCATACAAATGATATGTAAGGAGTCAAGAGGTTGCTTATTAAGCAACTAAGATGATACATCCCCCAACCCCTAGCATATACCGAGCACATCCTTTCTCTTGAATTTTCTTAGGAAAACGAAGCTCAGGAAAAGGAAACTCCTCTGATCATGAAGGGTGTTGGAGTGAAGAAAGCTGGACATTTAACCAGAGTGGGACCAGTGGAAGCAAGAAGTTCAAGAAAACGAAGCCAAAGGAAGACTCTCTCCTTGGGTAAGTTCCCGTGAGCAGTCAGCTGTACTGCACAGACCAAGTGTGGGTAGGATTGTCAAGGTGCACATAAATCACTACGTAGGCTTACTCTTTGACTATTCATTCAGCACTTGCTATAGCCTTAGCAAGCCTTAGCAAGCACTCTAGTAAACACAAATCAGGTGGTGTATGACATGATTCCTGCTGTTAACACAGTCGTGTGAGTGACAGTATCATTCACATTTGAGGTATAATAGAAAATAGTAGATTTTAGACTTAGGTGTAGGTTTGAATCAATGTCCATCATGTAATAGTGTTGCGACATTGTAAATCCTTTAATATTACCAGGATGTGTTTCCTATCTGAAGCTTAGAATGGATATTATTAGTTTGTTTATATTTTGCTCATTGTATGTGCTTTTTGTACTTAATATTTCTAAATGTATGTACATATGTTTAGAAAATAATATGACAGCTGAAATATGTGAGATAAATAAAATTATGCTTAGGCTAGCCTTGTCTTTTTATAAACTGTGTTCTGTTGCTCTAAGATAAAAATATTAGGCCGAATAATCTGGTACCATAGAATATTCAATATATTAATTATATATTGAAATGCAGAACTAAAGAATGGCATTCATCAAGATAAAAATTGTTAAGAATTATTTTATATTTAATGTTATGCCAAAGTCTCTTAATAACAATCTTAATATAAAACATTTTGTTATTAAGTTCAGAGAGCCAATACTTTATATTGGTGAGGAAAGTATCTGCATATTCCATTAGGCTGTTTTAAAAATCCTTTGAGAATTCTCATTGGCCCAATTTGAAAAGAATCTATTGAATGGAAATCAGTACATTTTAATATTCTCCATATTTCTTCATGAGTGTGTTTAAAGGTATGCAGATTTTATGCATTGGGTATATTGTATTTGGTTTATTAATAATACTTGCATTTCTGTATTTTTCCTTGGAAGTTACAGTGCTTTTAAAGTCTGGCTAATTCTAAGACTCTCAGTCATTATAAAGAGGAAGGGTAGAAATTATTTTCCATAGTGCTGGCTCCTCAAGATTATTTATATTGAAATGATATGTTTATAATTTTACATATTTTATTTCTAATATTTTTAAAAGTACAGAGTACTTCAAATTAGTTTTTCTTACATTATGCTTATGTAATGACATGAAAATCCTCACATTTGTCATTTTCAAATGATAATTTCAAACATAGAGTATCCTAAAAGAATGACCCTCAAGCATCTAGACCAATGCTATATGTTTTCTAGAACTGCCAGTGCCTTGTGGGTCTACATGCCACACAGTGATCAGGTCTTGATATAGACAAGTAAAGTCCTAGGGGGGAGTAAAGCAAGCATTAAGGTTCCCCCACAGAAATTCCTGTGATGCTTACATCAGAAACTGCTGATGCTGTGAGAGAGAGATTTTTTACCAGTCTTCTTTAAGGAACAAGATACGTGAAACAATCTTTTGAAAATCTGTCCCTGAAAAAAAATTGGTGTGTGGATTGCGTATATTTGTTTTCTAGTCATATCTGAAGAAGCTACATGTGTCTAACTGGAAGCATGATTTTTCACAGGTTTAAATCAAAGGTAAACTTCAGTGGCTTTTTCTCCTTTCCCTTTAAATATTGGCCTTTCAGGATGTGACTATTTGGGTTTGCCTTGTTTAGAACATGCCAGTAGAGTGCTCACACAGGGAGAAATGCCAGGTCCTGTCAGTCTTCTCTGAGATTGGTAGATGAGCGTTTTAAACCTTTTATCACAGGAAATGTGCTACCTGTTAAAAGTGTAGCCAAGAAAAATTCGCTCAATATTGGCAGTTCTAATTTCATAGACTTCTCCAAACAGAACATAAATAATTATTATTGTTCTCATTTAAAAGAAAGTTTCAAGAGACCCTGTGAATTACATCTCACATTTTCAGTTTTCTTTTGGTTATTCAGAGTATCTGAAAAATTTACAACTTATAGACAGCTTTCTGATAGTATCTAATTAGTATCAGATAGCATCTGATTTTCTATCAGTATAAACATTATTTTAACTGAATAAAAAAAGATGATTTTATTAAGGGAGAAGCATCACTCCCACTCATTACCCTCCACTGCTTTGAGAACTTAGTACAGTAGTCCTCCCCTATCCCTGGTTTCCCTTTCTATGGTTTCAGTCCAAAACTGTTAACTGGAAAATTCCAGAAATAAACAATTCTTATGTTTTAAATTGTGTGCCATTCTGAGTAGCATGATAAAATCACATGCTGTCTGCTCCATCCTACCCAGAACATAAATCATCCTTTTGTCCAGCATATCCACACTGCACAGTATGTATGCATAGGAAAAAAACATAGTATATACAGGGTTTGGTACTATCCTCATTTTCAGGCATCCACTGGGGATCTTGGGATGCATTCCTCTCAGATAAGCAGGAACTACTGTAATGGCCATTTTCTTTTGACCATTCTAATGGTCATATATCTTATCTCTGCTTTCCAACTCTTCGTACATTCCTCCAAAACTGAGAACGGTTTAGTTACAAACCATCTGTAGTAGTATATCTCTTAGTTTGCAGCCTAACATATTATTTAATAGCTTCTTGTAAGTTGACACTAAAGTTGCTCTCCTTTCCAATACACCTTCCATTTTCCATCTACCAATCACAGCAGCCAGGCGTGGTGGTTCATGCCTATAATCCTAGCATTCTGGGAGGCTGAGGCAGGCGGATCGTTTGAGCTCAGGAGTTTGAGACCAGCTTGAGCAAGAGTGAGACCCCGTCTCTACTAAAAATAGAAAGAAATTAGCTGGACAACTAAAAATATATAGAAAAATTTAGCCGGGCATGATGGCACAAGCCTGTAGTCCCAGATACTCAGGAGGCTGAGGCAGGAGGATTGCTTGAGCCCAGGAGTTTGAGGTTGCTGTGAGCTAGGCTGACGCCAGGGCACTCTAGCCCAGGCAACAGAGTAAGACTCTGACTCAAAAAAAAAAAAAAAAAAAGTACCAAACACAGCAGTTCTCCTGCAGCCTATCCTATCTGTCTGGGTTGCATCTTAGTTAATTAAGTCTCACCAGATGAAAGCTAGCAGCCAGCCTAGAATCCAGCAGCCATGCTGCCATTGTTGTGGGGGCCTTAGAGACATCAAAACCAGCCCAAGGATTTCCCAACTTTGCTGGTACCATTTCTAAAGCAATTTGTGGTTTAAGTTAAAGCAGTGCTGCCTCTCTACCAGTGTGTTCCTTGAAAGCTGGCTTGCTGCTTTGCTTGTTGAGTATTTTATCCTCATCCTAGTCAACTCCCCAGGATGTCTTTCTAATATTCAAAATTTGTTTGCTTTTTGTTTGGTTGTGTATGTTTTAATCAAACACTAATCAGTAAGTATTTTTTAAAGAAACTAATCTTATAAAACTACCAATATATCATATTACCAATAAGCTAGCCAATGTGTATACATGTGTATAAGTCTTTAAAATGAGAAACTATATGAATAGAGTATGCTTTATACCAAACTTTATGAAAAACTCCCATGCTGATGGAAAGAATGGCAAACTCCCCACTTCAAAAATACTCTAATATTTTAAAAGGTTCTACTGTTCTAAGGTAATAACATAACCTGTCATGTGAATTTGCTAAGAAAACTGTTGATTAATCTTCTCAAGCATTTCTGAAAAGGTGTTATTTTCCTTTCTCAGAATTTACTTAAAGTGTCCTAATTTCCAGAGACCCTGTTTTCAGATGGAGTATCTTAAAATATATCTCATTTTCTGTTCAAGTATTTTAGTCATGTCCTTATTGATTCACCTCTCCCTTTTCAATAGCTCTGCAAAGCTGGATGAAGAATTCGAAAAAAAATTCAACAGCCTTCCTCAATATAGCCCTGTTACATTTGACAGGAAATGTGTACCTGTCCCAAGAAAAAAGAAGAAGACTGGAAACACATCCTCAGAACCGACTAAAACCAGCAAAGGTTAGATGTGACCTGTACCTTCCTGCAGTGTGGTTAGAATCTCAACCGACCTTCCTGCTAAGCTTCGGCAGCTCCCTTCAGATATGTAATTGCATTTAGAATTGAGGCAATAGGGAGTTAGAATTTCAGGTTGCTTTCCAAGATTATTTTGGTCCTTGCCTCCCTTCTCTCTCCCTTCTTTCCTTTCTAATTCTCCTGAGCCTCTGTCCTTTGGCATTTCAGTTTGTATATTTGCCCTTAAAGGTGTAGCCAAGCCTTTAAAAAATTGTTACACATGATCTTCAACCTGCTCTCCAGAATTCTAATTTGAAATGTTAAGCTTTTCTTGAGCAGAAACTGCTGGCTGAGTCTAGTTTTTCTGTTCCCTGTGTCTGCAACAGGTTTAAACTCTGCGACTGTGAAATCCTTCTATTCACCTGATAAGCAGATGCTATTCTTTACTGATAATATGGACCAAATGAAAATAAAACTACCTGCAATACTCTGGCAATATAATTTTTTATTGATTTTTGTTAAATTTAGAAATATGCTTTGTGTAGCATATATTTTATTTTAAAAAATATCAACTTCTCCCCTGTCTATATCAGGGAAGCTTTTTAAAGTATCAGCATGACTTGGTTGGATCTCAGCATTCATCAAGGGCAACACAGTATTCCATAGGAATTTTTTAAAGAGTATGGGGGCGTATTCAGTGGTCTCAACACCTGGGATCCTGTGGATGTTTGTGGGGCAGGGGCTGGAATGCTAAATATCCTGCACTGCTCAGGACATGAAAGCACAATGGAAGATTATTCTGCCCAAGATGACATTGTTACTCTTAATGAGAAACTTTTACAGTTTTATGTGAGGTCCTAAAGATGGTGGGAAAAATGTGCCTCTAATTTTCCACACAGATGTGAGACTTCATTCCATTAGCTCTCCTATAAGGACAGGAAATGAAGAAGTGAAGAACGGGTATGGCCAAGCTGTAGTTGCTTTCAGGATCAAATTCTGAGCAGGACATGCTGAAAGAGTTCATGTAATTATCCTGCAAAAGTGGCTGCCTGTTGCCTGCTTTATGTCAAATCAGATTAATTCCCTTCTTTTGTATATTTTAGATAGATCAAATGTAAATATTAATGAGGAGATACAATTTCATGCGTTTTGAGGGAATACTTAAGGTATATGGACCAGGGAAAATTATGGTTTTTTCTCTGAAGAAATCTAAACTTTTCTCCCTCAAAACCTAAACCCTTTTGCACATGTGAATTAACACAACCAAAGAGGGATTTAAAATCTGTATATCAAGACAGAACTGAAAGGTTGAAGAAAATTCCCCTTTGTGCTTAAAGGCAGGGAGGTACATAAAAGTCATTTTAGAATTAGCTCAGTTTTCCTCTGTGGTTAATAAAAACAAATCTAGTGAATAAAGAACTAAAAAAGAAATATTGTTGCATCACCAGGTTTACTCATCTGGGAAAATAAAATAGGATGGTATCGAGATCTTCTAAGATAGGTAGGAAAGAAATAAAGTAGACTCATTGACAGATAGGTAGCTGAGCACCATAATGGATTACCAAATGAAATGACAGTCTTTGTGCCCTGGAGAGATTTAGGAATAGGAAAAGTAGTCCGTGAGCCAAAAGATGCCAGGTATCCTGAGTTCCCATAATTCTTGGATTTAAAGTTGCTGATAAATACCTGACAAGCCAATAAAATGGGACTAAACTGATTGATGTGCAGGAGGGTTTCTTCTTCCACTCCATATAGTTCGAAACATTCACGTTAGAGTTCTGAAGTTGGCCGAATTATCTCTCGGGGAATGTAACAATAGATTTATTTTTGTAAAGCTGTAAAACCCTGAAGTTAGGATCTATTTTCATGAGACCTTCTCTTGGGTCTTAGTTGTCTATTACATGATTTTCCTCTCCCAGCTGAGATTAGCAGTATTTCTTTTGGTGAAATAGCTTTTTGGAGCTTTGGATTATACTTCATACAGTATCATCTTAGCTCTTCTATTATGCCTCTCAAGCCACAAAGTCACTGGTTCTTATATAGTATATCAATAATTACATAATACATGGGAAGTGTACCAAGACTTTAGATTTTGCTCTACTTTCCAACTCATGGAACAAAATGCAATTAAAATAAAGCAGAAATTAAATAATATATTCTCTATTTAGTAAACTAAAGAAGTATTTGTGACTGATTGTAATTTGGCATTAGCAGCACCAATATACTAGATTACAAATTATTATTAATGAAATTATCATACCAGCTGTGCTGTAATTGCCTGATCTTTTGGGGATAGAGATTGTTTCCTTAGACTTTAGAACCTTTGCACCTTTGCATAATGAATCATTCCAAGCAAACATTGTGTATGAGATCATTAGGTAATTAGTAAAAGAGCATATGTCCATCAGAAATCTCATTTTTCCTAAACAATTTGCCATTTGTCTATATTTTGTTTTCTCCTATATTTGTCAACATTCATTATATTTTTTTTCCTAACTTATATTAGGTACCATTTTAGGTACTTCAGGTTATATAAAATATATAGAATGTTTCCAAAATGTAATTTCTAGAAGTAATGGTTATATATGCATTTAGACAGTTATATGTCTCAGAGCCATAATATCTGCTTAGATTTATTTCTCTATTTTCCCATCTTCATGTCTGTATTTTCAAGTAGTCTCTTCCCCCTTCCCATCATCCCCCAACTCTCCAGTCCCTTACGTCTGTGTAATGGTCTTGTCAAAAACTCTACAATGAGAAGGGATGAAAATAACTTTAAATGCCACTTTCCTCCAACTGGGCTTGGACTGTGTTGTAGTAGAACAGAGCATGATGATTAGGAATAGAATTTTTCCTTTGCTTCTAAGAATAAATTATCCAGTAAATTATAATTCATCTAACTCACAATGCAGTTAAGCTGAATCAGCCCAATCTTACAGTGTTTTCTGGGTTATCTCTCACAGTTATTTGCGTATATTTTTAAATGAAAGCTTTAAATTATGTTTAAATTTAATTGTAACTTTTTAAGAGATTTGTCTTATACACTATTTTAAGTATACTGCTAATGTAGGAGTATTGTTTACAAAGTATCAGAAGTCTGAGGTTCCTGCAGAATAGTAATTTTCAAATGGAAGTAGGGTCATGGAAAAAAGTGAATTGAGTTCAATTTAAAGTGTTTAAACTATGGCCCATCTTGATTCGAACTTCACTTCTCCTCCTTTATCCGTTCTCTCTTTACATAGTTCCTTGGCCCACTATCAAACATATTGTTGGTCCTTCTCATTTTTTTTTTCCAATCTACACTTCTATTTTAAGATTAAATTAAAAATGGCTAAGGATTTGAGGTGTTCTTTAAAATCATAGTGGTGATAAAAGAAGCACATTTACAAAATTAAAGGTCAAAGTCAGACTCCCTCGTTTGGTATTGAGCCAACCTGATGTTAATTTCAAATTTAGAGAATTGAGATCCTGTTAGCTTCCACGTTGGGCAGAACTCTGTATTTCGCTTGTAACTGTTTGAGGGTCTTCACTGCTACCAAACTTTCTCAGGAACATGGTGGCAGCATGTTTGCAGCTATAAAAGGTGTACCTGTTATAATCTTGAGTTCTTTAACAAAGCATGCATGTCCAGCCCAATGAGTTGGCTCCTCCTTTTCAATAAATCTGAACTTGAATGTGGCTTATTGATTCAGGGAACTTAATTCAAGTTGGTAGATCCACATGCCCAGCAGCTGGGAGCACATTGTTGTAAACTATTGCAAAGGAATTTATTGTTTCATTGGTTACTGTGTATCTAATACAAAAATGGCAGCCTAGTTTTAGGAAAAAAAAAAACCCACCCCCACTCCTTTTATAGGTTAAAACATGAAACTGTAAACCTGGGCAAAAGCTACCACCACTGGAATTATGCCTGACATTTGTTTCTGACAACAGTTCTAAAGAGCAGGTTTCACTTAATTCACCTTTCTCACTGACCTTGAAAAAGTATCATACCAGGCTGACGCAGAAATGGCTTCTGTGTCACCACAGCTTCTCAACCCCAAAATGTTCATTTTTCAGCAAACCTTGAACAACAATAATGTTTTGGAAAGGTTATTGTTCATGGCTCTCTGGCACCCCTCTTATTCTCTTGGCTTCTGGTTTGGCCTGAGTATTTTCTACCCAGCTGTGAAGATGGGGTACAAAGGAGATCAATACCTTCAGAATATAGGCCATGTGCCCAACAACTTAAATGGAGACCTAAGCATACCAGCAATTAGTGATTTTTGTCATAAGGAAGCTGATGCAGCTATCCTCTCAAGATATTTAATAGGGAAAGAGATGAGAAGGAAGCTTGAGGTAGTAACAGAGTGAAGGACGAGTGCCTATTCTTGGTTTTCTGAATGTTTCCTTCTAAGACTCCTTTCTCTGCTTTTCACTTTCTATCCTTTTTTCTCCTCCATGGACACTTCTCTGTTACTACAACAATTATCTAAAGAAAAGATAGTAGCAGATTTCCTTATATTTGCTTTTATTATAAATTTTGACTTTATTTTCTTTAGACAAAATATCCAACATATGTGCCATGCTGGTGAGCAGAAATCAAATTGCTCACTTCTTGAGTCTCCAATTGCTGCTTTTCAGTGACTGCAATTAGATCTTATCTATTTCTTTTTTCAAATTTGTCACTTCTTTTTTTATCTGAAGTTGTCATTTACTTAGAGTAGTTTTATAGGTACAGTTTTGAGGGTGTCTAGGGGCAAGGAATTTTAAAAGTATAAGTTTACAGAAGCTCTTGTATATACAAAACCCACTATGAATGTTCTTTTTTTAATGTTAAAATTTACAAGCTCTATCTTTAGCTTTGTCTTTAAATTGTACTTTTTAGATTTCTCTGAGTATGATTGAGTCTGAAAAGATTTATCCTTTTCTTCTTTCCTAACCCATTTTATATATCAAATCTGTTTGCTTCTGTGAACCTTTTCTTTATATACTTCTCCCAATGAGCCAATACCTTATATTATTAATTATTTTCCTACATGTAAATCACTAGAATCTATATGATCCTGAGAAGTCTCAGAATTGTTTTTCTGCTTTCTCCTACATATGTTTTCCATAACTGCCTATGTATCATTCAGGTACACCAGCCTGCAATTTCCTGGGCTATATAAAATACATGAAGCAGTGATTGCAAATAGATTATAGAGAACACCTATAGTATTAGTTTAGTGTATATGTATGATACATTTCCTTTGTACTTGTTAATTTTCTAGTTCTGTTTTAAACCACCACCAGCCAATTCAGAGGTGTTTGCTTATTGGTTATTTAGAAGGATGGCTTGGTAAGGTCATCAAGAAACACTTGCACAGATTTATGGTATCAGTAGTAACAGCAACAACTGTCATTCCTTGAGCTCCTACTTTGTGATAAACAGTGCTTTAAGAGCTTTATTCATGAAATAATATTTATTGAGAACCTGTCATGTGCCAAGCACTTTGCTTATATCTGTGAATGAAAATAAAGAACTCTACTGCCATGGAGGTTATATTATAGTGGGGAGACCAGACAATAAATAAGCTGAAACAGTGGGCAAAATACATTCACTTATTTGAAAGTGAAAAATACTATGAAAAAAGAATAGGTCGATAGACCAAGTAGGCAAAAAATCAGCAAGGAAAGAGAAGACTTGAGCAACACTATAAACCAACTAGCATTAACAGGTATATATAGAACACTCTACCCAACATTAACAGAATGTACAGTCTCCTTAAATGTATATGGAACAATCTCCAGAATAGATCGTATGCTAAGTCATAAAACAAACCAGTAATTTTAAAAAGATTGAAATAATACTAAGTATGTTCTTTGGTCACTGGAATAAAATTAAAAATAAATAGTAGGAAAAAATTTGGGAAACTCACATGTGCAAATTAAACAGCACAGTCTTCAATATGTCAAAGAAGAAGTCAAAAGGGAAATCAGAAAGTACTTTGAGATGAATAAAAATAAAGACACAGCATAATGAAACTTAAGGGATGCAGATAAAACACTGACAGGAAAATTTATAACTCTACATGCCTATATTAAGAAAGAAGAAAGATCTCAACTCAGTAACCTAGCCTGCCACCTTAAGACACTAGAAAAAAAAGAGCAAACTAAACCTAAAGGAAGCAGAAGGAAGAAAATAATAATGATTAGAAAGGAAATTAGTGAAATTAAATTAATTAAATAAAAAACAGAAAAATAGGCCGGGCGCTGTGGCTCACGCCTGTAATCCTAGCTCTTGGGAGGCCGAGGCGGGCGGATTGCTCAAGGTCAGGAGTTCAAAACCAGCCTGAGCAAGAGCGAGACCCCGTCTCTACTATAAATAGAAAGAAATTAATTGGCCAACTGATATATATATAAAAAAAAAAAAATTAGCCGGGCATAGTGGCGCATGCCTGTAGTCCCAGCTACTCGGGAGGCTGAGGCAGAAGGATCACTGGAGCCCAGGAGTTTGAGGTTGCTGTGAGCTAGGCTGACGCCACGGCACTCACTCTAGCCTGGACAACAAAGCGAGACTCTGTCTCAAAAAAAAAAAAAAAAACAGAAAAACAATAGAGAAAATCATTGAAACCAAAAAGTAGTTTTTGGAAAGAACAACAAAACTGTGAAACATTTAGCTAGATTGACTAGGAGAAGTGAGGTGATTCATATCATTTGAATCAGAAATGAAATAGAGGACAATATTATCAACTATACAGAACTGAAAAGGATTATAAAAGAATACCATGAACAATTATATGCCAATAAATTAGATTACCTATATGAAGCCAACAATTCCTAGAAAGACACAAACTACAAACACTAACTTAAGAAAAAATAGACAATCTGGATACACCTATAACTATAGTAAAGAGATTGAATTAGTAATCAAAAAAGTACCCAGACAAGAAAAGCCCAGACACAGATAGCTTAACCGCTAGATTCTACCAAATATTTAAAGAATTAATTCCACTTCTTCACAAATGAATCCAAAAATTAGAAGAAGAATGAACACTTCCCAACTCATTCTGTGAGGCCTGTATTATCTTAATGTTGATACATTACAGGACAATCACAGGATACACAGACATAATAAATGAAAACTACAGATCAACATCTCTTGTAAGTATAGACACAAAAATCCTCAACAAAATACTAGCAAACTAAATCCAGGAACATACAAGAAGAATTGTACACCATGACTAAGTGGGATTTTAACCCTGGACTGCAAGGTTGGTTTAACATCCAAAAATCTGGAGGTGGGACAGAGAAAGAGGAAGGAAGAAAGAAAGGAAGAGAGGCAAGGAGGATCCAAAAATCGATTAATGTAATATACCATATTATTAGAATAAAAAAACAAAAACCACTTGATCATCTCAGTAGATATCGAAAAAGCATTTGACAAAATTCAACATGCTTTCATGATAGAATCACTCAACAAAGTAGAAATAGAAGGGAACTTCCCCAACCTGATAAAAGACAATGATAAAAAATATAGCTAACATCATACTTCATAGTAAAATACTGGATGATTTTACTCTAAGCCTAGGGGTAAGACAACCACTTCTACTGAACATACTGAAGTTTCTAGCCAGGCAAGTTAGGCAAGAAAAAGAAACAAGATATCTACATTGGAAAGGAAGAAGTATAACTATCTCTGTTCTCACATGGCATGATTTAGAATGTAGAAAATTCTAAGAAATTCACAAAAAAACTATTATAGTCTGTTATAGCTAATAAGTAAGTTCAGTAGGGTTGCAGGATATAAGATTATTAAACAAAAATTGTATTTCCATACACTTGCAATGAATAATCCAAAAATGAAATTAGGAAAACAATTTCTTTCACAATAGCATTATAAACAATCAAGTACTTAGGACTAAATTTAACAAAAGATGTACAACACAACGAACACTATAAAGCAAAGTTTAAAACAAAATTTTAAAAAAGATGATAGAAATAAATAGAAAAATGTCCCATGTTCATGGATTGGAAGATTCCATGTTGGTAAGATAGACTCATTCCCCCAAATTGATCAACAGATTGAACCCAGTTGCTCTCAGAATCCCAGCTGACTTCTTTGGAGAAATTGATGAATAAACCTAAAATTAATATGGAATTGCAATAGAATCAGAATAATCAAAATAATCTTAAAGAAGAAGAAAAAAATAAAAAAATGGATAATTTCAAAATTAACTACAAAACAACAGTAATTAAGACAGTGTTGTATTGACATAAAGACAGACATATGGATCAATAGAATAGAATTTGAGGGTCTAGAAATAAACCCGCACATTTTTGGTCAACTGATTTTCAACAAGAGTGCCAAACTATTCAATGGGAAAAGTATAGTCTTTTCAACAAATGATGCTGGAACAAATGGATATCTACATGCAAAAGAGTGAAGTTCACTTATAGAATACACAAAATTTAACTAAAAGTGGATCAAAGGCTCAAATATAAGAGTTAAAACTATAAAACTTTTCCAAGAAAACATAGGGACAAATCTTTGTGGCCAAATTTATCAGTGAATCCTTAGATATGACACCAAAAGCCCAAGCAACAAAAGACAAAATAGATAAATTGAACTGTATCAAAATTTAAAACATTGTGCTTCAGAGAATACTGCAAAGAAAGTGAAAAGACGTTCCACAAAATGGGAGAAGATATTTGCAAATTATACATCTGATAAGGGACTTTTATCTAGAATATAAAAAAATCCAATTTGGTAAAAAAGACAATTTAAAAATGGGCAAATGATCTGAATAGACATTTCTCCAAAGAAGGTATGGTGTAAGTACATGGCCAGTATGTACATGCAAATTTGGTTGACATCATCAGTCTCCAGGGAAGTACAATGAAAACCACAATAGGAAAGATACCACTTCACATCCTTAGGATGACCATAGTCAAAAAGACAGAATAACAAATGTTGCCAAAAATGTGGAGAAATTGAAACCCTTATATCCTGCTAGTAAGAATGTAAAATGGTCCAGCTGCTTCATTAAATAGTCTTCCAATTCCCCAAAAGGTAATGCATAGAGTTAACATAAAGCCCAGCAAGTCC
Organism: Microcebus murinus; assembly: GCF_040939455.1. Classification (NCBI taxonomy): domain Eukaryota; kingdom Metazoa; phylum Chordata; class Mammalia; order Primates; family Cheirogaleidae; genus Microcebus; species Microcebus murinus. The sequence goes on from NC_134104.1 coordinate 52,040,236, forward strand.
ACCTGTAGGTATAATATATGCCCAAGAAGAAATGAGCACAGAGGTCCACACAAAAGCTTGTGTGTGAATGTTTTTAACAATGTTATTCCTAGTAGCTGAAAGGTGGAAACAATCCAAATGTCCATCACCTTTTGAATGGATAAACAAAAAGTGTGTTTTATCCATAAAATGGAATATTATTCAGCCTGGTACATGCTACAGCAGGAAAGAACCTTGAAAAAATTATGCTAAGTCAAGAAGCCAGTCAAAAACCACATGGTATGTGATTCCATTTATATTAAATTTCCAAAATAGGCAAATCTATAGAGACAGATAGTAGACTAGTGATTGCTTAGGGATAGAGGGAATACAGGTAGAGGAGAGGTGATAACTAAAAGGTATGGAATTTATTTTTGAGGTGATTAATTGTTCTAACATTGGTTATAGTTGCAAATATCTGTGATTATAAGAACCATTGAATTGTATGCTTTAAATAGGTGAGTTGTATGGTATGTGAATTATATTTCAGTAAAGCTGTTTTTAACAATCAGATAAAATAATAGGTTTGTGATGGAAAGGGAGCTCACCAGTGATAGGCTTCGGGTTGGGTTGCAGTTTTACATAGGGTAACCTTGAGATATTTGAGCAAAACCTTGAAGGAGGTAAGGAAGTTAGCCACTTGGATATCTGGGGAAGATCATTTTCTAGGTAGAGGTCCTAGAGGTGCAGAGGTCCTCCTGCAATCAGGAGGACTGAGACTGCTTGTGCAGGGAACAGGCAGGAGGCCAGTACAACTGGAGAGAAGTGAAGTTGTTGGGGAGTGGCAGGATGTGAGATTACAGAGGTGATGAGGCTCTGGCTCTCACAGTCCTTGCTGGATAACATAAGATTGCTGGCTTTTCAAATATGCAGAATAGAAGAGATCTAGCGGCAATGATACATTTGTGAGTCATCAGCCTGGAGCTGGTATTTAAAGCCCTGAGACTAGAGGTAATCACCAGAGGAGTAAGAATAAATAGTAAAGAGGACAAGGACCAAGCCCAGATCATTCCAAAATTAAGGAGTCAGGGAAAAGAGGAGAAGGCAAAGGAGACAGAGAGGGAAAGGTCAGTGAAGGAGGAGAGAAAACAAGAAAAGGTGTATCCCGGAAGCCGGAAGTATTCAAGACAGAGGGTGTGGGCGGAGTGGTCAGCAATGTCAGAAGCTACACATACAGCCTGGTAGGATAAGGATCCATAATTGGTCTTCACAGCATGAGGGTCATTGATCACCCTGAGTGGCAAGGGCAGAACCCTGGGGAGTGGATATAAGACAGAATGGAAGGGGATAAATTAGAAACAGTGAATATAGGCAACCCTTCTATAAAGAATTTTGCTGCAAACTAGGGCAATAACTGATGTGAGGGAAGTTTGGGCAGAAGCCATCACCTTTTTTTTAAAGTTGGGAGACATAATGTATGTTTGTATATTGATGGAGTGGCCCACTAAGAGAGGGAGAAATGATGATGTTCAGCCGGCTGGGGAGGGGGGCTGATGCACAGGTGGAGGCACTGACGAGATGGGAAGCATAAAGTGATTCGCCGCTGGCCAGAAGGCAGAGCGTATAGGGACAGACACCGGTAGGTGGGCAGATGCCGCAGGGACAGCATATGAAGCTTCTGGCTTTTTTAATCCTTATGCCAACCCGTGATTTAGTATGGTCTCACAGATGAAGAAACAGAAGTTATATAAAATTATTAAGTCAGTTTCACATAGAAATATCTACAAGGTGTAGAAAGCAACCTGCTTTGAGGAGGTCAGTGTTGTTGTTGGTATTTCTGATTGTTCACTGAAAAATCTCAATTCTGTTTTCTTCTGAGAAAACTAAGATAGAATCTGAAACTTTCCCCCCTCCCACCCAGAAAAAAAGTTTTTTGGTAAATATTTTCTATTTTAAAATCATTTTTTTCTTCCTAGAATATTCTCAGAAAAGGCCAGAAAGCTGTCTAATGCTGTCATGACAGTTCACCTTTTGGCCTGAAAGTGCTGTCCTTGTTGTGAAAAATCAGTTTCTTAGGAGAGATGGAAAACACACATGCTATCCTTTCCTTCATGGCATTTAGGAGTCTAAAGTAAAATCTTTTCTCGTTACAGACCATAGCCACTCTGCTATTATTGGTTGTAGTCTGTTTCTACTCACTAAATCTGCAGTTTCTGCGTAGGAGTCCCAGCCCTAATGGAGGCTTCTGCCCAATACATTTCTAAAGAAAATCTAACTGGATTTGAAATAAGCGTAAAGAAGGGGGCTGAGCATCAATTAAATGAGTGAAGATGCAAGATGACATTTCTTGCGACTCAATTTGCTTGTTGCACAGGAGGGAGGAGGGTGTAATTGTTGAAAAACACACAATATTGTTTTACAAAACACTGTGAATTTGAACTATATTTATATTAATATTGTCTGTAGGTCCTTTCCAGTCTCAGAAAAAGAATTTATTCCACAAAATTGTCAGCAAATATAAGCACAAAAAGGAGAAGCCTAATGTTCCGGAAAAAGGTATTGGTGCCTTCCACCCTCCATTAAGGGTTCTTGGTCACCTCCATTGTGAACTCATCTTTGAGTAATGCTTCCGTGCACCGCCTTCACCTTCCCCTCCCCGTGCTTGCTTCTTGCCATCTGCTCCTGACACGGGCATAGTCATTCTTTCTAGACTCTGCAGCTAATTGCACATCTCCTTCACTTGGATTCCTATTCAAATCCGTATTTGTCTCTATTTTCAGAGTTGCATATGAATCCTAAAATTTCTTCTTCTCATCTGTATTTGATGCATTTTGCAATTTAGTCTTCTTGACCACTTATCCATTTATTTTCTTTCACTGTTCTTTTTCTCACATTGGGCAACCCTCATACCATGACCACATTTTTTCCAGTTCCTGAAATCTTACCAGTCATATTCATATGAAAGACCCACCATTTGTATGCTTTTTCTGACATTTGAGGATTCTTGTGGACCTTTTCCTCTACTCCTAAGTTGTAACCTACGTCTTTCCCCCATCTTTATACTTCGTCGTTAGCTCCCACCTCCTTCAGTCACATACCTGTTATTTCCAGAGGTCAATAGAGACTTATTGTACTTCTACCAACCCTTTACTCTGAACATCTGCCTCGTTGCTGTGATCTTGATGAGTCCTTGAATCTCTGCAGGGCTCATCTTAAGATCTCTTTCTTCTCATAGTTCAGGACTCCTCTTTTTTCACATAAAAGACAAGTCTTCCTGTCTGGCTCAATACAGCCAAGTATTCTGAAGGTCAAGCTGTCTTCAGCATTTCCCTGCATGTTAGTGTCATGACTGCCATAAACCTACTCATCTGATGCCCATTTGCATCCTACTTGCATGGCCAGATGTGAAGCATTTCATGTTTCTTGAATGAGGCTTTCAATGCAGCTGTCTGCTATGTGTAGACATATGTGCCTGCTTGTTCCTGTATGTAACCTTTTATATAATTTGGGCTTTATTTTCACCGCCACTCAGCTTCTTGATTTTGTTTTGTATGTTGACATTATTTTTCCTCTGCTTCCAGTGAAGAAACATTATTATCTAGGTAAAATATTAGCTTTAGTCATTCCCTTTTACTGATTTTCATATTACCTTGATTAAAGTTGCAGAAATTATCCAATAGTATATTTCATAAAAGACAAAAAAAATGTTTAATTTTAATCCATTTCCTGTATAGCCTAATTATTTTAGTTGGTAAGTGCCATTTTGAGAATTAAATAATTGAAATAAAATTCTGCTTCATTTGTGTGATGTTTCATATTTGTTATTTTGTATATTGTTTTGTTTTTATAATATGTGTGTCCAAGAGTAGAGTTTTCACTTTCCTTTCCTTTTTTGTTATGTTTTTTTAGGAAGTGGGGATAAATGGTCAAACAAGCAACTCTTCTTGGATGCCATTCACCCTGCAGAAGGTAAAGCAAGTAATATTCATTGTTTAATTTCAGGTAGTCTAAGCTGAAAATGGCATGATTTTTATAGGCTTAAAAAGGCATAATTTACCCAACAGCATTAGACCTGGATGTTCATGATGATGTTATTTTTAATTTTCATAACAAAACTACTATTTGGGGTGCTCCTGCCAAGAGTTAAGCTATGTGTCATGTGGTGTTAATTTGTCAAAAGGGGATTTGTAAACTTTGACTTGGATTAACCAGAGATGAGAGTTTTTTAGCCGTGAAGTTCCTGTTGCAAGCAGACGCTTATGTTCAGGGGAGTTGTGTAGCGAGTCATGGGGCACCCATCATTGGACGGGCATGAGCAGGCCTGCAGCAATGATTCGTCACCTGAATGTTTTCCCTAGCCCACCACCCTATACCTCCAAATATGTTAAAATAGAACGCCCCTGAGGCTTAGGCATAGCTAAAGAAAATCCAATATTAACTAGTCATGTTGTTAGTCGTAGGTACAGATTTTATTTTGAAATTTCACACAGCCATATTTATTTGTAACTTTAATTACTGCTAAATATTGAACCCTTAGGTGAATGCTAATTTCTGTGATGGTTAAGGGGGAGCCATCTCTGTCTTCTTCCTATTGATTTCCTTTTTTTCATTGTAGATATTTTTAAAAGAACTGAATTTTAAAAAGGCTGAATGTTTTTGTAATGCTTAATTAGGAGTTGCTTCATTTGAAAATTAGAAGGGACTTTAGAGATCATCCAATTTTGGCCCCTTCAATTTACTTATGTCCAGAAATAGGAATTTAATGACCTAGTCCACATCTCTTGACTCCCAAATATGCTCTTGTTCCTTTATTGAAAATTAGGAAAAAATTAAAATGCATGTTTGACCTAAGTCATTTATCAGAAATACTCATGTTTTTAAGATATTTAGCAAAAGTATTCAAGTCTGAGTTAATATTAAACAAACAGTTTTGGTTTTAGTAGGCACAGTTCCTATCAGCTGTGTGTGCTTTTGTATCATTATACTTCTACAGAAAATGCCAGTAGTACATCTATTTTGTTTTCTGACTTGTTAATTCACATTCACAACCTCTATGAAATATTATTTCTGTTTAAGTGCTGGCATAACAATATATGAATTGTGCACTTTGTAGCAGTAAATCCTAATATCCCCAAATTGATACCTTAGCTTTTTAAAATATATTTTAAAATAAAATATATTTATAAATATATTCTGCATAGTTTTGGTAAATGTAAGGCACTGATGAACCATCAAGGGAATCTAAAAGGCATTTAAGACAACTTTATTTGAATGATACTGTTCTATTAATATATACTTTGTTTCACTTTTTAAACACTGAAAACCCTGCAGAGATACGTAGGTTACAACTTAGGAGTAGAGGAAAAGGTCCAGGAGGATCTCATATGAATATGACTGTTAAAATTTCAGGAAGTGGAAAAAATGTGGTCAGGGTATGAGGGTTGCCAAACATGAGAAAAGGAAGAACAAAGAAAATAAATGGATAAATGGTCAAGAAGGCTAAATTGCAAAATGCATAAAATACATATGTGATTCGTGTGTTTAGGGATTGGGTGAATGATCAGATATAGTGATACTTAGATTGTAAATTCTGTTTCCCCTCTAACACTTGATGATTTTATTATTGTGATACCTTGAACTAAGTGTTGTGATGCTAGAAGCACCATCTTCTGCAGTCCTAATTTTCTGCCTGTCTGGGGACAGAAGAGTAAATAAATTTTGAGCCTTACAGGCAATTCCAACCTTAGTAGGAATAGTGTTATTATTGGTGATATTTAATTATAGTTATTATTAATTTATATGAAATAAAACTTTGGAGAACATGCACTGAAAAATGTAGGTCCTTTATTTAGTGCAGAGTGCAAACTCTTTTTACATGGCTAGGAAAAAAGGAATCAATTTGGGCATCAGAAATTACTAGTAACTTAAAGTAACCTTTTTCAGTTATTTATTTTTGTATTATCCTCAACATTTACTTGTTTGGTCAGTGACTATGTGCTTTGTGAAATTATCTAAGCCCCCTTTACTTTATCCTCACCTATGGCTGTATCAGCACTTATTAAAAATTTGCCTTGGAGGGTATAAATATATAGGGACATAAAATGAAACCATAATATAGAATAATTTTAACGTGGGTAAACCATCCTACACAAAGGTTAGATGGGAATTGTTTGTAGCTGTTGTATCTAATAGAAATGTTGGTTCGGCCGGGCGCTGTGGCTCACGCCTGTAATCCTAGCTCTTGGGAGGCCGAGGCGGGCGGATTGCTCAAGGTCAGGAGTTCAAAACCAGCCTGAGCAAGAGCGAGACCCCGTCTCTACTATAAATAGAAAGAAATTAATTGGCCAACTGATATATATATAAAAAAATTAGCCGGGCATGGTGGCGCATGCCTGTAGTCCCAGCTACCCGGGAGGCTGAGGAGGCAGAAGGATCACTGGAGCCCAGGAGTTTGAGGTTGCTGTGAGCTAGGCTGACGCCACGGCACTCACTCTAGCCTGGGCAACAAAGCGAGACTCTGTCTCAAAAAAAAAAAAAAAAAAGAAAAAAGAAATGTTGGTTCAACCGAAGCTCTATAGCTGTTCAGTTGTTCCTGACTTCTGTTAAAGTGGATGACTTAAAATTCACTATGCTTTCTTTACACCACTTTGTAAAGTAGAACTTTGTGTAGAGCTATCTTGCAATTCATTTTCCCCCCAAAATATCAGAAATCTTTAGATGCTTAGTAATCTAAGGTTTAAATGCTAAGATTATGATCTGTCTTAAGCATTTTCCATATGCTTTCAAAATGCAAAATGGTTATAAACCACTTTCTGAAAATTTTTTTCTATTTCCAAAAAAGAGAGAGATTTCCTACTGCCTAGAATTAAAGGTAAAATTTTCAAATAAACCAAGACCACCTACCTCTGCGATGGTGTTTATCTTTCTACCTAGTTAAGGTGTCATATGCTCATGCTTTAAAATAGAGGTTTCTAATTGCGATAATGATGATGATAATTAATACTTATTATCACTTACAGTTGACAGAGGGCTTTCACATAAATATATATTTTTTAAATTTCACGTTGACAGCAGTCCCAGTGAAGTAAAGAAGGGTTTATCAGCCCCAAGTACATGTTGAGGAATTGAAACCCAACCAACAAAAACAGGAAGGGAAGAAACCAGGTCTTCACTTAAGCACATTAGCCATTACTGTCTCAATTTTTCAGGCATATCTGTAAACTTTTTAACCCTCATTTGGTTCACATGTTGAAAACATAAATGATACCTTATAAGAGAAAGACCCCTAAAACCTCAGACTAGGAATCTCCATAGAATTAGTTTCTTTGCAATGTATAAATCTTATTACAGGCAGGAAAATCTCTGGTTTATAATTAGATTTTTACAGATGATCCACAGCGCCCAGACTAACTTGATCTCTTTTTTCAAGTTTAAAATAGTTGCTATATAATTTCAGCAGTCTCCCAGGATCTTAGATAAGGCTCATTCATTTGATTCTTTTTCCTGTGTTCCATTCAGCATCTAACTGCTGTTTCAGTTCATGGGAGACCTACCAAAGACAATGAGATTCCAGATCTGGCTATAATAATTTCAGTGCAAGTTTGAGTCCCCAGTTGGAATGTGAATTCATGACTCTGGAGCACTCTAGTGGCCTCCTGGGGTACAATACAAGAGCAGTGCTGCTTTCCCAAAAAACTTACTCCACATTTTGGGATCAGAGTTTGGAAAACATGACCGTCCCTTATTGCAGCGTTCCTGATGTGGCTCCAGGAGCGAGCTCACATTATCACTCTCCGATGATACACTCCAAGTGTGTTATGGTTATTGTCGAGTGTAAAAACTAGCCCTGTGGACTTGTTCTGCAGTGCTTGTGTGGTTTTGTGTGTTCAGTTAAAAGCTGGAAGAGAAATGACTAATTTGTTTTTGGATGACAAAGCCTTTCTTTTCTCACTTTTTCATTAGGTAGGGGCAGGGAGGAGGCGGAACTGGCTTGTTATCTTTGTCCTAAACTTTCCTGCTTGTTTCCCTCTCTTAGCTTTTTTCATTTGTTGTTCCTCACCACCATGCTTTGCTTTGCCAGTGTTCCTGGACTGAGATACGCTGTTTTGTCCCATACAGATCCATCAGGCCTCACCTGTCTTCCTCAATTCTTTCTTAGGTGAAGGTTCTCCCTGGGCTGACCCTGAGGGCTGTCCTCCATCTAAACCATAAAACAAGACAGACTATAAAAGGAACAGTCATTGAATAGAAACAAAACCATTTGAAAACTCACCAAAATAAAAAACAATCCAGAGTTAGTCAAGGGAATATGGTTCCCCTGGCTGTGACTCTGGAGCTGACTGGGGTCTTGCTTTTCCCCAGCCAGGGCCCTGATTGCAGATGTGTGCCAAAACCAACATTATTTTAGGGCTAGATGGCTCCTTTGGAGCTAACCTAGGCCAACCTCCATCTTTACATGAAGAAACTGAGACCCACGTTCCAGCAGTTAGTAATTTAAAAAGTCAGGAACACAATTCCAGTCTCTCTATGTCTGTGTTGTTTCCATGACACTGTGGTCTCTGTGTAAAAATCAGGTCATCCAATCGACTTGGGCTTTTTCTAGTATCCATGCCTTTTGTTTTACCTCCTTGGTACTTCTTTCAGTAATCAGTTCTTCTGATATAAGACATAATGCACCTTTCCCTCTGCAGAACCCTGCTATACCCTTATTTTCACAAGTTCTGGATTTTTCTGGGAAGAGGAAGTAGAAAGGGGGAGAGGTTAATGCTCTTTCTGGAATGTCCATCTGCAATGTAGTGATCATACCAGAGAGGTGAGCAAGACTCCCTCTGTAATCAGAAGGGATCTGGATAAGAAACTAGAAATGTTGAAACTTGTGAATATCCAGTAGAAGTTATTTGGTGCTCATTTTAAATTCAGAAGTTGACTTCTTTATACTTTTAGGAGGCTTTGAATTTTAATGGTAAAGCAGAGTCATGAAACATCCTTGGAGTGTTTCTAGCCAAATTATCTTTTATTTTACTGGAAACTTTTATTGAAGTTGAAACTAAAAAAAAAAAATCTTAAAATATATGCCACCACTGGCCTATGTTAAGCTTGATATCAAAGGATAAATATTTTAAGACTTAAGTGAGTAAATTAGTTCATCTTTGAGGTAGATCCGTTTAACCTGGGTATAGATATGCAATTTAAAATAATCCTTTTTTTCTGATTTTTGATTACTTGCTTGAAAAGGTGTTTGGGAGCATTGCCAAGTAGCTTTTTTAAATAACTGTTATCTTAAGCCTGTCCCCACACAGCCATCTGTTATGCAATACTGAGGTAAGGCCAAACCACAAATCATGGTGTGATTTCTGCTTTACATACTTACTTTTGATGTAATTGAAATTATTTCCCACTTGTTTTGGAATGTGAACCCTGGAATCAGCCTCTTCTTTTCAGATATCCTTTAAAGACAAGATGCCATGATTTCCAGCATAAAAGATCTCATTAATCTGTAGCCCTTCTTCCTTGAGGATATACCTAAACCCATTAGAGAGCTAGATTAAAATTTTTAAATGAGGCTATGCAAGTGTTTATACCAACAAGTGCATTTTTTCACACCCAGAGTTATTCTTGTTCTGTTCTTTTGCTCTTATTTTAGCTTTCTTTGCTTCCTATGTTATACATATATTGCTTTATTGCCAACATCTACCTTCAGATCCACCTTCTTTATCTTCTGGGTTTAGTTGGCTTGGAGATGGTCATGTCAGACCTTAATTTTCTGATCCACACTTACCTCTTCTTTGTCAAAAATGATTTCTGTGCCTATCCTAAGAGACTGGATAGTTTTAATTTTTTTTTTTTTTAATCTTCTTTTCCCTGAGTATAAGCCCTTAGGTCACTGGAATTTAAAAAAACTCCCAATCATGAAACTTGACTACATGTATATGCCCCTAAATGTTTTCTAACCTCATGTCTACATGTTCTTTTCTTACTTTTAAATTATGAGGGGGAGTGGTGAAATTCTAAGTAAATGAGTAAATAAGAAAAGATACAAGCATTCCCAATCCGTTTAAACCAAGAGTATAGTGTTTGGTGACAAGTGTCTTCCTTACTCTTGACCCAGTGACTCACGGTACAAGAATGTGCTGTTAAATGATTTATTAGTGTTACAATTAGGATACCTAAAACTAGGCTCTCCATGAATCCTGCTGATATGTGAGACTTCAATAAATTATTTCACTAAGCACATTCACCTTGTCCTAGAATTCAGTGAATGAGAGTTTCTTTCATTTGCATCCTGGCTTCACCAGTGTTTGTCCTATCCTTACTGAGCAGTCAGTGCACATAAAAGAAGGTCAGGCCTCACAATTCTTTTCTGAGCAACCCAAGCTGATGCTTTTGAAAGCAACCACAAACATAAATTTAAGAAGCACATATTTAATCTTGATGTCCAGAGAAGAAAAGAAACTTCTTTTACTATCCTCTCCAGACCAACTGGCCAAAAGGATCTGAGATAGGGGCTCTGGTAACAACTGAGACATGTGGTTTCTTGGCATGTAATTTACTCAGCTTGGCATACATTATCCTCCCCCACCAACCTATAAAATCCAAAGACTTAGAAAATGTAAAAAGAAAGAGAAAAGGTATCTTAATCCTCTGCACTTAATTTATCAAAGTAAATATCAATCAGTAGTAAACAAATCTTAGGCAGTGTTTTATTTCTTTCTTCCATCAATACTTTGGAAACTCTGAATGGAAATTCTCCATTCAGATGAGTCAGACATGTAGAAATGTTTCCTTCTTAGAGCAGTGTTGGTGCCTTGTGTTTTTGTGTGTAACTATATATGGTTTGTCCTGTTTCAGCCATATTTTCAGAAGACAAAAACACCACAGAGCCTGCTCATAAGGTTAAAAATACCCCATCCATTCCCAACACTCCAGAGCCAACAACGACACAAGAACCTTTGGTGGGCAGCCAAAAGAGAAAAGCAAGGAAAACCAAGATCACACACCTTGTCAGGACAGCAGATGGCCGGGTATCACCAGCAGGAGGCACGTTGGGTAAGAAGAGGGAGCTCTAGACAGAGATAACCAGAGCAAGCAGGTGACCATCATGGCCTCGGTGGCCAGTGAGTAACTATCAGCCAACAGTGATTCCTCATTGAAAATGGATCTGTTCTGCAGTTTTCTGCAGGCCCCCAAATGTGTTTTAAAATTCTGAGTTTTAAAATCACAGCTGTTTTTCCAAGAGCATATCTGAATTCCTATAAAGGAAAAGTAGTTTTTAGGACTGTCAGCTTCCCCTTCTCTTTCTTAACATGCACAAAAGTCTTGATTAAGTCAATCCCAGGAGAGCCTAGACTTTTAAAGGTACTAGTTGAATCCATTTTCTCCATAGTCTGCTGTTCATGTTACTAGAAGCCAGATTATCAGGTATTCAAACCTTAGAATGCATCTGGCATTTCATATAAAGCTGATTCAGACCACTAAGAGAGTTTGAGAATGCTTCTAGATTTCTTGAGTTCTCTGGTCTAATCCAACCAACCAATATTCCCCATTCTCAGTCATGGCCTGTGGTCTGTTTGCTGTTCTTGATGGCCTCCGTGACAGTGGAATTACCTGAAGGGCCAGTGAGTGGTACTGAGAACCACTCCAGAATCTTGGGGTGCCATACCAGCTAGGCATTAGTGGTCTTAGCTGTTGTTTTTCTGTACCTGAATATTTCATTTTTTATGATTTGAGTTAATAGAGATGAATTGATTGCTGAGTTAGAATTAGAGGACAATTAGGGAATTTTGTGCATTTTTCCTTGTGTTTTGCATACTTAGATTGTTAGAACTATAGAGCATATTAAAGACCTTGAATTTTACCCTGTCATGTAAGAGCTGAAACACAAAAAGGTGAAACTTTTTTTCTTCTAAGTATGTTCAATGAAGTGGAAGTAGCATGAGGGCCAAAATCCAGATGTCCTCATGTTTAGTCCAGCAGGGCCCCTCCCTCCTTCCCTTTCCAATCTGGGTTCTGTTCTGCAACTTTCATTTTGTAGACTGTTGTAGCCTCATTTCATTTTCACTTGTAGGAAGAGTGAAAGATTTGAGAAAATACTCCCTTTTATGTAGAAAAGTACCATACAACTTTCATATTCTAATGTATAACATTTATAGCTTTTATTAATTGCTTTCCATATTTAAAATTTTTTAGCCCATTGTAAAAAATTTCTCCTCCTTTATAACGGCTATGTGATAAAGAAAGGTATGTTTGCATAGCATTTCATCCACGTCTTTATAAATACTAGAGAGCCTTTTGTCTTCTTTCCAGTAGGTCTTCAGAGCAAAATAACAACTTGGGATCTCATTAGTATTGATGAATCTGATGTTTGGGCTAACCTGAGTGTTAGTGTCACAGCATACCCAGTGTCTAAGTTGCCATATATGGTAGGGCATGCTATGGATTCATGAGAAATGTTTAGTCATTTGGGTTTTTAAGGGCCCTTTTACAGTGTCTGCAGGTCCTCTGCAGAAGTCCCTCGCATTGTATTTTGGCCAGTGCTCAATTTTCCATCCCACTCCAAGATTGACCCATTCTTTGACCTTGGATATAACACAGTTTCTTTGCAGCTCAACTTCAGGGCATAGTACTGTCCATAGTTGCAATTGAGCTTAATAAAAGAGCTTTGTTACCGTGGGAGAAGAGATCCTGTAAAAGCCTTAATATTCAACGGATAGCAGAAGCGAACAGTAGAGAAAGTTAGCACTTTTCACATTGTCTGGCACAATGTTTTCTCAGAGTCTCTTCTCTGGAGAGAACAAAGTGATCTTCTCATGATGGATTTCTCTTGTGTTACAGATGACAAACCAAAGGAACAACTGCAGAGGAGTCTCCCTAAAGCAGCCGAGGCAGACTGCAATGACGAATGCTCCCACAACACGGAGGTGGAGGAGATGCGGAGCAGTACTCCTGAAATGCCTGCCGTGTCTGCCTTCTTTAGCCTCGCTGCGCTGGCTGAAGTGGCAGCCATGGAGAATGTGCACAGGTTAGTGGTGGAACATCGACAGAGAGCAATGCGGAATGCAAATTGACCTTTTTGACATGATTTGCGACATTTTTCACAATGCATTGGGGTTCATACTTGGTTCAAGAGCCTTATTATTTATATGGGTTTTATATACAAAAGCATGTATGCTAATTAGCAGTGTGAGAAAATATAAGGGAATATAGCCAGCCAAGTACTTTATGTTGAATATATTATCCTGTGGCTAAACTTCATTTCCATAAAAAGCCTGAGAGCAGGGAGGCAGTGTTATCTAACCATTAAGCATGAGCTCTGGAGTCATATCACAGACTGGAGTTTAAGTCCTAAATCCATCACCTGCAAAATGAAAGATCTTGAGCAAGAACTCTCTGCCCTGGGTTTTTTCCTCTGTAAAACGAGGGTAGGTGGCACTCATTCAGAGGTGTTCAATGGGATGAATAGAGGATCCCAGTGCTGGCATGTGAGGATGGTGTTGGTGGCAGTGGTAGTCCCAGCTGTCAGAAGACAGGTGGTTCAGGGGAAAGAGCATTTTGGTATCTGACTCATGATAGGCAGAAAGGCCTGGATTTTTCTTCAGCTCTCTGTGATTTGCTACAAAGTAATTTATTTCTCTGGACCTTAGTTTTCTCATCTTACATTGAGCATAATGATATCCCCAAAGAATTACAAAGTTGTAAGGATCAGAGGAGATCATAGATGTGAAAACCCTTTGAACTCGACAAAGCCCCACAGAAAGCATATTAAGTTCTAAGTGTATAATTGGGTATTCTGCTACTTAATGGATCCTTCGGGAAGGCAAAAAAAGCCTTTTTGTAAATTCAGGTATTTTATATTTTTATTCAAAGTGGATTACCTATGGATGAGTTACTTTCTTAGACTTTCAATCTTCGGTACAAAAGAGCTTGACACCTAGCACAACTTGGATAGACACCTGGAGGCCCTAGCTCCTTTTCCACATCCGGTAAACCTGGAGGCCCCATGTGAGCTTGGTTTGCTCTTACCTGCCACATTAAAGCTCTTGTGCTTCCTCACAAGCAGCCTCTAGATATTTCCAAGAAGTCAAATTCCTTTTCATATGTACACTACAAGTTCCTAATAGCAAAGTGAATGGTGACTGACGTTGTTAAAATCCACTGAAGTCTCTGAGGGAGATAATGCACAGAGACTTCTCCACTCAAGGAGTTTTATAGTCAGGTGTAGAACAAATGCACACACACATGCAGATATCTGCCTGAATGTTACTAAGTGTTCCTGTGAATTGTGGAAATAAGAGGTGATGTAAGAATTCAGAGGGGGATCATACTTCAGGGTTCAGAAAAGGCTACCACACAGTCTCCTTCACTGCTGCTGCCTGCTTTCTTTTCTGAACATGGCTGTGGTCACACTGTTGCTCTGTTAACCCACCAGCCTCCCATGACCCAGTGTGCAGCCACAGAGAGCCACGGCAAACTTCCCCTCTCTCACCTTTCCCTGCCCTCCACACTCGCTGCTCTATAGTTGCATGGAATCACTTGCTCCTTTCCAGATGAGCCCAGTTCTTGCCTTTGTGCCTTTGTTCCTCTCCTGTGAATGGCTGCTCCTACCTCCAGCCCTAGGCCCTGGTCCTTTGCGCTCAGTCCTGAGACCCAGGCAGCACGTTCCATGTTGCCCTCACATTCTATGTGCATACCTCTCTTACACCAGCTCTCACATTAGCCTGTAATTATTTGCTAATGCTTCTGTCTTTTTCCAGTATACTTTGAAAGCAAAACACTGGTTTTATTCTTCATGTCCCCAACTTGCTTAAATAGTACCTGTTACATTAATGGGTGAATGAATAAATGAGGTTGTTCTTGAAGTATGGCTGCCTAAGTTAGATAGCAGGCATAGAAAAATAATGTAAGTAAAAGTTATTTTTTTAACCTCCCATTAGAAAGAACAACATTGATTACTGGAATTTTACCATCTACCTAACACATGGTTAGTGTTCCTAATACATAGAAAGACAGATCACAATGGGGAGTCTTAGTTGTAATCTTAGCCCTTACCTCGTAAAGCAGATCTACCAGCCAGCCCTCTACCTGTGGGCTTAATGTAATTGTACCTGGGTTGCACACCAATTAATTATTGCTTAGGCATCATCTAGGTTCATAGTTTAGAGGGTGGCCCATGGAGTTAGGGATAGAAATACATTGCCTGCACTCTTGCCATGAAAAATCTAACATTAGGTCAAGAAATCCAACATAGAAAGACAGTTTTACAAAATGCATAAAATAGAATTGGAACAAACCTTTGTTAAGAGCCTGTTTATTTACTAGGAGTTTTTAAGGAGGAGAACTTATTAAACTTAATCCTTAAATTAGCCATCCCAGGTGGGTCTTTTTAGTCCCATTTTAATGATGGTACAGACGGTTAATTAACTCCAAGGCTCCAAAGCACACAGCTATTTTGTGCCAGAGCCAAGATTTGAACTCCAGGGTCTCGCTCTTTGCTCAAGCATGCTGCCTAAGAAAGTGTAGGTCAAGATCATAGAAAATCTTGAAGATTCTCCTCTGACCCTTCCACTGGGAGCTAGAACCATCACCTAGTTGCAGCACATAGTCAGTTCTCTCCCATAGTGATCCTAACTCCTTTCCTTTTTCATTGATTGAGCTGGACTTTTATCCCAGTTTCACTCTCTCTCCCTCCTGCTTTCTATTTTTTTTTTACACTGTACTTTTCATCATTTACATTGTACTTTCACTTTTTTTTTTCTTTTCCAATACTAATTAAAATTCTTTTGGATCTTTTAATACTAATAGATATTCAATCTTAAAGGTAAAAATATCATTTTAATTTCATCTTTATTTTAAAAAGAGCAAACATATCAAACAAGGTGCTTATAGCATACACACATGAATAAACAGGTTAATCCAGAAGTTCAATTCTAATACTTTTTTTTAATCCTAAATATCTTGGGCTATTAAGTGATCACCAGACTCTGAAACTTCCAACTGTTGTAATTTGTCTACATTATTTTTCTTTATTGTGCATCAAGAGGAACTTGAGTATAACATTTGCACTGATTCTCCCCAGATATAATCTGAATCTTACAATAACTCCTTTTGTTCTACATACTCAGAAGAAGATACTATATTGAAAGGTCAGCCAGTGAAAACATTGCTAATACTTCACATATTTGCAGTACAGTGTTATGTGTTTCATTCCATTGTAGGGGACAGAGCAGTGAGTGTGCATTGTCTAGGTGACTAGGCTTGGTAGACTTGTTGGCATATGTCAAGGAAATACCCAGTCCTATTTTTTAGAATGAGAAGCTCTGTAGAGATTACCAAGAGTTTTGGACAGTTTTCTCATAACCATGGAGTAAATTTTATTTTTTACTACAAATTATACAAAAGCTGAATGAAAAATCAGTTATGTTTGGCATAGTTCCAATCCAAATGATGGAAATTTCCTTGAATTTTCTAGTCCTGTCTGGAGTTTTCCCTCCGTGTGTTGATTTTGGCCCAAGTAGGCTGGATTTTCTTACAATCTAAAATCCAGAGTCAGTACTTGCTTTCTTGCTATATACACTCTCTGTCCATGTACACGTGGACTTTTCTTTAGTTGGGAGCATTTTACAGTTTCTTCATACATTGTTTATTTTTCATTCTTTTTTTTTTTTTTTTTTTGAGTTACACCCCTTTCTCTTCAGGAATCATTGCTTTTATTGGCCTTGAGTTTTAAATATATTATGTATATTAAGAAATGAGCCTGGAGATACCAATTATTATAGGAGAGTTTCTGCTTCAGGCAAGTCAAGGAAAGGAGCATGTCATTTTTAGTATCAGTGGATCAAGAGGAAGATTGTTGTCCCAGCACCTCAGTCCTTGATTGAAAGTTTTCCACTTCTTAGGGTGATGCCCCAAATCTGTTGTTACTTCAGGCTTCATCTCTATAAATGGAAGTGGTTATTTGGGGGGGCCAGGAGGTATACTGTTGGGTTGTATGAGGGGAATCTCAGGATGGAAGGGAGGATGGAAAGGAGGAAGGAAAAAGAAGTAGGGGAAAAACAAAAAAGAAACTCTAACAGTTTTTATTAGATGGTATAAGTAACAAGTCAGCAATAGATGTTACACAAGATACTGCAAAGCTTTTATTTCTTATTCCTCATCCTCTCCTGTCTCTAATAACATACTCTGAATAAGTGATTTTTTTCCTTCCTCTTGTTTTACAGAGGTCAGAGGTCAACTCCGCTCACCCATGACGGACAGCCAAAAGAAATGCCACAGGCTCCTGTACTTATTTCCTGCGCTGACCAGTGAAGCGCCCTTTACTTGTAAAACATTGTGCTTTACCTACTACCCTAGCCTTGTCTTTACCAAGGGATGCTAGTGAGGCCATGTGGTGGGAAATAGAGACTGCAAACAAGTGCTTGTTGCCCTACTCGGCCCAGATTCACTTGAAGCAGAAGTTAGCATCTTGGGCCAGTTTGTTCTTTTGGAACCCAGAATCTTTGAGGGTGATGTGATCTGTCTGATGATATTGAGCAGAAACAGAATGATTTTGGAGCTTTGCTTTCTATTGAAGGCTTTTGACGGTAACAGGTGGTAACTTGGTAAAAGGCTGCCTTTACTGTAGCTCATCCAGCATCTCTTTTACCAACCAGAGAGTGTGAAACTAGTTTCATATATTACCTAGTTATTCTTTCAAAAGAAAACAAAAAACAAAAAAAAAAAACAAAAACTGACGCACTGCACTAGTTATTATTAGATATTCTTAGTCTTTTTTGTACATGGAGATTTAAGTTCTAAGATGGTTTATATAATAGGTTATACCTACATTTATATTGTAGAATAAATATTAAAAAGCCTGTTCCAGAAGACTCCCAAGCAGCATGGGCAGGCAGATGTACCATTGTTAGCGGTGTATGCTCGGCCTCGTGGTCCATATATTCTGCACTTTTATATTTGCCACCAGAGTGGTAGTTTGCTGGCAAAAAAAAAAAAAAGAGAGAGAGAGAGAGAGAAACATTACAACTCTTACAATCTGAATTTTTTTCTTAGCCTTGAGTGACCAAGAAGAATTTGCTTGGGGCAAATTGTGGCAAATATTTTCCCAGACAGGGGAAGAGTCCTACAGATTACAGATTACTGATGTTTTCATGCCTTGAGGATTCTTTTATTTTTACACAGGGGTCTAAGTGACCAATGGATTGTTCATACAAACAAACAAAAAAAAAGACAAAAATATTATTCAGAAGTGACCTTAGTATTACTTCACTATTCTAAACACATTGAAGACACTCACTTCATGTGGATTTGGAGCTACAGACCTTTTATATCCATCACAGACAGACTGGACGGGTTGCAATTGCTATGCACAGCCTAACTGGCACTGCAGGTGTTAGAGCCATTTCGAGTTTGTGCTGTTTAGGAGGTACTGAGGCAGTGATGAGGGAGGTATGCCTGACCAGAGTGGGACTCTCAGTCATAGACCCACCTGCAAGTTTCTGTTTCCTTTTTGTATTTTGTTGCTTTTGAACATAAAACCAACCATACATATGCCAGTGCCAAGTGGATTAACTGGCTTAGAACATTCAACATATTGACTTAACCACCTGACGTTCACAGTGTCTTGTTTCCTAGCAACAGATGCAAAGGGATAAATCAAAATTAGTCTGAGGCTACATATTTCACAGGGTATTTGTTCTATAGCACAAAGTATTTCCCCACTTTTGCATCGCAGCACAAACTACCAAATTTTAATTATTGGATTCCAGCAATAATTTTTAATGGTTTTCAAACTGGCGGAATTTTGATAGTGCTAGTTCAAGTTTGAAGCTTTTGAATTAGATCTCTAAATGGTGACAGTTTACATGGTTTTATCTAGCTTTCTTATTTATACTTGACTGAATTGTAATGATGCTTTTTTTTCTAATTGTAATTTGACCTAATAGCCATACAAAACATGACTCTATTAATACTGACTAGGTTTAGCTCCTCATGGTTGTAGATATTACTTCAGTTTCGGTGCTGGACAATATGTACAACATACTAACAGGATAGAAAAAATATAGAGGTTTGTTTTCTTTTTAAAGCAGATAAAGAGGGCAGCAGAGCACTGGCATGGTGTCCTCGAATACGCATATTCACTGTGGGGATGGAGGAAGAAGGAATTAGTAAAAGGTTAATCAGAGGTTATAGCTTAACCCCATTCAAATAGGAATAAATCAAGTGAGCAGTTCCAGATTTTAGCGTAATATTTTTACTATGATGCTGTTTTATTAATATTTTCTAAATTTCAATACAAAAAATGAATGTTTGAGAATTGCTGGGTCCCGATGTTGGTGGCTGTTGGAGTTTTGGACCACTTGGTAGCAGTGATTTGAAAATTATAATTAGCTAAAATCCAAAAACAAAAAACCAACAACAAAAATTGTATGGTGCAGAACATGCACCTTGACAATGGTACTAACTTGTTATTCTATAGAACACGTTAGAATAGATCTATTTTTGCCAGAGCACCCTCCTTCAGTCCTCCGATTACATTTCACTAGAGTCCTTTAAGAGATTGCTGTATATTCATGGGATCTTTTTTAAAAAAGAAGCAAAACAAAAGATTACTTTTTTTCTATGTGATTAATATCTTACTTGATCTGCTTTTCCTAAACCTCAGTGGCTTTTCCCTTAGGCAGGGGTAGGGGCGGGAGGGCAACCTACTGGATATGACTGTTTTCAGATACTTTAAAAACAAACCTTTTTGTAGAAATGCTTAATTTTTAAGCGGTTAGGCACTGAGAGTAGCAGAAATCCTGCAAAGCTTTATAGTTCCTTAGACACTCACCTTGTCGTCTCTCTGAGTGAAGTCTTGATTTCGGTGATAGTGCTTCTCATGCCCTGGATCTGCTGGAGAGGAGTGTTGGTATTTTCAGGTAACAACATCTGTTAGCACAAATATTTCAGACCAATATTGTAGTGCTCTCCCCTCAACCCCCGATTCCATTTTCATTTCATTTCTCTCATTCTTTTTTATTTTGGAAAATCATATTGCTATGGTGTGTACTTTAATCTGCCAGCAATTCCATCTACACTAACATTTGTCCCGCAGCATCCTCGAGAGAAAAAATTGTTGCACCTTATGTAAATCTCAAGCAAACCAAAATATGATGCTCTTCTGCTTTGTTTTATTCTAAATTGTTGTATCATATCTTTCTGAAACCATTCTGAATTTAGTTGAAATTATCAATATTTATACTTTTAACCTTAATTTCTGGATTCAAACCTGTATATAAATCTGTTGAAAAAAAATTGTCCTAGCCCTTCTCTGCGATGCTGGAAGTAGGAGATTTCGTCTCAGATGGAGACGTAGTACTGTTCCAGTTTTCTTTAGCCTTTTATTTATTTAGTTACTCTGGGTATTTCCTATGTAATTTTGAAGTGTGTAGAGTATATTATAGTAACTGAAGCTGCAGCTCTAAGAAGCTGAGTGAAAGAAAAAAATACTGTAAAACATCCTTTAAGTTTTTAATTGTTTGGGTACTGTATGTGAGATCGGGAAAAAGAAAAATGTCCCATAGCCACATTGGAAATACAGGTTCTTGTCCCCAAATTGGGTTAGTTCTCAGATTTTAGATCAAAATTGTTAAATCATTACAACCCTTTTTAAAAGATAGATCATACCGTTGTAATTCCAACAATCTTTTTCCCACAAATATCAGAAATATATTTATTTAATTCTGTCAGATGAGCTTTCTACCAATGCCGTGTCCCAATACTCAGCCATGCTGAATAATTCCCACGTTATCATTGTTACTCTGGTTCCTGCCATGAAAATTGCTGGAGAAAGAAAAAAGTAGTGATGAAACACTATGAACAAAAAGGAGCATCTGAACTGCTCTGGGTACTTAGAATCCAACATGTTCAATTCCTGTCGTTTTCTTAAGTCAGATGCTGCTCTAAGTCATATAAAATTTTGTTTGTACTCTGCAGTCTTTGGCTCAATGTATGGAAGTGTTTGCACCTATGTAAAATCTCAAGCTACTTATAAATTGATACAGAACAGGAGTAAGCTGAAAACTGAATGGCATGTCTTGTTTATAGGGTGGGGTGGGGTGGGGAATACCAAATAGCTCTGTTCTAAGTTTGGCATTTGGCATTAATGTGAAGCAGTGGGACCATGCTGCCTGCTAAACTACTGTATGAATTGTAAATGTTCTGAAGACCAGCAGCTGGAGGCTGGAGGACAGCATCCAAGTGACAAGGAGAAGCAACCGCCGCCTCATCGGAGAAGAGGAAGGGAATCTTGGGAGGCCCGGAGTCGTCATTCGTAACGGGCACGTTGGGGTGTGTGTGATGCTGTTGAGGAGATTCCCCTTTGCTTGCACTGCTCCACAGAGCCCTCGTGTAAGGCCAATCTTCATGGGCTACCTCGGCTTTAAAAGTTGATTTCAGTAAGTCCTGTTATAAAAGTTTGTCTTTTTTTGCTTCTACCTTCGGTGCCACTATTTTCCACTGCAGTGTTTTTGACTTCACAAATCGCCTTCTCCAGAGAGAACAATGTATTGCTGAAAATGGGCAGTAGAAGCAAATGCTATCATTCAATTTGACCTATAAAGTATTCAGAATGACTGCTAGGTAGAAATTAAAATTTAGCTTTCCCCAAATAGGTCCTTGTTTTGCACCTTACAAAAAGTGTACTAATGGTTAAATTAGATATTGCTGTTGTTTAGACAAGCATTCCCAAAGAATTAGATTTGGATTTGTTTTATTTGAATTTTGGGAGTTTTAAAAATTATCTTACTTAGATTGACTAACAGCATACTTATAATAAAAAAAAGAAGCAGTTGTTCAGTTCATCTTGCCAGATGTGTCTGGTGAAGTATTCAGGGTTTGATGAACTGCTTTGCTTTAGTTTGGAAGTGATAGCTAAGTTTATTATACTCCGTATTAAATGACTTTGTTCTTTTCACTGGGGACACTATCTTCCTTACACTTCAGAACAAAGAAGCAACAAAAGAGTGAATAAAAAGACAAATATATTTGACTCCCTCACAATATCCCTATCTGTATGTGCTACCCTTTTCTTCTACATTTTTTAAAAAAGTTTCCTCTTGCCAAATTTAATCTGTGATAGTATGATTTATACTATAAAATTGAGAGAGGAAACCTTGAAGTTAAAAGTTCTATGGCCATTGTGTTCTTTTTGCAGTCAGTGGTCAAAACTGATCCTGCCCTCCAGTTGATTTTTACGCACAGAACTAGTTATTGTGAAAATTACTACTCCTTCCAAAGATTTCCTGATAACTTGGGCCAGAAACTGGTTCCTGAGTAACAAGGATCTAATTCCATGCCTCCAAACCCTTCCACGCGCAATGCAAATCTTACCTCACAAGCTCTAACCTAAATTACAGAGACACACGTGTTTCTTGAATGAACACTGATTTCGCTTTGCGGCCCACCACAGGGGTGGGCTTGTGTCCCCAACACCTCACATTAGTGCCTCGGCTCTAAGAGCGGCAGAACTGGGGTAGGGAAGGTGTGCCATCTGGAGCTCAGCGACTTGCTCAGCAACATTTTTTTCATTTCATTAGCACTAAACAAGTCTCTTGCTCTCAGGAATTTGTCAAGGAAAAGAATAAAACCACCTGAGATTCCACATACCAGATTATGAACTTTTCTCATAGGTTTGAATTGCTTACTTCCATGTCATAAATTAACCATAGCTTCATTTGACCACCAGGTCTTGAGTCTGTTGACAGTTTCAGCATGACTGAATCGCTCATTTTTTTGCTTTCAGAAATTGGCTTGGTTCTCTTTAGAGTTGGTGTAAACATGCCATGTAATAAATGATTTCCACTTAATGGTACAACAGAATTATTGCTTTCTTAGATGTATGTGTAGTAAAAGTCAATATACACATTTATATAATTTCTTTCTGCAAATCTTATACCTAATTTGATATTTCTAAAAATTGCACATGTAAGTCATGTGTATAACATGCTAAAGTACTTTAACTGTGATCTTAAAACTGAATAAAAATATTTAATAAAACTTTGAAATATTTTAAAGATATTATTCAAATATATTTCTTTATGTTCACACACTACTGGCCATAGAAGATGTGCCTTTAATGTACCATATCCACTAAAAAAACTAGGAAAAATACTTCAATAAAAGTAAGATAGTTCAACTATTTCAAAACATTGAATTATGTCTCCCCCAAACTGTGTGTGCCTGTGATTCACCATTATGTGAGCAGCCTTGGCTGCTTTTTCCCGAAATTGTAGAGTAATGATCAGCCCAACAGAAGAAAGACCACATGCTTCAGGATGCCACTTGCGACGACAGTCTTTGGGGCACCTCCCTGTGAAGAGTGATCTGAACACACCATCTTTTCCTTGAACTAGAAACTGTGGAAGTGATGTCATTAAGACCAACCTTGGATTTGCCAAGTCCAATATTCCTATATGTTAGATATGTTTTTTGTTTTAATCCTTTGGAAACTACACACAAACACAGTGTAACTATCAACAAATGAATGGGCTTTGCATTCAGGCAGACTTGGCTTCAAGTTCTGGCTCCACCTATTGCCATCGGATTTTTTAACCTCCCTGAGCCAGACTGATCTAAATGACCATGGTGATGGCACCTTCTTGTACAATTGCTGTGAGGCTGAAAAGAGAGTATGAAAACATTGTCATTGGGGCCTGTAGTGTAAATGCTCCTAAAACGGTAATTATTGATTGTATTATTTTTATTCCAACTCTAAGATCACGTTTCTCTAAATTAAATATATTCAAGAGATTCTGAGTATAACTGTTCTTCTTCAAAGTAAACTTGTAAGGGCCTGACACTTTAGAGATAAGCTGTTTCAGGAGATTTGATGGTGTGGAAAATTTAGAATAGGTTAAATTCACATCAGTTAACTCGTACTTTTATACGTAGCACTATAGAAGATTTTTCTGTAAAGTTAGTCTGCCTAATGAATTATACAAGATACTCGAACACACCTCCTTTCTATTCCTGAGAATAAAATGTGTGTGTGTGTGGCGGGGGAAGAGGGCTCCATACCAAAGATTAAAATTCTGTTAGAAAAAAAGTGACAAGAATATAAATATGTGTGATTTTATGGTCCTACATATGATAACAGTTGCATCTCTCCTTTTCAATAGAACATGAAACCTCTTGCAAGGAAAAATAAAGTGGTTCTTAATCAACAGTAAGGGGACAAAAACTACTGACTCCATCCATACTAGAAGGAAGACTGAAGAAGATTATCAGTCATAATTTATCATAAATCTTATCGTTTTGAAATTATGGAAATTTTTAAGTACAGTATATGCAAAAGTAGAGAGGTTAGTATTTTGAACCCCATGTACCCATCATTCAGCTTCAACAAATACCAACATTTTCTTGACTCCTGTTTCATCTGTATCCCATCCATTTTCCCCTATCTCATACCCTCTCCTCGGAAGGTATGCACATCCCAGAAAGATTTCATCTGTGAAAATGATCAGATAAAGCCTTTAAAAGTGGATCTTCTGGCATGCACAAATTTTCATTTTTACATGTACTGCCTCCTCACTAGTCCAAAAATGTTTGTTGTCCAAAGCATAAAGGACCCAAGAATGCAAAGAATAGAAGTGCTAAAGTGAAGGTTATCTCTATATTTACTTTTTTTTGAACCAGTTTCCAGAAAGACTTTAAACTTAACTTGATCAAAGAAAGTTGTTTCTTAGGATGTCTTTTTTCAGGGGAGGGTGGGATGTCTTTGATTTTTTTTTTCCCCAGACTTGATCACTTAAAAAGGCCCAAAGGCTAAAACTTACAATTTTGTGTATGTGTTAACAGTATGTCCTTAACCAATTCGGGACCGTGCTCACCAGCCATGAAACTTGCCCACAGCCGGCACTCATAGTCCGCACGACAGTTTGTGCTGTGCATTGACAACGAATCCGTTTTGCTCTTGTGTGATGAGGAAAGCTTAAAGCACTGAAAGCTTGTTGTACTTTACAGGCAGCTTTACTTGTAATGTAAATCAGAATAGGTAACATATACATATATGTTTTCATTACATTATTTTTAAATGTTCACAATTTTATTTTGATAAATGAAAAATTAGAAAAGTAGTATCATGGCTGTCGGCTAAAGTCGCCGTGTGCGTTTGTCTGTGGCTATCGACTATAGTTGACACTCGGCTGTGCGCATTCATCTGTGGCTGTTGACTACAGTCGACACTGGGCCCCAAGTGGTTAAACTTTTCCCCTTTTCCCTCCAACCCTGTTCCCACTGCATTTTTCTTTCTTCCTTAGACTTGCAAGAGAAAATTTATTGATGGGGTAAAGACAAAATTTTACATGACTTCCAGAAGACAAGTTGCCAAAGATTTTAAAAGTCTGAAATCCTAGGTCACTAGGCCAGAAATTAGAGCATAAAATGAAATCCCTTTCTGAAAGAGATAAAATGATAGTTTGACCCACCCCTCTAGGAGATTCCTTGCCCTGGGGAATTTTGCAAAAGGTCATTTTGGTACAGGGTTATATATTGAAGAGTCAGAAGAAAAAAATGTTAGGAATGGAAGTCTCTTGAGGAAGAAGAAGGATGAAAGAGGAAAAGGGAAAGTTCATACAAATAGGTCATGGATGTTTTCTGTTTAGAAGTCAAAATGGTTTTAAAACCAGCATGAAAATATGTCCAAGAAGTATGCTCAAGTATAATGATTATTTTTTCGTGATCTTTTCTATTGGCATCATCAATATCCATGGTGCTTATGAAAGGACAAACAGATAAAAGTTATTTATATCCTCCAGAAATAATCATGAAAGCACTGAAAATTTTGTACAAACAATATAATAATAGATACAATAGGTAATGATTAGCCATATAATTGGAAGCATTTATTAAAATAATAGAAAAGCAGTATTGATACAATAAAAAAAATTTCCTCCAAGTCAAGATATATCCTTGAGGTAAATATTGGAAAAATTTAGATGTTGTATTATAAGATATAAAATTTTCACTTTTCCCATGCTATGTATCTTGGCTTGGACATTTGGCAGTGTATTAAAAATAATTTAAAAGCAATATTCTGCACAGGAATCCTTGAATATCTAAATCCTTTTTATAAATAGAATATGAAGTATTGAACACACTGATGCTAGCCTCACCTGCATTGAAACCTGTATTGTATGTCAATCAAAATCAAAACTGTTGTTAGGATAAAATTGCCTACAAGCAGTGCTTCATTCGATTACTCTGTCCCAAAGCCCATGGAAGATTATTTCATCTCATTTGCTTTGACTCCAAAGGAGTTCTTATGTCCATCAAGTTGCTTATGTCATGCTCCTAACAACAACCCATCCAGCAAATCTGCACTGGAGGCCTACTGTGTGCGAGCACCAGCAAGGTGGTTTTCTGGAGGTGTCTAATCCGGCAGGGGCTGGGGCCAGTCTGTTGAAATGCAATACAGATGAGCCTGGGATGGAAATCAAAGGCTGTCAGGAGAAAGTGACATATGAGCTCACAGGAAACTAGATAATCTGCATTTTGAAGACATTAAGAAAAAAGTGGATACGTGTTTCTGTTCTACTTTAAAAAAAATTTTTAAAGCTCTTCCTACAGAAGAGATCTTAGCACAGGAAAAAAGAAGCTGCTGAGATAAGGCCACTGAGATCCAAGACTGACAAATATGTGATAGAAGTCTTTGGGGGAAGATGCATGATACAGTGTGTGCTTTATGTATCGTGTCCCAGGGAGCAGAGCATCTCAGCTGTGTTGACTCCAGGACTGAAGTCACTGTGGGGTCAGCGCACCACCAGCTGCAGCTTTGGCCATGGCCTCGGGGTGCTTGGAAGGTCAAGGAGTGCAGCTTTTGGCCTACAAAGTAGGTCGTTCTGGTAGCCAGACAGTGTGATTCCGTGACTCTTCCCGCTCCCTTTCCGGTACCCTTCTTCTCTCGCCTTAGTCCCAACACTTACATATTGCTGAAATTTAATCTCTTCAATCGTTGAATTCTTCAGTGATGGCTCCCTCCCCCTTAAGCTACTTTTAGTTTTCCCTTTTTATACATTTTTCTTCACTGAGAATTGCTATACGGTCTTTATGGCTGGGGGGATGACTCAAGAAATCCTTTGCTCTAAGAGGATTCCTGGAGCAAAAAGGAACTGCTCTGAAGGGGTCTCACTTCTGATGTGTGCTGCCGCCACTTCGTTTCACGTCTAAATTGGGCATGTGAGCCTTCCTTTGCTAATCCTTAGCCTCAAAAAGCGACTCTACCACAGAAGGTGCCTGTGCTTAAAGGACTTGCTGGGATTACTTCTCCTTTGAGATTGTTGAATGAAGGCTTTGTGTCTACTTTTTAAGCTAAGCATTCATTCACCTCAGTGTGGCCAAATCAAAACATCTACTTTAAGAAGTAAGATCTTCTCTCTTAGGTATGTGAACTGCACTGTCATTTTATGCATGTCCTCAGCTAAATTTAGAAATTTAAAGAGTTTAATGTGAAGTCTGTCAGGCACCTGTCTTTGGCCCCCCAAAGACTCAGTCAATAAAATCTGCATTGCCAAAAGACTTCATCTGGGCTTCCTCTCTCTCCCTCCTTCCCAGAGATCTGACTTTAAATGAGTGGCTAGCAAATGAAGCAACATTTCCTATGGACCTCGTGTGTGCAGAGGACTATGGCTGAAACAACAGGTTAGGTGATTCTTCTGACACCTCCACAAGGCCACCTGATACGGCACCTAACATTCTAACCAGAATGCGGAGGGGTTGACTCTATTAAGTATGCTACATTCCTCCCTAGGACACTTTGAAATTGGAATCAGATCAAGATTTTTTTCTTCTATATATGGACATTTATTCATGTGAATTACTTTTTTTGGGTTCCTCTTTCACTCCTACCCACACATCCAGTATTCCATATGTCTTCTTTTAAAAAACAAATGGTTTTCTGGTCCGGGTGTGCACTTTTCCAAGTTGCCTTTGTGTGACATTCTAGCCTGCCACCACTGCCGGCTGCTCCTCAGCCAAAGATCTATTTTAGATAGAATTCGCCCCAGCTTTTGAGCCTACTGCAGAGAGCAGCAGCAGCAGTAATTGGTGGTGGCGAGATGAACTAAGTCATAATTTAGCTGATGAATAATATTTCCTGGGCAATAGCAGGGCCTCACCCGCATGCAAAGGCAAGGCAGAACCACAGTGGCAAGATCCCACAGTGGGCGGGGCCGTGCAGATACCCCAGGCACCGAGCAGAGAGAGTCACCTTGCCCTGCTGAGGAGCACTGGCTGTCTTGGAACAGAGCCAGGGTTTCCAAGATTAAAGCTACAGATGGGCAACACAATTCATACTTCCTAGACCCTTTCATTTTTTTCCTAGTCAATTTTATTTTGAGGTTGAAACTCTTAAATATGAATGTTAACCTCAGATTAGTTTATCTTAAGCCATTTTACCTTCTAAACTTAGAATATACATGCACAGTTCTGAGTTTGAGAATCAGGCAGAAAGTGACC
This sequence comes from Microcebus murinus, assembly GCF_040939455.1. NCBI lineage: Eukaryota > Metazoa > Chordata > Mammalia > Primates > Cheirogaleidae > Microcebus > Microcebus murinus. Next base: position 52,068,679 of record NC_134104.1, read on the forward strand.
CATTTTCATGTGAACAGTGACCTCCTTGTGCTCCCAATATGCAACATAAAAGCTAAGAAATGGGCAGTTCTCTTCCCACCCTCTTTACCTCTGTGTGTGTTTTTTTTAAATAAAGCAAATATAGCACATGCGTAGATGTTTCAGTAGAATTCTATGTGCTTCAGATTGACTCAACAGCCTGATCCACCATTTCCAGTTTTGAAGGAATATGGGTTTTCCTCACGATTTGTCCAGGAGCTGCCAGTTTTACTGAGCAGTCACTGCCACAAGGTTGTATAAACCTAATTATGTTCATTTCTGCAGGGCCACCTTTTCTTTGATGTCCGTACTGGGGTGTGACTCAGTATATAAATCCTTTGAAGACACTGTCTCCTTTCAACCCCCTCGCACTTCTTATACCACACCTGGAGAACTATTTCTCATGTATGTTCCCTGAGAGGCTGAATGTCTGGCTTCTTCCCAGATCAGTAGGTGCCCTGTCACCCTGCAACGAGGCCTCCAGGGAACCTGCGAAGGAAGGAACTACTAGATGGCTTCAGTTCATTTGTACATTCCACTTGGCTATGATTATCAGACACAGAATATTCTCCTGAGATGGCTGAGACCAGGTCTATTTCAAATGACTTCGAAAGGACAATGCTCTCATCGCATACTTGAGAAAATTGCCAGCTGTACAGAGAAAGAAAAGCGACATTCTGAAATGTGATAGTGAAGCATAATAGTAAAATGGAAAGCAATTTAAATGTATTACTGGACAAAAACCATTAGCCCAATGAACATAAATAACCCTACTGAAGAAGGGCACTGTTCCCAGATAACTTCTCCTTGAGTTTGGAGGAAATTTCTCTCTTACTGGAAGGCCTTTTTGAGTGTCATTAGAGGGGTTTGCAACTGAAACGTGTTATCAAGGAGTCAGAGTTTTCCACTTGTGTAAACAATGCCATTGGAATTACTGTGACATTTTTGCAGGCAGGGAAGCCAGTAACAACTGGTATCACCAGAACCAGGCAATTTTGCTTTCTGAAAGAAGGGTTGTCAACTCTTGATTGTTCCTCTCAGATTATCCTCAGCAGATGCTGACAAATTCCTACTGACATCACCCACACCATTAACCGCATTAAAGTCTTTGTATTGTTAATGCTGCCTTTATTAATTCAGCAAGAGCCACAGGAAAGATCTCAAGGCTCTGGAAAAATGCAAAGCTTAGAGATCCCGATGTTCCTTTAGGTTGGACCTGCGCATCCAGGTGGCTCCAAGTGGTGGGTGTGGGTCCCTGTGGGTGGGAGGTGTCATTAGGGTTGTCCATGGTACAGAGTTAATGTCACAATTACTTTGCCACATGAGTACTACTCATACTGAAAAAGTATATGCAGCTTCCTGATGGCCCATAAATCTCAAGGTGTGTTACCCTCCTCCAAGGCTCTGGACATGGTAATCAGCAGCCCCTAGTGGATATGTTCACATTGGAGCCAAAATGCAGTATGTCTCTTCTGAAGAGAGAAGGTTCCACCATCTTGCTTTGTTTTGTTTTGTTTTGCTAAAAAGGAGAGAAAGTTTCCAGGACAATCACTTTGGATCCGAAAAAAACATTTTTGAAATCTTTTGTCTCAAGACATCTGTACCCCAGTGGGACCTGGACCACAGGCACCTAGGATGATGGCTGAGAACTGTGGGATGGGATCTTCCCAAGTGAGGGATGTGGGGTGGGAGGACTGCCAGAAAAGGAGGCAGTCTGAAAACCAGGATTCTCTTTAATACAAACCCTCAGCCCAGTACAAGCAGAAAAAACTTCTCCAGGAGTGAGCCAGGCTAGGGGCCGGGGAGCCAGCTTGTACCTCTCTGAGGACCTTGACACACACAAGGGACCCAAAAAATCCCACTGAGTGGGACAAACCTTTGCCCCAGATTTACCATGAACCCCTGTGTGATCAGAATCAAATCACCTTGCCTTTTTGTTTCCATATGTCTAACGTGGCCATGATAACATCTAACTCCAAGGCTCATTTGGGGATACTATAAGATTACATTTGGGCAAATTTTGTGAACTCTAAAATGCTACATACAAATGTAATAGTTAAAAAATTAGCTTTAAGAGAATGAAAAGACAAGCCCCAGACTGTGAGGAAATATGTGCAAAACACATATCTGATAAAGCATTTGTATCCAAAATATACAAAGAACTTTTAAAACTCAATGATTAGGAAACAACCTAATTAAAAAGTGGGCAGAAGGTCCAAATAGACACTTCACAAAAGAAGATCTGCTGATGGCAAGTAAGCACATGAAATGATACTCAACTTCATATGTCATTGGGGAATTACAAATTAGCAAAACAATGAGATACCACTGTATCCCCTATTGGAATGGCCCAAATCCAAAGCACTGAAGATACCAAATGCTGAAGAGGATGTAGAGCAACTGGAACTCTCATTCATTGCTGGTGGAAATACAAAATAGTACAGCTACTTTGGAATGGATTATTAGTTTCTTACAAAACTAGACATAGTCTTACCATACAATCTAGCAATTGTCCCCATGATGTTTACCAAAGTGAACTGAAACTTATTTCCACACAAAAATCTGCACATGAATGTTTGTAGCAGCTTTTTTCATAATTGCCAAAACTAGAAGCAACCAGGATATCCTTCAATAGGTGAATGAATAACAGTGCTACATCCAGATGATGGAATATTGTATGTGCTGTCAAGACACAAAAAGACACTGAGAATCTTCAAGTGCATATTGCTAGTGCATGTTGCTAAAAGAAGCCAATCTGAAATGCTATCTACTATAGGATTTTATCTAATATATATGCTATTCTGGCAAAGGCAAAACTATAGAAACAGTAAAAAAAATTGGTGTTTTCCAGGGGTTTGGAATAGGGGGGGATGGGTAAAGAGGTGAAGCACAGTGGATTTTGAGAGCAGCAAAACTATTCTATATGATACTGTGGTGGTGGATACATGACATTATATATTTGTCAAAACCTATGAAACTTTTCTGTGTAACACAAAAAGTGAACTTCAGTGAAGAGTGACGTATCAATACTGGGTCCGCAGTTGTAATGAAGGGAGCACACTAATGCAGGATGCAAATGATGTGGAAAACTGTGGGGGTAGGGGAGGGTGGGGGGGAAAGGGGAGGTCTGTGGTATTCTCTGTGCTCTCTGCTCAATTTTCTGTAAATCTAGAACCACTCTAAAAATAATCTATTAATTAAACAAAAAATTAGAAAGCCTCCCCAAGTGTCTACTCAAATATCAGCAAAGAGGCACAATTTAGTGGCTAAAAAGCCATGCTAATTATCTCATTGACATTTTCCTGTTTAATAAAGTAAACTAAGTGAGCAAAAATACAAATTTCCTCCTTAGGGACTCAACAAGGCTATTTTTTGTTTCCTATTGGAAAGGAAAAAATAAATCATTGATAAAACTTTTCCTGAATTGGGCCATATACAGAAAAGAGTGGTGAACGCTGTATCTAAATAAAAATAAAAAGAAAGTTAAGGTCTGTGGAGGACAGCTACCACATTCTATACAGGGGCTTTTGCTTCGTTCAAGATATAAAATAGAATTTTTAAAAGTGTAATCATCAGAAAGTCATGATGCAGTTCTAAGGGAAGGCGGTTGTGCCTTGTGGTGCTTGACTAAACCACTTCAGGGTTTTAGGTTTGGAAAAATGACTTTCAGACTTTGCCACTATTGTAATACCCATTTCCTATCAGGTTTGCTAGTACTATGACATTTTTCAGGGCCTGGGAAAAAAATCTGAGAAGCATGGAGCTATTTTGAGAGGTGATATACCTTCATTCCCACGCGATTCACTTACCCATCTACTCACCAAATACCTAGTGAGCTTACTGAAAATGGTGTGGGGGGTGCAGGGTGGGGTTCACATTTATGTGGGAGACAACAGGGGGAAAGGCTTCATTTCTGCCCTCAACAAAATCACACTCAGTTGGGAAGATAAGAAATCTGATCCTTGCAATAATGTTTTCAATGCTTTAGGAGTACAGTGGAGAGAGCTGCTCCCATTGCCAGAGGGAGCCAGGAAAGCCCTCAGAGATGGAGACTAATTAGCCTGTAATCAGGGTGAGCCACCTGAAATTTATTCTGACCCACGGAATCAGAAGGTATATTGCAGACCAATATGTCTTTCACTATTGGAGGGAAAGGAGCCTCTGGTTCTCTTCTGCAGAAGGCAGAAAGACCCTGGCAGAGAGAGAGAGAGAGAGAGAGAGAGAGAGAGAGAAGACATGGATGGATTTCCAAGTGAGAGCAAACGTTACAAAATTTGATAGCTTAATAATAGTTTCTTTACAATGTTTTAGGCTCTTTACCGTTTTAGCTGGCAATGCTGAAGTCCAAATCATTTATTTAATTAGATTTTTGTAATAAAATTATTTATGATCTTCAGTAACACTAAATGAGAAGTCATAATCACTCTTTGAATTTTTATAAGAAAAGTACTGATTTTTTTGCTTTTTAATATTCCCATCCTGGGCTCCTACATTGGTTGTCAATGGCCATCTGCCCTGAAGCGTATCTGCTCTGGTTTAATGACGGGCAGATGCTCTTGCCTGGGAAATCAAGATCTGTTCTTTTTACGCTACACACCGGCCCTGACTGGAAGCCCTAGATTACCAGGACAAAACCTCAGTATATTCTTAAGGCATCAACAAAGCTGGGCACCAAGAGAAACATTTTTGAAATAATTTGATGTTTGATAGTATAGGGGAGGAAAAATATCTTTTTCACTAGGTTTGTGGCTGAGGCCCCTTTAAGAGGTTAATGAGAGAAAAGCGTACAAATGTATTTAGCGTACATTTTACATGACATGGAAGCTTTCATAAGGAAATGAAGACCCAAATAAACGATTAAACCTGTGTGTTTTTATGCCAGGTTTGATGAAGAGTATACACTCGTGGAGAAATATGGCAGGGCAAAAAGGGTATGACCACATGCTAACAAACTGGGGGACACTTAGCAAGTCCTGTTTGTCTAGATTCTTCTCTGTGACCCTTCACCTTCATACACAGCATGATCCCTTCCTCCAGGTATAGGGGGCCCCTTCCACGCGAGGGTCTCTGACCTGCTTCAGGGGAAGGTGAGGAAATCTTTCCTGGGTTTCATGACCTGCTTCAGGAGAGCAATTCTGGGGAAGGTGAGTGATCTTCCTGCTTCTGCAGTTCTCTCAAATTCCTTTATCTTAAAATATTGACTATGCTGAGGTGCCATATTTTGGGGTAGTATATCCTAAACCCTACCTATATTATATTAGTCAAGTCCTAGCAGGAAATAGATGACACAATTGAACTCTGCAAATTTGAGTTTCATAAAGGAACTATTCACCGAGGTGTAGTGCAGGGTCCTGGGATTAGTAACAGTGGGCCCTGGGCCTTTTCCCCCAAGGCCTGAAGGGCTGGGGTCCTGGGAGGGTGACTATGACCTGGAGATGCACAGCTGGGTGGACAGGGGGACAGGGAGCCACAGCCACAGCCCCTGGTGACACTGACCTCACTCCCTCGCTCCATTCCCCACTGGCCAAACCCAGCTGGAAGCCAGGGAGCAGCAGAACCTGCTAAAACAATCTGTTCACTTGTCCTCTGGGGACACAGGTTAGGGGGAGACGGTGGAGACTGGAAGAGGATGATGGCAGATGGAAGGTATCTGGCACAGAATGTATTCGTTGATGGCGTCACAATAGCCTTGACTTATTTTATATCTTAGTAGATTATTTTGAAATACACGGTTAGAGAGAAGCCATAATTTTTTCTGGGCCTCTAAAAGTCTTCCTCATTTGGCACGTCTGACCTGGAAGAACAAGGGAGTTACAATTTGGTGCTTATCGGTCAACGCCGGCCTGGAATTTCAAAGGCTCCGGAGGAGGGACCATATGTTTTGTTCAGCCTGAGTACACTGGCTGTGACCTTGAGAGGGACTCTGCTGTCATCCTGAAGGGAGGGCAGAGCTGTAACCACGCGGAGGCCCTGCCCGCCCAGTCCCCACCCGGCGTGTCCGTCCAGTGACAACCGCACACGTCAAGCCTGTCAGGGTCACAGAGGCGCACACCGCAGGAGGTGAGCTGTCCGATGGAGGGAGAAAACGGCAAACAAACAGAAAAACAGAGTCAACACACAGCCCATTTAGAAAATAATCGGGGTCAGTACACAGCACCCCTATGGATTTTTCCCGGGGAAAATGTTTGTGTTATTTAATAATGTTGGGCTCTCTCACTTGCTCTCAGCAGCGAAAAGCAGCAGAGCAGTTTCATCTGCGCTCGGTACCAAAACACAGCATTTATATTTAAATATTTGAGTTAAACATATCTCGTGTTTGTAGAACATTAATGCTGTTGACATTGTTTCGTAGCTGTACTCTTTAGGGAGTTGGAATCTGTCTTCACTATTAGTCAACAAACCTTCGAAAACACTTCAGTAGGAATCAGGACTGTGGAAACCACCCAAAGGGGCCCTTGAGTTGGAGAAGGGAGATTCACCCCAGCAGGATGGCAGCAAAGCAAGGGTCTCAGAGAGACACCGGCTGCTGTTCCTGCTCCGGCCAATTTCCCTTTGGAGGGGGGCATTCGACCTCGGTATGGTGTGTAGGCTCCGCTTCTGGAGAAAGACACGGTGCTTCTCCAGAGCGAGGTTTTCCTTCTCCCTTCCAGGCAAGTTCCTGGAAAACTCATTCCCTCTAGCTTGTCGGCACTGGCCTCATACACTGGACTCCATTTCCCTCTGCCTAACCTGGCCCCTAAATTCAGAAACTATGTCCTAATGCCATAGGAGGGAAAGTAATTCACCAGCTGGAAGCTGGGCTATGAGCAGGTGAAAGAGAGGGCAAATGTGCCCTAGAGATGCCATCCTCCATCACCCACGTGTCTCTGTGTCTGTCCTGTCCTGTCTCACTCGTCTTTATTTGCACCCCAGAGACCTGGATGCCAGCAGAGGGGCCAGCGAAGATGGATTCCCCTATCTTTCCTCCCCTCTCCTTGCGACCCTATGAACCCATTCTGTTTTAAGAGCCTGAGTTTCAAGAGCACTTAATTTAATCAGCCTCAGGCAGGTTAGGAAGGAAATTAGAGAGCCGGGTTTTCATCAGTGACCAGGGCATCTGGGTGGAAGGAGGGAACTGGCCAGATCAGTGTTACCTAGAGGTGCAGAGTGACACAGCAGGAAGGCGAGGACAGATGGCAGCCAGAGCAGACTACGGCATTAAACACACCCGCTCTGTCCCTCTCCCCTCCCCTCGCCACTCCCCCCAGCCGCTCCCAGGACAGGGCAGGCACCTGGGCTCTGCATTATGGCACTGCTCTATGCAGGGGAGTGGGAAAGAGGGAGAAGCTCTACCTGTCATTGCAATTTGAGACGTGGGACCATGGGGAAGTCCATGTGTTCCTTCCAGAATGTGTGTGGCAGGAGTAGCCCCAGTGCCCAGCCAAAATGGGGACAAGGCACATGCCATTGTAGTGCTAGGGCTTGCGGGTTATTTAGGAGAGGATACACTCTTGTCACTCACCGGGGCCCAGGAACGTGAGCTGGCGCTGTGGTCTAACTCTCCCCCCAAGGTGTGCTCGGCCAGAGCAGGAGACACACCTGTGCCTCAGCCCATCCCTGGAGAGTAGCGCACTGCCCCCAAACCCCCTTTCATTAATAGCCCCAAGGGACCCTGACGTTCTTTCCCTCCTACGAAGTCTCCAGGGACCCAAGTAGCTGGGTCCTCATTTTCCTCAGACTGTATCTTTTGGAAGAGCCTCCACTACTACAAATACTGCCGTTGTTCCTAACACCATTAATAACCTGAACCCCCAAACCTGGAGGTGTGACCTCAGGGCTCATTGCCCTTGACCCTCAGCAGTTCCTGGTTGACCTGTGGCCTTTGCAGCCTTTTCCTCCTCTGACATTCCCCACTTCCCCATGGCTGGCCTTCTCCTACCTCCCTGGCTAAGCCCACTCTGTCACCTTCACTATTTCCACTAGGTTATCGAGACCTTCTGGTCACGAGCTCCTTCCACCAAATCAGCGCCTGAGGCTGCTGCATAACAATCTCCTTCCTTGATTAGAGCATCTTAATTATGCCCTAGGAATTTGCTTAAACAGATTAATCATTCTGGAGGACAAATTTAGAAGCTGTGCTTGCTGAGGGATCTGCTCCGAATGTCCCCTGGGAACTTCTGATTACACCTGCCTGTTGGGTCTTAGCCAGGGCCGTGGGTGCATCAGGGACGTGGCCACCGGCTGGGAGCTACACGCTGGCCCTGCAGGCTTCTCCTCGGGCCTCTGGGCCAGCAGAGCAGGCTCTGAAACTGCTGGCTGGGAAGTGTGGCTGGAGTGTGAGAGTGGGTGTCCTGCTGCCGCCCTCCCAGAACACTCTCTGCACGCTGAGGAATGGATCGTGGGCTCCTCTGCAATTAAAGTCTGGTCGGTCCCCTCATTTGTGGCTACCTGGACACCACAGTGATCCTCACTAGAACCCCTCGCTTTTAAAAATGACTGCTATTAGACCTTCCCCTCAGACCAACTTAATGGGGACCTCCAGGATGGGGCATCTCTGTTTCACAAAAGTATACAAGAGCCCATCAGGTGGTTCTAATACATAGCCAGGGGTGGCGATCACAGCACAATCTGAGCACTGTAACTCCGTGCACAGTGACGCGGGGAGTCACTCCTGGAGTCCCTTGGCGCTGAGGACAGACCTGACACTCATGGGAAATAGCGTGTGATCGGATCTACCCAAAGCAGGCGTGTACCAACCCTGGCGCTGGGGAGGCAGTTTTTCCTGGTGGTCAGAGCAGGTGCTTTGGATCAGACTGCATGGATTTCAGTGCTGTTCCCCCATCTCCTAGCTCTGTGACCTTGGATAAGTTAACTTCTCTGAGCCCCAGGCTTCTCATAAAGGCTGTCCCCACTTTGTAGGGCCGTAGAGGAGGGTGGATAAGATTGTAAAGAGCTTAAAACAGTGCCTGGTACATAGCAAGCTCTCAGTAGAAGTTGGCTATTATTATTTCCCTCATTAGTCTCCTCCGCATCAGCATCCGGCTCAAGGATAGAACAGGATGTGCATAAGCAGCCAAGCAGGGAGGCTTTTCCCCGTGATCACCAAGAAGGCTTGAGCTGGAACGAATCAGCGGCAGCGGGCAGTCCCTGTGCCAGTGCCCTTCCTGTGTGAGGAGTCAAAACGTGTCCCTTTCAGGGTTTATAGTCATAGGAAAAACCAGATGAGGCTATTGTTTGGAGATTGCGTTTTGGAAATTTTAAGAATCATTTGAAAGAGAATCAAAAACAAAAAGTTAATTTTCTCAAAAAATGAATTCAAGAAAGAAAAAATAAAGAATGGTCATCAGCACAGCACACTTGTTTTTCAGGGCATCACTGTTGTGCTTGAATCATGCTTTATTCTTTAAATCTTGTCACATAAGGAACTGCTAAAATGCCACCGTCTTACAGGATAGCGGAGAGTATGGCAAGTGCAGGGCAGGGGAAGTTGGCGTGGGCTCCGAGCAGGGCAAGTGGCGTCTGCAGGGGGAGCAGGCGAGGCAGATGTGCAGGGCGGTGCGGCCCGAGCCCTGCCAAGGAGGTTGCCATTGCCTCTGGGGTTCTCTCTTGCAGGAAGAATAGAATAGAGTTTATAAATAGAGTTGGAGGAAAGAAAGTTTGGAAGCAGAGAAATTGATTGGAAAACATGTGTAATCAGAGAAATAGACAGATGCAAAATATTTAGGCATTTGTTAAATTGTACTTAAAGCATTCACAACTTTAGGAAAAAATATAAGTGTTATACGTTTTTAACTGAGACATATCTTTGGCATCAGCAATTGTGTGTTATTTAAGACCATATTTTTTTAAAACAGGGAATTATATTTCTAGATCAAGAACATTTTCCTTCTTTTTTATATTAATCTTTGTTTCTTTGGAGATAGTAGATTGTTGACAGGAAGATACCTGACCTTTAGTTTCCCTTCAATAATTACATTTTGCGAATCTCAATATGTATGATACTATAGGAAATTCTAGGATAGATGAAACATCCTAATAAGGGCTGCAAAATAAGACACAGAGGTAATTTACCATAGAGAGTGCTGGCGTGAAAAGAAAATAAACTGGATACTAACATGGAAATTCTAAAAGATCTTAACAGACCAAAGTGCAGCATCATGAGGAGGTGGAAAGAGAACAGAAGTTGGCATAATATGCTCTGGGCTCAAGCCTTAGTCCCATTGGGGACCAGCATTATCAACTTTGTGCTAGTTTATATTTTTCAGCCTCAGCTTCCTCTTCTATAAGCTGGAGCTAAAATATGTGGACTGAGTCATGTTGTTCCAATCTTGTACTTATATAACAGCTTGTTTCTTAGGCCCCAGTAGAAAACTTTACATTTATCTCAGTAAAATTTCATCTTGGTAGCAATTTTCAAATATGTGAAGGCTTGGCATATTTGTGGAGGGATTAGACATGGTCCATGTGGCCAGGGGCTAGAAGCAAGACAGATATGGGCAAGAGAAAGATAGAGAAAGGGTCAATATGAAAAAGTAATTTTCTACCCTTGAGAACAAAAATAGCAGGCAGCCTCTGTGTCAGGAGGGGGTAGTGTCATGTGACCGGAGGTGATCAGTCAGGGGTTGGGGACAGCTGGAAACTGGAGAGGGACATAGTTGAGAGGATTCAGGCACCAGATGATATCTTTCCCAAACACAAAGTAGAATTAAAAATGGCACTAAATAGAATCTTATCCACATGCGACGAGAGCACATGGGAGGAGGTGGCCTTCTGGTGAAAACTAATGAGAAGGTTGAATTTAGGAGGCTTTCATCATAGCACATTTTTTCCTTACTCTTTTTCTGAGACAATTCTATTTGAAATAATTTTTGAAACATATTTTACTCGTTGTAAATATAAGGCCTCCTTTCTTTCTGAAGGAAGTGATATCAGTGAAAAGTTATTTAACCCTAAAGTGCCAAGGTGAGCTTAGAAATACTGAATAATTTACAAAGAAACTTCTGTTGACATCTAGGAAAATATATGTGTGTATTTATATATGTGAGTGTATATATATATATATATATATAAGCCACAGACATATGTACATATATTTATTCATTCATGTATTTATTTATGTAGAACTCTCAAACTTTTAACTATCACTTACTTTAAAAACTGAACTATAGGGAAAATTAAATAGGTCATTTTTAATACACTTAATTACCAAGAATTTAGTAAGGGGAATTAACTGTAAAGAATTTAGCTAGAAAATTGACTCAAATTGGTATTTTTCCATATGCCTGTTATCAGCCTTTTATAGACGCATTCCTGAGGCGATGAGTTTTGAAATAATTATTGAAAATGATTTATTGTCTTTAATCTGAATTCTTAATGAAGTGGAAGCATTTATTGCTTTGTCATAATTATGTATTTATCTGAATGTTCTTAAAGATAATTACTTGCAATATTTATTTCAATGAAACTTATTAGGTAAAGATTCACATAAAATATTGTGTACATAAGCTTCCAAATTCACCTATCTGGTCTAAAATGCTTTATATAGAGGCAGAGCTTTAATATATCTAAGTCTGCAGTTGAGTCCTAAATCCTGGGTCAGGATGCAGGTGATAAGAATGACCCAGAGAAGCAGGTCGGGTCCAGGGCCACGAGTAATGCCCCCTCAGGGGAGACAGCCACATCTGCCACGCACCGTGCACAACCTTGCAAGCCACGCCGACCGATTTTCTTCAGAGAGCATTTGGAGTGCAGGGAGCAGCTCCTCTATAGATAGAAGGTTTATATGCCACTCGGATTCAGCTATTTCTTCCTGTTTTTATGCCTCTGAAGTGATAGCAGTCACAGCGCAATGATTCTCAACCCTAAATGTATATTTTAATCTTTGGAGGTTTTAAAAAACACAAATATAGGTAGAGCAGTGATTCTCAAACTTCGGCATCAAAGTCTCCTGGAGAGCTTGTCAAATGCAGGTGGCTGGGCCTCAACCATGTCCCCAACCACCCCTGGGGTTACCAGCCCATGGGGCCTGAGAATTTGCATTTCCAACAAGTTCCCAGGTGATGCCGAAGTTCCTGGTCCAGGGACCACAGTTTGAGAACCACAAACCTAGAGGACTGGAATTAATTGGTTTTAGATGGAGGACTGAGGATTTAGAGTTTTAAAGACTTCCCAGGTGATTCTAATGTGCCGAGAATGACTTAAATCTGGTGGACTTTTTTCTTAGAAACAGGTACCTTTTTATTTTTATATCAAGGTTAAGTGTGATGTGGAAAATCTTATGCCAAATACAAAGGTAGCATAACACCAACTGCTGAATGTTGACTGTGACCTAATTTTAAATGCACTTATTAACTTAACTATTACACCAGCAATAGCTCTGATTGTTAGCACAGATAGTACTTGCAAGGCTATGAATATCTTCTTAAAATAATTCTTACTGCATACTTAAAAAAAAATAGCACTCAGGTTCATTAAATTGTACTCCCAAATATTTTTCAATTTGTTCTACTCAAACCTCACTAAGGTACTTGGATTACAAGAAGCTAACAAAATGTTGAACAAGCATAGAGAATCTAAATAAACAAATGTGTTATTGACTATAACAAGGGAGCAATATAAAAAGCATTTTAGATGAAATAGGCTCATTTCATATTAATGTCATCACTAAAGAGCCTATAAAACCTTGATTTAGAATGAAATCTTATATTATCATGTATCACATTGGATCAATAAAGACAGAATAAGCAAATAGGTTTGGAAATTTTTTTTTTTTATTTTTTGCTGATAAATTACTAAAACAAAGCACTGGGTAGATATGACGAAGGGTTCACTGGTGTGTTTCTCTACATACATGCCCTGGGAACCCTACATCTGAGCTCCCTTTGGGTATAACAGGGATCTCTGGTAGAAATGATGCTAGGGAAGTTTTTAACCAGAAGGCTGAAAGTTCTAGTTAGCACACAGCCTTGCCTGTGAGGGACCATCAGGACTCCAGGGTAATTTATGATTTCATACAACAGACAAGTACTGTGAATAGAATTCCTTATGAGAAGATAGACAGGATCACAACTATGGATAAGGGAAACTTTCAAACATTAAATGGTGTTTGAATTGTAAGAATCTTTCTGGCAAACCAAAACCCAAAGTGAGTAGATGCACCCCTGTGAAAGCTTCATTTCTACCTGCCATTACAGAAGGGTTCCTTCGGATTGGACAGAGTAGCTAATGTTTGCACAGCACTTTACAGTTTCCAAGGCATGCGTACATATCGTACTCATAGAATCCAGAAAACTTCAGAAAACAAAACAAAACATTATTTTTGAAAAATCCTATCTTAAGACAGGAAGGTAGAGAATGCTTTTTCTGCTCTTGCTCAACGACGTTTATCAATGAGCTCTGAAAATCTGGTAGCAGCGGAACCCGAGGTAGGGGAACGGCCACAGCAAGGCAGGACTAACAGGGGGCGAGGAGGGGTCAGGGGTGGAGCTGGATGCGTCTGACGGCTGCAAGGAACCGGGCCCAAGGGGACATCGCCAGGGCAGGATCCCAGGGCACTGTCGTCAGCCAGCAAGGTTTAAAACCAGCCAGAGGAAAGTCAAGGTCAAGGCCAAGGTATAGAAAGCAAAAGCAGAACAAAACAGAAAACGGGAGGGCCGAGAGAAGGACAGGACACGGAATAAGGGCACCCCAGGCTGACGGGCACTGAGCCACCAGCGCCACACCCTCTGCTCTCCCCCCCGCGACACGGCCGCCCTCAGCTCCGAGGATTCGGGGCCACCGTGTCAAGCTTAAACTTTCCCACGGGCTCTTGTCTCGGTTTTATGAGGGAAGCCCTGCCTTGGGTAACGGTTGCTTTTAAAGTAGGGATCTGTGGCATGCTTTAATGTTTTCCCTTATCAAAATAATAGGCCACCATCTCGGATTATCTTAATATGCTTGCCGTATCAGCTCATAAAATTAAGAAATCTCTTTTTTATGTGGTGGGAAGATGGGCCCGGGTTAATGAATATCCTTTGCTACGGCCATAGAAAATACGAAAGAGCCCACACGCTTCCGAAAGCACACTTTTAACCCTGCATTACTGAACTAGAGGAGGTATCAGCTCTCTTCTCCCTGGGCCACGGCGGCGAGGGGCAGGCGGGAGCGCCTCCTTCCCGCGCACGAGGACGAGGACGCCCGCGGGCCGGTCCCTGTGACCCAGCGCCACCGTCCGTCCCGGGGGAAAAGCACCACGCCGCTTCCCACTTGCAAGACGGGTTCCTTTCACCTCTGACTCACCTTTGTTATCTCTCCTGTCACAGAAGCCGATCTGACAAACACACACTCAGTTTTACCCTCCCCTTCAAGACGCACGTGGCAGCCGGGCCGGAGGGGTGCACCTGGCGTTTAGATCTGGGCGCTGAAATGCCTTAAACAGCCCGCTAAGCATTCGCGTAAGGGGCACCGCTTTCCCCGCAGCCACGCGCTCCCCGTGGGGGGTCCCCTGAGCACCGTCCTCAGTGCGGCCTAGGAGAACACGCCCAGGGGCTCTGAACACAAAGCCCGAGACACCGACCCACGGATGGGGGCCGGCGCCGACAGCAAGACTGAGCAGCAGCAGGTGCACCGAGAGCAGCCCGCGGAGTGAGGAAGGGGCTCAGGGCACCGGTCAAGGGCCCTGTCCCTCCAGGGGAATGAGCGCTGGGGAGTGGGCCTGGCTGCGGTTCCGGTTCCGGGAGGCTGCGGGGAGGGCGGTTCCGGTGGGGAGGGTGGTGGTGGGGGAGGACGGTTATGGGGGGAAGGGCGGTTCCAGGGGGGCGGGCGGCGCTCAGGGAAGCGGTAGGCTGCCCATGGAGCAGCTGGGCTCAGTGGGAAGGAAGGCGGCGGGCCCTTCAAAGGCGTGGAGGTTGGAGGTTGGAGGTTGGCGGCGTCAGGGCTGTGCCAGCTGTCCCAACACACAAGGCCCTGCGCCTGTCTGACACTCTGCGGCCACCATCTTAAAATTCTTCCTCATTCCTTAACAAAGAGCTTGGCATTTTTAGTTTTCACTGGGCCAGTCCTGAAAAATGGGAGTAGTAGGGGAGGGCAATGTTTCTTTCTAAAGTAATAGGACCCCAGCCAGCAAGGCAGGCCTCGAGGCTAAGCTCTACCCCTCTCCACAATCTCCATCACTGCTTGTCTCCCCATCCTGCTTTGCGTTTCTTTAGAGCAGGCTCCCTTCCTGAAATGAGAGCGTTTATTGTTTACTTGTTCACCACCCATCTCCCTTTTTCTTAAGAGGCGAAGACTTTGTCCGTCGTGTTCGCTGCAGGGTCCCCAGATCCTACAACAGAGCCTGGCACAGCGTGCAACTGCGGAAGGAACGGCCGACGCCAGGCCTTGGGAGAGGCAGGGGCCTCAGGGCCCTAGAGAAATTGCCGCCCTCACAGGGCAGAGCTTGGGAGGAGCTCGGTGCTATACACGAGGCTCCAGAGTCTGGCCCAGAGGAAAATGAGCTCTGTGAGGTCAGGAGGAGCCCTGTGCCCAGGCGGAGGTTTGCGACCAGGGCAAGATGGGTGTTTGAGCAGCAATGTGCATCCTGCTCAAGCTATCTGAGGACCAATGAGAGAATCACATGGGCGAAGGCGGCTCAAATAAGACTGGTCGTTGAGGACACTCAGGTTTTTTTTTTGACTACTTAAGAGTCATGTCCAAATTGGCAGGGGATATATTGGTTTAAGTTGGCTTGCGTTCTAAAGATAAAACTGAAATGGAAACGTGCTGAACTGTTCCCACCCCCGCAGAGTGGAAGCCACTTCCAAAGTTTCACAAAAGTGTCCACTGACTGGAGTTGCCTACTGAGTGGAATTGGGGACCCCACTGCAGACGCCACGGCTTTTGACAAAGCACCTTTTGCACTGCTCGCCATCTGTAAGTGCACTGTGCTCCTGAGGCCCTGCACCCACAGCCGCAGATGCTCGTGGGGGTGACCCGACCCTGGAGTGTGCCTCGGGACCCGTGGGTGACAGCTCTTGTCCTTTGGAATTGTTTGCAATATGTTCCAAACTGGAACAGGCTTTTCTCCGTCTGGTCTGAGCGCCTCCAAAATCTTTCCTCAGCTCTGCCTTTCCCCCTCCCCTCCTTCCCCCGACTTGCAGGGTGGACAAAGTGTAGTGCTGTAGCCGTGATCTTGAGAGTGACGAGCTTGTGTCCCTGGGAGCAGACCATGATAAATTTGGAGGCACTGGCATAAAACAATTTAATTTTCAATTAGTTTGAACAACATGTTAGTTAAACCAGAAAAGGCCTTCAGTCACCAAGCCTGCTGCTGTGCCCGGTATTGTCACTCCTCCTGGTCTCAGGTTAAATGAAACTTTCACCTGGCCAGTCACGCCCCACAGGTCAGAGCAGGTGAGGATCAAAGGACAAGAGATTGTTGGGTTTATTATTTAGGCAGGATGTGAGTTTCGTTTAACAAGGAGGAAATTACTTTTTCAAGTGTTTTTTTTTTTTTTTCCCCAGCTTGTATTGAGGTATAACTGACAAATAGTTGTATGTATGTACAGCATACAAAGTGATGTTTTTATATATGAATACATTGTGAAATGGTTACCACAATCAAGCTAATTGACATATCCATCACTTCACACAGTTACCTTTGTGTGGGGGGGTGGTGAGAACACTTATTCTCTTAGGAAATTTCATGTGTATTAATTTAGCAAATTTCAGTATTATCAACTGTAGTCACCCTGCTGAATGTTAGAGCTACAGAACTTATTCACCCTGCCTAACTAAATGTACCCTTTGACCAACATCTTCCTATCCTGACCCTGCCCTGCCCCGGTATCCACCATTGTACTCTCTGCTTCTGTGAGTTTGACTTTTTTTTTTTATCCCATGTCAGTGAGATCAAACAGTATTTTTCTTTCTATGTCTGGCTTATTCCACTTAGCATAATGTCCTTCAGGTTTATCCATGTTGTCATAAATGATAGGATTTCCTTGTTTTGTAAGAGGCTGAATAATACTGTATTTTCTTTATCCATTCATCATCAATGGACATTTAGGTTGTTTCCATATCTTGGCTACCGTTAATACTGCTGCAATGAGCATGGGAGTGCAGAGATCTCTTTGAGATACTGATTTCATTTCCTTTGGATATATACCAGAAGTGGGATTGCTGGATTATCAAGCGTTTTATTTTTGCTTTCTTTACAGCAGAGTGGTTAAGTCCATGGTCTCTGAAGCCAACATGCATGGGTTCAAATCCCAGCTTTGACAATCTGTAACCTTTAGCAAACTATTAAACTTCTCTGTGCCTCAGTTTCCTTACCTAAAAAATGAATTTCTGCCTTACTGGTGAGGATTCAATGACTTAATAACATATAAAATATTTAGAATAGGTCTTGGTGTGTCCTAAGAATTCAGTGCATGTGGACTCTTCTTGCTACTTGGTTATTCTTATCACCACCTTTATCAGCCCATCTCTTCTGATGGGGAAATCAATTTCTATTCTCTCATTTATCTCCTTCCTGTTTGGATTTATAGCTCTTGAGGCAATGGTGTGGGCTGAGTTTTATGGCATTTCTCATTTATTAATCCATTATTTAATCAATCAGTAAAGATCTCTGTAGTCTACAAAAAGGCATAGCATGAACATTTTCAGCACTTAGAATGGAATAAGTGTTGATTCTGACCTCTAGAGGC
Organism: Microcebus murinus; assembly: GCF_040939455.1. NCBI lineage: Eukaryota > Metazoa > Chordata > Mammalia > Primates > Cheirogaleidae > Microcebus > Microcebus murinus. The sequence goes on from NC_134104.1 coordinate 52,086,339, forward strand.
CTGATCTAATGATCCATGTCATGGCTGAGTTTCCTGCCTGTTGGGCACAAGCTGTTCAACACAGTGACCAAATATACCATGTGACAAGCAGAGAGCTGAACTATCAATATGGTGACCACCATTTACGATGTTCATTTAGGATTCCCCAGAGTAAAATCAAGCCTAAGACTCACTAGAAAGAATGGGAACAAAATCAAACCCATTATCAGAGTGGAACATCTCTTTCCAAGGCACCTTATAACCAGGCGTAACTCCAAGTCATGTAATCTGCAAAACAGAGATAATTACACCTGCCTGCTCTGTGTCGCACAGAGACAGTGTGAGGATTAATTAAATAATGACTGCCAAGAACATCGAGCTCCTTTGAGATAAATGTTCTACAAATGCAATCTTAGATGATTATTCAAAATTCCATTCTGTAAATATCAGGACAGACTTTCAGCTTATGAGACCAGGTTTATAAAGACCACATCTGCACTGCTGAAATTCCCCCAGAGGATAGAAAGCATGTCTGGAAAATTCCTGACCACCAAACTAACTACAAACTAACACTAACTTTTGCTTTACATAATCACACACAACTTGACAGATGCTTTCTTAACTGTTCTCAGAGTCTCACACAAGGTGCCTGCATTTGGAGTCATATCTTCAGTTAGTAACATTGCTCCTTCCAAATGAACATCTCTTCCATGGCGAGGGCCTCATTCAGCTGATTCCACTTCATGTGACTTTACCTTCATCACTGTAAGGTGACCATCCCAGTTTGGCCAGAATGCAGGACTTTCAATGCAAAACTGGGATAGTTCTGGGAAACCTGGGTGAGTCGGTCACCCTAACATGCTTTTAATAGTAATGATACTAAGTCGCTCCATGACCTTGGAGAATTTACTTCTGAGTGTTTGTAATCTGTGCTAGAAAATATTGGGGTTGAAACTGATGATAATAATAAGAAATTATTTTGTGTAAAGTGCAGTTCTAAATGCTTTATGCTTAAAACCATGACTCCCGAAGGAAGGCATTATGGTTACATCCATTTGACAGATGAGGCACATGGAGATAAAGGAATTTGCTTAATGTTCCACAGCTGGCAAAGTGGCAGGGCTGGGGTGCCGGCCAGGTGATGAGCTACCAGGCCGTGCTTTTAAGCATCATGTGGTGCAGCCTGTCTAAAGGAACTTCGGAGTTTGGAGTTGATAGTTTTCATATAAAAGACCATTTTTCTTTATTTCTATTACAACAGCTCAATAAACTAAGGGTAAAAATATAGGAACATATCTTCCCTTTTTCTCCAATTAAAAAAATGCAAACCATCTTAGGATTCCCTATGCCAGATGAGCAGCAGATCTGTCGTCTCCCTTTTGAGGGCTCCTGTCCCACTGAATTGGCCCGTGCTGCAGCTACCTGGGACATGAGAGGAGTCAGCCACATCTCATTGTCGAGAGCCTTGGCCCCACAGGCTGCCCTGCTCACACCAGGCTGAGCCAGCGCTAGCCTGGCCTTCGTCTTTCTGTGATAGACCAAACGCTCTCTCCGCGCCAGGGACGGCCAGAGATGACACTCCTTGCCTAACTTGAGAGTTGCCACTCTCTATGTGCTGGATCAGACTTGGGCCTTTGAATGCAGACCTTTCTCCCGTCACCTCCCCACAGACTCATCTTCGGGTCAGGGCGCTTTTCCTTTTTCAAACCACAAACAAGTGCTGGTTACAACTCCTTTCTGTTGCAATTGAGTTACCTGCTCACAGTCCAAAAGATGTACTAGCTCAAGCTGCCATACACAATACCATAGACTGGAAACCTAAAACAACACAGATTTATTTTTTATAGTTCTTGAGGCTTGGAAGTCCAAGATCAGGGTGGCAGCATGGCCAAGTTCTGATGATGGCCGTCTTCCTGGCTTAAAGACGGTTGCCTGGCTTCTAATTTTGTCTTCAGTGAGCAGGTGTGCCCTGGTGTCTCTTTCTTTTTTTATAAGAAAACTAAAAGCCCCATCTTCAAATACTATCACATTGGGGATTAGGGCTTCAACCTATGAATTCTTTTGTGTGTAGGGGGAACACAATTCAGTCCATACAACAGCTAATTGATTATCTTCTGGGGATCTTATACTCCTACTTCCCTCCCATAGGGGAGAACTCACTCTGGTAGCTTAAACTCCCCTTATTTTGCCCAAGCTTAAGTGGCTTTCTGATCCCTCTCTTCTTTCCATATAAAAAGAATAAAAAGTGATTTAATCTACAGGATGGCATCTTACTTTACTGGGGAAAAATAGTGTCAAATGATGACTTACCTAGTTCAGGGCTGAGTGATTTAAGGACTGTAGTTCCAAATGGCTTTGGCATATCACCACATTTCTACCCTTGACTTGGAATTCACACTTAAGATTAAAGTGGCTCAATCAAAAAGCAAAGTGTTATTTTTTTTTTCCATTCTATAATTAGCCATCACCATTAGCTAGTCACAGATTCCTATTCACACCATTTGGTTCTCCAGCACATGCAGAATTGCTCATGCGAATCCGGAAGCAGAAAACAGGTACCACGTGAAACAAAGGAGAATGTGATTGGACTGTTGAGCCTGAAAGATTAGCCCATCTGGACAAGTGGTCTCTGATTAACTCTGAATGCTGACTGATTGAAGGTGTTCCATGCATCAGAAAATTCCACTGGCGCTTCTAACAGCAGTTTTGTTTGTTTGTTTCATCACCACGGACTCGCCATCCCACTACTCAAGCTTTGGTTTCATGAAAAAGCAATGCATTTAAAAGTTTAGAGTGTTTTTCTGGTACCATGCCACCTCCTTGGAAATGTCGTTAGTTGTTTTCTTTGGAGAGTAAAAACAGGGTTAGTTATGGACTCATGTGTGAGAAGTGACCTGGTACTAATCCTAATCCCATCTTTCCCACTTTTAGTTGGGTGTCTTTGTCTTAGGGTTGTTGCAAGAATTAAATAAAATAATTTACATAAGTAAAATACTTAGCATGGTGCTGTGTGCAGTGAACACTAGTTGATTTTATTATTTTCACTACCCTATGGGGCAAAGTTATTATTTTTCCTTTGTATAACATAAGAATAGGCAGCTGAATGAACATTTGTTGAATGAAGATTATGTAGACCAGTAGTTGCCAGAATTTTGGATTTCAAGACCCATTAAAACTTTAAAAAAGAAATTGGGATTGATATGGGGCTGCTTCATTTTAATTTTCCAAGCTAAGGTATCTGAAAATTAATTTCCAGCATAAGCAACAATATGGTGTTATAAACAAAGGAAGTTGTACCGCAGCTATAGTATGTAATTAAAATGGAATAGATTTAACTTATGGAAAAAACATATTTATTGCTCATATTTTTCTCATTTTGCTGAGGAACGGTGGAAGCAAGGTGGTCTGGCAGAGGACACAAACTGGCATTTAGAAATCACTAATCCAGTCCAAACCTTTGCCTTCATCAACCATCTGAGCCAAGTGGTTGTCGCTCCTAATTTTAGGGATCTTTAGGCATGAAGATTTCACAGTCTTCCTGGCAGCTTCTTCTAAAGTTTAATCATGCTTAAGTTATGTCTGAGCCGCCAGAGGATTGAATCCAGCCAATAAAGAAAATGCAGCCTGACCTGCCTGCCTTGTGGGTGGGCTGTGCCTCCCGAGGTGTTTAAATGTATCATTGAATCTCCTCGTGGTCATTCAGATTTGAAGACAAGCCCACTCAGAGCAAGCCCTCTTCCAGTTAAAAAAGTAAGCAGTATGTGACTCTCACTGGAAGCTTTTTTGCCCTTTCTCTCCAGGGACATAGAAGAATTCTGGAAGTATTTGAATGAATAGAATTCATCCCCATGTCAAGTCATGAGATCTTCAATCAGAGCAAACATGCAGTTACAGCCAATCCACTGTCATGGCCCTGGCTACCTCTGCCCGAGCCCTGAGCAGCGAATCAAGCGACTGGAGACGTTTTAATTTTCATCCAAATTTCTGGGCCTCATAGACAGCCTTTTGATAGTTAAAGTAGTTATAAGAAAACAAAAGCAGAATCTCTCCACTTTACATTTGTAACAATTTGTACTAGAACCTGAAGTTTGTTTCTATTAAAAAATGTTCACACTTTGGGTGCAGGGGGGTCTATATTCTGTTAGGGACAGAGTCAAGTAAAGGAGGATTGATTTTATTTGTTAAAAAGATGAATTCATGCTACAGAAAAGCTCTGTAGCTGGGCTGAATTTTCTTTATCCTTTTAAAATAAAATTACAATACCAAAAACCTACTTTTTCTGTTCCTTTTAAGTTTGGTTTGTACAAGGCAGCTTAGTTACAGAATATGCTTCATTATTTGTAACCATTTTGTGTCTACTTATAGCCTAAGAATGGTGAGAAGATTAGACAGACACAAATTTAACTTGAAATAAATTTAGAGGACAATCTGAAGATTTGCACCAAAACTCTTCCTGGTATAACAAATAAATATTTTTGCAATAAAGGGTTGTGATAAGGCTTTCTTACATTCTGTGTCTTTTTATCATGTTTCGCAATCATCTTCAGTCTTTAGGACAAAGATGACATCTTTTTTGTACCCTCAAATCAGGACAAATGATCTAATGGAACAGAATACTTAAAATTTTGATTATCCTAGAAAACTTCAAGGTGTAGGGTCACTGTATCTGAATGTGAGCAGAAAAGAACATTGTAAAAATATCAAATTGTTGTCTCAATTTTCAGGATATTAATATATCTATATCAATTTTTTTAAAAAAATCCATCTTGAGATGAATCAAATGAATTTTTATGCACACATACAGATTCCTTCATTCATGCTATAAACTAGGGAACTGCCAAAAACACACTTCCCTTTGTTACTAAATGTTACCACTGCATTAAACATTTTTCTAGTTCTGAATCAATAAAGAAAGCTTTACGTTAAAAAAAAAATGCTCCTAAGAATCAGACAGATAGCTGCAAAACAGGAAATATATCAGCTTTATTCAATACACACCATTTTAAATGAAAGCATCATTCCTCAGAAAGCGAGTATGCTTTGGAGAAAGCAGAAATGTATTATTCTGCAGGGGAATTCTCTTTACCCAGGTGACTCTTTGCAATAAATTCCAAAAACTAAAATTACACAGTAAAGTAGATTCCGTCTATGATATGTGGGTGTTTTGAATAAAGGCCTAATTGTACCCTTTGTCCTACTTCCTCAAAAAACAAAATAACAAATTTTAAAAAAAAACCAGAAGGGTCCAAGGCTATAAGAATTCCCTCAGTAGGACTCTCGCCAAAAGGAAGACATATCACTATTAAAATAGAAATGATTGTACTGGGCTTTCCCAATCCAGTGCCTCTGCTTTTAGACACTAGGACATTATTGGGTCCATATACTATCAGGAGATTATCTTTGGAATACCAAGCACAGCCTAGACTGCATGAAGGACATTGGAGAAGGCTATAGAAACACTGAGCAGCAAGAATAGTGGTCATGTTTAAATGAAGCCTTTATTGGAATAATTGGAAATAGAGGCCATGTGAGGATACCATTTTCCGGGACATGTTTAAATTATAATCCTCAAAGGTACAACTCTCCATGTGTGTATGGACCTTGTCTCCATAATGCTGCCAGTTTGTGCTAATGTGTGACAGCATTAGTGCTATTTATAATCAACAAAATCACTAACATTGTAATCATGCAAGTTTGGTGTTAGTAATTATAACAGAATAAATGGCAGTCAGAATGCCTTTGCTGCAGTTATTGATGTTGATGGCAAACACATCCAAGGAGGGTGGTTTTTTTCTCTCTTTCTTTTTCCCCCCTTTAGGGAAGCCATCCAAATAGGGCAGAACTTGCAAGTGTTTGCCAGGAGAAAGGTTTTACATGTGATTTAAAAACAGACTTCTTGAAAGGAGATGTCAGAAAGATACACTGCCTCTTTAAATGGCCAGGATTTATGAATAGTTCACTTATTTTAAAAAATAATCACATATATGTTGTATAAATTATACTTGCAAACATATGCTCACCAGTCCTCATCGCGGAAAGGCTGTGGCTAAATCCCAATCTGGAGCTGACGCCGTCTTTCCATGCCCCTCTGGTGACTCACGCACACTTGCTGCTGTCCCCACGGAGGTGCCTGCATGTTATAGAGTCCCTTTTGTACTACGCTGAGCACCGACTTATATGTTTCTTACCACCAATGCTGGGTACAAAATACAACCCAGAGACTTTACTGCCTATAATCAAGAGCACCAATGCTACTAGTGATATAAAGATGGAGCTGTCTGAGAAACAGACATTTTATCTTTTGGTTGGTTTTATTTCCTCGTGGCTTAAATTATGAGTGAATGTTTTTCTTATTTCTTACTTTCCCCATAAGTAGTCTTTTCAGCAGCAAAATTACTACTCATTCTTAATAACTACCAGGCAATAAAGTGAGATGTCTATTTGGGAGACAGTGGGTGTGCATTCCAATTATTCCATTCATCATGTATTCGGGAGAGTAAAAAGGCAGAAATTTCTGGGGCCTCTGGAGAGGGTGGCTTAAAAGACTGTATACAGGAAGTGAGTATCAATGCTCTGCTTCTTGATGGAATAGGCGGCTTCATGAGAGCTCTGGGATTTAATAGGCAAAGGCAAATACAGTAAAATCAATCCCCTTATAGTTAGGAGCTCTGTGAAACAGAACACTCAGTGGAGCTTGTTTTTAAACATCAGTGCTGGGAGGCCGAGGTGGGCAGATTGTCTGAGCTCAGGAGTTCAAGACCAGCCTGAACAAGAGCAAGACCCCATCTCTCCTAAAAGAAAGAAAAAAAAATAGCTGGAAAACTAAAAATATATGGGAAAATAATGGCTGGGCGTGGTGGCATGCCTGTAGTCCCAGCTACTCAGCAGGCTGAGGCAGGAGGATCGCTTGAGCCCAGGAGTTTGAGGTTGCTGTGAGCTAGGCTGACACCACGGCACTCTTGCCTGGGCAACAGAGAGAGACTCTGTCTCAAAAACAAAACAAAACAAAACAAAACAAAAAACATTGGTGCCCTTTTACTCAGCAAGGTACGTTTCTAGGGCTTTATCTGAAGGAAATAATTAGGTCCATGACAGAGAGGTACATTCAAGGATATCCCCTGCAACACTGTTTATAATAGTCCCTATTTTGGCTCAGAGCTTAAGAGAGGAGAACTTGCCCAGATACAGGTATTAGGAGTTCATTTCCAAGGTGATCCCAGGAGGCAGGAGGGAGAGTAGGGAAGGAGGAAGAGCAAATGTAGTGAAGCCGAGGCTGTGGGCTCCAGGGCTCAACCCCACAGCAGCCTCCCAAGCATCACTTCAAGGCCTCCCCAAGTCATTTACCAACCATTTCCGTCCCCCACTGGTTGAAGGCTGTCTGGGAGCAGGGGGATAACTCTCTCTCCTTTACTTCTAGGCTCTTCAGAACTGGAAAAGCCCCCGAGCTGGCTTGAGCTGGGCTGTCAGCACCGGGAGAGGCTGAGCTCTCATGACACCAATCGTTGTCCCCGTGACTGAAACCGGAAGCACCGAGGAACACCACCCTGGGAACCAGAGGCGGCCAGTCTGTGGTAGCCTAAACTGGAAACACCAGGAAGATCCACTAACTTGGAACTGTTTAAACAAATTGTTACACATTGATACTAGAATATTTTGTAGCCATCAACAATTACGATGTCTGTACTTATTTATGGACATAAAAAGGCATGTGCCAACAAAAAAGCAAGTTACAATGGCAGTATATGCACTATTTTTTTAAAGACACTATAACTATACAGATGTAGGCCAGGTTATGGAACACACAACAGATACAAAGTTGTTTTATGCAAATTGCTCCATAAGGTACATAATTTAATGTTAGAGATGTGGACACTTTTACATTCTAGTGTGGAACACAAAGTAGCCTGGTACAAAGGTAAACAGTTGAGCCTGACAGCAGCTTCCCACCCCTCACCCTGTCCCCACCTGCCTCTGTCACCTGCTGTGATCTCAGAGTGTCAGCCATGCTAATTCCGTGTTGTTTGTGTCATTCCCCTTTGCTGCCTTCTAATCAGGACTGGAAAGTGGTGATAAGGACAGAGGCTAGCAGTCTATTTGAAGGCGTAAAAAGAAAAATACAGCACCCCTAGTACAAAGTTTGTGGCTAGTCACGGGTGGTTCAATAGTTTTAAAGAACTTGTCTTTTTTCTTTTTAAAAAATCATTTTAAAAGGGAATGGTAACACTGAATGGTGATACAAAAGCAGCAGAAGCATTTCAATGTATATGAAATGTGATTTGCTCAAGCCCTTTGAAAAGCAAATGATTGCATAAATTGGAAGAGGCTTATATTCCTTAGGAAAAGTGGTTTTCTCTGGATGGTGGAATTTCAAATTATATTCCTTTATTGGCTTTTCCCCCCCAATATGTCTCCAAAACTTATGTTAGTTGAGTAAGAAAGCATGATGACAACAGGGACAGGAACAAAAGAGAGCATTTTATTAGTCACCTGTAGTTTCTGTGGAAAATTTCCATTAATAAATACAAAGAAAAGTGGCTGTCCCAGAGCATCGATGGAGGAATCTGTTGGAAGGAACAGGCTGACACTGTGTTTCATAGCACTTTGGATAAAAGAGAGGCAATATCAATTTCAATTGTCTGTATGTTAAAAATGAAGGACAGGCTGGTTGTGGTGGCTCACACCTGTAATTCCAGCACTTTGAGAAGCCACCGTGGGAGGATTACTTGAGGCCAGGAGTTCAAGACCAGCCTGGGCAACACTTGTCTCTACCAAAAAACAAAAAAAGGAGTGCAGTGGTTTATAGAGATTATGGACGAGTTCCTCTTCCTCGACCCCCACCAACCGCTGACATCTCTTTTATCCACCTTAAAAGGTGGTGCCCAGGTGACCTCCAAGCAACAAGAGTCTGGGCTGGGATCTCACCTGTTTCCATGATAGGACAAAACCAGCTTTTTGACCTCATGGCAGCCCAAGGCCAGGCGGCCTGCAACATGGATAGCCACAAGCCAACTTGGTAACAGATTTTCTGACAACACCAGGCGGTTAAATTGGTCCATCTGGTGAGTTCCCACAGGTGAACAACTCTGTTTTCCTATGTGAAATAATGCCAGCTGTATCTAGCTGATCACACTGGTGTGAACCTGTTGCTTATGAGCTCTCCTACAAGAACACTTTTTCCAGTTACTTTTTAAAAGTAGGTAGTAATATTACATCATTAAAATAAAAACACATTTATTTCCTAATTGTTTTTAAATGATGCTATTTTAAAAGTGCCCTATATTAAAAAAAATATGTATGTGCCCTGGCTGAATGCAGCTATAATAAACCCTGTAAACTGAAGTTAATAAATATTTAGACTTTTTAGCGCATTAAAAAAAAATGAAGGTTGATGGGCGCACCAAGAAGAACAGGGACATTATTTAAATTTTATGCATTTTAATGGAAGAAATAGTTCACTGGTTGTCCTCCCTTTCTTCAAAGCAATGATTTTCAGGCTTGGATTTTTGACACCCCATGGTATCACCAATTATCCCAGGGGAGGCCACAGAATTACCATTGCCTTGTGTTCAGCTCATCTCATTCATTGATTTAGTTGGTCCACTTGGGCATGTTTCAAAGAGGGTGATTGAAAATGCAGCCTGACAGGTTAGCAGAAGTGGCAGGGCCTCGGAGGAGGCGTGGAGGGAGGAGGGTGGCTGCTTATGCATTGGCAACTCCAGAAGGTGCACTGAATGCTGGCCCCGAGAATGCACGCCCAGGGGTGACCTGAAGACCAGGGGCAGAAGACAGGTGAATCCCTTCGGTACTGACGGACCTCAAAGATGGTCCCAGAGGCAGGCGAGTGGTAGGAGAGTCACGTGACAAAACTAGGCTGCCTTCCATGAATCCAGTAAAGTTCAAAAGCAGCCACATTACAGAGACCATGTGTTATTCTTTTCCTTTCCTCACTGCCTGAAACTTTTTTTTTTTTTGCTAGGAGGACTGTTTCAAGCTCAACTAGCCCAGTTCTATTTCCACACATTCATTATTATTGTTGGTAGCAGTAGCGAGATTTTAAAATATTAACTTTTATAAAATATTAAATGCTGTTCTCACCTCTCTGTCAGTATCTTCCGTTACTGTTTCTATCCCTTCGGGTATCTAGGCAGTTCTGTGCTCATTATCTCAAGGGAGGATGTGACTGGGAGAGGGAGAGGGGGAGAGAGATGGTGTGAGCAAGCTGAACCTTGGCCTGGGGGCGGGGGGGCGGGAGGAAGGCTTCTAGGAAAAACTACACATTTGGGAAGACCGGTGTTGCAAGGCTCCTGAGGAGACCAGAGAGGAGAAGACAGATGTTTCCTTCCTGGTTACTAACAGCCCTAGAGAGGACCTTAGAACCAGTGACACATGGGAATTGATCAAGCCAGATACAGGAAGACCCCAGAGAGGAACTTCAGAGAGAATGTAGGATGAGTGGCCTTAGGTAGCCTCATGGGACGTCACTGAACAATGACATCATTGTTCAAGGTCACGTAGCCAGGTAGGAGCAAAAATTGAGTGGCAATAAAATCTGGTCTCCTCATTCCCTGTCTTGTACTTTTTTCCTATACACTATATTGCCAGTTAGCTTGTGCAAAAATAAGTTCAAACTCTGACAAATTTAACAACGTTCCCCAAAGTCCATTTATAAAAAATAGAGAAAGATTTTTTGGCATGTAATGCTCGTTTTACTAGAGATGCTTTAAAAATCTCTGCTGTAGAAAAAAAAGTAGTCACAATAAATTTCTCATATTGAAAATGTCAAGTTCCTATTTGTTATATGATGATGTCAGTGACTACAAAATATGAATTTCTTGTTGAGGATATAAACTCTACAAAGATTTGGATTCCAATATCTGTAGAGATACCGGTGATAACTGGAAGTTGCTTTGCGTGAGTTGTTTTGAAATAGTTGTTACGGCCATTGCTCATAGCAAGTCTGTGTATGTGTGTGTCTGAAACAGAGATTGCAATTGCAGATATTTGTACTCATATTTGTCACTGCCACCAAACTCTGAAGCGGATATTGCCAGAGGGTCTCATTCTCATGCAAGAGATTGTGGCTAACAATGGGAAGCACAAGATACCAATATTTGTTGAATATTTACTATATTTAGGGACCATGGGGTACTTCTGCTTCTGCAGAAAACTGGCTGGTCTACAGTGGCCTGACCACACCATGACTCACATATCATTCTTTTTTTTTTTTTTATTAAAGCCTCATTTTTTATTTTATTTTATTTTTTTTTGAGACAGAGGCTTGCTCTGTTTCCCTGGCTTGAGTGTCGTGGTGTCAGCCTAGCTCACAGCAACTTCAAACTCCTGGGCTCAAGCAATCCTTCCACCTCAGCCTCCCAAGTAGCTGGGACTACAGGCACGTGCCACCATGCCCAGCTGATTTTTTGTATTTTTGGTAGAGACGGGGTCTTGCTCTTGCTCAGGCTGATCTTGAACTCCTGAGCTCAAAGGATCTGCCTGCCTTGGCCTCTCAAAGTGCTAGGATTACAGGCATGAGCCACCACTGTGCCTGGCCACATGGCATTCATTAATACATCCATTCAACAGATAGTCTGCAAGTATGTACTAGGCTCCTAGAGCATCACAAGCATTGTTCTAGATGCTAAGGATACAGCAGTGAACAAGAGGATAAGTTCTCTGTTTTCCTGGAACTTATGTTTCAGAGTGAAAATAAAAAATAATTAAAAAGTAAGCAAATAAATGTACAAGTTTAATACTCTCTGCACTGGGCTAAGCATTTAATCACACTATATCATTTCATTATTTGAACAACCCACGTAGGTACACCATAATCATTTAATGTTACAAATTAGTAAAATAAAGGACGAGAAGGTAAATAACTCTACTTGATGTCTCAAAGCCCATGAATGGTGGAGATGAAATACTAACCTAGAAAATCTTATTTCAGGGCTCATGCTCTCAACTGCTATAATACTGCTATAGACTGAATTTTTTTGTCCCCTCAAAATTTATGTTGAAACCTAATCCCCAATGGGATGGTATTAGGAAGTGGGGTGATTGAGAGGCTATTAGGTCATGAGAGTGGAGCCCTCATGAATGGAACTAGTGCCCTTATAGAAAAGGCCCCAGAGAGCTTCTTTTCTCCTTCTACCATTTGAGGATCCAGCAGAAAGAGGGCTGTGTATGAACCAGGAATAGGGCCTTCACCAGACATCCAATCTGCCAGCAACTGCATCTTGGACTTCCCACCCTCTAAGACTATGAGAAATACATTTTTATTGTTTATAAGCCACCCAGGCTATGGTGTTCTGTTATATCCATCTAAAAGGACTAAGACAAAAGCCTTATAAACTGCCTACTGAGTGCTAGGACTGGTGAGGAAGACAGCATATGACCATATAATGTGACAGATGGCATACTTCGCTAAACCAAGTCTCAGTAGGTATATAGGGTGAGGGAAATCCATCCAAAATAGAGGTGTCTGGAAGGGCTTTCTGGAGAAGTTGAGGCCGGATCTGGGCCTTGAAGAAGAAGTGGGAATGAATGAGGGAAAGGAAATGGAAGAGCATTGCAAGCCAAGAGGGCAACTTTAACTTGATGCGTGGAGCTGGTGGTGGTGTATCAGGGAGTCACCAGACACGAGGCCAGAAAGAAATCAAGGGACAGATTCAGAAGGGCCTTGAGTACCACTCCAAGGAGGAGCTGGGACTCTTCTTCTAAAGGCAATGGGGAGGTATGGGCTGATTTTGAGAGCAATACGATCCCATCTGCAATTTAAATGTCCCCTTGGGCTCCCAGTCCACTAGGTCTTTGCTAAGAGTTGAGTCCCTTTCTGTCCTCTACCCTAACCCTCAGCTCATGGGAACAGCCTTGGCCAGGTCTGTGATACTCACCCTAGACATCCCACCTCCAGTGAGACACCATACTGTTGATATAAAAAAACAGGCTTAAGACAATTCTTGTACAATTATTTAAATTATTGGTAAAAGATGAGTAATAGCCACAATGATTCCTGAATTTATTCTTGACTTAACATTTGCCTCTGGTTTCAATTTAGCAGAGATTTATGGAAGCCCCCTGTGTACCTAGCACTGTTTTAGATGCTGAATGAGCTTCTAAAGAAATACTGCGCGTAATTCAGTCCCTATCTGAAAAAAGTTGGTTTTTTTTCTTTTGACAAAAATATACAAAGCAGCATGTGATTCTTCACTTATGTGTAATAAAACACCAGGGCAGAAAGAAATTCCTGGATCAGGTTGTCATGGAGAGAGGGAACCTTAGATGAACTTGAAAGGATTAGGCACCCAGGATGTGAGAAGACACCAAAATGAATTATTTTCAGTAATAACAGTAATCTCTATTTCTTCATGGCTAGACAGACTCAAATGTTAATTGTAATTTTCACTGGAAAAATTAGACAGTGAATACAAAACCATGCAAACATGAGGACAACTAAATCTTTCTGCTTAACCATTTGTTTCTTGGGAAGTCACCTTTTTATCGTGAATTGTTATGAGAAAACTGGGGACAGGAACCGGCTTCTGAAAACAGCAAAATAAACTCTCTGAGGTGTGAAAATGAAATCTCCCACTTTTAGCTTTGGAACTGTGGTGGACGTAGACACAACAGAACACTCCTCTGGGTGTTGGCAGAAGCTTATCATGAGCACTCTTGCAAGAGCTTGACAATCTAGCTAGATAGTATTTTGGGAAGTTAGTTTGAATATTCACCATTATGTATGTATATTATACACTTGGTAAAGGTTCTTAAACAATCATCACTTTTTCTGAGAGTAATGCCTTTTGATTTAAAGAAATATATAAATGCACATGCACATACATACACACACACACACACACACACATATATTCAAATTGTTTCATAATTTAAAAAGCAATAATCCATTGACAAAGCTGACACCCAATATCCCAAAGCCACAAATCACAACACAGTGGAAGCTTGTTCTCTCCCTATTCTTCTCCCGCAGGTGGACGGACGCCCACCGCAGGCAGCCCTTGTGGAGAGCCGGAGCAGGTCTGACCACAGAGGAAATGAGAAATGCAAAGCAGAGAGCCAGGCGCCACTGCCACTGACAGCCAGGTCTTTTGTAACGTGCACTTCTCCCTCCATACAACAAGGGCTTGTCTTTAAGCCTAGAAGCCAGGGGCCATTCCTTCTAATTAGGCCAGTAGTCACCATTGTGGCTCCCATAAAATTAATGAAATGACTAATTAGATGCCGAATATTATGCTGTCGTTCCAGTCCACTAAGGATAACAATGTGACAGTCTCCGCTTAAGAGGCTTATGGCCTAAAAGAAATACAAACAGACCTCAATTTCTTTTTTTCTCACTTGAGTGAATATATCTTACACTGTTCTGTCAAGTCAGAAAGGTTCTGTCAGGGAGAATAAGCTCCTTTTAATATGTATGCAGAAAGAAACCTAAAGAGTTAGAGCGGTGAGCGCAACAGAATCACCTTTCCCAAGGCTTAGAAAGGGGCTTCCCGGGAAACAGCCAGGGAATAGCTTGCCCGTCCTCTCATTCCCAGCCTTGAACACAAGGCACGCACCATCCGCCTAAAACAATGCAGGACGGAATCTTTGAAAGATGGAGAATTAATGGCTGTGAACCCTCTAAAAGGATGTTTTATTTTACTTACCTCAATTATTATTTCCATTGCAAAATCATGGTCCTTCAGTGAACATCTGCTGACTTACTGCTGCAATGTTTTGTGTACCTGAAGGGAGAGACTACAGGTATCTGAAGAGCTGTATCTGTTGGATAGAAATGTAAACCTTAATGCTTTTCTCAGAGGGAAACCCTCTAATTTCAATAAGAATTGAGCTACACGGTGCTTTTATGTGAGTAACCCAGTGTAAAGTCTGCTGATTGTGAACGGAAGAATTAAAACATTTCTGAGAATAAACATTGCTGATATTTATAAGAATGATTGTCCCTAAGCTGTTTTTGAGTAGAAATTTGGAGGCATTTGTTTAAGAATTCTGTTCAGTTGTTCTCTGTGGGTTCCTGCCTTTCTTTCCCTGTCATATACAAAAGTTGCTGGTACCAAAATGGAGTCATTTATATCAAACTCTAACAAATTGGAGTCAGAAGAGGCCACAGAGAAGCAGCCTTCACAGACACATGCTTGTGACAGGACTTATCACAAGACATTCTTGCATATAGACAGGTAACAGGACTTATCTCAAAAATTTCCTCAAGATTGCAGAATTCCAGAGAAGCCACTTACATAAGGACACTTTCCTGGCCCCAGAGACGGCTGTCTCCACCAATGAACAAATGCGATGAGCTTGTGACCTATGACCTTTGTTTCAAAGCAGCTTCCATGGACTTCTCTTTGTCTTTAAAAGCTTCCCCTTTTCCCTGACACCCCGGGGCATGCCTATGATCTGTCATAGTATGCATAGCCCGGATTGCAATCCTCTGCTATTCCCAAATAAACTCGTTTATGCTGGAGAACCTGTCTCTCTGAGTTTTGTTTGTTTGTTTTAGGTTGACACGTGTCAGTGAATGGCTAACAGCATATGGCCCGATTAGGGATCTGCACTGAATTTTTATGCACAAAACAAAGGGTGTATTGCAGCAAGGCAAATCGTTACAGATCTTCCTTTCAGGCCACTTTGAGATTAGGTAAGACCAGGAGACCTTCCAGAAAGCAAAGACTCTCAAACCAATGGACCTGAAACCAACTTCAAGACCTTGTGGTGTTTTGTAAGCATGTTGTGGCTTGTCCCCTCCCACCTGGGCATGATTTGGAGCTGCCTTATTGGTCTTTGGATTTCGGCTTCTGTTTTGATCCTTGATCCACCTTTCCTCCGGTCCTCTGCATCTTTCCTTTTTCTCAAAGTCCCTTGATTGGGTGAGGTCAGCCCTCATTGTCTGCTTTTGAGCCTCAGCTATACACTTTGTTCTTCCTCAAATTTTTACTCTAAAAGCCTTCAATTTTGTACTCTGAAAGCCTTCAATTTTGTAATTCTGGGGGAAAATGCAATATCCCAGGGGTGGAGAGCCTGTTGTAGCCTCAGTAACATCTTCCAGAGGCCTGCCACAGGTGTGGGACAGGTTGGGACTTTTGCCTTTCCACTCCTGGCAGCAGTATTTTTCAGAAAACTGGGCACTCTAGTTGGTGTTAACCTTTTGGGCTCCAGTATAGAAAAAAAAAGCAGAAAGCAGAATAAAATGTACTCTGGGAAAAGTACTTTGAAAAAAACACCTGAAAACATCTGAGTTCTGTGTCAAAGGATGTGATACAAATTGCTTGATTATCATAAAAGGTGAATGTAACAGAAAATATGCGGGCCCAACAGCTGGCTGTTCACATGTTATGGAATTAATGAGATTTAAAAAACCCTTTGATCAAAAACACATCTCCCTCAGTGGCCTGTCATTTCATCTGAACTCTTACATTTTCCTGTCCAGAAGGCCTCTGTTCAAATGCAACCATCTTTTCTGGGATGTCCACATACAAATTAATCACCATCAATGTATTAGATGCAATAAGTGATTCTGTGTCCCAGTAGAATAGGCTCTGAGAAAATAAGCACAGAAAAGAACATTTTAACACATTAACTGCCATGTGAGTTGTATTTAACTCATGCTAATTTTGAGCCCGGGGCCTCGTGAAGCATATATAACTCATGTCTCTCCACTTTGGGAGCTGCGAGAACTATTTTTCAAGTTGCATATAACTCACAGACAGAAAACAATAAAAAAAAAACACATTTTTCGTTAAATTAGAAAGGATTGTTTTGTTTTTGAAGTTTTTATTTTATTTTTGTAATAAAACACTGTGGCCCCAATGAAAAAAAATTTCTCGTGTGGTAATGTGTGAAACACAGAGTGAGTCGAGAATGTTTTAGAGCTGTGCTGTCCAATTTGATGGACAATAGGCCTATAAGGCTATTTAATTAAAATCACATAAATAATTTAGTTCCTCAGTCACATTAGCCACACACTTCAAGGACTCAATAGCCTCACGAGGTTAGTGGCCATCATACTAGACAGACACAGGACATTTTTATTGTTGCTGACAGTTTTAAAGCACAGCTCTGGTCTAGAGTAGAGGGGACTTAATGGAAAGAGCATGTCTAAATGGACTGTTTCCATGTTGTGCTTGGAATCCAAAGAACAGCAAAGAAAATACTAGAAAAGAGGTGGGGGAGGGGAAGAGCTGCAATAGAGAAATAGGATTGCATAAAGTCGGGGTGACAGGGAAACCAAAAGCAAGCACTGCCTGTGTCACAATTTTGCTTGGAGTCTTCTGCTTACATATTCTACTAGGAAACGGCAGAATTTCTCAGCAAGTGAGGCCTATGTTCAAATTCTGGCTCTGGCAAATATTAGCTGAGTGGCTGTAAGCAAGTCATTTAACTCTTCTTAATCTTTTCTCATCTGTAAAATAGAGATTATGACTCCTACCTTGCACCGCTGTTGTGAGGATTAAAGATAATTTACATGGATCTGGTATACTATAGATGCTCAATGAATTGGAGCTATCATATCAAAAAACCCATTGTCTTGCCTTGGACAACAGACTGTGACTCGAAATTATATCTGTCTCCATGTCTAGCACATAGTAGGCATTCCATAAATAGTGGCTGGATTTAATTGAGCTGGAATACTCCAACCTCTCTTTTTTAAACTCTCACTCTCAATATGAATAAAGACCCAGCAAAAGAAAGATGCTGTGCAAACTCCGATGCTATGGGTGTTGCCAGAGTAATTAATATGAAATAGGATCAGAAGACAACAGTCCCTTGGAAGCTAATCCTTTTAAGTTAATGGAATCGAAAGATCCTAATTCATGAAACAGCACTTAAATAGTACTGCTTGGACAGTTACTGCTTGGTAGTTATATTTGTTGAATTTTTTAAATTACGCCCTTCATAGAATTGCTTGAGGGCACAAGTACAAAGAATTAATACACTAATTATCATAAGTGAATCATTAAACAGCAACAGTAATTAACAGCTTAAGCTAATATCTTAAAAAATGACAACAACAACAAACCAGTAGCCTTAGTGGTCCTTTACCAGAAGTGGTTAGTTAAAAGAGGAGCTGATTGGCAGAATGTCGGATGTAAAGAGGAATCACATACGTTCATCTGGCCCTGTCCACTGCCTTCATGTTGAAACCAGTGTGGACAGATGACTCCTCGCTTTAACGCACTGAATAAGACATTTTATCCTCTTTCTTAGGTCTGCACTCATTGTGATTTTTTTTTCTTTATAGATATCTAAGAAAGGCTATTCATCTACTCCTAAGCACTCAGGAGCCGCATCTGAGTCTTCAGTTCCTAATCTGTCGAATGAGACATTGAAACTCCCAGATGAGAAGTTTTAAGTTTGGTCTAGACCACTGGGCGGCTTGGAGAACAGCAAGAAGTGTAGACCGTGTGAGCAGGCACAGGTCCGATTCCCTCTCTTGCCAACCCTAACACTCCTCTCCTGACCTTCATTAAGCCAGCACAGCCCAGATTTTATTTAATTGGTTTGCTTTAATTAGGCTTGAAGAAAAGGCTCCAACAATTTAAAAATAATTATTTTGGAAATCGCTGAGTTAGAGAATTCTAAATTTTCTGTTCACTTAAATCCTGCGGTTCTGAACCATCGCTGCTAGATCATACCCCCCATCCCCCATAGTGTGAGTCAATGAATTTGTGTGTTGGGGGGAAGCTCACATTTAAAAAAACCCTCCAAAGGATCTGAACTTGCAGCCAGGCTTAAGATCTACTGTTTAGTCCGATGGTATCAATCTCTTTTTAAACAAATAGAGGCAGCATTTCATTTTTTTTTCTGCCAGAGTTTTGCCCAGGAAAATTAATGTTTATAGACATTATTTTATTATTCCTTTGCATATTTCTACATAAATCGACATTCCCATTTTGCCACCCACCAAATAATAGCTGTTCTGACTCTCAAACCAGCTCAATTTATCATTTAACTCTACTGATTTCTATGCTATCAAGAAAAGATGTGCTTCATTCAATTAAGATGGTCCATTTTAGTAAATCTGTAAGTGCCCACCTCTAAAGGTTAGCGTTGCTATTGCTACACAGTGTTAGAGTGAATTTTGCCTTTCATATATTACTTTTTATGACAAAATTTAACCTATTGTTGTGCCTTACACACAGTAAGTTCACACTAAATGATTAATGTCACAGTAGGAAGCCAGAAATAATTCTACTTATCTATTACAAAATGTGTATAGAATTCTAGGTTGGTGGAGTTTTCCCTTCAACATTTTAAATCTTTTACTCCACTCTTTTTGTTTACATGACATTCGATAAGAAATCTTTTATAATTATCATCTTGTTCTTCTATAGGTAAGATTTTTTTCTGGAGTTTTTCAAGTTTTTTCTCTTTCATTTTGATTTCATGTAATTTGAATATGATATGCCTAGAACTTTTTGTTTTTCATTTTTACTTTTTATTCTACTTGGTGGTTTTTAAGCATTCAGAATTTGTGGTTTAGTGTTATTATTTTGGGGAATAAGAACTCAGACATTATTACTCCAAATATTTCTTCTGCTTCATTTTCTTTTCCCTCTCCTTCTAGCAGTTCAATTGCATAATTGTTTTTGGATGTTCTGTTCTGTTTTTTAAACTCTCTTTTCTCTTTGCACTTTGGTTTAGGAAGTTTCTATTGATCTGTGCTCAGGCTCTCTAATCTTTTCCTTGGCTGTGTCAACTTTACGGTTGAGCAAATCAAAGGTATTCTTAATTTCTTTTACAGTGTTTTGGATTTCTAGCATTTCCTTTTGGCCCTTTTTTACAATTTCTATGTCTCTGCTTACATTTTCCCTCTGATTTTTGCATGTTAGCTACTCTTTCCATTAGATCCTTTAGCATATAAATCACAGTTATTTTAGATTCCCTGATATTGTTATCATATCTGAGTAGGGCTCTGATGATTGCTTTGTCCCTTCAGATTGTGTTTCCCCCCTTTGCCATACCTTGTAATCTTTTGCTGAAAGCTGGAAATGTTGTATCAGGTAATACAAATTGAGGTAAGTAGGCCCCTATGAGGATTTATGTTAATCTGGCTAAGAGTTGGGTTGTGCTATGGTTCGAATGTTTGCCCCCCTCCCCAACTGATATGTTGAAACCTAATCCTCAATGCAATAGCATGGGACTTTTAGAAGGTGATTAGGTCATGAGGTCAGAACCCTCATGAATGGAATTAATACCCTTGTAAAAGAGGCTGATGGAGCTCATCTATCCCTTCTGCCTTGTGAAGACACCACTAACAGACACCTTCTTTAAGGCTAAGAGCAAGCCCTCATCAGACACCAAATCTGCTGCTGCCTTGATCTTGGACTTCCCAATCTCCAGAACTGTGAGCAATAAATTTCTATCCTTTGTAATTTACCCACTTTAAGGTATATTTTTTTAAAGCAGCCAGAATGGATTAAGACAGATTGTGTTTAATGTTGTCTGTAGCTGTAAGTGCCAGAAGCTTCAAATTCCTCTAGTGTCTTTGTTTCTGTCTATGCTCTTGATTTTGGGCTTCCTTCAGTGCTCCTTCTTACAGACAGTTTGTGTTTTGCAGCTTCTTTAGTTGTATCCAGTGTTACCCTGGAGCCCCACGGTGTGGCACTAAGATGTGCAGAAAGGAAAGAATTCTGTAATCTTCCAATTAAACTAAATCTCAGGGCATCATTGAGCCTATGTCTCAAGTCTTTTACCTTCAGAAGTATTTCTCTAGCAAGATGGTTTCTTCCCCTGTTCCTATTCTTCTCTCCTGCTTTTGTGTTCCCCAAGGTACTTCCTCAAAGCCCTGTCTTCTGTTGACTATATTCTGCCTCCCTGTTTGTGTCAGACAGGGAGATTAAAGAGTTTTCTACCTGGGATAAGACTCTGCCAAAGTCTTTTCCCACGGACAGGAGACTTCTGGGTGTATTTCACAATGATTGCTCTTGCCCTTCTCCTACCAGAGCTATCAGGAATCTCTCTTGGTTCTTCACCATGAGAATCTGGTAGGCTCCTGGAGATAAAGACCTTGAAAGTATGTTCTACCCTGGCCCCCAAGACTGTGTCCTCCAGGAGTTTCTGACCCTCAGGTTATTCCACACTCAGCCTCTAGAAATTCATCAGGGTTACCACTTAAGACTGTCTCACAGCAACTTCTGTGCCAGGTAATCATATCTTAGCTGGGACTTTTATGGATGCACCTGCCTCTCCAGATTTCAAGGTAGTGGCTTACCCTGCAAACTTAGGTCTACAGTGGATCCAAGACAAGTTACTGATTTTCAGTTTGTTATAAGGACAGTAGTGACAACTTCCAAGCTCTTTACATGTTGAAGTGGAAATTCAAAGTCTTGACTCCAGACTTTTTATAGTTCGTCTCAAGGATTCTGGGTTCATGTGGTGGAAGGGTTGACACAGCTCTCTTCCCCCTCCTCCATTGTGTAGGCCCTAGACCTCATTTCCTATTCCTCTATGGGGCCAATGCCCAAGCCCCTGGATAATGGGAATAGGCACCATTCCATCTCTACCACTGCTGCATCACCTCACATACATCTACTCTGCTTTTCAGTTTCTTCTTTGGTTTTGGCCACTAGAAATTTCCTTTACCTTCTACTATTCTCAGATGAAAATTTATAAGAACATTCATTTATGTCCATATGGCATTCTAACTATTTGGTAGATGAAAGATTTTTAGATTATTCAGTCTTTAATATTGCTAAAACTGGCCTCTAACCAATCTTTCTATTCCAATATTTGGTGAGCTGGTGGGATCTATTGGCTCAGGCAAAGCCCTAGGCAGGGAGCTGGGTCTCCCAGACACTGCTCGCTGCTCTGCCCAAGATACTGTGTTATGGGGAACATGAGAAGCTGCTCAGCATCAGTCAAGTGATGGGCCAAGTGTGAAGGCAACAATGGTATAGCATTTCCAACAGATTTTCCTGAGCTCAGTGGATATCAGCTTCTCTTGTTTGTGATCCTGATAATGTTTATCTTCTTCAGTACCATAAATAATTCTTCACTGCCGAATTTCTTTTGTGTGTGTCTCTATTGCCCTTGTTGGCCCCATCCTAAGCAATCTTGGCTAGATTTTGACTGATTCAGATCAGTTTTGTCTACCTCTCACCCTTCCCTCTGCCTTATCCCATGACTCCAGCTTATGAGAAAAGGGATTTCACAAATCCTATCTCCTTCTTGGTGATATATTAATCGTTTGTTCTTTTTTAATATATAGCTTTGACCCAGGGAAATATTGAAGTTAAATCTGCACAATTACTTTGAAGAACTATGGGATGTCCAAGTTGTCAATCCCTGGGACCTAGTTTGCCTATGTGCCCCAAGCCTCATGGGGGAGGGGAGGTACATGTAAAGAAGAATTAAAATATTTTGTCAAATATTCTAGTTTATTGAGTTTAGTTACTGAAAGAAGGAATGGTGGGCATGATTCTGCAACTCCCAAGAAAGAAACCTAATTGTGTTGGAGTACAGAAGCCTACTATCTGAGTATTTAAAAGGAGCACTTTATTAAGTATTTCTTTTTTCTTGAGATAAGAATATTAAAACCTTAATTTCTGGGCTTCAGGTCAAACTCCCTTAACAAGCGCTGTGAGTGGGGTGGCTGCAGGTCCCTCACAAGGATCTATTCTTCAAACACTCTTTTGAAACTGAACCAGCAGGCAGAGGCTATAGGGAACAAGCGAAGGGCACCCATACAAGAGGTTGGTTAATTCCATTATAAATCAAACTACAAAAGGATAGCAACTTGCTGTAAGTTCTTGAAATGCTCATAATGAAGAATGCTTTTTCTTTAGAAGGGCTTCAGTTCGCTGGCTTTAAAGAAATCCTACAAAGCTCACGTCCTTAGGTGCATGTTTGTGTGTAAACATGGTGGAGTGTTAGTGATTAGAAGAAAGGCAATCTCATAAGTAAGGAAAAGAGAAGAACATTCAAATATGATGCTGTATCCCATGTAGGTTCACAATGTCAACTTTCATATTGACTGAACTCTTGAGAGATTAACATTTCTTTAAACCTTTGGAAATAGGAAGTTCCCAGTCCTTCTTTCTCATGTCTATTGCAAACAAAAATTTCCACGTCTATGCCTCTCACCACATTGCACTTTTCAAAATAGATTGACTTAGGAACAAAGGATGCAATGCTATAGGGAGACCATATTTTGTGACCAGTGACTGTCTTATGTTCCTGGGCAGAATAATTTCCTGGAATAAACAGTTAAGTTGTCTTGACATAGGTGGTCTCAATTGTCATGCAGACACTTCTGAGATTTCATCCATTATTAACTGGGACACAGCCAGAGACCTTGCAAGGACTTTTAACCCCCCCTCCCCCTTTTTAAGAACTTATAGGCTCTTCTGTATGCCCTGGTTTTAGGGGGCCTTGAGGGATTTTCCCTATAGAGCTACCCTATCATTTGTATTAGACCATCTAATTCCGAGTTGTCATTTCAGCACCAGATGAACTTCCCCTCCCTCCCTCAGGAGCCTTTCCTGACTCCTTTCCCTACTCTTGCTGCCCACGTCAAGGACCCCCAGCTCTGGACTTCCACACCATCTTTCAGTCATCAGCATCTTCTAACATCATACCCTCAAGTGCCTGCCTCGCCTCAAGGCTGTGAGCTCCTCGGCTTTCTGTCTTAGTATAGTATTCTCTTCTGCTCTTCAGTACCCAGCACACAACAAATTGTTTGTTTTCTATGTAAACTTTTTAATTTAGTATTACACAGTGCATAAAATTACATGAGTCATACATGTACAGCTGAACTAATTTCTGACAGCAAACACACCCATGTAACCAGCACCTAGATGAAAAAATAGAACATCTGTAGAGCCCCAGAAGCTCCTCTTACATTCTCCTCTCATTGCTCCCACTCCCCAAAGCTAACACCTGTGCTGACTTCTAACACCAGACTTTAGTCTTGCCTATTTTTTGAACTTTATATAAATGGAATAATATTAATACAATTTGCATTCTTTCATGTTCGCTTGTTTTATAAAAGATTATATTTGTAAGATTCATCCAAGTATTTTTTTTCCTTTTTATTTCATCATATTATGGGGGTACAAATATTGTTAAGGTTACATATATTGCCCTTGCCATCCCTCCCCCCCTGCCCTGTCAGAGCTTCAAGCATGTCCATCCTCCAGGTGGTGCACATCACACTCATTATATAAGTATACACCCTTCCCCTCCTTCCCCCTCGCCCCTGCCCCCCACCCAATAAAAGTTTTTTGGGTTTTTTTTTGACATTTTGGTTACATTTTATATCTTTGCTTCTCCCTAAGAAGGGTTAGAGGTTTGCCCTCCCTCTCCACAATGCTCACCACATCCCTAAGATGTGGGTCTCCCCCCACCCCCAATCCCTGGTGAGCACTACCACCATTTGAACACCATAGTTTTAATCAGTCAGTACCAATTTGATGGCGAGTACATGTGGAGCCCATTTTCAAGTATTTTTGATGTGTAGCTGAAGTTCCTTTGTTTTCCTAGCTTGATGATATTCTATTATATAAATATACCATATATATTTACCATAATACATATGAAATATATCCAGTTATATGATATAAATATACTAGATACATTTTATGTATCTAGTCCATTCTTGCTGGGCATTTAGGTTTACAGTTTGGGGCATTAATAGTAGTGTTGCTATGAGCATTCTTATACATGTTGTTAAGAGGTAAACTTGGGCACATTAAAATTTTAAAGAGTTTATTCGACTAGACAACAATTCACCAATTGGGTAGTGCCAGCCTCCAAGCACTTGGGCTTCACCGAGGGGTGCCAGGGAAACACTTTTGTAAGGTATTCTTGGAAGCAAGACAAAGAAAATATATTTGATTGGTTAAAGTGAAAGTCCTTAGTTAGAGTTTAGTTTGGTGGTTTCTGATTGGTTAAGCTTGTTCCATTTTATTGTTTACATTGAATTGGGCTTTTGTTTGCTTATGTAGGAACCCAGGGAGCTGTCTCAGCCTAATGGCCTTCAATTAATTTTTTTTTAAACAATGTGTTTTGGTGCACATATATTTGCATTTCTAAGACAAACATTGATAGATCTTAGGTTTTACATATTTTCAGCTTTCATAGAAATCTCCAGTTTTCCAAAGTGGCTGTACCAATTTTCACTCCCAGCCACAATGTATCAGAGTTCAACAAATGTGTTTTGAATAAATTAATAAATACATAAAGAAATTAGGAGTGTTTCCTCCGTAGGCTTGACTCTTAAGGGGGAAATAGTCTCTCCAGCTATCCTGAAAAAAGCATCTTCTGTTTCTTTATTCTTTTTTATTTTCTTCTTATATCTGTTAATGAGTAACTTAAACTAGGGCTAAATGAGAACATATATAAATTGTACCTATGAGAAAATTCTAAGTCATTGGAATAAAGCTGTAATGTGGATGTTTCCTTTCCTGTCTTTATCTTGTAACTGCTGGATACCATTCTGGGAACAACTAGCTTTGCTGAAATAATAGGTTATGAATAATTCTGAAGGTATATTTAATTTTTCAGACACATGTGCATAATATATATTAATGCCTTCCTTTGTGGGATTACTTAGACTCTCCTCTTGCTGTAAACATATCCTAATCACAAGTAATTGTAAATTTAAACAACGGAGACCAATTAAAATGCATTTACCATTTGTTATTGAATGGAGCTTGCAGGACTGGAAGTTGCTCTGAGTGAGTCAGTGAGTGAGTGGTGAGTGAATGTGGAGGCCTCGGACATTACTGCACACTACTGTGGACTTTCTAAACATTGTACACTGGCTACACTAAATTTATTATAAAATGTCTTTATTCAATAATAAATTAGCTTACTGTAATATTTTTACTTTATAAACTTTTTAATTTAACTTTTTGACTCTTTTGTAATAATACTTGGCTTAAAACACACATACCTTGTACAGCTGTACAAACATATTTTCTTTCTTTATATCTTTATTCTATAAGATTTTCCTGTACATTTTTCTTTTACTTTTTACACTTTTCTTGTTAAAAATGAAGTCACAAACACACACATTAGCCTAGGCCTACACAGGGTCAGGATCACTGTCTTCTACCTCTACATCTTGTCCCACTGGAAGGTCTTCAGGAGCAGTAACAGGCATGTTATTGCTGTCATCTGCCATGACATCAATGCCTTTTTGCTGGAATACCTCCTGCAGGACGTGCCTCAGCCTGTTTTACAGTTAACGTTTTTTTTTTTTTTTTAAAATAAGTAGAGCGAGTACATTCTAAAACAACAATAAAAAGTATATTATAGTAGCTATATAAACCAGTAAGAGTCATTTATTATCATTACCAAGTGTTATGTGCTGCACATAACTGAATGTGCTACACTTTTTTTACACTTCACACCAGCATCACCACAAACACATGAATAATATGTCGTGCCAAGACATTAAAATGGCTACGATGTCACTAGGCGACAGGAATTTTTCAGCTCCACTATAACCTTACAGGACCCCTGTCGTATATATGGTCTGCCATCTACCTAAACTTCTTTATGTGGCGCATGACTGTAACTCTTGCTACTACTCTACTAATAGTTAGGAGGAAAACCTGTTAGTCCTGACTCAAACCTCCACTTCTCTGTAGCTAAGATCCACAACCTTGTCTGAAAACCTAGTAAATATGGGACTGACAAAGGCTCAGTGGCTTAGTTTCGAAAATTAGAAGAAATTTAGTGGCCATGTGTAAAAGGTTTTAAATCTTTGGGCTTTCTGCCATGCCTCAAATGCCTCTAAAATGTAGGCCCACCTAAGGGCGAGGGAATGGTGTGTTCTTGCCTATTGACATCAATATAATAAAATACTCCTTTCTGAACAGTGGTCTCTAGTACAAATAGTTTCTGTAAATGGTCAAATGTGAACTAAATTAAGCAGGCCAGACAGTTTCATTGTCTTTAAATTGGATCTTTGTGGATTAATAGAATTCAATTCAACTGAAACTTATTAAAAAGGCACTGTGGAAGAGACAAATTCAAAATTTCTAACTCCACCAAACTTTTAATCTCATACTATATTGACATAAAATAGGTACCCTGATCCCAACTGGGTCTGTACCTGTCTTTTCTGGGAAGTAGGCTTTTCTATCCCATGATAAGGCAAGTCAAGAGGACTTTAGGACCTACGATCATGGCCACTTGGATTAAGACTTCCAGATAAAGGGGAGATATCAAAGACTCTCTTTTAGTTCCTGGGGAAAGTGCCCTGGCATGAATTCATTTAAAAGATATTTTTCCTTTCTGGATACAAGGTTGGCATCAGTGAAATATCAGGAAGGAAAAACATTTTCTCTACTGTCTTAGATTCAGAAACCAGGGGCCTGAAAATTAAACTGCCAAAAGACAGATAATTAGGAGAAAAGGCATGCAATTTTTATTAATATTTTACATGTATAACAGTTTACAGTAAATAAGTAAAACTCAAAGGAGTGGTTAGACTAGGAAACTTATATTCCCTTCTTGACAAAAGGAAGGGTTTGGACTTCAAGAGATGATAAATTGTGGGGAAGTAACTAGGAAATCTATAGGGGAAATAACAGAATATAAGGGCTATTTTAGTAAGGTCTGTTTATGCAAACTTATCTTGGTGTTGACTCTTCATTTTGAATGACAAGAGTCACTTTTCCTGGCACAGAATTGAAGGGGCACCTTCCTCAAAGAGGAATTTATGTCCTGCCTGGATTATAATGAAGATAAGGGAAGGACAGAGAACTCATCCAGCATCTGTTGATCCTTAGTTGTTTTCAGCTCAAAATAGTCTTTATGCCAAATTGGCATGTTTTGGGGTAGCATATTCTGATCTTCTTCAGAAAGAAGGTTATTGGTGCCATGTTCAGAACTATGTGAATAGCTTCCTGGTTGATCTCTGGAACACCTTGTCTTAAATATCCCTTAGTACCAGCAAAATAGATATAACTTGGAGCCCTGGGAAGCATGTTCCTTGGGGCCATAGGCAAACCTCCTGGGAAGTAGGAGAAGATCCTTTGAAACATAGCAGAGGCAGCAGGAAGAAGCAGCTCCAAAGATGAAAGGTGGAATTGGAGCAGCCATGAGCTGGTGCAGGGGAGGTGCCAGAGACTGGGTCTCCGGGAACAGTGGAGCCCAGAGATCATCTGCTCAGTGGCTGAGAGACATCCTACTGGACCAGTCCTTCAAAATTCTCAAACACAGCGGGAAGAGGAGGTTGGGAGGTTTTCTTTCATGAAAACATTTTCTCAGCATCAGAAGGAGGGGAATCTTATTAGGTTTTATTAAGTTGAAGCCCCAAGAAAGCTGGGTGGAATTTAAGCCAGATAGCATATGAAGCAGAATCCAATCTTGGATTTATATCAGCAGCTGGATCCTTAGAAACTAGGTCATAGTATAATGATATAACATGATGTAATGAACAGTTTCCTTCCATGAGTATTCAGAAAGGGGAAAGCAATTTTCCCTTTAACTGGAGCAATGAAGATGTGAAGGAAAGATGATCCATTCTTCCATGTAACGTGACTCCATAACCAGCTCATTAAGTTCCTCCGATGTTGGGTAGAATGGAAGGAGATGGTGAAAATGTGCAGCTGATTCTCAAATGTCAAAAATGTAAAGATAGACTCAGAGAATAGTCATGATTATTACTGGTCATCAGGGATCATTTCCCCCCCTCTCAATTCTATGATCTAAAGGAATGATCAAAGTGATCAGACTACTTGAGTATAACAGCAGATGTATACTGGGGTTTGAATTGGAAGACCTAGGCTGAAGAATTTTCTGGTGGTGTTATTTATTAATGACATGACCTTGGCAACTCAATTAGCCCTTTTGAGTTTTAGAAAAAAAAATCTATCTCATAAGCCTATTGAGACAAATAGCTCATGTGAAGGTACATTGTGAAAAAGTTGCAAAACACAGACAAATAAAACTAAGATATTATATGAACAATTTGAACTAAAATTGATGATTTACCATTGATTACCATTCATACCTTTAAGGTGGCTATAATCAAAAAGACATATAATAAGTGTTGGTGAGGATGTGGAGAAACTGAAACACTTACACACTGCTGATGGGAATGTAAATATTATAGCCATTTTGGAAAACAGTCTGGCAGTTTCTGAAAAGGTTAAACATAGATTTTTGCCACTTGATCCAGCAATTCCACCCCTTGGTGGAATTATCATTTTATTGGTATATGGCCAATAAAAATGAACCAATACCAATACCAATAAATTACCATTTTATTGGTATATGGCCAATAAAAATGAACACAAAAGTCCACAAAAGCTTGTACAGGGATGTTGCTAACAGCATTATTCACAACAACTTAAAGGTAGAAGAAAATCCAAAAGTCTGTCTACTGATGAATGGATAAACAAAATGTGGTATATCTGTACAATGGAGTAGTGTTTAAAAATAAAAAGGAATGAAGTACTGATATGCACTATGACACACAAATAAACCTTGAAGACATTGTGCTAAGTGAAAGAAGCCAGTCAAAAAAAGCTCACATATTATATGATTCCATTTGTATGAAATGTCTGGAATAGGAGGAGCTAGAAAGACAGAAAGTAGGTTAGTGGCTGCCTGGGGCTGGGAGTGGGTTGGGGAGAATGAAGAGTGACTGTTAATGGATGTGGGGTTTATTTTGGGGGTAATAAAAATGTTCTAAAATTGATCTTAGTGATGGCTGCAAAAATCTGTGACTATATGACAAACTTGTGAATTATACATGTAAAAAGAACCTAATGAATTCTAACTCTCTCTGTAAGCAAAACAAATACAACATTAAATTTTTCATGAGAAAGAGAGAATTAAGCAATAATATACTTAAATGTGCATATGTAAGTATATTTTGTACTGTTTTCCTATTGATAAGTTTTTAACTTCTATATTCATATAGCCATGAAATTTCTGGGGCTGAGATAGATTATTATAATATCACTCGCAGTAACCTCTCTGGTTCCTTTTGTCCCAATTTTTCCCCTTGTAGTGATATGCCCAGAGCTGGAGGTCATCCTATACCTATTGAGGTTGGTACTATTGTGAGAAACCCCAAAAATATGAATCTGGGAGATACTATAAAATTTCCCCTCCTGACGTTGGAAAACAAACAACTTAGTTTGCAAGAAAATTCTCCTTGAGAAGAAAAGGAGAAAGATCCTGGGTTGCTACCATTTGAAATATAAATAAACGTTTTTAGGAAAAGGAAGACAACCTTCTCTGAGTTTACAACCTTTAGTATGTCTCCAAGGTTTTCGGGCTCATTCCCTACCTGAAGTGCAAACACAGACCTCCTGGGAGGTAAATCTCTTCCCATCTAGTCGGCCACCATTTCATTTCCAAGGCCTGCCTTTTAAACAGGTCCCAGTAAAATTTGCCCAGAAAGCCCTAACCATGCAGAAACATACAAATATTCACTTCCTTGCACACATCTGAAATATGACTTATGACTCAGATAGTTGTTTAAAAGGAATGTTTATAGTGTATTCTTTTTTTTTATATCACCAATATCATTTTGAAAAGTATTTCTCTATTTAGGCCAGAGTCAGAGAAACCAAAATATTTTCATATCATACTTTTGGGACATCTGTCAATTTTTAAGTCATCTTAATGTCCTTATCTATTCATTTGCAGTCTCTATAGCTTTCACTCTCCCCTCACAGGGCTGTGGGGAGGAGCTGTGGGGTGGGGGCCATATATTCAGTATTTGGTGCTCCTGAAAGCAGACATTTGGCTGATAGGTAATAAAACACCCTCAGTCCTAAATAGTTAAGCTAAAAGTTAAGATTGCCTTCTGTGTCAGATTGTATTTTCCAAAGCTGTCTGCAATAATATTTCCAGTCCTACATTCTCCTCCAGCAGCTTGCCACACCCCCATCAAGTGGCAGAGTCTATGTCCCCTCTCCTTGGGCCGGGTAGGCCTTTGTGCTTGTCTTGACTAGGAGAGCATGGTGGGAGTGATGCTCTGAGGCTTCTGGGGCTGCAGAATCAATGGTGGCATAACTTCAGCATGGCCCCCTCTCACTCAGGACACGAGCCTTAGGAGCCCGGAGCCCTCTGTGAGATGCGGCTACCCTGGTGTTGCAGTGCTAGAGACACCACGTGGAGAGACCACACAGAGACAAAGAAACAAGCTCGAGGGGCCCCTAGAAGTTCCAAACCCCAGCTGTTTGAGTCTCCCCAGCCTGCATGCCAGACCTGTGAGCAGCAAGCATTCAGAATATTCTGGCACCAGCCATCGTCTGGTAGCAACTGCACTAGAGACCTGAGTGAATACTGCCTAACTGAGCCCACTCAACTTCCCAAAGTTGTCAGGGTTAATGATAAAATGACTGTTGTTGTTTTAGACCACAACGTCTGGGGGTGGTTTGTTTTGGGAAAACAGGTAATCAAAACACTCTCTGATTGTTAAACTAGCAGAAGCAATCCATAAGAGGATGAAATGAGCTATCCGTAGAAGTAACACCGGATGATATCCGCCAGTGTGGAGCAGAGGTGACTTGGGAGCACCAAATTCAACAGAGGCAAACTCTCACGGAGGAAGGAACGGATGTGATTGCTACCAAGAAAGCTGATTCTGTGGGTGGTAATGTATTAGTACCTGATGATATCATCTTTTATCCCACATTGTTCAATAAACAAAGACATTGAATCTGGTGAATTATGGAAACAGCAATGATTTATGAGGCTTTTACTATGACCTGGCTTATGTGTCCTGTAGGGACTAACTTCTCTCCCTAGCTCTGACCCCCTGCCCACCGAGGAAACTACTTAGCATCAGGTTCCCATTTAGATCTGCTCACAAAGAGAAAATGTGATGACAAGATCAGTGCACAGGACCATGCTGATCCAAGTGGCAGTTATTATTCTATTGAGTAATGCGTTGGATGTCAGGTTTATACATCAGTGCCTTCTGAGATTAGTAAATGTAAATCAATCTCTTATAACCTTGTCATCTCAGAGTGCGCTGATAACAAAATTGAGTTCTGAGATGTGCAAATCGGACAAGTGGAAAAAGACCCTGCTAACTCCTGAAGGCTTTGCCGCTTTGGCATCAGAGTTGGCATTACACATAACCCTCTAAGTATCCAACTCAACATCTGATCAATAGAATTGCTATTGGTAATGGTTATTGCTGTTTAGAAACATTCTACCAAAGACCTTTTAGTTTATTGAATTAAAAGATTGAATCTATAGAAACAAAAATTTCTGAACTCTTAGTAAAACTAAATCCTAATCTATGTTCTACAATAAATGGAACTGTTGCTAATTTTTTTAGTTTTCCATACTTTTATCAATTTAGTCAACAATAACAATGACTAACATTAAGTGCTCACTTAGTGCTAGGCATACCGTTCAAGAGGTTTTGAAGCTTTTTAGTTTGATCAGGTCCCATTTATTTATTTTTGTTGTTGCTGTGATCACCTTTGGAGTCTTCTTCATAAATTCTTTGCCTAGGCCAATGTCTAGAAGAGTATTTCCAATGTTTTCCTCTAGAATTCTAATAGTTTCATACCTTAGGTTTACCAAAGAAACAATTACGAGAGCAAATAGACAATCCACATAATGGGAGAAAATTTTCACATGCTACACATCCCATAAGGGGCTGATAACTAGAATTTAGAACTCATGAAAATCAGCAAGACAAACTCAAACAACCCTATCAAAAAGTGGGCAAAGGACATGAACAGAAACTTTTCAAAAGAAGACAGAATAATGACCAAAAAATATATGAAAAAATGCTCAACATCTCTAATCATCAGGGAAATGCAAATCAAAACCACAATGAGATATCACTTATCTCCAGTAAGAATGGCCTTTATCAAAAAGTCCCCAAACGGAAAAATTGAAATCATTCCCACTTAGAACTGGAACCAGACAAGGCTGCCCACTATCTCCACTTCTGTTCAACATAGTGCTGGAAGTCCTGGCTACAGCAATCAGACAGGAAAATGGAATTAAAGGTATCCAAATAGGGGCAGAAGAGATCAAACTTTCACTGTTTGCTGATGATATGATATTATATCTACAAAACCCCAAAGATTCAACCAAGAAACTCCTGGAACTGATCAATGAATTTAGTAAAGTCTCAGGATACAAAATCAATACATAGAAATCAGAGGCATTCATATACGCCAACAACAATCTAATTGAGAACCAAATCAAAGACTCAATTCCCTTCACAATAGCAACAAAGAAATTAAAGTACCTAGGAATATACTTAACCAAGGAGGTAAAAGACCTCTACAGGGAGAACTATGAAACACTGAGGAAGGAAATAGCAGAGGATGTAAACAGATGGAAATCCATACCATGCTCGTGGATCGGCAGACTCAACATCATTAAAATGTCTATACTACCCAAACTGATCTACAGATTCAATGCAATACCTATTAAAATCCCATCAGCATTCTTCACAGATATAGAAAAAATAATTTTATGCCTCGTATGGAACCAAAGAAGACCCCGAATATCAAAAGCAATTCTAGGTAACAAAAACAAAACGGGAGGCATTAATATGCCAGATATCAAACTATACTACAAAGCTGTAGTAATTAAATCAATATGGTATTGGCACAAAAATAGAAATATTGACCAGTGGAACAGATGTGAGAATCCTGATATAAAACCATCCTCATATAGCCATCTAATATTTGACAAAGCAGACAAAAACTTACGCTGGGGAAAAGAATCCCTTTTCAATAAATGGTGCTAGGAAAACTGGATAGCCACCTGTAGAAGGCTAAAACAGGACCCACACCTTTCACCTCTCACAAAAATCAACTCACGCTGGATAACAGACTTAAACCTAAGGTATGAAACTATTAGAACTCTAGAGGAAAATGTTGGAAACACTCTCCTAGACATCGACCTAGGCAAAGAGTTTATGAAGAAGTCCCCAAAGGCAATCACAGCAGCAACAAAAATAAATAAATGAGACATGATCAAACTAAAAAGCTTCTGCACAGCCAAAGAAATAGTCATGAAAGTAAACAGACAACCTACAGAATGGGAGAAAATTTTTGCATCCTACGCATCCGATAAGGGACTGATAACTAGAATATACTTAGAACTCATGAAAATCAGCAAGAAAAAAATCAAATAACCCCATTAAAAAGTGGGCAAAGGACTTGAACAGAAACTTTTCTAAAGAAGACAGAAGAATGGCCAACAAACATATGAAAAAATGCTCAACATCTCTAATCATCAGGGAA
This sequence comes from Microcebus murinus, assembly GCF_040939455.1. Lineage (NCBI taxonomy): Eukaryota > Metazoa > Chordata > Mammalia > Primates > Cheirogaleidae > Microcebus > Microcebus murinus. The sequence continues at coordinate 52,120,526 of NC_134104.1, forward strand.
ATGCAAATCAAAACCACAATGAGATATCACTTAACTCCAGTGAGAATGGCCTTTATCAAAAAGTCTCCGAACAATAAATGCTGGCGTGGATGCAGAGAGAGAGGAACACTCCTACACTGCTAGTGGGACTGAAAACTAGTTCAACCTCTGTGGAAAGCAATATGGAGATATCTTAAAGCGATACAAGTGGATCTACCATTTGATCCAGAAATCCCATTGCTGGGCATCTACCCAAATGATCCAATGACACTCTACAAAAAAGACACCTGCACTCGAATGTTTATAGCAGCACAATTCATAATTGCAAGGCTGTGGAAACAGCCCAAGTGCCCATCAATCCAAGAATGGATTAATAAAATGTGGTATATGTATACCATGGAGTACTATTCAGCTCTAAGGAACAACAGTGATATAGCACATCTTATATTTTCCTGGTTAGAGCTGGAACACATACTACTAAGTGAAGTATCCCAAGAATGGAAAAACAAGCACCACATATACTCCCCAGCAAATTGGTATTAACTGAGCAACACCTAAGTGGACACATAGGTACTACAGTAATAGGGTATTGGGCAGGTGGGAGGGGGGCGGGTATATACATACATAATGAGTGAGATGTGCACCATCTGGGGGATGGTCATGCTGGAGACTCAGACTTGTGGGTGGAGGGGGGGAAATGGGCATTTATTGAAACCTTAAAATCTGTACCCCCATAATATGCATAAATAAAAAAAGCAGAAAAAAAAAGTCCCCAAACAATAAATGTTGGCATGGATGTGGAGATATAGGAATACTCCTACACTGCTGGTGGGACTGCAAACTAGTTCAACCCCTGTGAAAAGCAATATGGAGATACCTTAAAGTGATACAAGTAGATCTACCATTTGATCCAGCAATCCCACTACTGGGCATCCACCTAAAAGAACAAAAGTCACTGTATAAAAAGACACCTGCATTTGAATGTTTATAGTGGCACAATTCACAATTGCAAAGTTGTGGAAACAACCCAAGTGCCCATCAATACATGAGTGGATTAATAAAAAGTGGTATATGTATACCATGGAATACTATTCAGCTGTAAGAAACAATGGTGATATAGCATCTCTTATATTTTCCTGGATAGAAGTGGAACCCATTCTATTAAGTGAAGTAGCCCCAGAATGGAAAAACAAGCACCACACGTACTCACCAGCAAATTGGTATTAACTGATCAACACCTCAGTGGACATATAGGAATAACATTTATTGGGTGTCAGGCAGGTGGGAGGAGAAAGGAGGGGATGGGTATATACAAACATAATGAGTGCGAGGCGCACTGTTTGGGGGATGGTCACGCTTAAAGCTCTGATTCGAGGGGGGAGGGGGAGCAAGGGCAATATACGTAACCTTAACATTTGTACCCCCATAATATGCTGAAATAAAAAAGAAAAGGAAAAAAAAGAAGTTTTGAAAACCTTTAATCAATATTTAGTTGTGTATCACTAATCATTTTTTTAAAAAAGTCAAGTTATTAAGTTATAACTTACATATAGTAAGATTCATCTTTTTTTTATTTATTTATTATTTGTATGTATTCATAGGGTACAAGTGCAATTTTGTTACCTTGATATATCGTAGTGCGGTGAAGTCAGGGTCTTCAGTGCATCCATCACTGGAGCAATGCACATTGTACCCACCAAGCAGCCTCCCCTCACCCACCCCTCCCTACCCCACCCCCGCCAAGTCTCCATTGTCCATCATTCCACATTCTGCTTCCACTGTACATGTTACTTAGTTCCCACCTCTGAGAACATGAAATTCACTCTTTTAAGTGTACTGTTCTATGAACTTGATGGATGCATGCAATCATGTAACCAGCACTCAATCAAAATATATTAATAGAATATTATCATCACTCCAAAAAGTTTACTTGTGCCCCTTTGTGGTCAGTCTCCTACCTCCACCCCTAGACTCTGGCAACCACTGAACTTTTTTTGGTCCATATAGTTTCACTTCTTCCAGAATGCCTTATATGGGGAATCCTATAGTATGTACTATTTTGAGCCTAATGAGCATAATGCTTTTGAAGTTCATCCAAGTCGTTGTGTGTATTGGTTGCTTATTCATTTTTATTGCTGAATAGTATTCCATAGTATAGACATATCACATTTTGCTTAGTCTTCAACAATTGGTGGTCATTTGGGTTATTCCAGTTTGGGGCAATAACGAACAAAGCTGCAAAAAAAAAAAATTGTGTATAGGTTTTTGGTGGACAAATATATTATGTCACTTAATCCTCACCAGAAGTCATTTATGGAAAGTATTAGTAATGTATTGTTAGTTTCTTTTTAGAGATCAAAGCTAAGACTTACAGAGGTTCTGTAATAGCCTAAAATTCCATGGCCAGTGGGGATAAATGCAGGCTTGTTTTACTGTAGAGACTGAGGTCTTAACTATTACTTCTTCTGTAGCTATTACTGACTTATCCCCAGCTAATGGCTAACCACCTTGGAAATAAAAGCAAAAAGTATAACCCCCAACACCCCTGTGATCAAGTGGGATAGCTTTGGTTTCAGATGGAGAAATTAAAAGATTAGAGTATAACATGAAAAGCCTCTGTAGAATCAATATGAACAAATTGAAGTGGACCACAAAGTGACAAATATGAGATGATGGTGATGAGAGTCAATTCAAAGATGGGTCCTGACCTTTTACGTTTTTGTCCAGTTCAAATAGTATAGGATGGTGCCAAGCTTCAGCATTAAAACAGAGCTCTGATCGATGTTTTCTCATATGGTTCCTCTGCTGTTAACACTTACTAAATATCACATCAGCACCAAAGCGAGCATGAACAGTATATCCCCTCAAACACATGCATACATTTATGAATTTCTAACATTCCTTTGTCACCTTAGTAATAGTAATAACTTTAGCATATGAATAATTAACATCTTTAACAATTGCATTTTGTATTCACATATGTATTGCCTTGGATTCCAGAATGATATTCATAATATGAGCAAATGAGAAATTGTAGTAAAGATTAACCTCTCAAAATATATTGTGGAGATTTTGGAGCTCTTCTGTAGAATTGGAAATAATGGGAAATTGACAGTGAAATATAAAAGTAGATCATGAATAGTTAATACTCAATTCTTCCATGATGAAGGAATTAAAATAACAACTAAGTAGTCACCACAGTGACAAGTCAAGACAAATTTGCCATCCCCCAGTGCCTAGCACAAGGTCTTGCATTTATTATGTGCTGAATAAACATTTGCTGGGCTGAATTTAATCTTTCCAAGATGAATGTTTATAGGAATAATGGCAACTACTCTGTATAAAGTCTACGGGTTTGGCATTAATAAAGGCAATACATTTTTGTCTTTCTAACAAAAATAAAAAGGAATACAAATGTTATTTATTAATATGGTAACCAGCTTCCCTAAAGAAGTCCAAACTGAGCGGGATTGTTGACCATTGTGGCTGACCCTTGGCCTTGCCCAAGATATTTCAGCACTTGTGTATTCTTTTCTCATAGACTTTAGGTGCTGAGTAAAGCTCTCATAAAGGCTTGCTGCGGACCACACAGGAGATTCTAGAAGAATAAAAGCAAATGCAAAAGAATCCAGCATCTTGGATCTTCCACCTTGTGACGCAGAGCTCACCTCCCACTCTGGAAACTGAAATCAACAGACAGGACCTGTCCCCTGCTTCCCCTGCAGCCGGGGCATTGGCTCAAGGCGTAGGCTCTGCCCACAGTTTGCACTGGCCCCTGTTTGGATGGGAAACCGGTGACTTGGAGAAGGAGATACTCTGCAGAATTTACTCTGGCAAGTCTGGGGACAGAGGCAATGGGACATCCAGCTTCCAGAAACTGCAGTGGCACAGTCCAACGGTAGCTTCTGGCCTCTGCTATTTGCATTGTTAGCAGTTTATGCGACAATGTCTGTGCACATTGTTGGTAGCAGCAGTGTCTTTGTGGGATTAATCCTGTGGTGTGATTTTCAAGGATGCTTACCCTTTTAATCTGGAACTAAGAACCTTAACTGATGTGGCCAATTTTTATAAAATAGCTGGAAATAGCCAATAGATAAAATCAAATATTCTTGAGAAATAAAGTAAATTGAGGCATACTGGTTACTCCAATTATAATTAGGTGATAATTTGGAGATCAGAATCAGGGAAACAAAAAACTAAAAGAATTTGTTAATACTATAAAAGGGCTGTTTCCTGGTAATTGTTAAAATAAGAGTCTCGCATAGATGGTGTCCGTGGAAGTAAGTGTTCTGTTCCCCCAGCCTCGGCTGTGCTCACATTAGGTCAGTTCCATAGAGCAATGGATTACAGTATGAGTCAATCTCAAAATTTTACTGGTTTGGTTAATATGAGTTATTTCAATGCCTTAAGAGAAGATACATTAAAATAAGCATCACATGGAAATGTTGTGGTTGCCTCCAAGCATGTATTCCTTGTCTCTGTCCCCTTTGTGATGGGGACGGGCAGATTGGTGGGGACTGATCTCACAGCAGCTCCAGGGGTGGGCCTTAGTCACGATGGTGGGGATGACATTATGATCTGTGTCAAAAGGACAGAAAGGAGATGTTTACGGGGAGCGTCTGGAGAAAAAAACGATTCCCTCTCTCATGAACACACAAAAAGATGGTCCTTCTTCCATTGGTTGTGAATGAGGAAGCAATAGCTCCAGCTGGTCTTGTGACCAGGTTGCTGTCATGAGGAGTGACAGCTGTAGGGCTTCTCTGCCACTGGGCAAGGCTGAGCAGAGGCACAGAAAGAAAGTGGGTCCTGTGGCATCACTAAACTGCTGGACCAGCTCTGTGCAAGGGTCCATCCAGGTCCTCTGGTAAGCAGACAGAGATGGGGTTCCCGGTGTCCAAGATTTACTGGGGTGATGCCTGTGAACGATAGAGGTGGCGGAAGTGTACGTACAGGCAGTGGAAGGCCTCAGACATTGATCCAGACAGGACACCTGTGGAAACAAAGGGAGAGAAAGTGGGGTTGGGCAGGGAGAGCCTCCGACTATTAAGCAGATTTTACAGTCTTGGACAGCCCCAAAGGGAGCTCCAGAGCACAGATCGCTGGCTGGAAGAATCTCACTTTGGGGAGAAATATCCAGGCATTATTAGTATTCCTGCTGTGCTAATTGGCCAGAACTGTCCAGAAAGCTCAATACTGTGGCCTCAGGTGAGCACTGTGGAGAACCTCAATGTCCAGGTGCTGGTGGCTGTCGGTTCCCTGCACTCCTCACAGAGGCGTGGTTTGTTCTTTTTTTGAAGGAAGATCTAAGAGGTACACCTCCTCCCATCTCTGGACTTCTTAAATTACTTGAACCACAAAATCCTCATGTTATTATTATTGCTGTTGTTTTTGCTGTTATTCTTATTAAAGCACTTTGACCAGTTTTCTGTTACTTGTGGCCAAAAGAAGTCCAACTAGTATGTGAAGTGATCTTTTTAAATTTAACAAGATTGTATGAAAAAATGCTCAACATCTCTAATCATCAGGGAAATGCAAATCAAAACCACAATGAGATATCACTTAACTCCAGTGAGAATGGCCTTTATCAAAAAGTCCCAAAACAATAAATGTTGGAGTGGATGCGGAGAGAGAGGAACACTCCTACACTGCTGGTGGGACTGCAAACTAGTTAGACCTCTGTGGAAAGCAGTATGGAGATACGTTAAAGCGATACAAGTAGATCTACCACTTGATCCAGCAATTCCACTACTGGGCATCTACCCAAAAGATCAAAAGTCACTTTATGAAAAAGACACCTGCACTCAAATGTTTATAGTGGCACAATTCACAATTGCAAAGCTGTGGAAACAACCCAAGTGCCCATCAATACATGAGTGGATTAATAAAATGTGGTATATGTATACCATGGAGGACTACTCAGCTTTAAGAAAGAATGGTGATATAGCACCTCTTATATTTTCCTGGATAGAGTTGGAACCCATTTTACTAACTGAAGTATCTCAAGAATGGAAAAACAAACACCACATGTACTTAGCAGCAAATTGGTATTAACAGATCAACACCTCAGTGGACATATAGGAATAACATTTATTGGGTGTCGGGCAGGTGGGGGGAAGAGGGGATTGGTATATACAAACACAATGAGTGAGAGGTGCAACGTTTGGGGGATGGTCACTCTTGAGGCTCTGACTCAAGGGAAAAGAGGGGCCATGGGCAATATATGTAACCTTAACACTTGTACCCCCATAATACGCTAAAAAAAAGATTGTCAGTTTAGTTCAACATACACTTAATGAGAAAAAGCCTTTAGGTATACTGTTATTTATCTTCGAAAACAAACAAATGAGTAAATCCACAAACCTAGCACCTATCACAGAACTGACATGTATTTGGTACAGAATAAATAATAGCTATCATAATTTATATCTATTGCAGTTATATTGCTTTTCAGTGTTTAATAATGGCAATTGAGTTTGCAGTAACCAAAAGGTGCCTTTCTTTTTTTTTTTTTTTGAGACAGAGTCTCGCTTTGTTGCCCAGGCTAGAGTGAGTGCTGTAGCATCAGCCTAGCTCACAGCAACCTCAAACTCCTGGGCTCAAGCAATCCTCCTGCCTCAGCCTCCCGAGTAGCTGGGACTACAGGCATGCGCTGCCATGTCCGGCTAATTTTTTTCTATATATATTAGTTGGCTGATTAATTTCTTTCTATTTATAGTAGAGACGGGGTCTCACTCTTGCTCAGGCTGGTTTCGAACTCCTGACCTCGAGCAATCCGCCCGCCTCGGCCTCCCAGAGTGCTAGGATTACAGGCGTGAGCCACCGCGCCCGGCCAAAGGTGCCTTTTTTTTCACAGAAGATAATGTTATGGTTTCTTAATGTTTGTGTTAATATTCAACTGACAAAAGGTATAAATTTTATAATCTAGTTTTATAAGCATTTACTTTCAACCCACAAATCTTATTACTATATTTGCTAATCTAATAATTTTACATTATAATTTTAAACACTTAACTTCATTTGTTATTTAATTAATGCTCTATTAGCCTATAAATCTGATGCATCAAATCCCTTAAGTATTAATAATGTTTAGAAACTTTATCAACTTTATTTTTAGAGACATTTTAAACAATCATTTACAATTTAATAAACCAACTCTCTCAAATATTTCAAACACCTAATAAGCAAACTTATAAATCTAAATGCAAGATATTTTCAATTTGTACAAAACTCTTAAGACTTTAATAAATCAGAATAAATTTAGTAGATTCTCTTATTTATTTTGAATGTCTAAAATGAGGTAAAGCATATATGAAACAACACAATAACTATAAAATAGCTTACACAAAAAAAGATCAGCTCTGTTTAAATTTCTACCTTTCTGGAGTTAGACACTCAGTTACCCAACTAAGAGGAGTAGATTACTATCAAGAGCCTGCCATGGTTACTTGGTTAAAATCTTGGGACCATGAGAAGTTGACTGATTCAGGTTGGGGTAGTGAATGTGACCTGGGAAAGGTACCTAGGTATTACTCCAAGAATGATACTACATAAGCCACTGAATAACAACCTCCAAGTCCCTTCCTATAATCTGATATTAGATACTTCATCCCTGGCAGACTCCAAGCTTGCAGTTTTCAGCTGGGATAAAATTTTGTTTCACAATTTAATTTATCATATGTCTCTTTAAAGATTCATCCTTACCTAAATTTTCAACTTTGTATTATATGATGTTCACAGACAGAATTCTGAATCCCCTGTCATTATATATCTGTCATTACATTCTGAATTGCAATGTATATCTTTGCTACCTGATTTGTTTGACATAACAAATTCAGTACTCTATTTATATTTTGCTTTTTTATTTGTCTTAGCTATAACCTAAAGTAACTTATTGAGAAAGAAAACATTTTACCTGCTCTTAAGGAGTTATCTTTCTATTAGAGATAGCTAAGACATATACATAAATCACCTATAATAAAAGGCAAAATGAAGACTACCATAGAAGTGTTATAAGCAAATTTCTGTAAGATGACTGCAATAGAATTCTAAGATTGTTCCCATGAACTTTGCCTTCTGGTACTCCTTAAATCATGTTATCTTACAAGGCACAGAAGGATTTTCCAGATGTAACTAAGGTTACTAATCAGTTGACCTTAGGACAGGGAAGCTATCCAGATGGACCTAACCTAATCACATGAGCCCTTTAAAATCAAAGAATTTTCTCTGGCTGGTAGCAGAAGAGCAATCAGAGAGATTAAAGCACGAGAGAGGATGAAAGTGCAGGAAGCTCTCTATGGTTGAGATGGAGGGAGCCTCAGGGCAAGGATCTGAGTGTGGTCTGAGTGTGGTCTCTAAGAGCTGAGAGTGGTCCCCAAGTGACAGCCACTAAGGGAATGAAGATATTAGTCCTGTAGCCACAAGGAGCTGACTTCTGCCAACAGTATGAATGAGTTTGGAAGCAACTCTTCCCCAGAAGCTCCAAATAAAAGCCCAGTCCAACTGGACACTTGATTTTAACCTTGTGAGACTCTCAGCAGAGAACTCAGTTGGGCTTGCCCAGACTTCTGACTTGTAGAACTCTGAGCTAATAAATGGATGTTAGTTAAAGTTGCTATATTAGTGATAGTTTGTTATGCAGAAATTTATTTATCACATAAATAAAATTTCTACTTAAGATTCAATTTATTAAACTTTTAACACACATATGTCTATTTATGTGTGAAGGCATTTTTAAAGTAGGGAGATCTGACTTGAAAATACAGTGCTTGCTGGTAGAACTAGTTGAGACTAAAATGTCAAATCTTGGTTGAATTAGGGGAATTTAGGGATATGAGTAAGAAGGTTTAATTGGAGAAGTTTCAAAAGACCCACAGAGTTTTCCTCTATTAGCCTTGCTAGAAATGTCTATGCCATTTTCTTCTTGGCATAAAGCATAACATGAAATGTCTTTTAGGTTGGGTAACACTTATTGCTATTATCAGGGGGGAAATATTTTTAGCTTATATTATTTATCCAATTGGCAAGTTACTTAGGAAGATTCTGGGAGAATGGAGTTCAGGGCAGGTAAATGCTGGTAAGGAAAGACAGGATGAGAGAAGGGAAACTTGCCCGGCTGGGAGGCAGGTCCAGGTGAGGTCTACAAGCAGCCGTGGCACCATGCAGAGACAGAGGGTACAACACCGAAGGGAAGTATAAGTGCAGAAAACACGATAAAGGAAGACAAGGATGTATGTCTACACTGTCATTTTGTCCAGAGCTTGCCTGTCCCTAAAGAGACATGAGAAAAAAACTTACCTGCCTTTTATTTTCCTCATGAAAGCCCCATGTACAAAGAAATAGAAAGAGAGTTCTAAAACAACAACTTTTATGTTGTATATACTTTCCCCCTCATCCTTTCTGGGATAGTAGTAATGACCTACAATGTCTTTAACTCATAGAGCACTTTTAACTTTTTCAAAGCACAGCCTGAACAAAGATTTTTCATTTCCTGACTGGTCATAAGGATGAAGTTTATAGACATTTTATTGCTACTATTTTGACATTTTTATGTACTTTTCCCCACACAGCCTAGACTGTGTTACCCCCTATAATTGCTTTTATATACTACTTGACTTAAAGATTGTTTCAAACTTTCTTGTTCCTAAATCATTTTTATTTTTAGGCAGTTAGAACATGGGCTAGATGGTTTTAAAAATGTACCACAGTCTTCAAGTTGAGGGTATTGTTTTTACTCCTTTCTTATGTTCGTTTACCTAAAATAATACCAGTGAGGAATTTTTTTTGAAGGAATGAGATGAAAGATATTTTGAGTCTTTACCTTATTTAAGCTCAATTGTTATTGGAAGTATATGTGTATATGTATATTAAGCCTTCTAGCAGATAATACCATTTTGAGGTACCTTCCTTGTACCTTGTTTTTACATTAGGTAATTCTTTTTTTTCTCCTGATTTTAGATTGGACAAGTGTGTCTGATAATCTCTTCACTGCTATTTTTATGAGTGATAATAACCATCAACCAATGTCCTTAGGGTACCAAGAGTTCTATAGGATCTATAACATGGCAAATTTCTACTTACGCAGTCTTATTCAAAAGCATTTTATTCTATGCCCTATCATTCTTAATGGTGAGAAAATAACTCACCCTTGCAAGATATTTTATTCTCAACTTCTTATCTTTGTCACCCACTAAGGTTTTATTTCCTAATTTTTTAAATTAAAGGTCCCATCAATCTTTGCTTTAATATAGTTTTTGTTATAAAAACTCTAACTCAGAGTAATGGTTATGAACTTAGACTTTTCATAACAGAAGCTGAAATGCTCATCAAGCACCAGGCATTCTAGGTGCTGGTAACTCAGTGGACAGACATGAGTCCTCAGGTCCATGTCCTGCCCTCAAGGGCTCAAACTGTAAAAAGGAGAAAGGTGTAGAAACAAATATAACCTTTTGACTGTGTGGTCATTATATTGCCAATGGTTATGTGCACGCTTTTTCGCATATGCAAATATCTATTTTTGATGACAATATATGAAGAGTTTCATGAATGGAACAAGCCAAGTTCTACAAGAATGTGGGAGCAGGAGGGTCTGGGTGAGGAGGAAATAGTGGCCCTCCAACACCTTGTGGGCCTTATCCTGGCTCTGACCCTTATTAAAGAAACTTTGGACATATTGTTGCTCAACATTTCTGGGCTTCAGTTTCCTTTTATCTGTAATAAAAGGAAAAAATAATGATAATTATAGCAACAACAATTATGATTATTTATGGGGAAGTTAAAATTAAAAGCTCCTGATATATACACATTGATCAATAAGTTTTATTTTATTTTTTCCTAATTTGTTGTCCATAATATCTCTAAAGTAAAAATTAATATTAAACTTCCTTATAAAATAGATTCCTAGGCCAAAATTGGTTTTGATTCACATATCACGTAAGGTGACAACATGAATGGAGAGAAAGAAATATGTAGGAAAGCTATCCCAGAGGAAATTTCAATGACTTGTTGATTAGCCATGGTACATTGATATTTTCTAAACCCAAAACTAAAACACGGTTTCTGACCTGTGGTATATATTTCCATTTGGTATGACTCAGTCTGCAAATAGTGATATCTTAATCAAGACATTTGATTACTTTACGTATAAATGAGTGGGAGGTAGGCCGTTCCAAGTGTGATCCAGTGACTCAGTGACACCACTAGCGATTCTGGTTCTTTCTATTCTTTCACTTTGTCATCCTCAACATAATCACATTTCATCCTCAAGTTGTCCCATTTAGGTCACACGATTGCCATGACAATCTGGGCATAATGTCCAGATTGTACAAATCTCCTTTACTACATATTAGGAGAAAAAAAAAAACTCTTACCTTCAGAGCTGTAGTGCTAGGTGGTTGTGATGAAAGAAATTACTGCTCCACTCCCCGGGATTAATGACACCCGTGGGACAGGGTGAGCTCGTTGAGAACAATGAGATATTTGATTTGTGTTTTTTTCTTGCCCTGACATTTTCGCTTCCTGTTGCTTATAATAATACTACACATGCAGTTATTTAGCTCTTTGCATTTGTAAGTCAGAAGCGCTGTACTAACATTAGCTTGATAGCTATGAGAGCCTTGGATTGAGAGGCTGTTTTATTTAAGTGGAAGCCATGGGTCTTCCTCCTCTTTGATTCTGAAGAAAGCTTACATTTTCTAAACAAAGAAGTTTGAGTGACAGAAAGGAATGAAACCATAATATCATGGTCCTCTACTTGTCTTTGCCCTGAATCTAGCGCTATTCTGTGACACCCGGGCATGGCTATTTGTTGCAGGACAACCACTTTCCTCTCCCTGGGCCTCTGTGTACTTTCACAGCCCAAACCCAGTTACCTATATTATCAACATACAGTCGGCACTGCCTGTGTGCCCCTCGCTTCTAGGAAAGCATTAATCCAATGTGAAATATGATAAACTACACTCAGTTATAACACAAATCTAGAAAGTTTAAAATTAGCAGATGCAGGCTATGCAAACATCTCAGCGGCAGGCAGCCTAACAAGTAGGGGTAGATATTCTCTGGGATTTTAACCGTGGCTCCAGATATAAGTTAGGTAAGACGAGAAGCCATAAATTCTCATCCGAAAATGTAGAAGCATAATTACTTTATAACCTTTGGAAATAACCTAGTTCTCCTCTACCATTTATATTATTCTATAAATAGCTATAGAGTGGGATCAAGCGCGACTCAAATCTCTAAGGCGGTGGTTCTCAATCTTTAACCTACGTTGAGAATCGCCTGAAAGGCTCCTTAAAATGCAGTTGCTGGGCTCCAGCCCCAGAGTTTCTTTTTTTTTGAAAATTAATGAATGTTATAATTTTATTTATTTATTTATTTATTTATTATTTTAGCATATTATGGGGGTAAAAGTGTTAAGGTTACATATATTGCCCATGCCCCCCTCCCCCCTCGAGTAAGAGCTTCAAGTGTGTCCATACCCCAGACATTGTATATCTTACTCGTTGTGGTTGTATATACCCATCCCCTACCCCCCTCCCACCCTCTCGACACCCGATAAATGTTATTCCTATATGTCCACTTAGGTGTTGATCCGTTAATATCAATTTGCTGGTGAGTACATGTGGTGCTTGTTTTTCCGTTCTTGAGATACTTCAGTTAGCAGAATGGGTTCCAGCTCTATCCAGGAATACACAAGAGGTGCTAGATCGCCATTGTTTCTTAAAGCTGAGTAGTCCTCCACCCAGAGTTTCTGATTCAGGAGGTCTGGGGGGGGTGTGTGTGAGAATTTTTAAAAATTTTAAAATTTTAAATTGACAAATAAAAAATGTATATATTTATTGCACACTGCATGTTGAAATATATATACCTGAGAATTTGTATTTCTTACAAGTTCCTAGTTAGTGCTGATGCTCCTAGTGCAGGGAACCACATTTTGAGAACTACTGTCCTCAGGAAATGATGTGAAATTTTGGCTCTCCCAGTATCACACCTTTTTGGGTGGATCTCATTTTTTTGAAGTATCGCATGATCTGGACTGCTGTGTTAGATGACAGTGAGTCTAAATTATTCAAACACTTTACTTGTGAGTCGGCACTGGGAAAAGAACACTGGTAATGGCCTTGGCCTTGCTGTAACTTAAGGGTTCCCTTTACGGGAGGCAACCTGGCCAAGCCCAGCAGCAAAGCTTTGCTGCTAGAGAGGCCGCAGGTGTGCAGCGCACACGTGTACTTAGTCAGGGGATGACAGGAGTGTCACACAAATCCCTGCCTTGGCTCCAGATAAGAAAACACTCCTGCTAAGCAGCAGGGTTTTCCCATACCTCTTTGTTTGGGGTTTGTAGAAGTGGCAGGCTCCTAGGGCGGTGTTGCTGCCTGCGAGCTCTTGGTGGTGCAGCAAATTACATCTTTCCACAGGTTAGACTGACTTGACTTGAGAAGGGAGCTGCGTTTCCAGGAGGAGCGCTGTGACTTCCCCAGGCACAGGCACAGCGCTGCACACCTACCACTGTTCTTTTATGAGAGGGGATTGATTTCCCTGTGAGTGTATGTGTATGTGTATGCGCATGTGTTTAAGCAAAACCTCCAACACCTTAATTGCAGGTTCCTTAATAGCACTGTATGAAAACACTCGTAGCTTACAAGCATTTATATAATCTGGGTCCTTAGAGTATCTCTTACACAGCTTTTTGATCTTTGAGGGTTTCTTTTTTTTTATCATTTACTCTGCTTAACTTAGATGAAATTCGTTTTCCATCTGTGCCATAAGTTTCCTGTTAAAGTGTCTAAAAATTTCTGGATGGGAAAAGCAGAATGAGACTTTTTCGACTATACTGACGTTCTGTGATCTGCACCTTTCCTTTTTATGTCTGAAGCTCTACGTGGAGAGGGCATACCTCATTCTCTGAGAATGAAAGGAGCTTCACTCGATGATGCAGAGATAAAAAGTGATAGGCTTATTATTTAGACATCAGTGAGTGATCAGCTCAAAAGCCTTAAATTCAAGGGCGTAATTAATCCTCTCCTAGTTCCATACTCCACAGCCCCATTCCTCTCCCAGAGGGGCCACTCTGGTGTGGTTTGAAGGCGGGCATAGATGTCTGCCATTACGTCAAACGCTGAGGGTAGAGAGAGTCTTTTGGCACATTCATGATGTTCACGTATGTTAAAGCATATCTAGACCACACATGTAATTGATATTTGGTATCCTATTTTTTTTTTTTAGTAGAGATGGGGTCTAGCTCTTTCTCAGGCTGGTCTCGAACTCCTGAGCTCGATCTTCTCGCCTCGGCCTCCCAGAGTGCTAGGATCACAGGTGTGAGCCACCGTGCCTGGCCGATATTTTATATCCCTCTATCGACCTCTGCTTAGACACAGGGAAAGGGAACTTTCTGCCCAGTATATTTGAAGAGAACTTATTTAATTAAACATATTCATTCATGCATTTATTCATTCGCTCTTCACGAAGTACCTATAACCTGTCAAACAAGTCTAAGTCTTTGGTATATACAAAGATGGATAAGACACTATTTCTATTTCAAAGAAAGTTAAAATCTAATGCGGGAGAAAGTCAGGTAAAAAAAAAATGAGGAGCTGACTAGTATGAGAGGGTTCTGTACGTACTTCATGTGGAAGGAGCTCTGGGGCTTCAGCAGAGGGAGGTAGCGATTCTTCCTTGGGTGGCAGCTGGGTAGTGGAGGGTGAGAGAAGGATCGGAGGAAGCTTGACAGAATAAGTAATTTTTGAGCTAAGCCTTGAAAGGGAAGGAGGAGAGCACTGAGGAAAGGAGAGGTAAGGAGATTCCAGCGAGCCATGGCGTGTGCAAAGGTACAGGGGCAGGAGCTCTGTGGATTCAGTCAAGAAACACCCAGTATCGTGCTTTTGGTGGGGTAGGCATGAGCATGGAGGAATGCAACAGGGGGCTGAAAGGCATTTTATTGCTAGTTATAAAAGGTCCTGACATTATGCTGTGTGTGTTTGAACTTTATTCCTGGAAGTCTCCACAATGGGATATGCAAGTCTACCCCAAAGAGTCATTTACTAGGCTAACAAAAGAAAATATAAGAACTTGTATTGACACTTATTTCTTTTCAACAAATAAGAAAGAAATGATACTTTGCTAATACGTATTATATGAATTGAAGGTCAATATATTAGGCAAAAGCATTTTCTCCAACAGATATTGTTATGAAATACAATACAGATATTTCTAAGGTAAAATGGACAGAACTTGATACCTGAGGAGTTACAGAAGTGATAGGACTCTGAGTTTTCAGTTTTGTTTGAGTGATAAGGAGATGGCAGGGCTACCTACCACCAATAGGTGTTCAGTCTGTGCCCTCACAAAGACACCCAGCAGAGGGGGTGGGAGGGCTAAAGTCTTCTCTGAGCACCACCATCCACTCTGGTGCAGGGATGCACCAGCCTAGGGAAGTGATGTCTTTTGTAATTCAGCCAAGACCTAGTGTGTGCCAGGAAGCGCTCTGGTGGTGGTCCCATTCATTGGCACAGGGATTGAGGAAAGTGGGTTGGTGGGAATCTTGGGTTTGGGACACACAGCTGGAGGAATTGATATATATATATATTTTTAATTTCAGAATATTACTGGAGTACAAACACTTTGGTTACATATATTGCCTTTTCACTGATCAAGTCAGAGCTACAAGCGTGCCCATCCCCCAGAAAGTGTGCACCACATCCATTAGGTGTGAATTTACCCAGCCCCTCCTCCCACCTGCCCAGCATCCGATGAATGTTACTTCCATCTGTGCATGTTAGTGTTGATCAATTAGTGCCAATTTAATGGTGAGTACATGTGGTAATTGTTTTTCCATTCTTGTGATACTTCACCTTGAAGAATGGGCTCCAGTTCCATCCAGGATAATATAAGAGGTTCATCATTGTTTTTTTGTGGCTGAGTAGTACTCCATGGTATACATATACCACATTTTATGAATCCACTCATATATTGATGGGCACTTGGGTTATTTCCACATCTTTGCAATTGTGAATTGTGTTGCTATAAACATTTGAGTGCAGTTGTCATTATTATAGAATGTCTTTTTTTCCTTTGGGTAAATAACCAGTAGCAGGATTGCTGGAGGATAGAAGGGAGAAATCGACATGAATTGATCATTAAAAATATGGATTTAGAGCTCAGGTGAGGGATAAAGTGGGGAAAGAGAGGAGGATTATAGAAATAACCAGAGAACAGGTGGGAATTGAAGTCCTGGGCATGGTGAAGGTCATGAGTGGTCATATAGGGTGAGAAGAGCAAGGATAACCTAATTGAAGGGGCAAAGGGAGGGAGCCAGTGGAATGACAAGAAATAATCCAAGGCAGGATGAAAATCAGGGAAGGTGGCATCGCAGGAGTTCGGTGGAGAGACAACTTCAAGAAGGGAACCACCAACTGGGAAAGATCAAGCACATGAGAAGAGAAAATTCTGTATGGGATTTGGAGTTAGGACATTGTTAATTTCCTTAGAAAATTATTTCAGTGGAGTAATCAGTGCAGATACTTGATTAAATTACTGAAAAGTGAAATGGAGGTAGGAAAATCAACATTGGGAATGTTAAATATATATATTATTAAAGAGTTTGCACAAGAAGGGAAGGATCAAGACTAAGGTCATCCAGACCCTGTCAGTACGCCCTTGAAATTTCACTGAATGAGTATTGATTTCTTCTTAGCCCAGTGTTGAAGATACATGTCTCCTCTTAGGTGTGAATCAGGCCCCTGTCCTCCTGGGACATTGTCCCTACTCAATTGCTTCACTGCATTTCTTCATGTCCAAAATTGAAGCTGTTTTTGTGATAACACACATAAAATGATTTTCCCTTTTGTTTCTAGTTCTCATTCTAATGATAACCAGAGCTGATTTTCACTTTTGATTTTAGCAACACATTGCCCCCACATCTTCAGGATACTTTAACATGCAATGTTGTCCCTCTCCAGAATTTGCATACATGTAGTTTGCACATAAAGGACATTGAACATTTATTATTTGGATCAATCATGTCAGATGCTACAATTTTGAAAGCAATTTTTTTCTTAAAGGTATTTTCTCTATCTACTCTGAAGTTCAAATGTCATATTGTATCCCATACACACTCAATTGTTTCCTTCAATATACCATTAAACTACCTAGAAACTACCTGCAACCATGAGGGTATTCTTTCTTTTGTATTCCCTCTTCCTGGTCATTTATAAAATATGTTAAGTGACATTTTTGGGAGGAGACTTTGCTATTTATGCTTCTTTATTCAGAAAAGAACTCATTTGTCCCTCAACTTTGACTTGTCTTAAAATCATTATCTTTTTTTTTATTTCAGCATATTATGGGGGTACAAATTTTAAGGTTTCAAAAAATGCCCTTTCCCCCCTCCCCCCACAAGTCTGAGTTTCCAGCATGACCATCCCCCAGATGGTGCACATCTCACTCATTATGTATGTATATACCCGCGCCCCTCTCCTGTCCCACCTGCCCAATACCCTATTACTATAGTACCTATGTGTCCACTTAGGTGGTTGCTCAGTTAATACCAGTTTGCTGGTGAGTATATGTGGTGCTTGTTTTTCCATTCTTGGGATACTTCACTTAGTAGTATGGGTTCCAGCTCTAACCAGGAAAATATAAGATGTGCTATATCACCGTTGTTTCTTAGAGCTGAATAGTACTCCATGGTATACACATACCACATTTTATTAATCCATTCTTGGATTGATGGGCACTTGGGCTGTTTCCACAGCCTTGCAATTATGAATTGTGCTGCTATAAACATTCAAGTGCAGGTGTCTTTTTTGTAGAGTGTCATTGGATCTTTTGGGTAGATGCCCAGCAATGGGATTGCTGGATCAAATGGTAGATCCGCTTGTATCGCTTTAAGATATCTCCATATTGCTTTCCACAGAGGTTGAACTAGTTTTCAGTTCCACCAGCAGTGTAGGAGTGTTCCTCTCTCTCTGCATCCACGCCAGCATTTATTTTGGAGAAAATCATTATCTTTTAATGAAACATTCCTCCCAGTGGGTCCCCACCCCAACTCAGTCTGACAATGTTTTAAATTACCTTTGAAATAAAACCTTGTTGAGGGTTTTTTAAACATGCAAATAAAGTGAGTTTCCTGGAATCTCATATTTTCATGCTTACCATCTCTAAGGAGTCTGGTAGATCTATCACAAATAATTTCCTCTTATAAAAATCGTAATGTTTTATTTGTGATATGTGCTGAAATGTTTAGTGATTCTATGGTTTATGGTATTATAATTTTGCTCAGTTTTCTGAGATCTGTCTGCCAGGAATCTCCTCAACTGTGGCAGGATGTCTGTTTTGATCAATATGTACATGATTCCAGCTATAAATTCCTTCAAAACGCTTCTGTGGGTGCCCATGATTTATTTATTTCCATTTGCCAATTAGGTCTAGAGAGCCTTCCTAATAGACTCACTGGAAGAAGACAGAAAGAAATCTTGGAAGGAAAGAGCTGAACCAAAAAAGAAAAACCTTTCTGCTACCTAAATTTAGAATGAATCCATCGCCATTTTTGTTTTACCTCAATTAACTTTATCCTTCTGAATTCATCTAGTCTCCAAAGAAATCTTACAGCCTGGAGAATTCCTCTATTAAGCTGGACTTGAAAAGTTCTTGTGAAATGTATAGTCCATGTGATCAGGGAATCTGAGTATATTGGTAGTTCATTATTATGATGGTGCTTGTGGGCGTCAGGAACGATAATGTCTGTATTTAATGGTATTTGTGGCTTGCCCCTGGCTGGCAATTACCTGCCAAGTGTAGTGGCTGGATTGAAAGCATGATTGCAGCAGCCCATTTTAAGAGCTATCCTACTGGCTCCTTGATGATAATTTGACCTAAAGCATTGTGTGCGTGTGTGTGTGCGCGTGTGTATGGTGTGCTGTCATTTCCTCATTCCTCCTGAGCAGTAAAAGGAAACTTCCCAGGGAATTGAACAATTCAAATAATAAATTTCTTCAGTTTTGGCTTTGCTCAGCCAGCTGAATATTCTTAATAAAACAGCAATTACCTCTCCTGAAACCACACCTTAGGCAAGAGACACCTGGTATATTGAGTTGACAAGTGGCCATGATTGCACAAAGCTGTGGTGGAGGTGTCTGGTCTCGGGAGAGGTTGATTGTCCACAGGTCTTAGAGTCTGGCAGGAGCTGCTAATGATGCAACCATTTTGCCTTCATTTGTCTGTGATGAGTGCTGCAGCAGTTATTACCTTTTTTATACTTTTTTTTTTTTTTTTGACAGAGTCTTGCTCTGTAGCCCTGGCTAGAGTGCAGTGGTGTCATCATAGCTCACGGCAACCTCAAACTCCTGAGCTCAAGTGATCCTCCCGCCTCAGCCTCCCAGGTAGCTTGGGCTACAGGCAGGTGTCACCATGCCTAGCTAATTTTTTCTATTTGTAGTAGAGACATCATTTTTACTCTTAAAAAAAAAGTGCTGCACAGCCTAGACAACTATGCGAGATTACCCTCACCACTGAAAGTTGAAATACTGATGTTGCATTTACACGGAATTGGCTGTGAACAAGGCAGAAAGCAAGGCAGGACTTTAGGTTCCCACTGCAGTGCAAAGGGAGACAGTAAAATAATAGCAGCAAAAACTCATGCAAATGTATGAACCTCAATCCTAACAACCTTTATGTTTCTGAATGGAACCGTAGAAAGCTTGTGGCCATTGTTCTCTGTTTGATGTATTGCCTTAACAGTTTTAATTATTTTATTTCTATTTAAAGTAAAAGTTAATTAAAATGTCTACCAGTTATTAACAGTTCACATGTTAAAAAGAACTTTCCTTAGGCTTTATGCATTTTTCTTCTTGTAAAATCAATATGCAATCGCTGTTGAAAAAAATGTAGCAGGAATAAACATATATCAGCTCATTTAATTCTCAAAGCAACCTTACAAGGTAGGTTTTTAGCTACTCCCATTTTACAGAAAAGGAAGCTGAGGCTCAAAGAGCCTAAACAACTTCCTCAGAGTCTAAAAATAATCCAGTTCCAAAGTCTACACTATTGACCATACTACTATACTTCCTTCCCTCTATCACTATCCACAATATCCCTCACTCAAGGGATAACTTACAGTTAACCTTAATGTTAGAGTTCCAGACCTGTTTCTATTAATATAAAGAAAGGAATATATTTTAGACTTGTATATCATATATCAATATATTGCCTATGTATACATATTGATTTTCAACTATGACTCTCAATATAGGCATTTTTATTTTTCTTGTTTTATGAATGAGGAAAGAAGCTTAGAGAGCTGAGTGACTTGTCGCAAATTATGGCTTTGGTGGAAAAGAGACCTTTTCCCAGGTATCTGCATCAAAGGGATTCTTTTCTCTGTATCAAGCTGCCTCACAGTCTTTTGATTTTGATTGTGATGAAAGCATATTATTTTGTCATTGTAGGATGCACCTCCAGATTGAAGGTGATCGGGTGGTAGAGTGGATAGTCTCAACGCCCTGCCCAGTGGTGCTCCCAGGGCGTCCTCCCAGCTGGTGCTCCCAATTCCCAGCAACTGCAGGGCTGGCTAATAACCACATCTAGCTGTCCTCTTCTCTAGAGAATTGCCTTTGGATATATCACCTATCTCAGGATCTGCATCTAGAAAACCAGACTTGCGAAAGGTAAGTGTTGACAACACAAACAACCTCTGTGGAACAAAACCCAGCACCTGTGTTGAGCAAAAACTACCTTTTGGGGCCCTTCAACAATTTTCATGATTTTTTAGTCATGCAGTTTGCTTGGAATGGTAGGGCTTTTTTCTTCCAAAATGTCCAGTGACTGTTTTTTCAAAATGTTTTATTAAAATATTTTGTTAAGGTGACTTACATGGACCAAAGAAAGCCCTAAAAATCATTTCAAACACATTTAACTCAGGGTCACTTCTCACGTTTCCATATTTCTGAGCTTTAATGCTTTTCTATTTCAAATCAATTACTTTCTATTCATTCCTTAAGCACACATATTTCAGAGTTATAACAGAAGAATAGCTATGAATAACTACCCTGCCTCCTTCTTTAATTTCACAGTACTCCCATCTGCCTTCTATCTCCCTTGCTGAAAATTTCCTTTGCTCCATCACCATAATTTCACCATTAGCTTTCTCCTACCAACTTCTGGTACATCTCGCTATTAAGGTACTCTCTATTGTAGCCATCTCACTGCGTCCTCTGCTAACTGAACACTTCACTTCTGCCCCAAATGTCCTCCTTTAAAGTCATATGTAGGTACAAAATCTAAAATTTTAAAAATAATCCTTGAATATAGTTACCATCATTTCATAACCCTGATTTTCTGAGATTTGCCAATAGAACCATCACGTAGAAGAGGACTTGGAATATTAGGGCAATATTGTAATTTTTTAAAAGTGGAGATTATATCACCAGGCAGTTTTATAGCATTTGAATTTTCCTGCATTTCTGCTTCCATCCCCATCCCAACAGATTCATCACTTTTTATTTATATTATTGCAAAGGGCTTTGAGCTGAGCTGCTTGCCTCCCTTCCCAGCCTGATCAATCTATCCTCTATAGGGCTGCTAAAGAAACGTTCCTAATCTTTGCTCTCAGCATAGTACTTGCATGCTCAAAAACTCTTCCCTGGTTCCCCTTGCCTATGGAATACTGTCTTAGAAACTCTTTATTTGTATTTATTTATTTATTTTTTAATATAAGCTTTATTGACTTTGGGCAGTGTTCCTAGCCCCTACCCACCCATCACTCTTTTTATTTGACAAAAGAAACTCACAGAATCATTTGGCTTGAAGGATGTCATTGTGAATTGGCTTACCTGAAAAAACTTTTGGCCACAGGAATAATGTAAACCTTTTCATTAAGGCTCTCTAGTCAGTCCTTATAGACACTATTTTAAAACTATGAGACATTTTGGCCAAATAGACATTCTGGAACAAAATATTGGAGACAAACAACCTGAAAACTTTCCGTTTGCTGGAGGAAGTGATTCTTTAAGCTGAAATCAAAAGCAATAACGCTCTGTCAATTTTTATGCCAGCCAACATCTACAGACACCTGGAAACACTAGAGAATTTTTTAGATTACTTCTCCTCAGATGACCTGAAAGTGAGATGTAGATTCGTAATCCTTGATTTGCTCACATGCAGGCCTTAAGAAAGCTCATCTCTGTGACTTGAGAGCACAGGACAGGATATGGTATAAGACCATATCCTGAAGACCTAGTTATTTCATTTATTGAAACAAGCCTGTTCTCATCTAGTAAAACCAGTCCTGAGGGTTCTGATTCCATTTGTTCTGCTCTCACAGACATTCATCAGTTGAATGTCTTGGAAACTCTTTAGACCACTCAGGCCAACCCCTAAAATTTGTAGTACTGAAATAAAAGTACAATTAAAGTCTCTGGCTTACCCCTCTCAATTCCATTCCTCCACAAGAGGCCAGGTAGGAGTGTGTGTGAACACCCAGCCTACAATCAAATGCTATCCATAACCCTCCAGCCTCCACCTGCAAACAGTTACCTCTTGGCCACTCTTGGATTTGGGGATATGCACACTGGTGGTGTGTTCCATACTCAAGAAGATGGACTAGGGGAAGAGACCTGTTATGGTCCTGGAAGTGGGTTCAGGAACACAGAGGCAGCAAATTCCAAGGTCCTGAGTTGAGTATGGTCCAGGAGTGGAGAAAGGTGCTGCAAAAATGTAGACATGGTCACTTAGCCCTGTGGATTACGCACCCTGTGTAGAGGGGTATAGCTGGGAGAGGGTCAGAACACAGAGCTTTCTCAAATACAGGGCCCGGGCAGGGCTCTCTTGCAAGGATTTCAGGGCAATTCTGAGTCTGACGTGGACAACTTTTCACGATCTGATCCTAGCTTACGTTTTCAATATCATCTCATACTACTTCCAGGTGTGATCACTCCACGGTGACCAGTTTGGTCCACCTACAGATCATGGGGGCATGATCTTCCTCATCTATTACAATATCTTTATTCCTGCTATATGCTAGACCCCAAGTTCACAGAGACCAGGCAAATAAGTGAGTGAGACGGGCTAAGTGGGGACCACAGCACAGTGGAGAGGGCAAGTCCTGTCTAAATGGCGGTGATAATTTTCAATTTTAGTCAACTGGTCATATGAAAAACTGTCCACCCAGTCTTACTAGGTCTTGCTTTTATTAAGATTAAATCAGAAATACAGATTTTTTTCATATTAAATCTCTTGATTTTGAAATATTGACAACTAATAAAAAATTAAAAGTATAACTTTTTAAACTCAGCTGTCCAAATCAAACCTCACTGTGGCTCCAATTTGGTCTATGTATGTTCTACAGCCTGGATTGCTCTAAATCCTCCTCTCCAACTCTGTGAATCTTTTCTTTCTCTAAGTATTGACTCAGAGTCTACCTCCTTCATGAAGCCTCCCTGGATCACCCACAGATCATCCACAGAACTTTCTCCTTTTTCTGAGCTATTCTAGTACTTATGATCTATCCTGCTAATTTGACACCATTTGGAATCCTCTGTTTATACCTCTAATTGGATTGCCAGGGAGAGGAACCGTCACACTTTTTTGTTTATACCACAGGGCCTAACAGAGTGCCAGTCACATGGTAGAAACTCAATAATAAATATTTATCAAATCAAGAATAAATAAAAAACAATATTGTACCAAGCTTTAAAAGTGTACATACTTTAGACCAAGGAATTTAATTTCTAAGAATTTCTCCTAGGGAAAAAACACAAATGTGTGCAAAGATGTATGTGTGTAATATTTGTCATAGTATTACTTGTTAAAATAAAAAGTTAGAATCAACCTAAGCATCCATCAAAGGAGTTTGAATAAATTAAAATTGTAATATACCATGTGATTGGTTGAATGTCTGCTAAGTCTCTTTATCTGTAGTTCCTTCTCCAACTTTTTTATTTTTGTTAGGTTGTTTTTTTTTTGTTTGTTTTTTTTTTGTAAAAAGCAACTGGGTTGTTTGCCTTACAGTTTCTCATAGTCTGGGTTTTGCTGAGTGAATCCCTGTGATGTCATTTAACATGTTCCTCTGTCCCTTGTATTTCCTGCAATTGGTTTTGGAGACTTACTAAGTTTGATATTTTTGGCAAGACTACTTTATTAATAAACTCCCCAATCTCAGTGGCCCATCATGACTAATACAATTTCTTGCTGATGGGGTTTTCAGCTCAGCTCCAGCTCTGTTCCGGGCTGGGGGCTGTGTTCACATCTTCTCTGCATTCTTTCTCATTCTGGGACTCAGAGTGGGGGAGCAGCCCCTTTGTGGTACTTGCACTTTTCATGACTGAGGACAGAAGCCCAAGGAGAGCAGAGCCAAACAATGCAGATGCACTGACGGCTTTTCTTTGGAAGTGGCATAAAGTCAGATTTGCTCACAATCCATTATTCTAAGGTGGTCTCATGGCCAAGTTCAAAGTCATAGAACATGCCAAAAAAGCATGGTGAGGTTGGAGAGGAGATGAGTAATTTACAAACAAAAAGATATTGCATACTTTGGTGTTTTCTGTGTGTTTGTTTTTGTTTATTTGTTCTTTGGTGATGTTAAATCTTCAAATCATAAGGGCTACAAGATGATGATGTTCTAATCATACCATTTTTCTGTTTTTATGATCTGAAATATTATATAAAGAGGAACTTCCCCTCATTAACTATTTATCTTAAGATACAATTTTTAAAGGAAAATCAAGATGAACACTTGATGCTTTTCTTTTTAATTGCTGGTTATCAAAATAATAGTTTTGTTATTTCAAAGTGACCCATGAGTACTTTGAAGTGAGGAGAGGAAAGTATCATTGTGAACTCACGTATTTACACATATTTGATATATTGCAATCCATTGAAGTTTTCCTTTTTGGTGTTCAGATGACACATCTTTGGCCACAGGAGCCTATTAAAGTTCATGAATCCTTTGGACATGATCCTAGTATTCTTGCATACTTTCTTTGCTTTCTAGATAAAATATATTGTGAGTTCATATTAATACTGCCAATTTAAACTCAAGAGTTTTTGCCTACTCTATCACACACCAAAATCTGATCCTGGTTCAAACAATTAAGTAATGATCTGACAACCTGGAAAAAGTAAACAGTTAATTTATATTTATTATTAATTTTCAATGAATAATGTTATTATAATTATATCCTATGAAGAATCCCATGTCTTATAGCACTATATATATATATATATATATATATATATATATATTATATAATTATATCCTAGGAAGAATCTCATGACTTATAGCAATATACACACACGCACACACGCACACTGAATATTTATATATAAAATTCCATGGTGTCTGAGGTTTGCTTCAAGATAATCCAAGGAATTGGGCAGAGAGAAGTATAGAGTGTATGGATGAAAGAACATTGGCTGTGAGTTGATAATTGTTGAATTTGAGTGATAGGTAGGCAAGGTTCACTATTCTAGTCTCTATTTTTATATGTTTAAAATTTTTAATAATACTATAAAAAATACGTTGGAAAAATATTTAATGATATGAAACAATGTTCACATGATATAATTAAGTGAAAAGGTAAGTATGCTACTTTTATAAAATAAGCCTGAATTTGTAGAAGGAATGTAAATATATGGAGATAAGACTAAAGGACTTACCCTAAATGATGAATGATTCTCTCAGTATTACAGATTATTTTCATTTTAGTCTTTGTGTCTTTCAGTATATTCCGGTTTTTCAATATGAACATGTACTACTTTCGTAATCAGACAAAAATATAAACGTTATTGATAAATGACTTTAAAACAACAGATACTCCTCTACTTCCTTGTTTATATGCTTTTATGATAATTGCATCTCCCATTTCAAGCTATTACCAAACACTGCTACACTGTGGCTGCCTGGAAGCCTGGATACAACCGCCTCCTCCTTCGCCATTTCCCCCAAATTCCTTCTTCTCATAGCAGCCTCATCTTTCTTCCACTGCTGTGTGGAAGTTAAGACCTTAACTCATGATGAACAAGAATACAGCTCTACTCCTCCCTGCTTGATGTTTCTTTGTTCCCTGTCAGGCTTAATTTTTTTTTTCCATTTCTAAGGAGTTTTACTCCTTAGAGTTTATCCTTTTTATTAATAATATTATTAATAATAAGAAATTATTAATACTATTAGGCCAGGCATGGTGGCTCACGCCTGTAATCCCAGAGCTTTGGGAAGCTCAGGTGGGAGGATTGCTTGAACCTGGGAGTTAGAGGTTGCAGTGAGCTGTGATCATGCCACTGCTCTCCAGCCCAGGTGATAGAGGAAGACCCTGTCCCCACAACCAAATAATAATATTATTAAGAGTGCATGGCATTTATAGAGCTTTTGCTAAGTTCTAGGCACTTTGCTAATTACTTGATATACATGAATGTTTTTAGTCTTCAAAGGAGCCTTAGGATTTAAGAATTACTCCTCATCCTTACAACAGCTGTGCAACATAGTGATGTCTATACATGCTGAATGGGCGCAGCTCACAAAGAACTTGTGCAACTTCTCCAGCCACACTTCAGGCATGAAATGGAGTTGGTTTCAAATTCATGTGTGTCTGGGTCCATAGCTCACAGTTTTCTTACAGTGCTTTGCTGTCTTCTCTCAAAAAGAAAATAAGAAGGGGAAAAATGTTTTCAAATTACCCTAAAGCAGAGATCTGCAAAATGTTATACAAGATTTAAAAATTACTTGTGTCACATGTGTTTAATTATTCTGTGTCCTGTGTGTATTTCACCTTAGCCTTATAAACTAGCTCTTTTGTCATTGGCTTCATTCTCATGAAAGAGTTTGAAATGCATGATAATAAAAAACTTCAGGTTAAATGAAGTTCTATAAGGAAGGATAGAGAGAGCCAACCACCTAGCGGTTTTCTGCGCAGAAGGGAGAAGAGCCCCAAGGCCAGGGAGAGCAGAATAAGAAGGAGAAAAGAATTAAACCACACAAAAAAGGAAACCCTGGAGCCCTGGGGCTGAGCCTGTCTCGGGGATTCTAAAAGCAAGCAGAGGGACGAAAATACATCCTTTCCAAGGCAATGTCTACACATCAACTTTAACATCCTGAGTAACGTTATCTTTGGCATAGTGCTCCTTAATGAAGACATGTTCTTCCAAGTTGTAAAAAATAGAAAGCCCCTAAACCATAAAGCATGCCTTTTAGAAATTAAACCAAACTAAACAGTATATCTCATTGGGGGCCCTTCGCCAACAAGTTAAGTTTGTCTTTGGTGTTTCTCTCTTCACCTTTTGGGACCATCCGCCCCCTTCCCCATCTGTTGGCCAGTACTGCCATGATCCCAGCACTGTAGCTCTGCGCATGGGCAGCCC
Organism: Microcebus murinus; assembly: GCF_040939455.1. NCBI lineage: Eukaryota > Metazoa > Chordata > Mammalia > Primates > Cheirogaleidae > Microcebus > Microcebus murinus. Next base: position 52,147,844 of record NC_134104.1, read on the forward strand.
CTCTCCGTCCATCCATCCCTTGGAACGACAGAGCCTGCTGGACAGAGGGATTTTCTTGTTATCAAACCACACCGCTCCCTCCTTCACAGATGAACTTTGGGACCCCACTGCCACCTCATATCAAGTGAGAATCTAACAAACCATGGGGATATTGCCAGTGAAAGGCAGCTTTCCTAGGGGAGATATTTGCACGGGAGTTTTGGCAGAAGATGCCTCAATCAGAGGAGAGTGTTTAATCATGGAAATTTCAGACTTTGGGAGAAGCTAAAACAGATGATGTTTGGGGAGAAGATACAGCAATATGCATCCATCAAATCACACTGAATATGAAGCACAGACAAGTGAACATGAACTCTTTAAGCAATGACAGTTTGGGGCGGGGCTGTCCGGGATATATTTATTACACTGAAAAAGCCAAGCGATGGATAGGGCCCTGGGATAAAGTGGAAAGGAAAGAAAAAAAGAGGATACTGGCAATAAGGCGTCCAATATAAGAAGTACACATATAGTCACTGCTTTATAAGTAGTGGGGGACTACTGGGTTAAATTCATCTGGAAGTTTTTCTCTTCCCAAGAAAAGCTAGGAGAGTCTGCAAACCCATTCCCACCATAGCAGGGTAAGTGGGAAAAGGCATTCCTAGGAAGCTACAAGCAGATTTTTTTTATGCTTTCATTTGTGTTTTATTATTTAAAATATTTTTAAATTTCATAATATCATGGGGGTACGAATGTTTTGGTTACCTGGATTGCTTTTGTACTGCTTGAGTCAAAGTTATCAGTGTGCCTATAACCTAGATAGTGTACACTATATCTGTTAGGTATGATTTCAGCCATCCCCTCTTCCCCATCCAACCTGCACAATTTCTATTGAGTTTTACTTCCATCTGTGGACATGAGTGCTGATCAGTTAGTTCCAATTTAATAGTGAGTGCATGTGGTGTTTGTTTTTCTATTCTTTAGATATTTCACTTAGGTGCATGGTCTCCAATTCCATACAGACTGTTCCAAAAGATATTAATTCATTTTTTATGGCCGAGTAGTACTCCATGTATACATATACCACATTTTATTAATCTTCTCATGTATTGATGGGCACTTGGGTTGATTACACATCTCTGTAATTGTGAACTGTGCTTTAATAAACATTCTAGAGCAGGTGTCTTTTGATAAAATGACTTTTTTTTCCTTTGGGTAAATACCCAGTTGTGGGATTGGTGGATCAAATGGTAGGTCCTTTTAGTTCTTTGAGGAATCTCCATCTTATTTTCCATAGAGTATTTTAAAGAAGCTCAGAGGAGATGCCCTTCCTGAAGACACATAATTGCCCAAATCTATACAGTAGCACATAGAAACAGAAATAGCTAGATATTTTGAAATATCACATTTGAAAATAACAAAAAAAAGCCTTCAGAAATCTGAACTGTGAACAAATGCCAACACATTCTCTGAAATTTGATTCCTCCTTCTTATAAAGTCCTGACTGACTTCTTCGGCATGAATTCTGGTGGAACATTGGAAAACATGGACAAGTACAAACTTTAGAGAAGGATCAGAGACGATGCAGAATCAGACCTCAAACCCAAACCATGATCAAGTCAGACCTTCAAGGCAATTTTGGCTAATTACTTTTTCTTATAACAAATACTTCTTGAGTCTTTATTATGTTCTAGGCATTATTCTGTTTTATACAGATGAATTCAATTTTATAACACTTTAAAGTAGGTACTATTTTTATCCCCATTTAATAGATAAGTCCTTTGTGACTAAGGAACAGATAAGATAATTAAATTGGAGCAAAGTCATGCAGCTAGTCAATAGCAGAGCTAGGATCCCAACCCAGAGTGTCTTAGATCCAGAGTCGATGCTGCACTGACATGTGCTATTGTTAAATCACACACTTCAGTTGAAGAAATCCCACCGCCATGGGCCAGCTTGGAGGCAAAAGCAGTCCAAACTTTCATAACTCTGCTTGTTCAAGTTCAACTCATATTTTATATGACAATATTCTATATCAATTTATCAACCATGGGAAACAGAACCACATCCCAGTGTTCTAGGCCCCAAACACAGAAACATAAGGCTGATTATAGACTCCACCCCTCCCCTCCCCTCAGAAGTCTCCTTCCCTGACAGGCACTGACATCCGTACCTTCAGCCCAACCCTTCTGTGAGTGGCCATAGCATTCCCTTCCTTGTCCCATGTTTTCAGTGGGGCATCTTTGTCCATTTACTTGGAAATTTAATATTATTCTTCCTCCAGGGAATGCAGAATTGATTGTCCCTTCATCACCTCATCTTGGGACAACCTCTCTTCTCCACTTTGCTCAAGACCAATGACTCATTTCTTGAATCCATTCCTCTATATTTCTCCTCTACCAAACAGACACCAGTCTTCCAAGGAGCTAAATTCTTAAGCAACAAGCTGAAGAAGAGGGACCTGACATCTCCTTCAGATATTTGGAAGGCCAGGGTCTTTCTAACAGGATGCACAGGAAATACATCAAGAACATAACTCTGCATTGTTCATAGCTTGTTGTGCACATAGTGAATTATGGATAACTCATTTCATTGTGTTGGTTCAATTCCTCTCACTTTTCCTTTTCATTGAGTTCCAGGGAAAAGAGTGTCTTCAGCTATTACAAAGGAAAGGTATCTGAGCTGGGAAGACCACTCTTTCCCCCACTGTTGCCCACCACCAATTCTTGTTTGCAATAAAAATTCTGGTGCCCAGAGTGTACAGAGAAGATAGGAGCAGCCTTCCCTCCTCTGGAGTGGTGCCCAGATAGGCTCACTGCTGGTTAGATGCCCCACGAGTCTGTTGTTCACACTGCATATCCCAGGGCAGCGCAGGAGAGGTCCCATTACTGCTTCTTAACTACTTTCATATCTGCACGTCAGCAAGAAATAGAATCCAATCCCATAACGGTGTTCTGACTGAGGGGTCCTCAGCTTGTGCTCTGCGGGTCTCAGAGGGATGGAGAACCCAGGTCCTGGCCTGCTGGGCCCTCGGCCCCAACTTGCTAATTGGCATGGGGTGGAAGGCAACACTGCAGTCCAGTTTGGAATTACTCAGTTGAAAATAATTTCCCTTGGCTTCCACATATAAAGGCTGGTGTCCAGGGCTAATTGTTGGGAAAATAGAGTAATGGGAAGCTTTTTCCCCTCTGTGATTCCCAGTGTCCTTCTTCTAATCCCTTTTTCTCTTTAGCCCACATCAAGTTGCCCACATCTTCTCTTTTTCCTTTGCTCTATCATCATCTGAACTCCAAAAGGATCTGAAATTTACTTGCCAAATAGCAAAAATGGTTGGTAATAGAGCACCCTCCCTATTGTTTTTGTTTTTGTTTTATCCGAGGCCTGTGATTCTCAGGTTGGCTAAAAAAGGGCAGATTCTGAGGTTGCAGCTCTTGTGCCCCCTCTACCTCCCCAGAAATCTACACCATGAGCGCGATCCCACAGGGGGTTGCGCTGGCTGAAGGTTAAAGGCACACAGCCCAAAGGCAATACTTCAGGGAGGGGCAAGTGGCTGGGGGACCTGAAGAGGCAGGGCCCTCAGGATCTACTGCCTGCCCCAACCCCACCACCCATTATGGCTTAACTTGTGTCCCTCTGTGAGACAGGCTGAAGTCTCCATCCCCAGTGCTAGCATCACCCCCTCAGCTCCACATTAGATCATCAGGCATTACTAGTACAACCTCTGTGGAAAGCAATATGGAGATACCTCCAAAAGCTACCACTGTTTGATCCAGCAATCCCATTACTGGGCATCTGCCCAAAGGAACAAAACACATTCTATAAAAGAGACATCTGCACTCAAATGTTTATAGCAGCACAATTCACAATTGCAAAGATGTGAAAACAACCCAAGTGCCCATCAATACATGAGTGGATTAATAAAATGTGGTGTATGTATATCATGGAGTTCTCCTCAGCCACAAAAACCAATGGTTATCTAGCACCTCTTGTATTATTTTGGATAGAGCTGGAGCTCATTCTACTAAGTGAAGTATCACAAGAATGGAAAAACAAGCACCACATATATTCATTATCAAAATGGTATCAACTGATCAACACTTATGTATACATTTAATAGTAACATTCATTGAGTGTCTGGCAGGTGGGGGGCAGGAGGGGTGGGCATATTCACACCTAATGGGTGCAGTGCACACTGTCTGGGAGATGGACACGCTTGAAGCTCTGACTCAGGTGGGGCAAAGGCAACATATGTAATCTAAATATTGGTATACCAGTAATATGCTGAAATAAAAAAATAATAATATAAAAGATTCTCATAAGGAGCATGCACCCTAGATCCCTTGCATGTTTACAGTAGGATTTGTGCTCCTGTGAGAATCTAATGCCGCCTCTGATCTGAGAGGAGGCGGAGCTCAGATGGTGATGAGAGGGATGGGGAGCAGCTGTACATACAGATGAAGCTTCGTTCGCTTGCCTGCTGCTGTGTGGCCCAGTTCCTAAGAGGCCAAGGACTGGTACTGGTCTGTGGCCTAGAGGATTAGGAACCCTAGCACTAGACCAAACCACCTGTCCACAAAGAAAAATACAGCTTTGGCTAGACTTGGGCAACGGAATTCTCTGGTAGTCACATTGTCCTTGACTTAGAATAGCTATTTGGAGGCTTATCCCTTTCCTTATAGCTCTCATAGCCATTCTCAGTAGTCTCTGCATTTTTGTTAAGAAGTATGTACATAGAGGAAAATAAAGGAAATAAATTAGAGCTTGCCCTGGTCAAGCAGGAAGAACAGAACATTTTCTGATCACTTCATAGTTTTGCAGTAGTTGCACTTCAGTTTGCATTTTATTTTGAAAGCACTTGCTATCCTTGCCACACAGATTGCCCAAAGCATTTCTGAGAATCAACACAACATTCAGAGTTTAGGGAAGCAGAGAAGTGGAAATGATTTGAGTCCCACGGGGTTTCTAGGTATGTCTCACTTTAAGGGCCTCTGGTTAAGGAGAAAATTAATATTGTTCCTAGATTTCTGAATAATATGTGATCAACATTTATGTATGTATTCCTGTGTATTCCTGCGTATGTATTCCTGCGTATGTATTCCTAACCTGTGAACCTGTTTAGTAGCAATTAAGCATGTAGGGGAATTGTAAAACTGTGGTTCCAGATAGGAGAGAGAAGTTTAAATCAAGGGATTAGAAAATCAGGGTTACTTAATTTTAAGAGGGAGTATTTAAGAATTCTCATATGAAGGCTACTTATAGAGATGGCACTGACAGGTTGTTTTCTGTTTCCCCTGAGGCTATAACTGAAGAAATTGTTCTTCAATTGTTGTGTAAGATTTCAGCTACAGCAGTGGTTGGCAAACTTTGTCTTTAAAGGACCAGAGAGAAAATATTTCAGGCTTTGCAACTACACAACTCTTCATTTTTAGCCTGAAAGCAGGCATAGACAATGCACAAATGAATGAGTGGCTGTGTTCTAATAAAACTTTATTTACAAAAAGCCTGTGGGCTATGGTTTACTGACCACTGATATAGAGCATCCAGAGGAAAAACTTGTTTAAACATTGGAATAGTTGGCTAAGATGCCCCATGATTGGAGGGTTTAAAAAACAGAATGGGCAGTTACTTGTTTGGGTTGGCTTATATACCTTAATTACTCCATTTTATCACCATTAGAACTTTGCTTTAGAGAGCTCTGCATACCATAAACACTACATAGTTCTTATAGGACACATGTGCATCTGACATACAGGATCTTATTATACTCAGTGTTGTCACTGGCATACCAGTCACCCAAACTTCTTTCCCTGGGAGCACCATTGAAGCCCCAGGCAAATATTTCTCTGCAGAGAAATTAATTAATGCAAATTAATTAATTCATCAATTCTTTTCTCCCACATAACAAAAATGCAATAGATTCTTACACAAAGAGTCATCCTTTGCCAGTAGGGCTAAAAGTGCACCTTCCTGCTTCCTTTGTGTTCTATCTAATTCATGGGCCAGGAAGGTTCACAAATTATTGAGGTTTTCACAGCATATACACATAGTGGCTAAGGAACACTTTGCAATGTTAAAGAGTTCTAATTACTCCTAAATGTGTATATATGCATTAATGTACATATGTAGGTCTAGACATAACATGTAAGAATCAAGACACTGATTCTTTGCATTGGCAACTAGATAGACATCAAATGTTAGAATTGTGATTATTTTATTACAAATGTGTTTAATAAAAGATAATTACATTTTTAAAGTTAATAAAATTTAGTTTTGTATACATTTTTTATCATATAATTCATATTCTGCCTTTCAATTTTAATAGCTATTTTCAACACATTAGACAAAAATATGTCTTTTGGAAAACATATAAAAATTTTTATTTGCCAATCTTTTGCATTAACTTTCTTAAATTTTAATTTTTTAATTTTACATTTTTATTTATAATCAAAATCTTAAACCATTAGCTCATTGCTGTCAATCATGGGTAAACTTGCTTATAAAAACATAATTTGTATTTTTTTATTTTAAAAGGAAGAGAATGGTTCCACTATGTGGATCAAGTAAATAATAATTTATGAATTATTTTATTATTCACCCAACCAGGACACTCAGTCCATATGTAAAAATAATAGAATGCAACTATCTTTTAAAATTTTTCATTATGAAGATATTCTTAAAAAGATAGGCAGACAAAACATATTTATTAAACAGTTTGTTAGCATGTGGAATGGGGATTTGGATTCTCACTTTACCCCCACATATGTTAGTGAAGGACCTACCTCAAATCACTATCTTGTGTGGAAATAAGGATGTTTTGATGGATGAACTATTTTGATTAATTGATAGATGACCCAAATCTCCTTCAAGTTTTAACTTTTTTGTTGAAAATTATTTCAAGCATAACTCAGTTTGACAACCTCTTACTTGCAATTTCAAAATTCCCAAGTCTCTGGAAATAGAAATTTTCTTTTTTAAAAAATACATTTGGTAAGCCTGGAAGGGTGGCACATGTCTGTAGTCCCAGCTACTCAGGAGGCTGAGACAGGAGGATGGCTTGAGCCCAGGAGTTCGAGCCCTGCTGGGCAACATAGCAAAACCCTGTCTTTTAAAAAAAGTACATTTTGTGCCAAAATCACTTGGTTTTTCTAACTGGTTTGACATGAGGTTATTTATAGTCTTTCTGCATGCCATCTATATTCAAATATTCACTTCAAGATATTAATGAGTTTGATTATGGGATCTGCCCCAGACTTTGCTTCAGGGATTATGTAATATACTATTCATGCATTATATTATCTTTCTAAAATCTGAAAAAGTCTGAATTTGAAAAATGTCTGGACCAAAGGTTTCCTTGCCTTAGTAAAAGAGCAAACTAGAAAAAATATTGCATTTTCTTTGATGACTAGACTATGTTAGAATAGAGGTTCAGTATAAATAGTACTTTTTATTGCACAGAGACTGTTGATATAGATGACAGAGGACTTTTGCTAAAGGTACATTAAAAACCTTGGTCATTTTTTTAAAGGTAAGTCCGGAATCAACTTATTTTCATCTCATTTGACATTTTTCATAAAAGCTGAGCTTACAATTATAGTGAATCGATACTATTAATTGACTGATTTTAATTCACTCTGCTTTTCATCATATTGAATTTATTATCTAGGATTAGGACATACCTTGATTCATGATGTTGTTGTTGTTGGCTAATAGCCAGAGTTACAAGAGCCGAAGATGGAAATAAGAACATCTTCTCTAGTGCATTAGTGTCTAAATTTTGTTCCACAGGCCTGTTTCAAAGTTTCTTTGTAGATGCATAAATAGAATTTACATTCAGGGGTTCTCAAAATGAGGTCTCTAAACCAGTATCATTAGTGTCACCTGGGAATTTGGAGGTTCTTTACTCACCCTAAAATAAGATGGCAGAAATACAAAGCCCATGAAATGTGAAAATGACCTTGGAAGAACTAAGGTCTCAGGGTTTTCCTAAGATTCAGTCATAAACAGCCTTCTTTAAACAACAACAACAACAACAACAACAAATCTGAATTTATTTTTATTTAGATGTAATATCTCCATTCTCCACTTTTTAACTTTTTTTTCAGCACTACACACACACTCTCTCTCTCTCTCTCTCTCTCTCTCTCTCTCTCTCTCTCTCTCTTTCTTGCCAGTAGAGTGGTAGCACTCAAAGGGGTGCAAACAGCTCTGGCAGTGAGTAAGATGATCCAATGAATTGGAGAGAGAAAGTACTAAAACTGCTATTTATAATCTTTCTTGCCTCATCCTGATAAAATTTCTATTTTCATATATGTTTAATGTGAAAGATAAAGTACATATGTATAATTTATGAATTATTAAGTAAACATATATTGTACATGTTGACACAAAAATAATTACTAATATGTGTATACAATTCAAAAATCCAGAAATCATTGTACCAAACCATAAGCTTAAGAGAAAAGAGAATTACTTTTTCATCTTTCTTCCCCCATAATGCCTTGCCTACACATAGTAGACATTCAGTTGGTGTGGAAATGAATATTTTGGCTTACTGCTATATTTTGAGAAAATGCCACTAAAATTGCAGTCATCAGAAGGGACTGAAAACTGTCAGAATTTTAGTATCAACATTCCTCCTTCTCTGGACTGTGGGTAGCTACATACCTATCTCCAAACATGAGCTTCTTTTCTGCTTTTACAATAAAAGCAGCATCCATATTTGACATTAAGTTTTTTCAATGTCATATAAAGTGATCACGCTCTCTTTGTTTCAGATTTTATTGAAGTCACTATATGCTTAAGTGTTTTGTGGACTTAATTTTGAACATTTCTCCAAGTGTCTCACAATGATTCTTCCCACATTGTTGCTCACTGGAACAGAAACAGCAAACACTGGGGGTACTTTCCTCCTCTAAGACTGGTGGTCATCGAGGCAAATCTACACACCAAAATAATATTCTGAGGATTAGAAGAAATTCAATGTAAAGAATATTTTTAAAAAGTTTCTGTGATTTCCTGATTAGCCTCCTCCAAGTATAGGCAGAGAGTAATGAGGAGTGATCTGATTGGATCATGCAATGAGGTAATGCTGGGAGGCATGATCTGATTGGATCATACTGTAGGGTGATGCCAGAGCTTGATTTGATTAGATCCTGGATCATGCCGTGTGGTCTGCTTCTTAGTTTGGTTGCTGTTCCTTAGTGCAAGCACTTAGTTTCCCCATGTGTTTGCACACTTGGTTCATCTGGGCATGTTCCTGTTATGTAATTTGTGAACTAGGGATCCATGGCAGCTGAAAAACAACTTATCATTTTACTATGCAAAGTTGAACCAGATTGGATTGGTTCTACATTTACATAAGGCACGTTGATAGCATGTGATATGACCCCCTTGATATGAAGTCATGAAAATGGCACTTCATCTCTGTAGTCTTCCTCCACAAAACCCACAACCCAGTCTAATCATGTGAAAATTTCAGACAAATTCCAATTGAGGGACATTCTATAAAATGCCTAACCAGTACTTCTCAAAATTGTCAATGTTTTCAAAAGCAAAGAAAGTCTGAGAAACTGATATCTAAATGAGCCTAAGAAGATATGGCAACTATTTTTAATGTAGTATCCTGGATGGGATGGGGGTGGGGCAGAGAATAATATTAAGTCAAAAGAAAGGAAAATGGAACACGGTATGAACTTTAATTAATAATAATGTGTCAATATTGACTTATTAGTTGTGACAAATATAGCATACCGATGAAAGATGTTAGCAGTAGAGGAAACTAGATGTGCGGCCTATAGGGACTCTTTGTACAATCTTGGCAACGTTTCTGTAAATCAAAAACTATTCTAAAATAAAACTTTATTTAAAAAAAATGAGCAACAGTTTTGAACATATACCTCATCAATGAAGACATAAAAGTGGCTAATAAGCACATGAAAAGATGCTAACCATCATTAGTCATTAGGGAAATGCAAATTAATTACATAACGGGATACATTATGCACCCACTAGACTAAAATTATAAAGATTGACAAAAGCAAGTGTTGGCAAGGATGAGGAGGAACTGGAATTTTTATGCACTTCCAATTGGGTTAAAAAATAGTACAACTATTATATACTTTGGAAAACAGTTTGGCAGCTTCATACAGTTATATGTACCCTATCATATGACCCAGTCATTCTAATCTTAGGTATTTACCCAAGAGAAATTAAAGCATACATTCACATAAATATTTGTGTGTGGAAGTTTATAGCAGCTTTCTTTGTAATAACCCCCCTCAAAAAAACAACCCAAATATCCATCAAGTGAATGGATAAGCAAATCATGATCTATCCATATACTGGAATGCTATTTAACAATGAAACTAACAAACTACAGCAACACCATCAAAGAATCTCAGAGACGTTATGCTTAGCCAGCACAAGAAAGTAGATGCTGTATTATAATATACTGCTTATAGGAAATGCTGGCAAATGTGCACTATATTTCAAGGGACGGAAAGCAGATCAGTGATGCCTATGACAGGGGAGCAGGTATCGACTTTTCAAGAATAAGAGGGGACTTTGTGTACAGGTTAAAATGCTCTATATCTTGATTGTGGTGATTATATGGGTATATGCACTTGTTAATAATGCTCGCCAAGCTGTATATTTATAATAGTACATTTTATCTCACAAAAATACACTTTAGGCCAGGCATGGTGATGCATGCCCATAATCTTAGCATTTTGGGAGGCTGAGGCAAGAGAATCACTTGAGGCCAGGGTTGGTGACCAGCCTGAGCAACATAGTGAGAGCCCATCTCTACACACACCAAAAAAAAAAAAAAAAAAAAAAAAAATAGCCAGATGTGGTGGCACATCCCTGTAACCCCAGCTACTTGGGAAGCTGAGGCTGGAGGATTGCTTGAGTCCAGAAGTCTGAGGTTGCAGTGAGCTCTGATGATGTCACTACACTCTCGCCTGGGCAATAGAGTGAGACATTGTCTCAAAAAAAAATATGCTTTAATAAAGTTGATTTTTTAAAAAAAGACTAGATGGCCTTGAAGGAATTCTGAAGATGACTCTCTGGGATCCCTCAGGGATGACAAATTGTCTTCCTCTGCTCCACGGCCCTTCCACCATTCCACCCCATCCCCACCACTCCCACCACCCCAGGGAGCAAGGAGCTGTTTGACATGTTTCTCTTTAAGATTGAGGGTTCCTGCTCCTCAGGTGATTTCGGAAGGCAAAAGGCTCAATGGAGTAATTTGTGCCAGTGGGCGTGAAGATCCTGCAGTGTCCCTGCGAGAGGGAGAAAGTGGATATACCTTCCCCACATCTCCGTGACTCTTGGGGGCACAGAAGACAACCCTGATGTCTACCGGGAGCACAGAGACTAGCCGGGAGGGAGGAGGAGTACAGCATCCCAAGTGGGGCCCCAAGGGACACAGGGCTGCCCCTCTGGGCACAGGATGCTCTGTGAGGGGCCCAGGTAGAGCTACACATGGCCTCAGGAAACCACACGCACAGCTGCAGTGAGACTCTGTAGCCGCAGCTGCCCTGGGAATAAAGAGGCACCAGATCAGGCCCAGGCCACCTCCCTAATACTGACGCTCCCAGCCACAGGAAGATGATTTCTCTCTCCTTCCTGCTGTGGTTGGAGTCAGTGCAGGTGGGGCGGACAGTGTTCATTCAGAGAAAGAAAGCTTGGGACTATGAATAGTGACAGCCAATAGTATTGAATTTTGACAGAATATTCAACAGCAATATCCTAAGTCTTTAATAACCAGATTAGATTACAAATATCAGTGGACCAGACTAATGTTTGAACAAGAAGGGGATCAAAAATAAAATGTGTGCTCTGGGTAGATTGTAAGGTTCAAAGATGTTTTGAGAATATAGCAAGCTTCATTTTTTAAAAAAATTTGCATTGATATACTTTAGTCCAAATGTTACACTTATACATGAATAGGATTGGTATGATAAACTTTTGTAACTTGCTATTTTCACTGGGTTATATATTGTGAACATTTGTCTCTATCAATAAACAGTTTTCTACAACATAATTTTAAATGTCTGCACAGCATTCCATCACATGAATGTACATATTTTGCTTAAATAGTAGCTTACTGTTGAACATTAAGGCTCTTCCAGTGTTTCAGTATTATAAATAAGTTTGATTCTTCATCTTACACATGTATATTTTCACGTATCTCTGATTGCTCCCATAAGATAAATTCACAATTAAGGAATTGCTGGTGCATAGGGTAGTTGTGTTTTAAGGATTTTAACATCCTTTTGAAGGTTTGTGCCAATTCACACTTACATTAGAAATTAACACTTTTTAAAGGCAATTTTCTATTTATCTATGTTTCTGTTCTGGCTCAACAATAAATTGAGCTGGCTAAAGGGATGGTCCTAAATCCATCTTTATTATTATGTTATATTAATAGTTAGGGTAAATTTAGAGCTAGTAAAATTAGCATTACTCACAGTGTTGGAGTTTATCCTCAGTTTAACCACACATATGGCTGTGGCCATGTAGTGACAGTAACAATAATGGAATTAACCTTTATGGAGAGCTGATTACACGGCCAGCAGCATTCACAGTGCTTTACAGGGGTATCAACAGTCCTGTGAGGTGAGTGCTGGTAATATGATCTCTCCATTTTAAAGAAGAGGAAACTGAGTCACAAAAGAGTAAGTGCCTTTATCAATGTAGGTTTTCATATTAATATGTATCTTCATAACTTAGATTGTTTCAGTATTTCCTCACATTTGTGTTTCTTTTAATTTACATTGGATCTTGAAGAGTTACTTTTCTTTCCTACAGATTAAACACGGACTCACAGAGAAACTTCTGCTCTGAATATGAACTACTGTGCTTGGTCAGTGTTGAGGCCAACTGAGGTTCAACCCTACAGACTCCTGTCCTGCACTTCATACTGAAAATGGGAATATATTACAGCTCTAATTCCCAAGCGCAGTGTTGTGACATACTGTCCCAGTCAGTTGTGGAGTTTGCCACAAGCTATTTGTTATATATAAGTATTAAAGTCCCGAAGTTTGTGAAGTCCCCATTTGGGGCGCTTTTCATGTAAATGGGAGTGGAGGTAGGATTACTCTTGTGCTAAGGTCACCTCAGTCCCACGGGTCCCAACGTGCTCTCGGAGTGGAAGAGAAGCAGGTGAGGTTTTGGCAAGGTGTGGAGAAGCAACCTGCAGCCCATCCTGCCTCTGCACCAGGGAGCAGGTGGCACATGCATGTGTGTGGGGCTCTGCAGGAAAATCGTGGGGACCACGACTTCAACCGGAGGAAGGAATACAGTTCAATTCAATTCAAATGACTAGAGCGTAGAAAGAGAAACAACAGAAACAATTAGGTATTTTCATTTCCAGTATTCTTTTCTTAATTAGCATTAAGAACTCAAATTTGGATCACTAAAAAAAAAAAAAAAAAAAAAAAAAATGACACGCTCTGTGTGGCCACCAGGCAGAGATGGTGAAAGAACCATGTTTACGTTTCAGAATGTCAAAGGCTATCAAGACGGCCATGAAAAGAATGGGACCTCTTACAATCTTTGTTGTTAAAGAAATGTTTTCTCATCAATGAACAGCTTGCCAAGGCCAGATAAGCAGCATGAAAAGTCGGGAAAAAATGCTTCTATTTGCTTATTTAGAGAGTTGTTAATAATTCACCCGCTTACAACTTCTAGAAGGAAATCGCCATCCCTCACTCATTGACTGGTTGGGAGAGGTCTGCGATCTCTTACAGTGTTAAATTGTTCTTTTTCTGGTTCATCTTTGTACCCACCTTCGGTTAAGAAGGTTCTTGCAGGCTAGTGAGCAGTTAAGGTCACTGTCTCCAAATGAGCTCGAGGTCAAGGACTATGAACCTGATTAGGATGGTTAACTCTTACATCATAGTTACAAACTGGACGCCTAATCCCAGACAGACATCCTGCAGCCTAAAGCCAGCACAAGCCTAGCCTCTTCTGGAAAAACAACTCAAAGCAGTGTCGTTTTAGTGTATATCTCGGAATATGAACAGTAAATCACATTATTCTGTAGTATCAAAAAATAAACATATTTCTTTTTAAGGGGGCAGCCTGAGCAATAGTATTCCCAACTCTTACACTCTTCCTATTGTTTATATGGCAGACCCTTCCTGCTTTTACAGACATCTTGCTCCAAATGACTTTTGTTGAGATTAATGTTAAAGGAAAGGAGAACACCCCCCTTACTTAATAGTTCTCTGAATTTTGAGGCAGTCTTTTCAACGTACGACAAATTATTTTAAATGTTTTTGCTTTTTTACTCTTGATAAAGGACACATATTTGCATTACAAAACCATTGAGAATGAAAATATATATATATTAAAAAAATTAAACCTTCCTTAGTCAATGTGGGAAGAATTTTTGAAAGGAACTATGGCCAAATAATAAAGCAGCTTGTAGCATTTAAGTATTTGCTTAGATTATGGATGGTCCCCAGTGATTAAATTCTACACTACAGGAATGATTCATAACCATCTCCCTATGCCATTGTTTTTACCTAGTTGTTTATTTAAAAAATATTATGGCTGTTTTCTGTTGCATAAATGCCAATCTCTGCTGAGAAATACCACCAGATGCTTTTCTATAAATCATATTATACAGTGTATCCTTCGTTAGAAAACTACTGCCATTAAATATTATTATCCTTGTAGTAGAAGAAAGAGATGGCGACAATTCTGAAAATGAAATATTTCAGAAGAACCACGAGTGAATAAGTACAGCAGTATTTATACTTGAAGAGATAAAAATAAATTAATGAACTTGAGCATGTAAGACTGTTTACATCTAACACCTAAGATCCATAGCCTCCACAAATCACAGTGGTAGAAAACCTTATTTCAGAATGATGTGATGGACAAATGGACTTAAACCACTTTCATCTTTCTTGCTTTACCCTGGTAGTGGCAAAATTTTAATCATGTTTCCACTCTTTAATAAGTCAAAGTGGCGGGACAATTGATTTCATCTCACATTTCCTCATACATCAGGAAGAAGAAATGGACATTTCCATGACTATAAAGCAGAAATGCTTTTTTTTTTAGCACAGGATGATGATTTCTAGTTCCAGTCCAATTCTAAAATTTTCAAAGAAAGGAAGGCAAGAGAATAGAGTGAGGAAGAAAGAAAGGACCAGCTGGTCTTTGCCACTTCATTCACACAGGAGAGCGCTGCAGGGAAAGGGTCTGGTGCATGGCAGGTGATCAACTCTTCCTTTGTAATTGGGAAGCTCTCACAAGGCAAGAGTGCGTCCCACTGGGCCTGAGGAAAGGAGATGGTCTGCTCAGCCCCTCTGCCTGGGGAAAGAATGGTCTGTTGCCAGGAGCAGGATGACCTCAGCCACCACCACCCAGCCAATAGCTAAGGGAAGTTGGGGTTCTTGTCCTGGAGAATTGCAGAATGGTGGGGAGAATGTAATGTCTAAACACTTGGATTTCTCAAAGAATTTGGATAAAAATGTATCTCCAGGTTTCATAGTAGCCTGGCAACCTCTCCTTATGAAGAAGGCTCATGTGTCTTAAAGAGAAAGACTTCACCCTTGAGAAGCATAGGAAAGAACCAGAGACTTAGTTTCCCTCTCCGTTCACTTACAAACTTGCTGGGTGACCTTGGACAAATCACTTCATCTCTAGATCTTTAGCTTCCTAATAGATGTAATGAGATTCTTTCTAGGTCTAACAATGTAATTCTTTTCCTAGTGGGAGAGCAAACCACAGTGCTGCTTACTGGTCCCGCAAGTCCTACACAGACAAAGAGTTGCTGCTCGTTGGTTTCTTCAGGCTCCTTTGGAGCCCACAGATTTTAAATTTTATAACAAAGCAAGTATATGTACTACTGTTTTATTGTTTTCTTATTCCATTTTATTCATAGCATGCTAATGTTTACCTTTTTGACTGTGGAAGCAATGACAACTCCAACAACAAAAAGGTCATTATGATAAAGAAATGACAAGTGACTCAAAGCTTACTTTTGAAGTCTCCTTTCTCTCTGATGGTCAGCTATCTTCACTCTCCAAACAAGGAGGGCCCAAATCAAGGGGCCAACTTGCTGCTCTTTTCTTGTTGTTTAGATTAGCAAATGATGCCTCATCCAATCCAGTGCCTCAAGCCGGAATCTAGGGGAGATCCTGACCCCTCGCTATCCCTCAGCCATCCCGCCCAATCCATCATCAAAGTGCAAATAGGCCATCCACTTCCCTCTGTCCCCACGATGCCAGGCCTTGTCCAAGGCCCCATCCTCTCTCAGGGACCTATTGTACTAGCTTCCTGATAGTCTCTTCATGCCCACTCCCTCATCCCATTGCCCATCCATTCTCCCCACTGCAGACAAAGCAATCCTTTCAAAATATGAGTTGGATCACTTCATTCTCAAGCTTAAAACTCTTAAGGCGGTATATTCCCATTGTGCTTAAGATGGTGTCCAAAATCTTCACTCTGATTTGTAAGATCCCACGTGAGCTCTGCAGCATCCTCTCCCTCTCATTCACTGTTTTCCCAGCACCATTTCCTCCTCAAGGCTTCCCCACGTCTCTCCATGACGTGCTCACTCCTGTCCTTGACCAGGCTAACTCTCACTCTTGCTGTGGCTCCCTGCTTGAACCTCATTTCCTCCGACAGGCCTCCCTTGACCCCCTCCTCCCAAGTAAACCAGCTCTCTTTGCAATCATCACAAATTATAATTACATGTTTGACTGCTTTCTTAAAATTTTCCCTCATGAGCTTTGAGGAGGGGATAGACCACTTCTGTCTTCTGTTTTCGTGGCCTTTCAGTACCCACGACAACGGCCAGGCCACTACTGTAAGCAAATATTTGTTGAATGAATGGAAAAGTGAGGGCCTTTTAGTGGAAGTTCCCTGGTTTTAGTTACTTTATTTCCATAAGTTATTATCAGGAGTGACACTGCAGATGGTAATTTCTCTGTAAGGTTTTCACTTGTGCAAGAGCTCTTCCTATGCAGGGCATTTGGTTTTGGCCTAGGCAGGCCTTATCTGACTGTAGTCATCTTTTCTTCACAGGCACTCTCTTTTGCTTAGGGATGTAGGGGGTTTAAGACTTTGTCAAGGGTAGGCATGTCTTCAAAACACTTGACAAAGCTCTGGGCCACTTGCCACTGCGGTCTGACCCTTAACTCTGTCCCTTTTTAGCTCAACTTTGAGCAAGTAACTTCAGTTTCTTCAACTCTAAAATGAGGACAATAATAGAATCTAACTGATAGCTTGTCTTGAGGATTTAATGAGGTAACAAATTTAAAATGGCTAGTACTATGCCTGACGCATAGCAAGTACTTGATAAACATTAGCTCTTATTAATGTTTCACTCAACCCCAGAAGGAAAGTCCAGATGCTGAGTTCCAGGGCTGGGAAATTTCTAGGGAGGCATCTTTCTTTGTCTTCTGTCTCCTTTTCCCTTACACGGAGTAAAATTCCCTTTACTCCACACTCCTTGGTCCCAAAGGGTGGCAAACAAAAATGTGATAGACTTTAATTCCCATCATTATTTATTTGAAGCCATAAGCAAATCTGAAATTTACAAGCTGGCAGTATAAAAATTGCTGATGACCATTATTTAAACTTTGGCAAGATGAATTCTGCTTAGGAATAACTAATAATATTTTAGAGTCAACTCTCGACTGCCAGTGCACTGGCATTTGGTGACAGCTCAGTAGGGAGCCCTTGTAGGCAGAGAGTAGGTGACATTAACCTTCTACACAGAAGCCACAGCACACGGAGTGCCAGGGTACCAGGAAGGATTTAACATTCCACTCCTACCGCCCTCCCCCACTTCCCGGCTTCAGGAACGCGGTTTTTAAATGAGAAGCACATCCCGAGTGCTCTGTGTAGGTGGCGGAGTGGGAGGAGGTGAAATGCAAGCTTTATTTTCCCGGCTGCCTGTCATCCAATTCTCCGCTTTCCTCTGACTTTCATGAGTGATGAGGTCATCCCGGTGCAGGAAAATCAAACTCCTATTTTTCAAACCCAATAAAGGCCACATTGTATGTCTGCGTAAACAGAGCGGCCAGACGGGTAGGGTGGCGGGGAGGCGGGTGGCCCGCCCCCTGGCGGCCGCGGGAGACAGTGTGCCCCGCGCTCCGCCGAGCAGCATCCGGGAGGCGGGCGGGGCGGGTGCTAAAATGCAAGTTAAAATTAGATCAATAGTCAGCTTAGCTGTCTCAATCAATGCTTCGCAGGGAGAGCATACAACCATCTATTTATAAGCTGAACCCGGCATTATCTTCCTCTTTTAGGACGCAGAGATCCATCACTGCGCGCGGCAGGGGAGAGGATGCCGCGGGGAGCGGTGCGTGCCACGCCGCCGCCCGCCGGCCGCGCCGCCTCCCGCCTGGGACGCGCGGGCAGGGCCTGCACCCGCGGCCTGCCGCCCTCCGCGCCCCACGGGACTGCCCCGGGCGTGCCCCCGACGGACTCACGCCCGCCCAGTCCTTACCTCGATGGAGCCCTCAGTCTTTAAGCAGAGAGGGCCAACAAAAAGCAAACGAATTCAAAAAGGCACCGGGCCCTCCCGCAGATACGGGCGCGCAGCGGCCGGTGCAATCCACAGGCTCGCCGGCCTGTTCACTAAGGTTTCCAACCTAGCTCCTCCAAGGTACTGCATTACTCAGTCCTGGCTCAGACAGCCGTCGCTGTGAATAGCTGCAGCGTCCCGCCTCCCGCCTCAAAGCACGGATGGGCATGGATTTACAGCAGGGACTCTGCCCAGGGGTTTGGTGAGATGGACGCTGCTCCATCAGCTCCCAGCACTCTGGGACGTTTGGGCCCTCCCCGGGGTCCCTTTGCCCCAGTGGTGGAAGCCACCTCCAATATATGATGAAATGTCCACACCTAGCATTTATGTTAACGTTAAGTTGTTTGCAGTTTTTGAAAGAGGCTGCAGAAGAAGAGGCAAAACCTGATACAGTACACCCCTGAGCCCCAAACGAGATCAAATCGTATCTCTAAGGGAAAAACTAGGCATTCTCGTCCTAGGTAAGATATGTATATAGCATATTTTATATTATAGATACATATTTTTAAATTTATGCTTTTCTGTATGTTGCAATTTTCTTTAATAAGCATGTGCTGTATTCACAACAGAAAATTCTAAAGATATGAAGGATTTTAATAATAGCTTAAATGTACATTAAATATATTTATAGAGTCAATTTATTAGCTTCTATTAAATATGTTGTTTGACATAAAAGGCTTTTGAACTAAAGATAGAAACTGAAGCATTCTTTATTTAGAAACAACCCTTCTCCTCCTCCTCTTGCAATTCTTGTTGGCTTACCTCCAAAATATATCCTGCATCTGTCCCTTTCTCACTATACACTGCTCCTAGCTTAGTTACAGGTCACTCTTCCTTATCCTCCACCTGGATTACAAAAATAGCATCTTGTCTGGTTTTCCTGGATCCACTTTCTCCTGACTGCAGTCCTCACTTGCCACATAGCAACCAGATTGCTCTTTTAAAATGTAAATCAGATCTTATCTCCTCTCTTTTTAAAACCTTCTGTGGCTTCCCTTGGCCGCCAGTTAGTCCCCAAATTCTTCACCATAGCCCAAATATGGTGTGCCATCAATAGGCCCCTACCCACCCTTGCTCATCTCTCCTCCTCTCATGTCACCTGGTCCCTTGTCACTTTGCCACCTGACATAGCATGCTTTCACATGGCCCCTTCTTTCTGATCTGCAAACCCACAGGCTCATCATATCTATTAATATTTCACAATCCGAGCACTTGCTATTCAGTCTGTGTGGAAGATCTTCTCTTTAAGAAGTTCTTCACAAATCTGCCTCATTCTTATATTGTTCTGATCTCAGCTCAGGTATGAAAGACCTTCCCTGCCCACCTTCTGCTCCTCCAGAACTCATTATCGTATTACTCTATTTCATTTAACACAGCGGTTAACTGAAATTGTTTTATTTATCCATTGGATTACCAGTGTTCTCTCTCTTCACACATTAGAATGGAAGCCCCATGAAAAGGGTCTCCTTATCTTTCTTGTTCACCACTATCTCTTTGGGTTCTAGAATAGTGCTTGGCCCATAGTTGGTATTCAATAAATATTAATCAAATAAGTTATTGGGTGTGATTTCCTAGTATCTTGTTTTTAAAATGCCACTAATAGCATTCTGCATACTCTGCCACGAGTTTGTAGTTATTTTTATGCCCATATGCTTCCTCCTTTCAGTGTGAACTCTATGAGGCAGGATCATATTTATTTGATTTTATTCTCCATAGCCTTATGGAGTCTGGCACATTACAGGTGTTCAATATATTTGTTGGACTGAATTGCAATAAGTGAATGGGTAATAAGGAGACACAGAATGACTTTATCCCAGGTCTAACCTTTCACCTGGGAAAATGCAGAAATATTATGATATCCAAAGGGATAGGTTGTTGCTTTGATCTTTGCGACACACACATACACATATATACACACACATGCACACACACACGTTTGTTCTTGATATTTTCAAAGAATGTTCATATCCATCATTTTATTTTATCTTCAAGCTAATATGTAGAAACAGAAGCTCAGAGGCATTAATTGACCTTCTCAAGCTTGGACAGCTAATATGAAGCACAGACAGGGACAGAGCCTGCTTGATAATTTCAAACATTCACAAATACGCACACACGAAAGCACAACACACACATTTCCACATTTACTGATATCCTCATCAACCACCTTTGTATTAATAGTTTGGTTCAAAGGGGATAAAAAAATGCAAAGCACTTTGAATGAGGTCTGGCATATGACAGATTTCCAGTAAATAACCATTCCTTTTTCTTGGCCACGCTATGGTTGCCATAATCTCCCTAACCCTGTGAAGAACAATGCTTCTATCTTCACTTTGTTCTTTTTCTTACTAGACTGATCTCCAGGATAATTCTCGTGAAATTTTAATGCAGAATATTAATTGGATACTTTCATAGATCTGAGAAATATTAAATGGATTTTTGCCAGCAACCTATTGCTCTTTTAACTTTTACTCTGAATATAAACCTGTGGAAACACTTGTGAATACCTACCAACATACGGCTTAGCTTAAGTCATCCAGTGCAGTGTTGATGAGGAGATGGCATAATAAGCACCACAGCTTATCAATCATACACAAACCCCAAACAGCACAGCTAGAGGGGACAAAAAACGTGCAAAATCAGTTTTACTGTAGGCAAGAAAAATTGAGTGCCCATTTTGATCATTCATTCACTCATTCATTCATTGTTTAGTTCATTTTATGTGCCAAGAATTGTACAAAGTTTGGGGATATAGAGGCAAGCGTAAATAAATATTGCCTCTATTGATATGGATCTAGTGGAAAAGATAGACTTAAACCAAAGAATCTCAGAACTGAGATCAATGCTGTGAGATGCTAAAACAAGAGGAACTGGCATAGAGAATTCAGGGAAGAAGTGCTTGAGTCAGTGGTAACTAAGCTGAGCTATGTTTTGAGTTCAGTTATGGCCCAATGCTTTCTAATGGTTACTAAAGAAGGAAGATTAAAAAGAAATGATCAAATAAGTAAATAATAATGGTGACTAACTTTTAAATTCTTTAATTTAATAAATATTTGTCGAGTACATACAATGTACCAGGTGGTCATCTAGGTGCTGGGGGTTATAGCAGTTATCAGAGACAAAAACCTCTACCCTTATGAGCTTCCAGTATAAGGAGGGAAGACATATAATAATAATGCATAATTGTCATAGGGAAGAATGTTAATTGGTGATTTCTGCTAAGAAGAAAAATAAACCAAGGAAGTAAGACGGGGAAGTGGGATTGTGTAGGGTAGTGAGGTACAATTTTATATAGGGTAGTCCTGCATGACCTCATTGAATAATAGTTTTGAGCAAGACCCAGCAGTTGTCAAGGAGCAAGCTATGCTGATCTGTAGGTAGCGGTGGGTGATTAAAGAAGGAAGAACTCTCAAGAGGGTGGATTCTACAAGGGTGATGACCCTGAGACAGCAGCATGCATGACTGAATTTTTATGCACTTGAGAAGGTGCAGGGAGGCCAGTATGTCTAAAGAAAATGGAGTAACCAAGGGGATGACTAGTAGATAAGTTCGGAGAGGTAACTAAGGCATGAGTTCAAAGAGGTAATAGATCTTGAGGGACCTTGTATAAAGACTCTGGCTTTTCCTCTAAGTAAAATGGGAATGCACTAGAAGTTTTTGAGCAAATGATTAACATGATCTGACTTATGTTTTCATACACATTCTGGCTACTGTGTAGAAAGTACTCATTATGTTCTAGGCAATGTGCTAGTGTCTTAACAGATGACCCAATTTTATCTTCATAATTCCAAGAGGCACCATTTTACAGTGAGAAAACCAAGTGGTAGGGAGTTTAAGCTCCTTCCTCAAGGTTGTATTGCTGATGGCTGACAGAGCTGGAATTAAAGCCAAGTAATGGGATTCTACCACCTAAGCTTTTAGACGCAATGTAAGAGAGACTGGGATGGTGGGTAGAGGGTAATGATAGTAACAATAATACCTGTCATTTATTGAAGGTCTACTAGTCACTGCCCTAGATTTTCTCATTAATTTTATTTCATTTTCACAACTACTCTATAATATAGGTATTATTGCCCTTTTATTACAGATAAGGAAACTGAAACTCAGAAATTATGTAGCTAACCTAAGTTCAAACAGTTAATAACTAAAAATTAAAATTCAAACCCAGCATGCTTCATTTCTTAGGACTATGCCTTGTTGCCTCCCAGACAAGTATATTAAACTTTAAAATATCTTTCTTATAAATTGAGTCTTGTGTTTTTAAAATGTATTAAAGATGAATATATGAATTAAAGAAAAAAAATCCACTCTTTCTTTTTTGATTGGAGTGCTTAGTGCACTTACCCATAATTACTGAAATAGTTGGTTTAATTCCACCTACTTGCTATTTTTTTCTATTTATTCCAGCTATTCTTTGTTTCTTTATTCCTCCTTTCTTTTTGCTTTTGAATTAAGTATATATTAACTCAATTTTTCTCCTCTATTAGCTGTGGTATACATTTCTTTTTCTTAGCTTTTACCGTAGAGAATCAATATGCCTTTCTAACTTCTCTCTCTCTCTCTTTTTTAGACAGGATCTTGCTCTGTCTCCCTGGCTAGAGTGCAGTGGTGTTATCATAGCTCACTGCAAACTCAAACTCCTGGCCTCAAGTGATCCTTCTGCCTCAGTCTCCCAAGTTGCTGGGACTATAGGAGCCTGCTGCTAATTTTTTTTATTTTTTTGGGTAGAGACTCTTGTTCAGGCTCAATATGTATTTTAAATTAGTATTTTTTTTTTTACCACCTCACAACTAATGCAAGAACCTTACAACAATTTAACCTCAATAAGACTTTCCAGTTTTTTTAACATTATTATAATTATACTTTCACATTGTTATGTTCCCCCATGTTTTTTCTTATTTTTGTTTTATAAAGTAAATACTCTTTAATATTTATACATATACTTACCCTTTACTATACTGTTTGTTCATTCCCAAAGTTTCATGTTTCCATCTGGGATTATTTTCCTTCAGCCTGAAATTTTGTTTTTAGTAAATCTTATAGTATTTTTCTCTAGAGACAAACTGTCACAGGGTTTATTTGTCTGACAATATATTTATTTTGACTTAACTTTTGAGTATATTTTTACTTGGCATAAAATTCTAGGTTGGCATATTTTTCTTTCATCTCTTTAAGGATGTTAAATCATTGTCTTTTGGCTTCCATAGTTTCTATTGAAAAGTCAACTGTTAGTCTTGTTGTTACTTTGAAAGTGACATATATCCCCTCATCCTCCACCCTCACTTTGGCTCTTTTCATATTTTTCTTTGTCTTTGATTTCCAGTACTTTGAATATGATGTGCCTAAATGTAGTTTTCATTGTTTTTTATTTTTCTTGGTGTTCTCTGTTCTTGGATCTGTGGCTTGATATTGTTTATCAGTTTTGGAAAATTCTCAGTTGTCATCTCTACAAGAATTTCTTTGTCGCCAGTCTCTCTTTGCTCCATTCTGGGACTTCAGTTATACATGCATTGGCTCTTTTGACAATATACCCACATCTCTTAATGTTTTATTCTGTTTGTTCTTCCCCCCTATTTGGGCATTTTTAGAAACTGGGCATTTTTAGAAACTGATTGGGCATTTTTAGAAACTGATCTTGTCTTTGGGTTAAGTATACTGTGCCCCACACGCTACTAAATTCATCCAATGAGTTCCTAAGATTAGATATTTTATTTTCCAATTCTAGAATTACATTTAGGGTTCTTTTAAAGCCACTTCAATTTTCTGTTGAAACTCTTACTTTCTTAATGCATATCTGGTTCCTATATTTTCTTTAATATAATAATTTTAATTCTTTTAAAGTCATTTTCTCTAATTCCCATATTTGAATCATCTGTGTGACTGCTTCTAGTGTTTCTTTTTTTTTTCTTGATTATAAATTATATCTTCAATTCCTTTCTCATTTTAGTAATTTTGAGTTGTATTATAGACACTGGATACTAAAAACAACCCAAAACAGGGCTGGGTGCAGTGGCTTGTGCCTGTAATTCTAGCACTCTGGGAGGCTGAGGTGGGAGGATTGCTTAAGCTCAGGAGACCAGCTTGAGCAAGAGCCAGACCCCATCTCTACTAAAAATAGAAAAAAATTAGCTGGGCGTGGTGGTACACACTGGTAGTGCCAGCTACTAGGGAGGCTGAGGCGGGAGGATCGATTAAGCCCAGGAATTTGAGGTTGCAGTGAGCTATGATGACGCCACTGAATTCTAGCCCAGGTCACAGAGCAAGACCCTGTCTCAAACAAAACAAAACAAAACAAAACAAAACACAGAATGTTTAGATTAAATCTCTACCAGCAAGAGTTCCTTGTTTCCTATGATGGACTGACGGGCAGAGATTGTGCTAGGTATGAGGTTAGGTTGCAGTTTTTAGCAAGTCTCAGTTCATCTCTTATTTTCCCTGTTTTTTCAGAGGTCACTTTTGGGCTTTTGCTGGGGAGTCTAGAAGCTCCCTATCTCCTCAGCTCTTAAAGTTCCACTCTTCATAGGTTTGGAGCTTACATCTTAGACATTTGCTAGATTTTGAGCACAAGTTCAAAATTTGGCAAATGGTTTCAGAGGAAGAACTGCTGTGCATTTATTGCAAACTCATATTTCTAGCAAGGCTTTGTCTCTTAAGCACTGCAGACTACAGGAGATTTTGTTCTCTCTTTCTGATTCATCCCCCTTAAGCTTTCCCCACCACCCCAAAACATATGGGAGTGAGCCTTGTATTTTGCACTTTTCTATTTTCCAATCCATTATGCCAGTCCCATACATTCACCAAAAGTTCTGTTGGTTTCTCTTTCATGCACTAGAGTCCTTCTTTTTGACTCAAATCTAATCTTTAGCCCATACCTACAATGGGAAAATGCTCCTTGGAAAGCAAACAGTGGTGATTATAAGCTCACTTAGGAATTTGAGTTTATCTAATTCTCTTTGCGTCCTCAGGTATTTAATGTCTTTAATGATGTTTTCAATTTACCTGTTCTTTTCTTGTTGCTACAGTGTGGGTGTTAGCCTGCTGTGACTATGTATGTTTTATCCAGAAATGAAAGTCCCTCTCAGACATATAAAGGGTCCAAAACTTTGGAGCCGGAACAGACTTTGGCATTTACTAGTACAGCTACCTCATTGGACAAATAAAAAACATATTCTCAAAATGGTGAAGTGATATATTTCGAGGTCAAAAACCAATAAGGCTTGAGGTAAACCTTGAGGTGGGTCTCCTGATCCCAAGTCTTCTATTCAAGAGGACAAGAAGGAGAGAAAGAGACAGAAAAAGCGAGAAAGTATATGATGAAAAAGACTGCGCCTGAAACAGCAATTCTGGACTTCTTGCTCCAATTCTGGAGTTCAGACATGACCTGCCCTCAGAAATTCATGTTGGAAAACCAAGACTGAGGTCTTTTGAGTCAATCAGTAAATTTAACGCTTGTTTATTTCTTTTTTCCTACCTTGTTTGCAAACAGGATTTAAAATGGTTTGCCAATGATAAGAGCTCCACTGGGGAAGGTTACAGGTGAGGCAAATAGGGTGGTAACATACAGGATAAGAAAGGCTGGTATTAGAAATCTGAGAATAGTGCCCTTGGCAGGGGGATACCGGTAGCTGATGGAATTTCAGAGACTAGGTGTTGCAGGCTCATGAATTACTCCACTTAACAGCAACTGAGAAAAACACTGGGCCTGTGTGCTTCGAAAACATAAAAGTAAATGTTTCTATCCTTTTCTACAGGAAGAGTTTATCACTGTCGCTTTTTTCCCCTCTATAATTGTTGAGCTAGTCCAGAGTGTCAAAGGAAGGGACGAGAAAGTACGAGATAATGACAAGATGAAACTCTGGAACAGAGAGTGGAGAGACACAACCCCTCCCAAGACGCCGCTTACCTTTCCACTAACACAGAGCTACTTTAGTCAGCCCTCACCTCTCCCCTGGGGAAAGAAAAAACATTTGAATTTGCAGAAAGTCAAAATTGTGAGTTTGATGGGTTAAAATAAATGTGATTTTTATGGTTAATCTTTAATATGATAGTAGTATATTTATTTAAGATTTGTGGTATTTTGTCTTGCTCTTGGTTGAAGTTTTGAGTCTTTACTCAAACCTAGAAGAGAGGTTGCTAAGCAATTTAACAGTGTAAACAAGTAAGGGGTGATGGTGTTCAGGATCAGTGGGAAGCAGTGTGTTCTTAAGTTCTTAGAAGAACAAACTGAACAAACTATATTTAAGGATATTATCACTTCATTGTCTATATGCAAATGGGTGCTGCTATTTGTAAATGAATCACATCTCTTTATTAAGGAAGGATGTCTATTTATCATCCTTCCAGAAATTCCAGCAATAAAAAATCACCATGTCTTTAAAATTAGGCACTATTGATGACAGCTAATGTTTCTGGAGTACTTACTACGAACCAGGCACGCAAACACTTTATGAGCAAAGTGAAAACTAGTGCATTGAATCTTCACAAGTTCCATGAGGTAGATACTAATATTATCTTCCTTTTTGACAAGTGAGTAAACAGACTTAGTGAGGTTACCTTGCCCAAAGACACATAATAAAGGGTAGAGCCCAGTTCAATCTGATTTAAAAAGCCCATGTGCTAATGATTTTGCCTGATCCAAATGGTCTTTCAATGGCTCCAAACTACTGGTGCAAAGCTTTCCACTGGAATCATGGTCAACCCAGTGGCTTGTTTTCTAAACGACTCCATTCTTTCTTTCTGTTATACTCATCCAGTAACCTTGGCAACCAGTCTTCTCTCTCAGTCAATGGTGGTCAAGCTGCATTGCCTGAAGCATGAACAGTTTTGGGAAGCAAGACTGACTTGGTATCTTCTTTATGGCAGCTCCCTTGCTGGGGTGGGGGGTCACTAATTGCATAGCCTAAGGCAATTAACTTTGGTAATTCTCATTTGTGAAATTGAATAATATTACCAATCTTACAAAGTTGCTAGGGAAATAAGATACTGTATGTAAAGTGCCTAGTTCAATGCAGGCACATGATAGTATGTCAAATTTGAATTTCTTTCCCTGCCTGTGCCTATCTTTAATGCATTCTTATGGTATATCTTCCATTAAAGTCAGCACTTTGTCTAGGTGATTTTTGAGTACCTTGTTGATATATAGACTTTGTATATAACTCAGGGAGGTGTGTAAGATGACTATGTGAAGACATCTTTGGTCAAGCAATTATCCACTCCCTACTTAATATGTCCTCATAATTTGAGCACAAACTTTGGAAGTAGTCCTCCACTGTAAATACTACCCAGTTCTCCCCTGTGGCATAAATATTTCCTGCTCTCCACCCCACCGCCCTAACTTGCAACAAAGAAATCTCATGCTAACATAACCAAGAAGTAGTATTCACGATCCCTTCTCTTCATGTGGAGTCATTTGGAGTTGACAGCTCTTGAATGGGGGGCATTTTTCTGCTGTGATAAATTTGTCCTCATGACAAGCTCATGCCACTGGCCTCCAGGTGGAGCTGCATGGAAGAAAGAGAGTAGGGAAAAGAGGAAAAAATAGGTTAAGGCCCTATTTTTGCCTAAGAAGCAAATAGTCTGAGAAAGACACAATGAAACACAAAGATGGTGCATGGTCCGTAGGGGATTTGCTGGAAAGAGAAGTGTCATGCAGACTGATTCAGCCAGTTTAATTCCACAAGAATTTGAAGAGACTGCCAATGTGCTCAGTCAGCCCAGAGTCTGATGCAAGAGAAATGAGACATGGTCCCCGGGGAGCTGGCAGTCTTTGGGAGTGGTAGCATATAGATGTCGAGGAAGAACATCAAAAGACCATGTGTAATTTGGTGATAAAACTGTGATGCGGTTTAGGACCTGGTTTTGGAGGTGAGAGAAAAGCAATTATTTTTTTGTGTGTGCTGTTGTATTTCAGGCACTAAATTTGATGGGTTAAATAAATTATCTCATTTAATTTAATCAGAGGGATTTAATAAAATCCAACCTTTGACATGAGCCTGTTTTAATGGCAAAGAAATTGAAGAATAACCTGCCCAACATCTAACAGCAAGTGAGGTATAGGATTTAAAGTTAAATCTGTGTGAATACAACACCATGCTCTCAGAAGGCCTGAGCCACTTGCTATATAATTAACCCCTCTTAACTCTTCTGTGCCTCACTTTCCTTATGTGACAAATGTACATAATAATGCTGTATGTGATTCAAATTGGGGGTAATCCTTTGCTTGTACCCTCTTCTATGACAGTCTGCCCTTCCCTTTAGCCTCTAGTAATTGGGCATCTCTGTGCTCTATGTGATCCTGCTCAAGTGGAGGCAGTTCAGACCAGGGTGGACATTTGACTCAAGAGAGGGGCAGAAGGAGAGAGTGACCAGTCCCTGAGCCATGTCGATTTTGTCTGTCCTGAAGCCTGATTGTTCAGCTTTTCCAGTGAGACTATGCTACAACCTTTCAATAATCTCTTTCCCTCTGCTTTCCTGGGCTGAATTGAGCTTCTGTTACCTGCAACCAACAGATCCCTGGCTAGAACAAATATTTTCCCCATGGCATTGTGAGGAATCCATGAGATAAGGTAAATTAGAAACTGCAAGATCCATGAGACCATAGCTATTTATCTAAGTGAGTAAAGTAGCAATTTGGCCTTTATAATTGGGTCCCAAGATTTTCAGTTTATGAAATACGTCATTATGTCAAAAGGAAGATGTGCACAAATTTCACTTTCACTTTTCCTGCCAGAGGGAATCAAAGTGGTGGACAGTTATGTCAAACTGAAGACTCAGTCCCCAGGTTTGTGTGTGGCTTCAGCCTGGTCATCTGGTAACCACTTTAAATTAGATTTCCACTGGAGCATTCCACAGGAATGTGTAGATAGCCTGGCTGAGTGATGAACCCCCTGAATGGCGGGTTGCCAGGCTGCTATCCACACATGTGAAGGTTCTGAGACTCAGATCCAACAGGTTGTTTGACCAAGAACCCTTCTTATTTGATTTAATCCAATTGCATGTCACTGAAAATAGCCAAAGCACTTGCACATAAACACAGCCTGAGAATATAAATCTGCTTCTTTAAAACAAATAAGCAAACTTCATGCTGGACATTTAAGACTGTGTTATTTAGTATCACGAATGCTTTGCCTTTGGGCCAATGATTTAGTAGGGTTTGAAGAAGCTGGTGGAAACAGTATACTTTCTGTTGCTTTACTTATCACAGACCCCAGGGTACCAAGCCTTCCTTTGTTTCTTGATAATTTCAATGCTTCTTGGGTTAAGATGGAGCCACAATGTCCTGGCTTTCCTTCCTGACCCTCCATATGCACCCCACATGCCACTACTCTCCTCGGGGATCACATTGCTTCTTGCATTCCCCAGCCAGGCAGCAGGGAAAGCAATATTTCGTTAGTGAGTTTTTCCCCATGGCTGCTTTATTACTGAACTCAGACCATGTAAATCACCAGTCAGAGGGTGGCCTGTAGGTGAACCTCATTCTGTCTTTGGTGCAAAGACAGTCGGTATATTTTCAGGCTACTTCTCACTACTCTTTCCTCTTTGGCTTTTGCCTATTGGGATCGGTTATGATTCTTTAAAATAAAGTATCCTTTGGGGGCATTATTAGGGCTCACCATACCAAGAAGCTGCAGGTCAGTGCTTACTTTCTGTGGGAGAATTTTGAAAAAGGTTCATGGGAAAGAATCTGGTGCCATATAGATGCTTTGATGGCCATTAATCCACATGATTTCTCAGGAGGGAATGCTAAGTCCTGATTTGTGTTTGGTGTCCTTTACTTAGCAATGTTATCATGAAAAGAAACCTGACAAAATCTCTTATTGGTGGATTACATTGCAGACGCCAGACAGAAATCTCTTCTTAGAATAGCCTTCTCCACAGTAGGTTGGGGTGCAGGGGCGAGTTGGCACTTGCCCAGTGGCCTGTTCTATGTACTAGAATCTTGGTGGCAAAGGTCAAGTAGGGGCCACGTAGGCCAGATATCTAGCTACAATTGTATCTGGATGGATTAACCTGGGACTTGATGAATTCAACAATAAACATCCAGCAAGCCTGTGCATGATAAATACATCAGGTACAAAATAATGGCAAACATTTATGAAGGGCTTAGCATATGCTAGGCATGAATCCTACCTCATCTTTTCCTGTAAGCAACTCTACAGGGTCATACTAACAGCTAAGTTTTATTAAGCTCTCACTATGTGCCAGAAACTATTCCAACTGCCGTTCGTGCACTAACTTACTTATTTAATTCCCCCGATAACCCCCTGATGTGGGTACAAGTTTTCAACCCATTTTATAAATAGGGAAACACATTTTTCAACATATTTTATAAATGAGTAAACATTTTATAACAGAGGTACACAGGGGTTAGGTAACCTGCCCCAGGTCATATAGCTCACAATTGCTGGAGCTGTAATTTGAATCCCGCGGTGTGGTTTCCGATCCCCTGTGACAAATTACAACCATCTCCTCAAAGAACACATAGTGGATGTGGATCAATGAAAACTCCCAGTTCCTTCTGTGACAAAGGGAATAGTTGCAGTTTGCATATGGGCAGGCTTCTCTGCTGTCAGATTCTGGCTGTGGATCCCACACTGTTTTTGCCATGGGCAGCCTGTCCTGGAATGATGGCAGCTCCTTGTGGAGCCCTGTCACTATCTGGAGATTATTCCCATCTCTACTAATGTAATTGTTCAGATTTCCTTTTAAATATAGTCTTTGTCTGTTGATTTCTATGGAGATTGCTTCCCCCAGTGCTTTCTGCACAATACCTGTCTCTAATTGCCAAGAAATGCCTCTCTCTGGGTTTGTTTACATGGCACTGTGACTTTGTCTGCTCAGAACTGTGCCCTCCCTGCCCTGTCTGTGTTTCTCTCCTCTATTAGCATTCTCTGCTACATTAAGGCTGTGAAAAGAGCCATATTTCCCTGCGTTGGCTAGAAAGAAACATTTTAATACTGGGATTTCAGCTAAAAAGTGAATGTCCCATTGGGCTCCTCCATGATACAAGTAAAGAGATTTAGCCCCAGGAATAATAGTTCTGGAGTGTTCTGATTTGTTTTAAGCATTTCACACCCAATATCAAGTATGTTACATAAAAAATAGGGATCCTTCCTCCTACATTAAGGCAGAGTGAGCCAGAGGAATGAACATGGACTTTGGTGTCAGACAAACCCCAGGTTTGTGTCCCAGTTCTAGCACATGCTGACCGTGTGGCCTTTTACCCTTGCTGGACCTCACTGAGCTTTCTTCTTCCATAAAACAGAGATGATAATACCTCAAAGAACTTTTTGAGGATCAAAAATACAGTAAATGTGACGGTTCTGGTACATATTAGGTATGCAATTGTTTTTCTTTTCTTTCATCAAATTTCCTGTTCTTCCAATATTTAGTTTTTATACTTAACCTCTCTGGAACTCATTTTCCTCATTTTCAAAATGAGATAAGAGGATCCGTCAACTGCCAAGACCCCTTCTAGCCCTAAGTGTTTCCTATATCAGTCTTCCTAAACGTGCTAAGTGCTTTCCTTATGTCATCTCATGTGATCCTCTTAACAACCCTTTGGGTTCGGTTCTGTTATAATTCATGTTTTACAGATGAGAAAACAGACTCAGAAAGAGTGAGTAACTGGCTCAGGCCTACCTGACTAGCAGTGGGCGTGGGAGTGAGGATTTGAACTCAGAGCCTGCACACCAAGTCGGTGCACTCCGCGGCAGGACTCAGAGCCACACCCGCAGGTGCTTGAAAGATGGCTGCTGGGCAGTTGCTGTCAGTGCGCCACCTGGGCTGTGACGTGGCAGGATGTGTAGGTTTAGTAATGGCACAAATCCAGGACAGTGCTTTAAACAGGACACAGGCGGACGACAAGGACTTACTGACTTTCTGACTGGCTGGCCGGATGGTTCCCCAGCCACTTCCCTAACCTGGACAGACATGTGTACAGTGAACATTATGACTGGATTGGCTGCTGAACAAAATATCTGGCAAGCATGTCCGTGCCACTCTGGTGCACCTGTCCATAGCAGCCCTACTTCCTTATCTAATATATTACCTCTAACGTGCCATGGCTTTAGAAACCAGCTAACCAAACTGGTTAGAATTGTGCCTTGAATAAGAGTAAGCATGCATTGAGGAAGTGCTTGAGCAGCTCTCAGAGAAGTATTAAAGCCTGGAGATTGTGACATTTCAGTGTCATCAGAAAGAAGGAAAAGCCATTCTAAATATTTTGGAACCTATCAAATGTATATACTAATTTGCATACATAAATATATAGATGTTTGTGTCTGCTATACCCACGTTTGGCTCTTCTTAAATGTTCTGTTCCTTATTTGCTGATCTCAAGTGCAAATTCAAATACAGGTACTAGCTGTATTCAACTTTCTGATGTAAATTGCCTAAAACACCAGGTACTGATTCCTGGTAATCTTACTGCTATACCTGTCAGGAAACCACAATTGACATTACAATTATCTGTTGGTAAAAAGCTGATATCATTTTTCTGGGCTTTGTAACCTTTTTTTTTTTTCCCTCCTGTAGACATGTTAGGTTGTAGTTTAATAATATTACAGATACACCCGGGTGTTAAGTGATTCTAATGTTCTATTTTCTTTAACTTATTGAATAAAACCTTACCCATCAGCAGTGTTTTAGATCCAGTTGAATTGTATTTTACTTTAAAACCTTAACACACACTAGGAAAATAGTGCTGTAAGACTTTGAGTGGCAGCCAACACCTTGCATCAAAGAAATTCTAACTGCTTCTCAAACATTAATTAAACTCTACCACATTGTAGCCTAGTTATAGGCTGAATTTTTTTCTTTAAAAAAAATCAATGCAAGCAAGTAGGTGACAGATGTACAAGGCAGGGGAAAATGAAAACTTCTGAAGGAAACAGATTTGAGTTCTGAAGTACCAAGGGCATCTAGTCCCTCTTAATAAAAATGATATTGCCAGCTCCAGATCACAGTCAGCTGCTCATAATCTTACGTATAGAGCTGTTGATTAAATCTTCCTTTGTACAAGCTATATTCTCTTGGTACTGGGAGAAACATTTGCTTCGTGTTTTTATTGCAATCAGATGTGGTAAGGCTGTGGCCTGCAGGGACGTTTTCACAGTTCCCAAGATGACAAAGAAGAAGGAAACTTTCCTAGGGTCATACCTGGGCACCTGGTCCACTGGGAAAGGACGATTCTATGCCAGGTTGAGTCCCTTGGAAGTAGCAGGATGTGTGGAATGAGAGTTAGAGGGCCGAGGCCTGGCTTGCAGCTTTGAATTGCACCTGAAGGTCATTCAAGGAACCAAGAGGAACCTGGCACAGGCAGGGTTTGGGATGCTCCTGGCTGTCGTTCCCACAATCTCTCACTTCTCCAAACCCTCCGTCCGAAAGAAAGCTAAATTGCTAAGCTGGAAAGTGCAGGGTTCTTTGTCTCAAAGCCCTCTGACTCACCCAAGCAGCAGCACCACTAGTAAAGAAGTTGGCTGCCAGTTTGCTGGAATTTTTGACTGGCCTTGAGTCTGGTTTTAGTGCTCCAATCCTCATTTCCCTAACCACATCAAATCCTGCCAGCTGGTGTCTTCCAGTTTCCATGAGTTCAATATTTTGAATATGTCTTCTTCATCAATTATTTTTCTTTGCATCTAGCTCAATCTCACCACCATATGAGTGTTGTTGCTATTGTTGTTGTTATTAGATGTGTCCTAGAAACTATAGGAATGTGTCAACAATCTTAAAGAACCAGTTACTATATACAACAATAATAAAAATAACTTTCCTTTTGAAACACTATCAAAATCTTCTCATGACACTCTACAAAAAAGACCCCTGCATTCAAATGTTTATAGCAGCACAATTCACAATTGCAAAGTTGTGGAAACAACCCAAGTGCCCATCAATTCATGAGTTGATTAATAAAATGTGGTATATGTATACCATGGAGTACTATTCAGCTCTAAGAAACAATGGTGATATAGCACCTCTTGTATATTCCTGGATAGAGCTGGAACCCATTCTATTAAGTGACGCATCCCAAGAATGGAAAAACAAGCACCACATGTACTCACCAGCAAATTGGTATAACTGATCAACACCTAAGTGAACATATAGGAATAACATTTATTGGGTGTTGGGCAGGTGGGAAGGGGGAGGAGGGGTCGGGTATATACAAACATAATGAGTGAGATGAGCACCGTCTGGGGGATGGTCATGCTTGAAGCTCAGACTCGAGGGGGGAAGGGGGGCAAGGGCATTATACATAACCTTAATATTTGTACCTCCATAATATACTGAAATAAAAAAAAATAATCTTATGTCTTGGATTTATTTCTCTATTTGCTCATTGATTCACTCATTCAAGAAAGAGACTTCTATGGTCTCATTGAAGATAAAATGATAATTATAGTACAGTTCTTGGTTTCAGGGAGGGGAAAGCAGACATGTAAATAGACACTGAGAAGGCAGCGAGATGCTCCACTTGATCCTCAGGTTATCTAATTTACCCAGGAGAAAAAGAGACACAGGGAGCAAAGAAGACCATCTCAAGGTCACACAGCTTGAAGAATAAAAGCTGAAATCCAAACCTCTGGCTGTTAAGCCACTGAATGATTTTTTTTTTTTTTTTTTTGCCAATTCTGTTATTATGTTTCCTTTAGGGCAGAGGCTCTCAAAAGTGTGGTCCAAAGACGAGCAGTATCCTAGAGACACCACCTGGAAACTTGTCAGAAATGCAAATTCTCAGACTCTACCCTAGACCTGCTGAATCAGAAATTCTGGGGGTGGGCCCAGCGACTTATGTTTTAACAAGCCCTCCAGAGGATTCTGATGCACACTATAGTCTGAAAACGTCAATGTGCATAGGAATATCACTCGGGGATTTGTTAAAATGCAGATTTTGATTCAGTAGATCTGGGAAGGGCTTTTTGATTCTGCATTTCTAACAAGCTCCCTGGCTATGCCTGTGCTTCCAGACCTTGGGTCCTTGCCTGACTAGCAAGGACATATAGGGAATTAACAGTGACAGAGAGCACTAGTTAAGCCCAGCTGATGAGTAATGCGGGGATGTCAATTGAATTCAATAAAATTGTTCCCTGTCATCTAGGAGCTTAAATACTAGACCAGACAATGTTCAGATAAATGTTTAAGGGCATGAAATAACTGTGGAATGTGTGTGTTTGTGTGTGTGTGCTTGCAGGCATGTATACATACACATACACACAAACAAAATGGGCAAATATGGAGAGAAACAGCATTGTTTATGCACCTCTCTGATTGAGAGATCACTTGAATATACAGGTATTGCCCAGCCAAACAGAATCAAGAACAAGGAGCCCAGATGCATTTCTACAAGCAGTCAAAAGAAGTGTCACAAAGTCCATTATTTTTACTCATAGATTAGTCCTTCAAATCGTTATTTAGGGTCATTTACTTTTAGACAAATTTACAAAATTTACAAAATTCTAACATAGTCACATTAAAAACAGAAAGAATAAATTGGGTAGACGTGGGTCAAGATGCTATTGACAAGCGTTCTGACAGTAAAGCAGTGCCAGCTGGCAAGAAGGAGTGTGTGTGTGTGTGTGTGTGTGTGTAGACACACACATACATACACATTCATATATATATATTCCAAAAACTTTGCCAGTTGGAACCATTCAATGCAGGGGCAACACATCAGTAAACATCAATAAAGAGCATTGTATAAAAAGCACAATATTAGGAATCACAGAAACATGCAGAAAATATTAAAATCACAAAATGTTCAAGGCATTTAGAAAGCATGTAAAACATTTTAGGCAGGTTCTAAACAAAATGGTAGTGTTGCTAGATTTAGCAAATGGAAATATTGTATCTGGCAACCCTAAAAATGGTTACAAATAAGAGGGCTTTGTTAATCTCTGGGGATTTCGTGTCTGTGGCTTGCCAGTGTCTGAGGATGCCTGCTAGGCATTCTTGTAAGGGGAGCCGGTAAGGGGGTTGTGATCATTAGTTTGATGTCAACTTGATGTCAACTTGGGCCATGAGGGGCCCAGATATTTGGTCAAATGTTATTCTGGGTATGTTTGTGAGGGTGTTTCTAAATGAGATTAATGTTTGAATTGGTAGCGCACCCTCCCTAATTTGGTGGAGTTTTGTCCAGTCTAATGAAGACCTGAGTGGAACAAGGAGGCTGAGTAAGAGGGGAGCTCCTCCGGACTGTTGAGCTGGGGCATCAGCTTTGTCCTGTCTGGGGTCTGCAACTTCTACCACCAGCTCTCCTGGTTCTCAGGCCTTCAGATTGGGCGAACTACTCCATTGGCTCTCCTAGGTCCATAGGTTTCTGACTGCACATCTTGGAACATCTCAGCCTCCATAGTTACACAAGCCAATTCCTTAAAAATACACACACACACACACAGACACACACACACATATACACACGCACATATATATGGGGTAGACTTGCCCAATTCAAATTAAAACTCCATTGTTGGGATCTGGAGCATGTCATTTTGCCTGATTCTCTGTACTCCAGACTCTTGGAGAACAAGCTTAGTGCTGAGTGACAAATATTGCATATTTATTTGACTCTGACTTTTTAGTAGACCATGTCACTTCTCAATCTATTTTAATTTCAGAAAGATGGTAGGCAAGATCTTTGGGCAATTGAAAATCTATTATGGGAGTGACCCTTATGATATGACATTACTTTAACCACCATTAAAGTTAAATGGGAGCATCTTTGCAGTTTTCATAGATCCTCTGCTAGGGCTAGTGAAATTTATAATGCAATGTAAAACAAATGGCTGTGTTACATAAAAAAAAAACGGTGAGACATTGGGAAAAGCTTCATAAATGTCATTTGAACTAGACCTTAAAGGATGAGTAAGACTCCACCAACCAATGCAGCAAACACTGAGATACTTCAAGACTTTTCATCATTAGGGAACTTTTAAATTACCTTGAAAGGACGTATCTTGCTATGTCAGAAAAACAGATTCACTGTTTTATAAAGAAAAATTTGTAAAAAAAAAAAAAAAAAAAAAGTAGATGAAATGAGAATTTTTCTTGAATGCTTCATTAGCATCTGCTTTAATTTCGATTCAATTATCCAGTAAACACCATTCCTCCAAGTCCTTTGAAGTAGTTGACCTTTTACCCGAATCCTAAAGCAGCTCTCTTGTCACGGTGTGTTTTGTGAACGTTTCTTTCCTTTCTCTCCTGCAGATCTTATGAGTTGCCCAATTTTGTTCATTTCTTGACAGATAAAAAGGTGGCAGTCTCTTATTTCACCTCCATCTTAGCAACAATGTCGGGAATTATTCCTCTCTGGCTTAGTAATTGTATATTGGGGGGAAAAAAACCAAAAAAAAAAAAAAAGA
This sequence comes from Microcebus murinus, assembly GCF_040939455.1. Lineage (NCBI taxonomy): Eukaryota > Metazoa > Chordata > Mammalia > Primates > Cheirogaleidae > Microcebus > Microcebus murinus. The sequence continues at coordinate 52,185,731 of NC_134104.1, forward strand.
GAGAGAGAGATGAACAAAATCGAGAAACGAGGTTAAGAACATGTCGCTCCAGCCTCTGGGAGCAGTCAAATCAAGCTGCCAGCTGCAACAAGAATCTCTCTAATAAGGAAATTAGAGCATGATCATTTCTGGCTATGTGACTCTGATTCTAAATAGGTTTTACAAATAGATTGTGATTGAACGTGGAAACATAAACAAATTGGCTTTGCGGAATAAAGGCTGAACTACATTTTGGTCAGAGAATTAAAATGCTTTTATGGGAGGCACTCTGGGAGAACGGACAGCTATTTTAATGACCGCATATGCATTTCTGAAACACGCAGGCTTTGTTGACTTCCCTTTGAGACTGATAAACTCAAAAGAAAGTCTCCCGGGTCCCTAAGAGTAAGTCTGATAAAGGCAGGGATGGGGCAGTGGATATGTGAAATTCCCCATTCAGATGCTGTAGGGAGAGGTGCCATTTAAAAATAATAGATTTTAAAATACCAGAAGCTTAAAAAATGCAGTCAGCTGTCTCCCTTGGACATTTCTTTTGTCTCTTGGAGGGTTGGGGATATAGGTTCTTTAAGCTTTTCTAACATATTTTCACTTATAAATATTCATGCAGTGTTCTCTGTGTCGCTCCTTCCCACTGACTTCGTGCAGACTCTTCACCCTGGCAAGAAAGTTTGTACCTAATTTCTCCTAAGGTCCTGGTTTAGCCCCAGATAACCCAGAGCCATTTGAAAACACAGGAAACCTTTCAGTCAAGATAAAGGATTATAAATGTCTGTGTGTCCTAGCTTAGATTCTACACAACACGATCAGCTTTCACTCTCTGCAAACTCTCTCAGTTGTTATAAGTAATGTCATGGTTTTGTGTGTTTTGTGCTTCACACAGTGAGAAAACGGATCGGCCAGTTGGAAAGAGGCTCTTCTTTTTATTTTTATTTTTTTAAATCCACCAGTTACTCACTGTGACCTGATTCATTATTGAGTCCAAGTCACCAAAATCTCTTTGATAATGATAGGTAGGTTTGTACATTTAGAAACAAAGTGTTAGACCTTGTAGGGACCACAAAGGTCGTTGTTGACTTATTGGGTGGGAATTCAGATTCAGGTTGTGCAGAGCATATTCCACTACCTCAAACTGCTTATATAATAGAATTTTTTTTTTTTTTGAGACAGGGTCTCGCTCTATAGCCCAGGCTGGAGTGCAGTGGTGTCATCACAGCTCACTGCAACTTCAAACTCCTAGGCTCAAGCGATCCTCCTGCCTCAGCCTCCTTCCTAAGTAGCTGGGACTACAGGTGCATGTCACCATGCCCAGCTAATTTTTCTTTTAATTTTTTTTGTAGAGATGGGGTCTTGCTATGTTGCTCAGGCTGGTCTGGAACTCCTGGCCTTAAGAGATACTCCAGCCCTGGCCTCTCAAAGTACTAGGTTTATAGGCATGAGCCACCATGCCTGGTCCCACAATAGAAATTTTTCCTGTTCTCTTACCCTAGATCAGGGGTGGGGAAGCTTTTCATGTTGGAAGTCTCTATTGATTTATCTGTGGTCAAATAAGGCTGCATTCAAGAAACTTCAATTAGATATACTTAAAAATGTACATTATTTTATAATGTACTTAATATGTACTTAATAATTTCAAAAAATGAAAACTATTTTAAAGTTAACTAATCTTTTACTAACTTTGTTGTGTCTATTTTTTATTAGAAAGCATTTTAATATTTGGTTACAGCATGGATGTCTGTAGTTTCGGTTGATCCTCTAGATGGGTATCAGTCATTTGTGAGCTTAAGGGTGTCTTGATTTGGGTTACGTAGAAGAATGTAGATTTATAGCAGTAAGTGGTTGAAAAGCAAGAAAGCATTTTTTGGGCATGTTGCCAAAGGTGTGAATATTCTACCCCATTTTTCCATATTTCAATTGAATCTTTCTTAGCATCAAACAATGACTTTAAAATGTCATGACTTTAAAATGTCATCGGCTGAGAGCTCAATCAATTCCATCTGTAGTTCTTTAGGTGCCTTGGTGATATCAACTAGGTGAGGCTAAAATGCCAATTTGAATGTGATGTCATGATTCTCAAAATCAGTGAAACTTTCATTGTATTCTCCAATTTATAGGTCTATAATAGCTGTGTATTCTTCAAATTATTTGCATATATAATCCTGTTCATCTATGACCTTTGCTAACTGGGGAAAATTTCTTTTTGAAGAAGTGTCTTGAAAAAACATAGCTTTTTTTTTAAATGCTTGAATTTTTTTTGCCACATATCATATATAGACTTAGTTTTTCCTTGCAAAGAAATAGTCAAGTCATTTTGATTTGACATATCACACAGAAATGCTGCATTCCTATAGAAATCTTTTCTCAATAATTCACATTGCTGATTCCGTTCTTCATAAAATTTAACTATCTGTTCTCATAGAGAAAAAATTTTGGCTAACACCTATCCCTGTGATAGCCAATGCACTTTAGAATGATAAGGCAAATCCACACTGACCACTTCATGGTTCAATTTTGGCATGTTATAAAATGAAGGATGCCATGTTGCATTTGCATGAATACAGTTAACAATATTTATAACTTGCTGTAAAGTGTCACTTTAAATAGTAGCTTTAGCACAGAGATTTTGCTGATGCAAGATATTTATAATGAAAAGAAATGAGAGCATCTGGATCTTTTAATACTTTTTAAAATCTATGCAATAAACGCTTCATGTTTTCCTGTCATGGAAGGTGCGCCCTCTGGGCATGCACTCAACTAAATTTACCAAATTCAGTCCAACTTCACAATATTTATCTTGCAAGTTGTTGAAGATATCTATTCCCCATGTTTTGTTTCCAAGAGTGCCCAAAGCGAATAACTCTTTGTAGCAAAGAACATCTTCTGTTATGACCTGAATGAAATATAAAACCTGCGCCAAATCAGTAGTATCAGTTGATTCATCTAAAGCAATTGAATAATATATATATTTTCCTTTTGAAGTATTACATGAAGTTGCTCTGTTAAATTGAAGGCTAATTCATGCTGCCAGTCAGTTATGGTTCTCCTTGAAAGAGGAAGGTGTTTGTACTTTGAAACTTTATCAGGGTCTAAGCATCCTACAGCTTCAACAGTGCATTCTTTCACAATTTCTACATCACTGAATAGCTTCCCTTTTTTCTCAAGTAAATAAGTGTTGCTTTAGTAAGTTTGCTTCAGTGGCATTATTTTCAGGTCTTATTGCTGCTTAAAATAATTATGTTCATCAAAGAGTGACCAAGGTTTTAAAAAAAATAATAATAATTATGTTTGCTTTTTATTTTCATCTTTTAATTTCTGCAATACAACCTTTTGGGCCTCTCCCTCTAATTTCAAATATTTGTGGTCCTTATGACTGTTATAATGCTGGTGAGCATTGAATTTCTTTAATGTTGATATTGCAGTATCACAGAGCAAGCAAATCATCTTATCTTTGGCAGAAGCAAGATAATACTGCAACTCTTAATCCTCATCAAAAATTCTGTTTTCTTCCATCAGCATTCTTTGGGCCTTCTTTGACATGAAGGGCTGCTAAGCAGACAGAATTAAAAAAATACTGTCGAACCATGCAACTATTGACAAATTCCACTTCAAACAGAAACACAGTGCACTGTTGTCAAAAGCTGATAACAGACTGGCGTACTCAACCCCCATAAACTCTTGACAACCAGCTTCCTGCTAGAATGACAACCTGGTTCCAGCCAGGTGAAGGAAGTTAGAACTAAATCATGAGCATGCAGCCGTCGATGTAGCCCTTACGGCTTACTAATGTTCTAATTGTGCCGGTCAATCTGGGAGGATTACTTCATTGAAACTTATTTTATTCTTCAGTATTTTGAATATGTTCATTTAAAAGATAAAATAAATATATAAAAGATGAACAAAAATGTATTAATAAAAATAAAAGGATTTGTTCTGTAAAATTTGGATTCAGTCAAAAGGCCACACTTAAGGACCTACAAGGCTGCAGGTTCCCCACCCCTGCCCTAGATCTTCTTGTCCTAACTGTTCTCCCCACACCAGGTATATGGGTGGGGAGTACGTAAAGTCTAGAGCTCCTAATGCTCAATCTCCCCTCTTACTGGGCTGTAGGTATGATGGTTAATTTTATATGTCTACTTGACTGGATTAAGGATTGCCCAGATAGCTGGTTATTTTGGGTTGTGTCTCTCAGAGGGTTTCCAGAAGAGATTAGCATTTGAATCAGTAGCCTGAATAAAGAAGACTGGGCCTCACCAAAGTGGGCAGGCATCATCCAATTCACTGAGGGCCCGAATAGATCAAAAAGGTAGAGGAAGAGTGAATTCTCTCCCTCTCCCTTCTTGAGCTGGGTCACCCATCTTCTCTTGAAGATCCTGGCATTGGAGCTTCAGACTCAGGACTTAAATCAGTGCCCATCCCATCTCCGGCCTTCTGACTGAATTACACCACCAACTTTCCTGGTTTCTCTAGCTTGCAGATGGCATACTATGGGACTTCTCAGCCTCCAGTTATGTAAACCAATTCCCATAATAAATGTCCTCTTATATATCCATATATTGTATATCTTACTGGTTCTGTTTCTTTGGAGAACCTTGACTAATACAGTGGGGTCTCTCACATCCCTAGGGCCTTATTTCTCCCCCAAAGTGTTTTCTGGGCCCAGGTAAATGAGGGTGCAGAGCTTATGTCTACATTTGTAGCTATGGCCTCACTTTACAAAAAATAGCTTTCTAAAATTGTATAGGGAAACCAAATATTTTGCTAAAAGAAGCTTATATTGTTTTATATTTTTATTTCAGAGATACTTTATTTTCATTAATGATTCAGCCTTAAATGGGTATTTAGCTCTAACATTTCAGTCCCCTGCTGATAATTTTTCTGTCAAGCATATAGAAATTTATAAATGAATTACCAAGTGAACTCCTTATTTAAAAGGAACATTTAAATTAATTCACTGTGAAAATAAAATTTCTGCTCTCCTTAACTCACCCACTCAACATAAACAGTTTATTTTCTTTACAGCATATTTTCCTAAATAAGAAAACAGAAAATTGGGCATCTCCAGAGAAACTGAACCAATAGGATATGTATATATGTATATGTAGAGAGATTTACTTTATGAAATTGGAATTGGCTCATGTGATTATGCAGACTGGCAAGTCTGAAATCTGCAGGGTAGGCTGGTGACCCAGGAGAGAATTGTTTTTTGAGTCCAAAGGCAGTCTGCTAGCAGAATTTCTCTTCCCCAGGGAAAGTCATTTTGTTTTTGTTTTTGTTTTTAATTAAGGCCTTTAACCAACTGGATGAGACCTACCTACATGGAAGGTAATCTGCTTTACTCACAATCTACTGATTTAAATATTAATCTCATCCAAAAAATGCCTTCACAGAAACATCTAGAATCATGTTTGACCAAGTATCTGAGTGCTATGACCTAGCCAAATTGACATATAACATTAACCATCACACCTTGCTTAAGAATCACCTGGGGAGCTTGTTAAACATAGAGTCCTGGGTTCTGTCTTCAGAGACTCAGATTCTATTAATAATATTCAATTGTAAGGAACTCTCAGGTGATGCCAAGGCAGCTCTTCCAGGGCTTATTCTTTGAGTAGTATCCAGGCTCTTCTACAGATGAGGAAACTGAAGCCCAGGGTTATGAACAGGCTTGTCTACAGGAGCTCATAGTTACATATAACCCAAATCTTCAAATCTTAGTTCCAGGCTCTTTCCACAGAACATGCTGCCTGGCATGTAGTACAAATGAACTTTCTTAGGATGAAATCCAACCTTGTAATTGAAACTTCCTTAAATACGCAGTGCACTAGTGGGATTTTTCACAGAACTTGACAGCCTAATCCTAAAATTCATGTGTAAAAACAAAAGGCTAGGACCAGATAAGGCAATGTGGAAGAAGAATAATGAGGGAAGACTCGTGCTACCATATCTGCAGCTGTAGCATAAAGCTATAGTAAATAAAGCAGTACGGTGTTGACAAAGAGACTATTGCAGTACAGTGAGAATCCATTGTTAAAACACAAATATTTGGAAAATCCATGACAGAGGTAGCATGAAGAGGAAAAGATAAATGATCAATAAATACTGCTAAGAAATGGCTTCTATGTGAGGAAAAATAGACTTCCTACCCTTACCACACTTAAAAATAAATTCCAGATGGATCCATGTAGAGGCAGATTTTTAAAACTTTTAATAGAAAATTTAAGAGAATGTTTTTATATCAGGGCAGATAAATGTTTCTTAAATGAAACATAAAAAGCACAAACCATAAAGTAAAATATAATGATGATAAGCCAATATTTATCAAGCTATTCTATGTACTGCATACTATTCTGAGTATATAATATATACTAACTCATGTAATAATCATGAAAACCCCATGAGGCAGTTACTGTTATAATCCTCATAAAAGATTGAGGCCTGGGGAGACCATTAACTTCCCTAACCTGGGTGGTAAGAGGTAGAGGTGTTAACTGAACCCAGGCATTCTGGCTCTATACTACCTCTCAAGAGAGGAAAATTGACTATGTTCAAGTTGAAAGAATATATTTTACATAAAGTAATTAAAAATACAGCCCAAGTACTATAAGAAAACATTTTCAATGCATATAACCATCAAAGGGATACATATACTTGGAAATCAATATGAAAAAAAAGGAACAACCCAATAGGAAAATGAGCACAGATTATGAACAGCCAATTTATCAAAAAGGCAAGTCACAAGACCATAATCATAGTCAACATATGCAAGCCAGGAGACAGATAAATCAGTATAATTACTTTGGAGGGCAATTTGGCAATATCTACCACTAAAGTATACAGTGTGTATTCCCTATAATCCAGGAAATCTTTTGTGTACATGAAGATAGTTTTTGTAGACTTATTAGAACAAAACATTGAAGATAAAAACTCAGTAAAGAAATAGCTCAACGAATTGTGAGATGATTACATTTTGGAACGCAAGGTAAAGTAGATCTAGACGTATCTGCACATATAATATTCAAAAATTGCATGTTGAGTCAAAAAAAGATGAGCTGAATAAGATATATACATATGAAATCACTTGAGTAAAGTCTAAAATCATATATATTGTTTGGGCACATAATGTTGCCATAAAGATATAGATCAACTTCAGAATAATGGTTACTTTTGGAGGATGGGTGAGTGGGGAGGGAGTAGATGGGAAGAGAGATTTAGCTTTATCTTATGTTATTTTTTTTAAAAAAAATCCTCAAGAAGACATGGCAAAATGTTAAGATGTGTTAAATCTGGGTAGTGGGTACCTGAATGTTTAAATTTTTTATATATAAATATTTGAAATTGTTCATAATTGCACATTTTTAAAGAAATAAACATATTATTACCACAGTCATTATTTTTAATATAGAATTCTGATCCTTTTTTTCTGAGTACTAAAATGCATGGGCTTTCCCATGTCTGTATATTATTTTCTCTTTGGTATCCTTTTCTACTTATTTATTATAAAATCTAAGAATAGAAAGAAACTTTAGAGGACATTTATTCAAATCTACCACTTAGCACAGGCACTTCTGAATTCAAGTTGGTGCTCCAGGTACAAACCTTTGCTACAATTTTCTTTTATGCTTAACAATCTGGAAAATATAATTTTGGTTAAGTGAATATTTTGTTTTAACTGAGTCAAGGTCCATGGCTAATGAAATATTTTTTTTTTAGAAAAACTAAACCATGATAAATTTCATTTAACATTAATAGTTAGTTTTATCCGTAATGAAGCAGAGTCTGTGAAGAAACTCAGGGCCATCATCACAGCCATCGATTATCATTATTCTGGTAATATGTGGAAGCACCAATTGAAAGAAATCTGATTGGCAAAATGTTAGACAACATGGAATGAGGGTACTGCAGGGAGAGAAGGGAATTACCATTTATCGAGGTTTCGTGAGTGTGAAAATTGTGAGGATCGGAAGGGAGGCACTAATATTTTTAAAAAAACACCCTGAGAAATAGAGCGAGGGAAGATTATGAAGAGAGGGTGCTCGTGCTTGTGTACCTGATAACAAAAGACTCCTCTCAAATCACAACCTTGCACAAAGGCCATCACAACTTACACACAAAAATACTTCTGTAAGGACATCTGCCCAACAACTATCTGTCCAACCTCAGACTGGCGTCACCCTTGTTATAAATCTTTGTAGCCAAGGGCAATTATTTCAAAACAACTATGCAATCTCCATTTGGTTTTCCTTTAACCTCTTTTGTCTTCTTTTATCTTCCTGAATACGTACATAGTTTACTATGCATGGATATTCCCGTTGCAATGCTCTATTCCCAAGTAAACATCATTTTCTTTTAGAGAGCCTTTCTCTGCTCCTTATTTAGGTGGATGTGGGAGTTGCTCTAGATGTATAATTTTATGTTAACCTTGCAGCAACCTGTAAGGTAGATACTGTTATTCCTATTTTTCAGATAAAAGTATTGAGGTTTAGAGAGATGAAGTAACTTGTTCTACGTCCTATTAAAAAAAATTACCTCGAACCTGAAAATTAGGTGAGGAAAGATGGCTATATGTCCTCTCCACATCGTACTGGAGTTGATAGATTGTTAATTTTCTTGGGGAATGTATCTTTGTTTGACTTCCTGTTGACTATGGATTAGGAACAGATCCTATGAAATTGTGGTTAACTCGTAGACTTTTGTCTGATAAAAATGAAAGTGATTTCTGCATGGTAAAAAATGTAATTTCAAAGGGCATTTCTATATCTATCATGTATCTATCTATCTAACTTTTTATCTAGGATATATACTTAGTCTCTTCAATTCTAAAACTGGTTTTAAAATCCTAATGCTTCGCTCATTAATAATTAAATTTTAACATGTTTCTCTGTATATTTGTATGATTATCAAGTTTTTGACTTAAAATTTATGCTTCAATAGTTTTATAGCTAATAAGTGGTAAAGCCAGTACTCAGGCCAAGACTTTAGCTCCAGAACTTACACTCTTACCTCCACATCTGCTCTTTCTAACTTACACTCTTACCTCCACATCTGCTCTTTCTAGCCATGAGCACTGTACTTCATCACTGAAAAACCTATGCTTAATCAAGAAACTAGTCCTCCAAAGTAGGGGCAAGGGAAAATCTCATTATTAGCAAAACAGTCCCATTCTTCATTTATCTGAGAGAGGGACACAATACAGAGAAATCTCATCTCTGGACATGAATCGCCAAATAACTACATGGAGGTCTTATCATTTGGATGCTTATATAGTTGATGCTTCCTAAAAGTTTTTACCCTGTCCCTGTCCAATATACAGAGGGACAGAGAAGATTATCCACAATTTTGTGCTATGCCTAGCCCTCCATAGTCTGAGTTGTGTTAAATGTATACTGTAAATGACTAGTCAGTGTTCCCATCCATAGTTTCTATTACCATCTCTACCCAACCGATTGCCAGCTGTATACTAAATCCCTATAATCCAAGGTATCTTTTTACAAAGATGATTATATTCTATAAACCCCAAGAACATACACTCATACAACTGTATGGTGTACCCGTTCATTCAATGTAATAAGGGAAATTGGACTGAATTAGAGAAAATATAGAATTGTGGAGTGTTTTTAAAGAATTAAAGTGGTATTAATTTCAAGTACCTATATGATGGTATTTCAATTATGAAACTATACTCTCAGCATTCGTCCTTGGGGACTTAATTAATGGGGAGATAAAAGTGGTATGTAATCAGCTTATCAACAGAAGGAAGAAATGGGCATTTCTTAAGTGATTGCAAAGTTTGTTCCCTTAAGCAGGTTAAACAATTCCTAGTTTCCTTATAACCCTTTCCGGATTCTAAATTAACACAGAGTACTTGTTCTTCATAAAAAATGTCAACAGAACTCTTTCAAATCCAAAGCAAGGACATGGGAACTAAGGAGGTTTCATTGCTTCTGCATTTTTTTTTCTATAGTTTCCTTCAGTGAAAGGAGCTCATTGGCTCAGTCCACATCCATGGTAACACCATCTTGAAGCAAAATGTTGAACAAGGTCTCTTGACAACTAGTGGCCAATGCCCTTTTGCCCAGAAAAACGGGGTTACTGTTGTAGCAGCCGGAGCCCAGAGGACACAGGCAGCAGCCTGGCAGTGCTGCCTGCTCATGCTAATTATCCTAGTCCAGTGCTTCCCTTCTGGGGAAGAGGAGGAAAGAAGTTGATGCCAAGTTCTTGCACAAGGTCAAATGTTTCTGGAGGAAGGGAGCCAGGGTTATATTAGCAGTCAGAATGAGGTAGGGAGCTAGGTGGAGAAACACAGGCTGTGGGGGGGGATGTCTGGAAACTCAAATGGAGACAGCGGTAAAAAGTAATTACTAACACATTTCTCAACTTGAAAAGCCAGCACATCCCACACCAGGGCCAGACTCAGAGCTCTTCTGTTCCAAGGAGGTTGGAGCAGGCTCAGGGACAGGAAAGGATTTTGCAAGCCAACCGCCTCTCACTGGCTTTGGAACTGTGCTCCCTGAAAACTGGAATTCATCTTGAAAGAGAAAGCAAAGGACATTTCTGCCTAAATTCTCCAGTGAGATAAACATTTTCCATGCATGCAACATATCCATTCTTTGAGGACTACTCAAATGCAAAAAATAATGAACATCAAAACAAAGGAAAGGGAAACCTTTTAGGAGAATGCAAGCTTTTGCAAACCTAAAATACCTCTCTTCTCTGCTGTTCATCAACATCACTGGAGGAGAGAAACTGTTTGTGGGAGGGACAGATCCAAGGAAAGAAGGAGGAGGAGGGAAAAAAGGATAGGGGGAAGAGAAGCAATGCTCTCTGGTGTCAGAGAGAAATTCAGGATTAGGTTGACTGTTTTGACAGCTGATTTTTATTTCTTTCCCCCTCCAACTTGAGCACCATGACAGACAATTGCTGAACATAAAATTGATAAGTGAACACTTCATCAGATCCGGTTGCCTTAACAACTAAAATAGCCAAAATGTTAAGACAGTCAAATAAGATTGATTATTTTTGATACAATCTGTGGGTGGTTGACCCAGGAATTCTCAACCTAATCATGCATATAAACACAGAGGCTGTATCAACAGATGCAAAAGCAGCCAGAGGACAAGTGAGAAATTCGTCAATCACCTGGATGTCACATCTCTGCAATGACACTGAACAGGGTGTGGAGAGACGCACGCAAGAGGCTCTGGATTGCTCCTGGGTGCTGGTGTCACAGGAGGCAGCCACCTTAGAAGCTGGGAATTCTGATCGTTTCAGTTTCTAGCAAGAAGACAAAGTCTGTCTTGTAATGGAAAAACAGATTCTCCCAAATCGTTGTCTCGAGGTGCTGAATCATGCATGAATGTCAGCAGAGGATGCCAACTATGGCTTCCTTTCCTGGGGACTTTATCTGGTGTGAACCAAGAGAATCCTGCTTTATGAATTTTTTAAAACATCCACAGATAATTGTTGTACTGTGTCATAGACCAAAAGGGAAATTAAATCTCTCTCATAATTGGATTTGGTATTTGCAGGCTTTTCTGAAGACAAGGGATAGGAAATTCATTTTAGAGTCTTAAAAAATCTCGAATTAAAAAATTTCAGTGAGCGTATCAGGGGCCTTTCTGAATCCAGCCATCACTGTGGCAGAGATGGATGCCTTAGCATCCTGGTACCAGAGCAGAAGGTTCCTGGAGCTTCATTCTTGTTTGTTTGTTTGGTTGGTATTTTTTTTTTTTTCGTTTCATCTGAGTTCTAAAAAAATTATTATTTGATAGCTTGGTGGCAATGCAGTCTGTGTTGAGAAAATAGGAATTGATTAAGAAGTGAGAGACTGTGAGAGACTGAAAATGAGTGGGGAAAAAAAGCCTACAAAGCATTTACAGTGTAATTTTCCAATACAGATTCGAGTAGATAAGGCACACAGTTAGAAACAGATTCATTTTCAAGCCATTGTTATTGAACGAAGAATAATTTCTCAGTTTCCCTGTTTTTAAAAAGGATGCAAGAAAATACAAAACTAAAATCCATATATTAGCACAGCATTCATTTGAATGCCTAATTGCTTGAAACTTGCAAGATTCAGCCTCCACTCTTAGAGGTCCTGACATGGCTAGCATGTGCCTGGATGTTAAGGAAGAATGGTTGTAATAATCACTTATGGAAACCAAACATTAATATATAAATATAAGTTTACTAGATTAATTACCAGGGATGTTAACTTGATGTATTGATTCTTAAAAAATAAATATGTGGATACATTTAAATGTATTTTTGTCTTAGTCTGTTTTGCATTGCTATAACAGCATACCAAAGACTGGGTAATTTGTAGAAAAAAAAAAGGAACTTATTTCTTACAATTCTAGAGGATGGAAAGTCCAGAGTCTAGAGGCCACATCTGGTGAAGACCTTCTTGCTGGTGGAGACTGTCTGCGGTGTCCCAAGGTGGCACAGGGTATACATGGCAAGGGGGCTCATGAGAGGCAGCTAAATAGGCTTTTATAACAGACCCACCCTCTTGATAACTAACCCACTCCCTTGATAACCCATTAATTCATCACTCCATTAATTCATTTATTGATTAATACATTCACTAGGGCAGAGCCCTCATGACTCAATCACCTCCCAAATGTTCCACCTTTCTAGAAAGTTTATTCAAAGAAATAATAACATATAACTTTCCAAACCTAGAGAAAGATATCAATATTCAGGTATAAGAAGGTCATAGCATACCAACAGGTTAACCCAAACAAGGCCACCTAAAGGCATATAATAATCAAGTTCCTAAAGGTCGTGGACAAAGAAAAGGTCCTAAGGAAAGCAAAAAAAAAAAAAAAAAAAAAAAAAAAGAAGAAGAAAAAATGACATATAAAGGAGCTCCAATATATCTGGCAGCAGACTTCTCAGTGGAAAACTTACAGGTTAGGAAAGAGTGCCATGACATATTCAAAGTGCTGAAGGAAAAGAACTTCAATCCTAAAATATTATATCCTGCAAAAATATACTTCAAATATGAAGGAGAAATAAAGACTTTCCCAGACAAACAAAAGCTGAGCAATTTCATCAACACAGATCTAGCCTACCAAAAAAATGCTAAAAGGAGTTTTTCAATCTGAAAGAAAAGAATATTTAATGAACAATAAGACATTTTCTGAAGGCACACAACACAATGGTAACAGTAAGGATGCAAATACAGAATACTGTATTCCTGTAATTATAGTGTATAACCCACTTATATCATGAGTAGGGAGGATAAAAGACAAACCTATCAGAAATAACAATAACAACTTTTTGAGAGATAGATAGTAAAAAGATATGGATAGAAAACAAAAAAAGTTAAAAAGCTGGGGGGAGATAGAGTTAAAGGATAGAATTTCTGTTGGAGTTCTCTTTGCTTCTTTGTTTGTAAACTGAGTTGTCATAAGTTTAAAATAATTGGTTATAAAATGTTTTTTGCAAGCCTCAGGGTAAACACAAATAAAAAAATCTACAACAGATAAAAAAAATACAAAGCAAGAAATTAAAACACATTACCAGAGAAAATAACTTTTAACAAAGGAAGACAGGAAGGAAGGAACAAAGAAAGAGAGGACCACAAAACAATCACCAAATAACAACATAGAAGTAGTAAGTTCTTACCTATCAATAATAATGTTGAATGTGAATGGACTAAACTCTCCAATCAAAAGACATACAGAGGCTGAATGGATAAATAAAACAAGAGCCAACTCTACGTTGTCTGTAAAAAACACACTTCACCTATAAAGAAACACATAGACTGAAAGTAAGGGGATGAAAAAAGATAGTCTATGCAAATGGAAACCAGAAATGAGCAGGAGTAACTATACTTTTATTGGATAAAATAGATTTCAAGACAAAAGCTATAAAAAGAGACAAAGATGGTCATTATATAATGATAAAGGGGTCAATTCAGCAAGAGGATATATTAATAACAATTTTAAATATATATGCACCCAACACTGGAGCACGCAGATATATAAAGCAAATAGTACCAGAGCTAAAGACAGAGATAGATCCCAATACAATAATCACTGGAGGCCTCAACACTCTACTTTCAGCACTGGAAAGATCATCCAGGCAGAAAATCAACAAAGAAACATCGGACTTAGACTGCATTCTAGACCAAATGGACTTAATAGATATTTACAGAAAGTTTTGTCCAACAACTGCTGAATTCACATTCTTCTCCTCAGCTCACAGATCATTCTCAAGAATAGACCATATGTTATGCCACAAAACAAGTGTCAAAATGCAAAAAAAAAAAAAAAAAAATTGAAATCATACCAAGTATTTTCTCTGACCACAATGGGATAAAAGTAGAAATCAATAACGGAGGAACATTGGAAAATACAAAAACAGATGGAAATTAAACAATATGCCCCTGAATGACCAGTGGGTCAATGAAGAGATTGAGAAGGAAATTAAAAAATTTCTAACAATAAATGAAGATGAAAACACAACGTCTGAAAACCTATGAGATACAGCAAAAGCAGTAATAAAAGGAAAGTTTATAACAATAAGTACCTACATCCAAAAAGTAGAAAATCTTCAAATAAGAAACCTAATGATGAATCTCAAAGAACTAGAAAAACAAGAGCAAATCAAATCCAAAGTTAGTAGAAGAAAAGAAATAATAAGGATCATGCAGAAATATATAAAATTGAAACAAAAAGATATAAAAGACCAATGAAGCAAAAAGTTGGTTTTTTGAAAAGATAAACAAAATAGGCACAACTTTAGCCAGACTAAGAAAAAAAGAGAGAGAAGACTCAAATAAATAAAATCAGAGATGAAAAAAGAAACATTACAATTGATACTGTAGAAATCCAAAGGATCATGAGAGATTACTATGAGCAACTATTAATATATGCCAATAAATTGGGAGGAGCTTAGAAGAAATGGATAAATTCACAGACTTATTCAATCTACCAAGAGTGAACCAAAACCTGAATAAACCAATAACAAGTAGCACGATATAAGCAGTAATAAATAATCTCCCATGAAAGAAAAGCCCAGGACCCAACGGATTCACTGCTAATACCAATCCTACTTAAACTACTCCAAAAAACAGGGTGAAGGGATATTCTCAAACTCAGGGTAAAGGGATATTCTCAAACTCATTCTATGAAGCTTATATCACCTTGATACCCAAACCAGGCAAAGACACAACTAAAAAAGAAAACTATAGTCCAATCTCTCTAATGAACATCAATGTAAAAATCCTCAACAAAATATAAGCAAACTGAATTCAACAACACATTAAAAAGATTATTCATCATGATCAAGTGGGATTCATCCCAGGGATGCAAGGACAGTTTAACATGCATGAATCAATTAATGTGATACAGCATATCAACAGAACAAAGGACAGTGACTATATGAACATTTCAATTGATGCTGAAAAACATTTGATAAAATTCAACATACCTAAAAACTCTCAAAAAGTGGATATAGAAGGAATTTACCTAAACACAATAAAAGCCATATATGAGAGACCCACAGGTAGTATCATACCAAACGAGGAAAAACTGATAGACTTTCCTCTGAGATCTGGAACAAGACAAGGGTGCTCACTTTCACTACTGTTATTCAACATAGTACCAGAAGTTTTAGCTATTACAATGAGATAAGAAATAAAGGACATCCAAATTATCCTTATTTGCAGGCAATATGATCTTATAACTAGAGAAACCTAAAGACTCCACCTAAATACTATTATTAGAACTGATAAGCAAATTCAGTAAAGTTGCAGAATACAAAATCAACATACAAAAATCAGTAGCATTTTTATAAACCAACAATGAACAATCTGAAAAACAAACCAAGAAAATAACCCCATTTACAATAGCTACAAATAAAATAAAATATCTAGGAATAAATTTAACCAATGAAGTGAAAAATCTCTATAATGAAAACTATAAAACATTGATGAAAGAAGTAGAAGCAATGCAAAACAATGGAAAGATATTCCATGCTCATAGATTGGAAGAATCAACATTATTAAAATGTCCATACTACCCAAAGCAATCCACAGATTCAGTGCAATCCCCATGCTTCACAGAAATAGAAAAAATAATCATAAAATTTATATGAAACCACAAAAGACCCAGAATAACAAAAATCATCTTGAGCAAAAAGAACAAAACTGGGAGAATCACATTACCTGACTTTGTATTGTACTACAGTGCTGTAGTAACCCAAACAGCATGGTACTGGCATAAAAACAGACACATAGACCAGTGGAACAGAATAGAGAATCCACAGTTAAATACACACATCTATGGTGAATTTATTTTTGACAAAGGTGCTAAAAACATACAGTGGGAAAAGGACAATCTTCTCAATAAATGGTGCTGGAAAAACTGGGTATCCATATGCAGAAGAATGAAACTAGATCCTTATCTCTCACCATATACAAAAGTCAAATAAAAATGGATTAAAGACTTAAATCTAAGATCCAAAACTATGAAACTACTAAAAGAAAACATTGGGAGAATGCTTCAAGACATTGGTCTGGGCAAAGGCATCTTGAGTAACACCCCCAAAGCACAGGCAACCAAAGCAAAATTGGACAAATAGGATCACAACAAGCTAAAAGGCTTCTGCACAGCAAAGGAAACAATAAACAAAGTGAAGAGATGACCCACAGAATGGGAGAAAATATTTGCAAACTACTGTCTGACAAGAGATTAATAACAGGAATATATAAGGAGCTCCAACAACTCAATAGGAAAAAATCAAATAATCTGATTAATAAATGGGCAAAGGATCTGAATAGACATTTCTCAAAAGAAGACAAACAAATGGCCAACAGGTATATAAAAAATACTCAAAATTATACGTTATCAGAGAAATGCAAAACTATAATGAGATACCATCTCACTCCAGTTAAAATGGCTTTTATCAAAAAGATAGGCAATAATGAATGCTAGTGAGGATGCAGAGAAAGGGGAACCCTTGTACAGTGGGAATGTAAGTGGGAATGTAAACTGTTAGTGGGAATGTAAATTAATGCAACCACTATGGGGAACACTATAGAGGCTCTTCAAAAAACTAAAAATAGAACTACCATACAACCCAGCAATCCTACTGTATTTCCATGTTTATCGCAGCATTATTCACAATAGCAAGATATGGAATCCATCTAAGTGTCCATCAATGGATGAATGGATAAAGAAATTGTGTACATATACACAATGGAATATTATATAGCCATGAAAAATGAAATCCTGCTATTTGCAACACATAGATGGAACTAGAGAACATTATGTTAAGTGAAATAAGCCAAGCACCAGAAAGACAAATCTTTCATGTTCTCATTGATATGTGGGAGCTAAATAGAAAAAAGCAATTGATCTCATGGAGACAGAGGGTAGAATGATGCTTACCTGAGGCTGGGAAGGGTAGTAGGGAGTGGGGGATAAAGTGGGGATGGTTAATGGCAAAAATATAGTTAGATAGTTATATAGAATGAATAATATTTTATAGCACAACAAAGTGACTATAATCAACAATAAGTTAGGGAATACTTTAAAGTAATTAAAAAAGTATAATTGGAATGTTCCTAAAACAAAGAAATGGTAAATGCCTGAGGTGATGGATATCACAATTACCCTGATTTGATTAATTCCCACTGTATGTCTGTATCAAAACATCATATGCACCCTATAATATATACAATGATTATGTACCTATAATAATTAAAAATTAAAAAAATATATGTTCTACCTTTTAACACTGCTGCATTGGAGACCAGACTTGTAACACAAGAACTTTTGGGAGACCCTTTCAAATCATGGCAATGTTTATAACATAATATCACATTTTCTTAGTACACTTTATATTTTACAATGCCTTTTACTTTTCTTGTTTTAATTGATCCACATCACAATCCTTTGGAGGCCGACATCTCCACTGGGCTGTGCTGATGAATATACAGCCATGCTGGCATGCCTGTATTTCCTTACAGCTTGAATTGCTAGGAGCTAAGTCTTTTTGTTTTGTTTTGTTTTGTTTTTTCACACAAGAATAGTTGCTAAATGAACAAAAAAAGGACATGACCCAAACACAAACAATCCACTCTGAGGCCAGCAAATTACCCCTTTCCTGGGGGTTTGAACCAGGAAATTCCCAAAGAATAAGACCATGGTGAGAGTTGATGTTGCAATGTCTTGATGTAGAGAGATGTGGGACAGGCCAAGATCCCAGCTCAAGTTCTGAAAGCAAAAACTATGAGTCAACAAAAGTGATAAGGAAAGTACACAGAGACAGCAGGAGGTGAGCAGGGAGCAGGAGGGAGAAACTGAAAGGTAGAGAATAGCCAAGACAAACAGACTTAAGAGCACTAGAGTGAGATTCCATGAGCCCCTTTTGCCAAGGTCATGAGGATTTACCTCCTGTTCTTGGGCAGCTGCAGTTCCTGCTTTTAGTTTGGCTTTTCCTGGCAACCCTTGGTAACACGAGTGAGACTGTATTCCTTTCATTTGAAGGAATTTGGCTAAGAAGCATTGTTATCTTCCATGCTGCTATTGAGGAAACTAAAGCAGAAAGAGATTATGGTTCATAGCCATATAAGCAGAAAGTGGTAGAGTCAAGACATATGCCTAGATTTTCCTATAATTCGTGCCGATTCCAGTTTATCATACTATGGCAGTTTTAAAACAGGGCCCCCAAATTGTTTCCATTCCTTCCATCAAGAAGTGGTGCCTATGTCCCCTGCCCTTGAATCTGAGCAGGGACAGTGACAGCTCCAACCTATGGAGAGTGGCAGAAATAAGGCTACATGATTCTTGAGACTAGATTAGAAAAAGTCATGTAACTTCTACATCACATTCTGGGAATATTTAATTTTGTGACTCAGCCACCATGCTGTGAGGAGGTCCAGCCTAGTCCACATGGACAGACTATCTGGAAAGATACTGAGACTATGGGGGTGGGGATCGAAGGGGAGGAAGGCGGGGGTGGAGAGAGAGAGAAATGTCTGGCTAACTCTTGGGGGCTCCAGGCCTCCCTTCCCTCTCCCTGGCCATCTCCCCCCAACCCTCCACTATTCTAAGTCCGACCACTGTCTGACTGGAAGTACATGAGAGACCCAAACCAGCGTCACCCAGATGAGACCCTCCTGGATTTCTGGATTCCCACAGAATCTATAAATAAGATGATTATTGTTTTAAGCTGTGTTTTGAACATAGCAATGAACACTTGGTCCCAGCACTATTACCAAGTGTATAATATGCGACATCCAGAACCTAAAGAGACCTGCCAGGCATTGTGCTTTTTCCCTAGTGGCAGGAGGGGCAATACACAATACCTTTTTTCTTACCTGGAAGGGGATATCCTGTACGCCCAAACCTCCCCAAATTTCCTTGGTATGGTAGGTCCCTTAATCTTCATTAGATGTATTTTTCTACCTTTTGGAGTTCATGTGTCTTACCAAGGCCTCCAACATGTTTCTGACTTGCTTAAAGTGGACAAATGTAGGGTTCTCAAAAATTCTTAAAGAATCTGGTCACTGTACCATGAGAGAGGAGAGAGTTAACACAGACCTGGGGCAAGATCTTGAGTATATACTGTTGTTCATTCCAATGTAGACCAGTGACTGCTTGCCATGTGCAGTGTATAGGAAAAAACCAAACCAAAGTGCTTTTCCTATCCCCCTACTCAATAGTCAACACAGACCCCACAAAACCGCCCACGACTTCCCATGCTAGTTGCAAGCCTCAGGTTGTTTTACCTGTGCTTCTTACCTACTGGCTATAAATCGGGGTCCCTTGACAACCTCCTTGGGTTCAATTAATTTGCTAGAGTGGCTCACAGAACTCAGGGAAAAACTTATGTCTACTGGTTTCTTATAAAGGATATTACAAAGGCTATAGATGAACAGCCGAATGGAAGAATACACAAGGCAAGGTATGGGAGAAGGAGAGCTTCCATGCCCTTTCTGGGCACATCATCCCCCAGGAACGTCTATGTGTTCAGCTATCTGGATGCCCACATGAACCCTGTCCTTTTGGGGTTTTATGGAGGCTTCATTACATAGGCATGATTGATTTCATCATTGGCCATTGGTGATCACCTCAACCTTCAGCCTCTCTCCCTTCCCCTGGTAACTCCATCTTAAGGCTATACGGGAGCCCATCAAGAGTCACCTCATTGAGCAAAAGAAGTTCCTACACCCTAGGAATCAGGGTCGAAGACCAAATATTACAACAAAAGATTCTCCTAGCACTCCCGTTGCTCAGGAAATTACAAGGGCCTTAGCAGCTCTGTGCCAGGCACTATCCGATATACCATGTACCAGACACCATGTTAACCTGCTTTAGCAAAGTTACTACATTTTGTACAACAGCTACAATTGAGGCTACTGCTTGGGTGAGTTTTCCATAGCCCACTGTCATACTGAATGAGCCATATGGCATTTGTAGTTATCAGAAATTAAATGGGAATAGGGCGGTGGCTTCTAACCATGTATCCCTTTAGGTCTTCAAGACTGACTCTAATCTCTGTCATTTCCCCTAGGATGCAGCATTGTTTTTGATGAATATCTTGTCCAGGGTTGGGGGCAGTATAAGAAGCTTCCATTTGTCCTTTCCTGTGATGATAATTCTTAGTTTACTGGCCAAGGAACCAATATAGAAGTTCTGTCAATTTCTTATTTTAATTATGCATTCAGAGACTAGGGAAATGACCACTGGTTGGGATCAGTTGATACACTGTGAATCAATTTTTACACAGGGTTCCATTTATTAAGTGGCTCTCATTTGCACACTTTAAAACAGAGGTGTGTGTGTACTTCATGAGGCTTTGGGCCCCCAGTTATCAATGTTAACACCCAGTTCTTGAAATGCTTGAGTATTCCCTTTCCCCCAGTACATGGCTTCCTAAGTAAGTTGATTGTAGGTTCTTTTGGAGAAGAACTGCGAGAATGTTTAGAATAAAATACTTGCCATGATTTTGCAAGGTCTCTTTCTCATGAGACACAGGCTTGCCTTCAGTCATTGGGCTCCAGGTTGAGAACAGGATCAGGTCCAGAAACTGAGCAAGAAATTGTGACATTTTATTGGGGCATCAGCCCTCAGCCTTTGTTTCTTTTTGTTGTATAGATTGAGAAATCACCTTGTTGCCTGCTCATTCTTTCCTGACCCTGGAAACGCTGTTTTCTATTAACTATCTCTGTAGCACTATGTGAGTCATACCACTCTCCCCCGCCTGGCCACACTTTACAATAATTGAGCTCACCTTGCTTTTGATAGTTAAGTGCTACCGCCTGGCCTCTATTTTTTTTTAAGGCATCTATCAGCGCTTTGCTATCTGAAAGCCAGTTCTGCAACAGCATCTTCCAAAATCAGTCCTGGTCTATAGAGGTCAGCTACCACTGAGACTCTTAACAATGCCGCTGTGCCCAGCACATCCCGTTTTGCTTTGGCAAATGGAATGTCCTCTGAACTCTCTCACAGAACGTAATCAGCTAACAGGTTTTCTGACACTGCAAAATGTATCCACTTCAATATGCTTGCTTTCCTGAGCCTTTCCATCCCTCCCTACCTTGTTTGCCCCAACAATGTTGGTATCTCTCTTGAGGTTCCTGCCAGGGTCTGAAATCCTATATCAAGGGCAAGTGTTCCAATAATAAGCTATCCTTTATCCAACATTATATTTCGTTGCCATTAATCCAGCACTTCCAAGAATCCAGTCCATTTGTATGCTGCTGGCTCTTGCAGGAAATGTTGGCTAAGGCCTTCACCTCCTTAGATGTGCAATCCCTTTCCTTGCTTTGCAATTCCAGCACTTCACCAGCTGGGTTATGTTGTGGCTTGACCCTAAGTTATTCTTCGGGTAATCAGCCGGGGAGGTCCAGTAGATTCCAAGCTATGCATGTCATCTTGCAAGGCAGAGGTTTCTGCAACATCTTTGAGCATAGGAGGAACTACTAGCTTTTAACAGAGAGAAATGGGCTTTTTTCCCCCTAGACCCAGAGATTCCAGCAGACTCTGAGGTTTTAGATTCCTTAGCCTGAGTCTCAGGGTCCCATTTCTTCCCAAACAGGGCTGTGACCTTGGTGTAGTCAACCTGTCAAGTTGAGATTTCAACCTCCATGAAGCTCTTGCTACTCTTCTGCTTAGATCCTGGTCCGGATGCTCTGCTTTTTCTGTCTTCCCGCTGTCTTGAGAGTCTTGAAATACTGCCAAGGAGATGCTCTGGCTACCACACTTTGCTCACATTGGTGGTTAGTTGCCTTAAACTTTTCATAGACTCTCTCTAATGCATAGATGTTCCCTAACACATCATCTAATTCCAAAGTCCTTACAATTTAATTTACCACAAAAGTCTCAGATGCCAGAAATATTGCACTGCCTAGTGCATTTCTTTCCACCAGTATCCCTTCCCAGTTTATCACTAGTGAAATTTTAATGCTAGTATTGCAAGTACACACCTAAGGGTTATTCACGCTTCACCTACCACCAATGATGGAGTCATCATTTCCAGCTGGCCAAAGTCTGCTTTCTCAGGCCACTTGTGGTACCAGCTGTGGCAAGTCAGATTCCCCAGGGAACAAACTCTGATATTCTTAGATCTGTGTGCAGGAGGTTTATTGGGACCATGCTCTTGGGAAGAATAACTATAAAAGGTGAGAGAAAAGGGTTGGGCCCAATAAGAAACTGAACTGTAATGCAATCACAACAAAGGCCTCAAACAAGTTAACGAGGACTTCTGGAGAAGAGATGGTCCCTCAGAGTTGTTCTGCCTTGAGGCAAAGGTGTTGGGCTTTTACACACCACTTCACCTCCAGTTAAACACCTGCTACCACAGAGGGAGGGTGATCTTGATGGAGGCAACTATCTGGCTATTGCCAGTTCCTAGAGAGGAACTCAGCCATGAGCACCCCAGAATCTGGGGAAAGGAGAGCTTTGGTCCTAAAAGAGGGATCTGGTTGGTACAACACAACATCCATGATGTGGGTCCACAAGATGAAAACCATCGTCCATCTCTGCATTTGGGCCCACGAGATGTTCCCGTTCTAGACATACCAGAACAATAGCACAGGCAGAATTAGAGAATGGCAATGCAGAGAGACAAATGCTGTTCCAGTAAGAATTCCGGTTCCTGACTCCCCAGCTTCCCTTAAGCAATTCCAAGCACTCAGCATTCCCAGGTCCACAGCACATGCGCAGTGGTCTTGGAAAGGGCAGTCTGCTATTCTCGGCTTTCAAAGAGGTTCTCTCACCGCGCTAGGTACAGTGCGCAAGTCCAAATGGTCTGTGAAATAAAGCAGAAAATACCAACTCAACAAGGTTTCGACTTTTACCGTCATTTGGGCCACAGTCGTAGGATGGAGGCAAGGTGTAGTGGGGAAAATCCACTGCCTTTGGAGCCAGAAGATTTGCCACTTAGCTGCCACTCGTTAGCGAAGTTACCTTGAGCAAAGCACTAAACCTTTCTGCACTTCAATTTCCTCACCTGTGTAACAAGTGTAATATGACAGTTATGTTATACATATTTTATAGGCGGCTGTAACAACCAGAGGGGCAATGTTTATGAAATATAAGTGTTATTATTGTTTTGGTTAAAAGGGAAATTTCTTTAAGTGTTGTAGCAAGGGCTCTAAATTGACTTTATTTTTATACTTCACTAGCTTTGAATCCCTAATAGGCAAATATTTCCAAATTATACTTCCTATTCTACATTAAAATGGCCGTTTTCTCCCCTCTACAGGATGCTAACGGTAAACCCAGAGGAAACCCTTCCAGCTGTGCCTCACTGACACCCAGTCGCAGATGCTTTGGTTTGGAAACCTCCCCCTGACGGTATATGAAGGACCAATTTCAAACAAATCATTTAATAACAGGAGATGACCATTTTCCACAATAGCAGGCAAAAGTAAAACCACGAGTAATGCTCTCTGAGTCTCCCAGGACAGCAATCCTTTGAATGAGCAAGAGTGGAAACAGGAGGGGAGAGAGGAGAGGAAGTCGGGCAGGACCGGCAATCATTCTTCATATTCATATAGATTTTCCCCTCCATTGATTCCCAAGCATTTGGCAAACTTTAATTGGCTAATCCTCACAGATCCCTTTGAGGTTAAGTAGGCGGCAAGTATTATCCCTAATTTCCAAATGGAGGAATAAAGGTACAAAGAGCTTAAGTGCCTCGCTTGAGGTCACAAATGTGGGGTGGTGATAAAGCTGAGGACCCCCGAGGCACAGGCCCCTGACTCCCGGCACAGCCGGACTCTGAGACTCCACTCTGCAGAATCGTGTCGGTCTTTTGTTGATCTTACTGAAGCAAAATCTTTGACAGTTCATTTTATCAAAGACAGAGGATATAATATCTTCGTTGCAGTGTAGCACTTGCTTTGAGTTGAATGCAAACATACATATTTTCAGGCTTGATGAACTTTTCTATAGTGAAGCAATGTTTGGTGCAGGCAGAAAAGACAACTTTGTGTGTGTGTGTGTGTGTGTGTGTGTGTGTGTGTGTGTGTGTGTGTGTGTAATTTTCAGGGAAGACATTGATGTTCTTTTCTGGGGCTGAACACTCTTTGAACCCAATGGCAAGGCAGAGCCTGTGAACAAAACCCTTCCAATTCATTTCACAAAAGGTACTTTAGTATCTTTGCTAAACATTCTTCAAAGAATTCTCAGCTTTGTTTAACAGATTACCAAGACTTCTCTTCAAACCACCCAGCTGACCCCTGTTCATCTAGTAGCCTCCGTGTTGCTAGGAGAAACAGACCCGTCCTCACAGGATTAAAGCTTGCTGTGGGGTGTGAGACGATTTTGCATCTAAAAAAATACCCTGAAGAGAATTGCAAAAAGCCTTTAGGTATACATGCAGGCAGAAAATCTATGAGTCAATAAGAACAGAATTATTTCACTCTAACGAGGCTCACAGAGCAGCGAACATTTGAAAGCCCAGACAGACATTGTGTGAAGAAAATGAAATTTTCATGCAGGTTCTGTGAAGCGCTGCGGTGTGTTCAGGGCACCCTGCTCTCGATGTGGCTGGGGCTTCACCACGAGTCCAGAGGCCCGAGGCCCTTCAGCTCCAGGCCCCCAGCACCCCTGCTGCAAGTACGTCCCCCTAAGGAAATAAAAGCCTGAGTTTCTTTGAACTGGAAGTGCAGAGGAGGGAAGAGTGAGGGGATTTGTTGGTGGGGAGCAGAGAGGAGAAAAGGCAAACTGAAAAAGGGTAGTCAGTGCCATAACTAACTGGTGATAATTCCCAAGCCTTATATTTAAGTCAAACCACATCTAATTTCCAGTGTGAGAGTGAATACATAGTTAGTGCCAACCTCACTGGAGGTTGTGCCCCAGAGGTCCTGGATTGAGGTCAAGCTCTACACTTATTATGCTTGTGACCTTGGGCATGGTTTTTGATATTTATGGGCCTCAGTTTCCTCTTAAATCAAGAGAACGAGGGGCTTTTAAGGCCTTTCCTTACAGTCTCTGAGTGACTAGTGGCCCTCCTTTCCTCGCCACTTCCCTTCCCAGCAGCTCCTGTGGGTGATCAGACCAGAACAATGCTCAGCTGGGTCACCAGTCATTTCCTTTCTTGCATTTCAGACGTGCTCTTTCCTCCACTGGCTGCTCAGAGCTGTTAAGGTCCATCTCCTGGGAAAGAGGGAGGAAGTGCCCGTGGGGGAAACTGTCGTTGTTGATGGCTCACTTCTGTCTGCAGAGCGGGCCCTTTGCATACAAATCTCATTTACTCTCCAACCCCGAGAGGAAAATATTACTAAGTTCATTTTACAGATGAGGAAACAAAGTCAGAGGAGGTAAAATTACTTGCTGAGATCATGCAGTCATAAAAATAGACTTAGGACTGGCTCTGTAAGTCGTGAGGCTGAGTGCAAAAGGGAGAGGCGAGGTCCCTGTTCAAACGTTACCCAGAATTTCAGGAGTCGACAGCAGAGCATTAACCCAAGCGTGGGGACCTTCCGCGTCCAGGCCCTCTGCGACTGCACAGAGCGAAGGCCCGTGGCAGCGGCCCCGAGCAGAGTCGTGAACCCTCCTCTCACTGTGAACTCTGTGTCTGCGTCCTTCCACTTGCTGTTCTGATCCACTCCGCACACTCCTCCACCCCGCCCTGTGCCCGGGAGGTTGAGCCCTGCCACCTGCCCTCTGGCCTCTGGTTAGGCTTGGCCCAGGGGAGCATGGGCAGGAGGCTGGCGGGTGGGGACCGTGGGAGCTTCCTCCCCAGCAGCTGCGGTTTGGCGGTTGCTGTGCCCTTCCTCTCGCTCCAGCTCACGGTCACAGCTCCTTTATATTTAGTTATTGGTCCCCTCCCCTGCCCCCTCATCCCTAAGTGCCCCCTGTGGCTAGTCCCAGCGTTCTTCTCCAACCCTCAGCCTGTCCCCACCTCTGGAAATGGTCCTCCCTTTAAAAGTGACACCTGTTTCCCACAGGGTATCAATTGGGCTTTCCCAAAAAACCCTTCCCTTTTCTTTTGGTGACTATAATGTTCTTTTTCCCATCCTGCTCCCAGGGACACGGGTGTCGCAGGACCCGAGCCTGGCCAATCACGGTCCCCACTGTCCCTTGCCACAGTGACGGCTTCAGGGATGCTCCTGTCTCCTGGACGTTTCTGCTAGGATTGGTGGAGGGGGCCAGGGACTGTCTCTCACCTGCCAGGACAAACTGGGAGCAAAATTTTTCTGTAAAGGGCCAGAGAGCATATATTTTTGGCTTTGCAAACCTCATAGTGTCCTGTCTCATAGCTTTCTTGGTTAGTTTGTTTTTACAACCATCTAAAAATTTAAAACCTCTCTTAACTTGCCAGCTGTGGGAGTGGGGGTGTACACAAACAGGCTACCAGACCCTCCTAGGGTCACAGTAGAGGGGAAATGAGGCACAGAGCTACGGGCAGCCCTCTTCTCCAGTGGCATAATGGAAGACAGGGAGCCACCACTCATCAGGTTGCATCGTAACCAAGTAAACACGAGCATGTAGGTGTGTAGGTGAGTGTGTATGGTGTGATATAGACACACATACACACACACACAAAGCAAGGAGGGAAATTTCTGGAAGCATTAAGATCCCATCATGGTCCCTAAAGCCCTGGGTCTGCAGCTCTTTCTCCTACCTGGGAGCCCCTGGCATCCTTCCCTGTCAGTAAACTAACCTCAGCTGGTTCGAGTTGGTTTTCTGTTACTTGCAAATGACCCAATCGCAGCTAACATGTCGTGCTGTCTCCAGAACCCACAGTCAGCCCCTCCCTTGACTCCAGCGGCCTCTAGAGCAATTCCCGTGCAGGCTGCACCGCTCCTGCCCAAGGCTACCTGGTGAGGGCCACCGCTCTTGCTGGAAGTTTCACATTGTGGACATATATATTTTTTAGACTAGCAAGATGGAAAAATAGAAAATCATTACAAAAAAATGAATATGAGCTGAGTTCTATTTGTACAAACACTTAGAGTCACAGCTCACGGTCCAGGAAGCATTGTTGTTTCTAAACAGGGTCTCTGTGGTGTCACATGTGGGAACCAGAGGCCTGGGACCAGGAAACCAGGGCGTTAGCAGCCGCTGCTGTCTCTGCCTCTAATTCAATCAGTGCTGATGAAGTTGCTGCTCTCTGGCAAGTACGTACTGCAAGTCACGTTCAGAAATCACTATTGGGAACAGCCTGGTGTCTTGCACGTGCACCTGAAAGAAAGGGGCATTTGAAAGGCCGGCCTGTGGCATTCACTTGCTACCTGGACTAGCTCCATCAGTGCAGGGACTGATCTCCAGAAGCAAGCTGGGACAGGGACAGATTCTCATGGCATGTCGTCTAGAGAAAATTTTCTCCTTAAAACAAAGCTTTGGCAGAGAAGTTTCTAAAATGCCACCATATAGCCTCACTGCTTTGGGGAAAACTCCCAAAACTACGTTTTTCCTGTGCTGTTATACCATAACAATCAGCGACACAGAAGCAGACTTCGGTGACAAATGTGGAGGTTTTTACCCACACACCAAGCAGCAGACACCAGCTGGGTGTCCTCTAATTCAATTCGGACACTACCTAACCAGAGGGTGCGTCAGATCCCACAGATCCTTTCCAGGCAGGCTCGGTGCCCCAAACTGTCCCCCTAACTTCAGACACCAGTTGCGAGTCCAGAGCTCTGGAACTTCTAACCGACTGGCTTCAAGCTGGGGTTCCCACAAGCCCCTGTTTGGGTTTGCTTAATTTGCTGGAGTAGCTCGCAGTACTTGGAGAAACACATTTACCAGTTTATTATTAAGGATATTACAAAGGATATGGATGAAGAGATGCATAGCGTGAGGTATGGGGAGGGGCACGGGGCTTCCAAGCCCTCCCTGTGTGCATCAGCCTCCAGGAACCTCTTGGAGTTCAGCTTTGTGAAGCTGAACCCAGTCTTCTTGGGTTTTTATGGACAACCGCGTGGAAATATGATCAGCCTTCAGGGTATGGAGTGGCACCCTCTTTGGAATGAGGGTCTTATGACCCATGATCAGAAAGGTAGGGGAACATTGGAGTCTTGCCTTGGGGCAGGTGAAGGTCAGAGAGAGTCTGTTTCATGAGGCCTAACACCCCCAACCTTATAACCAAAGGCTGTAAGAAGGTGTTAAGAGCCAGGAACTGTGAACGGAAACCAACATACATACATGTTCGTATCAGAACACCACACTCACCCCTGACCAGAATAAAAGGGGTGGGAGAGGTGACTGTTTTAAAATAATTCTCCATGTTTTTCAGAAATAGGAAAGCAAAATGGTTAAGAAATTGTAGTAAAACAGCAATGGTAAAGCATGATGTCAAATATTCTGTCTCATTGTTTCCTTTAAGCGAATTCATATTTGATTTGGCCATGTGCCTAGATCTGGGTTGTAGGAAAAATGTTTGACACAAAGAGGACACTAGGAAAGATTGTCCTCTGCATAAAGCATAGCAGGTGGGTGGGTCGGCCCTTTCAACAAGCCAGGAAGTGTTGTCTAGACCGCAGAGCCTCCCAGACGTTAATGAGTGTAGGAACCTCCTGGGATCTTGCTAAAATGCAGATTCTGGTTCAGTGGTTTTGGGCTGGGGCCTGAGAGCCTGCATTTCTAACAAGCTCGAGGTTATGCAGAAGCATCTGATCTGAGGCTGCGTTATGAAAAAATAGCAAGGGACTAGAGGACAATAGTGCCTTAATGCTGGTGGCATGTGGTCACTCACAAACGTTAACCATAACAGCTAACATGTACTGCGTGCTAGCTAAGAGAAGCAAAGTCATAGAACTAGTAAGGAATGTTGCTAGAAACTGTCTCAAAAATACATACTCTTCCCACGGCTCCATGGCAGCTTCTTGCAAAGTGGCAGGGACAGTGGGAAAGTTCCGGTCTTCACAGTCCAGCACGAAGTCCAGACCGCTTGCAGCCCAGGGAGCTGGCAGCCCAGGTGCAGCACCTGAAGCGCTCCCCGGGCAGGACTGTCTGGGTGGAAGCTTGGCCGGGTTCAGGGAAAAGCAGTCCAGGCTTCAGAACAGTACATCTGGCATTTCCAGACCCTGATGAGCAGGCTAGCCTCTCTGCTCAGCCAATCTGACTGATTGTGCAGAAATGGAGTATTAGCGTGAATAAAAGTAGGAAAAATCACCTATCTCACTGAAAAATGGCTACTTGTTTAGAAAATACAGCCGAATGATGAACTGCTCCCTCAGGGCAAATGCAGGGCGTCTTGGTGGTATCCCCAGATTATATAGTACTTGGTGCTGACTCCTGCCTTTGTTTCACCGATGACAGTAAAACATAGGGCCATGATGATCAAATTATCCAGAGGGGAATTGCATTATTTGCCTCTGAAAAGAAGCCCAGATCCCAGAATTTTTGTGCTGTGGGTTTATCGTCTCAGTCTTTGTGCTGATTAGACTGTGGACCTGCACTATTGGGAAGAAACACAATCAGCTTTTCAGAAATGTCTGCCCCTGGAAAGCCTCACAAAGGAGTTAAATTTTTTTTTTTTCCTTTTGGCCTCCTTTCTGAACATGTCTCTTGTAGAGCTTTAGGCAGAAGCAGCTCCAGGCAAATTGGGACACAAGGGAAATTTCTCTCTGACATTTTCCCACCTCTTCCATCTGGGCTCTTTCTTCCTACCTTCCACCCCCTCCAGCCTCCTCCACTTCCAATATTGCATTCCACCCATTGGCACAAGGTGCACATGAGATTTGCCAGGGAACGAGGGGATGGGAGCAGCTACATGGGTATTATTGTGATTCGGACCTATTTTCTATAGTGATGAAAAATTACCCATTTTTTTAGTTGTCACAGAACAAACAGGAACATGACTTATGTCTTACAATTTATATGACTAATTTCATATACTTGTAGAATTTGTATCAGATTTCTGATAGTAAAGAATCATTTCCCCCTTCTGGGAAGGCGAAGGAGCATGTCTCTCTGCCCCTGTGGACATCTCTGAGCTGAGAGTTCCACATTGTTCCTCCCCATAGAGTAATTAGGTATCAAGTATTTACTGATGAGAATCCAGGCTGTACAGATCCCAAAGGCTATAAGGCCCATGGATGCTGGAGCACTGTCTTGGGAGAAAGGCCTTGAAAGGGTCAAAGTAGAGAGAAGATGACCCCAGGTCATTTGCATCTCTGTTCCATCAGCACAGGGCAATGTAGGAGACCACTGAGAAGCCTGAGGTTTTGCAGAGTAAGTTGAGGCTCTCTTTTTGCCAAGGGAGAGGGAGGTATCTGTGACTCATGCACTAATTCAAACTTTATTGCAGTGGCAAACAACTGGAAATAATTATCAACAGTGGGCATGGGGCTAGCCAAAAAATTATGAAACTAGCAAATAAATCATGGTATTGCCATTATAATGAAGCCATTACAATAATGAGTTTAGAACTACATATGCTATTAGGCAAAGGTCTCTAAACACATTATTATATGAGAAAAAGTAAAATATGCATAATTTGCTCTCATTTGTACTTAAAACCCATAAATATATCATTGGGTATGTATATAATACTTCTGGAGTGATACTTTAAAAATATTAATAATGGTTGTCATTGATAAAGGAAGCTAGTGTCTTTAATGTATACTGTTTTATAATACTCTTGCTATTATTGATAATAATATTAGTTAATATTTATTGAACACTTGCCCTGTACCAGGAAGTGTTCTAAGTATTTGGTGTGTATCACCTCATGTAAAATCATCCAAAAACCCACAGGACAGATTTTAGCTTACCTTTGCATAAGCTTTAGTTTACCTTTGTATAAACTGAGGCACAGAGATGGCAAGTAATTTGCCCAAAGTCACACAGCGAGTAGGTAGCATCACTGGAACTTGAGCTCAGCCGCTAAAGCACTTGCACTACATTACTATGCATTAGTGCCTCTGTCACCTCCTTTTTTACAGATGTAGAAACAGAGGCATGTCGTACAGTTAAGCAATGAATCCTGGATCCAAACTCACGTAAATCACATCCAGTATGTGACATGGTTCCTCTTCTTGTACTGTTTGAATTTTCACCAAGCAGATGTATTACTTTTCAGGATTAAAAAATCATAACAAAATATTGAAGATATTCTGTAGTTTTAAAAACCCTTTGAGAAGGTATTATGTATTAGTTCCATGGTAGGAATACAGAAACTGGCCTTGAGTCTTGCTCGGCAGGGCTCACCATTGAATGGGAGATACTTACACATGAAGAGCCACTTTAAACGCTGTAGTAGAGAGGTAAGTGCAGGATGCCTTGGAAGCCCAGATTCAAGCCCTAGGGTGGGGAGGGAAGAACAAGGAGGAAAAGGAGGAAGGCCCAGACTTGAAACATATGAGCTGAATCTTGAAGGATGAGTTGGAAGAACTTAACAAATTAAGAATTTGGTGAGTGGGGCTGGTATGGGGGAGTGTGCGGTGACGTGGGAAGGGGAAGCAAAGACAGAGGCACAAGGTGGTAAATACCTCTAGGAACTGCAAAGTGCAAGATGGGTCCAGCACGAGGTGAAGAAGTTTGAGTAGCTAGAAATCAGAAACCAGGAGCCAACCAGTGTATTTCAATTTATAATCTGTTTGTTTTTTGGATGGGACAATTCTTCACTTGGCAGGACTGCATCTTCCATTCCAGGATGTTTAGCATCTCTGGGTCTTGCCCACTAAATGTCAGTAACATCCTGGTCACCCAAAACCCAAAATAACCCTTAAAGAGATGCTACTGTTAGGTCCCACCTTCCTTTGAGAACCATGAGATACAAAATCTTGTGGGTCTTTAGGGGTGAGGACTTTATCTGAAAGGCAATAGGAGACACAGAAGAGGAAGGATATAATCAGATTTATGTTTCAGAACTATTAATATTTCTCTGGTTGAAGGATTCCATATGCTTTGGAGTTGTGAGAAAATTGGAGGCAGACAAAACAATTAGGAGGTGGTTGCTAGAATGCAATTAAGAAATTCTGACAGTTTAGAAGAGGTCAGTGGGGAAGAAGGAATTAGATTAAACACCATTAAGGAGATATTATTAACATATGTGTCTATTGGTACATATTATTAACATATGTGCCAACTGGAGATGGAGGATTAAGGAGAAAGCAATCAAGAATGTTCCATGGGTAGAATTTGGTTAACTTTAGGTAGACAGCGGAGCCATTTGCCTTAGGATTGTAGAATGAACAGGTCTGAGGTGGGGAAGAGTGATGTCATTTGGACATACCAGATTTGAGGTACATTTGCCACATACAAATGAGGACGTCTAGCAGGTCGGAAGAGAAGTTGGAATCGGAGATACACACTTGAGAATCATGCAGTTGTTTGCAGCAGTTGAAATCAAGGGCTTCCAATGAATCCAGTTGACTCGGGCAATTGATGTGCACCTCACATTGCCTCCCCAGGCAGGAAGAACCATTAGGTGAACCATCTGAAATTGCCAATATTTAACTGTTTTTTGACCTATGAGAAAATAATTTCCTATGGTTCAAACTAAAAGTAGCCCCGTCTTTATACTTCATGATGTTATTTCACTCTCACCATTGGCAACAGGGATTGAGATCATCAATCTCCTGATTGGGTAGAGGGAGAAGGGAAGAGGTGGGTGGGCTGTGGGGTGCATACCGGGAAGCAGGAGAGCAGCTTGGAAATATGAGGACCTCGGCAGGGTCAGCCAGGGAAGGTTGGGCCGCAGTGAGACTGATGGGTACAGATGAACTGCTCTGCTATGTGGTTAAGAAGAGGTTTATTCTTGGGGTTCAGTTCCTACATACCCTAAAGAGAAACCAGCCCTCTGTCTACGTTTTACAAAAGCCCAGGGAGATGGTTGTTAGTGAAAGAACAGTGTCCAGATAAGTCAAAAGCATCTTGGTTCAAAGAATGTGGGTGACCAGCAACATTTTCAAGGCCTGAACTTCATCTTATTGAGACTGATCCAGCTTCTCTCTCTAGGCCAAGGAGAAGAACTCAGGTGTCAGTTACATCTGCGAGCAAACAAGTGCGCCCTTGTACTTCAAGTAAGGCGTCTCTGCTTCAAGAGTCCTATCCTTCTAGGGTACTCGAGAAAGGAGTTCATCTCATATCTTCCATTGAGCTATTCCCTGGGCAGGTGTTCCTTCACACTATGTGTTCTTTTTCCCATTCCTCACACCACCATACCTGTTCCTGATGGTCACGGCCTTGAACACCTGGACTCCAGTGTCCCTTAATAGAATGCTGCTTCCCACAGGTGGGCAATAATAGAGGGATGGATGTGGACGTTAGCCACACTTCCCTTTGCCACCCTTACTTCTAGTCTACAAAATGCCACTATATGGGGTGGTCAAGTTATATAAAATGTTCATGAAGGGTTGAGTATAACTAAAGGGATTTTTATTGGAGGAGGGAGATTTCATTTTACCTGCATGTTTTGGGGGTGAGATAATTCTCTGTGAATATTTTACATTTCTTCAAAGCCAGGGTCCTCTCAACAAAGACATTCACAGCCACATTAAGAAAGACTGCAGAAGAAGATATTCCAGGATAGTAATATCTCCCTCCCTAGAAACCTTCAAAAGTAGTAAAGATAAAAAAACCCCTTCCTCTACCCCAAGAGATTATCTTTCACAGTAAAGATAATGTTTTTGTCTCTCCAGAGGGAATGGTGTGCAGGTCACTGGCTGCCCTACATAAGATCAGAGTTTCCTAATTGTGGGGTTCCTCTCCGAGAAGGCACCCCATTGTGCCTATAGCTACTATTTGGCCCTCATTGGATAGCCCTGGGGGGACAGTGCTCTGACCTGCTCCTTTTGCTGAGAGTAATAAATGGTCTTTGCCTCTGACCCAGAGGTCTCCTACTTTTTGTATATGTGTGTGTCTGTGTGTGTGCATATATATTTGTTATATATGTGTATATACATATATAAAGAAAAAAAGTGTACCTATGTACACACATATAAATAAAACTATGGCCCAATAATTTGTTAGCTTGCAAGTAAGAGAAAATCTCAGACCCTTCACAAATTTTGACTTAAGAGTCTTATATGGAGATCCCCTGTAAGGAAATCTGCACCCCAGCGAAGGATTATCCTGACCTGGGATCTATCCCATCCCTGCGCCAGGACATAGTCAGAATAGAGACTTTTAAGGTAGTTCAGGATGAATTTTGGCATTCCAAGTCCAAGGCTATTTGTGGTGTCCTCTGCAGGGTGAGGCACAAATTGCATCCTCACTCTGAAATGTCATCCCGTAGGTAATCGTTGAGTCATTGCATCCTACTTCCACGTGTAGGTAAGACCCTTCAACAATCATCAGTTGTCAGAGACAGACAGTTCTGAGTCTCACTGAGGAGGACACACCCTTTCTAACGGCAACACTAACTGCACAGCTGACACTTCCCGTGGGAACCTTAGCACTAGACGTCTACCTGCAGAGCAGCCTTCAGAGACCCTTTGTTCCTTTCCGGGTCCAGACTGTGCCTCAGGGCCCACAGATGCCACAGAACCAGGGCCACTGCGCAGGCACTACCACTTTATGGCCACCTCTTAGCCGCTCAAAGACCCTGCAACTGCATGTGTGTGTCCTTATACAGAAAAGCTCCAGCAGCTTTGAAATCAGTGTGTGTTTGTACAGAAACACTTTCTAAACACAGCCTGGCTCCCCCTCCCCACCTAGAACATTCTACAACTCCCAACAACCCTTTGTACTCACAGAGGCCCATGCAATTGGGGGAATTTAAGCTCTATTAACTTTACAGAAAATCTATATCTGCTTGTGTGTCTTCCCTTTCCTGGGGCTACTTCATTGAATTCCCCCAAATTTTCGATATTTAAACAGAAACAATACTAAAAGTAAGTAATGCTTCCCAGTAGGTCTTCGTATTTGCGATCAGAGGCCACCATTGAAGCACTCACATTATTACCCATCCAGTCCCCATCTGCACTGTGCCACGCCCTCACAGCCCACATATACATGGTGGCCATCTCCCTCTAACAGAGCCAGCCTGGACCACGCATGAGGTGGCGGTCAGCATGGAAGATTCCAGACTTGACTTCATGGAGACGGCCAACCTGTTCTAATAACAACCTCCACCCTTTTCTCCAGGATGAAATTTACACTAACTTCCCAGTTGTCTGCCCTGTCATTCACTAATAGAAAAGATTTTGTGTTAATCCTACTCCTTCCGTTCAGGAAGGAAAAAAGAGCTCATCCAAGCCCTGTTGTGCGGCACCACCTGCCCACTTGTCCACAGCCAAGTAATGATGGAGCTGGAGCTGGGGGGATGAATGGGAATTGTGTTTATTTTATGAGCTGCAGAAAGTTGGCTGGGGAACCCAGCGGGAGGCTCGGCTGGAAAAAAATGATCTTATCTTATGCTGTGTATCTGCCCTTTAGGAAAATATATGGCATTATCTTTTCTTGAAATTGGGAAAGGAAAAACAGAAGACATTTTTTTTCTAAATATTGGGTTCCAGAGCTGAGCTTCAGTTGGGCCTTTCTCTGTTTTCTGGGATGATCTTCTCAAGACAAGGGCCTTCCACACGGGGACAGGGGTCCCTGACAGAGGGTCAACGGGCCAGTACTCAGTGACCTGGAGAGAGTCCCACACTGTTGGCAACTTTTTGGATGGGAGGAGGAGGGAGAAGCTGTCCTCAAGAACTGAGAGGTTTTCTCATGGCAATACTCAGGTTTGTTTTCTCTTGGAAGTCACCACACTCATCTTAATGAGAATTTAGCTAAGCAATTTAATATGGAGCTTCTTTAGAGGATGTTATTTAAAAAACCTAATTTTTGAAGTCTGTATTGTAAGTTTTGATTAATTGAT
This sequence comes from Microcebus murinus, assembly GCF_040939455.1. Classification (NCBI taxonomy): domain Eukaryota; kingdom Metazoa; phylum Chordata; class Mammalia; order Primates; family Cheirogaleidae; genus Microcebus; species Microcebus murinus. The sequence goes on from NC_134104.1 coordinate 52,221,956, forward strand.
CAATTGATTGGTGACACACAGCATCCGGGTTGCTTTCCTGCTAAAGCAATTTCCCTAAGTTTCACGCTGCTCAAGGTCCAGATTGATTTGGGTTGTGAGAAGAGGGATTTGGTATGGCCACCTGAAGACCGTCTCACTTCCAATCCCTGCTGGAAAACTGCCAGGGAGGGAACGGCTGATAAGGGGAGGGGGGATAGTGAGGAAAGGATCTCAATGATGAAAAGAAGCAGTGCCAACAGAATCAAGGCCAGCTGGGGTTCTGTTCTTAGTGTAGTCCCAACTCTGTCGCATTCCTCACTCTCCTTATGCCCTGTGAGAGGAGCCAGCACAGCAAGGCAGGAGAAGATGGAGGACCATGGCAGTTGCTTGGGAACATTAGGAAGACAAATAAAAGCTTTGCCTTTCAGTTGCTCTTGTAGCCCAAGCAGCGGGTCCTTGATGGTGCAGGAAGAGCTGAGGGCTGTTAATAACTCACATGGTGCCTTGTGCACATTAAAAAATGCCCCCTTTCCTCCAGATGGCCAGGCTGGGTGAGCAGAGCAAGGCCTGACTTTAAGCCCTTCTGCAGCCCCTGGGGAACACGCCCTTGTGCAGTGAACACCCTGCCGTGCTAGAGCGGAGCCCTCCTTGGCTGAGGAAAGGCCCGTGAACTTGAATGTCTTCCCCGGGGCCAGTCTTCCTGGGTGTCCCAGCTCTCCAGACCGGAACACAGCTCCAGGACTTGAGGTCAACCCGGTTAGGTGATGGCAAATGTCACAGCCATGGAGTATCTTTTTGAAGTTTTTTCTTCAGTAAGAAGCCCTTCCCCCTAATTAACCCAAGAGAGAGCAAGTCACCCTTCTAGCCAAACAAGAAGCTGCCGTCATGGCTTGACAAACTGAAACTAAAAACCTGTACTCAGAGATCACCCAAGGTATATGTCCTTCCATGTGAAAACCTTATAGTTGATGTTTAAAAAATAAAGAGAGAGAGACAGAAACCGCATTAGTAGTCCATTCTGCCTTTATTCCCCTGCCCTTGTGTTCACACGGGGTCTAACTGCAATAATCGGCATGCAGGAGTTGCTGTGCCCACGAAGGACTCAGCTGATGACGACTGCGCTGCCTGTGCCAGGGCCAGTGCAGGCTGCAAGCTCTCTTGTCTACACGCCACAGATTGTCCTCGTTCTGCTCCGCACTTCCGCGTTGGCGTCATCTCCTTTAATTGGCCGGACGACTCTGCTGTACGTTCAAAAGGAATAATAACATTCTCAGTCCCTGTCCAGTTTTCAATATAATTATTTGTCAGAATCATATTAACCTGATGTATGACAAACCCATAAAATGGATTCATTTAGGTCTCCAGGAGTCCTCCCTCATTAACTCCGATATTTATAGCCGCGGCTGCAATGCTGCGATTCCTCCGCCTGTGAAACACAGAGCAGGATGTCAGATTTCTCTGATGCTTTCAGAGGAGTCGTTTGTTTTCCAGGGTTGCGAAGAGGGGCGGAAGAAACCTGGCCTTGGGTCCAGGCCGCTGTGAATCCTGAGTGGCTCCTCTGCCCATCCCTCTCTTTTTAAGGAAGGGGGAAAAAAACTAAAACTAGACAGTTGCACACAAACCCTACACTTTTAATAACTCACCCAAGGCAATGAAGCAGAACTGATTAGACTGGAGTATTAAGAAGGCTGGCTCTGAAATCTTACTTCCTGGGACCAACGTCTGGCTTTACTGCTTACCAGCTTGTGCAAGATGCTGTATTTCCCTTCGACCTTGGTTTCCTCCTCTGGAAAAGAAGGGTAATGATGTTCCCAACCTCATGCAATGGTTGTGGAGATTCAATGTGAAGTGCTTAGAATAATCTTTGCCATGTAATAAGCGCAAAATAAATGTTACTTAAAAGTGTGAGTACAGTTAATAACTTTACTGTGGGCCACAGCTAAACCACGTTTTCATCCTGCAGGTGTGCGGTCCAGCCCAGTCGGTTTCACACTGTGTTCTAGGGAGTCCCAGGCTTGGGCAGAGGTGACTCAGGTTCACCAGAGGTGGAGGTGTGTCAGCTGTGGAAAGTGTGGTGGTCACAAGCCCATTAGAAAGGAGTCCCCAATACCCTTTAGCCAGAGCTTGACACTTTTATCCATTTCACATATTGGAATTCTAGATGAATTCTCATTTGATGGGTTCTGAGCTCAAAAGAAATGAAAAACTGGAGCTCCAGATATTTGTGCCCTGCACAAGGTCCCCAGCTAGCTTAAGTGGCCCTGTGAGCACCTGTCCCTGATAGTCACCCAGAATTCTTCTTGACATTGTGACTGTGAGGCCCACGGAAGTTTTCTCTTTTAAATTCTGGGGAGTTGCATGGCTGCAACTTTGATTTCCTGGCATTGCCAAAGTCTAAAGGTAGATGGCTGTGTTGTAAATGTTGCCCAGGACGACAACGAAACCTTAAGCTTTTGTTCCATCAAGACCGACAGAGACGGGCTATTAATAATAGTGGTGCCTGATTTCACTGTGGTATTTCTCATGTTGCCTTCTTCATGGCTGAACTTGTTCCAGGAATCCAGGGGCCATTGTGTTCTCAGCTTGTCCACCTGTCTCCTGGAGACCGGGCATAAGGCATTCGTAATAAGCTCACATTCCTGGGGAGGGCCCTGTTTGACTCCCACAAAGCCTTTCAGGATTGATTCCTTAATTCTGAACAATAATAAGAAAGTGATGAAACCCTCCCCACTTAGGCCAAGCAGTCTAAGTAAAACACCAATTTCCTGCTGTCATTTGCTTCCTCAGAACTTTAGTGTCTCCTCTATATGTATGTTGGATAAAGTCCAAACCCTTCAGCCTGGCTTTCTGGCTGACCCAACCAACTTTCCCTCTCCCTATCCTCTAGAACAAACTTTCTGAGAGAGAAAGTTGATTTTATCACCCCTGTCCATATCCTTTTTTCCCCATCCTCTCCACCTTTCCAAAACTGATCCATTTTCCTAAAACCCACCCCTGCACCCTCTTCCTTCCTGAGACTCCCTTGATGACTCATAAAGCAATTGCTCCCTTGATGACTCCTCACAGAATGATTGCTCCCTTCTTTGATGGACAGCTGTGCACCCTATCTGCTTTGCTCATTTGGGCCCTTATTCTGTGATGTCAGTTGCAGAAGCAGAGGGGTGATGGGTTGGACTACCATCAAGGAAGGCTGGTTGCAGTTACCAAGACAGGATCCCGAAGAGTGGCATCTGCCCCAGCGAGATGAGAGTTTGCTATCCATACAATGCAAACACCGATATGTAAATCTGAAAGCTTGTTATGAAGAGACACAGACCATTCACATAGGCAGAGTGTACGTGTCCTCTATTTAGGGCTCCTTTCTCCCTGCATCAAAATGTCAAGAAAGCCTAATTGGTCATTAGGAGGTTGACTAGACATGTCAGCAAAGAATGCAAATAGCCTTGTGAACTATAATATGGGTTACAGTGAGAACTGGTTACACAGTTCCTCTCCCTAGCAAAATGAGGACCCTAGTGACCAAATGGTCCGGTCCCCAAATTTAGTATCTCTCTGTCGAATATTATCATATTTGCCTCTCTGTTTCTTCATTTTTCTAAGCTCACAAGACTTTTTTCCTCTATGACTCATTAATTTTATCCTTTTCTTTTCAAAATAATATTTGTTGAACATTATCTACTATGTGCCTAGTGCTGGGAACATAAAGGTGAACAAAATCCCAGATATTTCCACACCACTGATTTTACCACAGTCGAATATTTCTGTAGCTCTAAAAGCCATTCTTTCTTTTTAAGGTGTCTTTGGTACATCTGTTCAGATTCATTTAGGCCTTGATATCACAATCCTGCATAACACTATTACCTAACTTTCCTGAGCGAAATCTTACTGCTTTAACAACATTTTAAGCTCCTAGAAGGCAGAGAAAAACTTAGTATTTCTCAGGTATCCCTCATGGTATCTAGGGTAATGGTGTGCACATAATAGAAACTAAACAGTGTCCCTTTGCAAGAGACAATGTTTCTTACCAACCATAAAAGAAGGGCAGGCAGTGGTTCATAGGTTAAATCCAGCCAGCAGATATGCTATATTTGGTCCACACAGTACTGTTTTTTAATTGAGCCAACATTTTAAATATTGAGATGTGCATGCGTGCACACACACAAAACACACATGATAATTCCAAGCTCCTCTGGATTTTCAGCTTCCCTTGAAAAATTGGAAGACCTGCAACCCTTGGCCTCATACCTGCTGAGCACAAGTGCTGGCATGAAAGTGTGCCAGACCACTTCAGAGAGCAAACATGCCCGGTGTGCTGCAGTCCCTGTCGCTCTGTATTTCATCACACTTAGCCTGCCTCACTTACATAACAGCCTAATCCTGAGGCATTTGAATCTGTGACCTCTGTTCTACACGGAGCCAGGATATAGGGAAAGGGAAGAGGAAATATCCCCTTTAACCCACAGAAAAAGAACAGCTCTGCGCTGCTGCCGCTGAGTTTCCTGGCACACTGGAGGTGAGGACAGGCAGCAAGCTGTGCCCTGCACCTTGGCCCGGAGCCCTCCCTCCAGTTAGCCTTCTCTGGAATGTTGGTTCTCCCTGCTGGGGAGCCTACTGGGGCTCCAAATGGCCTGTCTCATCCAATCCAAGCTCTTTCAACCTGCCCCCCCCCAGGCCCTTCTCCAACTACCCTGAACCCCATCTCGGCAGCTTCTGGCTCATTGCTTGCTGAAATGACTGCCCTCCGTGCCTGCCAAGGAAAGCTGCTCGCCTGTCTTCCCCTCCCCCAACCCCCTCTCTCTCTTTCTCCCCTCACACCCGCATGCATCCCTGGTGGAAAATGGTAGTGGAGAGGACCGTGAGAAGTGAGAAGGGGAAGGGGGTGGGGGAGAGCGAGAGAGAAAACACTCAGAGGATTTTATATACATTAATCCAATTTGTTCTCAGGTAATCATCCACGAAGATTTTAATCGTGTGTGTGTGTGTGTGTGTGTGTGTGTGTGCGTGTGTTGTGTATGTGGGGTGTGTGTGGTTTTTTATGGGGAAAGGGAAGAAAAGGAATAGAACAAATACATCTACAGCTATTATTCAAGCTAGAAAAGCAAAGCAATAAGAATATTGAGTTTGTAACACATGAGCTAGCCATCGTGTGAGAGACAGCTGCTTCCTCATCAAGGCACCAAATATATGTGTGTGCTTGTGTATGTAGGAGTCTCTGTGTACTGCACACACATGTATATAGACGTTTTTTAAATTAGTTACTTGCTATAAAATTAGTTACTTGCTTATTATGGAATTAGTTACTTGCTTATTATGGAGACTTGGAAAATAAAATACTAAAGGAGTAAAGAAAATGGAATACAAATCAAATAATCTTATCACTCAGAGATAATTTTTCATCTATTTTCCACTTTTATGTACAATGCATATTATTTTATATAGCTGAGAATTTATATTGAATGTTACATTTTACTACCTTGATTTAAAAAATATATATTGTAGATGTACCTCAATGATATAAAAAAAACTCTTTATAAATATCATTTTAATAGTTCTTTTACATTCATAGTGTGGATTTTCATAACTTACTTAACTAATCTCCAATTTTTGAGCATTTAGATTGATAACAGTTTTTTACTTTTATAAGTAACATGCTAATAAACATCTTCACACATAGATCTTTGCATTTAGTATTCTTTCTTTGAGATAGGGTTCTTAAAATGGTATTACTAGACAAAGAGTAAAAGTGCCTTTAAAATTTATGAGTTGTATCTTGGTAAATTGCTTTCCTAAAGGTGATACTGCTTTATCTTCCCAACATCTTTATGTGAAAATGGCCACTGGAAACCTCACAGAAATTTTCCATTGTGTATATACACCTAGCTAAAATGTCTGACCATACATGAAGGGGTTATTTTATTATATAATTTATGAGTGACAACTGACTATATCATTTGAGAATAATCAAAGCCACTAGCTGCAAAGGTGCTTGCCCAGGCCACACCACAATTCATTCTTTCTAAGAGAAACAAAAGAGTAACTCTCTCGTTCGTTCCCAGCTATAGCTGTAGGATCTTCATTGCTTTCTAATTCCATCTTTGATTCCAGGGCAAACCCATAGCATGGCACACAGGCGCTGGTGGAAGAAGTAGCCCTCTTTGCTGCTGTCAGGGATGGCTACCTGCCCACTATTCCCCTGGCCAGAGGAGGGAGTCCCTCCCTGGCACAGAAGTCCTTGCAGGGGCTGTGAGGGCCCATTGTTTCCTGCTGCTCGTTTCATTACAAATTCTCTCTTGATCTTCTTCCAGTGTGCAATCATTTTCTCCCCTCCTTTCCATACCAACATCGCTTTTGGAAATGGAAGGGAGGAAATACCCTTTCAAGGTATACTGTGAGGGAAGCAGCGCGGTCTTGTGCATTTAGATTTTTGTGTTTGTGAATTTCTTTATTATTCTTATTCTCTTTTGCTCTGTGATATACAGCCCTCTCTCCTTATGACTTATGGAACTGGTCCAAATGGGGCTGGCTTGGTAGCCAGTCTGACATCAGCCATTGACTTCCATGGCTGCGGACGTTCCCCACTTACCTCACCTCTCCTCTCCTGCTTGGAGGGAACGTTGCCCCATCCTAGGCTCTGCTGGGGGCTGGGTGAAGGCAGGGTGTTAAGAGTTAAACTTAACAATCCATATTAAGAAATATTTCCACAGCTGTAATGTATAAGATATGGCATGCATTTATTGTAAAGGCTAATATTTCCTCTGGTTTAGTGATTTTAGATCCAGGGCTCAGTGGTCATCCCCAAAATGCCAGTCAATTTTCCATGCTGTGAGGCTCTTTGGTCTCCCATGATAAGGACGGCTTGATGTTTGCCCATGGGCCTACTAGCCATTCCTGAAGTTTCAGCTTGTATAGAACATAAGCCTGTGTTAGGGACTCAGTAATGGCCCATTCAACATAAAATATACAGTCAAACATCTCTTTCCCTATTGCTTTTTAGGGATCATCATCCTGATTCTCTATCTTTTGCTAATCCTCTTACATTTTCATTCAGTTATCAGTCTGTTTCAAATTGGTCATTTCCTTAATCTCAGGACTTTTTATATTAATTGAAAAAAATTCTAAGACTCTCTGTCTCTGAGCTTCAACTCTGTCTGAATTTGGCAACATGTGAAAGGTTTTGATACCTTGTCCTTCATTGGACAGAAGAGAGCAACTTTAAGGATGAAAACAATCTAAAAAGAATTTGCCTATTATTCAAAATTCATGGCTCTATGATAAATTCTGAGTCATAACATCAATCATTTCTCTGGGATGCAGATCTCTGAGGATTTTACTGTTTAAGCTAATTCTCAGGGAGATATGCTCTATATCTCAGAACCAGAAACTGTCCAGAGTGATAACAGTCCAATTGATGAGATAAATTGCTGTGAATTGTGGGAAATTTAGAAAAATCAGTAAAAAATAACATCAATAAAATATTACCTATAATTCACCAGAGATGGTTAATTTTTTGCATATATTCTTCCAGACATTTAAAAAATATATATATGTGTGTGTGCATATATATATGTAATATATAAGATTATTTTTAAATGAAAATAGGATCCTACAGTTTGGTAATCTTTTTTCTTTTGTGTAATGAGTAGTGTCTGCTTTTGGATTACCATCAAACCTGAAAGTGAGAATTCTTAAATTGTCTCCATAGTGAATAGACTTTTCTGAAAGTCAAGTGAGAACAAATCAAAAATAAATGCAGTAGCTTATAGCTTCTCTAAGCTGTTGGCTTGTTGCATTTCTTTTCCTTATTTTTCCGGTATTGATGAACAAAAGTAAAGATGAGATAACGGAAAAGAAAGGAACCTATATATGGTCCGGTCATTATGCTACCTTCCTCTGCGTTGAGTTTTGTTTTATTTAGTTTTAATCAAGAAAGCGGCCTCTTTAGAGTAGTATGACAGGTCTTTTGTAGCTTTGGGCCTTTGGACAGGCAACAGGTAGTTATCACATAATTCTGAGATGGGAGGCAGTCTATAAAGCTGCCTCATGTTTGGGTGCCTTGTTTTGACTTTTAAATACTCAATGGGGTGTGGTCATTACATGGAAGTGATGATCAGAAGCTCAACTAGGTGTGGTCATTACGTGGAAGTGATGACCAAAAGCTCCAACTAGGTAGGTGGTGGGGGTTTCCTTCTTGATGCCATGACAAGACTACTTCACCCACCTTTTCTGTGTGTTGGAATCCAAGACTTGACAGACCCTTCTCAGTAAGTATTTCAGTTATTTTAGCTATTGTTCTTCTCTGCCATCATTTCAGGCAGTTTATTGAGGTGAACTTGTTATAACTTCCTACTTTATGATCATCACAGTTCATATTAAGAAATATTTCCACAGCTGTATTGTATAAGACATGGCTTGCATTTATTTTAAAGGCTAATATTTTTAGGTAGTTTAAATTATGACACTCAGACAAGTAGAAAAATGAACAAATGTCAAAGATTTTTTTTATTTAACTCATTAAATGATGGGAAAGCCAGTAAGATGTTATGAATGGTTTAAAAGAAAATCCAGAGCTAAGACATACGTAAGCAATCAGGATGCTGAAACGAAGAGATGAAAAACTGGCGAATACCCACAGGGCAATAACCAATTGCACTTCAGTAGACACAATTCTCTTTCCTCTCTGTGGATAAGAATACTTTACATTGTCAGTTTTCTATAACCTACAGACTTGTAAAACAGCTCACAGACAATGAAAGATGGAGATGACCCTTCAACGGGACACCCAGAAATCCTCTTTGCCTATTTAAAAATCTTTAACATTTCTAACTGTGGTTTGTGTGCCCGTGCTTTGGCTGCAGGATCCTTTTCAGTGTAGCTGCGACCCATTAAGCCATTAAGCTGGTGCAGGAAAGGGAGTAACGGTACCCAACAGGGCAGCTGCCCTCACGACAAAGTTTATTGCCACATCAACCGTTCCATGAGAGATCAGGGAGAAGAAATAGGAAGACATTGGCTTTTTGGGCGAGCTCCCTTAAAGTCAGTAAATATCTGAGCAGACAACAGGGCTGAAGATAACACAGGAGACAGAAACATGAAACTTGTCCCTTTTCCAACAACAGCCTCATTTTCGTCAGGGTCAGAATCTCCTTCGATGGAGTGAAGCTATGAGGTCAGGGCACCCTATTAGACACAGCCAGATGGCGACTACAGGGCAAAATCACTCAAATTCACACATTTTTAATACACATTTTTTTTACAGCTTAAACAATTTAAACATTTAAATCACTCCTGCCACCATTGGCTTCACTGGGATTGTTACGTCATCCAATTTTACCTCTGCCTTAAAAGAATCTTCAAACAGGCCTCTCCGTGCTCACTTTAAATCATCTCCTGAAAACACTGTGTTTACAGAACTACCCAGCCAGCATAATGAGTGGCCTCTGGAAGCCATCAAGGGGAAAGATTATGAAATTTCCGGCCAGGAGCAGCAAACCAGCCCTCAAGGGCATATCCCAGACTGCCGGTAACGTCAGGCCTCTTGGATGAGAGGCGGAGTCCTCACAAAGCCTGGTAAGTGTCTGCTTAGGTGACACTCTGTGTCCTCACTAGTAACAATTTCCTCCAAAGGTTTCATTCTCCCATGATTGAAACAAAACAGCCTCCCCTGTCTACTTTGCCTGAATGGGCAGTCTGTGTCTCCAAGAAAGAGGGGGCACAAAGGAGAGGTCCTCTGTCACTCCGAGACCCAGGAAGGCACAGGTTTCACAGAAGGGTTGAGCAAGAGCCAGCGTGGAAATATTGGACAGTTTCCCAGTAACTCTTGAGGAAGGTCATTATTGTACAGTTTCATCACGGTGTCGGAAGGGAATTCCCAGGACTTCAGCCATACTCAGGTTCCTATGTTATGCAGAAATGCATTCCAAAATAGAAAATACGGGTCACCGTGATTGGGACTTTCCACCTCTCTACTTCCTGCTATCCACTAACACAATTGTGCATATTATATTAATATAATTGGAGTACATTAGGACACACATTTGGACCTTGAATGTGGTTTGGTATATATTCTCAAATCGATTTGTGGGCCCAATAAGCCATGTGACCACAGGCAAATTTCCTCACGGCTCTGTGCGTCAAGGCACTCATCTGCGAGCCAGAGGCAGCGGGGCCTGATGGTCTTTCAACTCGTTCTGACTACGCATACATTTCCATCTTCAAACTAAGTCTGAGTGACTTTAGAAAGGTTGTCAAGAGCCCCTGGAGGATGGTTGTATTGCACCTAGCCCAGTTATTCAATTAAAATTAATAATTACTTATGCAATTATTTACGTAGGGTCTATCTCCCTTGCTTGACATTAAACTACGTGAGGACAGGGCTGATGTCTTTCTCGCTCAGCATGGCCTCCCAGCATCTAACACAGTGCCTGGCACACACGGGGCACTCAGTAATTACATGTTGAACAAATGAGTGAGGTCGCCAGGGGCCTGGATCCTTACTTGCCCAACCTCAGCAGCGAAGTCACCTGGCCAGGATGGGGTTGGTAAAAGTTCCCCAGCTGTTCTGACCTTAAAGGCAGCAGAAGCCTTCCAGCAATTGTCATCACTTTCTGGAGCCTCTTCAGGCAGCCGTGGCCACAGGATCTGCAATAGTCAGTCCCTAAAACCGTCCTGGACATGCCCTCACACTCTGGGACTGACAATAGCAGTACATCCCCTGGGCAGCTCTATGCTTGCCTGGGCTCTACCTGCAGGAAATGTGGGCGGGCCCAGGTGTGTCAATGCTTAGGGAGCTCCGTGCATGATTTAGAAGCTGCCTCTCACCTCTGCAGCCTGGCCCAGGCCCATCAGCCCAGCTCTGACTCCATTCACAGTGCTCCACATGCATCACCCCAGAGCTGGGTCCTCTCCTATCCCCTTCCCCCCCTCATCCCATGAAACTCCACTGCGGTGAGTGCAAGGCACAGCAAGGTCTCTCAGACAAGGAAACGAAGTGTGGCCTGGAGCCCCACCCAAGTTCCTGTCACTAGTAGTGAGCCCGGGGATGGGTTTTTCCCAGCAGGAAGAAAGGCAAATGTAGAAGGGTGGGGTTGGAATGAGGCTTGACCCAGATGAATCACTTTCAATGCTTCCCATAAAGGCAGCCCTTCGCAGAAGCGTCCCTTTTGGGTTTCCTTAAAAAAAAAAAATTTAAATAACTAAATGTCTGATATACATTGGTCAGCTGATACATTTTATATGAAAGTGCAGAATTTGCACATTTATGTAAAATGCCGGACTTGCTGTGTTCTGCCGCTGGCCTGCCCTTATTAGGCGTGCTTTAACTTTCTTCTTCCAGGCTCAGCTCAGAGGAGGAGGAGAAGCTGGGAGGAAGCCTGAAAAGGCTCCTCTCCCGTCTGTATGTTGGGGCAGCACTGTCCGCATGGTAGACGGGGAAGAGCCATGCCCCATATGAGCGTGTGTGTCCTCTCCCGTCTGTATGTTGGGGCAGCACTGTCCGCATGGTAGACGGGGAAGAGCCATGCCCCATATGAGCGTGTGTGTCCTCTCCCCTGCACAGGAAGCAAGATATTCTCACCTAACACATAGTTAAACTTTAATAACAGTGTTAAGCTTAAAAATGTCCCTCATGGTCTCCATAAGCATTTTGTTTCATTCTTTTGAAATCTGTTATCTCCAGTAGAGATCTCTAAATATAGAATTCAGAATTGGAACACCAATAATTGGAGATCACACAGCCATTGTGATTGAGTCGGGGGTTGGGTGGCAGACAGAGTTCAGCTGTACTCTGGCGGGCTCTCTTTTTGTTCATAGGGCTTAAATGTTTCCCAGGACTAAACTATCTGATTAGTTGGTGATTTTTCCATAAACATTGTCCATAGATTATGATCAAAGGCAGTGTGCACTTGAAGTATGAGAATGAATGCATTTTCCTCCTTTTGCTAAGCCTTTCCTCGGACTTACAATCCTAAGTCTTGGGGGATGTTTGACAATGTCAATGTACATTTTAAAATGTCCAGCAATTTACACACATCCACCCGAGAGGATGAAAATTAACAAAATACATCTGTTTTGCAAACAACTGAATAAAAGACTTGTAATTATAGCAGGTATCTGAAGTTCGGGTTTTTTTTTTTTTTTTAATTTCCTCAAAATCTATAGGGAAAGAAAAACATTGGCTTTTAAGCGTGTGTGCACCCAAGTGTGGGTATGAGAGTGTATGCAAATTATGCAAAGGATGGGAAAGGGCAAAAGAACAAGTGATGGCAGAAAGTGCTTCTAATTTAATAATAAGGAACAGAAATGGAGATGATTTGGCCTGGGAAGCCTTACTGTACTTCTGCAAAGTCATTTGTATATTGCTAAGTGATTTGCATACTGCCGGGGCACCAGCTCCCTGAACTGCATCCCCCAGGCCTCGCTTCTCACTCCTGCTCCTGCCTTCTTCTTCCCATTAGGAATATGGTAATAATTAAGCGAGCAGGGAAACACGGAGAACAAAAGACACGCAGTGGCAGGCGCTCAAAGTCACCTCTTACTTTTAACTCCGTAAAGATCTGGGGACAGATCTGCCCTGTCAGCTTCTCAGGAGAAGAGTCAGACATTAATTTCTTTCTTCTAGAAAGGAAACCCATTCGAGGGATTATGAATGTTACCCCATGTCTCAGTCTGAAGTTTAAATCTTTTCAAGCATGCAGTTATTAAGATGCCAAGTTGCCTCACTTAATTACAACCTTTATTATAGTATTGAATACGTTAAATGCACTATTTATCACACCTGAAGAGAAGAGCAGTTCTGCTTTAATGAACCACACTCAGTGGGCCATTTATTGATTATCTTCTCTACTGAATTAATTCCTAGTAATCGACTAGTGAGCAGTCATTAAAGGAAGCCCTTCCTGTGTGTACAGGGCAGGGGTGCATGGGATGTGATAGCAGCGTCTCTTGCTCCCCTTGCCACCGTTCGAACTGCATCCTTACTGAACTAAGGCCTTGAGACCAGCACAGTGTCTTCACTGTAGAAAGGCTTCATCTGTAGGGGGCACCAGGACAAATCGGTTCCTTCCTTAAGAATTTCTTCTGACCGAGTCAATTGTACTTTCCTTCATCCTCACTGAAAATCCCTTCTGACATCAAAACAAGAGGCTGGTCTCTCAAAGAAAGTCCAGCCCCAGCAGGAGGAGAGTGTTTGGGGAATTTCCATCATATGATGGGTGTTACATGACATACGTAATCTCATTGCATTGATTTTAATTCAGTCATCGAATGAGTTTCTTGTTCGGGAAGCAGACTTCAAGTATGTATATTATGAGTCCAGTTTTTGGATGAGATACCTCAGGTTCAGAGAGGTTATGTGTGTTGTCCAAACAAACAGTAGATGGTAGGTGGTAGCTCTGTCTGATTTCAAGGAGGAGACAGCACGGTGGGTTTCTAGAGAGACAGGAAGGTGAAATCCTAAAGCTGTGACTTTGCCTGTCGCCGGTGGAGGAAAGAAGTCTCTGCACACCTACATCTCCCAGGTGACCGCTGTTCTCTTGTCCTTTTATAAATCCCATTCAGGAGTCGCTTTGTAGCACTCGGCAGAGGCTGCTTGTCACAGGCACTTCAGCCTTTTACAAATGAACTGTCTCCTTTAATTTAATTCCACTGCAATGCCCAGCGGCCAGTGTAGAGGTATATTTGCAAAGCCAAATAATGAATAGTCTGGTTGGCTGTCTCTTTTCAAACTTCCCTTCCTTGTTCTGGGCCACACCCAGGCAGTTCACTCTCTTTCCTGACCCCCTCTTCCTGCACCAGGACTCCAAGGGTGGCAGAATTGGGAGGGTGGTCCAAGAGCAAGCATTGCTCATGGAGATGGATGTTTCCAGGCAGACCACCGTGGTGGGGCCACGCTCAACCTAACACAAAAGTCAGCGCAGTTAGACTTGGCCACCCTACAATGCCTCTACGTTTGTATTTATGATCTCCAATCTCCGTCCATGCATCCTTTTCTCTCCTTGTGCTATCAGCAACAATAATGATAATTCAAAATAATAGCACTTCTTAACATTTATTAAATGCTTATTGAGAACCAAGCATTATACTTAAGGCATTACATATATTATTTCATTTAATTCTGACAACCACCTAATGAGTTAGGCATGGTCATCTCAGGCCTAATGATAGTCTATGGTTGTCAGCCCTAGGTGCACGTTATAATCACCCAAGGAGATTTTAAATATGTGGATTCCCAGGCCTGCCTCATAGAGACTGTTACAGTTGCCTGGGGCAGAGCCTGAGAACCAAGGGCTCCTACCAGGGGCTACATGTTGGAATCACCTGGCGAGATTTAAAAACATACTGATCCCTGACCACACCCACACAGATTCTGATTTGGTTGTTCTGGGATGAGGTCTAAGCGTTGGGATAGTTTAAGTCTCCCCAGGTGAGTTTAATGCACAGTCAAGCTTGCGTTCCACTGCACCAGGTTGAGCAATTTGCACGAGATCTATAGAATTTGGGGAGTGAAGCTGCACGTTGAACTGGCTGCCGCCCATTTGTGCGTGCTCCCATACCTATCCCTTCGCCCATCGTTCCAACACCCAGGAGGGAGCCGTTCATTATCTGCACCTCCACATGAACGAGTTTTGGTAGCACTTGAAACCTCCCTTTCCTATTTGTAGAAGGAAAATCACTATGCTCCATGGGAAGAACTTAAGGACCCAGGAGGCTGGTGGAATCATTTTGGAGGTCAGAGGGACAGCAGCACTGTTCACTAAATCCCCATGCTTGCATCTATGCGTAATGTGGTGCACGTGTGCTAGGGCTGCTAGGACCAGAGCGAAGACTACACATGCCCCGAGCCCAGGAAAACACTCACTAAACCCTTTCTCCTGCTTATCTTATCCTAAAATCATAGTTGCTGACATTTTGCAACTTAATCCTCACTCAAGGGGTAAATAAGTTTTTAAATTCTAATAGAGTTGAACTTAAAAAAGAAAAGTAAAAGACCCTCACATCGCAGAGTTTTGGTTTTGAAGCCTCTTGCCCTTGATGTAGATCTCCACTATCCCTTTTGTCTCAAGTTTAGCCCATGGCACTCTTCACGCTGGCCATACCTGGGGCTGTCTCAGCAGGGCATGAGCTGTCAATCCAATTCCAAGGTCTGAGTGGGAGTGACAGGCTCTCAGGCAGCCCTGGGAGGGCATGCAGGCCTTTTCCTGCCTGAGAAACCACGGCTTCATTGAAGACTTCCATAGTCCATGCTTCACTGGTTGTTACTCCCTGCATTCAGCCCTGTCCAAGCTGTTTTTCTTCTCCCGCAGTCCTGTCCTTCTCTGTGTGCACCAGGCAGCGTGGGGGCGGGGGAGGTGAAGGGAGAGGGTGAGGCACAGGTGTCACAACCAAGTTGGGCTGAGGACAGGGGCCCCACAGAGATGCTAATGAGAACTGCTCTCTTTTGGGTGTTGTTCATGTCCTTCTCTCTCCCTGGGACCCAGACAGAAGTCAGTGGAGGTCTGGGCTGCGCATAAACCTGGGGACCTCACACTGCACGTGCTGATTTTGGAAGTTCCACACTCCTGCTGCTACAATGACTAAGGAATCATCAGTCTGGTGATGTTTACTCTCTTTTCTCTTGGGGAGAGTTCTCTTCTGGGAAGTGCCTCAGTTTCTCGAATACATAGACTCCTAGCACCCCCGCCCCCATGCCTCTGGTGCACCAATGTGCCCAGGCTCACACTGATGGCAGCTTAGGTGTGCCCAGGGCCAGGCCCCAGACACACACGCTTTGTAATTGCCCTGTGACTGAGAACTACTCTGCCAGCCCACTAGTTCACTGAGGTGATATCTTTCTAACACCAGGAAAATTGATAAGTGAAAAGTTTACTGAAAGAAGAAATTAGACAAAGAGTACTCAGTATGTGTCAGCTCTGTTCTTCTAGTGGCTTGTGACCAAAACCTTGGTGTTGCCCTTGACTTCTGTCTTCCCTCCCACCCCACATTCACTGGTCAGCAAATCCTGAGTGTCCAACTTCAAAGCATATCCAGGGTCTGACCACTTCTCACCACCTCCACTGCTTCCACCGTGGTCCCAAACACCATCCTCTCTGTTAACAGCTTCTGACATCTTCCTTCTTGCTCCACCTTTGCTGCTCTGTGGTCTAATCAGTGCAGTAAAGCAATGCTGCCAAAGTTAAACCAGATCAGAACACTCCTCTGCTTAAAACCCTCCCACTAATGTCTTCAATGCATGTGGAATAAAGTCAAAGGCTTCACAAGGGCTACAAGGCCCTCCAAGATTTGGCCCTGGAAACCTCTCTGAACACCTCTCCTACTACCCTCCCCTAGCTCCTTCTACTTCAGCCACAGGACCTTTGCACTTACTTCCTCTGCCCACAATGCTTTTCCCCAAAGTACAGGCATGACTTACTGCCTGTTGGGCTTTATTCAAATAATTTCTCATTTGCTTTGCATTGAATTCTAAATCCAGGTATTTGACTTTAAGCTATTTCTCATCAATTAGTTAAACCTGTATGAAAGACAGGGAAAAACTCGCCAAAATCTGCACAGGCAACTCCCCTCCTGCCTCACTCCTCCTTTAAAGGAGATTTTGTTGGCCACATATGGCTTATATATTATGGTGTGTAGAAGAAATTTGGCCACTCAATAATAAGAATATCTCAAGGGAATATCCAGAGGAACCCTGGGCAAGTTCTGACAACCATTTACGACCAACGAGAACTAACTGAACTGTGAATTTACTTTGAAAAATGGCTATTAGTAATGAAAATGTCAAGCCAACTCTGACTTTCTATAACCGGAGTAGATGGATTCACCTTTTTACAAAGCTTCAGCATGCAAAACAGGTTCTGATCTCTCACCAGGATAAAAACCTATTCAAGGCTGTGGCTGGAAGCCCATGGCAGCAGTAGCTCAGAAAGGAATTTAATGGTTTTTAAATTATGGTTTTGGATGCTTCTAAATTATTCTCAGAACCTGGGTAGGGCCAACCTGACCACTTGAATGTATTCATTTTCAAGTGGGAACATTTCACAGATTGGCTGCAACATGAGGATACAAAATTCATACACATATGTGAAGTATGGATTTCTGTGCCATCTCAATTTGTATCTGTCTATACAATATACGGTTAATGTATGATTAAGCAAGAAGAAATTTAGAAAATGCTGGCTCGGTGCCAGCTTGAATTATAGACTCCAAGTTAAGAGAGTTTAAAACTCAAAGTATCTTGGACCCATCCCACACAGTAGTTGAATATTCCTGCATATTTCCTCAAAATCTACACTCTAAGTCTTCAGAATTTGGCACCAGAATTTAAATCTATGATGGTTTACTTTTATGTACTAGCTAACATTTTCAAAACCACCAGTTCTGTGTTATTATAACCTGAGGCAATGAATAAACACTTGACTCCGTTAATCTTCACTTAATTGTACCCTATAGTTAACCATGTATTTAATCAGTCTTACAGAACTGTACATTCAAAAGGAAGAAAACTGAAAGGGTTTCCACATTTGTTTCATACCCTGCCTGCCATATATACCATGTCCTTTTTTGATATAGCAGAATGCCAGCAGAGATTTCTTTGAGAAGGAAGACATACTGTCCCCTTTAGGATAAACTATGTCAAATGAAAGGACCAGCTCCTTGCCTCTGGCTGGGCTGAGGAGAGAGGGACATTTAAATTGTAGTTATTTTCCTATCCTCATCTATCTCTCACATCTTTTTTGTTGTTATTCTTTATTTTTACCTTTTCCCTACCTCTTCCAAATGTGGGTAAAAATTGGCTTGAAGTCTTGAAATAAGCTAAAAAATCAAAGGTACTAAAAATCTGAAACATGAAAGGAAAGGAGACTACATGTAAATACTACCTTTTAGGTTATTTCTAAATCACCTCTATGCCCATCTGCTTGCTTTGCTTTCAAATTCAATTAGCATCATCATTTCTATCACCTTCCATGTGCCAGGCCCAATGCCAGTCACTGGAGTTGTTCCAAAAAATGAGGCAGGACCAAGGGACTAATCATGATGTGGGAACACACATGTAAGCAATCATTACATCATGCTAAATCACTGAAGACACACGGAACTAAGTCAGTTATATTTCTATGGCTTTAAAAATATTATATAGTAAGAGATAAAGTGACCATTTCAACTCACAACTAAGAATTAAAAAACCTCAATGGTTTCAGACTTTTTCCTATGCATTTATAAAAAATAGCCATGTTTTCATGCGTTAGGGGTCACCAAGACCATCCCCAGGTTCTCTGATTTGCTAGAAGGACTTAAGGCCTCAGCATATAGTTATGCTCATTGCTAAGATTTATTACAGTGGAAAGATAGAGAGCAAGATCAACAAAGGGAAAAGGCACATGGGATAAAGTCTGAAAGAAACCAGGTACATTCCAAGGGTCCTTGCCCAGGGCAGTCAGTCATACACATGCTTAATTCCCAACCAAGGAGTTGTGACAAGTATGAAATGTCCACCAGGGAAGTTCTATAGAGACTCAGTGTCCAGCATTTTTATCGAGGGCTGGTCAGGCGAGCAGCCTCTAACTGGTACATATCAAAATTTCAGACTCACCAAAGGAAAGCAGATGTTCAGCATAAACTATACGGTTCATATAAACAGTTTAGGCACAGTGAGCCACTCTTACTAGTTGGAAATGGTGGGAACTCTTCTGAATTCCAAGTTATCACATGACAGCCAAGAGCCAACCTTGTAAGAAGGCCTTTCAAAGGATAGCAGACAGGCCTGCTGTGTTAACTCTTTCTTGCACAGTTATTTATCCATTTTATCCAAAAAGCCATTGTGTTCTCTCGGCAACTTTTATTTTAGAGATGACACTGATCACGGACATCTGTCCATGTCAGTTCATGAAGGGATACCTAATTCTTTGTCATAGTCCCATAATATTCCCTTAATAGACAATTTATTTAACCATTCCTATATAGGTAGATATTAAGTTTGTTTCTGATTTTTGTATTACAAATTGTGATGTAATGAGCATCATAGAACATGTATTCTTCATGTATTCATGCCTATTGTTTCCATCACATAAAATTCTAGAAATGATATGCCTGATGTCATTCAATTTGGAAAGGAAGGCCACCATGTTGGAATTTTAGTGGCTATGTTAGAAGGTAGAGAGATTATCAGGAAAGAGGACAGTTAGGAGGCTATTAAAAGAATCCAGGTGACAGTTGATGAAGGGTTGGATGCAGCTGTTGCAAGGAGCATGGTGAGGAGCAGAAATAGTGAAGACTTAGTTAGAAGGCAAGACAACAGTCTCTGATGGTGGGTGGGAAGTAAAGAGCCAGTGAGGAAGAGTTAAAGGTGACTCCTGGTTATGTGGTCTTGCAGACAGCAGCTAGGTGAAATGCAAGCAGAACAATTAAAAAGCAATTGCTTAAGTGGACATATAGGAATAACATTCATCGTGTGTCGGGCAGGTGGGAGAGGGGGGAGGGGATGGGCATATACAACTACAATGAGTAATATGTGCAACGTTTGGGGGATGGACACGCTTGAAGTTCTTACTCAAGGGAACAGGGGGGCATGGGCAATATATGTAACCTTAACACTTGTACCCCCATAATACACTAAAATTTTAAAAAAAGCAATTGTAATAACTTAGGGGAAGAAATGGTAGGGGCTCAGATTTTCAGTTGTTCATTCACTGATCCATTCATGCATCTATATTGAGCATCTGTTATGTCAGCCCCTCTGTTAGTGCTTATCATTGGTGCCTTTTCTTTTTCTTCTTTTTTCTATTGCCAAAAACATTGAGATAGAAATTTGATGCAATATTGAGCCTACGTAACTTGTCTTTAATGGACTTCATTGCTATTCTTTTGTGAATGATGCAAAGCTTAATAAAAGCTGCGGAGAACGATGGTGCATCAGGTCTCAGATACTTGAATAATTTGCACACACTTCATAGTGAAAATGTGAGAAGGGAGGGGGAAAGTCATCATAAAAACAGGTAAGATCTCTTCTGTGTCTAGGTTTGAAGACAGGCTCTCTTCCAGGCACCGATTTTAGACAAATGGCCTTAGCAAACATGAGCAGGCAATCCCATCTGCCCCCAGAGAGCTTTTACACAGTTACGGGTACCACTTGTGCAGGCATCAAGTGTGACATGAAAGAGAGATGCCAGTAAGCAGTTTTCTTTATTATTTGCACTGATTTGCTGTCCCCTTCACATTGGCCACTTTTCCCTACCCCATGATCCTAAAATGCAGCTTTTTATCACCTGAAGCCCAGATGCGTATAAATTGCAATCTGGATGATGTGGGGAGTTTTATTTTTATAGGGTTTTATGCACACTATAATAGAAATTCACATGCTTTTATGCATTTTATTTCACCACTTGTTTGAATTTATATTGGAATCTGCTTTCTGATTAAGTTTATTTGACTAGGCAGAGAAGTCCCATTCTACATTGATTCATACCCAGTATATGTAAGGAATGAGAGCTCACACATTCTTTTCAAAATTATTTTTCATCATTTCTGAAGCCCGTATGGGGGTCACATTTTTTTTCTTTCTACAGACTTAAATCTCTTTATCCTTCTTTTAATTCATGTAAAATGTCAAGTTACATTCTCCAAATAAGATATATAAATGGCCAATAAGCACATGAAAAGATGTTCAACATCACTAATCATTAGGTAAATGCAAATCAAAACTACAGTGAGATACCTCTTTGCACCCATTAGGATGGCTGATATTTAAAAAGCAGAAAATAACAAGTAGTGGCGAGGATGTGGAAAAATTGGAACCCTTGTGCATCGTGGTGGGAATGTAAAATAGTGCAGGCTCTATGGAAAACAGTATGATGGTTTCTCAAAAACCAAACCTAGAATTACCATGTGATTCAGCAATTCTACTTCCATGTAGAATTTTTCTACCCAAAAGAATTGAAAACTGAGAGTTGAACAGATATTTGTAGACCAATATTCATATTAAAACAGTACTATTCACAATGGCTGAAAAATGGCAACGACCCAAGTGGCCACCAGTGGATGAATGGATAAACAAAATGTGATATCTACATGCAATGGAATATTATTCAGCCTTAAAAAAGAATGAATTTCTGGTACATGCTACAACATGGATGAACTTTAAAGACATTATGCTAAGTGATATAAGCCAGACACAAAAGGACAAATATTGTATGAGTCCACTTATACGAGATTCCTAGGCTAGTCAAATTCATAGAGATAGACAGTAGAGTAGTGGTGGTCAGGGGAGGGGGAAATGGGGAGTTATTGTATAAAAGTTGCTGAATTTCAGTTTGGGAAAATGTAAGAGTTCTTGGGGTGGATGGTGGTGATGGTTGTATAACAACATAAATGCACTTAATGCTATTGAACTGTACACTTAAAAATGGTTAAAATGGCAAATTTCATGTTATGTACATTTTAACACAATTTAAAAAATTAAGGAAAGTCAAGTTATAGTCGGAGCTTCCTGGGCTAACGTGCACTTTTCTCCTACTGATATCTTCTGCTCACTCTGAGGGACACTCTCTTTTCTCTGCCTCTCATTGCAGCTTCCTCTCCCTGCTCTAGTGCCTTTTGCACTCTTTTCCCTCTTCCTCATTTACCAAAAAGACCTTTCTGTAAGGATAGGCTCTGATACAATCAGTAATCCTCTGTAGGTATTTGAGCCAATATGATGGCTTTCTTTGGTGTGTTTTCATTCGAAGGCTTATCTCTAGTTAAAGAATGTAAGATTGTCTTTCCTGGTGAAGATGGCCTTCCAGGGCCCCTAAAGTCTCTGTGCTATGCACCCTGAGCTTCTGCAGAGAGGGCTGACGTGCTGGTGGATGCAGTCGGGAAAACAAAAGTCACTGCAAGTATTTCAAGCAAAGAGGGATTTAATATATGGAGTGAAGCTCCCAAATTGTTGTAAAGAAGGGTAACAAAAATGGGAGTGGGGGAGTTGCAACCCAGAGATCAGGCCCTGCAGTCTATGCCACAAGCCCTATAGGGACTCACTTCCCTCTGAACCCACAGGACTCTGTGTCCCCGCTGCCTACTCAGCTGCTTCATAAGCCAGCTGTCATCAGCCCCTGCCCCAGAGGAGCCCGCTGCTCCCATCACTGCCTCTACAGAAGTTGGCATTAGGCTCCTGCAGCCAGAAAAAGAATCTCTCTACCTGCCCCCTGCTCTCATGCAAATGCCTCCCATGGGCAGAATCTGAACTGGAATCACTCCCCAGGCAGAGGCGTCTAAGAAATGTAGTTTGCAGGTTTCTAGCCCATGTGATCCGTGGAGAACACACAGAAGTATGTGCTTGTGCACGGCAGGCAATTTCCCGCACAGCCCAGTGCTGTGTGCCAGTTGAACTGAGCACCTTCACAGAGGCAGCTTGACCCCTGCACGGTGAGTCAGCCCCTCAGCCTCAGGCTCTAGAAGGATCATAGCTCCCAAGTCAGACGGGCCTGTCTCACCAGCCCTGCGATCTTGGGCAATAGTTGCAGTAGCAATTTTTCAAACCCTTTCAGGAAGCCAAGTGCTCTGGGAAGTGCTTTAACCTTTACACCAACAAGCTTGTAAGGCAGGTTTTAGAATTTCTATTTCACTCACAGACAAGGAAACTGGAGTCAGGGAGGATGGGCCACACAGCAACTAAGTGGTGGGGCTGGGATTGAACCCAGGTCTAACCAACTTCTCTCATGTTTGATCTTCAATTTCCAACTCACATGTTGTTGGGGGTTTGATGAGATCCTAGATACATGTCTACAGTTTTACATTTGTATTTCCTTATCTGTGTTGGCTCCTGTTTTGGGCGAGCACCTCTGTGCAGCGCGTGCGCTATGTGGTCTCCCTCCCGCCTGAAACCCCACCGTCCTCCGCATGACAGCTGTCCATCCACACCGCTGCCTTCCTGCTTCTCATAAGTAGCTGCACTCCTGGACCTGAGGAGTTGGGACACTCAGAGTTGTTTCTGCCACTGGGCAGCTTCTCCCCACGGCCCCCTGCATTGGTTTCCAGTGGCTGCTGTGACAAATGACCATAAACTTAGTGGCTTAAAGCAACAGAAACCTATTCTCTCCCCGTTCTGGAGGTTAGAAGTCTGAAATCTAGGCGTCAGCAGGGCCGCACCCCTCCACAGGCTCCAGGGGAGAATCCTTCCTTGTCTCTTGCAGCTTCTGGCAGCTTCTTCTTTCCGAGTATCTGTCTAATTTTCCTCTGCCTCACTCTTCAAGGCTACATGTGATGGCATGTAGGGCTCACCTGGAAAATGCAGGGTGCTCACCTCTTCTCAAGATCCTTAACTTAATCACGTCAGCAAAGACCTTTTTCCTAAAGAACAGTCACAGGTGTCAGGGATTGGGAGGTGTCATGTCCTTGAGGACACCACTCAGCCCACTGTGCCCTGCTAGGGAACTGGAAGGAAAGAAAGGCTCTCTGTCCTCCCAGGAGCACATCTTCAGATTGGGGCCTTTCTCCTTCATTCTGTAACATCCTTCCTCCAGTTTCTTCTTGGCAGCGCCACTGAAAAAAATCAGAGACCTTAAGGCACACACTATTGACAAATGCAGCTTTGCTGTCTTCTTTAGGTGGGCAAAGTGAATGAACCCAGTCTGGAATTATTTCCAGCACAGGGAAGACAACACTCCCAGGAGCTCCCCCACCTCCAGGCTCAGAAATGCCTACGTGGTCCTCACCTCAGAGAAACTACACAAATTAGTCTTTCTCCTTTCTGGCACTCTGCCCTGGACAGAAATGCAAGAGAAGCTTCCTCAACTAACTTATCCCCCTCTGGTTTCGTCTTCCTGGACCTTATTTCACTAAGAAGCTTCTTTGGTTTTCCTCTGCTCAGTTTCTGAATTGTGTCACATGAATCCCTGGCATGCGCCCCCACACTTGAACTTCCTGTTTCCTCCCTCCCAGATTCAGCTCTGGGAAGCATTCACCACATTCTCACTTCTCACTCTCTTCCCAGGCTGCCATTAATGAAAGCACAAAATGCCAGCTTTGGACAACTCCGTGATATTCTCTTGGCCCAGGAAGAACGGGGGTGGCTGCTCTAGATTCTCATGCAGGCTTTGGGACAAGGGGTTTCCACTCTCCGAATCCTCAGTGGCAAAAGGACTAGAAGGCTCAGCTCTCTGCTGTCTCTACCCAGAGCCAATTACTGGAATCAGGAGGGTCACCTCTCCCGGCGTGGGGTCACTTCCACAGCTGAAACAAGACTTGCAAGCCCTCACACCAGGTGGCTTCCAATCTGGAGCGGGGGCTCCTCTGGGCTTCCTTCACCACTTGGTAGATGTCTTCATTCACTTTACACTGGGACCCTGGACTTTTGATTGTCATCCGTCCCTATACCTGATATATGGTAGATACTGCTTCTTTAAACACCACTCAATAGCTTCCGTTTATACAGCAGTTTCCAATTTTGCAGAACTTTTCACATAGATTTTTATTTGATCCTGAAAACACACCAGTGAAGCGGTTGACTGGATATTACTAACCTCATTTCACAGATTAAGAAACTGTGGTTATATGATTTGTACCAAGCACCAGCCTGCACGTGAAGAGGCAGGGCCCGAGTGCAGGAAATCTGGTTATGAAGGCAGCTTGCTTCTTGCTCCTGGGCTTGCTCTCTTATTTTTCCAAATTTTTTCTTCCCTCCCTGCCTTTCTCTCTTTCTCTTTGTCCTTCTGACTCACTTTCCTACCATGTATCTTCCTCTCTGTTCTAATTCTTTCTGCTGTTATCCTGGACCTGAGATCCTACACTGGCTTCATTCCTTAGCAGCTGCGTGACTTTGGGCACAGTTCTTGACCTTGCTGAACTTCGATCTCTTCATCTGAAAATAAGAATGATACTAACATCTTCATGGGGCTACGGCGGAGGTTTAATAAGATTAGATTTATATAAATATATAGAGAGAGATGAGAGAGAGAAAAAGAGGAGGGGAGAGAGGGAGTATAATTAATAGTCTCTGACACTTGACTGCCAGTCAGCAGAAATCTCCTTCCTCACTTTTTTAATAGCGTGGACTCCTGGCTGCAACTGTACACTTTTGTCCCTCGTTCACCTGTGTCCTCCTTATCATAGAAGTGTTGAGTTTGATTTATCAGGGGACCCTGGCTGTGCCTCTGTGACTACGAGCCGTGGCCAGATGAGAGAAGCCTGATAGATGTGGTCGCAGTGATTAATGGCAGCCTGTCTCCAGAGCTCGCAGAGTGGCATGTGAGATGCAGTGCCCTGACTCCACTTCTAATTCTGTATTGTCGTCTGTGGCTGTTTGGCCAAGCGGAGGCCCACGCCCACAGCACAGTGTCTGGCTGCAAGCCCTGGACTTCCTGGGTCACCAAGACAGATTCCCTGACAGGAAAAGAAAATGATCCCAGGCGATGGCATTTACCCAGAGCGGGGTGTGGGCACAGGGCGTGTGTGCAGCTGCACTTCGTCCCTGACGGATTTCAGCACAGGCCAGAGCGTTAGCCAGAGAAGGCGCAGCGAAGGCATGTGCCTGCAGGTTTCACGCCCGTCCCTGCAATGCCATTATCTGGCGCTTTCCCAGTGAGAAATTCATCAGCAGGACAACATGCCCGGCAATGTGAGCGCCGAGCCCGGGGAAGAGAAGTGTCTGTTTTCAGACATGGTAGTTACTGAGCTTCACCCATCTTTTGCTAATAAAATAGCATTATTTTGCAAAGCCAGGTACTTACCTACTTCTGTTCTGCAGCTATTGAAATGCCTTAGCATACGGAGGATATAAACAGAAAGAAACTCTGGATGTATCATTGTGACTTGCTAAAGTTAGGATTTTCTTCCCCCACCTACATGTCTTGAACACTGTTGTCAAAGAACATTTACTGATTCTGTTCAAGGGAAAAAGCAACGGTGATTATGTCTTAGTCTCTCCCAGGCCAGTGATCAGAGTGGTCGGCAGTGCTTCTGGGACTGCCATCTGTCAGGGACAGGGAGGTCGAGGGCCCAGGCTGCTGCGCCAGCCCCCTGAGCTCAGCCTTGCAGTGGAGTTGGAGAAAACACCACAGTTCCTATTTAAAATTATACAGTTGGATGATGTTTCTCTTGGCTGCAACTATAAAAGCTGGTGCCCAGAGCGAATTTTTGGCAAAACTGAGAAGTATAAGGTTTTTTTTTTTCCTTCTAACATCCTAGCATCCCTCTTTATCACTTTTTCTCTTGATCCCTCTCCAAGTTCCCCAAGACATCTTTCTTCCTTTACCTCATCCACATGTGAATGCTGAAGATCTGAAACATATTTTCTATGTCTGCGAGTGGTTGACAAAGTCTAGAGCAGCACTTCACAACTGGAATGTGTCCTGACTGTCTCACGATATTAACATACAGATTCAGAGCCAGGAGGTCTGTGGCGGGGCCTGGGGTTCTGCATTTCTAACAGGCCTCCGGGTGATGCCGATGTTGCTGGTCCGTGGACCACACTCTGAGCAGCAAAGCCTTAAACCAGTCCCAAGGGGAGGAAATGGGAATGGGGAGAGGCCCCTCCTTTCCCTCTCTGCTTTAGGGAAGTGTGTGTGTGTCCCCAATTTGCTAGTGACTAGTTATGTCCCTGTGCTCTCTTCAGATCACACAATGTGATTGGTTTGCTTGATCAAAACTTTAAATTAATTGCTCAGGTTTCAGTTCTCATTGCCTGATGCACAGCCATGATATAAATGCATCTTCTCTCAAAATATCCTGATTTCTCGTGGTGGTAAAGACAAATCAGATTTAAATTGACTTTCTTATGAATTTTATTTTTCTACTCTGTGTTTGGGGACCGAAATGAATAGAGGGGTCCATGGGTAGGGCCAGAGGAGATGCCCCAGCTGATGGCTGAGTCTTAGCCCCAGTTGCCATTCAATGCATCTAGGTGACTGCTGGAAGAAATAGTTTGCCTGAGGAACTGAAGTACCTGAAGATGGAACTCATTTTAGCAGATAGAAAAAAATCCAGCCCACAAGCTAGACCCAGGGCCAAAGTCTCAGTCCAGAGTGGCACAGGTTGGTCCTCACCCCAACCTTCCACTGATTCAATTATGCAGTCACAGGGAGAGAGAGTGCTGTGAACAGATACAAAAAGGCTACACTTACATGACCATTTCTTGCTTTGGTACCTTTTTAACAGAATGAAATGCATGAACGAGGGAGGTCAGCCTCAGGGGCTCCCCATCCCCAGGGCCTTTGCACAGAGGGTGGCAACAGAGGGTGGCAGCAGACATGCCCAGCGTGGCAGTAGCAATGCCTATCAGGTTTAGGAGCACGGACTCCACCCAGCATGAGCTGGGAGGGCAACAGGGGCAGAGAGAGGGGAACAGGCTGGAGGTGACACAATGGTGCTGGGAGCTGACCAATGTCAATCATGATCATAGTTGAGAAGCTCTCCAGAGCGTTCCAAGATCTGGAGAGAGGTAGTGGCAAAGGGTGATTTTGCCAGGAGCTGAGAATCTGCATTTGCCAATAGGAATTAAAGCCTAGGGCCATGAACCCAATCTATTCAAAATCCCATGTGTGGAGGCCTCCATTCTGTGATCTTTGAGATAAGATCAGTGGTTTGGACTCTACGTGTACTTCAGCCAAAGCAGCTCTGTTCTTTCTTACGGGGCTACTCTGTAGGATCCACTTGGGGAAAGCATTTCTAGGCTCAATAACCTGGGCGGGATGCTCTTGAAGGACCTGCCCAGCACCAGGACTCTACAGTTTGCTTCTCTTTGGAGCAAGGAAGCAGTGGGCTCATCAGAGCCAGGGCCAGTCCAGGAGAGGCTATAGTTAAAGGATCGGTTCTTAGGGACTGTGCTCAAAGATGGGCTGTGGTTAAGGAGGAGATTCCCAGAATCTGAGCCCTTCATAGTTCAAGAGCTCTAAGTGCTGATGGAGTCCAATTCCTAGTAGATGTTGAAGCATCCAGGACTGCCGTGGCATTGTTTAGGGCAGGGAGAGGATCTTTGAGACAGGTCCTAAAATCTCCAGAAAATAATGGTGGCAGGCAAGGCCCCAGACCGCGCAGGCTGTTTTAAACCAGGAATTAATAAGCTGTTGCTCGGGCTCCTGGCTTTGTAATGTTCAAATTCCAGCCCATCACCAGCTGGCCTCAGCAGCTCTGCATGTCCCCGGGGAGCAAGGACATTTCTAAATGAACCAAGACCCAGATCAGAGACCTCATCCTACTATTATTGAAATGTTCCAAGTAATGGGATTTTGAATAAATTAGTTATTCATCATGAAAAAGGTATTATGGATAAATACCATAGCTCATTGCTATTCTAAGCTGTCCACCAGTCATCTCTTTTAAGGAGAAAATAGAAGAATTAATGTGGTTCTGAACAGTGATCTGCTTAATCATTTCAACGTTTTTATCTGGAGAGGATTTCAATAAACTACTTTAAAAGAAGTGGAATGCAAAAAAAAAAATTGTGTGAAGGGCTTGTATAATTGCTGAAAGGTTGGTTCTCTAGGGCTAGAAATCAACGAAAAGGGTGAATGTTATGGAAAGATTTTTAAGTACTTATTCAGGAGAAACTAAATAGAAAATCAATCAGTAAAATAAAAAATTCATAAATCCAATTGCTTCTAATTGGCTCAGAACATAGTACAGAATTCCAAATGTTTGTCTGTGAACAGCTCTGTCTCTTGAAATTATAACTCTTATCACAGGAGAGAGCATTTGGGTTACACTTTTTTTCTATCAAAGAGAACTCACCAATGCCAAAGCAATCCTACAAATGGCTCAAGCTGAAAAACTTCATCTCGGCTATGTGTGGAGAAATTCCTACTAAAGATTTACTCAAGCCAGAGGAAAACATATTTTCATTTCAAATCTGTAAACATTTATTAAGCCCCTACTATGTACACAGCACTAGGCTGGGCCCTGTGGGAAATACACAATTAATGAGCTACTATTCCTGAGATTTCACAATTTAGAAGGGGAAATAGATGAATGCCTAATTAACTTTAGGACAGAGACTAATGTAATAAACTCTTAATAATGGAGATATCACCACACAGCATGAGAGGAGAGAGGGAGCACAGATAATTTCTGATTAAGAGGATCTGAAACGTTTTCTTGGAGAAGGTGAAATCTATTTCAAGGGGTAAGAAAGAATGCCGCTTTCAACAAATGCCCATTGGAAATATGAGCTAGGCTTGGGGAATGCGGAATATTTTATAATAACTTAGAAGAGTTGGGACAAGGTGAAATCTTGAAGAGCATGACATTTATATTTGGCACTGTAATCTCTGCCTCTCTCCGTCTCAAACTTTAGTGGGTATTCATTATTTGTGTTCTGCCCTCATTTCTCTTGTTAGGATGAAAATATTCCAGTGAACATATATGCCCTTAAGTGTTACTGAATTAATAGGTCACCCCTCCCAAGGAGTATTTGCTGCTTAAAAATTTAATTTTTTTTATGTATTAGGTTAAGGTATAGAAGAACTCAAGGCATGGAAGTAGTCGTAATTCAAACAGTAAGGAGAACTTTAAGAAGCTGCTGGTCCTGTCTTATCGTGAGCATTTTCAACATTCCAAAGCTTGCTCGGTGTTTGTTTTTATAACAAACACTGGGAGGGAGGGTGGAAGGACTCTATTAAAATTCATTCCATTAAAACCAAATAGACCAGCCAGAAGACTGAAGGATGGTGAGTTCAGACTGATGTGGCAGCCGCTGAAGAAGAATCCGAAGTAGCTCCCATTAATAAGCTCTGATCTTTCTGAAAGAACAAAAAGGCAGCACCAGGGCCCACTCATTCTTATATGTCAGCTTTGCTCTCAGCGCTATTCTTGCTAACGTTTAAATGCCAACATCCCAACCCGGGGGCCCCAGGAACCCCACACAATAAATCCCCACCAACTGACACTCTTCTACCACTCAGAATATCTTCCACCTGCTTTGCAAACCTGCCCTTTGTACTAAGTAGCGTAGATGAATATTTTAAATTAGTCTTTCAAGAAAATATAGTAGAGTATTCCATCAGAAAATTTCCTGCTTTCCTTTGCAATTCAAAATATTTGATGGGATCTGGGACTGGAGGATTTGGGTTGTGTTTTTCATTCTTATCTTGACTTCAGATAAAAAGTCCTGGCCAGGAAGAGGGTGACACCAGAGACAGGTGAGGATGCAGTGATGGGAGCTTAGTGTTGGGATTCAGCATTCAATTCAATGCAAGGAACATTTATTAAGCACTTACTGGGTTGAGTGGTTCAAAATAATACCAAGTTACAGACACAGTGTTAACAATAAAACTGTTTTGTGCAATTATGTTGCCAGTTAATGAATTATCTCATTTAGTCTTACCTGCTCTATAGTTGGTATTGTGCTACTATTATCCCAATATCCATGTGAGGAACCAGGTACAGAGATTAAAAAGTACAAAAACAAAAACAACCCTCCCCCCTCAAACCAACCAACCAACCAAAAAAATACAATGCCCAGGGACTCAATCATTAAGCGGTAAAGCCAAGACTCCCACATGGGCCTGACTCCTCAGCCTGTGCTGTCAGCCCCTGCTGGCAGGGGCAGGGCAGCAAATGAAAAGGGGAAGTACAATCCCATCCTTAAGAAACTCAAAGTCCATTGAGATGCCTTGTAGTAAGAACCCGGACTCTGTCATCTTTCCTTCTTTCTTTTTTATTTTTCTTTTAGAGACTAGGTCTTGCTCTGTCACCCAGGCTGGAGTGAAGTGGAGTGATCATAACTCACTGCAGCCTCTAACTCCTGGACTCAAGTAACCCTCCTGTCTCAGCCTTCTGAGTAGCTGGGACTACAGGAGTGCTACTATGCCCAACTAATTTTTTTATTTTATTTTTATCTTTTGTAGAGATGGGGTCTTGCTATGTTGTCCAGGCTGGTCTCGAACTCGTGGGCTCAAGTGATTCTCTGGCCTTGGCCTCCCAAAGTGCTGGGATTATAAGCATGAGACACTGTGCCCAGCCTTGTCATATATCTTATACTTTTTTGAAGTCTTAGAGTCTGCCTTTTGGAGTTGGCAAGAAGTCTATTTTGCCTCATACCTGCCATTCCTATGACCAGAGAGATGAAAGTACTCTCTAGGCAGAAGGAATAGCCTTTGAGAAGTCCTTCATTAGGTAACGTTTTGCAGGAACTGGGAAAAGGGTGATATGAAAGGAAAGACACAGACAGAGAAGGAAGGAGAAGAGATGAGCAAGGCTAGATATGCTATCTAGCCCTGCAGTTCGATGGTTCGGCGCCCTTTAAAGCTTTGTTCTTTAAATATTTGTTCAACATTTGTTTAAATGAGAGGCCAAGCCCTGCCCAGGAACAGGGCAGAAAACAGGCTGTGCTCATTTGTTCCACTGTTCAAATTTAGGTCTGACCTCAGACACCACAAACAGCTCAGTGGAGCAGAAGGTCTATGGGAAACAGGGTCTACCTACTCCACGTTGTCCCCCTCAACCCACCCCACAGCTCATTCCAGCCACCATCTATTGTCCCTCCAGCATGCCCCTCGGGGGTCTCGGCCTCCCACCCACACCCAAACGTCTCAAGCTTTCCAAAACAGGCAGTGATCTCTGAGAGGAGATACTCCTCTGATGACAATTTGGTGCCGGGCTACATTCTGGTGTTCCTTACAGAAGGTGCTCCCACAGAATTGCTCCCAGCCTGTCCTCGACCTATCTCTGACACAGGACAGGGGAATTGCAGAGGGTCAACTTCATGGTTCTCGGGCATTGACCGACATGGGCTTTGGAACCACTGAAGGTTTTGAACGGAAGTGATGTGGCTTGCGTTCTGAAGAGACTGCCCTGGAGGCAGTGGACAGAATCCTGCGCTGGCCAAGACCGGTGGGCCTGGAGAACCGAGGATGAGAGGGGTGGAGAGAGAAATACGAGCACCTCCCACTCTGGAGTCTGCTCAAGTGCTCAACTCTGGTTTTTTTTTTTTTTTTTTTATAGTAATTATTGTTGTCATTGTGGTCACTGTCATCATCATAATTTGCAGGCTCAGCACAAAATAAAAATGTAGAGCCCCTTAAGAATTTCAAGGCAATGGCAGCAAGTGGGAGGCCTCTCCGAGCAATGGGGCTGTGTGATGGCACAGATCATGTGCCCATGAACCTGCCCTGCTGTGAGTCCTACCTTCCCTGTCCTAGAATTTTCTGTGGTAACTCAGCTATCCTGTTTTAACTTCTTATTTCATTCTTTATTGACGTTACTCCGCTTTTAGTTTCTGATTTCTTCCTTCTTTCTGTGTGTCATGTGGCCTCTGTCCTGGCTACTGACTGATTGCTTCTGGATATCTCATTTTCAGACCCCAGGTAGGAGAGGGTCTGATAACTTGAAGTGGATGCTGTCATCTAATAGAGACCATTTTTGTTGGGACAAGCCCTAGCAATAATGAATCTCAAGGTTCCAGGCTGCCCTTGACTCGGGTGTCCACCCCTGGCCAGGCTGGCGGGGCACAGGGACAGACGGGGGTCCTGGGTACAGTGGCATCTGTAACTTGGACTCCTCCCCAATCAAGAACGTAGGGGCGAGTCCTGGTCCAGGCTCTAGAACTATAGAGGATTATAGGAACACAATCAGCTCTTTCTTCCTGCACTCACAGGGCTTATCAACTTATTAGGGAGAAAGGACATAATAGCCTCAGTCTTGTTGGGAGGCACCTGGCAGGACTGTGATAAGAAATGCCCCTCACCGGTGACACCTGCCCCGCGCCCACGGAGGTCAGGCTGCCGGTGCTGCACTCCTGGCCCCACCACTTGGTTTTATTGTGTCTTGAGCAAGCTTTTTCTTTGCGCCTTGATGTTCTCATTTAGTCTATAAAATTAGAGCATTAAGAGTACAGTCCCAATCTCAGTTTTGTGAGATTAAATGAGATCATCTATTCCTGGCTCAATAAATTATTTGACCTAGCATTTTCTATCACATCAAACCGTTCTCTCTTCCTTTATTTCTAAATTTCTCCTGCCCCCTTTTGAACAGGCACATCTTACAGGTTCATCCAGCAGGTCCGTGCTCATTGCTGCTCCCCTGATTTTGCTCAGAGTATTTCCATCGCCTCGTGTGTTCTCCTTTTTTTTTTAACCCCCTGTTCTGTTAAAGTGCAATCTACCCTCGCAGCCCAATTTACGTCTCAAGACCTTCATGAAACATTCCTTGATGATTTCAATCCACATACAGAGACTCACAGAGCAATACTGGGTGTTGAAAGCACTTAGACTTCAGGGTGCAGCCCCCCTTTACAGCTCAGGAAATTGAGGCTGACAGTCTAGCCTCTCTCTCTTTCCTAATCTCCTGCTTACATCACTCATCTGTATCACCCATCATGGCGTTTAATCATCCCTTGCCTCTGTTCCTTCTGCTTCCTGTCATCAAAGCTACTCATCTTAGCCTTCAGATCTCAGTTCAAATGGTTCTTTCTCAACTAAGTCTTCCTCGCCCCAGAATAGATCAATCCTTCCAGTTATCCTTTCACATAGCTACCTGCCTTCATCAAAAGGCCATCCAGGAATCACTGCAGCAGTTAGTTGTTTAACGCCCACCTCCAGCACTCACTGCAATGAAAGCTTTTGCCGTCGTTGTTGTTTAAAAATCAAATATGTAGTGTGTGCCTTGGTGCCCACTGTGTATATGGTAGTGTGCCGATTATCGGGACGCAGTGGTGAACTGGGCAGATTAGGTCCCTGCCTTCATGGGTTTTATGTAAAGCTACAAAATTAAGAAGTGAAAATGAGCTCCTAGAATTTTTGGGGACTCTCAAGGACTAGAAGTAGTTTTTAAAAGAACAAAAAGAACTGGGAATTTCCCTCCCACTAAATCGAAGCAAAGTAGTGAAGTGAGTTCTGCAGTCAAACATAAGCTGATAGAAATACCTCAAAGCTTCCAAGCAGCATGCCAAAGAAAATAAAATACCACCTTCTTTAGGGTAAGTTCCTCTTTCAAAGGACAAGAGTCAATATTTGCTTTAGTCTTAGTTGTCTAAACTGATCTAATGCTTTGTTTTTTTCTGAATACTTGTTTCATAAGGAACAATCTGTTTTTTTGCTATAAAGTGGCAAGAGCTATGAACACCTGAGCAGTTGTCTTCCTTTGTTAACTAATCTGAATGCAAACAAGGCCCTTCATTTGAAGGTCAAGAGTTTCTTTTATCCTTCATTTAAAGGAACCAAATTCTTGTGAAATGGCACTAAATTATAAACACTCCATCCATTTGGGGCGAGACTAGTAATTTTCTAGGCTTCAAATTGTCCACTTATGAAGACCTCCATCTTCTGTTAGTCTGTTTGA
Source organism: Microcebus murinus (assembly GCF_040939455.1). Lineage (NCBI taxonomy): Eukaryota > Metazoa > Chordata > Mammalia > Primates > Cheirogaleidae > Microcebus > Microcebus murinus. Next base: position 52,256,168 of record NC_134104.1, read on the forward strand.
AAATGCTATCCTTAGAGGATACAACATTCACACCATCCTTAGAATGTTATGAGGTTCTATTTGCCAAATGGGCATTTCTTCTTAGCTATCTCTACAGGCAACTCAATATCAATAGCTCTCAAACGGATTATGATCTGGTTACTTTCTTTTTATTCTTAATATCTATTGATGACACTGCCAAACTAAAAATCTGAGCTGTGCTCTTGACTCTTCATTCAAATACAAAATCCTGCTGCTTTTACCTAAACATTCTCAAATTTGCTTCCCAATCCCTTCCTTCCATCCCTCTTTTCCCTCTGTCCATCCATCCCTCCTTGCCCTGCCCTGGCTCGGACCTGCTTATATTTATTACCCTTGAAGGTACTTGAATGGCAGCAGCTTCCTCATTTTTCTCCAGACTTCACTCTTGTGTCTCTGAATCTCACAATCCCATTGCACCCAATGATCTGTTTGTAATTCTGATCTCATCACTTCCTTCTTCAAACCCCTACAGTGGTTTTCAATTATCACTCAGCAGTTTTTCTCAAGGGGATGGGGCTCTTTCGCAATTTTGAGAGGGACAAGAACTTCTTCATTGTGCTGGACTCTTCATTGCACTGCCAGACATTAAGTATCGCTGGCTGCAGGCTACTAAATGACAATGCCAACCCCCCAGTCATTGTGGTTAGCAAAGAGTGTACACACACATTTCCAAACATGCCTTGCTACCACCCCAGTGAATAATCACCTCTGAGAGAAAAGTCTATACTTCTCGTTATAGCCTGCAAAGCCCTCCAACACCAGGCCCTCCCTCCACTTCTGGCCGTCAGCACCCTTCCTTACATGTGGTTCTCTGTTCACAGTGGACTGCTGTGCTGTTCGCCTGCCCGAGTCTCCTCCAACCTTCTTACCCAGATAATGTCTGCTCAGGTCAGGGTCTCTGTCCTCCTTTTTTAAAGACTTCAATAGATTTAGGGGACACAAGTGGTTTTTTATTACATGGATGAATTGTATAGTGGTGAAGTCTGGGCTTCTAGTGTACCCTTCACCCGAATAGTGCACATTGTACCCAATGGGCAATTTTTCATCCCTCCCAACCTCTCCCCTTCTGAGTCTCCAGTGTCCATTAAGTCACTCTGTATGACAATGCACACCCATAGCTTAGCTCCCACTTATAAGTGAGAACATTCAGTATTTGGTTTTCTGTTCCTAGGTTACTTCACTTAAGATAATGGTCTCCAGTTCCATCCAAGTTGCTGCAAAAGACATTATTTCATTCCCTTTTATGGCTGAGGAGTACTCCATGGGATATATACACTACATTTTCTTTATCCACTCATCAGCTGATGGGCACTTGGGTTGGTTCCACTTCTTTGCACTTGTGAATTGTGCTGTGATAAACATTTGGGTGCTGCAGGTGTCTTTTTGATAAAACAACCAGAAGCCCTCCTTGAAGAGCCTCCTTTACCTTGCCTCCCTGATTGTCCTTCCCCCCACCCCCAACCCCTACTCCAGCACTGACTGGACAAATGCTTCTCCTCTGGGTGTGTACCCAGCACCCAGGAATACTCTCACAGCACCAATCATATCACATTGCAATGCCCTATTTATGCTCTGGGCTCCACCAGCATTTCTGAAGAACGTGTGGTAGAGGCAACTGCACCTTCCAGGCCCCCCTTCAAGGAGGCACTTGCTGTCTGCATTAGTCTTCTAGGGCTGCCACAACAAACTACAACAACAACAATGTGTTCTCTCCCAGTTCTGGAGGCCAGAAGTCCAAAATCAGGGTTTCAGCAGGGCCACGCTCCCTCTAAAGGCTCCAAGGGAGAACCGGCTCTGCCTCTTCCAGCTTCTGGTGGCTTCTGGTGGCTCCAGTTGTTCCTCGGCTTTCGGCTGCACAGCTCCAACCTTTGTCTCCATCTTCATGTGGCCTCCTTGTCTTTTCTGTCTTTTCTTTTGTCCCTTACAAAGACACTTGTCACTGGATTTAGGGCCCACCCTAAGGATGCGCTCATCTCAAGATCCTTAACTTAATAACAGCTGAAAAGATCCTTGTTCCAGATAATATCACTGCCACAGCCTCTGGGAGTTAAGGGGATGGACATATCTTTTGGGGGTCCACCATCCAACCCACTAATCTCCAATTCCAGGGACTTCTGAGGGATCAGCTCCACAGCAGAGCTGCATTAGGCCAAGCCACCTGATGGCTGAATATTGGGATGGGTCTCAAAATTAGGTCACCTTGTCACCTGGCAGTGACTGGAAATACCCATGGCCAAACTCTTTCTCTTTTGCTTTCATTTCCCTATATTCACCTGTGTGTCTCTCTTTCTTGGAGCGTCTTTCAATGTTAATTTTTGAGAGCCTTTTAATCCTTTCACTGAGTGAGATGTTGACTGCTACTGAGGAAGCCTAATATTAATAGATTCCCTTGTCCTCCTGGGGCTCAGCTTCCTGATAAGGAAGATGATGATTGCTTGTCATGATGAGTGGTAAAGAAAAGTGATGGCTTCAGAGAGGGAGACCGTTAGGCACGTTGGGCTCAATTTCCTGAGCTGTAAAGGGCGGCTGTGCTCTGTGGTCTAAGTGTTTTCAACACTGGCTATTTCTCTGTAAGTCTCTGTGTGGGGGTTGAAATAACCAAGGGAAGTGTTATGAAGGCCTAGGGTCTTAAGCTGGGTTGTGCTCCTAGATCAGTCCTCAACAGCGGGGAAAGAGTAGGGAGGAGCATTCATCCCAGCCTGAACAAAAGTATGAGGGCAGGATTTACTGCCCTGAAGAGAAGGAGGAACTGGCTTGGGAGCCGAGGAGCAGGGTTTAGGAGATAAGGATGGATAAACCCGCAGCCGTGCAGGGCCTCAGAGGCCAGTCCGCTGCAAGTGTGGAGCCATGGAGCCATCGGAGGCATTCCAAAACGGGTGGGGAAATAGGAGTGGAGGTTATAAGAGTAGTATTTATCTTTCAAGAAAAGGATTTGAGACACTAAGAAAAGGTGAGAGGCCAGAAACTAGAAGCCAACTCAAAATGCTGCTGCAGTTGCCCAGGTGTATGACAGGATGCAACCTGGAATTAAGGCAGTGGTAATGTTAGAAACCTGTATGAGTTGTTGATTTATGAACTTTCCAGAGAGAGAGAAACATCTCAAATAATGCCAAGGTTAGGAGCCTGGGAGACACCCAGAGATCAAGGCACTTGGGACTCAAGATTGAAAAATGATGAGTTTGTCTTATGGCATGTTGAGCTGTCTGTTAGAGATGCCTACTTGCTATACCGTCACTGTGCAGCATTGTCCTGTCACAGTCTGTCCTGTGCTGTGTCTCCATCACTCCTGGGAAGACAACCTCCTGCTAACTCCACAGATGCATCCTACGTCTTATCTTGAATGTGACCTTTCCCTTAATTTATAACATCTACTCCTGAATTCTTTGTTGTGTTAGCATCCATTTTCCATCTCTACTTGTTGAAAAAGAAGCACGAGGGACAGTCAGGGCAGCATCTATTTATTTATTTGTTCAACAGATATTTATTGAGTGCATACTTTGTGCCAGGCACTGTGCTAGGCATTGGGCATCTAAGAGGGACCAAAACCAACCTGGCCCCCCATGTAGTGGACAGCAAATGAGGGTGACAAGTGGAAGAAAGGAAAGTACATGATTGTCAGAGCATAAAACAGGGAAGCATGAGGAGGGACTCTGAGGGTTAATATGGGAGGCTTTCCAAGAAGCAGAATTTAAATAGAGCCCCCAGGGAGTGTGTTCAGCACAGGGCTGCAGTGCTGCAGGGCGGGCACAACCCCAGGGGCTCCTATTACATTGCACTAATTGTCACTGTGTCCCCTGGGGATGCGCAAGGACATGGCCAATAATGAGGGTTGAAAAATAAAGCAGGGGTGAGGGTGGGATTGGACTTTTGGTCAGAGGAGAAACTCGGGAAGTTCGCTGCAGCCCATGTCTTGCAGGGACCTCTGAGCTGATCAGTGCTGATACCGACTCATGCTAACTAAACTCATAAGGCATTAATAAATACAAACCCACCCGCATAGCTGTTTGTTAATTTTCATGAGAAATTAGAGCATATATCTGTCACACAGACAGTGATTGACAGCTTCGAGGTGCTGACTCATGCTAACTAAACTCCCAAAACGTGAATATATGCAAGCCAGCATGCCGGTTTGTTAATTTTCTATGAGGAACAGAGTCTATCTGTCAAGTAGACCAGAGATTGACAGCCCATCCTCTCCCTGTGTCGGGGGCTCCCCGGGAAGCCCAATTATCCCGGAGTTTCATGGTGAGCCTGAAATCAGAGGGAAGAGCAGTTAGCTACATGACCTGAAGATTTATAGACCCCAGGTTCTCTGTCTGATGCGTCCGTCCCCTGCTGGGGACAGGCTCAGAGGGCTTGTCAGGGGAAAGGAGCAATGTGGGGACTCAGCCCACAGCGACCTCTTTGTGCCAAAGCTCATTAACCCTCTGTGTTCCCATACTCTTCTCTTATATGTGTGAATGCTAATGTAGCCTGGGATGATCCGTTGACAGCATAACTTTATAAATTCAACGTTTGTGTAGATTTTAGGATTTACCCTAAGGGTACCCCCATGGTTCAGGTTCTCGGTGGCACCTGCCTGCTGTCCTCAGTCCTAGTCATACTTACAAGCTATTTGGCTACCTCAGGTAGTCAGTAACAGCTCTACGGTTTTAGGGAAAGCTGAATGTGAATCAGCCCACAACCAGGTAGAAAGTAGGGTAGCTTTGGGCCATCGTTTAAGTCATCTTGCCGAGATCAGAACTCACATCTATAGACTTCCCACCCTGTTCTGCTGCTGTCTGTGCAGACCTGGCTGCACACTATGCTGCCACTGGGGCACAGCGTGCCCAGGCTCTGGCCTGATCTATACTGGGTTCTGCTCAGTCTGGACACTCAAGGTGGTGGGCAGAATAACACCCCCGCCCCCCAGAGATGTCCATGTCTTAATCCTTAGAACCTGTGAATATGGACTTTATATGGCAAAGGGATCCCAGAGATGTGATTAAGTTAAGGATCTTGAGATGGGGCAATGATGGTGGATCATGTGGACCCAGTGTAATGACAAGGGTCCTTATAAGGGAAAGAGGAATCAGAAGAATGGGAGGAGGCCACGTGAGGATAAAGCAGAGGCCAGAGATTCGAAGATGCTATTCTGCTGGCTCTGGAGATGGAGGAAGGGGCTATGAGCCAAGGAATGTGGTGACTTCTAGAAGCTGGAAAAGGCAAGGAAACAGATTTTCCTCTACAGCCTCCAGAAGAAACACCACCCTGTTGACATCTTGATTTTAGGACTTCTGACATACAGAACTTTAATATAATAAATTTGTGTTGTTTTACGCCACTAAGTTTTGGGGGTGATTTGTTACAACAGCGATAGGAAGCCGATGCATTTGTCTTCTCCTGTCTCCAGGACCTACCTGGCAATTTTATTCCACCTCTGGAGAGCCCTGTTCACTCCGTACACATCAGAGAGTCTGTTGGTGGGAAATAAGTCACCAGGGTTTGTGCAGGGTGCAGAGTTATATTTCTCAATGATACTGCAGCGTAAAAACCCACAGCTCATTGCTGCCTGTGCATAAGTGGTGATTCCATGCCCTGGGCCAAAAATACAGCTTCTCTGTCACTGTCTGTGTCTGACACAGCCCTCCTGGGGTGCTGATGAAGATGCAGGATTCCTTTGAAGCTACTTCAGATCAGCTCTACAGGGGCCTTAAGCAAGACGAGAAATAGGTCCAAGATTCTCATCATGATGCAGGTTTCGTATCAAAATGCACAATCAACTGACTGGAACAGGAAATAATTAATCAGGACATTACAGAGCAGTTAAGTATAATTAATTCATACAAAAGAATGTGAGTGTGCAGTTTTAGCTGCTACAGAGATTTTATTTCCCTGCAAATTTAGTTCCAGATAAACAAACATCAGAATAATCTTTTCAGGTTTTTCATGACTCATGGGTTATTTCCTCCTTTCTAGTTACCAAAAATATTATTAAGCTCATACAGTAACACCTCCACATTGATTATATTCTGGAAAAAACCTCCCTGCTCGTAGTAAATGGGACATTAACTCTGTCATAGAAATCCCTTTCTACATGTTAGTGTGTGTGTGTGTGTGTGTGTGTGTGTGTGTGTGTGTGTGTGTGTTAGGAGGAAACCTAGCACTTGGTGCTGAATACAATCTGGAAGGAAATTTTGATTTCTGCCCAAACATCTTAAAAACCTAAGCAGAATGCATCAAAAATTTATGTTGTGAAAACACCATCTGAAAAAGTCACTTCATCTCAAGGGTAAACTTATTGATATCATGTAGGTTTTTCTTTCCTCTTATCTTTTTTTCTCTCCCTGAAGCGGCAAACTCTTTATAAGGAAAGGGGTGAAAAGTGTCAGGCAATGAGTCGGCTGCAGCAGCAGCGTTACTGGTCTTCAGCCCCGCTCTCCCGTCATAGCCAGCGCACTCAAGAAGCCAAAAGACATGCCCTGTGAGCGGGCTTTATGTAGAGGTGGGAAAATTCATCATGCGGCAGAGTTGGAGGGAACAGTTTCTCTTCTTTGTGGCTCCAGAGAGCACAGTATGTCCTGTCAAGCTAGAAAAATAGAATTGGGCTGGTGTGATGGATGATGAGTGTTTGGAAGTGCAGACCCTTCAAGGCCACAATAGCGGAGGCAGGGCTCGTGGACAGCTTTTAGTGGGCCAGTGGGTTTCTCTCTCCCTGATGGACCGCTGTGGGATATTGATTAACTTTCCAGATGAACCTGATCACAAATTACAACCAAAGGGCTGTCTGATCACCTCGGTCACGTGATGTCCTATTACGTGACAAATATAGGCATGCTCTGGTTTCTGATCTAATTCACAGTGTAATGATGTTCCAGTTTCTTGAGAATCTTAATTCTTTTTTTTTTATTTTTATTTTTTTGAGACAGAGTCTCACTTTGTTGCCCAGGCTAGAGTGAGTGCCGTGGCGGCAGCCTGGCTCACAGCAACCTCAATCTCCAGGGCTCAGCGATCCTACTGCCTCAGCCTCCCGAGTAGCTGGGACTACAGGCATGCGCCACCATGCCCGGCTAATTTTTTGTATATATATTTTTAGTTAGTCAATTTATTTATTTCTATTTTTGGTAGAGACGGGGTCTCGCTCTGGCTGGTTTCGAACTCCTGACCTTGAGCAATCCACCCGCCTCGGCCTCCCAAAGTGCTAGGATTACAGGCATGAGCCACCACGCCCGGCCTGAGAATCTTAATTCTTGCATTTGGAATCAGTCTGATTCCCAAGAACTTTACTTTGATGATTTTTCAATCTTTATTTTCACTGTAGGATGTGGTTTTCAAGATGGAAGTTATGACCCCCCAATGGGTTTTGAAATAAATTTAGTAGGTCACAACCAGTATTTTCTTCTTTACAAAGGAATGGAATAGAAAGAAAGTATCAGAATATATCACATAGCAAGCATGATAGCATGTATAACTTTAGTTTCAAAGACAATATATGTGCATGTATTTACATATCTATGTCATACCATACACACTCACCTACGCACCTACATGTGTGTACTTGGCTATGATAAAAATAAAATGGTTGTCAAAAAAGTTTGAAAGCAGGACCTCAAACAATTCAACAGCAGAAAATAAAATAATCCAGCTTAAAAATGGGCAAAGGATCTGAATAGACATTTCTCAAAAAATAAAAACATATGACTGGCCAACAAGTATATGAAAACATGCTCAACATCTCTAGTCATTAGGGAAATGCAAATCAAGACCCCAATGACCTATCATGCCATCCAGTTAGAAGGACTATTATCCAAAGAAAAAAAATAACAAATGCTGGTAAACACGTGGAGAAAAGAGAATTCAAATTCTGTCAGTGGGAATGTAAATTAGTGCAGTCTTTATATTAATAGAAAACAGTATGGTGGTTTCTCAAAAAACTAAAAATGGAACTACCATATGATCTAGCAAACCCACTACTGGGTACTTATCCAAAGGAAAGGAAATCAGTATATTGAAAAGACAGCTGCATTCCAATGTTTATTACAGCACTGTTCACAGTAGCCTACATATGGAATCAATGCAAGTGTCCATCAACAGATGAATGGATATAGAAAATGTGGTACATATACACAATGGAATACTATTCAGCCATAAAAAAGAATGAAATCCTGTCATTTGCAGCAACAATGGATGAGCCTGGAGGACACTATGACATTATGTGAAATAAACCAGGCACAGAAAGATAAATACCACATGTTCTCACTCACATGTGGGAGCTAAAAATTGTTGAGCTCATAGAATTAGAAAGTAGACTAGTGATTATTAGAGGGAAGGAAAGAGAGGAGAAGATAGGGAGAGACTGGTTAACAGATGCAAAATTACAGCTAGTTAGGAGGAATAGGTCTTAGTGTTCTATAGCCCTGTAAGGTGAAAACAGTTAACAATAATTTCTTGTATATTTTCCAAAAGCTGAAAGAGAGGATTTGGAATATTCCCAACACAAAGAAAAGATAAATGTTTGAGGTGATGGATACACTAATTACCCTTATTTGGTCATTACACATTGTATATGTGCATCAAAATATCTCTCTAGATCCCATGCATATGTACAATTACTACATGTCAACTAAAAAGAAAAAAAATCGAAGGCTTCTGCTGTATATATTTGGCTAGTCTAATGGCTGTCTCTCCTGCAGAGATATGCAGAGTAAAGCATGATGAAGCTAGTCTGTACTGGGGAAAGAAATGCTAGAGCCCAAAAGAAAGGGACATACGAGGCACACTAATAGTGGCCACTCTGGTCCCTACCATTGCCTCAGACCAACAAGGTCTCCAGGAGGTGTGCTCATACACGTGATTCTTTCCCTGAATGACTATGAGACACTTCTCTCCCTCCTTGCCATGTGTGTACACAGTGTGAATTCCCATGTGCTAAATGGGATCCAACATGATTGATTAATGGGACATGTGCAGAAGTCTCTTACAGCCAGTACAGAAGTAGATGTGTGGGCAGAGAGAAAGACCTGTCACTTTAGCGACACAACCCCTTTGTTGTGCTAAAAGTAATGGAAATGTCTAAGAAGAGTTGCGATGACCTAAGACATGATTCTTGAGCAAGAGCAAATGCAATCACATGCTGTTATTTTTATGTGTACAGTGTTCTAGCTACACACTTAAAGCTATGAACAATTCTTTTGGTATAGAAAGTCCCCATCCCCCTCTCTTTTCTTTGTTAACTAAAATGAAAGTTTGTATAATGCTGTTTTTGTTAAGGTAAGGGTGCCTGGTACACAACTTTCACATCACTGCAGAACAGACTGTGCAGTCCAACCCAGGGCCAATTGCTCTTCCTCGTAATCAAAGGGAGCCATGACTGAACAGGTGGCATACCCAACATCTTGGATTCGTTATTTTTTATGTACATCTTTTGGGTAGTTGTAGTAAGTGGGGCAGTCATAGCAAAAGTGCTGGTTATGACCTAAGCAGTTGTCAATAGCTAATAACATCCATAGAAAGGGACAACCATGCATTATGCACTTCCTGATGCATACAACAAAACCCAAACTAAGTCCACACAAACCTCCAGCTCTAAGTACCAATGTGCAGGAAGTAGAGTACAAAAGGAAACATGTCAAGCAATGTTATAGGGATGCCATCAATCAAAGCCAAGAAGGGAAACTCTACCAGACAAGAAGACCTGGTTCCTATAACAACACCACAACCAACAGGGGAAAAGAGCTGGGGCCTTATTTGGACTATGAGGCAAAAACAAACAAACAAACAAACAAACAAAAACTGTCAAAACAGAAAAGAGATAGAGATAGATACTATTTATAGGATATCCAAATGAAATGGATATTTGATAATATTAAAGAATTACTAATATTGATTTTAGGGAGATGTGATGATTTCTAGAAAGGTGTGATGATGCTGTCATGGTTGTTTTTAAAAAGGGTAGTACTTGTCTTTTACAGATACACACGGAAACATTTACTGATGAAATGCTCTGATATCTGGGATTTGCTGCAAAATGATCTGGGGCAGAGAGGGAGTGGGTAGAGGTGGAGGAAACACGATAGTCCATGAGTTGAAAGTACTGAAGCTGGGTTATAGGGAGTTCATTATAATACACTCTTTTCTTTGGTATATGTTTAGCATTTTCCTTAATAAAAAATATTCAGCATTTGTTTTATTGATGCATCTGTCCTCTGAACAGACCATATTGCATACTAGGTATTGGAGATATACAAACAAATCACCATTCTTCTGGCCAGACTCCTTATCATTACTTCATATCTCCTCTTTGTAAGATGCCATTTATTTTAAGACACACAATTATTTTAATTGCAGCTTTTGAAGTCTCCTGACTTGAAGATCGATGCTCACTTTAGGGGAAGAGGGGAAGAGAAAAGACCACCACATTAAAATGACACATTGATTTTTAAGACACATCCTGAGTGCAGACTATCCAAACTATATATCTTAGAATCAAGCAAGAATGTTAATTTCTATTTTCCTTTGGATCTATAGCGAATACTTGGTTATAAAATCTGAGAGTTTTCTAAAGGAAAATATTGTGTTCAGCGTAACTGTGGTTTTTATCCTTTACGCACTTTTTTTCCCAGTATGTCAAATCCAGCCATCAGTTTGAAATAGGTTAATCTGTTCTTATCACCAGCAGACACATCTCAGCCATCCGGAAGAAGATGCCGATACAAGAAGTAACTCTGTGTATGCTTTTTAGGAATGCAGTTGTAGAAACCATGTTTGCAGCTGGTTTAAACTGCTTCCTAGGAGTCGGGGGAATTCAACAGTCTGAGACCAAAACTGGTTTCTCCAGCACAGTCTTTTTGGCACCGCCACAGAGAACAGAGCTGGGGCTTTGAGCCAGAGGAACTGGGTTGAAACCTGCCTGAAGAGTTGCCAGCCTGGTGACCTTGGATATTCTTCTTACTCTCTGAGCCTCACATTCCTCATGGATAAAATATGTCTGAAGAGACCTGCAGCTGGGTGTTCTGGGATTTAAATGAATAATAGCATACCTAAAGCCATTAGTGTAGTGTTAGCACATAGTAGAAACTTAAGTTGTTATTCTTCTTAACATTTTCCTGGAACCCAGGGAAGGTTCCATCAGCATATGCTCTGAGTGGAAGTTTTTAACTTCATCTTCTGACTGGTTCCTGTAGTTAAGTGGTCATTTTACAAAGCAACCATGTGGTGAATTTATTGCCGAAGCAACAGATACGGGAGATGTCTTAGTCGAGCTGCTATATCTCAATATCATAGAACTCAGTGGCTTAAACCACAAACATTTATTTCTCACAGTTGTGGAGGCTGCGCGGTCCAAGACGAAGGAGCTGGCAGATCCTGTGTCTGGTGACCGCCCTCTTCCTGGTCTGCAAAGGGCTGTCTTCTTGCTGTGTCCTTATGTGGCGGACGGAGGAAGAGATCTCATGTCTCTTTCTCTTTTTATAAGGGCATTAATCCCATCATGAGGGCCCCACCCTCATAACCTAATCTAGCCCTAATCATGTCCCAAAGCCCCCACCTCCAAGTCCCATCACACTGGGGATTAGGACTTCAACGTGTGAACTTGGGGGGCAAAATCATTCAGTCCATAGCAGGTGAACTGGCTGCTTCCACCCTGACTTACAACTTCAGACACAGAAGCCTGGGTACTTTCTCAAGACTTTCTCCAGATCTGACTCATGCTCAGCAAACAAGCGTCTCTGTAGATCATGTGGCCTTAGCCAGGGAGGCTGGGGAAACTGTGTTTGTCTAGCAGCTGGCACATAGTAGGTGTTCATCAGATAGCTTGAGTGTGTGCCTGTGACTGAACACACATCCTGGGCTGTACTTGAGCACCAACAATGCCAATGCCGCTGGTTTGCTGTTTTTGTAGGACGTCTGTATACCCCGTATGCATCTGAGATGAGTGCTTACCTCCTTCCCCATGTCCTCCCTGCTGGGAACTAGGCAGCACTGGGCAGCCAGAGGCAGAAAACTGGGAGAGCTTCTGGCCCATCCTTGTCCCCAGTAGCCAGTGCTTTGCTGACGACTCCAGGTCCCAGCTGTTCATGATCAGTCTAGGCTGGCAGTGCCCATCCCATCAGGTAGCAGGTGCCAGCAGCTCCTCTCCCTGCCTGGCCTCATCTGCTAGATAAGGGTGACAAGGGAGAGGCTGGAAGGAGCTAGCCAGCTCACAACTGGGGGCTAGCATGAGCACATGTGCACACATGCTGGGGGAACAGGGACGGGGCAAGGGCACCTTGCTTTCTCTAGGGACAGGAGCAAGGAAAGGTTCCCTTTCCGGGCCCTCTCTAGACTAGCTGATATTCCAATTCCACCCTTTGGGTAAGTTATTTACTTGTCTCAGCCTGAATTTCCTCATCTTTATGGAAGGTGGAGAAGATGATAATAGAAATTCACATTATTAGTATTCCAAGCAAACAAGCTAAAGGTTATTTTCCCAAACTATTCCCTGTTTGAAGATTGAAGGATGAGGTTCACCAAGTTTGCTGCAGGTGGTGAAGCAAGCAAGGGCTAAAGACTACAGTATTCCTGCCAAGGTTGGCTGCCAAGGTAAGCCCACTGCAACCTCAGGAGGAGGAGGGGTGGGGTGAGTAGCTGCAGACTATCCACAGATTTCCATCCTCCAAGTCTTTAAGGCAGAGGCTACAAAATATTAATAAAAAGCCTTTAGGAGCCAGACAGGTAATGTAAATGAGTGGAGTGAGCTAGGGGTTTGCATGGTAAACATTAGCAATATTCCTGTCTTCCACAAAGCTGCTTTCTCTACTTGCTGGTAAAACATACAGTCCTCTGGGTATATGTTTTGTTTTCTCACTTTTTGTGGATTCATGAGCACAGAGAAATATTTCTCCACTACAAGCAAAACACTCAACTACAGGCTCAAGTAGTAACCGTGGAAGGAGCCCTGGGGAAGTGGGGAAGCTCGTTCTCCACCCAAAGAGGCCGAAGCTGTGCAGCTCACCGTTGGGGGGTGGGGGCGGGGAGAGTAAGGTGGGCCTAGGGTAGCCAGGTGTTCTACTTTTTTATTTAACAGAAGCTGGAAAAACAGATTTTAAAAAAATGCAGACTCTCTTCTTTTTGCTGGTTTTCTTTTCCTTCTTTTCTTTTAATGGTGCTGATTTTAAAGAAAACTTTTTGTCCACTAAATAAAACCCACCTGCTCGTGGCCTGTTTGCATCCCACCTGCTACATAGTCCTTGCCGAACGGTGGGACCTTAGCATTCTGAGTAAACTCCTCGTGCCGCTGGGAGCCTTTGGAATCCTGCCTGGCCTGGAGGGCCTTGGTGTCTTTGACCTTGATTTGGGCCTTGGGTTCTCAGGGGATGCCCAGGGCCTGGTGCAGGCTGGACAGAGGTGTGATCTCCGTTTCTCAGCAGAATTTCCGTTCTGGGGTCATTGTATCACCCTGAGGTAGGAGCTGAGGGCTGCAAACTGAGTGGAGGCCAGAGAAGAAATGCAATCCCGGAGCCCTGACTGGCTTCATGGGGGAGAGCTGCTGAGGTGGCCACGCCCCTCATCTCACACATCAACAAACTGTGATGCAGAAAGCCACAGCAGCTCGTCCCATTTGGGGCCACAGCTCATCAGTGGCAGCTAAGAAGTGACACCCCGGGTGTCCTGCCCTACTGCCCCACGCTGTGTCTGCTGTGCTGTTTGGCCTCCGCCCCTCCCAGCCTGCTCTAGAGTTCAGCTGGGATTTGAACTGACCGACCGACTGACTGAACTTCAGTACTGAGGTTGGGGAACCTGGGCAAAGCCAGAGGGAAGACTGGGCAGGGGTGGGTCTCGAACAATCTCTCATTTTCCTCTGGATATGAGCAGAATTTCTCTGAGATCCGTCCAGAAAAGGGTCTGTTGCTTATTTTGTCACCAGGGTCTGGGGTCACTGATGCCCACGTGGCTTATCAGGCCATACCAGGCAGACCTGGGGGTGGCATTTCCATGGGTTTCCACCAATTTTCAAGGGGCCACTCTTGCCGGTGGCCAGGGAGGTGATGCCTCCAGCTCCCCCTCCAAGGTCTCTCCCTCTAGCCTCGGGCTCGGGGGGGCTTCCACCTGCTTGAGATTCCGGTCCCCACTGCAGGCGAAGGAGCTGCTCCTCGCATGGGAAGTGTCCTGGCAGGGAAAGCTTGGCAGAAAGAATTGCCTGTCCTGTGATTTCTGACCTGTGATCTGCTTTTTAATCCTAAATATCTCTTTTTTCTTTTTTAAATTGAAAGCTTCAAGTTTCTACCCAACAACACCTTTTAAAAAAACTGTTAAAAAATGGGGAAACATGAATTCAGAATTTATTTTTCTTTTCCTGCTTATGATTGGGGAAAAAAGGGTAACCTTTGTTGAGCTCCTAGTTATATTCAGCTATGTGCTTTTATATATTTTATTCGATGTAGTCCTCAAAGCATTTCTAGAAAGGATGTATTGCTATTTAGAAAAAAATTTTTCTGTGTAACAAATGAAGGGATCAAGGTTCAGGGAAAGTAAGAAACTTACTAAATTTATATGCCCCATCATGGAGGGACTGTGCCTAACCAACCCTGGGTGTATTTTTAGGCCCTTGCGTAGTGCCTGCCATGGAACAAGTGCTCAATAAAGAGTTGCTGATGATGTTATTTCCTGGGTGAAAGAGTAAATAATGAGACCTTCATGAAAGATGAAAAAAATACCTTGTAGGATGAAGGAGAAAAGAAAGACGTTTGCATTAATTAACAGTGAAATAAGGAGTGACTCTGATTTATAAGTCATAACATCTTTCTTTCAAGGATTTTGCAGTATTTGACATTTTATCCCACAGGTCTTTTCCCTAATCCTGGCGATATTCCTGGCAAGCGAGGGGAAGTGAGACAAGAAATGATTTGGTGAGGGCCAAACACGCCACTCAAGGGCCAGGCACAGTCATCTCCTGCTCCAGGCCCGGCTCCTTCCTGCAGCCCTGGGGTCTTCGAGGCTTCTCTAGGGAGATGCCTTCTGCTTCCTACCCTGTCTCCAGCCCCTGGAACACAGGCTGCCATTAAACTCAGCAAGGAGCATTAATTCAAATTTCACCTTGGGTTTTTAGTTAATGGTGTAGATGAAGAGAAAACAACTTCAAAAACTGTGGTAAGGTATTTACAGAAAGCAGATGGGAACAACCTCCCCCCCTCCAAATCTGTTTTTCCCCCAAATCTGGCCTTTGATGTGCACTGCAATGCCTAGAATATTGCAAAAAATTTAGCGGAGAAAAGACAAAATGTCAAGTAAATGTTTTGCTGAGCATTTATGTATTACTTTTATTGTCAGAAAAAATAATGACATACTAATAATTTTAGCTATAGATAAGGATACAAGCTTTGCTTCTATTAGTTCAATATGGCATCTTTTTATCAGAATCACAGACTGAAAGTTATAAGTGGCTTTGCAGTCACAAATCTTCTGGGACAGGTGTCCCCAAAGTATGGTGACTTGTAATTACAATGTAATAATAATAGCAATAAAGTGCACAATAAATGTGATGTGCTTGAAACATCCTGAAACCATTGCCACCCCTACCTTCACCCCCACCCCGTGGAAAAATTGTCTTCCATGAAAATGGTCCCTGGTGCCAAAAAGGTTGGGGACCGTTATTCTAGGAGATTTCTATATTAAGATCAGAGATCTGTAGACCTGTCAACTGCCAGCCAAAGGGAAGTTTGCCTGAGACTTCCAAATACATCCTCGCTGCTACTCATCTTGAAAGCTTGTATGAGACACAGAAGTCTTGATTAAACGCAAATGACAAGATGTCCTGAGTTGATTTTTCTCATTTAACACTAGACTTTCTTGATTTAAGCAGCTAAGAAGTGAGACATAATTGGGTCTTGCTTTTAATTAAACATAGATATATATTTATTTACTAGTACCACTGAGATATTGCTTAATTTTCATTAATGCTGTAGACTTTTTCTTTCCTCAGAACAATATTCTTGTTAATCTTGCTTGGATGTAATTAGTTGTACTGTGTTTATCTTTCTGGTTCCACAGTTAATTTCAGTGTAGAATCAATTTATTTGTATTTTTCACTGCTCAGAGCATCCTTCCCACTGAAAATTCGTTGATCATGCCACGATTCGCAGTGTACTTTTATTTCTGGATGGGACTGGTTTGGAGGAAGAGACGAGAGGGATGTGTCTATAAAATCCTTTTCATTTGGTAGCACAGAAAGGCAATGTTCCTAATGAGGGACACAAGTGCTGGCTTTTTGATATAATTATGGTGCTGAGATTGGCTCTCTGCATCACTTTCTGTTCCCTCAGAGACAGATGACAGCCTGAGAAAGGACTCTGGTGTAGTTATTCCATTTCTAAACACCAAACAAATGTAAACAATGAAGCATCTTTTAATGGAATGTGACATATCTACTCCCCACACATATCTGGCCAGGTTGGGAGTCAGGAGCTAACATGCTGACATATTAGGATGGCTTGGTTTCCCTCCCTATGGAAAGTATATAATGTGGAGAGCGCTAAAGGCTTAATAGAAAACCACGGCTTAAAATGAATTTGGGGCCTTTGATCAGATGCTCTCTAAAGCAGTGTCTTGGGCCGGTCAGCCCGTGGTGTTCGTTCCTGCTTGAACTGGGCAGTATCCGTGGCCATATGAGTAGGAGGAGAAGAAGTAAATAGAACCACTTCCAATTCACAGCATGTCACCAGCTGCCTTCTTTGGGTTCTACAGCCGTCCAGGAGACTGACGGAGCAAGGACTCTGATCATTTTAGAGAAGACAGCAGGCAGATTACAGCATAAGCTGAGCCTTATCAGAAGCCCCTGACCGAAATGCTTCCACCTGTGACATATTAATAATATTTACCAGCCCTCAATATTGTTAACATCCATCTTCACTCCCATATTCTTGGATTTAGTTTCTGCTGGTTATTAGCCTAAAGACAGCTCTAAGCCTTTAATAATATTCTATCCAGCATGATTGGAGGGCCTGCTCTTAACACATTTTCAGACATCTTGAGAATCAGTCACTGACATGAATAAATGGACGAGCTGAGTAATGTCGGAAGGAGTCGGGTTCCAAAGACTCTCCACGGACTACAGGAACGGGCTCCTTCCCTTCCACTTTCTCTGCATTCCAGGAAAAGGTAAATAGGATTACCCAATTCCAACTGTCACCTTCTGTCCTCTGGTTTCACCAAGGGAACTAGCCGGTGTTCTAACACGAATATTGTGCTTGGAGTGAACGTGTCTGTTACTTAGCTGCACTTGTTATGTTGTTTTATATTCTCAGCCATTTGATGCTCTGTCTGCCTCTTTGGCAATAACCTAGCACAGGAAAATACATATTCCAGTGTATTGTTATGCTCATCTCTAGACTCTGTCATGCTAAGTTTTTTCCACCTTGGCCAATGTATAGTAAGAAGAGAAAGAGAAATAGCTTACACTCAGTGAAGTGCTTCCATTGAGCCAGGCACTGCAAACACTTTGCGTGCCTTTCCTCATTCAATCTTCACATTTACTCTCCATTTTACAAAGGAAGACGCACTGAGAAGTCAGGTTATGTGCCCAGGGTCACACAGCTGAGGAAGTACAGGGCTGGGGCACTGGCTGAGCATAGTGGCCCTTCTCTAAGTGCCTGCACTTAGTGCTGGCTCCAGTGTCTTCCATCGGGTGCTCAGGAGAGATGAAGTCTTGGAGCACAGGAAGCACCTCTACTTCACAGAAAAAGAAACTATTATCAGAAAACACTGAAGCCTCTGCGGCCTTCTTTGAAGGGCAAGAATAAATGTGCTGAACTATCCTTTAAGGCACTAATAACTGAGCTGCTGAACACCACCACGGCTATTATTGTTTTCCAGGCTGACACTTGGCCGGTTCTTTCTCTTCTTTACTTTCAGGCTAATAATTAGATTTAAATCCCTGACAGGATGCTTAACTATTACCTCAGGGGGTTCCAGATTTCCTTACTATTGCTTGCAAAGATTTCACTTTAAAAAAGCCCTTGGAAACTATAAGTAAGTTACACTCGGCAACAGCTTTTTAAAAAAAATCTATTATCTTATTGAGTCTTTTGAAGAACACATGCTGCTTTCTCCCTCCTCACCTTGAGAGAGCAGCCCTTATTTTTATCTCCAATTTGAAGAATAAAAATACCCAGGAGGACCAGAGAGAAGGCAGACTCATAAAATGTTGTTTTCATCAGCACCTGTGTCGCTGCCAGGTTGATTTGGACAGCATCCAGGGTCTCGGAATCCGTTGATTCAGGAATTTTGTTTTGTTTTTGATTTTTTTTTTTAATAAATTCGTTTTCTGTATGTAGTGAAAATTATGGTGGTGGCTTTGCTTCTCAGGGGAAAAAAATAAAGAACTGTTCTTTATGTAGGTAAGTGAATCTCTGGACCTCTGTGCGGGATGGCTTTGAGCAAGGCAGTCAGAGGCGAGGTTTCGCAGGGAGCCATCTGCGAGCTGTGGCTCGGCTCTCCTCGGACACCCACGCTGAGGTGCGGGAGCTGATGTGGCTGTGATCAAGGAAAGCAGATTTTCTCGGCACTTTAAATCCTTTGAGGAACAAGATGGAGTCCTACAAGTAAATAAGTGGCCCAGGTGGGGGTCCACGGGGAGATGCTGGTCTCATTAGCATGTGTTAAAGCAACGGAGGCCCCCCACCATGCCTGGAGGCCCAGTCACTCAGGAAAAATCTGTTCTGAGGCCTTTTCATCACATTGTGACTCCTTTGGAGAATCCCAGTTGCTTCTGAAGAGGAGGCAAAGAGCTTGTTAGTCTCTCTGCTAAATCCAGTCTCTCCATACAATAAAGAAAAGTGATTCTGCCCAAAAGGCCCAAGGATGAGATGTGGTAAGCTACCCCTGCCAAGCCCATTAACTGAATGTTTTTCCACGAGAATGTATTTAATACATTTCCAGAAACATAAAAAGAATACAAGAATATTGAATTTTACTAAATGTGATGTTTCTGAAAAAAACTGAAAATTGTTTTTTTGTCTAATTTCAAGTATAATTCTGTTAGGCAATTAATAAATGCCCTATCATCTGTCCATCAGCTTAAAGCATAAAAGTTCCATATTTTCTCACAACCTCCCTTGAGCAGAGATGAGAAAAATTATTATTTGTTTTTTTATGCTTTCAAATATATTCCTGCATAGGATCCAGGGTAATCTTTTCTGTTCCATGTAGTAATAGCTGTTACCAGAACGATTTCCATCAATAGCTAGGCGTATAGCTAAAGATATGTAGAGACATGAGCTCTACTGAACTCATGATAAACAAATCAAATTAAAAAATCCAAAATAGAAACCTAACCAATTCAACTGTGAGAACACTTGATAACATTAATAAAGAAAGATTTCTTCAGGTAACCAGATATATGCACCTTGCACAAGTGAGGTGTGAGGCTTATGAACATCACATTCTAAAAAAAAACATCTGTGTGAGCTGGGGATGGAAACTCCCTGGAGAAGGAGAGGCATTCCCAGAGCAAGCTGCCCAGGAAGCAGGGGCTGGAGGCGAGCCATCACTCGACTGTAACAGTGGGACAGCAGAAGTTTCAGTACTTTCCAGCGGCTCTGGGCATGCCAGAGATAGATTTCCCCACAGAATCTGTGACGTACATGATGACTGGCACAGACACAAGAGTTTGCTTTACCCACAGTGCAGCTTAACGACAGCATTCTTTTTAATAAAAATGAGTAAAGAAATAAGTAGAGAGCTCCCTGAAAAGCATATTCCATGTTTTAAACAATACACTTAAACTTTTCAAACAGTCCATTTTGTTTAGAAAGTCTAAAAGCATACGGCAGGTTGTCAGTTTAACCTTGAGGAATTTCTCAGGCAACTCAAAATTTGAAAGCAAAACTACAGTTTTGTTCTCTTTATTTTTGGAAGGCAGGTCTACAATCAAACAGGATTATTTTAAGTATAGACTCCCAGAAAGCCTAGCACCAGTGCATGGTGTTACAATGTCTGACCATTAAGATAGCAATGGCATCAATTTTGCAAATCTGCAAAACTAGTGTGCTATCTGGCATCAAGACTGACATCAGATTGCAGTCTTTATATTTTTTTTATCTTTTCTTTTTGGAGATGAGGTCTTGCTCTGTAGCTTAGGCTGAATTGCAATAGTGGGATCATAGCTCACTGGATTGCAGTCCTTAGAATTACAAATCATTTTTCTCCAAACTGGACTCCTTACCAAGACTTGCTCAGCATCCAAATTGGGAAAAGATACCTGCTCTTTCACAACTGGCTATCGTCAGAGCTGAAAAGTTGCTGCCTTCTAGTCAAATGACTAAATAAATAAATAAATGCCAAATTGGTAGAGTTTTAATCCACTATTAGATTATTAGTTGATATTATTCGTTAAGTCCACTATCCCTTCTGTATAGCTTGTAATGTTGTCTTCAGTCCAGTTATCCACAATTTAGGGTTAAATACTTCATCTCCCCCGATGTGGTGGATGGGTACTTGAGTATGAAACTTACAGAAAAAAAACGACTGGATGTGTGAGTTCTGGCATACAGCCTCACTTCTGACAC
This sequence comes from Microcebus murinus, assembly GCF_040939455.1. Taxonomy (NCBI): domain Eukaryota; kingdom Metazoa; phylum Chordata; class Mammalia; order Primates; family Cheirogaleidae; genus Microcebus; species Microcebus murinus. The sequence continues at coordinate 52,276,708 of NC_134104.1, forward strand.
CAAACACTGCCAATTGTGCTTAAATTTCTGAGCTACTGGCAAAATCATGTCCTACCTGGATGGTGTTACCATAATCCGTTATTTTCTAAAGCTGTCAAACCTGAGGCCCTGAGGTGGAAAGGTGCTGCACAAAAACGAAATCCAGTTGCATTTGGAAGCCTACACCTCCGTGGGAGCTCAATCAGGTTGAGTACAGCTCTGTGCTACACAGAGCAGCTTTCAGTGCAGGAGGTAGGCCATTAAATGCTTTCTGAACTCCATTAGTTACTCCTGCTGAGAGGGAAAAAGTTCTCATAAATGCATAAAATTTAAATTGCGTATGAGGTAAGGAATGCGATGGTACTTTGCTGCCAAATATTATTTTCCATTCAAATGGTCTACAATCACACATATCATGCAGAATCATAGAGTACAGACCGCAAGGAATTCTGTGCTCATGGTCTAATGACACCTCGTCATCTGGTAATGATCCCTGGATTCTGCTTTAGGTGAACTTGCCCTCTGTTCCCTGACCTCAGCTGGGTTTATGGCTGCAGACAGAGCCTAAAACCTCCACTCCAGTCTAGATATGGGAGTCAGGCCGGCCCACTCAGAGCCCCAGAAATGCTTGGCCTGGGTGAATGAAAGAGGGATGGCAGGGGAAATAGTCTCGGAGCACTGAGGTGCAACCTGGGGTGGATAGGACTATTGAGAAAGGGACATGAACTCTTTTTTGCCCTTTACTATCCTTGAACCTGGGAGAAGGTGGGCTTGGCACTGCAGTCAGCTGTCTGTCATCACAGGAAACCTGGAAAGGAAGGCCACACCAGGGAGAGGAAAGCTGGGAGCTGGCAAGACCCAATGTCTTATGACTGAATGCCCTCAGGACTCTGTTTGGAGGTCCAGACTCCAGTTGTATACCACCTGAATTTTCAGGTTACATTAGCCAAGAGATCCTATTTTTCTTAGACTTAGGTTTTTTTTATTAGCAATCAAAATAGTAGTAACTGATAACCAATTAAAATGGAGAACCAAACATTTCAGTCTTGGATGAGGCTTATCTTGATGTACAGATAAAGACGGACACCAAGACACAGGTAAGTGGCTTGTCCAGGTCTTCTGCTCCTTAGTAGTATAGCCAGGATCAGAACCCAGGACTCCTGTTTTCTCATTTGATATTTTCACTATACTATGGAAAAATTAATTTAAAAAATTATGAAATAATTATTGGACTTGTTTAAAACTTTTAATTAAATCTTTGTCTAACTAAAAGTTTACTTCTTGGGTATTATACTTTAGGAAAATGAACTCATATTTTAAGTCATTCTTTACATGGTTACCTAGACTATGAACAACTTGAAAAAACATTAATAAACTAAATTTTTCAGAAATGTGCCTATCATGTGCTATAGCAGCAATAGAAATAGCCCAACAAAATAGCTTAAAATGTTTTATTAAGTATATATAATATTACAGTGTACTATTTACAAAGTTATGTTTTTTTTAAATAAAAAAGTATCTTGGCAAAGATTGCAGATATTCAAAGCTTCAAACAGTGATAAATTGATTTAATACATATAAAAAAAAAAACCCTTTAACGGTAACACAGCTGTAAAACAACTTTGGTCTTTAAATCACTGCAAAAAAATGGCTACTGACAAACAGCACACCTTTAATTGCTATGCAAAAAAGCCCCCAAGTGAGGATCTTGCACATAGCAACACTGGAGTTCTCTTTATTTAGAATGGTTAATGGATATTTATACAATGTGGGATCTAATTCTCAACAATGGCTTTTTTGTAAATAATGCTCCGTTTGATAAAAACAAAAATGTTTTCCTTTCTCGCCAACCACGATAACAACACTTTTAAGATTCCACTGATGTCTCACAGAGAAGCTTTTTACAAATGCTTTCTTTTTTTCAAAAGGCTAAATTTATGGGAAAGCTGGTCTTAAATGATCATAATTAAGAGTTGCCAGAGCTAAAGGCAGAAAAACTTTCTTGTCGCTTACTGCTCATCTCTTCAAAGATACCTGGCTTATCCCTATTAGCCACTGACAATGACTTAACGAAGGACCTCCAGTGGGTGATGGCAGTTAGTAATTTGGAAAATATGACACATGTAAAACTGTTTCTAAAAAAACCCTCAATCAAATAAAACACAATAGAAAGATAAAGGGTTGCCGGACAATTATTTCTCCAGTTTTCAACAACAGGTAAATAAAGGGGCATGTTTCCATACATATACTGCAGACCTACATTTTTGAATACCCATTTTTAAGACAACAGAAATCTACAAGGTGATATAGAGCTTAATTTTTATTAATGACATGGAGGAACAAGCTATCACTTTTTGAGCTTTATTAATTCAAATCCTAGTTTGATTGGTCACTTACTAAATTGACTACAGCATCCTGAAAAGATCAATACTCCCAACTATGGGGCAGCCCCATCATTTTAATTCTGACATTCTCAGGAATTTAAACAGAATGGACCAGGAGTTTCCAGGTGAAAACTCATCACCTGTTAAGGTTTTTAGAATATGTGAAATTTATCAAAAAAAACAAAACAAAAAAAAACCACAAAAAACAAACTCAAAAACAAAAAAACCTCTCTAGCTCACCCTATTAAAAATAGTGAAAAATCTAAATACAGAAAACTCTCAATCATCTAACTTATGTATTGAGCTTCTAATGTATGTAAAAACTTCAGGAAGAGAGAAAGGACTAAAGAAAGGCTCTTACTATAGAAGGAACTTTAAAATCAAGTGAAAGGAGCAAGACATAAAAAGCCAACTGAACTAAGCACAGATGCATAAAGTACTAGGAAAGGTAAGAAGGAGATGAAAGAGGCAGCAGGACAGATGGGGACAGATTGCAAAGCAGTGGGGTGGGGGGCAGGGCTGGAGTAGAACATTTTGAAGGAGAAGAAAAATTTGATTTTGCCGAAAAGCCTGGAAAGGTTGTTGCAGAAAATGATAAATGATGTTACTCTGAGAACATATGATAAATAAAAATGGAAGGGTGGACAGCAAAAACTGGGATCAGGGAGCATATTATGGAGCAAAACAGATATATGATGCTCAAAAACATTGTTAGCTATATATATGAAGTTAGCATTTTAAATTTGATGTAACAGAGACTGGGAGCCACAAGTCTGTCTTAAAGAGAAGGAACTGGCCCAGTGGTGCCCAAGCAAGAGGACTCCTGCAGCTGTGGTCCTTTATCCAGAGAAGCTGACAACCAGGAAGGGCATTTCCCCTGCTATCTTGGGTGGCACCGTCTAGGGCAGTGAATGCCTCAAAAGGCAGGCAGCATTAGAGAGAACACAACAAACGGATGAGACCCAAGGTCGAACCTCCAAAAAATGAGTTTGTGACATATTAAAAGGTACAACTTTATAAAAAATTTTACTATAAATATTTTCATACCTGACTTTCTTAATAGAGAATAGGAATTTGGATCTTTTTCAAGTCCATCTGCTTTTATCCCTCCTTTCATCAAAACTGATTTCTAAAGTAACAAACTATATTAGCAAAATGTAAATATTTTCAGAAGGAAAAAGATCAGCAGGAGCCATCAGATTTGTATAAAGGAATACAGTTCCCTCTACACATGCTAATATCTTGAACAGATATACAATCAGGGAAGAAAATATATATTTCATCTTCAAGAAGAGCTGTCTTGCTAGTGTATTCCGTTTTCTGAGAGGCCTCAGCAGGTCATAAATTTAGGTTTGCCATGGGCAAACCACTTGGTCCCAACATGAAATATGACAATTTGGCATAAAAGAGGCACATGGGAACATTCAGTGGACTAAGAAATAACTATTAATGCAATTACAAATATGGATGTCTTATTACACAAATAGGAAGAATTATATATTTTTAGAGGGCATTGGTGAGCTGTCAAAAAGCATGGCAAATTATCTAGAAGTTTTTAAAGTTTTAAGTGATCAAATATTTGCATCAAATATAATTCCACCCAATAAAGATCTTTGTTTTTAAATGTTTTTACTAAAAGCACAAAATTAGCCGTTGTGCTCCTGTAGGTAGCCCACTTTTGTCCATATAAAAGATGCATGTGCCTATCTTATACATATGCACATACAAACACACACCCACAAAGAGGTAAAAAACAAGTGCTAGAAGTCTAAAAGTACTCAAGGCGATCACAACTGTCAGAACGTTAATTTTCTTCTAACTGGGATAGGAAATGTGGTTTTTGTTTTACTTCTCGATCTTAGGGGCAGGGGAGTACGAGGCAGGACTACAGGAGGAAGGAGATGAGTGTTTATCATGCAACACAGAATACAACAGTAATAAAACCACCCTGTCAAGGGCTGGCCTGGTGGCCTGATGGTGACACACATTTTGTTGCCATGCAGGAGACTCATAGTTCAAATTTCAATCTTGCTTTTTCATGCCTCGGATCAGAAAAGAAGTGAAGAAACACTATAGATTTTTGCCTTCAAATCAGAGGAAGGGAATACATATGTTACAACCATAGCTATTTTTGCTGAAAAGTGTGAACATAGTGCTCTGAGAACAAGTCTGGCTCCTTCCTGCATGTTGCCGTGTCACTGGACCATGTTCAAAGAGGAGAAAAGGTGCTACATCTTGTACAGCAGAAGCAAATAACAGGAGGACAAGACAGGGTTTAAAGAGTTGTGTGAAAAAAAGAAAAACACATCCATCAATCAAAGTACCCTAAATCTGGAAAGGATTCGTTACACTGTATGTTGAACAGGAACGTGTGAATGGCAACCCCCAAGAATGAAGACCACTGTCTCTATCAAAATCACATCACACGTGGGTGGCATACCAGATGTTCCCAATAGAATTCCTGTCTGTACTTAATTCACTATTCCCTTGACCCTTAAGTGGCAGACACATTATTCAGCTAATATCGTAACTGCCAATGCTGTTGTGAACCTGAGTTTTCTAAGGTTTGATGGAAGCCACTGTTTTTCATTGATATCTCTGGGTAACCACCAGGCTAGTGCTATGAAATTCTCACCCTGAACTAACTTAAACTGGTGACCTAGAGTCAAGAAGTGCTAGGATCTGAAAGGCATCATTCTTGGAAGCTGCCCATTCTACGTTTGCCCCTAATTGAATAAAAATAACAAAAAAACTGGATCTCAGTTGGGCACACAGCACATCATAAGTCTTTTATTAACTAAATTACAGCTGCTTTGAATAAAAACTTAACTGTAACAATCATTTGAGGGAACAACTATTTGTTCCCACAATGACAACCAGTTACTTTTCTTGGTTTCTTCTCCCCAACAGTGAATCAAGGCCATGGTGTTTAAACACAAGTGTATTCCTTTCACGTCTTACTACTCTCCAAATCACAGTCCATCTCTTCACTTCAGTTATTCTGGAAAATTGAAAAATGGACAGTCACTATTTATATCTATTTTCTATCCATTAAGAAGTTGATGCATTTAAAAATTTGTTTCAGATACACCATATCTAAAAATCAAGAACATAGATCTTCAAAGGTCAGAGTTACATAAACAAGGCAAAGGATTAGCCTTTTTACTTCCGGTAAGAAAAAGGCCAATGCCAAATGAAACGAAAAAGCAACACAGTCTGATAAGCCCTGTTTGCTGCATTACATGAGGAAAAGCTAAGAGATGTTGATTTTTCAAAGCAAAAGACATTGATTCTGGAATGTTCTATCACATTCACTTTAGATCTACACCATTCATTTCATGTAACTGAAATATAATCAGGTGTAGGTGAAAGAGAAAATGTTACTGACTGGGATCCCTGGGAAGGTGCCCCCAAACTCATTGTGTCTGACAAGGCAGACACACTGAGGACTGGGCAGTTGTCAGTAAGAAAAGCCCACCAGACACACATTTAAAGAGCAAACAAATTCTGATCAGCTCAATATTAGCAAAATTAAGAAAATTTTCATCATACATTTCATGTCTTATGAGCACGCAAATATTCAAGGCAAAACTTCCTTATAATATCTCCTGATGCAGCAGATTCAAAAAAGTCATGTCTTAAGGGAAATTAACAACGGAAGAGGCACTCAAGGTTCTTATATTGATTTTCTGAAAATGGAGAAAAGTTTAGTTTCTTCATACAACTACAGAACAATGACATGACAGCAGGAAAATGAAAGAACATGAAAATTAAAAAACAGGACACCAGAATGTAAATATGGACAACCATATCTCAATTCCAGGTCCCAGTTGTTTTTTCAATGTCTATTAATTTATTCCTACTAACTACATTTTTTTTTTAAAGGAGGGCAGCAGCTCATATAACAAACCATGCTTTTAAAGGCTGTGACACAAATCTATAAAAGTGGGATCATTCTGTGACTCCTTGTTCAGTACAAGCCTAAATGTTTTAAACTCTCTTCACCAATACATGATTGGAGTGTTTTTAATCTTACACAAAAATTAATTGCACTCAGGGGAATATAGCCTCCTGTGTTAAATGCTGCACTTGGCTACAGAGGTGAGCAGGTAGGTCACAGGCTTTAAAAGAGTAAATGACAAAGCAAACTATATGATCAAAGAATGATTGCAAATACCAAAGGTGAAAATAAATTTTTAACAATAAGATAAAAACACATAGTTACTAAATGCCCACGAACCTCAAGAATGACAACATATTAAGGTAACATCACATGAATGCTTGCGACACTCAATATCTCAAACTTATTTATCTTTAAGAAGTAACAAATATATGTCTTTGAAACATTCAATAAACATTGGAAGTTATTAGTCCACAGTTCCAAAAAAGGAAGCAAAAGCTGAGTGACTAAACATCTTTTTCTTTCTCTCTTTTTAATGGTCTCCCAAAAGGTTAGAACCAAGTTCCTGCTTGGAAAAGCAGAGATATTAAGTCCCCAAGGGTTAAATGCAACAAAATCACCAAAACAAGCACAAAAGAAACTCTGTCAAAATGATAAAGGTATATGTCAAATTATTTATGTGCCTTATAGAAAGTATTTTAAAGTTACAGTCCACAGACACTGAATCTGAAAAATGTTTTACAAAGAGTGGCTATTTCTCTTTTCTGGGAGCCATATGATCAGAGTCAGCTTGTGATACCCTATAGCATTTATAGTAGTAGTACTACAATTTTTAGAAAAGGAGATTTAAGTTTTATATATCAAGAAATGTAGACCTTTACCATTTGACAGTGTCCCGTTTACTAAAAGAAAGCCATAATTTTAAGAAGCTTTTTCATTTTTCCATGTCCATATTTTATCTAACCTATAATTGTAGGCACATTTCATACTCACCATCATTCATCATTCCTTTTGATTCTTTAAATGCTAAGGATTAGTAACAAGCCAAGCAGGCAATTAGTAAGGTCTATAATTAGAAATCATTTCTAAACAAATATACAGTAATATGTTAACTACTCAACTATACAGTCAAATGAATTTTAAGGCTATCATTTTATTACAAAGCCTTTCTGTGGATCATACCCAAAGTATCCACAAAGGAAAGAGATTTAGTTGGGAATACAGATCTAGATTTACGTAGAAAGAAAGTGAGATGATTTGATCTCACTCCATGGGGATGGCCTGTATCTCTGAAATTTATAAATCAGAAATTGGAAGTAACTAAGATTCTTCTCTACTTGGGGGTATTATGCTTCATCTTGGCCAGTATCAAAGGACAATGGTCTCCTTGCCCAAGTATCACTTGGGTAGGGTAAGTAACTAACTACTTGAGAGACACAGAACAGTTTATTTTCCCAGAGGTGTGAATGTTACAAAAACAGTACTCATAATTCTTGATGAAAAATTCAGAGAAGAGAGGGCAAGGGAAGGGGGAAAAACCCTAGATTTTTTCTAAGGCATAGATGGGGCATTCTAACTGCTTTGAGGGCCAGTTCAAATTATGATCTGGTAAGGGATCAAGATTGAAATAACCACATACCATTAAGGGGTTCTTCTACAGCTTTCTGGAAAATATTTAAAATACGTTTATATAAAAATATAACTTATTTCATGTCCTTTTATACTAAAACTTATATACACCAACATTTAAACTATATAGTAAGCAGTAAATTCTAGTCTAAAAACGAAACAAGGCTGTAAGCAAAGCTTGCCAAGTCTAGTTAATAGCTTAATAATAACTGTATTATTCTCTTAATATTCTTTTTCTAAGCAGAATTTCCCACCCACCCTCCCTCCTTCAGTTCAAGAAATCCTAACTTCTCAAAAATTGTTAAAGTTCAAACAATAAATAGCAACAAAAGAGTAATAATACAGTTAAACAAGAAATGAGAGCAAAGCAGAATCATTTTCAAGTCACACAAACCGAAATCAGTTAACAGGGAGAGAAAATATGTTAGGATTTACAGGTCCAGTGGTTGGATTATTTCTAAGAGACACCTTTATAAACCGCTAGCTGCTTGTGACCGATGTAGCTATGGCACCAATTTTTCTAGAACAAGCACCTGTGGCAAGAGGAGTCCACCCCACCCCTGCCCTTTAGCACATCTGCTGAGGTTTGTCAGACTTGGAAGCCTGTGGAGCCACAGAGACAGAGACTCTTTTTGGCATTCCAGGCAGATCTCGCATCAGTCCTTCATGGGAAGCTAAGTACAATACAGTCCTTTCCAGATCTCACTGACTAGCTCTCAGGCTGTCACTATAAATGAGTTTATACTTATAAAGACTTTTTCCTCTTCATTTATGCCCTCCTAAATTTGCTCCTTTCTTGGAATTTTCTCAGAAAGATTATTAAAGTATCCAAGGTATAGTGAAACCTGGAGTATAGTTTTAAGGAAGAAAAGATTATAAAACATTTTTATGAGAGGGGAATAAATCATAACTGAACAGACATCTGTAGCAATATTTATATTTATTTTATAGATTATCATTAAGACAATTTAATATAAACTTCTCTTTTTCATTCTTAAGCCTGAAATTGTCATTGTGCACATGCACATCAAATGAATCCAACAGGTGAGGGAATGTATTGGAATTAGCTTCCTTCTGATTGCAGATATAATATAGCCATTATTCCTACTCGTAAACTTTCCAGTTCTGGGTGTGAGAAGTCAGTACAATCTTAAGGACTCATTTATTTCCATCGCATGGATACCAAAATACCAAATATAGATTTTAAAATAGAACTGGACCCATTCATGCAAAGGTAATGAAATGACTTATACATTTTCTTAACTTGATGTTACACTAAACAGATAACAAAATATCTCCATTACTATTCCTCAGTTTAACTCATCAAGTGATCATTCCCAATTCATTTAATAAACTTTAACTTACCCTAGGAGGATTTATGGTCTTCTGATTGGAAGCTGATAGAAATAAAAAACATAAGAATATAAATTTAATAAATGAAATAAATTAAGGCAATGTAATGTTTAATTTTAAGAAAAAATGTACAGGGCTAAAAGTAAAGGTACAAGAGACTCTAAGAGTTCCAGCTTTGATAGTCTATTCAAAACTACAAAATACTCTTAGATTATATTGGTATCGAGTTTTAAGAAAAATGAGGCAAATAACCCACCTACATCAAATAACCAGCACACACCTTCTCTCATTTGTCCCTGTCATCTTTCCCCCAAATCAGCCACTGTTAACACTTCTTGGTGGAAAAACACTGCCACCTACTCACCCCCACCGTGGGCTCTCCATCCTCCCTGCTCTATCCAGCCGGAAGGTGGACAGAATGTGCAGTGACTGGTCCCCCCCGCAGCCATTACCCTTGGCTCACTGTTCTTCCTTGGAGCCCAGTCCCTGCCTCCATCTTCCTAGTTTTTAAAGCCCCAAATAGCTAACAAACTATTCAGATGCCCCTGAATTTAAAGAGTTCCTCTATCTGTTCCTTCTTAGCTTTCCAAGTTACCCTTTTCACTGTTCCTAAATAGATTAATGAAGATGAAATAAGATAGGGCATGAAGAAAGTGACAAAAGGGGAAAATGATGACTCTAGTCAGGTAGGAAGAAGAAAAAACTTCCTTATAAAAACCAAGTGAAGAGGCCCCAGGGTAGCTAAAGCCAGTCCTAAATACAGAATTAGAGTTGTACAAATACAAACGTGTCCACCAGCAACATGCCGTGAATCCTTTGGCAGGAGAGTGATCCTACTGAGCAGAGTGGTCAATGCCACTGTAAGCCAGACTGGGTGACGGAGCCGCATTTTCTTACGAGCAGACTGAGGCAGCCCCAGGCCTGATGTGTGTTCCTTGCTGCTTATTCACTACCATTCCCCACTCTGACTCCACCTAGCTCCCAAAGCTGGCAAGGAAATGGGGAGTCCTGCCCTAAGGATAGCCAATCTGTGAGCTAGTCAGAAGCCGGCATGGCTCTCTCAGACAGGAAAACCGTCACTCACTGGCCTAATACGTTTCTCTCTCCCACTGAATCCAAAGAGGAGAAAAAGAAAGGACACTAGAAAGTTGGTGATGGGAACGGAAGGTGAAAAAGAAGCAGAGAAAGGAGGCAAGAAGGAGCTCAAAGCTTGGAGCTACAGTAAGAAAAGCTACTTATAACCAGGGCCACGAAGGAGAGGGTGAGCTAGCTGGCTAACAGATGAAGAATCAAAGGCAGAGGAACTCTGTAACTACCACTGACGGATGGCACCAACTCACTCCTGTTGCTGAGAGGGCGCCGTGGTGACTCGGTCCTTAGGGAGGTGACGGATCCTCGCAATTCCTAGACTACATGCTGTTCCACTCTCTGCGAGGCTTCTGTGATGTATCTATACTCAAAAGATCCCGTCTCTGTTAGTGCCATGTGTGGCTTTCATCAAACTCCCTTACTGTGCAGGCACTCTGGGGGCGTGGTTTGGTCCTTCCATCCAAACATGAAGGCAACTTCTTTTTAAAGTAGTAGGGAACAAAATGGGTTGGGGTGCACCACATTTAGCCACTCCCAAATAAACCAAGCAGAATTACAGACCTTTGTTAGGGACCACCACCATCAAGATAGCTACATGTACAGTTACAACTTACTTCAACTAAACCCATGCCCTATATCTATGTTTTATAAAGAAAAGAGAACAGCTATCTAAATTTCTGATGGTAATATGAAAGGTCAGATATAATATCTTATAGTTATCTTTTTAGCTCATAAATTTATTAATGAGAATTAATGTTGTCAGGTGTGGTGGCATACACCTGTAGTTCTAGTTACTCTAGAGGCTGAGGCAGGAGAATCACTAGAGCCCAGAAATTTAAGGCCAGCCTGGGCAACGTTGTGAGATCTCATCTCAGAACAAAAAGAAAGAAAGAAAGAAAGAAAAAATAGAATTAATATTAAGAATTCCCAAGTAACTCCTTTTCTTCCCTAACAGTGTAAAGACTTGTGTAAAGAATAGTTTATAAGTTCCAATTTTTGGATCCAAGGGATGTCACATTTGGCTAGCCTATTCTAAAAAAAAAGAGTTCAATAAAGAACAGCGAATCAAAGGGACACCAGTCAGAAGTGATCCTTCTAATATTACAAAATTAAACACTGGAGAAGTTAATTTCACCTGAGTTAATTCTCTCCATAGGAAAAGAACCCATGTGAGAAAAGGATGATTATGATTGCTTTGCTGCTACCATAGGCCTTTGACACTAATAGCCATATGTATATATATTTTTAACTACAAGCCTTAAGTATTCCATATAAGCTTACTTGCAATGATTCTTGATTTGTTCTTCTCTCTCTGAAAACCTACCCTAATTACATGCTATATATGTATTTCCAGGTTTTAAATTTTTCAGAAACACTTTTTTCTAGTGATCCCAGATTTATCTCTCTTCAACAATGAGCAAGAAAACCTGTCTGAATTTTTTCAAAATGGCTGACTAGACACATTCATGCTCACTTCACCCACTTAGAAGAACCAAAATAGTATATAGACAATCACATTTTGAGTACATTATTTAAGCGAGAACATGGAATTTCAATAGAAAAGTGAGAGGAAACATCAAAAACTAGAAAGCAGAAGGAAAAGAGGCAGCCTGCTTGAAGCCGGCTCCCGGATATGGGGAGAGGATAAGTAAAAGACTCTCTGTGGTCCACTTTCCCACTGTGGAACCATGAAATCCAGACCATGAGACAGCACCTTGACCCTACCAAGCCCTGAATTTAACTCAGGGAGCTGCCAGGAGACTGTGAGAAGGAACTGCTCTAGGGAGGGAGTTTGCCTTGATCACACGTTCTTTTTGAAAACTGAGTGGCTACAGCATGATGCCATTTTCAATTCTAGCCTGTAACAAAATCTGCTATGTCCTATGACCCAGCAGTGCTGGTCTTAGGCATTAGGGAAGCTCAGGCTGTTGCTTGCAGAACTGGGACAGGAACGGGGGGTGGGGGTGGGGTGGGCGTGGCTCTCACAGCTAGAACTGAGAGAACAGTGTGGCGTGGGCTGTGGCTGCTGGCACTGGGAAGCAGGCATCACCAGGACTGAGATTAGGACTTGAGCAGGATGCGAGTTGCTGCAGAGGCTTGGTCCCATGCTAGACGGGGGCTCCTACAGCCTGGGGCTGAGATGTATGCTAAGTACAGACAGCCAGGTCTGACAGAACAGCTAGGTTGGGTGCAACAGCTGGGACTGGGGAGTAAGACACATTGGGACTGGGGTGTGAGAGGGATGTGTACCCCTCACCTATCAGCCAAGGCAGTGAGCAATGGAACCAGCCTCACTCTCCCATGGTAGGGCCTCAGCACAGCAGCTGCCGTCCTCACCCAAGCATTCCACCAGGAGCATGTGGACCACCAGTCATGGCTGACACATGCATTTGGGGATGTGAATGCAAGCCTGCTTGGTCAAGTGTCACCTGGCTTTAGTACCCACCCAACCTCAAGAGAGAGTGCATGGCTCAGGGTCCTAGGGATTATACAACCCAATCTACCACCTAGGGCACCTGAGTACTCTTCCTGGGGAACTAAAGTTGGTCCTAAACATCTTACCGCTACCACCTCAGCTGGCTCTTACCAGCAGGCACCATCTACTGGCGTGGAGGCAAGCCTGCACAGCCCATCACAACCACTGCCAACATACGTGTACAGGGCTTGGGACCCAGAAAAGCACATTGCCACAACTCCCACCATTGCCCATGCCATGTCAGCCACCCAGGAGCTCAAGACCTCACTCATCTGCCCAGCCTACCACTACTACAACTAGCATCTGACAAAACCATCTAGAGACCGAAGAATTGGCCTTCCTGAAACCACCAACACAGGTATCAGCATATGCTGCCCTGGGGCACAAGGACAGACATGCTTGGCCCACCAATGTTATCACTGAAGCTTGAAGATAGACTCATCTGACATTCCAGTCCCCAGTACAACTCTACCACCCCACTACTATAACCACACCCTAATTCACCAAGGAAACCACAGATACCAGTAGTTCTGTTTATAACTGAAGAAATCAAACAAAGACTTCAGTACTGCATGTACCTAGAAGCAAAACCAAAGGGCCCTACCCAACCAACACCACAGATATATCTTCAGGCAAAAATTTATCACCAATGCAAGTAAATTCAAATATAGGAAGAAGTGACCATTACACTAGATGTGATAATATCAACTTCAAGAAACAGGAAACATTAAAAAGCAAGGAAATATGACATCCCCAGAAATATAATTCTCTAGCAATAGATCTTCACCAAAAAGAAATTCTCAAAATCCCAGATAAAGAATTCAAAATACTGATTTTTAAGAAGCTTAATGAGATACAAGAGAAATCTGAAAACTGATACAAAGAATTCAGATAAAAAATTCCAGATATGAATGAAAAATTTACCAAGGAGACAGACACATATAAAAACAAAAAGAGAAATTCCAGAACTGAAGAATTCATTAAAGGAAATAAAAAATACATTTGAAACCTTCAAAAATAGGCTAGACCAAGCAGAAGCAAGAATTTCAGAACTTGAAGACAGGTCTTCTGAAATAATCCAGTGAGACAAAAATAAAGAAAAAAAGAAAAAAGAACAACAAAGCCTTCAAAATGTTTGGGACAACATGAAGAGACTGAATATTTCAATTACTGGTATCCCCAAAGGCACAGGGAGATCAAAAGTTTAGAAAATTCATGTAATGAAATAATAGATTAAAACTTCTCAAGCCTGGGAAAAGACTTAGACATCCAGCTACAGGAGGTTCAGTGACCCCCAGATAAATATAACACAAAAAGGTCTTCACCACAGCACGTTATAATCAGACCATCTAAAGTCAAAGTGAAAAAGCAAATTTTAAAACACAAGAGACACGCATCTAGTCGTCTATAAAGAAAACCCCACCAGACTAACAGCAGACTTCTAAGCAGAAACTTTAAAGGCTAGAAGAGAATGGGATGATATATTCAAAGTGCTGAAAGAAAAAAAAAAAGGCAGACAAGAATATTATATCCAGCAAGATGATTATCCTTCATAAATGAAAGAGAAATAAAGTCTTTCCCAGACAAACACTGAGGGAATTCATCGCCACTAGACTAGCCCTATAAGAAATGCTCATAGCAGTCCTAAACTTGGAAGGAAAAGGATGACATTTACTACCATGAAAACACATGAAAGAATAAAACTTACTGGTAAAGCAATCACACAAAGGAGGAAGAGAAAGGAATCAAATAACACTATGACAGAAATCCATCAAACCACAATAACAAATAGTAATGGAAAAAGAAACAAAAAATTATAAAACAACCAGAAAACAATTTAACAATATGACAGGAATAAAACTTCACATATGGATAATTATCTTGAATTTAAATGAATTAAATGCTCCACTTAAAATGTATAGATTGGTAAAATTATTTTTTCTATATCTGTGAAGAATGCTGATGGGATTTTAATAGGTATTGCATTTAATCTGTAGATCAGTTTGGGTAGTATAGACATTTTGATGATATTGAGTCTGTGGAACCAAAGAAGACCCCGAATATCAAGAGCAATTCTAGGCAACAAAAACAAAATGGGAGGCATTAATATGCCAGATATCAAACTATACTACAAAGCTGTAGTAATTAAAACAATATGGTATTGGCACAAAAACAGGAATATTGACCAGTGGAACAGATGTGAGAATCCTGATATAAAACCATCCTCATATAGCCATCTCATCTTTGACAAAGCAGACAAAAACATACGCTGGGGAAAAGAATCCCTCTTCAATAAATGGTGCTGGGAAAACTGGATAGCTACCTGTAGAAGGCTAAAACAGGACCCACACCTTTCACCTCTCACAAAAACCAACTCACGCTGGATAACAGACTTAAACCTAAGATATGAAACTATTAGAACTCTAGAGGAAAAAGTTGGAAACACTCTCCTAGACATCGGCCTGGGCAAAGAGTTTATGAAGAAGTCCCCAAAGGCAATCACAGCAGCAACAAAAATAAATAAATGGGACATGATCAAACTACAAAGCTTCTGCACAGCCAAAGAAATAGTCATGAAAGTAAACAGACAACCTACAGAATGGGAGAAAATTTTTGCATCCTATGCATCCGATAAGGGACTGATAACTAGAATATACTTAGAACTCACGAAAATTAGGAAGAAAAAATCAAATAACCCCATTAAAAAGTGGGCAAAGGACTTGAACAGAAATTTTTCTAAAGAAGACAGAAGAATGGCCAACAAACATATGAAGAAATGCTCAACATCTCTAATCATCAGGGAAATGCAAATCAAAACCACAATGAGATATCACTTAACCCCAGTGAGAATGGCCTTTATCAAAAAATCTCCAAACAATAAATGCTGGCGTGGTTGCGGAGAGAGAGGAACACTCCTACACTGCTGGTGGGACTGCAAACTAGTTCAACCTCTGTGGAAAGCAATATGGAGATACCTTAAAGCGATACAAGTGAATCTACCATTTGATCCAGCAATCCCATTGCTGGGCATCTACCCAAATGATCCAGTGACACTCTACAAAAAAGACACCTGCACTCGAATGTTTATAGCAGCACAATTCATAATTGCAAGGCTGTGGAAACAGCCCAAGTGACCATCAATCCAAGAATGGATTAATAAAATGTGGTATATGTACACCATGGAGTACTATTCAGCTCTAAGAAACAATGGTGATATAGCACACCTTATATTTTCCTGGTTAGAGCTGGAACCCATACTACTAAGTGAAGTATCCCAAGAATGGAAAAACAAGCACCAGATATATTCTCCAGCAAACTGGTATTAACTGAGTGGCACCTAAGTGGACACATAGGTGCTACAGTAATAGGGTATTGGGCAGGTGGGAGGGGGGAGGGGGGCGGGTATATACATACATAGTGAGTGAGATGTGCACCATCTGGGGGATGGTCATGATGGAGACTCAGACTTTTGGGGGGAGGGGGGGAAATGGGCATTTATTGAAACCTTAAAATCTGTACCCCCATAATATGCCAAAATAAAAAAAATAATTAAAACTTTAAAAAAAAAATGTATAGATTGTCTGAATGGATAGAAACATGATCCAACTACATGGTGCTTATAAGAAATGTACCTCATCTGTAAAGTCACATATAGACTGAAAGTAAAGGGGTGGAAAAAGATATGCAATGCAAATTGAAACCAAGAGTGAGCAGGAGTAGCTATACTTATATCAGATAAAACAGACTTTGAGTCAAAAACAGTAAATAATTTTAAAAAGAGGATATAATAATTTTAAATATACGTGGATCCAAGCACCCAGATTCATAAAACAAATATGACTAGACCTAAAGAGAGAGATAGACTACAATACAATAATAGTGGGGGACTTCAACATACCACTCACCATATTAGATTATCTAGACAGAAAATCAAGAAATATTAGAGTTAAACTAAATTTTTTAAAATTTATTTTTATTTTTTTTGAGATAGAGTCTTACTCTATTGCCCAAGCTAGAGTGCCATAGTGTCACCCTAGTTCAGAGTAACCTCAAACTCCTGGGTTCAAACAATCCTTCTGCCTCAGCCTCCTGAATAGCTGGGACTATGGGCATGCACCATCATGCCCAGCTAATTTTTTCTATACATTTTTAGTTGTCTGGCTAATTTCTTTCTAGTAGAGACATGGTTTCACTCTTGCTCAGGCAGGTCTCCAACTCCTAACTCTGAGCGATCCTCCTGCCTCAGCCTACCAGAGTACTAGGATTACAGGCGTGAGCCACCGCACCCAGCCTTAAACTAAACTTTGGACCAAATGGACCTAACAGACATTTATAGGACATTCTACCCAACAACTACAGAATATACATTCTTGTCATCAGTACATGGAACATTTTCCAAGATGAGATCATATGTTAGGCCACAGGATGACTCTCAGCAAATTTTTAAAAATCAAAATCATATCAAGTATTTTCTCAGACTACAGTGGAATAAAACTATAAATCAATACAAAGAGGAACTTCAGAAACTACACAAATACATATAAATTAAATGATATGCTCCTGAATAACC
Source organism: Microcebus murinus (assembly GCF_040939455.1). Lineage (NCBI taxonomy): Eukaryota > Metazoa > Chordata > Mammalia > Primates > Cheirogaleidae > Microcebus > Microcebus murinus. The sequence goes on from NC_134104.1 coordinate 52,294,089, forward strand.
ATTATTGAGTCAATGAAGATATGAGGATAGAAATAAAAAAAAATTCTGAAACAAATAAAAATGGAAACATGCCATACCAAAACTGTCAGATATAGTAAAAGCAGTGCTAAAAGGAAGCTTATAGTTATAAATGCTTATATCAAAAAAGTAGAAAGATTAACAATCCAACAACACCCTCAAGGAGCTAGGAAACAACAAACCAAACCCAAAATTAGCATAACAAAATAAATAAAAAAGATCAGAGCAGAACTAAATGAACCAGAAACTAATAAAACAATACAAAGGATTAATGAAATGAAAACTTTGCTCTTTGAAAAGATAAACAAAATTTATAAACCACTAGCTATACTAACCAAGAAGAGAGAAGACCAAATAAACAAAATCAGAAATGAAAAAAAGAGACATTACAACTGATACTACACTGATACAAAAGATCATCAGAGACTATTATGAATTACGATGTACTCAGAAAAATAGAAAACCTAGAGGAAACAGATAAATTCCTAGAAATATATAACTTCCCAAGATTCAACCAGGAAGAAATAGACCAATAACAAGTAATGAGATCAAAGCAGTAGTAACAGAGAAAAGCCTAGGACCAGATGGATTCACAGCCAAATTCTACCAAACATACAGAGAAGAACTAACACCAATCCTCTTAAAACTGTTCTAAAAAATCAATTCTCCTTAGCTCATTTTATGAGGCCAGCACCATCCTGATATGAAAACCAGACAAAGCCATGAAAAAAAAAAGAAAATTACAAACTAATATCCCTGATGAACATAGATACAAAAGCCCTCAACAAAATATACTAACAAACTGAATCCAACAGAACATCAAAAAGATAATACAATATAAAATCAAGATGGTTTTATACCAATGATGGAATGATGATTCAACATATGCAAATTAATAAATTCGATACATCACATACACAGAATCAAGAACAAAAACCATATGACCATCTCAAAAGATGTAGACAAAGCATTTGATAAAATTCAGCACACCTTCAGGATGAAAGCCGTCAACAAATCAGACACAAAAGGAACATACCTCAAGATAATAAAGGCCCTACATGACATACCCAAAGCTTACATATTGAATGGGGAAAAGCTGAAAGCATTTCCCCTAAGGAGTGGAACAAGACAGGATGCTCACTTTCACCACTCCTATTCAACATAGTACTGTAACTTTTAGCCAGAGCAATGAGGCAAGAAGAAGAAATAACAGGCATTCACATTGGAGAATAGGAAGTCAAATTTTCCCTGTTTATTGATGATATGACCCTATATCAAGAAAAATCTAAAGACTCAATCAAAAAACTCTTAATATTTCAGGATACAAAATCAACGCACAAAAATCAGTGGTGTTTCCATATACCAGTAAAGATCTTGCTGAGAAAGAAATCAAGAAGGCAATCCCATTTACAATAGCAAAAAACCCCCAAAACAAAAACAAAAAAACCCACAACAACCCCTCCTCCCCCACACACATACACACAAAAACACCTATGATTAAGTGTAACTGAGTAGGTGAAAGATTTATACAAAGAAAACTACAAAACACTGATGAAAGAAATTGAAGATGACACAAACAAATGGAAAAACATCACATGCTTATGGATCAGATTAATATCATTAAAATGGTCATACTACCCAAAGAAATCTACAGATTCAATGCAATCCCTATCAAAATACCAACATCATTTTCATAGAATTAGAAAAAAACAATCCTAAAATTTATATGGAATCAAAAAAGAGCCCAAACAGCCAAAGCAATCCTAAGTACAAAGAACAAAGCTGGAGGTATCATATTACCTGACTTGAAATTAATTTCAAGGCTACAGTAACCCAATCAGCATCGTATTGGTATAAAAACAGAGGCAAAGATCAACGGAATAGAATAGAGAACTCAGAAATAAAGTCACATATTTACAGTGGTGAATCTTTGACAAAGCCAACAAAAACATACATTGAGGAAAGGATACCCTCTTCTATGAAAAGTGCTGGGAAAGTTGGATAGCCATATGCAGAAGAATGAAACTGGATCTCTGTCTCTTACCATATACAAAAATCAATGCAAGATGGAATAAAGACTTAAATATAAGACCTAAAACTATGAAAATACTAGATTAAAACCCAGGGAAAACTTTTCTGCACATTGGTCTAGGCAAAGAATTTACAATCACGATCTCAAAAGCACAGGCAACAAAAATAAAAATAGACAAATGGGACTTAATTAAACCAAAAAGCTTCTGCACAGCAAAAGAAATATTCAACAGAGTGAAAAGACAACCTGTTGAATGGAACAAAATACTTGCAAACTATTCATTCGACAGGGGACTAATATTCAGAATACATAAGGAACTCAAACAACTCAACAACAACAACAACAAACCCTGAAAATCCCATTAAAAAGTGGGCAAAGGAAATGAATACATTTTTTCAAAAGAAAACATACAAAGAGCTGATAGGTATATGAAAAAATTCTCAACATCACTCATAATCAGAGAAATACAAATCAAAACCACAAAGAGATATCCCAGTCAGAATGGCCATTATTAAAATGACAAAAATCAGTAGATGTTGGTAAGGATGTGGAGAAAAAGGAACTCTTATAAACTGTTGTTGGGAATGTAAATTAGTACAGCCTCTATGGAAAACAGTATGGAGATTTCTCAAAGAATTAAAAATAGAACTACCATTCAATTCAGCAATCCCACTACTAGGTATTTACCCAAAGGAAGAGAAATCAATATATCCAAAAGATAACCTGTGCTTGTATGTTTATTGCAGCAGTATTCACAATAGCAAAGATATGGAATCAACCTGTGCATCCATCAGCAGATGAATGGATAAAGAAAATGTAGTCAATATACACAATGGAATACTATTCCATCATAAAAGAGAATTAAATCATATCTTTCGCAGCAACACAGATGGGACTGCAGGTCATTATCTTAAGTGAAATAAGCCAGGAACAGAAAGACAAATATCGCACATTCTCTCTCATAAGTGGGTGCTAAGAGATGTGTTCAGATGGACACAGAGAGTGGAGTGATAATGGAGACTCAGAAGAATGAGGGAAGGAAGGGGGAGGATGATGAGAAATGGGCTAATAGGTACAGTGTACCTGATCACTAAGCTATCTATGCAAGTAACAAAACATCACATGTACCCATACATTTACATAAATAAAAAGGAAAAAAAAAGATAATTGGGAATAGTTAATTATGTCCACCAATGGAATATGATATAGATAATAAAAATTACAGGATTTATACAATTTAAAAAAAAACAAAATATCTCTGAATATATATGGCATTATTCTAAAATATGAGATATTGTGGTAAATATGGTTCTGACTGCTACTAGGTTGATTTGTAGCAAAACACTATTATATGCCCTTATACTGAATTAACTGGTAATAGCTTTAAAAAATGAATAAGTATCGACTCTTATAAATAATGGATATAAATGTCCTATATAAACAACAAGCCCAACTTTACTGAGTTTAGTTTCTTATAATCTTTTATATGCTCTAACATTAAGTTATTGTTCCCAGCTTCTTATCTCATTTTATAAAATTAAAATCTTCCAGTAAAAAGAAAAAAAACTCTAATACTGTCAATAAAGAAGGCCATAAAAAGTAAAAGTTAAAATCCTACTCTTTGAAACAATAACAATCAAGGCTACAAATTTAAACTTGGAAATGATGAAAATTATAAAAGTTAAAATTCTCAAAGTAACATTAACTTACTGTTGAATACAGAGCTTGGGTTTTTTTTTTTGGTTTTTTTTTAACTATCTGAGAATTTTATTGCACTTAAATCAAGAAACAATCATTAGGCTTTTCTAAAACAGAACATCTTCAATGTGGAAACGTTTACAATTTTCACTTCCTGATACAAATGCTCAAATTTGCAACCTTAATGTTACAGGTATTCAGATTTACACAGTTAGATTATATAATAAACATATTAATTTTCCTAGTCTACTACATTACCTAAAGAGCAACTTTCCTGTACCTTGTCTCTTCTTGCCTTTCAACTGACCGGTGGTGTGCCTCTGAACTCTGACATCAGACAAGTTGATTTGAAAAGTTAATTTAGGCTATTTTCAAAATGCCAATAAAATTGGACTAAATTTTTAACTTACATATAGTATACTTATATGCTAATCTATAATACAGAAAAAATAATTTTTGGTACTTGTTGGGATTTCACTTTCATTTTAATTTTAATGTCAGAACAGTGACATTTGCAATTACAGTGGTTTCACTGGCTTCTTGGGTATGGAAGCTATGGAGATAGCAGGAGAGTGAGGTTAAGGGGGTAGTAGCCAGACAATGCTGAGTTCCATATGAGACATCGTCACCAGACTTGGTGGCGATTGTACTGAATATCATTCTTAGCCAGATAACGGAAGGCATAGTGGGGGGGATGGGAGTAAAGGGAAATCCTGATAGTGAGGATGCCCATTTGTCAAAGACATCTAATACTCCTCCTACAGAGCTGTGTGAATACTGTAGGTCACATATTGTGCTCAGGCATTCATGGGGAGCAACAAAATCAGCAGTATCATCTTCAAGGACAAGACATATGATGATTAGAAGACTCAACAAAAGTAGAATATGCATCAACATTTAAGATGCTCACTATAGCTACCCCATGAATACCATTCTTCTTTAAATGTTTTAATCATGTTGCATTGACTTACATAGCATAAACTTAAAAAATTTCATTGAGATACAACTAACATTTATGAACACAAACTGAAGATAGGTAGATTTTGGTTAAGTATTTTAATTATTTATCTAATAAGCATTAATTAAAGGGAGACAGAGAATATATAACAGAATCAAACTTAATTATCAGACACTAAGAACTAAAATTCAGAAATATAGGTAAAATTTCTTTGAAAGTATTACAAAAGTCATATGGGAAACTATTTGACTATAACAATTTAAGTTTTGCATTACTTTTTAGAAACACATACGGTAAAATTCACCGAAAGCAAAGAAGAAAGAGTATTGTTTTAATCCATTAATTTGTAATTTTGCTTTAATTTCATAAATAAAAAGAATTTTTTAAGGTGGGAGACCAGTATAAATCAGATTATAGGGAACAAGTTCCAGGCACTGTTAATAGCATCTGTCTCTACATGTCAAAAATAGGAATTTATGCAAAAACTTGTTACATGAAAATTGGCAGATTAAATACAAAGGTTATAAATGATAAAGTGAATTCTATGCTAAGAACTGATTTTAAAAGTAGTAAATTGTAAAACTCAATGTTTTTATTATATTGGTTTTACCTAGAAATGTTTTAAAGTCATGCACGGGGGGTTACTGCTCTTTAAATGAACAAAAGTGATTGATTTTGAATTTCAATTCCTGTCTACTTAGGGGCATCCATGTTTATAAACAGTGCAAAAACAAGAGCAAGTGACAAACAGGTCTCTGTAAGAGAGCTCTATGATAGAAATAATAATTAAACATACTTTTCTATTACTTAAGATGGAGTCAAATAATGCCCCTTTTACTTAGAATAAACAAATCTACACATTTCTAACATATAAAGCCATTTTCCTTTAAATTAGTTAATAATCTGAACTTTTTATCAGTTCATATGCCTTCTACCCTCCTTAATTACCCTCAAATCATTCCAACTATATTTTCTCATTTGGGGGGATTATCAATACATTTCTTTTGTCCTAAACTGGAAAAACCAAATAAAAAGGATTTTCCAAATTACATATCTGAAATTCTTAGCATAGGCTAACAAAAATAAGATTGACTTACCCACAAATTTCATATAAACTAGTCCAAGTAATTGTGCTAGAGCAAAGATAATCAAACCTGCGATCAGAAGAGGGCCATGCACTGGTATACATGCTGTAAAAACAAACACAATTTTGTATTAGAAATAGGTAAGAAATAACTAAACTTTTAAAAGAAATCAACAATAATAGTAGTAATAAAAAGTCTTAAGGAGAATAATTATATTTCTAAAGGTCAAAAAACAAAAATTATCTATAAATGTTTATTATTATTAACTCAGCCAGTGAAATGACTCCAAATTATTTTAAGAAAAAAAGCCCATCTTTGCATAGCACATACCTTAGCATACCAAGACTAATGAGGAACAGTGTGTAAAATCTAATGCTCCAACCAATTGGATCCTGATGATTTCAAAAGTTCTTCCTCAAATATAGGCATAGCAGTTTGGCTGCTCAAACAATCAGCCCACAAACCATATGTGTGTGTGTGTGTGTGTGTATATATATATATGTATATATATATACACACACACACATATACATACACACATATATACATATATGTATACACATATATACATATATGTATATACATATGTGTATATACATATATATACATACACACACACACTATGCTCATTGCAACATGGAAAGTACTATTCTTACTGCAGGAAAACTTAGTTTAAAAAGAAAGCTCACAACACTAAATGTTGTCAAGTAGGTGGAGAAACAGGAACTCTCATTCATTGGTAATGGTAATGCAAAAATGGTACAGCCATTTTGATAGAGGGAGTTTGGCAGTTTATTACAAAACTAAACATACTTTTAACATACTGTAATAGCACTCCTTGGTATTTATCAAATGGAGTTGAAAACTTATATCCACACAAAAATATGCACATGGATGTTTATAGCATCTTTATTTATAGTCACAAAAAACTGAAAGCAATCAAGATGTCCCTCAATAGGTGAATACATAAACGAACTATGGCACATTCACACAATGGAATATTATTTAGCTCTAGAAAATAATGAGCTATCAAGCCACGAAAAGACATGGAGGAAACTCAGATGCATATTTCTAAGTGAAAGAAGCCAGTCTGAAAAGACTACATACTGTAGGACTTCAACTATAAGACGTTTTGGAAAATGCAAAATTATGGACACAGTAAAAAGATCAGTGTTGCCAGGGGTTTGGGGAGAGAGAGGGATGAATAGGGGAGCACAAGCGATTTTTAGGACAATGAAACTATTCCGTATGATACTACAATGGTGGACACATGTCACCATACGTTTGTCAAAGCCCATAGAACATACAACACCGTAAGTGAACCCTAATGTGAACTATGAAGTTTGGGCAACAATGATGTTGTCAATGTTGGTTTATCAACTGTAACAAACGTGCTACTCCGGTGGAGGATCCTGAGGGAGGCTGTGGCTGGAGGGTGTAAGGAGGGGGTGGGGTATATGGGAATTCTCTGTACTTTTCACTCAAGTGTTCTGTGAACCTAATACTGCTCTAAAAAAATAAAGTCTATATATTAAAAGAAAAAGAAATAAAGAACAAGGAAAAGAAAGAAGAGCTCTGCCCAATAGTAATCCAAATCGGGACTACAGAAGGATGTGACTCTTACCCGAAATACAGAGACTCAACCCAACCACAGCGAGTACATAGGCCAGCAGCTGCATAACCAATATGGCGATGACGAAGGAGGGAATCCCAATTGCTGGGGGAAGGAAAAGGATTAAACAGAAGTATGTTCAGAGGATTTAAGAAGCGATCACTCCTATTTGCATTTGGTGCAATCAGGAATATCCTATGACTGAAGACCAACTCTGGAGTTCCCTGTCAGATAGAAGATGCTTTTCCAGCGACCTAACCCTTCACACAAGTAGTCAGATCCAAAGTCACACATTCAGCAGCCTTCTATTTTCACAGTCAGCTAAGCTGGACTGGCAGTTTTTACCCCAACTCTTAGAACAATGCTGCTTTTACCACCCTTGTACATTTTGCAATTGGGATGGCTATTATGCGTGGCTTCTTCACATGCACACAGAATTGCTTTGGTGGAGAGAATCATCATGCAAACATGTGATTGAAAACATTAGACTATCTTGTGCATCTAGAAGATCTGTAATTTTATAACAAATCAATACCTTTCTGATGTACAGTAAGTCAGACATAGACCCTAAGATCAAGTGTTAAATGTAACTAACAAACATATGTTAGTGATTTACTTTCAAAATGCAGTAAAAATCATACTAATTATAGTTTGGATAGCTATACCATCTTTTGAAACTAAAGTGTCAAGGTTTGCTAATAACTAAAAAAAATATGTTTCTACTATTTGTGATTTATAACCCCATTTTATAGAACTTGTCTGTTTAATGAATAGGCTTAGCAAAAGAAGAGAAAGGCTGTATTTAATTTCTACTTATAAATTCAAAAAAACTAAAATTAGAATATGAAGATAATTATTAAGATATTATATAAAATAATTTAAAATTATGCTGACCAGTATAAAATGCATATGAAAATCACTTTTTTCAAAATAATTGAATGCCTTCAAGACCTAGGATAACCTTAAAATTAATCTGAATGGAAAAATGTCACTAAGAATAGCATGGAAAATCTTTTAATAAAAGATTTTCAAGACAAAGTATTCATTGAGTTGTAAAAAGAAATCCATATAAGACTATTTACACCAAAAGTGACATTTTTAAATGAAAACTGTAGGCAAAATCATAAAGTAATAACAAATACTCACTTGTTTTAAACACATAGTAGTGAAGTAATAATAATAACCCGGTAGTAACTACAATCAAACCAAGTCCAATAGCATTCTTTACTGAATATTCACCTGTTAATAAATAAAAATATTTAAAATATTTTTCTACATATTTTCTACTCTTCAGGAAGCTAAAGTACTTAATTTATTAAATGTACTAATCTCAATAATACTCTTATAAACTAAAAGGTTTAAAAATAATATGTTTCCCCCAGAGCTTCAGATAAAATAAGTGCTTATTTTTTGATTATTTAAGACCAAACTTAAGACATGCAAGTCTCAACATGTCGAAAGCTTGGATTGGCTTTACTTCATTCCTCACTATCTTACAGAATTTCAGATGAGGAACTTTGTAGTCATCTTCTACCATTCCCTTCATCTGCCATATTCAGTATGTCCCAAAGTCAAATTAATTGTTCTTTCAAGTTGTCTTCTGAATTCACCTCCTTCCACCTCATGTCCTCACTAACTCCAGAGACAAATAGAGCTGCCAAATTTATGTCCCTACATGTTACACCTGTACTGCACACTTCTCTAAAAACAACAATGGTGTACTACAGCCTACCACTTTAAGTCCTGGGCTTTCTTTGCTTTTCTTTTCATGTGCTATACACCCTTATTTCCCAGCCCCACTCCCCTCCTTCAAATGCAACTGCCATTTCCAACAAATCTAGTTCCATTCCATGTCCTCGTACACTGAAGTGTGCCTCTGTAGGAATGGTGGAATGGTGGCCTTAAAGACATTTCCATCTCCTAATCCCTAGAACCTGTGAATATTACCTCATATAGCAAAAAAGTATTGCATTACATGGCAAAAGATGTGATTAAGTTAAAGACCTCGGAAAGGAGAGCTTATCCTGGATTCTGTGGGTGGGCTCTAATTGAGAAGCAGAAGGAGATTTGACCAAACAAACAAACAAACCCCTAAAACAAAACAAAACACAAACCAACAAAAAACAACCACACAGAGGTGAAGACAAGGCTAGAGGAGAAGGCAACGCGACCACAGAGGCCAATATTGGAGCTACGCTGCCGCAGACTAAAGGATGCCAGGGATGGGCATTCCTCAGCAAATACAGAGGCTAGAAGAGGCAAGGAATGAATTCTGCCCCGGAGTCTTGAGAGGGAGTGTGGTCCTGACGACACCCTAATTTAGGACTTATGGCCTCCAGAGCAGCAAGAGTATTCTTGTTGTTTTAAGCCACCTAATTTGTGGTAATTTGTTCCAGCAGTCGTAGGAAACTAACACCCTTCCCCTTGGAACACTCATCTACATCCTACATTCCCTCCCAGCAACTGCACATCTTACCTGGGACGAAAAGAATGGCTCCAACAATGATTACTGCAGTGGTTACTAGTCCAACAACAAGCACAGCAATGGTTATCTCATCCATATGACTGGATTTATATTTAAGTGCTTAAAAAAAACACAAAGAATTACATCAACTCAATCAGAAGTGAATTCATTTTTGTAACTTATAAGGTACAGAGACAAACTGGCACACTTATCATAACTGACTTACCTCTGAGGAACAACTCTTTCATACCATCAAGTCACTTCACATCTTTTTCATAAGTAAATGGACAAGGTCATGGCAGTATAAACATGGATGCTAAATTTACAGATGACGCCTTTGTCCCTTGCACTTTAAAGAATGAAGTCCTATGTATCAGGCTTTCTCAGTTGAGGCATTATTAACATTTTCAGCTAGATAAGATTTTGTGCAGGGGGCTGCTCTGCGCGTTACAGAATGTTCAGCAGCATCCCTGGCCTCTCCATACTAGATGCCAGTAATAGCCTCCAGTTATGTCAATCAACTGTCTCCAGGCAATGCCAACCTCCCCGATGAGAAAAAATCACCCCAGAATGACAATACAACAATACAACACTGAGGTACATCATGCTGATGGGAAATAACTGGTTATTTAACAATATCAAGAAAAAGAGAACTTTGTTCCACCTTACATGGAAATCTGGATAGTTTGTTTTGAGAAAGAGGATAGAATAAACGTCAAACATCGGCCAAAGCACACTCTTGTGAAATCCTAAGGAAGAAAAAAGCTTAAATTGTTCAACTACAATATTTTAATAAAAATAAACTACAGAGACTCTATAGAATTCATCATACATATTATTGTTTGTAATGCTAGAACTATTGTCAAGTATCTAGTACCTTTCTTGAAAGAATGATGTAATGGATAAGCCTAAAAATATTATTTCTTTTGTTTTGGTTAATATTGAAATTAATTTTTATCCAGAAAGTTGTTAAATGTAACCTAAAAGCAAATTGAATAGCAGAGAGAAACAGCGTCTGTGACTGAAATTCTGCTGTATTCCTTCCATACATGGAATTCTCCACCCCAGTAATCAATGGGCAACTGTCATGAGGGGGGAAATATTTTTAAATGTTATATTTAGCATTCAATTTTCATCTGCTAAAATGACAGATTAAATATAGTAAAAACAACAAATAAGCCCCTAAATGACCATGACCATTAAGGTATACTATAGGCAACTGAAGAGTTTTTGAATCTCCACCTACCCATATTTTAGATTATAACCTCAATTTTAGTCTAGAGGGAGAATAAGGCCTAAGCAACAAATAACCAATCCTGAAGCTGAATAACTGAAATTCACATTAAACAGAAAAGAGAAATCCACATTAATCAGAAAACCTCAGATGGCAAGTTTCCCAATTTTTATTTGATATGTTACCTCCACCCAGCCTTGGAGCTTATGTAACTCCTAGTCAGTCATATCCCTGTCTTATTATAAGGCACAGAGTTTTCACAGCTTTCCTGTTTTCTAGGCTCAAATACTAGGCAGAATGAAATTGAATGTATGGGTCACAAAAGGCAATAGACACAGAAAAAGAAATTTTCTCTAGACATACATCATGTTTTCCATTTAAATTCTATGTATATTGTTATCTAAACAGAATTTGAAAGTTCTGCAAGAGGTTATAAAATTGAAGTTCTGTCAAACGTACCTCAAAATCAATCATTCATAAGAGACTCTTTCAGGTTTAATTCAACACATAAAAGAGCTACTAAGATCAAGCAACAAGAATTCGCCTTAGAATACAGTAAAATTTCATGCAAAAGGCTGACTTATGTTATTCTTAAAAAAAATAAGAGTTTGAATCTCATATAAAATTCCACCTCTTCAGGCTTAGAAGAGCTGCTATAGGAGAAAATAATGCCAACAATAGCAACAAAAATAAAATACCAAAAAATACTACTATCGATGGTGTTCTCTTGGAGTATAAGTACACTATGTGTTGGAGATAGCTTTAGTTCCTGTTGATTGGTTCAACTACTATTTATTTTCAAGGCTACCTAAATTCATCCTTACATTAAGCAGCCATTTCCAACAAATATACAGGTTGAGCATCTTGTATCTGAAAAAATCCAAAATCCAGAATACTTCTGGTCCCAAGTATTTTGGATAAAGATATTTAACTTGTATAAGTTAGGTCTACTTAAGTAATCACAGGCAATGAAAAAGTATCTCCATGGTTTCTTTTAGTGAACCTTCTGAAAGAGTTTCTTTAGGCTCATTTTCTTTGCTCATATTGCCTACATTTAAGCAAGTGAGGGATAGGTATCTTGTTGCTAGCCCAGTTGTCAATTTTCTTGGTGTTGCTACCAGGCAAGGAATCTGATATAGATGCCACAGAACCAAACAATCTCAAGGACCTTTTACTGGTGAACTTTTATTGTCCTTTAATAAATGGATTTATCCTTATTTATCAAACATCAAAACACTAAATGCAACAACAACAAAAATAAATTCAAGTAATTCCCCAAATGCTTAACATTAAGATAAAAATAATTTAATGTGTTCTTAACAGCAGTCTCTTATCAAACTTCCTGGTATGATTTTTCAGCTGCTTGGCAAGACAATCTGCCTGCTTTTAAAGATTCCCCTCAGCTAAAACTACTGAAATCAATACACAAAATAAAACATATGAAGAATAATAGTATTTATATTTTTAACAACAAAAACAATATGCCTGACATAGGAATACCAAATATCATGGGAGACAATATAACATTTTTCTGAACAAATTAGGAATTCTAAAATTTTCCCTTTTATAGCTTCCATAAAAAAATTAGACCTAGCAGGCTACTTCTTAGAAATGTGTTGGGTTGATTCATTCATTTGTTCTATGAATATTTACTGTGTACCTACAATGTACCAGTCCCTTTTATTAGTCCAAATCACAGAACAAGTAGATTACTTTACTAAACAATAATTGATTGAGCACTATCAATCTATGTGACATTCACTATTCCAAGTCTGACAGTGAACAAAAATGGCAAACACAAGGCCTCCCTCAAGGCCCTTACATTCTAATAGGTGAATATGTGTCTTTGAGGGTTGGGGGCTTTACTTGCAGATCTTCCTCCCCAGTTAAACAGAAGGTGAGGACCTACTCCAGTCTAAGAATGATCCTTTATGTATTTAATCTTTCAAATTCATGTGAGTAAAGCAATGACATGTCCCTTTAGCCACCTGAAGAAACAGCTAATGTTATGAATAGAAAATAAGGTTTTTTGTTCTCTTTGTGACTGATAGAAAGCACATATAAGATTTGAAAGAAATGTAGGTTGGGATTGATGAAATCTAGTGAAATTACTAAGTCAACTTGGGGATAAAATCAAATCTGTCATGTTAAGTTTTCAAGATACTCTCAAGGCTGGATTTGACATGCCCACACAGGCCCATATAGACTGCAGTCCACCCAACAAAACCCAAAAACTCCACGAATTCAACAGCTGCTCAAAGACATGACATTTAGAGAGTCCCTTACCAAGTAATTGGTAAGTGATCAGAGAGACAGGAAGGCTTTCCGGTATAATGCATATCAGATTAAGACTAAATCATAAAGGGAAATGTGTTTGATTCCATTATTATAGTGCTATTTTCTGATAACTCCAGGAAAGTAATTTTAGAATCTTTTTGATATCTGTTGAACCGAAAATCAATATTGTTTTCAATGCAGAATAAAGCACATCTGGTAACATTTTACATAAAATTATAATATCAATTTTGAAAATTGTTTAAATTACTATTTTTCAAATATTTAGCACATTCATTTAAAACACATACACTCTAAGGCTTTGTGAAAGTGGTGTTGGAAAAAAAAACGAACATTAATGCCAATTATATGCTGGTTACTTACCAGAAGGCAAGTAAAATAATTTTATAATAAACTCCATACACTACCCAGTTTGCTCTGATGAAACAATTTTGTACAATGAACACTGACTAGACATCACATTCCCAGTCTATAGGAACTAGAAATAAAAGAGCCTAGGCTTTGTGCAGCACGTTCTTTCAATATAAAAGATTAAGGAAGAGGATATCCAACAGACTAACTTCCTTTTCTTGGCTCCAAACTTTTCCTGGTCTCATGGATGGTTTCACAATTTTGGAGTTTATGGAGGAAGTTGAGTTATCTGGAAAGGGTCAGAGATTAGTAACTACATTTCTATAAAAGAGTAAAATGCTGAGTTATAGTTTTGTTCAATTCTGCCTACAATAAAACAAGCACATGATCACATCATTTAATAACAGAATGTGATTATGTGGACAGGACCAAGGGAAGGCACTGGGAATTCAAGGTGACTGAACAGAATTCACAGTAAACTTAGTAACAAAGTCCTATTATTAGGGGCTATCAACCCGGTCACAGAATGATTATTTGCAATGATATTTGTTGCAATGATATCTCAAATTAGGATATGTCTTCATTTCTTCAGAATGATTTTTCTAATCAATGAAGAAACTCTCTGTTTCATTATTTCTTTTAAATGTACTTTCATGGCCTAATTACGTTCATTATTAAGCTGGTCCTCAAGTCTGGATTCAAGGACTTAATAGGAATCCCAAGGCTGTGGTGATGGAGATTTTTTTTCCTTGAATTTCCTAACAATGATTCCTACAGGAACATCTGCCCAAATATCTCTGACCAAAATCCCTGTGGAATAATCTTGAGCAGGGAGGAGAAAGAAAAGAAAGGGAAAGATGCCTAGGACATACGAATTGTAAATAAATTACAGTTGTCTTCACTTTGCACTCTTCTGATATGCATGAATTCCAGTAACCATGGTTTAAATAAGTCCCCCAAAACACAGTTCAAATTTTAATCATCACAATACATTAACTGAGTAACTGCATAAGTACAACTTCACTGCTATCTCTTCAGTCAACAAATCACTACATAAACAGCAGATGTGCACCATGATCCATGATATCACATCTCTTAAAGACTGTTGGTGACTAATCATTGCACATCTGTTATTCAGATCATGCAAAGACAGCAAAGCATGGAGTCGTGTTACCTCCTTGTATTCCAGTGATAAACCCACATGATATTTTATAATGGACAATCAAAAGAGGAAAGTTGGCAAAGAAAAAGAAAAGAGCAAAGAAATAAAAAGTGATAAGTGCAGTGTGGAATTCGAACAGACCATTCATGGAGTAAGAGAAGAAATAGTTGATTGTGGGAAGGTAGACACTGGTGCCATGTGAGAGACTCGAGAGATGCAGCC
Source organism: Microcebus murinus (assembly GCF_040939455.1). NCBI lineage: Eukaryota > Metazoa > Chordata > Mammalia > Primates > Cheirogaleidae > Microcebus > Microcebus murinus. Next base: position 52,309,220 of record NC_134104.1, read on the forward strand.
AGAGGAACTCAGTGAACTCAGCCACTTACTGGCAAAAATGAGAAAAGTGAGGAGGAGGTTATGACAAAAAGAATGAAGATATCCCAGAGGAAGTAACTCTAGCAAAAAAACAAAACAAAACAAAACAAAAAAACTACACATACAAAACAAAACAAAACAAAAAGCTCTAAACATTAAAAAACATTAAAGGAACTCTTTCATGACATTGACAGCACAGAGGATAACATGATGGAAGCTGATCTACACTTAGGAAAAAATATGATAATTCACAGAAGCTTTTCAAAAGATAACAAATGGCTAATAAACATATGAAAAAATGCTCAACATCACTAATCATTAGGGAAATGCAAATTAAAACCACAGTGAGATCTTCACCTTACCCCTGTGAGAATGGCTTTTATTAAAAAGTCCAAAAATATCAGATACTGGTGTGGATAGAGAGAGAAAGGAATGCTTATACACTGTTGGTGGGACTGCAAATTAGTACAACCTCTATGAAAAACAGTGTGGAGATTCCTCAAAGAACTGAAAGTAGACCTACCGTTTGATGCAGCAATCCCACTACTGGGCATTTACCCAAAAGAAAAGAAGTTATTTTATTAAAAAGATACCTGCACTCAAATGTTTATTTGCAGTACAATTCACAATCGCAAAGATGTGGAATCGCCCCAAGTGCCTATCAATTCATGAGTGGATTAACAAAACATGATATATATACACTTTAGAATACTACTCAGCCACAAAGAAGGATGAATTAAGGCCTTTGGCAACAATGTGGATGGAAATGGAGATCTTTATCCTAAGTGAAGTATCTAAAGAATGGAAAAACAACACCGCATGTACTTGCTATTAAATTGGAACTAACCAATGAGCACGCATGTGCGCAGAGGGAAGTAAAACTCAGTGGAATTCAAGTAAGGGGGAGAGAGAGGAGGGGATGGGCAAAAACCTAACTAATGGGTACAATGAACACTATCTGGGTGATGGACACACTTCTAATCCTAACTCAAACATAACAAAAGCAATCCGTGTAACCAAAAATATTTGTACCCCCATAATATTTTGAAATAATAATTTTTTAAAAATTTAAGCATTTAAAAAAATTTTTACAAATGAAAATTCACCAAGGCATAGAAGAGATGCTTGCTCTGTATCCAAAATTATGCAAGAACACAAGTGTTGTTCAAACTACTCTTGATAAAATACTTTAATTCTCAATGCTTTTAATGATATAATTTACCATGTACTAAATATTAGTTTACTATTGTGTTTTCATTTCCCAATGCAATTATTACTGATAGTAAGTGAGTTTTTAAATGTTTTGACAAAAAATTTTGATGGTCGTGGAACAATAGTAATTTTTCTTATTATTAATATCACTTTGCAGAGTTTCAGCTTACATGCGCATGCTTGTGGTTTCACAATTCTGTGCAAAGCAAAGATTCCCTGTATAGAACAAAAGGAAAGATTCCCTGTATAGGAAAGGAAAAGAAAGAACAGATAGGCTAATCTCAAAGAATTTCACAATGTTAGCCAGTTCTTTATACATAGTTGGACCTTAATCCTGCAAGAACTAGAGAACTAAGTAGACAGCACTTGAAATCATTTAGTAACCATCTAAATGACAGAAAGAACCTGTTATGATATCAAAGAATTAGGAAAAACCTTCAAAATCAGCTAGGAACTTAATTGTCAGTAGAGGGGCCCAATCAGTTAGTACTGCTTTCAGAACACAAAGTGTCTGAAAGGCAACACTATCAGTTAAGGCTTGATGTTTGAGTCTAGGGTTCTCTGAGCAGTTTGCTAAGCACAGAGATCCTGCTTAAAAGTTTGTAAGTTAAAGCTAAAGGCAAAGATATTTAGGAGCATTTCCCCATAAGAGACCTTTGTCTTTGAAACGTGGCCTAGGGCTCACCAAGTCCTGGCCGGGCTTTGGGAGTTTAGATGTTTTCACAGGCTTCTTCCTCAGGAGGACCCGCGGTGTCTGGAGATAGAGTTCAGGATACAGTTCTGGTATAAAGAAAATCTTTCTTCTCAAAGTAAGGGCATAACCTGCTGTCTTTAATGAAATTTTAGCCTAGTGAAGGCCAAGGTTTTATCTTGGACCACAGAAAGACTCACATGCAGAACTAGAAAAACCACTGAGAGAAACCACCTGTAGTTAAGTGTAGACCATATATGGTAATTAGGAAAAGTTAACAAGAACTAGAAATCTGGAAAGTAAAAGTCAAGGGATCCTGAGTTACTATTAATACCTTGAGGACTGTAACATACCGGATTCTATAAAACACATAACCAAGCAGGTGGAAAAGAGAGGCACTCTCCTATTTGGTGGAAGCTCAGGCCTTAAACAGGAGGCCTCTTACAAAGGGCTCTAACAGAAAAGTTAGGTTCAGATCCATGCAGGACATGACAGAAGGCAAAAGACAGGCATGCGTACATGTCTCCTCGGCCAAAATGTGAGTACTACCAAGCCAGGCCAATATGAGGTTCACTTCCATATTCCCAGCATTTAGCCTAGTGCCTAGCCATCAGTAGGCACCCTGTCAATAGGTATTTGAAGAATAAATGAACAAATTAGGTTAGCATTCTGCTGTATCAATAACAGTTTCTTCTAATCATCTAGTGTGTGCACCTAAATATAGGTTCACCCTTCATGGAAAGAAAAGCCTCAAAATAACTTCAAAACAGAGAGGAAGCATAGTGTAGTAATAAACAGCATTGGTTCAAATCCCAGTACTACCAGCAAATGGATGGGTAATTGTGGGCAAATTGCCTAACCTGTCTTCATGTAGGTTAGAAACTTGTGCCTCAGTTTCTCATCTACCAAATAGGAATAACAATAGTACCTATGCCCATTGAGTTCTTGGCAGAAATAAATATGATTTCAGATGTAGAACACTTTGCACAGTGCCTATCACACAGAGCAAGAGTATCATAAGTGTTTATCTACTGTTATCGACACCTTTAAGTGAGTCCAGGTTGGGTGAATCAAGCACACAGACACCTCTTCCACACACATACACATGCTGCATCTACTTGTTTTAAGATGAGCCAAAAAATATTTCTTTAGGTTCATAAGCACGTTGCTTAAAATATGACCAGTAGAAAAAATATAAAAAAGAACATTCAACCTCACTAACACAAAAATAAAAATCAAAACAACATGTTTTTTCACACATCAAATTAGCAAAGATTTTAGAATTATAATAATGTCAGGACTGCGAGGTAAAAGACAGGTATTCTCATCTGCAATAGTAATTGATACAATGTTTCTGGAAATATTTTGGCAGCATATAACTAGAGCCTTAAAATATCTTTGCCATTTCCAGGCTTACATATCTTTAGTAGAGTTATTTTCATAGTATCAAAAAAAATTGGAAACATCCTAAAATCCATCAAGATGAGAGTTAAGTAAATTATAGTACATCCACAGAAGTAGAGCACAGGCAGCTATAACAGGATTTCTGAAGACATAGGGGGAAAATCAGAATGCACAAGTATGTAAGCTATATGAGTCCATTTATGATTTGGTAACAAAAAGGAATAGAAAAAAACAGAAAATTCCCTAGAATACACCAATAGTTTATTTCTAGGCTTTGAGACTCCAGATGATTTTTGGTTTTTCCTCTATAACTTCCCATATAGTATAAGGTGTTCTAAAGTGATATGTATTTCTTTAAGTCAGGAAAAAAAAAACCCATAAAGCTCATTTTCTAAAAATTCAGCTGACAGTGAACAGATTCCCTCCTGGTTCATTCTGCTAAAAATGATGTTACTAATGATAATGCCATGATCAGCAAACGTCTATCAATCCAAACTCAACAAATCACACTAATGTGAAATAATTTCACAGTCTTCCCTGCCCAAATCATACGACTTAGCCCTTAAAGCCTGGGTCTGCCAATATGGTTAAAAGCTTTCCCTAATATCAGTGATGACAGAATAGGTCTTGATGCTGTACCAGCATCTAGGTATAAAAAGGCTTACTGTCTTGAAAGTAAGATTTGTGAAATGACTTGACAGTTGCCACTTTCAGCCCTTTCTTCCCTTCTTTTTTATCATTTTAGACAAAAGTTGAGAACATCTCTGAAATCACTAAGCAATTCCAAAGTGCCATACATTGAGAAAAACTCTTAAAACATAATCAGTCATCTCCCTACCATTTTTATATATCACTATAGACACACATGGCTTAAACTTCTGAGTAAAAGTAAAATTCATGAAATATAAAATATTGTAGTAGCCAACCTACTATAATATTTTACTAGCTTTCAATATTTTAAAGGTTGCAGAACAAATTAAATCAGTATTATTTATTCCTTGCCTAGATAAATGTTTGGTGGTTTTCAGGGAACTATAGAGAAAAGTAGGAATAAATCTTACCTTTTAAAAGTTTAAAAGTTTAGACTATCATTTCAGGATTTCAGCAATGTAGTAAATTACCTTAATCAAAATAGGTGAATATAGTTGAGTATAAACGTTAATCAGAAAGCATATTACCTATTTACCTAGTAATGACAATTCTATATTGTTGATGCTAAATCTGATGCAGAAGTCTGGTTATATGAGTATTATAGGAAAGCAAGATCAGAGAACACAACTCTCCCATGGCTGCCTCTTTAGAGGCTACAGAACTGAATGGTGAGGATGACAAAACATGGTTCTAACTGGGCCTTTTCGAGAGTAAACACATGTACATGGAGAAATTCAAACTGGGAAAATAAAAAGAGGGGAATCTAAATTCTACAAAGTATAACATTCTATCTTAACACTAAGGTAGCCTGTTACCGTTTACCAAATAAAATATTATGTGTGTAAATGTTCTGTAAATATTAAAATGCTATGTGAATTTAGGTGTTGTTATTACTAATATTCCCACTATTCATTCTTGAGAGATTAAAACAACACCACCAACATCATATTTCATGGACTCTAGAAAAAAATAATTCTATGCTTTGTTCGGAACTGCAAAAGAACCTGAATAGCCAAAGAAATCTTAAGCAAAAAGAACAAATCTGGAGACATCACATTTGCAGACTTCAAACTATACTCCAAGGCTATATTAAACAAAACAGCATGGTATTGACACAAAAATAGAGACACAGACCAATAGAGCAAACAGAGAACACAGATATAAAACCATTCATGCATAGTCAATTGATCTTTGACAAAGGAGACAACAATATACACTGGAGGAGAGAAGCCCTATTCAATATATAGTGGTGGGAAATTGGATAGCCACATGCAGAATAATGAAACAGGATCCATATCTCTCGCCATTCATAAAAATTAATTCAAGATGGATAGCAGACTTAAACCTAAGGCATGAAACCGTAAGAGTTCTAGAAGAAAATGCAGGAAAAACTCTTCTAGATATCAGCCTAGGAAAATAATTCATGAAAAAGACCCCAATGGTAATGACAGCAACAAACAAAATAAATAAATGGAACTTGATTAAATTAAAAGCTTCTGCACAGCTAAGGAAATAATTAACAGAACAAATAGACAACCTACAGAATGGGAGAAAATATTCACAAGCTATATGTCCAATAAAGGGCTAATAATCAGAAACTACAAAGAACTCAAGCAAATCAGTAAGAAAAAAACAACCGCATTAAAAGTGGGCAAAAGACATGAACAGAAGCTTTTCAAAAGAAGACAAATGGCCAATAAACATATGAAAAAAAATGCTCAATGTTACTAAATCTTCAGGGAAATGCAAATTAAAACCACAATGAGATCTCACTTTACCCCTGTTAGAATGGCTGTTTTATTACAAATTCCAAAAACAGTGTATGCTGGCATGGATGCAGGGAAAAAGGAACGCTTACACACTGTTGGTGGGACTGCAAATTAGTACAACCTCTATGGAAAACATCATGAGATTCCTCAAGGAACTGAAAGTAGATCTACCATTTGATCTAGTAATCCCAGTACTGGGTATTTACCCAAAGGAAAAGAAGTCATTTTATCAAAAAGACAAATGTAAGATTTATTCCTACTTTCTCTGTAGTACTACCCTGAAGATCAGTAAACATTTATCTAAGCAAGAAATAAATAATACTGATTTAATTTATTCTGCAACCTTTAAAATATTGAATGTTTATTGCAGTAAAATTCACAATTGCAAAGATGTGGAATCAACCCAAGTGCCCACCAAGTCATGAGTGGATTAAAAAAATCGGATATATATATATATATATATATATATATATATATATATATATATATATATATATATATATTATGGAATACTACTCAGCCACCAAGATGGAAGAATTAAGGCCTTTTGCAACAATGTGGATAGAACTGGAAGCTATTATTCTAAGTAAAGTATCTAAAGAATGGAAAAACAACACCACATGTACTTGCTATTAAATTGGAACTAACTCACAAGCACATATGCACACAGAAGGAAGTTAAACTCAGTGGAAATCAAGTAAGGGGGAGAGAAAGGAGGGGATGGGCAAAAACCTAACAAACAGGTACAATGAACAATACCTGGGTGATGGGCACACTTATAACCCTGACTCAAGTGTAACAAAAGTGATCCATGTAACCAAAAATATTTATACCCCCATAATATTTTGAAATAAATAAATAAAAACAACAACAAATAAAACACACCTTATTAGGAATTAAAAGTGAACTGTAGCAAAATATGGGCAACAATATATATTTCAAGGAGACTACTAATATTCAAGCTGCATAGTCTTATTTATCACAATAATACTCTTCCTAAAACAACTTATTTAAATAAACTATTTCACTAATAATGCCTCCTAGAAATAAAAATTTCATCGCTGAAAAATAAATGCAAAGTTGAAATACTTACTTTTAATACCAAACTGTCCCCAAAACAGGAGTACAGCAAAAATTGGGAAAATAACAATGAGAATATTTTCATTTGGAGAAAACCATGGAACTGGGGAGAAAGAAAACAAAAATCACAATTAATATTTACTATAATCATTTCAAATCCTACAAATGGTCTATAATATATGTTTTAATGTGGAGATAAAAATAATTAAAGCAGTAGCCTTGATTCTTACATATATTTATATGCATACACGAAACAAATTATACATAATTTACCTATATAACAAATTTCATTTATGAAACAAAAAACTATAGTTACTGTTTCTCAAATTTTTGCTAACCCATATTTTATGGAAGGTGATAGTATAGCACGGTAGCTGGGAACAGGGCTCTGTGGCCACAATGCCTGCGTTTGAACTCAGCTCTAATTCCACAATCTACGTAACCTTGACAATGTCTTAACCCCTCCCTGTTCTTCAGTGTCCTCCGTTGTTATATGGGTATAACATATTAATAGTACCTACACCCTGAAGGATTGTTATAACTATTAACAGTTAATAAAGTATATGCAAAGAGCTTGAAACAAAGCTCTGCACTTACCAAGTAATACAAGTACTAGAAATACAATTATTATTATATGTTTATATGTTGAATATCCGTATGTGTACAGTGCCAAGAGTTTACCTTTAAGCAACAATGAAGTGTTCCTATAAAGACTGACTCAGGGGACCTAAGGGAGGAAGCTGTATCACTAGGTACCCTCTCCCTGACAAAGACCAAGAGAGATGAGCCCTGCCTTTTCTCTAACTTACTCTGCAATATTAGACTTATTCATGAATAATTATGCTTCAGAGGCTTATTTACATGTAAAGTAACATGCATGGCTTTAGGCTATTAAGGAAGCTGTTATGAAGTGGGTCACATGTTACTTTTACAGTGAAAAGATATCTACACATCCTATATAAAGGAAATTAAGATATTAAGACTTCAAATAAGATTTGTTTAGAACTTTAAAAAAAATTAAGTTTAATTGCATTTTATAAGCCCATAGCTCATAATTTTAGCTATGAAATTTCTTTTCCAGCAATAAAGCCAGGTGAATGCAATGAAAGCATTCCCACGTTTGCCTGTACAGAGGGCTGTGCTGTAGAAAGAGCACTTCTGAACACTGCCCTAAGCAAGCACTGTCATTCCTCTGAAATCAGCACTTCTATTTCAAATCCTACCCTGCTCTGCCCCTCAGGATCAGCGGATGAGGAACTCTGTGGCTTTCCATTCCATAATGATGGCCACACACACATTTCTTGTATTAAGCTTATGTTAACCTGGAAAAATGCTTATATTAATCCCTAGAATATAACAAAATTATGAACTCTTTCTTAGAGAAATTAGCTTCTCAGAATCTAGTGTTTTCCCCTATACATAGTAGAGATTCAATACAAGGTTACAGCAGTCGTCATAGTTTAGCAAGTGAATGAAAGAAAATTTTTTTGATGTACCCATGGTTTTAGATCTCTTCTAAGAGATACATATTTTTAGATACCCTGAATCAATACCTTAATTTCTAACCATATAATTGGTCATCTTCCTATACGCCCCCCCAAAACCCCACTTCAATACAGCATAAAATCCTACCAGAAAAAAAAAACGTTGTGAATCATGCCTAGGTTTTTGATATCTAATGCCCAAAGGATCTGGTAAAAGCTCGATGATTTAATAACTATGTTTAATCAATTTATTCCTCCTTACCTACTACCATCATTATTTTGTTTTGAGTTATGCACATTAACTCTTCAAATCCTCACAATTATCATATGAGGAACTATTAATCCCTCCTTAAAGTCATGGAAACTGAGGCACAGTGAATTAAGGCTCTTAAGCTTCTTAAGTTTTCATGCAGCAAACTGACTCCTGATAGTCTCCCACCCACCTCCCATCAAACCTCCCCTCCCAGATGTCCTCATTTCAGTAGCGGGGACTCCACTTCTCCAGCTGCTCAGGGACAAAAAACCTTGGAGTTACTTGACTCTTTGGGTTCTCTCACATCCCACATCTAGTCCAATAGCAAATCCTGCCAGCTCCACTCTCAAAACACAGCCAGTATCTGATCTCATGTTCAATATGAGCTGATGATGAAATGTTCTTTCACTGGACTCGCCCCTTATTCAACAGAACCATCTTAGGATACACTAATAGAAATTATTAATAAGAGGTGTATATGACTCTGGTCTGACCACAAATTTTTCACTTATCCCACAAACATTTATTGAAAGCTCCACCGTGAGTAGGTACTTCTCTCGGCTCTTGAAAGTCCAGCAGTGAACAAGGCAGGGCGGCCTGAGCTTGAGGAGGGCAGGAGCTGAGGAACAGACTCTCTCGGGGCAGTAAGGAAAGACCTCTGGAGAGAACCTCGAAGAGAGCCTTGGACAGGAAGGAGCCTGCGTGTGAAGACAGGGAAGAAGAGGTGCCAAAGGAACGAGTCCAAGGAACCAAATGATGGCCACTGTGGCTGGGACTTAGTGATATGGGATCAGATGGGAAGAGTTTGCTGGGGCAAGATTATGTTGAGTCTTAGCAGCTTGTTAAGAGTTTGGATTTTATTCTAAGAGCAAGGACAAGTGATTGGAAGGCTTCAAATAGGGAAGAAAAATGACCTGACTTATTTAAAATCTTCTTTGGCAGCCATGTGGAGAGTAGATTACAGAGAAGAAAGACCTGTCAGAGAGTTACAGGAACAATGGTAACTTGGGAGGCAGAAGGGCATGACCGAAAAACGCAATCCTGAGTTCAGTTTTACTCATCACATTTAAAGATGTAACAGGGAACTGCTTCAAAGGAAGATGACTAGAACAGAGATCCTGAAACTATGAGCAATGGCTAAAAGAGCTGGGGATTTTTATCCTAGAGAAGAATAAACTTGGGAGAAATACTAAAGCCCTCCCAGTGAGTGAGAAATTACAGGGGTAGCAAGTTTTACCTTGACTTAAGGAAGAAATGAAACTGCCTGATAATAGACCAAGATCCTCTGGGAAGCAATAATGTCTCCTTATCTCAAGCATTTAGGTCAAAAGTCTGAATGGCCAACTACATGGGGCATGATAGAAGTAATCTGCGAATTAGATGCTGAGATAAACTAGATGACTACTTACGGACTCCAAGATTCTATGCAGAAGTCATAAGAAATATAAGACACAGGCCGGGCGCGGTGGCTCGCGTCTGTAATCCTAGCTCTCTGGGAGGCCGAGGCCGGGCGGATCGCTCGAGGTCAGGAGTTTGAAACCAGCCTGAGCAAGGGCGAGACCCCGTCTCTACTATAAATAGAAAGAAATTAATTGCCCAACTAACATATATAGAAAAAATTAGCCGGGCATGGTGGCGCATGCCTATAGTCCCAGCTACTCGGGAGGCTGAGGCAGGAGAATCACTTGAGCCCAGGAGTTTGAGGTTGCTGTGAGCTAGGCTGACGCCACGGCACTCACTCTAGCCTGGGCAACAAAGTGAGACTATGTCTCAAAAAAAAAAAAAAAAAAGAAAAGAAATATACGACACATTGCAATGACAGAGAGTGGGATTATAGAACAAAAAAATATGATTCTTAACTGGAGCTTATCAAAATCACTTGGGTTTATTCGGGCCTCGCACACTCTCCCTTTTCACCCCAATATTTTAATATGGTCCCTGATGGTAAGTGGGGGATAAGAGTGGGGTGAGCTGGATACCCATGATGCTCTCAGTTTAAAATCACTGCTGCAGATTTCTGCTGGAGTTTAGCTCCCGTCACTGACATGAATGTGTTTCCTCTTTCTAATTTGTTACAGTTGAAAAATTTGAGAAGCACCGAATTGGACATTTAAGAACCAACTGAGATGCTGAGGGGAAAAACCCCCCAATGTTTTATCTAAAACCATTTATATGCCCATTAAGCTATTGATTTGTTATGGTAGTATTGGCAGATGATGCTAACTCTTGTTCCCCAAGGGAGAGTAAGACAAGATACGTCTCTGAAACCCCTTTCAGCTCTGAATTTCTATGACACTAAGAAAATTAATTAAGCTTAAAATAGAAATTATTAAAATTAAAATGGACTAAGAACAAGAACAAAAATATTTTCCCATCTCAGGATTAAGAAAGATAATCCAAGGGCATCTACATCCTATTCCACCTGAGCTATGGCTAATAACTCTGCCCATCACTCTCCCCCAATACCTGGTCAGGCAGAGTGGTTCCCAAGAAAATTAACTTCTTACTACTGGAAAGGCAAAGAAATGATATTAAGAGGGTGTGGCATATGAGTGAGTGTTTAAATTTTGCTTCCAAACTTAAGTGTTATTAAGCCCCAGGATCTCATTTTTCTTATCACTATGTACAAAAATGGCACAACCTGAAAAAGAGATCACTCTGATCAACTAAATGTGTTTCTCCTTCAAATAGATGCATGCAAACCTCCATAAATGCAGATAACACATTTCCACCAAAAAATAAACAAATAAAAATCACAGTAACATTTATTAACACTAAAATTCAAACCAAATTTTTACTTGATGCTTCAGGATTATGATAGCTTTTTGATGTGCTGACTGGGCCAGGCTACAGTCCTGTTATTTAATCAAACCCAGAATTCTAAGATGGCCCCCAAACCCCTGTCTGAAATACATGCCTTTCATAATTCCTTCCTCTTATATAGGGGTAAGACTATGAATATGTTGGATTTCATTTCTATAATTATGGCATGTCACCTGGCCAAAAGGAGTTCACTGATATAATTAAGGTCTCCAATTAGTTGACTTTAAGAAAGGGAGATTATTCTTGAAGGAGAGAAGGCTGACCTAATCAAGTGATCTCTTAAAAGGGTCTGGGCTCTTTCTGGCAAAATAAATTCAATATGAGAGAGAGATTCAACAAAATGAAAACAGTTGCTACATAGCCCTAGAAAACTAATACAAGGATCTTATAATGCTTTTATGTCATCATTATAAACAGCGTGTATCATGTTGATAATAAGGGAATTGGCAACTTTCTTGAACCTGAACTAAACTTTTAAAATCAAAACTCTAATATCTTAGAGAAAAATAAATTTAAAACTTCCAAGTTTTTATATCAATAATAACATAAATATTTATAACAAATTTCATTACCACTATTATTTATATTAGTGTTTGGTTACTGACAAGGTATTTTCACAGAAACTATATATTATGGTGATAAAATGTTGGGTTTTATAGCCAGAGAGGTCTAGGTTAAAATCCCGGCTGTTACTCTGACTTTGAACAAGTACCTTGAATCTCTTTTGCTTCCCCATTTGTTAATTGGTAAGACCTACATCTATCTCCCAGAGTTCTTGAGAAGATTACAAGACACAACGTACATAAAGCATCTGGCATGTGTTCAAATAAATGTTAGGTCCATTTTACTCTTCTTATTTGTACTATAATCACTTCCTTGAAATCAGGGTTTAAGTCTTAGTCATCATTGAATCCATAGTGTCTAGCACTGTGTCTGACATGTAATAGGCACTCAATAAATCTTTGTTAAGTAAGAGAGATATTATCTCATTTATATCTCAAACATTTCTGTGATGAAGATGGTATCCCCATAGGACTGATAAGAATCTGAGGACCTGATAAATTGAATTTCTCACCCAAGTTTTCTTAAACTATAAAATGTCAACATAAAAAATATAACTTTCTAAATTCCAGTCTGGTGCTATAGTATACACAGGCACCAGAGGTATATAAAACTGTATCTTATTGTGTTTCCATGTATTCAATCCTAGTGCTAAAAAAAAAAAGAAAAAAAGAAAAGAAAAAACCCCACACAGAATGGTCACCATTACCTGCACTCTAGTAAGTGGAATTCAATTCCCTATTGAGTAATTTCTATTTATCATTTATGCCTATATCTGTGTATCTACAAGAAAGCACAGCATAGTAAAAATGGTTTCTAATACCGATATCCTCAAAGTCCTCATGATGGGTAAGTATCCTTATTACAACAAATTTATATTCCATAGTAAGAATCCTGCCCATTTAACATTTTTGTATTTTTTTTCCAGTAAAAAAATGGGTGCGAAATAGAGGCACCAGATGCTGGCAAGGATGTAGAGAAACTAGATCACTCTTACGTTTCTGATGGGAATATAAAATGAAACAGCCACTGTGGAAGAAAGCAGTTTGGCAGTTTCCTTAAAAACTACACATACACTTACCATAACAACCCAGTAACTGTATTTGTAAGTATTTATCCCAGAGAAATGAAAACTATGTCTACATAAGAACCTGTGCACAATTGTTCATAACAGCTTCATTTGTAATCACCCCAAACTGGGAACAACCAAAATGTCCTACAAGAGGTGAAGGTTAAACAAGCTGTGATATACCCACACCATGGGGTACTACTCAGCAAAAAACAACAAAAGAAAAAAGATAAAGGAAACTACAGATGCACACAACAAACTGGACATATGTCAAGGGCATTGAGCTGAGTGAAAAGGCCAATCTGAAAACCATGCAGTAACCTACTGCATGGTTTCATTATAAAACATTGTTGAAATGACAAAATTAAAGATATGGAGGAAAAATTAGTGTGTGCCAGGCTAGGGATAGTGGGAGATAGGGGATGTGACTACAAAGGGTTGGCATGATGGAGATGTTTGTGTTGACAGAAGAGCTCTACATTCTGATTGTGGGCGTAGTGACACAAATGCACACATGTGACAGGACAGAGAACCACACACACACACACATACACACACACACACACACACACGCTGTGCCACTGTGAACTCCCTGGTTTTGATACTGTGTTATAGTTACATAAGATGTAACCACTGGGGGCGGGGAGAGTTGGGTGAAGGGCACACAGTACCTCTCTATGTTTGAATCTTCCTATGAATCAAAAATTATTTCAAAAAATAAAAATGGATGTAAAGCCAAATGTCTCAAGCCTCTGGTAAAATTTTCTACATTCTCTATGATAAAATAATACTTTCTCATTTTAAGGGCCCAAAAAGACAGCCTAGTTCTTATTTTCATAAGGTATTTTGGGGGAAAAAAGAAATACAAAACAATCACATGCAAAATCATTAATGATGTCTTCATCTCAGACACTGGTCTTCCTCTCCCATCCATCTTCATTTCATCTTCTGGCCTTTCAAGTCTCATCTCTCGAGCTTACCAGTTTACATCTCAGTGACCTATAAAATTACTCTTCTTCCATGTCTTATTCTTTCATTCCCATGAAACTGTATACTTTCTCAGAAAAATTTCAAGGAGATATTAGATTATCTAACTCCAGCCACTCACAGCACACATGACTGACTGATTAGATCCCTCCTGAAAGGTGTGTGTGTGTGCATAATATATGTTAATATATTATGTTATTATATATTATTTATTTATAATATGTTTATATGTAAATACATATTTTTAATATATAAATATATGTATATTAAAAATCTCCTTAGCCCAAATTAATGTCAATAGTAAAAGTTACAATGTAAGAGAGATTTCTGAGCAGAAAAACCTTCTAAATTCTCCTTGTCTACTCTGAGCCATCCTGCCCATTCCTCACTGTACACAAATCCCTCTCATATCAATCCAGGCTAGCTTCAGCAACTTGATATCTTACAAAATAAACATCCCAGGAACACAGCTAATGTGTACAACTTTGATTTACAAAGAACTTGTCCACGTGAGACTTCATTTGATGCTCATTAGATTTTGTAGAATACATAAAAAGAATATCTACTTTTATGCCCAATCTAGAGATCAGGTCACTTGGACTTGGTGAGGTAACTTCTCAATGTCACCAAGATGAATAGTAAGGTGCTGAAAAGGGGATATAACTCAGATTTCCGATTCCCAATCCTAAACAATGCCAAAATATTTCACCAAACCAGAGCCCCCATTCCCAATCTGGTAGCAGATATTTTATAACAGTAAAAGCTAGGCAAATAGTTGATCCAATGGAACTGTTCTGATTCCATCTAGAGCAGAGGTTCTCAAAGGACAGTTCATTCCAAGATCAGTAATATGACTGGTGATCCTAACTAGAGATGTCAAAACACAAAGTCAGAACGTACTTGTATGTGTTTGAAGAAATCAAGCAAGAAATAGCAAAGAAAAGAGACTGTTTACTTCAGCTAACTTTAGTACTTTATACAACTCACCAACCCACGTTTGTGAAGAGAGGGCAGAATTATGGTGCTGTAACCAAGCCTGAATTCAAATAAATTAATTTGGATCCCTAGCTCTTCCTCATCTTGACCAAGGAAAAGAACACCAAAGCAAGGCTAAGTACAGAAAGCCTTAAGAAGTCATCCATGATCACCTAATTTAATCTCCTGATTCTCCTTCTAATCTATTACCTCAAGAAGGAGTGTGGCTGGGACTTGCCAACCCTTGGCCAAAGTGTAAGGTTACATAATACATACACACATAAATAAAAAATGGCTAAATAATTGGAAAGAGCCTTGAAAATTAATCAAAGGAAAGAAAATACTTTTGATGGCAGCAAAGAGAAATGTAGACTAGATGACCCCAGGACCAACCACCAAATAGAATAGTTCTCAAACCAAAAGTTTGAGACTCACACGGTATACAAATTAGCAGTAAATACTGCAAAAACTAGAAGAGTAAATAAGATAGGACTCATGATCTTAAAGCTGCTTAACAGTACATCAACATTTATTATTAATAGCCTGCTTTTTGATTCAAAGGAGCTCCTAACCCTCTTTTGCCCCCCTTCTAAAAGAATCAGGTTGTATCAGGAAAAGTAAAAAGAAAGCTTTTAGAGAAGTCTTACCAACACGATATTTTAGTTCTATGAAGGTTTCGCCTTCTCTGCTTAATTCTGTCACTTCACATGAATAGTTTCCTAAGAGAGCTTCACTCTTATCGATCTTCAAGGAGGCATCCCCTTTTAGTAATTCTGGGACGTCCATTCTTGCACTGTGAAAATCACCGTAGGTAGCGGACTTGTTGACAACACCATCATAGCTGTAAATGTCTTTTCCTTTATATCTCCACTTTACATACAGTTCGTTAAGGTTTTCTGCCTCTATATTATTAACACAGCACGGGATGACAACAGTTTCATTGCAAAACGTATATTCTACAGATTTTGTTTTATTAAATAGTAGCTGAGCTGAACCTGGAAAGGAAAAAGAAAAATATTTTATTTAATTATAGAATTCTACACCATAAGATTTTAGGTATGTTAATTTTTAAATTCCTAAGATAAAGAGCAATGTTTCAATTGTTCACTTATATAAGCAGTGTAGCAATGAAGAGAAAACCTGAAAGGTGGAAAACAGAAACAAATTATTTTAATATTAACTTGCACAGCTGGTAGACAACACTATAACTTTTTGTTATTCATTCTCAGTAATACAAAGTATACATTACCATGCATCTTGGGAACACATTCAACTACTGTGTTGGAACATGCAGGTGTAGTATCTGGCTTTGGAAGCTTTGAAGTAATCATTACTGCCTACTGATATATGTAGGAAAATATTGTCCTTACCATGGGAAAATTTTGAACAGAAAATCAAAC
The DNA here is from genome assembly GCF_040939455.1 of Microcebus murinus. Taxonomy (NCBI): domain Eukaryota; kingdom Metazoa; phylum Chordata; class Mammalia; order Primates; family Cheirogaleidae; genus Microcebus; species Microcebus murinus. The sequence goes on from NC_134104.1 coordinate 52,325,597, forward strand.
CAAATATTATATTCAGTCTCAACTGCAATACACTTCTTCTAAATAGAACTTGCAGAACTGATATGAAATTTATCTCTATCTTTATGCTGCATTTCCAAAAAAAGTGGCAGGTTCTACTGTATTTTAATATACAAAGTAAATCAGATGAATCAAATCACATCTTTCCACTAGGATGGAAAGTCTCAGAATACTAATGAGAAAAAAACATTTTGCTATGGCCACATTCCCATTGCAAAATATAGATAGCAATAGACATTTTGTACACAAGTCTTACAAAGGATTATGTTCAAATGAATGGCATTTTCCTACCCCCACATTTCACTGATACTACAGAATAACAATTCCCAAATGTATATTTTAGGTATTTCTTTCCTCAAGAAACCATAAGCCACTCAGAAAGCTAAGAAACAGGCTGAAACCAAGAGCAGATACTGCTAATAAGTGGAAGTATCCTATCAACTCTTCTCAATAGGATAAACTACCAATTGTTGCCTTATAAAAGAGGGACAAGGTAAATAAATGCAATCACTCCCCATTCAACTAAAATGTACAAGAATGTGGGGAAATTGTAGTTGTCTTCCATATTCTTCAGCCATTTAGTAACTCTTTTTATCTAAGTAGCTAGCTGGCTTTTCCTGAAAAAAAGCACAAAGTACTAACAAATGTAAATATTAACTTTGTTAATAGTTCATTCTTAAGATTTCTTCCTTTTATATAAACTGGAATAAAAATCAGAGGCATAGAATATTATTATTCTAAGAACATTATTATTATTCAATAAATACCTATTGAATTGAATGCAAGGATACATAGTAGAATAAGAATTAAACAGTGGTCAAAACACCTGAGTACAGGTCCTATCTGTACCACTTTTCAGTATGCCATCCTTAAGCAACTAACTTGTCTGTGCCTTGGTTTGCTCTCCAAAAGTAAGAGGAACAAAAACAAACACTGGAATACTTCACAGAATTGTGAGCATTAAAGGAGAAAATATATGGGCAAGTGCTCTTTAAACACTGTGCTATAAAAATGTAGAGTGATACTCTAAAAACTAGATGATCTGGCATTTTAATGTAATGATATGGAGCTTCTCTGACTAGTTCAAAATGTTCTATTTCTGGGAATTATAGTCTGAACCAACCTTGTGGATATCTACAGCTTATCTCTTCCCATTTTCTATGTTTCTAGCCACCCAAATATTAGGAAGCCCCAGGAATAATTTGGACTTCCATTGCATTCTTCAAAACCTTGGAGTTGTGAATTACTTCCCCTGTTAGACAGAATAAAGGGATGATGATGTTGGAATTAAAAAGGAAGGCGAGTGTAAAACAATATGGTGAAAGATTTTGAAATGGATGCAAAGATTACTGGGCATCCTTTCAACAGAGTACTAGGCACTGTGTAACAGATCCTTTGGGATGACATGATTCTATAGGTGCCTGTGCCTTTCACTGACTTTGGGTTATTTTACAATTGTGTAAGTTGTAGAAAATTGATGACAAGGCAAATGATTGGTGTCCCTATGGATATAAATAAATTTTATTTGGCAACTGATTTCCACCTGGTGGAAGAGGAGATTCCAAAAAAATTACATTTTACTGCCCTGAGGATATTGACCAATTTTGCATTTATTAGCAAATTCATTTCAGCATTCCTGATTGCCTATAAATGTGTCTGTTCTTCCAATTTTCTTTTAAAAAGGTTTTGCCTTCTTGCTGGTTTGCTTGTTAATTAATGAGTGAAATAAAATCCTTGACATGTGTTCATTTTATATCTGTATGAATCATGGTTTTACTTTTTAAAAATTATCCTTTAAAAAAAGAATTACAAATGGGAGCTTAGTTATCCTATCAAACTTTTTGAGAAGGCTCTAAGTAAGCAAGAAGTGATTGGTGAACATTCCACATTATTATAACTTATGTTTAGAAAATGATTTTTCCAAAAAATACAAAATCATTAATTGCATTGCGCTGTTGGTCATAATAAAAACATTTTGCAGCTGAAGCAATTTAAGTAGAATAAATACTATCAGTAAAATTTAAAGTAAAATTGACCTGGATAAACCATAATTTGAATAACCTTTGCACTAATAATTAATAAATAAGGGTAGTCTAAAAATATCACCCCACTATTAACTACAACATCAATCTCTATGAACATGTATAAAAAACTGTTAAGTAGTAAAATTACCTGATTTGGGTTTTTTTCTGTTTTGCCTACTGCTTTCTGATGAAATAGCAAAGTGAAGAAAAGATTTAAAATATAGGGAGCAAATAAAGGAACATAGACAATTAACATGAATAAGAAAATTCTGAATAAACAGATATGCTTATAGCAGTTTAAATCAGATAGAAGTAGAAAAAATGTAACCAAGAGTAATGTTAGAGTTACAAATTAGCAGATAAAATGGAACAATTATTTTATATCAAATGCCAAAAGTACTGGACTTTGCAAGTATTGATGAATATAGACCACCAACCCAAACCATCTCAGACCACAGTTCTGAAAACAGCTATGCAGTGGCAGAGAAGGCCCAATCCAGGGAAGTCACAGCACACAAGTCCAGCTTAGATATTTTAAAAATGTAACAAACATTTCTTGAGAATTACCTGACATGAAACATTGTGACAGGATGTGGGGAAACAATGATGAAAAAAATGTAGGAATTATCTTTTAGGAGTTTACAGTTCTTATATGGGGGATGATAAGTACTTTACATAATACAAAGTCCCAAGTGTTTTCCTTTCTGTATGGACAATATACTATGGATGAGCAGAAGAGTAATCAGTGTTACAAATTTCTAGGAAAATTGGTGTTGCTACTAGGGAAGCACAGAAGAGTGTTGCAGGTCTTTCAATATTTTACCTTTTTACTTGTTCCATGTCAATTTTATCTCCTTTGTAATAACTCTTAAATCATTCTCTTTTTGCCTCTTACCCTATATTCACCCAGTGTCTTCCCTCCCTACTTGTTAATTGAAATTGAATCCTTCAGAGGAGAATCCAGAAGCTTCCAATACTCCCCACCTATAAACTTTCCTGCAATCCCGACTATCCATGCCTCTTTCCTCCCACTTCCACCTTGTTGGAAATTAATCCCTTTAACTGAGAGCTAGTTTCTATTTCTGCCTCCACACCCATCAATCTCAAGGACTTTCCCTAATTGAATATCAGCCTCCCCAGTCTCTATATACCATTTATATGGAGCTGCTCTTTATTTTTTAGTCTTTAAAAAATGCTTCTATATTCTCCAAATTAAAATTCCCATACTTGCCACCATCTTCCTTAGCATTCCAAAATAATAATGTATAAGCATTTCTTCACGCCAATTCACTCCCTAATTCTCCGTCATCTGGCCTCCACCCCTTCACCCCTACTACTTCTTTGCTACTACAGCTCTTGCCAAGGTCACCAATAATCCCTTGTGAAAAATCTTTGAATGTGGATGGTTCACTTTCTATCTTGCCTTTTCTGCAGTTCCTGAGCCAGCAGGAAGCTCCTTTCTTGCTTTGGTCTCTCGGCCTTTATGGTATTTCTTGATTATGAATTTCCTCCTTCTTTCTTTGTTGAAATCTATTTCTTGATTCACACTAAATGTTCATGTTTCTAAGGGCTTCATATTCAGCAGCACCACCGCCACCAATATTCTCCCTGACTTCTATGGTTTTATCCACTTGCACGCTATTTTTAAACTTAACTAGGCCCTGTCTTTCCTCTAAACCACTGACTCTGGATGGTCAGCTGTCTGTTGTGCATTTCTACCTGGAGGTACTATGGTTACTTCGAAGTCAACAATGTCTAAAAATCTACCAACTCTCTCTACCCTTTGCTGACTTCCTTATTGGTAGATATTTCTATTGAAAATAGAAAATGTTCTATTATCTACCAGTCAACCAGACCCCAAGAATCATTCTAGATTCCTCCCTCTCCTTAGCCATGGCAAATTTTGGTTATCTGATAGTTCCTAAATCCACTGTCTGTTGAATGAATGAACTAGACACTTACCCTTTCTCCCTTGAACTATTGCTATAACCTCCTAACTGGCTCCCTGCCTCCATCCTCAAGGTTTCTCCATTTCAGCCCCAGTGTATTTTCAACAGTTCCCAAAATAACTGTTCTAAATGCAAATGTGCACTCCTTTCCCTAATATACTTTAACAACACCTTCCTGTCTTTTCAGGCTAAATTCTAAGTACATTAGCCTGGAATACAAACGAGGTCCTTCAACACCCTTTCCAGCCCTACCTCCTATACTCCATTATTTCCAAACTAACATCCAATCACAATGATCTTCTAGCAATGCCATGACTATGCAAATGCACTCTTATCTCCACATCTTAGTTCGTGCTGTTCCTCCAGCCTGAAGAGGCCTATACCTTTCACTGGGTGTACAAGGGTGTGTAACAGTTAAACAGCACATACTTTGGAGTCAGACCCTGGTTCAAGAGACTCAGTTCAAGCACTTCTTAGTTGTATAAACTTAGGCAAGTTACTTAACCTCTGTACTTTTAGTATAGTTTCCTCATCTATAAAATGTGAATGTTGATAGTATATACCTCATGGAGATTTTGTTAAAATTTGGTAAAACAATGAACTTAAAGTTCTTATTCTAGTATCTTTCACAGCAAGTGATCAATAAATGGCAGCTATGATTTGCTAACTTTTGCTCTTCTTGCTAAAGCACAGTTGAGATGCTAAGTCCTGCTCTCCTTCCCTATACTACTCAACTGTATTCTTCCCCTCCTTATTGCTCCCATCTCCTCCTGTTCAAGTGTTGTCACTGTACCTACTACCAAATATTAACATTACTGTTTTACTCAACTGATATCTCCATTAGGCTCAGGGAGTAAAACAATGCCTCCATTTGGTATCCCAAGGATCTAGCCCAGGGTCCAGAAAGCAGGATACAATAGATTCCTCATGAATGCAAAAAGTTATAAGTATGAATCCAAAGAAAGGAAAATCTAAAAATTCATATGGGAGAGGATTCACTTTTCTTCCATATTTTGAGAGAATCCCCCACTGCTTCTCAATTCTACAGACTTGACCATGAAACTGGGAAGCTGCATAGTTTAATGGAAAATTTCAAGTCATTTTTATGGTTGGATAGAAAAGTTCCTTAAAAATCACATGAATGTGTCTAAGAATGATCTTCCTAGAGGGTGCTGTTTACACTGGGTCTTGAAGGATGAGTAAGAATGTTATGGAAAAGAAAGGGCTTTCTAGGCAGAGTAAGTAACATGTCTACAGCAGAATGAGGAAAGGGGACAACTGAACACAGAAAATTATTCAGGTGAGCTCTAGGAAATAAGGTTGGAAAAGATGGTTAAGAAAATTATAAAGGCTTCTTTGAATGTCGTGCTGAGAAGTTTAGACTTGATAATATAAGAAGTAGCAAACCACTCAGATTCACTTTCATTTTAAAAAGTAACATTTACAGAGTATAAAGGATGGACTGAGGGTAGAAAGGGAAAGGAGAAAGGGAGACCCATTAGAAGAGTACTGCAATGGTCCAGGTAAATAGCAACTGGAGAGATGGCCTAGAAATTATAGTAATCATCATTCGTCAAATGTGGAAGGTGAGGCAGATAAAGAGGGAAATACTAAAACTGTTAACCAAAACAGTACGTATAACTATTAACAGTTAGATTGTGGAGTAATTACAGAGAAAAGGGACTTGAAGATTTGGGGAGAATATTCTTTCAATATTTATTAAGCTGAGTGTTCAAGTACCTGTGGTACAATGAAATGGAAATATCTAGTAGATTCCAGGATGTATGAATCTGGATTTAAGAAGAAAGACTTCTTTAAGAAGAAAGACTTGGGAATCGCAAAGAATAAAGCTGGTAATTGAAATTATGAGCATAAACAAGATTGCCCAAAGAGTTCTTGTATAGCAAATAGAGCAGGTGGCAGACAATAAAATCTTGGGGAACAACAATATTTATGGAGCAAATAGTCAAAGGGGAACAAGCCAAGGAAGTGAGAAGAAAGTGAGAGAAATAGGAGAGGCAGCAAAGTATCCCAATGCAGACACCAAGGAAGGGTCTTAATATGGACAAAATGGATGTTAAGTGGGATGAGTAAAAACAGCCTCTGGATTAAAAATGATAACATCATTAGCTTCTTTATCGGTAGCAATGTCAATGGACCAGTGGGATCAGATGCAGATTGCATTTCAGAAGTGAATGAGAGAGAAGAAAGAAGCAGCAGTGATTCTTTTTCAATTAATTTGGCAGTATAAGAAAGCAGAGGGAGAAGGCAACAATAGAGATTGTGGAGGTGGGGACAAGGGCAAAATATTTTGGTTTTTCTTGGGTTTTTTTGTTTTTTGTTTTTTTAACATTTGGGTAAAATTGATCATGGGGTAAAATTTGATCATGTCTGCAAGCGAAGAGGAGAAAGAGTCAATGGAGAGGGAAAGATCTAAGATCCAAGACTGAAGAATTAAGCTGATCGAGCAGGTCTCTAAGACCGTGGAAATGAAAGAGTGGTAGAAAGGTTGTCCTTTCCCTGGGAAGGTAAATAGGTATTCTTCTGAAACTGGCAAAGGGAGGAGAATGAGATGAAGGTTGTCTGAGATATTACAGATTTGTTTAGTAATGGTGGGCGGGAAACTGAGGGAGTCCAAACCACACACCACTATTTTTTGCAGTGGAGTAGGAAGTTAATTATCTGCTCAAAATGGATGTTCAGGGATGGTGTGAGAAGCCCCAGCAGCCACTAAGATAAAGAAACAAAGCTCATGAGTAAAGACACCTGCCAGAAATAAATCCTACCAGTTTTTGCCCTCAGAACAGACCCCTGGCATGAAGAACTAGACGCAGGGGTCCTCAAACTTTTTAAACAGGGACCAGTTCACTGTCCCTCAGATTACTGGAGGGTGGATGGAGTGTGCGGGCGCACATTCCACACATGTGCACTGTGGGCCCAGGTCGAGTCAGCTGCTAAGCAGGACAGGCAGCGGAGGCAAAAACACCTGGCAGGCCGGATAAATGTCCTTGGCGGGCCACATGTGGCCCGCGGCTGTAGTTTGAGGACCCCTGATAGAGTCTCAAACTGAATTGAGTTAGGAAGGAAGATCTAGTCAGATTTCTCCTCAATGGAGACTAAAATAAAGGTCTAGGGTAGACTGGGGGTGTCCACAAATTATATTTAGTTCTGACTCAAAGCAATCTCCCCACTGGATTTAAAAGTGGTTTTATAAGAATGGAAGCGGTCAACTTAGAATTACAAGAGGTGGAGCAGTTTAAGAATTATGGCATTATAAGCACTTAAAATACATTAAGTACCACCAAAGGATAAAAACAAAATATCTCTACTGTCTATAAACTACTTTTTAAGTTATTAAGAAACATACAGTTTGGAATTTGTCTCTCTGGCCAAGAGGGCCTTACAAAGCGCTTAGAGTATAGCATTGGTTCATATTTGTTCAACATGAAAAAAGCAATTCTGACAGATCCTGCACTTGCCAAACCCTTTGCCTTGCCTTTTAACCTACAAATGTGATATGTATTCAAATATATATATTACTTCTCTTAATTTAAATCTCAAACCCAGGTGTTTACCAGATTCTGAGTCTTATGCAACTGTTCCATGGATTTGGAAAGAAATATTCAGAGGTAAGTGTAGTTCCTAATTCCTGTTTCAACTCCAAGTAACCACAAAAAGGAAAACCCAGGTTCTATTGTATTAGTCAAATTTCCTGGGTGCCCTATATTTTTTACTTTAATCTACAATGATTTTAGTAAAATTGATCCAATGCTATTATTCTGGTTCTTTTATCATAGAAGAAATATCTTCACTAATATACAAAGTAACTTTATGATGGATAACCAAAGAGCGGGTTATATTAAACTGAGATATAAGATATGAAAATACAAAAATCATTACCTTGTATAAAAAGCTAGCGCAGCAAAGACCTAAGACAGGTAAAATGGCTGTATGAAAACTATGTCACAAAAAGAATATTGCTGTATTTAAAAACAATGCCTATACTAGCTATAGCTGAATTCACATCAAGGAATGCAAATTTAGTTTTGGTAATATCAGTGATTATTTTGGACTTTGAATGTTTATCAATTTGGGGGGAAAACAACTATTTTTCATCTTTAGAACTTGGCCTTTCAAATCTCCATTAACAACTCAGTAGCAAAGATAAAACATCTGCCAAAACACAGATGACAGCATGAGCAAGTGTCCTAATGGCAGGCATTTAGTGTAATGCTTTACACACTGCTTCTAGACTGCTGGGGCAGCCCCATTAATAAGTACTTTTAAATAGACATTTACTTCCTTAAAATGGCAATTTGTATTTAAAAATAATATATTCTTTAGGAGAAAAGAAAACAGTTTCATCTAAACAAACCAAATTACTACTAGACTGAGACAATAAAAATGTTTTTAAATTTACTCATGTATACCCTTGATTTTAAATACTCGCTTTTAACAAAGAAAAATCAACCATTAAAAAGACATTTCATATCACTATTTTTATTTATTTAAGGCTTTATTTACTAGTTAGTGAATACCACCAAAACTGTTGTGCTTTTAAACAAAGTATAATTGGACATATGGGGAAACAGGGAAGAAAGGAACATGGTTAATTCATTCCACATCTTGTAAACCGTTACAGTGGGTTGCAGATTGCCTGTAACTGGATGAGACGGGTGTTTGAGGTAACTTCTTTTACAGCAGAGGTCACTGAAACCACAGAGGTTGCTAAGAAATGGCTTGATTACCAGTGCTTTATAAATGAAACTGAAAGCAAAACCAGACTTCAGCATTAACGAATGTACAAATCTATGCCTTTCTTATTCAATCTAGATCCTAAATTCAGTCCCCAATCCCTTGGTTTATAACTACTTTTGTTCGGAGACTATTAACATCTTTTCATACATGGTCCTTTTGAAGCTACATATTAAACACACACACAAATCTATTTTATGACAGACATTATCATTTCCTCTTTTATATTGCACACTTCAAAGAACTCAAATGCATGTCTATTTTTTCAGGTTAATATTAGCTAAGCATAATAAAATGCTATAAATTATGAATTCTATGACTCTGTAGGGATTTGAACACATTACTATTGTGTGTAAATAAGTGCTAATTATATGTGATCTTAACTATTACTAAAGAAGGCCTAACAGAATTCTTGTCCCCCAAAGTACCATTCCAACAGTTCTAATCTACTTGAAAATAGGACCCCTGTTTTTAAAAACAGTACATGGTTTATACTTTTTACAATTCAGACTGGCATTGAATTAGTGATAATGTATTACAAATTTATATTTGGTTCAATATGAAGGCTTCTGACTATACAACAGATACCTGAAAACAGTATTATTTTTAGCTATAATGACAGTAAGGGCAACAAGCATACTAAAGATAATGACAGGAAACACTACCTAACACCCAGCATTTAGATAATAGAGATCTTGATTATTAACAGCTCCAACATGCCAGGATGCTTGGAGAAGGGGAAAAGTGGTAAGCAGGGACGTAAGGGCATCTTGGAAATCGCTCAAAGTCACAAGCCTTTACGAACACCACACAGGCTAAAAATCCCTTTAAAACCCAATTAATGTAGCATTCTAGGATAAATGTAACAATTGTTACTGGTACTCATGCGCAATTCTAAATCTTAGAAAAAGTTCACAAAAGGCTCTGTAGATGTGAAATGTGACAGGCACTGTAGTCACGAATATCCCTATTCCTTCCTCATTTTTTACAGATGAAGCACACGTTTTAAGAAAACAAAACGAAATGGATTCCAAAAGCTTGGGGTGGAGTGGGGGGCAGCTCTGGCGTTGAAAGACAACAACTCCCACTCCGCTGCACATGTGTTTCGACTCGAGGTTACGATCTTCATATTGCAGGTGAAATCTGGGTTACTTTCAAAAAAAGGTTCCCCAGATAAAGTGGGAGAACTTCAAGGCACAATTTGGAACGTTATGTATTATCGTGGCTGATGGGGCGTGGGGGTCACGAAAAGGAATGAGTTTCCAGGAAGCTCATTTCTAGGATTAAAAACAACAACAACAACAACAAAATACGTGGCCGGAAGATTCTTCGGATTGAATGCCGAGTTGGAAATTAAACTTAATTGCGTCCTCCACTTCCCCTTTGCTCTCGCATCCAAGCGGGAGGCAAACGGCAGGATCCCCTTCTTGTGGACTTCGCCAAAATGCGCACTTCCATCGCAAGAGGCCCGGCCTCCCACTCTCCCTCCCGCACCCCGAAGGCGTGCGAGCGGGGAAGGGAGAGAGGTGCGAAAGAAGGGGGTCCCTGTCAACTACCACCCCTCGCCTCGGATCGCGCCTTTTCTTTTCCGCAGTTAATTTCTGCGCGAGGTGCGGTTTGGAATCTTCCTGGATGCGTGTGTCTGGAGACAGAGATGGGGCGAAGGCGACAAGCCCCGCTCTCGCCCAGGGGAAGAGGAGCACGGAGGAAGGAGGGCGGGAGGGGGCGCCCGACTCCCCGCGGGGCCCTCCCACGTCCCGCGCCCCTGCCACCTTCTCCCGGGCGCCGCCAGGCGGGTTGGGGCGCAGCCCACACTCCCGCGGGGGCGAGGAGACAGCCGCCGCAGGGCTGGGGGCGAGGGAGCCGCCACTCACCGCAGCACGCCGAGGCCAGCAACAGCGCCGCCACCAGGGGCCACATCTCCGCGCCCGCCGCGGGGTAGCAGCCGCCGCAGGTGTCTGGACGGGCAGCCGCCGCTGTTCCAGGCAGGACCGACCGCCGCCACCCGTCACAGGCTGTACCCGCTGCCCAGGCTGTGCGGCCGCGCGCATGCGCGCTCCCACCGCCCCCCGCCTGCTCCCCCACCCCTCTGGCCGCGCACGCGCACTCGGCCCCGCCCCGCCGCCGCGGCGCTTGACGCGGCTCCCTCCGCACTCGCGGGCTCGAGTCCCGGCTCCCACCCGCTCCGCCGAGGCCGTCTGCCCGCTGCGGGGCGGTGTCGCGCGCCCGGCCTCCTGGTCACGTCCTGCCACCCTCTGGGGTCCGGGTCCTCGCCAGCGCGGGAGGCTGAGCGTGTGTTCCCACGCTCGCGGGGGACCTCACCGCAGCGCCTCTCTGCGCGGCCCCCTTCCAGCCTCTCGCACAGCCCCGCGCGGCCCGTCCTCCCGCCACTTTTCCTCTCCGTGCTCCCGCTCCCACCCTCACGCTTCGGGGACCCGGCCAGGCGCTGCTCCCCGCGAGCGCGTAGCCGGGCCCCGCGCCTGTCGCTGGCCTCCCTCCCCTCCCCGCATCCGACACCCGCCTGTGCGCGCCGACCCGCGCTCCCCGCGCCCCGCAGCCCGCCCGCCCGCAGCGCGCCCCGCCCGCGGCTCCCTCTCCCCCGCGGGCGGCGAGCCGAGGGCCGGGCGCGCGGGGTGGCCGGGCCCTGCCCGCAGGGGGCCTCCGCTCCTGCCCCCGCCGGCCCGCGCCCCGCCGCGCCAGCCCGCCCTGGCTGTGCTTGCGTCCGCAGCGGCGGTTCTTTCCCCCTTTCCTCACTTGGTTCTTTAGAGTCTTCATCCTCTGAACAGGGTTAACCAAACAAGTTCCATTCGTGATGGTAAACATCTTAAAATGTGGCGAACACCGAAACCGCAGGGACTGTGAGGCTTCATTGCGAACGGGCATGAGCAGACACATCCATGACATCCCTACCAGCGGTGTCATCGAGCCTGGTTTGTGACCGCACCGTGTGCAGTCTTCTGCGCTGTTTGGGTTTAACATGCTTGAAAAGGGGTTCGAAATGTGGCTCCAAGCCACAATGTGGACAAGGCCTTTGAATATATCGCTGAATCACACAGGCCACATCATTCATATGGAAGCAAAAGCCCTTGTAAAGCTACCTTTAACATTTATCCTAATTGATGAACTCTCTTGTCAAAATGTTAAGCTCTGGTGCCTGCTCTAATGGGGTTGAATATCTTGTCCGCTCTCTTGGTTGTTTTTCTCTTACCTGCTGGAAAAGAAAGCAATTTCCCACCATAGTACCCCACTTCTGCAAATCCTAAACCCACCAAAATAGCCCACTTCTGCAAATCTTATACCCAGAGAGTCTCCTCCTAAGCACTCCATTGTCACAGTAATAAAATTCAGAAAATAAAATTTCTGCTGTCTGTGATACTCTGTACCAGTGTATTGTATACTATAGAGCTCGCTCCTGTTATTGTGTTATGTGAACATCTTCCTCACAGCATTATCAATTCTTTAAAATCAGAAAGAGTAGTTTAAGTATTTCCTCCTCCAAGACTTTCCCCTGAACTGGGCAAACAGAGGGAGTTTAATAAATGTGTCGATGTGACTTGAAGCAAGCATTGCTCTAGTGAAATTTGATTGTTTTTTTTAATGATTAAAAAAAGAAAGAAAAACAATTGTCTGGCAGACATCTCACTAAAACAATGCTTAATAATTATGGTGGTAATGATTTGAATGGCAGCCCCGACACCCTGAGGCAACCAAAGGGACTGATCGATTCTCCTCCAACTGCTGCTTATATGGACACAAAAGAATCATCCACCAGACTTTGAGCATTAGGGACATTGTGTATCACAGAGCAGCTGGTTGGCTAAATAAGGCTGTCAGCTGTCCCTGAAACCAACCAACCCCCCTAAAGCTGACGAATGACTAGAAAGGACTGTCCCCAACCTTCAGAGGTAGAAATCGTATGATGCTCTATTTTATACTGGGAGCTACGAGGCTATAGGCTTAATGTCTTTTTATGCAAAAAATGGAATGAGCTTAAGTCAGGTGAACCCCTGCTCTTGGGAATCTAGCTGGGATATGTTTTGGGGATGGGGGAGGGGGCAAGAGGAGGCCTATCCCAGGAGAGACAATCCAAAGCAACCTGCCTAGGTTTGGCTGTCTTCTCTCTGAGATAATCTTGAGCTTCTTTGTCCAGTATCTAACCATTTTAATGGTTTCCCTTTTAAAGTTTCCAGGCATTTTTATTTGGATGTCGAGCTCCTCTTTACATCTTTACATAAGGGGTTTATTGGGGAGAGGGAGGGGATTATACATATTAGGACATTTTGAACACAGGTAGTACACATTAACTATATTACTTAAATTAATCTTCATAACAGCTTCAGAAAGGCTAAGCATTATGATCTCCAGTTTAGAGATGAGGAAACAGGAAGAGACATGATGCACACTTTGCCTGCAGTTATTTGTGATAATGCTCTCTTGTATATGCCTCTCTTCCTGGTCCTCTTTTCTCTACTTTTTCTTTTTAACCTACAACATCAAAGTTGTTATAGTTTCCCCTTTATAGATGAGTAAACTCATAACCCCCAAAACAATCATTGTTATCACTTTCTAGATGAGGAAAGTGTGTCTTGCTCTCAAGCTCTGGGAGCGGCTGCAGATGGACTGAAGTCTCCCTGACCAGTCTCCCTCCCAGGTGAGTGACGGCATTCACAAGCTTCCTTTCCCAATTCATGACCTATTCCCCTTTGCTTCACCATCTCAACAATACATCTACTTTTATCTCTCTCCCCAAACTACATCTACATCCTACCACATAGTAGCTATCCATATGATATTGTCTGCAAGTTTATATAGATACATTTATATCCTTATTGTAATTTTTCAATAAGCAAATATTTTTGGCCCTGTGTTGGTATTCCATGCAATGGCAAGAGAGACAGAGTACTGTCTCTTGGTACTCTTGAGAGTTGTCTTAGACCTGTATGTGCCTAACTACTCAAGTCCTGTGCTTTGTGTAGGGCCAGATACAACTTCCTACTAAGTGAACCTACAGAAAGATCCCATAGCAGACCAAATCCCAAGATAATGCCAGTATAAGTAAATGCCCTTCTCTCTCTGTGTGTGTGTGTGTGTGTGGTTTTTCTTTGGTCTTGTTTGCTGTATATCAATTACCATATCATATTGAAATTATCTGTTTGTATGGCTGTCTTCCTCTCTAATAGTAATTTCTTCTTACACTATAAGCTCAACGAGGGGAGAAACCATATGAGTCTTGTTCCCTGCTAGCTTCATTGCCTGGCACATAGTAGGTGCTCAACAAATGGTTGTTAAAAGTATAAATGAATAAGTGAATGAATGAATGAGTAAATAAATCTCTCAAAGTCAGGATCTGTATCTTCCATCAGTGTCTGGCAAAGTACCCAGCATAAGAGGGAGTTGTGTAAATATCTGTGAAGTGAACTATTGAACTAACCCTGAAGCTGATCTGACATATTAAAAGTTCTTGGCATCAAGTTCCTATTTTTGGCTTATCAATCATCAGTTGGTTGCAGTTCATGAGTATTATCTCTTTCTTCTTAGTGTCTCTGATAATGCTTTTTTTCTTTTTTGTAATGAATATCTTATATTTTTAACAGTACTGGCCAATGTAATCCAAGCTAACTTCTATTCCATGGTCAGGCACACTTTACACTAACAACACACTAGATTATTCCATGCCTGGACTATTCCACCCTCAGGTGATCATGCTTCAATCATGCTATTCTCTCTGCTTCTCATGTTCTTCCCCATGTTTTCTTCTTCTTTCCTCAACCCAAGGAATGCCAACTCATCCTTCAAGGCCAAGATCAAACATCACTTCCTCCAAGAAGACTTTCTCATTCCCTCTCATTCCTTCCTTCCCACAACTTTCTGCTACTCCATGGGTCTAATCAACTGTCCCGTGCTGCTTTGTTCATACTGCTTAAAAATGTGACAATAAATATTTGTTTCTACAACTCTGTCTCCTTTTCTATCATGTTAGCTGGAAGAAAATGAAATTTGTCCTGGTTATACTTGTATCATTGTATTAGAAAGGTTTTTCAGAGAGACAAAACTAATAAGATGGATGGATATATAGAGCAGAAGGGATTTATTAGGGTAATTGGCCCCTATAATTGTGGAGGCTGAGACATCCCACGATAGACTATCTGCAAGCTGGAGACGCAGGGAATTTGGCAGTCTGGCTGTCCCAAGTTAAAAGGTCTCAGATCCAGGGAAGCCAATTATGTCACTCTCAGTCTGAAGCTGAAGACCTGAGAACCCAGGGGGCTGCTGGTGCAAGTCCTAGAGTTCAAAGGCTGAGGAACCTAGAGTCCTGATGTCCAATGGCAGGAGAAGGGTATGGGAGCTCCAGGAGAGAGAGTGTGCAAATTGGTCTTTCCTCTGCCTTTTTGTCCTATGCAGGACCTCAGCTGATTGGATGGTGCCTGGCCACGTTGAAGAAGGATCTTCCCCACTCATTCCACCAACTCATGTGCCCATCTCCTCTGGAAGCACCCTCACAGACACACCCAGAAATAATGCTTTGCTGCCTCTCTAGGTATCCCTTATCCAGTCAACTGATGCCTAAAATAAACCATCACAATCTCCAAGGTCTAACATAGTACCTAGTGGAGACCTAGGTATGTCAAAATAATCAAGAGAAATTACAGTGCTGTATACAGAGTCACTATGGCCTAGGTTTGAGTTAGAGTTTAAACCACTTACTACCTGTTAACCTTGGACCAGTTACTTCAACTTTCTGAGCCCTCATTTTCCTGTTTGTAAAGCAGGGCAGATGAAAATAATAGAAATTAACTCTTCAATTACCTTGAAAATTTAACACGTTAACACTTTTATAGTTGCCCAGTGCCTAAGGCACAGTCAGCACACAATAAATATTAGTCTTTATTATTACAATCATCATATATAGTAAGATTGGTCTCCTAGAAGGGCAGCAAAAATTATCAAAAGAATCACTGATCGCTGGTCAGGACCCTCCAAGGGGCACTGTGAGCTGGGGAAGTGTCAGCAGTTTCAATTCCAGCTAGACATACATGTTTTGTGCCTACTGGAAAGCCCTTAATTTGCTCATTCTTCTGCACGTTTTACTGGTGGTTCAAGACCCATGTCTTTGACACCTGGCTCAGAACCCAGTTTCCTAGGGTGTTATTGCAACTTAACGCAGCTGTACAAGCACAGGAGCCCCAGTCACCAAATAAAGCAATAGAACAATGAAGGTCTGTGATGTCTGGTCAAGGACTAGGTTGGGGTTGGTTAGGGAGCTGCAAGACCCAAAAGAAGTCTCCAGATACTAAGAGAGACCCCTAGATGGCAGCCAGCAAAGAAATAAGAACCTCATTCCTACACACACTGAATTCTGCAAACCACCTGGATCAGCCCAGAAAAGGATCCTCCCATACAGCCCCTGGAAGGGAGAGCAGGGGGTTGTGGGGTTGGAGAGATGGGTTTGGCTTAGGGGAATAGAAGGGAGTAGGATCCCTTCTATTGGATCATTTCTCCAACAGCAGGAAATGATCTTCCTGCTGGCCTGTGCTTTATTTAGGAGCAAATATTAGAAGCAGAAACTGCCTGCCTCAAGGTATGAGGGTGATAGGATGGAGGGTTTTAAGTAAGGAATATCCTATCACACAGGAAACAATCTGATCTGGTGGGAATTTCTCTCTGCATGTCAGATGCACAACGGGCTTATTTTGCCTAGGCCGAGGAGGGGCACAGCATTTCCTCTCACTCCTTCCCCTGTTGTTGCGCTGGAGGCTACTCATGCAGGGCGCCCATATTCATGACAGCTTGAAAGCAGAGAGAAAGGCAGCTTCTAGGCTAGGTTGTAAAATCACGGCAGGCATATTTCTTTGAGAGCACATACTGTTTTGGGTCCTGGGAAGGCCCCTTTGTATCTATCTTGCCTACCTCTCCTCTTTGAGAGCAGAGAACATACACGTAGTGGATGTCTACCATGCACCAACACCTCACTGAGCTAGTGTGCTTATTTTCTATTGCTACTGTAACAAATTCCTACAAATGTGCAGGCTTAAAACAACACTCATTTATTATCTCACAGTTCTGTAGGTCAGAAATCCAGTGGGCTCAGCTGGTTTCTCTGGTTCGAGTGTCACAAGGCTGAAAAGAAGGCGTCTGCTGAGCTGCTCTCCCTTCCAAGGGCTGTATGGGAGGATCCTTTTCCAGGCTCATCCAGGTGGTTGGCAGAATTCAGTGTCTGTAGGATTGAGGTCTTTGTTTCTTTGCTGGCTGACATCTAGGAGTCTCTCTTAGTATCTGGAGACCTCTTTTGGGTCCTTATATATAGCCTCCAAACACCTAGAATTAGCAATGGCACACAAATTCTTCCAATGATGTCGTATCTCTTCTGCCTCTCCTTCTTCTGTGACTGACACTTCTACTTCCTCTAATCACTTGAGCACTTAAAAGTGATTAGATCGCCCCTCCACCCTTGGTAATCCAGGATAATCTCCCTATTTTAAGGTCTGTAATCTTAATCACATCCACATAGTCCCTTTTGCCATGTAAAGTAACGTGTTCATGGGGTCCCAGAGATTAGGGCTTGGAAATCTTTGGGGGACATTATTCTGCCTACCAGAGTTAGAGTCTTTTCATATTTTCTCCCTTAATCCTCACAACAGCAGATAAGGAAAACATTGTTATGCCCATGTTACATGTAGAGAAACTGAGGTTCAGACTTTCTATCACAGCTGATAAATGGTGGAGCTGGGGTTTGAATCTTGCTCCGGAGCTCACTCTCCTTTCTTTGCTAGAGAGGGAAGAGCAGAAGCAAAGCTGTCATGTGATCTGCCTCTCCCTGCATTTCCTCTATTGCTCCTCAATTTGATGAGGTCATCACTGTGTTCACCAAAATTTCCGACTCTCCTCCTAGTTACATGATGTACGTGTCTGTTGGGTCCCAGCAGAAAACAGATGGCACACTCACATGAAGCTATCAAGGAGAGATTAATAAAAGGACTGCTTACAAGGCTGTGGGTGTTGCAATGGGAAACCAACAAGGAATGGCAAAACCTGTTGACTAACAACCACCGTTGGGCCCTAGGTCTAGAGGAGAATGGAGAAGAAACAGTTACCAGAATTCTGAGAGAAAGGAGAAACTGAAGGAGGGGGGCTGCCTGGTAGGAGCTGTGGCTTTCAACACTGCCACCACCAGCCTGGCAGGGAGGGAAGTGGCAAAGTAGGTACTCTGACCTCAGTCTTTCTCCCTCTGCATTCCCACTGTTGGCAAACCTCAACCAGAAGACAGAGGGAAAGGGCATCTGTTTATGCAGTTCTTAAATTTTAGCATTCCAGGCTCAGAGCAGAGGATGGAAAAGTGGAGAGTGAATCTGAGAAAGACCATCCAGCACTGCGAGACTGTCCCCGTCCACCCCCTTGATATCTGGCACAACAGTGTGACTTGCTTGGGTCAGTGTGGTGGTTCCTAGGGCTGTTGTAACAAATCACCATAGATGGGAGGCTTACAACTAGAGAAGTTTATTCTCTCACAATTCTGAAGGCCATAAGTTCGAAATCAAGGTGTCAGCAGGGCCATGCTCCCTCTGTAGGCTCTGGAGAAGAAATCTTCCTTGCTTCTTTCTAGCTTCCAGTGGACCCTGGTAATCCTTGCTATTCTTCAACGTGAGCTGCATCACTCGAATCCCCGCCTCTGTCTTCACATGGTCTCCTTCTCTGTCTCTATGTCTTCTCTTCCTCTAAGGACATCAGTCATTGGACTTAGGTAGCATCCTGAATCTGGTATGATATAATCCAGAGATCCTTAACTAAATACACCTGTAAAGACCCTGTTTCCAAAGATCGCATTCTGAAGTTCTGGGTTGACATGAATTTGGGGGTGGGTGGTGGATTACAGTCAACTCACAATAGCTAGTGACATGTGTTACATCTGGGCCAAATCTCCCAGACCTAGCATGCAATTTCCCACCTCTCTTCCCTCCACCATGGCAGTCAGCAGTGCCCAGGCAGGAGCTGCCACCTCTGCCTCAGTCCGGGAGTGAGGATGAGGCTCTGCCTCAGTCCGGGAGTGAGGATGAGGCAGAGCAGAGCCCCAGCTGACCTACAAAGGAAATGTAACAAGAATAGAAATAAATGTGTCATCTCTCCTGATGGGCACCATGTACAGTATTTAAAGACCACTGTTCAGCCCTTCAGAGATATTGCTAGCAGCAACTCCCACTTCCTTCCTCACACACAAAAACACCCTTGAGTTGACCAAAACCACTCTGCAAGCTCACTGTTTCTCTTAGTCCCAACTCCATTGGCAACATTTTACTGCACTATAGTTCCACTTTGGGGCCAGGTTATGGAAAGAAATAGATCTTCAAAGACTGCCTTTTGTATCCTTAGAGGGGCAAGTTTTCTGGGAAAAGAAAAAAAAATGAAGGCTACAGCACATGGGTATTCTTTGAAATTAACTGCAGAGTAGCTGTCTGCATTTTGGACTGACAGTTTCATGACTAGTTTCAGATGAATTTTCCACCAGCAGCAGCCAGGAATGTTGACTGAGAAAACTTTGTTCTCTGCCTACACGAGGGCTCTCTAGTTGCACCCTTCCCTGCCCCTCTCTGGCCACTTGTGCAAAGTCAATTGAGAAATGTTGCCCCATGAAGTGCTTTTATTGATGCTGTGTGAGTTTTCTGAGTACATCTGCCAATCTTCTTCTCTCTAATACTGATCTGACTGCTGTCAGTATTAGCAAGGGTGTGGGGCAGTGGACTCAAACTGTCATCAGGTGGGCTTTAAAAGCGAAGTGGATAAAGCAGGTTCACACTGCCAGACAAGACAGGCATACATATCTGGAATCATGAGAAACGTTGCCTGATTATCTGTCTTAACCTCGCTTATCTGTCTGTCCTGAATGGCCACCTGGATTTGATTGCTCCCACATGCTAAGTGCTACTGCAGAAGCTGCAACTTCCATCCTCTCTTCCCCAACCATAGGCCCTGTGAACCACAGCAGTTATCGGGAAAGAAAAAAGTTACACAAACACTGAGCTTAGTATGGTACGTGGATCAACAGTGTCCACAGCACCTGGAAACTTGTTGGAAATGCAAATTCTTGGGCCTGGCCCCAAGCCTACTAAACCAGACACACTGGGGTGCGGCCCAACAATCTGTGTTTTAGCAAGTCTTCCGGGTGATTCTGATGTACACTGAAGTTTGAGAGCCACTGGCACAGTGTGTGACCTCAGAAGACAGGTGGCTTGCCTATTTGGGGATCCATCTTGGTAAATAGAAATAAAAATACCATCACCTCCTCTGTCTCCTTTGCTTGCGTGAGAGGGACCTCCCCCTGCAGTACAGTGGGAATCCCTGCGAACCCCAGTTGTCTCCTGGCCCACTGGGTGTTTTGTGTTAGCTGCAGGTCACAAGTGCTAGTGGGGCTGCGACAGCTCCCAGGAGACAGAGGCAAGTCAGCTGCAAGTGAAGCCTCTGGTGGGGCCAGCAGGGTCTCTAACATCTCCTGCTAAGACAGCACATATTCTTCCTTTGTTCTGATAGAAACTAATGTGCACTTCAAAGTGGCCTGGGGGTCTCTTTAGTTCTATATTTAGTGAGTTTAGAAATCGTTTAAGAAATCGGTTTCACCGTAGTTTACAAAATGTCTTTTTTGTGTGTCCATCAAAGTACTTAGTAACTGAAATCTGCGCTAATCTCTTGTGAGTTTCCATTTACAAGATGCCATTTTGATAAAATGCAGAACGTTTCCATATGGTTACACAATTTTGTCTCTTTGTCTAGAGGATGAAGATTCCCTGGAGGAATGACAGATCAATACTCATTTCTCCAGGTGGCAAATTCAGAGGGCCTGCTTGGCAGTGTGCGGAGTGGGGGAGAAATGAGTTATACTCAATCATAATTCAAAAGAAAATGATTTGTGCATTTTTGACAGCCACATGGGCTAGACCACCTGCAGCTGGCTTTGGTAAACTGAGGTAAAAGGCTCCTGCTCTGTCCTGGAATGAGAGAATAGCGTCTACCCCAGTGGCTTCTGCTGTGACCGTGTTCCTCAGGGAGATTGTCTTCAGTTGTTCAGATGAGTCTCTTAATCTTGTCTGATAATACAGAATTGCCTGAGAAAATCCACTGGTTTCTTGCACAGCACAAAGTCTGTGTACCAGGAATATTTTTTTTCCTTTTTAGTGAACAAGTTATACTTCTCCATCATTTCCTCCTCTCCACCTTAGAGCCCTCACTGTATTTTGGAGTGTGGTAAGTATAGCCCCAGAAGACCGTTAGAACCTGCTTGTGATTTATGTTCTAATAATGCCCCCCTCAATCTTGCCTTTTTTGGGACTGAGCCCTATGGCTATCAGGCTTCTTTTTTCATCCCAAGAAGTGGCTTCCTGCTGGCAGGACTGTAAGCTAGACAAAAAGCTACCAAGGCACCAAGGGAAAGAATCAATAGGAATATGTTTAAGTGTGTATGCATATCACAAGTGACAGGCTAATTCCATGAAAGCTCAGATGTTCTCAGTGCCACTAGTTGGCACCCTGCGTATCTGTGTGCATGCACACTCCGAAGGGGATATACACGGCTGGACTCGCCCTGCAGAGGCAGAGTGGACAGCTGCTTATGGGCTTGGATTTGATTTTGCTTCAGGGATCTCTCCACAACCACCCAGCCGGCCTAGGTCTAGTGCCTGGTGGGAATTCCCACATCACTTACCTCTTTGGACTCAGGCATTAAAAGTTGTTTAAATGCAAATTATTTTCCAGGAGGTAGAGACATTATTATTCATTAATATTTGGACTTTAATGAGTTTATCAGCTTAGAAGGGAACGTGCCAGGGTCTTTTGGTAATAGGAGCCAGAGAGATATGTTTTAATAATGACAGGTGGAAGAGGAGTAAGTTCTGAAATACTGTAGAAACTGTAGCCGTCAACTCAAGGCATAGCAGGAGGACACTGGTTATATGGAGGGAAGAAGGTAGAAAAACAGAAGGAAGAAGGTGGAAAATAAAATGCCTTTGCAAGGTCACAGTTCATTTCTGCCTGGAGTTCCTGGTGGCTCTTTCTAAGCAGGACTGTTTGTAGAAACCCTTGCTGAGACACTGATACATTTTACCTGTGCTGTAGCATTATTATTTACAAAGATTCATTCATTCATTCATTTATTAAACACCTTGTGCATGCCTATGCGCTGTGGGTGTAGCAGGAAAACAAAACAGGCAGAAACCTGTGCCCTCATGGAGCTTGCATTTTAGTGGGAAGATGGGGAAAAACTATAGACATAACAAATAAGGGAAATGAGGCACATTTATGGTGATAGGTGGTATGGAGAAAAATCGAGCAGTGAGGGAGTGCCTCTTTAAAGAAGGTGGTCAGAGAAGGCTCCCTAGAAGGTGACATTTTGAATAAAGAATGGGCAAGCCAAGCAGATGTCAACATGGAGATCATTTCAGGCAGAGGGATGTAAACACAAGGCCCCATGTCAGGAGCATGCCTGGCTTATTTAAGGAAGATCAGAAAGGGGAAATGGCCAGTATGGTCAGGTCAGAGTGACCCAGGGGGAGAATAGCAGCAGATGTGGTCAGAGAGCTCGTGGGGGTGAGTGCACAGGACCTTGGAAGACTTTAACTTTTACTCTGAGTGAGAGTTTTGAGCAAAGCAGTGATTTTATCCAACTTACCATTCAATAGGCTTTTGCAGGGGTTGGCCAGAGATGGCAAATGTTTTTTCAGGCCATGAGGTCTCTCTGCTGTAGCTCCCTGACCGTGCTGTTGCAGCATGAAAGCAGCCACAGACAAGATGAACTAATGAGTAGGGCTGTGTTCCGATCAAACTGCATTTACCAAACAGGTGGCAGGCCAGACTGGGCCCATGCTGCCACTTGGACTACTGCAATGATCCAGAGGAGAGATGAAGGCATCTTGGATCAGAGTTGTAGTAGGAGACATAGGAGAAAGGGTCAGACACAGGCTGTATTTTGATTTGCTGTCAGACCAGATAAGCCCAAAGTTTTTGGACTGAGCAGCTGGAGAAACTGAGTCACCACTATTGAATTGGGGAAAAGGGAGGTGGGAAAGGGGAGAGGTATAAGGAATCAGTTTGGAACATGAAAATTTAAGATGCTTTTAGGATAAAAGAATTGGATTTGATGTTCCCTAACTATCCTTCTAGCTCTGATTTTGTAGAATTCCACAAGCATGAGAGAATAGCGTCTACCCCAGTGGCTTCTGCTGTGACCGTGTTCCTCAGGGAGATTGTCCACATTGCATTGCTCCCTCTTTCCCAAATGCAGTTGGTGATTATGCCGGCTAGAGATCAGCTGCTTGAAGGAAGAAACGCTGAAAGGGAGGCAAGTGCCAGTTGAAACTAGCAGGGGGACTTGGAAGAGTGCCATAAACGGTACATGTGCCCGAAGAGGCTTTTGGGGCTGTAGGCAAATTCCTGTGTATCTTACTTTCCAGGAGGGTGTTAATAATGGAGTGTTGTCAGCCGACAAGGCTAAGATCAATTCGTTCAACTTGTTTTCGAAGGAAAGCAATAGAACTTCTCAAACTTCACATCTGCTCCGTTGTCACCATGGCTGAACGGCTGCACTTGGGATGTGCTCACCCTCTGCAACGATCCCCCGGAGCCACGTGTGGCTCCTGATGGCTTCAACACCCGCAGGTCACAGCCGTGGGCTTTGCCACTCACTAGCTTCTCCAGGCGATTTCCTCCCTCTTTGCTCTCATCCCTCCTCACTGGGAGATTTGTCGTGTGTCTGCCTAAATTCTTTCCACCCAAGAAGTGGCTCTGTGCCAGTGGGGTTGTTTGCTGTATGGAGAGCCGGCAAACCACATTGGGACTGTGCTGATAGTAATATATTTAAAATATGAGCGTTTATCAGGAGCAGCAGATGGAGGCAGCAGAGTGGAGCTCCCAGAACTGAGGGCAGGGAGTGTTTCATTCAAGTGTAAAGTGCGCACATCTAGACTCAGCTGGCACCAGCTCATGAAACCAGTGAAGAGAAGGAAGGGGGAAAAAAGGCCACCTTTGTGCTAGGTTCGGGAGGTCACAGTGTTCCCTGACCTTGAGTCCTTGGTGCCTCAAAGACAGCATTCACTCTAGGACTGGAAAAAAATCCTTCCCGGTGGCTCTCCTTGATTTTTTTGAGGTCCTTAAAGCTAAGTAAATTGAATAAAAATTCTGAAGCTCAGAACAAATGGGAATATAGGCCATCTCATGTCTGTATGCATGCGTCAACTCATTTGATAAATGTTTGTTACATGCCTCAGACATGGAAGAAGCCATAGAATACTCTGAGACAGAGAACAATGAGGCAGATCCAGGTGCTGTCATTCTTAAAGATTACAGGTGTGTCTTAATCTTTAACTGCTATCCCCACAACCCACCCCTAAAAGTGCAAATCTATTCAAAACCTATTCTATTTACCATTTGAACTAAAGAAGTATATGGTTTCAGTGGTAAACTTCCTCAGGACACGAGTACCAAACTCAAGACATTAGTGGGAAAAAGACAACAATATTAATTTCTAAATTAATCACTTGTTTGAGAAGAACGCTATCATGGTGCCATTTGGAAAGGTGAGGTCACATCTGCAGAAGGGCCGCAAGTCACCTGACAGAAGGCAATACACTTTTGGAGAAATGCCTACCTTCAGTTATTTTTGAGAGACTGTGAAAAGTGCCATTAGTGAATAAATCACATATTTCTTCATATTGTCTTTATATGAGACTTTCAAAATATGAATCTTTATAGTATTACATATGGAAGGTGTGGATCCCATCCTCTGAAAAGTTCTCCCCAAATCCCTTGCTCAGAATTAATCACTCCTTCCCTTGATACCACCAGACAGGCATAAAGTCACATTTAAATATACTGTTATGTATTTGGCTGTTTCTCATGACCCATGGTGAAATTGTCAAAGGAATGTGTAGCTCAGTGCCTGGTGCCCAATCGGTACTGAATACATTGAATGAAAGAAAAAAAACTGCAGAAATACTTGAAATTTTAAAGAGGAAGAAAAGAAAAATTATCAAATGTCCATTTTTATCATATTATCTTCAGGGTAAAATACATATATTAAAAAACATTTCATTTTAGTGGATGATATCTTATCTACATACTCTCAGAGTTCTTCATACTTTTTGTGTTCTTAAAAGTCAATTATTCAACAACCTTTGTTAAACATTTACTTGGTTTTAGATTGTGTGATTCCCTGGGGCACAAAGGTGATTATGGTGATATAACACCTCTTGTATTTTCCTGGATAAAGCTAGAACCCATTCTACTAAGTGAAGTATCTCAAGAATGGCAAAACAAGCACCACGGGTACTCACTAGCAAATTGGTATTAACAGATCAACACCTCAGTGGACATATAGGAATAACATTTATCGGGTGTTGGGCAGGTGGGAGGCGGGGAGGGGATGGGTATATACAAACACAATGAGTGAGATATGGAACGTCTGGGGGATGGTCACGCTTAAAGCTCTGACTCGAGGGGGAAGGGAGGTATAGGCAATATACTTAAACTTTTGTACCCTCATAAACATTTGTACCCTCATAATATGCTGAAATAAAAAAAATTAAAAAGATACATTCCTGATGTAGTCAGTAAAGTTAAGAAGATTAGGTCATATCGAAGTAGGGTGGAATGTAAATCCAATGTAACTGGTGTCCTCATAAAAGGAGGACAGACAGTGACAAGGAGATGATGCCATGTGAAGACAGAAGATTGGAGAAATACATGTACAAGCCAAGGAATACCTGCGACTACTGAAAGCTCGGAGAGAGGCATAGAACCACAGGTGCTTCTCTGGCTCCTTCACCGGGAGCATAGCCCTGCCAGCACCTTGATTCTGGACTTCTGGCCTCCAGAACCATGGAGACGACAAATCTCTGTCATTTCAAACTAAAGAGAGAGAGAGATTCTTGCTGTACTAACAGCAGTGCACTACACGGGGCTGGGCCAGAGCTCCATTCATGGCAGCTAAGAGAGCACCAGGAATGGAGAGGGTACTGTCAATTGAGGCTTGAAGGAGGCTTTGGAGTGGGTGAGGTTGTCTTAGTCTGTTTGTGTTGCTGTAAAGGAATGTCGAAGGCTGGGCAGTTTAGAAAGAAAAGAGGTTTATTTGGCTCACAGCTCTGCAGACTTTACGAGAAGGATGGCACCAGTGCCTGCTTCCGATGAGGGGCTCAAGCCTCTTTCACTCTCGGTGGAAGGGGGAGGGGAGCTGGCCTGCACAGCGGTCACGTGATGAAAGAGGAAGCAAGAGAGAGAGGAGAGGGAGGTGCCAGGCTCTTTTTAACAACCAGCTTTCATGAGAACTAACAGTAAGAACTCACTCACCCTACCCACCCCAAAGAGAACATGAATCTATTCATGAGGGATTCACCCCCATGACCCAAACATCTCCCACTAGGCCCAATCTCCAAATCGGGGGTCAAATTTCAACATGAGGTTTGGAGGGTGAAATATAGTCCATGTTATAGCACAGACAGATCAATGGTTCTTACCAGGATAGATATTGCCCCTTCGGGGAGTTTGGAAATTTTAGAGGGCATTACTTGTGGTCACTGATGGGAGGACAGTTCTGGCATTTGGTGGACAAAGGCCAGAGATGCTGGATGTCCTGCTGTGTATGGTTTTGATCCTATACAACAAAGAATTATCTTGCATCCAGCATGATGTCTGAATGTCCCTGCCAAACATTCATGTAAGTGAAAAATCTAGTTATACTTACCTGAGCCTAAAACCTAACTTATGTCACATATAAACACAAAGCATGCTTTGCACAGTTTTAATAAAAACTGCATTTTCCAAGAATATGACTCCCTCGTGAATCAAATCAGTATTGTGTTTGCTCTCTTTGGAACTTTGCCAAGAGTCATTCACCATCTTGAAAAGTCACATCACTGACTGTCTCATTGCTCATGGCATTTGGGTTGCTAATATAATGCAACTGAATCCATCTTTATTTGTATCAGTCAATCCCCAGTGATTCTAGGCAAAAATTTCATTACTTTGTTATGTCTTTGAATATAGTTGTGCCTAAGCATTTACATATGGAAATACATATTTTATTTCATGTTACTCGCCTTTTTCCTATTATAGTGAAAGTGTTACATTGATTTTTTTAAATTATGAATATAGATAGTGTATGTTATCCATAACATTTATTTCAAGATAGTAAAGGGCAGGTTGCTTTTCTTAATGTAGAAGAAAGGGGCATTTGGTCTATAAAGATGAGAAGCAGCAAGATGGACACAAAAGAACATTCTAGGCAGTACTTCCGACACTTTAATGTGTACATGAATCACCCTGGGATCTTTTTAAAACATGGCTACTGATTCAGTGGTTCTGGGGTGAGGCTGAGAGTCTGCATTTCTAATAAGCATCCAGGTGATGCTGATGCTGCTGGTCCATGGACCACACTTTGAGTAGCGAAGTTCTATACAGAGGGGATTACAGATGCAAAGGTGTGGACGTTTGGAAGAATTTTTCTGGGAAACAACCAGTAACTTGGTATAATCAGAACACAATGTGCAAAGTGTTTTGAGGTTGTGACTGAGATTATAGAAGGAGGCAGGGTTAGAGCACCATGTTGCAAGGGAAAAATTCATTTGTAGAGGCAATAGGTTTCTTAGGCCAAACTAAGATGATAGCTGGAGTGTTTTTTTCTGGCCTGGCCTTCAGGCAAGTGGTCCTCCAGGTAAGGCATAAATCAGCACACTTATGTAACCAAGGTGTTATCTCCTATGTGAACCCATGTGATTACGATTTTGCTTGGCATGTTGCCACTATCATTCTGAGCCATATAGAAGTGCTCGCCATATTCTCGCTGCCAGTGGCATCTCTCCCCCTCCCCAATAAAGAGTACCTCTCATCAACCTGCTGCTGCTTGCCTCTTCTTTCCATTCTCAAAACCTGCCCCGGTGGACTTGCTAGCTGCAGAACCCTCTCCCCACACATGTCCCTCTGTTTGTACCTCATTTTGTAGACAACAGAGCACCCTATAAAGATTTTAAGCAGAGCTACTGTGAGGAGGTGAGACATGCTCTTCATTGTCGGGGAGGTGGCAGGCGTGGGGGGCTACAGCAGCGGTTAAAAGCATGGCTGAGAACATGGCGAGCGCTTATATATGGCTATGAACGATAGTGGCAACACGCCATGGGAAAGTGCGATCACATGAGTTCACACAGGAGATAACACCTTGGTTACATGAGTATGTTGACTCATGCCTTCCCAGAAGGCCAGCTAAACAGGGGGGCCAGACTGGAAAAAACACTGCAGCAGTCATCTTAGTTTGACCTAAGAAACCTGTTGCCTAAACAAATGCAATTTCCCTTATAGCTACATAATATTAGCTCTCTCTGCCAGCACGTGGGATGGCTCTGCTGGATGCAGGGAGTCCAGTGAAAATGCTTTTACAATTATGCAGCCACAAAACAATGAGGACCTGAACTGCGGAAGTCACAATAAAAGTGGAAGGAAGAAGACAAGCTTGGGTTTTTATAGTTAACTTTACTGAGACTTAGTGATAGATTGAGTGTGGGT
Organism: Microcebus murinus; assembly: GCF_040939455.1. Classification (NCBI taxonomy): domain Eukaryota; kingdom Metazoa; phylum Chordata; class Mammalia; order Primates; family Cheirogaleidae; genus Microcebus; species Microcebus murinus. Next base: position 52,353,873 of record NC_134104.1, read on the forward strand.
GGTGGACAGGAGAGAGGTCAAAGATGCGATGTAGGTTGCTGACTTGTGCTGTGGGTGTATAATGATGGCACAGACCAGCATGGGGAGCACAGAAGTAGACGCAAGCTTGGGGGACAAAGTTCAGGGAAATTGATGTTCAGATCTATGAATCTGTATTATAAAAAAACAGAAAGACATCTGATTGGACTTTGATATAAGGATTTTATTGAGTGTGTGTGTTTCATTATATCACTCATATAGATGTGTTCATTCATCACACTTCAGTGGATTTCTGAGAGAGTGGAAGAGAAACGTGTGCAATCCCTACACAAGCTCCATGGTTGTCCAGCACAGGTGTTAGCATGAAAAGAAAAAGGGTAGTACTAGCATACGTATTTTATTACAGAAAGCATGGAAGTCTTATAATGGTCTGGGTGTCAAAAAGTAGGAGACACAGGTGGAATGAATGTCTTGCTTCCCAAGGTTGGTTTGCCTGTTCGTCTCTCTCTCTCCCTCTCATTCACACAACACAACCCCCATCCCCAACTCTGTCTTTGCTGTGCACCTGGTCCACCAATGTTTGCAGGGTGATGAGTTTGAGGTGGTCCTGTGGGACTATGGGCCTGGCGTCCCCATTCCTGTATTTAACTATGTCAAACTCCAGGAAGAGGATGAGTTGCTAGTCTTCACTGAGTGCTGGGGGCCAGGTGTTTGTCTGTAATTTTACGCTACTTTATTTCATTTACTTTGCACAACAACTCTAGGAAGAAACTTTATCAATGAGGAAACAGAAGCTTATAGAGGTCAGATCATTTTCCTGAGGTCACAGAGAGAAGTGACAAGATGAATCTAGCCTTGATCCCATTTCTTGTCTCACTCAGGCTACAATTTATTTCCTCAAATTTCTCCCAGTTCTACTGAAATAAAGCTTTCCCTCAAGCACACCATGCTGGTTCACACCTCTGTACACACAGATAATTCTGCTTGGAATCCTTCTTTCTGATACTCAAATGTCAAAATCCTAACCAGGGATCACCATATCTGTGAAGACTCTTCCAAGCCTGCTAACCGATGCCTAGTACACATTTCCTTTCTTGCATGCACCATCCTGCACGGTAACTGTGTGTTTACAAGTCTCTCCCTCCCTGCAGGGTGTGGGCTCTGGAAGGGAAGAGACCATATCTCTGTCCTCTTTCATCATTGTGCCTGGTACATATTACTGTCCAAGAAAGGCTTTTGAACTGAACTGGTGTGCACAGTCACTAGTGGGTTCTCTGTAAGTTTCACTGGTTGTGATAGCACCTGGGAAGTACAAACCAGTTTCTAAAGAAAGCAGACGCCAGCAATGCATCAAAAACGATGGCTTGGAAAATTGTAATCTTTTAACATATTATATATACAACTTTTATAAAAAGTGGGTTTCACGATGAATTCTCTCTTCTCCTGAAATTGCTCACCATTAACATTAGGCTTAATTATTTAAATGTAATTTAGTGGAAGTCAATATTTAATTTCAAATCTAATTATTATTATCAGGATTTTAATAAATAACATTTAATAACTACAAATGACACTTCAGCATATAAAAACATTTCATTCCTAACATAATTAATTTTTAAATAAAATCTAATAGAAACAATTACTCCACACAGAACCCTACTCCTTGACCAAGTTTGAGTTCTAATCCTTATCTTTGGTTCTCTTTGTATTGCTCATGTCTGTTGCTATTTCCCTCCACTTTTCCTATTATTTCTTTAGTGATGTTTATGTGAAAGAAAATGGACTTCCTTCAGGCTTACAATAAAGTGGCAGAAATTGACACTGATTTAAGAAAAACAAAATATAATTGCTTCCAATATACAGGAAGATATAAAGGATCTGCAAATAAGCAGATTTCGATTTGAACTTTAAAATTCATTTTTCTGTAGCATGTGTTCATATTATAAATTACCAAGTACTTAAATTATCTAGAATACTGTTTTCTGGCTTTTGGAATTCAGATGATGTTCTGGAATGGGGTTCACACACGCACACAAACTTATACACATTTATATCTCCTTAAAACCACTGCTTTAGTTAGGATGTTCAGGGAACAGTCACTTAGATAACCTCAAGAAATGTAAGTTTACTGTAAGACCATTTTCTCAAACTGAAGTAGCCATATCTCAAGGGATTACATGGCAGTTGATCAAGAACTATGAGAAGCAGCTAAACAAAAAATATGGCATATCTCCCTAAATTATTCATTTTAATCAATGGATTAAATATTATTTTAACATAAAAACGAATACAGATATCTTAAGGAGAAGAATGCAAATTTCTCATGAAATTTTAAAGATAAATACAACACAAGAGTGCAAAGAAATGTTGAGCTTGTGATAAGCTGCTTGGGCTATCTCCCTGACTGCTAGTAGTACACTGTAGGGGACTAACATATATTTTCTTAGTTTAAGAATTAAAGTTAGTGAGTAGTGTACATGTTATGCCCAGAGCGTTTGAAAGTAATCTGTTCCGGACAGGCTCCCTGTGATAAACAAAAGTGTTTCCTAGAGGCATAACAAAGGACCTGAGCTGCAACTAGCAAGAGCAGCCCCACCCCATGGTGGCACTGGGGGTCTGGAAGCCACACGATAAACATTGTTCCTGTGATTGCTGCGTATATCCCATCAGATGGCTGGTTAGTCAATGACAGGTAAGACCCCTCAAGGGAGGGGCAACCTAAGCCAGGCAAAGCCACCAGGGTTCAGTCGAAGATCTTAGAGGGTCACCCTAAGAGAAGCTGGGGATGAGAAATGCCCTCTGTGGCTCACCTTGTCCATCCTTGCTAATCTCAGTCCTTTATCTATGCCTAGTGCCTAGAGCAACCACCTTGAGATTCTGAGTCAGGGGATATCTGCTTCCCTAAGGCTACACATTCCAGAATTTATGGCTATCACAGCCAAGCCTAGGCAGTTACGTACAAGGAACTAATTTTAATTTTTTAGAGTATAAAAATAAAACAGACCCGGTGTATTATTACTCAAGTCAACTGTATGTGTCTCTGTGTTTTTCTTTGTATTCTGCACGTTTGTGTTTTATGTTCTGTGTTCATCCTCCATCCTGCAAATGGGCCACGACATACACATATTTTTCTCTCTTTTGGTTAAATGGAAAAGGAAGAAAGATATTACATGGGATTCTGATGGAGATAAGGACAAAAGCAAGAGCTGAACAACAATTCATGCTGGAGACTGGAATGTTGTTCAAACAACAAAGTTGGCGCCAACATCCAAGATGGCTCTAGCCACTGACTTATCTTGACATCACCTCGGCAGGCAGTAGATTGTTTCCTCCTCTGCCCTTTAGATAACTCTGGTATATATGTCTGCTTCAACAGTTCTTGCTCCCAACTACCAATGAGCTACCCTTCCCACCATTTATATATCTTTTGGTTGCAGTTTCTTATAGCTTTTGCTTACTTCTAACTTCAGAATATCCAATGGCCTCTTATAATATCTACAGCCAACTTTCTTTCTCAGTATCTTCTGCTTCTGTTCCATCTTCCAAATGCTCAAACCAATTTGGATATTAAATGTAGAAATCTCCAAAAGAGGTTAGATGCTTCCTTCAATTAACCACCATTATCCCTATTTTGACATAGATTTTGTTCCACATTGCTCCCTGGAGCACCAGCCAGTCTGTGTGGTGTTTGCCCTAGAGTTCACTTTCCACTTCTGGCAAGGCTGGTGTTGTTCTATAGATGGATAACACAGTTTAAGAATTAAAATCACATGAGCTCCAGGATTCCACATGGTCAGATTTCCTTGGCAAAAGACTGTGGAAGTGTGACATGGGCATTCTGACTCTTGCCTTCTCTGAAACAGCCCCTCTAAAATATGAAACCAATTCCTTTGGAAGGATGAGCAACTGATATAACCTGATAAGGATCTGAAGGCTTTGCATTGAAACCAACATTCTGGGTAAACTATATAGAAATTGAAAGATGCAATCTTTGTTTGAAGGAATATGCCATGTAATACAGCCGTGTTTCTTATTTATTTTCCTTTTCCTTTCTTTTAAAATTTGTATTTAAGTGACAGCAGGCTGAGTTCAATATACTTCTTAGTTCCTAACCCACCATCGCTATTGGTTCATACACAGCCTCCTGTCTTAGTTCTTTAGTGCTGCTATAACAAAATAATGAAGACAAGGTAATTCATAATGAACAGAAGTTTATTTCTCATAGTTCTGGAGGCTGAGAGTCCAGGATAAAGGTGCCAGCAGGTGTGGCGTCTGGTGAGCGCCTGGTCTCTACTTCCAGGATGGTGCCTTGTTGCTTCATTCTCTGCCGGGAAGGAATGCTGTGCTCTCGTGTGGCAGAGGGATGGAAGGGCAAGAGGGAGCTCCCTTGAGGTCTTTGGTAAAGGTACTAATCCTATTCTTGAGGAAAAAATCTTCATGACTTAATCATCTACTAAAGGTCACACTGTTGCATTGAGGATTAAATTTCAACATCAATTTTGGAGAGGACAAAAACATTCAAACCCTAGCAACTCCCTTGATTGACTGATTGATTGGTTGGTTGGTTGGTTGGTTGATTGGAATCCTCTCCACAATATCTCCGATAGGTGTTTTAACTTGCTGCTGGAATGTACTATCTCATAAGGGCAATGGCCAATTCCATATATACAGCTCTCTAATTCTTAGATAATTCCTTCTTACATTAAACCAAAAATAACTTCCCTGTAACTTTGCCCCAATGTTCTCAGCTCTTTTCTGTGGAACCATATAGAAAAAGCCTATTCCTTCCATAAGTAATAGCCTTTCAACCTATAAAGTCAGCTATTATTACAACTGAGTCTTCACTTTTCTGTGTGAAACATAATCTGCTCCTTTATTCATTCTTCATATGATGTAAGTTTAAGACACTTCACTGTCTAGTCATCTTCCCTTGGGCACACTGTAGTTCGACAATGTCTTTTTAAACAATAGGAATTTATATATTTTCAAATAGATGTGCTTTGCCAATGCAGAATATCATGGGTACAACCTTGCCCCTCCCTTCCCTGATTCTGGTTTTTCTTAATGCATCCTAAATTTTGTATTCGTTTTTTTTTTTTAGGAAATAATATTACATTTTTGACTCTCATTGAACTTTAAATCTTTTTCAAGTGAACTGCTGTCAATCCAGAGCTTTCCTACCTTATATTTAAGTAGTTGATTCTTTGAACTTAGATGTAGAACTTAACATTTAACCCTATTAAGTTGTATATTGTTAATTTCATTCCTTCTTTCTCCTTTACCAAGGTCTTTTTCAAGTTTGCTTCTTTAATACGATTTATCAGCTTTACCTCCAACTTTCAGTCATCTACAAATTTGAAAGGCAAAGTTTGTACTGGAATTCATTCAATTCACTGATTAAAATGTTTACAATTTCAGAATAGAGGACAAAGAATCACCTTTAGCAGTGAGTCTCAAACTCTTGTGTGCAAAAGAATTATCTAGGACATTTGTTAAATGTACAGTTCCCCAAGTCCCATTTCCAGAAATTTTGATTCAATAAGCCTGGGATGTGACTCCGGGAATGTGGATTTGCAACAAACCACATGCAGTTCTAAAGCTTTCAGTCCTAGGTAACACCTTAGAAACATCCTCAGAAATTTCCCTGAAGTCTAAGTTGGCATTAATGTATTCATTAATTTTAATAGGGTGCTGTGTTTTCCTACCATAGTATTGGACACATGATTAATACTGAATGAGTGAACAAAAGAAGAAATGAAGGGTAGAAGGAGTGCTCTACTAATAACTCAGCTGTATTTCTCCATTTTAATCACGAAGCCAATATGATCAGGTTTTTCAAATGCTTTGTAGTAATTAAATCATATTATGTCTTTGATGTTCCCCATTGGGGGGGAGAAAGAGATGTATTTTGCATGACCTTTTCTTAATGAACATATGTTGTCTCCTAGTAATCATTGCTTTCCTTTCTCAGTGCTCACAAATCATGTATTTTTTAAATAGTTCTTCTGTCTAGAATTTTATTGAAAATTAAAGGATGTCTTGTATTAAAACCTGGAGATCTCTATGAATTCCTGCTTTACTTTTAAGAAATTAGGGCAGAGGTTTAGTGTTTGACTTATTTGCTCTCCTTTAGGCCATGTTAATTGGCTTTTATGTCTTAATATATTTGCAGTCAAATAGAAACTCAAGTGCTGGACCCTTCAACAAGAAAAGATTTCTTACTTTTCCCAATTTATATTTCTGAAACAATTTATATTTCCGAAATCTTTCAAAATCCACAGAAACACTCAAAGAATATTACAATGTTCTTAACCTAGATTAACAATTTTTAGCATTTTTGCCATATTTGCTTTTGATATCTAGCAAGATATATATTAATAGCTAGATGTTAATAGATAAATTCTCCCCACTCCGCAAAACAATTGGTCGCTATGTATCTTTAATTTCCTTTAGTCTAGAACAAATTCTTTACCCTGTCTTCTGCCTTTCAGGATGGGCGCTTGAATTCTCTGATTATGCTTCCTGTTTGTTTAGTTTTTTAGTTTGGGTCTTTGAACCACATAAAACTTTACATATTCAAATACTAAAGTTAAAGGGAATTAAAACAAAACTTTAAAATCAGTTCCTAAAGGGGGATTGGGACGGCAGACCATGCTGTGTTCATCACCCACCAATTTTATGGAAGCCAGTGAAGGCTGATCTAAGTAAAGAAGAGAGGGAAGGCGGGCTGGGGGGACGAATGCTGGACCGTCGTGGGCTCTAAGGAAGATTCAGTAAAGCCATCGGGGATATCAGCTCTCAGATGGGTTCCCTATTTTCCAGGAACGGGCCTGCCTGAGTGTCCCTGCCAGCTCTGTCATTGGCGGAGTAGCCGGGAGAAGCATGGCCTGGGAGGCTCAAATGTGACGATGAATTTCAGATTCCAGCCCCTGGCTTGGGGGAGGAGACGGGAGAGGTGACTCTCAGGGCTGCCACACCAGGGTCCCACCCCACCTCTCGCCCCAACTCAGGGCAGATCTGGAGGGTCTCTCCACTGAGGCTCTGTGGAGACATCATCGAGGTTCAACTTCCTGGCTCTGCGCAATCCTGCTTCCCTCCTTTCGCTGCAGCTGGGCTGATTTTAGGCACATTCCCTAATAACCCCACTGTGTGCCCATCTGCAAGCATTGCTCCAAGCTCTTACTGCCTGTTAACATGTGTAATCCTCACAGTGCTATGAGGTGGGTGGTCCATTTTACACATCAGGAAACTGAGGCACAGAGAGTGGCTGACTGCTCAAAAGTACTGCCGCATCTGGGAGGTGGCAAAGGCTTGCCTCACACACGTAGGCATTCTCACTCCTCGCCACCCCCTCACCTGCCACTCACTGCTCTTCCCTGTGACACAGAGATTGCTGTTAGCATATTCAGTATCCTAGTTCTATTATATTTTCAAGATGCTTTCCTAAGCAAAGATGTAGAAAAACTTCTTGGAGATTTAGTTCAGGAGGGGATTTGGCCCGATTTTATAAAGGCGGCTCTTACCTGAATCTTATTCTTCTATAGAGTTTTAGCCCTAACCTGGAGAACTTGCCTCACCCTGTAAGCTGCATTTCCCAGCACTCAGTTTTTCTCTGGCAACGTGATACACCTGCCACTCCCACTCTGCAGAAGGAAAGAATATGCACAGCACAAAGAATGAAATGGGAGAAATAGGCTCCTCTTCCCTAAGACAAGAGCTAGTTCTTGTTTCCTGACCTATTTGAGTGCATATTCAGAGCTTGTATAATGTGGCTAAACCAGCCTAGTTAGCATTTTTGCAATTTGCTCTGTTTCTAACAAGCTCTTTAAAATGTGACTTATATAAAAATCTTCATAAATGAGCAAGGCCACAATAGCCATTTCTATAGGGATATTGGAAGAATTATTAAGATCCCTGTTACAATTTAAAGCTGGGAAATCTTTCTATTCCATTGAGTCTCTCAGGCCAAATGGTAGGGTGGCCAACTGTCCCCGTTTTCCCCAGGGCTCATAGGTTTTTCAGGACACAGGACTTTCTTTGCTGAAACTGGGAGAGTCCTCGGTAAACTGAGACAATGGTCACCATACCATGGACACTGTATGGCCCAGCATTACTGTGTTACAGGAATTACTCACCCTTCCATTGTAAATATTTTTATTACTTAAAAAAATTCATACTGTATTATTAAATTAGAAAAGTCCCTGCAGAAACTATGGAAGAAAACAAAGAAAAAACTAAAAACCATACAGGAGCTCATAATGGAAAGGTGGCTAATTAACCCCTTCCACACCATCCATGAGCTTTTCTTTTCATGTGTATACACATGTATTTTATAAATCTAAAATTGTGCTGTAAAAGCAGTTTTGTATACTGATTTTCCTTTAGTGTAAGCATTGTCCCATTTCAATAGATGCTTTTTGAAAACACCATTGCTAATGATCCCATTATTTTTCATTGAGGATGCACTATATTTAACCATTCTCTTATTGGTGAGCATGTAGGCTAATTTTTGCTGTTAAAGATAATGTGGCTGTGAACATCTTTGGGTTTCTAATGATTTCATTTGGAGAGGTTTCCAGGACCTTGTTGGGTGAAAAGTTATCTTGTCAGTCCAAGCTATCGAATCCTGTGTCTAAAATGCTTCTGGAAAAGGCTGTGTTAATGCCCACTCTAAGGAACTCCTGCCAGCACTGAGAATATTTTCAATCTTCACAAATGGTATAGTTTAAAAAGAAAGTTATCCTAAATAACGTGCATTTCTTTGTCTACTGATGAAGTTCCAACCTCTTTCATAGCTTTCTTATTTGAATTTTCTTGAAATTGTTCATATATTTTTCCAGATTTTGTATTGAGTTTTAATGTCTTGCTTCTCAGTTTCTATGAACTCTTCATAAACTGCAGTAACTCTTTTTATGTCATATTTGTTTTGAACACTTTTCTTGATTTATTGTTTGACAGATGTTTTTAAAATACTGATGCTCAAAAATTTTAGATGTTTATGATCTTTAAGTGGTATATTAAACCCTGAGCACACACTCCTTGGCAGAGGTCTATGCTTTCCTTTAAAAGTCTCTTTTCATTTTTTACTCTTAGCCCATCTGCACTGACTTAAAATTATTTTGTAATATTTGAAAAGAGTATGTGTATTATATATGTAAGTATGAAGAGAAAGATAAAACAAAATCACACAAATTTACCACCCAAGCCAAGAACTGGAATATACCAACTACTCTATGTTCCTCCCCAATTTCAAATTCCAAAATTCCCCAAGATGTAACTGTCATCTTAATTGTACCTCTGTTATTTCTTTACTTTTAAAACACCAGTTATATCATATATGTTTGTGCCTCTATGCATATGTTTAGTTTTCATATTTTTAAGATTTACAAAAATAGATTTTTCTTTTATCTCTTCATCTCAGTCTTGCTTTTTCTCATCAAGTTCCATATATGTTTATCCATATTTTATGGAAGATGTAGTTCATTCATTTTTACCACTGGATAATATTTCATTTCATGAATATATACACACATATATATACACGCACATATTCTTGGTGTCTTTGGGCAAGAATTTCTCTAGAGTATACACATGGGAGTGGAATTGCTGGGTTGAAGTAGATATGCATGTCAATTTTACAAGCCATTGCTAAATAGTTTTCCCCAATGGTTGTACTAATTATATTCCTAACTACAGAGTATAAGATTCCTGTTGCTTGGCTGTCTCACCAATACTTTGATATTTTCAAGTATTGAAATCTGGTAGCCATTTTTCACCCAGTAGATTTGCACTCAGTTTTTAGGCTTCTCTGTCCAAGTTTTTAAAGACTGAAAAATATTTCTCAAAAACATATCTAACTTCTTTTTATTTGGGCTTCCAGTTTCTCCTTAGGGTCAGACACTTGACAAGCTGTTCGTAATATGTCATGCTGGGTCTAACGATTAACCCTTAGAAGAAGAGGCTGCGTCAGCTGGGACAAGTGACCAGCAGACTGAGTCAGGAATCAGGAAGCCTGGGCTCTAACCTGCTTCTGTCACTGAAGCTTTGCAGGGCTCGAGTATAAGTCAAGTCACCTCTCAGCGTCCTAGCTGCTCGCTAGGCATAACAGAGCTGACCTTCCTCCCTGCCCTGCTGTGAAAATGAAATCCTGTTGTGGAGCACTTTGAAATCTTTGGATGAAAAGCACGACAGAAGTGCCAAATATGATTGTTACCCGTGCCAGCAACACTATAAGACAGCATAAAAATAGGAAGCAAAGAAAATTTCATTTTACAAAAGCTTCAGTGAGAAAATTGGCTGGACAGTACGTCATTCCCTGTTTTGGGTTCACATAGATGCTGGCTTTTATAAAATTAAAAGGATAAAATAAATGTACACATTTTTGTCTTCGCCAGGCAGAAGCCCTTTGATCATCACCATCCCTGTGACACCAGGTGAGTCACTGATGTAAAGGGAAGACGACACCAGAGGAGGCTGTGTGGAATCAGTTCTTTGTAGTTACCCCCAAAATCTTGCTTTTCATTGCAAGGCATGGGAGCCATAAAGTCTGAGGCGATCTTGCAGGTTGAGCATTAGGGAGTGTCTAAGCCTTGCCCTTGTCACCACACAAGACCCAAGACACCTCCAGCTGAAACAGCGACTGTCCTTTCAGACCTGGCGCAGCACCCAACCTCCACTCAGATGCTGTCAGATCCCCCATCATGCCCTAAATATGAGGACATGAGAGATGCAGATTTAAAAACCTAATAGGGGACCTTTGCAACAACTTTTGATATATTAGGAACCCCAAAATAAGATGAGTCATGCCCATTAATGTGAAGGTTCATTCTAAAAATGACTTAGCTGTAATTTCAGTAGCTTATATCCATCTTGGTATAATGCTGTGAGTGAGTTGTGATGAGCTGTAATCACCTTTACTTATAAGTTGGATGGGCTGTGCAAACAGTTGCAAACCACAGAAAAGACATTTCAGAGTCTGAGCTTGCTGCCTGATATAACACTCAGAGAATTTAGAAGAGGAGGTCTGGATTCTTTTGCCATATCTTTACTGCCCCCCCCTTTTTTTTTTATACTGGAGTTTTAAAAAGTGAAAACCCTACAGGGTGGTTTGGTTGCTGCACCCCACTGAGAAGCTGGGAAAGTAAAAGGTAAGAGGGTGTCACCATGGGCTTGCAAGGGGGCTGTGAGTGATGTGAGTCCACCCACAGGAACCGTTTGTGAAATTATGAATCATGTACTCCACTCCTAATTTCCACCTGGTAAGTGAGAGCTACTGAGCGCTATTGAAAGGTTTTGTTCAGAAGTTTTTCAGAGAGAGGGTCCTCACAGTGTTTTGTGAAATAATTTGCATTCTAATTGGCATAATTAAATTATAGACACAGAATTGGCATGGTGTGACTCCAGGAGGAGTACTTTCCATTAGGAAATACTTCTTAGGGGGAAAAATATATGTCCACTGTGGTACCCAGTCACATGGCAATCTCTATTTATTCTATTTAGTAACCCCATGAGAAGGGTCATTCTCACTCGAGTTTCAATGGCTTAACTGAAGAAATTAGTTGAAAAGTGGAACTCTAACCTGCTGATAGTTTCTTTATCTGCCCACACCTAATAATTGGTTTGACTGATTTTTTTCTCTTTAAATCGACAGATTATTTATGGCCCTGTGAATTACAGTGTTGCAATGGTCTGTCTTTCTTTTTCAAACAATTTTTTTGGTAGTTAGAACTGTTCATAGTTAGGCTAAAATTCAGTTCCTATCTTTATAGTTCTTGTTTGTATAATATGAATTCCAACAATGGCAGGATAGTGGATTATCATGCAACCTTGAAATATCACATTGAGACGATGGAGAGCCACAGGGAAATGATGGCAAGTTAAGTGAAAAAGAATATGAAATTATAACCAGACCATGTTTCAAGTATATAAATTATGCATATGTAAGATGGACTGAAAAAGAAAGATGGAAAAAAAACCAAGACGGTTGATTAAGATGGTGGGGTTATGAGAGTCTCCTCCCCACCACTTCTTTTCTTTTGTTTTCCATTAACACTTTTACAGTATTGTTTGTGTGATAAATGTGATTGTATTCAGTTAGGTGATTCCTTACATATGCAAGATATGGAATCAGCCTGAGTGTCCATCAGTAGATGAATGGATAAGGAAACCATGGTATATATACACAATGGAATATTATTCAGCATTAAAAAAGAAAGAAATCCTGTCATTTGTAGTAATATGGATGAGCCTGGAGGACCTTATGTAAGTGGAATAAACCAGGCACAGAAAAACAAATACTGTTATGTTCTCACTTATTGATGTATGTAGAATCCAAAAAAGTCCATCTCATAGAAGTAGAGAGTAGAATAGTGATTACCAGACACTGGTAAGGGTATGGGGAAGGGGATGGGGAGAGGTTGGTCAATGATTACAAAATCATAGACAGGAGGAATGAGTTCTAGTGTTCCATTGCACAATAGGGTGACTGTAGTTAATAATAATTTATTATATATTTCAGAATAGCTAGAGGAGAGGAACTTGAATGTTCTTAACACAAAGAAATGATAAATGTTTGAGGTGATGGATATGCTAAATACCCCGATTTGGTCACTACATATTGTATACATGTATCAAATAGTACATGTACCACATAAATGTGTACAATTATTAATACGTATCAATTAACAATTTAAAAATAAAATTATATTAAGAAAGGTATTCAGTTCGGCGCAAGAAAAGATGTATCATGAAAGTAATAAAGCCTAAGTTGCAAGTTCCTTCACATGCAGGGGCCCTGAGAGAGCTCGGGTTGCTAAGAGTTTAGAGAGTTCCAGGTGGGAAGAGGAAGCCGGTTACAATCAGGAAACATTTCTATGTCAGCATTTCTGGTAAATTGCTTAACGAGATCCGAGAAGAAAGGGATCTAATTCCCCAGCACTCCTGTAATTTGTCATGATATAATTTCTCATTCTAAGTAAATATTCACTTTCATGCCTAATTTTGTGTTTGTAATTTTGCATTCTTTTTCTTAAAGGGGGCTCCCATAATTGCATAAGCGTCATGCCTCCCCAGCCCTGAAGGTGCCTTTGCTTAGTGGGTCACCAGAACACCAACTGAGTGCCTTCAAGTGTGAACCCAAGCGCCGGATTTTAGCCCAGTGCTTCCTAAGAATCACTGTGTATGTGTTGAACAAACTGCTGCTGAGCTGGCTGTCTGCTACGTTACCACACTCCCTGATCGTACTTCTCTGTCCTCCTAAGCTGGTCTCAGTTCTTAATCATGAGGAACACAGTTGGAAATACCAGTTCAGAATTGTCAGGGTAGGAAGGAATCCTATAGGCCACGTCCAGCCACTCTGCTGGTGTTTGACTCTCTGCCTCAGGAGGAATCTGGACTGGGCTCAAACAAACCCCCTGCCTGAGGCAACCCATAAGAAAGGTTTTTCCTTGTTTTGAGTCAAAACCAGCCCATTGCTCTATACCTAGGGGTTCAGTAGTCCAAGTTTAGCCGTTCAAATAATAATGGCAGAGGGAAGTGAGAAGAAAGAAATTTTAGTTCCTCTATCTCCTTATGAGATACTCTGTTAGCAGTTTTAAATACAGTGTTTGATTTACTCTTCTCAATAACTTTCTGATGTAGGTATTATTATTATTATCTAGGGTTGCCAGATGTAGCAAATAAAAATAGAGGATGACCAGGTAAATTTGACTTTCAGATCAAAAGGAATACTTTTTTAAACATAAGCCTGCCCTGCCATGTGAAATTAATTTGTCCTTGGACAAAAGATAATGAAGAGTCATGTATTTTACCTGGAAATCCTATTATTATGCCCATTTTGGAGCTGAAGAAACTGAAGATCAGAGCCTAGTAAGTAGTGGAGTTGGAATCCAGGCCCCATTTTTGCCTGCACTGTATCATACAATTATATAATATCTGCCTCCCACCCACCCCAAGAAAAATATGAAATTGATTTTTCTTTAGAGACGAGATATCAAAGCTATAAAAACAAAACAAATGTATTCTCAGCTAAGAAAGGACAGTACCCAGGAATCCACTAGTCCATTTATTTAACACTGTGGGCAGAATCTTGGTGAGAAACCCAGCAAGATCATTACCCTGGAGTGGACACTGGAGGTGTGAGGTGTCCCTGAGAAAGACTGGATCCGTGGGACTGAAAGCCCGTTCTACTAAAGCAGCCACTTTCCAGAGCCTCTGGCAAGCACCCTCCTTTGCCATGGCAGCAGTGGGGAAGGGCGCTGGGATGCCGTTGCATGCCTTTCCACCTGGGTGTCACTGGAACCTGATGTCCTAATCATATTTCCCTGTCACCTCTCAGTGCTGATTTACTTTCTCCTCCCATTCTACATGCTGCAGAACTAATTGCCTGCTTAATTGCCAAAACTAATTGCTGTGACATTCATTGTTCATCTGCTCCCTTCTCTGGCTTGAGTTCAGGCAGGTGGCTCTCATGAAGGCAAGGATGGAATTATTCCTGCTTTGGGGCCAGGGTTCTTCAGAGTGATGGCCCAGTAATTATCTTGCTCATGGAGGTGGACAGAGGAACCAGCTTCCTCACTGAAGAGAGGACAATCATTCTTGGCAGGGGTTCACCTTCTTTTGGTGTGAGATGGGGTTGCTTTGACTGGTGTTGAGTCAGTTAAGTTGCACTTCCCAGGGAGTTGCTCTCTCCCCTTTAGAGATTAGAATTCGATTTGCTGATTAAGAAATTGAGAGCCAGAAAGGTGAGACAGTTCCTCCATGGCCACATAGCTCGTTAGTGTGAGAGCTGCATCTGAGATCATATTTCCCAATTCACAGACCAAAATGATTTCTACTGCAACGCACTGCAGTTGTCGCAGTTGCACTAATTACTCTTTTATATGCCCTTATAAACTTTTATTAAGCCACTATCATGCAGTATTTCCTTATTGGTAGCTAGAATAATCATTAATATGTATTGAGTTGTTATGAGTATTAAGCCCATTCCATGCATTATCTCATGTAACCCTTATAAAAATCAGCAGGATGAAGGTGCTACCAGTGTCTTTATTTCACATATGGGAAAACTGAGACAGAGGAAGCTTAATAACTTGCCCAGGTCTGATGCCAGAGCCCAACCTCTCACCCATACAGGGCCATGTGCAGGATCCTGCTGACAGCTTCTGGATTCTAACACATGAAAGAACTTGTGAAGACATCTTGAAGGTTGGAGTTGGAGGGACATGAAACTAATCAACCAGATTATGCAAATTATTATGTAAACTCATGTTGTTGAGCCAGGAATCCAGCCATTTCCTTTCCTCCATACCGCTGAGATAAAAGCAAGTGGATTGCAACACTAGCTTGGGATGAACTCACAGAGTTCAGAAAGAAATCTGGGGATTTACTGGCGGTTGAAAAGACAGTGGGTTGGGATTCGGAGACCTGAAGCTCAGTTCTGGATCTGGCACTAGTTAGCTGTGTGGCCCTGGAACGATATATGTCCCTCAGTTTCTTCTGTGAAAGGAGGGGATCAGACTCCCTGGTCTGGAAGACACCTGACAGTCTGCGCATCTCAGATGGCACGTCCAAGATGGAAGCGCACGATGACAGAGGCTTGCAGTGACCTTCAGGACAGCCCCCCAGTGGCTATAAATAAAAGTCTTATTGTTTGGTTCTTGGTCTTTTCCCCCCTCAGTGACAGGAAGAATAATAAAAGCAATGGCACTATTGTGTGAAATAAGTGTTTTCTCATCCAGAAGAAAACTATGACATATACAATAGCAAACCGTTTGAAAGCTGAAAAAGTAATTAATTGTATAATTCGTTGAACGCTATTGGAAAAGTGAATTATGATAAAGGAAAAGGACTAACAGTCAAAAAATGAAGACAAAAAACGTTTTAGAATTTCATTTGTTGAAAAAGGGACCATTGAAAAGTGATGAAAGAACTATTTCAAATGAGTTTGAAAAGGAAGGCCTAGGCACAATTAGAAGTATACCAGAAAAAAAAATTTAGTTTCATCTGAGGGAAAAAAAAAGCTATTTTCATGAAAAACAGAGATTTTGAAATAAAGGCTTTTGTCATTAGCTGGCTTGTCAATTCTTCCAAGTAATTTCATAAAGCCTCGGTGGCCTTTCAACTTCCGAATGCTTGCATGATGCAAGGATGGTAAGGTGTGAATGAAAAAAATTTAATTTTCAAGGTGTGGGATTTTATAGTGGAAACTCCTTAGCAGGATGTACCATGGCAGCCTGACAGTGATGGGGACCTGGGAGGCAGAAAAGGCAGAAAAGGTGGATTTGAGCCCCCGTCTCACTCCTTCCTGCTATGTGACCTTGAGCAAGTCCTACCACCTCTGTGGGCTTCAGCATCCTCCTACCTACATGGAGTGATAGGATTGAACACAGCTGAGGCCTTATGCTGTATCTTTGCATTTTAACTGCAGAGCATGATAAAAAATAGTCAGTAGCCTGTAGGTCACTAGTCATCAGGGTAAAACTCAGAAAATCTATTTTAAAAATTATGAGTACTGGGTGTGGTAAAAAAAAACCTTCAAATTTGGGGTCAGAGAGTTCTGCTAATAGAATCAATTTTAGAGCCCTGGGACTTGCTCTTACCCCAAAGAGGAAGTAAATTTAAGTTGTTTTTCCTCTTGTTTCGTCTTCGTTCATGGGAGTATGAAAATTGTTTTGGCCACAGGAACCCTGGGGTATTGCAGGGATGTGATCAGCCCGTCATCTGTCCTGTGAAACTCCGGGCTGCCTGGGGCCACACAGGGGGGAAACACCCTCTGTTCCCCATTTCAAAAGACTTCAAAGTCAGAAGAACGGGCAGAGTTGCTGTTCTTATCGTTTCACAATCTGGAGGCTAGAATTCCGCAGTCAGGGCTGGCTCCTGAGGGCTGTGAGGGAAGGATATGTTCTAGGCCGCTCTCCTTGGCTTATAGATGGCTGTTTTCCCTCTATGAATGTCTGTGTTTGTGCCCAAATTTCACCTTTTTGTAAGACACCACCACTCTTATTGGATTAGACATCCTAATTACCTCATTTTAATTTGATTATCTCTAAAAAGCACCGTATCTCCAAATAAGGTCACATTCTGAGACACTGGGGGTTAGGACTGCGACATATGTTTTTTGGGAGACACAATTCAGCACATAACATACCTCAAGAGAAGGGGACCTTCTGTCACGGTCTGTTGCCTGGAATCAGTTCAGATAACCATCATCTTCCTACACACAGAGGAGAAAACAGTTCACCCTGGGCATTTTTGCTATGGCAGCAGGAAACTGCAGTAGCAATTTGAGAAAGCATTTGCGTAATTCAGCTGTGCCAGTAACTGCCTTTCCCCCTGCGCCCCCTCTCCTGCTGCTCCACGTTGGGGATGCAGAGTGTTCGGCATGGCCACCGCCAGCCGAGTCAGAGCTTCAGCTGCTGGCTGGAGTGACACGTGGAGGAACTGCTTTGTGGGGGGAGGCAGAAGCCGCCTATCAGAAGGAAACACCTGCCACAGAAGGTCCACCGAAGCCTGAGAAAATAAAAGTTGGGGCTCTGGGCTGTGCCACCACCAGTCCCCACCATTATTTTGGGGCACAATGCTCCCGGCAGCTCACAATGCTTCGAAAGAAAATGAGAAAGCCCTGATGGTGAGCACGGCCCCACAGAGAAAATGAGTCTTCGGAGTAGTTCTGAGACAGGAGCCAGAGGAGCTGGGACTGAGGGGCGGTCAGAGAGTTGGACTGGGGACACAGGAGGGGCTGGACCCAGTGGTCCAGTGGCTCGTCTTGTTCCAGATATGTGACCTAAGATCTACATGGGTGTGCATACATGTGCATGTGTGTGCTTTGTGCATGGGTATGCACGCGTGTATGCATGTGTGTAAGTGTGTGCATGTGTGGGAGGTGACTGGATAGGAGAACATAGGGAAAGGGAGGGAAAAGAGAGTGTTAAAACCGTGACAAGATAATAAGCATCTAAAATATTTAATTACTACAAAATGTTCCAAGGCTTTGTCTACAGCCATATTTTCCAAACTGCAGGTTGTGGCTCAGCAGTCAGCTGTGTGTGAAATCGATGTATTCATGCAGGGTTCTTAACCTGGGTCCATGGACACTGCCCCCACCCCACAAGAGGCCGAAGGCTTGGACTGTACTTTAGTATAATTGATTTCCTTTGTAATCCTATGAGTTTTGTTTTATGCATTTAAAATCATCACTCCAAGAAAAGATCCATAGGCTTCACCACACTGGGTAGGAATGACACACACATACACACAAAGGTTAAAAATCCCTAGGTCAATACTGGCATTTTAAAAAAATTATTAAGATAGAACAGATTAAAGTGAGATTCAAAAATTTGAGCTCTGCATGTAATGAGGGTTAAGTATTGTTTTGTGAAATTTTGTTTCAGGTATACAAATATTTGTGTGTATACAAATACAGATGTGTGTATATATGTGTATATATATTTCTGCACACACATATTTATTTCTAATGCTAGAGCATGATCAAAATTTTTGATAGCCACTAGTCTATATAGGTTACTAGGCATTAGGGTAAAAACTAAAAAATCCATTTTAAAAATTATGAGTGAGGAATGCGGTGAGTCATTCCTGTTTTGGCCCGAAGGGTTTTGCATTTACGCAGACAAATGGCTTTGTCCACAGCATAGCCGGAGTCCAGCCAGTGGATGGTGACCAGCTGGCCCTGACCATAGCCTATAATGGCTACATTGCTCTCTCCCTCATGGAGGCTTGAGTTAATTTGAAGTGTCTCAGAGACACATGTTGATTCCTGTGGCTAACCCAGCTCCAGGAAGCGTCAGAAGCAGAGGTCTTGTTTCCTGGGAGGCGTCTTCCTGGGTACTGCAGGTGTACCGCTGCCAGGAAGTTTGTTCTTCTCTATGCAAACAGCAAGGCCACCTGGAGAAACAGAGAGTAAAGCAACAGTGAAGAAAAGAGAAATGAGGGCAGAGAGGGGAGACGTAGCGAGTGTTCAGGAAAAGTGAGGTTGGGTCAGAAAGCAGAGAAAAGCAAAGAGAAAAATAGCAAGTGCATAAGGCAAGCGGCACAGCCCGCTGAGCTGTGGGTGTAGTAGGAAGCGATCACACTAGTCTGTTAGCCCCCTGCAGGATTCACAGCATCAAGGATGGTGAAACCAAAAGAAAGCAAAGGTAGTTCAGCAGCAAAGATCAACAAAGACAAACCCCGGGGTGAGGCCGAACTGCTATTGTAGTCTAGAGTGCACCCAGCCAGGAAGATGGCCGCCCCTGTTAGTGAGCTGCTGCTAACTTATTAGTCTATTTTAAATGCAACTCATATTTACTAGGTTAATTTAGAAAATGTTGAGATTCACTAGAGCACGAACTTTGTCTTTCTCATTTCCTGGATCAACACCAATTACACAGTGAGGGCTCCATAAATATTTATAAAGGTATGTTAATTAATTAGCTGGTAATTGATGTTTAAAATCACTTGAAATAATAAAAATAATAGTGATAACTAAAAGTTGTACAGTGCTTAATAGTTTAGAAATCAATTTCATGGATACGACCTCGTTTAATCCTCACACAGCCCCATCAAGTATCACCATCATCATCCTCATTTTAAGGATGAAGACACTAGCTGGATGCCACTCTGTGATTAGTGTCTGGGATTTTGATCAATATTTCTGATGCCAACGCCAATATAGTACTTTGCCTCTTTTGGCATGTTGAAGATTTAATGTAAATGCTTTGTAAATTTAAGCAGGCATATCCATAGCAGAGGTGTGTATCAGTGTGGAATCTCCAGGAAGCAGACACCCTGATGGATTTAGGAGTGCTTGAGGAGGAGGGGGTCACACCTGTGAATGATAAAGAAGGAGGTACGAAGGTGGGGCAGGGATGCTGCCCTGGCACTTATGAAAGGAGAGGTGGAAGGAAGCAGAATGGATCTGGGTGGGCCTCAGACGATGACGCTGATCTGATGAAGTCTCAGCCAATACAACGAGATCCCAGAGCAAAGACTGCCTGTAGAGGATCCCTGCATCGCATAGATATGGCCAGGCTGTGAACTCCTACCATGTTCGGTCAAAGTCTGGGTCCACCCAGGAAGCGCATGGCCTTGGCTTAAAGTGAAGGTGGATTCTGCAGGCTCTGTAACTGAAGGCTGTTCACTATTCATACTTCTTGCAGCTAAATGTCAAGTTCCTCCTTGAAGGGAGAGGAAAGTGGTGCACCCACATGGCTAGCACAGCATATATGAAATGTTTTTTTTTAAAAATATGACATTTTCTATACAACTCCAACTTAAATACTGTAGCTGGATATTGTCTTATTTAGCATACTCTGACTTTCTATTTAGCAAACTATAGCCAACATTAGGGACTAAATGTCCCAGTTTGAAAATGCTAAACTTCTACTACAGGGTTAAGAGAAGAGAAGGGATTACACTCAGCTGAGCAATTGAAATTTGATACACTGGATCAGGTCAACTGTTACAAAAACACAGGTGCTGCTGCTCCATTTTTCACATCCATGGCGGACTTGGCCGATTGATCACAACACTCTTCCTTATGAGTTGTGTCGTCTGCTTCAAAATTATTCTCAACATAGTGATCCAGACAGCCACTAGCAATCTATCTCTGTTGGCGCCTAAGATGAAACCAATTTATCATCCCATCACTAGGTAATAGGGGCAAATATAGGTCTTGGAGCAGGTGTGAGCGCACAAATGTGTGTGTGTGGGTGCTAGCAAGAGTAGGAGGTGGAGGGAGATATAATGAAAATGAACATTTGAACTAATTTATCAATTAGGGGATTATGTATTAATTGTTTAAAATTCATAAATCCGTTTGAACACAACACTTTTGCCCAGAAGCAATGCTGTAAATAAGGGTTATATATGAAAGTCAGCACCTAAATCCCTACCTAACCATACATAAGAGTTAATGAAGATGCTTTTGAATCCTAACAAAAAACTCGTTGACCTTAACAGATAAGGGTTTATTTTTTCTTCCGTAATAAGAAATCTGTAGGCAGGTAACAATCAGCATATGTTCAGGGTTTTAACAACATACCTTTGTGATTGTATTGCTACTTTCTTCATAGCTGCAGAATGGCTATTGTTTCAGGCATTGACTTCAAAGCTAGAAACATTTGGAGGTGGGGGGTGCCCCTATTTATCAAGAAATAAAAAACTCAGTAAGTAGCCTCCCCAGAAGGCTTGAATTTGCATTTCATGGGACAGAACAGGATCACATGACTGTCCCTAGTCTTAAGAAAACCAGAGAAAGCATGTATTTTATTTTCCAGCTTCTGCGGTGAGAAGCAGCAAGGGAGAAGGGGTTAAGAATGGCTTTTGGATAGCAACCAGTGGTGAATGGCACTTAGACCTAAAAGATAGTAGTAATAGTTTTCTAGAGGTTAAAAATGACTCTCAGATGTTTTTGAACAGGAGTGGAAAATATCCTTATGTTCACTTTTCTACTCATTCCCACTTTCCAATAATAAAGAACTTGATAAAAATAATGAGTGTCTCTGTCTAAGTACATTTGTTGGGTGAGGGTGGATTCTACGTATATGTGCATTAGCAAAATCATTTCCTATTTTGAGTTTCAATGGACCTATGTCTTAAAATCTAGTCATTCAATAATTTTAAACCAAAATACTGATACATTTCTATTCACTGTAGGATTAACCCAACGACTCACCACAAATTAAATGAGAATTTTTAAATTAAATTAACAATGAGCTATAATTAAATATAAGAATGGCAGAAATTGAAATCTCCAGCCCACTCATGATAACAGCGCTTAAAAGATAGAGCATATTTACTAAAAATTGCAGAAGTTCCCAACTATCTCCATGTCTCTAAGTGGATCATATGCCAGAATTGACAGCCCTTTGGTGCTCCACAATCTTCTTAGTATAACACAGAATTAAGTCCTTGGCAAACTCTAATAGTGTGTTAATTTTAGATCTGTATAGCATAATTTAGTGATCTTCAGTAAATACTTAGTAAGTTACTAGAAAGTAGCTATTCATCATATGCAAAAAAAGAACCCCAAAGGCATTGCATGTCATTTGCTTCCAATAACTGAAGAAAGGAAATTTTGAGATCAGGTTTTGGTCCAGCTTTAAGACACTATATTGGATCATATTGTAAATAATTGTGATGCAGTGGGAAAAAGCACTGTTTTGAAGTCAACACCTGAATTTGAAGTTTCATTCCACCTCTGACTACTTGGGGAAGTCTCTTATGCCTTTCATAGCCCTGTTTCCTCATGAGTAGACTGGAAGTACTAACACAGAAACTGCTCTACTTACAATCAGTTTGTAAGTGAATCCATTTGTTGGAAATTCTAAAGTGACTAAGCTTGCGATCCCAAATGCACTTCCAGGAATAAGAGCATGAACCAGTTTCTCAAAGCTTTTAACCCAGGCCATGATCTTCCCGTTCATCTGTGTTCTATGCTATGTATGCCTAGGTAATAGAATAAGCCTTGGTACCTCGAAGGCATGAAAAACACAGATTTTGAATAAGAGGATGACATTTTTCCTGAAATTATTTTCATTTGTCTCTACTGGAAGTTTGTGGGAGCAGATAGCTGCACTCCCTGGAGATTTCCCAAGTGTTCTGGGGAAATCCTTAGCAACCGCAGCCTCCCTTCTCACACCTCACCCCTCCCCTTGTGTGGATGTAACTAGACTGGAAGAGTCTTTCTTTTTGACAACCGTTTCATGCGCAAAGCCCCATTTGCTATGCCATAAACTTTCCCGATGCCTAGCCCTCCAGGGAATTAACATGAGGCCCCTACCCATCCACGGTCTACCTGGACACCCCCAAAAGTTATCCTTTATGTCTATCTTCCATTCTCTTGCTGTTATTGTCCATCTGCACAGGATTAGCACTTTTGCATGTTGCATGATTTGCTTTCTGCCCTTCCTAATCATCTCCACTCTTGAATAGTTTATTCTGCATTCACATGAAACATTATTTTTTTTACCTCACCACTTTTAATTTTTAAAATATCTCTTCCATTTCCATGGTAATTGTATATCTAAACAAAGGCTTTTAACACTCTCCCCATTCTGGGGGTTTTGGGATCTGATGTGGTTAATAATAATGCTTGGAAAAAGTTCTCAACCCCCGCCCCCCACAAACACAGCAAAACGCACTGATGGGCGAACAGGGCAGTTTTAGAGTCCAGAAGGCAGCAGTACACATTCCAGAATCATCTGCTGGCACCATGTAGTATGTCCTCACTGGAGGGCTTTCTTTTTATCTGTGAACATTCATAGTCGAAAGTCAGCAAGCATAAGAATGTCTATGAACTAACCTACTTTCTTCACAAATTTGTTGTTTGGATAAAATGAAAGTTCTCTGTAAACTATAAAATGTTATCATTTCCATGAAGCATGCCCCATTTCCACAGTTCCATGTGGGGACATAAAGAACAGATCTTTGTCCCATAGGAAAAGTGGGAACACTAAATTCAATTTCCTCTTTACGCCAAACATGGGTGTGCACCCATGTGCACACACACACACACATGCACACACAACGTACTAGCAGGAAGAGAGGCAGGGATTCTCACTTGCACAGTTAGAGCATCTCTCAGAGCAGGAATGGGGGAAGAGGCAAAATTCCCAATTGCTGATAACTTGTTAACACTCTTTATTTTCACAAGAAAACACCTCCTGGCATTTTCTTAATAGAAGATACCCTTCTACTCAATCACTTGACAAGTGTTCTGAATTGGATTAAAAAATGACACAGGTTGAGATTAGGGTTAGGGATTTTTATTACATCTTGAAATGCCTGTATAAATTACATTGTGATAATTTTTAGTTGAAAGCTTTTCTAGATAATAAATACAAGATTCATGTATTGCCACTTTAGTAATGCTATAGGAAGGCGGAAGTTTAGGTGCTGACATGAGTGCAGGTAATGTAATCAAACAATGAAAGACCAATTTTTACATTGAGTCTTAGACGCACACACTTACAGACAATTTACCTATAAGGAGAGGTCATAGAGATAAGCTGTAGGAAAATGGAAAATGTTTTAGCCCAACTTGTTGTGGCACATAACTACCTTGGATATGCTATCAGATTTCATAAAGGTATTTTTCCTCTTACCCTTCACATCCAGTACCCTGAAGCCAAGTGGAGGCATCTTCCCTTATGAGTGGGAGTTGTTAAGGACAAGTGCAAGAGCAGAGCAGGCTTTAGGCAAAACTGTCATGCAGGTGGAATCACTGCTGCAGCCTACGTCATGTTTTGGTGTCTTGAGCCTAAGCCCTTTCATGAGCCCCAGGTACCCCAAATTTCTGCAGACAAAATTGCCCCCAGAAGTGGCTCTCTGCTCTTTAAACATGGCGCTGGGATTAACATCCCCTTTGCTGCCATCTAATATTCAACAATTCTAATATTCATTTCCTCAGGGCCCTCAGCTGGTGGATGTGTAATCTCTGCTAAAATACCCAGAGTTCTTATGATCCAAAAGTATTATTCTTCTGGGTAAGTGGTAAGTGGCTTGCATTTTAACAAGGATAAATAAATGCCTCGTTTCAAAAGAATGACACATAGGATTGTTAAAAAATATTACTTCCTCCTGTGTTCCTCCCTCCATGGGTTAGAAGGTTTCAGGAAGGCTCCTAATAAGCAAAGTGGGCTTCTCCTGTCATGGCACTTGGCACCCATCATTGTGATCACATGTTTAATTGTCCCCTTCCAGTTTAACTGTGAGCTCTGTATGTACAGCTCATGTATATTCATCTACGTATATCATCATATTGATTCTCACCAACCAGCGCCCTGGTAGAACACTTGGAGGACCTCAATGGCTATTGTTGATTGAAGAATGAATGAACAATGGTGAGTACTTCAGGAACTATAGAAAAGTGATGGGGTGAGAGAGATGAAAGCAGTGTTTGAAGGCCAGATGGCTTTCACTGATTCCTTCTACTTATTTTATAAGACCAGAGGGTCCTGCTGACAATCCTCTGAAAATGCAGCTTGAAGATAACAATTTTCATAATCATTTGAAGTGTTTTAGGAGCCCACTCAGCGCTAAATGTAAATGATTAAGGAGTATGTCCTTGATCTGCTGTGGCCATAGGTACCTTTAATATGCAGATATTATACAGAAAGTGTCACAGCGTCCATGCATTTGGTTCAGGTTGAAACCGAGATGGAAATCATTCCTTCCATCAAAAGGAACAGATAATGAAAACAAAAACAAAAACAAAAAAATCTCATCTCCATGGTGACCAGATAGAATGTTCAGATAAGAAAGAGAAAGAAGACTCCCGGGAAAACAAGTAAGAGAAGTATTTCAATGGTATTCCAAGTATAATAAACAGTGGTAAGCATTTTGGCTCAATGTGCTAGAGAGCATGAGACCTTCCTTAGCAACGCAGTGGTAAGGGCTCTTCTCAAAGTAAAGTGAACTTGGAGCAAGTGAAGGAGAAAACACTGCAAATGGGGCAGGCTAAGAAGAAGGCAACTGCTCAGAGCATGCAGGGAAGCCTCAGCTGAATTAAGGATAAAAGGAAAATTTATCTCAGACTACGGGAGTCTTCTACAGTTGTTAGTGAGGAGGAATTGTAGATTCCTACTGGACCTGCATTGTAATATAACATATAGTTTAGCAATGCACTGTGGCTAATTCAACTATATAACCAACTGGATGTAGTTCTCTGTCATGTGGTACTCAGTCCTTTTCAGACTTTTTATCTTTCATTTTTTCCTTTTTTTTTAATTCTCTCTCTTCAATACTTCCAGTGAAAAAACCTCTTCAGATAAATATATATGGAACAGGTAGACTAATAAATAATGTAGTACATAAAGTGGCCAAAACCCAATAAAAACATCTAACTTCTACAGGTATGTTACCTGGGTGTGTTACATTTACACACACACACACACACACACACACACACACACACACTCATTTAATTCCCTTTCTACTCTATAACAATTTTATGTCCATTGTGGGGGCATAAGTAAACAAATTCAGGTAGGCTACGCAGTTCGACCAATGACAAATGACTAGAATATGTAGTATTAATTTGGAGTGAAATTGTCCTAACTTCAAAGTCTGTACTCTCTTCCCTGCATATCTTGGAGATAATAGGTACAAAGTAAATAAAAATCAATACAGTAATTATTGTTTAGCTTAGATAATGATGTAATGTCTTCATAATGGAGTGCATTTCCCCACTCCAGAAGTGGACATTGTTTTTGAAACTATAAGAAACAACTAAAAACTGAGAAGCTATCCATGCATAAGTTTTAAAACCCAGCAGCTTCATGGTTTCCTTCTTCTGTTGGCCTGGGCCACGCACACAATGATGGTGTTCCTGGCATGGAGATGTCATCCTTGCTAGGTGTTCCTGAATTGGGACCTAAGGCTCCAAGACTTTGGTTAGTTTCTCCAGAATCCTGCACACCTTGTGCCCTTCCCTAGGGCACCTTCCCAGGCATGCCTCCTGGTACCATTTCAGACTTCATCACTCCTGCCTCTCCATCTTTGACTCACGATATAACCTGGGGCAGGATTAGAATGTTGGTATATTTTCACTTGCTCATATGCCAAATCACAGTGTTTATATTTGCAACTCTGAGAATTGACAAGGACAATAAATAGATTTAGAATTCATATGTGTGAGCACCATGAAGTACTTTGAGCTTTACTAAAAGGGGAGATATACAAGACATTACATTTAGAAATTGTTTAGGAGCAGCAAATGGAGAAAAGCAACATTTTGCTTTAAAAAAACCCCCACAAACATCACAACCTCTTCATTATGTGCAGCACACAATTTAACAGGTGTGTGCTTTATTCACAGTCTTTATTCACAGACTCGTGGACTAACCATTCCATCACAGCACTATTGTCTGGGAAGCAAAACACATTTATAACAAACCGTATCAGCTTCTCAGAGAGACTGAATTAGCCAATCTCAAAATACTTCGCTTCTAGTTGAAAAAGAGGGTTAATAATTGCCAAAATGGTGAACATAAATAAAATTTACCTCGGTAAGGTCCTTTCCATCCTTGGATTTTTGGGGTACCTATAACCAGAGCTCGATATGAAAGGGAAAAATCATAAAGCCTGCGTAGTATGTCCATTAGAGAAATAATGCAATATAATAGTTTCTCCACTTGCATCTAGAATTGTCAGTGGCCCCCGTGGGAAAGGTGCTGTAGCCACTCCCTTCAGTGCAGGCAATGTAGGTCACCGCTCTTTCTCTCTCAGCCTCCCAGACACAAGCACTCCTAGGAGCTGTATGTGCCCGTCCCGAGTCTCCATGTGGTTAGTTTGTCACTGGTGTGTCCAGTCAAGTCTCTTGGTCTTGCTTCTCCACTTGTAGGTGAATAACACCTACAGCGGGTGCCCAGGTGTGGACATGAAGCAGAGGGGAAGTAGGTGCAGTTGTGTTTCCTGCACAGTCTGACAAAGAGCCCTGCACTCTCTGGCCCATTACGTAAAGCTCCTGTGCTAGGAGCGTGCAGGGTCACCCAATCCAGCTTTACCACTGCCAAAGCTGACACTCCGCTTTGATCCTCCACTCGCTCCTTTTGACAAGTTCTTAACTGTGTTGAGTTGAAAGGTGAGGATTGGATAAGTGATTTTCCCAAACTCCAGCAGAAACCAAGGGTTCCTGAAGACAGGCAGGGCAGCAAAGGGAAACCGAGAATGGGGGGCGTGTGAGCGTCTATGGAGTGTGTGAAAAGAGAGCTTCCGTCCAGTTTCTGTCTGCCTTTAATACATTAGAATGTCCTCATTAAAAAAATTAAAATGCTGCATTCAAAAATGATCCCCAAAGCTATGATGCTGTTGGCACAGCAGAAAGTATGTGATCAATAAGTAAATGGACAATGTCAGTCTGAAGACCTTTCAGAACATTTCCACTCAGAGAAAAAAAAACATTAGAGGTAGATTTAGTCTATTTAAATATTTCCCAAGATCTTTGTTAAATTTCAGATAATAGTGTTTCTTCTTTTGAATAGCATTGCATGTTTGCCTTTGATTGAGAGTGGCCTCGGCTAGAGATCATTTGATATTCAACCTGTGAGTATTTAAGTATTGGGGCTGGACCCCATGAAATTCATACTCAGTGAAATGATTTTCACTTAGGGAGATGAATTCACTTTTTGCCTCCTTCAGCAATTCATCAATCTAATGGGAGAAATAGTAGCTATCATCCTAATGAGAACAGACTTTCCAGGAGCATGAGCCAGTATCAATACTTTATTTAACAATGCAAATTCTATTGCTATATATTTGGTCTCAATCCAAATTCGCTTTAAATTAAGTTGTCTTGCCATTGCATTCTCCTTTCTCTCTCTCTCTCTCTCTCTCTCTCTCTCTCTCTCTCTCTCTCTCTCTCTCTCTCTCCACACACAAACACACACACACACACACACACACACACCCCTGTTGTATTATGCTTCACTTTATTGAGACTCATAGATGCTGCATTTTTTTACAAATTGAAGGTTTGTGGCAACCTTACATCAAGCAAGACTATGATTTTAGACATCATGCTCTTGCACATTTAGAACAGTACAGTGTAAACATAACTTTTATGTTTATGACTCACTTTATTGTGATATTTGCTTTATTGCCATGGGCTAGAAGTGAAGCCACAGTATCTGCTTAGGCAGACAGAGTGAATCTGCCGTTCCTCTACCTTTTTGTTCTGTTGGGGCCTTCAATGCGTTGGAGGAGGCCCACACACATGGGGAGGCCATCTACTTTGCTCAGTCCATGGATTCAAATGCTAATCTCTTCTGGGAACACCCTCACAGACACACCAGAAATAATGTTTCCCCTATCTGGGCATCCTTAGCCCAGTCAAATGAACACATAAAATTGACCATCAAAACCCCTGACTGGTCTCCTTATATCCAGCCTTGTCTTCTTCATCTGCACTTTACACTGCAGTCTAAAAGATCTTTTCAAAATGCAAATCTAACCATAGCAATCCCTGCTTCAATCCTCTAACGGTTCTCATTGTTCTTAAAGCCTTTGCTAGAGTTCCAGACTCATGTGGTTCCCCTTCCCTTTGCTCTCTGCACTCGAACACATTTGTCTTCTTTCATTTGGGCTTCTTCACCTTACCACACCACAGGACCTTTGCACATGCTATTGCCCTACTGTCTGAATTGCTCTCTCCCTCTGAGCCTGATTAACTTTTACTCATTACCTCATCTCTTAGATCACACATCAGTTCTTCATGGACCTCCCCTGACCTCCCCTAACCCTGTGACCAGGTCATGTTCTCCTGTTATACACCCTTATAACACCATGAACCGCACTGCCATAAGACTTAGTACAGTTTGTAATTGTGCTTTTGCCTAGGTGATCATTTACTCAATGACTCTCTTCCCCACTGGAATATAAACTCCACAAGGGCAGGGAGCTGGTCACTTTCTACTGAACATTGTATCCCCTGCAGGCATTTGATAAATATTCGTTGAATGAATTAAATGAATGACTTTAGAAACACAACAGAGTTCATTTTAATTATAACAGATTAAATGGTAAAAACTAAATCTCTGTTGAGTGATAGGTCATATACTAAATTTTAGGGTAGTTAAAATGTTTCTCCACCCTTCTACTGTGATCTTCTTAACACACTCTGAACATTTCATTGTATAATCCTTTTAATTTTCTCAGTGACATGTGATGAAAGGGTATGATCTGGTCTTTCCCGTCCTGGGTCCTGGGACTTGGCCCTGCTGTGGAGTGCGGCAGGGGGTGCAGGCTGCTCTGGGGCACGGGCCAACTGGACCCCCTTTTCTGTCACACTGACCACATCTCCCTGCATCTCCACCTTCTGGGGTGCCCAGCCTTGACATCAGAGCCTACTTGGTCGGGGCAATTCTTCACTCTCTTTTTTGCTTCACCCTTGGATTTCATGTCCCTATAGGAGTGAGGAGTGGGGGCGTGGGGGGTGGCCAATGGAGGTGAGGGGTGGCAGTGGTGGTGATGATCCTCATGGCTGTGCTAATTCCTAGGCTCCAGCAGGGGGAGATTTGTGAAGCTCTGACCTGAAATCGAAACTGCCTAGAAGAATGAACAGGGAGTGTCGGGATTTGCATGCAAAGATGAGATGTTAGTAGGAATCACTATTTTCAGTGTGTTTTGGGGAAACGGTTAAGTGCCAGGCATACACACTCTCATTTGCTGAGATTGGCCCGGAAATCTGCATTTCAATATGCAGCCCAGGTCATTTTGATGCATGTGATCCCTGTATTGGCAGTCAGAAGAAACGCTGGCATAGAGATACCTTTTATCTAACACAACATTAACACTTATTCTTAAGACAAAAAGCAAAAAAGGCCTACTGTAGTCTCATTTTACCTGACTTGCTTGGAACAACGTATACACAAACCATCATGTAGGTGGGTCCTCAAGTCCCTTCCATTAAAGTATATTTGTGAGTATCATTGTATTTTTGTGTTAAGAAGCACAGAGGAGCAGTTACTTATTTTTCTTTGTGAATCTCAGGAACATCTGCTTACTAACACCTGGTGTTCTCTGTAACAGGTGTATGCTAGAGAGAGCAATGGTAAAAAAAATCATATGATGTCGGCTCAGATGACAATTTGCAGCCTGTCACTCCTGCCAAATGGGTCAGTAGAGATGAAAACCACAATTTGAACAGACGTGTATTAACAATTTAGGGAAGTGTCACAACTTAAGAGTACAAGAATATGGAAGGCATGCGAAAGGCAATTTTCAACCGCCCAGGGGCCCTATTTTCTTTCTTCCCCTTTAGAAGTTCTCGTCCCTTTCTTACTCATCCCCAAAGCTTTAGCTCCTCCCAGAGACTTTATGAAGGGGTGAAGATTAGAAAGTTGTTTGAACAAAGGAAAGCAGTTGTATAAATGGCGGAGACACATCAGAATTGGAAGGACCTCAGACTGTCTGTTTCAAACCCTCTCCCATGATGAGGAAATGGAGGCCCAGGGGCATTATGTGGTTGAGCCAGGAAATACATTATCTTTTATTCTGTCTAGAACCCAAAGCAGAACTAGAGTCCAGGTGTCAGATGTACTTCATTATTCTTTCTGCACTACCACAACACATTAACTCAAAAAACGAGAGAAACAGTCGTGATATTCTCTCTGTTAAAGTGGAAGTTGTGTGACAGCAGGCACTTGGCCTATCTTGTTCTCCACTGTAACCTCAGCATTTAAAATAGCGCTAGGGGTCAGGTGCGGTGGGTCATGCCTATAATCCTAGCACTCTGGGAGGCCGAAGTAGGAGTATTGCTTCAACTCAGGAGTTCATGACCAGCCTGAGCAAGAGCAAGACCCTGTCTCTGCTAAAAAGAAAAAGAAATTAGGCAAACAACTGAAAATAGAAATAATTAGCCAGGCATGGTGGCGCATGCCTATAGTCCCAGCTACCTGGGACACTGAGGCAGGAGGATTGCTTGAGCCCAGGAGTTTGAGGTTGCTGTGAGCTAGGCTGATGCCACGGCACTCCAGCCCAGGCAAGAGAGTGAGACTCTGTCTCAAAAAAAAAAAAAAAAAAGTATTATAAAATAGCACTAGGCACATTGCGAACACTTGATAAGTCTTAAGAAGGCCTGATAGCTTCCACTATTGTGCTTCTGGGAACCTTGAACTACTTGTAAGTTCTCTCTGGCGGAGCGTCCATGCAGAGAGACGACATGGAGAGGTGTGCTGGCTGAATAGCGTCCTTCCAAAATTCAAGCTCCCTTAGCATCTATGAATGCAACCTTCTTTGGAAATAGGGTTTTTGTTGATGTAATCAAGTTGAGATGAAATCATAATGGATTATACAGACTGAGAATGCGATGGTTGGTATCCTTATGAGAAGGCTGTGTGAAGACACAGACACGTAGGGAGAAGGCCACATGATGGCACAGGCAGAGATGGGAGTAATACAGCTGCAAGCCAAGGAACATCAAGGACTGTCCATGACCACCTGGTGCGAGGCAAGCGGGGACCCTTCCTCAGAACCTTCAGAAGGAGCATGGCCCTGCCGATGCCTTGACTGTGGATTTCCAGCCCCCAGAGCAGTGAGAGGATAAATATCTGTTGTTTCAAGCCACCCAGTGTGTGGTATTTTGCTGTGGCAGCCCTAGGACACTAATGCAGGAGGACAGGGGACGAGGCATGGCCAAGCCAGCCTTCCAGCTCACCCTTCAGATGACTCCAGCCCCCACTGCTGTCTGCCCGCAACCATCTGAGAGCACCCAAGTGAGACAAGCAGAGCTGTCGGGAGGCCTTGGACAAGTGAGTGTCCTGCCACGAGACGTCATAGACACCCCGGCCCAGGAGGACCCCCCAGATGACTGCAGTCCCAGCTGCCATCACGTGGAGAAGAGGAACCACCCAGCTGAGTCCAGTCAGCCTCAGTCAACTATGATATTACTGTGAGAAATAATATAATAGTTATTTTAGCTGCTACATTTCGGGGTCATTTACTTCAAGCAGTAGATCACCAAACCATTTGGGCCCTCCAGAAGCAGACTCGATGATAAAGAAGCGATTTATTAGGACATGCTCTTAGGGAAAGCTAGAGGCAGCAGAGGGTAGTGGGACAAGAAAGTGAAGAAAACCAAGCGAGGGTGTGTAGCAAGCAAAGTTCCATGGAGGGTGAGTTTGACTTAATCCTCCAGGAGCCTGGAGACAGTGTAAGTCGTAACTCAGCTTCACGGCAATCAGGTCAAAGGCACTGGAGTACCTTCAGTCATCCCGTGAGCGCGGCCCCAGGGACACGTAAACGCCCCGTCACCTCTGGCTCTCTGAGGGAGTAGGCACAGGCCTTGGGCAGCCTGACAGATGTCTTCTGACAAGGAGGCGCAGGTGCCAAGCTGTGCAGTGAAGGCACACCCAGAGGAAGTCTGTGTGCAAATGATAAGGTTGGGTGACCCGGTTTGCCCAGGACCATTTATATCTAAACCCCAAAGTTACACATCCTGGAAACCCCCTCAGTCCCGGGGAAATGGAACAGTCGGTCACTCTAGAAAGGGACCCCAGGGGACAAGGCAGAGCCTGGTAGTATCTCCTATGGTAGATGCGTGAACATCTCCAAGCTGGAGTGAGGGGGGTCCACAGGACCCCCAGGGGTTGGGCCAGGGGTGCTGGAGGTCAATAAGCAGCCACGGTCTCCTGCAGTGATAAGAGCCTGTGATCTGTGGTAAGGACGTGTGGTTTCACACTGTTTCACACACTGCAGCGGAGGATAATCCGAGGAGGGAAATGTCATTTTATTTGGCGATTAGAGGCACAGGTGAGGGAGGAGGGCAGAACACACTGGTACAACCAAGGGCTGGGTGGGGATATGAGACTCAGCTCCGGGTACGTGGGCACAGCGTCCTCCGCAGGCGAGGACGTGAAAGGCACTAGAGATCGGCTGACAGCTGGGAGCTAGAGGAAGGATGGGGGGCAGAGAGAGATGAATTTATTGTTAGGATTTTTTAAAAGGAATTTCTGTGTTTCAAAGTGATCCCTTTTGGATGTTTCCTATGAAAAACGGGTTCATGGATCAAAATGGAAGCAAAAGGTAGTTCAGGGATGGTGAGGACGATGGTGTTAGAAGAAGGAAGGAATGGAGCCCCAGCCACCTCCAACACAAGCAGAGAAGCTTTCATTTACGTTCAGGTTCATGTAACTAACAGGATGGGAATTTGAAATTGATTCACAGGAATCAGAACTCTTCAGCGAGAGAAGGCAAAAGTAATGGAGAGATTCCATTCAGGTTTATAGATTGATGGATGGTTTGAGGACAACAAACACTAATATGTTCATTTCATCTGAGAATGTTAGGTGAAAGGGACATTTTGAAGTCAAGAAAGAAATTTCCATAGGATTACAAAAAGAGGAATACTATTTTATTTAAATTCCACAAGTAAATATTTGGAAAAGGCTAGACTAACAGGGCATTGTATTTTGTCTTATTTAAATATTTAAGAATTATAGAAGTCTATGCAGTGAAACGCTGCCCTCTTGTACGTGTCGTACATTTACTCAGTTCCTGCTTCTACCGGTAAAAATCACTATTAGGGGCTTCTTGTGTGTCTTCTCAAAGACTTTTAGAAATGCACATACAAGCAAATATGAATACACTCCTTGAAGGCAGGCGTTCCACCTACTTCCTTCACTGCCATATCCCTAGTAGCTGGAACTGTTCCTGGGACATAGAAACTGTTCAATAAATACATGCTAAATAATTGAAAATATTCACCCCCACAGTTTCTAAATGATTAGTACCATCCTTTATACATTTGCATGTATATTGTTCTATTTATTTACCAATATATCTTTGAGATCTTTCCTTGTTGATATATACAGATTTTCCTCATCCTTTTTTTTTTTTAGAGCTGAGTTATATTCCATTGAATGGACATACCAAAGTGTATTCAACCAGTCTCCTATTCATGGCTGATTACTTAGCTTGTTGACGAGTGTTTTGCTATTACAAACATCACTGCAATGAATGATCTTGTGGCATCTTTGTATTTGTAGGATACACTCCCCAGAAGTGTAGCACCATTTTTTTAAGAAGTCATGTCCTTCACAAATGTCTCAGATAACAGTGACAGAATTCTTGATCAGATGGACCACTGATCTACCCAGCGTGACACTTCTTATGGTCTTTCCAGTGGTCACTGGCATGAATGATGCCAAGTGTCTTTGGTCTGCTTTTTTAAAAAGTGCAGAGAGATTTTGCAGAAAGAGAGATAGTGAGAAGTGTTGGAAGCAATGAAATCGTCACACGGGTGCTCAAGATGATGCTGAATGACTAGAGCAGAATCAGATCTCTTGTGTGGCCACCGCTTAGATCTGGAAGCTGGCTATTTTCACTGTGAGGTTGAGGTTTTAATTGCCATTGTAATAATACAAATCTGTGTTTTCAATATTTTTCTAAGGACAGTTGAGTACCCAGGCCCATGCGTAATGACTTCTCTGTCGATCTCGCTTCATCACAGCCTTTCATTTTCATCATAGCCCCAGGGCTTCGATCTTATTATTTTTGGTCAGACTCTGACACTGGGGACACCAGGCTGAAACGATGGCATCTCAGTTGGTTTATCTCAGTGCTGTTTCTTACAGGGGAGGGCGAAGCTGAATCTGACATGGCAGATGGTGCTAAAAGCAAACAGTCTCCTAATCCTGAACCCAGACACATGGGGCTATCCTTTCTTACACAGCCTATTTCCTTCCATCTGAAATGGGAAGATAATGATACATGCCCCTCAATGGTGAATGTTAATGAGGTATGCTTCAAAATGCAGTCTGAGCTCTCCAGGCCTGAGGTCGTTGATAAAAATTGGGTTTTAGAATTAGTGAGATAAAGGAGCACATTCAAACCATGACCATTTCTCATTATAGACTACCACGACAACTGCTTTAAGCCTCTAAGTCCAATACAATACCTGGGTACTAGCACTAGTGTGCAAACGTATCTTTAATATTCTGCTTTACCTTCTTATGTACTAACTGCCAAAGACTGTCGGTAGTTTATTCACTCTGAAGATAGACTTTAAATGTTCACCTGATTCTATTGGAGGCGTCAGTCTCAGAAAGAGCCCTGGGCTGCCAGCTGAGAGGTCTCCTCCTCTCTGGCTCCACCTCAACCACCTGAGAGGCCTGGACCAGGTCACTTTACCTGAGCCTCAGTTTCCTTTTTGTTAAATTAGGGTAATGACTTCTGCCACACACACCTCTGTGGATGAATGGGACATTTCAGTGAGAATGGCTGTACGAGCTTGTTCAGTAGAATACAGTCTGTTAAATATTAATATTATTTTTATTGTCTACACAGGGTACCTTCTCAAGTTGTAAAGAGATGTTGAGAAACAAGGCTAGCATACTCTAGGCCAGTGCTTCCCATCTTTGCCTAAACTACAGACCAGTAACATCTAAATTTTCTACTGTGATATATCAAAATCATGGAGGCCTATCTATGTGTAAAATATGTATAAAGAATATATGTAAAATATGCATATATGTAAAATATGCATATATATGATACAATATATAGGTATATCAATACTTCATTAACAGCAACAACAACAAAAATCTTTTCAGCCACTCACATTGAACGGGTCCATGAGGGGAGTGGTCTTCTGTCTCCTGGAAGAGTCAGAAAATGTCAAAGGGACCCCATGTCAAACTCAGAGCTCTGACATCATGTGTTCCACCCCTGGGAACAGTCCTATGTTCTTTGGGTGGCCTTAGGAACCTGGTACAGAGTTTATTCCAGGAGCTCTAGGGACTCAATGAGAAGAAAACAACCTGGTGATCTTCTTCTTCTTTTCTTTTTCTTTCTGAAAGTGGATGGCTAAACAGAGGCTGGTGATATTGGCAGCCATGGTGATAATTGAAGTCTAGCAGGCAATGAGAATTCACTAGATTACACTGAAAAACCTTTTGAACTAAGCAGATAATACTAATACAGAAGAGTGCATCAGGGAGATAAGAATTCTTATAATCCAGTGTCATCACATTTAAGATGGCCTCATTTCAGGAAGACAAGAGGGAGTGGTGAGGACTGAGGTACAGTGGGGAGCATTACTCTGCTTAATCTGATTGTTGTGGTGGGAAATGCAGGCTTTGTGCTATGGCATCTTTTGATTTTTATGAGGTCTGCAATCTGGATTTTTATGCAAAATTCTCCTTTTTTGAATGTTGATGTGTGTATACATGTATTCATACCTTTACAACTACAGATCATCATATAAGACAAACTAGAGTGGTTTCCTTGGGCACCTTTGGATCTCTGGTGGTACCAGGCCAGGAGGCCAGATGTGATCTTAGCCTAGCATTGCAGAAACATCATCATGGCTCCTGCCTCCCCTGTGCTCTCCTAGTGCTCAGCCCGACCTCCAGGGTGGAGGTAGAGAGGCTACTGGGGCCAAGATGCCAAAATTTGTCACCTTGCTAGGGCTGGCAGTTGAGGAATGCTTTAGAACTGTTTGAGGTTCCACACTTGGTTTGTCAAACATCATGGGTCTCCCGGGTCACAAGAGAGTTAACGTGCATAATGGAACTATGCTTTGGAAGCCACGTGAGCATGTTACAGGAAAGGAGGGTCCATGAAGTGGAACTAATGGTGGCCCTATAATCATAAACACCTGCTACTTCTAATAGGGGGGAAAGGTAACAGGCCAATGATTACAGCCTTTGCACTTGTAAAATGCAGGACTGAAGTATTAACATAATAGCTAAGCAACAGAACTCTTCTAAGGTGATTCCAGGGAACTGGTTTGCTCCAGAATTGGAAGGATAAGCAGTACCAAATGGTTCATTGTCTTGCTGCTTTCTACTCCCTGGAATTTCTGAAATGCTAAGCAACAGGCAAGAAAGTGTCAGGCAGAGCACAGACTACAACTATGAATTTGGAGAAGGTACTTTTTTCAGCTGATTATTTCAAGTTTCTCACCCATGCAAGGGTATATCCAAAGAACACTTTTTCAATACACTGCGAAAGCTGATTTGGAAACCAAAGGCTTGATTATTTCCTGTTCTCTCACTGTTAAGCCTGTGTGTGGAAACCAACCACACCCTGCTTAATCAAACCTGATTCTGTTTTGATGGCAAGATCAAAGGACTAGTACACTAAGTCCTGGAACCCCGGGGAAGGGGGAGGGTGGGCAGTGATGCTGGTGAGAACGAACACACATTGAGCACCGAATAGGTGCAGCTGCCTATGTTATCCCATTTAATCCCCACAACTTCCCCATGAAAGAGGCTTCATTACCTTCATTTTACAGTAAAGGGAGTTTCCTTTTTGAAGGTTTGTTCCAATCACAAATCAAAACTAAAATTAAGTGGGATACATAGGAAATGAGAAAAGAGGGGAAAGGGAACATTAGAAGCTACATTCTCCTCACTTGCCTTTAACTTACCTGAGGAATCTGCCTTAGTTTCCTTAGTCTGACCAGTCTTTGAGGGTAAGCATTTACAACCCTTGGTCCTTTTCTCAGCCTCTGTTTCCAAATGGTCTTACCGACTCCAGGCTGGAGGCACAGCCTCCAGGTAGCCGACTCCCATCTCAGCTCTGATTCTGTCCTGAGTTCCAGAACGCGCCAGCCCTTGCCCGCTCCCAGCCAGCCGCCGAGCCCACGAGTGAGTGGGACTCAACTGCTCATGGCCAACTGGTGTGTGCTGGGCCAGTCACTCCAGCCTTTCCAGAATCCCAGAGAGATTAGGACCAAATAGCATCTGCTTCAACCAAGAGGTCAGGATTAACACTGAAGGTAGCCCTTTTGGATCAGCAGCACCTTTTGCTGAGTGGTTTCTGAGAGCCACACAGAGTTTTCTGGTGTCCTGGACATTTTGGATTCCCTCCAAAAGGGGGAATCCTATCCAGTATCCCCACCTACTTGCCAGTTCCTTACCAGCCCCAGGCCCTGGGAAGACATTACTCTCATTCCCTATGGCCTGGCATTACCTAAAGTTTAGAATCTAGTGTTACACCAGCTCTGCTCTGATCCCTGGCTTGCTGCTCCTGGGTGGAAACTCTAGGGCTGCCACTTCCTGATTCTGAACTGGACAAATCATGCCATGCCTGGATGGACTTGGCTTTTGCCCTATCAATCTCCTCTGAGGAAATAGGAGCTTGGTCCATTTTCTCACATTTTGTTTTGGTTTCTGATCAGGTTTCCCCCACCCCACCCCCTGCCTCTCATTACAAGATATCCCATACCAACTCTAGACCCATGGTATTTGCAGCTGGCTATCTGAGCGTATCGACGTGGATGTTTCTGACATGCTTCACATTCAACAAGGTTCAAATCCAGGAGGGTCTCCCTCCTTACCTGGAATTTGAATCTTTTTCTGTTAACATTATGTAAAAAGGGTCAGTGGCAGTAGACACTGAATAGTGTAGTAGTCATCCATAGCTTGCTGTTTTGCCAGGATTCCTCTCGAAAAATCATGATTGGCATCCTCCTCCCTCCCTCCCCTCCCCACATCTCTCTGCCCTTTTTGTGTGGGAAGAATTTCTAGTTTTGCCACTAACTAGGTGACTCTGGTCAAATTTTTTCTTCAAGCTGTTGTGATGATTTAATGCACATGTAAAATTCCATGCAAAATAGTAGCTGCTCCATAAAGGGTAATTATAATTTTAAAAAAATTTACATAATGCCCAATTCTACTTACTATTGTCTTCATATCAAGCTTCAAAAAGAAAACCCTTTACTCCCTTTACTGTATCATTACGTTTCTCAAATCGAAGGTTGTATGGCACGGCAGGTTCACATTTAAGTCCACTCTTGTGTGGCCTCAGGCATATTACTTAGCTTCTCTGGATCTCAGTTTTTCTGTCTAGGAAATGGAAATAATTCCAGTTGCAAAATAAAATGTGATTATTTAGATAAGCATAAGCAAGTGCCTGGCGCACAGATCATTGATGCTATCTTGTGCCTTTGCTCATGTAAGTTCCTCTTCCTGCTGCTGCTCCTCTGTTCCATTTTGAAAACTTCTGAAAGACCTAGTTCAACATATTTCCTCAAAAAACTGTGTTCTACTACACATAGCTCTATTATCATATTTTGTTATCTTATGCCCATATGCTTTGCCCACTTTTCCTGCTTGACCTCCTAGCCTGGCATTTGCAACCCTTCACTGTCTTTCTTTTCCTCCCAGTCTTCCTCTAATACTTCCCCTCTACTACCTGATCCCTTGAGGCCCTTCCAGGGCCAGGACTTTGGCTGTGTCTTTCCCTCTGCCCGGAATGGCCCTTCCCATTTTTCTTTGCTATTGGAATCTAATTCATCCTTTAAGCACCAACTCTGTAAGGCTTTCTTGTTTCCTCCCAGTTAGAATTACTTCTTCACCCCAACTTCAATAATATTTTGTTTATGTC
Organism: Microcebus murinus; assembly: GCF_040939455.1. Taxonomy (NCBI): domain Eukaryota; kingdom Metazoa; phylum Chordata; class Mammalia; order Primates; family Cheirogaleidae; genus Microcebus; species Microcebus murinus. The sequence continues at coordinate 52,393,680 of NC_134104.1, forward strand.
TCCAACTTACCATTATAACATTTTAATCATGTACACATCTTTCCCATTAGACTATGAGTTCTTGGAGGGAAGGACTGACTATGCCTTATGCATTTTTGTTTCCCTCAGCACCTGTTACTGTGTTCAAAATGTGATAGCTATCCATCAAATGTTTGCTGTATTTGCGCTACATAGGTGTACTAAGTAGCACCTGTTTAATCCAAGAGGCCAGAAATATGACCAGAAGTGGCACTGCCGGGTCAGCAGCGTCCCCTATAATGCTTGTGGGCTGCTGGATGTTTTCCAAGGGCAAAATGAATAGATGGCCTAAAATTTATCACAATCACTATCTGAAACAAAATACCCAGTCATGAGTACAAGTATAGGCTATCATTTAATGATGAACGAAGTCCAGGAAGCATAAGGCAAATCAGATCATCTGCAAGGCAAATAGGTCAGTAAAACCAAGAAAAACCTAATAAACTCTGGCTATGATTTTAAGACCCTGTGTATTATGTAGAATCCTTATTTGAATTTATGGTTGTAGAAAACTGGCCAGTTTCATTTTCAGCATGGTCAGGTCAGGGATATTTCCTGTTATCAATAGAAAGCTGCTACACAATTAAATGGATCAATGATGCAGTGAGCTGAATTAGTTTTTTTATGGTCATATAATTGGACTAGTTGTGCATTCTACATTATTTCAGTTGTACAAACATGAGATTTGAATCTATAGTGTAGGAAGAAGCCTGCGCTGTTTTAGCCTATTGATTTGAGAAGCAGTAAAAAGGAATTGGTGATAGGAAGCCAGTAAAGGAATATCAATAAAATTGTGCAGGGGATGTGCATTTGACACACTGAGTGGCTTTATGTAGACTTAATGATTTTTGAGAACAATTTACAAATCTGGTCTAATTCAATTAGTGCTGTAATAATCTACCTTAAAATATGGTAGAACATTCTGTTGTATATTTACTGTATTTGGTTCTGGTCTGTGGAACAATTTAACACTTGTTATCAGTGGCATGCTGATAAATTGGCTCTCTTTTGGTGTGTTTTTGTTTTTTAAAGTCCTAATCTGAGGTGTTTTCCTATTTCCATGGTGTAAAGACAGTACTCTCATCACAGGCTGGTTTTAAGATACCAACAGTTTAACAAATGGCTCTGCAAGTTTCTATCTGACAACCTGCTCTTTGGAGATGGTCAGACCTGACTTCAGCACACTGTTGTAAGTTATCATAAACAGTGAAGAGAGCCCAGTAAATATTTTAAATCATGAGATTTTAGGACTGAAAGCACTCAGAATATTCTAGTCCTGCACTTACCCTTGCCGAAGAAAAGATTACACCGAGGATAAGTGATATCCTAAGAGTCTTGCAGAAGGTGACTGTGATATTGTGGTAGAATAAATACGTATTTGGTCTTTGTCTTCAGTTCCTGGCCCAGAGCTCTGAAAACCCTTGTAATTTCCTTAGTGATAGGGATGAGAGGAGGATCTGTTCTTATTCATAATAAGCCCCTTTCATCATACCTGAGTCTCTTGGAGGGTAAAGGCTGGTTGCCAGAGGAACCAACCATGTGATTAGAAAGAATTTCAGCCCCACCCTCTGACCTCCAGGGAGGGAAGAGGGGCTGGAGCTTGAGTACAATCATCAATGGCAAATGATATAATCAATCATGGCTGTGTAATGGAACCTCCATAAAAACTCTAAATGAAGATTAGAATTAAGGGATTAGAATTAAGGTGGCTGGACTCCTGGCACAGTATTCTTTCTATACACAAGCCTTTACATAGGGAGTGTGTGTGTGGGGGGGAAGTCACTGGACATGAATAGAAACGGCTTCCAGGTTGGTGAACCCACGGAGGTGCTGGGACACTGGCCTGCCTGAAGAGGGTGTAGAAGCTGCACACTCTTCCCGTCCCTCACCCTATGTATTGTACCTTTCATCTGGCTGTTTACCTGTATCCTTATGGTAACCATAAGTAAATGGTTTCTCTGAGTTCTGTGAGGTGTTATAGCAAATGATCAAACCTGAGGAGGAGGTCGAGGGAATCTCAAATTTACAGCCGGTTGTCCAGTGTGTGGAAGGCCCAGAGTCGTGATTGGGGTCTGGAGCGGGGCAGTCTTGTGTGGCTGAGCCTCTCACATGTGGGGTCTGTGCCAATTCTGAGTATTTAGTATCAGAATTGAATTGTTGTACACATAGTTGGTATCCGAAGAATTAGAGAATTGGTTGTTGGTGTGAAAAACCAACAACCTTCTACCAGCAAATTTGGGATTAGAATTAAGGTATCTGGACTCCTGGTGCAGTATTCTATGTGCAAGCCTTTACATAGGGAGTAGGGGAAAAATGTCTTTGGACATAAACAGAACCATGACTGTATAATCTTGCTTTGGGATACAGATGGAAAGGATGGTGACAGACGGGAGTTGTGGATACGAACTTCTAAAGGGGCTGCTCCAAACCACACTGAAAACCATTTGGGAATCTGTGTAGTTTGTTACCTTGCTTTATAAATGTGCAGGCTGCTTAATCTTTGTGGGCTTTGGTTTTCTGATTTTTTAAGTGACAGTTTTTGATATTATTATGTCTCAAACTCCAGTATGTATCAAGTCGTCTAGGGTACTTATTAAAAATCCCCCCAGGTAGGGCTAACATTAAGGTAATCCATAAGCAATACTTTAAGAGGTCCTCTTTAAAGACCTTTTCAGATCCTGTTTACTCATAGCCAGGGAAAATTTCTAGATTTTTTTTTTTTTTTTTTTTGGCTCCCTAAAGCAGTTTTTAGATTAGCTGCATCAAGGTCACCCGAGGAGCTTTTTACAATTTCTGATCCTACCCTTAGTCCCACCCAAGTCTATGAAATAAGAATTGAGGGGCAGGGGGCTGAGAAATTTTATATAAGGGACTTGAGCACACTCAGATTTTGGTATCCTTGGGATAGGGGCTTCCTGGAATCAATCCTTCATGGATACTAGGGAATAATTATATGTTTGTAAAAAATAAGGGAACTACATTCACTGCTTACAGATTCACAATGTAGACTGAAAATCCTGAAGAAAATGAAATCTGACATTTCTCAAACTTCTGATTACAAAACTTTTTGTTTTGTGTAAAACTCATGGGAAATGTTGACCTAGATAAATTAGAGGGAAGTAGAAAAATATATCCTTAGAGTTCTCAAAAAGTTGCACAACTTGGCCTGTGAGTCAATGCTTATAAAATTATAAGTTTAAATTTTGTTCAATGGGCCACAGAATTTTATTGGGGAGGTCATACTATTTCAACAAGTTGATTAGCTATTTGATTCTGAGAGAGGCTAATTTCTATACAGAACATATCATCTTTGTATTTTTAAACTTCATTATTTTGAAATAATTTCATACTTATAGAAAAGTTAAAAAAATTCCAATGGATTTCAGTATAGCCTTCTCCCAGATTACCAAAATGTTAATAATTTACCACATTTTCTTTATCATTCTCCCCCTCTCTTTGTATGTGTGAATACACACACACACACACACACTCACACACACATTTTTTTCCTGAATCATTTGAGAGTAAGCTGCTGACATGATACCCTTTAGAACAAAATACTTTCATTGTTAAAAAGCAAGGATATTCTTTCATGTAACTAAAGCACAAATATAAAAATCAAGAAATTAATGCTATTTTCCAATCTATAGACTACATATAAATTTTCCTTGTTGTGTCAACAATGTCCTTTAAAACTATATAAATATTATTATTATTTTTGCCTGGCCCAGGTCCCATCTGGAATTCCTTGTTGCATTTAGTTGTCTGTGCATTTAGTCTCCATTACTCTGGAAGAGTTCTTTAGTACTTATTTTTCATGACCTTATCATTTTTGAAGAATATAAGCCATTTTGTACAAATCCTTCAATTTGGATTCATCTGATGTTTCATGATTAGATTCAGGTTATTCATTTTCAGCAGGAATCAGGTAATTGTGTGCCCTTTGCAGAAAGCATTTGATGTCTATTTTTCCCATTATTGGTGATGTTAACTTTGATCACTTAAAGTGGTGTCTGCTAGGTTTTTCTACTGTAAAGTTATAATTTTTTCCTTTGTGGAGTATTTCACATACATTGAAATTATGTATTATAAATATCCTGTTTCTCATTAAACTTTCACCTATTTTTAGAATCCATTCATAATTCTTGCCTAAAACAATTACTACAATACTATGATAGTTGCCAGGTGGTGATTTTTTAATCTGGTATTGCTTCTACATGAGCTGTCATTCTATTGTAAGGAAGACCTTTATCATCCCCCTGTTTATTCATTCATTCATTTATATCTGTATGGCTCATGGTTTCTTATTCTATGGATTATAATTCATTATTGTGATGATTCACTTTGATGCTCAAATAGCCCCAGATTGGCTGACGGGATACCCCTCAATCAGGCTTGTCCTTTAGCCATTTCCCCATCTTTCTTTGAGTAGTTCCTTATTTCCTGGCAAAACAAGAAAATTTAGGCTCATCTTGTGCTTTCCCTGCCCCAAAACAGGAATCAGCCATTTTTCTAAAAAATTTGTATTTTTTTAAAGTAGAGCATTTAGACACCAAGATCTGAATGCTAGGTTATGTACACAGTTGTTGGGCTGTCACTGCTTCTAGGCTCTCTCAGAGGACAGAACTAGGAAATATATGTATGTATGTGTGTGTGTTTATTTCTACATTTATAAATATTTCTATGTTTATATTAACCCATACATATTTTTAAAACCCCGTGAATTCATATTAATGCTTCCAATTCCAATCTAATACCATAGCAAAAAAATCATAATTTTTAGTTACTATCTTGAAACTATACCAAGCACACAGGGTCAAAGTCATTACATTCTTCATGCTATAGAATAGGAGTTAGAAGATACTGTGGAACTGTATAATGCCAGTAATCTACTCATCTACATACTAAAAAAATTAACTGGCCACTTTCTATGTACTAGGTATTTGGTTAAGAATATGGAAATAAAAAAGATTTTGTTCTATCCTCAAGCAGCAGAATAAATTAGGGAGGCACCTATCTTTAGCTGCCTCTGGGCACAAAAGCACTTGTGATCACTGCAGAGGTGGATGGAGCAAAGTGAAGGCCTGTGTCAACAGTACATGTGGTGACAGCAGCAGCATCTACAGAAAGTATGAGTTACATACATTGCCTTATGCAAGGACCACTAAGAAAAATGAGCTGCTAGGCAGGAGCTTGACATAGGTAATAATTAATGAAACTTCTTTGAAAGTAAGAATTTTTAATTACTTTATTAAACATTATATTCAATGTAAAGGCTTTAACCATCATAATCACCATGATACAATTTATGTGTGTATATATGTAAAAAATACCCATTGAACATGCTTTAAGAAGTGTAGTGTGTGTTTTTAAATCTCTGCAACATGAAATAGAATATGATATAAAAAATCAACTAATCAGAAGCAAGAAAACAGTATGTTTTAATAAGAGCCGATAGCTGATTCTGGAATAATTGTCGCATGCATGTCCCTGGTCATGTTGGACTTCTCCTTCAGTTTTGACTGGAGTAACGTGTGTTCCACAACACCGGTTCTAATGTCCATCTGAATAATTTCTTGCTTCAGTTTTGTTAAGCTCTGTTTAATCTTCACCAAAGGAGCTACAGAATGAAAATAACATGGAATCAAAATGTTCATTGGAGTAGCAGTATATTACAGAATTGCATGACATTTTCCTCACTTTGTCTTAAGCCAAAAACGGTTAAAAACACAGCCAACAACTTACTGACATTCACATAGTTTTGGCTGTGGCATTTTAAGCACCTGAGATTTTTAGGATGGAAAATGATGCAGTATTTGATGTACTAAGGCTAAAAGTTCTTCCTTTTATAGGGGAAGAGTTGATAAACGGGTGTTTAGAATGTGTTCAAGATGATTTTATGGGCTAGTATATGTGTCTGTAGGAAAAGTGGATACAAAGGGGGAAAGGGGGAACAGAGAATTACCTTTGAAATATAGATAATGGGCCCATTTAAAACATATTGGCAAAAAAGCCCTACATATCCCCTTTTGTAAGATCACTCATTATATTTTATTAGAACTCCAGAAAATCTTTCTGGGACATAGAAAAGGCTTAGACAATCACCACTGGCCCATGTGAAAGTAACCAGCTCACAATGGATGATGATTATGGAGGATTATTAATTCTTCTCTATTTGACCTCTGCCCAGTCAAGTCTACTGGGGAGGGGAAAACAAAACAAAGGTCACCACATCCCTGCGTTAGTGTTATTTGGGCACATACTTAGTGCCCTTTCATATTTAAAATGGAAAAATGAAGCTAATTTTAGATAACAGAATAAAATATTATTTTTTAAATTGGCGTAGCAAAGCACACATTTAAATATTTCCCCACTCTATTTTGAATCAATACAGTTTGAATTAAAAAAAACCTGTAAATTACAGTAAAAAAAAATTTACTCTTCTCAGCTGATTTACAAGGAAAACAGTATACTGATTATCACACATTATATTTTTTACCATGTACCTCTCTTCAAACAAGTAACAAATAATTCATTTTAAAATGTAAAGTTCCTATTTATTAGTACTATTTTGTGTAAACAGGTTTCTTGAAGAGCTATTTTTCTCTTGCTTACTTTTTGTCTTCAAAATGAGTGTGTACTCACCACCATCAGTCATGCTGCTGCCCTTTTCTTCCATTTCTTGTTTTACCTTTTCTAATTCTTCTGTAACCTTTCATTAAGAAAAAAGTTTTTATAAGCACTGACTATTAATAAACTTTCAAAATTTTTGAATGATGTATTGAGAAAATTTAACCTAGATATTAGACATAAATAAAGGGGAATAAAGATATTAGGAATATTCTGGACATAATTCAAATAGTAAGATAAAATATGCAGTTATACAAAGCTTTTCATCTTCTGAGAATGCCCCCAATGCTAAACTTCACCAAATTCCTTTCACATTAGATTTCTCAGGTTGTGACATAACAGAACAAAAACAATCAAAATTGTTTCAGGCACAAGGCACTCAAATCTTGCAATTATCTCATAGCATCCACTGTGTCGTTCTCTAACGATTAGTTATTAATTAAAATGGTATAAACATCCTAAGAGATTTTGCATTTCTAAAGGTTTTCTAGATACTTTCTTACTATTATATTATAGTTCTATAAGAGTCTATGTCACCTTTTCTCTATAGAACACTAAAAAAAAAGTTTATATCACATGGCTACATATAAAAATGTTCTACTGCTTTATTCAAACCACGAACTTTTCCAAAGTCCAAGAGACATACTATGTTGTCATACTGGTTCTTACCTACACTCTATGTCAAGATTATACTACTATAGACTCTATTATTAGCAAAAATCCACAACCAGCATTAATATAGGTAGAAAATAGCATCTTTAAAAAATCAAAAAATTTTATATGATCTAGAACTAAGCTATAATTATTGTAACTTAGTAGGCTTTATTTTTATCATACTGGTGAGTAAAACCTTCCCTGGGAAGAAAATGCTCATCCAAGTAAAGCAAATTAATTTTTTTTTAGGCACCTGAAACGTTACAAATGGGGATAACTATCTACTCCAAAAGAACTAAATGGTTCCCTGGACTCCCTTCAAGTGTTAATTTACCTAACATAAGTGAGCACTTTGCTTCTACATACCGTTTTATTTGCCTAGAAGCACCACAGGATTACAGTCTAAATATTTCTAATGTTATATATTTAGTATTTTAAAATAACTATTTATTCCTCAAATAATCTCTATAAAAGAAGCTTAATGCTTTCCTATCAAAACAGGAAAGTTTGTGACAATTATACTGGATTGTAGCCAAAGATCATCTTAGATTTTAGTCCCAAATTGCTACTGACCTTGTTTGAAGGCTTTTTACACCTCAGCCCTTCGGAGAAAAATCAGAATATATATCAGGTCTTACCTCTCTTGCAAGATCATGAAAATAAATGCAAAAATATATGGAAATATTCTACAAGTTCTCAGAAGGGGGAGGTTATAAGAGAAATATTTTAAGGCCAGGCGTGGTGGCTCATGCCTGTAATCCTAGTCCTCTGGGCTGGCGAGGCAGGAGGATCGCTTGAGGTCAGGAGTTCAAGACCAGCCTGAGCAAGAGTGAGTGAGACTCTACTATCTCTACTAAAAATAGAAAAATTAGCTGGCTATGGTGGCTCATGCCTGTAGTCCCAGCTACTCAGGAGGCTGAGGCAGGAGGATTGCTTGAACACTTTCTTAATTGCGGACAGAGAAATACCCAATATCACACATAAGTCACCAACAACAATCATTAAAAATAAACTTTATATCTTGCAGACTAACATTAAAATTTGTTATAGATTCCCTAAGCCAGTGCTTTACTTACTATTCACTATATTAATTATAATTATTATGTAAAAAAATAAAGATTAAGGAAGGTTATAAGTGTGCTAATATTATAAGCAGGTTTTATGTTGAATTTAATACAGCAACTTCAGGCATCTTATGGAAACAAGAAATGTATGAATAAATAATTGACTCATAGATAAGAAAATTAAGGATTTTCTCCTAAAGCAAATGATTTAAGGGCACAGGAAACAATTGAAATAAGCAGTATTAGACCATCTGCCAGCTCTGAAGGGCCAGGGCCCAGCAGACAGGGGAGAAGCAAGGCAAGAGCAGGGGTGTGCACCTCCGACAGCAGTCTGGTCCTTTCAGTTACTCCTCCGTTTCCCTGCTGGTATCGCTCCTTTGCCTGAGGGGAAAGACATTTTGTTTAATGACAAATTCAAAACAGAAGCAGATTACTTAAATATGACCTCTTTGTGTTTATAATTTTTGCATATCATTTTATGTCAACCCCTCTTCTGGTTTGTGAATACATTTATGAAAGTGACATTTAACTGCAGCTATTTTATGTCCCTATTAGGCACCATGTATTTAACTAAGGCACTACAAAATGATGAACTACCTTAACCTTCATAACTGACTATGTAAGTCGCATGGGCATGGTTCACAATAAAAACTGTCCTCAGTCATCCCTAAACAGTTTAGGAGAGTGGCTCTTGGTCAACCTAATTTGCATGCTATGCAGAGAAAATCAGTTCTAAAAAAAGAAAAAATCAATCAAAGTAGAGTATCAGGCTCAGCAATTAATAAGGATTAACAAGCAGTATGACAGTACAATCAACTGGAATATGTTCTTGGAAATGAACAATTACTTAATATTAATGTTAGACATATATGGTGGTTTTAATCAGATAGTTTTATAGCATTTTTAAATTTAAAAAACCATGAATAAATGTGTATATGAGGGAATAAACAAATAATATAATAAAAAAGTAAAGATTACTTTCTTCTGAAAGTACAGAAGTATCTCAAATTTATTTATACTTTTTTCTCCTTCTAACTTTGCCTACTGGAAGAAAAAAAATATGCCTTCAACTGATGTTTGCAAGTGTTCTTACTGGTCTTTACCATCAGGAAATAGGGAACATGAATCCCAAAGGAAAGCCTTTAGATCCCTAACCCTGGGATAAAGAACTGGTACTTTCAAAGCCTAGTGGTTTTATTTTATTTGAATGAAAAATTTGACTCATTTCATTAATTAAATTGCTTGTCTCTGAATGTGTCTTGCTTTCATGTTCCAGAAACAAAATCAGGTGTCCTGACACTTTGCTCTTATTCTCAGTGATGTTCCCCAACAGTATATACCTTCATTCACTTAAATTAAATGAAAAAGAGTATTTAAAGACTTCTAGTAGATAACAATTTCTATTACATTTAAAATGGAGATAAGTTTACTTGCCTCGCTTAGCTTCCTAAAGTGGGCAGAGAATCGATATGTTGTTTATGAAAAGCATCTCATGATTCTCAAATGAAAATTGTTGTGTCAAGTTTAGGGTGTAGGGTCATTAATTAGAATAAATCCATGAAAATCATTCTTGAATTACCTCACTCAGCTGGGCTTGAGCTGCACGATATTCTTGAACCAAGTGCTCAAGCTGATTGTTGATGTACTTTTCTCGGCTGCCGATCTTTTCCAGAGTCCTACTGATTTCATTATGGAGTTTGTCCAAAAATCCCTAAAAATTCCATAGGATTTTAGTAGATAAAAGAACTCACAAATAAATGTCTCAAAAACAGTTAAAAATGTGTTAACTCTCTCTCAATCCATTCTACAAATGATCAACTGAATGAGATAAAGAAGGTAGTTTGAAATTTTCAATAGCAAAAAATGTCTGTGTTGAGAAATATTTTAAAGCCATGCGTGGTGGCTCATGCCTTGTAATCCTAGCCATCTGGGAGGCTGAGGCTGGAGGATTGCTTGAGGTCAGAAGTTCAAGACCAGCCTGAGCAAGGGTGAGACTCTAACTATCTCTACTAAAAATAGAAAAATTAGCTAGCTATGGTGGCACATGCCTATAGTCCCTGCTACGCAGGAGGCTGAGGCAGAAGAATTGCTTGAACCTAGGAGTTCAAAGTTGCTGTGAGCTAGGCTAATGCCATGGCACTCTAGCCCAGACAACAGAGCAAGACTCTGTCTCAAAAAAAAAAAAAAAAAAAAAAAAAAAGAGAAAGATATTTTATTCATGCTTTATAGAAAATTCAAATAAAAATGTACCTGGTGGTATTGTTCAATTTATTAGTCATTATGCATACCTAAAATTTATGTGATTGTAATTAGTTTTATATATAGTTTACAAAGTACATAGGGAATAACATGAACTTCTTATAGCACAATTCAAAGATGACTGGAATATCTCAGTTGAAAGCAGATCCCTAAACCTACAGCCCCAGCCTGGGACCCAAAACTTTTCCCCTCTTCCTTTCCGTCTTTGTGGCATCCTCCAAAAATCCCTATTTCTGGCAGGGCAGCAAACCTGGGGAAGCTGTAGGTCTGGGCATTGCTGGCTGGTTCTCTCATCCCTTGGGATTCAGAGAGGAAAAGAATAATGAAATGTTTCTCATACACACACACACACACACACACACACACACACAGCTTTTATATAAGGTAGCTTTCTTTAGTTGGTTTAAGTGTTAGAGCTGTTGAAATGTAATATGGTACATTCAATTAGTAAGTTCCTGAAAGGCAAGAATTGCATCTTTTTAAATTTCATGTTCTCCCATAATACATATTCTATGGATGAGTAAATATATATTGTTTTATCTGAGGTAATTCACATACCTTGGTCTCCTTTAGAGCAGATTCAATTCCACTTTTGTGCTGGTGCATTTGGTCAACATGGATTCTCCAATCCTACAGGCATAAGAGCATATAGGAACAAAGTAAAAAATACTACATTTCCTTCTTTTGTCTACTTTTTGTGAAGTTATGTCCTTTATTTTAATTACTTTGGTTGCTGCCCTATTGCAGGTAGGAGAGTCCTATGTATAGCTTGCAATCAGATTATAAAGAAATATGTGTAGAGCATTTTAGGATAAAAGGTTCTAAATAAATGTAAATTATTTTATGTGTTCACAGAGTTATGTCTGACAATTTGAATATAAATTATTCCTGCACTGCTGGTGGTTAATATTTATGACTACCCATCAAAATGAGAAAAAATTCTAATTACTAAAAAAGAAATACTTGTTTAAGCAGTAACAATTATGTTTGCCAGAAGCAACTCTGAACTCAAACATCATATATCAAAGATTAGTTTGTCCCTTAGAAATTAAAATTGGGCCTTCTTCTTCTTGTTCTGAGTCTCTTTTTTAACAAAGCAAATCTATAATGATTACTGGAGTTCATATATTTTGAAACATTGTCTACTACTGCTAGACTGATCTGAATTAGTATGCATATTTGAAATCTACACCAACATGTTAATTTTCTACAAGATATATTCAAAATATTCCAGTTTATATTACTACAAAGTAATAATTTTAGAAGACTTGAGAAATACACATCAGAAGAGAAAAATATGGTAAGTTGAAGTAAGTGATGGAATTAGGACATTTCTTAATTGCTCATATCTGTTTGTATACTCAAATGCTCCACTGTGCTATCTACACTATTTTGTGAAGAGAAAATATTTTGTGAGTAGTCCCATTCTACCTATTTCTTAACTTTAAAATGGACCAGTGCCTACAGTATAAAAAAAAATCCTAAATAATATATTAAAGCTACAAAGAACCTCAAAAAGCATCTAGTCTCACCCTTATAATTTTACAGATTGGCAGAGGCCTAGGCGACAGAAGCAGGTACACCCAAGGCCACAGAGGTAGTAGTGTACTTGCATCAGAAGCCAAATGTATTAATTCTCACACAACACATACTGGCAGTTCAGAGTTAAGAAAAGGGACAACTGATTGCTTGACACTAATGAGGGTGCTAGAGCAGAAAGCAAATTAGTACTTGCTTTTAACCTTAAGATTATTTTTCTCTCTCATGAGCAAAAAATATTTCAAAATTTAACAATCATCTAGTACAATGTTTTCATTTTACAGTTGAATGGATGTTCACCACCTGTGACTATGAGTAGAAAGATCTGGCAAAGGAACAAGGGCCCCCTAACTTGGCTAGCCAACACTGAAATGGGAAGGAGGAACAAGTAGCTGGCCACCTGCAACTGGACCAAATATGGTTAAGTCTCAAAATGGAAACCTATTTAAGCCCAAGTAAGCATCTTTATGAAAGAAAATGAACCTAACAAGTATCATAATATTATTAAAATTTTGAAAAAGTTTTCATACTGTGTGGTTCCAAAAAGAATTTTAGATGGCTTAATAAATACCAGGCTCAAGTATTTATATGTCTTCCCTGTCTTCCTAACAGCCTCTGTTTCTGTCTTTGCCTCTGTTTCTCTCCATATACATGTATATAGAAAGACCCACACATATACATACACACACACATATACATATATAGTTTTTTTATCTATTGTAATGGATGTGTTTAAAATAGTTTTTGTTCTGCTATTTCTACCCAGCATTATTTATAAATATATTTTTGGTATGTAACAACATTCAAAATATTTTGAGAGAAGTAACCATTCTGGACTCATTGATGTATAACTATGATAACTTACATTGATGTACAATTCCATGGAGGAGCTAGTATTTCTGTGGAACCTGGAAGCATGAGTAGCGTTTCCACAGGCTGGAAGGGAGATGAAGGGTATCCTAGGCTGAGGGAGTACCACGAAAAAAGAAAATATACCAAGAACAAGTAGGCTCAACTGGCTAGAGTACAAAACATAGAGTTCTTGGGGTGGGCTGCGGAGGAAGGATCATAAGGAAATAAAGCTGAAGAGGAAGGTTAAATTAGATCAAGGGCTTTGCCTATAACAACTAAGAAGTGTGGACCTTATCACACTTCATAATCCAATCACATGGATTATGGAGGGTTAGCAGATATTTCTGGTTTCCATTTTAAAGATAAGTCTGTGTTTTGAGGAAGTTACAGAGTGAAGAACTGATTAGAAAGGCAAGAGACTGAAGACAGGTAGGAGCCTAGTTAGGAGGCTGTGGAATGGTTCACATTCCATGGATTAGCAGGATTTGAAATACAGCAGTGTTTATAAGAATGGAAGTGATGAATTCAAGGGATATTGCAGGTAGAACTAGCAGAACTTGAAGACTGACTAAGAGGAAGTATGAGCATGGGGTGACTGAAATGGAGGTGTGGAAGACAAGAGAAGGTGTTTTTAAGGTTTCTGGCCTGAGGAACTGAGGGGATATTAATGCCACAGTGTGACAAAAACAGAATAGCTTGCAGGGAAGTCAGAAATACTGAGGAATTTAGGCCAGGCCCGGTGGCTCACGCCTGTAATCCTAGCACTCTGGGAAGCCAAGGCGGGCGGATTGCTCGAGGTCAGGAGTTCGAAACCAGCCTGAGCAAGAGCGAGACCCTGTCTCTACTATAAATAGAAAGAAACTAATTGGCCAACTAATATATATAGAAAAAATTAGCAGGGCATGGTGGCACATGCCTGTAGTCTCAGCTACTTGGGAGGCTGAGGCAGAAGGATTGCTTGAGCCCAGGATTTTGAGGTTGCTGTGAGCTAGGCTGACGCCACGGCACTCACTCTAGCCTGGGCAACAAAGCGAGACTGTCTCCAAAAAAAAAAAAAAAAAAAAAAAAGAAATACTGAGGAATTTGGATTTATTAAATTTGATAAGCCACTAGAAAATTTGTGTATTCTTATAGACCATTAAAATGGAAAGCTAGTAATGATTTATAATTATCTGCCAGGCAAATCTATTTGTTTTATTAAAACCTTCTAGATGAACACATTTCCTGATGTACAATTACAAAAAAAAAGCCTTAAAAGTGTTCTTACCCTTTAACCCAACAATTTCACCTCTAGAAATTATTCCTAAGGAAATAATGGGGAATACATACAAAGATTAATGTACAAGTTCTTTGTAAAACAGCAGAAAACTTTCCAAATATCTAATAGTAGAGAACAGTTTAAACAAATTTTGTAAGATTCATACCACTACTAAAAATAATGTAGTATGATATCATTTATTTAAAGCTCAAAACCAAGCAAAACTCAATGATACATTGTTTGGAGAAACACATATAAAAACACTAAAAAAAAAATTCTGAAAACTGTTTACAAAAAAAATTTAAAAATAAAAAAATAAAAAGAAAGAAAGAAGTCAATGACAGTATGCAAACTTGAGGGTAGTGGTTACCATGGGTGGGACAGGTGGCAGCAGGGAACACACTGGTAACTTCAAAGGTATTATAATGGTTGAGTTCTCAAGTTGAGGAATGGGTTTGTTTTATTATTGGGCTACATAATTACAGATGCTCCTCAACTTATGATGGGTTACGTCCTGATACACCCATCATAAGCTGAAAATATCTTAAGAAGAAAATACATTTAATATACTTAACCTTCCTAACATCATAGCTTATAGCTTAGCCTAGCCTACCTTAAGCATGCTCAAAACACTAATATAAGCCTATAGTTGGGCAAAAGCATCTGACAGAAAGCCTATTTTTTTTTTTCTTTTGAGACAAAGTCTCATTCTGTTGCCCCAGCTATAGTGCAGTGACATCATCATAGCTCACTGCAACCTCAAACTCCTGGGGCTCCAGCAATCCTCCTGCCTCAGCCTCCCTAGTAGCTAGGACTACAGATGTGCACCACCATGCCCAGTTAATTTTTTCTATATTTAGTAAAGACAGGGTCTCCCTCTTACTCAGGCTAGTCTCAAACTCCTAAATTCAAGTGATCCTCCTGCCTTGGTCTCCCAGAGTGCTAGGATTACAGGCATGAGCCACCATGCCTGGCCCCAAAGCCTATTTTATAACAAAGTATTGAATATTTCTGTAATTTATTAACTATTGTACTGAAAGTGAAAAACAGAATGGTTGTATGAGCGCTTGAGGTACCGTTTCTACTAAATACACATCACTTTCGTACCGTCATAAATTTGAAAAATCCTATCAAATTATCATAAGTCAGGGACCATCAGTATAAATGTATTGCATATTACATATGTTAATATTAAATATTAAAATGTTAAATTGTGTTCTCAAAAAATATTTAGTGATCAGCAAAAATGCATGCCAACAACGTATAGTAAAAACAATATATAGAAAATACTCTAGGCCAGTGTGGTGGCTCACGCCTGTAACCCTAGCACTCTGGGAGGCTAAGGCGGGAGGATCATTTGTGCTCAGGAGTTGGAGACCAGCCTGAGCAAGAGTGAAACCCTGTCTCTACTAAAAATATAAATAAATTAGCTAGACAACTAAAAATAGATATAAAAAAATTAGCAAGGCATGGCGGCACATGCCTGTAGTCCCAGCTATTTGGGAGGCTGAGGCAGTAGGATCGCTTGAGCCCAGGAGTTTGAGGTTGCTGTGAGCTAGGCTGACGCCACAGCACTCTAGCCAGGGCCACATAGTGAGACTCTGTCTCAGGAAAAAAAAAAAAAAAGAAAGAAAACACTCTCGAAAGAGTATATTCATTAGGTGTTCAATTTAGTAAAAATTATTACTTGTATATATTGGAATGTGTGTGTGTATTAAGACAGGGATTTGAATATGGATGTTTTAAAATTTGTTCTTTACCCTTCCAAAATTTTCTAATTTCCTACAAGGGAATTTTGTCAATTTAATTGTCAGGGAAAGAAAATATAATAACCTTCTAGATGGCCAGGAAATTCTTAAAAGATGTTTAATATAGTTACAGTAGAAAATAAATATTATAATTGTAGCATTTTTAAAACATGAATACAAAAAGGCAAAGTACATAGCTTTTAAAAAACTACAACTGAGACTGTTAAAAGCTTTACAAAGGTTTGTGGTAAGAATGGAGAAGTGGTAGGTTTTAATGATATATAAGGACTTGAAATGTATCTGGATACCTGAAATAAATAACACTAAAAGGCACTGTTCAATGATGATAGCACTTCTTACATTAGTAGAGAATTCATTAGGCTACAATGATCTTTTATATAACTTTTCTTGACATTTATAAAGGTTTGGAGAGATAAGTAGATATTGTTATCCTTTCTTATTCACTTTTAGCTTCCCTGTAAGAGGGTTATGAGGTTTGCCAGCTGGTTGTGGGAAGAGTAATACTTCCCTGCTCCACTGATGCCCTTTGCTGTGCGATTCTCCTGTAGGATGATGGTGGACACAGCCTGTGCCAGAACTATGCAGGAGCTGTCAGAGGCAGCCATCCACCAGCTCTCTCGGCCTTTATTTCAGCCATGAAAATGAGCATGCCTCATATGAGGGCTCTCCTTTCAGCCTGGGTCTGAGAGTAAGAAACGTGGAACCCAGCTGGAGCAGAGCTGCAGCTGAGCCATACATCAGCAGATGTGTATCTTGAGTGAGAATAAATGTGTTATTGTAAGTTACTGTGTTTTGGGGGTTGTTTGTTACATGGAAAAATTAACTACATATACATACTTTATAGTGAGAAAAACTAAGAATCAGAAAGGCTAAATGACTTTTCCAAAGTCTCATGTCTGGAAATGAAAAGCAATTCCATAGCAGTGCATTTTCTACATATTTTATGATGATTTTCTTTGTGATAAGATGAACTACCAAAAAGTTTATAAAGCAAACTAAGAATTCTTTTTGTTACATATCAAATGAGTCTGCATGGACCACTGAGGTCTACTGGTCACCTATTCCAAAGTGCTTTAAAGTGTGTTCATTAGGTATTATTCCTCCTCTTTCTTGAAGATGAGTGCTTCACCTAATCTTGCAAACTTTCTCTCTCAATGGAATTGAGAAGACTAATAATGATATAGAATATCATTTCCTTAGACTTTCTATTTTTACAAATCCTCTCCTATAAAATCTCATGTATCATTCTATCACATATGAGGTAAACAGAAAAAGTATTATTGTAACCATAGTCCCCATCTCCCCACTCCAAATTCTTTATCACCAAATTATATTATATATCTCCCTTTTTTAGTAACTGGAGAATTGTGATAAAGTATCTGCAGATGGTGATTCACAGTATACCATAAATAAAATGTATGAGATCTAGTTGCAGCTGTTAAGGCGACTGAAAAGACTATATGGATCTCTGGGTTTCAACAGAACAACAACCTAAAGATTTCCTTTGCACATGCAGAGACACTGTTTCTTTGTCTGGATTGCAACTCAATGCTTAAAGCTTCTCCCTGAAACTGCAAGGAGAGACTAGGAATGGTAAATGGAACTTAGATCTGTGTATAAGTTTCATTAATTTGCAACTTGTAAAATGTCAAACTCTTTTTTTAAAAACCAAGTTTGAGCTTCTTTATATGTGGAGAGGCACAGTGCTAAAGAATTCTTGATAGAAAAAAGCCAAGGATGTGGAAACAACCCAAGTGCCCGTCAATCCATGAGTGGATTAATAAAATATGGTATATGTATACAATGGAATACTACTCACTTACAAAAACAATGGTGATCTAGCACCTCTTATATTATCCTGGATAGAGCTTGAGCCCATCCTCTGGAGTGAGGTATCACAAGAACAGAAGAATAAGCACCATATGTACTCGCCATCAAATTGGCACTGACTGATCAACACTAAGGTGCTCACATGGTAGTAATATTCATTGGGGATTGGCGGGTGGGGGTGGGTAAACTCACAACTAATGGATGTGGTGAACATTTTATAGGGGAATGGCACGCCTCTAATACTGGCTTGGGTGAGGCAACGTCGTAACATGTAACCAAAATATTTGTACCCCCATAATACCTTGAAACACTAATAATAATAATTATAAAAAATCAAGAAAGATATCTTCCTGTGTGTTGGAATGTTTTTTTTTTCTTTTTCTTTTTTTTTTAATGTAGTGTTTTAAAGCAATAGAATGTTCTTTTCTAGGCTCAGGAAAAATCCGTGCCAGAGCACAGCTGACCCTAGCAGTTTATGGGGGTGTCTATTAGTATCCCTTGCTTGCTTCTCTACCCAGAAAGCAAGAGCAGAACCCCAAGGCTCTGATGTGTCTTGAATCACTTTGTATCACAAAAATGTTACTTCTGTGCTGTCATGGACCATATCTTTCTCTTCTATTCTTGTTATCTCTCCCCTAATTCCACTATAAATAATAACCAATGAAGTAGTAATTCAATGCTCTGTTTTGCAGTTTTATTTTAATGAATATAAAAATATTTACGAGGGCTTTTTTATAAGCTCCATTTAAGACACCTAACCCCATTTTTCTCATTATTCCCTTCAACTCAGGATTCACTTTCTCTAGACATTTTCAAGATCACACTAATATTCAGGGGAGAAATCCTGTATCTCCATTTCACAGACTGAGTAACAAATTGAAGTTGTGTGATTTTTACACTGTCAATCATGAATTGAAAAGGAAATCGAATGTCGTTCCTTTCACTTATAGGTTTCCCATTACATCAAACAGCCTCTTTCATTTTCTTACTTTGTCATACAATTTCAGTCACAAGCACAAGAATTTCTGATAACTCTTAGTTCAAAGTTTGCACGTTAAGTAAATGTTTATTATTTTGGTTGTTTTGCTAAAGTGTAGACACTAGGGAGGCTTATTGCTTTGAATCTGCTGCAAACAGACAATCTAGATAAAATAACCTTGCTAGAACTATCTCTACCACAAGGATAAATAAGTTCCAAAGAAGGATTTATAGGACTCTCCTATAAATAAAATGCATGAGCATTAGTATAGTTTCTTTTGTGATATTTATTTTGGCTACTCAGAAATCTTTCCTATCTCCTTCCTTGGTATAGAGTAGTCCCTCAACAGTTACATTCATCCTGGAATATTTTTAAATATAATAACAATAACTACAATATTAACATTCATGGAATGCTTAGTATGTGTTAGGGACTATGCTAAGCATTATTAATATATTGTCACATATAATTCTCTTAAAAACTTTACTAAGATTGAGACTTAGCTATTTTTTTTATTTCAGCATATTATAGGGGTATAAATTTTAAGGTTTCAAATAATGCCCTTGCCTCCCTCCCCCCTTAAGTCTGAGCTTCCAGCGTGACCATCCCCCAGATGGTGCACATCTCACTTATTATGTATGTATATACCTCCCCCCCACCACCACCTGCCCAATACCCAATTAATGTAGTTCCTATGTGTCCACTTAGGTGCGGCTCAGTTAATACCAGTTTGCTGGTGAGTATATGTGGTGCTTGTTTTTTCCATTGTTGGGATACTTCACTAGTATAGGTTCCAGCTCTATCCAGGAAAATACAAGAGGTGCTATATCACCGTTGTTTCTTAGAGCTGAATCTCCATGGTATACATATACCACATTTTATTAATCCACTCATAAATTGATGGGCATTTGGGTTGTTTCCACAGCTTTGCAATTATGAATTGTGCTGCTATAAACATTTGAGTGCAGGTGAGACTCAGCTATTTTTAAGTAGACTGCCTAGCTCAGACAGGAAAATACATGGAAGAGCTGAAACTTGCAAGGACCATTATATCATAACATTATTTCCCTGATGAAATGCAGTAAGGTATAACTAAAAATTTTAAGAGTATAATGGTTAAGGAGGACTTTGGTGTTATTTTTAATATTTGAATTTTTATAAGAATGTATTCATATATTAATAGTATAATAGGAATGAATTACAAACATTTTTAGGAGAAACATATGTAATCAAAAACTTTCTCATAAAGGAAAATCCAGAGCCAGATGGCATCATCAGTGAATCTTCCCAAACACTTAAGAAAGAAATAACTAGGAACCAAAAAAGAGCCTGAATAGCCAAAGTAATCTTAAGCAAAAAGAACAAATCTGGAGGCATCACATTATCAGACTTCAAATTATACTATCAAATACAAGGCTATGGTAACCAAAGCAACAAGGTACTGGTATAAAATGGAGACAAAGACCCATGGAACAGAATAGAGAACCCAGATATAAAACCATCTACCTACAACCAACTGATCTTTGACAAAGCAGACAACAACAGACACTGGGGAAAGCAAGCCCCTATTCAATAAATGGTGCTGGAAGAACTGGATAGCCACATGCAGAAGAAGAATGAAACAGGAACCCTATTGTTAGGTAGATAGCCATGGATTCCAGGTCTTCTAGGGATGAAAATGGCTGCTGTGTATCCCTATTTTGGTCCCGCCCCACCCTAATTCTCCATACCTGAGGGAGGAGGGAATACTCTATGAATCTGCCAATCAAAACTTGGTGCCCCAGCTGCAAAAGAATGCAGGGCACTCTCTAGCCCATGGGCCAAGCAGCATAGATATCATAGAGTCCAGAAAGTGACCTAGAACCCACATTCGTAATTAAGGCTGAGGTTATGTGACTCCCAACTGTCCAATCAAAGTAGTTCCATGGTGACCTCTGGACCATGAGGAAGGTCCCTAACCAGGCACTATAAAAATAAGACACAGACCATAGCCAATCTCTCTTTCTTTGCCCTTCCTTTTGCTCTCCCTTTGCTGTGACAGTGGGTCTAGTCGTCATCTGTGGCGTATGTACCATGCTCTGTAAACCTGTATCATGCTCTTGCCCTATAATTTTATCTTTCTCTCCTCAATAAATCTCATTTTCGTGCTTGCCTTACTTTGGTGTGTCTGGTCATTCTCGGCCATGCATTAAGAACTAACATTTCAGACTAAAACCTGACACTATCTCTTGCCATATACAAAATTAATTCCAGATGGATAAAAGAATTAAATATAAGGCATGAAACCATAACAATTCTTGAAGAAAATATAGGAAAAATTCTTCTAGACATCAACCTTGGCAAAGAACTTATGACTAAGATCACAAAGGCAATTACAGTAACAACAACAACAGAAAAATAAATGGGACTTAATTAAATTAAAAAGCATCTGCACAGCTAAGGAAATAATCAACAGAGTAAATAGATAACCTACAGAATGGGAGAAAATATTCACAAACTATACATTAGATAAAGGGCTAATATCTAGAATCTACAAAGAACTCAAGCAAATCAGCAAGAAAAAAAACAAACAACCCCATTAAAAAGTGAGCAAAAGACATGAACAGAATTTTTTCAAAAGACGATAGACAAATACCTTCAGAACACTGAGGTAAACAAAGATTTCTTAAAACGTATTAGCCATACTCACTGCACCCCCACTACCTGAAAAGATCATTTTTAGTATATTACAATTAAGTCACTGTTCATCATAATATACAAAAGAATGAAAAGGAAAGTTAAAGAGTAGATATTTGCAGTACATATATCTGATAAGGGACTTATCCTGAATATGTAAAGAACTTCTATAAAGAGAAAGAAAATGCAGATAATCCAATAGCAAAAGACAAAAGAGGATATCCAAATGCCAAATAAGCATATGAAAAGAGGCTCAATCTTAATAGTCAAGAGGGAAATGCAAATTAAAATGACAATCAGATTTCACAACATACCTACCATGATGATTAAAATAAAAAAGACCAAAATAATACTGAGTGTTGATAAAGATGTGAACCAATTGGAACTTTCATACACTGCTATAAGGAGCATAAATTTTTATAACCACTTCCAAAAACTATCTGGCAAGGTCTACTAAAGCTGAACATAAACATATATCATGACCTAGCAATTCCACTCCTAGTAGAAATTCCAGTAGAAATGTGTACATACATTTACCAAAAGACACACTGAAGAATTTTCATAGCAGCATTATTTATAATAGTTTCACACTGGAAACAACTCACATATGCCCAAACACAGGCAGCTCTGAGAAGGATGAGACCTTGAGTGAGGCAGCTTTCTGCCACTGAAGAAGTGGATAGCTGGAGGCTATCTGCAGACCACTTTCTCCAGCTGGGCAGCAAGTCCTTTCTTGTAAGGGGATTTGGACAGCACATCTCTGTTTCAACCGCAGGGTGAAAGACTGAGTTATTAAAATTATAATTGTAGCTACAGTGGTAGAGAGGTAGGACCACGTGGGAGCTTCAGTGTAAAAGTAACAAGTCTCAAGATTTCAGTGTATAATATTGATGTTCCTATAACATGTTTAAATACCCACCTGTGGTCAACAATTCTTTGCAAATCTGATAACAGGAATCAGCCTAAGTGAAAGGGGCAGGGAAAATAGCTTGATAAAGGGAGTTGCATATATCTAAGTTCAATGTAGCAAATATTTCTGTGACAAATCTATGATTTATAATGCTTTCTGCAAGGATATGAGCAGCCTATTTCCCTCCTCCACAGAGAACACTCCTTTCTCTGTTCTCTTTTTGCCACTTTGCACAAGCTCTTCTTCTTGTTCTCATCATCAGAATTTTCAGCTTCATCACTGCCCACATTTGTGTATGTATTTGTATGTGTGAGTGCATGTGTATGTGTGTGAGGAAAGAGAAAAAGAGTGAGACTGTCCATTCAATTAAATAACTTTTTTATGAGACTGAATTACTTCTTAATGAAAAATGCTCATCAGGTTGCAGTATAATTACAGAATGTGACTTTTCCTGAATTTTTAAATGTGACATTTTTCTTCCATTGCCGGCAGATTAAAGTCTTCTATGGTACATCCTTGTGGTATGAAAGCATGATTTTCTTTTTACATGTTCAAACAACTAAACATACTACTTAAGAAGAGTTGAGTGTATATTGTGTGCTATATGTTGTGGTGTATCTGTCGCAGGTGGTGTGGGAATATTCATGATTACTGGAAATGTATGTTTCCTCAGGGAAGTTTCTAGTTTCTAGATATTCCTCTCATTGTAGAGAAAAATAAAACAGTGCGCACAGTGGATAACCAAGGCTATCGTAACAATGACTGGTATTCTCATACCTAACTGTAATTGAACTGGAGACCTATGATCTCTAAATATAATACCTTTGTAGTTAAATAATTACATTTCTAACATACTCAGAGATTATCTTTACTGACTTCCATCTGTTACTAATGAGTTTTCAAATGTTGACCCAGATCTATTAATCATGTTTATTCCATTCATACCCCTTTTATATGGTCACACAGATCTTTTGAGTGAGTTTTCAGGCTTTCGAAGGAGTTACAAACCCAGAAAAGAGATTTGGCAAGGCAGAGAGGGAATGAATGGGGCCCCTCTGAGAATGCAGGAACATTCACAGGCCAAATTAAAATTTAAATATTTTACAGGATGCTGAGTAACCACAGTGGAGAGCCAGACCAGATGATGGCCTTGATAGTCCCTCCCGACTTTAGGAATCTACTAATCAAAATTTGGCTCTCATACTGATACCCCTTCCCCTCAAAAGTCCCCAAAACAATGGTCATCTCCTTCATATCTGAAGAACCAAAAAACATAAATTGGTATAAGGAAACAGAATCTAAAAAATGGGATAAAAAACATGAGGGTAATATTTGTTCAAATATTAATGAAACTCAGTGATAGTGAGAACTACTCTAATATGGTTGATTGGAAAAAATGTGTCAAGCCAATAAAAAGTACATTTTGTAGGAAGGTCCATATGACAAATGGTTTGTGCTTCAATTCACATTTTATATTAAGTAATTTAAAGGAAACATTAAATCATACTTTGCAATAATGAAATATTTAGGCAGTCTAGAATTTTAATTATAATCAATATGAATTAATTCACTGCTCTCAATCACAAATGTCTATTTGAGGTACATCAGCCGTGAGGCATTAGTAACTTGCCCCTGCAGTATTTATATAACATGCTGTCTTTATTGGTTATTTCCTTAAAATCTGCTGCCACTGTTGATGCTCTTTAGTTACAGCTGATGGTAATCTCTAAAGCAAAAACACCCGTTCTCCTATTTCAACTTGTGATAAATAGAACTTTTCCCCGATCCAGCTGAAACATTTATCACACTCAGGGTAAATAGGAAGGAAGGTATGATCAACTATCTTTAAACACAGACTATCCTGAATGTTCAACAAGATTGTGACAGAAGCAACTAAAAATCTTTTCCAGTTGCTTAAGAATGGCTGTTTTTTTCTCCACCCCTTTGCTGTATTTTTACATGTATAATTTTAAGCACACTATTTTTTCCCACAACCCTGATATCTGTCCATGACTCATATGCAACAAAGGAAAAAAAAAACCAAAGAGCTGACCTTGAAAATACAACTTTAAGTCCCCAAAGTAACACCTTGTTTAAAAATAACACAACATCCCCAAACAATGTTCTGTTTTCTGTAGTCTCCTTTAAAGAGAGCTTGCTTGTAAAAGTCCATCAGTGAATATTTCCCTTCATTCTCCAAGATTTCGTGGCAGTTGAGTAATCATGCAGGCTGCTCTAAAAATGTATGTGTGTCTAGTTAATTTAGGCAGTTTATTTTGATAGCATTCACCTCTTTTTGATTATAGCAGGTGTTTCAAGGATAAATTTGCTGAAAATTGTATTTTGTTTAAACAACAGCAGCATGTACATTTATGGCCTTACTATATTAAAAAGCATTTATCGTCTGGCAGCAATAGATACAATTACAAACATTTGTGACAGTAATTGGAGCTATTATTCCTCCATGGAGCCTCATGGAGACCAACTTATTGCCACCTGTATTTACATTTGTTACCGGTAATTGTAAAAGCTAATTTTTTTATTTGGCACCTTATTTTTCTTTAAATTATGTGGCTATTTCTCAACAGAAGGTCTGTCTCCCAGAAAATCTGTAAGAATTATAAATTTAGTTACTTCATTGTTCAAATGACAAGCAGAATCCCACTTTAATGACTATTATACACATAAAATATATTCCTATACTCTAGGCCACAAAATATATTATACCTTTTTGCTCTTGGATGCAAGAATCCTATCAATATATCCTATCCAAAAACCAGAGTATAAGTCTTATTACAGCTTTTTATCTAATACAGGCTCTTTATTCCTAAATTATAACAATTTCTAAATCCCTGCAGGTCCAAAATATTTAGTAAAACTAAATTTTATTAACACCCTCTTATACTGCATCCAAACACAGTGATGGCAGGTCAAAGCCAGTTACTCTCTTCACTACTTTGGAATGAGTAAAAATACCCTCTATTGCTTCCAGATACAGATTTGTCTATAATAATAAAAAGAAAAATCCTACCTTTGTATCTTTCTGCAGGATTTGGCTTCCAATTGGAAGAGACTTAGATCTAATACAGCAATTCTGTGGTCCCTCCAGGTTCATTTAAATAGAATTCCACCTGCTGATTAACGAAGGCCTCTCTCCTTCCTCTTAGGTTTTAGCTCTCACAGTGACTAGAGAGCCCCAAGGGCTCAAGACTATTGCAATGATTCCATCCTTAGCAAGATGACTCTTCCCAAAAGGTTTCCTGCCGTGAATTACCCAAGGCAGTATCTCTACGGTTTATTTACGTTAAAACAAAATTTAGTTGCTTGCAGTTGAAATTTAAAATTTAAGGTTCTTTTTACAACTGCACTCTGAGAAAATCAGACACTAAAAGAACAGGTAAGGATGTAAAAAAAAAGTAAGTTCAGTGAATCAAAGGTTTGAGATAATTAGAAACACATGCTATAATACTTCCAAAGCCTTTTAAAAAATAATCTCTTTATCTAAATTCCTTGTAATGAACCTGAAGATTTACATAATTACTAGAGACATTTTAGTGGAATGAAGGGGATACCTACCCAACTATCTTTTAAAACAACAAAGCAGGAAACATTTAATTATAATTTGGGAAAAAATCTATTTAAGTCATTAATCAAAATTTTAATTACAATATCCACAGGACATTAAAGCATCTTAGAACATTTTTTCATTGCATTAAATACCGAATATTAAATCATTATAATGTACAGTCTTTTAGGAATAAGTACTGCATAATTAAAGACAATGGTCTAAGTAAGATTTACTTGAAAACTGATTTCACACTTTCTGCTCTTCCTTATTTCTGAAAAACAGGAATAAGTATTATTAATGTTTATTTGTTTTCCACTGCGGTAAAACAACAACAACAAAACCCTTGATTTGAAAAAAAAATCATTGTCCTGATAAAGACTAATAAGACTGATGATTTTAAGAAGCCACTTTCCTTTGGGTCAATGAAGTTGAGAGACTGAATATACAAATGGAAAACAGACAATGGCCAGCTCAAATACAAAAACATAACTCTGACCCACAATCTGCAGCAACCAGTTCAGAAAGCAAAACCACAACCTCTGTAGCAATTGGCCTCAAACAGGACTTAATCAATGATTGCTAGCTTTCCCATTTTTGCCTGCCACCTACTTCCAACTTAGGATCAACCAGACAAAGCCAACTACCCTCCCTAACCAACTAATCACATAGCATACTCTGCAGATTTCCAGCCACACCTGAACATATATGAAGCCTTTCTTTTTTTTATTTTTTTCTTCATTGTAAATATGTTAAATTCTCCTACCTGCCTTGAGTCTCTGCCAACTACAAGTGATAGTGGCTTACTCCCTTGCTATGTAGCAGCTCTGAATAAATAGTCTTTGCTTGTTCTCATTTGGATTATCTACCTTTATTTCAACAAAGTCAAAAAAGGTTTTCTTTTTATAATAAAAAGAAAATTTAAGAAGATAGAATATTCTTCTTCAAAAAACAGCATTATATATTTCTTTGGAGATTCAAAATTAATCAAAAATACAGAAAGTGAAAATCCATATGAATATGCATCCACATTTTCTATGTTCCAGAAATATGTGACATGTAGAATTCTTTGGCAGCTCAGCTTCAACTACTGTTATATTAAACTCAGCAACTGTCAATTGATTCACTTAAAAATCAAAAAATATATATATATTACTATTATGGAACTTAAAATTTTTCAATCATATAAGAAAATATTATCTTTCAATAATTGTCCTAAAGTACCCTGAAAGAAAACCTCTCACATAAGCTGAAAAAAGGTAACAGCAGCTACAACCTACAGATTGGTCTGACTATACATTCTTGTAGCAATGAGTAATTATAGAAGATTTCTAAATCTAGATTTCTATTTAATCATAATTTCTGTTTCCTGCTTTCCATGTTTTACCTTTCAACTGGACTTCCACCTTAAGTGATGCATTGACATAATCCATTTCTTGCTATTAACCTGTGCTCTCAGATGTTATGGTCCCTATTCTTGTCCATATTCTCACTGCCAGCTTTTGCATAACTCTGTCAAGCCATTTTTCCACTCATATCCTAAACTTCCTGATTTGACCCCAACCTTCTAAGCTTAACCAAGCCATCTCTGCTATCTGGCATTCATCTGGGGATTGATGGTAACCTTCAAACACTATAGACAGCCATCAGTGTTATAGTTTATAATTTTAATGATGTATGGAAATGCTTGTGATATAATGTTATATTTTTAAAAAGAGGTATAATCTCAGTTGTATAAATAAACACACACAGAAATAGTGGCCTACATATAATAAGTGATTCTTCTGGTACCACTCTAAGTGCTTTAGGTATGTTAATTCATTTAATCCTCTAACTCTTTGAGGGAGGTATTATAAGAAACTCCATTTTAAAGATGAGGAAACTGAGATACAGAGTGGTTGAGTGAATTGCCCACAGGGTCCAAAAGCTAGTAACTATTAGAGCCAGGATTTGCACTCAAGCAACATGGGTTCAGAATTTGTGCTTTTAACCAGTATGCTGCATTGTCATTAAATAGGTAAAAGCCTGGGTTGTCAGTTCAAATACCATATTTGTCACTTAAAAAGGTGAGCTACTTAACTTCTCTGTTTTTAGGCTCTTTGTCTTTGGTTAGAGGTACATATATCTCATAGGGTGGTGGAAAGGATTAAATGAGTTAATAACATGTGAAGGGTTAAGAACAGTGATTAGCACATAGAAAATACTCAGTAAATGTCAGTGATTATTATCAACATTATCATATTATATATACATTTATTATGGATAAAACTGGAAAAGTATACCAAAGTGAGAGTTGTATGACCTGATTATATTCTCATGTAAAGATAAAAGGCTGATGTTTATAAGTCCCAGGTCACACAGTTAATATGTGGTATAAATATGAACTCTGGGGGCCAAGAGAAGGTATGTGAAATAAATCCATCCTCTCTGGGTCTTTATGGTTACCACAGTTTCACTAAGTTTCTGAAACCTTGGCTCAATAAATCAGGAATGGACAGTAGAACTAAATGTGTAATCTCTAATTTCTAATTCATGGCACATTGCCTGCCCCCTTCCCCCTTGAAACAGTGCTTCCATATCATTTTTATAATTAAAAACAAAATTTTATCTTAAAAAGACTCAGAAGTCTTTAAGAAGTAGGATACTTCTTAACTCATTATAGATCTAAGTCTAGTCTGAGGATAATCAGAGGTGTTTGCTCTAACTTGGCTTTAAATTCTACTGGAGCAATTGTATGACACTTGTAGGCCCCATTTTTGGGTCTAATAAAGAATAATAAAAAAGAGACAGATAAAAACTCAGCAGAAAAGAAAAGGGTAAGAGAAAGAGGGGGGAAAAAGGGATGAGAGGACAACATGTAAGATGTAGAGTCACAGTGTACCAACAATACTATTAAATAAATTTAGCTGGCACCAAATGTTGACTCTAGTTTAGGAATCCTCAGATAGTAATTTTCTAAAAAAATAACTCCTGGGTCTTAATCATTTAGTCAAAACTAAGGCATTTGTAAAGTAGCATGATTTAGGATATGGTTGAATTTGACTCTCTTGGCAGAACTTATGACTGTGTCTTTAGACACATTATTCATATACAGCTGATACTTGAACATCACAGGTTTGTAATGAGCAGGTCTACCTATAGTCAGATTTTTTTCAATAAGCATATTGGAAAAGTTTTTGGAGATTTATGTGGATTTGAAAAACAAATGAACTTTATAACCTAGAAATATTGAAAAAATTCAGAAAGAGGTATGTCATGAATACATAAAATATATGTAGATAACAGTCTATCTTATCATTTACTATCATAAAATATACACAAATCTATTATAAAAAGCTAAAATTGATCAAAATTTTGTGCATACACAGACCATACATGGTGCCATTCACAGTTGAGAGAAATGTAAACAAATGTAGAGATGCAGTATTAAATCATAACTTCATAAAATTAACTGCAGTACACTATACTACTGTAATAATATCATAGTCACCACCTATTGCTATTGCAGTGAGCTCAAGTGTTGCAAGTATCTGATTTAAATGCCATGAGGATAATTATCTCTGCATGAGCAGTTTGTCTCTCCAGTAAATTTCCTATCTCAATAAATGTGATCTCCTGCAGCTCTCATGTTATTTTTCATCGTGTTCAGTGCAATACTGTAAGCCTTGAATAACACCATGGGACCTATACAAAGTGCCACTAGGGATACTGGAAGTGCTTCCAGGAAACACAATAAAATCATGACATTACAAGAAAAGGCTGAATTGCTTGATAGGTATCATAGATTGAGGTCTGCAGCTGCAGTGCCAGCCATTTCAAGATAAATGAACCCAGTGTAAGGACAATTGTAAAAAAGAAAGAGAAACACATTCATGAAGTGGTTGCTACAGGTATGCCAGCAGACACAAAAACTCTGCACTTATTGCACCCTTTGTATTTCTTATTAAAAAATGCAGCTTTTTTATGAGCGCAGGATTGCTATAAGAAAAGCACACCTATTGCTGTTATGACTCAAGAAAAAATGAAGTCATTATACAACAACTGAAAGCAAAAGGAAGGTGAAAGCTCTAAAGCTGGAAAATTTAATGCCAGCAAAGGATGGTTTGATAATTTTAGAAAGAGGTTTAGCCTAAAAAAATAAAAAGTCAAAATTAACAGAAGCAGCTTCTGCTGACTAAGAGGCAGCAGACAAGTTTCTAGATTGGAATTAGGAAATTCATTGAGAAAGGAGATCTGCCTGAATAGGTTTTTAATGTAGATGAAAGTGCCCTATTCTGGGGTGTGGGGTGGGAAGGGAAATACTACAAAGGGTATTTATTAGTATGGAAGAGAAGGGAGTACCAGGATTTGAGGCAGGAAGGGATAGGCTAACTCTATTGTCAGGTTTATGCTCAGGATTGCCCTTATCTATCAAGCTGCTAACCCTGGAGCCTTGAAAGGAAAAGGTAAACACCAGCTGCCAGTCTTACAGGTCCCTATGACTTCCTGATCTAGAGGCTGAATTAGAGATGTTGTGTTTGGGAGCAAGTAGACCACTTTGGCTCCTTCACTGTTGCACTCATGCAGTTCTGGGTGGCCAGGGGCATTTTCCAATATCAAAAGAATCTTGAAAGGCAGTCCCTTACTGATAAGGTACTTCCTCGCTTTAGGGACAAAGCATCAATAGAACCAATAGAACAACACAGTATTCTACAAAAAGGATTGTCAGCTGTGGAAGAGAACCCCAATAGAGAGAACATCATGAAAGTCTGGAAGGATTACAGCAATGAAATTGCCATCATTGTTATAGAAAAAAGGCGTGAAGGTCATCAAGCCCAAAACAACAAATGCCTGCTGGAGAAAACTGTGTCCCGATGTTCTGCATGTCTTCACAGGATTTATGACAGAGCCAATCAAAAAAAATCATAAAAGAGATTGCGGATATGGCAAAAAAAAAAAAAAAAAAAAGGTTGTGGGAGAGGGTGAAGGGTTTCAAGATACGGATCTGCAAGAAATTCAAGAGCTAACAGACACCACACCAGAGAAATTAACAGAAAACAACTTGATGGAGATGAGTGCTTTTGAACCAGTTCCAGACGATGAGAAAGTAGAAGAAGCATAAGCAGCAGTGCCAGAAAACAAATTAACTTTAGACAATTTGGCAGAAGAGTTCCAATTATTCAAGACTGCTTTTGACTTCTTGGACCCTTCTATGATACCAGCACTGAAACTAAAGCAAATGGTGGAATGATTGTTACTATATAGAAACATTTTTAGAGAAATTAAAAGGCAAAAAAGTCAGACAAAAATTACAATGTATTTTTGTAAAGTTACCCCAAGTGTGCCTGCCTCTCCCGCTTCCCCTTCCACTTTGTCTACCTCTTCCACCATTGCCGCTCCTGATATAGCAAGACCAATCCCTCCCTCTACTTCTTCTTCCTCTTCAGCCTACTCAACATGAAGACAAAGAGGATGAAGATCTTCATGATGATTCACTTCCACTTAAAGAATAGTTAATATATTTTCTCTTCCTTGTGGTTTTCTTAGTAACATTTTCTTTTCTCTAGCTCACTTTATTATAAGAATACAGTATATAATACATATAACATACAAAATGTGTTAATCAACTGCTTTTGTTATTGGTAAGACTTCTGGTCAACAGCAGGCTATTAGTAGTTAAGTTTTGGGGAAGTCAAAAGTTACATGGATTTTCAACTGCTCGGGGATTGGCACCCCTAATCTCTGTGTTGTTCAAGGGTCAACTGTAATTACCAGGAGCTTTCTCTATAATCAACACTAAAAAGGGAACTACTAATACAGTCCATTCAAATCAGCAAATAACAAAAATCCTTTATCTTCAGTTGTGAAGCATATTATTTGTATTTTTGGCAACATTTATTTTCCTAATTGTATTTTGTTTAAGCTAATATTAAAATTAGTTTGCATTCTTTGAGAACTGGCAACAGCAGCAAGTGGTGCCAGACAATAGGGATAAGCTGGTTTAGCAATAAAAATGTGATTGCAATAGTACGCAGAGTATACAAAATAAAATATTGGTATGTAACAGGATCCCATCAAAGCATACTACAGTATGCAAAAAGAACAGAAAAAGAGATTGACTTTTTTGGTAATTCCCTGAAAGGAAGTCTAAGAGGAATAAACTAAATTTCTGATAGAAAATAACAAAACAAATACTTGATCCAGTGCCAAATAAATATGGGATTCATTTACTATAAATGCAAGGACATTTTGAAGAAATTCATAATGGATTTAAATAATGGAGGCCCTTTATTAATTATCTCCCACATTTCTAAACCACTTAAAAATTAATCCAACAGTGACCAGTAAAACGCATTGATACCAAAATGATAAATTTCGTTTTTTCCCCTCTCAATCACAAAGTTGAATTTCTAGATGTTCTAAATATCCTGTGTTGAGTGAAAAGTTATTGTTTTGGCCAAAAGTAAAGGAGATGTTTTGATTTTGGTAGAGGAAGGAGTTGAGAAAGAATGGGATCTGCCATGATGCTGGAGTCAACCTTTTCTGAAGGACAATAATGAGTCTGTGAGAAGAAACCTCTTATGTAACTAGATTAGTTTATTTTTATTTCTGAGACATGAGAAACATTCCTTTATTCATTAGCCTCTTATTTTCTCAAACTGATATATATAATTTTATTTTTCTCAAGTAACCTGAATAAAAAATTAACCCTAAAGCTGCATGTCCCAGTTGCTATATCTAAAAGACTTAGAAAAAAGAAGAGTTTGTTTAATACTGAACACAAAGGTCAAATGATCTAAAGAAGAATTCTGAAAAAAGCAATCGAATATGACTTTAGATCAGTAGGTTTTACTACAAAAATCTAAATTCAAAATGATATCTACATATTCTAAAAACTACTGGAAAACAAAAGAATGTCATCTGATACTTTGGAATGCTGTCTATAAAACTTAATTGTATAATTAATTTGGCAAGGTATATCCCCATAAGATTAAGGCTGATTGTATGGTATGAAAGTAAGAGTCTAACTTTAAGCTAGTTAATTCTTCCCCAGATCAGGAGAACACTGATTCTCGAAAAACCCAGGATTTTGATTACTACAATACTGGTCTGTTATAGAATTTGACTTATACCTAGTTTTGTAAAATCATATGTGCTAGCAGTTACATTTATATTCTTTCTTTTTCTTTCTTACGTGGAAATCAATGACTGCTTAAAAAAAAATCTTATTAGGTTCTAAATGAGATGTTTGACTTCAAGAGTTTACTTAGCTTAAAGTAAATGAATTAAACTTGCTTCCATGTGGGTTAAGCTATACTTGAGAGTTGCCAACGACACAATTATTTTAACATGTCATTCTAACTAGAATCACAATAACAGTGATTTTTAATTTTATGAAGAGAATTTGTTCTGATAAAACTGAAGAATCAGATATTACATTTCTGCAAAAATATCACATGTTTGCAAATGAAGAGTTCCAGCAGAGATCTAATCAGTGAAGAGGAAATTCTTATTAATATATATTTACATATAAGAGTTATGCAAACAAAGAATTCACCTCCAATGCAGTCAAATAATAGCTGTCCTCCATAATGACTGGGTAAATATATGGTAAACGGACTGCAGGATTTGCTCACTTACCTTATATAGAATTTGTTCCATAGCTATTCACTGTTAGTAAGACCTCTATCATTTTTATTCTATTCTGGGACTGCTCTGGGAGTCTAGGTTACTTCTTACCTGCTTTGACAGTTCTTCAAGTGGAAGCCCAAATCCAGACATTCTAAGAATGAATTAGTTTCCAAGGAATTCTGAAAACAGCAATCTTTGTAGGGCTTCTACTTTAGGAGCAGACACAGGATCATACTTTGAGAGTAATAAGCTTCCCTAGAACCTTGTTTCCTAATGGCGGGGGCTTACATCCTGCCTCCAAGGATAAAAATCCTCCTTCAGTTTCTTTACCAAATGTCTCCTTAGCCCCTTTTCTACAGATTGTTATACTGCTAAGGGGAATAGCATTGTCTAATCACCTATTAGCTTGTTCTGATCATTTCTTTTGACCCTTGAACAACACAGAGGTTAGGGTTGCTGACCCCCCTATGAAATAAAAAATGTGTATAACTTTTGACTCCTTCAAAAACTTACAATTAATAGCCTACTTAACTACTAATAGCCTGTTGACCAGAAGCCTTATTGATAATAGTCAATTAACACATATTTTGTATATGTATTATATACTATATTCTTATAATAAAGTAAGCTAGAGAAAAGAAAATATTATTAAGAAAATGATAGAGAAGAGAAATAAATTTACTATTCTTTAAGTGGAAGTAAATCATCATAAAGGTCTTCATCCTCATCATCTTCACATTGAGTAGTCTGAGAAGGAGAAGGAAGGGAAAGGAGGGGTTTGTCTTTGGGTGGAAGTGGAAGGGGACACAGAAGAGGCAGGCACATTCCATGTAACTTTTATTGAAAAAAATCCACATATAAGTGGACATGTGCAATTCAAACCTGTGTTGTTCAGGGGTCAACTGTACTTCTAAAATTGTAGATAAAAAGGGAGCGGAAACTTGATACAATGGCCAGTTCATCTGTTATGATCTCTACATCTTATTATATATGATTTCTTGATTATTTTCTTAATATGTAACTTTTACTCATGTGTATTGAATAGATTATCTAGGAATACTTCCAGGTTGCCTTCTGTTTTGCCATCCAGCAGAGTTCTGAACCATCTTCTAACCCTTATCAGTTGGTATAGTCATGGAATTCTATTTACCTAAACAAAACATTTCAGTTGACATAGTCACGGAATTCCTATTTACCTAAACAAAATATGATTTCCAAGAAAATACATTGAAATGTATTCATAAAATATTTCTCAATCCCAGGGAAACATGATATGTTCCAAACCACTCTTTTAAAATTCTTTTCTTTGCTTTTTGGGCCATATTACATTATTTGTTTAATCAACGATTTCTTAAAGTTCTAGTAAGACAAAATGATGAACACTGAATCCTTCTGCCCTTAATTATTTGCATAATTGGGAATACCCCAACCCTAAAATTGCCCTATAAAAAAATTCTTGAAGAAAATGTGTTCTCTCTTCAATACCTTATTGTCAGTCCTAATCGTGACTTTCAGTTGTGGTAGTACACGTTCTACTTCTAGACTCCATTCTGCAGCATCTGTTGTGGATTCCAAAATATCTTCTTGTTTGGCAGACTCGTTCATATCCTAAGAAAGGAAAGATTTCACAAGATTGAGAGTTTATAAAAAGAAATGGTAAAATTTTGAGGCATGTTAGCAGCATTGCACAATTTAAATCAAGGATTGGTAGTGTTAAAATTATAGTGGAAGAAAAAAATTTTTTTCTGTTCTCCTACTAATGTTGAAAGAAAATAATGCACTAACCTGGTAGAATAGCAAAATAAGTATTAAAAAAAGAAGCAAATACATGATTCAACTGTTTTTACAAAGCAAAAGTTTTTGAGATATCACATTGAACTCAATGGTAATACTATCAAGTGGACAAGCCATTTATGTATATTAATTGGTAACAGCCGAAGAGATATGATCACTCACTCATTTTTGATTAAAAAATAATTGTTTTAGTTTGAAATTATTATACTGAAAAATAAACACAAAATCTGAAAGACAAAGAATATAAAATCCCAGAAGCAAATGATTCATTATTTACAAATTTTGTATTCATAATAAAAATGATAATTTAGTTAGGTCAAACTATAATGTCCTCAAAAAATGTGATTTAATATAGACATGCTTGAACTTGAATAGGATGGGGGCCAAAGCTCTGCCCTTGAATAATAAAATCAATTCATGACTGTTTTGAATCTCACACACAAACACAAGAATCCTTTTTATGTTTTCCCAGACTTTCACATTTCACCATTAAGTATATTTGCATTTGAAAATGTAACGAATGTAAAAATTAATGATTTAAAGATAAAATCTAAGACATTAATTTTGGTAGCAATTTTTCTCTTTAAACTCCCTTGATAAATTATAAGCAAATCTAAAGAAAAAAATACAAATATCTAGATAGGAAAAAAAGAGACCAAAGAGACAAACAGCCAAATGCAATGCATGAACCTTATACGAATTCTAATTTGAATAATCTGTAAAAAGACATTTTTGAGACAATCAGGAAAATTTCAACATAGGAAGAATTTGGTAATATTAATAAATTATTATTAATTTTGTAGGTATGATATAGCATGGTAGTTATGTTTAAAAAGGCCGTGTAAGTTAGAGAGCAATGCTAAAATATTTACAAGCAAATTGATAGGATCTAAAATTTACTTTAAAATGCTATGAGGCAAAGAACTAAAGGGGGTGGTTTCCGATAAACCATGATTGACAAAATATTAATAACTGTTGAAAGTGGTAATGTTGTGTAACTGTTATCTTTTTCTAATTTTGTATATGTTTGAAATGTTCCATGATACAAACTTAAAAATAGAAGACTGGGTAAATAACCTCATAGTGAGGTTCACATTGTTAATGTGAATTTATGTCACTAAAAGACATTTCTTAAATAAAAGCTCATTAGATTTGTCTTTCCAATTCAGTCTACCATTAAGTAGAAGATTAACCTTATGTTGGGGTTTGTATATTTGTGGGAGCTTGAGGTATTTAGGGGCTTTGAACTCACTTCCAACTGAGACTCAGGGGCAATGCTAACATAATAAAGCCTCTCCTCCTAACCTCCTAGCTCATGGTAGTAAGTCCTGAATAGACTCAGAGCCTTAAAAAAAAGATGTATTGCTTTTGGGACAGAAATTCAGGGGACTATATATTTCTAACCTCACTATTTGAGTATGGATAACTAATATATGCCTTTATACTTTATAGCATGTGGTTTGGATTTATTTGGTTACATTCCATTTAAAAAAACAGAAGTATAAAAAAAGTATAAGCATTAAATAAAATGTAGAAAATCTAAGTGAAAAAAGCTCAAGATTCTATTTTAGACATTAAAGCTCTCATTTAAATATAGAAACATTATTATTTTGAGTACCTAATAGAATGCTATATATACTTCTATACAAATTGAATACAGTGTAGTGCAAGAATATCATAGCTAGCGAGGAGGGTGCAGCATTCACAAAGTAGACATATATGAAGTTATATGAGAATATGTGATGATAAGAAAAGGGATAGCAAGTCTCTGTGTTGAAACCTAAAGCAATGGGGAAGGTTCTCTGCCATGCAAATTCACACTGACATCAATAACATGCTTATGCTTAGAAGAGCCTGGCATGTGTGCATTCACTGGCACATCTGGGTACCTGTGCTAGGCTCTAGGAGGCCTGATTCTGACTGGTTAATTTTCTATACCAAACAAGGTAGACCATTGGGGCCAGGGAGGATGTATGCCCTGCTACTGCTATGTGAGCCCTGACATTTGGAGCATATGTGTGGCTATACACACAGCCTTGCTCCTGCCAGGGTTATGGGCCCTACATCTCAGTCCCACAGAGTCAGGCTAAACCAAAAGGGCATGTGCTTTCAGCAGCAGTTTTGCATGATTCTTAATAGAATGTAGATACATTGGTCATTGATTTAAAAATAAATTAGATTTATGGAGCCACTGTTTGGGCAAATTGAAGCTGGCTGCTGTTGATTAAATCCCAGAGCCAGTGCCCTCCCCAACCTAATCCCCTCATTTCCACCCTTCCCTCTGCCCCTCCTTACAAGAGGGTGAAGTCCAGGATCACCAAACAAGTCCAGAAGGGGAAGCCCACTCACATTCCCACTTTTTTCAGGTCTGAATATAGGATTGTGCAAATTGTGAATAACGTATTTATATTTTCTTACTCAAGGAAGGGCATGCTTTTCTAATTTTCACAAAGGCAAATGGTTTTGCAGTGGCCTTGTTAGAACTAGACCCAGAATCTGAGTTAGCAGGTATATGAAGATCAAACACTGCATTTAGTTATCCCATTACATAAGCTATTTGTCTTTATACTGGACCCTTTAGTAAGTTGCGTTTACTGTTACTAGCTTATTATTTGGTTCCCTTAAGCAATGATTTGCTAACTCCTACTCACAATGTCCTAAAATGATTTAATGTAGGAGCTCAAAATTTTTTACTCACTCCTAGGCCATAATTAATATACTGGGGGAAATGGCCTAGTTACTAAATGAAGAAAGGGTAAAAAGAGAACATTAAGTTTGGCAGACCAGCATTAACTTATTCAACTACAGTTTCTTTCTACTTCCATATTTGCAGATGAATTTCATAACCTCATTCCTCACTCAAAATTCCTTAATGCCTTAATAACTGGATACATTAACTGAGCAAGTCCTACATATGAAGTATAAATCATTTAAAAACTCTATACTATGCCTTAGTTTGCTTTGAGAAAACCTTTTGTTTCTCCATTTAACAAATGGCATTTTATGTGTGGCTATTTGTAAAGATATATAAACTGATGTTTTTGCTTAAAATTTTATATCATTATGATGAAGTCTCTCTTTGAAACTTTAGAACTAAGATAAAGCATAGCTCTTGGGAAATTGCATTTTCCAGTCACTGCTGCTGAAGAAACAATTTAGAAGCTCAGTAAGGCACAAGTTTTCTAGAAGTCTTATTTATAATTAATTAATTTAACCAATAAACCATTTGTTAAGCTCCTACGACATTCAAGGTAAGAATCTGTGCTCAGTGTGGAAATATAAAAGGATTTAATCCCTGCCTGCAAAGAGTTTACAGTTTATTAGGAAGAGTTTGAGGCCAGTTAATGGGAGCAATAATTGGTCTTTGGTAAAAGGAGAAACTGATGAGATGAAAACAGATCCTAAGAATGCCAAAGGAAGAACTGAAGATAACAGTCTAAACCAACCCATAAAGTAACCTTGGGCTCAAATTGTGTGGTACAACATCCATGTCAGTTCAAGAAGCAAACACAAATGTTAATAGCCTGCTCAAAATCCTGTTCCAAGAGATAATCTTTCCTCCTGGGTAATATTAATAGAATGGTTAAGCATCTCAAGAAAGACTATATTCCATAAATATATATATTTTATGTATATGGTTGAGATGGCAACCTCATGTATATATCAGTGCCCAAATTCATTTGAAGAGCTCAATTCATATACCTACTGAGATAAAAGTCCAATTAACTGTCAAGATTAAATAGTTTCAAAACTCAAGGAATGGGGGACTATTAATAAATTGTCTTTAAGAGTCACAACAGTATGGTGTCAATGTTAGAGGATGGGTCTAGAATCTCATCTTGGCTTAAATCCCACTTCCATCATTTAGTAGCAGTTGGTTAAATTACTTAATCCCTCTAAATCTCACAGTCCCCATCTGTACAATGAAAATAATAACAGTACCTTCCTTATTGGAAGGGTATCTGTGAGCATTAAATAAGATGATGTATTTAAAAGGCTCATACGGTGCATGATACATATTAACACCCAATATATTTCAGCAGTTATTGTCATTATTATATGCCAAATATGATATTAGATGCTTTCCCATATAACACCATCAAACCAGGAGTCTTTTCATTTTTTAAAATGAGGAAACTGAGGTAACTTTTCTAATGCCACATCCAGTAAGCAGCAGGTCCATGCAGTTACTCTAAGGTACATGCTCTAAAACATTTTACACTGTATGTCTATCAACCCTTTGTCTGTCATATAGGTTACAACTATTTTTCTCTAGTTTATCACTTGTCTTTTAAGTTTATGATGTTTCCCACCACACCTTCTTATAATATAGTTTTAATTTTTATACACAGATTAGTATTTTTGTTTTATGTTCCTGGTTTTCTTGTCATACTTTGTCATGCCTACTTCAACCCATAACACTTGTCATGCATGTTTTCTGTTATTTTTTTGTGCCTAATTTTTTAAAAATTGTTTATCCATGTGTTGTTTATTTGGGGGTAATATATGAGGGAGAAATCCTGCTTTATAGTCTATTATCTCATCACTGTTTAATTAAATAGTTCAGTTTTCCCCACTGATTTGCATTGCTATATATGCTAATATCACCACATATTTGGATTATTTTAGGGATTTTGCACTACTTCATCAATCTATTTCAGTGTCAGTATCATACCTTTTTCGGGTTTCCAAAAAATTACACCAATATCACATGAAGAATTCCCATATACCCTTCATTCAGATTCTGTTAACATCTTATATAACCTCAGGGTGATTATGAATAAAAGGATACAGTGTTTATTCCTGGATGCTGAGATTTGGGGAAATTTTCACATTTTTCCTTGTACTTTTTTGTGCTTTCGTTTTTTTAAAAAAACACAAGGGACATATTTCAATTCTA
The DNA here is from genome assembly GCF_040939455.1 of Microcebus murinus. Classification (NCBI taxonomy): domain Eukaryota; kingdom Metazoa; phylum Chordata; class Mammalia; order Primates; family Cheirogaleidae; genus Microcebus; species Microcebus murinus. The sequence continues at coordinate 52,433,988 of NC_134104.1, forward strand.
AAAAGAATAAAGCTTTTTAAATAAGCAGGTAAAAATATCAGATTGATTAACTTCCAAAAACTAGCCGGTACAGGTGGTAAATGCTTTAGTAGGAGTTTGAATGAGAAGGAAGTATATTTTAATACAATAGTGAGATTTAAGTTTAGCCTTACAAGGATGTTTAAGATATAACTAGGTAGAAAAGAGACAAGCCAACTGTTTACAGTGAGGAAAACAACATAAGCCAAAATACCGAAACACAGATGAATACGGATTGCGAAGATCAAAATAAGAAGAGAGACTAGGGGCTTTAAAAAGGTGAATATTGAGGAGCAAAAAAGACATAAATAAATTGTGAAAGACCTTAAAATCTAGGCCTAAGGAATGTGACTTTTGGCCCCCAAGCCAAAGAAGAGGCAAAGAAGACATAAGGCAAGGTACAATGACTTCATTTATTTACACAACAAATATGTATTTAGTACCTACTATGTGCATGTACTAGTCAAGTCCAGGGAGTGAATAAAACAACAAAAATCCTCACCAAAAAACAGGCTAGTTATGTTTTATAAAGATTTATGGGTTGTCTATTTGTGGGTTGGTTGTAGGATTAAATGGGGCTAGGGTGATAAGGGAAGGTATTACCAAGGAGGCAGAATTTAAGCTAAACCATGAATGTCTAAAGAGTCAGATAAACAGTGAGAAGGCATTTTAGGTAAGAGAGGACAGAAAAGAGGATGTAATAGGAGCAGATATGCTCACAAGGTGTTTGAAAACCTATGAGGAGAACTGTTTAACTGGAATAAGGGGTTTATGGAAGAAAACACATTTGCTATGTGGACAATTGTCAAACTGCTAAGGGTCTTGAAAGCCAGACCAAAATGTTATATGGACCTATAGGCAATGAAAAACTATCAGAAGTTATTGAAGTCAGAATGACCTGATACAAGTCGTGTTTGGGTAAGTCACATAGAAGAGCAGGGTGAAAAATATTTTACACAAGGGTGGGGTGGTACTTAAGGATGAGGAGAAAGGACCATTTAGGACATTACTGTTATATAATCCAGACAGGTGATGAAAAGGACATAGCCTTGAAAGACAGCTGAAGGGATGGTATGAGAGATATTTCAAAGGCAGCATCCACAGATCTTAGTAACTACCTAGACATCCTGGACGAAAATAACAGAGTATCAGTCACATATTCAAAACACTAACACTGCTAGGGTGGGTGGTGGGTGGGTTTAAAGAATATAGGGCTATATTATAGAAGACTGAAAAATGCACAAATTCTAAGTATTCAGCTAATATACTGAATTATGTAAAAAATACCTGTTATTAGTATCGATGCAGGAAATATAGCCTATCCATTTATAGAATGACAGCTCTCAAATAATACCTGAAAAAATCATTATTGTATTACTTTTCATCAGATGGTTCCCTTAGTCATTTCTGTAGGGGGGAACTTGTGTGACGGCAAATTTAATCTAGTGGGCCTCCAATAATAATCCACATGACAGATTATGAAAATAAATCCATGACATCACCAGGCCTTCCTAATTTACATCGAAATGCAAGGTTCTTGATAACTTATATCCTATGTAAGCTTCTTACTCAAAAATACTCATGACAATCTAGGGACTTACTTGTATTAAGGGATTGGGGCTTTTTCTATTCTCCTATGGCACATAAGAATGTTGGCAATTCTAGTTTCTAGGAAAGGTGAAAACTTATACAAAATAAGAAACACATCAAGTGTAGGCTGTATGCCACCACCACATCAGGTGCTGTCCACAAGTTAGGTTATAATAATTTCAAAACAAGACTGGGAAGAATTATTTGTGTACCAGTTTACAGATAAGAAAGCAGAGCCACAGAGGTTAATTAACATGCTATGGCCATGTGGCTAGTGACACAAGTCAGGATTTTAGCTAAGGCTGCTATTTCTGCCATAGAATCTCCCTTGCAGGTATGAACCTAGATCTGGAAAGGACCTTGAATGGTCCTTGCTTCCTCCTTCTTGCTAGGCACACAATGAAACCAGGATGAAAATAAGGATCTCTCATATTTCAAGTGTGGATTCAAAAGCTACACTAAAGATCAAGCAAAATTCTGTCTTTTACACCCAGCAAGAACTGCTGTTTGAGCTTCTGCTGAGCAGTGAGAAGCAGAGCTTTTTTCTCTAGCCCACATTTCCTAATCACCTCCAGATGTAAAATTGATGGGGGTGGTGAGGGTTAGTTACCAGAGAAATAAAAGCATTTACTCAGTCATAATTATTCCATCACTCTCAAACATGTGGCATTTTAATCATTTCTCCTGTGAAATACCAACCATAGGCTTCTCTCATAACACAGATAAGTGGCTCAACACAAAAATGGTTTTAGGAAAGGAGAAGAAAAACATTTTCCTCAAGCAGGAATCAAAATCAATGGTAATCTATGGGGCAAACTATTTGTAGAACAGTCTCTTCACTGTGTTTCTCAGAAAGGAGGTTTTGCCTAGAAGAAAGTGTAAATCATATGTCAAATGAAGAAAATTTAAAGTATTTAAGATTTTAACCAAAGTAGGGCCCTCTTCTTCCCCTCTTTGATTACAATACTGCAGATGTATTGCCTAGATGAAACCCTAAACTAAAACTGAAATGACATTTTTATTCTAAGCCTGTATTTTTACTTCCTTTCAGCTTTTGCTTTTTAAGCTAAAAAAGTCTCTCATTCTTGGTACAATGATTTTTTTTTTTGCTAAGTAATTAAAAACCAATTGTGTTTAAACCTTTTGAGATGCTCGGTTTTATGCTGTATAACTCAGGATTTGGTTTCTAAAACCTCAAATTTAGCATCTCAAAGAAGAATAGTATCTATGGCATGTTTGAAAAAAATGTTTTGAAATGAAGTGATGGGCATTTAAAAATAGAATTCAGACACTGCATAGCACCCTCTCATCTTTTTTTCAATGGGGGAGCAGAATGACACATTTGCATTATGCTGCCAGAACACTGTTGCCGTGATTTTGTTGAGTTTCACAATGGAGAAGGGAGTTGCAGAGACCACTCATAATCATAGCATAGCCACCGCGAACATGCAGCACGTTCCCAATTGACACACTCAACTTAGAAATAGAAATGACCAGCCTATCTAGACAGCAGAGACTTCTTTCCCTGCTCCCACCCCGCCAGCTCTGAACATTCTACAATACTCCTAATCATCAAAGGCCCTGCCCAACTGTCAGAGCTTTAATTCAACCTGAGTGTCCTCTTCCGTAGCCACTCTTAGGGTAGCTCTGGCGACATTTAAGATTTCAAGAATGCTCAGGAATCAGAGGGATTTAGAGAATCTGGAACTTTGTGGACTAGCCTTGAAGCCTGATATTCATCCATAATGCTTTCCTTCTAAGAAAAGCTATCTCAAAATTAAAATAACTTATAAATGAAATTTTGAAAGATAAAGCAATCCCTCACTAATTGTAGTTGGTTTCCTGAAAAGTACTATGTTTGACAAAATCACAACTGGTGTGAAGGAAGTGGAGAGGGAAATAATAGAGTAAGAATGCCTTTAAAATATTTTTTAAATCTCAAATAAATATTCTGAAAAGCACTTGCTTCCAAAACTAACCAATTTCATCACTGTAAACATTAATTATCAATAGGAGGAACCCTTCTCTTAGAACATGTCTTTTTCAGTGTTCATGAAATCTATTGTTGTGTCATGATCTGCTTAGGCAGATATTTAAAATTTAGTCAATGGGAAGACAATATTTCTTTATAAATTCTTCAGATTAGCAGTTACAGGCTTCAACTATGTTTTGGTAGTCAGGAAGATGAGTCACTGGGTCCTGTTTCAAGGGAGGATTTGCTGCCCAGCTGCAGGAAATGTGTCCAGTAGATAGTCTCCTGCTGTTAGCTCTCTCAGGGTCTGTCTCACCTGCAGAGAGCCACCTCACCTGGAAATATGTCCTTTCCAGGATAGCCTTCCTCCAGGGACTGAACCAATGAGGTAACACTTGCTCCAGAGCTTCTCACCAGGTTGGCCAACTCTTTGGCAGACCTGCAATGCAGCAAGACTTCTCCCTCTGCCCCGTTCTTCCTTCCCCCTTTCTTTTAAACGTGTCTATTTCTAATAAACATCTTGCATTCCAAACTGTCTGTGTCTGCTTCCAGAGAACATAAACTGTGACATGTCTTTTTCATTCATATTCTCTCTTGCTTCATTTTACTACAAGTCTTAAGAAAATGCTTGTGTATGCTCAACTCTTGGAATTATCAAGATATTTAAGAGCATGTTTTTCAGGGTCTAGCCTTCACTTTATTTAATGAAAGGAAGGAATACAGGTAGCTTTCTCCCTGCATTATCCCACAGGGTACATAGAAGAGAACACAATCACCAAGTTATTTTTTTTCTCTAGGAAGATTAAACTATACCTTGCCTACAAAATTATAAAATAGCATGCATTCATTCGATAGTACTGATTATTGAGCAACTGCTACACACCAGGCACAGATGAAGAAAGCAGTGAAAAATCTCCTGCTCTTGACGAGTTTCCATTCTAGTAGTTGAGACAGACAAAAATCAGTAATTAATATAATACCATACCAGGGTCTATGAAGAAAAATAAAGTAGGGTGAGAGGACAGAGAATGACTGGAGAAGCATCTATTGTTTTAAAGCCACAGGTAGGGAGGCATTGCTCTGCCCCATACATTGCTAGGCTTGCACAGTCACATGCGCATTTAGTGAATCAATTTTCTCGATAGTGCATATCATTCTTGTTCTAGTGAAGAATTCATCATGCTCAGCTCTACTAACATAATATTTCTCCTACATTGTGAGTCCACCTGCTACATGAAACATAAAATCTTAAATCTATGTTACTAACCTATATAGCAATTCTGTCTTGGGGAAAGAGCAGCCTGAGCCATCATAAGCTGTAGTTAGACACAGCTGTCTAAGGCAGATGGCTTTAGTGGGCAATATCATAAGCTTGCCAGATTTTTTAAAATATGAAAGGGTTTTCTGCCTCATTAGTACTCCATGGTTGACCATCCACAAACACCTGGTGTTCACACTTATTCTTCTTGTGAAAATGGAACTATACATAGTCTTAGCTCTAAAGGATATGTTATATCATCTTTGTCCACAGGATCTAATACTTAATTTATAAAGGCACAGGTAACAGAAAAACCCTTCCTCACAGTAAATATAATTTAATTGAGATGAAAAATTGAAATCAGGACCAATAGGGACTTAGAGTAATGGTAGAGGCAAATTAAATTACTCTGCTCCTTCCCAATACTCAAACTACTTTGTTTAGAAGGGTTCCCAGGTGGCCTTCACAGTTCTGTATTTACACCATCAACATAAGAATGAATAACACAAATGACAGTTTCTTTCTAAGAATAACTGTGTACATCTCCACTTTTATTTTTCTACTCATACATAGGAGCACTTTGTCATAATCATCTTCAACACATACAATACATGAACACCAACATCACAGTGTACTTGCTCAAGGCAGGAATCAAACCCTTACTATATCTTATTGAACTCTTGTTATGAGGTAAAGGGGAAAAAAATAGACTTGGAGTTTGAAGAAACCATTCGAACTTAGCTACTGTAATTTATTAGTTTTTTAAAAGATTAAATTTCAAGGCTTATATTTGTAAAATGTAAAATTTGTAAAAATTTGTAAAAAATCAGCATCTACCCAAATTCCTCACAAGGTCAATAAAAAGATGTGTATTAAAGTACTTTGAAAACTACAACATGAGCAAAGGTGTTGTCACAGCTGGAGTTTGTTTGGATTTAAGTGTTAACATATTCTGATAAAATTTAATTAATCAATGAATGTATCTTCTTTCATTTAAGAAGTATTTATTCAGTAACTTCTGTGTTATACTGTAGGGAATATTAAAAAGCATAGCTATCCCTGTTACCAAAGAGCTTACAAATCAGATTTCAGAAGGGGAATGTAAGGGAATAGGAGTTTTGGTTTTTGCCAATACTTCCTGAGTACTTTCTATGTGATAGATATTGTTACAGAGTCTTACATGTAGTAACTCTCTTCATCTCCAAAAACCCTATGTAAAGGTAAAATTTTTATTTTACAGATGAAGATGAGGTACAAGAAGTTTGGAATCCTGCCCAAAGTTGGAATCCTAGACAGTATTAAAGCAAATTACACACTCAAGCAAGTTAGCCACATGTTATATTATACTTTAAGTTGGGCAGAAAACACACGCATCATTAATAATAACTAATAAGAATTAACAATACTATGACAGTATATGATAAATGAAGAGATCATCCTGGGGAGAGGTGGTCAAGGACGTCTTCATGATCTGAAACCAAAACTAGATCCAAACTTGTTTTGAGGACTCAGATAAGAAAAACTAGAGGACAAATAAAAATATTATGTTGCATATGTACTTTTTGAAGGTGCAATATATATTTACTTTATTGAAATATAATATACATATAGAAAAATGCAAAATATATACATTTGAAATATCTCATTGGGTATGTACTCTCATAGATTGGCTTATTTCATAATTAAAACACAGCAAAAAACTGACTTAAAGCAATGTCTGATTACCTATGCACATACCAGTCTTAATATACTCCATTTTATTTCAAAGAATTACAATTTAAGTACTTTCCCATAATCAAGATCATTCAATCCTGGCCTATTATAATGGAAAATAGCTTGAAATAGAATAATTAATGTCTTTCCATAATAAAAAATGCCGCCAGGCAAATTATTTTCAGTTTCCACAAGAAGCACTGTGTTGATTTTCTATGGTATAGACAGGAAGATGTCTCACTTGCTTCTCTGGATTTTATGTTTGCTATAATTATAACATTTTATATATAGGAAAGCAATTTTGAGAGCAACTTTCCAAATGGCATGCAAAACAATGGCCAACCATGGTTTCTACTGATTTATATTTCCAGCAGAACGTGTACACTGATTGCTTGTTGGTCCCGTGTGTAACCGATGAAACTTACCAAGTGATATGTCTGGGCCTTTAAGACGTTGAGATCAATAAAGTTTTCTTCATTATCTGTCTCCTCTTCCTTAGGAAAATAAAATAATTTAAAATTATAAAAATTATAATTAAAAAAATATATTTCCAGCTTTCACATATATAATATACTAATCTATACTAAGCTTGATATAAAGATTCATGTAGGAAAAGGCATTCAAAAACCCAGTGAATGCATGTATAAAGTAAGGCATAATATTATTAACAGCTCATCTGGTTTTTGAGGTTTTGATGGGACCATTTAAATAGAACATTTTTTGCAGTCACTGACAGAAAAAAAAAGGAGGGGAAGGGAGCCATTGAGATAAACACAAAAACAGGAAAGGGAAACAGACCCAAGTGATTTATCTGAAATAAATAGGAGTTTGAGCAATATGATTGAAATGGACAAAAATGAGAGGTTATAGACACAGAATATTCTCAGTTGCTCTAAAAACCAATCACATTTATGCATATTTTTGACATCTCATCTCTTGTATGCTCAAGCTTGATAAGGTAATGGTTACCAGCACTACTTGGCACATGGCCTTAAATCTATCTAAAAGGATAGTTCAGGTGGATTCCAAGCTAATCCTGATCTGCAGACCAATTGGTTGTAGGGGTTAGGGATAGGAAGTGGCCCTTTGAGAGGAAACTCTCTCCTCAATATGCAGTAAATATGGAGTCTGAGCAGGTTCTATGAACATGTAGGACAAAATATGAACTCCCTTTTTCTTCAAATGTCTTTGTGGTGACAAGTGACATAGTAAATGAAACAAACTTAACATGACTATCTTGATCTTAAGGACATGGTAATAAAGCCAATGGAGCTTGGTCCTCAAGTCATATGATCTAGTAAAGAAAAAAACAAACCAACAAGTGAGTGTCCACTGGTGAACACTTCCATATGTAGAACTGCATAAATTTGCAGTTGTAGATTTCAAAGATAATTCTTATCTTCAAGAATTTAGAAACACATTAAACACTGGTCTCAAAGTGTGGTTTTGAGACCAGCAGCATCTGTATCACCTGGGAATTCATATACTGCAATTCTAAGGCTCTATCCCAGATCTACTCAGAAAATCTGGGAGAGGGGCCACTAAAGTATGATATGAGACCTATGCTATTCTTTGGAGAACTGGGAAGATTTTAGTAAAATAAAAAACAATATAAATGTAGAGTCTACACACTCAAGTGACATTTAATTTTTAGGGGGGGGGGCAGTGGGGCACAGAAGTACAGATGAAACTGATTGGATCTTAAATCTGAAAAATGACTTATTCTGTGTTTGCACTAATGATGGTCTACTTAACAAAGTAAATGATTGAAATGCCAATGACTCAATGCCCATAGGAGAAGAGATAAGTTTATAATGCTTTCACAATAACCTGATCAGTACTGTTTAGATAGGCAATCAATAAGTACTTGTTGAATTACATTGGACTGAACACTACTAGGTAAAAAGCTTTAACAGTAGCTACTAAAATCAATCAGGGTCCAATATCTTCCCATAGCCAGTATTCACAGGTTCAGGAATGAAGGGGTAGATATGCTAGTGGCAACACTTGCTATTATCCCTCCTAGTCGGCTAGCAAAATTTTTGCTTCCTGTTCCCATGACTTTATGATTTGCTGGCCTAAAGGTCTTAGTCCCAAAAGGAAGAATGCTTCCACCAGTAGATACAATGATCCCATTGAATTGGAAGTTAAGGCTGCCACTTTGGGCTCCTCATACCTCTGAATCAACAGGCAAAGAATGGAGTTAATGTACTGGCTGGCTAGATCCTGACTGGACTGCTACTCCACAATGGACGTAGGAAGAGTATGTCTGGAATACAAAAGATCCTTCAAGACATCTCTTAGTATTACCATGCCCTATGGTTAAAGTCAACAGAAAATTACAATAACCCAATCCAGGAAGTACTGTTAATGGCCCACACCCTTCAGGAATAAAGGTTTGGGTCACTGCACCAGGTAAAGAACCACAACCAGCTGTGGTGCTTGCTGAAGGCAAAGATAATACAGAGTGGGTAACAAAGTAGTTATAAATATCAGCTACAAGGAGGAAGGGAGGGGTAAAAATCATACCTAAAAGGTACAATGAACACTATTTGGATGATGGACACACTTACAGACCTCACTCAATCATTATAAAAGCTATCCATGTAACAAAAACATTTGCATCTCTTAATATTTTGAAATAAATAAATGCCAGCTAAAGCATGTGATCAGTTACAGAAATGAGGATCATTGTCATGAGTATTTCATTGATTTTGTTATGAATATATTCGTATGCAGACATTTTCATTTTCTTCCCTCCTCTATTTCCTTATATAACTTAAGATGTATTAACTTTATGTCATAGTATTTGAGTATTGTTATTTTTGCATCATAGTATTTAAGTTATAGGATATGACGGCAAAGAGTAAATATCACTCAAGGACTGTATCTCTTCTGGGGAAGGGGTTAGTGTTATCTGTTATATATGGAATAGTTACATCATATCAGGCAGAATTATGACCTTGCTATTGTCTTGATTTGGCAATTATGGTTTAAGATGATGTGTATGAATTCCAAATGACAAGAAATGAACTTGTGATGGTTAATTTTGTGTGTCAATTTGACTGGGCCATGGGATATTTGGTTAAACATTATTCAGAGTGTGTCTGTGAGGATATTTCTGAATAACATAAATAATTGAATTGGTAGACTAAGTAAAGCAGATTCCCTGCCCCAATTAGGATGGGCCTCATTTAATCTGTTAAAGGCCTGAGTAGAACAAAAAGTCTGAGTAAGAAAGAATTTACTCTCTGCCTGTCTTCAAACTGGGACATTGATCTTCTTTTGCCTTGAGATGTGGACTGAAACTTACATGATCAGCTCAGTTCTTCTGGTTATTAGGCCTTCAGACTCAAACTGGAATTCTACCATCAGCTCCCCTGGGTCTCCAGCTTACCAACTGTGGATCCTGGGACTTCTCAGTCTTCATAACCACGTAAGCCAATTTCTTACAATAAGTCTCTCTCTATAAAAATATATGTATATTTGTGTGTGTATGTATATTTCCTATTGGTTTTGTTTCTCTGGAGAACACAAACCATTACATAGAAAAAGGATTTAGTTACTAATAATAAATATTAAGAGCATTCAAAAGGAGTTCAAATGTAAATAGGCTTAAAATAGTTTAGTTTAAATTATTAGGATAAATTAAGACTGTGATCTAATATTTCAAAAGGCACTCAACAATTTCCTGCCATTTCTTTGCCTGATATGTACCTTCTTGATTCTCTTACCTCTAATTACTAAGGATATGATTATATATAGCAGGTGAGAATATTCTGTGTCATAACCAATACTCTTTTTTACAATTATCAACCTGTCTTATCTTGATGTGGCCATCTAGTTTCTAGATGACTATAGCAGAACTCTGTCAGAATGATCGTCATCAGCCTTGAGTAAGCCCACAAATTCTGGCAACAGAATCTAGTAATAGCTCACCATCAAAGGGCTCCTTGGTTTGAACCAGTTCTCCTTAGCAAGAAGAATAGTAGAGGTAAGAGAGGGTCCCATGTGATGACAATAAGGAAGAAAGGAAAGAAACCATATTCAAGAGACATGATGCAAGGGAAAGAACAACAGCCTCAGAGGCAACTCCTTTAAGGAAGGCCTTCAGTATGGTCTCATGATAGAAGGTCTTTACCTCATAGTTGGGAAGAAATATGTGAAGAGGCTGCTTTCTAGTATATTTCTCTAAATTTATACTCCCAATAATGCTGCTATGAACTTTAAAGGGTTCCTAGAAAAAAATTAGCTATAATTTCTAAAAGTTACACAACAATGTGCTGACAGATGGATTTTATGGTCAAATACTTAATGAACACCTACTATGCACCCGGCCCTGCACCATAAGCTGGAGAGAGAACACTGAGAAAAATCAGACATGGTTTTTCCCTTCAGATTTTTTTTTCCTGACTAGTAGGTTTTTCTTTTTTTCCCTAATTAGAGTTTTAAGTTATATTTCTTTGAAGTTAAATGTTGATATACTATTAATAGGACCACATATCTATCAAACTATTAATTACTATTAGTTATTAAGAAGACATGATGAGGTAAATAACTGAGTAGAATAAATAAGTGAACAATTAGGAATATGTGAGGACTTAATTTCTGAGCTTGAATGGAAAGAGCTATTGCACAAAGAATAAAGTCTAAACTGCTTAAAATGTCCAACACAATACAGAATGAATGAATATATTCTTGCTTTGACTTTTTAAATTTATGACATTAAAAAAAATCTTTTAAATTGATTAGTTTTACAATGTTCTTTTTCCTTCTGTAAATAACAGTCATCCTTTTTATATATGTGGTTAAACATGTTTATACTGTTGCTACATGTTAAAGACTTTGAAAACAAATAAGAATAGAAAAGAATCACCCATAATCCTTCTATCCATATATAACTAATGTTAACATCATTTTTTTAACATTTTTATATAGTTGAGGTCATGATGACAAAATTTGAAATCCTTTTTTCAAATCATTTTATAGCATAAATTACAGTATAAGTCATCATTCCCATGTCAATAATATTTCTTTGTAAATAATTTTAATGGCTACATAACATTTGAATATAGTCTAATTTATTTACTGTATATTTTTAAAGGTTTGTTATTAAAATAATGTGGTGAGAACACCTCTGTAGCATATACTAATTTAAACAACAAACCTAAATTACTTAAATTACTTTCAACTAAAAATTATTATCTATTGATTTTTTAAAAATCACCTAAAAAAGTTTAATTGGTTTATAACAGTAAAATGACCTTTGAACAATATGGGTTTGACTGCATGGGTCCACTTACAGATTTTCTTTCGCTTCTGCCATCTGTGAGACAGCAAGACCAACAACCCTCTTGTTATCTTTTGCTGTTCTCTTTCTCCTCCTCAGCCTAGTCCACATGAAGACAAGGATGAAGACCTTTATGATAATCTACTTTCTTTCAATGAATAGTAAATATAATTCTCTTCCTATTGATCTTTTTTCTCTTCTCTAGCTTACTTTATCAAAGAATATAGTACATATTAAAAATATATATAATATACAAAATATTATACAAAATACAAAACAGTTAATCAACTGTTTATATTATCGGCAAGGCTTCTGGTCAACAGTCAGGTATTAGTAGTTATGTTTTGGGGCAGTCCAAAGTTATACATGGATCTTTGTGTCGGGGCCAGCACCCCTAACCATCACATTGTTCAAGGGTCAACTCTACATATGAGGTTGTTTTTTCCACCATTTCTGTTTCGGATAACTTTTACACTTCCTAAAATATCAGGGTCAAACCATTTCTAGTGCTGAGAAAAAATTAACTTGAGAAAAAGCTCTTTTGTCTCTATCATCTTTTTAGTCTAATACATTTGTAGAGACTTCCCCATTTAGTTTCACACTGTGGATAGGATGTTAAGCATGGAAAAAGGTACAGATGCTGCCAAACAACTTAAATAATGATGGTTATTTAAAAGCACTTTTAAAAAACTTCTCTAGGGTAGTACTCATCCTAATTTGAAATATGTAAAGGAATTCCTTAGAAATGAATGGTATTCTTATGAAGCAGAATGTATTACATTAATAATAAATTCTATTGTTTTGTTCAAAATTCTTTATGAGTCAGGGCCTATTTAAGATCATGAATGGTTGTTAATAAAATAATTACTCATATAACTAGTGTTTTATAGTTCCTAGTATAGTTTAAGAACCTCTGCTAAAATTCAGACCTCAATCATTAGAGAACACAAACATTAACTTAACCAAGGTCTAAATGACTGATACTTGGCACTGTACTTAAAAGCTTTTTTTCTCTAGAAACAATGAAATAAAATATTCCAGAAAATGGAAGTCTGGAGGAATTAATAGATGGGAAAAGAACACAAAGGTGAAAATGAATAGCAAATTTAGCTATACACATACCACAAATTCTTCGTCTACTTTATTTAATGTTAATTCTGCATCATCTTCTGGAACAATTTCTTCTTCTAATTCTTCCACTGGGTATACTGGCCTAAAATAGTAAGGCTTAATATGAGATGAGAATTTTAAAAAATACTTTAGTGAAACAAAAAGGTATAATGCAAATATTAAGGATCTCCTCTACAACAGATTTTGTCCTTTTTCACCCCTCTTCCATAATTACTGTTAAATGTTTTATGTAGTTAAATGTTAAATGTTTTATGTAGTCTTCCTATAATTTTCTATGTAAAAAAGCCAAAGTATTTATCTCTAAATTTAAAGAATAAATTTACAAAAATAAGATGATAACTATGCATTGTTGTCCAAGTTACTCTCCTCACTTATCAATTTCCACATTTAAATAATTTCTTTTATATATGCTTGCACTATATCTTGTTGAACAGCAATACCACAATTAATGTAACTGGTAGCCTATGACTGAACATCAATGGTTCTTGCTTTTTGCTAGTCAATACTGCAAAGATCATCCTTGTATATTTATCATTACATATATTATTTAGAAAAAATTGTTCAAATGAAATGGCTAGGTAGACAACTTTGTACCTGTTCTTGTTTTGCTAGTTAGTGCCAAAAATGGCTTCTAAAATGTTACCCTAATTTATGCTCCCAACAATAGTGAAGGACAGTGACTCCATTTCCATATATTCACCAATATGATACACACCTTTAATCTTTGCCAATCAACCATGTGAAAAAAATTTCATTCTTGTTTTAATTGCATTTCTTTGGCATGAGAGTGACTGAAGATCTCTTCATATTTTAGTTAGTTATTCATGCTTCTATTCCAGTGAATGTCCTTTGTCCTTTGGCTTTTTGTATATTAAGAATATTAATGCTTTGCCTAACCTGTATTAAAAATATTTCCCTGGTTTATTATTTATAATCTTGGCTATTCAATTGTTACAGTTCTTATTAAATAGACTTGGCAACCTTTTCTTGAAGATACCCTAGCTTTAATGTCATATAAAACATTCTCTCAAACCACACCCTCTACACTACTCTGGTCTTTTAGTACTTCTATAGTTTTATTTCTCACATTTATATCTTTGATCAGTCTGAAGTTTATTTGGATAAAGGTTATAAGGAGAAGTACAGCTTTCTTCTTATTTCCATACTCTAATTAGTGTTCCTAACACTAACTATTGAACAATCATTTCTCCCTCAAAATTAACACATATTTCCTATATTAAAAAAACAATTTAAAACTAAATATTTAGGTTTAAATTAAATATTAAATATTATTTTAAACCTAAATATTTAGGTTTATTTATGAAAACTTATTTTAAATTCCCAAACCTCAGACATGTTAATGAAATATCAAAAAAAATCAACATTGAATATTGTGGAAAGTACTGTGAACCAAATCAATTATCTTAAAAATAAATTTCCTCATCTTTCATTATTTAGAATTAAATTATATCTCAAAAGCAATGTTCTTCTAGGATTCATTCTGGAATATTTAGATATATAAAATAACTGTCGATCAATATGTATCTTCTATGTAATTTACTTATTACATACTGATAATATTCTCTAATGTTTATTACTTTTCAACATCCCCTTTTATTTCCCACTTATATATACTCCATATAAATTATCCAAGTCACAATCTCTTCGATAAATGGCGCTGGGAAAACTGGATATCCACATACAAGAGAATGAAACTAGACTTCTATTTCTCACCACTGATACAAATCAACTCACAATGGATTAAATACTTAAATATATTACCTAAAACTATGCAACTATTGGAGGAAAACATAGAGGAAATTCTTCATGACATAGGTCTGGGCCAGGATTTTTGGGTAAGACCTCAAAAGCATAGGCAACAAAAGCAAAAATAGACAAATGGGATTATGTCAAACTAAAAAGCTTCTTCACAGCAAAAGAAATAGAATGAAGGAACAACCTACGGAATGGGAGAAAAGATTTGCAAACTATGCATCTGACAAGAGGTTAACATACAGAATTTATAAAGAACTCAAACAGCTCATCAGCAAAGAAACCAAATAATCCAATTAAAAAATGAACAAAAGATCTGAATAGACATTTCTTAAAAGAAGACACACGAATGGCCAGCAAGTATATGAAAACATGCTCAACATCGCTAGTCATCATGGAAATGCAAATCAAAACTACAATGAGATTTCACCTCATTCAAGTTAGAATGGCTACTGCCAAAAAGACAAAAAATAACAAATGGTGGCACAGATGTGGAAAAAGGGGGACTTTTTATACACTGTTAGTGGTGATGTAAATTAGGAGAGTCATTGTGGAAAACAGTATGGAGGTTCCTCAAAAAAACTAAAAACAGACCTACCATATGATCCAGCAATCCCACTACTGGCTAGATATACAAAGGGAATGAAATCATGTTGAAGAGCTATCTGCACTCTCAGTTATTATAGCACTATTCACAATAGCCAAAATATAGAATCAACCTAAGTGTTCATCAACAGATGAATGGATTAAAAAATGTGGTATATACAATAGAATGTGGTGTACACAACAGAATACTATTTCAGCCATAAAAAAAGAAAATCCTGTCATTTGTGTCAACATGGATGAACCCAGAGGACATTATGTCAAATGAAATAAGCCAGGCACAGAAAGACAAATATTGCATGATCTCACTCATGTGGAATCTCAAAAAGTTGATCTTGTAAGTAGAGAGTAGAATAGTGGTTATTATAGTTGTTACCAGGGCCTAAGAAGGAGGTGTTTGGGAAGAGGTTGGTCAATGGATGTAAAGTTAGGTAAGAGGAATAAATTCTAGTGTTGTGTTGCACAGGATGGTGACTATAGTTAACAATAATATATTGTATATTTCAAAATAGGTAGAAGAAAGGATTTTGACTGTTCTCACCACAAAGAAATGACAAATGTATGAGGCGATGGATATGCTAATTACCCTATTCTGATCATTACACATCATATGCATATGTTGAAACATCATGCTGCACCACATAAATATGTAGAATTATTATGTATCAATTAAAAATAAGATGAAACTTAAAAAAAATATTACCCAAGTCACAATACATGGGACAGGAATAAGATATGCCTAGAAACAAATGAAGTGCAAAATAGAATAGTGGTTGAAATACTGCAAAATAGCTTCTGGTGAATTTAGAATCTATCGGGCTATCGATTTGATAATTTTAAAAAATGCCAAATAGGACACCACATCTCATAACTTATCTTTTCTTTAAATCTAATAAAGTATTATTGATCATGTAGTCATTCTTTATATTGTACAAATCATAATGTTTGGATTGAAGCATATGAAATTGTCATTTTTAGTAAAAAAATAATGAATATCAGTAATTTCATATGGTTAAACTCAAGGTTAAATAAGTCAAGGAACTTAATATCAAGTAGATTATACCTGAAAGAATATAATTGAATATACTTTAAAATATTAACAGAGAATAATATATACACCTTTCTATAAAAATTAGTTCTAATCCCCCAAAAAATCACCATTTGCCCATGTTTTATAAGTGAAAAGTGACTTCCACATTCTAAATAATCCCAATCTTCAAAGATCAAATTAATTTTTTTTAAATTATAACCTATATGAATTGAAAGTTTCTGAATATTTTATTTCTTCATCTGTATGCTCAATATTTATTGAGCATCTATGATATACCAAGTGCTATGCTAACTGTCATAGAATACATATGAAGATTTCATAACTTCTAGCAAGAAAACCAGACCTGTAAATAAAAAATTTTAATACCACAGGATAAATAAAACATAATAGAAATATAAACAAAGCACTGTCAGGTCAGAGACAGAAGCAATGAACAATATATAGGAGAGTGTCAAATGGCTTCTTCAGTATTACTATTGCCCAGTCACTATAAGCAAAGGAGAAAATTCCATTTAAAGTACCATATTAATTTCCATTTTTTCCTTACATCTGTAGTTATCAGTTACCTCCATATATTAATATGCTTGTGTGTGTAAATATATGCACAATATATGCACAACTTTTAATAATTACATATTTGAATAGGGAAATGGCATAATACATAACACATTACTGCAGAACTAGTTTTGTAGACAGACTTTCCAATTTTGTCTAAACTAGCTTTTCTCAGTTACTTGTAGTATTTTCAGTTTAGAGCAGTTGAGAGAAAATAATGCTTATCAGTTTAATTAGACAGCTCTGCACCTTCAGAGTAAAATGCTATTTATTACAATTATCAGTTGGGAAATTTTTACCTTTTCCAGGTGAAACCAATATATTTCAATGCTTCTTCAGCTAAACAATCAAGAACATAGCATACATGCTCTCCATAACCTGACTTTAATTTTGAAGGAGGAAAATCTGCAGTTCTTCCCTAAAAAACAAAAAGATAAACAGGGTATTGTTAGTTATGCTCCAAATGTCAAAATAGTATAAGCAAAGAACAGCTGAGTATATGTATCACTTTTCTATCCTTCAAATGATTTAAAATAACTGTAATTATACTGCTACTTAGAAATCCACCTTTTAAGTCTTTTTAATCAGTTGATACATAAAAAAACTAAAACAAAATAAAGTTTCATTGTTAAAGTTACCAAATTAAAAGGCAAGAACATAATAGCAGCAGGACAAATTACTGATCTAGTTAGGGCGAAAAAAATCAGAAAAACTACAAGTTTCATTAAACAACTATGGGAAGGACAAAGTGATTCACTTGTCAAAAATTAATAACATGTGCCAAAAATGTCTTACTGCCTGTCCCTGGGAAAAGTCAGAAATGAGAAGTACAACTGCCATCATGGTTCATTAAATCAAAGTTCCCTTTCAACATACAAAGTGTTTTGAATTCATAGTTTCATCATTTTTTAGAAGGTGAACTAACCACCCATAAATTTACCTCTGAGACATACGGAGATGAAGAAAAATATTACTTTGGGCTATAAGGAGTATGCACTGAACATTTTCAGAAGAGACATTAATGGTATAATATCAATTATACTGAGAAGGTTTTACTTGAAAATAGATTCAGATATACTTTTGTATATTTTCACAGAGGAGTCATCTAAAAGGCTAGCATTTGTCATTAAATTACTAATATTATTATAAAATTCATAACTTGAGAACATGCAGAAAGAAGAGAGTTATTTACACTTACAAACGACCGAAGCTCAGATAAAACGTTAGATATTGTTGCATTAGGGTCATCATATTCTTGAGGCTGCTCAAAGGGACGTCCTGCTTTGTTAATCAACCAAGCAGCAAGAGTACAAAACATGTAGAACTGTTCACCAGGGTTAGTAGGCAATGCAAAATAGTGTCTGTTTAAAACAAGGAGGAATAGGGGAATGTGAAATAATATAAAAGTCTATACCAATTAATGGGGCCAAGTTCAAAATTACCGAAGAACCTTTCCCCCCTCCAAATGGCCTTCAAATCAAAAGACTTTAATAATTCACCCTTTGAGGTTTCCAGCAATCCACAGCATTCACATTAAAGTTTTTAATCAGCAGGATTAGGGCAATTACTACTGAACACAGAATATTAGATCAAAGACCTTATACCCAGGAAAAGTAGTGCATGTTAGAAAACAATGTGGAAGTTTTGCTAAAATCACATAAGTGTTGAGAATAATTAATCAGTACCTTACTAACAAAAATGGTAATTTAGAATTAAGAGAATTTCAGAGTTACAAAAAGAATAATCATTCACTATGCATTTACTGTTTCTAACCTATCAGCTATGCTAAATGGCTGTTTTCATCTTGGCTGCATATTCAAATCACCTTAGGAGCTCGTAAATATACTGCTACTTGACCAAACATCGCTTTTTCTCTCATCAGTGGATTAAATTAGGACAGTCCTTGAGAATCAGTATGATATATACATAAACATGATAGAAATAAAACTTGCTAGCAATAACATTCAAGTCAGTTTGATCAAAGATCTTATTTTGCTTTTTAATGTATAGCTATCACTATTATGTTTACAATATATTTACAGCTGTTATAACTACTGTCATAAGAATCAGGGGTCTACTCCATTATGTTTCCCAAACTTTTTCCTACGGGATATGTGTAAATGTTCTGGAAAATAACAGAAAGATGGGAAGGAAAAAAAGGCCATGAAGTCCTTTAAAGTATATATACTTACACTCTTTCAAAGCATCCATCCACCCAAAACTCATCTTTTCCTTATTAGCTGATAACTGCTAGAGGACAAAGAAATGAATACTGATAGATACTGCAGACCTAACACAGAGGTTCTCAAACATTAGCATGCATCAGAATCACCTGGAATCACAGTGGTTCCCAACCTTTTTGGCACCAGGGACTGCTTTCATAGAAGACAATTTTTCCACAGGATGGGGCAGCAGGTGCATGGGGGGGGGTGTTTCAGGATGATTTAAGTGCATTACATTTATTTTGCACTTTATTTCTATTATTATTACATTGTAATATATAATGAAATAATTATACAACTCACCCATAATGCAGAATCTAATGCCACAGCTGAGGTGGAGGTGACAGGAGGTGGAATTCAGGCAGTGATGCCAGCAATGGGAAGCAGCTGTAAATACAGAGCTCGCTGCTCACCTCCTGTTGTGCAGCCCAGTTCCTCAACAGGCCACACACCGGTACCAGTCTGCAGCCCAGGATTTGGGGATTGTAAACCTGGAAGACTTGCTAAAACCCAGACTGCCAGGCCCCACTCCTAGAATTTCTGAAAAAGTACACCTGGGAAGGGGTCTGAGGAATTTCATTCTAGTAAGTTCCCAGGTGATGCTGATACTGCTGGTCCATGATCATACTTTGAGAACCACTGAACCAGTACATCTCCACACAAGCATCCTGCTAAACTCCTGAGGTAATAGTACACATATGATATTAACAGAAGCTCAAGGTCACTTTCTTTTGGTTTGAAAAATATACATGGAAAAAATTGCATTTTTATTAACATAGGAAATGTTGGTTGTCTATATTATCCTGATAAATTCATTTTAAGTAATAATCCCAGTCCTACCTCTTCTATTGTGGATCAAGAAACACTACTTTTTCCTCTACCTTTTCTCCTATTACGGACTAATTTAGTATTATGGACAGTTTACACAAAGCCTACATATCTTTCAAGTTACTGGAAGAGAGCAGATGAATGAGATCAAAACTTGAGCTTGGCTGTAGGCAATAAGAGAAAGTACTACAGATTCTAATATTAATTGCCTGGTATGGAAGAAAATAAATAAATGCAAGTATTAAAGTGAAGAAAAAGCTACAAAACTTATTTGGCTACAGCTAAGCTACAGAAATTAGAGGAAATGCTAGCTGTTGATTACCCTCAACAACTAATGGCACTGACTACAGGATATTTTGGACTTTTCCCCACCCCAACCAGGGCATACATAACTTTAGGTTCTATGATAAGGGGACATTTCCAATAATTGTCATTTCATTTGTCTTTTCCACTTCCCAGTTTCAGAGAGTACTGTTAATGCAAAGGCAAAAAAGTCTTTTAAATCATAGCAAGTAGTCCACAACTACTTGCTAACTGCATATAAAGTGCTCCTCAGCAAGGTCCTACGTACCCACGGTTGCCAGTTGTAGGGATGGGATATCAAAAAGAAAACCACAAACTAGAAACAGATTTAAATAATGGCATTCATCTCTGGAGATGAGATTATGGGCGATTTTAGTATTTTTCTACACATTTTCTTGTGTTTTCCTGAGTTTTCTACAGTGAGTATTTTTATTACCTTTACGATCAGAAAATACATAGTTTGTGTTTTGTAGAGGTGCATGTGTGTTTTAAAAAATGAGCAAGCTGTCTTCCAGTCCTTTCTGCCGTTCCAAAACTTGTTTACTCTTTACAAACATACCCAGTCTGAGCTCTGTGGGCTCCAGGGCCCTTTGTCGCCAAGTTTGGGGTGAAGTGTCCTTCTCTGGCTAGGAAGTCAGAAGTCAGGACTTGCCAGCCCGCGCTACCGTTCCCAGCAGGGCCAAAGAAGACATCTACCCAAAGCCCAGCCAGCACCCAGGCGCTCGGGACGAGAGCACCCACCTGGACGGGGGTTTCAGGTTGTTCTTCCGGAGGAGTTCCTCCTCGTAGCGGAGCAGCTTCAGCTTCTCCACCAAGTCCTCCATCACCACGAACATGTGGTAGGCCGCGCCAGGCCCCCGCTCCACGATCACCTCTCCGGCCCCTTCGCCACGGGACCGAGGCACCCCATCCTCCAAACCCGACGGCGCGACCACAGCCGCGGCGGCAGCCATGGCAGGACAGGTAGAAACAGCCTAGCCGCGGTCAGGCCCGCAGACCTCCGCGGCCTAGGCCGTCTGAGCTGCCGCAGCCAGGACCTTCGCGACCCGTTACCAGGAGACCGCCAGACAACCCGTCACCAGGGAAACTAGACTCCGCCTCCTTCCCGCCCTCCATGTTTCTTCCAAATTCCCTCCAACTAGGGCTGGGTTCCTCGGTGACGTCACTGGACCCGCCCCTTCCTTCCCTCGCCTCTGCGGGGGTGTGGCCACGAGTTGTTTACATCCCTCTTGGAGGCGTGGCGTCCTGCACCCCGCTTCCCGCTCTGCCCCCTCTTGCTGCGGTTTAAAGGTGGAGCAGGGGTGGCTTGTGTTTTTGCTCTGCTTGCCTGTGTGACTCTTAGCTTGCATGAGGCTTCTTGGACTTGGTTACAAAAGTAGCTGAGTGAGCATTTGGGTCCGATGGTGGCAGTTAAAAGATTAAAGGGAGAAAGATGAAAACGCTCAGGAAATAAGGCTGCACTAGCCCACTGATACCTTTTTCAAAGTTTTTATAGTTGTAATCTATGTCATAGGTTTCACTTTACCTAAAGAACTTTCCAACAGGGGATCTTTTTTTTTTAATTTCAGCATATTATGGGGGTACAAATGGTAAGGTTGCGTATATTGCCCATGGCCCCCGGCCCCCCTCGAGGATCCTTTTTTAAGCATACTCTTTCTCTCAATAGGCAATGCCATACTTGTAACAGTATATTATAAGGCTTGACTGCATTGGGATACCCCGCTATTACTCCAGTGCTGGGGAGGTCGTGGGGAGGGGGTGGGGAAGAAGACAGAATAAGCAAAAACAGGAATTGGGAAGGATTTCTTCTGCAAAAACAAGAATACTGACCTCATATCCTGCTGCTTAATGTTTCAAACCCATTACATATAGTATAAAGTTTTGGGGTACCTCGTTAAATCCAACAAAATAAAGATCTTGAAAGAAATGCCCCTGCCCTAAGTGTGGCTAAAGACAGGGTGGACAGGGTGGTACTGTATTCTGCAGCTGTTGACCTAGAAAATGCAAGAAAGAGGACATAACTGAGCAGAGATGCAGCCCAGCTTTAGTGTTTAAAAGGCTTGTGTATCAGACAGGTTTCCAACAGCTATAAAAAATCAGGTTAGTGGTAGATGCCTGGTAGTTTCCTTGAAGAAGATAATGTAATGCAAGAGTTTGAACATGTGTTTGTGTTTATAGTGTGACTTTTAAGCGATCTCTGATCTTTTGTGTCTGCCACTAAATAATACAGAAGAATCACATTTTTTGACATAACTGCAATTTGAGATATACCTATAATATCTTTGTGTTTGTTAGAAAAATGAGAAGAGCACACTTGTCATTTTGACCAGTCTACAGCTAACTTGTTTCTGATACTAATAAAGGTGTCAAAGCAAAAAATCAGAAAGGCAAATACCATTTTCTATTCAAAGACGTACATAAAATTACTAATTTATGTAGGAAATAACCTAAAAGGTAAACCCACTGAGAATTGCTTTTTAAGTAAAAAACAAAGATTGATTGCTACTACAATTCATTGCCAGCTGCTTTTAATAAAAACGAGTTTAAAAATTGGGTTTGACGCTACCCCACTATCGAATTGGTCTTTCCCTTTCTTTGTCTTCTTAGAACAGTGGCTCTCACCTTTACATCCACACCTCAGCCACCACATGTGGGGGCCAAGTGTGTTATGGTACATGTGTATAACATTCACAGTAGTAATAAATAGTTTATGTCTTTTTAGGATAAAAAAAAACAACAACAAAAGAAAGCTCAAATACATGTTTTGAAGTAGTTGGTTAACCAGCAAGCAACCTGTGGCTTTTAAAATGACTCTCAAAAGGCCTTCAGACTTTAGAAGTAAAGTGGTTAAACCCAGGGTGATACATATTTGCCCTGGTTTTGCTGGGAGAAGTTTTCCTCTCTCCCATTAATCTCCCAAAAGAGATTAATATATAAGGTGTCTCCAGTAACTGCGGCACAAAGAGAAGGAAGGAAAAGCCAAAGTGTTAATACTGAATGTTTTCCCACAGGAAAAAAAAAATGAGAACACTGAAAGGTCATTTAGTTTTATAAGTCCCCTGGATTATTTTTGCTGAATCCTTGTTTACCCATAATAGTTGGTAACACATCAAAAGGTCTTTTCCTTGATAGGAGTTTTCGTCATTTGTTTGAAAATGCACTCTCAAATCCTCTTCCAGCTGTCTCAGCCAATTGGAAGATTTGCAGAGTATATTTGTATTAGTTTTTTCAGGACTAGCTCATTCATTGAATAAGGAGTTAGAGCTTGAAGAGAAGGGAACACTGAGGCATGTTCATACTTCCTGCAAAGAATCTTGAGAGAAGTTTATCCCTGGTTTTATTGTACTGACCACTATTAATAGCAGGGCTTCTGGCTTTGACTTTTATTTCTTGTAAACTCTCTGTAAAGTGATTGGAGGGAATTTTTAAGACCCTTAAGGTCTTTCTGTGACTCTCTGAAAACTAAATAGCATCCTAGTACAAGATTATTTAAACTAAATTGATTTCCTTGGTGCTTAGCAAGGCTGGGGGTGAAAAGGAGGTGGATTCAAAGATGGAGACAGGCTTTCCAGCTGTATCTCCAAATCTAGGAGCAAGTCCTCCAGAAAGACTGGGCAGGCTTAAAGAACAAAGTTGTGTTGTGTCATAAATGGCTTAGTGCCACTCATTAAGGGTGTTTACAAACTAAGAAAACCACTAATTGAGTAAAACTTTCTTGAAACTATAGGAGAGGAAAAACTTTAATGCTACTTTCTTTGGTTCTGTGGCTGGGCCTGAGAATTAAACTGACATAAAATAGATTAACAGGAAAAAAACACACAAATTTTATGTAATATTTTTACGTGCACACAGGAGCCTTTATAGGAAAAATGAAAGCCAAAGAAGCAGTTAGGACCAAGAGCTTATTTGTTTTTTTTCTTTTTCTTTTTTTGACAAAGAACGATACATTGGTAGAGAAGTGTCAAGACAAAGGAAAAGTGGTTTAAGCTGCTAGGGGTGGTAAATTGTGGAAAATTGGCTAGAAAATATATGGGTAAAACTAATAGATAAGGATAATTTTAATAGTTTGATTTGTGCAAACCCATTTCAGCATCTATTTCCATTCTCCAATCATAAAAATTTTATTCTTTTCTTGGTACAGGAATGGCACCTTTCTCATTGGAAATCTTATGACTTGCTTTTAGATAGAAAGGGGAAGATCAGAGAGCCCTTCATGCATCTGCTGTATCTCAAGTGTCATCACCTCAAAATCATCAATATACAACAGTGGCATATTTTGGGATGGCATGTTCTAAACCCCATTCAACCTAATAAAAAGTGTCTGCCAAAAGTCTAGAAAGAAAAGGTCATATTCATATTTGAAGGATTGCAGGTGATGTCTTAGAAAGCACAGTGAAGGGTGAAGACATCATTCTTTATAACTTCTAGAGATCAAAGCCAGTACACTGAGACAAAAAACAGCAGAAGAAACTAACTATTGCAAGTGATGTGATTAAGTAAAAAATTCAAGAGAATCTATAAGCAAGCTATTCAGACAGCTCAGGAAGTTTGCATATATGAGATCCAAACTAAAGAAAAGTTACTAGAGATAGTTAAACAAAAATCTCAGTAATAAACAATATATAGAATTTAGAAATAAACCTGTCATTATATGTATGGAGAAATTATTAAATTTCATTTAAAGTTTTGAAAAACTCCAAATATGAATACAATGTTCATGAATGAGAACAATCAGTGTCTTTTCCCAGTCTCTAAACTCAGTATAGTTTCAACTAAATTTCCAGGAGGGTTGAGCCTGAAATTTATATGTAAGAGTAAATTTTAAAGGATATGAGGAAGAAATCACAATATCAGATAGCAAGGTTTCTAATAAAACTATAACTTGATAATATCACCAGAATAAATATAAAATAGCCTGAAGCAGATAAGCGTTTATTAATATATGGAAAGTCAGTACACAACAGAGTTGGTATTATTAATACTAGCTAGTGGAAAACAAACTTCACAAATTGCTATTGAAACTGTGGGTTATCCATGTGGAAATAAAATTATATCTCTGATTTCCATCACATAAATATGAAATATTTGTAATATTTTTAGAAGGAAAAAAAATAGAGTATCTATAACCTCCAATGTAGGAAAGGATTTTTTAAAGGAAATAAAGAACAAATTTTAAAAGACAAACTCATCAAAATTTAAGAACCTAGGTATAAAATAGGACTCTATAAACAGTGAAGAAAGAATATATTTGCTACCCATATAATGTCAATGGATTAGTCTCCAGGATATGCAAATGGATCATTGCAAAGCCTCTGTGTCATGCTAGAGGATTTTAGGTGTTTTCTTCTTGGTCTATGTATTATTGACATTTTAGGCTGGATAATACTTTGTGGTGGGGCAGGGGCTATTTTGTGCATTATAAGATGTTTAATAGCATCCCTGGCCTCTACCCAGTAGATATCAGTAGTGCCCAGCCCTAGTGACAACAACCAGAAATGTCTTCAGACTTTGCCAAAAGGCCCATGGGAGTCAAATCACCCTAGTTGAGAACCACTGCTCTAAAGGCATGGGTTGAAATTGCAAATGCCTTTATAAGGACTAGGCATGTATTGGTAAATGAGTCATGCATGTATGAGGGAACTATGGGTAACTAGGAAACTCACACATCAACTCAAAGATAGGGCATTTTTGTCAGGCAGTAATGCCACCTGAATTTGCCATGTGTTCTGATTTTTGCAAGGATTTAAACCTGGGTTTGTATGTTATTGTGAGATCCTGATGCTCTTGAGGGTGACTCTTCTGCACAGAAAATATTTCAGGAGCCATGTTAGACTTGTTGCCTTAAAGTGCAAAATTGAGAAGCCTTTTCCTGGACTTTTTAGTTTGATATTCAAATCGTATTCACTTTATCCATGTGGTAAATTTTTTATAGTCCAGCTTAAGGGGAGGTTTACAATTTAAATTCCTATGGAGGTTTTAAATTGTTCATAAACTTGTTATATTTGTTTTAATATTGTCAAAAGTAAAAAAAATGAAATATAGAGGGCATTAAGTTCTGTTAAGTATTCTAATACTATTTGTAAATACAGTTTTAAATGTAAAACCCAAAGTCTTAAGTTACTCAATTATGCACTATAAACTGGAATTACAGGTCAGTCTATTTCTCTAATAGGCCAAATTTTCAACCGTTAGATGCTTAAATAACAAATACACACAAATTATTCTCTAATGTAATTATTACTACTATGGATTTGACTTTCATCATTACTGTACTTAATGTCACAACTTTTCAGAATTAAGATAGTCAGCCCGGGAAATAATCACCATATCAAACTGAGACTATGAAGTTTCATATCCAATGTGCTAAGAGATTCTTGGACCAAATGTAGAAGAGTTTCTTGTCCAGAACACCAGTGGGAAATGCTAAATCCTAACTTGCTATAACTAACTCCTCCCTAACTTAGAAAGGGAAGTGGTTTTGTAACCCAATCCCCTGGCTTCACTTCATCCTCCACTTCTTCTCTGCTAATGGAAATCTAACCCTGTTAAGATTATGGTAAACTGCTTCAGCTAACTTTGACTTTCAAGATATATTTAATGCCATCCAGTTATATTGTACATATTTCAAGGCTTTGCTTGGTTCCATGGTCTCTCTTGGGAGAGAAACAAAGTATATGTGTGAAGTGACTTTAGTTTACTGTCCTGGGTAGATGATGAAGATGATTATTTAAGAGTTTCAAGTAGGTGTTGGGGGTGGACAGTGAATGATGTTCAAATTTGCATCTTAGTATTCTGGCAATAATGTAGAGAAGGGACTATAGGAAGGTGAAGATTGATTCAGAAGGCAATTTGAATAGTTAGGTGAGCGATGGTCCTAAACTGGGGTGGGTGGCCATTAGAATGGGAAAGCATGGCAGTTAACAGATTTTAGGAAGTAGATTCAACAGAACTAGCACCATGAGATGTTCTCTGAGGCATGAATGGCACTATGAAGTTGCCCCACATTGGGGCAAGAAAGGTGGCTTTTGTACCCCTGTCTCACTGGAAGCTATCAGCTTCCCTAGAGACATCTGTGGCTGAGGTGGCTCCTGTTGGCTGAGGATAATTTTCTAGAAAAAGATGCAGCTGTGAATCTTGAACAGTCAGTATGCATAGCAACTGGGGAAGGGGTGCATCAGCCTGGTAAAAGAGGAATCTGGGCAGACACCAGCAGCTTTTGCTATAATAGTTGACATTAAAATCCAGCTCTTCTGAATTTCTTTACATGGGATATGTACTGAAGTAGTAAAGCTTAGATTTTCAAAAAAGAAAAAATGCGGCTGCTAAAGGTATAAACCATATAAACTATCAGAGGGAAAAATAGCATATAAGTAACTCTCTGCAAATATTGAAACATTTAGCCTAGTTTCATGATGAGAGTTCTATTCCATCATATATGTTTTGATTTGATACATATGGGTACTAACAAAAAGGATCTGATCTGTGAGAATTTTTATAGTTAAATAAAAATTGGTTTATTCTTCAAGGGCTAGATTAGAAAGGTTCAATTCATTTTATAGTCTGGGACAGCGTTTTTCTCCTAAGGAAAAATTAAATTTAGGATGGAGAGTAGAGTTAAAAATGAATGTCATAGGAGAAAGCTCTCTTAATGGGGCTCCCTAGAGCTTAATAAAAGCAAAGTCTGCTAGATGCCACCTCCTGTGGAATTATCATACCTTCATGGTACAACTCTGCATCTCAGTGTACAGTATGCCAGACTTTTGATGGCCTGTTTCACAAATGGTTATTGGCACCATATTTTGAGATTTTGGAAACTGTTGCCCAACCCATTCGTTACATGATAATAAAATATGAAATCTGAATGCCTTACTTTTATTCGCAACTCCTTAATGGAGATGAATTACTACTTCATACCTATATATTTTGCTTCATGAATTGAAAAAGTAATCCATCCTGCCTTTGCATCTAGTGAAATTTTATTGAGTGAAATTTTATTGAGAAAATTTATTGAATATCTTTTTGTTTTTCCTTCTTCCTGAAGGTGAGACTGTGAAAGCCCAAGAGTTTTGCTTTTTGACAGCCACAGAGAGTATTTTTGAAGAATTTTTTGCACAACAAACACTTGAGTACATATAATGTGTGAGGCACTAGGCTTGGACATGATGACACACACTCATGGGCCTGGTGTCTGTGCCCAAATAGCTCATGCTCCAATGCAGGGACATATGTTACTTGGCAATTGAAACATAGTACTATAGGTAAATCTGTTTTGAAAGAATGCTTTCCAGGCTTCTTTTATTTGACCTTCCACAAAACAGTTAAGTGTTCCTCTGCTGTACCCACAGAGGAGGATATTTCCTCTCTCTGCAGTCTCATTTTTCTCCTAGGCTCTGAAGGATCAGGAAGAATTAGGTTGGGGAGGTTAGTAGGAGAAGCAACATATTTGAGGTAGATCTCTTAGCTGGAGTGGCAGACTTTAGAGTAAAGGTGATGGCTCTTCTCTTTTTTATCTGACGTGAGGGCTAATGCCCTTTCGCCTTTTGCTGAGGTGTGTAGGGGTATGGGTTGTCTCTGCCTAGGATCTTCAGTATGAGGTCCGCGTACATAGTCAGATATTCCCACAGTCTGGAAACAACATATCTATCCACTAAGAAATCTAATCTGAATGTATTTAGGTTCGTTCATTCCAAAGAAATTGCCCACAAAAATAGACCTACATTGGGAGCATGAACTAAAACCTAAAACCTTTTTTTAATGACTTTCTAACAACTTATAATTTTCACTAGATCTTTTGTTTGATCTACATGCCCAGTATACATTTTTTTAATGGTAACTACAGACTTCCCAGGAATACTCATAAGCTCTGTAAAAGACTTTTCTTCCTTCTCCCTAGTACCCCAAGGTAGAGTATGGATTTATAATAGTAACTTTCTGAGAAAGAGTAGACAATTAATTGTATGTAGACTGTGTGATTATCTAAGACCCAGGAAAAAAGGGAGATCTTCTCCCTAGTTTTACCCATCAAGTAGAATTGATGATAATTTCCCTTTTACCCCATAGAGTTGTGAGAAAAATGTCTGGCCATCTATTGGCCCATTCTTTCTCTATTAATGTGAACTGTTTACACTTATGCTATGGTTTGAATGTTTGCCCTCTCTAAAAGTCATTTTGAAAATTAATTTTTATTATAACAGTATTAAGAGATGGGACCTTTAAGTGGTGATTAGGCCATGAGGGCTCCACACTCATGGGTGGAATTGGTGTTGTTATAGAAGGGCGAGTTCAGTCCCCCCTTACCCTCTCTCTCCCTCCTGCCTTCCACCACATGAGGACACAGCAAGAAGATGCCAGCACCTTGATGTTGGACTTCTCAGCCTCTGGAACTGTGAACCAATATATTTTGTTTATTAGAAATTACCCAGTCTCATGTGTTATGTTATACCAGCACAAAATGGACTAAGACAACTTACTTGGTTCATTTCTAGACTTCAAACAGACCTCAGTGGGTCTCTTTGTTTATTCTGCTTCTTTATAAAAATGTTTCCATTTTTGTGGCTTTAAAGTAAGATTTACTGTCTGGTAAAACAATCTACCTTTTCATTTCTCTCGGTCTTGATTATCATATAATTATTCTTCCAGGTAAAATGTAAATTTATCTAATGTCAAAATGTATACTCTAAGCTTTTTTTATAATACTGAGTTTACCATCTAGAGATACAACATACACTATTCAAATGTCTTATTGGGTTAAAAAATCACTGAAAAACTCCTATTTTCTATTTTTAAACTGACAGTTTATTATAAAACAGAAATACTTGCTATTTTCCTTATGCTAGTAAGTTAGCACTGTCGAGTATGAAAACTTCATATTTTACTTTCTGAAGGCAAGAATAGACTATTACACTGTGAAAGATTTTAATCTCAGCTTCTTGGAGGAAGGATAATACTTCTGAAATAGGGAGGAGAGAGCTTTTATGAGTAAAATTAGAAATGCCTCAGAGGATCTTGCTCTTTCAAAAGAAACACCAACTCCTTTTATGAAATTAAAAGCAAAAGATCTTTATTCTTGCTTGGAATACAATGATGGCCTCCTTATAGTTTTCCCTCCAGATCTGGTCCTCTTTCAGTCTTTTGTCTACATTGTTCCCAAAGTAATCTTTCTAAAATGCAAATATGGACATGCCACTGTCCTATCCAACATCCTTACATGGTTCCCCTACTCTGGACAATATCCAAATTTCTTAGCTTGCTGTATAAGCCTTCAGGGACAGTCAGGCTTTGTGGGGCTTGAAGCTTATCCATTTGAGGGAGGCCATCCTTTTTTTAACAAGAAGAAATACAAATGTTTGAATTGAAAATCAGCCACAGTACCTTAGATTGGGCTGTGCAATTGAACCACTTTGAAGCATAAATTGCACTAATCTCCTAGTATATCTGTCTATGCTAAGGGAATTATTTTATCATCTCCAATGAGTTGAGGTTACCAAATCGATAAACAGTGACTGAGATAAAGTAAGCTGAAGTTGCATATTGCCCAGAGATCTCTAACTAGAACTTCAGACCTAAGGTGGGTACATATGGCCAGGATGCCAGGCTGATTCAGACATGTTGAGCCTTTCTTGTAGTCACCATGATAAGGAGAATATTAAGCCCATAGTTTTCAGACTAGATCAGGGGTCCTCAAACTTTTTAAACAGGGGGCCAGTTCACTGTCCCTCAGACCATTGGAGGGCCAGACTATAGTTTAAGAAAAACTATGAACAAATTCCTATGCACACTGCACCTATCTTATTTTGAAGTAAAAAAAAAAAAAAATGGGCAAAAACACCCACATGTGGCTAGCGGGCCGTAGTTTTAGGATGCTTGGACTAGATCGTTTTCAAATAGGTTCAAGGTTAAGTTACTTAATTAAATAAAATTAATTAAATTACTTCTCTGTGACTTGAGATTATAACCCTCTACCCAGAAAGTAACTAATTTCTTCATTAATCCTTTACCATCTGGTTGAAATGTTTATTTAGCTATCTTCCTATCTAGCTGAGTCACAATTCTTAGTGATATTTTAATGGTGGCTGATTGGATTCTGTATCTCTTCTACCTTTGTTTGGCTCTGGAGTCAACACTGCTAGGTGTTGACCTAGTGGTGGCTGTGGCACCTACGGCACGCTAATGGCACCTATGATTAACTTCCTCACACCAGACGAGGGGGCTGATTTCTCTCTAGTTGAGACTAGAGGATTTAGTTGCAGGATCTGCTACACATATTCTGTCATCATTTGTTCCTTCCCTTTATAGTCATCCTCTCTTCATACTGTAAATGTTGATCCTCTCTTTTATTTCCTCTAGAGCATCTTTTTAAGAATGTGCATCTTTTTAAGAATGTGTGATTCTTTATTTCTTTGACTTTTATTTAAGTATTTATGTTAGACTAGTCTTTCAAGGGGCAGAGACTGAAATGGGAATAGACATGCAAAAGTTTTATTAGGCTATGTGCCTAGGGTGGAAAACGGGAAGAGAACAGGCAAAAGCTGGGACCACGATCAGATCCTGATGCAAGAATGACCCCACATGAAGAGTAAAGAGAAGGAAAGTTTGGCAGAAGTGCTTGCTCTATGCTGCTATGCAGTCTAAGGGCCCCACTTAAAACTGGAAGCCTTCTATATCACCCTGTATATGGGCAGAAGCAATATTCCTAGGTTTGGCATATATTACCCCCAACAGCCAAAAAGACAAATGCTGCACTTCCTTCTTTGTGTAGGGGATGCAAGATATAACAGTTTCTCTTTTATATTGGGGGTAGGGGGTTGTTGTGGCATGTCTCTGATCACTGATTCCCCAAAACTTCACTGAAGTGACTAGCACCTGGCTCTTTCTTGGGATGATCTTTCATCCTCTAGAGTGTATGCATCTTACCAAGGCCTCCAGCATACTGAAAATCACCTCTTCCTTCCACTTAATCAACATGTGTCATGAATATAATGGGTCAGTGTGATATTCCATGAGATATCTTGGAGGTCCAGGTCTCTTTGGACTCTTACAACAGGGGACAGGACAGTTAACATAGCTTTGAGGGAGCACTCTGGGAGGCTGAGGCGGGTGGATCATTTGAGCTCAGGAGTTCGAGACCAGCCTGAGCAAGAGCAAGACCCCGTCTCTACTAAAAATAGAAAGAAATTAGCTGGACAATGAAAAATACATATAGAAAAAATTAGCCAGGCATGGTGGCACATGCCTGTAGTCCCAGCTACTCAAGAGGCTGAGGCAGAAGGATTGCTTGAGCCCAGGAGTTTGAGGTTGCTGTGAGCTAGCTAGAGTGCCGTGCTGTGACACCACGGCACTCTAGCTCAGGCAACAGAGCAAGACACTGTCTCAAAACAAAACAAAACAAAACAAAAAAACATAGCTTTGAGGGAAAACTTTAAATACATATTATCTATCCATGGGAATGCAAAGTATTTCTGATTGGGAGTAAATAAAATGCATTCACTATATCAGTGGATGCACGTTGTGTATCTGAGGACATACTACTTTTCTCTTTCAACCACACCATGCCAGAGCCATCAGCTATCATCTAGGATACTTCTTGGTTGACTTTGTGATAGTCTATAGTCATTCTCCAGGAATCATCTGGTTTTTGAAGGGTCAGAGTAGCAAATTAAATACCATTAGGAACCACCATTCATGCATTCTTTGGATCCTCAAGGCTGCCACACATCGTTGCCACACCTGTCCAGAGGATACTATGTTGTTTTGGGTTTACTTCTTGGGTTGGCAGTTTCAGAGGTTTCCATTTGGCTGTTCCCACTATGACGTCTCTTATTCCACAGGCCAGTGACATGGGAGCCAGGAGTAGGAAGAATACTCCCCATACCAAATGTGTAGATTTGAGTCATGCATGCAGGGACTGTATTGTCATGGAACATGTTACTGTGGCATGGCAGAGTCCTTGTTTCTTGGGCCCAAGCTCATTCTTTAGTCAGTGGGTTACAGCTGTGAAAATTTGTGTGGTTTGGGAAGTGAGCAAGTAATTGTGACTTTGTTGGGCAACCACTCTCAGCATCCTGCTCCTCCATTTCTGTCTTCATGTGGTTATAGTGTTAAGCAGCACCCTTGTTAAATGCCCTCTGTTTTGCCCCTAGGGACTCGATGCTCTATTAGCCATCTCTACAATTCCCTGTGGGTCAGGGAACCTCGGTTGTCCCCTAGCCTTGCCAGTCATGATGGTAATTACAGCCTTCTGGCTCTTGATGATAAGTACTGCCATCTGGCCTCTATTACTTCAAGGCCCCATCATCTTCATGGACATTTATCAGCTCAGCAACGTGACTGCTTCTAGTATCATCATCCCTGCCTATAGAGGAAGCCATCACAGACTTCCTTAGTGGTGACGTTGTGCCTATCACCAGAACATTCTTGATGGCCTTGGTGAATGGTGTGCTCTCTAGGCTCCTCTGAGGAACGTAATCTTCTGGTGGGTTTTCTGGCCTTATATCCTATAACCACATGCCCACTTTTCACAGCCTCTTAATTCCTTCATCCACCTTCTGCTAGGACACTTTGGACATTTCCACTTTACTGAGAATTAGGCAGGCTTCTAGGAGCTACTCTAGCTGCTAATTTACCTATCCCCTGGGGTCCTTGCTAGGGTGTAAAATCCTGAGTCTTGAGAAAGTGCCCCCAAGTCAATGAATTCTTGCTTATTCAATTGTATTTTTCTGGCCCCTTTGATCAAACACTTTCAAAATCCACTCCCAGGAGTAATTCCCTGACTCCCACTCATAAATGAGTGGGCTCGTTCATGGAATTCTTCAGGCGTAGAGTCTCTTTCCTCTCTTATAAGGCCCAGAACATCTCCTGCTGGGTTAACTTGGGATTTAACCCTAGTTATTGGCCTGGCAGCTAGGACATGTAGTAAGGGTCACCTTTGAGGGTGTCATCTGCTGCTTTGTGGGGTGAGACTTTTGCTGTACCAAGAAATGCTGCAGAAGTGCTAGTTTGTACTAGGCGGGGGCAGGCTACTTCTGCAAAACCACAGGGTCTGGAAGATTGCAGAGTCAACATCCTCAGGACATCCAGTGAAATATCCCTATCTTTTTTCAGGGTTTCAGGTTTGCTCCACCAGGACTCTGGCTTTTATACAACTGACCTGGCTTGGCTGAGCAGTAAAGTGTCTCCACACTACCTCAGGGTTGTCAGACTTCTGAAAAGGCAGCTTGGTGCTCCATATATAAGGATTCCAATGAGCAAGGAGTATCTTTTATGATGGCCTCTGCTGTATTGTATTGTCAAAATAGTCATAAGCCCACCCTTCTTAGTGAAGGGAACAAAAATACCCACCTTTTGATGGTTGAAGTACCAGATAATTTTGTGGAAATTCTTTTAAAGTGACCACAACCAACCAACAAGCTTCCGTTAAGGAAGGTAGTAGAAAACCTGAAGCTTAATCTGTTTCTTCTAAGCTCTGCTGCCATTGCAAGCTTTATACTCATCATAACACTCTTCAACTCGTATTGAAGATACAAATGTTGCCTTGTACTACCTATTTACTTCTGGTTCAGTCTTCCTCGTTCCCCAGCACCTGGTACACTGGAGATTAATAGGCATTTAATTAACTGTTCTTCCATTAAATCTACTTTGGATTAAAAAAAACCTAACACATATAATAGTGTACAATGTAGAATAATAAAATTAAAAGTTCATGTGGTTCACATTATCCCGTAAGAGCTAGGTCTGCTTTGAATTCTCATCTAAATTAAATCCAGTTTGATGAAAACCAGGAATTATACCAATAACAAATTATAGGAAGCTGTTTTGGGATTCATTCTTTTTCTGAGGTGGTTGAGAAACATTTCAACTACAGACTGACATATAATTACAAATAATATAACCCAGATTTGCTTCACAAAATGGCCTTTCTGAATTGAGAATGAGGGAGCTGAGTTCATACCCAAAAGCAATTAAACCGCCTTCAATAGGTAACTAATGGCTTCGTGAGGCCATTCCGTGTAATCAAGAACAATGTGCTTACCACTGTAAGAGAGTTGGGGAGAATGACGGTACATTGTCCTGAAGGACATTCAGAACAATTCTTTAGCCATTTTACTTTAGTCATTTCTCCCTTTAAAAATCTTACCAAAATGTAAATGAATATTGATATAAAGTGGATTAAAGTATTTAATTTCTATCTACACAGTGGTTAAAATTCACAGTAATGGAAGAAGCAAAGGGAAATGAATAAGACTAAACCACAATATATCTTATGGCTGTGTGTCAAATTGCCCTTGAGTTTGTTTAATCTCCATGTGATTTATACATGAAGAGCTAGCTAATTTGTGATATTGTTTAGAGAACTCAGAGGTATCAGAGTGAAGCCAGTTTTTTGAAACTAAAATGAGTTGGGAAGATAAGAATATCTACCATTTAAAATAAATTGGCTCAGGGACTAAATAAAACTCAGGACAAAGCTGTATCACAAATGAAATCCTTATGGGAAAGTTAACTTTGGACCTATCAGTAAATATAAAAATCTCATTTAGTTTTGTGCAGCAATAGATATCATTTATTTATCATTTTGATTTTGCCTGTGACGATTTGCATAACTTGGTAATTTAAGAAATTTACAGAATTTTAAAGAGAAAACAGATCTATTGAAATTACAAAAAAAAAAAAAAAAGAAGAGCAGCTTTTCTACTAATCCATGCTTTTTATCATTGATTTAATAAAGCAATAGGTTTGCATTGAATTGCACAGAATCTAATTATTGGGCTTAGGCCTGTGATTCTTGAAGATTGGTAGGATTATACTTTTATCTTTCTTGTATTACCCTTGTTTTTGTAGTCAGGCTACAACAGGGCAAAGTGGCCTGCTTTTTCCATGATCTCCCTACTTCACATCCAGCAGGACTGATCAAAGAGAGAATATATAATATATGTGGAGATGGAAGATAGGTCTTTGACTTTGGTTTCACATAAGCTCAACTGGATTGAAAACTTAAAATAATAGTGAAAAGCACTATGAATCCAGAAAGATCTAGTGGGGCGTCTATATCCTGATTAGAGACCAATTCTAAGAGTTATGGGGAGAGGGGAAGCAGGACAGCTATGTCTGACATCAATTAAGGCTACAAAAATAAAGAGAAGATTCTTTTAGTCTGAGAAATTTGTTGAATTTACCTAAGTCTTAAGAGAACATAATTATTCAACATATATTCAGAAATACATGTATTTTATGATACCTGTTTGTTATCAGTAGTTTCTAGCTATAAAGTCCATATAATTAGCTGAGAATTGATCCTTTTAGGTACCAAAATTAACATTTGATGCGAATCTTCTTAATCATGTGGTCTAAGTGATCCTAGTCTATTGAAAACTGGTTCACCAAACAGCAACTGTGCAGCTGCTATAAAACTCCCATCTCCTACCAACAAGGTGGGGCTTAGGTATTTGGATGGAGCCTGTACATCTGTATGCTTAAAATCTGAAATGCAACTAGGAGTTATATGATCCTCCAAGGAAAGTTACTGCTTCTATCTTGCATCTTGTTGCTATGGATAAGAATTCAGAACTACCTTCTTTCTTTTTCACTGACTGCTGCCTGTCAGATTAACTACATTGCCTATGATATTTTGCAATGTGAATTTTCCTCCCTTAGTTATCACTTCACTCCATCCATCTTGGGCTTCATCTTCCTATTAATACTGTTCTACTTTGGAGTTTTCTCCTTTATTAAGATGAAATAAAACCAAAATTAAGCAGTTCTGCTTTCTTTCACTTGATTTTTTTAAGAAATCATATACTTCAAGTAGTGGGGTCTATTTGTCTTTATTGCTGTCTTCTGCAAACCTAGTTTCAGCTTCCTGATACAATCCTTTATTATTTCTGATTATATCCTGTTCTCTGAAACTATAATCTGAAAATTTGATTTATCTACATGTTTCTCTTTTTTCTTTCCTCTGTTACCTCCTAAGTGACTCCAGTGCTAGAGTTTAGTTCTAGCTTCCCGTGAGTCCTGAATCTTCTTTCACAGTAATAGACTATCTGGCATTTGAATGTTCTGAATGTTTTGAAATAAACCTTTTTTGTATCTGGCACATTTTTCACAATGTGCTTGACATTCTCTTCTTGGTTATAGATTCTGGGTGTTTTTTACTTTCTCCCAAAGTTTCTATTACTTCTACTTCAAAAGGCATTAATATATGTTGGTCAGAATGAAGTTAATTCAAGGGGAACAAATACTTTCTTCCAAAAAAACAGCTTCTTAAAAATCCTGCTTCATCCTTTTTGGACGAATTTGTTAGTCAAATCAAGAATTTTAGAGTATACGCTTTTTAAAATATAAATATTCCCTCTATAGGAAGAAGCATCTCTATATCAATAGTCAACTCAGACAAAGTTTTATGTAAAATAGTATTTTTTATTAGTTTCTACAATAGAAAATATTGGAATCAACTGGCATGTCCAATAGTACATAGTCAATAGTCCATTGTATGTCTGAGTGCTAATTTAGGCAACAGTGAAAAAGATGTTTTAAGATATTTAATGACATGAAAAAATACTCATGCAATCAAAAAGTAAGTCTGAAAATTGTATAAATAACACAATGTTAATGCTCTAAAAATATATGCATACAAAAAATAGGATTGATCATGTTAAAAAGAGTTATTCTATTATGATTATTATATTATATTTCCTTTTTAATTTTCCAAAGTGTCTATAATCGTATACTATAAAAATAAGGAAAATTTATTAGATCATTTTTATCATCTATACACCTGTCAGTAGATATCTGCCCGGTTGGATTCTTTGTTTTTATACTTTGTTCTAGAATCTGTTTAATAATCACTTATCAAATATAATACAGAGGACAGAGGGAACAGTAGTGTGGCAAGTCATTGTTCTAATTCTCCTTTATGATAACATTGGAGTGCTTATTATGTGCTGGCACAGTGCCAAGGTCAAAGTACACATGTTTTATATATCTAATTTAGATAGTATCTTGCTTAATAAGCCTTAAAAGAAATCTTATGTTTTGTAGAGGACACTGAGCTCAGAGGTCACACAGCTAATATGTGGTGGGATATATTTGACATAAGGTCTCTAATGACAGAGCCAGAAT
Source organism: Microcebus murinus (assembly GCF_040939455.1). Taxonomy (NCBI): domain Eukaryota; kingdom Metazoa; phylum Chordata; class Mammalia; order Primates; family Cheirogaleidae; genus Microcebus; species Microcebus murinus. Next base: position 52,472,409 of record NC_134104.1, read on the forward strand.
GTTTCTATTATAACATTACCATACTTCTTCCATACCCTAGTGCTTGGATAATGTAATAGCCCCTAATGGAATTATTTGTGTATACAATAAAACTTCTCCATTCCCAGATTTTTTTTATTGAATTAAACTTTTTAGCTAGAGATGATTGTAGATTCACATGCAGTTTTAAGAAATAATACAGAGTGATAGATGTACCCTTAACCCAGTGTACCCCACTGGTAACATCTAGCAAAACTATGGTACAGTATCATCATGGTACAGGATATTGACATTGATAAAGTCAAAATACAGAACATTTCCATCACCACAAAGACCCCCATGTTGACCTTTTATAGCCACATTCACCTTTCTCCCCAACCCACTTAATGCTTAGCAATTACCAAACTGTTCTCTATCTGCATAATTTGTCATTTAAAGAATGATTTATAAATAGAATCATATAGGATGTAACTTTTTGGGATTGGCTTTTTAAACTCAACCTAATTCTCAGGAGATTCATCCAGGTTGTTGTATGTAGCAATAGTTGGTTCCTTCTTATTGCTGAATAATATTCTATGGTATGGAAGTACCATTGTTTATTTAGCCATTCACCCATTGCAGGATATCTGGGTTATTTTCACTTTGGGGCTATTACAAATAAGGATGCTATGACCACTACCATATACGTTTTTGTGTGACTATAAGTTATCATTTCTCTGGGATAAATGTTTAGGGCACAATTGCTCCATTGAATGGTAGTTGCATGTTTTCAAAGAAACTGAACTGCCAAAAAGTTTTTAGGAATGGTTGTATCATATTACATTCTCATCAGCAACATACAAGTGATTCAGTTTCTCTACATGCTCACCAGTGTTTGGTGTTTCCATTATTCTTTATTTTAGCCATTCTGATAGATGCGTAGTGATATCTCACTGTGGTTTTAATTTGCATTTCCCTAATGTCCAATAATGTTAAACATCTTTTCATGGGCTTCTTTGCGCTTTGTAAATCTTCTTGGATACAATGTCTCTTCATGTCTTTTGCTCATTATCTTATTAGAATCTTTGCATTTTTACCATTGTGTTTTGAAAATGTTTCATATATTTAAGATACTAGTCCTTTACCAGAAATGTGGCTTACAGGTATTTTCTCTCAGTCTATAGTTTTCCTTTTTATTCTCTTAATGGAGTCTTTCACAGGGTAAAAGTTTTAAATTTTGCTGAAGCCCAATTTATAATTTTTTTTGTATGAATCATGAATCATGCTTTTAGCATTAAATTTATTGCCTAGTTCAAATTCCTAAAGATTTTCTGCTATTTTTCTCTAAAAGTCTTACAGTTTTACATTTTATATTTAATACCAGGCCTATCTTGACTATTTCCTGCCCCAGTGCTAGAATCAGCCATATCTCCAAGGAGGCCTGGTTCCTTTTATTGGAGAATGGTATTAGAAACCAAGATCTGGGTGCTAGGCATGTTCATTGTTACTGAGGTGTCATTGCCTCTGGGTTCTATTAGTTGACAGAGCAAGAAAATATATGGGTGTTATACTAACCCATGTAATAAATTTTGCATATGCATATCTAATAATATTTTATATGTAAACATCTATATCTATATTAAGCTAAATATAAGTTTATACTAATATCTCTAGTTCTATTCTATTACCACTTGGATCATTCTGGCCTCCTCCCTTTGCTTACTTGTAAATTCCCCATGGTGAGAAAACTGGCTCCTATTATCCACCATGTATTTACTTAATTATTCAATTTCAGTATACATGGATAATGATATCAGAATTGATAAGCTATGCCCCGGTGGGAAATAAGTTTATCAACTGAGTACAGTGCTTATGTATAGTTCCTTTTGCTTTAGTGTCAGAAACTCTACTCAGCACCTATTTCCTCACCCTCTTCAGTGAAGTTGTTCTACACATTTGTAATACAATTAGATTGTTTTGTCACAGTCTACATTCCATCCTGAGATTTCCTGACCTTCTAAGTACTTTTTTAAAACGTGCATATATTAAGGGTTACTCTGTGCTGCAAAGTTCTATGTATGGGTTTTGACAAATGTATAATGTCATGTATCCACAATGACATTATCATATAGAATACATGCCCTAAAAAATCCGTTGTGATTCATCTATTCAACCTTACAACCACTGTTCTTTTTGTGGTCTCTACATAGTTTTTTTCTTTTCCAGAATATCATATAGGCCAGGTGTGGTGGCTCATGCCTGTAATCCTAGCACTCTCGGAGGCTGAGACAGGAGGATCACATGAGCTCAGGAGTTTGAGACCAGAATGTCATATAATTGCAATTATACAGTATGTAGCCCTTTCAGATTGGCTTTTTTCACCTTGTAATATACATTTAAGATTCATCTATGTCTTTATGTGATCTGATAGCTCATTTCTTTTTTTTAAATCACTGATTGCTATTCCATTGTGTGGACATACTGTAGCTTGTTTACTCGACAACTTATTGAAGAACATCTTGGTTGCTTTCAGGTTTTTTGTTCTTTTTTTTAACTATGAGTAATGCTGTTATAGACATTCATGTATAGATTTTTGTGTGATCATACATTTTCAAATCAGCTGGGTAAACATCTATGAGCATGATTGCTGGATTTATGGTAAAACTATATTTAACTTTGTAAGAAACTGCCAAACTGTCTTCCAAAGTGACTACCATTTTCCATTCTTACCAGCAATGAATGAAAGTTTCTATTGCTCCATATCCTTGCCAGCAATTGGTATTAAGAGGGTTTTTTGGGGGGAGGGCGGCAGTTTGGGGGAACCATTTTTTGTTTTTAATTTTAGCTGGCCAAGTACAGTGGCCCATGCCTGTAATCCCAGCATGGGAGGCTGAGGCAGTAGGATTACTTGAGGCCAGGAGTTTAAGGCCACCCTCGGCAATACAGCAAGACCCTGTCTCTACCCAAAAACCGTTAAAAAATTAGGTGGGTGTTGGTAGCACATGCCTGTGGTCCTAGCTACTCAGGAGGCTGAGGCAGGAGGATTGCTTGAGCCCAGGAGTTCAAGGCTCCAGTGTGCTATGATTGTGCTACTAGACTGGTGACAGTGCAGACTCTATCTCAAAAACAAAAAATTCTTTTTAGCCATTATAATTGATGTATAGTAGTCAGTTATATTTATATTCTTAAATATCTGCTAAAGGCAGGTTTGGTGGTTTTCTCTTTTTTTGGCAATACAGGAGAATTAAAGGCAAATATACTATTCAAATACTGATAATCATTGACTTAGCCTCCTCATTACAGAATGAAGATTGACCTTACTGCTAAAGAATTTGCTTTAAGACCCAGGAAAGCCCAAGTTTTTAAACATTCCCTTAAATCTCAGTAATTCTCAGTCCTGTCAGACTTGATATACCCTCCTACAAAAAATCTTTTGCCCTCTTTGCTATGCAAAAATGAAACTTATCAATAATATAACGTAAATATACAATTTTTAAAAATCAATACAATGTCCTAACTATTACATAAGAGAGAAATTTTAAAAATTTTAAATAAAATTGTATATTCCAACACATAAATGTTCAGTCATATTCACATTAAAAGACAAGGAAAGGCCGAGGCAGGAAGATCGCTTGAGCTCAGGAGTTTGAGACCAGCCTGAGCAAGAGGGAGACCCAATCTCTACTAAAAATAGAAAAAATTAGCTGTGCATGGTGGCACATACCTGTAGTCCCATCTACTCTCATTGTATACAATGAGAGGAAACAGCCCCAATTGGTATTAAAATTTCCCTATATCATGATATAGGATATAATAGTGACAAACCATCACATCTGTTCCTATTTTGAAATCCCATTGCATCTTGGGGCATATGCTCAGTCTCATCTACAAAGGCATGGAAGGCTCTACTTTTCAATAAGCAATAGAACTGCAGAATGGATTAGAAGGAAACAGTAAAGTAAGCGGCTATAGAGCAATTATGTAGTAAATCATTAGGGATAGTATTTTCAGGTAAGACCTGCAAACAGGCAACCCCAACATAATTTCAATGCTATTTCCACAACATAAGTTTTTATCCTTGCACTACAAAAAAAATAATGTAAGATGGTAAGAATGTGAAATTTTAAAAACATTTTTATAGTGAAATGTGAAATCCTCATGTGTTCTGCTAATTTAATAATATTTGGCATCAAGTCACTTAAAAGAAGTCCCATATCTATTGTATATTGGCAATCTGCCTTGTCATGCTTGCAGTAATTTCACTGCTGCACTGAAACCCTGTTTAACTAATATACAATTGGAAAGCTATACTACACTGAGCAGATAGAAAGCAGAGAGTATGTAAATTATTCAATAGTTTCAAAATAATGTCTTCATCCCATTTAAGCTTTTCTCTCTATAATATCCTTTTCTAAATTACATTGCCTTCTTTCATAAATATATGTAAATTTTTTTCAGTATTTCATTTACTAAAGTATCATTGATTTTATTTGTAGTGTTTGGTACTATGAGATATTAAAAAGTTGTGCAAGAGGATGCTTCCTGTATGGGATTGTTCTGTGTGTTTTACAAATATCTAGTATCCCTAGCTCCTACTTACTGAAAGCCTAAGCTCCACATCTTTGTCCCCAGTCATCAGACAACCAAAATGGTTTCAAGTTTTCAAGAAGTCCCCTAGCCTTCAGTGCCTGACTTGCTGAGAACCACTCAACCTAAATCTATGGTTTTTTGCCCTTTCATGAGGAGTATTATGAGTTTTAGCTGTTTTAATTTATGGAGTGCTGTTTGGATAAAGAGGTTTTGTAATGATTTCCTGGTGGCAGGAGAGACCATAACATATATGTTTGATGAAATGGAGTCTGAGTTTAAATAAGTATCATGTTTTTTTTAAAGGTGAGTCCAGAAAATGTCCTTGAAGAGTAAAGCAGCTATTAGCAAAGAAGATAGCAGAAAAGCTAGGTCAGAAACTAATTTTACTCATGTTTTGCTCTTATTGTTGTTTTAGTTCACAAAGCTGGGTCAGGGTGAGGAAACCAAGAAAAAAAAAGAAACTGATATGTAAGCATGTACCATGTGCCAAAGGCTCTATTGATGCTTCCAAATCTAATTTCATGAAAGCTCTTTGAAGAGGTTTTACTGTCCTCAGTTAATCCTCACTTAATAGTAGAGGAAACTGGTATTCTGAGAAATTATGTAAATTTTCCTACCTCTATTGAAAAACAGAACTGGCCAAAAAGAGGAAAAAGGAGAAATTTGGATGTTGGAAATGGGGCATATTGGAAATTACTCATTCTGTTGAATAGGCAAGCAGGCCCATTCAGTGAGAGACATCAATATGTTTGAGGGGGAAAAGGAAGCATTTGTGAAATGGTAGGCAGGCACTTTGTACCTGATCTAAAGTCTTTTGTCCAAGTTGTAAGAATATATAACTGTTCTACTTTGCTCCTTAGAGATGGGAATAAAATATAACACCCAGGGTTTAGGCTTTTTGATTCATTAAATAATGGTGTCTAAATTTGTACAAAAATTAAACTTTTCAATGTGAACAATCAAAGAAATTCCCCTTTGCTCAGACTAAAGATCCAATGCAAATGGAATACATTATGTTCTGGGAGATTATGGACAGAAAACTTTTAAGTATTTGTTTTATGTGCCACCTGTGGCAAGATCTACATTTGAATCAGTGGGTATTGTGCCTTAATTCTGGAGCCTCAAATGCAGTGTGCTGGAGCATGCTCCTGCCAGCTGGTCAAGGTCAATTGTTAAATTTCCAGGAGTTTTGCCATGTGTTAGTTAAACTCTTGATAGTTTAAAATCAGCCATGATGGGAATATTTACATCACAGAAATAAGCAAACCTTACAAATCAAGCCTCTCCTCCTCCCACTCAGAACCAATTGTTCGACATTGATCAGCATACTACTCTTTAAAGGTTTTAAAATCATTCTACTGCGGTCATTGGCATTAACTTGTGGTCAAGAGGTCTGAGATTTCTCAGGGTTTCTTTCTGTGGCTTTATATCTTTGGCCACATGACAACTACTGAAAAAGTTATCTGCTTCTTTGCTTTCAGCTGGGATGAGGAAAGTAACAAAGTTACTTATTTGGGGGGAGATCTCCAGGGCAGATGGTAGTGTTAATCGGTTTGTGGCTCATTATCATTAAGGCTTTTAATATTTCCATTTATCTTCATTCTTTCCTGCCGTTGCCCTCTGGTGTCATTGGCAAACATTCTGATCGATTTAATGTCTATCCTTTTGTATATATGTTCTTATAAAATGTGTTCTGTATATATCTATGAACTTACAGAAATGGTTTATCTCCTTCTGTTTTGTTTTATTTCACACCTTTTACACCCAGAACTAGTTTTAAAGATTCTTCGTTTGACTAGTAGTGATCAATTGCCCTCTGGAAACACTTTCCCATCAACTGTCCTTGAGGATTCCCATATCTCCAAATTCTTGCCAACACTCAACAATTATCTAGCTTTCTATTCCTAGGCTAAGAGGGGTAAAGTGATATCTTTTCTTGATTTACATTTCTCTGATTACTAATGAGTTTGAGCCTCTTGTTATATTCTTGCTAGCCTTTTGGGTTTTCTTTTCCATAAATAGCCTGTGGATATATACTTTGCAGAATTTTTTTCTGTGGAGTTCCTGTCTCTTTATTATACATTTCAAATATTAATATCTCATCAATTTCACATCTTGCAAGTATTTTTGGAGGAATAAATTTAAGTACCTTTGATACCCAATCTCTGAAATTAGAAGCCCATAATTTTATATTTTTTAGAGGAAGTATAACAAGAAGAAAACTGTCTCCATTACCTTGCTCTTTGTCCTCCTCATTGATTCTTTTATCAGTCTGCATTAGAAATTACCAGGAGGCCAAACGGGACTCACAGGTAAGGCTTTATTGGGGCTCATGTTCAAACATAAGGGAGACAGCACAAAAGAAAAAGTCCTCAGGCTGGCTCTCTGAGGGTTGTTCAGGGAGAGTTTTAAAGAAGCGTAGGCAGGAAAAGGATGATGTGTAAGCATGTAAAGGTGGAGATTTTCTTGCACCTGCATATTTCTATCATAGGCTTCTTCATGCGTGACATGTCTCATTAGCATGTTAAATCTCCATCCCTGGGTATGATTTATAACATTAAAATGAGATTGTAATGAAGGAAAAATCAGGGTAAGTTCAGTATGGGGGTCTTTTCTGGCTTGGAGGCAGCTGGAACCATTCTGGTTCTTTTGCAGCCTTATTGGCCTGTGTCAATATCTTGCTCCAGTGGCTCTGAAAAACATTACTCATAAGGTTTTGTTGCCCCTTTATTGTCTCCCTTGGTCAGAAATGAGGCCCAAGTCCTGTCCCTGTACTATCTCAAGTCAGGACTGATTGCATTACATTGCAGTACCAAATATCCCCCAGATCTCTGTGGCTTAAAACAGGCTGCAAGCCTGAGTGAGAAATGAACATGTCAAGTGTGGATCAACAGAGAGGTTCTGCTTGTCAGAGTCACTCAGGGACTGACATATCAGCCATCATGGTTAAGCATTGCTGGTTGCCAAGGCAAAGGGAAAAGAGAGAATTCTGGAGGGTCTAGCACCAACAATTAAATGGTTGGCCTGGTTGTGACCCATGTTGCCCACAACTCACTGGCCAGGAGTGGTCATGAGGCCTTATGCATTTCCAAAAGGGCCAGGAAGTACAATCCTGCCATTTTCTAAGCAAGCAGAGACATACAAATAGTCAAGGAAAAGCACTTATATCTGCCCTTCTGGCCACCAAATAGGCAGGTCACTTTTTTTTTCTACAGATTCACCCTTTCTTGAGAGGTAAAATCCAAAAGTCACTTCCTGTCAGCAGATTCAAATCCCAGGATCTGTGAGTGATAAATAGAATTCTTTACATCAGGTCCAGGGCTGATTCTTCACTATCTGGAAACCTATAAACTAAGGTGACAAGTTATTAGTTTCTCACACACCCAATATACATCAGTGGACTAAGGAAAAAATGACTATAATAAATAATCTTGTTCAGATGGGAAAGAATGGGACACTTGAGGTCTATGGCATATAGCAATTCAAATTGCCATGGGAACATGTTGTGAAGGACTTTTTATGCTAAGGTTGAGGGATGTGTCTAATTAGGGCTCAATTCTACGTCCTGGGAAGGACTTGCTACACCCTTATTTGCCAGTGTTTTTAACTTCACCCTTGGGGAGTTTTTTCTCTTCATTATCTTCCTAGGCTATATCTGAGGAGAGTGTTGGAAATATGTCCTCTTTAGGGTTGAGAAGCTGTGTCTTAGGGCTCAAGGATCATTTTAAGTTTCAAATAGTCATCAAATTTCAGTCTAGTTTTGTGGTTCTTTGGACTATAATTGCAAATGTAATTGGGTTCTCATCAGTTTGAGTGTAAGCAGCAGCATGTGCCAATAGACACGTATGTAATTATTTTCAACATTAGGCTATTTTTAATGAAGTTCCCATCTTAAGCTGACAAGGTTTTGGTGGGAGAATCATGGCCTTTGTCTCTTTTCATTGATCCATATTGTTCTCTTGAAAGGATATAGTGGGTGCTATAACCTTAACTGGATCTGGTCATGCCTTTGATTTGGTTCTTGCTGTAAAACTAAACTCTAATAGCCTTTGTTGTTCAAAAGCTTTCTCATTTTTATTTTTTAACAGCTAGGGATGAGTAGTGAACCTGACAAGTCAACCTCTCTATTTCCTTTCATCTTGCTTACAAACCAGCCACCTCTTTCCTGAGTTAATTGATTTCTTGTTTGTTAAAAAATATAGCCAATGGTAGCCAACATTCTCTACTCCAACCTTTTCCTTCACAGACACAAGTGTAGCAAACATATATATTATCTATCTTCCAAGGTGACAATTTTACCAAATGTTTCACCACTCTATAATATAGATTATTATTCTTCCAATGCTCCAAAATTTGGCTTCTTGCCATATAACTCCTAGGCCAATGCCAAAAAATTTGAGATTTTAGCTATGGGAACACCGCAGTTCTAAGTACTTATTTCTAGCATTATCTAGGCCTGCTTCTCTCCAGGATGGGTGACTAACTTAGTAGATAACTGTGAAGTCCTGCTGTTTACTATCTTTCCCTGTGCCTCTGAGTTAGAAGGAAAAGACAATTAATTGGTTTATTTTCTCTAAAGGCCTAATATTTCTAAGTATGTTACCCAAATAAAACATTCAAATGCTGAACAAATATCAAAATCTAAATCATCAGTAAACTAATATAGTGAATGTCTCTCTTCCCTCATGCTACAATTGTAGCAATCCTAAGGAAATTCCTCATATGATTGGACTTCTTGCTAGACTCTTTCATACTAATATAAACAATAAGTAAGTAACTTGGTAATACCTTTCTTTTGTCAGAATAGGCTTGCATGATCAGAAATTTTCAAGCAATTATATTAAGGCAACTCAGGGTCCAGCTTCATGGATTTGTCCTTTCAAGGGATCCTTGAGTCATTTTAGACATTAATATATTTGAGTACATATTTTGGAAAATAAGAGAAATGAATGATGCTCCTCTACCCTGGGGCTTGGAGTGGGCAATAGACTTCCATGAGGCTTGAGAAGGCTGGAGCAGCTTCATGTTCAGAATTTGTTGAGTGATAGGACTCAGACCCACGTGGCAATGCCAGGGCACAGGAGGTGGGTGGGGATGGTAAAGAAGTCTGAATAGGCCAGCAAGGGCCAACACAATCCCTAATCAACCACAGCAATGAGCTTGGCATGAAGAAGACTCAAGCTCCCTGTGAACCCAGGTGGTTAACACTGGATTACTGGGTGTAATAATACCAACCCCATAGAACTGGCAAATGGAGAGAATTGACAGTGCCAAAGTGATATGTGGGCCAGCTCAGGGGATCTGTATGTAGAGCAGGGGTTGGCAAACATTTCCTCTAAAGAACCAGATTGTAAACACTTTAGGCTTTGCAGGCTATATATGATCTTTGTCTCTTCCCCTTTCCCTTCTTTACAGCCCTTTGAAAATGTAAAAACCTTCTTAGTTCTTGGATCATACAAAATTAGGCTGTTTTTGGCCATGGTCCATAGTTTGCCAATCCCTGGTATTGTGGAATTTGATCAAATCTTTAAAGGACCATTGATAACGGGAAGCCACAGGGAAAGTGAGGGGCATCTGCAGGAAAATCTCATGTCATATGATAGAGTCCTTATTGGCCAATGTCTGTGCTAAAAGACCAAATCCCTAGGCACCAGTAGCTATGCAGAGACACTAAGAAAAATATGTGGATGTGCTCTTTCTCCCCACAGCTGAGTGAAATCACTTCTTAGCAACCAGAAAAAGGATGAGGAAGAAGACTGAAAAAGGATTTTTAAACAGGAATGCAATTAAATGATTTTGAACTTGGCTGAAAATAATTATTGTTTTGGACTACTTTTTCTGCTACTGAGCAGGAGTGAGACCCAAGAGCTAAGATAAAATTAGTTATAGAGAACAAGTTTTCATTGTGTGCTTTCCAATTTGACTTTCAAATCTATACCTGGTTTATGAAGATATTTGAACAACCACTAGTGAATATTAGGGGCTATAAACCTACATCTTTCTGCCATTGTCACTCTGAGTGTCAAGTTTGCACACTGCTCTCATTCAATACCCAAACCTCTGATAAGAGAGAAAGTGATATCAGAATCCCCACTTACTTTTAAATCAGTTTGTATAAGAAAGGTAAGATGCATTTTTAAGATAGTTTATTTCTTTGAGTTACTTTCCTAGACATTGAAATGGGGTAATTTTCAAACAATCTTGACAATACCAAACCCATGGAAAGATACTATCAAAGTATATTTGATTAGGAAAAAAATTAACACTATCTAGGTTATAAGAAAAAAATCAGGAAAATTAATTCTGTTATTAGAAATATTCAAGTTTTTAAAACATATCAAAAGTTCAATTATAAAAATACATTTCAAAGTAACCTCTGTACAGGCTATTTGTGATTCTTGATGTAAGGATCTGAAGAACAAAGATGGCCTCAAATCTTAAGCTAATACCTATAAATAGAGTTATTTGGCTCTTTTAATACCTTGTAGTTTTTTGGCTTAAGAAGTATTAATACCAGCAATCATGCTCACTTTGTGGTGGTCAAACTCATTTAATTACAGCTCTTGCATACTAACACTGGGAAAAGGCCTCTTAAGGTTTTGGAAGTCCTAGTCCATATGCCTTTTGTCTTCACATCTTTTCTTTTGAAGGGTTCTTTGAGGTTTTTGCCTGGTATATTTTCATTCTATTGATAGACACATGTCAGGGCAGAGTTGTACAGGGTTTGAGTTAGGGTGGTGCGTATGGTGTAAACCAGGTTTGACCTCATGAATCCCCAGGCGCAGACAGATGAGAACCTCAAAGATGAAGCATGGCTATCAAGAGTGTGTGTATACCAACTTTATGATGGTTTCTGCTGCCTTTGAGAGCTCGTTTGGAGGGTCTAGCAGGCAAGTGCAGCTACTCATATACCCTTGATGAAAGAACAGTCCTCCTCTATTGGGGAAGGTCGTCCTCTTCGACCGAGAATGCAGCTTCAGGAGGGACATGCATGTAGCAGTGAGGGAAGAAGGGAACACCTGCCTAGCCAGCTAGATCAGCTGAATCAACCCTGGTGATCAATGGGATGATAGATGTCACAGCCAGATTGCCCTCAAATCTGGTTTTTGCTATTTTTAATTCCGAGATAGCCCAGGTCCCCTTGTCCATTTCTGTCCTGACTATTTAGCAGTGTATAAATTAGATTTAAAGAGCACTTGCATTTTATCTCTTGGCCTAATGTCCAGCAAAATTATATTCTTGGTATGATTTAGGAGTCTTCAGAAAGATCATTTCTCAGAGGTGAGTTGCTGTCTTAAGATCATCTCTCTCCATGGGATATATAGGAATTCTTTCAAGGGTTCTATATGCCTGCATCTGGGAACAATTCTGTCCTGGTGGGTCCCCAGGCTATCCACTTATCCCTGTTTGCCCAATCCTTGGGCAATAGAGAGTGTGGCAATTAATAGTTCTGGACATCTCGTTGAGATTTTGGGCAGAAGTGAACTTCATGCAGTTAGTTGTTTGCTTGAAGTCAGCAGCTAACCTGCAGGTCAATAGACTTCAGCAGGATCTTGAGTCGGCAGTTGACCTGCAGGTCTTCTGGGGAATGTCTTTAATGGTTGTACAACCATTAAGGCCTCTAATGGTTGTAACTTTCCAATTCTGTTAGGAATCTTTTCACTTTCCTAGAGGACTTGGGGTTAATAAGGACAGTGAAGTTTCTGAATAAAGGACAAAGCCTTTCATAAACCATGAATAGTTGCCCCAGTAAAATGTCTTCTCTCTCTCTCTCTCTCTCTCTCTCTCTCTCTCTCTCTCTCTCTCTCTCTCTCTCTCCCCTGCACCCTTTCTCTCTGTTATGCCACTGTTATTGCTATGGCTTTAACCTATTGGTGGCGGAAAATTCTATAAAATTTATTTGGAGGTGCTCAACCAATCCTCTTGTGTATAGTTTCTGTATTACCTTTACAGTTTTTTCAGAATTATGTTAATTACAAATGAGTTATGAAAGGGCATATCCTCTTTTATTCTAGAAAATTTCTACATCAATGTTGAATATCAGAGCCAACTTTTCCCAATTGTAATAAATTGTATCATGGAAAATTTTATCAAGGCCCATTTGAAGTTCTCTGGTGACATCAAGCATCCTTCAGGAATTTGACAGATCTTTTCTCCATAAATTTTAAAATCTGATGATTCTATTTTCTTTCTAGAACTGGGGGTCTAATTTTATGCTTCTATTGTGGAATTTTTAAATTTCTCTGTGGATTTTTCTTTCTGTTCTGTGAGGGGTCTTTGCATTAGAACTTTAGTCAAAGCAACCTGTTTAGCATGGTGCTATTAGTATGTCTTTTACTGTGGGTTCTATCTTGATGACAGCAAATTTCTTGTATAGAAAACCTTTGTGTTTGTGTTTCTATAGCATTTCAAAGTGATGAACTACAGTATTCCAAAAGCATATCAGTGACCAGTGTGTGTATGTGTGCACGTATACACAAGTTTCTATATATTAAAATATATTTACTGTTATATTTATTAGCAATTTAACATGCTCTTGATAGTTTCACAAGTACAGTCACTTGAGCTGATCTTGCTTCCAGTAAGGGTTTGGGTTCTACAAGAGTCTGTGGTAGTTATTGTATGTCCATCTTGGTATTATTCCTTTTCATTTTAAATATAAAACTCATCAAAAACAAAAAAGTCAGAATTTGGTATGGGCTTGTCCAAAAGATCTGTTCTGGGATGTATACTTCTCAAAGTGTAGAAAAAGAACCATGAGATTTTTCTTCATTAGGTAAAAGTAATCAAGTTGGTGGATTAAGAATGTTAGATCAGTAGATAAGAATATGACAAGGAGAAAATAACAATATTTCATAATTAGTTTAGCCTCCACAGAAAATGCTGGATGCTTTCAGTTAGTAACAGGGATTGGTTGTACTACATATGATACCATCATCTTTGTAGATAAATATGTCAGTTCAGGTTTTCTGGGAAAACATATGTCAGGAAGAAGTTAGAAGTGCAAGAGCTTTATTGGAATCAATGCACGTGAAATATAAAAGTGAGAGGAAGAGAGGAGGAGTCAGGCAGTCTTTGGACTGTGATGCAATTAGACCCACACTTGTGAAAGAAGAGAAGGAAAGAGAATTAAGGATATAATTCTTATGTAAAACTGAGCTACCCTTCAGAGAAAGTCATGTGATCAACCCAACTGGGAGGCACAGAGTAAAAATCGCCTTTTAAGGATGTACCACTTAGGACGAATGGACAGAGTCTAATGACTAAGCCTCAGAATGATTGGGCACAATCTGCCTAAGGAGATTGTGTTCCCTTTTTCACTCTGTTGCCTGGGCTAGAGTGCCATGGCATCAGGCTAGCTCACAGCAACCTCAAACTCCTGGGCTCAAGCAATCCTCCTGCCTCAGCCTCCCCAGTGCCTGGGACTATAGGCATGTGCCACCATGCCCAGCTAATTTTTTCTATAAATGTTTTTAGTTGTCCAGATAATGTATATTTTTTTAGTGGAGATGGTGTCGCACTCTTGCTCAGGCTGGTCTCCAACTCCTGAGCTCAAAGGATCCACCTGCCTTGGCCTCCCAGAGTGCTAGGATTACAGGCTTGAGCTACTGCACCAGGCCTGAGATTGTGTTCTTGATTGTAACATTGTGGCAGATCTCCTAAAGCACAGACCTTGGAAGTTGTCAGCTGACTGCATTCCTTATGGCAGGTTTTCTCTTTATGAGAGACCCTAATGTAACAGCTGCATTGCTGCCACAGTACACAATTGCATGATGCAGACCCGTTTCTCCATTCAAGTTCAGGGAATAGTTTCTTCAGGGTTCCCATGGGCCTCTTTTCCTGAGTGGGGACCTAATTAGAAGTGGGAGGTTGGTGGCACTAACTATAGCTTTGTCATTGCAGTCAGTTGTGGGGCTGTAACTGGTATGATAAGTACTAGTTGGCAGTCTAGACCTCTTTGGACTATATTATGACAAAGGATCAGAGAGCTAATGTGTCTCTGAGGCAAAGTAAAGGAATTTTCTCTGTTCCATGTGAATGCAAATGTTTCTGATTCTCATTCTTTATAAGGTAGAAAAGCAAACATTTGTTAAATCCATGGTTGCAGATGATATACCAGAGGCCTTATTAATCTGCTCTAGCAATGCTACCTCATCGGCACAGTGGCTCTGATGGGGCTGCTGGCTGGATGAGCTTACAGTGGTCTGCAGTTATTCTCCAGGAACCACTAAATTTCTCCAGGGCCAGAGTGATAAATTAAATGGAGATATGACAGGGCCCACCACACTTGCATGCTTTAGATCTTTAGGGATGGTATTCCTCTCTGCCATTCCTTCCAAAATACAATATTGTTTTATTTTGACTACATATTGGGCCTGGGGGTATGTCAGAGACCTTTCCCACTGTGATAGCTCCTAATCAATGAGACTAAGGCCCTATATGAGAGTTTGCCAACTGCCAGTATGTCAATCCTAATTACACATTTAAGGACTAGGGAAAGGATAAAAGGGAAAGGTCTCATTATCTGCATTAATGAGGGTGATGACTGCCCCATTATTTCTGGCACTTAAGCACCACCACCTTGTCCCTATTATCACAATTAACCCCATTGCTGTTAATGAGCCAATCTAGACCAAATAGATATACTGTAAGTGGGTGGAATCTGTTTTATACCTGATCTTTGCATGCCCAACTCCAACAGTGGAGACTATATTTTGTTCTATGGGTATCACTGTCAACTAAGAACCTATATCCAAAAGTCCTTGAAGTGTCTGGATACTCCCTTTTCCCCTATATTCAAGTAAATGGCCATAGACCTTGTTGAGAAAGGAGTGGTAGAATCACTACAGTGGACATTTACCATGTTTTTGCAAAGTCCTTCCTTTCCCTCTTTAAACAATGAGTTCTAGATCTTAAAACAGCTCAAGTTCAGGAACTAAGCAAAGTAATGTGACTTTTAAACCAGATGACTACCTTCAGCCTCCTGCTTTTCCATTCTTGCCTTCTTTTGTTTTTATTTATTATATTAAGCAGCACCCTCATTAACTGCTAGTCTATTCTGTCTCTAGAGACACTGCAACTCCTTGCAGGCTAAGCCCCCTTGGCTGCCCCTCTAACCTTGCTGGTTGTTAGGTAATTTTGGCCTCCTAGTTTCTGGCATTGTAGCGCCATCACATGGTCTCTTTTATCTCCCATTAGCCCCATTTCTGTGAATGAGCCAAACTCTGAGACTACCGTTCCCACTCTCAGCGCTGGCCTGAAGAGGAGAGCAACCACTGAACTTTGAGTGACTCCAGTACACCTCTCGCTAGTATGTTCCTACTTGCCGTGTTGAATGGTGCATTTTCTGGACCATCGTGTGTAATATCATCCTGTGGTGGATATTCTTCCCCATATAATATATCTATTCCAGCAAGCCCACTTCCCTGAGTCTTTTAATTCTTTTCTCCACGGTCTCAACAACTCAGATACTTTTACTTTGTACAGCACTTTCCCAGGTTCCCAAGAACCATCCTTTCAGCATGTTCACTCCAACCCAAGGGTCCTTGTCATATTCCATTAAGTGCTGCCAAGTCAATAAACTCATGTTTACCCAGTCCAGCGTCCTCGAGCAAGCCCCCTCAGAATCTAGTACCAGGACACCTTTTCCCTGCTAGTACAAGCTAGAAAATTTTTGTAGTTCATTTGGGATTTAAGCTCTACCCTCCCTTACTAAGTCTGGCATACCCTTGGCTGGTCTGTGCTGTGATTTAACCCCAGTTATCAGCCTACCACCCAGGAGACAAAATTGGGGCACTTCCTGAGGTACCTACCTGAAGCCTTATGAAGAGCCCTTTAAAGTTTCTTTCTACATGAAGTCAAAGTTAGCCCTTTAAGGGGGGGGGGCGTTGGGCCACTATCGTAGGCTCTGCTTCAGGGTGTCCACAGAGCCACCGTTTTTAAGGACACCCATACAGACATCCTTCTACCAAGTTTCCCCAAACAGGGCCTTGCCCTTGGCATGCAGACACTGCCTTGGCTGAACTTTCAATAGTCTTTGAACCTTCCCAACATTGACTGTGAAATTTGGAGTTTGTTCCTCAGTTGTGCCTGTTCTCCTTCTCTGAAGAACCTAAGGGCCTTTTTGTAAGCTACTAAACAGACCCTCTGGTTCTCATATATAGTTTCCAACTTTTAAACTATCTTATTGTGTCCTATTGACCTTCTCTAGTTAGTTCATCAGTGCAACTTACCAATACCCAGACAATTCTACTTTCCTTGTATGTATTGTTACTCTTATTATCTTTTAAATGTCTGAGTTGTCCCACTGGCAAGGGTATCAGGACATTTTTCTTGTCCAACTAATGAAATTTTTAGGAGTTGGGCCTCCACCTTGTGCCAGGGAGTAGCCTTGCCCCACATACTCTTAGGATAGGGTCCTTCTTACCACCCAGCTGGTGAATGAGCCAGTTGCCAAACCCCATCTCACTACCTGTCTTCTTGGACCATCCAGGTACCCATTGTGTTAGTTTGTGCCTTGCAGGAAGCAGTCACAAAGACAGAGATAGAAATGCCTGAGTTTTATTGCTGGTAATGCCTGTGGAACATAAGTGGAAAGTAAGCAGGAATAGGGAAGGCCTTCAGGCTATGACACAGATCAGACACCCATGAAAGACCACAGGGAAGGAAGGGGGATTGGACAGAAAGAGCACGAGACTGCGGTGCAGCATTGAGAGTCTCTTTTAGCCTGACGGAGAGCTCCTGAGCAAAGATTGCCTATTATAGGAGGCTTGCACTGGCCAGAAATAACTGTACTTAAGGGTTCCTGCTGTTCTCAGTCATTGGCTGGGAGCTGTCTGGGAAGGGTTGTCCTTGGCTCAAACACAGTGACAGATCCTAAAGGTGCTGTAGTTAGAAGCTGTCAAAGACTACACTCCTCATTACAGGAGTTCTCTCTTAAAGGGAGATCTGAGCAATGCGCTTTTGAACCATTATGCTGCCAAATAAGATGTGGCTACCGGCTAGGGCTAGACATTACTTTTTATGTTTCAGCCCCTTTATCTGGAATCATTGCCCATCTGTTTGATTAACATGCATTAGAATTTACATAGTGAAGTTCTTCCAGTTGTCAAAACAGTTTTTAATGCCATTTTTCTTAATGCCTAGAACATCTCTAGGTGTAGATTGCTAAGCTATCTTTTCTCCCCACTTTAAATATATCATTAACTGCCTTCTGCCTTCCATACTTCTCTGAGGGGTTTGGTCATCATTCTAATTGCCTTTATTTTATAGATTACCTTTCATTTCTTCTCTGACTACTTTTACAATCTATTTTTCTGCAACATTTATGATGTTTTAATGTTCTACAACACTTATGATGTGATTTTATTTGTATTGCCCTGGACTTCTTAGGAGTCTTGGATTTTTAATAATTGTAAATAATTACCAGGCACTATCTCTTTCTTAGGCTCTCCAGTCCTTTTGGAACTCCAAGTAGACCTATGTTAGACTTTTAATTCTATTCTCTGTGTCTCTTGCCTTCTCCTTTATATTTATGTATAAATCCTTCTGGGTGTGTTTTAGAAGTTTCCTCAAACTAAACTTCCAGTTTAGACAGAGCAGAAATAAAATTAATCAGCTTAATTCGTACTCTGAATTTTACATTTTATGGAATGTATTGTTCTTTTCTACATATTCTATTTGATTATGTTTTAAATCTCTTGGTGCTTGCTCTTTAAAATCTCTTGTTCCCAGTACATTTTCAAGAATGTCATTTCTTTAAACATATTTTCTTTTTATTCTGATTGATAATTCTGATATCTGAAATCTTTGTGGTGTGTTCTGCTGGTTTCTACTCATAGAATGTTTTCATTATTATTCTGTGATTTGTATTTTGGTATGCGTGTGGACATGCCAAATTTCTATGGAGATTTATCTGTGTGAATCCCACAGGACCTGTTAAGCTCCTCAGAGAGGATTGATATTTTCTTTCTCAGTAGCCAGGGGTAGGACTAATCCAGAACAACTTCAAATTAAATTCTGTGTTTCGGATTTCCTTGGATCACACAGGTTACTTGAATTTAGACAGCAAGTTTGAGGACTAGTTTATGATTATGTATTCACAGAAAAGAATTTATTTTCTTTTCACCCACAACTAAGTTTGAGAAGGTATGTTTCCCCGATTTCATCTTTTTGTCATTTTTTTCTTATATTCTGAAAGAGTCAAAATTTTATGCAGGCTCTTTCATGAGGTTTCCCAACTAGATGGGCCACAGGACTGAGTTGTTCTTCTTCATATTAACTCACACACACACAGCTCAAAACTCTTTGGAGTTCAGCAGAAACAGGTCAAGAGACTGATTTGGTACCTACTTATCCCCCAGCATTCCTGGTTTTAAATAATTCGAGGAATTTTTCATATGCCTTACTTTTTTACCAACCTATTAACACTTTCCAAAAGACATTTTTAATATTTCTATTCCTTCTCTTAGATTCAGTTGGGAGGGGTTGCTTAGGATTTTTAATCTACCCTATTCCTAGAAATATAACTGATAACTTTTTATCTGTTATGTTTTTCACAGAGCCTCAATTTTTTCCAAATGTTTTTTACTGGAAACGAAGATTTTATATTCTGGTAGCTAGGTACTTTAAATAATGCCCATTTTCAATAAAAATCTAACTTACTCAAAAATACTCCTGTGGGAAAAGTTTCCTACTGAGGAGAAAGAAAAAAGTTAACATGGTCCAAGACAGAAGAATAATCTGTTTGTCACCAAAGGGGTTTTTGTTGTTTTCGTTGTTGGGTTTTTTTTTCCCTCAAAGCCAACTTGAGGTTTACCTTTGCTGTCTAATATAATCTTGCTGTTAACAAAATGTTCATCACTTTCTGGCTTACTCATACTCTGTTCTACTTCTAGAGCCTCCTTGTTTCTTTCTATTCATCTCTCATCTGTTCCTTTCAGTCTCTTCTACAGTCAAAATTCCAGGCTCTATTTTGAATGCAGCATTTAGTCCATTCACGGGAAAGTAGAAACATGTGTTTCTATGGTCCCCATTTACATTAATCTCTCTGTGAAAGATGTTGAAGGACTAAAAATTTTCCACTTACTCTTGTAAGACCTTAGCCCCAACCATCCCTTCCACTTCTCTTACCAAACCCAGTTGTCCCACCAGTAGTTGCTAGAGTGTGGCCCTGATCTTCAGTGTCTTGCTCCCTCCAGAACACTCAATTTGAACACTCATCATGTGGCGACACTTTAAATAAATGTTTGAGTACACTCCTTTTGATTGTGTTTTTTAGAAAATATCCTTTCCCATTCCTTTCATTCAATAAATGCTTATTAGTTTCCAGGCAATGAGCTAAGACAGAAGCTAGGGTGAATTAATACGACCCTTGTCCTCAAAAAGACCTTTTAAATATGTTATACAGAGAAGTAAATAGTTCCCATGTGACTTGAGACATTCTTCACCTTCCCTGGTAGCTGAAGAAATATAACCTAAAGTTTGGGTAAACTTGGCCTCTACAGATGAATATTATTAGGAGAAAAGAACATGAAAGTGTATCTGACTCATTTGGAGATGACAAGCCTGTATATCTGAGCATGAGGATTCCTTCTACGACATGCAGAAACAAAATATATTCCCACGTGGAAGATATTCACGTACAATAGGCTGGTCTTAAGTAATTTTTATCTTTTAATTCCCTTCCAAAGTAGGAAAGGAGATTCTGACAAATATGAATCTTTCAGAAAAATAAAGAAAAATGGGTATGTGAAAATTAGAATCATTTACTATATTTATAGGGAACTAAATATTTTAAAAGACTAGAATCATTTACTGTGTTTGTGGAAAACTACCAGTGAGGCACTCAGATCACCATATGTGGGGCTCCTCAAAATTCTTGAGAGAATCTTCACCTTAAGACTACTTTGACTTGCTTGAATCCAGAAGCTGAACCAATTAAACTCAGGGGTATGGTTGTATACCTTGCAATGGTCTCCAACCCTAAAGCTATGAACTATTTAATAATTATTTATAACAAATAACTATTAAATAACTTAGAAAACGTATTATTGTGTACTCCATTGTTATAGGGGACTAAAATTAATTAAAAGTTAGTGTTTTCCTCCCAATAAATGATATTCTTTTGAAATACTGTAGTTTAGATTTGCTTATGCATAGCTCTCATCCAATAACTTAACATAGGAAAAGTAAAACACCATATGTCTACATTATGCTAGCAATGTACCTATATTGCTATTTTAATAGTAAAGGAAAACCTGATGTGTGACTATGACAATGGTGTCCTGAGTTTCCTCTTGTGGTGGATGTAACTTCCATACAAGCTAGTCCTTGACTCCACTGGCGACTCTTTCCAGCTCTAATTCACTGCAATTCTACTCCACCCTACTGTGGAACAATGTCGAACTGGGAATAAAGACAGGGCAAGATCCATGATAATGATAGATGTTATTGCAGTCATGTGTCTTTTTTTTTTTTTTGTAAAAGGTGAGGGTATTTTTCAGAAGCGAGCATTTGCATGTGTAGCCACTTTATTCCTATGAGATAGGTGTCAGATGTTGTATTGATAATTAATTTTATCAATCGCTGTGCAGACTTTTTTTGCAACGTGAGCTCGATCCGCAGGACACACCACCACAAGCCACACCAGTTTTACTTACGTTTATTAAGGGTGAAGAGAAAAAGGGAAAAGTACCGCAGGGGAAGAACACAAAAGAGTGATCATACCACTAGGATCCCATTAGTAGCACCGAAATTAACCATCATGGGGAAGTCCCAGCCCTGGAATTTCCATCACGGGCAAGTCTCAGGCAGCGGTGAAGGCAACAACATGCGGGGATATCAAGCAGGCAGGCAGCTGCATGCCGAGAGGTTGGATAGGAAAAATATGGCGGCCCCTCAGGGGCTTTTCTATGCTGTTTATATAGGGGTCTGAACAAAGGAAGGCTTTGGCACCAAAAAGACGTATGTTCTGGTCACGAACGGTCCAGGATCTGGCCAGGAGCCGCGGCCTGCAGGTGACTGTTTTCTCATAACAACTCTGAGCATGAGACTAGGATAAGCACTCCCAGACAACCTCAGATAAGCATTCTCAGGCAGTCTAGGATAAACACGCCCAGGCCCATAGCCCAGAGTTATCAGTTCCCATTCCCTCAAGAAGTGGCTGGCTTCTCCAGGGAATGGGTGCATACCTCGAGCCTCATAAATTTATATGACCCCAAGCAGGCCTTAATATTCTATACCTCAGTACAGATGTCATTCCCATTTTGTTACTGAGGAAATGGCCTTGTTGCTGAGGATTGAGCTAAAAAGACTCACTGTAAAATCACAATAGCATAGCAGGAACTGGCACTTGAATGTCTACTGCGTTGCAGGGCTTTGCTAAGGAAATCACATTTGCCTCTACAGAACAAAATCACCAATTCAGGAGGGAAAGTCAGGAATAGTCCTCATAGTGTTGAGAAATTATGAGGGCCTGGTAGATATTGAGTCTCCCTGCAACCAGAGGATTCAGAAGTCTTTTATAATACACACTTGAAAGATCAGAAGAATGGGAGCATAGTTTCATTTCAAAGAGAAGCAAACTAATATTTCAGTGTCTACCCTGAGTCACCTATGTAAATATCTTACATAGGCTCTTGTTTAATCTTCTGTACCACCCTGAGAAGTAGATGCTTTTCTTGTCTCACAGACCAGAAAACCATGGTATAAGGTTAGGTAACTCACCAAAATCAATAAAGTGACAAAGAAGGACATCTACTTCCAAGATCAAGTTGAAATACCTCTTTCTTAGGTAGGAATACAACAACAAACCTGGACATTATGTATAAAACAAACATAAGGCTCTGAAACATAGAAGGCCAACAGGCTAGGGAAGCTAGGACCCAAGAGCATCAGCGTGGAACATTCCCTGGGCTTTTAGCCTCGTGTATTCCAGAGTTGGAACTGAAGAGGCCGGCAATCTGGAAATGCCAATGGGCATAGTGAAAAAGACCCTAACAAAAACTTTCTCTCCACTAAAAAGACCAGAACAGGGAAAACCTAGCAAGACAGAAAACTTTTACACAACAACCTCTTTACTCCAGCCAAACATCCCAGAAAAACTGTGTGGAGAGCTTAGACCCCCACCTCCGGGAGGCTACAGAGAAAGTGCCGTGACCTCCTGCTGGTTGAGTAGGGAACTTGGGCTTTCATCCTCCTGGCAGACAGTAATAAGAACCCTGCCCTCTGCAGGGTGTCAACCTGAAACCTATGTGGAACACCTGGATTTCCACCTTCACTCTGTAGTGAGGAAATGGCACCCCCCCCCTTCCACTGCTGGAGCTGTGTCAAAAAAAAGCCAGCCAAAATGCAACGTAAAAATAAAATCCAGGGTCTCATACATTTAAAACTTTCATTCTGCAAAAGTCTCTGTTAAGAGGATGAAAAGATAAACTACACAGAAGATACTTGCAAACCATCTATCTGACAAAGGACTAGTATCTAGAATATATAAAGTGCTCTCAAACTCAACATTAAAAAGAGAATCCAATTAGAAAATGAGCAAAAGACACAGATAGATATTTCACCCAGGAGTATATACAGATGGCAAATAAGCACACGAGAAGATGTTTGACATTATGAGACATCAGGGAAATGCAAATTAAAACCACAATGAGCTATCACTACACAACCATCAAAATGGCTAAAATAAGTAGTGACAACACCAGATGCAGGTAAGGATTTAGAGAAACTGGATCACTCATATTGCTAATAGATCACTCATATTGCTGGTGGTAATATAAATAGTATAGACATTCTGAGAAACAGTTTGGCAGTTTCTTAAAACACTAAACATCCCAGAAATTGCACTCCTGGGCATTTCTCCCACAGAAATTAAAACTTATGCTCACTCAGATTCCTATACATGAATATTTATGGAAGCTTTATTTATAGTAGCCCAAAACTGAAGATAACCAAGATGTCCTTCTATGGGTGAATGGTTGAAAAAAAACCCAAAATAATGAACTATTGATATGTGCAACAACTTGGGTAAATCTCTAGAGAATTACGCTGAGTTGAAAAAGCCAATCCCAAAAGGTAATATGCTATTTGATACAATTTATAAGACATTGTTGAAATGATAAAATTATAAAGGTGGAGAACAGATTAGTGATTGCCAGGGTTTGAGTAGGGTGAGGGAAGGGAGGTGGATGTGGCTAAAAAAGGTCAATATGAGGGATCCCTGTGGTGATGGGAATGTTTTCTATCTTAATCACACCAATGTCAACATCCTAGTTGTTATGGGCCAAATTGTGTCCCTTCAAAATTTGTATGTTGAAATCCTAACTCCCATTACCTCAGAAAATAGCCATATTTGGAGACAGGGTATTTAAAGAGGTAAATAAGTTAAAATGGTGTCAATTAGAGGGACCCTTAACCCATGTGACTGCTTTCCCTATAAAAAGAGGTGATTTGGACACAGGTAGGTACAGAGGGATGACCCCATGAAGACACACAGAGAAGATAGCCATTTATGGGCCAAAGAGAGAGGCTTCAGAAGAAACCAACCCTGCTGACATCTTTATCTTGGACTTACAGCCTCTAGAATTGTGAGGAAATAAATTTCTGTTGTATCCACCATGTGGTACTTTGTTACAGTACCCCTAGCAAACTTCTATGCTGGTTGCAATATTATGCTATAGTTTTTCAAGATGTTTCCTTCCAGGGAAAGTAAGTCAAGTGTACATGGGATCTCTTTGTATTCTTTCTTACAACTGAATGGGAATCTACAATTCTTTCAAAATATAAAAGGTTTTTTTTTGGGGGTGGGTTACATTATTCTTAGGTTCAAATGGTTCAAATGCAGGTCTGTCTGTTGCTAAAACTAATGATCAAAACAGACCCACACCTTTGACTTGGTCCTGTGTCAGAGGACCTTCACTTCTGAGACTAAGTCAATAATCCAAACAATGAATTAAGACTTAGAAGTTTGATGTGCTGACTTAGAGTCTTAGTAGTGATAGGTCAAAATGTAGCATTCTGTGGAGTTCTCTGATTTTCTTTTTGTAGTTCATCACTTCTTGAATGCTTTCTTCCACATAGAAATGACCCAATCTCATAGACCCAGAGCTTAGAGCAAGGAGTGACCTCAAGTGCTATTGCTTTCATTTGTAAGTAAAAAGGCCTCAGCAGTCTCAAAGGTAATTGATGCCACACAGTGTTCTGTGACTTTCCAAAAGTCATACTATATAAATTCGAGTGCAATCATCTTATAGTTATTAGGAACATACTGCTTTTAAATAAATATCATTGGTACCACATAGCCCTTAAATGCAAGCCACCTACACTGAATCTTTAATTGAAAAAAAGAGTAATCTGAACTAAAGAAACAGTAATTTTTCCCATGCTTAAGAAAACAAAAACAAAATACAAGCTCTGTTAGAATTGAGATGGTTCTATTTCTTATGTGGTCAGGGATTGTCATAAGGCATTTTCAGAGGTAATTCTGACTTTGTGAGTGTTTTACTTTATATGCTGACTTTAGAAATTAACCTCCTCATAAAATCCAATCCCACTTTGCTATTTTGACACTTCTTTTGTCTGAAAGTATTCATTAACATTTCACATAATTGCCGTGTTTCCAGAGCTAGTATGTAATTTCCTGCAAAATGAAGACTTCATAATGCATATCCAATAAAGTCCACCTTGTCTGCCACTAGTTGATGCCTTAGCTTTATCATGAGCTTCAAACAGAGATTTTTCTGCTGTTGGTCCTGTTGGATCCTGTTGAATCCTGTTGGCTGTCTACACCATTAAAATGTAACCCATAGCCATGGCCATTTGTAATGTCTACTGTGTTTCAGTCATTGTTTTTCTCTCTCTCTGAAGAGCTCCTGGCTATTTTCTGACTATATACTGCTAGTGGGTATTGGCTGGTCAGTGTACAGGATTTTAAACAAATTGATTAGAGTACTTTCATAATTTTATCTTTACCAAGATGGTCATGTAAATAGCAATCAAATTTTGATGATGTTGGAGACTAGGGAAAGCCAAGATAAAATGCCTGTGAGAACCTATGTCCTAGTGAAATATGCAGTCAAGGAATGAGCTTACCAAAACAAAGGTATTTCACTTTCTGACTAAAGTATAAATTGTGCAGAGCTTTGAGAGGAATTAAAACATATTTTTCCTAATTAAAAGCAATATGGAAAAAGTTTTCACTTTATAATTGTTTCAACTGAAATATGCTTCAACAAACTACAGTTATATAAAATGTTTAATAATTTTATCAAGTTATTAATCATGGATAATTCTGGTGTTCAGCTTATAGAATAGTAACGGAAATAGGTATCTCTAATTTATGCTTTGAGGGAAATGGACTCCTTGGCTACTCTGCATAGATTGTATGTATGTTCTTTAGGAAAGTCATGAAATAAACTCAATCAGTTGCTTTACAGTATTAAACGTCTCAGTTAATATATCTAAGAGACAGAAGCTGGGTCTTTGTTTCTTTTCTTCATATTTATTTATATTTATATACACACACTACATTTCAATATTTAGTGACAAACCCTCATGGCAATGTTTATTTTTCTGGTGTCTGTCAACTATTATAAAATGATACTTGTTGGCTTTTATGTCAGAGCAGTGTGGTCAACTGGTCTGATAGTCTGCACAAACTGAATAGAATTGCCCTCTTCGGACTATTATTTATATTTTGATTTGTTTTTTTCCAAATCAAGAATAGTTTGATATTCAGCAGTTGGTTTTTCTTGATCTTATGCTGGTATCCTGATAGCAATATGGCACTTCATCTAAGAGGTTTTATGTATTTTTTTCTCCATATCCTTATTGTACCAGAAACAAATATGAATGACCATGCTCCATCTTTATTAAATTCTTGGAGGGTAAACTCCCATTAATATGTATATATAATCACAACTGGCAAATATTGATATTATTATGATTTTACCCTCAAAGCTCTAAAGACATCATTCTGTTTTCGCCCGTTAGTGAGGCTGTTTAAAATAAGCCATCAGTATATCTAAAATAAGAAGCCATAAGAATAAAAGCTTACTGGTTATTAGAAAATGTAGTGTAAACAGATACCAGCCAGGAGGCTTTATAGACATGGGAGCTTTACAGACTGACCCTAGAAATATTATTGTGTAGAGACAGCTACTTCAGGCTCTCTCATTGTACAATGACAACTTGTATGTTTCTCTTCATATTTACATATGCACCCTTCTTAAACAATCACTATCTTAAAGGTAACCACAGTTTTCTATTATTAAGCATCTAATGTGTGCAAGACATACAGAGCATAAAGAGATTATACTTTATATTCAAATATTAAATCTTAAAGCCTTTATAGCCTTTGTTTATCTGTGATTAGAAATGAAAAAAGATGAGTATTGAATTTTAGGTCTGGTGATTAATGGGATAATAAGGAGAATGAACCAGAAAATCGAAAAAATGTGTTTGCAGCCTGTTTTAACTGAGCTTCCCCCAAGAAGCTGAGCCTGAGATAAGTGTTCTGAGCAAATACTTTATTTTGGGAAGTGGCTTTAGGGAACAGAAGAGGTGGCCCTGAGAGGAGTGAAACAGAAAGGAGGGAGAGCTAGCCCAAGGGTGTGTTGTTCAGCTGGCTGTCCCTGTGGACAGCTGGGGCTTAGTCCTGGTGGGGACACTTTAAGGAACCTTGTAGAAGACCCTTTAGGATTGTGGACAGAGACACAGAATAGAGGAGCAATTCAAGCCCCACAGGCTAAAATTGCCACTGGTGGGTGTTTATGTTCTCTGTTTTGGGAGTCTCCCTAGGAAGCAGAGAATCCCTGGGACAACAAGCAAGACAGACGCACAGTGGAGCTGGGATGAGGTGCTGTTAAGGGCAGCGGTGTAGAGCTGGTCGACCCAACAATGGCCAGGGCAAAAAGGTGGCTGAGGGGATATGAGAGGGGCATGGCAGGTGTCTGACATAATGCCCAGCTTTGACACTTATCCATTGGGTGCATCGTTGTTCACTCTTAGCATCTTTTTCCTCATCCTAAAAGAGTCAGGAAGATCACCAACCCTACCTTTTCCCCAGAGTGATCATTAAGAGAGTTGTAAAAGCACTTCGAAGCAACTTAAAGGATAACTCACTACAAAACTTAGAGTTGCTGAGGCTATTTTAGACCTGAGACATGTAGAGATACCAGGAAAACAGAGAAGCAAGAGTAGGTCACACAATGCATGTAGAAGGCCATAGGAAGCCCCTGCACTGATATGGCAGCTATGTAGCTATGTTAACTAAAAAAAATAAATAAATAAAAATAAATTGACACAGAGGTCAAGAAAAATAGTATTTATTTGAGAAATAAAGAATTGCAATTCAGGTATATTAAGTCAGGGCAGCCAAAGAATAGTGTTTTGTAAGGCAAAGGCAAGAGATATTTTTTTATAGAGGATTTCCACAAAAAGTTGTTTTTGGAGGCAACTCATTGGCTGGGCAGAAATCCTAAATCGCAAACCCACGCTGATTGGTTAGTTATTTAGAGCACTCCCAGGTGAGAGATGCTGCAGGCCAGTGGATACCGACTTCAGCTGTTATCCAGGTTTATTGAAGCAGGCTGTGGGTTGACTTTTAGAAGTTGTGAGTGCAATCCTCTTGCAAGCTCCTTACTCCACTTTAAAGCCATGGCCTCAATTACTTCATTTTCTTTCACAGCAACAATGGGCCAGGAAAGGAGGACGTGCACAAATGGTGATAAGCACCACATTTAGCGCCTTGGGAAACAAATATGTGGATTTAACACCTTGAGTGTTCTATTAGCTGGAATACTAGGAGACTGTTTCTTGCTAGAAATAAATATTGATTGAACTGATTCAGCTATGCCTAATATATGATAATGCCTAGTCTGCCTCTCAGACCAATTTAAGGTCATCTATATTTCAGTACCGTCTGTCCACCTTTCAGCTTTAGAATTCAATTCACTTTCTTCTGCAGTGTTTTGACAATTGAAAGACTCAAATTGAGTTATTAATTTCAGCCTTATTTCATCTCCTAGGATTCAGCCATTAACTCCTTTGCCATCTTCAACTTACATGATGGTTATATTAATACTTTAATTTCATCAGAACTTTTGCAAATTTATTAAGTGTTAAATGCCAACATTACTTTAAATTCTCCTGTGAGCCTTAGTGTAGATCCATATGCATGATGGATATAATCACAGTTAACAATATGCCATACACCATCTCTTCTCCCAGCCACTTGAAGACATTATGGAGGAAATTTGCAGAGGAGAACCCAAGCTAGCACTGAAGTATTAATAGTAACAGGTCTCAAAGCCTAACAAATGAACCCATGCAGCAGTGACCCAATAGGCTTTCCTAACATGGGGTCCTAATGGGTCATCCTACTTCCGTTCAGGTATCCCTTCCTGGAGTGGGAGTGACAAATACATTGCAAGGGAAAGGTACATAACTCTAAACTCGTTGATCTAGTCTTCAATGGTGGCATAAATTTCATGGTAACTTTTGCTGTGACATAAATCTCAGAAAACCCTTATGTCTTAGCCATTGATATTTCTAGAAACCTTAGTTCTATTTTTACCTTCAGCTTGAACAATCTCTACATAACACATATCTTTGTACATCATGATATTTCATCCTAAAACTTCAAATATCTTCAAATATCTTGTTCTTCTCTTTTGAGATTCCATGAGAGTCTGTTCTCCACATGCATGGCTTCAGGATCTTCACTATTTCCCTAAACTAAGCTTAGAGTAGCCACGGTGCACCAGAAACCACATGGCCCTGGGAATTCATAGGTAAAGGCTGGGGTTGCCTGCATCTTTTAAGAAAGTCCCAGTTTGCCGGGCACTGTGGCTCACGCCTGTAATCCTAGCACTCTGGGAGGCCAAGGCGGGCAGATGGCTTGAGGTCAGGAGTTCGAAACCAGCCTGAGCGAGACCCCGTCTCTACTAAAAATAGAAAGAAATTAATTGGCCAACTAAAAATATATATACAAAAAAAAAAAAAAAGAAAGTCCCAGTTGGATTTTATTTCACAACAGATCTTAATAAATAATGATAAAGGTTGGCATGGGTGACTTAGGGGATTCTGGGGCGGGGGGGGGGGGGGCCTTGGGGATTCTGACTTGGTCTTTAGTGGGCAGTAGAAGGCTGACTCCAGGTGACTCTTTGAGCAGAAGGAGAATGTCAAGAAAGAGATGAGGAAGAAGGGAGGAGGAATTCCCCCAAAGCACCTTGCTGTCTCTCCTGAGAGTCCAGGTGTGGCAGGAGGTTAAAGTAGGTGTGACGAGTAATGCACAAAGGCTCAAATGCTAGACAGGGCCCTCTGATCATATGACCAAGGGATTTGTGTGCTGTGCCAAAGTTTGGATGGCATTCTTCAATCCAGACAGAAGCATCCTGTTCATTGTCCTCATAAAGTACTTTTTTGTTCCCTTTGTAACTTTCATTCCCATGCATTCCACAAGCAAATATGGACCACCTACTATGTGCTAGTATGTGGCAGTCACAATGCTAGTTGTTGGGGATACAAGGCTGAGTCCAGCTTTTCTCCTAGCTACAATACTAATGCGTGTGCTGGCATGCGTGTGACACAAAGGGGTGGGGGAGAGAGATTAAGCTGTATAACAGCATAAAGGTGGAGCACTGCTAAGATCTTCCCGTGGAGTTCAGGGAAGTCTTTACAAAGAAGGCTTTTCTCGGAAGCTGAGTTTGTTAAGCTTGGTGTCCTAACAACCAGAACTACAATGAGAATTGTAGGTGCAAGTGAACTATGACTTTGTGTAGGGTTATGTTTCTTTCTTGAAGAAGTGTCAGCACCCACTGAAACCAGCTGCACAATTTTCTTTACCACTCTGCAGCAAACTTAACAGGTTTGCGGGGGGCATGAAGGGCAGGCAGTCCCACCTTAAGGAAGTTACCTGCGTCACACTCATGGTGAAGGCTGACCCACAGCATGGAAACCAGAGTGTTCCACCCCCATAGGTCAATGCCCAGCTGATCCATTGTATTATCTAGAACAGCACCTTCTGATTTGTGGACTTTAAAAATCTGTTCTGACTCAGTGATGGGTGGGGCTTAGTTTGAAGGAGGGAGTCCTGGATGATGTCATGGGTTTCTTGGTCTGTTATAGACAAATAATCAAACATACTTTAGACTTTACTCTCTGAGACACTCATACTTATAGTCATCATTCTTCCTCCTCATGCCTGAGTTCAATGTTTTCTCTATGGCCTCCTTAGCATTTGACTAGAAGATATGGATTTCTAAGGTAAGGATTTCTAAATTTTTTATACCTAGACCTTAAAAGTGGGCATGAATAAATCAAATATGTATGGTTTTTACTTGACATTTTATTTTTCTGTTAGGAAAAAATTGTGACTGCTCTTTTAACTTGATTTAGTTCACATATTAGGTAAAGTGCATATGTGCAAAACAAATGCTTCATAAAAGGTTGTCTTGAAGGATCATGCTGATATATTTCAAATAGAAGAACTTAGCAAAATATGAGGAAAAGTCCTACTATTTGATAAGATAGTGAAGAATAGATGAGAAATGTTTGTTTTGAAAAGTATTCTGGGACTTTTTATCTGTGAGAGTATATTCTTGCTAATAATTGTTTATCTGGTTACACTACAAAGATTTGTTAGCTGCCCCAAAGATGCACTTTCTCCCCACTCTGTGGTGGAAAAGAACACAAAGGACTGTAGTAGTGGGTTGTTTTTAGCAGAAGAATCAAGCAATCTTTGAATTCTAAAACAAGAAAGTTTTCTAGATATTTCTACTGCCTCAGGGAGAATCACTAAGTCGATCTAATTTTTAATGCCTAAAAAAGTATTCAAAAAGTTAAGATTTAATTCTCATCAGGCTTCTGTTTGGGACTTTGGACAATAGAAAAAAAATGCTAAGACATAATTTAAGTTTTTGGTGTTATTGGTACCTGACAAAGCAAACTTGGGTTTCTGCATTTCCTAGAAACTTGGAGGAAATCATTTCTGTCCAGAACAGTAAACTGATACCATATCCCACATTTGTAAGCATATTTTAATTAAAAGATATAATAAGGTGTAGTGGTCAAGATCATAGTCTCCAAAATGAAATAGTCCTTGGTGTGAATTCCTGCTCTACTATTAACCAGCTGTGTACTTTTTTCTGAGCCATAGTTTCCTAATCTGTAAAATGGGTTAATGGGAGCTCCTAGGTTTGCTGTGGAAATTAAATGAAATGTTTTAAAGTGCTTAGCAAGGTGCCCGGTATGTAGAAAGTGTCTAATAAATATTATTTCAGAATATAAAATATGTAAAAGGCAGACAAATCTTTTTCTATATCTTGATATTGAGTGGCCTAAAAGTGTGATGGTTCTTAAAGTAAGTAAAGTTTGTGGACAAAGGCTATGCCCACGTTCAGCACGTGGCCCACCAGCATGTACTATCCATTGGCCTGAGCTGGGGAAGGAACCAATTCCTGGATTTAGTTTTCCTCCAGACAATTAGAAGAGATCACAGCTTGATCATTATCCAGGGAACCTGGGCAGTTCCTCCTTGCTCTGGTCAGCAGTAACCAGGTGTATGTCGTAAGGCATTAATAAAGGTGTTTTCCCTCCTGAGGATGCCAAGTACGTTCCCAGAAACTTGCCTGGGAGTGGAGATTTTGTTTTGAACTATTACATAACAGCACCCTGTTCTCTGAGGTTTTGAATGAATCTGTGTAATTGATTTTCTACTTCAGACATGCAGAACTTTCCCTTGCTTAGTATGAATGAATATCCCTTCTCTAAGAGTCTACATAGTAGCAGCCCAGGGGCTACCAAAGAGCCAAGTTACTGCCTTACTTCTTCTAAGTCCTACAAAGACCAAACTCAAGAAAACCCATCCTCCTTAGCCTTCTGCAGTTGAGAAGGACAGTAGGTATTCCTGTTCTAGGACTCTAACCTGACTTTGACAGAAAAGAAAGCAAGGGTCCAAGTCCATTCCACTTAACAGGCCATAAACACAGGCACTCTAAAAATCCTGCTTTGCTGGTTTTTATAAACACTGCATTCTCCGATCTAATACATTATGGTCTTTCTAATATATACACACCTTTCATGAGCATAGACTTTAGCCTTGGAGACTTCCTTTTCTCTGGGTGTCCATTTCTAGCAGGTCTCTGTGATACTGTACTCTATTGCATGCCTCTCTTTTGGGGACTAAGATGTGGCTAGCAGGTGCAGCTTCTTATAATAGCTTCAGTTTCAGAATTTTTGTCTGTAAAAATGGTTAAATGTCCCTTCAAAGGCTCACTTTTAAATTATGAGTAAGGGGGGGCGGTGTTCTTCCTTAGCCCTTGATCTTGGAATTTTACAGTCTGTATTTGTACATCACTCCTTACCAGCCATTTAGAGTTCAAACTACTAGTCCCCAAGCAATAAAGGTTAAGATACAATCTGGAGCTAGGCTAATGTACACTCACAGCTTTCTTACTTTAATACTTGTGTTTCGGGTGAGATGTCCTCTCCAAGGCCACTCAGGTCCTGTCCTAGACAACATCTTTGAGAAATGAGATCTTTTCTATCTAACTTAACCTCGATTAGAGCCATCACAGAGAACACCTTGTGAAGAGAAAAACCTTTTGCTTTCTCTTTCTGTTCCGACTTCTGTTTGCCTTAACTGTAATCACTACGATGTCCTGTCAGCTATACAAAGTCAATGTCACTAAGGCTGATTTTGGTAATATTTCTATCTATGGGACACTAAGGTCTAAACATCACTTCTAATAAAGTAATCACATTAATTACTGAACATTCTTTTAGATTTACAAATTAACAAATCATATGACTCATTGGATAACATGCATACTAAACTAGCACCTCTGTAGTTATCAAGATCAATTTGATAAGGAAAAGAAAACTGTTTCATCTTTTTTTAAAAAAAATATCAAAAAGTTAAATTGTTTTTGTAAGAGACTTAGGAAATAATATGTTATTAATATATATAATAGCGTAAGTGAAAATGGGGCCGATTGGTGGAGTCAGAATTGGGAAATGTTAATATTGTTAGTGCGGTGGGTGGGGAGAAAGGAGAGGAATTATTAGGATAATAACAGGTGCCATAGGGGTAGGATGTTTTGAGTTTGAGGGTTGAGGGGTGGAGCTGAAAGTTTTGAAAAATAAGGGCAGGAATCCACCCACAGAAATGCTAAACTGAGTGGAGTAGAAGTGACTAGTTTTGAGGTTCTTGATTTTTCCCTCACAGAGTTCAGATTTGCTGATCAGGATTTAATAGATAACAGAGGGAGGAGGGGCATAGAAAAGCCCAGAGAGATGACCAGGGCACAGGTATTTCTTAACACTAGGACCTATGAAGGCAAGAAGAAGACTCTAACACATCCATATACACCCCATCCAGCTTACATACTTAAACTGACACTCGCTAGGTACCGTCCTGGGTAGCAGTTAGACTCCCACGGTGAGGTGTAGAAGCGCTAAAGACCCAGAAGCAATGGCAGGGAAAGAGCACGGCTGTACATGGAGATTGCTGGCTTTATTTCCAGATTGCAGTGTGGAGAGAAGATGGGAAAATGAGCAACTCTTTTGAAGAAAAAGGAGATGGGGAAAGCGTGCTTTGGGGAAAGAATCAGGTTCCAGTAGAGGCTGGAAGGCAGCAGGAATCTCAGCAGGTTATGGGTAAAGGACAGTTTATTGTGGAGTGATGTTTTCAGGGAATGCAGTGAAGAGGTTTGAGAGGAGCAACAGGAGTGGGAGGCTGGGCGGGTTGGAGAGAAGGAGCACAGAACGCAGCAAAGAGCGCGTGTGAGGATGGGTAAGAAGGCATCCTGCTCACGGTGGGGCGTGCCAGCCTTTGCAGACGCAGGAGGCAGGGTGGGTGGGAGGAAACAGCCCAGGGGTTTCAAGGGTAACCTGCCATGAGGTTTCAGTGCTTGCCTTTGTGTCGCATGGGGGATTCCATTGCAAGCAGCTAATGAGTGAAAAATTCAGGTGCAAGTGACCTATTAAAATAGTGCTTTCAGGAGAAACCAATTAGAGGACTAGGGTGGAGGAAAGCCAGAGGGTTGGGTATGGCAGAAATGTAGCCCAGGTGAGCCAATGACGTGCAAAAAGTGGTTTGCTGGCACTTCTGGGAAACAAGCTTCCCTTCTTAGCAAGAGGTGCTGGGAAACTCCTGTTCCCTTCCTCTGGGTTTGGCGGTGTGCAGAATGCTAGGCCTGAAACAACTGCAGCCAGTTCACTACCACAAGCGAAGCCAGACTGTATGTGGAGCAAACCCACAGAAGGCAGAGGACAGACATGAGAGCTGGTGACGTGAGTCCTCGAACGAGCTGGCCTGAGGCTCACAGAAGTTATATCAGAAAATTTCCTTTGTTGTCTAAGCCAGTGCTGCTTTGGTGGTGGTATTGTTATTGCTTGCAACAGAATGCTAAATTCTCAAGCACTTTATTTTGATAATCCTATCATATTTATCTAAATGTGCTTTAATCTTGGGATTGAGAGTAATCAAAAATGACTAATGACATCAAATATTTAGGTTTCCCTTCAAACACAGCTGAAATATTTCATAGCATTACAATTAAATGAAAGAAGAGAATTTCCTTTCACATCAGAAAGGAAGAAAAGGATTATACATCCACAAATATCTCTTCTAATTTA
Source organism: Microcebus murinus (assembly GCF_040939455.1). NCBI lineage: Eukaryota > Metazoa > Chordata > Mammalia > Primates > Cheirogaleidae > Microcebus > Microcebus murinus. Next base: position 52,507,602 of record NC_134104.1, read on the forward strand.
TGTCTTCTGATCTGAGAGTTAGTCTTTTTAAAATTTGAGTGTGACGTTTGAAGAGAACTGCGCCCTCCAAACCGGTTTTCCTCATTGAATTTAGCTTTTTATTTCATGTGCAAAACAATGGTATATCGTAAGTGTGCTTTTTAGATTACATTTTTAATTCTCGTACATTCTTGTGGTGTTGCATGCTCTGACATAGTTCTGCAAGCTGTCTTTGAAAAGCTTTTTACCTCTTCTTTTTATTGTCCTTTTGTCTTGCCTATGAATTCCAGAGATGTGACGGCAGAAATAGACGACTGAATACCAAGTATGCTTAGGTTCTATTTTCCCACTTTTATTCATTTTCTTTTCTGAGAATTCCAAACACGTCTGTTGTTTTCAAGGCATTTGCTTTCTTCTAGAGTTGTCATCTTGCAGTCTTTTTTATTAAGGTACCTCCTATTCAACTCAAAGTTCTTTCCCCCAATTCCCCCCCTCCCCACAACCTGAAATGGACTGTATTTTCCTCCCCTCCCCCAATTACTTTAGGCATCCTTGTCTCTTATATACCTATTTTCTTCCTTAGGCTAATTTGAGACACTACATTGTTTCCCTTTTTGGAATTTTAAAGGTGGCCCACAGTAGTTAATGTGTTCAGCAAATTCTTATAATCTTTTCTCACAAGGTTCTGTGTCTGCTGTAACTCAAGCAGCCTCATGGTTGTCTTGCCTCCTTCTCTCCTCTTGGGAGCAAGCAGTACACTTTATCTCCCACTTCTCCTTTCTTCCTACCTTATCCTTTCTATGGTCTCTCTTGTGCTACCGAGTTGTTTTAAATCTGAGTCATTCTCTTTTACTGAGCATCTGCTATGAACTCCGTAGCCTGTGTTCTTTGTACATTATGAAAGATAAAGCTAACTTAGTCCACACAACTGAGCTCAGGTATCGTGTTGGTATTTTCATTTTATTAGGTTATTGTTAGGTCTGGAGCTGAGAGAGACACACACACGAAGCCTCATGTGTAACAAAATGCTGTTTATTTTGAGCATCTTTAGTGCAGATGGGTGAAAGCTGAAAAAAGCATCCACTCCGGGAAAGGGAGAGAGGTGGGTTTTACAGAGGGTTTTTCTGGGGGGAGTAGGTAAGTGGGCCAGAACATTCGCTTTTCAAACAACCAGCTCCTAGGACCCCTGCCCCAATCGAATCCATCCTTTAGCTCCAGTGTCATCCTGTCCTTATCAGGACAGAGACAGAGGGATAAACTTCCTCTCTATCAGGGGTAAAGGAATGCAAGCTCTCGTTTTTGCATTCCATTCCTTTAGGTGTCTGGCAAAGGCTACTTGCCTAATAGTTTTTAAGTATGAAATGTCCCATTTCCTTAAGTACTAAGTTTGACAGTTTGATGTCTCTGACATTTCACTTTGACACTTTTTGTTTTATTTTTATTGTGAAGGTATATCTTCGTTCTTTCAAACACTTGGTTTGGCTGTGATTATCTTTCAAATTCTTTCTATGGCAATTTTTTAGTGTAACCATGGATAAATCAAAAATTCATGTTATTTTTGAATATGAGTTTCATCGTGGAACCAGTGTAGCACAGACAGCTAGAAAAAATATCAACAAAGTGTTTGGGAAGGATGTGGCTAATAAATGCACAGTATATTGATGGTTTGAGAAGTTCCACTCTGGTGATTTTAATCTTGAAAATGAGCTATGTGGGCAACCTGACATCAAGGTGGATAATGAAGAGCTGAAAACTATAGTGGAAGCAAATCCATCTTCAACCTATGTGTGAATTAGTAGCAAGGCTTGACATTACTATTACAACAATGTGGGACCATTTGAAACAAATCAGCAAGATAAAGAACCTGGATAAATAGGTACCACATGAATTAAATGAACATCAGGAGGGAAATCATCTCAAAGCTTGTCTTTGCTGTCATGACATAAAGGCAAACCATTTCTACACTGTATTGTTACATGTGAGAAAAAATAGGTTCTTTTTGACAATCACAAGCATTCCGCACAATGGTTGGATAAAGATAAAGTGCTGAAACACAGTCTAAAACCGAATATTCATCAACAAAAGCTAATGGTGTCTATTTGGTGGTCCAGCGCTGGTGCTAACCACTATAGCTTCATGAAAACTACAGATCATTTACAAGGGACGTCTATTGCAACCAATTGGATGAAATGATGAGGATGCTTGCGATTAAGCAGCCAAGACTGGTCAACAGAGACAGGCCAATCCTCTTGCAAGATAACGCTCAACCAGACGTTGCACACACAATGCTGCTCAACAGAGGCTGGACTTGGAAGCTCTCTGTCATCCACCATATTCACCAGCCCTTGCACCAACTGCCTACCACTTCCCGGCTTTGGACCACTTGCAAGAAAAAATATTCCGTTCTCAACAAGCTATGGAAAATGCCTTTTGCAATTTCATGGCCATTCGCTCTCCAGGCTTCTTCACTGCTGGCATAAACAAACTACTGTTAAGATGCAAAAGTATGTTGATAGTTTAGATGCATACTTTGATTAATTGTACTGCTTTTTGTTTGAGATATAATAAGCTAAACTTTTTATTTGAAAAGGAAATTGGACATTTCCTATTTAATGACCTAATAGAAGAAAATTGAGATGTGTTATAGGTTTAGGAAATAAGGAAAGTAAGAATCTGAGATTTGATTTCTATGTTGCTATTTACATTCCCTATCTAATTCATACAAGAACGTGCACTTACTAATTACATAATCTGAGTTTTCTCATTGGGAAATGACTATTAACATGAAAATTTAACAGTCTGACCTTTGGCATATAAATGAGTTTAGAAGAGAGACTACCTTGTTTCATTTTCTGCATAAGGAGGATTAGTCAATAAATAATAGGTCTGAAATATTTAATAGTAAGTACCAGGTTAAATAGAAAACTGTTAATATTTTACTAACCAAAGTTCAACTTTTTTTTATTCTACTGAAAGTGTGTCGAGACAGACATTATGTCATTGACTATTTAACATCTCTCCTAACTTTTTCCCCTGCTAATTGTACTTTGATTTGTTCTGGTTAGAGGTGAGGATTCCTTGATTTTGACATTCCAAAACCTTCAGTTCTGTTCAGTTCTGTACAGAAAAGTAATGCTTTTTTGAATTAGTTTTTCAGGGTTTTATTTTTCCCCCAATTCAAGTTGCAGCCACTTCCTTTAGTATTTCCTTGCCACAAGGGATTTTGCTAAGACTAAAAATGGATGCTCTGTAGGGCAGTGTTTTTTCCTAATGTTTTTGGAGGTCTAACTCACAGCAAAGATTATACAACAGGGTCCTGAAGTCAAGTGAGAGGAGGTAGGAAGGAAGAGGAGAAAAGGAATTCCTTGGGGGCATTTAATAGAAATACTTCTTCCTAGTGATGCTTTCCATTCTGGACTGGTGCTCTCCCTGAAAACAACACATCCTAACTGGAAATTAAAACTCACGGGCCCAGCATACTCTGTCTTTTGTGGAGAAGTCAAAGGCCCTTTTTAGAAGTCAAAGGTGCTTTTTCTTCTCCACCCCTGCACCACCTCTTTGTTTAGGCAAAAAAAGGAAAATGTCTTCTTCCCCTTTTGAGATTTAGCTGTTTAATCAGGATGTGCCTTGGTCCTGAGTATTTTGTATCAACTTTTCCTGAAATGTGGATCTTTTTTGATCCATGGATTCAATTTTGCCTTCAATTCAGGGAAATTTTCTTCTATTTATGTATAAAATTGACTTGATAGGTTCTTGACTTCAGGGGCCAAAACCAATTATCCTTATATTGCATCATTTATATTCTGTAGTTTGACCTCATCTAATTACACTCCATTTGTGTTCTATAGCTTAACCTCATCTAAGTGCTTTCATCTCTTCTTTCATCTGAATTCATCAGGATACCTCAAATCTTCCTCTACTAAGGTAGCTGTCTTTCAGTGGTATTTCCTCTGTACTTGCTAGCTCTATATTGTTAGTTCTCTCTAGTAACCCTGGTCTATGTTTTGTTTCCTTAGATCTACAACATCCCTTTTTCACCTTATTTTGTTTAGCTTGTTTTTGAGTGCTTGTTTTATTGTGTACATGTTCTGGGTATTACTTTCTAGAGGGTATAGACCTAATATAAGTGAAGGTTTTCTTTATGTTCTTTGAACTGTTTTATTCCAGCCTGGGCTTTGCTTTATTTTATGTTTTGGACTTTGGCATGCTATCCTTATACTCCACCCATTTGGGGGCTATAGTATATATTGTTTAGTGTGTCATTTCTTTATTTTGCTCAGTTAAATCGCTCTGACATGGTAGGTATGTTATGGGCTCTTGATTATTTTTTTCCTTACTGAGACCTATAGTCCATTATCCTAACCACCATTGCCACCACCTCCCATCAAGGGACTCACTGAGAGCTAGGTATTTTGTGTACATTCCTTATTTTCTTAGCCCAGGTCATTGGCCAGGGATGGACATTAAGCTATGTGCACTTTTAGTTAGATAACTGGACTGAACTCTTCTTTTGGATCTACTAAATATCACATTCCAGTGTTTACACCATTTAGTAGGGGGGGAGAGGTATGTGTGTAGTTCTCTAAGGGAGAATAAATACATCAGGGATTTGGATGATTTCTCCCAGTTTAAGATACAGTTGTGTAATCTCTGCTTCCGCTGTAGAGTCAACTCTGTTGTTTGTTTCCATTTCTTCCCTACTACTCCTTTGTCAAGAAGGAAAGAAAAAAATTTTTTTTCTCTCCTAATAAAGGTATTACATCAGTTTCCTTGGGCCCCTATAGCAAACTACCACAAATATATTGGCTTAAAACAACAAAAACCTATTCCTTCAGTTCTGAAGGAACATTTATCAATCTTATACTAAACCTTTGGATTCCTGGAGAAAACCCAACTTGGTCACCGTGGCAGCCATGAAACTAACTGTGTTGCTCAGATCTCCTGCTGCAGGGCGTATGGGTGACTGACAGCCAAGGGTGCTGCCCTCTGGGTGCATCCCTGCCTTTGTATCATGGCTACAACTGCTCTCAGCTGATGCTCAACTGATTAGTCAGCCCATCCGTGATCAGCATCGGTAGGATCCCTCTAATGGGTGACTTCGGTGCAAGGGCTCCTCAGTGATCTTGCCCAAACTCTTTGAGAACTGCTGCAGGCTCAAGTTCTTTTCACTCCATTTCCACCTTCCCATCTCCTTTAACACCACAGGTGGAAAGTTCTCCTGCTGGCTTCTGTTTCCTCCTCTTTATCCTTCACAGGAATTTCCCTCACTAAAATAATCTTTTGCACATCTTATCCCGTCTTGGTGTCTGCTTTTTGGAGGACATGATTAGCACAGTCGTGATGTATTATCAGTTTTAAATTGTTAGATTTGGTTTACCACATTTCGTCTAAATTTTATACCCATTTTCCTGAGTGAAATAGGCGGATTGCTTTTTGTCCTTATACAGTTTTTGCCTGGTTTTAAGTAATATTGTACTTAAAGTTTGGTAGACTGCCTGGACAGCCATCTGGGTCTCTTGAGTGTGCTCTCTCTCCCTGTCTGTGCATGTGTGTGAAGGTTTTAAGTTCAGTTTTTTAATATCCGGTTCTTTAGTAAGACTCTTTAAGCTTTCTATCTTGTGTGCATGTCAGTTAAGGAAAGATTCCTAGAAACCGTTTTCAAATCCATTGGTAGCACATTGCTGACAATATCTTTTCAGATCTCTGCTTTATCTCTAGTTATGCTATCTTTTTCATCATCATAGTTTTTCTCATTTAATTTTGTCAGAAGTTTGTCAATTTTTTAGTCTTGTCAATTTTTGACTTTAACTGTTTCCAATGTATCTGTATAAATATCTTCTATTGTGTTTCTACTGTATTTTCCTGCTACCTTGCTATTTCTAACTTCTTAGGTTTTATACTTAATATGTTCAACCTTTATTCCTTTTCAATATGAATATTTGTGATTAAATTTCCATTAAGATTGATTTTACTACATTCCACCTATTTGTATCTGTTGTGTTTTGTCATTTGGCTCTGAGTAATAAACACTTTTTAGTTTTAAAATAATTTTAGAGTTACAGAAAAATTACAAGAATATTAGAGTTCCTGTTTATTTTGTCCAGCTTCCCCTATATTAACATCTTATATACATGGCTCATGTGTCAAAACTTAAGAAATTAGCAATAGTACAATACTATTAACTGCAGATTTTGAGTTTCACCAGTTTTCCCAGTAATTTCTATTTTCTGTTTCAGGACCCAATCCAGAATACCACACACATTTAGTAGTTCAGTCTTCTTAGTCTTCTCTAAACTGCAAGTTTTCTCATCTTTCCTTGTTTTTTGTGACCTTGACAGTTCTAAGGTGTAATTGTTGGGTAATTTGTAAACTTTCTCTCAATTTGGCACTGTCTTATGTTTTTCTCATGATTTGACTGGGATTGTGAGTTTTGTGACAGAATCCCACTTAGTGCCCTTCTCATCGTGCCTGGGCTACACATGATGGCAACATGGCATATCACCGATAGCGTTAACCTTGATCACTTGCTTAAGGTTAAGGTGATGTCTGCCATTATCAATGTAACGTTTTCCATTGCAAAGTTATTAATTTTCCTTACTCTAGTTGTTGGGATTGAGTGACTAAGTCCAGCCCATACTCAAGGGGAGGGGCTGTCCTGGAGGAGGATGGTATGTGTGTATATGTATATATGTGTGTATATGTATTTATATATACACACTTTGGAATTATTTGGTAAGGAAAATTATTTATTCTATTTATGACTGTATGAACACATTGATTTTAAAATGCTTTGGGTTATATATATAATCCAATATTATAATTTATTTTGCTGCTTAAAATTTTCAGCTTTGACCATTAGGGACTCTTTGAGGTTGATGCCTGTGTCCTTTTGATGTACCATTTCCCCTCCCATTTTTTTAAATTAGCACTTTCTTTCCCCTCTCCATGACTCCCCAAATTTGTTTTCTCATACCACTCATATTACCTAGATCAGAGAAAATAGAGTTTTCTTGAGAAATTCTAGAATAAATTAATAAAAGATATGTATTTTATCCCCAGTTTTGATATTTATAGGAAAAGCAGTTATACATCTTACAAATTGCCTGCAGGGGAGAAAAGTACCTGAAGAATCCAAAATTCATCAAAAGTGTCTGTTAATATACCTGTGTTATTTTCATCAGTCATATTCTGTTGAAGCTAATGACATATTGTTCCCCTCTAACTTGTTGGAAAAAATCAGCTGGCTTAATTGTTAATTTTTCTGGAATTTCTTGGCAAGTCAGTAATTCATTTGGATTGTCAAGAGAAATTTTTATAGTATAATGATCTGAATTCTCATTCTCAAAAGTCATTAATCACTAAGAATGAACTGCATCCCACATCTAAATTGGCAGTGAGAATGAATTTGCTTTTATAATCACGGATTTGATTTCTCATCTCAGCAGATATAGAATTGGATGAACTTTAGGTATGTCTCAAGGCTGACTTGAAAGCTCAAGACACCATTTAGAATTTGGATTTGGGGCCGAGTGCAGTGGCTTACACCTGTAATCCTAGCATTTTGGGAGGCCGAGGTGGGAGGATTTCTTGGTCTATAGTAAAGAGTAAGTCCAATGTTTCTTTGGTGGTTTTCTGTATGGATAATCTGCCCAATGCTGAAAGTGGAGTGTTGAGGTCCACAATGATTATCGTATTGAGGTCTCTCTCTTTAGCTCTGATAATATTTGTTTTATATATCTGGGTGCTCCAGTGTTGGGTGCATATATATTTAGAATTGTTATATTCTTGTGCTAAATTGACCCCTTTATTATTACATAATAACTTTCTTTGTCTCTTTTTACAGTTTTTATCTTGAAATCTATTTTATCTGATAGAAGTATAGTTACTCTTACTCTTTGTTTCCATTTGCATGCTTTTTCCATCCCTTTATTTTCAGTCAATGTGTGACTTTATAGATGAAGCTTATTTCTTAGAGACAACGTATGATTGGCTCTTGGTTTTTTAATCCATTCAGCCACTCTGTCTTTAGATTGGAGAGTTTAGTCCATTCACATTCAACGTTATTATTGGCAGGCAAGGACTTAATACTGCCATATTGTTACTTGATTTCTGGTTGTTTTGTGGTCCTCTTTCTTTTTCCTTCCTTCCTATCTTCCTTTAAGTGATTTTCTCTGGTAGCGTGTTTTAATTTCTTGTTTTTCATTGTTTTGTGTACCTTTTGTAGGCTTTTTGATTCAGTATTACTATGAGGCTTGTGAAAAACATTTTGTAACCAATTATTTTAACACATTGATTGCCACACTAGAAAAACATTTCTTCCTTGGGGCCAAGGTGTTTATTTCAAAAATAGAATAAAAACGTTGAAAACGAAACAATCTTTTCTAACTTAATAAAATTTATTTTTTATTGTTTTCTATGCATGAGTTATATGCAACTTGAAAAACAGTTCTCACAGCTCTCAAGGTGAAGAGGTATGTGAGTTACATATGCTTCATGAGGCCCTGGGCTCAAAATTAACATGAGTTAAATACAAGTTACATGGCAGTTAATGTGTTAAATATGTGACAACTGTTCTTATAACCAAACAAATACTAAATCTAACAAATTCTACCTTTAACCTCATTAAGTCCTCCCTTTTTAACTTTTTGTTGTTTCCATCCATCTTTTTATACTATGTATATTTCAAAAAGTTATTTTGGATAGCTTTGTCTTTTAGTCTTCCTACTCCATATATAAGTGGTTTATACATCACAATGATAGCAATAGAGTATTCTCTGTGTCTTTACTATTACCAGTGAGTTGTGTACCTTCAGAAGATTTTTTTATTCTTCATTGATGTCCTTTTCTTTCAGATTGAAGAACTCCTTTTAGCATTTCTTATAGGACAGGTCTGGTGTTGATGAAATACCTGAGTCTTTGTTTTTCTGTGAAAGTCCTTATTTCTCCTTCATGTTTGAAGGATATTTTTGCAGGATATAAAATTCTAGGGTTAAGGATTTTTTCCTTCAGCCCTTTGAATATGTCATGGCACTCTCTCTTGGCCTGTAGGGTTTCCATTGAGAAGTCTGCTCCCAGATGTATTGGAACTGTTTTATATGTTATTTTTTTTTCTTTTTTTCTTCTGTTAGAGCCTTTTCTTTGTAAGTGACCTTTGGAAGCTTGATTATTAAATGCCTTAAGGTGGCTTTGTTTGGGTTAAATCTGGTGTTCTGTGATCTTCTTGTACCTGAATATTGATATCTTTCTGTATGTTTGGGAATTTCTCTTTTATTATTTCTTTGAATAAAGTTTCTACCCCAATCTCTCTCTCTGTACCTTCTCTTTAAGGCTAATAACTCTTAACTTGCTCTTTTGAAGCTTTTTTTTAGATCTTGTAGGTGTGCTTCGTTTTTATTCTTTTTTCTGTTTTGTCTTCTGAATCTGTATTTTCAAATAGCCTATCGTCAAGCTCACTCATTCTTTCTTCTGTTTGGTCAGTTCTGCTATTGAGAGACTGATGCATTTCTCAGTTTGTGAATCAAATTCTTAAGCTCTGGAATTACTGCTTGATTTTTTTTAAATTATTTTTTCAGTCTCTGTTAAATTTCTCCAGTAGGCTTCTGAATTCCTTCTCTGTGTTGTTTTGAAACTCATTGAGCTTCTTGAGGACAGCCATTTTGTATTCTTTGTCTGAAAGGTCACCTATCTCCATCACTGTGGGATTGGTCACTGGTACCTTTTTTAGTTTGTTTCGTGAGGTGATGTTTTCCTGGATGTTGGTGCTTATGAATGAATGTTCATTGATGTCTGGGCATTGAAGAGTTAGGTATTTATTTTAATTTTCAGTTGGGCTTGTTTGAACCCATCTCCTTGAGAAGGCTTTCCAGATACTCCAGTTGAGTGTTGTGGTCTAAGTCTCTGGTCATTGCAGCTGTACCACTACTGGAGGCACCCCAAGCACAGTACTGCTGTTATTCTTACTGACTCCTGGTGGCACTGCCTTGGTGAGTTTGGGTAGGATACAAGAGAATTCCCTGGATTACCAGGCAAAGTCTCTCACTCTCTTCTGTCACTCTCTGTGCTGGGCTGCTGGAGTTGGGGGAGGAGTGATGTGGGTTTTCCCGGTGTCAGGTCACACCTTAAGCCAGTCACACCCTAAGCCAGCCCGGTCTCACTCACAGCCAGTGGTGGCTGCTGCCTGGCTACCTGTGATGTTTTTCAAAGGCCAAGGGGCTCCTTAGTCAGCAGGTGGTGAATCCTGCCAGGACTTGGTCTTTCCTTTCAAGGCAGCATGTTTCCTTCTGGCCCAGGGTGGGCCCAGAAATGCCCTCCATGAACTATGGCCTGGACTCAGGGGCTTTAGGAGTCTGCTTGGTACTTTATTTTACTGTGGTCGAGCTGGTACCAAAGTTAGGAAACAAATCTCTGAGCTTTTCACTTTCCTTTCCCCAGGTGGAAAAAGACTCTCCCTGAGCTGTGCTGCCTATAGCTGGGGGAGGGGTGACATAGGAACTGGTTTGGCCACAGCTGTTGGTGCCTCCCTGGGTCATGTGTACCCAAGTCCACTGGCTCTCAGCCATCACAGCTGCAGGAATTGCCCAAGCACTGCAGTCATTCTGGCCCGAATGCTTTACGAATTTAGTCCAGGCCCCAGGCTGCTCTTCCTCTGTCGGTGGTGGAGCTAGCAAGAACTTGGGCTTTAGGGTGGAGGATTTCCTTCTGGCTGGGCTGGGCAACATGCTCCCTCTGTGGGCACGGCCTGCCCTGTGCTGTGTTCCCCTGTGCCAGGGCAGCCCTGGGCTTCGATGCAAAGCCCCACTGTCACTTCACTCTCTCTCCCCCAGGCACAGATTCTCGCTCCACTCAGCGTGCTGGTGCAGCACTGCTGGCAGGGGGTGGGAGGGTGGCATAGGCAAGGCCGGATTGTCTTTTCTGCCCTCCTCAGTTCCTCTTCTTTGATATAACGTTAAAACCAGGTAGTATGATTGCTCACCTGATGTTTGGTTCTTCTGAAAGTGCTTGCTCATGTGGATAGTTGTTGAATTAGGTGTTCTTATGAAGGGATGAGCACTGAAGGTTTCCATTTGGCCATCTTGCTTCTCCCCCTTCTCCCAGAAACTTTTTTTTTAATGCAACACTTAATAGACACATTAAGTCGTCATCGTTAGCACAAATAGTGTTTTAGCAAATGGGGGCTAATATGCATACCCCAAAAATACTATTTCTTGCATAAGCTTTTACCATTCACCAAAATGCACTATGGGTTTGGTAGAGTGTTAGAACGTACAGACCTTCCAGGTTGTTTTAAAGCAATATGGAGTTGAGAAAATTTATGGAAATCTATTTTTATTACTTTACCAAATAAAAACAGGAGTATACATCTGTCTGAGGTATATGTACTTGGGAAATCGTTTCGCTCATATGAAACCTATGATTGTTTGTTTTTCCCTGCTGCATGATTTGCAAGTGGGAGACAACACCTGGGAGGCTTGTCTTTCTGCGTTTTCTAATAAGCCTGTAATCACTTTGTTAAGCCCTCTGGGAGGGCCTGCGTCTACACTGTCTCTTGAGTGGTCTCAAGTACTGACACAAATTGACAAATAATTAAAGACACATGTAAATGTGCCATCTAAATTTGGACCAATGGTTAATGCTTAATTATTACTTTAGTGCATGGTGAAACATTTAAAGGGATGGCTAACATTTTTTTAAATATCTAGTGATTTCAAATAGTAAGCTTTAGTTGCCTAGATATATATGGAAATTTAAGCAAAAAGAGCATCCTGGCAAGTCAGCCGGTGCCAAAATTATGAATAGAATGGAACTCAATTCTTGATGCTACCTTCAAAATATTCCAACTCTTATCCCTTTTGCCTAGATCTAATTTGGGGTTGGGAATGGGCAGGAAGAGGAGTGTTGCTTTCAAGTTTAGTCTTTTCCACAGTTTGGGAACGAGAAACTGAGCTGAAGAAACAACACATGCTACATATAAAAATTTGATTGCATTAACTGGGACCTGGCATAGACTTGATTACTTCTATTTTAATCTAAGAGATTTCTATGTCTTCAAACTAGTTTATTCTATATAATAGAGAAAATGGACAAAACACTGCTGTTGTGGGAAGCACGTAAATCAGTTTGAACGAACAAAGTACGGATGTGCTACGGTGGAGCATCAGTACCTGCCCACTGGCTCTTGCTCTCTCCTGCCCTTAGCTACTCTGCATTGCAAGGAGCCACGTGTCCCGGGCTCCTTTTCTCTCTGGCCTCTGTGTAGGGTTGGCCAATGGGAGGCACAGGCAGAAAACTGGAGCGTGGGAGGGGAGGGGAGGAGCCAGGTTCTTCCTCCCATCTTCACTTCTTGAGGTGTCCTGGGGAGGCTGGCCTTCCCCTGCATCCTCTTAGTGGTCCTCACTCCCCTCAGATAGCTCCAACTGCTAACGCCACCATTTTCTGTTGTCCCTCCAGCTTAGGGGTGTACCAGCTTCTTGTCACTGCTAATCTCTGGATTGCCTCACTCACCCCTATTGCTTCCCAGCCATCACCCATGTAGCCAATGTTCTGTAATTGATTTCTTCTTTATAAAAAACCTGTGGTGTTGCTGTTCCCTGGCTGGACGCTGAAGACTGTCAGCTATGTCAATGGACAGGTGTCAGTCAACAAGAGCAGTCGCCCCTTTCGATGTCCGGCAAGATCCCATTTTCTGGGCAGGGGCACCTGAACTCCAGCTGCTGTGAGTGTTGGCTGCTGTTGGCTCATGGATGCACTCTTCTCCAGACACTTGCTCTTGCCCAGAGATACCTGGGAAGCTATGCTGTTCCATCTGGGGGTGTTCTATGGCCAATGACTGACTGACTCAAGGACACAGAAAGCTGGCCCTTTACCGCAAGGGTGAGCAAGTCTGTGTTGCTACTCAGGCTCCAGTACTCCCCTGCTATGATCTAGATACCGGACCCTGGCCATGCCCATGTTTGCTTGGTTTCTTCCCCTTCTCTGGTTTCCTCATTTCCTTACAGCTTTTTCTTGAAAACTTACCCTTAGTAATTCCGTTGCATGGTAACCCCCATCTCTGGCTCTGCTCCAGGGTAACCTGAACTAAGTATATTTTACAAAGGGAATAGAGAAATCTGTTAATCTGGTGAGACGGTTACATTGAAGTTGTGAACAGAGCTTTGATGACAGTTCTCAACAGGGTAGTGACGGTGAGAATGGATAAAACAATAGCTGAACATCCTTGAGGAATGGAAAGTTGTTGGAGGACTCAGTTTTACAGTCGTGGAGAAAAAATAGTGCCTTACCAAAATTAAGGATGTCTGGAGAGATTAGATTTCATAGCAAAAAGATGGCACACTATTTTTGACCATTTGAGCATGAAACTCCAAGAGTTTTCAAGAGTACAGACATTTGTGGGTTAATTACAAATGCAAGTCTGACCTAAGACTAGAAATATAAACTCTGTGAGATAATTATATGAAGGTAGTTTTTCTCAGACTTGAGTCATACATAATTCTATTTTTTTGGAAAATGCCTGATACAAGTAGTCTTGTGGTGCTATGAGAGTAGGACTTCAATTCAGGGGGAGTAAAACCAAGAATAAAAGAAGGAAGGAGGTCAACACAGATGCATTATTGATTAGGTCACCACTGCTGGTAACTGTGCTTAATACTATGGGATTTTATGGGGAATGTTAGGAAATGTGTTTCATAACCATTCAATAAAGGGGAGGGGGCAGAGCATTTATCCATCCCCTCTACATCTGGGGACATTCCCTCCTCAATTTCTGGGTTGCACGTACATGCATTGGGGAGGATGCTGAGAGAAATCATGTGCCCCTCCCCAGTCTCCACTTCAGAACTCTCTGGGCAGTGGTATGATCTCAAGGAAAGGAGCTCCAGGCTGCCTCTGCAGCCAACTGGTTGAAATCTTTGCAGAACTCATTGCTACAGTGTGGCCAGGGTATGAGGTGGACTAAGTGGGACCTGCGTATGGATCCTACCTGCACGTACAGAGTGAGCGATGGCCACGGAGAGTAAAAGGACTTGATTTGGACTAAGGTATGGCTCTTTGCCATCTAGAAGTTAATCTCTGTGACCTTTGGGCAAGTCAGTCCCAACTCACTAGCATGGAAATGGAAGCTCAGGGAGTTTTGGCACCGTCCTCTTATCATACCTCTTCATCATACCTCTTCTATCATACCTCATCATCATGAAGTTATGATGACTTCATGAAAGCTCCTCCCTTTTCTCTCCAGACCTCCACTAAATCCTTAATTTGCAAGGCACATTCAATTATTATCTTTGAGGGACTATGATCCCTTCACAGAGCGGGCACTACTTTCTCTTGTGTGTGTCCATTGTTCCTGGCACAAATCTAGTACTCCACCGTGATGGAGTGTAATCACCGCCATGGTGTAGTGTAATTGCATAAACCTTTACTTCTGCTAGATTGGACTGTGTGGGCACAGATTGTTTTGTTTTGTTTTTTTAACCTTTGTTCCCACAACACTAGCAAGTTGGCAATCAATCTCTTGTGCTAACAGTTCTGCCTGTAAAAATACTTGATGCAGAGAAAGCAGTTAAAGGAGAAAGAGTTAGAGGAGGTTGGGAACAACTGTAGAACCCATTGCATATTCTTGTGAGTACCTACTCTAATCATCAGGAACAAAGCAAATTCATGGCCCTATACTGTCTCTTTAAAAAAACAGAAGTTTTCTCCACTCTCACACCCTTAGGTTTGCCTTTTGCCATTTTGTGGATTTCTTACCCCTTTCAAATCTATTCTTGAAATTCAATGCTTTCCAATTTTTAAATAGGATAAGAACATTGGGGGTGAGTGAGGTTGGCAGGGGATGGGAGGGGTCTGCACTGGCCCCAGATGCCTTAGAGTAGGCATACCCATGGCTCCTTTCTCCATCTCTTCTGTAACTTCCCTTTGTCCATGGAGAACCTAGGGAGGCAGGAGGAGGTGAAGAGAGGGTGGTAGAATGTGAACAAATATTTGTGTGCCTATTACAGAGTAAGACACTTTACTTCATCAGGTTGATGTGAGGATTAAAGAGACTATTTGTGTCCTCCACCAGCCTGAGCCTCCATTTCACAGGTGAGGAAACAGTTTAAAGATTATCCCATTATCAGGGATGTGACTAGCAGATTTTGGAGTTGGAAGTCAAAACAGGGCCTGACTCCGTAGCCCCTGCTCTCACCTGCCTCCTGCTGACTGAAGCACCTACAGGTATAGACAGCAGGCTCAGGTTTTCCCACTGCCACTCTGAGTTGACACTTTCCTCCCTACTCATCTGAGTACAAGGTTGCTGCACCTACGAAGCAAGATGCCAGGCTCTGTGCCAAAATTTCTTTTTAGCTCTTTGGAAGAACAAACACCCTTATTTTCCCAGATGGGTTGAAAATGGTGCTTTTGTACTTAGGTTAAGCCTTTTATCAGAGGCTCTTGCCCTGCGGAATTAGATTAAATTCAAGGTGGCTCATCAGATGTGTGCTGGGGGTTTCTCACTACCCTTAAAAGAGCCTTGAGTTCAGAACTCAGCCCTGGGTGTTCCATAAAAGTGCTGTGCATACTGATTGAGCATGTTCTGTGGCTTTGGAAACAGGAGCATCAGCAATTGGAGAATCCTCACATGTGACAGAGATTGCTCTGTTCAGTAGAATAAGAGTAGCAGTCTCTGATAGTCTAAGTATGTACTCAGGGTCTGTGTCAGTATAGTTTCTCAGAGCTGTTGACCTATCATTACAGGTGATGTATGCCTTACATGAGTAATTAAGCCAATTAGGGATTATTAGCCTCTGTATATTTTGTGTTAATCCTCTTTATTAGGAAATAATGCAGAATTTGAAGCTTAATTGATATTTGGCCCAGTTTTAAGTATTATTTACCAAACCAGAGAGAGTTAGTCTAATCCATTTAGAATGTTAAAATAGCAGACCTACATAAGATTTATGGGAGAAATAGCGTCTTGATGCTTCTTCGAAATCTTTGGAAAGTACCTCAGCTGGCAGCTGGCTTTTATGGTATTTTTAAAGGGCATAGAATAACCATAAATAGAAGTATAGTTTTCTATGGTTGTTTGTTTGTTTTTTAAACCAGAATGCTATACCTTGCATTTTCTTTTCTCTTGGTTTTCAAATATCTACCTGGCCCTTAAAACTACCTCCATTCACAGGCTTGATCTATTTGTGTGATAGATGTTTATTTGGATAATCTGAGGTAGCAGAAGAGGAATATATTTAATCATCTAACCTTTACAATAAGGAACATTTGAAATGTCAGCACTTTATTTCAGGAACAGGTGAGCTATTGCATTATAAAAGGTTTCTATTTATTTACACCCTGCATCTTTCTGAAATTTGAAATGGCTTAGAACAGCCTATAATATAGGGTAAGAAAGAGAGAGAGAGAGAGAGAGAGAGATGAAAGAGGAAACAGAGTAAATATTCCAACCAGAAAAGTCAACACAGTTGCTGTGATGTAACATAAACCCGTGTCTAAGATTCTAGGAAACAGGGCAAGGCAAGAAACCAATTATATAATCTTTAATATTCAAAAGAAGGGAAGAAGTTCTTCTGGTTCGAAACACAGATCTCTCATAGAGAACATCCTATGAAGGATGTTGGTTTAATCCATTCAGCAAATATGTAAGTACCTATTACATAGCCAGATTCTGAGTCAGGTGACAGAGGGAAAATTACATGGGTATGAAGACTTTTCTCACGAAGCTCACAGTCCAGCAGGTGTGATAAATATTAAATCTATTGATATAAGCTGGGCGTGGTGGCTCACGCCTGTAATCCTAGCTCTTGGGAGGCTGAGGCGGGCGGATTGCTCAAGGTCAGGAGTTCAAAACCAGCCTGAGCAAGAGCGAGACCCCGTCTCTACTATAAATACAAAGAAATTAATTGGCCAACTGATATATATATAAAAAATTAGCCGGGCATGGTGGCGCATGCCTGTAGTCCCAGCTACTTGAGAGGCTGAGGCAGAAGGATTGCTTGAGCCCAGGAGTTTGAGGTTGCTGTGAGCTAGGCTGACGCCACGGCACTCACTCTAGCCTGGGCAACAAAGCGAGACTCTGTCTCAAAAAAAAAAAAAAAATCTATTGATATATAATCAATTATACTTTTCTTTTGTATCATTTATGAAAATAGTTCCTAAATTTGCTTAAATGTCTCTGGCTTAGAATCCTTCTCTGATTCCCCAGTCTGAGTCTTGAAAGACTAATAGGCACCAACCAGGTTCAGAGACTAAGAGAAGTGGTGGGGTGAGCCAGAGAACCTAAAGACAGCCAGCATTAAGAGAGTGGCACGGAGGACACTGGAAAGCCAGGCAGTGATGGCTAGGTCCGCTGTATCCTGACGCATTGAGTTAGCTTTACTTTATCAAAGTATAAATGTGGGTTTAAGTAGATAGCTTTTATTGCTTGAAAAATATTGGCCTTTTATTTTGAAATTACTGTGCTTAGTAAATCACATACTTTAAGTTCTATTTTTCTTTTCCAAATAAAACTTGGCAGCCCTGTGTCAGTTCCCCAAAGCCATTTTGGGGGAATTTAGTCCATGATATCCAAAAAGCTGGGAAACATTGGTCCACTAGGACCCTCAACAAATATGGCTGGAGAGACATGAGGGTAGTAAAGGTTTAGAGTGGAAGCATGGTTTTCTGGTAGGATTTCCTCATGGGACTAAGTCAATGTCTTCTAAGTACATAAACCATGTTGCCCTGGACAGCTGATCAGACTGAACAATGTACTAGGGTGCCCAACTCGTGGAGTATAGAGAAAGTGAAATCCAATCCTGGTTCCTCTCACCAAATCACATACCCTGGTATAGGGCACAGTCTGCCTGGAAGAGAGGAGCATTTTTTCCTTTATAGGAAGGTATTGTGGCCAGTGTTCTAGCTTCATTTGGGGATAGAATTTAACAAGTCTGTAGGATTGGATATATGGCATGCAGTTAGGATATCTGTGACATTCTTTTAGCCAAGAATTTGTTAATGAATAGACCTTCATTTACTTCTAGTAGGCTGTCTAAAGTGCCAGCTGTTGCTGATTGATGGATCCATAGGCTTTAACAATTAAGCAGGCAAGTGGAGGGGTAAGTAGCAGTGAGGGAAGAAGGGAATATCTTAATGTCCCAGTCATTGAGGTAGGTCCTTTATTATTTTTACATAAGTAGTACAAAAGTTTAGTAATAGAATCATGATGTGTCAAGGGCATAAGAGAGTGAGGTAGCCTAGGATACAGGGAGATTGCTTCATAAAGAAGTGTTAACTATAGCCAATTTTGAATTTATTACACTTATTGGAGCAATATTTTTCTTCAGACCTCATTATAGAGCAAAGAAGAAATGATCCTGGTCAAAGAACTTTTCAGTGAGGCTATCATCTGTGGCCATGGGAGAAAAAAATACTAAGAGTTCTTCTTTGACAAATATGGTCTCCTAAATATTCCTACCAAGATGAAGTAGCTGCAAAATGCATCCACAAGTTACAGGGTAAATTGAACTGCTCTATGGAGTTCTTTTATAATTGACCGATTATTTTGGAAACTACGCTGAAAACCATGACTTTACTTAGCTAATGTTAAGTCTAGTTTCTGGAAATATACGATTACCCATATTATTTCATTTCCCCCCAAATATCTACTTCTTTATATTATACCAATTCATGTTCATTGAAGAAAAATTAGAAAATACAGAAAAGAAAAAAAATCCATAACCCTTTCATAAATAGAAATAATACTAATATCTTATTCGTGTTTCAAGTATTTTTCTACCTGTTTATATTTTGTGTGTGTATATTTTTGAGTAAGATATAAGTTGTGTTAACCCTGTCTCATGCAATCTACAGTACCTTAGATCACATTGTACTCCCACCCCAAGTCATGTGGGAAGTTTAGTGCATGCCCCAAGATTTCTGGAATTTCTCAGAGGCTCAGATTTGTCTTTGTCTCTTTGTCAACAGTGGTTATCACGTCTCACTTCATTCATCTTGTAGCTATTTCCTTATCTCCACTCAGCAAACAGCTCCTTCTCCTCATTCTCCCCAAACACACACAATATCACTCACTAGGCAGCTTGAAGTCCTTTGGCCACTGACTACCTTGTGCCTTCTCTTCTTCTTGCCTTCCCACACCCCAAATTCTTGTTTATTTCTTATTCATTGTGCCTTAGGAAAATGCCTTGCTAATATAGCCCAGGACCTAAGAGTCTGGGTGGGAAGCAGGTAAAGTCCCTAGAAGGAACTGCAGTAAAATACTTCTTAACCTCTACCATATCACGTATTTGACTTTATTTTTTTTTAATTTTTTTTTATTTCGGCATATTATGGGGGTACAAATTTTAAGGTTTCAATAAATGCCCTTTCCTCTCCTCCCCCCACAAGTCTGAGTTTCCAGCATGACTATTCCTCAGATGGTGCACATGTCCCTCATTATGTATGTATAAACAATGGAGTCATACCCTATTCATATGGAAACCCTCTGATCTACTTAACGATATTGTTGGGAATAGGTTTTGGCTAACTTGGCCGTTTTACAACCATCAGATTCTTTTTTGTAGTTATCTCTTGTTTACAGTGATTAGATTGTTGGTGAGGGCACTCACAATCTCTCTACTAAGTGGTTTTCCTTAGTCTGAATTCTGCCACACACTATGGCAACCATGAGAATACTCAGGCCTCCTGCTGTGGGGAGCATACCTGGCAGTGCCAACTTTTCGATTGGGGGTATTAATGCGAGATCTGATTCCCTAGTTGGGTGACTTTGGCATAAGACCTCTCCATATGTCTGGCTGAAACTTTCTTAGAATCTCACTGTATGTAATCTGAGACTCTTCCCACCTGATCTTCCTTTATTATAGGTGTCAGGCTTTCATTATGGTCTGAAGGTTCTCCTTGCCCTCTCCAATTTCCTCCTCCTTCTCCCAGTAAATCTCCTGCAATTAACCTGTTTTGGCATTTGCTTCCCAGAAGGACCCAAACTAATGTACACATTTAGCAAGTGACCATAGAGAGTCATAAAACCTGTTCATCAAGCTTGGTAATGTACCAAATTCTTCTTTATTAGGTACTCAAACTTTCTTTCATGACAAGTTTACTAGAATCAGCTACTGAAATATTCTAGTGCTAACCACTTCCGTGACTATGGGTTTCTGTTGTACTCCTATTCGTGCAAGAACAGATGTGCTTACACATTTTACCAATGAAAAAGTATTTGAGCATCTCCTATGCCAGCGAGTCCTGCAACACTGATGGAGTCAGTTATCATTTGAAGCACTTGTAGTAGCTGCTTCTAAAGCACAGACTTCTAGAGTGCTTGCTCTGAACAGGGCTCTTCAAATACCCACTAACCAACTCTGGGGAGTAGATTAAAACCAGTGCATGCACATATCACATGGTCTATGCCTAAGTATTTGAAAGTAAATTACAGTGTAATGTGGACTTTACCTGTGTCAGTAAACAGCATCACATCTAGTGACTACATGCTGATCAACTGTATTAATAGCCCACTCATTTTAATCAATTCTGCAAGATGGGGTGTTTTAGGGTCCTGATTTTTAACTGTTTCTGATTTAGCAAAGTCTCTATGTATTTTATGTCCATTGTCTAATTTTTCACAGCATATTTTCTAAAAGTAGAATTGCTGGGTCAAAAAGCATGCCCGATTTTAAAGATTTTGATATTTGTTGCCAAGAAGTCATCCAGGTCGTTTGTTACAATTTATACTCCAACCATTTCCATGAGTAGGCTTGCTTATTTTTCCCTCATTTTCTAGTGTGAAATTATGTGTAAAATGTACAATCCAAAGAACAATAAAGAAAACCCAACTCTTGAATCCTCCACCAAAGTTATGAAATAGGATTTAGAATCCTGTGTTTGCCCTTCCCCGCCGCCCCCTCCCTACAAGTAACCAGCCTAGAATTTGGGGTTAAGCATTCCCTTCATTTTCTTTATAGTTTTGGTAGTTTAATGATAAAGTGTGTGTATATCTCTATATAGTCCTAAATATTTAGATTTTTAAAATGTGGGTGGCAAAAACAAAGCTAGTTATATGAGGAGAGTATGGTCACCGCTGTTAGGTGAAGGTTCCAGGATGGAACGAACTCAATGGTCTCAGGGTCGTAGGCTTCTGCATCCTGCCAGTTTATAAGAGGACCTTCTGGGGGATTCAGAGAGAGAGCCCATGAGTGAGTTCTAGAAAATCTGAGGCTTGCCAGTTTATAAGTCAGGGAGGACTGTACTGTAAACTAGCCACTAAACACACGATCAGTGGGAGTGGAGTGAATTGCCCTGGCATGGGTTTCTTGCTGCTGAGCTTGTTCCAGTTCTCAGAAGTCAGTCAAAGCAGAATACTTTGGTGGGATGAATAAATGTCCACAGCTGATCTAGGCAGCAGGACCTGAAAAAAAGAGCAGGAAATTTATTAACAAATTGTCAAAATCACCAGATTCTTATCTGGGTCAGGCTCTGCAGGATATTTATCCAGCTGTTTTTTTTTAAAAAAGGAAAAAGACTAGGACCATGATGCCCACTGCTTTGGTATAATGGTCTGTAGCATGTCTGTCTACACTTGCACTGTCCAGACTGGTCCAGTTTCCAGCTAGCATTTGGGATGTCCACTATCCTCTTGGTAAGCCCTTCACGGCTCTCCTAAAAGGAGGGAGGATGGGCAGTACACTTTTTTTTTTTTTTTTTTTTTTTTTTTGAGGCTGTGCATGTCTGAAAATGTCACTCTGCCCTCCCAAGTTTGAGTGTCTGACTATACTTCTAGGTTAACAAGTAATTTTCCTTTGGAATTCTGAACATGACTGCATTTTCTTTTTGCCTGCAAGTCATGGTGCTGCAAAGAGTGAAGCCCCTGTGATTCCTGATCCTTTCTCTCTGCTTTCTCTTCCTGGAAGTTGGTGAGATCTTTGTCTCTAGTGTTCTGAAATTTCAAAATGTAGTGTCTTTGGATATTTTCCATCCACCACTTCTATTCATTAAGCTTTTTTCAGTAATAGCAATTTACTTCCTATCTTTCTGGGAACTTTTCTGGAATAATTTTGTTTTCTGTTATTTCTTTCCCTCCCCTCCCCTTTCCCTTCTCCTCCTTCTCCCCCCACCCTTTCCTCCTCCTTCTTCTTTCTGGAGTTGTGTCATTCAGTTTTATCTCTTTTTCTCCTATTTTCTGTCTTTGGCTTTTCACTACCTTGGAGACTTCCTCTACTTTATCTTCTGACCATTCTAATGAGTTTACTTCTGCTCTTATATTCCCAATTCAAGATGCCTTTTTTATTTTCTGAATTTATTATGGTATCCTGGTTCCTCTTTTATGGATATAATATTTTCTTATCTCTCTGAGGGTGTTTGTTCTGTTTCACTTGGTTTTGCTCATTTCCTCCACTTCCACCACCACCACCACTACCACCTCTGCATTTTTTATTTACTTCAAGATGTCTTTTTGTGGAAGAGATTGGTTTTGTTTTAATTTCTGTCTTCTATGAGACAGGAGCTTTCCTCCAAGTATCTGGTAATCCCTGAATGTCTTCTTGATACTGGGGGAATCTAAAAGCTCCTCAGAGGCTCTGACAGCTTGGACTGTGGGCCACGCTTATCAGCAGAGGTGACTGAAGGGCGATGCAGGCTGGGGGATGGCCAGGTCACTATTCAGCATTAGGTGTACACATTGGATGACTTAATTCATTTTTTTTCTTTCTTTGGGGGTGGGGGAATATCTTTTTAATCAGAACGATGTTGGTTTTTCTTTTAATCAAAATAATGTTACATAATTTGTAGCAAAAATTAAAACTATGTAGAAGAGTATAAAGCAGAAGTTTTCCTTCCAGCATCCTGTATCTAGTTTCCCAGAGTCTCCTGGCATGGTTTCTTGTGTATATACCTATAAACCTTTACCCTAGTTCTAACCTGTGTGTGGACTGTCAGTCCAGGCATTCTTGCTTTCAGTTTCTCCAGGGAACAAGCCTCTAGATTTCTCTCAGAGTCAGAAGAGACAACAGCTCAGCAAAGTGGAGTGCAAGAGGGAATCTGAGAGGTTTAACTTCTTAAATAGTGTCATAGAGTCTGAGTCTACTAAAAAAAAAAAACACAAAAAAACAGAAAAGTTTTGACTGCTGAGAGCTTCACGCCATGCCTCCTTCTTCCCTTTCTTCCAGCATTTGGGCCTGCTGGTCAGAAAGCCAGCACACTCCTTCCCTTGACACAACAGCAAGTTCAAACCCCATGGGCAGTGAACTCTTCCGTAGAGCCACCCCTAACTGATAAAAACCAAGGCTACTTGCTCTCATTCTTTCTCTTTCAAGAGACTCAAACCAATTCCAGACAGGCTTGTGTGCTGTCCTGCAAGTTCCACATTGTAAAACAATTTGTTCTTATCTCTCAATGTGTTCATGCATCATTAGTCAGGACATCTTACCTGTGAACTGGGAGGGCATCCATCCAACCTGGATTGGATGGCTACAAGTAACAGCTCCCCCATGAGGTTTTCTTATCTTCCTCTTTCTTTCAGCACCTGTTCCAAAGGCCATTCCTATGCCATTTGAGCACTCTGTGGTATAAATTGATTAACTCACATTTTCCCAGTACTAGAGATTTTCTTTCTTAGGTCTACTAAATAAGTTACTACTTGCCCATATTTCTCTAGCTTCCACATTTTTCTGACTTTTTTTTTTTTTTGCCTCTCTCATTTTTTCTGCTTTGTATCTTTTTTTTTTTTTTTTTTTTGAGACAGAGTCTCGCTTTCTTGCCCAGGCTAGAGTGAGTGCCGTGGCGTCAGCCTAGCTCACAGCAACCTCAAACTCCTGGGCTCAAGCGATCCTCCTGCCTCAGCCTCCTGAGTAGCTGGGACTACAGACACGAGCCACCATGCCCGGCTGATTTTTATATATATTAGTTGGCCAATTAATTTCTTTCTATTTTTATGGTAGAGACGGGGTCTCGCTTAGGCTGGTTTAGAACTCCTGACCTTGAGCAATCCGCCCGCCTCGGCCTCCCAGAGTGCTAGGATTACAGGCGTGAGCCACCACGTCCGGCCTGCTTTGTATCTTTTTTTTAAAAATCCCTTCTCTAAATTTTTATTGAGTTATGGAGGTAAGAAATAAAATTAGAGGCATGTGTTCAAGCTGCTGTCTTAATCCAGAAATCCTGAGTGGGCTTATTTCTTCACCCTTGTCAATGATGGGTGCTGTCTTTCCATTTATTGCTAAGTTCCTGAAATGCATACTATATTTACTTCTAATTGCTTTGACAGCTAAGATTATTCATGTTATTGGATACTGATCTAATCTACTTGCTCATATGACTAAAAGCTTAAAGTATAATTTCATGACTTGTGGCAGATTTTTAAGTCAGCCATTTGGTTTACCCTAAATTACCTTCCTCTTTTTGAGTAGCATTCCATTGTAATGCAGATAAGAAGCATCACAATGTTCTAGAAGGGAGCTAAAATGCAAATAAATTATCTGTACCTATCTCAACTCCACTTATGTGAGGGAAATGGAAAGGTAATCAATTCATGAGTATCCATTTAAAATAAAAGCCACTTTTCCCTTTTTAGTTATGAAAATTTGATCCATCTTTTGAACAAATTTAGCATTGATTTACAATTCTTGGTTAAAAATGCCAGGCTTAAATTAAAATTTCCAAATGTAATCCTTTGTTTTGAAAACATTGCTTTCATCAAATGGTAACCCTGTTCTTTTCAGTTAACTGACATGTTGGTGAAACTTATATTATTAAAGAGTATAATTCAGTTTATTTTCACAGTAAAAGCATACAGATAAAAATTAGCCCCTGCTTCCTATAAATACCAGAGTCCTAGTCTCCCCTCTTGGAGGCAGTGGGCCAGATTAAATTTATTATGTCTGTTTTCAAAATTACTTATGTGAACACAAGCATGCATATGAGTGTGTGAGCTTTTTAAACATACCATTTTTGCCATTCTGTACCTTATTTTATTTAACTATATATTTCTGAAGATTTTACCATCACATTTAGATCTCGCTAAACTCTTATTTTTTTGTGGAAATAGAATAATTACAGAGAAGTGGACAAAATGTAGCTAGTGAATCAGCACAAAAGCCCAGCGGGTGACCACCTGGTTAGCCAAGCAATAAAGACTTCCTAGCCTTTCTCAAGGCTCACACATGTCCCCACCAAGTCCCCACCTTCTGTCTCCCTCAAAGGAAACCAGTTCTAAGTTCTGTGGTAATCCTTTCCTGGCTTTTCTTTAGTGTTACTGCCTAAGAGTGCATTTTTTAAATATTATAGTTTAGTTTTGCCTGTTTTTTAGGGTTTCAGGCAATTCAAGTCCTACAGTATGAATTGCTTGTGTCTGACTCAGAGGTTGCTGCTTGTCTCATCTATTCTGTCCTCCCCCCCCCTCCAAATTTCCTTGTTTCTGGGCCTTACTACAAATTTATAATTCTATTTTTTTCCTCTACTACCTTGGAAGTTTTACATTCTTCTATAGTTTTGTGAATTAAACACAACTTCTATAACTTGTGAATTAAAAAATTATGATATACTTCACTGGTTCTTAAAACCTTATGTTAATTGATTTTAATGAGCAGTGAAATGAACTTAGACTCCTTTTAGACAGCTCAACTCCTTTTAGCCCCTTCTAAATTCTTAGGTCATTGTTATGACCTTTAATTCTGTCTTTAATTCATATTTAAAATAAGAATGTCAATAATGTGTTAAATTTATATTTCAAGCATCTGTATTTTAAACCTCATTGCCATTAGTCTACTATTTATTTTTTTTAAAGACACATTTATTCAGCAGCATGATCCGACGATTACATTTAGCAATCAACAGCATGACTGCAAAGAAAATCTACATTAAAATCCTTTGTTGGAATGCTTTATACTTACCACAGAACAGAAACTAAAATAACCTGCTATGCAATTAGTTACACATATAGCCCTTGAGTTTTTTTACCCATATACATGAATATTGTCTAAAACATGTCTTTGTAGTAGCTGAGCCCTACCATCGCTGTGCTTGACTGCGTTCACCCATCTGATGCAACCTGTACCTCCCTGTCACTTCTCTGGCTCTCCTCTCCTGCTAAGATTTGTTTCCTGGCAGTAATTAAAACCTCCTGCCGCTGCCATAGCTACTGCTGCTGCTGGAACTGCCACAGCCACCCTGGTTTCATGGTTTGGCAAAGAGTTGGTCTCTACCACAATAGGGGCCAGACCTTGTGCCCACAAATTTTCTTTGTCTCGTGGGTCCAAAATGTGAAGATTGTTATAGTGGCCAAAATCATCACAGCTTCTACTACCTCCCAAATTGCTCCCATTATCACCAAATCCATCATAGCCATTCCCACTGCTACCACATCCACCACCATCATGGCCACCACCATGACCAGCAGAGTTTTCTCTGAGACCAAAGGTGTCATTCCCACCAAAACCACCTCCACAACCACCACCAGTTTCCAGAACATTCCAGCCTCTTTGGCTGGATAAAGTACTAGCAATTTCTTGCTTTCATAGGGGTTCCCTTACTTCACAGTTGTGGCCATTCACAGGATGGTGTTTCTGAATCATAGTCTTATACATGGAGTCACGCTTTTCAAAGGTGACAAAAGCAAAGCTCCTCTTCTTGCCACTGCCTCAATTAGTCATGATTTCAATCACTTAATTTTTCCATATGGTTCAAAATAATTTCTTAGGTGATGTTCTTTAGTTTCATCTTTCATGTTACCAACAAAGGTCTTTTTCACAGTTAAGTGGGCACTTGGTCTTTAGGAATCTTCTTTTGGGACAGTCCTCTTTGATTCCACAACTCTTCCAAACATGTTGTGTGGCCTTGCATCTACATGGCTGCATCTACTTCCTCCACAGTGGCATATGTGACAAACTCAAACCCCCTGGAGCACTTGGTGTTTGGCTATCTCATTACCACATAGTCCATTAGCACGCCCCATTGCTTCAAATGGATCCTCAAACTCTCATCAGTTGTTTCAAAGCTCAACCATCAGAGGAAGAGCTGCTGCAGCTGTTCAGGTTCTTAAGGAGACTGTAACTTGGACATGACCTCAGTGGGAAGAGAGACTTTAAAGATGCTTCCTCTGTGGCACCCATGGGCGGAAAGCTAGCTACTTATTTAAATTCACCCCATACTCATTATTCTTCCTTTCTTCCTGAATTTGAGCTTCCACCTGTTATCATTTTCCTTCTGCCTGAAAAGTAAGCCTTTAGGATTAAATAATTATTTTAATACCAATCTGGTTATAAATTCTGTTTTGTGTGTCTGAAAATTGTTTATTTCACTTTATTATTGAAATATATGTTTGCTACAATTTAGAGTTAGAAGTTATAATTTGGGAGTTTTAATTTTTGGTTGGAAATTATTTTCTTTTAGCACTTTGAAGATGATATTCTCATCTTTTGGTTCCTATTACCTCTGCTTAAAATCAGCTATTTACCTAATTGTTAGTCTTTTAAAGACAACCTGCCGTTTTTTGTTCCTTCTGGCTGCTTTAAAACTTTCTTTCTCTTTCTTTTTTTTTTTTCTTTAAACATTTTGCTATGATATGAACCTAGTTGTTTATCCTGGTTGGGGTTTATGGTATTTGCTTCTGTAACATAAAAGTCACCATACTTAGACCCCATTTTGCTCAGAATTTGGAGGCGAGACCCCACTGAGCCCGCCGGGGTAATAAAAGCCTGTTTTGCAGTACTCTTGTGTGGCTTTCAGTTTGTTTCCTGGTCCGGTTTGCTATAACAATAGGGCTTCTTGAATCTACGAATTAATGTCTTTCAGTTTCAGAAAATTGTCATCCATTATTTCTTCAAATAATTCTTACACATTCTCCTTTTCCTTTCCCAGAATTCCACTTAAACTATGTTACACCTTCTCACTGTATCCTATTTCTAATCTTTCTTTCTAATGTTTCCATCCTTATGTTTCTCTTTGTTTCATTCTAAATAGTTCTTTTGGACCAATGAATATTCAGGCTACTGTTTCTCTTTAACTGTCTAGTCAAATTAATCTATTCAATTGTTGCTAATTTCAATGATTTCCCAGATCTTACAGTTTCTATTTGGTCTTTATTATGGTTTTCTGCTAAAATTCTTTATCTTGTCTAGTCTCTTTGAACAAAACAAGTATGGTTATTTTAAAATCTATATCTAAAAACCCTAATATCTGAAGTGCTTGTGAGTTTTATTTGCAGTTATTTCTATCTGATTGCTTTCTTGTCTCTGAGTGCCTGGTTACTTTTACTGTGTGTCAGACATTGTATTTGCAAAACTGTTCTAGAAATAATTTTTGGCTTGATATAATATCTTATTCCAAAGAAGATTCATGTTTTATTTTGCTAGTCACATGAGCACTAATACTCTCAGATCACTTTAATCTAATTTCACTCATACAGCATGCAGAAGAGTACTAACTCTACACAAGATGTGATGGTGATGCCTCTTTTGAATGATACTAAAGCCTAAGGAGCACCTCCTATGGTAAGTGGGGAGATACACAATCAGGTGTCAATATGATCTCTGTAGCTATTCATTAATTATTGTATGCCAGGCAATATTTTAATTACTTTGCAAATATTAAGGTAATTCTTATAACAATGATTTCAAGGTGGATATTATTATTATCTGTGTGTTACAGATGTGAAACTGAGGCAGAGTGAAGTTAGGAAACTTGGCCAGTGGTACCAGCTTTACATGGAAGACCTGTGCTTTGAACCCAAGTAGTCAGTTCTAGAGTCTCTGATTTAAACAGATATGGTAGATGGAGAACATTCTTCAGGGACAAAAATGCAGATATTGTTTATACAAATTCCTCTGAGTGCTCTCAACTGATTTCCTGGCTGCTCTGAATATTTTAACTAAAAGGCAAAAACAATTAATAGGATTATTGAACTTGAGATTTTGGGGGTTTTTGTTTTTTCCTTTAGGAGCAGGTTTGTGAATGGTCACCAGGACAACTTAAAGAAATTGATTTGGTAAAAGATGATGCTTTTGAGGTGAATTTTCAGACTTTGTGTACTATACTATTCTGAGAAATGGTAAATTTTGGAATTATAGGGGAGGGCAATTAGGGAGTGAGATTTTTTTTTACTTTGTCTAATGATTATAAATTTAGAAATGCATTATCCATGTGTCACTTTGGTAGTGGTATTAGGGTGTTAGGAGAAAATCACAATAGCATTTGTTGTGTAGGGGAGGGGACTCACAGAGAAAGATCCCAGTTTGTGTTAACTCATTGCTGCAGTTCAGAACTGGGAGGAGGCAGAATTATGGGTTAAGTATGGGGTCTGTAAAGACTCTTCTGCACTTAGAGCAGCAAGTATGGAGAAATTACATCTTAGAACTCAGAATTTTTGCTTGATTCGTGCGTGGGATTTGTTTATTGTGTTTCTCTTCACAATGACTGCTCAGGCTGCTTCAGCATGAACAGTTGGCTCAGTACCCAGAGAGTGTTTGATTAGCTAAGTTAGGAAGCAAAAAGCCATACACCATAGAGAAAATTTACCCTGAAATAAATGTAGATCATTTAGTCAAACTGCTATATTCTCAGCATGTTAAGACTTTCCTAGGAGAAAATGCATAGGAGCTTTCTTAGAAGCACAAGTAAACAGAAGTTATTTTCCAGGGAACCTGAAAAGAACGACCTAACATGTGATTCAGGATCAGCCAATATGACCTTGAGGAAAAGTTGCCATAAAAAAAGAAATGACCAAAGTGAGTTATGAAACTGATCCTACAGAGGATTTTTGAGTCAGAACTCTTGCTTGCAAGTGACAGAAATCAGATTCAAATCAGCTTAATCACAGCTGTCATGGTGGGGGTGGGAGGGAGGAAGGAAAAAAATTACTGTTTTTAGCTTTACTTTGTTGCATATCAGTATAAATTCACACTTGCAGGAGTTGGAGAGAGGGCTAAAATGTTTTCAGCAAATCCAAATGTACTTTAAAGGTTCTGAACTTAAAGGGAGGAAAAAAAGGAATGCATTGGCTCATTATACTGGGAACAACAAGCACAGCACTAATTCACACCTGGCTGGATCCAGAGACTAAAAGAATACCACTGCTGCTCTTGAACCATCAAACTACTTTTGATCTCTGCCCCTCTCTTGGCAGGCTCATTAGCTCCTACTGCACATGTGCGTCTCCCATGCTGCTGGGGAAGAGGGACAGGGGTATCTTTCACTCTTCCCAGATTAAGCAGGCCTGGTTCAGGTGTTTATTAGCAGTCTTCTGCATAACAAATTGCTCTAAAATTTAGCAGCTGAAAACAACACACATTTATCATCTCAGTATCTGAGGGACAGGAATCTGAGAGTAGCATAGCTGGATGGTTTTGGCTCAGAGTCTCTCACGGGGTTGCAGTTGTCTGAAGGGGTTGGAGAAACTGCTTCCAAGCTCATATGTGTGGCCACTGGTAGGAGGATTCAGTTCCTTGCCATGTGGGTCTCTCCACAAGGCTGTTCATATAACATAGCAGCTGGCTTCTTTAAGGGTGTCTGATCAGAGAGCGGAAGAAGCCAAAATGAAAGCTATGGTGTCTTTTATAATATCAGAAGTGATATATCATAATTTCTGCCATATTCTACTGGTCACACAGACCAACCCTGGTAAACAATGTGGGAGAGGACCATAGAGGGGTCCGAATACCAGGAGGTGGGAATGACAATTGAAAGCCATCGCAGAAACTGGCACCACAGGCGCCATGGTGGGCAGAACTCTAAGATGGGCCCCAAGATTCTCGCCCCCAGTATACACACTGTATAATTCCCTCCCCTTGAATGTGGGCTGGGCTTGTGAATATGAGTGGATAGTCATTGCCTTGGTTAGCTTATAATATATGACAAAAGTGAAGGGATTTTTCAGGCCCCATATCAATTTGAGTTAACCAGAAAGTTTGGGGTCAGCCTGACCGAATCCAGTAAGTCCTTTAACAGAGAGTCAGAGACTTAAAGCAGTGGTCTCCCAATGGCCTTGAGAAAGCCAGCTGCCAAGTTGTGGAATGATGGGCATCTCTGGTGGCTGAGGGCCTCCGTGCTGCAGCTGAAAGGAACAGAATTCTGCCAACAACTAATGAGCGTGGAAGGGAACTCAAGCCTCAGATGAGATTGGAAGCCTGGCTGACTCCTTGACTACAGCTTGGTAAAACCTGAGCGGAGGACCCTGCTAAGCGGTGCTCACACTCCTGGCCCACAGCTATTTGAAATGATAAATATATGCTGTCTTAAACTGTTTAATCTATGATGTATTGTTATTCAGCACAGGAAACGTACACAGGTGCATGCTTCTGAAAGGTAGGGTGAGGTGGGTGTCATCTCTGTCGATCTCTCCTCAAATTGTGAACTGGGGAGAAGATCCCCAAGGAAAGCAAAGTGCCGTTTGAGGGACAGGGGGGATGCAAAGGCTGCCGGGCAAACTGAGCTATAACTACCACAGTTCATTAGAGTATTTCAGACCTGGGGACCCTAGCCATTTCAGGAATGTGAGTCATCAAACAAACAACATTGTTTGTGAACATCTAAAACATCGTTCATAAGATGTGGTCTGTGTACAACCTGTGTGGATCTCCGGGGAGTGTTTCAGATGCAGGCTCCTAGGGCTCGCTCCAGACATACTGACTCCATCTCTGTGGGTATAGCATAGGCATGTGCATCATCTTGGTCATTTCATAGAGATTTTTATATTGATTTCCAGAATCTGGAGAAAGTTAAAGGGAATAGGACAATGATCATTTGTCTTTCACCAAGATTCATCAATTGTTAATACTTTACTCCATTTTCTTTATTTTTCATATAGATATTTATGTACATAATTTTATTGCTGAACCAATTGAAAGTAAGTTATGGGAAGCATGACACTTCTCCCCAAAACACTGTAATACATGTCTCCTACAAATGAAATTACCCCGTATGATCTCATGTCTCTACCACACTGTAGAAATAAAACATTGATGTATTATTTAAAATGCAGTGAAATTTTTCCAGCAGGTCTCAAAATGCCCTTTAGAGTATTGCTTCTCAACATTTGATTCCTAAACCAGCAACATAGCCGGCATTGTATTTTAACAAGAACCTAGTGAATTGTGTACACATCAGTTTGAGAAGCCCCTGAGCAACTGTGTGATAGAAGATCTAATCAAAGATCACATTACATTTGGTTATCAATGTTTTTCTACTCTTTAGCATTTCTAAGCTAGTGTAGTTCATGGTTGTTTTCTACTTTCTCCCTCTTTCCTCTTTGTCATTCCCTCCATCTACCTTGGCAAAAATAATGTGAAATTAAAAACCCTCCCCTGCTTTTGAAACTAACCATAGAAAGCTCTGTAAGGGCTTAATGAATGAAAAAAGCAAGACAAAAGTAGTCTTGTGGCAAGCGGGATTACTAAGAGTTGATTGAAGGTTTCATGAAAGACGTGGCATTTCTGTGGGTCTTGAAATCATAGACCAAGTTAGCCAGTTTCTCTTGACTAGCTAGTTCAGGAAACAAAGGACAGCCATTTTGAAAGATAAGCTGGAGCCAGTCAAGGACTTTAGGTCATAAGCAATCAGATATTTTAATTTCAAAAAATAATTTCCTGACTCATAGAAAAATGGAGTCTACTTAAGTGGACAAAATTATCTCTGGGTAGTAGGGACTAAGTTTTAATTTTTGAGTGTATTTTCTATAAGTCTTTTACAAAAAGGAATCATTGTAAAATTCTGAGTTGTATTATAAATTTCATGTGAGAATTTTCTATAACATTAAGTATCAATCCAGCATTAATGATCACCTCATATATAATATACATTTACATTCCATAATTTTATCTCTCCTCTATCACTGGACATTGAGGTTGCTACCGAATCTTCAGTGCAATAAGAAGCTTTGTTCATACGCTTATTACATCTGATTATTTTCTTATAATAGTGTCCTCACTGTATGGTTGCTGGGGCAAAGCTCACAATAGACTCAAACTGGGGCATATGACCAGCTCACATGGATGCCCTGTGCCATCATTCCTACTCCTAGACCCTGACCATTCCAATCCAGGAATAGAACACCCAGATTCAAGCTGGGGGGAAAAAAAGAAAGAAAAATAATTAGAAATCTGACATGCAAACAGTAGCAGAAAACAGTGGAGTCATCTCAGGTAAGGACCTGGTACAAAGACATCAGACTTCTACAGTTGGCTTTTGATGTTGTACTGCTCCTATTCCTGTCTTCCCTGAAGCTGGTTTGTGTAGCCCTTCTTCAAATCGTGTGAGCAACCTGGACTCTTTCCCTCAAAATATGTGGTTTCCTTGTTAATCTGAGTTCCTTTTTGTTGCAACCAAAAAAGAAACCTAAATAAAACATACAGTAGACACCTAGAGAAAGGTAATTATCTGGAATTAGCCATTAAACCTTATGAGGGAGAAAGGCAGTCAAGCTTCTTTCTATGTGCTGGCACAGAAATATAAAAGCTCTTGGTAAGCGGTGGCCAAATAGCTAATCAATCTATTACCCCAGGCAACTGGACATCTCTTTGTGGGCAAAGCTCTGGACATCTGGGTAGCCGTTGCCAAAATGAAGAGAATGGAGGCTGGTGAGGCGCTCTAGCTCTGTAAGTTATGTAGCTGGTTCTGGTTCAAAGTCACAGGTCATTAAGCAGAGGTTACATGAGTCAAACCTAGGCAATCTCAGGCCATAGCTTTAGTTCTTAACCATTTCTTCTTGCTCCCTTGACAAAAGCAATGAAGTCTCCTTTATATAAAAAGCTAACGTTAACTGTTCTACCAATAGAATTGCCAGATTTGGCAAGTAAAAATACAAGTACCCAGTTAAATTTGAATTTCAGACCAACAATGAATGATTTATTTCAATGTAAGTATGTTCCAGATATTGCACAGGACATACCTATATTAAAAAATTATTCGTAGTTTAACTGAATTCAAATTCAACTAGACATCCTATATTTTATCTGGTAACCAAATGTGGCCCAAGCCCATATCTGTCTTTTCATTTTCATTGTTCTCAGTAGCAAAAAAAAAAAAAAAAAAAAATCAGCACTTATTGCCTCAGAGGATATAGGAGGAAAAATATTGTCAGAAGAAATTTCAGAAATTCAGATCTTGCTGAAATCATTGCAACAGTACTCACCAGGTTGTCTGTATTCAATGAGCAAGCCTAGGCAGACAGCTTTAATTTCAAGTTTGATGGCCTGGTGAGTGAAAACCATTGCTGAATGCTGTCCTACACTAGGTGACATTGAAATTGTTTCCCTTTATTATACTCGGGCTTTTCTGGCTCACAAAGACTGTAAGAAGTAGAAATATTAGATATTTGTGTGTGTATGTGTGTGCGTGTGTTTAACCCACCTACCTCTCATTCTGTTCTGCTTCAAGGCCCAGAAGAATCTTTTCCCCACGAGAAATAGATTGCTGAGGCAGGCTGCAGAATCCCTTAAAATGCACATCACTGTTCTTCATAAGCCAGGCCTGCAGATGGGAGGGTACAATGAAAATGGGATCCCTAAACTAGCAGAGTTAGGAGAAGTCATGCTGAAAGCAGGTAATTGCACACTCAAAGTGGGTGTAGTCAGAGGGCAATGCAATAATCAGGGCTCAGGAAATGGTCAGATAAGCAGAAATCTCTGGCTTAGATTAAACATAGTATCTTGGAGAATTAAATGGAAAAGCTAGCCTGTAGGGTCTGTGTTTGTTATTTTTACGTTTTGATATAAAACAAAAACTTTTGTTCTCCATGGGCCATCAATGTTATATGATGGCCCAACCAAGAAACAGATGGGCATAAGGTATGAATATCCATATGTACATCTTTCAATCTTTTGAAAATAGCCTAGGATATGATATCACTTTTGATCAACTATTTTGACAGTGTGAGGTAAACAAATAACTGCCACTTGGTTCTCTCACTGTCATAGTCTTTCTAAGAGAGGTCAGGCAGCTAATTTGGGGTTTCTGAAGGTTGACGAGGAAAGACATTTCTATTATATACTCAGAGAAAAATGTGTTAATTATATCCCATGGGGATTAATGTGAGTCAACTTAGCTGACCCATAGTCTACCCGGGAAAACAGCATCCACTTTAAGTATTTACAACAAGGGAATTTAATGTGGGGAGGCAGATAATAGGGGAGCTGGGAAGTCAAATAGAAGATGAGCCCAGGAAACAAGTAGGAAGTCACTTTCATGCTGGAAGGAAACGATGGGATCCCAGGGTGAGGTTACCCCCTGGAAGCTGGAATGGCAGAGATCTGTCTATCAGGAGCTTGAGTCATGGAGAAGATGAAGCTGGTGCCAGAAAAGCTGCCCCGCATATCATTACTTCATCAGGTAGTGATTCTCACTGCAACTGCTCTTCCATATGTTGTCTCCTCAGTGGAGCAAATTAATGCAGTGACTAAGGCAGACCTGAATACTGAATGATTCCTGTGGCGAATCTTAATAGAATTGCAATGAAAAGCTCCTAGACTGAGGAGAAAGCCTTTGCTTCCTTTAGTAAGTGACTCTCCTTTTCTGGAAATGTATCTCAGTGAATCAGATAGTACACAGTGCATGAATATGCTTCAGTTTTAGCTTCTATGAGCAGGGATCCAGGACCCATAGCAAAGTAGGAACAAACTGGAATGTGCCTTGGCAGCATTCCATCAAGCCCCCAAAGAACAAGTAAGTTACATGAGCAGATTGCTTACGTGCCCCCTGAGCATACCACGCTGCTGTTCCATCCTCAACCTAGGCTTATGGCCTCATGGGAGCCCCTTTAATAAGCTGTTGAATACAAAGGATGACTTTTTCCAGATAACAACTGCCAACAACTGTAAGTAGACTTTGCAGCTTTAGTGCCCCCGATGGGGTTAACTCAGAATGACAATAGAGAAGCGAAAACCTCTAGTTAGGTGAGATGTTAAGTGAAACGTCTCATTGTAACTTTACCTGGATGGAGATGAGGCCTAAAATAGGGCCCTGACCAGGTCTTGGACATGTTGGTCTAGGACATAGAGGAAGGCTGACTAGAGAATTGAGGAAAAGGATGTGAGTGTGGAACATTCAGAATGGATCCACAAGAGGAGACAGTTCCGGAGTCCAATGAGTAAGTGTAGAAAGGAGCTGACTACTTTAATGCCTATTCATGTGATTGAGAGCCTCTTCTGCTGTGGGACTTTTCTGATAAGCATCCAAACGGAAGGTGACTAAGACAACCATGGGAGTAGGGATGGTCTTCAGTCCTGGAGTTCCTCAGTGTCTTTCTAATTTCCTTCTTGCTTAAGTCCTAAACCTGTTTGTGGCTTATCACTAAACTCACCTTAAATGATACAAAGGGTCTTGCAATTCTAAAGGCATTTGATAAATATCACCAAGAGGCTTTGTGTAGACCCCACCACATGGCCTTTTCCCTCATCAGAGCAGACCATGCTGCTACCAAAGCTGAGTGCTCAATTTGTCAGCCTTAGGGACCAGCCCACATCTCTGATAGGCATCACACTTAGCAAACACAAATCAGCTCCTTGTTGAATTTTATTTAATTGCTCTCATTATGGAAGGGAACATCATTCCCTTTTCCTACTTCCTCCTGGTCATGCCTCTGCTAGAACTAACTGCAAACTTTTTGGATGCTTTATGTGCCATCTTGTTATCCCACCCAAATTGGCTATAAAGGGAGTTCCTTAATCAAAAACAAAGAATAAAGACAATGCACTAATTCACATGTAATTCACTGTTTTATGTTCCCTAGTAATGAAGCAGTTAGCCTTTTGACATGGTGGGATGGTCCCTAAAGACTTAGCACTGTAATCTCACAGGGCATTTTCTTCTACCTGGTGATATAGCTACTTTGCAGAACACTGGTTAGGCTCTGAACCAGCATTTGAAATAAGGCACTGTTTCTCCACAATTAGAAGATATGGATCTAGGAACCAAGGAGTGAGGAGGAACTGGTCCCTTTTAGAGTATAGTATGGTTCTTCTGAATTGGAAGCTAAAACTGGCTGGGCTCTTCATACCAGGGGACAAATGGCAGAAAGTGGAATACTGTGTTGGCTGGAGCGACTGACCCTGCCTAATAAGGAGAGATACACTTACTGCTGTATAACTGGATCTAGGAGGAATAAGACTCAGTGGGTTCCTTTATTTTTCTTATATGCTCAGTGGGAAAGGTTGATGGATGACTATTGCCCTTCTATAGGCAAGATCACCAAGAACTTAAATAGCTCAAGAATCAAGGTTCAGGTTGTCCCATTGGACAAGTAGCTGAAGGGATGTAGAAGGTAAAGAGATCACAGAATGGATATCAGAAAGGGAAGACTAATATTAGAAAAATAGAAAAGGGAGTACCAGCTCTGGCTTAGGGATAAATGGCAGAAAGGGAGACTTATTTCCTTGCTTACTATGTCATTACTTAGAATAAAATGTACTCCTTTCTTTGACATTGTATACAGAGTGTATTGGTGAGGTGAAGCATGCCTTTTGGACCATGGGATGAAGCAGAATTTGAGGGGGAATGGATATCATCTAGAACACTACTACTCAAAGTGGGTGTCTGCAGGCTAGTGCATGAGCTATTTATTACTTGTTCATGGTGAGAGAAGTAAAGACAGAGAGAGTATTAAAATTATTCTGTCAATTTGGCA
Source organism: Microcebus murinus (assembly GCF_040939455.1). Lineage (NCBI taxonomy): Eukaryota > Metazoa > Chordata > Mammalia > Primates > Cheirogaleidae > Microcebus > Microcebus murinus. The sequence continues at coordinate 52,545,160 of NC_134104.1, forward strand.
GTAAAATTTCTCTGCGTATTGTATGTAATAATACAAATTGAGGCTTGCATTTTATGTTCTTTTAAATTTCATTTTTCTAGCAATTCATTGTGGTTGCATTTTCTCAGTGAATGTGTCCATGACAGATTAAAAACAAAAGCTTATTGCTCTTTTACTGCAAATAGTTTGAGAAGTACTGATCTTGATGAGCAGTGGCCCTATGAAATCTATTATTACTGCTGGATGCAGCAGCTGTGTGTAACTTTGGTTACTTCCTGCTGTGATAGAAGTGAGCAAATTTGCCATCGTTCATAGTGTTTGGGTGGTGGTAGGTCGAGCCATCTTTGGCTGTACAGGCATGTGTGTTGGGAAGCCAAAGGTGAATGCATATATGTATACCCACACATCTTATTTCTTGTTGCCCTCTTTCCCTCCCCCAGTCACTGGATGTCCTAGCCACAGCTGGATTTCCTGAGGGTAGAAATACATAACTAAAGCTTGCTCTCTCCAGAAAATTTGGAAAGTAAAACAGAGACCCTCCCAGGTGAAATTTGATGGGAACTGAGTCACTGTATGACAGAACCCAGGAAGTCCTTAGGGTTCCTGTTGTTGACTTCTTAGAATTGTCTGGGCCACTGCTCTTTTTGATGCTTGGTTGGTCTTCAGTCCTGGAGTTCCTCAGTGTCTTTCTAATTTCCTTCTTGCTTAAGTCCTAAACCTGTTTGTGGCTTATCACTAAACTCACCTTAAATGATACAAAGGGTCTTGCAATTCTAAAGGCATTTGATAAATATCACCAAATTGGTTTCCAGGAAGTTGAATATCAGTATATGGCATCACCAATGACATAAGCAACTGTCTCCAAGTTATGTTTCTCAGAAGTAAATATCAAACGTATATGCGTGTGCATATAAGTGCATGTGTACGTATACATAGAGAGATACTTGTCTATATACATCTCGCTATTCTGCCAGGTTGGAAATGGGGCTTTTATTAAAATATTTTTCATGTCTTTGGATATTATTGAGGGTGATTTTTTGGGGAATGAGGTGTCAGGTTACTTTTCTGTGTGCATTACAGAAACCAAATTCAAATGAGCTTAAGCCGAAGGGATTTTGTTAGATACTAGGGTGGTTTACAGAATTGAATTAAGAAGTATGGGAACCAAGTCATGAGGAAATGCTCATTGGAGGGCATTCATGTTCACTGCCATGCACTTTACTGCTTACTGTCAAGCACTTCACCCTCAGCCTTCCTGTTCATTCCTCATCACTGATTTTTTTCCAGTGAAGTTGTCTTTGTGTGGCAGGAATTATTGCTGCCAGTGGTTCCAAATACATTTTCTTAGTCTACATGCCTGCCAGAAAGATATCCTGTTTAATTTCCAGTAGTATTCTTTCTTGGATCACTTGCCTGCCACCTCTTTTTACAGGTTGCCATGATTATTCACAACTGAATTATTAGCCTACCTTTGGTTGGAGTGATAGGGCAGGATGTTGTGATCAACATTGGTTAACAGTACCCACCCTCAACAATGAAATGGGGAAGGAGGGTTGTCTTGAAGGCTGGGCAGGCAGAAATGTCCCCTACACACTTAGTAGGAGCTTTTGATTTTTGAGCAGATGAATTACAGGTTGATATCAATGTTTTCAGAAGATTAGTGGTAATGGTACATAGACAGGGTGACCATATAATTTATCATTCAAACTAGGACACTTTTGAAAGTGAAAGGGGGATATTATTAATAAGTAATGGGATGCCCGTTTACCCTGTCCATAGGAAAGCTGAGCAACTGGATGCAGAGAGACCACTGTGGAATTGTTGCACTAACCTCTTTCCTGATGTGATATGGATCTAATAGTAGTTATGGCTGTAAAACCACATATAGTTTTTCAATCACCATCAGCCACTCCCTGAAAAAAAATAACTTCTCATAATCAGGGCCAAGATCACTGAAAGTCAAGGTTCACAAAAGATTAAATTTTCACTAGAAGGAAACTGTCTACTCCTAGAGCTTTGGTTCTCAGGGAAATAGCCTTGGGGTAGTAAATCACTGATGGTGACCTATGAGGTTTCATAGTAGAGTAGTTAATAGAAAACTTCAAAGCCATGAGCCTGATGCAGTTTAAAGTCTTGAATTTGCCATTTGTCAATTGTGACCTTGAACAAGTTACTTAATCCCTATAAACCTCAGCATCTTCATCAATGAAATGGAAATTATACTTCTATGATTGTGTTTAGAATTGTGTTATGGTACATTACTACCTGCTATATTAATATATAGCATATAATATATATATTAGTATTTTCTTATTAGCACTGAAAGATATGTTACATTTATTACTCCAACAGGATTAATAAAATGCAAAAGAAAATCATAAGTTTTTTTTAAGCAGGTAGAATCTCTTAGTAAACATTGTTCTCACTGGCTTTTTCATTCATCATTATTTAAGTAATCTGCTCTTCTGATCTGCCAATTCTTCCCCACAAGCTGACCACAAATACAAAAAAAAAAAAAACAACAAAAAAAATTTTTTTGGGTCAGGGAGGAGTGGCTGAATATCTCCTGTGTGGTTTAAGAATGTCTTTGGGTTTGTCAGTGTGTCACTAGGGCCTTTCAAAAATAATTCCAGGATCTATAGGAAGAAAAAGTCTGGTTCAAAGGACTTTAGTCAGCATAATGAGAGAAGGAAGGGCAATAGAGAAGGTCCCAGGTAAGATCCAGAGGGAGAAGTAGTTGGGAACTAGGACCATAACTCGAGGGAACAGCAGGGTCAAGGAATGTCATTCAGCGTGTGTGCAGGCATGGGGAGAGAGCCACCCCGTGAGGGGGACTGGGAGAAGGGCTGAGGTCTAGGGGAATATAGGAGGGGACAGAATTGAGACAGGGAGGAATTGGCAGAAGGTGGGTTTGATAGAGAGGGGAGGAGATGAGAGGATTCATATTTCTCAAAGAAGGTGGTAGCTAATCTTTTGACAGTAAGGGCTTGGAAGCCAATATAAGGAGACTCATTCCATAGTAAATCGTACCAGGCCTGGATCTCACTGCCTAAACACATGGGGACATGGGCAAAGACATCCCACTTAAAAACATCCTCTTATCCTATGTATCACTCCACATTGCTTAATTGATCAATCAATCTCTCTCTGCTGAATTTGCCAGTGTATTTACTAAACTCAGAAAACTCCATAGGAGAATTTCTAACTGTAGAAACAAAACTGAGCAGACATTGATTGATCTACCTGCTGCATCTGGGCAGCTTGAGTTGTATGAATAGATCAACGTGCCCATGTGTCCAAATGAGTCAAACTCAAGGTCTCTGCATTTGAAAGTCTATACAACAAATTAAAGCTTTTATATTGTCCTTTCTTCAGTCATTATAAATTCAACAGTGAATTTATGGCACTGAAGCATACATAAGTATGTCACAAGGTGTCAAATTCCTTCTTTCTACAAATATTCAAATCCTAGCTGTATACTATGAAGTTACTTTACTTACTACATTATAGCCTTATTTTTAAAGGGCCCTTGAAAGCAAGGATTTATTCTTTTTTTTTTTTTTCTTTGAGAGAAATAAGGTAACAGGGGTCCTGGAGAGTGAAATAGCTAGTCAACCTCTTTTCTTGTGGTATAAAAGAGAATTTCCATATTTGTAAGACAATGCTTTAGTTGAGAGTGTTTTCATTTTAATGTTGACACTAAAAAGAAATAGGAATTTTAAAGTTAATGTGGTTTTGCTACTAGAAAACTCCTATAAAAAAACATAAGGCACATTAAACTTACTGCAAACTTCCAATGGCTCATAACTAATGTTTGTTTTAGCTTCAAGATTAAAAGTGTTTTTGCTACCATTACCAAGCAAATGTATATCTCTTGCATTTTACATTACTCTTTTAAAACATGACACGACTTCTTTCAACATTTCACTGTGGTGAAAGAGATTATATTCTTCATTGATTTATTTATGTAAACAAAGACGGGGCCTAGTTCCTGAGTCAGTAGCTCTTCATCAGTCATTTTCATTTTGTGTCATTCTGGAATGTTCAGAGACATTTGAAGACCCAGCTCACAGTAGTTTAAATGTATTAATTAATAGGAAGTCTAGATGTAGGGGATTCAGAACAGTCAGAAGCAGGGACACAACAATGTCATTACAAACCCAACTTCTTTCCATCTTTCTGCTGTGTTATCCTTGTTATGTTGATTTTTTTAATCCTCATACTCATTGCCTCACCAATTGTATGATGGCTACTGCAGCTCCAGGCATCAAATAAATGCCCAGAAAGTAGAGGGAAGGGATTTGCCATTAACTTCTGCTCTTGTATCTGTCCCTCTTATAAGAAAACAAATTTTCACAGAAGTCCTTCCAATAGACTTCTGTCTGTGTCCCATTGTCCAAAACAGTGTCAAGATGCAGTATGTGTGTTTCAGTTTGATTTTGGTAGTTCATTTTGAAGACAAAGCAGGGCAAGAGGCTGGCCACACTTTTCTACTCTCCTTGGGATCAGAGTTAGAGGTAGGAGAAAGTGAACACATTGGGTCAGCAGTCTGAAATGTTCGGTTCTTGGTGTGCTCTTGGCCAAAGAATGACCAGACATACAGAAAGCAAGGTAAGCGTGAAGCAAGGTTTATTAAGGAGAAAAAGATAGGATTACAGAGCAAGAGCAAGATATGTTTGCTATACAATAGCGAATGGGCCTCTCTTGTCATAATAAACAGGGCCTTTGTTATGGTCTGGGTTTCATTTTATTTTTATGTTTATTAATTATTATTATTATTATTATTATTTTGAGACAGAGTCTCACTTCTGTTGCCTGGGCTAGAGTGCTGTGCCATCAGCTTAGCTCACTGCAACCTCAAACTCCTGGGCTCAAGCAATTCTCCTGCCTTAGCCTCCGAGTAGCTGGGACTACAGGCATGTGCCACCATACTCAGCTAATTTTTTCTATATATTTTTAGTTGGCCAATTAATTTGTTTCCATTTTTAGTAGAGACGAGGTCTCGCTCTTGCTAAGGCTGGTCTTGACCTTGAGCGATCCTCCCGCCTTGGCCTGACCTTGAGTGATCCTCCCACCTTGGCCTGACCTTGAGCGATCCTCCCGCCTTGGCCTCCCAGAGTGCTAGGATTACAGGCTTGAGCCACCATGCCTGACCATGGTTTCACTTTATAGTGTCTGGATTGGGCCCTCCCTATGGTTCAGAAGTCACCATGAACCACTTTGATTGGACAGTTGGGAGTTATATGACCCAGTCTTACTGTATACGCGGATCTCCCATGAGCCTCTCTGATAGTCTATTTGGGGGGGGATGAACCACAATGTAGATTTAAACTAATGACATCATAATTAGCTTTAAGTTGTCCTAGGTCACTTTCCAGACCCTATTGTATTTCTCAGTGTTTTGAAGCTAAGTCTGATTGGCAGATATGTAGGGCATTCCCTTCTCCCCCAGATGTAGCAATTGCTGGTGACAGGATTAAGGTGGGGCAGCACCAAGACAGGCCACCCTTGTCCTTCTTCCCAGGTGGGGAAATTGCTTGAGGCAGCACCAAGACAAAGTACACCCACTTTTATCCCTAGGAGAGTCTTGGGACGTTCCTTACTATCTACCTAACAGACACACAGGCATTATAATTGGAATCTAACACTCAAAAGTCATGTAAACATGGTTAGTTAGTGGACTCTCAGTCTCCAAGAAAACTGAGAAGCTCTGACTGGCTTCTGCTCCTCACCCCACATCCAACTTTGCTTCACAGCGGCCACCCCCTAACCCCTCCTTTCCCAAATATAGAGGCTCCCACTCCCATCCTGGCCCAGACATGGTCATTTCATTTGCCCTTTAGATACACTTTCTCAGTTCTCCCTTTTCAATAAAGGTGGTCACACCCTGAAACACGGCTGGACAGAGAAGGAGTTCTGTTAGCCAGGAAGCAGGGAAATGGCACTGGTATCTGTCGCAGAATCCATTTCATACTAATGCTTTCTTTTAAACAGCTTTCTGTTAAATTTATTTAGTTGATGCCTCTAGACTGGTTTTTTTTATTCAACCACTATAATCCCACTGGCGCGATCTTCTTAAAACACAAATTCACTTCATCATGAGCTTTCTTGTGTGGCTCACAAGAATGGCCATAATATAGCTCTTATACATCTTTCCAGCATTTTCTCTTCCATGTGGTCTGCTTGGTATTCTTATCACATAGGATTGATGTTCTTGCGGCTGCATCTTTGTTCTATTATCTGTCTGGAATATCCTACCCTACTCTGCTTCTCTGTACTCTTTCTGACAGGCCAGTTTCTCCTTGTCCTTCAAAACTGATGCCTTAGGAGGCTTTCCTTAACACCCTGCCCCCACTAGGCTCAAATGTTTTTTCTCTGTCCTTCTACAGCACCTGGTGAGAATCCTTTTTGCTGTCTATGTCTCTGTATTATGATTTATTTGTTTACATAATTCACCTCTCTTTTGGTACCAGATGGAGCTTTCTGAGATTAGGGACTGACTCATCCCTGTACAGTTTGTGACCCATGGGTGTACTCAAATTGTATATTTTTAATGGCAGGAATGATGTTAAACTTCCTAGATCACAGTGTAGGGTGGCACACAAAGTCCTAGTCCTATTTCCTATGAGGTCAGGATAAATTTGAGGTATTTTTTCCTCGCTTGTTTCTCAGAACTTGAATGTTTTCTGGCTGTAACTTAGGAATGGATTGTGAGTAGAAGACAGGGCTGTAGCAGTGGAACTTTACAATCAAAAGTTATTTGGCAGAATTGACTCTGAGCTGTGCGGAAAACTCACGGCACAAAGCAAACATGATAACCACTGTACTTTGGAAATTACTCACTGCGCTGTAAACACAGAACTAGGCCAGGAGTCTTGCTTTTCTTGTGTACTAGCTAGTTGGGTTAGCAGCAGCTTTAAATTCTAAGGACTAGAAGTCACTAATTCAGGTATACATAGGCACAACTACTTACCAGAAAGTAGAGTATTTTCGATCTTCAGTCTAATGCTCTCCCAATTGAGCTATTTTGGCTCCTCTTAGATTATTTTAAAGCATCACTTAATAAAAGCTCTAAGTGGTCCATACAGCTAGGAATAAGTCTCATAAAGATTGGGTTTTGCCTATTCTTCACACCAAATCCTTGATTCTGATAATCAGTTATGGTTCACACACTCCAACACCTGGATATGTAGACACAAAGAAGAGTTCTTTACTTCTGGATTTGAAAATATGACACAGGGATTGTGTGAGAATGATTAGTGTCATACTGGGAATGAGGAATATAGGATATATCATTTACCATGCATTAGATGTATTTAAAATAGAACAACCGTGACCAGCATAGGATGGAATTCTAGTATTACAATTAGTTGATAAACCTAAATCAACATTAGAGAAAAAGCTTCCTGTTTCAGTATCACCCAGATTATTTAATCCTACTCTATGTTATAGAAACTTTGTCTCACGTTATCTGTGGCGAGAGTTCACTACAGTGTTTTAGAGTTTTCACTACAGAGTTTTAGAGTTTTCATTACTTCAGTGGAAGTCCTTATACCTGACACAATCAGGTCCAGTAATTGGACTAGTTTTTTAAAAAATTAGATATTCAAATTATACATTTTGAAATTTTTAAACTTAAAACATAAACACTAGTTCTCCAGGTGCAGGCAGCTGCCATTGTTGGGATCTCTAGTCTGGAGATCTGTGATGCATGGCATTTTTGGGCAACAGCCTTCCTCCAGCCTGGAGACTTTTTTGCATGCATGGCAGACTCCACCCTTGGAGGTGGGGAGAAGCGAGAAAAGTTGATTTTTCTGTGTGACTGGCATGAATCTACAGGGCTTTGGTGCTGAAAAATAGTGGCCTGTTGATTTAGCCTACCTGACCAGCTTAGGTCATCTAATAAGAACATAACTCAAGGGCTTCCTCTCCAGGTTTGGCCAGCTGCCAGTATTGGTGTTTGTGGACAGGGAAGGAAAAACTTGGCCAAAGACGCCAGCAATTGCACCAAGTGACCCCTCCCATCAGGAGCAGCCTTCCAAGTGTGATGAAAGAGCCCTGAATAACATATTAGCAGCTCCCCCTAGCGGCAGATCAAGCAACCACAGAAGCAGCCACACCCAGGCTTGTGCACACCAGTTGCCATCTATCTTTCCCTTACCCCCACCTTAAGGGAAAACAGGATCCAAATAATGCTCAGGAGTGGCAAGTCCCCTCCCAAAGATCAGGTTATTTGTATACTCCATCCTGGGGTCCAGAGCCTATGACAGAGACATCAGGTTACCTCAATAATTGCTCTTCCACTCAAACTGCAATCAACAACAGAGAGGATAACCCCATAGCTTCACATAGTGCCTTCCATCTCAACCTATCATAGGGCAGTGGAGTCATACCCATAGGTGCGATCCAACAGCTGGGAGCTTAAGCTGGGGGACCAAACTCACTAATCTCCATTGGCAATGGTTGAAGACAACAGATCAGAGAGAGCCCAACTTGCTAAAATTACCCCTAAGGTGATATAGGACCAGTGCACCTCTTCCCAGAACTGTCAAGGAATGACCCTGGGGGACTTGGAGATAGGGCCCTAAACCAGTTCTAGCATCCCCAGTTCTTGACCAAGTAGCCTGATAAGAAAGAATCAGTGAAAGAATGTAGGAAAAATGGAAAAGCAGAGAGAAATGTCACCATCAAAAGAAATCATTACATCCTCAACAATGAACACCAACTTGAATGAAATGATTAAAATGACAGAGGAAGAATTCCAAATATGGACTGTAAGAAAACAGTGGAATTAAAGAGAAAATAGAAACCCAACACAAAGAAGCCACAAGAATAATAAAGGAAATGAATGAAAAATTCTCTAAAGAAATTGAAGTTTTACAAAAGAACCAAATAAAACTACTGGGAATGATAGAAGCATTCAAGGAACTACAAAACACAGTGGAAAGCCTTAAGAATAGGGTGAATCATGCAGAGGAAAGAATCTCAGAGCTTTGAAGATAATGCTTCTGTGCTAAATAAATTAGATGAAGAAAAAGAACACAGAAGTAAGAGACATGAACAAAACATACAAGAAATATGATATTATGTAAAGAAACCAAACATAGAATTATAGGCATTCCAGAGAAAGAAGAAGAAAATACATAGGGATGAAAAATCTATTTCTTGGAATAATAGAGGAAAACTTACCTGGCCTAGCCAGAAATCTAGATATCCAGGTGCAAGAAGCACACAGAACTCCTGGGAGACTAGTGTGAAAATGCAATACCACCACCTCACATAGTTATTAGGCTGGCCAAAGTAAGCACAAAAGAGGAACTCCTTTGAGCAGTAAAACGAAAACAGCAGATAACCTACAAAGGAAAACCTCTCAGACTAACTGCAGACATTGCAACTGAAACCTTACAGGCCAGAAGGAACTGGAAACCCATCCTCAATTTTCTAAAACAGAATAATGGCCAACCTAGAATTCTTTACCCAGCAAAATTAAGCATCATCTATGAGGTAGAAATATAGGCTTCCCCAGACAATCACTGATGAAATTTGCAAAGACCAGACCTACCCTGTAGGAAATACTCAGACCTGCATTATACACTGAACAGTGCAATAGACAACCCACCAAAGTAAAATCACTCAAGAGTTAAAGTCCAGAATCCTGATTCCACAATGGTTTTAAAGGTAAAACAAAACAATAAAAATTTATCCAACAGTTTGAACAGAAATTTACCCCCAGTATCAATTCTCTCAATAAATGCAAATGGCTTGAATTGTTCACTGAAGAGACATAATCTGGCTGAGTGGATTAAAAAACACAAGCCAAGTATCTGCTGTCTCCATGAAATGCATCTTACCCACAAAGACACTTTCAGACTCAAGGAGTGAAGGGTTAGAAAACAAACTTCCAGGCAAATGAAAACCAAAATAAAGCTGGGGTAGCTATTCTTCTATCAGATAACATAAACTTTAAAACAGCAAAAGTAAAGAAAGACAAAGATGGTCACTATATAATGGTGAAGGAAAAAATCAAGCAAGAAGATTTAACAATTCTTAATATGTATGCACCCAACACAGGAACATTCAGATACATAAAGCAAACCCTGTTTGATCTAAATAACATGATAAACAGTAATGCCATAGTAGCTGGGGATTTCAACACCCCACTGACTGAATTGGACAGATCCTCCAAGCAGGAAAATAAGCAAAGAAACAATGAATTTAAACAGAGCTCTAGAACAAATGGTTCTAACAGACATCTACAGAACATTCCACCCAAATAAAGCTGAATATAAATTTTTCTCATTAGCCTATGTAATATTCTCTAAAATCAATCACATCTTAGGTCACAAATCAGATCTCAACAAATTAAAAAAAAAATAGAAATTATTCCATGTATGTTCTCAGACCATAATGATATAAAATTAGAGATCAATTCCGACAGAAACATTCACCACTTCACAAAGTCATGGAAATTAAACAATCTATTGCTGAATGACTATTGGGTCATGGAGGAGATCCAGGTGGAAATCAAAAGATTCTTCAAACTAAATGATAATGGGTACATAAGTTATCAAAATCTGTGGGATACAGCAATAGCACTCCTGAGAGGAAAAATAATAGCATTAAATGCTCACATTCAAAAAACAGAAAGTTCCCAAATCAACAAACTAATGAACTCTCTCAAGAAACTGGAAAAGAAAGAGCAAAGCAATCCTAAACCTAGAAGAAGAAAAAAAATAACTAAGATCAGAGCAAAACTAAATGAAATAAAGAAAAGAACTGTACAGAAAATTAAAAAACCAAAAGTTTATTTTTTAAGAAGATAAATAAAATTGGCAGCCCTCTTGCTAGAAAGGATAAAAACTAGAAAGGAAAGGACACTAATAAGCTCAATTTAAAATAAAATAGGAGAGGTCACTACAGACATCATGGAAATACAAAACATTATCTTTGAATACTATAAAAATCTATCTGCCCCAAAACTACAAAATGAGGCAGAAATGGACAAATTCTTAGAAACACACAACCTCCCTAGGCTCAATCAGGAAGAAATAGAATTCCTGAATAGACCAATATTAAGCACAGAAATTAAAGCAGCAATTAAAAATCTTCCAACAAAAAGTCCCAGACCAGATGGGCTACACCTGAATTTTACCAAACTTAACAACTCATACCTATACTATAGAAATTATTCCACAACATTGAGAAGGATGGTATCCTCCCCACTCATTCTATGAAGCCAATACCTTGATACCAAAGCCAGGAAAGGACATGACAAAAAAAAAAAAAAGAAAACTACAGACCAATATCCCTCATGAATATAGACGCAAAAATCCTCAAGAAAATCTTAGCAAACCAAATCCAACAGCACATCAAAAAAACAATTCATCATGACCAGGTAGGCTTTATTTCAGAGATACAAGGATGGCTCAACATATACAAATCTATAAATGCAATTTACCATATAAATATAAAGCAAGAACAAAGACCATATGATTCAGTAGATGCAGAAAAAGCATTTAACAAAATCCTGCTCACTTTTATGAGAAAAACTCTTAACAGAATAGGCACAAATACAGATGGGACATATCTTAAAATTATTAAAACCATATATGATAAAGCCACAGCCAATATGATACTGAACAGGGGAAAATTGAAAACATTCCCACATAGAACTGGAGCCAGACAAGGTTGGTTGCCCACTACCTCCACTTCTATTCAACATAGTGTTAGAAGTCTTTGCCAAAGAAATCAGACAAGACAGGGGAACTAAGGGTATCCAAATGGAGGTAGAAGAGGTCAAACTCTCACTCTTTGCTGATGATATGCTACTATATCTAGAAAATCTCAGGGATTCAATCAAGTGACTCCTAGAATTAATAAATCAGTAAAGTCTCATAATACAAAATCAATGCACACAAATCAGTGACATTGATATATGCCTATAAAAGTCAACCAAAAAGTTAAATCAAAGATGCAACGCCTTTCACAATAACATCAAATAAAATCAAATATTTAGGAACATATTTAACAAAAGAGGTGAGAGCTATATAGAGAGAATTACGAAACACCGAGAAAAATTGTAGAAGTTGTAAAGAGATGGAAAACACTACCATGCTCATGAATTGGCAGAATCAATATTGTTAAAATGTCCATGCTACCTAAAGTGATCTACAGAATTCATGCAATCACTATCAAAATACCATCATCATTCTTTACAGATCTAGACAAAATAATTCTCTGCTTCATAGGGAACCAGAGAAGACCTTATATAACCAAAGCAATCTTAAGCAAAAAGAACAAATTGGGAGGCACCAGTCTACCAGATTTCAAGCTATATTATAAGTTTACAATAACCAAAACAGCATGGTATTGACACAAGAACAGAGATATGGACCTTTGGAATAGGACAGAAATTCCAGGTATAAAACCATCCTCATAATGTAATCTAATCTTTGAAAAATCAGACAAAAATATACAATGGTGAAAAGAATCTCTATTTAACAAATGTTGATGGGAAAACTGGGTAACCACATGCAGAAGATTGAAACTGGATCCCTACTTCTCACCTCACAAAAATCAGCTCACACTGGATAACACACTTAAACATAAGGTGTGAAACCTTAAGAATTCTAGAAGGAAATGTTGGGAATACTCGTATAGATGTTGGCCTAGGCCAAAAATTTATGAAGAACGCCGTCAAACAATCATACAGCAATAAAAATAAGTAAATTGGACCTGATCAAATTAAAAAGCTGTTGCACAGCCAAGGAAACTATCATTAGAGTGAATAGACAACCTACAGAATGGGAAAAAAATATTTGCATGTTACCCATCTGATAAATGGCTGATAACTAGAATCTACATAGAACTTAAGAAAATCAACAAGAAAAAATCAACCCGTCAAAAAGTAGGCAAAGGACATGAACTGAAACTTTTTAAAAGAAGACAGAATAATGGCCATCAGACATATAAAAATGTGCCCAACATCTCTAATCATTAGGGAAGTACAAATCAAAACTACAATGAGATATCACCTAACTCCAGTGAGAATGGCTTTTATCAAAAAGTCCCAAAACAACAAATGCTGGCATGGATGTGGAGAGATAGGAACACTCTTACTCTGCTAGTGGGACTGCAAATTAATACAACCCTTGTGGAAAGTAATTAGGAGGTAACTCAAAGAGCTAAAAATACAAGTACCATTTGATCCAGCAGTCCCATTACTAGGCATCTACTCAAAGGAATAAAATACATTCTTTTACTTATTTATTTTAGCATATTATGGGGGTACAAGTGTTAAGGTTATGTACGTATATTGCCCATCCATAACCTCCTCCCCCCTTGAGTCAGAGCTTCAAATGTGACCATCCCCCAAACGTTGCACATCTCACTCATTGTGTTTGTATATACCCATCCCCTCCTCCCCCATCCCACCTGACCTACACCCAATAAATGCTTTTCTTATATGTCCACTGAGGTGTTGATCCATTAATACCAATTTGCTGGTGAGTACATGTGGTGCTCATTTTTCCATTCTTGAGATACTTCACTTAGCAGAATGGGTTCCAGCTCTATCCAGGAAAATACAAGAGGTGCTATATCACCATTGTTTCTTAAAGCTGAATAATACTCCATGGTATACATATACCACATTTTATTAATCCACTCATGAATTGATGGGCACTTGGATTGTTTCCACAACTTTGCAATTGTGAATTTTGCTGCTATAAACATTTGAGTGCAGGTGTCTTTTTCATAAAGTGACTTTTGATCTTTTGGGTAGATGCCCAGTAGTGGAATTGCTGGATCAAATGGTAGATCTACTTGTATTGCTTTAAGTTATCTCCATATTGCTTTCCACAGAGCTTAAACTAGTTTGCAGTCCCACCAGCAATGTAGGAGTGTTCCTATCTCTCCACATCCATGCCAACATTTGTTGTTTGGGGACTTTTTGATAAAGGCCATTCTCACTGGAGTTAAGTGATATCTCATTGTGGTTTTGATTTGCATTTCCCTGATGATTAGAGATGTTGAGCATTTTTTCATGTTTGTTGGCCATTATTCAGTCTTCTTCTGAAAAGTTTCTGTTCATGTCTTTTGCCCATTTTTTTGATAAGGTTGTTTGATTTTTTTCTTGCTGATTTTCCTGAGTTCTAAATAGATTCTAGTTATCAGCCCTTTATCAGATGTGTAGCTTGCGAAAATTTTCTCCCATTCTGAGGGTTCTCTGTTTGCTCTCTTGACAGTTTCTTTGGCTGTGCAGAACCTTTTTTATTTGATCACGTCCCATTTATTTATTTTCATTGCTGCTGTGATTGCCTTTGGGGTTTTCTTCATAAATCCTTTGCCTAGGCCAATGTCTAGAAGAGTATTTCCAATGTTTTCCTCTAGAATTCTAATAGTTTCACACCTGAGGTTCAAGTCTGTTACCCAGCGTGAGTTGATTTTTGTGAGAGGCGAAAGGTGTGGGTTTTGTTTCAGTCTTCTATATGTGGCTATCCAGTTTTCCCAGCACCATTTATTGAATAATTTTCCCCAGTGTATATTTTTGTCTGCATTGTTGAAGATTAGTTGGCTATATGAGTATGGTTTTATATCTGGGTTCTCTGTTCTGTTCCATTGGTCAATGTCCCTGTTCTTGTGCCATTCCCATGCTGTTTTAGTTACTATATTCTTGTAGTATAGTTTGAAGTCTGGTAAATTGATACCTCCTATTTTGTTTTTATTGCCTAGAATTGATTTTGCTATATGGCGTATTCTCTGGTTCCATACGAAGCATAAAATTATTTTTTCTATATCTGTGAAAAATGATGATAGTATTTTGATAGGGATTGCATTGACTGTATAGGTCACTTTGGGTAGTATAGATATTTTAACAATGTTGATTTTGCCAACCCATGAGCATGGTATATTCTTCCATCTGTTTATGTCCTCTGCTATTTCCTTCTTCAGTGTTTCATAGTTCTCCCTGTAGAGGTCTTTTACCTCCTTAGTTAAATATATTCCTAGGTACTTTATTTTCTTTGTTGCTATTTTGAAGGGAATTGAGTCTTTGATTTGGTTCTCACTTGTACTGTTGTTGGCGTATATGAATGCCTCTGATTTCTGTGTATTGATTTTGTATCCTGAGACTTTACCAAATTCATTTATATTAGATCAAGGAGTCTCTTAGTTGAATCCTTGGGGTTTTCTAGGTATAATATCATGTCATCACCAAAGAGTAAAGAGTTTGATCTCTTCTGCTCCCATTTGGATGCCCTTATTTCCGCTCTCTTGTCTGATTGCTGTGGCAAGGACTTCCAGCACTATGTTGAATAGAAGTGGAGATAGTGGGCAACCTTGTCTTGTTCCAGTTCCAAGTGGGAATGCTTTCAATTTTTCCCCATTCAGTATGATATTGGCTGTGGGTTTGTTATATATGGTTGTATCATTTTTAGGTAAGCCCTCTCTATGCCTATTTTGTTGAACATTCTTATCATAAAAGGGTGTTGAATTTTGTCAAATGCTTTTTCTGCATCTATTCAGAGGATCATATGGTCTTCGTTTTTGCTTCTGTTTATATGGTGAATTACATTTATAGATTTGCATATGTTGAACCATCCCTATATCCCTGGGATGAAGCCCACTTGGTTGTGATGGATTATATTCCTGACAAGCACCTGGATTTGATTGGCTAGGATTTTGTTAAGAATTTTTACATCTATATTCATAAGGGATATTCATAAGGTCTATAGTTTTCTTTTTCTGTTGCATCCTTTCCTGGTTTTGGTATCAGGGTTATGTTCGCTTCATAAAATGTGTTGGGGAGACTTCCACCCTTTTTGATGTTGTGGAATAATTCCTGCAGGATAAGCACCAGTTCTTCCTTATAGGTGTGGTAAAATTCGGGTGTGAAACCATTTGGTTGAGGACTTTTCTTTTTAGGAAGGTTTTTTATTGCTGTTTCAATTTCACTACTTGATATTGGTCTGTACAGGAATTCTATTTCTTCCTGGTTGAGCCTAGGGAGGCTGTGTTTTCGAAGAAATTGTCCATTTCCTCCACATTTTCTAGTTTGTGTGCATAGAGGTTTTTGTAGTATTCATAAATTATATCTGTATCTCCGAGGCATCCATTATAATTTCTCCTTTATTGTTCCTGATGGAGCTTATTAGAGACTTTTCTTTTCTGCTTTTTGTTAGTCTAACCAAAGGTGTGTCAATTCTGTTTATTTTTTCAAAGAACCAACTTTTTGTTTTATTAATCTTGGTTATTAATTTTGGTTTTATTAATCTTGGTAACCGTATGGTTACCCTGTTGTCAATTTTGTTTAGTTCTGATTTGATCTTAATGATTTCACTTCTGCTGCTGGGTCTGGGATTGGTATGTTCTTAATTTTCCAGCTCTTTGAGACGATTCATTAGATTGTCTATTTGTGATCTTTTCGACTTTTGGATATAAGCATTTATGGAAATAAACTTTCCTCTCAGGACTGCTTCAGCTGTGTCCCACAGGTTTTGATAACTTGTATCTCCTTTGTCATTTAGTTCAAAGAATCTTTTGATTTCCATCTTGATTTTCTCATTTATGAAGTGATCATTCAGCAGAAGGTTGTTTAGTTTCCATGACTTTGTGTAGAAATGAGAGTTCCTGCTAGGGTTGATTTCTACTTTTATTCCATTGTGATCTGAAAAAATACATGGTATAATTTCTATTTTTTAAAATTGTTTGAGACATGCTTTGAAAAGACATTCTATAATAAAGATATCTGCACTAAAATGTTTATAGCAGAACAATTCACAATTGCAAAGATGTGGAAACAACCCAAATGCCC
The DNA here is from genome assembly GCF_040939455.1 of Microcebus murinus. Classification (NCBI taxonomy): domain Eukaryota; kingdom Metazoa; phylum Chordata; class Mammalia; order Primates; family Cheirogaleidae; genus Microcebus; species Microcebus murinus. The sequence goes on from NC_134104.1 coordinate 52,561,952, forward strand.
ATCAATACATAAGTGGATTAATAAAATGTGGTATGTGTATACCATGGAATACTACTCAACTACAAAAAAACAGTGGTGAACTAGCACCTCTTATATTATCCTGGGTAGAGCTTGAGCCCATCCTTCAAAGTAAGATATCACAAGAATGGAAAAATAATCACCACATGTACTCACCATCAAATTGGTACTAACTGATCAATGGTAAGATGCTTACATGGAAGTGATAGTCACTGGGTGCCGGTCAGGCAGGAGGAGTGTGATGCTAGTGGGTAAACTTATAACTAATGAATGCGGTGCACACTATATGGGGGAAGGGCAAGCTTGTAGCCCAGGCTTGGGCAAAGCAAAGGCATTATATGTAATCAAAATGTTTGTACTCCCATAATATTCTGAAATTAAAAAAAAACATGAACGTCTATTCATTGTCTAGATTTTGGGGGAAGGGAAGTCAAGGCCTTGTCCTGCATGAGCCACTATTTGATTTTTCTGTAACAGAACAAGCTAAATAACAGAACAAGCTAAATCAATAATTCACTATTCAGTATTCCCAGTTTTTATTTCTCAAAAATGGCCACAGAACTCATTCAAATTGTTACAAGAGTCCAGCTCCTTCTAGGCCTGTATGATTTGCTTTGTCTTTTACCATTGTCTCTGCTACACTTAATCAAACAGCAGATTTTTTGTGACTTGCTTTTATTTAGCCTTTCCAAAGCATTCATCTTATTCAACTTAGTTGTTGAAGAAATACTAAAGTTGTTCTTGTCCTCCCATTTAATTAACATAACATTTTGTTACATTATTTAATGATGACAACACACTGGACTGGTGGGAATAGATAGAAAGAGCAAAGCAGCTTCTCAGAGGCATTTGGTGTGCCATGGACATCTATCAATATGTTTTATCGAGGGGAAGGTGACTATTTTCAAGAAGTCCTTGGCCTTACACGTGCCCATGTTCGGCACTAACTTCACTTAATGGACTGTTGTTCAATTGCTCACTCCCTTTATGTGCTCAACAAAACGCCTGCTGTCTGCCTTGTTAACCCTGGCAATTTCTTTTGCTTGTTTTCTTGGCTTAGCATTCTTGCCTAAAAAAAAAAACAAGCCCACTCTGTCCAGCTATATTTCTTCTTGTGATAGAGGGCTATTAAGGAGGATTATATAATCTACACTTTTGACAAGAAAAATCATTTTGTGATTGAAGCCTGAGCTGGAAAATGGTCCTTGGAGGTGTGAGTAGTGACCTGGACCCTCCTGTATGATGTCGTCTCTTATACAGGTGCTTTATCCTGGGCCCTGTTTCCAAGGGACCAGTGCCTTGTGAGATGGGGATTTGAGGGCAAGCAATGAGGGAGTGTTCTCAGTACCTGTCAGAAAACTGTACAGAAGTGTGGGAAGCAGGATGAGGCAGAGAAAGAAGCTAAGTAAGAATGTGGCTCCAGGTGAAGGCTCAGCCTAAACCCAGCGGAGCTCTGGGCCACAGAACATTTCTTGCCTTGAAGGCACCACTGGGCAGGGAGGAGGGAAGGAGTGTAACTTGCGGAACCACAGCTTCCATCATCCAAGTGCAGTCCTCCAGACAAGTTTGCAGTTACGTGAGCAGGTAGCAGCAGCTAAGCAATGCGTGTGTGAAAACTCATTTGATAGAAGCAGTTGAAGGGGATCTGGGTAGATAATTAACTGTCTCCTAATTAAAAAATATCAGATATTAAATGTGTGGCATTTTAAAAACAGCTACTTTTATTGGACCCTATTTATGAGCCTTCCTAGATTTTCTTGGCTTTACTTGACTCCTGGGCTCTCAACTGGTTGGCCAAAAAGAGCCCTTGCCTCCATGCTATTGTCACATTTCCAAATGTCAAGAGCTGATCCCATCTCCTCTGGGGAGGCCAACTTCAGCATGTCCCCCATTGTACCCACCACGGCAGGAACTGAAGCAGCTGCAGAGTCTAGACATAACTCAGGGAGACTGAGAATGTGGGTTCCCCTGCCTTATATTTGCCAGACTCAAACACAAGGTATCATACAGTTCAAATGTCATACAGTGAGGCAAAGCACCTGGCTTTTGCAGTGGCAATCCCTAGGGGCCAGGTGAACAACCAGGAACAACATGGGACTTAACACCCCACGGGGGAATCTTCAACCAGTACGAGAAACCTATGGATTTATTCCTTTTGCTCTCTTCGTCTGACGGATTATTTTGAGGTGCTGAAGGTCTAGATAGCATGTCTAGAGATGGCTCTTGTGACTGAGCAAGTGTCTATATTTTCTATTCAGAAGCTGTTACCAGCGAGGCAGTTACCACCTAGTGTCTGCTTTGCATTCTTCCTTGTTTCACTTCCCCTTTTCCTTCACTCTTGCTGCCCTGTATTGCACCTCTGCACTTCCCCACAAATGCATTGGCGCATACTCTTAGCCTGTTTTCAAAAAAACAAAACAAAACAAAAAAACAACCCTAGAGATTTAAAGTTTTAACCCAATATAAGAATCCCATAAGTGCTAAAATTTCACTGTAACGCATCAGGGGAGAGAGCTTGAGTAAAGAGAGGGTAATCTTAAAATTGTTCTTTTGTTCTTTTTCTGTCTAAACAAAGTCAATCCTATTAAAATCTAAGTGGATGCTAAGGAGAAATCCCCAGGATACTACAAAGAGTTTTCCTTTTGTTAAGACTTCTTTTATAAATTGGCTCTATGTGTGGAGAGGCACTGAATTCAAAAATAATGTGAAGGAGAACATAGCTCCCTAGAAGCTGCTTTTTCTCAAAGGAATTCAGAAGTTATGAACTGGCATGATGATGTGAGTGACGAGAAATGTTCTTTTACAAATAAGAGAATTGATGTGTTCTGTGGCTCTGGCCAGATCCAGACCAGCAGTTACGAGGCCAGGATTAGTCTTTTTTTTCTTTTAAGTGGGCAGATAACATTTTTATCGTGTACAACATGCTTTGAAGTACATATACGTTGTGGAATGGTCTTAAGTGCTACTAAGGTGCAGGCTAGAGAATCTGACCAACCACAAGTGATGTTTGTCATTGTCACAATTAGTGCCGATGGCTATAGTACATTTGGTCTGCAGCTATTAAGATGGGCATAGAAATAGCTGTTCTATCTTTTTTATTTTATGCTTGTAGAAATGGCCTCAATTTTCTCATCTGTCTGATTAGTCTTAGCATCTAAATTTCTTTTTGCCATATTCCATCACAGAGGTTGCCTCTCTCTGCCTTTCTCCCTCACATCCGAAATCTAGCCCAAATGTACCAGAACAAAATGCTTCTAATACTTGAACTCTTTTGTAAGGGTGCTGATTGCAACTTGGGTAATTTCGGTTTAATCCAAGGTGGAAGCTTTCTGCTGTTTTTGAGGAAGAAAATAAATGTCTAAAAATAAAACTTAGGCATAAAAATAAGACCAAATACTCATTAAATGCCTCATTTAGCTGAAAACTGAAATTATTTCAACCATGCTAAATCAAGCCTTTGTGTAGAAGAGGTAGTGTATTTTTTATTTGTAGTACTTTATCTTAGATGATAAATGGGTTACTGTAATTTGTCATTCAAAAAGCATGAATTAAATAGTTCTCAAGTACCCAGTATTCAGCTCATGCTGACCCTTTAATTGGTGCACTTGTGTTCGCAAGTCTTTTAGAATGCATTTTGTGGGCTGCCATGGAAGAGGCTGGACCAGGAGGCAGAGTATGCAAGGCTTGGGATGCTAGGGTTAAGAATTTGGGTCTTATTCTGCATGTGGTGGGAAGCCACTGGAGTGATTTAATTAGAAGAATGTTACAGAATAATTTATTTTTTAAAAATATGACTCGACTGCTGTGTTGACAGTGGATTGTAAGGTGACAAAAGTAGAAAAATGATAATCAGCCAGATGTCTCTTTTTAGCTATCCAGGCAAGAGATGATAGTGGCTTTGGAGAAGAATGCTAATAGAGTTAGAAGTGGAAAAATAACGGTGTTTAATCTATTAACAACAACAAAAGACTGGTTAATGGATTAGATATGGAATGTGAAGAAATGGAAGAATCAAGATTGATTTCTAAGTTTCTGGTCTAAACCACAGGACAAATTTGGTACCAATTATTGAGATGAAGACTGGAGGAGGAACAGGATAATTTTATTGTCTTGTTTTGTTTGGGATAGGGCATGGAGCAATGGAAAAAGGGAAGCAGGGAATGAAATGGAAATGAAGGGCTCATGTTAGCTTTGGGCATCTAAGCAAATAGGTCAAATGAGCAGTTGACTCAGTAAGTTTGAAAACCCTTGGTGTACAGATTGCATTCAGAGCCATGAGAGGAACTCTCCTAGGCAAAGAGTGTAGAGAAAGTAGAAGACCTGAAAACATTCTATATTTCCACATAAATAGGGCAAGCAGAGGAGAACCTGTAAAGGACTAAGAAGGAGCAGCAGTGGGGAAGGAAAAACTTGGACAAATGTGGTACTCTAGAACCCAAGAGAAGAACCTTACAAGAGGAAGATAACAGTCAATTTGCTGAATACTACTGTGAGTGGGAGGAGGATGGGGACAAACGATATCACTGTTGTGGGTAATATGGAAGTTCTTGGTGACACTGACAAAGGCAGTTTATGACATATCATGCAGATAAGAGCCCAGAGTAGAATAAGGGGAGACTGTGAAGGGAGAAATGGGGACAGCTATTTAGACAACTATTTTAAGAAGTTAATGGAGTGGAGAAATAGGTAGATAGCTAATCTAGAGTCAGAATAATTTTTGCTTTTTCTCATGTTCCTAAGATTGGTGATACTGAAGCACTTATGCTTATGGAACTGATCTAGTAGAGAGATCCTGATAATGCAGGAGAAAGATCGTTCTACATTACCAAGAAATTGCTGGACAAATTTCTCAAAGGTGTGGGATACAGAGCGCGGTAAACTGTTTGCCCTTGGATAAAGGCAGAAGGAGAGGCAGTAACAGTGGGCTGAATTGGTGATAGCAGGATAAGGGAGTATCCATAATCAATCACAATGAATTAATGAAGTGAGAGTATTAGCCAAAAGAGAGATGGGAAAAAGGGAATGTTGGAAGTTTCAAGAGAATGTGGCAAATATTGGAGTCATTACAGGCAGTGGGATGATGAACACATAGCAGGATAGTGGGCATGGAATGTCCCAAAGTTACAAAAATCAAGGTGGATTTGAGTTTTGCCTGGAAAGAGGCTGTGATTAAAGGTTTTTTTTAATGGCCTATAAAGGCAAAGTATGATTACATGTGCATATATTTTCACAGCAGAAAAACAAGTTTAATAGTTACCTGTAATCTTACCATTCAGAGGGAATCACTGTCATATACACCTTTTCACATATTATATATGCAAATACTTCTATAGAAAGAAATATAAAGATCTTAATTTTGATAAAACTATTTTAAAGAAGTTTCTACTATTTTAGCTGTTGTCCTGAGAGAAATTGAAGCTATTGGAGTGATAACTTTGTTGCATTGCAAATGTTTTTCTTATTGATTGTATTTTAATATTTGTTTTTGTTGCTTTTCTAATTTTTATGTAGATAAAATGGAAAATGTATAGTCATGCTAAAAAGGCCCTCTTCTAAGGTTGTATATACAAATTTTCTGGTCCTTAAAATGTAAAAAGAGCCTATAAATTATTAATCTACCAGGTTTTATTTTGATAAGATGTGATAAAGGAATCTAATTTTACTTTTTAGGACAGTTTTAATCATTCTTAAAGCTCACATCCCACAAAAAATATGGAATACATTTTTGTAATAGAGCTCTCAAATGATATTTAAAATTTTTTCTTTTAGAGGTTTTAAAACCAATTATGTACTATTATTTAAACAAGCTATTTCTTAAAGAGAAAAATTATCTGTTAATACCATCATCAGAGAAAATCAGTTATATTTTACTTACTTGAGAGACTATGTTATGTGTGTACACAGTTTTCTATCTGTATTTTCTCACTTTTTTGAGTTTTTGAAACATTCTTTTAAGCCATAATATGAATTTAGTGGCTTGCCCTATTTTGGACATTAAAGAATATATTTTTAGGTTTTAATTGGTTTTGTATGTGTGATTTTAAATAACACCACAGTTGACACCATTGGCATTTAATATTGAATTGAAATTGTTTTTAGTATTTTTTACTATAAAAGTAATACATGTCCATTATAAAAAGCTTTAAAAATAACAAAAGCAATTATCCAGAGAAACACCATTGAAGGTATACTAAATCTTTATTCATTCAACAGCCATGTTTCAGCACCTCTTATGTAGCAGGTAGTACTTCAGATGTGAAACCTCTTCAGAGTTAACATCCTAGTCATACATCCTGTCAGTATCATAGTACAGAAACGTGCATTCTTTTAAAAAAGGGACCATGCTAGTTAGAAATTGTACTGTAATCTGATTTTTCTCCTAGGATGTCTTAAGAACTTCCTTCCATGCCATTTTAACCATCTTTTGCAATGTCATGTTTAATGGCTACAAAAGAATTATTTGTGTGGATGTACCATAGTTTAAATAATGTCCTAGAGTCAGACACTATAATTCTTTTCTAATTTCCTTTTGCATTTAAAGTCCATAACATGCATATTTTGCTTCTTTGATAGCATAACTAACATGACCTCCACAAGACATGACGGCACAGGTGGTGTTATCTATCTTTCTTATTCTCATACCACTTCTGAATGGATTTCAAGGTAAATGCCTATTAATACAAGTGTTTAGCTTTTTGTATCATTAAGTAGGAACATGAGTACACAATGCAAGGTGGCTATTGCCTCTATAGCCACAGCATTTTGAACTTTCCTAAATGATCAGTTAATGAATAACAGGGATCATTCTGGAAGTCTACAAGAACATTAAGGCTCTTTATAATCTGTTATCTGCTACCAGAAATAAAATCACTAGAAAGGCAAGTTTGATTGATTTTAAGTGTAAGTATGGTACTTAACACTTGACAGAAGGCATTATCAGCTTTGCTAGGTCCAGTGACAGACATTCTTAATTATCCAATGAAATATTATATTAGAGGGGTTTAGTAGAGCAATTAGAGAAGTTGATAATCACTCCTTTCCTTTCCCACATTTCCATATCTTTCTCTTGGCATATACTACCACATCTCTCCATTTCTCTGCAGAGAAACTAAATCTGAGGAAGAGAGGAGGGACATAGTGGGGTGGAAAGTGCCCCAGAGGGAACAGACTGTGTAGAGCCACATGGGCACCCAATTCTCCCATCTTGGGTGGCCTTGGCCGAAATCCAAAGAATTTTACTCCTTGGTCCATAAATTAGGTCCTTTGTAGTCCTACTGTCTTAGAATCCATAGAGAAGGGCACAAGATCTACCTAAAATAATTTGTAAATTGGTCAAAGAAATTGAATACTGCCTTCAATGATATGAAGTAGCTAGATATATTTTCTTTGCAGAAATACTTCTTGAGTTGGATCATTTGCCTTTTGAAATCAACTTCTGAAGTTGATAAAAAAAAATCAAGAAGATTGGACATCTACATTTACATCCAGAATAATATTCCTTAACTATGTTTTAACTGGCTCACAGGATATCCTGAGAGTGGTCCTAAAGTTAAAGTGAATGAGTTACTCCATTTCCCCGTTTGGACTTCTTTCCATGTCCTTTTCTGCTTGTGACTAATGTCCAGATATTCTAGCAGATTCCTGTCTAGCAGAACTGTCTTCTATATGCTCCAAATATTTCCGAATCCTATCAAGCTAAATTTGTTTCATTTTTCCAGGGCCTGATGGCTCTAGTTAGCTGAATAAACTAATTGATTATTGTTACAGTAGGTGTTAAAAATGAAAGTGCTTTGAGAATGAAAAATTAACAAGAGTCTTTCATATATGTAATTTCTAGAACTGTGGCAGGCCAGGATTGGAGGAGAGACAAGACTATTGATCAAGTGGGTAGCAAACCAGCCCTATGCTTTGGGCTGTTGCCAATTCTCACAGTAAGATTGAATAAAACAGCTATTCAATTGAAATTGAAGAAACTCAAATCCAGAGCTTCGTGGCTTGTTTCTATTAATCAGAATACCAAGAGTTCTTGATGATGATGTCTGTTAATGGTCAGGCTGCTGATTTAGGAAAATTCTTTTTGGTAGGCTTGATATGACACTTGACAAGCACTCATCACTAATTCTCTTTATAAATTCTCTACCCTTGATTGCAGATAGCTTCTTTTCAGCTTTATTCAGTTATTTGAGTAGTACAAATGAGCAAATCATCATTGGAAGACTTGATGAAGACATAGTTCTCCCTTGCTCATTTAAGAGTGGACCCGAAGTTGTAATTCACTGGAAGACTCAAAATAAGACCATCAATGTTCACAGTTACTACAAAGGCAGTGACCATTTGGAAAGGCAAGATCCCAGATATACAAACAGGACATCCCTCTTCCAAACTGAGATTCACAATGGGAATGCTTCTTTGTCTCTCAGAAGATTAAGCCTCATGGATGAAGGAACTTACATCTGCTATGTAGGAACTGCAATTAGTACGATCAGGAATGTAGTGCTAAAGGTGGGAGGTGAGTGTGCACATAATAATGTTTTATAAAATACACAATGACATTATTCCATGTTTTTCTAAAATGTCTTTTTCATAAGTTTATATGCTATCGGCTTCTTTCCCAGTGAATACATGCAAATCTACCACATTTTTTTAATGTGTACTATCTCATAATGTAGACATGTTATAACTGATACAAGCATTCCCCTGTTGGCGGATGCTCAGGCATTTCCAGTGTTTTATAATACACCACAAACAATAAATATCCTGATAGTTAACACTGGGACATGATCTGAAAATAAAGTACCAAATGGAAAATTTTAATGTTACTAACAGTATCAGCATAAGATTTTCAGTTTTCCCCTTAGTCTTACCTGCACCAAAATGTTATCAATCTTAAAAATTTCTGCCAATACGAAATTGACTTAAATTTCATTTTTCTATATTATAAATGAAGTTAATTTTACATTACATGCTTTCTTCTTCTATATTAATGTATATCTATATAACTATATATAGATATATAACCATATATACAGTTAATATGGTTAATATCTTAGCTGTATTAATATATTAACTGTTTCCAGTTCTCACAGTTACATTGAACCAAGCAGGTATACAGTTAAAATGAAGAAATTCAAAGACAGAGCTTCATGGATTCTTTCTATTTATCAGGTTACCAAGCGTTCCTAAAGATGTGGTCTGTTAATGATCGGGCTGATAATTAATATATTAGTTAATATCATATATATAATATAATAAACATATAGCTATATATATGGGCAGTATTTTCTAATAAGTTGTTTTTTCCAGAACTTGTTCCTTTTCCTTCTATCCCATTTAGCTGCTTCAGACCTTGACTCAGAAATCTAAGAATTATGTGTAAACAAAGAGTCAAATAGGCACTCTGAGCTTGTATCTGGAGAGTTTAGAGTGCTGTGTGAACTCTAGTTTATAGACCATGACACCCTCATTTTGGTTGTTCAATGAGGCCGTTAGATTTCTTTTTCAGCCATGTTTCTAGAGAATTGAGATTGCTAGTTGACATGTACCCATGCAAACTCTTTTTGTATTCCTTCTAGATAACTATATTATATCTTAAGGTTCTACAAGTTTTTTTTTTTTTTTTCCTTTCAGTAACTGCTGAGTTTTGCTCATAAAACTTAGCTTTTCATTTCATGGGTATTAAAAAGTATTCTGCACAGATGGCCCATAAAGAAGCTAATGATGACAGTTCTTCGTGTACCCTTCTTTCTCCCATATAGCTTTCCACACGCCTGTGATAAAGTATGAGAAGAGGAACACAAAGAGTTCCTTAATATGCAGCATACAGGTTTATCCTCCTTCAAATATCACGTGGAAAATGGATGACACCACACCTGTCTCTCAAAGTAAAATGGAAGAAATCAGGTCTTCGGGTCCTTCTTATATTAAAAGTACACTGGATATCACAGGATCAAATTCATCTTATGAATGTGCTATTGAAAATTCATTGCTGAAGCAAACCTGGATGGGACGATGGGCAAGGAAAGGTAGGCCCCATAGGGAACTTTCTGTGGACAAGTGCTATGCAGAGGTTGGGAGGTAATGGGGATTGATTTACAAGGAAAGAAAAAAAGAAAGAAAATCCATTTGTGGCAGTTAGAAGACCAAGACTGAAGTCCTAGGGCTAATCCTTACTGATTGTTTTATATTAAGCAATCATTTTTACTTCTGAGCATTAGTTCCTCAATGATTAAGTGGAAGTAATTCTTACCTTGCTGAGTATTTGATTTCAATGAAAGCATTTGTGAAATGGAAAGAAGCAGATCTATCCATGACTATTACTATATTTTTCAATGGCTCATTCTCTAAACAGGATTTTCTATCTGCATCACACTTTAAAAGATCAGAGAAGGAAGGAGAACTTGTCTTTTAGAAAGTCACAAGCTCCAATTCTTCCCAATCTTTCAACTAAAATAAAGTTAACTAACTAGTTAAAAGATTATTCCTTCTGTCTAATCTATATCCACCACCTCTATCACAGCATGATCAGTTTTTAACACTCCTTCCTCTCCTTTATTTGAATAAACCCAAACTGTGATCAAGCTCTATGTCTGTAAACTACTGTTCAAGAAAATATTAAGGGGCAAAAAAATTAATTTGATACCTCCCTATCCAATTCCAAGGAAAAATATTGTTTTATATTAGTAACAATCTCCCTTATATGAGGAAAAAGGATTAGCTATTTTTTTTCAGCCTTCACTTCCCCAGGGTTTCATATTCTCAAAATACCAAAAAAAAAAAAAAAATACTGAGTGATGCACCACCTTTACATGAGTCCAGTGTTAAGGGTATGAGCACCCAACATTATTTTCCATCAGTCAGGCAGCAATAGAAGCATGGGAAATGGTTGAAAAGTTTAATATTAGATTGCTAATATTTTCTTTGGAAAATCACAATTTCTCATGTTTACTCAGGATTGAATGTTCTGAAGCATCAACAGTTCCCTAGGCTCAGTACTGTTTTGTCTTGTTGAGAATCTAGTATGTGCCAAGTTTCATCACTTTCAGACTGTGAACTCAAGAACGTGGACTCTTCTTACTCATTTCTGGATCCATAATATTTAGCACAAACACACAGAAATAGAACTAAACTGGGAACGTAGCATACAAAGGGAGTGATTTATTCTTTTCACTGGGGTTGAACATGAATGGGGTTGTTACAGAATATGTGCTTAAAGAAGTTGCATAAGGGTAATTTTAGAAGAGTAATAGGACATTCCAGGGGGATATAGGCATTCCAGGTAAAAAGCAAAGAAGAGTAAATTTGCCTGGATTTGTGAAGTATAAGGTGATTAAGGGTGAAACTAGAGGATTAAGAGATGAACGGTCCTGGAGGTAGGATGGAACCAAGGAAGGACTTGAAGCATCAGAGAGACTCTGGATTTTAGATGGATTGCTTTGGCATCACTCAACTCACCTGCAGGTAGACTGAAAAGTAGGTGAGTCTGGAGCCAGGGAGAGCCATCCATGGTATTCCATAGAGTTCAGCTTACAGAACTGGAAGGATGAGACAAAGCTGGATCTGGAGATGCAAGCCAAGAAGACCCAGCAGGATCCCTCTGCTAAAAGGGGGTGGGTGGTGGGAATTACCTGTATATGCTTGGAAATATTCTTATGTGCAGGAAAAGAGACTTTGTCTAGATGACGAGATTAAGAAGCAGCTGAAGTCATAAAAGTAACAGGTCTCCTTGGAGTAGGTAGGGTAACAAGAGGGAAGTCCTGAGCAACACCAGCATTTGAAGGGTCAACAGAGGAAAAACATCAGGTTAGTAACTAGTAGCAGCATTCCTGGATGTTTACTTCCAGTTGTGGGAGTTAAAACCCAGGGACGTCACTTTCTTAGCTGGCCCTGGCTTTCTTGAAGGCCTAACCTAGTGTTGGTAGGAAACTTTAAAATGGTATTAGTAAAGCTTTTCTTTCAAGAAACTCCACAGCATAAATATCTAATTGCTTTCCAAAAAGGTATTTCCAAAGATATCAATGTTAGCACCTCTGTTCCCTGCTTTCTATGTGTGACTTAGAAAATGGATTCAAAATTTTTATCTTTAATCATGTTTCCTTTTCTATTCTGTTGTTAGATGACCTTCATAGAAACCAAAGTGAACATGTTTCACTTTCATGTCAACTTGTAAACAACTCTTTTCCACTGAACCAAGACTTCAGAGTTACTTGGTCCAGAGTGAAAAGTGGGACTTCCTTTGTCCTGGCTTACTATCTGAGCTCCTCACAAAATATAATTATCAATGAACTCCGATTCTCATGGGACAAAGAGCTGATAAACCAGAGTGACTTCTCTATGAATCTGACAGATCTTAGTCTTTCAGATAGTGGGGATTATTTATGTAATATTTCTTCAAGCAAATACACTTTACTCACCGTCTACACACTGCATGTAGGTAAGTTGCAAGTAAGTTTGGATAATGGGTTTTGGTTGTAGCAGTAGGGGTTTGTGAATATCACACAGAAAGGCTAGCTTTTAAAGAATACATTAGTACTTCTCAAAATGTTATCTACAGGGATATTTCTGGTCAGGATATAGATACCCACTCCCACCCTTCAACTACACAGAAGTCCCGTATTGGGGAAAAATACTCCTGCAGATCTCCTCTTCAAATCTTTAAGCCTGAAGATTTCAAGGCTTCAGAAATGAAGAGGAGTCCTATACATTTTGATGACATCCTGGATGAAGCATCTTAAATTTCTGCTCATTTCTGTGCCCAATATGTGCCTTAGGGCCTGTGTTTGGGGAGTTGAGGCTGCAGACACATTAGGAGTTACAATTGAGGCCCTGCTGAATGCTGGGGAGATACGGCACTGTCTATGAACTTGGTAGAAATAGTCACCACACAATATTTGAAGCACTAAGTATGTGCCTAATTCAGCCCATTTTTGCTTCTGTGAACTGCCAAAATTCATTATCTAAAATATTTCTAGTCAACCAACCACAGAATCATGAAATGTTACTCATGAAGCTGACTTTCTAGGTGAGCTGGATGCTCTCCCTACCCTTAAACTATCCATTTCACCTCATGGGAGACCATGGCAACTCTTTCTGCCCTTTAATAAAGGTATTTGAGTCAGTGGAACATATGTTTTAGTAATTTCTATCATCCCAATTGTGAAAATTAGGAATAACAGATTTGAAAGTTTGGTGATTCTACGTAGTAAGATTTGGAGATAAGAGCACAGAGTTGTCCCTAGGTTATGTGGTCTTCAAATAGATAGAAGCTTCCAGACACTGAGTGACAGCAGTCCCTTTTTGTAGAGCTGCCACTTGGAGCATATAGAATGAAAAACTTGGGATACATTTGAAGCTCCTATTTTTCTCCAAAATATAAGAGTGTCAGTTTTATGTAAAATACAGTTAAGCCTACAGTATATTTTTAAAACTGTTGCTTCATGTTGCATTCATTTTAGAATGTAAAAAATAATCAGGAAGAAATGTCCCAAGGACCACATATGGCCCATCTTCCCACCCAGATATCTAATTTTCAGTTCATGCAAAGTGAAACATCAGGACCATTTCATCTCTGACAAAGAGGCTTCTCAGAACCTCTCATTCTCAAGTAAACCCTGGCTAGCTGAGACTAAGGGATGGTCTGCCCTCCTAGGAAAAGGCTTGTAGCAAGTAAACCACCCCAGCAGGACAGAGAACAAGTCAAACAGTCCTGGTATCCTAATCCCCACCCTTTTAAGCAAACTGGGTTTTCTACTCTGAATTACAATTTTCCATTTGCAGCCTTGCCCAGGAGATGCTCCAACATTTAAAAAGGAGGCCCAGATGGGGGGTATTTATGATTCTGAGACTCTATTAATAGATTTGCCCAATTAAGGTTGCACTGAACTGAATGAAATGAAATAGTTCTTGCTAAATTTTGCTGCTGAATCAGTATGTGATCTTGGACAAATCTCAGATGAGGGAACCTTAGGGTCATGGATAAAGTGAGAAGCAGCTATACCTTGCAGAATTTTCTTCCGGAGGAAAACAATGCATATCAAAATACTTTAGAAAGTCAGGCTAGCATTTCTATGTAATCTCTCCTTCACATAGGTACAGTAGCCCCCCGTTATCCTTGGGGAATATGTTCCAAGACCTCCACTGGATGTCTGAAACCACAGATAGTACCTAACCCTATATGTGCATTGCCACATAGTACCAGAATGAATCTATTCTTCTTCCATGTTTTATGCCCTGCTGCCTCCTTTGCCCTTTTGTGAATGTAGGTTCTATTCGGGATTTTCTTCCAGAAGAGCTCACTTTCATTGCAATTGAAATGAAGACTTGCTTTGGATGGTATCCTTAACTTCAACTCTGCCAGAAATGCTGCAATAGCTTCTTTCTCAGCAGATGCAGCCTCTTCAGTAATTTTTGTGTTTTCATCCCAACCTATTCCCTCATTTTCAGTAAATGGTTTGGTGTCACTCATTTTGGGGGATCCCTTGCTGAAATCTTCATATATGCTCAATGCTTTCTGGTACAACACATTGCCTTCAATTGGAACATGTTTCTGTTCCTCTCTTCTATCAACAAATTTAATGCTTTTTCTATCTTCACTAAACATTTATAATAAATACACTGAGGCTGTAACTTTTGCAGTTTGAGGCATGACAGCAAAACTAGCACAAGTTTCTTCTTTCTATACAATTTTATGGGTAGAAGATTCATCACTTTTACCATACTTCTTCCAAATCTCAGTATTTGATTTTTGTTGTGGTTATTGTTACATCAAGAGTTTTCACCTTAAAGGAACCACTTTATGACTTCTCTCTGACATATCCAAATTGCCAGAGTTCCTATTCTTGTGCTTTGGGGCCATTCTTAAGCAAAATAAGGATGACTTGAACAAAAGCATTGCAACTTCATGACAGTTGCTGATAACCGTTGCTGATGGCTCCCAAGTGACTAATGGCAGTAGCACATACAACATGGATCTCTGGACAAGGATGAATCACATCCAAGTGGGAACGCACCAGGATAGAATGAGACTACATCACACTACCTCGGAATGGCATGCAATTTTAATCTTACATATTGCTTATTTCTGGAATTTCCCATTTAGTATGTTTAGATCACAGTTGAACGTGGGTAATTGAAACCTTAGAAAGTGAAACCACAGATAAGGGGGGGACTACTGTACAGAATTTCAGAAGGACACAAATATGTAGTTATATTAATGTTTTATTGGTTATAAGATATAATAGTATGTTCATAAAATTGACATTTATTTAAATAGAGCTATTTGTTTTAGAACATACTATTTTTTCCTCTGAGTTGGCCTTTGTGCTCTGATGCTTGCACCCCACTTTTTAGTAGAACATAGATCACAAGATTAGCAGAGTTCTGACTTTGGTAAAAAAGGGTTTTCAAATTCCTGCCTTCTGAGGCCCCCACTTCCATTAATACGAATTTGAAGAATTCTAGTTCTGTCCTAGCTGCTGGAGAAGATTTAGGTTCCTGCAGTTATTCCTGAGGAGCTCCAAGTGCTAGCAGTAGATTCCCCTTTCTTTTGCTTTCTGAAGTTTGTTACCCCCAACAAGTTTGAGTCAACCATAGTCTCAATATCTTAAATGGAACATTCCAGAAGTAAACAGTTCATAAGTTTTAAATTGGATGCTGTTCTGAGTAGCAGGATGAAATCTCACATTGTCCCCCCAGGTTCATAGATGACCCCTTGTCCCAACTCCCCCCACGTTGTTACTTGCCATCCCAGTTATCAGATCAACCCTTTTGGGATTTCAGTGCTTGTGTTCAGGTAACCCTTATTTTACTTAAAGTGCAAGAGTAATGATGCTGACAATTCAAATATCAAAGAGAAGCCATGAAGTACTTCCTTAAAGTGAAAAGGTGAAAGCTCACAACTTAATGGGGGGGGGGAGGCAAACAGAAAACATAAGCTGAGGTTGCTAAGATCTATAGTAGAACAAATCTATCCATGAAATTATGAAGAGGGAAAAAGAAATTTGTGCGTAGTGTAGGTTAGGTATTGGGTTACATTATTGTCCCGGGTTTCAGTCATCCACCAAGGGTCTTAGAACATATCCCCTTGGATGTGGGGGGACTACCATATCTATTATCCCTGTGGTCACCTGTCACCTCTAACTCAAGACCATGGTTTCTACTCAGTACCTTTTATCACCTCTGAACTTCTTAGCACTGTTTCCTTAAGTTAATGTTTGCTCTAAGCCAGAGGTGGACTGTACCCTCACTTTATCCTCTAAAGTTAACACTGTGCTGAGGCTAGTTTATAGTCATCATTATTCTTTTATAAAAGTGTGTTAATTTTCTCATTACAATGCAAAATAATAGACTCTTAAAATGTATAACAGACTTATAGCCTCTCCACTTTTCAGACTCCCTTCTCCTCTCCCACCCTTGCCAAGATCCTATAATACTATGGTATCTGTAGGTTTCCCATAATAGAGACACAGACTGGAAGATATTTGTAAGCTCATGACAAACTCTCTTAGCCAGACTGGGCTCTTGGTTTTATCTTTAAAGGACCTTTTCATTATGCATATGAATTCTGCCTCCTACCTGTAAAGCAAAAATAACTAGTTTTAAAAATAGTAAACATACTCTACACCCACCCACACTTTTCTTATTTGGTAATTTTTCTTCCAGTTCACAGACTTTGTTTCTTTGTTTTATTTAGAACACGGCCAAGGAACAGCTTCCCGGCACGGATTTATTCTGATTTGGGCAACTTTTCTGGTTTTCGTGGCTTTTCTGGTTTTGGCGATTGTTCTGATTTTGTAAGTTTCTATGGTAAAATGTCACCTGATCTGTCCTAACAATTCCAGCACAGGTAATATCTCATGAATAATTTGGGTTCTACCCCTGAGTATTCCACATCATGTATAAAGATATCATGGAAATACCTGCTGCTACTGGGCATGTAAATGGATCTGAATTTTCTAGAGTCATTCACAAAATTTATCAAATGCTTTAAAATGCTTCTATGTTTCCATCTAACCATTCTACCTCTAGAAATTAGATCTTGAGTTAAATAATCAGGCACACCAACATATATACAAGCACATTCATTGTAGCACACTGCCATTACTTCCAGTTTTCCTACTATTTTCAATAAATAGGTGAACTAGTTAATTGAAAATCATGTGGTTTTCATTACAAAAAAAATCTTTAATCTGGCATTAAAATGGTAAACAGGGTGATTTATTCACCCTGCATAGAAAAAAGCCAAAGGTAAAAGAATAATAGCAAGTTGCATGGAACTGGAGACCATTATCCTAAGTGAAGTAACCCGGGAACAGAAAACCAAATACCACCTGTTCTCACTTACAAGTGGGAGCTGAGCTATGGCTACGTCTGGTCATACAGAGTAGTAAATGGACACTGGAGACTCAGAAGGGGGTGAGGGGTAGAAAATGACCTCTTGGGTATCAAGTACTCTATTTGGGTAATATTCACTAAAAGTCCAGACTTCACCACTATACAATTCATCCATGTAACAAAACTCCACTTGTACCCCCTAAATCTATTGAAATAAAACACATTTTAAAGAAGCTAAAGCTTTAAAGAGTTGCTTTTGGTGTAATGAGATCATAGAAATTCTCCTTTTTCTCCACACCTCAGAAGGAAGTCCTGATACTTAAGTCCCTGAGCTTCCTGCTCACTACTTCCATTCCTGAGCTCTGTTCTCTTTTGCTCTTAGCTTAGTCTATGGTTGGTGCTGATCAAAACTGCCTTGTTTTTATGGATCATTTTACTCTTCATTAATTTTTTTTCTAAACTAAATTTTATACAACAAACCTGTACTATTTACAGTAATTTAAAATATCCTAAGATGTCATGGAACTTCTTGTTTTTATTAACAGAATTTGAGCTGGAAGGAATCTGGGCAAAAATTAGATGTAGTTTTTCTCTGCATTTTACAGATCAGGAAACAGGAATCCTGGAAGTGAGCTCAAGTGCCAAGTGGGCACGTGACACAGATTTGTGTGCACCACCTAGAGTTGCGTAGCTAACCTAGTGGCAGAAGCGGGCCTAGGGCCAGCAGTTCTCCCTTATTTCATCATCCCTCTGAGAAGGCTCTCGCTTTCCTGGCAAGTTGAGATAGATCCTATGTCCTTCTCACATGTTCTTCTGGTTGATATTAGCCTATTGCCCATGCTAAAGTTAGGGGATTTTGGTTATAGCAGAAACCATTATTGAAAATAAAGTTTTAAGGGTGACAGCAAACAAGAGTTTCACCACTTCTAACCAGTGATCATTTGTAGTAATAGGCAGGCTAGTTCCTGTCCCTTAGCTGGCCAGAAGTATGAGGTCACAGGCAGATTAATTTGTCCCCCAAAGTTAACCCCTGACTGAATATAATGGGACTTGTGGTTGGATTAGCTTCAAATTATGGGAAACAGGGTGCCACCTATGCTGCTCAAGAATGACAGTTTAGTTTCTACACTGGAAGTCTGCATAAGTCAGCTCCCAACAGAAAACACATGGCACACGAAAGTATACAAAAGGAACTCAGAAGATAGTGGATTCTCCCAGAGCCAGGAGCATCTGATTCACCACCAAACCTAAACTTGAAGGGACAAGGACAGGGAGCACTTCCTAAAATTTGGAAGTTGCCTTGTAAGGAGAGTGATCTTCAATGGAAGGACACACCCAGATTAAGGCGAGGAAATGAATGCCTGACTTCACTCTTCCTTCTCTAACCCAACTGATCTAACTGATCTCTAACCCAACTAGAAACCAGAGGAAACTGACATTCTGCTGATGGAGTCCAACCAGCTGAGCCTCCCAGAGCAGAGAGAAAAGTGGCTTCTGGTTCTGGTGGAACAGTCAGAAGATATTGGCAAAACTATGTCAGAGTATTGGACACTTAAAAAAAAAATATTCCATAGTTCTGCAGTTGGATGGGCTGACAATATAAGCCACAAGACCTTGCCCACCTCCAGCTCCCTGGCTGTAGTTTCATTCGACTGTGGTTCATACATTTTTAAATTCCCTTTTCTATTACTGTTTTAAAATGACCTTGATCTAGGATATGTATAAAAGGGCCAGATTTTAGGAAAGCCCAGAAGGAGGCCTTCCTTGAGGAATGACACTGTACCCCATTCTTCTCTAACCATCACTCCCAGCCCCTGTTTGGCCGTGACTTTTCCATTATTAGCAGTTGGGAGGAACCAGGCCAACAATCCTAAGAGCCAGGAACTGCTGGGTTGATTGAACTGCCTCTGGTCCCTCTGGGGCACCTGCATCAACCATACACATTTACTGCTGTTTCTGATGATGTGTTTCTACACTGAATACATTTTTAAGGCTGTAAGACATGAAAGGGGGAGTAATGAAGGGGATTCTAATGCCATAATTATATTGAGATAGGAATAAGGGAGAATTTCAGTGTTAATTTTAATTTAATTTTTTAAAATTCTTTTTTCCTGTAGGAACCCCTTGGATGAGAGTGGTTGCAACGCTGACAATGCAGAAGAAAATATAGTAAGGCATCATTTCCTTTACCAAACCATTTTTAGTATAAAGATGCTACTATAAAAAGGTAATTGAAGTTCTGACTGATTCACATATCATCACGTAAGACTCTTACAGAGGAAAAACAGCAGGAGGGATTGCTGGATAATATAGCAAGAAAAAAATACAATTAGGCTTTTCCCAATGTCTGTAATTAAACAGGCTCTACATGCTTAAATAAATGGTTACTCTTCTCATCTCCTATCATTATTTGTAGAAAAGATCTCAAACAGCCTTGAGCATATGAAGGTGAGAAAACGCGCTTATTCTTCTGATAGGAGCATGGAACGTGAGATTATACAGCAATGGACAGAAACACAAATACAGATGTAACGGAGAAAAGCAGTCTATGGTTTCTGCCCAAACTCAAATAGCTGAACTTCCATACTTTTCCTGCCACTTCTAGGTTCTTTGGGGTGTGATAATTCCCTTATAGATTAATTTGAATATGTGCTTCCTTTTTGCTACCTACCTTTTATTTGTGTGTTCCATTAATCATAATCTAAATAAGGGACAGGAGTAGGGTAAATTCTTTTCCACTGTTAAAAACCGAGGAACATCTAGCAGGGAGATTGAAATTAACTGATTAGACTCAGCTGAGTCATGGATCTGTAATTAAAAATGCAAGCAATAGCCTAAAGCTCCTCAATTCACCACCATACTCCCTACCCCCAAAAAACCACTACCATCAAACAGACATTTAAAGTTCATTTTTCTTGGTTCTAGCCTCTTTCAGAAGAACCAGCCGGTACATGAAATGAAGACAAGACTGTGACAACACATGACAAGCATCCTTAATATCCAGTGACTTCATCTCCCCTTTCTTCACTGCAATCCCAGGCAGAGGCTTGTCAGACCAGACAATTTTACTACTGCAAAGACTTATAACCACTCTCTTTTATGGGATCACATTACTCTTCAAGACATACACATCATTCGCTGATCTCCTACCTACATTAAGAGTGTAAAATGCCTGGATGTTAAGGATTCCAATTCAACTTAGAAGAGAACTGTCTCATTCATTTACATTCCTGCTGCAGTCAGCCCAGGAGGTTATGGTGAGGCTTCCACTGAGAACTCAGAAGAAATGTTTAGCACTAAGAGCTGATTCAAAATGTGATCAACTGATACTGGGTGAGAGAACAGGTAGTCACCTGAGTGAAAGGTTCAAAACCAAGACCTAGAAACCAAGGCAATTAATGTAACGAGATATTCTATTCTAGTCTTACATTAATGGTTACATCAGGGTGAGCAACTAGATTTAGGATGGTGAGTCTTAGGGGATCCTGAAGAGTAAGAATGTGGGTATCTCTAAGACCACTTAGGGAAAAGGGCCGAAATCAACACAAGAATTGATATTGGGTTCTGCCTGCTAGCCTCAAGTTGGGTTATGCCTGCTAACACCAGGCTTACGTAGTTCAGTGATTCTAGTCAGGAAGATAGTTTAATGAACTCTTCTGGTTCATATTGCTAATCAGCCTTGCCATAGATTTAGATTTCCATGTAAATTTTTATGCAGGGAGAGAAGGGAGAGCCCAGAAGACTTGATGATCTGTTCCCCTTAATTTTTTTTTTTTTTTTTTTTTTTTTTTGAGACAGAGTCTCGCTTTGTTTTCCAGGCTAGAGTGAGTGCCGTGGCATCAGCCTAGCTCACAGCAACCTCAAACTCCTGGGCTCAAGCGATCCTCCTGCCTCAGCCTCCCGAGTAGCTGGGACTACAGGCATGCGCCACCATGCCCGGCTAATTTTTTTATATATATATCAGTTGGCCAATTAATTTCTTTCTATTTATAGTAGAGACGGGGTCTCGCTCTTGCTCAGGCTGGTTTTGAACTCCTGACCTTGAGCAATCCACCCACCTCGGCCTCCCAAGAGCTAGGATTACAGGCGTGAGCCACAGCGCCCGGCCTGTTCCCCTTAATTTTAATCATCAGTTTATATGAAAGAGATAATCTAATGTTAATGCTTGTGAATTTGTCACTATAATCAGGCATTTTGTGACTTGGTTGATCAAGGTTTTGATCCTATAGTTTATTGAAGAAAACAAACTCTGAATTGTGGGGTTGGTACCATCTTGTCTGATTTTTCTCTCATGTATGTACAGGGTGTCCTAAAAGTCTCCACACACAGGACAAATTTGGTAATATTTTTTATATAAAGGTACATTTAGCTACAATTTCCCATTTTCTCTATGTATGACTTTTGGGATACCCTATAGGTTTCTTAATGCTAAGTTTTTGCTGCAATGTTGTGACAGGTACTCAAATTAAAACTGGATGTGTGTTCCCAAGCTAAAGTTTGCTGAACTGATTTTACTGAGAGGGTGGAGAAACAATAACATTCCAGTTTCAGGACTGGCAGTGTGACAACAGCAAATTTCTATGAATATGTTTGGGATATGGAGATGTTTCCTGGATGTAAATATTGCCTTATTAAAGGGTAATTTCTAATTTATTTTTACGAAAGCTTTTTTAAAATTACTATTCCAGAAAAAAAACCTTAAAAGTCACATGTTTAGCATTTTCTCACTGGTTTGAGATCGAGAGCCCATTGCTTTGGATACAACATGACAGACACCCCTAGTAGTTCACTCTGTAGCTGTGCCATCCACTGCATCCCCATCACAAAACTCAACTTTGGTTCACCTTGCTCAGAGTGGGCCTAATATGGGGGAGGATCAGCCTTAATCTCTCTGAGCCAAACTAGGCAACTATAGCCTCCTTGCTACTAGTCTGGCCTAGGCAGGTTTGTGAAGAAATCTGATCAATAGGATAGAAAGAAAAGTATCCCAGAGAGCTAATTCTGGGAAGGTGTTTCTAACACCACTGAAGATGTCAGACAAGAAAGAACCTGGGTCCTTTGATATGCTGAGCCCTTGAATTAATCTATGAGTTGGGGTTGGATCAGAGAGGCAGACCACTGAGAATGACAGAGAGTAAGGATTTATTATAGAGATTCAACCTTACACAATTGCTGGTGGAGAAGTCCATGCCAGGCTGCTCCCTCCATATCTGGTACTTGGCCTGAAGTCGCTGTAGATGGGCGCTGCCATTAGTCAGGAAGGAGAGTCTGTTAGAACAAACAGCCCATGTCTGTGTCTTGCAGCCTCCATGGCAATGCCATGGGTGACATGCAGAAGGAACTTGTGTCTGTTGCCATGGAGCTGCGCACGTACCTGGCCTCTGCAAAGCTGGAGGAAGAGACTGGGAGGAACTGGAAGAACTATGAGTCCAGGGAACTGTCATTGACCTTTTTTGTCTGGGGGCAAATTTCTTGAGCTGTCCGAAGGTTTTGCCTACAAGTGCAAAGTGGTAAGAGAAAATTTTACCAGCTTTTACCACTACTGGATGAAGACATAGATTCATGGATGTGGGGATGAGTCAAAGTTCACTCGAGTAACAACCATTTCCCAACATGCCCTAGTCCCCATGGAGCATGATTGGTCTAAGGATGTCTTCTATGAGTCCTACCCATTAAGAGGCAATACTGACAACAAATCAAGTATTAATTCTTTTCTTAACATCAGGATTTAAAAGATTCTTGCCTCTATTTAATCTGCCAGGTGAAATGTTAGAAGGTAGTTTACTTGCATTTGAGGATCAAAAAATCCCCATTAACCTTGGAAGCAATGATAGTCCCTTTAATTATTACATTTTTCTAATCTCTTATGTTTATATGGTGCAAAAAGCAATTTAAATAGTGTGTCTCAAATGCAACCTAAGTTTTTTGTTATGGACCAGTACTTTCCTTATACTTCTTCAGCTGTTGTCCTTTAAAAGCAGGGACTGCTTATTCTTCTTGAACCTAAAAAACAGAATGTCAGTGTATCCTGTGAAATTCCTGCAAGGTTCACCAGAGGAACACATGCCCAGAATCAAGCTGAGGCCTTTCCAGAGGTGAGCCAGCCTTAGCCAACTCTTCATTAACTTCAAAGGGAGGCAGGGAATTGAGGCAATTATCTGCATTATAGAAAGCAGACACCAGTAATTCACCCCAAGGGCATGCTTGGTCACTCTCAATTTTCTGCCTGCCTTTCCTTGCCAGTGAAGGCAACGCCCTCCTCAGCCGACCCCATGAGGGAAAAGATTCTGCAGCCACATCACCAGTTTGCTCCACATCCTGGACACAGAATTCTATGAGAAAACATTTTTCTTGCACTTATGACAGTTAAAGGATTTTCAGGCTTTTTCTTTTCTGTGAATAGGAAACAATTAGTCACTGCACTGCCAAGGAAGGTTTTCCTATTCCTCTCAAAAGCAATTTCTGCTTCACTGGCTGTCGTCTTTGTTGGAAATAACTGTGACAAAGTCGAATGCATGGCATCTGTTTGGGAGGCCCTTGACCTCCTGCAGCTGAGAGCAATTGCAGCACATGGGCAGCACCTCCCTAAACAAATCATCATATGGGTTGCTGGCAGGCTCTGCACGGAAGACCCTAAATCCAGCGCCGTAACACTGCTCCAATTGAGGCCAGAGGTCAAACCATTTAACTGGACCTCTCCATAGGGGACTTATCCTTGAGACAGCTATTCAGTCGTCAGTAAGAAACTTCTGGAGTCTGCTGATGATTCATGCTTCTCATATCGAACATTTTTAGATCTAAATATGACCAACTTTTAGTCTCTCCTTCAAAAGAATTCTTTTTCACCTCCCTTATTTTACACGTATTACTGGCAATGCCACCAACTTGCAGGGTTACTAGTAATTCATTTATAATAAGAAAGAGGGACAGGCATGGACCAAGTTTTTAAAAATGAAATGATGGCGCCTTTCTGTGCGAGGTACTATGTTCAGTGCTAATATCACATTATGTAATCTCCTTTAACTCCTTTCTGCTAAAGCCAGACCTCATTAAAAAACTGTTCCTGGGAAAATATCAATAAGGAAGCTGAGGCTACCCTGACCCTGCCAAACATTCAGTTCAGTGTTCTTTGTCACTCTATCAGTTTACTAGTAAAATTAGGGCAGTGGCCTCTACCATTGGATTAGAATGGCGGTTTCACAGGCCACCGACATAGAAAGATCTTTTCTCTGTGTTTTAGGACAAAATCAGAAATATAAAACAGGATTCTTGTGTTTGTTTTCCTTCACTGCCCCTGTTTTAAATCTTTCCTTTTGGTCTCCTTATTAACACAGTACAAAGTCACATACGTGTCTACCATGGAAAAAGTTCACTAAGAATTTCAAGCAGATCCACCTGTGCTTTTTAAAATCATCTTTGCTCTATGGACTCGATTATTTTACACAAATGAGTCAAGGTCCCAGAGCCTGCTAGTTAGCATGGAATTAAGCATTTGAGAAGTATAAACAATGTATATCCCACTCAAACACTTAATATTTCATTCTATCTGGAAAAATACAGTAAATATGGGAAGATTTTATTGGAACTTTTTGTCATTTTTTAAAAGCTTTTAAAGAGAAAAATGTCTTGTTATATTGGTCTATGCAATGACATGAGCCCTAAACAAACATGATTTAAGAGAACAGAATTAAATATATGCCATACCTTTTTCCCAAACTCTTTTGCTTTAATCTTGAGTTTATTGACTTGAGATTCTGCCACCTCTGCCCTTTCCTTCACTTTGTTCAACTCATGTTGCTGCTGCTTATACTTGGAAAGATATTGATTGGCTTGTGCTTCCTATAAAAAAAAAAAACTCTGTGCCTATGTAGTCAATTTTTTCTGCTTTGAGAGGAGAAAGTTGAAAAATGTGAAAGGAATCTAAAGTTCTGAGTATTGAATGGAATATCATATTTTGATATGATATATAGGGATTCAGATTTTCTAGCAGACACAAGATCCATTTTTATAACTTTTGTTCCCTGGAAATTCAGAACCTAGTCAACACTTTTCATCAACTGCATGTAGTATAGCATTCACTGACTTGGATATGATAAAATTACCACAGTTGTTTGCTTTGTAGCCAGTTTAACATCCTATTCTACCTCTTGGTAGAAGAGACTTGTCTTTCAAGTTATATGGGTCAGCAGGTAATTATCAGATATAGCAGTGTTTTAGCCTAAATCATTTAAATAATCATTTTGAAAGCCCTCAAGAGATATTATTAGGGATAAACCAATATATATTATGGCACTTAATTACATTCCATGTAGCTATAGATATAAACATAGGGAAGGCAAGTACATTTCAAGTGATGTGGTTTTGTCCACAACCATGTCCAGGATCATCAAGAAAAGATACTGTGAACTGTGTTTATGTTCAACTGAGGTTTGGGGGTGAGGGAGGCCCCAGAGTAACTACTCTGCCAAAAATGTGCCATCCCTACATAACACCCTGTTCTTACTTGGCTAGTTTCATGGAGTGCACATGTTTGGGTGTCACCATGAGGTCAAAGGAGAGAGTGCCCTGGCTTCCTAGAGGGAAAAGCAGCACACATTCTTACCATGGGCGATAACCGTAACTTGAGAAAAACCAGAGAATGATCAGACTCTAAGCCAAGCAGGTCCTGTCCAACAACCTGCTCACCTAGTACAGGACCACATATCTCCGTTAATCAAAACTAATGCTGGGAAATCCATGAGGCTGCAACTGCCCCAGGCACTTACTGCAGCCTCGACTTGCTGCTTGTAGCTTTGCACTTTCAGCTGAAGTTTTCCATCAGAGTCTGCATCCTGCTCAGGTTCTTCTTGTCTTCCTCAGCCTGAAATGCATAGGTATATGTGTGAAGAGGGTTGGAGGATCCAGCAGTCTCCGCCGGGGGTAGCTTCATGTGAGGAAATAAAGATTAGAAAACTTTGTTAAACATCATCCAAAAGTTGTGATTTGCAAAATGGTTTAATTCTGCTTGTCCCAAGAAATTAATAAACAGAACTCTAAGGACTAGGAGAGTCATTTCTCCTGATCCACCACAGCCCCCCACCGGCCTTTGCTGAAATGGAAGTTAAAGCCCTTAGGTTTGGTTTGGTCTTCAGCTTTTCTATGCCAATCAAGCCATGCCTGCCTGGGGTTTTTCAGTAGGAATGAAGTAGATTATTATAAAAGCCGCATATGTAAAACTGAAGACCAATCACCTGACAATCAAAACAACTTTTCTCTTGAACTTTCTAACTGACTTTTCGCTCTGGGTACTGGAACTATAGGAAAGGCCAGTTTTCTGCAATTCTGGTGTGGGCATCCTCAGACATAGCTGTGGGGACTGCAGTGCATCCATGCCCATAGCTTCAGTCACAATCAGGCTCAGGATGGAGAAGGGAAATCTCGGGGGACAATGTGTCTCAGCAGTGCTCTGTGGAGCTTTGATATCCTGAGGAAGGAAGGAAGAGGGGAGCAGATAGTAGGGCTCCGCATTCCCCATATTCCCTTGACTGGAGCATATCCACTTTGGAGCTGTTGAACTTCCCAAAGGAAGACTATATCTCCATCTGTTGAGGGTTGAGAAACTGATTTGATCAAGAAAAACCTACCCCTGCTGCATAAACTTTTTTACTTGTTCCATTTTACCTATTCCATCAAGTGTCACCTCCTTGGGCAGCATCCATGGTCCCTCCCACCCCCGCCACTTAGCTTTCATTGCCCCTCACAAACCTTCCACTCCAACCAGGCTTGCAGTCCCCTCTGTCCCCACAGCTCCCCGCCTTACTCCATCCTCCCTAGCTCTGGCCAAGCTGTTGCCATCCCCTGGAATGCCCCACCCCCACTCTAAAATACAATCTGACAGATCATTAATTACCACATTCAAAGAATGAATGCATAGGAAACCACCTGGCTGGGGAACTGACACAAGTCTATGTTTTAAATAGAATCCCTTTTCTGCTCTCACCTGCCTATTCCTCTACCTCTCGGGTTTATGAAATTTGAAAATTCACAGCATTATGTGTTTAAATTCTAAAATCTACACAGGTTTTGCTGCAGATAAGCAACTTGTTGAGGGGAGGGCAGTGGTAAAGGAGGCCACACAGAAGAAAACTGAGAAAAGCTAGAAGTGGTTGCCAACATTAACAATGTTCTTCCCACTTGGGGAGGCAAAACTGTTGATGTTAAGCCTAGGTCCACATCTCAGCTCTGAGGCTTTAAGTAACTGTGGGGCCTATGGTTGTGCATCACAGATTTCCCTTTAAGAAAAGAACTTGCCATTTAGCTGTGAGAAGGGAAGTTCCCTGACAACCTCCAACAGCAGTGCCTTTGGGTCCTGCTATCGCATTGGTCCTCAGGCCACACACTTCCAAGGCAGCCCCCAGCCACTAACTGGGCACAGCGGAGTAACGAGTGTCTCACCATGTCTTCCCAACAGTGGACTCCTTTTTGGGCAATCTTTTTGGTAACTTGCTCAGAGCTGCATTGCAGTCTGAGGCTTTTTCCATCCAATCCTGCTTTCTCAGGCTTTCCTTTTGCATCTCTGCCTGATCCTGTTTTGCTCTCACCTTCAATATTCACAGGTGTTACCACCAGTAAATCTCCTGTACTTCTAATTCCACCCTGGCATCTGGTTTCTGGAAAACCCACCCAGCACAACAACTTAACCAAATTTTGTTTCTTTATCTCTAAAAATGAAGATATTATATTCTTGACTAGATTTGAAATAATTAAATAATATCTACACCCAGATTCCAGAATATAAGAGGCAGTTTAAGATAAAACAGAGCAGGTAGGAGGATAATACAGAGCAAGATGGCAGAATAGAAAACTCCAGTGATCATCCCTCCCTGCAAACACCTACTTCAACAACTATCCACACAAGCAAGCACCTTCAGAAGAACCAAAAATCAACTCACCAAGGTTTTGCCACTAGGAGTCTGCAAAAGTAATAGCATGACTGGGCTTGGGACACCCCCAATGCTGATATGACTGTAATGACCAGATACTTAGACCATAACACTCAATTCCCTTTGAGTATCCGGAAAGTCTTCTTAAGAAGGACGGACTCAACAAGCCCAGACTGTGAAAATTAAAATACTTACCTAACTCCTCAGTGCTCACACATGGACAAATATCCACAAGCATCAAGAACATCCAGGAAGACATGACCTCACCAAACAAACTAAATAAGGTATTAGTGACCAATCCCAAAGTGATGGATATATGTGACCTTTCAGACAAAGAATTCAAAATAGCTGTCCTGAAGATCAACAAACTTCAAGACAACACAAAGAAGGAATTCAGAAGCTTATCAGATAAATTTAACAAAGAGACTGAAATAATTTTTTTTAAAAAAGCAAAAATTCTAGAGCTTAAGAATTGATTGACAAACTGAGAAATGCATCAGAGTCTCTCAACAACAGAACTGACCAATCACAAGAGAGAATTAGTGAGCTTGAAGACAGGCTATTTGAAAATATACGGTCAGAAGAGAAAAAAGAGAAAAGAATAAATAAGAATGAGGCATGCGTACAAGATCTATTATAGAAAACAGTCTCAAAAGAGCAAATCTAAGAGTTACTGGCCTTAAAAAAGGAGGGAGAGAGAGATTGGGGTAGAACGTTTATTTAAATAAATAATAACAGAGAATTTTCTAAGCCTACAGAAAGATATCAATATTTAGGTACAAGAAGGTCATAGAACACCAAGCAGATTTAACCCTAAACAAGGCTTCCTCAAGGCATTTAATAAGCTCCCAAAGGACATATATTTTTTTAAAAAAAAGGTCCTAAGCAATATAAAAGAAAAAAAACAACACATAAAAGAGCTCTGATACATTTGGCAGCAGACTTCTCAGTGGAAACCACACAGGCCAGAGGAAAGTGGCATGAAGGGAAAAAACCCAAACCCTAAAATACTATATCCTGTAAAAAGTATCCTTCAAACTTGAAGGAGAAACAAAGACTTTCCCAGATAAACAAAAGCTGAGGCATTTCATCAACACCAGACCTGTCCTACAAGAAATGCTAAAAGGAGTTCTTCAACCTGACAGAAAAGGACATTAATGAACAATAACAAATCTTCTGAAGATATACAACTCACTGTAAGAGTAAGGACACAAATACAGAATACTCTATTGCTATAATTGTGCATGAACCACTTATATCTGGAATAGGAAGAGTAAAATATTAACCTATCAAAAATAACTACAATAATTTTTTTCAAATAACATAGTATAAAAAGATATGGATAGAAACAACAAAAAGTTAAAAAGCTGGGGGATATAGTTACAGGGTAGAATTTCTGTTAGATTTCTCTTTGCTTGTTTATTTGTTTGGTTGTAAGCAGAGTTGTCATGTGTTTAAAATAATTGGTGACAAAATGTTATTTATAAGCCTCATGGTATCCTCAAATAAAAAAACCTACAACAGACCCACAAAAACAAAAATTGAGAAATTAAACCACACTACTAGAGAATACTGCCTTTAACATAGGAAGACAGGAAGGAAGGAAGGGAGGATCACAAAACAAGGGGAAATCAAACAACATGTCAGTAGTAGGTCTTTACCTATCAATAATAACATTGAATGTGAGTGGACTAAACTCTCCAATCAAAAGACAGAGTGGCTGAATGGATGAAAAAAAAAGAGCCAACTATATATTGTCTGCAAGAAACACATTTCACCTATAAAGACACATATAGACTGAAAATAAAGAGATGGAAAAAGATATTCCATTGAAATGGAAACCAAAAAAGAGCAGGAATAGCTATACTTCTTTCAGATAAAACAGATTTCAGGCAAAAACTGTAAAAAGAGACAAAGAAGGTCATTATATAAATATAAGACCTAAAACTGCTAAAAGACAACATTGGTGAAATGCCTCAGGACACTGGTCTGGGCAAGGACTTTTTGAGTCATACCCCCAAAGCACAGACAACCACAGCAAAATTGGACAAATGGGATCATATCAAGCTGAAAAGCTTCTGCACAGTAAAAAAAAAAAATTAAAAAAAAATAACCAACAATAGACAATCCACAGAATGGGAGAAAATATTTACAAATTACCCATCTAACAAGGGATTAAAAGCTAGAATATATCAGGAACTCTAACAACTTGATAGGAAACAAACAAATAATCAAGTTAAAAATGGGCAAAAGATCTGAATAGACATTTCTCAAAAGAAGACATACAGATAGCCAACAGGTTTATGAAAAAATGCTCAACATCATTAGTCATCAGCAAAATGCCAGTCAAAACTGCAATGGGGCAGAGAGTAGAATGACAGTTACCAGAGGCTGGGAAGGGTAGTGGAGAGAGGAATAAAGTGCAGATGCCTAATGGGTGCAAAAATATACTTAGATGGTTAGATACAATGAACAATATTTGATAGCACAACAAAGTGACTATAACCAACAGTAAGTTAGGGTATACTTTAAAATAAATATAATAAAAGAGTAGAGTTGGAATGTTCCTAACACAAAGAAATGTTAAATGCCTGAGGTGATGGAAACCCCAATTACCCTGGTTTAAATCACATTGTATGTCTGTATCAAAATATCACATGTACCCTATAAAGATATACAACTATTATGTACCCATAATAAATTAAGAAAAAAACACAGAAGGTGGGAGAAGAGTAGGGGACAGAGTAAATATCTTGACATTTTGTAACAATTAAAAGTTCCTAATCTTATGTCTTGCTTTATAGAACATTTTTCTAGTCACTGGAGAAAGAAAATAGGATGAGTTTCCAAATGTTAGAGGAACACAAAGAAGATAAATGCTCAGTGGGGACCAGTCATAGAACTGCTGTGGAGTGAGGTCACACTTGATTCCTTTCCCAGAGGATTTTTTCTAGGAAAATAAAATTATGTCTTTTTCAAAATGATATTTTCAATTGGCACCTATGAATGGGCTATCACCAAATACCCTGCCTCATAATTCTGATGGTTATTTTGGTTACTGAATTGAGTCAACATTGACCGTGAATATTTCAAAACCAAGTATTTATATCAAGAAATGTGGAAAGCCCTCTAATATGTCTTTAACTTACAGAGTCTAGCCTGACACTTTCCATAAAGTGGGACCTCAATAGATATTATCTGATTTGATGGCAGAAAATCATTGCATAACTGAATAGACCTGCTCTATGCATTATGCAGACACGTAGAAGAAATTAAGAAATGCACCTCCATAGTAGTACACAAGAAACACTAGACTATTGCAATGAAGCAAAAATAAGATGTAGTAGAAAAAGAATGCATTCCTTGGAACAATGAAAACCAAAAGAGTATAACTTTGGTGTTATATTCTACAGTGAACATATTTACAGAAAACAATAAGAATAATTGATGGAAAAATAAAAAGAAGAAAACCCCAGGCATATTAACAAGCAGCATTTCAGTCAATCAACACGGGTGGCTTCCCCACCCTTCTTAAAAGAAGAGTAGAATAGCAACCTTTCATTTTCCCAAGGTTTTTACTTACTTAGCCACACATACTCTGGGCTCACTCCTCAGTGACTTTGATATACCCAGCACGATCTAAAGAAGTGTCAGACTAACTCATCTTAGAAAAAGAACCACTTAGTAATAAAAGAGCTGTACAACTAGCTCATTTCATCTTAATTAGCCTAAGATGATGCTTCTGAAGTGCTCTGCTTTCTTATCAGCACTATCCTTCCTGCTGCAAGGAAGGCAGGCTTTGACATCTCTAACAACTCAGCCTCCAGAACCAGAATCAGGGCTGGCAGATCTTGCATTAGTACTGTCAAAGGAGCTGTAAAAACGGGTGCCTAAAATCAGTTTGCATTTTCATTGAAATAAGCTATCGTGTGCAGTGTGAGGGGTCTGGAAAGGGCCTTTTGGCATCTGAGTTCACCAACTAAAGTATGCGCACCTACTGTGTGCAGGGAGGATGCTACACCCTAGGGGGAGAACCATACAGTGCCCTTGTTATCAGAGAATCGATGTCTACTGCATTAGAAAGAAAAGGGGAGGAAGTGAAAATGTAGATGAAGGATTACACTTTGGAAATGCATTAGTTACTTGTAGGAAGTCTGCCCACCTCTTCAATTATTTGCTTGGGACCAATGTTATTCAACAAGTTAGATCCAGAAAGCCACAGAGAGGCCTCTCTAGTCTATGCGCTTTACACCCGGCACCAACAACAGAATCCTCAGTGGCCTTGAGTGTTTGTGCAACCAGAAAATAGGAGTGGAAATGTTCCCAGCTCCAATTTAGTCAGTGTCCCACAGAACCTGCCGGCTGGATAGCTACGCCACCGAGCCTCTGCCAGTCACTTCATTTGCATGTTGTTCTCGCTCAGCCTCTCACAGGAAGGCATCTTTTTGAAAGTGCTGCAAACACTACCGTGTGAAAAAATATGGCTGGTATAAATAGCTTTTCACTTCTAATTGCAACTTGCCACTCACATTTTGTTTCCTGAGAGCTCTGAAAAAAGACAGACCCAAGCCAATAATAGCACAGGAGCCCTGGGAGGGTGAGTCAGTGTCTACTGCTGAGGAAGAACAAAGATGGAGGGAGAACTGCAGGAGTCCCAGAAGGCCATTTCAAGCTTGAAGGAGCACGTTTCTGCAGGGGAGAGCCCGGCCAGCCACACAGGTAATGGTCTCCTGGTGTACCTGGTAGGTCAGCTCTCTGACGCATCACTCAAGTCTGCCGGCTCCCCTCTGCGTCTCTGCATTGTGACGAATTTCACCCTCCAGTTCACCTTCCAATTCACGAACCTGCAACCAAACCACAACCTCAGACCACACGCTGGCGGCAAGGCTGGCATTATGTTCGCCAATCGGCACGATTGTTTGAAATAGAGTGAAAATTAATAGTCGAGGGAGGATGCGCCCACTTTCTTTCTGGTAGTGATTAAACAGGGCAACCCCTCTGGGGAAACTTCCTAGCTAAAAGCAAGTTAGTTAAACTATGTGAGTTCATAAAAGGACTGTTTAGACTCCGAGGGACTTGAAAGGCTAATTCATGCAGAGGTGATAAGCTTCTCTTCCTAGATTACAAAATCACACCCACACGTGTGTATGGACGAGTGCATGGAAGTAGAGAGTAAGCTATACGTAGCAGACTCTACAGATGCAGCCAACATACTACCTAGATCTTAAGCTTCTTTCTCCACATTCAGCTCTAACTCTCTAAAGAAATCAGATCCTATGTCTGTCACACGTATGTCACACACAGCCCTCTGGCCCTGCTTTGTGGGAAAGCCATAGTACGGATGAACCGCCTGCAGCCTTATAGAGTTACACAACAAGGTTAACATAACATTCGTTCCACAAAGACGCCTACTACACACACAGCCCAGTGCCAGGGATATAGTGGAGAACAAAACAGACAAAAATCTCTTCCCTGTGTAAGCATACATTCTCAGGGGAAGCAGACAGACAAAACAAAGTAAACTACAGAGTATGTTTGATGATGACAAGTGCCATGGAAAAAAATAAGGCAGAAATGGTGGCGGGGAGATGACAGGGGCAGGGTGCTGGCCTGGGGGAGCTCTTGCCCAGATATCCAAGCCTCTTTCCTTGCCTTCTCCTTAACTCCAATGCCACCTTCTCCAGGAGGCCTCCCTGACCCCCTTTGAAAAATAGAGAAGCCCAGCCAGTGCTCTGAGGCCTGAGTCTGCCTGGAAGTCTGCCCCCACCTCCAGTTCCCCTCCTTTCCCCCCACCACTGCGGCCATTTTGCTCTCATGTTCTTCCTCAGAGAGGCGCAGCTGGGAGGGAGGGGGACAGGCGTGTGAATTTCTTTGGATGAAGCCCATTAAAACAAGATCCTCTGGACGCCTCTCACACAGGAACTTAACACATAGTTCTATCTGTTGGGATGTAAGAGAACAGAGGCCCCTCTACTTTTTAATGGACTTGTTGAGGTTTTCTGGCTTCTTTTGAAAAAGTGATTAAGGAAAAACTGCTTTACTAAAGCAAATCGGAGATATCATCTAATTTTACCTGTAAATACTACTTTATGTAATTCTAACAGATAACAATGATATTATGAAGTTTTTAAGAAAATTAACTGTAATTCTTTAGTAACTTTGATATTCAGGTGTTCTTTGCTAGTGAGTTATCATCGGTTCTGGGCCGTAACTGTGGACAAAGAGCAAGTGGAAATAAAATTCTACACTGTTATATTTGAGTTGGAAAAAGCAGTATTATTCATGTATTTTTTAAAGGGGAAAATGTACAAGCTCTTTGATTTTATATATTCTTTCTCTTATACTGAAAATCATGGTTTGTATGTTGTTGGATAAATAACTATATTGTTCTTATTAGTAGTGACAATAAAATATTTTAAAACTATAAATGCAGTTTGCTTGTTTTGCCATTTTGTTTTTATCCTTATATGTCCCATGAGTGATGTGCAGACAAAACACTATGTTTAAAAACCACTGAGAATAACTCTTCTTTGTGTATGTTTTATGCCCCCAACTTGATATATTATTAGCTTTATTTGCTTCCACTGATGTTAAAATTTGAGTAACTGCTGAGTTTTCTTTGACTTGTTCCTAAATTATGAAGCATGTAAATGATTTACATGACTTTACAGTCAAAACAACTAAGCAAGGTGCATTCAAAAGGTCTAACTTTAACCTGTATTCTTCTCCTATGGATAATGATTTTTATTGTTTTTCATTTGTCTTGTCACCATTTCATTTTGAAAATTTAAGCAAATATGTACATATCTTCATATTGTCCCCATTTCTTGAATAAAATTGGTATATACTCCCCACATTGCCTTCACTTTTTGTCATCATTATACCACTAGGTGTGATCTCCAGGAGATAGTCTAAAATTCTTCCCCATTCCTTTTTAATCAGCATAACTATATGGATGTATCAGAAATGTACATTGGTATTCCATTGCATGAATGTACCATAAAGTGCAGAGGTGATATCTTACTTTTCAGGGGCCCTTTTGATCAGATTCCAGTTGAATATTCTCTCCATTCTTGTAGAATTTATCAAATGCCCTGGTGCATAGTCTTTGAAATTGATTCAACAATTTGAAAAATCTTACTTTCAAGATGGGTTACTGTTTGTTCTTAAGCTCCCTGAAGGCAGGTACTACATCATTTCTGTCAGCCCTTACTATATCTTCACTGAGTCCCTCTTGATCATTGATTTAGTTGTTTTCCTCTCCTTTCTCCGGCTGTCAAAAAGTGAGCATTCTCTGCCAAAGAAATAACAAGAGTAAGGCACAGAAGCAAGACTACAAAGGTGTGTTTGGAAACAGCAGGTAGCCCTGGCATGCAGAGCCTAGAGCTGGTGCAGTGAGTGGGAAGAGAACCATTTCCACTTAGCAGTAAGAGGGAAGGTTGATTTCACAGTCCAAAGAAAGTCCTCTTGGGTGGCGCAAAGCCAGGCAAGAACATATGCATATATTGAGACCTGGCACTCCTAAAGAACTGAAAGTATTAAAAACGAAAGTGATGAAGGATGTGGGGAACATCTGGAGTGACATTCCAGGACAACGAGGCCTTGAACAGCCCTCATGATTACCCAGGCAAACTCCTACACTGGATTCTAGTTTCTGGATTTGCTTTCTACTCCCCATCAGGGCGGTGTGCTCTGCTTCTTCCAGCCTTTTTTGCAAGTCTTTAATTGTCTGCTCCCTATTCTTTTCTATCCTCTCCAAGTGGGCATTGGTGTCTTGCTGCTTCTTCAGTTCTTCTGACAAGTTTGCTGCCTAGAAAAAAAGGAAAGGGATTGATACCCATGATCTTCAGTTCCTGGTCTGACTGGATGCCATGCCTGGACTCTGTATATTTAATTTCTTTGCACTGTCACCTCCCTAGACTCTATCACCCTCGAGATTGTTAACAATAAGGCAATAGAGATAGCAGCAGGTACAGAAGAGACTGGAGTGAGGAGTGGTGGAAGCAGACCGAAGATGGAGCACTGTATGAACATTATTACACAACACCTGCAATGAAAGATGACCAACTGTCATCTTTTGGGTTTCCGGCTTTTAATTGAATAAAGCTCCGGGACATGATTTATTATGGAATAAAGTAACCAGTGTCACATGATGCACCAGAAAAGGTGTGGAGGAGTGCCTACAAAAATCATTTTCACATCTCACTTCCATAATTCTGTGATTCACTACGCAAACAAGTTTAGGCTCCAGGAATTTGGCAGTAACAGATGCTCTCACTGCCAATACTCTGGCATGAGGAAGGTTAATTGTGAAGCCTGCTCTTGGCTTTAGCTGTGTGTACAGGGGCTCAGTTTCTCAATGCAATCATTAAGAACTGTTTCGTGAATCTCTAGGTGCACTTAATGTAAGAACATGGCCCTCCCAGCCAAAGCTTTTCTGTCTATCAAGTTACCAACCATCTGCAGAATTTAAGTGTGAGACTTCTGTACAGATGGTGAGGGCAAAGAATGAATTACATTCTTCTATGTAGGGTTGGGACTCAGAGCTAAACTATTGGAGAACTGGAAGGTAGAGGGAAGAGGTGATGAGTTTACTTTTCAACATTGTCAAGACAATCTTATCATGGCAGGATTAAGCAGACAGCATCTTCATAATGTGTGACTGCACAGATTTACCAAGCAGGAGCAGCAGCTCTTTTTATTTCTTTCTACCTATGTGGATTTTCATAATTGTTACACATATTACTTTTCACCTTGGCCAAACATCTTCAAGCTTTCACACACCTTATTTTCATCAGAGGGCAGGAGTATCTGCCTTGACACAAAATGGCTGAGTGATGAGCACACTTCCCCCTTCTTAAAGGGGGGCTGGATTCTATAATCACTTGGTGGCTGAGATTTGGTGTTCAGTTCCCTAAGTGCTAAATCACTTGAGCAACTATAGACACAAGCTCCTCTCCTGAGTTTTAAAATGACTAATGCAAAATCTAATTGAATGTCCTGCCTGCCCAGCTCCCATACTCTTTTTAGCAGGGGGATCAACTTCCCTTCACACAGCAGGGTCAGGGTGACTATAGTGGTTGTGCAATTGATGGGCTGCACAAAAGACCATGATGGGGAAGGAGTGAGCGAAGACTGAACCAAGCCTATACCCCACTCAGCAAGCTCTGGGACATGCAAAGCTGGACCTTCCACACAGAAACCTCCCCCTCCACTGATATTTTTCTCTCCATGGTACATTCTGCTTACCATGCCCTTTGAGAGAAGTGCTGCATCTGCTCACAGGGGATACCTAGAGGGTGGCCTTTTTCTAGTTCCCACAGAGGCACATCAAGGCTGGCAGCCAATGCTGAGCTTAGTGTCATTTAGGAAAAGCATTACCATCAACAACTTTAAATTTGCCAATAAAGAACGTATGAAACCAGCCCTGAAACCCTTCTTTACCATTCTGATTTGCTACTCAAGCAGTAGTATGGGTTGTAAAAATAAGTGAATTAAGCATTCTTTCCAGATCATGGCCATAAAACCATTATAGATCCTAGGAAAATAGCTATTTGTAAAGAAACACAGAAAGAATTGTTTCTAGACACTAGATATATTGATTCACAAATGGAAAGTGGCTTAACTGGAACAAAAGGAGACTCCTGCTTTCATTAGGCTCTGCTTATAAGCAATCCAACTGCTCCTTTTCATCGCCAGGGTAGGTTCAAGGGAGGAACTAATTGGCCTAATTTTTCACGATGAGAGCAAGGAGGCAGAGGGGTCAGCTCATCTCCTCCTGGTCGCATGGGCAGTCGATGGAATACTTTTTGGCTGCAGATTTGCCCTGGCCCTTGGCTACTGGCCCAGTGAACTCTGGAAGATAGGACTGAGTAGGCAGTCAATGGACTCACCTCAGTGGCCGCCTTCTCAGCCTTCTCTCCTGCACTTTGACACCCGTGCACCGCCTCTTCTGCTTCATTCTGCATCTGGGCAACATCAGCCTCCGGGCTCTTCCTCTGGCTGAGGAGGCTTGTGCTCTAAGGAAAAGCAGCATCCAACTGTTAGGCAAGTTGCAACCAGCAACACAAATACAAGCGGTTCTGTTCAGGACATGCGATGAAAGCCAGCTTGGGCCAGGAGCCAGTTTTAGCATAATTAGCCAGATTCACTTACGCAGTTCAACCCCAAGAGGCTTCTGCCATCAAAGACAACTGGAATGGAAGGGACTTCACCCATTAGAGGTTCAGGACTAAAAAGATGGCAACCTGAATCAGAAAGGAGAAAATGGATAACCCATAAGCCCCAAACATGTGTTTGGTTTTCAACTTGTTGAGGACTACATGTTTCTGCCTTTTGCTCTTTGATATGGTAGAAACAAGTGTTCCAGAGCCTAAGTAAGGGTCAACTCAGACATTTGGGGAGCAGATAAAAATCACAGTTTTCAGCATGCAGTTCCAGGAAGAAAAAAAAAAAATCCTCCTTTTTTCTCCCTCCCTCCTTATCTCACTTTGCAGTGAGGAGGTGGGAAAAGTAGTGCAGAATAAGCTCATCCCCTAGCCCTTAGGAGCCCTATTACAATGGAGGATTCTTTGTGTTTTGTGGTTGGTGCTGCCCTAATTCTTTCCTTCCTGAGCGTGACACTAGAGGCCAAAGCTCCTTTTGCTGCTATTTGGTCTGTGTTTGAAGCACAGCTTCTCTGAGGGTGTGAAGCCTTAGCGTACAGAGCATATATGAAAGGCATGGGCTTTCTATTTTTTATTTCTTCTTTCACTTTATCCTTTTCACATTCACTTTCCTCTAGCTAGGGCCTCTCCCAATGGCAGGATGGAGCTTCAGAAATAGAAAGCTATTCCAGCCTCACAGGTTCTACCCCGCTTCCTCTGTGGCGTGCAGCACCTTCATCAAGACTGCCATCCTCTGTCCTTATGGGGAACCGGGCCCTGTGCAGCCCGGCCTTTCCACTGCATGGCCTGGGGGTGGGGGTTGAAATAAGTGTATTTTCCTAGAGTGTTTTTTGGATGCTCATTGTGCGTAATTCTATAGAAATTCTTTGTAAAGGTTGGTACAAGTGCTGATTTGCTTGTACATAGAATCACTTAAAATTTGCTAAGGGAGAGAATGGTTAAAGTCTTTGCAAGCTGAATGACTCTCTAATTGGTTCTTTTTTTAGGAGACAGGAGGTTAGAGGGTATTTTGCAGGAGGGTAATCTAGATTGTCACAGCTCAGGTTTGAAAAAGGGCACATGTGATCAATCCAGGATAAGTTTAGCCTCCTATCTTTGTTCTAAGCTAGAGGTCTAGAAATACAGGAAGTAGCTACCAAAGTACCACAAAAGGCTCATTATGTTTTGATTGATAACATCCTAATAATTTTCAAGGTGCCCCAGCATGGTTTACGTCAGTGAGCAGTTCTTCTGAGCAATATACCACCACCTAGACCAGCGCTGGTCCAAGGCTAGTCCCTGGGCCAGCAGCAGCACCTGAGAACTTGTTCACTTCCTGGGTCCCACTGCAGAGCTTCTGATTCAGTAGGTCTAGGGTGAAATCTGAGAATCAGCACTTTTGCGCTAGTGATTCTTACATGTATACCTAAAGCTTCAGAAACTCTGCCCTAGAGACCATATCTCTACTGCCTAATTTTCCCTTCCCCACCCCAAATCCTTTCTTCTCTATGCCTGCTTTTTGTCTGGTTGATGTCCTCCTCTCTCTCTAGGCTAGTGGTTTTTTCATTATATTGGGACCAACTGGTACATTTTTAGTAATAATATGCGTGGCAAATGATTTGTTATTAATAGCTATTAAGTACTGCAATGGATGATTTACTTTTTTAAAAATTCAATATTCCACTTTATAAGAATCCAACTCATTATATTTAGATAAGCTTTCTTGAGAAAGAAAGTGTTGAAGCCTGCTGGGAATTATGCATAACCTACACTATTTTTCTGTGCCACATGGTACCCAAATGGGATTGTTTCATGCACACGAACATAAAAGTCAAACTGTAGGCACAAATGCACTGCAATGCATTTCAGTAGGAACATTTCTGGTTTATATTAATAATTCCTTTTATCCAGTATTTTTCAGTGGGGACACAACTGACATTCCGAAAAGGGCAATTCTTTTGGAATACCCTGTACCTTGAAGGAGTTTTGGCATTTCTGGACCCTGCCCAGAGGCATTTCTTAGTCATTGTGGCAACCAAAATGACCCCACAGATGTTTCTAATACCCCAGCACACAGCAATTTTGCCCCTAGTTGCTTTAATCCATCCTTCATAACAATCACCAATCACCAGAGTAAACTTTTAACGTGTAATTCTGATAATTTTACTCTCAGAGACTCATAATTCTTGAGTGATCTCCATTAGCTGCAAGATAAAACTCAAACTCCATCTGTCTCAGACTCAAGGTCCCTGGTGACTTGGCTCTACCCATATCTTAACATCATTTCGGCTCAGATCCCCTATTTACCCTATTCTCTAGTATGTGAATTTCCTTTAAAATCCCCAATTCCCTCTTCCCTCTATTCCTCTGCCCTTGACTTTGCTCTCTGCCTGGCCAACTTCCTACATGTCTGTCATCACTTAAATGAAGCATGTTATGGACCTACCTAAGTCTAGGATTGTCAGGGAAGGCTTTCTGTAGGGGTGAGCTTGCTCTATCATTATACTCCTGGCAGTGCACTACAATTATTTACTTATGTCTTCACTTTTTTAGGATGATGGAAACATTTTATATCTATACCACACATACCAGTCCAGGTTCTGGGGGTTGCCTTACAATGCTTATTGCATGACCCATTTACTATAGACATTTTTCCTAGTGACTACAGCTTCTCCTAATTCCATGAGAATGCTGAAGGATCTAAGAATTCTTGCTTTGTGTCACTTACATAACCTTCCATGAGAAGCCAGAGTCCTGACAGCTCATCATATTCGTTAGTAGACACAGAATTGTTAGAGATCTCTTGGCTTCAAGGCAGGAATATTTTTCTTTTTTAATTCTGGGATGCTAGGGGAACATGTGGCTTAGAGAGAGCAAGAGAACCAGGCAAGTGGTCTTGGAACATTAGAGAAGATTCATCCCCCTCTCCCCAGAATCCTGACTGTGAGTGTCCTGACAGCACATCCTTCTACAGAAAGCTTGGTTTTATGTGTTGAATTTTGTTTCCCAGAAAAAAGATATGTTGAAGTCCTGACCCCCAATTTCTCAGAATGTGACATTACTTGGAGATAGAGTCTTATTCTGTTTAAAAAGCAACTAGAAAAAAAGGAAAAGAGGTAATCGGGTGATTAGGGTGTGCCCTAATCCAATATGATTGGTACCTTTATAAAAAGTAGAAATGTGGACAGAGACAGACCCTCACAGAAGGAAGATGCTATGAAGACACACAAGGAGAACTCCATATGAAGGCAGGGATTGGAGTGATGCATCAATCAGCCAGAGATTGCCAGCAAACCACCAGAAGCTAGGAAGACGCAAGGAAAGATTCTCCTACAGCTCTCAGAGATAGCATGGCCATGCTGGCACCTTGACTTCAGACTTAGAGCCTCCAGAACTGTGAGAAAATAAATTTCTGCTGTTTCAAGCCACCCAGTGTGTGGTACCTTGTTACAGCAACCTGAGGGAACTAACTAACTTGGGAACGAATGGAGAGTATGGCCACTGTTCTGCTGCACAGGCTGTCCCCAGGCTTGAGGGACCACACTCAAGACTCAACGTAGCAACCGTGCATGGTCCAAGACTGCCCCAGTGTGGGAACCACTGCCTTCACCCAACAGATCCAGCTAATGGGAAGAGTTCATGGGCCCCACCTGGGTATGTAAAAGAGTGATTCTTTCTGTGGCTTCCAGGAGCTCTTTTGCCAGCCTGCACCCATGCTCCATCTGCTCCTGCGAGGACCTCAGCTTCTCTAGTTCAAACTGAAGAAGAGAGTTGCGCCGCTCAGCCAGAGCCACCTGCTCTTTCAGATCACCATTCAGGTGTGTGCTGTCATCTGGTTGCATCCAAAGCTCCTGGAAGAGAAAATATGGGCCGGGAGCACAGATCCTCCTGAATTCAATGTGGGATGTGCCCCCATGCACACATACTCTGACCGAAGTCCCACCTATTTGAATGCTAGCATGTTCCTGCCCTCTTAAGGGATTAGATTTGTTGTCCTTGCCTTAATGTCTCAACACAATCCGTTGCTTAGTTTGCTTCCATAAGCAGAAGCATTTTCCACCCTTTCCTACCTCATTTTACAGTTTGAAAATACCTTGATTTGAATCTGAAGCTGACCCAGAGATTTGGTTGCCTCTGACACCCTCCGGTTGGCATAGCTCAGCTGGAGTTCCATCCCATTGAGGTCCCCCTCCATCTTACTCTGCAGCTGGGTAGCCTCGATTCTGCTCCTAGTTTCAGAATCCAGATCAGACTACAGGGAGTCAATAGCACACTGCTGTTTCCTCCTAATTTTAGAAAGCAATCAAGGGGGAAAAAAATCATACACCCAAATGAAGAAAATTTACCTGCTATATTCAAAACAGTTTAGAAAACAGGAAAAAATTAAAATCTAGGAAAATTTTAAATCATTAATAAAATGAGTCTAAAAGGCTTTCATTTTAAAAACAGAGAAGGTGAGAAGTTAGTGAGTATATGTCTACCATAATAGACTAAGGTTTCCAGACCAAGTTCCCCAAAGAATCAGGGTAAGTACCAGAATCTTTTCAAGATTTCTGTGGGGCAGCCTTAGTCTTGTCTGAAACCCCCTAAAGAACAGTCTAGGGCAAACTCCTGAGTTTCCTACAGTGGCTCAGGATGCTTTTCCAGACAGCAATACTATTGACACTACTTTCAATGCTGAAATCTCTCTGAACAAAGCAGCAAAGAGTCACCCAGGTTGGAACAAGTCCTGAGATCTAGCAACACTTCTCTCCTGGCGGGGAGACGCAACTCTCCTAGAATAGTGTGGTTATCTTTCTCTAGAAGTTTGAGAGTACACTCAAGGATCAGCTGAGAAAACCAGTTGTGTAATATTGATTTACTTTAAATACTCCTTTGTGAGAACAAAAACCCTGAGCTGAAAAGGTATTTGCAAAGTGACAGAAGGCAGGACAACAGTTGTGTGTTTAGGAAAGCAATTTAGAACATTGGGGGAACTCGTGGCAATTTTCATTTCCCAACCCTTTTG
Organism: Microcebus murinus; assembly: GCF_040939455.1. NCBI lineage: Eukaryota > Metazoa > Chordata > Mammalia > Primates > Cheirogaleidae > Microcebus > Microcebus murinus. Next base: position 52,605,373 of record NC_134104.1, read on the forward strand.
CAGTTAGTTTGGAACCATGTGACTGAATCCTGGTCAATGGTCTGTGGGCAGTAGTGAAGTGTACCATTCCGAGCCTGGCCGATCCAAATTTTAACTTGTGTGATCCTGCACTCTCTTCCCTGTCTCTAGAAATCTGGTGGCCACATATGGAAGGTCATGAAATCCAAAGAGGGAAGGGACCTGGGCTTTTTGATGACTTTGAAAGAATAAAGACACACTCTTCATCCTACCTCACATCAGACCCTATGCACAGACACAGGTAAAAATGAACTCCTATTGTTTTAAGCCACTGAGATTTAGTGCTTGTTGGGACACTTTAACTTGTATAACACATGCCCTGTTAAGCTCACTCTATGAAACAGGGCCCTAGGGCTGAACAGATAAGAGAGAACAGAAGAGGGAAGAGCCTTTCTGTTCTTCTTCTTCATAGAGTCCTTCTGCACAAAGAGCAAATGTGTATTCATTTTGGGCCAGAATTAGATTCCACAATGAACCGCCACCAAACCTGCATTCTGAGCTCTAAGACGTATAGGCTGCAGGATGGAGTGGGGTCAGAGCTTGTGAGTGGGTGACAGGTGAAGGTGCCACTTTTCATGACCACCCTTCTCCCCATTGGTGGGGGAGGTCTCAGGAGCACTTATGGAAATGTATGGGAAATGACTTTTTCTGGTTACAGAGCTCAGGGTTAGTGCCTGTCCCCTGCCAACCCCATCTCCTCAGCCCCCACAAGCTGAGGTCGGTGTCTCATGCCTATCCTTAGGCCCTGGGCTTTTGTTCAGCTCCCAGATCAGAATTCCATAGGGGTTTCAGTATGTAAAGTTAAAAGGGAATTTTAGGGACTAAATTACTTCCCCCCACAAAAATAATTCCTATGTTGAGATCCTGACCCCTAGGACTTCAGAATGTGACTGTATTTGGAGATAAGGCCTTTGAATAGGTAATGAGGATTAAATGAGGCCACTAGTGTAGGGTTCTAATCCAATGGGACCAGTGTCCTTATAAGAAAAGGAGGAGACACAGGGACACACGTGCACAGAGGAAAGAACACATGAGAGCACAGCAAGAAAGTGACCATCTGCAAAGCAAGGAGAGAGGCCTCGGGAGAAGCAAACCTGCCAACACCTTGATCTTGGACCTCTACTCTCCAGAACTGTGAGAAAATAAACTCCTGTTGTTTAAGCCACCATCTGTGTATTTTGTTGTGACAGCCCTAGCAAACCAACACAGGAATGCTCACACTCCACGTCACTGAAAGCTGTAGACATTTCTGCCTTACACTGAGAAAACTCACATTCTTCCCACGGCCGACTCTCCTTACACAGGGATGCTAAAGTATACCTAGCCTGGTGTCAAAATCCGCTGCACAGAAATACATTCTACTTAAGCAGATAAACTGAATGTTTCAAACCGCACTTTTCCCACAGTTGTTTATGAAACTTCATGAGTGCCTGCAGATAAGTAAAAAGTGTGGTGGTTTAAGAGGCATGGGCATTTTACCGGCCTAGAGAATGGCTGCTAAACAGTCAACACATTTCATGCAGAGTCTAGAAATTTTTAAAATGAAAACTCCCTCAAGTACATTTTTTAAGAAAAAATGAAGCACTCAGGACCTCAGGCAATAGAGTAAGAAGTTCCTTCTTTTTCCTGGAATGTGAAATGTAAGTTAAAAAAAAATAACCCAAATGCAAAAGAAAAAAAAATCAGGATAAAAGCTTAAAACCTTGAAAAGCTAATGACTTTAAATTGACAGTTCAATAGGTCATTTTTTCTCTTACAAAATTGCTCATCTATATCAGAAAAATGAGAGATTTTCCTTAATGTTTTCCTTAATCCAAATACATGATTCTGCTTTAAAATGATTAACAAGTTATTTTGCTACCATGTCTAAGTTTGAGACGCTCCTTTTCAAAGACATCTTAAAATAGTTTACTTAGAAATGGGAAGAGATTTGAACAGATTCTTTTATTGTCTGAGACTTACTCAGTCGATAAAAATAAATAAATAAAGTCAGTACATGTAAATGAAGACCATGTGGCAAAGTTTGACATGACTGAGTTCAAAGGAGTGGACTTATGGAAGGAAAAGATGATGGAACATTACTAGACACCTGAGGCTGCAGACCAGGTGGGCAAACTATGAGCTATGGGCCAAATCCCACCATGTCCGTTGGCTTTATTGTCTATGGCTGCTTTCAAGCTAAAACTACAGAGTTGAAGAGTTGCCACAGAGACCATATGGCTCACAAAACAGGAAACATTCACTATCTGACCGTTTACAGAAAAGGTTTACCTAACCCTTCTTTGGCAAGCAAACCAAAACAAAACAAATGCAAAGAGCAAGGAATTTCAGTGCTTTATTTCTAAAAGCACCTCTATGGGTGTGTCTAGGGAGAACAGAATACTGGCCAGGCACACTATGACTTTGGACCAGTTAGAGGACCAGTTAGATGCATTTCAGCATCTCCTCAAATAGTTGGGAGAGGAATGTAGTTGGTGGTCTCTGAAGACTCGGCCTACACCTAACCAACACCTAACCAACCTGCTCTCAGCCCAGTCTTGGGCCTTGCAGAAGCCCTTGACTCACACAGCAATGACGGCCACCAGTTGGCCTTCAAGCTGGTCTCCTTTCTTGAGTCTAGGATGGGAAGATCAAAGCCAGCCACCAAAGCTCTTCCTCTCCTATCATCAGCAAATGCACTGTCACCTCCCTAGGATCTCTTGCTATGCCAATATTTGTAGAAATAAAAAATAAAATACCCTATCATCTATAATTGTTTAGGAAGCCCTGGCTGGAATATTAGTAACAGTGTCTAGAGAACATTAAGCACTCAAATACTTGTTGAACAAGTGAAACCACATACCCACCTGCTCATACTTTCACCAACAACAGGGCTCCAGGCCAATCACACAGGATTCATCCTCACCAGGATGGGAGAGAGAACTGGGAACAGAATGAGTTATCCAGACTCTACTCTATCAAGGTTTTGCCTGTGGGTCTCTCCCCGTCTGCTTTCTTGGTCCTTTTGACTTAATGGGTCCGGTCTTACTGGGATCCTTCAATTTCTGTGGAGCTACAAGAGGTTTACATGGACATAGGACCTTGAACCTGATCTTGCCCTCAGGTTATATTTTCTTTGCTTTCTAAAGCTTTCCTGGCTTATCCTTGATTGCCTGGGCTCTTATTCTCTGCTCATATTTTTCCCTGGCATTCTTCTATTCAGTCTCTTTAAGATCCCTTGCCAGACCTGAAGTCAAATTAAACCATCAGCTTCAACAACCAAGGCATTTTAATACAATCTGCATTCAGAACAGAAAGGTTCTGGGATGGCATTTGTGATATTTTGTAAGATATGTTCATTTTTCCTCTCTGGATGTATCTATTGTAGTTATTCTGTTTCATTAACTAAGACTTATGACTGGCTCACCCCCCTGCCTCCAGCCCACCCCTTCTTTTCTCAGTCCCCTTCCCAGCTCCTGCCTCGTCTTCAGTTCTTTCTCCTCCCAGCCCTCGCTGTTCCCATCTCCAACTTCCTTTGCTCTAAGATTATTATAATTGGCGAACTGCTCTACAAATTCAGATGTACCTGACAAGACGCAGACTCCCTCTCTGAGGATTCATTTTTTCCTCAGCTGGGTTTATTTATAGGCACAGGTTTGACATTACTTGAAATCAGTTTTGTTTTGTTTTGTTTTTTGACTGCACAGGAGACATTCATTTTTGTTCCTTGTGGAAGGAAGTAGGGCAAATATCAAGGCCCGATGTTTTTGCCCTTCATCAAAAAATTCTTTTAGACACTGACTCACAGCCTCTTAAGTAGAGCAGAATTCTTCACCACAGTCAGTCCTATAGAGGAAAAGGCCAGCGAGCGAGAGCAGAGATAACTCAAAGCACAAAGAGAGCCAAATTTGGCTTGACATCCTCATTAAAAAATTGACCCCCGTGCAAGTTTCGTCTGAAAATGGCTATGGGAAAGAGGTCAGTTGGATTGAACGTGTTAACGGGTCTGTTTAATTGTTTAATAAACACATTGAAAGTAAGTTGTCAGCTGAACTTCAGACACAAATGAGTTTCCTTGCTGACATATAGCATTGACTTCAGGAAACAGATCAGATAGCTAATAGCACCATCGCTAATTCCATGTGTTTATAATTGTGCCTTTGATCTACAGCATGTGAAGTGCTTTGCCAACATCAGCTCACTGATCTTCCTCACCACCTTCTGTGACATGGAGGGGCCGCTTTTATCCCTTCACTTCACTGAGAGGCTAAGAAGTGGAATGTCGAAAGTCATCAGCTTGTTATGAAAAAGCTAAGAAAAAAAATCCTACAACCCATGAGCCTTGTCTAATTCAGTTTCCTGGCTATTAAGTCTCGGCTGCTTCAACGGGGATTCAATAAGCAGCTTAGCTCCTGGCTTCTGCCCCTCTTCAAACAAATGGCTACAGGTACAGGCAGGGCTGTGTGAAAATTTCACTCTGATCTGACATTAATTTTAATGTACTGCTTCAAAATTTTTTAGTTTTTCCCTCCATGGTTCAGTATTATCAGTTTCTTGAACATCCAAGAAAGAGACTTGTTATAGGGAGACCCAGATAGTCTACACAGACCTGCATATAATCAGTTTTTGGTGTGTTATCTTGAGTCTCAGTGAGAGAAGCTGCTTGAATATAGAAAAATCATACAAACTGGCAGGAATAGAGTATAGGTACTCCCTTATATTAATAGTGGGGAACTTACTAAAAATAATCTAGTGTACACTTAGACTAAGTAACAGAAGCCAGAAAAGCAGCCAAACACAACAAGATCAGATCAGCTGAGCATTTTCAAATATGTAACTGTTGCTCATCAAAATAATCAAATACCTAAAATTCTGTATTTCTTCATCTTTCTCTGAAAGTTTTCTTTCAAGTTCTGCTTTAGCTTCCAAGAGTTCACTATGGAAATGCAGAACCTTGCTTTCATTACATTCCAGGACTCCCTGAAATATATAAACAAAAGGCACTAAATTAATCCCACTTTTGGACAAAAGTTTTTTGGTTTTTGAGGTATTTTTCTCCTCAAAATGTATGTCACTAATGTAGCTCTCTTTAGACTGTCTGGGAGAGATTTAGGTTCAAGTCAGGTCCCTAGAGACTGAAACAGGATGAGACAAATAATTGCTTTCATTTGTCATTTTACTTATAGCTTTGACATTCTTGGGTCTTTCAGCAGTAGCTCAAGAGCTAGAATTCCAAAGTATGTTTTAAAATAGAAAATTCCAATTTTGCCTGTGACTATATTTAAACTCTCAAGTGTATTACTCTTGACTTTTTCTAACATATTCCATCTTTGGGATGAATCAATAAAAGCATTGAAGCTAGAACAAAGAAGGTGACAGTTTCTACCTCGAATCTTTTGTTTATTTCTGGACATGGCAGACGGATAGCGGAAAAGCTGAATGCATTCAGAAAACAAGCAATAGGATAGTTCCCCAGTATTGTTATATGAATAATAAAGAAATTGAGCATATACTTGACACATAACACTCAGTGTGAGTCATCATCACCATAATTAGTACTACTACTCCAAATGGATTGTCTGACAGGTAGGATGATCTCCTGCCCCTCTGAGTATTTAAATATAGCCAAGGCAATTATTGCCAGGAATGTTACAAAGGCAATTCCATCTTAAAAGTGTAGGTTTGAGTAAATCTTTAAAGCCTGTCTCAAAGATAAAATATATACAGAAGAAGAAGAAACCTGAAAAACACTTGGATGATACTGATAATATAAGGGCACAAGGGGTGATGCAATTTTGGTCAATTAACTACAGACAGACCTGAGGGTATAAGTCATTTTTACAGGCTCTTTTGAGGAGTGCTTAGCACAGACCACCAAAAGTAAAACTAAGTGGCAATTTTAAAATAAAAATAAGATATTGAGAATCTTAATAAGGCCTACCTTGTTATTCTCTTGATGCTACCTTCAATAATAAAAGAAGGGAAACTGAAAACAAATCCCTGGATGGCAATTTCCTCAGAGGGAATGGTATAGTTCCTTTAGTGGGAAACTGTCACCTCTAACCCTCCAAAATGTACTGAGACAGTGAATCTTTTGAGAAGGTATCCTGGGATAATTTGAGTTTTATGGCTTTAAAAAAATCTGATAAAGTTTCTCATAAAGGCTCACCCAAGACAATAAGTAACCCAATATTACAAATACATGTCCAAGTTGATGAAGCATTTATGGATGTGGGTGAAGATGGAACTTGAGGAAATGCGAATAGAAGATATTGCCATCTAGTGGCACCGAGCGGTGTGAGCACTACTACCTTAATACCATTCTCACCTCTGACGTTGAGTGCTGGTTGATTTAATGTACAAAGATGCCTATGTGTCACACAAGACTAAGATTGTCCCTGCCTATTATATTTCTCATTGGCTTGTCATAAGTGCTTGAAATTTCTATCATAAAATTTACTTTGGGGGGTTAAGGTGGTTGCTTCAACAAGTCCCAAGCCAGGATAGCCAGAAAACCAAAGGAAACAAACAAGTAAACAAAACAAAGTACGCCAACTGTGCAAGGACCAGCCTTGCCAGGGGACACCACACTGCCAATGGAAAGGATTCCCTATCAAGGCAGACGGCCCTGGGAAACACTGTTGCAGAAAAGGGCAGGAGCTGGATCAAGGCTGTGTGCTTGACAACTCCCCACACGGGAACACGGACATGTCTCCCTGACAGGTTGTTTCCAGAGTGGAAATGGGGAGGGAAATGTAATAGAAAATGCTTGGCACAGAGCAGTCCTTTGAGGTCTAATCTCTCATTACCACACCTTCCAAAAGGCCCCTGCGTAAAATCTACTGCCACGCCTTTCCAAAACCATGTTCTCTACTGCTGGGTGGGTGAATCCGGGCTATTTTAATGAGTCTGTTGCTTATTGAGCACCTGACACCCAGCTGAGTCAGGAAGAAGAAAGAGGAAAGAGGCTATGTGGGGCCTGTTAACCACCTAACAACCACGACTGGGTGACTTCCTTTTTAGTTTACGGTCTTTGGCAAAAGGTCTTCTTAGTGGTCCTTTTAATCACTAACATGATTAAACACCCAAGGATATTTCCTAAACTTTTAATCCATAACACTGAAAACACTCCGGTTAAATAATCTGCACAAAGATGAGCTTTCAGAGACAAATCTTTGAGAGCATCACTTTGAATCTCATTTTTAAAACTAAAACAACCTAAAGTGGCTTTTTTTTAAAAGGTGGTTTTGACTGACTCTTTAAAGAGGGAGCAGCTATGAGGATATTTATTCATTCAACATTCGACAAATATTTACTGAGCCTCTACTATACGCCAGGCAATGTTCTAGGCCAGTGCTTCTCAAATATTAATGTGCATATGAACCACCGAGGGATCTTGTTAAAATGCAGATCCTGATTCAATAGAGATGGGGAGAGAGTTGAGAGTCTGAATTTCTAACAAGCTCCCAAGTGACGTCCATGCCACACTCCATGGGCCACATTTTGAGTAGGAGGGTCTAGGTACGCTGGGGAACAAGAGAGCCATGGTTCCTGTTTTTACTATAATCTGGAAATTTGCATTCACTATTGTTTATCTTGCTCTCTGAGCCTCAATTTTCTCTTGTATAAAATGATGACAATAGTTTGCTAGGGTGATTACATAAAAAATGCACATAAAGCATTTGGCAGAGAGCCTAGCATGTAGTAAACACTTGAACAAGTGTCACTGTTGTTGCCGTTGCTACTAGAATGCAGATCTGCTGCTGCGTCACAACGATGAAAACTTTCTTTTCCCCCTGATGATGGTGATACCTCTACTTCTTCCAGGGTTACCTGAATGTCAGTCTTTTCTTGTTCAATCAGTTTCTTGATCTTTTCCTTTTCAGTTAAGTTCTTGGTTCCTTCTCTAATCTGGTTTGCCAGATTAGAAATCTCTTCTGTAGAGAGAGGGAAGAAAAGCAAAGTAAGTTAGCGAATGGCCAAGTCTCAGACCCATGAGACACAGCAGACAGTTCCTAAAGGCCCAGTGGGACCCGCCTTTGGTAACTCAATGGCAGGGCCATTACTAGTCCATATGGGACCTAACAATTAGAAAAAGTCATCCCTTTTTAAATATATATGTATATTTTTTACCATCAGAAAATTTTCTACAACTATTGGTAAGGATGGTGTTTCTTAGAGTGTTGTGCATTGGACAACATGGACAACTTTACAAGGCGGGCCTGCTTGTCAGCGCCATGCCAGATTCCATCTGGAGGAACACAGATCTGGAATCCCTACACTTCCAGTGTAAGTGCTTAGCTATCAACACCAGTGGCTGCTATTGTGTCAGCTGATGCTCCGCTGAGCCAGGAACTTAAAGCACAAGCTGGGTCAGTGTCTGCCAGCAGCCCAGGCCTGTCCCCAGATAGGCCGGAGAATCAGACGGGGATCAGAGAAGACTGGCTTCAGCTCAAGCACTTGAAGGTTTCGGTCAGCCTCTCTCATGGACACAAGCCTTTGGCAGAGAAAGTAAGGCATCCAGAAGTCCCCAAACCTCTGCCACCTGATATTGTTATTGTCAGTTCTGTCTCTTCATGAAGGAAGCCTAGTACCTAAGAGCTGTGGAATTGCCCAGCCCAGAGACAGAGAAGGGAGGCTCAAGAGGTCACCTGCTCCTCCAGTGCTAAGATCCTGGGCTCTGATGTGATATGACAAGAATCTTTCAAAGTTACCAAAAAAGGCATGTTTTGAAAAAGCCCCCCCAAACTCCACCTCAGATCCAGGCTTCACTTGCAAAATTCAAACGCAAATGTGAATTCTCAGGCCCCATCTCAGACCCACTGAATCAGAAATTCTGGGGTGGCCCCAGCCATCTGTGCTCTAACAAGCCTTCCAGGTGGTTTGGATGCAGCTAAAATTTTCTAACCACTGTTCTAGCACCCCACACATGCTCAGTCAGTGATCTGATCTTGGACTATGTAGGTCAACAGAGAAAGCAATTTCATTTATGCCTCCAATAATAATGAACTTGCTTCCAGAGCAACTCAGGGTTTCATGCACCTCACTGTTGGTGCTGGGGTAAGCTGGCAGCCTCTTTGAAGGGCTGTTTGGCAGTATATCAAAATTTACAAATTCATTCCTTTAACCCAGCAATTTCATTTCTAGGGATCTATTCGACTGAAATATTTTTATATGTACAGGGATGTACAATATAGGATTATTTATATTTGTGAATAATTGGATCTAAAATTAATAAGGTCTGGTTAAATGATAGTCATCCTTACTATGAAACACTATGTAGCTATTAAAAACCATGTGGTAGGTCTCTATGTATAGGCATGCAAAGAACCACAGGTGCATGGGAAGGCTGCATGACTCAGTAGTTACGTGTATATATGATGGAGCCATGCTGGCTGGGCTCAAATCCCAGATCTGCTACCTATCAAATGTGAATTTGGACAAGTTACTTGACCTTATGACCAATATAATCTCCCTTCTACAAATGAGGAAACTAACACTAAGACTATTCTGAGAATTAAACAATGAATAGTTATATACAGAACAGCATGGGCCTATATGCTGTTCTATATACACACACATAGTCTGGGCTATAGAAATATTTATTAAATTAGAAAATATATTCATAAATGAAAAAGTAAAAGGTACATAAGATAATTGGGTTAAAAATATGTACATGGGCTGGGCATGTGGCTCCCGCCTGCAATCCTAGCACTCTGGGAGGCAGAGGCAGGGGGATCATTTGAGCTTAGGAGTTTGAGACCAGCCTGAGCAAGAGCAAGACCCCATCTCTACTAAAAAAAATAGAAAGAAATTAGCTGGACAACTAAAAAACACATACATACGTATATTATATATACGTGTATATGTGTATGTATATATATGTGTGTGTGTGTGTATATATGTGTATATATATATATGTAAATTAGCCAGGCATGGTGGCACATGACTATAGTCCCAGCTACTCGGGAGGCTGAGGCAGTAGGATTCCTTGAGCCCAGGAATTTGAGGTTGCTGTGAGCTAGGCTGATGCCATGACACTCTACCCTGGGCAACAGAGTAAAACTCTATCTCAAAAAAAAAAAAAAAAATGTGTTCATGAATACAGAATATACATGGAAAATCTTAATAAGGCCATGGATATCAAGAAATTCTTAATAGTGACTTTCTTTACAGAGCAGAACTGAAGCTAAAGGTAGGAAACTAGTCTTACTTTTAAAATTAATTTACTACAAATAACATCTGTAGTTAATAAAAATCAGAAGTATTAAAAATTGAAAAGTGAAACATGAGGGGAACATGGAAGTGCTGAGGCCTTGTGCTCACAGAAGACAGCCTTGACCTGTAACCTGGGCCCTCCCAGAGCTCGCTGCTCAGGCTTTGTTCTGAGCCCAGCTCTGAGTACCTTGGAGCTTCTTGTTCTCCCTCCTGAGTGTCTCCTGGCCCAGGGTGCTCTCCTCATAGGCATGCTTGAGTGTAAGGAGCTCACTGCTAAGAGGCTGGACCTCGTTCTGAGAAGCACCCAGCAACACTCGAGACTCCGCATGCTTCTGCTGCCAGTCGGCAAGGGCCTCGTCAGACCACTGCTGCTTCTGGTCCCGCTTGGCTGCCGCAGACCGAGCCTTCCCCAGGTCCGACAGCGTCCTCGAGCTCGAGCTGCAGCCGGTGCCTGGCCCTTTCCAAGGAGGCATTTCTGGAATTGGTCACCTCCATGTCTTCGGCAGCCTCCTGCAACCTAACAGCCAGCTTCTTCCTAAGAAGGGGACACCCAAAGGACAGTGAAGCAACAACGCCATGAGAGCTCATCAAGTCCGTCCTGGATTATAGACAGTGTTTGGGTACAGAGTAGCGTGGCCTCTGGAGCTGGCTTAATGGGATGAAGCGAAAGCAGCTCGTGTCTGAAAGTAACCTTGAGTACCTGAATCACCTACATGTCTGCTGACCACCATCCTCTGGCTCCTGTGTGCACATGGCCTTTATTGTCCACACCCTCAGTCAACCTGAACTTGGAACTCAAGATCTATTTGAATTCCTATAAATATTTGCTTATCCTAAACCTTTAATAAGCAATTCTGACTTTGCTGGCAATTTCGTAAGAAATGGGAAAAAGAAGAAGATTATACTGAACAACAACAGTAAGCAACTTAAAAATCTGCAGGCACATCTGGTTGCTAAAGAGCTCCTTGGCTGTGTTGCTTCTAAGGAATACTCTCCTGCTTCCTCGTGCTCATCTTCTCTCCCTCTCATGTGGCTCCTAAACAGGCCACAATTCCCTCTTCTCTCTGATTTCTTCTACAACTCAGCTCCTCTCCCCAGGCTCATATACCCAAATCCACCTCATCATTGTGCTCACTTAACAGGCCCTATTGCCTTTAGTGGGCACTTCGGCCCCCACTGTTGTCCTCCAGCATCGCTGAGATGAGTGGTTCGTCACCATGCTTCCGCCACCACCCCCAGAATACACTGCTCTCAGGAATTCTAATAGGCAAAATGTGTTTTCCTCCCTACATCTCCTGCAGGGATGCTGGCAGTCCCATTCTTACGCATTCATTATACTCCTTAGATGAAATGTACTGAATGTGCCAAAGCTTTTTGTAATCTACTGCTACTAAGTAGAAAAAAGGTCCTCGGAAATTAACATGGACCACACAACTAGGCTAACAGTGCAATGTGGTAACAAAGTCCTCTTTTGGTGGAATCCCGTATCCAGGAAAGATCTGGGCACTATTGTTCACTGACTTTCTAACCATTGTCACTTCATTTCATTGCTTCATTTTCTTAACTGTTAAGAGAAAATTCTGTTGCTTTACCCAACCTAAGACAGTGGTGTTATGACTACTTTGGGAATGCCCTATTGATAGCAGAAAATAGGTGACCAATCATACTGGTTTGCCTGGGACTTCCTGGAATGAGGGGTTTCACCAGGATGTGACAGTTTCAAGGCTGAAACAGGAAAAGTCTAGGGCAAGCTGGACGAATTGGTAACCCTTGTTTTCCTGGTAATTTTGTTCTACATTTAATACCAATGACTATTTTGCTCCTTAACTTGCCAACCATAGCACCTACTTATTTGCCTAGAATATGTAAGGGGAAATTAAGAAACTACATCCTCATCCCTGGAGAACTTAGAACTCAGAAGTAGTAAATTAGGTCTCTGGTGAGTGTGATTCTGCTGAACTCACTCACTGTATGACCCCCAGCCTGGAAAGCAAAGCAGGCAGACCTTCGACTTCAATTAAAAAACAAAACAAACAGGACCCTACATTTTTTTATAGCTTCCTACCTCCCCGAGGTGATTTAGAGGAAAAGCACAATACAGACAAAATCTTATTTGATGTTTGACTAATTTTGAGGCAAAAAGGGTCTTCAGATAGTACCATGTTTGCCCATTATTTTTCTTTAGTTGTCACGTACTATAGAACTAGTTCCAACAAATCTATGTGGTCATAAAGTAGTCTATAAGCTTTCCTTCTTTTTCACACCCTCCCTCCAATAATCTGTCAAACCAAATAACAGATAGTCACTTTCACCCAAGTCTTCAATCATTACAAGAAAAAAAAATCTTGCTTCAGAAGCAAATGCCATATTTGGATACAAGGAAGCATTTCAGTTCAAAGCCAAAACTTTCTGTGGTCCAGAGTTTTGATAAAACACCTACTGCAGATATTTTTAGTATCTGTCATTCTAAAGCCCTTTTTAAGTTACTGCAGATACAGAGATGGATCACTTGGTACCCCTTCTGGGACAGAACACAGCAGCTGTTCAGCAACTGCACAGCAATGCCTCTGAAAGATTTAGGCGAAGAACTGAAAAACATTATTTCTAGTTGAAGCTAAAGAGAAATGTATTGATCTGTCCTGGATTTTTGCCAAGCTACCAAGATAGGGACACATTCTTTCGAGTAAACCTTCAATGATTATAAGCTGGGGTTAGTTTGACACTTTCCCTCAAAGATACATAGTTCCTCCACCTCTCAGCAAAATGCTTCTGTAGTACACCTTGGTAGTGAGTCTAGACTCAGCTAAGCCCCAAACTTCTGTAGTTCCTGAGAAGAACTTTTAAAACCTTTATGTGGCACCAGCTGTGAAATTGACATTCTAACCTCAGGGGTAGCCTGGGATGATTTCTTTTTAAAGCGAACTTTGTCCCATAAGGCATGATTGACTGATCCTAACATGTTTCCAGCTATCTGTGTCCATCTTCACAGACCACTTTGTAGTCTACAAGTTGTAGACCAGAGGCACAATGACTTTGATATACGGACACGTGTACACACATGGACTCAATTATTTTGGTGTTCCAAATGAAATACAGGATTTTAAGTGATAGCCCATTTTTAAACCATAGGTCAAAATCATATCTTTCATGAAGACTTCCCTCATACCCCTAGAAAGAGCCTCCTTTCTCTCCCCAGGACCTCTCTATCACTTTATATTTTTTCTTTTCTTTTTTTTCCCCCCTCTAGAGCATGTTTTTCTTGCCAGAGATGACTGTTTCAGCTTTGGTTTTGGTTTGGGGCTTGTTCACAAACTCAGCAAGGATTTGTTAAGTACATACCACAAGGCCTTATAGACACACTCATTCTTCTCATACTCCTCTGTGGGACTAACTCCAGGTTAAGGGTAGCCGTGTTCTACTCACTTGGCATCCTCCAAGTCTTCAGTTCTCTGGATGGCACTATTTTCGTACTTCATTCTCCATTGCACCAATTCAGCGTTGCCTTTGGATAGAGCCCTGTGCAGCTCAGCTTTGACCTCTTGTTCTTCTTCATACTGCTCTCGTAGAAGTTCACAGTCACGCCTGGCTGACTGCAGAGCATGGACCAGGGCACTCTGTGACTACAGGGGACACATGTTTGAAAAAAAAAGATACCACCACCATTAACAACAAAAGGCTTGGAGGTAATATAATTTTTTTACTTAGATAAGGTTAATAACAACCTGCCACAAATTCAAGTTGAATCTGAACCTAGTAAAATAATACCAGGAAGAGAATTTGGGACAAGAAGAGAAAGGATAAAGAGTATCTAATTGCTGCCATTAAGACAGGGAAGGAAATTCTATTTAAGGAACCGCCAGCCTGACTATGCGGTCTTCAACAACAGACAGGCCTGGAGTTCTAGAAACAGTGCAGAATGCAAAGGTAGCAAGGAAGACATGTATTGCCATTTAGGCAATAAGATTTATATTTAGCAATATATGAGATGCAGATACTTGTCTGAATCAGAAGGAACTACTGAGATTTAGTCTAGCCTTTTCAGTCCATTGATGAGGGCATTAAATCTTTTATTTCACATTGAAATCTCTGAAAACCTCCATTCTTATCACTTTAAAACAGTGCTGCCTGGTAGAACTTTCTACAATAATGAACTTGTTCCATATATGCACTGTCCACTATGGTAACCACTAGCCCCATGTGGCTATTGAACACTCAAAATGTGCCCAGTACATTGTGTGGTCAAAGCTGAATTTTTAATTTTATTTAATATAAATTTAAATTTAGATAGCCACATGTAATGTAGCAGTGGCTCCTATATTTGTTGGACAGCAGAGCTGAGTTTAATGAACATTTCTATCACTTTAATGGTGGTCTGGCTAATATAGCAAGGTCATTCCCAGGAGATAACCTAAGAACCAGGTTCTGGTCAGTCCTCAAACGTCCTTTACATAAATTAGAAAAAAAGCATCTTCTCCGGCAGATGCAGCTCTGAGTGCACAAGGCTTAGTTCCCGGCAGCCTCAGCATAGACACGCTTCTGTGCTGAGTGAGGAACAACTAACTATACCCGGTGACTCTGAGAAGGACAAGGAGGAGGTTTATCTGGAATCAGATAAACATGGGTTCAAATTGAGATCTTTCCTCTTATTTAATCTTATTTAGAAAGAAAAACTTTCAAAACCATAATGCAGCATTTGTGCAGCATGTATTTATTGAGCCTCTGTTCTAGGCACTAGTATTATAGACATAAAGGAGACAAAGACAAAGCTTCTGCACTGAAGAGCCAGAAAGGAATATAGAGATACACAAAATAAACATATAAACAAATAAATATAATTTATAATAGCAGCCAAAAATAAAATAAGACAGATTGGCATGATATAGAATGTTTGCTCCTTCTCATCATCCCCTAAAGATTTGGGGGAAGGGATTTTTAGCAATGGGAACAGCAGCTATAAAAGTCCTAAGGCAGGAACGAGAGTGGCTTGTTTCAGAAGCAGAAAAGATGCCAGGGCAAGGGGAGAGGAGCAAAGGAGGGAAGCAGATGTATGAGGTAAGGCCACAGGAGGAGGCTGGAGCCAGATCAGGGGGACATGTGGGCCAACTGGAAGTCACTGGGAAGGTAGCCAGAGAGAGCTTCTAAAATATAAATCGAGTCGTTTCACTATCTACTTAAATGCCTTCACAGTTCATCACTGGCTGTGTGACATTGGATGAGTTATTTGTCTTCTCAGAGCCTTTGTTTCTTCATATACAAAGATCTAATTCTACCTGCTTCATACAACTGACATGAATAAGTGGTAATTTAAAAATTTGTATATAATATAAAAAGCATGAAGAGTTAAGGGAATACAATGGCACAATATTTTAAAACAAAGACTCAACCACTTACATCTTGAGAGTACAAGCTTTTTCAGTAAGATCATGTACAAGAAAGGTACTTTGGGGTCTTAGCAACAAGATGCCTTGAATATAAACTAAGAATTAGCTTTAAATTCCAGGGCTCAGAGAATACATCTGTCATGTTAGTCTCTAAGCTTTCATCCTAAAGAACTACTTTCATTGGGGTCACCTTCTAGCACCATTACATATCCTCATGGGAAGAAATGACTAATTTCTATAATTTATTGACAACTAAAAAGCAATATTGAGCTAACCCAGCCCCATTTATTTTATCCTAGTCTTTTATTTAATTCCACTTCTTGGTGAGCAGTTCAGAATCAAAATTCATAAAGAGCCTTGTTGACCTTCTGTTCAAGTACTAATGCAAAATGGAAATACGTACTTTCCTTGCTGTAAATCTGACAAACTATAGAAGCAATTTGAATCCCTAAGTACAATCCCTCCAGTCATCAGGGCTCTTCCTAGCATGGTTTTTTTCCCCCCATAAAACTTCTAGAGCATTTTTCCTTCTTTTGTAGAAGATATAGGCTAACCCACCAACCATCCTTCTTTTAAAAACACATGGGCAAGTGGCTGGTAAGAAATAATAGTGCATTACTTTGGTCTCCTTTTCCAGCTGCCCTCTCAGTTCTTCAATCCACGAAGTGAAGTTGTTCTTTTCCCTGTGAAGTTGGCTTATCAGAATCTCCTTTTCTTCCAGCCTCCTTAGGAACTCACCTGCAGAAAGATTTCACAAAATACGTTAGTCATGATCTTCCTCATCTACTGCCTCCCCCACTTGACTTAATGACTTTAAGGGCAGCCAGAATGACTCCTAACCACATTTGTGATATTTAGGAAGGGTCTGAGAGTCCTGTTATCAGCAAAACCATGCCCATGATCCTTTCCAGGGCTTACAAGAGAGCCCTAAGAGAAGAATTGATTTTTAGTAGCAAATATGAGTTGATAACAGATATTGTTGGCTACTATTTATTGAGAACCGTCTATGCCCTAGGTATTTTTTACATATATATATATATGTATATATATAATCTAGTTTAATTCTCATAATTCTTTGATAATTATATTAACTATTTTGCAGAGGAGGAAATGGCAACTTACTTAAATCTGACTGAGATAGAAACATACATAGCCAGTAATCAGTGAAGGTAGATTTGAATGAAGTTCTTACCCTAAAGAACACATTCTTTCTTCTATACCATGTTCCCTTGTTTATTACATGTGGCTGTGCCAGTTTCTGTCTATATAATTTTTAGATAATTATAACTTTTTGGCCTCATCTGTAAAAGGAAGATAACAATGTAATAAAAAATTGTTAATGAAAATTCAATGGGTGTGAATGTATTTTATTGACTGAATTGCTAAATAATTATTAGAAATAGTCACTAAATAGTAGGAAATGTGACCATGAGAGGAGAAATTCCATTACATTCTAGTCTATCCTCCCTGTTTATTTCATTAATTGCAGTTGGCCTTTCATATCTGTGAATACGCATTCATGGTCAACCAACCGAGGCCTGAAAATATTCAGGAAAAAATGACGGTTGCATCTGTAACTGAACATGTACAGGCTTTTTTTCCCTGTCATTATCTCCTAAACAATACAGAATAACAACTATTTACATAGCATTTACATTCTATTAGGTATTACAAGTAATCTAGTGATGATTTAAAGTATACAGGAGATATGCCTAGGTTATATGCAAATACTACATCATCTTGTATAAGGGACTTGAGCATTTGTGGATTTTTGTATCCACTGAGGGTCCTGAGACTAATGCCCCTAGGATACTGAGGGATGACTGTATGGTACAGAAATGCCATGGTTACTAGAAATGGTACTGAAAGCTAAGCATGGGCAAAGGTAGTTGCTTCCATAGTATAATTAGTACAACGCTAAAAGTCCTAAATATTTATGACTTCAACCCCTCTTGCTACAAAGTGGTTCTAAAGCTCTCAGCATTGTAAGGAAGCATCTGTTCGGATTAAAGCAGTGCTTCCCAAACTTTTTGGTCTCAGGGACATTTTATATGCTTAAAAATTATTGAGGACCCCCAAGAGATTTTGTTCATGTCAGTTTTATATTAATGGATAGTGTCATACAAATTAAAACAGAGAACTTTAAATATGTATTAGTTCATTTTAAATTAATAAACGACAATGATATAGTAACATGTTAATATAAATAATAGATTTTTAGGTAGAAAAAAATACCCTATATTTTCCAAAAACAAAAAAGTTAGTGAGAAGAATAACATTGCTCTATATTTTAAAAAATCTCTGGCTTAGTGAAAGATAGGTAGAATCTCATATCTGTTTCTGAATTCAGTCTATTCACAACATAATATTTGGTGGGGGAAGTATATTTTCATAGTCTTTTCAGATAATTGTGACCATCATTTGATACTACACCAAAACTCAACAAATAGAAGTTTCTTAATGGTTAGCTGCAATACATAAGCAAACCATATTAATGAACTTTTTTACGCTGTTACATTAAAATTCACTGGTCCACCTTAAACTTTGAATGAAATATTTACCACATATGATTTTGTAATATCATGCTAGGGAGGATTTGAAAAGGTATGTATTCATTGAATTATGCAGCTCTTCCAAATGTTGACACATTTCATTATACAATATAAAGGAGAAAAAAAGTTTTTTTCTGCACTGAGTCACCCAATATTTCTGATACCAGATGTGTGGGGAATTTCCCCACATGCCAAGCAATTCTCCTGTGGACACCAGCAGGGTGTCTACAATTTAACACAATCCTGACACTACCTACCTGGAAATAGTGTGTGTGTGTGTGTGTGTGTGTGTGTGTGTGTGTGTGTGTGTGTAGGTATATATATCTTATATATCACAACACCACATACAATATTTAAAAAATCATATTTGTTTACATCACCATCCATCTCATTAGAAAACTCTAAGAATTGAGAGCCACCAAGCTCATGATGGCATTACATGTTTTCTAAAATCTAATTTTTGCCTGAAAGCTCCTATTTCATTATTGCAACAAATGCCTTCAGTTGTATTCCTTGAAATGACAGGTTTACTTTGTTCATTTTTGAGAAAATATCTGCCAAATATACAAGTCTGAATAAGCCTCATTTGTCAATTGTTCTTTCAAGTAAAAGTGATATTCCCTGAAAAAAACCTGCTAGCTCAGCTCAGAACTTAATCTCACACCAGTATGAAACAGAAGTTCTTTATGCATACACATCTTATGCACATCTTACACCAGTATGAAACAGAAGTTCTTTATGTATACTTCTTGTTTTGGTCACACAGAATACTAAAAAATATATAATGAGGGTTGAGATGTATCCAAATTAATTTTTACTGTTTCATTAAGGATATCCTTAAGTGAAACTGACTTCTCTTTTTAAGCTGTGAGTACCTATTAGCGAATACAATGATTACCAGGACAGTTTAGTGACTGCTACCTGGACTTGTGATAAAGCTCCAGCAATTTTAATCATTATTGCTTTTGCACCATCAATTCAAATGAAAAAAAGAATTTTAAAAGCCAATAGCATCTTAGTATTACAATGAAATAGCTTTAAACTGATAGATCTGCTGCAAGGTCTTGAAGATCACTGGGGATCAGTGCACCAAACTTTAAGAATATCTGGGTGAAAACATCACATTTAAAAGGATTCTGAAGAAATGCAAAATCCATCAGGTGCTGAG
The DNA here is from genome assembly GCF_040939455.1 of Microcebus murinus. Classification (NCBI taxonomy): domain Eukaryota; kingdom Metazoa; phylum Chordata; class Mammalia; order Primates; family Cheirogaleidae; genus Microcebus; species Microcebus murinus. The sequence goes on from NC_134104.1 coordinate 52,624,689, forward strand.
ACTAACATATCATGTATGTAGAAGAACAAGTGTCCACTTAATGGGACCTAATTGATCACATTTACTACAGGTCTCCTCTGCAAGCAGAGTATAAGCAACTGATAGAACAGGACATGAGAAAGAATCGTTGGTAGTAGCCACAAAAAAAAAGCAACAAAAATTTGGAGCATGGACCCAGTGATGGGGAGGAGAGGCTTAGATAGGTATATACTTAAAATTTAATTTACACAAAAGCCAAAAGGTAAAGTTAAAGAGAGGAAGAAAAAGGTCCTGCATCCTATACAGAATTATCATCTCAGATCCACTTCATTTCACCCACCTACCCACCAATTTCCTCATCAAAAAAGTGAGTAGAAAATTAATGCCAGTACTAAGAGGGAGGCAGCCAGTGCCTATCAAAACAAATTTTATACAGCACTTCCCTCAGAGCCAGACATACAGATATTCTCCAGCTTTGCTTCTGGACTGTGGAATCCACACACCAACTACACCCTAAATGGCACAAGAGATAAACTGGGGGCTTTGTAGCAAGGCCCAATGTCACACACCCTGTTGGCAGTATAAGAAGTGTCCTATTCAGTGTCCTTGCTAAAACCAGAAACACTGTCCCTTTATAGAGTTCCAGGTTTGTAGTTTTGTCAACTAATTTTCATTTAGCTTTGACCCTAGATTTAGCATCTAGAAATAGAGGTGCCTACTGGCAGAGGATTTTATATAGCCCAAATGGTCTTCAATCTCTTTTTAAAAATGTGTGCCTCTGAGCATCAACAATGCATTGTTTATTTATTTTCATTGACCTAAGAATTCTATCTCTGGGAATCTATTACTAATTCTAGTTATAGGCAAACATCCAGCCACATGCTATTTATAGCAGAACAACAAATTACAGGGCAAGGTTAAGTATAGTCCAGCTACTTGATTAATTAGAAGCAGCCATTATAAATGATGGAGTATACAGCATACAAAAAAGCTTATAAATAAGCTTTTTTAAATTTTTTAAAAACCCAAAGAGATTGCTACAATATAAAACATTAGAAAAAAATTGAGAAAAACATATCAATAGTAGTTGATAGTAAAAAATAAACCATGCAACATTTGTCTAATTTTAATTTATTTATCAAATGTTTATGGAGCACCAATAAGTGCCAGGCAGTGTTCTAGAGGATTGACATACATCAATGACCAAAGACCCCTGCTCTCATAGGAACTATATTCTGACAGAGGGAGAGAAATAAACACGTATTATGTCAAGTATGCAGTTTGTTTGAAAGTAATAAATACTAAGAGAAGTACTTTGAGCAAATGAGTTGATAGTGCTCTAATGTCACCTTCTCAACAGGGCCTATCCTGATCTGCCCCAGATATGCACTTGATTAGCTCTTATCTGCAAGTCCGTGCAGAATCAATAAGGTATTCCAGGCAGAGGAAGCAGCTAGGCCAAGGCTCTAGGATGGGAGTGTGCCGGTGTGTTCAAAGCACAGCAAAGAGATCAATGTGGTGAAGGCAGAGTGAGAGAAGGGGCAGGTGGGAGAAGAGATCAGAGGGACAATGGGAACAATCACACAGGCCCATGTAGCCCATTGTACAGACCATAGCATCCACTGAGTGTGAAAAGAGATGCAGGTTCACTACTGAAAAAATTTTAAATGCTCATTCAGTTAAGCAGAAGTTGTACAACAAGTCATGACTAGTAGACTGTGTGGACAGCCCTTACCATCCTTTGATCTTGAAAGTTGCCTCTGCTGACTGCTATTGCTCTTCTGCTTCATAGAAGGGAGCTGGACAGGGCCTCCGAAAGTGGCATAGAGGTAAGCTTCCCAGACCAGAGGCATGTCTGTGGACAAAGACATCTCACAGGCTGCATTCCACACCTAGAATCTTTAAATGTCCAGGTCTGAGCCTGCTGGCATTGAGGATGACTCATGAGTGAAGCAGCACATTTACTTACCATTCTCACTCCTCAGATTTGTCTTCTGTGCTGTCAAGTCCTTGGCGAACTGAGTGGCCTCATTTAGTTTTGCATTTGCTTCATTCAAGTGCTCTTCATACAGACTACAGAGTTTCTCAGCATTAGCCTACAAGTTGAGAAAGAAGGGCTGGTCATGGCTCAGAGAAGCTATGCTGAATTAGCTGCACAAGGAAGGAGGGGATAGGTGGCTCCTGGGACCCAAGTGCTCTCTTCTTCTGTAAAGACCACAGCCAGCATTGGGAAATCACATCTTCTAATTTAAGCAAGTACAATCGACTCTAGGGCCTGGGTCCCTAAGAGGCCTGAACTTCACAGCCTATAGGTATCACTGGAGGAAGTTAACTTCCTGGATATTAGGACCCTTCCAGAATTGTTTGCTTTTCTGGAGAAGGAAACATACAAAATGCTAATAAGGTACATGATCATGATCTGATATTATATATCTAACTGTCCTTTTCTCCGACTAGAATATAAGTTTCATAGTGATACAGATTCTGTTTGATCATTACACCCCCAGTGTCTAGAATCATGCCTAGAATATAATAGGAGCTCAATAAACAAGGATAGAAGTGCAGAGGGAAGGAAAGAGAAGAGGGAGGGAAGGAGGAGGAAGGAAATCGAGAAGGCTACCCAAGTAGGATAGGAGAAAGTATTAATAGATGGATCAGAGTGGCAATAGCCTAATAGCAGAGATTTGAGCTGTCAAAGCAACTGTACCCTCCTGATTACTGTGGCTGCAGGCTCAAGATAATCCCGTTGGGTTAATACTTCAATTGCAAACTTCAAATTTTCAGAATTGGCTTTTCGAGTTTGGAGAAAAAGATATGGCATCGGCCTTCACACTTCTACCTGACTTAGGTAATCAATATAATCATCAGATTCTTGCCACACTCTGGAAACTCTCAGTTGATACAGCAGCCCATGAGACCTTTGTCTCCACAAAGAAAGTGTGCTATGGAAAAGGAGGAATAAGGAGACAAAGGGATTACACCAATGGCATTTAGAGAAAATGGTGAGATTGGAGGAAATGATGAAAGCTGGTGATAAGCCTAGTAATTTCAATGTCAAACTAATTGTTATGATATAGCAATGGCCCCAAACCAGGAACATTTAGAAGATGATGCCAGGTTTAGTCCTCTGGAAAACATCTAAGTCAGCAAAAACTTTAACCTTCTCTAGCTGGAACCTATGCTCTGTTGAACATCGTTTTCCTCAAGCCTAATTAGTGACTATTGTAAATTCTCTATAAAAACTAATAAATTATGTTCTCTTATATTAGCTTGCTGCAAAAGTAATTGTGGTTTTGGCATTGACATTTGATATTGGAATACATTCCTAAATAAATGTGGTTATGTTATACATCATTTTAATGCACATTTCTTGATATTTTTGCTAATGACTTATTACTTGCTGTTTATATTTATTTTAGGCTATGGAAATGATGTTAGACAAAAAGCAAATTCAAGTGATTTTCTTATTCAAGTTCAAAATGGGTCATAAAGCAGCTGAGACAACTTACAACATCAATAACGCATTTGGCCCAGGAACTGCTAATGCAGTGCTAGTGCAGTGCAGTGGTGATTCAACAAGTTTTGCAAAGGAGACAAGAGCCTTGAAGATGCGGAGTGCAGTGGCTGGCCATTGGAAGTTGACAACGACCAATTGAGAGCAATCACTGAGGATGATTCTCTTACAACTACTCGAGAAGTTGCCAAAGAACTCAATATTGTCCATTCTACGGTCATTCGGCATTTGAAGCAAATTGGAAAGGTGAAAAAGTTCAAAGTCGATGCCTCATGAGCTGACGGAAAATCAAAAAAAAATCATCATTTTGAAGTACCATCTTCTCTTCTTGTACACAACAACGAACCATTTCTCAATTGGATTGTGACGTATGACAAAAAGTGGATTCTATATGGCAACCAACGATGATCAGCTCAGTGGTTGGACCAAGGCCAAGCTCCAAAGCCAAAACTTGCACCAAAAATAGTTTCTGGTCACTGTTTGGTGGTCTGCTGCCAGCGTGATCCACTCTAGCTTTCTGAATCCCTGTGAAACCATTACATCTGAGAAGTATACTCAGCAAATCAATGAGATGCACTGAAAACTGCAATGCCTGCAGCTGGCATTGGTCAACAGAAAGGGCCCAATTCTTCTCCAGGATAATGCCCGACCACATGTCACAACCAATATGCTTCCAAAGTTGAATGAATTGGGTATGAAGTTTTGCCTCATCACCATATTCACCTGACCTCTTGCCAACCAATTACCACTTCTTCAAGCATCTCGACAACTTTTTGCAAGGAAAACGCTTCCACAATCAGTAGGATGCAGAAAATGCTTTCCAAGAGTTCATCGAGGCTGGGTGCGGTGGTTCACACCTATAATCCTAGCACTCTGGAAGGAGCTGAGGCAGGAGGATCACTTGAGGTCAGGAGTTTGAGACCAGCCTGAGCAAGAGTGAAACCCCATCTGTACTAAAAATAGAAAAAATTAGGCGAGTGTGCTGGTGTATGCTTGTAGCCCCAGCTACTCAGAAGGCTGAGGCAGAAGAATTGCTTGAGCCCAGGAGTTTGAGGTTGCTGTGAGCTAAGCTGATGCCACAGCACTCTAGCCTAGGCAATAGAGCTAGATTCTGTCTCAAAAAAAAAAAAAAAAAAATCTAAAAGCACGGATTTTTATGCTACAGGAATAAACTTATTTCTTGTTGGCAAAAATGTGTTGATTGTAATGGTTCCTATTTTGATTAATAAAGATGTGTTTGAGCCTAGTTATAATGATTTAAAATTCGTGGTCTAAAACCCCAATTACTTTTGTACCAAACTAAATACCGTGTTTCTCCGAAAATAAGACCTACCCATAAAATAAGCCCTAGCAGGATTTCTAAGCATTTGGGCAATATAAGCCCTACCCCGAAAATAAAACCTAGTGATGGGCGTGGCTACACAGTGTATCTGCACAATCCATGCATTTTGCTGCGGAGCGGTAAAGAAGATGAGTAGCCCTTCTCATCTGCCCCATGAGAGCTCTATTGCTCGACAGGAGAGATTGGGACCAATGGTTCTAAAGGAAATAGAGTCACAAGAAATTCAGGATGAATTCAGGGTTTGGAGAGTTATGATGATGTTCCAGAAGAAGATAACGTAACTATATTTAAATAAATGTAGATTGTTGTACCGTACTTAAAAAAAATAACACATCCCCTGAAAATAAGCCCTAGGGTTATTGGGCTTCTTGAGGAAAAATAAATATAAGACCCTGTCTTATTCTTGGGAAAACACTGTGTCTCCCATGCAGTGCTTGACAGGGTAGGCATTTAATAGATGCCCAAGATATTCAAATTACTACAAACTTTAGTGAGAGTTTGGCCAACATACCTGCAGAAGTTTCTTTAGGTTACATTCAAGCTTTCCTCATAAACCCTGACCTCCAGATTTGTTTTAACTTGGTGAGGCTGTTACCCACTGAAGAGAAACAAGAACCCAATCAGGCACATGCCCATTTGGAGGCTGACAAGTAAGGCCATGTAGTTCCAACCACAGATGTCCTACAGCACACACAGGCATGGCAGTGGTTGTGAAATTAGATCTGGCAGAGATTCATTGACCAGCTTCTCACACAATGCCAACAGTCTCTCTAGGTTAGAGCGTTCGTGTCAAATGCCAGGTGTGCTCAATTATCTATTCTCCACTCGTGACTAGAAGAAGCCATGGTGCTGATCAATGTAATAGTAATAGGTTGTCTGTACAGTTTCTAATTATATTTTGAATGTTGAATTTGGTTGCTCTCACTTGTGATAGTGACTTTGACAGTCAAAGTTGGCACACTCATTTTTTTCCCTCACAATATCCCTCAAAAGTTCAGATTTGCTGTGTTTGATAAATAAGAAAACTGAGCACCAGAGAGAATAAATAACTATTCCAAATTCACATAGCTAGTAAGTGTTAGAATTGAGGTTTGAACTGAAACTGCCTGTGCAGATGCACACACACAAAAAGTCAGCTATTAGATTCCTACACATCTGTTGCACAAAGTAGTGATAACAAAGGAAATGTTAAAGATTAATTGACAATGTCCTACTTGGTCTGAATTGTCCCAATTCCTAGGTCCTCGAGGAAAATGGATAAAAATATGATTATGAGAACCACCTTTATTTTATGACATCTCCAATAATAAATGGCCCATTAACGGAACCAGGAGGAACATATCCAGGTGTGAGAAATGGCACTTCTGTTTACAGCCCTGAGTATGCTATGCTATGCACCTGTTTGCTGAGGTTGAAAAAGTATAGATCTCTATAAGACAACTTAGTCAATGGTGTGTGGAAATGGCGAGAAAAGGAGCCAGAGATGCCCTAGTTTTCAAGAGAGGCCCATGTGGTGAAGGCCAGCTGGGCTGTGCATATCTGTAGAGTGGGCAGCCCACCTGGGCAGATAGAAAATGCACTTTCCCTTAGGCATAGCTTAACATGGTGGGTATCCAAGCACTGCTAACCAGCTAACATGGGTATAATGTTTTCAATTTATGTAGTATTTTCATAAGCAGCATCTGTAAAAGACAATGAAGTTGTTTATCTAAAGGTGGCCTGTACAAGGATATAGCATGCAAAAGTGCTGTACCTTCAAAAGAGTTTCAAATTTAAGCATACGAATAAACAACAAATTTTGATGCCAGGGAAGAAGTAGTTAATGGAATAATGCACATTTATCTTATAGCTAATTCTTAAAATGATGCATGAAAATGCTGCCTCCCAGAAACACCGGAACCAATGGGAATTCAAAATGATCAAGAAAATTGTGAGATTTCCTATAACTCCTAAATTGCCCTGGGCCTCTCAGCATAATATGCTTTTGAAAATTCTTTAGTTTCCATTGTACCACTGAGCATTGGCATTCTTGGCATCATAATGCAGAAAACAAAAGATAAAACAATTCAAGAAAAAGTTCAGCATAATATATATGCTTATGAGGGTGAATGGAAATAATTTACCTTGCCAACAAATATTTAAGGCAGCCCCAGAATGTGGTCACCCACAGAAATACACAGGACTTGGAGTTAAGGCCTATCTCTTCATGGAATTTTGTGACCTTGGACAAGTCACTGAATCTATGAGCCCCAAGAGGCATATGTAAAAGTCAGTGCTAGTAATTGAGTGCACTGATTATGCAAAGCACTAGAGTAAACATAAGTGAAATGAGACTCAGTTGCTGCGTTAGAGAAGCTTTCAGTTTAAGCAAAGTTAAAAGACTGGACAATGCAGCACTATAAGAGGGATCCAAGAAGTGCTACAGGAATTCACAAATGGGTAAAACTTTAATACAGGGGTTGAACTTGAGCATTACAGAGAGGAGAATTAGTTTGGAAAGGCACACTTATAGAAAAATGGATATTTAGTGGAAGGCAAGAATTTGAATTTAGCTGAAACAGAAGGTCCATGAAACAAAGTAATGGGATCTAAAACTGGCAAGGCAAGGTGAATCTGATCACAGGCCATAGGGTACTTAAAAACAGAAGTTTGAGTTCATTTTTAAGCATAATATAATTCAATAAATCCATGCTTTAGAAATATTAATCCAAGTATATATGGGATGGATTAGGGGGAAAAAAGACTAAAAGCAAAAAATGATAATTTAGGAAACTACTACAATAGTCCAGTTAAAAGGTAGTGAGAGATCTAAATGAGAATAGGAATGGAAAGCTATGAGACAGTGAAGACTGATCTGCTGCAATAATTGATTACAAAGCAAAGAACAAGATGGGAAACAAATAGTTGAGACTTAGAATCTGGGTGATGGTAAGAACCAGGTGCCAGTGACAGAAAAGTTCATAGGAAATGCCAGCTTCAGGAGAAGGTGGATTGGTTCCAGGCATGCTGATTTGGGAAAAGGAAGACATTACTGATCTTTGAGAGAACAATTTAAGAGAACGGTTTTAAGGAAAGCAGGGGAAATAAAGACAGATTGCAGGATTGAAGGAGTAAGGAGGCAGTGAGGTATATACCTACTTCTGGAAAATAGTCTCCAAAGATGGTCACCAATGAGCCACACCCCATGGCCTTCACATTATGTAGACTGCTGGCCTTGTGACTTGTAACTGACAGGAGTCATGCAGAGTCACTCCACTGCACTGTGAGTCTAAGTCACAAGAATCTGCAATTTCTGCCTTAATCTCTTGGAGCACTTGCTCTTAGTACCCTGAATTGCTGTGTAAGAAGTTCAACTCCTATGGCTGCCATGCTGTGAGGAAGCCCAAGCTAGCCACAAGTGGAGCTCAGAGAGGCCACATGAAGAGAGATTTCCAAGCAGCCTCCAGCTGTTTAAGCTGTCCCAGCCCAGGAGCCAGCCATGCGAATGGAAAAACCTTCAGATGACTCCAGCCTCAACCGTCATCTCACTGCAACCAAATGAGCTGATCCTGTCAACACTCAGAACCAAGAGAATAGTAGTAAAGTTTTATTTTGAGTGACAAGGTTCTTGGGTGATTTGTTATACAGCAAGGAATAAATTAAAGACTATTCTTTTGTCAGAGAGAATAAGACGAGTATAAACAGACTTTGCTTTCCTCTCAAGATACCATCTCTAGTGCCTGAGAAAAAGGTCTTCATTTGGATTTGGTTTTGTTTCCTGGAATCTGTGAATTATGGTTTTTTGGAAGAATTTCTTCTTAGGGACAAAAAGAAAGGGATAATTAAAAATAAAGATAAATGTATAAGGTGAAGACAGAAGTGATACTGAATGGTCTTGATCTTATCAGGTATTATTTATTGAAAGGAAGGATTCAGAAAGGCAAGGTTAGAATCTAAGGAAGGACTTTGTATAAAACAAAACAGGAAGTAAATTAGATGAATAAAGAACTTCTGAGCAGCAAAGTCTAGAGGAAATTGGAAAGTATGAAAGTCATATCTAATTAGTATGGACTTACAGTGAACTTAACAGCTTTAGGGGTTTTTGGCTGCCTACTAAAATGTACAGAAACAGAAAAGTTCCCAAGAAGGAGGGAGAGGTACAGAAGAAGGTCAGAGTAAGGACTTCTAGGGCCTCACTCGGGCTGCAGAAGAATACAAATTAAGCCTACAGGGCATAGGCTAGAATGTCTTCCTTTGGTGCCCAGTGAAAGACAGAACCACAGAACATGCAGAATATAGATGAGACAGGAGAAAGAGAAAGCATAAGTTCTCACTAGATTTATGCTCTAAGATAAGTGGCAGGTAGGGTGGCAGGATACTATAGTCTGAAATGTCCCCCCTAAATTCACATGTTGAAATTTAGTCACCAATGTGATTAGTATTAAGAGAGGGCCTTTAGGAGGTAATCAAATCATGAGGGAAGATTCCTTATGAATGGAATCAGTGACCTTGTAAAAGAGATGCAAGGGAATGTTCATTTCTTCTTCCCTTTTGTCCTTCTGCCATGTGAAGATGCAGGAGGAGGCACCATTTTTGAAGCAGAAATTCCTCACCAGACAACAAATCTGCCACTACCTTGATCTTGGACTTCTTAGCCTCCAGAATTGGGAGAAATAAATTTGTTATTTATAAATTATCCAGTCTCAGATATTTTGTTATAGTAGCACAATCAGACTAAGACAGAAATTGGTATCAAGAAGTGAGGGTACTGTTGTAAAACATACCTAAAAATATGAAAGCAACTTTGGAACTAGGCAACAGGCAAAGGCTGGAAGAGTTGAGAGGTACACACTAGGAAAAGCCTACATTGCCTTGAATGGAGCATGAAGGCAATTCTGGTGAGGGCTCAGAAGAAGAGATCTGTAGAGTGAAGATTAGTCTTCTCAGAGATTACTGAAGTGGTTGTGATCAGAATCCTGGTAGAAACATGGACAGTAAAAGTCATTCTATTGATGGAAATGAGGACTATCTAATTGGAAACTGGAGGAAAGGCTATTCTTGTTACAAAGTGGCAAATACCTTGACTGAACTGTGTTTGAATCCTAGTGTTTTGTGGAAGCCAGAACTTGAGAAGGATGAAGTAGGATATTTGGTGGAAGAAATCTCCAAGCAAAGTGTTTAGGCCTGCATGGCTTCTCTAACTATTTATAGTAAAATGTGGAGTGAGAAATAAGTTAAAGATGGAATTTATAACAAAAAGAGAAGCAGAAGTTAAATATTTGGAAAATTCTCAGCATGGCCAGATTATAAAGAATTTAAAAAGTGTGTTTGGAAAAATGCCAAGGGTGTAGCCAACCAACTGTCTGATAAGGAGATTTGTATGGATAGAAAGAAGTCAGATGCTATTCATCAGGACAAGGAAAAAATTATCCCAAAGGCATTCCTAAGACCTTGGTTGCTGCCCCACCCATTACAGGTCCAGAGGGTCAAGGCCTTGAAGGCAGAAAGGTTTTGAAGAAGGGGCCTAGGGTGCCCATAGGACCGCTGGGCTTGCTGCCCAGGAGACCTCAAGTCTTTGCCCACACTTGCCAGCACAGCACTCCTCTGCCATCCCAGCTGTGGCTGAAGCAGACCCAGGTGCAGCTCAGGCTGCTGCTCCAAAGGACACAAGCAGTAAATGTGGAACTAAATGCAGGAACTGTAGAGGCAGAGCTCCTCCGCCTAGATTAAAAGGATGCCTTGGAGAACTTTGGGACCCAGACAGAGAACTGCCAGGAGCTGGGGTTGCTCAGAAAGTCCCCCCCCTAGTGGGGACTAGGGCAATGCTTAGTGGAGACCTGAGGGTAGGGCCACCTCCAAGAACTCAGACCTGTACAGCCGCCAGTATGCACCAGCCTGAGACAGCTAAAGGCACCCAACTCAAATCCCTGAGAGCTGCCATGTGGGTGCACCTGGCAAAGCCATGGGGGCAGGGCTACCAGGGTCTTGGGGACCCAACTTCTACCCAGTGTTTCCAGAAGATAAGACAGAGTCAAAGGATTATTCCCAACTTTCAAGATTGAATGTTGCTTGGTTCGTCCAGTCTTGGACTTAGCCATTCATTACCTCTTTTTCTTTCCTATTTCTTCCTTTTTGAATGGGAATGTCTATCCTATGCCTGTCCCTTCATTGTATTATGGAAGCACATAATTTGTTTGTTTTCCCAGGCTCACAGCTGCAGGGGGAATTTGCCTCAGGATGAATCATGCCTTGAATCTCACCCATTTCTGATTTAGATGAGAATAGACTTTAGACTTTTGAGATGGTGCTGGAACGAGTTAAGACTTTCGAGGCTCTAGAAATGGAATGAATGTATTTTTCTTATGAGAACAATGTAGGCATAAGGCAGAGAAGAAAGGCTGAGAGCCTGAGTGCAGCCATTTTGACTAATACCAGACCCCAACCACCCTGAACAAGGAAGTTGCCAGCAACTCACCAGCCTGGGACCACCTGAGGATGGATGAGTTGCTAAACTGGATGCCTTACAAAGTGTTTGCACTCACCTTTGTGTGACAGCAGTTTATGATTAACCTTTATGACCTGACCTCAAGATAATGCTAGTCAAATATGGCTGTTTCCCAGTGGGGTTTTTTGAACACAAAAATGTTACTCCATTGCCCCATAATGAGGTCCCCCAACTCCTCAAGAGAGGACGACTACTCTGTCTGTGGAGTAGGATCTATTCTCTTTCTCTCTCAATAATCCTTCCTGTAGCTAGTTGGCTCACTCTTGAATTCGTTCCTGTGTGAAGCCAGGAACTCACTTGGTGAGTTCAAGAGGCTTTCCTCCCTTCATTGGGACAGAGCCCTCATGAATGGAATAAGTGACCTTATAAAACAGATACAAGAGAGCATTTGTCTCTTTTCCCCTTCTGCTACGTGAGGACACAACACGAGGCACCATCTTTGAAGCAGAGCTCCCTCAGCAGACACCAAATCTGCTATGCCTTAATATTGGACTTCCCAGTCTCTAGAATTGTGGGATATAAGTTTCTATTATTTATAACTTGCCCAGCCTGTGTTATTTTGTTAGAGAAGCAGGAATGAACTAAGACACAGGGTTCATGGAAAGAGAAGCAGGGTTAACTGTTTATGCTCACTGTGGTCCTTAAAAGAAATTGATGTTAAACATTTTAGAAATCATTCCATAGCTCTGAAGAAATTCTATATTTTTCTGGCCATAGCCCATGGAGATCAAGCTTTATCATTGGGTCATGTCTTTTCCAGGTGACGTTACAAATTTTGCTTAGATGGAGCAGAGGTTGCAGCAACTAGCCATTTGCTCTGCTTAACCTAAAGCAAAGCTCCTCTGAGCCAGCTAAAGGTAGGGTCACTGTTACCCATGATCTGATAGTAACCATTTGACATGAGAGTTTGCAGTGTATAGGTTAATGGGATCAGCACAAAAAGAACATGTGATGAAACTTTCTTCTAGTGCTGGCTGGATAAAGAGATGCTAGAGGGCATGAGAGGAAAAAAAATCTCTTTCTCTCCGAAAGCTGTTTGTGTCCACCATTCATTCTAGTAGGCTCTAGGAGTATCTGGGCCACGTATCTTCTTGAGAGACATAGCTAGTGGCTTCACTTTTTTAGCCCACTTGCTTATGCCATCACCAGAAAGATCCATAAGGAACATGGACTGGAATTCTGATAAAACTGGAAGCCACTGTCAGGTTACATTCAGGTTATGGCTTTGTGTGACCTTAACAATGACCACTAGGGGTAGGCCTGATCTATTCAGTCTGAAGAACTATAGCCTTCATTAACAAATACCTTGAGTCACCAAACTGGTTTATTTTTCTTTTCCCTCCCCTCTCCTACTTATTTCCATGCTCAGAAGTCCAAAAGGAGGGCTTGGGAAATGTCTACCTTAGCTCTGGTCATCTGCTCAACATGGGTCAGGAGATCATCCACTTCTAGCTGCAAGTCACTCTTGTCTTTTTCCAGTTTCTGCTTGACCTGCTATAGAAAAATCTGCACCTAGCCCTCCAGCTCAACCAGGCTGTCTGTGTTCTCATCTTCAAAGAGGCACAAGTTGTCTCAAAGTGCAGTATCTTCCATGTTTCAATGAAGCTTCTGGGATTTTGTTTTCTGTTTCTTAGTTATTTCTAGCTGAGCCAAACTGGCCCCTCCTACCTCCTCCAGCCTCTCATTCAAGTTGGCCAGGTCTTGAGTAAGGTCAGCTCTTTCCCTTTCCATCTTGGCTCGAATGGTCTTTTCAGCTTCCAGTTTCTTTCAAATTTCAGATCCTGTGTCTGAGTCTACAGCAATAAAAAGTTTGACCTTTACTAAGTATTTGTAGCACATTTTATATTCAAGAGCTTAACTATTCTTTTTCTTTTCTTACAACTAAGAAAGTGAAAATGACACTTTCAACTCTCAGTTTATAAACAAGAATACACAGAAGTTAAATGTTTTGCCCTAAAACAGTACCAAGAACAGTACCAAGAATTAGAATTGGCAGTTCTTCCAGATCTTTCAGCCCTTGATAGGCAAGTTTATTAAATTATATACATGGAGGGGAACGCTTAGTAAACAGCACTTCCTAAAGAAATAGGAAAGTGTCTTTCATATGACGAGAAAAAAATTTAAAGAGTATTGCTAACAAAACTATAGCACGATAAATTTTATACACAAAACCTTCCTCATCTGGAATGCATTTATCTGATCTCAACTATCTGAAACTGGGGCAAAAATCTAACCAATAAAAAGAATATCTCAAAGTTTAGGAAATTTATTCATAAGAAACAGCATCAGTTTAATTTCGTACACAATTCTAACAAACTTTATTACTTGGTTTTCTAGTCTGCAAGAGATTTCAAGTATAGATTTGAAATAACAAATTAGAATTGGTGACGGAATATGGCCTACTAAAGTGTATAGTAATCTGATGCCATCAGGCTCTTATCACTTAAAAAAGAAGTGATAAGAGCCCCAAACCCTTTTAGTGCGAGGTCAAATAGCTCTACAAATCATAACAGCATCATTATATTACAGTACGGTAAAGCCATTGATGTTTAATTAACATTAAGTAATTAGGCATGAGTTAGGATAGGGGAGAAAAAAGGATAGAATCTATTTTAGAATATGTTTTCTTTTCCATTAAATTAGAGTGCCATGTCTTAGAGAAAGCTAATTTCTAGATCATACCAACTAAGTAGTCTATCAGTTCTATAGATCACATGTGACAGAGACAGGGCTAAAAAAATATGATTTCCATATTCAAGTAAATGTGATCACCTTTCAACTAGTTATCATGGGATCTAATTCATTAACCTAAAGAATATTGTCATTGAACCAAACATTTCTGAAACATTTCTTCAGAAATTGTCTTTAGAAAACGTTTGAAGTCATCAGGGTAAGAAAACTTGTCTTTTGGATAAATTGAAAAAAATTTTTTTTAAATTTTGAGTAAAGTCAAGTATCGCTTGAAGACAAGTCTGGTGAATATGATAATCACTTGGAGATTAATATCATGTCTGAAAATAAAGCATGTTCACAAAGCAGTGAGATTGGTTTTCTTATTTGGCTCAAAATATCTCAGAATATAAGTATCACAAAGGAGTTTCAAAATTATTTTGAGTAATGGTTATGTTACTGAGATATTTATTTAGTTCCAAAGGGAAACCTCCATCTGGATGCATGTGTGCATGTGTATACCTAATTACTTTATATTTTTAATTACTTTATAACATCATCATATAGTAAAGAATAGTCACATGGTCTGAAAACTTACAGATATTCATTATCAAATAATGTTTTGAGGCTATTAATAAAAGTAGCTATAGAACTTACCGATTTTCAGCATACTTGCCTCCTAATCACAAAGAATAATTATCATAAAAATTAAATGGTTTACACTGAATGCATACCATGTGTCAGACACTGTGCTTACCACTGAAATGTACTGTTGCATTTAATAATGTTAGCTCAAATGTAGCCAGGAGGATTAATGAGTGAAAAAATACATGTCCAGGATTTTAGCACAATGCCTGGTTCACAGCAAACATTCAACAAATTAGCTATTCACTTTTATTATCTTCATATGGAAATTTAAGCTTTAAAAGTAATGTCCATGAAGTACTACTCAGCCGTAAAAAGAAATAAAATAATGTCTTTTGCAGCAACTTGGATGGAACTGGAGACCATCATCCCAAGTAAGGTATGCCAGGAAAGAAAAAAACAACCACATGTTCTCACTTATAAGTGGGAGCTAAACAAGGGATATATAGTCATAAAATGGTGTAATGGACAATGGAAACTAAGGAGAAAGCGGGAGAGGGGGATGAGGGATGAAAATCTACCCACTGGGTAAAACGTACACTATTCTGGTGATGGGTATACGGAAAGCCCTGACCTCAGCATTATACGATTCATCCATGTAACAAAAATCACTTGTTTCCTCTAAATCTACTGAAATAAAAGAAAAAGTAACTTCCCCCAGGATCATACATCTGTGGAATGCCACAGTTTACGTTCTTAAGCACTGTTCTTTTCTGTCTATGTCTATGGTTGGCTAAGGGTATGAATACCTTGGCAGAGAATTTGTCACTGAAGCACCAATTAATCTAAACACAGGTACACACACGTATTTGATAACTGATTACCTGAAGACCTTTAACCATCTTCTGAAGTTGAGCCACCAGGCCTTTCTTATTTTCTACCTTTGAATTCATCTGATTCATTTCTAATTTCTTCCTGGTTAGAAAAAGATACCAAATGAAATTGTTCAGAATAACATTTTCTTTAAATATTTTTACATTATATACATAACATGTGAATTCATTCTTGTAAAAATTCAACCATTTTAGTCTACATCTGAAATCTTTTTGGTTATTACACACAATCTTTGTTCTCCCTAGAAGGAACCACTATTATCCATTTTCAGGCATTTTTCTAAGTACTGACATAGGTTTGTGTTTATGTGTGTGCATGTAGCTATAGAAATAGTTCACACTTCCTGTCAATGGTATTAATATCATGTAAGTTTGTATGTATATATAGATCAACAATTTATTCTTAATTCAATACTATATTGGAGATATTTTTATGTTGGCCCACACAGAGTATTTTATTTAAAAATTTACTATGACATAGTATTCCATGATTTATATATCCCATAGTTTGTGAATTCCCCTATTAATAAGCAGTCTTTTAATATTTTTCATTTACAAATAACACTGCTTAAATACACACCTCTTGTGTACATGACAGTGTTTCTCAAGAGTGGATACTCATCAGGAAATTGCTGAGTAATGTATAATTATATGCTTAACAACACGTAAGAGCCTTGCCCTTTGCTCTCTAATAGCTGTGTGATATTACTTTTCAATATTTACCTTAATACCACATTTCTAAATTTTTCGTAGAAGACAGTATCTCTGTGCTTTCTTTTGAATGTCCATGTTTACTAATAACAATGGCATCTTGTCAAATATTAGTGCTTAAAAATGGTCAATAAACCAAATGAACCGTGTTTGTGTCCTTTGACCATTTTTCTATAGGTCATTCATCTAATTATGAAATAGATTTTCTCTTAATATTCTTGATATTTTTAATATCTGTTGCAAAATTTCTCACATTATAGCTTGTCTCTATTTTATTTATGTTGGCTTTTACCACATATCTATTTAAAAATTTGATGTAGGGAAATTCATCAGTATTCCTTATATGTATTTGCCTTCTTATCACTTGTCCAAGATGACTTAACCTGTCAATTTCCTAAGACTTATCACCTACATTGTCTTCTAATATTTTTTAAATTGGGATAAGAACACTTAACATGAGATCTACCCTCCTAAAAAAAGTTTAAGTGCAAAATACAGTATGTGAACTATAGACACAATGTTGTAAAACAGATCTCTAGAACTTAAACATCTTGCATAACTGAAACTTAATACCCATTGAACAGCTTCTTCCCACTGGAATCCCTCCTCCAAGATCCTGGCAATCACCACTGTATGAGTTTCTATGAGTTTGATTATTTTAGATTCCTTGTCTCAATGGAATCATGGAGTATTTGTCCTTTTGTGACTGACTTACTTTACTTAGTATAATGTCCTCCAGGTTCATCCATGTTGTTGCATGTGATAGGATTTACTTATTTTTTAAGGCTCAATAATATTCCATTGTATGTATATACCATATTTTCTTTATCCATTCATGTATCAATGGATAGTTAGGTTCTTTCAACATATTGGCTATTGCAAATAATGTGTCTTCTAATGGTTTTATAGTTTTGTTTTCACATTTGAATTCTTTAATGCAACTGAATTTTGTGTGTATGAATAGTATGAGGTAGGAATCTAATTTTTATATCAGAAGATGAATAGCTAATAATCCCAACACCACTTATTAAAATACTATCCTATCATTACTGATTTGAAATGCCATCTTTATTATGTATTAAGTTTTAAATACATATAGGTCCACTTAGAGTAAAGGTTTCACAATAAAGTTATAACTTCCTACAAATATAGATTTCTAAAATGCTGAAACTCTTTTACCTGTGGCCTACAAGGACATAAAGCAACATCTTCACTTTGCTGAGTTGAAACACAATCTTCAAAATGGAATGCTAAGGGAACTCTATCATTTTGCCTTACACTACTTCACTACATTTGGAAAAACACTTATTTAATCTTCTCTAAACACCTATTAAGTTCAGTAACTCATTAGCAGAATATTAATCAAGCCTCACCAAGAGCACATATAATATTACACAAACAAAAAAACTAGAAGTTCATAGCTGGTCACTTGACTTCTTTCTCTTTTTCACCATGGACCCCAGCCATCCATGTGCTACTAGCTTTAGCCTGAACTTATCTTACTCCTGGATCTCACTTTGTTCCTCTCTCATTTGGTATAATCGAAATAAGTTGAAAATTCCTAATGGTTAAAAAAAAAGTCTAAACAGAAGACAATTAAAGGGACAAGGTGAGAAAATCCATCTCACTAATGGGTTAAACTGAAAATTTCCCTAATTTTGATCATTTTCATGTGTTGCTTTAGATTTTGAGATTTAATGTTTATATAGTAAATCATTTGATAAAAAACTATATATTAATGAAGTTATATCTGATAAACAAATAATTATAAAAGGGTATATCAGACCAGAATCAATTTTTTTTTATATTTTATGACATTGGTCACATCATGAGTCAAAGTAGTGAGCCATTTTTACTTTTAGCCTTGTAGCCTCAAATTCCCAATAATTCACATCTCACATGCCCCGAAGTGCAGCCCCTCAACCAAATCCAAACTTCACAGAACAAATCCTTTTGAACAGAACCCTTTAGTAAAAGGATTTGTTCTATAAGATTTGGACTCCCTCAAAAGGCCACACTCAAAGATCCAGAAGGCCATGTGTGGCCCAAGGCCACAGGCCCCTTACCCCAATTTCTAGATTATTATACAGTTGTAAAAAGAAAGGAAATGCATAACGTCTGGCAAAAGAAAAATCCATTTCCTAGGCTTGTTATCCTTGGCTTAGTTCTTGAGATATTTAGCCCTGGAGTCCCAGGGTTAAATGAAATGAGAGAGCGGCTACTTCCCACAATGGTGTCCCAGAACGTCCAATCAACAGCAAGGCAGCTTACTTCCTCAGCTTCTCTGTTGGCTGCAGCTGGCCGCTCGCCAAGTTCTCCATGCTTTCCAGGTTCAGCTTTAAATCGCCCTCCAGTCTGCACATTTTCCCTTTCACAGTTCATTCTCACTTTTCTGTCCTGCTCAAGGGCACTCTCAAGCTGACAAAAAAAAAGGAGAGATTATTTAGCCAAATAAATAGCTAGAGTTTGTACTTCACTAGATGTGTCCATTAACCACTTGCCTCCTGGAAAAAAAGATACAAGCACTGATTCTGTCAATGATGCCCAGTTACACGTATTTCAAAATAAATATTGTGTGTGTTGATAGGTTAACAAAAGAATCTAGAAGTCACAGTGATGAAAGAAAACTTTAGAGGCTGTGGAATATGAGTTCTGTCCTAGGAAAGGAACGGATAATAAATGGCCAGTGAGCCCTTGTTTTATCTTTTTCCAGAGACGGGAAGCTCACTTCTTCACATGGCAGCTCATTTCATGGGTGAATAAGTCCATTTGCTCGGGAGTGCTTCTTCATAAGCAGCTAAAATATTCTCCGTAAATTCTACCCAGAAGTACAAGCTCTGCTCCCCAGAGCAATGCCAAACAAATGTGTCTCCACGTGATCTTCTATGAATGTTTGGCAGACCTCCTAGGCATCACTGGCCCTTTCAAACACATTCTCACGTGGCATCCTCTAGTATCCACCTGGTATCCTCTTTTAGTCCATAACATTGTGTCATGTTCTGGTTCCCCATCACGCTGGTCAGAACATTCTAGTTTTGTCTGTATTAGTATTGCCACTAATGATTTAGTTTGGCAGGAAGCTAGATAACAGTGACAATATGGCTTTTTGTATATTGATAGATTTACTTTACACAATGGAAGATTTTCTGTAGCCAAAGATATGAAATTCAAATTGGGAGAAAAGGAGAATTTCTGGAAGTAATATATGTAAAAACCTGAAGGTAGATGTTCTTCAGGTGCTATAGACTGAATGTTTATATCCCTTCAAAATTCATGTGTTGAAATCCTAATCCTCAATGTGATGGTGTTGGGAGGTCGTGCCTTTAGGAAGTGATTAGGTCATGAGGGCGGAATTCTCAGGAATGGGATAAGTCCTTATAAAAGAGACCCCAGAAAGCTCCCTTGTACCTTCTACCCTTTGAAGACACAGAGAGACAGCGCCCTCTGTGGATCAGAAAATAGGCCCTCACCAGACACCAAGTCTGCAATGCTTTGAACTTCCCAGGCTTCCGAGCTGTGAGAAATAAATTTCTGTTGTTTATTTGCACCTAGTTTATGGTATTTTTTTTATACCAGCTGGAATGGACTAAGACACCAGTGTGTGGGAGTGTGTGGGGGTGTGGGTGTGTGTGTGATATGTACAAGCACACATATAAACATCTATAAATCTTTTTATTGAGGCTTTGTGAGATATGCAATTAGTAAAAATAGGAAGAAATGGAAGACAACTAATAGGTATTAGAGGAAACTGTTAGAGAAGTGGGAGAAAAAAGCAGATAATAAAAAAAAAACCTACCCTTGTCAGCAATTTTATAAAGGCTAAGGTTTGGGGACTAATGAGAACATGAATGAATATGCAATATCAACTGGGAAGAGAGAAAGAAAGAATTATGAACCTATACACTGAGAATGGTCTAAATCATCTTTATTTCACTGGGTGGTTAGAGGCAGAACAGGGGCATCATCTTTAGAATCTTACAAGTATTTTCCAATAGTGGAAGTAGAACACAGTTTGTGGCTTACATGTCTTTCAACTATAAATAGCACACCACTGGAGACACTTGGTTTGTAATCCCCCAACACCAGTGTCAAATAGAGTACCAGCATATCTATGGGGCAAAATTCCAGGTTCTGTGGGAGCTAAGGGGAAAAGCCAGCCACCCAGAGGGGTAACCCTTTACCATTCGGTTCAGTGTTCTTCTCCCACTGCCCAGGGTTAAATGAAAGTTGCATTTAAAAACTGACAGATTACATGCTGGGGCTTTCTTACACTGTATCAGTTTAGTGTATGTTAAGGAAAAAAAAACCCTCTATTTCTCAATAATGAGAGAAACTAAGTTTTCCTGAAACTGTCAAGATAAATTAACTAAGTGCAAATTGGAGGTATGTCTATATGCTGGCAGATGGCTAACTAGCTGGATAAATCGCGACTTACCTCATGGATTTGCTGTTCCAATTTCAAATCTGCTCTGCTCCAGTTGTCGAGCTTCTCCTCCTCCAGGTGCAGGTCACCCAGGGTCTGCCGATGCGCCTCCCGAACCACCTGTTTGCTCTGCTAAGTCAGCCAATATCCTCATTTAGAATCTCCGCTTCCTCAGTCAGGTTCTTGACCTGTGGGAAGACGACAAGGACGGCTTCATTAAAGCCACCACTGGAAAGTTGGGCATAACACTAAGGGTCATCATCTCTTTTCTGTGCTCCAGAAAGCCATGAGGTATCCAATGTCAAAAAGAGCCACACTTAGCCAAATTACTGGTATACTTTTTAAAACTCTGAATTTACTTTTGCTTCCACAAAACATGATCTGTTAATGCATAGTTAGGAAATGGGGTATTCTGGTTAATCAAATATTATTAACAGCTCATTGGATGACCAGTTTAGTCCATATTCTAATATAACAACAACACTAAAGGGTATTTAGCTTTCTTTTGAGGATCCAGAGGGCATGCAGTGATCGTGTTGTGCCTCAGTGTCCCAAGAAAGACGGTTCTTTCTTGCCCAGTTAAAGATGGGTTCCAGCTTATAGAATTTGCAAAAATGGAAACTGGACACATTGGGTCCATGTGCTTTTTATGAAAAAAAGAATAAATAGAAATAAAAGGTGCTATTTAATCATCTATCAAAATTAGTGTCATATTGGAGATTTGGTGTTTAATCACAAGTTTGAAACAGACTACTATCTTCAATCCCCACATAGATGTGCAAGTTAAAACCCTCAACTAAAACAAGCAAAACACCAAAGTCTTTAACTGGAATGAAAGTGACATCTTCAAGGTCAAACTCCAAATCAATGGCAGAGCTGGGGATTCAGGCACATCCCAAATCATCTTTCAGCAAACCCTTTCATGCTCACTCTCTTTCCAAAAAGGAACACTTCGAGGCCCAATGAAACCATTTTGCTCTTTTTATTAGAGTTCGGATGCTATAAGATTGGAACAAATGAAAACGTTTCATTTGAGAGATTAAGTCGGGTTCTATAAGTTCAAATTGGAAATTTGAATTGGGACAGCACAGTTCATCAGTCCCTTTACTTTATGCCAGCTCTGACTCCCAATGCTGTAGAGTTGAAGGCCACTACGCTAATTAACTTGAACAGAGCAAGTCTGGTACTGGAGCCTGATCTGAGAGTGGCATTCCAGCAGCTAGGTCTTCTTAACATTATAGAAAAAGTACCTTGTGCTCTGTAGCACGCTTCTCTTTCTCTGACTTCGCCAATATTGTTTCCAGGTCATCGATTTCTTTCTTCAACTCAGAACATTCATCTTTGAGTTTCCGCCCCCTGGCAGTCAGCTCAGAATTTATCTCCTCTTCTTCCTCCACCCGCTCAGACAGCTCCTTTACTCTGGCCTCCAGCTGGATCTTGGATTTAATCAGCGACTCACACAGCTCTTCAACATTTGCCAGGGTCTTTTGCTCCTGCCATGATGAGGAGAAAATTGTTGCCAACAGCTGGAAGTAATTTATCAGCTTGGCGAAAATGCTGCTTAACACATAGCAAAGAGATAATTGCCTGCCCTCTGCCCAGCACTTTCACCCACCTTTCCTAAGCAGCTGAAATAATATTCCCAGGTCCATGATCCTATTGCTGAGAAGTGGAGGAGTTGCTTGTGTTTAGAGGTGCTTTCCATCTTCCAGGCCCATTCAGTAGATTAGATTACCTCTTCTAAAGCACTTAATAGAATCCTGGTGGCCTAGAGGAGCTAACATGCCTCCAAAAATCAGTAGCGTGCTGCTTAAATCACAGCTTCTGGAAGCATCCATGTGGGCACATAGTTTGAGATTGATACCTGCTCAGAATACGGTCTTTTAAGAAAGTAGTGTTCCCTCAGACAATGACATTGTTATAAATGCACTGATGTACTTGTTTAATATATACATACATCTTATAATAAATTGAGCTGAGTTGTGTTTTTTATTCATAGGCTGAATTTAAAAATCACAAAGTTACTTGCAAGTCACTAACTAGATTTCACTATTATTTCCAACTAAAATATTTGCCTCAATGATTCCTCCAGCAGTAAATTCCACAAGCTGGTACACATACACCATAAAATACTCTTTCCTTTTATCCTTTCAGAAGCACTTCCTCCAGCTCTTATTGAGTGATTCATTGCTCTTGTGTTAGGTGTCTAGTGAAAAATGAAGGGGCTTTTTGCTATAGGGCACCTTTCATAACATTAAACCCCTCTAATTTGTGTTCTTTAAAGGCTAAATAAATCCTCTTATTTGTGAGCAAGTTCTTAATTGCTGTAGGTATCACTGCAATATAACTTCACATATATCTTTGTGGTCCATCTCTAGACCTCATCTGTTCTCCACAATATGCCAGTTTGGCCAATTTATTAGCCATCCATTTGCCTCACTTAAGTCATGTCAGCTAATTATATCAAGAACAGAAAAAAAGGTAAAGATCCTTCTAGGCTAGTGGCCTCTGGGTGACTCCTGGCTAGAGAATGGCTGCTTGCCCAACACACAGGGCTCAAAGAGGAACAGATGGAGAGAAGCAGAGATTAGCAAATCTGCAACCTCACTGAGGACCCAAAATGAGGGGCTAAATTAAAAAGAAATATCAAGACATTTAGGAATGGTCCGTGCAAATCAGAGAAGTTTCCAATGTATGGGAAATAACGGGAACACTTGATCTTAGTTCACCCCAGGTTGATAAGCAGAACAGTTACTTGCTGCATTCCATTCGGCATGTATACAAGACCTGTCACCATCTCCGAAAGAAGAGCACAGTCCAATCGAATGTCAACGATCTTGTTGTTAAATATGATAGCAGGATTTGGGGACCAGTTGAGCAATGGTGTGGCAGTTTAACAGCAGGGAGATCCTTTCCCCTATGGCAGCTTTTCTTTCACATACTCACAATGTTAATTGGAATGGATTCACTCAGTTCTGCTAGAATTTTGACTAAGTGAAGAATTTTTCAAAGAATCCTTGTTTCTTTGATCCCTTTTGTGCTTAGCTGTGTTCCTTAAAAATAAATTATAACAAAATATTTCATAGCACTTTCAACTTCTTAATCATAGCTAAAATTTGAACTCATCTCAGCCATCCTGGGTTTGCTCTGTAATTTGCTTCTGCTTGTTTCCCATACTCCCTATGACCTACCACGCCCTGCACAAGTTGGGTCCATCCTTAGCTCCTGCATCATCCCAGGTGGCACTGACTACTGTCCATCCACAGAAAGAATGATGGAAACTGGGAGGCCAGGTATCATCCAAAGCTACCTATTCCCTAAGGATTCTTAGAATTTCTTAAAGTACGTTTGAAATGGGGCCTAGGAATTTGTACTTCTAACAAGGATTCCAGGTGAGACTGGTATACACTAAAGCTTGAGAATCACTGCTATGTTAACTATGCATCAGAAATGTGAGATTGCTTGTAAAGTCTTATGCAAAATGTGACCTGCTGGCACATTTGCAGATAGCATAGCTCCAAAATAAAAGAATAACTTGGAACAGTCTAAAAGTACTAATTTTTTTTCTGTTTTAAATAAGTTTAAAAGTAATTGTATTTGAACCTAGCATTTTTCAACTTAGCACTGTGCTAAGTGGGAAGGACAGTATAATAAAGGTGGTTAAAATCTCATCCCTGCCCTTTAGGATGTTTGGGGATCACAGTAGTCCAGGTGGCTGGGGGGAGGAATGTGAAAGAGAGTGAGTAATGGCATATTAGCCCCAGACTGGAGACATAGGCCTCAGGACCAGGGGTTTGGAGCCTAAAATGTACACATTATAGAATCTGAAGGTTGCACATCTGAGAAGAAACACAATGCTTTTTTTTTTTTTTTTAATAGTTGTTCTTGATCCTGACTGGATATCAGAATCATTCACACAGATTCATTGAACCCAGGGCCTGCTTAATCAAAATATCTAAGTGGGGTCTAGGCATCTTTCTTTTTATTTTTTAATATTTCACAAATGAATTTGATACAAAATCACAGTTAAGAACAGTTTTAAGAACTCAATTCATTAGAAATGTTGATCTGGACTAGGGAAGGGGAAGTAGAAAGACCAGAATCAGGAAATCCAACAAGGTACACACTGCATTAATCCTGAGGTCTTAGCCAAGCTTTTCTCAGAACCTACTAAAATCCTGTCTGCTGATGTGCTAATAGGTCATGGGCTACAAACAAACTTTAAGACCCAGAGCTTCCTGGCTCCCCATGATAGATTACAGTGCTAGAACCCATTGATAATTTGTCCCTTTTCAAAAGACATCCTGATAACGAAATCAATTCACTGTGAAATCAGGTGTCTCTTTAAGTGTTTCCATTGTCTGTGTTTTGTAGAATAAAATCCTGTTATTTGAAGAGCTGGTGCTTCTATTTCTTTCAAGTCAACACTGCCTATGAAACAAGGGAGTCTAATTAAAAACATGATTGAAGGAACAAATAGTGGAGCCACTCACAGCCTGCAGCTGAAGAAGAAGGTCATTCTTTTCCTGAATGAGGGAAACTTGCTTTGCTTTCAGTTCCACCCTCTGAGATTCTGAATTCTCCAAGGCTTTCCGCAGTTGCACACACTCTTCCTTCAGTCCCACTCTCTCCTTTCCCACTGGCACAGATTTAACCAGAGGCTTGTTCTTGAAGAAAATTCTCATCCAGGGCCAGTTTGTCACAGCCATGAAAGCTCTTATGTTCCATTGGATCAAAAGAAGTGCATCTCTAAATCAGGAGAGAAAAAAGAAAAGCAAGTTAGCCCAGATGGTAAGAGAATTATTTTCCAAATTAAGATCCTCAATAAGCACATCTATTTAGAAGTCGTAATAAATTCTCATTAGTCTTCAAAACTCTTCTATACCTGGATTCTCACTTGATTCTGTTAAAAGCCCTTTTGACAGAATCAAAAGGGATTTCTGGGGCTACCAATATTGTCAACTAGGTGTTCTGAAAATGTTCCCTGCACAAAAACTTTTTAAATGAGAGCCGAGCCTAAAAGAGAGTGAGAAATAAAGAGGGGGCTAAAAAGCAGAGCAATAAGTGAATGCATGCATAGCTTGGCCATTTTCATGGAAGAAAGCAACCAATCTTGGTATTGTAGGGGTTTGTATTTTCATATCCGTGTGTGTAAAGAAGCTATGCTGAAACCTTCAAAGAATTTTACCCTTAATGAAAAGAAGGACGGAAAAATCCATCCACTAGCCAAGCAATGTTAAAGAGAAATACATCTGATTTGGTTTGAGTGAAAAAAAAATCTTCAGAAATTGTTCTTACCATGGTCCATCACCACTGAAGTATATTAGATGTTTAAATTATATTACCTAATTGGTGTAGAAATATCCAAAATAATGGGCACAATGATTTTTTTATACTAGTAATAAATATCCTTTGGACCCTGGGGATAGAAAAATGCAGAAGCACACTGAAAAAAATACCCAAAACCAACCACCAGACGTTCTCTTAGGTAAAGCCCCTTGAAGATGAGCCAACAATCCAAGATTACAAAACATATATATTAAAAAAAAAAAAAATCAACCATCAGTAAAGATGAGCACATGTAATAAAAAATTTGATTAAATCCCTAAGAGTTTCCAATAATTGAAACTTCCGATGGATAATATAAAATAATTATGTTAAAAATTATTAAAGGAAAGAATTTTAAAAACAATAAAATGGAAGGGTTAAGCAGCTAATTAGACACACTGAAATAAAAACCTAGCAAATTAAGAAAAGAATAAATCTCATGGTCTCAGGCCCTAGGCTGGCCCTATAGCCCAAGGCTCCAGAATGGCTCCCACTGCCCCAGATTCCAGGCCTGCCCCAGTGCCAGTTCAGACATGCATCCAAAGACTTCAGGCTTGCCCTCATAGACTCAGACTCTAGGCCCACCCCCATGGATCCAAGCTCCAAGTCCACCCTAGTAAACTCAGGTATCAGGCCAGCCTCTGAAAACCTAAGTTCCAAACCTGTCCTCACAGATCCAGTCAATAAGTCTGTCCAAGTAGACTCCAGCACCAGAATGCCCCATGGATCCAGGATCCAAAGATGCCCTCACAGGCCCAGGTTCAGATTTATCACCATGAACTTATGCACCAAGACCTGCCCATGCAGATCAAGCTCCAGGCCTGCCCCAGTTGATATACAGCCTCTAGGCTTATCCTCATGGACACAGGCACTGAGCCTGATTGTACACTGAAACTGACACCAGGATAGCATGCCCCAGGACTCCAGCAACAATCCCACTCATGGACCAGCCAGCTAGCATTCCTAGATTCTCTGACCAAACTGACTGGTAAGAGCATTCCCTACCGAAGCTAGCCTGTAAAGACTAGAAGAGGTACCTAGTTCTTCAAATGTACAAACACTCATTCAAGGCCACAAGGATCATGAATAATTGGAAAAACATGACACCACCAAAGGAAAAAAATTAAGCTGTAGTAATCAACCCTAAAGAAATAGAGATCTATGTACCGATAAAATCAAACATGAAAGGGAGCAAGAGATTACAAGTTCCTGAAACAAGGGGGGGAAAAAAAATCAACCGACACCTAGGGCAGTTAGGGACAAAAGCCTAGAATCTCTATCCAGGAAATCTAGTGAAGGTCTTTCTCAAAGACAGTCCATAAAGACAGGGAGGGGGATTGTTTCTTCAAATGTACAGATATGAATGCAAAGCTACAAGGAGCACACAACATAATAAAAAGAATAAAATAAATCTCCAATAACCCACTCTAAAATGGAGATCTATGGATTTCCTGACAAAGGATTCAAAATAATTATCTTAAAGAGGCTTAATGGGCTACAACAAAATGAAATTAGGAAAATAATACATGAACAAAATGAGAAGTTCAACAAAGAGATAGAAACCATGAAAAAGAACCAAGCAGAAATTCTGGAGTTGAAGAACACAATGACTGAACTAAAAATTTCCACAGAAAGCTTCAACAACATATTCAATCAAGAAGAAGAAACAGTGAGCTTGAAGACAGGTCATTTGAAATCACCAATTCAGAGGATCAAAAAAGAAAAACAAATGAAAAAGAGTAAAGAATCCATATGGCATTTGTATAACACCATCAAGCTCACCAATATATACATTATGGGAGTCAGAGAAAAATCATAGAAAGAGAAAGAGGCAGAAAGCTTATTTAAAGAATCAATGACACAAAATTTCCCAAATATGGAGAGAAAAATGAACATCTAGATCCATGAAGTCCAAAGAATCCCAAATAAATTAAATCTGAAGAGATCTTCACCAAGATACAATATAATGAAATTCTCAAATATCAAAGACAAAAAGAGAATTTTGAATGCAGCAAAACAAAAGCAATATAAGGGAATCTTCATGAGACTATCAGCATATTTCACATCAAAAACCTTTCAGTCTAGGAGAGAGTGATATGATATATTTGAAGTGCCAAAAGAAAAAAGAAAAAAAATCTGCCAACCAGAAATACTATAACCAGCAAGGCTATCCTTCAGAAATGAGGAAAAATAAAGATTTTCCCAGATAAACAAAAGCTGTGGGACTTTATCACTACTACCTACAAGAAATGCTAAAAGTTCTTTAAGTTGAGATAAAAAGATACTAACTAATCACATGAAATGATAAAACTCACTGTAAAGATAAGAATAGAATCAGATTCAGAATACTCTAATACTGTAGTGGTGGTACATAAGTCATTTTTAACTCTAAAATAAAAGTTAACATACAAAAGCATTTAAAATAACTATAGTTACAATATTGGTTAATGTATACACAATATAAAAAGATATAAATTGTGACATTAGTAACATAAAATGTAAGTGAGGTAAAATAAAGAGTTTTTATATACAGTTGAAGTTAAGCTATTTTAAGCATAAAATAAGATGTCAGCTTAAGGTAAATATGTAACTACAAGATGTTTTCTGTAAGCCACATGAAACATAATCACAAAGGAAAAAACCTCTAGTATATATACAAAAGATAAAGGAATAAAAGCATACCATTACAAAATATTATAATATCACAAAGGAAGGCAGAAAAAAGGAAGAAAGGAAAAATAAGAAAATAATTAAAAACAATTAACAAAATGCAAATAGTGAGTCCGTACCTATCAACAATTATCTTAAATGTAAATGGAATAAAGTCTTTCATCAAAATACACAGAGTGATTAAATGGACAGAAAAACAAAACCCAACTATAGGCTGCCAACAAGAGACATATTTCAGCTTTAAGGACACTCATAGGCTAAAAGTGAAGGAATAGAAAGACATTACATGGGAATGGAAACTAAAAGAGAACAAGGATGCTTATACTTATATCAGACAAAACAGACTTTAAATCAAAAACTGTAACAAGAGATAAAGAAAGTCATTATATAATGATAATGAAGTCAATTCATCAAGTAGATATAAATATTGGAAATATATATGCATCCAATATCAGAACATCTAAATACATATAGAAGATAGTAACAAAACTAAAGAAAGAAATAGACAGGAATACAATAATTATAGAGGACTTCAATAATCCAGTTTTAAAAATGAATAGCTCATTCAGACAGATAATCAATAAGGAAAGACTGAACATGAACCACAACGTATACCAAATGAACCTAACAAACCTATATAGAACATATTTTATATATGTTTCATCCATATTCCATACATATTCCTTTCAAGTACACAAGAAATAATAACCAGGATAGATCATATGTTAGGCCACAAAATAAGTCTTGACAAATTTAAGAAAACCTAAATTATATTAAGTATCGTTCCAAAGCTCTAAAAAACCAGAAAACAATAATTTGTATGTATGGGGGGGGTTGGAAAATTTACAAATATGTGGAAATAAAGATGCTCCTATACAACCAATGGGTCAAAGAAGAAATCAAAAGGGAAATTTTAAAAATATTGATACAAATTAAAATGGAAATATAACATACCAAAACTTATAGATATAACAAAAGCACTTCTAAAAGGGAAGTTTATAGTGATAAATGTCAAAATAAAGATACCAAATAAACAATTTAACTTTACACCTTAAGGAACCAGAGAAAGAAAATAAACTAAGCCCAAAGATAGCAGAAGAAAAGAAATAATAAAGAAAAAATAAAATAGAAAATAGTTGGTTTTTTAAATGATAAACAAAATTGATAAACCTTTCACTACAGTAAGAAAAACAGAAGACTCAAAATTACAAATGAAACAGAAAACATTACAACTGATACCATAGAAATACAATGGATTATAATAAACTAATGTGAATAATTATATGTTCACATTATGCCAACAAATTGAATAACCTAGAAAAAAATGGATAAATTCCTAGACACAAGCAACCTACCAAAACTGAATCATGATGATATAGTAGACATGAACAGACCAATGAGTAAGAATAGTGAATTAGTAATCAAAAGCCTCACAGTGTAAAAAAAAGCTCAAGACCCAATACTTCACTGGTGAATTTTACCAAACATTTAAAGAAGAATGCTAATCCTTCTTTAACTCTTCAAAAATAATTTAAGAGGAGGGAGCACTTTCAGGCTCATTTTAAAAGGCCAGCATTATTCTGATATCAAAAGTAGACATAGACAATAAAGAAAATTACTGGCCAATATTCCTGATGCAGATGCAAAAGTCTTCACCAAAATACTAGCAAATCAAATTTAACAGCACATTAAAATGATCATATACCATGATCTCTGAAATAGAAGAATAATTTAACATATGCAAATCAGTAAATGTGATATACCTCATTAACAAAATAAAGGACAAAAATCATATGATCACCTAATTAGATGCAGCAAAAACAGTTGACAACATGTAACATCCTTTCATGACAAAAACTCTCAACAATTTAGGTATAGAAGGAATATACCTAAACATAATAAAAGTCATATATGACAAGCTCACAGTTAACATCACACTCAAGGGTGAAAAACTGAAAGCTTTTCCTCCAGGAATAAGACAAGGATGCCCACTCTCAAAACTTTAATCAATATAATACTAAAAGTTCTAGCCAGAGCAATTATGCAAGAAGAAGAAATAAAAGACATTCAAATCAGAAATGAAAATGATAAACTGTCTCTGTTTGTAGATGACATGATTTTATATATAGAAAATCCTAAAGACTGTACCAAAAAACTGTTAGAACTAATAAATACATTCATTAAATTTGAAGGATACAAAATCAACATATTAATACAAAAATCAGTAGCATTTCTATACACTAGCAATGAACTAGCCAAAAAAAGAAATCAAGAAAACAATCCCATTTATAATATCATCAAAACAAAATAAGATACTTGGGAATATTAATAAATTTAACCAAGGAGGTAAAAGATCTATACAATGAAAACTATAAAACATTGATGATAAAAATTGAATATACAAATAAATGGAAAAAATATCCTGTGTTCATGAATTGGAAGAATTAATATTGTTAAAAAGTCCATAGTAGCCAAAGTGATCTATAGATTCAATGTGATCCTTATCAAAACTCCGATGGCATTTTTTATAGAAATAGAAAAAAACAATCCTAAGATTCATATGGAACCACAAAAGACCCTAAATAGACAAAGCAATCATGAGCAAAAGAAATAAAGCTGGAAGAATCACATTACCTGATTTCAAAATATGCTACAAATCTATAGTAATCAAAATAGCATGGTAATAGCATGAAAACAGAAATATAGACCAATGGAAGAGATTAGACAGTCCGGAAATAAATCTATGCATTTATGGTAAACTTCAACAAAGGTGCTAAAAACATACAATATAGAAAGGACAGTCTCTTCAATAAATGGCATTGGCAAATTAAATATACACATGTAGAAGAATAAGTGGACCCTTATCTCACATCACATACAAATACCAACTCAAAATGGTTTAAAGACTTAAATGAAAGACCTAAAACTGTAAAATTACTAGAACAAAACTAGGAGAAAAGCTTCTTGACATTGGTCTGAGCAATAATTTTATTTTTTAATATGATGCCCAAAGCACAGACAACACAATCAAAAATAGACAAATAGGATTACATCAAACTAAAAAACTTCTGCACAGCAAAGGAAACAATCAATAAGGTGAAGAGACAACCTATTGAAGGGAGAAAATATTTGCAAATCATATATCCAATAAGGGGTTAATACCCAAAATATACAAGGAACTCAATTCTATAGCATGAAAATAAATAACCCTATTAAAAATATGCAAAGGACCTAATACAAATTTCTCAAAAGTGTTGGAGACTAAGACCCTTCACATTCCTACGACTTGCCCTACACACGGGCCTCCTCGTCCTAGAAAATAGCACCCAGCTCCCCAGCTGTAGTTCCAAGAAGAATGCATTCCATGCCATGCTTGCTCCAGGGCAAGCCACCTGCAATTGTTCCCAACCCCCTGCCAGGTTGGGGTTGAGAGATCTATCACAAAGAGCTTCCGGTGCCATTGGGATGCTGATTGGGGCTGATTAGCCCACAGGAAAGCCTCATTATTCCCCCACTCTATTTCTACTTCCTTGTTTTCTGTATATAAAACCTACTAAAAATCCAAGTAAAGTAGACCTTGACAATCATTCGCTTGGTCTCGTTTCTTTCTCTCGCTCATCTCTTTCAGGCACGGTCCCCCTCGCCCCCGCGAGTAACAGAAGGTCCTGCGGGTCGGGACAAGTGGCGCCCAACGTGGGGCTCGAGGTACGGACTTTTGTCGGGTGACGCCACGGAGTGCTCTTCGGCCGAAGGAAACCCTACAGAGACCCTCGTTCTGCCGCTCACAGAGTCGACGGTCTGGTGAGTAAAATTTTACATTGTCACCCCATCGAGATGGGCCATTCATTGTCTAAAGAGGCCGTTTTTATTAAGGATCTCAAGGCCTCACTCAGAGAGAGAGGAATTAGAGTTAAGAAAAAAGATCTAGTAAAGTTTTTTGTGTTCATTGATCGTGCTTGTCCTTGGTTTATTATTGGTGGACCTGAGATTCACCCACAGAAATGGCAAAAAGTAGGTAGAGATTTAAACGATTTACTTCTAAGTCAGGGCCCAGATGCCGTCCCTGTATCTGTTTTTTCGTACTGGGGACTAATCAGAGATATTGTTGAAGGGGCAGATTCAGACCCCAATAAAAAGCAGCTGCTCTCAGTAGCAGAATTCTGCCTCCGACCCGTGTCGCGGTCCGCTTCGAGAACGTCTTTAAAGACAGCCG